>NC_134517.1:28503815-33303815 GCF_027942865.1 Odontesthes bonariensis | reverse complement strand
GTCTTTGGCTTTTGACTGAAATTTGACTTTTTCTAAAGTATTTTATCCTCTCCAGAAGCAATTACAGCAGCGCTGTGTTGGTGGAGATTTTGACTTCAGAGTCGGCAAAATCTAATCCACCATGCCAGATTTGCATATGTTTGTCTCGAGTGTGAGAAGGACTCAGAATTTATGTTCATTTGGTTGCAATTAAAATTCATCATGTGGTCTTAACAAAAGCTTGGCTGGATGGACAAAGTAAATGCATCAACAATAACTGCATCACAGCGTGAAGCTCTATAATGTCTTAACTGAGAATTTTAATTGCAGTATTTATTTTTTTTAATGAGATTATAAAGGATAATTAATGAGCCCTTTATTGAAAGTGCCAAAGTATTCATATCATCACATGAATGAGAACAAGGATGCATTTGTATACTGCATACCAAAAACGTCTTTGTGTTGTGAAGCTGTTAACAGTTTGAACTTTTGATCTCTGGCCGCAGCTCAGATTTTACAACATGGCTTCCCCTACAGCGCTTTGGAAGCAAACAGCAAAAGCCAGAAAGCCACAAATTTGTTTTAAACAAAAGCTACTTTTCACACTGCATAAAATCATTTGAATTTCTGAAGCGCTGTGATGCAACAGCAAAAAACGGCCAAAATAAATCAAGCGGGCACAGCTGAGTTTTGCAGAGAATATTTTGCGTGATGCACAAGCCTTCCTTTGGACTCTCAGCCTCTCATGTATATTAAAACCCCAACTCAAAGAAGCCGTTGCTGTGGTCCAGTCCAAGAGATGAATTTGGATTTGGTCTCATGTATCCTCGAGCTTTTTAAGTGGAACATGGCCATCAAAACCTACCCCACAGATATGGGTCATTGACATTCAAGTTTGAATGGGGGTTTTCTCATGTTCTGTTTCATTGTGGATTCTATAAAAGTGAGTAGCTGTGACCAGAATAATATTATTTTAGATGCCTTGTCCAGTTCAGAAGCCATAACACAGCTTTGCTGTCCACGAGACTTGACTAAAGAAGTTTATTTTGCTGCACTGAGAGATGAAGAAAAAATTTGCAGATTAAACTCCTTACACTGCGAATCATCAGCTTCATAGCTTTTTTTTTTTTTTTTTTTTTTTTTTTTTTTTTTTTTCCCTTCCTCCTTACTCTAGCCTAACAAAATGTATAAGCATGTCCAGAGCTGCTTGTATCCCAAACTCATCAGCAGCTTGTACCAAAAACTGCTGCTGGGCTCATTTTCTATCCACTTCTGGCACATATGGCACACCATCAGTTCTGGGTCACTGTCATTTCACCAATCACCAGAGATGATCCTGATGCCAGCAGTCATCCCATGAGGCATGTAAATGGTTCCAAACAGTACGGCTTGCTTTTGGACTCTGTTCGCTCCACTTACAAGTTGCTCTTAGAAGCAATTACGATTGAAGTTGGCTCGAACACTGGCTGTTCATGTCTAGATCCAGATAGTTTTTCCTGTGCTTTTCTTTCTTCCCAATGAAATCAGTGGTTTGGATGATGATATGATGATGAAATACTGGTCAACATCGAACTTCACAAAGTGGGCTTCTAAAACTGGGCCCCCTTTTTTTTTTCCCTGATGGGTGTCAAGGGGGTTGACATAATGGGAATTTTTCTGGGGAATGGTGCAATGGGTGGGTGTGTTTCACTTGTTCCTCTGTCATCTAATACTTATAATGTGTGTGTGTGTGTGTGTGTGTGTGTTCCAGAGGCCAGTAAGCTGGTGATGTCTTATGTGGCAGCGGTGTGTGGGAAGGGCCAGGAGGTGAATAAGGTCAAGGAACAGCTGCTTCAGTCCAATCCCGTGCTGGAGGGTGAGTGAAAACACTCGAGCCACATCTCAGTTCCAGAGCCGGATCGTCTGAACATCACATTTCGACAGAAATCTGTGTAAATGGGCTGCTCTGAATTAAAGTACAGCTGCTAAAAGCATTTAAAGTTATGAGGAAAATCAACAGACTTGTGCAAAAGTCTTGAGCCGTTCCTTATTTCTTTTAGAATTTGCTTCCCAGGAGCCAGGCTTCTTTGAAACCTTTGAAAGTGGCCCCAAATAGTTCTTGAGGTTTTCAAAAGGTCTTTGAAAGTTTTTCATTAGAAGTTGACTGCTTTTTCTCTCCTTTTAGTCCAGTTCTTGAACTCTTTTTAGAGAAATTAGTTTTTCAAGATTATATTTCTTGACTTTCAGGCTCATTAGAACTTTACAAACTCAGCTTCTGCCTTGTAAACGGTAGTTCTCTTCTGATAAAAGCTTCACCTGTTTCCCTTTTTCCTGGCATTCTATACAGAAGTGAGAGGTGGCTCAAGACTTTCACACAGTACTTAATGTTTATATCTCGGCTGACTTGTCGGCTCGTTTTCTTAAGTTAGCTGTTCAACAGAATTTCATGATGATTTTTGATATTTAGAGTTTACCTCCAAACACACAACACAGCGAAAATTAGACGTCATCTCTGCAAATCCTCATCACTGTTGGCTATCAAATATGCGCAAGTCACACAATACAATACTGTCACTGTAGCAGAAGTAACAATAATGTTTAGCACACTCTTTATTGCTTTGACTGCTCCGTACACTACACACTCTCTCGTAGTCATCCCCGCAAGTCAGTGCCGGCACAGAAATGGCTGTTTTTTTAATTGGGGGTAGCGGACAGGAAATGCCCATGAATGATGAAGCTGTACGACTGACTTGCTGTGGAAAACCCTGCACATCTGCAAGAGTTTAGCCCCTGCTGATCTAATTGCCCCAAAACTTAAAAAAAGTAAAGAATAAGAGGCAGCGAATTGGTGGGACCAATCTCATATAGAACAATGAATCTGTCATCATTGCTCTGTCACTCTGCTTCACTTTCTTTATTAATGTAATTTTTTGTCACCCTCTATTTCTTCACTTCTTGCTCTGTCTCTTTAGCTCTTGATCTACATCATCTCCTCTTATCTGCTCCCCCCCCCTGCAGTTGCCATTGTATCGGAAGAGCAACCTGCACATTCACATCTCCATACACTTATTAATCAGCTGTTATAGGCAATTATGCCGACAGCGTCATGATATGTGTCATATTATTAGCATTACTATGTTGAAAGCAATTTCAAAATCATGCAATTGAGAAATTTTGCAGAGAATCCTCTTCTAAAAAGATTGCTGAGGCATGAATTACAATGCATTTAACGTGCTCCAGAAAAGCAAAGCTGTGTTTCCCATTTTGTTTTGTTTATTTATAAGCGGGGGCACATATTGAAGCACTTTGGCTTGAATGTGCCGTGCCATCCAGGTTCAGTCCTTCCTAAGCCTGAAAAGCCCTGGTGCTTTGCTTAATCCATGCAGAATTATGGGGCTTCATCAGCACAAATGGCTTTGACATTCAGGCTTTTTATGATTGACAGCCGGCTGGATTGAGGCACAATGTCAGGGGTCATTACTACGGTTTGGAGTATTTGCAAACAGGCTCTTATGGGTTGACTGTAACTTTTTACTAGCCTGATTATCACAAACCTTATCTTTACTGATCTTTATTCACTGATATCTTTGTATTAATATTTTCACATCCCTTTTTTTTTTTTTTTTTTTTTTTTTTTTTTTTTTTTTTTTTTAAGCGTTTGGAAATGCCAAGACGGTACGAAACGACAACTCTTCGAGATTTGTAAGTATCTAGAACTTGAGCTTTTGTTATTTTGATGAGGCCATTGCTTCTCTTGCAAGCTTAATGTGCTGACTGTTGCACGCATCCAAAAGTGGGCACTATCTCGCAGATTTTCCCATATTTCTTTAAAATATCATTTTATTTTCCACTTCTTTATTGTGGTATACTTCATGCAATACTCTGGCTCTCGATAAATAATTCTTTATGGGATGTATGACCATGCATTTCCCTAGCTCCTGCTGTTGCTTTAGCAGGATCAGTGCTCATGACGATGTGTCATCACTTTTTAAATCGCACCATGGCACAAATACAGCTGTTGCTGATAAGTGAAGGCAGCATTTGCTACAGATTGATGGTTAAAGCAGTGGTCACCAGGTGTTCATATACATGTAAACGAGTGTGTTCACAATGTTTTGTGTATAGATACAAACACTTTAGAAGAGATGCCTGTTTTGAGTGGGCATTGGGGACTGAAAGCACAAACCGGTATTTATAAAGGCCTGTGACCATCTGTGTCCGTCTACCTTTGTGTGTTCATGTACCTTTCTTCTACCATGTAATTAGAAGACATTTATTGAATCTGCACATTATACGAGCCCACACAAAACTTCAGTTACTGCACTGCTTATGCGCTTGATATGTTAAACATTTTGCATGGTCTGAGTGAAAGGTCTTTGCAGTCAGTAAAGTGTGCAGTAAGAGGCCTTTTTACAGACTCTGCTGTTCAACCGTTGCACAATATCGCCTTAAATGCTGATGCGAATAAAACCACAAAAAAAAATCACATTTTTCTAATTTTCATTCATGCATATATTTCTATAATGTTCTCATCCCTCAAAATGTCCCAATCTTGGGTGGACTGAGAATGCAATGCTCATATCTATCACCGAGATAGCATCTTAAAAATGGTTCAGTGTCTACTTGGGTCTCAAATCCAGACAAGTTATTTCCAGGCAGTGGCATTATGAAAGGAGATGGGTGTGTTTTTTGCTTTTTGTTTTCCCAGGAGGGAATTCTCACCCTCCCCTCCTCGGTATTTTCAGGAAGGCCTGGCCCAGCAGCAACTGACAAGCTCACATCAGATAACACAACATACTTATGTTCATATTAATTTTGCTAACCCCTAGCCTCAATATTTTCAAAGACATTTTTGTCTATTTTAGGTCCCACCTGCCTGATGCCACAAAACTGAAGTTCAGTTTGTTTTCTTTTCTTTGTTTTCTTTTTTTCCCCCTCTTCTGCCTGAATTATAATTGAAACTGATTATTCCAGCAAGCACCAGCATGCAGGTAGTCCCCTATGAACCTATCCTGTCCCAGTTTTACCTGCTACACAATATTCAGTCATCTACCTACATCGATGGATACAAACATGTGCCAGCACTTGAACACGCAGTTGTAACAGAGAGCATTATAATGGATTATAACTGTTGATCTGGTTTTATTTAGGTGACCTTGGCATCATCCTCAAGGCACAAACCTTAGGCCTACTCGTCAAATAACACTTCATCAGAGCTGCTCCATTTTTTTTTTTATCAGAAAACCATGGATAGAAGCATCACTTCATTCTGCTGAGTGCAAAGGGCTTATTGAGTTTGGCCAGATTCCGCCGCTCACCAGTGGTGCTTTGCCTGATCTGAGGAATCCGTTTGCTATTAATACATCAGAGGAGAAAGGAAGAAAAAAAAAATCACACAAAACTTCCTTTTTTTTTCTTTTTTTTTTCCCCAAACAAAGAAGACTAAAACCATTAGAGTTAGTCCTGCAAAAAGAACTTTGGTGCTGTAGTTGTAACTTGATAGGGTTTGTGCAGAAAATCCTCTCTGTGAGCTGAACTTATGAACTGTTTGTTTTTAAGCCTCTTTTTAAAGTCGATGTAAGAATAAAAGACAAGTTCACATCTAACTTTTGCACTCTGACCCTCAGGGAAAGTACATGGACATTGAGTTTGACTTCAAAGGAGATCCACTGGGAGGAGTGATCAGCAACTGTGAGTAACATTTGAACAAAAACGCCGTCAAAATCGGGAGATGAGAAATGTTATAAATGTTGGGAGAAAATTCTCGCGCATTCTGTTAATCTTTGCTCCATTTTGAGATTATCTAGTTATCGCTTTCAACTCGCACTGCTTTGTAGACCCTTTGTCCAGATACACAGTTAATTCTATTATAAAGTGTCCACAGGTTTTAAGAATAATCCTTAATTATGCTCACACACATACATGATAAGCAGTCAGAGTTAACTCTTCTAAAACTGAACACTACTGGTCAAAATGCCTTTTTCTTAATGGATATATTTAGTATCCTTTATAAATACATGGTGGAAGATACCTCATCAGGCTATGTTTAATAAAACGCATATGTACCTCAAAAGGCTTTGGAGTGGGAACAGAATGGTTGTTTTTGCCCATTTCATGAAAGCTTTCTTGCATGATTGAAATCAGACTGAACAAATAGCAGAATTCCCATTATAGACTTTCTCCCGACACCTTTTTTTTCTTTTTTTTTCTTTCTTTCTTTCCCTCCCTTCTGTTTTGGTTTGAGCTGGCCTCAGTGTCTGTGACCTCTGGCGGAGAAGCCGGCACAGACAAAATATTGTGAACAATGACGAAAGCTGATGGCTGCGATACAAATGAACCTCTGTCTGCACGCCTGAGTCAGTCCAACACAAGGGACTGCCTGTGAAGAAGAGCCTCAGACCTCAGACTTGTGACTTGCTCAGTCAAAGTTGGCTGGTGAGCTGGCTGGCTAGACAGATGGATGTGGATGCTGTTGCAGGGTAGACCTGGACTGATTTTCCTTTGCTTCAAAGCTCATTATTCTTTCCATGTCTAAAGCCTTCGCACACCTGACAGAAGTTTACAATTTTTGACAAGGGACTACCTCATAGCTTTAATAGTTATGGTATAACATGTTTGGTAGACAATATCATATGATATTCACAGATTATGTGTATGTGTGTGTATGTGTATGTATATATATATATATATATATATATGAATGAGAAAACAAAACATTGTTCAGGTGGGAAACTGTGCAATTTAAAAGCAAATGCAAGATGACTACATCGTATGGCTGGACTTAGCTCAATCCGGGGCTCTCCCTCTCTCTTGTGTTTTCTGCCCGAGTGGTGTCAAAAGCTCTCTGCAGATTGTTGAGGAAAAGAAAGATGGCCTGAAATTTAAGAAGTGGCATTTCTATGCTCTTTTATCTTACTCCCTCAATCTTTGATCACAGTTTCACATCGCTGCAGCCATCTCCTCTGTCATAGATGTTGTATTATTGATGTGCTAGCTCCTAAGTGCCACTTACGTGATTCATGGCCAGTGGGTGTCACAGAATCACATTGGCTGGAGCCACAGTGAATCTGTGGGTACACTTCAAAATGGTACTTCTGTCCTCTCAGCGCCCACCAACTGGTGAGTCAGTTTAGTCTAAATATTAAGAAGGAAGTTGAGGAACATTTTGTGTCTGTGGCTTGAAGTTTGATCATGGTTACAATGGTGGGTCATGTGGGCATTCTCCAAAGCACTCCATGTAGAGTCATTTACATCCTAAAATATGATTTCTCATATTTAGCCAGACTCGCAGTGAGGAGGACTTCAAGAAGTCTTTCAGATCTGCAGTTGGTCTTTAATTAAATCATTTTCTGCCTTATGCGCTGAGCAGATGAGGTCCCTTTTTAATCAGATACTGTTGCACTTGGTCAGCAGCCCAGTAAAAAGGGCTGATGATTGACATTGTTGTTCCCTGAACACTTCCTGTGGCATTTAAACTCAGATGATTACCAGCATTGGCTCTTTTTGGCAACATAAATGTATCATTAGACTAGGAACTCCTTTGAGTTCTGATTTAAATATAGACTTGATACTGCAGGTGGGGTCAGCCTCATGTTTCCTACTCAGAGACCCCTGAGAGACTCCAGAGCAACTCTGCCTGTGAAGAATTTTGTGTTCATGTGTCATTGTTTCCTTTTGTTTTATTTTAGATCTGCTGGAGAAGTCACGTGTGGTGAAACAGCCAAGAGGAGAGAGGAACTTCCACATCTTTTATCAGCTCTTGTCTGGAGCCTCTGATGACACGCTCAGTAAGTTGTGGAAATCAAGAAACATTCATATGAAAGCTGAAAATTACCCTCAAGAGCTCAGACCACAAAGTGTGATTGGGATATATTTGGCACTACTTGCCAGGGATAATTTTAAGCATCAGATTATACTAATCTCTGTTTACAGGAGGCAATGGATCAATTTAAAGACTATCCTCTGACTAGTATTGTTTTGATATGGCTGTACATTTTGTTTAATCTGGACTCACCTTTGGTCTGTCGCTTGTGTTAAAATCTTATGTAAAAGCATCCTCCAGCCCAGCTACAGCTGCAGGAACACATGGCTTACACATTAATGACTCAATCTTCCTGCCTGACAAACATTATACAGAACAAAGCTTGGCAATGAAACCTGTCCCGATCTATTTACTTTTCTGTGGACAGAAGGCATTGTTTTATGTCCTGAACACAGATGAACAATATAATGGTCATCGACCCCTAGAGCCCACACATCAGAGGGGTTGGGTTTAGCTGTAGTTAATGCAGTCACTGATGAAATCTGACTCGTGCACCCACAAGAGGAATAGATTTTTTTGTTACTTCATAAAGGGGGGCTTAGAGTCTGCTATTTGAGCTTCAAGAACAATGTGCACAGCAGTAATTCAGATTTGTGCATACAGTGTGGGCAGTATATTCTGAAGGTTTTTGTTCCCTACTAAATCTAAACCAACAAGTATATTTCTTTAGATGGTAATTGGATATGGCAGCATTTCCCAGTCATGGGTGTGCAGGTGTGTAACTAAAGTGGATTAAATAGCAACCGCATTGTTTGTGTGTCACAGAGAAACTCAAGCTGGACCGAGATTTCAGCAAGTACAACTACCTGAGTCTGGACTCGGCTGCAGTCAGTGGGCTGGATGATGCAGCCAACTTCAGGACGGTCCGAGTGAGTACTACAAACCTATATTCTTCTTAATCTCAGTTGATATTTTGATAAGTTTTAGTTTCCCCATAGAAATACTATAAATCTTTTAAGAAAGGGGGAAAGACAAAAAAAAGGGGGGGGCAGGAACATGCCATGATCACACACAGCACCAAGTTCCAGTTGCTTTGACTTTCCTTTTGTTGGGTCATGCACAGTTAATATGAATCAAAGGGCAGAGGAGGGCATATTTATTTTTTCCTCCTTTATCTCCTTAACGGAGCAAACATTTAAGTGTATGAAAGTCACTATTCCTGATTGTGAAAACCCTTCGTACCAATCTTTTACCCACCTGTTGCAAAACCAGGTGAACTTTGAACTGAACCTCATCCTGATAGTAAACTAAAATGTGAATGGGGAGGTTTGTATTGATTAAACATGGAAAATTCCACGTGCATTTGCATTTACCAAACATTTCAGCTGTGGTTTCACAGCAGCTCCCTGGAGAAAACCACTGTGGAAAATGGCAGCTGCTTCCTTGTATTTAAGCATGTTTGTGCACATATTTAATATCCTGTGTTTGCATGTACAGTGCCACTTCTCATCCTTATTGAAGGGGACACACAGTATACTGTGTCCCTCTACTGCTCTGCATGCTCTTCTTGGGCCTTCGGAGTCTGTTCTGTCACAATCTTACTGTACTCATTCCCCTTCTTCTTACATCCTGCCTCTCATCAGCTCCCACAGCATTCCCCACACAGCTGCATCCCACCACCGGAAACGTGAGGGGACTGTCCTTCTAAACAATTGGTCCCACCACTTTAAATTCTCCGCAGCAGTGCTAGCTGGCCACTTGGCCAAAATGTTTAGAATTCTGACTTGATTATATTGTCACTGTTTTGTGAGCAATAAAAAAGGAAGTTGGCTTATTTGGATATTTGTAATGGAGAGGAATAGAGGTTTGTTAGTTTGTTCTTTTTTACAAAATAACTTCAATTACAAAAAGTTGGTATCCTTTGTCAAATATAAGTCGATACCAATATTCTATTTGCAATAGAACGTTAAGAAATGTTCCATCTTGAAAGTGAGTTGTTTTTCTTTTTGAGGAAAAACGTGATCTCATCTTGAATTTGATGGCAGCAACATCAAAAAAGGTTTTGGGCAGGGCCATGTTTACCACTGTGTAGCATCCCCTCTTTTTTTTATTATTATTATTTTTTTTGATAACAGCCTGTAAACATCTGGGACCTGAGAACACCAGTTGCTGAACCTTTGGGAGAGGAATGTTGTTCCATTCTTGTCGGATATGGCATTCGAGCCGTCTAAGAGTCTCCTGTGAAGCTGATTTTTGATAAATGCAGTTTAGTATTTTCTGAAATATACAAGGCCTTCCTTAAAAACATGAGGGCTGGATGGGCGCATGCGTTGCTCTAAAACCACTATATACCTTTTAGCATTAATGGTGCCTTTCCTGATGTGCAAGTTGTCAGTTTGCTTGACACCTATGCAACCCTATTCTATTAGAAATGTAGACTTTTGAACTGAGTGCTGATAATAAGCTGAATGGTCCCTCTCCTTTTTAGTCCCAAGGACTCATTTCATGTGGCTTCTTCTTTACATGATGGAGCTTTGACCTGCATTTGTGAATGGCACGGTGAACTGTGGTCGCAGACCACGATTTCTGGAACTGTGCCCATGCAGTTATTTCCATGGAAGTACCATGCTTGTTTTTAATGCTTTGCATGCCAATGACCTTTGGGCCCTCAGGCAGCATTGTTGTTGTTTTGTTTTTTTGTTCGTTTTATTTTAATTTTTTTAAACGTCCTTGCTAATTCAGATTTCTCCAGATTCTTTTGAAGATGTAATTTACTGTAGACTAGATTTACATTTTTCCACGGTGTTCCTACTCATTGGAAGTTTTACAGGTTAAGCTATCTGATGTAGTTTACTGGGTGAACAAATTCAGGTTTGAGTGGTGGTGTGGATAACAAGAATGTGTGCTTAAAAAAAAAAAAGGTATTTGTGCTGAATGCATAGCCTTGTTTGTCTAATTTGTGACACTGCACTCACAGGCTGTTGTGTAATCATTTAGTCTTATAGCAGTGGTGTGTTTGCAGTCACACATTGGGAAATGACAATATAACTTAATTTTCTGCACTGTTTGCATGTTGCATGCCCCCCCCCACCCCTCCCACAGAATGCAATGCAGATCGTGGGCTTCATGGAGGATGAGATGCAGTCGGTGCTGGAGCTAGTAGCTGCAGTGCTGAAGCTTGGCAACATTGAGTTCAAGCCAGAGTCGCGCTGCAATGGCATCGACGAGAGCCGCATCAAAGACAAAAATGGTGGGTTTGATCCTTATGCCTGTGATTACCAATTTATGTGAATTATTATCAGCATGATGTAGGGATGATAAACTGAGCTGCCTGTGTATAGTAATGATTAAACAAATCACATGAGCGGATATAATTTTTCATGCTCTTATTTCATTTTGATATTATACTCACTCAAACTTGTGACCCGCAGCTTGCCATAGGGCACTGCCCCCTGTTGGCTGGTAACGCCCTCTGTGATCCTGCTCACTCAATATGGGTTTTATGAAATGTGCTATGAGAAGTGTGTGTTAACTCCTGCAGTTGTAATATTGAAAGGTGTTTTTTTTTTTTTTTTTTTTTTTTTTTTTTTTTTTGCCAAGATTAATGTTTAGCTTTATGATAAAAAAGAAGGGATGTCAGTCTTACATACAGCTCTAATTCAGTATTTTATCTTGACAGAAGTCCTATTTTTGATTAAGCTTTCCTGTCTCTGTCTTTAGATTTGAAGGAGATGTGTGAGCTGCTGGGGACCGAACAATCAGTGCTGGAGAGAGCCTTCAGCTACCGAACAGTTGAGGCTAAGATGGAGAAAGTGTCCACCACCCTTAATGTGGCCCAGGTCAGATTCAAAGCTACATCTTTATGTCAAACTGGTATGAACCGGTCATCACTGTCCCACATGTGGTACAAAAACCTGCACGCACTCGATGCATAAAAAGATAAAGTGACGTTTTTTTCCCCCCGTCTTGACTCGCTCCACTGGCTGCCGACTCCGATCCATGTCAATGCTACATGAAAACCACTACATTATAAATGAGCTTTATTCCTCCTGGAAACTCAAATGTAGGTCATATTTGAGGGTTAGTAAGTTCACTTAGACTGATCATATAACATGGACACTGTAGACGTGGCCTTCGCAAAAGCTAAATTAACCTGACTTTTGTAAAGATTTTATTTGCTGTATCCTTTTGATCTGTTTTGCTTCTGCAAAAATGTAAATAAAATTAAATGATGCATTTTTTTCTCCAATGTTTCATTGCCATCATGAATAATGTATTTTTGTAGGCCTACTACGCCCGTGATGCCCTCGCTAAAAATCTCTACAGCCGCCTGTTCAGCTGGTTAGTTACCAGGATCAATGAAAGCATAAAAGTAAGTAAAGTCAACAAGATGTGTGATTCAAATGAATTAAACTACTTCAGTTTTGATATTAATGAGTAAGTAACGTCTGCATCACACTGTCATGCTGACTATATTGTCTTCCTGCAGGCACAAGCTAAAACTCGCCACAAAGTCATGGGCGTACTGGACATCTATGGCTTTGAGATATTTGAGGTAAGAGACATGGCAGATCAAACTGCCTCTTTACAGACAGACTATTGCAGACAGACCACCCAAACACAGAAAAGAATTTTGCTCCAGGCTGCTTCCGTGCTTTGCTACCTGTGTAGAGCTTATCGGCATCTCTGAGCTGATGAAACCACACTGACATCACATTAGTTAAGCTTCATTCCCCCAAGAGAGAAATTGTTTTGTTTTTTTTTCTTTATGGGGCAAATTTAGTAAAATGGCCCCAACATGAATATACTGGTCAGTGTACATGAAACGCAAATCTTCAACTCGTCGTATAAATGTTGTCAAATGTATCAAACGGTAAACAGCATGTTTTATGCATCTCATATGAGTAAGAACTTGTATGAGATTAAGCGCATGTAAACACGTGAGGCGAGTGCACTGTAAAATGGTTTAACATGTTTCACACTCTATTGCTTGATGCCTCCAGTCCCCCATCCCCCCCATATGTTCATGTCTTTTGCATTTCCCTGCTTGTTCATCCCACTCACACTCAAGTCCTTCCTCTCCTCTCACTGTTGTGTCTGGGTCACCAGGAAGGAGTAAGTAACGCCTGCACCGGCTTGTTTGCTGTGCCACTGAGCATGTCGTGATCCTCTAGACTTAATTCAGCTCCTCAAAGGGCTTCTGATGTGCGGCATAGCCGCGAGACTGAAAAGATGCTAAAGAAGCCTTTGCATCATTTGATTCATACAGTCAGTTGCCAGTTTACTCAGTGCACCTTGCTGAAACTAGTGCATTTTAATGCTACCAGCTTGCATTAAGAATACAGTAGAATTTTTTTTTTTTTAGCTTTTAGACGGCTTTTCTTGGCTGTAGTTTGTTGTGTTGTTAAACTGTGATGCATTATGAGGCATTTCTAATATTTCTATCCCATTCATATTGGTTGGTGTATAGTAACTTCTGGTCCAGGAGGATTTATTTTTTGGCACACTTTAAAGCAAGGTGCATTTACTAAAATGGCAGCTAAGTGTATTTTTGTAGCTTATATTTATGTTTTGGTTTGTGGTTGTGAAGAGTGGAGGAATTTTAAAAGCTAATTGTTTAGAAGAATAATTTCTTATTCTTGACATACAAACACACACACAAACATTCTTTTTTTTTTATGTACCCTAATTAATTTGGAGCAGAAGATCGAAACCACTCACATGCTTGATCAATAATTTGAAGCCATTGCTAACAGCCAGTTAGCTTTGATTAGCACACAGAGCGGGAATGCTCTATCGTAAACAAAAACAATTGCAAAAAAAAGTAATCTAACCCCTGTTAAACTGTAGCGTGTCAATTTTACTCTGAAGTTGTTATGCTGTGTATACAAACACAGACTAGCTGTTGATCTATTGATCTCACTGAAAAAACATTTGCAGATATTTTTCTTATACCATCACAGATGTGACCTCACTGACAAATATTTATGTGTAATAAGATGATATATTGAAGTGCCATTTTAATAGTTGTGGTGACTTAATATATATGATATTGAGTTTGATATCTGCTAGAAAGATGCACACAGATCTAGAAGAAGTCAACAGATACTCAAATCAAGAAAAACAAGCTTGTAGTGCACACTGTGAACCATTGCAAGCAACTCTACTTTCTGCCCTCTTTGAATTTAATTTGGAATGTATATTGTTCATTTTCTGGGGCTTTCCCCTTACCCTGGGGAAAGTGAACAATCACCTCTGTGAAATGAGGTCATTAGATTCAAATGCAGTTTTAACATGGTTGCTTCCTCAAGCTGCTTTTAACTGCTTGTCATAAATCAAAGTTTTAGCTGCAATACATACAGAATCTATTTTTTTATTTATTTATTTTTTTTTTAATTTTCCGGGTGGGAGTTTCCTTGACACATTTCAGTCTGGTATCTGGTGCCACTTGGGAAAAGACGCGTTTCAATTCACATGCGTGTGTGTGTGTGTGTGTGTGTGTGTGTGTGTGTGTGTGTTTAAGGGTGAAGAGGACCTTTTGGTTTCTCAGTTGAAGGAAATGGAGTTTTTAAATGAAAAACTATTCTCCCTGTAGGCTTTGTCCCATTTCCTGGTCACTAAGAAACTTTGTGTCCTTCACTCTAAGTGCTTAAATTAACTTGCTACAAAACTCTAACCATACTTGTGTCCTTGGCAAATGAATGTCAACCTTAACCCAGCATAACCTTCTGCCACAAAGTATGACTCACAACTCAATGGTCATAATTGACCATAATGACAATTGTGTGACAATTGAGTGATATGGGGAATAAAGGTGAATGAGGCTATTGAATTGTTAATAATTCATCTATGATCAAGTAAGTCTGACAACTTACAGGAACTTGCTCTGATAAAGGATTTACAGTCACGACTATCTAGATATGACTGTCCAGATGGATTAAATGTTTGCTCAGGGATGGTTGTCAGAGGGATGAGGCAGTAAATCCCACCTGCTGCAGCCTCTAGTTTGTTCAAAATAAACAGTGTACACAGTCACATGGGATTGAGTATTATTGAAAAAAAAATAATGAAGTGATGTTTGAGTCCATCCATGAATTGTCAGTTTTGAATTTTCAGATTCTGAAATGTCTGTGATTGGTGGTATTATTGTAGATGCAGTTGTCTGTTCTACAAACCTTGTTTTGTAATGAAAAAGTCCCTCTTTCTTAAGAAGATACTAAAGGGAACTGATGTAAAATAGCCAGCTGTTGGACTGTGAGGCAGAAATCAACATTGGATATACCCCTAGAAATATTTCACCTGGAAAAAGAAGAGTTTAAGATGGTCTTTGCACTTATCCTCCCACTTTTAAAATTTCCTAAAGAAATGAAAAAGACAAAAACAAAAAAAAAAACACAAAGCTTGGAGAAATTTCTTAAAATTCTGGACAAATGAAACAAACCCCTCGCGCAGGGCAAGTTGTGTTCCACCCCCTTCAGCATTGTGTTAATAGTTCCTGTTGCTGCTCATACAGGACAACAGCTTTGAGCAGTTCATTATCAACTACTGCAATGAGAAGCTGCAGCAGATCTTCATCGAGCTGACCTTGCGGGAGGAGCAGGAGGAGTATATCAGAGAGGTAAGTGTACACCTTCGACAAACTCCAGTCATGTAAAAGGTTGGAAATTGTTTGAATATTATTCTTTCTGATTCCAATATATCCCTAGATCAGACTCTGATGTTTTGTCATGCATCTTTCATGTACTCTGGTGTTTCTTTCACCTGAACATCATTCAAGATTTCAGTGCTCAATTTATTGTGTTGATAGTTCATCATGGCAGGCCCCCTCAGAATTGTCCCAACCTGGTCATGTCACTCATCTGTTTAACCCCTTCTGCTGTTTCACATAAATCCTACATTCTTGTCCTTGAAGCAAATGCATCTCTGCTTTGTTTATGTTTTCTATCTCATCTCTCCCGCCCTCCCCAACTTCTCCCTTCTCTGGACTCTCTGGGACGGAAATGATCCCTCACTTCATTGAGAGTAAACACTCCCCGTTGTGGGCCTTTAAGAGCTGTTTGTTTTCAAAGCTATGTGTATGAGTGCAGCAGTGGTGACCCCCACACCCCCTTTCCTACTAACGCCACAACCAATGATATTCTACCCCTGGCTTCTGTCCAGTATACTGCATGGGAAAATACCACAGAGCTGAAGAAAAGGGTAGGGGGGAGGCTACCAATCAGGAATGTGGCCAGTCACCCATCAGTTTAAGCCACACCTTCTTTTGCATCCTCCCCCTCAAAATGTCCGTCACTTTGCCTACATGGATGCATCTTCCCCACCCACTTATAGCTGTGAAGTTTGTGGGGCAAAAATGTGTTTTTCAGTGGCCATTAGCCTTTTTTAGAGGGCAGGATTTAAAGCGTACTGTTCCTCCTTTGTCTGTAGAGAATGAGGAGAGATTTGGAGGAGCGGACCTGTAAAACATAACATCTAAGCAGCAGAGACGGTCACACCTTTGAAGTTTCACAGATGTTTAGTAAATGCACATCAGTGCATTTCTTAAGTTTTAGATCAGAGAGAAGGACGTATTGGAGATGAATAACTGCAACTGTTATCAGCTGTCCAGATCCATTTGTTTTCTTTCTAGTTTTTTTTTTTTTTTTAAAAGAATTAAAAGGCAGTGCACAAAGCAGTCTTTCCCTTTATTTCCTTACCACAGAACTTTGTTAAAAGTTGTGAAGCTTTGCAGTTTGTGAAATCAAGGAACATTAAACCCTTCATTTGAAGCATTAAGCCACTACTAAATCCTCAAAGCAAAGCGTCACAAAACTATATTTCATGTTAAAAGATTATATTATGGGCACGGGTGTGTTAACAATGCAGTATAATGTATAAATTCTAACTGATAAACTGTGCAGAGTTGTCTGTAGATACCCACAGAGTCATAGCGGTACCAGCGTGGAAGAGGTGTCTGTCAAAGGGCCAAGTACTTGACCCGGTCCAGAGTGTTATTTCATGAGCCATTCAGCGCTGTAGAAGTCTGTCTGGTGTTGGAAAAATGAGCTCTCTGAAAAGATAGAAAAGCTATTGCACCCTTTGACCCTAATGTTTTATGTTGCAGGACATTGAGTGGACCAACATTGAGTATTTCAACAATGCCGTCATCTGCGACCTCATCGAGAATGTAAGTCGGCTTTCTTGGAGACCATAAAACCTTCACTCCGCTTGATTGTGTGCCTTAGAAAATACCGTAGTCTTGAATAAGTGTTTTAGCAAGGTCAGCCTTTTGTTTGGCAGAGTTTTGGAGCTCAAGACCAGCTAGAAATAAAACATGACATTTTCACCATCGACGGTTGTCTAAATTAGACCTGTGCTACATCTTATGCTTACAGAATCAAAATGGCATCATGGCCATGTTGGATGAGGAGTGCCTGAGGCCGGGGACAGTCACTGATGAGACTTTCTTGGACAAACTGAATACTATTTGTGCTGAACACCAACACTTTGAGAGTCGCCTGAGCAAAAATTCAAAGTTTCTCAATGACCACAGCCTGCCACATAACTGCTTCCGCATCCAGCACTACGCTGGCAAGGTACTGGAGACGCTGCACAGAACACCGATTTCTAAATGCAAATGAGTCAATTTTAGCAGGAACTTAAATTCATGATGCGATTAAATGTTTAAAGAGTTCTTGTAATTATGCCACGTTTTATGATGAAAGAAAGGGGGAAAACATTTAGTCACCTAGTGTCTTCTGTTTTTTCCACTTTGTGTCAAGGTGCTGTACCGTGTCGAAGGCTTCGTTGACAAGAACAATGATCTCTTGTACCGGGACCTGTCTCAGGCCATGTACAAGGCCAACCACAGCCTCATCAAACAGCTGTTCCCTGAAGGCAATCCTGCCAAAGTCAACCTAAAGAGACCACCGACTGCTGGATTCCAGTTCAAAGCATCTGTTGGCACGCTGATGAGTAACCTTCAGACCAAAAACCCAAACTACATCCGGTAAAT
The DNA here is from genome assembly GCF_027942865.1 of Odontesthes bonariensis. Taxonomy (NCBI): domain Eukaryota; kingdom Metazoa; phylum Chordata; class Actinopteri; order Atheriniformes; family Atherinopsidae; genus Odontesthes; species Odontesthes bonariensis. The sequence goes on along the minus strand of NC_134517.1, from coordinate 33,286,101 downwards.
TTGGTACCCTCATTTGTACAAAATTGTTATTGAAATCTGAACAGTTATGTCGCATTGGAAAATGTATGAATGTGTTCACTGGATAACAAGAATTACAGTTGGTTGGATAAATGGGAAGTATTTCTTTAAGGTCCCACTACGTTGCAGTATTTCCTCTGGTTTAAGCATTTGTCCTGACTTCCTCCTTCTTCTCAGGTGTATCAAGCCAAATGACAAGAAGGCATCCCACATCTTCACCGAGTCTCTGGTCCGCCATCAGGCGCGCTACCTGGGCTTGATGGAGAACGTCCGTGTGAGGAGAGCAGGCTATGCCTTCCGCCAGGCCTACGAGCCCTGCCTCGAACGCTACAAAATGCTCTGCAAAAAGACCTGGCCACACTGGAGAGGGCCTGCCAGGTAATTGGTGTGCTTATCCTGAGCCTGTGACATTAGGGGGCAGCTGGTTAGAGTGGTTGGGGGGGGGGTGATGCAAAGGGTCTTGTCACTGGAAGCTTTCCAAAACAAATTCCTCCAAGGTTTTGGTGAGAAAAATATGACCTTAGCTAAAGACACCTGGGAGCATTTCTAAATTCTTAGGTACTGAAATTCAGACTACTCCCAGCGGAGTGTATGTGACCAGTGTTAATAGGCTGTAGCTGCATTGGTCAGCTCCCAGGTGTGACTGGAGCTGTGACTGTGAGGCAATGATAATGAAGGAAAAGGGCTTATTTGGCATTCCCAAGATAAACAAAGCCTATAGGGGGAAACGATTAACTGAATCAACAGATTAGATTTGCTTTACAAGTGACTAATAGTCTAAAGTGAATGTAAACAAAACAAAAGTTTTTGAAAATGACAGCACACATATGCATTACTGAGAAAAACAGAGTTCAGGATAGTTACACATGTGAAAAGTTGTCCTCACAGAAACTAGCAGCAGGCGTGTCACATACCAGTTGTTCATCAGAAATGAATCATTGCCTCTCTGAACCACAACATGTGGAGACGTGTCATTCTTATCGGGCTCTTCCATTCCATATCGGCCAGACTTGCCTGCTTCATCCACTGCACTGGTAAAATCACTGATTCCTATCTGCGCTTCCCCACAATGGCATCTTGTTTTTCTGCCATCTCTAAGCTTTTTGAAAGGTTTTAGTCTTTGTCTCCCTTTTATATTTATCCAGGTATGTTGATATAATCAATCTCTGCCTCTCCCTCTTCATCCTCAAACCTGTTCTCCACACTATGTTAAGGGCCTCTCACTGCTTCTGTACCTTTTTTATTTTGTATGGCCACCCCCTACTTTCAAGTGTGCTTTGGATGAACCCTCTGATTCCACTTTCTTCCATTAGGGAAGGAGTGGAGGTGCTGATGGCTGACCTCCAGGTTCCAACAGAAGAATACTCTTATGGCCGTTCCAAGATCTTCATCAGGAACCCAAGAACGGTACAGGACATCCATTTTTAAATAGACTAAGCAGGCCTTTATCCCTTAATCTTGTGGTTTTCCCAGCTAGTTTTGACATCTGCTGGGTATTTCAGTAGAACAAGCTACGTTTCAGTCGAAAGGTTGAATCCAGTGTGCTCAACCACCTCATTTTCTCACAGTAAGATGTTTGTAAAGCCGGGTGGGCTGCACTTGAAGCCCCCCTAACACAGCAATTAGCATGCAAACCACCACTCTGAAAACACATGGTTTCAATTAGTTATCCTGTATAACATGGGAAATGAGTTACTCTCTGCTTGCAGGCTCCTTGACTGTTTGAGCCTGCAGGATTTGCATGCACCTTCTCTCCCACCAGAGAAAGCCCAAACAGAGGCTGAAACAACATGATCTCATGCTGGGAGAATTATTATTATTTTTTTTTTTTCATCTGAAATTGCTTGCTCCATCTGATCAGCTTATCTCCTTCTCATATCTGTAGCTGCAAAACGGCACACACAGAGTTAAGTAAAGCAGATTTTAACCCGGGGGGGAAGGGGGGGAGATTTACAGTCGCTCCACCAGGTGTTAGGCCACTACTGTGCCATGATATATCAATATTGCTTATTATTATGATAATCAACTGATAAACTGTAATATTACTGAATGCAGGTTGGTTTTTGAACAATATTTAATGCCCCTTAACTCCCATCTGTTTTATGTAATTTGATCACATCAATTAGTCTTATTGCACTTTATATATACATTTAATAATATATCATTATATTTCTGTAATGATATGAAGATAATTTCATTATCATACTTGTAGGAAAAAAAATCCGATATCATCACAGCCCTAATCCTGAAATAATATTTATGAGATTGTGTTGTTTTCCAATGTGGACTGAAGTGAACCGAAAGGCATTAAGTCCAAAGACGGACAAATACGGAGTTACAGCAGCCGATAAGTGCTATAGATCAGTCATATCAATCTCATGCTCATTCATTGTTTTCTGGCTGTAAGCCCAAACACTAAAGAGTTCTTTAATCTATAGATGGACTGGACTTTGTTCTTGTTATCGCGTCTTTGGTATTTGCTCAGATTGCAGGAAATATTTTTATTGATTGACGGGGACATTTTACGATCCAGAGGAGATATTAATAATCGACAGCTTTTCTCAACAGCCATTACACTGTATAAATGGTTCCTGTCTTGTGTACTTACTTTTTGTGTCTTCTCGTAGCTCTTTTTCCTGGAGGAGAGAAGAAGGCAGTGCCTGCAAAACCTTGCCACGCTCATTCAGAAGATCTACAGAGGCTGGAAGTGCCGCACTCATTTCCTGCTGCTGAAAAAGAGCCAGATAGTGGTGGCAGCCTGGTTCCGCCGATACACAGTGAGACCATTTTGTTAATTACACTCAAAACTTAAAGTCACATAAACACAGAGGAACACTTTGGTTCATAAAACGTCTGTTTTTTTTTTTTTCATGTGACAGCAACAAAAGAAGTACCAGCAGGTCAAGAGGGCCACCACTGTGGTGCAGTCCTACACCAGAGGCTGGCAGGTGCGCTGCTGGCTGTTGATTCACTCTTTTTGGAATGAAATTTAGCCACAAGGAAATTAGAACAAAGGCTAAATGAAAATGTTTGCTGGTTTCCCTCCAGGCCCGCAAAATTCTGAGAGAACTGAAATACCAGAAGAGATGCAAGGAGGCAGTGACCACCATCGCAGCCTACTGGCACGGCACACAGGTACGGTCTAAAGTACAGAGGGATGTCTGAGAGGGAGCATCGGCCTCTCTTTTTATCAAAACTGAAAAAAAAAATATGTATGTATTCTTCACCACATGGCTGTAAACACTTTCTTTTATTTTTTTTTCACTGTACAGCATTCCTGTCTAATGACACCTCAGTTTTGCAAGGATTTCATTCTTAAAGCTAACTTTAATGATTTTGCTGCTGTTTTTCTCTATAATCCTGCTTCTTTTGGTGATCGCACAACATTTATCTTTTGTTTCCCTACTCCTTTTCAACATTCCCTTCTCAATTTACCCCTTCACACATCTTCAACCTGTCTTACTTAACGCCCACCGCATCCCACCAGGCTCGGATGGAGCTGAGACGTCTAAAACAAGAAGTTCGGAATAAACATGCCGTGACAGTTATTTGGGCATACTGGCAGGGAACCAAGGTATTTCCACCCAGCCTTGGTGTGTTGCTGTCCCAGCTGTCTTGTCATCCCTGTTCACCACGTTCCATCTCATTCTTAGTATGAAACTGCCTAATAGCATAGCACAGCACTGCTGCTGAGTGAACCTTGGTCAGGTCACTGACCTGATATATCAGCCTTCCCGATCACTGTTTTCTGTGTTTTGGCTGTTTCATGTCAGATTGTCACTTAGGTGTCCCATTCTTATGCATAGTTCAATAATATATTGCCAATTGCACATATGAATTTGTGCCACAAACCCTTATGTAAAGACAGAATTAGTCATTTATACCAAAAATGTGACTGAAAAAGTATAAAGTCCACTCCAGATATTGAAACAGAACAAATACTATATGACTTGGTTTGAATTTGACACCAGCAGTGTGGTTCCAGACGTTTGGAACGGGTGCACCTTTACTTTTAACAGTGCTGTAAGCACTTTTCTGACAAAAGACCCACTACTGTAGTTTCTGATATTGAGTATAAGCCAGCTAGCACCTGGATTCTTTAATTATAGAGCTATGGTGTAGCAATCTGTGCACAGACAGTGTCTTGATGACATAAGTAAGACAGCTTGACTACAGCTTTTTCCCAGAAGCATATGTTGCTCGGAAACCTTTAAATATCATTCAGCATTAAATGTCCTTTGTAAATTGAAGTTGCTCATGACTATATTCGCTAATGCTTGCGCGAGAACAATTTGATTTGTCAGACCAAAATACAGTTTGTTCCTTTGAGTTTCTTGAGCCTGTTATTGTTTGTTTGTTTGTTTGTTTGTTTATTTATTTATTTATTTATTATTATTTTTTTATTAAACCCCTCTTTGTCTTTACCTCCTAGAAGATTCATCTTCTCTGGGATGCCCTTTTTATATCCTGTATACGTGCTAATTTGTTGTAAATCAGTCAAATTACTGATGAGCTCTTTTTTAGCAGATTATACCCCACGTATTGTGTTAAAAACTAAATCATCTGGGTCCTATTCCTACAAACAATTTCCCTGTTTAACCTCTGTTCCGTTAGATATAGGGTGTAAATGATTTGTAAACCGCAGCAAATCATTTGCAGTTTTTGTTCACATTTTTCACAACTTTGTTTGCAGACAGAGTGACAGCGACTTTGCTGTCAGAACTGACTAAACTACATGTTATTATCTTGCAAGATATAATTTGTTGTTGATAATCCACATTGTCTTCATATCATCATAAATGGTGTTTAAGATTGATCTGTTTTTGGTCAAAGTGTGAACCTTGCTCTTGCCAAACATGAAGCCTCGTCACTGGACAGCAGTTTTATGACACTGAAGATAACATTATCTATATACTAGGCAATTCCATTGTCGTATGTTTTCCTTTTCTTTTGAACATGGCCATAAACAGGGTTACAGAAGTGATTGTTGGGAATTCCCTCCCTTGACATCATTTCATGTTATCAGTCAGTGTTTCTTTATGATGCCTTGTCACACCAGCTCTCCTCAAACAATAAAGTTTTGACTGTCGCTGAAATAATCCTCACCCACAACCCACTTCTCATTAGGCTCGGAGAGAGCTGCGTCAGCTGAAGGAGGAGGCGAGGAATAAACATGCCGTGTCGGTCATTTGGGCCGGCTGGCAGGGCACCAAGGTATTTGGGATGCCTGTTGACTTGACTTGCAGTGACTCTCTGACTTGCCGCCTACCCCCCCTCGCCCCCCTTTCAACTCCCCATTCCACAAAAATACCTTAACATGTCCATCAGTCTGCTCGAGTCATTCCAAACATTTGTTTAGCGATATAAGCCACTTTACCATACATCTTCTCACATACTCGCTGCTAAAGTGATGAGGGGTCTTGCATATGGGACCGAAATGTTCATGGAAGCTTGTCTTTTCAGCTTTGATAGACATACAATACATCAGGGAGAGACGTGTTGTATTTTTAGCTTGTTTTCAGCTTCTTCCTCTGAGGTCCATGCCTGACTCCTGCACGCTGCCTGCTCTTTCTGCATGATTTCTTCTTCTTCTTGTGTATCTACTGCATGCTTTTGAGTTGACTTGTACTGCCTCCGTTGTGACTTTTGCGTGCTATGCAAAAAGGTTTCACTTAAAAGCACAAACTTTGTCTTTTTTACAGAAGTCTCCCTGATAAATGTCCATCTGACCAACAGTTTTCAGGAGCAGTAGCGAAGAACTTTTACTCTGTCAATGGCCACACAGGGCTTGTGTGTTTGTGTGTGTGCTTTTGACATTGCTGACCTCATTCAGAGAAGCGTTTGCCTCTTCTTCCTCTCATCTGCCGCCGCTTCATTTTTTTCCACTCTTTCTTCCCGCCCAACCCCTGAACAGGCTCGCAGGGAGCTCAGGAGACTGAAAGAAGAGGCCAGGCGTAAGAATGCTGTCGCTGTGATTTGGGCCTACTGGCAGGGACTGAAGGTACCTACCAGCCCCATGGCGCGGCCATCATCACAAAGTGTGCCACCTACTCCACACCTCTGACCCTCCTCATCCTCCTCAACCATCTTCACTGTAGTCTTAAGAAAGCCAGCCTCTGCCCAGTGTTGCAGCCTCACTTAATTCACTATTTTTGCCAAATTCTGAAACTTAGCTGCTTTATCCACACATCAGAAAGCAGCTATAAGAAGCAGATACGTACACTGTTACACTGACACAAAGATATTTGAAAATGCCTGCAATATTATTGAAAATGTTTTAATTTTGGTAGATTTATTTGAAATAAGGGAATCACCCTTATTTCACAGAAGTTAAGTTTTTATGCCGCAGATTCTCATGCAACATTTTTCTCTTCAAGACAATCATTGTCATAAAAACAGTCGTTTGAATTGGGATGATCAATTGTGGAACTTTTCTTTTCACTTGAAATGCTTTGCTGCAGATTTAAAGCAACAGAGTGCGGCAGAGGCTGTCTGCCACTCATCTGTACCCAACTTCTTACTGTCCGCGTCTCCCGTTTCTCTCTATCTAACCCACATACCTGCACTGTTTGTGTATCCAACAGTATTGGTGCTGCTAATTTCTTTGTCATCAGGTGTATGTCCTAGTTTTGGTGATTGTCTGGTTTTAGACGTAAAGGCTGCATATTGTTATGTATTTCAAAGTTAATCCTTTTCATCATAATTGACCATGTGCCTTACAGTGCACCCGTTTACAACTCAGTTTGGACCATGACGGGGAGCACGAGCGCTGTTCGTCATAACCATCATCACCTGTTCAGTAATTAATTTGAAGCAGTCCTAATTCAGATTAATTCCAGCAGAACGGAGTTCACTTTGTCTGTTCCAGTTTTTGTTGTTTGTGACTAACCAAATGTCTTGTTATTTGAATGTGCTGTTCATGTTGCTGTCATCCCTCCTTCAGTGTGCTCTTTTTCTTTCCCACTACATATGAAACTAAGAGGGGTCTTGAAGTGATTGACTGCTTATTTATTTTCATGCTTTTGCTCCAACAGGTCCGTCGAGAGTACAGAAAGTTCTTCAGGGCCAATGCAGGCAAGAAGATCTATGACTTCACCATCCAGAGAATAGTAAGCAGAGCTTGAGCATGTGCACTTTTGTAGTTATGCTTTTGTATGCATGTTTTAAGGTTTCAATGTATTGTAGAGAAATAAAAATGAATTTCTTTGTGCGTGTGTCCAGATGCAAAAATACTTCCTTGGCCTGAAGAGCAGCTTGCCCTCCATGTCTCCCATCGACAAGAGCTGGCCTGCCAGGCCTTACATCTTCTTGGATGGAGTCCACAATGAGCTCCGGAGAATCTTTCACCTCTGGAGGGTTTGTCTGACGCATTCAGCCACATTGTATTCTATTCTCGTTTTCTTGTAAACTGAGTGCAGCAGAATGTAGTCGGTATTCTTGACGCGTCAACTCTCGCAACAATGATCCTCTCAGCTAAGTTATAAAAGATGTGTAGGGAGGAGCATGTCATTACAGAACACAGTAAAAACCTGAGAAAAGAAGTGATGGATTTATACAGTTGTGAAAAAGACGGGACACCCTTTTACACAATTTTATTTATCAGATAAGAAGAAAATCTGTCCTTACAACTTATTAGAATAAAGTAGGAAAATAACCTCAGATGAATAACACATGACATATTACACTGTCATCATTTATTCAACAAAACTGAGCCAAAATGCGGAATGCGTAAAGAGGACACCCATGATTCAATAGTTTGTAGAACCTTTAGTAACAATAACTTGAGGTCATTCTTCACTTTTATATCGGCCTCTCACATCATTGTGGAGGAATTTTGGCCCTCTTTCTTTACAACTTTGCCTTAGTTTATCGACGTTTGCAGACATTAATTTATGCACAGCTCTCTTGAGGTTCCGTCACAGCATTTCAATCAGGTTGAGGGCTGGATTTGAAAAAAGAAATTAAAATGGTCCAGTCAGTCATTCTGTTGTGGATTTGCTGATGTGTTTTGTGGCTTGAGTTTTAGCCGTCGCATTGACTCTGTCCAATTTTACTGTCATAAACTTTAACATGTTAACAGAGGCCTGTAGTGTCTGAATTGTAGTTCTTGGGTTTGTTTGTGAGGTTTGTTTGATTGTTTTTTGCCATTTCTCTGAGCATTGCACAATAATATATTGGGGTGTACTTGGAGCTGGGGTGTTCACTACTAGTAAGGCTACCGTGAATGTTTTCCCACTTCTGAATAATCTTTCCCACTGCTGAATGATGGACTCCACATTGTATTAAGAATATCCTTATACCCCTTTCCAGATTGATTAGCAGCAACAATTGCTTCATTTCCATCATTGCTAATGTCTTTCCTCCTTGGCATCGTGTTGGTACACAATTGAATGCTCCAGACAAAACTTGCTCAGTTAATAATGTGCATCAGATTAGCTGCACCTGGCTTCTACTTACCCTCTTGATTCCTTTGGAAATGTCCTTAATTTTTTTCACAAACTGCTTCTGCATTTTTGGCTCATTTTAGGTCAATTGAATCTAGCATTCAAGTCACTAGTAAAGACCCAGTAAAGACAGTAGTCTCTTGTGTTTTCTTGTGATGTGTGCAGTGCAAGAAATACAGGAGCCAATTCACAGAAGAGAAGAAAACTGTCTACGAAGAGAAGCTGGAGGCAAGCGAGCTCTTCAAGGGTAAAAAGGCTCTCTACCCAAGCAGGTACCTTAAATTCACTCTTCATTCCTGCTCTTTCATTTCATCCAGTATTATATAAAAGTAACATCTATATACGTTTTGATGACTTATTGAGTGAGTTGTCTAATTCCACGTTCAGTGTAAAGCTTCAAACATCTCATGTTCCCTGTGATGCAACCATCTTTGGATGCCTTTGACTTTGTCTTTTGTCTCAGCGTGAGACAGCCTTTTAAAGGAGACTACTTGGAGATCAGCAAAAACCCGAAATATCAGAAACTCGGCAGCGCTGTGGAAGACAAGATTCTGCTGTCTGACGTGGTCAACAAGATTAACAGGGCTAATGGAAAGGTAAGGGAGCTCCAAAATATAACCCAGGGCTACAATGAGACTTTTCTGCACAGACATAGTGCATAATAATAATAATAATAACGTGTGTTTAACCAAGCTGCTCAGCAATCTGATGTTTTTTACATGTTAAGCTTATAGTCTTTTTATTCCAGTAGATGGCAGACTTTATGAATAGGTGGCTTTAATCAGAACGCTGTCCAATTTTCTAGCTCAAACATGCATTTAAAAAAGACACTTTAGTCTTATAATTTCTTCATGATGTTACCACATTGGATTGACAGATCATTTTACTCACACTTACAGTCTTCAGCCCGAATCTTCCTGCTAACCAAGAAGAACGTCATCTTGGCTGACCAGAAAACGGGCCAGTTGAAGGCCAGCGTCCCACTATCAGACCTCGCCAGTGTGTCCGTCAGCACACAAAGTGATGGCTTCTTTGCTCTTAGACTCAAAGAGGTGAGAGCGTAATTGTTTGTGTTACAGTCTTAGCAGAGTTTTATTTCTTTTTATCCAAGTTATTTCAGGAATTTGATTGCTCTGAATATAACTCTGCAAGTAAAGAAATGAATAATACCTCTTAGAGCTTGCTGAGATGATAAATTTACTATGAGCACATGAAGTCGAATTTATTTTTGCTTCAGGGGTCAACTTCAGCCATCAAAGGCGACTTCTTACTCAGCAGTGAGCACCTGATTGAAATAATCACCAAGCTGCACCGCATCGGGGCCACGGCTGCAGACAGGGAGCCGCTCAACATTGACATCTCAGACGAGTAGGAGCGCTGATATTTTGAAATACAGATCAAAGCGCTACATCTTCCTCCTGGATGATACTTCATGATTTGGCTTATGTCCCCTCTGTGACAGGTTCCTGGTGCAGTTTAAGCAGGACAAGGTATGCGTGAAATTCATCCAGGGGGTTCCAAAGAACGGCAACAGCGTTTCCTGCAAGCGCAAAAACAACCGCCTACTGGAGGTGGCTGTACCCACGACACCATAGTGCAGTCGCTCTTCTCTACTCCTGCTATTGTTCACCACTCCTCGGTCTAGGTGATGACTTGACACCAAACTCCAAAACTCTGGATTTGAAAATCGCCACACCGGTGCCCACCCTGAGTCCACAAATGTGCTGTTATTCGACCTGTTGAGTTGATTTCCTCAAGTCTTTTTTTTTCAGATTTACTATGACACCACTATAGCTGAAACCATGTGCCATTTCTTAAATTTTTTTTTGGCAGAGAAAGCCCCAAGGTGGGTTGCATGCCACAGAAATATGGTGTAAAGGTGATTTGGGTGCACAGGACTTTTGTATACCAGTGATGTTGCTAACGATTGTTCTGCCTGTATGGGAAGTAAGTTTTCAGAGAAAATTTAGTCTTTTTTTTTTTTTTTTTTTTCACAAGCTCCAGCGTCAACTAGTCTGGACTCATCTGCTTTTAAGCAGCTCTGGTTTTCAGCAAGAGGGCTTAAAATTTGAGATGAACCTTGACAGGAGATTTGGGCTTTGAGCCTGTCAGATTTTCTTCTCTGGCGAACTTGAATACTGCACTTGATTTTGCCTCCGTTTAACAAAAAGAGGATGACCTGAAAAAAAAAGAGAAAAAAAATGATTGTATGTTGTACTATTTTCTATTTTACTTGGATAAAAGCACAGTGGGCAGCTGGGGTAAATCAAAATTAAAGCATGATTGTTTTTTTAAGAGAAATTGTGAAACATTTTCATCCATTCTTATGTGCCATTGAACAGGACTTGTCATGTGTTGGTGCACAAATACAAACCATGTGGAGAACCATACAGGGGATTCATGATGTTAAATAACCAATTGATAATGATATTGATGCCAAAAAAAAATCCAAACCTGTGAATAAGAAGTGTATTAACCTTATGGCCACTGTTTGTATTTTTTGATTGCACTGAACATGTGATCAATGCTATTTCCTCCTCATAGTACTGATTGTTAAGAAAAAAAATGCCAAGCATTATTTCATCTACAGAGTAATTTTAAACTGAATTAGTATCTTAGATTTCCATGTACAAATTAAAGAAGAAAAGATGCTGACAAAGGCATTAGACCAAACACAGGAAACTGAGTTTCCCACATTAATTCTGCAATGTTTAGTAGGATTTAATGTTTTCTGACCACAAAGCGAAACCCTTGAAAGTCATATTTTGTGTGCAATACTGTCAATTGTTCTTTCTAGCAAAGCAGTAGTGAGGAACCCACAACAGTTGCCCCTCCTGTGCCATATGCTGTACATAGGCTCTGTAAGCTGTAGTCATGACACGAACAAAGGCTTGTTCAGCATCTTAGCTTTAATAGCCGTGTTTGTGAAATGGCTGTTTTTTTTTTTTAGTTTTTTTTTTTAGGTATCTTAGTGCTTGACCCACACTCTGACCTAATGCGTACTTTTCGAGGGGAAAGACCAAATATTAAGGGCAAAGGACTCTAGATTCCACATGTATCTGAAGAAATGGACCAGTTTTAACTTTTCCCACTTTCACTTCTGTAAAAAGCTCTTGGTATATTTACACAAGCCACATTTGACTATCAAAGAAGCAGGAATGCTTTATTCTCATGCATGTTGACTAGAATCTATATTCCGGTTGAGGTTTTTGTATTTTTGGTCACTGTTAGCGGGAATAATGTAACCAAACCTGGTCAAGTCATGGTTTGCAATCTGGGATATCTTGGTGTGTAACCTGATGTTTTCTTTTTTTAATGTAACGCACGACACGGGGGAAATCTAGTTGTTCCGTGCATGGAAATGAGCGAGCTGGATGGCAGTTTTGCCATTTCTTCTTGTGTGGCTGCTCTGTCTTGGTGCACTCTTGCTTGGGTAACATCTTCCTCCCAACTTTTTTTTTTTTTTTTTTTTCCCTGTTTTGTAGTTGAACAATGACTAAAACTGCAAAACATGATGTCTGCATTCTTGTGTGCCTAATGTTAATCTGTGCTAAGAGACAGAACACGGATATGTTTTAGTCGAGCTCATTGTAACATTTACAAGTATTCTTTTTTTTTTTTAAATTAAATAAAAATCAATAATAAATGTTATCCTGGATGTTTTGTGTTTTTATGCTCGAAGGACCCTATTTAGCCTCGTTGCATATCCAGCAGAGAAAGCCATATACATCACACTCTTAAACCTCAAATTCCCTCAACAGGCCATGATTGCTGTTTATCAGCATCAACAGGGGGGGTTGGTTAGAAGTCTTTTGGGGGTGAGTAGCTTTAGGGGCTGGATAGCCAAGCCTTGCATTCAAGCAGCTGGCCAGATGTTTTCCATCACATCTGGGGAGAGCTGTCCTAGGGTTAAATTCCGCGGCTTTGGGAGAGCTGCCGGCAACAGGTCTCCAGAGAGCAGCCCTCTGATTGCGCACAGAGTGGTAAAAAATAGCATACCATTTTGGGCTGCCCAGTACCCGGTTCCCACCACTCTGCAGGCTGGGAAAGGGAGGCGGAGTCTCGGCCTCCCAGTGGATATTATTCAACTCGCTGTGGGACTGTAAAGGAATTGGACAATGCAAAGTCCCATCCGATGTAAGGCCTGCAGTTTGCAAACAGTCGTGCATGAAACCAGTCAAACGGAAAGGCTGATTCAGACACAAACTTGCTTTAGTGGTGCATCCATGGCAAAACATTGCATCTTGATTACTTTTGCTATATCTTGCGTTAAATTTAACAAAGATTAAATTTGTGGTTTTACTTTAAATTTCTTTAAATCCCCCACAACAGCTTTAAGATGTATTCGTAAAAGATTGCAAAGACATTTACTGCATATGGCTGAAAGGTAGAAGAACACTATGGCCTCTGGTTTAAGCAAATAATGTGGTCAGTGCTTAATGGCACTTCAGGGATTGGGAGGTCTCTGGCGACATCTTATGGATATTATATGTAATTGCTGTTAAAGAGCAGCTGCGATTGCTGGTTTTTGTTTTAGATGCATAAAGCCTTAATAAATTGTTTTGCATTATAAAGCATTTGTTACAATCTTTACCACTTTCTTTGTGGTAAACCCATGATTGTGACTGGATTTTAGATAACCTAGTAGTTTCTTGCTTTTTCAGAAGTGACATGAAACCGATATGACAAACTTATAGGCTAAAGGGACAAACCTATTTCAATCACTCTAATTATGCTGAAAGGATAACTGAAGTTGAGCATTTTTACAAAGGACTAGTCATGCAGAAAATATTTTTCTGCGGTGCCTGTTTTAGTAAAATTTGTTGTGAAGTGATTGTTTATGTTTGTGTGTTTCAGAGCAAAATTTAAAACCAAACGGTAAAAAATGGCAACTGCAATCTACAGTACGCGCTCTCTCTTGTCTTAAATGACAGCATTTATAATTGCCCAAAGTTGAACAAATAGATAAATACATTTATGTGGTGTAATACTGGAATCATTATAGTATTAGAACAGAGTATGGTAACATACACTCTTTCAATAATTGGTTTCAGATGTTATTTATAAACTCTGCTATCCGAACCAGTGAAATTATCATGAGGTCAACAAAGGCTTGCAACATATTGTATGTGTGGTCATAATATTAGAAGTACCTGAAAATGAGACCATTGGTTTTAAGCTTGACTCTGCACTCTCGGAACACACCCACGAGGTTTGAAGTAGAGTGGACAAATGGTTGGAAAGAGCAAATAGATTCCATATCAAAAAAGTGGGACGATCTATGCTGTTGAACTGTGAGGCAAGCCTTTTTACATTTTTTTTTTTGTCTTAATGAAGTTAATTTAATTAACATTCAAGTTTTAAAACTGTACATCCCAGTTATGCCAGTAACCCCTAACATCTTAAAGGTATTTGTACAGCTTTTTTCAAACAGCAGTGCAACCCAATTTGTTTTATAGAGCAAAAGTAAAACTTAAAAGGACACAAGCATGGAGAGAAAAAAAAGAGAGAAAGAATAACTTTTAGAAAGGAACATTTACATAAAGCAGTAAAATAATGGCGAAATGGCATCAAAAACAGGCAAATTAGGGTTAAATATACAAAATACAAAAAAGGCATTTTAAAATAAGTAGTGTACAAAAACCAAACAAAGCTTTAAGCTTAGTCTTAAACGCAGATCGTGTGTAATGACCATGCAGATGGAGAAAGTAATAAATAACCAGATTTTTCTGTGTACTATGTGAGAATTTCAAAATTTGTGTAATAAGTCATTGGAACGGACAGAAGTTGCTTACTGAACTGGCATCTCTCCAAAGCTCCAGTGCGTTTAAGTGTGCTTACAGGAGTAAAAAATGGCACCAAATGTGACACAACCGTGAGTGTACAGAAGTGTGCTGCGGCATCTGATTTAATGACACCTTTTTCTGTTGGCAGGGTATTCACACACTCGTTTCCAACACTCCTACCAAATTGTCCGTGTTGAGCAAGTGGTAAAGCAAATGGTCATTGGACATCATCATCTTACTCTTTCATTCTCTCATGCACAGTGGCTGCTCGTTCCTGGCTTGCCATGGCCTGAGGATAAAATCTGTCTGAGAAATGGTTTGTGCTTTGATGCTAAGATAGAGCTTACCTAATGGTGGTGGTCAAGATGAATGGGAGGCCTGGGGGGACAATTGATACAACTGATAATGGTTTGTACTCTTTTCAGCCCCTTTTGTGGAGCTGATCCTCAAAGCATGGCGGATGGCCTCATAAATGGTGACTGGAGGGTGGGGGCTCTCATTGTTCCCAATGTCGGTTGTCGTTGCTCAGCGCACAGCTCGCTTTCTTGAGAGCAACAAAAAATAGTTTTTTTAAATTTTTTTTATCCCCCATAAACCTGTGATATAAGATATTGTTAAATCTTGGTATGTGTCATTCATCAAAAGTTGTTGCTCAGGTCTTTTGACCGGTATGACAGCAGGCACTTGCGGCCTCCCACTAAAGGAGTTGTGTAGCAGTACAGCTCAGACACTAGAGGACAGTCCAATCCCAGTCTCCAAGACATTCAGATCACCAACTTGTCCAGATCTGAACATTGAGCCCTTTGACATGAGTTTTGTTTTTTGTTTCTTCAAAGCTGATTTAAAATTGTTTCAGCAATCAGAATCAAGTTTTTTGTGTATGTGGATTTTGTGTATGTGGAAAAATGTGGATTTTTAATTTGACATTAAAGTGAGTTTGGGATGGAGGTATTGACATCCTATCATGCATGATAGTGCGCAGCTTATTATTGCTGTAGGTGCTAGAGGAGAAGCTTGTTTGAATATCTTACAGTTTCAAATACAGAGACACACTGAGTTTTGTTGAGTACCAATGAGTGGTTGCTCGCCGTAGCAGAGCGCTCCTACAGACTCAATGTTGAAAGTTTCTTAGAGGGCTGCCATGAGAAGTGATTTTTTTTTTTCTCTCTTTAAAATATCTCAAACCTCCAAAGGTTCACAGCACTTTGAGCAAATGCTACGCTGTAGATTTTACCTTGGGGTCAATTCATGTCACACAGTGTTGCAACCCAAACCATTTTGACATTCACTGCAGATGATCTTTCTACATGGATGCTTTGCAGTTGGAAAAGTGTGCCAAAGTAAACACCTGTCTGATAAGAAAGTGACAAGGTGTAAAATCCCCTAAATGGCTCACACTCAAACTGCTAAGAATATTTTGAGGTTGGAGTTGTTTTGAATGGCAAAACATTTGCTCCTTTCATGGCCTCCTTCTGGAGAATTTCTGCCTCTTTAAAGATTGCTATATATACACACACAACCCTACTTAAAGACAAAAAAAAATCCCTCAGAGTATTCTGTGTCTCACTTGCAGTAGACTGGAATCACAGGGCTCTCAGTTTGGAGAAACAGGGAGAATTAAGGTGGAGCTAAGCTAAAAGCTATTCAGAAAAGCAATTCATTTTTTTGGAATCTAAATCAACTCGGACCCCAAAAAAAAAAATAGTGAATAGTTTGATTGGCAGTTATTACTGTGGATCTTAACACAGCATGTATTCTGAGTTAGACAGTGTTTTACTTTCTAAGTGCATTGTCTCAACCGTTGAATATCCACGTAGCAACACCGTGTGGCAACGTGGAAAGTGTTACACAGACATAGTCCTAGTAACTGTCTGATGCAGTAGTAAAAATACACATATGCACTGCTTTGTGAATTTTGAGATTTGACTTGTTTTAGAGGTTGAAAAATTTGCTCTTCTCATGGCTCTATTTTGAGTAGGTTCCAGTAGGTAACGTCTGACAGCTCTCTACTTACAGTTTTTTTTTTTTATTGCTAACAAGCATTGTTCAATACTGAAACTACCTTTTCAAAACTCTTCACACAGTCTGCATTCAACACATGCATCTCAGCAAAACACTTCAGCTCTCCTCCAAAATGCTTTCTTAGCAACAAAACACATCATACATGTCTCAAAATGACAAAGATTTAAATGTGGCGAGCAGTAATAGTTATTTTTTTTCCTCATCATTCTGTTTTGATTGTGTTTTGTTGTGTTTTGAACAAAGTGTGTTAGCATTTGAAAAATATGCCACGAAAGTATAGTGTTTTGGAGGTGGTGCACTATGATTGAGATGCATTTTGTATGAAAGCAATGAAAAACGAATTCACAGTTTGCTCCATATAGACTACTGTTGTGCAGACTGTGTGAAGAGTTTTGAAAATGTAGTTTCAGTATGAACAATGCTTGTTAGCAATCGAAAAAAAAAATGTAAATGTAGCCAAGGACAGAGTACACCGCCTCTGCAATGTTGTGGACTGAAAGCTAAAAAAGGAGAAACTAAAGTAAATTAGTTACTTTCCTTCCCTGGACTTGTCATTTCATTTCAACCATGAAATACACCAAATTCAAATCTCATTTTGCTGTAAATACATCATGCAATTAAACTTAGTAAAAGCTAAAGAGTTCAATAAAATTTAACAGCAAGCTAATGATAGAGCCTCACCAGCTGTACACTGACAGCCAGGCATGGGGTTAATTGGTCTAATTTGCCTTAATTGGCTGCACTTGTGGAGGCATGCATAAAGCACCCTCCTTGTAGAATGTCAGTCAATGAGTCTTAACACTAGCTTTTTAAAAAGAATAAAATAAACCCTATATTTTTGTAAACCTGTGTGTTCAGTCTCTTTTTAAGCTATGGCCCAATGAGCCCGGTCATCACATACGACCTACGTCGCTCTTAATTTAAACACGGAGTGGACTCAATTTGAATATTAAGCAGCACCAATGTAAAAGAAAATGTGACCCGTAAACATGCTAAAAGACACGTGATGACAAATTAATTTGATACTAAAGTAAGCATGAGGGCTTCCTTCACACCTTCCTAACGTATCTGAAATAACATGAAAAGTGCTCAACCTTTACAGACCAGTCCCGTGGCAAAACAGGAAATAGTCAGGCAAAATTAATCTGCTGATTTGTGTCTATAGAGATGATTGAGTCCCATCCTGACCACTAGTGCCTTCAAGTCACTTTGTTTTGAAATGTCTTTTTTAGTTAGGTATTAAAGGTTAAGTAATAGAAACGAGATATCTAAGGTCCAAAATTGAGGTGGTTAGGGCTACAAAAACTTAACAAAACAAAAGCAACAACTACAACAAAAAAGGAATGTTGGATCAAAATATTATTTTCATGACTTAATGGCTGCCAAGTCCAGCCCTCAAAGTTTAACACAAAAAAAACGGCTAGACACACAAACCACAGCATGTCCTACTGATTTTTTAAATTTCTCCTAGATGTTTGTGATGGATTGTCTCTGTCAGCTCAAACTGACAGTTTTCTGTTGCATGAAAACAATGCATTAGTTTTTCTGTGAGACTGGGCCCACCAGATGTGTGTTATTCAAGATAGCTTCGTCATTGACTAAAAGAATAATAACTGATGAGAGACATGATTTTTGTCACAATCTTAGAAATATTTATTGAATGCTCATTTGAGATCATCTCAGAGTTTATATAACTGAAAAATGCATACATTAAATATGATGTTGCACCAGCCTCAACCAATTGTCCATCTGCTTTAACTTTGACATGCGAAAAGGACTGTGATTGCTTTGAGAACACAGAAAAGCATGAACTATGGACTAAGACATCAAAACTGTCCTTCGGCAAGTTTTTATTTCTTTTCTTTACTTGACATCTTAGAAACAACTTGTTTTTAGAAACTTGTTTTTAGGAAGCATTAAGCATATGACAAGTTGGAGTGAGAATGTGTTTCTTTTTCTTCCTTTTGACCTGGTGGCATCATCAGTGACGTTCTAAATTAAACATATGAGCACTAACTATGTCCTTTGCATAATGTTGCAACAAAGCTAATTTATCCTCCAGCCTAAATGTCAGCAACCCACTCAGCAGATCTGATGGATCTAATGAGCACTAGTTAGGAGGGGTGAATAATAGACTAACTGATGTAATGATACATTAGATTGCATGTTCCTTTAACAGGTTATCATGGCATGACTTGCTTCTCTGCCTGAAGGCTGCTGGCTGGACAGAATTGCCTATGTCTTAGTGACATAATGTAAACACACAGCTTCAAACATTTATAGCATTCAAATGTAGAAGTATTCGTTTGTATTCCTTTTGGACAATTAATACAGGGATTTTTCAAGTCCTTAATTTACTGCTACTCAGAGTCAGTAAGACCAAAGTGCAGTATAAACTAATGAGTCTCTAAATTCAACATGCAGCGCCCCTCCTACCTTTCTCCTTCTGCCAACCTTTATTTTTAGTGCCATTAATTTAACGTTCCATATTATTGGAGATGAAACCTGTGTAAGTAACCCTTTGCCTGAAATATGGGATCATGAAATATTGCCATATTGTACATTCACTGTTGAAATTCAATTAGCATATTGTCTGTTTGAAATACAATTCTAGAGCCATGGAATATGAAGCGTTTTCCTGATGGTGTTTCCCAGCACTTTAAAGCACATTGACTGACACATATCTTTACAGATGCATCTTTCTATTATAAAGATTAGTTAGCCAGTAATTTATTTATTTATTTCATTTAATTTTTTTCCTACAATCAGCACTGATGCATTTTCCCTATGTCTACTAGGAGTTAGTTAATCATATTGACTGAACTGAGGTGTCATGGCTGATTTATTATTAGGTGCAAGAGTTTTGGATGTAAATGTCAATGCACTGGCCGCCAACCTGCTGATTTACTTTGACATAAATCTATGCACTGATTTAAACGAAAGCAGTACTCAAGAAGGATAGTGAGTGGTTGTAATGAAATATTAAGTCTGTCTCTTTTTGAAGGTCATTCACTTGTTTTGTTCTCAACTCTTTCAGCTTGTGCCATAGCCGTCCAATAAGGCCCATACACAGGTGAACCTCATATCTTGGATGTACCAATGATATAATTATCTGATTTTGTCTATGGTCTGCAAAAGCAGTGTATTTCTAAGTTCTAAAAAAATCCTTGAAGCCCATTTCTTTCGAGGCATTACCTGTACAGAGCCTGCTGTGGTGTAGCTGATGCTGGCATAAAGAGCAGACATATGCAAAGTGAACAAGAGCACAGAAAATGAGGTCAAATACAGGTAGAAAAAGGGGAACACGCTCCGACCAGGACAGACCCAACAGATTACATTTCTGCCTCTGGCAGTCTGTCAGGCAGTCTGGAGGGAGGGACGGGGGCTGGAAGAGATCTGATTAATGAGTGTTACTGGGTGGTGGAGAGTTTGTGTCCCCACTCACCCTTGTGTCACCAGCACACTCAATGGCTTCATCAATTTGTAGCCATTATCACGTCAATGGACAAGAATGGAGGGAGGAGGGGGAGAACAGGTCGAGGGGGAGAACGGGCTTCTGCTGCACCATCTGTAGATGGCTCAACATGGCTGAGGATAAAAGTAATCACTTTGTTCTGTTTGAATATGTGTGTGTTGAATCTGACAGATAACATTATATCTAACAAACTTCAGGCAAGTGAGCCATCAGCCAAAGTTGCATGTGAAAAACGAGGGTGTTGAAAAAAATCAACAGGTTATTTGCCAGCATGAGTCATAAACTTAAAACATAAAACATACCATGGCTGTGAGTATTTTTGCAAGACTAATGTGGGTTATAAATGTATGTATATATGATCATTCACATGGCTATTGGGGTATTTATAAAACCTGTATAATATGAAAATAATAGTTCAGCAAAAAATATTTTTTTTTCATAAATAAATTATTTTGTAAATTTCTCAAATATATTTACATAAAATGTTAAAGAAAAACAGGATTATTTTCCTCTCTGTGGTGGGACTAGAGGCATGCAACAGGAGGCAGAAAGTATCTCACAGAAAGTAAGCATTATGATCCATTGAGTGTAATGGAAGTTTACACTGCGAGGACAGCTAAAGGAAACCCCATGCTCATCTGTGCAGTCAGCGGAAACTTTCTCTTGGGACCATGAATATCTGTAGAAAGTTTGGTATCCATCTTCTAGATGGAGCATTATTGTATTTCACAGTGAAAAAAAAGATTTTAGTCCGCAGAATATGGTTTCTGACCAACATCGATATAGCATATCAATGCTGCAGATATCATGGCATTCCACCCATTACCTGTTTGGATACTCATTGGATACTAAGTGTATTATCAATACATTATCAATACCATCAAAGTAACTGGTTCTCATTTAAAAGAATCCTATAGTAACAAAGATCTTGCTAATATCTTTTTTTTTTATAACATGTTTATTAGGCAAATCACAAAAGTAGAAGTCAAATATATAACACATTTACAAGCCATAGTTTTTTGTTTTTTTTGCCAAACAACTTAACCCACACACCCAAAACACCCGCCCTCCCCACCCCAACTCCACCCATGACATGAAAGTAACTTTATAATATATAATATATGGGAAGGGCAAGACGGCCTACACAAAATACATACAGGTACATTACAACATATTAGGATATATACACAAATATTGAAAAGAAACGGCATAAAATTAAAAACAAAATTAAATAAACATAAAACACAAAATAAAATAAATACATAAACACATTTTAATTATATCTATAAAAGGGGGGAGTGTCACTAATCTTCAGTGTCCGATTGTTGGTTGATATTTTGTGGATTATAGGAAAGAAGGGGGTCCCAAGTTTTATAGAATGTTTTCAAGGATCCTCTAACTGTATGCTTAATTTTCTCTAGGTGTAGGAAGGACATAAGCTCTCCAAACCAGGAACAAGAACCAGGTGGTTTAGGGCTCTTCCAGTGAAGAAGTATTTGGCGTTTGGCCATCAGTGCAGCAAATGCAATAACATCCGCTTGGTAACTGTTATATTTCCCTATAACAGGGGACACACCAAAAATTGCAATTAAAGGGGATGGGGAGATAGGAATATTCAGGACATCAGAAAGAGTGGTGAAGAAAGATGACCAGAAAGCATGTAGTTTGGAACAGGTGAAGAAAGTATGTGTATGGTCTGCTGGAGAGTGAGAGCACCTGATGCAGAGGTCATTCGCATCAGGGAACAGTTTTTTCAGCCTGGCCCTAGTATAATGAAGTCTGAAAACCACTTTGAACTGAATAAGACTCAATCGTGCACATATGCAGGTGGTGTTAATCCTGGCCAAAACATCTTGCTAATATCTGCTGAATGTACACTTTCTGCTGTAGGGACACTGCAAAGTTTCAGCAACGTAGAGTGATAAATTATTGCTATCTGTACGCTCACTGAACTAACAAAAGTGTATCTATTAATCATCTGAAAGCTGCATGTGAAAACAAGCAGCTGTGGAACTGATATGGATAAGCAAATGGCTGCACACACATCATTAGCTGCTCATTTACAGGCATTAAGCTAGACGACAGGTAGCTTTGGAAGTGAGCAAAAACATGTTTTGCCACCTCCTAAAAATATGTAGGAGCTTGCAACGCCACACATGAGGGTATAATTACAAAAGGACTGAACATGTATGACTTGTTTGGAAGGGCTGTCAGGAGAAAGAAACTTCTCTTTAAAGAACAGGCAGCATAGCTTAGATTTACAAGTTACATCTGAATAAACCACAAGACTTGTGGAACAATGTTCTTTAGACAGTGAAACCACACAGCACCACATTTGGCAAACACTAAATGCGACATGTCAGCGTAAACAGCTTGTACCAATTGTCATCCAATCATCCTGACACCACTGTGGTGGTTGTGGAGAAATTATCACATGAGCTTGTTCTGTAGCCAAATAACCTGGAGTCCTTGAAGACACTGAACAATGAGCTGTATAGCATTCTGGAGTTAAATGTGAGGCTATCTGTCTAACAGCTGAAACTTGGCTGAAACTGGGTCATGCAACAGGACGGCGATCCCAAACACAGCAAGATTACTACAAATTAATGGTTGAACAGAACAAAAATGTTGCAATGGTCACCTGATTGAAATGTTGTGGTGGGACCATAACAGAGCTGAAGAGAACAAAGGCCCACAAACCTCAAAAAACTGAAGCCACATTGTGATGAAGAATTTCACCGCAACGAGATGAGAGACTAATAAAGTCTGAATAAAAACAATTACCATAAGTTATTGCTGCTAAAGGTGGTTCTACAAGCTACTGAATAATGGACTATATACTAAGTTTATACACTTAGTATCTACTTTGTATCTTAGTCTGTTTCAAGATTCAAAGATTCAAAGTTTTATTTGTCACATGCATAGTTATACACGGTACAACATGCAGTGAAATGACCTTTGACCGCTGTCCACAAAATACAAACTATAAACTGCAAAATATAAACTAGGTAGCAAAGTAACATTAATATAAAGTTAAAGTGAAATTAAAAATTCCTAAATTAGAATAGTAGAATATCAAATAAAATATATAAAATATATAAGCAAGATTAAAATACAAAATAAGATTAAAAATATATACATATAGAATAAAATAGAGTACAAAATAAAGTAAAGTAAAGTAAATATATGTATGTGCACAGGTTAAAGTCCGAGATATGTACACCGTGTGTGCAAAACCGCAGATTTGTGCATGTGCGGGAGTGAGGTGTAAGCGAGAGAATGTGCAAAAATGTGCGAAAAATGCAGTCCGGTTGTGTGTGTGTGAGTGAGTGAGGTGGTGGACTAGTCTCTGTTCTCATTCAGGGCACGGACAGCTTGTGGGAAAATAAGAAATGACTCAGTGATATGTCATATGATGTTGTTCGTTTGAAGTTGTATGTACTTAATTTAAAGACCTGTTAAGGAGAAGATGATTTTTATTGTGTCCTGGCAGGTAAAACTTCAGAGCTTTTTCACATGTCTATATTATAAGATAGACTTTGTTGGCTGGCTGCTTATAGTAAAATAACAAGGTTAATGGCATTCCATCAAATAGTTCTAATGGCCCTTTAGTTAGTTTAACCAGTTCAACGCTGTTTTTTATTGCATATTACTAATTAATTTGTTCAGACTGCAATCAGGCAAGCAACATCTGTGGGGTGGAGGTGTGGGATGGTTTGGCACAGAAAGATGCAGGAGAAGGCTGAATGAAGTAATAACAAGAGAAAGAGTGATGCACGGGGCAAGGGATGAATTAGGGAAATGAGATCTCATGTTCAGTGTGGCATGACATACATCAAACAGTGACAGCCCCTCCTCTAAGCCTGTGTTGAAATGACCAGTTAAAAAAGCTAATTCCCCTTTTAATTCAGGGTGAGCTCTTTTAACACACCCTCCTCCTTTATGCAAAACTTGAAGATATGATAAAGGCTTAAACATCTGTGTATCTTAAAAAGAAGCCCAAAGCACACATAACTTTCAACGGACAGTCAAAAGCATGCCAAATATCTTCAACAAAATTTCACACAAAAGCATGCAATTTTAACAGTTAGATTTCACCAACATAAAAAACAAAGAATGGGAATCCCGCTTCACCTCTTTTAGCCAAATTACTTTCATGTCATATATCTTTAAGTAGATGATTTCAATCGTGAACAGACTGCAGTAACACCGTCACGGCCAGACAATCATTTCAGAAACATTAAACTCATTCCTGGAGTTACAAGCCTCATCTTACAATCTTTTTTTATTTTATCTTCCTGACTGAACAATAAAAGCATGTTTCATCATCAGTATATCAGCTGCTGCAGCAAATCAGAGCAGAGGAGGGAAAAAGAACGAGAGAAGAGCTGATGTGACAGTGTCAGGCGAGGTGAGGATAAAGAATTATGTCTTTCTCTTTATCACCGAACCCTAAACCTTTCACACAGCTACAGAGACATGCATGAAACTGATCTGATTAAACCCCATGAGCATGGATTGGTGGGAGTGTCTACAAACCACAAGGCTAATTGAACTGGTGAAAACATGCCTATGACAAAAGAAGAAGGGGATAAGAAATAAGAAAACAGGTTAATTTGTTGTTGAACATCAAAGAAGACAAAGACATAAAGGAAGTGATTGCTGATACAATCACCCTTCCACACAAACATCCTGTATCTCATTTTTCCCACCGAACTTTATGCTTTTAGATGAACATCACATATTTGCAAAAAAAATTCTGCAACATCAACACCATGCAACTGCAAAAAGAAAATCACAAAAAAAAACGAGTCAAACATTTACCCGAAAGAAAAATATTACTTTCTTTCTGTTTCAGAAAGGAAAAGAAAAAAAATCACACAAACACTCAATTGTCTCTGATGTTGACATTGACACAAATAACAAGCATCCACAGAAACTCTCCTTTTGCTTTTTGAGAGTAACATGTTAGTTCAAATGATGAAAGAAAATTGATGTGGTCCTTAACCTGATTTTGCTGCACCCCCTTTTGATGCAATCACCGCAGTCAAGTCCTTTCTTTGTACCTCCTGATTGCATTTTTCAAGTGGTAGTTTGGCCCCTTCCACTTGAGCGAACTGCTCCAATTCTCTCAGGTTTGACAGGTGCTTTTTCGCGACCCCTTCTGAATTAAGATCAGGGCTCACAGCAGCCTGTTCAATGAGGCAGCGATCATTTACTGTTTTCATGGTTTGATATTTTTAAGATGAACAATAAGGGCGACAAATTAAAGGAAAAATGAATGGGACATACTTTGATAAGGTCTTTGGCCAGCATGTTCTGACAGAAATATTGTCTATTTGTCATGAACAAACTCAACCAATTAGATGAACCTAGATAAATTACTCATAACCAGTCAGTGAATACTGACAACATGCTTGATTGTTGTGACATAACAATCAAACACCTTTGTATTTCAGCAACAAATCTCATGAGAATCTGGCTGCTATCCAAGGAAGCAGAACTACAGTGCACATGAGTATTGTTTCCACAACTATCTAGAATTCTCTGCTGGAGGGATTGCACACCATTCTTTCAAAAAAGATCCCCTCATTTAGTGTTTGAATGATTTATCCATTTTCTCCTGTACATGTATTACTGTGTTTGTCCCCCTATAATCTTAAATATGCATTTGCGTTCATCTGGTTTAATGCTCGATAAATTTAATGTGTCATTTCTCTAAGTTCAACCAGGAAGATCTGTGCCTCTGTGTCTTCTTGTTATATGGAGTTTTTTGGACTTTTTTATCCTGTTTTTCTTTGTTACTTTCTTTGTTACTTTCCAATGTAGATAACTGACCTCATTCTTGATTCTGTCATCACCACTCTGATCCAGTGATCTTCTTACCTGCCGTCTTTCTGATCCAGGATCTTTAAATATCTCTTCTGCCTAGTCCTTCTTGTCCAGGCTGACATTCAATGCCTGAGGAGCCTCATTAAAAGGCTCATCTATGTCCTATCTCTGCTCATCTACCACCAGCTTTTAGACTCTGGAGGGCTGTGTCCAATCTACTTCCTTCATTCATGTCACTGCTTCTCCGAGATGATCCATTTGAATCTAATCACCAAACAAAACAAACTCAACGCTTGTGCATCAATCATTTCAGCTGATCTCTGCCTATTGAACGACTGACTAATATCACTATCTTGAGGGGCATTCTAACTTGTCCTTCAGTTTTCAAGTCCAGTCCAAAGCAGATGTTTAGTCTTTCGCTTGTCTGCTTGTCACCAACTCATGCCTCATACAAGATTTATAGACAAGGTGAAACCCTAATTATACACCATCTCTGACACGTTTTGTTGACATGACAAACTTCCACAGCAATGTTGTGTGTCGGCCTAAATGTTCCAGTTGGATTTTTTGGGAGTCTATCTGGTGGTATGTTTTACCAGCCAAGCTGTCACAAACCAATTCAGCAAATGCATGAATGAGTCAATATAGCGCCAGGAGTTCCTGTTCTGTACGCACAAAAGAACAACATCGAGAATTAAGTACTGTACATTTGTATATGAATGCAGATGTATCAGTGTTTTCTTTCTTTTCTTTTTTTTCATGAATCAATTTCATTCATAAAATGGCATACAGTGTGACTCTGTTGATCCTTGACCTTGGATGTCAATTTAGACCAGTTTCTTTCCATCTCTTTTTCCACTTAAGCTATCCTTCTGAATCTGATCAATTTTCCTCTGGAATCTACTTTACATTCTAGGATTTTTGGCACAAATGTTTGGTACCTCAATTTTCCTAATAATATCAGTCATTTTTCTCAATTGTTGATGCTTGACAACTACTTTCTTCCTCATTTATCAGCTGACGATCGAAGTCAACTCTTTTCTCTTTTCCATCCTGAGGTGAGTGCCCCACATAATAATGCCGGACATATCAATTTTAATGTCTTTTGTCAAATTTGAAATTCCACTTCTCTCAACTTATTTATTACTGCTTCTGTGACGCAACAATCATTTCAGAGGATTGCTACACTGTTGTGTAGAAAGAAAAAAAAAACAATTTTTCCTTGTTTTAGACTATGAATAAACAAAAGTTATCCAAGTATGCATGACAGCCTTTCAGTGTTCACACTTTTCTAGATGAATGGAGCATTGTTTAGATGTACATATGTAAGAATACTGACACTTCTGACTTCATCTTTGTGCGATTTTACAGGCTTCAAAACAGTAAACTTTCATAAAAATCTGATCCCCGTTACCAGCCATGTGAATTCTTATTTCTGGTGTGATTGCTTTTGGAAGGCGGGGCTTGGCGTATTTTCAGGACATCATGCTTAGCGTTAAGGAAGATCTGTAAATAACAAAAGCTCTGTAGAAGCTCATGTCTTTTCTCACGTTTTAGTCTCACATATATTCAGAATTGACCTTTGATTAGCCTGTGTGAGTACAATACTCAAGCTATGCTCTCAACAACTAAATCTGGTGGTATTAAGACTATATGACTATACCATTAAGTCTATTTTAAGTGTATCAGAAATATAAGGAGTACACATTGACAAATTCTACTTATGTACAAGACCTACTTCTATTCAGTACAGCCTATATATTCTTGTGTTAAAGAACATATTTGGGTAATGAGCATTTTGGGAAAGTCACCCTGCAGAGCAGTCTAGGAATCCCACAGAGCAACAGATGTTTAACTACTCTCTCTTGCCACCCCTCTGCTGTCCTGTCACTACCCATGTCTTTGTGTGTTAACCAGCTCTACGTGTGTCTGTCTCCTCCTCTCATTCACTGACTCCTGTTTAGGACTAATTAGTGTTCCTCCTCTTCTCTCTCCCCTCCACGTCTGCTTCGAAGCCTCATCTTATTGTGCTGTCCACTCTGTTTGCAGTGCTAAGTAATAACCATCCAATCTCAACTCTCTTCCTCCCCTCCTCTTTCTCCTCCTCTGTTCCTCCCTCTTGTCTTCCTCATTATCTCCCAGTCTCAGTTGTGATGGCTGTCATCAATCAACTCCTTTTGACCGACGCTGAACTTTGCAACCCTCGACAACCACCCCTGCTCAACCAGGAAGTGTTCGATTCCCCTGCTGTCCATTAGGCCAATCAGAGCGAAACTGGAGTGTGACAATAGATACAATAGAAACCAAAAGCAGATATTAGACAAGACACAACAATGAGACATAGACAGCAGGAGAACAACAGGCTTTATTGTGCTGGATGTGTTGGGAATTTTAGGAGATTTTCCACTTGACCTAATGTCTCCTGGGATACGTAGTCATATTTTACCTTATTAGCACAGGAGCCTTCTTAATTGGTGTCAGAATCCTGTTTCTGCAAAGGAAGGTCACTGAAATCTTTTGTTTATCTGCAACATTTTGATATAGCCTATATATATATATATATATATATATATATATATGGCCTATATAGCAATCATATAATAGGGTGAAACATTTTCGCATTTTGAAACATTTTTTCAAAAAATAAAAAAATTCTCTCTTCCGGTGAATGTTTTTTGTTGTTACTGAAGCAAAGCTGGTGAGAAAATAGATTAAATTATCCTTCATTCTTTGAGTAGTTGCCATTTTGAGTCACTTTGTACACCAATGTTATATTACTGATGATTTCTCTAGAAAGGAAACCAAAAGGGCTACCTTTTGAGACATTTTTGCCGCTGCTAGTAGTATGATTCATGAAACACACTACTGGCATGAACATAATTAGTGTAATCCAATCCATTTTGACTCTTTTTGGTACAATCTTTTTGCCACTTCTCTGCAGAGCTTTGAATTAATCACCCACTGGGTTAACCTAGCTTACATTTGTGTATGAAAAGAGGCAACATGAATGGCTCCTTTACAGCCAAGGGTAGACAGAAGCAAAGGGCAGAATGGCTGCTCTGCTCTGTGGCTTGCTCTTGTGCATTTTTGACCCTGTGGTCTGCATTGTTGCTCTCGTCAGACCTCTGTGTACAGAATTCAACAACTGAAATGCAAAACAACCAAAAAAAGTGACCAAAAAATCTGATCAATAAAGGAGAGTTGTACTATTTTTGGCCTTATTTTGCTGGCATACCTGATGCACCTCCAATCTCAGCTATGAACTTGTATGGAATTTCAAACCAAGTCTTTAAAACAAAAATCACTTTAGTGGACTTAATCATCTTATTATTTTGATTTCCTTCAAACATTAAGAGTAAATAGACAGACAACATTGCTGATGGGAAAAAAAACATTTGGACATTAAATCATCGAGGCAATTTTTAATTCTGCATTCAAATGAGTTGGTACAAAAGGTAAAAAAGTTTTTTCTACATTTCACCTTGAATTACATGAATATCATCTCAAGATAAAGTACATTTTTGTCCTTCATATGAATTTAAGCCAAACTTTTCTGAAGACTGAAACTTATGAATACAAAACTGCAGGCCAGGTAAGATCATGATCCATGACTTCTACCATGGAGAATGCTATAGATGAAACATGTTTCCATTTCAATAATAAAACGGGTAGAGCTGTTCTTCTATACCTGATTCCTCCTTCCTCATGGCTGTATTACTGTAAAGTAAAGTATCAATTTATACTGCTATCTGTTAGTGAATAGATAAAGGCAAGGCAAGGCAATTTTATTTATAGAGCACAATTCATACACAGGGCAATTCAAAGTGCTTCACAGCTACATAAAATCACAAGAAGGCAATAAAACCATTAAAAAGGAATAAAAAAATGAAATAAAGAAATTAAAAAAGAAATAAATTTAAAATACATTAAAATAATCATTAATTAATTAAAAAGTGAAGAGTGCAGATAAAATACTTTCAGATGTCATATGCACAGCTAAATAGAACTGTTTTCAGCCTGGATTTAAACATTGTCAGAGTTGAGGCCTGTCTCACATCTTCTGGAAGACTGTTCCAGATGTTAGGAGCATAAAACTGAAACGCAGCCTCACCTTGTTTAGTCCTGACTCTGGGCCCCAGCAGGAGACCCCTCCCTGAGGTTCTCAGAGCCCGAGTTGGTTCATATGGCTCTAACATGTCAGAGATGCACTTTGGCGCTTGACCATGAAGAGACTTGTACACAAGCAGAGCTGTTTTAAAGTCTATTCTCTGAGCGACAGGAAGCCAGTGCAGAGACCTGAGCACTGGACTAATATGGTCGTATTTCCTGGTTCTGGTCAGGACTCGAGCAGCAGCGTTCTGGATGTTCTGCAGCCGTCTTACAGCCCGTTTAGAGAGCCCAGTGAGCAGGCCGTTACAGTAGTCTACAACCTGCTGGAGACAAACGCATGGATCAGTCTCTCTAAGTCTGGTTTAGACACTATTCCTTTGATTCTGGCAATGTTTTTTAGATGGTAAAAAGCTGCTGATGTTACACATTTAATGTGGCTGTTAAAGTTCAGGTCTGAATCCAATATTACCCCGAGATTTCTAACTTGATCGTTAGGTTTTAGAGAGAGAGTCTTAAGGTGACTGATAACACTTTCTCTTTGTTTCTGTGGGCCACAGACAATGATTTCAGTTTTGTCTGAGTTTAGCTGGAGGAAATTGTTTTGCATCCACACACTGATCTGTTCGATGCAGTGACACAGTGTATCTACAGGCCCGTGTTCTCCTGCTGTCAGTGACACGTAGATCTGAGTGTCATCTGCATAGTTGTGGTAGGACACATTATAGCTGCGTATTAGCTGGCCTAATGGAAGCATGTACAGATTGAACAATACGGGTCCCAGGATTGACCCCTCTGGAACCCCACAGGTCATAGCCATTTGGTCTGAGACACAGTTACCGATTTCAATAAAATATTTCCTGTCCTCCAGATATGACTTGAACCAGTCTAAAGCACGACCAGAGATTCCCACCCAGTCTTCTAACCTCTGTAATAAGGTCGCATGGTCAACTGTGTCAAAGGCAGCACTCAGGTCCAGCAGAACTAAGACTGTGACTCTACTTGCATCTGTGTTCAGGCGGATGTCATTTGTCACCTTGATCAG
This sequence comes from Odontesthes bonariensis, assembly GCF_027942865.1. NCBI lineage: Eukaryota > Metazoa > Chordata > Actinopteri > Atheriniformes > Atherinopsidae > Odontesthes > Odontesthes bonariensis. The sequence goes on along the minus strand of NC_134517.1, from coordinate 33,255,372 downwards.
AGCTGTCTCAGTGCTGTGGTGTGGCCTAAAGCCTGATTGGAAAGTATCAAAAGCATTGTTAGACAGGAGAAAGTCACTAAGCTGTTGGTATACAACTTTTTCTAGGACTTTGCCTAAGAATGGCAGGTTTGATATGGGCCGGTAGTTGTTCAGTACTGTGGCATCAAGATTGCTCTTCTTTAGAAGAGGAGAGGAAATAAAACTATTAATTAAGAATGATTTGTTACTTAAAGATCTGACATTGAGTACTGCGTGTTTGAGATTAGTTATAGTTGAACTGGATGCTGTGTTCTTGCAAGGTATATGGATAAGATTTCTCTGATTGGACAGTCTGATTGTCCCTCTCTTCACTCCATCCTTGGACCTCTGGTTGAGATGGTGTTTACCAACACAGAGGCCCTTAGCGTCCTAGACAACAGCATTGACGCTGTTGGAAATGACAGCTGTGGGCACCGGTGGTGGGGGCCAAGCTGGGGGAGCTTTGGTCGATGGAGTAGGCTGGGGAGGGAGAGGGGCTCGATGATTCTTTGAGGATAGAATTCTTGATCTTGCCATGTTTGGCGTGAGAGGAACCATTTTAATCCCCGATTTCACCAAGCTTTCAAGGTGATCAGGCAATCTCCTGGGTGACGGTGGAGAAGAGAACGATGGTGAAACATCTCTGGAGGGTGTAGATGCAGCAGGTGGGTCCCAGGCCTGTGGTGAGGGCCGTGGTGAAGGCGATGGTGGAGCTGCTGAATATGCTGGAGGTGCTGCTGTGGCTGCTGTGGCTGAATCCTTTGCTGGGTCCTTGGGTGGCGAGGCAGGAGCTCTTCTCTGGCTCGTCTTCTCTCTTGGCGGCAGCACAGGACCCGGTCCTGGTCCTGGTCCTGGTCCTGGTCCTTGTCCTGGTCCTGGCCCCTTCTCATGCCTCAGAGCGTGGAGAAGATTATCCGTCAGTCGTCTCACTCCACCTCTGTTCAGGTGTGGGCCTTTTCTTTGAAAGAGATCATCTCTTTGCCAGAAAAGATTAAAGTTCTCAATGAAATGAGGTCCTCTGGACTCACAGACTTTGGACAGCCATGTGTTCAACTGAAGCAGCCGGCTGAATTTGTTGATCCTCCTGTCGATGTTTGGGAGAGGTCCACTTATGAATGTTGGTATTGTCACTTTATCAAGACTCTCAAACAGTTTCTCAAAGTCTTTTTTTAAGATTTCAGACTGATTCTCTCTGATGTCCACTGCACCAACGTGCACAATCAGTTGTTTCACCCCTTGGTGTTTTGCCAGTACCTCTGGTAGTAATCTTGTGATGTCAGAGACAGTGGCACTTGGATAGCTGCATGTAACCATTCTGTTTATGTTTATATTAGATATGGCTCCATCTCCAAGCACAAGAGTATCTTTGACCTTGACACTCGGCACAGTTTCTCTGTCCATCTGCTGCTTTGTACCGTCTCTCTGTCTGTTACACTCAGTCACATTTGGCTCTGACAGTGGTAAAAATCTGTTTGTTAAACTCTATGTGCATGGATTATCCAAACACAGACTATTTTGTTAAGGGTTATTACTGTAATGCAACAAACCAATCACCATAAATCTTAATATCATTTTATCACCACAAATATCACCCAGAGCTGTTGAATTTCAGATGTTGTGTCCTTAAATCTACATAACCTCAAATGATGTGACATTTGTGCTTTGATATCTGGACACGCTGTGCAAACTTTATAAACTGTGCATATATCCTTCTTGCTTGCTTATTTAATGTTTAACAGATCACAGAGTGTTAATTATTCCATAGCAGACTTTTACACCCTTAGCTCTATTTTACATCATACATAATTGTGGAAATCAAAGGCAGTGGGAAAGAATTATGTATCCTTTGATGTGAAATATTTAGTTTGTGATAAATGCCACAACATTTGACTGTTCAATCACTAATTCTTGGTAAAACGAAAGAGGAAAGATAAGAATAAGTTTCACATTAGTATCAGCTGCTTTTTGTACTCATGTACTTTTTTTTTTTTTTTTTAAAGGCTTGACGGTCTTTTTTATTAGGGACCGAGCAGTGAAACTGCAAGGACCCTATTGTATCTGTAAGGTTTATTATTATTCTTTCTTTCTTCTTTCTTTCTTTCTTTCTTTCTTATTCTTTGCAAAAGGTATGCGAAAACTCAGGAAATTTTGCGAGCGCCACGTGCCAGTCGACGACATGAAAGAATCTAAACATTATATCTTTGGGAGTCGCTCATTGGCTCTGTAGCGCCCCCTACGATGGTTAAAAATTGTCCCCGCAATAGGATTAGTTTCGCTTGGGATGACGAAATTCGGTACACTTGTTCATCATGCCAAGACGCACAAAAAAGTCTCAGGCCGCCATGGTCCCACGTACACAGGAAGGCGGCCATTTTGGATGGAAAGTGCGTTTTCGTGCCATTTTTGGCCGATTCCACGCCTTGCTTAAGATCGAACTTGTCCTACAGATTTCATGCTACAGACTTCAAACTTGGCCAGGTTACTCTTAAGACATGGGGGGGGAAATTCATGGAGAAACTTTTTCAAAACTTAAAGGGCGTGGGCGTGGCAACTCCTCAAAGTTCGATGACTCGCCATCACTCGCCACAACAAATTAAGTCGCTTATAACTCCCACATACATTATCCAATCTGTCCCAAACTTCATACGGTGAATGCTGGACCTAGCCTGAACGCATACATATTATCATAACGACATCCACCTATAGCGCCACCTGCTGGTGGTCGGAAACATCTCTTTTTTTCCACATCTCGCATTTGATCGAACTCGTCCTACAGATTTAATGCTACAAGCTTTAAACTTGGCCAGATTACTCTTAAGACATGGGGGGAAAGAGTCATGGAGAAACTTTTTCAAACCTCAAAGGGCGTGGTCGTGGCGACGCCTCAAAGTTATGACTCGCCATGAAGAATTAAGTCGCTTATAACTTCCACACTCATTATCCAATCTGTCCCAAACTTCACACGGTGAATGCTGGACTCAGCCTGAACGCGTACATATTATCATAGTGACATCCTCCTATAGCGCCACCTGCTGGTGGTCGGAAATGTCATTTTTTGCCACACCTCACATTTTATAAAACTCCTCCTACAGATTTAATGCTACAAGCTTCAAACTTAGCCAGGTTACTCTTAAGACATGGGGGCAAATATTCATGGAGAAACTTTTCCAAACTCTGAACAATTCGGGCGTGGTCAGGCGGTGAAAAACGTGTGATGGTGTTTGTGATTTGAAAGCCTTATCATCATCACAACGTCATGAAACTTGGCACACACGTCCATCCTGAACACCTCGTACGTATGTGAAGGGTATCGTGTGTGGGCGGAGCAAAGTGGCTCAGTGGCGCCCCCTAGGGTACTTAAAAATGGTCCACACATTGGGGTTAGTTTTGCGTGGGACGACGAAATTCGGTACACTCATTCATCATGCCCAGACGCACAAAAAAGTCTCATGCCGCCATGGTCCCACGTCCACAGCAAGTCGGCCATTTTGGATGGAAAGTGCGTTTTCGTGCCATTTTTGACCGATTCTACACCTTGTATAAGATCGAACTTGTCCTACAGATTTCATGCTACAGACTTCAAACTTGGCCAGGCTACTCTTAAGACATGGGGGGAAAAATTCATGGAGAAACTTTTTCAAACCTCAAAGGGCGTGGGCGTGGCGACGCCTCAAAGTTCTATGACTCGCCATCACTCGCCACAACAAATTAAGTTGCTTATAACTCCCACATACATTATCCAATCTGTCCCAAACTTCATACGGTGAATGCTGGACCCAGCCTGAACGCGTACATATTATCATAGTGACATCCACCCATAGCGCCACCTGCTGGTGGTTGGAAACATCTTTTTTTTTCACACCTCGCATTTGATCAAACTCCTCCTACATATTTAATGCTAAAATCTTCAAACTTGGCCAGGTTACTCTTAAGCTAGGGGGGAAGAAAACTCTTGAGAAGCTTTTCCAAACTCTGAACGGTGTGGGCGTGGCCAGGCGGTGACAATCGTGTGATGGCGTTTGTGATTTGAAAGCCTTATCATCATCGCAACTTAATGAAACTTGGCACACACGTCCACCCTGATGACCTCGTTCGTATGTGAAGGGTATCGTGTGTGGGCTGAGCAAAATGGCTCAGTGGCGCCCCCTAGAAATTTTCAAAAACCCCTCCGCATTGGAGTTATTATGTGCTCGTACGTACGCAGAGGGTATCGTGTGTGTGGGCAGAGCTGCGGCTCCAGCGTCCAGCGCATGCCCCAACGTGCGCACATCCCAACGTACGCACACCTCGGTCCCGCTCACAGCTGCTTGCAGCTTTCTAGTTTTATTTATTTTTTATTTTTTTTATTATACAATATGTTACAGTTACATTTTATACACCACCCCTTTTACCGTGAAGACAATAAATGCTATTGTTTCAATCTTGCATGACATGTGCACGCCGTGAATTAGAAAACAGATATCCTCTTGAGAACTGTGTCCTCATATGAGTCATGAAATGATCCCAGGGTGCCCATATGAGGACAATTTTTTTCTCAAAAACTGCTTCCTGTTCAAAGACAGCGCTTATATTTTGGTTCTGTTCATTCACGACAGCCTGGAGAAATTACGAATGCATGCTAAAATCAAAGCTTGCGTCTTGGAAGGTGAAAGTTTGGGTGCAGTGAATTGTCGTAATGTACACTTTTATACATGTTTCTATTTGGATTTGGATTAAAGGGGCATGTGAAAACGCCTGTGTGTGATCGAAAGAGGCTGCTGATACTTTAAAGGGAAAGGTCTATTTTTTTAAACCTGGACCTTATTTCTTGCTGGATATATGTTCATTTACTCATTGATAACATTTTGGTGTCACCCGGAGTCGTTCGGAAGCTATTTAGAAAATATATCTGCGTATATTATAACGGGAGTGAACGGGGCAAGGCCAATGCAGCCTCTCAATAAGGAACGAAACTCCTTCATTTCACCATTTCACCAGAAATAAGGTCCAGGTTTAAAAAATGGAACTTTCCCTTTAACAGAATGTATGAGCTCTTTGGACTAGTTCAGTCTCCAGCTATCTGATATGTACAGATATAACAATTTAAACTAATATGATTTCTTCTCTGAACTAATGGACTTGGTGGAGACATACATATATGCAGTATACCACATGCCGGCACACACTTTGCAGCTTGAAGCACATGGGCTGTTTAGTTTTTAGGTGATGTAGGACAGTTCAGCAGGTGCTGGCGTGTTTGTCTTTGACATGAGGAGGTTTGTTTTCCCAGGTATATGACCTGCTCTTATCAGTCCTGTACAGTCCAGCAGGAAATCACCACTGTTGACTGCGGTGAAAGTCTACATCAATGGAGAGTGAATCCTGTGAGTGAAATTTGATAACTCTATCTAAACCTTTGATTGAGGTACTTTTTCCAGAGCAGATGTTGTTTGTGTTGACAGGAAGATGCTTTCCTTCCAGTGTAACATGTATCTGGCTTTTTAGTGAGAGAACAAACATCAGGGTTTCGTCACCTTTCCATACTTTGTGTGCGGCTGTGGCCTGCAAGGAGAGAAAATAAGTTTGCTTTCTTACAGTTTACAACCCATTTATATGCTTCATGGTGTGGTGATGACTGGTAATCACAGAGGCAACTGCTGATAAGAACGGCTGTGTTGATGTCAGGTAATAAAGTTTAATGAAGAATTAGCTGTAAAAAGATTAATTTAGTCCTGGAGATTGCAGCAATAGTTTTCTAGAGTGTTTGAGTGCCTTGCAAGCTGGATGTGCAATATAACACGTAAGTGTGAGATAGTGTGTGAGAAAACCACACATCAACCTTACCTGAAGCAGGGATCAAATAAGAGGTGAAATATGGCAAACATAGATAGAGATAAACAAAGAGAGTGGAAGGTGGAAAGGCTAAAGGACACACTAACTTTCTTGTAGGAATCAAATGTGATAAAAAGGAAAAAACTGCACAACTGAACAGTATTTGAAATGATCAGAACTTAAATGCTTGAGGGGTATTTCCAACATCCAACGCTTAGATACACACTGAAACTCTTAATCCAATGTAACTATTCAAAGGAGTGCTTGAAGAGGTGGCCATTTAACCCATTAGTGTTTGAATATCCCGTCCCCGTGTTGCAGAGCTCTGGCCAATCACAGCTGAGCAGATTTTATGGTGCCATTGGGTGCCAGTAATTTTAAAGCTCACTGCAGGGGTGGCTGAAGTAGTGGCTGAAATTTCCTTCAGAAGAAAGAATGACTGTAGGCTATAAGAGTTTGCGTTTTGTTTGACGGCTTACATAATATGTTTAGAAAATAGAGTCAAGTTTAAAGTTAAGCTATTACAAAAAGTTTATTATCAAGTTTACTTTAGACATCTGGATTTAAGTGCGCTTTTCTATATTACAGTTCGCTGTTTATAGGGTGCGTTTTGGGTCAGAATGACTGCCACGATTGAGAAATCCAAGAACTTTCGCATTGATGCACTTCTGGCGCATGGCGTGGAACAGAGGACGGACAGCAACGGTGCGTCTCCGGGACTGTTTTACAGCGGGAGCCCGGATGAGAGTCCAGTGACGACCCGCGACTCAGAGTCACCCTCCCCTCATTCAAACCCTACAAACCCATCTCTTGCCCCGCCAGGGGTCCTTTCCAAATCCCATTTCTTCAACCTATCCCAGTCAGGGTTCGCTGCTCTGCATCAAGTGGGTCTCATCGGAGTGCACCCAGGATCCATATACCCTTTGGCGGCCCTCGGAGGGCAGCATCCCGCCTTCATGTGTACTGGCTTCGGACAGCTGGTTCAGCCATACACGGAGCAAATGAAAGGGGGAAGCATGGCCTCATCGCTGCCCCCGGAGGCGTGGATCAGGGCAGGAATGATAATGCCCAGACTGGAATATGGCGGTGAGTGCTTTTGAAAACCTACTTTTTACTTGCAATAATTGAAGGTGACAACATCTAACCAGTTTGGTGTCTCTCGAACTCAGAATATGTCGAGTAAAGTTATTGCAAAATGATGAAAATGGGTTTAATGAGTCCATTCTTGTTTTTTTTTTTTTTTTTTTTTTAAGGATAAATAATTACAATAGTAATACTAATAACTGTAATAATAATAATATGTGATCTCATTTTATATTTTGATTTAAAAGCTTTGTTGGCATTAGTTTTGACATTGACATTCTGTCACTTTTGGACAATTAGTCATATAGATAAGATGCAACTTTTACATGACGGTAACACCTGAGTTCTTTCACTTAATCAATTGATAATATTTATAGTTTTTTCATTAAGGTAATGGACCTCTGTTATTGTTTATTACCCTCCTCCAAAGCAATTCCCTTATGGCAATAAATGTTAAGGGACACTATGATGTACAGGCAGGTTGGTCTGTGGTGTCCAAATACTCATCTGGGCACTTTAGGATTTGGCTCTCTCTCTGTCTTTCTTTAATTGTTTAGATTCTCTGTCTATGTCTAAGAGTAGGCCTTTTACTCACAGGTAGGTCACAATGGTGACAATATTTGTTTTTGTTCAAATACATGTATTGAGATGTCTATTTTATGAACAATTTGATGTTTCTATTCTCCCCCCTCTCAGCTCCGGGTCAGGCAGCTCTGCTTGGGAAGTGTCGGAGGCCCAGGACAGCTTTCACTAGTCAGCAGCTCCTGGAACTGGAAAACCAGTTTAAGCTAAGCAAGTACCTATCCAGGCCAAAACGCTTTGAAGTGGCAACCTTGCTCATGCTAACAGAGACTCAGGTTAGAAAAAAACTAAAGAAAAAAAAAGCAGTTTACTATATTATTGCATTTTTGTTATCTCACTACCTGCCCTGTGGTACTTAAAAGAATAGTGATTTGAAATAAGTTTACCTGTAATTCAGCCAGTCAGTGTATACAACATTTTTAAAAAACAACAGAGAATTAGAAATTGATTTTCTATTATTTATCCCACCGCTTTTCATTTCTAACAGGATAGCATACTTTCAAATATTTTACTCTTATTCTCTTAAATATTTCATTTATTCTTTTAATTCAATTCTTAGGTGAAGATCTGGTTCCAGAACAGACGTATGAAGTGGAAGAGAAGTCGCAAAGCCAAGGAACAAATAGCTGCAACCTCACTGATGGACGCAGAAAGAACCAGGGTGGATATACAGAGTATCAAGCCTCATGGTGACTCTCACAGCTCGGGCCTGGAGGATGAAGAGGAGATAGAGGGAGAGGATGCGTATGAAAAAGAGGAGATAGGGGATCTGAGGGGTGGCTCCTTGAGCTCTGTTGGCTTGACAAGGCATGCAGGAGGAGGATTGAGGAGTTACAGCGCTTACACAGAAGAGGCGATGGAGAAAAGAGCTCCTGGAAAAAGGAGTGGAGTTTTTCCTTAGTTGCAAACTTAAGCATGCTCTTATTAAATGTAGTTGTGTTTATTATGTATGAAATTACAACACACAGTGCAAGGAGGTGCAAAAATATTATGGCGTATTTTCCATCACCTTGACCTCCCACATTAATGTGTTCTGACTTCTGCTCTCTGGACTGCATGATTATTTGATAAAACCAGGATAGTGCCATCTTTTTCTACCCGGACATTTAATTATATGATAACAATCCATCCTTGCCTTATGACCTTTTAATCAGTTCTGGCTTATGTATAAATTATCTGTGATTTACTTATGATTGTGACAGAGAAACAAAATAGTTGTAAATGAGTAAATGTGGTGCAGTGGTTCACACAGCTGCCCCACAGCGAGTAGGTTCCTTGTTGGAGCTGTTTTTGGAGTTTTAATGTTCACCCTGTACTTGTGTGACTTTTCTCCTAAAGTTTAAAATACACGCATGCTACATAAGGTGGGATGGTGATTGTAAGATGGCCATATATGTGTGTAGGAATATGCATGGTTGTGTGTTTATCTGGCTTGACCCTTTGAATGACTGGCAACCTGTCCAATCAGGGTGTTCCTCCACCTTCAGCCCAGTTGAAGCTGGGAGTTCAGTGTTGCCCTCTACAGGATAAAACAGGAACTGTATAGTAAATGAATGGATTCATGTACATGCACTTAAATTAATAAATTGATTTAATTTCTCCAAGGTGATGCACAAACAGATTAAAATGAATGAATAAAAAATACTTGGACACAGTTGTTGTCAAAAGAGCCATTATCCACACTTCTTGGTCTTTTACAAAGTGCTCGCCATATGAATAAGGAAATTTGGACTGTTGGATGCTGTTTTGCTTTATCATCTTATCGGTACTGTATGGTATATTTAATTCGAGCCATTGAAATTCTGCACACATAGTATTTACGTTTGCTGTTAACATGTTTTTTTATTATTTTTTTTATAGGCTACATATAATTTAATATATTTTCTCTTAAAAGTGACATTAGAAATTTGTGGACGGGTAGTTTTAAAAGAATAAATAAAGCTGAATTCATGAGTGTGTGTTGAGCAAATTTTATTCGAACTGAAAGTATGAATGGACGTATGAAATTTTTCACTGAAAGGGCAATATTTTACTGATTTCGTTGTAGGGTGGAATGTGTTTGTCTGTTTTTTAAATTACTTCCTGTTTTCTAATTCTAAATTGTCCCCCGCTGGTTGCTGTCATTTCTATGACGACCCAAACAATGGCGGGTTACCATGGAGACGCAGTAACTGACAAACTTCACTCAGTGGTGTTTTCGTTACTCCAATGAAATAAAATCCAGTAGCTGAGGTGTTTGTTTTTCACCGAAGGTAAGGATGCTGTTAGAGTGTAATTACACCAATGCGTTGAAGCAGAACACTATGTGTAGTCGTAGGGTTTCTACACTATGAGTGAGTAAGTTAGCCGTGTAATACCCGAATGTAAAACTGTCGGTTTGAAAACACTCTTCAAGCTTAATATTAGGTTTCATTAGGTAGGACTGCTAGCTCTTCGAGGGAGAACGTAATAGTGTAAAATTACACAGTCTTAACGTAGAAAACTTCTTGCAAAAGCCTGTCTGCACTATATACTTTGTAGATGTGAAATGCCTTCCTGTTTTTCCCCAGTCATGTTAGCTGGCGCACGAGGTCCTGAGCCTTTTGGGTCAGTAGCTCCATGGATGTCCTCCGCCTCAGGAAAAGACAACAAAGTAATGTCTAAATAATGTGTTATTGGCCTCTGTAATGACTTGTGACTCCTGCTTCTGAGTTACGTTTAAGTTGGAATGGCACTCTCATTAAGTAATAAAGTAGTATTATCATATCTAAAGCTATCATTGTCTTTATTGTTTATTTCATTTGGCCTCAAAAAGGGGCATATTACTTGCCTCGTCTGTTCAATAGCTGTTCTGACATACATACAGCTGTGTACAAAACTGAATTATGAGTCCATTCTAGTCAGTCAAATATTTATTTGAGTAAAACAATGGATGTGGAAGCACCGCATTGTCCTTATAGTGATAGATGCTCTTTTGATTCTTCAGGGTTTTTTTTTTTTGCAAATTGAATTTAGAGGGTTACTTTTCATTTTTGTTGGCCACTTGTTTTGTAATAAGTTCAAGTGTTACCTGAAAATAACTTTCCCTTTTTTGAAGTACCTATTGGTTAATGATTATTTCAGTCCAGTATAAGCATTTAATCTTGATAGATATATTTCTCATTTAAAATAAAAGAATTTTACTAAAACTTTATTAAAAACAATTTTTTACATCACCCCACCTTACAGAACCCAGGGATTCAACCCAGACGACAGGGTGGGAAGTACCAAACACAAGCCACGGGCCGGAGAAGCTGCTTCTTAGGTGTGGAAACTAGGCCAGAGCTGATATGGGATGACTGGGACCTGGGAAGAGAGTTCACCAAGACACTGGTGTTAAAGAATATTCATCTCAAGCTGCAGAAACTGCACATAAGGTCTTATAAATGCACAAACATACTCAGTCACAAGCTAAACACTCGGGATCCACAAGGTAACATTGCCCCTCTTTCTACCTTACAGACCTCCAGGGTCCAAATTTTTCTCAACCTCAATTTCTCAGATAGTTGTTCTCAGCCCAGGGACTTCTTTCTCCATGCTGGTCACCTTTAGACCACTCCAAAGGGTAACACATTCTAGTACTAAATGGAATAACAGATTGTCCCTCTAGGATGCAAAAATGAAATATGACCATTTACATAAATAGAAAGTAATCCACTTCTCTTGTTTCATGTTATCTGCCAATGTAACGCTTTGTGTGTCTATCTGACCGCGTGGGACAGTGTGAATATGAGGACAGCATTGAGTTTCACAGTAAGGAGGGCAGCTTTCAAGTATGCCTCCGTGCCATCCTCCCTCATCATACCCTGGAGACGCCTGAATCTGTGATGCTCCCGCTCTGTGCTGTTCAGCACTCATCGCAAATTAATTTCCTGCTAAAAAACATTAGGTACCTCTAAATCTTGTTACTGTATATTTGTATGTCTTTACTTATGTATATCCACATTTTGTGGTGTGCAGCAAGAAAGTTATTTCCAGTTAATATGTATAGGCCTTTTTAATTTTTTTCTGTTTCTGCAAATTTTACTCCCACAGTAAACTCGAGACGTCATTCCAGTGGGATTGTCCAGCGCCGTTCCAGCTGAGACCAGAGCAAGGCGTGCTGAAACCCAGACAGGAGTGTCACATCACGGCGGTCTTTCTGCCACAAGAAGCGCGGGTGTACCAGCAGCAGGCACATTGCAGATTTGGAGAGGAAGGGAACGAGGCGGAAAGCTGCTGCACTGTGATTTTACAGGGACTAGGTACGAGTGAGACCGAACATGAATAAGTAGTTAACAAGAGTAGAATTCTGACATCTTGAGCAGACATACACTTTGATTGCTACAATAGACAGTATGATCAGTACCTCCACAGTTACTCTCGTGGGCACAGTTTGCAGTTCAAGTGTAAATTGTGGTGTGCTTGTGGTCATATGTTAAACCCCACTTCTCTCCTTAGTTACATATATCAATATGCATTATGTCTACATGTAAATCATAAAACAAGTGCTTAATTTGAAAAAAACAAAAAACAAAAACTAAATTACAGATTTTTCTGTGTGTGCAAATGTGAACAAAGATGCATTTTTTCATATTCGTGTGAAGTGCAGCTTTTTTTTAATGTATCAAAAATGGGGGTCTGTGTTATGGATTGAACCAAATTATATTGGTATATTCTTAATCTCAGAAAACTATGCGTAAGGATGTGAGGATCCCAACAACTTTAACTTGCTATATTTTCAGCGAAATACCCATATCTTCAGATAAGAAATCCCACGAGCAAAGATGAGGAGGACTATCCGGTGCTGCACTTTGGGTCTGTGGCAGTCGGTCAGAGTTTACGTAAACATTTTGACCTCTTCAACCCATCTCCTGTGGGTAATACAGATACATACACAGACTCAAATGTACACTCTTCGCTTTCTTCTCTCACATCTCTCCTTTCACTCATCTCCATCAGGTAAATGTGTTTTTTTCTCTGTCACGTCTGCCCGGTGTGGCAGCCATGTTGGAGTCAGAATTCAGCTGTGATGTCACTAAGGGTGAGGTGGCTCCTGGTGGATCACTACGGGCCACGGCCACTTATTCTCCTGCTGTGGTGGACACTTTCTCTGTTGAGTACTTGACTCTAAAATATAGAGGGGCACTCAATGAAACTCAGCTCAAACTTATTGGAAATTGTAGAGGTAAAAAGGACGTGCACACAACTTAAAAATCCAATGTTTATTTTTATTCTTACAAAATGAAGTGTATGCTCCTCTGACATAGTGAAAAAAATCTATTTCTACTAAGGTCCCAAAGTTTCCTTGTCCTCCTCTGTGGTGGACTTTGGATGTGTTGAAGAAAGAGGACCAGTAGTACAGACAGTGAAGCTGGTTAATTCTTCCACTGTTGAGGCTATCTACCAATGGGATATTGACTGTGGGAACAGTGTATTCAGCATTCTACCAGCAAGTGGCACTGTGCCCCCACAGAGTCATACCACACTGAGGGCAGTTTATAGACCCACACACCCTATGGCACACTACAGGAGAGTGACATGCCTCATACTGCACAAGGTATGATATGCAACTCCGTATACACTCATAAAAAGTAGACAAACATAGTTAAGACAATCGACCATCTTACTTATTCATCCTTTTAGGATCCATTATTTCTGGACCTGATTGGGACCTGTTACTCGGAGCTCCTGAAACCAGCCATTCTGAAACCTGAACACTTGGTTCTGTACAAGCTTCACTGGTACCGCAGACAGGACTCATCAGACTCTGCCAGTGTCCAACATCAAGACTGTGATACACACATAGACCAGCAGGGGACGCACTTCTGCACAGAGGAGGTATTTTTTCCCCAAAAAAAGTATTTCCCTGTTCAATTTAAAAAAAAAAACTTTTAGTCACATGTAAACAGCAGCTGTTTTTGATTAAGGACAAAGTATTGTCTTTTTTTATTTGTCATTGTCTAGCAGTCAAATCAAAAGCCAAGCAGTGCCGCTGTCATGTCGACCACACCCATGGAGGAATTTTACCAAACATGCATGGGATATAAGGACCCTCTCTCTTCAAGCTGTTCTTCATCTCCACATGTGTCTGTGGTGCCAAATGAACTGTGGTTTAATCACAAAATGGCATCCTCTTTGTATACTTCATCTGCTTTCTCACAGTCTGTTTCCATTACAAACCACACCAGAGGGAAACTCAGGTAGCTCTGCTTGTCATGGATCTTGGTTTCTGACAGCTGCATTTTAAACATTTTTTTTTTCCTTATTGAAATTTAAGAGTTAGATTTGTTCTTCACTGATAAGGCCTACATTACATGGGATTCTGTTCTAGCCTGGTGTGGACTCTTCTCCAAGACTCTCCATTCTCTATCTGTCCCTCATCGTGTGACCTCGCCCCACTGAAGTCCACCTCATTCCGTGTGACATATGACCCCAAGAAGCTCAATACCCTGCATGGAGCACAACTTGAGTGCTTTGCACAGCACAAGGTAGTATTCTTTGCCAACCTACTATAAGCAGTCTGTAACAGTGAGCAATAGTTATTCTCCTATTTGAGTTAAAATTGCAGAGAATTGTCTTTCATCCATGTTGTAAGAAGTAAACAGAGTGAAGTTTTGGTGCTGTTGTGCAGTTATTATAAACCTCTCTGCTGCAGGACAGTCCTGACTTAAGACGGCGACTGTTGTGTCCTCCCTGGTGTGTGACTGTCAGAGTCATCGGCCACTCCTTTCAGCCAGGCAAAGAGCACTTTATCCCAAACTGCTCCCTGAATCCTCCTCTAGTGGTGAGACACAAGTACATCCAAAAATACCTGTTTCACCATTATTATTAGATCCCTGACTAAAGTAAAAGAAAGTAAAAGCACTGATATAGCAATGTGAAAATATTCCATCACAAATGAAACTCTTCAATGAAAAATAAGTAGCTAAATGTGACTAAAGTAATAAAGTAAAAGTACTGGTTTGTTCTCTTTGGGTGTGATATATCTTATGAAATTATTAGGTTATTAGTTCTGAAATAATATGTAAGCAGCATATGACTGTTGCAGTTGCTAGAGAAAGTGCAAGTTTGAATTACTTTGAATACAGTTTTATTTACAGCTACACCAAATCAATCTGAGACCCTGTGAGATGAGTAATGGGAAGCTTAAGAGGGGAAAATCAACAACAACAAATCAACAAAAAAAGAAGCTGTGACGCCATATACTTTTTTCATAATTTTTCTTTTGTATGGAGATATTCAAACATTTAGAAAAATAAACCATTTGACAAGCTAAGAAGGATGGATCACCATTTGGTGGAGCTGTTAACTCGTACACGATATCTCGATTATCAGAGGCTACAAAGGTTTGAAACCTCAGAAAGTGCAAGTATGTCACTAAATGAAATGTATTTAGTTCCATTCCTTCATTTACTTAGTTCTCAATATATGAAGGGTTAGGGTTTTCTTTTAACCTACTGCGTCCTGTTGTCTGTCTCAAGAAACACATCAACACATTGTTAAAGTAAAAATTGTTTATTTGAAAACTCTGTTAAACACCACATCCTTACGCAATGAAAATGATTCTGTATTTACTCTGTCACCTTGTTCTTGATAGGTGTTTCCAGCACTTGGTGCCATTTCCTATCGGACAGTGCTACTGCAAAATGATGGAGACCTGCCCGTCACTTTCTGCTTGGACCACAGATCAAACTGTCCTTTGGCAGAATCGGTGTGTTTACAGCCAAGCTGTGGTTTGATCCAGCCAGAGGATCACCAAATCCTCACCATTAGAAGAATTCCTACAGAGGACAGTCCCAAACAGGGCTTCAACTTATCCTTACAGCTCAATTCAGCTAAATTCAAAAGGGTACCACACTACACAAAGACATTAGACATTCAAACTCATTCACATTGTTCATGCTTTTTTACTTTGCAAATATGTCTCTTTCTTTTAGGAATTGACTGTTGTGAGTTTGATGGAAAAGCCGTGTATGTCTTTGGAAAGTGGCAGCGATTTGTATTTCCGTCCAACAGCTGTGGGTTCACAAACCCAGCGCACCCATCGCATCAGGAACTTAAGCCACCTTCCTATGCGGTTGCTTGCTTTTATTTTCTTCCGTTGTTATTCTGGTCCTGTTTTCTGACATTTTCGGTGTATTATTTGTTGTTCTGACTTATCTCAGCATCATTCATTTTATTTGTGGTTTCCTGTGATTGTTCTCCATGATAGCTTTCAGTGGAACATTCCAGAGCCAGACCATGACCTTATCTTTGTCAAACCAGATGCTGGTGAACTGCATCCAAATGACAGCTCAGTGAGAGACTATGAGAATATCACATGCCACACATTAATGACTCATTAAAATGGTTTACTAAGCAGTTTACTTTATTTTTATTACAGGTCCAGATATGGTCCTTCAGTCCTCAAGCAGAGAAAACATACATATTCAAACCAACTCTCACCTTCTGGCCACTTCAGAGTGATATATCAAAGAAGTCACACCTTACCCTTGAAGTTTTTGGAATGGGTTCCAAGGGCTTCTTAGAGGTGAGACTGTAATTGTGTTTGCAGAGAACTGTATAATATGCTGGTGTGTAGATGCTTATATAATCAGTTTCCACCAATTAAAATGAATGTTCCACACATTTGAAGATGTGTGCTTCTTTTTGTCTTTCTCAGGCAGAGAAAGCAGATCTGGACATGGGGGAGACTCTTGTTGGAAGCTGTTACTCAGTTGAGGTTCCTCTTGTGAACAACAGCCCCTGTCCTGTTTCTTTTTGTCTCTCTGTACAGGAGACACTTCAAGAAAATCACCCTTCTTCTGACTCTGAAGCAGGGCAGAGTGGTAATAGCTTTTGTGGCCTTTCTCATCATTGTTTTACTCTAATTGTGATGTTGATCAGTTCTGTAAATTTGCATGTGCATCTTATATTCTGGTCAGGACGTAGTTTGCACACTGGTAGACTAATTTTGTCCCATTTGGCCATTTAAGCCCTGCAACTTGACTGTGAAAGGGGAACCATCGCCTCACACTCCACAATGCTAATCCGATCCACTTTCAGACCATGCAGACAAGCCCAGTACCTCTGGACCATCAGCTACCAGATTCTAAATTCTAATGGTAAACAGAGGATTAATGTACACAACATAGCTTGATATATTCTACTATTCAATTCTCAATACTTTCAGCTCTCTGTATCCGTCTGTATCTGTCTGTCTCTTTGCAGGGTTTGCATCAGGCCCTTCTGAGGCACTGTGTGAAGTGCGAGCTAAGGGAGTGTTTCCCACCTTACAGGTGATTGATGGATGTTCTGGTGGGAGTGTGGGCAAGCTAAGCAAGCTGCATTTGTGGAAACTCTTCTCACTGGACAGCCTAAATCAGCGCCTGCTCTCCACCCCCTCCCCCGCAGAACTGACTTTTAGATCTCCCATCAAGCACAAGTTAGTTTGATGCAAAATGTACAATTCAAGATTCATTATACATGAAAATTGAATAATTAGTCCCATAATTTATTGGCTCTCATCAGGAATAGTGATATTGCTCATGCAGGGTGTGTGCATGACAGTGTCCTCTCTTTCTGTCTCTGGTCTCCACAGTTGTTCAGTTTTCACCAAAGCCCTGTTGGATTTCAACTTCAGTTCTGCTCCTCTGAATTCAGACCCCTCAAATTTTGTGTTGATGTTTCATAACCCGGGTTCTAACCCTGTGGACTGGTATGTAAACAACAGACTGCAGAAAACATAGTAAAGTCATACCATAGAACGGACAAGAGACCAGACTGATGTGTGCAGTTCCTCATTTGAACTTTGATTTTAGGGCTTTCTTATTTCCAGAGGACCAACAGATAGAGCTAGAGTACTGGGCAGTAACAGGGGAGTTCAGCAGCACAGAGCTGTCCCAGATGAAGGTCATACATTTCCTTTCAATTAAAAAAAAATCAAGAATTATTTTCTTTTAGGATAAATTGGGATAGGAAATATTCAGGATTCAGAACATATTAAATAAAACATTTTTTTTTTTTTATTAACAGGTTCAAGACAATCAACTATTCAGGGTTTCCCCTCGCTCTGGAAGTTTACTGCCTGGTCAGAGGAGTGCAGTGCACTTCAGATACAGGTCGGAGATTATTACACCGTGTATGGCGCAAACGCACATATAAGTCAAGTTTAAGTTTAAGATTTTATGTTTGAAATTTTCTGACAATGAATGTTTTGAATACAAATGACGTGTCTTGTACAAAGCTGCTCTTATATGGATAAGAATACACTCATTATTTTATATAATGCTTTTCCTTCACAGTCATGACTTTGTTGGAACAAATCGGCTCCCTGTTGTGTTCAAACTCTCTTACGGCAGAGAGATCATGGTGAGGTTTTATATCCGGCATGCATTTATTCAGTTCTGGCAACACAATTATAAAAATGTACTTGCGAATTCCTGCAGAATCAAAATTTAAACAGAATCAGCCTCTTTGCTGTTATTTGCAGTTGTTCCCTTCAGGAGTGCTATTCAAATATTCTCTCTTTAATTTGCTGTATCTTAATATTTTCTTCAACCATGTGATGTTTTTTCTGTGTGCAGCTGAACTTTCAAGGTGTGACTGTGGAAAGGGATAAACCATATCTCCACTTTGCCTCCAATCAACATGTCTTCACCTCTGTAACTATTGGGGACTGCAGTCCTCCAAGGCAGGTGTGTGCTTGATTCTCTGATATTTAACTAAAAGCACATTTTTTTTGCACTCTATACTGTATGTTTAAAACACCATGACAGCTTGAGGTCGTACGAAGTTCCTGACAAAATGTCTCAATATTTGTCTGAATTTATTCACTGTGCAGATGTATGAATTGCACAATGGTGGGGCAGTGCCAGTCCGTTATGAAGTAGACACAGCTGTGTTGTCACAGCTTCAGCTAGACAACTTTAACCATCCGGTACTGGGTTGCCTCAATCCAGAAGGAGAAGTCCTTCCAGGAAAAACCATCGTGCTTGAATGGATCTTCGCTCCACTGGAGGCTAAGATGTACCATGTATGAACTGAGCTATATTCTCTATACCTTATGCAAGCTTTTGAGAATTGTCCTTCCACATCATTTATTCTGTTAGGTACAATGCTTCACAAAGTGTTTTTCTCTATTACATTGTTATCATTAAGCTCATATGATTGATTAAGCCTAAAATTGATTTCTAAATTGCTAACAATGATGTGATGATTTTTGTCTGCAATCTGTGATTTACTCTTTTTCCATCTTTTCATTTCCCCAGATGGATGTTCCGATCCACATTCAGAATGGAGAGTCGACATTGGTGAGGTTTGAAGGATGTGGGGTTGATGCTCCAACACTGAGCTCCTCAGAAACCTGTACATGCAGTGATAGTAAGGCTCCTATTCACCGTGTTCAGAGGGTGCCCTTTCCTGGACAGGTAAGTTCACATGTGAATAAACAGAGTTTAGGAAAACAAATGCACGTTCCTTGTCTTTGCCGTATCATTCGTGTACTATTTTTATTATAATTTAAGAAGACTTTTTTAATCTTTTTGGAATACCAGCAGCCCATGAAAGTTTCTCTGTGTGTGCAGGTGTTATTCCTATCTGAAGACAGTGTTTTTCTTGGTGATATCGCTGTTTCCTCGCAATCTCCAAGTATCCTCTTCCTCACCAATGTGTCCTTAACAGACACTGTTCAGTATATGTGGGAGCTGCCACAGCAGAGCAACCAGCAGGTTAAGTTTTCCTCTTGAATCAGTTCAAACTTGGAGCTAAAAGTATTATACCCTTTCTGACCAGCTTCGCTTGTGCACATGTCTTATGTCAGGTGGTGCAGATGCATCCGGAGCGAGGCTGTCTTGGTCCCGGGGACTTTGCTCTTTGTGTTCTTAACTTCACTCCTACAGATTACCCCACCGTTTATATGCTTGATTTGGTCTGTCAGGTACCACAGATGTGCCATTGTATAATTAAGGCTGTAATAAATGGCAGATGGTCGTACTTTCTGTTAAATTATACTTCGGGTTTGACAGACAATTTTTTCACATAATGTTACATTCCTCCCCTCTCTTCTCCAGGTTACTCAGGAAGCTGCGCTTGCTGAATATCGTGAAGCTTTGCAGCGCTGGGAAGATGAAAGAGAAAGACAGCGAGATGAATTCATAATCACAGACAAAAATGTCCCAGAGAGACAAATACTTTTGATTGATAAGGTTTGATCATTTGTTTACAATTTGAAAATTTTAAAATGATGTAACTTTTTCTTTTCTTTTTTTTCAATGTATTCAACTTGTATTTCATTCTGGATACAGGAACCTTTAGCAGCACCTGCAAGAAAAGGGCCGCCACTCAGAAAATACAAGGTTGCTTTTATTTCCAGTCATTATTATCCTTCTAACTTTTAAATGTGATGTAAAAACCTAAACTTTAGAGGGCATAATTTGTGTGATCTACCTCTCTATTTCCCCTCTAGACCCTTCCTCCCATTGGTGCGAGCAGTAGTTGGGAAACAGTTGGCAGCCTTTGTGTTAAACAAACAAGAGCTGAGCGGCGAATGATGCGAGAAAAAGCAAAAGTATGGAAGCGACCTGTTCCCCCCAAACCTGCTCTGCTGCAGCTGAGTGTTACAGCACACTCCCATGGGCTTCTGGAGTACTGCAGACACTTTCCTCATCAGTACAATAGGCTCTGCAGGTAACATCTTTTACACACTTAATATAGCTGAGCAAATAACCTGACTTTGCAGTTATTGAAATGTTATGCTTCTAAAAGAAAAGTTCACAGAAATATAGATCTGCTTGCTATCATGTAGCTGAAACAGTCATTTTTTTTACCTCCTTTTTTCTTTCAGGTACCTTCAGCAGAATAAGGTCCAGACACCTGTAAGCCGTTCTGAAGACCCATCCCTCCCTGCTGGTCCGTTTACACCTCCACATGGCCCTGAGAGAGAGCTTGTTGTGAACATACTATCCCCTTTTCTAAGGTAACACCCAAATTATATTCTGCAAGGGTTCACACACATATCGTGGCTGACTTTTTACCTCACATAAACTTAGCTGTTTGATATGAAATGACAATTTCATGACAGTTTGATTTACAGAGAAGAGCTTTGTAACAAGTAATGATCATCTCTGTCATTTCAGGGACATACTTGATGATTCAGCCTTCATCCAGTCTCTGATTGCTTTATCCTCCAAGCCTAGTATTTACAAGCCTACAGAAATATCTCCCACTCTGTACCCATGGGTTCCATCGCTGCCCTGCCCCGCTACACGTGTAACCTCTTCTTCTCCCTCTACACCTCAACCTCCCTTTCTGTTGAATGGGACAATTGACAGGAAGGGGACGGGAGAAAGTTCTGAAAACAGGCCTCAAATGCAGTCTACACTACAGTCTCAGCATGCTCCTGCTCATGTGACTGAGGCTATTTTGATGAACACTCTGCAGAACCTGATGATGGAAGTCATCAGAGGAGAACTCGTCTTAACAGCACACCCCCGCTCCATTAGCCTGCCGCCATTTTCAAGGAGGTAAATACAAGCCCAACTTTCACACACACTGACAGTGACTCTAGCTGTGCTATCTGCTTTTTCTCTTTGTTATGCAAGAGATGAGCTTGTTCTGTGCTCCAGTAGAAGCAGACAGATGTCCGGAGCCATGGCTGAGGAGGACCAGTAGATACTGAAGTGTCATCATCTGCCCAATTCCCAAAGGTCTGCCTCCCTCTTCTACGCTGATTAAAATCCAAGCCACGTTATTCAACTTGACACATGTATCCCACCCAAAGTCTTCCATCTTTTTTCCTCCTCCATCCCACCAGCGTTTTTTTAAATTCTTTTTTGTATGGGGCCCTCCCCTTCATAAATATCTCCATAAAAATGTGACTAAAGGCATGAATGCTTCATGAATAACAGCGATAACTCTTATTTCTTTTGGGGGCTTTCCGAGATTAAGAATGTTTATCTGGGTATGGAAAAATGACAACTTAATTTTTTTAATCACTTAGCATTAACTAATAGTAGAGCAAAAAAAATCATGGGGGAGGGGTTTCAGCTGGTATTCAGTGGGTGTAAAATTAAGATCAATTCTGTTATTTCTTTAAATCTATAAAATATATCGCATCTACATTTCTTCTTAAACTGAAATTAAACTAAATCTGTCAATTCCTTGTGTTTTTAGTTATAAAGAATCCCCTCTGACACATCACAGAGTTTGAGGTAAATTATGATAGATTTATTCAACAAAAAAAGACATTTCAATTCATTTACATCTCATTTAGTCATCCGTGATAATAGATCTTTTATAATTCGATACATTTTATTTACATGTACTGTATTTTGTGCTCATATTGATCACATAAATTTAATAGCTACATTGAGCTACAATCAAAATGTCCATCATTATAAATATCAATATTTATAAAAGGCCAAGTTCAAGTATACAATGTATAGTCAAACAAATAGATAGGGTAATGTTTACCCCTCTCTTGCAAAGGCATTTTATGCACCTTGGTAACAAACAAAAAAGAGCTCCACAGGCATCTCTCTTTCATTAAGAGGCAGCTTTGATGGCACCTTGGCGAAACTGTTAGATGGAATTTGATGATATATTTCTGGTGAACATAAGGCAGGTTGTTTAATAGAACTATTGTCACAAAAAAAGCCAAAAAAAGAACAACAGTGCAAGAGGTATTTGTTGCTTATTGGGCACTGAAACGGCTTATTCCTGTCACCCGACAGCATGATATATCAGTGAGCAGATAATCAAGTATTAAAAGATGGTTTATGTAACTGATCCAACAGATTTTTGGCTTGACACAGTTTTAAGACGTTAGTTGATTATGTCTGAACTTGGAGAGAGTGGGGGAAATCTTGTCATGAAGATATTGGACCTGTTCCTCCTGAGTTCTCAGCTTCTCAAATTCAAAATAAGGGATCTGTAAGAGAGGGAGGAGACGTGTTTTTGAGAATCAAAACAATTAAATCCAATTGTTAAGATTCTTTCTTCAAACAAATATAATATAAATGATAAATCTCTTATTTTTATGATTGACCAACTCTTATTTACATATAATGTCAAAAGTGTTATAATCAGAGAAGGGCAGGAAAGTTGAGTCAAATTACATCACAGCATATGTGGAAAATGTGCAAAATAAAATAAATAATAAGAAAAAAAGAATGTACACGAAGTGACTTTAATGACAGTGAACTCATCAAAAATTATCCATATACACCATAACAAACAAACATGTAACTGCAGGTTAATTATATGTTAACTTACTGAGAGGAAGCTGCAAATGAGCAACCTCCAAATCTTTGATATCTTGTTTCAGCAATCTACTCTCATCACGTTTGCCAGTTTTGAAAAGCCTACCTGCACCACCTCATATCCAATCCTGCGGAGGTGTCGCCTCTTTGTGACTTCCTTCCCCAGCAGATGCTGTGTGTTGCTGCAGAAGCGGTTTTGACCATCCAAACATAGTGCAATCCTATTCAAGACACGATGAAAGATTAAAACATTTCATTAAGACTTTGTGCAAAAGTCACGCCAAGCCGACTTCCAAATCTAAGGCTACATATGTTGATATGGTTCAAAGAATTATCTATCCGGCATTTCTAAATATTGTGCATCTTCTACCTTCTACAGAAACACTTTAAACTACTGTCAGAATGCTGAGGTGAATCTAGCTCCAATAAACAAAACAGGGTTTACCTTCTGGAAGTTTGTTCCCACTGAGGCAGGGGCAGGACAAATCCATTCTCATCCAGGCATAATTCCACATCTGGATATAAAACAGAGGCAAAACAACAACTGTCTATCAGTACAGCTGAAGCAACAACACAAGCATGGCTTTGGTGAGCCACTTTTGGAAATTTGAAGGAGAAAACCATAAATTGTCCCCATACAATATATCTTAGGAAGCTAAATGTACATTTTACATATTAATGTAGAATTACTGACATGCAGCTGTATGTTAATCACACATTTTTCTGATATGGTTGTTGCTTACCAATGGTATATCCAACTTGGGTAAAGATTCTGGTGGAGAAAAACTTCCCCCCTAGCAGCACTTCAAGTGGACCTTTGACCTGTCTGTACAGCAGGCTCTCCACAGGTGTCTCAAAGGCTTGGTCCATGGAGGAAAACTTCTTTACACGGAGAAAAAAGGGCAATCTGGGACCCTGACAGGGAAGGCATGAATAAAAACATATTAACCATCATCAGTTACTGTTATTGTGTCAGTCAAGATCCTTATCAGGCAAAATTAAAAAGGATCTAACAATAAGTTAATTTACTATAAACTGTATGTCGTGTGAAGCTCACCCAGTAGTATGTGCACTCTAGTGAGGTAGAGAGATGGAGCTGTGTCAGTTGTCCCAAAGCGTTCTTGTCCACTGGCTCCCCCTGTGCTGTAGGACAAACAAGGACACCTTATATCAGAGATATTATGTAACCCACTGCATACATACAACAGTCACTGCCATGTCATGCCTCTGTGTACTGGTAAGAAGTACAACAGTCAATTGAACAACTATTCACTAAAAGAACAGTTCCTTCTGCATAGAAAAAAGAAGTTTTACATGAAAGTCTCTTTAAATGAGCAGCTGTTACCGTCTGTATACACACGAGGTGAAAGCAACAAGTTCACCGTGAAACGTCACACTGACACGAGAAACATAAGAAAAGCTGTGACTGATTTAGATTGTTGCACATACCTTCCAGCTTCTGTAGGAAATATGGGCTGAACACTTTTTTTATGTAGTTGAGTGGGAACCGTTCAAGGTGAACGCAGGCGTGCAGCATGTCTATGAGCGAGCGAGGCTGGAACTGGGAAAACCTTGATGACAAAATGCTCTCCAGCTTTTTAAACATCTGACCGGAGCACTGAGAGGTAAAAGAGAGCAGACAGAAAGAAAACCAAACAGATTAGCGTACTGTCAAGCAACTGCAATTTCCTTCATGAAGAAAAAGCAAAGCCCGTACATGCTTATCTGCGTTTTAGTCCCAATGCAAAGTTAGCTCATGGCTGTAGTAAGACTGTTTCAAATAAACGCAAATAATGCAATGATTCTGCAAACTATTTAAACCCCAAAATTACTTTCAAATACAAAAAAACACAACGTATCGGATGCTAAAACAGAGAAGTCTTGTGAAATGATATGCTCACTTGTTGTTTGCAACAGGGTTCAAAGAGCTGAGGCGAAAGGCTAATGTTTGATGTCAGCTCCAATGTCGTTAATTGTCAACAGGTCAGTAACATGATTGGATATAAAAGGAGCAATTGAGCGAAGATGTTGAAGGGCTCAAGACTCTTTAAAAATACATTTGTAAATAGTAAATAATGTAAGATTAGCCTCTCATTTTATAATTGCAAAGGATTTGGGGGTTTCACCACCTACAGTACACTATCATCAACAGATTTAGAGAATCTGGAGATATTTCTGAATGCAAAAAATAAAGTACTTCAATGTCTGTGAGCTTTATTCACTGAAGCACCATTGTTTTAAAAACTTCTGTTTCTGTGGCAGAGGTCACTGGATGCCATCTGGAACTCTTTTAAAAAGCATCGTCTGTGAACATAATCCAGTTTTGTATCCATATCGAAGTTAAAATTCTACCATACAAAGACAAATGTACAGAAATGCCTCCGTCTTCTCTGAACCCGGGCTCACTTGAAGTAGTCTTAGGTGGAGGGGAAAACTAATCCTTTAGTCAGACAAATTAACACAGGAAATTCTTTTTGGAATTCACTGAAACGGCATCCTCCAGACTAAAAAAAATGAGAAAACCCTGCATTGACCATGTTTTAGGTGTGCATTTGAGTATATGGCATAGCTAAGTTGCACTTCTGTAAGGCACCATGAATGCTTTACACATGCCGCAATCCAGATCCAGATCTTGGCAAGATTTTCTTGCTAAGAATGACAGATCACATTTACATTAAATGATGTGACAAGACAAGAAACAGTCTCACCTGTGGCAGGTAATTGAGTCTCCCCATGGCGACTACCTGTTTGGCTATCTGAAGGTTGCTGTGTCTCTCAGCGCTGCACACAAAGTTCTCAGCCACAGCCTCGAATATTGGCTCAGAGCGGCACCTCATTTGCAGACAGTACTCCATGACAGTACTGATCAGCTCTGGATCACACTTTCCCATCCTCTCTGACACACAAAACCAGATTTAGTGATTCTCTTTTACCATCTTTACCTTTTTACCACAGAACTGGACACAAACAGAAATAAGACAAAACACAAAGAATGAAATCTAACCTGACTAGTTATACGTTACAGACAGCTAGGATTACCTCAGGCCATTTAAGGCACAAATTGAGTCAATAGGAAAAGAGAACACACCTGGCAAGTGTTTCTCCATTGCAGCCAGCAGCTCTTCATCATGCTGTCCCAGAACCATAAGCGCAGAAAGCACCTTAGTTATGTCATCATCACTGAAAGCTTTAAAGACACGAGATGCCCTGTTGCTCAGCCTCAGCACCAGGGCGATGGCCTGTGAAACAAAACAGAGAAATGTATTCAAGGCGTTCTTTTTAACTCAAACAGACAGATGAACTCAATTGTCATCACAGAACAGCAGAGTTGTGGCTGTGCCTACCTGTCTCTGCTGTAACCTCAGGAGGGACTGCAGAATATCACTAACTTGATGGGCTTTCAGCCGGTGGACCAGCCTTTGTGTTTGTCTGTGCAAAGCAGAGAGCATCAGTGTTTGCTGCTGGCTGCCTGGGTCATACAACACAGTCAGCAGGGAGTAGACCGCTACAGCCTCGCTGGGGGAGACCATGTCATCTTCTACAGCTGTGCTGATAGAGTTTATGACTTCTGTCCCCATGGGGCACTGGCGACCTTCTAGGGCGCACGCCACCTTCCCCAGGTGGCAGAGCTGTGCCACCCCGATGTCCCTTTTGGAAAGGAGCTCCAGGCTCTCTTTCACCAGTATGAGGACAGGAGGGCTGTGGGCTTCCAAGCCAAACTCAACACAAGCTCCAAGTAAAGTGGCCAGTCCCTCTGCTCTGTCATTGCTGGGGAAGTCTGCCAGCTTGGAGCACAACCCAGCGATGACATCCTCCTCAAAGAGCGACTGAATATTGACCAGTTCAGCGACATTGCTCTGTGCTTTGGCATACGGGGTGTATGGAGAGAGATGCGGGACTGCTCTTGTCGCCCCTTTATGCGCCATCCGCATTCCAGAGTGGTACATGGTCAGTTCATTGTCTCTCCTCTCGGGTGTTCTGGGAAGAGGGGCTGCGCTCCCAACGCCAGCTGTTTCGTTGCGCGTCCTTTCTCTTTGGAAACATCGCACGTCGGTTATGCACGGTTGCTGCGCAATTACAGTTTTGCTAGCCAAATCCACGTTTGCGCATCTTCCAGCGGAACTGCACAGACTGAACCCACGAGGAACCCATAGAGGAAAACAAGCCGATGTGCTGCTCTGACATGCTGCCCTGAGTGACGCCGAGATACATACGATAGACTTCATTGTTTTGTCTCAGAGATGCTCCTTCCTGTTTCAGAATGGAACAGACACGTTCCCGTCAGTACAGAACATTGCCTCATTCAGACAAACAGAAATGTCAAACGTGACCAAGTATAAGCTGAAGATCTACTGCAAGTAAAACAAACGGAAACTAACAACAGCTACTTTAAAGTAAGAATATAAATAACCCACAGATATATTGGCGTTATACAAAGCAACCCAACTCAAATCTCAGCACTAAGCAACTACTGGCTTTTCCAAAGAAAATAGTCGACTCACCCTCAATGAGACACTGTGAACTTGTAAGGCTGCAGCACATTACATACAGAACTCGCCTTCACTGTTTTGTAATGAAGTTGTGTAAGATCACATGTGTTTGCATGTGCTGCCACTCTGTGGCCAAAACATATATTGCAGGCTGGCTGCGTATTATATACTCACAGCACTGTGGATTGGTTGAAACTGCTGGCGGGAGGGAGTGGTAATGGGAGGGAGAAGAAACAGGAGGAGCCGTGTCATCCAGAGGGGGGGACACGTCCGGCTTTGCTGCCATGTGTGCTGATCGTCTGTCATAGACGAGACTGAACAGGTTCATGACGTAACAGTTTCAAGTATTCTGCATTTTATTCAGGGTGGGGAGTTGTAACATGTTTCTATAAGATCTATTGATTTTTCTTCAGTCGCATTTCTTTTTTTTAAAAGTTTTTCTGTAACTAATGACAATGCAACCATGCAATTTCTCTTAGGGAAATAGAAGAGTATCATTCTATTCTAAAATACATATCTGAGTCCATGGTTTGTGAATGAAGGAGTAACCTCTGAACTGAAAGCCTCACTCATATTTATGCAGTTGTATTATTGCTACTACTGACATGCATCACTGTGCAGTGACTGCACAGTCAAACAGACAGTGAAGGTTGTTTCAAGTATCAAGTCTTTTATCAGGGGTGCAAACGGCGCGCCTTTTGGCGGATGCCGCCTTTTTCACAGCTGTCTGGGGGACTTGTGTGAATCGTGCAGATCCGATGAGTTTTTTTTTTTAGGGGGGGTGGTGGTGTTGTTGTAATGTCTGATTATAATTTCATCAAAGTTCAGCCCCGAATCTCTCTGGACTGACATAGAGACCAATAAAAGAAGCGGGAGAGTATTTATTTTATGTTTGCATCGGTAAAGTTTAATGTTCCTGTTGCATTTGAATGCACCGCACAGTTCGTATGACCCCACGTGGGGAGTGCCTCAACAGCCAGGTGAACTGCAGGCGCACGATTTTTACGTTATTTTCTGACCTTAACCAGAGAAGTAAAGCGCAGCTACTTGTGAAAATGACAGAAAAAGGAGAAAAATCCCGAGAAAGTCAGAGCACATACCGATTGGAAGTCCGGAGACAAGTACGTCGGTAAGACGAGTCAGTTATCAAAATAAAGGCTTGTTAACGCTTACCGTCGTCCATGCTAATGCTAGCTCTGTGTCTAACAGGCTAAAGCTGGGCATACACTGCGATTTTTGGCCCGATGTCGACAAGATTTTCACTCGTGCGACTATTTTGGAGATAGTCCTGTGAGAACAGGAATCGTGAGCTGTGACGTTTTATCCCTTGCGATTCACTCGTACAGTATGAGCAGCAGCTGAATACCGCGATTGAAAAAATCGCACAGTGTATGCCCAGCTTAACACTCACCTGTCACCTGTAGAGCCGCTGCAAGCTCCGATATCGGCGTAATTTGAAATACAGAGAGCAACGGTGAGAAACTTGTCTTTTTAGCTGCTCTGAGGCTATTTTTCTGTTGTTTCTCGGTGTGCTAAAGAAAGTTGTGGTGATATAAAAGTCTATGAGAGTGAACTGAGGTTGTTAATGGTGTGATATTGTGGAACTTGTGTGTATTGAGTCATATTCAAAATGTCAGACTTTTTCAAAAAAATTGAAAAAAAGGGGACATGCCAAATGTTTCCAGCGTTGTCTCAGTATTCTTTACTTTTAAGAATTTCCAAGGAACTGGGACAGTGTATTTTCATATAAAGAACATTTTTGTGTGAATAGGGTGAGCCCTGGATGGCAGAGGTGGTGGCAAAATGTAATTATATGATAATTCCTGCGGGGGCGTGGGCTTCGATAATCTCACTCCTTTTTGACCATACCTCTGTTTGCACCCCTGTTTATTGTCAGATGCACAGAACAACAGAGTCGGACTGGGCACTGAAATTCTTAGGACAGGACACCGTACAGCAGCTACCATAACAAGACATAATATGCCGTGACATGACATACTACTCTAACAATAACAATAAATAGGCAATATGGATACTACAAAATATAAATTTTACGCTAATTACTAGAGCTATACTGAACATATAATACACATAATAGCCTATGCTAATCTAAGACCTATACTAACCTAGAAACATAAGATAAAATAAAAATACAATATTGTGCAATATTGCATTTTGTAGTGCAAACAGCAGTGGAGGTAGGCATGTTTAAAGTGTCGAGTGTGAAAGTGATGAGAGTGCATTATAGTCCATTTAGAAGCCTGATGGCCTTATGCTGCGTGTACACCAAGAGCGACCTCTGCTACCTGGTAGCGGAGGTCGCTGGAGAAGCTTCGCTTGTGAATTTGCTTTGGTAGCTTTGGTAGCTCGTGACGTCACATTTAGAATGTTCAATTCTGAGAGGCCCCGCGGCTGTGCAGCACCCCCGCGGAAAAAAAAAAAGAGGAAAGTGAGGCCAGGGACACAAAGAAACGTGTTGTAATTTACAATTTGTTATACAAAATATACATCACATTACAAATGATGTAAAACTACATTAGGTACACCTGAGAAGAGCAGGAATAGCAGAGGCAGCTGTGAAAAAGAAACTAAATTCGAAATAAAATCCGCAATAAATCCGAAATAAAACTTAATTGCAGTGAGAAAGGTATACGTGGGGTTACTACACTATTGTATTGAAGCACTCGACACGGCAATTGCAACAGTCTCAGGATTAAACGACTATTGTTTGGATAGGAACTAAAGTTTACACATCTGTTTCCGCGAACCCCGCGGATTGTCGGACCACTACAATCTGTGGATTGTCATTGGTTTTCGCCGAAACGCGTCATAGCTCATTACCATAAAGTTAGCTGGAGTTTAATCGCTCGAATCCGCTCTGGTCGCTCAGGAAGCTTCGCCACTGGAGAATCCGCTTTGGTAGCGCAGGTAGCTCACCCTCCATAGAGAAATAATGATTTCCGGCGCTCAGGTAGCGTAGGTCGCTCTTGGTGTACACGCAGCATTAGGATAGAAATTGTTCTCCATTCTGCAGGTGCAAGACCGGATGCTTCTGTACCGCCTGCCAGAAGGCAGCATGGTAAACAGTCTGAAGGATGGGTGATGACAGTCTTTTAGGCTCCTGCCAGCTCTACGAAGACATCTTGTGTGGTAGATGTCCTGAAGGGTTGGGAGTTTCCTACCGATGATGCACTCAGCAGATCGGACCACACTGCGTAGGGCCTTACGGTCCATGGCTGTGCAGCTCCCGAACCACACTGAGATGCTACCAGTCAGGATGCTTTCTATAGTGCACCTATAAAAGTTGGTAAGGATGACTGGGTTCATGCCAAACTTCTTGAATCTTCTCATGAAGAAGAGGCGTTTCCGGGCAGCTTTGACCACCTTGTCCGTGTGGGCAGACCAGGTGAGATCATGGCTGACATTTACTCTCTAAATATCTTACTATCTAAATGAGTCTCTTCAGGTTTTCTTCTAATAGGTCCAGATTCAGATACTTTAATAATCTCTGAGGGTTTATAGAAGAGAAAAAGTAGAATGGTATGATACAGTATATCAATAATCTAGCATCAGCAACAACATCTACTGGCCAAAAAAAAAAAAAAAAAAAAATCACACAGGTCAATGAGGTGCTTGAGGCTGATATTCATTATGAACATATGAAAGCTTGATAAGAGGAACAGAGATTTGCATAGTCCTCCAATCTATTAATCTGAAGCAAAGGGGAGGATCATAGTCTCTTACATTTCAATTTGGATTGAAGTGGTGTTAATATTCCACATATTTTCCAGTTAAACACTATTGTGTTATGTCTGTCATCTACTACATGTATAGTATCTTAGTCATTGGTCGCCTACAATTGTAATTCTTGTGCACAAGTAACTAACTTTTGTTTCTGAGGTGTTGAGGTCTTCACTAGAATAGAACCAACTCCTCGTAAAAGTTATTCCATAACAACAGCCATTTTGACCTTATCTTCCACCTCCTCGTGTGAATGGTGCAGTTCAATCAATCTCCACAAGATGGTGCTAGAGTCATAGAAACTGATCTCCCTGCAGTTCATGTTGCCAAATCTGAGGTGAGTTTATTTCAACCGCATCTAAAACAGGCAACGTAATATGAATCGTAATGTCACTGACTGTATAATAGCTCTAACTACGATTTTGCATATTTCTGTGTGCGTTACATCCACCCTAATGCAGATTTTGTTCATTTCTGGGGTTGTACTTTTGTCACAAAGTTGTGTGAACAGCTCAGGCTCTAATATTCAAGTTATGAGCTTCTTATATATATATAAAAATCTGTAAGTCTGTTAAATGTTACTGTGTGTGCTTTGGTATGGCTGGCAATGTTTAAAGCCTGGTTCAAAAGTCATCTGCACCCACTATCTCCAAGACAATCTGAGCAAGTGTGTGTATGTGTTACCCATCTGGCTGGTCCGCTCTATCTCTTTGCGAACAAGCAGCAACACCACAAGCCCTCTGGACACGAGTTGGACAAAGAAGAAAGAGCAAAGAGACTCGCAGCTTTCAAATGGGGAGCTGGGCAAACTAGATAAGATCAGTTATAATAAGGTTACCGCTCTGCCAGTAATGCTGATGAATCACTCTGAACAGTCACTCTGGCTGTGTGTGTGTGTGTGTGTGTGTGTGTGTGTGTGTGTGTGTGTGTGTGTGTGTGTGTCTATAGGGGGTGTCTTTTGTGGAAGAAGTGAAAGAAGCAGTATGAATTCAGACTTTGGACAAGATGGGTAAAACTAACAAAAATCCTTTTAAAAATACAGCAATCGTTTTTTGCCAGTCGAAGCAGCTTAAATGATTTACTGTATGACTGTAGCACAGACATATAATCATACACTGTACATCAATAAGTCAAAGATGAAGAAAGGAGTTGGAATGTGCATATCCACACTTGATGATGAAACATTGTCACACAGTAACTGTTGAAGTTGACAGTTTGGTTGATTACAAAATTTCACCCTACCGTATCTTTGATTTTGACACCTGAGGGAAAGATGTGGCTCTTTAACTGCTTCATTGTATATCATGTTACAATTCCAATTCCAAAAAAGCTGGGACAGTAAATAAAATGTCATTTTTCTATTCAATAGCAGCCACATGTCTCAAAAAAAGTTGGAACAGGGCCAACGAAAAGCTGAAAAACTAAGTGGTCCTGAAAAGAAACAGCCAGAGGAACATGTTGCTACTAATGAGGTTAAGTGGCAAGAGGTCAGCAACATGAATTGGTATAAAAAGAGAACCTTCGAAAGGCAGAGTCTCTCAGAAGTAAAGCTGGACAAAGGTTGAGTAATCTGCAAAAAAACTGCATCAAAAATTGTTCCTGTATTTTTTCCTGTATGTAAAATGTAATATTCCATAATCTACAGTACATAATGTGCAATAAAGCTGGCATCATGCACATCTGGAAAGGCACAATCATAGCTAAAAGGCATATACATTTTTTAGAGCAACATATTCTCCCATCCAGACAAAGTCTTTTTCAGGTAAGGTCTGGCAAACACAGCCACACTAGATAAGTAACTGGGTAAAAGGTATCCTTTTAAATGTTGTTGAGTAAGAATGTACATCTATATGAAACGATTAGCTGATCTAAATTTGTCAGTGTTGTCCTCTAATTAAGGGAATAAATAACCTTTTTCCAACTAGTGTGGAAAATTCAAACTTTCTAAAAGTGATTAAACGCTGTCAAGTGTGAACAGTTGCAGTAAAAATGAATCTTAAGAGATACAAATTAAGAATGTTTAATTGATTGCAAGTTTTGTCAGAGAAAAAACTCCACTCCGCCATTATGTGTTGCAATCCCAGCTCCTCTAAACTCTGCTGTGGCAGCTGGTCCAGGTCCTCATGCCTGTTTGTGCATGTGAGTCCCTGCCAGATTTTCGTCAGCTCAATAAAACCACAGTTAACCTTGCTTTGCTTCCTCGGACACAAAGATCTGTGAGCTGCTTAAAGGCCTTCAAATTTGTTTTCACTTTTAATTTAGTTTTGTTTCCCCTCCATTCTAAAAAAAATATACCATCTATACAGCAATGTTTGAAAAACAATCTGTTGATCAAACTGCAAAACAAATCAACAACAACATTAGTTCCACATTGACAGGTAATGGTGTACATACACATGGTTCGAATGGCACCTATTTGCCTATCATTTCAATGCATTTGAGAGGACAATACTGTTTTTTAATGTGAATGAGAAAAGCAGAGGAAGTGCTATGTTTGTGTAAATATCAGTCTTTTTGTGGACAATGCTTGAGATTTTGTCTGCTCTACTGTGACACTCAGCGATTGTCTTAAGCAATTCAAAAGCATCTAACGAGGCCAAAAGAATAATCTCCAAAATCAGTCACAGACACACTAAATTTGAGAGGAAACCTAAGCAGTTCAGTTCAACTTTCTGAGATAACTTCAACTGTTCAAAATCTTTAGACTATTCAAGTGACATATTTCCTTAAGAGTGCATTTCTTATGATTAATTATGACAGAAATGCACTCACTGCCCCTGAAAAAGGTAGTTCAGGGATATGATATGTGTGACAGACCTTCAACTGTCTCAAATAGAACAAATGACCCAGAAAGAGAGAGACGTAAACCTGAATAATTCTTATGCTAAATTGCTTAGACCTAGGGCTATTTCTCTATGCAGCCGTCTTCTAGTAGGTGTGGATGTGATGGGCCTCAAGCTGCAGCAACAAGAAATCAGAGAACTCAAGTGTTTGATCAACTCTGCAAAGTTGTAGATTATTCTTCAAGATAAGAGGATTGCTGGTCAATTCTGTCTGCAAATTTGTATGATCCAACATGAGCCCAACTATGATCGAGTCACAGGGCTGACACTGAGAGAAATATGGGAGAAATTACAAGAGAGACATAGCAGAACACTTTCTGAATGACACTAAATGAGGGAGCTTTTGCTGACAGATAGCAGGCAGGGTTTACTTTCGTTACTTGCTGTAACAAGACCGTCATTTTGCATAGCTTCAGTTCCTTCCTCTCTGAAAACAGACTTTCTGCTTCTGGACATGTAAAATCATGTGGCAGCGGATGGTATTAATATTTTATACTACAACCTCTCTCTCACACTCTCAGTATGTGTGTGTGTGTGTGTGTGTTTGCCAGTTATGAAGGAATTTCATGAACATGCCTTTCTCCTGGGGATTCTAGAGATGACTGTGGTTTATTTTAAAAAGGTTAGGGCCATCATGTGTTTCTGATTTAGATCTAATTCAAGCTGTCAAATAAAATATTAGCCCCAATGGGATTTCTAATCATTTTTGATCATAATCGCTCGGGAATGTGTTTTGTGGACTTGCAGCTAGGGCAAGGCATATTTCTGTGGAAACAAAAGGGCACATGTGTGGCACAGAGAAAGACAAAATAATAGGAGGAAAAAGGGGGTGAAAGAGAATCACATCCAGAGATATGTGGTGCATTCTGGCAGGCCGTAGGAATCTGTTTCACGCCCAGATGAAACCAGTGTCAGAGGGGGAATGTGTGTGTAGCGTGAGTATGATAGGTGTGGCAGGACAGAGGTTAGGCCTGTTAGCTTTTCCTAGGTGGAGGAGGGTGAGAGGGAACACTTCATAATCCAGACCAATGCTGTTAAACTCAATTAATGAGAGACCAAGGGGGAAAACACAAGTTCTTGCAAGTGATTGTTTTGTTTTTCTGCACATAAGATTTTTCTGGTAGACTCTGATACAAAGTACAATATAAGACAGTCTAAACGTGCAGGATAACATTATCTTTTATGAAGTGATACAGTGACAGAGTAACTGTTGAGATGTGAAAGTGGACTGAGTCCAATATGTACTTTGATTTTCAGAAAGCATAATAGTGACCCTGTGAGGTAATCAGGCACAGTGGTGCTTTGTGTTGTGGCAGCGTGCTCACAAAGACAATGCTAACATGGTTTATCTGAGTTTGAATGTCAATGGTTTTGTGAACAATCTGTAACTAATCAAGGGGTTGGGAAAATTCAAATTCTGAATTCTTGATCGTGCATGGGAAAAAAATCTAGGTTTTTAAGATTCATCC
This sequence comes from Odontesthes bonariensis, assembly GCF_027942865.1. Lineage (NCBI taxonomy): Eukaryota > Metazoa > Chordata > Actinopteri > Atheriniformes > Atherinopsidae > Odontesthes > Odontesthes bonariensis. The sequence continues at coordinate 33,220,096 of NC_134517.1, read as the reverse complement.
AATAAATTTCAAAACATTTTCCAGTCAGAATAGTAAAAGATGCACTATTAAAAAAAAACAAAACAGACATGCATGGCCGATATATGGCAAATAGCCAACAGTCTATGATCTTGCATATAGTTCTGAGCCCCCACTTGGTATAAACGTCTCTCTGAAAACGTAAAAATAGCTAACCTACAGTAAGTAACTTTACAAAGCTTCATTTTAATGACTCTTACCTTGCAGGTGAAAGGAGACCGCTTTGACTCCTAATGCATTTGGGTCTGTGAAGGCAGAGACACCATCCACACCTGAAATACTCAAAACTTGAAAATGTTTTACTTATTTTCAATAATAATAATAATAATAATAACTTGGACTTATATAGCGCCTTTCAAGGTACCCAAGGTCGCTTAACAAAAGAAAAGAAGGGGGGAAGGGTAGGGCCGGAGTGGTGGGTTTAAGAAGAGTAGGACATGGAGAAGAGATGTGTTTTTTGATTATTTTTGAATTGTAGTAGAGAGGGCGCAGAACGGATGTGAAGTGGCAGATTGTTCCATAGGGTAGGGGCAGTTGAACAGAAGGCCCTATCTCCATATGTTTTAAGTCTGGTACGAGGAACGGAAAGTAGGTCCTTGTCTGAGGAGCGCAGAAGCCGCGACTGGGAGTAGGGGTGGAGGAGATCAGAGATGTACTTAGGTGCAAGTGAGTGGAGATATTTGTAGGTCAGGAGAAGGGTTTTATAGGTAATGCATGCTTTGACTGGGAGCCAGTGAAGTTGCTTTAGGATGGGGGTGATGTGCTGCCAGGGCTTGGTATGAGTTAGAACCCGGGCAGCTGAGTTTTCGCCCAAGCGGTTAGGTTTGTTATTGTTGTGATCCCTACTTATGCAGTGCAAGTTGTTTAACCTCTTAACATGCCCATAAGGGCAGATATGTCATACAAGACAGGTTATAAAAGATCCACCATCAATACAATAGCTGGGGGTTTATGTTTAGAATCTTCAGAAAATCATCAAGAGTCTCTGAAATTCAAGGTCAAACAGCTCGTATGTTTATATGTACAACCTATATTCCAAAAAAGCTGGGACGTTGTATTAAATGTCAATAAAAACTGAATATAATGATACAATATAACACAGAAAACATAAAATGTTGAAAGTTTTATTATTTCATGGAAAACATTAGCTCATCTTGAAACTGATCTCAAAAAGGTCCAGAAGGGACATGTTGACCACTGTGTAGCATCGTTTTAAAAACTGTCTGTAAACATCTGGGAACTGAGGAGACCAGCTGCTGGAATGTCCTGATTCTTGCAGCTCAACAGTCAGTCCTCTTTGATGTATTTTGTTACATGATGTGATAAATGTTTTCAGTTGGAAAAAGGTCTGGACTGCAGGCAGGCCAGTTTAGCACCTGGACTCTTCTACAACAAAGTCATACAGTTGTGAAATGTGCAGAATGCGGTTTAGCAATGTCTTGCTGAAATATGCAAGGCCTTTCCGGTAAAAAAAACATGTTATCTGGATGGGAGCATTTGTTACTCTAAAACCTTTACATACACCCACATGCCATCAGAGATACAGACTTTTAAACTGAACATTGATAACAAGCCAGATGGTCCCTTTCGTCTGTAGTCTGGACAACAAGGTGTCCATGATTTCCAAGCAGAATTTCAAATGGTGATTCATATAAAAAAAGAAGCTAGCCGAAGCTAGATAGAGAAAACAGTCATAGTCAGGAGAGGTTATTTGGTGGGTTTTGCTTTTGTTGTGAAGATGATAGACCTGTCATGCTCTGGTTATGGCAATGATGTCACAATAGCAGATTCATTAAGCCTTAATGTCTTATCCCAAGATTTTAAAACACGTTGTGGGTTTTGGACATGAAACCAATTACGAAGTCTTATGACATTCTAACTGTTAATCTGGGCAACACAGGCATGTCAGTCAAGTTTTTTTCAGTTTTTGTATTTTTGAAAATTGTTTTATGTGTGTTCTCAGTATCCTGCTCTTGTTTGCAATTGCTGCACCTAAACAGTGAGTCTCTCTGTATATCGGGTATATATAGCTACAGGTTAGCTAACAGCAGTGTGCTAATGGCTGGCCAAACAGGGAGATACCATGTCTCCAAGTTGAGCCAGGCATAAGCCGTAGAGCTAAGATGTAGGACGAGGAGCAGTGCATTCGCAATATTGTTGATAGTCATAAAGTGGTAGAGTGGTAGTGGCAGTTTGAGCTGCTGATGGGCATGTGGGCAGGGCAGGGCCAGACTTCTGTATTCATAAATCAACATTGGCTGAATGAGAAAAAAAATGGTGTAGATTCATAGCCGAACCATTGTAAGTAGACGAGAGTTTTTTCTTTCATTGCAAAAACTTAAAAATTCACAAATTTGAGGAAAACATGAGTTTTTAGAAGATCTTTAACTACTGGAAGGGGTATTTAAATTCAAGAAGTAAGTTTTCTTCCCATAATACCTCCAACAATGCTTGACAATGTAACATGGGCTGTGCTGAGGTCTTGCTTTCATGGTGACACTGGCAAATCTCTGCCATTCATTTCCTCCACAACAACAAAAGATCTTCCAGAACAAAGCCCATGTTATAAGTTTAATGTAATGACTAAAAAATGCATTGTTGGCAGCTCTAAGTGAAGTTCCCATATCTATCAGGGCGTTCTCCTTTGCAGCACTGACCTAAGTCTCCACAGATGTATTATACATGCTGGAGGGACATGTCACATATCTCTACTCTGAGCAAGGAGTATGTGATTAAGATGTAACAGTGGAGGAGTAAACAAGTAAAGGGAAATAGGAAAGGCTGAGAGAATACACTGACTTCAGCGTGAGAAGCCTTGGCTCAGACTCAGTCCTGAGGAGGACAACATAGCTCTTGCTGCAGAAAAACTAACAGGCAGAAAAGGGCTTGAGGAAACACTGATGGCCCATTAACCACAAATGCCTCCACCTCTTTGCCAAAGTTAGTATATGATGCCAGGACAATGTAGAACTGAGCAGACACCCAGACAGCTTCAGCCACCCTGCATAATATCAGCAGTTCACCCTGAGCTCTGAACTTATTCGCACATTTTATTTGTAAAATTGGAGATGAGATTTTTTCACTTCGTGCAATGTATTCAAGATACAAAGGCAAAGTGTTGAAAACACTGATGCTGAGTCATTTTCTGGAGATCAGTGCAGCTCAGTGTCCATAGTGGTGAAGAATGGAGCTGCTTACGGACAAGAATTCTACCAATACACCATGCACAATATGAATCTACTGTATGTGGGCTGATGGCCATCTGGTTAGGGGCTGTTCAGTGTCTCCTCCCAGCAGGCAACTAAAGCTGAGCCAAGACCCCAGGCCCAACACCCTGCCGGACTTTGAAATCAGATCTTTATTGTCCATAAAGCCTCAGCCAAGTATGAAGAATCAGCCCTCCCTAACAAAACACACTTACCCAGCAGAGAGGGGGACAAGATGAGAGAGAAAGGACGGAGGAGAAGAGAGGGCAAGGTGGTTGAGAGAGAACACCCAGTAAAGTATGGTACAACTGTCAAGCTTATGTTCACAACTATGCTGCAGTTATTTATGGCTCACTGAGAGATTACTCAATTTTCATAACTTTCTAATTTTGTTGTGGTTGGTCCCAGGTCACATATCAATACAGCGCTCTCCATGGAGATAAACTTTTGTCGACTGAAACATCCCAGTTTATTCTATTGTGACTTTATTTTGACATATGAGAGAGTAAAGAGGGAATGAGAACAACTCACCATGATGAGGTTTGAAGAAAATTTTATCTGCTGAATATATGGGTCAAGGATGTGCTTTAAGGGTATTGTTACTTCATTGAAAACCGAAAACTTGAAAATAATCTCCTGTATCTCTATGTAAAGACATAAGTGAATGGCCAGATAATACCAGCATAAGCTCAAGTTAAAGTACAACCTCTTATCCGTTTTAAGGATTTACATATCAGAATATGTTTTAAAAGTATATGGTTCTTACTAGGTCTTAAAACTAGGTAAATGCCTGCAACATGCAACAACCCATCACATAATACAATATGTCTTTATTTATTTAATAGAAACTAAGAGAGGCAGTATATGAAAAACTGGGTGTATTCAATGCAAACCATTTCTAGGAGGAATAATTTGAATTATTTTATTTATTTCTGTATGTCTCATTGGTCTCCTGTCTCATCATGACCAAATATCTCCACTTCAGTCCCGTCTGTCCAAATTACATTGTTTCAGAAGTCTTTTAGTAGGTTCAGATGCAGCTTTGCAAACCTAAGCTGTGGTGCCATGGTCTTATAGAGAGAAAAAATGTGGTTTATTTGAAAAAGTATTTTCTATCTTCTTGCACTTCCACTATTATGAACATTTTTACCATGCTAACTGAGGCCTGTGGAGTCTGTGATGAAGCACTTGGGTTTTTTGCAGTTTCTCTCAGCATTACACAATCTGACGCTGGGATGAACTTGCTTGGGATATGCACTTCTGAGAAGAGTGGCAGCTGTTTTGAATGATTTTCACTTGTGAATCATTTTTTCACTTTAGAGTATTGGACTCCAAATAGTTAAAAAATGGCCTTATAACCCCTCCCAGATTGATGGGCAGCAACAGTTTATTCTCGAAGATCATTGCTGATGAGTACCTTCCTTTGCCTATTATTAGCACACACCTGAATACTCCACACCAACAAACTGGCAGAGTCTCTCCTTCCATATAGGTGCTCACACTTGCTGATGATCAATTAATCAAGTGTATTTAACTAGCAGCACCTGGCTGCTCTTTAACCTCTTAATTCCTATGGAAGCAGTAAGCGTATTCTTAGTTTTTCAGACACTGCTTCAGCATTTTGGCTGCATTTTTAAATAATCAAATGATGTAGTACGTCAAGAGTTGTAGTTCATATAAGATTGCATTTATCTCATTTTAAGACCTGGTAAGGGCCTTTTTTTATTATTATTATCATTGTTACTATATCAAGACAATCACTCTTATTTTCAAAAAGGCGACCACATATTAAACAAAATAAATGTGAGACCAAAAACTGCACAGACAACCCAAAAATAATTAATTAAATAGAAAAAACTCAGGACTGATGAAGCACATATTTAAAGACATGCCTTTGGAACATTAATTAATTCATGCAAATGAAATATTAGGCATTCTACTCACCAGTCTACTCGTATAGACTGTACTGGTAAGAAATGCCTGTGAAGTTATTTTATAAACTGTCATCCTGCCCTACCCTTCAAAGAAATATTGACAAGTGTTTTCTTCCCTCAGGGTTCAAAACCCTTCAATAAACTATCACAGCAGGTGATTGTAGTACAAACTTCAGCCATGTACATATTTAGAAGACACAGAGTCAAAATTTCTGCCAACAAGCATAAATCCAGTGTTGACTCTACACTTTTCAAGAACCTTTCTTTGGAATGCCAGTAGATCTGTTTATTTGTGAGATTATCCATCAGTTATACTCAGAAAAACCCTTATAATGGTGAGTAGTGGGCACATGGTCTCTAAAACTCGACCGCTAAAGTGTGGTAAAACAGCCTGGACTGATTAATCATGAATTTTGCTAGGGCATACCAGTGCTAAGGTTTGGCTTATACAGCAGATACAGATCAAACTTTGTGTACACAGCTCAGGGTATTGGTGTGACGAACGTTTCACTGGCACATTTTTGTCGACTTAATACTCATCAATTAAATAAAACAGGCAATCTGAGAAGTATTGTTGATCATTAGCATCTGTTAAGGGTTACAACTGATCTCCCTCTATGCTAGCTATGTCCAGCATGCTACCATATTTTTCCGCTCTATTACACATCTGACTTGAGCCAATAAAACAAAAGGGTCTGAAAAACAGTCTCACGTAATTCTATCACTCAAGCCAGACTGTGTTGATCATGTGCATAATTTGTTATCTTCACTTGACCGAGCCCTGTGCACGAGTTTTGGGCACAATTCCTGTGAAAAGAAAAATACGACAGCCAAAATTACTAAAACTGCAAGACTAAAGAAAGCCAGAAGGAAATTCTAAATGATCCAGTCTGGAGTCTCACAAATCTCAGTCTTATAAAAGGATCCCATACCATCAGTCCATATATCCCATCCCATCCTTTTTTGTTTTGTTTTGTTTTGTTTATTAGTACTGCATAGCATTATATGATTAAATTGCAACACTCATAAATGTCCCAAATATGGGCCAGTTGTAACTGCATTTACTGGGCAAGTTGGAGGTTGATGAATCTAATTCTAAGTACAAAGAGCACAGGCCGGCTAATGTAAGTAGTAAAATATACAAAATTACTCATCTGAGTATGGCAAAGTTGTTGTGTATATAATGAGTTAACTGGTCAATAAATGGGTTATGCCATGTATTAAAGAGAAATGAGCCTGCGTCAAACATTGGTAAAGGGTCGTGACCTTTTATAAGTGGGTCAGTGAAGCATTTTTAGATTTACAGTATGTCAGGCTTACATTGCTTATATTGTGACATTTGTTACAGTGTATGACAGTTCAAATTAATTACATTATATAAGAAATAGCCTTTAAAGGCCTATACCTTATTATGAGCCACGCCAGAAAACCAGAACAATTTCTAAATATTTCTCTTTTTAAAAGTTTAATTTGTAAGATCTTTCACAGCCATAATGCACCACCACGACATATGGCTGTAGTTACTCATAGCACCCACAATTAAATTTTTGTGTTTTTGTTTTAGGTGATATTCTGTCACCTTTATTTTCTGTTTCTACCTAATAATCCAAGGCTTCAATTGCACCAAATTCCTGTGCACATAGGGTCTGAAGTATGGATGAAGTGTGTACATTCTCACCACTCATTCTTCCTTTGTAAATACCAGTGTTGTACCAATTATGCAAGTAGCTCCAGGTGATATCTGCTCTTCTTCAATGCTTTTTTAATAAATAGCACAGGCAATTAAGAAGAAGCAAACGCAATTGAAAATGGGAAAAGCTAAACTAATTGGTAAAAGAAGAAGGAAAATATAAGAATATGAGTATAAGATAAATATATGAATAAATAAACAACACATAAAATAATCTGTTGCAGAAATAGACGAGTAAAAGTGAAAACATATCAAAATGCTCATGTCTCATTTTACAGTTTACAGTTCCACATCTTTGATTAGCTGATTTATTATTTTATATATTTTTCATTCATTTTCCATATTCTTATACAGATTTATTCATTTTGCACTCCCATCATTCCGTAATTTTTCAGGAATTGATTGAAACATGAATGTTCCTTTGAAAGTGAAATATAACTTTCTGTTCTATGTAAAACTTAAATAGTTTAGATCAAAATGTATCAGTCAGCCTTTGGCAATTGGAATTTGTAAAAGCAAAGGCAATAATAAATATTAAACACAATATTTGCCTTTTGGGTTTTTTCTTTCCCTTTGTGTATTTTGTAGGTTTGTGGCCTTATCCTAATAATGGTGTAAATGCATAATCAGTTTAGGCCTATGTCAACGGCAAACTATTATTCTCAATTTTTTTCTTTCTCTTCAATTGTTCTGGAGAAAAGAAATGTGTAAAGCACAGTCCAAACAATTTTTGCCAAAATGATTCATTGCTTAAAACAACTGTGAGCCCAATGCCAAAGCTTAAGGTCCAGAAGTGTGCTGACACTGAGCTCTGCAACATTGCAAATGCTACATTTACTCCTACATGCATCTAACGTTTATTACATAACAAAGTTTATTAAAAGTTTTACCAAAATATGGGAAAAACAACATCTGAACGCATGTGGAGATGCAATACAATACCAGGCATAAACCGATGCACTTACATCTGTCCACTTGTACTTGGATGACTCAAAATTAATATAATGTTAATATCATGTTTAAACTCACACATTCTTATTTTCAGCTCATAACATAATTGGTTTCAGTCAAGAGCCCCTCACTTCAGTTTTAAACGCACAGACTATCCTTTTAACAACACTTTCCAATGTACTGTGAACAGCTGCAAGTTTTCCTTTTGCATAAGTAGCATTCACATCCTTTTTTTGTCATCAGTTTGCTTCCCTTTGCTCTACTATTATACTACTTTTTACAAATCAAAAGCACTTGGTTAAGTTTAGGAAAACATCATGGTTGGGCATAAAACACATAATAAATTTTATGGCAAAAAAACATTTCCCTACATTGCCATCGTGAAGGGTCCCACCATTGTTCCATTATTGATTCTAATGCAAAAGTCTCTCCTAAAAAACAACTGTTATTCTTGCTTTTTCGTCTTCTTATTCTCCATTGAAATTAATCCACATTTGCACAATATCTACCTGGTGGTTTGTTTGGACACCTCTGGATGAAGAATGAGCAGCTGCTAGCCATCCACCAACTTTGACCAATTATCTGTCTAATCTGAGCAGGCTGGATCTTTTAGAACTTGTGCCCCCAAAAGTCAGGAGTTAAAACCAACCTTTTTCTAACAGACGGGTGACAAGGGGCTCCAGAAATGCATGACATGAGTGAGATAAGATTGCTTTTGAACACTAAAGCATTTAAGCCTTTTGTTGCAGATCCCCAAAAATAATGTTGTGAACTTGTAAATATGCATAACAGCTCGTAAAATCCCCAGTTATGGATTTGTGCATTGGTGAGGAGCCCCTTAATGAAAGGCAGTGGTACAAGTCTGGGTGAGCATGCCTGTGTTTGTGCTTGTGATTAATTGTATCACTGCTGTGGAATGAAGTCGGGTGACAGGTCTTTTATTGGCAACCACAGTACAGTCGTATTAAATTTCAGTGGATATGTCCTTGGCCAGATAGGTGATAATATACCCCCCCCCCCCCCCCCCCCCCCCGCCACCACCGTACACATAGCCTACGTCAGACACAGAGTTAGCAATGCACTAAGAGCCTGCTAAATACAGTAATTAGTCAATTTTGACTTCTTTTGTGCACAAAAGTTGTTTGAAACAATTCTTGTTAATGGTACTGGGAAGTGCACACTGAGGTGAAAGTTAATCCATAAATAGAAATGACAACGTGTCAGTCTGTTGGCACAAATAGAGGAGAATTTCCATCACACCTGTACTGACACAGCCTCATTTCGTAAACCCATTTCGGGAGACCGTATACTGACTGTGTATCAGATCCATGTGTATGTCTGCTAGTCTGTGTGTTTACCCCGTGTCTGCTCTCTTAGGTCCACCCAAAACTAATTGTAGTCTCTTTTTCTCCCCCTCCCTGAATGACAGCGAGGATTTTGCCTCGCCCGGAGCGACGTCACACTAAGGTGGAAGAAGACGAGCTCATTTTCCTGCTTTTATCATCCAAAGAAAACACACTGACAGACTGTGCAGCAGAGACGCCTCTACCTGCAGCCGGTGGGCACCGTAAATTATTTCAGCCACTTCATCAGTGAGTCAGTTTAGAGCGCACAGAGAGCGACCAACACCTCGCCGCGTTAAAGAAAAACTTAAAAAGTGATAACAACAAAAAAAATCTATCAATGAGGGCAGCAGCGTTTTTCGTCCTCTCCGTCTTTATTGTAATTTAATTACGTGTACACTTCTCCGAGTGGCGAAACTCCAGGACTCAGCCGGAGCCGTTTCGTGCGCAGGCAGATAAGACTTCGCTGCTCTCTTGGGTATTCTCTCTCCTCCTTGAAAGCATGTTACACGCTGCGACACACAGAGTAGAACGACAATGAAGAGGTTAACCACACCTTTGAAAGCGGACATCTCCTCAGTAGCCACTTGACCAACTTTGTTGCGCATTAAGATGCGCCCGACAGAAGACCAGTTGGACTTTTGCGCTCACGTTGACAGCCACTTTGCGGTGAGCTTTTACTGATTCGTGCCGTCAGGAACAAGGACCTCCTATGTATTTAAGTAATAACCACACTCGGTATTGGCTGAACTAGTCACATTAAACTTTGCTGGGAAATCTCATTGAGGATCTGCAGCGTTCAACATGACGGTTCGTCTTTCACGGATCCAACTGGCCCTGTTCTTTATCTTGCTCTGTCCGGTCAATATCATCGGACTCTGGTGGTAAGTTACCACGTGTTTTATGTGACACACTTTTTTTGTCAAAAAAAAAAGATTTGGTTGGTATAAATTGAAAAAAAAAAACTTAATTTGTGTGCACAATGGTGCGTAACCGCGTCTTACATCTATCTACAGCACCATCACTCAGCATTATCTCATCGGCCTTTAACTCAAATATTCACAATGGTGAATTCCCAGTTGGGCTGCGGCAACAGTCTGATCCCATGAGTTAGGCTATATGATCATCTTGAGCTAATGTGCTAAGCAAGATTAAAAAAAGGGCAAGGCACAGTTTTGATGATTTATTATTTTATATTCCTCGTAACGGAGTATATCTGTTTATATGGTATATGTATTTTCTTTTTTTTTCTATATATGTTTTTGCCATTCTTTGCTACAGTGACATAGTATCTCTTACCGAGTTAGAAATAGTTGCTGCACTCAAGAAACAAAAATGGAAATACAAAGCTGTGAACTAAGCTGCATCTTTGGAGTTCAAAGAATTACAGAGAGAGGAGAAAGATAGAGGAAAGACACTGAAACAGTGAGGTGAGAAGTGTGTGCACTCTACATTGCCTGCAGTAAGTAAGAGGACAGAGAGATTGGTAGAGGTGGTGTTGATGGTGTGTGTGTGCAGAAAGTTCAGGGTGAGGAATGTCAGGTGGCCCTCTAGGCGCAGTGGATATGTCATCATAAAACAATCCATATGGGCTCAGCTCCGCAAGGTGTGTGACAGTCGAACAGACAGACAGGCCCAGCAGATGAGCTGATAACATGTTTTCTGCTCTCTTGGGTTTCTTTCTGTCTGTTCAGTGCTTTCGTTTGTCTCGTTTGCAGCGTTTCATTAGACAACATCAAATGTTTCTGTCCTCTCACACATACGCACACACTTCTGCAGCATTTGAAAGTGAAGCTTTGTGGTTTTGTTCTATTGAATCCTCCCACTGTTCATTCTCAGCGCAGTCAAGGTCAATGTGGGATGTAGTGTCAGGGCGGCTCTGCAAGGCTATGTGCTGTTTGACTGGCAGATAGCTCTCCTCATCTTTGCCATTTCTCTGTCACTTACTTCAAAAGTGAGGTAAAAGTAAGTAATTTTTGGAGATAAGTTACTGAAACTGACTCCATCAGTTGTGTGTATGCTTGGGCCACAGAGTAGGAAAACAAGGATGGAGCAGCAGGGATTCAATCTGTCTCTGAGCAAGTAGTATAGTTTGTTTCCATACTACGATTAATCCACAAAAAGTAGTTCACATGTTTGACAATGTGAGACCACTCTCCAAAAGAGTGCAGCATCATACTACAACACAGTCTGAGAAATGTTGTGAAGCTGTTCCAAACCTTAATCTATTTGATCGTATTCTGGAACACACATTTTTTTCATTTTGTGCATGTGGTTATAGAAATGCAACCTGGAGTCACAAAGGAGAACCTGCAACAGTTTTTACAGGAAAGGCTCAAAAATTGAATTTTTTACCTAAATCTTTTTTTAAATATGGAGATTGAGCTTACGACTCAATATGTGACAGTGTCCATGTTTGATGTCTCGCTCCATCATGGCGGGAACCTTCAATATCTCGTTACAACTGTCACAATGTCAAGATTCTACACAGTGTGCTACTTGATAATGTTGATTTTCAACTCTGCTGATTTGTCAAAAAACTTTTTAAGGAGGCAGGAGAGAGAAAACAGTTGTTAGACCTATCCCACACAATGTTTTCAACGCTGCTATCATGCGATTTCCTACCATGGTGTTTTACACTCCTGTGTTTATAAGATGAAAACAAACATATTTATTACATGTCTTTGGGAAAGACTGGTCTGGAAAATAACTACATAAAGGAAGACAGTCTCTGGGCATTTCATTAAACTGTCACAAAAGGGGCAATTATCAGATTTAATGGGTGGTAAAAGTTCACATTTGGTTGTGGAGTTACACATGACTGTCAAGCAGGAAAGCTAGAGAGAAGGTAATTGATTAGGTTTCCACATAAACAATTATGTTCCTAGATTTAGATTTTAAAATGTTACTGGTTAGAGTAAGGCATTAATGAATCACTTGTTTAAAGTAGGGAAAATATTTTTTATAGCTCACTAACTGATGAGTCCCAAGAGAATGTTCAGGGGACATTTTCCACATAGATAAATTACACTTAAATTGTGCTGGATGACAGATGAGTTAGTATTTAACATTTTGCCAGAAGAGCAAGTTACATAATGCAAGGTGGACAGACTGTGTCTCAGCTGGTTGAAAACAATTTTCTTTTCTTTTTTTTTTACGAGTTACTCAACCAGATAAACATCAATAGTAGGTTAATAACAAAGCAACAGTTTCCATAGCCATGGTTATTCAACTTTCAGAGACATCAGTGTTAGTGTAAGGCCAAAATTTGAATTATTTTTCAGTCGGCTAAGTTACTATGAGTTATTCGGCTGCAGTAACAGATTTCAAAGCCTTCAAACTAAACTAAAGTCTTTAAACTAAAATTCTTGCTACATCTGGCCGATTCCTGCCATGTAAAAGACTAGATCCAAACCAGAAAGAATCGTGTGTCAAAGTCCGTTTCATTTCTGCTGAGTTCAGTGTTCAATTGGCCTCACATTATGCAGGACTTGGGGCATTTACTGTATTTTAAAGCTAAGATGGATTAAGGGAATCAACACAGAGGAATAAGCTACTTCTTTTTCATCCCCACTGACATAAATTGTCATCTTCTTTCACTCACTCACTTGTTCGCTGGCTCACTTACACACTCACACACACAGTGACTGACTGTGATGCAGCCGGGGTGAAGCCACACCTGTGGCTTGCTCTCAAGACTGCCAGGACATTGATTCCCTCTGTTGAAAGATGCTGGACATACCATCCTACATCGCTCTTTTTTTGTCTCATGCTCATTCCTTTTGAATGTCTCTATCTCCGTATGTCTTTTGAAGGAAAATGACTATCATCTGGACAGGTTGTCGCTGAAGGAAAAGAGAGAGCTGCAATGAGAGACGCAGAGTGAGAGATATGAAATGCTGGGAGATAGCCGTCCTTTCAGAGCCTCTACTGATTAAAGCACTCTAATCATTTGGCCTGAGAGCAGAGAGCTCAGCTCAGAGGAGTGAGGAATGTCTTTGCTCTCTTGTACTAGTTTTGACTGCAGCGCTTTGCAGGGCCAACTTTGTTATTTGTGTGCGTGTGTCACAGCCCTGGTTTGGCGGTCAGCCTGCACAGAACATGCCACAGTGCCACAGGTGCACGTACACACTGAATTGGTGTATGTCTGTGTGTTTAAGTATCCTTCTTTGTGAGTTCATGTATGTGTCAGTCCAAATACATGTCCAAACAGTAGATCCCAGTTAATTCATCTAACATGCACTCAAAGATGCACAAAAGCCCTCATTCAGTCATATGCCGTGGTTATGTACTGTATGCACGCATATTAACACACGAGCGCAGAGTGTACAGTCAGAACCTCCATCATCACTGGAAGAGAGCTCCACTGTAACAGATCTAATCTCATCCACTCCAGGCCCACTCTGAAAAGCTAAATGTCTAATCAGGACCAGGGAGATGGGTAGAGATAAATGACAATGTGGGTTTGGCAAGATGTATAGTACAGAACCGACATTAAATTGTTTATGTGTGTGTGAATCGGATTGCCTGTCTGCACTTTGAAGTGTGCCTGGAAGCTTTTTTATAGACATGGATGCTTACAGTGTATACTAGCGTCAAAAATATCCAGGGATTAAAAGATGCACAGATACACAAAGACACAGCATACACAAAAAATGTTTTAACTTCTGACGTGTTTGAAGTCAGATTTGTCATAATTTTTTTTTTTGCACAAAAAAAGTCCAACGGAGAATAAACTTCTTATATCTCACACGTAACAGGAGAGTTACCAGAGCTACCGTCCTCTCATCTCACAGTCGGATGCACAGAAATCAGTATTATTTCCCCACTCTGGAGGATGGCTCTTTTTGATGAAAAGTAGATTGCCTATTTTACAGTGGTTGTGAGCTTCTTTCTGCTTTGACATTACATACTGTATGTGAGTTACACAAATGGCAAATGTAAATTAAATCTGTTAAGCAGCTGTAGTGCACCAGTTGGACAAGTGGGTTAAAGTTGACATGGCACGATCATTTAATTCTTAACCTTGGGTACCTTTAGATTAGCTTTGCATACTTCATAACTCCAAATAGTTCATCATTAGTTCAAAACGAAAGTAAACTTTCTCTTGGGGGCAGCCTCCTCTTGAGAACGAGAGCATCTAACTAAAGTGTTTTCTCATTGGTCAAATAATCTGACGTTTGTCGGGGATTCAGGAAAGGGGATGACGATGACGTGTGAATGCACACTACTCCAGTTGCTGGCTAAGAAGTTATGAAAAAAGAAACAAAGAGAAACGCACCACGTTTTCAAGCATGACAACGTGTGACATTCAGACCTGGAATTGGATCCCAACTATCAGAAGTGAATAGCACAATGGAACTGTCACAGTTTACAGCTGGGTGTCTCTGTTTGGGAAACATGCTCAGTGCCTGCTATTGTGTATTTGGTTGTGTGAGTAACTCAGTGTTTTTGAGCAGTCGTAGAAGCAACAAGTGGATACGTTCAGATGTCTTGTGTATAAATGTATTAACCCATAGTGTCATTAGCCCACTTAGCTACTTTTTTGTTGTTTAACCATGATGTTTGTGCAAAAATCCATTCATACGTCCAATAGCAAAGACAGACAATTTCACTTACTGCTTTCGTTTGAGTGATGGAGAAGTCTCGACTTGTAGCGTCAGTCTCCCTGCAAAGCCAGCGCCGTACTGGTTCTTGTTTATAAAAATGTTGTCTATGAACAAATACATCCAAACCTTTTCTTGACTGTGCTGCTGGACAAGAAAAACAAACCGCATACACTAATCCCAGATTACTGGGTCATTGGGAAGCTGAAAAGACTCAACTTGCCCTCAAAACCAAAAATATAATCTTTGTACACTGCTAAGAGAATTTGACCATATAAGGAAATCCTGCCTTTCGCTTACTGTGACGTGTGAGTGAAAAGTTGCTGAAAAAAAGTTTTGTGAGTGACAGTTTGAGACTACTGAATAACGCAGATTTTCTTTTTGGCTTTGGGTAACATTTAAGGTGATAATATATCATTTTAAAACTGCAGATAAGACAGAAAACACAGAAAAGCATGCCCTGGGACCTTTAAAAAATTATTTAAATTCCTGTCACCAGCTGTTCAATAGTTGTATATCTATTAAAATGTAAGCTTGTAAATTAATGTAATCTTAACCTTAACTTACATCGTTGTTGCATTTGATGACCCAAAGATTATTTCCAATAGGAGTTCTATGCTCTGGTACTTTTGAACTGATGGTGTTAAAAATGTATTTAAAATTTTACTATGAAATATCAGTACAATGTCTGTCTGTGAGCTGAAGTTGTTTCAGATAGGCTGACAAATACCTCAGTGGCTGGCCAGATTAATCTTAAATATGTCTACAAATAATTGTCTCCGATGAAGCCCAGTCTCCTGTGTGAAAGTCCTGTGCTAAAGTTATGGGCTCAAACTGTGCCACCATTATCTTGCTAACAAGCTTTTGTACTTCTAGATTTGGACTGTGAAAGTGTTTTACTACCTCAACTGAACTTTGTGAAATTTGTGGGTCTGTCATAATATACAATAGGTCCTAGTTGATAATGATGGGAGGTTCTCTAAACTTTTTGTTTCTTTTCGGATGATACCGGCCACACAGAATAGTTACCCAGAGTCTATGATTAGTGGGTTTGTTGTAAAAAGCAGTGGTTGTATTGGCAGTGTAGGAGAAATTAGATTTTTCACAAAACAGTATCACCATTGTGTTTTCAAAGCCATTAACACTAAATCTCTCTATTGTGTTGAAAAAAATATTCTATCACCATGGAAAACATTTTTGTTTCTTTTAATCGCTGTCTGACAATGGAATCAACATGTGGCATCTCTTTTTCAGCTGAAAACATACCACAGCTTGCCAGAGGCACTTGCTAATGTGATGTGCGCTTGTTAAAAGGTAAATGAATGTGTAATGGCCCCTATCCTGTTGCTATACATTTAGTTTGGTGTAGCTGACTTGGTTTTATGCATGACAAAGGCCACTCATCTCAGTCACACTTGGTTGAGTTACATAAAGCATCAGCTTACATATCAATTTACCAACTCTGTTTTCTGCAATCCATAGGGAGCATTGAGCTCATCCAGGCACCTTTTTAACCTCTCGTGTTTGTCTGAATATAACCATGGTCTGAGCCTGATGTGTATCTTTTGGCTGCCGCTGCTGCTGGGTGTGCCACTGTTGTTAAAACAGAACAAATGTTTTTCTCATGTGAAATTGCTTTCCCTTGCTGCTCTCCCTTTGGTCACACTGAATTGTTATTGTTGATGGTTGCATTGCAAATTATTTTTTGTGTGTGTGTGTGTGTGTGTGTGTGTGTGTGTGTGTGTGTGTGTGTGTGTGTGCGTGTGTGTGCGTTTGTGTGTGTGTGTGTTTTCATTTTCGTCTTATTACATCATTTCATAACAACCTTGCTAATATCTTTGCATGTCGTCTTGTGTCTTCCTCATCTCACCCTAAGCGCCCCCCCAACACATTTTTTTCCATTTTTAGACTCTTTCTCTGTTGTCCTTTGACCCTTTTCCTTTTTCGCACAGACGTCTAAGACTAGAGCTTGTCATGACTATCCTCATCTCCAGCATACTTGAGGGATTAAGAAGAGATGAAATTCACTAATTCATTTGTGAAAATAGAAAAAACAGAAGGGCCCTGTACGCTACAGCTCTATATCTATGGTGCAGTGAGATCTTTAATGAAACTAAGATATCTCAGAGCACCATAGTTTAATCACTTTCTGATGCTCTTCTGGGCCCTTAAAATAAATAGGTATCTATTTCTAATAGTCCATATGTATTTGTAACCTTAGTTTTCTCTCTAATTTCATTTATATAATGAAAAACCCAAGCCTTTAAACTTTGTCATAAAGTTAATATATATCCATCCATCCATCCATCCATCAAATCTGAAAATATGATTGATTTAAGATGTTTTTTAAGCAGCACAAAACATTAGAATAACTATAACCCTATACAGTTACAGCAGACTATTGTAGATGGGTTTAGGTCTTGATGATGAATCTATGATTTCTTTTGATTCTTCATTTTATTATATCTCTGACTGTTAGGGTATTCTCCCTCTGTTTGTGTCTTTATCATGAAGAACTCATCATGTGAGACAGTGTTTCCTCAAAGCCTCTGATAGCATCGACGGATGAACATCCTGCATGTGTTATCTGTTCAGGAGCTGTATCACAAATGACAGACTGAAGAGGAGTGGCACTTTGCATGAGAGTTTCTGATTACTGCCTGACTTTGAAGTTTCTACTGGCAGGTGTATATAACCTGTTATCTATGTACATGTCTGCACTGTATTAAATGCACCTGTGTGGGTAACTATGGACATGTACGTGCGGTATTTGCATCTTTGTGAATATTTCTTATGCATATACACGGTGTAAACTTTCCAGTGGGATTATTTTAATGTTGAAATGGTTGTTGTGACACAAAATATTGTGTGCTTGACCCATGAATATGTTTGTCTTTACTGAAGGATCAGACATGTAAGCTTCCTTAAAGGAATAAAATGCAGAATATCTGTGATTTGTGTTTGTAAACCCCCTTCACTGCAGAGTAATGCTGCAAGGGAAATGCCTTCATGTTTAATGTGTAACGCTGCCTACCTCACCTGAGTGGCTGAGATACCTGAGCTACAACCTCTTGTAACTTTTTCTTTCTGATTTTTTTTCTTGTCAAGAATCGGAAAATCAGAGTTTTGAGTAATACGAGGAATTAAAAACTCATGTCTGTCACAGCTCAAAGCAGTAGATTGGAGAAATAAATTTTAATTTACCGATTGAATCCGATGGTTATGTATTAAAGCACAAATAAATGACCCCCAACATTTAATCTCGTAGTGTCAGTCTTTGCTGGTCTTACAATTCGATTAGATCACGGTTCACCAGTTAATGATTTAATGCGTCTAAAGATGCAATGTTCAGCATCCTCAAATGACTTTGTAACCATGTGTAGCAACATTGTCATTAATATAGGCATTCAAATCATGACTATGAGCTCCTTCATCATTTAGTGCTTTGATATAAGTTTTATTTTCAACATAAAAAGCTGCTTATTTTGTTTGTTTTGGTACCATTGTCTTAGTGACCTACATCAGTACTGGACATACTGTTCATGTTGCCTTCCATGCAGTCACCACAGAGGTCCACAAATCATGTGTAATGCCTACCCACTACGTCACAGCTCTTTACCTGGGCTTTAATTCAGTCGTAGCAGGTATAACCATTTTTGTAAAGGTTTTGATGAGTGCTTATACGGTAGCTCTAAGGTCTTCAGCATCTTGCTAACCTGAGGTTCTCCACACGTAAAAGTTAGTTGATCTTTAGCTGTGGCAGCTGCCATGTATGAGTTGATTTCGTTCCCTCTCTTAGAGTTAGAGGGTAAGGTTCGTAGAACCTCTTTAATTCTTGTCTTATAAGTCAGGGTGGCTGCATTAATTGATGTTGCAGATGTCAGGTAAGGGTGAAAACTCTTACCTGACAACTTATATTCAATGTATTTTCAAAGTATTACATGTTTGGGTTTCATTATTACACATTTGATGCATTTTAGTAAGTTAATAAAATCCAACATCTGCCCAGATGTCCGCTTTAAAAACATTTACTGCAATTTGTCAACTTCTTGCTGACCTTTGTTATTTAGAAAATATTTTTTTGGTGTATATGTATCCTTATTTTCTGGAGGCTGCAAACTCAATTAAAAACTCATTTTACAGAAATGAACTTGACCACATCATAATGAACAAAAATTTGAGAAATTTCCACACCTCTAGTCCACACAAATTTATGGGAAGCTGCTTTATAGTCGAACTGAGTGCTGTTTATCAGTCTTCACACCTGCATGCTATAATACTCTGGTGTCTATACAAACTCTGGCCAAAATATTCAGACCACAGCAAATTAAGAAAAAACAAAGCGGATTTCATCTGTATTAGTCTGTACATTTTGTTTTGTTTTTAAACAAACACTGCTTTTCATACCTGGAATATGCACTTCTTGGATCCTACAGTAAAGTATTCCCATAATACTGTACCTCGAACACTGAACACTTGGATGTTTTCCTCTCCAAACAAGGACAAGAATGCTTGGCACTTACAGTACATTTATCCCATCATCCAATTAATGCACCCCATTTTTGGTTATATCTTCAGCAATGTACTTTTCCACCTGAGTTCACCCCATTTCCAGCAATCCCACTTCCCTCATCACGCCCCGTTTCTAAACTTCTAAGGCAGTTCAATGCACATTATCTAGACTCCAGAAGAAACTCAGGGATGATTTTATCCCACCATGTCAAAAAGTATTGTGTTGATGTACTCTCTTGCTTTGAACATAAGTTACTTTGTAACATATGTCTTAATTGTTAAAGTCTTGACCTTCTTGCTTGAGTTCAACAAAGAACAGTTGTGTAATTAGACAAGAAAAATGTATAATCCTGAATCGTCTTCAGTTGTACACTACACTTCTTATGTAACTGCCCAGGCTGAAGAAGATACCATGTGGGAATGTGTTGTGTTTATAGGGGTTGTGGTCTGTTAATGGTTGTTACAGTAAGAGAAGAAAAAGAGATGCTGCCCACACATAAAAATAAAACTGCCTATACTGCATACAAAGATCACATTGAATGTTTTCTCAAAACTTTGATGTGTCAGTTTTGAAAACCACCCAAACAAAGAACAAGAGACATTCATAAAGTAGGAATTCCTTATCAGCGGTGATCACATGTATGCCTGGTTGGAGACTATTACCGGACTTAAAGACTGAAAAGACATGTGAAAAGGCTTTGTATTCTTTGCTAGATTTCTACCCACAGCCACACTCCCATCTCACACTGTCATCATGGATATTAGCTGCAGATTTTAGGTTTGTGAAGTTGGGCTTTAACTGTGGTAGTTGAAGGGGCTGTATCTCTTAAGTGACAGCATAGCATGCTGTGAGGGGCCATATTTATGAATGCTCAACAGTCCTTTGGCTTGCTTGTTTCAAAGTTTAAGAATCCCAAATAGATCATTTTGTATTATTTCCCCCCTTCCATGTTACATGTAAAATGGCATGTGGGGAGTAGGGACTACCCAAATTCCACCACATTTTACACACACGCCTCAAATATACTGGTGGTTGTTGGACTGATCATGGATAATGTGAAGATTGGAAAATCCTGCCCGAAACCTGTCACATGGTGTGTTATGATCATTACATTAGAAAAGGTTTTTGATGTGAGGCAGAGTGCAAAGTGAAATTAAGTGAAAAATCACATGCTGTTCCCATTTTGGAGTGAAGCTGTTTTGGTAGAATTGGAATAGATATTAATAGAACAGGAAACAATATAGAAAATAATGATTAAAAGTTTTTGTGTAGTGTAAAATAAAGTGTTGCAAGCCAAAGCACAAATGACTCGTGAGTAGTATACACGGCTACTACAATGCTTAATGCTAAATTCCTCTGTCTGATACATTGTTTCTTCATCTCTTTCATCAGTCCACTTTGCAGTGTTTTCCTTTCTTCTAAAAAAGATCATAAGGAATGTTTTCTCACTTTGTCAATGCCCTCTGTCTCAGTCTTTCTCGCTTCCAGGCTTCTTTTCTCCGACAGTGACACGGAACTCTATCCAGTGCATTCACAACTTTTACAACTCTACACCTCCCATTATAAAATCCAGACTGGCTTTTGTAATCTGCTGACAGTGCTCTGCCCCTGGCACACACACACACACACACACACACACACACACACACACACACACTCATACAAAAGGAACAAGCCAGTTCTCTTCCTTGCATCCATAAAAATCCAATCACACTGCACTGTAAACACACAGATATTTGTTTTAATCTCTGTCTGTGTTAGCCTCTTGCTGTTTCTGACACACACATTGCCTGATGGCAGCGGTTGAGCAATAAGCGGTTTCTAAGAGGGAGTGTGTGTTCCTAAGTGAAGTACCTCCACCTGCTAATTAACACCTACAGACTGTCTGTATGACTTAATTATCTGTTTGACATGTTGTACACTTACTCACACTTTATCAAAACAGACACCTGTATTGGAAGCACTGCATTGTTTCCATAGTGATGTTGTCAATACACTCAACAGCAGATCTGTGTCTGCATAGGCTTGGCATTCAAGCTTAGATCCAGGCACTTGTATGTTTTTCCAGTTGTATTGATTCACATTTTTTACTTTAATATCCAGGTTTTCACTCCACCTGCCATCCATCCATCCAGTTTCTATACCCGCTTAATCCAACTGTCGGGTCGCGGGGGGGCTGGAGCCTGTCCCAGCCGTCATTGGGCGAGAGGCAGGGTCTACATGCTGTGTATCTGATTCATTTAATTAAATTAAGTTTTTGAATTGCGCCAAATCACAACAAGTGTCATCTCATGGCACTTCAAAGATATACTCCAATTCAAGCAAATTAGAAATACATGGCACTGTGACCTGGAGGCAGACTCAGTAAGGATGGGCAAGACATGGGGACAGCTGGAAAGACTGGCCCAGGGTCGAGATGCATGGAGAGAGCTGATTGGAGGCCTATGCCCCAAATGGGGTTAAGAAAAGCAATAGATTGCATTGAAACTTTTCTTTGATTTTGAACTTTTCTCTTTGATTAATTTCACGTCTTGAGTATGCATAAGGCCAAGGTGGAGAGAAAAAACTCCCTTTTAACAGGATGAAACATCCAGCAGGTCCAGGCTCAGAATAGAGAGCCATCTGCCTCTACCGGCTGGGGGTTGTGAAGAGAAGAAAGAGAGGTTAATAAGCACCACAACACCTGGCCAGGGATACCTGCTGAGCAAAAGAACCACAAGTTGATGACAACAATAATTTCACCTGTGCATTGAGAGTAAAAACAGCAGAGTAAAGAAAGGTGCATTATGGTAGAGTCCCACAGCAGTCTCGGCCTATAGAATCATAAATAATGGATGTTTCAGGGTCACCTGAGCCGTTCCTAACTTTAAACTTTTTTAAAAGAAAGTTTTCAGCCTAATCTTAAAAGTTGAGAGGGTGTCTGCCTCCTGTACCCAAACTGGCAGCTGGTCCCAAAAGAGAGGGGCCTGATAACTGAAGGTTCTGCCTCTCATTCTACTTTTAGAAACTCTAGGAACCACAACAAAACCTGTAGTCTGACAGCAAAGTTCTCTGTTAGGGAAATATTGAACTATGAGATCTTTAACATACAATGGAGCTTGTTCATTGAGAGCTTTATAAGCAAGGAGAAGAACTTTAAATTATATTCTGGATTTATCATTCAGCCAATGAAGCTAAGCTAAAACTGGAGAAATATGATCTCTCCTGTTAGTTCTCATCAGAACTCTGGCTGCAGCATTTTGGATCAAGACTTTAAGATAATTTTTGGGACAGCCCAATAATAAAGAATTAGTCCAATCTTGAAGTAACAAATGTATGGACCAGTTTTTCCTGTATCACTGAGACAGGATGTTCCTAAATTTAGCAACAATATGAAGATAAAAGAAGGCAGTCCTAGAAACCTGTTTCATATGTAAGTAAAAGGACAGATCCTGGTAAAAAATAAATCAATGGTTCCTCATTTTGTATTGGAAGCCATGATTGTGCTAACTAGAGTAACTATAGAGCCAGGCAGTGTCTTCCTGAAGCACTTAGACAGCACTTAGCAACAACTTCAGTTTTATCTGAATTTAGAAGCAGAAAATTCTGACTCATCCAGGTCTTTATGTCTTTAAGAAATGCTTGTTGTCCAACTACATGATTGGTTACATCTGGTTTCATAGAGAAGTATAGCTGAGTATCATCAGCATGGCAATGGAAATTTATACCATGCTGTCTAATAATATTACCTAATGGAAGAATGCATTAGGTGAAAAGAACAGAACTCTGTGGAACTCCATGACTCACTCGTGTGAGGAAGATTTAAAAGAACAAACTGGAATATATCTGATGAATATGACCTACACCAGTCTAATGCAGTTATTTTAATCCCGGTAACATATTCAAGCCTCTGCAACAGAATGCTGTGATTGATCATATCAAATACAGCACAGAGATCCAACAGAACAAGCACAGACATAAGATAAGGTCATTGATAACTTTCACTTGTGCTCTGAATCCAGACTGAAACTCTTTAACATTATGTGGAATTGAACTATGTTTAATCCTAATACGAGATGAATTTATAATAATCTGAGCGGTCTACATTATTCCCTTTGTATTTTGCATGCTGGTGTGTATTTGATCGTTGGCCTGCAGACCTGCTTTTTTTCCATGATTGGTAAAGCAGTTGGCACAAGGTGTTTTCATTCTATCATCTACTGACATGTTAGCTTGTCAAATTAATGGTTTTATTTATATGAAAAAAGATATAACTTTTCTATTACACTGGAATTGTGCAGCTGTGTGTACATCCATACGGTCTCTGTGTGTGCACACACTGACAGACACACATGTCTTGCTGAGAATCAGACCGCCAGGGGAGAGGACTGGGGAGAGTGTTTGCTCTGCTTCTTAAAACAAACTCTCCAGGCAGATGAATGATATCAGGAGGTGTGATTAACAGGGACAAGGCTGAATGAAAAACTGTGAGGTAGCCCTTTGGTCACCCTCACTTTCTCCCTCCCTCGCTGTTTCACGCTAAAACTTAAAAGTAGTGGATCAGGTTTGTTTACATGCAAGGATTATAAGAGTGTGACATGAAGAAAATGACAGGAGACTGTTAGAAAATGTGTCTTACACATACAGAAGAGTGGAAATAAAGTAATCTTGTAAAGCCACTTTCCTGTTATGCCACTGAAGTGGCCACAGATGCTGGCAGTGGTTTTAAATAGTAAAGCCAAGCCTCTTTTTGCCATTAAGAGTTAGAATCAACTATTTATCTGTATTATATACACTCATCTATCAAAGCTGCTTAGGAGGTCCAAAGCTGCATTTGTCAAATAAATGTATATAACCTACATCTGTGGATGGCACAGTGAACTGTGTTCCCAGACAATGATTTCTGGAAGTGCTCCGGAGCCCATGCTGTAGTTTCCATGACAGAATCATGTCTATTTTTAATGCAGTGCCTCCTGATGGCCCAAAGATCACGGACATCCAATACAGATTTTAGGCAATGTCCCATGCTTACAGAAATGTCCTCAGACTCCTAATCCTTCGATGGTACTTCTTATGTATTGTAGATGATGGAATTTTTAAAGTCTTTGCCGTTTTAAGTTGAGAAACAATAGTAGTTCTGATATTGTTCCACAATATGTAGATGCTCTTCATGCAGATTGCTGAACTTCTGCCCCTCTTTACTTCTTAGAGACTCACCTTTCTGAGGTGCTGTTTTTATACCCATTCATGTTACTAACCTGTTGCTAATCATCATAACTAGTTGCAACACGTTCCCCCAGCTGTTTCTTTTTCCGGAAAGTTTCCCAGCGTTTTTGATATGCGTTGCTGCCATCAAACTCAATATTAGCCAATATGTTTCATGAAATAGTAAATTGTCTCATCATTTGATTTGTTCTATATATTCTAACCATTCATTTATGAGGTTTTCAAATCATTTAATTCAGTTTTGATTTTCATTTTACACAGTGTGGGACACTTTTTTAGAATTGGGGTTGTACGTACTTTTCATTGTGAAAGGATTTAATCTGGGAAGTTTAAAGGAGAACTGATTTGAAGGGTATGTGTGGTTTTAGCTGTGAGGTTCCTAACTGGTATAACATTTACAGAAAAGCTGCATCATCGTGGAAATCTAGAAAGTCTGCTTTCTGGTTTCCCAAAATCCGCTTCAACGAGATTAAGATACAACTGTAAATTGCCTTTCTCTTGAGACTCATCCAAATATGTGACTTCTAACATTGTGAGGAGCACACAGTTCTTCCAAGTGCAGTCCAACAGTAAAATAAAGACTTGTTAATGTGACGTCAGAGCTAAGATGCCTCCGGGAAACTGTGCTCTGTTGTCTCCCACGTGCCTATTCAAAAAGCACATTGTCGCCACAGCTGAGATGTGGTGGGCAGAGCTGGCAGGCTTGGGGGCCAAAGAAGAAAACTTAGCTTGCATTGATTTTTAGCAGCCAGTGATTACAATGTGAACTTTCCTGACATGTTGCTACAGATTGTTGTGTTTCCTAACATGGTTTAAACTTTTGCAGGGCAGTGGGCAGTCCTCTGGTCATGGACCCCAACAGCATTTGTAGGAAAGCAAAACGTCTAGCGGGGAAGCAGGCTGAACTTTGCCAGACTCAGCCAGAGATTGTCAACGAGGTGGCCAAAGGAGCTAGGCTGGGTGTCAGGGAGTGCCAGTACCAGTTCAGGTATCGCCGCTGGAACTGCACCAGCCACAACAGATACTTTGGCAAAATACTACAGCAAGGTGAGTGAGCAAGGAATTGATGTGTCCACTTTTGCTCATGTAATGACAATCTTTGTGTGTTACTTTTCTCATGTCTTTTACTTGTATTGTATAATATGAAGTTGGCCTTCTAAAGAAATCATTGAACGTTTTAGGAACTATGCTCATTTGATTCTTTCTGTGGGTTAGATGAGATGATGGACCCAACTCTTAGTCTATAGTCTACACTATCTGTCAAATGTAAGCTACAATTAGCAGTCCCATGAGAGTAGCTGACCAAATGTAAATTAAAAAAAGGACATCTGTTACCAAAATGTAAATGAAACACTTAGTGGTCATGTGTAAGACAGATTATTTGCAATTTGTGCAGAATCACTGCATAACATGCAAGATGTTTTCTCTGACAAACAGCTTTGGGATGACTTACAGGTGCTTATAGGGATATTTTGGGTGGAGTTAGGCTCACTGTTTCCCCTTGTTTACAGTCTATATGTCGAACCAAGGTTACCATTCCCCGGCTGCAGTTTCATATGCTGCTAACAGTCTCGAGTGTGCTTTTCAAAATATTGTTTAGCGACATAATCTATCATTTCTGCACAGTAGTATAAGTTACTGAATGCCAGGATTTGAAAAATGACAGTTGGCTTGATGAGCTTTAACAGTTCAATACTTTGTGCCTCCAAGTAAAAAATCTCACAGTCAAATGAATTCTAAATTGATGGATGAAAGAAAGGAGACAGTGCTTTGGGTTTTTTTTTCTCGTGAAAAACAGCTTTGTTTGCAAAGTAGACAAAATTATGAAAATGTAGACTGATAGGAGATGAAGTAAAAATTAGTGCATTTACTCTATGCTGAAACATCTTGTTGTTCATAAAGTTGAACTCAACATTTATATTGTCATCGATGTTTCTTTGCTTTTGACTAAGGCTGGGTACATGGTTTCATTTGTGTTTGCATGTCCAAACTTATTGCAACTTTGCAGACGCTCACAGGATCCCACACATGCTACCTTTTGGGTCAGCTGTGCCAGAGCTCCTTCGTGCATGGGCATGAAATGCACCTACTGCACATTTTTAAAGGGTGTGGTAAATGGCGTTTCTGCTGAAATGTCTTGCCCACAAAAAATGCCCATGTTGTTCCTTTGCACCATGTCTTCTTTGTTTTGATATTTTGTTGATCTGGATGGAAATGGAATCAGGCATTAAGCATGCTGACTCAGGAGCGGCCAGGTGAGGAGAAGTGTCACACAGCAGACAAGCAGATGCGAAAACTTGCAGAAAATCGCCTTGAAGGCCTGTAGATTATACCCCTCTACCTTGATTGTTTGGTCTTGTGTGTTGTTTGTAGCCTGCCAGGTAAACAGAAAGTGACCCATTCCTTGCAACAGCAATTTAAAAGTTGTATATTTGACACAAATACATTTCATTAAACAGATCATCTGTGTTGTTTGGATTTGGTCAGGCAACAGCTAAATAAAAGAAAACAAACACTTTATGGCTCTATATATTTGTCATCAGTCCTTACAAAATCTTTTCATGAGATTTAAATTCTTTTCAAGCTCATTACAAAAGTGTCATGTCCAATTTTTCAGCAATCAGTACCTTGGGATTGCAGCCGGTCCTCTTACGTCAACTTGAGGTCAGATCCCTGTCTGACAGCATTCTAACAGACAAGGGTGGCTGTTGTATTTCAGACTAGACATACTCACACTTGACTGACTCTCCTCTTCATCAGATTGGGCATGCTTGAAATGATTAGCTAAGATTGCATTTTCTCTTAGCATCTCCCTTAAGATCTCCTAACATCTTACTAAAACTCTTTGAAGTCTCTAATATAACTGACATCGGGTCACAGCTGGGTCTTCTGCAATTACTGTGTTGGTTTTTCTCTTGTGTGATTAGATTCTTAAGGAGCTACTTGTCTCCTCTTTGCCTGGCATTACAGGAGACCTTCTACTCTGTGTGTTTAGTCAACAAACAAGGAACATTTGATATTGATTCACGCAACCAAGCATGTTATTAGATTCCTTTTGTTCTCAGCTGTCATTTACTTTTTATTCTTTTTCAATTTCACATGCTGTATTACACCACTCTGTGGTATTACAGTATAATTGGCGGTTTCTCAACCAGTGCTTTATAATTCTTATAAACTTGTGATTATTTCTTGACAGAACAGTAAACAAAGAATTTCACTTGAGGAACGGAATGACTTGAAATGCTCTTTGACAGTTGTGCCAAATTTTACCAGTTCCTCTAGCTTCTAACAGAACTTCGAACTTCTACAGCCATGGTGTGGACATTTTCAGAAAGAAGTGAGGATGCATTTACAGTAAAATCTGTATCGAATAGCAACATTTTGAAACAATTTTAAATCATTCTTATATTAAGCCAGTTTGTCGTTTTAATGCAAAAAAATATTGTAAGTGCTTCCTCTCAGTCTCCTTAACCATACAGTTTGATCATGTAAGGACATAAAAAAAAAGTTAAATCATCAAATATTTCATGTTGCTAAATCTTGATGGTTAGAAATAATGTTCCGTCTCTTATCTCAACTGAATTATAACAACATGACTGTTGTCAGAATCTCTGACAGAAGAAAAAAAATAGAAAGGCATAGATGGAGAGTGAGCAAGAGAAAGAATGGAAAAAAGGGGGCAAGAATCTACCAGTTGAAGACAATTAATCATAAATTCCTGCCTGTCTACGAGGGAGGCCAAAGTGCTCTTCTGTTTTGAAGCTTTTGTCCTCAATTACCTGGATCTGCTCTTAATGGCTGTTTATCATACTCTAATACCAGTAAATGTCCAAATAAAAATGCCTCTGTATTTACCCTCTCTAAGTGGTTTACTTAACCTCATTGACATGTGTTTAAAGTTTTTGTCATTTCATACTGTTATGAAATCTTCTGATGACTCATGTTTTGCAAAATTTAAAGTGTGTTGCAGGCTATGAGCAGCATGCAGTTTTGTCTTGCTTCAGAACAAATGCCTATCGTGTTTGACTTCACTCTTAATTGGTCATTGTATTGTAGAGGGTTCCATTTGAAACTGGACAAAAAAAATATGGAATCATAAAGAATAAAAGTGAAAGTGTGGTTGTTTTCGAAACAGCCGTACATATCGCAATTCTTGTTTTTGTATTTATCATTTTGGCTAGTTGTCTTTCATTTGTGATTGCAGCTGCTAAACGTTCCCTTCGCTAGTTAGGAGACTCAGATGCTATTAAACACCAAATAATGGAGTTAACTTCATTATGCATAATTTACTGAATTCCCAGGTTTTCTTCTACGTTTTTTCTTTTGGTTTTGATCAAATGTTTGCAACCAAAACAAGTTATCTAACCATTTGGCTGGAGTGGTGGCTCAAATATAAGGGTAAAATGATATTTCATTCCTTTTTCTTGTTAAGTGGGTTTATATGGAGTACTTACGTGGAGTACTTATGTGTCGTCGATTGCTTAGCTGCAAAATACAATCGTCAGAGTGCTGTCAGTTTGGAAAAATAGGGATGAATTCTGATAGCCAAACAAGTCTAATACTACCCAGTGGGTGGTTATAGAAAAGTGGATATTTATCATTTAAAAGAACCTCACAATTTTCATTGTGGTTTTAGCAAGAACTATACAAAGTATTTTCACCCAGTGTTATATTTGCATCACAGTTTTATGCTTTGTCATTATCTTCTCAATTAAAGAATCTTGCCACTGATCAGCTGAGTCCATAAGTAATTTTGTCATACTACTTGGACAGCTTACAGATGGGCTTTACTGTTGCAAAGTTTCAAAAAATCGTGTTTGTATGAAGTGACGGGGAGCAGCACAGATGTTCCTCGATTGAGAAATCAGTGAGAAAGTAAACAACTTTGTAAATTTCAACATACAAAGCAACAGACACAAACTATGGAGTTGTAACGGCGAGGATCTGACAATGACGATGAGAACCCAGAGAGCTTAAATACTGTGGAGCTAATGACCAGAGCAGGAGAGGACTGAGGAAACTGTGGTTGAGAAGATGAAATCAGAACCTGAAACAAATCCTAAAAAGCTCAAATGACTAAATAACAGACAAGAAAACGAGATGGAGGCAAAACACAGAAAAAAACAAAACCTGAAAATCTAAACCAAAGTAAAAAAATTATATAGATCCTAACAATACCAGTGCTTTGTGTATATTACCCGTTTTGTTTTTTAAGTATTTTGTAATGCATTTCTGGAAAACAACATGTCATTGTGTGATTGTGATAGGGTGATACAAGACAAACTATTCCCTGAAAACACCGTTGCACCTGTAGGGCTTTCTGGAGAACAACCAACTTGACTAAACCCTCACATTTCTGCAAAAAAACGTACTTAAGCAATCTTCACTCTCTATTCCACTGTAAACCGTGCACTACTTCCATCATGTGGTGTGTTTGTTAGATAACGTTCTGTAGAACAGGTTTGTCATTGTGTTCCACGCTTTGCTCCATGTTAAAAAGTGTTGTGGCAGCTATATGTCAACATATTTCTGAGACAGAAACAACTTCAGTTTACCGGCATAATAAGGGGATTGAAAGTAAACTTCTTGTTGCCTGCACATCTGTGTGTATTTCACGCTTCATAGTGTTTTAGATGATCAACGTGATAATGGACGCATCACATTTCCACTTGTACTAGACTTAAATAAGAGCACACACACTAATGTGCAAATGTTTTCTTTTTGACTTGCGTCACACAGGCAGAGAGAGACTAAAGGTGCAAAGTGTGGAAATGTGCGAGGTGTCGAATTTTATGCGTGTGTGTGTGTTTGTGTGTATGTGTGGGTGTAATAGGGGTTTTAGTTGATTTCACAACATTACTGAAACACTGCCATTTCACAGCTTTATTGCAAGAGGTGCAAATGAATGAATGAACATGTTGACACAAGATCTTATTTTGTGTCTGAACCAAAAAATTCTTTCCTCTGGACACGAACATTTCACACACTCAGCTCCAAATCCAGGTCAAATTTCTGCTTTCTTGTCATTAATCGGCAGTTATTATCCTTCTTTCCTTGATCTTGGCTGTGTTTAAATAACATGCAGACCCTAGAGCAGTCTTGACACGCAGTGTGAGCCCGCAAGTGAACAGGGATTCTGGTAATCACACAGGGGCTGTTGCGGTTCTTCTTTTAGAGTCACAATAGATTGTCTGTGTTTGTAAATCGGTGCTGTAGAATATACAAAACCTTGCTAGGGGCTGTCTCGTGATTGCACACACAGAGTCATGTCAAGATTTCACAATTTTCCCATAGGTAAAAACATATCTGAGAATAGTTAAGAGTAGATCTGGAATTTGCACAACTCAATACGACTCTACTATGGCAATAACAGCACGTGAGCTAAGAATTAACACAGAGAAGACAGTATTTAGTGGAGCTGTTTTCACACGAGCAACCTTAAAAATTCCCAGAGATGTTCCAAAGGGTTTGCAGCTGAGAGAGGTGTTGTGTGTGACTTCTTGTGGCAATTTTCCAGCCAGCTTTCTAGACATGTATTTGGAGCATTTACAATACCACACGCACACAAATACTATTTGTGTTGACTGTCTGAAAGGAATCTAAGTGGACCACGTGTTAACTTCTCATGTTCTTTCTCTGCCTTGGATTTTTCTTATTTTATTTCTATGTTCTCTGTGACTGTCACTGAAAATGTTGTATGTTTCAGCTCTCTCATAGAATGGCACAGTGTCTGTACTTCTCTAGTGTACTTCACCTCTGAGACTATGAGTATGACAGTAAGCGGGCTATTTAAACCCATAATTCAACTCCATACAGATAGCATAGTAAAGATACTTGAGTTTTTGATCAATGCAATTGTGTCGTTTAACCATGTCCTACATTTATCCAATAGGAGATTTCCTTGTTCAGAGGTTTGAAATAATAATGAACTTATTGGCGAGTTAAGTGAAGGTGTTTTCTTCTTTACTTGGTCTGTTTGTGTGTCTTGACTTTACTTGACTTTATAGCTTTCTGTTGCAGTTCTCAAAGGTTAACACTGCAGACACATATTTTGAGTCATCAAATCCAACAAAACATTTCATGTACTTCTTTCTGTGAGAGACTATTGTTTGTTGATGTTTTTAAATCTTTACTTAACAGTAAGGTCATTGTCTGAGATATAATGCACTTGATCACCCCTGTGTTGTTGCCCAAAGATTGAAAAGTCATTAAATGAATATGCGCTAAATGCTGCAGAAGGAATTAGGAGCAGACACAGGCAGGCCCAGACACCCACCATGGCAGAGAATTTGTTTGGAATTCATGTCTGCAAGGAAAATGTGGAACAGGGTGCCTCAAATCATCAGATTTTTGATACCTTCTTTAACACTTCCCTCTCTATCCTCTCACTTCTGCAACTCCTTGCTTGTTTTCATTTCCACTCACAGTGTGTCCTTTGCCTTTCTCTTTTTTTTGCCAAGTTTCAGATGGATAGTTTGCTCTGGGGTTAAAAATACCTTCTTTACAGCATGAAAACAAAGCTAATGAAAACTGAACAAATGTCAATGAAAATAGGTTAAATAATACTTTAGAAATAATATTAAAATAAAAAACATACATCCACTTGCAGATTGCCTATATAAAGTTCAGTACATTTGCAGACATCTGTACAGCTTCTTTGCTTTTTTGAACACGGCTTGGGTAACTTTTAACATATTGTACTAAAATGAGTTGTGTGCTGATGTTTCACACACATGCCGCTACATAGACGGAGGTAAGACATCTTGATTTGAGTTTATTGTGGCTTGAAAATCTCAGCCCTGTGTTGCTGAGAAGCAGGAAGAGTAAGGTGTGGTTTACTTGAGCTGTAACAAGAGCATGTAGCACACACTCACACTCTTATGTAGACAGTGTATGTACCACCATAAATGTGCAATGTTATATATACAGATACATGATTTACTGTGATTTACTGAATCTGGCATTTTTCACATCCAATCCCCCAAAAATATAAAACATCAGATGAAAACTTCACATAAACATAAGATGAGCTGAAAAGTTGAGAAAAATGTCAAATATCTTACTTTGAACAATACTTTTCACTTATTTACCCAATGACACACGTGCACACTTACAAATCTACCCACACTGGAAACATCTTATGGGGTCAGGGTGTACAGCTGGTATTGATATCAAGGCATGCCGGAGTGTGCAGGTTTCGTCACACGCCACCCATTCTTTGTGTGTGTCTATTTGTGCGTGTGTGTTCTCATTCTTAATGAATCCCATTCACCGAATCTTGCGATATGGAGTTGGCAGTGTTGATGGTGGTGACTGCACACTCACTGCCTTCCAACTCTTAGAAATAAGTCATTCACTTACTCCAGACAATGGATGGGATATTTTTTTTTAGCTTATCACATGCTGTGATGCATTCTGTAACGAGGAAAGATGACATTACATTGATTTACAGTATATCCATTTCTAGGTAACGAATGCTTACCTAGAAATACTTCTTGCCTAACCACAACCTTGCATAAAGTATTCTTACAAAAATGTAACAGCTTTATTTAAGGGCACTTGCTTTTCACAAAGCGATGTATGGCGCCATTTTTATCTCCATTATGCCAGTAATTTTACACACACATGCCACCACTGAAAAAAATCCTATTTGCCCGTATTCAAGCCCTAATCATCATTGGTAAGACCCTAACACATATCAAAATCCTAAGTTAAAGGTCTTCTCAAAACACATCTCTAAACTCCAGTATCTTGGTCTGACCCTCGCAAGTATAGAGTGCTCCCATGCCCCATGAAAATAGAAAAAAAAGCATACACATATACAAATGAAGCTGCATTTGCACAGATACAATGTAATGTTTGTATTTTTTTATACAATGTATGTAAAAAAAGTTTGATGATTATTTTGATAACTATTTTCAACTTCCAACCGCAAGCTACTCGAGCAAAACAAAACAACGGACCCACAATTCTATTTGGCAACACAAAACGTCACCCTATTCAAACTGGATTGTAATGCCAGCTGATCACTATTTTTATCCAGACTAAATCTCAACAACTGTTAGACTTTGCTAACCCAAAGAATTTTTTGGCTTTGATTGAATTTTCATATGATAAAATACACAGAAGAATTATATTCCCATCCGTATCAGAGATATACTGTAGTTGGTGCTAAAAGTTAGCTTGCTGAGTCTGTATACGAACAATAGGGTTTCTAAAAACAAATCCCAGGAAAAGACCAGTATTTAGTAAGTAAAAATGAGTAGTTCTTTCCTACTGAAGATTACGAAAAGTGCGTATCAAAGTCGATTGAAATGTTAATAAACATTTTAACGGGCATTTGTTGTAGCTTTGGATATACATGGATATTTGGTGCTACTGTGGGTTTATCTATCACAGCAATGGTGACAATGTAAAATTTACACAAAATAAAAGGAAATTCCCATGGTTGTTTAGTTGAAGGAGTATAAGGTTTCAGTGTTGTCACGTGTAAACAACTTGAGAATATAATGGATGTTTTTGTCACAGAGCAGTAAATTGTTACATACTTTGCCAGCACAGTTAGACAGTTGTAGGTTTTGGTCTCTTTCAGTCATTTCTCTACAAGAAAAAATATGAAACAATGAAAGCCTTTTTTTTTTCCATCGTTAACTTTTTCCTCAGCTAAGTTTTAATGAGTCAGACCAACTGAACTCAGGTTTTTAAAAATATTTTTCATCTGTGAAAGGTTTTAGATTTGCCCTGACATTCTGATTTTCCCAGTAAGTGTTTTAACACAAAGTAGACTGATTTTAAGATGTAGCTTGGACAGGAGCACACAATAGATTAAAAACCCAACAAAACAAAAAAAAAAAGAATGAATGAACATTTACAAATTCTCTTATTTCAGTCCTGGGTGTAACTGCCATGGCTGCTATTTTTATTTTAGAATGAATTACAATAGCTACAATGACTGAGGATATGACATGTTGAGTTGAGGTTGAAATTGATGCTGAAGCCACCGGGGAGGACACACGATCAATTTGTAGTTGTGGTTGGACATTCCTTCAGCCAGGAGTGCTAAGCTCTGCACCCAAAATAAACCAGCAGCTGTGTTGTGTATGCAAGTGTTTGAATGTGTATGCATTTAAGAGAAACAGCACCACTCAGCAGCATAAATCCAAAGATGCTAGATGTTGTAGTTATGTAATAGGACTGAGAGGACAGTGCTTTTATCCTGTTCCATGAAGCTGATATGTTGCCTGAACGGATTAAAAGACATGTCTGCATGATTTGATGGATGGAAATGACCTTCTTTCACTTGTTGATATAGTTGTTTTATTTTGTTGTCCTCCAATTTATCGTAAAACACCAGAGATTATCAAATGCTTATAAAGAGAATTAAATAATGTTTACTTAACATTTACTTTCTACTTACATTTTGCTTGCAAGCTATAATATAATGTAGCATACTTTTTGACATGTCAGGTTGGCCTTATATTAACTTTGCTGTGCTTGTCAAGCAAAATGTTAGCTTGTTAACCAGAAACAGCTATGCTTGCTCAGTCCTGGCATTACGACTTGTTTCACATACACATCCACACGTAGTCCTTACATATAGAATTTTTATGGTCTCCATTATGTGTGCAATTTGCTGTCTGCTAGCTAGTTGGAAAAACCAATTATGCAAGAAGTTATCAAACTTTTCAAACCATTAAATACCAAATTTACTCATTTCCAAGTCAAAAGTTGAAAAGCATAGATAGTTACCAATGATATTAAATTGTTGAGTTGCTGGCTAACATGCAGAAAACATGTATGGAAGTTCATACAAAAAGAACATTTATTTAAGTGTCTACACATCTTGGAACCTTCTCACTTAGCCTACTTTGTGGCATGCATCATTGGTCTTGTTCTTCTGCAGTAGTCCTCCATTCACACAATCCATAAAAATGGACAGAATAAAAGTTGGTAGACTGTACCCTCTTCCATGGCTTCTATGAAGTGTACGTTAGTCAGCAGAGAAAAGCATCTCCTATGATTAACATCAGGGAGATATTCATGTGCAAAGGAACACAGCCAAGAATCAATATTAAATGGATTCTATTCTATCTGTTCTGTTCCATAATTCTATGATGGAAATCATTACATGAGCCCAGGAACATTTCTATAAATTGTGTCTATGAGAAATGCTATTGTCTTCTCTGGACCAAAGCTTGTTTAAAATGGACTGAGGCAAAGTGGAGAACTGTTTCTTTCTGGAAATCATGGACACTACAGAGAAGAGGGACCATCCAATTTGTTATCAGCATTCAGTTAAAAAGCCCTCATCTCTGATGGTACGGGGGTGCAGTAGTGCTCATGGAACTGGCAACTTCCATGTCTGGAAAGGCATCATTAATGCTCAAAGGTGCTCCCATATACATATGCTCCCATCGAAACAACAACTTTTCCAGAGAAGACCTTGCATATTCCACCAAAACAATGCTAAACCACATACTACATCTATTACAACGGCATGACTTTCTTGTAGCAGAGTCCAGGTGCTCGAGTGGTCTGCAGGCCAGACCCTTTACCAAATGAAAACAATTGACACATCATAAAATGTGAAATAGGACAGAGAAGACCCATGAGTGTAAAGCAAAAAGAGGGGTAAACTTGGCCCTGTTCGCAACTTTTTTGAGATTGAATTTCATGTTGCTGCCATCTATTTCAAGATAAGCTGATATTTTTCATGAAATAGTAAAATATCTCACTTTCAGAGTTTGATATGTTTTCTATGTTTTATTCTATGATATTAGCTTATGAGATTTGCAAATCCCTGTATTGTGTTTTTATTTACATTATACACAATGTTCCAATATTTTTGCAATATAGACTGTAGATTACTTTTGATGAGATCAGATATTTCAACATAACTGAAATTACTCTGCTCCTGAATTTTGGTGACATTGTGCATGTCTCTTTTCCTGCAGATATCCGGGAAACAGCTTTCGTCTATGCCATCACAGCAGCTGGCGTAACTCACGCTGTGACCCAGGCCTGCAGCATGGGAGACCTCCTGCAATGTGGCTGTGAAGCGACCAGGAACAGAGCGCCTCCAAGGCCACCTTCATCCTCCTCATCTGGGGATGGGGTTAAGTGGGAGTGGGGGGGGTGCGGAGATGATGTGGAGTTTGGTTATGAAAAGTCAAAACAGTTTATGGATGCCAGGAGGAGAAGGGGCAAAAGCGATATCAGGACGCTCATTGACCTCCACAACAATGAAGCTGGCAGACTGGTGAGAAACAAGTTTCTTTTTACATTTTCAAGCAGTAGAAGTCACCACAACATCAGTAGCATTCATAGAAAAAATAAAAAGAGGCAACGGTGTTGCTTGCTCTTTGGAATCTTCCTTCATACCACATCATGCAAAAGAGGAAGACATCACCTCTGGCCATATTTGTGCAGTGCCGTAAACTGATATTCTAACAAGAATCATGTTTCTGTAACAAAAAAACAAGAACGTGCCACATATTTTGTCTTTAAGCCTCCGAGGCAAGTAACTTCTAACATTTCCACGGGCCTTGTAGAAATTTTAACATTCTTCTTTGTTGCCTGAATTAATACTGAGTGAATGGTTGTAAGAAACATGGAATCAGAAAAGCGGTGATAAGATTAAAAACGAACCCCTTTGTGACACATTTACTTGTTGTCCCTATCTACTGCTTCTTTAGTCTCAGTGTGTTACTGTCCACTTATATAGATGTTGCACAAGAACCCCTCACAGTTACTAGAGTTGTTTTTGCTTGGGTCAAACTAAGGTAGAGAGGAACATAGGGGAGGTTTTTTGGCATGTAGTCCAATTGTAGCATTAGCGACAAACCATTTGAACATCGTAAAAAAATGGCACACATATTCCGAGAGGTTGAGAAATAAACATGCTGTGATGGGTTCACATTTCTGTTTGTGTGCATGCATGCATGTGTTCTTGTACACACACTTTGTTGGTGTATGTGTGTCTAAGCGGACAGGTGTGTTTGCGTGTGTGTGTGTGTGATGGGTTAATTATGTGCAGTATAAGTGAATGATCTGTTGTCAAGGCTTGTTAGATGTAGGAAGGCCAGAGGCAACATTGAGGTAAAAGGGGGGTTGGGGAAAAATTCCTTCAGATCAGCGTCTGCTTTTATCTTACCTATCTATCAATGAGTGTGTGTGTGTGTGTGTGTGTGTGTGCCCGTGTATCTGTGTGTGTGTATGTGCCTGCTCTGGTGGCTTTGTCTGGGATGTATGGAGAACACAATAATACATTTTTCTTTAGTGAACTTGTCATTTGTCAAAAGCCTCACTTCGGGGTACAAGTTAAAAGTTCTTTGTCTCTTTTTTCTGTTTGATCAACCTTCTTTCTTTCCTTTTTTTCACATGCTTATACTCCCTCACCTCTTTGTTCCCCTCTCCTCCACCCACACTCTCCCCTGCTAGGCAGTGAAGCTCTACATGAGGACTGAATGCAAGTGCCACGGACTCTCGGGCTCGTGCACCTTGCGCACGTGCTGGAAAAAGATGCCTCATTTCCGTGAAGTGGGCGACCGCCTGCTGGAGCGTTTCAATGGCGCCTCCAAGGTGATGGGTGGCAACGACGGGAAAACCTTGATCCCCGTTGGCCAGAATATCAAGCCGCCAGATAAGCAGGACCTGATCTACTCGGATGAGTCTCCAGATTTTTGCCTGGCAAACCGGAAAACGGGTTCACTGGGAACACGGGGGCGGATGTGCAACAGCACAGCCATGGACATCAGCGGCTGTGATTTGTTGTGCTGTGAGCGAGGCTACCGGGAGGAAACGGTGGTGTTTGAGGAGAACTGTTTGTGTCGTTTCCATTGGTGTTGTGTTGTCCAGTGCAAGAAATGCCTGGTACGAAAAGAGCTTAGTCTGTGTCACTGATGAACTGAGTTGGCTAGTAGTCAAATTACTTTGTTGATTATAACTACTTCTGTTACTTTTTAGGTTCTTGCTTTAGTTTCGCTGGTGTGAAAGAAGGAAAGGATTTGGATCTTCATGGTGATCTTTTTTGTTTTAGTTTTTTACAGTCAGACCATAACCCCAGGAACTTTCATTTGAAATATTAAACCACATTGTTCGATTCCTATGAGCTTTACATGGATCGCCAAAGACGTTCCCTCTCTGAACTACATATTTCCTGTTTCTTGTATATGACAAAGGACCAAAGAATATTCATCTTCATTAAATAAAAGGACCTGTGCATGGAGGATCTAGTCTTGACTAAATGGCACAGTTTGAGTCTCCTCCTTCCACTCCTACTTCAACAACAGTGCTTTGTGTAGCTATAAACTAAAGAGTTGCATTCATCATAAGCCTGATTAACCTTATTTCATGAACTGGCAACAAATTTACTAGTACCACACTGAGTATGGCCTGTAGTGACTCTTGTACTATCTGTTATTTAAAATCCTTCGATGAGTCCATTGTTAGGATGATATGGTCCAAATTCCAATATTTCCATTTTACTTTAACATGTGTGTTCATCCAGTTACTGTTATCTGACAGTATAGTCCTATGTTTAATCAAACATCACCAGCAATTTGTGAATGTTTACACCATACTACCCACACCACATTTTATCCAAATCTTTTAAAATGTTCATATAATCTGTGTCTCTCTCTCTCATAGTTACTGCATCCTAACCATTTCATAAAACATGGACACCTGGTACAAAACAAATTCTGGTCTTGACAAATGTTTTCTGCTACTGTGTCGATATTGTGCAAAAAAAGGGAAGCTGTGTCACATTACAAGTTAGAAGAATGCTGTCAACACTGTTCTTTACAGGTGTAGACTTGGCCTGCCAGGAATGACTCTTATTTATATAAAGATATGATGACAAGACTACTCACCTCCATCCCTCTCAGAAGCACTTTGGATACAGTAGCTACCGTGGACTTCCTCAACAGCGTGGCAATCAAACCTTCTGGTGTTAGCTGTTTCTTCTAAACCAAAAGAGAACCTTGTGTTCCCCTTGCATTGTTTGATATCAAGAAAATGTACGTGATGTTTTTTGTTAAACTATTAAGATATACAGGGCTAATATAATAATGCACTTTGGATGTTAGTTTTGATTTGTTACTGTAAGTGCATATTTGAGTATATGTGTGTGTGTGTGTGTGTGTTAGAGAAGGTTTGCGAGATTGTGTATATGTGCAGGTTAGCCAGTTATCACCATATCCTTCACTCGACAGTACTTACGTTGGTATCTATAAGTTCCTGTCTGGCGTCTATGCTGGTTATTAAAAGCACACCTCTCTGTGACTCTCTGTCTCTGAATGAGACGAACAAGATCTTTTCATTGTTGTTCATTTCCACGAGGAAGCTTGTTCCCATAAAGCTACCATGTCATCTCATTTATACTTAAGTTTTCTTATACGACAACGTACAGGGAGCATACCGAACTATAACACTGCAATGCTTCATCTCTGTTGATGGTTTTTAGTGTTCAAGCAACGGTTTAGTTGGTATCTTATCTTGCCATTAATAATTCCATGTCTGCTCTGTCTGATCTTGTAGCTGGTGGTGTATCATTACTCATGACCGGATGATGTTCCCAAAGTAACCTTATCTTTTAGAATCTGCTCCATGACAGCATTTTTCAGAGCCAAACGCAAATGAACAGCTTTGTAAATGTCTTGATTATTTTGTTATGAAAGTTATTGATGATCAACATCTTTGAAATTCTTCATCAAAATTTTATCATAGAAGCCCACAGCTTTTTGTATAAAGTAGATAGGTGTTTAATTGAGACTGTGCACCTCCCCTAAACATGCCCCTGAAATATCTACGTTTAAAGAATATGCAACTTAAAGTGATACTCCGGAGTAGATTCAACCTGGGGTCATTTGAACCGTGATATCCAGCCAAGTACTACTGTAGACAACAAAGCAAGGCTGCTCAATTTCTCCATTGATAAAATAATTTCACAACTCTACAACATAAAAATTCGTAAAAAAAACATGTAGAATATAGCATATACTTTGTTGTCTACAGTAGTAGATCAACCCTCATCTTACTTTGAAGCTCCCAGCTCCCAGAAGTGATGTCGACGCAGCTTTAGCTGCAGAGAAGCTATCAGGCTTGTGTTGATAATAATAAACTCCTGGACTATTTTCAAACTTCCAAATGCATCGCTTTGTGAGTACAGACCATATTTGTACTACTGTAGAAGTTTGGTGTCATGGCATGTGATTTTAGTGTGGTAATTTTGGAGATACGGACCAGGATCCATTAACCCTTGTACGAAGCTATTCGGGATAACTCTGTAACTCAGCTGATGTTAAGCCAATATCGAAAAAACTGCGGGTGGGCTACTTGGCTGGATATCACGGTTCAAATGACCCTAGGGTGAATCTACTCCGGAGTATCACTTTAAACTTACGTCCTTCTGCTTATAGGAGTGTTATTTTACAGGACAGCATTATGGCTCATATTTAAAAGTATGAACAAATTACTGAAATCCTCATTGCCTTTAAAGGACTACATTTTACCAGAAAATAAGTAATCTTAACACCACTGACCTGGATTTTCTCTCATTTGCAATCAAAACCTGAGCATGGCACTAAAAACCTAATTAAAAAAAATCTTCCCAGATATAAATGTGGCAGTGATGACAGGTTCAAAAAATGAAACGCTAACTACTTAATTCAATCAAAGCTTAGCAATCAAATAGCAAATACCAAACAGTTTCATCCATTTGTCATTTTTTAAAGGCAGTTTTTCCCATGTTGCTTTTCATTTCCCTCTGCAGATACTTTGATTTCCTTCTGATGTTACTTTGTAATTTCATTAGACTAAAACTGTGAAAACAGAATATGATGAATAATGACTCACACTAAAAATAACATCCCCAAATAACAGCACATTAGAGAGCAGTGTTCCTTGAGTTTCCTACATTGCTGCAGAAAAACGAATATCACTGTATCTTCAAAGAATCCTGAAAATAAAATGGAGGGACCCAAATAAAAAAAAAACTTTATTCATACGTGGT
Organism: Odontesthes bonariensis; assembly: GCF_027942865.1. Lineage (NCBI taxonomy): Eukaryota > Metazoa > Chordata > Actinopteri > Atheriniformes > Atherinopsidae > Odontesthes > Odontesthes bonariensis. Next base: position 33,178,616 of record NC_134517.1, on the reverse strand, counting down.
CCTTTGTTGTATGAACTGTATGTAGGAACTCTATCAAATATTACATGTAAGTGTAGCAAGAATTGAATGGAATTATACTTTATTAAATCACCAAAAGGATATTACACTATTTCAGTATAAATTAGTTAGCAAAAATAACTAAATGAAAATGTATGTAAAGTTTAAATGTAGTAGTGAAAAGGGTGGGGTTAAAATCTCCACAGATCATCATAAATGCTTTGGCATGTTGTGTCTAGCTTGGCAGCAGTTGAGCTGATGATGTCATATGCTGCATCAGTAGGTCACTGAGGTAAACTCTCTCTGTAGACACAATGGACAAAAACTCACAGCCAGCAGTTTCCCATCTGGGGTGCAGATTTGCTTCTACACAGTAGTATGTCCAGAATTAGACCATCCGTTGTTAAGGAGCACCAGTCCCTCCTCCTTTACTATTACCACCCTTTCTGCAGTATCTGTCTGCTTTTATAGTCTAAGAGCCAGGTAGGCAGACATTGGGAGGGAATATGCCCCTGCACCCATGTCTCACTGAAACATATAACACTGCCAGTATTTTGCTTTTATTTTTCCAATATTACTGCTATATTATTGTTAAATTGTCAGGCTGGTCCATTTTACCTGCCAGTGGTTTCACATTCCCAATGATCATTAGGGGAAGTAGTTAAAACATCTTCTTCATTGCTCTCCATTTTGCTCTTGCCCTACATCTGTGATGTCACCTCTTCAACTCGTCAGGATTCGGGGTCTTACTCCATGCATTTTTGGGCTTTAGAAAGCTCAGTCAGCTGCTCCCACATGGTAAATATATTTCCTGTTGGTGTGGTTACACATCATAACAGGTGTTAAAAAAGTGCCAAAATTATCTGGGAAAAATGATTCCAGCAGCACAATATCCAAACTATTATAGAAAAATGTTTCACTGTTTTCACGGAAAAATACAAAGACACAATATATGAGATAAACATATGTTTTCAAACAATTTTATGACAAGTATGTGCGAGTGGGCAGCTTGTTTTATTAAAAGAACAGGGATTCAATAAGTCTGAGCATCACAACAAATAGATTAAGATCACATTTATTGTCATGCATACAAACAAAACTTGTCCTCTGCTTTTACCCATCCAGGTTGGCAACACATGCACTTGCACGGGGTCACACACTCAGAGACAAATGCCACACACTGGAGCGGTGGGCAGCCATTCACAGACCCTGGGGAAAACCAATTCCACCCCAGATGGGCCTCAAACCCACAATCCCTGGCTTAGGAGGCCAGTGCCTTATCCATTAGGCCACTGGGACTGGATGACCAAAAAGGGACAAAACAGTTAAAAAAAAACAATGGCGATTTTTCATGCTGGAAAAGGTTACAGACTGCATTAATCTACTGCCAGATAGGCTGTGTACAACTAGGGGAAATTAAAAAAATGTTTGGAGAAATCAAAATACTGCATTCCAGCATTAAGCATTCAATTGCATTCAAACTGTGAAACATGGTACAGGGTAGGGTCAGGGTTCAAGCCTGCTGTGCGGCTTGCGGTCCATCATTGATAGAATAATGAAATCTTATTCAAAGCAAGTGTAAATGTGAAGACATCTATATATGCAGTGAAACCTAACAGGATGTTAAACAATTTTTTTCAAATGGCCAAATTTGAAGTCCTGACTTAAGTCCAAGTTGTGGAAGGAATTGAAGTGAGATGTTCATGTAGGAAAACCCACCAACAGCCTACACGTGAAGCTGTTCTGTATAGAGTGATGGGTCCTCCAAGGTGACGTTGAGGACTCATTGACACAAAAATGTTAAGTTGTCACTATTGCTGCAAAAAACTGCCAAAGCAGATCCACAGAGGGATGCAGTATTGGATTATTTTTAGTTTATTTGGGTTACCTTATTTTTATCTTGTACTTTTAGGACAAAAAATTCTGTGAGGTTTCACAATTTATTTCTTCAGATATAAGAAATGAACCCAGAGGAGACTGCCAACAAGCACGTTGCACGTTTTATTGATTTTTCAGCAATTGAATCAGACACAGAATTTGTTTTTACGTCAGGTTAAATGTTTTTTTTTTTGTGTTAAAGACGTCTGTTGTGTATGTGGTCAGTTTTGAAGTTTACCAAGCTTATTATTGATCCACAAAGGCAACATGCACTGCCTTCTCGGACATTTATATTTCAGACTCCTAAGGCTTAAGGGTCCCCATTGTGTATTACATATGAGAAACAGACAAAAATTTACTTGTGTTTCATGTTACAGATATTTGGATGAATTAAATTTTACTTTGAAGTGTACATTTGTAATTGTGACTTTAAACCAAACACTGAAGCCTCGTTTTAAAATGTCATATTCGGCAAGTTGGAGTTGCAACAGAAAAATCAGTCTAATTTCTATAGAACATTTCCGTTAAGTACTTCTTACCCTATTTATGTTTTTTTTTCTTGATTATTTTGACCCAACCAGAACCTATCTGTGCATTTTTTTTCGATTCAAACCTTTGTTCGACTCAGCAAGTAAAGATATTGTTTTGAGATATTTATGCCGCTGAAATGTAAAAACAAGTAGGGCAGGGGGCTGTATCAGTCTAAGAGGTACAAGTTAACACAAGTTCATATTTTCCAGGAATTTGTTACACAGTGGTGTGCAGCACTTGGGCCAGAGGTTGTGTTTACGGCATGGAGAGGTTGGCCAAAATGCCATAAGGCACTCGACTCCTCCTGTCTCCTGAACCTCTCCTCTCCTCCTGACTTTAACCTGTGCAGGCACTCAGTGTTGCATGGGCAAAGCCAGAGAAAATAGACAAGAGAGCAGATAGATTTATTGGAGCGTTGGTATAAATATAGTTGCCTGTCGACATCTGTGTGCATGTGTCTGCATGTGGCTGTCTTTTTCAGTGTGTGTAAGTTTGTGTCCGTTGGAGTGTGTGGCCAGGCTATAATGGGCGTAGTTTTTCCATGGGTCCCTTTGAGAGAGAAATAGTGCCTGAGGAATGCAATATCATCTCTAATAGAGATGAGTTTTTGGCTCCACCTATGTTGACTCTTGAGTGCTTATGTACTTCAAAATACAGGCCTGCACAAAGCATTAATGAGAGGTTGCCACTGTAAAAGGATATAGAGTGTTACGCTGCAGACAGTTGATCAGTCAGACAAATGGCATCCTGTCATTGCTTATCAGCTATGGTGGAGTCTTGGTGGTCTCATACTTTAATGCATTTATCCTAAAAAACATACATTTACTTGCTGTAAAACAGAGATAGGGATACAGTGTCGACAGAAGGGATTCCATTTTATGAAAATGACAAATGAATAGGCCTCTATGGGGAAATGAGCGACAAGGGAGGGAAAATTAATGAACAGATGAAAAAAAAGCACGGAAAGACCGAGAGCAAGATAGTGAAAGTAAGAAAGAGACATGGACAGAGAACTTTGAGATAACGTGACACTATATTGCTCCTCCATTTGTGTGAGCTCTCCTCCAATCCCCAATACCCTATCAATCTAGCAGTGAGATAGATGTTGCTTACACAAAGGGCACATCTAAAGATCAGCTCCGTGTGGGGCTTCATCTGATACCGATGAGTGTAATAATAGGAGTGGGAGAGATAAACACATGGAGCAAAACAAGTTTAACTCGTGTTTGTGAAATGAAGCCATCTCCCTTCTTTTTCCCATGAAATCTGCACTTAAAGTAGAATTAATTATGCGCTCAAAATACACAATCTCAAAATTGCACTTATTCTCAAAAAGCGCACTCATGACCTCTACGTTGGTGGAGCTTGGTGTGTTTGGAGGAGACAGTTATCTTTATGAGTAAATGCAGGGCCTGGAGGTGATGGCTCAGCTGCTGCCGAACTTCCACAGCCCACCCAGCTAGCCTGCAAATGCAAAGAGATTTAATTGTCCATTTTGTGCACAACAAAACATTTTCCCTGTTCAAGCAAAGCTTGCCTCAGGAGCATTAAATGACATTTACTGTACAACAAAACACCTCTGGGGCCTTTGACACGACTTATCTTGCAAAGGGTTGTTCCTGAACATGAAGTGAGTGGCGCGTTAAGCCAGATAAATTGCTTTACAGATAAAACCCAGCTAGAGTAGTGTCAGGTTAAAATGTACTTTGGCAATGTAACTGCACTCCTTGAGAACTATACTTTGTGAGAAAATATAAGTGCTTTTCTCAAGGAACCTGTCATCATTGCAACATCCTGAAACAACACTTGCTGCCTTGAGAAAGACCCATTGACCCACATCTTTGTCTTGGGTGGATAAACACTGAGATGACCTCGCCGTTCATCTTTAACTCATCTTTCTCCATCGCCCTGGCTCTCCTAAATCTCCCTACACGCATCCTGCTTTTCTGTTTCGTTCCTTCCCCCCCCTCTTTGTCACACGCACATTCTTGCCTGTGATTGTGTCATTTATCAAACTCAGTCTCTCTGCCCCACGTTTTCTCCTTCTCCTCTGTTATCTTGGACTGTGAAAACATGGCTGCCAGGAGTTGGTGGGAGACCGAGGGCGCCTGGTGTCTGTTGTGGCTTCTTTGGCTCAGGGTCTGTTCCTGTGTGAAGACAGGGCAGGCCTCTTTCACTTTAGAACAGATAATAAACATGGCTGTTTGTGCAACAACAGACTTGGAACGCCTTGATCAGAAGCAAACAACCAGGTTACTAAAGTGCTCGCACATGTGCATGAGCAAATCTTGATGAGTATACACAGCATCTTTTTCCATTTCAGTTCAAGAAAATGCTCAGTCTTACTAAAGGAAGCAGTAAAGGCCCCCATTACTGTAAAATACTGTATGTGCTGGTCCATTTAAACCCAGTATATCCACAGTGCAGTATACAGGTTTAAACAGTGTTTATAAAGCGCAAACAGTTATGTCTTGTGTTCATGGTGAATAGACATTTAATGGCCATTTTGGTGTTTAAGCACAAGATGGCGTCCTTGGAGCAGAAAGTAATTTCACCTTATCTCACTTAACAGTCTTCACTGATAGGGCTGATCAGTAATGATCTTTACAATAATGGCTCAAAAAATATACATAATATATATAGCATTATCTAAAGTGACTTAAACAAAACAGAGATCATAAGACAGATAAATCAGAGATAACAAGAAATCATGAAACAAACACACAACTTTCACTTGAAGTCATGTGTGGATGTTTGCGTGTAAATGTCAAAATGTTGCAACCGTTGCGTCTGCTGGAAATTAAATAGAAAAGTGAGTTGGCATTCTCATCTTAGAAACCCGTGTAAACATCTTTTTCAACTGTAATTATCACAAAGCTTTTAAACAAATTCTTGGATCTGTTGTGACTGCCACCTTGCATACCTCTTGACCTCTTGAGTTGAAATGAACACACACAAATGCACATTTTGAGCGTGCACACACATACACACACACTCTTAGACACGGACATTTTGAGATAACAATAGCACACAAACATGTTGTAATCATACCCAATTAGGGATGCCCTGAGGGAAGTGAGGCGGCACGAAAAACAAGCACATCTGACTTCTCTAAGTGAGAAGACTGTGTGTGTGTATCCATGCAAATAGCTTTTGCACCGAATACTTTTAGTGGCATGATAAGATTTTTAGATTAAGAAATGTTTTTTTTTTCTAAATAGATCAATGCAGATTTCATAGTTCTGTTTTGATGTGCTATATTCTTTTTAGGCCAGGTGCACTTCAAGAGTGTCAAAATTCCCTATTGATAACGTTTTCAGCACAAGGAATTTTGTTTAAAGCTCTATGAAAGTCTCCTTTTCAATCAGGATTAGGTTAGATGGTTGTGAAGAAAAGGAAAGTTAAAGAGGAGTGAGGTCCCGCAGAAGTAGAGTACTGCGCTCAAACCCAGGACATCATAGTCATACACTGAGCAACTTAGAGGGTTTCATTAAAGGACTGAAAAGGACACTTGACTCTTTTTCTTTTAGGACCAAAGTATATAACACTGGAGAATGAGGATAACTTAGTGGCTGGTTTTCCTTACATTCGTTACCCCTTACACAAAACTAATACAATTACAGAAAAAAGGTCCTTTATGAGGAATGAAATTAAATCCAGTGTGAGCTGGTCAAAGCAAGCTTTTGCTCTAAACCCAAAACCCTGCCCAAAGAAAGTAAACAGATGCACAAAAGTTTTAGAAATACAGTCCATTGACCAAATAAACCATATATTTCAGTCATTTACATTTATTCATTTAGTTGACAATTTTATCCAAATCGACTTACGAATAAGAAAAGAACATTTAAGCTTCAGTGCAGTAAGAAATCTGGTTCTATAATTGGAGTGCCAAGTCATCTAAATAGCAGAGTATAAGTAGAACAAGAGCAGTAAGGTAAAGTGTTAGGAGAGGAGGTTTTCAATCTTCTTGAAAACCTTCTTGAGAGATTCTTGAAGCTAGAGAGGGATACCCCCGCTCTGATAGCACTTGGTAGCTCGTTTCACAATTATGGAACCACAAATGAGAACAGTGTGGACTGTTGTGCATAGAATGTAAAGTGAATGCATGCAACATATTTCCATTTGAAGGCACAGTGTACACAGATGCTGTCTTTTGTAATGAATAAACAATAAACAAATAAACAACACTTGCTTGAATGCAAATGATTTGAAGAACTGGAATGATCTGATGCTGGCAGACGGTAATGAATAAGATGATTTCAACAACCTCAAAGCTTTTTGAAGAAAGGCTCAACTAAAGTGTATGGGGTTAAATGAAACATCCACTGCATCCCCTTTGGCCTAAAATATAACTTTACTTTCCTGCTAAAATATAAGTTTACTTTACTTCTTTTCCAAAGAACCCAAAAATGTTTTCTTTTCCTTTCAACAGGGGAAAAAAATCATGGAAGTTCATCCCGCTTTGGTGCCTGTTTTGTTAAAAGATCCTCGGTGAAGTTTTATCTCCCCTCGGGCCTCTGTTCTCTGTACATTGTGTGAGCCATTAGAATCATCCAAAATAAAGCCAGTTCTCACTACCCGAGGATATTTTCATTCCCTGCAAAGACTGGTTAATTGATTGGAACCACACTGTGGCCCCGGCATAGGATTGCAACACAGATACAATACAAAACAGTGAGAAACAACTTTGTTTCTTTTCTAATAACACACATGTGTTACTGGCACTGAGTAGGTACACCATGTGTTACATTTACAGCATAGCATGGGTAAGTGTACTTTGTAGATTATTAAAACAAACTGGCTTAAAGTCAAAGACAAAATGCATATGATAGTATTAAATGTCAGTAATAGTGAAGAAATTCACATCCCTACCGATTTACCTGCTGATTTAAAAATCCTATCCTTCTACTGGTGTAAGGTAAAGCCATACAGTGTTATGGTGTTGCTTCATTGGAAGTGTCCAGGGAAAACACTGAAGGAGGAAAAACTGACTCAGAGGTAGACAGAAAAATTAGGTGAAATTTGTGAGTAAAGGTATACATCTTGCATATGCGAACTTTTTGTTTTGATCTCCTTCTCCTTCCTATATGACACTTAAGTCATATAGTGTTGATCTTGCAATCGTCTTACAAGGAGCCAAATTATCTGCCTTGGCATGATGTTATTGCACAGCTATTTGCTCTAATCTCCACATTTAACGCAAATTCACTCACAAATCATGTGTCAAAAAAAAACTTCGATATTGACAGTCTCAGGCACCCATACTGTTTTTCCTTTTTCTCTCTCTGTTTCTCAGAAACACACACGCACAGTACCAAGAATTTATTTGTTAGACGGTTGTTACCAGAGTTGAGGCTTGTAATTGACAAACCTCTGCTCTGCCGCGCTCCTATGCTTTGCTCGTTTTCATCAGCCCAGTCCAAAACTCTCCAAGAAACTTGACCTTTGCTTGAACCCCCCCTTTCAGAAAGATGCCGAGAGTAAGGGTGTGACAAACATGATTTACACTGTGCGATGTTACTGGTCCATGTGCTGAGGAAACCAGAGGCCAGGACGCAGAGAGACAAGATGAGGGATTTTTGCGAAAATAGCCGCAAGCTATCTTTAAATGCATGTACGCTGTAATTATACTTGACCTTATCATAAATCCTATTACAGTAAACTACCTTCTACTTAATTTGTGGTATGTATGACAGTTTGGGTTCAGGATGATCCTTGTGAATACATAAAGTGGTGACAGTAACTAGGAAACCAACTCTGCAATTTCTTCAACAATGAACTCAAAAACTCAAAAGTTATGGAAGCCCACAACTGTACCAATAGAACACACCAAAAGAATGTCAGGACACAGTGGGATCTTTCTAAATTAAAAAAGAAAGTATAATACTGAATCTCTATTAAAATTCCACCTGGAACTTTACCAGTGTGAAGGCTATAATTAAACCAAAGTTGCCATGGTTTTGAGTCAAGCATTAAAGCTCTACCACATACACGCTTTTGTGCAGGATTTTACAACATATGAGATGACTGCAAGCTGATGGCAATGTTTTTACGCTAACTTTGAAGCTACAGTACACGACCTGCAAAGCATAGAGTCTGAAAGCAGTGGCAAAGCTAACCTGGCTCAGTTCCATATAAACAAAACCTGTACAGCAACACCTCAAAAGTTCACAAATCAACTTGTTAGAATCAGTTTGTTAAATGAGCATAAAATATGGACATAAAGTTCATATAATACAATTGTAATTCCAAAAAAAGTTGGGATTCTGTGTGAATTGCAAATAAAAAAAAAATGCAATTATTACCAAATCTTTTCAACCAATATCTTATTCAGAACAACGCAAACGTATCAAATGTTGAAAGTGAGACAGCAACAAAAGTTGAGACAGGGGCATGTTTACCACCATGTAGCATCATCAATCATGTGGGAACTGAGAAGAAGAATTTACTTTTGGGAAAGAAATGTTGCTCCACTTTTCTCTGATATATAATTCCGGCTGCTCAACAGCTGTGTTGTATTTTGCGTTATTATGCTAAATGTTTTCAGTTAATAAAAGGTCGGTACTGCAGGCAGGGACCCTGACTCTTCTACTACAACCACTGCTGCTGTAATAGATACAGTATGTGGTTTAACATTGTTTTGCTGAAACATGCAAGGCCTTCCCTGGTTTGGTTGCCTGGATGGAGGCATATGTTGCTCTAAAACATGTATAGGCTATACCTTTCAGCATTATTGGTGTGGTTTCCACATGTGCAAGTTACCAGTTTCAGAGGCACTGCCGATCGCCCATGCCATCAGAGATGCAGGTTTTTTTTAAGTGAGCACTGATAAAGGCTTCTTCTTTTCACAACAGAACTCTAACCTGCACATGGTGCAGTGAACTGTGTTCACAGACAATGATTTCCAGAAGTGTTCCTCTCTTTCTGACCCACTGCTGCCTGATGGCCTGAAGATCATCAGCATCCAAAACTTTTTTTCCCCCTTGCACATGGAGATATCTCCAGATTCTCAGAATATTAAGTCTAATTAAGTATTTACAATTTCATGTTGAGGAACGCTATTCTGAAATTGCTCCACAATATATAGAGAGGCCCTGTGATGGACTGGCGACTTGTCCCGGATGTATCCCATCTCTCGCACAATAGCAGCCAGAATAGGCTCAGGCCATTTGTTCATGTGATTTGCAGATCTTTGCATTCTGTTTTTATTTACATTTTTGTAATGAATCACCATTTTTTTCATAATTGAGGTTAAATTTGTGTAAAATTCTATATTTTTATAACTGGGGTACAAATTGTTTCTACACCCCAGTTGTTGAACCGTTGGCTATGAGTCCTTGTCCATGTTGTCTATAGAGAGAATTCAATTGCTTTTACCTGTGGACACGGTATGTGTGATCATCAGCTAAGTTGTTGCCAAGATACAGAAACAACACCCCTATCCATTCATGGCTGTCTCTGAAGATCTTCCTCCTGAAATGCTCTATTTATTTGTTTAACACCTTGTTCAACCAGAGACCACAGGCAGTGCTTGATTTGTAAATCACAAGGTGCCGGAACCCAAAGTACATTTAACAGTGCAGGGATGACGAGACAGGCACAGGTCCTCCAAAACGGTGCTGAAAACAACATACAAATGCCCACTGACAATGCTGTGGGACTTACAAGCCTTAATTTCAAATAATATCCATGGTATAAATGTTGCCCTGGCTTGGTTAGCTGTCGGTGAAGTTGGCTAGCCTCGTCAGCATGACCGCTGCAACTGCCCTTGTCACCGCTTGTTGAGGCTTTTCTGACTCGTTTCGAAGCGTCATGCAACTCTTCCTTCTTTTCTAAAAAAAGAGAGTAAATTCAACTGTCTTTTTGACATGTTTGCATTGAAAAGGTAAATCTTTGTTCCTCTCTGCTGCTTGCTCCCCAGATGCCGCAAATTTCAAAAGTTTTTGTCTGCGAAGCGGGCTTTGATGACCACTAGTTTTCAGTGCATCAAGAACAGATCTCCGAGTCTTTCAAAAGACGTAGTTTTATCTTAATAAACAACATTAAATTCATGGGATTTGTTCGGAATATTATTGTTTTATTTTATACATTTTTGAAACTTTTTTTTAATATTAATATTTTTTTTCTATACAAGAGGTACCGGATCAGCCCAAATAAGGCCAAAACCAAGAGGGTAACAAAATAAGCCCTGGCCACAGGACATTTTAGCTTGACACTTGACTGTGTTTGAATTTTAGCAAAACAAATCTAAAATTTTTAGACTGGAGTCATCAAGAACACAAACTGAAGAAACTTAAAGGTTAAAAGTTACGCATCTCAATTTCTTCAACTGTAGTTGTGTATAACTGCTGTTTCATAATTCTACCACACTAAAATTTAACAAGCTGATGCCATGAGACCATAAACTATATATTCCTGAATACTGTATGACCTAATATGTTTACATGGCACTCTCCACCAGACTGTGAAAACTTAGCTCAGTCGTGTCTCTCCCTGCAGGACAATAAGGATTCCATCGAACCAGACACTGCAACCTTACAAAAATACAGGCGCTATTGGGAAAACTTTGTGTTTTGGTTTATTACTGAATTAAGTGTTCGTCAGTTTCATATTTCATGTAGCAGAGAGAGAGAGAGAGTGAGCAGAGCAAGATAAAAATAATAAATGTTTTCACAGGAAAGTAATGTTAAAGCAAAAAGATCCTCAGCGACAAAACCGGAAAATGAGAAACGAAGCTGGAACAAGTATTTCACAAAAATAAAGTTTATGTCTCTGGATACAAGAGTCAGACTAAACTGAGAATAGACTAGAATAGAATGTTTCCCACATAATTTTTAATGAATGTTACTGAACAGAAACATGCTCTCTGCTGAAGAATGGGACACTGTGTGTGTTAAAGGGAGAAGCAGAGACAGCAAGATAGAAGAAGAAGAAAAAAACTCTCAAAGAGGTCCAGAATAGAGTTATACAGCAGACCCAAGTTCTCTACATGGGTTCTGGTCCAGATGTGGGGAGTGTCAGAGTTATGTTTTTGCATTTGAGTGACTTTGTGCGCAAAATCTCTCTCTCATTGTGTCATACATGTCATTTAATTTAGAAAAAGGGTATAAAAGTGATCATGTTTTGTAATTATCAGTGGTTAATTCTAAAAAATATTTTCTCAACGTTCCTTAAAAAAATAAAACACTTAATAGTAGACAAATTAATGTTAGTAACGATCAATTTTAAGTAACTATCTGATCAGATTTTTGTCTCAATGCAGTGATACGGAGAAACACGTACGTTGTTCAGTTGAGAAGGTAAACAACGATATGATGGACAGTAACGTAGCATTCACTGAACTGCTATGAAATCTTTTAGGTCTGACTTGTCTTAGATGGTGAGAACTGGCTTTTCTTTTGTCATTGCTCTCAGTAGCTGTTAGCTTGGCTCCCCCATGAGAATTCTCCCATGCTCCTCCAAACAGAGAGTGCTCAGACCGCCGCCTACTGGAAGGTATACGCAAGATGAAAATCCATTTCAAGGAATACAGATTTTAGCACACTTTTTGCTATTTGGCTCCCCCTGCAGTTATAGTATGCTACACCACTGTCACAGATAACTCTCCGTCTGAGCCCTGCAAATGTACAGGCATACACATGATTTCTTTGTCATGTTGAGGAGACCATAAAGAGCCATTAAAAGCTGACAAGAATGTGAAGAAACTGAAAAGCAAAATGGTGGTGCGGGGCTGGAAAACCAAAGTTGTGAAATGCTGTATCTCAGCCCTGAGATGCTCAAGGGCAGTTTCAGACGTGGGAACGTACAAAACAAAAGTTAATGTACTTCAAACCGAGCCTGTAGTACATAGTTTAAAGGTTCCTAAACTTCTCTAGTGTTGCTTTAAGCCTAAATGTAACTCTCTATATCAGAATTTTGACTCATGACTCCATATCTTTCCACTCGTAAAGCTAATTTGGACTCTTTTTTTTCCTCTTAATTGTGACTAAAGTGAACATTTGACTTACCGGTGGGACATATTTTTCTTTTTATCAAAACTTTTTAAAATAATTTATGTATTAATTTTTTATTTTTTTGTAACAACAACTTACCATATGTTCCAGCCTGTTTTACAGTACAGACAAAGCCCCTGTTTCCCTGAAACCTTTCCAGTACTTTACAATACTAAAAGAAATCATTCTGTCTTATAACAGATGTTGTCTCTGCATTTGTTTTTGATTATCCAAGTAAAGAGACTGGTTCAATATGTCAGTCATGTTTACAAAGACCTGTGATTCATACGGTAATGTTATTATCAGTCATTATGTGTGACAGAGAGATTCAGATGATAGCATACAGCACATCCTGCTTTAGAACTGAAGTCGAAGACACAAAACCACCAAGTCTACATGCAATGCAGCTCCTCTCACATCTTGAAATAATTAAGCACAAATTTGCCATCCCAGCCAAATTTCCCAGGTCAGGGTGCAGTGATAAATCTCTCTGGGAGAAAATTTGATGTGGTATTGTTTCCCTGATCTTCTAAATTTGTGTATGGCAACTTAATTACGTCTGAATGCTAAATCCGTGTTATGTTTTACCACTCTGGTGACTCCATGCTGGCAGAATGCTTGCTTCCCTGCGCTGATGGGGGAAAGCCTTTTTATTTGTGGTTTCTGAATCTTTATTCGAAGCTACTCATAAAGCACTGAGATGAGTGATATCATGTGGACTTCATCAACAAGGGAGCTTTTTGTTATACTTTATAGTCTTTTAAATAGAGAGATTAAAGACTGTGACACACAGACAAAGTTAGACAGCAATGGGAACCACCAATTTTAACAACTCCTGCTTTCTTCATATTTGACTCTACTAACAGAATACAAGGGTTCTTGCATTTACAGAATTCAAGCATTTTTTAAAAAAAGAAGACACAAAATCATGGGATATGGTTGGCAAAAAAAATGCTCTCACCTGGGGTTAATGGGGGTTACCAGGCAACATGGATCAATGAAATTACGCTCTGGTTCCTTAAAGGGAAGTTTGTGTTAGCCATCATTGAACTTTTGCTCATAGTAGGCAGTGTTTTTGTTGCTATAGATGGGCTTCCATTGCCATTTTTTATTTGCATTCAGATGACATGGATAAAAAAGTTAAATAGAAACAGTAAAAACTGAAGAAACTCCCACTAAAGCAAAAACATGCATTTGTTTGAAGTCTTCAATGCTTTTTTTGAAGAAGGCTGGATGCGCTGTAGGGGGAGGATAAACAACTTTCTGAATTGCATCTGACTTAACAAAGATTAAAAAGAGGCAACTGTTTCTGATCTGAGCTAACAAACAATTAAACTCATGTAACTTTCCTAGATATAAATTCCCAGATATTCCCAGAGATTAAAGAAATTCCCTTTGGACTTTCCTCTAGTGGGATTCGACTTTAGATGTTGTCACTTAGTTTGTTTTTGAGGTGAGAGCTCATATTTCCGGTCAAGGCAACTACTTCTTGTACTGAACTACAGTCTCAAGCTATGACCACAAGTCATGGTACCCAGTCAAAAACAAGTTGATGGAAATGTGTCTGATTCATGTTTCTTTTTTAAGCTTTTTGCGGGATTGCCTCGGATTTGGTTCAAAATCAAGTCTCCTTTGAGTTTGGTGCAGCTGCAATTAAATAGTAAACACACATCAGGCTGGAGCTCTTGCAATTGGAAAGGAGAATTAATTGAGCTGGGTAGGTTTCTGTCACTGTGGTAACCAAGAAAATGATGAGGTTTGTTGTAGAAGGGAGAGGTGCACCAGCTTAAATGTTCTATAACATTTTGAGAGGGTGTTAACTATCATTAAAATTCCTTATCTCTCAAGATTATGTTGGACATTATTAATCTTAATGTTGTAAAACAAGCTTTATGGGTTTCCACTGAATTAAAATGTAACTCTAATAATTCCTTACCAAATGTCATGTGTCGGGGTGAGAATATGTTCTATTGGCATAGACAACTGATCTCTTGCCACACTCAAAAAAGCACATTAGGAAAGTATTTAATCGGCTTCCAGTCCCAAATCAAACGATCAGCTTCATCACTGGTTGGCAATGGTTGATCATTTGATTTGGGACTGGAAGCTGATTAAACACTTTCCTAATGACAACTGATTACCCCTGAATGCATAATTTGCTAATTTTCAATGTGGGTAGTGCACTTAGGGGTGGAAGAGACAATAGCACATATAATTACAGAAATATGCATCTACAAATCATAATATCCCATTTGGAGACTCTAAAACTGAACATTTTCCTGTATTCCACTCAAAACAGGTTCCTCTGTTAATGACTAACGTTAGACAATCCTGGTGCAGGAGGCCAGCAACAGTGGCAAGCCAAGGGGGAAAATAATGATTTGCGCTGCGACTTTGTCTGTCAGTGTCCATTATATTTATTCAAGTATAACAATAAAACACAAGAATATATGTATGCTACTTTGATGAAAGTGAGTTAAGTATCTAAGATTTATCTAAGAATTTTAATAATTAACGACTATCAAAAAGAACAACAAAATAAAACAACAACAGCAATCCCATCTATACATATTCTTACACAATTCAACATTAACTTAAAGGCACAAAGTCAGTGGATACTAGAGGCGGGGAAAAGCCTTGCGGTGCTAGACATTAAAACAGGGAGTAAACATGATTTGCCTTTTGTTGCATCATTGTGTCAAGACAGAAATCCTGTGAATGTTCGCAGCTTCACATAAACAAAGTTGTTGAATATTATGGTCTAAACTGTCAAATAAATAAAACATCAGAGCTAATCTAGTGGCCTTTCATTACCATGGCATCAATGAATTTGAGTTTCTGTAACAAATTACAATATCATTATAATCCTCAACTTCTTTTCTTTCTTTCTTTCTATTTTTTTTTTTTTTTTTTTGTAAATTCATCTGCATGGTAATCAGTTCAATTCCTGAAACCAAGCACTGGATAAAGTTTTGGTTTTTGCACCAGTTTTTCTCTTCATCACCACCCTCAGCATCGCTCCTCCGGTGGATATAACTGGTCCGCTTCACACAGGGCGCAGGCTAAGTGTTTCTGGTGTCCTTATCTTGAAGGATCTCTATCCTGCTTTAACGAGGCACTTGACCTCCCTCGGCGCTCTCCTACTCCCCGAGTGACGCAAAAAAAGTGGGCTGGCGAAGCACTAAGAGCAGTAGTTTAGAGGACTATCGGTGCGCACCGAAACATCACTAGTCAAGCAGACTTCATTTAGAGCGCCTATAAGTTCTGTCGTCTCTCTCAGATGTTTTATGAATGCAGAAGCCTCGGAGGCGGAGATACCGGCATGAGTGCGGATGTATTTGAGAAGGAAAACGTCAACTTTTTTTTGTCAAACTCGTAGCAACTTCTGTCAGTCTGTAAGTTGGGAGGTTGAAGAAACTTTCTTTTTCTTTCTTTTTTTTGAATGAGTATCTCGCCGCTGGCTGGCACATCTGGACTCAGGGTTGTAGGAGCTGTCAAGTCCAGCGCTAACTTTTAGCAGGACCTTACCACTTCTGTTTTTCATGCCTAAACACAGAGGCGGAATATTGGAATTAGACTGAATTAAACTCCTCTACATTTTTTCACAACTTTTTGAAACGAGGCACAAAAATGGAGCACTCAGTTTTTAGATTGACATGCGTTTTGGTGATTATCTGCCTCCTGGATAAAAGGTGAGTTTAATTAAGTCATTACATAAAATGACCTAAATTGCACAAGGAAATCAGTTATCAATAAGACATGGTAAATAAATGATTATCAGCTTTACCAACACAAAAGCCAACCTTCATTAATGTAGACCTTAGTAAATGTTGAATAACCCGCACTATTTGAAGCTTAAAGATGATATTAAACAAAGCATAACAAAAAATAAATACAGTATGACACTTTTGTCAACTTTTTAAAGTGATTTTATAGCTATCTGTAACAAATTATTTGCTTCCCATGTACACTGTCATTATAAAAGAATCACCCTCTGCAAAAGCAGTTGTTCTACTCTCAGAGCAGGAAACACAACAGGTAGCAACTGTCACTGGAATTTCAGGTGCACACTGTTCAAAGCCATCTTCAAAGTACCGCACTACCATGCACATGAACAACATGTCATGGCAAGTTGTAGTTATTGATTTTAAAGTAAACCCAAAGCTACTGGTTGCTCTAGGGAGCACAAGGTAGTTCAGGAATGATTTAAGTTTTTTTTTTTTTTTCTTTTTCTAAGACTTGCAGGAGTTACACGTGTTGTAGAAACTGTGCAAAGCGGCGCGTGCGCTGCAGTAATTTTACACTCTTCCTCACACCTGGGTATTTGTGTGTGCATGTCAAAGAGTGCTCGTGCATTAGTGTGCGGATCCGGTTTATGTGTCTTCCCCGAACTACTCGTGCTCTCGACTGCTTTTACTACAGGACTTCGTGTTTTACTCAAACAACCTGTGTTTTACGCGTAATGACAATGAAAAGTGAACCAAAGCACTTTTCAACTCCCGAGCCATCATCAGCGTAGCCTGTGTTTTCCTTGTTACTGTTTCTGTTCCTCTGTGTAGTAGGAAAGAGCTCAGAGACCGCTGTCAGCTGAATTACTGTTGTTCGCATGATTGATTTGCAACAGAGACATTACAGAGTGGAGTGCAGAGACACACCTTATATCCTAGCTAATAAGAAAATGTGTTCCTCTGGTGAGTTTGGGAGGCAGGTGTTCAGCTTTTTCTTCTCCGCGTGAATTATATTTGGTTATTTATGAGGATCGTGCCGAAAAACTGATGGACAGGAGGCTAAAATAAGGCCTGAAATAACACATGCATGTTTTAGAAACCTAATATAACTAATATGACCCTATAGCTTTTTTTTTATTCATTATTACATTAAGCTACTGTGCCTTCACATATCAAAGTTAACTTTAGTTTCTTTTTTTTTTTTTTTTTTTATCATTTGGTAACAACTTGGTAGTATTAAAAACAGAATGAATCTGAAAAACAAAAGCATACTTGCAGATTTGAGAGCATTCTTCCCCCTCAAACTGCCTGCATCTGGAGAAGTTTTTACAAGCTTTAACCTGCAGTATAAGTGTATTTTTTTAGGTTTTAAAGGAATCAACCATCAGCTTGGGGCATCTTCTAGTTAGTGTGGGAACTGAACATCGGGGTCACACCCGAGAAGCATTAGTAGACACCCTACTCGTCCTAACTAGACTTTAGAGCCTAACAAATGTGAGCAGAACAGAAACAGAAGGTTTGAGTTGTGCATTCGTCCTGCCAATAACCTGACCTGTGTGCTCCATGCAGGGTGGACTCCAATGAAATCTTGGGCCTGAAGCTCCCCAACATCGAACCGATCCTGAATGCCAACACAGTGTGTCTGACACTACCGGGCCTGACAAGGCGCCAGCTGGAGGTGTGCATGCGTAATCCAGACGTGACGGCTTCAGCAATCCAGGGAATCCAGATTGCCATCCATGAGTGCCAGTACCAGTTCAGAGGGCATCGTTGGAACTGCTCTAGCCTGGAGACTAGAAACAAAATACCATACGACAGCATAGTGTTTAAAAGAGGTTAGTTTTACAGTCACTGTCTGAGGTTCCGTCTCTTCCTGTCTTGCTGGCATTTTGCATTTTTCCACATAAAAAAATGGCAGAGTTTGGGGAAAGTTGCAAAATACTTATTATAGAACCTTTATCATATGCATCCGATTTGAAAGCCTACATAAAGAGGAAGTTGATCTGGGCTTCAAAGTTGAAATCTCATCACAGGTCACAAGGCTGAAATTTGGTTTTCAGAGTGTGGTTTTCTCCTCAAACACACTTCAATGAAGCACCTTGAAAGGATAAGCTTAGCGAGATTAGCTGGCACAGAGACACAAAAGGTCCTAAACAAGAGATAATATAATATTACTCTTCAAACACAACTATAAAGAGAGATCATATTCCCCTAAAAATTTATCAATGCTGTCTCACAGCACGTCCTCCAAATGGTCAAGTTATTGCTAGTCACCAGCAGCCTGATGTTTCTTTTCTAACCGCCTTACTGCTGCTTCTCAATGTCTATATATAATAGAAAAGATAACTTCAAAAGCAGTTAGTCACCTCCAGATTACCAAACCTCATGCAGATCAGTTTTCTCGGTTGCTTTGTTGTGCTTGGAGCTTTGCAAGTGGGCCACAAAGGATGAAAGAGGATCTTTGGAGCGGAGAAGCCTGCAAATGTTCTCATACCAGGTTATGGACTGGAAAAGGCATCGATTTCTTTGTAGCCCGAGCACCTGGCTTGATAGACAAACGCACAATGTGGCTGGTAGTTTGACTCTTAGGGTTAGTTCACTTTCAGTTTTTCAGAAAGCCAAGACGAACAGTGAGTGTCTTCCTCAAACTTTGAGAAATGTGAAAAACACATATTTTCAATATTGTGGAGAATTGTGGAGACCGTGACCTCTTTCAAAAAGTGGAATGAAATTTGTGATTTTTTATTTCTTCTATTTAACACAAACAAAAGAAAAAAAAATGATATGTCAGATCCTGTTGCAATAATTTATCTTGTGGTTGTACCGTGTTTGGTTTTGTTGCTGTAGTTGAAGACTACATTCTATCATCTCAAAGGGACTTTAGAAAAAAAATCACTACAGTGTGCTCACGCACACCTTCACCCCTCACTGACTCATTTAAAGGCTGTTTGTCATTATTAGTATAGTCAGTTGCTGGTTGTCTGGCATCCCTGGTTTGCCTCGGGTGCAGAAACTTCAAACCACTGATATAAACAACCTCTTTAAATCAGATGATTCATCTGTTTCAAGTTGATACAATCCTTTCTTCAGAAGCTAAAAAATGGATACAAGTTAACATGCTGCAGCCATTATTGCATGTAGCTACTGCAGAGGGACAGTGCTTTCAGTGTGGCATGTTTACAGACATGTATTAGACGGAACTGGGAAGGGCTTTCAGCGTTACTGCCTGTAGAAAAATAACTGACAATCTCGCACGAGACTCGTGAGTGCCAGACTATTATTTTCTTTGAATGTTTATCTATGGTTTTTAAAAGTGTGCATATCAAAAAATCTCTCTCACAAAACAACTGTTGTTGTAGCCTCACCTGTTCAAACATTCTTGCAGATCTTTTTTCATATCTATAAAGTTTATTGGTAGACTATCATATGCTCCTCAATGAAATGTTTATTTTTGTGTCTAATTTTAATGCATCAGATGCAGCTTGGATTTTCTCAGGCTCTGCTGCCGATCTATCTGCTGTTGGTCTCTCATAACTTCTCTGGGCTGTTCATTCCTGCTCAGCTTGCATGAAAAACTAGGATAAAGAAGAACCCAGGCAAGAAACAGACAGACAGAAATTGGTCCATCTCTTTCTGTCTTTCTTTCATTCTCCCTCTCTTCCTCTTTCGCTGGGCTGCTCCTAATGCTTTTACTTCCCTTGCCAGAGCAAGTACTTGTGAATTTGCTCTCAGCACTTTCCCAACTCTCGGCGGCAAAAGCATAAACCTGTTTAGTCGGTTTCTGTAACAGAAAGTGACAGTCTCCTTTGAATCTTTAATTCATTTTGCCACTTCCTCTGCCATCAGTTCAGCCGGGCGTGCCACAGCCGGTGAATTATTTGTTAGATTGATTTGTTCCCAGTCTTCCGGGGGCCTGCATCGCAGAGCCCAGAGCAGAGCAGGGAAAGAGCTAAAACAGGCTTTCTGTATAGGAGGATGTGCCTAAGTGCCATCTCTTCTCTTCCACCTTGTGCAGGTCAAGGTGGTAGGGTGGAGGAGGAAGGGGGGAGGTTGTGACTTAGTGAGTCAAATTATATATATAGTCAGTGAAATCTCAAAAGTTTCTGTGCCTGCCTCTCTCTCTAAAAAAAAAAAAATCTGGATCAAAAGAAAGTTTATTAAACAGTTTTGTGACAAAAACATGACCCAAGATTAGTGTAAATACAACTTTAGGAAAGGAAAGCCAGTATTCAGAGAAAGGAACATCTTTGTTTAGTTAAATCAAACAAGAGAGCTGTGAAAGTAAGTTTAATACGTTTTGACTTGTGGGAGTTTTTTGTGATGAGGAGAAAAAGCCTGCATTAATACGGAATAAGCTTTGGGGCGGATCTTACACTCTCATAGAAGACCCATGGCTGTCTCCCCTTCAGGCCATGACTTTCATAATTGTGCTTAATTTTACAATTCCTTTTTCTTTTTTTACATCAAAGTAAGACCAGAGAATTTGTCATTGTTTTTGCCTCCAACAGCTGTGTGATGTAACACCACTGTCATAAAAACAAATCTCCAACAAATCTCAAACGGGTTACTGTCAAAACTGCCAACCTGTCTAAATTTTAAAAAATCCAAACTGGCTGCAGACTTTAGAAGTTTCTCCGTCTTTGAATCGATGTTCAAACTGCGAAAAAAAAGATGGCCCGATTTGCAACTGACACAAAAATGCTAGATGCACCTAAACCTCCATCTCAGAAATACAGAAAAGCCATGCTGGGTTTCACAAAACACACATAGTTGTTTTCCATTTGAATTGATGAAATGTTTTTTTTTTGTGACTATTTCACAAATTTTCATGAGACTGGGCTTGAATGTGAGGAAAATACTAAACCTTTGAAACGTTTGCATATTTGCTAAAACTTCACTCTTGCCCAGTGTGTGAATCTCTCATTTATTCCTTATTTGGCTGCCTCTGACGTTTTATGTGTTCAGTATTAAGAATGCTGAGCAAAGAAGGTCAGCATGGCAGCAACTGCGTCAAACATTACACCATATCTCACAAAAACAAAACAGCACTACTTTTTTAAGAACACGTTTAAAGAAGGATATAACCTCAAACAGTTCTAAAAAGGGGCAGCTCCATTTAATAGTTTTTTTATTTGACTCCAACAAGCAGCCTGAATCATTTCCCCTTCAAGCACTGTGCTATAAACCCCTGACTGGTTTCTTTTCATGTTTTCTTTACAAGTTTCCATTCTAATCCTCACTGTTTTCTAAACCAGTAAGTGGCTAATAGTGGGGCTGCTTATATAGAACCTGAGGGCACCTTCACAGGCAGTAAGCTGAGATCTAACAACAAACACCACAGAGGGTACAAGTGCAAGTGTTTCCGTCAGTCTTCATTTTTCGATATTCATGGATTCCACAATTGGACATGGATTTCTTTGTCTATATCAATGTAGACAGGATGATTGTGCATGTGTGTCTGTTTGTGTGTGTTAGAGAAGTCTACTATAACATTAGTCTTAAGTATTATGGAGCTGCTCTCTGTACACTCATTACACGTGAGTTGCACTCATTACAAGTGCTGGAAGCAAGTTAGACTTGCAATCAAGGAGGAAAATATGTGTTCTGATGAAAATACTAAATGAGTTACACATTACATGTAGACACAACATGCACACAGTTGTTTACTTAACTCTTCTTCTTGCAGTATGCTGTTGGAGCCAATACTGAAGTGATTACAAGGCAAAAGCTGCAGTATGGCATAATCTACCTCTAAGCTTAGAGGGTACATTGCAATGTTTGATATGTTCAAAATAGTGAAGGGATCAAACTACAGCTACCGTTAAGCCAGAAAAAAAAGTCAGTGACAAAGACTGCTAACAGCTGCTGACAAGATGAAAGATTCTTGTATGACGAAGAGAGTTAGCTCAGATTAGATCTTCAACAATGTCACTACCACTGCTCCTCACTTACATGCAGTAGTTCAACTCTGCACAGAATGCAGTAAGGCGCAGGGTTAAATATCTTGTTTCTGACCAGTAGGACAGACAGAAGGAGACACAGCCCTGTTTAGTCACAATGTGGAACTCCCCTGTGCATCCTCTAATGGGAGTGGTGGGGGTCTGTTCATGCTCAGCTGGTCTTCAGAGAAGAAATACGTAATTGTTTGGAACAATAATTGATATTGATATTATTGTTTCCTCTTGTTTTATAGCAACTGTCTTGCATATTGTTTATCTTGTATGAAATAAAGTATGCAAAGACGCAATAAAGCGATAAAGTGCAAACTCACCAAGCATGACACTGGCTGTCTTTCAGGGCGTTTTAAGATGAGATGAGAGAAAGTGTGCATCTTGATGTTATAACACTTTGAATAAAACAAGTTTAATTGCTATTCATTTCAATAAGAAATACATGTGCAACTACCTCCTTTGTTACAGCATTGTGAAGATGGATCCTTTTAAAGAAAATGCAGTTTTCAGTTTTCATGTCATCTGACAGGCTCATGACATATAGAGGGGTATGCTCTGCCTGCAGGTTATTTGGATTTCTACATCTTACAGTGTATACTTGAAATGTCTCCACAATAGCTTTTAGAACTCATTGCCATATCCTACATAGTCCTAATGTGAACTTTTGCAGAGTTTGCATTTGATGCTTATGTCATTTTGGACCTAGCAGTAAATTATAGATAGTATGGTGTACATTCCAACAACCCCTTGGCAATAGCTATGTTAACTGAGAACATGTTTTGAACTAGACAGTGTTATCACATTTTTATTTTAAACATATTCCTGTCATTCCTTTCCAAAATCCTGTTTCCTGACTGTGGTCCTTCTAATAATCATTTACTTCGACATCAGCCTATATCACACAGTTTCTACCCTCTTCTTGTACCAACAGGTTTCAGAGAGAGTGCCTTTGCATATGCTATCGCTGCAGCAGGTGTAGTGCATGCGGTGGCCAATGCCTGCTCCATGGGCAAACTGAAAGCATGTGGCTGTGACGAGAAGCGACGTGGGGACGAGGAAGCCTTTCGCATCAAACTGCACCGCTTGCAGCTAGAGGCCATCCATAGAGGGAAGGGCATGGTTCATGGTGTCATGGAGCACTTCCCTGCCGACCTGCCGGGGCCCCAGGACTCCTGGGAGTGGGGCGGATGCAGCCCTGATGTGGAATTTGGAGAGAAGTTCTCGCGGGATTTTCTGGATGCCCGAGAGACCTACAAAGACATTCATGCTCGTATGAGGCTGCATAATAATAGAGTTGGAAGGCAGGTGAGTGTTTTTGCGCATCGCTGTTTCAGTTCAGCACACTGCACAATGAGATCAGCTTCAATTTAACCACATCAGGCCCATACTCATATTACATTTTTTTTAATAGCTTTAGCAAAACAGTGCTTCGGATTACTTAAGGTATTTTGTGGCTGCTGCAGTAGCTTTACCAGAGTGGTATTGGCTTGGCAAATCTACTTTCATCTGGATGTTGATCCCTACCTATGACTAAACACCAGGATAAATTTGCAATTTATAAAAGCCTTTACATATGAATGTGTAAATCAGTTGATTTGAACCACTTGGATCACTGTATCCATATAACTTCTTATTTTCAAACTTAAAGAAGCCTGTTTCAGACACTTAAATGTATGTTGATTTTGTCAATGTCTTCAGTTAGCAATGCAACAAACCCATCTGGCTGTTGGTGGGTCTAAAAGTCTAGTGTTTGTCTTATGAAACTGTATATGAGGCATGTATGTCCACCATGATGTAAACCATTGGTTTGTGGACTCCTGTTTTGAGGCCTTGACTTTGACATTTGGTCATCACTACCTTGGATTTTAGGAGCCAGAGGTGACATGCAAAGGATCTGTTTGAGAAAACAAGAATACTACACATATCCATTGACGATTGGCCACAGGGCCTACCTGTCACTCACAGCGGCAGTTGTTATAAATTGAGGAAACAGCTCTCTAGACTAAAATGTAAAAGGCCTAAACATGTTTATTTCTGCTGTGAAATCAGTTACTGTAGAGCTCCACGGGACTGATTTACTTTTGGAACCGAAAGGGGCACTTTGAGGAACTACACTTCTGCATTAAAAGTCTTTTAAACAGGATTTTTTTTTTGATAGATTTGATTTGATGGCACAAAACAACATCTTTGAAAATGGGGTCGCCCATAACAAAGAGACAAAGTTTAACATCATTGATTCAAATCAGTGAGAGCATCCTGGACATTAATCCACAATTATGCTTGACATAATGGTTATTGTACAAGTGAATTGTGACAGCAACACAGCACCATAACTGCGTATACCAGGAATTCAGTGCACTATTCTTCCAAAAAAGTAGGCATAATCACTCTGACAATGACATCACTACACCAGAAGTAATACAGGAAGGACATAATATACACACAAACATACAGTAACTTCACAGTTCCACTTTCTCTCTTTTACTTTTGATTTTTTTTTGGTATTTGTTGCTTTTGTAACATTTACATTCATTGTTCCTTCTTGAGTTTTGAAAGATTGTACAGATGCCTACAGTAATCTATTTTGCACATCTACCTTGCAGCTCAGAGTAATGATGATACTCATTGTCAAAAAATTGTCAGAAAACAGCACAATGTGCATTGTTGATGTAATGATTTGATTTTTACATGACATTTGTCACATCCGAATGGCTATTTTTGAACTGGGCACAATATGTAAAAGTTGCAGTAGAAACCATCTTGATATATTTTCCAACATTGTTTTGATGTCCAGTTCTGAAGGTTTTTGCCTTGGGCAACGCAAGAGAAAGATGTAAATGACAGTGATAAGCCTTGGCAACATCCAGCACTGTGGTGCCACAGAGACAAGAAGCAACCGTAAATTGCTCATTGTTCCCTGTTTCCTCCTGAGTAATTTGGGCCTGTATCTTTTCATCAGTTTACTTCTGGTTTCCTTGATTATGCAGACAAAACACAAATGTGAAGTTCGTCAGCCGAATGCAACAACAGCTGGCGTCCCTGTAGTAGTAGCTGCAGTGGTAGAAATAGTCATACACGCGGTGCCGGTGACATAAGTTCCAATCAGTGCTGTGGACATGGGAGTAAACACGGGTGGGGGCTGACATGACATGACTAATAATGAATTATTGAGCCAAGGAAATAGAATCATTTTTCTTTTGAGACCTCCTCGTTTTGTTTAGATGTGGTGAGTAAGGTCCTGAAACAGGGTCACAGTATGCTAACGTGTATGTTGTTTTTAATCCATCCCTCTTAATGCCACAGGCTTCCATGTAATTAAATATTTGGAGATAGCACAATGACTTACATATTGTCTCACAGCCAACACATTCCAGGTATAATTGTGCTTTGTCTTTGCTTGTCTTTTTGCAGCAACAAATCCAGATAAAATGCAACTAAACAAGACACTGAGGCCTCTCTGCTTCTGAGAAATTGTATTTTATATATATTGTGTATATATCTTGACTGTTGACTTTAAATAATGCCATTTTACAGGAGCATGATGACAAACATAACAATAGCTCAGAAACACAAACTAAAAACTTGCCCCACTCAGCTTCATTTTGATTTAAACTTGGTTATTTTCAGAAGGATATATTGAAAGACTAATTATTGGTTCTCATACTTTACACTATTCTGGGTGTTAGTATACTAGACCGCATATTTGTATCCATAGCAGCACATGCACCAATCAACCAAGGGACATGTTGGCTCAGAATAATCAATTAAATTAATCACTAAAACTGAGCTCCAGCATTGCTTTCTGACTCAATCTTGATGGCCTCTGATGACCTTGGTAGAGTTCCAAGCTAGTCTTTTTCAACTGACTTATCTGATTTTGTTGATCTGATAACTGTAAACATCTCCAAACTTTAACCTAGACTGGAGGGGAGGATCCCTATTATGTTGTCAAACTTACAAAATGGTCTTAATATGTGATTTAATGGAGAATGGGCTTAATTGTAAAAGTTTTCAGCGCAATACCACCAGCTACTGATTCCCTGATCTCCAGATTTGTTACAGAGGGTTGTCAGTGATTGCAATTCAATAGAAGAAGTTGTTGTCCTAACAGAAAAACTATAGCTCTTACCTCTTAAATGAAAAATAAACAATAAATAACGTGTTGGACATCCATAAAATGGAGTTATTTCTGGAAATGCCTGGTATGTTATGTTTAGGGAGATATTTAGGGAGATCTCCCATCACATCTTTTTTTAAACAGGCAAAAACTATATTTTTTTAACATTACTTGAGGTTGTTTACATTTTTACCAATTCCATTCACCATTTATTATTCACATGATTTCTTATTCTAAATGTGAATGGAAACCCAGAGTGTGATGTGCAGAGTCAATCTTTTGCCAGAAAAAGGTATAGAGGAAAAGAACTGAGGACAAAATCAAGGAATGACGGGAGAGACCAAAAAGACGAAGGGGGGATGACAGTCAGAGAAAGGCGGGGGAGATGAAGAACAAACTTGTGAGTCATTGCAGAGCTGTTACAGTAAAATACCCCACATCTTATGACTTCAAGTGTTACTGAAAGGCCCAATAAAGCCCTATTAAGACCTCATAGAACACACATACATGTGCACACATGGATCCGTGTATCAAACAGAAAACCCTGACAGGTGGTGCCTCAAAATAACGCCTACCCATCTCCTCTGTCTTTCCTCCCACCAACCCACCACTACTACCACTTCACCTCCCTCCACCCCAGCCCTCCCCTGCCCCACTCACTCCTTTCAGAGAAGTAGTCTTTAAGCAGAGGAATGCGGTGGTTTTTTCGCGGGGTGTGCATGTTGCCTCATGCCCACCCCAGGGTTCTCACGGCGTCCCGTCTTGTTTTTAGCCCTAATTAGTGACTGCTGGCAGTTTGGAAACAGATGTTTAAAACCCTGCAAAAGATTTTAGACTTCAAACAGTGGGGCGGAAAGTAGAAAGAGATTCGCCCTTCCTTCCCTCCCTTCTTTCCCCTTTTTTGCTCTCCCTCCTCCAACTTCTCTCCAGCAGGACTTGGAACGAACAATATATCTACAAATTATGTCACTACATCAGTAACACCATACGTGTAAAGTACAAGTTTACAATTACTAATCTGAAATATTGACAAAGGTAAAGTATTACTGTAAAAAAACACATGCATTTTTTCAATACATGGATTTTTTTTCAAACTTAGGAATTTATAATACTCAAAATGTTTAGAATAAATTCTGTATATAGATTAACTCCATTATATATTATTTTCCTGCAAATTCAGCCTCTGGTGGTGCCATTAATTTCCAGTAAACATTTATACAACCGCTCAATAGTTATAATGAGCACTTTTGATACAATGAAACGTCATCTTGTAATAAATCTCTTGCTTACAATTTTTTACCTCACCTCTCTAAGTATTCTCATCTACCGTTTAAAGACCACACTTCAAAATGCTTGGCACGTTTCCTTTTGTTCACGTTGCAGAGCTGAGAGCCATATTGAGGTTCTGTTGAATCCTGTCTGTTCATTAGGCAGGTGATGACAATGCTTGGCTATGCAAAAGTCTGCTGTCTTACTGGCAAGCATATTCTGATAATTACAATTTACTATCAGGGCCTGACTTCAGGGGAGTAATGCGAGATGGGTTGCAGCATTTCTGGAAGGAAGCTGTCCATTTTACCCAATTTCACCCCTCCTTTTATATATGTACAGTAAGTACTGTGCAAAAGTTAAGCCACCCCTCATTTTTGTGGATACTGTCTGGCAAAATGAGAAATAAGTGCAGTGATTGAAACATGTAAAGATAAATGGAAATAGAGCATATAAGGTGCAAACACAGTTTGTACAATTTTATCAAACTTGAAAGTCAATATTTGGTTTGAGCACCTTTGTTCTTTAACACAGTCTGAACCCTTTTAGACAGGCTTTCTTGTAATTTCTTGAAGTAGTCTTCAGGAATAGTTGTCCAGGGTTCTTGTAGAACATTCCAAAGCTCTTCTTTGGATGTTGGCTGCCTTTTGGTACACTGCTTCAATAATGTTGAGGTCCGGGGTCTGGGGAGGATTCATGCTGGATTTTGTTTCAAATTCTTAAGGACATCACTTTTAGAAACTGTTCATCTGCTGTAGATAGTTTTTTTTATGCTACCCACTTCTTCTTTTGTTCTCCATTCGTCCATTTTCCTCAAAAAGTTTCCTCAAATTAACTTGGTGAAAAATGCTATTCAATATCAGTCAAACTGTGTTATCTTTCACATTTTTTTGTAGAATCAACTAAAGAAATGGCCACAAATTATATGGCTTTGTGAGGGGCTACATACAGTAACAAAGTATGTAAAGATGGTTGACTCAATTGTCAACTCAATGGTTGAAAAAAGCACCAGTACAGAATTAAATGTTTGAAATATTTGCCCTGACACTCCAACTACTTGTCAGTCAAATTCATAATGGTACTTATGTTTTGGGTATTTTGTTGATTTGGGTTGAGCTTTAGTAGTGGAAGCACAGGTTCAGCATTGTGGCAGGCTACCATAGAGGCCTGATTTGACTTTTAAAGTCACAATGAAACAACAATTCCCCTTTTTCATAATTTATGTTATACATGTGATGTTTGGTGGACTATTTAGGCACAGGATGTTAAAAAAAAGGGACTTTAAATCTTGGAACATTGCAAAATGAGTTAACAAAGATGAAACAATATACAAGACGTTGTAGAGGATAAACCTTGTTCGATCAAAAGAATGAGTAAAAAGACAAATTGTATTGTAATGCAAAACTGTTTGCAGAGGAAATAGCTGGTGATTAAATTCAACCACATTTGTCTTGTTCTTGGACAAACTGGAAAAAATCTAACAATCAAGAACTAACATTCTGTTTGTCAAATCATAACACTGCCCCACCAGCACTCTCAAAGATTTATAATTCAGAATGAATTTGAGCAGCTCTCCTTCAAGATCCACTCAGACCAGCATTACTTCCAGATCCTTTTACGGCTAATTGAACTCTTTAGCAATGATAAACTGCTCTTAAGAGGCCATTAATGGTAATTCATTGACTCAGAACCCACATAAAAAACAAAGTGTGTTGGATCACAAAGCATTTGTGCTGGGTTAGTCCTTTGCTCCTCAAAGGCCATTTAATTTAATCAGAGGTGTGCGGAGCATTTCTGACAATACAGAGGAACGGGATCCAATCTGTATGTATCCAATGTATGCATACGCACACATAAAAACTAAAGCCTTTACTAACTTCTCTGTTTTCCTTACGCACACGCATAAGTAGACATGTGTATATACAAGTATAAACAGTGGCAAATGTTTCATAGTAAAAGCTCAACAGGTGGAACTGCTTATGTGGGTAATAACATTTTATTAGCCTCTCCAAATGAGAGCTGTAGACACTGTGTGCAATTAACAATGAGTAAATTCCGTGCACATAGACACATATACACACACATTCTTATGTAGTAAAGCTGTACTCTGTGTATATGCATTTGTGCAGTAATTGCACGTCATTGTGCTAGCGTGTGTGTTTGTCTGCGTACGCTTAGCTGTTCTTTTGAAGAAAGGCGTTTGATTTGTTTAAAGTGATGTCTGGTTTTAATGTGTTGCTGTGGGATTTGTTTGTGTGCTTTGATATCGCCTCGGCTTTCTGCTCGGCTTTAAGGCCCTTTAGTAGATTTGCTTTGAACTGACAAACTCAAGGCAGCAAATGGACTAGTCGGCTGCTTATCTGCGAGAAGGGTCGACTATGGGACACGCAGACATTAGATTAGGATTTCCCCAAATGTGGTTAGCGGTGATGACACAGGGATTGGCCAGTGATTAATTTCAAAGCACCAAACAAAACAGTGAATAAGGCATAGATTTACTGGTGCAGTTTAGATGGTTATTACTAGCAAGGGCATCGTTTAACTTCTGTACTTCCATGTAGTGAACATATCGTATAGTTGCAGGCAGCATATGTTTTATTGTTAAACAGGAAATCCTTACTGTCTGAGGTGACACATTTGACAGTGAGAACACAAGAGAATGTTTTATTCTTCAAAGAGGAGTTACAAGCAAACAAAAATAAATTCTCATCTGATCATGATGAGTTATTTCTGTTGCAGTGAATCATGCCACAGGATTTTCCCAATGCTGTTGGTCATCACCACCCGCTTCGTAACTGCTGAGTCGATACTGAGTCAACCAAATCTTTATATATAGTGATAAAACACCTTTGGCATACAGCGTCCTGGATCACAATATGTGTTACGACATAGCTGGAGCAGGCAAGTGCATGCAGGAATTGAACTGCCTCATTAACTTTCTATGTTCAAGAAGAAAAAGAAATCAATGTAATTTTTGACTATTGTTTAACTGGCATGCTACAAAATATGTCGAGATAACTACAACTTTTATAGTTCAATTCTGATTTTGGATCTTGGTCGTATGTCCCTGCAATTCAATTTTTTTTTTAAATTTTTTCTCAGAATCAAATTGTGGTAAGGTTCTGATCTTTAGTTTATTTCATCTACCCCTCCGCATTGCACAGTAGTCTGGGTTTACTTTTCCCTGGTCTCCTGTATCATGTAGCTTCCACTACTTGTCTGCCACCAATATGTTGTATTTGATCTCTGTCTGGGGTTGTTTTATAGATGTCCCTGTCTACTCTCTAAGCCCAATAAAACGTGCCAGATGTTTGCCTTAACTATGAGCCACAACTGGCTTCAGAGCAATTACATCTCAGTTGTGTATGTACAGTGTAAACTATAGTGTATATTAACAGACTTCCATTCATATATCTAATAATTGATGTGTCTAATGCAGATAACCAGACCATTGGGATAGTTACTCTAACTAGTTTGCGCTGCAAAGCTTTTCGGTTATACACAAATGAGTAGCAAATAGGAGTAATTACTAACAGAAAGTGGCTCAGTAAGGTGTTGGGCAGCAATGTGGCACAAGAAACGCTTCTTAGCATCACATCACATTAGGTCATTTAGCTGACACTTTTATCCAAAACAACTTACAGGTGAAGCATAGTATTCAGCTTTCAGTACAGCATGAAACCTTGGCCTATTCATTAAGTTCTAAATGTATTTCAATGTATCTAAATTACAGAGAACAAGAAGAACTGGTGCAGAAGAGTAAAGTGAGGGTAGGTTGGGCATGTCAGGGGCTTCCAAATGTTAGGAGAGGAGATGTTCAAAGAAGAGATGAGTCTTCATAGCGTTAGGACATTCCTGCTCAGATACCATCTAAAAGCTTGTTCCGCTATAAGAAATAGATTGTAAAATAGAACTGCATATGAGATGACAGTCTGAACTGAAGGACTGGTACTGAGTGATAGGTAACACTTTTGAGTGGAATGCAGTGCGAGACTTTGTGACTGAGTGTAGCTGGGTACAGATCAGGCAATCCCTCTGTTGGTAAGTGTTAGTGACTAGAATTTGATTCGGACAGCAGTGGGTAGCCGATGGAGTTTGATGACTAAACACGTCCTTTTTGGCTGATCAAACACCAGACAAATTGCCTTGCTCTGGACCATCTGTAGCAGTCTGCTTAAAAAAACATTGCAGCAGTTGAGGTGAGAGATAATGGTGACCTGTACAAGGAGGTTGGTGGCATACTGTGAGAAATGACCCAGTTTAATACTGTTGTAAAGTGAAAAGCAAAATGACTGAGAGGTAGATGAACATGATTTAGATGATTTCAGTTTAGTAGAGGTTAAGTCACCGATCCCTGTAGTAATGTCAGAGAGACATGCTACAGCATCCAAAACTCTGCTGGAGGCATTGAAGTCTCATATAAACAGTAAAAGACACTGTAGTCTGGACATTCTACTGTAAATGTCCAGTACACTTTTTTCTCTTCCTTTAACAGGTCCCCTTTTTGCATTATGGATTTTTGTTTTGACTAAAATTAGACATTTTCTCTGGTTCATAAAATAGCGTATCTTACTCTTCTCTAACTGTGGCTCTGCTTTTATTTATCATGTATCACGTTGCTGAGGCAGTCAGTGATTATAGGTACATACTGTGATCTAATCACTTTGTAATACTTATACTTCTAATATTTTTACCTTGCACCTTGTGATTTTAAATATTTCGGTATGTTTGTATATTTGATTTATATATTAGTTAGTTTTACATATTTGTTGTACATTTTTATAATCTTTTCACTTTATTTAACAGCTTTTATCTACTGTTTTCTACTCCACACATCTGTTAGCTTGCTCCAAACGATATCTCACTGTACTTGTATAGTGACAATAAAGACTTCTACTATCTACTATCTACTATCTATATGGAAAATGATGTGTGATAACACCCACACACACACCTCACACAAGAACCCTTTGTGCATCAAGCTGTGTTGGGACGGCAAAGATATGACCCAAAGACCATGTCCTCCTGTCATCCCTTTTTCCATCACATCTAAATTTACTATACACCTCATCAGGGTTCATTCTCGAGATCTACAACTTCCTGTTTTCACAGTAAGTGACTGTATCATTTGTTTGCAGACAAACAGACAGACACAACAGATTCTGTTTTCTCTCAGAAAATTTTTCTAATGCTCTTAATTGGGAAATACACAGCTGGAATAAAGGAAAAAAATTACACTGTCATCTTAGTCAAAATATGATCAATTGACAGTTGAATGACCTCAGTACTTTCCTTCAGTACTGGAAAAATCATTTATCATGCACTTTTGCCCTTGACTTTATTTCCACTCATGTTGTCTTCAACTGATGCTCTTTATCATCTTTGTCAGGTGGATCAGACCACATGTCTTATTGGCAGACCACTTCTAATGGAACAAGAGCAGACAGCTTCCTTATTTCCGATCACTTGTTCATGGTCTGAGCTGTACCTGTTTGGCTTTCATCTCCATGCCAAGAGAGTGTTTCCCACACACATAAAGCACATTTCACCTGCAGTTATTTTCTTTTGTTGAGGTTTTAGGAGCTTGCAAAGTCAGAGAGCAGGGTGTGCAGCACATTAACGGTATGTTTCATGAACAAATCCAACTTGAAAAGGAACTAACAGATGTTCTTTCTTTGATGATAAATTTGGTAGAGGTGTGAAATCTTAAAGCAAGTGCAACCTATATGCAAATTAACAAAGAAGAAAAATTTTTTAGGTCTCACCAATCAAGTTTAGACTTGTTTGAGTCAGAAGGAGAAATAAGAAGTTCTAAACCTAACTTGCTATGCCAAACAGAATAAATCAAAGTAATATGATACAGCATTTTCATTTTGTTGTGGCATGTGTTTCACTAGAAAATGACCTGTCCCGCACTCGGTAAGCTCTGTTTCTACACCTGACTGCTTTACAACTCAAAATCTTTTGTCATTTTAAAAACAATGAGTCAGAAACTGGAAAATCCTCCCTACCAGCAGTGGCTAATGTATGACAGTCAACAAGGGTCTATTGCATCCTGTTCATGGATGATCTGGGCACACAGCTGCCTTCCCTGAGCCTGGTCCCGCTCCCCTTACTATGGGGGAGAATTTTTTTCATTTTAACATTGTAATATCTTGACCCAACTTCGTTTCCAATTGAATATATTATAATGGATGTCAATATTTTGTTCAAAGATGCCACTTCATTCATTCTTACAAATGTTTAGCCTTTGGCACACTTTTATAATAAATCCGACCAATGGCTTTCTCATGCTTCTTTGTGTTTGTGCATGAACACAATCTTGTTGTGTAAACTGATTTATAGTCTTGGACTTTATTGGCCAAACTTGACTTTATGTTGCTTTCCCACACTCATGAATGGGACAAAGTAAAATAATCTTAAAGATATTTCAGACTGTTTAAATGTTAATTGACTGAATTAATCCAATTTAATTAATCTGATTTAATATAGTCAGTTTAGGGTTTATGGCGTGAAGTAGTCATTTACAGCTGTGCTTTTTCCAGTGATTGGAAATGGAGAAAATTGTATTTGCTCCAGGGTGCATCATGTCAAGGACATAGAAATTAGAAAATAGAAAACATAGAAAATTGCTTGGAAGACCAGTCCAAACGCCACTAGTCATCTATATGTTGTGTCTGCCTCAGAAAAAAATGTCATGCCTCATAAAAAATAATTAAAATACTCTAATTAACCTAAATACTAAATATTTTCAAAATGTGCTGAAAAGTTTTGCATATCTTTTAGAAAGAAATAGCTCTGTAGCTGTTTTTACTGTTGTACAGTTCTTAGTAACCCCTATCCTTCTATGAATGTTCCATCAAACAGTAGCAATGTGGATGCAATTATGACTCCTAGGTCAGTTTGTGTCTTTTAGGTTTAAGTGGGCTGGAGCGTTGCATGATTACAGACTCTGCTGTGTGTTTAAGGCCAGTACGTTTGTGATTTTGGGGTTGCTGCTGCCTCTATGTAAAACCTGAACCAGAAGCTGCAATCTGAACTGCAGTGCAAGTGCTGTTTGAACTGTTATAGCGTTGTTTACTATAAAATCTTACAGCCTCTAGTATCTACTCGCCACAGATCACAGCTCCTTTAAACTTTCTTTTCAACACTCTCGATAACAGTAGAACTCTGTTTATCCAAAATGTGCACTTACAAGTCACTTTCTGTTTCCCAAACATGTTATAAACAAAAAAATGCAATGATGCAAATATTTTGCATTCTTTTTCTTGATTATTATAGTATGCCATCTAAGTGGTTTTAAGCTTCAACATTAGTTTTTTAACATTTAATTTTCACAAATACTCTACATTACTGGCAAGTTTGATGAGTGTTGGGAGGATAAATATTCGTCCAGACATAACCATTTATTAACAAAAAAACGTATAAATTTGTCAAAAAAATCATTCAAATTTTCTATCTGTAACTCTATGTTAATATGCACAAAACAGTAGTTCAGCATTTTCACAGCTCCATAGATTTTGTGACGATGCTTGACGGTATTACCAGCCATGGCAAAATGTGGTCCTGAAAATGCTTACACAACATTGCAATTGTTTTTGATACCTTCACCAAACCTTACAGGTGTGTAGTTAAAATGAAAATGAAGATTATGTTGAAAGAAATGAGTGCGGTCCAGTCCACCCTAAATGAGTACACTGCATTAAAAAGAAGGATGGCTAAAGGACTCATGACCTCTTCCCACTTTCTATACTACACTATTTTTTACATCTCTTTTTTTCTGTGCATTTTACTTGGGCATTTGTTCTTTAATCAGCCACAACTGTAAGCACTTTTAAATCCAGGTTAAAAACATTTCTCTTTCGGTGTGCGTATGGTTGAGTTTATATCTTTCTTTTTCCCCTCTTCTTTGATTGCTTTTAACTGTGTTTTTAATTTTTATTCTATATTTTTTTCTCTTTAAATTGCTGGTTTATGCTGTTCTCTTAAATGCCTTGTCTTTATGTAAAGCACATTGAGTTGCCTGTGGTATGAAATGCGCTATATAAATAAAGATGCCTTGCCTTGCCTTGCCTTAATTAACTGGATGAAGTAGTGTATTAGAAACTAAATCATGCTCCTAAATCTAACCAAGTCGGTTTGTTTACAAAGACACTGTGTAGTCTAAACCTAAACAAGTAGTTGTGATGACTAAACAGAACAGCGGACAGCAGGTGAAAACAAAAGTTAAAAAGTGAATGAAAAAAAAACAAGGAAATGGAAAAAATTGTCATACCTGTGACTTCCCCCCTTTCCCTCCAGCCACATTATTAGGACTTCGACTTGACTCTTGCAAATTTGTAAACCCTCCAGAATAGCATTTGCAGTGTTTGAAGTTGGTGTCTGTACATTAGTCAGGAAGTGCTTGTGGAGGACAGCTTGTGTGTATCTCAGAGCTTGGGGCTTTGGCAGAAAGGCAGTATCTGACACCCTAGGAATGAGGACAGGGTTGGTAATTTCTAAACATGAAAAATACTTCTACTTACTACTTGTAAGTTGCAGACATAGTCAAGTCGTTACAAGCACACACACACACTTACAAGCTTGTACAGCTATCCTCATTGGGACATTGCAATGACTTCCATTCATTGTGGGTGCCTAATCCTAACCTTTCCTATTACCAGATAATACATACATGTCACTATGCTTCTGTTCTTATATTGTTATCCCCAAAAAGTTGCAACAATTGTTTAACCCCTTCACGTTCCTACGTCTCGCCCGGCTTAAATTCTGGGGTTTTCCTCAGCCCCCCTTTCTATGTACCTGCGCATGTTATACACTGTTAGAAAGCTAAAGTTCTTGAGATTCTAATGATTTCAAAATTTCCGGATACAATCATAACTGTAGACACAGTATTCCAAGAACAGATATAACTCCATCAAAAACTGTCCTGTTTCGTTGGCCGGGGTCCAGTTAATGTACTTCAGTTAAACACAACAAGTCTTACATCCGTAAAGACACATAGTTCGCTGCTGCAAACTTTCAAACTTTCCGTCAGTCCATGCCTCTACTCTAAATGGTTCAAGAACAGCTTTAAATTTACTTTAGGTATGCCTTTTTTTAGGCGTTTTAGGCAAAAATTGCTGAAATTTTAAGGGGTTAACTCTGTGCAAAGTAGACAAGAACATGGGGGAGGTTCATATTTTTTGCATGATAGTAAATAGCTTTATTTTCATCGCATGTTTAGAATGTCTTTAATGTTCCAGCCGTGTGTGTGTGTGTGTGTGTGTGTGTGTGTGTGTGTGTGTGTGTGAGAGCGTGCGTGTGTCTGTATGTGTGTGTGTTGATAGGGGTGGCAGCAGTAGCATCTGTCAGTACTCTGGGTGGCCTGGTGTTCCTGTTGGTAATTGGATCTTAGAATTTAGGACTGGTGCTGATGGATAAACACACACCAACACACAAATGCACACACATATACACAAATGCATAAACCCATTACTGAGATGGACAGGGCTCATGCCATATAGGATTAGTCTGTCTATATCTCTGTGTGTTTATGTCAGTGCACCAATGACAGGGATGGATGGGTTCTGCAGTAGTGCTTATGCTCTAACGGGAGGTTTTGTGTTAAAACATGCAGATGCTGACATTTGTCACCAAAAATCACTCTTTTAGACCTTGTGAAAGAGTAAAATTGTGTGACGGGTCATGTTCTCACCCACTGACTTGAAGTACACTGAGCCTTATTCAATGAAGTGCTTTATGTTGATAGGCAATGTGGTTTAATTTAGCAGCATTAAACCATGAGAGAAAATATGTTAATACTATAGTGCCCTGATGCCTAATGTGCTGCTACATGTGGGTCATGCTTGGAGTCATATCTTGATGCCAGACGATGAATTATGACTTATTACTGTCTGTTTGGGTAATGCCTGCATCTATCGTGTTATTTGATATCACCATGTTTAACAACATACTCAGAGTCAGACCACCTGGATTTCTCAATGTGGAACAAATATTTATGCAGTTTTTTGTTTCATTTAGTTCACTGAAAACCATGTACAAGTTGTTCAGTACATACCCATATTGAACTTAAAATGCAACTGGTAATCAAGAAAGTCATTAATCCTTCTCATTTTCTTTCCTCCCTCCCATCACCCCCTCACCTCTGCCTACTTCTTCCCTCCATCCCACTCTCTATTTTGTCTGTCTGTTCTGTCCCTGTGTCTTGCAGGTGGTGCTTGACCACATGAGAAGGAAATGTAAGTGCCACGGGACGTCTGGGAGCTGCCAGCTGAAGACCTGCTGGCAGGTCACTCCAGAGTTCCGGGTGGTGGGCTCAATCCTCAAAGAACGCTTCCACATCGCCACACTTATCAAGGCTCACAACCGGAACACCGGACAGCTGGACCACTCCCACCATAACCATCACAACCACCACAACCACCACCACCATCACCATCATCAGCACAACCACAACAATCACCACCACCACACGCATCGGCGGCGTCCCAGCATTAACGAACTGGTGTATTTTGAAAAATCGCCAGATTTTTGCGAGCGGGACCTGGGCTCAGACTCGGCAGGCACGCAGGGCAGGATCTGCAACAAGACCAGCCAGGGGATGGACAATTGTGAGAGTCTGTGCTGCGGGAGGGGGCACAACATTCTGCAGCAAACGCGGAGCGAACGTTGCAACTGCAAGTTTCACTGGTGCTGCTATGTGGTCTGTGAAGAGTGCAGGATAACCGAGTGGGTCAGTGTCTGTAAATGAAGAAACACACACACTTAAAGATTAAATAAAAGAAAAGAAAGAAAAAGACATTTTTCAGTCCAGGCCATAACTTAAAAAGGGGAAATGACTGTTATATAAATGCCCCAATATTTTTTTGCAGTGGACTGCAGTTTTTCTTTGCAGAAAAGAAGGGCAAGGACAGCAAGATGCAGTTGAGCCAGTGGATAGATAGATGTGTATGTCGGTAAAGAGTGTGCAAGTGCAGGATAAGAATGGAGCTGCCACAACTCAGAGAAGTGGGATGTGCACTGCTTTTCTCTTCAGACTATGGAACATTAATAATTTCGATAAATATTTTAAATTAAGTATAT
Organism: Odontesthes bonariensis; assembly: GCF_027942865.1. Taxonomy (NCBI): domain Eukaryota; kingdom Metazoa; phylum Chordata; class Actinopteri; order Atheriniformes; family Atherinopsidae; genus Odontesthes; species Odontesthes bonariensis. Next base: position 33,140,068 of record NC_134517.1, on the reverse strand, counting down.
CTGCTTACATACATCCATCCAATGAAATTCAACGGAGCAAAGAGGAACTTGAAAGTAAAATTGAAAGAAAAGTTTCCTGGTTAGAGCCAGGTGAGATCTGGATGACACTTAATAAACTGGTTTATTCTTATGCCATACACTAAAATGATCTCAACCACCAATATCATCTTACATTACAGCATAGATACAGCCTTGTAAGACAACATCTGCTATGTTTCTTATCTACTTCATAAAGAGACAATATACAGTATTTGAGCACTTACAGTTTTGTACCTTGTTTAAGGGCAACCATGAATCTAAAATATTTATTACTAGCAGCTGTCATAGAATACAGCATTTTCAGCTGACATTTAGATGTATCAGTCAATGTTAGTGTGTTGTATGTAATAAAGTGTAACCCTGTCAAGAATCATGACAAACCCTTAAAAAATACAGCTGCCAATTTTGGTAGGAAAAAAAGAGCTGTGTCTGAAATTGAGTCTTGGAACAGACTGAACTATTTGAATTGCAAGGTTGCAACAATGGGATGAACTTTGAAACTATAGCCTCTGTGCAGTGACTACAGGAGTGACAACCTAATGGTTGAAGTTAAAGGTGGTCAAAAGACTGATCTGAAGCTCTGATTATTGGTGCTTCTCCCTGGGATTCCTCATTTCACACCGTCACAACTGAAGACATCTCCTGTCCTCAAAAAGAGGATGTGAAAAATAATTTACAGAAATCGGTGTCAAAGTACCACTTCTATACACCACAGCATTCATTTTGTGGATCCTCCTCAAAAATCACTGAAAACCACTGAGACACAGGCTCGTTCCAATGTTTTCAGACCCCTCATAAAAGATGACACATAAATTGTCTTGAGTTAAGTTGTACAAAATGTGCCATGTGTGGTTTATGTGATGTGATACTTGATGTAGGAGGACGGTCAGAGTGCACAGTAGACACTCATCTCACATGTCCACTTTTCATCTTCAACATGATCTGAACAGCACTGTAAATAAAAATGAGTAATGCTGCACAACCGTCATCAGTAGCGTTGAAGTGCCTCAGGAAGCTGAGTGCACAGGAACGGGCTCCAGTTGCACACACTATAAACATACTTAAGAGACATCAATCAAACTGTTTCCTGTTTTGTGATGCAATGTGCTGTGTGCAACACTGTAAGCTTCTTCTTTTACATATATATACATATATATATATATATATGTGTGTGTGTGTGTGCGTGTGTATTTACACTCACCCTCTTCACACTTCTTCGATGTGTACTACAGGGATATTCTGATGTCAACTTCAAAGTATATAAAGAAGAATGTTGATATGGATTTCTGTCTATGTACATTTATAAGATCATATTTGATCTCAAGAAACTTGTATGAGTAAAGCTTCTTATCAGATGGTGTAATTTATTTTAAGCAAATGTGTTTCCATGTTGAAACCAGAGGAAAAAAGAAATCTGGGATTATGTTTTCAGTGTAACAGATCATTTTGATTCTGATAAGTAGTTTGCACATACTAAACTGTGTCCAGGTAAACTCTGGGAAGATATCAGCAATATGCATTTTTTCATGTGTTAAATGTTATGTATGTTTGTATTTTTTATGTTTTAATATGGTTATTATCTAAGTTATTTTATTTTTGTGGATAACTTAATATTTGTAAGACAATAAAAAAAAGACCATGTTAACGACAGTGGCTTTAATGTGATAATGAAATACTGCAATCATGTTCCACTGCAGTGGGTACAGGTATGTACATGCCTTTGCAATAATTCAGTGGTAATTCACCAATAAACCTTCTCAAAACAAAATTTAAATTTTGCCATTTTTACACATACTTTGTGGAATGAGGGGTGCCTTCTTGAAATGTACTCAGAAAGTGCAGACCTCTGACGAAGCCAAGAGTCCATTCTTGACATGACATGTCTCTATCTTGGGAACTCCCACTGTATGACCAGATACCAGAATTATTTCTTTATTACAAAGTTATTAACAGCTTTTAGAAAAAAAAAACACATTAATGCTCATTACAGAACATTCTGCTAGTCAACTGGAACATATTTTTTTGTGTTCTTTTAAATGCAGTCCAGTTCTAAGTTTGGTTTTGATAGATTCAAATTTTGTTGAGATGTGACCTCACCTTCTGTTTAGCAACTTCTGCTGATTTAAATGTATTTGGAAAATTTCCGAAGAGCCAAAATTTGTCTGATACTCTTTGTGAGGCTCAGACCATCTACAAATTTTATTGAAGTTGAAGTTATAAAAAGTACCCTTCATTACCCTTCTTTCACTGAGGAAATACTCTCATCGCCTCCCTCCACTGTTGATTCTAGTCATACTTAAAACCTGCCTGTAGCTATCAGTGGATGATGCTGACTGGTAAGGTACAAGTTGCCATGGCGATCGACATTTGCCAGCATGGAGAATTTCATGAAAATTCAGCTACCTTGTGAAGTAATATTTAAGTTGCAGATTCCAGTCCATTAAAGTTTGTATAGCCTACATTTGTCCAGGTAGCCTACACAAGTCCAGGTAAAAAGAATTTAGATAACTGAATAAACAACAAACTGTGTGTCAGACAGTATCTGCTTGAAACATGAGTGGAAAAAAGACAGGCGTCTTGACAACTGTAGACTTTTTGAAGAGTTGGAAAAATGTCGGGGAAAAAAACTGTCGAAAGAGCAATTGACTGTGCCAACAAATTCAGCAAGAAGAGTTTTTTTCTTTTTTTTAATTTATTACTTTTGATAAGAGAGTTAAATGGATTGTTGCAATTCATAGAGACAACTGGAATCCAGACTTCAAAATGTCAATTTGCAACACTTTGTGATCAATATGTTGGATTTCTGATTAAAAAGTAATTTTGTAAAATATTTTGGCAAACCTAGATGGGTTATTCATTATTTCCAATAACTCTCTTCTTGGTCTCCATTGTGGATGAGGATTAGATGTGAGCTAGTCATGACAACTGATGAGTAACATTTACAGTTGTATCCTGTCAATGAAATTTGTGCAGAAAGGGACTTAATGTTTAAAGTTTGCCACAAAGAACTTCAAATGAAGTTTATTATTGAAGTCAAATGCCAACATCACATTGAAGTAAGTAATGGGTATCTTAACCATTCATTTATGAAACACATTGAGACACTTATAATCCTATAATAAAATCTTTATGAAATTATTTAATACGAACTTGACCGTGTACAACTAGATTGTCAATTGGGGTCTTTGTCAACTTAATTTTCTTTAATCCTGCTTTGAAGTACAGCCAGGCGTCCATTCCTTCAAATGCCTTCAGCCTTTGCCTTGTGAATTTTCCTCGTGAAGAAATTAGGTACATATGAATATCATGAAACCTGATATCTGGCCAGATGTTAATGTCCTTGGTCAACAAATTCTTGGGTCGGTCGTAAAATCCCTGTTGAGACCAGCAGCCTTCAACTTTGATGATATTCACTTGTTTTAGTTGCCGGTGCCATAATTAGCAGTGGCAGCAATGTTGATTGTTTGACCACTGAGGGGGTGTGTGTAAATGGAGCAGTGATTTAGGTGCATATCTTCAATAGTGTGGTTCATTTGAGCTGGTCTGAGATCAGCCAATCAGCGTCTTGAGCAGACACGTCCCCAACGTCTCGGAGCAGTTCACACTGCTCATTTTCCAAGATTTTGAAACTTCTTTTTACTAAGTCATGCATGGCAGAATGGTTAAGAATGTCTTGTAATGTGACTCAGAAAGCATACGTATTTCTGCTTTACTTTGAATTTAACATTCTTGCAAATTTACAGAGTTGAAAGCATGTTGAATTATCCATTACCAGTATGTGTTTGTTATCCATGAGTGTTCAGCTATTGCTGGATCACTCTGATGCTGGCGGAAAATAAAAATATATCCTATATCTACGTTGTATAATCTTAACAAGATCTTGTGTGTCTTTGAATCTTAAGTTTTTTTTTGTTTTTTTTTTCTTTCAGTTTTGTATTCACTAAATGTTCAAATGATTATTATGAAAACATAACAAAAGGTAAGGAAACAATCCTTATGACACAGGGTTATAGGGTTTAAGTTTGACATAACATGAGGGGGAAAAGTGTTTCTTCAAAGAATTAGACAATTAGCAAAGAGTTAATCAATAAATATCTGACCTGCAGGTAAGAATGTGTTTAGAAGATTTTATTTCCTTTTTCTGCAGTGACTGAAAAACCCACACAAAGGGACCACATTTGGAGTTGCTAGCCTGCCTATTGTAATTATAGTTATTATAGTAATTACTTTTGACTGTACATAGGCTTAATGTTTTCTTAGGAACCTTAAGATATACCCGGACCAGATAAGACCGCAAGTCTGTGGTCAAGTGTAGACCCTCCCTTACCAGTTGCTGCTTGCGTGCAGAGAGAAATCCTGTGGAGTGTCCTGACTCATTTATTTATTCTGTGCCCTGAGGGTAGTGATGAAGTCACCAACTCATGTGCAAGAATGCAAGAGATACACTTTCAAAGTAAACAGATGTGAAGTAAAAAGGTGCCATTTCGGAGTCATGCAATTCTATTCTTATCCAAACATACAGCTGGTGTCTGGCGCACCATCTGTACATTGGCTTTAGCATGCACGGTGCATCTTTCAGTGCTCTGATCTAAGTGAAAAAGCTCTTCATGTCCCTCTCTCTGTGCATGAATAGTTTATGTGTGGATGTGTGCTTGCAGTGACAGTGTGTGTGTGTGAATTGAATGTGTGTTTGTTTTTGCAGTCATGTGTGTTCTTTTTAACTGGCATATGCATTTAAGTGACAGGGTGGGTGTATGCACGCTAGTATTATGTTTTCACAATGACCCAAAGCCAAGGCTGAGTAACCTGCTGTGATTGCTGCCAGGCTCGTCCATCAGTAGGTTTTAGATGGTGCCAAGCGAAAGTTCAGCTGATCCTCTTTATTATGAGGTCAGGAGGGCCTGGACAGAAATTAAAAATCCTCATTTCTTCTTTTTCTGATTGAATATTGTTGTGTTGATTTGAAAGAAACAAAGAAAATGGATGTGACTTTTGAGAACTTAATCAAATTCCAACTCTTGATATAAACGTTTATTATTAGATCAGACAAAAACATTCATCTTCATGGGAATAGTTCTTGCCTGTGAATGTTGGGAACACCAGGCCTGGACTTGTGCACTGAGTTTATTTGAACAGTGGCTTTTATTTTAATAGAGAACAGGTCCCAAAGTGACAGAAGATTTGTGCTGAAACAACATCTTGCTGGTGAGTTAGATTTATTATGTTGTGACATGAATGAGCATGTCTGCATCACTTGTTAAACATTCTTTGATGCTTTCAACAAGAAGGTCAGACTTTTGAGCCGGGATGCTAAAATGGACTATCACTACGCATGTAAATAACAGTGTGTCCTCACCAGGTGTCACATGTCTTTACTGGGCAAAATGAACTTGTAAAATAAAATCTGAAGTGAAACACAGAGTGGCAAATTAAAGGGAAAACCCAAAACCCTGTTGACAACAGGGGTTCTGTAATGCCGTGAGGGGAATTTTTTCAGGCAAAATTTAGGACCACTTGTTCCCTTTGACCACTTGTCACTGCAAACCAATACAACGTTGTTATAAGGGATCAGCTTAGTTCTTCTGTCTCTTTCTAGATGACATTCTGTGGAGCAGAAGAAGGGTCACAAAATGGTTTGATAGAAAGCTGATGTAAATTATGCAACTTAAACCATTTGAGAAAACACTCTCCATCACCATAAAAAAAGACAAAAAGAATCTGCCAGCATATTAATAACATTAATAGCATATTAAAGACATCTATATACGCTCTACTAGAGCCAAATGGGATTAGGCGCTTTGCACAAGCGCCAAAGTTCAATCTTTTTGTAAAACAGTAAAGCAGGAGTGTATCAACTCTGACAAAATCACTATTCAAGTACATAGATTCAAGACATCTATGCACTGAATTCAGTTATAGTTACATATAAGTTGATATGCCACAGAGAAAGTTAGAAATGCCAGCATATCTTGAACGTTTTCTCACATAGTCCACATCATCATAGCTTACTTCAGCCAATAAGTCAAATTTTCTCCTGTGCATGTATACTACAAGAACGGTGAAATAGTGAAGTGGAGCTGTAACCAGAACTAGACTGAACTGTTGTTGAAAATATTGTTTGAAAAAAATACTTGTTGAAACAAACAAGTTTTATGTTGTGTTTCTGTTATTGCATACCAAACTGCTGACAAATATTTTAATCAAGAATAACCATAATTAACTTAGGTGACATTGTTATTTTTTATTTGGCGTGTGAACTTTTAATGACTTGATTACAGTCAAAGCAAAATGACTAATCAAAATTGTTAAGATTAAATTGTTCAGATTCAGACTCCAACGAACAAGACCACAGCATTCATAATGGGATAAGTGTCAGTGTGCGGTAAAGTATGAACACAAGAGATTTTATCAGAAACAATGAGGGTTAGACAGACTGAAGTCCTTGAGCATTTTGCATGTGTTTGTGAACATTTGTTCATTTATATTGCAATACATTACTTGTTTGCATGTTTGGATGACAGAATATAAGCTAAACAAGAAGGTTAACTTGTTACTAAAATGAAAATCCAAGCAGAGTTACCCAAAGGAGAAGACAGGTGCATTATTTTTACAAATTAACCAAAGTTTCTCAATATAGCACTGAAAGAGAATACAGAGATGAATGAAATGTTGGCCATAGTTCAATTCAATTCAGTTTCATCTATATTGCGCCAAATTACAACAAATGCCATCTTAAGGCACTTCAATAATACAGTCCAATTCAAGCAAAGCCAATAGTTCTGACAACATGCTCAAAAAACTCCTCTGACAGAAAAGGGAATAAGACAGACAGGAAGCTGCCAAGGGCAACGCTCTGATTCTAAACTTTCAAAACAAGTGATCTGAATCAGCATCAAAACTGAATGGGTTCTTCCCTTGACAATGCTCTAGATTTTGTATCCAATGACTATAGACCAGTTGCCTTAATATTCCACAGAGATTATAAACCAATTACCCTATGAAGTCACTCAAAGAAACTGATTAAACAGAAAGAAAGCTGGATCTGTGGACTGTTCTGAACCCCATAGAGGCGGTTATGCAAAAAGGAATGTTGCAAAATCTATTCAGCATAATGGACAACACTGCAAACCCTCTACACAATATACTGAAACAATAGTGACTTCAGTCAGAGGCGTCGGAGGCTCTGCTGCAATAAGGATGAGGACAGAAGGTAATTCCAATGCATAGCATTGACCTTTTTATGGTGACTCTCTGTACCAGGAGAGGGGACTTCTGCAAGATGACATTAATTTTCTTATGTGTTTTCCTTATTTTTGCTTATGAGATGATTTGTGACAAAGCAGCTAATGCCTTTTCTATTGTAGAGCCTACTTCTGGTAATTAGGTCACTCCAAATTCTGTACTGATTGCATAAAATGACAGAGAGTTGGTCCCTGAATGTCATTTTAGACATAAAATGTTATAGATGCCCTGATTGAGGCTGGATCAGATCCAACTTGCTTAAACAGGCCAACTTCTTAAGTTGAAATCAGTTCACAGTTATCTGCTACTGAGCAAGCTCACTGACTTGCTCAAATATTAAAGTGTGTTCTAAAGACTGTTCATTACTGTTTCTTTGCAATTTTTTGTTTTAAATCATGATTTATATCACATTGCAAACAGCTTTGTTAAATGTGCTTTCAAGGCGGTAGATAGGCCTTGTGTTAAGATTACTAATTCATCATTTTTATACCTTGTGGGAATCCACTGTGATTTAAATTCAATATGACAGGAAGAGAGAACACGCGAGGAACATTCACATGATCTCATAGGGCCCCTCTTGTATATACAGTCCTTTCAGGTTCTTTACAAATACTTGATCTGCGCTAACACTTCAGTTTGATCTGTGTTACTTATTCATGATCTTTTCCACTAGGGAAGGATCGAAGAGGAAACAGGGATCATTTTTAGTGTGCTTTTTCCTCATTCATTTTTTAAAGCAGAGGCCAGCGAGTACATGCTTTTAACACCATTTGCAACATGTTCCACTCGACCTAAACTGACTCTTGATTTGTGTTCCTCTTTCTTGAAGCCTGACAGGGAACGAGATGATGTAGAGAAATGCTATGGGCCTGCTGACGGATTCACTTTAACTCAAGCCTCACACACATACACACACACACACACCACATACTTGTCCATGTCAGCTTGGGAGATGGGGAGTGACACAAGGAGCAATTTTTCTGAAATATTGATCAGCAAGGGTCAACCATTTCCTCACAAGAAGCACTATTTGTGGAAAAGAGCTAACTCCTCTGGTCTAGTGGTTTTCCCACAGGAAGAACCTTTGACTTTGCTTGATGCACCTAGAAGTAGATGGAAATTTGTACTCTGCAATACTGGATAAATATTCAAGCGGTATCAACCTTCTACCTTCACTGTAGAACGGTATCACAACTCTAAATAGCAGCTTTTCTTATAATCCTTCCATTAACCTAAGAATTCAAGTCTCATTTAAAGTCAAGAACAGATCTGAGGATGGCTGATATCTTGATTGTTGCACTGCAACAATGGAATGAAAATGTGCCATTGATTGGTCTTTTATCTCTACATTCTTTCCGCGCCTGTCATGCATTCTCTTTCATTGCTGGAAACCCTTTTGAACTGACCATTCCTTCCATTAATTTCAAGGGGCACACTCGTACAGTAAAACTTCATTTAGTAGCTATATGTTTTGTAGTGACTTTCAAAAGAAATGGTCAAAAGATTTTTAATAATTTAACAGTAAAGTGACATTGACACATATTTCAACCCTCTTAATGTTATCATTTTGAGATAGAGCTGGCTATGGGCTGCATGGTTTTGTCGTGCTTAGGACTGTCACCTCACAGCAAGAAAGCTCCTAGTTCAGATTTATGCTTGGGCCTTTCTATTTGGAGTTTGCATGTTCTCACCATGCATCTGTGACTCTCCAAATATGACCACTTCCCATGACAGTGGAAAAACATCCATGTTTGGTTAATTGATGAATCTAAAACCAATACTAGGAGGGATTATGAGCATGCATGGTTGTTTGTCTCTGTGTTGGCTTTGTGATGGACTGCCAACTTGTTCAGAGTGCACCCGAGTGAGATTCCAACCACCCCTTTTGAACGTTTTGGCTAATTTTAAATTTTTTTTCTTTTTTATAAGCCCATCTGGTCCGTTTCAAAACACATCCAGAGTCTACACACTGAGCAAGCGTTATGTAAGTGCTATGCTTCCAATCTTGTTCTGCCCTGTTTGCTGGAGTTTTCTTTACAAAAAAATTATCATTTTATTTGTAAATTTAAATGTCCAGTTGTTTTGAATAAATATTGCACTAGGAACAGCATTAGGCTGCAAACAGCATATCTTATTTGTACTTAAATTTAGCCTCTGATCACACAGTAACCTGTGGGTGAGATACCACTAACATTTCTAGCTAGGAAACTATGAAACTAACATTCTTCCTTTTCTTAACTTCTTGTTCATGTTTTAATTCTTAAAATTCTATCGTTACAATAAATTAATTTATGTTGAGAAGTTTGTGTAAAATTATGTAAGTAGTTTAATAACAAAGGTCAGTGAGCAAGTGTTTGTTTAAGGCAGTTACCTCAGTTTGCGTACAGCCTTTTATGGACAGTGCAGTTGCACTCCAAACCTGTAGGGGCGCTCTAAATTCAACAAATTCTATATAGCACTGCTTTAAACTTTCAAATCAACCATGTTTGCTATCAAAAAATACAGTTCAAGAAGGAATAATTATTGGTATGGGCAAGAATGACCTCCTGGACCATTCTTTGTTGCAGCAGAACTGAAGAAGCCTTTCACTAGACACATTTCATTATTTGGTCATTTTCTTATACAGTATTAGACAAATATATTTTTAGCAACAAAAATTTGTTAGGAGCAACAAAAATTTAAGTACTTGCGAGTAAGCAAGTACAATAAATGCAGACATACAATCACAAAACTTTTCAAAAATTCTCCTCTCCAATTTGCTGATTAGCTGATCCATCACCATTGAGATAGTTACATCTCTGAACTGAAATTTCAGTAATGTTCTTATTTGACTGCATCAATCAAGTATGGTGTTCTTATCTCTGTATTTCTCCCAGTTTCAAATATCTCCCTTAGAGTCTGATTGTGGTTCTACATTGATTAGTTATCTGCCCCAACTATGTAAAAATAGTTGCATCATCAAACAAACTGTCCAACTAAGACAGAATAATTAGTCATTTTCAGCATTAATAACACGGTGAGTGACAAGCAATAGTACCCTTTAATCTTGGACAGTTCAAAGGGCTAATTTATATGCTTTCCACTTCCTACCTTCTTTTTTTTCTCTACTGACCCATGATAGACTGCAAGTCTTTAACCAGACCAGCCTTAAAACCTCAAAGGGTGTGTACGGTTCAAGAAACAGATCGGAAAATTAGTGGTGAGCCAAATGACTTTGTGAGTAAGGTTCAGTTTCTAACTTTGTAATTACCTTTTGTATTCTCTTGGGACCTTAAGTGGATCAAAACATTTTAATGGATGCAAAGGATCAGTAAAGGCATTTGTTGCACAATTTTTGCAGAGTTGGTGGTCTACTCTTATCTGCACTGTGTACCTTTGAGTGGACACTGACAATACCTAACATTTAGAGTAGATTTTTGAAAACCTTATATGTTATTAGTTTACATCTCCTATTAGTATTTAGACAATGTTGTATGGAACAATGTAAAAAAACTACCCCTTTAAAATAATAATGTTGTGAAGTCATTTATCAAAATCAAATCAAATCAAATGTATTTGTATAGCACATTTCATGTACAAAATAATTCAAAGTGCTTCACATTTAGGGACTATTTATATAGATTTCAAGCAACACAGACATTTGAATACCTTTAAATTACATTACATTCCGTAATTTAGCAACAAAATATAGGGACATCCCTACTCTAATAGGGGAAGCACACAAAAAAAAATCTGGATTGAGACTGACTTGTGTGCAGGGATGGCAGATTTCTGAGGAGGACAGGCTCTGTTTGACCAAGTTCACTCTGTAGAGAAACATTAGTGACTTGAACTGCCAGTCATGGGTGGACAGTGGAGATTTTAATGAAGTGACATTAAGAGTTTATCTGTAGGGGTTTCACATGAAGTCTGTACTTCTGTACAGTACTGTACTGGAAATTGGTTGGCATACCATGTGAGATACAATGTTATTTCTTTACGTTATAAAGATTAAACGGATATGACAGAGGTCGAGAGGTAATTGGGTCCAAACATTTGTCCTTCCCATGACACTGTGAAAGAACGCCCTGTAAGGTAGGATTTTAACAATCCCCCTTGACACAACCATCTCAGAGTTAGGGTGATGCTATGGTTTAGTAGATGTCATAGTTTACTATGTCAAAAGCTGCTTATAGGCCGAATAAGATAGAACAAAGGACAGTGTTGCACCCCTAGCTGCCTGTAGGGCTTCTGCCATAAACAGCAGACCTGTCACTCTTAAATCCTGTCTGATTTGGATGAAAGAGGTTTATTTGTTAGAGGAAATGTGAAGCCTGTTAGAAAACAGCCCTTTTGATAACTTTTGATTGGAATTGAAGTAGCAAGACTGGTCAATAGTTCTCATCTTGACCAATGTTAAGACTAGGCTATTAGAGTCAAAATGAGGGTTCAAATCTTTATCAACTGCCTCATGGCCTTGTTTTCAGTCGTAGTCATTAACAAAAGTGTTCTCAGCTGCACAGATGGCCTTGAACACAACTTAAAAGAAACATTTTATTCAGAGCAGAAAAATATTAGGGAGTTCTCTCAAAAATACTTAAGAATTAAGGGACATGTTCACAAGTTCAAAATGTTCGAGAAAAACACAGCTGGCACTGTGTTAAAACAGGATCTGATGGGGAATGGAGTAAAAAATGGAGGTTCAAGAATTTCAGAAGATGATCAATAAGTGAAAACAAGAAATAGATAAGATGGGCAGCAAGCTGATTGGAGGAAGGAAAAGAAATCAGGATAAATGGTGACCAAAAACATCAAACAAAAGAGCAATTAAAGATAAATGTAAGACAAAGAAGGAACAGGTCTGTAAAAAAACAACAATCTTGACATACTCTTTGAGAGCAGTGTTTTACATGAACACGATAAAATGAGCTGTACATGAGCTTTGAACTGAACAAGTTCTTGTTGACAGTGAGCTTTTCCTGCTGAATTGTGCATGCACGTACCCCATGGGTACAAGGCCGGATTAACTATATGGGCCTGCAGCACAGTGCCCAGGGGCACCAACCATTCACAGCCAGTGGGGGGGCACCACACGACAAACTTTAAAAATAGTTTTTTCATGAATGTTTGTACACTTAAAATGGTTACACTTGGCATAAATATTCATATAAAATTCATTATTAAAACTAATGTGATAAGAACAGCAACGATATATCATAATTCTGAGCAATAGTGGCCTAATGTGAACATTAACCCCCCTCCCTCAACCTGTCAGTTGAGCCAGTCCACCTATGGTGAAATGTATCATGTTTTTTAAAAAACGCGGTAAAAAAAACAAAAAAATCACAGTCACAGCCCATGAGAAGAGCGCAAGCCACCGCGAGTGTCTGCTCGCACTTCTCAGGAGGTCACGGAATGCGGGTACGGTTGATGTTGTTCTCAGACAACAAAAAGAGGATGCGGCGAAGTATTGGAGAGAGGTGTTGCGACGCATTGTGGCTGTGATTAAGTTTTTAAGTGTGCGTGCAGTGTTTCTCACAGATGTGAAGGCAATGTGTGGTGGTGGTGGGTAAAAAATAAAAATTCTTCAAAATAATTCCTTCGTTAATAATTGGTCACACAGAACTTTATTGTATTAACCCATAAGAACCCAGACCCATTTCTACTTAAATGAAAATTAAGGGGGTTATAACACAGACTAAATAGACCACATAGAACCCATTTCAGAATTTTTTTCCAGAATACCACCCCCCACTGTCAGAGATCTGTAATGTGACATATATGTCACATTGGGAGCTAAGAACCTGGATAATTTCTCCATCAAGGAAAATGATGGGGGACGTATACGGATGTGTGACACCTGTGTCACGGTGGGTGACACAGGTGCGGCTTATCTGCAGATTTTCACATCTTCATTGTAAACAAATTAATAACATAGCTAATTACACTGGTCGGACTGTTCAGCTGATTCAGACTGATACCTCCGGTTCAGGCTGCTCCTCATCCTCAACACGCACGTCTCTCTTTCAATCGCGGAAAAGATTTTTCAATACTCATCTTGATTGAAGCAGCAAACATTCAGTGTAAGAGTTTAAAAAACCTACTTTATTTGATTCACAGCTGCTAGTGTTTTGATCTCGACAACCCAACTACATTTTTTTTTTTTTTTTACGGCAAACTTGCGACTAGTTAACTTTATAAAGAAGGCGTAATCGCTTGTTTGCTATGGGTCGGGTCGGGACATCCCAACATTGTATTCAAAATATAAAATATTTTTATGGGACTTTTTAATGTGTGATTTTATAAAGGACGGTGCACGTGATACCAACCTTTCGTGGTTTCGTGGGGGGGGGCACTTGAAGTTTAGTGCCCAGGGGCACCACATTGACTTAATATGGCCCTGCATGGGTACCCACTCTGGCAGAAGCCACAGACCTTGTAATGATTTATGTATCAGCCACAGATATGAATACTGTGTAAAGAGCTAATGCAACTGCATTAGGATGCAACCCTGAAGTCGATTAAGTGGGTATAGAAAATGGATAGATGGATGGGCTTACCACAGCAGGCAGTCAGAAGAGAACACCTGTAATGTAAGTTGAACTGTTGTTTTGGCTTTGGCCCAGACAGCAGTGTTGCACACCGCCTGTTGTCACGTGGGTCCTAATATCATAAAGAGTGATTTTATCTAATGTCATTCTCCCATGCCAGATTTTGTCACACAGCTGCTTATTTGTCTGCTTAGTTTCTTGTTGGTGTTGCTTCTGGAGTTATCTTAAGTTAGTGTGAAGTTTATTGCAAGACTGAAACATTCATTTTCATCAATGTCTGAAAATGAGCAGGTAAAGAAAACTAAGCAATAAACATGTGTTTATTCTTTTCAGCTTGACTTGGAGTATCTTTGATGGTTGTTGATGAAATAGAGAAATGCTGCAATGTACATGCATCTGCTTATATGGCGATTGGGTCCATGTTGTAGTACTTCAAAGTACTCCTAAACACTATGTTTCACGTAAGGAGGAGAAATAAGATGTCAGAAAAAGTGAAAAATTAATGTTCATTTTGTGACTGTGAACTAAGTACAGAAATTTAATTTGTGAACTATAGACATGACCTCAGTTTTAATCTCCATTAACTGAGTTTTAAAGTGGTTCATGTTAAGTGTAAACTTTCAAACTTTTAAATTATGTTTAAATACTTTAAAAAAAGGGCCCAAAACAGGCATACTGGCAGGTATAGTGCTTGTGTTGTGGTCTATGGTTTTTTTGTGTTTGTATCTATATTTGGTTCCCTGGTTCTGTTGTTTTTTTAGTTGGGTTAGTCTTAGGTCTTTGTTAAATCTACCATTCTAGTTCTTGTTAACATTTGTTTTGCATTCTAGCCAGCTTTTACTTCCTGCTGTATTCTGCAGCACTTGTCTTAACTGATCACTTCAGGTAGTTTTACTCCTGGGTGGTCACATGTGATCTTTGTTTGCTGATAACTATCTCAGCTTGTTGATGTGTCATTAGTTCCCTCAGTATATGTTATTCCCAGATTCCTATGTTCGTTGTCAGATCCTTATCAGTCATGTGTCTTCACCTGAGTTTGGTTTCTTGTTAGTTTTTGTTTTGGTACCTTGTATCTGTGGCTGTGCGGCACCTTTTGGTAGTTTCTTAATAAAGTTTCAGTTTCTTCACCTGCCCACCTCCTCCCTGTTGGTCCTGTGTTTTGGTTTTACTCCTTCTCAAGACATGAATTATGACATCTTGTATATTTACAGTTTGAGTAACTTATAGCAACTCCTCTGCCATTTTTTTGTACGTCTTGAACGAATCCAATTTTTTTACTCACCCATAATTTCTGGTTTCAATAATCTCCAAAATCAGGATTGCATGGACTGAACAAATTGAGATACATGTGAGTCATTTGTCATGTTGAAAATAAAAACCATGTAGTAAACAATATCAAACCATTTATTTTAATTTGTGTAAAACAGGAAAAACCTCATGCATGTGAATCATCTGATATATCAAAAAAAGGACTGAACCATTACCCAAAAACAGACCTCCTCATGGTTTCGTAACATTGGACGGTACAGAACTGATCGATTTGGCAAGCTCTTTCATTCTTCATTTTCCCATTGTAGACTGTATTCCCTTAACTTCCCTTAACTTACTGATTAGATTGACTTATCAGGTGCTTTCATCCAAATAAAGTGTCAGTATCTGTTACCTGCAAAGGAAACCAAAAAGTACTGAGCTGTACTGTACTGTACCATGTAATGGTAATGGTAATGGAACAACACCATTATGGTGCTGTGTAATTCTCTATAACACTTCCAGTTGGTCGATCACTTGCTGGACTTGAAGGGAAAACTGACCTTCTCCCCATACCGTTACTGAAAACATTCAGAACGACACAAATAGAGCTGAGGCTGCTGCTGCCACCAGACAGCAGTGTTAAAAGTCTGCAAGTTACTGTAATGACATGGTTTAGAAGCAAAATAATACCTTTACTATTCAACAATTCTCTTCCAGTAACAGACATTTTAAATTTGTCCTAGTTTAGTTCTACTAGGATGATTTCCTTTATCTTTTGATGATTAAAATCTGAGTGGAGACAGTGTCTAAAAATGGGCGTGAGAGATAATTAGACGATGGTTAATCAGTAGCAAGTTATTTGTACAAAAGTAGAGACAAAGACATGTCCCGAGGCTATTTCTACTACCTTCCCTAAAGTTCACTGCGCATGTTGTCTCTGCACAGACCTGTTGGGTTGAGCTCACCCTTCATTCTTCACATTTTTCTTTCTGCTGTTCCCTCCTGTCCATCCCTCCTTTTTCTCCCCCTTGATCCCAGAGGGCAATGCTGCTTGTAGACTGTAACACAATGTGGGCAGATATACCGAGGACAGTTTTAATCATCCGGCCTTCTTTGACGTATGATTGTCTTGCACTATTACGTTTTCTGCTCACACATGCACAATGGCATTAAAAAGTATGAATCAGAATTAGGGCACAGTAAATCTTAATTATTAACCCAGAAAGATACATTATTGATCTCTCAAGAGAATGCTGTTAACATTATATGAATGAAAAAATAAATTTGCAATTTCCCAAAACAAGCATGGGCATCATTTTCGGTTCAATGCTCAAGCATTTAGCTGCTGTCTCTGAAAACCCATCAAAGGGTCTCCCTATTTTTCTTTTTACGCGTGCAGAATACAATACATAGGCTACAGTGTGTTTTAACTAAAGCGAAGACTGTATGGTATGTAAGCAAAAACTTTCACCTTCTGTTTTGTACAGGTGTGACTGTTGCTCACAGCTCCTATTTCATGTCAAATCCCACCCCCACTCAACTCTTTAACCTACAGGTGTTGTTCATCGTTCTTCCAGTTTTACTTAATAGTGCTGTATTGACCCAGTGCACCCAGAACAGTGCTTAATTTCTTTTTTATACCACTCCTCCTTCCACTTTTAATGTGATAGACAGAGGTGATCGGGTACAGATTAAGTGCAGAATCTGGGATGAGGACAGATTTGAACATGTCAGAGGGGAGTGCCAAGGCGTTACTGCTGCCGCAGTGTTCAAACCTGCCCCTTGCTAAAGGCAGGCGCGCGAGTGTGAGGTTGCATGTGTATGTTTGAACACATAAACACTGTTTTCCAAGTATGTATCATTGGAGACCAGAGACCTCCAAGTGAAAGAGGCCACACTTTAATTGGGATGGTCAAGAGGAATGAAAATGGAGCACCATCTTTTTTTTCTTTCCAGTTCTGTTACAATCACCAAAATTAGGCTTTTCCAGTGCATTCTTTGACACGTTGTTTCCATGTGTGCACTTGTGTGTGTTCAATCCAAAATTCTGTACGATATATTGACTATACCCCTGGTGTTCAACGTAAGGAAAATAATAGAATAATAATTATTTTCATATGGGTGGAAGCTTAGCTGCAGGAATAGAAGAGGCACTTTTTACCAATCAGTTCAATGGAATATGGGCATCGAGAGAGAGGGAGAGGCAAGTTAGGAAGTTAGTCTGAATGGTCAGTTTTATGAAACCTGTTAAAAGACATGTCACTACCAGTTAACTGCCACATGGAAATGAGAACAAGATGTATATCTAAAAATTATAGTTGTTTTCAATGCTTTCAAATGTGGAATATCAGAAACAGACATTTTAAGTCTCCACTTGTAACTACATTTTGAAGCGGTTTGCTGATTTTTTTTTTACGAAAGGACCATCAGATTTGAGAGGTAAAAAAGTCTCCATTTGGACCTTGAGGAAGTGGGAGGGTTGGCGAAGCTCCACACATGAATGGGAAATGAAAAGGCCTAAGTCGACCACTATCCCAACTAACGAGATTTTTGGCTTTGGATTTTAATTTTTTTTTGTAATTCCCTGTTAAAAACAACTAGTTTAAGGTCAGGGCAACTTCATGGCTAAAAATGGAGCACATTTACGCAACACTAGAAAAAAAAAGCATTAGTCTGACCAAAATCGGACTTTTGAAAAATAACCAACCAAATCAAGCCTCTCAAAAAAAGAGAAACGCATCCAGATAATGTGGTTGGGCTTCTAATCACACCTTTAAGAATTATTTTTATATAAATATCAAACGCCAAAGTGTACGTTGATACAGCCCAATTCCAAATAAAGCCGCACTCATTTACACATTTTTGGTATATTTCCTCAACTGCCTGAACGCGTTAGAAATTGTAATTGGAAATCGGCACGTTAAGACCACGAGTAAACTTGCTTTCATTTCAATCATTTCTGCTTTCATAAAATCCTGATTTTATAATCGCAGCATCTTCAGACAAAATCACCTTTCAAGTAATTTAAAGGCAATTCCTTTGTAGTGAATTCAGCTATACCTATGTGGGACAGTTTCTCATAGAGGAAGAATATGACGTGGCAAAATGTATCCAACTTTTTTCCACATAATCCACACTATTGTGGTGTCAGACATACTTAGATTAATGACTCAATATCGCTCCTGTGCATTTTTAGTAGAATAAAATCCATCATCCGACAAACTTGCCTTTACTGAAAAAAATAACTAACTTAACTGCTTTAATGGGTAACTTTTGTAATGTAAGTGAATCCACAAAAGTACATAAAAAAGTTCTTTATATCAACTAAAGTTCGAAACTCTTCACAGTACAGCGGAGCTATAACAGTAGTTTGACTCAACTATGCATGTAACTGTGCTGACTGTGGCAATGTACCAGATTACAGGGGGATGACTCCGTAATTTACCAACCCCTTTGAAAACACACTAAAAAGGTATTGGAGACAGGTTTAAAACCTCACCGTGACTTTGCTTTTAAAGTTGTGTAGGATGGCACAAGAAAAATGCAAGAACATCGAATAAAACGTGAAATAGAACAATTGTTTTGTTTCACGAGTGTTGAAATTTTTCCTTGAGACCAGGAAAAATTGTATCAATGTTTTATAAACATCAAAGAGTAAGGCAAACATAGCTTTTATGACCACAAAGTATTTCGTTTTTTTTTTTAAACTATAAGTATCTTTGAATTATATGACTCATGTTTAGCTTCAAGTAATAAAGTATCCATCAAGGTACCATATCGAAGGTGAAGTTTTTCTGTAAATATGTCACTGAATTCCTGACACACAAAATGAGACAGATTCCTACTGAAATACTGTATGTCACTTTGAGACAATGTATTTCACTCTTTTGTGTTATAGAGTATTACGGAGAGTGAACAAAACCTTCCCCTTTCTAATTACCAGGTCCTGAGCATGACATAATATTTGGCCAGGCAACTCCTCACCTGCAACAAATGTCTTATGAACTACATTCCTTTTTGTATGAAGCAGCCACTGCTTGTGTGTCACCACCTCTCTCCATCTGACATGATCACACCTTCTGGCTGGATGACGTGTGAGTCAATGTGTGTGAGGTAACCGAGAATTCTTCTTGTAGTAAGTGAGCATTCATTTTATGTGATCATGAAACACACGCCAGACATCTGGAGGGCTGCGCTTTTATTGAGGTTGTGACATTAAGAGTATACTCTTACAAGGATCAGCAAACACCATGAGTGTGTGCATGTTTGCAGGTCTCTGTGTACTTGCAGGTACTTGCATCCACTCACTTGTGTTTATGTATTTCCATTCATGGAAATGCGCTCAGAGTAAAAGGAAACAAAGAGATCACACAGATCACACACACAGAGATGGAGCGTTTTAAGAGTGCACCTACCTCCCAGTGTCACAGCAATAGCCTTCATCTCACCTCCAGAAACCACAACAGAGGATGAAGAGGCATGCCTCACTGGAACATGACTGATGGCTCTTGCCAAAAGGGGAATTCCAACTAAAACCAGTTTCATGCTCAATTGGAAATGTATTACTTGTGTTGTTTCAACCAAACTGAAGTCAGTTTCACTGCATGTCAAAGCCAATGCAAGGGATGATAAATAAAAGTTTGATTTTAGATGTTGGTAAAGATTCAACTTCATTTCAGCAATTCTAAGTTCTTTAAATAAAGTTAAAGTTTAAGAAAGACGCTAAAAATTAAATAGAGAGTTTGTACTTGGTGTATCCTGGTTATTTTTCTTCCATGGGAACATTATCATCCTAGTTTCAAACAATTAGACTTTCCATTTCGTGAAAATGCATTTCTGATTATTTTATTCTTTGGACCTTTGGAAGTCTGAAGGCATCAGTTGATGTATCTCTACATGCAGTCTCAGGCAACCCCTTTGCATTATCCAAGTTTTAATTTCCCCACATTGTTCTGGTTAGACTGAATACATCTTTCCATTATTGGATCCTAATATCAGTTAATATGTTCAGATAAAATAGTAAAAATGATGTTCCTGTATAATGCCAGCAAATGATTGTAGGAATAGATGGGGAGGCATTAATATAATGATCAATGTCAGATTGTTTCTTCAACAATACATCCTTACAAAAGGTGTTGTTGACATTGTTTTGCTTTTCTTTCAATCTTTAAGCTGTCCCCTAAATCTTATAATTTGCAGCTTATGAAGAAACAGTTTTAGATTTAAAAAGGTATACTTTTATTGTAAATTCTAGAGTTAAATTGGTCTGACATTTCTGTCTTTCTTATTATAAAGTTCATGTGTGTTTTGTGTGTTGATGTGCATTACACAAGGCTTGAAAAATAAAAGTCCAAGCATTAAACTCATGTGGGGCCATTTACACCTTGAGTTGACAAGGTCACATTTGTTGTTGAACCATTCAACCATCCTGTAGGTTGTTAGAGTTATTTTTCACCTGTGGGTTGTTCTATGTGAGATTTTGGGGTCAAACAACTCAGAGTTGGAATGAAAATGAAACTCCTCAGGGAAGGAATTTCAGGGCTGCTCCATGTGATCCTCAGCCATATTAGTTTCATCCACAGCCTCAGATACTTTTTCATTTGATAGTCCTTAAAATCTTCAAAATAAAAGAGGATTTTACTTTAAGCTTAGCTTCTAACCCAGATGCCCTGATTTCATAATTTTTTGTGACAATAGTTTTTGTTTCATCAATATGCTGGCTTTTTTGTTTATTAAAGCCATACATAATGTAGCTTATTCCACTATCTTCTGACAACTAATCAATTCACTACAAACCAGATAGTGGAAACTATACAGATGTGCATTTGCTTCAAATTTGCGTGACAGTTTTATGAACACACGGCCTGAAAGCCAAAAACACACTATTTTCACATCATTGTCCAGTTTTATTCAATGTAACAGCGAGACGGCACTGCCTCACCAATGGTGTCATCCTTTGACTTCGATCCAGAATAGTTGATGTGGAAAATGAACATCATCACATACATTTTTCACAAAGAAACAGGATTTTTTTCACTCTGAAAAATGTCACCAGACAAATAGTTGGAGATATACAAGGTTAAAAGTACTCACTTGGTTAAATAGAAACTTTTTTTTATCTAGAGTTCAACAGGTGAAGCAATTATATCTAAGAGTCAAAGTTCCCAGACTCTCCACCTACTATCCATCTATCCATCCATCCATCTGTTCATCCATCTGTCCGTCCATCCATCCATCCATCCATCCATCCATCCATCCATCCATCCATCCATCCATCCATCCATCCATCCATCCATCCATTCATCCATCCTTCTAACCGCTTACTAAGGGCATCCAGTACAGTGCAAGCCTCTAATCTGCAGGCCTGAGCAGCTGCTGCCTTGTGGTTGACAAACAGCAGGGCTCTTATTATTGCACACACACATACATGCACTAAAACATACACAAGAACACACACACACATGCACATACACACACACACACACACACACACATACGCCAAACTTCTCTAATGTGGTAGGCCAGCTGCCAGTGGCGTGCCTTCCACTCACCAGTATGACCCAAACGGTGCTGCTGCAGCTCTTGGTGCTACTGCTAAACTCAGGGGACTTTCCAGTTCAGAGGTGAGACCAAACAGTTGAGTGTGTGAGAGAAAGTTTTCATTAGGAAAAAAATAAAAAATTAATTAACCAAAAAGAAGGAACATCTGTGACAGAGGACGACATTTGAGAAACTCCTAAGTAAGACGTACGCAAAAGGAGTGGAAAGCAAAGTGGAAAAATGACAGTGTTGCTTAATCATTTACCAGCCACACTAAGATGTTGTGACCGATATCACGAAAAGTAGGCAAAGGAAGTTATTTTATTTTTAAGTCTTACCATGAACAGAGACCAACCATCCTGCTTTATTCACTCCAGTTTCAGATTCTACTGCAATGATTATTTTCCCTTTTCTTCTCCACATTAATTCAGTGTTTTCCATCGTTGTTTGTCCATTTTTTCTGACTTGCCAAGTGCACTAGCATTGTTAAGCAACTTAAACCTTTTCGGTCCCACACATATGATCTAAAAGACCATTCACTTAGAAGAGTCATAAGCATGCAAAATTATATGCAAGAACTTGAATGAGACTATTCGTGTAGATTCAACAGTCTCTTCTACCTCTTCTCTGCCCAACCCGGGCAATCCCATCTCCAGCTTGCAGACTGCACATCTGCTAGTGAGGTCAACAATCTCTTCCCATCGCAGTAACATTAAGATGATGGATGCTTTGGCCACAGAGGTTTTCTTTGTGGTTTCTTCTCTAGAGCTTAGCTCAAGACTTACTCTGACCATCTTACTCTCTTTCTCTGATCCCTTCATCATTTATCTTCCTGGCTACTACCTGAAACAACTATGGAAATGTTTAATATGTTTTAATATGTTTTAATGACTCCATGCCCTAATGCATTTCTCTCTCTTTCTCTCAGCTGCCTCTTGTGCTTCTCGGGTTTGAGGCTATGAGGAAAACTTTGCACAGGACCAGGAATGATTATGTCTATAAAAAGAAAGCAGAGTAATATCTGCTCTGCAATTTACAAAGTTCTGATTTATCCAGTTCATGTCTGCAGGGCCCAAAAAGGAGTCAGCTGCCCTTTGAGCAGAGATGTAAGTTTTCTCAACCAGCTAAGCAGGAGAATGCCTGGAAGCCCTGACATGGGACCTTGGGGAGCAACTTTCATAGAATGAATGAGGCACACAGTCTTAGTATTGAGTTTGTTTGTGCTTAAAGCAACATTTAGATAAGGTTTGAACCCTAAAACTATGTGCTTGTGAATCAGTTTATGGTTACAACAATCTTTGTTATGCACCTTCCCAGGCTTTAAACTATGCGTTGAGGCCTGAAATGGGACTTAATCTTGGGCCAGCAGGGACAAGGGACTGAAACCTCTGTACATAAGATGCTCAACCAGTTAAACTATACGGTGCCCCAACACTAGATTAAAACAGATTATTGTCGTAACAAACGAAGGGGAAAAAAGCACTGTTCTCCATAGTAAATAGTAAAAACTCCATGGTATATGCAGCAACTAGACCCAACTAGACTATGCTTTAATAGACAGAAAGATGCAGAATTAACCTTGTTGTTGCTGCTAAGTAGTAACTCATTAGCTCTCTTGTTTTGTCTTGTTTGGTTTGCTTGGATCTGTCAGTGAAGTTGTTGACATTCGGGTTTAAATTCATGAAAAGAATATAATTATGATGATTCCCCCCTCTGCACTGTGGGCTGTAACTCAGAGGAGACTGAAGCTGTGGTTGATTCCTTGAATAAAACTAATAAAACACCTTTGACAGTGACCTTTGGTGCTCTGTATCATGACTAAAGGGAAAGTCACAATATTACAACTGCAGCATTATTATCCATGTCATGTTTTCATCAGAAATTAAAAAACGTATGTTATAAACTTATCTTTATTGTGATCCCTGCCCTGCCTCATAGATGAGGCCTCAGGCAGCTCCCTCAGTTCTGTTTCAGAAGCATGGAAATAAATCAACCCAAGAAGGATATTTGGTCAGTTTTTGAAAATTTCTCACCAAAATTATGGAAGTTTGAAGCCTTTCAAAATGTTCTATGCTATGTTCCAAAACATGGCACTGTAATGAGCATTAGATGGCACATGTATTGATCTCACACATATGCCACGTTCAAATCCTTCACAAATGTAAATCAGAAAAAGTAGACTGTATTAGAGATGAACTAGAACTTATTTTTGTTGTTTTTTTAGCATGTTTGTTCATCACATACTGTATCACAATATATAAAAATATGCAGTTTTATTCTTGTTATGTCCTGTAACATTACCCTACCTACCATGACATCTCTTGTGGCCTCTGGAATAATGTTTTGTCTATTTCTAAAGCATGACAACAAAGTCATATGTACGGTTTGGATAGAGGTTTGTTTTTACAGTGGATTGCACAGGGGGTCCAAAGAAGTAAATATAGCCAAATTCTCTCATGATGCTACTACATCCATGATTTCAGCCAAACCTCTTGAGCGCACATGCAGACCATTTGTAGATTTTTTAGCTGTCACCAACAAGCCTCATTATCACCAGAATCTTGAAATGAGTACAGCCAGCCCTCATCTGCATGTCACCTGGTAAAACTGGCAAAAATTAAATGTAAACAAAGATACGCCCACCTATGGGTGGGTGTATCCAGACCTTTCACTGGCACTGTGCATTCAGTTACATATCATTAACATGAACGTGAGACACTTGAAGTGACATATGTAAATGTGGTCTGAAGACCATTGACTTCATACTGATCAAACTAAATACCCCACTTTGAGTCTTGATATTCACATAATTATTCTGTTATTAGCGAAAGGACCACAAGTACACTGACCGGAGGAAGCAAATGTCAGCACAAATGACATCACCATGACTTGTGGACTAAATTTAGCATTATCATTTCATGAGGGAACTAACTATGATCCATTCACCACATCCATCTTTTACATAGTCGTCCTTGTGCAAAACTCTGAAACTTTTGGTTAACGGGAGGTACGTCACACAACAAAAAGACTTCCATTCACATTTCATTGAAATGCAGCATCTGCATTACATTCACAGGAAGTACGCACATACAGTACACACACACAAACACATACACACACACACACACCATGGCCAGCTGCATCTGTTCATGGGAGGTGACAGTGAGATCAAAGCAGTCATCTTGTCATCTCATCACACACACACACACACACACACACACACACACACACGCACACACGACTCTTCTAAGTTTGAGGAGCTATCCTTTTCCATTTTATCATTATTAGTTTTAACAAAAACTACATTTACACTGTAGCCCTTTCCTTAACCAGGTCCCCAGAAAATAAGTTCTGTCTCATTAGGACCAAGCTTTGATCCCAAAATGGAACAAGAGCACACACACACATAATCAGTAGCAGCATGAGCCACTGAGAAGAGGAAGGAAGAAGCAAAGGATTTTATTTTTTTAGTTATTTGGCTTTTATATGAAACTCTTCACTTTCTTTTGGTACCGTCAAGTGATGGTGGAATATTATCAGTAGTGGTGCATTATTTAAGACATTTTTCAACAGTTTGTGTATTCAGTAAATTCTCAAGGCTAAATGACAGAGATGTGTTTACACCTTACGTCACTTGGGCGTTTGAGGTTTTAAATGGTTATTTCACATGCACAGCAGTATTCAGACCTTGATCAAAGTACTGTATTCACCTCCATCTGCTTAAGGGAATAATCTGGTTATAGCATTTCAATAAAGACTAAATGTTTGCTAATTAGACTGGTGGGACGTCATGCTGACCCCCAGGCTATATGGGCAGGTGACAGGAAAGAGATCTTACTTGTTGAACTTTCATCAAAGCTGTATTTATATGAGTGGCATTTGTTTTAATCTAAAGCAAAGTCTGATTAATGATTTACACCACTAATATGTCACCCTACACACACATTTTGATGGTTCCACCCACCCAAAGTCTCAATTAATCCCCAAAAACATGTGGTAGTGTTCTTAAAGTTCCCGATTCCCTAAAAACTCATCTGTTTGCTGAGTATTGTATCATTTTCAGTGTCATGTCTTATTCGGTTAGTATTGTACATATATACAGTATATATATATAACTATATCTATATAGATTGTATAATACATATATATAGTTTATTAATACAATACAGTTTCACATATTGTTGATCATATATAGATAATTCAGATTATTTTACTTTTCATTAGAACTCCCACTAAACCTCACACAGATTTGTTGTGATATCCACCCTTTCAAAGATTTATACACGATTGCCGTCACACTGTCTCCCTTATTTGAAAATCTTATGGGAAAGTGAGCCTTGAGTTACCATAAGTGTTTCTGTGGGTCTGTGTTGAGTCACCATTCTTGAGCCAGTCACAAAGTGAGGTCAGAGGTCAAATGAGATCCCGCCTGCCTCAATGGAAGAAGCCATATTTCCTGCAGTCACAAGCTTCTTGTGTGGCTCCAGAGATTGGATAAAAGGGAAAACAGAGGGAGTCGTGCTGGGAATAGATTGAGAGAAAAAACTTCATTTTGAAATCTTATCGTTGGGGTATTCAACATCCCCTCATTCGCAGACAGGAGTCGGCTGTAATGACACAATTGTATCCAGATGACCGTGATGGAGGGGAGGATCCCTTTAAAGTCTTTTCTCACAAGAATCTGTTTACTTATACTTTGTTTCACCCAAATGCACACAAAGACTTAATAAACTGAGTCAGAGGTTGTGACTGAAATAATCACAATTCCTAGGCTGTGTTTTTTTTAGTGTTTCTTGACCAAATACAATGTTACTGTATCACTAAATCAGGCGGTCCAACAGGTAGTTAAACAGTGGTGATTTCCTTGCACATCAACCACAGAGTTGGAACTGACAAAGTTGAAAGGATGATAAAAGCATGAGTTTACAAAAAAAAACATGATTAAAGGTGGAACGAAAGTTAGGGGTGTTTCCACGCATTCAGTTTTCTTTCTTCTTCCTCTTTTTAGTGGAGGTTAACAAACAGCGTATAAGTGTAATACCGCCATGGTCTAGATTGGAGCTTTGAAAGTTTTATTCCTGTTTTTCTCATGCTTATGTGCATTTATAAAAGTAAAATTAATGTTTGGTGCTGTTATACTGCCAGTTTACCTTGTACCTACTTTTACCCCTTGTTAATGCATTTTTGTTGAACATGAAGAACAGAGAAGACTCTCTTAAATATACTGGTCATCATTATGTTTTTTGTCTTGTCTTGGATGTCCACAAGTGTTGGTTATGGTTGAAATCCAGTCATAGCCATAGCAACCATACAAGACAGAGACACTGATGAAAATGTGTTCATGGCCGTATGAATCTGTGTGCACACATGGTATCATGGGAAGGTTTTATCGAGCGAACTAGAAGTCCAGACTGTGGGGTGAGACGTTGACAACTTGGTCAATATTTCCATTAAGTCAGCAGTTACTTCACTTCACACTTTCCTGACATTTTGCTACCATCAGTGTTGAGTGGCTTTGTTCCTGGAGGACTGCCAGCTAACAGACACAGATGCCTAAAATCTATGTCTTAGGAACGTATATGGAACACATACATAATAATAATAATACATTTCAAACTAATTGTTTTTTAGTAATCATATATCACTCCTTTGTTGATAAAGCTCAAATGAACAGAAATAAAATGCTACTGTTCTGCTAAAATTAGCTGTACTGACAGGAGGATTTCCTTTTTTTCCATTTAATTACTGATGATCAAGCCATTGTGTATCATCACCAATCAGCAGGTTGTTTCAATTAATTGTACAATATAGTTTAATGTTATAAACTATATAGTTTAATTATGATTCAGCTCATTCTTTCTACCTTCTCACCCACTTTATTGTAGCGGGCACAATATGGCTGTTTCATCTTTTGAAGAACGCAGTCTAAAATTATGAAAATGTTTTAACGACCTGAAATCAGAGCTTTTCTTAAACATGTCTTTGCATTCATAAACGTAAAGTGTCCACAAGTGGAACAATAAATAATGACAAAATGTCAGGGAGTCCTGTCAATTAAAGATCTGTATATTTTCAAAGGCAGTACCTGCATGTTAGAGACCACCATTAGAGGGTCATTTACTGCTTTAATTACAGACAGAAAAAATAAGTGACAGAATGTCTAACCACTCTAATAGGTATGACCCCTGAAGGTCCCCTACAGGGTTAAACAGGGTCACCATCACTCTTCACAAAAAGTTCAGGGCTCAGGAATCTAAGTGGTCTAAGTTTTATGTTCTTATTAGGTCCGCAAAGGCTAAATGTGATATTGAATACCTAAGTTATTCATATTGAAATGATATAGTAAAATTACATTGATATTAGTATCTATAACCTTTTAAGAAAAAGTGCTGGTTCAAGATGTAATACATTCAGTAAATTTTTAAACTGTTTATACAGTGTTAAAGACGTTTAATTGTATGTTTTGATGATGCACTTATACCGATATATTTCTTACAGTGCCTCTGAACTAAAATAACCAATGCAATCTAGAATTAGCAATGTTGTGTAGAAAAGATGACAAGAGAAAGAGATGCAAATTTGCATCAGGTTAAAGAGTTAAATCACAGTTGAAAGCTCTATTACTAAAACAATAAATCTAAGAATATAACTACATTGAAGCACCTTAAGCTACAGAGAAAAAAGCACTAGCAGTTCCTGAGAAAAACATTTGAAATTGGTATCAAAATGTTATTTAAGCTTGCTCAAATTCTTTCTGAATTACTTTCCCACAATGTGTTTTTTAAAGATTTCCAAATTATTCTTAAACTAACCAAAGCCACAGTAATATCAACCAGATTTAACCAGCAAAATTTCCTAACTGAAAATACGTTATTGGTTTGATTCCTGCGTGGTTCCATATGTCTGTGGTCAAGTTGAGCATGCATCTGTTGTGTGTGTGTTTATGTGGTCTGTGAGCATATTTGCATATATAAAGAAAACATGTACTTGTACACAGTTTGGCAACTGTGTGTGTTGCATCCACTGCATTCATTTGTATTACAATTTCGTCAAAAAAAAAAAAACATTCACTGAGGCAAGTGGGCATAAGTGCTTGTCTTTTTTCTTTTTAGTGTGTGTGTGTGTTGATGCTGTGGGTGAGCAGGGTGGGGCAAGAGACCCTGATGTGGTTGTCTTTGCTGTACCTAAACACATGGCGATGGGGGCATGAGGTTCCATCACTAGGAATGTCTGGGAATTTTCTGAGTGCGTGTGTGCATCTGTGTGAGTGTGTACAGTATGACTTTTAATGGGCTGACGTGGCCAAACTGATCATTATGTGTTTGTGTATCATGATGATGGCCCGGGAATATTTGCTCCACATACAAGAAACAGCTGCCCTGCTAACCCTCAAACGTCCGCCATCATAACAAGGAATGAATTTCTCTTCCACTGTACACATATGGATCCTTCCTTGTGTGCTCGTATTTTTCTGATGTCTTTCTTTTTTTTTTTTATAATGTCAATTTCACTTTTATGTTACATTGCTTGATTTTGGGGGCAAAACAGCCTATTTGTCAGATTTGTATTTCTTATGTGATTTATAATTGATCAAATCTTCCTTAATATCTTTTTCATTCAAATTGCTTTTTTTACTTTTTCTTCAGTTGGAATTTCTCAGGCAACAAGTATATGAGTCAAATAAAGCTTTTGCATAATGTGGCAGGATGGGTATTTTCATTATAAGCCACAACCGAGTGTCACGATCTGTCTTTTGTGGGTCGTTTTCTGTCTGTAAAGTTCTGTCACTTCCTCACTTTTTTCCTCAGTTCCCTCCTGCCAGTCATCAGCTCCACTCCCTTCACCTGTGTTCACTCATCTTCATCTGCACTCACTCACCAATCACTCTCCCCACAGTATTTAGTCTCCCCGTTTGTTCACAGCATTTGCAAGATCCTCACAGTTACTTCTCTTGAGCTAGTCCAAGTGTCTTGTCAATATTCTGGTCGGTCTATTTGTTCTTGTTACTCTGCGTTTTGGTTTTCCATGTTTTAGTTTGATGAATTTCTGGCTTTGCCGTGCTTTGTTTTAAAATAAATAGACACTGAGCCTCTTGGTCAGTGCCTGCACTTGGGTCCTCCTTCCTCGCCTCGACCAGTGACAACTTTTGAATTTTGCAAAGTTTTAGTATTAGGTTGACCTGTTTATTTTTTTCTTTCAAGTTTTGCACTTCAGTTGTCTTATTCTGTAAAATGTTATGGGATGTGCAAACACACAAAGTTCTATATGAATGACTACAGGAATTACTTTACCACATACAGTACATAGTGGAAACATATTTTCCCTAATTCTACATGATGTTGCTTTTGTCAGAATTTGATGACCACAGCAGAGTATCTGGATCGATACGAAGTAGTTTTCGTTGAAAATGAAAACTGAAGTACAGTAATATTTGAGTAAATAATATAAATTGGTAACACATAACACTGCTTTTAGCCTGTTTCCCAGCTAGTTATAGCTTACCTGTACGTTGTACTAATCTATAGCATGTGCCACTGTGGCTGACTTCCACAGAGTAGTTCCAAAAATGTCTGGATGTCTACGCTTCTGCACCTCATACTGCCATGTCTTCATAACAGTGAAGTAAAAAAAAGAACATAACTGAAATGATTGCATCTTCATGTGAATGAAAGTAGAGCTCTTTCAAGAGAAACACCACATTGTTGCAACTGAGTATAGTTTAAAAAGACTTGTATATCCTTTCCAAAATAACTATGTTAAGTGTCATGGTATCATATATCTGTTTCACAACACAACTCTGTAAATTGTGGCTATGACACATGTCGAGGTTCTCCAGCGTGGTCCTGTGGCGGTTCCCTGAGCGGTTCCTTGAGTGGTTCTTGTGGTGTTTTCTCTCGGAGCAGCTGCACAGAGTCATAGCCAGTCCCCTGCTGAATTGATTGTTCTGCTTCCAGAAGTGAACCAGCCCAGGCAAGCGGAGTTCAGCTTTTCCAGAGATCTCGGGCTCCCAGGATAAAACATTGTTGCTAACAGGCGGCCCCGGCAGGCAGGCAGTGGTCAGCACAGCTGAAAGGGGAAACACCCTCCCTGTGGCTTCCCTCTCATGACAAATATTAAAGACCTGGCCTTACTCTTCAGCCATTTCTGCTTCCCTTTATTTTTGTGCCATTTCATGGTGTAAATAAGTAAGAAATAAAATCTTAACTGGTCACCCCATTATTCAACTTTAATATGAATAAGGATGTTACAAAATCCAATGATAAAAGAGAGAAACATTAAAGCGTCAACATCTGTTGAAATACTCTGTTACTCTTCCATTCATTTTTCCCATCATGCCCAACATGAGCATGTGTTTATTGAAAAGGATTTGCAGTTCCTATTGGAGAGTTCTCCACTTAAGCTGTAACAGAGAGCTGTCCTGTCTTTCTCTTTAGTGTCATTCTGTCTTTATTCCTCCATTTTTTTCATTTCACAAGGTTATTGGATAAGTAAGTGTGTATTTAAAGGCAGGCAGTATGTGTGCAGATTTACTACAAAAACACCGGGGTTAGTTGCGAGGCTTGACTCTAAACTGGGGATCATAAGCCAATTCACAGATTGCTGCAAAAATGCATTTCTAGCTTTTACAAGCTTTACAGAAGCTCATATGTGGCACTTTAAATATTGTTCAAGTTTCGAATAAGTTTCTGACCAAGCAATTGTGTGGCTCATAAAGCATCTGCGGGGGGGTAGCTCCCACCCTCTCTTTAAGAAAAACATACTAAATACACACATGGTTCATAGTGCTTTTTTCTGATTAAGTGCATAGAAAGCAGGATTTAAAATAAAACAAATCTCTTTATCGGTTTGAGGGGCTGCTGTATTGAGGGTAAAAAAAACACCTGGGAAAAAGTGGTGCAAAAGGTCCTTTGTGCCTCATCCAGGCATTCTCTCACTTTTAGTTTCTTCACTTGGTTGTAAAAAAGACTAATCTCAGCCTGGAAAAAAAAAGAACGGAGAGAAACAGAAACCACAAGGTGACAACAGAGAGGTGAAGAGAGTTCACGTAGAAGTTTGCATTTCTGGGGACTCTTTCTTAGATTAGTGGTGGAAGGGTTGGGGGATGGGTAGAAAGCACCACAGAGTTTGAAAGTCAAGCTCAACTTCTCCTCTTGTGCTGGAAGACATCTGGAGAGCAGGTGTTTAACAGCCAGCTGTGGTAGAGAAAGGAGACACTTTAAGAGCATAGGGAACTACTCCCTCTACAGGTCATGAAGATACATTACTTTTTAGAGCAGACGAGGACATGCCCAGACAAGGACCATTCAGTCCAAGTACTGATCCCCACTTGGGGCCTAGAGCCCTCAAAAGATTCAACAAAGGTAAAAACTGAGCCCTGATTTCCAGTTTGTACATTTAACCACTTTGCAGTTGATGTCAGAACTGACTTTAGGTAAGTGATCTAACACCAGAGTTTCCACCAGAGACGAAATGTAGTGCAGTGTTATTAAACACAATGGAGAAGTTTCATAGCTTCATGACAAAAAAGCTGAATGTTGTGGTCTTCCTGCCACACTCAATAAAAGTTCAAGTCAGGAATCAAGTTACCAATTTGGGGTGTTAGATAATGTTCTCCCTGAGCTATCAGCCCATTTTTTCCTTATTAACATCACCCTTTAATTTTTAGAGTTGGCCTAACAGCAATTTTCAAACAACAATGAAGATTAGTTTTTAAAAAAAAGGGGGGGGCTACCTCAGCATGACTGGGCAACAGTGGAGAGGAATATCTCTCTCTTAACAGGAAAGAAGTAGCAGTTGAAAAGGGGAAAATAAATGAAAAGCCCACTATTTGATAGCACGAATTAGTCACTTTATTGTTGATATCACAGATATTTTAATTAATCTGAAACCAGCACTTGTTCTTTCTGCTACACCCTGACAAGATGATGTAGTAAAAATGACACCTCAATTCATGCGTTAATTTAAATGTAAGTTGGGTCCTGCTGGGCGTGTTTGCCAGTCAGTTTGATATGTTAGACTTTGAAGGAAAAACATTTGTTAAGAACCACTTCAATTAGCAGTCACACTCAAACATTTGGTTAAACAATTTCATAGGCATTTATGCGCACATGTTTCATACCCCAGAAAGTCAAATTCAGTCATTCAAATCCAATTACTCTGTTTAATACGAGGTTTGTGATGGTGGTTTTGGTCAAGACACGCATATTTAGCCTCTTTGTTCTCTTGTTTGTCTGTACAAGGGTTTTAATAAGGGCCAAGGCACAAGACAACTTTAGATAAATTGAAAGCCTTTTTTTTTTTTTTTTTTCATGTTGCATATTGATATTTTTTCAAGCTTTTTCAAATTGACAAACTGTTTTTAAATCAGATTTTATATTTCCACTTTTGTGTGCACATATTTCAATAAATCACTGCACTGATTTCCCATTTTTCTATGCAACATTTAAAGAATTGATGGACTTTTCCTCTGAACTGTATTTCAACATTTAAAAGGTCAATGTTACATAAAATGTATATGTAAAAAGGCAACAATAGATAAAAAATATGTTATATAAAACCTTATTCTTTTATTTTTTTAAAAGTGATACCACAAAAATTGAGCTTAACTAAAATGACACAAACATTTTATAGACTAGTATGTCTATAATCTCTTTTAAGATTAGTTAATCTTTTTTTTATCTATCAACAAATGATTAATATGTTTATATCTGACATCTATAAACAATAAATATACATTTTTAAAGAACATTTTCTTGTAGGGTTGATGAAACCATTATAAAGCATATTTTGATATAAAACAGTATTTTGTCAGGTTTCTGTCTTTCAGATGTGATATTAAATATTCAAAAAATATTCTTAAAAATTTGCTATAAAACACATCATTAAACACATCCCAATGAAAAAAGTGTCATTGTAATTTAAAGAGTGAGATAGGTCTTAATTAAATCTCACATTAATTGCCACCAAATGTTATAACCTAATACCTTATGTGTATAGCTCTATGGTAGAGACATATTGCTGTTGCAATAACCAAAAAACCGCATCAGAGAGCTTCTAATAACCATTTCCAAAGACAGTGTTGCCTCCCATTATTTATTTTGACGTCACTTGACATAAATTTTTCAATTTTGTCAAGGAATCAGCCTTTTGTTTTCTTGAGATCTCAACATATAAACCTTTTCTAATGATGAAATGAGCTTTGGGTTCCCATGAAAACAAGGAAATTATGGTGAGCTCGAAAAATGAAAGGTTCCTGTGTTAACTCAACTGTCTGCTATTGCTGCCATGACAGTTGGGAAGGATAACATCGGGTTTAAAAGAATTAGGACACATGATTATATATAATAATTCAGAATTTTTTTCACCGTACATCCCACAGATAATCTCCTGATGAATATCTCATAACAAGAATTCTGTTTAATCCAATCACCAGTAGTCCTGATAGTTTTACAGCTCATTAAATACAAAGCGATTATAAGATGAAAAAATGTGCGTACTGTATATTACAAGCACTGTCAGAATCAGAAGCATTAAAAGCATTCTGTGTTTTTTTCCTTTGCCTGCAGGTTGATGTGCCTTGATGTGTGAGTTTGTGCCCATGATTAAGTGCATAGCACATTCCGGGCCTCCTAAACCACGAATAACAAGCTTCAGTTTGTTGTGCCCTAAAGATGAACTTGAGAATTAGCATCATTTGACTTCTTAGCTTTTGACATGGCTGTCAGTCAGCATCAGTGGCTGAATGTAACTAGAGCCATTGCCCCCGGAGGATCATCTCTCACCCTGTCTTTCTTTCACCCGTCCTCTCCCTTCTTCATTGCTCTGCTCTGTCATGTTCCTTCTCTAACACCCTCTGTAGTTCTCCATTCCCTGTTATGGTCAGGTAAATCTGCTTCATATGACTTTGTAAACTGGGCCCCACATGTTCAGAGGTTAAAGAAAACACCAAAGGTGGAACACCAGGAGAAGAGCAAAAGCACCAAAGAAGAAACTAGTCTACACCTTCTGCAAATTATTCACCTATATCTGATCAACCTTGAATTGAAAAATAAGTAAATAAACACACACACACACACACATCTGGTAGTTTTTTTTCTTTCTTTTTTGCATGTGGAATATATTTTGCTAAAACAAAGTTTGACACTTCTTGTGCTGTCACTGGTGAAAAATCAGTCTGACAATCTGGTAAAACTTTTATGTCTTGTTGTAATTTTTTGTTTTTTTTGTTGCAAATTAGTTTAAATTCCCTGTTTTCAGAGATTTGAATTTCTCCAAACTGATGTCATGTTCTCCTCCCATCTCCTGAGGAAGACAATAGGAGATGATAGTTGGTTGTAGCCAAGTTACAAAAGGTGAAAGGTTAAGTAACACCTCTCTGTGTGATGGTGTTTTCGGAGAGGGCCATTGAAAGTACCATTCACTCCTGGATACTTGACACATGTTGGTCTTAGCAAGAAACCAAACACTGGTGTTCTGGCTCCGTCTCTGTTTGTCTCGCCTTACTCTTGGTCATATCTATGTCTCTTGAGATTTGATTTTAATGCCATGTTCATTCTCCATCTCTGGTTTGTGTCCCTTTGGCTTCGTCTCTGTGTATTTCTCCCCATCCTCTAAACTTTCTAACATGTCATTGGCTTAGACATCAATTTGTCCAAGATGTGAGCATGACCTTCACATACAAACATAAATGTCTATTTCTGATATGATCAGAGTGCTGACAAGAGATTTGACCAGATGCACTGTTCTCACAGATGTTTTCGTAATGAGAAAAAAATGAAAACCGTCAACTGTATTTATCAAATCCAAGATCAATGTACCAAAAAATTATCTTTGGCAGCTTTTATTTGACCACTAAATACATCTGCTACCAATCATAATTCATATTTCAATGCTGAGTAGTTAAAGGGATCTTAACACTTAGTACTTAGTACATACAACCGCTTCTTTTGGACCTCTTTATCTTTCTTATCCACATGCACACACTTACAGTGACCCATGTTAATTATGGAGAGCAACTGAGCTCTAGTAGGTAACCTTTACCATGATTTGATATTATCCTACTCAGGCCTCATTCGAAACAGACAAATTAATCCAACAAAAACGTTCTGCTGCCTCTTATGCCCCTTTTCCACCGCCAAGCTAGCCCTACTCTACTCGGTTCGATATAGCCCAACACTACACTACACGACACGGCACCAGTAACATTTTCTTTTCCACCCAAACTGTGGCCTGGAAGTGGGCGGAGTCGGCCCGTTCACCACTAACGTGACGTCGGTTTCAGGTGACTACAAAGTGTCACGCCGCGGTTAGTCAAAAGTAAACACAATGATGGAGTGTAATGTGTAATGCAGTTGACAATCCATATTGTTTAGTTAAACCAAGCTCTTTATTAAAAAAAGACAGCACAAAAGTAAACAGCAGGAGTTGTCTCAGATACAGGCGACGCCAGTGTTGGTGCCGGTGGAATGCAGATCAGCTGTTGCCTCAGCTGCAGATTGCGATGCCATTGTCGGTTCTGAAGCCTGCAGGATTGGAGGATCTTCGCTGACCTCAGCAACCGAACACTCATCGGTTGCACAAACCGAGTCTTGAGTGAAAAAAAATAAAAAGTGTGAACATACGAAACGCATACACTTAACCGCATAGGTGAGACACTGTGCTAGCCTTCCAAAACAGCGTTGTTTGCTAGCTCACTCAGAACAACTTATGAGACGTCTGTGTAACTTTTTACACAAGTTAAAGACTGAACATGTATTTGTTACGATATAAAACATGCATTTGTTAAGACATATGCGTTGCACCAATGGGATAAGAACAACTTACCATTTTTCATCGCCTCCAACAAAGACGTCGCCGTATCCATGCCGTTCGCCGGGCTGTGACCGTAAATGCCGTCCATTTGGTCGAACCACTTCCATGTCTTTCGGTTTGACCCACTCCGGCTGTTGTGGTCCTTTACCTGCCGGTAATAGCTCTTCAGCTTGTCTCGGCACTGCTGAGAATTCCGGTGATAGCATGGCTAGCCATCAGCTTGGTTATATCCTGGAACACCTTCTCATTTCACGTCGCTCCGTCCAGTTCCTTCTGCACGCGGTCCTCAGCCACCACACACAGAAAGGTCTGCACCTCGCTCACTGTCCATGGGTTGGCTTTCTTTCTCTGGTCTTCCATCTTCACAATTCTGTTTATTCTCTGGTTCTCTCGCAGTTGTGTTTTCATACATGGCGGGTGTTTCATACATAAAGCTCCCCGAGCTTCGTTGCGTGTATGACGTAATTTCACCTGACCAATCAGTGGACAGCACTGATCATGTGACGTTTTAGCACCGACAAGTACCTACTAGACCCACCTCTGAAGCAGGTACTTGCCGGGGCTCAAAATTGTAACGGGTCCCACCTTCAACCCGCGGTGGAAAAGCTCCCAACCAGGGTAGAGTGGGACCGTGTAGAGCTGTGTTGGTACAAAAATGTTCGGTGGAAAAGGGGCATTAGGGTCCTCTTTGGGTTCAGTGGAGGTGAACCTAACCCACGAAAGCTGAGGGTCATGGGAAGCAGCAGCTTTTGGCTCGACTGGATAGGAACTTCACTGACAGGTTCTCTCAGAGGATGTTTGTTAAATGGCCGACCACTGATACCACAGTAAAGAGCAGCATTCGATGCCTGCGCCGTACATCACAAGCCAAGGACATGGTGAGCACATCATGACCAATGATCTGAACCAAGGAGGAGGCAATAAGGAATGAGTGGAAGAGTGAGGCCTTTACTCTGGGTTTGGACTCGGGCAGCGTGTGTGGATGTGTGTGCATGAGTGTATGTGTGAGACAGAGAGAAAGAGGGGGGAGGGAGTGCAGCGAGAGAGTACGTGCCCATTTTAGTAGGTTGAATTGGTTTGATTACATTTAGAGATAGCAATCAGTTCCATTCCTCTCACTGCTTTATTGTGTTTGATGTTCGATGAGCATCCAGACGGAGCAACTCGACAAGCATAAATGCACACATATACACACATTTAGTGGGGAGGAGTCTCAAACAGGGCACCATTTAACTGGCAGTCTGTCTTTGTTGCAGGTGTGTGAAGAAATATGTCCTCTTCCCTGACTTCCCTGGAAGTGCTCTGTCACTGTTTAGGGTGGGTAAGCAATGTGTGTATGTATGCATGTCTGGGAGTGATGGCTTTAAGGAGGTACAGCTCACACACACACGCACGCAAATGTTTGACTCGATGCCATGGAAACAGGCAAAGTTTGGTCCTGATAGTTTTTCTCTCTCTTTAATTGTGGGGAAATGGGTTTCAGATGTGACTGCACGACTGATCACTTTGGGTCCCGCGCAGCCCCGTCATGTCCTCCCAAACCACATCAAGGAGACCAGGGCCGATGTGGGACGATAGCAGCCCAGAGAGAGAGGCCCGCTGTGGGGCTTAAAATGCTCCTCTGGGTGCTCTTGCAATAACAAAATCCGCATTAGCAGCAGCCGTGTGATGTGTCCATGTTAGGCTGTGTTGCTGCCCATGGTGATAACTTTGATGCTACTACGCCAGAGCATGGAATTTGTTCATATATCTATTTATTGTCTTTTTAGTCTTGCATATATAAAGCCTTTAATACAAAAAGTTATGCTGGTGCTGTTCGTACAGCGGCCTTAAGTCCTAAGATTCTTGTGTAGATTTAAGTATATAAACACTAACTTTTTCTTATCATGTGTACTACACGTATATTTGTGGTGATAACCTTAAAAAAAATGTGTAACTCTATAAACATTAAAAACTTTATGAAT
Source organism: Odontesthes bonariensis (assembly GCF_027942865.1). Lineage (NCBI taxonomy): Eukaryota > Metazoa > Chordata > Actinopteri > Atheriniformes > Atherinopsidae > Odontesthes > Odontesthes bonariensis. Next base: position 33,101,691 of record NC_134517.1, on the reverse strand, counting down.
ATAATCACACTACTGAAAACTGTCCTCGACATATTTTCAGCACCTGTTGAAGAGATGGCAGACCACTGTGGGTGTAACAAACCCACATTCCAGTAATAGAGCCTTTTGGTTGCTTTGGTTTGTTTTCCTTGGATGACTTTTTACCCCTGGGTGAAAACTCTGGTAATTCTCATGAGAGAATGTAGGGGTTGATGTCATGTGTTCCAACTTGAAGAGTGGGAGACAGGCAGGAGACTCAAACGCACAAGGAGCAAGACACATTTGGGATGCAACGCTGCCATCTGTTGTTGAGAAAGGCAAGAAAAATATCAGACTTTCAGATGGCGAAATAACTTTTGTGACAAACTAGCACTGGACTCCTGAGGTGTACACATATTTCCTCTGTGTTGTGTTGTAAATTAGGACAATTTACTCAGACACTGTACTTTTATAACTGCATATTTCCACATTTACACTGTGAGGTGTAAATCCTTGCTGCCCTGATGATTAAATTCAATATATATGTTAATGATTTGATTTCTCTAAGGATATATATTTTCGGTACCAATGTCTGAGTGACTTACCTCTTTACTGTACACGAGTGTATGTGACATGGTCAGTTGTCACATAAAAGTCCACAAATAAAATGTAATGGCTACTCAACAAGCTTTATTCACTGGATCCTTTACCTTTGGTTTAGCTGAAGATTACAGGTAAAGCTGTTTTTGTAAAGCAAAGTTTGTGATGGGAGCTTATGCGACGGCTCCGAGGTGTTCAACAGCTGGCAAAACTGTTGGCAAATCTGTAAAAGTTGCCACATATTTGGTGATTCTCTTCTTTCATTTTAGAGTAATGTATTGGGATGATGGGAGTGTCAAAAGAAATAAACAATCTGTGAAAGAATACGAAAATGAATAAAGGAAATATAAAGAGGAATTAACTAAGAAAAAGTGTTTGAACAAAAAAGGGAAAAAAATTTCATTTTCAACATTGCTTTTGCTATTTCTCAGACAATTTCTCTAATTTTTCACTGTTTTGCTGTTGCTTTGGTTGTTTCTCAATAGCTTTTGCTGTTATAATGTCCATATTGTTTTTGCTTTTTATAGATTGCTTTTGCTATTTATGTGCCTTGATTAATTATTAAAACCCTATAAGTCTGTAAAAGAAAGTTGGAATCTTATTGATGAATAATATTGTTTGTCATTCGGGAAATTCATGTCTCAAAGAATTCAAGCTGTCATTAAAGACAGAAGGGGGCAACGAAGTGCTAACTTTTTTTTTTTTCATTTTGGTTCACAATTCCATAATTCTTTCCTCGCGATTGAGTGATTTCACTATATACATATATCTATTTGCCCTATTTCATCTGGAAAAAACATGAAAAATGTTTTTTTTTTGCAACAAGGTATATTTCACAAAGTTAGAATGTTCATCTATTAAACAAAATAGTTTTGTGCCATACCATTTTTGGCTTATTTCAACACAGAACAGAACGATACTTTTTGCCAGGGATTGTAGGTTATTTTTTTTATATCTGTGTGAGTTTGTGGTATTTATGTTTTACTTTGTGGTTTTCGTTTATTCTTTCTTGTCATAGTAGTTGACCTCAGTTCCCATGTTTGGTCCTCAGTTACACACTCACCTGTTCATTTTTCAGTCAGTCACAGCTGCAATCACTTACTCATTTGTTCCCCACAGTATACTTTCTCCTTTGTTTATCTCAGTCTTAGTCAGATCTTTGCCATTACTTTCAACATTGAGTTTCTCTGTAGTTCTGTCTCTTTGCTCGTCTGGTTTTCAGTTTTTTAGTCTTTTGTTTTACAAGTTTAGTTTATGGTTTCCTGGCTCAGCCATGCTTTTGCTTTCTTTTAAATAAAGACTTTTTTTCAATCATCCATTAGCCTCTTGACTGCTGTTTTCTGTATTTTGGTTCTCCACAACCCTCCACCACATTCAACCGTGATAATATCACTATTTCTTTATCATCAAATTTTCATTCTTTCAGTATAAATTTTATGATGCTCATGATTAAAAATCCCTTTATGATTTAATACATTGACTTCAAGAAGTAGCCTTTTAAGGGTTTGATTTCTGTGTATTTCTGATAGAAGGTTTTGTTTTGCTTGGAGCAACAGTTTAAGGAGCCACAGATCGTCAAAAGACAACTTTTGTCTCAATTCCAAAGTATTTTAGAGTTCATCATCACTTTCTCTGTTTGTGATAAGATGTGTGCCAGCACTGATCAACTAAAGGATGACCACTAAAGTGACTATAGTTTTTCAGCTAAGATGTTCCTTCTATACTACATCCATTAGAAGTAAGGGAGGTCACAACTTGTTGCATCCTGGGATAGGAGTGGCATCTAATTCCCTGCCTACTGCTGTTATTTCCTGGCTAGTTTTTGTTCTGTTTGGTTAAAACCTTCCAAATCTTGTGGAGAATCAAGAGATTGAGAGGAGGGAAAGGTGAGGGAAGATAGACCTTGGCATACTTAATTAAATTGTGCTGCTGAATGAAAGATCGGCTCATCAGTGCCCGGGTATTCTATCAAAATCTGATCTGCCGCAAAATCTGTCTTCTTTTTTCTCGGCCAGTTTATTAAGATAAATCAATCATAATACTTCCAAATACATTCAGCAGTGTGTTTATTTCCTAATCATATGTAGTCCATTTTATAAGTCACTATATTGATAGTGAAGATGTGTTTTCATCCTAAAACTCGATTGCTGTTGACCATTTGGATAAGAGCAGTAGATAAGAGGATATGATTTTAGAGGCTGATCCTACAGTTTGAGCGAAGAAATATTATCCTGAAAATAGAATTCAGAGTTTGTGCATGCAAAAGGCAACCTTGGAGCAAGCAGGAATACAATATGGCATCTAACAAACTTAATAAGTGGGAAGAAGAGAAGGTGGTGGGAGGGATGGGAAGTTAGATAGCCACCACTTGGATGTATCAGCCAGCTGGCCAGCAGCCGCAGGACTGCAGAGTTCTCCCTGATCTCTGGCTAAGTGAAAATACAACAGCCAGAGGCAAGTAGAAGGGGAATGAAAGGTTCTATTTGCATTTAGGCCTGCTGTGAAGTGGGGTTTGTTGCAGTTCGACTGAATTTTTATCTTTATTTTGAAAGATGTAAGCGGAGCAGCTAATGAGTTGGAGATTTGTGCACAGTATTTTTGTGTACTTATTCACATAATAATATTAATGTTATATACTGCAGAGACTACTTTACTTTGTGTAGAATTTACTCACAAAATCCAAGAAACCAGGTTGGATCATCAACCTTCTGCCATATGGGCATGAGACGCCCACAGACAAAAACATTAAACATCTGTTGCCCATATTTTTTGATTCCCTCCAAGAGGAGCAATGTAAGGTTTCTCCAATAGGGTAATCATGTCTCTGTCCAAGTTTCTTTTTGTCTTCCTCTTGATCTCTTTCAGTAGCTCCTACTGAGCATCAAAACCTCCACATTGTGTTCCTATGGAGCAGGAATCTCCCTACTGTGTAAACATTGCTCAACTCCTTTCCAACTGAGAAACAGATTGAATTTGAACCTGCGTGTGAACTTAACATCTATAGTGTGTCTCTCGGCCAAAGGGAAATAGGGGCCTGGGTGCAAAGACGTTTATCTCATTTGATGTCTGATGGATGAAAAGAAATTGTGGATGGAGTCTGATCTGAACTCAAGATGTGTGTCTGTGTCCAAATTATTTCTTTGTGTGATTATTATTTAATTATGATGATGGCATTGCTCTGCATGACTTATGATGCAGTTGTAGCATTGTATCTAAGTGGGGATGAAACAGACTTATGATGATAAGATTTTATGATCAATTGCCTTGATCACTGTGGATTAATACATTTCCAGTTGTTGTCACTTTGACTAAATTTTTCAAACAATGTTTTTGGATCTTTAAAGTGCTCTTCTAGACAAGAGGGAGGTGACTAGACGTGACCCAACAAAGACCAGGATTCAAAAAGGGCTCATTTCAGCAGAACAAAGGTTGGTGGGACGAGACAGTATGTCAAAGGCCAGGATTGATGGTGTGTGAAGTAGTGAGAGGAAGTGGTTGTTGCCTGTTGTGGTTTTATCTACATGGGAACCTTTGGGAGATGAAAGTGCATTGTAGATTACCTTTATCTCTTTCTGTATATGTTTTTTTTTTTCTTAAGCACACAAAAAATTCACAAATGCACATGAATACATTGCACACACTCGCACATCAGCACACAGCTTCAAACCGTGATAAAATATTGCACCGTGCAGCAGCCAGACAAGGGCACAGCCTGGTGGGTATCCATGGGAACATCACTGTAGCTTTTACAGTGTGTGCTACTCTTGAACTACAGTATGTTAACATTCTTTGTATGACGATGGTTAAGAGGATGTGATGATTTAGATTTTTTTTCCAGTGCAAAGGATCAAAAACAGGAATATTGATAAACGAGCAATCAAGATAAACAAATGGTGCATGAGCAACTTCATTAAAAGGCTTAAGATAGTATTTAAAACTGCACTCACCAACATTTATCTAAAGAATAAAACCAAGCAAGGTAGTTTGGCAGTTACACAAAAATATGCCATAGGCAGCTGATTATGAATGTTATAGATCAAATATGATGACCTACACTCAAGGCCTTAGAACAAGATGAGGGTTGTTGCCTGCAAAGCCAGACAAAACTTAATGCAGGAAGATCCGATTCAAGTTATTCTGAGGCTCAAAAAAAGGGTGACACACCACACCACCTGCCCATTCACAAAAATAAATCAAATGTTTATTTACATTTTTTTTTCCTTTCTTTGAAAAGAATAATACAGTTCAATGTTTAGGAAAATAACTACTTCAAGGTATAATAACCAAAATTTGAAAAAGTAAAGGCATAACATATAATAACTTAAGTGTTGGAGATGGCCTGAGCGAGCTTACTTTCTCAATTTTTTATTAAGATACAGTAAAATCACTGAAGCCAAACGGTAGAGCAGGATTTTAAAGGGCTGGGGCAAAATTCAAACACAAACAACACTCAAACTTTGCAAAAGGAAGGAGTATTGTGATTGCCAGATTATGATTTAGGAGGCCACCAACCCTCTTTTAAAATACTCTTTATAGTTCTACAGCTCTTTTTTTTTTTTTTTTTTAGGGAAGCTATTACCTAAATATAAACTAATCCTGTGGCCTGTTCCTGTTTCCTATGACCATCCATCATCACGAAACTGGACTGACTTTTAATGTAGATAACACTTGAATTTACCAATTTTAATGCAAATTTCTTCAACCTCTTTACAACAGATTTCCTTGGGCTGGCCAAAATATCAATTCTATAATTATTTGATATCATTCCGTGTTGTCAAAAATTATAGAGCATAACTGCTGTTATACATCTTTGTGAAAAGGCTTTGACATCTTCTCATAGGGTTCAAAAGAATATATTTCATAGTGTTCATATCATGTCTTTTCATTCGAAATGCTTTTTTTGCATTCATTAGTTATAGATTAGCTATAAGGTTTTTTGTCTTGGTTGTTAAGTCTAGGACTTTTTCCTTTATTTTAGTTCTTTTTCACCAACTATATATTCAGTTCCACTCACCTAATCTCACCTTCTACTGGATCTCTGTTTTGTGTGTGTTACATTTGCGTCTTACTTTAAAAACCCACAAGGCAAATTCTTTAGGATGGCCACAGAAAAAAGGTCCACATGGCTTCAGTGTGTGTATGTTGCTTCTTCGTTCTTACTTAAGGTTAATACATTAAGAAATACAACTGCAAGGCTAACTATGTGCATATCCCATCCACATTTTTGCTGCTTCAGATAAGGACATCAAAGCATTTGAATGCTTATCGTTCCATGTTCTAATTATAGCAGTGATACACAGGAAATAACTGCTGGCTGGTTTTGTATGAGAGGAAAATTCAGATCATAGACTTTGTATCACTTCAGTCACCTGGCCGTGTTTGATTGAAGTGATATCATTTTAAAGTCTTTTGCTCTTGTTTTCTTTTGTCTCAGAATTCAATAGGAAGTGGCAGTTGGGTTTGCTTTGTAACAGGTGTCTCTTTTGGTGCTTTGACATGTTGAATATGCCTTGGCAGAGTGGTCAAACACAGTAAGCCTTCTCAGTTACAACTGCAAAGCTGGTATCAATAATCTGTTGCATGCTTTGAGATGCTGAGCAATGAAATGTTAATCAATATTTTGATAAGAAACATCTCAGAGCTTAGCATGATTTGCAGTCCTTTTAAAGCAGAATCATTTCAGACTATGTTTGGAGCATTGCCCACGCAGTTAGCTTTTGCATAGCGACTTTTCCACTTTGGCTGGGTTCTACAAAATGCTTTATGTGTTTATCATTCACGGATGCATACATTACACCACTCATTAACACTCGCACACAAATGAGCACATCAGCGTTAGTCTTATGCACAAGGACACTTTGACATGTGGAGGGGATCCAAATGGAGAGTAACCAATTGGCGGACAATCATTCAAACACTGCGGCCACCCATAGCAGAGGAACATACTGAAGAGCAAGCCTGACATTTTCGGGCTTTAGTTCTTCCTGATTGAAGCTGGCATGAATGGCTGAGTTTGATATTTTTATGTTTACACACGGTAACACCTGTGCCCACCGTAAAACTTAAAATTTACACATTTTATGAGCTTTTGTTCAAATTAAAGTGAGGTGCTTAAGTGGGACAGGTGTAAATTAGTTGCTCGGAGTACTCGACCAATGCAAAATATTCAGTGTTGCAAGCTGAACTACTTAACGTTCCAGGTATATTAAAGTAGTACCTTTATTCCAGTACTGTTTTTGGAGGGGAAAATATCTCCCTGAAACTCTGTTTAAAGCTGCAGTCTGCAGGATTTGTTGTTGTCATACGTAAAGTCCTAATTTTTGGCATTTTAAGAGTTTACATGATCTATCAGAACGCTTGAAGTTGAAAACGGTGACCTCCGTAGTAGCGAAATGCAAGAAATGCTTATTTTTTAACCGAAAAATAAAAAGTTATTCAACTTCCTGTCCCGCCCCATCAAAACACATGAGAACTCGTGCACGTCTACGTGCACGCCAGATTCGCGTACACGACTACTCATTCATCAACTCACCTGTCATTTGCGATCATGGAAGACACAGTAAGTAGACTAGCCCGTAATGAAGTTCAATAGTCCAGATAAATAAGCGTGGGGACGAGCCTACCTTGTATCGCGCGTGCACAATCGGTGATTGACAGGCAGCAGAGCCCAGCTCGTAAACCTGATTGGTTACCTTTTACCGGTCCGGTCTGCAATTTTGTAAACAAACCTGCTGGCTTTGGAGGGACCTAGCGGGACATATAGGGGACCTAGAGAACTCATTTTTTTTTTGTATTGGGGTATTTAATGTACTGCTTTCAGAATCCCCGGACAGTTCCAGGAATTATGCTTGAAAAAGAGTTGCAGACTGCAGCTTTAACCACTGATTCCTGCAGTGGAAATAGAAGAGGTTGTGGAAGGGCCCTCGAAAAGACCCAAGTTCCTAGAAAAGGTTCCTGTGGTCAAAATCCAGCTTAAGAAATGATTGCAAAAAAAGACCACCTGCAGCAGACTGCATGCAGCCTTAATATTTATTCCAATCAGTTTCAATGTGTGGACACAGAAAGCATGAGCACCCTTTTAACTTCACACCTGAAACATTTGAACATGTTTCTCAAGTTTTCTATTTCAAATTTGCATATTTCAAAATACAAATGGTTCATTTTATGCTGTTGAAAGCTGTACTGGTGTTTTTCATATGTTTGTCATTTGTCTTCCTGGGTGTTGTAATGGCAACTAGTTGTTCTTGCACAAACTAAGCTCCTCACCGAATGAGTTATTTTGAGTTTGAGCATCAAGCTCTGACTTTCCTGTTTTATCAAATGCAATATCAGTTGTATAAAACAATTTTGGCAGTAAATCAGGACAAAGCTAAGAAAAACACATTTGTGCATTTCCTCTAAATAATCCTTTGTCACGATATGAGCTATAAACTGAGCAAAGTCTCAATCATAAGGCTGTTCTGAATACATTTTATTTTATGCATTTTTGTTTAATTTATGAGATGTATAATGTTTTTTTTAAGTCAAAACTTTTCCAAAGAATATTTAAAGCACATGCAAATAAATGATGAAAAACAAACATAGAAACAGGATGGTTGAACAGAAGAATGGTGTGCCAGTGCTCACACAAGATATAGGCATTGTCACAGAGATTAGTTGTGTATTTCTGAATGAGAGGTTGACTCTGTGATATATAAACCACCCCATTCAGTGGTGTTAACAATCCTGCTTTGTCATGGATGGGAAAATATGTGCATTATCAGGGTGTGTGCACCATTATCAGCATCTCTGTGGCTGTGCAGCTGTAGACAAGAGGAGGAAAGGCAGCCCCTTTACAAGGCTGCAACATTCACAGTCACCCACCTGTTTGCCTGTGTATGAATGTATGAGTGTGTATGTCTGACTCTTGTTTGTATGTTCCTACTTGTCTCACCCTTCTCTCTCTAGATTGTATTTCGTCTCCACCTGCCGTGTCACCAGTGCTAATCCCTCCCACCTGCTTTGACAGACATGACTTCGATAAGAAACGACACTCGACCCCTTTTACTCACGTTTGATCTGCCCAGCACACACACCCACACACACACACGCGAATTCCTTATTGTATGCTCAAGAAGAGCAGACTGAAAAGATACTTTATTCATTATTTCTCATTTCATTCATATTTTAATTTATCTATTCAGTTTTCAAATAAGACTAGTGATTTTTTATTTGTTTTTGCTCTTTGGCTCCCCTTATAGCTGTGGGAGGTAAGATCACTGACTTAAAAACAAAGCTCAGTGTCAGCCTGGAAAATGTATAGCCATACACATTCATTTTATGTCATGTTGAAAAGACCACAAAGCTGCCAAAATCTCAGCCCCTTGGCCTTTTAGGACAGTTTCAGGCCAGCGAATCTGAGTTAAAAAAAAAAAAGAAGTCAACATACATCAAAAAAAGTCAGAAGAACATGAATTTAAGTCCAACAAACTTCTCTACTTTTGCTTTAATTAACTGTATTTCCATTGATAATTATGCAAGATTCTTCATCACATGTGCAGCTCTGAGTTTTCCCAAAATATGTTTCGCTGAGGAAAAATGGAGGGAAATGGAGGCTTGGAATCTCCCCAATGGACACATACCTTTATATGCTTTTTCTATGTTGGAACTAACCCCACCACAGAAAGGAGTACTGAAGTGACAGTACTAAAGTCACATGTATGCTAAATAAACCCTGGATGTCACTGATGATCCATTCATGTGCATTGTTTAAATCTTTAAGGATAATGTTGTAAAAATGTTCTTGCCAGGCTCAAAGCTATCTCTTTGTGGCCACAGAACAAAAATTCAGACATAATATATTCTATACTGGCATCTGAGGGCAAGTTTTGGATGTTACAACATTGTTATTGTCATTGTTTCTGAATGTTGAAGATACATACTCAGTTGCAATATGCCTGTGATTTTGATAGACCGATGCTTCATCCAATCATCCATCAGTTTGTTTTTTTTTTTTCAATTGCCTGCCCTGTTCCAAAAAGTTTCTACAGAGAACTTCTCCAGACTATTCTGTGAAACAAACCACATGATGAATGGCAGTGGATGGTGCTAATTCCATGCATTTAACTAACAGCTCCACACTTATATTACATTTTCTTTTTCTCTCCCCTATGCTAAGAAAGTACTTACTTCTGCATAGGAGCTCAAAAAAGACCATACAAATAGTGTTCTCTGAGGTACAATCACATGCTGGTCCTGACACGTAAAATGATATATATACTTGTAGTTTTTAGAACTTTGATAAAGTTTCTGTTGTCTAAAAATGTCCTTCATGGAATGCTGAGGGCTTATGTGTGGAAGAAAAGATAAACTAAAACTACATAAGAAGTGTCATCAAATGTATCATGAGTATTGCTTTAGGCAGTAATTATTGCTGGACAGTAATTATATCATTTTGAGTCTGATGATGATGAACAAAAACCAATCAGTGATATTTCATCCATATTGTGAGATCTTGTCATAAGGACAGAAATAGACCTATCTATATAAGATTACCCTTTTTTTAGGGGAAGGATGTAAACAGAATAACATGAATACTGAATTACTGTGTTGTAGTATCTTATTTCCCTTTATGCTGTAAGAGCTCTCTACCACCCTCTGTCTCCACTGACTCTCTCTGCCCTGGCAGACCCTCTGGTAGTTGATGGGTGAATTCTGTCACTAAAGCAAATATTAGTCAGAGCTCTCAGAACCCCTCACTCCTCCTTTCCTCTGTCATTCAGCCTGATATGTTGTTTCACATGAACTAATTAAATGTCCGGATGAGGCGGAAAAGATGCCTGCTGACAGGAAATATCACCACAAAGCCCTCCCTTCTGTACAAGTATTTCCACCCCCAGACAGGGTTTTGTCTTGTGGTTTGCAGTCAAATGGATGTGACTGCCCCCCAGTGGTCAACTTTCACTTGTTCCCCCAAATGTTCTGAATGAGTGTTTGTAACAGAGGTGATGGATAATTCTGAGCTCTGCTCTCACTACTGATAGAATAGATAGAACTCTTCATACATTTATTCACTTGGTCAGGGGTAATTTTTGTAAATGTTTTATTTAAGCTTTCAAAACTTACCCAATTACTTTTCAAGCTTTTCAGCTTCATCAAACACTTCTTGGATGGAGACAAGTGGAAAAGGTAAATGGAAAAATTATATTCACAAATCTGATGTTTTTTTAACTGAAATCAAAGGCATCTACCTATACTGGAAGCTTTAAAATACTAAATAACAATGTATTCCAATTTTTTACAGTACTATAGATGATTTAATTTTTGTTATCAGTTGCCATAAATCAGTTGCCATTTCTATTAAAAGGCTGAAACTGAAATACAATATATAATTTGTTAGATGTCGAGATAATTGGTGTGTTGTGGTCAGATTCGGGTAGAATACACCAAATGGAATATGGATATGTTGCAGCTGGTGTAGTTGCATTTAAATTTCACCAGGTGGCAAATTTACCACATACAGCATGGAGGAGACACTGACTGCCCTATTTAAAGAATACCTTCTTAATCCAAGAAAATGCACTCAGCATCTTATTTTCTTTGAATGGTGCTCTACTTTTGGGGAAAAGTATACAGAAAGGAGAACATGAGAGTAAGGGAAGTCATGAAGTTTATACATTGAAAAATAAGAAGTTTGTTCTCTCAGATTAGATGTACCAGATTTAAGATACAGAAGGCACATTTTGAAAGCTTTAACATAGTAATAAAATTCATGCATAGAAATAATTAAGACTGTTGTTTTTATCATTGTGGCAGCATGGGAAGTTCTGTCAGGATGATTTACACATCAAATGTGCCATTCATCCTGCAATGAATATTCTGAGTGAACATCTGGAACAGCAAACGGTTTCACCTCAGTGTATTTTGTGTATCCATCTTAGGTTTTTTGTATAACTGCAGCAACAATTTAATCATGTAAATGTTGTCTATAGTAGTTTGGTGTCTCAAACTGCCATATAGTAAGTGAAGAGTAGGAAGGTCAGGCAATATGTTTTTTGTAAAATAAAGAAAAATGTATTGTACGTGAATAAAATCAAAACAGTAATGGACTTTAGAGATCAGCAATGTCAGAAAGTGTGAGCAGTGAACGGATGTGTGTCTGGAGATGAAGGTACACACACAAAATAGGGTTGATGCGTAGTAGATTGAGGAAAGACAAAAAAAGACTATTTTATTTAAGGAATCATATAAGAGTCATATTGCCTGGGAGAGTGAGGGAAGTCAGCAGCATTCACTGATGACCTTTCTTGCTCCAATACAACACTTATTTAGCACTGAGATGTGTCATTTTCTCTCTGAGGCTACATGGGTTTTCTCCAGGTATACTGGCTTCATCACAGAGTCCAAACAACATGCATGTTAGGTATTAGTGGTTCTAAATGTACTGCAAAGGTGAGTACTGTATATGTGTACCCTGCCTGTTGCCTCGACCACCTGTAACAGACTAAAGCTCCCCTGCAACCCTGTACAGGATGAAGCAGGTATGCAAAATGAATGAATGAATGTCTTTCAGTTTGGTAACTGCAACATTAGATGAGCAACAAAACATGATATATTAAACTGTATCATTATTTACTGAACCAAAAAAACTGGGCCACAATGCAAAACCAGTGTATAAAAAAACCAAGCACACCCTTACTGCTTCCATAAGCCCTAAGAAGAGAAGTAGAGGCCAGGTGCTGCTAATCCGGTGTACTTGATTATCTGATCATCACCAAGTGTGTATAGTCTGGAGCATTTAGGTGTGTGAGATCAACCACTTAATCATAAGAAAGCAACTGCTGCTGCCTATCAGTCTGCCGAGGGTTGTAAGGCCATTTCCAAACTATTTTGAGTGGAAAACTTATAAGACAGTTGCCCATCAACAAATTTGTCCCAAAGGTCAGTGCATCCAGTGCTCAGAGAAACTGCAAAAAACCCAAGAGCTACATCTCAGACTCTACAAGCCTCTGTGTGTTGAATGTTAAAGTTTATAACAGTATACCAGAATCGGACAAGTAGGTTTGGTTGGAAAGGTAGCCAGGAAAAAGCCTTTTCTCTCTAAAAAGAACATGACACAGCTTAGGTTTCATAAAATGACAATGATCCGAAGCACAGCAACAAATCTAAGAAAATAAAATAATCAAGTTGCTGCAATGGACCAGTAGAAGTTAAGACCTTATTTAGATTAATATGCTGTGGTGGCACCCCAAGAGAAATGTCAATGAATGAATGCTGCAAACCTCAATGAACTAAAGCAATACTATAAAGAAGTGGGACAAAATTTCTCAACAACATATGAGAAAATGATAACATCAGAAACAATTACTTTAAAGTTATTGCTGCTAAAGGTGCTTCTGCATGTAACATAACCATGGGGTGTATATATTTCACACACTGCTTCTGCATTTTGGTTTAGATTCATTAAAATGAATAATAGTGAAATATATCATGTGTCATTGTTTATCTGAGGTTGTACTGACCTAGTTTCAGAATTGTATTATTCTTTTTTAAATATTATTTTGTCCTGACAAGTAAAACCTTATATTGGAAAGAGGGTGTACCTAATTCTCAAACCCACTGAAAACCAATGCATCTGCCAGAGAAGTGTAAAATAAAAGCCACAAAGCCCAAGCTCCCCTGTCCTAGCTACCAAGCCCTACTTAAAGACCTCTCTCAGCCCTAGTTTTCAGACAGATACAGGTGTTGGGTATTTCAGCACCAATTCCACAACAACAAGAAAAGCACCGGGGAAATGCTCCCAATACACTGTTATCCCCCATGTTGTCTGGCATACTGAATTAAAAATATACTCACTGGTCTCCGATTGAGATCAACCACTTAAGCCTATAAATAGGATGCGTGCGTGTCTCTGACAAACTCAAATGTGGCTATGCTCACCCAGAAGACCTACATTTCAAAAGAAACATTGCTCCCTTCCAGCATCAAATAAATTTACCCCACATGATAAAGAAAAACTGTCTGATAAACTGATTCATTCATGTGTGGTACTTTCAAAAGTCTTATTTACAATGCTAAATACTAAAGCACTTTTAAGCTTTATGCATAAAAAGCAAACAGTATAGCATTTGTAAAAAAGTCTCAAGTTCATCAGATTGTCTTTGTATGGTCCAACAACCATTTGGCACAAACTGGCTAAAAGGAAAGTGACAAGTGAAAAGGCAACACAATAGAATTACTGAAAGGACATTTTATAAAATTAACTTATATGAAAACAATGGAATCAGGAACGGAGTATCAGATAATCTGAGCACTGAATGGATTTATGTTGTGTTTTCTGGCACTGATGAAGGTACAAACACGAATAAGGCTGATACATTAGTGGATTGAAGAGAGACAGATTAAACACATGGAACGGCTTTTACAGCCTTTGAGGATATAGGTGAGCTGCATTAGCTAACAATCCTCTCAATTGGCTGCAGCTCCCCACGAGACAATGGCAAGGACATCACACTGGCGTCTTATTTACATGATTTAAGTGATATGACTAAAACACCTCACACTTAAAGTAGGATTAATCAAACACTTTTAATCCCATTCATTTTTGCTCCTTCCTTCCCATCCCTGCTCTTCTCACATGTTCCTCTGCTTTTCTCACACAGGCAAACGTGCTAAAAACTGGTTCAGAAATGCTTTGTAACTGAACTTTAAATGCTGAACAACTAAATAAAAAAAAGATAAAAATAATTAGTTTTCTGTTTTTAACTAAACAATGAATAGCTGAATATCCTCATAATTATGTGAATATGCCATGAAACAGATTATCTTTATTTAGTTGCTTTTTGTACATCCATTGGTTTTGTATCTTTTAAATTGTTTGAGTTATATGAAGAAATTACATGGCCAGCTTTGTAAATATTTCATACGGTTACTCATGCTGTACTTTAATCATACTTTAGGAGCACTGCATCAAAATTGCACAAATCAATCTTTTACATAAAAAAGCAAAACTTATAGTGAGGGAAACATAGAAAATGATCATCCAACTTTTTTTGCAAATATCTTCTTTGCAGGATAAATTGATCAATTCTTTATCTTTGATTTGATTTCCCAGCCTTTGCCCAGAGTTGATCTCATCATCCTTATAAAGAGAGATGATACAGTAAACCCATCATACAATACTTGTTAACCAAATGGCAGATGTGACAGATAAAGGTAACAACTAGCTGGAGAAAAGAAGAAGGAACATTTAGACCCAAATATGTTTATCGGGAGTTAGTAGAGATTAAAATAGAGGGGAAAAGAAAACACTTTTTATTTGTTGGATGTGCATAAAATTTACTGCTTTGTAAAAAGTTCTCAACATATAATTTATCAGATCATTTTATCCAAACTTTTCATTGTCAATTTCTTCTATTGTGCAAACTGACACATGTTAATGCAGCTTTAGACAGTTCAGCCACAGTTCTTGTCTAATACATATGTTATTTATGGCCTCTCACAATGAAATATATGGGAAAACATGCAAATAAAGATTTTTTTTCCTTCAGTTTTCCACCATTTCCTCTCCCAACTTAATCATCAGTCCCATAAGAGGTAACCATCACATTTTCACCCTTTAAAATCTACCAAATGATGTATAATGGAGCCAGGAAATGCTTTATGCTTACTGTTTAATACAGAGATTGTGACAACCTGTTGTATTCTGTTTGATTTGTGATGAAAGAGTTTCTTTTGATCAGCACCTGATCTATGATCAAACGGCAGCATGATCAAAAGAGTTTGTGAGCAACAGGTAGCACTTCACAGTTTTAATGTTACCGTCTTTCATCCTAAATTGAAAAGTTTGGCTTGAACTACCTTCTTACTTCCGTACTTTGTTTTGTCCCCGTTGTTTTGGTTGGCAGTTGGGTGTAAAAGACTTCCAATAGCAGGTAACAGATGATTATTGTTTTGTGGTTTTCTGTGTTTGATCACCACAACTATTCAACTGTTTGATTTTAAAACTGGTGTGCAGGGAGAGCAGACAATGAAAGACATTTATATTATTCAGAACAACGGCAGTATCTAGGGCACTTTATCGAGAAAGTAAACAATAAATACTTGTCCAATTAGATAAAGTCCAGCTCAGTCAAATTCATTATCAATTAAAATTATCTAGCTAAGGAAACCAACAGATTGCAGCAATTTGCATTGAAGTAGGTGTGTTTTGTTATCTATATTGTAAGTATTTTGAGAGACATTCCTTTAATTTCTACAATGTCTAAAACTCTATAGGACATGAAAAACACACACAGACAAAAAACGATGAACAAAAGAAGGAAAGCAACACAAACAGTCTTTCGGATAAACTGATCACAGCACAGAAGAGGGAGTCTTTTCACCGGTCAGAATTTGGCCTGAGTAGCTGTGAGATGATTCTTCGCTGGGGACCTCGTGATGATGATTAGATAATGTTGGAAGATATCGCTTTTGTAACAACGATGATATGACGATAACTGGAGGGAAAATGATTATTTATAAGAGAAATTTGACACATTCTACTGGCGGCCTGTCCAGGATGTACCCCGCCTCTCGCCCATTGACTGCTGGGATAGGCTCCAGCCCCCCCGCGACCCGACCGACGGATTCAGCGGTATAGATAATGGATGGATGGATGACACATTCTGACATACTTTCCTGTACCACATGTAGCAAGTAAGGGACAAGACATAGACCCACTTCACCGTGTTTGCAGCTAGTCTTTTGCACATCACACAGATGATACTTTATGAATCTGAAGTGAATGTTGTTGCCTATTTTTTGTCACACTTCATTTTGTGTAATAGCTACATTTACCACAGCCCAAAGTGTAGCCATTTCACAATAGAATCTCAAAAATTGGTAGAGGAAAAGTATTACATCTTATGGGCTACAAAACATTTACATACCTTTATCTGTGTTCCAAAGTGGTATCATGCCTACATTTTGCATAATGTGAAACTATATGTGATTTAAAAACTAAAAGATTACTTCATTGTCCTAGGTTTCCCTTTGCTAATAGTAACTTCACTACTTTATGATTATTTGCATCATGTAAAACTGTCATAGGTGTGACACTATACAACTATTAGATGTTCCAAAATATGTATACTGTATGAATGTAGGAAGGGGTGGACAGTGGCATTAAACCACAGACTATAACTGAGAACCAAATTTGAGTCCCATCCAGCCCAGTATAGTCCAACAACTTTTGACTTCATGACTTTGCTGTCATCTCTCTGGGTACTCCGGCTTCCTCCCACTGTCCAAAAACATGCATGTTAGGTTAATCGGTGTCTCTAAAATTGTCCTTAGGAGTGAGTGTGAGCGTGTGTGTGGTTGTTTGTCTTGTTTGTCTCTGTGTGGCCCTGTGATGGACTGACGACCTGACAGATTCAGCGGGTATAGAAAATGGATGGATGGATGGACTTTGCTGTCAGATGCAGCTGGTTTGGGTTATGTATAAAAAACACATCATTATGGTTAGATACTCATAAATAGCCCACAAAGTTTCAGGTTCACATCAAGGCACCTGAATTCTCCTCTATACACGACAACAAGTAATGTAAAACGATATCATATCAGAATTTCTGCTCCATATTGTGTCAATACTTCATTTTAAACATGTTGACAAACATACGTATAACTTATTTTCTTGTGAAACTGGGATGATAAATGTAAAAAATACGAAGGCTATAAAGCTATTGGAAATAGTTTGTATTACTATTTGCTTGAGAAAATCCACCTATGCACAAAAACAATATGGATGTTTGATCTATTGATAGAAACCATTTCAACCAATAAATACTTTACCTTTAGTAGTTTACCTTCACCTCAGCGTAAATATATGCTCTGTAAAAAATAAAACTTTTACAATTTGGCCAGCTAGTAATACCCAATCAGAAGAGTACACTGTGTTATACTTTCAGTGCTATTTGTGTCAGTTTGCCCTGGCCTGCAGGCTGGACGGTCAGACAGTAGTCATGTAAGTTAGTGGAGGGACGCCAGCTCTGCTGGGGGTAATTGGATCAACTTGAGGACACAAATGCACAACAGGGACATGCAACACCCTCCCCTGGGATTGAATGTGTTTCTTTCTACCACTGCAGCAAGTAAGTCACAAATCAATAGACAATGAAAACACATATTTCACTTCAGTGATGATATTAAGAAGTGCTTTGAGAGCCATGGTCTGGCCAGATGAGATATTTTGATCTGAGCTGAAAGCCTTTTCTGTCCCCTTTGATTGAATCTGACCAAGTAAAACAAGTCCAGGTGATGTTTCACAATATTATTCAGGTGCCTATTGTGCCCAGAGCTGGCACAAAACGTCTTTTACAGATTTCCAAAATCTCTTGAAGGAACATTCTTCTATGAACTGTCAGGGGGAAACAAAGTGCCCGTATTTTCGCATATTTAGAAAGGAGAAGGCAAAACTGTTGCATGAACATAAATATACCTCATTCTCATGTGGAAACTAAATGGCATGTACAGTGTCCATAGTAATTTAAACTGGCTTCAAATCAGATGGTACAGATCATTAAATGAAATTGAAATAAACACTAGAATTGCCAACACTAGGGCTTCACCATCATTCATCAGTGTTAGTCGGTAAACACGAGAAGAACGAAATAGTTTGAATTTTAAATTGCATTAATTTTCCAAAGGAACTAGACTAGAGAGAAAAATAGCACTTCACCTTGTCATGTATGTGTCGCAGTCTATCAATGGCAACTAAGACCTAAAAACAACACCCCTAGTGATTGGATCATTGATTGGTTCTCTTATTGGATGGCTCGGCTGCCACTCACGGTCTTCTCTGTTGGTTTGTCTAAGCTCAGGGTTTACGCATAGCGACTAATCTTTGTCCAGGTTACAGGCGCATAGGATTTGTGTCGCAGCGTTTCCACACTAAGAGAGCATCTGCCTGGATATATTTCCATTCAACGGGAAAATCATCCATATTCTTATCCTCCTCCGCCAAGTGAGTAAATGTGTAAATGGAGTTTCAGTCGTCGTGACTGCCGTTCGCCGCCTCTCACCCTGCAGAAGATTCTGAGCTGAACTTGCTGCAACATCATCCATATCACGGCAGCTCTCTCCTTCGCAGACATGGGTACCGTGCTCTCTATATCACCTTCCACAAAAAAGGCATCTATTATGGAAGCTGAGGCCACGGGAGAAGTACACAAAAACGACAAGAGCCTGAAGCGGCACTCGATGTTTGTGTCTCTCTCCTGGAAGAAGCTAGTGTCCACTTCGGCCAAGAAGAGCGCCAAGAAAGTGACCCCGAAGCCACTGCCCACCCGCGAGCTCCCGTCCAGCCAGGTGGCTCAGCTCAACAGCGAAAACATCAGGAAAACGCACCAAACCGAGGAGAAGAAACCCAAAGCGCCCATTCCAGTCCCGGTGCCCACTGTTCCCACGCAAAACAGCGAGGTTTCGATCCAAAGCGGGAGGCTTTCCACTGTCCAGAAGCAGCCCAGCAGCGTCTCTCTGGTGTCGCCCAGGCGGATAGTCATCCAGGCGTCAACCGGGGAGCTGCTTCGTTGTTTGGGGGACTTCATGTGCCGCAGGTGTTTTAAACTAAAAGAGTTAAGCAGTGGCGAGGTGATCCTCTGGTTCCGAAACATTGACCGGACTCTTTTGATCCAGGGTTGGCAGGACATTGGCTTCATCACGCCGGCCAACGTGGTGTTCGTGTACCTGCTGTGCCAAGACTCCATAACGGACAGCATTGACAGTCAGGCTGAGCTGCAGGGCACCTTTCAGACTTGCCTCTACCTCGCATACTCCTACATGGGCAATGAGATCTCATACCCACTCAAGCCATTCATGATCGAGTCGAACAAGGACGTTTTCTGGGAGACGTCGCTTCGGATCATCGACAGCATGAGTGCCAAAATGCTGCAGTTGAACGCAGACCCGCACTTTTTCACCGAGGTCTTCCAGGACCTGAAAAACCAACGCGATGTCAGCGAGTCCACTCTGGACCGCTGAGGCGGAAACGAACAAGACACTGGAGTATTTTAGAGATGAATGTAAAAAAAGATGACTGCAGAATCACATTAGCGTGGTTTTGAATAGCAAGGCCATCATTGAAAGGTCCTCGCGTCTGAGCTGAGTGTCTCTCGTGATGTTACACTACTTAAGTATGGTGTTTAGGTTACAGTATAGGAAGTTTCAAACTTGCATGCCAATTGTACATTGCATTTCTGTGGTCCAATCCACAGTCCTATTTTGAACTTTCCCTAAGGTGACACGGGGATCGACTTCATTCTACACGTTCTTCTCTAAGAGACTCTTAGATCCCCGTTTCATACAAGATTAGCCAATGTTCTGAAAAAAACCTGAATGGATGCTTTAAGGTGAAGTCAAAGACAGGACCAGAATAGATCAGTGAGTGGAGTTAGAGCAGGGGGCGGAGCTGTCCGAGGTGCTGACCTGTGCAGCCATTCTCTCTTGTCTCCCTGCTGTGGGAGTCACTTTTTCCTCAACAGAGCCAAGTGTAGCTTTGGAGGACCACAATCAGCCCAGTCAACTTTCAACACATAAACCTTGAAAGAACAGGTAGCAGATTGTACTTTTTAAACAGTAAGCTGGTAAATTACACTGTTGCACAGGCAAGAGATGGCAAGAAGCAATGATGAATATAACTGTAAATATCAATGTATGGGCAACAGCGGTATGAGGCTACACATATCATCTGTAAACCCTGTATACATGTTAAAAGTCTCACCTTCAAAAAAACAAAAAACACCATGCTGGGGATCTTTTAATAGCTGGTTGGTGTATAACTGTTTTCAGCTCTTTCTTCTGTCATAACAGAAATCTCAATTTGCAATTACAACTGTAGTAACATACCCGTGCAGTAAGTACGTTTCAAGCTGAACATGAGGGGTAGATATTCAAAATTAGAGGAAGAGAGTGTCTCCACCTCTGGAATGTATTCGGTTGCACTAAGGGGGTCTATAGATGGCCATACAGCAAGGTAGTCAACCCAAGGCATCTTTTATGTTTTGCTTTTCAATACATGTTGGCCACTGTGGTGTACTGCTCTGCAACACATTGCAGTGGTCAGCTGGAGGCTGAATGTGTAGTTTTTCACAAGATTATTTTATTTTTATCTTCTATGTGCCAACTATAAAATGATCTGAAATCATGTTTTCCATGTACATGTACGTATTTAATTTCCCGCTGCTTGTTTTGAAGGTGGCTGTATGATATGTAGTTGAAGCATCACAAACACAAATAGCTTAATGGTCAAATAAATTTTTTGCGCACTACTCTAAATGTGTCCTGGGCCTCAGTTTGCTGGCTTAGGTTCACTTTCAGTTGAGCTCATTTAGGATTCTTCAAAATGTAAATATGTAATTAGGGAAATCTTATTTGTGAGTGACGGACGAATATAATTTTGCACGTGTCATTGCAGTATGTATAAGCTAAAGGTGTTTTGACTTCAACTCTGAAACCAAACTTGCAGGGTAAACCTGTGTATTGAGTCTCATGGACCCTCCGACAGATCATTGTGATGTGCTGTGAATCCGTTGCTTGGAAAGTGAATAATGATGCTGCTATTTTTGCACAGCTGTGAACAAACTGTTGATGTTTTGCACAGTGGTATAACATAATGGTGATGTACCAGTGTTTCCTCTCAAGCACTGGAGTGTTTGCCATTAAGTTTGCAGTTACTGTCACCAGCTCTCGCTTTAGAATGATCATCTGTGAACCGAATCTTTTGTACAGTCCATTTTATGTCATGCTGTATGAAAAGTGATGTTTAGGTGTGTGTGCTGTCTGCGGTGTCACGCCACAGATGCGTTCACTCTTTCTACATGTTGGTAAAAGGTCAATAAGGTAATTGTTTAATGTGACCCTAATGTAATAAAACCAAACTAAAGTAGAATATCATGTCTCTCCTGCATTTATATTGTCTTAAAGTTTCTGTAAGTAATCTAATTGTGTGTGCACACGCGTGTAGTCCGTATTTATACATGGCTTGCGGTTTGTTGAACAAGTAATTCACTCCACACCTTATCTACGCACAATACCCACTAATCCTCAATTCGCTATGAACCCTTGAGACACAATTATGCAATAGAAATAAGTCCATGACGAATATGCTTACCGGGATGTGTTGCCATAGGTTGCTAAGAGATTGTAACTCGTGAGAATTTTTTGGTTGCTATGAAACTAGAAGTCATCCGTTAGAGGTATTGTTACATGGAAAGTTTTGTTTAGACGTTTTTTTTTTTTTAGAGATAATGCAGTTTAGGGGTGTATATATAATCAGCTATATATGTAAATCTGAACCAAACAGCTGTTACATCCCATAATATTGTTGGAATTGATGCTGCCTTGTAGATTGAGGACATCAAAGGATGCTGACATACATAAAGGATATTTTTGGTATCCTGTCTTTGTGTCCTGGCTTTGCTATGAGGCCATGTACTTAAATGGGAACAAAGGCAGCTTAGAATTGCGAGAGGGAATTGCGAACCTTCACAGTTCTGTCTTTATGCAGTAATTTTCTTATCTGATCTCGCATGGCATTTTTTGTGTTTTTACAGATCTTCATTTAGCATGACAAGAACTTTCAGCAGCCTCCATTACTTCAGATCAGGGATATATTGATGATTTACTGGATGGCTGAGCAGAACTGCATTGATAAGGATTTCCTCTTAGTTTTATGAATAAGCCACATGGGCTTGGAGGGTTCTTTCGTGTGATTGGTTAAAATCTGCTGCAGTCTCAGAGCTGTCTGTGGCTCGCTTGCTCTCCCCCTCTCTTCTTACAAGGACACACAGTGTCTATTTACAGAGCAAAAACTGTGAAAAGCAGACAGAAAATGAGAAAAGGCAAGACATTTGTGACAGAAAAGGGGCAGAAGGGGAATTGTTTGAAGGGTAGATAGAGGTAGAGAAGCTACAAAGATTAAAAAAGGGAAAGATGAAAACAGAATCACGGCACACTGGTTTCAAATTCAATGCTTTTATTTCTAATTTCAGTCTGATGGTAAGAAAATATGCAACCTCAAATCTTAGTTTTATTTCAGGGGAACATAATCAATTCAAGAATTTTGAAAATGAAACTTTAGTGAAATACAGAATGTCTGCAGCAAAATAGTTCCTCCTGAAATATGATATTGCTCACTGCTGCATGTTGTGTGACATACAAACATTTTAAACTTCCATGTGATCTAAGAAGTTCATTTTCCCTTTGATCTATGAGATCAACCAGCTCAGTGAAACAGGTTGACTTCATGGTAGAATTCTGCAGCAGCATTATGTAACCCACATAAGAGCTGCGAACCAAAACTGTGTTTTGAGCCTTTTTTGGTTATTAAGATTCAACCCAGGTCTCCTGCATATCTGTCTGCCAGCCTGCTCCCTGCATTCTTCTCGGCTGCGTCTCTATAGTAACGGGTAGGTAAGTGAATGGGAACTGGGCAAAGTGAGCTGTGTAGGGGTCCGCGTGGGCTGAACCACTGCGCAACACATGCACACTGCAGTGATCAATAGAAGATGTACACACAGTGTAAGGGAACGTGTGTTGGTCCTGACATGTTTCTAACATCTCCACATTCAACCACTCTGTCATTTCCCAGCTGTCGTTGCCCCAGCTTTGGAGCTGCTGTGGTTATTAGAAGCTAAATGTAACAAAGTACATTTACTCTGTACTTGTATATACTTTAGTCATTGGCTTCCCTGCCTTTTTTTCTGCTCTTCCACATCTTAGGGGGACATATTATATATTCATTACATGTATATGACATAGTTACTGGTGACTGTACAAGTCAAATATTTTGCACAAAATAAAAAAAAAACATGTAAAGAACTTGATATAGTATATCATGTTTTGTTGTAGAAATACTCAGTAGTTTATACAAGTTGAGTTGAAATCTATCAGCCCTTCTTAGATACTTTCTTAATTTGATAATTGTTGTTATGGAATTATTGTCTTAACTCCCTATTAAGATTTTGCTTACCTTCCTATTACATCTGATGAGAAGTGAAATATAGACTTTCAATGTTTGTGCCGGCCGGCCACGTGTTTATTTTCTTCTGCAAAAGAGGTCAATCCTCACCAGTCAGCGTTCGTGGTGAGAAGAGACCCAGAACAAAGGAAATCAGAAGCATTTATACAGAAAGAGGAGGGTTTGGTTCTTTCAGGTGACACCTGAAAGAACACACCGTGTGTATTCTCCAACTGTCTCCTTGCCACACCCCCTGGGGGAAAGTCTCGCACTTTGGGGAGATGCAGAATCCGGAGACAATGGTCATTTGAATGATTATTGTCAATGTGTTAATCAACAGACACATGGTCTGCAGACATTGGGTCTACAACAAGGTGTCTTTTAAGAGACAAAAGGTTAGCAGACATCGAATTTACCATAACACTGAACTATTGAGATGTAATTTCTTTCTCTTTTTTCAGAATAACAATCAGAAAAGTAATCAGTCAGCTTAAAAAATGACCGAACGTTTAATCCATAATCAAAATAGTAATGATCTGCAGGTAGATGCAATAGTTTAAAACGAACTCCACTTCAACCAACTCAAAATCGTGCTTGCATTAATGCATGAGTAACAATATTCTGCAAAAGGTTCACAGTCACTGGGGATCAATTTTAACATTGGTTGGCTGCCTCCTTTTCCTCTTCCTCTTCTTCTTCTTCTTCTTCTTAATACAATAAAACATAGAAATATTAAACTTGTGATATCCTTCCAAATAGCTGCTACTAATCCATACCTTAAATATGAGTTGCTATGTCTCAAGTTGGAACAGGGAATCATATGACATGGATGCTGAAAAAACTTGCAGTATCATATCTAACATGTTATACATTGTATTTATAAACCCAATGCACAAACCCAAGTTCCATAAAGGCCTATTTTTGTTTGTTTAAATCATTATTTAACAAGCAAAGGGAGTTATCTTATGCCAAATGTATCCCAAAAATTAGAGAGACAGGCAGATAAAGACAGAAAAGTTAATAAAATATAAAAAGTAAACCTGTACTGGATTATTGTACAATCAACAGATTAATTTTTCAAAAAAGGAGTAATGGCTCAACCTCATGAAAACAAAAAGAAAATATGCAAAATTGTAAAGAAATTTGGTCTTTCAACATCAACAGTGCATTATGTTGTGAAAAGATTCAGGTTGTCTCAGGACATCAAAGTGCATAATGGTCAAGGATGGAACCACAGCTGGGTGTGTGTGACCTTTGAGCCCCCCAGGCAGAGCTCCATAAGAAACCACTAGACCACCTTGATCCATATGGCCACATGGGCCTGGGAGCTCCATTTTCACTCAGCACGGTCCACTGCTGCATCCAAAGAAATGCAACCTTAATTCTAGATTTTTTTTAAAACATTTTCTCAATACAGTGGAGTTTGTCAGTGGAGACTCAGAGTTATTTCCTCCATATTCGTTTGTCTGTTGATGAACAAATTACAGATTTAAGTTTTAGTTACATTTTAGAAAACTTTGGCGGTTGGTACTCATATCTAAGTAATATTTAATTGGAGACATTTTAATTTTAGGTATTTAGGACATTTTTGTATAGATATACTTCCTCTATAGTGACAGACCAGGAGAATGGCAATGAAAAGAAATTTAATGCATTTTTACTTGGTTACACTCACCAACACACAGTACCCATTTTAAATCGTTTGCTCAGGTCCATCTATCTTATAAAGGGATTCTCTTTTAGGTATCGTCATCCTCATTTGTTTCATTGGAAAAAAGTCCAAATCTGAACTAGCCCTTTTAACACTGTTGGGGATTATGTCTATTCTGCTGTCCGACTACATAACCACACGCCTAATCTCTTTAACTAGATTACACCACTGTTAAGATACAGCAAGAGGCACTCAGTCTCCTCTATTACCCCTCAGGCATATTAAGCAGAGAAAAATAACTTGTTCACAAAGTCTCAATCAATTTTATCATTTGGTTTATTTAGGAGGGATTTGAGTAATTTGCGTCCCTTATAAATTTGTGTTGAAAGGCGCTATACTGCTGTCTAAGTAACATCTTTGTTAAGCAGATCAGAGTTCTTACATGTTATGTAATACAATTTCTTAATTTATCACACACCCCCACTGTGTTTGTAGCTATGTTATCTTCTGTATAAGTGATTCATTTCACACTGTGCAAATCAGCATGGATTTTTTTTTTACATTTAGTTTCATTTAACAGCCAGAATCCAACTCTAGGTTTTGAAGTGTAGAGGTGCTCCATTTCCAGGTCTTTATTCTAAACTCACAAATTAGCATTTCAAGAGAGCCATTACTGCTTTTCTGTGCACAGGCTTTAATAGCCTATTTACCACACTTCGGGCACTTATTTTATTCTAATTTTCATTACAGCAAACTGCAGTGAATAAATTCCTTTAACTGTGAGTTTTGTAAATTCTGGGCTTTTTCTCAAAGATTAAAGACCCCAAATCCTCAGTGGCTGTTAATACCTGAAACCCAACATTGCTGTGGCAGAGCTCATTAAGTTACACAGCCTCGATTAAGAATTTTTATCCCCACTAGATTTATGCCCTTTGATTAATATCTTATTGAATATTTTTCATTATTACAGACATAATATATATATTATTATTATTATCATGGCATGACATTAGGGGGTCTTTAGGAGGATTTATAAACCAAAAATCCAAGTCTGTGTCCTTACAAGTCCAAATAGAGTATGGAGATCTTTGCCCTTCCCTGCTTTCTTGTCTCGCTTTACTTTGCTTCTCCTTCTCTCACCCTCTTATTCTTATGTCTATTTCAGAACCACGTAGGTGTGTTGTTCTAAATTCACTGAGCCTTTATTACCACTCTCTGGCTAGTTGGCTGACTCACTGACTGTAGAAACACAAGGCCCACTGACTACCTACCTGGTAATGCACTGCAGTGTTCAGAGAAACCTGGTTATTTACTGAGCCGTGACTCATCCAAACCTGTCGATATATAATGAACTTTTAAGCAAATTTGATTAAAATAAATGTTTTTTAAGCTCACATCTCTGATACTTAAAAAAAGAACAGTCACATAAGAATAGAAAGTACATCATTGTTCAATGCAAGACTGATGAACAGTTGATATTTTATATTGACTCTTTAAAAAAACTCAAAATGCAGAAGAAGTGCCAGAAATACTAGGTCTGCCCTAACCCAAAAAGTTCAGATGTTTGGCCATAATGCACAGTACCACAATCAGTGAAGACCAAACACATTATGTCGCCACAAAAACCTACAGTTAAACATGGTGGTGGAGGGCTGATGATTAGGGATTGATTTGAAGTATTTTAGAGTCAAATGTGAGCCCAACTAATGCTTGGCTGAAACTGGGGCATGCAAACAATCAATGATTCAAAACATCCATCCATCCATCCGTTTTCTATACCCGCTTAATCCGTCGGTTGGGTCGCGGGGGGGCTGGAGCCTATCCCAGCGGTCATCGAGCGAGAGGCGGGGTACACCCTGGACAGGTCGCCAGTCCGTCACAGGGCCACACAGAGACAAACGAGACAAACAACCACACACACGCTCACACTCACTCCTAGGGAAAATTTTAGAGACACCAATTAAACCTAACATGCTGTTTTTGGGCAGTGGGAGGAAGCCAGAGTACCCAGAGAGAACCCACGCATACACGGGGAGAACATGCAAACTCCACACAGAAAGGCCCCAGCCAGTTGAACCTGGACACCCTCTCGCTGTGAGGCTGATTCATTCATGAACAGAGTCCATTTATCATTTACGTCGATAAACACAAAACAGCTATTTAGAGCAAAGCAGAGAAGGCCATAGAATGATGCGACCATCGCCATGTTTGACTATAGGAATGGAGGCCTGTTAATGAGGTGATAATCAGTGACTCTGATAACTTTGCTTCTCTTGGTGTTGAGAGTCCTTTAGTTGTCTTCTTCTTAACTCCTATAAGTTCTGCTGTGCGTAATGCTGTGTTTCATTCTACCACAAAGGTTTGATTGGAGGAATGCTACACCAATCCTTCTGTAACATTCTCACACAAAGAAACTGTGGACCTCATTTGTAGGGACGATTAGCTTGCTGGCTGCGTGCCCGATGGAGACTCTGTCCCTGATTGCCCAGTTTGGTTAAACAACCAAATTGGCGAAATCTCTTGGTGGTTCTGCATTTTAAACTCCCATTAAATGGAGGCTACTGTACTAATGGTGACTTTATATGCTACAGTGTTTTCAGTGTGTTCTTCCACTGTTTTCTTCATTCTAAATATTTTCCCAAAACCATTCAAGAATTGTTTCTACTTTGTCATTACTGAGAATTGTGAGTAGACTTATGGGGTAAAATAAATGTATGCAGAATTAATTTTAAGATGAATAACAAACAAGAAAAAGTTGACTGTACTTTGCATGTTTATTGTAAGTGCTGTTAAGTAACATTTAAGTAGCTGCTAATAATGCTTGTTTCTTCTTGTTTTTCTCCTTCTCATCCTTTTGTTTATTTATTGCTCCTTGGTCCTCTGCGTTCACATGGTTAATACAGTGGCTCACAGGAAAACACCCACCTAGTTTGTTATGCAAGAGAAGGGATGAGGCTCAACAACAACACGCCAACAGATTAGAGGCAGAAAGGAGAGAGTGCCAACTGCAAATTTGTGGAAGTGGTTAAGTCCTTCTCTGTGTTGTTAATAGAAGAACAGACTTTAGTGTGAAACACAAACCTGGGATGCACACTGCTTGTCCTGCATGTGTGTGTGTCTTTTAAAGGACCTGGACTAGGGAGAGTTAGATTCAGTTGTCAGTAGCGACCCCATGTTTTTCCTATTGATATGCAGGACACACACACAAACACTGCTATGAATGATCCACTCCCTCTGTCCACACACACACACACACACACACACACACACACACACACACACACACACAAACAAACTTGTTTTTCTATCCTTGTAGTGATTCACCATTGATATATGGCAATCCCTTATCCCTTAGCCTAACCAAATCTATCACAATAAAATGCTCAAACTTAACCTTTACTCTAAAACTATCCTTAACCTAATTCAAACGTTGACCATAAAGAAAATAAGTTTTGACCATCTCTTAACATGTTGGCCCCATCAAATCTGTTGGACCCCACAAATATAGAGGGCTCAAAGGTTCTGGATCCCACAAACACTGAAAAACAAGAACACAAACAGCACTTTCTGAATCTTTGATTTATCTGTCTGCATTACAGATGTAGGTACTGATAAAGCTTTACAAGTTATAATATCACATCACAAATACAGTTCAAATTCCAGGAAATCCATATTTCATTCATTCAGTACATGCTTTATTCTGCAAGTGAAGCTGTAACAAAACGAGACAAGGAGCTAATTTGGCAACTTGCAAATGCCTCCATGTTCTATGTTGAACCCAGTTATGTAAACAGAGTTGTGAGGTCAGAAGAATCATGGCGCCACCACATGGCTGGCAACTGTTAGTGTTAGTAACTTTTTCCCCCCTATCTGTTGAAGCTGCAACAGCAGCACACTACATCTTAAAAAGATTCAGATTTTTCTAACAGTAAAATGATGACAAATTACCATCTCATTAAATGCACAAACATGAATTTGATATTTGTACAAATAATATGTACATTTATTGTACTTTTTAGGCAATTACATTTCTTTATTACTATATGAAAAGAAGCTAAACATATTCTATATATAATGTTTAGTGATGTGCTGAACGATCCAAATAGAGCCAAGAAGTTAAATAGTGAATTGAGTATTACTGTTATAGTTGTTTGCATTTTTTTCTCTGGGGCAGTAACCGCCATACCTGAGTAATGCCACTACTCATTCAAGAGAAGTTATCTCTTATGTTATATTTCACATTTGAGAGCACCTTGATGTCAAATCCTCATATAAAGGGCTGACTCATTGCTGTTCAGTATGGATCAGTGGGATAAATCTCCAAAACTCATCCATTGGTTAGTCAAAGAAGCCAAATACCTTCTGTAGTAACTATTTACCCCAATTTGTGAACAAACCAGTTGTTTCTTTTTCTTCTTTGCCCATGTCATTAACATTATTATCCCTTTTTATTTTTATAGACTGCATAAGCAACATTAATTTTAATCCAAATTTCGAAGGAAAAGAACATGCAATTCAAGCACACACTGGCAAAAAAAAAAGATGTATCCACAAGTCTGATTTAGTGATTTAATTAGTTTAATTATTTTTACAATTGTTTACGCCACAGTATGGTGCTGTGTAACTGGATGTTTTCTAATTCACTATGAAATCACTAAAGGCAATGGAAGCGTGAGCCCGTCTCTGTCCTGTAGTATTTACAGTTCTTCATCCTGTTTCACACAAAACAAAACACATCCATGTGCCTTTGCACTTTACGCTAACCAGCTTTGATTTTCTCACAAAATTGTTCCTTACAACAATGATTACAGGCAACTCCTCTCATGTGAGATGAGTTACTATAAGTGAATATCACGTCCGTTTCAGAGCCACGAGATGGCGTCAGTAGTCCAATAATCGTTTGAAAATTTGCTCCAAAACTGATGCAAATCCATTTTCCAAAGATAGTTTACCACGTCAGAGCTCAGTGAGGGCTGCACAGAGAAAGCGAGTGAGCAAAGAGGGATGATTGAAGGGTTGAAAGGTCTTCCTATATACTATATTAAATAAAACACACACACACCCCGTCTGACCTGGTCTCTCGCATGGAGATGTTTATTGATTTTTTTATTCAATTTAATAAATTGTGCTGAAATTGTACAATTCTAAATTTGGGATTTTTTTGGATTGATTTTTGGAATTTAGAAATTCCATGCGTCAAAGTTCGAACCACTGTGCGTAAAAGGACAGATTGCCCTCTTGGTGGGTTCCGGCAAGTGAAATATGCTGAAGACGTTTGAATTAAACCTGAACAAGCACGTTCCTCTTTAAGTTTTTACACGTTTTCGCACGTCCCGCTTTCTTACAAGCAGTTTCAGGCGCAACTTATCGATGCGCAAAGTCCTCACGGAAGGAAACAATGGGGAAAATGTTATGTTTGCCTTTTTTTGAGATTTTTGTACACGTGTATACACACATAAGCACACACGTACGCAAGCAAATACACGTAGGATCTCTTATTTCGTTGAGCCGTCTTCAAATAAATGTTTACTCTCGCAACGCGTTTGTTTCACTATTTGCCATAAGACCGGGATGGATATGTCACAATCACAAGTTGAATAAACTGCTACGGCAGCATGTTGGAAAAGTTTTATGAAAAAAAAAAAATCTTTAGTCTACGTCACTTTTAGTTTAAACCACATTTGTGTCTGCAAACCAAAACTGGCCTCTTTGTGGTGTCTATTTCCCAGTTTGTGTAATATACGCCATAGAGTCAATTATAGTGGTTATTGATGTTGCTCAGGCTGTTGATGTTGTTGACACAGCTGATGTGAGATGGGGACACGGTGCTGAAGGGCCCCGGAGGCTGGAGGTTGTGGCTGTGATACAGAGCCGCCGGGGGGGACCCTGGCCAGTAGGAGAAACCTGAGGGCCCGACACCGGGAGCCACGAGGTTTAGTTTGGAAATCCCAGTGAAGGGAAGCGGGGAGAAGTTCCCCTGAAATTTATAGATGGCCTGCTCGGTGGTAGACGGCTGGCAAACTTGGGCCAAGCCATGGAAATCAAACTTGTAGGCGTATCTCTTGCCATGGACTTTGGTCATGATGTTTTTGTCGTAGTAGTAGCGCAGCGCTCTGCTCAGTTTGTCGTAGTTCATGTTGGGTTTGCTTTTGCGTTCGCCCCAGCGCCGGGCCACCTCGTCCGGGTCGATGAGCTTGAACTCTCCATTGGTGCCCTCCCAGGCGATGCATGACACGTTGGTGCTGTCAGAGAGGAGCTCCAGCAGGAACTGCCAGAGCTGGATCTGCCCACTCCCTGTACGGGGGACAATAAAAAAAAAAGCCCAACTTTAGTCTAAAAGACAGAAAAGTACTAATTTATTTATCCATTTAACATTCAGCGGTAGCTTCTTCTTTTTTTTTGACCAACGTTTTAAGAAAAATGATACAACTAGAGATTGTTTGATTCATTACACGTATTTTAACAGGATTGTTTCTCTTTCAAGCATTTCAAGCAGCTCAAGAACATGAAGTCTACGTTTAAAAACCAGAGCAGGACTGTATTATCCGTGATAGCCCCTGTTAAGATAAGTTCTTGAGTCTACATGTGAACTATTATAGGCCTATTAAAAAAGATCAATCAGTCTTCTTTTTCCACATACATCAGTTTACTGAAATATATATATATATATATTTATATATGTGTGTGGGTGTGTGTAGCTTTATTTTTTCCCTTTGAGATGAGTGATGAGATGAGTTCGTGCCAACTGATTGTTATCATTTAATAAAATTAGTCAAAAGGATAGATCTTGTTATCTAGTGTCTTTTTTGTCAATGATCATTGTTTACATTGATCTTTCTTTCTTTCCTCCTTTCTTTTTATTGTCTCCCAGATGTTATGGATGCTGCTATTTCAGATACATAACTCCATATCAACAACAAATAAACAAACAAACAAATAGGCCAAAATAAATTAATAAATATACCCAAGTGTAAATAATCAATGAACATATAGTGATCATAGTTCATGCGCTTCCAAAAGCAAGAAGAATGCCTTGTTCCACTTGCTTCAACAAAGGCCATTATGATTATTCTTATTTGTATTTATATATATATATATATATATATATATATATATATATATATTTTTTTTATATATATATATATATATATATATATATATATATATATATATATATATATACACATAGATAGATAGATAAATATATCCTTTATTTATTCCATGATACAAACCTACAGCTTACATTCGTCCATTTTGGGAGCTTAAACTAAATTCTAAATATGTCATAAAACGCGACCTAAAGCGTTTCCATTTTGATTCAGTATAACTGCATCACATACGGGCTGTAGAAATAGGGCAAGACCTACCCTTAAAGGAAATCATATTTCATTTGCGTGCAAACGTATTTGGTTGTGCATAATTCACAGCACTGCTGGAGCATATATCATCATCACCAGCAGCACATGTATCATTCCCGATGATATGACCCAAATACTTTATTTGCCACATATTTTAACATCCAGTCTGCGAAACAGAATTAAGGACATTTTAGCTTCTGGCTCTCCTAATTGGGGGAAATAACACAACCCAATATGTTTAAAGTTAAACACAATGTCATATAATGCGCACCATGATAGGCAGACATTAAGCGGTTGCTGTAAATCAGCTTGTAAACAGATAAAATTACAAAATCATCAGCACACATGGGGCGGTTTGCAGGACAATCAAACTTTGAGATAAAAAAAAATGGATTGAATGTTGGATTCTAGAGTTTATTATAAAATATCGTAATTTGTAGACATTTGGGGTTCAACGGGGATGCCTCTACAATTGGGGTTACACAAAAATGAAGTAAAAATAGCCAGTAGCAATATTATATATTATATATCAACTCTATATTAAGCATAACATTTGCTCGTCTCTAATTATTTTGTGAATTATTTCTCATGCATCTTACATCGCGAGTTTATCTGGGAGACTACTCTCAGCTATTTCTTATATTTCTATTTGTTTATTTTCATTGTTTGAATTTTAGAGGTACGAAATGCCATGCTAGGATAAAGAGAGACTTCTTCAATGCAAAAAAAAATGATCCCAGGCTGATAAATATCACCCAGGGACATTCTCTTACCTTTTTGCACTCCTGTGTTTATTGGACCCCAAGACGATCCTTTACTTTCTTTCAACAGATTTTCTGTTGGGTCTGAAATTAAAACAGACAAATCGTCAGCATCATGTATAGGGTATAAGCAAAAAATCTATTCAAGTGATTGCTAAATGAATCCTGGGACACACGGGCCTTTACTGTTGCATATATATATATTTTTTAAAGGCCTATAATGATTTACTCTGCTTTTGTTGGGGTAAAATAAACGTCCAGAATTGTCTTCAGATGTCGTCTATCAAGAAACACTCCCCCATGTCAATGGAGAAGGTGAACAGTTAAAGGGGAAAAAAATGTATTTAAAAATAGCATTTCTTTTCATTTGCATTTAGAAAAAAAAAAATCATCCGGGAGAGAAAAGCCCCACTTGATATAAAATGCTATGAAACTAATAAATTCTACTATTGGCTTTGAATTAAATGTTTAAATTCTCAAATAGATTAAAATCCTAATTGTATCCTGCTGCAGTTTGAGTCCAATGGGTGAAGCGTGTCGTCTATGCGGTCCCCCTGTGCAAGAAGCCAGGAAACGCGTCCAGGAAAAAGGATTTCCGATTTCCGACAAAAGAGCAGACGGGCTTTCAGATTGAAAAGGCTCAACAATGCTGTGCCCTGGAAACGGAGCATCATCACCCGCGGAACATCGACACGCAGCAATATTTAAAAAAAAAAGATATTTTCTAACAGGCTGTTTCTCTGACTCCTAACGGGACAAAAGGACGAACCTGAGAGATACATGTTGAACATGAGGTTTCCTCCGCAGTCCTGCCTCATTGTGTTCAGATGCTCAGAAAGGGTTGGATTTCATTTCGTTGGTGGCGCAGGGAAAGATTTTTATTAAACTTTATCTCATAACTGTGATCTGGAATAAATGCGGGTGGACAGATTGAAGTTTCCAGGCAACTGTCACTGGCCCCCATCTCTGAGACAATATTCAGACAGCAATTTCCCCTGGTGCATTGCTTTAATTAAAAGAGCAATTTACCTCTGTCAGCCCGCCTGGTGCCCACAATAAAAAGAGGCCGATAGAAATTCGGCCCTTATCAATCCGCGATCACAGTTTAATAAAGTTTCCGCGTTAAGATCTGAGTTTCTATGGTGAATTGAAGTGTTTGACATGGAAACCAGTTCAGATCCTCCTCACTTTTCCGCCTCTTTACCTCTCGGCAAACAAGAAAGGCCTATTTCATGTTGGAAAAAGAATATTTACCTTGAAAAGCACGCTTGGGTGTGCACGAGAAAACAAGAACATGTCATCCCTGCTAACCTGCACCGTGTGGGTTTAAGGTTATATGGCTTCAATCTGAGGCTAATGAGGTCGTAACTTTAAAACCATGGCTTCTGATGCTCATTTACGCTATCATGTCGGCTCCTACGTTTTTCTGCTTCTTCTGTTTTTCGAAGCAGATGACTGTGTGGAAACCCTTTAGCTTCATGGCTCTGCGTTAAACTCTGCTTATTTCAGATTTCGGGATGGATGCAGTGTTCTTTCATATCTTAGTGCAGAGCTATCTACGCACCCTTTGTAACAATTAATACTGGTTCCATTCTGGTCACTCACTTGGCATCAATTTCCAATTCCCAGAGATATGCAGGACGTTTCAACCAGTTTATTTGGGTGGAAATTCAGTGGACACACACACAAAAACACATAAGACTGGTGATGCAGCGCAACATGCATTGTAATTAGTTCTTCCTTTTATTGTGAAAACTGCAAGTATGGCATACACATCATAGAAAAAAATCTGTTGATCTAAACCAACAAACATAAAGCAAACATTGGTTGTATGCTATCAGTCTTTCTCTCCCCATCCTATCTCTATCTGCATCTACACAGCGAAAGCAGTCTAGCCAGCGCAAGGCCGAGAACACACGTTTCATGAAGCGGCTAAACCCAGACAATGACAAATGTAAGCCTGCTGGATTCATGCTGGATTCGTGTGTGCTTTTGGTTCTTTTTCTCCTCCCATAGTGTTTCACGACATAAACAGATGCATAGCAGGTAAAACATTGATATCGCATGTCTGAAACTGAGAAATAAACACAAATGTTCAGCTCCAATTGGGTTAACTATAATGAGAACATGTTGACAATACAAATGGCTCACAGAAAATATCCATCCTAGAAAAGAAGGTCAGTGTGTTAAAAAGACAAGATCAGAATGAAAACTACGGTTTAAATCTTATCATAGCATCAGCCCTCTGATATGATCAAACCAAAAGTGAATGGCCTGCTAATCACTAATCATCTCTATAAAGAGGGAGTCTCAGTCAGGGGACTCCAAACGCATCTGCCTGGAGTAAAGTATCACACCTTTATATAAAGAGTTGCAGCTATTTGGTTTTCTATTAATCAACATAATTGTGTTACAACATATGACCCCCAAAACAGGCAAGAAACAAAATGTGTGGCTTGCCAATGCAAAGCTCTTTATCAACCAGAACTGTTTTTGTGTTTCATCCGTCACTTTAAAGGTGTCCTTGTAGGCACGTCTCTGGCGTCCGAGACTTGCTTTAGCTGCCTGTGTCCACTACAAGTCGCAGGCAACTTAAAACAAGCCTCGGAAGCTGGACTTCACTGATGAATTGGTAGAACAAGCCGCAGGAAGCTTCCTGTCACTGAACCCCATGAAGACAGAAATCCACAGAAGAATCCACAAAATTTAAAAAATGGCATGTTTTTTGTATAATTGCAGATCAGTTGTATTTGCTTCACTGTCATTTAAACTTACTTATCTTGGCTATAAAATGTAATACTTAAGAATAAAGCTATGTTTCTCTTTACATATCAAATAAACTTAAAACTAAAACTAAATCAGGCAAGCATATCGGGAATCCAATAATACTGCCATACTGCCAGTCTCTCAAAGAAAAGCTGTCATTACAAATAAACACTTCTTTAAAGTCTTAACTTACCTTTATGTTCCAAATTACGTGGCCGCAGCTTGTAACTCACCACACCACTCAGATGTCACTCCTCTGTGAGCCACGCTGCAGCTGCTTTAATCAGTGTGTAGAGGAATTTATATTTGAGAAAGGTGTGTGTGCATGGTTACACATTCATGAAGAGATCCTGTTGTTTTTTGGGTGTGGAACAGTGAGAAGATGAAGGCTATGAGGTGTGTGACGTGGAATCCCATGTCCTGGACCAGCAACAGGCGTGTGCGTGGAGGTAAACACGCTCTAGGATCCTGGCGGATGTCTAAGGTAAACATGAATGAGTTGTTATAGAATTAGCAAACAAAAGCTAATCTACTAGACTTTCAAACGTAGTACATTGAACTTTTTTTTTTTTTGTTCGTTGGTTTTGTTTTATGGAGAATTTCATTTATTGACAGCCTCTTTCTAGTTAGCTTTCAGCAGCTCAAAAGGCATTAAAAGAGTTAACTGCTTTTCTTCTTCACATCTACTTCTCCTCCTTAAAGCACACACCATTTTGTTTTTTGAACACTTGACATTTTTGTTGGATTCTGATAATGTCTTTGTGGCCTCCCCAACAAAACAAAGAAAAATAAATATGTGTGTGGCTGTACATGTGCAGGGGTCACACAGAGAATTTTATTTTCATGAAAGTGCTGTTACATCCCACAACTGTAGGGGGGGCCACAGAGCAAAACTGGGCAAATTCTCCAGTGTTGCTTTAAGTTAACCATTAAGAAATCAATAGTGGATAAGATCAATGGTTTTCACTTTTGTCAAACCAACAAATATGTCAAACAATGGCAATGGTTTTGTCACCAGTGAGGCTTACATGTGGCAACTTAGCAATAATGTTCATTCAGGTCATTAAGACATAGGCATAGAAGGGGAACAAAATTTGTGAAAGAAAAAAAGTTGAGTAAACTTCCCCACCAAAAGGCTAGTTTAAATAGCTTGGTGTTGCGCTCCTAAGTTTTTTCCTAAGTCCTAAGATTTTTATATTATTTTAAGACCATGAAATCAATATTTAACAAATTACTGCTATCATACCTCATTTATGAACAAAAGGAAAGTCTTACTGATTCTTAAAGTTAAAGGTTAAAGGGTAAACAAGCTAACACGAGGTTGAAATAAATCATTAGCATGAACAGTCAACATATTAGTCTGATAAGTGAATAGATTCTATTGGTTTTCTGACTTGCCACTTGGGTATGACATCTTTGTCAGCACTGACTACCAACAAAGAGTCAAATGGAACAGCATTACTCCTGTGCTCTAAAATTTTGAGGATGAAAACAGAAGAATACAACACCTTACTTTTGTTACAAACACTTGCCCCTTTCTTGTAGAATATAGGCAACAACATTGCATGGTTATGTTTAAAAAAACTTAAACTTAACACACCACCATTTTGCTGGTTGCCTCTAGGATGCATTGGCACAACACATTACAACACTTTACGCAACAATATTACTTGCTTTGTTATATGTTGTTTGTTTTATGCTGCCATCATTGGGATGAATGCCATTTTGACACTTTCTCGCTTTCTTTGAACACTACTTTAGGTCATTAATGTCTGCATGAGCATAATTTCCATGCAGTCACTTTTGTGAGTCTAGCATATGACATTTTAGCGTCTCAGATGGGTACTTCTGTAGGCATCTTTGAATAAGAGTAGCTTTTGGCACCGAATGCTTTTCTGTTATGTGCAGGTGAATAATGGCCTCTGTGTCCACTTTTGATCGAAGCGATAAAGCTCTGCAGTATTTTTTACTACATAAAGGCCAATAAAGCAAGAGCAAACACAAAAATCCAAACTAAGTAAGAAAAAAAAGAGTCGGGGACGTTTCTCTCAGCAGTCAACAATTCTAAAGTGAACAGCTGTGAAAAAGTCAAATATCATAAGATGCCTGGTGCTTTTCTCACAGCTTCACTTTACTATGAAGTAAACTGTTGAAAAACAAATAATAGAAACAAATATAATCTCATGCTCTTGTTTATTGGAAATAAGACAACAGTCTGACAAGAACAATATTACACATCCTAAAGCCTAACAGAATCAAATCTTTCTGTGAAATTTCACCAAAGGGCTTAGTATGTGTTCAGTAAATACAAAAC
Organism: Odontesthes bonariensis; assembly: GCF_027942865.1. NCBI lineage: Eukaryota > Metazoa > Chordata > Actinopteri > Atheriniformes > Atherinopsidae > Odontesthes > Odontesthes bonariensis. The sequence goes on along the minus strand of NC_134517.1, from coordinate 33,063,308 downwards.
ATAATCTGTCTGCCAACAGCCTTGTTGGCAGAGCTAAAAGGGGCTCTGATTTTGCAATGCTTGTACATCTGTAGTATGACCTCTTGTCATTACTACAGGTACATAGTGTTTGATAGCGTAAAAGGGCCAAATGTTACAGTTTCTCTGAGTTTTCATATTCTATTATAATTTGTAATATCAATGGAAAATTTGGAAATATCATTGTAGAAAAAAAAGAATACCGACAAAGAGTCTCTAGTTTTGAAGAAAAGCCTTTATTTCCTATTTCAAGAACATGCTTTAGCATGATAGTAGAAGTAGGTACCTAAATATCCATACATGCAGAGCCACAGAGTGATAGAAAGAATTTGTCCATCCACTGTTTTGTGAGAGCATTCTGTCCAGGGTCCAAGTTAGGGAGGCGATTAGAGGAGAGTTTCTTTCATTTTTTTCCTTTTCAGGTCAGGTCAGGCAGGCAGAGTGAAAGCTTAGTGCTGGATCCTACGAATGGACTGCACCTGGTTGGTGTGAGCCTGGGTGCTGAACTCATTGTAGTTTCTGTACTCGCCTTGGCGTCTGTCTCTCTCCAGGATGTACTGGTAGCCACGGTAACCAGGGAACTGGTAGGCCACCCAGCTGCAGAGAAGGAGGAGGGGTTAATTCAAGGTTTGAGCAAATCATTCAACATGTCATTTGTAACAGACACTTCAGAAAGGAACTGGGTTGCTTTTAAAAGTTAGATCAAGCTATATCTACATTCATCTAGAATATTTTTAAAATAACTAGCACCATGGAGATAAAACTGATGTCTGTAAAAAAGGAAGGTGTGACTTACGCTCCCTGGTTGACTTTGATGGAGGGCACCTCCTTGGTGCACCAGCCCATGGCCTGTAGGGAGGGGTAGTCATCGCACAGCTCAAACTTACGGCCCTGGAAGTCCTCACACTCGTACATGGTCACCTTGCTGTCACTGTGTTTCTGCATAGAAATAAGGAAATATATGAGGGTGCTGCAGGAGATCAATGTTATCACTGATATCCCTCTGCAAACGCTAAGTAATTAGATGAAAAAGGAGAAATTAAACTTGAGAAACTATTACTAAACTACCGTGGTACATTTCTGCAGATTTTGTAATGTTTGGATTTGAATTTCTTCTTTTGATTTTTAGAACAGAGCCAAATGGAATACAGAAGAGAGAAAATAAGACTGAAGCTTAAAAAAGGGTAAGAAGAAATGATTTTAACACATTTTGGGGACTCACAGTGATGATTAGGGGTAGGTTAACATCAAGGAAGGGGGGGGGGGCAGGGGTGTAAGCTACTCTTTGCAGTTGACAGAGGCTGCATAAAAAGAGGGAACGGATGAATGAAAGGATTTCAGGGACTTACGGCGCACTTGATGGGTCTGAAGGAAAGCATGTGCTCAGTTCTGTAGCTGCTATTTCCACTCCAAGCCTCATAGCGGGGATAGTCTCCCTTCTCCAGGATAAACTGCTGTCCCTGGAACTCTGGGTACTCATAACCCACCCAACTGGAAAGGAGAAATGAGAGAAATATTGACTGTGCTGAAAGTGAATGAAGAACCAAAAAGGAGGAAAAATAATCCCAAAATAAAAAAGGAGAAACTCCTGAATACGTACATAGAATTATATAGAACAACTAATGACTTTAAACCGTCATATTGTGATTAAGTGCAGAGCCCAACACCCAAAGAATAGCCTCATGTGAAAAGCACATGCAGCCTCTTTTGTCACTTAGAGGCACAAAGCAAACATTAAGGATTGCTGCTGCTGCCGTTGCTGCTGCACCCAGGGCGCTTTATCTGATCACCAGTCAGTCAGTCAGCCAGCCATGCTGGCTCGTAGCCGGCAGCTGCACACAGCCAACTCATTTCACAACAGCGTCACACTTGGATGCATGCACACACACACACATATAGCCAATACGTGCCAACTAGCAAAGTAATAACACAGCAGGTTGTAATTTGTCTATATTTTTTGTTATTTGTCTTTTCTACTTTGTGATTAGAGTCAGTGTCTCAACCATGTCTGTTTTAATCAGTTTATAATTTTTGTTTTAATTTTTGACAGATCAAATATAATAGAAGTAAATAATATGAATCTATCGGATGTTACTTTGGCTCTTAGTTTTCCACAGATACTTAAAAACTTATGAGGAAATCTCCTCCTATTTGAATGCATTCTTTATAAGGTCGGCTTTAACTTTATCCACACTCAACAAATCTTTGACTTGAATCTGCTCAGATCATTAGCGAATTGTAGGAAAATACAGACTTACAAACCAAACAGGATCCACACAAAAGTATATATATCTAGAAAGTGAGGTGTTCTAGCAGTCAAGTGGTTAAAGCAATCAGAAATTTAGAACATAGATTGGGATGGAGAGCAGGGAGAGTAAAAAATCCAGAAGTACATCGACAGTGCTGACTTACGGTCCATTCTCAACCTTGATGGAGCGGATCTTGTTGAAGCCCCTCTCCATGATGTTCGGGCACTCCAGCATGAACTCACAGCGCTTTCCCTGGAAGTTCTCCTCCTCCCAGATTGTGATCTTGAACTGGCCCATCTGCTCCATCTGTTGAGTGTTCATGGCTGCTGCTTCTCCCGAAGGGGTTACTCTCTGCAGAAGAAGACACTCAAATATTAAATGGTTGACAGAACAAATGACAACCACAACAAAAGGCCTGCATGACTTGAGTCAGCATAACACAGAAAAGGTCTCTTAATATTAGAAACTGTCCTGAAGTACACCCCTGGCGAGTCCCTTTTAAATGCAAGCATTGTATTTCAGCTTAAACAAAAACTAGTGAGTAATTAACTAAAAGTATCTGGAAAAGGTCACCCTCCAACAGTCTCACAAGAAGAAAAGTTCCACTCCACCATCTTTCCATTTCCCCTCAGCAGATATTTGTCTCATCCACTCAACTGAGTCGCCATGCTATGTCACAAATGTGATAACCACCAACTAAATATATGTAAATTAAAGCAAGAAAGTGCACCAGCTTTCTCAGCAAGACAGGTTTTTTTTTTCATTTTTAAGAAATGCTAAAAGTCTTTAGTCAAAGTTCTTAGAAAGAAAAAAAAAACAAAACTGGTGAACAGAAACAGAAATTTGCTTTGGTCTTGTTTACAGGCAAAACACAAGCACACCAGTAAGGGATCATCCCATTAGTTTTGTCCCTTGGAATAGAAACAAAAGTATGGAGTGGCTTCTATGTTTTTACTGTAAGTAAATCAAAGTACACCCACAGCAGTCTATCTAAAAAATACACGATATGGGGAGCATCTTGGTGGCAGTACACAGAGCTGTTCTCCCTGTATGCAGTTGTCTTAAAGCTAATTCTAAGGCAGTGTGTTGATATACTTACAGACAGTACTGAGGTGGGACAGATCCAGTATAATCAATGTCGGTCAAGAGAGCCTCGCCTGTGTTTTTATAGGGCCGGGCCCCCTGGACCTGGGCCACTCCATTTGCCGAGCAGCCTTGCACACTCAGCAGCTGAACAGGCCAGCTGAAAGGGGCGCATTAGTCTCGCGCTTTGTGGAGGCTCCAGAGCACTATTGTCCTCAGAGCCCCAAACTGACTTAGTCATCAATATGGCAGCCATGGTCAGTGGCAACCTGACCCAGGACTATACAATGGCAACACACTGACACAACAGTTTGATTGGTGAAGCAGGATAATAGACACATTCTGGGAGCTGATCCCCACTCTCTGTCACTCACTCTGCTGTAGGTATCCTAAAGATGGGAAAAGGGTCCAAGGCATCCCTCATCGTGACTGCTTGGGTGTACACCAATGTCATCTAGAGCGCATATCTCCCTCTTTCACAGAGAATCTGGAAAGAGTCAGCTGGATGAAGTTCGTCGGTGAAAAAGCTGCAGTTTTTCTACCAATACCTTTTGAAAAATATGGCCTCTAGTCCTCTGTGATGAAAGACCCAAATATCACCCTGACATTTTGTCATAAGATCTAGGAAAAGATAGGTATAACCATGGCAGTTAGATGGGTTAGCTGAGTCACACGTAAAATAGTCTAAACAAAAGCACAGAGCATTTCCAATGAGGGGAAATAGCAAACACCAAAAGTACTTAAATGTTTGTGTTTTTCTTAACAATACACAAATTCAACCAAAGCTTTTTCAGCATGATTCCAGTTTATAATTTAAAGGGGATTTTTGTTACTATGTACGTGACAGGATGATAAAGCTGTAGTAATCCCGTCTGGACATATTCTCTGCATGATTCAGAAGAGAATATTTTAAATTCTTGGAAAACAAAATAACATTTTTCAGTGAAAGTTAATATGTTGATAGATGTGTAATTGAGTTTGAGAAGAGAATAAAATTGAAGAACTGGGCTTTGAATTTCTGTGTTTTCTGTGGCACCTTTAAAATTATGATTGAAATTTTTGTATTACTGTTTCTTTGTCTCATTGCATATATGTAAACATATATGTATATGTATGTATGTCTATGTATGACTACTTGCACTATGTTAAAAAATTGCAGTTTTTGACTTCACAAGAAGAATAGCAATATCCCCAAGTGTTGTGTCAGGAAAGACTGCGTTGAGATTAGTGATGTATTTTCCTGTAGCAGTAGTGACATCTAGTGGCAAATATATTTATTACATTTAAGTTGGCCAAAAAAAACAATACATTTTGAGATCTTGTTAATCAAGCTCTGAATTCTTACTTTTCACGTGGTCTGTTTATGTTCATGCTGCTAATATTGTTTCAAGTGAACGGAAGTAATGAAAAACAGGTCGTTTTTTTTTCAAACTAATAGTTCATTTTGCTGACATGAATATACTACTGTATTGCTTACTAAACATTTTGGCGATCAGCCAATTTCCTGAACTGCCTGCTGCCAGAAATGAATATATCAAGAATAACAACTATCTAGCCATGTGTGGAGCCCAGAGGATATTACTGAGTGAATATCTCTCTTTTATCACTAAATACTGTATACAATGCAGCTCTGAGTTACTTTGGTCATATGCAGAGCGAGTGTTTGTGTGTGTGTTCCACCTGTGGGGCATGTGTGCTGTTTACTTGTATGAACAGCTTTCTCTTTGTCCTCTGTTAACCCATTCATTGTCCCTCTCTCTACATCTGTGTGCTTTAGTGTGTGTCACCCTGCTTGCCCTCAGAGCAGGTGACGGGCAGGTGAAAGGAAAGGCTTATATGGACGCAGATGTTATATATGTGTGTTTGTGTATGTGTGCGTATACTTTCATTACTCAAAGGGTGGACTATAACTCCATTTATCTTGACACATTGTGTCAAAAAACCTCCCTTTTGGAGTCAGAAAGTAAATTTCAAATCATTAGATTCTGAGGTAATGTCCTCTGAAGTGATGTAAAACATGAGTAGTGTGTGTGCATGTGCTACAGCCTGAACTACTTACCATATATACAAATTTGTGTACATTATTTTTTACATTTGTACATTATTATTATTTATATATTGTATGTATTTGTGTGTGGAGGTAGGAAGACGGTCTTTTCCCTTCCTTTTCTTTTTTTGAGATGAATCAGTTAGAGATCCTCACTGGCACATAAACACACACTCAGTGGAAGTCTTATCCAAGCCCTATCACTAATCTTCATAATAATCATTTAATTTCTAATCCTAACTTCAATCCATCCCTTTCTCCTAACCCTCACCAGAACCTCAGAAATAATGTCTTGCCTGGCTTTGATCCCCATGAGGAATACTAGTCTTCAGTCTACGGTAGAAACTGTCCCACTGAGGTGACACAAATGAGCACACACCCACACACATAGACACAAGTGCACCTCATTTCCCTGTTAAATACAGCTGGGAGGAAGAATTTGCATGTGTAAGGTCAGGGTAGTCCAGAACAGTGCGCTCACTATATGGTTCTACTTTGAATCCTTATCATCTGGTATTACAAATCCTTACATGTGTTTTAACTGGGCAGATGACTCCATCCTGTCCTATTATGCTGGGTTTAGTTTTTTTTTTCCAAACATCTCCAAACAGCACTGGGAAACAAAATTAGAGTTTGTGACAAATGGTTGAGAAGAAATGGGTTAACAGCCAGATATGATCTACTTTAGGTTGCAATGTCCATCCTCAACCCTTCCCTTTATTTTTGCCTGAATCTATAGTAGGCAGCTCCTGTCGGTCTTCCCTGGGATTCTTTGTGAATTATTTGCTTTCATTGTCTGTTTACTAATGTGTTCATTTGGAAAATATAGCACAACATTTCAAGACAACCATCTGAAAATGACATATTCCCATACATACAATCATGATCAAACAGGGTGAAGGCCTAATTTAATACTCAGACTGTATATTTTGGACACAGTGAAACACCTGTATTATTACTGCTGAGTTTTAGATGTGAGCCTGAATTATTTGATTAGTTAGTGAATGAACTTGCATGCAAACAGATACACACACATATACATATATGTATATATATATTTATATGAATACATATATACACACACGCAGACAAAAGCTCACACATGACAGTATATCTACACACAGGCACGCTGACATGCAGATTACACTGAATAAATGCTCTCCTTCAGGTGGAACGTTACCATGGAGACTAATCCAGGTAAGGGTGATGTGAGCAGGACATCTGCTCGTGCCGCCTACACTTGTCCCCGATGTTCTCTGACCGGACACCTAAGCAGCATGACACAAAAACATGAAGAAACCGTATATAGGTTATGACATTTTCTATGGTTTTGTTTTGTATTGGTGGAGGTAAACATGAAGATAGAAAGGCAAGTCAGTATTACACTGTGATGACAGGCACAAACAAAGCCATTGACAGTCAGTTGTGCGGACATACGTAAAATATCCTTCATTGAGTCGTACAGAATGTCTGAACAACTTACTTGGCAAATTTTTCTGTGATCACTCAAATGTTGACTTTTCAGTTTAATCCAGTCGTGGCCATTTACTAACAAAAAAGTCTGTGAGCAAAGGTGAGGAAGAGCCACCTGGAAGAGGGAACAGGCCTTGGGCATTTGCATGAGTTCATTATCAGTAACTGTCAGAGGAAACAGCCCATAGCCTACAGGCAGCACACATGAACACACATACATACACACAGCCTCTGGGAAGCACTGGCTCCTCTCCATTTACAGATAGCACCAGAGTTGGGCAGGCACCACAAATGCAATCATGTTCCTGTTGCACAGATACAAATGGGGCTGTTAATGATACAGTATGACCCAGCAGAACAGAGTTTACAGGGTCATCGCTGAGGCAGCAGATGTCTTGAAATGAGACAATGCCAGTGTTTGGAAGAGTCAGGTTTTGTGAAATGTATACATAAAGCCCAGGAAATTTGTGCTGCTGGTAACTTTTTAGATAAACATCCCCTTTGGTAACTGTATTCAGTTTGACTGATAAAACAGGATCAATAGAGATTGTATGTGTTTTAAAGAAATGGCGGGCTCTGATGTGTAACACGTGTTTGAAATATATTTCTTGGGTTACACGGTGGTGTGGTGGTTAGCACCGTCACATCACAGTGAGTGGGTTCCAGATTCAACTGCTGGCTGATGCCTCTCTGTGTGGAGTTTGCATGATCTCCCCGTGTATGCGTGGGTTCTCTCTTGGTACTCTGGCTTCCTCCCACTGTCCAAAACATGCATGTCAGGTTAATTGGTGTCTTTAAAATTGTCCTTAGGAGTGAGTGTGAGTGTGTGTGTGGTTGTTCGTCTCGTTTGTCTCTGTGTGGCCCTGTGATGGAGTGGCGACCTGTCCAGGGTGTACCCCGCCTCTCGCCCGATGACTGCTGGGATAGGCTCCAGCCCCCCCGCGACCCAACCGACGGATCAAGCGGGTATAGAAAATGGATGGATGGATATATATTTAGATTTATGTGGATATTGCATACATTTTCATCAAAAATGTCAAATGTTGAATTATTCCAGGTAATTCAATATGAAACTCACTTAAACTAACACAAAAAGATATAGAGGGTAACCACTGATTGCATTCTCTCCTCATGGGTACTAACTGTTTGTTTTTTGATATATACCTAGGGAACCTTTCTCTTCAGGTACTGAGACCAACAGTATATTGAAATACTGAATATTTACATGGTCACATAAGGACAAGCAGTTGCCATGGTAGCATCACTATACACCAGTTGTCAATGCAGCTTTCCCACAAATATTTTGGTCTACCCGATGCATTCTCAGTTGTCTCATGAAAAAAAAAGAGAAAAGGGTAGTAACATTAAAAAATGAATTGCAATGCAATAATTCAATAGCCAGCCTCCACCCATAGTGTTTTAATTTGGGTAGATTTGCCACTGCCAATGAACAAAACATCAGGTCACAATGCTTCTGTTCATGGTAGGATTTTGGGTGGCCAGGTGACAGGTGGCTAAGCCTCCATGTTCAGTCCTAAACAAATTATCTCCACGCTAACACAACTCTTAAAGGGTGGGTGTAGCAACAGCAGGACCAGTTGGAACAGTCATTCTAACTCGGAGCAAGGTAACCAGGATACTGAGGAGTGTGAGCCTTGCTGTCCTCTGCCTTTAAGCAAATATTGACTGGAGATTTAAGTGGAGGCAAATAGGCTCTCAGGTAAAGAGTGACATGGAAGGCTTTTTCATGAAGTCGCATGGAAGGTGGTGAAACATGCATCAGGTGTTGTTTGTTTATTTTTTGTTTTTAACTTAATGAGGAGTGTGTGGGGGGGGGGGCATTTGGGAGGGACACAAAAACAGAGCAAAGATGATCATCTGCATCAAAGGAAAAATACAAAATCTGAGCGTGAACATGAATGATCTCTGGAAACGGTAGACATGCTGCACTGTTGGACAATGTGCGTATTTCAACTTTTCACACAGAGACAGGCAAATGCTGGAGAGGCAACACTCAAAATAACTTTTAATTTCATTGATTACGTTTCACTTTTACCCAGATCATTGTTAAACATCAAAAACCTAACATGGCTCTCATTTACTCTTGTGTTGCTCGTGAGTACATAAATGAGAAGTAATACAAAGTATCAGTTTAAATTCAAATGTATTTAATGATGGTTTGATTTATGACATATGTGCTTTGGCTCTTTGTCAGAGTGGTACAGAACATGTTCTATTAGATGGTCAATGTGTCATCTCCTGATTTAGATAAGCAATATGAAATAAAGACTCATTTGTAGCAAAGCAGCATAGTCTGTATCAGGAGTATCAGTTCATTGTCAAACCATGGAGAAAATTTGCTTCATTTGCTTCATTTTAAGGCATATATAATGATCCATGTAAGAAACAATGACTAATGAATGGCAGCAGTGCTATGGTTGAATACTTCATCTCAGCATCCAGATGACAGATGGCTTGTATTAGATGTCTGCTGTGCATGTGTGGTTAATGTTTAGTTAATGATTAACATAACCTCCCATTAAGCCCATCTCTCTGCACTCTGTCGCTTGCCCGAGGTCTCGCTTCCTGACGTAGGAGATGGGTTGTGATGAAAGTTGTGCCCCCACCCACACAGTGGAAAAAACATGTTGTCATCATGAATGTGCCAAAGGGAAACTGATTAGCAAAAGTGCACTAAAGGGAGATAAAGAGATTATCACCCCTATCATGGTAAATGTCAATCTCTTCATTGGGCAAACAAGCAAAACTCATACAAACAGGTACAACCTGTCACTTAAAAATGACAGAGGTCTTGGACTTTTTTTTACCAGTGTCAGTTACAATTATAATGTATGTCTCTACTAGCCTAAGGGAATCAGGTGTTGCATGGACATATGGATTGATTGGAGGCCAGGGTTTTCAGTTTTGTGTTTGCATTTTCAGTAAAAACTAGAATGCACAGAGCATGTTCGACACAAGCTGCTACTAATTGTGGATCTGGAGTTCTGTTTTCATTCTATTTTCAATTTACTCAGCACAAACATCCTCTGAGCAAAACAGCCATTACCCTTCAAACTTTGTTTAAAGGAGGCAGCAAGTTGCTCTGTCCTCTTTCAGTAGAGCATTGTCTGCAGCCAGCTGTATGCAAATATGAGAATCTACCTATCCAGTGGAGTATAGGCTTCAACACACCTGTTGTCAGTTACTGAATGTGGGTTTATCATTATGCTATCTCAGATGAGGCAATTGTCCTGACTCAAGCGTTGGTGCATTGTCTTAGATATGTCTAATAAACCTTTGTAGGCTTTAGATAACCTTTTGACTTCTCTGTGCTCCTGCACGGTTGTAGCACCTGGTCTTACCTACTCTACACAACCAAATACACTGAACTTTTTATATTATTGGGAGAACACCCCCTCTAGACCAAATCCCATTTGTTTGTAATAAGTCTTGAAAGTGTGGATAACATTCATCTTCTTGCGTGACGGAAAACAAACTTTGCGTCTTTTCCAGCTGCCCACCCGTACCTGCGTAACGCGAGCCGAACGAACAAAACTTCATCTTCAGGTATTGTACGTGAGGCTCAACGTGAAGCAAATACGGACAAAGGGGAAAAGTCACAAAACCCATCAGGGTAATGCTGCTCCACAGATGTGCCGTGCTGCGTTCGTAACAGCTGGTCTCTCATTTGTCAACCTTTGGGAGGAAGATTTTTTTGAGGGGGAGGAGAAAAGAAAAAAGTTAGATCACCGAGCAAAAGTCATGAGGAGGACAGATTCTCAGCATGAAATAATGGCCTACCTTCAGAAGAAACAAAGCAGTAACTTGGTCCTCACCTTTTACACGCGCTGAATGTGTTCTGTGTGTGACAGGTATACACCTTTTATACCTTCATACGCGTGCGCGCGCTCCCTCTCTTCTTTCTCCACCCATTGAAGTGGATCCTCGGGGCGCGCACAGACACCTGTCGCATGATGCGTTGCTCTGATCCAATATTGACATAAAGAGGGAGGGGTGCAAGGGCGGGGGAGGGGGACGGTTTCACAGACAAACACGTGGATATAATCACGCGCGTGCGCGAGAAATGAATTACTTTAAAGTGCCCTCCCTCCCTCCCTCTTCCTCCCCTGTGCCAGGCAACGACGTGTGTGACCTCTGCGTATGCACTGAGCTGTAAAAGCCTCATTGTAACGTAACTACCTGGCGACCTACTCATTTCGTTTGACTCAGCGTAGGATCGAGCATCATTTCCATACAGTTTGCCTTGCAAATGCCTTATCTGGTGCTGGACGGCTTACTTTGCTTCACAACTTTTTTTTGTGGAAGCTTACTCTGGAGTCTTGCTGGTTGTGGAGGAAAGTGTGATCAGTTCAGATGTGTCAGTGACAGAAAAACCCACTCTGAGACAATACACATACAAAGCCTACATATTTCCAAGAGAATATCAGAGGATCAAGACTTTCAATCCACTGAGGGTGGATATACACTACACATACAGTATATTCCAGTTTGATACAGAAATAAAAGATTAAAATATGATTCAAATGTAGGCTATTTGTTACTCGGGAAGATAAATTGTTTCATACAGTCACAATGCCAGCAGGCCAATCAGTGAGATTCATGTCATCTATTTTCAGGCATAATGGTTAGTATTTAATGTACGTGATAAGTTTTTAATGTATATTGTGGCTGATGAACCTGGAGTTTGAATAATCTACAATCTGCTCTTGTCAAAGGGCAAGGGATATTTAAAAAAAAAAAAAAAAGAGGGCCGGGAGAGTGATAACTGATCATTTTGACAATTGTTTTCCTCACATAATGGCTCCAAAATAGAGTATAGAAGATATATTGGGGCCTTGCTGCCTCAATCAGGTGGAGTACACAGATCAACATCTTAGAAAATGCATCCTTAGGAATAACAATAGAATAAATAAACTGTTAAAATGTTGTTCTGTTTTTTATTGTTATGCTTTATTTGTACATTTCCATATCATTTCAAAGTACCTTGTTCACAAGTTTGATGTTCTGCATTAAATTACTCATTGCCTTCCATATAATTTCTGTAGATTTGACAAGTTTGGACAAAATCTGCCATTCAGCTTTATATCAAACAAAGTGATGATGAATATTGTAACATTTCACTGAACTGTATTGCTCAGCTCCATTTGATGTGTTTTCAGAAAAGCTCAAGACAAAACGTTGATCTTAGGATGCCCACTGGTGTTTCACTCAGATCAGCTCATGTGTCTTAGATAAACAAAAAAAAATGGCAGTTTATTCCATGAATTTTTCAGCACTGGTTCATTATTGAAACAGGACTTTATTTCAATCCAATCCAGAAATTACAAAGATCAAACACTGACTTATCAAATTTCTAAATGTACACCAGAGTGTACTTACTCCCAGAGGTAGGAAATATTGACTACTGTCCAGCAAAAATCAATAAAAAATATCATGCTACTATAAATGTACTTATTTTCAATACAGGATGCATTAAGAGTCATTTGAAAAAATAAAAATAAAAATAGGAAGAAGTTCATAGCTGAAAAAGGAAACTTCACATTATGAAGTAAATCCAGGAGAACACCACAGAGTCAAACATAAAACCGCTGCCCTACATCTAGTTCCTGTATCGTGAAGAAATAGTGATACTTTGTAAAGTTGGAGCTCAAAATGTATTGCTCCGACATCAAACACCCGTCATTTGAAGTGTTAAAGAGCAGCGGAGGACAGTGATCCTCTGTGTGCTGGAAAATTTAAAGTATTAGTCCCCCCCCACCCCCAATGAATGATAAGACTTGGTTTCGTGTATTAAGAGTTCTGCAGAAGTGTGAACGGGGACGGACAAATTCTCAGTGGAGTAAGATAGATGGATAAGTAAGCTGAAGGAAAAGGAATGTTGGGAAAAAGTGTAGATTCTGATGTGGTGTACGGATGCACAGTTCTACATCGTTGCCATGTCAACAAACAGCTGCGGGCTGGAGAGCCAACGAAGGCTTGCAGTTCATCTGTAAAAGTCCTCAGAGTTGTAGCTTGAATTTGAAATGATTTCACCCATGAGCTCTCAGTGAACACTCTGGCTCACTCTTTTTGTGTAGGCTTCCCAGCCCGACTTTCTGTAGGACTCAGCGGCTTTCAGCCTATCAGAGGCCTCCAAGACGCCTCGTCCCACAATGATGACGTCCGAGCCTTTGCTGTAGATAACTTCCTCTGGGGTGGTGTACTGTTGGCCCAACGAGTCTCCTGGAGGGTGGAGGGAGACAGAGGGAGACATGGCTGAGGAAGGGAGACTACAAAGAGTGCTGGTACAGTCAGCTATAATACCTAGTACTACAGCACCACCATGTGTCAAATAGGTGTTATTACACACAATGAAGAAGAGCTGTAAGCTATTCAAAAAATATGGGTACATTTCATGAATGCATTGACTCTGTATTAATTTAATTAGCAATGAAGGATTGACTTCCCTCATCAACTTTGTTATGCAATAGTACTTTAAGATTAAAAAAAAGTGCTGCAACTATACAATAATCACTGCATATAGTCTGTAGTGGTGTGATAGGTAGAAAAACACAAAAGAGGATGCCTGTTGAAACGAGTCGGCGTGAAATTTGCTGTTGTGGTGCATTTCTTAATCTGCACGTACAGGATGGTTCCCTTTTGTTAAAACACAATAGGCAACCCATAAAGTACATCATGCCAATCAATGTGTCTTTTGAATATTATCAAAATTACTGTAGAAAATATCAAAATGCAGAAACATTTACCTCCTGCCTGCAACTGCACCCCAGGGGTCATGTGGATGAACTCTGGCCTCTCGGTAATCTTCGAGCTGCAGATGAATCCGATCACAAAGTCCGAGTGCTCTTCTGCCATCTCCAGCTGTTAAGACAGAAAAGACGCAAACAGCTGTGAGCAGACGGGCGTCGACTCAGTGAGCAATGGCAGAACGAGGCCTCAGTGCTCACCGCAGCCTTTGTGTATTCGCCTGTAGCAAGAGATCCCTGGGAGCTCATCTGAGCAATGAGCAAACAGCCTCGACCCAGAGGCTTCCCGACACCTCCCAGGCCCTGCACGACCCCGGGCCCCGGCACGGCGTGAGCATTCACTATGTGGGACCATGAGGAGATCTGGTACACACCACCTGCAGAGCGGATATGAAATCACTATGTTGGGCTACTTTAAACATGAACAAGTGTATGTGTGGTTCACAAATAAGTGAACAACGAATTTAATACAAAAGCAAAATCCTCTCACCCTTGTATTGATGCTTTACTGTGTTCCCAATGTCAGCAAACTTTCGATCTTCAAATACAAGGAAGTCGTGTTTCTTGGCCACAGCCTGGAGCTTCTGAGTGAAAGCCACTGTGAAGTCCTGTCAGCACACACAACAATGACATCAGTTTGTTTGTTCTGACAAAGCTTTCCATGTAACGGACTGCTCCTCTCGCACCTCCAGGATGTCGACGTGAGTCTTCAACATGCAGATCTTTGGACCGAGAGACTCTGCCAGCTGGAGCAGCTCCTCGCTGCTGGTCAAGTCAGCGGACACACAGAGGTTAGACTGCTTCTCCTCCATGATCTTCAGCAGCTTTGAAGCCAGAGGGTGAACACCTGCAGACAAAAATGCAATTTATAGCTTGCTATGCTTTGTAGGGCATTCGATTAAGCAGAAAGACTACATACATGGCAACTCTGCTCTTTCTGCGTAGCTCAGCTCCCGTTTTGGTTCAACACATGGCTTCCTTGTGACTGGAGCATCACTTCCATTCTGCTTCTTGGGGCTGAAAGAGGCAATATAAAAATGTTGCTTTGGGAGATTTTTGGGGTAAAACACTGAAAATCATTCACCATCAAAGGGGAAAATATGGATCAAGTGTACCTGAAAGTGTTATTGTCCAGAATGAACTCGCGGACACTTTCGGCGGTTTGGTCATCGATGCGTTTGGCGGCGAGAAGCACATTGAGCAGCTTGAACAAGGAGATGATGGGAAGGAGCCTGATTCCCCGAGAGGCCAACATCTCCACGCCACCTTGCTGTCTATCCATTAGTACAACGGCATCCGTCACCTTGAGCAAATAAACAAAACATTCTTGAGAACGTCACACCTTGTGGGGCCAACTTTGGTTCTAGTTGAACACTCTCGTATCATTCCAACTATTGAAATCTTCTCATGATTCTCCACCTTCAGGCCTTCTTTGTGGAGCACTTCTGCTGTCTCCATGATGCTGCTGCCACTGGTCACGGTGTCCTCAATGATCAGACACGTGTCCCCTTCTCTAAATGAGCCTTCCACCAGTCGCTTGGTTCCTAGAGGATACATGAGGATTATCAGCCGCAGAAGACAAACTGACCCACAATTATGCTCCATCTATCATCAGCCAATAATACATGCAGAAAAAAGGATAACTCAAGGATTAAAATAAGCTCAAAGGTCACTTTGTATTTTAAGAGCTTGATGAATTCAGCCCGACTCACCGTAGTCCTTGGCTTCCTTTCGCCTGATGAGCATGGGCCTTTCATGTCTGGAGCAGATAATAGTGGCTAAAGGCAGGGCCGTGTAAGGAACGCCACACACCGAGTCAAACTGGAGGCACTCTTCCTGCACGCGCTGGTATATGAGGCTTGACACCTGCAAAGAGAAGAAGAGAGATCTGCTGTTAAAGGTTACGATTAATGCTATAGATGTACAACGTGAATTAAAATGTTCAAAGATCCATTATTGTGAGCAAGGACAAAGACAGCACTTAACTGCCTGCTAACAAAGACTGATCTGGGGCATCAAACTCACACCTAGAAGGACACCATCCTGCTGTAAGAACATTTACACAAGGCGGTGCAGGCCCTCGTGTCTGCTATTTTTCGCAATGCCTACTTTTAGGGTCATGCGACAACAACAAAATAAACAAGAGAACATAAACTGTGCTTCGGTCATGTCCTTTTAATCTGGTCAGTGTCCAGGATACCTCATCATAGGTGACCTCAAGAAGAGCAGCATTATTTCATACATTTGCAAAGATAAAGCTGCCCAGTGCTGTTGACACTGCAGATTTTGACTGCTGACTGGGACAAAGATAAAGAGTTTCAACAACCTTAATCTTAAAGTATCTGGTGGATTCTTAAAGCGTCAATGAATGGAGCGACTTGTTGAGAATTCATTCATTTGACTGTTGGACTTTCAAATAGTGATACGCCCACGTGTGTGTTGATATCACATCCAATAAGGAGGAACAGATCATTTTTAAAGAATATAATGAGCTTTTGCTGCTTGATAGTTACGTTTTGTGATGTTTCCTGGTTGTTTCTACACTTAAAGTTGTTCTCAATTCAGAACACGCAGCGCTGCGTTAAAAACAGCACGTGCTTACCTGATTCATAAGTGTTGGGTGGGACACGAGCACCCTCAGGTCAATATAAATCGGAGTCAGCAAGCCGCTTTTCAGCTTGTATTCTCCAAACTTCACCGCGTTCACGTCGTGGAGCTTCAGGATCAAACTGTCAATGGTAACGTCGTCCATTCTTGAGTATTGTGGAGATTCAGCTTCACCTTTCCTCTGAATTCAATCACCGAGTGGCGCTCGCGTGGTAGGAGGCAGTGACGACACCAAACTTCCGTTCAAGCTTCTTCAGAATAAACGTCTCGAATCTCGGGAGGAAAATTTGAATTGTGTTGAATGCATGGTTTGCACAAATACTGCAACGTTTGTGAATTATCAATGTTTTTTTTTTTGTTGTTGTTACTACCACTAAATTATAAGTGTTTCATTTCCACAAAGGCTGCTGCGTCTTTAACGAAGTAGGCTATATTCTGATTAATCAGAATAACACTGTTTCTAAGACTGAAAGACAGTCAGCAGTTATGCATCTTTGTATGAAGAAACATATCTCCAATGCAATTATCGACTCAAGTTTTGTTGCGTCATAAAGTTCAAACCTTTATTTTAAAAAACGCCTCTACCGGAAGTTCTTCCAACATGGAGCGCTAACAGCTTCTGTTTGAGAACTATTTTACGCGGATTGACTAGATCCGTTTGGGATTATTGTTGTGTTGTATATTTGGATCTGCATCAAACGTCTCTCAAAAATTAAGATAAGATGCCATATCAGACATTAAGATTATGTGCAGGTGTATTTAAAACAACTTTAACATCAGCTTGACAGGGAGAAAGGGGAGAATTGCCAAATGAAACAAGGAGGATTTACATACTGCTTTATCTCTCGATGTTAACAAAAAGGTCTCAAAAGATATTGACAAGATGTTATTAAACTTTATATGGAGGAATTTAAACCACTATATTAAAAAATAATAATTAAAATCAGTATTAATGAACTCATGTGATAATGGTGGCCTTAACTTTTTAGACTTTTACACTTTAAATAATACTTTCAAATTAAATTGGCTTAAACAATTTATCAAGAACTTCACACCAATATTGTTCCATATGTAGTATATATGTGGGGAAAAAATGTTTGTAGATCAATGACCAAGAAAGAAGCATCTGTTTATGAAAGAAGGATAGTTTTGAGGGGATTTTTTTCAAAATTGTAATTACAAAGTAAAAAGAAATTTAGGCCTCCTAATTTAGAGAAAATAAAATTTGGTATGAAGTTCCATAATATCATACCAAATTTTATTTTCTCTAAATTAAACTACAAATATTGGAAAAATGCTACCAATATTTGAATATTAACACTGTAAAGGGCAGCCACCCAACTCGATAGACTTCTTAGTAGCAGTTCCAGAAATGACAATGCACGTGTTCAAACTATATATCCAACATATTAACACCCAACATCTGTACAGAGTGCTGCACTTGACAACCCACACCGGGAATGTCTCATTAACATGCAAAGCCTTGAAGCAGCCAGGGCATTTGTTTACTACTGTACCTCTGAGAAAGGGCCTACAAATCTCCACAAAAAAAATAAACAATATAACACAAAATATGGCAAGTGACACCACCAAATGGCATATTTTTTTCAGTTTATTAAAAAGATTCAGTCCACAGTAGTTCAGAGTCTGGCACCAACAATATAAAAACAAATTAAATCAAAAAATAAAGTGTACACCCCAAATAGCATTGAGCAAAATGCCTGAATAAAAAGGGATAAATAAAAGAAATGACTTTAAAAATACCAACATGTATGTATTTAAAAATGAATATCACTTTAAAACAAGGGCAAATTTCTTAATTCAGCTTTGAAAAAACAGTTTGAACGTTTTGGTCAGTCAGCTGTGGTTTAACAGTCCTACAGGTGCTTTATTTTTTTCATATTTACACCCATATTGCATACAACATGACCAAAAGATGATGAAAGTCTATACAATAACAGCTGGGCAAAATAATATCACTTCAACAGGAACAGTGCTCATATTTTAAAATTTGTTGTGACTTAGAAAGCAGAATAAGTAGAACATTGATAACAAAGACAAAGACAGGACACTTAAGGTGGCCCTTTTTAAAAAAAAAAAAAAAAAAAGAACGCTGACAAGGTAACAAGAAACGTCAAAACAGTTCAAACTTATTTACTGCCGTGTCTATGTGGTTCAGTACAGCTAAAATGAGAGTTGTTAAAGCAGTTTTAGGGACCAATGAAAATACTGCATGGCTGTGAATGTTATTTTCAAATGAGCTCTGTTTTTCTTCCGATTTCTGAAATGTTTCGGCCGAGAATGATGAAACAAATGTGGCCGCACTTATTGTAAGCATTTCTTGGATGCTTTTTGTTTTGGCTAAAGGAGAACAAATGTCGTGGAATATTCTGATATCAACAAAAGCTCCCATGACTCAGTGAAGATACACAACGGTGCTGCATTTGGTGTGCAAATGTGTGTGTGTGTGGACAGAACAGTATGCTTGTCAGGGCATGTTCAAGATCAGGAAGCAGCAGGATTTGGGCTGTAATTTGATGAAGAAATCCTGTTTCTCTTAAAAAGGAGACGATAAACACCCACATGAAAAATCGGACAGCTCTTAGATAAGGCACAGAGTTTGGAGTAGAAAAGTCTTGTTAAGGCACTACACTCTGGTGTGGTGAAAACGTTTTAAGGCACAAATCTATGGAAACGTTTTAATGCAGCACAAGGAGGCTTCCTTCTTGAAGTGACGACATTATAAGGTGTCCCACTTTTGTATCCTCCTATCTTCACACTCCTACTGCTCCTCTACTCTGAGGGGCTTTGAGCATCTGCAAGCAGCTCTGGCCTTAGACATTCAATCGGACAGTGGATGTTCTGGAAGAGAGAGGAGGGCAAGAAAACAGGGAAAGAAAAAAAATGAGGTGTTTGTTTATGTTTTCAGAGGTGCACACCGCCCCAAAGTTATTTCCTCACATAGAAAATACAAGTTCTACATTTTTTAAGCTGTAAACTCAATTAGTATAACAGAAAAATATTTTGTTTGCATAGTGTTTCTAAAGATGCTTTATGTCCCCATGGATAAAAGATCTTTTCCAACAGAAGATTCAAGGTTTGGAGTTTTACACAATGGATCGGTTTGTAAAAAATGAGCATTTAAGCATTTCAATTTAATATCCATTTTGTTTCTGACACTGACCAGTTTACGTAGAGCATTTTCTCTGTAACGGTCGAAGGCATCTGAGGGAACAGGATGCAGGAGGTCGGCTTCCACATTAGTCTGTGTTCCGGGCCTCCTACAGTTTTCACATCGCCAACCCTTTACATCAAGAAGAGGTCAATGAGCATACAATTCACACACAGACAAAAGCAGTCCAACCACAATTCCACAATCATGCAGCTCTGGGACTTTCTGCATACCTGAATATCACAATTAAAAAGAGATCATTCACATTTTACCATCTTATTATTGTTTTGGAACATTCCCAAACCAGCAGGGCACAGGAAACGGAGTATTGTCTTACCTGCTGTCCTCCATAGCAGGTACATGTACAGATGGCACCCAAGTATTCCTTCTGCCACTGATTTCCAACCCGGTACATTTTCCCATCGTCATAGCATGTCGACTCATCTGGACAATGACATTGATTTATTAGAGATCAGCAGTGCTGAAGTATTCTAATCCAGTTCATATACTGTAGGTTGGTATCTACGCCAAAGATTAGACTTAGTTCACCGGAGTGTGTGTAAACCAAGTATTCCATGCAAAACAAACATGAAATGAATTTCATAAAAGATAAGACACAGGGAATCTAGTAGCCTGATATTCACTAAAAGCACTGCTTGATGACAACTGTGTAAACCAGCGAGTACTTACGAGGTTCACATTTGAATTCTCCCTTTCCGTTGCCGAGGCAGGTGCAGCTCATCATATGACCGTTCTCGGTGCGGCGGTCCCACTTTTCTCCAACGCGGTAGTTATTACCGTTGTCGTGGCACCACTCTGCAGAAGGGAGTGGTGGGAAACAAGAAGGACAGAAACGGAGGATAACGAGAGAGGAAGACACACGGAACAGAGATAAAAGAAGAGGAAGGGTGGAAGGTAGCGGATTAAAGTGGATATATAAGAGGAAAGATGTTCATCAGTTTGTTTGAAGAGCAGTCAAACATAATTCAATCAGAAGGGAAAAAAAAACATTCACATTCCATTTCAAAAACACAAAACCTTGTTTGAATATTCCTGACTCCCAGTGTAACGAACAACACGTCATCCCAGTAATACTGCACTGATACTGAACGTGAACCTGCCATGTGGTCTGGGTTCCTGGTTTTCTAATGTTAGTTATGCACAGTTAATGACAACGCGTGTTACTCAGAGTGAGCGTGAGCTGAGCTTGCTTCCTCAGGAAGACAGTGCTGAGAGATCAGCATGGGCAGACTCGCAACAGTGGAAAAAATCTCATCTTTATAATCAAGTTTTATACAAACTGCATCCAAACATCTATGATATAACATACAATAATAACTATACAGAAGACAAAAAAAATAGCTGTAAATGATTCCATTGTCACTGACAAGGCTGCCCATGCTGTTTTTTTATTATTCAATGCTGCAGCACATAGAGCACAAGCTATTTGAGTCTATGGCTTGTGAACTGTTGCTAAGGAATTTACAATGCATATGATAGGGAAAAAAAAGCTTGTGTTTTTATTTATTGAGTATTACTCCTTTAACTGCCTCTTATAAATTCCCCTCGAGTTAATCACATAGAATTATTGGATTTGATTTGTTTAATTCCATGGTGTTTGCAAAGCAGGATGGGATGGGGTTAATAAGCCACTCACTGGATGAATCACATCTAAAATGACCACTGCCCAGACCCAGGCAGTGGCACCACAGCTTGAAGCCCGTCTCAGACATGCGCTCCCACTCTGAGCCCACCTCATGGTAGGCGTGTGTGAAAGTGTCATAACACACATCCCGGTTGGTGGTAACAGGGATGTCATCTGGAACTAAGGGGAAGGAAAAATAAAGTTTAAAACAAAACCAACAGATTTAGTTTGCAGAGACATGTAGGTGGTATATGCAATAAACTGATTTTCGTTTTTCTTTGAAGACTCACCATTTTATCTTATTTATGTGTCTTAGTAGGATCTATATTTTGAAAAACTAAGTTTACCTCCGTGTAGTTCATGTAATGGGTGCTACTTGTGTATTCTTTACATATTAAGCAATTTTCTGTGCATGTGCGCACTTTTTATATAAACAAACTTGAGTCTCTATCAATGAGCACTACTGTACCAGCATTGCCAACTGTTACGACTTCCTCCAGGACCCTCTCTTTAGCCCCATCTTTCATGGCCTCTACAAGAACATTATAGGATGATCCGGATGTCAGTCCAATCAGCGTGGCGCTGTTGGAGGTGCCAGGGAGGCGCATCTGTATGCAGAAAGCGAAAAAAGCGATGTTGGCATCCTTCATCAGTGTTTGGCATCCATGCAGGTTGGGAGTGTGTGTGAGTGTGTGCATACCTGAAAGCCTCTTTCCTCCACATGTGTAATGGGGGTACAGGAAACCTCATACTCTGAAGTTTCTGGGACGGGTTGCCAGGAGATGGCTGTGATTGTTTTTGCTTCCTGGGGCAACTCTGTTTCGTTGTCAGGGAAACCAAAAGCAAGACCTGGGAGAGGGTTGTCGCTCACCTGCAGGGTCAGACGTAAAATCCAACAATGTGATGTCACTCCAAAAATGTTGCATCTATACTTAAAGAACAACAGCTTATATCCTGGTATATTTGCAGTTCAGACTTTTGAAATTCTAAAATGTCTAAATAATAATGAAAAATTTAAACAAAGACATTTGTACTTGTACATAACAGAAATAAAGAATAGTTGGTTATATCAGCACAGGGGTTTCGATTTAAAACACGTCATTCAGGTGGGTTTGCTGTCACTCATCAATCCCGAACTTAAGAAAAATACTCTATCACCCACTGATATTTACATGTTTTTTTATCCTAACATTCTAATTTATTATTTATTGCAATATAAAGAAAATATATCTTTACAAGCTTAGGAAAAAAAGAAGCATTGTGATATAACAAGTTTATAGAAGTTAATTAAAGCCTCACACACCTTAACCAGGGGTACTCTGTTTCCATCAGGGCCTGCTACAGGAATGTAAACCAGGGGCTCTCTAAGAATAGGTCTCTGGCCTTCACTGGGTCCGTTAAAGGGTCCATGAAATCCAGTATGGGGGCCAAGGTTCTGATACTCTGTGTAGATATGCTGACCTTGCTGGCCTGGTAGGTTCTGTCCACTTGTACCACCCAAGTGAACATGGTTAGAGTCAAAACTAGACGAAAAAAAGATGCAAATGGTGAAAAGAAGTGAACAATAAAAAAAAAAAAAAAAAAAGATGAAAAAGCCCTGCTTTTCAACAAAGAAATTGTATAGCTTTGATGTAATAATTTTAGTTTGATCATCCAGATGCTTACATCTTGTCATTAGTGGACTCTGGAACATCCAAGATGTCAATGCTGGGTCGATGGGAAACAGGAAGCTGTGGCAGCTCAGGCACCAGTAGTTCAGGAACAATTGAATAGTCTGTAGCTGGTTCTAAATACAAGAGAAACATGTGTATGCTGGCTGTTAGAAGCAAGCATGGTAACACACACTTTAAGTAGCCGACTTAGAGGCAGGCAAAAACCACAAGATGGTTTCAACTGTGTTCCAGTTCAGATGGCAGGAAACTGTTAGACCAGTTCCTCTCAAAGAATGCATACAGTTCATTAAGACAAATGCTTAAGAAGCAGTTACAGATTAAAACCAGAAGAGTAATGACTTTAAAGGGTAAACATGCATCTGATGAATCCAAACAAGCGAGAAAGCTTGTTTCCAGTTCTGGCATTGGTTATAGATGTGGTGCATTCGGTTAAAAGTAGAAGTACTGTATATAAAGACACTGTTTAAATAAAGCTTAATTTATATATAAGAAAAAACAAATCATAACAACTGCCTGCCTTCCTCTTAGCATCAGTTTAAATATGTAATTAAACTGCATAAATGTTACAGTCAACGCAAGAGCAACATGCTGTCGGTGCATTTTTGGAGCAGTTAGAAAAAAAGGCCAGTAGAGGGAAGCAGACAATAGATCTAAAAAACAGATGAACTAAAGGCAAACATGTAGCAGTTAAGAGTTAAGACATGCAGTTCTGTTCATCCATAAGAAAAGTTCCCCTTTATAAACAAAAAGCACGACAGTGACACACAACAAATTTCAATTTGTGTTCTTAAGTTTAAATAGAAAATTACTTCACCTATTCATTGAAAGCCTTGGCATAAATTGTGCAATTGGATATCATATAAACTGTCTTTATTACTTTATTTATTGGCCTGCTCATCATGAATTTTGAGGAAAGTCTTAACATCATCTCAGTTTATCATTCGATAGCACTAGTAATTTGTCATATTTTTACCATATCGTGATTTAAGATGAAAGGATGATACGCTTACTGTTTGTGGGGAAAAAAAAGACAGAAGGCAAGTAACACTTAGATAAAATCTTTAACTAGCATCTAATAAAAGAAAAAAAAAAAAAAAAAAAAAAAAAATCAATCTTTTTGCACTTACGGGTTCTGGCTTTGCCAACAAGCGGTGTGCTTCTCAAAGCATTCTGCAGTGCTACAATCTTGATGACGTACTCTGTGCCTGGTTTTAGACCTAAGATAAAAAAAAAAACACATTTGTCAAAAATATTAAAAAAAAGAATAAATAGTGTGCATTTACCATTTGTATGCTTAAATCTCATACACACTCACCATCGATAGTGGCGTAACTCTGGCCTGCGTGGGGCCTAGGAGTGACTTCTCGAGGCAAACCTCCAGCCTCCTCATAAGTGACGTAATAGCCAGTGACCTTTGGACTGCGTGATGGCTCCCACATGAAAGAAATGCTGTTAGGATTCAGGGAGGTAAAGCGGATATTGGTGGGCGGGATGACCAGTGGTTGAGCTAAAAGACAGATATGTCAATCATTAGTCAGGAAAACAAATTAAATTCATGTTGCATTGAGCAACGCGTTTGGCACAAACAGCAAATACAGCACTTTCTTCCACTGTAACGACATAATACGGAAAGAACTATCAACAATACTGAAGCATAACATCTGACAGCTACTAAACACTCGTTGGAAGCATCCAAACATGGCTTACTGGATTTTTGGATTTTCAGATTTGAAGCAGATCTTAACACAATGTGGTCAGTGAAAGTAATTTAGCTAAATGAATATTAGAACGTATGAAGGAAAGAGTTTGTTATTTACCTGTGGTAGCAGTGAGTGTGAGAGGCACGCTTCGTCCATTGCCTTTCAGCGTATAGACACTAATCTTATAAGTGGTTCCAGGCTCCAGACCTTAAATATAGACATGCACAGGTTAGTGAGACACACAGTGGGTTTGTATGAGCACTTTGTGATGACTTACTAATATCATATTTAAATTGTGCTTTCCTCTTACAACTACAGGTTTCAGTTTTATGCATTTAACTTCTGATTGCCTACCCGTGATAGAGTATGAGCGCAACTCCGGGCCGATTGTCTTTTGAATGGGGGTGTATCCTGAAGGGGACATGGTGGGTGTGGCTTCGATAAGGAACCCGGAGATTGTGTCCGTCTTCGAACGCCAGGTCAGAGTGATGGTGGAATCATTCACGTCAGAGATGCGTACACGCCGGGGGGGACTGATATCTTCAAGTAAATGAGTCACAGTGGGGAAAAAGTATCAGTAAGAAAGAGGCTATATACCAAAACTGCATCACTTTGTCAGAATGTCAATGTTTATGAGTTAAAAGACTCACTCTCCTGAGTGGTGACCTCTCCTTGGACTGACCTACTGGTCAGAGAGTTTTTCAAGGCATAAACATGTACTTCATAGGTTGTTGCAATCTGATGGAGAAAAAAAAAAAAAAGAGAGACTGTCAGACTTCACAGATCTGAGACTGAGTACACAGTGTGCAGTGGGAATCTGAACTGTTAGTCTGCTTAAGCATCCCTTTTTGCCTCTGTGTGAGTATGTGTGTGTTAGTTATTTTACAAACAAGTGCGCTGATGTGGAAAAGTTCCAGATGGATAATTATTTTTGGGTTATTTAAATTGATTTTTTTTTTTTTGTGGATTTTATTCACACCCACCATGAGACCAGATATGTGTGCCTGAGTGGCGTCTGGGGCCAGGTTGATCTCTTTGGTGGGTCCGCTTTTGCTCTTCGGGTTCACCACCACACGGTAGCCTGTGAGGCCTGTAAGGCCAGTAATTCGATTTCCCTGACCCGGTGCGGCCCAGCGCATAGTGAAAGATGTGGGGCCAACCTGGGAGAACTGGAGATTAGTAGGAGGAGAGATTGCTGGGGAAAAAGGGAGGAAAAAGAAAAAACAAGGTGAGAAAAGTTAGTGCGGACATCGTATAAAAATTATTCAATTTTACTCAGGTTTGTTACCCTAGAGGTCTGTCCCCTGTAATGTAATCCTTTTGTAAAATCTTCTAGAAAAATAAAAGATAAAAAATTACCTGTAGCTTGTGTCCCGACAAGTGGCTTACTGGCTGTGTCATCATACATGGCAATGACTTTCACAGTGTATTCAGTGCCTGGCTGAAGTCCATAGATGACAGTGGACTCTGCGTCTCCTCTCGGAGTGGGAAACAGCTCTCTCTCACCCTCTTCTGGACTTGAATACAAGACCCGGTAAGATGTAACAATTCCATCAGGACTGTCCCAAGTGATCCGCAGGGAGGTGGAGTCAATGTCTGAGAAAGTGAGGTCCTTGGGATGATCGATATCTAAAAGAGCAGAAAAAAGGGAAAGATAACAGTGTTGCAGAGGAGGGAGAGGTTATGGTTTTTCCAATCCTCCCAAATCTAATTGTGGAAATGTCAAGTCCTTACTTGTTACAGCGTTCACCACTAGTGGAGAGCTCTCTTCATCTTGTCCAAGAGTGTACACACTGAAAGTATATTCTGCTGCGGGCATCAGACCTGTAAAAGTAAACTCTACCTGGTCTGGAGAAGAGAAGAAGAAAGGGTTTTCAATTTTGGAATGAAAAGCTTGCACACAAAAAAAAAAAAAAAAAGAAAAAAAAGTGAACTTGAATGCCATACCTGGGGCAACCAGTTCAGAGAAAGTTGATCCTTGTCCATTTTTGGGGACCCCCGTTACTCTGTATCCTTTGATCGGGCCTTGGGTTGGGCTCCATTTTACTGTTACACTGTTGTCGTCCACATTTGTCACCTCCATATCAGAGGGAGAGTCGACACCTGGCGGGGGAGAAAGAAAAGCTTAGGAGGACAATCACAAAAACAAATGGTAAATTGACGTGCATTCGAAAAAGAATGCGACATAGTGTCTGTACCCGTCTTGTGCGTGACATAGATCGGAATGCTGGAAGCGGGGCTATCTCCTCTGCCAGTCACAGCGTACACAGTGACAGTATAATCAGTGCCAGGCTTCAAGTTGTTGATTGTAGCAGTGGACTGAGAGCCGGGCACGGTGAACTCCTTGGGACTACTGTTACCTCCTGAGTCAAAAGAAACCGTATGATGGATAGATTTAACTCTCAATGCTGCTAATTAGATAACCGTTTGGCAAAAGTATGACAATAATAATAATTAAATAATTATACAGAAGTTAAAAAGTACCAACTCAGTTAAATAAACTCAGCATATATTCTACTTATGTCTACCTGACTCTCCGTGAGTGATCCTGTAGTAGCGCACAGTGACCGGAGGAGCAGCCCACCGGACTGTGATGCTCATGGGGGTCGACTCCAACACTTCCAGGTCAGTGGGAGCATCAGAAACTGGAAAGCCACATAATTAACACAATACTCTGCATTGTAATGACATCATGATGCGTAAATGGGTTAATAACGGTAACAAATCCTGCATCCATACTTGTTTTCTGTTTCCCGCTGAGCGGCAGGCTCTCTTGGATCCCGCTTACGGCGTAGATGTTGACCGAGTACTCTGTGTCTGGATTGAGTCCTGTCAGAGTGAAGTGGGTCCTGGATGGGGGCAGCCTCTCATCCTTGGCCCTCCCACCACTTGCCATCTGGTAACGGATGCGGTAACCAGTGATTTTGCTCTGGGGAGCGAGCCAGTGGACGGTGAAGGAGTTGGTAAAGATTTCAGAGAAACGGAGGCCAACTGGTGAATCCAGAGCTGAGGACAGAGAAGGATGGATAAAGGTCAGAAATAAAGGAAAAAGAAAAAAAAATAGATTACTTACACTGACTCTGTAAATGATTTGTCAAATTACCCGTTTTCTTGGTTCCAACAAGTGGCGAGCTCTCCCTCTGCTCATACACACACACCACGCTCACCAGATACTCCGTGTTAGGCAGCAAATCTGAGGGCAGGAAAGAGAATTCAAACATAAATGTAGCCATCTGTGTGTGTGTGTGTGTGTGTGTGTGTGTGTGTGTGTGTGTGTGTGTGTGTGTGAGCTGTGCATTTTATGCGCCTGCAGCAACTTACTCCTTAGCACCACTCGGTTAGACCCGCCTCCCACACTGGTCTCTGTAATTTCATCCTCATCATCAATAGGGTGATACCTTTATGATAAAGATAAAAGCAACATGTGAGGATGCTAAAATCTAAAAAATTAATAATAATAAGATGACAGCTGAATGAGAAAATTAATAAAATGTTCCCCCAGATCCAAGGTTATGTTATTCTTGTACCTGATGTAGAAGCTGTTAATGTCAGCAGTGTTTGGGACTCGAGGAGAGACCCAGGTGACTTCAATGCTGTCCGGCCCAACCTCGCCAAAGCCCAAACCAGTGGGTGCTGGCACAGCTTTTCAGAGAAGAGAGCAGCCTGGTTCAGTGTGTTTCCAAAAGGAAAAATCAGATCTACAACATATTTACATATCTGAAGAGCTGGTTGGTAAGCTGTAATAATTTTGTGAAAGAGTGATGAGGCAAGAGAATAATTTATAAGAGACTCTGTGAAGAGTCGGTGTTTTATGTGTGAGGCTGAAATTTTACAACATCTTAAAAGTTAAAGAACAGGCAGTGTTTGCACTGGGGGGCAAAATAAGCCTCAGTATGACAAAACCTCTCAACTAAAACCAGATGGTCCACGCGTACACAGAGACACAGGGGCTTATTAAACTGACAACACAGCATGCAAAGCAATTACATCAGCGACTTAAAAGGTTTTTGTGTTTGAAGAGCCGTGTCAGAGGGTTAATAAGAACCAGATTACATTATATAATCTTGACACACACAGTCATTTGTGATTTCCTCATCAGCAACTCAAATCACACCATAAACTTCCATTATTCTTATTCATAAAGTGCTGAGTGAAAATGTTTTTCTCATTTAGGCATGAACTCTTACAGGTCTGTTGGGTGACAGTGATGGCTTCGCTCTCGCCGTTCTCCGTCACGGTGATCACGCTGATGTCATAGTCGATGCCAGGTTCCAGTCCGTAGACCGTGTAATGACCGGTGCTTGGTATGACCATATCTTCAAAGATGGGGATGCTCTCGCCAGCTGCAACCACCGTGATCTTGTAGCCAGTGATGACTGTGGTGTTGAGCGGGGACCAGCGGAGACTGATGGTGGTGTCGCTCACACCCTCAAAGCTGAGGTCAGTCAGCTGTGGGACTTCTGGATTGGTGGAAAGAGGATTTGGGAGGGGAGAGGAAAGAGGAGAAAACAGACACAAACAAACAAACAAACAAACAAACAAACAAACAAGAGGCAAAAGGCCAACGGAAAGCAAAAGGTTTGGACAAAAAGAAAGAGAAAGCAGCAAGAGTCAGTGGTTAGGCAGAGGAATAAAAACTGTCCACTTCCAGCAGCTCGTCACTTTCAACAGTGATGGAAGAGTTTCTCTCGTATATTACCATTCAGTTAGGTTACTGAATGAAATGGTTTCATTAAAAGTCACGAGGCATTAGTATTGCAAAGTCACTAAGCAGCTAGTTTTGACCAAAAGAGCTAGCACGACGTTAAATGTTGAAAAAAAAAAAAAAAAAAAACTTTCAACATAGAGTTATTGTAATAACTGTTGCCAATGCAAAAGACAGCCTGTTCTTATCTGTCCAAACAAACAACACACAAAAGTTATTTCAAACCCATATCAAGAGTATCTCTACAAGGACTAAATACAGTATTTATGCACAGAAATATTTCCAGCTGGCTTCCAGACTTCCTCATCTGGCTCAAAAACACATCCACCCCTTTTGGCAACTTCTTGAACTCACCTGGTGTAATTACAGTTGATACAGGAGTGCTCTCCATATGGTCTTTGATAGAGACAACACTGACATTATACTCCACGCCTGGACTAAGGTTTTCCAGGGTGCAGGAATTCTGTCCAGCATCCACAAATTCCTCCACACTGTTTCCTTGTTGCCCATTGGTGGGAGTGCAAGTTACTCTGTAGCCTGTGATGTCTTTAAAGGGTAGAGATTCAGAGAAAGTCGGGTAAGAGCGGTGCATACAGCTGGTAGACTGATAATCTTTGTTTGAAAAGTCTTTCGTCTTCTATGATTGATATTGATATACGACTGTGTACCTGGTGTACTGGCTCCATTCCATTGGACTGTGAGCTCGCCAGTTCCAGGGTTGGACTCCAAGTTCAGATCAGTGGGAGGAGACAGAGCTGAAGATAAAAAGAGGTTCCAAGGAGGAAAAACAAGAAGAGTAAAAAATAAAACGTGGAAAAGAAGAGGGGGGAAAAAGGTAGCCAATGTAAGGGAAAAAAAAAAAAAAAGGTGACAATAAATAGTCAAGCGTTTAAAAAGGATTGTTTACTTACGCGTGACAACACGGTGGGTGATTGGGGTTCCTTCCTCTTGGCCATTAACAATTGACTGGACACTGTAGGTGTACTCTACTCCCGGAGACAGACCGGAAACGTAAATACTTCCAGAGTCAGAGGTCACATCTCGGGGGGCTTCCCCACCCAGACTGGGCCGTACTGTCAGCTGAAAGATAAATGGACACAGAGTCAAACAGAAGGAACGGAGGTCAGAGGTCAGTGTTTTCCCAAGAAAATGAAGCCAACGGAACTGTGTCATCTTTGGTCTTGCCATGTTCTGACCAATAAGATGCATCTCTGAGGTCTTGAGTTTCCACATTGAACAACTGTAAAGATGCTTGCACTGAACCAAGGAAAACTAAAATGTGCTTGCATGTAAGAACAATCACAGAAGGCTGTAGCTGCTTTTAAGAAATATGAATGACATGATCAGACTCATAAATAGGTAGAATTGAGATATAAAAAGCAGACTAATGGGCAAGTTTTGCCTCTCAACATTTACAGCTGTGTGTTATGCATAAGCAGTGAGCATACCTTGTAGCTAACGCGGGGAACTGGATTCCAAGAGATTATTATGGAGGTGTCAGTCACATCAGTGTTGAACTGAGGAGCATTACCCATTTGTGTGCCTGGAAACAGCAGAGTAAAGATGTGTTATGAGTTCTGGTTAACTGGGCAGCATGGAAATAAAATATACAAACATATCCCCTCGTGTTGACATGCAGGTTATGCATGTTTGCATACACACAAGGCCACATTACCATTCTTTCACACTCCTCACAAAGTATTAAAATTGCAATATGTTCTTGTAATGTCTGATCTCAGCAGACAGATTGTAATTTTTCTTTTTCCTTTTTAAAAGAGCTTAAAAATAATTCAGACAAATCCAGCTCCTGTTAGGTATACCCAAACTGACCACAGTGCTTTATAGGCTGTAATTAATGCACCCGACACTTACTGGTGGTAAACACGGAACTCTCTCCCGCACTCAGTGTATTGTCCTGCTCTGAGTGCAGTGTGACGGTGTACTCCGTATCAGGCTTCAGGTTGAGGAGGGTGTACTGAGTCAGGCGGCCGGGCAGGCGCAGCTGTATGGGGTTTGAGCCCTCGACGGTGAGGAAGAGACGATAGCCGGTGATTTTGGCACGTGGTGGAAACCACAGCATCACTGCGCTCACATCAGTGACGTTGGTGAAATGGATGTCTGTGGGGGCATCTGGCTCTAAAAAGAAAGGAGTCGGAAAACATTGTCAGATGTACAGCAGTTTGCTTTGAAATGAGGGAAATATTAACATTTACAGGAACATATCGACAGTTCAAATTCAAAAACAGTCTTAGCTAATGTGCAAGTCACGTTGTTTTACATCACAGGCATTTCTGATATGCAAGCGGTGCCCTGAAAAAGATGAGGCACTTTGGATGTTTGCATTCTCATCAAACATACAATAGTAGCCATCTTATCAGTCTCAAATTCATCCTGCACAGCTATAAAAACCATGCTGCAGCCAAAGACATAACAAACTATCATCAACAAAAAGAACAAAGAGTCGTACAACAGATGGTACAGACCACACGGAAGATTGATCTCAAAAGCAAGTCGTAAAGGATAAAAGCCTAAATCCATTAGAACTTTTGAAAGGTGTCCCGCCTGCATGCAACAAGCTTCTTGCCACAAACCCTGAAAATTGAACTACTGTAACCCGGAGATATGAGGCCATTATGCAGCAACAGCAAGTTGTGGCCAAAACAGACACTGAATGCTTCTTAATGCATACTGTATGACAGCAATCACAGCACCATTATTGAAAGCATACTATTTTAAAGCCTGGAAATGTTTCTGGATTGCATTAATACTCCACACAACAGCTTTTTAATTGTGTGAATGTTTGGGGTCATGTGAGTCTTTAAAAGTCTCCATTCATATCTACTGTAAATGAACCGAGTACTACTTTAGACTGTAAAGATGTTAGAGATGAATCCCTGTGATTATTACTTCTGCCAACCAAATCAGAGTCGTCTTTCTGACAACATTTCTCATACTCACTAGTAGTTTGCTCCCCAATGAGCGGTAAACTTTCCTCTCCGTTGTGAATGGCATAGACACTGAAGCGGTACAGTGTGCCCGGCAGCAGCTGCGTCACTTCAGTGTAGGAGTTCTGACTGATAGGCAGAGTCATTTCCCTCTGAGGAGAACCAGACTCCTCAATGGGGACCACGATGACCCGGTAACCTGAGACGGCACCAGTTGGGCGGGACCAGGTCAGAACTATTTTCTTATCAGACACTTCGAAGAACTGCAGGTCAGTGGGGGAAGCCACTTCATCTGTGGAAAAGAAGAAAAATTTCTCATGGCCATTCTGTAAAATTCCATGAACAATGAAAGAACTTTATATCATTTGATCACATGAATTGAAAACGAACACAGTAGAGCCATAGCAAACTTTGCTTTAATTTGATGAATCTGAAAGCAAAGCACATTGATGTGCCGAGTGGCAGATATGTCCAAACATGCCATCCCATTCATTCTGACCTCTTCAACAGCAAACATACTCGATAGAACCCATTAATGTCTTCCTCCTTTCTATAGTTTAAGAAACAACCCACTAAGTAACTTTAACCTCAAATAGGAATGACAGCTCTTCTCTGTCTGAATCTGGAATAGTTGGAATAAGTCTTATGTACATATGTGGGAAATAAAGCTGGTGAATGCAGAGAAAGTGGTGGAACAACCAGAGAAAATGTGAGATGGCTTTGTTAAGAAAATCTAATTTGTTGAAAATAAACTTAATAACTAACCACCTTTAACAGTCAAAATGATGAATTCATTAGCTCATACTCAACAAATCTGAAAAACAAGGTAAAAGTGAGGAAAACCAGCTAATAGCTGTGTTTTTAGTCATCTTTTAGAAGTAATTTTACAGATAGGATGTTATATCATCATCAATCAAAACACACATTGGTTCATACATACATTGACATACAACATTTGATCATTTAGACAAAAAGGATGCCAAACGTTATACCCCATGATGGGGTGGACAGCAGAAAAGAAGAGCCTGAAAGGGAGCAAAGACAGAAAGCAGAGCTACATCGGACTTCTGAAGGACATGAGAAAGATAAACAGAAATAAGAATTAAAAGAAAAGGTTAAGGTAATTAAAGCGGGATGTCTGGGCTGACTAACATTTTGTCAGTTTGAGCTTGTGCAGACACAAAGATCAAAGTAAGGCAAAGACAGCAAAATGCTTGGCTGAGGATGCAACATTTATTTTTCTGTGCCGAGCCTGTAATTTCCCGCTGACTCTCATGACGGTTTTAAAAAAAAGAAAAGAAAAAAAGAGTTTATTAGCATTACGAGACAATGTACAGCAGAGGAGGGTTTGCTAGTGTGTCCAAAGATGACAACACTCTCAAATAGGCCACTTTAGTTCATCACACAAACTGTACAAATAAGCATTCACAAAGCTCTCCAACATCTGCACAATTGGCTTCACTGAATGTTCGACTTGGCAGAGTCAGGAGTTTTACATAACTCCAGTCGAGCAGAATAGGAACAGAACAGCTTTGAACTCAATGACTTCACAGTCCAACTCTTTTGACTTTTAGCATTAAGAAGTGGAAGCTAGTGGAAAATGAATGACTAAATAATTCACGAGACGAATTGCATATAGCTTAAAGAGGGTTCCTGAACGTTAAAAATAATGTCACATTTATCTGAGCATTTCCTTGTAAGTTCTCATTCAGAAGGTGGCACTGAGTAAATGAGTTTCATCACCTTTGAGAAACACAGGTCAACACAACTGCTCTGCTAAGTATAAGCCAGTATCGCATCTTTGCAGGTATGCTAGGGCTTGAGTTGGTGTTGCAGATTACATAAATATGAAAATTAACTTCAATGAGGGGGAGATGACATGAATATGTAGGGAATATTCCCCAAAGAATGCTTTCAACTGGTCAAAAGATTTAGCTAGATTATTTGCGCATGTCACTTGCAATCACTGAGAAAAAAAAAACCTTACCAGTAACCATTGAGATTATATAACCTTGTGCATAACATTGGTGCTTTACCTGGGAGTGGATCTCCAGCGGTGTTGACCTGAACAAAGATTGGTTCACTCTCCAGGCTGTCCTCCACTGCATAGATACTGATGTTGTACAACTTCCCAGGCAGAAGGTCACTCAGAGTCACGTATGTTGCAGAGTCTGGGAGAGTCAGCTCTGTGCTTTCACCTTCTACGGATGGCGTGTAGACCACACGGTAGCCTGCAAGGAGAGACAACATAGGGTTGATTGTGCGCGGACAGGTGAGGGGTGCAAAGACTTTGGCTGTGACCAACAAGACTGATGTGATGTCCCTTACCAGTGATGGGAGCCAGTGGTTTTTCCCAGCTAACTATAATGGAGGTTTCTCCCACCTCCTTCACTTCATGCTCCTTGGGAGCATCAGGTGCTGCAGAACAAATAAATGTGAAAGAATGCAGAGAAGAGAAAATTACAGCCATTGCTTCTTTACTTTATCACTTCCTCTATGGACCTGGCACATGTCCAATAGGTTGCTTGCACTTTACTATAAAAAAGCCCACATTTAAGTGTAGTTGCAGCAACTTTTGTGCCTCAGAGAATGAGGCAAAAAAAACACCAGGTAAAAGATGAGGGTGAAAGAGAGTCACGTGTATCTACACACCAGTTGTTTGTGAAGTAGTGAGAATGAGGTTGTCGTCTTCTCCATCTGTAACCTCATAGACGCTAACAGTGTACTTTCTCCCAGGCAGAAGCTCGTTAATGTTCACTGAGGTAGCTGTACGTGGCAGGTCTGACAAGATACATACGTGTATAGCAACAAATCATTACAATCAACAATACGTTTGGCGCTACTCCAGAACAAAGCAAAACTGTTAAAGAGTATCTGCACATACCGACAATAACGGGTTGTCTGGCAGCCTGTCCCTGCTCAGTGAGCTCGTACTCAACCCTGAAACCGGAAACCGTGTCAGAGGCAGAAACCCAAGAGATGACAAAGCTGTTGGAGGTGATTTCGGTCACTGATTCTGAGATGTCAACCACAGGTGGAAGCATGGTGGTCTCGCCTTGTGCAGTGGCCACTACAGAGGGACACAGAGAAAGAATATTGTCTGACAATAAGCAACACAACACAAACACAGCAGACAAATAAATTGGACATTTATTACGGGAACTCACATGACCCATAAGTAGTGGTGAAGTCAAATCGTGTGATCTCTCTGCGTCCAAAGCGCAACACGCTGATCAGCTGACCCTCATATGTGATGCCTGGTTTCAGACTTGAGATGGTGTAGGAGTTAAGATGGCCCGGAATAATCACTTCCCTCCACGGGGTCCGTGAGTCTTTCTGTGATGAGATGTTTTAAAAGTTAACAGCTGAATGTTTGATATGTTAATGGGAATATTTAAATCACTGGATTGGTGCCAGATTTATTTAATTTAAAAAAACCCACCACTCTCCATTTAAGGATATATTGGGTGATGTGTGCAGACGATGGGGTGTTCCACTGAAGAGGATGAGTGTTGGGCTGGGTTCCAGCCTCTGCTATGATCACCTGTACAGGACGATGACCACCTGTAAAAGGAAGAGACCGACAGGCGTAAGCATAGCTGCTCCAGAATACACTTTCTACAGTAAAGCTATATCAATGCTGTGATATTAGGATGGATATTGATTAAATCCAGATATATTATCTAATGTATGTTAAATTAAATCAAACCTTTCAGTTTATAAACATAACATTTATTACAATATCAACAGATTCACAGTCATACAGTCTAAGACAGATAAAGACCCTGTTGCGGTAGATATTCCAGCCTAACAGTGAGAGTCAGTGTGCAGCTGTTTTTTTTTCCTGAACAGAAAACAGAGTGGAAAAAAGAAAAGAAAAAAAACTAGCAGGTCCCTGTGAGATTCCAGCAGAGATTTCCATCACAGGACGGGGAGAAAAACTTTTACTCTCCTTGTTCTTTACCATGTTTTCAAATCTTTCCTGTCCCCTTGGAAGTGCAGATGAAAAGTGAAAGTATAGTTGACAATCAAAGATAACACTTGTATAAAATGCTCAATTCTCTCTTTTTTCTTCTTTTTTTTTATGAAACATTTCTGCAGTGAATACCTCAAATATGGACAGCAGACTTTATGAAACTAAGGAATTTATTATCAGGACAGTTCAGTTCTCTTTATCAAGCTAGTTGCTGTGTTTCATTTTTGGAAGGGTAGCTGTGACGAAGCCATTCTTAAGGAAAGAAAACAGGCAGAAAAGGCGGATGTATAGGGGCGGTCGGTGGCGTAGTGGGTTAAGCAGCCGCCCCATGTACAGAGGCTTAGTCCTCGATGCAGCGGGCCCTGGTTCGACTCCCGCATCGACCCAAAAAAGTACTTAAAAAAAAAAAAGAAAAGGCTGATGTATACCAAATACTACAAGAAGTGGACTGAAAATCAGTGGCAACAGGTCTTATGGAGGGATGAATCCTCCCCAGAGCCCGGACCTCAACATTATTGAAGTAGTGTGGGATCATCTTGACAGAAAACAGAACAAAAGGCAGCATCCAAAGAAGAGCTTTGGAATGTCCTTCAAAGGGCCTGGGGAACTATTTCTGAAGACTATTGACTTTCAAGCTCGCTGCAAATGTATAAACTCTTATTCTGCATCATAAAATGCATTCCCATTCACTTATTTCAATAATTGCTGCTCTGATTTCTTGTCAACCTGACTATGTAAAAATAAATCAGGGGTGGCTAAAGACCTTTGCACAGTACTACATGTCCTACTGTTAAGGTAGCCCAGCAATCTCATCGAAATATTTGCGTTGCCCAAAGCAATAAATACATTTGGATAAACAGCCAGGTATAAAAGGTATTGCGCTGGATGAACAACTTTCCATCCAACAAACGTTCCATCCAATAAATTCACAATTCACCAGCAATGGCACAAAACAACATTTAACAGCTGCACTATCCAGTCAAAGCAAGGTGGACTTCTTGGGAAACCTCCCAGTCGTGAGTGCTGTTGGTCATTACTCTGAACGACAGCACTCTTGATAGATTTGTGGTCTACAATACAAAAAATGGCAGCAAGCTTGTAGGGTACAAATCCTCTAAATACTGCAATTAACACACAAGCCGACTACTGAACAGTTTAGCTGCTACAAGACATGAAACATGTTATGAATAGTAGCAAAAAAAAATGGCAAGATCTGTAATGGTTTTAAAATTTAAAAAAAAAGAAGGGTATCAAGTTGTCTTCAGTGTAAACAGAAGTCATGTGGTGAGCAGACTCCTGACATATACTAAGCTGATAGAAACTGGTAGCGTCTATAAAGAATCGAGGTTTTCTAACCACTTTTCCAAATAGCAGACCTGTAATCAAAGTTTCTGAGCAAGTGGCTCGGTTAACCAGAAGTTGCGAGCAGATACGCAAACCTCAAAAACAGTCTGGGACCAATTACCGCATATTACAGACCCACAGGCCACTGGCGAGGGGAAGGGATATGTAGAATCATAGATGGGAGTGGTTAAAGAACAGATGCACACTCGAAGTGGATATGCACACACATTCTCCCTGCGCTGCTTGCACACATTTCACACATGCATGCACACATCCACCCTTACTTTGCACACATAGACATAACATCTATTCTTGACACTCAGACAGATGCACACTAAGGTTCTGATAAGGAGAACAGTAAAGGGAGGTAATAATCTAAATGAGAATGAGAATGCCCCAAAAGATTAAATTACACCACAGGCTACAAGAGATAAACACTGATAGCAGAAAAGAGAGCAGCATTTTTTGGAAGAAGAAGATCTTATCAGTGTATGTGCTCAATTTGAGGCTTGTGAAAATGATCCTTAACTCGGGTTTTCCATTTTTACCTTTTATGGTGTTTTCCTGAGAGAGCCAAGTGAGTTCAAGTCTGGATGTCTTGCTGCCCTTAAATCATTATATGCTGTATTTTGTATGCCTAAGCACACACATACACACAGTGCAAGTTCACAGATGGTTGCTATTATGGCCACTTACGGCACAGCGGTGCCCTACATTTCGCATCTCCCGTCAACCTGCTTCACAAAACAAGAAACAGTTCAAATGTTCCTTTACACAAGACCTGATGAACCTGAAGTCGTTTTCCACTTGCATTATTTTACAGCCTCACTTGGAAATTTACTGTCATATTTATTTATTCATGCCGTTTTCCTACTCAAGACACCAAATCCATTCCACAGAAGCCCATCATCCATGCGTGCTCAGATTTAGAGAGAATGGAAGGCAACAGGAACAACATGCCATGACTTACACTGTTGTATTTAAAGATAACTACTGAATATAACACAAAAAAGCCAAGAAAAGTCACAGGAGGAGAAAAGAATAAACTAAAAGTAAACGGTAAGATATTCTTGGTGTGATGCAATGCCTCTTTAATGTACTTTTTGAAGAAGGCAACTTAACCATTACGGATATATAGCAATGGGCAGTCAACCATAAACCCTTTGTTCTGCTACAAACTTCAACTCTGAAACAGGAGATTTAACAGATGAAATTTCTAAAAATCCATATCTAAACTAAATTGAAATTGTTCAACGAGCTTTTTAAGAAAATACTTCCGTGTCAGGGTATAACACAAAGTTAAGGGAATGCCGTGTTTAGTGCAGCTGTGGCAACATCACAGGGGATGAGACACATGCTGGCAGGAACAAAGGCTCAAAGTAGGGGTGTGTGCTTGTAAAAGAGGAAATGAAAACGTAACGCCCCCCCCCCCACAATTTCACATCAAAGTCAAGGGCCTCATTTTTGAGGTGACTTAAACAAACATTTTTCAGAGCTGGAACACAGTTCGTGATGTAAAAAAATTCTGAAAAGGTCGAAGG
This sequence comes from Odontesthes bonariensis, assembly GCF_027942865.1. Classification (NCBI taxonomy): domain Eukaryota; kingdom Metazoa; phylum Chordata; class Actinopteri; order Atheriniformes; family Atherinopsidae; genus Odontesthes; species Odontesthes bonariensis. Next base: position 33,024,363 of record NC_134517.1, on the reverse strand, counting down.
TGCAAAAGGTAACCAGGTGGGTAATAAAAGAACACAATCCAGACAAAAATACTTACGTGTCGAGGATAGTCTTGATGACTGCGTTGCAACGACTCACTATGGCCTTATATGCCAAAACATTTTGGTATGGTATAGTAAAACTTCTGATCCGTCTTACATCATCATTATAGAACTCAATTTGAAAAACCTAAATCTTACCAGGGTATGACTGCTGCGGGTCACAGCTGAGCTCTCCAACTCCATTGCCATGGCAATAGCACTTGAACTTGATTCCATGGATGAGTTTCTCCCAAGACTCCCCGATCTGATAATAAGCTCTCGTCTCTGGCTCCTGGCACTGGTCTGAGAGCAGAATTATATATAAAAAAAAAAAAAAAATTTAAAGAAATTTAAAAAAAAAAAAGCACTAGTGAGATTCAAAAAGTGTGGCACAGATGTGGTTTTCAGCAGAAGCATGCAGAAATATCAGTTAAATTAGCCTCTGCGTGTCTTTTCTTTAACCCTTCATACAAAAGGACAAGTCAAAGTAGTAAATTAACTAAATCTAACAAACTGCAGCCTGTACAATGTGAATCTGTGAAGTAATAAACCCACCAATTGGATCACACCTCCAGCGACCGCGCCCCAATCCAAGGCAAGTGCAGTTCATCACATATCCCTCATCATGGTGTTTAGTGAAGGTCTGGTTAACGTCGTAGGTCTGACCATCCACGGTACACTGGTCTGCAACAGACATGCAGAGATACAGTGAAACATGCACCAACATGGTAAAACTTTCTTCTTTTTTTTTCTTCTTTTGAATATCTTTGATTTTGAACACTGAGTTTTTGTACGCGTGTCTTTCAGCTACAGCTGCAGCCATATAAAGTGCAGGTGTTCAGGCTCAAGTTTGACCTTTTTTGTGGGTGAGTGATTACATCAAACATGACCCTTCACCTCCTCACTCATGGACTCCTTATACTAGTGGCTGATTATTATGCCGTACACACTGCCACTCTCGATCTACCTGTGTGTATCCAATTTAGTCTGTCTCACACGCGTACACACACGTACCGTTGAGTTGGGAGTAAGCGACACAGCTCCATTCTCCTCGTCCATTACCAACACAGGTACACCGCATCATGTGACCGAGAACATCATGCCATTTATCCCACTGGTCGCCTACACGGTACATCACCCCTTCAGTTGCAGTGCACACTTCTTCATGAGCTTGAACACACAGAAAATAACAGATTTATTATTTCAGGAATTTGACTCATCACAAACAAAGTGGAGATTAATTTCACTCCTCATGTCTTTTGGAAAGCAATACTTATTTTTAAAGGTGGAACTGTAACAGACTTGAACACAATGCATCAACGCACAACTAAAATTGTACATATTTAGTGAACGATTCCCCTGAGAGATCACCGACTTTACCCTATAATCATCACAGAAGGCTGTTGAGGATACCACCATAATAAAACACCTGTGTCCAAAGGAAAGAAAATTTGATAAAAGTTAGAAACAGCTGTCTCGCCTCGACTGCGTGTGTGTGTTCGCCATATGTCCTTGGTTAATTAAAAGAGTGTGAGAGATAGAAAGCCAGCAAACGTGGGTGGGATGAGCAGAGACTTGTGTTAATAGGGGTGTGCATATGTGCGATGGAAAGAATGTCATTGGCACACTGGCTTTATTTCAGTGCAGGTTTTAACCTATTCCGAGTGTTGACCTTTATAAAAGGAAGGGGTAAAGGAGCAAAACTTACAATGAGTCCTGAACGTAAAACGAGGCATTTATTGTTGAGACTGATCAGTCACAGGTAAGATGCCTGAAAACCGTTTCATTGCTTCACAGCAGGTGAAAGAAAAGAAAGAGATGATATAAGGATCCGGGCAAACTTGCGCTTCCATCTGGACGAGCCCCTCTTCTTGTAAGAGATCTTGTATTTCAGTGGGACCTTCTTGTCTAAATAAAAGATAAATACAAATAAATATAGTCTTTGGAGTCCAGACAAGACTTTTATTTGCCTGGTACAATCTGTGCCAGATCTCCTGACTCTTAGAAAATAAAAATCCCTCAGACTTGGTTTAGTGGCTGCTTATTAAGGTTGTCGCTGGGGCAGAAACACAGGGGCTGGAGATGATATGAGACAGTCAAGTGCCAATGTCAAGTTAAGCCAAGCAGCCATGTCCAGGCTGAACCAAAATTAGACCCATGAATAACTGGATAAATGGCTAAAGGGAAACTTAAAACCCATGTCATGATATACCTTTTCATCAAAGCAACAAAAAAGAAAAAGAAAATCTGTTGTTGTTGTTCATTTTTGTTTTACATGAACAATACATCATTGTGTGCATTAGATAAAATTGTGTAACATCATAGATGATTTCTCTTCTGGCTTGTGTTCAGTTGTTTTGAGTGACGTGCCTTCAACCCTTTTTTTCTCAGCTGCCCATAGCTGGAGGGTACTTTGCTGTTTTTTTATAATCTAAACATATTATCTCTTTACGTCTTTACACCTCTAATCTTTTCAAAACCGTCAAAACTTTTATGATACAGAAATATGAGCTGGTTAAACAAATGGGACACTGAATGAATAGGTGTATGTATTCACATTCATGTGCACGTGACTGTGTGTACATGTATGTGTGAAAGTATATACGTTTGTATGGGTTCATAGGTGTATGCAGATATGTGTGTGTATTTGTTTGATGTTGAGAAGATGGATGGTCACCAGCCATCACCTAAACTTATTTTATGCTATTGTTTGGTTATTGCTGTTGTTCTTTTTCCATTTCTTTTTTGCTTGGACACTTATCATAATTTAATCTGTAAAATGATTATTGAAAACAGGGTAGACAACATAAGTTTGCTTATTTCTGCCACCTTTCATTCAGCATTTGCATCAGTTTATTTTTTGTTGTTGTTTTGTTTTAACTTTTGATGAATGAAATAAACAAATAAACTAAACAAAAGGTTGTCAACAGTATCAACTTAATCGGAATGCAACTCAGCCGGTTTTAAAGAACCCACCCATAAAGAATCCCTCTGGATAGTCTTTTTTTCAAACAACATACTTTCTCCAACTGTTTTCACTACTTGTTTCATTGTCTTTAAAGCCAAATATATTCACACATGACATGAATCAGTCAAATTACTCGTAATGTGGCAATTTAAAGTGTCACTGGATATAATAATTCCTTCCATGCAAAAAAAGATCAATTATCAACTGAAACTTGAGCTGCAGAACCAAAGAATGGTTTGGAGGAATTAGGAACCTCTGTTTTTGTTAGTGATTAGATCAGGACACTTGATCCAATAATGCAAATGATGCAGCTTGCATAATGTAACTGAACCCTGAATGTCGGGTAACACCTGGAGGCCGCTGCTCGACCATCCCAGGGGATGATGACAGACAACAGATTAGCCCATCTAGAACCTTTGAAGGAGATTACCACAGACGGAAGAGAAAGCAGGGGCTCCAGACCTGTTTAAACGTCACCATTAACATCTCAAAAACTGTGTTTGTTTTGAGAATGCCTGTGAAGTAATTAATGTCAGTATACAGACCGCCTGCAACTTTTATCACTGAACTGCGTTTACCACACACAAACAGCTCTGACAATGGTTGACAGTTGTTAAAACCTGCCATGATAGTTTCGACAACAAGGTGTCAGCCAAATGGTGGTCCCAGGGTGAAGTTAGCATATAAAAGGAATCTTGTGGAATATTTTTGGTCCATCTTCTGAAGCACATCTTGATGTGAATGTGTCAGCTCAGAGTGTCTTGATGTCTCAGAAGCAGTTTGATTCAGAGTAACGTTAAACAAGATTTATACATAAAGTGATTCCTCTGATCCACCACTGAAGACATTCACTGCCATAAAAAAACTTGCTTGTTCTGAACACTCAGCTGAGTTTGGGTTAAAAGGCTTAGTCCCCTTCTACAATTCACCTTCCTATAAACAGCTGATATAATGATTGTGGTGTAGGCCTAGTAAGCTCCCTAAAAATCAACATGCGTCTGATCTGTAAACAGTTTACGTGAAGCTTCGGATTGTATGACTCCTACTTCAACAGGCTTAAGCCTCTTTTGGCTGAAGCCAGACATCAACACATTCTTACAATGCACTGGTAACTTCAATGTGAATTTGGCTGTGTTGTGAATAAAAGGTGTTCAAAATGTAAATAAGACTTTGTGTGAGCCATCAGCTCTGACTCCTTTTTGACATCTCTCTGATAAGATGATCCGGCCTGGGGTGGAGATACATTTCACACAAGAATGTGCGAGATGCTGCAATTAGCAGTGTTTGGTATGCTAAAGTGCATTTTGAAGCATATAGAATTTAAATGTCCAAGGGCATATTTCAAGGAGCCAAAGGGTTATTTTAGCCTTTGTTTTATTTTTGTATTCATTTCCATTGAGGTCTGCATAAGGAACATGGTAGATTAGGCAAATTAATCAGTTAAGGTGTGGAGCGACTGTGAGATGGCAACATTAGGCAGGCCTGCCTACACAGCACAGTCAAATAAGGAAGAGTGCTTCGGCTGTATCTGTTAATGTCAACCATTTCTATGGGTTATAGGAGTTTTGATTAATCTTTCAGCAATAAGAAATGCATGTTTTATTATTTTCATTCATTGATATTTTCACACTCCAGCTTCCTCCCAACTGTCCAAAAACGGGCATTTTAGGTTAATTGGTGACTCTAAATTGTCCCGGGGAGTGAGTGTGAGCGTGCATGGTTATGTCTTGTTTGTCTGGACTGGCAACCTGTCCAGGGTGCATCATGCCTCTCGCTCAATGACAGCTGGGATAGGCTCCAGCCCCCCCCGCCACCCTAAATTGGATTAAGCGTGTATAGAAAATGAATGTATGGATGGTATTTTTATGATGGCTGCTGCTGCATCTCTTTATTAATTCAAGCTAGCTCAAAAACCTCATTTCCCAGCACTCACTGTGTCTCCCTAGCTGACTGAAGTTTTCATGTTCAGTTTGTATGCAGTATTTGCCAACAGTACCAATTATTCCCGTGGTTAAGGTAAAATATGTTACGAGCTTTGGTGGAACTCAAATGTGAGATGACCACAACAGAAAGGCAGAAATATAACACTGGGAATTCTTGACCAATCAGAGAGGTTCACTGGTGTGACCCCCATCTCAAAGGTTCCTGGTTATTTCAAAAGTGATATCACCCCCGCATGGCACCTGCGGTGGAAGTGGTAGGTGGGGGTGTTGAAGGAAGGACCCTCCAAAAAAAAAATTAAAGAACTTCTGGAAAATATTCCTGTGGTCGAAAATGATGTCACCATCACAGCTTATGTCACTATAATGACAAGTATAACTGTTGAGTTTATCCACAGTTTCTCTAAATACCACACATACACAAAACACAACCTAAAGCTCCACCATCTTCTCTTTCCATCTCACACTTACCAGCCATAGGACAGAACCCAAAACGTTGTTCCACATCATAGTTTGTTGTGGTGCCACACCACTTCATGCCATCCCTACGTCCATCTGCAGTGCAGTCAGTATAGTTTCGCCCATTGTAGAGGTAGGGGAACTGACACAGAGCACCATTAGAATTACCACCTCGTGTCACCACAAGCACTGTTGAAGAAAAAAGGAAATCATAAAAAAAGTCATCACTGTGATTTATTATCTAAAACTCCAACGCATCCTTTGATTCGTTTTATTTTTTTTTCAAGGCACAGTGTAATAATTACCATAGGCGTGTCATCTCCTTGATATACTGTGGATAAGACTTGTTTGCACTTTGGAAAAAGTCTCAGCAAATTAAGAAAATGTGAGTCGAGCAGCAGATTGTTAATGTACTGCCACCGATGTCTCAGACAGCGTGCATAGAAGTCTACGGGAGAATCTTCTAAAACTGAAGTTCACATATGTGTGGCACAGATGCGCACCTTAGCTGTTTGGGCTAATGTTAGCTTTGCAAGTCATGTTTCCATGTTATGAGCAATGAACTGAGAATAAACAAGTCCTTCACTTCTGACCTGACAGAATAACTACAATGTATCCAACGGAAAATATTAGACTTCCAAATTTCCCCACATAAGGCCCAGGTGACAAATTTTAGTGACTATTTATTACAGCCATCTACTGACATTATGCAGCCGAGTTCAGTCGCTAAAAAACTGAGTGATGAAAACTAGCCTGATGAAGCAACATTTTAAAAAGCTTGCTTGAAATTTCCCTTAAAACTGATTGGAGACCTTCAGCTGCAGAATGAAAATGCCTGGTAATACCAGTCCTGATTTCAGTATTTAAAAAAGGTGGTCACTTGAAAGACCTGCTCTGAAAGATATATTCACACTGCAGATAAGCTTGCATTATAAATCAGCCGCAGCAGTGTGGGGTTTCTACTATTTTTCTGAAATCAAGCTTGCATTTGATCTGTTTCCGAGCACCACATTTCAAAAACTCTTAGACATTCCCACCTTAAGCAATACCAACCCATCTGCTCACCATTCTTCTCTGTACAGAAAGAATATTTCTGGTCCGTCTCAAAGTCAGAGGAGGTGGAACACCACAGCTGTCCGTCACTGCGTCCATCAGAGGTGCAAGAGTGGTAGGTCTTCTTCTTGTAGACAAAAGGGAACACACAGGGCTTGCCTCCAGAGTTACCGCCGTAAACTGGAGCTGGTCCATCTGGATGAGGATATTTTAAATCACATTGATAAATAAGAATAATTAAACAGTTGTTTCGCTTAAAATTATGTGTGTATTGATCATTTACCCCAATTACATACAGCTTCAGGTACATTTAAGTTTACAAAATGATGGCTGTTTTTGAGGGTAGCTGTGCGCTGAACTAGTTTCTAAAAGCTCTAAATTTGCAAAGAAAAAGTAACAGCTCTCACCCCATGGGTCACAGCTCACTCCATTGCCAAGGCAGGTACAGATCATCTGCTTAGATCCCTGGTTCTTCATCCAGCGCTGTCCAACAAAGTATGTCAGTCCTGCATCGGTCCTACAGGTTCCCTCTTTTGGAAGCTGAACTACAGTCGTAGGCGTCTGGAGTGCAGTCTCAAGGTTGGTGACCACACGAGAGCCAGTGCCTATGGTGTAATGCATAACGTAAATCAGATGCCACAAACCAATAATCAAAAGTACAGCAGAAAAATATTTGCTCACCAGAAAAGTTGCCACAGACAGAGATTATGGGAGTGGAAAACTTATATTAGCAGTAAACTCCCTTTAAATAAAACAAAATAATAATCTCTGAGGGTCCAATATGCTGCTTTTGGGGATTTACCATATCCATATAGCTTTGTATATGCGAAAGGTCAGCAAAGTTTAAACTAAATGGTGTACACAGTTTACCGCTCCTGCAACATGTTGTTGGCAGTCAAGGCTTTCATCCTGTTACGTTTCAAAATCATAAGTATTAACATTAATTTAAGTCCTGTATTGTGGCTGGTTTGGTATGCCTCAAAATAAAATATGACAGAATTTTAAAAAAGCGGCTACCTCTCACTTCACCATTTTCAACCAATCAGAGCGGACGGGGGGGTTGCTTAAAGAGACAGAATCTAAAACAGTGATTTTCAGAAAGAAAGTGACAAATGGTACTGCAGCAATGTACATTATCAAAAACTATTATGTGTTATTTTAAACGTTTAGGCATGTCAACTTACTGTAGTAGAATACAAAATGATGTACATCTAAATTAGCCATATAGGAGCTCTTTAAATAAACACCACTGCAGTACAGTTCAATGCTGACAAAAAAAAAAAGTTTAACTTCCAACAAATGCTGTACAGATTTATTTTTTTTTTTTACTGGCTTTAAGTCACAACAAGAACATGTTTCTGCTGTGTCACACCCCATAATCACTGCACATTTTTCTCACCAGTGTTCCCATGTGGATATCCCCCTCAACATCACTTGATCCCACATGCCATAACCGTCTTTCCATCTCATGAGGTCATGATCATAAGTTACAAGAAAACTTCTCTCACATCATCACTTGGACACTTGGCACTTCTTATCTCTCCCTCCTCTCAACATCTGTCTCTGGTATACATTCTTCTCGTCACACATAGTCAGAGGTGAGGCAAGGGACAGGGATATTATCATTTCTCACCCAGGCTGGTGGTGTGAAGTGAGACATGTCGTTCACACTTCCATTCCCCACGACCATTGCCTGTGCACAGACACTGAAGCTGGTGGCCGTTGGCATCTGTCTTGGTCCACGTATCTCCAATACGGTGTGAGGTAAGAGTCTCTTGGTCATTACAGCGATCTAGGAGGAAGAAAAAAAAAAAGTGAGAGAGAAGAATAAACATAAATTAAATTAATCCTCTCAAACAACAGATGTTTCCATGTTTGTGACTTACAACTTCACTTTCAACTAGAGCATATGGATTAATTTATCAAATTACCTCCAATAAAAAAAAAAAATGTTTTTTTTAAAAAAAGCCTCAAAGGCCATCCTGATTCTTGCATGCAACAACAAGATACAATAACAATAAGAACAATGACGTCCATCCTGATTTATTGCATTAGACAGAATAATTAAGGAGGCTTGCAATGGTTTGAACTGGCGACACAGCTGGTAAACGTTTCCTGCACACCAAGCAAAAAACCTCCAACAATCACAAGCTACCCTTTGCTGTTGGGCCTGGCAGCAGAAAGCATGTGCGTGAAGGTCATGATTAAGCTCACGTGCATAACCATGCGATTACAAATTAGTAGGATTTTAGCCGCAAATGATTAGATTTTCCGCTTATCTCTGTTGCTCAGTTAACCCCAACAGGTTTCAGACATTATCAATATACAAAAAGTAAAGTCTTTAATACAAACGTCTGACAGACGAGTGAGAAGGAGTTTATCCCACCCAAATCACATGATTTCAGTTTTCAAAGCTGGCCTTTCAAACTCTAAGCTCTCAGCATCACAGATGAAGCTTAGCCACATGGAATCACTGCCAGGGGAAATAAAACATATTGGGGAGTTTTTTTAAATTCAAAAGCTAAAGATAAAATTGTGCCTTACTTCTGGAGGTGCATGTGATGAGTCCACCTCCCTCTCCAAGACAGGTGCAGTCCACTACCATCCATCCCTGATATGGCTTCTCCCACGTCTCCCCAACATTATGAGATGTCCCCGCAGAACTGTCATAGCAACGTTCAGCTGCAACACACAGACACATGAACAACTTCACCTCTTTTCCAGTCATCGATGCCCATGTGTTAACACTCATAAAACTCTAAAATAATGTTAAGCATTGAAGGCAAAATATAAAAATGATTGATACATAATGAGAATCCAGTCACAAACGTTTGCGGCAACCTAACAAGCAATTCAGAGGGTTTTTCCGACCAGGTAAATACAGTCATCTGTTAGTCAGCTGTCTGAATGACTCACCGACAGGTTTACAGGTCCACTCTCCCTTGCTGTTACCCAGACAGACACACTCCAACATGTGGCCTCCTGTTTCATGAGGTCTCCTCCAGGTGTCTCCTATCTTATATGAAGCCCCACTGTCGTGACAGCGATCTGGATAGATAGAAGGAAGAAAGAAAAAAAAGATTATTTTTGTTCTTGCGTGTTAGGAGTACACATCGTGAAAAAAAAACAAAGGAAATGAAAAAAACCGAGACAGTGTTTGCCATTATCTAACCATGCAGCTAACTGCAAACAGCTGCATGGCACCAGTTGTTAATCAACAGGGGAGAATTTAGAGATTAACAAGTTTATTGCAATCAGTCTGGTAGGCCAGGATAGAAAAACTGGAGCCAGGATGTGGGGTCTGAGGTTAGAACAGTAACTGCGAGGGCAAGTCCCAAACGGAGGAGGCTCGTATCGAGCTACATACAAAAACCTTGAAACAATATGCACATACTTGCGATGGTGCAACTGATCTTGCCCTTTCCAGATCCAATACAGGTACAGTCCCAGATCATGCCGTCCATGGGCCTCTCAAAGGTTTCTCCCACAGTGTAGTACTTCTGGTTGAGTTTGTCGTAGCACTTTTCCTCCGCTGCACCAAGAAAACTCTGTTAAAGACTTGTTGGTTTTGTAGGGGAAACAAAACATTGTGTTCTGGTGCAAAAGACGTATCTTGTGGGAATAGAAGAAATATAAAGTTGTTACACACAAACTAACCTTCAGGTTTGCTTTTGCACTTAATCCCAGCAACTCCATGGCAGGTACAGATGAGAGTGCCGGCCAAAAATGGACGCTCCCACTGCTCATTGACATTATAGAAGTGGCCATTCTCTGTACAACCGTCTGACCAAAGAGAGAACAAAGCACAGCTAATGGTATAGGCAGCAGAAGGTGGGGTGGGTATGGGTGATTTTTTTTGTTTTTTTGTTTTGGGGTCTTTTTTTGGGGGGGGGGGGGTCTTGGGTAGCCACACTGGATAGACCAAAGCATTTGCTGGAAAATGGTCACAGCTACACACATACTCCATCATTGCTGGTTAAAACAACAAACACAACCACTTTTTTTTTTTTTTAAATCTCTATATCAAAATAAGCAAAACCTAGATTAGAATAAACATTCTGTCCAATGATAATAAGACTCGACGCATATCTGTAAAACTGACGCTGGCAGGCTTAACATGACATCAAAGGGCTCTTATAGAGAGTGATAAATCATTTGCACAGGGTGGAGAATAATAGTTATCCACTTTTACTCTCTTCCTCCCCCACCGGGCACGTTCTTTGTGCATATCTCCTGACTTCCCCTGCCATGAACTTCTTTTTTTCCCCTTTTATCAACCTTCAAACGAATGCCAAGAGCCTCCCCTCCCTCTTTGTGAACTTGGATCATTACAGTTTTCACATGGACCAAGCAGACAGCTGGGGTTAAAGGTTAATCTAGTCACTCAGAGACTGATTAGGCCAATTAGTTTTTAATGTCATCATTAGGTTGATGACATCAAATGCTTAAACAGAGTAGGTATCCAATTGCTTTTCAATTCAGCAAGTGTGTGATGTGACACACAAGAGTTAGGCAGCACATGAAAATATATAATTAGTGTCCCCCCTTTATATATTTCTATGTCAAAAAATGATGAATGGTCCCTGTTTGTTGAAAAAGGAAAAACTGAGAAAGATTGCAGCTTACCTTGAGAGACTGAGGGGACGTGATGCTGCTGTGCCTGACGCCGATCTCGCTGCGTCCCTTTGGGCATGCAGTTCACCGCAGTCCCGATGCACAGAGCGACCAGCACCCTGGCTATGGTACCGTGACCGGACATATTGCTAAAAACCAAGTTGCTCGGGTGCTGCAGCACGCGGTCACAGGTGCTCCTTGTGCGACTTCTGTTCCTAATTGAATCACCAGAAACAAGTCGGTTCCAGACTGCAAATGTATTTAATGCCGCTCTCCAACCTCATTCAGTCCGCTTCCCTCCAGCCTGCGGCCCCAAAGTGCAGGTTACCTCTATGGGCTGGGAGAGCTTTATCTGGGCATGGCTTAGTTTGCAGGCGGAGGAGGGAGGGAGGGAGGTCCAATGAGCCGACTACCCACGCAGCATGTAAGTGAAGCAGACAATCCTCCGAAATAAAGTTGAATTTTCCAACAAGATGTGGTCATTTTTTAGTTGCTATTACACTTTACACAGAGACCTGCAACACCGAGGTTAGTGGATTTTAAAATACCACTGAAATTATAACCAAGTAGAAATACCACGCATGCTGGCTTGGCGTTCTGCTATCGGCTGCTTTCTCTTGAAATGACACCTTTCACCATTCCAATCACACCACCGGACTGTCTAATTCACTGGATTTAACAGTCAGAAAGAGACCGCTACTTTCCCAGTGAGAGAAGCCACTTCCACTTGATTTTGCTCAAATTGATTGGATTCATATTTATTCAGTTGACTCGACTTTTCTGCAAGACATTGATGCAGTATAGTATGTGTATTGGCCTATATATTCGCACAGAGCATTGATCTGTAGGAATTAGGTCAAATGACGTCAGTGTGTGGAAAGTCTCCAACAGCCTTAAATTTGTGAGTCTGGAAAGTGTTTATGCAGTATGTCTGTGTGTTTTATTGAAATGATTCTTCTGTGATGCAAGCTAATTATCCTCCTGTCTCACCCACCTTCCTTCTTGCTCCTTTGCATGCCTTATTCAACAATGTTCTATCTGTTTTTAAACCACTATTAGTTGGCCAGTGCATGCTGCATAAATAGTTCTTCACCTGTTACTGATTTTGCTCAGTTCCCATGGGGGTGCTCCTGGACTGCAGGGACCTTTTCATACTGAAAAGGCTGTTGTATCCTCACCTAAGGAATTGCAATCTACAACTCCATTTGTAGAGTTCTTTTTAGCTCTTGCTTCAGTTTGTGAGCTTTTCCAGCATGAGGGCAGCTATCTGTGACATTGCCCAGCCCAGACGATGGACGTGCACAGTGACTGTACAACCATGTAGGTTGTTTGTTTATACCCTTAGACACAACATGTGATGACTTTCTGTAACGTGTTGCCTGCATGAGCCACAGGAGGAAACGACTTGCGATTCATAGAAGCGTTCCCACAACTGAGCAGATGTCCTCCTCAAATCATTCATCTAAGAGTCTTTATAAGGAGGAGCAGGATAGGGGTGGATGTTGTGGCTGTGTTCAATGCTTTGAACCGTATACCTTAGTGAGATCTAGACTAACATATGACAACTCAGTCTATACTTGGTTAGGGTTACAAAACTATCATGATTAAGGCTTAAATACATTGTTTTTACAACAGGGCCACCTCAGTGGATGCCATTTTGCCTGCTGCCTTTGTTACAAACACAACATGTCACAAAGAAACTGTTTCTTCCTGATTGGCTTTAGGCAATAAAAACACTTGGTTAGGTTCAAGAAAACAAAACTGCTTGCCTAGGGTTTAGAAAGAGATCGTGCAATGGCTAAAATACACTCATGAATGTCTTTACAAAATGACAACATTTGTAAAGCCATCTTAAGTCAATCAGTCATTTGTGCTCTCTGAAGTGTTTTGATTTTGTTAAAATACTAAAATAGGAGCGCTCATTAGAAGCCTTTGAGATGAAAATTCAGCACCCTCTAGTTTGTAATTTTTAAATGACAACATCAGGATCATCAAAGAGAGAGCACTTATATAAAGTATGATAGATTTGATGTTGAAATGATTATATATATATTTTTTTACATTTCTCATGAAAATCATTTAGTCTTGAAATACAGTTGACGTTTAAAACCAATTTACTGAGTGGTACAGCTTGAAAAAAATTAAAAACAGCTCATTAACAGTTATGGGTGTCATTATTTTCGTTGTGGTCTCACTAGCTCAACTGTCACTGCAAAAAACAGATTAATCATCAGTTAGCTGGTAAATTAAGGCAATCAAAGTGTGGAGAAATGTGAGAGAAGACTTTCAAACCCACCATGTTTTGCGTGTCGAGAAATCCAAGGAGTGTAGACACATTTTTGAGACGTTAGAAATCTTATGCTTGTTTTTTTGTTTTGTTTTTTACAACTGTCTTAAGACTATTTTTTATTGACCATTTGCTCCACATCAGGAGACAGAGATTAGTTACAGGGGACTTATTCTGAAACACCATAGAAAAAAGATCCATCTGTTACATTTTGTCTCATGCAGGGGAAAAATGTCAGCTGGCATGTTGACATGTTGTCTCAGTTCCCCCATTCAGCACTCACTCTCGGTGCTACCCCTCAGGTTTTGCATTCTGCTTTGTAGGGTATGATGCCCCTCTCTTTCAGTTGTGGTCATCCAGCCCTGCAACCAAAACACACGATGGCTTGATGACCACTACTCCTCAGTCTCTAAAGTGGATTACCCAATGAGCCAGCATGAAAAGTGGAGGGTAGGGGCAAGAAAAGAATTTGGATTGGGCCTTTGAGGCAAGAAAATGATCCAATAACTGTCTGTCTGCATTTCTGTCCAGATGAAGGCCAATAGTCCTTTACAAACTGTCTGTCCAAGGCATGATTGTCGCAGCTTTGTTGTGTCTCAATGTTCAGTTTGTACAGTCCGAAGGTGAAATTTGGGGTCAAAGTTGATGCACATCTGAGCAAGCAGTGGAAGCCGTCACAGAGCCAAACTGACATGTAGGGGAGCAAAACATGCCAAAACTGTCAATGCTATCAAAAGGAAAATGCTGATATGTTTTGACATATGTCTAAACATTAAAAAAAGCTAAATTAAGCTGATTAAACCCTTTCCTAAAGCCATGTGTACGCTCAGTGTTCTGGGAGTTACAGTGAGTATGTCGTTATTCACACTTAAGTTGAGTCATGGTTTGTGTTGCGAGTAGCTAATTATGATAGGTACAGATGTATCCCTTCTCAGTTTGTTGGTCATGGGCTTATTAACTTACAGACCAAAACAACTGCCAAATATTTAGCTTGCGGCAAATTGGTACTGTCAGGTGGGGAATTAGACAGCTTTACATCTCTGTGTATTTCATATGTGCTGTAAGCTTTTTTATTCCACCATGTTGTTGCAACATGCATAAGAATCCTTTAATAGAAAAGATGGCCTCAGTGCAAGCAGAATCTATGTAATATGACATTCAACCCAAACAATGAGTTCCAAATTACCCAAAGTTCAAAATGGCAGTATATCATTTTTACATTCTCTGTACACTAATTCCAATATTGTCCAAAACTGATTCAGCCAGAACCAACAGAGGATCTTTCATCGCTATCAGTCAGGCTTTGAATTTGACATTATAAATTAATTTTGCATAGTTCCCGTAGGTGTTGGCAATGTTATGTTTCTGTGTTGAACTTGAATTTAGAGCTTATGACAGCAACAACAGAGAACAAATAACTGCTGTGTGGCAGAGAAGAGGAAAACTAAATACATGCTATAATAATAAAATAATTATATATATTTTTTTATATTTTTAATTTATTTAAAAATGCATTATATCAATGCAATGTAATGAGGTAGTTATGTTTTGTATTAAAATGTAGCTATCCATTGTCATGAGTCTAACCACTGGAAACTGTTAATCATCATACTGAATGCTTCAGCTCTGAGGTAACCTCTTTCAGTGCTATATTGGCTTTTTCATCAACAAAACATTGTGCTATTTCATTATAAGTTTGTCCAGAACAACAACAAAGCCTTTATTTAAAAAGTGCAACCATTTTGTGTACAATAGGAATTTATCCTCTTCTCTGGATTAATTCTCACTTGAGGGGCACAGACTAAATTAATGTCTGTGGTTACCATCTGTAAACCTCATCTGCCACTGCTCTGTTGCGACGATGATTAAGCTGAAAATCCCAATGTAAAGTCATTATTGTGAAACCTAACTGCCTGATGTGGTTTCACATAGAAATACACACATTCTCTGGTTTTAAGTGGTAATTTTCCATCAGAGCAAATCACGCAGGATGATCAAAATGAAAATTGCAACAGTGAGTGCCATTTTGCAACTTGGGTACAGTGTGGCAATGACACTCTGTTCACAACAAATAAAAGACCTTTTTCTATGACAGGGTAAGACTTTCTTTTTGTGCAGCATGAAAATTTATGACTTGAGGAAACGATTTTAGCATTTTTAAAGACTATAAAATTCTTAATGAGAAGAAAAGTTGCAGATTATTCAAGACAAAGTCCTGACGTGGATGTTAGCAAAAATATAGCAAAAAAAAGAGAAGAAAAGAGGAACATGGCCACAAGAGGTATGAATAAGCCCAAAAGCTGTTGGGAGGTGTACTAAGTGAAAAGCGAGGGAAGCTTATGTCAGCAAATACAGTTGAGAAATTTTTGGGGAGTAAATTAAGTTCAATCCTGACGTGTGCAAATGATACAGTAACTTTCTGATTTCATCACACAAGATCATCCAGGGTGATCATTCTGAGAAAGGGAACAAATGCAAGGAAAGAGGTCACAGCTGCAAAGCCTCTGTACAGCTGGAACAGCCAGTTATTCTTCTCGCCTCAAACTGTTGGACTGCTCCTGAGTCAGCTGAGAGTTAGAAGCTTTCTGTGGCTCTCACCTTGTTGTGACCCAGATATTAAGGTCGGTCACGTGAAATATTCTCCATCAACTAATAAAAAGCCTTAGTAGAACCATAGTTCATCCAGAAATTAATCACATAGTTGTTAAACTATTTTACTCCAAAGTCAACTAATCTGACCTCACGGAGGAGCTACATGTTTGGCAGAGCTACAGAGTTCTGAATGACCCACCCAATAGTTGGACGGTCAACGTATCAAAATTACACAAAGTATCTTTGCTACTATCCCTCTTCTGTTTATCCTTTGCTGTTTACTTTGGCATTTGGAAAAAGGAGCAGAAGATAAAGGGGAAGACACAAAACACAAGAAGATGTGGAATAAACCTACAGCACACCTTTTTTCAGAGAATGTCAAGCATTTGCTTTTAAATCTTTAATGGCCGACCCTTGAAAAGTTTCACCAGAAATATTATTGTTTTAAAAGATAAATTGTACAAAGGGACATAATTACACTCCTAATCTCTTGTTAACATCACCCTTTTTCTGTCTCCTTTGCCTTTGGCTTTTTTTCCCTCCTCCCTCTGTGTCATCCAGGGAGATGAGGTCACAGTCTGAGGAAAGATGAAGTGATTAGAAGCTCAGACTCAAAAGTTTTCTTAGTTCTACATATCGTCTTGATCTCATGACTTGAAATGTTGCATAAAACATTCAGCTGAGTAAGCAAAAAGTTGTCCTCTAATCCTTAACTGAATTAGTTGCCAGAGGCTGCTTCTGTATACATATGTTATGGGACCGTATCAGATCTCATCAGTATTCTCTTTTCTCATTTCAAGCAAACACATTTAAAAGCTGATTGTGTTTTTGTGGGTGACACCCCCCTCGAGTTTCTAGTATCGGCGTCTGCTGTGTCGCCACCGTCATGGTCATTTGCTGTGGAGACGTGCTGGAAAATTGTACGATAGCCCAAAAGAGCGTGAGAGCAACATGGCCTCAACATTAGCAACAGCACACCACAAATATGAGTGTGTCAGATCGCTGACCAGTGAGTTAGCACGTAGGTTGGTGGTAGTCGTCAGCAGGAAACTTGTAAATGCATCATGTACACCTCATGGACCACTTCCACTGTTATTGTCTGTTTTTTTTTTTTTAACCACCTGGAAAGTGGGATGTAGATTATTCATTAATTAACATGTTCCGAAGGATTGTCAGAAGAAAGCCCATGAATTTTAGCATTTAACATGCTAACGGAGACCTGAAGAGAATGAGATGAAGTTCTCGTGTTGCTTTGCAGTTTCTCTGAGGATTGCATAATCTGATTTTAGGGTCAGTTTGGTGGGACGTCCACTCCTGGGAAGATTGGCAGCTTAATGTTTTCCACTTGTGAATAATCTTTCTATCTGTCGAACGATGGACTCCAAATTGTTTGGGAATGGCCTCATAACCCTTCCCAGATTGATAGGAGGCAACAGTTGTTTCTCTCAGGTCATTGCTGATGTCTTTCCTGCTTGGCATTGTGTTAACACACACCTGAATGCTCCAGATCAGCAAACTGCCGCAACCTCTACTTTTATAGAAGCGCTCACACTTGCAGATGATCACTAAACCAGGCTTAAACCAGGCTTTACCCTCTTAATTCTAATGGAAGCACTAAGGATATCCAAAGTTTTTAACCACCTTTTGGCTTAAAATTAAAAGAGGGTGTAATTTATTTTTCACATAACTCTATATGTATTTCAAATTTGAGGCTACTATGGTCTTGATTTTATTTGCTTTGTTTGTATTATCCCAGTATTAGTAATATTTTTTAATTGTTTAGCAAACCATTGCTTTATTCAACATCATATAACAGTCTTGCCATCGCAGCATTTCTCTACAAAGGTTCAATGTGCACACAAAGTAGATGTCGGTTGTAGATGTCATTTTACTGAAATGTCACACAAACTCAGCATTTTCAAAATGTATTCTAAACCATAACTGATACATCAAGACACATTTGGTGTTTCTTAAATCCTGAATGAGTTGCCTCTGAAGAGTTAAAATAACATGTCCATTGACTTCAAAGAATAATACACATATCTGAGCAGAACTCAATTAAAAAGCTCATCCATACACAAGCAGCTGTGCTCCA
Organism: Odontesthes bonariensis; assembly: GCF_027942865.1. Lineage (NCBI taxonomy): Eukaryota > Metazoa > Chordata > Actinopteri > Atheriniformes > Atherinopsidae > Odontesthes > Odontesthes bonariensis. Next base: position 33,006,316 of record NC_134517.1, on the reverse strand, counting down.
AAAGCAAACATCCAGTAAGTGTAAACTTTCAGTGTTTGATTATTCAGTGAGCAGACTGTGGGTTAAACAAACCGAGGGGATAACATGAGTTAAATTTGCTTATTCAAGATTTTTCCTGCATCCTGTTTCATTCCTTCCCTTTTCTATGACAGTCTGTCTCTCTTCATCTTTTATAACACCCAGTTTTCTTAATTGGTTCCTAATCTTTCCTTCTCCCTTCATCCCTTCTCTACATTCCCCCCGTGAATCCCCCACCCCCACCCCCACACACACACGCACGCACGCACACGCACACGCACACGCACACACCCTATTCTCCCCTCCTCCAACAAGCAAACAGACAGATGATGCCATTGCTGCAGCATTTGGTTTATCTCATGGTGACAGACCATAATGCAAAGGGCTTGTCAACCCCCACAGGGAACCAAGCTGATGGGGAGGAAGTTTGGAGAGTCACAGGGGGGATAGTGGTCTGTGTGTGGGTGGAGGTGTGTGTTTAAGCCAGCAGATCTCACAGACAGATGTGAATTGGGCTCCATCCTAACAGCACCATAAAAGAAGAAAGCAGCAGTTTCCAAACAGATGTATTGGTAATACGAAGTCCAAGATCTGTTCAATTTTTATTCACCATACTATTTTTAACACTGGCTATGTGTATGCTCTGACTCTGGTTGTAATAGCTGCAAGCTACAAGTTGTGTGCCTTTGTGACATCTAAGTCTGCTGACAGGATTGCCTAAAAAGAGCTTTAGAGGTCTGCTGGTGGTTTAGAAAGCTTACATTCTGATACGTTTGTCTAAATATAATCACACTACCTTGTAATGGCATCTCTTCCTTGGCTTCCTCGCAGGTTAGAGAAGATTTTAAAGACTTGCTTTTAACTTATTTTGAATAAGTTAAATGGCAGAGCACCAGAAAATTGAACTGAGCTTGTAAAGTCATGTGATCTCTGTGATCTTTCGAGTGTCCCAAAGGTTATGAAAGCGATACTTGGTGAGTGTGCATTTCTATACCGTGTCCATTATGGAATGGTCTCCCAGACATTCGCTTGAGGTTGAGTTGAGGTTTTGTAAGCAAAGCTGAATATCCACTCGTGATTGTTTAGAATAAGGCATAGTAAATATGTGATTGGGTTTATATAATGATAAATAAATATGTTTAGGTATGTATAAACACATATTTAGGCTTAAATGTTGATGGTAGGTTACAGGTTTGCGTCATGTCACCTTAAAGCTTCCCTGTACAAAACAACAGGAAATGAACAACTTTACTATCCCACAATTTCCAGATCTTTCTCGTGACACTAAAGAACATGTGGACAAACAAGTCCATTGCATGTGTTCTTATGAAAATGGGCTAATATCCATGATAGTTTATACCTGACAGGCCAACTGCCTCCTTTTCTTGTCAAAATCCACCAGAAGTGCGTTGTCCACAATTTATTGAATACTAGAACTGCTTGCAAACTTAGTTCAAATCTGAAATCATTAACAAACTATATTGCCTAGCATATTGCCTTCTCCAAAGGACAAGTGATGACAAAATAACAGCCAAGAACTAAGATTAGCACAAGTGAATAAGCATGTCGTCTCATCATTTCACTTGTCAGTCATTCCAAAAAGACTCACAGTCATGTCATTCAAGCCAGTCACGCCTCAATCCCAAGTCTCTAAGGCCAGATATATCTTATATTAATGTAATTAGTTATCAAGTTATTATATTAGCTAATGCTCCAGAGACAGTTTTGATTGATCTGATGTTTCATGGGTAAACTTGAAGCTTTATGAAAGGAGTTCTGTTGGAGCAAGATAATATATGGATTGGAATTGGCTTAAAGTGACTCGGTGCTGAGTCACTTTAAGCCAATTCCAAATCAGGTACACTGTAGAGAACAGTCACTACATCTTCCTTTTAGTGTGAAGCAGCTGGGCAGCCAGGGTTTCTCTGTTCCTCTTACATGTTCCTCCTGTGGCTTTGTTGGTTTTGTGATGGTGTTTTGGTGTCCTCTCACTGTCCAAATAAGTTTTTAATGGCTGAGATATCCATATATGGGTTGTCTCAGAATTTGTCTGGACAGATTCTAAATATGCTTTCACTGATGAATATATTTATAAGGCTGTAAATGTGAGGTTTCCAATGTGATCCCTTGGTGAGACTTGAACTAGGGAAACACTCTTGGCTCGAAAGGGGTTGGAAAGATTTCCTTGAAGGGAAATAATTTTATAAAGTAGGAATACTTGCCTTTACAAGCCTGGCCCATGCATGAAATCTGGGTGCTGTCAACCACAGCAATGATTTACTTCTGGCTTTTTTGCTTCCATATTAGGTGTTAATTTCCACAAAATACAAACTATATATATATATATAGAGATATATATATATATATATAGAGAGAGAGAGATATATACATATTTGATGACAATGATGTGCTTTCCCTAGCTTTTCATTCATAAAATAAAATTGAAACCTGGGTTTGGCTTCTTAACTTCGAGGCAATTTGAGAAGCATTACCATTTATCAGTGGTTGAATGGGTACGGTGCTCTTTGGACTCTTTAACAAAGATGCATGAGCCAGACGATGCCCTGTCTGGCCCGGCTGTCCCCCGACTGACCTGCACATATTTAAGATTCCCATTTCCATCTGTGTGTTCCTGTTTCTGAGAAATGTATTAATGGTATTTTCCTCCGAATTAGGTTTTCATTTTTCATCGGAAACAAAACTTAAGGTCAACTATAACAAGACAGATCACAAGTTCCACAATTTTATTTTCTATAATGAAAACATTATCGTTAGTCAAATTGAAGAAATATTAAATATTTTCTTTAAACTAAAAGAAAGTTAAACTCTTTTATGAAGACCAAAGGGTATTCAGACTCTGGTTTCCATGGTAACTTCATAACAGTGGTGAGGAATTTGAGAGTCATAACTTTTCTCCAGAACAGGAAGACAGAAAAGAAGTGTTTGGGGGGGCTGTGGGGGAGAGGAGCAAGATTTGGAAGAATAAGAGAGAGAACAGACATGAGAAGGAAAGAAGGCAACCTCCAACAGCCATAGTGCCTAAAAGGGTTTGGCTGAGTCATTACAATACCGCTAAAAAACAGTTACTAAGCACAGAGGGCACGGAAAGTCAGGATAGCTGGGAAATGATGAATTCCCTCAAGCGTCTGACTCATAATGTTCTAAATCGAGGTGTATAACTACAGATGGAGATGTTTTGGAAGGACACATGTGAGTTTGTGTGTGCTGAGGGCATAGTTACGTATAACCTAAGAGAATACTACAGCCAGAACCCTCTTGTTTCAGCACAGTCTCACTAGAAAGCATATAATGCATCCACTTGTCCAAAACCTAGCAGTGTCACATTCTGTGGTTTTAAAATGTGAGATGGTAACATATCCCTTTGCTCTTGTTTTCTCTCAGACTGTGTTCACATGACATGATTGGAATCACGAGGCACTAATTTCAAAATGTGAAAACCATAACCATGTAGATTTTATTTATCCGCCTAACCATATCTTTTTTTTAACATTTAGACCTAACCATGTACAGCAATTCCAACCGTAGCAATGTATATTTCACACATAAACCTAACAATTCCCGGGTGAGAGCACACAAGAAGTCTAAGGAATCATTAGAGGGAGGCAAGTACGAGAACTGTTAAAAACATCAGAATAGTAGCCACCATCCCCTCACTCCTCTATGGCATTTATGAGCAAAGTAAACACTAGTGAATCGTGGAAAGCTGGTTTGAAAAGACAGGACAATGACCTGCTGAAGAATCAGTTCTGGTAAAGAGTAAGGAAAATAAAGTAATTGAGGTTGCAACACTGTGCAACACTGTCATGGAATCGTGTTTTTTGCTTTCTTCCATCACTTTTTTTTTTTCCGAGCTCACATCCATAATGGAAAAGGAAACCAAGACAGTCACTAAAATTATGGTAATAGTTTATGAGACATGACACAGTTTTACACTAACCACCACATTATCCCATGCTTTAACTGCTTTCAATTTCACTCGTACTACTGCAGAAATTTTTGTTTTTGTAAGACATGCTCATGCTGCAGGTAAATTGTAACCTTTTCAAATTAGCACAAAATATATTTTCTCTTTATAGGATAGCATTACTGGTGTTTTTTTTAAATTTTTTTATCAAAGACTGATTACCAGCTGGGCTCTGTTGATGATTCTGGATTATTGGTGTGCCAATATTCCTGGACAGAGCTGTGTGCCCCAAAGATTTAATTCCCTTCCATTTCACAGAAGTAAAGACAGAAACCCAGAAGACTGATGCATTTAAACTACGCATGGGAAATACCAGCAGAGAGAAGTGAAAACCATAGGGGATTCTATATTGTGTAACATGAGTGAGATGATCCTTTAATCATTTTTTAAGTTGTGCCACTGAGTTTATTTAGTGTCCCATAGTCTTATTATGGCTTTGGTTCAATAAGCTCTTTCATTTGAGGTTTTTGTGTGAAAGGAGTCTAGAATGATACTGCAGCTCTGTTTTCTTTTCTCCTCTCTCTGAATGTGAGTGTTACATCATAACCTGCGCGAGTCCACTGGGCCTGAGTAGAAACCAGAGACTGGAAACAAACCTGGGAAATAAATGCATATGGGCACACAGATGTCCAGATGCTCTGTGCAGCCACTCTGACAGCATTGGAAAGACATCTGTTACTTTGACAGGGCTACCAGTGAGCGAGACGCTGTGTGTGTCCACGCTGATGTAACAATCAGGGCAAATTTACTGTATGATGGATGTGGCCAAATACAAGACTGTTTGTGTAAGATTTCATACACAAGTATGTTTTCTTTCTTTTTTTCCTGATCAGAAAATAGCAATGAAACTGTTAGGATTCAATTACCTTAGGAGACATCTGGGTTTGCAATAAACAGTAATAAAATCTTTTCTTGGTGAGAAAGGGAAAGAATGACAAGACGATAATGAAAAAAAAGTGCATGAGATGGGAGGAAGTAAATGGTAATGGAAGGATGGAAATTATGTAATAATTGGGTGTAGATTGTGTATTTAAATAAAACAGACTCCTTTCTAATTGTGTTAGAATTGGATTTAACTGTCTGAATTCCTATGGTGTCAGAGCTCAGCTGAAGAGAGGGATTTAAACCTCTTATATGAAGGCAAAGAAGGGTATGTGCTAGAGTGTAATGTAAATAAGAGATCAAGAGAGGGTTTATGGTCATCTCATGTCTTTAGATGAGCTGCATTATTAGCAGTGACTGTGTCTTTGCTACCTGGCCACTGAACCAGGACAGATGAATCAGGTCAAGTCTTTTGATGTTGTGCATTGACCTGCCCCCAAATATCTACTCCGCTATCAGAACAGAAGAGCAACTGTATTACTCAGGGCATCCAGCCCACTCTTCTGACTGTCTTTATTAATCCCTCTGATGATTTACGGTGCAGAGAGATGGGAAAACTTTTAGCACAGCTGCAAGTTGTACGTCAAGGGTCAACAAATGATCATTCATACTAGTGCAGGTGGCAGCAAAACCACGTGTTGTCAAGGAAGGAAATCAGGCATCAGTACAGGGCAAGCAGCTGTGGACAACCAACTTTGAAAAGTGAAAATTCTCAAAAAAAAACCTGAACTTTAAAAGTATGGTAAGACATTGGTAGATTTGGTTTGTGTTTTGCCAAGAGGGGTCGTCACCCAGTAATAAAGAGAAAAGACGTTTCGATGCAGTACATTGTTAGTGTCTTAGGATGGTGATGAAGTAAAATGGGATGGGCAGCTTTTTTGCCTGTTACTGTGATGAACAGTCCCGTTGTGGCAACTTTCCATTGTTACCTTGAAAACATTTAGCAGTGCAGTTTGGTCAAGTAAGTTCAAATAAAAAGATGGACTTCAGTCAAAACTCATGCCATAAGTTTTTTTTCTCCCAAAAGTTCTTTCTTAAGCAACAAAACAATGATTAATTTTTCTGTTACATCCACCTAGCTAGTCTCACTTTCTCTGTAAATGGTTTGGTTGGAGTTTGTGGCTTTTTTTGACAACTCTGATTGATACTACACAGAAACACGTAAAAGGAGATGAAAGACTGTAAAAAATTTGGAAATGACACACAATTATACACCCCTTCCCCAGTGACCAATTCAAGTTAAAACCATGCATTTTCTGTATGGAATCAGTGGTGGATTAAGTCAGTTGTGTTTTTTGTCACAGCATGTGATTTAAATCATCCTGCTTTGCTGTAGATTTTAAACCTGAAAGAACTGATTGGCCTGAAAGACATGACAAGCCTTAAGATATCTGTTTTTTATCATTTTTGCAGTAAATCAGCAAACACATGACCGGATACAACAACAACAACAACAACAAAAAAATGTTGCTGATTATGTGCTATGGGTATAAAACGGTGATTCACCACTTTGCCTCCCATTCTTCAGACTCCAGGACCCTTTTCCCACCATAGAAGGGCATGGTCTGCTGGCTCGGTTTGTTTGTGTTTGTGTGTGCATGCCTTAGACATTGCAGCATTAACATTTTGTTTTTTCAAACAACATATGTCCATTGTAAAATGACACTTATTCAAAACAAATCCCTCACTTCTGCCCACCAGCTATGGTTTCTTAAACTATTTCACCATTAGCACAGGACACCACACACAGTGACAATGTACACATTGGTCAATTGCTGTGGTTCAAGCTAGCTTTAAATATGAGGGGATTTACAAAACATTATTTTCCCTAATGCATACTTGTATAGTCTCAAAATAGACAGCAAAAGCACAAAAGTAGCTATATAAACAGCTCCAGCAACCCTTTAGTGGTTTATTTTCTTGTGAAATAACTAGATTTTTTTTTTTTTTTTCAAAAAAGAGATCTGAAAGTAATGCACAAAAGCAACTCAAGGCAACTCAGATATTTTTCACTGTTACTGATACTGATGCAATGTTGGGATTTTTTTATAGAGAAGTGTGAGAAGAGCAAATTACGTTATCATATGCAAGCTCTTATGGTGACATGATGAAGACCAGAGAACTGCAGTTAAAGGAACATAAAAAAGAGACACACATACACAAATGCATGCCGCTGTACCAGCTTTTACTTTCAGGGGGAAATTCTCTCACACATCCCGCTCTTGCCTTTTCCAGGCCAGATTCCCATGCGTTTCTCACGTGCAGTTTTTCTCACAAACTTCACTTCTCTACACCCTTCTGCTCATGCACTTTTAAGCAAGCCCCTCCGTTTGATTTGACCGTAACATTAGTTGATGTCATTGATGCAAATATTGTAGATATATTGAGTACAAATGGTTTGAAATGATGGTAATGATGGCTTATTCTGATTTATTGCTCACCTTTGATGCTGCCACCATTTACACTTCAATTAACAGCTGCAGAAAGGTTTTAGTGACCTTAAATGATTTTAATGCACTCATGTGTGCCATCTCACCACTTGCCTTTGCCCACTTTCCCCCTTTTTTTTTGCTTTCTATTGCTTCATTTCTTTCAAACTTTTCCTTTTTGTCTCTCCTATGTTCCATTTTACCACTGTCCCCACCCTTTTTTTTCCCTGTCCATTGTCCCTTGCTCTCTATGTATGTAATTAGTTTCATCCTCCTCCCGGCCCGGATGACCCGAGTTGATCTGAGAGCTCTAGTGTTTTATTCATCCTTCAGCTTAAACCTCTAATCACGCTAACTACATGACAGTCACTATAAAAAGAGATCCTCTGTGTGGATGTGAACTCTCTGTGTGTGTGTGTGTGTGTGTGTGTGTGCGTGTGTGTGTGTGCATGTGTAGCTGTATGTTTGTGAATGGTTGCACACTTTGTGTGTGTCTACCATAACTATCTCTGTAAGTCTGCAGGTTACACCCAGATAATACATCATGATAACAGCAGCATGGGGTCTGAATGTGTGTTTGTGCGAGTGTTTCGTACAGGAAAACTATCACCTCATGAGTTGGGCACTACCGCTAAAGATAAGCACTTAATTAGCCTTTCTGCTGGGGTTGCTAGGCAGAATATTTTTTTCCCCCCCATTGAGAGTTTTTTTTAACATCAAAGAGAAAAAGATCTTCATTTGTCATGTTTTATCTACTGTCTCCCTTTTAATCGACTTGCCTCCTCCCCTTTGCTCCAGTCTTTTTGTTCTGTTATTTCATCCTCTGTAAACAAAGGCAAACCATTTCCTCAAGCAAAGCTTTATCCTTTTTTAAATTTAATGCAAACATGAACTCTGCTGTAGTCTGTCATGCAAATACATCTCAGTTAATGTGCAACTTGACAGAAAAAAACCACATAAAACTTTTAAAAATTATGAGGCTTTAACCCTGCCAGAAATAGAAAGGTCGCACTTTCCCTCTGAGTTTTGGGTATGTGACATTTTTTTTCTGTTTTTTAGATGAAGCAGATGAAGAATGTGAGAATGTGATCATTACCAAGCAGTTGGTACAAAGACAAGAAATATAGCTCCATATTCAAACTGCCAGCTTTCTCTGCAAGCAAAGAAATGACCCTGAGCGCCCCCCATCTAAGGACTGGAGGTTTGCCAGACTAAGCTTCTCTCCACAATCTGTATATCAGACTCCCTCCTTCTCCTCCATTACAATTCTTTCATATGCCTCACTTCCTCCTTCTCTCAGTTTTCCCTTTTTCAGACATCTATCTTATCCACAGTTGCTTCCTCTGCTCTCACCTCCTCTCCCTCCTCCATATCTTCTCTAATTTCATCTTCCTCCAGCCCCCATCGCTATCTCATTACCGTCTTCCTCCTCCTCCACATCAGTCTCTTAAAGAAAGGTAGTGTCCATCAAATGAGGCCTCAAGTTTCAGAATATTTTGTTTTGCCCCAAATATAGCGTACAAATAGTAACATGAAAATCACTGCAGAGCTGCACCATATAGAATCAAAAGATGTCAAAAGGGAAGGCAATATCCTACTTTCTACGGACAAATAAGATGAGAATCTTTCAGTTACAACCCACAGAGACCTCAACCAGCTTTTATCCTGCAACAGATTATAAAAAGCGCAAAAAGAAGATGATAAGAAACAAAGCAGCTGCACTTATAAAGCTGGCTGTGAAGTTTCAAAGCCAAGGGTTTGTCCAGAATGAATCACCATGAAGAAGTGAGTTCAGGATCCTGTCTTTTTACTCTTGGTGATGTAGTAATTTTATAAAACTTCTAATTACACATGTAAACTTTATCTCAACTTAGTTTCAGTCCAACAGGATGTCAGTGAGAATGTGAGATCTTTGTGAGAGGTCTGGAGCCAGTCATGGTTCATTTATGATGCGAAAGGCTTTATGAATCATAGCCAGCAAAAACAAACCAAAGACTCCCTCTCTGTCTTGCCTTAAACACCCAGATCCCTTTGTGGGTCATTACAGGGGGGGTTTCATATACGCAAGTCATGTGTCAACACCTTCTTGAGGTCTTACAGAGTGGTGGGAAAGAGCGAAAAACACAAAAAGAATACAAAAGTTTGTGAAAAGTGCCTTAAAGCAATGCATTGCCTCGACTGGATGAAAATGTGAAAAATGGTGTCACTGCAAAAAAATTTAGCTTTCAGCTCAAGAAAAAATTGGATTTGAAGCAATCAGATGAACTGTCATGAGGTTTTTCACATGATAGAAGGATGTGCCGGTTAAAAATATGAAATATGAAGAGCAGACAAGCTCCTTCTTTCCCATCTGTATCTATTCATCTCTTGTTCTTCTTATGGCCTTTGAGATGTGGTTTTAGAATCTTTCCCTCTCTACCCTCATGTCCAAGCAGCTGACTCTACTTTCCTCTTTGCCCTCCATTCCCCTGCCTAACCGCCGTTGAGCTCATGCTCTATCATTTAACCATACCACACTGGGAAAAGCCTTCCTTTTGATGCATCCACCTCTGTATATGTGTGTGTGTGAGTTTGTGTGTGTCTAATGTGTTCCTCCCAAAGGGAAGGGAGGAGCATCGTTTTTGAGTCAGATAGGATGCTGAGCCATCTGAAATGCTTGCGGACAAACATCTACACGTACTAACACCCACACAGGAGCACAAAGTCACAATGGAGAAAACATACACAGACATCCATCTGAAACAATCATTTAATTAAAAGGTTGAAACTCGCTGACTTACCTTGGTATGATAACACAGATGCCATGTAACCGCAAAATAAATGTAGCAGTTGGAAAAAAGCTAAAGATGAGTAAAACTCCTTTCCAGAAGAAATTACCTAATAGATCTATCCTTGGCATAGCCAAAGTAAACAGAGCTTTTCTAAAACCACATGGAGTAACAGCTTGATGGTCTCCTTTGAAAGCAGATGCTCTTATTTTTTCTTAAACAGTCAAAATCGCTCTGAATAGTACTAGGACTCACTTACAAATGTGTGAACACATATTATGTGTGATAATATTTGTTTTTTTCTTTTGTCAATCCAATTTTTTTGGTTTATACAGCTGTTTTCTTTTCTTACTTTAATGTATGTGCAGATGGTCTTCAAACATTATTTTCTACTAAAGCTTGTGAATCATCTGAAAATTTAATAAAAAAGTTTGGTCAGGAATATATTAATCACTGGATTTTCAGGAGGCCTTTCAGGTGATTTCTGTCCATTTGGGGATTTTTACTTTGATTGTTTTTGCTGATTCTGTACATGAAATGTGCTATACAGATAAATTTGATTTGATTTGATTTAAAGGACAGCAGTATTTAAGGGTATTCAGTTCAATTCAGTCAAATTATACTTTATTAATCCCCAGTGGGAAATATATTACTGTAGTATAAATTATCATTAATGTTACAGTACTACTGTTATAGATAAATAAAATAATAAAAATAAAACTTTCACACCAGAGCTTATCCAAAACTATGGTACGGACTGAACAAGCGAACTCTGCTCCTCCTGAAAATGTGGGTCTTGGTTCACTTGCAAGTGAACCCTCATACGGTTCGGTTACAGTGGGAAATGCAAATGGACTATCTAGTGAGGCAATATTTTGCTCAGTGTCTGTGTACCCACAGCAGCTTTTGCTCTCCGCTGTTTTTTTCAGAGCTGCTGCATTAGTCTGTACAGAGCAACATGCTGGACAGCTTGCTGCCTCGACTGCTGCTCATACTGGGCAGCTTCTTGTGAGAAAGTATTTAGGTTTAAACATAAAAGTAAAAACAGAAACCCCAAGACTGCCTAAATTTGCTGCTGCTTTATTGTTTGTTTTTGTTGTGAACAAGCCGGCTGAAGGGGATGGATTTCCGTTTTCGGTCCTGCCCAATTGATGAGCCTGGTTTTCATCTTTATGGTGCTTTGTTCCTTCCTGGTCAGTGCTCGTTTCAGGCAATACCGACCCAAACGAGCAGCTATTGTAACAGCGTGACGTTCAGGCAGTCGGGTCCGCTTTCAAAACTGCAGTATGAAATGTTTCGGCATTCCCCACTCAATCGAACCCAGTCCTGGACTGTGAAAGCATCATCAGAAATCAAAGTGTATCAAAGAGAGCTGTGGCAGAAAACAATGGGTTGGGATGTTGTATCTAACATGGACAAGAACTCAGCCAACAGTTCAACTGGGATGCAGAGACGCTTTCTATCAGATATCACACTTCCAGGATTACATCATCTGTTGTTAACAAACACTGCAGTCCCTCCTGCCTTCCTGGCTGCAGTCTCTGTCTGGCTGTATAGTTATAAATCTGAGTAGAGAGATGTTTGAGTTGTCTCTGCAGCCATGTCAGTGAAAAAAAATTGCCTTCCTTATATTATAGCTGTGTCCTTATCTCAGTTTATCTATTTTATCTGACAGTGATCTCACACACCCATGATGATCAAAGGAAGAAATGGTTTAAATTTCCTCATCATTTCTCTCCATTTTGTCAGTGCTCTGCATCCTAGATGTCAGCTGTTTAACTTATCTGTATTTGGGATCTTATTTCAGGCATTACTTGGGCTTTGGAAATCTCAATCAGCGTTTCAAACATACAAGCAAGTCTCCCGTTACCCTGGTAATACATGATAACAGATGACAGTAAAGTGTGTCACAGCTACCAGCAGAAATCATTACAGCAGCACAGCATCCAAATCAGCATGGAAAATTGTTTTAAAATCTGTAATTCCACAGTCAAAAATCTCAAAAAGATGCCAGGAAAGACAATTTTAGATCTCAATATGTATGATATGAATAAACAACTCTCTGTTAAGTAATTATTGCATAAATCTAATTTTGTATTTACAATCTAACTAAACTGTTTATGTTTTGGCACATCTATTGGGCTGTTAAGACCCTTTTTGTTGCCTGGTTTTGTTGTGGAGACGTCCTCTTTGAATCATGCCCACAGCTACAAAAGTGAGATTAAAGAATTCTGAACCACAACTATTCTTTTCTAATTAACAGAAAACTGGAGTAATAAGCTACACAGGGTGTGTAGTCATAAAGCATATTGGAAAAGAGTCAGACAGGGAGACAGGCAGACATTGAGTTGGCCTTGGCTTTCCCCCTCATTTGAACCCTATGAGTTTATGGCAGCTGTTTTTCAATGAGCTCATAATAGTGGAAGCCCAGGATTTGTCATTTTGTCTGCTTTATGTGTGTATGCTCAGACCCACCAGAGTGGATTTCTGGGCGGTGAGTCACAGAAAGTGGAGATTGTAGAGTCAGGCAGATGCATATCCCAATGTCCCAGAGCAAAAACACCTCTCCACCCCCTACATACAGACACATAGAGGGCCAACAATCACATCAGACATTTAGTGTGAACACTAGTGTGTGCATTTGTCTGTGCCAACTTTTACAATCAGAGTAAGTCTTGCACTCATGTCCTCTATAGAACTCAGCTATTACTGTTGTACTAACATGTAGGGTTTCAATTATCATGATTGCTGATAAAACTGTTGTTTTACTTTCTTTAAAATTATGGATGTATAATGCTCTGAAATACACATTTTGAAAACCTTTGTTCCCATTGGGGAAACTGAACCCTCTGAAAGACACATCATCATCCAACTGCACCATAGAGGCCCAGTCTCATCATTGTGAGAAGTAACCTTCATGGAATATAAACTCCCAAATGTAATCATAATTAAAGAGGTGCCTTTTCTAAAATACATGTTCTAGCTAATGTTAAAACAGAGTGAAGTAATGATGGATGGACAGAAAGAAAAATAGGACACTTGTTCAGACAAGAATCGGCTCTGAGCAGATATTATGAGTATATGGTTCATCAGTTTAGCTTGACGACGCAACCCTGTAAACATGTTTCCATATCTTGGAAACAGCCTCTCCTCCAATGTCCACCATAATGACAAGATCCAGCGCCATCTTAAATGCAATGGCACAGCTTCCAGACATCTAGAAGCCAACATCCTTCATGGTCAAGACATCCAACAAGAAAGTTAATGCACAAAGCAGTGTTTTGATACAGACTTGCTTCAATGCATCAAAACCCTCAGTCAAACTACAGACAACATCTTTGTCAGTTGGGAAGTTCTATCGATGCTGCCTTCTGAACATCTTAAATGTCAGTTTGGAAGACAGAACAGCCAAAGCAAAGCATACTGAATGAAGCATAAACAACCTGTATTAAAGCCTGTGGCTTCAAAAACCAACTAAATTAGAGCAAACATGTTATAGGTATGACAGAAACCTAAATAAGTGCAGTTTAGATTTTGATTTAATCAGGATGAAGGGTGATTTAAGGCTTAAGTTTGTGGGTCCTCTGCTGCTCTGTGGGTTAGGGTTAGAATCCAAGACTTAAGCCCAAGTTGCTAAACAACTTCAGTGCCACTCTCAATAGGTCGCAATTTATGTCTTGATGTTTGGTTTGTAAAGTCACGGATGATGCCACGAGTGCAGAAAATAGAAATGAGAATACTAGAGGTCCCAACACATGGTAGATAATTCAGTTTAGTTTTTGCAGCGACATGAGCCTTTCACGTGTCTCAAAGCTACACAATTCAGTATCTAGTACTGTTGATTGCATTTGTCAATAGTGGAGGGAAAGTTGCAAAGTCTGTGGTTTTATTTAAACATTCTTTGCACTGTCTTTATAGTCAATAAGCCAGTGCATAACATGTGCACATTTGGATGTTTATTATTTCCATACCAGAGTGTTTAAGGAAATTACTTAACAACATTTTTTCATATGAAAACCATGTGTTTGTGACATATTTCTAAAGAGTAATGACAAGAATAAATCACTTTGCTCACCTCTCATCCCAGTATAGTTAATTGCCTCAGGGACTGCAGTGACATATGACTGTAATTGCAGGCTCAAGCTGATCGCAGGACTTTTTGTTTATACTTTACTGTACTTTACTCCCTCACTGAGCTTTCTTTAACTATTCTAATTCACTGCATCATAATTACATAAAAGTACTTGGTTGGAAACTAAGCTAAGGAGACAGACATAGAATATGAAGTCAGTGTTGTGTTCCGACCAGGCCAGCGGGAGATAGAATCATGGATTCAGAATTAGAATTCTATTACTATTCCAGAACCGTTTCTGTGTACTGTTCCCTCACAGTTGTGGCTCATTCATTCCAATGTCACACACACACAAACGTGCACCCAAGCGTGATGTCTTAAGGACAGGACTGGAAGGGATGGATTATTTCAAGGTGTGAACAGCATATACTTATGCTGTATGGTGAGTATACCTGTCTGTGCACCCTTATGTTTATACTCCCTGCTGGTTTTTAGTTGTATTTCATTATCTTTATAAACAAAGGCAGAGCTGCTTTTCCGTCTGGACCATGATTACATGACATCAGTTAAGATGTGACAAAAGGAGATTCTTCTGTACTTTGGTCTGTCTGTATACAATTTGTATGTCATCAGTATATTGATTCATGTCAAACACACTCATGCTCACGGTGGGTGAGCGTGAGTATGTTTCAGCATGAAGCTGTTTCGTGGTGTTGTCTGCTGGCCAGGTAATTTGGGTGAGCATCAGGTGAGTGTTGACAGATAACCCAGCCAGGTGAATGAATCACTGTCTAACTGTCTTGAAAAGAGGAGAAAGATAAAGATGAAAGAATCTTAGAGTCAACATTGTGTAATCACTGTTATCTTCTTGTGTTTGTTTTTTTTCCCCTCCTTTTACTAAAATTTGACTAAAAATATACGTAAATACGTATCAGTACACATTGCTAACTTTTCAAAACTTTGACTGGAGACTGCTTACATTTTTGTTTGTTAAAACTTTCAAAGCCACAGCAAGTGCAATGATCAATCATGTGAAAACATTCCAACTGAGAGAGTGTGTGGAGTGGTTTCCATACATAAAGCTTAACTATTTAACCAGAACTGTTTTTGAGACAGTGATAGTTGCCAAGCAGCAGATATAGTGGAAGAAAAGGAAAAGGAATGTTAATTACCCACAAAGTGGTCTTACATGAAAATATAAAAATATGAAGTAGCGATGCAGCAAACATCTTTGGATTAGTTACAGAGATAGGAAATGCACATTTTTTCAGTTCACTTGGAAGTAATGTATTTCCGCTGGAAGTTGGAAGTCTTGTTTGTCTCTTCTAAGCCAAGAAAAGGAGATTTTTATGCTGTAAATTAAATTTCGTCCAACAGCACCTCGAACCTAAACAGCCTAGGGTTTTTTTTTATTCCCAAGGAACTAAGAGATTATTTCAACACCAGGAAAGGTTGCATTTGCACTCAAGTCTTAGATACAAGGGAAGATTGGTTCAACTAATTTCACTGAAGGGTGTTGGGGCTGCCATGCTGTTCACAAAGCGGCCCATAAAGCAGTGAAAGCTTCAGCTGTATCAACACACTTATATAGATTTCAAAGAAGTTTGGGGGTGTTTTCATTAGAAGATAACCACTGTAAAACAACCAGATTACTGTTTTACTGCTCGTACACTGTCATTTCTTGTTGCAATCAGAGCTGTCTTTTCCCATTAATATTATAGCTCGCTAAACCGCCGCACCTATGTCTTTTCAGTTGATAAAAGTGGGCATGACTAGTTGAGTGTAAATGTTCTTTTAACAAACTATAAACACAACCATTCCTGTGGCATAACTGAAAATGAACCAATTTTATGTGGTGGAAACAAAATGCTGGGAAATACTTGACCAAACAGAAATGTTTAGCGCTGTCAGCTGCACAATGGTCGTTTAGGGCATTTTCAAAAGTACTACCTCCCCAATGGGGCCATTCTTTGGGATTTAATTTCTAACGAATAACTGTGTTTAGCCCAATTGCTTCACTGAAACTGGAGCAGGTCAAGGAAAGCGAAGGACCCCCCCAAAAGACCAGAATTCCTGGAAAAGGTTCCTGTGGTCTAGATGCAGCTTTATGTTTTATGTATGTTTTTAAGACAAGCAGTTATATCTATCTAACCCTCATAATGAAGTTTTTAAAAAAAATAATGTCTCAAACAGGAACTGAAAGTGGATTCAATCAGCAACTGAAACTAAAAGTTAAGTTTCAAACTAACGTGAATGTGGAAAGTACCAGGTCATGTGTATGAATCCACCACCAAGCCTTCTGACTTCCAAAATTTGGACAGTTGAATCTGACAATCACTTCTTTCATGATAGTATGACAAAATTCCCTGAGACTGTACTATGTCTCTAAGCAACAGCACTCAATGTATCTCAGAAGATCATGAGGAATACACATCATGGGTTTCAGTTCAGTGGGCATGCAGTCAGAGTTCCGGTCGAGCCACTGATGATTGGTGTGAGCATCTGTTCAAGAAAGAAACTGTAGTGATTTTGGATGCTGAAAAGAAATGTTTTGCACATCTTTAATAAGAGGATGAACAAGCCAACACTCGTTGAATAGCCTGTTTGGCAGTTTTGAGGGAGAGCATTGCCTTAACAGCTGTGAGATCACTTAAATATCCAAAACCACATGAGTGAATGCCATAACACACACACACACACACACACACACACAAACAGCACATACACACAGCTGCACCTGGATGAATCCTTTACTCTCATGTTAGCGTTGATTATCGGTCCAAACAAGGACCTGTTCACCTCATGTGAATGAAATTAGTGTTCCTATAGTCAGCTGTAAACTTGTATCAGCTTAAAACCTTGAAAGATGGCTTGTTGAAGCCAGAATAAGGGCAAAGCAATGCTGGCAATTTAATTATATTTTAAACCATAGAACCATTACAACTTAAAGAATAACATCATAGCTACAAAGCAGTTTTAAATTCAGGGTTATCTTGTTTAATTGTGCTCAATTTGAGGAAAATAAATCAAGATATTTCAAGAGCATTGGTGGACTCGTGTAATTACTCCACCATTGATGACCACAGACATGCTGCACACACCCTGCCCTGCCCAAATAGTTGCTCTGTGTATGTGTCTAAGCAACATTTCAGTCTCTAAAATGCAATTTTAAGAGCATCTGTTAATCTGGTGAGTTATGGAGTGCAGTAAATATTTTTTTCAAATGTTACCATAAAATTATGAAGGAAGAAAAGAAAAAGTGATTATCTATGCTGGAAATGTTCAGTTTAGAAATAGTAAAAGCAGTAAGATTTTAAATAGTTTTGCATGAACATTAAAAGCATTGCTTGATTTTGCTTTATGATTTGTTTTGCCTTCTGGCTATGCCATTAAGATGGCTTAGACTAGCATAAAACCTGAATCTGCTTTCTCTTATTGACAATATTGAAACGGCAGTAGGTGGGTTTGACTTGAAAGCAGCACAGTAATGCTGCTTTTCCTGAGCAGACTCCTGACATCTGACCTTCTGTCTGGAGTCACACAGGTCAGCACATCAGGGCCTGGTGTATTTGTCCAGTTCTCTAAACATCCGTTGCAAATTATTGAGTGTGCGTGCACACTTATCTATAAGTTTGTCAATGTTTGTTTGCATGGGTGTAACACTGTCTTATCAGAAATCACCCTCGGATATAAACAATGGAAGCTTTGAGGGGTTAAAGTGGGGCATCTGGGGAAGTATGTTGTCTGATCCAGTAAAAAAACCAGAGCGAACCTGTAGGTCTCCGATTTGAGCTGAGAGTGGGTAAATTAGATTTAGACCTGAAAGATGTATGTTTGATAAGCTTCTATTCAAAGTAAAGTGCATGGCACAGAGAATAATCTTTTCTGTTCTTCATCTTACTCTGAAAAAAATCATGTAATAACAAACTATAAACAGATGGGAACAAAAGCAGCTGATGGCAACAGATTTATGACGACAATATCATGAGTATTTATGATGCAACAAATCGACCAACATTAACATCCATAGAGGATGGCTAAAAATGTATTGGGACTCAGCCACTGAACTATGTGACTAGTTCTAACTTGTTTTTCATTGCACCAGTGGGCGTATGGTCACCCTGTTTGTTCAAACTTAAGTGTTAAAGGAATAAACATATTTAAAGTTGACATCTTTTAACTGTGTTTAGTCTCCTGTAAAATGGTATAAATAAATATCTAATAATTACTCACTGTTCTTAGCAGTGTGCATTTGGTTTGTTAATACAGTCTGTGCTTTCGCGCTTCTGAGTCAACTGTGTAGCCTTGACAGTCAAATGGAACAGCGATGTAGTCCATCGTCACAGACTTTGACATATTTTTTCTAAATCATTAGTAACTACAACAAAGCGCTTTGTATGCTGATACAAAGATGAAAGGACTGACCTCATGCGTCTTGGTTGTGTATTAGAAGCTTTCTGCAAAGTAAGATTTGGCTGAAGAAATAGTATACACTGTCTGTGTTTATTGGTATCCACGCACCAAAGGGAACAACAAGACTTGGAAGCATCTGGAAATCAAAGAAACAATGACTATGTTTACATAAACAGCACGGTTCAGACAATTGTTCTTATTCGATTATGACGATTTTCCAATCGTGTTTACAGCAGCTGCATTTACAAGTATGTGACAAATAAAATACACTTCCTTTTTATTCTGTTTTGTGTATTTGGATACAAGACAAAATGATTGGTTATTACCAGGTCTTAAAATTAGGTAAAATACAACCTGAGATGAACATCAACACATTGCATGTTACTCCAAGTTTTTATTTATTGAGCAAAAACTAAGCCAAAATGTACTAAAACTCAGTCTCTCACGTTGTTGTGGATTCTCAAGGCCCACTCCTCTAGCATTAATTCATAGATCCATAGATAGGTTTGCAGGCATTGTTTATGCACAGCTCTCTTAAGGTCCCACCACAGCATTTCAATCAAGTTGAAGGCTGGACTTTGACTGGACCATTGCAATAGTTGTAAAGTTGCTGGTCTGCTTCAGATCAAATCTGTCCAGGGTATACCCTGCCTCTCGCCCAATGGCATCTGAGATAGGCTACAGCCCTGCTGCAATTCTGAGAAGGATGAAACGTGTATGTAAAATAGATGGATGGATGGATGGGCCTGGGAACATTTTCCTATCACATTTTAAGACAGATTTATTAAATTTGACTTACCCCCTGCTGCGTCCTGTGAGCCGAGTTCCAGCCTCGTTTTGGCGTTGACGAAGGTAGTCTGGCTAGTTGGCTGGAGCTTAGAAAATAAAGCGTTTTGCTTCTCAAAACAATATGCATTCAAAAGAGTAATACATTTGCATCACAAAATCGTCCATCCAGAAAAAGTCAGACCTCACAATCGCTTGGCGCTATTTTCTCTCTACCTCCCTTCATATCAATGAGTTCAGCCACCTGCCGACAGCTGCGCCTGTTACGGTGTTTGCTGCTCAGAAGCAGGGGAGTGCTCGGTTTGCACTTCGGTCTATACGGTCTACACAGCCCGTGGTGATACAAAGGGAGATAAAATAGTGCCAAGCGATTGTGAGATCTAACTTTTTCTGGATGAACGATTTTGTGATGCAAATGTATTACTCTTTTGAACGCATATTGTTTTGAGAAGCAAAACGCTTTATTTTTTAAACCCCAGCCAACTAGCCGGACTGCCTTCGTCAGCGCCAAAACGAGGCTGGAACTCGGCTCACAGGACGCAGCAGGGGGTAAGTCAAATTTAATAAATGATATTGCTAATATGAGATGTCATACAGCTTCATGTCAAAAGAGGCGAACTATCCCTTTAACACACTAGAACGCTCCAGACCAGCAAACTGCCAGAACTCCTATTTTTAAAGAAGTGCTCAAACGCGTTGATGACAATTGATCAAGTGCATTTATTTAGCAATTATCCCAACATGTCAAAATAAAGTGTGAAATGCCTAATTACCCAATAGGACAGACGGTTTATTCCGACAAAACAAAACAAAAAAAAAAACAACCAAAAGACTGTTTTCTCTCCTGCCTTTTTCTGTTCCTTTTGTAGATGTTACCCCCCTAACACACAAGCACTCCCACTGGGGATTGGGTGTGTGTCTGTATGTGGAGAATAGTATTTCAGTGAAAGTCTCAAAAATGATGTAAGCACTACACAATGTTGAATGCACATATGCACACACACACAGTGGTTTAATGAGAAAAAGGTGCAAGCAGTACAGTGCATTTCAATGCCGCCATCTCGTACTACTCCCCTCCCCCAAAGTCCCCCCTCTCTTGGTTCCACATCTGTTTCACAAACTTTGGAAGGGGCCTTGGAGAGAACGATATCTGGGTCAGAGTAAACTCTTACTTGATGGGCATGTATGAGCGAACAAGCATGAATGTATGCACAATGTACTGCATTTATTGTCTGAAAAAACTATTAAAACGGTATTTGATCCTTTTAAACTGAGGATGGTGCAATGTGCAGGGTTCTGGTTAAAAGCCTGAGTGTGACATTTTGATTGTATTCTGCATGAATCTAGCAGAAAGTTAAGTTCAGAGGGTGATTAAAAAAAGGAAATTTGATTTTTCATGGAAAGACTACATCAATGATATAATTCACATACACACATTTATATATGTATATATGTATATACGGTATATATACATATATACAATAGCGTTTCAAACTCTGCGAAACTGTGAAACAGTTGAGCCTTTTGAAATGTGTCTCAATGCTGCCACCCTATGGATAAAATAGCTGACACACCTTGGAATGGAGCCAAGTTAAATATGAGTAAATACTGTATAAAGAAAAGTAAATGGAAAAATTAAATACAATAAAGAAACAGCCCATATCAGTTAAAATGCATAGGGGGAAAAGCTCTGGAACATGTTTTTAATGAGAGAAATGAAGACATTTAAATGGACGGCCTACCATTTAGGATAGATGTCATAAACATGTTTCTGCCTGCAAAGAGTTTTTTAGTTGAAACCTTTATGTAGGTCCATGTGTAAAAGGACTAAATAGGACTTATTATGCATTACAGTGCAACAGACATGCTGTCAAAGTTACATTTACACTTCTAAAATAAAGATAATAAATCAAAAACATTGAATACACTACTTTACAAAAGTCTTGAGCCACTCCTAATTTCTTAATTTATTGCCAGGAAAATAGGAAAAAAGTGCAATAATTTAGTGAAACATGTGCAAATATGAATGTGATCACAGTATAAAAGTCTTAAACAATTTGTACAATTAAAAAAAGCCTTAAAGTCAATATTTGGTCTGAGCTCCTTTATTCTCCAACAGCCTGAACCCGTCTTTAAGTAGTCTTCAGGAATAGTTCTCCAGGCTTCTTGAAGGACATCCCAAAGCTCTTCTTTGGATGTCGGCTGCCTTTTGTTCCGTTCTCTGTCAGGATGACCCCACTCTGCTCTGGGGAGGATTCATCCCTCCATCAGACCTGTTGCCACTGATTTTTAGTCCACTTCTTGGGACATTTGGCATAGCTCAGCCTTTGTCTCTTGTTTCCCCTGCCTAACAATAGCTTCTTGACTTGACTTATTTGTTGTAGACAGTTTTCAAGACTTTCCACCTCTTGTTTTTTTCCATCACTTGTCTAGTTTCCTCAAGTTCTATTTGAAGAAATACTGAGATATGCCAAGAAACAGATTCCTCTGAAAATGGTCTGGCTGAATATGTGTGAAAAAGCAGCCAATATCCAACGAAGAACTTTGAAAGATGTTCAGAAAGCCTGGAGAACTATTGCTGAAGACCACTTTAAAAGATTACAAGGAAGTCTGGCTGCTTGGAAACAATTAGAAAAAAAACGAGGGTTGACTCAAGACTTTGCACTTTGCTATATATGACAAAGTATGTGGACTAAACAACAGACTTCAGTCAGTCAACATAGCAAACAGTAGTTGCATGTTAGATGAAATTAGTTTGCACAGTTAAAATAAATGATAGAATGTGGTATATACACTGTGGATTAAAGGGAGTTCAGTTTGTAGAACTGGTTAACGTTTCAAACATTTTCTTCAGGCCAATTTAACCTCTGTATTTTTTCCCGTCTGTTTTTGTCTGTCAGCCTTCGTTTTTGGGATATTTTGCTTTGGCCAGTCTGACAAAGTCCTCTGCACTGTCCAGTGACACCAGCCGGTCCTGAAGGAGACATGAAGAAAAAAGACGATTTTCAAACATCAGGCCCTTATCATGCCCTACCTCTCATAGGATTTTTAATGCAATCTGATCATTACTTTTTTAGTAATCCTGCTGGCAGACGGCGAAAGATGCAAACCATACCAACATAAATTCTGTGGTGTAATAAAGCATTTGAGAATGGCCAGTTGGAAGTGACAGTGGACGATAGATACATCATAGGAAAATGGAGGCGTGACAAAAGAGCGGACAAGTGAAAAGAGTGAAATAAAAGAGGGGTAGCAGACAAGGGGGCAAAAAGAAATGAAACTATTTTCATGTGACACACAAGAAATACTTTTTATTGACTGTACAGAATAGTATGGAAGCCCAGAGTGGACGTGGTACATATAAACGTTTTTTTGATGGTTTTCTCAAGATAACGAGATAATTATCTCGTTATTATTTCAATGAAAGGGTAAATAGATTTAAAGTAAAGGAAAATGGGTACACCTTTGCCAGAAATATATATTAACACATATAAACAGGGGTGGATTGGGGAGAAAAAGTGGCCTTGAAAACCATTGGTAAATTAACTTGTTATCTCGAGAAAACGATTATAACGAGATAATTATCTCGTTATCTCGAGAAAACCATCAGAAAAAAGTTTATGTACCACGTCCGCTCAGGGCTTCCGTAGAATAGGAAATATGTAGCGTAATGAGACTTCTCAGGAGAAAATTCTGGGAAACTGCCACTAATTGGATAATAAGTGATAAAGAGCTGGGTTTGTTTTGGCTTTGCAGCCTAAGGATGGCCTGTTTAAGTTGAATTTAGTGTTGTATGTTGGGCTCCAGAGAAGGAATGCAATGCCTGAACCCCTCCTCCAGTTTAATTCTAAATGCCTTCATATTAAGGCTAAGACTACACACTTCAAGCCAATATCAATGTTATGAATATAGCTTGAATATATTTTGGTAAACAAAAGCTGCGCGCATGCATGTATACCATGACGTAGAGGTATCTGCTGTGGCGTTCCGTTCCGGGGGGGAACAGAGAGGTGTGGTCCAGCAGCTGTTTCAACAGGTTGGAAGCTTTGTTAAGATGTTCTTGATCTCGACTGAACTGGCTCTGTCTGTTCACACACAGCAGGGAATCCACCTCACACTGATAACCTACAGGGACCCAGAGAGAGGATTAGGAGATACAGATTGAAAGATGCAAGGCAGTTGAGGAAACATACCAAACTGTCCCTTTTGGTGAATTATTCTATTCTGTTTTATGATAGGAACAGTCCACGTGTTATTAAACATCTAAATTATACCTGAATTGTATTAGATTTACTTGAGCTCCAGAGTGCTTGTTTTGTTCATGCTGGGGCACTGCCACACATTGCTGACATTCTGAGGCACTATGAGGACAGGGGATATCTTTAATGACATTTGAGCTCAGCGTTCACTGCAAATGTAACTAAAAAACTAATCATATAAACTAAATACTTAACCTGTAAAGATACAGACTGTAAAATGATCTGTCAGTGCAGTAAGAATATTACAAATGGTGAGATTTCTTGAAACCTGCCTAATAGAAGAGCAAGCAATCCCTTTAAATTTGAAGTTTAACCCTGATTTTAGGTCAAAACCACTTTTTAAATTCTTTTTTTAATGTTTGTTTGTCTTTATTTGTGGTATTTGATCTTAAACCAGAGCTTTGAAACATTAGGCCTTTTCTTAACCATTATCAAATAGGTGGTTATCTGAACCTTTTGGTCATTCAAGGCTCCTTACCAACATTTCGAAAGTGGCCATAATGAAATGGACACTGAGCATCATTTATGACAATTCTCCATACTGCACCCACCAACACTTAAAGACCTTACTTCAAAACAATGATGACAATACATTTTCTAAGGAAAAACGAGTTATAAGACACAGTAATTTTGCATAATACAGCTTTTAGTTTCAGCTTTACATCAGATATTGTGTACTTTTTTTGTTTTTTTTAATGTTAATTGAAGAATGTTTCTGCATTTAATGAAATGACCTACAGATATTGTTGAAAATGGCTATTATATAAATGATTAGACTTTTTTACAATTCCATTCATGTATCATCAATTTTATTACACAAATTCTGGTGGCTTGTCGTATTAAGAGACTATAACTGTTCATTGTATTGTTATATTCAAATTCATCTTTCATAGTATTGATAGATAAAAAAGCTCAACTTTAACTAAAATCTTACGGCTCTTAGTAATATTTCGAATCAGCACCATTGTGGCTTAACCCAAGCCATTAAGGTATGCGATAAGTGCAGGTCTGCAGCCAGACTCTCTTGACCGAGTCTGATTGTTTCTTACAGAGCTCTCATTCATGGTTGCCAATTGTTTATGAAATTCAACACTGTTTGCAGACAATCAAAGCTCAGAAACCACAACAAAAGTTCAAATGCAACAAACCTGGGGTCCGTTTCACGTAGCAGGTTCAACCAACTCTGAGTCTATTCCTGACCTCTGAGTTGATCTACTCTGAGATAGAAAACCCTGAGTTTTCGGTTCCAGAAACGCTGATTTGAGTGAGTTTAATCAACTCTGAGTAAGTTCACCTTGAGTTTAGCGCGTGCACCACAACTTTAAAAAGCCAGCATCAATGGAGCCCCGATTCGACGAGTCACCTTGGCAACGGGGAAGAGGAGGGGCTACGTTTTTCACCAACCTCGAATTGGAAATCTTAATGCGCTCATACGGCGAGTTTCAATACGTTTTTAGAAATAAGTGCAACACCGTTGCAGCAGCAAAAGTGTAAGTTTAAATATAGTCCTTTGCAATCACAATAATATTACAGGGAAACTGCTTGAATGGTAGCCCATTCATTCATTTCATTTAGGTGCAATCTCGCGGGGGAGAAGCGCACTTGGCAGCAGTTTAAGACAAAAACATTGTTCAAACAGGTGAGACCTCGGCATGGAGGTACCTCATTTTGATCATGTTTTACACTGTAAAATAAATATTAAGTGGCTATTTGACTGTGCAGTTATTTTATTCCCAACATAATGCTGTTTTCACACACATAAACTATGTATTCTCATCTATACCATCCATCCATCCATTATCTATACACCGATGAATCCGTCAGTCGGGTCGCGGGGGGGCTGGAGCCTATCCCAGCGGTCAATGGGCAAGAGGCGGGGTACACCCTGGACAGGCCGCCAGTCCATCACAGGGCCACATAGAGACAAACGAGACAAACAACCATGCACACTCACAGTCACTCCGAAGGACAATTTAGAGTCATCATCTATATCATGTTCTGTTAAATAATTAAGCCTATTTAAACTAACACAGACTTCTACTGAGCCAACACAAAGAAGGCAGATGCCCGTAAAACGGGTGGTGGCCACCACCTCTAACGGGAGGCCAGTGGCTGAGGGAGTCCACCCCCAAGACACGAGTGCCTTTATAAAATATAATAGGCCTATATATGTCTTTTTTAAGCCTATTGATACAAATATTTATTTGTCTTTTATGTCTTTTTTTTCTTTTGTCCCAACACATTCTGATGGTGCCGCTCAAAAAGATAATTGTCTGTAAATGCAAAAACATCTATGCGCGGTCTGATAACCATCTCCAACGAATATTTATTTCTCCGCGCAATAATGCTGCACCTTCATCCACGGGATCGTTGTCAAAAGGACATGTTTGTGAAAAAAGTCGCCTCCTACTGTGCCTAATGGACTTCTAGAAGTAGAAGAACTCGCTCTGCTGACTGAATGAATGAGGAAATCAAATGGCGTGTGTGGCTGAAAGACGGCGGAGACAGAAAGAAACTCAAGGTTTCTTGAATAAAACCTGGTCCCGACCAGGTTAGGTTCAGAGAGTCTGTTACTCCGGTAACTGACCGAGAGGTTAAGTTACCTCTCTTTGTGAAACAGGCTAGAGTTACCCCTCTTTCTCGGGGTTGAGTTACCTCCCTTTGTGAAACGGAAAACTCAGGGTTTCCCTCATTTCAGGGTTAACCTACTCAGAGTTTTCACTAAACCTGCTACGTGAAACGGACCTCTGAACCACAACTGCATTGCAAATAAACAGACTGGACTTGAAATTTAGCACTCCCATGAGTCTTTGTTCAAGCCAGCACAAAACTGACCTCAGTCAAAGTCTTTGGTGAAAATAAAATCCCATTTTCTTAAATCTTAGGGTACTCATTTACTCGCATTTTCTTGTTATTTTAAATCACATAAGTAAATGCATAGTTTTGTTTTAATTTTATTCAATTGTTTTATCATGTCCAAAAACACAAAGAAAACATGAAAAAGAAAAGAGAATAACCCAGCAAAATGACCCAATTATGTGGCACAATACAACAAAGATGAGAGCATTTAAGAGATAAACAACATGCCACATGCTGTGCGGGGTTATGTAAAGGGGGTTATTCTGAAAAGCAACAAATCTTTCCGAATAACATAAGTAAAATTTCTTTGATAAACCCAGATGTAAAAAAAAACATTTATGTTTGTGTGGTTTCTGGTACCAGCTCTATAAGTTGAGTCTCTATGGGTTGACATACCTACCAAACCTTATTTTACTTAGGCAGCAGAGTTGATAGATGCTAAAAAGATTGATCTAATAATAATTTAGCCTAAAAGATAATGTGTATCTATCAGGTTTCCCTCCCTTTGCATCCCTATTGGCCTATCAGTGGCAGTACAAGAAACTATAGGCCAGGGATACCCACATCCTGTCCTCAAGTGCCGCTGTCCTGCAGGTTTTAGATGTTTCCCTGCTTCAACTCACCCGATTCAGATCAAATGGATCTCTTCAAAAGATTGTTAAGTTCTCCACAAGCCTGCTAATGGTGCATTGATCTGAATCAGGTGTGTTGAAGCAGGAAAACATGTAAAACCTGCAGGACAGCGGCCCTTTAGCACCGGATGTGGGTATCCAAGCGATAGGTGGTTCCTGAACTTCTTTGTCTTAATTGGCTTCATGGACCTGGACCTGTGAGAGTGTGATCGTGTCTGGTAAAGCTTGCAGGAAAGATTGCCACTTCAGTGCTGTTCACCACCTCCTTTTTACTAAAGTTTTTCCTAAATGTTTCCTTTTAGATTTTAACTGCAGGAGAGAAATTCTTATCTAATAATAATTTGATTTTCCAAATCTAAGTATGATTATAAGCAGCTGTTGTTGAGAAGCAACAATCATCAGCTCTAAACAGTACTAAAAACCACAATGTGCCTTGAAGGCCTTGTACAGTAAATTTGTCTTAAAATAGGATCAATCAGACTTTATGGATAGATATCATGGTGTAAATCTTGGTTGGATTTGTTTATGCAGCATGTTTTTTGAGTTCCCTAACGATAAACAGTGGATTGCATGGAGGACAAATGTACTGAAAAAACATGGAAACTAGTGTGTCTCACCCAGCTGCAGCAGGATTTTCTGCCATCTGGATCTGACCTCTCGTCTGGCATAGTGCAAAGTGTGTATATCATAATTCAGCTTCTCCCATTCCTGCACACAAACATACGAGCATATGTGCATAAATATTACTTTATCAGACCTTTTCAATTCAATACAAAAAAAATGTATATAAAACAATATGTTGGCATTGGTTTGTGATAGGTAAGCACCAATTGTGTAATTCTATTTCGATACTGCAAATTATGTGGAAAATGATAATGGACAACAGCTATTACAGATTTTTTAAATACAAAAATATAAATAGCAGATTATAATAACACATTTTTGAGTATTTCAGCACTTCATTTTCCAAAGACCATTACCAACCCAGGGACTTTTCTGTGCTTACACAGCCCATCAAAACTTGTTAGTTTCAGGGCAAAGCAAATGTGACACAACCAGGACACACCAGATGAATATTGGCCACTGTCATTGGTTATTGTTATTCTATGGGCTGATTACAGTCAGCTGGCTCATTTCTCCGTACATCTCTAGTCTGTGAAGCTTCACTCACTGAACAACATACATGCCACTGTGAAGGTAACGTGTTTGTCCTTAGAATGGACGTTAACATTCTTAACATTTTTCAATGTAAATTGACAAGAATTTTTCTACTACTTTTAGCCTATTTTGCCGAAATTTTTGTCATAACAGCACTGCAGAAATTTAAATTTTTGACTGTAGCACTAAATGAAAAGTGAGGGAACCAACAGTGTCAGTACAGTTAATCTTCTGGGGGACATGAATGTGAAATCCAGTCTACATGCGGAGTCGTCCAATAGCTGTTCAACAGTTTTGATAAAAAACAAAACAAGTAAAAAGTCAGCCTATTAGGGCCACTAAATAAAAAGCCAGGCTCTCACAAAAGGCTATGGGATCCATGCTATGAGGATGAGGAAACTCTTCCAAAGACATGCTCAGGAATAGTGCCAGATTGGAAGCTCCACACTACACGCATTGCTAAAAGGCACACAAAAAGTAAACATAAAGAGAATAAAAACATA
Organism: Odontesthes bonariensis; assembly: GCF_027942865.1. Lineage (NCBI taxonomy): Eukaryota > Metazoa > Chordata > Actinopteri > Atheriniformes > Atherinopsidae > Odontesthes > Odontesthes bonariensis. The sequence goes on along the minus strand of NC_134517.1, from coordinate 32,977,552 downwards.
TGTATATATGTATATATGTATAAAAATCACACAAATTTATGATGGACAAATTCCACGGAGCAGTTTCAGAGTCCTGTGAGCTTTTGTTCATGCTGCATCTGTCACAGTCACAGCTCACTGGGAGTGCTGTTAATGTGATCTGAAACACCTACACTTTTCTCTCTATGGCAAGATGCAATTAAAACTGCACACTTAAACCAGGCAACCTCTAAATTTTAGTAGCAGTTTTAAATCGTTCAAAGCTGAAAGTTTAAAGATTACATCATGTTTTGTTTTTTTTGTCTTTTACTTGTTTTTCACTGTTGCAGATGCATTCATAGTTTTTTTCGGCCAAATGTTAAAAACGGTCTCACAGCATGCTTCAGTGAATATACTTTGGGCTGGCCAGTTAGGCTGTTGGCCCACATCTCAACTGAGGAATTCCTTTATCAACACAATGCTCTCTCTGTGTCCTGCAGCATGCTATTCTCAACACGAACATTGTCACATGTTTACCATCATTCTCACAGAAGAGACTGAAATATCTTAGCTCCTCTGTGGAAGATTACTGAGCTGCAGTCCCAACATTTTGAGGAAATTACTTTTTCAGTAAACATGTCTCGTCTGCGGAAAAACGAAGTAAGACTCACAAATAAAAAATACATTTTGAGACTTTCTTTTGAGGAGACAGTAACTTAAAAATCTAAGATAGGGTTGCACATGAATTTCACTATTCAACCCTACACAGCGGTCTAACCTAATGACTAAACAGCCATGTATAAAAAGCATGGCCCAGTTATTGAGTTGGTGTGTAACGGAGCATTTCACCTCTCTGTGTGTTGGGATAATGTGATCTAAATCATTTTTATTCAAAGTGAGCTCTTCCACCAGCTTTGATCCTTCTTTCTAAAAATCTAATGGCTGTCCTTAATGCATATTGAACACATCAAACATAGCACCATGAGTATTCTAAATGTGTGTACAGTCTCTATACCTAAGTGACTGGCTGCTTTCCGTTACCTTTCCTGACTACTGCTTCCAATGACAACTCTGCAGACTAAAGAAACAGGAAGGGATGGCATTCGACTTCCCTATGAGAGAATTTGTGATAGCTATGCCTTCATAAGATGCTACTTCTGACAACATTGATGCGAGGCATCATTTTTTATATCGCTTGGTCTACCTGGTGTTATGCTAACATCAATTCAATATAAAGTTGGTCCATACGTCCGAAATGTCACAATGACACAATAAAGACCCAGAAATTGTAAGATGGTAGCGTTCCTTAACTGTTAGCCATTTTGCATTCCACTTTGAGACCCTGTTAAAATACTGTGACTTCTGCACACTCATTTGACACAGAACTAAATACCAATTAGAAGTTATTGGCCATAAGACTTGTTGTCTCTCCAATGTAAAAGGGGCTTTAAAAACTTATGAAATTAAAAAAAAAAAAATTCAGTCAAATCTCACCCAAGCAGTCTGGTGTATCTGCTGCACTCTTTAAACAGAATTTTGGAGCAAATAGTCAAGCAGACGAACATTTCTGCCCCACTTTTCCCACAGTTACCGATCATGTTGAGTTTCCTTAATGAGATCATTTTGATATCTAATTATTGTGAAATCCAGGTCAGGTTCATTAAGTGATGTGACATAACATGAAACGGAATCAAAGGCGTCTTTGAGAGTCACCTGTGTGTGCCCTCTGCCTCTATTGGATTATTACATTAGAAAACTCCAGTGGACCAAATAAGGACAAGAGACTGAATTAGAAGCACAAGCATGGATTTTCTAAAAGAATCTAACCCTAAAGAAGTCCTGTTTATCTTTGCCCAGAGGTGACTTTCGTGTTGCTGCCATGTTATCTAAAGTTGCATGGAGTCATTGCAAAAGTCAACTTTTGTCTGATTACTCCAAACTTCTGTTCCCACCTGTTTACAGCAGGCACATAGAAAACATGCCTTTTGAGAGATAAAAATTATACTTTGGATGAGTCTTTTTAGCTTAAGGTTAGTGAAAAAAATACACATTTTTGCATGTAAATCTTCAGTAAAGTTATACAACAACAGCATTGTGAAAATTTGCAGCAAATTAAACCATCAAAAAAAATTTCAAACGGCAGATTATCTTTTACTCAGAGAGCAAGCATATGGACCAATTTACTTACTTTTGCATTGAGCATGTATAAGTATGTGTTTATTGTCTTTTACATTGTCTCGTGTGTGCAACATGATTTTTGTCACCTCTGTAGCCTTGTCAGTCTGGTCCCTCATGCTGATAAAAGCCTGTAGCTCTCTGTCCCATCCACGCCTGGTGCAAGAGTCACCATGTCTGATTGCGGTGGCCCACGGATCCGCAGTCTTCCTCTGTTTCTGCTGGTACGCCCATGGGTTCTTCTTCATGGGCAGTGGTCCAAAGAGGCTCTCCTCTTCGGTGTCACTGCTGCTGGAGCCGCTGGATAACAGTTCAAGTGGTCTAGGAGGTGAAGTGGTGTGTGTACTGGTAAGTAAAAAGAAAGAAAGAGATTGAGTGAGCTGAAAAAGTGAGTTTAAAGTAGAATTCTAAAATTAGTTGTATTTTTTTAGTAAATAAAGATTAAAAGGTAGAACTTTTGGGTTGTTGATGTATCTGTGAAGTGTTTCTCTCACCTCAAGATAGCCTTCTTCTCCTCTCTGTTGCGGTTCTGATAGTACTGACAGCAGCAGAGAGTAAAATTAGCACCCATTGCCCCTCTCCAAAAATGGATATCTGTCCCTCCAAGTAACAGTCAGACCGTCTGTCACAGATTTCCCCCAGAATCCTTAAAACATTTAAACTTGTTCAAAAGGAAACATCCAAAATGCCCAGGAGTACACATCCGGTCAACATCCTAACTTGTTATGCTCTTCCCTCGATCCTGGCCAGAATAAGAACCTATCCTGAAAGCTGTCTGCCAATTACATTATCCACGTGAATTGAGACTGGATGACAGCAACACACCAGCACACACACACACACACACACACACACAAACACACGGGGCAGTTCAGGGATGAATGGCACATTTATTCAGCAGCTCTTGATGGTGCAGAGCGTCCTGATAGACGCAGGGCTTTGAAACTTCACTGCTGCAAAACACAGGCTTATTGTCTGTAGTTCAGATGTGGTTTTTATGCTATGATCTTTTAGGTTTAAAAGAAACGCTGGTTAATTAAGTGTATGGTTTCATGCTTGCAGGAGAGAAAGCAGCAGAAGTCTTTGATAAACAGTCACTTGGATCCTTCTCAAGGGGGAGTTTTCTATCACACAAAAATGCCAATCCTTTTTGATTTGAATTAACTTTTATTCTTAATTTGTTGAACTTACCTCAGGCTGATGAAAAGCAGCAGTTGCTCTTTGTCAGTTTGTCAAATCAACTCCATCCATCCATTTTCTATACCCGCTTAATCCGCCGGTTGGGTCGCGGGGGGGCTGGAGCCTATCCCAGTGGTCATCGGGCGAGAGGCGGGGTCCACCCTGGACAGGTTGCCAGTCCATCACAGGGCCACACAGAGACAAACGAGACAAACAACCACACTCACTCCTAAGGACAATTTCTAGAGACACCAATTAACCTAACATGCATGTTTTTGGACAGTGGGAGGAACCCGGAGAGAACCCACGCATACACGGGGAGATCATGCAAACTCCACACAGAAAGGCCCCAGCTGGGAGTTGAACCTGGAACCCTCTTGATAACCACCACACCACCGTGCAGCCCAAATCAACTCTACTTGCCTTTTTTTCTCCTTTCTGGTAATGCAAGCAGCAGCAGGTCTGTCTGCTGGTCTAATTTTTCTATCCAGATTGAACTATTTGATCGAGACTGAGCTATTAAATTGATTAACGTTCCCCATTAGATCTTGATGGCCCCCCAAATGTTTCTCCATCACAAACATCAAGTTGACATATTTATTTTCATGTGAAATATCTTCTTGAATATCTGAAGGGTGGCCATGAAATTTGCTAAATATATATAAATATATATGTATATATATATATATCAATGACAAATTCAGAAGAGTAAGTGTGATTGTGATCCTCTGATTTGTCCCCTAAAACCACTGTTAGGCCAGAATGTCCTTTTGTCCGTATGATTTCAGTTCATGACAAAGTCTGATGTTAATGTCTAAAGTTGGACTGTTTTTTAGAAACAAAAACAATCAGTGATTGGCCATCATGACGAACACACAAATGACATGTTTACGGAAAAAATCTGAACCATTGATTTTTTTTTAGGAAGCCCGTCTTACTTTTTTACTTTATATGAACCCATATACAACAGTTTTTTCAACACCCAAGTGTGATTTCACTTCAATATTTGGTCTACATACATACATGAGCATTCCACTTTTTAGTACATTAAAACAGTGTTTCCCTTGGGATTATTGTAGCAGCAGAAATGTTGCTCATCCCAAATTTTTTTAAAGGCTTAGACAGGCTGGATATAGTTAGATACTGTAGCTGGCTAGTTAGATATAGGCCTACACAATTGAGTAACTAAATGTGTATTGATACTTCAAATAAGTCTTTGATACGTTTTGCTTTATTTTATATTTAACCTACAGAAATAAAATGCAGATGATGGCGTGTTCAACTTAGCCTACCTCCATATGTTTTACCAGGGGTGGACTGGGACAAAAAATCGGCCCTGGCATTTTGGACTAGACTGGCCCACCACATTGCACAACACAAACATTGTCAGATTTTTTTTTTTTGGTGTACTGAATGTGTATACCAACTGTGCAAATTTTGAAAAAATAAATACCTTGAGGCATGGAACGGGTTAATGGAAATTAGTGAGAGTGGACACTTAAAATACTTCCAAAACCTTAATTTATTAACACTATTGTGACTTTCTTTCATTGACTTTATCCATCTTAATAGAAACTGCCACCTGCCTTTTGGCAAAACCTAATTTAGCCTTGGTCTAGCCAAGGCTACTCTACCCACAAACATTGATAGTCTAATGATGACATTTGCATGCTACATTCTGTTATGTTGGTGAATAGTGGTTTTAAGGTTCTCGCATTGAAAAGTGTTCAGTTCAGGGTGGAAGACATAGACGTGTTAGGCTTATTTTCCCATGCACTCAGTGTAGGCTATAATAATTCTTAAAAAAAGAAAATCGAATTGTTATCTGGAAACTCCACCAGATTCTTGTTTTACATGTCCTCAGCTACCTCTGTGGTGATTTTTTTAATTATTTCACTGCATCATGCCGGCTGCCTCTTTATTTGGAGCATCCCTTCTGCAACAATTAGCGCTACGCGCTTGCAAAGCTCATTTTGCGTAAAAAGGTTAAAAAAGAGTGTCAATTTCAGTTATTAACCCGGTAGCTGCATCTACCCAAAATTTAATTTAACCCGTCAGCGGAACCAGCGGAAATGTAATTTTTCCGTTCCGCCACTAATTCGACTGCGACTGAGATCGAGACTCGTCAGACCAGGCAGTTTTTTTCCAATCTTCTACTGCCCAGTTCTAGTGAGCCTCAGTTTCCTACTGCGGCCACGCCATCTGCGCTTCGGAGAGGCACGGTGGCGCAGCTACACTTGAAAATCTAGTGCGCGTCTACACCTTGTCGTACGGTAAAGCGTTTGAGCCCAATGCACGATGTATAAGGACAGATAAAATAATTCTTAAAAAAAGAAAATCGAATTGTTATCTGCAAACTCCACCAGATTCTTGTTCTACATGTCCCCAGCTACCTCTGTGGTGATTTCCAAGTTATTTCACTGCATCGTTGTTTTAATAATCTGATGCTGAAATCATACCCAATGCATGAATATGGCTAGATTTAAAAAATCATTAAAAATGAAATTCTAGTTGTTTTCTGCAAACTCCACCAGAATCTTGTTCTACATGTCCCCAGCTACCTCTGTGGTGATTTCCAAGTTATTTCACTGCATCATGCCGGCTGCCTCTTTATTTGGAGCATCCTTCTGCAACAATTAGCGCTACGCGCTTGCAAATTTTGCGTAAAAAGGTTAAAAAAATGGTGTCAATTTCAGTTTTTTTTTTCATTGAGAGCCCCCTAAGGGGCCTCACAATGAAAAAAATTAACCCGGTAGCTGCATCTACCCAAAATTTAATTTTGCGGAACCAGCGGAAATGTCACCGGTGTGTTTTGCTGGTATGTCCAGGTAAGAGCAACAAAAAATAATTACAAGGTTGTTCAGAATTATCATTTTAAACCAACAATTAATCTTTTTAAAACATTTTTGAATAGCAGTTGTCTCTTTCTGAATGAGTGAACACATCCATAGGGCATGAGGGTCACTGAATGGTTTCAAATGGAAATGATGTGAATCATATGCTATCACCTGTTCGAGACTACGACACCAAAGTGTCGGACAGCCCTCTCCACCAGCATTATCCACACACCAAATGAGGGTAAATCCTTGAGAAGAATGGTGTAACATACCAGTAGCATTACTGTTAAAGGTATTCAACCCATCTAACACTGTTTTTTTTTAAGTGAAATCAGATATGGCGATGTGTTCTAAATTGTGACATCTAATGGTTTTTAGCTTGTTATACAGAAGTAGGTCAAAGGAAACATCACCATGGCACCGCAGTGGACAAAGTGAAACTCTTCTTTTTAAACTCTTTGAAAAGCTCCCCCTTTTCTGGGTTGTAGACTAATATAAAACCAGCAAGAAATTGGAGCAGATGCTGCAAAATCTTGTTTACCGTGATCAATGTGGAAGGCTACATATTCATGTTGTTCATATTTTTCACAGGAGGTGGCAGTATTTCCCTATTTTACACTCTGAACTCTTTCTCCTGCCTCCTACATAATTTCCAAACATCCTAAAATTATTCACACAGTAGCACAGGCAGCAGAGTTATATATTTGATCAGTTTTATCAACATTCAGATGAAATTCATTCTAAATAATTACTCTCATTCTTTGTTTGGTGATTTTAAGCTTTTTCCTTCTGGATGAGGATTTTTAGGCCCAGAACAGAGCGCTACAGAAACCGCTTTGTTTCTTTGTTCCTTTCTTTATGAACTTTAAAGATTTATTGTCAAAAATCATTTAGTTGTTTTTATTGTCTTGTTCTTTTTATCATTAGTTGGGATTTTTAACATGATTTTGTAGATTTAATATTGTTTGGATGGACAAGCACTCGTCTTATTGGCCTTTCGCTAAGAAACCATATAAGTATCGACATGTTCCTCCAGCACCACTTATGCTATATGAGCGTATCCAACTGGTCCATTACATACTATCCAATAAGACTGAGGTGGCTGTGGTTTCTGTGTGCAGTGCATACATATAAGACGTTTCAGAGGAAATTCTTTGGAGAAAACGCAGAGAATTGGTGGTAACAGAGTTCTCTTTAGCCTGCCTGGCTTACAGCCATGCTACCACAAACTCCTTTATTGTTCAACACAGCCTCAATCCTCTTAGAGAAAGTTTCTTGTCATTTCTTTAAGTATTAATCAGGAATAGTTCTCCAAGTTACTTGAAGGACATCCCAAAGCTCTCCATTGGATGTTGGCTGCCTTTTGTTCTGTACTCTGTCATGATGATCCCACACATCGTTAATAATGATGAGGTGTGGACTCTGGGGTTTCTCCCGGTTTCCCTTCCTTAAGAATGGCTTCTTGACAGCCATGCTCCCATGAAGACCATTTCTGATGATGCTTCAGCGCATCAACTGAAGATCCATATGCATATCACTCATGTCCTTTGTCTTTGCTGGAGTTTTGTCTTATTTTTAAGGACATCCCTTTCAGATACTGGTCATCTGCTGTAGATCGTGTTTTTGAATTTGTTCATTTTCCTAAAACGTTTTTAAGGACACACTGCCCACCGTGCTGAGATATGTCAAGTTTTAAGCTAATCGCTCACCTTGTTGGTGCTAAAATACTATTTTATGTCTGTCAGACCGTGTTGTCTCTGGGATTTTTCATAGATGCAACTATAGAAATGTGAACAAATCATGTGTGTTTTTGACAGGCTGCTCGTGCCGAAATATACAATTTAAAATGGTCTCTTTGCCAAGTTGTCTGTTATGTGTAGAGACAAAACAGGTTCATCCCTTGAGTTTTTCGCCATTTTTTTCTGCTTCAATTATTCATCGGTCAGTGTTGAAGTGGCCTCACAAACAAAAAAACTAATTCCTCTGAAAATGGTCCCATACAAAGACTTGAGTGAATTAAAAAGCAGTCAATGTCCTAACAAAAATGTTGAAAGACCTTTGGAAAACCCGGAGAACTATTGCTCAAGATTACTTTAAAAGCCAAGGGCTGGCTGCTGTTTGTGAACACATCACACAAACAAACTACAGACTCCCTGAATCTTTTCACAATATTCTGCTGTAGACATTTAAAGACAAAATTTCTGTGGGACACATTTGGTCAGCTGGTTGTAGGATCTTCCAGAGCATTGTTATTTGTTTATTCTGTAAACATGTTTATTTTCAGTTCACAATTTTGTTTTAGCATGATGCTGCTATCACTTGGTTGGATTAAGGTGGTTAGAGAAGGCATTGGAGATCGTTTCCTTTGTTAGTAAGTTTGTAAAATTAAGGATCAAGCAAAAATAGTAAAACAGTAAATAAACACAAAAAAGAGCAACTGTACAATTTGGAATTATTTTCACGTGTTGCTTTATTTCCATGTATTTTTGCATGATGTATTTATTTTTTAAGATATTAATCTTTATTTGTTTTTAATAATTGATCTATTTATTTTCCTAATTACTTTCGTCATTTCTAAAATTGCACTCCTCTCGTTTTCCACCCTCACTACAGAAACGTCTCGCCACCTCTGTTTCAGCTCTGGAACAACTGGCCAGTGGGCGCAGTCACGGACCACCACAAAATAGGGAATTTTCTGTCCCGCCAATCAGCGAATCCTATCTGTGACGTAGGCTTAACTGATTGGCAGGAAGATTTTCCGCTCTTCTCTGATTGGTCCAATATGTTGTCAGCGGTGTAAGCCGGCTCCTGTAGCAGTCTGATCCGCTGTCACCTCAGTCCGGACATCACTCCGCTTCCCCAGCTCGTCACTGACTGTTTATTCGACCTTTGCATTATAAAAGGTAGGCAATTTTGATTTTTAAGTTCAGCTACTGCAGAACGAAATAATGCCGACGTACAGGGCAGATAAATGTACTCAACCCTTAACTCGATTTACATCTTGCTTTGCAAGAGCCTACCCGCCGTGTGTTCTAGAAACCTGCATTTATATCTATATCTCTCTCTATATATATATATATATGTATATATATATAACAATGTGTTATATTTTGAGTTTGCAGAATTCATCCTAGTGCCACTTTTGGGGCTTCAGATTTAGATTAAGCAGTTTGGAGCTAGCCCAAGGTGTCCATTCAGGCCCCGAGCAGCCCTGGAAGTCCTCTTCCTGGTTTCATGTTTCATGCTCTCTATTTATCTGGATATTTTCAGCTAAATGTGCGTGACGCACCTTCACGGGTCTTTTCTTTTTTGCATTCCCAGTATGACTGTTTTTAGCTTTGTGTCCGAGGATCTTTCTCCCCATCATGTCTCAATCAACTTGTCAGGAGGTTTTGAGGACATTGTGTAATATTCAAAACGGGGACAAAAGTCATTAAGTTGTCACATATCAGCAGGCTACTATTAAACACTCGGGGGATATCTGTGATATTGATGCAAATGTTAAATGCCAAAAAACCATGGTAAAACCCGATTTTAGAAATATATATTTATTTATTTATTTATTTATTTGTTTGTGGGCTTATTTATCACGGCTTTGGCTAATTTTTGTTGGCATTTATTTACTATAAGCTGTACATGTTACATGGTTCACTTTAACAGCTTTTCCAGTTAAGAGGATTATTATGGAGTTAATCTGGTACATCAACTTAAATGCTGAGTCACTGTTCTGGCCACTCCAAGTTTATGTTGTGAATGAATCTATTTATTGAGAGCAAAACAAACTTGTGTCATTTTTCTGTGTAATTTAACATTTAACAAAACTGTTACCTCTGTCTGCACCTGCATCTTTCATCGACCCCTTAATTTGTGTCTGAGATAAAGCTAAAGCTGTACATTTCTCTGCATTTCAACCTCTTTTTTCTCGATCTTCTTTCATTTCTCTCTTCGTCGTCCTCTCCACAGTCTGTGTTAAGGCTCCAAGATGTCTCCGAAGATCAAGGCTGGCTCGGTGGTGGAGATGCAGGGAGATGAGATGACTCGGGTCATCTGGGAGCTCATTAAGGAGAAGCTCATCTTCCCCTACCTGGAGCTTGACCTGCACAGGTGAAGACGCCTCTTTAGAAAGATCACACTTTCCCCTGAAATGTGCAGCACAGTCAGTCTTAGTTAAATTTAAAAAATAAGTTGAAGAAGAAAAGTGGAAAAAATCAAGTCTGGAGTTTTTGCTGGTCTTGTTTTTCTAGTTTGACTTGATTATCTTGAATTCTTTGCGTGGTGTTAGTGAAAAGCAGGACAAACTGTTGGAGTGTCTGACATTGCGCAATAACGAGTTGCTTGGGTTTGTTACAAGTACATCTGTCCATTGAGTGTTGACCCGTCCCTGACAGAAGGTTTTCTCAAGGTGTCGTTATCTCGCCTGGAAAGCAGAAGGCGTAGCTGCACTTACACAATTTTATCTCTTCATGAACTTTGCTTGGCGCTGTATGTTATTTACGTGACCTTCACATGAAGCTCGAGTCACTTATCGTATGTTCCCACCCGAATTTAATCTTTAAAGTGGACATGAAATGATCAGTTGCAGTCATTTAGTTCGTAGTTTTGAGTACCCCTCGATTAGCTTTGCACACTTTTCATTAGTTCAGAGCAAGGGGAAGCCAGGATAAAGTGTCTTCTGATTGGTTTGTTAAGGGGAGGAGCATGATGGTGACCTGTACCTATGCAATTTTTTTTCTTTTAGCTTTGAGTAATGTTTAAGGTGATAATGCATGATTTTAACACTACAGATAAGCTGGAAAACATGGAAAAGCATGCTTTGAGCACTTTAACATATTAAATTTGAATAGATCTTTCATGTTGTTTCATCACTACTTCTTGTGAGAAATCAGAAACGTTTCTGATTTGTCGCACGGCAGGTTCTGAAAGTCCACATTTGATAATAAATATTGTAATAACGAACCTGTTACAACCCTTGTTTTGAATTTCTGATCCCTGCTGTCACAATGCTCAGATCTGACAAGCGAATAGCCATGTGATCACAGCAGTGAGTCTCCCCGTACACCACGTCACATTCCTCTGTCCTGCTCAAACAGGTGAAGCAACCTCTAAAACTTACAGACTGAAAATGTCTGCAGCACGTTTTCAACACTTCTCAGATGCTGGAAATCTGGATGTCTAAAGATTTTACAGCTGGTATCCAAGTCACCCTGCCCTCTCTTTGTTACATGGTACATGCTTGATTCTGCCTCCAGCTGAGGAAACCCTAGAAAGAAGATGAGTTACATAATGTTTTTTCCCTTCAGCCGTACAAACGGAGGTCCTTCCCACCGGGACTTAAATGAGCTGTAGAAGTACTCAGATCGATAACAAGGTTATAGAAATGATTTAGGGGTTTGGTGTAGGCTTTCTGGAGGTTTTCTCAGGGAATGATTTAACTTGTTGAATCAACAGGCTGATTTGATTGTTGTGGTTTGGGTTCAGCTTTCCGAGGAAGGGGCCGACGAAAGTAGGTGAGAGGTCACAGCTGCTTTTCAACAAAGCCAGCCAGTGCACACAAATGTACAGAGGCTAATACCTGAAGGGAATGATAAGCACTTGTTTTCAGATCTCACAGTAACAAGGGGAGCGACTTATCCGGAGGTCTCGGCAGAGAGCCAGCTATCATTGCACAACCGAGCACTTGTGCCTTTGTGTTGCTGGCTGGTTGGACAGATCTCCTCATTATAGACACCAACAGTGCAGCATAGAAGAGGAGCAGGGGGAGCACAGCGGCAGTACTTTGGACAAAGTGGGATAGGACGTTTATGGCTGTTCTTGATGGAGAGCACCGTGACAGTTTTTGATGGAAACGTATTTAGCTCCAGTACGGCAGGCACGAAGCCAGAGCAGCAATCTGACTGAATCCTTCACTTGGAAACCAGCTCACGTAGCCTTTCAGTGCTCATTAATGCTGTTCAAGTCCTTTGACACAGTAGTTGTGTTTCATATCGCAGTCGTTGTACTGATGAATTCACCATTCGAGCCGATTAAAGCAGCGGCATACACTCACTTAAGTGCTTGTTCAGTTAATGCTCCAGGCTGCTGCTAAACGGTGTATCATCGGTGTAGCATCGATAATCGCAGCTTTTCTCGAAACAGAATACTTTTGTAAATGGGATCAATGTATTCCACTGTTGCTGAGATTTTTAAGTGGTCTTTACTGTCCTTGAGCAGAGAAGCATCTGATTCCACCACATTTTGCTGGAAAATGTGAAGAGAGGCTTGTTTTTGTCCATAAATGACCTTTTTCCTTTCTCATATCTCTGCTTATTCTCTTACTAAAGCAGGGCTGACTGTAGATGACAGGAGTCATTAAACTTGGAAATAGTCTAAAATACTAACAAAATAAAAACTAAATCCGTAATTTATTAATTGTTTGAGCCTTTATTTAAAAGAAAATAAAATATTTTCAGTGTTTTTCTTCACTGACTGACTTCATTGTATCCAGAAAACATAAACAAATCTAAAATTTGGTGCAGCAACACTCAGTAAAGGTTGTTGCAGACTCATGTTTGCCACTGTGTTACATCAGCTCCCTTTTAATTTGAACTGAGGATACTAATTATTGCAGGTTTTTGGAGAATCTGTGTCCATTCTTGCTGAATTCAGGGTTTCAGCAGCCCAACAGTCTGTGGTTGTTGTTGTCGTCATCTGATTCACCTCTTCATGATGCTCAGGCACACACACACACACACATACACACACACACACACACACACACACACACACACACACACTCTGTGTCTATGAAGCCACGGTGGAAGTTGTGCAGAATGAGGCCTGGCATTGTCCTGCTGAAATAACTACTGACCTCCTGGGTAAAGAAGTCACCTCGAGGGTAGCATATGTCTCTCCAGAATTCTAACATACACCATTTGCATCTATAGTAACTTCACACAAATGAAGTCATCCATGCCATGGACACTGATGTACCCCTGTACCGTCACAGACGCTTGGTTTTTGCACTTTTCTCTGATAACAGCTTGGATGGTCTTTCTCATCTTAGAATTGTGTGTGCTGTCTTTCTGTCCATCTGAGATGAGCTGGTGTCCAGAGAACTGGGCCGTGTTTCTGCACAGAGTTGACCTATGGCTTCCTCCTTGTGTGATACAGTTTCAGGTTATATTTCTGGATGCAGCGGTGGACTGTGTTGAGTGAAAATAGTGTTCCATGGTACTCCTGAGCCCATGTGGCTGTAATGATCATACAGTGCTGCCTGAGGGCTCAAAGTCTATATTATATTTTAGGTTCATTTTAGAATGAAAATAAAGATTCTCTTCTTATGTTTAATTTAGGAAAAATAATTAATTAACTACATTAGATAGAGCATCGTGGTATATCAAGATACAGTTATGTTGTTCAAATGCCCAGATTTTATTAGCAACTCCACTGATACTGGAGTTGCTAATACTATTGAACATTTCCACAGGCTGTATCAGATGCATCTATTTTTTTTCATTCTGACTCTTTTAAATTCGGTCTCTGTGTCTCTCCCTTTAAAGCTATGACCTCGGTATGGAGAACCGAGACGCAACTGACGACCGGGTGACGGTTGAGGCAGCGGACGCAGTACAACGCTACAACGTGGGCATCAAGTGCGCCACCATCACGCCAGATGAGAAGCGCGTGGAGGAGTTCAAGCTGAAGCAGATGTGGCGTTCGCCCAACGGGACCATCCGTAACATTCTGGGGGGCACAGTGTTCAGGGAGGCCATCATCTGTAAGAACATCCCCCGCCTGGTGCCCGGCTGGACGATGCCCATCATCATCGGCAGACACGCGCACGGAGACCAGGTAACACATTCCTGCATAAAGAAAACTGCGTGCAGTTTTTTTTTTAAATGTATAATTACTGATATTTTACTGAGTTAAAAAGCAAATGTCTTTTTTTTTATTATTATTATTATTTTTTTGAACCCCTTGTCCTGTTTAGCATTATGGCAGCAGAATTGTAATCTGAATACCGTTTATGCCAAACAAATTTGATATGCCAAGGGAAGCTTTATGAATGTAAAGCTCCCCTTGACGCCCATCAACTCCTTATTTATTTATTTATTTTTTTTAATGATACTTAACATGTGATAGTGCCGAACCAGACCGGGGGGCAGAGAAAGAGGGAGAGCGAAGAAGAAAAAAAAAAGGAACAGAAATAGGAAGAGACAATCATAGAAAACAGTGAAAAATCAGACAACCAGCTGCTACACCTGTAAAAACAAAACTGAAGACAATCCACGGATTTTGTGGGGAATCCAGCCTTAGAGCCGCCAGGAGCACCTGTAGGCAGGCAAGCAGAGAACAAACACACAAACAAACAAACAAAAAAACACAAGCAGCAGCAATCAGATATAATACAACCGTGGATACAGATGACCTTAAACCACAGGACAACACAACTGCTGCTTAGCGAGCATGCTACTGGGCTAATGAATGTGTGTGAATGTGTGTGTGTGTGCGCATGAACATGCAAGACACAAAGATGGTCCCACATAAAAAAATGTTTAAAAAAAAAAAGCAAATGTCTAAAGCATATAAAAGGACAAGAGACCTGAAATAGCACATGACTTAAATCAGCTTGTTTTAGAAACTGCAGCTGCACTTTTATCCCACAAACCAGTTACTGAAGTACTTTGAGAGGTCTCATTTCCAGGCAACCTGACTGTTTTCTCTGTCAACTCATGTATGATGAGCTCAGTGAGTTGATGGTTAGATCAGACGTGGTGGGGTTGCCAGGAGGGACTTGGTCAATAATTATGTTTCATCAGCCGCCCTTTGGACAACAATGACCTGCCCCTGCAGCCTTGACAGGTTGCAGCAGCGTTACAGCAACTAAATCACGGGTTAACTCATGGCAATTACGCCAAAGTCAACAGTTCTCTAGTCAGAGTAGGGAAGAGCGAGTGAAGAGTGTGCTGGTTACGTAATAGATGTCAGGGGCATTTGCGTTAAATGCTCTGTCGGGTGAGCCCTGCTGACGTGTTTATGACTGCCGCGGTCGTTGTCATGTGAACTTTGATCTGACATTTTAAGAGACTGAGGCCTTTAGTGGATTCAAACAGCCATGTTGCTTACCATGATTAACCCCCTCCCTCCTCACTGTGTACCCTCCACAGTACAAAGCCACTGACTTTGTGGTGCCTGGGCCGGGAAAACTGGAAATGATCTACACACCCACAAACGGAGAGCCAGTAAAATATGTCGTCCATGACTTTCAGGGTAAGAATGCAGCTAGTTGGATGTGCAGTCACACTTCCAAACAACATGTGAAAGGTCTGATCATGGTCAGGTGCTGAAAAGCCTCCCAGATCTACACTTTACATCTAACTCTGCCTTTGTTATACTGCTTGCTACTTCATACACAGATGATTAGATGAGCCATTTATTGCCACTGACTCTGTGACCCTTTAATGGCAGGCATATTTATCTTTGCTTTTTAGGCCTAACATTAATTTGACTGCAAGGAGACACATTTAATATCACAAATAAATCCTAAAGTCTCTCTAAAAGTACATTTGAAAGAATGTCAAATATAAAAATAAGAAAGTATTATGGTATCAGCACATTGAGCTAATTTTTTGTAAGTGGGAAAATAGTTCACCAATGAGTTCAGTGATGTCTTTTCTAGACTTTCGGTTTGTTAAAGCTTTGCTAGAGTGCACTGTTACATTTTAAAATGAACCAAACAAAGAAAAACAAACTCTAATCAACTTCAGTTCATGTGAAAATACCGTATGAACAGTTTATTGTGCTGTGTCCGTCCAGGTGGTGGTGTAGCCTTGGGAATGTACAACACAGATAAGTCCATCAGGGACTTTGCTCACAGTTCCTTCCAGATGGGCCTGTCTAAAGCCTGGCCTCTGTATCTCAGTACTAAGAACACCATTCTGAAGAAGTACGACGGTCGCTTCAAAGACATCTTCCAGGAGATCTACGAGAAGTAAGGATCTTAAAGTCATAATCGCCATAGTCACAAATGAACTGTACCAGATGCAGACACAACTTAAAGGGGATTTCTTTGTGTTTCAGGGAATATCGGGCTCAGTTTGAGGCCAAAGGCATCTGGTATGAGCACCGTCTGATAGATGACATGGTGGCTCAGGCCATGAAATCTGAGGGAGGCTTCATTTGGGCCTGTAAGAACTATGATGGGGATGTACAGTCTGACTCTGTTGCACAAGGTAGGGGAAACAAGTCCGTCTCCATCAGAATATGTGAGATGAATCATGAAATATTCTAGTTCACCTGAGCAAAACTCTGTTAATAGGGGGTAATATCGGGTGTTTTCCTGAAGATTTCTTTGAAGTTAATTGCTTTTTTTCATTGCTGTTCTTAGGCTATGGCTCCCTGGGTATGATGACCAGTGTGCTAATCTGTCCTGATGGACGCACAGTGGAGTCAGAGGCCGCCCACGGCACAGTGACTCGCCACTACAGACAACACCAGCAGGGCAAAGAAACCTCCACCAACCCCATCGGTAGGAGGATAAACCTGAGGATCACGTTGAACATTACTGTAAAACCCTCAGATTCAGAAGTTGTAAACTTGTGTTCTGCGATCTGCCTCGATTTATTGACTAATGTTTGTTAATACAATGTTCATCTGTTTGCTTCAGCCTCCATCTTTGCGTGGACACGAGGTCTGCTCCACCGGGCGAAGCTGGACAACAACACAGAGCTGCGGGTCTTCTCTGAGGCTCTGGAGGCTGTCTGCATTGAGACCATCGAGGCTGGTTTCATGACCAAGGATTTGGCCATCTGCATCAAAGGCCTGCCGAAGTTAGTCACATGTGTCTTACTTTGTGCACATACACTGTTAACACAACGTAATGGTGGATATATTAGATATGTCATTTTTTTTTAAATTTTTTGCACCAATGTGGATCTGTTTGCCAGATTGGGACTCGGGGGAAATACTGATACTGAGTCAGATCCTGTAAAAACATGCAGCCGTTTCAATTCTGACATGTTATTCTAAACAGGCCACTTTATCAGAACTCTGAGGCAGATGCTAAAGAAACAGCTGTTTCACCAACAGTTCACTCTTACTGCTTTTTGACAAAGAGATGGTAAGTCTGGCTCATGTTTGCGCACAAGTTCGGTGCTGGAACCTTTTCATTAGTTTAGGTGGTGTCTAAATGGGGACTGGTGCAATTTTCTAAAAGTCAAGGACTGGAAATTAAACACTTCTTTCTTTATCTCCTCTCACATAAGAAACACTGCATTTGCATTTGCGAAGGATAGGAGACAACGTTGTTTTTCGACAGCCAAAATGTTTCTTGATTAGTTTCAGACAGTCGTGCTGACTGGGATTTATGCTAATGAATAAATATGAAAACAGGAGGATGAATATGAACAGCTGTTCTTAATTTACAACAAATTATTTCCCTTCTGTAGCTTTCATTTTCCTTTTTTTTCAGTTTTTCAAAGTACCAAACTTGGTAGGTTCGATTCCCACTCTCGCAATGATATCGTACTTTCACAGAGTTGTCTAGTATGGTATGAACACAAATGATGAAGGCCAATATGGTTTAGTGCATCTTTAGAACAAATTCAGGAGATTGCTTCCTGAAGTTGAGATAATCTGACCACACATTAAACAGTTGCAGGAAACCTTAAAGTTATCT
Organism: Odontesthes bonariensis; assembly: GCF_027942865.1. NCBI lineage: Eukaryota > Metazoa > Chordata > Actinopteri > Atheriniformes > Atherinopsidae > Odontesthes > Odontesthes bonariensis. Next base: position 32,959,747 of record NC_134517.1, on the reverse strand, counting down.
GGATTAATACCAGCAGAGTGCCTGCATACACTTTCTGCTCTTCCATAAAAATGCAAAGCTGTACTAAGTCTACAGTGGGACTTAATTATAAAACAATTTCACTTGTGAAGAAGAGGTTTGAAGAATTGCAGGTCAGGTGGTGCAGATTGGCTTTCATTTTGGGTGCAGTTATTTTAGAAAATATTAAGAAGGAGGCTGTCCACCTCCCCAAAAAGTTTTCTAACCTAATCAGCTGATCATTTCCAGAATTCAACAAAATTCTGTCATTGGACAGAAAATTAATTCTAAGCTGTTAAACTTGCAGAATGAGTCATCGACATTTTGTAGTTTTCCAGACAAACTCTTACAAACCGTAAGACTGTATGACTTCTTCCTGTTTTAGACCAGGGACTGTTGTACATGGGATATTTTGTGTGAGATGGATGATTTAAAACCACTTTAAACAATTAGATTTTGTAAGAACTTTAACTTTTCTCTGGAAAGTAATGTTAACTTGTAATGCCAACAAAAGCTGCTGCGTACCCTTGGGTATTAGTCATAAACTGAGCTGCACTTTATAATCACTACCTTAAAGGCCTCGGTATGCTACTCCTTCGATATCCGTCAATCCGACTCCGTGGTCCCGCAGAGGCTATTAAACCTTTCGAAGTTCTCCGTCGGGATGTCGGATACGCAAGACAATTCACCTCCCGATCAGTAGGCGTCGCTACGCTAGACGACCTAATCTCGCGACGTCTATCGTGAAAGTCGTTGATTGATTGTTTACCTTCCGGCTCCATTCCACTCCTCACAGTGAATGATGGCGACCGAGAGAGAAAGATTTTTGTTGGAGTTAGAGCTTGTTGATATTGAAATGCAAATCATTTTGACCAAATGTTGACCGGCACACAGTAAACTCTTTAAAAAATGGCGGTGTTGTTGTTCTGAGAGGAAGGAGCAAAACCGGAAAAGTGATTCCGGAAATTATGTTGTTAGCCGACCAATGACAACCCTTGCTGTCTATGCGAGTCTCCGTCGCCTCGACGGATAGTTAGGAATTTTGGGAGAGCGGAGAGCGCTCTCCGTGGCTCTCCGTAGCCTTTCCCGGACGACCATAAATCGGGCTTAAAGGCCACCTATTAAAATGAATTCAAAGTTGAAAGTTTCAGGTAAGCCCTCACTGATCTTCTCTCCTGTGTTTGCAGAGTGACACGTGCCGACTACTTGAACACCTTTGAGTTCCTCGACAAATTGGCGGAGAACCTGAAGCTGAAGCTCGCCAGCCAGCCCAAGTTGTGATCTCCTGTCCCAGCTGCAGCACTTCCACGCAGACACACACAGTCAATAAACACACACGTCCACGCACACGGAGACATCCACACAAGAGTTACTGGCGATCAAGGAGGGTACTTGACAAGAATGGACCCTTCGAGCTTCCGTCCTTTCTGAAAAGCCATTCTTTTGACTGTGAGGAAACACAACGCAGAGAGACACCGGGTACTGACCTGACAGCTCGCTGTCCTTCTTCACCCTCATTGCACTAGCTCCCCTGACATGTGTTGTCATGATTTGTTGGTGATCTGTACTGGACCGGCTGAGGGAGCCTCGAACGCCATTGCCTTATTAGTTTTGTGTCAAAGTCCTCTATAGATTCTGGTCTTCTCCCTCGCCTTGAAGTGTTTTTTAACTATACCCCAGGCAGCATTACATGTTTGAGTGCCAGAAAAGCAGAGCACAGTGAGGCTGTGTGCCACTAATGAGACCTCTCAGCTCTGCAGCTGAGTGACCACATTCCAAGATATTTTACTCTTTTACAACTAAGAAATCATAATCTATGAATTTTAACATGGGTTGTGACTCTTCTCACACAATTTGTAATGACACTACTACTAAACAATAAACCATTTGTTCAGTAGCAATTAGCAAAAATATTTGGTTTTTCGTTTTTGTGCTTGTGAACGACATGGTAACAGATGTTAACCTGCCACCAACAAAACCTTCACCCTGCTGCTTTTTAATGAGTACTAAACATGTAATTCCAGATCTTATAACTCATAAATTAGTTTTTTTTATTGACTTCAATTGCTAAAAGTTGTAAAAACAAAATTAAAATAAAGAAATTACACACAACATGCTGAGTCTGTACTGACATACTGCAAATGCAGCATACACTTCAGACAGAAACGAGTAGAAACGGAATACATCACAGTGTTGACATAAAAATTTCCTCCCTTATGAAACAAAACTTTCATTTATTTAAGCCAACACAAGCTGCACAGCACACACAAAACGAACAGTTTTGTACATCCGCAGACAGACGTGTGGAACACACTGACACACAAATCGTATCTTTAGTTTGTAAATTGTGCAACACATGGAGCAGTACGTTCATTCACCAGTTCACCTTTTTGAATTCCAGGAATTTTTTTCTGTTAATTCTAAATCAAAAATCTTCCTCCAAGTTAACGTTTGCTTTGGTTAACAGGAGAATGAATATTCCTCGATGATCCAATGTTCTAGGGGGTCTTAGTGTTCCCTTTTGTTTTTTTGCAAAATGAACTTTGGCCTTTATTCAAAGCAGCCTGACTTGGTGAGAAAGGAATTGCAGACCTGGTCTCAAACCTGGGTCAGCTGCAACGAGGACTTTAGGACATGTGTACATGGGGTGTCTCTCCAACCAGAGAGGCTGCTCAGCACCCCAAAAATGTATTCCCAAAGGTTTAAAACAGCAGGTGTATTATGAAATAATTCAACCGTATAAAACAAACAGGTTGACTGACTGTCAAAAAAGGGCTCTTGAGGGACAAATAAAGTATCTGGGTGATTCTTAGTATGACTGAGGTATTGCTCTACAGTATATGAAATGCAGGGATGTTTAGTGTCCAAAAAAACTAAAATGCTTTATTTCTCAGCTCTAAGATAAAAGTATCCATTCTCCCAGCTGATGGCGCTGTTGCATTAAAACCCTCCCACTGTTCAAAGGGCAGGTGGAGCCCTGTCACAGCCAACTGCAGCTGAGGCGCATGTTGTGAAAGAGAGCTGCGCAGAGAATAGAACAGCAGGAACGGGCAGCTTCAGTCACACACCAACTCCGAGGCGGCCTGTACCCGCAGGATGGATCCACATCAACAAAGATATCCTGGAAACAGGCTGAACCCCAGAGGAAATGACCCGGGACAAAACCCAGCTGGTCCTGCAAATGTTCAAACACCTCAAGGAGTCGATGAGGGAACACCTGAAAGCAGAAACCAAGGGGCGGCAAACAGAGAGCCGCAATAGTAAGTAACAAGTTAAACTGGAATGAAATGAACCGACAGAAACACAACCATAACCCTCTGTTTTATCCATGTACAGGTGTAGTCTATCAGATGTCTGTTTCTACATTGGAGTTAATTTCTTAGGGTGTGTTTGTGTTTTGCTGGATGTTTGCTCCAGTTCACTTTCACTTTCGTTTCATGAGATTGGAAACTGAAATGGTGCCTTCACTGCCCCTCGTAAATCTTAGCTGTCTCAGACAGAGTTCGAATTGCTTTTTAATTGATGCGGTCCCAACACCTAAGCTTAGTTTCACTGATAACCCTTAAGATAAACAAAAAAACTTGCAAACACATGCAAATGCCAAACATGCTAACTCAAAGAAGGGCCTTAACTAGGATTCAAACCAGGAACCCTGTTGCTATGAGGCACCAATGCTAATCACCTCACCACTGAGCAGCCCTGCTTCATGTACCCTAAAACATAAAAGTAATGCCACATGAATAGTGGCCTCTACAATAATGAAAACAGCATTGTATGGATCAATACTTTTCGCTCATACCTGTATATTCCCAACTAAGGCTGGGAGAGCTTTTGGTGTCACAATTGATGACCACTTCTTCTGTGAACATGTTGGGGGATCATGTTCAGAGTGGCGTAACACAAATGACAGCGTGACAGAGACAGCTCCACACTGCTCCAACAGTCACACCGTTGTTGTACTTTCCCATCAACGTGGCATAAGCTTATGGTGGTGTAAAGAGCTGCAGGTGGACAAGGCGGATATGTTGATCCTGATAAGCAGCGTTGGGACTGATCTGCAACAGTTTCATTAAAGGTAGGGTAGGAGATCCTGGATTTTGAGTCCAGCGAAGCTGCATTTTGAAAATACACAGGTAAAAAGTCCCAACCCTTTTCTTCACTTTCCCCCCGAAGGCACGCCTCTAGAGTACATGAACGCGCACGAAGGTGCACGAGCGCTGTTCTGACAGCAAGCATCAATCGTTGCTGTATTTAGTATTTAGTATATGATAACTATACGTTTAATAATGCTAGGTGCTAGCCAAGCTGGCTCTAGTTTAGCTTCCTGCCAAGCTTCTGGACGCGTAATTCGTTCACGGAGCAGGGTACGCGCACAGGGGGAAGGAGGGGGAGGGAGGAGCAGATTGCAGTTTGATAGACGGCATCAGTATCCAATCATTGTGAACGGTCCGTTCAGTATGATTGGATAGTGTTTTTCCTAGATTGTACGTTCTAGAGGCCACTAAAACTTTTCATATATGTGTCAAAACTTTTAATTAATTGGTTGCATTGGGGGTGTGAAGAGTATTTCAAGCAATATGTAAAAAAATGTTCCAGAAAAAGATCCCCTACCCCACCTTTAATGTTATTCTGCAGATGCACATTATTAAATATGTTTGCTAGGGCTAATTTTTAATCTAATTAATCACATGATTTCCCTGATTAATCACGATTAATTGCATTTGTACGCAAAATCCAAAAATGAATCCAAAAGTAGTGTATAGCTTTTAGCATTTAGTTTTATTTTAAATGTACTGCCATATGAATGAAAGTGCCATAACATTTGTTGTGCAAACACACTTTTAACATCAGCATTTTTATGTAGTTTATATGTAGAAGCCTCGCTCCACTGTCTGTTTCCTTGAATGACTTGCTGCTATCAGTTGTGTGTTTTGCCTTTAAGTGATATTTTAGACTGGAACTACTACACTGAGAAGACGATTCAACTTGCCAGTGTTTACAGATGACTTTGGTTCTGTCGACTCCGCCGTCTGGAAGAACTTTAAAATGACAATGGCCGAGTAAAAGTTCCGTACCCTTCTCCATGTTTGGTGGATCCGCCGATTACTTTCTTTTCCGGTTCCACAGCAGACAGCAACAGACTTTTACAAAATAAAAGCCTGTGAGCAACAGACTTTTACTAAATAAAAGCCTGTGAGCAACAGACTTTTACAATAATAAAATAAATAATAAAACTGGGGTGGTCCGTGGCGTAGTGGGTTGAGGAGGCATGTACAAAAGTCCTTGCTGCAGCTGGCCCCGGTTCAAGTCTCACATTGGACGGCCGTGTGCTGCGTGTCGCTCCCCCTCTCTCTGCCCCCTGCTTCCTGTCTCTCTGAACTGTCCTATCCATTAAAGGCACAAAAGCCCCCAAAAATTCTATATAAAAAAAAAATAATAATGTGTTAATGCGCGATAAAATATTTATCGCCGTTAAATAACTAACGAGTTAAAGCGATGATAACGAGTTAACTAGCCCAGCCCTAATATTTGCATTACTGCATTTCTTCCATTGTGGCTAACCTGAAAAAGACTGATAGCTCTGTTCCACAGCGGTTCTTCCAATTGTGGATTCTGCAGAAATGTGAGAACATTTTTCACTTTGTGCTGCTTTTACAGTCCTAACCACATTATTCAGCTCCGCTTTGTGTTAATGGAGGTATGTTATTGTTAGCATTTGTCTGTTCGTCTGATGGTTTACAAGATTACCCAAAAGCTACTCAGCCGAATTTAATGAAACTTGGAGGGAGGTTGGGGCAAAGTCAAAGGAATTACCTTGGTGGAGGATGTGCTCTTTTTGTGCACTTTTTTCTGCTGCAGGTCATTAGAATATTAAAGGGATATTTAACACTTCATCTCTCAGACTTTTCCCGCAGGGATCAAGTTAAAACGTTAAAACAAATGGAACAAAGTTTCTTTCACTTGACAAACGGATCAGTACATTTTTTTTAATTGTCTGAGAAAACTTTCCACCCAGAACCCTTCACGTGGCACATTACTTTCAGCATTATTGATTCTAAACTTTTTTACAAATATATAAAGCAAATAACATTTTACAAACATGGCTTTGGATGCTTAATTCTGTTTTTTTTGTAAAATATTGTGTAGTTGCTCCTTGGGAAAAAAAGGAATCACCATTCTTTGATGATTTTAATTCAGCTCCATTCAGCTCTTTTGTAGAAAAAAAAAGGCTTTGTAAAACATACCTCAAAGAAGATTAAAAAAATGATTGGAATTGACGATATTTCTTTTACAAATCAATTAGGGGAAAAAATTTGGGACCAAAAAAAATCACAGTTATTTGTTACAGCTCCTCTGTCATTTCTGACAGCTTGAATTCTTTGAAGGCTTCACTAATGGAAAACAGTATCCTTCATCAATCATTTCTTGTACAGCAGTTGACAGATCTGCTTTGCAAGAAGGAGCCTTTTCATGGACTATTTTTCTTTCATTTCCATTATAGATTAGACTCAGGTAGTCATCGTTTCCACTGACAGCTCTCTTGTTCCCGCAATGTTTCCTGCCAGTCGGCCAGCTGCAACAGCTCGTTATCCTCTACAAACTCTCTCTTTTAACTGCGGACTCATTTACATATTTAGACTTGTGCAAGTCTTTGTTTCAGAAAAGCAAATTACAGGGTGACTCTGTAATTTCTTCCTCTACTTGATCTAGAAAATATTTGCCAGTAATTACAATAATTTCACTTATCTTAACAGGTATGTTTTACAGAGCCAGAAGCACTGAAAAAATAGAGCAAGTTAAAGATTTATGATTGAGTCAAACTCAAGTAAAAGTATGTTGAGTTTTTTGGAAGCTTAAATTGTCCGGCAGCTCTCAAAAATGTGTTGAATCGATGTGATGTGTTGAAATATGTTTTATTACTCTGTGCTACTTAAAATTGTCCCATTGATTTATTGTTTTACTGTTTCAGCACTAATGATGAATTAACTCTGCTGCCAAGATTACGTGGCTTTTAAACCTTTTTTTTCTAATTGTAAGCATCGCTTCAGGAAGCAAAGAAAAAAGCAGATTTGTTTCAACTTAAAATCTGTTCTGCAGGATTAATAATCTACCCAGTTGCAGCAATCTTTAATGACACAACACCTGTTCAAACGTTGTCAAACTGCAGGATTACACTCAGGTTTTGCAGTGTACACATCCCTGTGTCTTTGTGTCTCAGCTTAGGTGGATTCACCATGATCCCACCGAACGAATCTCGCCGAAGCGAGATGAAAGCAGGTAATTATCCAACTGATTCTCTTTCAGTCTTCATGCACATTTGAAACATCTCTTAAAATGAGTGTTTACTGTTGTTGCAGCGGCTCAGAAAGAAGAACAGAATTTTCAGAAATGGAAAGAGGCCCAGAGGCCTTCTTCTGTGCACCTGAATCCAGAGAAGCTGGGTAAACCAACACACAACATTGCCCTCCATCACATTCTGCCAGCATTATTCTTATTATTTTTTTATTGAAGTCCATTAATCCACCAGGTGGTCATGTGACATTGACTGAAGCCAGGCAGAAGCAGTACACAGCTGCACGCTGCTCCAAACTGCAGAAGAAGGTAAATTAACCACAGCAGCATATATTTCTGGTCACTTCAGAGATAGCTTTAAGCATATTTGGATATCATAGAGGAAATGGTTCACATACATTGTTTTCCATCATTCTTCGTGATTATGTAGTATATAATGCATGCATTACAGTGCCTTGAAAACGTATTCACCCTCTCTTGCTTTTTATCCTATTTAGTTGCCCTATTAAAGCTGCAGTCTGCAAGATTTGTTGTTGTCATATGTAAAGTCCTACTTTTTGGCATTTTAAGAGTTTACATGATCTATCAGAACGCTTGAAGTTGAAAACGGTGACCTCCGTAGTCGCAAAATGCAAGAAATGCTTATTTTTTAACCGAAAAATAAAAAGTTATTCAACTTCCTGTCCCGCCCCTTCAAAACACATGAGAACTCGTGCACGTAGACGTGCACGCCAGATGCGCCTACACGACTCTTCATTCATCAACTCACCTGTCATTTGCGATCATGGAAGACACAGTAAGTAGACAAGCCCGTAATGAAGTTCAATAGTCTAGATAAATAAGCGTGGGGACGAGCCTACCTTGTATCGCGCGTGCACAATCGGTGATTGACAGGCAGCAGAGCCCAGCTCGTAAACCTGATTGGTTACCTTTTACCGGTCCGGTCTGCAATTTTGTAAACAAACCTGCTGGCTTTGGAGGGACCTAGCGGGACATATAGGGGACCTAGAGAACTCTTTTTTTTTTTGTATTGGGGTATTTAATGTACTACTTTCAGAATCCCCGGACAGTTCCAGGCATTATGCTTGAAAAAGAGTTGCAGACTGCAGCTTTAACAAGACCTAAACTGAACTTTGACCATATTTTTATTGTTTGAGAAATAACACAAAAGTCACTCGTCAATACATAGTAGAGGCCCTTTTTTCTAACAATTACAGCTATATGTCTCTTTGAGTATGTTTGGCCCATCTAGCCATTGGTATTTTTGTCCATTTCTTAAAGGGATAGTTCACCTCTTTTGACATGAAGCTGTATGATATTCCATACTAGCAATATCATTTATGAACATTTTCTTACCCCCTGCTGCGTCCTGTGAGCAGAGTTCCAGCTTCGTTTTGGCGTTGACGAAAGTAGTCCGGCTAGTTGGCTGGGGTTTAAAAAATAAAGCGTTTTGTTTCTCAAAACAATATGCGTTCAAAAGATTAATACATTTGCATCACAAAATCGTTCCAGGAAAAAGTCAGATCTCACAATCGCTTGGCGCTATTTTCTCTCCCTTCGTATCACTGCGTGCTGCCGACAGCCGCGCCTGTTTCATGGTGTTTACTGCTCGGAAGCAGGGGACTGCACGGTCTACACAGCATGCAGTGATATGAAGGGAGAGAAAATAATTGTGAAAATTGTGACCCCAGCCAACTAGCCGGACTACTTTCGTCAATGCCAAAACGAGGCCGGAACTTGGCTCACAGTACACAGTAGGGGGTAAGTCAATGTTCATGCACAATATTGCTAGTATGGGATGTCATACAGCTTCATGTCAAAAGAGGCAAACTATCCCTTTAAGACCAAACTGCTCTTTTAAAATGGATGGGTTCTTAGCATCTTTCTTCAGGTAATTCCACAAATGCTCGATCACATTTAAGTCTGAGTTTTGATTCAGACATTCCAAGACATTTAGATGTTTCCATTTAAACAATTCTAGTGCTAATTTACCAGTATGCTCAGGGTCATTGGATTTCTGAATGGTACATCTCTATTCAGATCTTAGTTCTCCAGAAGACTGAAACAAGTTTTTCTCAAAAATGTCCCTGTATTTAGCACCATTAATCATTCTCTCAATTCTCACCAATTTCCCAGGCCCTCCTAATGAAAAACATCCTCACGGCACGATGCTGCCACCACCACGCTTCACTGCTGGGATGGTGTTTGAGTTTATGGGAAGTGTTAAGTTCGAACCAGATGTAGCATTTCTGTGTTTTTTATTTTCCTTTAAACAGTGTTTTTTTTGGACTGACATTGACTCTAATCTCTGCTTGTTAAGCTTTGCAGCTCTTTCTTTTGTTATCTGTCTGAGTAATGCCTTTCTTGCCTGATCTGTATGTTTCACCAATTTAGTGTATTTTCTTTTGGTTCGGTGCATAAAATCCCCAAACATATCATTCTTAATTCCCAGTAGTTATGCAACAGGATAGAATAAAAACACCATGGGCCATGTATACTTCTTCAAGGCACTGTATGCAAGAACACATGTTTGGGATGCAGAAATGATGTCTTTGTACATTAGCTTGCACTTAAACTAAATTTGAATACATTTTCAAGCTGAAGAAGGAGGAGGCTGACAAGCAGAAGAAACGGGAAGAGGAGGAGGAGCTACAGAGGATGAAGGCCGAACAAAGAGAGAAGGTGAGACCAAGAATGGTAATTTAGCCTGTTAGCAATTTTTTTTTAACTTTTCAATTTAGCCATTTAGAAAAAAAAATCTCAAACCACACATCTTACATTTGAGGTGTTTTTGAATAGGAAGCAGGAAAGTCTAAAGAGCGGGAATCAATCTGGGAGTTACTCTAAAATAAATGGTGTGATCATTGGCTGGTTGGCACCTCCTCTATCTTTTTTAAATCACTTATGTGTCAGTGCAGAGATTTCCTGTACATCACAGAGTGCTTTTTGACAAACCACAGGAATGCTCAGCTGCATGTTGTAAGTGTAGGTGGAAAAAGTTAGATTTAAAGTTAGATTAAGAGAAGGGGAGATGGTGTTTTCCTGGTAAAGAGTTGCACCACTTACTCAGAATATACTGTAGCAAGGCTTCTTTGCACATCCTCAGTAGAAAATGTCATGTCTCTGCTGGGTTTGTGATGGATATCTCCATCTGTAATCGCCACCAGCTCCAAGAACCTGCACCAAAGTGACACTAAACACTGACTGAAGAAATACAGACTGGAAGCTGTTTGTTAAGAGTTGAGGCTCTTGTTATAGTGATGACTTTAACTTAACAAGAGGTTGTAAAACAGAAGCAGATCAGCTGAAGATTTTTTGGGGGGCTCTAATTCCCTTTATTTGACAGTTAAGACACACAGGAAGACAGGAAGAAAAAGATGGGGATAATATGCAGAAGGCGGCCAACCTTCAAAGAAGACTTATAGCCTTCATAAAGGGGGCGTATGCCCGACAAGTTTATCTACCAGAAAGCCAGTTTTTTAAATTTGTACATGAAAAATGTCTCAGATTCAATCAGCAGTAGTTCTGTATCTGGAAGGCTAATCTGAACTGAATTTGGATCTGTGGATACCATCAGTTGAGTGAATTCAGAAATACTAAGTAATCCTAATTCCTCACCTTAGCTCACCCCTCCCTTTTACAGATATAAAGTTCTACTTTATAGGGCTAACTTTTGACTACTACTTGATCCCCCAAGAAAAGTAGCATCTTGTTTCCATCAAAATAAAACGATAGAGCCAAAAGGATGGGTTGGGGTAAGCCTCCTTAGGAAAAAAAACATTCCGACTCACCAGCCACCTGTTGAAGTTCACCTTCCTGTCCACCCGTTAACTCCCCCGTTAATGTTTTGTTCTGCAGGTATGTTTTTACTTTTTTTAAAAAAGAGAATAGACTCTCAGCAGAGACACATGAGAATAGGTAGCATCAGTTGCAGGAGTTGTAGCATGTGGTCAAATTATGGTCAACTTATTCATCAAAGCCAAATAAAAAGGCAGCGTACAGTCCTACTCAATTTTAAATATTCACATTGATATTCAGATGAGTCATTGCCTCCATTGCCTCCTCCACAGTTCTGCCAATCGACCTGCTGCTATTCCTTTATCACACTGTTGTGACGTAAAATTTTATGGATTTCTTGTGTTTCGTCTTTTGTGACACTGATGAGAAACATTTTTAAATACAGTGCAGTTCAGGACATACAAACTGAACATTACAGCATATTTGAAGGCAGATTTGATGGATTTTATTGAATTAGACTATTTTAAACAAGACTGGGATGATTTTATATGGTGGCCCTGAGCTAAAGAAAACACCTGCAGACAGACAAAACACAGGCAAATGAAGAAAAAATCTTCCCCTGTCTAACTGCACTTTAATAAAACTCAACATATGCAGAGTTATGGGGAGGGGACAAAGAAACATTTACTTTTCTGTTTATTTACTTTCCAAAGGACATTATCTGTTTTGTTTTCAAGAATTTCCACTTGCATGGCGCTCCCTCAGCGAGAAATATCCTGTTTAGCCTGTAGATGTCAGCAGAGACAAGCGTCCGCCTGAGGAACAGTAAATTCTCACACACTGAGTAATAAAGGCAATAGTATAGACTGATGGGTTTGTGGGTTTCTGGTTGCCGTAGAGACAGCTCCTCACTGAGACACGTTCTTCTACACGTCTGACCCACATGCATGTGAAACAGTCTGTTGCTGGATTTGATCAAACAAGATGCCGGCAAAAACCTGTTTCATTGTGAGGAGCCCATCATGCTCGTCTCCACTCCTCAACCACCCGCCTTATTTTGTTGGGCAGATGTATCTGGTTTTGCAATAGATAATTGCTTGCAGATTCATGAAATGCTCATTTTATCATCTCAGAAATCTTTGGGACGGTATGGAAAATATAAATAAAAAAGGGGATTCTTACATTTTATTCATTGCAGACAGTATGAACCGCAAATATATCATCTTTGTCTCGTCTCATCTTTGAAACTTAATTTCACTTGATTACATGCACATTTATTTATTTTTTGTGTGTGTTGTAGGCCACATTCCAGAAAAAAAGTTGGTACAAGGTCAATATAGGGCAAGGGACATGTAGATGTGAAGATAGTTATTTTAAACAGGTTATGTCAACAGGTGATTGTAATCATGATTAGGTACAAAAGAGACAAGAGAATCTTTGAGAAATAAAGATGGGCAGAGGATCTCCAGGTTGCCAACAAAAATGTCAATGTGAATAAATCATTGAACTATTTAAAAACAATTTTCCTCAAAGAAAGATTGGATGGGATGACATATTTCTCCCCCTTAAAATCATTAATCCATTCAGGGATTCTGGAGGAATTTCAGTGTGTAGAGGACAAGGGAGTAAGCCTAAGCTGGGTACCCGTGATCTCTGATACGTTAGACGGCACGGCATCAAAAACCATCATTCATCAATAGATTATATAATCAAATGAGCAAGGGATTAGCATGGGAAACCTTTGTCAAGAACTCATATACACAGTAACGTGTATTGTGGTCAGACCAATCGGCATTCCACTTCTTTGCTGGAAGAAAGACGGGTAATTAATGGAGATTTTGTGGAGAATTGATAATGAAAAATTTGATAATGATGACCCTGCACTGTTGAAAACCTTAAGACATGTTTGCAGGAAGAATGAAATAGAATAACAACTTTGAACTCCTCATGTCTTGGTATCCTAATTCCCAGAATGTCTTAAGTGCTTTGAGATGGAATGCCAAAATAAACTCTTCAGAGTTTCTTTAGCAACAAAATGAAGTTGACAGGAAAATATCAAATATTTCGGGTTCATACTGCCATGGAATAAAAGTCATTGTAAGAATGACTTTTTAGAAACCTTTTCTATTTTCCTTGCTGTATAAAACTTTGTAATATCAAAATGAAAATTTAATTTATACACTTAAGTGCTTCTTTCTACTTTAAAATTATTTCAAAATCTCACATACAGCCAGTAAAAGTTCCAGTGCACAAAGGACAGATATTGTAGAACGCTGAAAAGTCCTGAATTTTGACGCCAGTTAAGCAGTAGCTTGTCAGTGTGTTGCATGCACAGCATTCTACAACACCAGCAGCCCATATATCATGCTGTAATGTACAAGTTTGCTGTGATGTGTCGATGTGTTGCAGGCTGAGCGCCTAGAGCAGAAGAAGCGACAGGATGACCAGAGGAGTTGGGAGCAGCACCATGAGGCTCATGCCAGGTCAGTTTGGGATCAGATTCAGTTTGTTGTCATCACTGCCACCCTTCGATGTTATATTGTTTTGCGCAGTCTCCCTTTGCAGTGAGGCTCGATCATAGATGTAGCATCAGATGACACAATCTCCTACCCTCCACAAACGAATCTCTGAGGGTTTGAGCCTCTGCTGATTGAGAATTTATTGCTGGAGTTTAAGAGATGAAAATTTTCCGTGCCAGGAATGGGAGAAGCAGGGCATATTAGTTGCAAAAATCAGGCTGCATGAAATTAACTTTGTATTACGCTCATTCAACAGCTAATTTCCAAAACAAACACAAAAAACTGAAATATTTAAACACTACAACCATACCAGTTCTAAGGTCGGACTCCTATTTTTGAGTAATCTACAGAACAAGAGCACCTTTGAAAAACAAAATTATGAAATAGGCCATTGTACAATAAAACTATATGAATGTAAGATAAAACATACAAGAATCAAACTGATGACATATACTACAGGCCCGGTTGCCTTTGGTGACATGTTTAATTTAAAAACCGACACTATTGTCTTTCCCAAATCTCATGCAGTGATCAGGTGCAGATAAAGGCGGTATCCAGGAAAAGCTTTGAAAACAAGAAGTAAAATCGTTAAATCTGTGCTGAAACTGCCATTTAGCCAGTAAGTGCAAATAAGACACAGGTTGTGTGCTTTTTTTTCTCACAGAAAATCAGGATTGCAAAAAAAAAAAGAAGTGTCATCATGTCTCTTATACTTAACGGAATACACCCACACATTTGGACCACATTCAGCGCACATATGTTACATATATATTCACATCAAACACTCAACATCACACAAATGACAAGAAAAACAACCACATCTCTCTCGCCACATTCTTTATTGTACCATTAAATCTGTCAGTGGGTATAGGTCTTTTTTTCTTTCTGCAGATTAGTTCATGTAGAAGGTGCAAGGTACAAAAATGCAATTTTATCTAACTCTGTTAAAGCCTGGAGCTCATTTAAAAGCAAACACAGAGAATAGCTGATGAATGATAGAGCTGAGACAAAGAAGGGAACAGAGTTTTGCTGGAAGTTTACCCTGTGTTGCTTTTCAGAGCACATGCCAACATTTTTGTCTGACTGCTGTCACTGATGTCCAACCCAAGTTATAGAGAATTAAAGGTGGGGTATGAGATGTTTTCTGGAGCATTTTTTATCATATTGTCTGAAAACCTCCTCACGACCCCATTGCACCCACTAAAATAGAATGTTTGGGAAAAAATATATATATTTTAGTTCATTGTAGAGGGTGTAGCAAGAGGAAATGTCTGACCAATAGAAGTAATGATGAGAGTTACTTCTATTGGATTCTGACACGCCAATCAACCGTCAGCCCCCCTCACCCCTGCGCATTCACATACTCATGACTCGTTCATGTATTTTGAAGGCGTGGTTTCGAGGGGTGGGCTGAAGGGAGAGGCAAGGTTGTGTATTTTCAAAAATATAGCTTGCAGGAACCGTTTTTCCAAGATCTCATACCCCACCTTTAAATGATGAGTTACAATCTTTGCATTTTAGGGACTAAGTAATCACAGGCATTTCTGCATTAAAAGTAAAATTTTCTTTGGTAAAATAAAAAACAAACCTCACTTTAAGATTTTTAACTACATTCACAACATGAGCACGGAATGAGAAGTTGTCGTCCATCCATTCACTCAAATACATACTGTATATAAAGCCAGCTTTTGAATTATTTTAACATTAGATGCAAAAATTCTAAAATAATCATGTGAATGTAAATATTCTTTGGGGAAAATAATAAACTTTATTCTCCGCAGCAGATAATGAATTAAATGTAGCCTGAGGCTTTTTCACTTTCCGTGTTATTGATGGAGCATGTATAAAAATAATAGTGTCATTATGTATTTTTTTCTGTTGTTCACTACAACAATGCTAAATAACAAATAAAGTCCAGTCTAAGTCTAAGTCATCAGCATAAAGGTTTATTATTGCTTCAATATCCTTATGCAAGTTATTTATAAAGATAACAAATAGAAAGGGTCCCAAAATGCAACCCTGTGGAACACCAGTAGTAATATCCAAAAAGTCAGATTTGTGACTTTCCACAAAAACCATCTGTGTTCAATCTACAAGATATTTTCTGAGATAGTCTTAGGACTGAAATGAGCATTCCTGAGCTGTTCAACAACCATGTAGTTCATTAAATTAAACGCAAAAGAGCCACAAATTAGACTGCAAAAAAATGTTTTCTGTCCCAACAAACTTGGTGCCTCGTCTCATTATGTTAGTTGTTTTCGAACCAACATGTTAGATCATATTAATACAGATAAGATAACATTTTAAACCAGGCTTTAGCATGACATCTCTAGAAGAATGGACAGGGATAGCACAATCAGAGGGGTAGCACAATCAGAGCCAGAGTGTTGATTCTAGATCACTAATTAGAAATTATTCATTTACTGTGTCAAAAGCTGAGCCGAGGTCAAGAAAAGCTAAAGTTGTACATAAGACGTGGAAAAAACACAACAAGAACCCAAAAGCAGCCCAAAAATAATCAGTAATTAGTAATCAGTATTGTGTTTGTGTAAGGAAGTACTGTATAAGGGAGGGAATAGTCTGATAAAAAAGAAATCCTTAAAGAAATACGTAAACGGAGAAATTATAAGTATGCTATTTTTGAGTCAGGAAATAATGGGGAAGGTGTGGTTCACACCTGATCTAACATCTTATAGATTTAGTTGCTGGCTCAACAGTACAGGATTTGTTGAATTAGGGAGTTTTTAATTCCCTTACCCTGACTTGAAGGTTCATTCTTTGAAAAGAGTAAATCTGTGGTCTACCATAATTTATTAAAAACCGAAGGAATTCATACTACAGATCATAAAGTGGATGTAATATATCACAGCTCTCATCATGCTGTATGTATTGGACTGATTAAACACCATAATTCTGGTAAATGGGATGAGAGAATTCCTAGAATAACATCTGTACACACGTAAAACCCAGACAATCTAAATGTTTGTCATTGCAGTAGTGAAGCTGCTTCTTTCTTTCCTCTTTTTCTGATTATTTCACTGTTATCTATCAGTTAACAGTGTGGAGTTTGAGAGGGATTAGTTTGCTCACCTGATGTTGTAAGACTAAAGTGACATGATGCTGACATTCTGAAAATACAAGATAAAATAAAGGCTGAACCATAAACAGACTAATCGCAAACCATCAAGGCCTCCTCCCAGTAGGACACGTTGCAAACACCTCCTCTGGGAAATGTGTCCAGAAGGCATCTTAAACAAATGCCTTGACCACCTCAGCTGGCTCCATTCTATCCAGAGAAACAGGGACTCTACTCTAAGCCCCTCGCAGATGACTGAGCTCCTCACTCATTCCATCAGGGCGAGCCCAGCCATCCTTAGAAGGAAGCTGTGTCTGCAAAATCCACAACTTTAGGACAAGGAGTCACTCCCAACCTCAAGTAAACAATCCACCACTTTGAACTGAGGTCCATTGCTTCTCATCCCAGATGTTATCATATCGGTGTGGTTACTGATAATAACAGATAAAACACTTAAAGTGTGTGTTTTCTTAAGAAAAAGCTAATTAGAAAATCTCAACAAGATAGAAAGCCATAATATGGCCAGAACTTCTGCAGCTGGCTGCCACTAGTGTGGTGCCATTCTAGAGCACTGAAGTAATGCAACAGCCAACCAGCAGATAATGGACAAGTCAAAATCATCGATCAAATATTGCCTCAATGAACTCCAAACTTCGCTGTTACGCCATTCGTCTGTTTTTTTTTAGTTTTTAGAGGCTAACTTTAAGAATTGTTGCCTATATCTGCAACATTTTGCCAATGGTTTTATTAAAAGTTAGTTTTTTTAGTGGCAGGCTCCACTGCTGGGCAATTGATGCTGCATTCAGTAACAAATGGAAACTAACATCTGATTGAGAAGTTTTAGTTGTGCAGCACTTTGGTCAACTGGTATTTAAATATGCCAATAAAGGAACTTGACATGAGAACAACAAAACAAAAACAAGACGTTGTATTTCCTTCCCAGTACTGGTGGAGCATTATACGCCTGTTTGCCCTCAGTGAGCTGTATAACTGCTGATGACAATTTGCTGTCAATAGCAATGCAAAACAACTAAAGAGTTCAGACTTCCCACTTCCAAGACACACAAATGCAGTATTAAGTGCAGAAGTGGGCAGAGGTGAACATGGAGAGGCTACATAATTCTACCCTTGGCTGATACTGTGATGTAAAAGTACCCTCCAAAACTGTACAGCTCACTTTAGACATCCAAATATTTGCTCCCAAGCATGGAAAGTGTCTTTTTTATCATATCTACTGTAAAAACCTTAGATCGGATGTAGATAAGTAGTTAAATCAGGAAACAAAAGTTATAAAATGTATCCTTCTTGTAGTTTGGACAATGTTGATGGTTGATCTGTTGGATTAAAAGTTAAAAAAACATCCAAAGTAATAGGATGTTTTATAGCACCTGACCCACTGTCTATATTTAAAAGAAACAGCATTACAATTCCTTGTTTGAGAAACCCAACCATGCTCACCACTGAGTTAACTGACATATACATTCAGTGTAGGGCCTCATTAGAGATGTCATGTTTTTATGTTGGATGTAGACACTAAAGTTATTTGGAATGTCTGCTGTACAGTATGCTTGCGGTTTTCATTTGATATTCCCCAGTTATTTTGGACTACTTTAAATCAATTACCTTGACAGCCTTAATGTTACTGGAATCTGTGGCTGGCTCCGAAGAAAATTGCCTGTCACGTAGCATCTCTGGCTTCCCTACAAGAGACACAGAAACAGGAAACAGCAGACCAAAATGCAAACCTAAAGGAACAATGAAGATATTTAGAGAAGAGACGAAAAGGGAGAGCGTAACATATCAGATGCTTCATGGACAGGGACGGCAATGTCAACCAGGGACAAACAAACCCGATCAACCTTGTGGGACTGAGTGTTGCAGGCATGTGGAGTGTCTGTAAAGTAAAATAATACGCCGTCAAGCTTTAGCATTTGTGTGTGGCTTTGTCTGAAGATCTTCTGTGTTTATTTATTGCAGGAGCACGGAGAGTTTTCTGCAGAGGTTTGAGAAGAGAGCCGCAGATCTTTCCAGCGGTGCCGCACACACGTCATCCAAGGTGATGCGGCGACCACACGTGTGTTGTTTGTTTACATGCAGACTCATGCATCCTTTCTACATGCAACTCGAGCTATATAACTTGGTATCATTCTTTTGGCGCTGGAGACTCAATCTGTGTAGTATTTCACACCAGTAGGTCCGTTTTTTTTTTATTCCAAACTGTTTTCTGAATAAATACATTTGGGTGCAGATTTTCATCATTCGAGGCCAGCAGGGTATTAAGATCTATCCTCAATGGCCTGGGTGGGGGTGAGAAAACTGTGACCCCTATAATTATCTCTTGCTCACAGACAGAAAGGCCTCTGCTCTTGCTTCCGAGTGTTGTCTGTCCATCTGCTCCTCTCACTCTCATTTTTTTGTTTTGTTTCTTTTCGTCTGCTTCCTTTTCTCTTTTCTCGGCCTCTCTTCCTTTTTGAATGTTGGTTTTCCTGGGAGGGAAGGAGTGGTGTGCTAGCAGAGTTCAAGGGACTTCCCAGAGTTCACACTGAGAGGCATGCAGATTTACAAGACTGTGTGGTTTCTGCAGAAGACAGAATAGTGGAACAACCTGTGTTCGTAAAAGTACCTGCAGAAAAACCCCAGCTCTTCCCCAACCTGTCCATGTCTTGTGAAATAAAGAGGTGATGTTATGCTTTTGGGATTTTCCCTTCATTCAGTGTGTTACATAGTTTTATGTACAGCTGCAGAACTACCTGAAACACAACGATTGTAGTTCAAGTTTTCTTTTCTCTTGCTTGCTGATATCACCATGTTCAACAATCCTTAATGCCAGCCCAGCAGCTAGTTTTATACCTCAAAGAATCTGTTCACATGCCATTTTTGACCAATGTGAGCCGACAGGCCCTTATGTGAGGTGTTCCTTAAAGATACAGGAACTAAAATGCACATTTTCTGATACAAGGTGACAAGAACTGCGCAGCAATGTGTACTATGAGGAAAACAGTGTTGTTATATAACATTAAACCACGTTAACTTAATCTAGTGCACCTCAAGGAGAAAATTAGGATCGTTTAAGCATTTCAAAAGCTCTTATTGATGCAGGCATACCAATTTTCTCAAGAAAGGAGGACATAAAGGAAGACAAACGGAAGACAAAAAAAACATCAGTTAAATGTGAGAACGCGAAAGATTTTTTTTCTCACCACCAAGAGAAACAATTATTTTCTTTAAAAAAAAGAATGAGTAGGTAAATTTAAAAAAAAAAACGTTTTAACAACAACAACAATAACATCATTATTTTGCGACCTGTAGGGAGTAGAGAAGGAGGGGAGAAAAAAAAAAGGGGGGGGGGGGACAATAACAACAGCAATCATTACAACAACAAGGTTTACAACAAAAGGGGTTAAAATTGTTACAGAATTACACACGATACGACGATAACTGGGGGCATAGAGCCGATTGAGGGAAACATAGTGCCGAATGACTGGACGAACAACTTAGTGAGTAGAGTAGGTCAATTCTTGAAGATAAATATAAGATCTAAATGCCGACTTTTTTCATTTCGCAAAAGAAAAAAAAACAAAACAATCATTTATTAAATTCCAAGTCAAAATTTAAATGGAGCACTGAAATATATTAGTGTTATAAGATAAGAAAAAAACTGCTCGGAAAAGTGATAAAACTTTTGTCAAATCTAAAAAATTAAGAGGACTATATTATGAGACAGAAAGTCAACATTTTGTATTAAAAAACAGATAAAAGACAAGTAATAATTAAGATAAATTCAAAACATAAAGAAATTCAAACCGATTCAACATTTTGCGCTAAAATGCAAAAATTTTGAGTTGCTACAAAGTATAAAATTTAAAGTCAAAAGTTTTGTCTTGTAAATTTGACTAAATAAATATTTTTCTTCTTCTGGTATTCCAGAAAGTCCCCGCCTGCTTCCACTATAAATACATTTCTTCTCAATCAACCTTATTTGTTTGAGTGATAATGAATATCTGCAGTAATCTGAAAAGGTCACGGTTATTCTTAGCTCAGAAAACACACATTTATTGCAGAGTGTTGAGAGCTCCTGTCAGAGTCACACGCGGAGCTAACAGCGTGCACACTTCTGCATCCAGCCCATCAGTGATGTTACAGCTGAGCAGGAAACAGCCTGAGGACACATTGTGTTCTGTGGTGACTGACAGAACTGTTAAAATTGCAACCACAGCTTCCTCAGTGGACATGAAGTGCTTGCGCTCTTCACTTTTCTCATTCTTGAGTCTTTCACATCTTCTCAAGAGATTTGATTCAAATCTTTCAGCCGGCAAATTACATCGAAGGTGAGAGGAGACTTTGAGTCAAAGTATTGTGGAGGAAGACAAAGAAACAGTTAGAGCAATAAGTAAGTCTCTGTTTTATGCGGGGACACACATACAGGCTAATAGGATGATACAGTTCAGGGGATGATATTGAGGTTACAGACAGAAACAAAGACTTTTCCAGCCTCTCATCCCCTTCCATATTGTCTTGTTTTTTACTTCTTATTTTCTTTAATTGCTCTCACCTCTCCCATTTTGTCTTATCTTGCATCAATTCTTGTCCTTTTCTTCTTCTGTACTTTTCTTTCCTTTGTTACCTTTCTTCCTTCTCTCAGCATCTTCTCATCTCTTCTCATTTCCTCTCCTGTTTCTTGCTTTCCCATCTTCCCTCTTTTCCCCTGACTCTCCCAGGCTGCAGCTCTGTCAGATAGACGTCACAGATTAGGAGATGAAAGCTTGTGGCTGCAGAGCAGCAAAAGTCAAACGTCTTGATGTGGCTCTAACCAGGACCCTGGGATCTGTTGTTTTTTCACTATTGGCTCCAAAATACAGACCGATCTCCCCTTCATGTCCTCTAGCTGTGGGCGTGTGTACATGTTTGGTGTGTGTGAGTGGGGGATTTGGTGCTGAGCTGTGGTGGGATTAAAGTGTTCACACAGGTGGGCTGCTTTCCCTCTTTCCCTCACTGACCCGTCAACCCTCCTGAGAAGGAAAACTGAGAAAGATAAATAAGGGAGTGTTTGTGTGCGAATAATAAGATATTTAACTTTTTTTCCACATCATAAATTATATCAAATTTCATTCTCAGTAAAATTTTGGCTTATACGGAAAGACATAATTTGGATATGTGGGACATATGATAAGCTTCATAGTTAAATTAATAATTTTCAGTGCATTGATTACTGTGCAAAATAGTAAACTTGTTGAAAGTTTGTATAATGTACAGTGATAATCAATAGTTTGGACACCTACTTATTCATTTTAAGTGAGTAGGGGTGTTCAAACTTTTGACTGGTACTTTTTGCACAGTTTGCTTAGCAATGCTGCCAATTTGCTCACGTCGTTTTTCACCTCTTCTCATGGCTTTTCTTGAGCTTGTGCTCACCACAAAGATAACATAAAGTCTGTGATGATAAAAGTGGTTAATGGCACAATTACAGGTTAAACAAAAAAAAAAGATTGGTGAGAGAGAAATTGATCTGAAGTGGCTACAAAAATGGGGGAAAAAAACTGATACATAGAGAAGCCAGCACTTGTATTGAAGTTTATTCCTTGTAGCATTTTCTTAAAGCAGAACTTGGTAATCCTAAAAAGAATGTGAAATTGTCTTTTAGATTTTAATTAATGCAACATGCATGCCCATGCACCCATGCCCTCCCTCTCTGCTGTGCTTCAGCTCTTCAGCGCTATCTTCAAAGCTGCTCTCTGCAGAGGAGGCTGTCACAGGCTAATAATGGCAACTTAAAAGGTGTCAGTGTTCAACAACATCTGTGCTAGCATTTATTGGTTGATTCCTTAGTTACTTAGATACGATGGATTCTCATGGAGAAGGAGCCAGAGGAACTTTGCTTTTTTTTTTTAGTTTACAGATTGTCCATGTTACTGTCACCGAAGGTGCATTTAACAGTGTTCCCAACCTGGCACCAGATTTAGCTACTTTTGAGACCCTCTCAGCAACCTTTTTTTTTCAAAAAACAGTGATTAGCAAGAAAACTCACTTTTAACAACTTTTAAAACAAAATACCCAGTATTGCCCCACAAGAGTGAGGTTTCCCTTCTGCTGGAGGAACACCTCTCCCTGCATGTGAACTGCTTGCATGTGTGTGCGTTATATTGCATTAGGAGACTGAGGACAGCATGAGAAACATTTGAGATATCTTTTAAATGGGCTGAATACAGCACAGACGTTGTCTTACTTTTTTTGGAAAGTGATTGTGTCAAATGATGCTGCAATGCTTTAATAGTCACCCCAGGTTGACACATAGTCCCAAAGCGCCCCTTTTATGTCAGAATTTCAGACATAGAAAAATAACGAAATAGAAATAAAAAAATGTGTAAATGAGAGCTTTGCTTCGAGAGCTATGCTTTTGTAAGCCTTACCAAATACATTTTCATTCTTAAACTGAACCAAGCACTCAGTAAAAGTTGAAGTAAACAATGACTGGAAACAAAAGGGAGTTTCTAGAGTGAAGAGAGATAAATGCCGGTCTCCTTGATGACATTCATTTGTAAACTCCACTACCAAACCCCTCCAGTCACCAGAAGTGGATATTTTCACCTTTTAAAACTGGTAATAACCTACAGGTCATAAACTGTCGTGAAACGGATGTGTTGGAGTATTACACTGTCAGCCATTGCTCTTACAAACTTGATGTGACTCAACTTGGGTTTGACTTTTCTCTTTTGTAAGAGTGTGGACATGGAGAATGAAACAAGAGGGAAACGGTCCAAAAGTTCCAGAGAAGTGGAGCAAGAGCACAAGAGGTAAACTACCCACACACCAACAACAAAGATGATAGAATAAAGAAAGTCATACCGCACACGAGGAAAATTAGGAAATGTTTTAGTTAAGTTTAAAATACACAAGTGAAAAAAGCACTAAGACAGATTAATTGTTTGTTTTGTTAATTCCTTTGGAACTGAACCAGTACAGACCAGTCGGGTCAGTGAATGTTAGTGGTACCAAGTAGTTTACTAGCCCTACTATATTTTAGTAGGTAAACAAGATTAAAAAAGCTGTCAAACACTTCGAGCTCACAGCCTCTCTGATCTTGTAGGGATATCAGAGTATAAATTACAACACTGGCAGGTTTTTATGGGAAATCTTTTTTCTTTTCTTTTTTTCCACTGTATTTTTTGACAGGGTAAACATGGCCTTTCTGGACAAACTCCAGGGTCAGAGTGGAGGGACTGAGAAAGAGACAAAAAAGGAAAGCATTCACGAGGGAGCGCATCCTTATTTGGACCCTGAAGACTTCAGACAACAGGCAACAATCCAACAAGTGTCACTGACTCACCTGGAACCAGAAGGAGAGGATAGCTTCTCTGGCTTTACAGAGGAAACTGGTGAGTTCAAGTCACAGTAGATGTGTGAATAACCCGCAATCTGCACCTTTTTTTAGTCTGGCTCAAAGCTGGTTAACCAAATCTAAATCAGACGTGACAAAAGTTGCCCACCTCATCCTTTCTGTGATTGTCTGTTTAGTCTGCGATAAATCAAAGGCTTGACATGCTTCAAAAATGCAGGCAGGAAGTTATGCGTGGTACGTAGGGATACTTTCGCTCCTGGCATTCAAATCCTGCTGATACTTGTAGTTTGTGACAGATGGGAAATGTATGTGTGTGTCTATGAGTAAGAAAGCTTTTTCCAGGGCTTTCATTTACAAACTCTGATTTGACAAAAATATCAAACGTATCTGAGTAAGAGCATCAGACCTCAACACAAGCACACAAATGCACAGTTTGTTAATATGCCTCTTTCAGTCATGCAGGGAATTTCTCTGGAGCGCTGAAACCAGGCTCGACTGACAGAACCGGCCTGAAGCCGAGCAGACATGTCGAGAGGTGCAGTCCCACGCCTCTGTAATTGAAAGCCATACACCTATGAATAATGTCATGTTCACCACATGCTGCATGAAATGGGACCTTTGTCCCTAATCATGTATTCACTGAGTCAGGCTTTGAGATTATAAAATAGAACAAACAAGTATTTTCTTTGTTTGATTATCTGGCCTTGACTTAATGAGTTAGTCTGATGGCCAGACACATTTATGAGGATGCAGTGAAATATTCAAACTATAAAGAGATTTACAAACTCAAAGATAACATTCTATAGGAGGAAGAGACTAGAGATATCTGATGATAAATAAAATTTGCTGTTGCTTTGCTGTTGGGGTCGTTATTTTTCCTTTACCCACTTAAATTGTCAGTGAATGGTGTCATGAAGTCCGTAAGAAACTAACCTGGGTTGTTTACACATACATTTAAATTTAATTAAAAAAAAAAATCAATAAAGACAACTGCAAAGAATTTGTATGTAACTTTAATAACTAAAGTCAAGAGTCCAGCTTCAGCCTAAGATGTGCACAGTCATCTTTTCCTCTTTCTTTCAACACCACACTTATGAAGCATTCGAGTTGAACTGTCAGAATTCCAGGGTTCCTGGAAGGAAATTTCAACTGGAACGCCTTTCCAAGTAAGATTTCCAACAATGAAAAACAACCCTGACCTCAAATTTCAACAAGACTGACAAGAGGTGAAAGCTTTAGCAATTGACTGTTTTATTAGCCCTTCAGTGTATTTGGTATGGTGTCTAATGAAATGTGCTGCACATATGGTACTACCCTGCTTGTATAAGCTGTGTACACAATGTAGCGTCATCAAGTAGTATTTTCTCAACAGCTTAATTGGTCAATGATCTAAATGTACCAATGTTCCATTTTGTTATGGGACACACTGGCGACCCGTCCAGGTGTACCCAGCCTACCGCCCAGTGACAGCTGGGACAGGCTCCAGTCCTCCCGTGACCCTGAGTTGGATTAAGCGGGTATAGAAAATAGATGGATGGATGGCCACAGTTAGCATGGGTGTTACATCATTCCAAGCTCCATCATACTACCTCGAAAGTGATTGAAACACATCATTAGGACAAAGGCATTTTATTTGAACTCTATTGACTTTCCAGTGGAGAAGGCATCTTGACTTTTTGCATTCAGTGTGACAGATCCATTGATCCAAACGGTGTGAGCAGAGAGTTGCAGGTTCTTGCTGCTGGAGGGCCAATTAATATGTGCAGTGTGAGTTAATACAACGTACTAGACTAATCTTTGCATAATTTAATGCTAACTCAATTTGCATGCTGTGGCTGATGGGTAACAAGTCGTAAACCACCAAAATTATAATGGTGGAGTTTGACTTTAGGGTTTTGTTCCATGAGGTATATACATCAACGTAAATAAGCTTGTCTTGTATCAACCTGCTAAGGCAGCTACACGCTGTATGATTTTAGCCATCTTATAAGTTCACTGCTGGCCACAGTGCAAAAGGTATCGTATGACTTTGGCTATGACATTATGTTTTATGAATGAAGACTGTACGAAGATGACACCTGACACATTTTTGTTGGCTACAGCTGTGAAGAGCAACACAGATACCAAAGGGGTCATTAAAGTTGAGTAGGTTTTATCAACTGATGGACTGAAAAAATACTGCAGATAACTAACAGTGT
Source organism: Odontesthes bonariensis (assembly GCF_027942865.1). Classification (NCBI taxonomy): domain Eukaryota; kingdom Metazoa; phylum Chordata; class Actinopteri; order Atheriniformes; family Atherinopsidae; genus Odontesthes; species Odontesthes bonariensis. The sequence continues at coordinate 32,933,590 of NC_134517.1, read as the reverse complement.
GTGTTGATAAGTTTGCTGGTTTTCTACTCACCCTGTAGCTACAACTCTTGTTATCTATTTCAGTGCTGCATCCTTATTAAGTAGCAATGTGAATTGTGAATTCAATACAGCACCATAACTGTGTATATCAATGCTTCTGGTGCACTGGACTTCCTACAGTTTCCTTGCTAAACAGCAGGTGTCTCCAATGAGAAAATATCACTGTGACACCCCAGAAATATCTAGGAGAAGTCGTACAGGAATTTACATTTACAATAGTCCTATGTTTTTATGGGTTGTACAGATGCCTGTAGAAACAGACCATCTCACACACTCTTACCTTCAGGTTTTCTTGTTTTAAGAAACACCACTCATGCAGTACACTTCAAGTTAAGAAAATCAAGAGGTGCTTGACCAGCATTACGATGAGAAAGGTGACCATAAACCAGGCGTTAACATGATTTTAGCTGGAGGACACTTCATTCAGATCAGACATTTGCCACCATAACCCAACCAGAATTGCTTCTTCATTTGAATTCTACAAGTTAAGTTTAGTTTGGTTGGCTTCCAGCTACACTCTTCAGTTTTTTTTTTGTTTTTTTTTGCATTTTTGTTGCAGCCGTCATACTGCAGGATGATCATGACACAATCAGAACTTGGTCTCTTGCAGTCTTTGGTCGCAAAACCATTACAACAACAGTCTTTGAAACTCTGTAGGGATATGTAGGAATAATGTTTTTAGCCATGAGTAAAGATAAATTTCTTCCACGCTCGTCATCTTTCATTTTGACAGTTTCAGTTTGACCATTGACAGTTTACAAAAGATCGATCTAAAAACGTGGCCTGAGACATGAAGGCACAAGGTAGAGCCTTTGATTATGAAAACCCCTTAAAAACAACTCTGGATCTGAGACTGCATTCAACAAGTGTCAGTTTCTCCCATGAAACGATAAGAAATATCAAGAGAAATATTGACTAGGTGACAATAACTCCCCATAGGAAAAGTGGCACCTTGTCCCTGCAAAGTGGAGGAATAGGGGCCAAGTGTTGGTGGTATACGGAAATGTTCAGGAATATGGATTTAGCTTGAGTGAGTGAAGCTATGCAGACTGGATAGTGTAGTGGTAAGATTGCCGCCTTTCATGTGGGTGCTTGGGGTTTTGAATCCTGATAGTCACCCTACAAGAGCAATAAATCTGAAGACTCATCACCAAAAGGTAGCCCTTGTAGTCTTTGAATACAAAAAAATTTTTTTTTAAAGAAACTGCTTGTAATTTTAGATCAAAACCCACCTGTTTTTTTGTATGTTTTTGCATTTTAAGTTACAAATATTCAAACAAGGAGCTGAATTATTCACTTCCAGCTCACCGTTTTTTCCATCATAATGGGGCTGAAACTTTTTTTTTCATTTCTCAGAAAGCTTTAGAACCATGTTAAATGTAGAGAAAATTAAAATATCAATTGATCTGTGGTGTTTTGATATTGACGAAACAAAAGTTTACATTGTTCCCTCTACAATATAAACTCCATTTACAAGGCATCTTGTCCTACCTCTCCATAGCTGCTCATTCTTGACTAACTGCCATCAGAACACTGGCCACAGCAGGGCGACTTCACTAGTCCAGGGTTAAAGCAAAAATACCAAAGAATATTCCAAACATTCAGCCTGCCATTGTGGGCGCAGTTGCAATCGTCGCAATCCCACAACATCCTCTATCCATGACAGGATGCATCCGCCAAGCCCAGCCTATATTTTACCAGCATTAAGATCAGGATTTTCCATTCTGCCATAACCTGCATGAGACAATCTCCTGCCTGGTTAAGGGATGGCATGATCAGTAATTTTCTCATCCCAGAAATGGACCAGCCTATGGCTAAAGAACCACTGGAAGTTTGATCCTGGTGCTGCAGAGATGTCAAAGTTACCAGACAGGAAAGCGTTTAAAGTTACTGAAAATAAATGACTGCAAGAAGACTGTGCAGTCTGTTGGAGTACTTTAACCAAGTTACTGTTGAAAGACTTTGTTAATGATTGCTGCTTAGCCTTTAGTGGCTAATCGTGTTTACAAATTGTACTAGCAGCTCCACAAAAGAAAACACTGAAATGTGAAATAGAGAGACCTTCAGCTGTGCACAAATATAAGCAAAAGGGCACAGCTCTGCATATCAGGACAAATACAAAGCACTCTTTCCTTAGGGGCCTCTTGGAAGCAATAAGAGATAAAAATTTACTCTTTGGCGATTATTTCTGTTTTTCCTGTATTTTCCAGACCCAGAGCCTGACCAAGACTGGGCCTTGATGAAACTGATTGCCATCTTTCCAGACTGTGCCAAATGCTTCCTTGAGGACATCCTCAATCAGTGCAACGGCGATTACGAGCAGGCCCATTCCCTACTCCTCTGCACGCTCAGTTGAATCTTTATTCATCTTTAATGTGGGAACTATCTTTTATTAATTTTGCAGCAGACACTATATAGATAGAAGATAGCAGGAGAACAGATAGAAGGAAGTTATCTTCAGTGGTTTGGTGGTAAAAAAAAACTAAACTCTACTGACTGTTGTACACAAATATACCTACAGAGGACTGTGTGTTTTCTGTGATCTGTTTTTCATTCTGCTGTTAATCACTTAGTGTTTGGTGTCTTGTATTTGTATGGATGCACTTGTGAGTCATGCTGGGTTTTTGCCCTGACAGGGAGTTAAATTGATGTTTGTTTTCTAAAAATCTAGTCAAAGGTCATTGCGTCGTGATTATATTTGGGGCTTTTAATTAAATCAGTGTGCACTAAAAAAAGTTTTTATGTCTTTTTCATAATCAAAGTCACATGCAAAGTGTCTATAGCAGGACACTAAAATATGTAGATCCAGTAAGAACTGATTTCAGTTCAGCTAAACCTTTTTTGTAGATTCATCATCACCATGTGTCTCACAGTTTTATCAGTCCTATGTATTTTAGCTTATAGGGTTTATAGGACTTATAGCTGCCCTTGGGCTATAAATGTGAGGTACTGCATTGCTAAACTGAACACAGAGATGGTTATCACCTGATTGAAGCAGGAAAGAAATATGGGTGGTGCTGTCCACAAGAGGGTCTGAAAATCCCCTCTAATTCGGCATGAAGTCATGTTTACTACTGATGTCATCCAACAAATATCCTTTCTTCAAAGATCAACAATAAACCCAACAGTTCTGCATACATTCCATCTAAGTAAGACGTTGAGAAAGATGTTGATCATGTTTATTCTATTTTTCTGAAAATATCGATTTGAGGTGCAGGAAAAATATCTAAAGGGAGGAATTCAAGAAAATTCAAGGAAAATAGCTTTTCGACTTATTTCACATTTAACTTACCTAGCAATGGGAAATAATTATTTGTCGGCTTTCTCTCTGATACAATAACAAGATTCTCCCAAATTGTGATGGTGTTCATTTTGATTCAACATAATGCAACTCAATGTGGTTCAGTGCATTGCAAATAAATATGATTCAATGCTTTTCAACATTCTTGTACTCTTGGTTCTTTCACAAGCAAACAATAATGATAAACTAAAAGCTTTTTTTTATGTTCTCTGACAAAAGCAATGTAGCGTTACCACTGCTAGCATTAAGATGTTCTTGACACAACATTGAAAAATTGTTTGAAGGTGTCACACCCATGGACTCACGTTTTTTAGTTTCATGTTTAGGTTAGGTTTATGTGTCAGTTCATGTCTTAGTTTTCCCTGCACCCGGTTAATTAGCTCACTCACTGCACCTGTTTATTCCCCTCCAGCTGCACTTTGTCCCAATCACGCTCACTCCCTATTTAGTTTCCTGCCTCCCCTGTCAGTTTTGCCGGATCTTTGTTGCTGTTGTTGCATGTTGTTTGTTGCCATCCATGTTCCACGAAACCCGAGAAGCTAAGTATTTATTATCCAGGTCATGTTAAGTCCTTTGTTTTGTTTTTCCCAAGTATCTATCCTGAGTTACGTTTTTTGAATCCGGCTTTGCCGCGCCTTTTGTTTGCACTTTGTTTTGTTGTTAATAAATCAACCCCTTTTTTGGAAGTCCGCATCCGTGTCCACCCTTCCATCCACCACAACCTGACATAAGGTATGGCAAAAAGGGATCAATACTCTTTTCTTTAGGGACAAAACTGGGGCTATCCAAATCTGAATTGTAAGTGGGGGCAAATATTTGCTGTTGTTTCTATTCATTAGTGAAGGAAGTCTAAAGCAATCTTTTGAAAAGCCATAAATAATTTTAAACAATAATGCGTTTCTATTGACTGGCATGAAGTGACTAAACTAGGCTGTGTGGTGTCCAGAGGGTGGCAGTATAGGCTACAGTGCTAGTAGCTATAATTCAGTAGAAAAAGGAGTTGCCCAAACTAGAAACAAATCTGAGGAAAAACAACTGCGGTGGACATCCACAGGAGAAAAATAAAGAGCACTTCCTTCGGAATTACTTTAATCTCTCAGAATATCTGGGAAATAGTTTATCATAAATATAAATAAGTACCATTTTATTTTACATGTTGTACAAATACATAAAGAAGGTATAACTGTACTTTTCCAGGTAGAACCCTGCTCCCTTGTGGTGATCATCTTTGAGAACCAAAAACTATAAAATCCTTCCTCAAAGGCACTGTTTGACACTTTGGATAATATATTTGTTCCCTTTTTGTTAAGGTTTTAGGAGCACAGGTGAGTAAAAGCAAGTGACTTTATCTACAAGTGAAAAAGATAAACCATAACTTAACTGGGGTGTACGCTCATGGTGTGACATAACTTGAGCTGAACAGGGGTGGGATTAATCAACCTCTCAATCTCAAAGGTGATGTTGGAATACCTGTCAAACATGTAGGGAATGTCCCTCCTGACTCCAAGAGAAGATGAGAATGTTGTCTCGATGAACAAACACAAAGTGGTTTAGAAAGTCCCTGAAGATTACCTTTGCAGATTGGACCGAGGTGATTGGCACTCCTCAAGTTGTTAATAATACCCATAATTATCTGCATTGTTATTTACAAATAAGATAATAATATATAGATGTAAAAGTCTGACTGACATAACAAAGGGATATTATACTCTGCTACATTTGGTGTTCAAACTTTGAGTGTTTTCTTTTGTTTCTTAAACTGCTTTGAAATACATGTCTGAGAAAGGTTTAAGGCGGGGTGGGGAACGATGAAGTCAAGTCCGAATTCATAGCGGTCACAAGTTAATGTGTTTTGCTAAATCTGGGTGGTTTTAGAGTGTATCACTATCAAGTCACTAGGAAAATCCTCGAAATGAACTGGCAGTGAGTACGGATACGTGGGCGAGAGGTTGGGAGACATCCCTGATCTGTCTCCTAATCAATACAGTTCAGTGCTGTCTGTTAGCTGATGAGATGCTGGTGTGGGAAGGTATCAGATGATGTATTCTCGGGATGTGTAGATCTCATTCAGAGCAGTTTAGCTACCTCAGATGGAAACAACTGTGGAATTAGTGCAGCAGAACTGTTGCCTGTTCCAAGAAGCAGGTTTACAGACTTATTTAATTAAAACATTAAATCCCCAAGATTTGTTGCATGGATTGATGCAGGAGGACTTGTTTTTACTTAGGAAAGTATTTCAAATAATTCAACCTGCTTATTGGGAAACGCCTTGACCTTTGTTGTGTGTGTGTGTGTTGAAGGTTTGTGGAAGTTATGATTTATGAGGGAAATTTTGGCTATTGTGCTTCTTTTTGTCTGCGGCAAAAAAAAAAAAGTTTCTGTTTATGACTGTCTTCCAGAAAACAACAGTATTAGTCATTGACAGATGAAAACAACTTATTCTGCATTCAGGGCCAAAGCAGAAGGTAGCGTGACTCCAATATTTGGGAGGGGGCTGGGAGTGAGTGCATGGCCATTAAGTACGTGACTACAGAGACCCTGGAATGCTTCGTTTTTTTTTTTTGACAAATATCACAACTCGTGACCACAAAGTTAATTATGGAGAAGACTTTGCTCAGATGTCCTGTTGCCTTCTGATATTTGTCAAAATGTTTTTTACATTCATCTTTAACTGGAGTCGGCCTTTGTGTTGATGTTTAATGGTGGCGTGTGTGGGATATTGGCATTATTGAGACAATAATTCAAGAGACGTATTAAGTCCACTATTTATTCGATGATGTCTGCACTGCCGTTTGGGAAATGCAAGTTTTTTTGCTACTCTGTTAAGGAAGTTCTAGTGTAGCTAACATGCTACTTACATCACTGATTTCAAGCTGTTTCTGCTGAAGTTCAAATTCAACTAATTAATTTATGTAGTGCCTAAAGTTAAATTAAAATAATTAAGTTAAATCCAATTCAGGGCTGCATAGTGGTGTGGCGATTAGCACTGTTGCCTCTCAGTAAGAACGTTCCTGGTTTCTCCGTAGGTCTCTCCGTCTTCCTCCCACCATCCAAAAACATGCACTTTGGGTCAATTGAGGATTCTAAATTTACCATAGAAGTGAGTGTGCATGGTTTTTTTCTCTCATTTATTGTCATGTCTATTAGTTTTGTTAGATTTTAAGTTTGTGTTTAGTCTTTCATTTTTGCCATGCTTTCCTTAGTTTCTCTTGCCCTGCCATCAGCTTCACTCAGGTCACCTGTGTGTTTTCCCCTCAGCTGCACTCACTCACCAATCACTCCCGTCAGTATTTAGTTTCCAGGTTTCCTCATGCATTTTGCCAGATCCTAACCATCCCTCATGTCAAGTCACTGTATTCATGTCAAATCAGTTTTTTTTTTTTTTTTTTTTTTTTTTTTTTTTTTGGCAGTTTTGTTTTGAATATCTGCATCCGGGTCCTACCTTCTCCAGGCCACGCACGACGCACATCAACCCAAATGTGACATTTATCTCTATAACTGGCGACTTGTCGAGAGTTCGAAACGCGTCTTGCCTGATGGCAGCTGGGATATGAGCTAAGCTCACCAAAACCCTGAATAGAACAAAGCAGGCTTAGAAAATAGATGAATGGATGGAAAAAGATTTTTTAGGAATGTATAACATTCAATTCAGTTCAGTGCTATAATATAAAATGCCAATTAGTAAAAAGTTGTTTAGTTTGAGAATCCAATTAAGTAATCATGGCCAGTGCACATTGACAAGCGAGAATAATCAACTGTTGAAAAGAATTCCTGAAGAACTGGATTTTTCTCAGCCAATACAATATGTTTTGTCTTCTTCTTCAAAGTTCTGTTTCCACAACAGCCATTGTTACAGCCACACGTGGTGCAGGCTATACTGCCAATTTCTGAAGAAAATCCCAGAATGTTGTTTATTACCAGTTAATGGAAATGTGCCATATGAGGATTTTATGCTCAGCAGAAATGAATCCTCAGTCTCACCAGAAAACATGGAATACATATATTCTCCATTTCTCAAAAATGTTCTTATGTTGTTTTAAATGCCTCCATGGATGGGCTTCTACTTAAATAACTGACCTCTTAAATGCACATACTCCAGCTGGAGACATGCGGTCAGCCAACCAACTCCTCCTTGATGGGTCAGAATCAGGCTAAAAACAAAAGGAGATCAAGCTTTGGCAGTCACCTAAATTATGGAACAGCTTACCTCTCTATGTTAGATCTGTTCCCACTGTTGGGCAATTCAAGTCCTTACTAAAAACCCATATCTTTTTCCTCAGCTTTTCTTTCGAGTTGAGCACTTCCTAGCAGATTTTTATTTTTCCAATTCCTATGATGTATTATTTATTGTTGTTTTTATGGATGTTGCATTTTCATTCTGTGAAGCTATTTGGTCAACGTCAGTTGTTTTTGACTATGCATACTCACTGTGTTCTGATTATCTCTTACTATCATTGTCATACTACATTTCCATGTTTTTGTTGAATGCTATCCTGAGGTCCGTTTCACGTAGCAGGTTTAGTGAAAACTCTGAGTTGATTAACCCTGAAATGAGGGAAACCCTGAGTTTTCCGTTTCACAAAGGGAGGTAACTCAAACCAGAGAAAGAGGGGTAACTCTAGCCTGTTTCACAAAGAAAGGTAACTTAACCTCTCGGTCAGTTACCGGAGTAACAGACTCTCTGAACCTAACCTGGTCGGGACCAGGTTTTATTCAAGAAACCTTGAGTTTCTTTCTGTCTCCGCCCTCTTTCAGCCACACACGCCATTTGATTTCCTCATTCATTCAGTCAGCAGAGCGAGTTCTTCTACTTCTAGAAGTCCATTAGGCACAGTAGGAGGCGACTTTTTTCACGAACATGTCCTTTTGACAATGATTCCGTGGATGAAGGTGCAGCATTATTGCGCAGAGATATTCGTCGGAGATGGTTATCAGACCGCGCATAGATTTTTGCATTTACAGACAATTATCTTTTTGAGCGGCACCATCAGAATGTGTTGGGACAAAAGAAAAAAAAGACATAAAAGACAAATATTTGTATGAATAGGCTTAAAAAAGACATATATAGGCCTATTATATTTTATAAAGGCACTCGTGTCTTGGGGGTGGACTCCCTCAGCCACTGGCCTCCCGTTAGAGGTGGTGGCCACCACCCGTTTTACGGGCATCTGCCTTCTTTCTGTTGGCTCAGTAGAAGTCTGTGTTAGTTTAAATAGGCTTAATTATTTAACAGAACATGATATAGATGATGACTCTAAATTGTCCTTCGGAGTGACTGTGAGTGTGCATGGTTGTTTGTCTCTATGTGGCCCTGTGATGGACTGGCGGCCTGTCCAGGGTGTACCCCGCCTCTTGCCCATTGACCGCTGGGATAGGCTCCAGCCCCCCCGCGACCCGACTGACGGATTCAGCGGTATAGATAATGGATGGATGGATGGTATAGATGAGAAGACATAGTTTATGTGTGTGAAAACAGCATTATGTTGGAAATAAAATAACTGCACAGTCAAATAGCCACTTAATATTTATTTTACATTGTAAAACATGATCAAAATGAGGTACCTCCATGCCGAGGTCTCACCTGTTTGAACAATGTTTTTATATTTCATCTTAAACTGCTGCCAAGAGCGCTTCTCCCCTGCGGGATTGCACCTAAATGAATGGGCTACCATTCAAGCAGTTTCCCTGTAATATTATTGTGATTGCAAAGGACTACATTTAAATTTACACTTTTGCTGCTGCAGCGGTGTTGCACTTATTTCTAAAAACGTATTGAAACTCGCCGTATGAGCGCATTAAGATTTCCAATTCGAGGTTGGTGAAAAACGTAGCCCCTCCTCTTCCCCGTTGCCATGGTGACTCGTCGAATCGGGGCTCCATTGATGCTGGCTTTTTAAAGTTGTGGTGCACGCGCTAAGAGCCTCTCCAACTCAAGGTGAACTTACTCAGAGTTGATTAACCTCACTCAAATCAGCGTTTCTGGAACCGAAAACTCAGAGTTTTCTATCTCAGAGTAGATCAACTCAGAGGTCAGGAATAGACTCAGAGTTGGTTGAACCTGCTACGTGAAACGGACCCCAGACGGTCTGTGTAGACTCTCAGTCATCCATGCTGTTTTAAGTTTGTAGAGCAGAATTTAATCTTGGTAAGACAGTTCCTCTAACCTCTAACCAATGGAGAGCTTTTTAAAAGGGTTAATTGACTAGAACTTGCCATCAGAAACTAACTTAGAACTGACAAAGAAGACCTGTTGCCTTCTATTGAAGCTGAAAGCCTATTTAGTTGGCATTTCTAAAATGCAGGGTTTGTGACTGCTTCCAATAAAAACATACAGTGTTTGTGTAGTTCAGTATGTTGAGATAAGATCTGACATATTTTTGCACATACTTCCGTCCATGCTACAGGGTGCAATATGGGGAAGAGATTTAACAACAATGGAATGACTGTGTAAAAGCAACATGGAAAAGGTCAAACTGAAAATTTAAGACACATTTTCCAAACAGGTGAGGTGTCTGATACTTAAGAGAATATTTGAAAAGAAGCATCACTAAGGTCACTGAGTGCATAGGCTCCAAGCGCATCACTGATGAAGGCCACTGAGTGTATATGTCCCCAACCAGAGGAGCATAGAGTCAAATATGGAGATTTGGAGGAAAATACATTCCAAAGACATGAAGTCCGTATACATTATTTTCTGGCTAGATGCCTGGAGACAGGGACATGGAGCATCTTCAGGGCTACCAAATGGGGGAAAGTTACCCCAAATAAAAAGGAGCTGCAGACAAAAAAAAAAGCCAGAGCTTTAATTCAAACATTGGGCTCATCTCTCCAGACTTGATGCATCTTTTCTGTAAATTTGAGATAGACTTGATGAATGCAATAAAGGTTTCAGCAGAGTTCTTTCATTACCCATCTACACATCGGCTGATTGAAGGCGACCATCCCTGATTCACCTCACAGGTTTACAAATGTGTCAAAAATACCATAACAGCTTGTTTCTGCTCCCACTTAAAAGTGCCAAAAAGCTTTTATGGGTTAGAAAGGGTATGTGGCTTTAAGACGTTTTTGATATATCACTGTTAATGTCCACAATCAGAATTGCTGCCTTTTGTCCAATCAGCATGTCCAGGTAGTTTTCTTTGTGGCAATCTTCCCATAAGTTGTTTCCATAAACCTTGTAATTAAAGTCTAACCTCAACCACAGCTGTCGCAGCATTTAAAAAAAGACTTGTGAGTCATTTTAACCCTGACAAATGCCCTACTTTGGCCTGCAGGTATGAGAACAGTTGTTATCCCTGTTTGTGGAGCAACTGTTCTTCACACATTGAGTCATGAGAAGGAGGCAATCAGGCAGAAACAAAGTCCTGCAGCGGGGGAGGTTTGATCCTGCAGGGGAGTGGATGAAGGGGGCAGGTGCAGGAGGAAATGGATTCTTTCCTGGAGCTTCAGAGTACAGCCATTTTTGCCTGAACAGCATCCAAACTCCACAAAATAAACACACGTTTGACACACATGTGCTGCACCAACGCATAGGTTAACACAGAAAACACCCACTTAAGTCCCACAGGAGTGAAGGATCCTTTCCTGTCTGGTCGCCAGTACTGGTATACTGTTGTTCTTGAACAGAGATGAATCAGAGGAAGGAAGAACTGCCTTTTCACTCTTATGTTTATATTCTCAACGAAGGTCTTACATTTCCATCTCTTAGCCACTTGATGTGTATGAGTATCCTTACAAGTGTGCATGATATATGGAGTCTGATGAGGTCGAACAAAACTCATGCGTTTATTAACAAAAAAATGTATTACCACGGCTGTAAAAACCATCGGGGCTCAGTTTCTCCCAGCCTTTAGTTAACACAAACATTTAAGCCTGTTCAAGGAATTACACTCAGGTTTGATGTATTACAACTTTTAGCTACTTTCAGTTTTTCCATTTGTTGCACCTTCAAGCAATTGTCACGTTTCAGTCACAGGACCACCCAGCGGTTGTTTCTGAGGATGAGCTGTTCGCCAAAGACGACCATTATCTCAACATATGGCAGAGCTTCACAGACTGACACGCATGCATGGATGCAGCGGCCTACAAACATTTGAGAGACCAAGAGTTGGGGGATTCCCACAGGGTGGTTCACAGTCAGAATGAGGTCACCTCATTCTGTAGTGTTACACACACAAACCCCAAAACTTCTGGGTGAAAAATATATTCAAATATGTCCACTTCAGATACATACCAACAGTTCCACACAGCCATGAAGATCTGGGGAATATTGAATATCGGTTTAAAACACATAAAACATCTTGATATGTGGGGAATCACCTCCATTTGTGTTTATAGCTATGGAGGATGGATCTTTTAAAGGTTATTCAACATCAGTTACAACATCAAGTTACAATATGATCTCATGCATGATCAGTGCAGTTCTAGTCACACATCTTGCTTTGTTGTTCTGACAGACTGCCACGGAAGGGGGGTGGCAGTCCACCACCTCCTAATGTGATCCCCTTGCCCCACAAAAATAAAATGAATAAAAAAAACAGATAACTTGGGGTAAAAAATAAAATGGAAATAATACAGTTATTAACCGTTTTGCTTAATTCAAACTTAATGTCTTTTGTTCTTAGAAATGTTACAGCTCGTTACTTCACTGTTGGTGCAATAAATGTTTCCCACAAGTGTTTGAAAAACTAATATCATACTAACTTAATGAAGTTATTTAAGAAAATGTATATGCTTTTTCATGAACAATCTATTCAGTCCTGCAGCACCTCTTGTCACCTTGTGCCTGAAGCACTTCGGCTGTGTCCCAATTCAAGGATTCGGTCTACAAAGGTGTGCCCTCCACAGACAGTAAAGGCTGAACTGACATTGGATAAATGGAAAGGTCTCGTCTACAGAGGACATCCTGATTATGCCAACAACTGTTGCCTCCCTTCACTGGCCGATAATGAATCTCAAGCTGAGAGAAGACCTGCATGGCTAGGTAAAATATCTTTGATTAACCTGTGTGTTTTTAACAACCACTAATGTTGACATCACCTAGTTAGAAAATGTAAGTTTGGTAGTTAACAGTTGCTAATGTCATTTGACTATGATAATATAATGTCCCATTTCATGTAATCAGAAGTGAAATGTAACACAACCGATTTCCTCAAGTGATATAAATATTACTTACATGACAGAAATTCTGCAAACATATCTTTATTTTTTTAAATGTAACCAATTTGGTAAAAAGCCTAACAGATGCTAGAGGCTCTGCTGCATAGAGCAGGGAAGCAAGTCCTGAACAATCTTTAAATTCACTCACTTTTTACTGTGCAAAAGTGTCTGTTGCATGTAATTCTAATTGTCTAACTTCCTTAAAAAGTTAAAGTAACAGTGTGTTACAACTACTGACATCTAGTGGTCGAAGTAGAAACTATCTAAAATTCCATTTACCCAATATCTAACGACAAATTGAATCTAGATCAGTGTCTAAATTATCTGTTGATGAGAAAAGAGGCAACTTAAGCTTCTCTTCAAATACCTTCATCAGCGATTTCCATCTAGTAAAATATCAAATATTCATCCTTATTTTCTGCCTATGCTGAATTTGCTTTGCTGCTTCATGTTTCACTTCTTTGAATATGTCGAATCACAAGCCATTGTCTGTTCTTGCATTAAATAATAAGTTGATCTTCCATTTCTCAAGGGTACCCTCAAACTTCTCAGAAAGCAGTACCCACGACCCTTGATTATTGTCTTTCTTCATCTTTGTCGCCCTCTATACTGTACTTTGGCTATTTGAGGGTTAATAAAGCCTTCATCCTACTGACGTCCTACTAACTCATGACGTAGTCTGAAAATATAAAGTAGACATTCTTGATTAAAATGAACTTGAAATTACCTAACCTTTTTTCCTACTCTTCACAACCATAAAGACTAATTGTATGCCTACAGTGTAATGGAGGTAAAGGCTTTTAATACTGAAAAAAAAAAAAGAGTTCTATCAGCCTCGTAAACTGCTGGGAAAACAAATGGAAAGATCAACACCAGTCGTTCTTCCCAGAAACAATGTCCTGGTTGCTCTGGATATTCCACAGACCTCACTGGACGGCTTGCACTGGGACTATTTCTCAAGAAGAAAGCACTTCCAATGAAAACTGTTCGGAGATACGTCTGTGGATTATCCAGAGTGACCGAGACATTCTTTCTAGAAATAGAACTATTTTTTTTGTTGTAATTTTTCAACACTTTGAACACCGCAAGCAGGATTCCAGTCACCTCTTTTGTATTGGGGGTGGCGACACAAAACTCACAAAAAGATATTTCAAAACTTTAACACATAAAACCAAAACTATCTGCCTTGCTAACCATCAGGTTGTTGTTGGCTGACTTTGGACCTTACATGCATACAAGATAAGTCTATTTCCTCATCCAGGGGTCCGGCAGTGTGCTGTCTGGGTGGGTTTTGGTTTTGACAGCACCCTACATGCTACTCTTAGACTTTACATTTGGGGCGTAGTGGTTTGAAGTCTGTACAACTGTCATAAAACATTATTAACAGTGAGGGATGAGTGCTATATATTTTAGGACACCGGTAAACCTCAGACTGACCTGAGTAAAGACGCTCAGTGCTTGAGCTCAATTGTGTAATCACCTAAAAATGTTTGCACACGCAAACTCAAACAGATGTACACAGGAATGTAAGCATGCAATTTGCATACAGGAACTACTGCTCTTACTTTGTATCCTTTACTCTCCCTCTTTCTACGCACACACACACACACACACACAATATGCACTCACAAACAATGTCAAACCACAACTGAGTCACTTTGCTTCCTGAGGAAAAACTGGCTCCACACAGAGGGCAGCGAAGGCACTCCTTCCCAGTTGGTTGATGTCGCTGACAGCAGCACATATGTTGTGCTTTCCCATACACTCTGCTCATACTCATCTGAGTTTGTGGGAATGTACAACATTGTGCATAAGTTATAGGCAGTACAGACACTAAAGGTTCTTATCCGTCATGCAACGCTGTCATGGAGGCATCTGATCTAGTTACTCTCCAGCAGGACTTTGAACCAAACATCGGACAAGTCATAAAGCAAAATAAATCATTTTTCAACTGACTGTTCAACCTTCACAGCCCAAATCCCAGCCTGATAGTGTCGGTCTTGAGTCACACGAAGAGACACGGATCCCTCAAATCTTCAGACAAGTTGTTTAAGTTGCATGGAAAAAGCCTCTGAAATTATGAAAGCATCCACATTCCCTGAAATATTTGAATAGCACTGCACAGATACAGTTATGTAAAAAAGAAAGTACACACTCTTCCAATTCTAAGGTTTTACATTTGAGGATATCATTCAAAATGATGTGTTTCTTACCAGGTCTTAAAATTAGAGAAGCAATTGTTGTTGCGCATCGATCTGGGAAGGGTTTTCAAGCCATTTCCTAACTATTTGGAGTCCATTATTCTACATTGAGAAGTGGAAAACAAGTGGAAACATTCAAGACAGTTGATACATTTCCAAGGAGTGAACATCACAGAAAGTTCACCTCAAGGTCAGACTGTGCAAACCTCAGAGAACCTGCAAAAAATCCAAGAGCTACAGACTCTACAGGCCTCAGTTTGCATGTTAAAGTTCATGACAGTACAATGAGAAATAGACTGAACATGTTTGGATTGGGTTGCAGGAGAAAGCCTCTTCTCTCTGAACAAACCACAATACTTCTAGAACAAATCCTTTAGATAGATGAGACCAAAGTGGAGATGTCTGGTAATAATGCATAACACTACGTTTGGAGAACAACTCATAAAAACTGTCAAGCACGGTGGTGGAGGGCTGATGATTTGGGCTTGTTCTGCAGCCCCAGGACCTGGGCACCTTGCAGCAGAATGTGTGAAAAAGAAAAGAATCAAGGTGTTGCAATGGTCCAGTCAAAGTCCAGTCTGATTGTAATGCTGTGGTGGGACCTTAAAAAAATCGGTGCATAAACAAATGCTGCAAAACTTAATAAACTCTAGCGACGTTGTAAAGAAGAGTAGATCAAAATTACTCCACTACAAAGTGAGAGACTGATATCATAATATCATACTGCAAGCGATGACTTCAGGTTATTGCTGCTAAAGGTGGTTCTACAAGTTGTTGAATTTTGGAGTGGCATTAGTTTTTCAAACAATAAATAACGAATGACACACTGTAATATATGTTTTGTCTAGAAAAAAAGCTGAGTAAAACATACAGTTTGAGCCAACACGTTTTGCCAGATCCATAAAGATTACAGTGTCTGCAAATTTAAGGGTAAGGGTTTAGTTTGTTGACCTTATGCACATGGATATACACCAAAAGTGGCATATTATTGTTGGTGCTGCCATCTCAGAAGGTCATGCACCCTTTTTATGTAACCTTCTGCAGGTGCTGCAGCCTGTGAATTTGCAAACCTCGTAGGCTGAAAGGTCAATGGTACAATTCACACAAAAAAGAAATATTTTTTAATCCAGAAGTAGAAGAATCACAGTCAGAAAAAAATATCTATGTACATATAAAGTTATAAAAACAAATTTGATAAAAGTAAAATAACTGTAAGCATCCCCTCAATAAAGATGCTCATATCAAATATTGACTTTCAACGTTGTTAGAATTGGACAAAATTAGTTTTTGCCTCAAAACTGTATTTCCAATAATATTTGCACATGTTTTAATGAATTACTGCACATAAAAAAGACAAGAAAGTTGTGCTTGGAGGTTCTCATCCCCCTCATCCTTAATCGTTTCCTATGCGGTTCATATTTTGTGTCTACTGTTACACAGGCTGTGTCTCTTCCAGCATCCATTAAACAGACAGAACCAGGGTCAGAGCACAGATATTAGGTTCTAATGATGATTTATGAGCTACTACATAACTCTGTGACATTTCAAAGGAGTAAGACAATATACACTCATTATTATATACGACAGTAGAAACTCATCTGTCTTGAATGAATCCCTTGGCTTTCGGATGCGTCCAAGTCCATGACAGCGTTACCGTTTGACTGCTTTTTACTTGCGCTACAAATCTATAAGATATAAAATGTGACCAAAAGAAATTAAATGAGAACATTCACTTTCATTGAAATCTAATCTTAGCAATAGAAATATAATTTAGAGTGCCCAAAGTTCCCACAAAATAGCAGATCAAGAATACCGCAGCCTGTGACAGGGGAGCTGGGCTGTCTGCTGGTGTTTTTAATTGCCAGAGCCTGGACCTCTCTTCTAATGAACATGACTCATGGTGTTTATAATGGCAGACTCCAGTCTGAACTTCAGCAGTAAAGCAGGTTCTAAGTTCAGCTACTTAAAATATGCAGATAGCTGGGTGAAGCAGAGGTGAAAGGCTGCCGGGTTCAGATACTCACGCACGCAAGTTAAAATGTTCTGCTGGTATCAAAGAAACACGTGTTGCAGCAATTTACTCCTCGTGCAAAAAAGCCAAAATAACAACTTTTCAACTTAGCAACTGTCAACAGCGCAACCAAAGGCCATGTCATCATCGGACTGCTCCTAAGTTTCCTCCACCCACAGGATGGTTTGCTCGGAGCCCCATTTCTATTTCACTGCTTAGACTCAGGCACAAAAAAACAGACGCTAAAACACATGTGGTGGGTTGAAAAGCAACTGATCCTTTCAGAGCCACTGTGTCAATTCCCACTCATCGAGAAACACAGCGATAGAAAAATATATTTAGAAAGAGAGATGTTTGTTCTGTTTAACCAGGTTTCAGCTTCCTCGGCCCCTGACCCAAACAGAAACGGTGGTCGTGTTCATGTCTCGTCTTTCACCAGCTGCGTCATTAGCTTGTTGTGAGGGGTGTTAATTTGTGCTTTTGGATTCTGAGTGGACATTTAGGAATTGAAAGGAGAAGCCACACACATACACACAGAGAAAGAAAGATGGATAGCAAGATGACAACATTTGCAGACCTACAGTGCGATGTGGCTGTTAGCGTAGCGTACAGTATGTGGTCCAGTGGGAGTCGACTGGGAGTGTAATTAGAGGCTTGAATTCAAGTGGAACAGACCTTACAGTAACAAGGCTGTGACGGTGACAGATTGATGGTGTGTAATGGGAGGTTAGGACAACAGTGGAGGTCCTCCTCGTGAATGGATGAGCATTTTACCTACTATGCTGCAGCAGAAGCTGTCCCCGTGTCTGGGAAAGAACTTTGGGGAAATCCCACGGGGCTGCAAATGTGCACACGCAGCTGGTTGTAGCACCAATGTGTTTTGCTCAAATTATCTAATGCAGCAAGAAAATTTAAGTTTTTAAGCTCCTATAAACAAAAGCGAACGCTGTCCTTCACACTTTGTTGAACTTAAACTAAATACTCTATGTCTAATGGCAGTGTGGCACAGTAGAAACATTCAAGATCAAGCTACAGATTCAGAAGGATTAGTGGAATATGAAAAGAGAAAAGAAAATCTGTGGCTTTGTGGGAAACAATTTGCCCATTTCTGTGGTCAAAAGCTGTAGAACTGTACAAATTATCTTGCAGAGAACCCCTGATAATTATTTCAAAACATCTACAGTACTGTGCAAAAGTGTTGATCCAACCCTCATTCCGTTCTGTTTTTCCTCCAAGCAGCCAGACTTGTAATCTTTTAAAGTGGTCTTGAGCAATTGTTCTCCAGGCTTTCTGAAGGTCTTTCAAAGTTTTTCTTTTGACATTGGCTTCGTTTACATTCCACTTTTTTTTACTTGATCATTTTCAGAAGAATCACTCTGTACTGACTTTGCTATGAATGATCCAAGCTTAAAAAAGGGACCTAACTCAAGAGATGAACCAGTGTTATCTTTATACATTTTGTACACTTTATACAAATTGGCAAAGGACCGATTTTACACATAATTTGTTCCCATTTCTTTATATGAATCTAGGAAAAATGTCAAGCATAACACAGTTTTACAGACAAAATAGCATTTTTGCACCAACAAGGTGATTCCCAAAGAACTATGTGAAAACTTGGCATATCTCAGCGTGGTATGCAGTGTGTCCTTAAAATATTTGAGAAACTGGACAAGTGGAGGACAAAAGAAAAAATGGCAGGCCTAAAAAACTATCTACAGCAGATTAATCATATCTGAAAGTGATGTCCTTAAGAAATAGGAAAAGAAAAACCAGCAAACACCTGACACAGGACCTGAGAGGACCTTCAGCTGATCCATCTACTGTTGGCCAAATCCTCATCGGAAATGGTCTTAGGGAAATGGAAATAAGGAGAAAAGGCTGAGTTATGCCAAATGACACAAGAAGTGGGCTGAAAAATCAGTGGCAACAGGTCTTATGGAGGGATGAATACTTCCCAGAGCCCGGACCTCAACATTGACATTGACAGAGAACGGAACAAAAGGCAGCCAACATCCAAAGAAGAGCTTTTGGATTTCCTTCAAATAGCCTTGAGAACTATTCCTGGAGACTACTTGAATTAATGACAAGAAGATTTATCTAAGAGGGTTTAAGTTATGTTGAAGAATGAAGGTCCCCTCATCAAATATTGACTTTCAAGCTTCTTAGAATTGGACAAACTTTGTTTTTGCCTCAAAACTGTATTTATCATGTTTACAAATGTTTCAGGAAATTGCTTGCCAGCATATAAAGAAATGTGGCTTCAGACTTTTGCACAGTATTGTAAATGTGCTCACACTGAGAATGCGGCGTCCAGAAAATTTTCGCTTCAGGAGAAAGAGAAAGAAAAGCACAAACAACTAAAAGTAAAATGAACCCAAAAACACGGGTCAGCTCCTTTCCCTGAAAACATTCCCTGAAACAAACTCAGCGGCTTAATATAGCCGCTCCCTTTGGACCCTGCCCTGACCCAACATTGACCATGTCCTGACCAAAGCTGTGGTCGCTCGCTGTCTCACTAAGGTCCTCACTGATGACTCTCAGCACAGCTTTGGCTCAGTGGACCCACTTCATCAAGTCAGGAGACTCCAGAGCAACACAAAAGCTTGGGCACAGGCACAAAAGCATGTACAGAGACACCCAGCTCAGTCGTGCACTATAATGCTTTCTCAGCACACTGTAGCTGGCTACATTTGCGCAATTCAAAGCAATTATGGTCTTCCTTCTAAAACAGGTCTCATAAGACTGCGTCTGTCTAACTGCTCTGCACAAAGAGCATCTCACACAATCAATCATAGATGTTACAGCATAATTGGAACGTATAGTTTCTTGCGGTCATCTCCTACCATGCTAGATTGGCTGCATTATGCAAATATTTTCAGTTACGAATGTTGATGAGTTTTGAAATTGTGTTCACTCCCTTTTGTCTTTGTGTTGTGTTTACACTGCGGTTAATGTCTTTCTAAATCAGATATTTAGGGAAACACAATGTTGTTTCAGTGCCTGAATCGTCTATGTGTGCATGTGAGAGTAAAAAGGAAACACGCAGGAGAACACAGTAGATTTTGAGTTTAGGAGTTAGAGGCATTTTCTGCATTGTTTCAAACAAACTCATCCCCTGGGAGCTGCTTCTGGTTTTTAGGATTGTCAGAGCATTACTGAGGGCTCACCTGAACATTATTATCCAAATTACTCTTCACATTCACATTATGATTACCCGCATCCACATTATTATGCAAGCGTTTGGAACAATTGCTCATAAACACAAAATGTCAATTTTAAAACGACTATCAAACCTTGAAATTGATTACAAAACAAACTAGGGAGATGCTTTTGGGGAGTTCCCGCTTCACTTCTGGTTGTTCAACTCATGTCCAATTCTGTCTGAACACTTTGCTGCTGGGAAAGCACTTTGCAAGTCCTTATAAGCATTGCAGAATTTGCAGTCAGACTTTGCTGTGGAAGGAGATCTGATGATTACTTGCAAGATCTATTCCAGTGGTAAGATGATATGTTTTTCTTTGTACTTCATTTAGTTTATTCATGCCTGTTACGACATAGAAGTCAGATGAGCCAGTAACTTTCTTAAACACTCTGTCCTACACTCTTAGATTTTATGTGGTGAGTTTTATATTGTTGAAATATAAAGAAACTTTCAAATTTGATCATTTGTCAAGGCTTATTATTGAGTTATTCTAATATAATCTAAACTATGCATTCAAAAAATATGTATTTTGTCATGGGCGCATGGTGGTGTGGTGGTAAGAGCTGCTGCCTCACAGCTTGAAAGTTCTTGGCTTGAACCTGCTTCTCATCTAGGGTCTTTCTATTCGTATTTTCCTTCTGCGTCTGCATAGGTTTTCACCCTGCGTTTCCCTTCAAGACATGCATGTCGGGAGCTCTGGTGAATGCTCTCAGTTTGGATAATCAGAGTGTAATTTAGACACCAGAGCAGAGCAAACCGTTTAGATTGCTAAAAATTCAAAGGCATTATATATGTCTCCCTATTACCAGGGTTATGGATGGGTCACTTCCTCAGGTCTGCTCCGACTGCTCTCTGCTGCAGGTAAGACACTGACTGCTTATAAGGACTTCATACAATGCTCCTTCAAAAAAAAGAAACAGCCCTTTAACATGCACGTGTATATATATATATATATATATATATGTGAGTGTGTGTGTGTATATATGTCTGGTTGCTGGTGTGTGTAATGAGTGTGGTTGTTGGGGGAAGATGGGGAAGGGGAAAGTTGGACTGTTATCTGTGTGTGTGCTTTGTTTTGAATGTGTGATGAGAGTAAGAGAGAGTATGTGCTGTTTTTAAAATATTATGGTCTGCATATTACTTTTATCTGTCATATTTTACAATCTTAATCTGTTCTTACCTTACGTGCCATGGGACTACAGGTGGAAATTAGCAAATGCTGCCACAACCTGGCACAAGGCATCTCTTCTCTCACGATTAATGCTTTTGTGCATTGTCCCTGTTTTAAATAAATAAATAAATGAAAATGAAATGACGTGCAGCCGTTTCTGCTGCCACAACTCACAACACATGAAAATGCTAATCTGGCCTTGCCTACATCTCCATCCGCCAGCAGCTGAAACAAATCTTCCCTGCCTCTGCCATGCAATGACCAGGTCTAATAATGATGTGGTTAAGCCATACATTAAAAAAAATAATAATAATAATTAAGTCATTCATCTTTGAACCACAGAATATTTCTTAAGAAAGAAGAAGGAATTATACAAGAACGTATGGATGTGGAACTATCATAATGGCAACATATTCGCTCTCTATGCTCCAGGAGCTGTGCTAACTCAAGGGCTGGCCTACTCCTTCCCATCTTTATTATGATGTCTGTAGAATCTTATGTGCTCCTCTTCCTTTACCTTACCCTTGTACACCGATGAATTTAGTCCCTTCTCTCAAATCCATTTCTCCTTATTAGTAATATTCAACAGAATGCAATATGATTTAGTGGTCTAATTGTTTAAATGAAAACACATTAATCCTGTAATAAATAAGAGCTGCGACTATAAATGGAAACACCATAATTATAACACTTTGAACACATTGGCAGCAATTTAATGACATCCTGACAAATATTTAGTGTGTGGTTTGAAGGATCATTAATGTAACCACCAAACCATGTACCATACATTCAGTTTCTGTCAAGATTTAATTAAATATCCGTGTGGTTGCTGAATCAGAGTCGTGCTCCAAGACCACACCCTGGAAAAGGTGAGGAATGTAGCTGCTTTTATTTTCTGTCATCCAATATCTGTCTTTTCTTTGTGTATGTGTGTGTAGATATACATCTGCAACGGACATAAAAACCTGACTCCCTCAGAGGAGATTAATATTCTCAGAAGTGAGATCTGTACCACAACCACACAGCCAAACCCTCTAACAAACTCACACAGTCACATGCAGTCTAATGACGACTGCTGAGCGAGTGTTTCCTGGCCTCTTGCTTCTCTTTCTTACCAGAAACGCGTCTGTCCAGGATCCACCAAAAACTGTCTGGGGTTTGAGACGTTAACACCTAGCTTGACTCTGTCGTCATTTCCTATAGTGCAGTAAATGCCTCATTGTCCTCAATGTCTGCAGCTCCACGAAACAGTTGCCATGACCAGGAATGGGTGGACAGGCTTAACTAATGCTGTGTGTAATTGTTCCAATTATCGAGAAGACAAATCAAATCATGAAGACTTAGCTTGTCTTTAAGAGCCAGATACGTGGGTACCACTTTGCCGCCTGCTGACATGCAAAGCTGTAACAAGCACTTGCGAAAGGCTCGTCAGTGCTTTGGTTGAGAAATAGATTTTGACTCAAAGTTGATTTGCTATTTGGGGTTGATGGGGTCATTATCCAGTTTCTTATGCCAATCGTAGCCGGTTTTTGAGAGAGGGAATATTAGATTTAGTGCTTGGAGAAAGGATTAGAGCACAGAAAGAGCTTAAAATATTGTTGTTTGAAATGTGTTTCTCCTTAATGTCACTTTTATACCATTGGAAAATCAATCCATAATATAAATATGAGATTAAAAATCATGACTATGTATTTGTATTCCAGGGAACAGTAAAAGTATTTTCAGTTCATTCTTTTTGTGTGGCCATTTTCACTTCTCCACTTCTTTTTTCGAAGGAGTAACGTTCAATAAGGAAACAAAGGAAAACCTTTGCCTGAAAACAGAAAGTGCAACATTGGTGGTGACAGCTATGTGAGAGATTTTCGTCCCTTGATTTCTAACTTTTTGTGGCTGTTGCATTCTTGTCTGCTGAGGCAACAGCCAGTAAAAATTTAGCATGTTTGCCTCTTTTGAAATTAATTCATCCCAACGTGATTATTGCTTTCACATAGCGGTGGCCGTGGACACCAAAACCACATCTGCTATTTCAATTCTGGACTCATGTTAAAATGTGGAATAGGCATGAAACAAAAGTAAGTGCATTCATTCTGATGGGCGAAAATCATGTGTTTTTTCATAACACCCACCACAAATTTCAAAATAACGTATTTCTGTGGGAGGTTTTTTCTGTGTCAGCATCACATTTTGTGTATTTTCACCTGGTAAGCCAGAGAGGAAATTTGTCTGGTAGACATTGTGAAAGGATGTATTTTAAGGCAGGGCATTATGTCTCCTCAAAGTAAACAGTCACTAAAAACAACTGTGAAATTTATATTGAAATCCAAGTTAGAAAATGTTTAATACAATAGGAAACAAAAGCTTGCTTCCTGGGGTCCGTTTCACGTAGCAGGTTCAACCAACTCTGAGTCTATTCCTGATCTCTGAGTTGATCTACTCTGAGATAGAAAACCCTGAGTTTTCCGTTCCCGAAACGCTGATTTGAGTGAGGTTAATCAACTCTGAGTAAGTTCACCTTGAGTTTAGCACGTGCACCACAACTTTAAAAAGCCAGCATCAATGGAGCCCCGATTCGACGAGTCACCTTGGCAACGGGGAAGAGGAGGGGCTACGTTTTTCACCAACCTCGAATTGGAAATCTTAATGCGCTCATACGGCGAGTTTCAATACGTTTTTAGAAATAAGTGCAACACCGCTGCAGCAGCAAAAGTGTAAGTTTAAATGTAGTCCTTTGCAATCACAATAATATTACAGGGAAACTGCTTGAATGGTAGCCCATTCATTTATTTCATTTAGGTGCAATCCCGCAGGGGAGAAGCGCTCTTGGCAGCAGTTTAAGATGAAATATAAAAACATTGTTCAAACAGGTGAGACCTCGGCATGGAGGTACCTCATTTTGATCATGTTTTACACTGTAAAGTAAATATTAAGTGGCTATTTGACTGTGCAGTTATTTTATTCCCAACATAATGCTGTTTTCACACACATAAACTATGTATTCTCATCTATACCATCCATCCATCCATTATCTATACACCGCTGAATCCGTCAGTCGGGTCGCGGGGGGGCTGGAGCCTATCCCAGCGGTCAATGGGCAAGAGGCGGGGTACACCCTGGACAGGCCGCCAGTCCATCACAGGGCCACATAGAGACAAACAACCATGCACACTCACAGTCACTCCGAAGGACAATTTAGAGTCATCATCTATATCATGTTCTGTTAAAAAATTAAGCCTATTTAAACTAACACAGACTTCTACTGAGCCAACAGAAAGAAGGCAGATGCCCGTAAAACGGGTGGTGGCCACCACCTCTAACGGGAGGCCAGTGGCTGAGGGAATCCCCGGAGGGAGTCCACCCCCAAGACACGAGTGCCTTTATAAAATATAATAGGCCTATATATGTCTTTTTTAAGCCTATTGATACAAATATTTATTTGTCTTTTATGTCTTTTTTTTCTTTTGTCCCAACACATTCTGATGGTGCCGCTCAAAAAGATAATTGTCTGTAAATGCAAAAACATCTATGCGCGGTCTGATAACCATCTCCGACGAATATTTATTTCTCTGCGCAATAATGCTGCACCTTCATCCACGGGATCGTTGTCAAAAGGACATGTTCGTGAAAAAAGTCGCCTCCTACTGTGTCTAATGGACTTCTAGAAGTAGAAGAACTCGCTCTGCTGACTGAATGAATGAGGAAATCAAATGGCGTGTGTGGCTGAAAGAGGGCGGAGACAGAAAGAAACTCAAGGTTTCTTGAATAAAACCTGGTCCCGACCAGGTTAGGTTCAGAGAGTCTGTTACTCCGGTAACTGACCGTGAGGTTAAGTTACCTTTCTTTGTGAAACAGGCTAGAGTTACCCCTCTTTCTCTGGTTTGAGTTACCTCCCTTTGTGAAACGGAAAACTCAGGGCTTCCCTCATTTCAGGGTTAACCAACTCAGAGTTTTCACTAAACCTGCTACGTGAAATGGACCTCTGAATAACATCCGTATGTTTAACTCCACAACAGTTTGCCACAGAACATAATCTATTGATTCTATATCCTGGGATTTATTTGTATGCATGTGTCTGTATGTGGACACAAAATTACTGCATTTAGGAGCAGAATTTTATAAGTATAAGAGAAGTGTTAGAGAGTTTAAACAAAAGCAAAAAAAAACCTAACCCAATTCAGATGCATTACTTTGAAAGTCGTGTATGTCAGGGGGGATTTTATTTTGTTTTGTAATGAATTTTTCCACCACACTTCTAAAATAAGCTTCTTTTTTGACAGTTTTACAAAAAGTTGTGAGGCTGTGTTGGCAGTTTAGATATTTCACAGAGCTTGTTTGGTGAAACATTTGTCACTGTGTGGCAACATGTTGCCAAGGTGCTGCATGGCCACTGGTTAGTGATATCTGAGGATAAGTCAATTATGTCGTAACCATGCATTACTCAGAAATGTAGGCTGAGCATAACGAACAACTTGCCCAATATTGTTTGCATTTCCATCCAACTTGATCCTACTGCATATAAATAGCTTGCCACTTTGGGCACATTTAGCAAAGTTTTTTTTATATGGACTGTAAGCTTTTTGTTTCTGTTTTAATACCCTTAATATGACAAACTAAATGTTGGTGGAATCCCTTTACAGTAATGTGAAATCCCACAATACGAGAAACATGCATACCACTGTACTCTGTTTCATGGACAGGAATGTGTCTTCTAAGATTGATGATATCATGGTGTAACAAATTGCAGGATATCATTATATTCATCCTGAAATTGAAAAAAAAATGAGAATAAATCAAATTAATCCAACCTTAATTCCATGCGATGATAACCATATGGTTCACAATATAACAAATCATACCTTGTGAGATGTGGCCACTGTTTACTCATCACGTTCCCACATGATACTATGACATAATTTACTTATGGCCATAAATTAATTATGTCATACCCATGAATTAGTAACCCATGGCCACATAATAGTATCTTGTGGCCACGCAATGAAATATTTTCTACCTATGTCACCATTTTCTGCAAATAATCATCCTTAATTTTCCCGTATAACCAAACAAAGCCCATTATTATATTAAGAATTAGGCTGATGACAGAAGATCTTACACTCCAGTGCAAAAAATGAGATGAAAATAACAACAGATTTTCTGACTGATTCTGCAAGACAAAGCCTTTTATTACATGAAATCCATTTCTGTGACATTTTCAAGTCATTAAAATTCATATTCAACTTTCATTTTACTCAGTGTCAAAACCACTTTTGGGGCCACATCTGACACAGGAAGCAGGAGAGGAAATGCAAGGACACTACACAAGTACTCGTTGGCAGTTTCAGCCTCATAACCTTTCTAAACAAAAGCTGCAGATATGAGGTTTCACTTTCAATGTTTTTTTCGGGTTCATCTGACACAGATTGTTATCACCACACTGTAAGCTACAGATAACCAAAATGACATCAATTATGACGACTTGAAAAAAAGCTTAATTTCTCAAAGTCTAAGAGGCCCTCCACAACAAAATCTAAGTGGACAAATATGAAGAAAATTAAATGCTTGGCTCTTAGAGTGTGTAATGTTTTTGTTTTTTTCTCTTTTTGAACCAAATAAAGTGAAATCACTTTGGAGGGCTGTGACGTCTGCAGCAACATTCCCACTCAAGTGCTGCTCTGTTAGGCACGGGCTAACACACTGTCCTGATGGCGATTTGTTTGATTAAACACAGCCTTTCACTTGACTTTGTGGTGAATAATAAAACTAATGCACCCTCCTCTGTGGGAAATGTCAAGCCTGCAAACGATGTTCAATAAACATCCAGCCAGTGCCGGATCGAGGACTGGTCAGTGTCAACGGGCTGAAGCGAGAGGGCACTGCACCAGAGGTGACACACACCACATTCAGAACATGTGAACTTTTCCCCTCCTTGCACTACTAATCTGCACATTGTTTAACTGATTAAGGTAGAGATAAATCTGTCAGTTGGACTGCCTGAGGTTTGGCCTGTTAATGTTGCTGGATCATTCCAGATGAGGATTCCCTTAAAGTTAAAAGTTGTGTGGAGCAAGGGTGTGTGTGAAGTGGAATCTGGCTTTTTTGTGTGCCTTGGCTGAAGGGTGTACAGTGACTCTGAAACCAAAGAGAGCCCTGCCCACTCCCACAGTGGAAAGAATGATGTGTTATTCTGTAAATGACACTACTGACCGAACAGATGCTTGCCTGAGGTGAGACACTGGGCATTGTGGGTGTGTGTCAGAAAATCAATGCTTGTGTGGATCACCTTGCATGCAGCAGTTAGCTATCAAAATGTTTTTTCATTCACTTCTTCAGCTACGTGTGCTCTTGTGTGTGCGTGTGTTGATGAATCAGAACTCCCTGCAGATAGCGTTGGACAGCATCGATGTGGCCACCTGTGGAGTGTTTGGTCTGTAAACCTTCCATCTTCTGTTGTGGTTCCCACGTGTGTGTGTGTATGTGTGTGTGTGTTCCCATGTGTGCAGTGAGGGGGCCGGCCCCCTCGTTGCACCTTCTCCGTGTGCTTTCACAACCACTGCAGAGGAAGTTGTTTATGATTTGTAGTTGTGTGTCCGTGTGAGCAGCCGGTGGGTCGTGAGATTGCAGGTGCGGATGAGTGCCCTGTTGTGCTTTCTGAGCGTGTAAGCGGGTGAGTAAGTCTAGTGTGTGAGAGTGCCAGCACGAGTGTTTTGCGTGAGAGTCTTTTTTCCTTCATGTGGTCACTGAATCCTGCCACAGTTAGCATAATTGTGTTTACAGTAAAGCTACTGCCTACTTCTGACTGGCTGTGGAACAAACACTTACTGGATCAGAATCAAACCCAGGGCCAAGTGCTGGAGTGTGGGATTTAAATACATGGTACTTCAGGGTATCAAGACAACACAAAGAGCCGCTTCAACATTAATCCTTCTCATGTTATCTTACTGAAACTTATTTGTATGAAATGAGTAAACCATCCCCAACACTGACATGTGAGGAATCATGTTCCCAAGACCTAGGGAGTGTCCGGCAATGCTGCATGAGTGTATCTACAATTTGGCCTTTTATAAACTTCAATCAGTCAGTTGAATCATTTAAAAGATGCTCTACAAAATACTCACAGATGGGTTTAACAAAACAGTTCTCTTCGGTTCCTGGTGATATAAATATCAAAGCTTCAAATGAGATTTTAACTTTCATAACATTCAACAGGATTCTTCCAAAGCAAATAATCCCAAATAAACATCTAATTTATAGATGTTTAGTTGCATTTAGATAACCAATGAAAGTTGTATGTATATGAGTGGCTACGTTACAGGGACTGCTGATAGATAAATCTGCATACTTTGGCCCAATTCAAATTCCTCCCTACCCAAAAGGCTTGACGACCTTGATGGCTTCTTGATGCACGAAAGAAAAAGGGAACCATATCCCTGCAAAAGTGAATGGTATAGGGCCAAGAGGAAGAAATCCAATTGGGCCACTAAGTGACAAAAATACATAAAAAGCAAATGGATTCAAAATAAAATATTGTCTTCAAAGCGAATATCATGGTTTGCGGGTTGTTTTTTTTAGGTCATTTCCTGTCTTAGTTTGAAAAATTGCCTCCCCTGTGTGTCATTTTGTTACGCTCAGTCCTCGCCTTTTTCCTTCCATTTTCCGTCCTCTGTCAAGATTTATATCTATAGTTTAGTGCTTCACTCAGTCAATTAACAGTCAGCATGTGAGTCTTGGTTGTGTCTCTTGGCTGTCCCAATAGAGTTACTTTTTTTTTCTACCTGCCTGCTCCTTTCTTTTGTTCACAGGGGCTCAGTTTGTGAAAATGAGCTGAGGACAGGGAGGTGGGCGGCAGCTGCACCTCTTTCTAAAAGGGATCTTTATGGCAAAGCTTTTAATGTGCAAGCCGACTGAACAACAGACTTCAGGGTTGCAGTCCTGGCATTCAGCCGACAGAAATACTCTAATAAAGTCAAACTGCTCCTAAGTAACCTTGATTTATTGAACACCGTAGACATCATTGTGCAACCCAGATATAAACATTATGTGTAATTTGAGTCAAACTGTGATTCTCATAAGACCTAAAATTCTACTTTCCATGCTCTGTCAAAAACACTTCAGAAAGAACATGTGGGGTGGAGCCAAACCCAAACAGCGTATTTGGACAGGCACATGTTTACTTAATGAAAATGTTTTCTAAATCTTTTGTATTCAGGAAAAATAATCCCTTTTCCTCATGTTAGCTCAGCAGGGGTAAGGTTGCGCTGACGGTCTGCTCAGTAATGGAGGGGTGTTTGAAGAGATTGGCTATTGTCTGTCAAATAGTCCCTGCCTCATAACCACTTAATTTTTGCCCAAGTGGGTTTGTCCCAGCGGCTACGTGATGATGTGGTAGTTAACACTCACAGCAAGAATGTTCCTGGTTCATGTCCTGGTCGGGGACTTTCTATGTAGAGTTTACATGTTTCCCTGTGCATGCATGAATTCTTTGACTTCCTCCCACAGTCTAAAAATATGCGTGCTAGATTAATTTAAATTAATGATTCTAAATCTGTCCATAGGAGTGATTGTGAGCATGGCTACAGGTTTGTCCCTGTGATGAAATAGTGACCTGTCTTGGGCCAACCCTACGTTCCGTCCAACTGCAGCGGAGATAGGCTCAGCTTGCTATGCTTTTACTTCCATTTTCGCTGTAATTGATCTATTAGGCTTTAGGGCTTTTGTACTCGTGAGTAGTGGAACTGGTGATTCTAATTCTAAAAATGTGTTTAAATGGCTAATTTTGGATATTTGCTTATACACAGACACACACACACACACACACACACACACACATATGTATATATATGTATATATACATATGTATACATTTATATGTTTTGTATTTTCATGTATTTATTTGCACCCTTAAATGTGCAGAAAAATAATTGGATGAAAATATAACTACTGACTTGGCCTTGGGGTTGATGTCAGCTTTGCTGCCGGATGTACGCTTTGAAACAATCGATGGGTTTTCCCGCAATCCGTTCCAGAAAAGTGTCACGAGTGATGGCAGGTTCAGAGAGTGCCAGGACCAGGGAACTGTACCAAAGCAGTAAGACTCTGAATATTAGCAAATTCCTACATTCAGGGCATTCAGGGATATCAAAAGCTCAGCACTGGTTGACATTGATTGGTTCTTTAAACCACACTCCCTGCAGAGATTTAATCTTTTCAATTTTTTCTGCTTTAAAAATAACCCTTGGGTAGATTTGGGGAAATAGATACCTGTTTGTTTGATTATGGTCTTGGGCCAGCAGTTGTCACTCCAAGTGCAGAGTATTAATCTATGAATATTATGTTTTCCCATATTCTCATCTATCTTTGAATGTTGCATGAGTCGCAGTTCTGTCATTGAGTTCATAACCCCTGCCATGTAATTCTAAACAGCTGTTTGTGTGTTAAATGTGCCCATACACGCATGTAATCCTGTGTATTTCTAAGTGTTTGTGTGTGAGACAGACATTAACCTCACACCACACAGACAGACGGTTGTTGATTCCTGGATTCCTCTCTCCAGTCTGCTACCGCTGCCATGGTTTACTGCTGACAAACTGACAGATCGCTGCAGGGAAATGGCTACACATGGCATGTTTGTTTCCAATCAGTGCAAAAGGATTAACTAAAAATAAACTGGCTCCTCTTTCTCAGGTGATACAACGATATACACATGAATGTGGTTTTGCTGCAGGTTAATCCAGGAATAAGACCAGTGTTTGAGTTTGATTGCATCTCGAGGTCAGCTGGGTTCTGGTAAAGGGATGTTTTGCAGAGGTGCACACTCCCATGTCAATAACCTTGTGGGTGGAAGTTTTTAGTTTTTACTAGCTCCCAGTGAGTTAAGAGTGCACCAGCTTGTGTTTCATACTCTGAAAATGTTGTACGTTTGTGCAAATGTTACAACTGCTTTCATTGGAGAATTAGAAACATTTTTCTATCTCTGCAGCTTCACAAACACTTGAGTCATCTACAGTCATGCCAGGATCAGACAATAAGAACCAGTGATGAAATGCTGTTTGTGAAGGTAAAAAAAACACAAGGGCTTGCATGGAGTCTGTAGTGCAGCGTACTCATAAAACCATGCTGCATTGATCAAAGTGACAGGCCACAAATGTCTTCTTTAAAATGTAGACAATGCTGCTTTCAAACGCTGCAACTAATTGCCTGCAATCAACAACAGACTTGTGATACATTTCAAAAATGCCATTCGTGACAGCAAATGTAACCAGATAACTTTGATTCAGGGCAAAGCAAAGACATGCATTTGCAAGTATTTGAAATGACGTACTTCTTTTTGCCCACTTTAGATATCCAATAGTTTTCAACGAGAGCAGTGTGGTGTCCCATTGTTCATGACATACTGGAGAAATTTGCCACTCACGGACAAGTGTGGGTTGCAAAGCTGGGTCCTGCATGAAGATAGCTGCTCTGAAACAGCATGTTTCACTTGTTAAGAAAGTCAACCGGGTCATCAGGGTTAATTAGGTTTCCATCAAACAAACAAATTTGCAACTTTGACCATGTCATGATGGAGATTATTGCTTCTGACAACCTATCTATAAAACTGTGATAGAGATTTTAAAACAGAATAACACATTATTTTGGTCCCTTGTACATAATACAGTTTCAACAATTAGAATAGAATTTTTGGACCTGACACAGGACCTGAGAGATGTATCTGGACCTTCTGTTGATCCATCTGCTGTTGACCGAAGCCTCATCTAAAATAGTCTCCATGGAAAGTGACTGCCAAGAAGCCATTCTTAAGGAAGGGAAACAGGGAGAAAAGGCTGAGCTATGGGATGAATCCTCCCCAAAGCCCAGACCTTAAGATTGTTGAAGCAGAGAACGGAATCAAAGGCAGCCACTATTCCAGTGGTCCACAAAATGTTGATCATTCCACTTCGTGTCAGAAGTGACTCTTCATTCTCTTTCTGGTTAGTTTTTAACAAATGTCGTGCCAAATAGTGTAGAACAGCCAAGCAGGAAGTAAAACATGGGAATAATACAGAGAATCTGGATCATTTTCAAAATAAGACACCTTGTGCAGACAGCTAATCATTTATGACATGATATTACAGGCGACACCAGGCCAGAAATCAACTTTCAGGAATCAACTATCAAGAAGTATATCGTACAAGTTGTCTCATTATCATTGAATGCTACATTCTGTACATCATAGCGATGCCCGAATGTGATGCAATCTAGCGAAGGAGACAGGGCCCATCATGGTACAATAAAAAGAAACACAGAAGTAACTTACCACAAAGTAAATGGGTATCATCTGTATACAATCCAGTGGTTTCAGTTTACAGAATGCCTGAGTGTGTTTCCAGGAACATGAGCTAAACTAACAACGCAGCAGTGTTGCACACGGTGTGAGTTTCCTGCCTGCCTCAGCAGTCCAGCTCCCCTTTTGAATTCAGGCCTCCAGATTAGTGGTAATCTGATTAGAAAAATGGTTTGGTTTCAATTTCTTTACATTGTTCACTTGTATTCAGCACTTACAGTCAGTTTGAGTGTGACTACCCGAGAGCTGTCGCTTAGTACAACAGCCCTAAAATAAATACTGTTTTGAGAAATATGTAATGTTCAGTTTAAACTTCAAGATAATTTTGGATTATACAGATTCAAGTGTTGTCAAATTAACCTGAAACTTTGCAGGTAAACGATAAAATTTCTTAGATAACTTCCTTAACGATAACAGAATTTATTTTATTCTAAGGCTCCTTATAGACAAACATATGACAGTATGGTTGTGTAAGACTTAAAAAGTCTTTGCTTATATTAATGATTTTACATTTATTTCATTGGCTCTTTCATTATATGCAGTGAGGGTATGTGCAACTTAGAGTTACGACTTTTTTACACTCTTTGTTTCCCTTGTTTTATTTACCCGACTTTTTTTTCTTCCCTGATTCATACGCATTTGACCCTTCATTGTTATAGTTCTGCTTTTTATCTGGGTCCATATGGTTTTCAGACCACACTGACATCATCACAGCAACCACAAACAAACAGCGTGTTCTATGCAATTTATTGGTTTTAAGATTTTGCAGATGAATTAAGAGGGAAAAGGTCATCCCACAGCTTTGGAGGACTTCACTTCAAGTTGATCATTTCAGAGACATTAAACTGAACATTGTGTCAAATTGAGAATCGCTCAAGGCACTTAACTTTGACTGTAGTTAATTTTTGTTACATGACTGTAGGCATGTTTTCATGAAGGCTCATCGTTCCTTATCTGGTTCCAAGTCCTCTTTCAACCACAGCTTTCGCTTTGTAAACCTGTTTAACATGATCTGTCCAGTGTGAATACAAGAAAGCAGAATTATTTGCCAAGGGTGTCACCTACAAGTCATATTGCAGATTCATTACTCATATTTCTTGTCATTTTCAACTTCAGTGAACATTACTGAACATAAATGTTATCTCAACCTATTACTGTATATTACTTCCTGATCTCATTGTATCTGTAAAGAAAGCCATTCGTGTCTCAGACGGATCTTTGACTGACTGTCTCTTCTCATTTTCTAAAAAGACAATTAAAGAATTAATGGACAGGCTATGATTTCACAGTGCAGCATAGGGGAAAACCAGCAGGAGCTGCTTTAATGATATGACATAGTTATGAAGCCATGTGGACCTGACAGAAAGTGAAGCTGAGGGCCTTCCTGGTAGTGCTGTATGTTGGTGGTTAGGATGTACTGTGTGGTCGTATCAAGGCCAGTCTCGTAGAAAACTGCTGCTTGCATCAGAATTTATGTGAGACAAGATAAAGATCACATCCGAGGAACTACAGTGCCGTTGACATCGACCTAGTTTGGAACAGAGTCAGAGAGATTGCCAACCTTGATATTGATTTCTGTTTGAGTGTAAAGGGGAAGTTTTGTCATTTGAGTTATGGAAAATAAAACATCACGGCAAGTTGCCTGTGGCCTCTAGCCACAATTTTATACACCATTTCCAACTCGGGGGAACTTGTTTTGCTCCTTGTTTAAGTCTCAGATAGAAAATTACCCTCCTCCTCCTCATTGTTTAGCTCAGAGCAATTCTTCATTCTTTTAAAAACAACTCTAAAGTGAGCATGAAACATGTGACTACTGTACTATAATCTACATTATAACTGGTAATTGTACGGTCTCCACAATTTGTTAAACAATACGAGGATTATGAAAATGGTAATATTTAGAATCCACACAAACATTCAGCTGGGGGATAGCCATGACTGTTTCACCACAGCCCACTGTGCAATTACACAACCACTCACACAAAACAACAAACAACCAAGGGACCAGCTGATGAGCTGACAAAATCGTCAGCGAGCTAATAATCCTATTATGCTGTAAACCATTCAATGAGACCCACCCTATAGTGCTGCAGTAAGAGACTGTAATCCATAGATCTACTGTGACAAAATGCTTTTAACTATTTAATCTCTGGATTTTTGAAAACTTGAAATATCTAATCAAATTCAGTGTTCGAAAAACCCCATGGCAAAACTGGACACCTATTTGAACTATTGGGAATAAACACTTGGGAATGTTTTGAGATAATATATCTCTTCTTATGTCCATCCTCAGTCCAGATTGAAATTTTAGAAATGAACCAGTGTTATGTTCACACATAACAGACAACTTACCAAAGAACCAATTCTAAATTTTGGTTCTTAGCATTCTGTTACTCGCAGCCTGTCTCTGAAACACCTAATTTGTTCCCACTGCTTTTCAGTTCTCAGGGAAGGTTCAGGCTGTGTTGGAGAATAAAGGTGCTCATACCAAACATTGACTTTCAAGCTTGTTAGAATTGTACAAACTCTGTTTTTGCATTAAATACTGGATTCCCACTTGTGCTTGCACATGCACTAATAATTCACTGCATGTGTTTCCTGTTTTCATGCCAATACACACACACATATATATGTATATATGTTTATATATATATATTTATATATATATATGATATTATATATATATATTCATTTCTTTGAAAATGGTCACGTAGAAGCACTGGACTGAAAATGAATAAAATATTATTCCTGTATTTACCCTAAATTTTAGAATTATTCTTTCTTCTTAAATTTACAATAATCTGTAGAATATATCGCAAAGTATATTATGATATTATCAAAGTAGGCTATTCAACTAGATAAACCAACAAAGACTTACTGTAAGACAAGCTAACGTCACATCTGTCATTTGAGGCAGATCAATGGGAAACAAGTCAGCTAACCAAAGAGCCAAAGAGCTACTCCATCTCAAAGTTGTGGGACAGAAAAGGATGAAATAAGAACCATATGAACGACATTATGGCTTGTCTTGATTCTGGGTGTGTTACTTGTTGTTGCTGGTGGTTTGGGAAGTCTGGGAGCCTCCAGTGATTTAGGTTCTTTTGACACTGTCCTGGCACAACCCCTCTGTCTGACTCATCCCTCTGGTGTCACTCCAGCACAGATCGAACCCACTGATTGAGTGACAGAGGGTCAATTACCAGTATTTTAAAATCTCATTTAGAGTACCTAAAGAAAGGCATATTAATGCTGCAGATCTCACTGAGGGTTTTTAGTTGCAGGTGCCCTCAGGAGGATTAGTGTGTTAGTCAGTGATCCTTGTGAACCTGTCCAGGTGTCACCACATCTTAATGAAAGCAAAGAGATCCATCTGAGACATTTTATCCAGGCAGGATTACAAGGAGGATTGCTGCTGTATGACTCAGACGGGGATTCCCTCTGTACGCGCATGTGTATATCTGTGTGTGTGTGTGTGTGTGTGTGTGTGTGTGTGTGTGTGTGTGTGTGTGTGTGTGCGTGAGATACTGTGCACATATTTTTGAACGTGGTTGCATGCATCTGTACGGTATGTGTCTGCCCATGCCTACATTTTCTGTCAATTAGCGTAAGTCCAGCCACAGTCTTTCCTGTTTTGAACATTATTGATATTCCCTCTTCCTCTGGCTGTAGTTTGAAGTCCCTTAATTAAATCTGTGGGATAACCAGCGATCAGAATCCCGCAGGAGTTCAGTCAAAGCAAAAGGAATTTTTTTAGGCATACAATAAAAACTGAAAAGTAAACAATGAATTTTGTAAAACTTCAATGATTCCCACAAAGGAGGTTAAGGAGAGGAAAGTGAGTAGTCAGGGGGAGGTTTACAAGCATTTGGAGGCCTAAAAAAGAAAGCTGGATATGAACATGTACATAATTAATGCTTTCTGTAATAAACTAATTATAAACACATAAACAATTTAAATGATTATCATATGAAATAATATCAAATGTTGATTTATGACTTTTACCTTCAGTTTGTATCTGATTATATTTGTTTGCATCTTTTTACTTTTTATACAAAACTTTTTTCATTTGTCTGTGGTCATTTTGATCTATTTGTTTTTTAAAAAACAACTTTTTGGGTAATTTATCATTAGATTATATTGGATTATTGTAGTTTCCCTTTCTTTTGGTCATTTTGTGTACCTTTGTTGTTGTTTTGAATCTCTTTGTGGCAATTTCTTGTATTGTGTCTCTTTATAATGGTTGCATGCTTTTTTTATTATATTTCTTAATCTGATATCAGTTTTTCTGTATGTCTTTGCTGTCACAGCATCCTTCTCAGTGCTTCATTGTTATATTTCATGTCTTTATTGTTATTTGTGTCCATTTGTGGGTGTTTGTCATTTGTTTGTGATCATTAATTGTATTTTTTAAGTTATTTTGCTTCTGTTTGTAGTAGTGATATGCCTCATCATAGACAATTAGTCTTCAAACAAAACATGTTACCATAATTGATATTTTCCTTATTATTTGAAATATTAAACGATTATTTGATTAGCTTAACTCACAAACAGTCCACACTGGATTCTGAATAGTTGTTTTTTTTCCAGCTTTTAGGCTTTTTTAGCCACCGTTTTCATCTTGTGTACTTGTTTCCAAAAAGTAAGATGACAGTAAGTGTTTGAGAAACTTTTGCTTAAAGGAAACTGATTTTACAGTTTGATTAACTGAATCAACTGTAATTTAATTAGATAACAATTTGATTCAATTATGACATATAGTGTGTATTTTCTTAGCAATTACATAAAAGTATATGTTACTGTCAACATGATTATACCCAAAGGTTGGTGAATTCAGAGTTCAGATTGGGTTATGTTTGTTTTGGTTTCAGCTCCAATGGTCAGCTATTGGCTCGATGATTTTGAGACTCTGCTGGCTCGCGAGTTGGTTTAGTATGCCAGCACTGGCGCAGACTGATTGTTGGGTATTTCTCAACACAATATGAATTTATTTTTAAAAGCAGTATGGATAAGAATGCCTTTTTTCTTTGCATAGTGTTAATTAGTTATTAGAGGTATTATTGTAAATTACTCTTCTGAATGACTACAAACACACTTGTCATACACATAGAAACCAGGAGGCTGCCAAGTTTAACTACAATTTGAGCTACTGGTCATAGGCCAGCTCCACTAAAGAAGCTGAAGTTTGAGTTCCCTGCTTAAAGGCACCTCAGCAGCCCAACAAACATAAGTTTAAAACGACATATTTGGGTGTTTATAAAAAACATTTTGATTTTCAAAGCATCAAATGTTAAAGTCCAAGTAAAACAAATGCAGAGATTTGGAGGAAAACACATTACATTTATTAAAGAAAAGTTGTTTACGACATGTTAAAAGACTATTTAACAGATTTTTTTTGTTCAGTATTTTAGGGCAGGTCTAAAACCTATATTTTGCGATGCCATTGGATCCCCGAGTTTTCAAAACTCAATTCTGTCTCTGACACTTGAATAGCATAAATAGGCGTGCAATACCCTTGACAAGCTCGTTCCGCCTTTTTTTATGGAAATTCGTCTTCCCTTGATGCCAGAGTTTGGAGACTTGGGCTATCTACTTAAATAGCAAAGAAATTATTAGATCAATCCATCCATTTTCATCTGCTTATCCGAATTATTAGATGCAGAGGAAATAGATTGATTTGGTGAATAGCAAAGTAGAGATGAGGCTTCACATCAGCTCATACTATGTTTTTACTCTGTTTCTACAGAACTGTATATTCACATCTTGTGGTGGTTGTAGAGCTGGTCACTTACTCTGAAAATTGAAATCAGAACAGTGATCAATTGATTTTGAGACTGGGTAATAGAAAATTGAGGGTCAATAGCAACATCCATCTCACTTTAATTACCTTGTAGTTTGACAAACTTTTTCTGGTGATCGCTGAACAGATGGAAGATAACTGAAATATTATCTGTTGGGTAGGTTTGTAATTTGTATCTAAGCGGTGTGGTTTGGTTAAAACAAAATCTGCTCTGTTGGCCCAGTAGTGTGGTTCATTTGAACTGATCTGAGATCTGTCAATCGGCGACTTCAGCGGTCACACATCCAGCTTCTCAGAATGTAGAACACTGGACATTTTCTCAAGATTTTGAAACTTTACGTAATAATTTTTGTAATCATTCATGTTTGGCTAGGGCATTATTAACACATTTTTATGTGGTACAACACACTCAAAACGCCCATTTAACTCTGCCTGACTCAGACTTTAACCTTTGCATGTGCTCTCCATGGTGCTGAAGCGAAAATGATGTGCGATAGGTTTGGGGTCACAGTCATGTCCAAAGTAGATTTCATGCTGAGTTACGCACATTTGCTCCATCTCTTGTTGTGTAAAGGTGAATAAGGAAAACTGTGGAGTGAGTGTAACAGATTTTATCTCTATGGAGTGACACCATATTCTGCTGAATCAACTGATATACCATCTGAATGATTTTTTAATTTTTCAGCGGGTGTGTTCTTTGATTTAATCCTCACCATACTGACACATATTCTCAGAGACAGTCTGGCACACACACACACACACTTGGCCGACAGCTCATGCAGAAGATGACAGAGCCCGGTTACAGTAATAACCATCCTGCTATCTCACGCCCATGTGTCTGCAGGATAGCCTGTAAATCTTGCTCTGTTATTGTTTTAATAATATTAATGTTAGTATTAGCCAAGTGGTAAAACCGTCAGACATCAAAAACCAGAAACATCTGAGCTATATTGGGCTAAAGACAAAGGGTGAGGGCCCAGCTTGTGAAAATAGCAGGCCATGCTGACTCGACAGAGTGTGTATAGGGTTGTTCATGTTTGTGTTTGATGTGTGTGGGCACAGATTTATACACTAATAGTGCATTTGTGTAAGTGCATAGATATTTGAATGCGGGTAAGCATACAAAATTCTAAGCAACCTGCACAGAACAAAGCTCTCCAGCTGCTCGGTAAAACTGACTTCTCAGAGCTCCATTTCCTCCAAACCACAAAGTCTCATAAAGCTAAGCACCCATATTTAGCTAATGGGTCCATACTGATGCCTCTGGTGCTGCTTAATGGGGGAAAACACCCTGATATATTTTCCAGCACATGACTTTGTTTTTCTGAATCAACAGCTCCACCTCTTCGCCTGGCCACAGGGAGAGGACTCTGAAATAATGTCTGATGGAGATGAAGCATCATAAAACCAAAGAAGACGTGATTAAAGTCCTCCATGTATGTTCCGCTGTGTGCAACAGACCGTCATGGAATATCTGAAAATCTGTAGGCAGGAGTGAAAATGCAAGTCAGCAATCTGGTTTATGTTGACATGGACTGGGCCATTGCTTTTCACTGCTATGGCCCCTTGTGTTTTTACATATGTGAGTAATAAAATAAGCCGCTAAGTTCTCAATTTCTGCCAAATGGACCAATTCATAAACCACTGAGTGCAGCAAATGGGATGTCTCTATATGCGTGTGATTATGGAAGTGAGTACAATGGCTGAAACCTTTGGAACCTTTTAGATTTGTCCCTATTTCTGCATGAATCAGCAGATTTTCAGATAGCTGCTGATCAGTTCTGCACACCAGCTTGAAGAAACTTTTGTCCATTCCTAGATACTACTGCATTACAGTCAGGACTTTAAATTGACCATTCCCAAATATTGAGCATGGCACAACAAAATCTCAAAGTGCTACTAAGCCTTTATGTAAGATATGCAAGTACAAAGAAAATGATTTTCAGTGACTTTACCAACCACTTTCAGTTTATTTAGAAAATATATGGTACAGACTCATGTTTGCAACTGTGTTTCATCAGCCTCCTTTTAATGACACTTTTAATGGTTTGGGAATACTAAGGATACTAATCGTTGCAGATTTTTGGAGGAATCTATTGATCATTCTTACTGAATACAAGATGACATCCGTCCAGCAGTCTGTGGTTATTGTGTCATTCTCCTCTTCATGGTGCACCATTTCAAGAGGAGACAGATGTGGACTACAGGCAGGCCAGTCAAGCACACACACTCCATGTCTATGAAGCCACACTGTTGGAAGTTGAGCATGAATAAGATCTGGCATTGTCATGCTGAAATAACAACAGTTGGACTTCCTGGGAAAAAAACCTCAACTTGATGGTAGTAGTCTCTCCAAAGTCCCTATGTACACCTCAGTATCAATGGTAACTTCAAACATATGAAGTCATCCATGCAATGGACACTAATGCACCCCCATACCATCAAAGAACCTTTTGAACCTTTCTCTCAGCTCGGGAGGCCTTTATCATCATCATGTAGAACCAGATTTCAGTTTTTCCCCAAAAAAGCTGAGACATGGACTCATCTGACCACTGTCTTTCTGTCCACCTGAGAAGAGCTCGTGTCAAAGAACTTGGCTGCGTTCCTGCAGAGTTGATATATGGCTTCCTCCTTGTTTAATACAGTTTTAAGGTTACATTGGATGCAGTGGTGGACTGTGTTGAGTGAAAATGTTTTTTTTTAAGTAGTCCTGAGCTAGTGTTGCTCTATTGATTTTGGTAGCTTGACAGTTTTTCATGCAGTGCTGCCCAAGGGCTCAAAGGTCATCCAACAGTGGTTTTAGTTCTTGGCCTTAAAGCTGCCATCGGCAGGTTTTCAAAATTCCGAGTCTAAAGTCGGAAAATTCGAACTGATACAACTTTCAGGTCCCTCCCCCAACCTCTACCAAGCTCCAAACCGCCCCCCAAACCCCTCCCCCTCTGTGGATGAGGTTGTGCATGTGAGTTCACACCAGTGTGAGCGCACACAAGCTGGGGCCAGACTCACGCTCAGCATGGTTGGTGACTGTTCTGCTCAGATAATAGATCAATAATAAACCTAACGTGATTGGTAAAACACAAGCGGGAGTGCTCGATTTTTGCAAGCACGATACAGGCTTTAGAGGGAGCTACAGAATTCAGGATTTTTCCTAAACAGCCTATTTGATATTCTACTTCCAGAATCCCATGACAGTTCAAGCTAATATGACTAAAAAAATGTTGCAGACGGCAGCTTTAACGCACTGAGATTTCCCCACATTCTCTGAATATTTTCATAATATTCTGCTCCGTAGATGTTGAAAGACCAAAGTCCTTTACAATTGTATCGATAAAAAATATATTCTTTAACTTATTGATGATTTTCTGAGTGGTGAGCCATGACCCATTCCATACTTAGAAAGAATAACCCTTTGGTGGATTCTTCTTTGTAGACCCAACTTGTTTCTGAAATAATTTTTGTCATATCTTTGTCATATGTTTCCTAGTTCTGTGCTTTAAAGAAGGGTTTTTGTTGCTGCTGTCACTTCAACAGGTAATCCATATTTACATGAATGTTTTCCAGAACAGGGCCATACCACCATAAACTACTGTAAATTGCTACCATGAATGCATTATTATTTTAGTAAAAATGGGGCTAACTAAAATTTAACTTCATCAACGTGTTATGATTTGTCTGCTGATGGTTGTTTTAAAGCTTGACTCATTTTCTGTTGAATTTCAGTCAACAGTCAAATCTTATGGAATTTCTTATATTCACTTAGCCTGGGAATTCCCATGCTGCTTTGCGCTCGATTTCATTCTCACTGCAAAGGCAGCCTGGAAACTACCGCCTTTATTTTTGCCTGAGTTTGGGAACCAATCACAGAACGGGGGGGGCAGCAAGACGATGACGACGTCTATGCGCTACACCGAAGCTTGTAGGGTGTTAATCCAACATGGCAGCGG
Source organism: Odontesthes bonariensis (assembly GCF_027942865.1). Taxonomy (NCBI): domain Eukaryota; kingdom Metazoa; phylum Chordata; class Actinopteri; order Atheriniformes; family Atherinopsidae; genus Odontesthes; species Odontesthes bonariensis. The sequence continues at coordinate 32,891,445 of NC_134517.1, read as the reverse complement.
ACACAACGTTACCGTTCGATGCAGCCTTAGAAAGTGTTTCGGAGTAGATTCACCCTAGGGTCATTTGAACCGTGACATCCAGCCAAGTAGCCCACCCGAAGTTTTTCCCATATTGGCTGAACATCAGCTGAGTTACTGAGTTATCCCGAATAGCTTAGTACAAGCGCTAATGGACCCGGGAAGTATCTCCAAAATTACCACACTAAAATCACATGCCATGACACCAAACTTCTACAGTAGTACAAATATGGTCTGTACTCACAAAACAATGCATTTGGAAGTTTGTACATAGTCCAGGAGTTTACTATGTACAAACTTCCAAATGCATCGTTTTGTGAGTACAGACCATATTTGTACTACTGTAGAAGTTTGGTGTCATGGCATGTGATTTTAGTGTGGTCATTTTGGAGATACTGCCAGGGTCCATTAGAGCTTGTACTAAGCTATTCGGAATAACTCAGTAACTCGGCTGATGTTCAGCCAATATCGGAAAAACTTGGCTGGATGTCACGGTTCAAATGACCCTAGGGTGAATCTACTCCGAACCATCACTTTAAGTAGCTTAGAGCGCAAGTTTACTTTTATTTTACTTTTTTTTCTTCTTCTTCCTCGTCGAATTTCTGTCATCATCTGGTATAAGTGATACAATTGGCTATGAATCGCGCGCAAAGCAGCATGGGAAGAACCAGACGCCATTTGATAGACATTCGTAGCGCCCAATAAACGGCTCTAGGCATTCGTAAACTACGCCTCAAATACGAGAAAATGCACACCTAGTTCCCAGACCACCATCTCATCGAGATGTGGACACGTCAGCCAGGCTAATATTCACTAGTACATTTCAGAAATAATTGGTTAATCAATGATTGATTGTCTTCCTTACACCTGATGAAGCAAAACAGTCTAAAACCATGATTGTTCTTCCATCGTGCTTAATAGATAGAAATAAGGTTCTTATGTTTGAATGCATTTTTTCCCTTTCTCCAAACATCTGTTACTTAAACCAAAAAGTTCTGTCTTGATCTCATATGCCCACAAAACATTTTACTGGTAGTATTCTGACTCTTCCTCATGACCTTTCGGATACTAAAAATGGCGCTAGCTGCCTTTATTTGAAAGTTGCTTGACAGGAAACAAGGGTTAGAGAGAGAAGGGGATGACATGAAGCAAAGGGCCCGAAACCGGGACTTTAAGTCAAGGCACTTCAGTCTCACTGCATGGCATGCTTGCTCAACCAGTTGAACTACTCAACCCCCACAATGTTTTTTTTTGGAGAGCAATTGGTTTCTCTTTGCAGCCATGCCATTGTTGTTCAATGCTGGCGAAGGGGATGATGACATACTCTTGAACATTAACAGGAGCCAAAGTGAGAGGCCTTTGATTGTCTAAATCCTACCCTGGTCTTTGTGGCTCTATCTGACTCAAAGTTAATCTCCAAATTAACTGCTAACTCACATACCTTTTTGATTTAGAGACATGCGATATGTTGCAACTTTTGCAACCGCTTTGCGGGTAATGTTTTGTATAGAATTTTAATACCCGAATTTTGTAAACTCATTGGCCTCATGTTTTGACATCTGTTGTTGGGTTTTTCCTGGTTTTGGTAGCAAGATAATTATTGCTCCTGTCGTTGATTTTGGAAGACTCCTGCTGTAGAATGCTTCCTAAAACATTTCCAATAACAGTTTTAATAACTTTGTTTTAAACTTTCTACAGAGGTCATTTGGAAACCCATTTGGTCCTGCCCTTTTCCCAGATTTCATGCTCTTTGCTGTTCCTATATCTTCCTGATTAAGCACTGCTTCCAGCTTCTGTGTAAACTCAGCTGGGATAGTTCCATCCGTCCATCCATCCATTTTCTATACATGCTTAATCCCACATAGGGTTGTGATGGGGCTTTTGCCTACCCCAGCTATCATTGGGTGAGAGTATGATTTATTTAATCTTGGGATATTTTTTGATCTATTTTTGGTACCTGTGTTGAAATAATATATTTTAGGTCATATTGATGCAGAAACACAGACAATTCTTGAGGACTGATAAAGGTTTAAGCACCACTGTATATGTATTGTGTGCACGTGGGTGTTTGTGTGTGTTTAAATGGGTTTCCAGTGGACGCCAAGCTTTCCATAAGTTTTACTGACACAACACATTTTAATGGTTTCTGTCGAGTGCCAACAATTGAGAAATCAAGTCACATCAAAACGGTGGCACACTAAAGTCCATTGTTTACACTTATGGCTTCAGCTATTTAAATCTGAAATAGAATAGCCCAATGGACACCACAACTGAATTGTTTTGTTGTTGCAAAACTCTTTGCAACAGAAATCTTTAAAATAAACCTTCTCTTTGACATTGAAGATGTATCATCCAGTTAAGTATGATTAAATATTACATTCTGCAGTCAATTTGGTAAGCTGTTCACCTGTAAATCAAGTCAGAACTCCTCACACAACTCACAATTTTTTTCTCCTCAACCCTCAGATTTTATTTCAAACTTTCAGTAATGTTTGAACAATGAGCTGCAAGTAGTGTGAGGTCTAGTCACACAGCATAATGTGTGAAGCTCAGCCATCATCTGGGCATACGCTGGTGAACGCCCAGGAAAAGACAATAGAGGAATTGTTTGGTCTGACATTTAAAGTTTCTCTTTGTTGGGCTTCATGGGAGACTCAGTGCTCAAAAAACATCTTACGCACATCACAGGGAAGTAAATTCTAATCATTATTCTCATCCCATGCAGTCTGTTTCTTGTTTGTTCTGCAGGTCGCTATGAGCTGTGGTCCAAATATCTGCTGCAAGTTAGAGGCGCTGGAGCAGCTGTGGGCGGCTTCTATATACAACTTATCTCTGTAATGAGCTGGTGGGCTGTTCTAACCAAGCAGGCAGTGAAGGAAAGGAACAGCTTGACTTCACTATTTGGCTGTGATGGTGTTGAATTTCCCAAAGTTTGTGGGGATTATCAAATAGCACACAATAATATCCCAGTCAGGGTGGCCTGTTTATCATGTTACAATGTGAGGAGTCCTGTGAAGTTTAATTACTGCAAACAACAGCCTGGATCTGGTAATTTTAATACACATGAAACACTGTTACAAAAGTATTTTTTTATTAAAACATACACAACCATAAATAGTAAGAAAACTGAATGGAAAAAAAAACTTTTAAACAAAGCTTTTACAAGTATGCTACAATCTTGTAGAGGGGACAATATATCCATATTGCTTTTGGGTAGGCAAGTACACACAGAATTGTCAAAATTAAGATGCATAAATATAAAATTTGAAATGAAGCCCCTGTGTTTTAATAACAAAAAGCGTGTCTACTATTTCCTCTAAGTGCTGCAAAATAAATGTCATACAGACATAAAATATAAATGATTTACACAGCCGATAGGTCAATTTAACAATGACCCGTCTCTGTACTTCTATAGCTAATAAATAAATATTTAGTGCATATTCCCATTTACCTCCCTAAAGAGCCAAATGAAAAAACAAAATTTAAGTTAAAGATGAACCAAACTCAATTTGGTTCCTCTAGTTTAAGACAAAGAGTCTATTTATGTCATTTATGGTCAGACAGTCCAGCTATCTGCATCGCTTGTTGATCGTCACAAACAAAACAAACAGATGTCATTTCCTCCTTGGTTTGAATGACATTGTCGAGTAATTGGCTTCAGTGGCCACTTAGGACAGAAAATTGAATGAGTATTTGCAGTACGCTCTGGTTTTGTTGTTTCAAAACGATGTCAGAGTCAAAGTGAGTCTTATATGATGTCTTAGAGATTGTGATAGTGAAACGAAGAAATCTCCACCTAACTACTTATGCCAAATTAAACTGTTGGGTTACTTATTGTGCAGATGTCTCATTTCCCACCTTGTTCACACCTACAAAAACTTTGAGGAATACATTTATGCATTCACTGCGGTGGGTCAGACTAAGCCCAACAAGTCTTGTTATTTTTACCCTTTGATAAGCCACTAAGTACAAGCAGATGCTCTATCAATTACAGTGCTCATTCTGGACATGTTTTCCAACAATGAGCGCTGATAAAGCTTTTCTTCTTGCTTCTCTTCTTGCCAATAAACTCACTTCCTTAGTTGTTACACTGTGGTTTGTTTAATTAGTGAATAAACACATGTCAACTCTTGAGTTTTAATGGTGTAATCTGAATCTCGATGTATTGAAATGTCCAATACAAACCACCACACTTTTAAAAAATGTCCAATAAATCCAGTTCTATTTTGGATGAAGTTGAGAGCTCTGTGGGAAAGTGGAGAGACATGTTTTTAAAAGGTGGTTACCTTTTCCATAAGTTTTTCTCATAGAAGACTCCAATGCTGTTTGATGAGGAGCAATGTGAAACACACTCACACAAAAAAAAACACACTTCTGGAATGAAAACAAACTTTTTTGACAAATCAACATCATAAATCACTAACAGTGGTTCTTTGGTTTATAAAAAATGTTCAGTAGCACGTCAGTTACCCAACTTTATGGCCCCAAAATACGTCCCATCTGCCGCCTGGTCCAGCATCCAAGCATTGGACACTTTGACAAACAAGGCATCTCCCTCGACCAAGCGCACCCCTTGACCCTGCTGGGCGCAGTACATGTTATAGCTCGTGTCATTTAAGCGCATGGTGCTGCCCGTCTTCATCAGTTGTGCAGCCATGCTGTTCTGTTTAATGCTCTCGTGGTAGACATACTGGATGAGCTGGATGTTGCTAACATCCACTGGGGGGATCCCAGTCTGACTGCTGACTCCTGAACCTGGAAACCCGTAGTAACGGAAGCAGGTTTTAGCATATACATAGTAGAAACCTGACTCCATAACCAGCAGTCTTCCCCTCTGGTAGCTCATTCTGCGAAGGTTGCCATGTATCTCATCCCATTCGATGTTGCTTACATCAAGCTCTGCATGAAAACATGGACAAAAGACATTTTAGTTGGTCAGCCCACTGGTTCATTTTGTGCTTTATCAAGAAGCAACACAGTTATTTTGTGAAATGTTATTTAGAATCATCTTTAAAAACTTTACATCAATATTAATAACATTTTTCACCATGTATGTAGAAACAGTTACAGTATATCACCACCTTTACTCTTCACTATTAAGAGTCCACAAATGAGCAAGCTAACTTTAGCTTGGCTAAGTTAGCCATTTTTACACAGCAGTTACACCTGGGAATGAATACAAAGTGTCAACCAATTGATGCTAACTTGTTTTTGTAGTGCAAATTAATAAGGTGAATTTAGTGGTAGGTAAAGCTCAATTATGGTGCATATTTATCTAATTAAATAAAACAAAATAAGAAACATCAAACAAGTCCCTTAATGCTGCATTTACACCATTATGGTTTTCTTTTTAATTTTGAAATTCAGTCCACAAAAATGTTTTTTCACTAGTTTAGAAATATCCTTCACCTATAGAAACCAGCACCAGAGGAAACCATAACATTAAGCAACTAGGACCAAGATACCATAGTTCTAAAAGTTTTCTTCTTTCAAAACTAAGACACATTGCCAAAGTTTTCAAATTGAAACTGGATTGGCAAATTTTCTAGAGTTTTTATAAAAGTGGATTCCACTATAGGTGTAAATACAGTTAAACATTGCAAATGACACCAATGGAAAAACCAATGTAGCAACCAGGAAATCTTTCTTATGCTCAAGATGACAGAGAAACTCTTTGCTCAAAGGGGAAATACAGAAAAAGAAAATGATGGACAGTAAGGACATGCATATGAGGTGTATACAGAGCATTTGCAATAAAGAAGACTGGAAGAGAGGTGTAGGCAGCAGATGATAGATTTACACAACTTGAATGCAACGTTGCTTCATAATTATTCAGCAGATATTTGAAGTTACATGTTACAAAAATAAACACTGGCAGGACAGGTACATGTGGTGTTGCATACGTTTTCCACTGTTTATTGTTGATAGCACGTCATCATTTATTGAATTTATTTGTAATATTTCAAAAGCAAGATGCACAACAGTGCATCGATACCATGTTTACTGTTTACAATGAACAACTAAAGTTTTTTACAAGTAATTTGTCAAACCCTGCAGCTCAGGCAGAAAAGACTGGCACTGTGACTTCAGGTCACAATGGATCATTGTCTATTTTGACCAATGTACTGTACAGCTTCTGTACACCACATTTACTGTACCACGCGACGAGTTTGTGGTACTAAAGTAGATGAAAATGTTTGAACGACACTATGAATGACTCACTACAAAGTGGACTATTTTTATGAAAGAGTGGATGTTTCAAACATAGCCACAGAGAGCTGACAGAAGATGAACTGACTGCAGAAGCTAACTGAATTTCAATTAAGTAGTGCATCTAATCTGAAGTGATCTTTTGAAAAGCCTCAAAAAAGAGCTGTGAATCAGACACATTTCCATTGATTGAAGTGAGTACAATAGGCTTTGTAGTGTTGCCAGAGGGTGGCAGTATATGCTACATTGCGAGTGATTGTAATTCAGTAGAAGAAGCAGACATGCTAAGAAGAGAGAAAACTGCTGTGGGCATTCACAAATGGAAATTGGAGAGACCTCTTCTTCAGGAATTATCTTCATGTCTGGGAAAATCTGAGATACAAAAATTACATCTGCGAAGACACCAATCAGTCACATGCGTTTGCTGTTTTAGAGCTTTTAGTGGAAAGCTGATGGGTCTCATCATTTTAAATCGCTGCCAGGTCAGATCCAATTTGCAAAGTTGTTTCTATTTCCCCAATGTGCATCAAGTCTTTGTTGAGATAGGCAAAAAAACACCTCAAGCTGGTGTAAAGACTTTTTTGATGAATTAGTGGAAGTTCTTTTTTTCCCAATTCTTAATCACATATTCAAAGTCATACAATTTGTTCAAATAAAACAATTTGTTTGTAAAAAAAAAAAAAAAAAAGAGAGATAAATTGGTAGATGTCTCTGTAACAGTAATACAAAGATGTTAAATCACTCACTCTTAGAGAAGGTCTGGTTCACTTTAATTGGTAGATGGGCTGATGGCAGGTTTTCTTTAGTTTTGTACTTCCTGTTTTTCCGCGGATCTTTCTGTGCGTTTAGCACTGGCTCAGTCTGTACCTCCTGTAGAAAAAAAAGAATAAAAAGCTCATTCAACAAACATTGTCTGATGGATGAAAGGTTAAAAACATATCTCATGTCTGTTTTCTATGAATCTGTATTCCTGAGCATGTTGTTACAAGTAAGTTTCTAAATTGGAAAACTTACTTACAAGCAATATTTTCCTTAAGCAAGCTAACCACAGCTTTGTTCTGCTGTCTTTCTAAATGAATGTTTTGTATGGAGTTGTGTGGGTGTACATGAAGTGTATGAGTGTCTATGGACTGCATGTCTGTATATCATCCATCCGTTTTGGCTAGCCTGTTAACTCCTTTATTACATCTATCATTGTATTTGTGGCTGGAGGCCATGACAGGGAGGCCTCCTGTCAAGTATAACGTCTTGGAAAGATCGAGCTTCTCACGGATTTGGCACGAATAGTATCTGGACTGTATTTAGCGCCCCTTCCCGATTGCTGATTCTATTCAAGGTCAAGATGACGCCGCCATCCACAATCTGAGCTGGCCTGTCTTCAGGCAAGACAGAGCATATACACGGAGAAAAACATGGTTTCCAAGCAAGTAAACAGTTCCTGTGCAGGAGCTGCCAACTCTCCTACACATCTGGCATGAGATTAAAACTTCAGATGTGAGTACTGTTTTCTTACACAAGAGATGTCAGGGATGAGTGAAATTACATTCTCAAAGTTGAACCACTTGAGCACATTTATTCAAATTTGACGATGATAGATGAAAGTGATGAATAATAAATGTCAGTTAGAAATGATCCAGACTGATTAACTGGGGTGTTCTTATAACCCAAAGGTGTTTTAACTTGTTTTCTGGTTTTAGGGTAGTATCCTCTGAATGAGGAATTTAAGGAATCCCGGCATTTCATCATTACTCTGAGCCAACATAAAAAAAGGAAAATAAAAAGATGTAAAATGCTGGGAGTTATATCATTTTCAAACATCACAACTTAAAAACCACACAGTAACACTCTAAATGAACTCAACCACAGAGCCAGCCACGCCAACATCATTAACATGGTTTTGCAACATTGCACCTGTACCGAGCGAATATTACTCTGTTTGTTTGCAAGCTCAGACAAATTCATTCTAAGATTAGCACTGTCTGTTCTCCAAAAACTTTAGAGTTCATAGCAAAGCATCCTGGAGTAAGAGAGGCATAAACAACGTCTTGCCAAGGCTACTGAATAATTGTGTGCGTGCTCCCAATTGGATCTAGATTGTGGGATTTATCTTGATTTGTGGTCAGACTCTGCCATATCTCTTTAACCAGAATGAGCAGATTATTTGCTAAAAGTAGAAGGAGTTTGTCAGCTTCCTGGTCTACAGTGTGATCAAAGATTAAAATGTGGCACCATGACAACCCCTCTGCACCAGACAGAGCTGCAACATTCAGAAAAAACGTCTGCACAGAAATATGCACCCTGCTACGGCTGGCTTGATTGCGCATGCTTGGTGCTGCAATACCACAGTGCATGCAGGCTTCAGCTCAGCCCTTTAACTATGCACCGCATGCATCATTCAACATGTCTATTATGTTGATGAGTGGTTTCTGAGATGCTACTCTAGAACAAAAGTCCTCTCACTCAGAGCTTGGCCACCAAAGCAGATTGCCTCTTTGTGTTTCATAATCCAACAGACTACTTTCACAGATCGCCACACATTATAAACATTCAGATCTTGATTCATGGTCCTGTGCTCTCACCACTGACCACAGGCTCGGCCCAGAGTGGGCCTGGCCTGCACATCCTGTCTCACATCAGAAGCTGACAGTTGTCCACCAAGGCCTGTTCTCTAACAAACCCCTGAGAAGTCTCTGTGCTGACCCTAACACAACACAGTATGTGCCAAGTGGGGCTGTCACTCTGACACCTCATTAAGGTCCCTGCAAGTCTCCTAGCGCTCCATGGGAAACAGCCCCGGGCTGATGACACAATGAGATCCTCAGTCCTAGACAGACTGGGTGGCTTGTCTAAGCACTCCGCCAGGGATACCCGGGGCAAATACAAATACATAATTTCAAAGGAAATGAAAGTACCATGGGAAACCAAACAAAGCGAAGCTCTTATACTGCGTTGTTTCGCTTCCTGGACAGTTTGGGCTTTTGCTTGGCAAAGCCTGTGTCAGAAGAGGGGTGGTCACTTCCATAAATGGATTTGAAAAAAAAAAAAAAAAAATGACTTCAGCAATTAAGTATTTTACATCTCAGGCTACATCTGATCGTCAATAAAAACACAGCAACCACTGACGCCAGTGAGTGACTCACTGATAGCTGAGGCTGTAAACTACCATCAGTGCACAGCATGAGAAGTCGATTGATCAAAGTTGTGGAAAAATCCTAAACAAGAGCTTTTTGACCAGAGGTGTTTGTGCTGCTGCGGTCTGACCTCAGTCCAGCATGTTTGACCAGCTGTTTTATGCTGGCTTTACAGAAGCAGTGGCCTGCACGGAAAACACACCCGTGGGAAAATGATGATTTCTGTCAGTGCAAAACTGCAAATGCTAATTTTGCTCTTTTAAAAACACAACACCGATGCTACAAGCGCTGCACTTCCTCCTTGACAGTTGCAGGAGGAAGTCCCTGCGCCGCTTTAAAAAATGTCTTAAAAGCTGATTGCCATTTGCCTCTAAGACATTTTTTTGGCTCTGTAACAACTATGTGTTTTTCTTTCCAATCAACGCCAACAGATATCAAGATTGATGACAAAGACAACACTATGTCAGTTATTTAGCAAATGTTATGAACACCAGTGTTAAACATGTGTATGATGCTGCAGCCAAAGGGACAAGTGAACAAAAGCAGTTAATTTAAGCGAACTGTGTCAGACTTACCTCTATGGGCCGATGCGGGGTTGTAGACAAATCCACCTGTAGAAGAAGGCGGGGTAGGTTAGATATGTCAGCGTTGAAAAATCTAAACTTTTGCTTCATGTGCATTATCAGTCTTTCTGGCAGCAAGGTGTGGGCGGGAGGAATGTTTTCCAAAATCTTAAGGCGGACTATCAACAAGTCTGTGCGCTTGAGTGGGAGGTTAAATTATTTTCCGCATGTCATTCTGCATTCCACTGCAACAAGTGAAAGTCTAACTGATCTGGAAACTGAGCTTTGTTCTGTAGTCACACATACAGATGCATAAAAGCTCAACCATTCAAAAATAGACTTCCATCAAGAACAGCAGCACTGCTCTCCTCTCCCGTTTCTAATAAGTCTTGCAACTGTTGAGGGCATAATGGCCCGATTTCAAAATGCAGAACACAGGACACACTCGGAGTGCTATATTTGCAGCAAACCCTGATTTGATCAAATTTAAATAACTCATCTTCATTTCATCAATCCAGAGATAGTTGATTAAATACCATCTCTCTTTAACTGTATTATCCTCTCAGCGTTTTATTTTTTACTCTTCTTCCTCCTTTCCTTGTTTCTTCTGGCACAGATCCAGTACATAACTATCAGCCACCACACTCACAATGAGGTTTTTGCCAAAATATTTGCACGCAAACCTAGAGACACTGAAAGGGAACGAGATGCTCCCCCAGGTGAAACCAAAGCATCCAGAGGGGACTGCAGTCTGCTCTTTTGGTTTGTTCAAATATGACAATCACTCAACTGCAAAACCGCTGCAAAGTAACAAAAACACTCCAGACAGAATCTAAATGTTATTTTACACGAGCACAGAAATGCAGCCCAGATGAAGACAAACATGAGCTGATGAGAAGCCATGTGCGGATTTAAGGTTTTTTGATCATGTAAGAAGTGCTCTATTACGGGAGCAGTTCATTCTTGAACTTTACCAGACCTCACTGCCTCCTCTCGAAAAACAGCTTTGCTTATGCTCAAGAGTTTACAACTTATGACACATATGAATTACAAATACAGCCCCAGATGGCATGTAAACACGCGCATGAAAAATTGCAGCCTCTAAGCCTCAAGTGAAAACATCTGCATCTTGCAAACAAGACATCTCGCAAGGCTGACATTTGTCCTCGCAGCGGAGCCTACTGATGAGATGTTATCGCTGCAAAACGGGTGCTCTGATTTGAGCGGCAGCCTCTGGAAAAGATCTCGCCGAAATCACTAATCTCCGCGGAAAGTTGCATCAGAGCTTCGTGCGATGTTATCTGTGTGTTTTTTGCAGCGAGGGAAGAAGGGTTCTAACTGCCTGCCGATGAGGCGCAGCACTTTCAAAGAGACGCCGAGGCTGCACGAAAGCTTGGCGCACAAATCTGCAGAAGTAACTGCACGATGACGTTTTCTCTTTCTCTGTTCACATCAACAAATTGCTACACTTCAAAGAACACAGGCCCTACGATTTTATACAGCTTCAACTGGGTTACTTATCTGGCAGTTTATGACATTATAAAATTGCGCAAATATTGTCGGACTATCGGAACTCGGAGCGTAGCCTGTAAGCGTTAACAGTGTTTTTTTTTTTGTTTTGTTTTTTTGTGGCCTGGGTGAGTATTTACAAAGTTTGAGCAAAACTTCATGTATGGACTCATGTTGCGCTCTAAAGATCAAACCCCATATGAGACAGTATCGCAGGTTGCGCCTACCTCTTGCAGATAACCTGTCAGGTGCAGTAGGATCGCCACGCTGGAGGCCACCTGAAGCAATCCCATAACAGCGAGGGTCCCGAATAGAAGAGGCCGGTAAGTGCTCTCCGAGTTCTGCACCGGGTGGAAGCGGTGCTGCCCCGCCTCGATGTCGACGGCGTTCCGCAGGTAGGCTCTGTACTCGCTGTGCGTAGCTGCCATTGTGCGCTCTCTGTGTGTGCCGTCTCGCCCCGGGGTCCCAGACTCAATGCAAGAACGGAAACTGAGTCTGCAAGAGTCCCTGTAATCAGTGGGTGGGCTGAGAGTGCTCGTTTTCCTCTACAACCAATCACAGTGATCCTCGAGCACTCAGTTTGTGAGGACTGAAGCAAGACCGTCTGCCGGATCGACCTGAGCCCAAGGCAGGTAAAGCGCGCTCTTTATGGCCTCCGAAGCCCTTTGCAGAAAGTTATTAACATGCGATCCACGCCTCCTGTGCGTCAACACCCTCGATGACACACTCTCACTGCTCTGAGCCTGACTTAGCAGCACAGCGGGGATGCAATGGAATGAATTGGGAGGGGGGGATCCGCCCCACCAGTTATCAGTGAACACGCCTATTAACACTGAAAAAGACTCTGAATCAAACTACCCAAAAAAAAAAAAAAAAAGAATGAATGAGTAAATAAAACAAATGTTCAGTTTTAATTGTAATAATTCCTAATTGTCATGACCACAAATCTTGTATTACATGTTTTAAAAATTACTATATAAATACCCTGCTCATAGTCTTTCTAAAATAAGTGTCAAGATCAGATCTGTCTTATATATTAAAAGTTACAAAAGTTTGGCTACTGGACGCAAGACAACTATGAATTTAAGTTTAAATAAATAAGTTTATAGAATGAATAAACTATGAAATTGATCCTGAATTAAAATGAATGAAATCAATAGATGTGTAGATGAGTGCAAACATGAAGTGGGTAAAGAAAAGGGCTCAATAGAAGGATTTAGTCATTTTCACACTGCATCACCTCATCTATACATGTATAAATGCATTAATATCCAGATTTATTTCACAGCCATATGTATAATTCCATGGGCATATTTACTTATTCAAGTATTTATTTATTCATTATTCAGTAATGATTAGAAGATTATTGAAATATATATTAATTGTGTCTCTTACAGTGTGAACAATGGACACAGAAGGTGCACTGGGGGCTTCACATTTCCACATTAAACTTTTTTGGGTTGCTGAATTGAACCAAGACTGACTTAGTTGCAAAAAACACCCAAAAAACTTTGTGTCCCATATGGCCATTTTTGATGAAAGAAATTAGATGAATAGAAATGCAAATTGTTATTATTCATAATCCATTAACCCTTCAATAACCTTTTGAAATCATGCTCAGACTTGACCAGCATAACTAATGAACTGAACCAGTTTCATATCTACATAGAATAGGGCTTGGAGATTGCAGCAGTCCAATTTGCCAAATATCTGGAAGAATTAGTCATGCATTTGTCACATCCTTTTTCACTAGAATTGGTAAAACGTCTGTGGCAGGCATTCAGAAGATTAAAAATGCAACAGCTGGGAGATAACCTAAATCCTGAATGCAAGCATGAGAAGCCAGCCCACTCACTGCATCTTTCATTTCTTGTTAATTTTTCTCATCTCTGGTGAAGCATCTTAAGAGCTTTTAAAACCTCAAAACTCATGATCTTCACAAGATGTACAGCTGATTTGATCTTAGATGAAGTCGGAAAGGTTTCAGTCTCTGTTTGCTTGCAAATGCCATGTTTCGTTTAAAGTTTCAGTGGGTACACTCTTATCTTAGCATAAGAATGGAAAAATATGGGGAAAGTTCTCAGGTGGGCATATTATATCTACTTTTCTTTCATCTGAAAAAAAGTATGACAAGTTGTGACAAGTGTGGTGGATATTTGTAACAGACCTTGCTGGTAAAGGAAGGAAACAACGGATTAAGTTCCAGTATTTATTTATAATTACACTATCAGAGAACAAGCGGGGCACAGCCCAAGATGGTTCAAATGGGTAAGAGTCTGTCACTAAAACTGATATCTGGTTTAGACTAACTCTAGATGGAGCATCTACAATATTTTAGGAGGAGCACAATATCTAGCTGAGATAAGAGGTCTCATTAACTTTCTCATCAATCAAATTTCATGGCAACCATACTGCAGGTAAGCCTCTGCACACAGTTGTGTTTTACTCTATATCAAACATTGATAACTCTTTAAAAACAAAAGCACCATAGTATTTAACAAAAGTTATTAAAAAGGATACTTTTCCCCACACGACAAGCAGGCAACCATCTAATACTCCAGGAGACCCTGTTAGTGGGGTTGTTTAAGGCTCAGTCATTTCAAATTGGTGTTAAAGTTTGGTTTTTACTTCCAAGTTGAAGTTTAGGGTCTATAGAACAATTTGAGTCCGAGTGTCAAACACACAGATAAAAAATGGCCTCTGGGGGGCGCTCTAAAATATATAAACTGCTACAACTTTTTATTAGATTATCCAATTTTAACATATGAGGTATGTATGGATTCAGAATTAAAAGGAGCAACTGGTGTGCTAAGCATTTGGTTACCAGATTAAAAACACACTTTAAAATAAACACACTTTTAGCCCATGGACAGCTACACTGAGAATGCAGCACTTCAAACACCCAGTGTTGTTTTTGACAACCATCTTAGATTTAGTCTTAGTCTTTTGGACTAAAATGCTTATTAGTTTTAGTCACATGTTAGTCACTTCTATATGTGATAGTTTTAGTCCAGTTTTAGTCGACGGAAACTCAAAAAGGCTTTAGTCTAGTTTTAGTCAAAAAAAAAAAAGAAAAAATAAGTATAGTCTACTGTGTTAAGAAAATAGTATGGTCTTAACTATCAAACAAGCAGAACAAAAATACATAGCTTATTAACTGACCCTGTACTAAAGCTTTCTGATTTTTCATTCTGTATCTACTGTGCGTGTGTCCCAACTTTACTGTAAGCGCACTAAACGCACAGGTCCTGGTTAGGGCTGCACAACGTCACTTGTGGCTTTTAGGCTAAAGCTAGCAGACTCTACGTATAACAGTAACTCGACCTGTTTAACATATCAAGTTACGTGCTGACAGAACGTACACACAAAGAGATAACCACACTGTCACTGAATGTAAACATGGCTAAACATGCTGCTAAAGTAACACACACATAATGAATTGACGTTAGCGTAACAAAAGCTAACTTTAGCCTGAAGTTAGCAGCCCATTTGCGCCAGGAGTATGTGGAAAACTTACTAATGTATTAGCTTACTATGAAATTTATCGATTATGTTAACAGCATTTGTAACTTACCTTCGAAAAAATATCCCTGTGGCAAGCCTTAAGGTGCCGCAGTAGATACTTTTTAGGTTTTAATTGACACACACAATAAGCAGAAATGTCACTAACATTTTCGTCCATTCTCGTCTCGTCAACGAAAACTCACACACGTCTCGTCATGTTTTCGTCATCAGAGAGCTATGTTTATCTCGTCACCGTCTCGTTATCGTCATGAAAAAAAGTGGCGTCAACGAAATGATTTCGTCATCGTCATCGTTGACGAAAACAACACTGCAAACACCATGCAGAGCTTTATGGGAAAGCTTTCATTGTGCTGGAAAGCCGCAGTGGGAATTTGGAAGAGTTTTTTCGACATGAGTCTTCTCCATACCCACCAGCATTATCATGTGAAGGATCCCTCAACTCCTGTACCAAGTCAGATTTGTTGTTTTACATCCTGGGAAATACTACAAGTGGAGACATTTCTGACAATGAGGAGATAGTTGCACCAGATCTTTATGATTTCATTGTTATTGATGGTGGAGCACTTATCCATTCACTGCCTGGCACGACCGTCCAAGGGAAGACTTTTGAGTCCTACTTCAACAATGTCTTCTGCCCAAGAGTTCAACGTGACTTGAAAAGATCAACACGAGTGTACATTGTCTGGGACCAGTATCGTGCTTTGACAATCAAAGGAGGAACACGAGAAAAACGAGGATCAGGCACCCGACAACGCATCTCTGGCGCTGCTAAAGTTCCAAGAGATTGGCAGGCATTTCTGGCAAATGAGGATAATAAGACAGAACTGTTTTCATTCCTGTCAACTGCGTTGGTAACAAATGGACAGTTTCCAGATGACAAAGATGTCTTCATAACAGCAAATGATTGTGTCTACCATGTAGGGAATAGTCCTCCAATGGATCACTGCAACCATGAGGAAGCTGACACTCGTGTCCTAGTGCATCTTCTCCATGCCCTCCAAACAGCATCAGTTGGGATGGTCTATACTGGAGACACAGATGTTGTTGTCATCCTGCTTAGTAATTACCATCATATCAAGAGTTTGAATGAAAATGCTGAAATTTGGATTTGCTTCAAAACTGGAAAGACATCAAGAATGATCTCCCTGAACACTCTTGCCACAAAACTAGGCACAGAAACATGTAAAGCCATGGCTCTCTTCCACGCAGTCACTGGATCCGACAGCACATCTTCTTTCAAGTTCAGGGGTAAGCGATCCTGCTGCAAATTGATGCATGAAGTTCCACACTTCACAGAGATGTTCGCAACTGTCCCTGAGACTCCATTCCAAACCTCTCCAAGGCTGAGAGAAGTTGCAATAAACTTTGGTGCTGTTTACACATACCCGGGTATTTTGATAAACGAGGACCTTTCCCTTCGTTTGTGCCTTTCGTTTATACACAAACGAAGCTAAAAAAAAAATCCGGCAAAAGTGGAGATTTTTTAAAAACTCCGTTTAGCGTTTGTGTATGAACTGGTTGAAAGAGACAAAAACGGAGTTTTGGGAATGGAATGAGGAGTCGTCGTCATAGTACAGAGCCCCGCCCCTATCCGCCATGTTGGGAGGATGCTAGCGTGAAAACGCCATTCTCTCCGTCTATTGTTTATCTGGCAAGCATGGAGGTACTAGCAGCATTTCTGTTGTTGAGAGCTATACTCGCTTGTGTGATTTTGAAAATTACAGTCATACAATGTATTGAACAACAAAGACATTTTTCACGGCTTTAGCAGTTTTATAGTCCAGCGCAACGTGTAAAAGTAGCTCAGTCTCGCTATCAGTCCACACACATGAGCCTGGCGCCATATTTTCTTCTTGAAAAGGATCCGGAAGTTCTTCCTGTCAGCGGTTCTCTATTAGGCTTCTGATTGGCTTGTGTGGAATTCTCATTGTTCTAACACTGCCACCGTCAGGCTTGGCGTAATTTAACAGCTCTTGATAGCGTATTTATGCGGATCAATGTAGACGTGTTTTTTTTTAAAAACGGGGCTGTGTGCACCTAGTTTTTTTTGCAAACGAAGGTTAGAAAATATGCGTTTATCAAAATACCCGGGTATGTGTAAACGGCACCTTTGTCTGTAGGCTGTACTCCAGTGAACCAAATGATGTTGATCTTCTTCGAATGAGGCTTTTTACACAGAAGACGAGGGATGTTGAAAGAATCCCCCCAACAATGGATGCTTTGGATCTCCATCTCAAAAGGAGTGTCTTTCAAGCAAGCATCTGGACGACAGCCCACATGTAAGTATGCACATGTCTGGATTTGAGTATTGTACTATATAATCACAAAAGATCATGCATTTAGTTACTAATTTATTCATTCATTCATTTAGGTCAACAATGCCTGTCAACAACCCCACTGACCATGGCTGGAAAGAAGAGGACAGCAAACCTCTTCCAATTTGGACTACACTACCACTTGCCAAAGATGTATTCCAACTAGAGATGAAGTGCAGTTGTACAAGTACTTGTACAAATAGACCTGCCAGTTCTCGGTGTAAGTGCATGAAGGCAGAGTTAAAGTGCACACGTCTGTGCAAGTGCACATGCTATTACTAAGACTGACCACTGACTGTTATCATATCTGTTATCTGTCATAGTTATCATTGTAGAGTGGAGTATTGGAATAAATGTTAGCCCTATGGTCTTCTGTTTGTTTTTTGAATGCCAGAAAAACTGTTGTTCCTCATATTATTATTGTTATTATTATTGTTTATTTATTATTATTATTATATATTTACTTTCTTCCAGACATGAAGTTCTTTTGTGTATTTTTTTGTGAATAAAATGATGGCTTGATTGAAAAAAAGTTGGTACTCATGATCCTAAATTCATAAACTCAAAGTTGCAAGTTGGGTGCTTAATATCACATAGGCTTTATGCAGCCATATTTGTGTATGGGTATCCTTGGTATCTTTGTGCTTCAGGGATATTCTGAACACCGATCTTAAATCGAGTTGAGTGATTACCCAGCCTTTATTTACAAGAACTTTAAAAATGATGTTTCATTGCAACTTTGAGGGCATTTCCACCCTTAATCTAAAAAAAAGCACAATTTTGCTGTCCATGAGCTAAAAGTGTGCTTATTATAAAGTGTGCTTTTTATCTGGTAACCAAATGCTTAGTTCAACAGTTTCTCCTTTTAATTCTGAATCCATACATACCTCATATGTTATATTTGGTTAAACTAATCAAAAGTTGTAGCAGTTTAAATATTTTGCAGCGCCCCCTAGGCTATTTTGTTTTCTGTGTGTTTGACACTCGGACTCAAATTCTTCTATAGACCCTTTACTTCAACTTAGAAGTGAAAACCAAACTTTAACACCAATTTGAAATGACTGAGAAAAATTACACATACATACGACCCCACTATGGATGCTGTTTTCCTGACGTTTCCAGTCCTTTCACCAACTGGCTGAAAGATGGTTTTGTTTTTATTTTACAGCCCTAGGAAATACATCAATATTGTTATCTAGTTATCACCAGAAAGCAAAGAAAGCACATATATTTAATGTCCCAGATATCGTTTGAAATCGTTAGATTTTCATTCTCTACATATATTCTCACATTCCTTAAAAATGAACTAGACGGAGGAAGTCTTAATCCAAAGATGAGACACTGAAAACAGATGACAACAAACCTGGATTTCCACTATTTCAACAAGACAAAAAAGTCATGCTGAAATGACTCATAACTCTGGCCACAAATGTCCCTGACAGGCTTTCCTGGAAAAACAGGCAGATGTAAAGCTTCCTCTCACCTCCATTTAAGTACTCTTTCATAATATAAAACCCACCACAGATGGATGAATAGGATGACGGGAAGGTGGCAAGTTGATGTTGTGGAAGTCCATGGTGTAATTCAGCTGCCTCTTCTGTGTGTCTGCCCAGTCAGGTTGCCTGATATAAAAAATAAGGATGTTTTTTATGTTTCTCATTCTTCTTTTTTTATTTTTTAAAACTGCTCTAGTAATGCCAGTAGCAATTTAAT
Organism: Odontesthes bonariensis; assembly: GCF_027942865.1. NCBI lineage: Eukaryota > Metazoa > Chordata > Actinopteri > Atheriniformes > Atherinopsidae > Odontesthes > Odontesthes bonariensis. Next base: position 32,872,461 of record NC_134517.1, on the reverse strand, counting down.
TAAATTCAATTCAGTTTATTTCTATAGCGCCAAATCACAACAAAAGTCATTTCAAGACACTTCAATGATACAGTCCAATTCAAGCCAATAAGAGTCCAATTCATTGTAATCATAATCCAATCAAATCCAGTTAATTAAACTAAAAAATAATCCAATTCATACATACAAAGACAGTTCAAAAAACAATTTCATAGCCAGGGGAACCAGCAGATTGCACCAAAACCCATGGTCCAATCCCCCATCCTGAGTGTGCACAAGGTGACTGTGGAAAGAAACAACTTCCTTTTAACAGGAAGAAACCTCTGGCAGAACCAGACTGAGGAAGGGTGGCCATCTGCCTCGTCCAGCTTGGGTTTGAGAGGACAGAAAACAACAACAAACACCATGACACAATTCAAAGGATACTGTTGAGAAAGAGAAACACAAGTTAATGACAACAATAATGCGAAATGTACATAATGTCATATGAGGAAATAAAAGGGAGGGAAAAGAGAGCAAAGTGAGTAAAAGTGTAATATAGAAACCATAAGCTTTATCAAAAAGGAAAGTTTTAACTCAAGGGGTAGAGGGATAGGGCCAGATGGAGGGATTGGAATTTGGCTCTGGTCTCATGTCCCATTCACAGACTCCAAGTCTACCAACCTGGACATCATCTGGTGGCACTAGTCCTTGATCTGGCCTGTGGTCTTGGGAGCTTAGTGCAGTCTCCTCCACGTACTACAGTTTATGGCTTCAGCTGGCAGTGGATTTACCAGAAAACACTTTCTTAATTATCCCAGCAGTGCCTGATAGAAGATAGAGAAGTTGTCTGCCAATCGGAAGGTTAGTTAAATCCATAGCTTCCCCTGTCCACATGTTGATGTGTCCTTATGTAACTAAAGAAGCTCACATCACCTCCAATGCACATATCACTGTGAATAAGAAAAAACATAGAAAAGCACTATATGAATGTAGAGCAATTACTACCGTGACAGATTTTCAATTAAAATTAAAACTACAATGATTTACTGGCATTGGTTCTTCTTCAGTTCTTCTCAAGTGTCCACCTGTTTCTTCACGGGACGTCCATTTGCTTTAACCTGAACTTGAGACAGCCCACACAGACACCAATGCTTTGTCAGTTTTTTTAAAATAAAAGTTTCATGTTTTTGTGCTGTGAATTCATTGAAGGCAGACTTCATTTTCATGTCTGCACTCCATGAACCATGAATAAAAAAAATAAAAAAAATGTTCATACTTTTTGCATTTTGTACAGCTTTAATCAACAATACATAGTTTAAACTCTCAATAAGTCAGCTGTAGAGCTTTTGTTTTCTGTTGACAAACATTTATGAGATCAGTCTGTTTTTCCTTTTCTAAGCTGCTATAGTCAGCTAAAGATTTGTTATCGTCATCACGACACGTGAGTAGTAATGAAGAAAGGGAATAAATATTTATTCTAAGGTCCACTGTGTAGGATGCAGCAATATCTAGTGGTATAAACTAAAATTTGAAACCAAATGAATACCACCCACTGCCCCTCAACTATTGTGGTTGAGAAAATGCAAAAAGGTCCAGGTTACTATAGTAACATGGTGGTGTTAATGATAACAAATCTACACTGATGATCGCATGCAGTACCAATTAAAAGTTTGGATACACTTTCCAGTTTTGTATTTATGAACATTAGAATGCATCTATGTCATTAGAATGCCTGACACATTACACTGTGGAACATTAAAACTCTTTTTTAATTCTGGGGCTTTGGCACATGTTTTATACACAAGAGTGATGCAGTATGTTGCCCTGCATTTATGTCACACTTTTCTAGTTTTTTTGAGCTCTCACATTCACAGTGATTATTTTCCCGTACATAGAGCATTTCTCATATAGTCATATAGACTCATATACACACTGTTGATACATTGGGGACAATGTTTGGTCCAGTATTTTATCCAAGGACACTTCGATATGTAGACTTGAGAAACCGAGGATGGAATCACCAGCCTTGTGATTGGTGCACGACTGCTTTACCTCCTGAGCCCACAGCCGCCCCCGGCTGTTGTATTGGCAAATATGTAAGCAGAAATGGCCTCAATACATATTCAGCAGAGACAAACAAACATGGACATTTATTTTTGGTTGCGTTTTTGACCACTTGATGAATCTTAGTCTAATGTTAGCTCTGTTTTTGTCTCAAATAAGCCCTGAGGGAAATAACTGACTCTAAAGACGGTAAGTCTTACTTTAAATTCATCGACCAGTTCCTAACTTTGTCAAGGTGTAGCTTGGTGCCGGATATGTCATGTGCTTGGAGTTTAACAGAAGGTTTTCACTGACGTTTGTATAAAATACTGTCAGAAGGAATAAAGTCATTAAACCAAAACACTAAGCTGAAAGACACTAATGTGCTTTGTAGAGCTGAGAACAAATCAACATCAACCTTTTCAGTTCATAATTTGATAATGCCCTATTATAAAATGGTGAATAACTCAGCTTTTAATGTTTGACGAGGGCTGCACGGTGGTGTGGTTGTTAGCACCGTTGCCTCACAGCAAGAGGGTTCCAGTTTCAACTCTCGGCTGGGGCCTTTCTGTGTGGAGTTTGCATGTTCTCCCGTGTATGTGTGGGTTCTCTCCGGGTTCCTCCCACTGTCCAAAAAACATGCATGTTAGGTCAATTGGTGTCTCTAAAATTGTCCTTATGAGTAAGTGTGAGCGTGTGTGGTTGTTTGTCTCGTTTGTCTCTGTGTGGCCCTGTGATGGACTGGCGACCTGTCCAGGGTGTACCCCGCCTCTCGCCCGATGACCGCTGGGATAGGCTCCAGCCCCCCCGCGACACGACCGACAGATAAGCGGGTATAGAAAATGAATGGATGGATGTTTGACAAAAGTATACAAGAGTACAAAAGTTTGTCATTTGTATATGTGAAAATGGCAAGTAACGTCACCACAGCCATGTGTTTAAAAAAAGCAAAAAACAAACACAAGAAGATACTATTAATTCCTTCACATGTTCCATTACAATCCGCTTACACCTACATTCTCTAAACACATGCACAATGAGGTATTGTTATCGTAGATGGTATTGCCGGACCACCTCATTAAGGCTAAGTATCCACAGACGGGCCAGCGGTCACACATCGTGGCTGTTGCAGCATCTAAACATGGCAGTGGCTCCTGTCAGCCCAGAGAGTGACCTCCCTCACCTCAATTTTCCCAATGCCAGCAGAACAACAGTGTAGTATTTGAAAACCCAGCAGAAAACGAGCCTCCTGTAGGAGCTTGAGTTATTTTAGGCAGAAGCAGTGACAATGGGAACGAGGGGTGGTTGTAGTAGGTTGGGTGAGTTTGCGAAATCCAAGTGAATTTCTGGTTGCCAGTGGAGTTCATGGGAGAGAGCTGGCTTTTTATATGTGCCCCCTCCCCATCTTCTCAAACCATCAAACCTCATGGCGCTGCAATCATTTAATACTCCATCATTATGGGCTTTCTAACTTCATAAAACCGCACACATGATTTTGGTTATGTTGTAGTAGTACCACATTCCCCCTTCTGGATTTTACAACACCAGCGTAGAACTGGGTCTGTTGATGTTTTGCTTCTGAAAGGGAATGGAGTTTTTCTGTGAGGGTACTGACCTTCTGACCCCATGTCATGGCTCCGGCAACCTCCTGTGTTTGGCTGAACGTATCCTGTTCTTGGCACCGAATGTGGATGTAGCACTACGAAGGGCTCTTTTTGTTGGTCAGGATCCATTAAAACACCGTGAGAACCTGTGTTTAACTGTGGCTTTCCTGTGCCCTCAGCAATTTCCTCCAGAAGTCAGTAGCTCTTTGCTGCAGCACGGAAGAGATGGTTCAGGTTAACGTGTGTTTGTTTGGGTTGTATCGGCTTTTATTCTTGTTGGGCTGATCTTCAAGCGTGCGTGTACATGCATGGGTGTCATAGATGGGATCAAGAGCGTTTGGGCGGTCTCCATGCCCCTGTGTTTTGCGATGTGCAGCCTGCCGGAAAGTGGAACCTGATGCTATTGCAGACTATGACAAACAGCCAAAAGCCCTGTAGCTGAAGAGAGAGGGAGAAGGAGAGAAAAGAGAGTAAGCATGAATGAGAAATAAAGGGTGAGTAGAGGTGAGGAACAGATAAAACTTGCATGCAAAGATAAAATTTGAGACAGGGTGTTTACCCTGCCACTGGCCAACTATTGCATTGTTATAAGTAACCTATTATCTCTGGTTTAAAGAGCATTCCTTGGTAACCATGGCCTTCTGTTCACCCCTTTGTAAAACTCAAGAACCTCACACTAAGCCATGAAGTCTGACGTCAGCACTTTATCCCGTCTGAGGTCTCGGGTCAAGGGTGAGGGTTCAGGGTGCACAGACAGACTGTGGAGTCACAATGAGCAGGGCCCGGTCAGTCTGGTTCTGCCCGTGGCTATTTCAGCTTCAAAGCAACCAGCATGATTCCACTGGATTCAGCCAATTTTGTAACCAGAGGGGAGAGATGCATAAATTAGAGAAGCCAGGTATGAGGAAATGGTTGAGCTGCTGCCTGGCATGTAAATATTTGGTGGCACGCATCCTGACATTCTGACACAGCTGTATTAGTATTTGATTAACTGAGTAGTCTGAGACGATGGCATGTCTTCTCAAGACTCCTCACGCATGAGAGACAGACATCGAGTACTGAAGGTCTAACAAGCCTGGATTTTTCCAATGTTTATTATTGGTCTCTTTTATCTGATTGCTTTTAAGACTCACGGCATGAAGAGCGGAGAATTGTCTCTTTCCCCTCACTCCCACATCCTCTGTGGTAAGAAGGTCACTCCAAGTCTGCAATAAGACACACACTCACACTCACACACACGCAAACACACAGCCATTCTGACTGCTTCTTCTTAGACTGCCGCCTCCATAGCAACCCCAATGTTTACGCCCCGCTCCCCACCTCCACCTCTGCCGTCACATCACACCAGCCTGCGGTTTTATCAAAACTACACATTTGAAAAGAAAATTGGAGTGATGATCAGCCCAAGCAGGGATATTCCAGACCATTAGGCAGATCCTGTTTCAGCTGATGTGTGTGGGTTGGAGAGTGTGGGAGAGTTGGGATGTAGAAGAGCAGACTATCAAAGCAGGCATTTCTGAACTGTGTGGAAGGATAAGGTGTGCAATGACAAGTGACACCAACGCAATTGGCAGCAAAACTGCTCGCATATCATTTATTTCCAAGGATTTTTAATCTTCAGGCATCACTGGGCTGATGGGGTGTCTGACACAAAAGTGGGAGGGGTCACGTGCCAAGAGAGGAAGAGGATGTCTCACTGGCAACTTCCCCTTTTGTGCAGCAAAAGCAAAGATCTGAGAACCATGAATGTAATGAGGCTGTTTAGTGGAATTATATGAACAAGACTGGTACAGATTGATTTAACCTCTGAGATCAACAGCAGCAATAATCAAACCCAATGACAGCTTCTACAGATTGTTGAGGGGAAAAAAATACTGCTACATTGTAGATTTTGCTTTGGGATAGATCATTTATTCTTCCATTTGATTGCATTTCATTACATTTAAAATTTCTCTGCACGAGAAAAAATGTCTTTACCTAAATGCTGATTTAACATATGATTTAATGATTTCTGCTAATTAGCACAAATAAATAAATCATTGTCATTACAGGTATATTGGATTTATTTCAGAGATCACAAAATTACTTGAATTAATCCTGAAGGTGGTGAACAGAAAATAGATCAAATTTCATGCCAGTTCATCCAGGATTGTAGAAACATGTAGCACAAAGCACCAAAGTTTTTAGGGTTCATCCTAAAATTAACCTGTGCGATATTTAGCACCAATTGATCTTGTAGAAAATTGAGAAAGTTCACTGCAACAGTGAATATCTTAGCAAGCGGGATGACCCTCACAAAGCCTAGAATAACCTAATTATGCTTTTGAAATGTTACATTGGGTTAGGTTTGGATTAGGGTTAAGCTCTATACAGTGAAATGAAAGTACTTTCTATTTCAATTCGACAGTTTTATGTATCAGGATATAATAAAAAAATAATCATCCGGTCTTAAAATTATCTTTAGAAATTTCTCAAAAATAAACCCAAAATGCAGAAACATGGTGAGAAAAAAAAACTAAGTGTACCACATGATTCAGCATCTTGTAGAGCCACCTTTAACAGCAGTAATTGTTTTCTTGAAATGTAATACAGTAGACATTTCTGGTGTTGGCGGCACAGTATATTGAAGTATGTTAAGAAAGAGGCTGAAATATGCTTAGATTCCAGATTGTGCAGAATTTCTTAAAATAATGCTCACTCCATAACCCCAAAGATGTATCAGGCATGTGTACACTACTGGGTGCAACATGAAAAGTAAGGGGATTTCAGAAGTCAATAGCACTGGGGTGACTCAGGCTCAGGACTACAGGAGTAATTCACCAGAAGTTCGATCGTTTAATGGTTTCCCAGTTCCCATGTCGAAGTGTCTGCAAAATACAAAACCGTGCATTCAGGTTTGAATGAGTTTATGGCAGTGAAAGTACAGAATGAATGTGTGTGTGTGTGTGTGTGTGTGTGTGTGTGTGTGTGTGTGTGTGTGTGTGTGTGTGTGTGTGTGTGTGAATGTGGCATGAATTGTGAAGACCAGAATAGTGCTGTATAAATGCAGTCCATTCATCACTTAGAATTCCTCCTTCGAGCACCTTAATTGTGAAAAGAATTCATGGCAATCCATTCAATAGTTATGATGGACCGAGGGATTGAACAGGCAGCAGTGATAAGGTTAAAATCATTCTGCTGACATGTCTAAAAATATGAAGATGCTGTCACAGAAACACACCAGGGAATGTAATTTAAAAGTTCATGAGGGCATCCACAGCTGGGAAAAAAAAAAAAAAAAGTTCAGTCAGTGCAAGTCATGCTTATCTTGTTTAAAACATGTGTTAACACACATGTCACTCCCCGCATGGCGCCAAACACACCCTGTCGAAAGTTCAACAAATCATCAGCCCTCCTGCAGGGCTCCATTCTTTGCTCCCCTGCCTCCCCTCTTCCTCTCATGTCTCTTTATTACATCACATTGCAGACAGAACTCTTTGTTCAAACAAGAATCAGAATCACTGACTATGACTTTCCTACACTAGACGTTAGACATCAAGGCCAGGCTCTGTTTGTCTGGTGAATCCTCTGTTTGAGTATGGAAGCCTGGAAGTGAGATAAACTATAAACCTTCATGCTGACTGTATCAAAAAATGTGCCTTTGAATGTTCAGTAGAAGAAATGTTGAGCATGAATGATTTTTTAAAAGCAATAAAAGAACTTAAATGTGGAAAAGGCTGAAGCAACAAGGCAAAACAGATTTAATTGATTTAAATTTAATTCAGTTTTATTTATGTAGCGCCAAATCACAACAAAGTCATCTCAAGGCACTTCAATGATACAGTCCAATTCAAGCCAATTAGAGTCCAATTCATTGTAATCATAATACAATAAAATCCAATTAATCAGATTCAAATTAGTCCAATTCAGAAATACAGAGCCAATTAAAAAAAATGTTACACATGAGTAATTCAGGAAAGCATGCCATGTAACTCGAATGTCTTTAACAACTTGCAGCTTTTTTCTAATCTCCAAACCACACGTCTCCTGTGAAGCATTCATCCCTGTAATACACAATGCTTTGCCAGTTTCCCTACCATCTGCAAAGGCGGAGGAGAAGAGGAGGAAGGAGCAAGAGGAAAGCAGCAGGGCCAGACCAATCAGCAGGAGACATCTTCTATTCATTGAGCCATGTCAGGATCTCCCTGACTTGACCTCCACTTCCTCTCTGTGGTCACATCAAAGTGGCTCAGTCACTGAAAGCCCAGACCACACTGTCATCTCAAAGGTGGGTGTGGATACGGAGGAAGTTCTCTGAGGTCATTCAGAAAGAGGGAATTATTTGCCAAGATGTTTCCTCATTCATGTGCTGTCTGTCAAACCCCAAATTACGCACACACCTGAGTCAACACAGCAGTGGGTGTAAACTGATTAAAGATGAGCAGAGACATAACAGAAGATGAGGCAACTCATCTTAGATTAACCAGTGAAAACCTGCCCCTGCTGTTTTCTCTTATTCTTGGGTGGGGATGATGGAGTGTAGTGTACACCGGCTGAGGGGGTGTTTGTTGCTTTTGTAAGTCAGACAGAATAACTACTCACGTTTACAGATGATATCTAATATTATTTACCATGTTGCCAGGTCCACCCCGAGATCCAACTGGTGTCTTCAATCTCCAAAGAGTCACAACAGAGTTGTCAGTTTGGGAAACATAAGTGGCCCCTCTCGACTATGATATTTCTCTTCCACCCAAGTTGCACTCTTTCTGTTCATTTTCAGATAAACACTTAGAATTTCAACATGACTCAGCTGTTCCCTCTGACATAAACTCTTATCTCTTGCTATCCCCCTCTCTGTTTCATAACAGTCTCCATCCCATCGCTCCCACGCTGATAGTTTTCATTGTGCCATGTTTTGAGTTGCCCTGGGAGTTGAAGTGCCTTGAGTTATTGTCCGGCCTTCACGCACACACTCATGGTTACAGCATCGCTGTGTGGCTGTGTGGTCACTCATGGAAACAAGCAGACAATAGCTTGGAAATGTCATGTGCAGTGTTCTCCTCACATTTTGAAAGATGAGTGTTTTCCACTCCTCTGTCTCCCTGGTGGTGACTGTGGGATCTTTCATTAAGTCATGGCCTCACTCATAAAGTCAACAAGAATTAGGAAGTCCACCACAACTTTTGTTACCATGGCATCCACAAAAACATCAAAGGATCCGTATATGGAATCAAACAAGGTGTGCTTCCCAGGGGGCTAGCTTTTTAAAAGGTGAATCATAAGAAACTATATATAGAATAGCTGAAGACAGTTACTTGTAAGTGGGTATAAGCAGCTGAAATATTAAGCTAAAAGAATAATTCAAATAATAATTCAAAATAATGCATGCACAGTTTAAATATAAAGTACACTTTGAAAAGATGAAATTATGTGCTGAACAAATTGAACATCAGCAATACTTAGAAGAAGTTCTGTAGCTGAAATAAGAAACGGAAAGTTGCCAAATTGATAAATGATTAACATATCCAAAAGTGTGCTGATTTTACTGTAATTGAAAAATAAATTTCAAGATGTGCAATAATTGTATAAAAGTAATGAACACATGAAATTGGAAAGCTGATGGAAAAATATCTGCAATAATGAGCTGAAAGTCATGATAAATGGTTGAATAACACAGCTAAATGTAAGCTAATATATAAATGTTTGTAACAGATAGCTAAAAAGGTAAGTAATACATTAAAAAAATGAAAATAAAGAGGATAAAAAGAAGTTAGAGATATTTTTTTTTAAAATCTCATAAAAGAAATTAACAGTTCTCATTGCCAAGACAACAGGTAAGCAATGCAAATGGCTAAAATGGGCAAACAGTTACATTAGCTAAAAGTAACAAATAACTTGAATAAAAATTAAAATTGTTGAAACAGTGAATTAGAAAAAAATCCAGGAAAATACTTAAATCAATCTTTTAATTCAAATTTAAGAGTTAAAGTAAAAAATAAATCAAATAAGAGCATTGGATCAGTAAGGAGTTGAGAGCTGTACATACAAATATAGGCAGGTTAATAAAAGAATATCTAATGTATAATCATGCTTATGACATTTGAAAATTCTGACACAATTAGTTTTTTTTCACACATCTGGAAGCATAATCCCCTCCCAGATGAGGTTATTTCAGTGTTGTGGTATTGAAATGAGCTAGTTTGGTCTAAAATACAAAAATATTTAGCCAAAATGCTCCGTTTATGAATCATGAGATTTTTCTGGTCTTTTTTTTGACACAGTGTTTCCTGATCTCTGTCTTGATCTTGTCTTGGTCTCAAACCCTTCAGATCTTGTTTTTGTCTTGATGCCTGGACACTCTGGGTCTTGGTTATGTTCTGGTCTTGGTTTTATGTGGTGCTCATTACAGCACCACCTACAAATTCAAGTAGATAGATAAGTCTGTGGATGAACAGTTGGAATAAATAATAGCCCTGGAGTATTATGAGAGGTGTGCATCCCACTCTATTTGTTCTTTGTTAGTGCACCATAAGGATAGTAGCAGTGCACTTCCTGCAGCTGTAATGCTCTGCAGATACAGCATGCACCCAAAATAACAGGGTCTGGAACTGCACGGTTCGAGACTCAGCAACAGTTCTGAATGAGAGTATTTTAAATCCCTTACAAGGGGCGGATGGTGCACTTCCACAATGTACATAACTCGAACACTCCTTACTTTTATAAATCCTGTGGGACATTTGGATACTGATTAAAAAAACACAAAGGTTTTCAAAAATGCTAACAAATTTTGAATGATTTTCTATCATAAGCTTTTTCAGTAAAACAAAAGTATTGTGAAGGTTTTGGACTTCACCCTTGCCAGATAAAAGTAAATCATGAAATCCAGCAGAAAATTCATTCTGAAATGTATTTGTGTCATACACTGTGGCAGCGCCTCATTGTTCTACATGACACAGCGCAGTAGGTCGACCCGAATGACCTAAGAGCCAACTCAGTGATTCAGCCCTACGGCTCGTTAACTGCTCACACCTATTAGTCCATGGTGATGAAAGAGAGAGCAGATGGATCGACAAAAGAATCACAACAAAAGACGTGTTCTTCAGGCCGGAGTAAACAAAAGATTTGCAGGGATGATGTAGCTGGTTTTCCCCTTTTCTAACACAAAGCCCGGTACAGTATTTCATGGAATCCAAGTGCTTGACTCAAACAACCCCCCTTCCTCTTCCTTCATCCAGAGGACTCTCCTAACAACCCGGCCGTTTGTTGCTGTTGGGAGGGAAGTGATCTTAATGAATCGCAGTCGGGGGAGTCAGCAGGAGGATGTATTAAGCCAGGACCCAGCCTATCTGATGTCAGAGATAGTATGTGTGTGTGTGTGTGTGTGTGAGAGAGAGAGAGAGACACATCAGCCTACACAAATGTGATCAGACTATGGGTGGTATGGTGCTGGGCCCCTCTCTGTCTCCATGTGCTGCTGACTGTATGATTGCTGCACAATAACTGCTATACACTGCACGTTTCACTGATAACAAAGTGAGCCTTTGTGTGTGTCAGAGCAGATTAATAAAAGTGTCTGATTTCCTCATAAACTGCTGTTGCGTTTCATTCCTGTGGTTCCACTTCTGTGAAACCGTTGCAGTCTCTGATTAGGGTTTCTGTGGTCATGTTTTAGATGTTTTAGTATGAGTGTTATCCTGAGCCAAGTTACATCCTGGCTACTCACTCTGCTGTGGCCACCCTACGAAAGATTAGGTTTGTGTTACTCAACCACCTAAGCATGATACGTGCTCCTTCAGAACAGCAGGCTACGTAAAGGGACAACAGTTCTGCAATTCCCAAGAATAGAAAGGAGGGAATTAAATGTCCCCGCGACCCGACCGACGGATTCAGCGGTATAGAAAATGGATGGATGGATGGATGGGAATTAAATGTAATAATACAAGCCCAAGGTTATGAGTCTTGGTAAAATGTAAAAAAAAAAACGAAGTCAATGACTTGCAGATTACAGACCAATATTTTATTCACAACAGAGCATAGAAAACATAAAATGTTGAAAGTGAGACATTTTACTATGTCATGGAAAATATTATTCAATCTTGAATTTCATGACAGCAGCACGTCTCAAAAAGGTTTTATCACTTGATCATTCATTACCCCTATTTTGCCAGCTTGTCTTCACTGAAAGCAGGAGGCATTCCAGCCAGCCTCTGGGTTTTGTGTATAGTATTTCTACTTTTCCCTTGTTTAGATTTCCGTTTTTTTGTGTTGACTGAGCTGGTTCGGTTTTCTGGTTAAAAGCTCTCTCTCCTCTTACTCAGGAAGATGCAACATCCAAGATTTCTGAAAAGAATCTCAGATTACTGATTGGTTGGACCACATTACAGTTTTCCAGTTCACTTCCGCAGTCCATCTTTAAGAAGGTTGAGCAAAGAATGCAGCAATGTTTCTGGATAGTGTTGATATGTTTTAGCATGTCATATGAGTTTAACTTGTGTGGATGTTGTGCATTCATCGAATTTAAGAAGTACACTGATTTCCACTGATAATGTAATTTGATATTGTTACTTGATATTGTAATCATATTTGACCATATTCCTAAGAATGATGAAATCCAAAAAATTCAATTGAAAACATTATTTTCAAACTGGACTATTTTCTCACACAATCTTTCAGAGTGGTGATCCCATTTCTGAAAGATGTAGCCTGTCTGGGATGGGGCTTTTTATACTCAAAATGGATGGATGGATGGAGGATTGTAGTATAGATTCTAGTATTAGAACTAAACTGATAGCTAATAGACAGCTTGTGGCTAAATCTTTGGAATTGAACATGTAATATTAGATGAAGAAATTTACATCTGAAAGTACTAAATTCACCATTCACATCGTGAAAGTAATGGGCAAATTGAAATAGCAAGCTAACAAAAATAGGCTAACAAATAGCAGAAATGTTTAGATAAAATGAATAAACTGCTTGAATGAAGAAGCAGTTTACACTACAAAAGTAATGAATATATTCTTGATGCTAAAGTTGGATAGCTGATATTTAGATGAAAACTGACCATTGTAACTGATTAACAGTTGAAAAGGCTAAAAGTAATGGCTAATGGTAAAAAACAATAAGCTGTGTAAATAATTCATATTGATATTGGTATTTGGCTCCTTCAATCTATTATAAAGCGATTGTGGTCAAACGTGCCTTTTCATGACTGTAACTGTATTTAAAGCCCTGGAAAAGTCGTAGAGCAGTATGTCAAAACAAAAACACAAATCATCGTGAGCTTTGATGCTTAACTTTTTTAAGATAGATTAAGTCAGAATTAGCTGCAGCTACAGAGCTGGGATGTGAAAACTCTGTCAATTTACACAGAAAGCCATAAAAAAGTAGTAAGTAGGTCTTTGGTTTTTCTTTGTCTTATTCATTGCTCATTCATTATTCTGAAATATCATAAATCAGCCAAATGAGAGAATTAAATGTCTAAAAAAAAAAAACATATCAAGTCTTTTTATCACTGAGTGTTGTGAAACACAATATACTCCTGTGCTCTGGTTATGCAATCAAAACTTTGACTAAAGTCTTTGAGCAAAATCTGGTCCTGGTCTGAAAATTCAGACGAGTTTCAAATTTGGCATGAAGGTCAAGAAGAGGAAGCCCACCATTCTCCTTAATATGCCCACGCATCTCTTTTCCTAAGAGTTGTCAATATTCACATACAGGTGAGCCTGCTGGAAAATATTTCATTCAGTCAGATCAACCAATTGTTGAGGCGATCGTGTCCTCATATGGCCGTTCTATAAAGAGTCTCTGTCAGCAGATTAACTGCCACTCAGAAGATCAAAGATTTGCTTGTCAGACACATTCCTCGCCTCCTGTATCACTGTACAGCCTGCAATTAGGTTCCCCACCTTCCCCCCTCCCTTTCTCTTTCTTCTCTTCTGTCCCTGCATGTCAGACAGACACCTCCATTCATGCAGTGCACAGAAAGCTGTATGCTGACAGGCACTGGCCATTGTAGCAAACATTGCCTAATTATACATTTGTTCCTGTGTGGTATGGTCTAATCACACAGCAACAATGGCTGTTTTGTCCTGTCGTATCCAGGCATCACTAAGAACTGGAGCACTGTTATTGAAACCATCTTTAAAAGACACTGTCCCTCTGTTTTCTTTGGCACCTGCAGCACAGGTAACACCAAGGAAGAGTGGGCAAGCCTTTCCTTGGTAAAGTGAAAGCCTTTAAATGGATCTGGAGGAATCTCTGTATTTAACTAAAGGCTGTTATCAGCAGGAAATCAGCATTTTAAATCTCTCATCAAAGTGAGATAAATTCTTGAGGTGCATTGCTGAAAGTAAGACCAGCTTTGATGTGGTCGAGTTTCGGTCTGCAGTTCAGTCAGACTACAAGGCAACAGTTAATGATTACGCTCATTACTTTTCAAACCGTGGGGGATTTATTACTGTTGAGAGAGACTTTAGTTTGTGAAGCTTAACAATATGTGTGGTCAGATTAAGAAGAAGTTGTGAGACCATTGAAATATTCGTGAAACAGACTAATAAAATATTCATTGTGTTCCCTTTCAATGATTCTGTCACGACATGTATTATTACTATTGATGTATTGGTCTGTAGGCTTCACTTCATTTGGACCACTTTAGAGCTGTGGCGGTTTTATCTAAAAAAAATTTATGCTTCAACGGATTTCAGATTGAACTATTTTCTTTCATGAAAAAAAAAGATGGCTGTCCTGTTGATATGGTGGAGTGACAAGTACAATATTTAACTATGAAATGGGGTGAAGTATAGATGGAGATTTGGTGGTATAATGGTATAACATGGAGATTTAAATACAAGTATGTCAACACTGAACAAAGAGATATTACTGAGTAATATATCGGAAGAATTCACATAAAAGCAGCTTATTCTCGTGTCTTAGTATCTACAACCAGGAATGTTTTTTGTTTAATAAAGCAACTCATATAACTAATGAGCTATTAATTGATGTTTTCTACACAAAAATGATCAAATATTAAATATTAAAAGCAGTTTTATTTCCCTTTTAGGTGTTATTGCTAATGCATTGTGTGAACTAATCTGTTGGATGGCTACGTTTTACAACATAGTCAACATCATAAAATAAAATTATACTGAATTTTACAGGACAGAAATGGATTCGAGTTGAGAATTCATTAGACTGAATTGAAATGAATCGGGTTGTAATGATTCCGCCTTAATTGGAATGGATCAGAATAAATTGCATTGCATTGAAATTATCTGGGATGTAATGAGTGACTTAATTGAAATTAATTGGCTTATGAGTTGGATTTTATTGGACCATTATTAATTGGACTGAACAGAAAAGGATGAAAATTAATTAAAATTAATTAGATTATAATTAATTGAACTAAATTGGACTGGACAATAAAGTGGTTTAAATCGCACCATATTCAATATGAATTGCCTGTTGAGGCATTGAGGGGTTGCGACGTTTGTTTGTTCAAAATTTTCTAGAATTGAACTTAATTGAATCGAATTTAGTTTTTGCACACAAAGTGAAGAAATATTCAACATGTTGGTACAAATGCGAGACGAAATATTAGAGCACATAAAAAGCTTTATTGTCACACCAAGCTTTCACATAAACAAAGTTAGATTTCAAGCTTAGAATGTGGAAACTATTCAGCAGTGCCACTAAGGAAGTAACTCACTGTTGTACATTTCAACATAATTTAATAAATATCTTCATTTGGCAGGATTTAACAAGGAAGCAGGATGATACAGGTGAGGGAAGGTGATGTACTTTTCTTCATTGTTTTTTAAGTTTTCCTTCCTGTGGCAGGAGAGGCAGAAAGCAACACTGGGAACAACAGTAGCAAAACAGATTTACAGTATATCTGCCCCGACGTGGAATCTTGGCAGGCTCATAACACATTCAGCTTTCACAAACAACAATATAGCGCTAGAAGTCATCCGGGATGCACGGGAATGTAAAGTAGATAAAGAAGTTTAACACAAAAGAGAGTGGGTGCTGGATAAAACCTGGGGAAGTCCTACTTGAACTGAAATACCAGGAGAGAATTTGTACATTGTGATGCGCCCTTGTGTGCCCACGACTCTTAATACATTCCTTTAATGTAAACCAACAAACTCTCATACTTCCGAGATTAATACTCAACCGTTTCTTCATTTCTGCAAGTATGTTCGATAATATCTTGGGTATCACTTTAGATTATTATTTTTTTTTTAAATACATATACATTTTTTTTGTGTGCAAACAAATCATACTGAACAAACACCTTTGAGATTATATGACAAATTGGCAGCCTGGAGATTAAGCAGGAACAAACAAGTCATCTGCGAGGGCCTGTATCATACTGAGGCAGTGTGAACCCATCACTGCAGCTCAATTAATGCAGGCCAGCGTATAAACAAAGAGAATAATGTTGAGCGTCAAAATCTGATTGAGCCATGCAGGCGCACACCACCAACAACACTTAAGTTACTAATAATAGATGTGAGGTTGTTGTATATTACAGTGTTTCAAACTCAAGACCTTGCAGCATCAAGTCATCCTTCGGTCCCTCATTCAGAAAATAAACACAATAACAAAAAATAAATACAAACAAATCCCAATAACCGTTCTTCGGGGAAGAATTGTGGGTACAGTGGCATGTACAGAGCAGACTGTTCATGCTGGGAGTGAAGTCACAGAGGAGGCCAGGTCTAGAAATGCCCAGCCTCTCCTCGGCCCAATCAAACAAAGTGCATCTCAGCGAGTAGCTGGTAGTGCTGTGCGTGTTGGTGAGTAATGTGGGTGTGTGGACGTTGTGGTGCCTTGAACTCCCTGATTCCACAAGGTGACTGAAGCGCGTGGGTGTCAGAATGTGTGAGTCCTGGCTTTAGCTATGAAGATGCTGCTAATTTGTGGTTTTCTATTTGGAGGGGCAGACAACACCGGAGTCTTTAATTACTATCTGCGTCACTGGATCTTCCCCGAACTCAATGTGGGCCCCCCCCACCACGACACAGCAGAGACTCACACAATTACTACTGGCTGGAGTTGCAGATGGTCACCTATGAGCTACATTTGGCAACTTTAGACCAATACAATTCTTTTTTTCATAACTTTGAGCAGCATTTCATGTTTGAATAGATAATCTACCTTAAAAATATATACTTTTTTTTTTCTTTCTTTTAAATACCCCCCCACCACCATGGTAAACGTCATCCACTCTAAATGTCTTACTAAGTTTGACAACTGAGGAGATTGTTGCTAAGCAAGGAGATCAAACAGGAAAATTCTTGAGAGGCAATTTCATTAGCTGCTTTTTTATCATTCTGCAGCCAAATTTATGGCTCTTTCATCACAAACACAAAATGACAGCGTAATTTAGACACAAGTTTTTACAGATTTCTACACGAATGGCGACACATTGATGAAATATGAAGCGTCCCTATCCCTGCATTCAGAGCTCCAGATTAACTTCACTGAAGTAAATTGTGAATGCTTATTTCTCACCAAATTAACACTAACGGTAGGGGGTAGTTGTGTTCTTGAATTGGTTCTGATAGCACAAGGGTGTGGTGTGATGTATGTGTGCGCGCACAGTTGGTCTCTTAACATGTGGAAACACCACCACAGAGGTGAGCTGTGGATGGGATGACATCATCTGCACAGCAGCTGTGGGGATTCCCTGACAACCCAAAAAAAAAACAAAAACCATTCTCTTTCTCTCACTTCATTTGTGTGTCTGTCTTGAAACACACGGGGTGGGCCCCGCTGTCTCACAAACCAGCCCGAGCACAACAGCAGCTCGACGTGGGGCCTTCCGCTCGGCCGTCTGGGCGGCGCCTCAGACTGGGCACTAAATAAACCAGTGATACAAGCAAAAGGATAAATAATAAATCTCCAACAACAAAACGGAAGGTGGAAAGAAAAATAGAACACAATAGAAGTACTTCTTGGTCACAACATGCGTTGCGAAATACATGCCGCCCGCATTCATGACAGTAAGACGGATTAGCTGATCTGTGTGGCGCCCTCTGGAGGCTGTTGTGTTTGCAAAGGCCTGTGTGGAACGCAGGAGAGGAAGAAAAAAAAAAGCTCTAAGCAAGCTCCAGCAGCCACTGGAAGAGGGGGGTGCGGTGAGGATCTCTGCCCGCCTGTAGTGCCTCCTCTCTGGCTGGGAGGAGACCATGCGTCTGGTTCTCCTCGCAGTAGCGGAGCAGTGTGTGCAGCAGATCTCCCACCCTCCACTTCCTCTCTCGTAGCCTCTGCACCACCACCGGCAGCTGCAACGTCACAAGGTTATCAGAAGAAGCACAGATCCATTGTCATTTATCAATATGGTACACTGCCACCAAAAGGATCTAGTTAATGTTCTACAGTTCACCACCACCACCACCAAGTCATTACAAAATGATGTATGTATTAGCATCGAGGTTTCTTATCTCTTCATTACTGTGAACCTCTGGTTACTAAACACAGCAAAGGGAAACCACAGCAGGGTTCTCCAACAAGAAATAGTCATTAGAACCATGCAGGCCACTTTTTTTTTTTTAATGAACTTGGACAGCAGATATTTTAGCTTTTTAAAAAAAAATTTTTTTTATCTTTTATAAATCATTCATGGGACCGTTCCTGGCGGTCAGAGAATAAACCTGTAACTCCATCTATTTGAACAGTAAGAAGATCCACCTAATGGTGGAACTTGGTATTACATGACATCCGCAGTAATTCATCTCACAGTTAATTTGCATATCTTCTTTCTTACTAGTTAATGTACAGTATTTTTTATCTCAGCCAATTGTTAGAGGGAATTGACTGACATCTGAAGTCATGACTAAAACCAACATCTGGAAAACTGTCGTCAGTAAAATGGACTAGTAGATCTGACAGGGCTGTGTGACTGGAACATTATACAACTTGTTTAATTTAATCAGTACAGAAGCTGGTTTGCAGCTGTTTGTCTCTACAACAAAGTTAACTCTGGTGGAAACCAGGACATCACTTTTCAGGACTGCAACCTTTCAAAAATCAACAGTAACAGAAAGCACGACTGCTTTCACTGTGGCAACATGTTAAAGAAGACTTGTTGAATGATAGATCCCACAGTGGGAGCCTGTTTGAGTCGGAGGGAAAGAATCACCTGCTGCAGCTCTCTGTCAGGACTCAGCTGGATCTGAGTGATGTCGGCCATGGAGGCCGCCACCCACTGCAGCATGCTTCTGAGCTGGGGGTCGGGGGTCACATGTTGAGAGCCACGCCTGAACTCCCTAACATCCGAGTTCACAATGAGCAGTGCGGTCTTGGGAGCGTGCACCTGAGTCCTGTCCACACAGAGTGTCCCTGCAGCACAGAGTGATGTCATCAATCAGCCTAACATCCACAGTTACAGACAACAATTATTCCCAAATCAAGCACAGACAGATCCACTGAGGGTTTATGTGTAACAGCGTTCTTCTGGGTTCCCACAGTTCTATAGAGCAAAAGTGACTAACCCCCACACCTCACACTGGGGCTGCTGTAGTTTGACACACATGTAATGCATTGGCGTGGCTGAATATGGGGGTGGTAAAATCCCCTTCAACAACACAGTCAGACAGACGAGCGCAGACAGCCGGAATCCAACTGCTGTCCAAGTCTCAAAAGAGTGGAAAGAACAAGACCTCAAATTAGCAGAGGGGGCCGTCTTTAGCTCATTTCCATGGGTTAAACTGTTTGATTTGGACTTAAGCAAACTCAAGAAAAACATATTGAAAAAAAATACAATCTAGCATAACCACTGACTAGACAGTACTTTGCTAAAGTCTTGATCCAGCCCGAATAGTCAAGCAGCCAAACTTTCTTATTACCTTTTAAAGCGGTCTTGAGCAGCAATTGTTCATTCTGAAAGTCTTTCAATGTTTTTCGGCCGCTTTTTCCACCCATTTTCAGTCCACGCCTTGTACCTGACCATATTTGCGAGGCCACTTCAACACAGACCCATGAATTATTCAAGCATAAAAAAGGCCCCCCAGCTCAAGGGATGAACCAGCGTTGTGTCTACACATAACAGACAACTTAGCAAACATTACTGAAGCAGTGTGAGATCATCTCGACAGAGAATGAAACAAAGGGAGTCATCCAAAGAAGAGTCTTCAAGAAGCCTGGAGAACTATTCCTGAAGAATAATTAAAGAAATAAAAAAAAAAAAGCTTGTCTAAGAGGATTCAGGCTGTGTTGAAGAATAAACGCGCTCATACCGAATATAGAATTTCAGGCTTATTACAATAGTACAAGCTTTATTTCCATTAATGTTTGCACACGTTTCAATAAATCACTGCACCCATTTCCAGTTTTTCTGGTAAAAAATAAACACAAGGGGTGGTTTAACACAGTATTGCACATCCTCAAAGGAAGACTGAGGCAAGAAAACACCCTTACCACTGGACTCCTCTTTGACTTCGGTTTCCTTGTCTTCTGTATTGTCACTGTTGGATGAGACACAGGTTGGTGAGAGGAGAGAAATAGCTGAGGATATGAGGCTGCATGTAAAGACAAAAAAAAAGGAACAGTAAGCATGCATAAGCCAGCAGCCTTTGAAATGGGCATAGCAGGATATCAAAGGCCAAACCCAAAGCAATCAATGAAATCATGATCAAAAGACATCTTGGGCACACTGAGGGAAGCATTCAGCTTATTTCCAGTCAATTGTTTTTTTTTAGATTCCAGTTACGGTCATTTACTTTTCTGCTCTAATGTCTTTTTCCAGTTAAGATGCAATGACGAAGAGAACATCTTAATCAGTGTGAAAGTTGATTTTTTTTTTTCCCCCTTCTGAAAATCTACACGATATCCTTTCTGTCAATTTTGCAAATATTTGCTGTGTGACGTGCCAACGGGTAAACAGTCATTTCTCCACTTTATAAGATTGTTAATCACAGTCTTGTTGACACAGCCTGCAGCTACAGACACTCAGACTCTACTCCATTTGTTATAAAGGATATCATTTTCTTTTCAGAGGGGAAATATCTGAGGAGGTTTTTTTTTTTTTCCTTTTTTAAAATACAGTCCCCACTCAGGGTCATGAAGCATCAAGGATGGCAGAAGCAGAAGAAAAGAACATAACAACCATACAGAATACACACAGTTTATCAAAGTACAGTATCGGTGTGATTTTAGCTTAGTCTATTACAAGTGGAAATTAATGAAGGTGCCTCGCAAAGGTTTTTCTAAATCAAAATGCAATAAATTTGTTGTCGTGACCAGCACAATCCATGTTAGGGATTTGGTCTTGAGCTGTTTGTGTTGACAATTTGATCCTGACTTTTTGTGCAGATGCCATTCACATGTTTCACAGTAGGAGGCTTTCTGCTGGCGAGGTGCACTCACGGCTGCGGATGCATTAATTACACTGTGGAAATCTCTGAATTCATTACGACACTTTGGCAATGGCAGACGAGGCTGCATGTATCTGAACATATCCTCAATCCCAAGGAGTGAGCAGCAAACAGGTCAGCAGAGAGGAGAATGAAGGGGCGATTAACTGCACATTCACTTGCACACAGGTGTTCAGGAATATTTGCTGCTCCATGAACACATTATCTCACCCAATGGTCTTATGAAGATTTCACAAGGTGTTGCATGTTGTGCAGAACATGATGTGGGCGTTCAGTATTTCAGTGCATGCGTGACAATTTTTATTTATCAGATTTTTATGGGTTTTTAATTCCTTAAAAGAAGCTAAACCACAAAGCTGTATCTGAGAGAAAATGACCATCTAAAAAACAGGTTCTTAACTGGCTATCAGCTAGTTGCTGCACATCGACTGTAAGAGTGAGCAAAATTTAGAAAACTTTTAGGATGTATTAACATGATCTGAATGTAATTTTCTTTAGATCAAATATTCAGGAGGTTTGTACAGTGTCTAAGAGGACTCGCTTTCCAGCGACTTAGACACAAAAAGCAAATGTAATTACAGGAAAGTACTGCAAAGGACTTGATCAATAACGGGAACACTGAAAGTTTTTACACTAAAAGTAGCGTATTAAATCTAGCTTTGTAAATGCTGCTACGCCTGCTAAAACAAGTCAGTTGAATCCTTTTACGATTACCAGAAGTGATGTGTTCAGTAATGTTGTAACTTTCAGTGCTTCGAGGCATGTAACGAATGCAGAACTGAAGTTACATCCAATAAGGCTGAAGGCTGTAATCCATCCATCCATTTTCAACCGTTTCTGATATCAAAACCTTTCCGAGATAATTAGACGAGTATATCATGTTTGATCTGACCACAAATGTCACCCCCACACAGTAAGAGAGTCTGTGCTTCCAGCTGTCTTGCAGTGGTTGATAAATGTGTGTTTATGTAAAAATAAATAAATAAATAAATGAATTAAAACACAAGTGAGCAGTGCCCTCTCTTGCAGCTCTGAGTGCAACATTCTCTCTGAAGGTGAGCGTATGCTTCTGGTTGTTGTGTTCCCATCAATGCTGATCGGAGCAAAAGCAGGTAAATACCCCCAAGTACTGCCGAGTGTGTGCTGTGCCTCAATGAACAGCAACAAGCATGGAGAAAGCAAAAATACATTCTACCACACAAGCCTTCATACTTTAAATCTAAGACCACAGAAAACTCTTATCAAGCAACCACACTACACACAGCAACAGCAAAACTTGAAAAACACATTGCATGCAGACATTAGCATCAACAAGCATTTACCATGTCAAATCTATTTATATTTGGAGCTACAATGTGGTCATGCAAGAGGCTGGTGGTTCCTAGTATGAGACAAAGAATAAATCTAAATTCCTTTGTACAATGCTTTGAGTTATTTTCACATGATGAAGCAATTCTCCAATTCTGTGTTGGTCTTTCCTCTGATGAATCTGTCACACGCTTCCCTTCACAGTAAATTTAGTAACTCGGCTCATTCTTTGTCCCATTCTAGGTGAACCCTGAGGCAGTTAAAAACAGATTAACCCAGTCGCTGACCAACCTGTCAGAGGGGGAAAATGACATGCGCTCCTCACAAACCTCCCCCTCCAGGCCCAGACTGCTCCAGCTACTGCTGTTCCCATTGCTGCTGAGGAGAGAGGGCATGTAACGCACCACGATAACACTAAATGCAACAAAAGATCAGGATATAATAAGCAGTTTCCTCCAGTTTGCTATAATGACTAAATCCATCATGAACGGTTAATAAACAAAACTTAGGCTGATGAGCATTTGGAATGATCCGTTAACTGTCAGGTGAGGTTCATAACAGAGGAGGATTCTCCAAATGATGCAGGTTTTTCCACTGTATTGTATATCCCACTGAATCATCTGTAATGTCGGTAGAGATAATTTGTTGCTAAAAGCCTAAGATGTGAGATCACTACATTCACATTATGCCGTTAATCCTGTGGGTTCCACCGGGACAACGAGCTGGCAACAGAGGCACAACAACACTCTGTAATTAGTCAATGATTAGCCTACTGGCTGGAACCTGCACACAACCTCAGTGAATCCGAAAGGAGCAATGTTTCTGATATCTGAAAATATCTCCATTAATGTGCATTAGCTCAGGCTTCCCCTTGTGGTTTCACTAAATGATTCATGTTAGGAGTTGCTTGATTTAGTCAATTTTTATGCTCAGTGTCTAAACAAGCTCATGAAGATGTTTCTCTCGTCATGTTTTCCAGATGTTTTCCTCTATCACTTCATCTGCGGAGGGTGGTCGCAGCAGACTTTTGAGGAGTCTCATGAATTACACATGATGGACTTTGTTCCTGTAGAAACAGTGCCTGAAGTGAGGAGAGCGCTCAAAAGACACACCTTTAGAAAATATTATGATAGATTGACTCAGTCCCAATGGCCAAAATAACAAGCTGTTCACACACTGTATTGTTTTGGTATCTTGGGAAGAATGTCAGATGTTGTCAGTTTCGCTTCCATAGAGATAACAACCTTTGCCAGAAATGTAAAACACCTCATTCCAAGAGACTTCATCAGATCCCGTCCCTGAGAAGTCGGAAAGTCAGACTCAGGGTCCTGCCATGGTTCCGTGTCCTCTGTGCATTGGTGCTTTGCATGCCAAGACTACTCACCGTGTGATTTATCCAAGTAGTCTGACAGCACAACTACACCACAGCATCTCCTGTAGGCCCCGTTTCCGCCTGCAGAAATGTTCACACGTGTCTGTTTGCCCAGTTGCACGTCTTGTTAGGCAGAGTCGTTGCAATTGGCGCTCTGCCAAGGTATATGTGCGTGCATATGTTTGGAGTCAGGACCTTGTCAAGTGTAATGATGGTGGTGCCTGCAGGTAAAGTCGCAATACCAGCACTGACAACAACTGCCTATACATAAAACCATACCAAAAACAGGAATATGGAATGGTCAAAAAAGAGTCTGAGAACAGACAGAATAAAATGTGTGCCAACATTGGTGATGGAGAGAACTCAACGATTACACTGAAGCTGGTTCTGAGCTGGCTTGCACTTCTCTTGGACTCTAGTGATTCTTTTAACATGCTGCAGTGGTTTGTTGCGAGCGGATAGTCACAATGAGTGCCTGTGTCAGCTGATAAAACAGGATTCTGTGAACCACAGATCAAAGCAATGTTGCTGTAGTGGCTTATACAATTCACCTCATGTTTCAGTTTCAAACACCTCAAAGCTTATCTGCAGTATTTCATCTAAAATGGTCCAACACTGTATAAAGTCTCCCAAAGTTCTGCTGTGGGCCTTTACTGTGCTGGATTCATTGCATGACTAGTAAAAAGCTATTCAAGTGATCCCAGTGATCTAAATAAATGCTAAAACTATAGTCCAAGTTTAATAATCGTTTGTCAACATGACGTGAAAAAAAACAGAAAAGTAAAAAGCCTTTTCATCGCGTGCTTATTATCAACAAGACTGTTTTTGTACCAGGGTTGCTTGTGACTGCCTCCGTGACTGCATCCATGTAGACATGCACTTTGATGGGGAGTGGTTTCAAACAGAGGAGGGAACGGGAGGCTGCAGGCTCTGTGTTCAAACTTCTAGCTGTTCTTTTCTGGTTTCCAAGATTTTTGCCTTCTGCGACTTTAACATCAATCAAATACCAAGTCCCTTTATTATCGCTGTGTTCATTGATTACATCCAGCAAATCCAATTGTTTTGTACGCTCTGACGTTTCTGGTGTGCTCCCTCGATAATAGGTGTATTACTCGAGCAAGTATATGAACAATTAACACTGACAATAGAGCTGGTCGTCTCCATCCGTGTGACATTATAAATGCGAGTGTGTAAACTGAGAAGTTAAGTTTGTGTATGAATGACGTACTTTCTACACAACTTTCTCTAGTAGCAGTCCTTTGGGGATTGAAATTGTGGATATCATATTGGACTCCTGTGCTGAGGACATCCTGGATGCTACACGCTGGAACTTTAAAAAGCATTCTGCTCATTCTGTAAATTATTTCTTATGAAAGCATTTATCAGAGATTCAGTTCATATGGAAAGAATATCAATGTGTTGTGCTTTACTTTAATTTATGCGCTACTGCTAACTTTCTTTGGTTAATCTGCGTTTACTCGAGTGAACTGAGTGCATGCTGTGCAGTAGTGCAGGATTACATGGAATTTAGTTGAACTCTACTCTTTTTAAACAAATCAATGTGGCCTTGAATTTAATTACAGTGCTGTTAGTTTACAGGCAAGCAGTTAGTATTGTATTTACTTCCCCATAGTGATTAATAGATTCCTTCTTGCAAAATGCTGCAGCAACTCCATCAGCACATCGGTTTCTGTATACTTTACGCTTCATGCTGCTGTTGTGCTTTACAAGTATTTCTTGTTTAAAGTTTGCAGAGGAGTTGTGCAAACTAGTTTTTACCAACAAATGCTCTGAATGAGAGCAGGACACATATTACACGGTGTTCCTTTCCTTGCGATATTTCAGTCACATAAACTAAGAGAGACATTCCTGTTACAAAGAGTGGACCTTCAAGGTCACCTGCCGATTCCTCATTTGAACTGTCCTCATCAGAAATCTTTGACTTTGAAGCGACACGGCATTCTGAGTCATCTTTCCTTATGAATAAGTAAACCTTAAGTATACAGGAGCTAGCGACACACACCACTCCCTGCAGGATATGTAGGGCATATTTACTGATGTTCTTCATTACAAAATTTAGTAGCTCCGTCTCCAAAAACGGTAGCCAAATAGAACTACCTGGTCCAATCCTGCAGCCTAACTAAAAGATTAAAGCTCCGCACACACTGTCCCCAGAGAATTCAACAGTTCGATAAGTCCACAGCTTAGATGCTTCTGTAACACTTGTATAGAAACAATCCGTTACGCCTGAGAGATGGCTGCACTAACAGCTCATACAAAATAAAAAGAATTGTCATGGCAACTTGGGAAAACCCTTGGAATAAACACTGCATGCTGCACAACTCCCCATCCAGCGAAAAAAACAACCCAAAGCTACTTCTAAAATATACTTGTTTGTACCACTTTGCTGTGTCAAATCATGCTGTTGACTGTTTATTGTAACCAACAAAGTAGCTACAGGCAGAAAGTGCTGAAGATAAAATTAAAAGGGTGGACAGATGGAGACACAAACAAATTCTCATCATCTGACTGTGTTAAAAAAAAAAAAGAAAGAAAGAAAAAAGCTGCATGTAGACTAGTTGCATTTGATAACCGGAAAGTGTGGAACTGAATATTTTCCGACATGTATCACAGACACCCTGCTATAGCTCTTTAAGACATCTGGAGTGTA
This sequence comes from Odontesthes bonariensis, assembly GCF_027942865.1. Lineage (NCBI taxonomy): Eukaryota > Metazoa > Chordata > Actinopteri > Atheriniformes > Atherinopsidae > Odontesthes > Odontesthes bonariensis. The sequence continues at coordinate 32,846,145 of NC_134517.1, read as the reverse complement.
AACGTCTGAGCAAATGAGAATCGTTTTGTTTACTTCAGTGTTCAGTGCACTGTGCTCCAAGAGGTATGCATGAAAACGTTGCTGGTTTCTACCTGTCACTGAGATGGAGGAAGCTGCTGTTGTCGTCTGGATGATCATCTTCAAAGCTCAGGTTAGACCAGCTGCCCAGACTGTCATCTCCAACGCTCAGCTGCTGGGACACGGTGGACTCTGTGGCCTCCCTACCTGGAGCACTGTAAGAGATGGGAAAGCAAAAAAGCCTGAAAATTAAACGAATATTAACAACTACAAATTCAAGATGATTATTGGTAGAACAAAATAATAAAATAGTTAAGCACCAGCTTCTTGTGATGTTTTTTTTTTTTTTTTTAAATCAAACAAAGCTGCTTTCATGCCAAAGTATGTGTGGGTACTACTAATAAGTTTAACTCATGAGCATGACAGTCAGTGTGTAAAAGCTGCTACATTTGCAGATCTTGGTGTATGTACCTGATGCTGGCAGCTTGACAGATGTTGGACAGCGCAGACGTCATGATCTCTGCAGTTAGGCTCTCAGCGTAGCTGGTGCCATCATGGCCGATGCCGCTGTCAGCGTTAAGGCTGGTGTTACTCAGCTCACGTTTAGCCGTCTCCATTGCCATAGAAACCATCTCCTCCGCAAACGTTGCCCTGTGGTCCAGGTCGATGTGGATCTTGGGGATCTCCACACGGGAGAGCCGCTGACATTCTGCTCCGCTTTTCCTCCTCTGTAGTACAGACCGGTTGTGACGCCGGCTGAGTTTGGTGCAGTATGGACACTCCTGGACCTGACAATAACGGCAGGTCCTCTCCCCAAAAGCTCGGACCCCTGCTGGTCCTTCAGACAGCCTCTGGGTGTGAGAGTGTCGGTCTTGGCCTTGTGTCCGAAGATGCTCCCAGGATGAACTTCCAACTGAAGCCAGGCTCATCGTCAGCGTGTCATCCACTATCTTCCTGGCATAATGCTCAATAACCTGCATAACCCTGCTGCTGTAGCCTCCATCATACAGGCTGCCTGTACTGTGATAGTGTCTGCTCTTATCCTCCTTTGACAACAGAGGACAGGAGAAAGAGTTCCTAATGAGATTATCTGCCATGTCTTCTAGTTTGGATTTCTTATAAAGACAGGAGTCAGTGAGAGACTTGGGAAGTCTCACAGAAGAAAGATGTAGCTTGCGCGTGACATCACAGGTGATATTGTAAGCTAAAGACTCTGCAAAGTTAACCAGATCCATATACTCCCTCTTGCTTTGCTCTTCAGAATCCCTGCAGGAGCACTGAGCATCCTCACCTGACTGTAACGACACCGACTCTGCTCCGTCTTTGGGTGATGAGGTCTCACTACTCGATGCTCTCCATTCATCTGGCAAAGACTTGGAGGAGTGAAGGTGGGCACCTGAGGATCTTTGCTTGATCTTACGACTAGCATGAGCCAAACCTAGTTTTATCGAACGGTAAGCCAAACGGCTTGCATATTGGTCCAGAACCAACTCTCTACTGCCGCCCTCCTTTTTCAGCACCCTGATGAGGTAGCCAGCATATTCATCTGTCACACTCTCACAGCTGGGATACTCAGACGACAGGCCGGAGCTCGAGCTGGAGATGGTGCTTGAAGCTGAAGTAGGAGACCGGGAAACTGAGGCTATCAAGTCAGTAGACCACTGATCAGCCAACCTCCCTAACCTCCACTCACTGATCTGGTCTGTACTGGGATGAGACTGGTGTCGGTTGTGGTGATGCAAACATTCAGAGCTCGATCTGTCAAAGCTTCTTCGTCTTCTGAGAGCTCTGTGATATGGACACTGTTGTCCGGAGCCCACCATCCTCTTCACATCATTTATGACTTCTCCCGCCACCTCGCCGGCATACACCCACAAGGTGTTCAGGGTCTGCTCTGAGAACTGAGCGACACTGTCTCTCCTCCTCTCACTGCCTCTGCTCATCTCCCCCTCTCCCTCTGCTACTCCTAGGGTATCCATCTCTGTTGCCATGGACACTATGTGACACGCCAACCGCTCAGCATAGTGGAGAGCTTCCTTGTTGGACATTCTGCGAGAAGACACGTGGTTCAGATCATGTCGGCCACCTTCAGCCTCTAAACAACCACTCATACCTCCTTCTTCCACCGGTTCGTCCTCTACGTCCTCAGTGGCATCTGCCTCCTCAGAGAGAGACCTCATGAGGTTGAGCATAAACTCAGCTTTTTCTTGCTCTGGGATGATGCCTTTTGGCCCAGGGCCTGGCTCAGGTTGATAGTGAGGGGTTGGAGGTGGCGTTGCAGGAGAAAACTCCTTGGCCAGCTTGCTCTTCAGCTTCTTGGAGAACTGTTTTATTTGTTTCTCTTTGGAGACCTCACTGGGCTGCTGAGGGGTGGAGGGAGGAGTGCCAGGAGTGCCGCCAGATTTTTGGCCAGGGCTTGGCACTGAGTCATCCATTGGTACGGATATCCTGTTTTGTCCACCCACAGCTGTACCCGGCACGCCAAGAGTATCCATCGTTACAGGATGCGTTTCAGCCACACCTCTCCTCCTGGGATCCATTTCACAACTGACTCTCCTCTGGTTTGAAGAGCCCACCTGAAAGGAAACAGGATGAATGTGAAGGTCTGCCGCTTGCTCAAAAGGACCACTCTGCTTAACACACCCATCGTATCTGAAACCAGCTTCCTGCTTTGAAGGAGAATCTGGAGTGTCCTGCTTTGAGGTTGAATCCCTTCGGCTTCCGATCGTCTTTGTTAGGAAATCAGCACAATCCCCGAAACTCTTCTTCATCTTGGAAGCAGTCATAATCTCACAAGCCTCAGTTACTATCATATCTACCATATTACCAGAGAAGTTTTGGAATGGAGACTTTTGTTGGGAGGGGTCTCCTCCAGGTATGGAGCTATGAGTGTGTGAAGAGGCGGTAGTCTCAGAAGATGAAACTCTTTTGGGGCTGGACTCTGGGCTATCTAACAGCCTAGCCTTATGCTGACAGGTCTCCTCTGTATCCTGTAAGTGAGAGAGGACTTGGCCTGCTTGGGGAACAGGAACACAGCTGGCCATGCCTGATACAGTGAACAGAGCATTCTTCATTGTGCAGTTAGCATCCTCTCCTGACGGCACTGGCGCTGCTGCAGTGGAGCTGGTGGTTAAAACCTGCTGGTTAGCAAAGGTGCTGCAGGTGGCAGTGCTTGTGTTTTCTGCACTGACATAGCAGATGTTGTCCAGCGACACACTAATTGCTGCTTGGCTAGTGAAAGTGACATCAGTCTGAGATAGCTCTATGAAAGCTTCCTGGATTACAGACTCAGAGAGGTCTGAAGCATAAGAGGACACCACCTCCTCCTCTTCTTCCTCTTCTTCCTCTTCCTCCTCCTCCTCCTCTTGCCCGTGGCCAAATGACCAATCGCTTGGTGTGAGAGGGGTTGAGGGATGGGAGAACTGACAGACTTCCATTATGCCCTCAAACACTAGCTCTTCAGCCAGATCGGCAGCAAACTGTGTCACAGTGCTGTGGAAAATCTGCTTTTTTACTGTGAGGAACTCTTTCAGTGCCCCAGAAACAGCCTCACCAACAAGGAAACCAGCTAATCCATTAATAGCTCGTTCTTTCAACACATAGGCATGTCGCATGCCAATTTCATGGAAGGCCATCTGAAAAACTGAGGAGGTGAGTCTAGCAGCAAGGTGACACAATGTAGTGGTACAGGAGGACACACCTTTCTGAAGGTCTCGGAGGGCGCTGCCCAGGCTCATCTCCACCAGATCAGAGGCAAACCTCTGAATACCATCCTTCAGAGACTGGGACTTCTTCTGGAGCTTGACCACTGTTACAGTTTCCTGAATGTCTGAGAGCTTCATCAGGTAGCCCGAAGGGTTTTTAAACTCCTGGTGGCAGACGCAGGTGAGATTCTTGTTCTCACTGATGTCAACAGCAGACTGGTAGCCACATACAGATCCCAGAATTTCTCTGGACAGGCTGCTGGCAAAGTCTGAGTAGGTCTTATACAAGGAACAGAGATCCTGAGGTTTACGTAGCTCTGAGCTGTCCTGCCCATCCATATCTGTCCTCCAGAAGTATTCCTGCGGTTCACTAGAGTCAACCAGAGGACTAAAGGCAGAGGAGCTGACAGGACTGAAAAGTGGGCCACCATTCTCCTCAGAGGGGGTCTGCACAAGCCGAGGGGAGTCAGGCACCTCAGAATGAATAGAATAGGGAGAGCCTGGTTTCAAAGGAGTGGGTTTTTTCACATTGGCGGGGAGAGTGGGATGGTCAAAGCGGTGAGGATTCATAGCCTTAGTTGAGCACCCCCTGGAAACATATTTGGATTTTGACCCACTGGGATTGGCCTCAGTAGACTTCTGTGTGGTTGAGGCGCTGGTGGGGTCCAGAGGTAGTATCAGAGTGCAGCTATCTGAGCTCAGCTCCTCCAGGTCATCAAACTGGTCAAAGCTGTCAAAGAATTCACTAACTTCAGAGTCTGAGTCTTCAACTCGCTCTCTGGGCCCCCCTGGCACCTGGGGGATGTCCAACTTGGCTAGGAGGCTCTTTTGGTAGCCTACTTCATCCAGGAAAATAATTGGGCTGGGGCTGGAACAGTCAGATTCTTCAGATTCACTGACGTTAATCGGAGGGGAGGGCAGAGGAGCTCCAGGACTGCAGTAGGTCCACTGGGATTCAACACCTGATGATGACCTCTGCACTGTGACGGACACATCTGGGACCAACTTATGATTGGCTGAATACTTCTTGGAAGATGAACTTATGATAATGCGGGAGCCTAACATTTCCTTTTTTCTCTTGTGGGCTGGGATGGTCTGTGATGCCACATCACGCTTGTTAAAGTGGCAATAAGGAGCTGCAGCTGGGAGGAAATAGACAGAAGGGAAAATTAGTTATAGACAACATGTTGAACTTACAATCAGAGGTTTTAAAATTCAGGTTTCCTTTTTGGATTTTCCTAATTGGATTTTAAATGCTACTAAGTTTTATCTGAACCCACAGGGATGGTCTCCAGTGTCTTCCTCCTCCAGATGCTCCAGGGCTGTGACAAAGTCATCCTCGATTGATGAGACTGACTGGTTGGTGTCATCTTCCTCTGGCTGACTGTTCTCAGCTGCGCCCCTCTGAAGAGTCTGGAGCTCCAGGACATACCGGACCCCTGCCATGTAGCACCCCAACAAGCCCACCAAAGATGCTACATTGGCCTGAGGGTAGACGCTTGAGCTGGGATTATGCCTCAACACACACACAGCCTTTAGCGAACACTACAGGAAAAAGGAAAATCACACAAAAAGAAGAGAAACGTTAAAAGATTTGGTCTGGCTGGCAGGTGATTTAAAACAAACAAACAGTCTACAAACTTTTAAATCCATCTTATCCTGTAATCACTTGGTCAGACCAGCTGTTGTTGTGAAAGATCTTGAGTTCAAAATGTAAACTGAATTCACACGTAGATTTTTTTTAATCCTGCAGGAGGGCAGAAGTGGGCTGGAAGAGGACTGTTATGTCTGTGCTCTGATTACAAGTTGTCCGAGTACAAAATAATTTTGTGCAAAGCCACGCTTTATAATTCAAATCAGTGGGAGGTCTTGTAGTCTCAAATGGGCGACAAACCCACAAAATGAGCTGCAGGGCCTCTGGAACCCAAACAAGACACACAGTACCAGGAAGAACAAGGCTGCAAGTCGTGGGCAGCAAAAACAACATCTGTCTATCTATCCCACCTGCGTTTCCTGAAAAGCGTGAGAAACACTTGGTCTGTTGAGCATACCAAAGGCCAAGAGGTAGGAAAACGGTTTAATCAACAACAGCAAGAATTTTGTTTTGCTTGTGAGAGAAAAAAACAGTTCAAAGTGAAATTCATGTTCTTTTGCCATGTTTGTGCATTATTCTTGTACAAATACACTTAACATTTTTCAATTAAACTGTTTTTTTCGCACTTGTGTAATAATAGGTTCCGTTTTTTTCACCAGAAATATGAAGAAATGTGCCTAAAGTAACTTATTTAGGCCAAAAGTACTTTTTATATCTATAGAAATAAAAAAAGCACTTGTGGAAGGAAAGAGATCCAAATCCCTTCAGCTTTAACACACTATTGATTTGATTTTAAATGAATAAACAATAACAATAACACACCTGATGAAGAGAGATTACCTTTTGGATGGATATGACTGGATGGGAAGGATCTGTTTCCTGTCAACATCAGGTACCCTTACACATGTTCTGTAAGGTGCTGCCCCCTTTTCACTCCCTGCCACTACCATTTAGTCCTATTCCTGCATTTTGTGCCATCACACCACAGGCTGATTGTTCATTCTGGGATTGGGTGGTGAGGACAAATTGACTGGACTATATGGGTCTAAAGTGTGATGAATAAACTTATATGTTCAATTAACATGTGTAATAATTTAATTTACATTATTGTCTCTTGGGAGGAAATAGAAGCAACTAGATCTACTACAGTTTTGCTGGTTATGTATGTGTGGGCTCCCTACAAATGGCAGTAAGAAAGGATTACATTTGCACAGCTCTGAAGAAGTGTTTAAAATACATGCAATTACACCATAATTGTATTGTAAAATCTTTAAAAAAGATAAACTTGAAGTGAGCGCTGCTGACTCTTGCAACACTTAACGACGTTCTTGTTGAGACTGAGCAGTGTTATGTCAATTTGTTTTTCTGTTTTTTAAAACAACCAGTCTCATTTATGGGATTTGCCTGCACAGCACACAGCCGAGCCACAAGGTTGACTCACCTTCCTCTTTTGTGAAGGGTTGGAAGTAATCTGACGTGTACATATAATTTCAAATACACACAGAAGGACGTGTGTTGTAGACACATCTCAGAGATCAATAAAGCAAACAGTCTACAGTGAGATCAAAAAGGGTTTGAATATTTTCGCTGAGTAAAGGATTACACTTCTTGATTAATGAAAAGAAGGTACTTTTGTTCATTTCAAATTGAGAGCAGAAGAATGTCAACAGAATGTGAAGGTGTATGTGTGAGCAGTTTCTTTATCCAAAGTCCTAGTTTAAACTACATGTGCAGAAAGGCTTGTGTGCTCTCCCGTTACTCATTCTCACTTCCTGTTTTTGTCTCCCTTCACTTCCCATCTGCTCACTTTTGCTTTGTTCAGAATGCTGACTGAGCAAATTCCATCAAAATGCGAAGTCTGACACCTACCTGAGGCCCAACATCCCTGTGCGCTGCCAGCCGACGGGAGTCTTTGAGCAAGAGGACCTCATCATTCCTTAGGCTGTGAACATGGAGAGACCGGAGAAGCTCACACAAGCCCCCTGGCAGGGACGACAAAGCCTGAAGGAGAAAAAAAATAGACAAAGAATCATCTTCGACTGTAGGACAAACAAAGAACTCATTGGTAAAGGAAGCTTGTTGCCTATAAAACGGGTGAATTGCTAACCTGCTGGCATCAGATTTGACAAGTTAAAATGAATTAGTGGGAAATCTCATTAGTGTTAAATTTTTGTTCGTAGTTATAAAAAACATACCTGCTGGGTGACATCATCTCCTTCACATTGTCCAGGCAGGCACACAAAATGAATCTGAAAGAGATGGTCAGTATTAATGGCTCATGTCTGAATCTGGGGGAGCTTAATTTGTGGGATTGCACAGTGGTTTGAGTGTCAAACCTCAGTCAGTCTTGCTGTGTCTCTGGTTGGCAGCTCCAGGCAAACACTGCATAGCTCCTTTTTATTCCTAAAGAGGCTCTTGGCGGACTGCGCCTCACCATCACGCACAGTCTGCAAACACACACGCAGTGTACGGTTAGCCCTAATAAGCTCTCAGCAGCATGCCTGAGGCCTGACTGAAGGATGCAAAAAGAACTGTTGTGTGAGTCTTGTTTGCTGTAGCCTGATAAGTCATATCATATTCAAGCCAACTGAAATCACTTTAAAGAGCCCTTCCAAATCTTACCACATTTAAAACTGCAGTGAATATCTGCAGACTACAAGCACACAAAACAGTTAAAGGGCAATATTGCATGATGATTCTGAGAAGAAAAAAAGTACAAAATAAGTGGACAACCATTTTTTTTTTTTTTAAACATAATTCCAGTTCTGTCCTGCGGCTGTCTTTTAAAAAGGAAAATTCTCCTGTATTAAATGAAAGGCAAAGGAATTAAATTAAAGAGAAACTATCCAGTACTCCATTCTTTCATTCTTGCCTTGTGTTGTGTTGAGGGTGGGCATTGTCCCATCGTTCATTAACAGGACTCTAAAGCCTCGTTCCCACTGTCAGTACGGTTCGGGTCACTTCGTATCGGTACGGGTCGGGTCGGTTTGGGGTCAGCTTTGCGTTCCCACTGTAAAAAGGGGACCCTCAGGGGTGGGCGGAGAGCGTGCCGAAGCGTAAATAACAAATAACAGCAAAGAACAAAAAACATCCATAATTTCGAACCACCTCCAAGCTTCTTCAGCTTAATGCGACACTGGCTCGCGGTCCGGTTGAAACCACTCTCTGCCATTTTTGCAGCAATCAGCTGGAAAACTTTTCCGTTTCACACAGCGCCATCGAGCTCCCGCTCCACAGCCTCCTCACCAACAACGGAGAGCAGAGCCTGGAACCGGTCCTGTGGGCTAGGTACCCCAAGCTGAAGGGTTACAGAAATGGTAACGGGTACCATGGGACCGGTACGCTTTTGTGGTAAAGGAAACACTGAAATAAGCGAACCGTTCTGAACCGACCTGTACCGGACTGCATAGTGGAAACGAGGCTTAAGGCAGTCCCCAGCACAGAGCCAGCCTTGATCAGTTAATTGTATCCAACTGGAAACTGGAGAGTGGGGGCTTCGAGTCTCATTCAAAAAGCTCTCTTCAGTGACAGATTGTACTATATTGCCGTAAGAAGATGCCCTCGTTATGCCAACTTTGCGAATTCATTCAAACACAAAAATTATACATGTAACCTTTTTGACCTCTGGTATATTCCAAAATGATTATATTGAATTGAAAATACTTTATTTATCCCTTGCGGGAAATTCTTTCGCCACAGCACTCCAGTGCACAAATTACAGCCTAGATTTAACGAGTCACACAATTAAAATTTACCCAAATTTGCAAATTTACAAACAATGTACAAAATAAAATATAAGCCTAGAATAAAATAAGATAATAAGATATTATTAAAATGAAATGTCAGGTGAGCTGGATTATTTTACATGAAGTCTGTCACTAAAGGTGCTTCTATGGCTGGCCAGCACAATAATGCAGAGGATTTGAGGAGTTGTCCAGTATGGATCTTATTCTGGACAACATCCTTCTCTCCAACACTACAGTCAGAGAGTCCAGCTCCTCTCCCACAACGTGGCTGGCTTTGCAGATAAGCTTATTGAGTCTGTTGGCGTCCTTCACCCTCAGTCTGCTGCCCTGGCACATATCAAGTAACTTTTTGATCTACAAGTTCATTTTCTATGAAAATACAGGGGCTGCATTTCAACCGTCGGGAACCTCTTCAAGTAATCAGCATCTTTTAGGGGATCCCTTAATCAACCTCCTCCATTTGGACTGCAGGAATCAGAAGCTAAACAGAGTTCTGTTTTTTAGAGTTTACCCCCCCTAAAAACAGCCTCAGTAGAGAGGTAGTACTTTTGAGATCACCCTGAACGTTTTTGACTGCTATTCCAAGTATTTTTTCCCCACCTTTCTGTCTGAGTCTTGTCAGACACAAAATCTAAAACAGGTCATAACATCTTTCAAGGTTTACTGCAGGAATAGTTCTACCTGCAGACCTCAGCAGAGCCTCTACAGGACAGAAGCCCTTATTACACATAAAAAAAATTGGTTTTCTCCTCAACGTCTACCAGCTGTCACTGCCCTGGGCTCCTGGTGTTCTGGCTTGCCCTCCCTCCCACATGTACCATCTCAGGGACAAAACAACATGGCAGAAAGCAGGGAAAAGTTTGTCGAATTTGTTTGACTAATGTCTATGAAGGAGTGTCATGTGAAAGCCTCATCATTCAACTTTTAAAAAAATATTTTTTAAACTTTAATTGGAACAGAGAGGGACTCCACCAAAGGAGGGAGGGGAGTACCTGGAGTCATGAGACAGGCAGACGGGGACACTGTCTGTACAACACTGTTAGTTAGAAGAATAAATAGAAGGTTAAGTTTAATAGTAGTTCTATTTTTTTGTAATCACAATGAATGTTTTAATTATTCATTCTGTTAAGAGTTATATGTGTTATGAAAAACGTACCTTTTCTTCCAAGAGGGAAGCACTTTTATCAATGTTTTAGTGGTGGGCCGTTATCGGCGTTAACGTGCTGCGATAATTTGAGAGTCTTATCGGGCGATATACAAAATATCGCTGTTAATCTATTCTCAAAGTTGGGTTGGGAACTGGGTCAAAATAGGTAAGCAAACTGTGATGACTTTTACCTTGATATTTTAGCTCGGGTGTAGGCCGATGTACTTTGTCTGCCGTTAGGTGTGATGAAAACAGAAGAACGCCACTTTGCAGAAGCCTGTGCTAGGCAGTTTATGGAGGTCGCTAATCTGTGGGGGATAGTTGACAAAATCTGCTCTGTTGGAACAGACAGCGCTCCTAATATGGTGGCCGCAGGGAGGATACTGCCCTTCGAGCATCTGCCGTGTGTTGCACATCTTGTACAGAGAGCGATTGTTATGTCACTGCGAGAAGGGGGTTTGATGCTGCACTTGCCAAGTGTTGACAAATGGTGGGACATATCAAACACAGTCCGGCCAATGCAGATGAGCTGAAAGTCCAGCAAACCTCCCTTGGGCAAGTTCAGGAGCCGCTCGTGCAAGATGTTCCAACACGGTGGAATTCCACCCTCGAGATGATCAAGAGCATGAGGCGCAACAGAGACGCACTGCACACAACGCTATCTCAACAGCAGCACCATCTGGCCCTCCCAACCAGGGCCGCTGACAGGTTTGGCTGGGCCCGGGACAAAATTCTCTGAATGCCCCCCCCCAATCAGTGATGGGTTTTGGAAACAGGAAATGAGCACCTGTATTAAGAAACCCTATCTCAAAGACTGATTTTTAGTCATTACTTGGGTAGCACGCATATTCTGAATGAGCCATTTTAATCTAGATTAATTTCAAGATTTCAGTGAGATTAATCTAGATTAAAAAAATTAATCTATGCCCACCACTACAATGTTTTGAGGTGAGTTTGAAGGTGTCACAGTCAGAGATCTGTTTACGTTTGGAGGTTATTAAAAAAAAACTTGTTCTTTTTAGTGTGAAGATAAAAGCAAAAATTGTTTATTGAAAAGTTCCTTTGTCATTTGCAGTTTGTGGTTTTAAAGAAACAGACCAATGAAATCAACTCTGGTGGGAAAAATTGAAAAGAAACACAGATTTGTATTTTTCTGCCACGTCGCAGAGCACTGTGTGTTCCACCAATGAAGGTACAAAAGTCACACCATGAGCAGAATGGGCTAAAGCTACATTACAGCGCATAACTGAATAAAAACGCACGTGTCCCGGCAAACTCACCTCTTTCCGGACAGAGGCCCTAGCCCTTACTGGGACCCCTCTGATACGAGCACAGGCATCCATAGCAACAAAGAGCTGCACCTGGCTGCTTGGCTGACTGGCAGCTCACCTGTAAACAGAAGGAAGCCAGGAAGCATGGAAAAAAAAAAGAAAACAACAGGGGAGGGGACAAAGCAAAGAAGTTTTTAAGTATGAGGTAAGGTTAAGCTGCTGGAATGAGAGGGAGTATAAAGAATTATGAGTTATATCATCACTTTTTTAAGATTCCCCTTCTATCAACGATCCTCAACATGTAAAAGAAAACATATTTGTTCTGTTGCTCTAACACGCCGTCCCACCCAGAGTAATGACAGTATCAGTGTTATTACTAGAGAGATATTTGAATTTGATAATGGACATGAAAAGAATAAGAAGCACACTGTGAAAAAGTCTGAGTTACTCATAAGAAAGAGCCAAGTCACTGCGCCTGTGCACCAGTAAAGTTACTAAAACACTGAGCTATGGTATTGCAGGCCATACTTCTTTGATATTCTGAATGCAGCGCGGCCTGCATCAAAGATCAAACAGTGCGGTAAGAACGTGTGTGTGTGCTCTGAGCAGGGGAAACGCACTTGGTAAGCAGAATGAGAGTGTGAATGAAGGAGGCAAAATATTTACAGTGTACAAGAGCGAAAAGTTTCCCAAGAAATCCAAGCCTCTCCTTTGAGGTATGATCCAAAGCAGCAAGCTGAGTCTAGATGTAGGCAGGTGGTCCTATTGATCAGCCCATCCTGCATCCTGAGAAGCAGTGGGATAGAGTACATTCCATCGGCTTCCTCTGGTGATCAAGGACCTGTCTTCTCACGGGTGCTTTGGTGGGCTGTACAAGAACAACACAAACAGCCAAAGCTTCCTAACCTCAACTATGCAGAGCATCCCAATTCAATCACAAGTGCAGCAGGCACAATGACATCTTTTATAGCAGCAACTCGCTTTTTTTTTCTTTCCGTTTTTGGCCTAGAATATTTGATATTTAGTGCACAGCTTTGGCATTCAGAGACATAGCTGCGCAAGTTAGTGAGAACCAACTCCACAGCCCTACATCATCACCTTAAGTGGTCACGTGGTGAGTTGTGTATTTACTTTTAGTCCTGCGATAGAAAAACTGCAATAAGTGCAGCTTGCACAAGCGTTAAAGAGCTGAATCATAAAAATTCCATTATCATTTACACAAAAATGCAACAGAGCTCAGCAGATCTAGCCAGAGGATTGTGGAGGTGATCATTTCCGAGGGGAATCGGAAAAACACCCTGTCACAGGAATTCCTGTGTAGTCTAAAATCCTGTTTGTTTGGGGGCCAATGAGGGCTAAATTTCAAGTGTGGGTGGCCGGACAGATAGATAAACAGGCGGAGGGAAACAATCACCGTCTGGAGAATTTGAGAAAAACCTCACAGCTCACAACAAGTACAGAAACCGGGCTGCAACGAGGCACAGGATACTCTTTGGTTAGGCAATGACAGCACAACAGGTGTAAGGAACATTTAAGAGTTAAACATGTGGTGCTACGCTCACAGAATTACATTGTTTTAGGGATAGTTTTCTAATTGAACTGATCCATGTTTTAACAAAAGTTGGTATTTAACTGTTAACGACACAATGCCCTATTCATTAAATGTTGTTTTGAGATGGAATAAATGCTTTCATCACAGGAGTGTGGAGTTTTTAAAATAGCTCAATATATTTTCATGCAATAGCCGATTGTCAACTATTACAAGATAATTACAACACTATTATAAGAGTATAAATGTCCTACTTATTTCACTGCAGATATTCAGCAAATACAGGTGAAGCAAAATCCATTGATGATGGCCACTAAGTATCCCAGGAACCCATGGCAGTCGTGGGAAAAAATAAAAGTAGACCCTCTTGCATATCTAAAGTTTTATATATCAGGATTCAGGGCATTAAGAAAACATTACCTGGTACTTACTAGGTCTAGCTACCATAGATGAACAACAACGTGGAATATTTTACACCATTTAATCATTTATTTTAACAAAAACTACGACAAAATGCAGAAGCAGTGTGTGAAAAAACAGTATACCCTTATTGGAATAAAGTGCATCTAAGTTAGGTGCTCACACTTATTCACAAGTGGAAAACATTCAAAACAGATGTCAATCTTCCCAAGAGTGGACTTCCCGGCAAGTTCATCCCAATGCCAGACGATGTAATGTTTAGAGAGAGATTACAAAAACACCTGAGATCTGGTGGAGGGCTGATGATTTGGGCTTGTTCTGCAGCCACAGGACCTGGGCACCTTGCAGTCATTGAGTCCACCGTGAACTCCTCTGAATACCAAAGTATTCTAGAGTCAAATGTGACGCCATCTATCTGACAGCTAAAGCATGGGTGAAACTGGGTCATTAACAGGGAAATGATCCCAAACACAGCAGCAAATCTACAGCAGAATGTCTGAAAAAGAAAAGAATCAAGGTGTTGCTATCTGATTGAAATGCTGTGGTGGGACCTCAAGAGAGAAGAGCATAAACAAATGCTGCACACCAAAAATGAGTAACGTGGTGAACAAGAGTTAGCTGAAATTCCTCCACAAAATGATGTGAGACACTGATAACATCATACAGAAATAAGTTACTTTGCGTTATTGTTGCTAAAGGTGGTTCTAAAAGCTGTTGAGTCATAGGGCGGACAGACACTGCTTCTGTACTTTGGCTTAGTTTTTGTTCAACAAATAATAACATGATGTCATCTGCCTTGTGTTCATCTGAGGTTTTGATTTGCCAACATAAAGACCTAATAAGCACCAGATGATTGATTTATCATTATTATGATGTCCTGATAAGTCTCGCCTTAGCTGTGGGCATTCAGCAGACTGAATAAAACCAGATAATGTGATTATCTATGAGGGTCGTCCTTTCCCTTTAATTGACACCTCTGTGGTGTTCTCAAAATACAACAGGAATGAGGGCAATACAAACAACAGTATGACATTATGTATGATCCTATACAGACGACTGCATGGGCACTGCTGCTTAAACACTAGAATAAAAACACTCCGTGAACCGTGGCTTGTTGACAACGTTCACATCTGAATGTTACTGACCTCGACTCTGTGATATTAGAAAACGCTGCGCTTCAGATTCCCCATAGCTTTTCAATATTTCAATAAAAGGCCTGCCAACCATACTGGGTGTACGAAGGAGTAACAGCTCACGGGGCTGGTACCACCACCGAAGGTAGCAGGCCACGGAGGAGCCTCTCACTGTGGATGCTGATGTTGATTCACGACCACTCAGGCTCGATGCGGTAACGGCCAAAAACACACGAACGGTTTCCTTGCCGGCTCGTCGTTTCACACCACTTACACTGATACGTACATGTTAGAACAACCCCTCAGAGTACATGCTTTGACAAAAGTCCATGACGACACAATGCTCGTTGCTGGTTGACAGCCTGTCAATCACTGAGCTAACAGCAGAACCAGGCCGCGGTCGGATCTGTCTATTGTCATCCTATTCTTGCTAGCTAACACTTAGCCAACAAGCTAACGGCGACACTTGGGTAAAATCAAATAGTAAACCGACGGCAGTATTTGATCACAAGCGATTTATTCTAAACATGGCTGTTAACTGTTAGAAAGTCATCTCACCTCACCTCTCAGTGTCGGACTCCAGCAGCGCTGTCAGGAGCCGCTGCGTTTGATGCGCGATACGGGAACGATTCGTCCATTTGGAATTCGTTCAACCACGACACGCTAAGATGGACTTTCACGGAAGCTGGAGTTGGCACAGGAACGTGGACACCCTTCAACACTTTGAGCTTTTGTGACAATATACAATCAGCACTTTATTTCCTTTTAAAACCTGCCCTAAATATAAACTGTATGAAGTCACTCCTTTAGAGACGTTAATAACGACTCTCTAAAGTGAACTGAACTACCCATTCACGGCCGACTGCAGATCTTCCAGAGTCTTCCCATGAAAACAAGAGTCAGGCATAGTTAATCGCACACCGATAAAACTATTTCAGTCGCGCAGTCTATGGCAGAGCAATCAAACAGTGGGCAATTAATGTGTGGCCTGCTTTAAGCCTGGAATAGATATAGCAACATTGTTTTAGCTATTCTGCCACTGCTAACATTAGAGCATATGGAACAACGGAGTTTGTTAAACCAGAGGCTAATACAGGAGGTCATTCCTCCCAGCAATAGCGATAATGACCAGTCTATGTTATTTATATTGGGTTTTTTTTTGGATTGTGAAGAATACATGTAGGCCTACATTATATTATGTAATTTTGGAAATAGTTACACCTGTTATAAACCCAAAATATATTATAAAAAGATGTAATTAAATTATAGTGCGATAGCCAAGAATGACCTTTTCCATTTTTTCTTTTTTTCTTTTTTTCTTTTTTTAAATAGGGGTACAATAACGTGCCTTATGGAAAGCATACAGGACACCCGTGGATTTATTATAAACATATTTCCTGAGATTAATTTGATTTCACAAATTCTTAATGTTGAGAATATGATATTTTCAGGTTGACACTTTTAATGGTCACCGACTGTGTTTCTCAATGATTTGCAGATAAATTAGTTTGAATATCCTTCTTTTAAAATGTGAGGTGCACATTTCGAGTTTGTGACTCTTATAACAAAATCCTCTACATGGCCCTGACTACACATTGGCAGCAACAAAAAAAACTAACATAAACAGCATCCAGTCATAGACCTGTAGTTTGTATCAGTGCTGGCTTTATGGAGATGATTACATTTTCAACAAATTTGACCTAAATTTGCTATATCTGCAGGATGCCTTTTGTTTGATCTGAAAATGTTTTGTTCTCTGCATCAATGATACCTTCACACAAATTAAGTCATCCATGCCGTGGACACTGATGCACCTCCATACCATCAGAGACGCTGGTTTTTGCACCTTTCTCTGCTAACAACCTGGTTGATCTTTCTTATCTCTGTCGTGTAAAAGCTGATGTCCGTTTTTTTTCCAAAAGCAGCAGAAATGTGGACTCATTGACCACAGAACACGTGTCCACTCTCTTTCTGTCCATCTGAATGAGCTCGTGTCCAGAGAACTCGGACGGGTTTCTACACAGAATTGATATGCGGCTTCCTCCTTGTGCGATACAGTTTTAGGTTACATTTCTGGATGCAGCGGTGGACTGTGTTGAGTGAAAATAGGGTTCCAAGGCACTCCTGAGCCCATGTGGCTGTACTGATCATGGTGGCATGATGGATTCTCGTGCAGTGCTGCCTGAGGGCTCAAAGGTCATCCAACTGGGGCTTCTATCCTTGGCCTTTATACTCTGAGATTTCCCCAGACTCCCTGAATCTTTTCACAATATTCTGTTCTACAGATTTTTAACGACCAAAGTTTTGCCTTGAGAAAAAAAAATATGACTAATTGATGATTCTCTGATAGAGTATGGCAACAAGTGGTGAGTCATGTCCCATCCTTGCTTGGAAAGAGTGAATCTTTGGTGGAGGATCCATTCATACCTGACCCTGACAACCTCATCTGTCACCATTTAATCTGTTGATTATAAAATCTTCCACAATGGTGTATAAGGCTTATAAAAGGTTGTCTTTTTTATTTCTGCCTTCTCCAGAATTGTACGTGCATTGCTGCATCAACATCTATATTTGTTTATATTTTCCACATTTCATGTAGTTGGTCAATGAAAACGCGAGCATAATATCTGATGTACTCGTGTCCGTTAAATGTTTAAAATAGTTAACAATTTACATGACATTTCAGAAAACTTCCCAACTTTCCTGGAAAAGAGATTTTGTAGCTCACATCTGTCTTCGATTCGTCTCAGAAAAATGTTCCCTCCGTTTGTTTGAACATACATTCTGCTCGTTCTGAAAGTTCTGTTTACTGCAGGCACTTTGACAGCCACAGTATTTTAAACTTAAACAGATTACTTGTGGGTTTTTAGCTTCCTGGAGATGAGAAAAAAGTTGAGATGACTCACTCCAGACAAGTGATGAAGATGAAAATCAGGTGCAAGGGATTCGACAGGCTGAGAAATGATCAGATAAACAAAATGTTGATCAGAGAGAATTCAAAGTCGGAAAGCAGAATAAATGGGTGGACCTGCCATAAAAGATTAAAGATTAACGAGAGATGAGTGGGGAAAAGTTCCATCAGAGGAGAGGATTTGGAGAGAAATTCTAATGGATGTAGTCATTAAAAGAGCCTTCAAATGTCTGAGGACTCATTGTTCAGCCTTTGGTTTGCTACACCTGCAATTCATTAGGAATCAACAGTCAGTTGGTTAATGTTGGAGGACATGATGTGAGTCAGGCCTTCATGGTGAAAGTTCTGCAAGTAAACCATTACTGAAGAGACCCAGAGAACGTGAGCATGTTGTGACTGCGATGCCGGGTCGGCAGTGTGAACGCAACAGCGGACACGCTAAATTCGCGGATTAAACGCGGGTTATTCGGCAGTGTGAAAGGGGCTACTGAGGAGCAGTTGTAGTTGAGCTGTGTGTTAAAAGTTTGATTTGTCAGCAGAACAGCTAGCTGCTGCCTGAGTGATGGAGTGCTGATCTAACACTAGATCTGGCCAGCACATTCAGCCACCAGCAATGGTTCTGGAAGAGTTTGTGAGAAATCACCCTGTGATTCACCAGCTTGTAGAACCACATTTTTCAGCAATAATTTTCAGTATGATCTTATCAGTTTCTCATATTGTTGTGGAGGAATTTCAGCCAACTCTTCTTTATAATGTTGATCATTGGTGATGTCTTTCCTCCATGCCATTGTGTTAACACCTGAATCGGCAAACTGCCAAACCTCTGCTCACACTTGCTGATGATCAATCGATCAATCAATCAAGTGCATTTGATCAGCAGCACCTGGCTGCTACTTACCCTCTTAAGTCATATGGCTGTGGTAAAGATGGTTTCCATATATAGCTTCTGCATCTTGACTTAGTTTTATTTAAATAAACACTGAATGTGCCTTGTGTTATTCATATGAAGTTATATGTACCTCATCTTAAGTACAGTTCGGAACCAGATTTTTAAAAAATTATATTCAGATACATCACACCTTTGAATTAATAAAGTATGTACTTTCTTTTTTTATAACTATAAATTTAAATGGTTACTGATGAACAAATCAAAACTGTTGCTTATATGTTTTTTTGTGCAGTGATGGTTTCTGTCGTAGATCTTGCACTCAGTGACAAATGAGAACATTTCCAAGTTTTAGTGCATACAGAATCAAAAACACTAAGAAAAAGTCAAATTTTCTAGTCTGGATATAAACACTGGTCGGACATTTTCAGCTAGTTTACGTTTTTTAACATAAGTGTGCCATAAAACTGCTGCTGAAAACTTTCTGTTACTTGCAAAGCAAAATGCAAGGGCAAAAGTTTATCAACTTCATATTTCCAAGGTACAGTAATTGCAGCATCATTTGAAGTTGTAGGTGGAGAAAAAGATCTGAAGTTTGGATAATTCTACTATGAGCTGGCACTCTGGAGTAACAGTATATTGAAATCAGAACAGCCCACTGAATGACATAGTTTTAGATGTAGGTGGCCCCAAACAAAGCGACAGGTTTGTTTTCCCCTTAAATCCTTCTCCTGGAGATAAAATCAAAACAAGAACAGAACGAGGCAGAAACACACTGCATATGTATTTGGTTTTATTGAAGAAGAGAGATATGAATAGGTAGCCTGTTTTAAGGCACCTTAAATGTACAACAAAAGCTGAACCATTTATTTATTCAGAATACAAAAATACACATCTCAGTGACTCCAAATTGTAATAAATAGTTAACCATGCATTCTAACCATAAAAAGGCACAGAAAACAGTCACTTATAGTAGTCATAAAAATGATCAACTACTTTACCAAAATCATCCAGATAGTAATACAGGTGACAACTGTAACATTATATTCCAAATGTGAAAACACAATATACATCATATCATTTAACCTTAGGCAATAAATATGCAAATATTGTCTATAGCTACATATATATTCTTAAAAATTAAAACTGTGCCATTGTAAACAGAATGTAAACAAATGAAACTCACTTTTCTCCCATCACTTTGATAACTATGTCAGAGACAACGTGTTAATCGGTCTTTTTGATATCCTTGCGAGGGTTTTGTTGGTTTTGAAAACCAGGCAGTTTGCAGCATTATTTACAGACCACTGGAACACACAGCTCAGGAGAAAGGTGGCAACTTCCGCTTTGTATGGAGAGGTTAAGCACTCTCAGGTCTGGCAGACACTTTGGATAGAACGCACAGAACGCAGATGGAAAGGCTTCAACAATTAAACCTACGCAGTTAAATCTGATTTATTAAATTAATAAAAGGCAGGGGACTAAATGGTCCTCTGTATAGAAGAGTTGCAATACAGTGGGACAGAATCTCTAATATTCTTTATCATAAATCTGTATTTTTAACACCTATCTTTGGCTGCAGGGTGAACAATAGCACATGTGCATACAGGGGAGATAAAACTGATCTTTGATTGGAGTTTGATTAATTATTTTGTAAATGCCATAAGCTAATGTAAGCAAACTGAACCGATTGTAAGCATAAACAACTCCAGATGAAGTTTTCCAACACAGTACTTTAGAATGTGAAATGTGTTAGATTGCCCTCTTCTGGAATAGTAGATGACAATATATGATTATGCACAGACTCTGATTATGTATCTACAACCCCAAATTAGAACAAATGGGGATGGTATAGAAAACGCAAATAAGAAAAAATGTCATTGCAGACGGTATAACTCCAAGATAGGTATCCAGACTTTTATATTAACTAGTTCAAAAGCCAGGCTTTGTGATGACATGGGGTTGTATTAGTGCTATTTGCAAAGCTCATTTCCACTTCTGTGATGACAGCATTAATGCAGAAAAGTTTACTGAGATTTTAGAGCAATATATGCTGCCTTCAAGACCACATCCTTCCAGAGACTTTCATGTTTCTTTTTCCAATAAGACAAAGACACCTGAAACCTTTCATCACTTGGTATCTTCAATGCCAAAAACTTTCAAATGCTGTGAAAAGTAATGGAAACATTACAAAGGGGTGATAGCTTTGCTGTCCCAACTTTTTCTGGAAAGTGTTGCAGGCCTTAATAGCAAAAAATAGGCAAAACATTTAATATTTTGGACACCATATTTTGTCTGCAATAAAGTAAAAGCCAAAAAAAAGGTTTGGTTTTTTTCCCAAAATCTTTTTTCTTTGCATTTTCTATGCTATCCCATCTTTTTCGCTTTTTGGAGTTGTACTTAAAATATTGTCATGATAACCATTACTTCTTGTTGAATTCTAAACTTCTTCTAAACAGAAAACATTTCACTCTAAAAGAAAAAGGCAAAGTGGAAAGCCTACAATAAATTCATTCTGCAACCAAAAGTATACAATTGCTGATATGATAAGTTACAATAAGTCACTGTTGTAGTACATGCACGCAAATGCACGCAAAAACATTGTGATACATAACAACACAACAGTCACGTCTGCCCGATCTACCCATTCTTATCTTGGAAGCACAGAGGAGCAAAACTACAAATGAGTGAACCACTGGAAGAAATTTGGAGTCTGTAAGAAAAAGCAGTCTGTCTATGGGTCTAACTTTTAAAATCCTCAGACGTCGTGGAGGACTATACATATACAAAAAAAACACTCGTTCAAGATAATTCTTCCTCCCTAAAAGACGTCATGTCGGAAAGCTATCAAAACAAGAGATCAAATATTGCACCATCATTAGAATACAACAGCATTATCATGTACAAGAGATTAGAACCAAATCAACAATGCACAACTGTTATATACACAATCAAATGTGTGAGCTGTTGACAATGCATGCCATGCCAGCAAACTACAGATGCATCAGACTACAACACAAACATTGTTTGCATACACTCATATACTGTATATACAGTGCATATATATGTACAAACCTAGCATCACATATAGAAATATACCCTGTAATGCCACCAGTCTTAGAAGAAACTAACAGGTAAAAGTGTTCTATCAACATGTAAATTGAAGAAGAAAAGCTGCACTTGAACAATGCGATGCAGGCTGCAGATCAACTGCTCCGTTACATATTCAAATCCGATATCTAACTGCTATTTGCACTAGTGTTAAATACTGTTTTAAATTGCCAAAAGGTACAAAGTTGAGGTGAACCGTTAATTCTACGTAATGATATGAGGATTTGCACTTGCATGAAGCAAGAAGTGAAAAGTGCCTTTTTAGTATTCCTTAAAAAAACTCAACAAACCTACATAATATGAGGTTGGCGGCTGACCAACAATTTTACTTTCTCCCTGGGTAAAACTAATCTTTATCCCACCTTAACTGGAAGTTAGACCTTACTGGTCTATTAAATAAAAGATGATCATGTTTTATTAGACATTCACTTTGGTACTGATCTCACATCCACAGAGAACGTGTCAACTTACGGATATTAATTCCATATATTCATACCTCGTCAAAAACTTCTTTTGATGTCTACTGATAAAGCACATTTTACACTAAATGACTGAAAATATGGCACTTGACAGAAATCTTTGACACATCAATATCATGCAAACCAAATAAATTAAATCTATAAAGAAAACAAAACAAAACATTGATTTAGAACAAAAAGGATGCTTTCAGTAGTAACAAATGGCATCGTTATACTTCATAAGTCATGTAAAACTTGTTCAAGTGTTATTTCGCACACAATAAATCAAGACACTAATCATGCAATTAAAGATACTTAAAGTCGAGCAAGCATAGCATGCAACAGCATCCCAACTTCCACATTAACACCTACAGTAGATGGTGATGTTTATCTTCTGTCTCTATGGAAACCCGAAAGTTGCTTTAATGCTTCAATGCATCTGCAGCTCACACTACCAAACTGAACTGAAACCAAACAATCATGGAAGTCTTAATTTGCTACTAGTCTGTTATCACAAGTAGTCATCAGAATGGTAAGTTGCATACCTGATTGTGTGCTATGAGTGGTTAATAACTAAGAAATGGCTTTGTTATTGTTGCTGTGAGGATCCATGACTTCCTTTCGCACTTCCACCCCCCTTCTCGACTGTTATTTTGGCACCAAAGCACAAACAATCACACAAATGTACCTTGTTCACAACATCACAAAGGCTCTCTGTGTAGGGGGATAAACATCCAGCTCTCCTTGAATACCTTTCTCCATCCTCACAACCTTCGGTGCTCTCAAACGCTGTCTCCCATTTTAGGGGAGTGTTTGTTTCCTCTCTCCAGTAGCTTCCGCTCCCCAGTTAGAGGTCAACCATAGAGGCCTTGGCCAGGTCCTTAGTTCCCTGGAGAATTCTCTTCATATGACCCACTTTCGATATCCCCAGATCCTGCGAAACAACAGAAAGAGTCAGCACATTAACACAGAGAACAAACTCTAAGCTTGAAGGTGATCCATTTTAAGAGGTCGGTTTATCTATTTTATGTTTTCCCCTGTCCCTTGATGTGTTAAATGGCTCACTGAGCAATAAATAGTCTGATCATTTACAAAGAACTAAATTCATATAAAAAAGTTATTCTCTCCCACAGAAAATGCTGCTTTTGAACTACCCAGAACTACCTAGAACACCATCTCTGGTGCAGTTTGGCGCAGAATGGTAAAGAAAACCCACACTATTGTTGAGAGGGAGAAACTTGAGTAATGCGCCATGTTTCTAAAGCTACAGATAAATTGAAGGCTTTGGAAGGGTGTAAACATTGCAGTGGTGCTGGGGGCATAATGTGTGTAAGACGCATTTTCAGACTATACTCTCTGACATGTAAATGGGTATATGAATGGAATATCCAATATCCATCCTTTGCAAATATCATAACTGGAATATTGTCTTCTTTAAATTAGGATAATTACTCTCTACTATACTAGTGGAGAAGAGCATTTGGAGAAACATGGAGAAGCAGCATTTAGCTGTTATGCTGCCAACAAGTGGAACAAACTGCCAGTGGAGATTAAACTTTCACCAAATGTAGACATTTTTAAATCCGGGTTAAAGACATTTCTTTTCTCATGTGTCTATGCATGAAATATCTTTGAACTTATCTAGACTGTTGCCTGTTTTTAAATTCATTTAAATGATTTTATTTGTTTCTCTTTATTTTCTTTTATGTATTTTTAATGCTTCTTGCACTCCCTGCTGCAATGCTTTTATTTTATGTGAAGCACTTTGAACTGTTTGTACATGAAATGTGCTATACAAATAAATTTGATTTGATTTAGTACTATGGTGCATATATATTTAGTCAGTGACGAATAGTGAAAAAGTGAGCCTTTCTAGAAAGAGCCTTAAAGAGACAGAAACCAAAACAAAACATTTCACTCAAAGACTGAGTGAAAAAGTAGTTTTTTTTCTTTTAACATGAAAGTCTTCAAACCAAATTCTAGTCATATTGACTATTATTGTCACGGCCATGGGGTTTTTCCCCATGTTTTTGGTTTTGGTGTTGGTCATGTCTTGGTTTTGTAGTCCATGTTTAGTTTCTAGTTTTGCCATGTTTTAGTTTCCCTTCATTCAGTTCATTAGTTTCACTCACTCCACCTGTGTTTTTCCCCTCAGCTGCACTCACTCTCCAATCACTCCCAGCCCTCTATTTAGTTTCCAGTCTCCCATGTCACTTGGTCGGATCTTTGCTTGCCTTCGTTACATGCCTTTTTTTCCCCATGCTACCGCTGTTTCCCATGTTACTCGTCACCACTAAGATAAGTATTTATTTATCTATGCCATGCCAAGTTCCTTGTTAATTTTGTCACAGTTTGGTTTTTGAATCCGGCTTAGGCCTTTCGTTTGAACGGTTTTTTTTTTGTATAATAAATCCAGTTTTCCTTTCATAAGTCCGCATCCGTGTCCTACCTTCCCCACACCCCCGTGACAATTATGGATTTCACCCTATAAAAAAAAAAGCAAATTCTCCAAGAATTCTTTGCATTAATAATATGCATAATAACAGATCCCTAAAAATCAATACGACATCAGAAAGTTATCTACTTTGTCACTGAGTCTTGCAACATGGCTTTTTAGATGAACATTGGTTTTGGTTATATGGATGTGATATCGGAAAGGCCAAGATGTCTTTGTTTTTACAATATTAGAAATAAACCTTTCATTTGTAGTCGGCCATTGTTGTTTATGTCATATCGTAGTCACGTGAGGTCAGATGGGTCCTCCCCTGAACCACTCCAGTCAATGCACATTACAGTGGGATAAGTATAAGTTCTGTTTGGCCTTTTCACTTCATACCAAAGCACAGCTAAATAGGTGAAGAGTGTGGAACAAAGTCTGTGAGTTCAGTACTAACAGAGGAGCTTCCCCTTGTGCTGTTCAAGCTAAATATGTAGAAGCCAGTCAAGATAAGCATCGACTCTGATGAAGAACAGTTTCACTCTGGTTGGTGCAAAGACTCATGGGAGTGTTTTAGACCACAAAATATTTGCTTTCAGTTTCAACTCGCTTGTCAGGAAAGTTTCTGATTCAGACACTGAAAAGTACTTCAAACAACGTTTCAGCATTGTTTAGATGGTCATTTGCTGATTCTGTGATGAAGACAGAAAGAGGTTTTCTTCTGATAACTCTTACATGAAGATTTTATTCCTACAGGTGTGGCTGCACATCAGAACTGAGCTCCACAGCTCCACAGTCTGATTGATCTACCTAAAAGTCTCTGGAGGTTTGAATTATCTTTGTTGCAACCAGAAAAAGTGTTTTTTGACAGATTTCTTAATATATTAGACCTCAGCTTGACCTCTATTGTTCCTATTAAACGCTTTTCTGAACCAAATTATATACCAAGAAAACAGCTGCTTGAAAACTCTATCTTCTTGTAGCCCTCTTTGGCTTTGTGAGCCTCAGCTGGTTATGATTTTCAGAACACGCAACAGCTAGTAATAAGAGGAGGGTAAAGGCTGCTGATTGTTGTGATGGGGTTTGAGGAGCCATAATATTTATAAATCTGTGTAATCTGTATCATCTGGCCTTTCCTAAAGATGTCTGTGAACAAGCCACAGCTCTAAAAAGTTGGCTAATATCTGAGACCTTGGTAGACACGAGAGGCCAAACCTCTATTTGATGCTCAAATCATTGTGCAGCAATGTAGTATTTTTTTCACTCAAAACCTGAACAAAACAAAAGCAATGTTGCTTTAAACATTGAAAAGAATGGCAATCTTTAACTTAATTACTGTGTAGATCAGTACAACCTCTTCTCAGTTAAATAGTCAGAATAACACATATCAATCAAAGTTTTGGTTTCCACTTGACTGTTATTTTATGGTATATAGCTAGTTGGACTACACACCACAGTTTCCTTCTTAGGTGTTACACTTAGGGCTTACTCTCCAATTAACTGAGGGATCCAGTTAATGATGTTCAACAGAACACCTTAAAAGATGTCCTCAGTTAAGGAAACCATAACTAGTACAGGCTCACAAAAGCAACCTCACAGATTACTTTAAAGAAATTTCTGAAAAAAAAAAAAAACATAACAAGCCGACGGATTCAGTCATTTCATATGAAAGTATTGTTTGTGTACGAACTCTTCCTGGATGTAGTGGGGATTTGTTTGAAGTGCTAATTGGACAGGATACACATAGACAAAACAGGCAAATAAAACTCATCCAAAGGATGGTCTATGTATGTTTTCTTTTCTACTGGAAAAGGGAACATGATCAGTCTGTAATGTATATAGATCAATGGTATGCTGATCCAGGTAGTGTTTGGTCATAACATAATTGACATAACCTGTACAAATCGCATGTTTGTGTTCTTCTAATCTGTTGTAAACGTCTTTTAATCCCATCCATACATCCATTATTTTCCACTTATCTTAGGGTAGGTCCCAGAGGCAACCATTCCAGGAGGGAGACCCAGAAATCCCTCTCCCCAGCTACACTCTCCAGCTCCTCCTGGGGGATCCCCAGGCATTCCTAGGCCAGATGGAATATACTGTATAATCCTTCCAGCATGTGCTGAGTCTGTCCCAGGGTCTCCCCCCAGAGGAGGTGATTTTTAATTGAATTTTAGTCCCACAGATATACAAACACTGTATCTTGGACATTCTAGCAAATAGATCACAAAATAAGTTTGAAATTTGATCAAATTATTGATGACAAACTATTTCTGAGAGAGAAAATCCATAAATGTTTTGTACTAAATTTGTGTAGTGATTTGTTTTAGAGTTTCTTTAGGTCGATATGACCATGCCATGAAAATAAAGACATTTTAAATAATTTATTTTATTTACATCAAAACAAACTAAACAGATGTTTCCTGAAGCTGATTCTTTCTGCCAGTTCATTCACCTTCTTGCTTTTTGAGCGCTTGAATCATGATGTGTGTGCCGTCTGTTTGAGGTAACTAACTGTTTTTTCTTTCAGTTGGTTACCAGGATCATTAGTTAATATTTTAGAACTTTTTTTAGATAAAACGTCAAGCTAAGGCGAAAACTTAAGTACATCTAAAAACAAATTCTAAAGAGAAGACTTAAGGTGATTTTTAGTTAAGGGATCCTTAACTTGAACTATGTTGAAATTTGATCTCAATTTGATTTTTTGCACCTTGTTCTGACAGTCTTTAATTTATGTCACATTCAAATGTTTTTCATCACTTTCAAAGTTTTATTTTAAATCCAGTATATAGGACTATATTATTTAATGGTGTTTTTACACTGGTGACATTATCTGAAACTTGAAAAGAGTCCTGCCTTTTTAATACAAATACTCCAAAGCTGGGCATGCACAATAATACTGTGGTAGAAGAAAACATGGTACAAAATATAGTTCCTTACAGAGGTATCTGTAAATGCCACATAATGTTTGTTCTTTCTCAAAGGGGAGCTTATTTTTAAGTAATATGAAGGCTGTATAGGTCTGCTGCTCCCTTTAGTTGCACCCATGTTTTCCTCATCCTTCCAACATTGTTCTTGTCACACTGGAAACATATGCTGACAACGTCAGAGTTAACGAAATCCACAAAAGTCCCACAGACTAGAAGAAATTTACAGTATTGTGCAAAAGTCTTGAGTCATTCCTCTTTTCTTTATTCTTGGGAAAATGGGAAATAGGTTCAGACATGTGGAAACATAAATGTAAACACAGTACATAATGAAAAAACACAGGGACGTCTGGGTTTCTCTGCTTAAGCTGCTGCCCTCGCGACCCGACCCCCGGAGAAGCGGAAGATTATGGATGGATGAAAAAACACAGTTCTAAAAAGCTTAGATATTTGGTATGAGCACTTTTATTCTCCAACACAATCTGAACCCTCTTAGACAAGGTTTCTGTCATTTCTTTAAGTTGTCTTCAGGAATAGTTCTCCAGGCTTCTTGAAGGACATCCCAAAGCTCTTCTTTGGATGTGGGCTGCCTTTTGTTCCGTTCTCTGTCAGGATGATCCCACACTGCTTAAGTAATGTTGAGCTCCGGGCTCTGGGGAGGATTCATCCCTCCATCAGACCTGCTGCCACTGATTTTCAGCCCACTTCTTGTGTCCTTTGGCACAGCTCAGCCTTTTCTCCCTGTTTCCCTTCCTTAAGAACGGCTTCTTGACAGCCACCCTTCCATGGAGCCCATTTCTGATGAGGCTTGGGCCAACAGCAGATGGATCAGCTGAAGGTCCAGATGCATCTCTCAGCTCCTGTGTCAGGTCTTTGCTGGATTTGATTTCCTATTTCTTGAGGACGTTACTTTCATATACTGTTCATCTGCTGTAGATAGTTCTTTAGGCTTGACACTTCTTCTTTTGTCCTCCACTTGTCAAG
This sequence comes from Odontesthes bonariensis, assembly GCF_027942865.1. Lineage (NCBI taxonomy): Eukaryota > Metazoa > Chordata > Actinopteri > Atheriniformes > Atherinopsidae > Odontesthes > Odontesthes bonariensis. The sequence goes on along the minus strand of NC_134517.1, from coordinate 32,817,849 downwards.
TTTCCCCAAATTTTTTCAAAGACATAGTGCACACCATGCTGAGATATGCCAAGTTTTCAGCTAACAGCTCTTTAGGAATCACTTTGTTGGTGCAAAAATACTATTTATGTCAAAACTGAGTTGGCTATTTTTTTTTTCTTTGGCTATTTTTGTAGATACACCTAAAGAAATGGGAACAAAGTATACAGATGCGAGATACAATTTAAAATTGGTTCTTTGCTAAGTTGCCTGTTATGTGTAGACACAACATTCAGTGGGTCTACATGATGAGATTAATTCGATTATAGCTATAGTTGGGTTATGCTCCTTATTTGAACAAGGGCAATTTTCCAAGTATACATGGCGGTGAATAAATGGAATCATTGGCACAAAGCATGCCATACCCCGGTACGATAGGTGGCGCTTTACCCATTTCAACTATTGCTAATAGAGCCACTTCACCACCACCACCAACAACAACAAACTCAGGCATTCTAGAAAGATGGCGAACGAAGAGCAAGATGAAGCTACGTCCCTCTACATTTCGTTTGTGATGAGCTGGTTATTGTACAAATGCGATGCACAACGGCGCATTCTCCATCGCGTTGTTTGTTTCTTTCCGACGGCGGCGACAACAATAATAATATCGTCTCCTTTGACGTCCGGTTCACGACCCCGGGAAAAAACCTCAAGCATGCGCAGAACGCAAATTCGAAATTCACCACGTGCTTCACCGTCTACAAGCACGTTTAGTGTGACTTTCAACCGAGTTATCTCTGGGTCTTAATCCGATCGTGAGTAATTTGATTCGACCCAATTTCTTGTCAGATTAAGGTGTCTACATGAACTTAATAATTCAGTCTTATTGTAATTTAGCCATAAATCTGATCGTTTATAGTCCCATGTAACCCCACTGACTGGTTCATCCCTTGGGTTTGGTACCTATTTTATGCGTGAATGATTCATAGGTTGGTGCTAAGTGGTTTAACAAACAAAACAACAAATAAAAGACATTTCTCTGAAAGTGGTCAGGTACAAGGAGGTGCCTGAAAATAAGTGAAATAGCAGCCAATGTCCAAAGAGAAACTTTGAAACGGAACTATTGCTCAAGACTACTTTAAAAGATTCCAAGGAAATCTGTCTGCTTGGAAACAAAAGAAATGAGGGGTGGATGAAGACCGTTGCACAATACTTAAAGTAAATTTCATCCAACTGAGCCAGTATAAACATCCCAAGTAAACTGGATGCCTCACTGAACTTTAGGTAATCTACAACCAGCCCAGCTCAGTTTAGACCTTTCACTTTGGGCCCCTCCCTGTCCTGTAGCAGGCTTCCCTTCTCTTAAGCAGATACACAGTGTTAGTGGGTTACAGTAAGTCCTTTTCACCAAGCAACCATCAGACAGTAGAAGCCAAGCAGAGCGATGCAGCGCAGCACGAGAGGTGGAAAAACAGGGAGACATCTAACAGGTTACAGGGCAAAAGAGACGCACGTGGCACACCGAGAGGACACAGAAAGAAAGAAAGAGCTGATTGTGGGTTGGAGGAGAGGTTTCACACAGATTCACTAAGGGTGTGTGTGGGAGAGAACGTGTTCGTACCTTCAGGTCTCTCCTCTCCAAGTGCAGTAGCTCCGACCCTCGGATGTCGTGCCGGATGAAGGTCTCTCTGTACTCCCCCAGACTCAGCTGTTCCAGCCAGATGCCCACCTCTTCTGTGCCCCATCTCTCCACTACATACACACACACATCCATACAAAGCAGAGCAGAGAGAGGCTCAGAGCGCCTCACAGGTATCCACACCCACTGGCACATACCACTTCACCTGAGTCTTTCACCCACATTCACACACACTCTTTCTCACACAGATGTGAATATGTCCTCACACGCACAGCATCACACATGGGCACAAACTGTGGTAAATTATGAGGTGGGAGAGCATCAGAGAGGAAAGTAGGAGAGAAAGCAGTGGCGGCAGCTGGCGGAGGAGGAAGGAGGATGAAAAGGCCAAAGGTTGGTAAGAACAAGGCCTGTGGTGTTCGGGAAAGACTTAGATGGGGGGGCATGCATTTCATAGACCATTGTCAGAACACACGGAAGAAGTAGGAAATACAGGGAGGCGGAAGCCTGTGTGGTCTGCAGGAAGTTCAGCCCAACAAAGCAGGAAGGGCTCATACTTTCTCATATTATGTAGAAAAAATACGCCCACTAAGTACTTAGTGCCATACTAGTCATCTTGAAATCTGATATTGGCTTTCTGCTTCATTTAAAGGAATGACTACTTTATTACGGCTTATTTGTGTAGGATTTTCCACGCTGCACAGACTTGTTCTTCTCCTGACTTTGTTCCTTTTGGACACATGTTCACAGCTGGATGGGAGCATGAATGGAGGGGAGGGGGTGCAAGTTGATGGTTTTGTTCAGACTGTGGGATGTAACACCTCAAACACACACCCATTCTTTGCGTTTCTACTCACAATGCGGTAACACCTTAATGCATGACGTGTACGGTGATGGCGGTGAGGGTGTAACCTTGATGGCAGACGCACAAATGTTTTTGTGCACGTAAACTTTAGGGACAGTCAGTTTTCAGTTACTTCCAACTGACTGACACTAAACGCTGACCGATTCCCCATTCTGAGCAGATTTATACACTCTGTGTGCCCAGTGCGGAGGGGCAAAGTGGGCACAGTCCTACCTGACTGCGGACTCGTCTTCTTGGCAGCCTTCTCCTTCTTGAACTTGGGTACTATGCGAAACATGCTGCTGCGACTGTTCCTCTTGCCGTAACCCAGAGAGTGGTCCTGGTACATAAGCACAGTCAACCTATAGCCTTTCATTTAGCTACTCAACTCTCTCGTTACCTGGATCATACATTGAACAACAGCAGTACACCAGATGTGAACACTTTGGAATTAAACAGTTTTTGATGACAATAATTGAAAAATGAAATATGATCTTCATCTAAGGCCTAAGCCCAATTATTATGTTAGCCCTACCCCTCTGTTATGCAGAGGTAAGGTGCTGTAGTTGTGGATATTTACCTCCTCTACCCAGCAGCAATAGTAAACACTTGAGTAAACATGCTAATTTTCTAAGCATGTGCTGCACTCAAGGCTGCAAAAATTTGCACCAATTTTATTGGTGATAATTCTGGACTGTTGTTGGGACCTTACAGAGATCCCTCCACCAGTACGAGGGCAGTTACCGGAGCTGACAGTGAAACCGTTAGGGTTGCACTGAAGAGTGAAATTATTGCTAGACATATTTGGGACCGTCACAAGGACTGTAGCTGGAATCATTAAACAGCTTCACACAGAAACTGGTGATTTGGACACTTGCTGGAATATTAAGATAAGTGAAATACTTTGTTTCTGCTTGCACACAGCATGCATCTCCATTGTCATTCTGAATCAAAGTCAAAACTGAAGATTCAGCCATCTCTGTGATGCTGGGTTTGCTCCAGTGAATGCAACTGAAACTAAACTGAGGAAAAACAGGAATGCTGTCTCTCGTTATCTGTCAACAAGACCGTCATTGAAGGAAAACAAGCTCAAGGCTCTCACCGATTCAATGATTTATTTAATCAACAATAAGTCCATTGGCGTGTAAAATCTACTTTCCAAGAGTGACCAGGCCAAGATAGCACCCTTACATAATAAATACAAATGACAAACATTGATCACAATGTTTTAGTGTGCCTGATAGTAGGAAGCTGTGTGCAGGCCTATGTTATAGAACACTACGTAAATGATATGATGACTCAGTATTAAGTGTCTGGAGTCGTAACTTAGATGAAGATCAATGGAACATCTTGAAGTAAAGTGAGAAAATAGAATTTCCAAAATTTCTGTGATCCATTTTCCCAAATTTTTCTCCTGCTATTTAATTAACAATTGTTTTGCTGGTATATATTTTTTTCAATTTTAATTATTTTCTTAGCAGGTGAAAAATATGGTTTTCAACTGGAGATGGTCCCTCGCCCCCCAAATAAATCTATGCATATATATCTGCATAAATGTTAATTTACTTATTCACATCATTGTACAAAAACACACACACACACACACACACACACGTGTATATACATATACATATATATTTATATATATATATGTGTATATACATATATATATATATATATATATGTGTATATATATATATATATATATATATATATATATACATATAATAGTTATATTGTGAGCAAGTAGTGAGAGACAATGGTGCACACGTGTGTGTATTTTGCAGCTGCTTACCTCCTCATCGTTGGGCTGCAGGATGTGGTAGAGCCAGGGGATTTCTCCTAGTTTTCCCAGTTCCAACTCCGCACTCTGCAGGGCACTGGATAGCTGCTCCTCCTCTGGCGGGTCCAGTTGCTGCAAGTGGAGGAAGCAAGTCAACTTACAGTAAATACAAAAGAAAACATTTTTACTTAATGCTGTTGTATTGTTGATCCAATGAATGATAAACGATCCATTTCAGAACTGACCAGAGAGACTCGGCCCAACAGAAGAGACTCGGTCTCATTGTAGAGCGCCTTGACAGTGCTGGCCACCTCAATAGCTGTGTTCCTCGTCAGGCTCTGGGGAAGGAACACAACAGTTATTTAGTATGATGCCGTATATCACACTATATGATCAATGAATGAAGCACTAATAGTTTATAAAACAGCTGTTTAACAGCATAGCTTCAGCTAAAACTGGGGTTTAATATGAACAATCAAACTGTCTGCAGATAAAAACTCATGCCGTGTGTGACAATGTGACATGTAAATCAAAAAGCTGTGAAACACAATGCAATAACACATATATTAAAAAATATCATTTCAAATTGAGTTTCTGATTCGGTTTAGTTTTTCCTCCTGTAATGTAGCCTATAATGCCACTTACTGATCATACCACACAGACATACAGAGTTAAATGATCCAAACCAGGGATGGATATGAGCATAAATAACAATATAAAAGCTTTCTTCAGTTTTTGTGTAACTGGATTGAAACTGCTGCTGTCGGTTTAAACTTGTCTTAACTTCAAAACGCAGCTCATTCCGTCACGTGCAACTTTAAACCAATAGTATGTGGTCAAGTCTGTGTTGATGGCTCACCTCTGGGAACTTCGGGTGGGTTTTGTTGATTGCATGAGATGCAGCATTAACAGCATGAGCCAGCTCCTGCTCTAAGAGCCCGTTGGTCTTTGCAGCCTCACATATCCTGTGTTTAGACAAAGTACAGTCAGCGGGCTTGATTCAGTCTGTAATGCATGTTGGCATGTAAGTTGATAGCTGATACTCATAACAGAGCTGGTTTACCTTGTGATGAGCTCCTCTGCAGCTCGGGCGCACAGCTGCACCAGGGTAGCTTCCTCCTCTGTGGCCAGATCCACAGACTGCTGAGGGTAGAGGTGAGGCCGCAAAGGAGGCTTATCGTATTTCAACTTGTCCTCCCAAGACTTCAGTGTGTTTTCAAACGCCTGTAGGACAAGTAGAAGCATATAAAGGGTGAGCATCCTAAAAATGAAACATGCATGATTATCAATGATTATCAAAGTCCATCATCTGTATTACTATGATCTCCAGACCCACTCATCTTCCTCACCCGGTCTCTGGTGAGCATCTGTGCTCTGTTCTTGTGCTGGATCTTGATGACTCCCGGCGGCTGTATCCAGGCCTCGCCGTCCACCTGAATGGGTACCCCCTCATCACCCAGGATGGTAATCTTCACCGTTCGACACTGATTCAGGCAGAGGCTCAGATCAGGCACACAGATTCTGGTATATATTTTTTTACTTCATGCTGTTACTGTTGCATTCCCTCACCTGTGCTATGCGGTGGTGTTGCAGCTTGATGACTCTGGACACGGCCATCTGCATGCTCCCAAAAACAGCCACCACTTCCAGGATCTTATCATCAAATGATGGAGCACAGAAGATCTGCACAGTATCAAAATGAAATTCGTTAGAGGTGTGTGCAGTTCTGTGTTGTACGTGTAGATTTTGATGACACTGTTAAAGCCTTTTGACATTGGATTAGGGTGTAGACACAGCTTTCTTAAACATGGCTACATCTGCAAACTGAAGGTCATAAAATCCTTTCTCACTGCTGATAGTGGTGTCTTTACCCTCAGAGCTCTGAGGACAACAAGTTGTTTTTTACATAAATGCTGATAAGAGCTGGAGTCGATGAATACCTGCAATTACTATCAGTTGATGTGGGACAGAATATTGATTGAACGCTTCTACATTAAACCAACGAATAAAGTATTGAATTAAATTTTTTTATTAAAGATAAGATCCAACAAGTCTCATACTGATCTGTACTAGCAAACAGTGGCCAAGAAGTTTAAAGATTGAACACCTGCACCAGAGAACAGAGAAAAATTGCAGAAAATACTGCAAAGAGATGGCTGTGAAGTGCCTTATGGGGCTTCAGCCACTAGATGGACACATTTGGAAATAAGTGGAAGATGCTGATCCAGGACTGAAGCTCGATAAATCTTCATATTTTGTATCAGTGATGTGTGCAGAGAAACCAAGATCAGCAGCTGAGCTATAGCAGCTATAGCTGTCTATAAATCATTCAAGGCAAAGAAAAAGCCTTTATTTCAATCTACATGCTCTCTCCATTCTTTACTTCCTTCTTTCCAGGGTAGCAGTTACATAACACCAGACACAAAACTGTATGCATGTGTCCTTCACAGGGCCTCACTGAGGGGTGTATGTGCAAACTGACACTGTAATGGCTCAGCAGCCGTTGTGCTCTCAGCCTTAAACAAACAAGCACACATATCTCTTCAGCACTCCCCCCTCCAGGCCAGTGGGGTCATGTCAAACCAGCATCCACACTGTCATTCATTAGTTAACAATAGAGGGAAAAAAAAGGTCCCGGAGTCTGGCCAGTTTCTTCCCTGAGGAGGAAAACATCCCTCTTCCTCTGTAGAAGTGATCTGAGTTGCCTACCAAGGGCATGAAAGCGGATAGAGCATGACGCTGGAGTCGTTTCATGGTGAACATCTAATGGACTGTGAATGTACTCACATCATCCTCCTTGGTGCCGCCCCAGAAGTTGGTTCCACCCGCGTAGCTGGGAATGTTCAACACTGCAATCCCCTGAAGGCTGGGCAGGGGGATGTACTGGCCATCACACTGGGAAAGACACAAAATAACCAGGTTTCTTCAACATTACACCTTTGGTTGCTTCCTTCAATCAACTTTCCGGACTGTTTAAAATCCAAAAGAACGAGCCATAAAACATGTATTACTGATTATGGTCACAGTAGTTTTCACTTCTGACACAAGAGTGACAAGCTCTGTAAGTTTTTAATCTCAGCCATAAAGAACACACACGCCTTCTTCCAGAGAACGGTGCCTTTCCAATGGCGAACGCTGATTCCGTGAGTAACTGAAGTTTTCATCCACTGCAGGGTCTACCAATTTTGGTAAAATCTGTTTCGGTTTGCAAGATTTTAAATGCCTGTTGCTGCTTTTTCTCACCTCCAGTTGGACTTTTTGCTCAAGGTTCTTGTACGTTCTTTGCAGAAGTTCCTTAGTGCCCAAAACCCCATACCACATCATGTTCTTGGTACGACTTCTGTGTAAGGAAGGTGCAGAGGGTGAGATCAACAGTATACAGGAAAAGAGAAACAAATTTTTTTCCCCTTTTTTTTGTAAACTAAAAAGACATAAATATGTTGTTTTCTCAACTCAGCTCAAGAGAACATCTGCTGGAAGATTGACCAAGTGATTCCTGGATATTCGGAAACTGTCTCACCTGCATTTCTCTGGATGCTCCTCTCGCTTGTTGTTGAACTCCAGGGAGATCTTGGCATCCAGGCCGATACCAAAGTAGTTGTTCATAACACACTTCTCCATGTAGCCCTCTCTGGGTGAAGACACAGCCACACAGAAAAACAGAAAGTCCGTAAGTTTGTAGACAAGTATGCCAAGAAGAACCAGAGAGAAAGACACAGATGTGTAAATGTACTGAACAGAGAGAGAAAAATTAAGAAACGCCCTAGACCCAGTCAATACAGTGATGAAGACAGAGGAAGGCAATAAAAGAGAAATGGTTCTCACAGCGAGTCGAGGTCAGGGTCGATGAACGGTGTCGCACCGAATGGGTCGATGTTAGCCAGCAGCATCTTGCTAATGATGGAGCTGCCAGCTATAGAGGCAGCCAGCCCTGCCCGTAAGCCTGCACACACACATCGCACATCTGTCACACAGCACTGAACTGCAGCATCTGAGCGACTGTACCCTTGTTGATGTAATGTAATGAGGCTTCGCTTATGTGTGTGTGTGTGTGTGTGTGTGTGTGTGTGTGTGTGTGTTTACCAGGGCAGATGATGCGAGTGTTGAGCACAGGAAGGTTTTCCTTGCTGGTGGTGAAGGGGGTGATGGTGAAAGAGCCGTAGGACTGTGTGCTGCGGCTCACCCTCCTCTCCGTCGGAGAACAGGGACTCTTGGCAGCTGGACACAAACAAAGAAAACTTTTAGGTCTTTCCTCTACACATTTGTGTGGCTTCTGAGGTTCAACACAACAGATGGTGCTAAATATAATGCCTTTTCATGTGATACAAAGCCTCTAACCTCCCCATGGGGTGTAATAAAGCTTGAAGAAGCTTCTGTTGCACAGCGTGTATAGATAATAATCTGTTTTATGAAGTTGACCTACAACTACATAATGACTTAAGACGCTTCATCATACCATCCATCTATTTTCTATACCCGCTTAATCCAATTCAGGGTTGCAAGGGGCTGAAGCCCAACTCAGCTGCCATTGGGTGGGAGCCAGGAACACCCTGGATGGGTTGCCAGTCCATCACAGGGCCACACAGAGACAAACAAGACACAAAACCAACCAACACCTCACACCCACTCCTAGGGAGAGTTTAAAGACATCAATTATCCTAACATGCATGTTTTTGGGCAGTGGGAGGAAGCCGGGGTACAAGACGCATCATTTGAATATAAATATGAAAAAAAAGGCAATCGTGTAGCATGATTTAGGAATTACAGCGTCGACTATTCCACAAAGAGAATGTCTCCTGAAATCAGCAATACAGTGATGATGATGATGATGATATTGCATGGCCCTTTAAGCTCGTAAGTAGTGAAGTGACAAGCACTTGTAAGGTAAAGGAGTTCAATTCCCAGGTAGGCAAATAATATTTATATGATTGGTAACTGGTTAAACATATAATCAGCATCTTCAAATAGGCCTAGATGTCTACTAAACTTTAATTTTTTAACCAACTTTAACCTTATTTTTGTTGAGATGTCTATGGACCATTTGGACTTCTTTTATACATCTTTTTTAACCTCCCAAAATAATGTTCTGTGGGGAGAAACCAAGGAAAAGAAAAGATGTTTTATTTGGTGTATCAGTTCTGAAATTATGGTCAGAAAAAAAGTGAAAAAGGCCATAAACTTTGTCAGTTCAGAGAAACTGACTATGCAGAAATAAACAACAAAGGGTTGGACAACAAATCATTTGCAAAAAAAATACAACAACAACAGACAATTTACGAATCCACCTTAAGAAAAAATAAATCAATAAATAACAAAGCCACATCTCTCACCCAGGTAATTGTACTTCACAGTTTAAATTAAAGTGGGTTCTTTGTTTGCTCATGAAATGGCTGCCCAGCTTGACAGTTTAGATATTTTTTCAGGTCTTCAGCCATGTCAGACTTGATATCTGCACAAATCTACTGAAGTGTTTTTGTTTAAAAGTTTTACTTCAGTTGCATCTGAATTGGTCAGTGACTCAATGTGTCATTATGTGCATCCTCTGTCAGGGAACCAGACCACATGTAACAACTCCTCGTGTTCAGAATTTTTGTTTCCAGGTCACAAATGTGTAAGGAGGCAGTACTAGGAAACAGGGAGAGGACACAAAGCAGAAGGTTTGACTGATGCCTCCTTGTCTTCTAACTGCTGGAAAATGTGTGGAAGGAAGGAAGCAGCTCCACAATAAACAGGAAGAACTTCTGCCTTCTGAGACAATAACACATCCTGTGGACGATCCACGAGACTCCGATGCTTCACAGTAACCTGCCTGTGCATCCAGATACAAAGCAGCACCAATGGATACAAGCAACTGTGCACTGTGCAACTCAATCATGGCCCTGCCATCATGTTTTCAGTTCTGCTCGTTTATTATATAAGAGGTTCACTGTTGCCAAAATCTCATGTAGAAACTGAAGATCAAGACATATAAAGGGAAGCCTGAGGGAAGAGGTGGAATGTCACAGGAGAGAAGAGTCTCTGCACTCACTTTTAGCTCTAATCCCTGAGTTTATTTATGACAGGAAACATGATGTACGTCAGCAGAACTTTTTTCCATGAGCCATGTGTCTGCATCTGTGTGATGCAGGGAGTGCAACAACCACAAGGTGGCAACATTTGAATCCTGAGTGTAATAATCTCCTCCAATACTTTAAGAATCAATGGCTGACAGAGGGCACATACCAACTTCAACTCTCTCAAACCTTATACCAATATTTAAAGGAAAGAAAAGGCAACTCAATAGCCAAGGATAGGAAAGTTCAATTAAATCCGGAATGTATCAAGGCCAAGCAGGTAAAAGGTTTGGAAGCAGGCCCCAGACATGGGAGGAGAAACAAGCTTGACAGGTCATGTAAACTGAAGCCGAAACACTTACAGGACACTGCTTCCAGTTCCTTGGTGTCTTCATCTTTCTCGCTGTCTCTGTTCTCCTCCTCGCTGTCCTTCCTGAACTCCAAGGGAGACGGAAGCTCGCTGTCGTCTGTGTGGGCGTTTTGCTCATCAACCACTGAACAGAGCAAGCACAAGAGGGATGAGGAAAGTATACCATGCCTCCTGTCATTTCAAAACAATACCTCAAACATATGTCAGCCTGAAATAGTCCTTTATTGATTTCCTTCACATTAAAAGTTCAGTAAACCGGCTCCTCCTATAACACAGTACATGTACCTCTCACAGCCTGCTCTATGATCTGCCGGACAGCTTTCTTCAGACTGTTGGCCCTGAGCATCAGCTGCTCCCTGCTTTTAAACAGCTGGTGTGGGGACCCTCGCCCCACTCCTTTTTCCGTCTCCTCCTCCTCCAGCTTCCCCTTCGGCTCCGTCAGGCTTTCCTCACTGGCCTCCTCCTCCTCCTCCTCCTCCTCTTCGTCCTCCTCCTGCTCTTCCTCTACAATAGGAGGAGTGGAGTGGGGAAGCAGAGGCAGAGGCGCGCACTCTGCATTGAGGGTGTGGAGGAGGGAGTCCAGTTTCTCGTTCAGGATGGCACACTAATGGGAACGGAGGGGAAAAGACACTCAGGGAAGCTGGATGGCATGTTGCATCAGTGGTCAGAGACCAGCAAAAGAGCAGAAGTTCAATAAAAAAGGAAGTTGTCTTTCGGCACAGGCTCATTTTTTAAGCTTACTTTCAGAGACATTGTGTCGCACTCCTCAGCGTTCTCTGTGCTTTTTTCGTACGCTTTCCCCACTTTGGCAACAAAATCTTTTACTGTTTCACACAGGATCCTAAAAAACAGAAAACATTTCATTGTGTGAGAAGAGCTGGTTGTCTTTTAAAAAAGGCTGTTCCTTCAGCTTTTTTTGTTTTGTAGAAAATATAAAGAAAACACAGATATGGCCAAAACTATTTTATTAAATACCTGAAAATCCAGGGTCTGTAAAACATTACTATGCCTCAAATTTTTTATGATCAAGTAGAAAAAAACTTTCCTCAAATTGTGGTGAGGGTGAGTCCATAATTTTTGCCAGGAGTACTTAGAGAATGAAATAGAATCAATTCAAGTGTGCAAAAACCTGCTCAAACTACCTGAAGGCACTGAGAACTATGTTGCATTAAACTGTGGTGTTAAAATAATTTCAATGTTTGTCAGAAATCTTGACTGTGTGACACCATCCCGAACTCCTTAAAATTAGAAATAAAAGAGCACATTTGCATTGCATTGAACATGCAAACTGTAGCATCTAGCCATGCAACTCACATCTAGTAAGGTAACTACACTGCCTTCATCAGGAAAATACATCTTTCCTGAATGGTAGAATACCAACAGCAAAACTGATGAGATACAGAAGTGAATTAATTTTGTGGAGTGCAAACTGAGGGGCAGAAAGAAAGATGTTAGAGGGCTGCGTATCCACTTAGCTAACTGGAATTACTGGAGTTTCGTTTAGTGAATTGATTTTGGGCCGAACCACACTGATGGTAATCAATAAGTAATTGTTCGAGGATGGCGTTGCACTAATGGCAGCCTGCTGCAGTGTCTTTCTTTGCATCTTCTTGAGGTTTTCCAATGAGGTTTTTTCTGTGAAAATTTTGTTGGTTTTTCCATGCTGTGGTGCTGGAATAATTTCTGCTGGTAACTCTTACACATTTTTATGGTGCATAACATTGACAACCGAAAAATTGTTTGCATGCTAGAGCAGTTGATTGAGCTTTCTAAAGTGCACGTAATGCCTCTAATGAGACCCAAAATCCAGATGAGTTGAAAAATAAATGTTGTGGACAAACAGGCATAAAAAGGGAGAAAGTTTAAAGCATTTTCCCTTGATCATCATGGAAAGTGTGACATCATTGGCGGATAAAATGGATGAGCTTGGAGCCTTGACAAGAATGCAGGGGAAATATCAGAAAGGCAATATATGTTTCACTGGCTGCAGGGAGAACTCTGACACCTCTTTGCTCAGCTGTAACACCATATGGGCCGGCAAAGACTGCAGGGAGATGTTGAACTGTTGGCTGTGAGTTTCTGTCCATGTTGTCGACTGAGAAAGTTCACCTGTGTTACCTGCCAACGCTGTGTGTGACAACATCAATTCAGTTGTTGCCAAGCTACAAAAACAACACCCCTGTCCAGTCATGGTGATCTCTGAAGATTTCTGCCACACCCTCCTCTCTCCTATGCTTCAGCTTTCTAAATGTTTGTCAGCTGTTCTTTTTTCAAATTCTATTTTTTTATCTATCTATAATGACAGCATATATTTCACAAGTATATATTTAAGAATGATTTATACCACAGCAATTTAATTTCTCTTCAGGGAATAATAAAAGTATGATTTAATTTTTTTCATGTTCCCTCTGTGCACGTGTGGGTTCTCTCTGGGTACTCCAGCTTCCTCCCATCATCCAAAAACATGCATGTTAGGTTAACTGGTTATTCTAAATTGTCCCTAGGAGTGCGTGTGATCACACATGGTTGTTTGCCTCGTTTGTCTGTGTGTGGCCCTATGAGTGACACGCGACATGTCCAGGGTGTACCCCGCCTCTTGCCCAATAGCAGCTAGGGCAGGCTCCAGACCCCCTGCAACCCTGAATTGGATTAAGTGGGTACAGAAAACAGATGATTAAATTAATCTAACTGAATTTAATAGAACTGAACAGAATTGATGGACTGCTAATGCTGCGTTTCGTTCACCTCTGATGCCGAAACTATTAGCTGGGAAAGACGTCACTCTCAAATTAACCTTGTTTAAGTTGCAAGGCATAAAGAAATGCAGAATTTTCTTACTGGCCATGCCAGCTAGTTGGTTTTATGTTTAACTAGAAAATTAAAAAGAATTGGAGTTCAAATGGAACATACTAAGAAGAACACCACCCACACCTGCCTTGTCATCTTGATTTTGCATCTGTTAACTTGAACAATTTTTCCCTGTATAAAGCTCTCTGCCTATCCTCAAAATATCTGGTGCTGTGTCAGCAATACATGCTGCCGATAGGTGTAAGTTTCCTTGTGTGCTTAGTTCAATATTACAAGTGACTCAGTATAATGCTAGAAAGTGATCCAAATATTTGATATCTGTCTCAAGTAAAGTTGTCACATACTTAAGACATTTCAATGTTTCAGTCTGATTTGCTCACAGGGGCATCATATAAAACCTGATCGGATCATGTTGCATCAGATTCAAAAAGGAAATACACATATATGTTGAATCGTCTCAGTGGGATATATTAACCTATGCTCCCTGATATAAGTGTCGTTTTCACCTGCATATCCTAAAAGCCATGGGCAGATTATCTGGACTTCAGAGATAAATCAGCTTTTCAAATGTATCCATGTAAAAAATTAAATGAAAGCTGCTGCAGATATGTTTAGGAAGACTCAATTTTAGTCTAGATTTGGTCATTTTACTATGTTTCGGGTCACAGTGGTTCTGAAGAACACTTACTTTGCAGAGGAGATTACCACAGAGTGCTGCTCTGAGTTGAGGATCTTTGTGAGGTTAGCAGCTACTGAGTCTTCATAGGCAGAAATATGAAACTGCAGAGAGAATATACGACAAAAAGAAATACGTTAAACGAGACCTACATTTTCAACTTGTGGAGATATTTGTTTTTCTCTATCCAGTTGTGAAACAGAGCTGAGGTGAAGCTGAATTAAAATAGTCAGGGTCTACCCTCTCCTACCGACTCTGTCTGTCTGGAAACCCTGCTGTGTTTGAATATGTCTGCTGATGCGTGTGATTATCTGTCAACTCCTGCGAGTACCTGGCAGTTGTCAGCTCCCTCAGGCGTGGTGGGGCAGCTGTGTTTGGGTGGGATCTTAATCTCGTAGGTCATGATGCTCCAGCGGTCCAGCATCTTGGTGCTGGCCCTCTCTAGCTTCTCCAGGATCTGGGGCAGCTGAGTGTCGTCGTCACATGACGGGCCCCAGCCCAGCACCCGTGCCAGATCGTTGCCCGTGCCCAGGGGCAACACCCCCAGCTGGCACTGAAAGGCATAGAGGGTTTATTTGACATTCTGTATCTGTGACTTTCAGTTTTTATGTACGCTGACCAGGGGGAAAGGCATAAAGCTCAACCGCAGACAAAAACAATTATGTTCTATTTGCTGGTTACTAATATTCCAATCTGACAATTTCTGCACTAAATACCACAGGATTTTCTATCCAACATGTGTTAACAGCTTTGTATTGTGCGCACTACCTGTTTGTGTAGATTGAGTTTGTCAATCTCTGAGAGAACCCATCCCACGCTGCCATCACCTCCACAAACCAGGATCCGGAAGTTATCAAACTTCTGAAACAAGCGGAGACTGACAGAGACACACACTTACTTACTCTGAGGGGTCTGATTTCTATTATAAGTACATCATTTATCAGAATGCCTGCTTATTTTTAATGATCGTGAGAACACGTGCAGCTGGTTCCTCACCCCAGGTGCGGCCCACCGTTCACCAGGTCAAAGACCTGAGCCGGGTTGAGAAGCTGCTTGAAGCGTCGAAGAAATTTCACCCCCTGGTTGTCACCACTTTTAGAGTTGACGAAGACGAGGAGGGGGCTGGCACATGATGGGGGACAAGTGGCTTTCCAGAAGCCTGAAGAAACATGAAAAAAAGCTGTTTAACGATTTGAACAAATAAAAACCAAAACGAATGTACAAATACATTTATTTTTGCAAGTCTATTGAACTGTTCGGTGTGTTTTTCTTATTTCTGGACTTTATGTTTGAGATGTGATAGTATAGTAGTAGTTTATTTTAAATAGTTGATTCGGTTGAGATTAAGGCACTCATGGGTAGCCAGTGGAGTTCAGTGTGCAACGAAGTGACATGTGACCTTTTTGGTTGATGCAACAACAGATCCACTGCTGCGTTCTGGACCATCTATCAGGGGTTTCACTGTGGATTCTGGGAGAACCTTTAGAAGAGCACTGTAGTAGTCAAGGAAAAAGATGACCTATCTGTACAACCTGATTTTCCTTATGTCATAAAGTGCAAAGAGATAATGCAACAAGATCAGAGAAGGACAACTAGTCATCAAACATGATACCCAGGTTTCTCACAGTGAGATCATAAAGCAAATTTATGTTGATATTTTGATTAATAGACTGATTAGCTGCAATGCAAATAATTCATGATAAAAATCACTTGTCTGGAGAGACTGAAATAGATTTTTCTACAATCTCAAACCACTGAACAGCAGTGTAGGATTCAGCAGGTGGCGTAAAACAACTTTCATTGCAACACAACCTCATCAAATCTGAGTCCTGATGTAATTATAAATGCGAGGATAACACATGCCATAAACACGTGCTAACCTGTGGGAGGTAAGGCAAACACCAGGTTTCTGCGCTTACACTATAATCTTGTGAACCACCACGGTGTTGAGAGCTTTGTGTTTGTTGAAGCTTCTATCTTACACGTGTGTCTGTGTGTGGCAAAGTTGTCGCCTCCTTCTGTTTCTTTCCCTTTATTGCATCCTGCTTCACCTCTTCATCCTGCTCTTAAATGTCTCCATCTACACTAAGATTTTCTTCCTTTCTGCCTCATTCTCTCTACTCTCTTGTCACGAAGGGATGGATAGAGGCAGTGTGAGTGGAGAAGAGGGAGGAGAGGAAGAGGAGGAGAGTCACGGTGCTACGGCACGTGCTACAGCTCGTGTCCCCCCAGCCAATTACAACCAAACACCCCGTCCTCTCATCCCCGATTTACACAGAGAAGATCCAGAGCACGTGAGGAAATACGAAGAGATTGAAGAACAGAAAGAAAGAGATGAAGCATATATCTGCTTTCTCATTTAAGCTCTGTGCTTTCTCTGCTCTTATCTTGTCTTCCTCCTTTCATCTGGATGCCCCATCCTCCCTTTCTCTGCCTCTGTTTCATCCAACTACCAATTAGTAGATGCCAGCTTTTCACAGACTCAGTGGGCTGTGTGTGCACTGCATGTGTGTGTGTGTGTGTGTGTGTGAGATGCAGCAACTGGCTCCGGCAACAGTAATCCAATCACACATGCTTATCTGAATCTGCCTCACAGGTGCTTATCTCCATCTACAATGAGCTTAAAGTGAGCCCCCCCCCAACACACTCACAGAGGAAGGTATGTGACCAAAGAAATACAACCTCACACACAGACGAGTTTCTAGCTGTAGAATGATGGTTTGGAAATGAGCTTATAACCCTTCCCAGATTGATCAGCAGCAACACTTGCCTCTCTAAGATCATTGCTGATGTCTTTCCCCCTTGGCATTGAGTTAATGCACACCTGAATGCTCCACCAGAATGTACTTATCTCATTTAAAGACCTGGTGAACCAGATGATTTTTATTATGTTCTGCTACGTAACATCATAGAACTGAAAGAGTCTACTTTCTTTTTCACATTATTGTGGATGACAAGAAGAATGTTATGACATGTTCTTGTCACATAATCTATTTTAGGAAAGGTGTGTCAACCTGTTAGCTAGAGCTATTGTTGTAACACCTTACGACACAAGAAAGAAATTAACATTTTTCTGTAACACATACCTGTTCGAAACAGGAAGCTCATCACATAATGACAACAGTTCCCAAAAGGGAAATAAAATGTGTGCTTGAATAGATGCTCATGCCATGACCAAATCAAAGTGAATCAGGACACACTCCTTCTAGCTTTCCTCCCCCATGCTAACATCCTTCCATGTGACAGAGTAGAAAGTCAGAGGTTGGAGAGAAGACATCAGCTGACCAAATGGGGTGAAATCTCATGTGTTTGCTTCTGAGATTTAATGATTGCTCACAGGTGCAGACTGGCATCAACAGCTGACCCTTTGGAGTGAGTCAGCCAGATTGCACGGGTTATTGTGCATGTGTGTGTTGCCTACCGTCTGAGTCGATGCTGTTTAGCGCTGTGGGGGGAATGATGGAGACTTTGCATTGACCTAGGGGGCACTTGCGAGGGTACAGATCCATGCAGGCTGTGTGCACCTGGAGAAAACATACAGACAAGATTCTACAGTCAAAACGCAATAATGTCTGCTTTGGAATGATCATTGAAAAGAAAGAGACAAATAAATAAAGTTTATACTCCTAAAACCTGACTTAAACACTGTTTGGAAGTCTCCTGCTAACACTGTTCACTTTTAACAACCCCTCAGTATCAGAATTCAAAGCCCATCCTGTTCAGACACATGCACATGTAAGTAAGTAAGTAAGTAAGTAAGTAATATTTATTTATATAGCACCTTTCTCAGACAATGAAGGTCACAAAGTGCTTCACAAGAAGTGCACATAAAATACAATAAAAGTCGACAATAAAAACATACAGTTATTAACAAAAAAAAAAAAATAATAAAAAAAAATAAAACAAAGAAAGTGGTCATAAAAACAGCCAACACACTGCTGTGGTTAAGTCTAAACGAGAAGACACGAACGCATGGATTATCAACTCCAGATCATTCTTGGAAACAAAACTTCTAAGTTTTGAGATATTCCTGAGCTGATAAAAACAGTTTCTTGTCAGCTGCTTTGTATGATGCTCCAGTGACATCTCTCTGTCAATTCAATTCAATTCAATTCATTTTTATTTATATAGCGCCAAATACAACAAATGTCATCTCAAGGCACTTAGATAGTAAGTCCAATTCAAGCCAATTGGAATTCAATTAATTAATAATAATCATAATTCATAAAATAATCCAATTCGTTCATATAGAGCCAATTCAAAAACAATTTCCTAGCTAAGAAAACCAACAGATTGCACTGAAAACTTTTTGTTTTTCGGTCCAATCTCCCGGCCTGAGCGGCGTGCCTGAGGCGACTGTGGAGAGAAACGACTCCCTTTTAACAGGAAGAAACCTCTGGCAGAACCAGACTCAGGAAGGGTGGCCATCCGCCTCGACCAGCTGGGGTTTGAGAAGACAGAAAAAGGGGGAGGGAAGGGGGGGGGGATGGGGAGGGGGGCAGGGGGCCACCGCGACGGCGGCACTGTAACACCATTCAAAGGATATCTGTTGGAACAGGGAAACACGAGTTAATGACCACAATAATATCACATATACATAAAGAGAGTAAAGTGAGGAAAGGTGTGTCAGATGAGGCCCCCCAGCAGTCTAGGCCTATAGCAGCTTAACTATGGGATGTTTCAGGATCACATGAGCCATCCCTATTCAAGGTAAACACAAGAAACTTGTGCTAACGAAAAAATAAATAATAAAATAAAGTAAAGGACCAGACTCAGTGAGTAATTCCCTATACTCCCTATATAGATCTGCTCCTCACACCACAACAACCATCTTTTTACAGCCACAAGCTACCTCAGCCTCTCACCAACTGCACACCAGTCACAGCGGGGTGGGGATGCAAACCCTGGTTCGGGTAGGGGGAGAAATAAAAGAGGTAAGAGAAGCGGGAATGGGATTCAAACCCTGGTTCGGGTAGGGGGTAATGAAAGTATAGAGGGTGCCAGAGGTGGAGGCAGAACAAGACACACTAGCAGACACACTATGTCAAAGATAATGCCCAGATTTCTAAGGCTTGATTTAGCAGACAAGCTCAGATCACCCAAGTATTGCTTGATTCCTGGGATTTCATTGTCAGGGGCAATAACCAGCACCTCAGTCTTTTCGGAGTTTAACTGCAGAGAGTTTGCGCCGAGCCATTGTTTTACTCTCACAAGGCAATTCATTAATGAGTTCAGTTTGTGGATCTCAGAGGACTTAAAAGAGCAGTATAGCTGGATATCATCTGCAAAGAGATGATAAGAAACACCAGCAAACCCCTGAAGAATTTTACCCAAGGGAAGGACGTAGAGCACAAATAAAATTGGTCCCAAAACAGAACCCTGGGGCACTCCACACAGCAAATCTGCAGAGTCCGAAGTGAACTGGTTTGCAGAGACGCTAAAGGTCCTACTCGACAAATATGAGGTGAACCATGCTAATACAGGACCAGACAGACCAACCAGGTCACGCAGTCTTGTTAACAAGATTGGTCAATGGTATCAAATGCCGAAGAGAGATCCAGCAGGACTAAGACAGTGCATTTCCCAACATCCGCAGACATCATAATATCACTTGACACTTTGATCAGAGCAGTTTCCGTGGAATGATGCTTGCGGAAACCAGATTGGAAAGGGTCAAAGATGTCAGAGTTCTCTAAAAAAGATGTGAATTGTTCTGCGACCACCTTCTCTAAGAGTTTGGACAAGAATGAAAGTTTCGAGATAGGCCTGAAATTCTTTAGAACAGTGGGGTCCAGATTAGGTTTTTTGAGAAGCGGTTCCATAAAAGCATGTTTAAAAGAGTTGGGAAATACACCACAGGACAGTGACATGTTTATCAGCTTGGTAACCCAGGGGCCAACGACTGTAAATACTTTTAAAAATAGTCCAAAAGGAACAACATCAGATGGACAAAAAGATGGCTTCATCTTGGTTACCAAAGCTAAGATGTCATTCTGTGTTACAGACTTAAAAGAGGACCAACTTTGACCAACAGGCTCAGCAGCAACTGTGTTACCCAAATAATTAATTGGAAATGTAGCCTTAATGTCCTGAATTTTGCAGACGAAGGACTTTAAAAAATCATTGCTGTCTGCCTTGCAAAAAACAGGGGTAGTGGGAGCGACGGGGCATACAATAGATTTGATGGTGTCAAACAGAACCTGGGGTCTTTTCTTATTCAAAGTTATCAACTGACGAAAGTATTCAGATCTGGCATTCTTTATCATTTCATTTAAGGAGGAAATAAGTTCCTTAAAGTGCAGTCTATGGACCTCAAGTTTAGAGGACTTCCACAAGCGCTCAGTTTTACGACATACTCGCTTTAGTTCACGAATATTGTCGTTGGTCCAGGGAAAAGTAGTCTTCCTAGTCACCAGATTAGATTTGGCAGGAGCAACCTGATCTAAGATGGCCTCACAGTGACTATTAAAACTAAAAAGAAAGCTGTCCACATCATGGCAGTCAACAAACAATTTGGAATCGAATATTGAAGAAAACCCTTCAGCTGTATTCTCAGAGAAAATGCGCCTCTGAGACCTAATCACAGAGGGCTTCGGTTCAGGGGTAAAAAGTACATCAAAAAGAACACAGTTATGATCACTCATGTGGACGTCCTCCACAGAGAGATTGGCGACATTTAGGCCAAGAGAAAAAAACAAATCAAATTTTGGTGGGTGGGACCAGAAACATGCTGCTCAAAATTAAAAGTTTCTGTCAAGTTTAAAAGTTCAGAGGCTTCACTAGAAGTGCTGTTGTCAACATGAATATTAAAATCACCCATTAATAAAACATTTTCTAACTTTATTATTGAAGATAAAAAGTCACTAAAATCCTTTAAAAAGACAGCAGCATGACCAGGAGGGCGATAAACCAGCACACAATAAAAACAGTCTGTAGATCCCACCTTGACCACCTGAGATTCAAATGAGGAGAAAGTCTGCATTTTCATCATCTTGCAGGTGGAACTGTCTCTGAATACCACCGCAAGGCCTCCTCCGCGACGCGAGGGGCGGGGCAACCCAAAGACCGAGCATCCATCAGGACAAAGTTCATTTAGATGAATGAACTCACCTTCTCTCTGCCAAGTCTCCGTAAGGAACAGAAAGTCAAGGTTTCGCCTGCTAAAAAGATCATTTAGTGAAAATGATTTGTTTGCAATGGAACGGGAGTTGAAAAGACCGAGTCGAGACGAGGATGACGTCACAGACTTTGGTTTTGCTGGACACAGCGGGATTTGTCGAAGGCAAGAAATCTGGTCACGTGGTCTCCAGCTGGGTCGGTAAGACAGCTGATTTGTGTATACCGTAAACAGGGAAAAGCAAGATAACGAAGTATCCCACCACTCGTAATCCCAACGATGCACTGTGTCCCAAACACCTGCGAGGTACCTGGAAAAAAGCGGCGAAGGCGCACCATCACAGCGCCCATCGAGGAGCGGAATTATCCGCAAACACCTGGCACGGTGATCCGGACCGGCGGTCCGTAAATGTGGAACGCGTCTGCGTTTAACCTGGACGCCGGACCTAGAGCCACGTTTCCTCTGTTTCCTCTGTTTCCTCCACGATGCCCGAGACAGCAACACGTACTCAGGTGAGTCCGGTGAGCAAACAAAAGGGGGAGGAAAAGTTTGTTTGTACTTTCCCCAGTCAAAAAAGAGGGATTCCATAGACTCCTTTATACCAAAAAGAGAGCTACGGTCATAACTAAAAATGGCAGAGACGCATCCATTTGATAATCGGGCTGATTTGACCACATATATGACATGAACAATTAGTATAGCTTTGCATAGGAGACGAGCAGTGGCGTGGCCAGAAACAGGCGCCATCTTACTCCCCAACTCCAACATGCTTAACAAACACAGCAAAAATACATACACGTTGCAAGCAACGTATGAAACAGCATCAAGCAGTTTAACACTAAATATGACTTCCAGTTGTCTAAAATGTTCGAACATATTCTAGTCCAAACGTTACCCTGCTTAAATGCTAACATATTTTAGCAGGGTTAAATCAAGTATTTCTACATTTTCTGCATTTGTGACAGTTGCCTCACCATAGCTTTGCACCAGAGGCAGCGCCAGTCCTGCAGCCTCAGTACGCTGCCACATGTTTTATCGCACACGGCACACTTGGCACTCACAGGCAGGTTGCCCTCCAACCACTGGTGAGGCATGGCAATCTGTTGGTTGAACACACACAGATACACCATTGGAGAAAGGGTACAGACTTTTCCACTGCCTGCTTTGAAACAAAGCCAAGAGGTATAGTTTCTATAGATCTAGTTTCCCCCCTGATCAGCAGAATTACAACATCCTGAAAAAAACAACATAAAACAATAAAATGCCACATCTTCCCAAGCTTTAAGTATCTTTCTGATTCTGTGACAATTTCAATGTATGGCTGACACTCTTTGACATGTCCTTGTTTTTACAGCTTGACATTAATCAAGTTTTAAGGTTAACCACTTACAATTTCAGTAAATTTGTCTAAAATGCCTATCCATGGCACACCCAAAGTAAAATCAGGGTTCTTCTAGAACCATATGGAATAAATGCTTAGTTTTGTTCCCTTTAAAAAGCGAAATCTCTAAACTTTTTCACCAAACAGTCAGAAAAGATATATATCAGTCTTTCTTTGCCTTTTTGTAAACAGATGCCTGTAGACGGATACAGTTGAGAGCTATTAACTGGAAAAGACATCAGATCAAAGCCTTATGTCTCCCCAAGTGCTATATTAGCCCGTGGACGTGACATGTGAAGTCTTAATGTCTCAAGTGAGGTGTCACTCAAAAGCTAAGATGGCTGGCTATATTTTGGTATCACTGCATCAAGAATACATGAAAGCTTGGGAACAGCGACCAACTTCCATTAAATGAAGCAACAGTAATCAGTGGGAATATGCTGAAGATAATTATTTAGGCGTGGGCCATTTTACAGAGCTGCATTATCAAGACCGCTGTCGATGTCGATCAGTGAATAAACATGATCTTTCATATGTGAGCTGACTCAGTGTTGTAATATTTGCTTTGATCATTGTTTGTGCTGATTGTGCTTGCTGTGGTCATAGCATTGTAGCTTTGCATCAATCAAATCCAAATAATCTAAACTTTCCATCGGTATGTCACATGTGCAGCCACTCACACGCAGTACTCGTGTACACCGTGAAGTAGAAAACAGCCGGCCGCCGCAAATTTGAAGGGGTTTAATTACAAGTCCAGATTGCACAACCTTACTTAAGGTCAGGGAAAATATAAGATCAAATCTAAGACACCAAGTGTAATGCTCTCCTGACCGTCAATGACCACACAAAGCTTAATAGTTTCTTTAAGTTTGATATTAATGTCTGCTATGTGTCAGTGACACATTTAGGATCAGCTATGTCAGTCTAAACAACAAAAATACATTGTTCTCTTGTTTCATTGCTCAAGGAAAAGCCTCTAAAGTATCATTCTAACATAAACAAACGTCTCTACAGAAAGTAATGCAAACTTTGCAGTTAAAAAGCATTCAAATTTGTACTAAATCAAGTCTAACACATTCATTATTTTCAATAAAAAAGTCAGATTTCAACAAACTCACCCCGTCCTCATCTTCAATAATGTCCTTCCCTATGGAGGCCAGGGTTGTCCATTTACAGTTGTTAGTGGCTCTGACAGCACAGCGTTTGTGGGCTTTGAATTTGCACACTGAAAAACACAAACACACGGGTCTAATGAGATTTTCCACCTTCAAAACATCTGCCATCATTCAGCTGCATCATCCTGCAGTAAATCTTTAGATGGATACACCTGGAGACTGACTCTTAAAGATAAATTGTCAATGGTGGTACAGCTTATGCCTTCATTTCAAAGAAAATATATTTTTAGTAGTAGAAGACAGAAGGCTTCTATTCCAGTGAAAGTCAAATTTGTCAACACAGGACAGAAGGAATCTCAACACAATCTAATTCTGAAACAAGTTAATCCAGAAGATTCCCAGGAAAAAAGCATCATAAAAAGCGGGATAATTCAATAATCATTCTGAGAGGTCCAACATGTTATCTGTGCAGAAAATTCAAAATCTAATAAACCTCTCAAAGTCTTTCCTGCAACCCAATGTCAAACTGTTGCTGAGCAACGGGCTCACTAAAACTAGGAGATACTTTTCAAGTGGAGGTTAAAAAAATTTAGAAAAAATACCATGACAAAACATTCAAATGAATTCAAATTTGTTGCTTTAGTATTTTTATATCATATGGCTTGCTCTTTATGTCACCTATAAACAGTATTTCCCCCAACTATGACAAAGAAGTCATTTTTTAGGTGTTCCTTTAGGTGTCATCCTGGAGGCCGCGGACTGTCTGAGAAAAAATTTGAAACATTCTTGTAGCTTCTAACTTTTTCTCTGAATGATTATCACTTATATAATTTGAACCGAAATCACAGCACGGACACGGTCTTTAACTTCTGTGGATGGTGGTTTTATCAGAAGACAGTGTGCTTATAAAAACAGATAGTTTTAATCAGATAAGAGCGGCAGTGTTAAAATGCTGATAGTAACCACAGGTTAACACACGGTCCTAATTGAATACTTTTCAGTCACAAATGCAGGCTTGTTTCAACATCTGACAACAAAAACAGAAAAATATGGAGCAGCTTTATTTGAGAATTCGCCTGTATTAAAAAGGCATCTTAGTCCCTCTTTAGTCTTCTTGCACTGGCTACCCGTATGCTTTAGAACTGATTTTAAGAGCTAACTATTGACTTTTAAAGCCCTTTGTGACTTTTCACCTTATTTATCTGACCTTTAAAAACCAGATGACCCTGTTTGTAGACTGAGATCCTCTGGCAGAGGACTTCTAATTGTTCCAGAGACACGGTTTAAGGCCAGAGGTGACACAGATTTAGCTGTCAAAGCCCTTAAACTCTGGAATGAGCTACCTGAGGAGATCATGTCAGCAGAGTTAGTTAGTGTTTTCTTTTAAATCTCCTCTTCAAACCTTACTTTTATTGGAAAGCCTTTTCTGATTTTACCTTACATATATTTATAGATAGATAGATAGATAGATAGATAGATAGATAGATAGATAGATAGATAGATAGATAGATAGATAGATAGATAGATAGATAGATAGATAGATTATCATCATTACATATTACAAAAATTAAATGCAACAATGATGTCATTATCATGGGCTAATCAAGACATGGCATTATCGTGAAATGTTTAAACTTTAAATGGTTATGCAGAGATGTAAAGTAAAAATAACCCATTTCATAGGAATGTAAAAGGGTTAAGATCAAATTACTGCAGAATATCTGCAAATTCAATTGCTTATGCTAGTTGATTTGTTGCCGAGAGTTAGATGTGAGGATTGTTGGTATTGTTCTAATTGTCTGTTAAACGTCAGCTGATTAGCAAAAAGGTTCAAAGCGCTACATCATTTCCTGTTTATTAAATCTTTACAAAACCAAAGTGTGATTAATTTTTGGCTGGATGCAGCGACTTCATGGAGCCTATTGTCCTATTAAAAACATGAATAGTCGATAGCCATTTTGTTTAAAATATAGACAAATTATATTTTATCTAGTGAGCTTCAGCTTTCTTCATGACTGCATGGAGCTAGATGATCTGTTTCTCCCTTACCTCCAGTGTTTATGCCATGAGCTTAGCTTTACTTTTTCTGGCTTGAACTTTGTATTCCTGGACATATATGAGTCTATAATAAATCTTGTCATTAAATAGTTCCTCTGAAATACATTAAGTAACATTGAGTATATATCTTAGCTGAAGATAATCGGGGTAAACAAAACCTCAGATGCCATTTAACATCCATCCTGTCATTTCCATTTACTAAGTTTCAGTCATAATGGCTAAGAGGAAAAGCACTGACTTAAATGTGCTTAATGCCGTCTGCTCTGAATGTGAAACAAGAGAAATGTAAATATAGCATGAATGTTTTTTCATGAAGATGTACAGACAGATAGAGCTTGCTCTCGCCTTGTCCTCCAGTAAGAGATGAGGCACTTAGTGAAATCATGAATAATGTCTACACTCTGGGGAACTTTTCTTCCAGCAACCCCACCCTTGCTCATACAGCAAACGGACATACACACAATGTTGTCATTAGCCAGTCTACACAGATACTACAAGTCAGTCATATCCGGGAGGAACAATCAATGTTTCAATCTAGTTTACCGCTAAATGCTGTTAGAGCGCATTAGCAGAACATTAAGAGAACTCAGAGGACATGATACCAAGTGCTGTTAATGGCCAGGCAGAACCCTGAGCATTCACAAGCCAGACTGGAAGAAAATATAGACAGAAAGGCAGAAGTATTTGTCTGCATGCGTGTGATTGTGTGTGTGGTTAGGTAGCACAAATCAATCCCCACTGACTGTCCTGTTCAGGAAATCGAAGGGAAATTTAAGCCACCATGATTGCTGTGGAACTGTTTGGCTGGATGGTCTCAAAGATTAATAGAAACACTCTCTCGCTCTCTCCTACTTGTTCTTCTTATCCACTTTCTTCCTCTCATTTCCCCTGGTCATCCTTTTCACGGCCTTGCATTTAGATGTAAGCCAGACATCAGTAGGCTACTACTGGACAGTGCTTAACAACTTCTGTTGTTTCCAACCTGCATAAGGTTAGTAACAAAAGAGTCGTGTCCACATAGAAAATGACTCAGATTAGAGCTGCATGTTTAAAGGCCCTGTCACACTGTTGCGTATGAGAGAAGCGTATGAGTTGCGTATGAAAATTAATCATACGCACGAAAAGTCCTTGAAAATAAAGAATGACTAGCGTATGAGTAGCATATGAACTGCGCATGCCCAGCGTACGTTTCAACGCGCCTATTGAGAATGAGGAGTCACGTGACTCCGGTCGGCCGGTCGGCCATGTTGGTAGAAGACGCTATTGGTTGCCAGGGGCAACGCCATTAACTCAGCAGCCTTTCCACATTGCTCCATTATTGCAGTAGACGACGCGCTATCAACATCTCTCGAGACATTCATCTCGATCATGCCTCCCAAGAAGCAATCGTCGTTTGCCCGGGCCCTGGGCTGAGGAAAAGGCAAAAAAACACAAGAATCATTCTCACCCAAACCTGCTGAAATGCCTGATGCACCTGCGGCTGATGAGTTACATGCTTCTGAGCGATCAACATCCCCAACTCCTCCTCCTGACCGCTCCCGTGAATCGTCGCCCGTCTGCCGCCTCCATCTCCGCCCGTCTGGCGGAGATGGAGGCGGCAGACGGGCGGAGGCTATAAATACGCTAGCTGTACGGTACACCTTCATGCCAACATATGGTAATTTATGTCCAGCGTTCTCGACCTATCAGTAACGTACCTATATCGTACCTCTAGCGTATTCAGCGTATGCCTAGCGTATGCTCAGCGTATTAACCATACGCACAAAAGTTTTGAGCATGTTCAAAAATTTATTTCTGCCTCAGCGTATGCCAACGTATGCCAACGTATGCCAGCGTGCTTGAAACGTATACAACCTATGCCTAACGTTCCCCTGGCGTATGTCAGCGTATACCAGCGTATGAGTGATAATTTTCATACGCTAGTGCCATACGCAACAGTGTGACAGGGCCATTAGCATCAACCTTATCAAATGGCAGGATGGGGGTGTCCAGTCAGGCAAATTGATTCAAACTAGTTGTGCTACAACATTTTTGCTGCTTCATATGAGCGAAAACCCTTTCAACAATAGGGCTGTCGCAATAACCGCAAAAATGAAATATCGCGATATGATGACGCCCACCGCGCTTCATGATGGGTCACCGCGATCACCGCACGTATTTTCGATAGCGTCCGTGCAGGTTTCAATCTACATGCGCACGGTCCTATTAGCAACATTAAACGTTCGTTTTGCAAAGCTTTGAAACTTACCGAGTGGTCACTGTTGTTCATAGATGTTCCACAAAAAAAATTTGAGCAAAATATGCTTTCCAGCAGAAGTTTGACGATCGTTTTGACGAACTACTTTTTCATCACCGCACCTGACCTGATCTCGCCACAACTTAACACACTTTAGATAGAGAAAATGGAAGCCGCACTAGTATCGAAAGCAAATGTTACTTCGCCCCTTTGGGAGCATTTCGGCTTTCAACCAAATGAAAAGGGTGAACCAGCCAATTTAAACGAGGCGATTTGTAAAATCTGCCGAAAAACGGTTCAAGTAAAACGAGGGAAAACAAATTATTTAAAGGCTCACCTAGCAAGCTATCATCCGGCTATTGCGGCACGGTTGCCGCCGCCTCCTGCCACACAGAGTCGCGGAGCAGCTCATGTTGGGGCGAGCCGACAACTTGGAGAGACAGTGACAGACATAAACGCCTAACAGGTGCTGTTACACGGTATCTGGTTGAGGAGATGGTGCCGTTTGCTACTGTGGTATAATTTTGTGTGTGTGTGAAATAGTGCCTGGTACATCTCACTTTGTATACTTAATTTAAAAAACAAAAAACAAAACAGGCACTTGTTTTTTTAGTTCATTTCATATTTTATTTGCATTTAAAAGTTCAACTTCAGTCTTCTCCTGAATTCTGTTTTTAAGTTCAATCCGTAGGAGAAACAACTTGCATCTCGCATCTGTGCCGTTACCGCCCTTTGTTCTGCTTTCAATAAAATAAAGTGTTATAAAGTTGCCATGTCTTTTTATAACCTTTTTTAAATGTGTAAGTGCTATGTTTCAGAGGAAATATTGCAATGAGTTTAGTAATTTAGTAATTAACAAACGAATTTGCTACATAGATAGATAAAAAATAAAAAAAAGATGGCGCAATAATATCGCATATCGCAATATTGAGCCGCCCTGACTCACCACAGGGGGAATTCCTCAACCGCGACAGCCCTATTCAACAATTTTATTTTCTTTGATCGACAAGGAAAATGTGTTTGGATATACAAAATGTAATCAGATGTCAAGGTTTTTGGATATGGTGGGATTTCTTAAAATTTATTTTACACAACAGTTTGTTGCCCCTCTTTAAAAAGGGGGACCGGAGGGTGTGTTCCAACTATAGGGGGATCACACTCCTCAGCCTCCCTGGTAAGGTCTTTTCGGGGGTACTGGAGAGGAGGATCCGACGGATAGTCGAATCTCGGATTCAGGAGGTGCAGTGTGGTTTTCGTCCTGGCCGTGGAACAGTGGACCAGCTCTATACCCTCCGCAGGATCCTGGAGGGAGCATGGGAGTTCGCCCAACCGGTCTACATGTGTTTCGTGGACTTGGAGAAGGCGTTCGACCGTGTCCCTCGGGGACTCTTGTGGGGGGTGCTCCGGGAGTATGGAGTGCTGGACTCCTTGATATGGGCTGTCCGGTCTCTGTATGACCGGTGTCAGAGTTTGGTCCGCATTGCCGGCAGTAAGTCGGACATGTTTCCTGTGAGGGTTGGACTCCGTCAGGGCTGCCCTTTGTCACCGATTCTGTTCATAATTTTTATGGACAGAATTTCTAGGCGCAGCCAGGGCGTTGAGGGGGTCCGGTTTGGCGACCTCAGAATCGGGTCTCTGCTTTTTGCGGACGATTTGGTTCTGTTGGCGTCCTCAGGCCGTGACCTTCAGCTCTCACTGGAGCGGTTTGCAGCCGAGTGTGAAGCGGCTGGGATGAGAATCAGCACCTCCAAATCCGAGACCATGGTCTTCGGCCGGAAAAGGGTGGAATGCTCTCTCCGGGTGGGGAATGAGATCCTTCCCCAAGTGGAGGAGTTCAAGTATCTCGGGGTCTTGTTCACGAGTGAGGGACGAATGGAGCAGGAGATTGACAAACGGATCGGTGCGGCGTCTGCAGTGATGCGGGCTCTGCACCGGCCCGTCGTGGTGAAGAAGGAGCTGAGCCAGAAGGCGAAGCTCTCGATTTACCGGTCAGTCTATGTTCCTATCCTCACCTATGGTCACGAGCTGTGGGTAGTGACCGAAAGAACGAGATCGCGAATACAAGCGGCCGAAATGAGTTTCCTCCGCAGGGTGTCTGGGCTCTCCCTTAGAGATAGGGTTTGAAGCTCGGTCATCCGGGAGGGGCTCGGAGTAGAACCTCTGCTCCTCCGCATCGAGAGGAGTCAGATGAGGTGGCTCGGGCATCTAGTGAGAATGCCTCCTGGACGCCTCCCCGGTGAGGTGTTCCGGGCCCGTCCCACTGGGAGGAGGCCCCGGGGAAGACCCAGGACACGTTGGAGAGACTATGTTTCTCGGCTGGCCTGGGAACGCCTCGGGGTCCCCCCGGAAGAGCTGGAGGAAGTGGCCGGGGACAGGGACGTCTGGGTCTCTTTGCTCAAGCTGCTGCCCCCGCGACCCGATCCCCGGACCAGCGGAAGATGATGGATGGATGGATGGAGTTTGTTGCAGGTGGGTGACATACAGCATGTACAACAATCCTGTAGGTCCGGTCATTTTGAAATATCTTATCTTTTGCAGAAAACAAAATGTGGCAACATCAGTTTGTCCTAATTTGATGCCAAATCTATTAAGCTGTATAGCTTAGATGTTAGGATTTGAAGTATCCACAGGCTGCATACAGCCCCTCTCACAGGAGAATATGTCTTGGGCCAATTCTCACCAGTACATCCTGGTCCCTCAACACCTGACACAGACTTTGTTAATCCTAATGAAATCCGAGCCAGCAAGGCATGCTTATATGTCTCCTGCTCATGTAGATACTGACGTCGGTGGCTGAGGGCTCACCCTGACCAGAATTTGAACCACTTCTCTTATGTTTCAAGAGCAGCAGCACCACCATTACGCCAACCAGCCATGGTTGGATGACTAAAGAAATAGCTGATATCCAGACACCCTACTAGTAGCTAAATCCAGGCTGGTCTGAAAGACATACTGGAGGCACTAATCATGGCAGCACAAGAACTGTGCTGTGTAAAGATGTCCCCGAGACAGTCCAACGCATTACTGCAGGGTGTAAGGTGTAGGCAGGTATAGAACACATGCAACACCATAACCAAGTGGCTGGAATAGTGTACAGGAACATCTGCGCCTAGTATGGGGTTAGAAGACCCTGAAATATAGCAGAAGAAGTCAGTAGCAACAGATGTATCAATCCCAGGGAAAAGGAACCCGAGAAGCTTGAAAAATACCAGGGCTGATAGAGGAGATAGAAGAGATGTCAAAAGTGAAGGCAGCGGTGGTGCAAGGGGTCATGGGAGCAATCTGCACTGTGACCCCGAAAAACTGGGAGACTGACAGCAACAGATTCCAGAACATCAGAGATCGGTTTCCAGAGGAGTGCAGTCTTAGAAATAGATAAGATACTGCATACTGCACCTCAACTGAGCTTAAAGGATGACTTCCTATGACAGAGTTCTGTAGCAGCTTTATTCTAATTTGTGATGAAGGCACTGTTATCTGATTTGTATCTCCTTCATGTTTTATACTATCTGTATATTGCTTTAAGATTTGTTCATTTCTCTTTCACTTGTAACTCTTGATACAAGATGTCCTCATTGCGGATGATAATGAGCTCTGAGTGGAGAGGCTCTTACTGCCTTCACACTTACACACATGCGAGGGTTGAGACTCAAATGCCCCCCCTCACAGGTGAACATCAGCAAAATTAGCACAAGATGATATGCAGATGGTGCTCATTATGGTCTGCTGCCTGTCACTGCCACTTAACACCAGCTAAAAGCAAGCAAAAAAATAGTCTCATCCACCCTTGTCAACTCCATTCTCCACCTCACAGCTCTCTAACAGATAAGGTGAGGAGATGTGGCGTCATTCACACAATCCTTTAGCAGTTTTTTTTTTCTGTAAATGGTAAACAGAAATGCTTGAAATGCTATAAAAAAAATAAGTAGGCTGAGTCAACTATTATCTAACACACAGTATGTCACAGAAGCTTATGGATGCAGGCTGACATGAGCTCATATGCTGGCGTAGTGCTCATGCCAGTTGCCCGCTAGCTCTTTTCTTCTCCTGCACTTCAAGCGGTGAGTCTGACGGGCATCCCACTCCACAAGCCAGAGCATTTCTAAGACTCATGCTGGCTTCAGAAAATCCAATCTGCTGCACTTGGACAGACATTAGAGACAGAGACATTTCCTCCTTCGGGGAAGTTATTACGCAACATATACCTTCCCAAATTATCTATAGGCCTTCCAGCTCCCAGGCTTTGCACCTCCAAATGATCTGATGCCGCACTACAGTGTGTGTGATGTTTAAACAGAGAGCAGGAAGTCCTTGTGTTGGGATGCAGAAATTAGCGAGAGATGCTACAAAACTCAGAGGGTTACAGGGAGTTTTGTAAGAAAAAAATATGTGTATTTCCCATTAATTGACTTCGCATTCTCCATTTTTTCGTAGAGCTTTGGTGTAGAAAACGTTTTTATCTGGGCAACAAGCACAGGCTCCATGCAGCTAAAAAATTAGGATTTACATGAATAATTGTTTTAAAAGATTTGTTTTGTTCATAGTGAGGCTGCTGCTAACCTACAAAGTCCCTTTAAGATTTTTTTTTTTTTTACCCATAGACTGGAGGATTTACATGTAAAATCATGTCTCAGTCTATTTTTATTCAACACAACCAACATTACCAGACATGACCACTGTAAGTAAAGAAGATAGCAAATGATTATTATAAATGATAAAACATGCTGCCTATCTTTAACTCCATAATTAAAATGAACACAAAGCTAAATGCAGGTCTCTTTTTGTGTTTGTTTAATAATTTGGGCCTGACAGTCAGCTGGATTTCTTCTAGCCTTTTGTCTGAATTGAGGCTTTCACTGCATTTCAAATGCATCCTTGTATTTCTTCTTCTGTGCTTCTTTGTCTTTTTCTATCTCTTTCACTCATTCTTATGGTCCTTTGACTAGGCATTTCTCTCCGACCATGTCTATTGTAGCATTGCTTCGTTTCTGTTTACCTGCCTTTTCCTCACTCGGTTCACCTACACCTTGGAGTATTTATACTTCTACCTTTTAAATTGCTTTTTGTCAGTCGGTCTATGATCGTTCCTTTTTCTTGTTTTCCTTTTAGGATTAGTTTGTTTCTTTCTATGGAATAAGCTTGTTTAAGCTTAATATAAGTTTTTGTTACCTGTCTGTCTACCTCTGCTTTGCCCCGCACTTTGGTCATCTAAAGTAGGGGTCTCCAACCTTTTTCAGCACTACACTGGTTTTATGCTAAGAAAACTCTTGCAGTGCAATTGCGCAGTGTTTGATCATATTTACACGGCACACATTTTCCTCATGTAAACACATAAAACATTGCAAAATACGATAATTCAAGAAATTGAATTAGAGGGACCCCTGACATGTCTTTCCAGCTGAGTGATAAGGGAAAACAGCAAGCAAAACTTATTATTCAAGGTATTTATTTATGTTTTTGTTGAACTACTTATACTGGTCTATGGCGCTAATGACTGGGGACCCCTGATTTAAGAAATTAAAACTTATCAAGGACATCTGATGCCATTTTCACCAGGATTCCTTGGAAGAAGAGATCCTGTA
Organism: Odontesthes bonariensis; assembly: GCF_027942865.1. Taxonomy (NCBI): domain Eukaryota; kingdom Metazoa; phylum Chordata; class Actinopteri; order Atheriniformes; family Atherinopsidae; genus Odontesthes; species Odontesthes bonariensis. The sequence continues at coordinate 32,784,229 of NC_134517.1, read as the reverse complement.
TCTCAATGGGACCTTTTTGCCCAATAGATCTTTGACCAAGCCCAAGCAAAATACTTCATGACCCTCTGGGAGTTTGTAATCTTTAAACTTTCACAAAGTGCATCCACTAATATCCAAAAATACAGTATGAAATGTGTGGGAACGTGAGCAGTAGTCCTGTTCTGCCAAGCCGTATGGATCTATTTTTCCATTGTTGTTTAGTTTATCCAAGACACATTGGCTTGCATTATTTTTTTTCCATTAAGGTCAATTTCCTTCTCTCTATCAGATTTGAGCTTTTTTTATCAACTTTTAGGCCAAAAATTACAAAAGTTTTGTTTAAGTTTCGGGTTTGGGAGAGTACAAGAGACCAGTTATCTGTTGTGTTTTCTACTGCACAATACAAAGAAACTGTAAATTCCTGCTTTGAAAACTGACCATCGGAACCTGCTTCTCCACTTCCTTTCATCTGTGCAAACACCTAATTCACATTTTCACCTAATTTGCACTTTAAACATCTTAAACAATGTTTGTCTTATCTTATAAGTCTTTTGGGGGTTTTATTTTTGAATTACTGTTGCTATGTCCGCATCGCCTCATAGAAACACTATTTAATTCGGTACTACTGTAGTTGCATGGTCTGGAATGATAGTAAAGAATCCTGAATTGTGAAATCTTGATTCACATGATTCTGAAAGAGCTGCACTCGGCAGACTATTGTGTGTGTTGTGAAACTTGAACACGATGAAGATCCTGTTGGATCGAAACACCCAAACACTTGTTCTTTACAACACAGCTGCAGCTTTACTCCCAGGCAGCTTATTTCTGTGTTACTTTTACTAGGTTCTTTTGGAATGCGGCAGGGAGACTGCACTTTTTGCTTCAACATCCATGTTGTCATGTGCTACACCTTGTGCAGCTGCACAACACAAAACTAGTCTGACCTATGGAGCCATGAAAGAAAGTGCAAAGACACCTGATTGAAAAAATAAAAACATAATTACCCTTAAACATTCCTAAGCGTGACAATAAAGATGAGCGGTGTTTTGTGTGTGTCTGTCTGTGTGCGTCTTACTCACCTTCGCAGGAGAGGCCATGAGATGTGACCCCAGACAAACTATCTTTACAGACGTTGCAAAAGGTGGGCCGTGCGTGGGAGCAGGCGTACCAGTTGTGCATCCCTGAGAAATGTTCCACATTAAACTGTGCCGTCTGACAAAGAAGAAGTTAAAACAAGGTTGGCAGCACTGAGATGACAATCACAAAAAAAGTGCACAACAAGACAACAATATTCTATTTGCATGTTCCCAATACTGAATGTTACTGTAACTGTATGTTCTTATTGATTGATTGATGTGAAAAATAGAATTAATAACTAATTCTGTTCATAAGAAAAGACACAATTAAACACCTCACTAGATTCAGTTTAATTCATTCCTTACATAAAAGCTTTCTCTTAAAAAAACCTGGCAAAAAATAAGGAAACACCCCTCTTGGAGGATGTTCATTCATGTGAATGAACTGTTTTCTGGCCATATCATTGAGTTGATACAGGTATGTGTTTCCTGAGGAAAGGTTTGAACACTTTGCTTTGTGGCAAGATACATTATTATCCAAAACAATTATCTGGAATAAGAAAAGTGTCCAAAGTTTCAGCATCCATCTGTACATCTATTGTAGAGGTACTGACTGCCATCTCTTCTGGTCCTCTACCTGACACCAATCCAATTTCATCAGTGATTGTGGAAATGGGCTTGTTTTCTTCAGGCAGACATCTTTCTATTTTGCATTGAACCTCCACCAAATTAAAGTTTCAGCATCATCTCCTTATCCAATGCAGATTGGTGATGCATCACTTAAAAATCACTTTCATCCAATCATCCACAGTCCATGACTGCTTCTCTTTAGCCCACTGTAACCTTGTTTTCTTCTGTTTAGGTGTTAGTGATGGTTTACATTTGGCTCTTTGGCTCAAAGCCGGACTGTTCAGCTATTAAATGAAATTTTTCTTTTTGCCATATCTGTGACCTTTTTTTAATAAATAAAACAGCTGATGTGGTGGTGCTTCCAAATTGTTTTGCCAAGTGTTGTAATAGGAACCTCACGATAAGACCCAAGAAACTGTCACCAGTGTGACTCTGTTGCTCCGTGATTTATGAAAAGCTCCTGACCCACTGGATACTTGTCTGGATATGAGAGTATGGACACGGTGGAGCAAAAGTGAATGGCGCACTGTACCAGTGTGGGCGTTGCGTCTGCAGCAGTTGGCGTTTCGTAAGTAGAACTGTAACAGGTGCTTGCAAAGTGGGTCACTCGCGGTCTTGCAGCGCCACACGAGAGAAACAGTAATGAGATGCTGTCGTGTTCAGATCTTAGCTGGGGTGTGTTTGTGTTTGCACATGTGTACACCCTGTGGTGTGCAAGCTCTGGGGTTGCTGCTGCACTGCAGTGAAGAAAGGGGGTGCGGGATGGGGTCTTATATAAGATTTCCCTCTTAAATCAGAGCCATTAAAATTCAGCGCTGCTTTCTGCCTGTGCTCCCTTTGCTTCCCCCAGAGCTTGCCACAACCTGTCACTGTCAACGCACAGCCCAGAGCTTACATCTATGTTGACATCAGGATATTCCAAACAGCGATGGTAGATTTTTTTTTTTTTTGTGAAAATAAAATGTCAAGGGAGTCAACTGTTAAGCTGTTGGTCTGTTTTCTAGATCCTGTCCTTCACAATAAAGACGAGCATTAAAAGAAGTGTCACTGCAACTTAGCTGACAGACATCAGCATATGTTCTCTGCTTGTGTGTTATCCAAAGGAAGAAAAAAAAAACTGGCAACTGCAGACTCAGCTCAATTTCATTTGTAATCACCATGTGTGGGTGTCTTTGCTATAACTCTACCCACACATCTGTGCACCTTTGACTTCCACACGTGTCTTTGTGCTCGTGCTTGGAAGCTTTTCATATCATTACAGAAATGTCTTGTTTTAACCAAAACATGCTAAGTTTTGGAAGTATTCATTCAACACTGAAAGGGTTTTTACTGGAAGCAGCATCCTGTACTAGGAGAGCCTACGCCTAATCTCTGATCTATTGTTGATGCTGCCTCTCCATCTTTTTCTCCCTCGTCTCTTCTCCCATCCTTGCACACGTGCACTTTCATACAAAAAGTGTTTATTTGGAAAGCTCTTACCTCGTAATGCTCTCTCGACTGGACGGACTTGAGTGAACTGATCCAGTCCTCCATCTCTTTCCTGTTCTCAGCGCAGAGGATGAGCCTACGGAATGGAGTGATCACCTGGAGGGAGAGGTAAGGATACGGTGAGGATGTGAAGACAGATGCTGTGGCTGAAACCAGAGTAACCTTTTCTGTGCTTTCCTCCTCCAGCCAACGGTGCCTCTGAGCGGAGAGAGCATTTGGCTCGTCTTTAAAGCAGAGAAAGGATGAGAACCTCCCTCCCTCTTTGTCACCCATCCTCTCATTAACTCTGGCTCACTCACACCTTTCTGACTTGGCTGTTTAGTTCGCTTCAGCATCCTTTCCCCAACCCTTCTCTCCTGTCTTTTTGTTCACTCTCCATCCTGCTGTGAGGCAGATATGTGCTGACAGGCGAAGAAAAGCCTCTCTCCCCGCATTGTCTCCCCATCTCGTGTGAGTGTGTCTGTGTGTTTAAAGGACAGTCCCTGTAGACTCACAGCACCCTTTCAACACCCCATCACTTATTTATGCGCCCTCATCTCTTCTTTCTAACTCATGTTATCTATGTTCATGGTAGTGTGAGCAGTGAGGCTGATCAGAGGCACTGCACACTCGAGACAACATCTCACTAATAAATAAACACATTCCACCACTGATCCTTATTTTTCCCAACCTCTATGAGAAATACTATCTGCAATTTCAATCTTTTGCAGGATTGCATACACTTGGACAAAAATGTGCTCTGAATTAAAACAAAGTCCAATCAACAAGCCTTTCTGGCATGATTTACATGAAATTACTGACAAAACTAAAAGAAAAAAAGATCTATTATGCCAGAAAAACATCAGAGGGGGAAAATAAAGAGCTTAATTTGAAATTCTCCAGAGAGAAGTCCTGCATGCTTTCCTGAACAAGCCTGCAGTAAGCCAATGTTAGTCTTCAATCAAACTAAATGTTCACTGACAATTTAAAAAGCTTTTATGAGCTCCAACGAACAAAATTTGATAGTTGTGGAAACTTGCTATCAGACCTCTTAAACTGATATATCATTTGACCCATATAATCCAAGGACACTAACATTTCACATATATTATTCCCGTCAGATTCATCTCAACCATTGTTCATCCCATAATTCATCACACTATCAGGATAAAAATCACCTCTTCATCTAGCTCCTCAAACAAGGTTGCAAGAAAGTAAGATCTCATAGCTGATGACAAACTCTCCCTCTCTGAAGATATCATGTCTGTCCCTCAGCCATATCTCTTTGCAACTGACAACATAAGGAAAACCAGGTCATATCTGACTCAGGATGCCACCCAACCTTTGGTACAGGACATGATTAAGTCTAACCATGACTATTGTAATAAATGCAACCCACAGTGCCGTCCCTTGAAGTACTGTCCCCTACAGGTGGCATGAGGTACTGCATATCTCGTAAAAGACGTTTACTCTCTAAAATGTGATTCACCTGTGCATTTCCACATTGGAGCAAATTCAAGTGTTACCTTTAAAAGGCAATGAAATTCTTTCAAGGATGAAGGGGTAGGGGGTTAGGTGGGGGCTTGCTATCAATATGTGCAGCACTTTCAACCATGGGTCTCCAATTTGACACCAAGAAGATAAACATTTTTTTCACTTTCAGGTTATGGTCAGGCAATACCACCACAACTCTTCACTAAAAAAACTTTTGTCACTTCCTGGTTGCATTTAGACAGTAACACCATTTGGCTTGGGTTATAAAAAAATCATGTTAAAGGCTAAAATACATTCTTTCTTCTATGCCACCATCACATTAGTAATGTCACCCGATGCTGTGGTGGAAATTTGTAATAAAGACAAAACACACTTTCTCTGGGGTTATCTATGTATGTGCACATGGACTAGTGGACTATATACATATAGAGATGAGAGCCTCCACAGTCTCCATTTATACACATATGAGGAGGAACTGTTGCATTATCTCCTTGTGTCAGACTTTATTAGTTCAGGATGGGCGTGGGTGCTGTATCCGTCTCCTCATTGTCAGAAAAGAGGAACTAACTGGTCCAATCCTTCGGCTCATTCAGTCATTTACACTGACAAATATATATAATACAGAGAGCACAAGTTGGATTACACAAATAAGATAAAAACATCCATTTTAATATGACTTATGGGTCTAACTTCACCGATATTTTGAGGTGGTGTCTCAGGTCCTAATGAAGTAAGCTTTATGCAGGTACCTACAGTACTCTGCAGTATGGGTCGGTAGACTTTCATACATTTGTGGGTCGATGACCCATTTTGTGTCCTCTCAGTGTAACTGTGATGCACACAGTTTGTTTTCCTTCTTATTCTCCCACAAAGTGTTCACCGATTTTCCAACACACCATTTCAGACTGACTATTCACCACAATTTGAAGCCTTACAGTGAGCTGCTGTGGAGGTCCATTCTTTTCTTGAATTACACCCACTTTGGCAATAATTGGATAATTGTGTTACTGTGTAGTCCACACATCCTGTAGGGTAAACACACACGCGCACACTTGCACACGCACACACAAGCATACTCACAAAAACAAAGGAAAACTGAATGAAACTGTGAGCACCTGAGGCTCTCACCAGGTGTGGAAAATGGCAGGTACACACAAACATCCATATCACTGTGAGTGCAATATGCATGATGAGTGTTTGTGTGTATTGGTGAGCTAAATCTGCTGCAGGACTGTTTTTCTTTCTGCATGAGGGCTCATGTTGCTAGCTACCCATCTGGTTTACAGCCACAAGTTGCCGCATGACAAATGTTACCAACTAGATAATTTTCTTCAGAGAACATGACTGTATTTAATCAGAAAAACCTGCATACCTTAGACCCTCCCAAAGAATAAAGTGCAGCTTAGTGCCCAGTCACATTACAGTCAATGCAAATTGGTTGCAATTTTGTGAACGTATAACATGCAGCACTGGGTTACAAAAAAGTGACAGCTGTGACAGCTGTTATATGGCATCTTCCTCAAATTTGGACTCTTCGGGTCTCCAGTCCAGTCCCTCACGGATGAGGATAGTTTATTATTGGTGGTTAAGGATGCAATAGGATCAAACTAGTATGGAAAATGGATAGATGAACGAATAGAAGCAAATCATTTAGTGTAGTTATGCATCATAAGAATTTGACATTTAGTTCCAGTAAGATTTATCGATTAAGTTGTGAAAACGTCCTGTTAACAATGAACACTGAATGATGACACAACTGTATTCCTCAGCTTTCCTCAGTCTGATTATTAAAAGTTCGTATAATTATTTATGAGATGCTTTAATTATCTTTTATGTTGTATTAGCACCTTTGAATGCCACTTTCCATTTTGCTGTAAATCCAACAAATAACAATAATAAGATATTTCATTTTTCTTAAAAGAGTTTCTATTTTACTAATAACAAATGATCTGATCACCAGTCTGGTTTTAGGAAAATGCAAAGCATAAAAAAGCAGATTTAGAAGTAGCAAATGATTTTACTGAATCTCTGAATAAAAAGTTACACTATGAAGATCTCTTTATTGATTTGTCTAGCTTTTGATACTGTGGATCATCAATTATTGAAAGAATGACTATTCAGCATGAGACTCTCAGATCACACTGTCCGCAGGTTTGAAAACTACTAATCTGGCAGGTCTCAGTGTGTGCATGCAGAAGGTATCCCACTTCTGGGGTCCTCGATATGACCAAGGGTGTTCCTCAGGAACTGGTCCTAGGACTACTGTTATTTTTATACATTTAACAGTATTGTTTTTAAAGCAGCTTTTCACTTTTATGGAGATGATATCTTGATATACTACTCTGCATCTACACCTGATCAGGCTCTAAGTTAGCTACAACTTGCATTTAAAACAGTTCAACAAAAGTCTGAAAACTCTAATCTTTCATCTAAAACCACTTTTCATAGCTCTGTTGCTGGGTCTGTCTCTCAATTGAAATATCTTGGAATTGTCAGAGATTATAATCTTTTCCTTTGCAATTGCTATCCAGCAACTAATAAGAAAAATAAGCTAAAATTAGTTAGTTTAATTCTAGATTCAAGTGAGAAAAATGAAAGGGCATCAAAAATAATTCAAGATTTCCAGAACAAAGTTGTGTCTTTCATTTATAACCCAAAAGGAGGCTTGTAGCTGCCACTTTTATGTATGTGCTGTATTACAGTGATATCATTTCCATGCATGCATCCTTTGGATGCATTAAATACAGTGTTTGATTGGGTTCTGTGGTTTATCACTAATTCTTCCGGTATGTGTTCGATGTCCTACTTCGTCTACTTTGTATGTAGTCAATAGCATTTTCTTATTTACAGGCAACCTGGACTGCTTCCTCATTATCTGCAGTCCTACATATTTCAAAAAAGCTTGAGATGCCATGGTCCTCAGTCCTTTGCTATTATCTGTAAGCAGAGCGAAGAGTGAACTGGGAAAAAAGGCATTCAAAGGCTTTTTCCTCCCTTTGAATGGAATCTGCTGGAAAATCCACCAGCTTCTTCTTTGAGAACAATTTTTTTTCTTTGCAGCAACTTTTTCTGACAACCAATAAAATATGATAACTTGCACCTTCAAAAAAAGCACATTTTCTATTTCAAAAGCAAGAAAATATCCAGATTGTTTACATTTATACTCAGGATGCGTGGACTCTGACTGTTGTTTGGGTTTATCTTGTGTTTGCTCATAATAGTTGTACTTTGTTTATGGCTTGCAAAACTAACAGGTGTGTCTCTGTGAGAATCTTTCTGGGTGGCCTACAGTTTCATGTTCAATTCAGGGATTTTTTTTCCCAAAAATGAACAGAGCTATTTTTCACTTTTCGAAGCACATGAGCTCAGATTCTATTGGTCAGAAAACTGGTGAGAAAAGTGATTAAAGGACATGGTAAATAAGAGCTTATTTTTATGTCATGCGTTTCTAGCTCCAATGGTTTTTAAATCACACTTTTACATTCTAATGAAGTTCCTTCCCCAACTCATATATTCATCTATTTGTTTGCAACATGACAGAGATTAAAGGCCGAAATGTCATGAAACTCAGAAAGAAAGAAAAGATTCAATTTTAGTGAAAATCAGGATCACTTTAACCTAAAAACTGCACCTTCACTTGATGATAAAACTAATCCTATCAGCCTCCTTCCTCATTTTTTAAGTGGGGACTACAACTCCCTAATTACTGTTCACACGCGTATGTGTGTTTGCAGTGCATGTTTAACTCTCAGCCGGGAGTATGGAGGCATGTATTGGAGGTACATTCCGCATTTACAAGTAGTTCCGTTGTTCTGGCTGCCTTTCTCTCCTCACACTTCAGAGAACTCTGTTTTTCTCAGCCATTCATCACCATACATCTTTATTTCCCACCAGGAACTCTGAGGATTAGAGTGCATGTGGTCGCACACTTGAGCCTTTGAGTGTCTACTTGCATGCACACAGGCAAATTGATCCCTTCGGACATAGATCATCCTGTTTCTCTGCTGGTGTACTGTGTCCATGTCTGTGTGTGTGTGTGTGTGTGTGTGTGTGTGTGTGTCTTTTGATGAATGTGTGTGGAACTGAGGAGTGATAAGATTGGTTGCCAGGGGAAACAGGGAATGGCTGTTTCCAAAAATGTCTCTAGGCATCCCTGAGGTGCGGAAAAACCTCTCTTGATGACTGACCTTCACAGATGAATACATCAGACAAGTGTGTGTGTTGTGCAATGACAAGTAGCGACAAAAAGTGGCTAACTCCCCAGAATCATTTATCTGATGAGATAGAAAGCCATCCACCAGAGACGCACTGAAGACTGCGTGGGACAACGGTCATCTTAAAACACTCAAACACAGGATTGGTGACAGAGGTGCACTCATCTGGTATATTGCAGCAAAATGGAAAAGACAGTAAGGAAGAACAATCAAAGCTGCTATAAATAATAATTCCCTTAAAGCACTTAGGACATGAGTAATGCAAGCGCATAGTTCAAAACTGATATGAATCTCCTTGTAGATTGAAAGCGGACTGTAATAACAGAACCAGTCCAATGAGACTGAGACTACAGACTCAGTCAGTGTGAGAGGCGGTTCTCTCCTGCCGAGTCTGTAACGAGTTTAGAGTTTGGGTTGGGCTGAGCTCTCCCTCACGTGGACCTCAAGGTGCTCTGTCTACACACTACAACAACAGCCTCATAGCACATTCATACACACAGGCTGTCCTCCATGACACAAGTCAAAATATCGCTTAAACGATTGGAAAGATAGCAAACACGGAGAAAGGATCAGCTGATGTTTGTATTTCATGCACACATGAACCGAAAGGGAAGTCCTTATCAATAACCAGTCATGACAAATACATGCACAAACACACATCTAAAACACGAGCATGCACATTAAGTACACCGAGGAGACGTCTGCAGGGCACCCACATGAGTGTGCACGCAACGTTAAGCATCTCAGTGCTGGCATGACTCAATCATATATGCAGAATAGACCTGTGAAGAGGACGCCAACAACATCAGTCATATTCCTAAGGGGGGCGACCGACAGACAGACTCAGAAAAGCCAGCAATATCTCCTCTGCAGCCATCTCTTAGCTCGATGAAGCCTGGACTAACCCTGTCGCAGAAAGTGTGCACTACAAAGCGCAGCATGCATGTGTGTGAGTGTATGCGGATCAGCTGCGGGTGATCTGCCATCACGCATGTCACATTACCTCTACGTTTCACCACTTCTTCACATCAGTCGTGTGCCCCATCTTTATTTCCCCTTCTCTTCATCTGCCTCCGTCCTTCCTCGTCCTCTTCTCCCTGCTCGCTCCCGCCTGGCCCCAGCTCAGCCCCTCTTTTTCTCTTTTCCCCCCGAGGAGCATGTGTGCAAATGCAGTCAGTAGCGAAGTGACATCACTTCAGGATTTCCTCCTCTGCACTACCTTTCGCTGTATTTACCTCTCTGGCTGCTCTGCAGTCATTCCCGATAGATTACAAATTCAACATGCACTTTCATCCATGTACGTCCTTGATTCTCCTTTTCTATTTTTGGTTCTCCTTAGCTCATTCTTTCCCTCCCTCCTTCGTTTCTTCTTCTTCTCCCTCCACCCCCTCCTTCTCAGCGGGATTCTTCATAAGGGCATTTTTCTCAATTTATTTATATAACCAGGACAAATAGGACTCTTGAGATTTAAAATCTCCTTTGCAAGGGCGCCCTGACCAAGCTCGCCCAACAATAGTTGCACAAGCAGCAACACACACATATGTATGACACAAATATATATATATATGTATAATATACACAAATATGCATATAAATGATCTACAGAGACATTAAAAGTGCTTAGCCAGGCAACATATCAGATCGCTGTCACAACACATGCTGCACACACATGCTGCACACACACGCAGCGGTAATCTAATTTTTTAATATGGCAGACATTAAGCCATACCAGGCAATCAGTGAAGCGTTTCAAGGCGTCACTAAAAAACAGCCACGTGCTCTCCTCACGGCACTGCTCCCCTGCCTCCCTCCTCGTTTCTTTTTATAGCTCCATCCCTGGAGAGAAGACACTTTTATAGAAAGCAGAGGGCACCACTAGCTCTTTCACTTTCTGTTTTCATCCTCATTGCTCATAATTCTCATGTTCATTTCCTCCACCTCCCACACGCACACTCAGCTGCTTGTCCTTTTTGAGAACAAGCGTCCATTCACAGCAGCACAGCTTGTTTTCTTCCAGAGGAAGTGTCCTGATGAGAAGCATGTGACAAAAACAATAAAATCTATATATATATCAAGGGCTGACACCGTCAGGGAGACAAGTCTTGTTTTCTTGTAAAACCCTGGTGGAACTTCAGTCGAATGTAGTAAAGATTATCAAAGAAATGAAGGACAGAAAGACTAAATAACTACGTGCACAGGCTGCAATTGTCGTTTCTGAAATTCCGTTTTCAGAATTTGTCCCAGTCATGTTTTCTCCGAGTGTTCTCTGTCTGTCAATGTTTTCATGCAGACATAAACAGAGCAACAGCTATAGCACGACTCACACATTCAACTGGACCGCTTCCTACCGTGATCCATTTGTCGTCCGTAACAAGTTGACGTCTAGTCTTGGTGTGATGTTGTGAATGAGACTTAAATCAGACCTTAAGGAAACGTCCGCTTTTGGGCCTGCAGATGATGTTTTTTTTGGATTTCATTAGATTTATGTGTCCTGTGATATTGCACATGTGTGTTTTCATATGCACATCCATATATCATTCAATGTAATGATGGTTTTTCAGTAGACATGTGTATGAATACAAATGATAAAACTATTTCCCCACAACTGCTTGCACAAAGACAAAATGTCAAATGTCAAATTCTGGTCAGTGAAGATGTATAACTCCGAGTTTCACGCTGGTGTGGAAGGATGGGGATCAATCTGCCGTTATCCAGTGGGCCCACTCATCCAAGTTTGCCTGTCATCCATCGGACCATCACTATGCTACAGTGCTACCTCTGGGGGCCCTCACTGGTCTGACACTCGGGAATATGCCGCAGCCTGTCAGATTTGGGCCAGGAATAAGAGCAATAATAGCCCTCCGTCTGGTCTTCTGCAACCCCTTGAGGTCCCCGGTCGGCCCTGCTCCCATATTTCATTAGATGTTGTCACTGGACTACCTCCTTCGCAAGGTAAAACCACTATTCTCAACATTATTGACCGTCTTTTTCTAAAGCTGCTCACTTCATTCCCCTAGACAAATTACTATTATCTGCCGAGACTGCTGATCTCCTCACCAACCATGTCTTCCGACTCCATGGCATCCCCTCTGAGATACTCTCCGACCGGGGACCCCAATTCATATCTCAGGTTTGGAGATCTGTTTGGAGTTCTGCATAGCTCTTGGGGCCAAGGTTTCCTTAAGCTCCGGATACCATCCCCAGTCCAATGGCCAGACGGAGCGGTTGAATCAGGAGCTTGGCGCTGTACTTCGTTGTGTAGCTTCAAACAATCCATCCACCTGGAGCCAACAACTGTGCTGGGTGGAATATGCTCATAATTCCCTCAACTCCTCAACAACTGGTCTGTCCCCCTTCGAGGCCTCCCTTGGTTACCAGCCTGCGTTGTTCTCGGAAGAGGAAAGGGATCTCGACGTAATAATAATAATAATCACCGGACTGGGTTCTCTGTGGACTCACCTTGCAACCCACTTCTATTAATAAACCGGTTTTCCTTCCATATTTCTGTGTCAGTCTGCCTATGGGTTCCACCTTGTGTGTATCTGCTAATTCATAGCCTTGACAACTATATGAATAATATCAAATGATATTGCTGCCATTAAACCAACAATAAGTGCAATACTCGTTATCCTATTCTCTCAAACTTGACTCTTTCATTCTCTGTAAAAATATCATAACAGCACTTTTATGGTATTTTTGGACGGTTGTTGCACCATGTTTCCTAAGTTCTGTTTATAGCCTGTTGTAATGTCTTGTAACTGGTCTGAAAGTCCCAACCATCCAGAAGATTTTTCACACAAGAAACAAACCAAACCGTTATTCAGTTAGACTTGGGTCGAGATCACCTCCACTGGACTCACGTTTAGCTGTTTGTTCCAAGGGGAAGTCTAACACATCCAGAAGAGAATTAGCTCAGCCAAAATCTCAGTAAATTGGCTGATCTACATGCTAACCCGCAAGTCTCATGCTATCTGTATGCTGTGGTGTAAAACCTTGAACTTCATTTGCTCTAAAAGAGACTGCATTTTATGGCAAGAACATCATTAAACCACTACAGTTTAATATAGCAAATTCATATAGCTAAAGTGCACCTGAGAACATCTATTGGCAGATGATAAAAAATATTAATCACAAATAAGTTTTTATCAGTGTGGAATAATATGAAAATAAGAATTTCTGTGGTTTATCATTCCTAGAACAAGACATTTATATTTAAAGATCTCATTGGTTGCTTCATTGACCCTGCAGTGTTGTGTTTCCCATGATACCACAGTAGCCTAGTAGGGACCAACTAAATGGGACCTTTTGCTGGGATTTTTGTTATTGGGAATTTTTGTCAAGCCATTGTAGTCTGAGGGTTGGTTGCAACTTGCAATATGTTCCATTTGATGTCCCTCCGTCCAATACACTGGACTTTTAATTTCCACTATTATCTAATTAACTATTTGAAAGGGAGGTATTTTTAATACCTAACTTTCAGATATTAATGATATTATATCATATATATCATATATATATCATAACTCTAATAAGATTTTACTACAACCGTTGGGATCCCAACTGTAGATTTCATGTTGAGTCTTTATGATCACTGTTTTATACATGGTTCTACATGTCAACTCCCCTATAATCTAGAGTATTTGTGGGCATTAAGACTGCAAAATGCACTCACTGTGAAGCTGTTGTTGACATTCTTTGTGCTGGACTCTGCAACGCTGGCATCCGATAGGTCCACTTCATCAAAGATAAGGGACTGCAGAGAAGAAGAGGAGGAGGTTTGAAGAAGAAGGAGGTCCAGAGTGGAGAGCAGAGAGACAAAAGGGAAGAGAATGAGCTTTTTGACATTATTTTCAACACAGTGGGTTGAACTTAGCTTATTGTAAACTAAGGCATGAAGACAGCGGTGACAGGCTGTAAGAGATGTGTCTTGTTATAGGCACAGCAAAGCAGACCTTAATTGAAACTTATCAGTTTGTAATGGAAGCTACTGTAAAAGTCATGCATCATGAAGATAAAAACATAACTCATGTCTGGCTCTGTAGTTTTTGGTCGATGAAAATAGAGACTTCAGAAGATGGTAGACTTCAAAGTACTTGAAATCATAAAAGTTAATATTTTGTTATTTCTCTAATTTGGTAAAACAATATTTTGCACAGGGTATGGGATATTATTAAGACTGATGGGAAGCTGGCCGAGGCTTTATCTCATCTGATCAACGATAAGCCATTGCTGGGAACTGATAGGCCAGCAGTGGGAAATGAGAAGCCGTACACTCATCTGTCTAATCCAGCAACCCACTAGGATACTAGCTCAACTGGTCATTGGCATGCCATAACTAGTAACTATCATGACAAGGTCAGCAACTCACTGGGATAGCTACAGGCTTGGCTTTTCATGAGCAAGCCAGAGCAAGCGATTAGCTTGTGGATACAAGCTCTGGCTAGTGATTAGTGCTTCTCTATTTTAGTTGAGCATGTTTGTGGTATTACCTCTGGTCTATCAGTTACCAGTGCAGGCTTATCACTGGCCAGATCAGTTTTCAACTGTGGAGAGGATATAACCTCTGCCAGTTTCTCATTAGTCTTCAATTTGTTCCATATCCATCACTAGAGAAGTGAGCTAAATCAAAATGTCAAGATTTTTTCATGTCCACTGAAAGTTACATTTAACTGGTCATTTCAACCATCAAGACTTTAAATGTGGTACTAAGGGAGCATTTTAAAGACATTTATGTCTTTAAAAGTCACATAAGTTGACTTTATAATAACCATGAAATATGCAGAGTATGCATGTCAAAATAAGGTTGTAATATAGATTTTCATCAATAACCATCTCAGAAACCTCAACTTCATAGTATAAACGAACGACTAAATTATCATGATCAGTTACACTTCAATAATAACAGTGACCTTTAAATGAGGGAAATTGTTTTTCTTTTTCTTTTGGCTGAGCAAATCCTGTTTTATAACTGGAACATGAAACATTTTCTTTATTGAAGTGTTTGTGGTTGAAGCTGATGAATGTGACAGGCAGTTAGGAACAAAACAGCCAGTTAAAAGTTTGTTTGCATTTTTTTCTACCAGAGATGAATAAATATACACAGAGGGATACTAGCCAGTTATTGTGAAACAGCTGTAAACCAAGTGTCTGCTGGAAAGAGATACCATTAATCCAAACATCACAACACTTACTTCAGAGGTTGACCAAATTCAATTGGAAGCATTTCAAATGTCACGAATGTCAGAGATATGGGCAGAAATAAACCTGTTTAGGAACATGGAAAGTGCACATAGTTATACTTGTGTGTTGTTTGGGCTTTTGGCAGGAGATATGCCTTTATCTGACAGAATTCCCCTCCCCATTCCTTAAATAGTTACATTTTTAGGATTTATCTATTAAGTTGATAATTCAAAAGACAAACTGACAAAGGGATAGCACACATTTTAGGATTGAAATTGTTTGTACTACATTCATAAACTTTAAACTTCAATATCCTCAAAAAGATGACGTACACCAAAAAATGGTCAAATTTTGCCCCAGAGCTTTATTGTAAGCCATTAACAAACTGGCTACCAGAGCCTGTTGAGGGAAACTATTGGCTCACTCTGGTTAACAACAAGGAGTCCAATTTGTCTGGACCTTTTGAAGATAACTCAGTTTATTTCATTTGACAGGAAATGCACTCCCCAACAGCACAACTCAGTGAGCCCATTCCTACTTTTTGTCTCTTTGCCAAAATGAGAATAGAGTGAACAACATAATGGTGGATGTTCCTGTGTTTTATTGGATTTCTGTGTGATGGAGGAGCTGAAGTCAGACAGAGAGGAGAGTCAGCGTCTACAGACTGTGATGCACAAGGCATGCAGCTGAGCTCTTAAAAGGGCCGGAGGCCAAAAACCAGTGTCGTCAAAGGAATGCCCTCTGACTGCATGTGTGTGTGTGTGTGTGTGTGTGTGTGTGTGTGTGTGTGTGTGTGTGTGTGTGTGTGTGGGTGGGTGTGTGTGGGGGGGAGGAGTGAGCTGCTACAGCTGTCAGAGGGAATGCCCAGTCAACAATGCTCTCCTTAGGCCTGGCTGGAGAGGGATACCAGCCAATGCTCACTATGTGTGTGTGTGTGTGTGTGTGTGTGTGTGTGTGTGTGTGTGTGTGTGTGTGTGTGTGTGTGTGTGTGTGAATTTACATAACAACTTTTGGCAGGTTTTTGTACGGACTTCTTCTCACTCATTCACTCACACTAATACACACTTATGTATGTGTGTGAAGGCATATTTACTGTTTTGAGGGAAGTTGTAATGGAAGCTGACAGTGAATGGTGGTAAAAGAAAAGCCCCAAGACTCTCTATCACCCATAGATCCAGAGCTCAGCTAAGCAGCAGCGTCTCAGCATCTTCAACTAGCCTTCTTTCCTTGCTCCTCCGATAGTTTTGCCTCTTGTCCATCTTTTTAGTTCGGCTATGTGTTCACTACATCTTTTTTATAAGTTAACTTGGTTAACTTTAACTCTGGCTCTTTTCTGCCTTTAAATTGTAGGATATGGATGGATTATGAAACAATGGGCCCCTGATAATAGTTCACTGCACTTTTTTCTAGGAAACACAATTCCTAGAAACACAAGAAATACGTGCTCACTTTGTGTCTGAACTCATTTCAGTTACTGGAAGGAGGACCCATTGACTAACTCATCCATATCAGGAGAGAGGAGTTTCTACAACAAGCTGCAATGCTGCTGAGATGACACCTCCTTAATGGATCAATGAGGAGGTCAAGCTTCTTAAGCACAGGGCAGCACAGCCAGCCAGGCCACCTTGGAGACACCAAAGTAGATGGACATGCAGGACAGTGGGCACTTATCTATAGAGATGAATGTCACTCCAGCTGTGACAGAAAGAACTTTTAAGATGGTGACTTTCAATTTCTTAACATTCTTTTAGCAAAGCCATCAAGATAGTCAGGGAAAGACCAGCAGCACACAGTCTAAAACAGAGATAGCAATGGTGTAGTAAAGGGGACAAAATCATAACTACTAAAAAGCTGAAAGATGCTCTATTTGCCAAGCCAGATATTCGAATTGACCAGATCAGAGCACTAAGTCAATATAGTTGATAACTTGTGTATGACCAAGCAAACTACTGGAACATTTAGGAAACAGAGAAATCAGTTGATCCTCACATATCTGTGGTCAAAGTACCAGTTCATACATTTGGGTTACGCCTCCATTACCAACTTTATGGTAAATGCTTTGAAACTGTGTAGAATTGTCTGACATGCAGAATTAGCATCTTCATTCAGTCATTTCCCCACATAACAAGGCAATTGTTCCTAAGAAAAGGCTATCAAAAACCTAATCTAATGAAGCCACGTGTGACTGCATCAAATTTGGCAAAGTTAGCATTTTTAGTCAGAGATGACATCCCATATATCTCTGAGATCAGATGGCAGAGCTAGGACTGCACGCAAGTTGACTTTTGTACGATAAAGAAATCAAAAACACCGGGGTTACTCACCAATGAGAAGTAATTGTTGATAAGATCCCATTATACAGCACTTTGCCACACGTGCGGACATACTCTCTCTGTGCACTTTCTATGCATTTACCACTAAGTTTGTATATATAAGCGCACACTTTAGGGCTTTGACCACAGAGTCTCAAATATCTCATTACTAGTTGCCACTGAGGCAGTAGCTAATAAACATGTTTTGCAGCCTAACATGGATTTACGTAATTATATACAGAGCATTCATGTCATATAGTAGTAATAATTAAGGTCTAGAAATGCAAACACCTCCACTGAGGTATCACCAGAAAACATGGGATATAATGAATGCCTTACATTGTATTATTTTACATCTTGTCAGAGAAATTTAAAATGAATCAAACATGTTTAGATTTAGCTGATATATTACATGTCTTTGCCCAAGAGACCCATATGACATGAATGCAGCTCTATTCAGTATTGGTTAAGCCGTCCTGGTGGTCTGACCCCCTGGCTGAGCTGTGCTGACCCGAATTCTCACTAGGCCCTCCTCAGATCCGCTGGCACCCAGAGGTGGGGGGGAGCGTCGTGCACCCGTCCAGCACACGGACAAAAGTCGCCAGCACACGCGACTCCTGGACACTCTGCGCAGCGCTCGCTCCTGCCAGCGTGCCAACGCACTGCCAGACTAGTGTGCGTGCAGACATCCGCATACACACAGACACACACGCGTGTTCCAGAACAGGGTGGTTACGTTAGAAGCAAAAAGGAAAGAGATGTCAAGAAGAGTGAAAGGTTCAAAGGTTAAAAGCAAATAAACGTAAAAAAAATAAATAAAAATACAGACACTGCTTATTAGAGTCATTAAAGAAGGTAAATAAAGAGTCGAATGTAAAATTTGATGAGTCAAGAAAGAAAGTTTGACAAATTAAGAGTACTGATACCACCCTCATTTCTCTATGATTAGTATAATCACATCCAACAGAACCAGATACAATGAGTGTATAAAATCAGTCACTGCTCTGACCAAAGGTAACAAAATACTCCTCATAAAGCTCACAAATTAAAGCACTATATCAACAGGCCAGGAGCAGTTGCTAGGCAACCAGGCGAGGCTCCAGGAAGTTAGTGGTCTCAGTTAAAAGGTAGTGTAAAAGATAATCCCCAATAACACATAAAATTTTCACTTTCACTCTATGATTTTTTTAAAGATTAAATAAACAGATTCAAGTTGGATTTTCTTATCTTTTGACAGAATCCTGCTAGCAGTTTCCCGTTATTTCCAGGCTTTATGCAGGCTTGCACACACCAGATATGAGAGTGTTATTAGTCTGATTATCTCTGGACCTCTAATGCAAGTCCTTTGTGGCAGTAAATGGCAGAATTGAAGCTGAACATTAAAAGTAGCTGAGTGTTTGCAGGTAAACTTGATAATTTCACAGACAGAAGAACTGCTCTGATGTGGCAGCTCGTGCTGCATGGGGAACCCACCTTGGCATCTTTGGCGTAATAGAGAGTTCGGCCTCTCAGTTTGAAGTAGCGCTTTTTCCATCTCTGGAAGGAGCTTGTCTGTTTCAGCAACAATCCCTCTTTTATACTCGTCTGCAGGGAGAAAAGACACAATGGAAATTAAAAAAAAGTTTCACGAATCCTTCCATCAGAAAGCAACAAAAGGCTTCACTCTCACAGTGGATTTCCCTCCCAGATGCAGAACACCCACTTGACTTTATCTACAGGAAACTGTCAAGATAAAAAGTGCCTAATGTTTATGTGAGTGAGCAGCAATTTTATGCATGGCAGACAAGGAATAGGCCAAAAAATGGAAAAGAAAGGAAGTCCATTCCATACACCACCCCTCATTTCTCTAAAGAGCTTTAAACACAAATCACTCACTAAATCAATGGATCAGAGAAAAAACTGACAGAGTGAGAAGGAGGAAAGAGATGGATAGAAAAAAACAGAATGAGAAGGCAGAAACAGCTTCCCCCATTGATGGCTCCTGCTGATTTGGACATCTGTTGAACTCTGAAGGACCCAGTGCTTTTAAACACTTTAACACTTCTGTGTAATACAAATACTGTGCGTCTTCCAGTGGGCAAGTTTGACAACCTTAAAAGAGACTCACATCATAATATCCCCACTAAATGATGCATGTCCCATGAATCAGAAACATTTATGGTGATTTGTAAGGCCATGCTTATTTATTGGTCGTGTTAAAAGCTCTTGATTTGTCTTTGTGAGGTATTGGGATCATTTTCTTTAAAACATCTTTAACTTGTATTTCTCAAAATGCATAACTAAAATGAAACTCCACAGGCTCACTAGCTTTAGGTGTTATTTGAAGTTGCCAGATTTCTTTCTAAAGAAGCCTTACAACTTGAATTATTCATATTTCTCTTTTAATTGCAATACTGTGTGTTTTAAAGGGAACATTTCCTGTAACATCCTCCCCCGTTTCTAGTTGTATCACCGATGATCTGATCACAAGTAAACAGCTCTCAATACAGGTTTAAACATCCTCTGGATGCATACAAATGATTAGTCAGACCACATTCAAAGGTGCTGTGGGATGCATGTTGCAGTCTAATAACAGTGTAAACACAAATGAGCTCTGGGCCACTCTGCATGACCACCTATTTACTCAATGGGACTCCACACAAGAAGTAGGGGTTCTGCTCAGATTTTTTTCTTTCTGGTCTGAGCAAAGTGGAGTCCAAAAGCACAGGATGTGTCATCTATGTCAAACCCCCTGCTCCTCTGCAGCTACAAAACAGCGTGAGCAGAGGGAAAATGGGTTACTGGGGGCATCCATCGTGTTGGGAAGTTTTCTAAAATGCACCAAAAACTCAAATCTGTAAGTTGTTTAAGCATTTTAACATTTATTTAAGGGACACAAGTAGAGCATAAATAATTTTCAGAAATGTAACCTGAAACTGTCTTACACAAGGAGGAGGCCATGTGTCCAGTGTGTACAGCAGCCCGGCCTTAACACAAGCCGGTCTCAGATGAACAGAAATGAACAGAGATGACAGTGGACACGTGGTCTGTGGTCAGAACACATTGATTTGTTGAATTGCAACAATTAGTATCCTCAGTTCCCAAACCATTCATTTGCTATTCAAAGGAAGCTTATGGAACACAATGGTAAGCATGACTCTATGGCACCTTTTACTCAGTGTGTTCCTGCATCAAACTTTAAATTTGTTTCTATTTTCTATGTGCAGTTAGTCAGTGATCACACTGAAAATCATTTTGTTTGTACTTGTGTCTGCTAAATATAGCCTCAAATCAGCTAACAAATTACAGATTTAAGTTTTTGTTGCATTTTATAAAAATTTCCAATTTTTCTGGAAATGGGGTTTGTAGTGTCACACATCATCTGAATCAGCATTATCTTATCTGAATAAGTTAGATTCTTGTGGTATTGCTCTAGTAGTTATTCCTCATCAGGTCTCCGTGTTACTAGATAACACTTTGTTTTGTTTGCTGTGAGGTTTTAAATTCACCAAAACATACAGTATTAAAAAAATTTAAAAAATATTCTTACTTGCTACTTAAATGTATGGCTTTTTTTGTGTCTATAAAAGTTAGAAGAATGGAAAAGAAAAAATGAGACACTGGAATGATAAAACAAAGGTGAAAACTACTAAAATTTTGTACAATTAAATGAAGACAAAACTGAGATCATTCTGTTTGGGAGCAAAGAGAAGAGGGTCAGCGTTGGTAAATATCTTGAGACTCGGGCCCTTACAATCACTGACCAAGTTGGTAACCTCGGAGTGTTGATAGACTCAGATCTGACTTTCAGCAGCCACATCAAAGCTGTCACCAAGGCAGCTTTTTACCATCTCAGAAACATCAGCAGAATTAAAGGTTTCCTCTCCCAAAAAGACCAGGAGAAACTCATCCATGCATTCATCTCCAGTAGACTCGATTACTGTGATGCTCTTTTAACTGGACTTCCCAAAAAGAGCATTAAACATCTGCAGCTCATCCAGAACGCTGCTGCTGGAGTTTTAACCCGGACTAAGAGATCTGAACACATCACAGCAGCTTTAAAATCTTTACACTGGCTTCCAGTCAGTCACAGAATAGATTTTAAAAGCCTGCTGATGGTTTACAAATCCCAGAACGGTTTAGGCCCAAAATACATCTGTGATATGTTCAGAGAATATAGACCTAGCAGAGCTCTTAGATCCAAGGACTCAGGCCAGCTGGTCCAGTCCAGAGTCCAGACTAAACATGGAGAAGCAGCATTTAGCTGTTATGCTGCAAACAAGTGGAACAAACTGCCAGTGGAGATTAAACTTTCACCAAATGGAGACATTTTTAAATCCAGGTTAAAAACATTTATTTTCTCATGTGTCTATGCATGAAATCTGCACGGTATCTTTTAACTTATCTGGACTGTTTCTTGTTTTTAAATTCAATTGAATTATTTTATTTGTTTCTCTTTATATCCCTTTATGTATTTTTAAAGCTTCTTCCACTCCCCGCTGCGATGCTTTTATTTTATGTAAAGCACTTTGAATTGTTTTGTACATGAAATGTGCTATACAAATAAATTTGACTTTGACTTTAAAAGGAAATGACGTTGTTATCTTCTACAGTGTGAGTGTGTCACATCAAACCATATGTAACAGTACACACAGTCATCATCATTATGACCACCCTCATCTTTCACACACACGCACACTCTTGGAGGTACAGAGCAAATACACATTGAGACATGGAACAGTGGACACAGCAAAGATTAAACACACACACACAAATGGAAATGCTGCTTGGAAGACCATCACTCTCTTTGACCACACCGAGGTGAGGTGGGATACACACACATACACACAATCAGAGGTTATTTTTAGCAAAGGAAGGCTGCTCTCTATGGGGAGAATTACAAACAGACACAAAGGCCTGAAGCTGACATCCTGCCCACCAGCTGTGTCAACTTAAACATAGAAAACACTGCAGTAGAATAGAGTCTCACTGTGGAGAAAACACTGTATACACACACACAGGAATATCACACTGGAAGAATAATATATATACATCAGAGATCATATAAATTTGGACTGAAACTTGAGTTTCAAGTGCTGGTTCATCCACCGAAATTAACAAAAACTAACTTAAAAAACAAAATTACCCCTGGGGAAATGCTGATCATCACATTAACTTGTTTTTGTGACGTTTTGACCATCATAAACCCTTTAAGGAAATTAATTCCAATATGCAAAGATAGTTTTCTCGGTGACTGTTTCCTAGTCACACTGGTTTAAAGTGACACCTCTGGATTATCGTCATAGTGTTTCTGAACTGTGAGCTCTCGTAAAATTACAGTCACATCAGTGGTAATGGAGCAGAAATCTCAAATCCTATCTGAATAAAAGGTAACTCAGAAAACTGCTTCTGTAATTTATACAAAGCAGTATTAAGAAAAGAGTTCCAGAAAGGCTTGATAGCACTTTCATCACATTTAGGACAAAGAAGTCAAGCAGAGGCTGAGATGTCCTGACTTTTAGTCCATCGTACGTGTCAAACTTTAAAAGCATTACACTTCCGTCTGTCCACATCTCCAAAAAGTGGTGGTGTCACAATCCATGATTAGAAACGACACACTCTCACACCCAAATCTTCACATACTGATGCTTGGCCAAGACCGCTTTCAGTCCATTTTTAATGTCAGTTGTACCCCTGCGGTGACTAATGCACCAACTGCACCAATAGTTAACAGCAACAGGAAACATTCGACAGTGCTTCCTCATAGCACAGCAGTCTAAGCACGAAAGGGCTGCGGTGGAGGCCACCTCAAGCATGGAACTTGTGATGATACCATCCTTGAGAATGCAAGTTGTCACTTTGTTTTTTTCATTCATTCAGTCTTTATTTTGACCTCCTTCACACTCTATTCTACTTCATGAAAATCCCTTAGAAGTTAGGAAAACATCAGTACATTTCATTTCAGAAAATATCACTGTAATTTTCCACATATACCAAAGTGACACATCCCGTGACTGTTGCATTACCAGCTAGAATTTAAGGGTACTCTGTGAGTTACAAACAAACACAGCATGCCATTGAACAAGCTTCAGTGTATGATGAATTGGGAGGGAAAACAAACTGTTACAAATTGTGTGATGGCAACATTTCCCTTGGCTGTTGTTCTGGATAGGGAAGCATTCACAAGACGAAACAGGAACTATGACCCAAGAATTGTAAATGTGTAACCTCTAATGTATATTTTAATAACCCTAATCATGTATTTTATAACCTGTAAATCTAACTGTGTGTGTTGCTTCTTTCATTTCAAACACTAACCATTCACTAGTGCAAGCAAAGCAGAAAAGTGACAATGGAAAACGTTGTGAGGGATGGATACTGAATTTAAGCTTTTAGGCATGAAAGTTGTCGGACTGACACCTCTGACCATCCCGCTTTTCTCCTTTTGACCTTTTATTGCCAAATCAGCAGCATTTAACGTATACATTATCGTGTAGTGAGATGTCCAAGACTGATGCTCTGACAGACCTAGCAAGCATGGCTTGGAGTGTTAACATCATGAAAGTGAGTTTTGGAAATGAGTAAGGAAAATGTAGTCTTGTTCAATTTTTGATCCTTCATGGTAAAACTGCAGGATTTTGAACTGAGGACCAAAGTAGCTTTTATACATTCTGCTGTAAGATTTGGTTTCTGCCAAAATAAACACCCATTAGATCTTTATGCTTGCCTTCAGATTTATTCCATAGCAACTTCTCTGAAACACAGAGAAGAGGCTCACTATGTGTGTGCGTGTGTGCGTGTGTGTGTGTGTGTGTGTGCGTGCGTGTGTGTGTGCGTGCGTGTGTGTGTGCGTGTGTGTGTGTGTGTGTGTGTGTGTGTGTGTGTGTGTGTGTATGAATTTATGCCTCTATGAAGAGGCTGGTGTTGGTGAAATGATTAAAGCGGCACAATGCAACTTTTTCATGGTCATAAAATTGCTTGGCAATCATCAGATTGCTTGGCTGACCCGTTCTGATGAAAACGGTGACATTTCCACCTCCATCTGGTGGCCCTAGACCGAAACAGCGCTTGCAACTTTGCCTGTGGCGCCGCGTGCTTTGTTTACCTCTGGAAGTCTCGCGACACACGAGAGCCGAGAACTACTGCTTCACGGTAGGTCGTAAAGGGCTCTGAGCCGAGCCAGGTAGCCTGATAAGACACACCCCCTCTCCATTAGCTGTCGACGGCTCTCCAAGGCTGTGTTCGAAACCGCCTACTTCTCCTACTATTCCTACTAGTCCTACTTTTTTAAGTTCCCGGATGTACACTAGATGCATACTAGATTCGCCGAAATGTTGAGTATTCATCATGAGGTTACTTGTCACACTCAAACTACCCAAGATGCAACGTAACGTGACGTCGCCCATCGCCATTTGAACGGTCAAATTCCGTTAACGGGACGAGAGCAGTCAAAACGGCATAACCGGAAGTGCGTTGCTCACTGCGGCTAGCTTTAGCAGCGCCGAATTCGTGGGAACAAAATTGTAAATAGCCGGTATTTTGTCAGATTTTCAACACCTTGGGGGTCTAAATGACTACTTTCTCGCCTGAAAATGTTTCAAATGTTGCTAAAGTTATATATTTACAGAGTTTATAGCTTAAGCGAAATCAGCTTTTCAGGCTGGCTGATTTCGGCTCGGGCAGGAGTGAAGTGCACTGTGTGTGAACGCTCTGCATACTGTTTGATCGATCAGTATGCCGTTTTCAAGTATGTAGTATGTAGTAGGCGGTTTCGAACACAGCCCAACTCTCTGCCAGTGTCTTGAAAAATAAACCGTAAATTGCCTCTGGTGGGTTTACGACAGTCTGGCTAGACTGTTGCCTTATTTTCTACGGAGCTCCCCCTACAGCTTTGGGGGGTGTATTGCATGGTAAACAAACCCCGTATTACTGAAAGTTGCATAGCGCCGCTTTAAGTCTGAGCAGGGGGCGTCATCTTACTTAGCTATTAATTTATTTGTTAATTCATTGGACAACAGTTTTGTTTTAAGTCACTGTTTTATTTCTCTCTCAGATGCTTTATGTATTAGATAAGTCAAAAAACTACCGAATGCAGCAGTAGCTTTCAAAATGACAGGTGGTGTTGTTTTTATGGGGAGGGAAGTCTCTGGACCACAATGCAGCTTGATGGTATCTTGAATTCATTGGACTTTTACCCCTGTTTCAATTTCTGCGGCTTCATTTTTTTAAAATTCAATTCCAATCAACGTGTTTCCATAGGGGTTAGCACCGCCGCCTCACAGCGAGAGGGTTCCAGGTTCAACTCCCGGCTGGGGCCTTTCTGTGTGGAGTTTGCATGTTTTCCTCCGGTTTGGTTTCATTATACTGCTTTTGTTTGTGTTTAGGTTGTCTCTACTTTAATTCCTGTTTTATTTGGAAAGAGTATTATTTGTGCTTTTAGTTGAGTTCTGCTTCCCTTTCTTGTTGCTCACCTAGTTTTAGTTTATCAGTTGCCCTACTGGCTCACACCAGGTGTTCATTTGTGTGTGTTATCCCAGGGTATATATTCTGCCTGGCTTTTATTGGTCATTGGCAGATTCTCATAATTCATTCCAGTCTAATTCAAGCTTTGTTTTCTGCTCTGTCATTCATTTTGGATTTATTTTTCGAGTTGTCATTTAGATTTCTGTTTGTACAGCCTCTTTGTTTAATCAGTCAGTTCAATTAAAGTCAGTTTCTTCAAATATGCATCTGCACATTTGGGTGTTTGACAAACCGAATCAGGACAACATTGGTCAGGCTCTCGCACATACTCTTGAAATCACTATGCATTTCAAACTATTTCTCAAAAGTGAATGAATGTTAATGGCTTAAGTGATGCAACTTAAGCAATTTTCCTACTCTGTAAATAGGACTGGAAGATTGAATTTGTTATTTAGAAAGGTGAAGTGAAGTTCTCCTTCAAATGGCAACATACAAAGGCTTCTTACAGAGATTCAATTTTGGAGGATCCATCTAAAAGCCACAAGGAGGAGTTCATCCGTCCATCCCTTTTCTACATAAGTTTTATCCAGTTCAGGGTCACAAGAGCCTATCCCAGCTAGGACAAGTTTATATTTCCTAAAATCCAGATTGGGGTAGCATTATTGTAAGTTTTAACATTCTGGCGCCGGCTGTTTTGACAGAATAGTTACTAAAAAGTCAAATGGGGCAGGAAGAGGACACACTAAAAAATTCCTTGAAGCTGATGTCTACCTACGTTAATTCACTGTTTCCCTTTCCGTAGGTTACAGCCTGAGGACAAAATTCCTGCGGTGGATTAAGGTGAAATACCTCAAAACTGACTACCGTATAAGGCCTGAGCAGCTTGCCTGTTACTACAATCAAAGTGGGACTGTAGCATACAGGCAGGGCAGATGAAGTCATCTCCTCATTTAGACCTGTCAGACTACTGGACCTTTATGAGGTGCATTCTGGGATCTCCTTAGCTGTTTCTTATTTGCACAGAAGCGGTATTTTTCAGGAACCTGAATGCAGAGCAGTATTAATGGTTCCTGGTTGCAGCATCACATCTTGACATGTTGCTGACTCTATAATCAGCTGCATGAATGGCTAATCCAACCAGAAGAGGGCAAGTCCAGTGATGACTGAGGAGCAAGCTAAACACCCCATGACTGATTGAGACAAAATCATAAAGATGAGCTGAACTCCACAGGTACTGACAAAGGGCTCAGTGTATATTTGTGTCTTAGTGGTTGCTTTAGTGCAGCCACTGTGTTTCACGTCATCTTGAACAAATAAAAAACCAATGCATGAGCCTCCAAGGTCTTTAGGTGGAGCTCTGGCCAGCTGGAGCAGCAAAAGTGACTTTTCTCTAGTTCTATTTTCTATTTTGTTCCTCCTTGGCCTTCATAGTTCCTTTCCTTGTCTTCATCTCCTTCCTGTTGCCAAGTAGGCCAGAAGTGATCTATAAATAGCCCACAGCTTGCCTCTGTGTGCTACTCCTCTCTTCTGCTAAACTCTGAGACAGAGAGCGAGTCCTGTGCCGGAGCGAAATTAGTAACCTGAGTGCCAAGTACCGTACACCCACACTGTGCCTGGCCACGGACAGGGTGACACACAGGCTCGAAACAACACACACATGCTTATACAATGGACAAAGGCACAGGCATTTCAAATGAATCCAGCAGCTGTGGTTGGTGGATAAGAGTGGAGCAGGAGTTCCCTCATAGGAGAGCAGAGCAGACTCACGTCCTGCCTTTGATAATACCCAGATGAGCCGGCTAACTCGTGGAAGTGGAGACAATTTAGGAAATAATGCTGCAGCTAACTAGAGTCAACAAACTCTTCTTCTAATGGGATAGCTTTTCAGTTTGACCCTTAAATCCCAGAGCGCTGTGACTTAAACCAATTACTAGTCCTTTGTGAGCTTCACAGATGCTTCTGTCTAATTAATCTGATTTAAAAAAAAAAAAAATCCTTGACTTCCCAATTCTTTCTCTGGTTAGCTTCTCTTGCTCTAATACAGAAAACAAAGATTACAGATTGTTCATTTTAAATCTCTCTGTGAATCACAGGGCTGCCAATGTAGCCCTAAATACAATGACCATGGAATGATGTGAACCACTGCCCACATTATCTTTCTTTGCATCAAAGCAAATCATGTTTTCAGGTAGAAATCTGGTTAAATCAGTTCATTGTCTAATCGTTAACAGGAGAAAACTGTTCAATTGTCCAAAAAAATCATTTTGATCATTTTTTGTCCTGCACATAAAGGCCGAGAGAAACTGTTCATTTTTACAAACCTGAAATACAAATTAAGAAGGGCAAGATCTGCTTGCAAACTAAATGTAAACCTATTATATATTCGGAGAAGTAGATTTCTTTTCAAGATCAACTTTAGGTTTCCTAATTTGAATCCAATTTTAAGGAAATTTGGTTTATTATAAAGCTTTTATTTTTAACGTGACACTGATTATGAACTTGTAGCGTAAGTTCAGTTGCAGATTGTGGATCTAATCAACTTGAAGCCAAAAAGTTTATTTTTAAACTTCTTACATAACACACGGATTCTGATTAATGAAAACCATCGGTCACGTCCAGTGTAAATTATTAGAATTTTAGGCTCTGTGAGGCTCCATTTATGTCTATACATCAAACTATGTAATCTATGTCTGAAGGTTGGAAATTTGCCAAAGCTCTATTTTTGTCCACTTCTTATTTTAGCGATAAGACTTTGTAATGTCAGCATTAAGTATGGTATGGTCTTCATCATGCATCCCAGACTGTTTGGATGAATTGCTTGGATGTCTTTCTCTTAACTGCAGTTTTATTACTAACAAATTAACAAATAAACTAATAAATAAGAACGATCCCTCATTTTGTTATATTTTGCTACCAAGGAACCAGATTTTCTTCTAATCTTTTAAACTAGTTTCCTTTGGTCATTGGCTGCTTTTTCACTCATGTTTAGTCCACTTCTTGTACCTAACCAATTTCAGAGGAATTATATATAAATATATATATATTTAAGTCACTTAACACTAAGCCATGAATCATTCAAGCATAAAATGACTGTAACCCAAGGGATGAACCAGTGTTGTTTTTGTCACTGTTAGGCCAGAAACTGATATGGAAAGGTTCAACACATCATCTTAAAAACACTTACATGCTAAATTTGATGTAATGGGGGAATTTAAATTATGTATGAAATTGTTGAGAGTAAAAAAAAACAGAAAACGACTTGTTTTCTAGTCCATTTGCGGTACTCTTTCCAGATGATTCTCTAACGGTCCCGGACCTGCCATAGTCGTCAGTTCACTCTGTTTTCTTTCTTTATGGAAAATAAATAATCTGTAATATTTTAAATCAAATGAAAAAAAAACAATATAAAATGAGGTCATGGAAGAAAAGTCATCTGACGGAGCAATATATGACATTTGCAATTTCAAGACCTCCACTCATACTGCTGCTTCTGTGTGTGTGTGTGTGTGTCAGCGCTTCTTCCGTTCTCTCACAAAAACATCTTACAGCTCATATAAGGACAAACATTTACACACAATCCTGACACATGCACAGAAAAATAAAAGACAGAGAGGTAAAGAGGCACTCAGTTCAACCTCTGCGAAGGCCAATTAGGCTAATTCATAATTTTGAAATCACACAGACAAGCAAGCAACAATGAACACATACCTCCGCCTCAGTTCTTGGCTTAGCTGAGGAAGATGTCAGCCTGCCAGAAGAAAGTCGTTCTCTTTTTGGAAAATTTCAACACACGACCTCTAACACTAAACTGCTGCAGTAACTAACCCATCCATAAAGAAGACTGCTTACACATCTGTCCTTGCTGGCTGGCTGCTGAGAGAAGCCCACTGTCTTAGCAATCATTCCATGCAATTAGGCTCTGTTATGCATCCCGGATCAAATAATTTGTTATTGCTAAATAAGGCCAAAACAATGAAGTCTTTCAGAGACCAATGCTGAATTTCTCAAATTCTCCCCCTGTATTCCTCCTCAGGCTCACCACACTGCTGTGGCTGTGTTGGCATAATGTCCTCTCTTCAGTGTGTAATTGTTACTTTGTACCCATCCAACTCCCACTACATGCTAAAATTTCACCAAAGTGATGGGAAAATAACAATGCAGTAGATGAGAGGGGGTAATTCCCCTGTCTGTGATCTCCTTTGTGCATCTGGGCCACATATATGGGTAGTTATACATGTGTCAAGTGAGGACAGAAGATGCTACATGATGTTATTGCAGCCTGGCCTCACTGCTCCCTGGTGTAAGGCTGCATTCAATGTATCAAGGAGGTGGGAAGCTGGAACTCAAAAGTCATGTTCAACTTCTGTATGTTTAGTGGATAAAGTGGGAAAAAAAAAACATGGCTTCTTTAGATAAATTTGTTTTATCCTCAGTTATTTAGTTCCTCCATTTACCCACTTGTGCCTTTTTTTCACACTTATACTCATCATCTGTAAATTTAAAACTCACTAGGAGCAACGAGCTATTAAGGACACACACTAGAGGCACACAAACCGGTGGATTTAAGCTTAAGTTGGTGTTGAGAAACCTTACTCAAGTTATAAACTTTCTATATGGTGTTTTTTTTTTTTATAGAGATGGTAAACTCTGAGTTCCATGTTGCCATTAAATGCAGAATAGAAAATCCACGTGGAAAGTCAATTTCAGAGTCAATTTCCAATGTGCAGAGTGAAATATCTGTGTAATTTTACTTAATTGTCTGACATATTTGAAAAACATTAGTAAAAATGTATTTCAAACCACCTTTTTCTGAACCTATCTGAGTAACTGCGATTGCCTAAACCGAACAGTCAGTGAAGTTCAAAGTAAACGGTGAGCCAATGAGAACATTGTTTCTTGTTCATAAGTTAATACTGCAGCATGATGATTGCCGTCAGCTCGAGCTTTGAAAAAATAACAAAAAAAAAACACTATTCATCACCACTAGAATGCCAGCTTGTTGGTTATTGGGACTGGAAATTTAAACAATTACCTCTCAGGATTCAGCTCCAGGTTTGATTAGAAAAGGCCACAACTTAACATGATTTAAGAGCTGCAGAGGGACATATGTGTCGATGTTACAGATGTCTGCAAACGCTAAAGAGAGCATTATGGCAAATGCAGAAGAAGTGACTCTCTTTTAGCATAGTGTTCCTTACAAATTATCATCATATAATTAAACTGAAATGTTCCTCCATCCGTTTTCTATACTCGCCTAACCCAATTCAGGATCACGGGGGGGACTGGAGCCTATTCAAGCTGTCATTGGGTAAGAGGTGGTGCACACCCTGGATAGATCACCAGTCTATCACAGGGCCACACAGAAACAAATAACCATACTCGCACTCACTTCTCGGGTATATTTAGAACCAACAATTAACCTAATAAGCATGTTTTTGGACGATGGGAGGAAGTCGGAGTACCCAGAGAGAACCCACACGTACACAGGGAGAACATGCAAACTCCACACAGAAAGGCCCCAGCAGGGAATCAAACCAGGAACCCTCTTGCTGTGAGGTGACGATGCTAACCACCACACCTCCATGCAGCCCGAAACTGAAATGTGACCTTTAAATTAAGACTGTGCAGGAAATTTCCTGCTTAAGTATAGTATCAGGGGGAAGCTTTTGTTTGCTCTGTAGGTAGACCGAAACATTTTTATCAGTGGGCAAAAGCTACTTCAAACAAGACTTTACATGACTCTCCTTCTTATGATTAACTAAATGCATGTTTTCAGTATGAAAATCTAAGCAAAAAAAAGTTTTGTATATTCAAACAAGTAAAAGAGACTATACATCTCAAGAGAATTCCTGGTTAAATAAACAGAAAGATTTAGGTGAGATTTACTCTCTCAGCTCTCTCAGCTCCTCCCATAAATGGAAATCACAGAGTGTGTCACCTCTTCCGACAATGCCTCATCCATATACTCCCAAACTCAGCATCTATTTGCTCTGGATTTACTCTGCGTCTAGCTGTGTCGGGCTCATAGAGCTTTCCCAATACCCCGTGTAGCAGCAGCAACAACAACAGCGGCAGCAGCAGAACCCTGGAATACCATTAGCTCTGCTTTCAATCACACAGCCACAGCATTAGTCACAAGTTTATATGCTCGGTTCAGCTGCAGCATGACAGAGAGGGGGCTGAGAGTGGAGATGACAAGAGAGCAGAGGCTATGAAAAGACTGCTATTCTTTCTAGAATCAAATATAGACTTCTTCCAGATATTTTGCTGTAGTTAACAAATGCATTTACAAGAATATTGATGCAGTTAATGGCTTTATTACATGAAGAAAAATGGGAGAAATGGCCATTTGAATGTATCAAGCCCCTGTATATTCTGCAGGAGAATAAAGATTTCAGAACATCGGGCAGACATAAATGATACCTATTATCTCATCTCTGCATCAGCCAGCCGCTCAACAACAACTATTTACAGCTGCCAATATATTGATTTTCCACTAAGGGTTTGCAAGAGTTGACAACATGCAAATAGAGTGAAAAGATAGCTACAAACGGCCATAATAAAGGGGTTCACCTCTGTTGATGCCAATGGTTTCATAACTATCAACATCGATGTTACTCATACTTTTCTAAGATATACTTTTTGCCCATTAAAAAAAATTAATAAAAAAGTTTTTAAGGTTCTGATATCAGTCAAACATATTCATAGAATTGTAGGCCAAATTCTGCAAAATGTCCTGGTGAGTGTCTATATACAATTGTGGGGAAAATGAAGCTGACCTCTTTCAGTTCAAAGGCTTAATTTATGCCATCAAAAAAGAAAAAAAAATCTTAAATCTTAAAATGAGGTAAATACACCTCAGATGAACAATAACACATGTCACTCCTGTGGCTGCAAAACAAGCCCAAGTCAATACATGACAAAACATGTCCATTATTCCAGAAGTCTTGTTGTTTGTTTAGATGCAACTTTGCAAACCTAAGGTGTGCTGCCAGGCTTTCGATCCTTTTAAACCAACCAGACTTGTTCAGTCTTTCAATATGCGACATTGAGGCCTGAGTCTAAAAAAATAACTCTGCTTCTGCTTTATTAAAAGTAGTCTCACTTGGTGATGATCAATGAATCAAGTGCATGTGATTAACAGCACCTAACTGCTACTTGCCCTCTTAATTAATAGGGAAGCAGTATAAATAGTTTAGTTTTTGCTGAAAAAAATAATGACACAATGTAATATGTCATGTGTTGTTGTTCATCTGAGGTTGCATTCTCCTCATATTAAGCCTAATATATCTATTCTAATAATAATAGAATTGAAAGAGGGTGTACATTCTTTTTCACATGACTCTATCTGAGAAGAACACAGGAGACGAGACTCACTGTGTGGCGTATGTGCACCTTGGAGCAAACCAGCTGTCTTACAGAGCATTGCCATGGAGTCAACCAATAACGGCAGAAGACGTGGTTGTCTGTGGCAACCAAATAACCGGAGATAGTGGACAGAAAGGGGTGGACAGGGACAATGTGATGCACACACGGTCCAGAGCTGAGCAAACAACCCAGTGGAACAACACTCAGTGAGTCAGTGCATGCATGATCCATTAGTAACTGTCAGCACACACACTCAAACACACACGTAACAAGTCTGAGACCTCCGTTAGCACAATGTCAACATGCTCAGCACGCTGATACAATTACAGCAGAAGTGCTTTATACTATTGTGATAGCAGTATGAACTGATTCTAGGCTGACCTGCAGTGTGTTGTATGTAGTTTGGGAGAACAGATTAAGGTCCATCTGGGCTTTGAGCCAGCCAATGCAATTAGCATCCGTTCGGTATATGTGCATCGCTGCGGGCGGAGTGTACATTGTGACTCATATCAGCCTGACTTTTATCCACTTTTAAAACTCCTGCTGTAACTGCAGGGGCAACAGTTAGGCAGTTATCTGACCAGGCTGACACTGATCAGACAAAATTAATAATGTAAATGTAGGCTTAAGTAACCTCAGATAGACTTTTGCCAATTCGGATATTTTTTTTAACTTGTACTTTAAAAACTTGATGAACTACCCATAGAAATAAAGCAAAAAATAACTAACTGGACAAATAAAAACGCACATGAAATGTATGGTCAGACACTACTCCGTCCAAAGTATCTTAATATCCTGAATAATGTAGAAGGGGTGGAGTGAAGCAGTCAATAATTAAGCGAACCCATTGGTTTGGGACGGCGGCCCTCTTTTACAGCGTAAAAGATAAGTGGGCCAAGAGAGCTTAGGTGTCGGAGAATTAGAGCAGCATTCTCTTACTTCATCCTGAATGCCAAAAGTAAAAGCTGCAGCAGACTGTTGGCAAAACATTTGCTCTGTGAAACATAATTTATTACAACTCCAAATTAGAAAAACTGCTGAGCAGTAGCCCCAAATAATTCATGTTTTGTCCTGTCAACTTTTTTTATATCTGTTCAAGTTCGTAAATTTTTACATTTCAGACCATAAATACATTCCAAAAAGGTTGGATGAAACAAATTTAGGGCTACTGATGAGATTATAAAAAAAAAGAAAAAAACTGATTGGATTCATGATCTGGTACAAAAGCAGGCTCAGTAAAAGACTTTTAGTCTTTAAGGAGCAACGATGGACAGAGAATCACCAGTTTGACAACAAATGTGTGAGAAAATCATTTAACTGTTTAAAAACAAGGTTCCTAAAAGAAAGATTGGAGGACAGTTACATTGTTCTCCAGGACAGTTGAGAATATAAATAAACCATTCAGGAAATGTGGATGAATTTTAGTGTGTAAAGAACAAGGGAGCAAGCGTAAGCTGGAAACGTAAGACAGCACTTCATCAAGAATCGTCATTCATCAGTAGCTGATAAAGCCACATGGGCAAGGGATTACTGTGGGAAACCGTTGTCAAGCTTTACTATACAGAGTTACATTTACAACTGTGACTTCAGACTATGCTGTGCAGAATAAGACGCCTTATGTTAACTTCGTCCAGATCAGCGTTGAGTTCTCTGGGCTCAAAGGCTTCTGGAATGGACCATCACACAGTGTAAACATGTAACGTGGTCATCTGCTCCGGACCAAAGACCAAAAGGAGCATCCAGACTTGCAACAAGTCCCTGCAGCCAGGCTCTGTGGTGATATGCGTTGTTGTATCAGTGCCCTTGGCAAAGCTTGTTTACACTTCTGTGACGGCAGCAGAAAAGCTCACTGAGATTTTAGAGCAACACTTGCTTCCCTCAAAGCCACAACTTTTCCAGGGATGTGTAGGCATTATCAGCAAGACAATGTAAAAGCACATTCTGCACACATTACAAAGGTATGGCTGAGGAAGAAGAGGGTACACCTTTCCTCAGGAGAGAATGTTATGGAAATCTTTCAACTAAATAAATAATAAAATGACCTGTATCAAATCACACCTTAAGATTTCTTTGCAAGGGGAATGGAACAAAATAACATCTTAAGAGCCTCATTATTAGGTATCCTCAAAGCCAAAGCTTTTTTTGAGGGTTGTGAGAATGAATGGCTGCATTACAAAGTGGTAAAGATTTGACTGCCCCTACTTTTTTTTTTGGCAATGTAAAAAGTGGATTGAGTTTATACTGTCAGTAAAGAAATAAAAACATATCTAACTACGACTGTTTAGCATTGCATTTTCCATCATTTGACTTATTTGGGGGTTTACTTTAAAATAAAGTTGAACTAAACTCAATCACCATAGCGGTTCCTCGCTGAGATTACATTTACTAAGAGCAACAGGTTTTAAAAGCTCTTGTGAAACTAATATCTTATCGCCAGCGTACAAGATTCCTGCAGTGTTATCCTGCATAAGCCGGCATGGAAAAACAGTACAGGCCACCAAAACATAACGGGCTGTGTGTTTATTAGGCACCTTGGACATCAGTGGTCAACAAAGCCCGCAGCGCACACTGATCTGTTGAATGTTTGGTCTCAGAGTCAGAAAGCGGCCGACAACTATTGCGCTGCTTACGGCCAACCCAGCATTCATACAATATATTCCAACATTCATATAAGCCAAAGCGAGACAAAGAGAGACAGAAGAAGTCTTACCTTGGTCCTGATCTGTCCTGAGGTGGACACTTTTCTGATGAGTTTCTGGGGGCCTTCCTGCTCTGCTTCGCTGTCGGAGGACTCGTCTGCAGCGCCGGAGCCGGCGACAGCGCCCACCACATGGGCATGGATTCCTGCCGCGGACGAAACAGGCCCTTTCTCCGGCTCCTGTCGAGAAGAGGGATAAAACCAATCGGGATTAGCCTTTGCCCGGTCCACTGCTCCTTTCCTCTCCGGGAGACGAGAGCTGTCGAGCGACTGAGAAGTGTCTCTCCTCGCTGTCATGTCTCTGTGTGTCTACGATAAAGACGGCTATGTTTTCTGGAGTGTGTGTGGGCTGATAAACGCATACGGGATGTAGCATGTCGCGGCACGGTGGGGTTGGGCTCCAAAGTCCCCCGCTTGCCAGATGCTTATGGCTCCAGCGGCCAGTCCAGACTGAGGCGAGAGACCGCCTCATCCACTCCGTAAACCGGCGGACTTGTCCGTGCCATGACAGACCCTAGTGGCTGTTTTACACAAACACTTCATCCGAGTAACAGTGCCACAAATAGGAAATAAGTGTGATAAATCAACTAATGAAGCCCAGTCACTGTCGTATGTGGTAATGACTAAAACACATCACAAGCAGTAAATATTCTGCACTAATAGGAGTAATCAATGCAAATTAATGAAGGCTTTCATCTGCTTATATGCATATCAGGATGTTTTTTTTTTTAAAGATGCTTTACGCACGAAAACGCATTAAAGTCCTTTTTTCTGTTAATTGTGATAGTATTGAAAAGATGCATGGGATTATAAAATGAGCTTGAGGTAGTCAAACAGTGAGTTGTTTCAACAAAAATATAAAAATCCAATCTTAACAAGTCATAATCCAACTCCCAATAAGTGACTGTTGCTCTAGAAGTAACTCTGCTAATATTTTCATTGATTGGAAATGACAGACAATACGGCAGAATTGGAGAAGAGAGAAGAAGAGAAGAAAAGTTACTCGAGAAAACGCAGCTAAGTAGCTATTGTTGGAGTCTTTAAAGACCAATTTTGTTTGCTTTTCTCTCAAAACACCAGTTTCATTCAAATGGCTTTTAGGACGATAGTAGTGTGCAAAAATCACGGCAACAGTGGAAAAGGGGCTTTACGCACGAACGCGCTTGGAGAACGAAACATCCTCAGAGTTAAAAACAAACTCTTGCTGTGCACTGGTTAGAGCAACGGATTCACATAATGAGGTCTAATTCTGTTATTTTCTTTGAGAAAACCGCGCTGGATCGCAGCGACACCAGAAGCGTACTGAATAGCGCAAGTCCACAGTGTTGGTTTATACTAACCAGTTCCTCCCAGGCAGGGCTGCGGCTGTAATGATACACATCCTCCATAGTCCCAGACCTCTGTGTTCGCTCAGGGAGAGAAGAAACGAATCAAGGAAAGATTGAGCAATTCACAACCTGCCTCGCTGCCCTGGCTTGACGCCACTCGTATGCGCACTGAGGAGGAGATGGGACGTGGAGCTAGCCGTCCCGCGTCCTCCCTCCGCGACGCTCTCTTTCCTTTGAGGGCCGAGCCTATCAGCGCTCCACGTGATAAATGTCAAACCAGCTTAAAAGCGCGCGCAGCTTGGTACAAGACTGTTCCAGCCCGGGGTGAGAAGGCCAACTATGCACGCGTGCATTTAGGTCTGTGTGTAAGGTTAAAATGACGTTATCTGTAAGTACTGCTACCAGTTTAGAGCGTAATATAAAGAATCAGTCTGAATAGACTATAAAAACATTGCCTGGTCCGAATTACAGCAGACAGCGTTTTATTTATGACTATGAAAATGGGAAATAGGTCCCGCAATGTAATAAAACATGTGCAAACATATGTGAAAACAAATAAAAGGCAAAAGAGACAGTGTTGAATTTGAACGAACTTGAAATTAAGTCTGTCTTTGGTATAATCTTTATTCTTCAACACAGCCTAAACCCTCTTAGAGAAGCTTTCTTTTTCATTTCTTTAAGGAGTCTTCAGGAATAGTTCTCCAGGCTTCTTGAAGGACATTCCAAAGCTCTTCTTTTGATGTGGGCTGCCTTTTGTTCCGTTCTCTGTCAACATGATCTCACACTGCTTCAATAATGTTGAGTTCCGGGCTCTGGGGAGGATTCATCCCTCCATCAGACCTGTTCCCACAGATTTTCAGTCCTGTTCTTGTGTCATTTGGCATAGCTCAGCCTTTTCTCCCTGTTTCCCTTCCTTAAGAACGGCTTATTGACAGCCACCCTTCCATGGAGGTAATTTCTGATAAGGCTTTGGTCAACAGATTGATCAATTGATTGTCCAGATGCTTCTCAGGTCCTGTGTCAGTTTTTTCCTAGATTTTTCCCTATCCCTCAAGGACATCACTTTTAGACACTGCATCGACTGTAGATAGTTTTTCAGGCCTAACACTTCCTCTTTTCACCTCAGTTTGTCCAGTTTCCTCAATTCTTTTAAGGACACACTACACACCATGCTGAGATATCCCAAAGTTTCCAGCTAATCACTGTAATATCTTTGTCATTTTTCATAGATGCAACAGAAGCAGTGGGAATAATGTGTCTTTGTGACAGGCTGCTGTAGTGCTGAACGATATAATTTAAGATTAGTTCTTTGTTAAGCCGTCTGGTTCACTGGTTCATCTCTTGTGTTAGGTGCTTTTTTTATGCTTGAATGATTTATAGGTCAGTGTTAAGAGCCTCTGAACAAAAATCACATTCCTCTGAAAATGGTCAGGTACAAGAAGTAGATTGAAAATGAGAGAAAAAGTAGCCAATGTCCAACGAAAAACTTTGACAGACCTTCAGAAAGCCTGGAGAACTACTGCTGAAGACTTCTTTAAAAGATTACAGGGAAGTCTGGTTGCTTGGAAGCAAATTATAAACTAATTTTGGGTGGTTTAAGATTTGTGTGCAGTACTATATTTTCAGTATTTAATATGTATATGTTTATAAATAGCCTATAAATGACCCCTTTAAGTGAATTATTTTGGTCATGGAGCATAGAAATTAAATACACTTTGACTTAACAATTCATTAGTCTAAATAACTTTAATGTGAATGTTACTTAGCTTTCAATATTTATCAGTATGA
The DNA here is from genome assembly GCF_027942865.1 of Odontesthes bonariensis. NCBI lineage: Eukaryota > Metazoa > Chordata > Actinopteri > Atheriniformes > Atherinopsidae > Odontesthes > Odontesthes bonariensis. Next base: position 32,745,253 of record NC_134517.1, on the reverse strand, counting down.
ACATAGAATGGCACAGGATGTAATTATAATCACTCTGGGCAGGAATCCTTGGCCTGGTGTCATGGTGCTTATTGTTCCTTTTTTCCTGTCCTTTCAACCCCCAACTGGTCGAGGCAGGCGACTGTCCGTCCTGGTTCTGGTTCTGCTCGAGGTTTCTTCCTGTTAAAATGGCGTTTTACTCTCCACTGTTCCCTTTGTTCAAGACAAGGGAAAGAATTGAAGATTTGATCATTTGATTTCTTTAGCTAGGTCAGTTTTTATGAATTGGCGTAATATGTATCAAACTAATTGGGATTTGATTTTATTGGATGATAGATTGATTGGATTGAATTAGATGTTTAATGGATTTAATTAGACTGTATCTTCAGTATCTTATATTATATATTCTTATATCTGTCAGTGTTGATGACATTTTTAACCTGCACTCAGGCACTTTACCTCTCAAGAAATCTGGTATCAGTAAAAACATCAAGATGACATTTCTTTTTATTTATTTTTGGAATGCAGAGTTTCGTGGCTGAAGTCACATTATCATGTCATTAACGTTTACAAAGCTGGAGACGGCGGAACTGTTGTCAACATCATGGAGATCTTACGGAAGAGTTTAGTCTCGGACCAGTTTGTCCTCCCGTTAATGTGCTCCGACTCCTGCAGAATGAGCTGACAGACGTTATGAAATGGGAACTTGGGCGCTTCATCTCGCAGTTTAACAAGAAGTGTGTGTTTAAATGTCATACTGGCAACAGATACAGTTAAAGAATGCATTCCCAGTTATTATTTGGCGGTACAACAGCGGCCGTCGCCGCCAGAAGGATGCGGAATATTTTGGGTTCTGTCCTGGGAAGAGACGGCTGGATGTGGAGGAATCATGAGGTCAAACTTCTTAGTACATCCTCAGGTAACATACAAACTCTAGCTATCATATAACAGACAGTCGGAGCTGAAAATGAAAGAGGGGGCTTTTTTTAATTTATTAATTTTGTACAGAAAAAACCCACCTGTAACTGCAAACAGCTAAGTGGCTGCACACACTAATACCTGATTCATATGTACTCCATGTTTGACTTGTTTTACAGGTGATTGTACAGGTGTTTTCAGTTAAATCAAAGCAATTAGCAATTATCAGTAAGATAAACACGACTTGGAACTGAGGACGTGACCAGTATCTTTTAACTAGCTTGTGGGTGAAAGGTCACAACCAGGTGTTTTGCAACTTAACCTAATCTTAACTGCAATGTTAGCCCTACTTCTCTCCCTTCAGAAGACGATCAACAGGGGGTAGAAAAATAGAAATGGGATTGGGCCTCTATATTCACAACATTTGCAAGCATGATTCTTTAGCTTGTTAGCTTGGAGAAGCAGAGCTAATCTGCTAAAATAAAAACATTTTGACCTTCTTCTTTTTAATTTTTTTTAAATCAAACTGGACCAAAATGCTGAGATGAACTTTAAGAGATCTAAAAAACCAGACAGCAGTTTTTTTTAATGACATTAATGTTTTATGGGACACTAATGGACCATTTATTTTTCCTGTTATTGACCGTCACAATAAGATATTGGGTAATAAAGGTGATTAACAATTAAAATGTTTCTCAGTTCAAATGTTGCTTCTATGAGCCTAAACTAAAAAAAGTTCACTATAAACTAAAAAAATACTTAAAACTCAATTTCCAGAAGATATTGGGAAATGGAAAGTCCAGAAAAGTTTCTCTGAAATGCAGTAAATAACTTGTTAAACCTTCCTTTAAGTGACACAAGCAAAATGGAAATTATTTGAGTGCCTTCACTTACCAACTTCATTGTATGTAGAAAATAGAATTTGATGCATAAACACACTAAAAAACGTTGCGTGAGAGACAAACAATTGCCAGAAGGGAGACGCACATCCAGTAATTCATTAGATGGAAAAGAAAGAAAGACAGAAAAGTTTATAGAATAAACAAGTAGCCTAACAGCGTTCTGTAAGATTCCACGATCGGCAAATACTTTGGTGACAGGTAAGGGTGTCAGGATTCTGTAAAGAAAAATTTGCTGTCCTGATTTTTTTTTTACTGGAACTGTCTGTGAAGGATGCTCGGTCACCCTTTTTCATTTTGCAGGTGGCACCGTGACGATCGGCGAGATCTCTTTCAAACTCAAAACACCCAAGAATCCCGAACTCGTTCCTGTCAAACACAGTATGTAACTTTCATTATGGGTGTGTCAGAGTTTTGTGATGTATGAGCAAAAGTACTGCAGAGGCATGTCTGAATGACGAGATTTATTTTTTCCGGGCCACCAGTGTCTGATTCGCTGCCACAGACGGTGGCTCAGCACCTGCGATGGATCATGCAGAAGGACCTTTTGGGCCAAGATGTATTTCTCATTGGACCCCCAGGACCCCTGAGACGATCTATAGCTATGCAGTACCTCGTGAGTGCTCAAGTTTTTCACACTCAAAGCTAAATATTTGTGATTATTAGGGATTGTAAAGGTTGTGTGACAAATGTGTGAGAAAATCATTGAGCTGTTTAAAAAAGATGTTCCTCAAAGAAAGATTAGAGGAGATTTGCATCTTTCTTCATATCCAGTGCAGAATATTATTGAACCAGTCACGGAATCTCAACAAAGCTGGATGTCTGATCCCTCAGACAGCACTGTATGAAGAACCTTCATTCAAATGTTTCATTACAAATTCATTGTGGTGGTGAATAGAATAAGGAAGGAAGTGTCACTGTTAAATGCTTATAGACTCACCTATATATGCAGTTGCATTAAGTCACACTTTGTTCCTTGTACAAGTTTATGCTTCAAAGTTCAGAGTGCAGAAGTTCATCCAGTAAATGAATAAAAGAAAACATGCAGATGTAGATAAATGGTGTGAACCACTGCACATCTTTAGTAAGTTTAACAATTGAATATCAAATCCTAGAAAGTTTCAAATGTTTAAAATAGAATTGAAAATGTGCAGTTGAAACACTGAAAAACCATAAAAACAACAACAGAACCAGAGTTTTGCACATGTTGCTCGACACACTTTTGTACTTTGTCTATAAATGCATTAAGACCGTAAACAGAAGAAGTTAAAAAGCTTAACAGAGGCTAGAACAAACCAGTTATTTGACAGTTATTTGTAACCAGAACGTGAAAACTCATTATCTTATTAAGAGTATGATATGACTGAGGTCATTCACGCTTCATTTCTTATCTTACTGTAACCTTTGATGCATTTTTCACAAGGGGACAGAGCTCAGAGGCTACCAAATTGGAATGGCATGTTATATCAGAAATACTTTAAATGCTGAACAAAAACTAGAATTTGCAAGAATTGACTAATTTCTTTGTGGGTTTAGTTTTTCCAACCTTGTAGCTGAATGTTCCAGGTGCAGGTGGAGTTGAGTACTTTTTTAGTCATTCGCATCTGGGTATAATTGTCTTTGTTGAACTTTTTTTTTCTTTTTAATAGAAAGATGTCTTGAATGAACCTAAATAGTTTTTTTTTTTAAGTACCGCTGGTAATGTTTAACCCCTTTTTGTTAAATAGGAGTTGACCAAACGGGAAGTCGAGTATGTCGCTCTGTCCAGAGACACCACAGAGACGGATCTGAAGCAGAGGAGGGAGATCCGATCAGGAACGGCCTTCTACATAGACCAGGTAAGTCTGTCTTTAGTGGATTTCTACACCAATAAGCAGAATTTGAAATGAATGAAATGAAAGTTTGTATAGCAGCTCCTCCAAACAATATTATCCAGCCTCCTCATATTTATCTCCACCCACAATTTACCGTCAGTTGAAGTCAGAAGTTGGAAGTCTTGAAATCCTATATGTTATTGAACACGTCACACCAGCACCCACCATAACAGAAAAAAAAGATTATAAATACTCGTGAAAAGTAGTCCATAAGCAACAGTTCTAAATATTACCCTCTAAAATCTTACGCGAAACACAGGGGCATGAAGTGACAGCGAAGCTCGGGGTTTATTGATCTGATGTGTATGTCAATATCTGAGAAGAAGGCTTAATGGATATCCTTTTAGGTATTTTAAACAAACTGTAATTAAAAATTCTCATTAGCTCTGAGTACCACCCATTTTCACCTGGTTTATACCACAAAATTACCTTTTACATGCAGTACCACTGTCAGTACATATTTCGCACAAGTCATTATGACATTACAGAGAAAAATAAATCCTCAGGAGCAACTTTCACTGTGCTTTGCAGCAGAAAAGGTAAATGTTGCTGTTATTGCACATTGGAGTTCAGATTTTTTTATTGCACATTTGTAAAATCTGTTAATCTGTTGCTGCAGATCTTAATAGACCTGCAGTATCTCCCTCACGGCAGGAGGGTGAATATAGGTGGTTCCCAGGATGAAAGGGGTCTTTGATCTTTTGTGGCTCTCTGCAGGCATCGGGCTCTGTATATGTCTGTGAGACAGGGAAGCAGACTCCCTATGGTGTCCTCAGCTATTTAACTACTCTCTGCTGAGCCTTGCTGTCAGCCACAGTCCACCCTGCAAACTACAGCAGGATGTCAGGGGTGATGATGCTCTCAAAAGAACATTTGTCAAAGGATAGCAACAGTTTCTGGGACAGGTTGTCTCTCCTCAGTGATCTTCAGAAGTACAGCTGTTACTGTGCCTTTTTCACAAGTGAGGTGGTCTTCATTGTCCATGTGAGGTCATGTGAGAAATGTGTCCCCTGAAATTTAAAGTCAGCGAAACTCTCTATCATGTGGTAGCAGGTTCTCTGGTCTTTTTCCTAAAGTCAATCACCAGTTCTTTGGTTTCGGAAGGGTTTAGAGTCAGCAAAACTCCCATCATAGCTGCAGTGTCGGTTTTCTTGCATGCCTTTTCTTTTTAATTAATCAAGCTTCATGCAAACACACACCCACACACTCAGTTAACTTTATACATTTAGTAACCATAGAAACTAGCAGTTTCCTTGGATTTAGACTGGTTTCTCTGACCAGAACTTTCTGTTCCTTTTTCATCTTCTGTCAATTCTAACGAAAGAGAAACGTGGCCATTAAACTGTTTGACTTAAGGCAGTCAGCAGAGACAACTAATGATAAACTGTTATAATTAACATGGTATTATCCACAGCTAATTAGCACATGTCCTCATCTTTGTGAAAAAAAATCAGTTGCGTAACAGTTCAGATATCAACTCCATGGGAACGGGTGCAGTTTATCCAGATTTTATTTTCGGCACATGTATTCTTCAGACGTGGTCTTCTGAAACAGAACGTCTCATGCCTACTTTAAATTTCTTATGATCAGACTGGAGTTCAGAAACTGTGGTGTCACTCCACTTTCCTCAGCGCTAACTGAAGGTTGTGTTGTATGCACATGTTTCCACAGTGAACACAGAATTCTCTGTTAACGCATGGTCAGGGTTTGAGAAGTGTGTGTGCTTTGTTTACTTGGATAGAAGCATCTGCCATGAACGTTTGTATATAAACACCCCTCTGAGTGGTCTTATAATTTAATAAAGGGTGAGGTGGCCTGTCTGTGTGCCATTGCAGATTAAGCATTGAGGCATTCACACTGCTGATGTTAGAGTTTTGTTCAGCATTAGCAGATTTCTCTAATTTAATCTCTATAATGGCCATAATAACTTTTACTGAAATGAATAGCAGGGTTCCCAAGGGGGCTGTAGCACAAATCAATTTAATTAAAAACCTGTGCTTGTGTGTAAAAATCTACTGTAGGTCTATATCCGTTGCCAAATAGCCAAAAAAAAGGAAACCAGTGCAAGGAAAAAGTTTGAACACCCTGCATGGTCGCCACTCAATGAGATGGCCAGCATTTTGGCAAATATCACAACACGTTTAGCAGCAGCTAAGTTTTTTTAAAATTCTTGTTTCTGGGATTTTCTGTCATTCTTACCGCAAACATCTTCGAGTTCCTTGAGATTCTTGGGTCGTTTTAAAGTCTGTCCGCACATTTTTGATGATGGGGGGCGTTGAGGGTCAAATCAAAACCTCAAACTCTCTTCTCTCGAGGTTGTCACCTGTGAATTTTAAGGCATGTTTATACCTTAAAATTGAGGTTTATACCTCCAAAGGACGACCACCAGTCACCTCAGCTGACTCCTTTTTGTTGTGGAGTAGTAGTGTCTCTACCCTGAGTTCCCGACCTGGAGATTGTTTGTTGCTTCAGTATGTTTTACAAATTCTGAAGCTTATTGTCTTTTATTTTACATTCCATAGTTTTAGCTCACCTTATACCAGAAAGCTGTGCTATGGATGCGAGCTCATAAATGAATAAAGTTATTCAGTATGTGCTCATGTGCTGGTGGTTTTGATTTAACTGCTCCGTATGCAACACTACATTACAACTCCTGTGGCACCAAAGTGAGGTGGCAATAAGAGGCTGCATCGCCTGGTGTTAGCACTATGGAGAGCCTGAGCCAAGACTGTCCATATGTCATGTTTCCTAGTCCAAAGTCATAGAAAGAATCTTTGAATCATGTCTTTTGACTGGTCCTTTTCCAGAATGTAATTATCACCACATGCTGTCTTTTCCAAGAAAAAGGAAAGCTAGTCAACGCTTCTATCAGAGGCACATCCGCCTCCCACCTTCTCATCAAAATGAAAAGTTGTCCATTGTTTCCATGGAAACAGCTCATTAATAGATGTAGCATTCTTGATAGGGCCAATAGGTGTTGCTTATTTCTGGTCCTCTGTAGATCTAACCATGCAGTGAGCATGTGTTTGTTTATAAGTTGGAGTTCTGCAATTTCACATGAGCCTGTGGGTGCGATTATTAAGTAAAAGTACACAATACTGAATCTTTTGCCTGTTCCAAAGAACGATAATGTGTGGGTGTGAATTACAAAGCTTCAGTCATCGGGGATAGTTTGGTATCGTAGGAGGTATGTGTTTGTGTGTTAAGTAGAACATTCACGTATTCCTCCGGGCCCTGTGCTGATTTGGAGCCCTATATTCAGGCTTAACGTGTCAGTCCCTGTGCATTCTGTGTCCCTCCCCTTTCTAGGTCTTTCTTTTTTCTCTCTTTCCTTCATTTCAGGCATCATTCCACCCCACAAGTTTGCACAAAGGCTGTAGTCACATGAATATAATCGCATGCTTAGTATAATTTTGACATTTAAACTCACCCGTCTCATTTTGCAGGCTCTTATGTAAGACAGCTTACTTCAAAGCCGCACGGCAGAGTCTTAAGTCTATATTACAATAATAGAAAGTTTACCTTCTCTATCAAAGTTACATTTGAACTGGAATCAATTTCAACTAATTGTAAGCTTCTGAAGTTCTCTTTTGAGCTAAAAAAAACTAACGACATTTAGGTTAAAGGTTGCAGTTTAATCCCTAAACACTCCTATTATGCCAATTAAAGCCAATAATGATAATGATAATGATGATGCTAATGATAATGCAGATTAATTTGTCATCCAGGAGAAAACAGGCAAATTTAATCCGAGCACTGGTTTGGAGTGTCCCTACAGTGTCCCACTGTATGGCAGTGAAAAACAGATTCAGGTTTTTTAAACATCAGAATTCTATGATCAGGAAGACCAAACTAGTGGTGATCCTGGACTCTGATGTAATTTTGAATGTTCTTGGACTGAGACCTAGAAAATATGTAGGATCATTTTGTTCTGTTCAGCACCTTCTGGTTTTAGATATCATCCCGGTTATTGTTTCCAGTGTGCATGTCCTGTCATCATTTCGCTACTAAAATAGTTTGAAGGACCTTGAAGGAGATGCAGTCGGTTGTAACTTCGTGAGGGGAAGAGACGGAGCATCTATAAAATCAGGCGGTGTTTGTGGTCTGTTATAATGTTTAGGTGAGTGGTGTGTGTAGGAGTAACCAACACATGTAGAGTGTAACGGGGAATGAGAAGCTCCCCGAAAGACCACTAACCTACAAAGTTTTTTTTTTTTCTTTAGCTTCATTTGTGCTGTAGATAAGAATCCTGAAGAGATGCAACAGCCAGTCAGCTGTTGGTAGATGAGTCAAAGTCATGTTGTAATTCATCCATCTTGTATTTATTTCTTTTTTTTAAGTAACAGTGGTGATAGTTACTGGCATGTAGTGATAGACTGTATGTCTTCTTCTTCGTCATCCTCTGACCAGTACTCCTCCTCTCTGTGCCTTTAATGATGGAAATAAGGCCTTTCTCTTGGATAGAAGATTCCTTGGTTAGGTAATTAAAATAGAATAATGATACTAATAGAATCATAGTTGTTGATAATGGAATACATTTCTTCTCCATAGTTCTTTGTTATTGTTACACGCTGTAACTTAAAGAACTGATGTTTAGGGCAAAGTCTTACTGATGTTTGCAGGGTTGTTTTGTAAGGACAAGTTCAGCGGTTATAATGTTGTGGCTGATCTGGTTTATGCATTGTATGTTTTTATATGTGCATTTGTCTTTAGATCTTTCTTCCCCAGAATTTTCCATTCATTCATCGCTCTCTGACACCCGTTAAGTGTTGGTTAAAAGCATCTCAGTTTCTGCTGGGATGTTTTTCTTCCTCCTGTGGGGTTTGTATCAGACTGAACACAAGGGCCAACTGTGCTTCCCCGCCTCTCGCCATCCTGCGTCACTCACATTTCTAACAATTATCTGATTATAGCGTTGGTGCCGAAAATGGATCAAGAGTTAAATATAGAGCATCTGGTCCTCACTATAGTTTTATAGCTTTGCTTCCCACACAACCTGCCACGTATTTACATGTTAACCTAATTACATGGCCGCTCGCTCTGCGGTCCACCCAGACAGCTAAAGTTTCCTGCCTCTTGATGTCAGATGTGCGTTTTGAATTCTACTGAAAAGAGCATCAGCACACACATACTGTATACATGTACACTCGCGTAGATGTGCGGAACAAACATGCAGCATGTGTGCGCGTGGCAGAAAATAGACCTCCCTTAAAAAGCAGGGACTGTGTTGAAAGTTTTGAGGTAGTTTGGAGGACATTCTGAACAAAGTAAGTTGAGGACACTCTCAGAAAAGGTTCATTTTGAGATTCTTAGAGCATAGGGAGCTAGAATTCATACATTGTCAGGTTGATCTTTGAGTCAGGGGTCATTCTGGACAGTTGAGCAGAAGATTCTACCTGAGTATGAACTGATTACAGTGGACAGAGTGGGTTTCATCTTTGAGATCAGTTGTTCTGTCTTTATCCCTATTTATCTTAAGTATTGACTTCACTTTTAAGTCTCGATGTCTTATGTGTTCGTCTCTAGTGTGCCGTAAGAGCAGCGACGCAAGGTCGAGTTCTGGTCCTGGAGGGGCTGGAGAAAGCAGAGAGAAATGTTCTTCCTGTCCTCAACAACCTGCTGGAGAACAGAGAGATGCAGCTGGAGGACGGACGCTTCCTGATGTCGTCTGAGCGTTACGACAAGCTGCTGCAGGTCAGCGCAGAGCCCCCGTCCACACTCTCAATCAGACAAAGACTTTTTACTTTGGAAAAAAAAAAGAAAAAAAAAAGTGATAATCGTTTAAGGGATGATTACACTAATAGGTGACAGAATTAGTGGTTGTGGTTTGTGAAGCTGAGTAGAAATGAAACTTTACACTGGAGCAGTGAAACTACAGTGCTAATTTGTTATTGTGAAGATATGCTGTCACCATAAAAACCTTGATATTTGTTGTCATAGACGGCGATACAAATGTGTGTTTTAAACCTTTATACTCTGCAGGAGCACACTAAAGAGGAGCTGGACGGCTGGAAAATTGTCCGTGTAAGCGAGGACTTTAGGGTTATCGCTCTCGGGCTTCCTGTTCCCAAATACAAGGGCAACCCGCTGGATCCTCCTCTCCGCTCTCGCTTCCAAGCCAGAGATATCTATTACCTACCATTCAAGGTCAGTCCAGAAACCTGTACATGATCCAGCCCCAAAAGTTTCCCAATGACTCAATAAGGAGATAAAGGGTGGTTGTGTGAAGGACTGCCAAACTCCACTTGTTTATACATTTAACAGTTTTCAGGCTGTGAGCTTTTGAGGATCGTGCGTAGCCCTGCAGCAATTACCTTCTTTGTATTTTCAGGACCAGTTGGAGTTATTGTACACAGCAGGACCAAATGTGGCTGCTGAAAGGTAATTCGAAGATATACACATTTTAGAGCTTGGACCTTTTTAAATTGCTTTTTGTTCATCTTTGTGGTTTCTCATGCGGAGCGTCGTTTTGTATCCTGTTTGTCAGGGTTTCCCAGCTGCTGTCACTCGCCACTACACTGTGCTCCCAGGAATCATCCAATCTTGGTCTCCCTGACTTCCCTGTTGACAACCTGCTTCCTGCCATCCATGTTCTGGTGAGGCTTGAGGGGGAAAGAAAAATCTAAGACCAGGATAAATAAATAAAAAAAAAACAATACAAATTTAAATTTCTCTCTTGTTGCAGAACACTTTCCCCACGCTGTCCTCCCAGCAGCTGATCCACAGGCTCTACCCCTACAAGAGTATCTTAGGCAAGGACGGACACTCTGCTGTCGAGGGTGTGCTGAGTGTAAGCCAAGAGCTTTGTCTATCAGTCAAAATGTTGATGTGTTTTATTTCATTTGCATGTTTGATATATTATCGTTGTTGCCTGCATACCTGTGGTGTCTTTCAGAGATTTGAGCTTTTGGATGGTCGCCGTCAGCCAGCACCCAACTCCATTATGAGTGTGTCAACGACTCGGGAACTTGAAGGCCAGGCAGATGTCACTGTACGTGTCGGAGACAGGGACATCCCCTTCCAGGTACTGTATGGTTTATATCATTTGCTCAACACAAAATGCCAACTATTTTGAAGGTGCAATAGCAGGCCCAGAGATTTTCACTTCTGCTGCATGAGGGGGGGGGGTTCTGCAAAAATTGTGTATTCCTCTCAAGGTGCTAACTGTCTCCATTGTATTGTGTAGTCCACCCCCCACTGAGGTTGCTGCCTGTAATGACAAAGGCCAAACAGCTGTTTGAATGAATCGGATTAATGGCTAAATTACAAGTTATTAACTGATCAATCTCAATCTGCACATCATTTATATGTGGCATTAGTCGTGTTGGCTGCTAATATGCAGTGCTGTATGTCTCCTGGATTCTTTGAGAACTTGAGTTCTTGGAACGTACATGTAGCTTAATTTGTTCCCAGAAATGTGGCAGTGACGCGATTCATCTGGAGGAGCATTTTTATTTATTTTTTTATTTTTTTGAATGACAAATCTGTTGGCTGCTGCTTCATGGCAATTTCTTGTCTTTATCAAACTTAAGGTTCCAGCGGGCACCAAAGATCCACGTCCCCCCAACAGCAGCCCCACCTTCATTAACACACCGAGCCACTCCCAGCTGCTGGCTGAGATGATGCAGTCGCACATGGTGAAGGACATATGTCTGATTGGAGCCAAGGTAGCCCACACACTGTGCAACACACACACACACACACACACACACACACACACACACACACACACACACACACACACACACACACACACACATTCAACACACATATCTGAATTTATTAACAAGAATTATGTATTTCGCAGGGTTGTGGCAAGTCAGTTATTGCCAGAGAGTTCGCTGAGATGCTGGGTTACAGCATAGAGCCCATCATGCTCTACCAGGTAAACGAATGCTTTTGATATGTCATTGTTTTTTTCAAGTTAGATGCCATCAACATTTATTATATGCAGAAGCTCTACAGAGCATGTGCTGAAAAACAGAATGCCCACTGTTTGTGCCAAATAATTAATGAGACAATCAGGCGTTTACCATCTGTCAGTCTTTTGACCCACATTGTGTAACATATGCAACAGCATTTCTTCTCACATACAATCTTTATTTAATTTCCTGTAGTTACATTTGCAGTTCAGGCTTTTCAGGCATGCATCCATCTAATAAGCAAAGAGTTGAAACACTGTGACTTAGATTATGTGATATACATGAGTTTGTGTTTATCCCATACACTGTGCCTCATCAAGTCAAGGGTAACAAATCACATCTAGAAGATGCAATGTGAAAAAAACTTCTACTTATGTGCAAAAAGTTCTTAGAATTGCTTGAGTTGGTTTTGTCTGTTTCTAAGAGAACTCGATGCACATTAGGAGAATGTGAACAGCTTTACGGACCCTGTCTGACCTGGTAAAGGTTATAGATCTTAGCTGGCAAACAGCAAACTCATGTGACTGATCAGCTTCTTCCCATATATGATATGATATGATATGATATGATATCACACATTTCTCCAGAGAGAAAATGATTCCTAAAGAGCTCTCTCCATTTTTGGAGAGGTTTTGATTTGTTTGTTATGGTGTATTAAAGAAGACTTGAAGGTAGTGACTTGAGAACATCAGGAAAGCTGTTGCACTACAATTAGACTTCTTCTTGTAGTCAGAGCCCCCCCCCCCCCCCCCCCTTGTGTAAAATCCCAAATGTATGGGATGTCAAGGCTTTATTTATTTAGAGGAAACAGTTCTTAACCCCACTGGTTACATTTGCACCTGATCACTTGGTTAAGTGCTCATAGACAGTTAAACATGTTTGACTATGGTTTCATGAAGGTTATGGTTCAAGATTCTCCACACATCTCCTCCTGTTTGTGAGCTTGTGATTATGCAGGAAGTGGGCGTGCTGAAGCACAATGTATGAATGTATCACACTGCAGCTATTTTTAGGTCAGGATCCACTCCTTTACTGGGTATTTCATCTCTTCGGCTCTTGAAAAACCACTTTTGGAAAACAAACATTGTAGGCAGACAGTCTTTTTTCTTCTTCTTCCTCTGTCTGTCTTTACAAAGGTTGCAAACAGTTCAATGACCTGGGAACAGCTCAGGAACTGGTTGAACTCGCCACATGCTAAGGAAGAGTGCTTCAGTTCTTTCCTTCCTATCTCTTTAAGTATGGGCTATATATATATATATATATATATATATATATATAAAAAAATTTACATAAAGGGGCACAAGCTGTCTTTCACAGGATGATGTTAATGCAACATGGCTGAAACATTAGAATGGGATGCACTGTATTACATTTACGGACCTAATGCGTCATGTTTGTGTTGGCAACTATTTTTAGTCCTACTGGCTGGTATTTATGATGTTAAATTGGACAGTGCATGGGGGGAGAGGATGGTGAACATCCTATCCTGGGCAATCGTTTTAGTGTGACGCTAACCTTGAAAATGAAGCTGTATATATCCCGCATGAAGAATGGGGGGAAAACTATTTACTATGCCTTTAGTTGAAGTTTATCACCACTGTTGAAGCAGCCGAAAACTGCTCGGGTTCCAGTTGCACAGACGCTCTTCTCAAAATGAGCTCTGCATAGAAGGAAAACGGTAAATCGTTCGCTTCTCGGTAAAAGTTTTTATTACAACCTGCTTGGGTAAAGGTGACTTGTTTACTCCAGGTTCTTGCCCTGATCTGTGTTATGTGGTCTTTGCACCAGTTTAAAGATAAACACAGACTTTAATTCTTTTGGATTCATTACAACGTTTCATCGATTTACCTCACTGTAAACTGTTGTTCAAATCTTGGGGACTATAGATGATTAATTAATTTATAACCATAAAGCCATTTGGAATATTTAGATTTGAAGAAGTAAAAGTTCCGCTTTTGAATTTTTATCTGTAGGTTTCTGGGTTGATTTAAGTAATCAATGAATCAACTGAATCAAAAACTATGCATCCTCTCTGTTTTTAGAATGAATTGCTAACTTTTACGGTAGAATGAATTAAAGTGCACTTCCCAAATTGTAGCAACTGTTACAAAATCTCCTGGGTAATTCAGCAATTACTCCAAACTGTGGTTATTTTGATTTCTCACATTACATATATGCTAAACATTGTGTTTCTGCATTTAGTAACTCATAGTGCTTGTGAGTAATGAAGCCCTTGACCCTGTGCAACATGGCAGAACCATATATGCAAACCCAACTCCATTACTGCCTTGCAGTTGAGAATTATTGTGAGAGGTTCAATAGCATTATCCTCATTGATCCGTTGTTATAAGGCAGTTTGTCGCTCTCTTTGGAGCTTTCAACTAGATGCAGTTAGTAGCTCTAGACTCTAGACTCCCTATTACAAATTTGTCTAACGCTACTTGTCTTCCCTCTTGAACCCCCCAACTGTGCCATGACATGTTAGCATGATATTCAATATGACAGCTTTGCTCAACAGACGCCCTCCAACAGAAAAGTGCCATTAACTGTTATCTGTAAAGCAGAGTTATCAGATTTAGCAGTTTGGCCAGATCATGCGGGGACAGAGTTAAAAGTGTTTCTGATTGCAGAACAAGCTCAGCTTTCGGGATCCGGTTTCACAGAGTGATTGCAAACTCTCTTCTAATCAAATGTTTAAAATTGTGTCCATTAAAATGCTTTATTTTGATTCTTTGAGAAGAAAATAAAATCTCTACACCTTTTTTGGAGAAATTGTACTTATCAGAGCCATTGTGGAAATTAAACTTTATATTTACAAGGAGGAAATTAACAAAGTTTTGACAATTTTTTTTAGCTGTCAGAGTAGAATTGCATAGTGTGATATTGGACACTTATTTCCCAACATATCTGTTGCAATTAGTCAAATCTGCCACTTTTTCCCAAAGTTGAGGAACAAAGTCTATCTTGCTTTTATATATTAGAATTGTCAAACAATTTTGATGTCAACACCTTTTAAATATGATCATTTGTTTGTAAAGGAATATAAAGGAACAAAGTTCAATCTATAGTTTCAGATTTTATATTTTGCTGATAAATTTGAGTTCATATTTCCTCAACCAAATATTATTATCTAATGGAATGAAACTTTCTTTGTTCCCTTGTTTCACTTTCTTTGAACACAAAGATGGTTATAAGCATTTCTTGTTAAAATATTTGACTTTAGCAAAAAGCCCTGCAAAGTTTGTTGTGTGTATATATATATATATATATACATATATATATATATATATATATATATACATATATATATATATATATATATATATATATATATATATATATATATATATATATATATATATATATATATTGCTCATATGGCAAAATCTCTGATTTTATGTGTCTTTTATCCCTTAAGGGTTTTTAACACAACAAAAAATTTGATAGTTTTATATCTTTATTATTTTTACTATAATTGTTATTTCATTTGTTTCATTTCATCAAATGTTTGTATATTCTATGTGTGAAATTTATTTGGAAAGAAACTTTCCCTTCATCACTGTGACTTTACGTGCATCTTCCTCTCATCTTCTTTTTGGTCTCTTTTCAACACCCGCATGTTCTGTCTCTTTCCTGCGTTGCTGTAATGCCACCCCATTCTCCCTCTGTGCCTCTGTCTGTGACTTCCAGGACATGACAGCCCGGGACCTCCTCCAGCAGAGGTACACTCTCCCGAATGGAGACACTGCGTGGAGGCCGTCTCCACTGGTCACTGCTGCCATCGAGGGCAAGCTGCTGCTTCTTGACGGTATACACAGGGTCAACCTGGGAACCCTGGCTGTGCTCTCCAGGTACCCCAGCTAAAACACGTTTTAGAATGCTGTGTTGATATGTGATTATCTGTAGAACTGGGTTTGATAATGAGTGAACCAGACCAATACACAGACATACAGAGTGCTGTGCAAAAGTCTTGAGCCACCCCATATTCCTTTATACAGGGGCAACACTGTATTCAAACATGCGCAAACATAAATGAAAATACAGTGTAAGGGGTTATAGGCTAAAACAGATGTTTTGCTATTTTAGTGAGCTTAAAAGTCAGTATTTGGTCTGAGCTTCTTTATTCTCCAACACAGCCTGAACCCTCTTAGACAAGCTTTCTGTCATTTCTTTAAGTAGTCTTCAGGAATAGTTCTCCAGGCTTCTTGAAGGACATCCCAAAGCTCTTCTTTGGAGGTGGGCTGCCTTTTGTTCCGTTCTCTGCCAACATGATCCCACACTGCTTCAACAATGTTGAGGTCCGGGCTCTGGGGAGGATTCATCCCTCCATAAGACCTGTTGCCACAGATTTTCTTGTGTCATTTGGCACAGCTCAGCCTTTCTTAAGAATGGCTTCTTCACAGCATCCCCTCCTGCAGGCCATTTCTGACGAGGCTTCACTGAACAGTAGATGGATCAACTGAAGCCTCAGATGCATCTCGCAGGTTCTGTGTCTGGTCTTTGCCAGATTTTGTTTTACCTATTTCTTACTGATGTCACTTTCAAATACTGTTAATTTGCTGAAGATAGTTTTTAGGCCTGCCACTTCTTCTTTTGTCTCCATTCGTCCAGTTTCCTCAAATATTTTAGGACGCACTGCACAGCATGCAGAGATATGCATAAGTTTTCAGCTAATAACTTTTTAGGAATCAGCAAAAATACTATTTTCTGTGTGTTTTCTGTGTTATCTTTGATATTTTTCATTGATGCATCTAAAGAAAGGGGAACAAATAATGTCTTTGTAACAAATAAAGTTTTTGTAACTCATCTGTTGTGTGTAGACACAACACTGGTTCATCCCTTGAGTTACTTTGCAGCTCATTCCACTGTGTTTTGTGTCCCAGGTTGCTCCATGACAGAGAGTTGGACCTTTATGATGGGACCAGGCTGCTGAGGTGGGACAGATACCAGACAGTAAAGGAGCAGCTGCAGCTTAGTGACCAGCAGCTACAAGACAGGTACACACACACACAGGTCAGCATACACCTCAGGGCTAATTGTAGGGAACCTTTGGTGGATTTTTTAATTTCCATTTGCATTAAATGTGTGAAAATGTGGTCAGTGGCTGACGGTAATAACTGCAGCCAGCATTACTGCAGTATCAGTGGATTGGCAGGCAGCAAAGACAGAAATAGCCAGAGAGGGATGTTCAGATTTGTGATCATCACCTCTTTTGAAGACTGAAGGTGTTTCTGAAGGTGTGGAAAGAGATGAGTGAGAAGGAAAATTTAACAGGAACTTGCATAAGTGCAGTTAAGAGTCACATATTCTTTACGTTTGTGTTACGTCTCCCTCCTGGATCAGTTCTTAGCAAGCTTTTTCTGAGGATCCGTCGGGGAGGGAGTTAAACCAGGTGTTCACACTGAAAACACAGGACAAACTTTAAAGAGTGCTGGCTGGAGTCTGCAGTGAGGAGGGAGTGCTAAGGAAGCTTTTATAATGTTTTCACTTTGCACCAAAATGCTGCACTGTGGTTTATAAAACAGTTTAAACACTTTAAATTGTTTCAAATACAACACTTGCATCTAAATATAGGATTTTAATGTATTTATCAGTAAGTGTTGCTTAACTGTTCCCTGTGTTTGTGTCATGAAACATGTTTGTGTGTGTGTTTCTTAAAAAGCCACCTAAGGCAGCAGGAAGGATGTTTGTGGTGAGGTGTCTCGGTTAACTGAACCCACTTCCTCGTCTTCTACTCCTGTGGTTCAGACAAACAGTGTAGCCCATACATGTGTGTGCATGTGTGACCACCGGTATTTTATTTAGTGTTATAGTGCAGGTTCCATTTCCATTCTCTGTCAATATCCAGTTGCTGAGTTAGGATAAAACATTTTATAATAAAATTCAACAATAAAAAATGTACATGATGAATAAGATATTTTGTAAATTCAATATTTTTAAAAAAAGAATATAAATAAGATTTTGAATTCAAACATATACATACAAGAATTTGCAAAGATAATAAAATATAAAAGAATAATTTCATGAATACAATATGAAGTAAAAATCATAAATATTACAAATAAAAGCAGGGAAAAAAAATTCTAAAAAGATATCTAACTTAAAGTGCAATTAATGGGAATAATGCCAATGCTAACAACTAACATGAACCTTCTTCCCACATATTCATCCAGTGAGGATGATGATGGTTAGCGCCCACTTTCGCCCGCAGTGCAGTAAATATATCCAGCGTGGGTGTCTCTGTGGTTTGATAGAAATGGACTTTGCTGTCCTGTTGAATCAGACGAGTTCACAGCAAGCTGTCAGAAGTCATGCTTTTGACCCTGACATAGATTGGGTGGGACACACGGATACACACACACGCATCCTTGACACGTTCTATTTGAACCTCCTTCCCAGAGCTACTTGGACACAGCTGAACAGATGTTTGACAGTGTGCGTCTTCCTCTGCTGGTGTGCAGCTGTGTGTTTGTGTGTGTCTTCAGGTCAATCTTCCCTATCCATCCATCGTTCAGAGTGCTGGCCCTGGCGGAGCCCCCCGTTGTGGGCGCCAGTTCAAGCAGCAGCAGAGGTCAACAGTGGTTGGGCCCAGAGCTGCTCACCATGTTCCTCTACCACACTGTTACACCACTGGCCAAAGCAGAGGAGATGGGCCTCATACAGGGCCTGGTGAGAAACACACACAAATCTCCACTTCTAACATTCTTTCCTTATCATCGAGTCATCTTCGTTTTATTTTTTCTCCATTTTTAGACTCCTAATGTTCCAGAAGAAGCAGCAGAGCAGCTATTGCATCTTACACACAGTCTCCGCAAGACAAATGACCCCACAGTAAGTTTGCCTGCTTTTACCACTTTGTTTACACGTGCGTCTTTAAAATAAAACATTTTTCTACGTTGTGTCTCTCCAGGCACAGTCTCTGGCCTCCTCTCTTTCAACCAGACAGCTGTTGAGGATCTGCCGCCGTCTCTCTCAGTACCCTGAGGAGAGCATCGCTCATGTTGTCAATAAGGCTTGTCTCTCTAGGTGCACACAAACACACACACCCTCAGACTGCTGCCTGTTTGTGATATCTTTTGATCTCATAAAAGAGCCATTATTTTCCTTGAAAGAATGGCTCTGAGTGTAAAGATGAATCAGTACATCAGGGTGTATTAAAAGAGGTTTCTGGGAACACAAATTACTGCTTTATATCAGTCTGTTCCAGTGACATGGTTACCACACTTAGTGAACACCAACAGTCATGTTCTGAACTCTCTGGTTACACAAATGAGGCTACCCATAGATTTTATGTTGGAAAATGTACAGAGGCTATGGAGAGCAGCCTTAAATCCTTAATCCTTAAAACAGCATTACAGAAAACTTAAGCACATTTAGTAAAGTGGGAGAGCGTCAAACTCTGGGGAAATATTTCCATTAGCCAAGTTTACATTAAGCAAACTGTGTGCTCCTCAAGAAAAGTGGGGATCTGGCTTCACCAAATCCAGTGTTATGGATTTTATCATTTAAAAATGGCAAAGCTAGCAGTGTATTTGAAACTAATGGAAAACAGAACTGACTCGATTGACACTGAGATGAATGTACGCTTACTTTAATTCAAAGAGGAGTTTGTCTCAGAAAGACAACGTGACAAAAACAATTCTTATCTTTTACATGAGGTATAACCAAGTTTTCACTTTGTGCACAGAAAGATGCTTCACTCTGGCACAGTCTTGATGTTTTTATTGGAAAAGCATCTGCATGTTGGAAGCAGTTGTACATGGCTGGAATACACACAATTGGAGATCTGTTAAAAAGATGTTTACTTTGTTTCGTATGTGGATCAAACTTTTTATTATACAGTGTGTTGGAAAATGTGTATTTAAGCAGATAGGGCATGAAGAGTTTGGAGAACAGCCCTCACTGAACTCTAACACCAAGTTTAAAAAAAAAAAAAAAACTGAAGCAAATTTCAAAACTACAAATCCAAATTAATCTAGAGGTTTGCTTCTTCTTATTATGATTGTGCTGGTCACAGCTGCCAATATTATTCTGAGACACTTGAAACTCTGAAACAACCGTGTTTATGCAATGGCGAAGATGCATTCTGAGTCCAGGCTTGGTTAATCTGAAGACAACATAGTAGAAGGCGATACTACTCCAGACGGATATTTTCGGGCTTGTATAGATACTGATGAAGGCTGGTTTTCCCACTTAGATTGGTTTTTTAATGATTTGCGTTTCTCTCTATTTATGAAGCCATAGGTGCATCCAGAAGGTTAAGAGAATTTTATTCTTGCCATTCTTGACCTCATGAATTGCAACGCCCACCAACATTCAAGTTGGCTTGATAGTTATTGTCATTTTGGCCAGTTGTGCACCTCGCTATTTTTGTACTCTCTCACATGCTGCACGAGTGGTGTGTTTGAGCCAGAGGAAGAATGTGAGAACGGGTTCGTCTCTGCATGTGTACGCCAAAATCTAAACCAAAGAAGGAATAATGAATGCAGATAGGAATACTAAAGCGAGCAGCTACGGTAAACCCCTCTGTTGCATATCAGCTCCAAATACTTGGATGTAATGCTTTCTGAATGTGTGTCTTAGGTTCCTGCCCAGCCTGGCCCGTGCCTCTCTAGAAAAAAGCCTCAGCAACTGCTCCATTCAGGACACACCAGATCCTGCTGAACACACTCGTGATTATCCCTGTGAGTTCCACTTGCAAGTATATGTTTCTCACTTTTTATTTTGCACGTTGAAATGAGCTCATAATTGCTTTCTTGTGTAATTAGATATGCCTGGATATGATGAACAGACGTGCACTTATTTTTTCTTTAACGCAGCTTGAATTTGATATATTTATTTATTTCTAACACAAGTCATAAACCAAGGCAGACACATGTTTTACTAAAAAAAGCAAGTGTGAAAGATAAGAAACAATCTATCCCAAAGTGAGTAATGTTCCTCTTAAGTTTTTGAAAATCAGGACCCATCTGAGTCAAACATGTAGTCATCATGGTTACAGACGACATGAACGTCTTCCAGAGCTGACACATTCATGATTCCACCACCTGAGCATGTGTGATATTGCATGTTCGGCGTGTGAATGCTGATGGTGCCAATCAAATCAGCTTGGAGATGTTAAAAGCTGTGGTTGTTATCACTGCGAATGGTACCATCACTACAATGAAGAAGCAGCTAATAATGTTTTGGATAGATGTGATGACATCAGTTTTAGTTATTTTGTGGAGATTTGATAGAAGTTGAAGAAATAAATGATCATTTTTCATTTCTAATACTGATAATAAAGACTTTTTAAACTTTTTATTATTTTGTTCATTGTACACCACTATTACTCTTAAATTAAATTCTTTCTACAAAACAGCTTTAAGGTTTTTACTTTTTGCTTAAAGCTAAAGTGCGCCCTGTAACGTTCCAACCGAATCCCTGACATTATTGGCAGCTCACGTCTCTTTGATTTAGTCGGTCAAGCTGAAGACATGCTGTCAGGAAAGGGTCGCAGATGGTGGGAGATCACTTTTTTGTTAGCTCCAATGCATAGATTTTAGGGTTTTTCTCCTTCACTTAATTAACTGAAGAAGTTGGTGAGCTCAAACTGAGTTTCTCAGTGCTGGACTGCAGATAACTACGCTGCACATTCCTCCTGTTTGTCTCCAGGTATGGTCAAGGATGGTGTGTTGACTATTGGCAATGTATCAGCTCCCATCTACACCCCCGATATGAAAATGAAGGTTCCTGACGTGCTCTTCTATGATAATCCACAGGTAACCAAACACAAGATCACAATGTAACTTTCACTTGTTGTATTAAAAACACAGCAGGAAATGCTCCAACCTACAAGG
Organism: Odontesthes bonariensis; assembly: GCF_027942865.1. Taxonomy (NCBI): domain Eukaryota; kingdom Metazoa; phylum Chordata; class Actinopteri; order Atheriniformes; family Atherinopsidae; genus Odontesthes; species Odontesthes bonariensis. The sequence goes on along the minus strand of NC_134517.1, from coordinate 32,723,822 downwards.
CAAACCCTGTATTTATCTCTGGTGTCAACATCGGAATTTTCATGCCTCACTCTGGGTGGCAGCTTCCGAGCAAAAGATGTTGAAATATCTGCAGCTGATGATGATTTTGATAGTAGGTAATGACATATATGCCAATTTTTGTTTACTTTCTCATTGGTGTTGGCCACTGTGGCACAGTGTTACTAAACCACAGTATGCTCAGAGAGGAACCAACCGTGGAAATGACACTCTGACATCCTCTGGCAACACCGATGACGCTGTGCGACCCAGATTCGCCTCTTTTCTCACTCTGTCCTCATTCTGCCCTTTTCCTCTGCCTGCTTGTGTTGGAGACTGATATTAAAAAAAATGAGAAGAAAGGATGGGTGGAAGGAGGATGTCCTACTTTTTGAATGACCTGTTTTCTATCTTCAGAGTTGCAGCATATTTATGAGAGAGAAAAGACATCAGGCTGATATTTTGTTTTTTTCATAACGTGTAACACGTTAAACACTCTGGGTTAAGCTGACATTTGTACGTCCTCAAAGCTATGATTTCTGAATTATTTGTCAAATGTGTGTCTGTATGTGTCTGCAGCACATGATGGTGATGGAGGACATGTTGAAAGACTTTCTGTTGGGAGAACACCTTCTCTTGGTGGGCAACCAGGTGAGTGAAATATCAAAACTCTTCATGTTCTGCAACATATTGTAACTTCACACCTTGATTTAAACGAAACCCGTTGAGCCTTTGTCCATAAAGGTCCAATTATGGATCGCTGTTGGTCTCAAACATGGGTTTACAGAAGTGGGTGTATCTTGTTTTTGCAGCGAACGCCCACACATGTCAGCTCTGTTTGAACACAGAGGGGAGAGTTATAAAACAGGCTCCCAGCATACTGATGTCAACCTCCAAATGCGCCCGCTCACAGCGAGCTGTTGGCAAAAGGACACATGTAGCTCTCCCTTGGGGACACAGAATGTCCCCATTCCAGATCCAATGGGCAGGGTTAAAGGGAGGATAGAGGAAGGGTGAGAGAAAGTAGATATGGTGTACTGTCACCCCAAAGGAGGTTGTCTGTGTGTGCCCTTGCATTAATGTTAATGTACGCGCATGCATGTGAGAAAGTTTGAGTGGGAGAGGCCATTTGCAAATCTGAGTGCATGACCATGCATGGGCGAAGCTGAGACATTAGAAGCTGTCAGAGCAACTTACTGGATGTCTGACAGACTGGCCGAGAGATTCAGTAGTCGTCCAGGAGAGGCCAGTGGGAGTCCCACAGAGCAGCCCGTGTCAAAACGGAGTATCATCAAAACCAGGGGACACTTCTGGTTTTCCTCTGTGCAGCTGGAACGGACACCTCTTTATCTATCTTTACAGCCAAACACTGTAAAAAAGATTGGACACAGCTTTCTGTTTAAAAATTGAAACAGATGCAGAAGTGCCATAAACGAAGGAGGAGTGGCTCCTGTAGCTGCAAAAAGAGTCGGTTTGTATTGACTACAAGTAGAACAGCTTAAGAAGTGAAAAGTAAGTGTGAGACACACCAAGGAGATTCAGTGCCTCCTCTTCACTCCTGTTTTAAAACAGCATAATGGTCAAAACACTGGCCTATATCTACTGAAGGTGTTTTCACACTTTAACCCCAGAGATTCTCAGGAAAATAGTGGACAATTTGGTCTGAACCTTTTCTGGAATTACTGTTCTCTCATGTGCCTTTCTGCTGGAGATGTGCTCTCACGGTTGTAAATTATGGGGAAAATGTCCTTCAAGAGCGCAGCGTGGGCTGCAGAATTTAGTTTGTGGATATGGATAGGAAATGTTTTCCTTGAGGCTCCTTGTTGTGTATCAGGACTGTATGTATCTAGGTACATATAGGTCAGCATAAAAGGAGATTGAAGCAGCAACTCTTACCAGTGCACTCTCGCACACACTCGTAAATGCTCTGGAAGATTGGCTGCTACAATCCTACACAGTCTCATCTACTAAACCTGCAGAGACTTCACTGGCAGCCTGGGTGGAAAGTATCTGCAAGAAGTCCGGAGCGAATGTTGTAAACATTGCGTTCACGCGTCCCACTGCTCTGGATCGCCTTTAGGAGTCCAGTGTATGTGTGAAAATGGCTCAAATGTGAGTCCACAAACCATTGGGTGGTGTCACCGCAATCCATTTTTAAATAGCTTTGTTTACAGCCTGTTAGAAAAAGGGAGTCCATGTGCTGTGCAAGATTTAATGAAACTTAATTCTGCATGTTGTTGATTGTTTTATTTTTTAATCCTTTCACAGGGCGTGGGTAAAAATAAAATAGTGGACAGATTTCTGCACCTTCTCAACAGGCCCAGGGAGTACCTACAGCTCCACAGGTGAGGAGAGTCAACTCATTTGTTAAAGCCTTTCACACAAAGCTCTCACATGCTTGTGATATCCCTGTAACACACTTTAGGTCTTTTGAGCATACACTTGTGAAGTTTTCCTTCTGCTTGCTAAGTTACATCTGAACACGCCACAAGACTTCTGAAACAATGTCCTTTGGACAGACCAGACCAAAGTGGAGATGTTTGTTCATAATGCACAGCAGCACGTTTGGAGGAAACCAAACACAGCATATCAGCACAAACACCTCACACCAGCTGTCAAGCACAGTGGTGGAGGGCTGATGATTTGGGCTTGTTTGCAGCCACAGGACCTGGGCACCTTGCAGTCATTGGGTCCTCCATGAACTCCTCTGTATACCAAAGTATTCTAGAGTCAAATGTGAGGCCATCTGTACGACAGCTAAAGGTTGGCTGAAACTCGGTCTGAAAGTGGGAAGCTGAAAATAACGATGTGGTCAATATGTTTTCTGAGGTTGTATTTACCTGATTTTAGGACTTGGTGATAACCAAGTTATTTTTTGATAATGTCCTATAAATGCCCTATAAAAAAAAAACTTAGTTTCTAAAGAGAGTGTCCTTTTTTCTCACCACTTTTTATTGGTTTTAAGTCATGAACAAAGTATTGCTCTTTAAGGGAATATGTCAGCTGCCAGGATGTTCTCTCGCCAGCCTTGGCCTTCCCATCTAAGCGTGTCAAAGCTATTTTGGTCATCTGTAAAATAGGCCATTCTTCACCAGAACAATGACTTTCACATGTTCCTATCAAAGAGAAACTATTTCAAGGAGTCCTTAATAAATTGGGATTTTCTGCTTTTATAAAAACTCACAATCACACTGCGGGAAAGTTAGGTCAGAGTTCCTCATCCATGAACCAGTGGGTTGTGTGCCGTAAAATCAGCTTTCATTGTTGAATGTGGCTTAGATCAGTCAGAGGCACTTAGCAGTAATAAGAAGGCAACGGGATGTGTGTCGGTGACTCTTGACGGGAGGCGAGCAATAAAAAGAATCCATTCTGAAAGCGTGACAAACCTAAAAGTGGAAGAATTAACAGAGATACAATGCAAAGAAATGGATTTGCAACAGTGACATACAGTCTACATGTAAGTGCCATTGAATATAATTTAACAGCACTTTAACATACAGACACAGCCACTTTCTCTTGTCGGCCTGTGTGTGTGTATACTTGGTCAAAGTCTTGTGAAAGTCGAAGAGGGGCTGAGCATGGATGTGGCCTGGTTAGCTACCGTAGCAGTAGCTAATATTAGAGCAGGGCAGAGGCAGGAGGATCTGTGCATGTGGCTTTTGGGAGCCTGTGACTGAAATCCTACAGAGATGTGGCTTAGAAAAGCAAAAGAAATGCAGTCAGACAGGAAGGAAAGTGGGACAGGTCCTGGGTCACACTTCAAGGTATCGAGGAACGTTTGAAGGAGGTGTTCAGAGAAACAGGGTGGGATCATTTTGAATTGGTTTGGATGAGTAGATGTTGATGGTCACTTGAACTCTAGTGGTTTTACTGACACCCTATTCATCTGACCTGCATCTTTGGGTATCCAATGACGCAAAAGCCACACCAAACATTCTGACACTAAATTGGCATTTTACACATCAACAAATCAGGAGAAGAATGACTATTTAGAGGACTGTCTGTGTCTCGGCATATTTAGAGACGTAGTTACAAAGACTCTTTATGAAATGACTTGAAAACAGCTATTGTGAAAGCACTTTATGAGGTGGATTGGGCAACATTCGCAAATGCCAACTAAAAATTTGAATTACTTGAACTACTAATGCTTTTTCAACCCCACCTTTATGTTAAAGCTAAGTTGTTGTTGTTTTTTTTTATTATGTTGGTCAGCACTGCTCTATATAGGGATTATAGGGAATTATTCACCGAGTCTGGTCCATTTGTTTCTTGTGTTTACCTTGGATTTGGTAGACTAAAACTTAGACTGTTTGTGTAAACTTGGCCTCACAACATTTAAATACTTTGCAGTGTACAATTTAAAGATTTGGTTTGGGCACTGGCTTCTAACCAGCACTGGAACCACTGGTGAAACTAGAAATGAGGCATTAAGAGACTAAAAGTCTTTATCATTTCATACCATTTACAAAACTTGTAATGCTTCACCTTGTTTGTGTAACATATAGGGCTGTCACTTTTTGCTTTCACTCTTATTTTCTGCTTGAATGTGGGGAAAGTTTGAAGGTTAGTAACCTGTTCAAATTCAAATTAAAGACAGGCTGAGATAGGCTGTAGAGATGGATGCCTGGGACTGTCCAAAGTAGCTTACCTTGGGTTTTATCAGGGGCTACTTTAGTATCAGCTTGGCCTAATGCATCATCGGTTAAAAAAAGTGAATACTATATTTGCAAAAAATTGATTTTTGATTCTTTATGCTGTGGGGGAAAACATTTTTGGATTAATAAAATATTATTCAATTGAATTCTATTAAATTCTATTCAGTTGTGACACCAAATAATCTATAATAAGTAGGAGCAGTGTTTGAGCGTATTATTTTACACCGCAAATTGCATAGTAATGAACAGATAAGGCCGTTTGTCAACTTTTTATAATAGCTGTCTAACTCCACAATGAAAAACTATTTTCAAATTCTTGCCACCCAAATGAGGCAGCACATTTTGGAGAAAATTACAGTCCCAGTAGCACCTCTTTTTCCACATATATATGAAAAAACAAAAAACTTGGAAGCAAGCCCACTGCACTCTAATTATTGCTGTCCTTTGGATGAAAAATCAGTATTTTCCCCTGAGCACTGGATGAGTCATCATCCTTTTTAGGAGTTTTCTAGGAATTTTCAAAGTCTTAAAAGACATTTTGATAACATAAAGCATATTTTGGATGCCCTGGTATGGACTGGCAACCTGTCCAGAGTGTACTCCGCCCCTCACCCTATTGCAGCTGGGATAGGTTCCAGCCACCCCCGCGACCCTGAAATGGATTAAGTGTGTTTAGGTAATAGATATGAATGGGTATTATTTTATTATTGTTAGTCCAGATATTGGCATCTTGGTCACGAGTAGCACATGACTCAACAGAAAAGCATCTGTCATTTCATTAGGACTTTAAAACTTTAAAGCAACTAAAGGTTTATTGAGGTACGGTCATGGTTTGTGTTTGATAGCTTGTTTGCATTTTGTTTGCTTTTCAAACTGAGCATCCACAGTGTCATCCTTGTTTTTGTGCTTGTAAGTGTGACCCCCTTTTTCCCCCTCCTCAGAGATACAACAGTCCAGACTCTGACCCTGCAGCCTTCAGTGCGAGATGGCATCATTCTGTACGAGGACTCACCTCTGGTTAGTTTGTAATGCAAGCACATATTTTGTGATAACTTTTGCAGATTTTCCTTCCGTGTTTGATGAATTTGTTACATTAGGAAAAATAAGATGAAACCGATTATTTTTTTTTTTTTTTGTACCTCATAAATGTGTGCTCTAATGACACATTTAAGCACTTATTTTTCTAAATGTAGATATTAAAGTGTGAATGGCAATAAGAACTTTGATATTGCACCTCAGCCACCCACACTGCAGCTCAACGAGAGCCTCCAGTGGGAAGTGTCTTTTACTTTAAAGGTTGAACTGTCTGCTGTACATGTGGGGGCGACATAAAGGAAGCACTCCTGTGATCAATTTTAGCTTTGGCTTCTTTCAGCAAGTGAGAAGAGTGGCTTGCTCAGGTTAAAACAAGAAGAAGTGACGCGGATGAGGTGGGATTGATTATCCATGATTAAGAGCACTTTGCTTAGTGGCCTCCGCTTCCTCACTGACTCAACCATCTGCTTCTGATCAATGAGGGTTCCAGTCTTGTGAATGACTTTATTGATCCTGCAGGGATCTCTGGTGCTGATGCTGTGCCCCCATCAGACCACAGCACGGCAGGTGGCACTCACCATCACAGACTGGTAGAAGATCTCCAGCATCCTGTGTATATTAAAGGATTTGAGCTCCCTTAAGTAGAATCTGCTTATCTTACTCTTGTACACATAGTCAGGGTTGGTCCTCTGGACCAGTTTGCCATTCTGATAATGGTATGAATACTTGCAGTGTTCAACAGCTGACACAACTTGTCTGAATTGGTAATTGCAGCCCCTCCAGTTCTCAGTAGAGTTATGGCTTCTTTAAATTAAAAGGAGCCAGTTGAGATGGTTCGGGAATCTGATCTGAATGTCTTCAGGACAGCTCCCAAGGGAGATGTTTTGGAGATGTGTCAATGAGCAAAGAGTGTTATATTTTGCCATAAACGATTTCTGTGTGTGTTCAGGTGAAAGCGGTGAAGCTTGGTCACATACTTGTGATTGACGAGGCTGACAAAGCTCCCACTAACGTCACCTGCATTCTCAAAACTCTGGTGGAGAGCGGAGAGATGATCCTTGCCGACGGGCGCAGAATCATCTCCGGTACGTTGGCACACCTCTGACTTTAGCACCAGTAGATGTGTCCCAGATACAGAGTGCAGATAGAGGAAGGGCAGTTAAATGTTAGATGCAAGCCAATTAAGGAGGCTTAGGGCAAAAGCTGTTGTGGATGGTAGCAGCAGATTCTGGATCTTGCTAGACTGTAAACATGTAGGTCTTCCATGTAGTAATCACACAAAACAGCTTCTCATGTCCTGAGAGACTCAGACCACCACAGGAATGTAAATATGTCTACTGTCCTGAGTTTGTGTTTAGGAAGTTATAAAGTCAACCGTGTAGATGTGTGACAGAAAGAAAGTATTATCTTGTTTGCTCAAGAATGGTAACTCCACTTTGTCCAAAGATCCCCATGAAGCCAACGGGAGGCCCAACACCATAATCATGCACCCAGACTTCAGGATGCTCGTCCTGGCTAACCGACCTGGTTTTCCATTCCTGGGCAATGACTTTTTTGGAGCGTTAGGTAAACAGACACATGTGCACAATCCAACAGCATGAAGGAAAGGATAAGCAATCTTGTCTTCTGTGAAGTAAAAGTAGATGTATTTAAAGTGTTAAGAGTTTTTATCAAGGCTTAAATTTCTCCTGGTGTAGTTGTTATTTGTTCTGCATTGGGATACATTGGGATATGTAATGTCCATTGATCGCCATGTCCAAGGTCCTGTCTTAGAAAACAGTATAAATGTTCCCAGCCAAGCTGAAACTGTTGGCCTTTCACCTCCTGGTCTCCTGGGGCACCGCAAAGAGAATTTCTTTGGAAGTTAGACTGATATATGTGCTCATGAAAACCTGAATTTTGAGCTGTTTGAAGTTTTACTTGATGCTCTGCAGACAACAAAGTAATCCTTCCTGTGGGAAGTGTTTCATGTTAACCTGTGTAGAATATTGGAGACAATAGTCAAATCTGTGTATCTTGTAACAGGTGACATTTTTAGCTGCCATGCTGTGGATAATCCAAAGCCCCAGGCAGAGCTGGCAATGCTGAAACAGTACGGCCCCGATGTCCCCGATGCTACTCTGCAGAAACTGGTGGCCGCCTTTGGAGATCTGAGGTCCATGGCTGACCAGGGCACCATTACCTACCCCTATTCTACTCGAGAGGTGGTCAACATCGTTAAACACCTCCAGGTAAGAAGATGCATACAGAACATACCCTTCAACAGCAGATGAGTTCTTTATCTTTTTTATTACATCTGTCTCGGTCTCAGACTAGTTTCTATCAATAATTCATCACATTTATGTGTCCTCAATCCTCCACTGCTTTAATAATGCAAGAGAGAGTCCTCACAGCTCAAATGTGACACGGAGGGAAGACGGTGTTCCCTGCCTCTTCAGTCTCTCACACTAACACATGAACACACACACCTAAAAATGAACTGTTACACAATAAGGTCTTATGTGGAGTTGTAGGAGGTTTTCACACTGGTCGATGGCCAGGTTATGCAAGAAAAGAGCAGTGATGGGAGGCATCTGTACGCTTATCGCAAACCTAATTGTCAGATAAAGTCATGTGAAAACCAAGACAAGAAAAGATATTCTCCTGGTCCTAACCAGGTCCTAAATTTAGTTAGATACGACAGCAGAATGATGGACTCTAAATAGTTTGGAAATAAACTTATAACCCTTCTCAGATTCATGGGCTGCAGCATTTGCTTCTCTTAAGATCATTGCTGATGTTTTTCCTTCTTGGCATTGTGTTAACACAAAACTGAATGCTCCAGACCAGCAAACTGCCAAAACTTCTGCTTTATAGAGGTAGTCCCACTTGCTGATGATCAGTTAATCAGTTTTTCACACACGCTGCTTAAGTATTTCTTGGTTTTTATTAGATATATAATGACACAGTGTGATTATTCATGTCTTGTTTTCCCTCTGAGGTTGTATTCATGTCATATTAATTTTATTTTAAGACTCAACAAGGACCAGATTGTTCTGCTATTATGTCCTCATACATAATACCACAGAATTGTTTTTCACATGACTGTTTGAATCATTTATTTTCAGGCAGACTCTTCCTTAAGACATTTAATGTGTTGATAGAGAAGTTAAAACCCTACTCAAGACAAATACGTGATCGTCAGTTTAGAAAAGCCTCCGCTTGTAATCAGTTAAATTGTTGGATGCTTCGCTGCAAGTTCTGGAAAGGATTAAATTGGGTATCACATTGAATTTCCCTCCACCCTCCTCTGTGTGGCTGTGTCCCATCCTTCTAATTTCCTTGTTACTCATAAGCCTCATATATGCACCGCAGAACATCAACCCATCTTAGAGGAGGGTTGAAAGTATTCATTGTCTTCATCAAAGCATTAAATATGTTTGAAATTACCAAACAGACTTCAGTAGGAAACATTTTTTTCTTCGTAACAGATTCAAGAGTTTAGCTTAAAAACAATACTCAATACTCAGGGTCACCACATTTTTTTCTCCATCCATCCATCCATCCATTATCTTCCGCTGGTCCGGGGATCGGGTCGCGGGGGCAGCAGCTTAAGCAAAGAGACCCAGACGTCCCTGTCCCCGGCCACTTCCTCCAGCTCTTCTTGGGGGACCCCAAGGCGTTCCCAGGCCAGCCGAGAAACATAGTCTCTCCAACGTGTCCTGGGTCTTCCCCGGGGCCTCCTCCCAGTGGGACGGGCCCGGAACACCTCACCGGGAGGCGTCCAGGAGGCATTCTCACCAGATGCCCGAGCCACCTCATCTGACTCCTCTGGATGCGGAGGAGCAGCGGTTCTACTCCGAGCCCCTCCCGGATGACCGAGCTTCTCACCCTATTTCTAAGGGAGAGCCCAGACACCCTGCGGAGGAAACTCATTTCGGCCGCTTGTATTCGCGATCTCGTTCTTTCGGTCACTACCCACAGCTCGTGACCATAGGTGAGGGTAGGAACATAGATTGACCGGTAAATCGAGAGCTTCGCCTTCTGGCTCAGCTCCTTCTTCACCACGACGGGCCGGTGCAGAGCCCGCATCACTGCAGACGCCGCACCGATCCGCCTGTCAATCTCCTGTTCCATTCGTCCCTCACTCGTGAACAAGACCCCGAGATACTTGAACTCCTCCACTTGGGGAAGGATCTCATTCCCGACCCGGAGAGAGCATTCCACCCTTTTCCGGCCGAAGACCATGGTCTCAGACTTGGAGGTGCTGATGGTCATCCCAGCCGCTTCACACTCGGCTGCAAACCGCTCCAGTGAGAGCTGGAGGTCACGGCCTGACGACGCCAACAGAACCAAATCGTCCGCAAAAAGCAGAGACCCGATTCTGAGGTCGCCAAACCGGACCCCCTCAACGCCCTGGCTGCGCCTAGAAATTCTGTCCATAAAAATTATGAACAGAATCGGTGACAAAGGGCAGCCCTGACGGAGTCCAACCCGACGGACTCCGACATTTTTTTCTAATCTGCTTTATTACTTTGTGGCTTTATATGAGCTGTGAACATTATCAGCTATCAGTTGGATTTGGAAATGCCATATAATAGGATGAAGTGATTTTACATCCCTGGCATCAAAATATTTGAATAGTTGTTAATCTGACACCGGCCAGTTGGGCTTGGGAAAGTCTAGCCTGGGTGCCAGCCGAACTTAGCCCCGCCCATAAAAGTTTTGGTCAGGAAGTTCAGTCTGGCTCTGCTCAGTTGGGAAATCATTATGCCCGACCAAGAATCGGTCGACCCAATCAGATTGCCAGGGCGGGCTTTATACGATGATGGACAGATGATCAACAGGGACATTATCGACTACGTCACTAAAGAGCTGAACATGGCTGTCGCTGGAGAGCTAGGGTGTGTAGATTCTGCCATCGAGTCTGTTCTACAGGATCTCCACATTGCATTCATTTTGAAAGACGAACAGAGGAACGCGATAAAGGCTTTTATCGATAGAAAAGATGTTTTTGCCGTCCTTCCTACAACAAGTGTGTGTTGCTTAATCTACGTCACATACTACGTTGCTCTGATTGGTTGTAGGTGTATCCAATTGAGCGAAGAGGCATTTTTTCTCCTGGTTCGGTTGAAACACGCCCCATACCCAAATCTCTATTGAGCGGTATCAGACTCACATTCTGACTAGAATCGTGAGTATGACGTAGTCAGGCTAGGGAAAGTCTACCATGGGTAACATCCTGGACAACATGGCTGGGGCTGTGAAACCCTTCCACCTTGTTAAGGTGGCAATTCTACAAAGGAGATAATAAAGACCTGTGGTTTATAAACTGATCCTCCTGTTTAGATTCAAATAAGCTCAAGTCAAAGCTCAGAGGCTGCACTAAGCCCATACTCATAATTAAACTGCATCTTGAATATGTCATTCTGTATAGCTAAAATAACAACAAGTGTGTCTTTTTCCAGCTTGTTTGTGAGAATAGTTGCCTGCAACAATTGACATACACTCATTTTGATCAAGTTTGTCACTTTCCTCTCTATTTGTGTCTAGAAGAGGGGAAAAATGGATATTAGAAGTTTCAAATTTGAATGGGGCATAGATCAATAATTCAGCACACAGGGACATGCTCTTATGTTTGATTTCCCAACTGTTTTCCTGTCATCCATCACAACTATCACTGATATCTGCAGGAGTGGGACAGAGAGAGAATAATTTAGTGGTAGTCTATATTGCTTCTTTTTGAGGCCACAGCTGCTGTTGGCTGTAATTAGTATATCACCTTTGGTCATAATGGCTCCTTTGTGGTGACAGCGAACCTTGATCAATACAGTTCAGTGCTCTGAACATCCAGCTGTAACCTGCTGGGGTGAGGCTCTTATTGATTGAGAGGAGAGTTAGACGAGTGCCCTGTAATATGTTGGTGTGAAGTGCAATTATGGTTCTAATAATGTCCCTTAATCCATTGCTGTTTTGTCATTATAAGCATAAAATCTTAGCACCAATGTCCAATTACTGCTTCTTCCAAGATTAACCACATTAAGACTGTAGAGTGAAGTTGGTTTGAAATGAAGTGTAGGGTCACATTTGTAAATGAAATAAAAACTAAAACCAAAATCTATAATTTCAAATTCCAAATAAAAGTCTGGATCACAAGACTTCTGTACATTTGAATCATGTCTTTTTGGAATATGAAACTACACAAAGTTGTTGTTGATCATGTCAAACATAAAAGTAAATCACCCAACTTCATTCTATTAAAAAAACTTTGCACTTCTTCCCTGCAGAGAAGAACTCACTCACTCTGAGACTAGATCAAATCGTAGCTTCTGTCTCTGCTTATACCTACATTTTGCCATTTCTCTTTTCCGTTGTGACAGAACTACTTTCAATTGATTCAGCTAACCAAAAGAGCACATGTGTAAAACAGTCAGAAATGTCCCCTATGAAAAAAAAAATATATATAGATTTTTGAGATTGTAAATAAATGAGGCAGATTAGAGACAGTCAGAGTGGAACAGGCAGACATCCAGGCTCTGTACTAAACTCCATACCAATATGAATGTATGGAGTCTAAAATATTACTTGAGCTTTATTTAGTATGTGCAAAACCATAGTACGCAAAGTGCAAACTATTTCTGGGAAAATGTTGAAATATGCAAGCGCTGCATGGCATAAATTTCCCATAATGCAGTGCAAAAGTGACGCATATGATAAAGAAACTCAATCAATTTTAAGTTCAAGTGCCAGTACAGTGTTTAACTTTACGAGGTGTCATATGTTTTAGTTTATTTATTTATTTATTTATTTGTGTCACATCAATATATATCTCATTCTTGACACATCGCCATGGTGGCGCCCCTCCATTGGCCATGGGTCTTTCAGAAAGCGACACAAAATGACTCGAAATTGAATTTTCTGATGCAACAATCCACTGGATCAAATGCAAACAAATGATACAAACCACAGTCAGTTAATTCAGAAGTGTGTTGAACGATAGTAAACATAACTGAGTATGTTGTGCATGGTATAGAATTTCAAACGCAGGCCTCATTGCATTTGCTCCAACATACAGAAAACATTCAAGCTTTACTACATGTATCTCAACAGGCACAATATAAATGATGTAACAGATGCAGTTAGAAAAAAGCAGTTCTTTCAGTGAAGTGTTCATGATCCAGAGAAGAGTTACCCATGTTATTTCAGGCTTCATTGACCCTTGTTGAGACAACCTAAGTAATGTTAATTTTTTTTCTTTCTCTATCTCCTTTGTTTTTTCCTTTCCCTATTTTTGCCACCCTCCCCGTGCTTTCTTCTTACCTCCTTTTCATGTCATGCCCTCTTCCTTTCCTTTTTCTGATAACCCTTTCCTGCTTCCATCTTTGTCCTACACTTCCTCTTCTCTGCCTTTTTCCCACTTCACTCCCTAACCAGAAATTTCCCAACGAGGGTTTGGCCAACGTGGTGAGGAACGTCTTTGACTTTGACTCGTACAACAAGGACACGAGGGAAGTTCTGATCGAGGCGCTGCACAAGCACGGGATTCCCATCGGAGCCAAGCCTACCTCTGTCAAACTGGCAAAGGAGTAAGACAGGAGCACTTGATGTTAAAATCATGCACACACGCTGAAGGCACATCCAGCTTTAGATGGAACATAGAGACAGCTTCGAGCAGATCAGTGGATCACAGATAGTTTGAGCATTTCCAATAGGCCAGAACAAATATCTTTCTCTTCTTGTATTAAACAGATTAACAAAAATACACTGAAGCAGGTCAGGCCTGCTTTCTATCATACCTCACATCCTGCTAGCTGGGGTCTGTTAATTGTGTCACCGAAAAGGAGTTCTCCAGTAGCCTAATCCATGCTGGAGAACCTTTTTTCTTTCTAATGCGACCCTTTATCAAGGTTACAAATATATTTCAATCACAAGCAGTGTTCAAATATAATCATTAAGTAGTCTAACCTGCTTTCTTGAGCAGTGATCGCTGTCATGTTATCGGAAATGTATCAAAAACTTTAGATACGTGTGATTCTTAGAGTGCTGTTTGCCTCTGTTCAGCTCCAGTGGTCTGATCAGGCCCTGCCCGCCATTCCACATTAGATCCTCTGCAATCCAAAATTCGATAAGTCATTACTTCGGACACAAAATTATTTTTATTTATGAAAATTTATGCCCCTGATTGCAGGATGACAATCGTGTATCTGTAAGAATATCCATAAAAAGGTTTTACTGTTTTAGTTCATTTAACTGGTAATAATTTAGATATTTGCTAACATGTTGTGAAAGATGGATCATATTACTTTGAATTGATATAGATGATGACAAATAGTGGAAAAAATAGACAGAACCGCACGAATTCTATTTGAAGAATGCAGAGTTGCATTTAATGTTTTAGATGCTAAAGTTAACCGTTACCTCGACAACCAAAGGTTCCAAAATAGTTTGTCTCAAACGTCTTCTTTTTTTTAATTAACGGTGCCTTTATTGTAGTTTTCTAGCTGCCTTTAGAAAAACCTCTCCAGAAGCTTATCAACACAAAGTTGTTTCTGGTTTCTAAAGGCTTTTATACTCCAAATGAATGTCAGGAACAAGCGGCCCCTGCTGTGTGTCCTCACACTGGTGGCCTCGGAGGAAAAAAATTGCTCTTGAACAGACTTCAACTATTGACTCTGACATACAATGTACATGTGTGCAGGAGGTAACAAGTTTGCAGCGTAGAATGGAGCAGGAGATGATAGATTACTCAGTAGGATAAAAAGCATAAACAGAACAGTGTTTTTATAGATTCAGGTCAATATTAGGTCAATTTTTACTATTCCACATGGTTCTAGCTCAGTCATAGGCTGTTTTCATGTGTTTAAACTCAAAAACCTACATTTCAGTTCACATGGATTGCTTTGTATATGTAAACTTCTTTTTTTTTTACGCATTTGATATTTCTGACCTGAAAAATGAAACAGTTAAATTCACATTAAAGTACTTCAGAGTTAATTTACTATGCTGAACAGCCAATCAGAGTGATCCAGCCCCGATGACAATAACATGAGGAATCTGAAAGACAAGGGAGGCCTAAGGTATAAAGAAAGTAAACACAGTTTTGGTTTAGATTGTACAGAATTAGTGTCTCAGTGTGGACATCAGTTGAAGTGCATTACACTGCATTTGTGACATTTGACAATGAAATCCTTACATGCTTGAAACTGGCTGGTGCCCTTGACCCGTGGTACTGGTTTTAGACTGGAATACACTTTGAGGCTTCCATGAAGTCTACTCACTGCTTTCTGAAGTGTTAAAACGTGTAGATAATTTTACATAATTCACACACTTTAACTATTAATCATGAATAATAAATGATTCTTATATTCACTACACTGTCTAATAATGTACAGTTTTGTCTTTTGAATAAAGGAAAATATTTGTTTCATCTGTGTCCTGTGGTTTTATTCTTAAGTATCGCTTTTAAAAATTAAATTCAGTTTCATGACTAAAAAGTCAAATCTTGAAAACCAAGCAGGGCAGAAACAAGTATTTTCCTCGACCAAATTCAAAACTCATATGTAGATTATCTGCTCTATTATTTCTTTCCTGACATCATCCAAGTTTATTGGGTCTTATGTGTCTTCAGGGGGTCTGTGTTCTAGTGATTTAAAGCCCATCTTGAACAGTTTATATCAGACTAGTTGCTTTCACCACATCTTCTGTACATAAAAGCAAATATTTTGACTCTTGATTTCCAATTTTGGACATGAAACGGTATCTCTGTGCCGTGTTGCTTTTCTATTCATAGACATATTTATGGTTTGAGGACCTTCCATCCGTCAAGCCCTCTTCCAATGTTCTTGGAATGTGTGTGTTTTGTGGTCATGGTGCATCTTCCACCCCACCTGCAGCCAATAAGACTGTGGCAGCAGTCCAGCTATGATTCATGGGAAACCCAGTGAACATCTGGTCAGACACGACAAGCCGAGCAGCGACTCAAACACACACATTTATCCTGCATCTACTGGCTCTAACCTCTTTAGAGACCACTGGATCAAAGCAGAGCTCTTCTTTAAAAAAATAAAATACAGCCCATAATGAATAAAGCTTTTATCAGAAATGATTGTGGCAGTTCCACTGAGCCCTGAAAAAGATTATTTTTCTTCTACTTTAGTATAATTAAAAAGATAGTTTGACCCATATTTTTCCAACAATAACAAATCAGAGGACGGGAGCATGTGTGCATTTTATCTCAAGAAATTACATTCTTTTATTAGGCCTTATCGTTTTATTGTCTCTAGGTTGCCTTTGCCGGAAGTCAGGATGACAGGATACTGGACCACAAACCAAGGTGGCAACGCTCGCCGCAAACTGCTGTGTCCCACTGAGACGCACCCCATAGACATCAAGGTATACTTTTTCTTTTGTGATAGAGATTATCAGCTTGAATTTTAAGTGCTGCAGCAGACAGATAGACCGAATATAGAAATTATTATTATTTTTTTTAAATGATAAACTTGAATATATTATTATTATTAGTATTATTATTATTTTGTACATGAATTTATTTTATATTAATTGAAAGTTGAAAAAACAGGTGTACTACAGTGAATGACAAATCGCTCAAATCATTTCAGATAGTTACAGCTTTTTGTCTTGAGCCACAACTTCATTTCTTCATATATTGCCAGGAAATAGGAAATGTGGCTCTTTGCAAAGTTGTCTTTTGCATGTCTGGTTCATCCCTTGAGTAAGTGTCGGCTTAATGCTTTCATGATTCATAGGTCAGAGTAAAGAGGGTTAGCACAAAAAACCCAAAACATTTCTCTGAATTCATTTCAATGAAAATGATTTTAGATGAAAACTGAGCAAATACTTTCCTTTGAAAAAGAATTGCAGTTGGTGGAATATCTCACAACTAGTTTGGTTGATTAATTAGAGGTCAGTTACATGATGAGGTATAAAAGAGCATCGCAGAGACAATCCTACATTAAGAAAAATGGGAAATACCGTTTCCTTTCAGGATAACAACAACTGGTGTCCTTTAAAAAGGCTGATGCACGAACAATTAGTTCGGACATCGAACACGTTGCAAGAATCGAATTCAAAATTCTTTTTTGTTTCAATCTTTGACATTATGTGTCTGTGTTAATGTATATTCAATAAAATATAGGGTTAAGATGATTTAACTACTGCCATTTCTGCACTTTAAGCACATAATAAGCACCTTTGGGATCTGAATATTTTAGCTTAGTCATACAGACCGTCAGTTCTAAACATTAAACCCCAGTGTTGTGCGTGTGCGTGTGCGTGTGCGTGTGTGTGTGCGTGTGTGTGTATGTGTGTGTGTGTGTGTGTGTGCGTGCTTCTGTAACTGTGGGACTTGTGCCTCCAGGGCCCTGCATTTCTTCGTGTCCAGAGTTATCCCTGCAACAGACAGGAAAGCAGGGCTTTGAGCTTCACTGAGGAGAAAGCCCACTGGCAGATTCCCATGAATGAAGTTAATATCGTCTGTGATGTCACCAGCTCAGATGGTAATTACTCAAATACACACAAATGACTTACACACTCATAAGATACACTCTCAGGTCTTTCTTCTTCGATTTTGTGTTTGTTTAGGATCGTATTAAAGGATCTAACTGATAAAGTACAGATGAAATAGACAGAGAAGTAATCTTAGCAGAGGACATTTAACTCTTAGTTTCATACCTTGATCAGCCTCAACATTAGAACCACTTAACTGATGTGTATGTCCTCCTCATGCCATAAAAACAACTCTGTCCTGTCATCTGCAGCACTGTTTATATGCAGGTTACATGAATGTGAGAACTCAGAGTTTCCTGCATAAAGATCAAAACAGGATAATCAATGTTACTCTTTACCTGCTTGTGGTTTTAATGTTGTGGTCTGCTGTAGATGCACTGTTGTGCAAGAAGCTAAACACTTCAAATAAGAGAGGAAGGCGAGAGATGCCCTTTGAACTGTTCAGTGTCGCCTTAGTTTTCCACAAAGCAGAAGAAAAAACATCTGGTGGGGCTTCTTTTAACGAACATACTCCAAACCGCTGGAGCAATCGTGAGAGGACATGAGGGGAACTGAAAGTGTTAATGTAAACATGCTGAACATTTTTTTACTGAATCTCAAGATGCAACATGTTCCCTCTGCTTGTGTTCTGACAGACATGCTGTACGTTGCCATGTGTAACCCAGTGACCCTGTACTCCATGAAGGACCGGGGGGAGACAATTCACTGTATGGAACTTTATGACGTCTTCCCCAAGACCATCAGTGGTGTCTGGCAGCCTTTTGTCACGGTTGCACCACTGGGGAGTCCTCTGGAAGGACAGGTGGTGCTGCATGAGGAACAGGTGGGAGCACACACACAAGCTTGTATAACTGAATCCCACCAATCAGATGACATGAGATCCAGTAACTTTTAGAGAATGTTGCTGTGGCAGTGGGGCCAACAAACAGGGTGTATATTATTTTGTAAAAAGATAGATTTTTTTCTGTTTATTACCACATATTTTTCACCCCATGTGTTCTTCTAAGTGTTGAGGAATTGCCCTCGATGCCCATTTAAAGACAAGTTGGCTGTGAGCTCTGTGCTGGGATTCCTCAGCAGCTCTCTCATTTGGCTCGTTGGACACTGAAACATGACTTTGCCCTTTTCATTTTTTTGCATGCTTTGATCAGGCTATTTATAACTCCCATCATCAAACATACAGTTTTGGAACAGCAGTGAAATCCCCAAACCAAGAAAGGAGCTGCGATAATTTCCAGTTTCAGAGCGCAAAACATTAATATACTAATTTCCATTTTAATCGTTCATGTTATGATGTTAACACTTCGGAGAGAAAGAGATGCACAGCCACCACCTGCCTAAAATTGAGTAGGTCCTCCTCATGCCACAAAAAGAGTTCTGATCAGCCAGATCGTAGACAAAGTACAACTGAAGGTGTCTGAGGGTGTAAGTTACCAGGATGTTAGCAGATCTTTTTGGCCCTGTGGGTTACGGATTGGACTAGTTTCTCACACAAGCATCAGACTTTTGGTCATGTTCTTTGGCTTTTGCCACATAAGACGGGAGGCGGGGGGCAACAGGGGTCTACCAACCAAAACATTTTGGTAGGTAGGAAGTATCAAAGTAAAACTCATGTGGATGCTTGGATCCATGTTTTTCCATCAGAACACTGCATTGTTATCAGCAAATATATATATATTTTTAATTTAGTTATTTCATGGCAGATTGAGCAGAAAATCGTTCTGAAGAGTTTATAACTGCATCCCTTCTGCACCAGACAGTGACATTGATAAGACAAAGCATTTTCTCTTCTCATGGCTCTTTATCTTAGTAGCTTTTAGCTCGTCTTTCCCAACAGGATTTGTTTCTGATTCTCCAAAATGGGAGCACTTTGGCTGTTGTTTGCTGTGGGAAAGATACTGATTATCCATTAGTTCTTCACTCAAAAACCCACTTTATCCCTTTAACGATACCTTTGCAGATGTGCAAGTTACTCATGCAATATACACTGAAGGATGGGGGGTGCCTCCCCAATGGTCTTAGGGTTTCCTCTTTAGCCCAGAAGATGCAGTGTTCCAGATTCTGACTGCTCAGAACAAAGAACAGTTTTCCACTGTTCTGTAAGTTTTTGTAAAGTCTCTTTTTTTGTATATCCTTGTTTAGCAGCACTGTGTTATTTAAACTTTTCATTTCAGAAGAAAACCACAGATTCCTCCCAGATTAAAATAGCTGCGCACAAGTCTGTTTCTTAAAATGGTTTGGTGGTTTGCATTTGTTTGCTTTTGAATGTGTCTTACCCCATAAGACCCTGTGACAGCAGAGTGGAAGACAAGAACAATGCGTGTTCGCTTTCTCTTCAACCAGAACACTTGCACAGCTGGTGCATATTAGGCATTAGGAGGACTTCTAAAAATACTATAGTGATGGATTGTGTTTTGTCTGTCTAAAAACGAAGAGGCCCAGACAACATGAAGTTCATTCACAGGTCACTGGCCTTTCAGTGAAACCGTCACACACAAGTATACAAATACAGATGTTGGGTTTTACACCGGATTCACACACGAATGAATGCATGCACAGATGTTATGATGCAGCATTTAAGGACATACAAAAACAACAACAGTAATGCAACAGCATATAGATCACTAATGTACATAAAATATAAACAAGCACACTTTGACATGCAGGGAAAACACGTGTGCGTTCACATGCGCATAGTCCCTTTAATGGAAGTAAATGTTTAGAATCAGGAAATGGGGTTTGCCCTTTCTGAATAGCTCAGACAGTCCTCAGCACAGCAGTGTGTGTGTGTGTGTGTGTGTGTGTGTGTGTGTGTGTGTGTGTGTGTGTGTCAGGAACAGGAGGCCATAAGGAAACTATTAGTGTGAAACAGAGTAGCTGGGGCTGAGGCCAGTTCCCTTGTGGCTCCTTCTCATACAGCTCAATCGAAGATGAATCCTTGTGCGTCACAAAGCCTTTTGCGCAGTTCATCCAAAACACACACACACGCAGATATCGAAGTATACCGCCCACAAATGTACACGCCCACACAGACAATATGTCTGTATTTGAATTGAATTAAGTTGGAGTGCGGTATTCATATGAGTTGGATTTCACAGAACATCACCAGTCGGATACATGTGCCATGCTTAACTAACAGTGTCCCTGCAAGCCATTAAGAAAAAAAACTCTTCAAACTAAAATAAGATTATCCTTTCATAAGCTGGAGGAGAAGCAAGGAAACGTGGTCCGGCGAACCAAAATCCCCTCCCCTCTTCCCACTTTGTGTCAACACGGTCAACGGATGAGCTGTAATGACGTCAGCCGCATAGATGTGGGCACAACAATTTCTGATATCCACATGATGGACTCTCATTCATATGATATATTGTCCATATGAAAGAAAATTATGCTTTTATGGATTTGCTCACCATTTCAATTAAATTTGAAAATATACTGAGTGAATACTGTAGACACTAATGGAATAGGGCACTAATATTCCTATAGTACTCTCCAAAAGGTTTGAGCAAACTAAGTAGGCTTCAAAATAATGCAGTCATACAAAGCTTTGGGGAGGCAGTATTTGCACATTTCACCTTTTAAAGAGCACCGATTCTTCTCAATCCACTTGAACACACTTCTACAAGGTCCTTAAATCTCTTCCAGCAATTTTACACTGATTATGAAAGAATTATGAAAAAATGTATGATGCTGCAGCCCAGCTGGTATTTAACGCCAAGCCATGTATTTCCCTGAAAAGGTTTTTTATTTTCCAATCTTAAAATGCAGCAAACATAACTTACCACAGGTAAAACAAGAAAATAAGAGTTTTCTGCAGGCATGATCCCAAAGTTGTTTATGTATGTGGCTGATATAACTGCATTGTGTTGTGCAGTCTAATGTAAGGAGCAAGAAAGCTTACAACCAAATGGTGAGCATTTATCACATTTAGCCATAATTTCTTAACCAAGATAATTTGTCTCTTCTCTGCCAGAGTAACACGGTGCTCCATTTGGACATGATAACAGGCGCTGTGCGGAGACTCATGTTGTCTCCAGAAAGTGATCAGACTTCCTCCAGAGCCACGAACTGGTGGAACAGTAAGGAACAACAGGTCAGAGTTCTCACTGTTGGCTCATGGACTGGACTGCATTTTGAAAGCTTTTCAATCGAGTGTCCCAGATTACATTTCGAGGAATGAAAAAGAATTCATGAACAAATGATTTCAAAACAATGTTTGAAGTTTATGTATTGTATGTATTGATTGTTTGCAGGGAGGGCACAAGATGTGTCGGGATTTTTCCCACAAAAATTGGCTTCTCTTCTATAAGGAGGATGGGTATGCATTCTGGTCTAAATTAGAGTATCCACAACAGGGGTAGACAACACAATCTTGTTCATACTGTGGACACCGGCGCTGAGCTCTGTTTGTATGTGCAGCAACCAGCTAGACGTGCTGGATGTGCTTGAGGGCCGGGTTCACTCCATCTCCGTCCCCATCAACCTAAAATCGGTCTTCCTGGTTGCAGAGGACCGCTGGCTGCTGATGGAGAGCAACACCAACAAGTATGAAAATAATTCAAATTTTCCCCCCAAAGTGTCTTTGAAATGATATGACACATTGTATATTGGACTTCACAGGAAGTATCTGCTGACAAAGCCCATGCACATGACAGCTGAAGACTCTGGAGTGTGTCAGCTCCACAGCATCAGCGAGGATTCGGGCAGCTCTGGCCATGGAGTCAGCTCAGGTATATACAGGGAATGCACTTGATGTCATCAGACTTGTGACTGGACTCTGGTAAAAAAAAAAGACAGCTCACTCAATGGCCACAGACTGTTTGATCAGCTGGAAAACACAGAAAACATGTCTGAAAAGCTTTCAACTGCTTTAACAGGGTTAGAAAGAAGTTAGTTTGTAGAACTTTGTGAAAAGAAAACCTAAGAGAAAACATGGATTTTCAGAGACTTTTCCACCATTCACAGAGACGACTGGAGTGATGGTTGGATGTTAGTGACTCGTGACAACCTTAGAGGAACAATAGCAGGTCTATTCTGCAAGTGAAATTTTTGCAGATTGACTTTACATTTAAAATTTGCTCATAATATTTTCAGATTAAGTGATTGACGATGGGATGGATGGTTAATCGCACTTGTAACCCACCATTGTAATCCTGATCCCCAGATTTATGAGTCAAATATTTCATGTTAGACATGTTAGAAATTGATTAATGGGAAAAAGCTTATTGGAGTCCACAATAAAAACATTTTAACTGTCTTATGACTCCTCACTTTTTGCTTTCAGTTTTCAATTTAAAAGTTTGAATAAATCAAAAGATGTTAGTCACACCTGTCCGTAAACAACCAGAACATCGATTAGGGTCTTTGCAGCCTTCTTCTCCGACAATTTCCCACTTTGAAGTACAACCAGACATCCGGACTTTTATCCTCTTTCAGGCCTTGCTTTGTGAATTTTCCTGGTGTAGAAATGAGTTCCATATTTAGGTCTGTGGTCCACAGATTCTTTGGTAGGTCGCAGAGATTCCAGTTGAGACCAACTGCTTTTAATTTGAGATGATATTCATTATACTTACATAATTATATACTCGCATCGTTGGACTGGCGGCGGCAAGGATGCTGAATGTTTAGCCACTCGGGGGCCATCAATTCATGAAGCTTTTCTCAGATCTTACAACTGATGTGTAACTTTTATATACTTCCTACTTGTTTCCATCAAGACTTGTTTGCAGTTGCTCCTCAGAAAGTTTTGATGGAAACAAAAAGTAAAATATTATTTTTAGATATGTTCTGATGTAGCATCATGTGACTCACATGACTTCATACTTTCTGCATTTAGAGAATAAATCATGGCCAGTATTCACTGACATGTGAAACATGTTAAAACAGTTAATACAGGGCCAAGGTAACTAGCTCCAATTTACTTAGTTTATTGCTGCTACATACGAAATAACCTCTGGTGACACTACGCAGCCCAGTGTGTTTGCTCTAATTCAGGTAATGGATACACATTGTCACTGTTGTAATATTTCAAAGAGTTTGCCTGATATTAGCTTACAATTTACTGATGAAATAAATTAAATAAACAACAAAGTACACAGATGCAGTGCAGTCTTCAGAGGTGTTTTTGCTGTTCTTTTCCTTTCTCTTTGCTCATTAATCTCTCACTGTGTCTGGTCCTTTTACTTCCTCCATCCCAGCTGAGGTGTCGATACCACAGATGGTGTCTAGTGAGCAGCTACCCAATGAGAACCTCAGCACCGCTCTCGACCAGAAGATTGTCTCCCCGAACCGGCTGCTGGTTGACACCGGCTCATTTGCACGGATCATTGTGGGCTTTCCAGACCTCATGGTGAGATTACAAGTGGACATGGGGAAGTTAATCATAGGTTGAGCTAATAATGTGACAGGAATGCTGCACTGCATGCATTCTAAACACCAATGAGAGACTTAAAACTGAAATTCTTCCAGTGAATGTACACAAAGTAGAGGACATTTGTAGTTCAGTAAATATTCATGTTTCAAATCCCGCAACACTTAAAAGGACTCTTTTGCAGATGATTAATGACATGAGCAGAGGACATAAAACAAAGTAGGGTGATTGGTTTAGTCACGTGCTCATGATGTGGGTGGTCAAGCCGATCTGAAGATTATTAATGTTTTTACAGCTCGAATACACAACTGCATGACTCATGTATGAGTGGTGACATTCTGTTGTTGATGTCTTTTCTTGACCAGTCCCCTAATGAGGTATACAGCTTTAAGAGGCCTGTTGACCTGACAGCGATGAAGAGCAGTGAAAGTGGGGCTCACATGTTCTTTAAGGGCGGGCTTCAAAGCAGCAAAGCCAAACGGGAGAACTGTGTCAGTCTGCTCTCAGCCAATCAGGTGGTCCGAGCCATCCCACCCAGCAAAGTGCCCATGAAAGAGATCTACCCTAAAGGTAAAGAGTTCAGATCGTATACAGTGCACAGTGAAAATGAGTACACCCCTGTTGAAAAGTAACATTTTGAACAATATTTTAATACACACACAAGTTATTCCCAAAACGTGCATAGAGTAAGTTTAATACAACATCTGTTGAGCTTACAACAGAAAAGAAAGGTCAATAATATAACTTAAATGACATATTTGTCCATTTTTGTGAAATTATGCTGGTGCAAAAGTGAGTACACCCCTATGTTAAACTCCCTGAGAATGGGCCGTGTTGGCCCGAAATGTCATGAAATGAAAAGGCATTAAAAGGGAGGTCATCGTTGTGCGTTTCATCCTTGCCTTACATTGAAATTTTACATTTTGAGTCTGCACCAGGCTAAAAGAGACGTGTGTGAGATTTGACTGAAATCCTATGGAGAGTATCATGATCTGCTTCAGTAGTCACAGTACATGTTGACAAGCATGTTTCTTTTGGTGAAATTCAGCTTCCTACTGTTGATGGCATCCATACAGCCCCAAACCATGTCACTCCCACTACTATGCTTGACTTTAAGCATGGGGCACTTTTCTTTGTACAAATCACTTTTTACCAACACATGCTTGACACCATCTAAAGCAAATTTGTTCATCTTGGTGTCATCAGATCACAGGACATGGTTCCAGCAATCCATATCCTTAGTTTGTTTGTCTCTGATGAGACAATGATAAACAAATTTGCTTTCGCTGGTGTCAAGCATGTGTGGTGGTAAAAAGTGATTTGTACAAAGAAAAGTGCCCCATGCTTAAAGTCAAGCATAGTAGTGGGAGTGACATGGTTTGGGGCTGTATGGATGCCATCAACAGTAGGAAGCTGAATTTCACCAAAAGAAACATGCTTGTCAACATGTACTGTGACTACTGAAGCAGATCATGATACTCTCCATAGGATTTCAGTCAAATCTCACACACGTCTCTTTTAGCCTGGTGCAGACTCAAAATGTAAAATTTCAATGTAAGGCAAGGATGAAACGCACAACGATGACCTCCCTTTTAATGCCTTTTCATTTCATGACATTTCGGGCCAACACGGCCCATTCTCAGGGAGTTTAACATAGGGGTGTACTCACTTTTGCACCAGCATAATTTCACAAAAATGGACAAATATGTCATTTAAGTTATATTATTGACCTTTCTTTTCTGTTGTAAGCTCAACAGATGTTGTATTAAACTTACTCTATGCACGTTTTGGGAATAACTTGTGTGTGTATTAAAATATTGTTCAAAATGTTACTTTTCAACAGGGGTGTACTCATTTTCACTGTGCACTGTAGATGGTCATGAATGAGTTCAGATTGGAAATGTAATTTGTTTGTAAATGCTTGCTTCTTTGTCACTCAGATGTTACACCTCCAATGACAGCAGCGTACCTGGAGGTGGCGGATCTTAACTCCAAAAAGCTCAAATATATTCCTGTCCCCAGGTAAACAGAGTCCACCTGATTTCTGACTGTGCCTCTGTCTGCAAAGCCTTCAGAACAAGTTCCTGAATCTGCATACTCTACCACCACCTTGTGGTGAAATGCATTGAGAAGAGCAAAAACTCAAATCAGAAATACAAATAAACCTAAAGGAGTTTGTATAGTCCAGTACTTATTTTTGTTTTGTTTCTTTTCCAGACTCTTTTATTTGCTTTTAAGAACTTTCATTTCATAGTCATTGTATGATTTTTTTATTTTTTATTCTTACATTAACTTTGACTTTATTCCATTGCAGACAGTATTAACCCATACCATTTATGTTGGGCTTTTCCTTTTATTTAGTATACAACCCGCACCATGGACTTGTTGCTGATAATAGTCTGGATGCTCCTTTTGGTCTTTGGTCCGGAACACACGCCTGACTACACTGTGTGATGATCTGTGTAATGGTCGATCCCGCCACTTGACCACGTTAATATAAGGCTTCTTTTTTTGCAGAGTCCATCCATTAATTTTCTATACGCGCTTAATCCAATTCAGGGCCGTGGGGGGGCTGGAGCCTAACCCAGCTTATAAGGAGAGAGGCGGGGTACACCCTGGACACGTCACCAGTCCATCACAGGGCTACACAGAGATTACATTGATTTTAAACAGTTCAATGATTTTCTCAGACATTTGTGGACAAACTGGAAATCCTCTGTCTTTTATGGATGCTGCTTTGGTACAAAATCATGACAGCCGTCACCTGTTTGAAATAACATCAGAATTATTTTTTCTAATTAGCTTATTATTGGCTCTAAATTGTCCCCGTCCCAACTGTTTTGGAATGTGGTGCAGGCCTGAAATACAAAATTTTATATATGTTAACAAATGAAATTAAGTTAAAATAAAGATATAACTTGAAATCTCTTGGGTTCATACTATTTGCAGCCAAATAATAATTTAAGTAAGTGTAAGAATCTAGGCTTTTTTTTTTTTTCTCTTTGCATTATCCGTACCATCTGCACTTCCCTTAACTTGTAATAGATATTAATACAAATGGCATTCCACAGTGAAAACTTTCTCTAAGAAGCTAATGTCATCATTTGCCCTCTTTATGATTGGCAGGTCAAAGACTGTGTCTCCCTACACCAGCTGGCTGTCCAAGGTGTCAGAATGTGATGTGCTGATAGCTGCTCTTGGTTCTGGAAGCGTCGTCACAGTAGATATGGGCGGGTACGTCCGGCTGTGGGAGACGGGATTGGACAGCCTGCAGCGGTCTCTGATGGAGTGGAGGAACATGATTGGGACAGAGGATGGCAGACCCATACAGGTAATTTGACAAAGAAGTATCTATCTTGGATACCTGATCTGATTAAAATAAATGCTTGCGGCCTGCAGTTTCTTTAAACACCACTGAGGGGCGTTGCTACTTTAAAAATAACTGCTGTGAGTGGAGTCTCGGCTTGACGTCTCTCTGCATGTTTTCCTCCTCCTTTCAGAGTATTCCCTGAACATTCCCCATTTTATGAGGGACAAAGTGTTTTCAGCCCCAAAATGTATTTCTGTACTCAGTGTACAGCACTATATAACCACTGTACAGCTTTCCCAATGTGGGCAAGCGTGAATGAAGGAGCATTGTGGTGATGATGCAATGGGTTTGACCCTAAGCATGGGTCAGAACAGTCAGACCATTCACACTGAGACAGCATTGTTCAGGTGCCCACATGTGCACACAGACAGAGACATTCTTCAGATAATGTAGCCTTGCAGACTCGAGATGCATTATCTGCAGATCTGTGTTGGGCACAAGGCAGTGAAGGAAGAGAAGTCCTGACATGGCCTGAAATGATGCTTTCACGGAGACTGATTATTAAACTTGATGTCTCTTATCAGAGACGGTGAAATCTCTCATCATCTCAACATGAAATGACCTTTTGGGTTTTGAATAGCTGATATACATACATAAACTTTATATTTGGTGCTCCAAAAACTATCACAGGGTCTTTTTTTTTTTTAAGGGAAATTATAGTCATTAATAGAAACACTCCCTTACACCTTGCACACCTGCAAAGCAAACAGGGCCTCTCTCTGGCCTAGATTCCTCAGTAGTCAGGCCGTCTTTGATGGGGCACCTTGAGCCCACCATAGGTCAGAGTTGGACAGAGGCTGCCTGTGCTCCATGTCAGCTCTCTGCAAGCAACAGTGCTTCTTCTGTATTTTAAACATACCTGCCCAAAACTTTCTGTGTGTATATGTCACATTACCAAACTGTTTACAAAAGTCAAGTCCATACGCGTTTGCGCACAGCACACATGTAACGCTTGCGAACTTCCAGAGTTCAACAGTCCGATTTATTTCTACTTAAATAAGTAATAAAAGAAAGGAAACTTCCTCCTCACCTTTTTCACTTTTCACAGATGGTTGATAAGTTTATTGAGCAAACAACGTGCCCTCCAGTTACTTATATATTACCCCACTTTTATGCCTACATTCATTCCTAGAAAGCGCCTCCTGGCTCAGTCTGATCTCACACATTTACAACAGTGTGGACACGGATGCAGATACACACAACACAAGGTGCTCCTGGTGCTTGTGCTCTCAGGTAGATCCCCGCAGGTATCCAGCATCATCACGCAGCAGTCCAGTCACTCAACCTGACATTTATCTGGACCGAATGATTGTTTTATACCTGTATGTCAGTGTGTATGTTATCTTTTTTACTCTACTGGTTGGCCACCTGCCACCATTTTCCCTCCATGCTCTTGTCCTGCTAAAGCAAGCTTATCAGTTGCACTCATATACATGTAGACACATGCTTGCTCCTTCAAAGTTCAGCACTCTTCTTCAAATATGCGAATAGCATTGTGCAACAGACAACATCTATTGCGTGTTTCTCTGTGTTTTCCTTCCTTCATTTCTTTTCCTCTTAAAAGAGACATATTCTGTCCTTTTTTTCACAAGTTAACACAATGTCCTGAGCTATTGGTGAAATGACATCTGGGACATGGTTTGGTTCAAATGCAGCTCCCTTTTTAGATGCGTCTTTACAGCTCTGTTCATGGCGCCCGTTTTTAGGTGGTGGAAGGAGCCACTCGGCCCCCTCCGGCCCTTTCTTCCACGGAGAGTTCCTGCTTTGAGATGAGTTGCTCAGCTTTATGATACCATGGAAACAGAAATTTGGAAAGAAATTACACTCAGTAAACCCTGAAACATATTATTACCATAAGAGTGCATACACACCAAACTGAAAGGAAAATATTTTTTATTCTAAAATATTTACAGTTTCCTCGTCCACAAATAGTTGGAACTGATCCATTTTTAAGAACAATCTTTTTCAAATCATGCCATGAAGTGGCCCATGTTGTTCAACACTGCTCTGCAAATAGAAACGCTGAAGTAAGGTGACAGCCAGCCTTGGATAAATCACATCATAATTCCTGCGTCAGAGCTTCACTGTTGATCCATTCCTTCTTAATTTATTCAAGTATTAAGCGGCTAACATAAACAAATGTTACTGGTATGGGTAACTTTTTACAGAGTTTTTCTTTTTAATGGCTGAAAAGCTGTGCACTAACACTACTGCATTCGATACAAGTGGGAACTTGGAATTCCCAATGTACGTCTGGAAAAATAATCAGAGCCGTTGCCAACGAGAAGTCAGATTTCCAAGTCAGAGTATAAAACTTTATACAAAGTACAGATGAAGCATTATTAGTTTTCTTAAGAGAACTATCTTAACTGCTGGTGAGAATTTACTATTCATAGCAAAGTAAAGTAGCAAAAGCAAAAGAGCTGAGACTTCCTACTTCAGAGGTACAGCAAATGCAGCATTAAGTTGTGCATTGAACAGAGAAGAGAAGAGTGGAATCTACTCTAAGCTGATTCTGTGATGTTACATAATCCAGGAAATCTTAACATCTCACAGATTGATGTATTTTCAGACCAAGGTGGTGCCAAACAAATTGACAAAGCTGTGTTATGTCTAAAGCTTTTGAGTTGGTCTTTACTTCAGATACCCAAATATATGCTCCAAAACAAAGTTTGTATTTTTATTAATTTCATAATGTGGGGGCCACATTAAGTTCCACCAAGTTCCATCCTCAAGTTCCGCATTATTTGAACCCTTTGATAAAGTTTAGTTTTGAAGCATCTAAACGTACAACACATTCGAAAAGTCACAGAAGCATTGACTGTTTCAGAATAAATCATATACCGTTGACAGACTTGCAAATGTTCGAAATTTCATGCATAGGCATGTATTTTTCCTAACACATACTAACATGCACTCAGGTTCATTCTGGGGCACGCATTTACTCACAAAAAGCTCTCAGAAGTGGACTGATGCACATGTGTGACTTCATCCAAAAGCACACACACATAAATCACTCTCTGTCTTTAGGCGTCTAAAGGGGGATTCAGAAATTTATGAGGCTATTAATCCTACAAGACCAGGCGTAGACCACAGATGAGAGAAAGAGAGACTCAGTGGGTGAAGAACAGAAAGACAGGAGGGAGGGGGTAAGACGCCGATTCCCACAGTCATAAAAGTCAGATTTCCTCCATGATACCATCCACCCTCACTCTCTTGGTCTGTCCTCTCCTTCTTTTTTAGCTTTTTTGTCCTAGGTGCCAACGTTAACTAATACTTCACACTGGGACTAGTAGCAACAGCAACATAACGAATGATAATGTAAGAAAGACACTCCCTGAAAGAAGACCATTGGAAGATATTTGCACATCAACATCAGGGAGATGTGAAAAGTGTCTCACTTCCCTTCAGTTCTAAAACATTTACATTATTTAGTGGCTGTTTGTAAGATGCCCCTTAAAAAACTTGACCTGGTATAATCCTTAGGTAAGGATGCATTAACACCAGAGAATATGCCATATTTTTGTTCTTTGGCTCACCCTACAGTTGTCGGATGCAACACCACTGTCATACAAACAAATCTCTGTAAGCCCTGCACTTGTCCAACCATTCACATGAATCTAACATCATGCTAAAGGGGCCACAAAGACGCCATAAACAGCCCACAAAAATGTAAAGTGACTGCACAGCAAAATGGTGTGGTGCTGGGTTGGAAACCAATGTTGTGAAATGTAGTATCTCAGTCTCCAGGCACTCTAGGGAAGTTTCTGACCTGGGAATGTGCAGAACAAAAGTCAGTGCACTCAAAAAGGTTCTCTAGCGTTGCTTTAAATTCCAACCTACACTGAACAAACCGATGATCAACTGTCATCAGATTCAAACTTGTCTTTTCCAGCGCTTTAACATCATAGATGGAAAAGAAAGTCCCCCGGTTGAAGTACAAAATATCGAGACATTAAACTTTGACACACAAGCCATAACCATAATGCAGCTGCGGTGCATGAGTGCCCCATGAGTCCTTCACATCCAGAATGAGAACATGAAGCGAGTATAACAGCTCTACAAGCCTCACAGAGCTCAAAATGGGGAAGCTATAAACCATCTGTCATCATTTTTCTTAACCTAAAATTAGACGATTAGTCACCTATTTACTGGTTTTGACAAGGCCAGAATGGAGTCCATTATCAGAGTGATGAGACAGTCATGTGTTATTCTGTCACCAGCGTGACAGTTTTAGCTATATACGGCGTGACGACATGGATGGATTACTGAAACAAGACAGTGATGAGGAAATCCTGCTAGCTCAGTTTCCTCTCTGACAGATGGATTTTGGAGACGAGAGAGGTTTCAGGGACCAGCCCCCGTTTGACTTGATGGTAGTGGTTCTGTTTGTCGAGTGCTCATAATCACTATCATGAACAGAAGGAGATGTCTAGCAGCAGAGCAGCTGAGCGTCTGTAGCTATATTCCTGCATCAGGGGCATACCTGCACTTCCCAGCATGATACAGGCATGTGTGCAGCAGAGCTCATGTTCTGTTACTGTGTTTTCGCCGGACGCGGTGTGTGACTCATCCCCAAACATATTTGCGTTGGGCTGTAATCGGATAGCAGTCACATGGTTGAGGTGAGCTGCTGAAGGTGATCTGCAGTGATGCAAGTGACTCAAACTTTTGACCCTTTACCTAACCACAAATCTATGGGGCTGAGGTCTCTCTGGTTACTGAGCTTAATACTGCTTCATCCACCAGAACATTTGTTACTAATGCTGGACTAATGGAGGGTTCTGTTTCTACACATAAATTCAAGTCAATTCAGCTTGTTTATGCTACGCAGATATATCATTCATAATTCATAAAGAGTTGCCTAGCTAAGGAATCCAATGGATCACATCAAAACTCCAGTTCAGTTTGTACTGACATATAGTAGAAAGTGGTGGATAACAGTGGAGAGGAAAAACTCCCTCTTAACAGGAAGACACCTGTGCAGAATTACACTCATGGAGTTTGGCCATCTGCCTCAAACTGGTTGGGAGGTGAGAAGACAAGACAGAGACACAAACAAACAAACAAACAAACACAGCAACACAAAGAGAAAGTAAAACACAAAGTTCATGACAATACTAAGCACATATACCTACATAGAGACTAAAGACAGTAGAAGAGAGATGCATCAAGGAGTCTAAGCATATATTATAACTGAAAGGATGGCTCAGTCACCTGCAAGTTTTATACCTAATCTCAAAGATAGAGAGGGTGTCTGCCTCCTGACCCAAAGTGGCAGCTGGTTCTGCAAAAAAAAGGATGCCGACCACCAAAGGCTCCACCTCCCATTCTACTTTAAAAAACTTTCAGTTGCACAAATAAGCCCTAAAATGAAGAATTCTGTTGGAAAATAATGGATCTATAAGTTATTTAAGATACAATTGAGTTTGGTCAACAAGGTTTTCACATGTGAGGAGGATATTTTATTTTATTATGAAGAGAAACTAAAATTGGCGAAACAGAATCTATCCTGCTAGGTCAGCTGGAGGCTTTTCAGAGAATATTTGGGACAGCCCAATATTAAAGAATGACAGTAGTCCAATCATGAAGTAAGGCCTGGCCTTGTCAGTTAGAAACATATTAATTGGCAGTGTTGGGTTTAGCATCTTCCTCAAGGATACTACGGTGTGAAATGGACAAGTCGGGGAACAAACCATCAACCTTCCAATTGAAGAATGACCTCTCTACCTCCTGAGCTACAGCCCCCATCCTGTGTAACATTCCCTAATGCTGTTTCAGCTATGATGTGCCCTGAATCATGACTGAAACTCTTCAAACAGAGTATTTCTCTGCAAGTGATATTAAAGGGAACATTAGGTCCAGGTCTGTAATTGGCTACCATTCCTGGATCAATAGTTGTTTTTATTTACAGGCTTAATTACAGCTGCCTTAAAAGCCAGAGGTACATAGCCTGTCAACAAAGATAGATTGATCAGATCCAGTATGTTTCTAATACAAAAAATCTGATGAGAAAGAAGCTGTATGAGACTGAGGATGTTTCTCTTGTTAAAGACCCTGCCTGACTTTTACTGCCCAGCTATGAGTGGTCAGTGAAGATTATCTTATGCGTCATGTTGTCGACAGTAAACACAGCTGGTCTGAAGACATGATCGTGGTGTTACTGAATGTCAAGTATTATCTTGTCCTTATAATCTGACATGGTGTATATCAGACTCACTGTTAATCTGAACTATATATCGAGAGGCCTGCTGATACAGCAGCCTCTTGTTGGAGCTCTGAGCTCCTCTGTGTGACAGTTTGAGGTGTGGACAGCGGGTCAGTACAAGGAGGGGAGGGGCCCTTCTCAGTTGAACTGCTGCACTGTCTTGATAAGTCTTTGTGCATCTTTTAAAAAAAAAAAAAACAGTAAAAAATCAAAAACAGCAATGATAATTACTTGCACACTCAGAGCCATCCATCCAGTTTTTACAAGAAAATCATCCCCCACAGATACATTCAGATTCCTGCTGTACCCAAGAATGCAGCCGAACCACAGAGAATACACTGAACTACCCCTTTCTCTGTTGTTCTTTCATGTGTGCCAGACTCTGGCCGCCTGCCTCGCCTCAGTGTGAGAGCCAGAGTGCTGATTTTGGCTATGATGGAGAGATACAACTAAAAATGTAGTGTTAACCTCTTTGTGCATTCACTCCTTTCCTCGCCAACGCTGTCCTGCAGAGAGAGCCTGCTTTGTGTTTCTGCTAAGACCTCAGACCTTAGAGATAGAAACTCCTTTAATTCTGCTTTCACTGTGTGGAAGGTAACAAACAGTTAAGGGCTGGTTAATGGCTCCCACATACTAATGTAATTAGATTAACACAAACAGGAGGTTTAGAAATTTAATTATCATTGTGTGGATTTTCTCATCTTAGAATTTTAAATACAGATCAGTCAGCTGAGTACCTTGTATATACAACATTTTACTAACAAAATGCATAAATACCTTTTTTTCAGATAACAATCCAAAGGGACAGTGACCTGGACGTTTCTGCCCCAAAACATGGCAAGATTGATGCAAATAATGATCCTCACTTTGGGGGAAACCAGTGGGCGGGAGGCACAGGTAACACATGTTTCCTGGATCTGGCACTAAACCTCCACCTTCTTAACCTCTGTAGTGATGATAGCTTAAAATGTGCTTACATAGAGCAACTGCTAGAAGCAAATATTGCTAATTATAGTTTAGAAACAAATGGTCAGTTTATCTATTGGTCAATCAAGAGCAAATGAGTTGATGAAGTAATCAATGAAAAAAATAAATATAAGAAATGCA
Source organism: Odontesthes bonariensis (assembly GCF_027942865.1). Classification (NCBI taxonomy): domain Eukaryota; kingdom Metazoa; phylum Chordata; class Actinopteri; order Atheriniformes; family Atherinopsidae; genus Odontesthes; species Odontesthes bonariensis. Next base: position 32,689,575 of record NC_134517.1, on the reverse strand, counting down.
GAAAAACTTTGGGGTTTTGAAAGTACAGATCAGAAACATTTGTGATTCTTGTCAATGCTCCTACAGTGAAATGATCATTAGTAACTGCAGGCAAAACTAGAAAGAGCAATTTCTTGCAAATTTCAGTGTGATTGCTGAATGCTCTTAAAGCCAAAGTGCAGTAGGAGTTATTTTAACTGACAACAATATGTAGAGTAATTAGTCATGACAAAAAATGACCGAAAATGTGATTCTGGCTAGCTTTTACAAGCTAAATTGTGTTAGACTTGTTAAAAGTGTAAACATAAAATTTAATATCAATTGGCAAAGTTTCATAAAACATGACAGCCTTGTTAGTGGTTTTGTCTGTTTAGCCAAATTTTGTTGCGATTGGAGAAACTGTCAACAAGATGTAGAAGTTTGCACTGGCGTCACCACATTCACAAAAGTTTGTTGACCGGTCGAGGTAAAACGATAGAAGATATCTACAATGAAGCCATCTTACTGCATTCTAGCTGTTCCAAAGGTGGTACTCACCAAGTTTGGTGAATACTGGCTGAAACACATCAGTTTTAATACTCATTTAATCCAATTCTAAAGTCAACGGCACTTGCTTTCCCTTTAGGTGGCAGAGACACTGCAGGACTCGGAGGCAAAGGCGGCCCCTATCGCCTGGACGCAGGGCACAAGGTCTACCAAGTTTCCCAGGCTGAAAAAGATGCTGTTCCAGAGGAGGTCCGCAGAGCAGCCCGCGAAATGGCTGAGAAGGCTTTTAAAGATAGGTATGAAAGGCATGGAATTCATTGTAAGAATGCTGGTGCAGAGTAGTGATATGCTCTTAACTAATAATCCATATTCACAGTGGTGGGAGTTAGCTCCACAGGTGGGAAACCTTGTGGAGGACGGAATGTCTTTTTCCGCTTTGGAAACTTCCCAAAAGTGAGGTTCAAGAGAGGTGTAATATGGAACAGGTGCGTGTGCGTTTGTATGTGTGAATGTATGTGTGTGGGCCATCTGCAGCATCAGTCAGCCATCCCAGGTATGGTGCCCCATCCTGGGCAAACAATGACAGGCTGCGCTGCCCCAGCTGGATGGCTGAACTCAATAATGGTGGATCCCACTGGGGTGTGTGTGTGTGTGTGTGTGTGTGTGTGTGTGTGTGTGTGCATTCACATCAGAGCTGAGGGTTGAGAGGGCATCCCTTTCACCGGCTCGACCATGAAGGCTGTCTCTGTTCCCTCTTGCTTCAAACAGTCTTTACTCTCTCTTCTCCCCCCTGCTCCCTCCCCCTTTCCTGCATGGCCCCCCTCATACACTGGTTGCTTTCACACTAAGAGGACAACCTCTCAGCCTCTCCTCCCACTCTCTGTTTATCTCCTCTGTTTTTGTCTCTTGTCCTCTAACCTTTTTCCTCTAATTTCCTTACCTCCCCGTCTTATGCCTGTCTTATCACATTCCAATTAGCACTCTTAATATCTTGTGCATACATGCTCAGTCTTTAAGTTAATGTCACTCTTCCTAAATGTTCATTAATACAGCAGGTGAATTGAAGGGCTATTTGGTGTTCCTTTCTTTCCATGTGGTAAGGCCACTCTGTCAGGCTTATTCCAACATGTTTCGTGTGTGCACAGTCCCTTTGTTTACTTTGCTTCAGGTTTAGCATCAGTCAAACTATTATCCATCAAGAAATCCTCAAGTATGTGACACACACACACAAGCAAAAACAGGCAGAGGCATTCCTACTTTGTAAAATCTGTATGTGTGTCCCACCTGTCAAAGATCTCATTTTTCCAGTTTATACAAGAAATAGTTTTTATAAGAAATAGTCACCTGGTTAAGCAGAACTCATACCTTCTGTCAGTGATAATTTTTTTGTTGGCCCGCTTCGTAGTAAGAAGAAAATATAAGACAAATACATGAGCGTGAGGCGGGTTTCCTTCAACTGTGAATACTTTAACAACATGGTTAAACAGTGTTGTACCAGCTGTTGTTGTTTAGCAAGTGTCATACAAAATGACAAAAAAAAGATGAATGCCAGTTAATTGTAGACGATCACAGCAAGCAGTTAGTTGGACTGACAAATGTATATTTGTAAAGTTTGAAAAAAGAGGTGCAAAACCACAGTAAAAAACAAAAGCATTCTGCTTCTCTAATTAAATGCATCATAATGGGCTGAATAAAACTGTAACAAAATAAAACTGCAGCTTCCTCGTAGTTGTCTGTGGCCTTTGGGGAGGAAGAACCTGTGGATGGAAGGCTGCTGTTTGTCCGGCGTGTTTGGATGTAGGGAGTGTCGGCCTAAGTCCTTGTTTTTGTGGTTTCTGTGTGTGAAATGCCAACTCGCCTCCACCTTACTGAGAAAAAAAGAAAAAAACCGAATCTTTCTCCCTATATGTCACTCACTCTGTTGTTCTCCTATATTTGAGTCAAGGTTCAGGAATTTAAAGGAAATAGTTACCAGAGAGTCTGTTGGCCACATCGTTCTCATGCATCCTAACACACACATGCATACGCAGGAATGTGTGGAGGAAGAAACTCTGGTACGTACTGTTTAGTTCGCTGACATGATGCGGTGGGAATGCCAAGGAACAAAGACACTGTGTACGCAGGTCAAAAATAACTGAATTATGTTGTGTGCGACACCAGAAGCAGGCTAATTACTGTGACTATACATGAACATGCGTGAAAACACCGTGGAGGAAGAATTCTCACAAAGAAACAAATCCAAGATGTATTTATATGTAGGTGTGAACGGTCTGTTTATTTGAAATGATCATTATCTGATTTCAGATGTATATTATTTATGTTTGATTGATGAGGTGATCAGAAGAAGATTAAAAAGAGAGACAAGAGGAAGATGAGAAAAATAATAGAGAACATTTGGAAGAATAAAAGTAGATGATGAGTGGAGGCAAGAAGAAGAAGAGGGAGAAGAAAGAAGGAAGGGCAAAATTAAATGTTAAATGAAGGCAGATATGTGTCACTCAGTCCAACATTTAGCTCTAATTTTAGGATGCTCCCTTTTTAATACCTCAGCTCCAGCTACCTGTATGACTGTTTATCACCTGTCTTTACCCTGTCATTGTTGTGAGATTTAAGATTGACCTTACAAATAATTTCAAGTTGAAGATCCAAACTCACCTTCAACAGCACCTATTATGGGAACACTTCATGTCTTTGAACTAGCTGCTTAAATTGAGTCTGCAGGTGAGAGGTCATGCAGGTGCTGGCGATGATCTAGTTTAGATCAGGTCCTCTCTGCAGACGTCGGGTTTGAGTGTGCGTGTGAATGCATGATCTCCTTTGATGGCATGGCTGATGCCAGCGCAGTCTACACAACTCGGTCTGCTCCTCTCATGCTGCGCACACCTTCACACAGATTTGTTGCAGCCTGTGACACATTAGGCCTGCGGTTTTCCATCATCCTTCAATCTCAGCCTGGGTTTTGAAGTCACAGCGCTGCATCTCTGTGGTGGTCATGGTCTAGTTGTCACCAAAAGTTTCAAACACCTGGCAGAGATTTCACCCACATCCCCCCCAAGTCTCTCCATCTCACACACACACACACACACACACACACACACACACACACACACACACACGCTCTTATCACACTCTTCAAACATGATAGAGGTAGGACCCTTACCATATCTGTGGAGGATTCTGTGTCGCGTGTAAGTGATACTTTACTACCTGCACAGTGGGATTACACATATAAGCCTGACTGAGGGGGCACAGACCACCAGTCTTGTCATGTCCACAGGTGTGTTTTTTTTTTAGCAAACACACACACACACACACACTCTTGCACAGTGCTCTGTGTTTAACAGCCTGACCCCTGTAAGTTTGTGCACAGGTGTCCAGAGGAGAGATCATTCAAGCCAGATTAATAGGTTAGCGAGGTATGTTGAGCCTAAAGCCAGAGTTTTCAGTGTCAAGAAGGTGGCTGTACTTTAACCTTTCTAGATCGCCATGGCAACCAAAGCTTTAGACCTGAGCTGCTCCAGGGGAGGTTACAGAGCCTCGATGATGGTATTTTCCCAATTGTTTTTGCATTACAGCCTTTAATGTAAATGGATTTTTCTTTTTTTCTTTTTACATAATGGACCTACACAAAATAGCCATATTGGTGAAGATCTGTTGTGAAGTTGCTAAGCAACCAGCACAGTGATGTAAGATGCTTTAAAAACAGGTCAAGGACAAAGTTCTTGAGAGGAAGCAATTTGGGTTGGGTTTTAAATCGGTCATGCTGAAACATCATGTGTCTCCTCTGCCTCTTTATGTTTTTGTCTCAGGTTGAAGGAGATTGACATGAGCGAGTACGATGCCTCTACATACGAGCGCTTCTCCAGCGCGGTGAGGAGACAAGTTCAGTCACTTCGCATCATCCTGGACAGCTTACAGGTCAGTATGACTGCACCTGTCATCACATTTAGGGCTTGTACACAGTGACGAGTCTCTACATTGAAACTCTGGGCTTTAATCTTTCCTCCTGTTTTTCTTAGAAAGAAAACTCAATGACATGTTATCAGTATCAACATTTGCTAGTAGCTGTCAAAATAATAGTTGCCTGGTCATAAGATTGGAGGGTGACCATTTTTTGACCTTCAACTACACGTGATGCCAGAGCTGGAAAGAGGGGGTGCTGTCCCCCAGGAACCCTCTGATTGGTTGACGTGACTGAAAATCAAAAGCATAGGGAGTGGTGGTAAAAAAAATCAAGGATATGATATTGTATCCATTTCATTGTTATGTTCCCACTTTCCTCCTTTTGTTTGAGTGTCATAGTGTGAGCGTTGTGGGGTGAGCACCTCCGGTGTGTGTGTGTGTGTGTGTGTGTGTGTGTGAGTGTGTTTGTGATGAGAGGAAAATCATGTAGCATGCAGCAATGATTACAGAGCAGTGACACTGAGGCTTGCTCTATTATTCTGTCATCCAGGTGTGAAGCTCTGTTTGTATGTGTTGTGGTGAGTGGGTGTTTTGTGTGTGAATGCATGTGTGTGTGTTCCATCCAGGTGTTTGCAGCCTAGCTTTGAACATGAACGTGGGTTATTGTTTGTATTCGTCCTTGTAGCCCAGGGCCTCTTTCTCTCTGTAAGGATGATGGAGATTATCCCAATCCCAGCAGGCGAGACGGCATGAAGTCATTTTTATTTTTGCCATACCTGAAGAGTGATTTAAGAAGTGGCTCACACACACACACACACACACACACAAACACACCTTACCCCTAACCATAGATGACAAGCTTTCAATAAATGGATAGTGTATTGTTTCCATCTGCCTGAGGGAAATCCCACTCCATGTCTCAACAATGGACTGGTTCTCCTGTTATAAAAACATGACATTGTCAAGCATCTCAGAGGTATAAATCAGTACTAACTGGGCAGATATTCACCAAGCAAGTGATATTTACCTTTGTTTTATTATTTTTAGGCAAAATTCAGTACTTAAGTGTCCCAGAGGTGTCATAGCCTGTTAGGATGCCTCAGAAGATGGCGGTCATGCAGAAATACAGTATACTGTGGGTGGAAAGACACAAAGATATAACAGTTCCAAATCTCCCACACAGTTCTATCAAAATAAATATTTATATTTCCCTATTTATTTTTATGCTTCAGTTTATTAAAAAATGTCTCAGGTGAAACGTTTTCAGCCTTGATGGCAGGTCCATGTGGTGACAATCAGTCAGCATTATGGCTGAGTGTTTCCACCTCAGAACTGCAGTCTAAAACATATCTGTCATTGTTTAATTGGTAGCAAACTTAAGAAACCAACGCTGTCATCTTGTAGTGTTGGGCTAACTTGACAGGCCGGCTTTTCAGAGTAAAGTTTCTTTAAATCTTTGTGCTCGAGTAGTAAAGGTCTCGACTTTAATACCCATGTTCAGTTCCCATGTAGGCAAGCTCTATTTATGGCAAAGTTTGATCAAGTCTTCAAAAATGTCTTGACATCTCCCAAACTTTCACGAAATTTAGCCCAGTTTTAGGCTCGGCATATATGAACATGCTTATTGAGGAGGCAAGTGTGGCCCACTGGTGCTTTGTGTGCAGTGAGCTGTAACTGTGGAACTGGTGTTGTGGTTGTGTTTAGCGTTTCTCTGTGGGTGGAGCTTTTTGTAAATGATGCTGTCCAGCCAGGATTTCTGTTGGACGAGGTCTAATGCTGTTAATTTCCTCTTGTGAAACAGCATTTTGAGGACCTCTGTCATTTGTTCTTAAATCAGAACTTCCTAATGACAAATATTCCCATGGCCAGTGCACTGGTGCTCTGACGTCAAAGGATGCCAATTTCAGAGAGGCTTCGATGAGGCTACAGTATTTGATCCTGGGAAAAACAATGGACTGGTGTTGAAGCAACTAGTGTGACTTCACAGAGCCCTGATCTGAGCATCGTGGAAAGTGGTTTACATAAAAAGACTGAAAACACAGAAACACAGAAGATGTTTTCCATGATGGTTTGAGCAACTTGCCTGATAAGTAACCTGAAAACTTGACTGCAGTTATGGACACAATAGGAGCTAACAGCTAATGTTTATCTTGTGGTTATGATACTTTTAATTAACTTAGATGATAAATAGAAACTGTTCCTGTCAGTCTCTATTAAAACATCCTCACTTTACTTATTGTGCAGTATATGTGTTGGGAAAAAGCACTGAACTATTTCCACAATATAAATTATACATCTACTCCATGCTTTTGTTTGCACTCTATTTTTACATTGGGCCCGCAAACTGTTTATCTACAGAAAAGCGACAGCTATTGTTGCATATGTCAATGTTTATCAATAATATGAAGTCATAAGACCTGTGTCTCCTGATGTCTTTGTTCTTTTGTGTGAGCACACGTCATACGCTTTTTAAAGTGGGTGGGGAGTGGCGGATTGAGTTCCTTCTTTTGTCAGACATTTCTCTAAAGGAGCTCTCCTTCCTCAGAGAGAAAACTGAAGGCAGGAGAGAGTGATGTTGCTTTTTCTCTGTCCTCCGTCCTTCCAAGTGACAACGGCAGAAAGCAGTGTAGTTTCCAAAAAAAAAGTGGCAGAGCTTCAAAGCGACCCCAGACTCCGGCCCTTTTTTGTTGTGTAGGCGTGGGCGGCAGGAAATGTGGTGGCAGGTGGTGTAAGAGAGGAGAAATGTATGCACACGCACGCCGACAGCTCTTTTTAGTGTGATCATAGGACGCGTGTTTCGCACTATGTTAAAGCTCCACCATAATTAAATCCTTCCCACACTGATGCTGAAATGTGAGTATTGCATTGACCTCGAGGTGCAACACGAATAGCAACATTTTGACACGTAAGTGTCCTCAAACTTTGTGTGTGTGTGTGTTCCAGGCTAAAGGGAAGGAGCGGCAGTGGTTGAAGAACCAGGCTCTGGGAGAACTGGATGATGCTAAAATCATTGATGGGCTCACTGGAGAGAAGGCCATTTACAAACGCAGGGGCGAGCTGGACCCAGAGGTGTGTGCGCTGCTGCAGATGTATTTTCATAGTTAGCTTATCTTCATTTTGATCAGTCTCACCACAAAACACACTCCCAGACTTACACACATAATTTCAACCTTTTATCTCTCCGATGGTACATTCCAGTGGTGTGTGTGGGATTATTACACCCTGTGTTCCTGCTCGAGCTCACACAGTTTCTTGTCATTTCTTGTGCTGTCACGTATGCTAGAGTAAGCCTGCATACACACAGCAGAGGTAGTTCCCACTCTAATCATGAAAACACATTAACCATAACATGCATTCCTTGTATGTCTAACTTATTTAGCCCAGAGTGTTGGATATTTTTGGTCCTGCCTGAAAGTCTATATTAAGATAATTACACTCAGTTATAAAATCCTGGCCTTGTGTTGAATGTTATTTTAAGAAAGCTACGCCAAAATCAACGGAACGCAGTCTAAAGTATGTATTTTACCTCTGTTTAATCATTAGAGTTTCTGCTTCTTTCCAGCTGGGCAGTCCACAACAGAAGCCAAAGCGTTTGCGGGTGCTGGCCGACGTGTCAGGCAGCATGTACCGCTTCAACGGTGTGGACGGCAGGCTGGAGCGTTCAATGGAGGCAGTGTGCATGGTCATGGAAGCTCTGGAGAGCTATGAGCATAGGTTCAAGGTGAAAACATCACAGAACTGTAGCATCTGTCGTTTAAATGTTAATGTTTAAGTCTTCCTTTCCTGGGTTAATCTGAATGTTTATCTTGAGTTTTACTCACATGTTCGGACTAAAATATGTACTTGTGTGGGACGGACACCACTGGCAATGAAGTTTCACAGTAACAAGGGAAAAGTAGCTTTAACATAATATCAACTAACAAGGCTTTTCTGTCTGAGATGAAATAGATTTCATTCCGGAGTTAATGAACATACACAAAAAGTGTTATATAAAAGTCCTTGTAATGTGCATCAGTTAACAGATCCCTGTTAACCTGTGATGAATGTTAAAAAAACTATTCAGCTGTGAATAATGGCATTTTAAGCATATTTCTTCTTGGTCACCGTTAATCACATAATTAAGAACATTATAAAAATTATGAGTTATAGTTACATAATGGCGCCATCACATGACTACAGTTATTTGCAGCGTACTATGCTGGTTTTTGGCTCGTAGACCTAATTGATGCCTTACGGTGCCTTATTGAGAAGAATATAGCCTTTTTTTGTGTGTATATATTAACAAATAACTGTTATTTTTACATTGTCTTATAAAAACAAACAAAGCCTTAATGAACAGTTATCTTTCCCTTTATAGAGACCAAATAATTTCTTTATCAGTCATGCAGTCAGGATGGAAGCATATGGGGTGTCGTACAGCTCAACTACTTGAGCAGGTGTCCCATGCTCTCATGTTGCCACATGCCTTCCCAGCTCTCTCTGCCCCCTTTCCTGTCGACCAGCTACCAGTACCCAAAAAACTGTAATAAATTTTTTTTTTTTTAAAGATGGAAACCTATGAGGGTGTTGCATTAAAGTAACTGTAAGCGATGCTCCAATTTTGTGGTGGTGCTATGGAAACATTTTATGCCTCTTAATATTTTTCCTCCATGGTATCAAAAACTTATATCAACTTTGTCCCTCTGTATCGATACCCAGTTTAGCCTCTGACAATCCTGTTAGGAATACAGTATCAAAGCCCTTATGAAGTCTTCTTAGATCATTTTTCTGTTTTGCCACGACCATTTCTGAGTTGAAATTGAAGCCTGTTAACAATACTGGTAGTTAACCCAGGTACAGGTCAACTGCTAAATATTGCATTTTTGTTTTTGTTGTTGTTTTTTTTTACAGGTGTTGAATTAGAAGTTAGATTAGTGCTTTATTCAGCTCAATAAATCCTTATTTTGTGCCTATCAACAGTTAATTATGTTTAACTGTGCCAGTTAGACAAGGTTAATATAATGTTAATTAGGAAAGGCGTATAAATTTAGTGTTTTCACAGTGAAGTACAAAAAGACAGCTTTAAGACTTTTGAAAAAGTGTTTTACATCGATGTAAATAGAAGCCACATGCAGCCACAACAACAATGTTCAGAAAACAACACCTTCAAACAGGCAAACAGTCAATTATTTATACGGCCACAGCATCTGTCAACAATTCAAGCTTCCTTGAACAAGCTGTGATGCTCAACTCAAAGTTTTTAATGCTTTTAAACACCTATTTGAAGCTTCCAGATTTCAGCAAAGTCCTAAACCTTATTTAAACTCTTTATATTGATTTTTATGATATTGTAATGAATACTAATATAGTCTCACTTCTACAGGTTTTATGTAAATGAGCAATTGGGTAACTGGCTTGTCTACGTTTTATTCCCCAATGATTATTACAAGGACTCTACCGATGGTGACATGGCTCAAAACACATTAAGTCACAGTGCTGCTAATCCAGGTTCTTCAGGCCGTCTACTTCACCATGTAAAGCAAATGTTGCACTGCATGCTGTTATTGGAAGGAATGAGTTGACAAAGTCGACACGGTCTCGTTGAAAATAAGGAGTCCATCGTCGCCAGGAAAGTAGAGTTGTTGAAAAGATGAAGGAGACGATGGAGACAGCACAGAAAGAAGAGGAGACACAGAGACGAGAGCGTGTGCAAAAAATTGGAAGGGAGTCAGACTTCTCGGCCCCCAAGTGACACTCAACCCAACCTAATTACTCATCACATAACACACACAATTTCAGTGTGCCACATCACATGTTGGTCTAACTGCTCTTTTTACATAGCACTCCTTCCATAAAAGTGCATTTGATTACGCACAGGACACACACACCTTCATTGTGAGCCTTACCACTTGGAGTCTTAAAGTTTTCCACCATCAATGCTTAAATTTCTGCTGGAAACAGAGCACGTAAGCAGAGGAGGCTCGGTGCAACGTTAGCCTTGAGAATTTGTCACTTTATAGTTTCATGTCATATTTATGACTCTAGTCAGACGTCCACTCACAAGCCAGAATGGCAACAGCCAGCTTACATGTCAGGACTGTGTGATGAAGTGAAATTATATTGGTGGTTTTAAATAGGTAAATGTTTTGAATTTCAACAGTGATGCGGACAGGTGCATGCCACGCTCATATTAGTAATACCTGGTCCCTGAAATAGCAGCATGGGGCCCCAAGTGGCACGCTGGTGGAGCCTTATGTAAGCCAGTTATGATGGATGCTGTATGGGAGGCATGAACACCTCTGAGGAGGTGAACATGCAGCAGCAGTTGGAAAGAGAATGCCCCTCTATGAGTTACGATCTGACGTTTCTGCAGCCTCACTCTTACGTCTTCGCTCTTAGTTTGTTGTCCTATTTTAAGTGCCGTGTGAGGACGTTACATCTTGAGGTTACACAAAAATTGTGTAACATTTTCAAATATCTTTTTAAGTTTCCCCACATCTTGCATTTTATTTACATTTTTTTATTTTGTAAAGTCACTAACTGTTTTTTCTCCACACAGTACGACATAGTGGGCCACTCAGGCGACGGCTACGACATTGAGCTGGTCACAGTGGACAAAGTCCCCAACAATAACAAGCAGAGACTCAAAGTCCTCAAGGTACACATTTACAATCAGTCCAGTCAGCTTTTGTTAATAATTATCACTCATGGACATAGGATTAGCTAAAAAAAAATTAAAAAGTGGTTTGTATTACCTTCTGATTAAACTTTATGGTAAGGGTATGGATTGTCATGATGTCATACATGACTTCATGTATGATGAAAGCAATGATTGAACCATGTTAAACCTCAAACATTGACAGGAAGTACATGAATAAACAATATCTCATGCATGTGAAACTCTTCTACTCACATGTTGCATCTGCTTTTACTGGGATTTTGCAGGAAACATAGTTCAACTATTGCAGTTTGAGTCATTAACGTTCATAATCAATCAATCCCATAGTGCATGGAGGGTAATATTATATATAGGAAGGATCAGTATTTCATGTTTACTTTGTGAAGCTGCTGAGTTCTCAAAAACATTTGTCAGTTCTGGCTGAATACTGCAAGCCTTAAAATGATTCTAATCCAAGGATGGAAAGCTAGAAATGTGTAACTTCTACAGAAATCTGTAGCCTCATCTCTGTTGCATGCTCCTAACAAGCTGTTCCATTTGCCCCGCCCTGCAGACCATGCATGCCCACTCTCAGTTCTGTATGAGTGGAGACTTCACTCTGGAGGGCACAGAGGCCAGCATCAAGGAGCTTGCACGAGAAGAGGCTGATGAACACTTTGTGGTGGTGCTGAGCGACGCAAACCTGGAGCGCTATGGCATCCGGCCTGAGCGCTTTGCCCAGGTCTTAATGTCCGACCCGCAGGTCAACGCCTTCGCCATCTTCATCGGCTCCCTCGGCGATCAGGCTGAAAGGTGAGGTGGTTGACATGAGTCATCTTGGTGGAGTTAAAAACAACGGGTAATGGGAGAGAAAAAGAAAAGGATTTTAGTTGTGTACATATACTGTATATTGATGCAAAGAGCTCAAATGAAGGACATTTAAACAGCCTCATCCCATGTGATAAGGGAGCTACTGAGTCTGAAGTGCCCAGCAGTCCAATCATGACTGTAGCCAGTCATGCAAAACTAATCAAGAAAAACTATCCTTCAAAGTTAAGTGGAACAGTGACCATCCAGTTTTGTCAAGTAGAGGCCTCCTCACTTTCTTCCTGCTGTTCGTCCTGCAGAGCTTTGATGTTGTGTCTGAGATTAAGTCTTGAGCTTTGAAGGCATGACAAAAGAGGGGTAAGTGCCCTCCGAGGTTCGCTCCTCCTCCTCAGAAGCCAGAAGCGGTTCCCCCTCTCAGCTCAGAGCCTTTGAAGAGCTGCTGGCCTCTTGGTTAGATTGCAGTCATGAACTTCAGACTAATAGCCTGTTCTGCGCTTTGCTTGTGACTCAGGGACAGCGAGAAATAAAAAAATGAAAGATTGAAGAATGGATGCCTTAGGAAAAACAGGAAGGGAAAAAAAATTCACTGCAGAGGTCAGATTTACTGTAAGGTAAAGAAGTCAAGGACAGTTCGTGTCACTGTGTGGAAATAGGAACAAGGATGATTTACTGACAAGTCCTGGAAACGTGAGCATGTGTGGACACTTTTTGACTGTTTTACTGTGCATGCCATTACTTTTACTTTATTGGACAAACTGTTTAAAATGGGAAGAATGTATATCACTGACAACATATTCTGTATGTATCTACATATAACATTGTTTTAATAAGACAATTGAACGTGTCACCTGATATTCAACCCCCAGCTGGTACTGTGAAAATATTACATTTGGCCAGTCAAACGTGATGAACACACTTGTGTAGTGAACTAACTCACTTGCATAATATGAGTCACCAACAATAAGGGAGAAAAGACCACTAATATAAGAGCAGCATTTCTGACCTCAAAAAGCCTGAAATCTGCGTTTAGACACTATTTTATATTGAAAAAACATTCACTTTTTTATTAAAAGTTTCTTTTGTATGCAGTGGAGTGGGTGTAAATGAAGAGCTCTGTGTTGTCCCCATGGTGATGGTTCCGTCCATATTTCCTAATGGTTGACCTGGGTAGAAGCAAAGGATTAATACAATGATTAAAATATGCTGAATTTCTTCAAATAGAAATGTCAAATCTTGCACCAGTTCACCCGACAAACAAGCACCACTCTGTGTTCTTATTCTGGGAAATGTTTCCGATGCTAAAGTTCAGTCCCTCAGTTTAACTCTTGGCTTTGTTTCAGACTCCAGAAGACCCTTCCAGCAGGGAGATCCTTTGTTGCTATGGACACCAAGCAGATCCCCCAAATACTGCAGCAGATCTTCACATCAACAATGCTGTCCAGTGCCTGACACAAGCACGCAGCTCACATACACGAACAAAATCAAAACATTGGCAGTGACTTTTCACAGTGTGCCCTTAACTCACTCTCATGATATCAGATAATGGAGCTGAATCAGGTCTAGGTCTGACCTTGAGGGGTCAGACGGTTCCATTTTTTTGTTTCACAGAAACCTTCGGTCTGTCAGAAAGCTGTGACAGCCACGTGTTTGCATGACAGAGTTAAATATTGTTTAGATCCTTTGTAGCTTCCCTTTGGGAACAGAGACTGCACGACAAGCCTGTGATCTGTGTCAGTGTGACGGTGAAATGACACGCACTGCAGTGGTGACATTTCTCAGACCCCTCGTGGGGATCAAACGCAGTTTAGCTTGTTGTTCTTAATTGTGTACTTGACTGACATAGAGCTGACGCACTCACCCACGCCTGTGTACTATTTTGGATGTGAGCAACTCATAGGAAAGGGTTCAGAGCTTGACATCGCAGCCCCACTTTTTTTGGATTTCCTCCTCGTTTATCAGCTGTCACACAAAAACACTCAGGCGCTCACAGGAAAACACAGACCTGACCGACACTTGGATGTGTTGAGCAGCATTAACTTGGCTCCTGTGGAATGCTGGAACTGTGAGCGGGGTATTTCCCACCTGACTGCACACGCTCTTTAAAGGCTGCCGCTGTTGCACAACCCCCTGCTGTGTGTGCGCGCGTGTGTTGACGTACAGCATCTATGTCAACATGCACAAGCCCTTTCCTTCCTGGCTGCTGGACCTTGTGACGCCCTGTGCGCTCTCAGTCCTGCAAGGAATCTCAGCTCTTCTCTCATTATCAGACCTCCAACTCCCCTTTCTCTTTCTAAAACACACACAAACACACACACACACCTCGACGACTGTAGGGTTAATTTATAAAAAGAACTGAGACTTGGTGGTGTCAGTGTGGGCTTAGCTTTACATGCTAAGATTAAAGTGCCACGTGCATCAAACACCATATCAGATTTTCCTGGCTATTATAGTTGGCGCTCACGCCTCACTTTGCAGGACTGGTGGGATCAATAGAACAGTCTGACCATCTGTCAGTCAGTATTGATGCTTCCCTGTTAGTGGGATGTCCCGTTTTTAATTAATCAGCTTCTTTTGTTTCACCTCTCACACTGCTGACTAATTCAAAAGCAAAAACGTAACATGTATAGTTGTTGATACCTAATGTTTAAGAGGCATTTAAAACTGCATATGAGAGCATATTCCGATCATGTCGATTTTGATATAGTTATTTAATTGTCCATGGTCATTAATTCAATGTACCGGGTAATGTACCATATTTTAATGAATAAATCAACATTGCTCATTTAAGTCCAGTTTTTGTCTATTGGAGATTATTTCTGTTTCTGTTGCTGCCTGAAAATGATATCATTAATCACAAAGGTTTTACCCCAGTATTCAGTTTTAAAATGCTCCCTAAATTATTTCTCAATGGGTTGAGACAGCTCTCCGACTTACATATTAGAAAAATCAATATATTGTATTTGTAACGCACTTTTTAAAGTTTGAAAGTGCTTCACAATAGTAGATTTTTTTTTAATTCATTAATTTATGGTACAGTAAGACCTTTCCACAGATGCTTGTCAAAGCGGGACTGACCACCTGCCTAATATTGAGTGGTTTCCCCTTTTTTTCCACCAAAACAGCCCTGACCTGTTAAGGAATGGACTCCATTAGACCTCAGGTACTATATATAAATCCCATAAACTGTGAGGTGGGGTCTCCATGGAATACTCGATTGGATTGAAATCTGGAAAATGGGGAGTCCAAGTCAACACCTCAAACTTGTTGTTGAGCTCCTCAAACCATTTTTGAAAGAGGCCATCAGGGAATATTGATCCATGATGAGGTGCATTTAATCAGCAAAATGTTTAGGTAGGTGGTACATGAAAAAGCAACATGGATGGCAGGACCTGAGGTATCCCAGTAGAACTTCATTGCCTTTTTTCCTGGAACATGCTGCTACCATGCTTCTATTGGTAAGGGATACAATCAGACCCAGCCATCCACACGATGTAAAAGAATAAGTGATTCATCACACCAGGCAGCTTTTTTCTATTGATCCATGATCCAGTTCTGATGGTCTGGTGCCCATTATTTGCTCTCTGAACATGGGTCAACGTGGATACCCTGACCAGTCTGTAGCTACGCAGCCACATACACAACAAACTCCAATGCATTGTGCTGTGTTCTGGTATCTTTTTTGTCGGAATTAACATGGACTTTCAGCTCTTCTACCATTGCACTTCTTCTTCTTCTAAAATAGTATAAAGTGTTTATAGGAAACAATAGGAAACAAATTAGTACAAGCCCCCAAAGCGCAAGATGAGTCATCAACCTTTTTTAATGATTATTCAAGAAAATACAAACTCTAAAATACAATTAAAAAAAAAATAAATAAATAACGGGTATAATGATGTGGTATCATGCTGGAACAGATGCTTGAACACTGAATTTGATGGGGACATTAAAAGAGATACACTTCAGGTACACATAGGCTTACATTGTGTTAGTACAGTACAATACAATCAATGGTGTACACAGTAAATCCCTGCCATACTGCAGGCCACAAAGCCACAGAATAATGCTGCTCTTTGTCACTATGTAACTAATCTAACTTTGCTTGAGCTCAGTTTGAAAGAGAAGTGATGATACAGAGACAAAACAAAGCGTTGCTCTACACAAAGAAGTGCAACTTTGAAAAATTAACACTAATATTGCAGATGTTTGATTTATGTTTTAGGATTTTTTTGGAAAGTAGCTACCCAGGGTGGCTGCATTGAGGAGCTTCTGACCGCTCTACATGGTGCTCCCGCTCAACCAGTTGAGCTACACGGTGCCCCAGGCACTTTATTTTTCCACACTTATTTAGATCTTGCAGTTGGAGTCAGTCCTTGCACAGCTTTCAGTTTGTTCGCTCTGACACTAAAGTTAGTTTCAATACTAACATAGGACTAAGATAATTTCAACTTTTCAGCCATTCTTGGGATCTTTGTTACATCAGGCACATGCTTCCTTGATTTTGCCACGAACTCCTTCGTATGATGACCTTAAGTTGCTGTAGTGACAGCGACTATTTTAAAATAACATAATAACCTTTTATAACCTGGATACAAACATTTAAGAGATTCATAACCCTCTGTAATGTTTTTCCTAAAATGAAATACAATGGTAGTGGCGGCCTATTTAGTATTATTAGTTAAAGCAGTAATTATGCACCACATGGACCTTTATTGTGTTACTGTGTTGTTTATTATTCTGCAGGAGACCAGAACGACTCGCCTCTTAGAAACTGAAGAACTTCTTGGAATCACAGAGCGCTCGGCTTCCCTCTCGTTTCCTCACGGTCACTTTTTCCATGCGTTACTCGTTCAAGCAGTCACTGGCCCACCCTCTGTTGCAAAAAGCCAAAACAACTTAACACAATGTTACAAATCTTACAGTGTGGGTTCTTACTTCAGAACATATTCAGCGGCACATGCTGACAGCTCTGCTGCTGCACTGATGTTGCTGCTTGGTTTTTATATTCCAGCACCCAGAAAATCATTTGTAAATGTCTGTCCATCACTTTGGTGACTTTTTTTCTTTAGGTTTTCTGCCAAGAGAATACAGCAATGAGATGCAACATGAGCTCCTCCTAACTGCGCTGCTGTTTACCCCAACCAAGAGGGTTGTGTGCCAATAAAGACACGTCTGACTGGTGAAGCTTTATTGACAAACTGTGTATCACCCTGGATTTGCAAAAGACAAACACTCTTGGAATGATATTAGGTAAGCTCTCAGACTTACCTGTAATGCACAGCTGGTCTGCCTACTTGAAAAATCCCTGTGTGATTACAAAAGAGAGAAAAGACGTCTAGACTAGCGGGGCATTAGATGCATTAGTCAGAGCTCAGTGTCTGTTTGGTTTGTGTTCCCCCTTCTTAAATATTCACAACATGTGTGACTCAGTTTGTTTTTGTGTGCAGTTTGTGTGCCAAACTATTTTTTAGGTATTATGGTAGATGTCGTCATATTTGAGTCTGGACCTGGTGATTGACAAAGCTAAACACTCAAACTAACATTCGATAAATGTGACCAATATTTGTGTTGACTGGAGGCTAAACTGCAGCATTATTGACCACAGAGGAACACCACATGGAGAATTTGACTGGTCACCGATTGATTGCTGATTATTGCGGCATCACAAGACAGCAGAACCAGAGGTGTGTGTGTTACTCGGACAATAGGCAGTTTACCAGCTGCCCTGTGTCATTTGCAAATCATTTAAACACCTGATTTCCCCTCCTTTTAATCCCTGCATCATCTTTCAGGACCAGCTGCTGTAGTGTTGATGGTAAAATATGTCTTATCCTTGTTCGAAGTATCGGACTTCAGCTGTTTAGCTGAATTTAACAAAGCTTTGAATGTTTTCAGTTGGTTACAGGTCTGCAGTGCAGGCAGATAGTTTGGCTGTTGCACTTGTGTGTGCCTATTGATGGTGATTATTGATGATGACTGTTAACAAATGGGAACTCAGAATTTCCCTTACACTAACTTTTGACAGGAAAAAAATCAAAGAAAACACCTACAGTAAGTCAGATTTGCTCGTAAAGAGTTTTATCAACCCTGGCTTCTGCTTTTTGAGTCAGGTGGAAAAGCAGCTTACAACGTAAAGGTAAAATTCTATACAAAGTACTGGTAGGGCATAATCAGCTAATTCCATTCTTTAGTTAACTATATAGCTCATGATGGGAATTTGTTAGTAAAAGAGCAAAAAAAACTTCAAACCTCTCAATTCTGACATACAGTGAATGCAGGATGATGTGAAGTAGCTGGTGCAGATATAGATGAGGAGGCTGGATAACTCTACTCAAAGCTGATTCTGTGGCATAACAGTAACCCTGGAAATTTGAATGGCCCCAAATGAAGAGACAGGCTTGTGTTATGTCAGAGTTTTTGAATTGATGGTCATTTAAAACACCCAAGTATGTGCTCTTAAGCATAAAAAAAACATAATTTTTCTCATGATATGTAACTTTTAACTTTAATTTATGGAAGCAGAAATGAATTGTGTTCAATGACAGTGATTTTCAAATGGTGCTCCTGAGCCTACGCAGTGATTTCAACTAAAGAATTGTGTCTTTTTAATGTTGTGCTGCCACAGGGCTTGAAGATGTGTACTGGTTTTCAACTTTTCAACTGGTTTACAGAGATTTCCTTTTTCCCTGAATCTGTCAATAACATTATGAACTGAAGATAATAAATCCCCCAAACACTGCAACTTTTTTTAAGAAGATAAAGAGTGATCTATAAATAGTCTATTTGACTTCCGAGTTTTCCAGAAAGTGCTGAACTCTTCTCCACTTTTACTTTTGACAGACTTTGCCTTTCAGATGGTATTTATACCCAATCATTTTACTGACAAGTTCATTGTTTACGATGATTCACAGGTATATTATTGAAGCATTACAAAACTTTTCCACCCATTTGTTGCTGGTATTAAATCTGAGCTGAACATATGTTTAAAAAAAATGTGAAAGTGCTCAGTTTCAACATTTGATTTCTTATTTTTTGTATCACTTTATATGTATTTTCTAAAGTGTTTTAAAGTCCTTGTAATCTGCTTTTATTCAAATTTTACTCTGCACCCTGGCCTTTTTGGAAAAGGAGATGCACAAGATTCCAAAGCTTGATGTCGCGTTGATAAGGGAGTAAACAGCTAAAGGTCAATAATTCTCACTAATTTCTCTGAGTCTGTGGAGCGAAAGTGAGTGTGGTGAAAATAAAAAGAGAAATACTAGCCTCATCTGGCCAAAAGAGATCCTGAGTTTGGCAGACAACCACATTCTGCACAAACTGAGCGACCACCTGACACCTGCCCCTGTCAAGCCTTAATTGAGTTGTACATTTTGAGAGGAGCCTCATGAGCCGAGTCGCTGACAGATCCAAAGACAGATTTGTGGAGCGCCTGACGCATAG
This sequence comes from Odontesthes bonariensis, assembly GCF_027942865.1. Taxonomy (NCBI): domain Eukaryota; kingdom Metazoa; phylum Chordata; class Actinopteri; order Atheriniformes; family Atherinopsidae; genus Odontesthes; species Odontesthes bonariensis. The sequence goes on along the minus strand of NC_134517.1, from coordinate 32,670,305 downwards.
AAATGTTGATACGCAGACGATTGGGAAGTCGGTCAGACTGTCGGCGTAGTGATGAAAAACAAACTGCTGTAAAGAGGGGATTACACCACTGTATTTCAGCACATCTTGCAAGCTCACATAGAACTAATGATGAAGTTTTGATCTCAAATTCCAAACATGGGCTCATGTTAATAAAAGGTTTGTAGACAGACCCACAAAAAATATAGTTTGCACAAGAAACTCCCATGTTTCAGTGTAATTATAAGTGCAAAGTCTGAAATATCTCAAGTAAGAAATGTGACCTAATGGCTAGTCATGGTTCCAGGTGAAGGCCCTTCCTGGAACAGGACCCCCCAGGTGTGATCTCACTTCCAACTGGGTTGAAGTCAAAAGATGTCCTGACATACATTATGTCTTGTCTCTGGTGGGGATGGAGCCAAAAACAGTCCAGCAATCTAAAGGGAGCAACAAGATATACTGCTGGATGGGTGCTGGGTCTCTGACTTCCAGAATTATTCAGGAAGGATCCTTTAGGATGTGTAAAAAATACCCAAGAGAGAGGAGGAATTCCCAGACAATAAGAGAGAAAGTCCAAAGTCCAAATCACTTCAACTGGCACCTTACAATGTGAAGGAGCAGAGACTCTACTATGAGTTTTTCCCTGATGATTGGGGGCCTCACCCTATCCCAAAGGAAGGCCCCAGTTACACTATGGAAGAGGCTCGTTTTGACTGCATGTATTGATGATCTCATCATTCACTCACAGCTCATGACCATAAATGAGAATTGGAACTTAGATCGACCCATAAATCAACAGGTATGCCTTTTACAAAACCACTCCTTCCACTACAACCTCTCCATTCTATCCCCACTCATGAACAAAACTCTGGGATACTAAAAGAAAAGCAAGGAACTAAGGCTACGTGCCCACGACAACGCTCTGAAGCATAAACGCAGATGTCCGTTTTTTTCCTCCACAATTTATCTGCGTTCTCACGAGCGTCTTGGGGTGGATATCTGTCTAACCATGGGAACAGGGAAAATGTATAAAACTCGCAGTTTGCCGATGTAGTATGCACGCCCCGGACGTAGGTGGCAGTAGCAACAGTACCTTTGGTATTGTTATATGAGTTATTTATTAATAAATATGAGAAATGCCTGTTTTGTGGCTACTTCCTCCGCGTCAGTTGGAAGAAAATGGCGAAGCGCGGCAGCAACAACAGTACGCCTTCAAACTTTGTTTGGACAGATGATGAGGTCCAGTTGCTCCTGAACACGACACTGAACTACAAAGCCAGGAAGGCAGTGGATAATGTGGATTGGGAGAGTGTCCAAAATAAATATAGTGAGATATGGGAGTCGTTAATGGAGAACTACCCACTTAACATGTGCAAAAAACGCACTTCTGCGTTTTGAACTGTTCCTACGGCGACGAGAGGTTGGATCGTTTTCAAGATCTCCACTCTGGAGGGCGTTTGCGTTTTCTCCGTTTTGAACTCCTAAAAACGCCGTCGCCGTGTGCAAGATATTTATCTGTCGTTACCGTTGTCGTGGGCACGTAGCCTTAGTCACCTCACCTTGGTAAAGGAGACTGGGGCTTACCATGGAGAGGTGTGTATGTCTAGGAGAGGCATGTCAGCGAGCGCCTGATGGTAAGGTATTTGCCCATGGGGTCTGGATGGGCACAGCCCTAACAAGTTGCATGGGACCACCCTCCTGTGGACACAGCATCTGTTGGAAGTGCTATAAAGGTCCAGATCTTTAAAGATTGGCTAGCAGAGGCAATGGTAGTCCAGTTCATGGTTGCTAAAACTGACCATGGGAACATATTGCTTTGTGTTGGTTCATACTTGTTGCATACGGACACTTTTTCAACAGTCATTCACACCAATTTTCAAGGGACAGGGAACTGCTCTACAGCTGCATATTATCCTTCTGCAATGGTAAGAGACGCACCTTCTGCACCAACAGTAAACATCTAGAGGGAACGTCATTCTACCATGCTAGGCTATCTACAATTACCATGGATTGAGTAAGCACATTAGAAGGGTGGAGAGGCATAAACCATCAAATCCCTAATGAAAGTGGTCTTGAAGTCCAGCTTTGGCTCTGCTGTTCTTCATTGCCTTTTTTTCCCTTCGTTTTACTTCTTGTCGTTAGACTTCCTCTGCTCCACCACTGTTCCACTTCATCATCAAGCAACCATCTTCGTCAATAAAAAGAAATACTTGGTTAAGGTTAGGAAAACAGGTTAGGTTTTTAAGTATACAATAAAGTACATTTTATTTCAGAAAGCTTTGCCAGCATTTGTGTGTCACTCCTGTATGTCCTGATACATTACCATCTTGGGAAACCCTGCACATCCAAAAGTCACACGTTAAGGGTACCCTGTGCATTCAAAACCAGTGCAGGGGGCTCCTGAACAAGTATCAGCATGGACAAGTTGGGAGTGAAAATGGATTAAAAGGCTGATAATTATGCAAAAGTCCAAGTTGACATGTTGAACTTGAAGCTATTAAACCAAAGTCTATGAAGAAGTTGTCTCGCGAAAGCCGGGCTGACTCACAAATCGGACTCAAGAGCAGACACTAGAAGCACAAGAGGACAAGTTAAGTATAAAGAGGTTTTCACTAGGAAAAAAAGCGAAGATGTCACCCAGATTACCACAGTGAGAACAATCTTGTGAAGACTGGTTGCTCCTGCAGATCCTTATGAAGGCGTCTTGACGAGCGCAGATGCAAAGCAGGAGTGCAGGAGCTGAACCTGGAAAACCTGCTCAACCCCGCCTGAGACCCAGAAACCAAATAAACCCCACAGCCAAGCATGATCGTGACACAAGTGGGTGATATCACAGCGGTTACATCCATCTTTTATATGGAGTCTATAGACAAAGCCAGTAAATTTAATATGTAGTGAGGCTGAAATGGAAATTTCTGGTCAAGACAAAAGCAAACATTTGGGTATGGACTAAGTAAGGACAGGTTGTGAATTGCATGGTTGCCCTGATAGAATTTTCCAAATCAGTAATGTCCTACCTTCCAATTTTGTTAATTCAAGGGCAGACAACACACCGATTTTCGTTCAGTATCTACAAAAATGAATTCTGACACAACTAGAGAGATTGAGCTGAAGCAGCAGCAGCGATAAAGCAACCTGCAGACATGCAATTAGAATTAATTCTTGGGAAAATGCAGTTCATTATCATAATTATTTTCTTCACAATGAGTTGCTGTGTACAAGACTGCTTGTAGTTACAGCACACAATAAATGACATGCTGTGTTTTCCAGAACACATGCACACTCATGCTTTTCTGTGTAAATGCCAGATAGTTAAAGTTTAAACAGATTAACACATGCGGTCACTGTGGAAAAGTCATTTTCTCATCTGTGTTTGGTTGTTGAATTACTCAGGTAAGCCAGGCTGGGCCAGAGTGAGACATCTGTGATGATAACAGTCAGTCCAGATAGCAGTATGTTGTGTTAACATGCATGAAAGCTGAGACAAGGACACCAAAATGTTCCACTTTTTATTGGCAACATTATACTTTTTTGGCCTAATTACTACCACAGACTTCTTTATTGATTCTCTGCTCATCCCCCACACTAAATGTACGTCACACTAAAACTTATGTTGATGGTATTATATGATACAATCTTTTTTAAATTAAGGCAAAAATAGCTTTATGTAAGCTTTTCTGAAAGGTTTTAGGAATGTTCTCTGACAGTACACTTACATTGAACACTATGAAATCAGACATGAGAGGCAGTGCATGCTCCATTACTAATACTTCCCATTCAGATATTTGGACCTTTCATACAGTCTTGTGACAAGTCTTACATCATGCAGAGGATGTGGTTTTGGCACATATTGCTGTGGTCAGCTCTCAGAAAAGATATGATAGTGCTATCGTCCTTGACAACTGACAAACAGTTTATATGCTGTGCTTTAGCCATCTGTTCTTTTCCGCTTAACGTATGATATGGTAGCTTTTTTACTTTTTCATGATCCAGTGTTATCTAGAAATTGAATTTCTGAAACTGTTTACAAAAACACTGAAGATACACTTAAAATGTAGTCAGGATTGTGAGATACTGATCGTAAAAAGTATCTAATTTAAGGCATTTTAGTACATTTTTGTAGGATGTGCTCTATTTTCAACACTAATGTGGATATATGTGTGTGAGTTTTCACACATGGTGATTTATGAGGCATGCAGAGGAACTTCCCTTCTGACAGTGTTTGTCTAGAGTTGAACGGACAGGATGTGCAAAGAGAAAGCAACAGAAGTCCTGAAGATTCTGGGACCTCTTGTGCACTGCCCCCATTATCCTTTGACTAGTCGAATTAAATCAGGCCGGTTTACTTTATACAGCCCAAAATACAGTAACATTTACAAATTTGTGTCGTTTATTCTTTTAGAAAAATTAAATTGTGTTTTCTCATTTCATTGTGTATGAATAATGCAGCACTTACAGCACACTTCATTTTATAGTGTTGAACTTTCAGTTACAACCAGTGTTTGGTTTACCCCGTCTGGGTGTCTATGGTAACGTAGTGGTGCAATGTTAGTGGACAGGGAAGGAGTGTTTGGATGAAAATTGCTCACTCTAATATTATGACACACATTGATTTTTCCTTTCCATGATAAAAATGGAAGTGAAACCATAGTTACAAGGACCATTTACAGTTGATGTAATGTTTTCTGTCATTGTCAATCTGGCTGTGTTTTTGACCTGCACAACACAGATGAATCTACTATGTGACAATGTTAGCTTAAAACATGCACTGCTGGCTTGTAGTTTTCATTACAAAAGTTTGAATGACATAAAAAAAAGTGCTAATTGCTGAAAACTTGTTATAAATTCTTCAGTGAGGAGGGACAGACGACGTCATAACTTTTCACCAATTGGGTCTTTGTTTCCACAATTCTCAGCTGCATCCAGCTTCCCAAAACAGCTCACTACACCAATGTTACCCACAATGCCACCATCTTAAAGCGAAAATCTTGGCTGGTAGAGTAGTAGTACATTTGTGTTCAGTATATTTGTGTTATATTTCATTTTGAAGAATTTACTAAATTAAATACATTTACAATTAAAGTGCAAATAAATGTGATTTACGACACAGAGTTTTGCAATATTTGTGATTAGGGCTGTTGACAGCAATGGTACAAACCTGACAGAAGTAAAAACAATATTGAAGCTTGGATAAACTCATGTACATGACTGTTTAACTCCAACGCAACAACCTCCAGCCACTTTTTTGCCTTTCAAAAATGGTGACAGCAGTTAAACAAATGGCTGTGATACTGTATCCTGTATGAAAATGTTTTGGTGTCTTCTTTATATGCACAAAAAAGAGTTGTGTCCCAGGATACCCATCAATAGGTTGTTTAAAGATCATGTTACGAAGTGCCATGAGACTGTCTTGTGTACATGATGTGAAAAACTAATTTAAAAAATGTACTGTATTAGCCCAGCACAACTTTTTTACGCCTTTTTACGCCGCTTCATATGATCGGCCACAACTAGGAGTTGGAATTACAGATTTAGAAGAGTCCCCCTAATTTGCTGATTTAATTTTTTCCTTTTTTCTGGTGTAATCAGCACGCAGTTATATTGGCTTTGGTTCACATGTGCACTTCTCTTATCAGAAGTTGAGACTGGTGGTGTAGTCCTCAGGCCAGCTCACAGTCACATGAAAAGATATTGCATACTTGCACTCACGTTAGAAGGCTTGTTGCCGTGGTGACTAAACATGTTGCCACTGACAGCAGAAACTTTTTTTCATTGTCGCTGCTGTTTGTAGTTTGTTCCAGTCCCTGCGTGATGATTTGAATGTGTTTTGGACTCTGTGTGCACAACAAACGCTCTGCTGATTTGTTTAGCAGATTCCTCTCCTTCCTCTTTCTTTCCCTGTTCAAGTCTTTCCTTCTTTCCTCCCTGCCTCCCTCCCACACCACTACGTCAAACTAAGTCTGGTCTCATGAAGCTTTAAACCTCTCCAATCTTAGTTTTCCTTTTCGCTTTCTCCTGCATCTGCATCCCAGTGTATGTCAGGGGTCATGGAATCAGGGATGATTTTGCCAGTTCAGACCTATGGAGATGAATGTCCTTTCTGTATTATTATTATTAATTTATTATACAACCAGCAGCAAAAGCACTTAGTCTAATTGTTTTGTCTTATTAATTGTATTCATGTGTCATCCTGCTGTCTCCTCACCAGCACAAAACGAGGGTGGAGCTGTTGACCTCAGAGATGTAGGGTCCTACAGACAATGTCTAAGCCAGCTTTTATCCCCAACAACAGCCCTGGGGAGAGAGGCTGTAATGACCATAATGATGATGAATGATAAAAGAAATGGTGACAGGGAGAGAGGGTTTTGTGGAGCCACAATGGCTAAATCTTCCACTTTCCTGTATCACAGAAAAACATCATGCCATTCACTCCACACCCACACAAGAATTCCTCCCAGGACTCTACCTCTTGAAGACAGTCCAGCAACAGTAGAGGATTGTGTCTCTTTTATAACCTTTGCTCCACTGAGACGGGGAAGTTCATTAAAGGCCAGAGCTATTTTGGAATAATACAGAAAGAAATATTTTCTCTCCTGCTTCATCACCTTCCCTCTCCAAAAGTAATTACCCAAACGACTGCTAATGTAGATTTTCTTTTTATCTAATGATAGTCAATGACATTATTTTGCCTCTTAATTTGTGAAGATTAAAAGACACTTGGGTGGGACTAAAAAAGTTTTCCTGATCTGAATGAATACAGGCGACTTACAATTCTTCAAAGCTTGAGAACACTATCGTGGTCTAATTAGCGTAGATTGGCTTTTCTTGTGTGCCTCCATGGTCCTATTTACCTCAAGGGTCAGGAAATGCCTGTTTGAGTGGGCAGTTTCCTTTTCTGCCAACTGACTCTTTAAATCTTCTGTTTGTTGACTCCTTAATGCCACATACTGATCAAAGTGCAGGTTTACTTACTGGTGCCACAAAATTGGTCAGGAAATGTGGACTGAAGTGATTTGCCAACAGCAGCTATCACTGAACATAGTGGAGTTTTCGTCAGAAACCTGCGATTTCTGTCATCGGATAAAATCGGTAATCTTGTCAAGGAATAAAGATTTCTTGTAGGTAGCATAATTATAATTATTACATTATTATTATTATTATTACTATTTGTATATTGCATTTGTTGTTTCTCTATTGTGCTCTATTTTGTTGTTCTTGTGGATGTTTTACTTTTTTTACTTTGTATATTGATCTTATTTGTAAAGCACTTGAGCTACATTTTATGTATGAAAGGTGCTATATAAATAAATGTATTATTATTATTATTATAAAGATCTAACAAAATCCTAAGATATGACTGATTCAAAATGAATAAATCCAGCCTAAGAGCACTGAGGATAAACATGCTGTACAGTGAAGGAACAAGCATTGAATCATTCAACGGGTATAATTGCATTAAAAAAAACACAAATAAGTTTAAACAAACAACAATTAGTGTAAAAACTGTACACATTAATCAGCTTATCAGCTCCTATTTTTATTTCTCTCTTGTTTAATTATGTTTTGGCCAGACCACACTCAGTGGGCCAGCCCAGTGAGCTGAAACCACAAATACCCACAATTTCTATGTTTAATAACTCATGAAGCCAGTCTGATCTATTTCTAAATCTAATCAAATAATGATGCTAAAGCCAAACCAAACTACTAAGAGAATTTAAAAAAAATGGTCTCGCACAGATTTCACGTACAACCAGAACCCAGGTCTGTAGGACCTGAAGTATGCTCCACTTTCACCTCTTCAACCCCTGACAGGTAATATTCCTTTATTATAAATACAACACAAATATTGTACTTTGATACAACATGTAGTGTGTTAGATTGAGAGGAAATGCTTTACATTCTCTGAACAATGTAGTTCACTGTACTTGACAAAAGCTCTGCAGAGTTCAGGGAAGATGAAGCATGCAGCGTCTTGTTAAGGCCTCTTCTGCAGAGTTCTGGGACTGTTTGTACTGTGAGGGAGAACAGGCCGATAAATATCTATATTTTTCCAGGAGAGGCATTGAAATATTCTGATTTGACTGTAATTCAGTAACCTTCCACCCACAAGATACAGCTGATAAAATTGAGCTCTGCAAAAAGAAATCTAACAGATTTAAAAACAAAATCAGGATACTGCACACCTCATTTGGAGTGTGAGTTATCGATAGTGTGAAAGACTGGGTAATGCACCTAAACACAGAGGAAGTCAGTCAAATGATTTTTTTTTGTAGCAGAGGAGAGAGCAGAGGGGAAAAGCAACATATTCGGCATGTTCACTCTATACAAGAGTCAGTTCCTTCTGGAGAAGAAACAAGTATCTTTAGCTTGTGCAGTCATGGATCAAAAGGTGGCAGTTAGGAGGTAACTCCGGTTAAAGGTGCTGACACAAGAGCTTTAAAGAAACTGTTCTCCTTTCTGTTGACATTATGACTGTCATTCAAAACTATGTGTAACAAATAGTTTAAGTGTCATGACTCTGAACATGGCCCCATTTTTTCTTCCCTGTGTCCCACTTTTTCCCTCATGTGTGTTTGTGTGTGTGTCTCCTGCACACCTGCTCATTGTTTCCTCATTACCTCCTGCCATATATCAACTCTTCCACTTTTCCATCCAAAATTATCCTGTCACTCAGGGTTAGACATGCACAGGCCTATAAGTTGGAGGCTTTATTAAAATATACAGTACTTGCTGTGCAGAGGCTGCATCTCCTCTCACCTCTTCATTTTTTTTATATTCTTCTTTTAGGCAGCCAAACCTTCTTGTAATCTTTTAAAGTGGTGTTGACCAAGAGTTATCCACTCTTTGTCAAGTTCCCACAAAGTTTTTCTTTATCTTTATCATTGGCTGGTTTTTCATTCATTTTCAGTCCAGGTTTTGTACCTGACCATTTTCAGAGGATTTAGTTGTTTGTTAAGCCACTTAACACTGACCTATTAATCATTCAAGCATAGAAAAGGCACCGAACTCAATCGACGTACCAGTGTTGTTTCTACACATAGCAGACAACTTGGCAAAGAACCAGTTTTGACTTGTATCTTTGAGCACTTTGTTAGCAGCCTGTGACAAAGACACATCATTTGTCCCCATTTCATTAGTTGCATCTATGAAAAATACCAAAGATAACAGTTTGACAGAAATAAATGGTGTGTTTTGCACCAACAAGGTGATTCCCAAAGAGCTATTAGCTGAAAACTTGGCACATAAAATTTGAGAAAGTTTGACAAGAGGAGGATTAAAGAAGTATCCGGTGTAAAAAACTATAACAGAAGATGAACAGTATCTGAACATGATGTCCTCAAGAAATCAAATCGAGCAAAGACCTGACACAGGACCAGAGAAAGGGCATCTGGACCTTCAGCTGATCCATCTGCTGTTGGCCCAAGCCTCATCAGAAATGGGCTCCATGGAAGGGTGGCTGTCAAAAAGGAAGGGAAACAGGGAGAAAAAGCTGAGCTGTGCCAAAGGACACAAGAAGTGGACTGAAAATCAGTGGCAACAGGTCTGATGGAGGGATGAATCCTCCCCAGAGCCCGGACCTCAACATTACTGAAGCAGTGTGGGATCATGTTGGCAGAGAACGGAACAAAAGGCAGCCCACATCCAAAGAAGCGCTTTGGGATGTCCTTCAAGAAGCCTGGAGAACTATTCCTGAAGACTATTTGATTACTACTTAAAGAAATTACTGGAAAGCTAAGAGGGTTCAAGCTGTGTTGAAGAATAAAGGAGCACATACTAAACATTGACTTTCAAGCTTGTTAGAATTGTTTTTGCCTTATAAACTACATTTCCATTTATGTTTGCACATTCAATAAATCCCTGCACCTTTTTCCTGTTTTTCTGGTTGCATAGAAATGAGGGATGGCACAAGACCTTTGCGCAACACTGTACTAGTTTACTATTTTCTGCACAAAAATGAACACAAAAGATTTTATATTCTAGAGATTATTCAAAGTTCCCACTCAAATGTCAGTTCTTGTGAAAGTCTAGTCACGTGTGAACTAGATCTTAATGACAGAGAAGCTCTTGCTAACCTAAAGCTAAACCCTGACCCACCTTTCTAACCCAGGCTGTGGGGCAGGGAGGAAAGAAAGACTGATGGGGGGAATGGGGATTGAGATGGAGAACTGAAGTCAACCCACCCTTCTAAGAAATGCCAGAAGTCAAGTAGTGTCAATAGTTAGTGCAAGGCAGGAGACAAGAGAGTGGGATAGTATGAAAAACAGTAGACAGGGGCAAGTGTACAGTAGCAGTGAAAAGGAGATGCAGTGCACAGATAAAAAAAAGGAGGGTGGAGAGGAGGTTTGGGTTTTAGGAAGTTGGGTGAGATGAAATAGAAGCATGGGAGGTGTAGTGAAAGTAGGAGGAGGGATTAGAGAAGTCAGCATTTGGTAGAGCTTAATCATTGACAATGGTTCATGTTTGCTGAAATAATGTTTAGTGTATTTTTTCAATTTTAATTATTTGCATTAGGAAGTCTAGCCAGTAAAAAACAGAGAGAGACTGAGATATGTACTGTATATATATATGAGAGAGGTTAGGTTTTATTCTAACCAGTCTGGTGCACACAGGATGCTTTTAGCCAGACATTTTTGGATCTAATCTTGGCCACTCTTGGCACTTCAGCCTCAGGCTACTCACGGGTGGAAGGTTACGGCAATTTGGGCCAGACATTCTTGTTGTTTGGTTATCTGGCTCAGTTACTGCTTGGAATCACGGCACTTAGGCTGATCCTATTTGTCACAACCTGGGCCACAACCAAACCACTGCAATGCTACTTGTCCTCTAAGTGTGAGCCAAATGAACCAGAACAGGCACCCAATCTAGGCTCAGGTAATTATTTTAAAAGTTAATAACACTGCAAGGCTGAAAATAGAATTTTCGTGTTTATAGATACTGATCAGTTTACTGTTACTGTTAATTTACTGTTAATTCTCTGTTTTTGCTGGTAAAAGATATATTTATATACCTGAACTGTGCCGGCTCTCTCCCTTTTGTTGAATCTCTCTATTAGCACCACAAGGAAGTCTGTTGAGACAAGATCATCGTAGCAGGACTCAGAGCCTTTCAGTAATTAAGATGAAACAAATTGAACAAACAGGTAACCTCACTTGAAACCTGCTCATACAAAACAGTTATTTAGAATAACATAACAACATACAACACCATTTAGAATAAGAGCATAAATAATAGATAAATAAATGAATTTCTTTTCATATATTCTTCTTTTCTAGATTAAATTTGCACCCATCATAATGCCAAACAGTATAATTGAAATAATATACATTTTTTTGATTTTCTTATACTTTCCATCTTTCCATTTTCCAATAGTGGGTGATATTCTTTACTCTTTTGCTGCTATAGCATTTGGAACTTCCCCTTGTGGGACGAATAAAGGTTTATCTTATCTTATCTTATCATCCCTATCCACAACAAATTTCTAATCTGCAAGTTCCTGCTCTGTTATACACAGATAAAAAATGTTACTTATCAAAAACTTGTAAAAGATGCCCTTTATTGACACTTTAGCTGGGGTCCAAACTTTGGCACTACAAGGAGAAAGCTTATTTCTTCCATGACAGGAAATCAGATGATATGGATGTGCTCATAGAAAGCTGTAACTGTAAGTTAAGATGCCTAAAGACAGATGGATAAATGGAAGGAAATGGAAAAAGAACAGATGGGAGCCAGACAGCCTGGACTGACAATACGAAGAAGGTCTGCATGACAACAGAGAACCATCTGGGACCTGCTGGGTGTGTCTGTGTCCTCATTTTTTTAAATTTTTTACCAAGTTAATGATATTTTTTGTCTCCACGTATGTGAGAAAGGTGATATCCACAATGTTAATAAATATATGATTAATGTTTGCAAAGCTTGCTGACAAATATGGAATGCAGTCATCGTGTTTCCTCCTTGGGTTACCATATCCATCATATGTGCTACAGTCCACTGACTCATCAGCTGGAAATATGGGCTCACACTCATTTCAAACTAATGACCGTAAACACTGACTCAGACTCTGTCTGCAAAATTGTCCAAAGGCCACTAAGGCGTCCCGTGTGATTCATGAACACTATCCGGTTTTCATCCTCCAAATTTCATTCTGGACTTCTACATGCTTCTCACTTCTGATGCACAATGGATCAGTGATAAGAGTGGTCTTTTCAGTTTGATAAAAAGAAGTCTGTCAAATACAACACAACTCTCCTTTATTTGCCATCATCAGCTGTCCAACATTTCACAAATAACGTACAAGCTTACGTGAGTGTCCTGATTTGTCCTCCCATAAAACTTCTCCAGTTTGACTCAGTCAAGCTGAGAGGAAGTACTGTTTGAGATAAGAGTTGCCAGGGGAGACAGCTGTGAATGCTGGCTCAGGATTCAACAGGCTCCAATCCAAATGATATCACCACATCTCCTCAGCCAGCATATCCCCATTTTATGACCCATCATCTGATATGTGCCAATACTTCAATCAGCCACTCTTTGTTCAGATTTTGGATACGTTTTTGCATGAACATTTCTGCATTCAATCTCCCCGAAAATGATTAAACCTGCTTTTGACAGATAACGCGCTATGTCTTTGAGGAACAGTACTTTTAATCCCCAGAACTCAATTGTCTCACAGACATTAAAAATGTCTTTTAGTTTCTCCATCTGGTGTTATCTACATGAATATAGAGCAAAGGGTGAGTGTAGAACAGATCAGGAAAATAATTAGTCCTCATCAGGACTTGTGCGGTAATTGTTTTTAACAAAAAAAATATATCATGGAGGTATGGAGATTCTATTTTTCTTTGATGATCAAAGAACAATTGTGTAGCATAATGTGTATTGTGTTGTTTTGGCACAGATTACATTACATTCCTCGTTTTATTGAATCATGACAATATTTCTTGAAACTGTCGAGATCACTAAAACAACAGTTTTTACTGGTGAAAAAGTTCCTTTTTTTAATCCATTCTCTGACAAGATATTGTTATGCATATGGAGGTTTCATACCCCTTATTTTGATTGGACTTTGATTTCCAAAAGAGGGAGGGCTAGGGTGTGGAGAGTTTTCTATAATGACTCTGCAATACGAGACAAAATTAAGCAATCAAGCACTTAGGATGCTTTTGTAGTCCTCCCAGTCCTTCACTGTAGAGAGATACTGGGTCCATCCCATCTAACTAATGCAGTTGACAAAAAATATGCACTTCTGGTTTACAGATTTCATTACAAAAGTTTCAATGAAATAAAAAACTGTTGATACAAACCTATCTGTATATAACCAGAGTATTTTCTCAGGTCCTCATTACCTTAACTAAGCTGAGAAATCCTTCCTTGGAGACTAGGCATGCCTTGAGCACCTTTGCTGCATGTTGGATTTTTGTTGATTTCAGCAGCCGATTCTTCGGTAGATCGCAAGGATCCCTGCTGAGATCTGCAGCCTTTCATTGTTATACCCCTAATTCCACGTCTGGTGGTAGTAGGAGTATATTTTGCCACAGAGGGGGGGTCTTGTCTAAATCAAGCAGTGACATAAGTGTTCATATTTCTTCTACTGGCGTCCATCAGAACAAACATAGGTACAGTTTTTTTTTTTACCTTTTTTTTATATAATTATATTTTTCTCGCTTTTTCTTTTGAAGATACTGAGAAAAATGTACAATTCTGTGCTTTCTGTTTTAGGACATTTCAACAAACATTCTTGGTCAAAACCAGCAACTCTGTGTTTAATTCCTGATGCTTTACACAATATGAGCCACAGTCACACACAATTTACTGCCAAGTAAAGCAGAAGGAAGATACCAAATCATCTTAGAATACGGATATGATCTCAGAAGCAACTTTCATTTTAGAAAAAAGACAAAGGAGGGAATGCTAATTTACTGAGTGACAGATGCCAGTAGAACACGTCTATTACATAATTACTAGACTTAATTTTGTTGTGAAAACACACTGTTATGTTTTATCCAGATTTGAAATCTTAGCGTCTTTTTTCCCCATAAGACAGTGTTTCTTGGTCACAAAATAAGCCAAAATAAGTCACATGTCACATTTTTCCCGTAAGTAATGAGTTTTTAGAAAACCATCTAGCACCTGCCACTGAGCTGTCTATCCAGCTATATGGACATCCACAGCAGCAGATTTACTGCTCTGTCAGCTCCAACACACACACACATTGTCCAGACTTTCCAACAGCTAAAGTGTCTGGTGTGTGTGTGCGTGTGTGTGTGCGTGTGTGTGTGTGCGTGAAGCATCTGCTTGCTTAGAACACTGTGACCTCATTCCCATGGTGGAGATGAGGCCAAACAACTGTATTTTTCAGTTGTTAAAAATTAACACCAACTCAGGCGGAGTGTTATCAGCGTTTTCAATAATTAGCCTCCTGTGCGGTTTTCCTTTTAAAGATAGAGATATCATCATGGATTGAACTGGACTGATGCGGTGAAGTTGCTTTAGTAGAATCAATTCAGAAAGCTTGCAGATACAATTAGTCATGTCTGAAACAAGTCAGTCTGAAGCTCATAATAGATGTGAAATTTAAGGAACTGAATTAACTCAGGGAGAAGCAATGATGGTAGCCAAACCTGCCTGTCAGTCTTCAGTTTAAAGAGGCTGGATTCTTGGTGGTAAAAGATTGTCTTTACAAGAAGCTCATCAGACTTTCCACTGAGGCACCTATGTCTTTAAAAACAGGGCACCTAAAAAAAAGTTAAATTTATGTTCATCCTGGACTCTCATAAAACATATCAACTGGCTCTGTGTTCATGCTTTTGGCATTTTTTTTTTAGCATTTTTTTTTCATGAAACCCTGCAGGACTTTAAGAGTATTTCAGCTGTTGATTTCTTTAGTGTCACCGAGTCTATTTTTACTAAATTTTGCTTAGTAGTTTTAATGCCCACCCCTTGTCAGTTGGTTTAGATGCTTAAACCTAACCGAAAGCAGAAATGTGGTTTAAATTGTATAAATTATTGCATTATGGAAGTCTCGTCTCTTGGCTGTGACTTCACTGCTGAATTTGTCCAGCCGCCTAAAATGGCCGTTTAAAATGGGACACAGTTTGTGTCCTTTTGTGATAATATCTTGAAATCCAGTGAGTATTCACAAAATGCAAATATGTTTTTAAGTCTGCATACATGAAAAATGTCACAGGACACAAATCAAAAGACAATGTTTCATCAATGTTGTAAGATTAGATTATTTGCCTTTTATCTTCAAATTTCTTTCTCTTTTGTTTATGATGAATCACTTGATTGTCAAGTGACTGTTAAGGCAGCTTGAATCCTGTATCAGACAAGAATGGGACACCATTCCTCTCCCAAAGGTCCAGCAACTGGTCCCCTCAGTTCCCAGATGTTGGCAGATTGTTGTTAAAGGAAGAAGAGATGTGGAATAGATAGCCTGACGTGTTGCTGAAATAGTAAATGATCTCGCTTTCAACATTTGATGTTTCACATGTTATTTCGCAAATAGAATATTCGTTTATGAGTTTTGCAGATCATCTTTTTACACAGCATCCCAACTTTTAATTCACAACACCACAAAGAGAGTGCTGAATCAAACCTTAAAACTTCCATCAATGAATCAACAGTGCAACCTAAGAGGTGAACAAATTAAAGACATCTGCATACACTCATTAATATTCCCCTCTGCACCGCCAGCAAGGACATCTGGGCTCCAGTGATGTGAGGAGACCCAGTGGGAAGCTGAACCTGATATTTGGCTCAGTGTCCTTGTGATGTGGACACACATCTGTGTGTGCCTGCCTAGCCTATTCATAGAACGACCACTTAGGCGGTCCTAAGGGGCCTCCCACGGGAATCCATCTCAATGTAAAGACATATGGCTGAAAGATTTTTTTCTTGCTCAATATGTCCAACTTGATCTGTCAGTTTTCTTTCTCTAAAGACTTCAGGTTCTTCCACCTTCATGTACGAACTGTGATTTCTTATCTTCTTCTAAACATTCCTCTGTTAGCTGTGTGCACTTTCCCACTCTTCCAGTCCTGTGTGTATGCTGGTTGTGCAATGCCAAGGCCAACACTTGTACAGGACTGGCCCATGCTGCCAAAAAGATGCCCACTGCTGCCAAAGGGGGAGGTTGTTTAAAAGGAAAGAGCACCCCCTTACCCTCGAGGGATCAAGTGTTGTGTCAACATTGTTTCTCAGACCAGTTCCAGCTCCCCTCTAAAATCCATACACATGGTGAAACCCAGTGCAGTAAGGTGGACTCTCGGTGGGACTGTACCCACAGCTACAGCTTCTGCCAACTATACTGGAGAAACAACGTGGAAACTGGTGTGTCTGTGCCAGCTTCCTGCCATCAGATTAATACAGACTGGCATGGAGTGATAGTGAGTCCACCGGACATACAGAACGTAAGCAACTCTCAATATGTGGGCTGAGGTTTTATGATGGTTTGTGTCAAACAAAATCAAAGGCTCCAGCACAGATGCAAACAGTTCCAGATGTATGCAGATCAGGGGCATGATTTATATATTTATATGCAGTTTTGGACCAAGTTTGTGGACATACACAAGGAAACACACAGCCAGTGTCTCCCAGATGAATGGCTGGAATCCATTGTAGAATATCATTAAACGATTCAAGAAATCTGGTGGAAATTCAGTGTGTAAAGTACAAGTGAGCAAACCTAAGTTGGACACCCATGATCTCTGATCCTCAGGTGGCACTGCATCAAGGCATTAGTCTTTATATTAAGTTTAGTGGCAAAGCTGTTTTTCGGATCAAATATGAGAAAAGGGGTGTGAAGAGGCACTGCTCTGCCTCGCTGTGCCCGAATCTGCAGCTGCAGCAGGGAACCTCGGCCAGCACTGGGTTATCTTTCCCAGTGTCTTGAGAGAAAACACATTAAAAGAAATTGACTTATTGGACATGTCTGCTTACACTCGCGTTGTCTCTTAGATAAGTTGATGGGACAGTGTCACACTTTATAAAGAATGTGAAGATACATCACACTGTGTTGCATGCTGGGACAGTGTTGCGCTTCTGTTGCCTCTGCTGACAAATAAGACTGCAGACCTGTGTCCTCTAGTTTTTTTGATGGGACACTTTAGTGTCCGTTGTAGTTTCATATCTTTGGATATTCACAGTCATAAGCAGAACATGTCACGTCTGCTATTTTTGCAACCAGAGGAAAATACACCAAAGTGCTTCTCCACCTTGCTTGTGTTAGCTTCTCGTATAACATGCTGGAGCCCCACCCAGCAAATACTTTGGATTGGTTGGTGCTGGTTCCTCGAAATAATCTACACTGAACATTTGAGCCGTCTGACCTCGTAATTTCTGAGACTCAAGGTAGTGCTCAGCTGATTCAAAGGAGAAAATTTCAGCCATAGTGTGGCTTATTTAGCTTGTAATGTGTTTTGTAACATGTAAAAATCCTACATATGAACATGTTGACAGGGTGAAAAAGTTGATTTCAAGTGTAGGGACTGTAAAATGATTTAATTTGCTAGTGAATGGAATCCTGACTATTGATATTATCGCATAAATTGAAAATAAATCCAGATTTCAGTCATTTTAGCTTGGTAGACATAGAGTTTGAAAGGCTGCATTTACCAGTGGGAAGGGAAGTGTTGTATTATGGGAAATGTAGGATACAGAGCAGATCTAATTTTACCTATGGCCCGAGTCCATCTGCACCTGCTGCACAGCCTCTAATAAAACCAATATGGAAGCATGTCTACCCCTAGTTAGTGACATTTGACCTCTGCTGGTCAGTAGACAGAGGGGTGCCTCCGACATTAGACGACTTTAGCCTCAGCTGCTGCCAAACACGGTCACACCCTCTTGTCTCACCCTCCTGTCTCCTCCACCTCTGGAAATAGACCATGATGTTAAAGATGTTACATAATTTCTGCTTTGTTAAGTGTATGATTAATGAGGATAGAAGCTAAGAGACTTGTGATATCTATTTCAGTGTGTCAGGATTATTACATGTATGAAATACATTCTTGGAAGGAAGTGAATGCCCCTATTTATTCATTCTACTTATTGTCTATTTTGGTGGCACTTTCTCTTCAGTGTACTATAGTACAGAACGCTATACAAAAAAAGTGTAAAATGCCTAAAACTTCCTGAGAGTTGACAGATCAAAACTACAGGCCTCGGTTTGTGTGTTTAATGTTAAATTTCATGACACTGCAATTAGAAAAAAACTGAACAAGTATGGCTTCTTTTTAAGGGTTGCTGGAGAAAGCCTCTTCTCAGCACAGCTTAGGTTTGTTAAGTTGCACATGAACAAACCACATGTCTTCTGTGACAATGTTGTTTGGACAGACAAGACCGAAGTGGAGATGTTTGATCATAATACACAGAACCACATTTGGAGAAAACCAAACACAGCATATCAGCGCAAACACCTCATACCAACTGTCAAGCACAGTGGTGGAGGGATGATGATTTGGGCTTGTTCTGCAGCCACAGGATCTGGACACCTTGCAGTCATTAGGTCCACCACAAACTTCTCTCTATATCAAAGTATTTTAGAGTCAAATGTGAGGCCATCTCACGTCTGACAGCTAAAGCTTGGCTGAAACTGGCTCATCAACAGGACAACGATCCCAAACACAGCAGCAAATCTACAACAGAATGTCTGAAAAAGAAAAGAATCAAGGTGTTGCAATGGTCCAGTCAAAGTCCAGATCTCAACCTGATAGAAATGCTGTGGTGGAACTTTAAAAGAGCTGTGCATAAACGAAGGCTGCGAAATTCAATAAACTCAAGCAATATTGTAAAGTAGATCAAAATTCCTCCACAATGATGTGAGAGACTCATAACATCATACAGAAAACGATTACTTCACGTTATTGCTGCTAAAGGTGGTTCTACAAGCTGTTGAATTTTGGGGTGGCCTTAGCTTTTCACACACTGCGTCTGCAGTTTGGCTTAGTTATTTTTTTTTAAATACATAAGGAGAGAGGAATATGTTGAGTGTTGTATATCTGAGGTTGCATTTACCTCATTTTTAATTTTGACTTTTTATTATGTTCTGATGTATCAAATCTGTACTTTCTTTTTTATATGACATGATAGGGGGTTGTGACAAGACTGAATAAGTTCATATTAAGTTCAGACATGAGTCACAGAAACAACCGGAATGAAGCCCAGAGAAGCAGAGTTTTTGAGTCAAAAGTCAAACAAAGAGACTGTGTAACTAAATGAACAATATTTCGATGTTTATTATCTCTGGCAGGTATTAGCTGTATTAAATACTCACACTGCTTTCCAGTTTTGTCAGAGCCGACTAAGTTTTCAATTCACATTAAATCAACTTTATTCCAGTCAACAAGTGTCAAATCCTTATCCGACTGTTCTGTCATTACCGAGGCAAATAGAATTTGAGACAAATATTATTTACATAATACAAAAATATATTTCACAAAAAGAGTGATACATTTACAATAAGAAGCTCTATAAAATTACAAATATATTTCTGTTATAAAAAGCCTTTTTTAAATACTCTTCCATCTCAAGTTTCGGGTGAGGGAGTGAAGCCTGGTTTGTGTGGTGGGATGATTTCATGTCCGAAGACAAATGTTCCAGTGATTCTGTTGTATGATGCACATCTTCAGTCCCGGCAACTTTTCAGTTCATGTTATCATGGCTGCAAAGAGGAGTGTGACCCTTCCTGCAGTCTTTACAGCCCAGTAGCTGTGTGGTCTGGAGGCAGCAGAGCACTGCGGGGGGGTGACTTTAGGAGCGCTGGCTGGACCTGATGTTGTGGCGGAGACACTTGGCAGTTGCTGTGCCATCCAGCTGCATCCTGTTGGGTGGCTGTTTTGTGTACGGGGGCAGGTGCATTTTAACTGCTCCAGGGGGGTCCAGACATCCACTCCCTCCCTTCCGTCATGGCTACACTCCAAGATGGCTGTGAGCCCCTGTGTCACATGCCTAAGAAAAGACAGAGACGGACAGAGAGAGACATGATTAGAACAGGATTGCTGGCTCCTGGGTCGCCGGTTCTATTCTCAGAGCAGCAGACGTTTGGTTTCAAAGGCTGCTCATCAGAAACAGCGGTGGCCCCAATAAACAGGCCATTCCCTGAGGCGAGCTGGAGAGCTGGCCGACTGCCTGATTGAATATTCAGCTTTACAGTGGAACGCCTGCAAGTTGTGAAAGATGCACATTCAGAACCAAAACACAAGACAGTCAGGTGGGATATGCAGTGTGCCTTACTCCCACTTCTGGTTCATTCCATTCCTGACATTTACAGTTGGAATTTCAGTTCTGGTTTGCACCAGCACACATTCCTCGTAGTCAAATGTGCAAGTTTAAACATACAAGTCCCAAGTAAAGAAGTCCAACGCTAACAGCCAGGTACTGTACGTCTACCATGATGTTCTATAAACTACATAACAACGCTCTGTTGCCTTCTAAAGTTAGTGTCCAGTTAAGTTACACTGATATAGCCCAAAAAATGACACAGTGAAGGTAGCAGAGCTTACATTACGGTTAAGTGACAGGTGAAAATATATACGCAGCCTTTCTCCAGAGTAACCTAATAGGCTTCATGGTCCACATAACATGACTGAGCTACTTCATAATCTTGACACATGATTGTTTCTTGAAAAAGCAAAGGGGAGTGACTCCTGCATCACTTTATGAGCAGTCGTTAGCATTGCTGACATGGGGAACAAACGCCAGCGTTAATCCCTAGGAGCGGGTGGTGCCAGCACACAGCCTAATTCATCAGCGAGTTCTGACAGCCAGGTCACATTAACACTTACTCTCTAATGTCCTGTCGAGGTCGGCGATGAAATCCTCCAGTTCTTTGGTGTCGCCCAGTTTAGCTGCAAGGAAGACAAAATAGAGATCCATGCGTCAGAATTAGGAAACAGGTGAAAAGGCTGAGGCTGCTGGTTTAGTTTTTTCCTGTGTATGATTTATAACTTTGATAGATATCTCATCCAAACCTTCTGAATCTGTGTGAAGTAAAGAAATATTCCAGAAATATATATATATTTTTTTCCTATTCAATGGGACTTATGGAATGTTGGGAGTGCCACAGAGGGAAAATAAATTTGGTGATAAATATTAATAAATAAAATGCACAAATCTAAAAAATAAATTAATATGTAAAAATATATATAATATATTTTTCATTATATAAATTAAAAAAATTATATTTTACTGAGTATTTTGTTGCCACATATTCTGTTTATTTTCTGCACCTCAGCAGGCAGTACTTGTAACTCAAGTGTGTTACTTTTTTCAGCAAGTAACATAGTAATGTCACTAAAAACTTTTTGACGACAGCAATCCTGCAGTCTAATTTGTTATTTTAAATATAAGTTAACTAACAATGCCTGCCACTCATGTTATAAGAAGGCTTTCCTACTCA
Organism: Odontesthes bonariensis; assembly: GCF_027942865.1. Classification (NCBI taxonomy): domain Eukaryota; kingdom Metazoa; phylum Chordata; class Actinopteri; order Atheriniformes; family Atherinopsidae; genus Odontesthes; species Odontesthes bonariensis. The sequence goes on along the minus strand of NC_134517.1, from coordinate 32,648,911 downwards.
GTGATTTTTATATACAACATGGGGAAAAAAAGGAAAGCAAAAATTACTGTAAAATGGTCAAAACTGAAGAAATTAATTCATTCCACAGACACCAGTGCAAATGACAACAGTGAGTGTGTTGAGCTCACGTTTGGGTGACATCAAAGGAGGTGAGGTGGTGGTGGGGGAGAGTGTGGTGGGGGAGTTCAGCCTCTCATCACTGTAGCTGAAGCTGTTTCTGTTGAGCGACTCGGCACCTGTCAGAAAGAAAGAGAAGACAAAACTAATTAGTTTCAGTGAGCTTTTCCGCTCCTGCAAAGCTGATCTGTGTCAGTGGAGCAGCTTCAGTGTGGAACCGCCGCATTCTCCTCTAATGACACCCTTCTTCTACAGCCTGTCAGGCACAAGCAACACATGCACGTGGCAAGTATTTATTTATGTTTTTACACGGAGGTATGCAGACGCATTATTAGACAAAGTTCACAAGTTTTTTTTGAGCTTCTCTGAATTTGAACTGCAACTCTGCATCATTTTCTCAGGCTGAGAAGGCTCTAAATTCATCCAACTCTTCATCAGCTCTTCAGCAAAAAAAAAATAAATAAATCAATGCATTCACAGCATAGTAGCAGCATATGCTCATGCTTTGGATGCTGGTTTTTGCCCAACTCTCTCCAAATGATATGCCAGCCACCTTGATTCCATCAGACCATATCCCTGTCTGTCTGATAAGAAAATAAAGGCACAGAAAGAAAAACCTAATGATTACTATACAATAAAGTTTACCTTGCTCCATTCATTAACAGCTACTTTGGTCATTCACACTCTCTGACAGCCTTGAACCTTCTTGAGACTGATATGTGTGACTGTGAAGTGAGTGTGACAGGCAGAAGACAGGGCAGCAGTTAGAGCTCTATTTTGCTCCGCTCTGCAGAACTCCAGAGGAACTTAACAGCGTCTCAGATGTCAAGCACCCACTTATTCCCCTCTTTCTGACCTTCACCTCTCCCGGCACTAAGCTCTGAACACACAGCGTGAGATAGGAGGCAACACACAGAACAGGGAGCACCAGGGGAGGCACACACACACATGGCTCAGCATCAGTATTTGACTTGAACTCTCCAGCTTCCTCTCATATCCATCTCTGTCACTCACTGTCTCCTCTCCTCTATCCATGTATTGCTTCCTCCATGGCTCCCTTTCTTCCTCCCTCACTGACACACAAACACTCCAGGGGGCAGTTTTTGTCATTTATCTGCCCCTTCATCAGTCCTTCCATCCATCAGGCTACGAGACAATAGGTCATCCCTGTGTGGGACAGGCCTCGCTTCATTAGACTGCCATGGAGAGGACAGGGCTCGTGCAGGAATCTGATCCCTTGTACAAATCAACAAGCTCATTAGTGCTATAGACACAGGTTCAGTTTTTTAATCACTGGTGTGATAATATGGAGTGGTAAACACTGTAGGCAATAATCATCTCCTCACAGAACCACTGGAACTCCAGTTATTATGCAACTACAAGACTGAGAAGAGAAAAAAATACTTTCTGCTCTTAAGTGATTCTACAGAGAGTCTTTCCAGAAATCTTAAGAGCATAAAACTCCTTTCACGCCTCCCCTTGGAAGTCCCAAGCCACTCGCATGTGGGTGGGGAAACCATCTTTGCAAATGTGGGCCTCAAGGATATTTTTCACGTGTGTCAGCATATCAAGCTGCCCCATTTGCCTTCCCTGGGCACAACCCTCCTGCTAGAGGAGCAGACTTTTTAAAATACTTTATGGTAGAGAAATATACTTAATGTATGAGAGTAAAGCTTCAGAAAAGCAGCAGTGGCCTAATCTGACACCACAATCTCTATACATTGAGTTGAGTTTTGAGTGCAAGCATGAGGTGACAGTTTATCAGTCCCTAAGCTTCTCTCTAGGTGATCTAACACATTATGGTGATTTGCCAAGGATCCAATTCAACAACTTATTTTCTTATATATTGTCAAGATAATGGGAATTGGCTGCGGACAAGTGGAAATTGAGAACATAGGACAAAAACAGAGTTTTCACAATTCTAACAAACTTGTAAGTCAGTATTTGGTATGAACACCTTTATTCTTCAACACGGCCTGAACCTTCTTAGATAAACTTTCTTTAAGTAGTCTTCAGGAATAGTTCTCCAGGCTTCTTGAGGGACATTTTGAAGCTCTTCTTTGGATGTTGGCTGCCAGAGACGAGACTTGGACCGACAGTATGGCTCAACCAAAACTCCAGATCTATCTCTCAGGTCCTGTGTCAGATCTTTACTTGATCACTTTCAGATATGTCTGATGTAGATAGTTTTTTTTTGGTTTTTTTTAGGTCTGACACTTTAGTCCAGTTTCTTCAAATACACCATTCCCATCATGCTGAGATATTCAAAATTTCAGCTAATATATCTTTGGGAGTCACTTTGTTGGTGCAAAAATACTATTTTACCTCTGTCAAACTGTTCTGAATTTGGCTTTGTTCCTAGATTAAACTGACTTTTGGTCGTTACAGGTCATAAAAAGTGATAAATCTAATTACATTAGACTAATTAGACAAAGACACCTTTGGCCTCCAACAGGATACACTGGTGAAAACCAAAAACACTTACTCTCCGAGTCGCTGATGCCGCTGTCGCTGACGCTGGCGCTGCTCCTCCTCTTCATGGTCTTCAGGTGTTCGTCGTACCTGAAGTGACGCTTCTCCACCGGCGACGTGAAGTCTTCGATCACCGCGTCGAACTCGCACAGCGCGTCGCTCAGGTCCTCCTCCTTGATGAACTTCGCTGGAAGAGAAGGCGCGATGTCAGTTGCGCGCAAGACTGTGGCGAGCATTATACTCACTAAAGTTCAAACTAGTTAATACTAACTAAAGTTATATTATATAACTTTTATACTCTAACAGTTTGGAGGAATCGCCTATACATCAACAGACCAAGCAAGTTTTTCTGAGGTAAAATAAAAAAATATATATCTATAATAATAAAAACATTTTACAACTACCATGGGTTTTCAGCTTCGGGGACTTCATGATTCCACTGGTGGTGTTAAAGATTATCCAGTAATCTTCTCAGAAGCTTGTTCAGAAAATGTGTCCCTTAGTGAACACTGCAGGTCTTGATCTGTTCCCTCCGGCCGAGGACCGCCGCTTTTTAACGAGCGCTGGTCGGTGGGGGCGGTGACAGCAGGACAGCAGGAGGAGAGGGGAGGGTGTGTGTGTGTGCTGTGCTGTGCTGTGGCAGATAAAACCTAGCCCCCCACCCCCGTCCCATCGACGCCTGCTTCTTAAAAAGTATGTTTGTAAACAACTCCCGTGTCTCTTGCCAGGCAGAGGAGTAATCCAGAGATATTTATAATCACTATTCAGCTGCTTTTCATACTTTATCACCAGGCAGATGATGACACAGGGCTGACTGACCAAAGTGACTGACGAGAAGCAGCTTCATCAGCCTGTGGCCTCTGAGATATGGGTCATAAATGGGAAGTGTGGTCATTATGGTCTTAAAACACTCATAGGTCATCCTGTTCTCAAATGAAACACGCGTACCTCTGATTAAAAAGCTACTTTCTACAATTGAACTCCCGTTTTAACAACATTTGAAGTGTATGATTTTGACTACAGTGGGATGTGTATCTATAAACTGACTGCTTCCAATACTTTGAATCTTATTACTGGTTACCATATTTGGTTCTGTTAACATGGACCTCAGATCGAATACACTGAATTCATCACAGTTTGTCTCCCTGAGAATTAAAGTCTCAACAGGCCCGATAAAATGAAAACTTATGGTGTTTTTCCCATAAACAAGGGATTTCATCTGAAGATCAAGTTCTCAAAGTAAAAGTCACCATTCGGACGTGGAAAGCATAATATTTGATTTTACCTTTCTACAGTAAAATATATGTTTCATAGGCCATAACTGAAAGGACTCATAAAAGGGTAAACAAAATCAAACAGGACCTGAGTCTTCTTGTTTTTTCTTAACATGTGATCTCCAGTATCTCCAGATACTCTTATCACATGGAGGGCCACCAGAGAAGAGTTATCTCACTAACAGGAGGATGGTTTGGCTGGACCCAAACATCAGCCAAAGTGAACTTACAGGGACATCTGCTGGTGGAATGTCACAGTTGCACGTGATCTTGACTCGTGGTTGAGTTGACATGTTACACAGCTTCCCTCTTCTCTCCTCTATGTGCATTTTTGAATCTGTGACATACTTCAGTTGGAGGAGACCTTTCGTTGGAGGATTGTGTGAGACAGCAGAGAGACTTGAAACATGAAGAAGTTCAAAAGTATGGGGACATTTTCAAATGATGAAAGGGTTGACATACTTTTAAAGATCTTCGATGTCTTTGTATTTAAATGATCGCTATTGTATGGTGATTATTGATCACGCAGAGATGAGCAGCTGGGTTTTCTTTCAACTCTGCATATACCAATACTTATAGCTCCACAATGGTTGAGGAAAGCCTTCCCCCAGTTAATTTGCTTTTGTGGATCAGTAGCAGGCAGTGGAGCCATGCTGAAACTTTAGCACTTCCAGTGCCCAGTTTAACATGATAAGCAATTGGGTAAACACAACATGTGTTTGCAGCCGCACTTGTCCATTGACTGTTGGGGCCTCTAGGTGGTGCCTGGACTCAGCAGAGGTGCTAAATGTTACACCTTCAAGACACCGTGAGAAGATCACAGTTTTCCCAGACTCATACTTGAGATACCAAGGCTCTCTCTTTGAATTCCATTCATGTCTCTCATAATACATCACTTATCTCGACACTGGATAAAAAGGATGGAAATCGGATTTATTAAAAAATAAATTACATGATTTCTACTTACATATGTACATCAATTATTTTATCACACTTATGAACTCAGACATTTAAGTTCTATCTGAAAAGCAAATAAAACTAGTGGTTAAGATCCTTTATTAAATCTTAAAACTTTAGTTATGTCCGTATGAGAAAATACTTAAAGCTCCATTCATTCTAAAACACTTTATTGCAACATGCAATTCTGACTAACAGAAAATATTAAGAGATGTGTTTAAGTAGCAACTGAGCTGTGACCTCGGTATTTATTTTTGTAATGTGGCTGTATATGTGAGAGTGGATGTGCTTAAGCCTGGAGCAATATTGTAAATAGTTTCATGTGTGTTTATTAGCATGTCTGACCTGACCTGTCATCCTATAAAGTATCAACATCCATCACTCAAAGTCACAGCCCAGTAACTCTATTCTCATGGTGATTGAACCAATCCAGTTTTGGGGGATGATTCGAAAGAAGCGAGAGAAGATGGGAGGGTAGATGTAGTTCTTCGCGTGGTCATTGTTGTTTGAGTTTCCCGAGAAGATCTGGATTTGATGAGAGACAGAAAAACAATTTAGAATCTGTTTCTGTGAAATCAAACTCCAGTGAAGTTGTTCAAAGAATGATAATTCCCATATGATTATGCTGTTGTTCACCTTGACAGCTTGGTCCTCATCGTCTGTGTAGCGTGTCCAGTGTATCCCATTGTCACTGTACTGCAGAATGTAAGAGGTAACGTACATCTCCTTCCCCATAGACTTGGCTCCCTGCGTTACGATGCCTGTGATCTTCTTGATCTGGGGCAGCTCCACTTGAAGCCACTGGTTTATGTTATCATACTGCAGAAAACAGGGAACAGAGTTGTAGTTAATACACCATACCTTATCTTTTTGATCCTTTGTGCAGGTAATTCACATATATTCAATGGATTTTAAAGGCTGTGGGTGTGTGTATGCTGTTTCTTGTCAATTATCATGATACAAAATGTCTCATGTCACATTTTGCATTTCTACCTGAAGTTACTGTAAATTTGACTACACCATTTGGTAATTGTGATGACTACCTTGGCCCTCCATGCATTGATGGTGCCTTGTTGGTTGAGGCGAGCAAGTGAAGGTTTCCAAGATCCACCGTACCAGCTGGAGCCTGCGGAGCTGGCTGTGATTTGGTTGTCCTTAATCATTCCACTCTCCATCCCCAGAGGCACCGAGCAGCCTGAGGTCAGAGATTGGAAATGTTTGCCGGAACTAAGCATGGTCATAACATGTCTGATCTGGGGCCCTGAGGAAAAGTGCTGAATCTGAAAAAGCTTTTAATGAGATGCAGCCTTTTTTTTATCTAGTTAGCTAGAGAGTCACATTTCGACCAAAGGTTCACTTAATTCAGCTGGACAGTGTTAATATTGTGTTGATGATGTGAGCTCTGTTGTATGCAGATACTTCAGTAGGTGGTGTTAAGATCAGGTGTATTAATGAGAGCTGCATTCCACTTCTGCACCTGTGCATGCTGATTAGCTGTAGAACATGTACAAAAGCAGAACTTCCTCTAAGTGGAATTCAGCCCACATTAATACACCTGTGCTTGTCTAACTATTTAAAGTCAAAATATCTGCTATGAAAAAGGTCTATGGTCTGATGTTTATTGCAGGCCAGCCAGTTTTTCCACATATTGATATTGTGTGTGTTGATATCGCATTCGTGTTCAATTTTTTAAAATATTGAGCAGCGCTAATTCTTAAAACATTTCAAGAAACTAGAAGGATCCCTCCATACTGTAGACGTTAGTACTTCCGCTATGATCTACAGTCTCAGGTAGATCAGTCAAATTTGGTCTTTGGTCAAAAGACTTTGAGAGTCTAAATTGAAATTTGGAGTGAAATGGGTGTGGCTCATTTGATTTACTCCTTTGAATATAACCGCTCAGAAAAGGAGGGTTTATGTATTATATATTTATGTGTTCTCATGTTTGCTGCTCTGTCTATTCAGCAGACTGTAAGTATTAAAAAACAGAAGAAACAATCTAGTACTGCTTTGACTTGTCTTACCATCAAGCTCACAGCCATAGAATTCCATTCGGACTGTTGCTGCCTTGTGCCAGGTGATGGGGTGGAGCCTAATGAACCGTCCAATCAAAGGAGGAAAGAAAATATTTTTCTTTGTCTCATAGGCCTCCTGGTTTCCATGGAATACCTAATTAAAGAGGGACAGACACACACAGAGAGGGTTATGGTTGTGATGTCACACTTGTTCAATTTACAGGGGGATTGTCAAACTTTCCCAACCTTCCAGAAGTCCCTGCTGTCTCCTTTGTAGAAGATCCACTTCCGACGGTCATTGCTGTATGAGATTGAATACTTCTCCACAAAGTGGGAGTTGAACATCTGCTTGGCTCCCTGAGTGGCCACCTGGCTGATCACAACTGGCCGCTGGAAGTCTACCTGTACAGAAATCCACAGGAAGCAGATCAAGACCCGATCCCAATTCCTCCCCTTGATGCTTCCACTTGGCTCTAACCCTCTACATTGCAGAAACAAAGGGCCCCTTTTCTTCTAGGGATCCAGGATAAGTGGTCATCTAGCCACTCAAGTGGCTCCAACACCCCTAATGAAGGTCTCAATGGCCACTATTTCTTGATCCAAACTAAACAAGGAGCACCTTTTCCTTTCAAAGCAGAAGTCTAGGACCAAGTGGTAGGGCCAATTAGGAAATTGGGATTGGGCATACATAGTCTACATAAATCTACATATAAAGTAAGAGAACATACTTTATACAATCAAACACCTGCTCCTCATACCTGAATCCAGCTGTTGTTCCTCTCTGTGCTCCAGGCATTGTATGAACCCTGATTGTTCAGTCTGGCAAGATGTGCCTCCCAGTATCCTTCAAAGATGGAATGACTGTCACTAATTTTGTGAATTCATTATTTAACTGCAATAAATTCACCAGTCATGGCAAATAGATATTTATGGTGAGAACAAATGGATACAGATTGGAGGCTGTAATGTTACCTCTCGTGTTGATTGCTGTGATTTGGTCATCTGTCACACTGCCCGACTGAAGACCCAGTGGACGGGAGCAATCTTGAGATGATATTTGAATGTTAGAGCACAACACATCAGGGCAATAAGAAAATCAAAATGTAAACGATTGTAAGGTGTTCTTTAACTTTACGCACCATTATCTAGAACCAGAAATAGGGTCTGCATGCCCTTCTGTTGGTTAAAACCTACTTCTGTTTCCAGCAGCCACAGGCCAGGTTTAGATGGATACATCTCCAGAGTTGCAAAGCTCCCTGCAAAAACACAGATTAATCGAGAACATAGTTTCTGTGCTCTGATGGTGACATCAAATATAATCGGAACAGGAGCTATGCTCTGCATGCTTCTTACCAGGCAGCAGGGGATACACAGCCTGTCTGTAGCCTTTGGTCTTCTTGTGAATGAATGTCTGTCCGTGAAAGTTAACACTGTGAAAGTCTATAGGGGAACCCATGTTTATCAGGTGCCAGCACACAAGCTGGTTGGTGTACATCCTCAGGCCCTTTAGGCTGTGTATGATTCCATTGATAGCTATAGAAGCAACAGAGAAAAACACATTTTATTTATATAATGTTTTGTCGGATGTAAGTTTTTTTAAATACAGATGATCAGGTGGTACGGCTTAACCTACTGGGTCATGTTTCAATACAATATTCATCAATGTTGAATGTAAATATGTTAAATCTACATGCGACAGGGTTCTTGGATATAATCTTTAAAAAAATTATTAAAGACGTGTCATAGTTTACAGTGGAACTTGAGATTCTGATTGTTGTTGGTATCCATATTTCTCCTTCGGCTCTTCCTTTGTATCAGTTCAAGATGTTTATTGTAGTACCAGCTCTTTGACTCGTCAAAGATCATGAAAAGCAGCGTAAATTCCCTCTTGTCAGGTAACGTTTTTTCCAGGGTCCCCTCTCGACACACCAGCAAAGGCCCAATCAAGCCAGAGTGGATATCCCTCTCCTACAGACAAAGGACAGAGCATTCAGAAGGTTTTACATCATTTTCTATAAAAAGAACATTGCAACATTGTAAGTAAGGATTATCGAAGATTCCTTTGTGCATTTTTTAAAATTAGATATTAGGTTTGCATAAAAATTGTTTCCTTGTCTAAAAGTAATTGCACTTTTTAACCATCATGTATTTACTTTCTGTTTTGTGAATATGCAATTACTGACATTCAACATGTACATTCATTTAATTCACCACACATCTCTTTGCACACTACTCACAGGATTGACACCCGAGTAGTAGGCCCAGGTCCGACAGTGAGACTCTCCTTTTGCTGGGCCAACCATAGAATTGACTTTCCATAAATATGTGTAAGTGGTATTGGGTTGAACCTCGTTGTCATATTTGAACCAATACTTGGAGCCATCCTCGTAGGATAAGCCCTCAAACTGTTTCGTATAGGAAACCCCATTAGGGTGTATAGAGTACGGACGGTTGGCATTGTTCCTGAACACCACCTAGAAGAGAAAAGAAAATCAGTCCATGTTTGGGTATTGATGACTTCTGATGCGACTAGGCGAGAGATTCTGGAACATACTCGTTGATTTAATTGCAGAATTAATGGAGGACATCTATCATATTGGTAAAAATGAAGTATTAGGATAAATAATGTATTTTTTTCATTTAATTTTTATTTCATTTCATACTAGTAGGAGTGAAAATTAATTAATTGGTTGATAGACTTTGCCAGCTTTGGCCAGAGAAGGACCCGTTTGGTCCTGTTGGTTTTCTGCCGTTTGAACACAGGGGTGGCATAAGTCTACTTAATAAACTATCAACAATACAGTAAAGGCACAATTAACATAACACTGTGGATGTGAATGCTGTAATCTATATAGAGTGCACAGACATGCAAAAATGTGGATGAATAGTTCTGTTGCTCTAGAAGCTAAGTGAGTAAAATATGACCTAATTTTTATTTCAGTACTTGAAAGAATCTTTCATATTTTCAAAACATCAACAAAAGACAAAACAGCCAAATCCTGCATGGTCACTACTTGTAACCCCACCTTTGTCAAGTGTGAATGCTTGTAAATGTTTTGTTTAGATGCTTAGATATGTCTCATTTCTAGATTTGTATTGAGTTCACTTTGGTAATTTAGTTTTGTATTTTTCCTGCAAAGGGCTTCAAGTTCTGCAAGATCCTTGAGCCATCTGTGTAGGAAACCCCTACCTGGAAACACTTCCCATCTTCCCACAGCTTCGGCAGTATTGAGGAATTAATCATTTAGTATTCCTTCTCTGGCCAAAGATATTCAGAATGAGAGGTAGCTGCTTTGTGGAGCCTATGACTTCGAGCTGGTGGGGCAAGGTTTGAGAAGTGAGACTTTAGAAGATTACGCATCATCTAATTGTGAACAAACAAAGTAAAAAGCTAATTATGGCCTAAGAAGGTGGTAAAATATCCTGAGGTGCCCAAATTTTGCATTGTGCAACTTTTGAAATATTTTTCAATGATGGTGGAGACAGCGGTTTACAAGTTAAAGTGCTGGTCCATCAGTGGGTAAACCAATGAGTTGACTTTGCCCCTGACATCCATGTGGGCAAGAGAAGACCTTCATGTATAGACAATGTAATGCTGTATTAATCTATAAATACATGTTTAATTCAATGCCTTTTGGAGATCAAATGATCTTCTTATCCAAGTATTAACTAGACCAAAGTTTTTCATAAAATTTTTCTTCATAATAGATACATAATACATGATAGACTACGTAATAGAATAATAAATAAAGCTGTCATGTATGAAAATGGGGCAACTAGCAAACTCCAGCAATCTTACCATGATGCTTTGCCCAACCTCCGCCTTGATGACAGGACCCAGGATACCTAGATGCTCATCCATCTCTCCACGGATGTCAGGAGTGCTGAAACTGCTATCCAGGTAACCTCGGAAAACCACCTTGGTGAATTTAGTGTCTCGACTGTGAAGTTGGGACTTTTCTTGCCTTCTGTGTCAACAACCAAAAGTCCCTTTAGCTATGGTTGTGTTTTTGCAGTACATTTTTTTGTGGATTGAAAGTAGTCATATTTTCTTTGTTCCCATATGTTTTTATTTTTGAGCTTACCTCTGCCCATAGCCAGCATAGTCCCATTCCACCTCCTCCGCAGCAATGAAATAAGTCTTTACATTTGGGCCTGATAACTTCAAGTAGTATTTGGTGGTCTCATCTAGGTTGAGATTCTTGATATCTTCAAGACTACTGTAGGGGTCTTTGTACATCACATACTCATATTCATCAGCAGTCAAATCTTGTTCATTAACTTCCAGATGATCTGGTTCATCTCCAGGTACATACAGCTGGTAGTCACTGAAATCGGGTCGGGGCACACCAATGACCACGGGTATGTCAATTAGCTCGTTCTCATCAGAGACAGGCTGTGGCGCCAAGGGCCGTGACCCACGAGGGGTCATCTCTGGATTGAATCCACGAGGGGAAAAAGGTAGACCACTCCGGGCCAGTGGCTTGTATTCCATTCTCTTCCTTGTTTTCAAACCTTTGCCTTTCTTGGGTCTTTGGCGAAGATTCACCTTTTTGGATTTTTTGGGAGGCAGTGTTGTTTGAGGAGTATCCTTCTCAAAGTATTTCTTCATGTGGTCAGGAATCTCCTTGGATACCATGTAGTGAGTTCCATCATAAGTCCAGTTATAACCTTGTGGGTTGAAGGATGAGGTTTTAATAACCTCTGTATTATTTTCTTTAAGGTAGATAAAGACTTCCTCACTGCTCTCTGAAGAACCATCAGGGAGGGACAGGTTAGAAGAAACTACAATCTCGCTGAAAACACTTTCCACTGAAGATGTGTTGTTCAGCATGCCGAGAACAGCTGTAACAATTTCCCCTGACTCTGAGCTATTCCAATCTGTTAAATTTGATCTGTTTACATCCACTGTGACATTTAGTGCCTGCCCATTTTTGAGCGAAACATGTGTTGCATTTTCAAGACTGGAATTGGCTGAAAGAGCCACAACTTCTGAGGAATTTATTTGAATTCCATACTCTGGCTGTGTAGTGGCAATTAAAGAGTTATTTTCATTGCTGTCTGTGTTCTCAACCACCAATTCAAAGATGGCCAGGTTGTGTCTGTCTTTGCTACTGATGTTTACCTCCTTAACATCAAGGTCTGGCATAGGCAATTTATGACCGTTTCCAAACGTTGACATGTCAACATGCTGCGTTGTGTTACTATCATCCTCTGTTTGTTCTGTTTTTAGAGTGTCAGTGCTGGGTTTGGATTGAGGCACATCATAAGAGACCACATTTCCCCTACTAAGTTGCTCCTCAGAGTCCTCAGACGTGATCATGTCCACAGATATATGGCCACCACCAGGTACAGTTAAATTTTCTGAGATAGAGTTTGAATTTCCTGGCAATGTTACAGTAAAATTTCTGGTTTCTTGTAATTGTATGGTGAGTTTGGTAGCATCTTGTAATTCTTCAGTTAGATTGACTGTGTGTAATTCCATGGTTAGATTGGCATTTCCCTGTAAAGCTGTGGTAAAACTGGTGGTGTCTGCAGATACATTTCCAACTACTGATGATGCTGTAGAGTTGATGACTGTTGTGTTCAATGTGTCAGAAATAGTAGCATTATCTGGTTTTGATAGAACTACAGAAACATTACCATCTGTAGTTAAACTGTCATTCTTTAATGATACATTATGTCCACTAAAAAGTGTTGTATTCATTGTTCGATGCACAACAGAATTGTCTAAATCTGATGTGCTATTTTTGTCTATATGTGTTGCATTATCACTGATGCTGTGGTCATGCAAATGAACCTTTGTAAGATTTAAGTCATCCACCTTTTTCCAGTTTGAAATTTGTGTTTTGTTTAATGCATCTGGCTTTGAAGAGAAGTTGGTTTTATGCTTTGTTTCTATTAAATCAAGGCTGATATTCACATCCATGCTGGGCACATCAATAGCATCATAATCGAGAAAAGACAAGTCCAGTTTCTCCACATCTGCGATGGTGGATTGGTTTTTCAGAGACCTGAGACCTAACTCTGCTGCAAACATGTCTGTGTAACTATCAGTCTCCCTTGGTGTTTCTGGGACTTTTTCTGGTCTCTCCTCTTCCTTTTTGATATCATCCAAGGTTGGAGGTTTCCATAAAGTAAATTCTTTGGTTGCTGCTGCTGCTTCGTCATATTCATATTGGTAGTCACGATAGCACTCAACATCTTGAAACCTAGCACGCATTCCTTTTGTTGTCTCATGGGAATTCAGGGAAGCCAAAAGCCAGACACCTAGTCCAAGACAATACATAATAAAAATAGTTCACGAGGGACTCAATAAATTGACTATCTGGATACAACAATTCCAAACGATCACTCACCAATGTTGTCCATGGTTATAGAGATAGTCTCTCCAGTCATGGGGTAGAGAGTTAGAAAGTCCTCAGTTCTCTCATTCAGCTCAAATGGATGGCCATAGAAAGTAGCGGTCTGAATGTAGTTTTGTGCTCCAACACTGGACACATGCCACGTAACCACTTCACCATTACAGAAGCCCAAGACTGGCCCACTCTCAAATGAATAACCATTAATTGCTGAAAGGATATTAACATGAGTATTACATGTCTGAGGTAATACAGGTGAATAAACTTTGATATATGAATAACAATGCATCTTATACGTTATGAGATTCCATTGCGGTGGCCTTTTCCATCTTTGTTTCATTTGGGATTTTATTCAAATAGCCCTGAAAAATTCACAGTTAGCCCATCAGTTGAAACTCTCCCTGAAGGTTGCAGTTCCCTAATGATTGGTTCAGCATCTAGAAGCACCCAGTGCTTGCGAGCACCGATATAACCCATTCAAAAGCAAACTAAAACCTTCCGAGTGCCATGATTTCCCATTCTTGATTGGAAATGGCAGCTTCTTAAATCTGTTCATGGATGTTTGAACCTAATTCAGTCAGGTCTATAAAGGCACAAAATATTACACCTATGCCTCTATTCATTAAATACTACACTAATTCCATGTGGTGACAGTAGTTATTGTCATACATTGATGATGAAATATTGTATTTGCCCTGTCAATATATGTTTATGAGGGAAACTGTGACAAATATGAATGAAAGTCAGGATAAAACAACCAGTTAAATGTTATTTTGCTCTCAGCAAACAAATACAGAGCATAGTGTAGCCCTTCGCTGCTGGATATTTGTATGCTTGAGAGTATGAAATGAACGGATGGAGGCTAAATCTACCTATCTAATATGCTTCTAAATTAGGAAGCTTTCTAACAAGCCTCTGTTAAAGAATAACTTGCGGTTCTTTTGCTAGTTTGCACTGCTTGTAGAAAGCAAACGTTCTAACCAGTACATACTATGTTCAGGTAATAAACTGTGTCACAAAAACCCAAGAAAGCCTCTTGGTTATCTTTTCCCGCAAAACGCAGAGGTAAAGGGCTTCTTGGACAAGCCACTGTGTAGTGCATCTGAGCCTAGGAGCTATACTACAATTCAAGAAGACAATTGGTGAATTTGTTCACATATTTAACAAGAGGACCGCTTGAATGTGACAAGTTCAACTGGGACTAGCTAACTTTTTTTAGAGTTTATCTTTATCTTTATATTTTGTATGTGTCTTACTACATCAGTATTTGAACCTATATATTTATATGTTAAATGAAAATAAGGAAATATACAACAGTTTAATTGTAAATAGCATCAGGCTGTTTATGGCTAAACTTACTGTGCATGACATTGGACTTGTAAAATTCTGGGTCAGCTTTGTTGACTTTGGATCGATCAGAATACTGGCGAATGTTATCATTCAGGTACCAGCTCTTGTTCTCATCGAACACAGCAAACATGGCATGCTGCTCCTTGTCTGCTCTCAGCTGTAGAAACAAACACAACCCATAATTAATTCTTGTTGTAATTATTTTACAGGTCAGTCATCAAACATATGACATCTTTCTTTAGAGGACCCAATCCAACACTTAAACAAGACAAAACACTGTGTATGGACATAGTTTTGCGTTCCGTGAAATAAACCAAATCTGAAGTGCTTTAAATGGCAATATTGCAAATAACCTCAAAGGGCAGGTTCCAAAACACAGACTCTATAAAAATGGACATTCAACAAGACTTCAGCCATTAGTTTGTGAAACTTTTTGCCTCTCTTCATTTCCTTTTTTTTTTTTTTTTTCACATTTGTAGCCTGAAGTTACCATATTTGAATAAGAATCCTTTTTCTAATTCTTCTATGATAGAGTTGACCGACTTCTCTTTTAGTACACTGATTTTCAGAATTTTAAGTATCTATTCAGAAATATATAATGTTGAATCTTAAGTTTCATCTTTGATATGTAAAACTTTTACAAACAATTCTAAACTTTAATTTACCTGCACATTCCTGACATTGAGGGACTGAGTCTTGCAGATGAGGATCGGCCCTATCAGTCCTGAAGCAATGTCATGTGGTGTATCCACTGCACTGTGGTACATTCGTGTAAGACACCGGGAATCTCCATCCAAAGGCTCATCCTCCTCGAGCACTTTCCACACATAGGTGTGTGTCTCACCTGGCTGAACACCATGAGACTGGCCTCCTAGCAAACCCATTAAAAAGAATTCCATCATTTTTTTCCCACCAGATTAAAGTAGCCCAGTACATTTTTAATCAATTTGTTTTGAAGTGATAAGAAATCAGTACCTCCTTCTGGGTAGTTGACTCCTTCCTGTGACTTTTCTATTGTTAGTCCATGAGGGTAGATACTGTAGGGCCTGGAGGCCATGTTCTTAAAAACAATCTGTAAAAGATGAGGAGGATGAGAAAGGACACACTGTCTGTAAGCAGTGTGAAATGATTGTACAAAACATACATTCCACTTTAGTCTTGCCTTATCACTCTATTTATGGTACTAAAATACTACAAAATACTGGGTTAAAAGGCAGGCTCTCAGAATTTGTTTGACTGTTTGAGTCTCTGCTGCAGATGAGTTTGAAATTGTGGCCATTTTTTCAGTTTTAGAATATACTTTTATAGGGTCTCACCTTGATGATATCTCTGACTTGCGCTCTGATCACGGGGCCCAGGATTCCCAGCTCATTTTTCCTCTGCTTGTTCTCCAACTTTTCAGTGAATGACTCATTTTTATACAGAGTGTACACTGCCTTCTTGTACTTCCTACCTATACGTGTTGATGACTGTCTCAGGTACTGGTGCTGGAAGTCCCTATACAAGAAAATAAATTTCTAATCAACTTTAAGACACCAGTCATTTACAATGCTATAGTGAGAACACAGCAGCGTTTTAAATCAATCATAAACAGAAAGGTTATATTTAGCTCTCTTTGACAATGTTAGGAAATGTATGAAGGATGTTGTTTACTCGTCCACATGTTCCTGCGTGTTGGGTGAATAGTCCCAGACAATTTCCTCAGCAGCAATGTAGTATGTCCACTCTGTGCTTTCTCGTTTTTGTGCAATTGTCATAATCCGCCGGGGTTTCTCAAAGTCTTCACACTCCTTCACATCCACAAAACCATGCATGCCAGCTGCAGTAGTAGCAATATTTTCAGTTTAGCTACAAGAACAAACAAAATGTCTTGGATTTGTTTATCTCAGAGGGCAGTGAAGCACCTACCTTCCATGTGCTTGATGGTGTGTGAGGAGAGCAGCCAGCGACCTGTGTGGAGAGTCACCATGCTGGCAGTGGCAGAAGATCCACTGATCAGCCCCACTGATGACACTTTGTGGCCGTTCTGTGTCAGCACCTGTCCATTCATATGAACTGAGAATACCTCGGGCCCTGAGCTCATACCCACCAGATGTAGGCCCATAGAGGCATAAGCACACATACTGACATCTGGAAGGAAAAGAGGAAACTGAGTCACTTTGTGGATTTTATCTTTGTTTTGCTTTGTTTAATTAGAATAGCAGGTGGATGTTTTTACTGATTGTATATCAGATGGGACATGTGGTGTATCAGTCAGCATCTGTATATACATGGAGTGGCAGAGGAAATATTCACATCATATATTTAGAAAGTGTCCTGTCTTTTAAAGTAATTTAGCATCCAAGCTGTGACACTGCAGGTACCCTATTGCTTTTGTTCCACTTCTTCTTTTTTCACTTTTCAACAGCAAGTGTTTCTGCAAGAAAAGTATTAGACAGACTAACCAGGTAGAGATCCCTTTGTGTATCCGTTGATGGTATATTTTACATGGTTGTCTTGGGCAAGTCCATTTGGAGTATACATGCTTTCATTCTCATCAAAAACCCCAAAGAGAAACACATGCTCATGGATGCCAACCTGCTTCCCCGACTCATCCAGACTGCCTTAAAGCAGAAAGACAAAAGGAGCAGAGTTAAAATCAATCATCAGTTAATCTGTGGTTAGCAGAATTTAGTCTTCCCTTTGGGTAAGAAAACCCCAAAACATTGACATAATTGACTGCTTACCAGGTTTGCAAATGAGCAAAGTACCAATGAGACCAGAGTTGTAGTCCTGCACCACATTTTGATGGGAGATGTAGGTATAGGTGAGACAGGTGGGGTCATCTGGCTGTGGAGAAACTTCTGGCGTCACCTCCCAGTTGTAAACATGTTCACCGTCAGGGCGCACTATATCATCCTCTTTTTCTTTTAGGGATGTGTTGTCAAAGTAGTTGGCTCCTGTGAAAAAAATCATCCAGTTTGATTGGGGACTAAATGTGCCTGCATTACAGATCAGAAAGTGATTGGAAATAGCGTTTCATGACAGTCAGATGAATTGGATTCCACTGCTGTGCAAAGGTCTGAGAAGATAACTCACCAACTCTAAATCTAAGTAATGAAATTCCTTAAAATCATTCAAACATAATGAGTATTTCCCTGCAAGCTGTTCTTTAACTTCATGTTTCCTCTGTGACTAGCTTTTTGATTAAGTGAAGATTAAGGAGCACTTAGCCCTAATTTCCTAAATCCACAGTTCCATTAAATACTTTTTCTGTGCTGTGTGCAAGGACTCAGACAATGATTTCCAAAGGCTTAGCGATACCTCCCGTTGGACTTCAGAACTGTCTGCTTTGATAATCTACCTGTCCTAGTTAATATTTTAGAAGAAGACAAACAACATTGTTTGTTGTACTGGCCAATGTTGTGTAATTACTGCAATGATCTGTAACATCTGTCCAAATAAACTGCTGCATGGATAACAGGCGCTCACCCTCTGACTGTTTCCCGTAGGCCACCCCATGTGGGTGGATACTGTACGCTCCGCTCGCCATGTTTTTGAAAGTGACGACAATCGTGTCTCCCACCTCAGCCCTCAGCGTGGGTCCGAGCAGACCTCAAGAGAAAGACAGACCACAGTTTATATATTTTGACTCAACAACAGTTCTGTACTGTTCCGTGTCATGACATGGAAAAACTCAGACTGACTCAGTCTTTTTGAGTGGCTATGTTGATTCAACAGCTGTAACTTACCAACACATTTAATGTATCTATAACCAATGTATCATCATAAACAAATATGGAATAATAGTCTTTTACAAAATGTTGAGTCTTTATAGAGGAGCTTTATATTTCTCTCTTACAGTTCTGTTCTCTGAGGAAATTAATATGTCATTTATATTTCTTCCCTGGAAAGAAATGTGTACTTTGGCACAAAAATATGTGACAAACAAAAAAAAAAGTATAGCAAGAGGGACCTGGTGATATGTGAACATTTCTAAGAGTCAAGGGACATTGTTACAACTTATTATAAATGTCACCAGTCTCTCCAGGAAAATCCACAGAAGTGACACGTTCTTAAACACTATGGACTATGTCACGCCCAGAGACTCACGTTTTTGGTTTTCATGTTTAGGTTATGTTTGTTTTCAGTCCATGTTTAGTTTTCCCTTCACTTCCCTCACCCAGGTAATTAGTTTATTCCCCTCACCTGTCCATTGTCTCCAGCTGCACTCACTCTCCAATCACTCCCAGCCCTCTATTTAGTTTCCGGCCTCCCCTGTCTGTTTGTTGGTTCCTTATCTATCTAATGTCAGTTTGTAACCCATGCCACGATTCCCATGATTGCCACGTTTTTGTCAAAGTTAAGTATTTATTCCATGCCATGTTCTTTTGTTTTGTTTTGTTTATAGCAACGATTTTAGAATCCGGCTTTGCCGCGCCTTTTGTTTCGTACTTTGTTTTTTGTTAAATAAATCACCCTTTTCTTTGTAAAGTCCGCATCCGTGTCCTCTCTACACCACACCCTGACAGACTAACTGTGATGGATGAGGATTTATCTGTCAGTAACATTAACCCATTAAGACCTAAGCCTGTTGAGCTAAGATAGTAATATAAGTTTAGTAACATTTACATACATGTTCAGTAGCTTGTATCATCATATCCAAATGTTAAATTAAGTACAAGTACTTATCAAATCTAAGTGTCAGCAAGATCAAATTCATAAAACAAAATCACATCAACAAGTTTAAATCAAATAAATAATTAAACAAATCTTCATATACGAATCAATTTGACAAAACGTGTACATTTAATTTAATTCTTGTGAATGGGATTCATACTTTTTAGACACATATATCTGATTTGTACTTACTTTTGCACATTAAAATATGGTGATACAACACAAGTGCACATTGCAAAACCAAAGACCAGAGCCATATTTAAAACCTGGTTCTAAAACATGAGGATTTTCCAAAAAATAATATATATATATGCATATATTGTCATGTTTCCTAAAAAGCCTTTATGTTCATCAATGTTTAAGGAGATACTATTTGGTCATTGGTCTTGGAAACATCATGACATGTGCATCCAATTGTGATGGGTTAAAGGAAGCATAAATCTGATGTGCTCCTTAAATATAACAAACGAAAATGCCTTTTCTCCTTGCTTCATCATAGACTGAAGACTGAATAAAGTTCTACCAGGCGTCCCTGAAAGATGTTTCGACATACAGTAAATGTTTTGGGAGATGACTTTGGAGACAGATTAAGTGTTTCTTCATAATTAAAGCCAGACAGACAGAGTGCTCATGTAAACCTCAAGTAACATTTACCTAACCAGGATGGATGAGTCTTAGCCTGTTTGAAGTCTTTGTCATACTCCCGAAAGACCACTTTCTTATAGGTGGGAGAAGATCTGAGGAATGATGGAAAAATACAAAACATTAATCAGCATGCAAATAACGACAGGACAGAGACCTATCCTACATACAGCTGTACTTGATACATTTCCTTATACACAGAAGCATATAGTGTAAATAATGTAGGTGTCTAAATGAGTGTTTGTGTCACAGTAACACTGATAACAACATAGATGAGGAACAGACTGCTGAAGAAAAACAAACAAGGACAAGCTGGACTGATTTCAGAACAAACTGGTTAATAACTGAGTGTCAGATATCTGAAGCAAACTTAGATGGACATGATGAAAAAAAAACATGAAAAAAAAGATAATTGTATGACAATGAAAACAATAAAGCTGCCAAATATTGCAGATCTATTCTTGCTATTTAAAATCATAGTTTTTCTCGAAGTATCTCACCTGTCTGAGTTATTGCCAGAGTAGTTCCAGTTTATTTCCACAGCGGCAATGTAGTAGTGTCTCTCCTTTGGTGGATTTTGGTCCGCTTTAACATACAGGACCTTCAGAAGAAGCAGGACAGGCAGGAGACGGTGAGCTCCAGCCCAGGGACAGAGCCTCATGTCTGTGATCAGTCTCCCAGATGGGTCCGGTGTGTACTGCAAGTCTGTGAAGCTGTGAACTGACAGAGAGGTCTGCTCTGTGTTTTATCTGTCACTGACACACTCACAGACACACGCGCACCTTTAAACATTATGTCCCAGGGCAATGAACTGTGTCCCTGCACATGTTTTTTTCTCTTGAAATTGAAACCGTATGTCTAGCCGTGACTCATCACTGAGGGTGTGTTGATTTCCATCCTCTCTGAAAAATGAAGCAGGATGAATGTTGAAAATTTTACCGCAAATTTCTCTGACCTCAGAATGTACCAGGAAATCCCCCCGCAAACACGCCTCAATTAAAAAATAGGACATTCGTCTATACTAAATGTTGGCGGCAGATACCCTTTGTTTATTTGCATATATGCAACAGATTTATCTAATAAAGGTAAATTATTTCTCAACTTATTTGTGAGCACCAAAACAACTAAATCTTGCCCACATGTAATAAACTTTAGTTTCGTAGACCCCATTCCAACTAGACTGCTCAAACATGTATAATCTTATTTATATTAGACTAATAAAATTGTCTTTTAAAGTTTCTAAATCTTTACTTTGACAGCTTGTTTTTGATCCAGATAGTTTAGCCATTTATAAACCATATGTTTGTGTTACCAACTTCACTGTGAATTATTGTATTGAAGCCTAGAGTTTTACATTCGGTCAACTCTATCATGGTCTTAACACTTCCAGAAGTGACCATATTTGGGGAAGAGGGTTGAGCTGGAGATACATAAAACCTGACTTGTAACACCTTTTTTTGGTTCCAAAAGGAATTGCCAAAAATCAGGAGTGAATTCAGCTAATGACACTACTATGACTTATGATGAAAATGCATTGACTAACACTTATTACCTAATTTTAGGCTGCTAGCACCCAGAACTTGATGGCCCAGGGCTCTTTTTCCAGGTGCAAAAAGATTATTTAAGTCTTGCGTCTGCTGCATTCCAACTTAACTCGAAGGTTCAGAGTAGACAGGGCAAATTAAGTCCATTTGAATTGTATTGCATCACCCTGACTGTGCACACCAGAGTCTCTGCATCACCATGCTGAACCTATGATAAAACCAGGAAGTCTGGTTCAGCTGTGTAACACAAAATCTGTCCATGTTACATATTTCTATGGGGTTTCAGGTCTTTTTAATGTATTTTATGTACTGATGTATTGATATATTGGTTGTTGCATTTAGGGTCGGTTATGTTAGTTCCCTCTAAAGTCAAGGAGTATTGTGTCAGTATCTTATTGGCATAACAAAGATGATTTTTTAATGATTGAGATAATTCCTTGGGAGTTGCACGCAGTACAAGCTTAAATTCATTGATTTGGATCAGAAAATTGTATTTTGATAAGAATTGTAGAAATACATGTTGCCTGAATCATTAAAGAGTTGTGGGACATGGGTTAAACCTCTGTGGAACCAGAAAGGAAAAAATTGTGATTTATTTCTGCAAAGTATATTGCAGTTATTCCAAAGAAGATATTTGTGGACTCTGGACTGGACCAGCTGGCCTGAGTCCTTGGATCTAAGAGCTCTGCTGGGTTTATATTCTCTGAACATATCACAGATGTATTTTGGGCCTAAACCATTCTGGGATTTGTAAACCATCAGCAGGCTTTTAAAATCTATTCTGTGACTGACTGGAAGCCAGTGTAAAGATTTTAAAACTGGTGTGATGTGTTCAGATCTCTTAGTCCGGGTTAAAACTCTAGCAGCACTAACAATGCATTTAATTGTAAATATAATGTTGGATAAACTAAGCGAGACAAACCTTCAGCTTTTGATAGGACTCTCCCCATTATTGACATTTCTCTTTGGCTCCAGATATTAAGAATTGATTTGGTTTTGTATAATCTATTCAAAAAGTTTCAATTCTGCCTGTCAGTTAGATTCTTTGCTCAACTCTGCTGCGGCACTAATACCACAGCCCTTTTACAGACAGCCGTTCCCCTTCCTATTCGCCCAATTATAAAAAATTTGGCTGCAGTTCAGTTGATTTTCTCTGGGGGGCGCTGGCGAGCGAGTGCAGAATGACCATTGGCCGTAGGGCTGGCGCTAATAACTCAAAAAATGTCCCCGCTAGCGACTGAAACCTGAAAATATTACTGTGATTTCTGACAGAGGGATGTAGATTTATATCAAAAGTACAATAACCTGGGAGTTATATCTTTCTGTTTTCTTACAGGTCTGGCATTTGCGAGTCAGTCTCCGCTAGCATTTAGCTAACGGAATCTGAAGAACGCACGGCAAATTACGACCGGCTGCTTTACGGCACTCGTCCACTGTGCCAGAGTGCTAACCTGGTGCTGCTAACACCTCACGAGTGACGTCACATGCGTGACGTCACTCGTGAGGCAATACTGACAATAAATGTGTTTTTAAAAAGATCTAGTGAGTCTAAAAAATCAAACCAAGTGCCGTTTGAAATGATAATTTATCCTGCCTTTAGGAAAATTAAAATGAAAAAATATAAAAAATTCTATCCAAAGCAATGGCTGCATCTAAGGTGGATTTCATAGTACCACCATAGAGTTCGGCGTGCTCTGCACTGCTTCGTTGGCGCCCCTAGAGTGCAGTACCACCCGGAAAAAGCCGCCAGTTTTCCCTCTCCTCATAATAGAGGCCGTTTCTCAATACCAAGAATGCAAAGAACAGACTTGTGTTCTTGAGGTTAGAGACCAGAGAGTCTGTAAAAGGGCTGTGTTAGAGACTCTCTGCTAATACACCCAGCAGTGCGTGGAAGATGACGTCAACACGTCACCTGCGCCAGAGTACGCATGCGCGTATTTAACCAAGAAGTACTGCGGGGTGATTGTTTACGGAAGAAAACGCGTTATCTGTGTCTTAGGAAAAAACGAGCTGATAATTGGTAAGTGGGTCTACAATTTTCTGATTTTCAGCGTCTTATTGACAAGCAGCTTCGAAACTGTTTTTCTAACTAAACAAAATACGAGTGGCTGTTATTGGGAAATATAACAGTTGAGACGCCAATGATACTGAATTAGCTGTGAGCTCACAGTCCTGAGTGTTCACTTGCTATATTCTGTGTGAGCAGGTTGATTTAAGTCCTTTACAGAAATGAACGACGATATTGTTTCTGAAAACCGTAGGTGTATCAGAATATGTAGTTAAATGACAGCGAAACATTGTTTCTTCTCTCGTTGAATTGTTTAACTAGTTGTTTTGTCTTTAAGACGCAAAATAGTTTAGTTTTACATCTATTGAAAGCCACAAGTGACATCTTACAATTGTTTTATCTGACCAACAGTCCGTGCCTTAAACACGTTTATTGTACAGCACATAAAAACTACATTTGATGAACAGCTGGGACCAAAAGACTGGAGATAAAGTGCTGCCCGAAAAATATATTACTCGTGAGAAGTAAATGTGAAGCAGGCATTCAAACAGAAAGTAGAAATACTAAAACCAGACTGTAAAAGTACACTATAGCAAGTAAAAGTCCATTGACCACAACGATATTATTTGTAGTGTAATGGTATATTCAGTGTCTGCAAACCATTTGTCTCTTAATTAACACCCAGACAATAATTGTTTTAGACTATTTATCTTTTAATGATCATCCTGCACCTTTCTCCAAAGTGTGAGACTTTCCCCCGGGGTGTGTGGCAAGGTGTCGGTTGAAGAATACTCACCTGAAAGAACAAAGCCCCTTCCTCTTGTATTAATGGTTTTGATTTCCTTTGTCTTGGGTCTTTCTTCACCATGAACGCTGAATGGTGTTGACTGACCGTTTTGCAGAAGAAAATAAACATGTGGCCGGCCGGCAGAAAAATAGAAAGGTCTCTATTTAATTTCTCATCAGATGTAATAGGAAGGTAAGCAAACCTTAATAGGAAGTTCAGAGAAATTTCCACCACATATACTTACAGCCCTGTGGAAGAAGTTTTGATTAAGCCCTCATTGCTTTATTTTTTGCTTCCAGACCTTCTTGTAATCTTTTTAAGTGATCTTGAGCAATAGTTCTCCAGGCTTTCAAAAGTGTTTTTTTGCACATTGGCTCCTTGTTTTCAGTCCAGTCTTTGTACCTGATCATTTTCAGAGGAATTTGTGTGTTGAGCCACTTAACACTAACCTATGAATCATTCAAGCATAATAAAAGGCACCTAAATCAATGGATTAATTCATGTTGTCTAACTAGAAAAGACAATTTAGCAAAGAACCGATTTTAAATTGTATCTTCTGGCACTTTGTTTCCAGCAGCCTGTCACAAAGACACATAATTTGTTGCATCTATGAAAAATATCAAAGATAACACGGTATTACAGACATGAAATAGTATTGTTGCACCAACAAGCTAAATCCCAAAGAGCTATTAGCTTGGTATATCTCAGCATCGTGTGCGGCGTGTTCCCCAAAAAAATAGAGGAAACTGGACAAGTTGAGGACCAAAAAAGAAGTATCTGAAAGTGATTAACTTAAGAAACAGAAAAAAACCCAGCAAAATCATCAGAAATCAAGAAGCTGTTCTTAAGGAAGGGAAACGGGGAGAAAAGGCTGAGCAAGAAAAACGACAGATGGTTCAAGACTCTTTCAAAATAGTGTAAATTTAAAGTAAAAAAGGTACAAGTACTCGACACAAAAAAACATTCTGTGCGACTGTTAGATTATTACATCAAAAGGTACAACAGTAAAATCAGGCTATTACACATGTAGTTGATTGAGGTGGAGGTTATGTTTTAAAAAAAAAAAAACCTTTTGGAAATATTTTTTATGATTCTGATAATGATGTCAGATTACTTAATCTGTTATACGTTTTGTCTGTTGATTTACTAATAGGCGCCTATTAACTAAAGCTGTCGGAAGTACAATGAGGGTACCAAATGTACAATATTATCCTGTGAAATGCTGTGGTGTAGAAGAAGAAAGTGTCTGTTAACAGTTGCAGACGTTCTCACAGGAAACTAAGTAATCAGTCCATTAATCACCAGAGTTGTGAACTAGCACTTTTTGTCTTATATACTAAATTTTTTTCTTTCATATGTAACTTAAATCAGAGTTGAAACTTACCAAAATGTTAAAACACAGCTTTCTGGATGTAGCAGTTCATGTTTTTGGCTCGCACAGGTCCAACCATCTAACATAGATATACTTAAAAAACCAAGAAAAAAAGTCTGAAGAGCATATGATGGACTCAACTATTTACCGCTATATACGGAGAGGTGTTCCGGTTATTGAGCCCCATAGATATAAATAGGGTGGACTAAATAGAAGAAATGCAGACCACAAAACCAGCACAATGTGATACAAGCTACATCAGTACGACCCTCAGGCAGTTTCAACAAAAACTGAACAGCTCTACCTTCATGAAAGAAGATTTATAGTATAAGCAGCATATCAGACTGTGCTAGTTATAGTGTGGTGTAACTGAGCATTTGACCAGTGTTTTTTTTTTTTTTTTTATTATTATTTTTTTATTAATTTGCAATGGAAGTACTGAATTTCCTACATTTAATGTCCAAATCTCATGTCTTTCTTGAAACTAGACTGCTTCTGGTTAGCTTATTTTTACAGGAACACTTTGAAAGGGTTTGATCAATCTTGTGCAATGTTCCATATTAGCTTTATTTTCCAATATATTATTTGTACTTACACTTTTAGTTTGAGTTCTGTAAGTTTTCTATTGATTTCAGTTAATACGCATTATGAAATGTTAATTTCAGATCTCAAAGACCAGACTGATACCACCAAGATTTATTTGCATATTTGATGTGATCCAGCAGATTTGACTGGATCCACTCCCAGCCCCAGTCATGGTGTGCTGCCCTTCCTGCCCCAGGCTCTGCTCCCGCTCTTCAGCCTACACTCTGGCGCTTGCCGTGGGCTTTGTAACATTGGGGACGAGCCGCATCCTGCTGCTCAAATTCTCAGCCAATGCTGGTGAGTGATAGACAACAGATAGAAAAATAATGTGTGACATCATATCAACTTCTCCTCAAACCAGCTCACAAATTGAAATATTGTGTAACAATTTTTGGTCATTTTTATCTGTTATGACCAACAGTAACACTTTGCAGGTTGTTGACCTTGTTTTTGTTTCATTTTCAGAGAATAACTATGACTTCCTCCCTGCTTCTGTCAATCTCCTCGCTGAGGCGCTTAAACTGCTCTTCTGCCTGGTTATGTCAGTCAGGGTCATAGTCCGAGGTAAACGTCAAAGTAAAAAGTGATCTGGTTTGTGAAATATTCATTTTTCTTATGTTTGCCCACGTCAAATGCCTAGATGATTTTTTTATTTATTTTTTTTTTTGGGGAGGGAGTTTCTGGTGCTACATAAAGCTGATACAACTAAAATGCCATATCTAAACAGAAAAACTAGAATAGTTTTGCATATTTGCACCTGATCCAGGTTCCTAAATCCCTGCACTGCTTCTGTAACGCGGAGAATGCCCGCAATTGAAGCATCCCACTTCAGTATCAGTGAAGACATGGAAGTCTTTTGCCAGTACTTTATGGAAGGAAACACTAAAATGTTAAACTACTCAATCATGTAGGTGACAGGTTTCAGTATGCTGGTTTCTGAACTTTACCTGGGGATGAAGTCTTCTCAACTGTAAAATTGATTCAAGGTTGTTAGTTACAGGAATGTCAGAATGATAACAATGTCAGTGTTAAAGATGAACTTAATCTACTATCAGCAGAAGTGACCTGATTTTAGATGATACCAGCCATTCATTGTTTTTTACTAGCTGCCATTTTGCAGTCAAACTTTTCCCAAAGCACAAAAGATAGTGTTGACGCCCAAACAGCGGCACACAACTGATTTATTATTAGTCAGACCTTAAACGCCACTTTAAACGTCATTATTTGATCATCTGTCACAACCACATAATGCACACAGTCTCAATTCAGAACCCCTGCTCCTCATCTCAATCAGAACAGTGTTTTTGTTTCTGACCCCTTCCTTACCTCCATTAAATCAGGCCACCTAGATAAGACCATGTCCGGTGTCTCAGCTGATTCTGCTACTGAAATCACCCCCTCTTGATGTTAATTGTTAACTGATGAAAATAGAATATATATATATATATATATATATATATATATATATATATATCATGCTGTTTTTACATGGCTGTGGTATGTTGACTGCCAATTAAATCAAAGATATTTACGATAGATGCCTATTGTTGCACAGCTGTCTTCTTGTCATCCCACTCTAGAGCCCTTTCCACACACGCATTGCTTTTTAATATCTGGTGGCAACTTAACATATCTGTACAATATGTAGATGACCCCCTATTGTGTTTTTCTGTTGCGATGGAAATCTGATCTTGTCGGACCTGAGAACATGCCACTTTCAACACACGCTCATGCTCTGCAGCCATGAGTTAAGCCGACATATGATTGGCTGTTAGAGGAATCCAACAGGTCATGATACTGAATAAATAAATAATGGCCCTTTTCAAACTTTCCTCCATCGGGGTGTCGTCAACAAGAAAGAACTGTAGCCACAACTTCTGCTCTGTCTGACCACATATTGATTGTTCATCTGCTGCCATTCGCTGCCATGTTGTTTAACACAATGCTGTGTGTTTGCAGCGGTAAATTAGATTCTCACCAAAGATATTTGGTGAGAAATTATAGATACTAATTTGTGTGCAGGATAGACCTACATGTTTTCCGTACTTACTCATCCTTCATGCATCTGTGCCCTTGTGTTTGTGTCATGTGACGTTAAAGTTCTAAGTGTAGCTTTGAGTACTTTTTTTTTTTTTTTTTTTTTTTTTTTTTTTTTTAAGACTTGGGAACAGTGGGGATATTTATGCTATATACATTGTGGCACTTTGTAATTACTGTAACGCTCAGCCAATTAATGTTCACCGTGTTTCTATTTAGCTGTTTTTCTCTGTTGTGGTCAGGTGACTTTGCGGATGACAGAATTATTTTAAATTAATTAATTAATGATTATTTTTAAAGGGCTCTAGCCCGCCCGCGACCCCATCGACGGATTCAGCGGTATAGATAATGGATGGATGGATATTTTTAATGGGTTTTTAATTTTTTTATTATTTTTTTATTATTTTTTTATTTCTTTTTAATGATTTTATGGCCTTCTTGTGACTTTATATAGCTGTGAAGCACTTTGAATTGCCTTGTGTATGAAGTTTGCTCTATAAATAAAATTGCCTTGCCTTGCCTTGCCTATTTGCTCATGCAGAATTTCTACCCCTGACACTTATCCCTTCAGATTGGGCTGTTTTTGCTTGTAATCATCAGACTTTCCTTAAAAAAATCTGCAGTGATGTGTATCAAGGATACTGGTGTTGTATGTGTGTGTATTTGGATGGGTATATAGAGAATCAGACATGTTTATGTTCCATGTAAACATCATAATAAGAACCGATGTGGCTTTTTCTGTCTTTGTCCTCAGAGGGACGATCATGTAGAGATTTGGTCTGCGTCTCTAGCTCCTCCTTCCTCATCTCCCTAAAGTGGGCTGTCCCAGCGTTCCTGTACTTTCTGGACAACCTCATCATCTTCTATGTGATGACCTACCTGCAGCCTGTGAGTTAAAACTTCAGTCTTCTGTTAGAGTGAAATAGTTTGCATTGTGCAAATTTAAATTGATTCCTTTCACATAGGAATAAACTTAATTGAGCTGTTTACTTGTTATCTGATTATAAAGGTTTTCTTCATATGTTACACCTTTTTTGGATGGAGTTTGATGCACATGTCCATGCTGCAGTGACTCAGCTGTCTTATCTCAGAGCTTGCTGTTCTTCCTCTTGTTGCCAGGCCATGGCAGTGTTGTTCTCCAACTTTGTAATCCTGACCACAGCGGTGCTCTTTAGAATCGTTCTCAAGTAAGTGGCTCCTTTCACAACACTGTAATGCTCTGGATGTAATGGACACAGAACAGTGTTTTTTTTTTTTTTCTTTTTGTCAGAGTCTACTTCCTTTTAACCAAATATTTGTTGTTTTTTGGCTTTAAAGTGCCATTTTATTCAATTATAAACCACCGTCAATGCTGTCCAATATGAAGTTCATAATATTTAAATGATATAAAATGATATGGAGTCATTTTTGGTTCTTGTCTTCATCTTTCAGGAGACGCCTGTCTTGGGTTCAGTGGGCAGCGTTAGTTATTCTTTTTCTGGCGATTGTTTCCTTGACAACGGGATCCGGAGGCAGCCAGAACTCCGTAGCAGTGCCAGGCCTCCACTCACACCCCCTCTCCAGGCCCTCCAACTCCTGCCTCCTCTACACACAACTCCTGGAGCAGATGAAAAACAGCAGGTAGCACTCATGTGTTCAAGGTTGCTCTTTAACAAACCAAAGAAGATATTTGTTAAGGTTTGTAAAGTATGTTGGAAAATATATTTAGTCTACAAATAATAATCACAAAAAAGTTCATCCATCCATTTATCTAATAAATTCAGCTTATCTGGGGTGTGGTTGTGGTGGCAACCGGCTAAACGGAGTATTCCAGTTGTATTTCTCCCCCAGCAACACATCGTAGTGCCTTACTTGTAAACTCAAGGCATTTCTAGGTCAAAATAGCTATTTGGAGACCCCAAACCTGGGGCCTTTTCTTGGCAGGGTGTTCCTGGAAAACCTCCTAAAGGAAATTCTCAGGTGTCATAACCACATACCTGCCCCACCTGAACAGGCTCCTTTGAATGTGAAGAATAAACAGCGGCACTCTGATCTCCGAGCTCAGTCTGCCTGTAGAGCCGAGTCCAGTCGCTTTAAAGAGGAAGCTCATTTCAGCTTGTATTCACAATCTCATTCTCCCTGTCACTGTCCATCTCATGACCACAGGAGAAGGTTTCAACGTAGATCAACAACAACATGATCATTTGAGAGCTGGTCACCATCCAATACAGCAACCATATTACGACTGAAGCCTCTCTGCATGTTTTTCAGAAAATGAAAACGTATATGGCATCCCAGAGACGAGTGTATTTTTTGGGCCCATTCTTTTCTTTTTTTTTTTTTTTTGCATTTATGACGTAAAAAAACATTTTTTATCTAGTTGGAATAAAGTACTTATTGCATTTCATTCAGTTAACTGGTTCATTTCTCTTAAATATGCCTTCTCAGAATACGGTAGGAAGAACCACATCTTGCACAGTCTTGAATACACTTTTTCATTCATTAATGGGTCAGATTCTTGTTTGTTGCAGTGCCTCTGAATCATGGACGTCATCGCTGCCTGGTCAGGCCTGGAGGGACAGGTTAGTGGGGAGGCTTCGATCTCTGGGCGTGGGCCACATCTTGCTCCTCCTCCAGTGCTTCATCTCCGCCATGGCCAACATCTACAACGAGAAGATTCTCAAAGAAGGCGACCAACTCGCTGAGAGCATTTTCATTCAGAACAGTAAATTGTGAGGAGGAGATAATGAAGTAGATACAAAAGCAGAGCATGCATGGCTACATTTGTTGTTATTCTTAATCCTTGGCCGTATGGTTTTGTAGGTATGCCTTTGGTGTGGTGTTTAATGGTCTGACCCTTGGGCTTGGCAGTGAGGCACGAGGCCTCACTATTCACTGTGGCCTTCTCCATGGACACAACATTTATTCCCTGGGTCTGGTGTTTGTCACTGGTGAGTAATAGTGGAAATTAATAAAAAGAAAAAAAGATGGATAGATTAAGGCAATTCAAACTGATTATGTAAAATAATGGCACAAAATGTTATATTATGTCTGTTTACTCTCTGTCAAAGAGATAAAAAAGAAGATTGTTGGCACTTCTCTGTTTACATTAAGTTGCAGCCAATAAATAAGAAATATGGCATTGCATCCTTTAAAAAAAATGCACACATGCAAAACAGACGCATGCAGATGCTTTATGATCATTTGAAGCGGTCATTGAAAGGCTTCTCAGTCGCACTGCAGTTCCCTTTTTGTTTGATTGAAAAATCATGTGGTATTATTGTGTTGGTAATGGAGAAAACAAATCTTTTTCTAGCAGTATCACAACCAATATCACTACACAACCTTTGGTTTGAACACTTCAAACTGTACTGGCAGAAGAGCTCCTGCTGTCACCATTTAAAATGAGCCACAGGGTTGTTCTGTTCCAGCCTCTTTCTGTTGTAAGGTTTTATATATCAGTAATATGTCATGTGTTGTTGTTCATCTGAGGTTGTATTTACAGATTATTTTCTATCAAGTCTTGATACATGTAACTTTAGAATGGAAAGAGGGTGTTATTTTTGTTTTCACATGACTGTACATGACTCATTACCAAAACCAACACAACTACACTACTTTTAATTCCAATACTTCTATCTTGGTGTATTAGAATCCTGGAATTTGCCTATATAATCAGTTAACACCAGCTATGTTGAGAGGATTGTTGTGAACATCTGAAGAACTCACCCTCCTCACTTTCCTCTCCACCAGCCGCTCTGGGTTTATCTGTGGCCTTCATCTTAAAGTTCAGAGACAACATGTTCCATGTACTCACCGGCCAAATCACCACTGTTCTGGTTACTGGCCTCTCCCTCTTCCTCTTCAACTTCCGCCCATCGTTGGACTTCTTCCTGCAGGCCCCCATAGTCCTCCTTGCCATCTTTATCTACAACGCCAGCCGGCCCAAAGACCTGGAATACAGCCTGCAGCAGGAGAAGCTGCGGGTCATCAACGGAGAAGTGTTCGAGAGGTCCAGAGGGGTAAGCGGCAAACTACAAATCCTCAACAGTCACGCATGCTCCTTTCCTCGCTCTGTTGTACTCACTGAACCCAAACATATAGCTGTTTCCTCTCCTCCCACGCACATACCAGGTCCTCTGTAGGAAACATGGCTCTTATTTCTTTATAATGTGATTTCTTCAGTGCAGGAGGGAACCGGGTTCCCTGCTATGAAAACGGCATACAGAGTTCACATAATTCCTATAGTAGTTCAGACTACAAAACCCCTTTATGTGAACTGTATTCTTGCTGATGCATTTTAGTTTTCTTTGGTTGCGCGCTAACAAAAACAAACAGCGGGTCAGCAGCTGGCTTTGAAATGCAAAGTATTTCCCCTCTCTGTTCTCAAAGCAGAGAACATCCTTGCCACGGCCTTAAAGCAGCTTAG
The DNA here is from genome assembly GCF_027942865.1 of Odontesthes bonariensis. NCBI lineage: Eukaryota > Metazoa > Chordata > Actinopteri > Atheriniformes > Atherinopsidae > Odontesthes > Odontesthes bonariensis. The sequence continues at coordinate 32,616,322 of NC_134517.1, read as the reverse complement.
AAAGCAAGATGCAAATGTGTGAAATACTTCAGTGTCTGCAGGTTTGTGTACTGGATTTTGTGCTGACGTCCTTTCTGTATTTGCTGTTGTAGGATGGCGAGGAACTGGAGCTTTTGACAAAGGCTAACACGGACAGTGACTCTGAGGAGGAATCGTTGTAGATCTTCTCCAACAGAAGATTGAGGACATAACTGCTGCTCACACTAAGCTGCTCAGACTTCTGCTCGATGCAGCATGGTGAAAAGTTCTCTGTGAAACCATTTGTTTAAATTGTCAGCGGGTAAACGGTGAATGAGTGTTGTATGAGTATGGCTGTGGTGTATATTTTTAAACGTGCCTGTCAGTGTATGACTGCTGTCATTTATGTGATGACAGAAGAGCCAGTAATGTGTGTGTGTGTGTGTGTGTGTGTGTGCAGGAAGACAACCGACACTGCTTTTGAGTTTCTGTTATGGAGGATTTTTCTTGCAATGATTCCAGTTTATGCTGCTATTTGGCTTGTGATTGGTTCCCACATTTCTGCCAAGATTCTATCAGGCTTTTTAAAATGTGGTGAAGTTGAAGTGTTTTGTTGTGTGAGAAAAGAAGCACAGGTCTACAAGTTATAGATTTAAAAAGCATTTATGTATGTAAAGAAGGCTTTACCAGATGTTTACACACTATTCAGGACTTTTTTTGATGTGCGAGTGTGTGTATGTGAGATTGTGTGCAGACACTTGTGTTTCTCAACTCATAACGTGGGTTTTAGAAACCAGGGGCCTCATCTAGAAAACACTGCAGTGGATCCAGACTAAAAGTTTACTAAAAGTGCACAAAAGTCTAATGTGACAGTTGTAAAATCAAATTCACGCTAAAAATGTGGACAGGTGTCAGCCTTATATCCTACCCCACAGACACTCGGGCTTTTTTTCATTTATATTACTATTTTTTTCAAATGTTACATAACGTCAGACAATATCGATGACATCAGTATATTCTGATTCCACTTGCTTCCTCTGTAAAGTCGTGGCAGTGTGTGGGTGAAATATGTTCGTGAAGAACACGAGGAGTTTAGGGATTGTTCATTATTTCTCCTCATTTCCCACACTTTTGAGTGAAAACAAAGTACACGTTGGCCAAATGTGAGCGCTTTCTGTTCAAAGGTTAGCCAGAATGGCTCGAGCACCTCACCTCTGCTGCCTCACCGTGAGAGTGAGCTGCAAATCTAAACTTTCTCAATCATTTTACTGGCAAACTTATTTGGAATGATCATGCTAGCGGCATGTGAAAAATAAGAACGAGCCAACTGTAACTGGGAAAAAAAAAGGGACTTCAAGGTGCATTTAACTTGTAAATTCTGAAAACTACATCCATTTTGTACCTCAAAGCCTGCATGATTTTAAGGTGCTTTCAAGTACAGTAGCATAGACTTAGCAGTCTATGCTTAATGTTGTTTATAATTGTATGATTATAATTTTATTATTATTCTATTTCTAAGAAATAACAGATCTTTTGATTTCATCAGTATTCTCTCACATATATACATCACCTATGAAAGATGTGTTTAAGATGAAAGTTTATCTTTACAACTAAAAATATATTCTCGTTACAACAGAGACGATAAAGTACTGGGGAAAAATTACGGTTGGGTTTATTGAGTGGTACACGACTCTAATATTAGGAAATGTCAATAGAAAATACCAAGAAATAAGTCATGTTTCTGTCTAAAGATGTGTAATTATTTTTGGCCACACCACCCAGCCTTACCACATGCCATGAATAACCATTAAATTGTCAATGCAAGCCGACTGATTGATGGCTCCTTAAGATGAAGTGTTTGTTGGAACCTGAGCGCTCATTCTCCCGATTGCTCTGTTCGTGTTGTCCTTCAGAAACACCTGCACATTCATCCTGCATTATTACATATTAAACCAAAAATGATCACATATTTCTTTACAGACCTATAATTTACACAGTTAACATGTTTAGGAGCAGAAGATATGCAGGTGATGCAGGTTTTTTTTCCCTCTGGGCTCAGATGGTGGGACATTTGATGCTCATAAAGTGGACCAGTAGCATGTTGTGAAACTAAAGTAAATATGCGAGTTTCTCTGTTTTTATTCCTACAGCCTGTCCTTAGTTCACCACCTCTCCAGCATGCTCATACGCATAGGTCAGAGTTTGCATATAAGCATATGCATTCATAGATTTGAGTGTGAAATACAGTGATAAATGAGGCCCCTGATCTGTGTGCACTGACTCAATGGACCACTAACGCCTGAATTTCTATAAGCACAAACTGCTCTTGCTTTTTTTTTTTTTTTTTTTTTTTTAACTTTGCCTTGAATGTTCTTATGTTGTACTGTAAATATTAGGAAATATCTCTCTTAAAATTGTTTCTGACATTAAAAGATGCATCTATGCCAACTGTTGTGAAATTAATTTGCAGTTCTGCTAAAATAAGAGCTGAAAAGCAGCAACGCAACAAAATTGAGCTGTCTTGGTCTTCAGCTTTTAAATAGTTTTATGTTTGGACACTTGAGTAAATGTGTTTGTAATTATGGAGACAACAAAGTTGAGAGAGTAAGGTTAAGTATTTCTAATTTGAGCTTTTCCAGTTTCCAAATTACCAAACAGGTATTTCTCTTGACCGCCTTACAAAATAAAGCCTCTAGGGGGAGATGTAGCTCAAAAGATTGTTGGAATGCATTTAGGCTGAATTTATTGGTTGATATATTGTGCACAGCAACCAATGCAGGTAGTAAACACACGTTTATTTGTCATAATTGCCAATAAAGTATAAATAAGAACATTATAGAACAATAGAAACTTTACAAAAAAAGAATTAATGTGACAGTTTTTTTTAAAAAAGGATCCGTAATTGCACTTCAAAGGCGACAGATGTCCAATAAATACATCTTATTTTAGCTCATTATCTACAAAATAAAGGTGTGTGCTCATAATCTAAATATGTGAATTTGACCTGGGATGCATGTGGAGATGAAAGATGATATAAACCGTGTTTGAGTTGGAAAAAATGACAAAAGCATAAAACTAAGGTACAAAACAAATCCCTGATCCTCCAGACTCTCCTACTAGTAAACTGACTAACCAGTTCTGCTTAAAAGCTCTTTTCAACTTACCGTTACTTGCAGCCTATTATATATGGAAGAACTGGGTAGGTGAAAGCAGTTTTGAGACTTCCACTAAGTGCTACAAAACATTCAAGGAGCTCACTCCATCTGTGACGACTGTCGGGTGGAGGATGGGTAGGAAAGATGAAGATATGTTATTGATCAAAAGAAGACAATTAAAGGGATCAGCACCAGGGATCAGCATGCCACTCTTAGTAACCATAACCCTGGTGATACCCGTCTTGATAACCATGCTCGTATCCATGCTGGTGGTAACCATAGCCGCCATACTCGTCTTCAGGGCAGCGCATGCCGAGTGACTGCTGGATGGCCATTTCCTGTCTGCGCAGCTGCATTGAGTCCACCAAGTCATAGATGTTTGCCATGGACCACATGGGCGAAGGGTACCATGACTTGACGTTGCCATCCTTCCCTACCAGCAGCATGGAGAAGTACTCTGGGCTTATCTGGAAGTAGTTCCTCATGTCCTTCACCAGGGTGGCTGAGAGGCCTTCACGCTCCACAGTTGAACTCCCTGGAAGGAGCAGAGGTTCAGGTTAGGAATGAAAGAGAATTTTCACAGTAGAGAGCACAGCCGCATTTTCCTTTTGTAGGGTTGTTTCACACAAACACAACCTCCTAATGCTGACCTCGGATACCAGAAGGCAACACCTCAATCTGCTGGTAGCAGCTGCAGTTTCTGCGGTGTTGCATGAGCCTGACTCATATTTCCCAGGAAAGCTGATAGCTTGATAAAAAGTTCTTTTGACCAAGAACTATGTGAGTGAGATACCTTATTGATTGGGAGTGGGATGGAGAAGTGTAGGATTTCTGTTTTGGATTTTTGTTATGAGAAAGAAGACTTGGTCTGAGTCAGGACTGATTCATAGCTGGAACAAAAACAACCCTCTTAAAAGGAAAACAGTGAAGTGAATGTATGAAGTGAAGAGGGGTGTACTGTGAAGTGAGATGAGTGAATTAGTGAGTCATGTTTCTAAAGTCAGAGTTACAAAAGTCTCTTTAAAGCGTACTAAATCACCATGGTAACTGAAGCTGAACACATGACCTGTCGTGAAGAGGTTATGTTCAGAATTTCTGATTAAATCAGCTGTAAAAAGCTCTTCTCTTTTTTACTGAAACTTTTCCTGATGGTAACCTGGATAGCAACATCAGACTGGAACAATCTTCATGTATTGGATATATTTCAAACCATAACTGACTGCAAATCAATATTGATTCCGCCTTTATCTCAACAGTGTGCAGCATGTAGAGGCAGTATTGATGAAATGTTGGCATTAGAGCCGTAGGTGCCAACTCCTTTTTTAAACCAGAACAAAAATGTACCCTTTTGACAAGACTTCTTTTGATAACAACTTGTGATGCAGATTCTCAGCTGATGGGATACATTATAACTTGTTGAGCCTTACTCACAGCGAATGTGATTGTGAATTAATGCGTGCAGTTGTAGTTTGGTCAAGATTTGCTTCCATTTCAATGCACTGGTAAATTTTTTTAATGTTCTTTATAGCTCTATATTTAAAACACGTGTTCCTCCTCCTAATTCTATGATGAATGTCGATGCAGATGTGGACGACTTTGCATTAGAGCAGTGACAGAACAACATGCAGGTTTGCAGCATGCACAAAATCCTAGTATATGATTTGTAATAGGTTATATATCTAGGACTCAGTGGAAACAGAAGAAGAAGAAATGCTGTGTTCTATTTTCCTCAGAAGTAGGAACTCATGTCTGGGACTGCTGTTATACCCAAGTTGATGTTATTTCAGTAGTAAGTTGGAAAACCAGCAGGATTTGCTCATTGAGCGTGCAAGCTGTTATTGCCAAAAAAGCGAAAAACGTTCTTAAAGTATTAAGCTGTATTTTGAGCAGCTACAAACACCAGGACAACATGTTCACTGATTTAGGTTGGTCAATACTATGTGTGCAACTGATGTAATGAAATACAAACTAATTAAATGCTAATAAAACTAAAACTAAGTGCTAATAAACTGTTTATTACAGCAGATATCACCACTTTTGTTGCTCAGGGAAACAATATCAGATTTTAAGGTCAGGGCGGGTAAGGTTCCTTAGATTTTCCAATTTCAGGAAAATTCATTACCAAGATTCAATGACACTACTGTGATATAACAGAACGTTTCAAAGTGGACATATGAGCACACTTTGGAATGTATGATCTTAGCAGAACGTATGAACTGGCCAAAAAGCAGGCAGTGAGTAAAGTCTACCTCGCAAAACAATGGAATACTTTAGTAATGCACCTAATAAGAGAAATTTCTAGTTCGTTTCCTTATGAAACCTTATGAATCCTTATGACTCCAGTTTTCTCCAGATATAAAATCTTGGCTATAACTTAGGGTTCTGCATGGACAAGCCTCTCAGAGTTGATAAAGCAGTACTCTTGAACTTGAACCTTCAGGTTACGTACTAAGAGACTGTTAGCTGTGTCCCACACCCAATTCAAAACCAGGGAGGACCGTTGCTTTGAAGCAGTTGCAACTCTGACATGCACTTGTATTTATTGTGAAGCACTTTGTCAGCAAAAGGTGCTATGAAAATAAGCTTAACTTACTTACTTTTCACCCTGAGTTAACTGTCTACAATCTCAAGGAAAACAACCAGCCCGACTAATCAGCCAAGAATTATCAAAGCAACTTTTGTTCTTCAAATTTGACGAAAAGAGGAGACACACTAAATTTTTGGCAGCTTTCATAGCTAAAAATCTTTGGACTTATTCTGTCGAAGAGACCCCTGAGTTTCACCAGCAATGAAAACTTGAAATCTTTTTAAAAATGTGAAGTTATGTAGAAATCTGAGGACGAACTATGCTGAGACGCATCAAATCAATAACGGAACGATTGCATTTGAATCGAAATGTGAGGGCAGTAAAGACTCACACCTCTAACCTCTATGCAGGCATGCACAAAGTCTAAAGAAAAAAACCTGGTTAACAAAGAACCACCATGATGTTACCCATTACCTCTTATGGGAGCCAGCTGAAAGAAAATCTTGCTGTGCGTCGTAGCCTACCCCTGTGGTCTTAGTGTTTAAAAAAGGAGGTCATTTGTGCAGAAAAAGCTCCAGATATGTTCGATCCACAGTTTCAGCCTTCTTATTCTCATGAGAAAGTTCTTACCGTTAATGGGATACAGTTCCAAGACTCCGCCCATATCTGGCAACTCCGTGCCAACCAGCTTCATAATGGCGATGTGCCTCAGACCTGTGTCACCATGACAAATACACACACATGAGAGATATGCAAATATCTTAGAACAAGTACAATGTGCACCGTGCTATTTTCAGCCAAACTGTTTCTTATCCATTTCTTCTGATCTGACCTGATTTCTTTGCACTTGTTTATTATTGGAACCATCCGAAGTGCTGGTTTCAAGGTTCAGGGAGGGAATGTGGTGGTGGTCTACAGAGTCCTGCCAAGAAGCTGTTTCCTCTTAAGTAATAAAGCCAACATTAAACACAGGACAACACTGGTTTTACTTGGTCAGCGCCAAGTGCTGAATACCAGGATCAAACCTCCCAAGCCTTTGTTTGGGCCTGGGGGGGGGGCGGGGCAGCTGCGGGTGCCAAGATCAGCACATGAGGGGAAAAAAGTCCCCTTACAACCAGATCTAGACCAACTGATAAGGAAAGACAGGCTTTTTTCTTCAGTTACTTGACTCGTGCACATACATACAGATGTTCAATGACACCACTTTCAAATAAATCGTATTTCACAAGAGATTCGAAGGCTGTAACGAAGGTGAACAAATCTTCATTAGTATAGCTGACAGATTTGTTGTTTAAGGTCATTCTCAAATTTATCAGAGGACTGTTGACCTACTGTCAACGGGTAAAACAGGTTTGAAACTCTTAAGATGCTTTTTTCAACAGCAACTCCCCGCATATTTCCCTCATGCTGACTTGCAGAAGTTTAAGGTTTTACATTACTACAGGTTTGACATCATGGTTCTGTGTGGTCTGTCCCATCTGATAAGGTTCAGTCGTGATTTTTGGTTGTGATCAAAGGTGAAAGCATTTCTATGGGCGACTTAAAACTCCCACCATAAAAAGGGCAGTGAAAGGTCGCTGGTTTACTGCTCTTTACAAAGCACATTCAGCAGGAGGTAAGTTTACACCAAATGTTCACTCAGTCTTTGTCTTAGTTACTGTAATCCCTGAATTTTGAGTATATAATTCAAATTATCAACACTAAATACTTTAAATCAGGTAATGAGGTAATAAGGTCACTAAATCTAACTAATTTATTAGTTAACTTGGTCCTGTAGGATTTGTCCGTTTCCTATCTACATACCTTTGGGTATTCAGTGTTGGAAGTCTCCGATTTTAATTTAGCACCACAAACAAATGTGTGCATCCTTTAAAGGATTTGATGAATTTTCTGAATATCTTCACAAATACATGTTAATAAACCAATTTTGCATCATCTGATTATTTGATTTGAAAGGTCAAAGGTTACTGAGCAAAAGAAAAAGTTTAAAAGTTTAATTTTTCTTTGTGGTCTATATAAATAAAAGAACACCCTGATATCCTAAGTAAGGAAAAGGATTTCTTAATGGATGAAGTCTTCACTTCAGCCTTGAGAGAGATAGTGCACATCAAGAAATTATAGAGTAAGTTTTCTTAACAGAAAATGTAGCCAGTTCTTTGAACTATTTAGCTGAAAGATATATCGATGACATCGATGACAATGCATGCACCTTGCGTGTGAACAACTGCCATCCTATCATTTCAGTTCATTTGAGCACCAAAACGGCCACATATTCCTTTTAACTTTTCACCTTAAAAAAAAGCAACAGTTTTTCCATCTTGCTGACAAGAAGTGCCAGAAAGTGCTGGAAAAATCTTTTATTTCCACCACACCAGAGGAAAATTCAAGCCCTTAAAAAAAGAGGAACTTTCAAACACAGCGGAGACCATAAAAATTCCCACAGATTTGAATGGATTGCCGTTTGACTCCCATGCACTGACTAAGGACAGAACTGTTGATGCTGTCACTAATCTCTGGTTTCAGAACATTCGGCAACAATGATGCTCTGAATAATAATTTGGAAGCTTCATGCGTCGGTCAGCTGGTAGCTTTTACCATCTTTCCACTGCTATGTGTTCAAGCCATTTTTACAAGTTCCTTCTTAGCACTGTGTCATGGAAGCATCTCAACCAATGACTGGGGAACTTCTTGATAACATCATAAACTGCGGAAGTCATTATAAGCTGCATGGTACCCTTTAGGATTGTGGGTTTTTTTTGTCTTTAGAGAAAGAAACTGGAAACATTCAGTGCCTTTGATTCTGGTTAATTCAGGCCACATGAACACTGAAAATAAACACAGTTAAAGGGATAGTTCGCCTCTTTTGACATGAAGCAGTATGACATTCCATACTAGCAATATCGTGCATGAACATTGACTTACCCCCTGCTGCGTCCTGTGAGCCGAGTTCCAGCCTCGTTTTGGTGTTGATGAAGCTAGTTGGCTGGGGTCACAAATATAAAGTGTTTTGCTTCTCAAAACAATATGCGTTCAAAATAGTAATACATTTGCATCACAAAATCGTTGTCCAGGAAAGTGAGGTCTGACTTTTTCCTGGACAATGATTTTGTGATGCAAATGTATTACCGTAGGGGGTAAGTCAATGTTCATGCACGATATTGCTAGTATGGGATGTCATACAGCTTCATGTCAAAAGAGGCAAACTATCCCTTTAAGTACTATGTGTTTGTGACTTTGCCTAAAAAGCTAATTCTAATTAATTAATTGACAATAATCATGTTGAGCAGATTCAATGTCTTCATATTACTCTACCTCACCATCTAAAATCTTGTCTTTTATATTTACAATAACCGAAAGCTTAATTTTTTTTTAAATGATAACTTAGAAAGTCTTACCGTGAGATATTCCCTTCATACTGACTTTTTCCAATCAGCTTATCATTTTCAGAATTCTACATCAAAATAAAGTCTAAAACCTACTGAAATGTATTCTTAGAGGGTCTTAAGTATCAAAAGTGCAAGAGTCAAAGTCATAACTGTGACATTTGCGTCCACGTTCCTCTGTTAGGCATTATGAGACTAAGAGTAGAAAGAGCCATGGAGAAACGGCAGAACTCTCGAATTCATGTAAACAACTCTGAAGCATGAGGTTCAACTGGGGTAGAAAGTCCAGATGACAGAATCTATTTAGTTTCACTGAGAAGTGAAGTTATCTGCAGGCTATTTAAAGTCTACAAGTCTCTGCCATAAATCTGTCAGAGACGTCAGATTGTTGAGATTCGCAAAGTTCAGATGAATGCGTCTTTTTAATATACACAGTAATACTGTGGAAAACTGTGGAAAAGTTGACTAACTGGCCATCTGAAAGGGCCGCCGTCAGGAAGGAAAACAAGATCTAGTTTGCCTCAGAGAGGAATTCTTTGCCAGCTCTGTCATCTGGGATCCCTCTGCACATCCCTCTGTGGCACTGACACGCACAGTGTGCACGTGTGGACACATGATAGCGTGCTAATGATATCTAAGGAACTGCTGCAAACAGAAACATTCTGTGTAATCTGTGAATCTTCTTGTGATTAATACATTCATCATTGGTCTGACTAAAAACTTTGGCAGGCAGTGACTGGACACATGCCTCAGTAAGGTAAAGGTCACAGTGAAACAAAAGATATTTGATTAGAATTCATTGCAGTCACTTCATGGAAGGCAAAATAATTGCATTTTAAATCTTTGTAGGATATCTCAACCTCTTTTTGTGTGGTCTGCAGCAACAGGAAGTTGTTTGGACACAGAGCTACAGACCATCTCTTTCCCATGTGTTGGTATCACATGACCAGGCAACAGAATATTTTCTACTGAAGTCACTCGACGTCACACTAATGACCATACTGAACACAGCAGAAAAAAAGTTACATTTTTAGCAACTTTAGTTTCTTACCCTCATATACTAGTTGCTTTAGTAAATGAGGGTTATTTGAAAGTGAATGTGATGTCATCACTGTTTTTAAAATATTTCATCTGCAGCAGTGATGATGACCCAAGAGTGAAGTATCACTGCTTCCCTTTTTTTCAAAACAGGTAAAAAAACAACTGTCCATTGCTTCCTATGGGAATATCCATGTTGCAAAACTTTTTTCCCCTTCTCGAATTTGTGTCAATTACATTAAAAAAAGACAAAAAAAAATGGTGGATTCCAGAGGGCACACATGTTAAAAATAAAGTACATATTTCTTTGATTCTAGATTTTTTACATATCAGGACATAAAGAAAAATTCTCTTGTTCTTACTGGGTCCAAAATGAGGTAAGTACAACCTCAGATGAACAAAAACAGAAGCAATATCACACCTTGTGATAATGTTTAAATCCAGGCTGAAAACAGTTCTATTTAGCTGTGCATATGACACCTGAAAGTATTTTATCTGCACTCTTCACTTTTTAATTACTTAATGATTATTTTAATGGGTTTTAAATTTCTTTCTTTTTTAATTTCTTTCTTTTATTTTTTTTATTCCTTTTTAGTGGTTTTATTGCCTTCTTGTGATTTTATGTAGCTGTAAAGCACTTTGAATTGCCCTGTGTATGAATTGTGCTCTATAAATAAAATTGCCTTGCCTTGCCTTGCCTTGTAACTAAGCCAAAATTAAAAAGCAGTGTGTGAAAAACTAAGTAAAGCACATGATTGAACTGATTGTAGAACCACCTTTAGCAGCAATAACTTTGCTTCAGGACATTGAGGTTTGCAGCAAATGGTTTATGCACAGCTCTCTTAAGGTCCCACCACAACATCTCAGTCAGGCTGAGGTCTGGACTCTGACTGAACCACTGCAACACCTTGATTCTTTTCTTTTTCACACATTCTGCTGTAGATCTGCTGCTGTGTTTGGGATCATTGTCCTGTTGATGAGCCAGTTTCAGCCAAGCTTTAGCTGTCAGATAGACGGCCTCACATTTGACTCTAGAACACTTTGGTATCCAGAGGAGTTCATGGTGGACTCAATGACTGCAAGGTGCCCAGGTCCTGTGGCTGTAGAACAAGCCCAGATCATCAGCCCTCCACCACCGTGCTTGACAGCTGGTGTGAGGTGTTTGTGCTGATATGCTGTGATTGGTTTCCTCCAAACGTTCTGCTGTGCATTATGAACAAACATCTCCACTCATCATTGTTCCAGAAAACTTGTGGTTTGTTCAGCAACAACTTTGCAAACCTAAGCTGTGCTGCCATATTATTTTTTAGAGAGAAGAGGCTTTCTCCTGCAACTCTTCCAAACAAGCCATACTTGTTCAGCCTTTTTCTAATTGTGCTGTCATGAACTTCAACTTTTAGCATCCTGGGACGTCCACTCCTGGGAAGATTGACAGTTGTCTTGATTTTTTTCCATTGTGAATAATCTTTCTCTCTGTAGAATGAGGGACTCCAAATAGTTTGTAAATGGCCTTATAACCCTTCCCAGATTGATGGGCAGCAAGAATTGCTTTCTCTGAGATCATTGCTGATGTCTTTCCTCCTTGGCATTGTGTTAACACACACCTGAATGCTCATGACCAGCAAACTGAAACAAATTCTGCTTTTATAGAGGTGCTCACACTTGCTTATAATTAGTTAATCAAGTGCATTTGATCACCAGCACCTGGCTGCTACTGACCCTGTTAATTCCTATGGAAGCAGTAAGGGTGGACTTAGGTTTTTACACACTGCTTCTGTGCTTTGGTTTAGTTTTCAGTCCCAGTTTACAGTTTGCTGAGGAGAATACTTTCTTTCAGGCGACTCACCCAGATTGCAGGCCTGGCTATTCAGGGCATAGAGCTGCTGCTGATAGGACCACTCCTCGTCGTTGGGGGCGGAGATGATAAACAGACGACGTCTCCATCGGAACCTGTAATCACGGAGAATTTCAGCCTGAATTTAAGTGGCACTTTTGTGCAGCAGTGAAAGCTCTGTGCCAAGACAAGCAGTTTGTGCTTGTACTCCACATATTCCCATACAATTACTGCCAGAGGGTGACAACCCCGAATTATGGTCAAAAACTTGCCAGGTCGCTACACCCTGGAAGTGGAATTCTCCATGGTCTCCATGGAAACAAAAGACGGCCTGTCTGCTAAAGACATCTCGTGAAACTATGTGACAGCAGTGATTCAGGCTTTAGGAACGACAGGGCTTTGTGTTACTTTTAATCTCCGTGGAACACACACAAACAGGCAGCTGCAATCTGCCAAACATCGCTCATAATCACCATAAATTCTGGTCCAGCGGATTTCTGAGTTAGCAACAGATGTTTGATAGAAGTAGAAACAGCCTTATTTGGCCACCCAATGACTATTCCTGACAGTTTCTAAGCAGAACAATCACAATATCTGTGACTTAAGATGTTGGAGTTTTTCCACATCATTTTATCAATATAAATGAAAATAAAGCAGAATATCATGAACTGAAAAGTCCTTCTGGTTGTTTGAGTATTTTTATTCATTTTTGTATGTTATTGATGAGGGTGCAATACAGTCTTTTAACCTGGTTCTGTTTTTATTGGGATTATTTCTTGTGTTTTTCTTTGGGCTCGTAATTCTATTCAGCAATGCATCTGTGATGTATTGACTGACTGACAATAAAGGAATCTGAATCTAAAAACTGATTTGGTTTGTCATACGTAGCCAGAAATGCAGAAACATAAAGATCAATAACCTACAACTTATCATATAAAGCTTAGCTATTGGAGGACATTTTCAACTTGGGAGTGCAAACTGGTCGTCTCTTCATCAACCATCAGTGACTGACAATGTGACAGAATTTGGGTAAATCCGTACAGCCAAGTTACACAATCTTCTGTAAAGTGTTCTCATGGAAGCAGGCTGCTCTGTTATGCCTTTTTGCAACCACATGTTTTTAGCTATGTCATGGATTCAGGATCTTTACAGGCAACCTCACCTGGACAGGAAGTTCTCCAGTGATCTGGGCTTGTCCTCCTTCTTACAGACAACCCCGTCTCTCTTCTGCTGCTCCATCTCTCGGATGCGGGAGGAGAAGGTGTCGATGTAGTCAAACACAGCCTTCATGGCGATGGGAACCTCATAGGATTGCTGACCGCAAAAAAAGAAAAAGAAAAACAACATTAACAAGAACCAGTCATCCTCTTGATTTGAAATGTGGTTTAGCCACAGAGTAAATGAATCAACATGTCTTTGGAAACAAAAAGCTGATCGCAGCACACAGGATTTGAAAACAGAATTCCACAATGGTTAACAATGGTTAAACTGTTTTCAACCAAGCAATGAAGTTTGGAGCATGTTTGTAAATGTGGCACGGCCTCTGCCGCATCCCAAACATTCTTTGCAACCGTTTCTGGGAAGCAGTGCAGGGCACGTTGCTCAAGCATGACGCTGCATCTCATGCCTGTAAGTTACTAAATATTAAGCAACAACAGCAGAAATATCTAACACATGTATGGAAATGTGAACACTCTCACACCCTCCATGGGATTTGCTGAAGTTACTGCACAGCTCGTTCTCTTTCACACCTCTCTTTCCACTGTGCTCATGCCTTTTTCTGTCTCCTACACACACCCACATCCGTGAACACTCACAGACTCCCCTGTCTGTGCTTCTGTCAGCAGAGGATGTGAACACTGGCCTCTTTGATGAATCCGTCCAAAAACAGCCTGTTGATTTATACTGGCACACACACGCACAGCTGTTGGGCAAATGTCATGCAGCGTGAATTAAAACAGTGTTTTGGTAAAGCCACTGTGCTGGCAGTATGAGTCCAGGTCACCTTCAAAGAGAAAGAGAGATGAAGACCAAAAGAGCAAAACATGGCCATGAATCAAGATAAAAAAGTTATGTTTGAAGTCACTATCAAATCAAAAACATTATACATATTTTCAGGGGGAAAAAGTAGCTGAGAAGTGATAACTTTTCCTGGACTCATGGCCATCAAATGCTTATTCAGATTTTTATGCAAGTACCCAACAACTTGAAATTTAAGTAAGAACATCTGCAGGGCTGATACAGTACAGTGGGCGGTGATGGTCAAGCCTGTGGAGCTGACCAATCAGAACAAATTGAGCTTTTCTGGAGGAGATTAGCTTTCCTTTTTAGCCCCATGGTTCGAATGCAGGTGATCTACAGTTTTTACAGGATGATTGACTTATTACCACCAGCATGGAAGCGCTTTGTGTCAGGATGTTACATCACAAGCTCTCACTGACAATATGTTTGTCATCTTAGAGCTGGTCAATAATGTCATCGTGGGCACCATATTGGCAGATCAGCTCTGGGTCCTAAGCTTGCAGATCACACTTTATGATTAGTTTGTGCTAATGTATTGTGTTATTGGGTTTAAAATGTAAAATGTACATAAGCTACACATATTGAATTATCCTGCTTGCAGAATAATGCTTCCAACGATTCAAAGACAGAAACAACAAAAGCAGCATACTTTTAGATCATTTGTCCTCATCTTATTTTGAGTGTCCGTATTTGGCTTTGGCCTTGAATTTGTACCAGAAAAAAAGAAGTGCTTGCTGGTAGTAAACTTTATGTTTGTAAAGCTGTAGTGGACTCTCATCTGAGGAAAACATGCATGATGGAGTGGCAGCATCTCTGTCCTTCTCTTTTTTATTCTCTGAGTTGAATTACTCAATCTCCTCTGGGATTAATAAAGTATATCTATTGTGTTGAGTGCTGTATTCATTGTGGACAGAGAAAATAAATAGTTAGTGTCTTATTAGATAATTTGTTCTCATGACATCCGTAGCCAATCGTAATTTGTGACATCATAGCACACTCGGGACCCCGCAGATCTGGTACACACGCCATCCTCTGGGGCTGAACAGTGGCTCCACTCTCCCTCATTTACTGCTTATAAATCAGCACTGACAGCGAGGCAAACAGCAGGAAGAGGAACAGACTGTAAACTAGCACTTTTATTGCATGTGACGATTCTCTGAAAATATCTTGCAGAGTCAGTGTTTTGACAGAGCTGCAGCTAAACAGAAGTTGCTAAAGTTATGTGAGGTGCTCAGTAGGTTGGATGGATGATTCGACAGCCATGGAGTGGAAAATAGGATTGCTTCATCATTGTAGCTTACTGCACAGAAGCTAATTGTAGGTTAGCTGTTCTTTGTGGTGAAAATACACAGTTAAACCATCGTCCAGATGTAACTACAGGTTGAATATAGTGGTTCAAAATAACCTTGATTATACATGTGCAATGATATGCAAAGTACAATGCATGTGCTCAGACCTGGTGTTGCTTACACTAGCTAGCTTTTTGGTCTTAATAAATAACACGGATATTAATGTTTAACAAACAGGTATTTTTAGTGGTCTTCTTAGGGGAACCTGTTACTTGCATACATGCTGAATCTGTATTCAGATACTGTATTTTTTCAGGTAAATCAGCCTGATTTTTAAATGTCAGTGCTCATGAGGCATAACTACACGACATTTTCATTTTCCCTCGTCGTTTAACTTTTCCATTTTTTCAACTGTGATACTGTCACTACTGTTTCAAAATCGCAGCTGTAACAGCTTAAACACGGTTGATTAAGATTACACAGCAAGTATATATATGTAATAAATAAATGGATTCAATGTTTATGGAGATGCGTCAGTTTTTGAGTGATTGTATTTGATCTGCATTGGAAAATATGTCATTATCTAGCCCAGAAATGACAAAGCAATGAACTTGGCTTTCTGGGAGTGACAGATCACACAAGTTCTGTTTTTACATAAAATCTGTAATAATGTGGAGGCATATGGAACTCTTCAACAGAGCCCCTGATAAAGTGCATTTTACTGAAAAGCAATCAGAACTTATACCCTTCACAACTTTTTTTAAGAAGGTTCCTTTGGTCAAAATATTGTTATAGTCCCTCCAAATGGAGCAAACAAGTACCTACCTTGACTCTCATATCGGTGTCGGTGAGGACCATGTAGAACTCATCATACGTCATTTCAAACTCTTTCCTCAGCTCTGTAATCAGGTCTTGGTTTACCAGGTCTTCCTGACGAAGACCCTTCATAGGCTTATCATTCTCTGAAAAAAGG
The DNA here is from genome assembly GCF_027942865.1 of Odontesthes bonariensis. Classification (NCBI taxonomy): domain Eukaryota; kingdom Metazoa; phylum Chordata; class Actinopteri; order Atheriniformes; family Atherinopsidae; genus Odontesthes; species Odontesthes bonariensis. The sequence continues at coordinate 32,600,143 of NC_134517.1, read as the reverse complement.
AAAAGAAATTAGTCAGATTTAGTGACATACTTAAGACTTTTAGCCCCTGAAAGTAAATGTAGGGAACTTTTTTGACTAAATGTCTTTAGAGAGTCTGAGCTTTTATTATGCTGGGCATTTAGACAACTTATAAATTACCTCCATATTGTGCTTTAAAAGAAAAAAAAGGAAATGTGACAACACATATTGCCCATGAGACTGGCAATTGTCACATCAAAAGCTCTTACATACCTATAACAACATCACATAACTGTCTGATTTCTAAAAGTAACATTATGTACATGTGTTTTCCAGTCAAATAAAACATAATAAGAGCAAACTGTGCTTTTCATGTCTGACTTCAGAACAGTGTTTTATTGAAAAAGGTGTCTGACACAATAATGAAGTAGACTTTGTTGCAAAGAGCACGATGGAAACGTGTAGAGTGAATCAGGGACAAACTCAACAAAGAGCAGCTTTTATTCAGTGAAATCTGGCAGGATCGGATGCCTTACAAATATACTGTAGCTGGCGTTTGTACAGGCCAGAGCAAAAGCCTTTAATCGCCCCTCCCTCCACGGATGTGTGCACAACACACAAACCACAGAACAGCGAATTTTAGTGGCTGGCTCACCCACTCCCTGCTGTGTAATGTGCATGAGAAATCACATCAGGAAAACCCGACAAAAACCCAAACAACACAATACAGAAATATACGGAAAACACACATGAATGTGACCCACAGACAACCCATGCTTTTCACCAACCATTCACTCTAACTGAGAGGGGGGCAACACCAGAAAGAACCAGTTGTGTGTTCACATGCATAAGCAATGTTTCCATCACCTCAGAGGACATTACACTGACTAACCTCAACACTAACCATGACTTATACTGGTCTATCCATAACCCTTACCGTGACCTAAACCCAACCGTAAACCAAGGCTCCATACTACAATTTTGGAGATTACATCATCAGAACTGGATTTTTCTTCCCAAAAGGAGTCATGCCACCACAATGTGGCTGTGTAAACCTATTTATGTCAGCACAGCATGAGCAATGCAGGCACTGCTACATACACACTGACCCTGCAGCCAGTAAGTGGAACAAAACTGTAACAGAGCCGAACCAGAGGTGGAGGCGGCTCCCATCACCTCAGCCCTTTTTCCGGCATTCCATCTGGATAAAACCTTGTTGTCATGCAGAGTGACAGACTCATAAAGAGGGTTTGCCTGTCATGAAGTTAACACACAATGACCAAAGCCTCGGATTTGAGACAGCCATAAAATGTCTCAAAAATTGAGACGGCTGCCAAACACAAATGATGCGGCACATCTCATAAAAACAGCAGCGGTTCTGTTGCTTTTCAGCAAGCTGTAAGTAGTTTCATAATAAGGCGTCGCACTGCACTAAGTGAGTGTTGGTGGGATGATTTAATCATCTCCAGCTTGCACTTTAGCCCCCCAGGAGACAGACTTAACCCCTTGTTCAGAATGATGTATAAGGATGGTATGTACTGTCTCCTGGCTATGATTCACTTCCTCTCCAGATATGTGTTACACACTCCTGCCATTAGTTTCTGAACTCATCACCCTTCTTACTGAAGACTTGCTCTTATATTACAACTAAACCACTGTGGAAGTGTAACAGATCTAAGAATATCATTACTGAAAGAGAGAACACCACTGACAGCACCATTTAAAAAAAAATCCACCTTCGAATTTGTACAGAAAAACTAAGTTGAAAGAAGCAGAATGAAGAGAGTAAAGGGGAGCACAACAAAGTATAACACTACAAACCCATTCATCCATCCATCCATTTTTTATACCCACTTAATCGTACTCAGGGTGGCGGGGGGTCTGGAGCCTAACCCAGCTGTCATTGGGCGAGAGGCAGGGTACACCCTGGACAGGTGAAAACAACAAACCCTGTTTCCGAAAAGTTGGGAGGTTTTCTAAAATGCAACAAAAACTTAAATCTGTAATATGTTCATATGTTTTTAATACTATGTAACTTCTCAAAAAGCTCATTATGGAGCTCCCCCTACAGGCTTGGAGGTAATGTACGGTTATGACACTGTCGTAAATCTCTTTCTCTTCCTTGCTTCATCAGTCAACGTCTTCTTCTGTTTCTTCGGTGCCTCTGCCATGATGATCGTACTGACAATGTTTCGCTAGCTTAGCCTTATACCTGGGAGCATGAGAGGGGTCTAATTGTTTTTGCGGTCGGTGTGCCAGAAAGCAAGTCGAAGTACTTCCGCTCAGCTCCCGGGCCGGTCCAGCAAAGTTACATAGCGCAGTTATTCCAACTCAGACCCCCGAAGGGCATAGGAGACAGGCCAATCGTAATATTAAAACTCATTCTAGCCGCACAATTTTTTTCAAACTGTTATTTTAAGGTAGAAATGTTACATAGTATTGCTTTAAAGATGAGAAAGACCATCCAGGCTGTTAGCAGAGAAAGGCGCAAAAGCCAGCGTCTGTGATGGTATGGGGGTGCATCAGTGTCCACAGCATGGATGACTTCACTTGTGTGAAGTTATCACAGATGCAGAGGAGTATATTGGAATTTTGGGGAAACATATGCTACCATCAAGGTGACATGTTTTGCCGGGAGGACCTCATTCTGCATGACTTCTAACAGTGTGGTTTCACAGACATGAAGTGTCTGCGCTCTACTGGCCTGCCTACAGTCTAGATCTGTCTCCTACTGAATGTATGGAGCATCATGAAGAGGAGAATCAGACAACAATCACGGACTGTTAAGCAGCTGAAACCTTGTATTCAGGAAGAACGGCAACAGTTAGTATCCTCAGTTCCACAATCATTAAAATAAAGCCATTAGAACATAGTGGCAAACATGAGTCTATATAATTCACTGAGTGTGTTGCTGCAAATCATTTCTTAGGACTCTTAAATGAGGTTAAAATAAATCAACAAATCACAGATTTAAGTTTTAGTGGCATTTTAGAAAAGTAGCTGTTTATATTCTGCTAATTCAAATAGACATGAACTACTGGTCAACTACTAGCTTTGTGTACTACTGCACATAGAAGTACTTACCTATCTGATAGTGGTCAATTTTCATGGTGGAGTTGGTCAAGGAGCCAAAGATGCTGATGATAGAGACTTTCCTGATAGCCATTTCACACACTGACTCCAGGTACTCATCCCTCTGCTGAACATACATGCTGTTCTCCTCACTGGGGGATGTTATCAGCTGCAGAGGGGGAGTTATTTGATGTTAGAGCATCATGTACAGTCAGTAAAACACATACATACACAGAGTGCTGCAGAGCTTCTGTGCTGCAGAGCTTCAGAGTGCTGTAATAAGAATCTGTACTGGCTGCAAAACAGAGACACATAGTCTGTTAGCACACTGTTGTGCAAGCAGTCCATTGGCAGGAGAATAGATGCACAGTATTACAGGACACTTGTGATTTTAAGGAAACAGAACTATATAAAACAAAAGTGTGAAAATAGTGAAGGATTGTCTCCACCAAAGCACAGAGGCGCTTACTGTTGTGTTGGCCAGGAAAAATCCATCAAAAAAAACCCAAAAAACTTCTCCAGATGGTGAGACTGTTTTGACTTTCAAAAGTTTCAGGATTTTGTTAAAACAAGCAAAGTCTCTTTTTGAGAAAGTCCACCTTAACAACTCATTTTGACTGAAACCTCTGAAGTCGGTGAAAGCTGGAAGTCAAGTGTTTCCTTCAGTTTGTTTGATGTATTCTGCAGACAGTTCTATTGTTCACTTTGTTTGCTCTTTTCCTTTCTTGCTGAGAGTTAGGCCTCATTCACATGAACACATGAAGTTTTTCACATGCAATTTTGCTTTATATTTGCAAAATAGAGGAAAGTCAATGCCACAATGTTAACACTGTGACTTTTTCCAAAAATTTTGTTTGAACAATTTTAAATAAACACGGAAGTCTTTCCATGTACGCAAATACCTTTACATCTAGCTATCTTGTCATTAAGGGTATTTTTATGAGCCTCTGGCAAAGAGGCTGCTGTAGCTGAATGTGCTGAACAGCAGGCAGTCAGACAGCAGTGAAAAGCCGACATTGACTTGCTCATATAAGGTGCATACACTGCCCCATTTGGGTGGCAACCAGGCAGGTGAGACTGCAGATTTGTTGGCATTGTTATGTTATTGCTATGCAGCTAACAGACTGAAGCACTTAAGAGATTGTCATTTGTAGATCTGAGCAGGTCACTGACATTCAAAGTTTCCCCACCTATGAAGAGATGTTCAAACTTCAGAAATAAAATTGACAACTCTAGCTTGATTAGAGCAATATGTTCTGCCATGCAAGCTCAGCCTATCACTCATAAGTCAATTCGGCTCTGTGACTACCTCCACTGCCAGCTTAGAGGAATATCAGTGGCGCATCAACTTCAACTTCCCATTCTTTTTCCATTTAATGTCAGAATGCATCTTTGCTATTTAACAGCCAGTTCCTTGAATTTGATAAGTAGCAGAACACATGGATATGATGCTCCAATTCATCATGAAACACTGGATGCAAAAAGGATTGTTCCTACGTTTTTTACTTTGCCTTCATCTCACTTTTGGAGCTGTGACAATGGATCTAATCTACATTTACCTATTAACCAATCTCCTAACCCTAACTTTAACACCTTAATCACTAATCATAGCAGTGTTACTTTGTCCAAGTCTCCTTTTGGATGTGGAATGCCATTGAGAGTGCTTAAGTTGAGTTTCTGCATTTCTATGCAGATGGAGATTTTTTCAAACAGTGCTGCATGGACAAATTATTATTATTTTTTTTTAACTTATGAAACTAAAGAGGAGGAAAACCCACTTTAAAAAAAGAAACATCTGCACATGTGGATTAGGCTTTGTATGAGATGCTTGATAACATTAAGCTTCAGCTGGGAGCCAGTGAGGTAGTTTATCATAAAATGTGAGAGCAGAGGGCAAGTGTGTTGGATTTAATCAAGAAATGATGGGGCCAAACATTAAATACACAAGACTTCTCAAGTAAAACACTAGTGCTGTCTAGACAGTCCAACATCCGTAAACAAACTGCTAATCTTATGACTGAGAGTCGAAAGCTTTATCAATTGAGCTGAAGCAGAAAACCTTGTAGCAAGGTCAGCTTCCACACTTAACAAAATCATAGTAGAGACACAAGAGTGTGAAATTCTGTGAAATGAAGTAGGAATCTCTTTGACAAATTAAATAAACCATTCTCAAAATGTTGAACTATTCATTAACAGTGAATGTGTGCTGGTAGTTTGCAGATCTGTACTGCTTAATAAATGGTACTGTGCCTAAGAACCAAGCTCTCTCTCTGACTGAAGAAGTAATAACATGAGTAAGTGTGAATATCAAATCATGCCCTCACCAGCAGTCGCCTCCTGTTCTCAAAGTAATCCAGAAAGGAGGCCAGAGAGCCCTTTGGAGGGGGCGTCGGCTTCTTAGTGGGTTTCAGGTAGTCCTCTTTTTCTGTGTACTTTAACATCTTCTTTCCATTTTTCTTCCCCCCAATCTTTCCTCCTCTCCTATCAGCTTTCTTGGCAGCCTTGTCACTCTTTTTCTTCTTCTTGTCATGCTTATCGTGCTTGTTCTTGACCTTCTTGGTGGAGCTGATATCAGGGAAGGTTTCCGTTTCCTCTGGATTGCTCATGGTTGGCTTGCTGGGCTCATACTTGTCTTCGTAATCTTTAGTCAACATCTGCACAAAGAAGGATATTATTCCATTTTTATTAGAAAATAAAATATGATGATATTTGCTTAGCTTCTACTGACTTTAGACCCAGTATCTTATTATTAGTTGATTAGGTTGTTAGTATTAACAGTTCATGTGTCACATCCAGCAGAGGTAATACTTCACTTTAAAAAGCCCCAACCAAAGACACATACAAATAATATACGCATAATTTACACACAAGATTCACTCAGCTGCTTAAGATTTGCTGTCAGAGATGTAGTTTTCAAAGTGGCAAAATTAGGAAAAAGTCATGCATAACAATTTTAATTCTATATATTTCTAAAGAAGATGCAGTGTTTCAGAACGTGCTTTAAAAACAAATGGTCCCAAAGAAATTCTAAAAAAGTTTTAAACATTCTATTGTTTTTTTTCTTCTCGAGAAAATACAAGGATTGATGATATTTAGCTTAAAAAATGTCAAAGTCTGTCCGCTCTTGCACTTAACACACTTTGAGTAAAGTACTGGCTCACCATTTGCATTTCCCCTGAAATAGCTACCAGAAAGCTATCCGTCACTGCATATTTCCAGATTACTTTCCCCAAATAAAGGTTGAGGGCCTTATTTACTTGTACTGCAAAGGGTATCAGGCTTTTATTAGAGGCAGGCCTCTACTTGTAATTAGTATGACATCATATTTTTCTGCTATGCCTTTTTTGTTGCCTCAAAACGAAATCTGGAACGATGCACCCAAACACTTCGAGCCCATTTCCACAAACGTGTGTTCGAATGCAAGTCAGTAGGAAGTCCATTCATTCCACTGGGAAACCCTTTTGGGTTTTTTTACATCTGGAATTTGCGACGGGTACAGTGAAACATTTTACTTTTTCATTTATTTTGGAGAAATCTGTGGCAGGAACTTGGATAAACAAAGTAGCTTGAAAGTTAAACATTTTGAACTCATTCAAGTGAAAGCCCCATAAAATGTATTAATAAACGTATCAACTGATGGAAGGCTGCGTAGCATGCATAGTGGTTCATAAATCTTTCAATAACGCCTTTCAAAAATCCGACCACACACAGGCCTTCTCCTTTGGTATTATTACTCTTGCCTTTCTACATAAGGAGAGTCTAGTTCAGATATCAAACAGAATAACAGATTCAATACACAAGTTAGTGCAAATGAGGTGTTAAAGTTACAACATCAAGTTTTTATTACACACTAAATACTTTCTGCACCATATCAAATTAAAAGTGATGTGGGACAGACACCTTCCTGGCACAATTGTAAGATGATAATATGTTACTCTGACAAATGCTTAATGAAGAACAACCACATGTTCAAAAAAATCTTTAAACTTAATCGATTAAAGTTCTAAAAATGTAAATGCTTTTTTGTTTGTGCCATGATGATTCTAGCAATAGTCATGTTATGCTTCCCCGTCCCCTCCAATGGGCTAGTATTGGGGCCAGCCTTTATTTCTTATTCTGACTGACTGGCTCTACTGGCCCGATCAGTCACAGCACACCGTGCTATATCAACTCTGCTGAAATTCAGTATTGAATAAAGCCTGTAATTAGGGACTAAATTAGAATACACACTCTGAAGGCTGGACTACTCATGAACTACTGGTTTAATTTCTTTTTTCAACTTTAGGGTGATATAGAGTCTATTGTAAAGCTACTGAAATTAGTGAGAAAGATCATGTAAAGACACACTATTATTGATTTCATAGGGACTTTAAAGTTTGGTTTGGTATCAATGTTTTCCAAATGTTTTGTAGTCTAAATACAGAAATCAAATAAAATTTGTAAATCGATACACTATTCTTGAAACCTTTAGCTAAATTCCCCTGATTTACCTTCTCCTGCCCGTTCTTCTTCTTGGTCGGCTTGATCTTGGAGGGTTTGTGTGTGACAGGAACCAGCTTCCTGCTGTGCGGATCTTTGTTCTCCTTGTCAGTGCGGTTGTCTCCAGCCGGGGTGGTTTTGGCCGGGTACCTCTCTCTGTGGTTGTAGTAGTATGGATCAGCGGTGGTTCTCGAAGCTGGGAGCCACAGTGCTGTGGTCGGGGCTCTGGTTGGTCTCTGGGTGGTGGTGGGTCTTTTTGTTGTGGTGGTGGTTCTTCTGGTGGTAGTGGTGGCTTTGGTGGTTGTTGTAGCTTTGGTTGTTGTTGGTGCTTTGGTTGTGGTGGTTGTTGTAGTTGTGGGTCGGGTCGTAGTCGTAGTGGTGGTGGTTGTAGTTGTTGTGGTTGGTCGTGTAGTTGTCATGACGGTGGTTGTGGCAGCTGTTGTCGAGGTCTGTGAGGGCTTTCTTGGAATCTTCACAATTTTTCTCTCTACAGAAGGTGAGACAGGTGAGACAGATCGTTGGACACAAGTTCTCCTCTAAAATATGTTTTGCTTATGAAAAGGGTATTGCTTTATATTGCTAAAATTTCTACATGCTATGCTGTAAACCTAACCTGCTCCGGGGCAGGCTACGGTAAAGTTAGGAGAACTTTCTACTTTGTCATGGAAGGTTTCCTTGCTGTTTTCTCATATTCATACACCAGTTTTATTGCTTCGGTCCTTTCATTCCGGTCACTCAACTGTCCTGACAATTCTGTCTCAAATTATGCCAGTCCAATTTTAGGAAGTCTTGTTCAAATTGCTTGAAAATATGTCTTTTGTTTTCATTTTTTAATACATCCATCTTACAATGTGTCAAAAATGTCTCACATGTCCCGAGAGTGTACCCCCAGTCCACAGATTTGATTAGATACACAGTCAGACTTTCTTATACTTTAATGGACAAACTGTGATGAATAAAATAATCCAAGAATCCTCCCTCACACTTGACCAAAGCCACCTTATCCACAAATTACACCATCCCCTCTCAGAAGATGGTTTCAATTGATCCTGCCAACACCACAACTGAATCGAAGTGGAGATCTGTCTGTGCAGCTCACTGTTGTTTAAAAGAGCTTTAGTATCAGTCCTTCTTTCCTGAAAGTATGTCTCCTTAAATCGCAGTACTTAACACACCGGAATAAACCAATTCTGAAGAAACAACCCCTGTGGAGACTGTTGTTAGTGTGAATACGTTTTAGATAAAGCTGAGGATGCCTTTCTCAAGGCTTCTTTTTCTGGAAAGACATTAAACAACTTGGAATCAAAACGAATAAAAACAATTAAATATTGCTGGAAACAAAAGAGGAAAAAACAGTCTTTTAAAGAAAGAAACAATGAAGAACTGGTTAAAAGTGTGATTCACCTGTGTATGCGCCCTCCTCCACCTGACCCTCCACACCTGCTCCTTTACACTTCTGCACAAAGCCTTTCTGGCGAAGCTTCTCCAGCCTCCTCATGGGTGACTGGTCAATGGCCTCATACACTGCCTCCAGTCTCACTGGGTAGGGATACTTCTCCTCAACCTGTAGGGTTTTCTTGAGCAGGACCATCCCAAATTTACCTGCAGGATCAGACAACACCAGTTGGGCTGGGACATGAATGGGATTATATATTTCCATCCACGTGCAGCTTCATTACTCACCTTTCTCCAGTTTTAGGAAGCTCATGAGTCTGGGGATGAGTGCTGTGTCCAGCGGTTCCTCCATCACCTTCCCCTCTGTGGTGATCCTTCTCACCTTGCCCCCCATCTCTCCCTCCTGATGAAACATCACAATCTGGTGGACATGCCTCTCAGCCAGCTCGCAGTACACATCTGGCTTCAGGAGAGACATCATCAGCCGGTAGTAGCCGTCTGAATCGTGGGGCGCAGAGATCACAAGGACCCGGTTCTTTCCTGCAAAACTGGCCAGCAGATTTGGTGACCCGGCGCTGTTGGGCATCCGGGTGATCCTGGCTCTCGCCCCCGGAGTGCCCTCATCTTGTCGGTTGTCCAGCTGGCGAGGCGAGCCAATCTGTCCGGTGATACCTCTCCTTGGCACCAAACCGTTGCCCCCCGCTCTCCTGCCCTGTAAAGCGCCTGTCCTGACGGGAGCGGAACCCCCCTCGTCAGCCTGCACGTTGTCAGCCCTCTTGGAACTGTGCACAGAGATCGCGGAGCTAAATCCTGGGCGCAGGCGCCCGGCGAGTCTCTCCCTGTCCGTGGAGCCCTGCTGGACACGTCCCATCCGCGTGCGTCGGTGCAGCTGCACCCGCTTCAGATGAGTCTGTTTGTCCGCTTCGGTCCAGGTTAGCAGATAAACTAGAGCTAAAATGAGAACAAACGCCCTCATTATGGTGAAATGTCAAACTAAGTAGGCTAATCACTCACGATCCAGATAGCGATCCAGTGGTTGGAGCCTCGATCCGGTCAAGTCTTTAGAACATTTGATGTGAATCAATTAAATCCAGATGAAGACGAACGGTGCGCAGGATCGCCACATAATACGTTTGGAATAACTTTCAAAGCATGCCTTCTGCTGATGGAGGAAATCCACCTCGCGATCTGCTCTTTATTTGACAAACGAGGCGAACAGGAGGGGAAGTTTATTGCGCGTATATCCAAAACTTCATTCTAGCGCTTTCGTTCACAATACCGGAGAGCAGGAGTGTGGATTATCGTTTATATAGGCTACAAAACATCAGGAACTGAATTATTCCTTAAAACCGGCAGACAATTAATTGGGTCCTTCGGGGAAAAGTTTCAGACCACGTTAGATCGCCAAAAACATACAAAAAAAAAAGCGCTGTTTACACCACATTAACTCATTAACTTTCCATTAATCCTCAGGCATTGTTTACTTTCAGCGGACTGTGAGAGGATCCTCTGGTCGCAGGAAGGAAGTATTCACTGTAAAGCTTGCTAAACCTTTCGCAGGGACTGCACAGGGGGAAAACAGTGTCTCTGCCTCTTCCCAGGTTCCCCTTTGGCAAATGTAAGCTTTGGAGGCTTTCCCAGAACAGTCCGCACAAACCTCAGCCTCCGGACTCTTGGCGACACAATGTCAGGACCTGCCCCGGGACTGACGGTTACCAGTTCACTCAGTAACACCCCTTTTTTTCTACAGATGTGGAAAAGTGATCTTGCTGGAAAGGTTTTACTTTGTATTAAAGTATACAAGTTGAAGTTGCTTATTACAATTCAAAATATGGAGGGGAGAAGAAATGTTTGGGCCAGTTTCCCGTGAAGAGAAATGACCATAATCAGCAAGTTCCTCCCTTAAAGCCAAGAGTGAAACACCCCCAAATCATGTCCTTAATTGCAAAGTAACTTAACTTTAAAATGAGCTAAACTTTGAGGATGATCTTTTATCCGAAAGATAAAAATCCATATCTATGATGTTGTAACACGTTTGTTGTCAAAATAACATAAAGAGTGTTTTTGCTCTTTTAATGACCCTTTAAATTCAGTATTTTTCCTTTTTGTACATGAAAGTTTCCCAGTTTGGCTTGTAATTAAGGCCCAAGGAAGGAAAAGTCAACCACTGAGTCTATGCCACATCCACTCTCACTGCAAAGGCATATCATATACCGCATGTGCTAAACTACAGCATACTGTTTAAGAGAAATGAAATGCAGCTTTTTACATTGTTTCAAATATTTTACAGCAGTTTCATCACTTCAGTTCACTTTTTGCTTGGCTATTTATCAATGGTGTGATGCAACACTGTACTGGAAGCAGCTGGAATGGACAAATCCTTTTATAAAATGAAGGTAAAAAAAAAAGAAAAAGTAAAAACAATCAGAAATCCTCCTGAGCAGTCTTACTGTAAACCAGCCACTCTGCACACACCCAGTCTGACTGTCTCAGCCGAGCTGCTTTACACCGCTGGACCACATACTTTCTGTTCTTTCTTTCTCCAAACTGCCCACAGGAACAAAAAAACGTCACCTGTTTATCTACACCATCTTGTGAGAGCCAGACAAGCTCTCAGCCACATGTCAGGAAAACAGTGATGGACTTAGTGTGTCAGTGTTGCATGCAGATTCCTCAGAGTAGAGTCGGTCTGAAGAGCAAAACACAACATCGATAATAACAGAAAAAAAGCTAAATCTGATCATTAGTAGAACACAACAAAAATAAAACAAAAATATTTCAGCAAACTCAACAACAAAACCAGAAAGAAAACAGTAAAGCAGAAAAACACAAGAAAACCAGAAACAAACAAACACACACACACACAAGCAAACATGTTATATTTTCCCAGATGTGGAAAATGTAGTACTATTACAATACAAAAAAATAAATGCTTTAACAGGGCAGGCCTGTGTGGTGCTCTGGTTCGGTCTAACCAGGTTAGCAGCACCGTGGCTTCAAAGCAATAAGGTTCCGGGTTCAAATATCAGCTGGGTCTTTCTGTGTGGGTTTGCATATTCTCTCCGCTCACGATCCAAAAACATGCATGTCTAAATTGATCATAGGAGTGAGTGTGAACGTGCATGGTTGTTTGTCTCTGTGTCAGCCCTACAATAGACTGCTGTTCTTTAAGTGTGCCCTGTCTTCAGGATGAAGTGGAGATGAAAAATGAATGACTGAATTTTTGTGATGTTACAGGAACCTCAACCCACAAGCATTAAAGTGCTGTTTAGCTCAACTGGTTAAGCAAGTGTCCAATGTAGAGGCTGTAGATCCTCGATGCAGGCGCCCCAGGTATGAGTCCCAGCCTGAGGCTCTTTGTTGCACATCTTCCCCTATTCTCTCTGCCCCCTTTCCTGTCTACCTACTGTCAAATAAAGGCCACCTGTGTCCAAAAACCCACAAGCAAAGAAATCCACAACAATGTGCTCTTTTAAAAACCCTAACCTAGGAGTAAAGGTTCCATTGTTTAATTATGTTAGATTCCTGTGCCCTAACCAGTTCTAAAACTGAAAAAGAAACTTAATTCTAGATTTTAGAAAAAGGAGTTCAGTTTGTTTTTGCAATTGTTGGGTGTTTTTAACGTATTTATCATTTTCTAACATCTTGTTATTTGTGTGATGTTTCAAATGAGCACTTTTGCTGCAAAAATAATTTCAGGTTTATCTGACAATAAAGTGTCTGATCATAATGATTATATAAGTAATAAAAACATCATCATTATAGCAACAGCAGCAACATTTAGCTAAACTTCAGAGAGCATGATGTCAAACCGAAAATACAAAGGTTCCAAAAGCACAACAGTGAAACAGGTAACACAACAACAAAACCAAAAACACATTTTTGAAAATGCAGCGATTTTTCAGGAAACACCGTTTTAAAAAAAATATACAACCGAGGAAGATGTCAAAACTCCAACATTTCAGAAAACACAACAGAACCACAAACTCTTCAACATTTCCCAAAACAACAACGAGATCTTGAGTTTTCTGAAATATTGTTGTGTTTTCAGTTTTGTTTTTGTCTTTTCTAAAGTTCTTTTCTTTGTTTTTTCCCTTCAGCACTAAGGTGGAACTGCTATTCATTTGCTAAAGAGCAGCATCGGGACTTTCAGTGTTCCTCCTGATGAAGGCTGATGAGAACAGCTCATGTGATTCTCGCAGATTTGGGTTAAAATCATGAGAAGAAAATAATTGTCCTCTTTTTTTTGATAGCTCACCAAGACGAGCTTAGTTAAGTGTTGTCTCTGTCTTTTATCATAATGGCAGCTTCACACAGGGCGATGAAAGTTGCACATATCCTTTTCTGAGTGTCCTCAGAAGTCTCCACGATTCACTCTGTAATTACACATAGAATGAGCAATCGCCACAGTTCTCAAATCATCCCCAGGACTGCCAGCTGGATGTGTCTGACTTTCATCCAGATGGTTCCTTATTACAGACCTTTCTTCCATTCGGACTAACGTCCATCAGATGTAAAGTAGCGATCCACATTCATTTGCACATAGACGAGGGAAAGTCATAGAAGAGCTTTATGATGTATTTAAAACATATGTTGACTATAAATACTTGTGCTACAACTAACTTATTCGGTCATATGTTATGTGTACCTGCCTTCAGTGACTGTACGTTAGATCATTTGTTCACAGTGAGTGAAAAAGCAGTCAATATCCAAAGAAAAGCTTCCAGAAAGAAATTCAGAAAGCCTGGAGAACTACTGTTCAAGGTCCCTTTAAAGAGTTCAAGAAAGTATGGGTGCTTGGAAGCAAAATATTAAAAAGAAGGGCTGCTCAAGACCTTTTTGGAGACACACAAATAGACAGCATTCTGTGTCTTCCATGAACTGCTCTTGTTTTGTACATGTAATATGAAACAGAGCACAGTCTTCATTCAGTCGATTCAGCGAGCTCTTCACAGATCAACATCCCACACTAAGATTTCAGCCATCTGTGCCTCACATGTTCTGTTCAAAGTCTTTTGTGGGGAGTGTAACACATCTGAAAGTTCACTGACATCTTGAGATCTCTCTGAGATTTTGAGCTCAAAAGGTGCCTGTTAATTCTCATGTGTCTTATAAAACAGTGAGTGGTGTGTTGGAGAACGGCAGCTTGCTACATGTGTAGTTTTAAGACATGCAGGGTTCAGTGAATGTGGCTACACGTCAACATTTCTTCCTCCCTTAGTTCAACAAATAATCTAGCTGCAGCTAGGTATCACAGAAACATATGGTAGATTAGGAGCCCATCACTCATGAGGAGAAAACCTGCTCATCACCTGATATTCAGATGTCACAAACACTGACACCGTTACACACCAACCAACCTGACAGAAATTTGAGTCTCACTCTACAGTGACATCCTGGCCCCAGTGAATTTTTGTTGACGCAGCTCATTTACTTCCAGAGCGGTATTCATAAACACAATGACCTTTCACCTTGCTTGCTGGCCTTTCAGCTTCCTCTCTCTTTTAAATAGCCCACTGGCAGGTCAGTGACAGGGAAAACAGTTACATGTTACACACATCTCATGGCTACGTACTGATAAAACAAAACTCATTTCAACTAAAAGAATTCTTCAGAGCTGGGGAAAAAAAGAGGGCATGCCATTGAGTAACCGCGACACACTTAAGGGAAGAAAGCAACAACACATACAAGTATCTTCAGAAGTAGTCGCACAAAGCGTTCAGTTGGAAGCACCTGAAAGAGAGGACCTGGTCTGGAGATAAGTGGCTCTTATGTAACCAAGATAAGCTTACGATTCACATATGGCATCATTTAGTGAAGGAGAGCAGGAAGGAAACAAAAAATATGTGACTAAGTAGCATGTAGAGGTTGATGCAAGTCAGACACAAGAGACTTGATCTGTGTTTCATGCTGTAATGTTTCTCAGCCTCAGTATTGTTATTTCTGTGTCGTTTCCAATTTTTTTTCCTCGAGGCTAATGTGCATGTGAAAGGACAAGCGTGTCTTTGATGTATATATCTAGCTTAAGCCCTACCACAAGCGTTTTCTGAAAGTAGAGATCATCCTCCCCTGTTGTGCACACCTTGTGCAAACAGCTTAAATTAGAGGTCAGTGAAGACTAGAGAGCTGCTGTATTTCTTCCAGTATCTAAGGTTGTCTTGTTGAGGGAAAAATAGAGAAAGTACGGCATTCCTGAGGTATAAATCAAGCCAACGCTGAACAATACACAGTGTCCTAACCAAATCCACATCATCTGAGAAAGCACAAACTAAAGCAAAGTCATACAAAACCAGAGGGATGTACAACTGAACAAGTTCAACACAGCAAAATCTCTTTCTTTTTTTGTGTAAGCTACTTGACAAAACTTCCATTCCACACAGAAACAATGGGTACTTTGACGGTAATTGTGATCTTTCTTCCTCTTAAGGCTTAGTGAACGCTCACATTTGGTGCTTCTTTAGCATGAAATACTTGCCTGGCTGACGCGTCCACATCTCGATGAGATGGTGGTCTGGGAACTAGGTGTGCATTTTCTCGTATTTGAGGTCGTGGTTTACGAATGCCTAGAGCCATTTATTGGGCGCTACGAATGTCTATCAAATGGCGTCTGGTTCTTCCCATGCTGCTTTGCGCGCGATTCATAGCCAATTGTATCACTTATACCAGATCCAGCAGCAGATCTTCCTCCACTTTGACTTCCGTCTTCCGTCCGCAGCAGAGCAAAGCTAAAAGACCAACAATAGCATCAACACGACCAAGAGTAACCGTCACATCAAACTCTTCAATACAAGAATTATGAGACAGCCCTAACCCTTTTCTAAAAGGTTGTAATTTGTTCTTGTTTTTGTGTTTTCTGAAATGTTCCTTTGTTTCTGGTTTTGTTCTTATGTTTACACCTTAGAATCACTGAAGAAATCAGAGCTCAACAGAAACATGGTAGATAATTAATGTTTGAGGTCATGATAGCAGAAAAAAAGAGTTAAAATAGCTGCTTATTTGTTTTCAGTCATGTAATTTCTTGATATTTTACATGGAATGATAAATAATATGAGATGTGAGCCATTCAAAGGACTGTAAAGTTAATAAGAAGGCTGCATGTCATCAAACCCTTTGAAAATGTTGTAAAAACACACCTTCACACTTTAAAAAAGAAGATCAAATACATACTTCTGGCCATTTGAAAACTTATAAAGTGGTTTCTGCACATAATATTGAAACTCTGAGGAAATGTGAATTTGAGCTGCTGGAAACATTGCTTTTAAAAACCACCTGAGCTCATGAAAATACTTCCAGAGAACAGAAAATGCATTAAATGTATTCTCAGTCTCCAGTTGACCAAACAGGATCTTCACCATTCTGAAGACCCTTTGGTTATTTTAGTTTCATGGCACGTGTGAATAGATTTTTCAGTGAGCTTTGCCTCAGTTAGGCAGCCCCGTGTTAACCTGCAGATGCATTTGGGTGCATATTAGGATGATTATGTTCATGTGTGCACCAGGCTGGACTGATGACCTCCAGGCCATGACTCCATTTCCCTGAATGCTGCCCCGTGAGGCTTAGGCCATTCATCATGTCATTAGGGTTCTTTTCATTTGGGACAAACATCATAGAGGGCCTCTGGTGTGCAAAGACAGACTGAGTCAAACCCCACATGGTGCTGCCCAGGCCATGACTCACCAACTAATGAGCCTAACATGTGGGGCTTTCAGAAGATGTATCATAGAAAGATCTCATCGAAAAGTGAACCTGAGATTGAATACTTGTGGGGGGGATTTATCTTAATAAATTAAGTTGTAAATACGCACCGGTTTGTCAAAGTACAAAAATGTCAAGTTTGCAGATTGTGTTCTGCAAAAAGTTGCAATTTTTTTGTGGAAATGTGTTTCTGAAAAGTTACTCAGGTCAATTTATTCCACTCTTTCATGTCCACGGAAACCATTTTCGCTGTTGCAGATTGACTGTTGCATTACATCTAATGGCAGAACCCTTGACTGCCAAGTGGGCAAGTCAAGATCAACCACTAGTGCCTTCAAGTAACTTCACTTTAAAAAGTTGTTTTTGCACTCAGTCTCTGTTTTCTTACTGTTTTCCACATTACAAACTTGTTGGTTGTGGATGGGTTTAAAAAAAGAGACGGCTAGGCATTAAAGACGGGATGGTTAAGGTTAGGAAAACACAATGGCTTGGACTCAAACTGACCTTGTACTAACGTATCACATCAAAATATCAAAATAATACAAAGCAGTAAATACATTGCTTTAAAAGTCATGCTGGATGGCAGCAAAAAACACAAAAAACAACAACAAAAACAACGAAAACAAATGCAGAGAACCAGGGAAAAAAGAAGCCTTCACTGCTCCGAAAGATAGAAGCCAAAACCTCAAGGGATTGATATCTGGTACGATTCACTTTGTGGAGCCCCCTAATTTTACCCATTAGCCTACAAGGACATCAGTACACAGGACTGAGGATGCACTAATGATAGAACAATGAGCGCACTGTTCTTCAGCTCTACACCAAAAATATTATTTTTTAATTTAGTAGTTAATGTGAAATTCTGTCTTTTGACTTAAGTTTTGGCACTGTGAAATGTGGCGTTCCGTGTGCAGTATGACTAATCTTTAGGTATTATGTTTTGTTTTTGTTCCTGTTTCATACCCCAGTGATAAATGTCCGATTCTAGTTTTGTAATACTCCATAATACAGTGCTGTGATACTAAATTCAGCAATTGATAGGTAAAATAAGTTACTCAGCAGCACACCGGCTCAGTTCTACATACGTTCTCCTCGCACCACAAATTAATTTCTCTGTATGCAATATTTCTCCTAATCCTAGTCCTTTCCTGATCTCTTTGAAACCAAGCTCATACTTAATAACTTGTGGTATGTTATGTGTCTGTGAATGTAGGTTTTCAATGTTTTCAACGTCATAAGTCTTGTGTGGATAAATATTTCTTATCATAATTGCTGACTAAGCTTGGCAGCTCAATTGATCATGTATACAGACATATTTATTAAAACAAAGAAACTGCTATGATTTCCAACACTTTGAGTCAATGAGGTTGCTAATCTGTAAGTTTTATTTGTAAAGACAAATTTGTCATTTGTCTACTACATTCTTATGCTGAAGACAAAAACGGTAAAGAGGCTTAAACATCCTTCAGCTTAGCCCTGATAAAAATGTTTAAACAAAACCCAAGAGGTTAAGCCCCAGAATGATGACAAATAATATCATACCTCTGCTCTCAACTGTAAAAGCAACTTACAACTAATAGTATCTGACAGCCCTGTGCTTTAAGGTAAGGTAAGGTAAGGTAAGGTGACTTCATTTATACCCGAAGGTAGATTTGTCCTCCGCTTTTAACCCATCCAGGTTGGCACCTGCTGACACACACATGCACATGCACATGCACAGGGTCACACACTTAGAGATAGATGCCAACCTGGAGCGGTGGGCAGCCATGAAGCGCCCGGGGAGCATGGGGGTACGGTGCCTTGCTCAAGGGCATCTCAGCCGTGACAAGGAGGTGGACTGACACCCCTCCAGCTATCAGTTCCACCAATCTTTTTTGAGTGGCGAGAGTGGGAATCGAACTGCCAACCTTCCGGTTATTGGACGACCGACTCTAACCACTGAGTGTCAAAGAGCAACCAAAGACAAGCTGCCGCTCAGATGGCTGTAACAACGTGTTCATGTGGGTGGAGCAGAGGCTGCATCCCCAAACTCAGCGGGACAGAGCACATTCCTGCATTGCATTAGCTTTGCATAAAGACAAGGGAAAGAATGCTGTCTGATTCATCTTGTGTATCAGAGCGACACACTGAAACCACATCTCCAAAATCAATTCCATGTGAAGTTTTGTTACTGGTATGTTAATGGTTTTAGCGCAGTGAGAGCCTGGGAAAAAGAAGCTTTTGGCACCTTGAATAGGGCTCCCTTTAAGAAAAGTAACTTGCATGATTTCCATTTTTTATATGAGGTATCAAAATCCCTCTTGTTATTCATAGCTAAAAATTTTTTTATGATTTTTAGGCTTCCTGATCAAAAATGTTCCATGTGGACTGCTACCAAGGAGTAAAGGAAATATCCTTTCTTATGATAAGAAAACAGATTAGTATTAGTATCAGATATATGGCTGTGTGAGCTGTTTCTGTACTCAGTGGCCTTGTTTTCAGTTACACTGCGGCACAGATTGAATAATGACTTGCAGACTTCCATTCTGGGAAAGCAGTGGGACCATTAACCTTGAACCTTACAAGCCAGATAGACATACACACACACTTCAGTGTTTCTTAATCCAAATGCATATCAAAATTGACATTCCATGCCTGGTGGAAGGAAATAACAGATATCTAATAGATCACAGATGAAGATGATAATGATAGCTATGTTGGATTGTGAAGAGATCCAACATCTAGGACAGATGGCGGATGTTTTCCTGGAATTCTGAGGTCAAACATGTTTGATATACATCTTTAATAAAACCCTAAATGTGAAAAGCCTTTAAGATTTTTGAGTCTTGGTTAATTGTGATTAAGAAGGACATTTCCTTCTTTCTAAATCTAATTTATTAAGTTGTCTTTGTTTGGAAAAATTACTGTAGCTTTTTCAAGTTTATTTTTCACATTACAACCAGGAGTTTTTATTTCCAAATTCTTCCAGCCTCACATTATCTTTCCATTAGCTCCAGTATATTTGTGATACCCTCAGATCAAATTAACTTTCATGCTTGCATGACTATGATGCAAGATAGCAGTTCACTGAGATTTGTGGTCACAATCACATGCATCACTTGCTATTACTGTAGAGACAGTATCTTGATTACGTTGGCCTTTAAAAGCCTGGAATTCCTTTCAATTCCAAAACAAGCACGAAGGCTATAAAATGTAAACTCAATGTAATGGTTTGCAAATCTCATAAACCAATGTGTTATTCACAATGGAGCATGGACAACATAAAATGTTGAAAGTGAGACATTTGACTATTTCACATAAAATATTTGCTCCTCTTATGGTTTTACCATATGTAAGGAGAAGAATTTTGACAATTTAGTATGCAGCTCTACTGTCGTTAATCAGAACTCTGCAATACAGCAAATAAAAGTTTTCAAAATTAATTATTGGGCACGTGATGTTATTGCAGCCACGCCTCATTTCTTTGTACACTACCCAGAAAATAGGAAATAGGTGCAACAATTCCTTGAAAATTGGAAATGTGAATATAGATACAGTATGTAAGGCAAAAACAGAGTTTGTACAACTCTAACATCCAAAATAATGGTAAAATAATGGTATTATTTGTCCTATCTAACTGTATCATCAATGTAAGCAAACTACAAATCGAGCTATTTTGTCAGTTTAAGTTGGGTAGTTTGTTTATATTGCTAAGTGTTTTGAAGAGGAAGCTGCCATAATTAGTTTTTGTTACAACAAGCTTGCCTTTTGTTCTGTTCTCTGTCAACATGATCCCACACTGCTTCAATAATGTTGAGGTCCGGGCTCTGGGGAGGATTCATCCCTCCATAAGACCCGTTATCACTGATGATTTTCAGTCCACTTCTTGTGTCATTTGGCATAGCTCAGCCTTTTCTCCCTGTTTCCCTTCCTTATGAATAGCTTCTTCGCAGTCACCCTTCCATGGAGCCCATTTCTGATGATGCTTTTTGGTGAAAAATACTATTTTATGCCTGTCAAACTGTGTTATCTTTGGTATTTTAAACTAAACAAATGGGAACAAATGATGGTCTTTGTGACAGACTGCTAGTGACAAAGTGCCTAAAGATACAGTTTAAAACTGGTTCTTTGCCAAGTTGTCTGTAATATGTAGATGCAACACTGGTTAATCACTTGAGTTTGGTGCCTTTTTTATGCTCGAATGATTTGCAGATCAGTGATCAAGTGGCTTAACAAAAAACAACAACAACAACAACAACAACAACAAAAAATGCTCAGGTATAAGGACTGGACTGAAAATGAGTGAAAAATCAGCCAATGTTTAAAGAAAATCTTTGAGAGACATTCAGAAAGCCTTGAGAATTATTGGCCAAGACACTTTAACTGTGATAAGTTGAAAAATAAAAAATATGCTGATTGTTTCAACTTTATTCAGAATCAAGCTCCAAAGTAGATACAATTTTCTCCTATTAGGATAGCCATGAAAGAGGTCCAACAGGGGCAGTCCCTGAGGTCTGAACATGCACTTCAGTGTGGGCTGCCCTAAAGATCCTGTGGTGAAAAAACTCTTAAATGAGTAATATCCCAGCCATTCTATGTCTGTCCTGTGGGTTTAATAACAACCAAACCATGAATTCCTCTGTTTGAGGAAGGGATTTATTTTCTCTAAGTGGTTTAAAAAAACAATAGTGAAGGTCATGGTCAACAGGAAGGGGGAAACCTCCCGTGCATGGAAAGCTGCAGGTCAGAGGATGAGTTTCCTTTAAAACAAAAAAAGGGCGAGAAAAATACCAATCGTGCATTTATAGTACTGTATGAAACACCATAAACTTAATGTAAGATGCAGAAAAGGTCTAAACTGAAGGCATGGGGTTTGAAATCAGCGTCTGGCTCTGGAAGAACTTCATGTTGTGACTGTAAAAGATTGTAATGATCATCTGGAGGTTATCTGGAGTCATGAAAGTGGCATTTAACTTCACAAAACAGAATAAAACCCTGCACGGATCATTCATAACACAAAATTCCTTTACTTCTTTATCATCCTATTGGTTATGGTAATAACTGATGGGATTGAGTTGTCAGAATATTAAGTATGAAAAGCACTTTTATATAATGTAAATCGTTAAATAGATTCACACCAAATAATAATTTCATAATCGATGATAATCGAACAGCTTATTGCTGTTCAGATTTATACCAGGAAGCCATGTGACATTACAAAATCAAACAGGAAAGAAAATTACTTTATTAGCTTGAGGTTTGCCCACTGATTGAGTTTTAGATTATGCTATTCGATAATACAAAGCTTCTGATGTGATACTTGTGTTGTTTGTACCACTAGAGTTCATGGTACTGTTAGCTCATAACTCAACAAATACGTTGTTAAACAAGAAAAAACTTTAGGAAACCTAAAACTGCAGAAGTGGTGGTAGAAATTGTATTATATATATGGCAGGCATAAGTAACTTTTTAGCATTATTGAACATGATTAACTGAATAAATAAATAAACCGTCATCAGAAATATCAGAAAACAGTGAAAATAGTACAAAGTAATTTCGTCAGCACCTCTTCAGGCAACAAATCCATTGACAGAGTCTTATCTGCCTTTCGCCAAGTAGCAGCTAGGATTGTGAACCTAATCAAGTGGATGAGAAACATAAACTTAACCAAATAATGAGTGAAAATAAGTAAAAAAGAAAAAATATATATAAAAAAAGCGAAAGAAAATGAAAAAAATATTAAACAAACAAAAACAAACTTTTAAAAAACAAAATTATTGTCAAAAGATGGTCTTGAATCCAAATCTCATGTTTGTAGATCATGTGGCTTTCCTCCAGTTACATCACCTTAGGTCAAGTTTATATTCAGTTGGGAACATGCACTTGAACAGCTGAGGATATACAAACCAGCAGTTGTTCTAATTTCACAGATATCAAACTGCGTACATTCACCCGTGTGACCCTAGTTAGATCACATGAACTGAAAATCATTATGAGAAGATGGAAATAAGTCTTTCTGCGTACAATTGTATAGCCACCAATCTGTCCTGGTAGTGGGGATTTGACTGCAAACTCCTCCTGTTGATGCTGATCAAAACTATAATAGGATCTGCTAACTGATATCTACAGTTGTCTGTGTGCATGTTTGCAAACAAGCATAAATGGACCTTATTGAGCGCTTTCCTTTGTTCAGAAGTAAACACTCCAGAATACTGGCTGCTACATTTGGTGCAGCCCGGTGTGTCCAAGCATTGTTTGTCTATTGCCAAAATAGATTCAGAGCTGTGACTCTTATGTTCTGTCTGAAAATTTTTCTCTTTCTTCATCCTTCATGCAAAGAGCACCTGTAGCTTCACCAAGATCAAACCTCAGGATTGTGACGAAAGCCTCTTGTTTTGTATTCTCATGTAGCCAATTTCTTGGCAAAAAAAATAGCCCTTGAAACAACGCAAAGACAACATCCAGTTACCAACTACCTGCAGGACAGAACATAACTTTGCAGAATGGAAGAGGAGTCAGTGCATTGCTAAATGAGGTAAAATATATAAACAATGCTTGTAGAAAAGTCACTGATGGTTCAGTTTTTAGTTAGACTTGTTTTAATAAGTGAAGACTACTCAAAAACATGTTTTGCTTTTGTTTTAAATGAGCACACCATTGGGATTGTTTTGTACATTTATGCTTTCTTTTAACATTTAAGCTTCATGCATTAAAAACTAGGTCAAATGAATTCCTCTTTCTCACAGACCACCATAGCATAATTCAGCATGTTCAGCATTAATTGAGGGTTCAATAGAGCACAATGATGTCTACTGACACTCTCGATGCTTCCAACAGTTGATTATTGGCATGGTGATTAGAGAACTTAAGATGTGTGTGTCTCTGGATGCCAAAAAGGCCTTTGATGAAGTGGAATGGAGCTTTCTCTTCTCGGCGTTGTCACATTTTGGGTTTGGTTCCTATTTTTCTCAATGGGTAAAGATATTGTATAAAGAACCAAAAGCAGCAGTAATTACTAATGGAGTTATATCACCCTTTTTCAACCTGTCCAGAGGCACTAGCCAGGTCTGCTCTTTGAGCCCTCTACTGTTTATAATTTGTTTAGAAACAATGGCTGTTAGTATCAGGGACAATAGGAGAATTAAGGGAGTAGAGGGCGGTGGACAGGAACATAAATTGTTGTTGTATGCTGACGATATTTTAGCTGTAGTGACAGACCCTGAGGCACATTTACCACATTTGATGGATACTATTCAGTCCTACTGTAAACTGTCAGGATACATAATTAATTGGAATAAATCCGAGGCTATGCCTTTGCCTTCCACATGCCACCATTACATGGTGGGAAAACTTAAATTTAAGTGGGTACCTCAAGGCATGAAGTACCTTGGAATTAAACTCAGTTGGGACCAAGGAGAGATGCCTTTATTAAACTTTAACCCAGTATTGCAAAAAATTAAAACAAATTTAGAGAAGTGGCAAAAGACTTACTCTGTGGGGAAAAGTCAATATTATTAAAATTATAGTAGCTCCTCAATTTAATTACTTAGTAATGATGCTGCCAATCACGATACCGCCTGCCATTTTTAAGAAGTATGATGATATTGTTAAACAGTTTTTATGGGATGGGAAAAGACAGGGGCGTCAGCTGACCCAATACTATACAGGGGCACAACAGGGGCACAGAAATATGATGCGAGCGCGCAAAGAGTTTTTTTGCAGTTATTTCTTTGGAGGAGGTCGGACAGCCGTTCTTGCCCACACTGGTTTCTAAGCCTGGTTTTCACAATCTTGAGCTTTGAGAAGGACCTCTCTACAACTTAAGGAGGCAGCTAATTTAGCTGCCTCCTTAAGTTGTCTCTCCCTCTTTTCCGTGGGCATTTCAACTTGTCTGCATTTTAACACAACATGCAGGTGAATAATTCGAATTGTGCTTTATTTCCATCATTCATCTTGCTTGATAAAACGAAATGTCATCAGCTGCCTGTAACTTAGTTTGGTAGCCTACCACAAAACAACCTGAGCCATGTAAAACGTTAACTGCAAGCTAGCTGGCTGTCGGTGTTTTTTTTGCTACCTAAACAGTAGCTGGCTGTCAGATTATTTATGGTCACTAAACGTCCTAAACTCGACATTGGATTCGAGAGAAGTTGATTGTGATCATGTCTTGTAGCCTAGGCACTGTGTACACATTTCAAGCTCACCTTTCCAGGCAGTCAGGGCAGTCGCTCTACTCCCACAGTGTCTCTGCCGCCCGGTCGCGTGCGCGCTTGTTTTTTTTTTTTTTTCTAGTGAAGCGTGCTGCTTGGCCCCAGCAACGCCCGCGCCCCTCCCTTTTGCCTAAATCTCCAGGTGTCTGGTGAATCTGAATGATTGACTCTGAAGACTTTATTTTTGGAAACTTCAATCAAAATGACGAATTATACAGAAAATCATGTTGAAATATGAAATCATATTTGCCTATATTATTTTTTTCTCCTGTGCACGTCACTGATACCGGGGCACCTCAGATCTACAGGGGGGCACGTGCCCCCGTGAAAAGGGTCTCGCGACGCCGATGGGAAAAGAGCAAGGATAAAACTATGTAAACTTTGCACTCCCATGGAGAAGGGAGGATTAGGTTTACCAGATCCAAGGTTATATCTTTTGAAATGGCTAAACTAGCCAAATATTGGAAAATAACAGACAACAAGCTAGACTGGATGGAGATTGAGAATGAGTTATGTTTGCCATTTAGTCCAAAGGAGCAACTGTCTCAACGAAGTAATACAACAAATCCAATTCTTGTTCACTCTAAGGAAGTGTGAGCCAAGGTACACAAAATGTATAAGCTGTCACTACAGACATATGCTTCATTATGTTTAATCCTGCCATACCTATTGGTAAAACGTCAGGTGGTATAAGTACTATAGGAGACTTGTATAAAAATGAACAGTTCATGTCTTATGAGGAATTGTCACGTCAATATAAACTTGAAGGCAAACAACATTTTTGGAAATACTTATAAATTAGGGACTGTGTAAAATCTCGACTTGGTAATCGTTCAAAAAATTATATTTTGGAATATTTGAATACGCCACAGGAACGGTGCATGGATTCACAATTTTATAAACTAACAAACTATTCAGTAAGTGGTGATTCCTCTAATGTGAAATTGTTATGGCAAAGAGACCTGAGAATAAACTTTACACAGTGGAAATGGCTGGTTATACTAGCGGACTGTGGAAAGTATATTAGGGAGGCAAGAGGGCAGTTCACACAATATAAGATCAAACATAGATACTACCATACCCCTGTGAGATTACATAGAATGAAACTGATGAATGATAATATGTGTTGGAAGTGTAAAACAGTGGTAGGAACTTTTCTACATGGTGTATGGGAATGTGCATTAGTGAGTCAATTTTGGGTTAAAGTTGTGGACTTCTTGAGTAACTGGTCAGGTTCAGCGATTCCCCTGACTCCTGCTGTATGTTTATTAGGGGACAGATCACAAATACCGAATATATCAAAAATAACCTTTTCTGTCGCTATGGTGGGCTTGGTCACAGCTTCTAGAGTTATCTTAAGACACTGGAAAACCGCTGTATGTCCTAGTCTGAAAGACTGGTCCAATGCAATGGTGGAAACTGCTTCTTATGAATCCATGCTTCACAAACTGTCAGCTAACAAGGAGGATGGGATGACCTTTTGGGATCTTTTGTGGACCTACACAAGGACTAATGAAAACCCTACCTAAGAAATCAGAGACTAAATATAGCTCAGCTCCTTTTCTCCTTTTTTTTTTTTTGTGGACTGGATTTCCCCCACATTTATTTATTTATTTATTTATTTATTTATTTATTTATGTATTTATTTATGTATTTATTTATGTACTTTCAGACTTGATTTTCTTATTTTATTTTTGTAATTTTATTTTTTCCTCTGTGACATGCCAGAATATGTATATGCCAAGAATATGAGATGTATGTCTAACCCTGTACTCACATACTCTGTAAGAATTCCATAAAAAATTAAATGAGAAAATAAAAAAAAAGATGTGTGTGTCTCATGGGAAAACATTAACATTTGAATATTTGTTTAACCTCAACAATTAGCAATTGAAATACAGCAATCACAATCAAAAATCTATTTCATGCGACAGCTGGGGCTGGGAGGGTCACTTATCTATGGCTGTTACATTACGGTGTATGAATATGTATGCCCAGAAATATTCTCTGACATGCTGTTAGATAAACACTCTCAGACATGTGTACAGTTTTCATTCTCTCTACAAACCAGAGCAAGCAACAAACTAAAGCAAAAATTAACAACAGATATAGTTTTATACTACTGAGAAGCCACCCTGATGTTTTCAATCAGCATGTGAAGGGAACATAGTACAGTGTGTGGGTAAGTCTATAATGTTTGAATAGAGCATTCCACAGCCAGGCTTTAGAATAACATTCCCTCCAAGCACAGCTACTGGTACAAAAAACTCCAAGTGCCCCATCTTCTTATGAACCAGACCTTTAGGTTCTCATACATACCGTACCTGTGCAGTCACACATGGAAGAAATCAAGGTATTCAGTGAGACAATCACTGTGATACATTTGCATAAAATGTTATACTTGTGCCAGTTTACCTCCATATTTTACCTCTATATTACTTTTAGTGTGACACCTGTAACTTTAAAACACTAAATGTTGCGCAAAGATTTATGTTACGCCAAGTCATTATGTTTTATTTAACCCTAACCAAGTGGTTTCTAATGCCTGAACCTGTTAAAACAGGAAGTGCAACCAACAGCAAACAGTGATTACAAATAAAACAAGTTTAAAACAAAATTAAAAAAAATATTGCTTAGTATGTTTAAACTAGAGTTGGTTGATGTAATGCATTATGGAACCTTGTGGTTTTTTTTAGCCCAGTGATTTTAAGCTTGCTTCACATCTACAGTTCTTCTTCCATATTCACAACATATAGTTCAAAATGTAGCGAGTCTTGAGCCCTTTCTTTAAGATTGACCTTTATTGTAACACAACTTCCAGTTTTTGAATAAATCCTGTAAAAGTGCAAAGTACAGTATACAGTAGTACAGTATACAGTATATCAGAGCACTCCTCTGTCTGCCAATTATCTGTTTATGAGTCTTCTTTCTAGCTGTCAGCATCCTCCACACATTCCAGGGATTGATGACTGAAAAATGAGCACAAGCATACAGCTGTTGCTGCAGTTTTGTTAGTTCTTCTCTGCATGCATAACCAGATGAAAACATGCTTTACCTCACATATGGTAAAATAAAATTGTACCCTCTGTACCTTTGCTCAGACTCAGGGAAAATAACATCAACAATTCTCTATTAATAAGCTGCCAAAATCTTCTCATTTGTCTGAGCCATTGGAGCACATTAACCTGTCTGAGGAAGTAGAGGGAGCTATTAACATCCAGTCTACTGCACAATGTCCCAAGGCCGTGGCATATCTGTTGGTCAAGTTTGCTTTGGTTGGGGATTAGGGTTGAAAATGTTTGCTCTCCCACTAAGCATGCCCAGAGTTCTTCAGCATCTTCATTCACCCCAGCCGACGTCTCCTGGTGCCAGTTCCCCCTGCGGCTAGCGGCTCAGAGGACACCAAGCACCAAAACATCTCTGATGTCTGGAGATGGATGAATAGGTCCCTAATACCAGGTTAAAGATCTTAAGAAAAGACCAGACCCACGGGCAGACATAAGCTGACTATAGCTCTACTGACAAAATAGGTGTGCATGCCATGCACCTACACAAACACACACATGCTCATGGCCTTAAATGGATCAGCAGACACAACTGAATGTTCATCCAAGGACCATAGAGGAACCTTACCATAAATCCTGGTTATTTTTCTTACAGTAGACACTAGCAGCAATGCACTCGACAGCTGGATGCTTAAATAAAAGAGTAAATGATGAAAAATGGCTTCATACTCGTAACTGAGAAATTTTGATGAGCCACAAGGGTCCAGTACTAAACTCTTTACTCTGTGACAGACATTTCCACACAGCAAAGGTACTGATCAACATTTAGGGAATGTGTTAATAATGACTTAAATTACTGAGAGAGGAAACATTTCTATATTGTTAATATGTGGTGCAGTGATACAACCCCCTCACATTTAACTGAGTGCAATACAAAATAAAATGGTAATACTTGGTGATATTTGGTGTAGTTCTGAGTGTGTTGGATACATTTTACACTGACAGTTCCTCTTAATTGAGAAGAACAATGAGGGTTGACATCACAAATTACAACAAGTGAGCATTTCCTCCCTCATATACGAAATATCCATGAAATACCTACCAGAAGTGCAAGTTGATTTGCAGATTCAGCCTCCTCAATGGATGTTTTAGTGTTTTGTAACTTGTATGTCTGACTCTTTGTATCACAGAAAAAAAAATTCTGATTGAGAATCACAGATTGAAAAAACAACCTGAAAGATGTGGAAGATGAAGTCCATGGTGGTGGAGCATCAGCAGTAGTGACACCAGGACTGGCGGATCTCAGGTCTCTCTCCAGAGGACTGTGGATCTAGGAATAGCTCAGATACTTAACAGGACACTTTAATTCTAATTAAGCACTTTTTACACTAGTTCAAAACCAACACTTTTCAACATCTGGCTCAGATTTCTTCACAGAACTAACAGCAACAACTGATTTTTTTTAAATCTATAACTAAGACAGCTGGAAGCTTGTTCTCTGTTCTACTCTGTGGAGTCATAATCAGAATTATAAGAAAACAGCCTATAGGACACGGTATAATGCCATCAACTTTATATTGTCATGGCCCTCTGGGAGGTAGAGGTATTCTGGAGCAGTAAGTTGCATCCTTTACAGCATTGATGATAAAGCTGCTGCTACACGCAGTGGGAAAAGTTATGAATGGCTTATTTCAGTGCGTGTTGTTGCACTTAAGATATCAGTCTAAATACATTACTTTTGGTATAAAAACTATATCATAAATCTAAAAAAAAAGCGGATTTATTTCAAATAAGTCAATTAAAAACAGTATTTAATTTGACTTAGCTTTGAGGTCGTGTCTATCTGTGTCCAGTTCATATAAGGCTCTACACATTCAAAGCAGGTTCTAAGGATATGCTTTGAGACTTACACACTGGTGAGTTGTTATATTTTTGGAACAAATTCGAAGACAATACATCTGTTTTTATGGACGATACTTAGTTATTTAATCAGTAGTCCAGATCTTTTCTGGAGGAAGTCATGTCCTCTGGACAAAAGACAAAAAGGAGCATCTAGACTGTTAGCATTGCTTTTTTTTCTACAAATCTGCCAAGTCTCATAAGCCACAATAGATGTAGGTGCAGGGATTCGTTTACAAACTTTCAGCAAAGGACAGTATCAAATCCTCGCGTGTGAGTTAGAATAAGAAGAGTGGGCTGTGGATAACTAAATAATCATTATCAGTTGTAGCAAAGAGTTTCCAAATCGTCTCTTTCATGTTGAAATAAAGTCTTTAACATAAAGCACATTTCACCAATCATTAGCAAAGAATTTGGGAGAAATTATGACTTGACAAACAGAAAAAACAAAACAGAGACTGGTCTGTGTTAGATGTGGCATTCAGAGTTCAGAACAAAGCTTGTGTATTCTGCAAAAAAAAAAAAAAGAACACGGCCAAGCTGAGCTTTCAAGTGTTTCATACTTTGAACACATTGTCATGTTTTTGACACTGAAAGAACAGTCCCATTGTGGAGCAGTGAGGCAGACAGTCTGCGCTGTACTAATGTTGACAGTTCACAGAAAAAACAGGAGTGTAACTGCTACAGCAATAGATCCAGTGAGCACAAAGTCTCTTCAATGCAGACTCTCTCACACCATTACGCAAATGACCGTGTGAAGCCGCTTCACTTTGATGTCATCTGGGATCAAAGTCGAGCAACACATGACCTGATGTAGACATGAAAATAACCAGATATGGGAAGATAATTTAATGTCGTACCCATAATTATAAAATGATAATTTGAGAACAGGTTGAACCAATGTAATTTATCTACTCTCATCACTAAAAAATGGGTGGACTCAAAGCCCATGTAGAGCACTGTTGAGAAAGAGCAAATGCTAAGTAATCAAGCTATTTTGTTCAACACTATGACCACGAAAGTTGAATGTAAAAAGCTGTCTATCATTTGAAATTGGTAGAGCACAACACAAAATTATTTGGAGAGAATCAAGATAAGCTATTCCTTCAAAATCTCTCCTCTTCATTGAACATTAAATGGCAGAATTCCTAAGGGTTGCTTTCTTGAAGTAGCACTAGTCAGTGGGTTCACATCTCTGGGCTTTAGCTCCCTCGACCAGAATTCTTTCAGACAAAAACTGAAGGATTAATAAGATGAACAAGAACTCACACTGAAACACACGTGTTATACATTGACATGTCCAACATGAAGAGCAATCAAGTGCTTTTATAGTTTAGACTAAAGTTTCTAAAGAAAATGTTGACATAAGACAGGGCGGTGGACCAAGGAACGAGAAGAATTTATGGCCAAAGCATATAAAATAAACTAAAAAAAACTCCAAATATTCGGCAGAAGTTTCATAAAAATCTCTATTTTCAGATGGATGAACCTGGACAATATTTGGCATCAAAATAAAGCTCTCTTTTAAGGGACATCTGTTTCTGACTCAAATGTTGATGAAGCCAGCAGCCAGCTCCACAGCTGGTTTGGCAAATGAGAGCCATGAGATCTGTTCAATAATGGGACTGTGCACTGCGGACTGGCAGATTGAGAAGAGGCGGAGAAGGACTCTGGCTGAGTTTGCTGCTTTCTGCGGCACGAAAGCCGCAGATGGCTACGATTGCTTGTTAATCTGAAGCAAAAGGCACACAAAAAATTGTCTTCAGATAGTCTTTAAAGATTTCTACAAGTAGTAATGTCTGGGTCACATTCCTAAATTAAGTTTTAGAAAAGTTACATACTTATGAGAAGTTCCCAGCACAGTCACGCCACCTCTGGAAACTGATTAAGGAATGCAGAAATACTGAGATGAAATCTGTGACACATTTAGTAGACATAAATGATGTCTCCCAACTAACAAACGTGACTCCCTAACTTTCCTTTTTATTCCACTCTGGGGTTTTAGAGGTTTTTCTGCAGGCTGTTTCTTGTTTAAAACATTAGTCTCCCTGTCAGAATGAATTGTATTAAGTTTGGTTATAACTTATTGTACTTTACATTTTCCTTCCATGCATGTAATAGAGGGATGGTGTACAAAAAAAATCTGAACTAGTGTTTGATTTGACCATTCTGAGCCACTTTATGTGGTGGCATGAACTACAAGGAGGACCTGTGAAATCTGTAGTTTACAGTACATATCTCTTTGCAAAGATAGGAGCCATGGCTGAGGTATACAGTCACTGCTTTTCCTACTAACCCGCTGTGTCTTTGATTCTAAAGATTGAAAATGATTGCCTTTCACTGACATTGCAACGGTAGAGACCAGCAAGATAGCGCTTTTGCTGACTTTGTTAACAGGATTTTTTACATGTCAGCCACCAACTTCCACCGTTTCAGATGAGACCCAATATGACCTTTATTTGCACAACTTTGAGAACAAAGTGGTTGTAGCTAAGATTTCTTTAAGTGAGTGTTTTGACCCCACATTGAGAGGAAGACAACTGTAAGATGTCCCGTCGGTGCTGTCAGAGAAGCTGCTGTACACACAGAACTTTTTAGCAAGCAAGAGGAGGTCACATGTGATAAGAGAAGTGGTTTGGATTATTATGAGGCAAGAATGCAGCAACTTTACCCTGTGTACAGTTAGCTGCCAGTGTGGAATTGTTGTTGTTTGGGTTTTTTTTGGTGAATGAAGTAAAGAAAAACATTGCTTGCTTTCATCGAGTTGCGGAGGTCTGGCAGAAAAAAAGAACCCCTTTAGTTTTTTTTGTGGATCTGGATGACTTACTTCCAAACTGCAACACAGGACACTGGCTTTAATGAAGGATGCACGCTCTGAATGTCATTTGCACGACATTAGGAAAAACAACTAGGTGCACATGCTTTGGTACACACTACGGCTACTGAATATTATCAAGTAAACAGAGTACTTGTGATGACCACACTGTTGTTTAGCTCAGAGCAGCCTGACCGTTCTACCAGCAAGGCTGTAGGCTCTTATCTTCAGGAAATAGTTTTCCACTTTGGTGTTTGAAATATTTGCTTTTCTATTTGAGCTCTAGCTTTGCAACACACAGATCTTTTAGAGACCAAGAGCTAAATCTGTCTAGAATAATCAGAATCCAGGCAATATGTATAATACCTACAAAAACAAACACGGTCGCATATACTGTATGAGTTTAAAACAAACTAACAGCTAATTATAGAGCAAGATTTTAGCGGCATTCTTGTGAACTGAAACATATTTTGGTCCAAAAAGCTTTTGGTACTTGTTTCTAAGGGGCTGAACACATCTGTTCTGTTTGTTTCATAAAGAGAACCTTTGACCTGAGAAGTCTTAAGTAGTAAATATTTCTTTACTCCCAAATACTTTTGCATTGATACAGGGTATTCACATTTATTCTTGTAAATGAGAAATGAAAACTTTTTCAGAATAGTTGTTCTTCTGCAATGTATGAAACAAGGCAACCATTTATAGTCTCCCAAAACTTTTCCATAGAGGTTTTATCTTCCCGATGATGTCACTGGGAGGGTCTACAGCTAATGTGAGCAACAGGTTTCCTGCTTCCTACATTAGCGCCAACATCATGGAACCTGTGGAATCCCAGCCTCAGTCTCAAGAGACCAGCCTTTGACCCCCAGCTGAGAGACCGGTGAATCAGCCGACTGCCACTTCCTGCAGTGTTTCCACTGACGTCACCTACACAGACTCACAGTCAGACTTGCGTGAAGTTAACTATTACAGCTTATACAAGTTATGAAGTGCTCACAGTAAACTCCTAACAGCTACCATTTTCCCCCTGGAGCCCTGCAGTGAGCTCTGAACCAGGAGTCAGAATTGATTTGACTTTTCTGTCCTGGCATGCAGCATGTTTCTGTTCCAAACTAAAGAGCATCACTGACTTGATCCATTGCAGGTTCTACCAAATATTTGGCTTGGAGAATATTTCGCTTTGAAAGCTGGTTATTTGTTATAAGTTCTTTTTTTTTTTTTAAGATGATTTTACATTCATGTAAAAAAGAAATGACACATTCTTACAAAGGTTGTAAGATCCTTGTAGGATCAGGAATTGATAAAAAAAAAATCATCTGGTCTTTTACAAATCTGGTCTTAAATCTAGGCAAATACAACTTCAGATAAACAACAACACATGAGATTTTACACCATGTAAATATTTATTAAACAGAAAACAAACCAAAAATATTGAAGAAGTGTGCGAAGTCCACCTTTGCTGCTTCCATAGAAAAGTAAGCAGCAGCCAGGAGCTATTGATCGAATGCACTTGATTAATTGATCAGCGGCAAATGTGAGCACTTCAATAAAAGCAGAAGTTTAGGGACATGAAAGACATTGTACTTTCTATATTACATAACTGTATAAATCTCATCTATACTTTTCCTGGCTATTTCTTGCAATTTGGAAATGTCAGTATTCATTTACATATTTCTGTTTGTGTGTTTTGATCCATTTAAGGGTGTCATTACATTTTCAAACCTGAAAACATATTTGTAGACTTTATAGCCTTATGACCACTCCAATAAAACTGAGTAGGTCCTCCTCATGCAATCAAATGATCTTTGACCAATCAAGGCGAGGAAAAGAAAACATATGAGATGAGTTGCACCGGTTCATTACCAATGAATCCATTGGGTTATGTGTGCTGTGGGGTGGGGTTGTTGGTCCCATCAGGTTGGTATCTGGGGAGTTTGGGGGGCCAGGTGAACATTTTAGACTCTGTCAGAGTCCCTTCTAAGCAGCTTAAGCTGAACATTGTACTGTAACAAGATGAACCATGATTCTCACTTCATCTGTCAGTGGTTTTAATGTTGTGGCTGATCAGTATATTAACATACAGTTTCAGACCATGTATCTAATGCAACACTTT
The DNA here is from genome assembly GCF_027942865.1 of Odontesthes bonariensis. NCBI lineage: Eukaryota > Metazoa > Chordata > Actinopteri > Atheriniformes > Atherinopsidae > Odontesthes > Odontesthes bonariensis. The sequence continues at coordinate 32,565,526 of NC_134517.1, read as the reverse complement.
ACTTTATCAGATACTTTATTAAAATATTTTGGTTATATAATGGGGCTGCACGGTGGTGTGGTGTTTAGCACCATCATCTCACAGCAAGAGGATCCCAGCTTCAAATCCTGGCTGGGGATGTTCTCTCCATGTACTCCAGCTTCCTCCCAGCGTCCAAAAACAAGCACATCTGTAATGTTTTGTGACACCATGAATCATTATTAGTACAAAAAAAAGAAAGGTGTCAAATTTGGTTGAATGCGGACCCAAAAGGCTGAAGGAACAGCAAACAAACAAAACAACAATAATGAATAAAACAGGAAGTAAAGCTCACCAAACACAAAACGACGTTGAAATAAAACATTTACTAAAATACAGCATAGGGAAAATGCCAAAAACTAACTAACTTACAAAAGCAAATATAAAGACTAGACTGACAAAACAAGGAAAACTAAACAAACACAAGAGACCATAGAGTATGGCAGTGAAAAGAATGCCTGTACATAATAATAATAAATAGATAAATATCTGTTCCCACAGAGCAAAATGATGAAGATAAAGCAAGAGTCAATAGTTTCAGGAGAAAAGTTTATTTCAGGAACCTTGAGTTCACTTTAAATAAGTTTTGCTGAAATGATTTTTAAAGCTCTTGACTCTGAGGACTAATATAATCCAGACGGTGCAGTTCTTGGATATTATCATCATCATCTTGAAGAAATACTCAGAGTTTTTGGGAACAATCTGAATTTATTCAATCTGAATGAAATGACATGTTTATCTGGTGGGCTAAGAGGAGAGCTTGCATAATTATTACTCCTCTGGTCATCTTACTCAACTGTTGATGTGAATGCAGCCTCTCCTCTTGCTTTTTTTATTATATAAAACAGTGCATAAGGGAAGCCTTTCATGTTTCCCTACCAGAAAATCTGCCCAGCTGTTTGTTTTCTTTAGATGGTTAGCAAGAATAACACCAACACACACCTGAACTTCTGCAGAAATGTCAGAGTTTCAGCTCTGGCGAAGACAGGGAGCAGCAGGTTTTTGAAGAGTGTTTTCTTTTCTCAGACACAATCACCACAGGAATGCACCGCTGGGACGCAAAGGTCAGACTGTGTTCAAAATAAGAGTGTGGAGAGCCACAGAAGAAAACCTAGCTTGTAGTTTACACAAAAAAAATCACTCCTGAAACAGAGCACATATACACAAGTGCTAAAATAGTTGATGTTAAATGTTGTTGATCCCTGTAGCAGACTCTCTTCACTCTTTATCAGCACTGTTTGTTACTACACACGGAGGCACACATTAGTCATATCACTCAGTCCCGGTTTGACTTGAAATTCCATGTTCATGTGTTTTTGTTTGCACATACGCACCCTTCTGAGGCAGAGGTGTGTAGAACAGTAAAATGTGCAACACTGCCATCCGTGGGCCATTTTTTGCAAACACAGTGCTCTCAGGGGCTTCGACTGCATCACCTCCGGTAAAGTTTCAGTTTGTCCCTGGACAGGTACAAAGTACTTGTGTTTATATTTCATGTCCTGTGAATAGCCTGCCGCCTCTTGGTGATTCTAAAAATGAGCCTTCCATATTATGATAAACATACATGTACACAAGAGGGAGCTATTAGCCCAGGAAATTCCCCTAATTGCCTTGATGCAAAGCAGGAAGACCTCCATGAATTCTAAACCTTGGTTATTGTCATGCAAATATATCTCTAAATTTCAGCATTTTTCTGTATTAAACTGTGATTTGATTGGTTTATGTGATGTTTTCTCACCATGAATGACCTGCTTTAAGAAACAAGCAGTTTGGAGTATGTAGTCGCCCCTGATCCAGACGATTCAGGCTCATGAGATTTTGCAGAGTGGAAGAATAAATTGGACATGCCTCAAAGATTTGTTACAGAGTTTTTCAGCTATTTAGATTAATTGTAGGTTCTTTGAAGAGCAATCCAGTCCTCTAAAAGAAAAAAGCCGTTGTCAGGCATGAATAAATCAGGTGGGAGGAAATTGGTATGACTACTGATATCCCTGTTTTTTGTAGTTGGTAAAATAAAGTTATTCCAAACATCTATATAATTTTCAATGTATTTTAGGTAATTAAAGAGGCTAGAAAGAAATGTTTCAGGGTTAAGATGGAAAAAAAGAATATATAGAAAACTTATCATGATTCATGCATTTTATATCTGCTATTAGATTTGTCCTGCAACATCAAACATGAACTAATCTCTGTGTGGAGTTAAGGCTCCTGGGTGGTCTCAGTCCTTGCACTGTGATGTACTTGTCTTTGGCAATCTATGACACAATTCAAGAACATTAAATGGATTTTGTCTTTGTCTTATCAATAGCTGTTTTAAAGCTGCTTTTGACAGGATAAAACATGATATTTTACGGCACTGCATTTTTACCTGATCCCCCTCTGAGGTGTTTGGGATAAGAGAATTTTAGTTCCTGAAAGAAAATGAAAACCTTCTTCACATTTTGAAACAAAACATATAGACACAGAGTAACCCTGTAAGGAAGAGTAAAATTCAGCCATCGTGTCTGTTTAAGATTTACAGTATTTGTTTGAGTCTGTGTCTCTGCTCCCCCTGTACCCCTGCATTCCCCAGCTCTCCCCTCCATTGCCTCCCCAGCCGCCCTCCGCCCCTCCTTTTTTCCTGAGGGGCCTGCAGTCAACTTTGAACTGCACAAAGAGCTTGTTAAATGCCTGCGTAATCCCTGTGTCTGTGTTTGCGAGTGTGTTTTCATTCACTATTTTTTACAAGCGCCAAGTCCGTGTGTGCATGTGCGCAATCCTCAGGTCGGTCACGCAGGACACATCTTGTCTTGGTCCATCAGATCAACATGATTGATCACGTAGCATAAACATTTAACTCACTCAAAAGTTAGCTTTTCCTAAACCCTGATGGTGGCTTCCTTCAGCCAAATCAATACTCCCAACAACTCTAACCACCAGCCAGTGTTTTTCTGTTTGAAATACAGCCCCCTAGAGGGTTTACAGGAAGAAGAAAATTTATGAAAATCCTGTACTGAGTCTAAACAGCTAGTGGTGCCAACTGTAGCGGCCCCTTTGAATAAAGACAGATGATCCAAAGTGGTCTGACAGTGAGTCACTGACATCCACAGACATGCTTCTTCTCAACCCTTGTATTCACCTCAGCGTGGAATGTAAGGGAATGCTCCTCAGTTCCCATGGCTAACAACCAAGGACAGGAATCAACTCGTCCCCCTTTACATTTAAACATAAGAGGATGGGAAGAGAGTATGCATGTGTGCACACTGGCGAACAGATTTAGAAATTCTCCGGGTGAAAGTCATGGTTTGAATAAGGACAGTGTTTGTAGTATAGCAGAAATATGCAGTGGAACAGTAAAAATAAGCATGTTTGTGCAGGCAGCGGAAATAGATGTACATGCTTACTGTGCACATTAGGAAAATACATCAAGATGTGGGTTTGAAATTGAGATGCTGTTTCGGATCTTGATCATGAATATAAGCATGGTGGATAGTGGTGGTGCTGATTGCTTTTGTGAATCAGTTAGTGCTGGGTGTCTGTGTGTCTGTGTGTGTGTTTGATAGATTCATCACAGGCTCACACATGATTTCAAGGACCTATACAGGAAGTTGAAATTTGTGTAAGTGAGGACCATTGTTTCTATTTCAATGCCATGTTTTTAGGGTTATGCTTACGCTGAGGTTGCCTTTTGTATACAGGAACAGTGCACATTGTGCTTTTAGGCAAACACTGTAGAACTAACCTCTAAAATAATGTCTCAATCAATTTCTACTTCACATAACAAAAGTCTAATTATGTCTTTCATAATATTAATAATCTGACTGATAAAGCCCTCTCAATAAAATTAATGCATTGTTGAATGTTTGTGGAAATTTGAGAGTTTGTTGAATATAATAATTGGGGCAAAAATTATTGGATCAAAACCCTTTCTCACACAAAGTGCATCCACCCAGTCCAAAAATATATTTAGTTTGCAGAGGCAACGTATTAGTATTCCAGCATGGTGTATGGATCTATGTTGTTTTTCTAAGTTTGTCCAATAACTTTCGATTTTGTTAAGTTCCATTTTCCCCTTTTTTCCAATCATTTCTTCCCTTCTCAGCTTTGACTGTTTCATCCATCCATTTTCTATACCGCTGAATCCGTCGGTCGGGTCGCGGGGGGGCTGGAGCCTATCCCAGCAGTCTTGACTGTTTTAATCTTCCCATTTTCTATTAAAGCCAACATTACAGAAAAAATAGTTTGATGAAAGAAAAGTGTCATCAAACTCAACAGTCAGACTTTCATGGGAATATTATATCAAGGATGTTCTAAAATTCTGTTACCCTATCTACTCTACTCATTTTCCTCCACCTGTCTGAGGTCAGGTCGTTGTTGCAACAGGCTAACCAGGTTGTTCCAGACTTTCTTCTGTCCAGCATCGCTTCCCAGTTTATTCCAAGAAGTTCCCATGTCAGAAGTCTGAGAAATCTATGCCCATCTCAAAACCTCCTGGGTGTGTCTGGCAAACTTCCAAGGGAAACAGCCCAGGGAGCATCCAAATCAGATGCTCAAACCACCTAAACTAGCTCATAGCCTGAGGGAGCGACAGCTTTACTTCGTACCCCTCCTGCTGTCTGAGCTCCTCACCCTTTTTCTGAGGTAGAGTCCAACCACTATGGAGGAAACTCTTTTCATCTGCTTGTATTTATAATTTCCTTCGCCGTCCATAGCTGATGGCCAGAGGTGACAACACTTCCCAAACTGATGAGAAGCAACAGCTGCTTTTCTAAGGTCACAACTGATCCCTGAAGGTTTGAGACCAGCAAACTAGTAAAACCTCTGCTTTTATCGTGGTTCTCACTCCCACTGATGACCAATTAATCAAGTGCATTTGATTAGCAGCTGCTTCTTACCTTCATAATTCCTAAGTAAGCAGTAAGGGTGAACTTAGGTTTTCACAAACTTTCTGCATTTTGCAATATATCATGCGGTGTTGCATCTGAGGTTTTATTTCATTTTAAGATCTGGTAAGGACCAGATTATTATTATTTTTGTCATGTCCTGACACGTGAAGCCCTAAATCTAAAACAAGACGTACCTCCTTTTTCACATAATAGTAAATGGACTGTACTTGTATAGCACTTTTCTAGTCTAGCTGACCACTCAAAGCGCTGCTAACACTAAATGCTACATTCACCCATTCATACAGCACGTCTACGTCTATACACACACTGCGTGCTTTCTAATCATTCACACACACATTCATACACTGATGGATTTATCGGTAGGCACCATGGGGTTCAGTGTCTTGTCCAAGGACACTTCGACATGTAGCCCGGGGAAGCTGGAGTCGAACCACCGACCTTCCGACTGGTGGGCGACTGCTCTCCCCCCGCCCCTAGTACAAATGGTTATTCCACAGGCAGGTAGTTGCCATCTTTTAAGCCCCTGTAATTGATTGTTTTCTCAGCTAAGGTGTTTGATTTATCTGAAACAAACTCTGGTCAAATTTATCTGTGTGATTAATTTTCACTAATGTCACAAATGATGTGGGTTTTGGTCCGCAGTCAAAAACTCTTTGTTTATGGTGTGAAACAAATTTCCCACACTATTTTATGACTGCTTGATTTCAAAAGCTAAATTAAACCACTAATAAATTCATTCATCTGTTCTTGATTCTACCCAACTGAATCGAATTACAGGTTGAGGTTAAAACTAATGTCATTTTACTTAATGATCTGTAACTTGTTCACTCTTTCAATTTGGTGACCATGAATTTCCCCTTTTTGTTTGATAATGACAATTGTTTGCACTGAAATTGTCATCCACTCCATTCTCAAAACTCAGGGAAACTCAGTGTGTTAGCAAGGTGTGAACGTCCTCTTTCTTGGAATTCAACTATGAGTGGCAACAATGCAGGACTCTCAAGTCAGTTGACTCTTTTTGGATACTCTCATGTCACACATCCATTTTCACACGCAGTAGAAGATTTACAATTGATCACTCTCTGGTGTAACAAATAGCATGCCAAGCTGAACTAGAAACTTGAGAGCCTTGAATAATGTTAGAATGAAGCTGGAAGCAAAGTGTAACATTTGGCATTTCTGTCCACTATCGGACCAGGTCCAGTGTGAAGGGTGTACCGACATCTAGTGGCAAAAACTGCAAATTGCAACCAACTAAATAACTTTTTAAATACATCGTGTCTATGATTTGCCGCTTCTTGGCTATTATGTTGACACGTTGTGGCAACATCATGGGAAACAACCAGCGGTGTCCCTGGAAATAAGTTGCTACAAAAACATAGTTTTTATTTTCATGCTCTACGACATCAATTAAAAGAAAAGAGAAAAACACTGATCTGAATATTACATTGCATTTTTGCCAGTATCCTGAATGTTATTTTTTTTTTAATTCAAACTTGAATGACTCTTAAGAAAAAAATAACCTGTTGTTCTGACTTTTCTTCTTGTCAGAAAGACTGTAAAACTGAAGCTGAATCATCACGATGGTCTCCTTTCAAATGTTTTGTTGCTGTCATCAGCTTTATGTGAACTTCAACTGTGTTGATAGGAGTGGGTGGTCCATTTTGACAAGATTCTCATGGTTCCCATAGGATTTAATGGCCTGACAGACAGAAACTGACAACCTCTAGTTAGTTTACAACAAGATCTATGTGTTTTGCATTTAGCCTAAGGCCACATACCAAGGTATGTGTGCATGTGTTTGAGTGCTTGTGTGTGGGTACCCACATATCCATGCCTGTGAGCTTTGGGGAGGTTTGCTAAACTAATGTTATCTAAAGGACTCCAAGAAGATTTTTTTTTTCAATGGGCAGATAAGATTGCTCTGGTGACTACATTAGCAACCATCGGTACTAATTCCATCCTTTAGTCACTGAATAAAAAAGGAATGCAGGGTGGTGCTGAAAGTCGGCTCTCTCTGAAGCTTCCCCTGGCTCAGCCTCAGGGGACAATAATTCATTTCTCTGATGCAGGGCTAGGATCCGTGCATGGGCTGTCAGACTTCCTCCAAAGCCCGCAATATGTGATCCCCTTTTTTTTGACAGATGCCTGTTATTCACATATATGTTTTCTGCAGAAAGGGATACTCGCCTGTCGGCACAATAGGACTGCAGACACAAATATGCATCGGCACACAAGCAGAAGTGTGAGATGAAGCTTTCATGAACTGCGATCGTGCGCTCTGAGCCAAAGGTCAAGCTACTGATTTGCCCCCTACCCCTCAACCGCCACGCTTCAGAGAGAGAGTGCTGAGCATATCATGACCTGACAGCCCCATTCACTACCACCACCAGGGGTAAATACACAAGGTGCACAAGAGATGAACCCCCCAGCTCAGTTTTCTTCATGGTCACTCTCCTTCTTGAATGCCTTCTCTTCTCTGAAGAAGATAGGAACAAATCTTTGAATCTCTCTATCTTCCCACCCTTTTGTTCACCCCCCTCCCCTCATCTTGTCTTTCTTTGCTTCTGTCTTCCCCCTGCTCTTTACTCTCCTGTTTGTCCCTCCCCCTCTCCCCCTGTAACTGGTGGAATCCCAGCCCCATCCACCTAAGTGTCACTGAAGAATGTTCCATCATTTAAACGGGGGGAGAATGCTCCGCTAATATATAACCAATTACACTGGTCACATTTCCTGTGTCTCCTTTGAGCTCCCTGCAGGCTCAAAGTGCCAATCAGGCCTGGAATGCCAGAACATGGCTCTTATTTGCCAGGGGTCAGCGCACCAGTAACCTCACATTCTAAAGGACCATTGTTCCCATGGCCAGAAAACTCAGAGAGGCACACATACACATCCAGGGTGAAAGACACACACACAAACCCTGGCCCCTAGAGGCCCCACATCAAGGGCCCGCTCTGTTTAAACAGCATCCGCCTGCACAGCCACCCGCCATGAAAGGGATTAAACAAGGTGTGTGTGGGTCTCTATGTGTGTATATACGTTTAAACACTGCAAAAAATGTCTATGTTAGCCCGATTCAATTAGCTTCCAAAATAAATCATCTACTAAGATTTTCTTTTGATTCATTATTTGAATTATGAAACAAACATACAAATCTTTCTTCTGTATCAAAAAGTCTGATTTTTACACAAATGTGAGATGCCACCTTCCAGTTTACATGCTTTTCAGAGTGCATGCGTGTGTGTCTGAAAGTGACTGTAGGAGACAAACAGACTGGTTGATTGCAGGCACAAAGCATTTCAATGAAGCAAAGATGCTTTATCAAGCATGCTCCCTTTCAGAGCTTTCTGTATGTCATGTTTCCTTGCAAGATCGGAGAATTGTAAACTGAACACAACTCTGTCCAAAATAAACATATGTCATCAAAATGCATGTCAAAATTTAAAAAAAATCACAACACTAATTTCTATTTTCCTTTTTATTCTGTACACCTGATATATCTGATTTCTGGTTAACCCTCTAAGTCTCTCTGTAATTAAGCAAGAGTATAAAATTACTCTATTCTTGGGCATTAATCTTCTGATTTAATGGTTTTTGGAACCTGGCTTTCCAAAATTGCCTCAATCTAGAGACAAGAGCATAGCTGAGGTCCTGCACCTTTGTAGCAGTTAACTACAATACAGTACAGTACCCACTGAGCACTAGGATTTTCTAGCATTTGTAAATTTCTTGCATCTTATAGCCTAAAAACAGAAATCAAACCCATTAAAAGGACTGCACACACCTGTATTTAAAGAGCTGCTATTACAAAGCCCAAAATCCGCAACAAAGGGAGAAGAAGAAGTGAGCTCCTGGCCAATCAGAGTTGACTGGGCTTTTCAGAGGGTGCCCACAGGGAACCATCAATTTTTTTCCCCACAACTTCGCTGTGTATATGTGTAAAGCTGACATTCTTGTGATTTGATTGACACAAAGCGTTTAAGATACAATGACCCCAGCGGGTGCGATCAAAGAAAACAACAACCAAAACACAAATGACATAATTGAGGCAGCTTGACCACTAAAGGCTCCTGGTCAATATTTTACTCAAAAAACTATATTTTTCCACTGACAAATGTCCCAAAAATTCAGTTCAGCAGAACTTTGATACCAAAACAGTCCTTTCTTCAATATATTCTTACAGATTGCTTTTGAATATCTTTAAATTTGAGCTATCAGCTGTGTCTAATCATTGACATATTCTCTCTTATACCTCTGTTTGACTGTAAACATTCTTGATACAGTGATTTCAAAATATAGCCAGTGTTTAAGCCTTTGATTGATATTTCACTTGAAATCATAGGAGCTTCCATGCTGTGTCCACAAGCTACAATAACAAACAAGTATCCTCCTTGCAAGTTAGTGCACGGTCCTCTTCTGCTGTGTGCACACTGGGACAGCTGTAAATTAACTTGTTGAAGACTGTTGCATCAAAAAGCCAATGAAAAATCTGAAAATACATGCAAACGCGTGCACACACGCAAACAGTTTCACACAGGTATGCAGTCGTGTTAAGAGAAACCTGACCTACCTGACGGATCGAAACTACTCCTACGCTGCTCTGTTAACCCCTAAATGTTCAGCGTGGGAAACAATACTCTGGCATTAGCAACTAATTCCTGCTCAAATACCTGAGATGGATGGATGGCGGGAAGGATAAACTGATAAACGTTGACACGACCTCAAAAGGAAAAGGAGCATAGAGATATAGAGGTTCCATATTTGAATGAAAAGGTGAGGTGTAGAGGAAGGAGTGAGAAGGTTGTAAATGAGCTGTTTTTCATTTGTCCCCCCTCTTTTCCTTCCTTTGCTTGCCTATAAGAGATATGTGAGGCCAAAGGGCATACAGCCTTTTCAGAGAAACATGATTGCAGCCTTGTTGCGAAAGGCCTTTCAGTTAGAAATATATGACTTCTGTTAAAGGGGAAAGCTGAAGCATTCCCTCTCCCATCATTGCTTTTCTCTGCAGTACAAAAACCTCAGCTGAGAGAGACCTTGTGCCTCTGAAAAAGGCATTTCAAGACATTTGTGTTCTCAAGGTCCTGGCTTAAAAGGATGTGGGTTTACGGACATAAAAATCCCAGTTAAAATTTTTTATATTTTCAAATGTAAAAAACTGTGAGTCTTTTTTAGTCAGTCATATTTGATTCAGTCCGTGATTGCTCTTGTATGCAGAGGAAAGGATAAATCACCCTAGCCCCAAAATCTTTTCCCCCTTTACTTCAGCACCACAATGCTGTGTCATGCTTCAGCCTTAAATGTGCTCAGCACAGGCCCGCTCTGTTATTTTGGCCTCAAGCACTTAGAGGTTATGTAGCTTAGGTCAATACCATCTGCGTGTGACCGGTGTACCGCAGAGTGATGTCACATGGCTTGTGAAAGTCCTCTTTGATGTCAACAATTAAACGGTCAAACTTCTAGCTAGCCGCAAATCCTCAGCCTACTGTTCCTGGCACATCGGTTGCTAAGTTACCCCATGAAAAACATTTGATGTCTGGATCCTTATCAGCGATACGGTGCCATACAGCAAACGAAAACTGCTTGTATTCACGTCATATAAACGTGCTTACAATGTGATATCATCCAATAATTGTAGAGATTAGAACAAAGCATAGAAAGCCAAAGTCTCCTCTGTTGTGTTGCTTAGTTTTTAAGACTTTGGATTTTAAATATATTGAGATTGACTCGGGGAATAAAGGTGTTTCATGATCTGTTTTGCCGAACATCACATTCAAGGATATTCCATTCAGATTAGGAGTGGACTTTTAAACTGTGTTCCACACTTGTTTCTCTTTTTCCTTACAGTAGACAGGACTGTAAGATACCATGCGTAGGCCTGCCACGCAGTACATGACCCCAATGTAGCACGATGGTCACACAGATAAGACTTTGTGGGGAGAACTATACAGTGAACCGCCTTATCACCTGTGTGCCCTTTGATTAAGTTTCTCTGGATGCAAATCAAAGCCTCCAGCCGATTCTGGAGACTATGCTGCTGCTTGGGGGGCAGGCAGGCACTTCTGGTGGACGTGAGCCAGCAGCTTGCACTTCTGCCCTGTCACGAACTTGGAATGAATTGCAACAGTTGTGCAACAATGACTGTAAGTCACAGATCCAGGGCAAACTGCAGGAGCAGTGTCAGCCATGTGTGCTTTGACAACATGACTTTATTCACCTGAGTCCCTGGATTTTCTGACACAGGTGTACAATTTCTATATTAGGGATTTCCCTCATTTACAGCTCTATTTCTAAACGAGGTCAGAGTCCTTCAGCTGTCAGATGAACTCTACTGAATGCTGACATTTTGATTGTTGTTTGGTGTTAGAAACAGAATCATGTTCTATTCTCATTCAGTGTCTGTACGAACTGCATTGTGATTTCACCGGGAACACCCCTAAAAAAGAACTTGAGACGTCTTTCAGGAAGTAAGTGATATATTTCAGCCGATCACAGGTTTAGCCTTCCTCTTTTTTAATGTACTACTTTCTGTACCTGTGAGGCATTGGTTTCAGTTACACAGTTTAAGTTATACGGAAAGTAATAGGTGCAGTTGGGAGATAATGACAGTTTTCTTTCCTCTGACAGTGTGATAATCCGCCTTAAACCTTAAGCGTCATTGTGTGCTTTCTCTGACAGTAACGTTAAACGTGCTTTGCGTGGCCGGCTCTTAAACCAATGTGTGCAGGATTTACAGCATTATACACATTTTGCCTCATGTAACATTTTGGCTAGTTTACCTATCACAATCCAATACTTTTTTTTTAATCCAAGAGATAAGGACAAGGATCTGTTTCTTTTTAATGCTCCTACAACTCAGATTTATGTGCTATAGTTACAGTATTTTGGGGTTTGTTAAAGACTTGAAATACTGGATCATACAAAATGGCTGCACCACAACAAGCTGGATGGTCCCTTTCTTTTTTAGTGCGGAAGATGTGGTGTCCATGACTTCCAAAAAGAATTTCTAATTTTGATTAATCTGAACACAGAGCAGTTTTCCTCTTTGCTCTGTCCTTTTTAAATGAGCTTTGGTCCAGAGAAGATGGAAGTGTTTCTGGATCATGTTCACATGTGGTTTCTTCTTTTTTTCATGATAAAAGCTTTATTTGTGGATCTATTTGTGGATGGCACAATAAGCTATGTTCATAGACAATATTTTCTGGAAGTGTTCCTAAACCCATGCAATGATTTCCATGACAGAATCATGCCTGATTTTAATGCAGTGCTACCTAAGGGCCCGAGGATCACAATGAGTATCCAATACGAATTTTTGGCCGTATCACCTGCACACAGAGATATCTCCAGATTCTCTGAATCCTTTTAATTATATTCTGTAGATGACGGGATATTGAAAGTCTTCAGAGTTTTACTCTGAGAAACAATATTCTAAAATTACTCCACAATTTGTGTACATATTTTGGCAGACTGTTGAACCTCTGCACATTTAATTCTGAAAGACTCTGCCTCTATAGTAAAGGTCTCTTTCAACATTTGTTATGTTTTCTATTATCTATTGAGAATGAAATATTAGTTTATGAGATTTGTAAATCGTTGCATTCATTTTTTGCACAGCATTTTTTATAAAGTTTGTGGAATTGGGTTGTAGTTCGTCAGTGCTCTACCCAAGGAGCTGGTTTCTTGGTAGGTTTCCTGGTTTCGACGTTCCAGTCAGGGTAACCACTTTGGTTTCCCTCATTCATTGAGCTGTAATGGATCATGCTTCTCTGGATCTTCAAACCCAGACGTGCTTGCCTTAGGAGACCTTACAAGAAGTATTTAGCTCCAGATAACCCCAAGGTTCCCTACACCATGTAAACCCTTCTGCTATGACAACATCCTGATCCAAGAAGATCTCAATCTATCTCAAGGTCTGGTTTAAAAGTGATGAGAAAACGGATTGGTATTGACCATCGGTAGGTTTTAGATTCTGCAGTAACGTGATCGCTGTACCTTGTAAAGAATGGTACTGATTACTGATGGTATTGTTTACAGGCAGATTATGTATGAGTGTGTTATGCTCACATGTGGTGTGTTGTACTTACAGGTGATTTTGTGTGATGTGACCTTTAGTGTTGCTTCTACGTGTCATGAAAAAAAATTGCCACTTGTGGGACCACATCACCACCAACACAGGACGCCATCTTCCCTGATGGATCATCATGACACAGCGCGGTGACTCACGACATGTGTCTCTGTTTTTGTTCCTTTAAAATGAAGAATAAAGAACCACAAAGGGACTAATGACATTCTTTTTTCTTTTTGAAAATGCAAGTTTCAAAGTGGATGAGCTACATTTAAGGAGACATGCAGGTTTATGCACGTGTGTGTGTGTGTGTGTGTGTGTGTGTGTGTGTGTGTGTGTGTGTGCGTGTGTGTGTGTGTGTGTGCGTAGCCAGGACAACGTCATTATCCAGACCACAGTAAATTAAACAGTAGCTGGTGGTCAGAGAAGAGGTAGGACTCGAGGCTGGTCACGGTAAGTACAACATGACTCATGTACAGTTGGCCATGTGGACCGAACAGATTTGACGTGCTCAGCCAAATGTTAGTTTTCAGACCTTTGATGCTTAAGTCCTGGCAAGAACGTCTATGAAGCAACAAAAAAAATAACAGATAATGCCAACAGTTAATAACATACAGCACAGACGAATGATGAAAACAATTTTCTTGTATCAGCAAGGGAAATAACTGAATAGAGTGGGATAATTTAAGGGATACAGACATTGAATCCAGCTGCCCACTGATGTGGCTTCCTTACGCCTCACTGTTACATGTATATATATATATATATATATATAGGCCTACACTATTTGGTGGACATATGATGCAAGTGAAGATGTTTTTATGTGTTTCCATAACTATACTGAAGCACTTGTATGTCAGTAAAGAAAAAAAAAATCATGACCGTAAAATAAAGAAAAAGCTGAAAGTGAGACCCATGAGGTTAATGTTCGTCAGATTATGCAGTAGGCATCAGTTGTGTGTGTGTCAATCCAACCTGAATATCTTCACACACGTATTTAACATTATCCAGTTGTGAAAAGATAACTCAGGACGCATGTTAGTAGCAAATGTGAACAGGACCATTACATCTAGATACATGGTGCATTATATGGAATATCATGAAAAGTCATCAAATGCAACATAACAAATATTCCATTAAAGTTCCAGAGTGTGTAACGATCTACTGTGATCTACTGGCAGAAATTAAATATAATATATTCATGTAAAGTCACATGAAAATAAGACTGTGTGTCTTTTCATTATATACGACTGAGCATTTTATATCACTTTGTTACTAAAGAATCCCAAACGGGGTAAATTAATTACTGGCTCCAAAACAGTCCTTTCGTGTTTTTTGTAACCACAAAGGTATCTATTCAAATGCAATTTGTAATTTGTACCTCTAGATATCCCGACACCACTTGGGTACCAAAATTGTTATTTTTCTTTGTTTTACCTAAAAATATCATCTTCCTTCAATCTGGATACTGAATAAACGCAACAGAGTGGTTCAGTGGGCAAAGAATAATTCTGTGTTTTTTCATCACTTCAGAGCCAAAGGAAGACATGCTCTCGTGTTGAATACACATACAGAATAGTAATAAGTGTGGGACCCTGATCGTTCATGTCACTGTCCTGGATAAATCAAGCATGCAGAAAAAAAGAATTGATCATTTTTGGTGTATATTTGCTTGGATCATTAACGACACAGAGCCTTGACAAACGTTGATTTGAAACAGGAAAGAAAAGAATGGATAGAAGTGTGTAAATAGCCATTAGGTTTCATACAGTTAAATGAATGCCAACATAAGACTTTACCTGTACTTTTTGTTAGGGTATAATTACTGCATGTCTGAATCAACTTTAATAGGTATTGCCACATCAGGTACAGTACGCCCACCGACTTAATTGAACCCACCTACTGCGCTGTGGTTAAAGCTGATGATTCTTGCGATGGATAATGTCTACTTCTGTCTGTTTTTCCTGCTGTATCTTTCCATCTATCCCTCCCGCTTGCCTTCTCCTTCACCATGTGTGGCTTAAATTACAAAGCTTTCACTCAGAAGTGACTCATGTTGAGAGAATGTACTTCTTTCTCTCTCTTAGTTTTTTCAACTGTCTTATTTAATTTCAATCACATTCACCCTCCATTTATCTCAATCTGTTCTTTTCTTCTCAGGTCATGTCTGCATGACTCTCCTGAGCTCTTTCTTTGAGCGATTACAACACCTTTTCAAAAAGCTACACACTGTACAGTGCAGTATTTTGCAGCAGCTACAGTCTTGACAGATTTTATCTGCACAGAACCTCCTCTTCATTTTACAAGACCATCACCCAAAGCAAGTTTACCCCCAAATTGAAGTGCAGAAGAGACGGTGCTGAGAGACGGGAGGTGGGAGAAGTAACGAAGGAGAAACTACAGCTGAGGGAGATGAATGGACATGAGACAAATGGCTGAAGAGAGAACGAAGTACAATTAGTCATCTATTTCAAAGACAGCATATAATAAAACATTTCCCCCTTAGGTAAACCTGGTGAATGCAAACACGAATTAGCTGCCTACGCTTAGTGAATAAGGCTAAAAGAATGCATGACAGCCCACTCGTCGAGCACCATAGAGCCACTCTCTCCCCCTCTAACTCATTCTCTCTGCCGACACATCTTATAATGGGTTTCACCTCCACCGCTCAAACAAGAGCTTTGGCAAAAAAATATATAAATAAATAAATAAATCATTTGAAAGTAAAATTGAAGCATTGTTAGAAAAAAATGAGTCCACGCCTGAAAAGTGACAGTTTATAAGATGTTTTTTCAGCTGCGGGATTCATCGCCAAATAGCAGCACAATGGAGAGGGCGTGGTGTAAAGACTGCTGCTTTTGAAACCAATGAAAGCATCATATTTAATGGAGATACAAGGATTTGCTCAGAGGTGGGGTGAGGTGGGGACAAAGTCCCCCTCCATCCCCAGATAAAGAAAAGATGTGCCACTAAGGCCACTAATGCTGTGCTGCCATAGAATATATTATGAAATCTCGATAAAAGTTGCATGATCAATGCACATTAGCCAGGTGAAGCTTCTGTTAAACCAATGAAAGGAACGAGAATGAGCCTATACAAGCAGTGAATGGAAAACCATAATGCTGTGCAGAAACAGATGTGAGTAATAAACTTTATTAGCAGACAGGTTTGTGGATCAGGACCTGTTGTGTTTAGCTGTCAAAGAGAAATTCAATGTGTTACCCTGACACAAATAAAAAAGAAAAAAATCATGCACAAGTTTGTCTGCATTCACTTTGTGTGATTCTCACCTGAATCAGACCTTGCTGTTACCGGAGCAACAAGCGAAATTTCAAGGGCTCTTGTGCTGCACTGGCAGTACGCCATTGATTTCTTTATCAAATATGCATTTTTCTCTTTATATTTGGTGAACACAGGCTCTGTAATACTCAATCACAGTCACTCATAAAGTCATTGTCGTCAGTGACAATCAGCAAATACTGACTGTTTTTTGGGGGTGGGGGTGGTGAGAAGACAGAACAAAAGAGCAAGAAATTCAAAGGCAGAATTTCCCAAAAACCACATGGGCGTTTTTACAGTGTGTCAAAAACATCAAAAACTCTGACAGAGGTTAAATGAATGAGGGCTTTTGTGTTTCGTGTTTTTTGGTATGTGTGGGCAAAGGACACACAAAAAAACACCTCCCCGGAAAAAAAAGAAAATCTTAGAAGAGACACAAATAGATGGAGTCTGGACCTGTTTGGTGTGGCGGCGGGCGACCCAGAGTCCTAGCATTTACCCTGATGTGACCAGGAAAGTAAACACAGGAATCTAATCGCAAAACTGAAAATCCTCTCTCTTTTTCATTTTCTCTCTCTCTCACACACACACACACACACACACACACACACACACAAAACAATACATACCTTCACTCTGACAGAGATAGAGGGAAACCACAGTGAGTCAAGAACAACCACAACAAGCAGCGACGCTTTCACTGCGGGGAAACACGGTGACATCAGAAGTGACCTTAAACAACACACAGACATGCGTGGCTGTAATATTTTACATTCGAATTCACAGACTGGCAACAGAGAAAACCCCACATTAATTTACTGCAACTTGCCCTTCAGCTTTTCAAATAAATGGCAGTCAAAGAACAACTGGAAACGTTGGGCCGTGTGAAACTGCCCACTCTTTCTTTGACTGCAATATTACTTGCAGATATTCCCCTTTCTTCCTCCAAAGTGAAATACTTTGAGAGTTTTCGGTGAACTCAGCTGCTAAAACTATAAACTCACTTTTCATTTCTCTCTAACTCTCACAGCGTCTTCAAGTAAGCTAATCAGCATCTCCTGCTTTAGTCACCTTTTTACCCTCTCCATCCCTCCTCCTTCGTCTCCGCCGTCTGCCTTCTGTCAGTGCTGGCACTGTTTGGCTGTGTAAGTGTCCTTTTGACTGTCATCTTGTCTGGGGCCTCAATACACTTCTCACTCCTCCGCTTTTTCTGCCTTAATGTGTATGAGTCAGGGTCTTAAGAACAGTTTTTTTTACAGTGGTAAGTGTTTGGGAGGGCTTTTTGTCTGTGTGTGTGTGTCTGTATTTGGACGCAGTTGTGAGTATGTGCACGTCTGCTAATGCCAGTATGTGCCATTATCCTCCAAGTACTTCATTAGAATTAAATGTCAGCGTGATTACCTGCATCTGTGACTCACCTCTCAGCCAGGTGCTTTCTCTCTGCTCCCATATGCAACCTGCACACCAGGAATCCGCGGTATGCAAATACTTACACAAGCCCACGTACACACTTACACTCCTGACACACGGTAAAAGAATGGGACATACCCTTTGGTCCAAATGATCACTCAACGGTATAACACACATACCACAAATGAAGGTGGGGTGCAAATCCTGAAGTCACAATACCTCCCCAAGCCATCTCCATAAGCATCGGTTCTTGTTGTCTTGTTACTGTTAACTGCAATTAGGCATGAAGGCAAAAACATTTCTCCTATAAAGAAAGAAATCACTGTGTTACATGTGGTTGCACTCAGCAAAAGTGGCCGCGCTAATTGTATAATTAAAGAAGTGCTTGAGAGAAGCCAAAGCCTACTTTCAGTCATCCTCACACTTTATCAATTGCTTCTTCAAGTGGTTGTGCTTTTTGTCAGGGTTTGGAAAGTTGCAAAACCCCTTTTTCTACATGAATCTGACGAGCACTTTGTTTCAAGTAAACCAATCCAGATCTGAATTACTCTGACTCACAGGATATCAGCCTTCTGATTGGCTGCTCTTTTCGAGTTCCACTGTCAAACTGTTTGCAGTATCTCCTTCTCTGCTGGAAAAGGCTACCTTTGAACTGAAAATGGCAAGTTTTGATGAAGATTTAGATTGTTCAAAAAGTCAGCCCAACTTGGCTCTCTGGCTTAATGGTTGTAAGCACCTACAAAGAACACAGTGCTGCTCATAATTATTAGAACCCTGATATTTTAAGCACAGACTGTTGTATTTCTTTAATGATGTTTCTATAAAAAATCTTTTAAAAAAAAAAAGAAAATGTCCAGTTATAGCACTGTCGCCTCGCAGCGAGAGGGTTCCAGGTTCAAATCCCTGCTGGGGCCTTTCAGTGTGCATGATCTCCCCGTGTATGCGTGGGTTCTCTCCGGGTACTCCGGCTTCCTCCCACTGTCCAAAAACATGCATGTTAGGTTAATTGGTGTCTCGAAAATTGTCCCTAGGAGTGAGTGTGAGTGTGGTTGTTTGTCTCGTTTGTCTCTGTGTGGCACTGTGATGGACTGGCGACCTGTCCAGGGTGTACCCCGCCTCTCGCTCGATGACCGCTGGGATAGGCTCCAGCCCCCCCGCGACCCGACTGACGGATTAAGCGGGTATAGAAAATGGATGGATGGATAGAAAATGTCCAGTTATTTTGCAACTACAGAGATTATCATATAGTGAGATAAAATATACAAACAATAAATGTTCTCAGATCCAGAACATACCCTTTAATTATTTTTGTATCTAGAAATTTGACAACAATGACAGCCTCTAAATCCTTTTTGATGCATTCCAGAGGCCTCTTGGACCTTTTTGCTGGCTTTAGCTGCTCCCAAGACTTTCCTCCAGCAATTTGAAGGTAGGTCCTAGTTATGCAACACTAAGGGAGGAATGTTCCAGGGTGTCTGGATTAAAATATGGATGTTTTCTCCACTTCACATCTTATTTTCAAAAAGCTGTTTTTAATACCTGTGAGTAAATTAGCTAAATCTGTTAATTTCCCAATTTTTTTTTAATACCATAGTCTATACACAATTTCATGTGATATAGACTTGAGGTATACTTCATCACAACCTGTTTACAGTTGTCAGTAGTTTTACCCTATAAAGGATAAGTTAGGTTTAAGGTTTCGTTCATATTTGACAGGTTTAGGTTGATTAAAACAAATTGAAATATGAATGCTTTGATGATTTGAAAATCTTTCAAGGGTGGTTATTCCAAATTTTCGCCAGAGGCTTTATTAAAATTGACTTTCTTTTCATCTCACTCTATCTTCATCTCATCCCCCCTTGAACCTTGAATAATTATCTACGTGGTCATTACTCAGTTGCACCAGCTCTGCTCAAAGTACTTGGCTACGTAGCCAAGCAGCTTCTCCCAATATGAAGTTTCCCTCCCTCCTAAAGGAGATTACTATGGGATGTGTGGGCGTCGATGGCTCGGCAAAAGAGGCAGGTGAAATGAACTCTTAACACCTCTGGCTAGGCACTATATAGAGAACTGTCAGTGATGAAGTAATTGACAATGTAGAGCATCTCCTCTGCTAGTATATCTCTCCCCTGCCAACCAGCACAACGATGCTTGACCCTACATCCTACACAGTTATAAGGCCACTCTGGAGCGAAGGCCTTGAGCTCACCAATGCAATGTTGTGTGGCTTTAAAAAAGCAGGTCACACAGTGTCTCTGAGGCCTCAATTTTCTCTCCCCTTTACATGCTTTGTCGGGAGCTTCATATTTATGTAATGTAGCAGCTCCCCATTCCGCGTTCTGTATTATCACTGATAAACACCACAGGCCTTACAGGCAACAGTATCCATCTGCCGCTTAGAAGATTTAAAATTACACCTACTTCAGGTCACTCTTGCTCCACGTTACACCCACTCAAGAGAGAAAATATGGCTCTAAATGAGACCTTACAAACTTCCAGTTTAACAACAGCAGTTTTAGGGATTGTGCTTTCAATTAGGAAAGAATCTTATTCGCACCTGTGCTATTCATGAACAGAAGGGCCTGCCCTCTTTTGGTGCTGCTAAGTACAACCTCAAAACACAAGACTTGAGACATATGGAAAATGTTAATCTAAAAGGCAATGCAGTAGTTCTTATATTGATTTTCACTTTTATTTCAGACAGTAAAAAACCATAATATGTTCCATTTGGTTTTCAGGGTGTTTTTCTTCTTAATATGCATCCATTTGTGCATTTCAGACCGGCGATACATTAGAAAATAATTTGGGACGGTGCAACTTGGGGTTACTAATGAAAAACAAAAAATGTATGTTATTTCTTCAATAAACTTTAATGTTTAATATAACCACATGGACAAGGGATTATTAAACCATTGTCAAGCACTACAATACAGAGTTAAATTCACAAATGCCACTTTACTGTGGAAAAAAAGAAGCCTTATGTTAACCTTGTCCAGCATCTGGGATGGACCACACAGTGGAAATATGCATTGTGGTCAGACCAATCAGTATTCCAGATCTTTGTTGGAAGAAATGGCATGTGCTCCAGACCAAAGACCAAAAAAGAGCATCCAGACTATTATCAGCTACCAGTCCAAAAGCCAGGCTCCGTGATGGTATGGGGTTGTATCAGTGACGTTTGCATAGCTCATTTACACATCTGTGATGGCCACATTGATGCAGAAAAGTTCACTGAGATTTTATACATGATATATGCTGCCTTCCAGAACACATCTTTTCAAGCGATGTCCATGCATTTTTCAACAAGACAATGTAAAACCACATACTGCATACATTACACATTATTGGCTGAGGAAGAGGAGGCTTACAGGTACAGGACTGGCCTGCCCACAGTCCTGATCTGTTCCAACAGAAAATATGTGGAGTATTTTGAAACAAAAAATGCAACAGTGGCAACCCTGTAGTGTTGCAGACTTTAAGTTGTTTGCTGGAAAAATGAGACAAAATAACACATGAAACTCTTTATCACTTGATATCCTCAATGCCAGAATGAAAGTGACATGTTTATAACATTTTATATTAAAGGAGAACTGCGGTATTTTCAACATTAAGCCTCTTTTCTGAGTCGTCTGCAATGTTTTAGAACCCCCCTCACCGCTTTTTTGATGTTTACTGCTGTCTCCCGTATTTGCCTAATTTTGATTCATCTCAACCTGCTTCAGAATGGCAAGTCATGCGCATATCTAGAAAGGTCCGTAAAAGCACAATAAACGTCCGTTTTCAATATAATCAACTCACCGGAGTGGTTACTGGTGTGCACTGGTAATCCATATCAAATTTCGTGGCGAAAAGTTGCTTCTGTCGTGTTTTATTTGACATTTTTTACTGGATGTTCGTTGATATTACTCCGCCACCGCTAAGAAAATAGTGCGAGCATGAACGAGCTGCCAAATAAAACACGACAGAAGCAACTTTTCGCCACGAAATTTGATATGGATTACCAGTGCACACCAGTAACCACTCCGGTGAATTGATTATTTTGAAAACGGACGTTTATTGTGCTTTTACGGACCTTTCTAGACATGCGCATGACTTGCCGTTCTGAAGCAGGTTGAGAAGAATCAAAATTAGGCAAATACCGGAGACAGCAGTAAACATCAAAAAAGCGGTGAGGGGGGTTCTAAAACATTGCAGACGACTCAGAAAAGAGGCTTAATGTTGAAAATACCGCACTTCCCCTTTAAAGATTGAATGCACTAAAACAAGGTCTGTATGTCAACATCATTTTGCCTACTGGGGCAAAAGGGAGAAAAACATTTCTGTTCACAGAAAATGTGCATGATGGGTGTCAATCCTGTATTGTAGAAAGATTAACAATTCACACAACGCATCAAATTAACCCCTTTTGCCCATTATCACTCTAACATCGTAATGTTCTCCCAAGATCCTTGGCATCACAAGTTAACTTAGCTGTTGGCATCAAATTTCAAGGTGCCAAGTAACAGTAAAATTAAGTATTTTTGCCTCAGTATCTCATGCACTGGATAAATGTTATGAAGCAGTGCAATTTTTTTTGTTGAATTTTTCTAGGCTCAAGAGGTCTTTATTTGAAAGTATAAACTGAAAGGAAAGTGGAGATAGACAAAAGGTTGACAAGCAGAAAAAGGCAAACAAGTGGAGACTTGAGTCCAGGCCTGAGGCACCCACCCTGAACTGAACTAGCTAGTGCTTAACCAAGATGGTTTCCTCAAACTAATCATTTTGTTTTAGTGCTTAAAGCTAACTCAGACAAATCAGATTATACTGCAGATGTTGGAAGGATGGGTGCAGGAGGGTGCTGTGACATTCCCCCTCACTGCACCAAATAGTAAAATGTTGTGAAAACTAGTGAGTTGTCCTGGTAAATAATTTTGACATTTTTCTGAGAGTAAACAGATGACAGCTGAGACAATGTTTTTCGGGGAGATTGTGATGGTAGAATGGCAGAATGGCACATTACAGACTAAATCACTTCACACTCCACAAAGCTTTGGTTTTTGAATGCACCCTGAATCGTGTCAGCTTGGTTATGGGTGATTCTCCTCTCAGAAAATAGCTCCATAGTGCTTGCATTTGCCTGTAAATGATTGTGTTGGTGTTAGGTGGTGTCAGAGCTGCAAGGTGCTGGGCAGATCTGATGCATTAAGTGTGGATGCTGAGAGATGCTGTGAGATCCTGGGAGTTTTGGCAGCATAAATGAGGCAGAAATATGCTTCCATTATTACGCAACACATCATTGACTTCTCATCTCTCTGCATGGGGTAGTGTATGTCTTTGTCTCTCTGATCTGGCTGGCATTCATAAACTGCTCTCTGTAGCATTCACTGCTACATGCACAGACCACATTTGCATGAATAATCGTGTGTTTATGCTTTGTATATATATGTGTGTGTACATGTATGAATTTCCCCCAAGACTGAAACAGAAAAATGCTGTAATATTAACATGTAAACTAAAGTATGTAAAGTAATTTTCCAATTTTTCCATGGAAATTAAGGTCTTTCAAGATGACACATGCTAAAACATCATTTTAGCACACCATATGGCATCTTAGATATTTCAAATGTAATCAGTCTTATGATCTTAATTTACTTATTACCACTAAAAGACATGAAATGGTACTTGCTTCACATCAATCTCCTTTTACTTATCAACTGATTTGTAAAGGTACACAGAAGAACAAGAAAATGACAGACCTGCATTTTGAGTGGCGTTAAAGAAAAAAATGCCCTAATCCTGGAAGACTAAAATGTAAAAACATTGACTAATGACATTCACTATCACACAATTTTTCCTGTGTCCTCATGCAAAATATTCATGCACTTTAATGATCACGGTACACTACATTTATTCAAAAAGGCTCAGAAGCAATGAGCCTTCTGTTTTCTCCCGATTACGAAACATGACCTGTTATCATCATTGGAAAACAAGGTGATTGTGGTGAGCTGAAAAATGAGTAACTCCTGTGTTAACACCTAATTTCATCGTTCATTATCGTCATCATGGCAGTTGGAGAAGATGCATAACACTGAGTCAAGTGAAGCATGTTTAATTCTGTTTGCTGCACTGAGTTTAATAAATGTCTGCTCTTGAGCACAGACAGTGGCTTCTGTGGGCGTTGATAAGAGTTTAACCACCTGCGCTGCACTTCAACAAGTAGCTACCTTTCAGGTGATCGTAATGTGTGTGGTGACAGGAAACAAACTTTACTAGGTCATACTCAGACATGTATTTAACCCCTTATGAGAAAACAAACCTTGTTATCCCAAGATAACAACATAAATTAATCTATTATTATAATTTAAAAAAAATCCTTTTAATCTTTACATATTGGCACAATTGTCCCGTTATCACTGCAGAACGAGCTTTGTTATTTCGAGATAATGAGATGATTAACTTGTGCTCTTGAGAAAATGACTTGAGAAAATGCTCTGTAAGGTCTCTTGGTTAGGTTTCGGCATTGGACTGTAAAACAACGCAGGGCTACAAGATATTCCATTTTAGCAGTGTCTTGCGGTAAAACTTGAGATTGCCACAAAAAGAAATGAGCCCATGAGACCATAACCTTTTTCAAAAGATAAACTGAGAAAAACAATATGACATGTGAGGACTATAAAACCAATACTTTGATCATATAATATTTCCTATTTTTGCTGGGAAAGTAGTTATTTGTTTGACGAAAACAGCCGCCAATGAACAAGTTGATCATTTTCGGCAAGTAAAACTAGTATCTTTTGTATGTAAAGCACATTGAGTTGCCTGTGGAATGAAATGCGCTATATAAATAAAGATGCCATGCCATGCCATGCCATGTATTGTAGGTGGGTAAAGTATTTACTAAGTTTTTGATTAAATCCTTCTTGCACAACAGAATTTTGGACAATTGTAGGAGACAGTGTGCAATAGACAACATCTTACTGCTCATACAGTTTTGTTCAATTTCCCTAGAAATTAAACTCTTTTCCCACTCAAAACTCAAATACACTTCCAATATGATAGGATGAGAATATTATTAATAACAATAATGATAATTATGGTAAATGAGGTATTGTCTCTGTTAAAGTAACTTGGTGGAGAACCAACAAGTCAAATTCTCTGACTCTAAATATTCAAGCTGTACTCAATCATCAAAAATGCATCTTTTTGTCCCACATATTGATTGAAAACATGCTTGTTCCTAGAGCAAAAAAAAATGTATTTGTGAGCTTCTACTCTTTGTCAGTGAACCTTTGGAAGCACATTTGGGATGCTCATTAAGCCTGTTCATCAAGCATTCAAGAATCCCAGCAAGAGGACCCATTTAGAGGAGCAAATAAAATCCATCAAAAAGAGACAGAGTCATGCATGACAGGCTGTGCTATTTGTGCTCTGCCACTACTGAGGAACAATGTGATGAGTTTCAGCCATTTCTTGAATTTCATTTCAGGATTTCATCAGTACATGTAAGTGAAATATCAATGTTTGTACTTGCAGGAACAGACTGATGATGTGACACCTTTGCACTGGTAGCTCACCACCATAGAGGATCAGTAATAATAAATCATTCAAACTAAATGTATCTACACATATAAAATCAACTGCTTAACAAATGTCTGACAAAAGGAGGGATACAAAGGAAACTTGAAGACTTTTGAAATCACAAAAGATTTTCAAAAATGTAACAATAGAAGTTGCACAGTTAAGAAAATAGATAATAAAAAAATACAAAAAATGATTATAGTAAAGTCATTAGGGCTGTTCTTCCACTGAAATTATGAATTACCATTAATGGCATATTTCCATCACTTACTGCTGAAATTGAATCTGTTATTTAAGGGATACTTTCACTTTACGAAGGTTGCCTTGTGGGTCTCAAGCCCAAATGATAGATGCAATGATTTATTGAAACATGTGCCAATATAAGCATCCTAGAAAATGGACATTTAATTACAAAAGGGAAAAGAAATCTAAATATAAGAGATTAACTAAGAGAAATTTGTGTTGCATTAATCTTTGAAAAAAACAACAACACAGTAGTCGTGTTCCGAGCCAAGCATTTCACTTTTGAGTTACCCTGATTAAATTCTGTCTGTCTCTTTGTCATCTCTTATTTCTGTAATCCACTTTGTCACACTTTGTCTAGTCTGGTCTTCGTCAGAACAATTTTGCAATGAATGGATCCATCCGCATCTCTTTCCGATGAATCCAAAGCATGAGCTGTTACAGGGATGACATCTGCTAATATCAAAGTATTTTCACATTCAAAACAGATTTCACCTTTGTGCTGCGTCAGTATTTGAGCTTGTTGAGGACTGAGTTGATCTTGTTTGCTGCAGAGTTTGTATGTTAATTTTCATCATGCGAAGATTAATTTTTTATGTTGATAAATATAGACAAGCTGATCTTCTTTACTGTTGGTATTCAGCTAAAATGATTGGAAGGTTGCAAAATTAGTCTATGAAGAGCCTTATTTTACTTCTCTTCCTTCAAGGGCAGTGGCACTTGAGAAGCCCTGCTGGGTGTGATTATTTCAGAGCTGAATACGAGATGGAGAACAAAACAAAAGATGCACAAATACATGCTACTGGAGGCTCTGTCAAAAAGCTACTGCACACTCCTACACAGTGCCGCCCACACACATGCACACACAATAATGCACATATTCAGATTGTACCATACAAAGAAACGCACACATACACAAATAAATGCACACACATACTTGGAGCACCCAAACCAGCATGCACATAGCCAAAAACAATGGCCCAGAGGCTTCTTTTGAAAATCTTAGATGATTTTTTCTTTAACCTTCTCTTCAGTGGAACCATATGGGGAATGGGAAGGGAAAAAGTACAGCAGAGGTGCAGGTTATCTTCATATTTATTCATCAGAGTTCATCTGTCTCCCTGCAGACATGCTGCATGTGAACATTAGATGGTGGGTAGGATATGCCTGCTATTCTCAGCTACAGGCTTTTTAGAGCCAGAGATGCTGAGATTCCAAAGGCTACTTGCAGGTCTGTGGTGAGATAACCCTTTCCTTGAGACCGGAAAAATACATCTGAAAAGATGTGAGACTTAAGGGAATTGTAGAATGAGTTTGAGTCAATCTTTTCATGTGCATTGAACAGGAGTATCTAACTTTGCAAGTGTTAGTGCTATAACATTTCAAAGTATACGTTTTAATATTTTAAATCTGCCTCCATCCACCCCTCTGCTTCGTTTTCTACATCCCAAACTTATAAACCCCATATCATAAATATTATATTTAATCTGTAAGATTTTTTAGATATTTGTGGAACTGAACATGTCCCCTCATAAATGTGTGGTAATTATTTGCCCAACCACACATTTATGCTAATTATGTGTGTGTGTGTGTGTGTGTGTGTGTGTGTGTGTGTGTGTGTGTGTGTGTGTGTGTGTGTGTGTGTGTGTGTGTGTGTGTGCATGCTGTGGATGCGTGTATCTGTGTGGGACTGTGTAGCAGAGGCTAAGGTGAAGTCTGCGTTAGCCAGGCTGAGTGGATGGATGGAGAACATCCGCATTAGTCGTGACTGCTCAGGCATCTGTAGGAGGATCTGACTAGCACTCACTGCTCCCTTATATAACACACTGGAGCACATCGAGCACTGATTATAAGGCCACAGGTCAGCTTTCTCAACACCTCTGCAATGATGTGTGTCCATGTTTCTGTGAGTTTGCAAGATTTAAGATTATGTAATTTTAGTGTGGGTGCGGTTAATGAGCTATTGCACGTGTGTACTGACCTAGAAAACAACAGAAATTGAAATAATGAAAAAAAGCATGTAGCATATAACACATTTCCCCCAGGAGGTTTTAATACAGGGATACCTATCAGCATCAGAGCATCAAATATCTGTTAACAGCATATGTTTCTCAATTTACACTCTTACACCCATAAAATGGGTTAAAATGAAACTTTTTGGTTTTTACCAAGTTTTGATATTAGGTAAATATAACCTCAGATGAAAAACAACACATGATGTGTCATTATTCACGAACAAAAATGAAGAAAAAATGCATAAGTAGTATGTAAGAAGAAAAAACTAAGACTATCCTTTAGCAGTTTGCTGGTCTGGAGCATTCAGGTGTGTTAACACAATGCCAAGGAGGAAAGACATCAGCAATGATCTTAGAGAAGCAATTGTTACAGCTCATGAATCTGGGAAAGGTTATAAAGTCATTTCCAAACTATTTTGAGTCCATCATTGTACAGTGAGAGGGATTTTACAAAAGTGGAGAACATTCAAGACAGCTGTCAATCTTCCCAGCAATTAACGTCCCAGCAAGTTCACCCCAAAGTCAGACCGTGCGATGCTCAGAAAAACTACCACAAAGAAACCCAAAGAGCTACATCTCAGACTCTACAGGCCTCAGTTATCATGTCAAGTGTTAAAGTTCATGAAAGTATAATTAGAAATAAAATGAACAATGAAATGTGAGCTGTGCATAAATGAATCCTGGAAACATCAATGAAATGAAGCAACATTGTAAAGAGGAGTGGGCCAAAAAGGATGTGAGACTGATAACATCATACAGAAAACAACCACTTCAGCTTATTGCAGTTAAAGGTGGTTGTACAAGCTTAAATCATGGAGTGGACTTAATTTTTTCAGACAGTATTTTTACGTTTTGGTTTAGTTTTTGTTAAATACAAAAATATACAGTGTAATATGACAAAAGTTATTCATCTGAAGTTGTATTTACTCAAATCTGAAACCTAGTAACGACCATATGAATTTTTACAACATCTTGAATAATGTCTAAAACTTTAGAATTGAGTGAAAATATTTAAACTCATGATTTTGGTCAAGGGTTTGCTTGATACTCTTAATGAGGCAGGAAAAAGCTCAAGAACTTTCATCTACTGATTAGTCTTTCTGCGAAGTGCCTGTTCAGAACTAAACAGAGATTTAGCCTCACAAACAAAAATAGATATTATCCATCATAACTTGGCAAAAGCTCACAAATAATGAGTATAGTGAGAACAGAAGGCAAACCTCTACACTCTTGTCATCAGCTTTCAACATAGCAACATAGTAACAAGCTTTATTCCATCACTAAGCTACTGACCGTTTGTCTGTTTATGTTTTAAATACTATCAAATCTGATCCTCAATTTTTTTTTTTCTTTCTCTTCTTCCTTGTGCTAAAGATGGCAGTGTTAGTTGTAGTATGTTCGTAGTTGTAGACTTGGACCTCCTCCACAATTCCAGGGATTACCAAGAAACTTTGTGCTGTTTTTTTAGTTTTTTCACATGTTTCACATGCCAATCTGCAGTCTGGGAGTCGTGCATCTGGATTAGAAAATCTAAACAAAAAACAAGCCCTCAAATGGAGATTTATGGTAAAAAAAATAGCCACAGAAAGTAACAATTTATTTTTACTCAAGTACTGTGCTAAAATTCTTGCTTTCCTTAAGTAGTATTTGTAATTTCCCATTTGTAAAAATCAATCATTTTGACTTTTGACTACATGTTCATACCGCTAAATGAGTATGTTTAAATTCTGGGTTAAAACAGTTCATTTAGATGCTTTTCAACAAAAGTGGTGCATAGATCACCTTGAGTGAATGGACATTATGCACAATATAAATTAAATGAAAAACACTAATCAAAACTAGAACATTGGTGTATTAGTGGTCATTTTTATACTGATTTATCTTTTAAATTAAAAACTGATAATCTCCCCATCTCTTTCTCCGTCTCTCAGTGTGTCTTTCTTCTTCCTCTTTCACACTCTTTTTCACAGTGACAGTGTGTCCAGATGGAGTGTGTGCCATGCTCTCAGATGTCCTTCTGGCTAATCATCCCTCATACACCTCTATTTATCCATCCATAGCAAGCATACACAGAAAAACTCTCAAGCTCTTTTCTCTGACATGTAAACAAAGTAATACATGCACAGTCAGGATGCATGGTATTAGAATGGGTAAACAAATGCTGGGTTAGGCCTTCCTTTGTTCTCAAACTGCCTGAGTTCCTGGTTTCATGGATTCTGCATGTTCCTGGCAAATCGGCTCCATGTTGTTATGATTGCATCAAGTCACTGCATTTACTGGATTCAGATCTGCTGACTGGGGAAGCCACTTAATGACTCATTCTCGAGTTCAAGAAAGTGGTTTGAGATGACCTTTTCTTTGTGACACGGTGTATTATCATGTTGGAAGTATCCATTAGAAGACAGTAAACTGTGGTAATAAAGGATGCAGGTGGTCAGCAACAACTCTCTAACAGACTGTGGCATTTAAACCATGATTGTTGATATTAAGAAGTGTGTCAAGAAAACATTCTTCACATGATTACACCATCAGCAGCAGCCTGGACTGTTGATGCAAGGCAGTTTGGGTCCCTAGTTTCATGTTGTTGATGCCAAATCATGACCAAACCATCTGCCGAACCAAATGCAGCTATATTTTCTCATCTTCAACTGCCCAGTTTTGGTATGCTTGTAACCACAGTTGTTAAGATTTTAACACGATAAACCACAACATCCCACTATCCTACCATACTACCTGAATTGTTGATATGATTGCATATCAACACGTCTTCACTCACTGATTGTGAATCTCATTTAAAAACACACTTTTACTCCCTGGTCTTCAATCCAGAGTGGTGTGGTATGGTATGGTATGGTATGGTATGGTATGGTATGACTCCATCTAGTGAAGACAAATGTTCTCTGAGATATACACCTGGATAAAGGAGCAAAACTTTGCCAAGCAACTGCCACAGTCCCAGTGTTAACTTTTTTGCATGATTTAGACATTTTTAAATCCAGGTTAAAAACATTTCTTTCTCATGTGTCGATGCATGAAATCTGCACGATATCTTTTAACTAATCTAGACTGTTGCTTGTTTTTAAATTAATTTGAATTGTTTCTCTTTATATTCCTTTATGTATTTCTAATGCTTCTTACACTGCCTTCTGCAATGCTTTTATTTTATGTAAAGCACTTTGAAATATTTTGAACATGAAATGTGCTGTACAAATAAATTTGACTTTGACTTCGACTATGGTTAAGTGTGATTGGACTCAGTATTATATGTATGCTCAATAAAAGCAATGAAATTAGGCTTTGACGGTAGACATCAAGCAGTAAAGCTTGGTTGTTGGACTCTGGATATATCATGCCATCCAACTTGTTGTTGGAGGCGCTTGGCAAAGTTAGATGGTCACTGCCTCCTGGCTCCAGGCAGCTAACCATAATGGCTTTTCCCAGGGCTTCAGTGTAGTATCTCTTGAGGTGTTTAAAGTCCACCATCTGGGTCTCCATTTTTTCCCCCATCGGCAACAGCAGGCCTTTAACTTCCACCAGCTGTGGTGTGATGGTCGCTGTTGTGGGACAGGCCCCTTGTGGTCAAAGACAACTGCACTCCCAGCTGCCTGCTCAGAGGACTTTGGGTGTACGTAAAGGCCAGGTGCGGGGTCCCTGTCCCTTGACGCTCTGTTCAAATCTTGCAACCTTAACCTCGTGTGGTGTGGCAGTTTTGCCCTGGCTGTCCGTTTTGGCCTTCCGGGTAACCCAATTCTCCTCCATCTTCCTTTTCCTCAAATGGTGAAGATAGCGAGGTGAGGTTTAGTTGGTTTAGTTGGAAAAATCAACCCCACTGGATAAAAAAGTACATGATATTATGTACGATACTACTGAACTACCTCAACTCACCGTGATAGCCTTTCCTTCAACTAAACCTCTCAAAGTTTGAACTATTGAACACATCAGTCAGCCAGTCTATCTGTCAACATCTGTGAGAAAAGTCGTCTCTTCATTTTAACTCAAGCAAGACTGCGAGAAACCTGAGTGTCATGACTGATGATAGTCCATGCAGGATGCTTAAGTAGTCCTCCTTTTGTTTTTTTTCATAGACCAAATGCTAAATCAAGAGCTTCGTTAACAAGATGTATGTTGTTAAGAAAGAGACATATGAGGCAGGACTGGCATCTGTTTTCGGAAATTTGTCGCAGATATTCACATATTTTTTCCAGTTTGTTCAAACATCGTTCACTAAGTCTGAGTAACACTTTAACTGATTCTGACCTTTTGGGGAGCAAAGTGTGTTAGTGTGAGTGTTAGCTTTCAAAAGAGACAAAAATCAAGCATTTACTCCTTATAGTTCTAGAGTAGCTTTCAATTTACTTTGGATATGCCATCAATAGGTGTTTTAGGCTAATTTTACAGGGATGGAAAGCGGTTATTGTAACAAACATCAATACATCAAATACAAAATTAACATTATTCATTTCCGATCTTTGATGTGAGCATTATCTGAGACTCTTGACCTTTGTTTAAGATTCTGTGCTTTGCACTGCTGCCAAATGATTGTCTGATTGGATAATTGCATGAATAAGCAGGTGCACTGGTGCTCCTAATAAAGTGACTACAGGCAACGGCAAGATAGTGCTGCCTTCCTTTCCAGTCACTGAAATCGGCATATTGTTGAGGTGTGAATTATTGCTAGAGCACAGCAAAAAGTGTATGTGGGCATACATGTGTGGTAGTTTTAAAAATTTTAGAAGTGATGTTATTTTTCCTGTTGAATGCACTCTTGGATACATCCATTTGTAGTTTTAAGGACGTGCAAAAAAACCTTTTCAAATTGATTTTTATTTTTTTTGTTCTTTGTACATAGTTATTTTTTATTATTCTCTCTGTCTATTCTCCTAATTATTATTTTGATATTTCTGCACAATAATAACCTCTCTCTTTGTCAAGTTTCATCAAAGCAGAAAGTTTCACATCTTCACTGATGGGTTGACACTGAATCAAAATTGTTTATAAGCATGTATCTAGGTCCTTGAACAAGAAATGCATGCAGCAAATTACACAGCTTCAAACAGTATGAAGCAACTAATGCCAGCACACAGTAAGATACACCGGATGCACTGGATTTATCAAAAATTCCTATAAAATCAACCTGAATGCCCACAGTACAGTGCACATGGCGTTGTGACTGACACCACCTCTGCGATGAAGAGGTGATAAAAGAAGGAGTAAGATTTGCTCTCGTAACAGTTTTTGATTACAGTGCACTGTGATTGTGTGTCAGAGGGGAGGGTAAATCCAGACATATTCAGAGAGGTCAGGCGGGTCAAATTCCTCAGGAAGAGAATGTGGAGACGAAGGCAGAAACATGGGAACTCAGGAACCCACCCTGCACCTCTTGCTGCACCCAGCGTTAACTGTTGCTTAGAAACCAAAGAGCGCTCCTGAATTTTTTTCACTCCCTTCCTTTCTTTCTTCTCTAAAAGATACAATTTTCATTATGATCCGCTGTTAAGAGAAGTATTGAACTCTTGCGGTGAATTGGTCTACTGACATTCAGGAGCAACAGGCGGTTCTCCAACAATCGCGCTCTGATTGTAATTCACAGTCTGTGAATTACTTGACTAAAATACTGGGTGTGCCTGACAAAGGACTGTGTTGTGTGCATGCGGCAGAGGAGAGAGAAATAGAGATAGGGAGCAAAATGGGGATAGATCAAAGAAGTGGAAGACACAGAATAGGAGATCCCCCTTTTAAAGCTCTTGTGTTTTTTGCCTAAGAGGTGAAAACAGACACAGAAAAGAAATTAGTCAATAGTCCTCCAAGTTCACTCATCGGTTTTCGTTGTCTGTGAAACTACACATTGCATTGACCATCCCAAGGCTCATCTAAACATCTGAATGTGCGTTATCATGTGTTTTACCCTCAAAGGTAAAATGACTTTTGGGTTTATGTGTTGCTCTAAAAGCTGCCGGGATCTTCCACCTGCCACGCACTGCGCTTACCACCATTTTTATGAGTAAAATATCTGGGGAACTGAAATTCAAGTTTTGTTACAGAAAGCATAGGGTCAGGCACCTCCAAAATGTTTGTGCAATTACAGATGCAGTTATATAATGTTATGTAATTTAAAAATCGAAAAGTGGATTTCAAAATACAACCCTCCACCAGTTTTACTCTGTTACACTTACACCACATTTAAAAGACATATCCACTCTATGTGTGCTTTTTTTTTTTTAACTTTGATGTGAAACAGGGAGGAGGGAGGAGGATGGAGAAGTAAGAGGAGGCAGATGAAGAGAGCAACAGGACTGGGACGTACGAAGGTGGAGGACGCGTAGGTGTAAAAGCAGCTGGGGAGAGGAGGCAGAACTGACACACAAAGGTGGATGATGCTTCATTTCCAGGGAGATGTTTTCCCGCGAGTCCTCTGCCTCCTCATGTACATCCACAGAACGGCCGAACCCTGCAGCATCCAGCCACCGAGGCAAGAATTTCTCTGGCTGTTGTCTCTGTTGACTCATAGAAAACACACAGGTGAGATACAGGGTTAAGTATATGGGGAGGAGGCAAAGCATCCACTGCTATTCTGTGTAATATGTAACCCTGGGGAAGTGGTGGGACGAGCTTGAAAGTGGTAGATGATGGTGTGTGTGAGGCAGATGTGTGTTGAATCCTAACAAGGTGAGATAACTCTTAACAGATCCAAAAAACATTATTATGTAGTGTAGTCCAACAAAACAAAGACTCACTGATTTAATTAACTTTTTTTTTTACATTAAATTGTTAAAAACTCATTAAGTTTGACTGCCTTATTGATATTTTTGCAGACAGTAAGATAAAGCCATCCTGCAATTATCATAAGGTATTAAATGCTTTTGTCACCTACAGCCCTGTGCTGAGTTTTGAGCCACACCTCACTCTGTATATGCTGCCAGGAAAACAGAAATAGGTGCAGCATGTGCAAACATAAATGGAAATACAATATATAAAACAAAAACAGAATTCGGAAAATTCTTTCCAGCTTGAAAGTCAATAATTTGGTATTAGCCCCTTTATTTTTCAACGCAGCCTGAACCCTCTTAGACAAGCTTTCTTTAAGGAGTCTTCAGGAATAGTTCTCCAGGCTTCTTGAAGGACATCCCAAAGCTCTTCTTTGGATGTGGGCTGCCTTTTGTTCCGTTCTCTGCCAACATGATCCCACACTGCTTAAGTAATGTTGAGCTCCGGGCTCTGGGGAGGATTCATCCCTCCATCAGACCTGTCACCACTGATTTTCAGTCCACTTCTTGTGTCATTTGGCACAGCTCAGCCTTTTCTCCCTGTTTCTCTCCCTTAAGAACAGCTTCTTGACAGCCACCCTTCCATGGAGCCCATTTCTGATGAGGCTTGGGCCAACAGCAGATGGATCAGCTGAAGGTCCAGATGCATCTCTGTTCACCTGCTGTGATTTTTCTTCTTTTTTTTTTGTCTTCCACTTGTCTATTTAGGAATCACCTTGCTGGTACAAAAGTACTATTTTATATCTGTGAAACTGTGCTATCTCTGGCATTTTTATAGCTGCATCTAAAGAGATGGAAACAGATGATTGTTTTAGTGACAGGCTGCTATTAGCAAAGTGCATATAGGTATATATATATAGGTATACTGTATATCTATATATATATATATATATATATATATATATTTTTTTTTTTTTCTAAACAAAGTAAAGTGAGATATTATGTTTGTGACCAGATGATGTTTGTTACCACAGCACAAGTATAAAAGAGAGACCATTTTATTACATATTTTCTACAGTAAGATAAGGGGTTGAGCGTCACATTAGAAGGCTGAAGTGTTAAAACTGCATTTTTCAGAGCATTGACACCCAGAAGGTGAAACAAATGTTAATGAAGAAAGTGGAACAGTGGTGATTGTTAAAATATGAATATGAATCTTATCTGACAGAAATAGTTGTCAGGAAAGAAAGAAAAAAAAAAGGGCTGACAGAGAAACTGTAATTGTAAACTACTCTAAGAGATTTTAAGAGTGATTTTGGTACCTTCTCCTTTCCGTCTGAAATAAATAAAAAAAAAGTATGTACTCCTCTCTTTGCACAGGATATACAACTAAAAATACATCAGGTTTTAGTTTCTTCGAGTAAATGTCATGCAAAGTGTGAGGAAATTGGAACTGACTAACATTTCAGAGCAGTTCAGCCATTCACTTCTGCCTCGATGACTAACATTACTCTTCTGTTCGCTGTAAATTGACACATCAGACTCTTGTGAATCGTTGCATCCCTAACAAACATTATCTCACAACCTTGTATATTCCTAAAATGTTCTATCTTACACTGTAAAATTGTTGGAGTTGAATACTATTTCTTTTTATTCTATAATTGGACTTTAAGTGGCACCACAGAAACAAGAGACAAAATGGCAGGGTGTGATTTCAAACTCGGTCATAGTCTCGTCTGGGAAGTTGCGAGAGTTGGGCACCCCAAGAGATCTGAACTCTCCAATAACTTTTACCAAATCTCAGACCTTAATTAGCTTGCTCACAGTTATTGTTAGGAAAGGTTAGATGATGCATATTTCAATTCAAATTTCTAAATTGCATTTTTTCCCTAAAACCCCCTCCCAACAATCCAGTGCCATTGGCTCCTCTACCTCCTCGAATGGGTAGCCGTTTCCTCAGATTATAATGTAATTAAAAACATAGATAAAAGCATTTTGGAAACAAGTTCTGTTGACTGACGAAATTCTAATAGCATTTCTCAATAATGGCTTTTCTCAATAATATTCTAGAAAAAATAGGTGTAGATCCATGGGAGCAAAACATTTTCCAAGTGTTAAGCACTGGTGTGGCGCAATCATGCTCTGGGCTTGTGTCGCAGCCAGAGGCACAGGTAACATTTCTCCAGTTCAGGGAACAATGAACTCAATTAGATAAACATAATAATGATTCCATATACACCTAAAGATCCATGTGGCCTTCACAGTTCCAAACACTGAATCAGCTTTGAACATACCACGATACAGTAGTGCATGCAGACCTCACGGATTATTGGCAGGACTAGGTGAGTAAGGAGGAGGAAGTTTAAACCATTTCTTCCCTTGAATCATTTCAAACATGAGTCAATGAATGCAGAATGAATGCAGACATGGCTGCTGGAACACATTCCTCCATCCATCTTTTAAGCCCTGTATTCACAGATTTTTTGATAACCATAAATATATATATATGTTTAATGCATTTGTGTTTATTGTTCACATTCACTTTTCCATACGTCCGGGACATCACTCAGTGGGGTTACATGGCACTGAAAGGATCAGATTATTGGCTAAATTACAATAAAACTGAGTTATTAAGTTCATGTAGACACCTTAATCGGACAAGAAATTGGATCGGATCGGATTACTCGCGATCTGATTAAGACCCCAAGATAACTTGGTTGAAAGTCAAATTAAACGTGCTTGTAGACGGTGAAGCACGTGATGAATTAGATTTTGCGTTCTGCTCATGCTCCAGATTTTTCCCCGTGAACCAGAAGTCTGAAGAGACGATATCACTGTTGTCGCCGTCAGAAACAAACAAACAACGCGATGGAGAATGCGCCGTTGTGCATCGCGTTTGTGCAACAAGCAGCTCATCACAAACGGAATGTAGAGGGACGTAGCTTCATCTTGCTTATAGTTTGCAAATTTCCTCGAATACCTGAGTTTGTTGTTTTTGGTGGTGGTAAAGCGGTCAAACGGAAGTGGCTCTATTAGCATTAGTTGAAATGGGTACAGCGCTACCTATCGTATCGGAGTATGACGCGCTTTGTGCCAATGATTCGATTAATTCACCGCCATATATCCCATATATCCAAGGATAATTACCCTTGCTCAAATAAGAAGCAACTCAGTCTTATTGTAATTTAGCCAATAATCCGATCCTTTGTCTATATAGGGCAGGAAACTATTATGAGATCAACTGTCAATACTGTCAAAAACTGTTGCTCGCATACAGTATTACTTAAATTCAATTGTGTGAGATTTGTTGTAAATGGTGCTGTGTGGATGTGATTTATTTTTTGTTGTTGTTCTTTCTTTTCGGTGGGGACTGGAAGAGGGAAAAACCCCAGTTTAAAAAATATCTGTGTTGCTATGTACTGAGCCTAAGACTATACAGGTAGACATAGATAGCAGACAGTGGTAAGAGTAAAGGAGGGGAGATTACAGTCCTTGTTAACAACAGACGGTGTTATCATTGACATGTTACAAGAATGAGTTATGCATTTTGATTATTGAACTATTGGTTTTGTCTATCAAGAAAGTTCACTTGTGTTACCTGCTGACGCTGCATTTGATGTTATTAGCTCACTTGTTGCTTAGCTACATCAGCCATGTGGTGATTTCTGGAGACTTCAACCAACTCTCTCTTTCTGCTACACTTCCAAGATTTTTCCAAGATTCCAAGATTTGTTTTACTACAAGTTTAATTTCCCTTTGAAGATTAATAAAGCATTACTCAATTAAATTCCCCATCCAACGAGTATTGACCCTCCACTGGCCATCCATGGTGGCGAAACTTTTTATTTTGATACTGTAAAAGTTCTCCCGCTTAAACTATAAAATAAATGTGTATGAATTTACTCATTTTGGAAATCGGGCATTCTATTACTTTACTTGCTTGTTTGGCTGTTCTGTGTTACAAAATGATGATTAGAGGTGCCAAACTTTTGCATGTCAAAGACAGCATTTTTGATAAAGTAGTTGATGGCTGTCATATAAACATGATAAATTATATTTAAAATTCCCATAATATTCATCATAAATAGATGAATACATCAGACCTTTCCGTTGTAGATTTAAATTTCAAAACAGATGTGAGACTAATATAGCTTTTAGTAATCAAACTCAAGGAATTTCAATACCATTAAATATTGGGTCTAGAGCTGTTTTACAAATGGATAATCAAACAAACATGAATGTGATGTTCTCACTTATTTTAGATTTATTAATGGGAATTTCCCAAATAAAACTAAACATCTCAGAACTACGAGTAAGGGAGGGGTTTTTCTTTGTAGCGGTGTGTCACTAATCATGAAGAAATGATACCAATTAAACAAGAACTCATCCAAATGTCTTATTCAGCCTTTAAATTATCAATAATTTAGAGGTCTTTATTCAGAGGTTCTCAGAAATTACCCAAACGAGGTAGTCACCATTCTTTAGCATTTATGTTTTTTGGAAACTGCCCATTATTTTCTGGAAAGATAAAAGTTGAAACCTGAAAAGTGGAACGGTTTACTCTACATAAGTTTACATCAAAGACATTTTTGAGATGGCTGTCCTTCATGCAGCATTTTATCCCACATTTGGATCTAAGTAATATTCATTCTCTCTGACAAACAGAAAACTTTTCAACAAGTTGGTGAATAATCGATGATAATTGATGAGTATTCATTTCCTGTCAGTTCTCAATAAATATATATTCTTTAGGAATGACAGCTCCTGCATTTTCATATAATTATCCGGTCTGGCCCTGGGCCGCTGTGCAATCTTTACAATCATACAGGTACATGTCAGCAGCTTCAGTTAATGTTCACATCAAATATCAGGATGGAAAAAACATGCAATTTGAGTGACTTAGAGCTTTGGCACAATCTTAGTGGCAGATGAACTTTGAGTATTTCTGAAACTTTAACTACAGTTATCCTCCTTCCTTCCTTTGACGTGTCAATGTTTTCATCTGTTTTAAACTAAAAGCAACATTTCTTATGAATGCAGGGATTTATAGAGGAGTTATTCCGTTTTTAAAAGAGTTGATGTTTACCACTTGGTTCAGCATTGTGGTTTATTTTTGATAGACTAATCATTTTATTTTTATTTTCCACCATTACTCCTTCTCATGTAATTGTTTCCAGTTAGTACGGAACATTATGAATAAAAGACTCATTCACAATCTACATCTTCAGTGTGTTTTCCAAAAAAAGTTTTCCACCTTTTGTTTTGTTTTGTTTCAGATGCATCATTAAATGGATTTTCTTCTCTGTTTTTCTCACAATATTCCACAATGAAAAGGCAAAAACATATTTTTGGAGTGTTTTGAAATAGCTCAATCAGATAAGTATTCAGGCGCTATTGAGCCCAATTCCATTTCAACCTTTGCCTACTTAAGCCCTTAAAGGAAAACGCCGGAAAGTTTCAAATTTACTATTTTCCCTGGTACATGTTCCCCAAAATCGATTTCTCACCTTGTTTACATTTGTCAGCCCGAGAGAGTAACATTCGCGAATGTTTGAAATTCAAGTTATACCGCTCTGGCTCTCCCTCCCTAGCGCCGCCATGTTCACTCAACATGACGTCAGAAATGCAAACATTTTTTCTACAGCAATGGAAGACACTTACGAACTGTCTTGGTCTGACTCGGACCCGGAGATAGAATGCGAAGTTTCGCCTGAGTCCGAGTCAGATCATGATCAGCCTCTCGATCCAAGTTATGTTAGCTTATAGCCATCAGCCGAGATGGTCGGATAAGGCTAAAAATAAGGATGGACAAGTGGCTGTCGCAGCAGCCGCGACACCGCCGCCAAATGCTAACGACTCACCGGTTGTATCCACGAGCCGTGAGGCGTTTCCGGACCCCATACCCAACCTTGTGTACCATTTCCAGGCCTACCGGCAGGTGACCTACTTTCTCCATGGGAGACTTGGGAAGCGCTTCCGAAGAGTGATTCCCTCCTGTGCGGTGTGGGCGATCAGGGATAAATATGAGTCGCAGGACGGGACCTACAAGGGTTTCCTTCACGCCGACGAGGCAGTTGTAGACTATCACTACAGATATATGTGAACATACATGTTGAAATAAAAATAATTTCTAATTCTACTATATACAGGTAGTATTCAATCATTGTGTATTTCCAAGTTACACTCTACACTTTGTTAGAGCACACTCCCGCCACACAAGTAGAATTTTATTTCCGCTGCACAAGTAGAATTGCATTTCTGACGTAAAATATGCCCGGATGTGGCTGAACATGGCTGCGCCCATGGCCAGAAGTGAAAAAATCTGGGAGCGCAAGGTTATGGGTTGAATAATGTAAAACAGTGTGAGAAATCGATTTTGGGGGACAAGTGTCAGGGAAAATAGGAAAATTGAAATTTTCCGACGTTTTCCTTTAAGTTTCCCCCATTCACATCAAGAAAGCATTCATTTCTGGGTGAAGAGGCAGGAAAAGTGATTCAGCCCTTCAAACTGAGTTTTTTTCAGAGACCCACTTCAAATTAAGAGTTATAATAAATTTCACCACAGATCATCACACGATCAACACAGTTCAACAAAATTTGTTACTTTCACAGGTTAATTGAAAATAAAATGAGGTCCCTATACCCTTAATATGTGGCTAACTTAAACAAAATTTGTTTGAAGTCAATCAGACAAACTGATACATCAGCATTTCCACAAACGAAATATATATTTTCTTTTCTTACCATTAACAAAAATACTGTACTCAACTACAAAAGAATGTCTACAGCCCACACAGCTGTAAGATAATCAACTGATCACCCAATCTGCCTGCTAATTTAGACCTGTTTACATCTGATTTACATTTACATCTTTTTACATAGAAAGAAAGAACTAACACCTGATAATGTATCAGTTTCGCAAAGGGCATCCCATTCCATGGAGTAATATTTTGACCACTTCCCAAGTAAATTTGTTTCTTAGTTGAAATTAAGGAGAAGTGGTAACACTAAGAATTGGGTCTTGCTGAAAGCACCTTTGGCAGTAATTGCAGCAATCTAGTAGTGATCTTGAAAGCTTGACATGCCTTTTCTTTGGAAGTTTGTCAGAATCCTATTAGGAGAAAGCTTGATTAAATTGGGCGGGGATTTTCATCACATTACTGAGCTGGTTTCAGGTCCGGTATTTGGTTGGGTTTTGACTGTCTGCTTCAGGTTGCTGTTGAAATGTAAACCTTCACACCCAGCTAAAAATCATGGGCACTCCAGAAAGGGTTTTCAATCAGGATCGATCTATAGTTTTCTTTGTCTACTTTTCTGTGTATCTCTCTTCCTGTAGCAGGAAAGCATCCTCATGTAATGATACCATCAATATCTTTGTATGAATGGCGTTTATCATGGAATGATGTTTAATCTACTAAATGGATTTTACTTCTCAAACTTCCTCACAATCGACAAATAGCTGTTGTCCTTCTGTAACATTTCTCTATCTTCCAAAGGAAACTTTGGATCTCCTTCATAGTGATCATTAGCTTTGTGCTTGGACTGTTTGGAGAGGAGTCCTTTATCCCAAATTACTCAGTTTGGCAGTCAGATTTCCTGCGTTGTAGAACAATGAAGGCTACTGCGTTTTTCTGTACTTTAAATGTTGCAGATTCTTATTGCATTCTTCATCGGATATGTGTTGTGTTACAGCTTTTTACCACCTCAGAAACATCAACAGAATTAAAGGTTTCCTCTCCCAAAAAGACCAGGAGAAACTCATCCATGCATTCATCTCCAGTAGACTCGATTACTGTAATGCTCTTTTAACTGGACTTCCCAAAAAGAGCATTAAACATCTGCAGCTCATCCAGAACGCTGCTGCTAGAGTTTTAACCCGGACTAAGAGATCTGAACACATCACACCAGTTTTAATATCTTTACACTGGCTTCCAGTCAGTCACAGAATAGATTTTAAAAGCCTGCTGATGGTTTACAAATCCCAGAACGGTTTAGGCCCAAAATACATCTGTGATATGTTCAGAGAATATAAACCCAGCAGAGCTCTTAGATCCAAGGACTCAGGTCAGCTGGTTCAGTCCAGAGTCCAGACTAAAC
Organism: Odontesthes bonariensis; assembly: GCF_027942865.1. Classification (NCBI taxonomy): domain Eukaryota; kingdom Metazoa; phylum Chordata; class Actinopteri; order Atheriniformes; family Atherinopsidae; genus Odontesthes; species Odontesthes bonariensis. Next base: position 32,523,255 of record NC_134517.1, on the reverse strand, counting down.
ATGGAGAAGCAGCATTTAGCTGTTATGCTGCTAACAAGTGGAACAAACTGCCAGTGGAGATTAAACTTTCAGCAAATGTAGACATTTTTAAATCCAGGTTAAAGACATTTCTGTTCTCATGTGTCTATGCATGAAATATCTTTTAACTTATCTAGACTGTTGCCTGTTTTTAAATTCATTTAAATGATTTTATTTGTTTCTTTTTAAATTCTTTTATGTATTTTTAATGCTTCTTGCACTCCCTGCTGCAATGCTTTTATTTTATGTAAAGCACTTTGAACTGTTTGTACATGAAATGTGCTATACAAATAAATTTGATTTGATTTGATTTGATTTACAATCCTTTCTGGCAGTTCAAGCAAGAAGTCTCTTGACTTCATTGTTGGTTTTAACTGACGTCAACCCTTAGACCTCATACAGACAGGTGTGTGCCATTTTAATCAAGGGAAAGTTACATCAATTAGGCACAGGTGAACTCCAAACACCTGCTTTTGCTTTGTATCTAATCCAGTGTGAATCCTGTTATGGCAAAGAGCACAGTTACTATTTAGGCTTCTAGTAAATATTGTTGACTCATGGGCAGTTGACAGAACTCAGGTTGGGGAATTCCAACAATGATAACACACACCTGTCCACCATTTATTTAGTGTGTTTGACTCTCTCCTGGTAACATGAACTCACACAAATGCACAAATAAAACACTTGGTTTGACTGGGCTCTGATGCGAAATGAAGCCGTGGTAAAGATCTAATGAGTCACAGTCACTCCATACAGGATGGAAAAGCTCACAACAGAAATAAAACCCAACAGTGCTGCTTTGAATAAGGACGGCTCCGACCAGCAGCTCAGTGATGCCATTCATCAGTGAAATGAGTGAAATAGAAAGAATGATTCTAAATGTTTCATGTAATTTCTCGTCTTCAAAGGAAAACATTCCACTCTAAAAAGGTTCTCCTTGAATTAATCATCCAACATCATACAGTATCAAATAAATACCGTGTTTTTTTACTCATTAATAGTTCTCTGCTCCTCCTCATGCAAGCAACATTTTCTCTTTTGTTTCAGCAGAAACCTCACATCCACTTACCTGAATCAAAATGTCACTCAGCTCTGTAATACCTCTCAGTGTCCTGCCCCAACATGAGAGAACATCGCATTGACTTTTCTCTAGTGCCCTCCCCATCAGAGCGGTGAAGGTTCAAGCTGCATGATAATTTGGATGAATCAGTCAGGGACGAGGACACTTCAGTCTCTGTCACACAGTACACAACTTTTCCAGCTGGCCAATTCTGAAATATATTCATAAATGTTCTCAGCCTGAGCCTAATACGTTAGACTGAAGTAAACTATTCTCTTGCACTACACCGAATGGCTTCACATGTAAAAACTTTCTGTTATAATCATAGTTTATTGGTTATTATTAGTGTTGTGTAAACCAAAAAGGAAAAGCAATCAAACTTGTCATATCTAAAAATATGATGTGATACGAAAGCGACAGTAGAACATTTTTTCATCTAGAAAAGATATACTTTTGTCTCGATAGAATAACTGTATAATCTCAAATTACACTTATCTCTGTACAATTTTCCTTACATTTATTGTCATCTGAGTTCATCTGAACATTTTCCATGTTGCTCCTTTTTGTGTGTTTTTCTTTTTTTCTTTTCAGTTCAGTTCAGTCTAAAAATCTGCAGGTTTTTCAATCCTTTATGAGTCACAGCTGATGTTTCCACCAATAATTATGCGGATGTTGAGGTTTCACATCAGAAAAGGTTCAGGGAAATGGTAAAATTTGAAAAAGAAGAAAACAAAAACGGATTGAAACATCCTTTGTAAATTAATTTTGACAGTGAATATTTACATGATTGATCACACAATAAGCTGTTTCTTTTTGGAGAGAATAATTATGGCCAGTACTTGTTGAAATGAAAGACTAACAACAGCTAAAAAAATTATTCCTGAAAAACTCTTAGTTTTTATCTCCAATATTGCCAAAGATTGGTTTTGTTTGTGTCTTTTTCCTCAATTTGTGGTTGAATACCTTAACATTTTGACAATAGTAGCCTTTATCACATGTTGGTTGTGGCTTATTGGCATAAAAGGTGTCTTTGTTAACCTGCTGCTGTTTCTCCTCAGTATTTCATACATGTGGGCCAGAGGTGGCTCAGCCCTGTAAACGGTGTGAACTCAACTGAGTGACCACAGTGTCGTTGGTTAAAGGGACGTGTTAGCTTGTTTTACTACCTCCCTTGCCAGCTCAGAGGCGTAACAGCAGTGTTCGACCCTCCATGCTGCCTCTGTATTTTCACACGACACAATGTGCAAAAGGCACATCGGACCCAGCTTGAAAGGCATATGTGAAAAGGCCCACAGCTTAGTTCATTCACCCCAAAACACCTAATGGAATCCTTCCAAATGCAGATTTTTCTGGTTGGGCAATATTCAAAAGAATTGTTTTCAATTTGCTTAACAATTGCCAAGGTCTTAATTATTTTATAGAGGCCCAATAAAATAAATTAATTTAATAAAAAGTGCTTTGTAATTAAATAAATTCTACATTTAAAAATACAACGTGCCAAACAATGTGATATAATAGGACCATAAAAATAGAATATATAAAAAATGACATATACAAAAACACAATGAATGGGAATTAAAACAAAATAGGACACACCAGACAATAGACAAGTACAGAGTACAACTCACAGATTTGTGGCTGCCTCTCCAAAAGCTAAATCTCCTCTGTGTTTTAGTCAAGTTCTCAGATAATCCAAGAGCATGTGTCTGGTTGACTGCGGTGCTTTTCTGCAGGACTCTCAAAGACTGACATTTCAACACTTAACGGTGGTGGGCCTCATGCTTGGACCTGTAGCGACAATCAGTGACAAGGTCAGACGCACAATTAGTCAGGGAATTTGATTGGTTGGACCCCTTTGCTGCCACTTTAAAAACAAATAACTCAACTTTCAACCACAAGCTATGTTAGCAAAGTGAAAGCAGCGGACCTAGAATTCAATGTGGCAGCACAAAACATCACTCCATTCAAAGTGAATGGGAAGCGAGACTGTTTGCACCTCAAATGTCTTAAACAAATAAAAAAGATATTTCGGCAAACAGTCTTAAATCGATCTTGAACCTTTCTGTATCAAATTTGCATGTTTGCAAAAACACGCTTGGTAAGTTAACTGGTCATTCTAAATTGAACGTAGGTGTGAGCGTATGTGGTTGTTTGTCTCTTTGTTGCCCCCGTGATAAACCGGTGACCTGTCCTGGGTGTATTTCACCTCTTGCCAAGTGGCAGCGGGGGATAGACTGCAACCCTCTGTGACCCTGAATTTGAAGAAAGGTATAGAAAATGGATGAATGAATGAACATAATGTCTTCTCAAAGGTGTATTTTGTGAAACCTGATTTCATAGAAATGTGTGAAATGACCAGGTAGTAAATTACAGTTGCAGATTTGTTATAAATATGCACTGTTTGCAATTTTTATGTTTGATTGAGATCTATAGATAAGTTTGATTTTGATTGTCTTTCTAAGAACTATATCTAAGAAAGTTTGCAAGATTATTTTGTATTTTTTGTTTCAACCGAATATTGAAACAGTTATTATAAATAACTTTTACATTTTCTTCATAACTGCAGCAAGTTACAGGGTCTTCTCTCTCTATCACTAGAGATCTAGAAATAAAAAGCTACAAGTTGTTGGACAGAGATTTTTCTACAACTAAATTATTCTGTTATAATAGTCTTTTTTAAGTCTTTTTTAAAAACTGATTGTTGCCTTTGGACTTGCTTTCAGCAGGTTATATGTGCAGCGTAAAATTAGATTAAACAAAACACAACATCTGAGATTTGTTTGATATTGTGAAATTTGAGCTCAGGCCAAATTTCTTAAAATCTCTATGCAACAGAAAATGTCTAATCACCCATAAAATTTGTAGTTTTCCTCCACAGCTTATTTCCACCGTAAAAGTATTATAAATGACAAGCTTTTGATGTGCCTGACTTACTGAAAAGAGTCCATACAAAGACATACTTATGTGCGAGTGTGTATGTGGTCTTGTTGCTGTGCACATTATGTCATTACTTTAAATGGTTAAAAAAAAAAAGAAAGAATCAGATGCCTCCTCACCAAATAATCTGGACACCAGTCAAAGCCAGTGGCTGAGTGCTATACGCTTCCCTAAGTTGTTATACTGGACACATGGATTGTAATGAGGACAAGCTCATATGAAAATGTGTCCACTTCTGAAATCTAGAGAGGATGGTGTTGGACTTAATGCCAAAACTTCTCACGTAAGCTTCACATCAGGAAGCTGCTGTGCAGTGGATCCATTCGTATTCATCCATTGATCTTTCTTCGTATCTTTAACTCCTTCTGGTAGTAACATGAATACAAAAACATTTACTTTGTTCATGAATAATTGACTCCGAGCCAGATCACTGTTAACATGGGAAAATCATAATGATAACACATGCATCACCAAGCTCCCGGTGTGAAGTAGTAGTAGTTAATGAAAATGCTTGTTTTCTTTAAAAACCTGATTTTATTTACATGGTGATCATTTTTGGCTATGTGGTTAATAACCCATTTTTCTGTTTTGTGACAAATGGAATGCATACTAATTTTTTCAAAAATGATCATTTTTGTCTTACATATAATAAATGGAAATTTCTGCTTTCCTACACTTTACTAACTTCTCCCATGTAGGAGAGGCCATAAAGGTACCAAGACGAAATTCCATAATTATTCCCCACACACCAAAATTCATCTGCCAACCAGAGAAAAAATACCCACCAAAACTTACCACGAAGTGAGAGAAAAAAGACATGGGATGGGCCCCCAATTTATGTCATGCCCAGTCTAGGGGTAACCAAGACACAACATAAAATTGACCCATCTTCCTCAGGTCTCAAGCAGCCACAGAGACATAATTTAGACGTTTCAACGTGAAAGTTTATTTGCAAGTTGTATGAGAAATGTATGGTCCACTTGGAGTTAAATGATAAGCTTCAGGATGGGCCAATTAAGGCCATAACAAAAAAGCTATCTACATCAGGAGGGAAAATGACCTAAGCAAAGCAAATCAAAAGAAAAGACAATCACTTACCTCCCTGGTCTAACAAAATAGGATAAAGTAAAGAAAAGAATGGCAGCCCACCCCTAAAAACTCTAAATTATGATTGTACAAAGTTATGCTGAACATAACTTGTGGCAACAGTGTGGCTGGTTGGGAGTGTTGCGTACTACAATTTGCATAAAATTAGACAAGAGACAGCAGTTACAACAATTTATTTATTTTTTTGCTTTGCATCAGTCACATACCTAAAAATTAGGTAATTGTATGCATGTGGAAGACTCAAAGAAGGATTGTGTCCGTAGCCATTTGAAGAAGTAGACAGTCAGAGACGGTTGAGTTGAGCTACGGCTAGAGTTCAATTGTGCTTTATTGGGAATTCATCTGTATCATTGCAATGTAATGTACTTCCAAAGTACATTCCAAAGAGAAGCAGAAAGATCCAACGTGCATTTTAAAAGTCTGGTTTAGGTCAGACTAACACGATAATTCTTTTTTTTTTTTTTTTTCTGGTGTTATGTAAACTCGCTCACTGATCTGGAAGAGAAGGAGGTTTGAAAGGAAGCAAGCGGAGAATACTCAGAAAAGTTTCCAGCACTCATTGTGAGAGGTGCCATTTTCTGCCGGGACATGAGCAAGAGTCACTGTGCAATAAAAAAAAACGAAGGGGAATTCCCTGCATAAGGTGCAGGGAAATCACACACAAACACACACATTAGCATACATGTATGTGCACACGCAAGTTTTATTTTTGTCACATTCGTATTGGTATTTCCCTCTCCCTGTCACAATTTTTAGTCGAAGTTATAACACGTGAATAAGTGTCAAACTGATGATTTGTGCAATCATTCTGTGCTCAGAAGTTGATGGGTTGTCTGTTTGTGTGTGTTGGTCTGGTGGGAGAAGACGTTGGTTTGTGGTTCGTGTTTCCTGTCAGTGACAAGTCAATGAGACCACCTTTCTCTCGGAAGAGAAGGGGAGAAACCCCTCAATCCCCCATGTGTGTCTCCTGATACTAAACTAAACTTTGTGCTGCTTTCAGTCAACTCTCCAAACACAATCATACCTCCTGGAGTCAATTCTACTATGTATGTGTTCATTTATATTTATTTTGAAGGAAATATGTGTTTATGTTTCACATTGTTGAAAACCGAAAGAACTTTATTCAGCATTTGAGGAACGGATCCAGAGACTTAAAATACATTGATCTTTTTTTGAAAAATCAAGCACAAAAGATTTCATTTGAACCCGTGGTTTACGGCTGGTTTTATTTCCATTAATGTGGTATGAACACAAATCACTCAGGCATGAAGTCTCAACTATATATTGTAACCTTGTGCAGAAGTATTAACACAAGTGGTTCCCCTCAGTGTCGGCATCAAATATCTTTGATCAAAAGCTGCTATAAGTGAACATAAAATGTGCCGTGGAACAAAGCAAGGTTTGAGAAAATGCCCGTAAAACGGAAAAATAAAAACTTCCAAAAGTTTATGCTTCTACCACAGAGAAACGACCTGCTCACACAGTTTTGTTTCATTTCTGGGGAAATTCTTGTTTTTGTTTTATTTGACCAATAAGATTCATCAACATCTAAATGATCACCGTCAGCCCAAAGAGAAGCATGCTGTGAAACCCACTTTGTGTATTTACTGTCACCATCAACATCCCAAACTTTCCCATGGACAATCCCTTCATCAAAGACCTCAACTGTATGCCGCGTCAGCACAAGAAGGCGATGCAAAAGTACCTATTTTGGACGAGACACCCATGCTTTCACATCATGATGCCTGCAAACAACAAATTGATTTTTTTCTTCCGAGAACACATAAATTTTCTGTCTTTCAGCTCATTTTCCTTTAGTCTTAAACAATGTCAGTCTGTTTTTTCTGTCTGTTATGAAAACAAAAAGAAAATCATATTTCACAAATGTACAGTTAAGCTGCACAAAAAGCTCAACATACGAAGCAAATGAATAATTTCACTCTCTTTTAACAAAGAAACCATATTTGTCTATGCATATTCATTCAACTGTTCAAACTCTTCCTGCTGAAAGTTCTGGGACAGAAAAGAAAATCCATTAATTGTTTTTGATTATTTACTAAGAAAATAATTTTATTCAACATTTGTTTGCTTTATTGCTTTATTTGTTTCAGAGAGTTCTGGCTAAGAAAGGAAGCAACTCGGGTCAGCAGTGGATACAACAGTACAATTATTTCTTTGAATCTATATTAAAGGAACCACCTCCCCGAGATTAGGGTGATTTTGTGGCTGATTTCAAGCAGAGGAACTGACTAATTTAAATTAATTTTCTACCAGCTCGGCACAGGCTTTAAAATTACAGCAAAGAAAAAAAAAATGTGGCGAAAGTTGAGTCTGCAGGACAAAGCAGTCCATCCAACCTCAGCATACGGGGTTTAAAGGTTTGTGATGAGTTCCACTGCTCAGGAGATCCCAATTCATGTAACCCTTGAAAAACTGTAGGTATGTAAATGTCATCAGCATGATCCAACATATACATAAAGACTGAAGCAAGTTTCCTTCAGGTCTGAAAGGAAGGACAAGATTCGATCCAACAGCTGGATGTTATCATTTCTTACTGAGCTTGATAATCGAGGAGAGTCTTTACAAATGGAAGATTGTAGCATGGGGACAGTATTAAAGGTTTGACAGAGCCGACATGAAACCCGATTGGGTATAGACACAGAACGGCACCATATCAGCAGCTTAAAAGGGGAAACTGACTTTGAAGACATTTATATGAAGACTGTTAATATATGAAATGAATAAGAGTGGTCCCGTGATTTTTTTCCATGGGAAACACCCTTGTTTACGCTGATGTCACCAGAAGGGCCTCTGCCTGAACATACTGGGATCTGCCAGATAAATAATTTCCAAACCATCCCCCCGTAGGTTCATTCTGTCCTACCCTGATAAGCCTTCAATATCGTGTGATCCACTTTGTCAATAGCTTTAGATAAATCTATTTAAATAGGGTCTGCAGTGTTCCTTTCTGTCTAAAGATTCAATTAAATCATTTGTTACTCTGTTGAATTATGCCTTTTTCTAAAGACTGAATGTCAGATGAAACGTTATTAGTAAAAAGAAATTGTTTCAAATTTTTCACTCGCAGGAAACCATGACAAGGACGCAGTTTTGAAATAGCCCAGTGATTATAAATAAGAGAAGAATGAAGATTATTTTTTATATAGAGAGGTTTATTTTTTTTTAGTGTCCAAGGGGAGATTAAAAATATGTCAGTTGGTGTGCAATAAAATTAGCAGCTAAATTTAAAAAAAGGATAGAAATTCTCCAGAACTGCCTGTGACAAACACTTGATTACAATTAAAGGAACAACTTGTCACAGAATGATCATTAGAGCGAATTGTGGGGGAGTCCTCATGAGCAATATTGGAAAACATGAACAAGAAATCATAGGCAATAAAATGATTAATAAAACAAAGCAACATTTTGACCTTTTCTGGGACTTTTTTTTAATTCCGTCACAATACAAGGGGAGAGCTTTGTGCTATTGTTATTTACTTTGAAGTAAATAAATGTACATGGCATGGTGCTACTTTTAAAAGATTTCCTTCATTTGCTTTCTATGATTTTATACAAGCTCCATATCAGGAAAAAATGGCAAATGTTGTCATTGCAATATAAACAAAATCCTGAAATTATAATTCTTAATTTCTTTTAACCTGTATTTAACAGAGTCGAAACCAACAGAAATTATTTTCCAAATCAATTATTTGCCTGTTTTTAAATATTAACCCCTTAACGCCTGAATTTATATACAATGGAAACCGCTTATAGTGATCACGTTGGTCCAGAGCCAAATTGAACTCTATAAGCGGTTGATTACTAAAACCGAATTTGTATTATTTTATTTTTTTTGCTATTTTATTTTTGACTCCCTTGATTCCTTTCTGGACGTCTGCTTCTGCCTCGCTTGCTATCTCAGCTGGTTGATTGAGTCAACCAGCTGAGATAGCATAGATGAACGGTTTGTAGCATATATGCAACAATAGGCGTTAAGGGGTTAACAGATTTAAAATCTGATGCAGTGACACACTCAGTAAAAGTTGAGTACAGACTCATGTTCACCACTGTGTTACTTCAGCTTCCTTTTAATGACACTTTTTAATGGTTTGGGAACTGGGGATATTAATTGTTGCAGTTTTTCAGTCCATTCCTGTTGAATACAAGATTTCAGCTGCTCAGCAGTCTGCTGTTGTTGTTTCTCTGATTCTCTTTATGATGATACACGTTCGATAGAAGACAGATGTGGACAGCAGGCGGGTCAGTCAAACACACACAGTCTGTGTCTATGAAGCCACGCTGGAAGTCGTGCAGAATAAGACCTGGCATCGTCCTGCTGAAAAAAACACAGACTTTCCATAAAAAACTGTCACTTTGATCGTAGAATATGTGTCAAAAATAATATACTCCTCTGCATCAACAATACTTTCACACATAGAAGGTCATCTGTGCCATGGACACCGATGCACCCCCGTACCGTCACAGGCGCTGGCTTTTGTGCCTTTGTCTGATAACAGCCTGGATGGTTTTTCTCATCTTTGGCACGTAGAACCAGATGTCATTTTTTCCCCAAAGGAGCTGAAACAGACTCATCTGAGTACAACAAATCGTACAGTTCTTCAGATTGCTACTCATGTACTCCTAGAACTAGAGTTGCGTCTTGAAACTCCTGTTTTCTCATTAAATCAATCAGGCTTTTTTGTATAGAACCTTTCATTCTAACTTAATGTTGCACAATTTCCTTTATAGAGTGTCAAACAGAGCACAGAAGAAACAATAAAAAGAAGCATTAAAAGCAAACCCTCCATCCCACCCTACCCCAACCCACCTCCAAGCCTTAAAGCCTTAAAAAACAAACTAACTCACTAAAACAGGTGACTAAGGAACTAAGAAAGTGAGTTAACATTATCAGATTAAGATCTCATAAATCTTTGTAGAAATTGTTCGTCTGAAATGCAAAGAGGGTGCAACCAGCCCATAAATATAGAAAAATATATTTATTTATTTGCTACATAAATAGATAGTAAAACAGAAATTTGAAAATAAGGCAAATAATGGTCCTTTAGAGAACTGAGAAGTAAAGTAAAATTTCATGCAAAAATTCATGGTTTACTGGTAAAATCAATGAAATTGAGCTGAGCGGTGCTTATCTTTAGATACTTTATGACGTCTGATGTAAAATTCTCATGACTTTTATCAGCAATTCAAAAAGCTTAACATTGGAAACTGCTCCAGAGGGATGTTCCACAAAAGTAGCTAATGAAACCCGCTAATCCAGCTTCGTGGAACACCCCTCAGGTCTCATTGGCTTATGTAAACATGGTGTCCTTTCTTCATGCATTTCTAAAAAGTTAAAATGTTTTGCCACCATCAGTTTTTCATATATTCGTATATTCTGAACGCAAGTTAGTCAATGAAGACACTGACAATAATTTCATTGGACTTGTGTCTGTTGAATAAAGGTTTAGACACATTAACATTTTTCTTTTAACTTATTATCTATCTACAAAGAATTCCTCTTGTTGCAGAGTAAAACACATTTGTTTGGCTGGAGCAGATAAGATATCAGATGGGAATTATATTTCATCAAGTTTTCAACTGATAGTTCAGTTTTTTTCTAACTGCTGACACAACAATCAGAAAAACAATTTGAGCCATTTGGTGAAATTCTTGTTATTTTACTGATACAAATAAATTCATGGTAGCAGCTTGGCTGGATGGTTGCCTTCCCTTCCACACAGGCTATTTTACTCTCCCACTGAGTGAATTTGTTCTCCCATGTGTCTGGATGGTGCTCAAGCTCACTGTAGCAGTGCCACTGCCAAACAAGACAATAATTCCTTTGATTACCAAATGATTGTTAATATGTTCTGAAAGGATTATTAGACATTAAATTCTGTTCACTGTCTCTTGTTGCTGGTACCTTTTTTTGTTCAACTCGAGCCAAATCAAACTTAAAGGACCTCTAAAGTTAACTTGCCAGTGTTTGAATTTATTGTTTAGCAGCAATCACGTCAAGCTCTTGATGAGTAATGCTAGAAAAGGAGAGAATGAGACTTAGGTCGAGACAGAGAAGGAGAGAAAACCGCTAAAGAAAAGCAAGAGTCGGGAAAAAATGAGCGATTGAGACAGAAAGAAAGAGAGGTGCTAGGCCCTCATCATCGTTCGCCCACACATATTCCATCCACTTCTCCATCACTCCATTACCTCCATGTAAATGACAGCTCTCTGTGTCCCGCTGAGGGGAGAAAAAGGCCTATTAACACCACAGCACAGAAAGCCCGAGCACTGCTCAGCCCACGCAGAGTGGTCCTCCTTCACCCTCACACTCCCACACATGTAGAAACACTCATACATCAACACTCATCCAAACGCACACACAGCTGGCCAGGGGAAGAAGGACGGATGCAAAGGAGAGGTGGGCTTGCAGGATGATCACTTAGGTGGAAGAGTCTATAATTTGTTACTCAAAAGCAGAAATGAGATTAAGCTATTTGAGATGCTTTTTTTTGTTTTGGGTGTGGGCTCGACGAGCAGGCACTGTACCCATCAAGCATCACAATCAACTTGCTTCTTAGTTTTTACTCATAGTGTCTAATTTCTAGTTAATGATGAAGAAAATTAGTCAACTCGGTGGTAGTCAGATCCTTGACTATTCAACACAGTCACAAACATACATCTGTTCAATCGTGCCCTTGGACACAAATTTCCCTATTTCTTTGTGGGAACAAAAAAAAAATGCGTAGAGGAATGTATTCTTGTGGATTTTTGTGAGACTGTCACAAAAAAAAGGGATTCTTGGATTTTAGCAGGTGACAAAGTCCGTCCTTTGGGACTGGAGGGGTTTGTGGAGCTACATACTGTCAAGCAGGAGATCTCAGTTTGTCTCAGTCAGATCCCGTCATTCCTTGGCTATTTAGTTGGCACTTTGTTTGTTTCGTTTTACAGCTGATGTTTGATTAGGTTCAGCCATAAAAAAGTAATTGGTTAGGTTCAGGTATTAACAATTACATGTTTGGGTTTAGGTGTTGTGCCATTTGTTAGGGTTAGGCATTAAAATGACTTGTTTATGAGTAGGCAAACATTGTATTAAAACTGACCATCTCATAATGTACCACATAAAGATTATTTTGTTTAATTTTTTCTGCAATAACATGACCAAAGTCTGTGTCTTTTGCAGTTTTGATATGTAGCCATGCTGAATTTCGGTGATTTTACATGTACAAAACAACCAATCTCATCCTAAAGACATAGTCACACATATAGTTTACAATCTTTTGTAGTGGTCGCCATATTTTCTTAAAAGAAATTGTGAAATTTTATCAAGTTTAGCTTCAAACTGTGTCATTATGTGTGATTGCAGATATATGCCTATGAGTTGTTACTGAAAGCATTGCATATGAAACCACATTGCTTTAACTGAGAATTAATTAGGAAAACTACTACTTAGAGACTGTCTTGGGTGAAAATCAGAAGCAAGCACAAAGTACTATGTTATGTTAAAAACATCTTGTTGCATGAGTTAAGAATTTACTTAAATTAAAGAAACATAAATCTTACTTCTCAAGATTTTCTTAAAAAGTATTTCAGGTTTTCTCCTTACCTTCACCTTATATTTAAAGAATTCTCAAAAATGAGTTAACCCTTAGCATTCCGCAGGCAGTGCGTGCTGCCTTTGTGGAGCCATAATAAGCTCGGTAAATCTCAAAACACACCAAATACATGACAGACGTTTTTTACAGGAAAAAACAATGTAAATTAATGTAAAAATGATTTCTGTGCATGCTTCACTCGCTGAAAAATCGTGTTAAATTGTTGGACTAAAGACTGTCGCGGTCAACTTAAACTCTGCTTAAAACAAATGTGTAACATGAAAGCTGGACTGTTAAACAGTTTTCATGAATTTTATGCTCAGGATTTTTAGAGCATGTTGAAAATCCCAACTCCATGACACAGTGGGATTGAGTATATAAGGTGAGCAAAAGCTATCCTGTTTTTATGCCCATTCTGTAAGAGTAGCCTCTAAAATCATTCATCTGTCCATTTCTGCTTGACATAACAAAATGATACATATCTATCAATGGTTAACGATAAAAAGCTCCAATATTATGGCAAAACATATTCAAACAAAACATAAATGCTTTTAACCGTATCTGTATGTATATTTTAGTTTATACAAGATATGTATTACTTCTATAATATGTGCTGCCTGTCCTGCCAGCTTGTTTTACCTTTATAACTTCACTAATGAAAATGAAAATTCCTCATCAAATAGGGCACAAGTTACTTGTATAGCAGCTGACAGATCAGCTTTGAAGGATGAACTCTTGTCATGGACCATTTTAACTGTTCGTTGGGCGTGTCATTGAGCTGATTGGCCTGAACACTGTTTGCTCTGTGGCAATATGTGTTATCATCCTGAAAAATGAGCTCAGCATCACCAAATCCCCCTGTTGATTGATGGAATGTGAACAGTTAAGATAATTTCAGTTTTCACCTGCACATCTACTGTTGAGGTAATGGCTGCCATCTCCTCTGGTCCTCGACCGGACATCAACCCCACATCATCAGTGATCGTGGAAATGAGCTTGTTCTCCTCATCCAGTCATCCGTCTTCCATTGGATCTGGATTAAAACTAAAGTTCCAGCATCATCTCCTTGTCCAATGCAGATTGGTGATTCATCACTGAATATCACTTTCATCCAATCATCCACAGTCCATGACTGCTTCTCCTGAGCCACCTGTAACCTTGTTTTCTTCTGTTCAGGTGTTAGTGATGGTTTACGTTTGGCTTTTATGGGTGTAAATTCCATTTTCAGTTCCTGTTTCTGTCCATTTGTTTTCATTCCTTTGGTTTAATTAATAAAGTATTTATCTATCTATTTTCTCTTTCCAGGCATATTGCTTTGAGCTTTCTGTCCTGACACTTTGACAACTTTGTCGATCAACCTGTATATTTCTATTTAAAACATTAGACAAATATGACAGGGAACGAACAACATGCTGAATTACCTTCTTGAGGGAGTTTAATAATCATTTCCATTGTTTTCACTGACGGCTCTCTTGTTGGGGCCATGTTTCCTGTCAATCAGTCAGGTGCGACGGCTCATTTATGTCTGCAAGTAGTTTTACCTGCAGACTCATTTGCATATTTAAACTTGTGCTAGAATTAGTTTTAGAAATGCAAATATAATTTGAATTGTAGTAAATCTATTCTCCTGATTGAGTGGTTCCATCCTTTATCCCATCTCAGAAAATAATTACAATTTAGTTTTTTTTGGTATGTTTTACAAAGCCAGGGTTCATGTTATTAAATTTGTTCCATGTCTTATCTCTTTTTGTTTCTTTCTGTTTGTTTGTTAAGTGTTTTTTGTTCTCACACCAAATCCAAATGTGGCAAGTCCCTAATTTCTTGGGTTGCATGTTTTATTTTCAATATTTTGTTTCGTGGCAGTGTGATTTATTTTTTCTTGATGAAGTCTATTTTCTCTTCTTTTTTAGTTCTCATCACGTTTGACGATTTTGACCAGCTTTTTAACCAAACAGTGGCAGGCCTGGAAAACAGTGGAATGTTCCTCAGAGGATGATGCATGGAACATACAACCCAGAAGGACTTTTGAAGTTATTGAAGTTGACTGTTCGTAAATGCTGTGAAATGAGCTAAAACAAGTTTCTTTTTTCAGTTTATTTATCACATTCTGAATCACATGATTAAGATACTGTTGCACAGATGTATTAGCATAGCTTAAGACTTTGATTACTAATCAGCCTGCTAATTAATTCATTGCTTTTTCTTCACTTGTTGTGCATTACCACATCAACTTTGTTTCACCTTCTTATGTAATTACAGTGTGTGACATCTAAAAGGACACCGTCATCAGGAGCGTCAAAGACAAGTAGCAGGAAAAACATCAAGGCATGTTTGACAAGAAACACAATGTATCTGCTCGCCGGTACACGTTGGCACTGGGCTTTCACGTGCAAAAGCACCCAGATATCACATGCTCTTCCCTTTCATAATATTATGCAGCCGGTGGAAACATGGCATAATATTTGTAGGGGGAATGGAAAAGACAACGGCAGAACATGGACAACATTCATTCCCTCTCGCAGCCTCCGCTGAGCTGTGTTTGGGTTCCTGCTGCCCTACTAAACCACATTTGGAATTTCTGATTGCAGCGTCAACACAAGTACGTGTTTTCTCACTTTCTCAAGGCTGCTGGGTCTCAGGGTGGATTGTGTGACTGTCAATCACACATTGAACCTTTGTTTGTGCATTCATGAAGCTTTCTTGACCAGGCTGTGGAGCTGTGGCATCCAGAATCAAAGGATTGAGTTGCTTTGATGAAAAGAAAGATTAATAGTCACACAAAACTAAACTGAACATCAGCCATGCACAGCAATTTGTCCTTACACTAATTCATATAAGACACTGTGAAACTCGTGCTTGATTGTTAATGCATGTTTGGATAAAATCGTACGAAGGCTTATATGATGTGATGGCAGGTTTTTAAACCAAACCCCTGTCAGCTGAGAATAATGTGTATATCATCAAAACTGGCTTAAAGCAGTGACAAGCAAATAGTCCACATTTATCAAAAATGGTCTGCATTGTGAGTAGTGAATAGATGTGCATTATACATGTTTTGAAATTGCTGAAGGAGAACACAAATGGTTGATGTCAGGTGGATGGAAGATGCTTTCTTTTCAGTTCATCCATCTATCGATTACTCTCCACATTTTTTTTTATTTTTAGCCATTCCACCTCAAATGCAAGCGGAGGAAAGGAGGAGCCAGTGACAAACGGATCAAGGCTAACTAACTAACAAACGCCCTGGATGCGTCATATTAAATCTGTGGGTTTTTTTCATATGATGTGGCAAAGCCGCATTATCTGATACATCTAATACCTTTATATCATTTCTCATTCTGCCAAATAAAGCATTTTTACATTTTGGAGACCATGTCGGAGGAGGCTTTGGCCAACAGTACTGAAGGTCGAGATTCATATCTGAGGTCCTGTGTCAGGTCTTACTGGACCACACTTCCAGACACTGCTGTAGATAGTTTTTTAGGCTTGCTATTTCTTTCTTTTGTCCTTCATCTGTCCACTCTGCACACCATGCTGAGATATGTCAACAAGTAGCACTTTGGAAATCATCTTGTTGGTGTCAAAACCCCTATTCTTATGTATTCTAAACTGTGTTATGATGTAACAAAAACTGATTAAATTTGAATAAAGTGTCTAACGATACCATTTAAAATTGGTTAATTCAGAGGTTGTCGGTTATGGGTAGAAAAAACAGAAAGTCAGTGTTAAGTGGCTTAAACAAAAAAACATGTTACTCTGAAAACGGAAGCCAATGTCCAAAGAAAAATGTTGAAAGAGCTCCAGAAAGCCTGAAAAACTATTAATCAAGACCACTTTAGCATGAACAGCATGAAAGCTTTGCTTGGAAGCAAAATAGAGAGAAATGAGGAATGGCTCAAAACTTTTGCCCTGTGCTGTATCTGAGTGGACATTCATTATTGCTTTATACAGGTTGACAGGTTTGTGCTTTTAAAGCTTTCAGGGACTCCTGCAGAGTGTTTTGCTCACTCATAAAGAAAGAAAGACGTACTCTTCGTTTCCAAGCTTCTGCATGCTCAGGCTCAGTGGTGAATGAGCTTATGTAGTGTCCCTGCGCAAGGATATATGCGATCTGTTGATCTCAACTTGAAACATATTTTTTAATTAAAGTATATCTGAAGGTCTGAAATTCTCATCTTAAACATGTCTGAAAGCTCACAATATTTACATTCACATGATAAATCTTTGTCAAATCAAAGACCGTCATCTTGGTTAATTATAGAAGAAGGTGACTGTACGTGTTTATTTTTCATTCATTTATCCAAACTCCTCAGCACTGTACGCCCATCATCATCCCCAAATCCTGCTATATTGATTTAAGATTTCTTCTCCTGGGAGAAAATGACAAAATATCAAGCTGAAGGAAATATCCTTGCAGCAGTGTCAATGTTTCCTTCAAAACCACACCGGACTCATTGATAAAGGCAGATGCTCCATAAGCACACTAACCTTGAAGATGTTGTGTCTTTTAAACTTTTTTATTAATTCATTCACATTTTGCTGCGTTTCAGACAAACTGAACATAGAAAAAAAAAATCAGATGGATATTCTGGATGTCTGGCTTAGAAATCATTTCTGTATTGTTTTTGTAAGATTGTGGATTTTTGTGAAGTGTGTGCTTTTGTGTTGGAGCTCTGAGGTGCAAAACACAGCAAAAAGCAAAAAAGTTGGTGTTAAAGGAAAATACAGTGAAATAAAAAACATCTCAGTCTCCATTAATATAACATCAAATAAATAAAAGGTGCCATAACAGTTTTCTGAAATGTGTTTTGTTTTATTATTGTTTATGTATTTTCTTCCATTGTTCTGCTTTTTAGCTTTTCTGATTGTTTGTTTTTGTTTTAATGTTGTGGTTTTTGACTTATTGTTGTTTTCTATTTTGTTTTATTTTCATCTTTCTGTATCTTGGGATTTTTTGTTGGGTTTTCTAGAATAAAATCCTTTCTGAAATATTTTGTTGTATTTTTAGTTTCGTTGTTTTTTCCACTTCGGGGCCTCTATATTTTCATCTACATGTGTTTAGATTTCCATGTTGTGCATCATGTCTGTGCACTCATTCTTCAGTTGTTCATTTGTCTTTTTCGGGCTCTGCAGCAGAAATCTGCACGTGTCGGTGTTTTCTTTTGAGATAATAAACGGAGAAGATGTTGGTTTTGCTGCCAAGTTGTGCCACAGAGGAGAAACTATAACGGCCGCACATCAGTTCTGGTTTTACACACAAATTGTTTTTTTAAAAAAACTGTAAAGTTAGAGGAAGGAAAGACGGACTAAAAAGGAAAGTGATAAAAAAATGCTTGTGGGGAGGTGAATGACTGGCAAGGATGCAACACGAGCACCGTGCAGCAGCGTGGGGGGTGGCAGAGGGACGTTCCGGTTAAGACTGCCGTCATGTTCACTCTCACTTCTCACATAAAGAGGGACAACGGCGCTGAGCGGCAGGAGCCGGCAAAAAAAAAAAGGTGAAAAGTGAGGGACGAGCTGTTGCTGCTGTTTCAGAAAGAGTGTGGGGAAGTTAGAAAGAGAGCAGCAGCCGAGAGAGAGAAACGGGGACTCTGAGAGAGGGGAGGAGAAAGGGAAGGATAGAAAGAGGGAGGGAGAGGAGAGGAGAGCGAGAAAGACAAGAAGAGAGGCACAGTGAGACGGACAGATGGAGGAGAAGCATGTAGCCGCAGAGAGGAGGAGGAGGAGGAGGAGGAGGAGGAGGAGGAGGAGGAGAAACAAAGCGTGTTGACTGAGGAAGTGTGCATGCCATGCGGGCCATGTGCTCAGGTAGGTCCCGTGCATATCTGCTCCTTCAGCACTCCGACTCTCACCTTCACTGCCTTCTTCTCACAGCTTCTTTTCTCTAATAACACAAGGTTGGACTGCTTTGTTGTTGCTCTGGAGGAGTTTGCGAGATTTGAGTCGTCATTTTTTTTCACTTCACTTTTTAAATGCCATGCAGCCTTCATTTTTTCTGAAATGATGATGAATCCTCGTGAGTGCAAGTTTGTTGCTTTCTTTCTACATGTTGCATGATTTGCAAAAGAATGTGGAATTGTGCGTGTTAGAATGATGCCGCAGATGTAATGCAAACAAGGAGATTTTTATTTCGATCTGGCTTGTCTGTGCGTGCGCGCGCGCGCGTGTGTGTGTTTTGAGCTGTGATGGTCTGGTATACTGGTAGGATATTGGCAGGATTGAGGAATGTGTGAGACTTCGCCCCAGATCTCTTTGTTCCCTTTCTCTCTCATTTTCTTTCTCCTTTTTTTTTCTTCACTGGTTTTATACACACACACACACACACACACGCAAACCAACTCTTGCAGAAAGCCAGTTGAAACTTCCCACCGGCAGGAGAGAAATGCTTGGAATGTGATTATCACGTATTTGTGTTTATTTTATCACTGCGGGTCGCTCGCAAAGCAAAGGAGGAAACCAGATCAGGCGCGTGCCCGGCACTTAGCGTGAAACTGTGCGTGAGTGTGTCTGCACGTGCACAAGGCATTTGTGTGCTCGGTGGTGGTGATGGTGGGTGGGGTGGGGAGGGGGTAGGGTGGTGGGAGGATAAAGAGTGAGAGCTATTTGGCAGTGCACGTGAGTGTGTGGGTGGTTGTGTGGGTGTCAGGGTGAGTGGGTGCAGAGCTCTCTTTGAGTGAGAGCACATGTGACTCGAAGTGTGTGTGGGTGTTAAGTGTGTGTGTGTGTGTGTGTGTGTGTGTGTGTGTGTGTGTGTGTGTGTGTGTGTGTGTGTGTGTAAAGGTGAAAAGCGTGTGCGTGTGTTTGCAAAGGTAAGGTGATTGTGAGTTTCCGAGTCACCTTCGCACATAGCGGAGAAGGAGAAAAGAAAGGGAAAAAAAACATTTCCAGAACCCCTGTCTTTCTTTATGTTGTATGCACATTTACACACATGCACACGCACGTGCAGTTCAGGCGCCTGTCAAACCCGGCGCATTCCTGAGCGCTCGAACACACGCAGGCTGAATGGTGGGTTGAATGCGGGGAAATTCAGCTGAAACGTGAGGACAAAAGCCAGGGGGACATTTAAGAGGGTTCAACTCCACAGAACCCTGGGAATAAGAGAGGAAACACACACGTACATGCATGCGCGCTCACATTAACGCATGCCTGTGTGCACTGGATAACTGACTGTGCATACATCCTGACGCGCACACACACATATGTACAGCTGCGGCTCCAACAGGCTGTTAGAGCCTGGAACAGAGGGGAATTCCCAGGGAGGAGACAGTGAAAACACTCTGCACCTCTGCCTTAATATACACAATGGGCCGCCTGGGAACCAACATACCAGTGCTGAAACACACTGATGGAGGTGCTACCACTGTGGTACACCAGTTACTTCAAAGGTAAACTGGTGACTCCTCCGGTGCACCTCTGGCTTGGAATTTTTAAAGGTGGCTGAGGAGGATTCTGCGAGCGACTAAATCTCAAAGAATGACAAAGGCGGCTCGGCTTCTTTGTAGGCTTCATGTGTGAAAGATCAACCAGGGCCGGGCTGTCAAATAGGCTTGTAAAACAGCAAATGGTCTTGAGAGAAGATTATAGCGTTTCAGATAAAGCATTTGAACTGAAAAAATCCCCCCAGAGCGCCACTTTAAAACAGCGATTTAAAAAAGCGATGGAAAGAATGCATGCTTTTACAACGTTTCCGATGATTATATTACACATTTTCCTTAAAAAAAACAAAAAAAAACTAGCAGTTCCACCTATTGCACTGACATCACGAAACGCATGAAACACACCTTGCGAAAGTGTTTATCTCTGACTTCAAAGCCTTGTCGGTATCTCTTCCAGGGCTGCGATTTCATCAGGTGTTTGTCATCCATGTTTGGGTAGACAGGGAAAAAAAGAGGTGGGGGGTAGGGTGGGATGACTGGAGTTCAGTGGACGTTACAGGTCAACCCCCCCACCCCTGCTGCCTCTGATGTACTGCCGCACGTCTCCAGTGCGTGTGACGTGTGGCGTCAAAAAGAAGAGGGGGGGGGGGGGGGGGGGGGGGTCGCGGTTGTGTTGAATCAATATCGCTTGCTGTGAGTCAGATCAGTACTGATACAGGATAGAAACTCCCCCTCTCTCTCTCTCTCTGCTGAGAAACATGAAGGGGAAAGTATGGGATTGTCCCCAATCACTGCTGCCTTTGCATGTCCTGCAGTGGCAGTTTGACTTCCTCCCCTTTTTTTCTAAATAATTCAATTCACCTTCAAATTTCTTCTGCATATATGGGTTTTATTTGCACCACGAAAAAACAGCCACAAGCATCCAAATTGAGCTGATTTACGCCTTGAGTATTTCAACAAAAGATGGCCATAACAGTAATTTTAAGAGTTTCGTCTTTAAACTCCAGTTGTGTTCGAGCTCGTGAGCTCTCTGGGATGAAAAGCCTGTCAATATCTCCATCATCCAAGGTGGAGTCTTAAACCGAAGCTTCGTTGTCATAGATGCAAACAGTAAGGAGCTGACCTGTCCTGTAAAGGGTTAATTGATTTGGTCGTACGGCTGACGAGACGAAGTAAAAACAAAATATTTCTGGGAAGTTTGCATTGAAGAAAAACCCATCCCAAATACCAGAAACTGAGGTCATAACTATACTCATAAGCAGATAAGAGAAAGAGTGGGCACAGTAATTTATTCAGGGAATTTCACAATATGAACCCACAGTCATCATGCTGGTAATATTGTCAGTGTGGTTTAGAGACCTCATACCTCCTCAACCTGTGCCAGCGGAGGGAGCGAAGAAGCAGCGAAAACATTTGTTAATTTCCCACATCGATGCTGCAAATCACTCTCAATCTCAAGCTGAGAGTGATGAGACAGCCTGCGAGAGCAGAAACAGAGGGGGAAGGAGCAGGTGAGCGGTGACAGATCATCTCACACATTTCACAGGAAATTTATACAAATGTTCATGCATAAATTTAGCCGAGCAGGTACAATCCCACTGCAGGTGTATTTCCCCAGAGACAGACAGGGACAGTTTTTTTATTTTAGAATCTTTCACATTTGACTGAAACTTGCATGCGGGGAGCAGATTTTCTGCTAAGTAGCCCAAAATTGTTGCAAACTAAATTAGGCGTTTTTCTGCTTTTTTTTTCTACTACGTATTAGTGAAGTTAAGTGTTTGGTTTTTTTTCAGCAATTTAGATTTGAAAAGATGGCACAAGAGAAGGCAGAACTTGATTTTTAAATGTTTTTTTTTTTAATGATAATGCCAAACTGTGACATTTCTTAAATTCACCATTGAAGCATTAAAGCGTCTGTGAGGAGCGATTAGTACCTGGAGCGGTAACAGAAGGGTTCCGGAAAATCTGCATTTCATGAATCCCCAATTAGATGCTGATCATTTCCTCAGGTGGAAAGTGGAGGGATGAAGTTTCTGACAGCCAGCTGATCGCTTTTGCCTGCTGGGATTAAAATAAAATTGTGCTCAGTTTGCAGGGATTTGTGTGTGTTTCACGAACACGTTCAGGTTCTTGGGTCCCACTTTGGGGACCCTTTTAATAGACCGTTCAACGTTTGCACACAGCAAAGGGGACATTTTTGCATCTACTTTTGGCAAGAGCTGGAGATATACGCACTAAAGGCTGGAAATGCACGAGTAGAGATTTGTTTTAAAAGTAAATGAAAATGATAAATGAAGATTTTCCTGCTTTGAAAACGTAATCGATTTTTTTTGTTCCTTTGTGGTTCTTGCGGCACAGGTTGTTCATTAGTGTCCGCAAACTTATTCTGCTACGATACAAAGGAGACATTGTGTTTTGTCGGATTTATACTTCTTTCTTACTCTTATTTGTTTAAATTCACAATTAATCTCTTTCACTGTCAGCTTTCCTCCCCGCACGCAGGTGTTTTTAGGTGTTGTCACCAACAATGGCATCACTACCCAGTTATTAGTCTGTCCGGGGGGACCGTCCCCGCAGCCTGAAGGGGGAGGCGGGAGGTAATGGGGGATTTCTTGCGGACCAAGCCTAGGTAGTCTATCGGCCGACACGGAGTACTAAATTGCGGCCGGCTGACTTGAGTTTTTTTTTTTTTTTTTTTTTTTTTTTTTTAAGAGGCTGGGGGGCGGCGAACATCCACACTCGGGCAGCAGAGTCAGTCAGTCAGTCAGTGGCATTTCCGAGCTGTTCGGCGAAAAGCCATGCAGATAAAACAGAGAATGAGGCAGAAAGGGGGACTTTCACACGCACTGGATGACTAATAGAGCGGGCTGTTACTGAGCCAGAGATTAATCGATCCTCCTCGTTTCCCCAGGCGTATATTTGCGGCTGTCCTCGCTCGCTGCGCGAACACTTTTTGTGCAGCTCCTCGGTGATGTGTCGGTTTTTTTTTTTTTTTTGCCTCTTGTGTGTTTTCGTGTGTGTGTGTATCGGATGGAGCGTGGAGGAAGGGCACTGCATGTCGGGCTGTTTTTTTCTTCCAGCGTGCAAAAACAGAAGAATCCAGGTATAATCATTTAAAACAGATATTTCTGATTAAGTATTCATTTAATTGCAGGCAGCTTCTTGTCATTAATCCAAAAAGGCAAATGTTATTTTAACAACGTGAAAAAGTTGATCGTGCATGAGTTTATCTTGTAGTAACTGCGCGGTTTGGCGGTTTGATTTGATGCCTTACATTTTGGAGCATTGTCTGGGAGCCTGTTGAACATGGCATTGCAGCAGTGTGTGGTCCTCTCTGGCTCCGGCAAGACCATTGTGCACTCTCCACGTTTGTGTGCGCGGAAGCCCGTGCGTGCGCATGTGTGTGAGAGGGAGAGTGTGATGGGGGGAGGAGGAGGTATGCGAGTCGGGCTGGAGGAAATTCTTGTGTTTTTGGAATGCGTTTACCCCGGGGGAGACCTCGTGACTGCGGGACAGACACGGGGAGCGCAGATATGCATAGAGAGGGGCGGCCAACGCACGGAGTGACTGACTGACCTGTTGTGACTGCAGAGGCTTTCTAAGAAAACAGCCGATTTTGTGTCGCTGGTTCCAGCATCACGCCAACAAACAAAATGATGGGAGATGCTCCACTGACGTTGAATCAGATCGATTTCATGATAAACTCGTGAACATTTTTGCTGATTTTTTAATGAGTATTTTTTCTCTCTCAGAGGATTATAATTAAAACCATGCTTTTTCACTTTTAGATACAGTGGAGCTGCATCCAACAGGGGGCAGTTGTGACACATGTAGCTGGAAGTTGGGTCTCTTTTTTTTGTTTGTTTTGACAAATGTACACTATTTTTGCTAAACTTTGTGTCAGCCGTGCATAAAAGCACACTAAACACGTTTCTTTAGAATACACAGTTCAATGATATCCAGGCACTTGTGCCCTTGAGCTGAAGATACATCTTCAGACAGTCATCAAATATGGAGACACATAGTTTTCATTGGTGATTCATTTTTAACTTTGTGCAATCATTGGCTGACTCATGATGCTCCTTCACCTTCTCGTTGTGTATTATCAGGGAAGAGACCAGAGTAGAGCTTTGAATTTCTGGAAATATGATCAATAAATCTAAACTTCATCCTTTAGGGGCGATAAGTCCAGAGCATGGTGTGGTTGGAAATATCGGACAGACAGAGCTTTATACTCCAAGTGTTCAGTTCTGCGCAGTTGCTGTTTATAATCTTAAAGTTGTCCGCCACACAGTATTTTGGAGCTGAAACTTGGGCAGAAGTTTGTGCATGGATTTACTTTTTTTTAATGGACAGACTGGGGTTAGGATCCCAGTCGGTATTGGACAGAGCACAATGTTTCTGGAACAGCACTGAGCACTAGAAGGAGAAGGACTGCTAAAAGCTCGCCCACACACAAATGTGAGATATTCTAATGAGCAATCTGGCCCATCTGAATATTATTCAGGCATCCTGCGATGTGTTACATTGTGCAAGTCCATCTTTTTTTTTTCTTGTATGTTTAATTTTTTTATTAAGCTTCTGTAAAGGTGTGAGTGATAAGATGTGATGTGAGTGATTCACTCTTCTGCCACTTGTTTTTCACAGCTTCAACTCTACGCGAGGCACATCGGTGAAAAGGCAGCGCTGACTGGTGATGGAGGCCTCCTGTCCTGCTGGTAAGATTCACACACTATCTGTTATTTGCACGCATGCAGAAAAAGTTGAAATGCATTTATCAAATGGAAAAGTTGACCCAGGCAGCAGAAATCAGGGTCAGTAAGTGCTTTTGATTAAATGCACTTTACACCAGAGAGTCACTTAGTTTTAGATGAAAATTTATGGAATTCTTACACATTCCAGACCTCATCACTCCATCAGTGTCCTTTCATTCAATTAAAATCCTCCTCTGTAGCTATGATTTATAAATAACTGCAACCTACTGAACTCTGCTGTGCTAAAAGGTCTTTACTTACAGTAGCCAACAGCACGTCTACATGAAACATTTTAGTGTATTTAATGTAAACCTAAGAAGAAGAAAAAAAATCTGGCAACACGATTCAAACACACACACATACAGCATGTCCAGCCCACACACTCCCACTGTTTCCCCTGCCTCTGCTCCCTTTAGATGTAAGGCACATGACATCATTAAAGAGGTGCTCTAAAAATCAATGTGGGTACCGCATGTGCGTAGGCAGATTGTGTGTTGTGTGTGTGTTTTTTGTTTCTGTGTGGGTGAAGGGAATGAAAGCCAAAGCTCCGGAGCCGTGGGCCCGTGCTGGCTATGTGTGTGTGCCCAGCCGGAGGCTCTGGTCCCGGGCTGCGCTGCCTCCCACGCTGGGGTACGGCTGGGGCTGAGTGGGAGGGTGGAGTGGGAGGGAAGTGTGGGCTGAGCTGTGAGTCAGCCCTGAGACCGCTGAGGGAAGCAACTCGCAGCGAGAGTCCTCTCCCTGCCAGCACTCGAAGAAACTTTATTATCAGGATTGTATACATCCCGGAGAGTTACAGACAGGAGAGACAGAGGTGGATGTGCTTATGGCCGCTGAGATCACAGAGATGGTTAGACAGAGGACACCAGATTGTTTGTGTAACCCCTTGTGTTCTTGTGATGCGCCTTCTTAATAATTTCAATCCAAACCGTATATCTTGGTGGCAGCTCTGTATATCGCCGGCTCGGCCTCATTTTCATGCACTTGTGAGACAGATGGCGATATCAGACATGGCCCCATCTGCTGGAACCGCTTGCTCTTTCTCACTCTGTCTGCTCTCTGAAAGAAGGAGCTGAGAAAACAGAACTCCATGCTGCATGTCCATTTAATCTTCTGTGAATGACATGCTCACATTCCACACTTGCACATGCACATACATATGCATAGTCCATTAGTCATAAGCGATGAGAAGTGTTCGTCATTGGCAAGTTTGCCAGATTAATAAACATGTTTCCTTTCATGGAGCCTCAACAAGCTGGGCTTTTGGTGAGTTATTTACTGCAAAATAATATCTTCATTTTCTCAGTTAACTGTGCTAGTAGAGACGAGAGAAACAAAATTTGATCTGGAATTTCTCTGTATATGTGTGTTGAAGAAAATCTCTTCTTTCGGGATTTTTAAATCTTGACTGAGGATAATGAAACTCAAATGTCTTTTATATATTTAAAATATAAATATTCAGTGAATCCAACAGAGATCATTTTTTCTTCATAGTAAAAAAACACTCCAATCTGTATGTTTTTTTCGTGATTAATTGTGCCGCCAAGGAGAGGCGTTATAGCAAGATTACGCAAAAACAATTTCATGCAACTTTTTGTAGACTTGCATGAAACTCTACATCCCATAATATTTCAGCCTGAGTTGGGATCACTTTTTTTAAAAATGGCGAAAGATGTAGCCTCTGACTGTTCTTATTTGGTCTATAAAACATCAAAACATTGTGAACTTTAGTGCATGAAAACTGACTGCACAGATTTAACAGATTATATATTTGTGATGAACTAGTCTTTAAGCTGCAGTTTAGAGCATAATCAAAGTTGTCAGTTAATAAATGGGAATTTCTTCAGTTTAACACGGTTTAAGAAAGGTTGAAGCAGGTGTAACTGCTGGCTTCAGTAAGTAAAAGTGACTGATTTCTCTCCAAAGATCAGTATCAGTCTAACTGCCTTTCTTCAGATTAATCATAACACACGCATCTGAAGTTATTTTAGTTCCATTTGAGCACATTTCTAAAGGGCTATCAGTGACGCAGTCAGCTCAGCAGCAGAGTTTCTGGGCTGGACCGGTTGTTCTGATAATGGAAGGTGGTTCTTCAGGAAGCCCAGAGGGAGTCCACCAGTCTGGGGGCGTAGGAGCTGCGAGTGGGCCGAGGGGACCGGCACAGGGGTGTGGAGCAGCAGTAGATGGGGGCGTAGGTGGGAAATGCTAGGGAGGGGGTGGGGTGGGGGGGGGGGACACTGGCGTGTGGACAAGTGAAAAGGAAGGCGCGCGAGGAACGGGAGGGAAGGTTGGGGAAGTGAGAGCAGGAAAGGCTGGTCGGAGCAGCGGGGGAGAGTGGAATGTTTCACAAGAAGCCTCATCCGCACTGTAGCGTCAGGCTGAGGGCGTCTGCTGTCGCTGCTCAGACAGCCACCAGCCAGCGGGGGAGCTCATGTGTGACACAGTCATCCTCACACACATTCTCCACTGTGTGACCCTTCACCGCCTTGGCAGGGCTCGCAGCTTTTATATCCTGCAAGTGGTCCAGTCAGCAGCAGAGCCGCTGCCTTCACACAGCCCACGTTGTGTGGCTATGAGAGGGAGCGTCTCGCTGTTTGACACCTCTGAAGGGAAGAGGAAGAGGAAAGGGGGAGGACAGGGAGGAAACCAGCAGTGGTGGGGAGAGATGGGGATGATACACCAGTGGGTTGCTTTAAAGGAGTCACAATACTCCCATGCATTTTCTAACAAGCTGCACATTTATGCATCTGTATGTAGTCTCTCTGAACATCAGCTGCATTTTGTTTTGTACAAAGACAAAAAACAAAGCAGCTCTAACGCGAAATTAAAATGAATGTTAGTGTCATTAAAACACTCCATTTAGGGTTAAATGAGTTATTAAATCCTTGATATTATTTTTTATATTATTAGTCATCTAAGAGTTAAATAAACAGCCTGTGTAAAACAGATTTATTAAAGTACTTTTTTCCGTTTTTTTGCAGCTGTTTCAAAGGAAAGTTGTAATTTTTTTTAACTCACTTATTTAACTGCATGTACATGCGCAACAATTATTTTATATTACCCCGATTAAGACTTTAGTCTGAATACCACACACCACTATGTAAACAGCATGTTCTGATCATTTTAACACCAGTAATCTAGTGATTTAGAGTATCCAATAATATGATCAGGTTCTGTGGAATATTGTGATCTTTCAACTCTCTAGGTGTTTTGCATGTTTTAAATAATCATTGATTAGACCTTACCAATGACCTTTTGAAGCCAAAAAAATTCCCTGAAGCCTTATAAATCCTATTTCCAAACAACATTTGGATATGTACATTCAAGGGTGACATATTCTGTCCTTTTCTAACAACGTGACACAATTTTCTGAGAGCTTATTGAGATTTATAAACAGGCTTTGGGTAAAAAAAATCGTTTGGTTGAAGCACAGTGGCCCTTCTCTGACCCCTGTTTTAACAACTCTCTGAGAACAGTCTGTTTGCAGGGGCGGAGAAGGAGTAAGTGCTCACACTCACGCCGCCCACATCCCCCAGTCGTTAGGTACTCAGCAGCTTTACAATAATGTTAATATTTCAAAAAGTAAGGTTGGTTTATGTCATCTTCATTACCTACAGTAAGTGTTTGCGACTGCTAAACGTGAACAAAAAAGAAATATAATGAATAAATAATTCCACAAAATTCTTAAACTTAATTGTTAAACTTGAGATAATCTCTTATATCCCTATAATCCCTATTTTTACTTTCAACATTTATATGAAACCTGGAGAACATTGTGATTTATAAGTTGTTATCCAATGGGACTGACTTGTTTGTGGGGTTCTAAATTTGTTAAACCGCTCCCTTATAACTTCAGGTTACAAGATGGCGATCGTCAAAACGCTGAACTTGAGGCTAAGAAATGCAAGTCCACAAATCAGTGGATGACATCACAGTAACTGCAGGCATGCACATTCTTTAGATTTGATAGTTTGTGTTTGAGGGGAAATGCCACCTACAGCTAGTTGCAGATGTCAATTAAAGTTCACTATGAGCAGTCTTTCAAGTTAACGTTTACTGTCCAACTCAGAAAAAGCTGCTGCAAAAAGCAGAGAGAAACAAACAGGACAAATTGGACCAATTTATAAAAAACTGCCCTATCACTACAGTTAATAGGAAGTTTTAAAAGTTTTGGATGGTTCCAGACTGCACTGTGCATCCCAAACTCACAAATAAGCACATTTCACCCCTTACTTGTGTAGTTTTATTTTTGTGACGCAAGTACCAACTGAATGAATGAATGAATGAATGAAGACCTTGGATGGTGTCAAAACTGTCAACAAACGGCACAAAAAAGTTCAAATTGTGGCAACATTTACAGATTTCTGTCGTTCTTTTTATAGGTATAACCTTATCATAACTGAATGGCTGAGATAATGGTCAAAAATAGCTGTAACAAATAGAAATGATCCTCTAATGCTTTAAGTGTTACTAATAGTACTGTTATGGAAGCTATTGCCTAATATAGCTTAACCCCATAAATCAACCATTGCGTCACAATAGAGGCATTTCACGTGATCCGAGATGCTTGCATAAGTAATGGAAAATTCAAGCATTTACCAAAATGCATCGCAACCTGAGCTGCCATGTATGTTTGTGTGACTTGAGAGGTGTTAAGGTATCTCTGTGTGTCATTAAACTCGTGGGTTATCACAGGGTAATGACAGCGCGCGCACGCACACACACATACACACGTCACTGCAGGGCAGCGGAGAGCCATGCAGAACAAGCAGAGTGGATCGAGATAAGACGTAGAGTCATGCCTCTCCAGCGTGACCGTGACATCACAGTTGTATCTGTGTGTGTGCGCCGCCTCCCAGTGCTGCAAACAGACTAACCTAATATAGTCAGTGTGGAACATGCGCACACACACACACACACACACACAAAGCAGGGTGGCGGGGTGGGGTCTGGCAGCCAAACTTCTATTTGCTGGCCTTGGTTGGCTACAAGTGCGTTTCCTCTGAGGTGTGTGTGTGTGTGTGTGTGTGATTTTAGTGAATGAAATGACGTCACTGTTACGTCTGTTCTCGTCCATCATGAGCTGAGACTTTGAGTTCAGCAGAGACAGGTGTATGTACGACAGAGTCTCTCGCTTCCTTTGTGTGTGTGTGTCTGTAAGCGTGTTGTTACTTCAATTCAAAACTTTCTTTTCTCTAAATAAAACTGAAGGTCTAACTAAGCGGAAGTGTCTTATATTTAGACTGAAAAACTTTGTTTGTTTTTTTATCTGGAACTCTAACAAAGATGCATCAGTCTGGTCACGATAAACCATTATTTAAGTTAAATTAACCAGATACCTAAAACATACCTTCTATAGGCTTCTTTGGCATTATGCTTTAAGTAGATTGCTTAAAATTAGTCTTTTGATCGTTTTGTTCCGATATTATAGCTGAAATATCATTTTAACAGCCTGAAAAATTTGCAAGAAGACTTTAAGGAAAAAAAACAGACTACATAAAAGCCACTTTGGAGCCACGTGGGTTTGAAAGTAAGAGCTTCAGATGTAGTGGCATCACACTCCCAACTCAGAGTAGAATTTCTCAAAGTCCTCATCTTTATCTCCATCTAACTTCAAATCATTTTTTCTTAGCTGTCCCTTGAAACTAGGACTTTTAAACTCTTTTGCACTTGTTTTTTTCTTACTAAAAGTTACTAAAAGCAAAATTTTCATCAGCTGTTTTACTGTTCGCTCAGTCCAAAGTTGGAAAGGAAGTTATTAACTATTAACTAAATAAAATGACAAACAACCATGATGAGCAGCTTTGAAGCAGCAGGTATTGCATGACTCCTTCTAGCTAAGAGATAACGGTGTTTTAGATTTCCTCCGTTCTGTTGAGAGTGATGAGGCTCGGCAGCTGATATCTTCTGATGAAATATTCTGTCATTCCAAATAAATTTACATGAGTGGAGAATCTCTTCTTCATACCAAGCACTGTTTCCTCCCAGTGGTGCCTCCTCCTCACCGCAGCTATCAAAGCAATGTCAGATGCAACATAATTGATGCACTTCTGCGCTTTGAATGGGAAACTCCCATATAAACATGCACAACAGGACATACAGTTAATTATTTACAGGAACTTTAATGGCAAAATCTGGGCCTGCTTTTTGTAATTTTTTTTTATTTTTTTATTTTTATTTTTTTCAAGTCTTAGATCTTTTGATCATTTACTCAGGCTGATGACAACTCTACTATAACTGCATTTTACTGCGCTTATGATCTTTTAAAACCTCCCTCAACAATATTATGTGAACTTACTGTTGAAACTAACTGCTCGTCTCTCTGTTGTCCCTCCCAGTGTCTCCCTCCACCTCTCTGATCATGTTTACTTGGGTTGAACTAATGAAACTGCAGCTCAGCTAAGACAATGGGTGGTTGAGAAAGATTTAAAAGACACATACGGCTCTGACGTTACTCTTTAAATACTCTCAATTTCACATCCTGCTGCGAAAAAAGCAGATGAGTATTGGTGGTGTCTGAAAAATACACACTGGCCATATCATTTAGGCATTTCAAGCATTTCTCCTAAAATCTCCCTCTGTCCTCACCTCTTTCCTGCTGTTTGAATTCTTTAATTTTATCTCTGTCATCTGTCTATGTGTCACTAGTGACTCCGGTCAGCCATTAAACTGCTTCTCGAGCCGACCCAGCAGAATTCCCAGGCTGCTGGCCTGCCTTAGTTCACACCTTTTTGTCCACAGGAATCTCTGGAATCCCCAGCTTCCTTTCCACTGCAATCTCCATTGTATGTGTGTGTGTGTGACAACATGAAGGAAAGGTCCCCGCCTGTGTCGTGCATGTGTGTTGAAACACATCTCCGCCCTTGTATCCACCCAGAGAAAGCAGGCAGGCGGTGCTCAATTTGTGCCCACAATAGACTGAGTCACATTCTAAAATGGCAAACCTCTTAGTTACTGTGAAACTTTACTTTTAAGAACAAACTTTAGTGCTCATCTTTAATGTTAAATCGAGGCTCTTGTGATGTGAGGATGTAAATTTCAAATTTCAGCTGCACAAATACCGATAAGAATTATATTAACATGTAAATTCAGACAAAAATCAAACGGCAACCTTCTTTTTACAGAAAACTGTCTGTATGATTTGAAAGTTGAGGTTTAATTCTCTGGAATCTACAAAAAGAAGATTACATTTTAAGTCCCCAGTGATTCATTGTCCCTGGCTTGCAGAGAAGAAGTGATTTAACGCAGTCTTATAATTAATTGCAACCTGTACTGTAATCACGTCACCATGCACAATAATGGCGGAAATACAGTATCTAATTTCATTCTGAAGAACTTCCTATTTTACAGAGATTTAGAAAGAGATTTTTAAAATATAATTTTGAATAATCAGTGAATATTGTATTGAAAGCTTCAAGAATTGCTTTGTTTCTACACAATTTATTCTGATTGTCTGAAACCTCTTTTTAATATAAACAGTTGATAAATGGAATACATTTGTTTTTACTTATCAGAATACATTTTTATTAAGCGTGGATGGGAAAATAACTAAGTAAAATAAATTCTTGGATATTCAGCATGGTTCTAATTTGGCATTTTTGTAAATATGAAACCTGTGATTCTAAATTTAACTTTTAATTTTAGATGAAATCGGAG
Organism: Odontesthes bonariensis; assembly: GCF_027942865.1. NCBI lineage: Eukaryota > Metazoa > Chordata > Actinopteri > Atheriniformes > Atherinopsidae > Odontesthes > Odontesthes bonariensis. Next base: position 32,490,758 of record NC_134517.1, on the reverse strand, counting down.
ACTTTCCTGGCAAAAATTATATTGTAGATACTCCATGTCAATTCCACACTGAAAAAAATGATGGATATCTGTACAGTCCAATACACAAGACTAGTAAAAGTGATTAGAAGCAATTGAATCCCAGATATCTGTAATTCACTAACTGCTACTTAAACATTTAAAGGATTTGTCGCCATCTACTTTAAAAGTTGTAGATAACTTGAAATACATTTTTCTACTGTTAAAAAATGTTCTTTTTAGGATGTTAGGGATATCTAAATGACAATTAAAGATAAGAGTTTCACAACAAAAACAAAGGAAACGTGAGAAGAGTACACAGAAAGCCTCTGTGACTCAGGTTTGTCGGCAGGTCTGGAGTCAGTTAGCCGCTGTAGCCGTGACTCATCAAACCCGTTACTGTGGCTCAGCGAGACTGGTTGAAACCCTTTCAATCACTGTGATTCACTCACACCCACTTATTCTCCACGCTTGGCAAATTCAGTTATATACGTTGATCCTTTGATGTTAAAGCGGCTGAGCTCCACCGTCATTTAATACAATGTAAACATGATTAATGCGGTGAGAAATATAAGTGTAGATGAACAGCAAAATAACGATGATTGCTTTTATCTGCATCAAGTTTGCCCCACTTGCTTAGAAATTGTAAATTTCTACTTCCGAGACTTGTTTCTGCATAAAAACACGGTCAGTCAACAGAAAGACAACTATTTTTATGCTTCAAACACAGGCAATGAGAGGGGTGCAGGGTTCATGAGCGCTGTACTGAGGTAGGAAGCCGTTTCTGAAATGTAATTCAAATTTAGCTTACTTAAACTTAAAATCAGCAAACCATCTAATCGGAGAGGTGAGAGTCAATCCTCTGACTTTCCACAAGACTCACAAAAACTTTCTGGAACAAGTTGGATCTTTTTTTGGGGGGGTGCTAATGGCCTTTATTTTAAAGTTGGTGGACAGGAAAGGAGGCAGAGAGAATGAAGGAAGACATGCAGCTATGAGCTTCAGGCCAGGACTCGAACCCGGGCCGGCCGAGTCGAGGAACTACAGCCTCTGTACATAGCGTGCCAGCTCAACCAGCTCAGCAATGTGGTATCCAAAGTTGCATTAATATACAGCAGGTTACCTTTACCATAGAGATACCTCTCAGGGTTTACAATGCATAATAGAAATATGCATATGTAGGTCAAATGTTGCTTAACCTGGCTCGTTACATGACTCATTGAAGCTATTTAAACAGCTGTGAATAAAATCTGACAAGGGAAGCAGTCACGCTAAACTAAAACTGTTATTTGTGCACCACAATATGTGTAACGGGAGCGTAGCATGGGTGCAGCATGGCCTTCAGTGAGTCACATGACCCCTGTGAGTAACAAACCAGCTATGCAATTCCTTAACTTAGAGACTCCCATTGAAAAGCAGGGCAGGGAGGAGGATGGAAGGGGCGGGGCAGGGTGGGACTGCTCATAGGTGTGGCTAGCTGGCACGGCAGATAATAGAAGTGGGGTTAAATGGCAGGATGTAGGTGAGAACTGGGATCCAACAAGGACAAGGGCAGTATGAGGTCAAGACAGTTAGGGGACAACAGATGATGGCGGTGTCATCGTCATCCAGTGAACTCAGGTAACTTTCTTTTGAGAAGCTGTGGTTGTTGTGAGTTTATTTGCTTATTTAAGGACCTGTTGGGTCTTGAAAACTGTGGCACTTTCTCTTTGTGGTTTCCATGTAATCTATGAAGCAGCTAAGACATGATGCACATGAAGTATTTGTTTATGTGGGAGAGGCTGGAAATCGTAAAGACCCCTCTTCCTCCTTATTCAGTTCCCTTTTCTGCAGACGCCCCAAATCTCTGGCAGGGGAGTTTCCTGCTTTTGAAGACCCCGGGCAAACACACAAACACACATATACACACACATACATGCAGCGAGAGAGGCTGCCCTTACTTCTCTCCTCCTCCTCCCTCTCCCCCTCCCTCTTCCCTCCTCTCTTTTTTCTGAATGGATGTCCTCTCCCTAACCTCAATTGAGAGCTGTGTAACAGGACACTGCCCTCTGCCGCGGTAGGCTCAGCCCCCTCTAACAAACTTGATATAAGAGAGAGCAGCAGCGGACCTGTGAGTGTGTGAGAGTCGGACAGTGTCAGTTATTGGGGGGGCAGGGGTGTTGAGGGAGAGAGGAGGGAGAGTGAAGGGTGAGAGGAAGAGAAATAGGAGAGGGAGACCGCTGTGAAACATGTGATAGCGCAGCTTTGGCGGGGGCTTGTAGGGAGTTTAACGGCTGTGGTGTCTCCAGAGCTCTGGGAAAGCACCTTTAGCCCAGAGGGAAGGGAGACTCACAAACTGTCTGTATGCGTATGTGTGTGTGTGTGTGAGAAAGTGTGTGTTTGTGTGATAGAGAGACAGAGCGCTGGTTATGTAGTGCGCTGCTGTCACTTTAAGCCTGTTACTGATTACACTCAGAAGAATGCAACGGGAGGAGGAAAAGAGAAAAGAGATGAGGATGAAATCTTTTAGGGAGTTAAAGCGAGTTTTGTGCGACTTGCCGTCACAGTTGCAAATAGTGACGTGGGTGAGAAGTTGTTACCCAATAGCGTCTCTCCCTCGTCTCTCTCTGCTGGACCAAGCAAAGTTAAAGTGAAGGGGAAGCCGGATTCCCTTCTTGAGGCTGGGACAGAGCAAAGGACACCCAGAAGAAGAGGAAAGAGTAACCAGAGAGGAAGATGTTGGAAGAGGAGGAGGAGGAGGAGGGGGGTTCCCTCATTCCCTCATTCCAAACCCAGTGCCGGGAGGAAACGCTCACCCAGACGGGTAAGTGAAAAAAAAAGAGAGAAAAAAGGCAAGAAAGGGAAAAGACTTTCAGAAAGTTGAGCCGCTGCTGTTGTTGATGGATATCATATGTTACAAGTTAAGGTTAAGAAACTGCTCCCAGATCCTTAATAGGCTGAGAGGAAGAACAGCAGGCTCTCGGTGCCGGTCTGTAGACTGTCAGCAAACTCTGATAGAGGCTAAAAGCTGTGAAAAAACAGAGGAAATGCCTGAATAAGCTCTGAGTTATGTGACCGCTTCGCATTTTTGAAGCTGGTGAATGATCACCTCCAGCTTGTCACAGCCTGAAGTCTCATTTGTGGCGGAATGAGCGTCACCTCGCAATGTGCTCACATTACAGAAGAGCTGATTCACTCTTCCACAGTCTGCCTCGAGCAGGATTAGATGGAAGCACAGTGTATGGTCTGTTCCTTTGTCAGTACTTTGGTCTTTTTTAACAATGTCCGGACACTTATGTCGTGTGATTAAAAAACGTCTTTGTGGCTAATAGGCTATTTTTTCACACAGAAGAATTACTTCCCTTCTCTGTTAGTCAGTTTCCTCCTCCCCTCCTTTTCATTTGACACAGATAGCACAGTCCACTTCGTCTGCTCGGCAGCAGAGGGCATGAATGAAATGAGCACGTGGGTGGGAATACAATGTCATACAGCGTGGATGGTGTTACTTCTTTATGAATGGACACTGCAGGCAGCTGATGCGATTGGCTGCAGGGAGAGTGACGACTGATGATCCGGTACTCGATGTTTAGATCCGTCCACTGGCTCTTAAAACACTGCTGCATAAGTTTTTGTATTGGCGTGTGTGAGACACAGAGTCTTTAAGGAGTTGTGTGAATCAGAGCTAGAGGTTCTGGATGACATGTGTTTGCCTGAGAGAGGCTTAGTCACCAGCTGAGCAGTTGTGTGTGTGTGTCTTTTAAAAGTGGTGGCTTTCTGCCCAGCTGTTGTTCTTCACATTATCTCCTCCTCTCTCTGACTAAGACTATGCTCTCACTGGCCAACATTACTCTTACTTGTCATGTAAGAAAGCAGGTCCTTTCTGGAGTCACTAACCAGAGTAATTGGTGTGTGTGTGTGGGGTCATAAAGCGACCACCACAACCATGCAAATGCCTGCCAGCAGCTCAGCCTACAGCCACACATGTACGCACGCCCTGCTCTGTGTCTTTGTTTTACTGCAACACAATGACAGCCACTCCTTGAGCTCCACCAAAGATTACTACAGTCCCCATTTCTCTCCCAGAGCTTTCTCAGGGCCGATGCTACGGCGTGGCTCCACATTAATACTTTATGGTTCCGGGAGGTGTGATAGAAGGGAGAAGACGAAGAGAGAAAGTCCAAGCGCAAGGATCCATGAGCGCTTATCTGGGCAGCGTTTCCGGTGAGAGGGTGTGATAGCGGGAAGATTGGCGGTGAGATGCATCGCAGGTATCTTGATGTAAAAGATTAAATTCCCAGGCGGAGCTCGGCGTGGAATCTGCCCTTTGTCTTATCACTCTGCCTACATAGTGAACCATGCCCTGTTCTACTTGGCAGGAAGTAATTCAGAAGGACGACCATGTTCCTGCAGCTTCCAGAGCAGATAAATCATTACTGTGAATTTTGAAATGTACTTGCATATATCTTTGAGAAATCAGATCATGTTTTAACAGATTTTGAATTAGTTAAACTGGAACTCAGCCAGATATGAGTATAAAAGTTAAACACAAAGCAATAACAAGTTTCCGGTCTATCTACTATATGTATACATAGTGCGTTAGACATGTGATAAAGTGAATGACCTGCCTGAGGAAGTGGGGCCAAGAGGTTCCCCTACTGTACACTCCTCCGTCCTTGATCTTTACAAAATGCTGAATACATGTTTTGATCTTTCCCATTTAAGGTAAAACAAAAAATAAAAGCAGCCAAACATCAAGCAAACCCACGGCGAGAATATTCAAGAGAAAGTTTGTTGGCAAATATGTGACAAAGGAGCAGCTGAAGTGCTGCTGTAAGCTGAAATCTTTAAATCGTTAAATCAGAAGAAATGTGCACGTCCTGTTTCTTTTGTCGTGTCTACACTTGTTAGAACAACTCACGTGACATTTCAACACATTTTGAGCCTCTTACGTCATTCCGCATTTTCCATTGCGAAACACCGAAGAACTTATCGCATTTTTAGCAATAACAGTACATGACAGTAGGATTTCAGCGTTTTATAGGTATAAAATGATTTTACAATATCTACATGTTACCGTTTATTTACAAAATGTTTTTTGAAATTGCCTCTGGCTTAAATTTAGTAGCGGCCGTTTATTAAAAGAAAAACTGTTTTACACTGATAGATTACAGTTAGTGGATAGAGGGGGAGAGAGAGAATTAAATGACAGGAAAGAAAAAGTAAAATAGGAAGAAAGGATATGAAAGAAGAAAAACAAAAGGGGAGAAGGAAGGTAAGAAGGATATGGTTGAACGAATGAAAGGAGAAAAAGGGAGAACGAAACCAGAAGAAAGGCCAGGTGACAAATTTGGGAAAAGAAAAGAAAATTTAAGGAAGGAGGCTACAAAAGAAATAAACAAGGACATAGCTAGAATATGCAAAGCTCAGCCAGTAAAGCACTTGTCTGAAATCTAAGATTCTGTCCTCGTGTCAGCCTTTCCAGACAGCAAAGGGGTAGTTACCCTGACCTTAAAAGGAATTTGATACCCTTGCTTCTCACCTAATTAAAGGGATCTAATGGAATAGATAAAGTATAGATGGATAGTTGTTACTAATGAAACAGCAGTTCAAATATAGTACCTTACTTTATCCTAGATTTTGCGATGCTGAAATAAAAAATTTTGTCTGTGTGGCCCTGTGATGTACAGATGACCTGTCCAGCGTGCACCCTGCCTCTCGCCCAATCTAAACGTTGCAGTTTTACCATAAAGGCTCAAAATTGGTAAATCAGATGCATCTTTGTCAGTCTGTTCGCTGCAAAGATGCAGTGAACAGATACTCACCTGTGAGTAGTTAGGGTTTGAATTACCCATGTTCCACCTGTCCAAATACATGTTTAGATGATTGACTTGCTTGTGCATTTTACTATCCGTACGATTCCCCTCTTGTCACATGGATGCTGACATACAGGAAACACCAACTTGGGGATATATTGCTGTCTCAATTTACCGCCATGGATTGTGAAAATAACTAAGTAGGTTTTGGAGATGTGAAGAAACAGATTGCAGGTTTTCTGGTGAGACGTGGCTGAAACTTAAGCTGTAGATGACTTTTCTGCATTAAGTTTAATTTAATGGGCTGGTTTCTGCTGATATGTAGTGAAAAAAGCATCAAGCAGGTGAAGATGTTGCATGGCACCTTGTCCTGACAAACCAACGTGGTGCAAATGTCCCACGTTGATGGTGAATCCATTTAGTTTTTTATCATACAAATGGTAGAGTGACTGCGTTTGAATAGGGCTGAACAACAAAAGCCAGCTTCACCCATTCAGACATAGATAATTTCAGTGCTTCTGATTCTATTCATTGAGCAGGTTTATCTCTCATTTACACACTGATGACACATCAGAATGCAGCATTTTATCCACCAACACTTTGACATTTGAACTGGAGAAGCAGGAGATCGAGTCGTCAGCCTTCCAGTTGTATGAGTGGAGGATGGATGTGTGGAAGACAAGAGAAAGTCAGTGTTCAGATTATTCTAAAGGAATCTGGCTTTGATTCAGGTCACCTATCACGTCTTACTGACTCCACAGTTACGGCAGATATACATGAATCAGGGAGTTGGGAAAGGTTATAGTCACCGGCGGCACAGTTCAGTGTGAACCACTGGCTGGTGTCAGGCAGGAAGACATTGTGACATACCATAGTTCTTCAGACACTGACAGTTATGCAACTAAAACTGGGTTAAGAACAATCTTAACTATGACTCGACTCATTCACTCTTCTCTTTCCCCACTTTCCTTTTCACATGACTCGTCTTTGTTTATACAGCAACAGTTCACTCTGTCGTTCACAGGCAGATCGTAGAGTTAAAAGCTTAGTGGCATGACTTCAACGTCACAGGACTAAATGCGGTGTGTGTGCAAGCACAACAGAAGAAGCTCGCTAGAGCCTTTATGTGCGTGCATGCATTTTGTGTACCGTGTGTGTGTGTTTGTGTATGTGTACTTAACAACACTGGTTCCAACGGTGTACAAACCACACACACCTGGCCTGTTTCCTCCTGTGCTCAAATATGGGCAGAGCTTCCCCTACCTGGGCCCCACTCTGAATTCCAATAAGTGTTAGAGTGTGTGTGTGTGTGTGTGTGTGTGTGTGTGTGTGTGTGTGTGTGTGTGTGTGTGTGTGTGTGTGTGTGTGTGTGTGTGTGCGAGGAGGAGGTTGTAGAGGCGGATGCACGTCATGGAAAACCAGGATCAATGGGCAAGGCCCGCAAAGCTGCGTTTTTAAGGTGTTCCTTTTGTTTTCCATAGGTAATCAGTTAACACAATGACTCAACCTGGCGGAATATTCAAAGTGGTTGCAGCGGGAGGACATCAATAAGAAACTGTGGTTATTACACAAGTTGAATCCAACACTCAAGAAAGAAGAACAAAATCCCTGTGGATCAACTGGGTTATTAAATAAAGAGTCAAGCTCTTGATTAGTTTAACCAGCAACAACATTAAACCATTCTGGTATCAACTCTGCTGAAATCTTACACAAACGTGCCTCTGACTTATCTTCCTTAAGTCTCTCTGAGCTTTTTTATCAATGAGTGTGTTAGTATTTAGGGTGGAGGCGGTTAAGATATCAGTCGTCAGGTTGTAGCTCTCTCAAACAGAGCTCACATTATAACGTTCTAGCCTCCGCGCTGCCTTGTGTCGGGACTAATGAAGCAGATTTATAGCCGTGTTTGCCAGGGTGCAGCTCTAGTTTGCCGTAAACCCTGTGACCCAACAAAGGCGAAATGCCCTTTCGCTGACTTTAGAGAAAGGGACACCTTTCATCCTTCTATCCCTTTTCTAAGTGATTTTTCCCCTCTTCCTACGCCTCCTTTCTTTGCTCTCTGCACATTTGCCAGGCCTTCATAAAGCAGCTTGAGGAGGGAGTAAGCTTTCCTTGGTCATCTCGCCAACTCTTTCCCATCAGTCCAGCCCCCCTGGAAGAGCCGGCAGACATCCTTCTCCTCTTCTAGGCCCAGAAATGGGGTGCAGACTGGATGTGCGAAGCTGGGGCTCCCTCTGGAGAAGCCCTGTGGGTGCCTGGTCTTTAGACCTGGTTTCAGTAATCACATCCACTGAGAGCAACCAAGCAGCACCCAAAGGAACCATTTGGGATTGCTTTACATGTAGAGCCTGGCTCGTCCGCCCAGTTTATAATAAGGACAGAAAACGAGAGGGGGAGAATGGGACTTAAACTAGCTCTCTGGCAGAGGACAAATGCTGGATCGCAGGGGAATGTTCTGGGACAGGGAAGGACTTTGGAGAGCAGACAGAGGTGGCAGCAAACACGAGCTTCCATAACCTCTGTGTCTACATAATCTGAACTGTTGGCTCCCTCTTTTTGGCTGGAACCTTTAACTCACACATCACAACCATTTAGACTCATAGACTGGGCTCTGTTTGAACCTGTGGAGCTCAGAATTGATATCTGATTGCCTGCCAGCCTCATGGAATAACCGCTTAATTGGTCTGTCTCATCTTGCAGATGAGGCATCCCTTTTGAAAACTTTCTAATGAGGGCAATGTCTGATTGATCACTTTCACTTCATGAAAAATGCTGTGAACGTGGATTTTTGAAAGGAATATATTTATTTAACTGTCTGAAAGTTCCTGGTAAAAAAGACACTGACCACCAGAGCAGAGAGATCAAAATCATCTTGCATAGCGAACTAAAAGAGAAGCGTATGTATATATATATATATATATATATACACACTAAACTCTGCTAAGCACTGCTAAACTCAAATATTCTCCTTGACTGATTTTAGTATCCAATCTTCTTTATTGAAATTCAGATTTTGGTGCTTCTGACAAAAAGCTCTTAACCGGAGCACCGAGAAACTTTTAAAGATGGAATCGTTAACGAACTCTTCACACTCACACACATTGAGAAAGGGAATGCATCCCCACCCAGTTCACGCATCCTACACACCCACCCACACATGCATGCCCACACATATTTCAGCAACAAACAGCACATGCACATAACCAATGAACCAATGTTGCTTGCAGCAGAAGTGCAACTTATGTTCGGCTCAAACACACACACACACACACACTTATACAGTGGTTGGTCACCCCCTACTTTGAGGCTAAAGCAGGGTAATTATTCAGTTCCTCTTTGCCTCCCTGAGAGTGTGTGTCTGCTGTATATGCACACACAGTTGTCATTTTGTGAATGTGTTTCTCATGTGTGTGTGAATGTGGATGTGGTCAGGCCCAGTCATCTTCTAGGCAGCTAAGAGGAAACCCACATCAACTGCCATGCACCACACTCTAGGAATAGAACTGCCCAGTGCAAGCAGGAATGGAATGGCACGCCTGGCCTCACCCCTCCTCACCCATCTTACCCCTTCCTCAACGAGTGGACCCTCTCCTCCCATTTTGTGCTGCTTTGTCTGTTACTACTAACTGTTATCCTACAAAACACGTGCTTCCTTTGTGGTGCCGATAGCCACTGAGCTAAGCTAGTTTTGATGATTGCAACACACTGTTCCACTGCGCGAATCTTCACCTGAGAGTTTATAAATATCCGTCGTTGGAAACCCTGGTTATGCATGAGACACTTTCAGGTCTCTTGCTGTCTGTCTGGCTCAGACTATGACATTGTCAATCAAAGGCTTCAGTTTTAATGGGGAAAAAAAGGGTTTATGTACCATTGACCTCTCTGTGTTGCGGCACTGGCAGCGTCACCAAAGTGTGGAAAAATGACAGATAAGACAGGAAACCTTATCAGGTTATCTTCAGGTCTGTGAGCTTACTCAGGCTCACCAGTCTGGACCTGCTAATACCACGCTTGTACTTACAAAGCTGATGACAACCTCATTTTTTTGCACAGAATGTCCTCTATAACTGGCTCAGTTTGTGATGCAATATAGCGGTTGTGACTAAAGTTAAGTATTTCTCTGTCATTTACAGGTTGGCCACTTCCCCAAAGACTTCTCCAGAAATACAGTTGAACATCCATGTGAGCCACAGTCATTTCCGGAAAGGTAACTCCTTTTTTTTAAGATTTTCATCGTTTTCTTCCGCCTCACCTTCCCTCATACCCTCTTTTTAAAAATTGTATTTCCCTCAGCAAAGAACAGAACCTCAGGCGACATCCTTTTGTCACTATTCATATCACTTGTTTAAAGCTTCGAGGGATGGGGGGGGGGCACGCATAATATCACAGATGTTTCTAAAGTGGGGTGAAAAAAGACAAATTATGCAACCCAGAGGAGTGTGGCACAGTTGAAACTACTTCTTCCTTTTGTCATCAATGTTTTCTGCAGTGTAGAAACACAGAAAACTGAGACACAGCTAGAGGCAGCATGAATGGTGGCAGAATGCTGGAATGCGACGAGGGAGGAGGGAGAAGCCAGCACATTTCCCTTAATAAAATTAAATTGGAGTCAAGTGACCATCAGGTGGTCAAAGTATGTTGGATCAATATGGTCATGAGGTCTCAGGTATGCAGAAAGAAGGAGACATCAGCTATGCTGTCCTCCCTCTTTCCACATTTTCTATCTCCTGTCCTCTCCTCTCGTTTTCCATCACCTGTGTCTACTTTATCAGGACCGACTTAGTGCTAAAATGGATGATGGTGGTCTCTGCCTGCCATGCCTCAGGGCTAATGGGAAAGAATGACAGGAATCTGCAACTGATAATGCCAGGCTTGGAGATGTTCGTCAGCAGATAATCTCCCATATCCTTCCCCTCCCTCAGGCGCCTCTGCTTTCTGCTTGATCTCGTCCCTTCAGTTAGCCGATACAACCACTCTCACCTCATGACTTTGCACAACATATTTCCCTCATTTTATGCCTCTTTGTGTTTATAATGGAACTGTTTGCTCTTTCCTCAGATGGCGTCTTCGGAAGTGGGTCGTCCTCCCGAACAGGCGTGACTGAAGCACCTCTTCATGGCTGTTGTCAGTTGCTCAGTAGGCAGTGTAGATCCTGTGTAGCAATCAGCAGCTACATCTGGCTACTGGGTCTCTGACGGCTCTGCCTGCATCCCGGTCGAGCGTGCCCGTTGCTACTCCTTTATTGGCTGGTGGCGCATTCCAATCCCGCCTTTTGCTGCGGTGTCAGAGGGGCTCCATCCTGTGACCCCACACACAGGATGTTCTCTGTGTCACAACTCCACAAGGGGCCCTTGTCAAGGCTTTTTGTGTTTTTTTTTCCCTCCACTCCTTCCTCTTCTGCCATTCTTCTTTTGAGTCTCACAGTTTTAGCCACTCGCTGCTTGATTCACTTCGTCTTAAAAAACCTTGGTTTCAAAGGGTTTTGCCAAAGGTAAAGTGTCTTAATGCATGTGTGAAAAGCCTTTTCGGAGAGACCTTTGCTTTGTCCTGAACCTGGCATACAATGTAGATTTCTGTGTGGTTCAATTCTACAGCTACATTGTCTGCTGGGTTTCTGGCTAGCAATATAAGCAGCTGTTACATAACTCACAAGTGCTCAAAAAGGTAAGTATTCATCTACTTTGTCAATGTGCCTTAAATGTATGACCCTGACAATTCAATAAAAATAAAGAATATTTCAAATTAATAATGCTGAATGACTCCTGCTATTGTTTGTGTGACTGAATATCATTTGAGGGGGGAAAGAAATCTCAGAATCTGCAGAATCTAAATTGATTCACTGTTGCCTCTGTGTCCCAGGAGTTAACCCTAAGCAAGAAATGCCAGGAATATTCTAGTAACTCAGCACAAAGCTGGCTTGTTGTCTGTCAGGAGGTTGTCAGACTGCTGTCAGACTGGCTCCTTATTAGTGAGACAGCACTGTCTTCCCTGCAGCCAACACACACACACACACACACACACACACACACTTAGGATTATACTAAAATTTTACACAATGCCTCCAGAAGACATGCTGCATCCCTACCTGTGTATGCAGCTGTGAGAGCCACACACTAACGTTTCACCCAAAGCCCCATAACAACTTCAACATCCCCAAGTTTGCTTTTCTTCTCCAAGCATTTGAGGAAAACTCAAAAACAAATGTTACGACATTTAAACTGTAAATTTGTCTCCGTTTAATGATTTTCTGATGGAAACCTCTCAAGACAGTCTCCTTTTCGCACACACTGAGTAGAAAGAACTGCAGCAATCCGGCTTTGTGAACATATGTTAAAGCACTGAACCATTCAAAAGAAAGGACAGGATTCTACTTTGACTGTGTGTATGAAGACAGGCGACAATTAAAATGAACCTCCAAACTGAGGCTGGAAAAGAGGCTGAGAGGAGAGACCATTAAAAGATAATAGTATATCTATTAATCCATAACGATAGCAGAATAAAGAGAAATATAGAATTGATATTTGTAAATGTGGCTGACAAAATCAAGTTCAGCTAGATGTAAGAGCGCAAAAGATCAAAGGGAAAACTGTTCAAACACAAATCAGAACCTTTGATAGATCATTTGAAAGTGCCCTGGGAAAAATCACTTAGCTGTGGATCAATGGATCAAGAAAAAGCAAAGAGGACAAGGACCACAATAAAGAAGGGACAATCCAAAGAGATGAGTCCCAAAGCAGACACGGGTTGCTGTGGCTTTTTGGATAGCGTGGATCAAGAAGTTACAGAGTTGGGTTTTTATATATTCGTGGGTAGAGTTTTGGGTAATAGAGGCATACTGTTAAGAAATATGCTTTTAAACATGTAGTTCAGTCCTCTTTTGGACAATAGACAGAAAATAGACAAGCATTTGGATGCTTGTCATCTATTCAGTAAATGTATTTACCAACATGATATGATTCCTCCCTCTAAAATGTGAAAATCTGTTCAAACACTGATGTGTTTTTAACTTAGTTAACTTGTGCAGTTTGTTAACATAGCGGCGGCTCCCAGTGAGCACCAACTGGAAAATGTTTATTTCTAGTGTCCAGACTTATGCAGTTTGGACATCATTAGCCTCTTTTCAGCCAGCCATTTGTTAATGTTGTAGTTACGACATCAATGTCCTACAAAACACGATTTTCTCAGGACTGGTTTAAAATTGACCCAATATTAAGTGTTAAGGCTTTCTCTGCAAGGTGAAATGCGGCGTTTAAAAAGATTACATTTCAATGTGTTTCATGTTTTGTTTAAATTGCTGACCTTGAAGAACGCCTGAAGGCTGAAATACTTGTACTCGTTTTTAAATTAAACGTCATTAATACGGGAATGTACAGGCTGTGTGCTGACAAGAGTCTTCTACAACAGTGATGTGGCTGTTAAAGTGAGATAAATAATTGCTTTTACTGCTGTAACAAACAGTAGAAGCTTATTTTTTTTGTTTAAAAGCTTCAACGACTCTGAAGGCAACATGTCCCCTTTGCAACAGCAATTTATAACAGTGACGTTCCATCTATCACAATCCAGCTGAGAGTGTCCATAAGATGAGATCAGTTTCACAGCTGATACATGAGGTGAAATGTGGACGATATGTGAAATGATTAAACGTCATTAAATTAAACTCATAATGAAATAAACAAGGAAAATATCCAATTTTAAATAAAATGTATATGTTTGTTTAATTGTGTATATATATAATTTGACATTTTCTAATAGACATTTATTTACTTGATTAAATGTCTTTAAAAAGATTACAGCGTGAGCCTGTTAACTTTCAACTAAAATATGCCCACAGAGGGATTTCTTCATGATTAGAGTAGAATCTTTATTCAGTGCCTGCAAAATAATTCCCGTTTAATTGATGAACTAAAACTGGATGATATCAGAATTGTTCGTTTGTTGCACTGTTTTCAACATCAGTCTCACAGATTCCACTTTGACTATGTTTTGTTTTTTTTGTGGGAGGGGGTTCAAATTCACCTAACCCGTATTAAAACTACGTGTCCTCTTGAGATTCATTCTGAAGCCAACACAGACGTGTTAAAAGCAGCTAACTGCTTTCCTCCATGTGCTGTTCAGTCGCGATGCCTCTGAGTGCAGAAGAAGAGTGCTGCACACCTGAACCATGGTAGTAGCTCCTCCGCCCACATTGTGGGGGAAAAAAAATCCTCCCACGCCTGTTGATGCACATTTGAGAATCCATCCTTTCATGTCACAATTATGTAGTCAAGTAACGGCTTACTAATATATGTTTATTTTTGCTAAGGTATCATTCTAAGGTTTAAAGATGCTATCAACATTCATTGATACAGAGAATAAGCAACAAGACATTGTGCTCACGTTCATGAAAAGTTTAAATGTTTATTAAAACACAACTAAATAGTATTCAATGACTGACAACGACTTTAACATGTATGTCGTAAAGTTCACAGCTAAGTTATTCAATTAGGAGAAAATCATTTTAAAAAGTCCAACGTTCATATTTTCCACTTACCGGTATATATCCACTATTCAACTCCTTCCTAACCATGCATTACTTTACACTTTCACACACTGGTGTGAGACTGCATTCCTGTATGCATTTAATTTATGTTCCTGGACACAAATCAACAGAAGTTCATGAAACTGTCACAAAACTTCTGTGAGACTGTATTTCAGCAACAGCACTGAATTGCAGATTCTGGCGGAATAAAGAGAATATTTTGCCTTTGGACTAGTTGAGGTTGAAATACTACCAAATGCGATTTTTATTATTCAGTACAACCGCTTGGAAGGTTCTTGCTGACACCATACAATGTTATATATTTTCATATTACATTTTTCTTAAGTATTGAATGCACTGAAATTACGACTTTCTAACCACATTTCACTTCCCATGAATTATGAGAAATGTCTTACTACTAATCAATATCTGATTTTTCAAATGAGATCCGTGCAGATAAAAGAAATGATGAAGCATTTTTATGTCTTTTGAAACTTTGATTAGTTTGATAAGGACAAAAAAGGGTTTCTAGACAATCAAAGGTAAAAAGAAGTTTGAGTCATTTTCTCTTTTTAAATCTAGAAATGAAATGAACTCGTTGAGAATAAATTCGGACTTCTTAGAATATAATTGGATTGTTATGATTAAAGTCAACATTTTTGGAATAAAGTTGGATAACAGTTGAAAGATTAAAGTCCAAATGTTGAGAACAAACATTTAACATGGCCTAAGAATGATACGAGCATTAGAAAGCACCTAACTCAAGGGATGAACAGGTTTTGTCTAAAGGAGCACATAAACACAGCGTGGCAATAAGTATTTGTACAACCGTAATTTTTACGAACCAATGTCTACTTCACAATAACAGAAAACTTGTCACTTGCTGAAAGGAATATACTTAAACTAATTAGGTTAATTGGTAACAGGACAGAAACATGGCAAGGCCTTTTAGACTTTAGACTTTTTAGATTTTAGAAAGGGTTCGGTAGACTTTTAGGTATTCAGGTTTTAGAGCAACATATGCTCCCAACCAGATTATGTCTTTTGTATTTTTTCCAAATGAAAGGAAATGTATATTTCAGCAGGTCGAATAGTATGGGTGCAAGCCAGCAGACCTTTTACAATCTAAAAACTCTGAAAGAATCATTAAACGCAAAAACAAAAATAAAAAAATTAGACCAGGAACTTTTGAGCACTATGGGACAACATTCCTCTCCCAAAGGTCCATTAACTGGTCCCCTCAGTTCACAGTTGTTTACAGACTGGTGTTAAAAGAAAAGGGGATGTTAACAATGGTAAACATGAGATTGTGCCAAAAACTGCATCTAATCAGAAGGAGAAACCACACAAAAAGATCTCGCCGCATCCCTGCAAACTAAATTACCTATGATGGACAGATACAAGGATATCAATCATTAAAGCTACGTGCAAAACAGAGAGTATGTTATATTAGAAGATACAGTAAGACGGCTAATCAATGTTTTTCATCCTGGAGGTGTTAAGCTCGGGTGGGCACACTTCAACTACGAATTGCAGACTTTACCACAATAAAGGTCCCAACTCACCACAGATTTTTACAATAACTGAAGCCATACAAGTTTTTTTTCACCATGTGATGATAGTGACAGTTGCACCTCTTTATAAATTCTTACCTTCAAATCACTTTATTCCCAAAATTGGAAATAAAAGTAAAAAGATAAATCATCTTCTGATGATTTTATTTTCTAGTGACCTCAGTGCTATTTCATTGTGTTCACAACAGCGCTTGGGAAACACAATGAGCAAATTTTGTGCTCCATTACTGTAGGTTATGTGATTGATTTGACTACACAAAACGAATAGGTGAAAGAATTGCATCTTCCAGTAGCTCTTTCAGTGCACATAGAGATTTGAGCATTGTATTAAGATGGAGAATGTTAAGTAATACATGTTTTTAATGGTAGTGTGATTAAAAAAACAAACTGAGCAAATTAAATGGATGGTGTTGCCCTAATGTGTGTAAAGAGACAGACAAAGGCTTTCAAAAAAAAAAAGGACAAAGCAATGTTTCCATGGCTCGCTGCAAACACACTACACTGTGGAATAAAAGCAGTGCAGTATAATACTTCATATCTACTGGAGCTTGATCAAGCAAGAAATTCTAGTTGTTACAAATGACCTCATAAAATGGCTTTAAAAAGACAAGAATAATGTAATTATAATGGATGTGCATTTATTATGACACTTCCCCCACACTAGCTGCCAGACTCATTTTAATCATAAATACAGGTCATGTATGTCTTTCACTACCCAAGCCCTCAAGTTCAGCTTTACAAACTCTGTTTTTGTGACAATATTACATGAGCCGAGCGAATCCATAACTATGAGAATCCCAACAATGCAAATGGTTGCTAATGGCCTGTAATGGGAGGGATGTGTGGGCGGTTTATTGTTGCTTTGATAAGCTGTTGATGACGTGCATGGTGTGAGGACTGCAGGCACAGTCAGAATGCAAAACAACAGAATACCAAGAAAAAGAGTGATGATGATAGCGCTGTGAAAAAATGGCAAAATGAAAGGGAGATGGGGCCATCTGTCCCTCTCTATCACACACATAAACACTTTCAAGGAAGGGAGGGCAGAGGGTGAAGGTGCTATCGTATGAAAGTGGCATCAGTGATGTCATCAGCTGCTGCCCCGCCTCACCCCAGAGCAAGAAACACACTCTCCACGTGTTGTTTGCGTCATAGCCGTAATAAGTCATTTGAGTGTCACACAATGACCTCTACAGTAGGACATTCCCCACCAGCAAGCCCTCACACGCAGAAAAGTCCTGCGGGGGATTTACACGCTGTAGTTTGCAGAGGTCACAAGGAGCTGAATGCAAAGAAATTCTGTTTCTACTTTCATGAAATCAAACTGTGAAATTCTTGCTTGTCTCATGGTCAACTATAATTTGCTAGGGTTTTTCCTGAGTTCCACATTTATGCAATGTCATAGTATGAAAGTTGACAGTATACCAATAGTCCACTAGAACATGCCCTGCCTTCCAAACCTTTTGCACATGACTGAAAAATGGATATTTTCTAGGAAGCTGAAACGCTGTAGTGGTTTGTTGAGGCACAAAAACAACAGGGTATCTGTAAAACATCAAAGTCTCGTTGATGTTCACGAATCTGCCACAGAAATGCAATCTAATGATTTGTGTCCACAGGGGCAGCATCTCCACCCCAAGGTCAATGCTCAGAGAAACTGCAAAATACACAAGAGATACATCTTAGACTCTACAGGCCAAAGTTAGCATGTGACATATGGGACAAAGTTCATGCCACTGCAGTTAGAAAGACTGAACAAATATGGCTTGTTTGGAAGGGTTGCAGGGGAAAGCCTCTTCTCTTTAACAAGAACATGGCAGCACAACTTAGGTTTGCAAAGTTTCATCTGAACAAACCACAAGACTTCTGGAACGATGTCCTTTGGACAGAGCAGACCAAAGTGGAGATGTTTGCTCATAATGCACAGCAGCACGTTTGGAGAAAACCAAACACAGCATATCAGCACAAACACCTCATACCAGCTGTCAAGCACGGTGGTGGAGGGCTGATGATTTGGGCTTGTTCTGCAGCCACAGGACCTGGGCACCTTGCAGTCATTAGCCCCTTTCACACTGAGGAAGAACCCGTGTTTAATTCGCGAATTTAGTGTGTCCGCTGTTCCTTTCACACTGAAGATCCGGGCTGGGGTGTCAACTCGATTCGCCATTCGACCCGCGTCGGATCCTAGTCTTTTTGCCGAGCCGTATTTGATGTGAAAGCAATTGACGCGGGGTGGACGTGGGTGTGGACATTATAGTGCTCTTGTATTCTCCGCATATGTTCCCACGTTGTGACCATCCACACCCCGTAAAATAACATCTCCATGAACTGCATATACACTTGCGTGACCGAACAAACAGCCAGCAACAAAAACAAGTCCTCAACAACAAGTAGGGTTGTGCCTACGTCATTGTACACGCCCAGCATTTTTTATGTTTTGTGTGACGCTCTGCCACTGGGCAACGCCCCCGGAACTCGGCTTCAGGCGGCACGGATCACCTAATACGCCAAGCTTTCACATTGCTTGACGCGGGATGAAGTGGCAATTTGGACCCGCGATGGTAGCGGATCTCAGTGTGAAAACAGCTATTGAGTCCACCATGAACTCCTCTGTGTACCAAAGTGTTCTAGAGTCAGATGTAACTCGATTCCAATTGAATGTGTACATGTTAGAGTAATCTGACTCCCAACATGTGGGCAGGTTAGTTCATTCATCCATCCATTGTTTTATACTCAATCCAATCCAGGGTCATGATGGGCCTGGTGCCTATTCCTGCTGCTATTGGTTGAGAGGCGGGGAACACCCTGGACAGGTCGTAAGTCCATCACAGGGCCACACAACTAAACAAAAGACAAACCACACTCACACACACACACTCCTGGGGTCAATTTAAAATAACCAGTTAACCTACCATGCATGTTTTTGGATGGTGGGGAAAAAAACAGACTAATTCATTTTTTCGAACAAGTTAATTTACATAACTTTTATTCAGTTTTTTTTATCTTTCATTACCTATTTTTTTGCTTTTGTTTTTAGCAGCTGCCAGATAACTGGATGTCCTGAATCTTAAGTACAATAAAATATGTGTAATCTAAAGGTCAGAGTAATGCTATTTATAAGGAAAATCTTTATCCTCAGGCGAGATTTTAAAACTGACATTTGGCTCACCAACTGCATGGCTCATATTTTTCTTCACTATCATACCATGTTTCGTTTCGATGCTTTAATGTTCATCTCAGATACTGTAAAGTCCAAAAGCGTCATTACGGACAGTTGCAGCTACTTCACTGCAACCCGCTTTGAGGTCAGATTATTTTAACTCTCTACTGCCACCTAGTGTCTATAGCTGCAAATAGCAGCCCACAGCCGTTTACCGTCGCATCGTCAATGCCTCAACACATTACATTAACACATTAAATGTTCCAATGAATTTCTGAGACAACTGTAACAACTATAGAAAGGAAGGAAGTGAAAGGAAAGTAAGTTTGTTTACGTGGTTAAAATCAAATAGTGACGATCCGTAACCCCAGAAGCTGTAGCTCTCCTGCTGCTCACTAAGAAGTTGTCTAACTTAAAACCACAAATATTTATTTTGTTGTTGCAACCACCGCTGTGAATACTAATTATGGAAACATAATGAAGTGGAAAAGAATAAGAACTCAGAGCTTCTCTTACGTCAGTGTGAAAGACAGGTCCTGTGAGATTCAATTGTACAGAAAACCTTCAAGATGAGACAGGAGTAGCTAATGAACAAGTCTTCAATGTACACTGGTATTTTAGATGTCAGTTTCTTTAACAAAACATCATTCTACCATTGTACTCTGCAATGGCTCAGTTCCAGTGTCAAGACTGGCTTTGGCATTTCATTGCAATAATAAAGCCATCATTTCTTACAGTCTTGGGAAAAACCTTTTTGACAGTCCAGATCCCTTCTACCAGTTACACTAAGAGAGTTCAAAGTTTCCACTGTCCAGGAACCGGTCAAACCAAAGACTGCAAATAAAAAGATGGACGAGGTCACCGTGAAGTAATCTACTGTTGTGTGAAATAAGGCAAGGGGATTCTAGCTAATGACCCCAAACACAATTATAGATATTGACTTAGTATTACATGAGAAAAGTGAAGTGAATAGTATTGCGGTTTAAGGCACTTCGGCATTAGCATCTCAACAAGTCCTCCAATTGAGTCAATCATTTAAGTCCTTTGTTCATAACCTGAATTATAACCTAATGGCGTCCTGTAAAATACCACCTTTACCAGTGGCGGGAACAAAATACAACACATGAGCATTCCCATGTCAGAGCAGACTTCATTTTAAAGATGCCAGGTGACAACAGGTTTTCTCACATTTAAATGACTAAAACACCAGGTTAGGCAGTAACAATCCTTGGTTAGGGATAAAATACATTGTTTTAACAACACGACCGCCATTTTTGAAACAGTCAATGGAGAAAACTTAAAAGGCACAGCGACAGAGTAAAGGATAGGCTATTCAGATAGGCTCCAGTAAGAAGCTGTAGTTTTGGTATACAGTGCTGAACTACTGTAATTCGTAAACTCTCTGGGTTTTATTTGCAATATTTCTCCGTCATTCAGAACAGGTATTGTGGCAGCACGGTAGACAAAGTAACTCCTGCAAAATTTCTAGCTCCTCCTGGGGAGATACAGTGGCTGAGGTACAGTGTGTCCAGGCTAAATTACATTTTAAGTCTCTCCAATCTGTTGTGGGTCTACCTTATAGGGTGCCCTCTAATTTGGGCCTGCCCAGAAAACCTCCAGTGAGGTATCCAGGATGGTCTTTATATAGATATCAGCTGATTGAATCATGACATTAAAATTTAATTATTCATAAAACTGGACATTACAAAAGAATTTACAAAAAACACTAATTCAACACTTCTGAGATGCAGCAACATGCTGGTTAATACACTCACACTAATACACACTGAAAGGCACACAGTTAAAATCCAGCGACAGGCTGCTTCTGTTATTTCACATCTAAACTCTTTTCCTTCCAACCCTTTGCTGCTCTTTTTCTAAATTCACCTTTCAGTTTTATGCATGTAACCCAAAGGAAGAGCAACAAACAAACATCCAGAACATTGGGTCATGGAGAGGTGACCCAAGTGGCAATACAGTGGTCATAACATGACCCTCTTTTTTTTGCATAATAAGCACTATTTTTACTGTTGCTACTCTCCGTATTTCTTTTAAAACTCAAGAGAGCGAGTAATTATCCATAACAAAGGCATACAATTCATCATGCTCAAGGAAATAATAGAAAGAGAAGGAAAAAGGTGAATCAGAAAAGTAGAAACTCCTAAACATTAATATAATTTGTTGCCAGGTTACAGAAGCATGAAAAGGTTTGGACACCCTAAATGGTAAATACTTAGTAACACCCCTCTTGTTTGGTATCGCTGCTTGTTAACATTTTTAGTAGCAACTTCCAATTCTTGTCTGGGGGTTTCTCACCAATCATTCCTTTTTTTGGCACAAGTGGCAATTAATCAGCACTGGATTACATATTTTGCTGCTCATTATGGCCAAAAGATTGTTTATTGCATTCATCGTTTTTCTGGACTTGCCTTTAAAATAGATCAGGCTTGTTTAGATGTTAATTTACAAAAATCTGTCGGTGAATTTCATAGAGAGGATGGAGGAAAACTCTTCCATGAAGATCAAATTTTAGAGGTGTTGCTCCTCAACAATGTCCCGCCTCTCCAAAGTCTAATTCAGGGTCTTTAGCAGACAAAAAGGGGTTTTTATTTGCCTTTCCAGCACTGCTATGAACGGTTCTCTGAGAAAGTTCTTTGTCTTCCAACCTTCAACTTGTCCTCCATCTTTCGTATTAAATTCCGTTTCGTAATGGCGTTACAAACTAATAAAACAGCTCTATAAAAACTTCTGAACTCTTACACTCTTTGGTTGTTTTTTTAGATGGGCTTATGGCATCTGATTGTTGGGACAAGGTTTGAATAGCCAGAGCATCCATTTAATAATTTGAAATTTGCATCACCTTTTCTTTCCTAATGATGACTGTGAACGTGCACCCGTCCTCTTCTCTTTTATTCATTCTGAAATTACACAAACCCAATAATAAAATGCGGTTCTTGCGTGTTGATCTCTACTTTTGGAGCTCTGTTCTGCCCATTTAATGATTCATAGTGGAGAAAAGTTTGAATCCGACTATTTTTTGATTAACTTATTCCAGCTCTGCCTTTAGCCCACACTCAAAGTACCAAAGATGATGGCACAGCAAAAAAGAAGAAGGGGGAATTGGTGGATATAAACATGGTGGACCACATCCGAGTTTAGATGACCTTCTTCCATACACACAGACAACCGCTACAAGCCTCAGCGACGCGTTTGATATTTCATGAGACACACTGAATCATGATAGTTGCGTAAAACTGTAAGTTCAAAACAGTGACTAAATATCACTTGTAACATGATATCCCAGATTGAAGACCAGAGGAAGTTAATTACTGCAGTGCAATGTGGGCTTTAAATACAGTGCCAGTCTCTAGTTTGGTTTGACCACCAGAAATTCCAAGTATTGGCGAGAGAGGCCAATAACAGCATGTACACTGTTCCATTATCACATACCAGACCCGGTGAGTCAGGCAGAGGAGGAACCTACCACATTGCTTTGTGTGAGGGCATCATCACAGCTGGATCCGACTTAACTCGGAAAGCAAACTGGACAATATGCAATCCCAATGCAGTTTTACAATAATGCCTGCTCCGTTTGTGCACAAAATCTCACAAAGTCATCTCAATGTAGGAGAAATAATTTGTCCATGATTATTTAACTTTTAACTACATATTGTTACGAAACAGTTTTGTCATTCCCTGATGCATTTGTATTGAATAAACTTTACTTCTGTTGTAGGGTGACCAGATCCCAACCCACCAAATGTTGGACAAAGAGTATGTTAATGTGGGACAATGTGAGGCATGTTACCAGTGCTAACAGGTAGTCAAACTTAAAAGAAAAAATATATACACTCAATAGATTTTGCAATTTATGAATTAGAGTTGATCAAAGTCGTTACATGTTCTTCAATGTACCAAAGTGTTTTTACTCAATTCAAGTCAAACCACAAATTTTGGGGATTGCTAAAATCTTAAGAATTCATAATGTGGAAGTATCTGTGCGTTCTTGAACTGAAGAGCAACACTTGACTTTAGACTGCTTTACTCTTAGGATATTGAAAATAACATATCAAACAATAACACGAAACAGCAGAATGTATGATTATATGCTAGATAATTTACCACTCAGTGTTATGCCCATGCTGATAAAACAAATTTGAATTTAATCTGACAAAGAAAGAAGTTAATTATTTTTGTACAGAAAGTGTTTCACATTAAGTTTCACCCAATATACAGCTGTTTGCAAAGCATGTGCCAGCATATTTACCACCATGCTTCACTGTGGGGTGGTGTTCTTTGACTGTTGAGGTTTTGAGGCAGACATTGCATTTTCCTTGATGGCCAAAAAGTTCAATTTTATTCTGATCTGACCAGAGGACCTTTCCTTGTTTGGGGAGTATCCCACATGCCTTTGGTGAACTTTTCTGGTTACCCTTCCATAAAACCCAGCTCTGTGGACTGTACTACATCTCATAGTGGTCCTTTGAACAGAGATGCAAATCTCCTCTGTGAAGCTTTCCAGCTTCTTCAGGGTTACTTTTAGTCTCTTTGAGTAATGCCCTCCTTGTCCAGTCTATGAGTTTTGGTGGATGGCCCTCCCCATACAGGTTTGTTGTAGTGGCACATTCTTTTTGTGATGATGGATTTGACCCTGATTTGTTCTATTCCACAACTTTGCCCCTGACCTGTTGGGAGAGCTCCTTTGTCTTCGTGGTGTCGCTTGCTTGGTAGTGCCTCTTGATTAGTGATGTTGCAGACTCTGGGGTCTTTCAGAACAGGTGTATATATACAGAGATCATGTGACACTTTGATTCCACACAGGTGGACCTTATAAACCAAAATGGTGACTTCTGAAGGTAATTGGAAGCACCAGCTCTTGTTTAGGGGCTTCACAGCAGAGGTGATTACATATCCATGCACCACTTTTACTTTTTACTTTTTCGAAAATTTTGACCATTTTTTGTAGATTCTTTACATATAATCCCCCTCCCAAAATTCTATGTAAATTTTTGTAAGTCGCTGTAAGACTGTGAGCATTAAACACAGAATGTTATGGGATAATTAATCCCTACTTCCTCAACAAGTGCACTACCTCTCCAGCCTGAATGGAATAAATCAGTCATGCATGTGATGGCTGTGTCAACCTCGGTTCACTGACACCATCCTAAAAATAGTCTCTTCATTGGCCTCCATCATGCAGGTGACGCACAGACAAACCGAGAGCCACAACAGGTGACCCCCGGGTATTTCTGTTTATGACAAGAAGTCAGAGGTGAAGTGTCAGGTACAAGTATTCTGGTACAAGCCTTTAGATCTTTTCTCACACCAGCCCCTAAGTTTAGGTTGAGAACAGGCTCAGAGTCCTGCCAGAAATACTGAGACAAGCATGAGATCAGCTTTCTGGTTGGATTACCTTCTCCGGGAAACCCTGACGACGCAAAAAAAAAAAAAGAGAGAGAAAAAAAGCTGCAAGTTCCCTATGATGTCAAGCAGATGGACAGACAGGCAGCTGACCTTGTGCTGCCACACCATGTGACATTATGGGCTGAAGGACCAGCCAGTGTCAGGGGACATGGATAAAAGTACTTTGAAATAGCTTCACAGTTTAAGGGAAAAGACATGAAGCAGCTGAGAGGATGCAGGGGAAGTGACTATATTGCAAATACCATATCTGGAATAGCTGGAAATCAAGAGCACATGACAGGAGTTTGGAAGTGTCTCCTGCTCCATTTGCTCTGTGTAAATGTGTGTGCATGTATGCATGTATGCTGAAGAATGCTGAGGCTCCCATTTAGCTTGGTAATGACATTATAAGCACCTGACTGTCACGATGATTGACACATAGTGGCAGCTTTTACTGCTGGGAGGGGGAAGTTGGCTTTTTTAGAACCATGAAAATCAATTTTGTTTTCACCTACAACCCCTAAAAACATACCTATTCTGAATTCTGTTGCACTTTGTTGTAAGCGGGATGGGGGAAGGAGGGAATCAAGCACTGGTGTCACTTTTGTCTTTGATGCACTTTGTCACTTTGGATCTACTATTACTGTGTTTGTACACCAAACTAAATTTCGTTGGCTTTTTTGACAATGACAATAAACTCTTGAATCTTGAATCTTGATTCCCAGTGTATGAGCTCACAGCATGGATATTTTTACGCATGTCTAGTATGTCCATCTGGAGCACTGGGAGAATTCCCAGCAGCCTGGCCAGCTGATTGGGTTCAAGCCCAAAATTAAATGAAATAAATGTGGAAAACCAATTAAAACCAGTAGCTTTACCCACTTTTAACCAACATACACATTAGACATGCATGCATTTAAATGCCTCAGGAGACCTCATCACAAAAAATTACTCCTACTCTTTTTCATTTTAATCTACGCTTTGAATTAACAAAAAACATGAGATGTGTGCATGAAAATAACATGGATACAGCTCTAAATTTCAGGTGGAAGCACCTCTAGTGCAAAGCTCACACTAAACCACACTAAATTCATATATTATATGTATATCAATGATTATTACTGTTGCCTAAATGATCTTAGAAACTTTCCATCTCCTTCAGCCTAAGATATTTGACTATTTGAGATGAGTTTTGAAGCAGTAATAGCAATATATGGAGACCTACCTGTCTTTCACCAGAAAATTAAAGGCATGGGTCAGATCATGTCGTTCTCAATCTGTCAAGTTTTACTTCACACTAAAATATCTCAACAACTGCTGGCTGGATTGGTTTGTAGAGACATTTACGTTGCCTTGGAATAAATCTGGACACTACTTTTCCTCTCAGCTTTCATCCAAAGACATCAGTAGACTAAAATGTGTAGGTGTCTCTGCGAGACAATATGAAAATACGGACAATGTCTAGTTACTCAGAGGATTAATCTGATGACTTTGATGATCTCTGAGTTGTCTTGGAATATTTTGGGTGTAAAATAGGGATGTGCACGACATTCACATATGTTAAAATGGATCAAACATCCAGTGAGGTTAACAAATTCACAAAATCATCTAAAGGTTTAAATGCAGGTTTGGATATTTTATTCAAGATGCTACACAGCCCCCCTCTCCTATTTCCCACTATGGAAGATTTCTTCTAGGTTGCGTGGGAAAAAACTGACATGGACCCACATGCCTGGAGCAATTCACAACCCCGGTGAGAACAGACATGTGAACATTAACATGCAAGGAAATAATCCAGTGTCTTTCAACTGCAGATGTTTTTATCCCTCAACCTTATTTGTGCTCTATTTTTTCACAGTTTTCTGATTGTTCACCATCTATTTAGATTGGTTGATTTGTCTAAATTGTTTCCTCATTTAACCTGTTAACACTGGGTGGCACGTTCCCTTTAAAGTCTGAAATGACATCAGGGAATTTTATCATACCGTGCAATCTAATTGGGCATCTGACTGCCTTCACCATGGAAACGCATGTTCCCTGGATGGCAAAATTAAACTACCAACTTAATTTAACTTAAATTGTTAAGAAATGTTGAGATGAAGAATTAGATTGATTTTGTGAGGAGAAAAGTCGAAATGTGGCACCACAGTAGTTGGCTTGTTTAACTCAGATAATCAGATTTGTACTTGGTAGATTAAGATGATGTGAAGCTACTCTGAGATTCGTTTATCTCTTTTTTTTTTTGGGCCCTTTTTCTCACCTGATTGTTAAGGAAAAAAGTTTTTCTCCATGGCTTCTCTTGCTAGTCTAAAATTATATTGCACCCTGGAAATATTAAGAAGCCCAGGTGCTCTTCCTGTGAAATCAGCTCTTCTGAGTTTCCTTTCAACACAGTAGTCTCTTAATTGTGCTCTTTGCCATGCTGTTTTATGTTTGTTTATCAATCTATTCTGGGATTTTTCCGAACCATAACACCTGACACCATCTCTTGCGCTCTCATTGATGGTTGCTAAATTGGAAATGAACTGTATTTATAGCTTAGTGTTATTTGAGCTGATGTGAGATCCGTCATTTAAAATTCCTGTGGAGGTATCTCAGTGCAGAAATGCTCTTTTTTCTGTGATTTACAAGCCTGATTGTTTTAATCCTACATGTTTGGCTGAGTGGTTAATATCACTGAGTAATGTGATATTCAGAATGTATTTATATCTGCTTTATTGGAGTTTACAGCAAAGCACATCCTAACATATAAGCATTAAAGATTGTGGGCTGCGTCTGAAATTCCATACTAACACATTATTTATTCTATTCATTCTATCTATTCTAAAATATTCCATTCTTTTCTACAACTGAAAGCTTAGTATCAACCCTATAGATAGGAAGCATATTTTTTCCGTGGAAATATTGCATTATGCAAAAACGATGTAATGCCAATTTACATTAAAAAAAATGAATAAAACTGATTTAAATAAAAATAAATTAGATTTTACTTAAAGGTTGATGGTGAATTATGTATTTTTTTTACCAAGCGATGTGTTGTTACCAAGGAAAATGTGAATCTGTTTCATGTATGATTATTTTTTGCACAATTTTTAAATGACAATTTCTTCTTTGAGCATGTAAACCTAATGAAGCCCTATAGCTACAACAGGATAGCCAGAAGGAGAACACACAAAGATCCTCAGGTGATGCTTCCAGAAGATATCGGATCACAATTAAATTTTGTTTTCTCTAAATCCTGAAAGTCTTTTTGGCAGCCGCCACGTTCATATTCCTCTTGGCAAAGACCTTCAAAGTTGAAGGTCAGCGCTGAAGAGCCATTTTGCAGCAGTTTGATGCTGCGGGTGTGTACAGTCCGTCCTTCTACTGCTTTTTCAGACTTCGACCTTAAAAGCCTGATGAGTCTGCGGACTTGTTCCTGCTGTGAGTGAAAGCTTTTGTGTGTGGGAGAGACCCTTTCTTGTCTCTATGAGCCCCCCTCCCTCACCCTCCTCTCCTCTCTCCTTCACTCTCTATTCTCTCCCAACATGCCGGCTTAGAAATGAGGAGTAAGTCCCTCTGTTTCAAGAGGTTTGGAATTTGTCTCCTAGCAACAACTCGTACAATACAACGTGGTTTTGTGCGAGACAGAGACACAGTGTGAGAGTGATGTTTGCGTAAGAAGTGTGAGAGACTTTGGGAACGACTTGATCTGTGCAAGTGTGTCCGTGCACTAATCAGCTGAGCACACTTTTTCCACTGTCATACATGTTTGGTGGGTTTATTGTCATGTGGAAACTCGTTCCACTCGTGTCGTCACACTCTTCACTCTCGTCTTCCAGTGCAAACACACACACACACACATACGCGGATACATTCTTCATTCACAGCAGACAGCACTTCCTCCCTGGGTTGACGTTACATAAGCACTAAGAAGCTGAATGGAAACTGGTGATAAGCTAGCGTTTTATCACGAGGACAGAGGCAGTGACCATGAGTCTGGGTGGGACATACTGTCCATGGGTGTATAAATGGGGGAAACATTCTCTAAACAACGGTGCCGACCACCAATACCACCCACATGGCCACCATGATGTCACCAACCTTGGCTTTGAGCTCACATATAGGTCACAATGTGGAAAATCTCCTCGAGTCAAACCAAAATTCAAACCTGACTGGAACAAGTGCAGACTGATGCAAAAGTGACAACATTTAAGCAAACGCTCTCCTCACTTCCTCCTTTCTGGGTGACTTACTGCTGTCAGATGAAGGCTGTTTTATTGGAACAGAAAGGGTTAAGTTGCCATGCCTGGAACTGTGAAATCTGAGAAGTGATGAGAGAGGGAGAGGGAAGGGGAGTTTTTAGGGGACCAAAGAAAAAAAAGAGGAAGACCCAGAGCATTACCCTTTGCCCTCCTCCTCCTCTGACAGCACTTTGCCTCCCTCCTGTTGGTACAAGCTCTCTTCTCTTTTCTG
Source organism: Odontesthes bonariensis (assembly GCF_027942865.1). Classification (NCBI taxonomy): domain Eukaryota; kingdom Metazoa; phylum Chordata; class Actinopteri; order Atheriniformes; family Atherinopsidae; genus Odontesthes; species Odontesthes bonariensis. Next base: position 32,461,862 of record NC_134517.1, on the reverse strand, counting down.
TTGTCTCTGTCCTGAGCTGCTTTTGAGTGGCTGCAACCTCTAAGCCAAGCTCCTCCACGCTTTTAATCTGCCTGTGAGTCATTTTCACGCAGGATGTTACGCACCTACAACAACATTTGTTTGTTCTGATTTTTTATTTACTTTTTGCTCGGGGACACTTTTTACAGTTGCACCGCTCCGGACAAGGTTCTTTCCTCCTGGTGTTAAAGCTCAGCAGTAAGCGTTTCCCACTTCCTGTGCAGCGCTGAATCAGCTTTCAAGAATGTACGAGCACTGACTCACACTTCCTCCTGGATATGACAGAGCTTCCTGTCCTATAACAACTGATTTAGCCTTTATGTTCTCCCTCCCTACACCCATCTTCCTTTCAATCCCCCACCACCACCCAACCTACTTCCTCTAACAGTTAAAGGCTTGAGAGGCGACCCGGAGTGGAACAAGTGACTCCTGGTTCGCTATGCATTTATGTTTGCTAAAAGGCTCGGGAGAAGGGGGGGAATTAGGAGGGATAAGTCACTCGTCTCAGTCATCAAGCGTCTGAGTCATTTGAATTTAATTTGTCCCATCTATATTTAGATGCTTCAGCCCGGCCATATGATCATTTACAGGAGCAGAACAGATGGGTCTCTGTTGCGTTGACCAGGAGAACAACAGGTTCATAAACATTTCCTGGGAAGGTGAACTGAAGTTCACCACTTACTGCTGAAACATGAGGATTTTCTATAAACAGACCACTGATTTATTTCTGCTTCACACTATTTATTGTGTGACCAAATTGGCAGCCGCTAAATTTGTGCCTGTATTCAGACTTTATGGAAATAATTTAACGTAAGAATGTACGTAAGAATGTACAGCAGGCAAAAACTGATCAAGTGCATTGCCTCTTTTTTTAAACTTTATTTATAAATCACAGATAACAAGTTTTATACTTCCTGTAAATTTTACCCAATCAGTCACATTTCTGTGTAATATGCAGTACCAGTCTGAGGTTTGGACGCACCTATAGTACTCATTCCAATACTTAACGATCAGGTCACAATCGTTTCCTTTGTAAAGTGAGGAAATGACCACTTTTTGCATGAATCCCATGTGTATTTTCCATGAATTGTGAGCTGAAAAAGGGTGTTTCTTACAGAAGACGTGAAGTGAACACTGCTCATTCTTGCAACAACATTCTTTCTGAGAGTGAACAGCTGCCGTAAAATGAGAGCACTGTAAATACTGCGCTGTAAACAAAAGAACTGCAGCTGGTGGCTAGCATGGCTAGGGGCAGATGAACAGAGGACATCACAATCAGCAGTGATGCTAACCCACTGAGCATTTACAGAAGTTTTATGAACATGTCAACACAGATATTACAGAAAAGAAATTACAAATAAAGACATTTAAATAAAAAGGATAAAATAAAAACAGTATAAATGCCAGCTTTATCGGAATCCAATTTGAAGCGACTCAGAGCTGAAGCAGTGTCAGAAAACCGTCTCGGAAAACCAAAATTCTTGGCCAAAGGGTAAAACTGAAAAGGCAACAGAAACACAGTTCACAGTTCAATTAAGATGCATGCAAGATGCTCTGATGCATATATTAAAGGGATAGTTCGCCTCTTTTGACATGAAGCTGTGTGACATCCCATACTAGCAATATTATTTATGAACATTTTCTTACCCCCTGCTGCGTCCTGTGAGCCGAGTTCCAGCTGAGTTTTGGCGTCCACGAAGGCAGTCCGGCTAGTTGGCTGGGGCTAGAAAAATAAAGCGTCTTGCTTCTCAAAACAATATGCGTTCAAAAGAGTAATACATTTGCATCACAAAATCGTTCTTGATGAAAAAGTCAGACCTCACATCGCTTGGCGCTATTTTTGCCTCCCTTGATATCAATGCGTCAAGCCACCTAGCGATAGCCGCACCTGTTACGGTGTTTGCTGCTCGGAAGCAGGGGAGTACTCGGTCTACTCTTCGGTCTGCACAGTTTACATTGGACGCATTGATATCAAGGGAGGCAAAAATAGCGCCAAGCGATGTGAGGTCTGACTTTTTCATCAAGAACGATTTTGTGATGCAAATGTATTACTCTTTTTTAACACATATTGTTTTGAGACGCAAGACGCTTTATTTTTCTAGCCCCAGCCAACTAGCCGGACTACCTTCGTGGACGCCAAAACTCAGCTGGAACTCGGCTCACAGGACGCAGCAGGGGGTAAGTCAATGTTCATAAATGATATTGCTAGTATGGGATGTCATTCAGCTTCATGTCAAAAGAGGCGAACTATCCCTTTAAGCTATAGGCTTAATTTCCAAACATCTACTTGTTTGGCTACATAGTTGGGCATCTGCAGGTCAAGAGGCCATCATTTATCAGATTAGTTACTCGTCTGCACCCTCCCACAAGTGTGCCTTCTCAATAAAGGTTTATTCAAAGGCGCTCATGAAAAAAGTGAGATATGAATATTGACTCGTTCATTTTGGGTCTGAACTTTGTTCAGAATTTTAAATGGTGTACAATGAACATGTACCAGTCCATTTTAATCTGTGTGAACTGAACTTTGAGCTCGTTTGTGTGAGGTGAGAGTTTAAAAATATTTACCATGAAGTTCAGAAGAAGCTTGTACTCAAAATTCTGTACAATTCCTAAACTAGTCCGATGAATTATTATCTTTTTGCATTTGCAAAAATTAAATTAAATTTGTTTTTTAAAGCTTGACAACAAATCTGTTTTCATTCAAGAGAATCTGGATTAGATATCTGAAATGTTGCTTGTGCAGAAACATTTCTGTTACCTGGTCTGGACTTAATAAATAACGGTGTGATAGTGCTTTGTACACTGCTGTAATAAACAGAGCAGAGGTCATTAACAGGGAGCCCAACTTTGTGACAGACGACAGAAAACCAGATGATTTTACATATGTGAGACAAAAGAGAAGAGTTTTTCACAAATTGTATTCAACTGTTAAGATTATTCTTTCACGTCAGCAAGTACCGGCGTCGTTCACTCACTTCCAGCCGACACAGGCAATCATTCATGTGATGAGTCAGTGTTTGCATCCTCTTTCCTGGAAATCAACACTTTTGAAAAAAGCAACAAAAAAAAAACACCTCGAGCAAGTGAAAAGTTTTTTGTTTTTTTTTAAATATTGCCATTTGCACTTTTCTAATGCAGAGTTTCAAAACATACATAAAAAAACATTGATTGAAACTTGGTTAAGATCCATTAGTGGGATTTAACGGTACTCAGATGTGGATTGTTTTGTTTTTTTTCTTTTAAATGGAGGCATGGGACCCCCCCCCCCTCCATTTCCTGTGCATTTTTTCCTTTATACTCAACTGATTGCTCTCTATTTACACTATCACCTAAACCTCATAACAAAAAATTCCCAAAATGTTGAACCGTTCCTTTATAGTCATGTTCTCTGATATGATGAAAACAGTAGATGAAATGGGTTAAAGCTCCTACAGGGCAGGTAAACTTCACTTATAAACTGTAAACTAACATATGCAGACAGGATGTACCGTAATACCCGGACACCGCACGCGGCCTTCCACATCCTGTCCGTCCCATTTGTGAAAGTGTGACACTCCTGGACTACTCAAGTGTGAAAACGGAGGTCTTTTTCTCTGACACAGTGGAAAGTTTACCTTGTGACCAAGGTGTGCTGCCGTGCTGATTATGCAAACATCCCGCAGCCAGCAGGAGCCTGTACATACACACGCATGCTTGCGTTCATCTGACTCACACATGACGTCACATGTGACAGGTGCCTCCGTGGATACGGCAGGCAATGAATGTGCGTGTGTATGCATGCGCTCTTTGATTTGTTTGTGGTGTTTACACACAATAGTGCGATCGTTAGAGTGTATCACACGCCAGGAGAACTGGGACACAGCATTAAGAGGAGCTGGTGAAGTCACACAGTCATAACCGGGGAAAATGTTGTGCAATACCTGCGTCATTCGGCACCGGGGACAACAGCGGGTCGAAAACTTGGAGCAGGCTGGTCAGCCTCTAAACATCATCTGTCATTTGGAACCTGCAGTAAGCAAGGACATTGATGTAGTGCCTGTGGTTAGTCAAGGGCCAGTGACTTACACTCCATTAGTTGTTGGAAAGCACCGAACTATCCAGCAAAGCCAGATAATCTGATGACTTTCGGAGGCACTTCAGATGACCAAGTATTGTGGTATGTTATTAAAAGGATGTAACACAAGCCGTGTATCTCTGTTCTCTCTCTCTCTCACACCCACACACACACACACACACACAAAGTCGTTAAACTGTTTGTGCCAGGTTCTGTGGTGAATCACTCAGGATCTATGACCCACAGGGTGAAAAAAAATGGAGCAATCTGTCCCAACTAAAGCCAAACCACTGAGTGTCAGACAGGTGAAATTGTATGACAAGATTAAGTTCTGTCAACAGAGAAAAAAAAAGGCGCACATCCGTTGGAACATAGGAGTTTCCCTCGCTGCCCAGATAGCAGAGCACCTGCCAGAAACCTCCTTTATGACACAAAGAAACAACATCTCTGCTTTTTTTTATCATTATAATATCATTGTTCTTTTATTAGTGCATCTGGATTACAAGTGAGTCATCACTGCTCAGGATTGTTATCGCTCATATTCAGACCGTTAGTTGAACCAGCTTCACGTTCCATGTTGTATGTTCATGGCACCAAAAATTGACCAAAAAGGCACCAGCGAGGGAAGATTTGACCACTGTTTCAAATCAGCCATCAAATGGTCGTTGGATTGAACTCCGTTACTGATTGCCTGAACAGTCACAGTGAAAGAATTCAGAAATTTGGGGAAAAGTGCCCTGCTGGACTGTAGTTTCCATTAGATTCTGCCTGTATGAGATATATTAACAGTTCAGACTTGTGAGGTGGAGGTGCAGTTACCTTCTATTAAGAGTTTGTTTTCATGAGTCTGAAGACGGGCTGACAGTATTTGTGGACACTGCCACCAAGTGGCTCCGACTTGCCGAGATGTTCATCGCATGCAGCAGACAGCGGAGGACGGTGGATCCTGCTTCTCTGTGTCACCTTTAACAAAACACTCTGATGAGATAAAACCGCATGAGACCACAGTTTTGTTTTCAAGATGACATTTGAGTTTAAAGAGGAGGTTCTAAGTCAAATAGAGAAAAACAGTTTTTTTTTATATATCCATGTTTAGAATGAACAAAACATTTGTCAATATTTTAACTGCAGAGCAGAAACATACTCTGTAAACCTCTTTTGACAGTTGAAACGGTGAAGAGAACATTAAATGTATTAATGGGTAGGCACTAAAAACAAATTATCATGCCTCATATAAAAACAACAGTAGTTCATCGGCATTAACCGACAGAGATTAGATAAATGATCCCGTCACTGTTGTTGTTACAAAATATCTGATTTAGATGCTTATTTGCTCTGTGAGATTGTCCTTCAGCAGGTTGAATTTGTTATCATTGAAATTGGGCTGAAAAAGAAACATTTTAGACCGAAGAAATTTTTTAAAAGACAACACAAACAGTGTTTAACTCAACGCAAAAGAATAAAGACTAAAGAGTTTGCGAAACACAACAAGGACAAATGTAAAAGGAAAACAACTAAATAGAAAGCAAGGATCAACAATAAAGATGCAAGAAAACCAAGACAAATCGAAAGACATTACATAAATATATCAGAAAACATAACAACTAAATCATAAATGTAATTTAAGAAAAATCAACAATGAAACAACATTTTAGAAAAACAAATCCGAAACAGGTGAGAAAACTCGTTTTCTAAATGTTTGTTTCCAACATCTAATTTTTCTGAATTGTTTATGATTTATCTTTTTTTATCAGACATTTTTCTCCATTTCTTTGATGTTTTCTAAGACTTTTAACAAAGACTGCTTTTCAACATAATTTTCTGAAATAAACCTATTTTGTCAAATCTAGTTTTGTTTAGGTGTGTTTTGAAAAGTTTTTCTGGAACGTGTGTTCGTTGTGTTTTGTCCCTCATTGCTGTGATTTGAGCCTCATTCTAACTGTAAAAGTCACAACCAGCCTGAACTTCCATGAATCCGGCAGCTAAATATTTGCCTTCTGAACAGAACTGAGGCCCACACCCAATGATTCAACCTCATGTTCTGATGGCTAATAATTTATGACAGGAAAACGCATTCCAGCAAAGGCGCCATGTCTTTTTCCAGTGGCACATTAAGGAACCATGTTAATATGGTGCCTACCACATTCCAGAGTGAGGCATCCATCATTGCGTTTTTTTAGTTATGAGCCTGTGGAAGTCAAAAGACAGGAATGGGTTAAAATCAAAGGAGATCAAGCCGTCTTCATGCCTGAAGGCTTCATGGAGTTTAACAATGATAGTAGAATACACAAGATGAAAACTTGTTTCAACTGGACTGACTTGGTTTCATCTTCATATGCTTGCTTATAGGCATGAACAGCAGTGCAGTTACATTTCACCTTTAAAGCATCATGGCTACGTGCTTCCTCGTCTAATGATACATAACATTTGACAAAGCATTTCAAAATGCAGGCTGCATTGTTTGGAGGACTTTCTCTCCCTATTTCAGGCAGATATTGGTTTCCATTCTTTTCAGATGGGTAAAAAGCTGTTGTATAACATTCTGACGTCATAGACACAACGGAGACTATTTAAATCATTTTTACTGCTCTGATAGTTTCAAGATTTTTGTGCTACTTCTGCATGTTGCCCTCTACAAATGTCTTGAATTCTTGGCAGTCCGATAGGTTTGTTGTGATGCAAAGTAAACAACACATGACAGAAAAGTGTGTGACATTCCCAGAGTATTTGATTTATTAATATAATACTATGAGAATGCTACGGAGTGCAGGCCTGGGACATTTTCTCTGTTGATTCAGCTCCTGGATAATGATCTGCGGTTACTTCTGCAAACAGATCAAGCTGTAGTTTATGTCCGAATGCGAACTTGGTCCAAACAGTTTTTGGGGTTCTCTGAGTGTTGAGATGACTGCGGAGCACACCAAAGAACAACATACCTCCATAGGGATTTCTTTCTGCTTGTATTGAAACCACTGATGGCAACACTGAAGTGATGCAACAGCCAGCCAGCAGCTGGTAGATGCCTGAAGAAATCACAGGGGAATGATTTTGTCTCATACTGGCTCAATAAACCCGGAGCTTTACTCTTCTCTTCGTCTTAGTTTTACATTTTTTAAAGGATAACACTTCATGTCGGGAAAGCTCCAACTGTGAAGTAGGAGCTAAAAAAGAATCTTTAATGGGTGTCATACAAACCACGATCAGCAGCGGTTCTTATGATGCAGACACAAAAAAGAAAAGGTGATCATCTCATGTCTATCCAGACTTCACCTTGGATTCTTCTGGATCCAATATATCCTTGTGTCTTCATTTTAACCTGAATTGTTCAATCTTATCACTGGATTTCAAATTCTTGAGTTGAAAAAGCACTGGTGCATATAAAAAGCAAAACTTTATGGACAAAGAGGTGCTGTATGAGTGCGTGTGCATGAATGGGTGAATGTTGCTTGTAGTGTAAAAGTGCTTTAAGTGGTCAACCAGACTAGAAAAGCACTTTAGAAATAAATAAAAATGTATTCATATACAGTCAATTTAGCTCATTTTCTCCTCTGGGATGGCAGCATTAATGTAGAAATGTTAACTGAGATTTTAGAGCAACATATGCTGCCTTCAAGACTGCTGCATTTTTCAACAAAACAATACAAAATCACATTCTGCACACATTTTTAAGGGCACGGCTGAGGAAGAAGACGGTACCAGTACCAGACTGGTCTGCCTGCAGCCTGACCAATAAAGAATGTTGGAGAATTTCTTCAATTTAAAATACTTTGTTGACAAAAGCGGGACGAATAAAACCTGAAACTCTTCATTACTTGGTGTCCTCAAGGTGTCTCAATTGCTGTGAGAAGGAATGGGAAATTACAAAGTGGTAAAAGCTTTACTGTCCCAAACTTTTTGGAGGGTGTTACAGGTCTAAAATACAAAAGAATGATGTATACAAAATAAAAAGAATGAAATTAAGTTGATGAGACAACATGACATATCTTGGGTTCATACTGTCTGTAATGGAATAAAAGTCTGTGTAAGTATCGGAGTCACTGCACTCTTTCCATGACATCCCAAATCTTTCAGAGTTGGGTTGTACCTTGAGTATTTAAAATGCATAATTTGAAATCCATTTACTTGTTTTTTGTGCAAACTTATCTGTTGAACACATGTGTGTCTCGGGGGGGAATCCTTCAGAGTTGCTGTTCTCAGGCTAACAGTATAAATTATTCTAATTGAAGCTTATTTGCTGTGAGTATGCAGCTCAGAGCAAACATGGGGACATGATAAATGTCTTTTTAGAATAACAGAAATGGTCTCTGTGAAGATTGTTTGTCTTTCACCACCTGGACCTACGATGCTGCTCTCACATCACATTCTTCATAATGAGTACTTTCACTTTACACACACATCCTACTGAGTGCCAAATCACAAGATGATAATCAACCTAACCCAACACTTCCTGTGATTCACGGCTCCAAAATGTACAGACTCATCCATGAGGAATCTGGGGGACTTTCACCACATGGAGACTTTGTTGTTACTTCAGCACAGGCAGAATTGATGCTTTTTGAAAACATGATGGCGAGTTAGCAATGTACACACAATCTGTGGTTGGCAGACGAGACAGCTGAACTTCCGGCGTCCCCTTCCGCTGATACACTCATACATGTGTGTCCAGTCCACCTGTTTGTTGAGATGGAGGTCACAGTGCCTGCAGACCACATGTACTTCTTCCTTCCTTTTTCCTTTTGGGTGTTTTCAATCATCAGCAATGCTGGAAAGTAATTTCCTCATGTACTGAGGTTTATTTTCAGGTCCTTTTTGCTATAAAAAAGAGGGAAATATTGAACTTTTTACTTATGATCGGTTATGATTTAGTGATGGAAAGTGGGATGACTGACCCACAAAGAGAGGAAAGGGCCTTCATAAGAGTTTAGGCTACATCAGTTTGGACAAATTTCCCTACACAGTCCAATTTGGAGTATATCTTACAGTAACAGGAGAATGAAGCGGAGGAGATGTAACTCAGGCTCAGCAACAGGAAATCTGAGGCAGCCATGTCCCATGCTTTGCAGGAATAAGGGTAGGAGGACTCGGATTACATGAACTGGGGTCAGTGATGATGCTCAGTGTGGATATCAACCACGTTTTGAAAGGAATTTTAAGAGTCCTGGGATCCATTAAGGTGATGGTGGCAAAGTGCATCTTAATTCCAACCATGATGTATTTTCAAGCCAAAACAAATAATTTAGATTTATGACTATAAGCGAGTGATATCACTAACCTCGTGTCCAATGGTTGAAAGGGTGACATGTAATCATGCCATCCATGTCGAATGAACTGTAGGAAGTCATCAATCGTCATTTGACAAAACAACATAATGGCACAACTGCCTATTAGAATAGCCTCATAGCATTTTGAGAAACTGTGATAAAAGGAGGGATTATCAAGTTAAAAAGTCGGCACCCAGTGTGTGAAATAAAACAGACCTAAGAACTGTTTTAACCGTTTTCACCAACATCCCCACAGGAAAACCATTTTAATACCAACAAGTCGAACCTCATTCTAACTTTTTGCTCTTTTTGATCATAATTTTCTGTTTCTCCAACCATCGTCCTGCTGATATAAAAGGGAGTTCTTTCACTGTTTTTTCTTTTCATTTTGTTTTCGCTGTCTCGGTCCTCGGTGTAGAGGTGGAGGTGGTGGAGGACTACAGATATCTAGGGGTTTACCTGGACAGCAGGATGGACTCAAAATGCAAAACCAACACTGTCTACAACAATGGATGGAGCAGACTGTTGTTGAGGAAGCTGAGGTCCTTCAATGTCTGCACCGATATGTTGCACATCTATAACTCTGTGGTGGAGTGTGCAATCTGCTTTTGGAGCCATTTATCGGAGCAACACCATCAGAGCTAGTGACTCAAAGAAACTAAATCAATCAATAAAGATGGCTGACTCTGCATTGGGGAGTGCTCTGGAGACCCTGTAGCCGATCACGCAAAGAAGAAAGCCACAAGCTGCTGACCATAACGGATAATACTGCTCACCCTCCACACAGTGATGAAACAACAGAGACTTTTTCTGCTCCTCTGCAACACATAATACAAGGAGCTCATTCCTGCCAGCAACAATAACCATACACAACGACCGCTTTAAGAAAAAAAAGCACAGCATTATTATAGTTTTTTTCCCATTTTGATAATAAATGCATTTTTGTAACAGGGAAACATGCAACATTTAGGTCTGCACAATGATCTCTGGAGGTGGAGAGTAACTACTGAATGATTCAAATTTAGGAAATATTTTGGAAATATTTTTTTGCTCCCACTTATTCTGAATTTCAACTGGTTAATTTACCCGGAAACCTTTTGAAGCTGATTTTAAATGAATACCTTTCTCAAAATGTTCATTCAATATGAAAATTTGGAAACCAGTGCCCGACAGTATTTTATTAGTTTAATACATGCTAATTGGGGTAATTCCTCACTCTGCATACTGAGGCTTTTAAGCTTTTTGGAGAAGCCTATTAATAACAAGGGGACATTTGCTTCTGTATTTTTCCGCTCTTTCTCAAAGTGTTTTCTCAAGCATAAATAAATGCCAAATCTGAGGATGTATCTCTTCCATCTCCACATTTATCAAAGGCTACATAAATAACTAATAACTTCCACAGGAAATTAGTCATGATTTTGGTTACCAGTAGTTAATGTAGGGACTTTTCCCACCCGCTATAATGTTATGAATGGACGACTTGAATGTATCTTCAGTCATCTGTTTGTTGGCTTGTCTCCAGTCACACATCTCTGCTAATTTCGGGAACTTGTCAGTATTTAGTTTATTCACAACACAGTTTCCGTTTGTCTCGCCTTCCAAAACCTCCCGAGGCCGTTTCCGGTTCAAACGTTTGCGGCGAGTTATTCATCCCAACAATAAACTTTGCCGTTTCCGCGCACCCCGCCAGACGCACGCGACCCACCGCGACGGCGCTGACTCCTGGATGAGTCACCGGACCGCACGAGTTGCCGCCTATTTCTGGCCTATATATAAGAAGCTGAGCAGATCTGATGATGCAGTGCACCGGCAACCACTCTGCGGCCAACATCCACCCAGTTATTAATCTGTAATCTGGAGCAACAGGAAACCAAGAATGAATCAAACTGTTTGTGCAAGAAATAAATTGAAAATGTTTTAAAATTTTCAGGAAAAGATACAGAAAGCAGCAAACTGTAGAAAGTTAGAGTTTAACAGGAAGAATAATTGCAGAGTAAAATCTCATTATTAAATTGTTGGGTATTTTTTTCTTCATGGACATGTCACATCTGTGATGTAGCTGTATTCTTTGATTTGCAATACTCTCCAAAGATCTTGACCCAGCCCTCATTTCTTCACATTTTCCTTCCAAGCAGCCGGATTTTCTTGTAATCTTTAAAAATGATCTTTAGCAATAGTTCTCCAGGCTCTCTAATGGATTAAAACTTTTCAAGGTTTTCTTTGAAAAAAACATCTCTGCATGGTGTGCAGTGTGTCCTCTGAGGAGTTCTGAGGAAACTGCACAAGTGGAAGACAAAAGAAGAAGTGGCTGAACTAAATATATATATATATATATATATATATATATATATATATATATCTACAGCAGATGAGCAGTATCTGAAAGTGATGTGTTTAAGAAAGAGGGAAAAAAATCCAACAAAGACCTGACACAGGACCTGAGAGATGCATCTGGACCTTCAGCTGAACATTGAAGCCACATCAAATGGGCTCCATGGAAGGGTGGCTGTCAAGAAACCGTTCTTAAGGATTGGAAACAGGGAGAAAAGGCTGAGCTGTGCCAAAGGACACAAGAAGTGGACTGAAAATCAGTAGCAACAGATGGATGGAGGGATGAATTCTCCCCTCAACATTATTGAAGCAGTGTGGGATCATGTTGACAGAGAATGGAACAAAAGGCAGCCGACATCCAAAGCATCTGTCAGGGTTCTTTTTTTGTTAATCTTGTTGATTATTATTACTGATGCTCTAACAAGCAAACAGCTAAGAAGAGTTCATTTGTTATAAATACTTTCAGGTGCTTTCATTGATTTCATATAATTTGTTTAAATAGTACAGTGCAGTAAAAAAGCATTTTCTACTTGTAATATAGTGCCATTAAAGTAGAAATACGCAAAAAAGAAACAAGTAACTTGGGGTTGCTTAAGTACTTTTACTCAGTTACTTAATCTCACTGAGCTGCAGAAAAAAAATATATTTTAATACTTTTTGATAGATAACAGTTCTGATTCATTTGCCTGTAATGAATAAACCTTCGCATGGTGACATTCAGATTTTTTGTTAAATGGAGGATTGAAGCCACAGAATGAAAACTGGAGTTCTCCCTATGAATTTATCAACCGCCCTTAAATGAAATTTGAATATAAACAAAAAGAAGTACATCTCAAATTGAAATAAAAAAGAAAGTTTCTGGCTGTTTTGAGACATTCTGTGTCAGAAACCAATTTAAGCACGCTGTCACTGCCTTGTCAGACTTCAGATATTTTGTTTGTTGATTTAACGGGAGTCTGCGCTCCTCTCAGACACATTTCACACAAACCAGCATTTCCACAAATGACTGTGATTTTGTTTGAGCTGCGGAAAGCATCAAGAGTCTCTAAGAAATACAATTTCTGCCCTTCTGTACGTCCCTTTCCTGTTTTAAAATACTTTCATATGTTTCCCCTCCCAAATTCAGAGTGAGTCAAGCAGTTTAAGAGAAAAAACAAATACGAACGGAACAAATACAAGCTGATTCACGTGAGTGACTAAGACATTTGGAATACACCTTCAGGATGGAGCAGCTTTGATCCTCCTCAGTGTGTTTCAGAGAGAGAGGGCTTAAACCGGCCATTTCTTTCATAGCTACAGTGACATCTGCTGGTTGCTGTAAGCAAACTTCTGAGGCACGTATCCGTACGAAGATCAGACGATGGTTAAAAGTTGTGCATCTATCATTCATTTGTTCTTCTGGCTTTGCTCTTCACTGTCCTCTCTTTATATACCATCATCTTCTTTGGTTAAGCTCCATCCCTTGCCTGATGGTCTCAAAGATTATGCTGCTGTCCACATTGTGACCTGCATTATAACATAACCTATCCGTCCTCCTTAATTGATCCCATATTTGAGTTTAATGAGTCACAGAGGCTAATTCTACTGCCTGTAGCTCTCTCTTTTCCAAACTATTAGGTTAAAGTGATATCCATCGACATAGTCACAAGAAAATAAGAATGACTGGGTTTCCACAAACATTGCAGACAACCTTCCTCGTGTTACTACATTCATTTTAGCAAGTGACCACACTGTTAGCAATTGCTGTTAATTTACAGCAGAATTCCAACAGCATTAACCTGTTATTTCTGAATACATCACTCTACTGTTAATACAAACAGAAATTTGGTAATTTACTGTTCTTTTAACAGAACTGTACTGTTTTACTAAAATACAGCACTTTACCGCTAATCATTCATCCAAACCATCTAAATCATAGTATCGTGTTGTATTTTTTGAATTGTGGGAAACACATGGGAACGTGGATCTGTGCCTCTCTGTGTCCATCCCCATCCAGCAAATTGTTTGGTGAGCAGCAGTTTTATTACATTCGGAAATTGGTGCAAAGTATATTGGCAAGTTTTTCAGTTTGTTTTCATCAGCTGAATATGTGCATGTGATGAAGAATGATTCAGTAGCTAGCTAAATTTTCACTGATGATTCCTACATGTCTAATGTAACCTGTGGGCACACATATTCTACCAGTGAATTTGTGAAGCATAATGATGCTCCAATGGGGTAAATACACCACACACCATAACGTTAGACTAAAAATCAAACACATGTGAACTTTTCCTGAGCAAGGCTACAGTCCAGTTAAAGTAGAGAATGCGAAAAAGAAATTCAAAAGCATGAATAAATTAAAGATGTTTTTGGGTGGAAGGAGTTGTCAGTCACTGCAGCCACCTGTGGTTGAGGTAATGAACTAACTGTCAAGTCCACAGGCCTACAGGCCGAGGTACAGATGATTATTCCAGCTGCACAATGAATGTCATCCAGAGAGTACAATGAGCGTCACCAACCCCACATTTACAGAAAAGTTCCAGAGTGGTTTATTGTTAAATGATTCTGGTGCCATGCAAGGCCCCAAAGTCTAATTTTATAGCAATTATTTTAATATTCATGGTTTCGTGCCCCTGACCAAGAGTTCCTGTAAAGGCTTGTCACATTACTTGAACACACAAATGCTCTTGTCAGATTTTAGTACTTTAGCCGTTCTTTTCCTCTCTGAAGCTACAACAAAAGCCTAAATAAACCTCACAAAACTGATCATTCACATCAGAAAGTTATCAGTGCAACAGAATGGCATTGACCTTGTTTTCTTTCAGTTTGGCTCGACTTGTGGATATGTGGAAATGTTTGAATATGGAAACTAATTATGTTGGGATCTGTGTTTTCTGCTGCTGAAGAGTCTGCCAGCACAGTTTTGGCAACTTTTAAAAAATGAATTAAGCTTTATGTGACAGACAAGCCTTCTTGTGATTTCTTTTGGTCTTCAGGAACAGTTCTCCAGGCTTCTTGAAGGACATCCCAAAGCTCTTCTTTGGATGTCGGCTGCCTTTTGTTCTCTGTTAAGATGATCCCACACTGCTTCAGTAATGTTGAGTTCTGGCCTCTCGGTAGGATTCATCCCTCCATAAGACTGTACTTGTTGCCTCTATGGATCTTTTTCTTTCAGATACTGCTCATCTGCTGTAGATAGCTTTTTGACACTTCTGCCACTTTTGAGGCAGCTTTAAGGAGACACTGCGCACCATTTTGCGTGTCCTTGAAACATGCTGCGAGTTACAAAGTTCACATTTAACTTCACAGCATTGAGGCTGGTGCTCATTCACAGAATCCTTTCATTCTATCTGGTCAAATTCAGCTAAGTGACATAATGTGCTAAAAGATCGAATCGAATCGAATCAAATCAAATTTATTTGTATAGCACATTTCATGTACAAAACAGTTCAGAGTGCTTCACATAAAATAAAAGCATTGCAGCAGGGAGTGCAAGAAGCATTAAAAATACATAAAAGAATATAAAGAAAAACAAATAAAATAATTTAAATTAATTTAAAAACAAGCAACAGTCTAGATAAATTGAAAGATACCGTGCATAGACACATGAGAAAAGAAATGTTTTTAACCTGGATTTAAAAATGTCTACATTTGGTGAAAGTTTAATCTCCACTGGCAGTTTGTTCCACTTGTTTGCAGCATAACAGCTAAATGCTGCTTCTACATGTTTAGTCTGGACTCTGGACTGGACCAGCTGACCTGAGTCCTTGGATCTAAGAGCTCTGCTGGCTTTATATTCTCTGAACATATCACAGATGTATTTTGGCCCTAAACCGTTCTGGGATTTGATGATAAGATGAAAGTAATAACTTAGAATCTTAAATTGACCTGCTCAGTCTGAAGACAAAGACACAGCTGTGAAGACTTTTGTTCAAATAAAAATCCTGCCATCAGGTTTTCAGCAGATTGGAGCTGCGTGTTTGATGTAAACTTGGAAATGAGCACTTTCCTCCTGCTGGGGTGAGCGATAAACAGGATCCATTAGCAGCTGTAATGGAAAGCCCTTTTCCATTACATTATGAGACAAATTATAATCATTTAAATACATTTCTTTGAGCTTTGCCTTTTCCAGCATGCTGTAAAACAGGATTATTAAGCTTTTTCAATAAAAAAGGGTAAAACAGGGGGATAAGAGAACAACTTAATATATTAATGCAATAAAGTCCTTCAGTTGAATAGCTTATAAGGCATTAATGAAAACATGAGACTGAGAGGTAGCAGACAGGCCATGGTGGACAATGTAATGCAGTAATCAGAGTTAAAAGAGGCTCTCAATGCTGAAGTCGGAGGACCAGCAGGGAAATCCATTTGCACACGAGGGTGCACAAGGTGATTGTCTGCAAATTAAATAAAATAAAAGAAATAACTATCTAAGTTCACTTAATGGCAGAATTGGTCCTTGACACTGTTTTACAAAGGCAGCAGCACAGAAGTTACCATGAAAGTGAAGGCTCGATTAATTGTGGGGCCTTACGTGATCAGCCAGAGGTGACTTTGACTGGATAACTTTTTTTTCTGTTTGCTTTAGATCACAGTGTTTTCATAGCGATACCGTGCGTCCTCGTTTTGTATCAACCTTGACCTCAAACTGGCACAATTTACCTACATTTAAATTTGTTGGGCACACATAAGAAAAGAAAAAGAAATTACTGAGCTCTGCCAGAACTGAAAATGACTATTTGGCGATTGTCAACAGGCTGAAAAGTCTATTGAAATGTTTTAATCACTGTTATTGTGTTGAAAGGATCGATCATTGTTGTTAAAAGCTGGAGTATTTTACTGTTAAAATGAAGAGAAATAGCCGATAAATTCAATTAAATCAGCAACAAGGACAGACATTTAAAAACAAAGCTGACCAACATGCGTTGTGATAAAACTGACAACCAAAAGAAGGGGAAATGTATAAAAAACTCAAATAAATCGGATGAAATGGGCAGGAAATAGCAATAGCACTGCAGCACAATACAAAATGATCTATTTAGCGGTCATCTTCAACTCAGAAGCCAAGAAGAGAGAAGTCTGCGTGGTGTGCAGATGCAGTGAAGAAACTCAAGACAACGTCATCTGAGGAAGATTTGATTATTTTTTGATTTCATTGCTGGAGAAAGCTCAGAATAAACAGGATGACACACGCTGCAGACAGCTTTGTTGTTGCTAGTGGAAGAAACAGATCAGCTCACATGTTGTGCCATATTTGATTCGATCTGTCAGTTGTTAACATTTACGTTTGATCATCTATAATAATAAAATCATCATTTCTCCTACTGTTCCGTGCAGGCTGCAGTCAGAGGATGTTAATGTTGTGGCTGATTGCTAAGATAAAAGATTTGAAAGTTGTGTATGTATTCCAGATACTCACTTTGTGCTCTGTATCACAGCTAAAGAGAAGGACACGACATTATGAAAGCAGTATGCTCGTGCATGTTACTTATAAGAGAGTGAAACATAAGCTATAATGAAACCTCAGTTAGCCCCTCAATCCTGTTTGCAAACAAGTTCTGCTCGTGTAAAAATGTTCAGTCAGTTTTTGCTCATTTCAGGTTTATCTTGAATAATGACACAATAAACCTTTCCTGCCAGCAAAGACATCATCCCTTTGACACACTTTTGAAGTCAAATTTACATTGGACTGATTTTTTCCCTCCTACTGAGTAGACACAACAGAAGAAAAAGAATAGAATCACTTGTTCATAAAGCGTTTAAACGGTGGGGGTTGAAACGCTGTGAGAGATCATTTGTTTCTTTAATGGTCACACAGAACTTTAGGCTTTTTTTTTACAGGTGACAGGGACATAACTGTCCATTTTAATGTTGAGTTGTCTTATTCCCAAGTGTTCAGTTTGAATCAGGACCTATACATTGGGCACAATTCAATCGTGTGATGAAGTATTCATTCAAGCTCACTACATTATTCATTCAGCGTTGAGGAAACAAACACTTTCTGTTCCTCTTTTACAAACTGACAATAATCAGTTCCTCTTTTCCTCTCCTGTGAATCCCGCCATCATCAGGTCTGTTTTTTTAGGACATGGTAAAAAGGATTTTGTGTAGGAGGTACTAAATGTGAGTTGCACATTGTTAAATAACCACAAGTGGTTACCACCCTAACGTTAAGGAGAAAAATAGACCAAACCTAATATTGATAAAAGGCAGCAGAATCATACTGCGTTTGATTTCTCACAAATACTTTGTATGGAGTTCTTCTTTTCTCACTTCTTAGTTTATAAACTGAAAGCACCACGGGGACATTTGATCAAGTTTTACGTTTAAAAACAGAATGCAAAGATTTAAAAATCTCAACACAACATAGAAAACATTGTAGAATCTTCTAAACAATCTTAGCTCATTGTGAATTTGATGGTGTTCCTGAGCCATTGCAGTGATTTCCATGACAGAATCACATCTGTTTTTAATGCAGTGCTTAGATACATTACACTATTTCATAGTGAGATATGTAACTTTTCATGTACTGTTGTGAATAGCAAATTGGTTTATGAGAGTTGCAAATGGTTGTTTTTTTATTAATTTTACACTGCATCCCAACTCCTCTGAGACGTATGGGACTATATGGTATTAAAAACATAAAGATGTGGTCTGCAGTACAACCCTCCAGCCTGGACTGCTGCCTGTGAGGTCACAGCAATCAGGGCTGAGCAATCTGAGCCCTGACATTGAGATGTTAAAATACCTTTTTTTGTACACTTTTGCCTTAATTACTGGCATTGGTGATGAAATTGTGTTCTCCCTGAATTTTCCCCCTTGATACAGTGTGATACATTACAGCCCACAGTACAGCGGTCTAAGAAACCCATGTATCATTGACCTCACGATGCTTCCAGTGAGACTTTTTGAAAAATATTTGCGCGTAATGAATCTGAATTTTAGCAAATGGCCTATTCTACAAGAGGTTGTGTCAATTTCAGTGGTTGGAAGAAGCACCAACTAATGAGCTTTTAAGGCAACTGTCATCTCCACATAGCTGGATTCATACTTTTCTAGAGTTAGCAAGTAAAGGTGCAGAATTTATGTAGACAATACATGAGACCCACAGAGTTAAAGGTGATTTAACTGTGAACAAAATCCTTTCTTAACACCAATTAATACAACTGCTTCCTCTTAGGGACTTTCTATTGAATTTACTGTGTTTTAATTAAATGCTTTGAGCTGCTTTTTTAAACATTTTTTATCTCATTGTGACATTTGTGTTCATGGGGATGATTCGTAGGGAAAAGAAGATATTTTTCAACTTTACTGAAGCATCTTCCATTCTCTTTCCTTTCCTTCTTGCACATAACTTTGAGCTACCGCCATTGTGTTGCAGATAACAGATGGGACATCTCGCCATGATATTCGTCTCTGCAAAGAAAGTCTAACTGGATAAACTTGATGTTGACACCGAGTAAAACCTCAAGCTGCTCAGGTTTTTCTCTTCTCTTTTTCTCTTGACGCTTGTGTTCTGGCAGCAGCAACGACAAAAAAAGCCAACAATGAACCCAATAATTTACAGAAACAAACAAAAAGCAGGTGGTTTTGAATAAACAACACAGCTGCAGAGGTACATAAAGACAGTTTCTGTTTATTGACGCATAAAACATCCTTCAAACAATAAACCAATTTCAAGGTAAGGTCTCTGTACAACGCTTACTAAGCAGTTTTATTTATATAGAAAACATATGAAGGGCCATGCTTAAAATCACAAAGCGCCTTCAAATTTAATGGCAGGTACTCTTGAGAAAATTACAGCATTCCATCAACAAATATCTTCAAGCAATAAATATGCATTTATAAATAGTGTAAATTTACATCAAAATAAAAAAAGAAACAACTTAAAGTTCACTCTTTTATCCATGTGCAACCCTTTTTCTGTGACTTGTCTGTCTACACACCTTTTTCTCTCCCTCAACATAAAGACGAATATTTCCAGCAGATTAAAGTAAAAAATTTTTAAGTGATTAAAAAAAAAAAAGTGGGGGAAAATGTTGAAAAGACTGCGCCACTCATATCTCACATTACAAAACAGTTCCTATCGCGCTTTTCTGACCGAGGAGGTGTCTACCAGACAAAAGACCTGCTAATGCTAATTACTCATCTCATGGAGGAAAGGGGGGGGGGGGCAAAGCTCTGGTGTCAACCCACAAACAGAATATAAAATTGGAAAAACAAAACTATCGATTCAGTAGTCTCTGCGTGATGATGTTGCCAGTTCAAACGTAATATGTACAAAACTGTATTTCACTGTTTTTCTGTTATGACTGTGTTTTCTGATGAAGTCCAGCTGGGCCAGCAGTAGAACAGTCCGGTCGTGATGATGGGAGGAGCTGCCATCCCCCTCCAGTCCACCAGGGGGAGCCAAACAGCTCAGGCAAGGTTGCATAGACACACAGCTTTCACACAGCTGCCTTAGGGGATAGCTACTGGACCTTGTTGGAGGTCTGCCACCTTACTTCCTGAATATCCAAAAAATAATAATAATAATTAAAAGAAAAGACAGAAAAAGAAAAAAAAGGGAGGGGGATCCTCTGGAAAATTTCCAATTAACTCCGTTGTGGTTCTAAAATGTCCTCAGAAGAAGAGAACGACACCATCAAGAGGAGGAAGGCAGGGGACTCGCCTGTGGAAGGAAAAAACAAACACATTGAGAACCCCAGAAGCTTTTTTTAAACAAGAAAGCAAGTTTTAACTGATCCAGTCATCGGACTGAGACCAGTACTGAGGGCGGTTTGTGTAAGGAACACATTTCAGTAAATATCAAAATCATACCCAAGTAGATGAGTTAATACATGTGGCAATGAAAAGGCACCAAAAAACATAAAAGTACACAAAATAAATGTATGTTGTACTCGAATAAAAGCTGGAATAATGAATGATTGGGCATTAAACAGTAAGGACGCCAATATGCAAATATGGACAGAAGTGGCGTTATGAAAGTGCCCAAAAGAACTACGTGTGGTATTAGTACATTTAAAAAAAAAAAAAAACTTTGGAAAATAAATCGCATTAAAAGATAAAAGTTGGCAAAAAAAAAAAAAAAAAATAGATAGATATATGTTCTGAAAGTGGAGTCATGTTGGACTCCACCAGGACTAGTCACAGATCATGTTGGAGATTTTCATGGACAGGATCTCGAGGCGTAGTCGGGGAGAGCATGGTGTCTGGTTTGGGAACCTGAGGGTTGGACCGCTGCTTTTTGCAGGTGATGCGAGTTTGTTGGCTTCTTCAGACTAAGACCTTCAGTGTGAAAGGGCCAGGATGAAAGTCATCCCCTCCAAATCTGAGGCCACGGTTATCAACTGGAGAAAGGTGTAGTGCTCCCTGCAGGTTAGGGATGAGCCCCAAGTGGAGGAGTTTAAAAACTCAGGATCTGGTTCACCAGAGACTGCAAGTTGGAGTGTGAGATGGACAGATGGATTAGGACTATGCTGTGCAGGTCTGTTGTTGTGAACAGGGAGGTGAGCCGAAAAACAAAGCTTTCAATTTACTGATCCATCTTTGTTCCAACCCTCACCTATGGTCACGAGATCTGGGTAGAGACTGAAGGAATGAGGTCGCTGATAAAAGCAGCTGAAATCAGTTTCCTTGGGAGGGTGGCTGAGCTCAGCCTTACAGAAAGGGTGAGGAGCTCGGAGTGGAGCCGCTGCTCCTCCACATCGAAAGGAGTCATTTTAGGTGGTTCTGGGATCTGGTTAGCCTCGTAGCTGCCTCCCTTTTGAGTTTTTTTTGGGCATTTCCAACTGGGAGGAGACTTTAAGGCAAACCCAGAACACGGTGGAGGGATAACATATTCCATCTGGCCTGGGACCACCTTGGGATTCCCAAGGAGGAGCTGGAGAGTGGGATGTCTGCGCCCCCCCGCCCCGGCCCTGCTGACCCACGACCCGACTTCAGATAAACGGAAGATCATGGATGGATAGATGGATGGACGATTATGATAGTACCTAAAATAAATTGAGCTGCAGTGTGGTGTTAAGAGTCTCCTCAATTAAAAAATGCAGAATTAGAAAATGTATCTGTAGTTTTTATTTCATAGCAATTTTCATTTGAAATGAGAGTTCATGTATCGAAGGCAGATTAAAAGGGCAATCCACAGTCATGTGTCCACTACTTACCAGTGTGAACTGGTCATAAACCTGCATGAGGTCCTCGATCTTGTACTGCTCGAGCACCACAAAGTTGCCCAGGTTAGTGCTCGCCCTTCGGGCACAGTCCTGGCAATGCACCACGTACGTTTTCTTGGTGTTGCTCTCACTGGTTACAAGGAGCAGGTCGAACACTTCCACCTGCCGGAGGACACGAGCACAGGGGCAACATGAACAAAGCAGCGAAGGACTGTTCACACAGCGAACGCAGCAGACGAGCTTGCTGGCGTTTCAATGCGAGGATGCTCACTTCACAGATGCTGCAGTAATGAGCCGGCTCGCTCTGCGTTCTGCCGTGCCACACCAGCTCCTTCCCAGCAGCCAGCAGCATTTCCCTCTGCATCTGACACTGCTTCAGAGTTCGCAGCAAGCAATACCTAACGAACAGAGACGCGTGCGGTGAGCCCGGGAGAACACGTAAAATGAGGTGCGAGCTGGGTTAACGACGCACACATACTCACTTGATCATCTCAAAAAGCTTGTGGTCCGACACTTTGATGTTCCTCGCCATGTTCCACGAGAGGTGGATCATGGGAACGATGGATTTGACGCTCTGCAGCTTGTTCCACTCGTAGCGCTCCACCGCCAGCTTGTACTGATATGCTGAGGACAAAGACGAGGATTACTTCGATTTCCTCAGAATTGGGACCACCAGCCGTGCACATCCGCGCTCCTTTCCTCACCTGTGAGGGGTCCGACATTCCATGCAATGTTGTTGCACCAGCCGATGGCCTGAACCCAGTGAATAGTGCCCGTGTTGAGCCACACCAAGTCCCCGGGCCGCTGGATGAAGCGATAAACAGGCACGTTGGTCTCGTACAGGTCCTCCAGGTTGGGCCACCATGAACCCATCAGGAAGTTGATGTTGTTCCTATAAAACAAGATAAAAAGGGAAACGTTTAGAGATCATAAGCTATAAATGAATGCAAATGGGATAATCCAAGAAACCTTCGAGTCATCTCTTTCTGCTGTCGTACTTTTCACAGAAGTCGTTGATGACGCCCCAGTACGGTTCATGCACAGCAAACCACTCACAGTCACCAGGGCCGATGTTGATGTTCACAGAACAGAAATTGTTGTTCTCTTGGTGACCTGGCACGATAAAAAAGGATGCGATTACTTAAAGTGAGCAAGAAAAGAAAGAAAAGAGAGACAATGCTTCATCTAGCGTTGGTAAATATCTTGAGACTCGGGACCTTACAATCACTGACCAAGTTGGTAACCTCGGAGTGTTGATAGACTCAGATCTGACTTTCAGCAGCCACATCAAAGCTGTCACCAAAGCAGCTTTTTACCATCTCAGAAACATCAACAGAATTAAAGGTTTCCTCTCCCAAAAAGACCAGGAGAAACTCATCCATGCATTCATCTCCAGTAGACTCCATTACTGTAATGCTCTTTTAACTGGACTTCCCAAAAAGAGCATTAAACATCTGCAGCTCATCCAGAACGCTGCTGCTGGAGTTTTAACCCGGACTAAGAGATCTGAACACATCACACCAGTTTTAAAATCTTTACTCTGGCTTCCAGTCAGTCACAGAATAGATTTTAAAAGCCTGCTGATGGTTTACATCTATGATATGTCCAGAGAATATAAACCCAGCAGAGCTCTTAGATCCAAGGACTCAGGTCAGCTGGTCCAGTCCAGAGTCCAGACTAAACATGGAGAAGCAGCATTTAGCTGTTATGCTGCAAACAAGTGGAACAAACTGCCAGTGGAGATTAAACTTTCACCAAATGTAGACATTTTTAAATCCAGGTTAAAAACATTTCTTTTCTCATGTGTCTATGCATGAAATCTGCACGATATCTTTTAACTTATATGGACTGTTTCTTGTTTTTAAATTCATTTGAATAATTTTATTTGTTTTTCTTTATATCCCTTTATGTATTTTTAATGCTTCTTCCACTCCCTGCTGCAATTCTTTTATTTTATGTAAAGCACTTTGAATTGTTTTGCACATGAAATGTGCTATACAAATAAATTTGATTTGATTTGATCTACATCTGCTTACCTGGTGTCCTGCTCCCCGGCACCTTCATGTACAGCTGGACGGTGTTCATCCCCAGGATGGTGTGCCCGACGTGGCTGAGCAGGTTACCGGCTGACACCACCCTGGCAAAAGCAGGCAGCTTGTTCAGCTCCTGCAGCTGCAGCTTCCACCTGCAAAAGTGTAATTACCAGAATGAGACTACAGACTAAAATCTGCGTGCACGGGAACGAAATGGAATAAAAGTTGAGAGTTCACTGACTTCTTCTCGTCGGAGAGGTCGATGTTGGTGCCAAACTTGATGTGTTTGAAAGGCCCCTTCCTTCGCCGCATCGCACTGAGACCACAAGAGTACAACGCTATTAGTGACACAAACCAGGGCTAAATAAAACTTTAATGAAAGCAGAAACAAAGAGAAAGAACACCCACCTGTCTGAGGAACCTGCCTCTGCTTCCACCTCTTTCTTTTTCTCATTCTCCTCCTTCAAGGAAAAATGAAAACATTAAGAATTCCCAAATTTTGGGAAAAGTCAATGGAATAACATCAATTAAGCCAGGACAGTTTGTTTTTAAAACGGGAACTACAACTGCAATTGGTGCAATATTTCCCTTTATGTCAACGGTGGAAATAGTCCAGGTGTTCATCACAACATCTGGTTTTAACAGGGTTTTAGTGACAGACCGAGGTCGGGCTCTGTGTGGCCGTACTGACCCGCAGGGACTCCTGGAAGGACGAGGCCTGGTACTGGGCGTATTTGACGATGGTGGTGTGGGAGCGGCTGCTCTCGCAGCGCCACATTTTCCTGCTGCCGCTGGGGTCCCAGTTCTCGTCGGTGGGCTGACCCAGCTGACTCCGCACCTCCACCAGATGGTCGGGGTTGGCCTCCACCAACGTCTTTGTGGAAAACAGACCTAAGTCTGTGAAGGATGCACAGAAAGAAGAGTCCAAATAAAAGATGATTGAAATGTTTAGATTTAGGCTTCGTCCTCTTATCCATTCATACTTTAAAACATCATTTCAACTTGTGCTTTATTGAATCATGAGTGTGAACTCAAACAAAAGAGGAGGTCTGGTCAAACCTTTTTTGCTCAACAAGGTTCCTAATAAAGTAAAATGACCTGGAGGAATCTGAGAAGCAGCCATGATCAGAGCTGGTGGAATTATCTAAATCCTAAGGAAAAGTGCTTTAGTGCTTCCTTTATTATCTCCTTTGGCACAGGAAACACTGGGGCATTCTTAATAAAAGGAGATTATTCTGTCCCGCGATTCCTAACCCCCCCAAAACTTTCAAAATGATGCTTTGATACAGTCACACGAACAGTGAATCATGTAAATAAATATGAAGGCAACAGGCCGTGTGCGAGTAACAGTATGTTTCACTGCTTTGGCCTTTTCTTCACTTTTTTTTTTTTTTAAATCATCAGCCTCAACAGTGACTGAATATTGCATGTTATATCTTAATATGATATAAATCATGTTTATTCTATGAAAAATCCCATTAGACAGAGTTTAAAGAGCTTTTTGTGTGTTTTCCAACATGGTCAAGAAAAGGTGCAGAGGAAGAGACCAGAGTAGGACACTTTTCTCCACTATTCAAATGCACCTTTGTAATCAGAGGGGTTGGCTCATGTCCCGTAGCAGCAACAGTCAGCACCGGGCCAGGATTTAAGGCGGCTGCTCCGTTTATGTTTTGTCTGAACATTACTTCTCCACAACTGAGCAATCAACAGTCAGAGCAGAGTGTTACAGCCATCACACCAACCCGAGAGTCTGTTGGAGGATGCGTGCTGAACCTGCAGCAGCGTGCTGAACCTGCAGCAGCGTGCTGAACCTGCAGCAGCGTGCTGAACCTGCAGCAGCGTGCTGAACCTGCAGCAGCGTGCTGAACCTGCAACATGCTGAACCTGCAGCAGCGTGCTGAACCTGCGGCAGCGTGCTGAACCTGCGGCAGCGTGCTGAACCTGCAGCGTGCTGAACCTGCAGCAGCGTGCTGAACCTGCAGCAGCGTGCTGAACCTGCAGCATGCTGAACCTGCAGCAGCGTGCTGAACCAGCAGCGTGCTGAACCTGCAGCAGCGTGCTGAACCTGCAGCAGCGTGCTGAACCTGCAACATGCTGAACCTGCAGCAGCGTGCTGAACCTGCAGCAGCGTGCTGAACCTGCAACATGCTGAACCTGCAGCAGCGTGCTGAACCTGCAGCAGCGTGCTGAACCTGCAGCATGCTGAACCTGCAGCATGCTGAACCTGCAGCAGCGTGCTGAACCTGCAGCAGCATGCTGAACCTGCAGCAGCGTGCTGAACCTGCGGCAGCGTGCTGAACCTGCGGCAGCGTGCTGAACCTGCGGCAGCGTGCTGAACCTGCAGCTGCGTGCTGAACCTACAACATGCTGAACCTGCAGCAGCGTGCTGAACCTACAACATGCTGAACCTGCAGCAGCGTGCTGAACCTACAACATGCTGAACCTGCAGCATGCTGAACCTGCAGCAGCGTGCTGAACCTACAACATGCTGAACCTGCAGCAGCGTGCTGAACCTACAACATGCTGAACCTGCAGCAGCGTGCTGAACCTACAACATGCTGAACCTGCAGCAGCGTGCTGAACCTCCTGCAGCAGCGTGCTGAACCTCCTGCAGCAGCATGCTGAACCTGCAGCAGCGTGCTGAACCTGCAGCAGCGTGCTGAACCTGCAACATGCTGAACCTGCAGCAGCGTGCTGAACCTGCGGCAGCGTGCTGAACCTGCGGCAGCGTGCTGAACCTGCAGCGTGCTGAACCTGCAGCATGCTGAACCTGCAGCAGCGTGCTGAACCTGCAGCAGCGTGCTGAACCTGCAGCAGCGTGCTGAACCTGCAACATGCTGAACCTGCAGCAGCGTGCTGAACCTGCAGCAGCGTGCTGAACCTGCAGCAGCGTGCTGAACCTGCAACATGCTGAACCTGCAGCAGCGTGCTGAACCTGCAGCAGCGTGCTGAACCTGCAGCAGCGTGCTGAACCTGCAGCAGCGTGCTGAACCTGCAGACCTGCAGCAGCGTGCTGAACCTGCAGCAGCGTGCTGAACCTGCAGCAGCGTGCTGAACCTGCAGCAGCGTGCTGAACCTGCAGCATGCTGAACCTGCAGCAGCGTGCTGAACCTGCAGCAGCGTGCTGAACCTGCAACATGCTGAACCTGCAGCAGCGTGCTGAACCTGCAGCAGCGTGCTGAACCTGCAGCAGCGTGCTGAACCTGCAGCGTGCTGAACCTGCAACATGCTGAACCTGCAGCAGCGTGCTGAACCTGCAGCAGCGTGCTGAACCTGCAGCAGCGTGCTGAACCTGCAGACCTGCAGCAGCGTGCTGAACCTGCAGCATGCTGAACCTGCAACTGTGCAAACAGCTGACAGATGAATTCTTTATCCCAGGAACAGAGTTCACAGATGTGTTCATCTTCTGAAGTGCCAAGATGGTCTGGACCTCAGAGATGTCACACATACAATTTCTCTGGATACGAATGTGATTCAGGATCCCTGTTTTAATGACCAGAGTTCCTGTTAACCAAATATGTCACTGACGTATTTGTAATTACTGATGAAAAAAATGTGAAAGCATCATAACTGTCTGGAACACCAGGGTTGGGGCTTTGAAAGTGGAGGCTTGGAGCGCATCATTGACCACTATGGGTCACAGTTGGAGCAGCGGCGCCCTCAGAGAAAAGCGTCGCCTTTACTCTAGATCTCCTTCTCAAAGAGAAAAGTTATGCTACCTGACATCAAAACACTGGTTGCTCCAGTGAGACAGAAGAACGAGGGGTTCAAAGTTCACAGCAAGATTAAAACAATCATGTGGATGGAGCACCGATGTTCAAGGCAAAGCTTACGGACATTTACCTGTGCAGGTGGGCAGATTTAGCACCCAGTTTAGCCGAGGCTTAGTTAGTTTGACTCTATTTTCTTTGAAATCTGGTTTTGTTTAAGTTGTAATTGTGAAATTCTGTAAAAACCTCAGCGTTCTCCACTATTTAGGCGAAACAACTGCAGTCCTTTGGACCGCTCTGCA
Organism: Odontesthes bonariensis; assembly: GCF_027942865.1. Lineage (NCBI taxonomy): Eukaryota > Metazoa > Chordata > Actinopteri > Atheriniformes > Atherinopsidae > Odontesthes > Odontesthes bonariensis. The sequence goes on along the minus strand of NC_134517.1, from coordinate 32,433,996 downwards.
GAACAACCTCTGCCTGTGATTGCAATATGCAAGTTTGTTCCACAATAATTGATGTAACAATTGGACTGTTTCTGAAAATCAAATAAAATGATGAGCAATAAGAAACGCTGACCAAAAATTTACTACCCAATCCATCATTTTTTGATGGAGAAAGACAAAGTCTAGAGCGCATTTATCAAAGGAGACATGAATGTTGGACCGTCACAAGGAAGTGGAATAGCTAAACTGTGAACATGAGCTCACCTTCACCTTCAAGCATATTCAGTGTTAAAGAAACGCATCCAGGAAAATGTGCACTCAAAGGTTTTGGATTATGAAACGACGTGTTGCAGCCAGATTGGCCTTGTATGCGGTTTCAGGTTATTTTCCCATTCAGCACAACATATCTGTCAGAAACAGTCTCCACAGCCTTCAGACAATATAAACAAAAACCTTCAACGAGCTGACACAAACATCACACCTGACATCTCGTCTCTGGCCAGAGGTTTGCGAGCTCGTTTATTTTCTTATCGAAGCAAAAAAAAGTGACTGATTGCTCCGGACAGTGTTGCCGGTGATGTGTGAGAGTGTGCGGTGGGGGGGTGGGGGGGGGGTGGGGGGTGGTTGGGAACCACTGATCTACAGACATGTGCAGTAACACTTTCCACTTGCAGGTGGTGCTGTTGTCGTGCGTGTCAGATTCATCCACAGAGCGAGCACACTGACTCCCTTGATAACAGAGACACACCCACAGGGCCGTGTGTGAGACTGAAAAGATGCTGCCATCACTCCAACGTGTAAAAGGGCAAACTCTAACGAAAGGGACGCGTCCGCTTACCCAGTTTGAGCGCTCCTGCCAGTCCCCTTATGACAGTGACCGGGTTGGCCGGGTTGGTGCAGAACTGATGGAGGGGAGGGAAGAAAACGTCCCTCTTGTTTTCGAGCTGTAAGTCAGAGAGGAGACAGAGGAGGCGCCTCGTCAGGGAAAGTGGAGCCAAAGAACTGTTATTTTAACAATACCACCAAAACTTCTCCTTCTATGGTGTGGCTGTGCGTACATAAATACTAGGTGTTGGGGGGTTGAGTTTGTCTTTCAGCAGTGCAGGAGAAGGAGGACCAGGGGGCCGAGGCGGGGGACACCTGTCCAGGAGGATGCTGCTGGTCGACAGGCCGTTCTTCCCCAGGTTCCTGCAGACAAAGCAGTGGAAAAGAAAGAAAGGTCAGTCTATAAGCAGTCCTTTAAAAAGCCTAATCGAGCCACCCTTATTTGATTTACATTTTTTCAAAAGGTGGAGAAAGATTACAGCATACAGTTCCTTTTAAATGAGACAAACTGACACGAACAGTGATTAAGCGCCATGTGTGCACTGTGGGAGCTATTATATCTGTCACACATTCCTGAAAAGTCCAACGTGGAATCAGAAGAAAGAGGCTGATATGGACGTCATGTCTGACGGGGAATTCTGCTTGAAATGAACTCCAGTTAACGACTGGACAAAACCATCAGGACTGAGGGAAAACTTTGATCAGGAGGACTTTTGGCCCAGTGATAATAAATAATAACTTTAAGGTATTATGACAGCCCTACACACATCAAGTACTGATTACAGTCTTCAAAGAATCAAGACTCATGAGTGGAAAGTGCCATTTTTCCTCAGTAAAATTGCACTGATGTGTTTCTGACAAATACATCAGCACCCGACAGGTCAAGATGTTTAAGACATGACAGACTGAATGAGTTTAGTGCTGCATCAACTCACACTGAGCCTGTTTACACCTGGGGTGTAGATGTTCATGACAGCAGCGGAGTTTCCACTGTGATGTTTTCTCGCTTTTCCAATTTTCAGAAAAAAATACATTCTGCAAAAAGCAGCGTCCGAGCTCACAGGATGCACAACTCCCCAAAAGCACAACAAACTGAAATGTGTGGATGTGTTACAGGCAGATGTTTTCCTGTCTTCAGGCTCTTCCTCAGACTGTTTCACAGTGAAAACAGCAGTTTAAAAACTTCACTGTGCACATGTTCATCAGCAGACATTAGCTTTGCATTATCACTAACGTATCATTTTCTGCTCTTTTACTTCTCTAATAATCGCATCTGTTGCATAACTGAGTTTTTTGTTTTTTTAAGCGAATCTAAACAATGTTAATGTCGGAATAATGACATAAATTTGGTCACCAACATCAGAAAACCTGCTGATGTTGTTTGTTGCTCAGCTGACATGGAGCAGGCAACTGAGATCAGTTCACAATCAGTTACTCTGGACACATGCAGGGATGTATTTTAATGCTTTAAGTGGTTCACTGTTTGGGATCAACCAGAAAGTGTAGAAATCTGAGAGTTCTGAAAAGGCCAATATGCAAATGGCCACAAAGCCAGAGTCCCACACAGTCAGCTGTTGCAACAAAAAGGAACTCCTGAAGTCTGCTAATGTAACAGCAAAACTTTGAAAAACTATATCCAAGGATCCATGAACTCGAACCAGGAGGTTTTTTCTAAATCGTCCAGGCGGAGCTTTTGTGGTTTGAATACGTTTTTGTTTTCTTTCAATGGAGGTCTTTAGATGTAGTCCAGGACACGTTTGCAGTCATAATGTAACAAGTTCCACGGTTTCTAATTGGTGAACTGGCTCAGTTAAGTAATTGGCTGTATTTCTTTCTTCTCGTTAGTAAATGCACAAAAAGAGCTGCAGATCAAACTCAAATTACAGGAACATTAAATACAAATATGTAACACTGAGCAACACCTTGAATATTTATACAGGTATAAATTCCCACTGTTCAAGTCTGTGAAGTCATCCCAATTAGAATACATTTTTAAACATCATACCTGGACACCGCTTACCTGCATGCTTTGAGTACTTCACTGGAGCTGGGGTAGATGGAAACTGAGGACCAGGGTGTCAGACCAGCAGGGGCCGTGTGTCTGTGGGCTCCCCCAGAGGGCTCCACCTTCAGTGGGCTCTGGGAGTCTTCCAGCCCCTTTCCGTTGAGAGTGGGCCCCTGACTGTTGGAGTTGGACGGGCTGTTAAGGCAGGAGAGGCTGTTGGTGGCGTGAGGTTCTGCTGAGCATGGGGAGGGCGTAGCATTGGCTGAAAGTGGTGAGGACGCCACAGAGTTCTCTGAAAGCTGCTTGGCGGCCCCGTGAAGACCCGGATGGACGTTGTTTATTTTCTCTGAGGAAGACCCTCCGTGGTTACTGAAGTTATTGTTGTCGTCGTTATTGGTAGTATTGGCTTTTCCCTTTAGCAAGGCTGAGAGTTGAGGATTGTCTGAACTTAGCACGCTGGGGGCAGGAGAGCCGGGCTGAGACGGGCTGGCAGAGCTGTCCGTCACCCGCAGCTGGACGTGATTAGTCAATCCCTGCGCGGGGGTGTTGCTGGGACTGTGTGGTGCCCCTCCGGATTGCCTGATGGTGTCCGTCGGACCTGATGGCAAAGCGGCAGCTGCAATGCTGCTGCCGTTTTTGCCCCCTGAAGGCATGGTGTCTTTGGTGTGGACCCCTGAGGTAGTAGCTGAGTGGGGAGGCGAGGACAAGTGGTTGGGTGTTGTCTGGGGGGACGTGGGGGATAAAGAGGAGGCTGAGGAAGAGGCAGTGCAGGGTCCAGAGCAATGTGCAACCTGATTCAGAATGCCAGAGGAGGAGAAGGAGGTCTGAGGGGAGGAGGAGGAGGAAGAGAACGGGGGTTCTCCATTAGGACCTGCCGAATGTGAACCTGGATCTTTTTGAAGCCCCTAGACAGAGAGAAAGGCACACACATTTTCATATATGACACATTTATAACAAATAAGGCAGATGCAGATCTATAACTGGAATATTGTTGTGGAGAAATTAGAGTCGAATCCCGCGTTGGTCAGCCGTCCATTGGGGAGTTTATTGAACAAACCGTCACAGCAAATGTGCATACAGAATGTACAAAATGTCCGACGAGCTCATCTAGTGACACCCTTTTATACCGTTTTATCATAACAAGTGTACGTGGCCCTCTCTGGAGGCGCCTAGCTTTCGCAGTTTATCATAAACACGCTCATTCTAACTATCAACAATATTCTGAACCAGTCAACAAGGCCCAGGATGTAACTAGGCCAGAAGTCATGAACATGTCATGACATCCTTCTCCCACAATATAAAGCATGGAAAGATGAAAGTACCTGAGTGGTAGTGTTGCGTTGTTGGCTCCTCCATGTCTCATCTGCATGACTGGGACTACTGGTGGTGCTGCTGGTGCTGGGGTGACTGGCGGCTGTGCAGGTTTGAGGTAGAGAGTTCTGCTGCGGGTAAGGCACGTTTCCGTTGCTCGGGCCGCCACCTCCCAGTCCCAGGGTGTGACTTTTGTCTGAGTGTCCAGGTAGTCCCGCTGAAGGACTTGAAGAACAGGATCCGTTGGCTGTGGGCTGGGTGACACAAGGGGGTCGGATGGCTGTGTGATTGAGGGGGGAGGTGCGGGAGAGGCCTGCGTGGTGGTGAGACGACTCAGCCAGAGGACCGTTGGGAAGGCTGGGCCGTAGCTGGCCACCCGCTGCTGCCTGCTGCCTCATCTGAAAACATTCAAACCAAACAATAAAAAAAAAAAAAAAGGCACACAAAAGTGTCTCCACCTTTGACCCTATAAAATTATCAACACAACCGAGAGCTTCACTGTGCAAACAAGGTTGCACATGTACCTGCTGCTGATGTTGCTGCATGAGGGAGAACTGCTTCTCCAGCTGTTCAAGCATCTGCAACTGAGGAGGCTTGAGGTTTGCTCGGTTGGTCCGTAAGTGATCCAGGTGCTGTGCACAACAGTGTGTTATTAATTTGGCCGGGTTTCGTGTGTAAAACGACTCACAAATACCGAGACATTTTCCTACCTGAAGCTTCTGTTGTGTTAGATACCAACTGGGGATTTGCTGCTGATTGGGGTTGTTTGCCCACGAGTCTGCAGCACCCTGTGAACAATACAAAGATAAGTGTACCTCAGCTCCCCTTTTAATTCAATCCATTGCAAATAGTAATGCTAATGCTCTTTGCTGTACCTTCGCTGGGCTGGCAGTGCGTTTCTTCTTGGCAGGACTGGCCTGTGGGTCTGTGTGGTTGCTGGCAGACTGGCCTCCCTCCCCCTTGCAGGCCTAGAGATCCAGCACGGAGACACAGCTTGAGACACACTTGACTAACAGCACAAAAAAAACCTCATCCATGTTGTCTTTTTCAGTTAAACTACAATTCAAAATGAGCCCAAGAGGGAGCAAACACAACCACAAATCCAAAGTTTTCTGCACAATGACACTGACGGATACTGATACTAAACATTTACATGCACGTGAATGTTTGAATGCATGTGTGACAATACTACGATGCAAAAACACTTTAATGTTGTAAACGGAGGCTGATGAATGCAATAATCTCAATAAGCCGTGAAATAATGCAACACCGTTTTCTGTGCATGCTCATACTCTGGTCACATTATTGTTAAGGCTTTACAAAAACAGGTTGCTCCATCATTGGTCTATTGGCTCCATTTAACCAATCACACAGCAAGTGTCAAAACTGGAGCGAGTAAAAATAACATTGTCTGGCAATGGTGCTGCAGATTAAGCTGGATGGAAGTGAAGTAATGCCAGGCAAAACCACATATAAACAAACAATAGAGGGAAAACAGAAGGAGTGAAATAGATGTGATGACAGAGTGGTGGGCAACCTTTTGGCATAGTTGCGTGGCTACAATTTGTCTCATTTATAAAGAAGGTTGTACCACCATTTGAAAAGTGTAAAATTTAGATAAAGGAGTGTGACAAAAATAATCAAATACATGCACCCAGACTGCTTATTCTAATGTTCCCATTAACCATGCATTATCAGCCTTGCAGTTTGCCACGTATATTGCAATGAGTGCACATGACATGTGCATCTTTGCAAAAAGAGTAAGGCCTGTTGGGCTTAATGAGTTCCAAGAGGCACAGCTTGAAAATGATGACAGCTGTCATTTGAAAAGAGAGGAACAGCGAAGGACAATTACACTCTAGAAATAAGATTATTGCAATATGGGCCTCGTTTCAACTCCTCCCGACTGTGTCACGTTTTATCTTTTGGCCCAGAAGTCAGTGCTGGCCAGCGATGCAAACCATGGATCTCACCTGCTGTGCCTGTGCAGTGTTCAAGGCCCCCTGCCTGGACGTGAGCTCAGCAGGAATGGGAAGGCTCCATGCCTCCTCAATACTAGGAAGCATTTTACTCTTATTCTGCAGACTACCTGGGTGTAGGTTACACAACTGAGCCTAGGAGAAATTGTGTAAGACACAAACTTTAGTGCTGAACTTGAAGGACAAGAGAGGCACTACAAGGACTACCGCTTATTTATAGGTGGTGTAACTGTACACAGAATACAAAAGAAATGTCCAATGCCATGAATGTATGCTTTACAATTAAGTGAGGAAGAAAAAAACAACACACCAATATGAATTACTATTCATATCTTTGTGGTCACAAATCAAAAATCACAAAAGCACAATCTGCATTTTTAAAAAGCTGATTGCCTTGGCAATGCTTGGCAATTAACACAGCACCTTTACTGCACACACGCGCACACACACACACGCACACACAAAATACAACACAACATCTAACAGAGGGCGTTGGTGAATGCATGTGAACGCAGCCCCACCTGCAGCAGCTTGATGCGCTGGGTGAGCGCAGCCGTGTTGAGGCAGGCCTTGCTGCGCGTAGCGTTGATGTAGCACTTCATCGCATCGTGCAGCTGGCCACAGGACTCGTAGAGGGTGCCCAGGTCCATCCAGGCAGCGGCGTGGTTATGGTCCAGTTGAACAGCACAGATGTAGGCTTGCAGTGCATCCATAGGCTGGTTTTGCTGCTGATATAGCACACTGGAGGCAAAGCAAGGAAATCATTCTCCCGCCATCTTCCAAGATTTAGGCCTACATCTTTCCGAGCATTACTAAATCTAACTGACTTTCAGGAATCGTAACCTGTTATTCCAGCATCTAACTATAGATAATCCTCACTGTAAAGCTTTCTTATCAGCCATCTCCTCACGTGCTGTATTGCGGGGCAGCTGCTACATCTCCATGAGGCATTCTGACACACACCAGTTACCTCCCCACTCCCTTATAACAGTAAAAAATGTTAACCCTGCCCCTTTCAAAAAGCATTTCAAAACAACAATAAATAACTAATTCTGCTCTTACCCAATGGAGCACCAGGTGTCAGCGCTGGCCTCCGACTTATCGATAGACTGACGGTATGAGATGAAGGCATCCTGCACCTTCCCAATACTGGAGTAGCACCTGGAATAGACGAGATCGACAACAAATAGGAACAATCACTTCAATTTCTTGCTGATTTCTCTTCCCATCCCTTGTAATAACGCCATGCCAAGTTACTCAAATAAATCAACTTTTGCTTTAACAAGAAACATAAAACTTAGAACCCTTTACACATTTCGAAGGTTCTGACAAACTAGTAAAAAGTAAAGATGCTGGCAAGTGCTCACAAGATAATACGAATCTAAAACTGCACTAACATGACATTTTAAGAAGCAAGTGATGTAAACATGGGAACTGTAGAAGAAGCAGCTAATGCAGTCTTTATCTACTAAGAGCAGGCCTTTGGGTGACTCACATTCTGGTTTAAGACAACAATGTATACAGTTATCTATAAAAAGAAAGAACACCAATTTGAAGGTTTTATGCAATTCTGTAATTCTACAAAAATCATCTAGTCTTTTCCAGGTTTTAAAATTTGGTGATTCTGATGAATAACACACATCTTATGTGACATTGTGTCATTATTTATTGGGGGAAAAAAAAAATGTATATATGTGTATATATATATATATATATATATATATATACACATACACATACATACAGATAGATAGATAGATATTAGGGCTGGGCGAGTTAACTCGTTATTATCGCGTTAACTTGTCAATTATTTAACGCCGACAAATATTTTATCGCGCATTAACGCATTAAAATAAAAATAAACTAGCAGGTAACATCACCGTTACAGGTGCTCCTCGGTCTGTGTGTGAATCTCAGAGCTAACCAGCGCTACTTCCTGTTTTACTTGTTTCAACATAAAAGCACGTATTTCAATATAAATTTTTTTAAAACTCCTGCATTTACAGCCAAGTTGAATTATCTTCTCACCGTAGTAGTTCCAGTCTAAAATATCACTTAAAGGCAAAACACACAACTGATAGCAGCAAGTCATTCAAGGAAACAGATAGTGGAGCGAGGCTTCTACATAAAAACTACAGAAAGATGCTGATGTTAAAAGTGTGTTTGCACAACAAATGTTATGGCACTTTCATTCATATGGCAGCACATTTAAAATAAAACTAAATGCTAAAAGCTATACACTACTTTTGAATTCATTTTTGGATTTTGCGTACAAATGCAATTAAGCGTGATTAATCAGGGAAATCATGTGATTAATTAGATTAAAAATTTTAATCATTGCCCAGCCCTACTATCTATCTATCTATCTATCTATATATATATATATATATATATATATATATATATATCTATCTCTCAGATATATATGATTTCCACCCTGAAGTCCATCCTAACTTCTTCAATAAGAATTAGGAGGGTAAGTAGCAACCCAGCATATCGAATGCACTTTGATTAGCTGACCATCAGTGAGTGTGAGCACCTCTAAGAAAGCAGAAGTTTTGTCACGTTGATGGTCTGGAGCACTCAGGTGTGTGTTAACACAATGCCAAGGTGGAAAGACATCAGCAATGATCTTAGAGAAGCAACTGTGTCCCTCATTCTACAGAATGAAAGATTATTCACGAGGGGAAAACAATCAAGACAGCTTCGCAGCTGCGAAGCACTCCTCTGTATACCAAAGTATTCCAGAGTCAAAAATCGGGTCGTACAACAGGACAATGACCCCGAGCATTCAATAAAGAAGTTTAGAATTATAGTCTGCTACATGTTAAAGATGCTTTCCTTTCAATTAATCACTGGATTCCACCAGACAAGGCTGTGTGGTGTTCCAGCTGTCACAGTTTAAGACAGCTTCCCTTAATGTTGCTTGTGATTCAGCATCATTTTCAAATGAGGCAGCATCAATCTGCACGGAGCACCAATGGCTCAGAAAATTACAGTCCTACATAAAAGAAAAACAGGCTGTTTAGCCTGAAATCAACTGGGCAGAGGCTGTTTATCGTGGTTAATGAGAGGTTTAGCAGAAGAAAAAAAAAACAATAAAACCAAATGTGTTATCACACCCAAGATTTAACAAGACAGCATCAGAGAGCGATAAAGGAATCGCAGGATTTTCTGATGTAAATGTGCGTAACCATGTAATTAGTTACAATATAAAGGCATGATTTTGTACAGTTGAGTATCTGAAACTCTTTCAGTGAGGTATGAAGCCAAGTTGGGAATAAAACAAAACTGAGTCGATAATGAGAAGTTGCAGAGCTGTTCAGTGGGATCACGGGGAGACCCTCATCCAGCGAACTGAACTATATTCAGCGTGTTGACCAAAAGAGAGAGAGAGATGAGTTTTTCTGGATCAGTGAGCAAAAGATTTCCAACCTCCAACTGAGAAAGAAACACAACTAGACTACATCTGTAGACAGCTTTTCTTATTTTCTTTTTAACTCAACACAGGTTGTAGCTGAGACTACCCAATACAGACAGACGGGTACACTGAGTCACGGATGGGTCTGTATCCCACTCAAACACCTGTCAGCATTTATTCTGCTGATTTGCCTCCAAACTTCGACAGAAAAAGGAGGGAATTTTTGATCATCAGACAGCTTCAATATGAAACAAACAGTCTAATAAGGACTTGAAAAACATTCTCAAGCACTGGCAGGTCAGAGGCTAGCCCTGCAAATTACACAACAGTCACACCAGTTTTTCACGCCCTTGTTTTTCTTACCTGCCGAGAAGGTACCACGACTGGCCAGAGTTTGGGTCCGCTTCTAGAGACTTCTGCAGACACTGGATGGCATAGCTGTCCTTGGCGTCTTTATCCCCCAACTGCTCCACTGTGTGATGCATCCAGCCTGAAGAGAACAGTGAGAGATCAAGGGTTAGCATTCAAGATTCAACAGCTAACAAACTAGCCTGCGTGGCTCAGATCCTATCGTAGGGTGTTATGTACAACAGCAGAATGATGTACCTGAATCCATACAAAAAAAAAACATGCAGCTCAAAAGGAAAGAGGGCCTAGACGCAAACAAAATATACGTCCCTGCAAACGGCTTCAACTGTAACGGGGAAAAGCGGCAGACAAAGAGGGAGGTGGCGTTCTTCACACACACTTCAAAAGGCTTCAGACGAGGCAAACAACTCCACCCCGCCTCCCACCCACTTCCACATGGGCAGACGCACACGACCAAAATCACTCCCAGCAGTAACGGGCAATTTCCAACAAACACACAAAAGCAACCAGACCCCTCCAGCCCTCCTCCCGTACACCTGTGGCAAGCTCCATACGTCACCATGACAACCCCAGCAGGCAAAGCTGAGAATGGTTTTATACGACCGGGTGGGTGAGTACGGTGTGGCTGTCGGCACAGACGAAAATGGGAATCTCAGAGCATTTAGCACCGACCTCAAATGTGTGATTCAGGCTCGATTAACACTTATAAATGATCATGAAGGAAAGAAAAGCAGCTCGAGGCCGTAGGGCAAAGCTTAACGTGTTGGAGAGGTTTCGCCCCGTCCATTTCCCTCTTGTGATGGAAGTGCAGTGCGTTCAGAGGCCTTCAGTGTTCCATTTAAAGTATTAAAAATAATCAGCCTCAAATAGTGAGAAAATAGAAAAATCAACCCCCTCCACAAAAAAAAAAAAAATCCCTCATTTGGCGCAGCTGCCCGCTGCTCTGTGGGTGTGTTCACTACCTCCAGTCGTTGCGCTTACAGACGAATTAAATGCAGAGGTCAAATTCCTGCTCCTGTGATAAAGCATGCTCGTATGAATGAAAGGATTTCTCTTCTAAGCTAAAGTAGGAGATAGGATCACTCAATATCTCATAGCCTTTAAATAGACTCTATGATGGATGATGTGGATCTATGGATCGATTTAGCTAAACCTTCACTGAAAAGCTAATTCTACACAAACAAGAGAAAGCTGAAGCTCCCTGCGTTCTAAGGTTTGACCGCATCATCTTTACAAGTAAAACGGCTTCCTAAAATCAACACAAAAACTGTTTAAATTTGCTGCTGAAGTTTAAACACACGTGGTGAGTGTTTGATCTTCAAATCAGGGCAAAAGAAAACAAAGCTCTGTCGCACCAAACATGTTCAACCCACCACTTTTTTTTCCCTTTCATGGGACGAAATTAAAGAAGACATGTTAATGTGACATCAAAAAAGCACTTTCATAGCACAGGATAATGCAGTCCCACTCAAAACAGCACGGATAAATAATGCATGAACACTTTCTTGCCACACAAAGTAGTTGTTTGTACAAAGCAGTAAAATGTTATGGGATAAGTTACCCTTCAACTGTGCAGATGTGGGCATTAGTCTAAGAGAAAGAGACACTCACCCAGTTGTTGCAGTGTGGTCGCCTTCACCTGCGCAGGAAGATTTTCCGTCTGCAATAGACTCTCATACGCCTCTTTCGCTGCTTTGTATTTCTTCTGCAGGGAGAAAATCAGGAAGGAGAGAAAGATCGAGACAGAGGGCTGTTAGAGCCAGACAGGAGGGACGGTGGTTTATGGTTCTATCTGGACAGACAAAGAGTCTAAAAGACCTCCTCACACTCGTAATGACCAGCCACACACATGGGGGTGGGTCAGCGTGGAAGACGACAGGCCAGACTCAACACGTCTGGCAGCTTTAAGTGTGTGTGTCTGCACTTAAATGGATGCGTGTGCATGCTTTGTGTTTCGTGGAAACCTGAGCTGACCGTTTGTTTTAACCCGGCGACCTTGTTGAACTTGGGTCTGGACACGTAAGTAGCGGGATTGGAGCCCACACACTCAACACTTTCTTATCAGCTCAAAGTCATCTTACAATCCAACTGCAGACTTACAAGTTACACATTTCTAAAGCTCCAAAAGCCCACACATATTTGTGTTGGTTTATGCATGCAGACACACACAGTCTGGACTCTTCCTGTCTGCAGACAATAAAGACACCTCAGGGTAAACATTGACTCTTAAGGCATATAAATGAGGAGGGGCTCCTCGTGGTTTGTTCCTGTTTTAACTGTCATCAAGCCGAGTGGAGGTCAAACAGAGACGGGACAGAAAATATCACACGATCAACAATTGATAACATAAGGAAAAAAGGCGTAGACTATGGTGGAGGTGCGGTAAAGTTACATTTTCAAACAACTTTTCACCACAGCACGACTGTAACAGCGGTTTCAGTTGAGCTTGAATGGTCACCAGGAATAAATCAACATTTTCTGATCTCATATTGAAGCTGTGCTTTAGAAAAGGTTGATGGAACCAGCTAAATTTGAGGGAAAAAAAGCTTTTTATACTGACTGGAGGTGGTTTCTGACGTACCCAACATGTTACTCGCATTACTGATCAGGTGAGCGAGCAGCTTGTTCTGCGTCCGGACAACACACACTAATACTCGGCAACATGAAAGAATCAACTTCTTCTTCTTCCTTTCCTTTCCTTTAAGCGATCACTACTCTGTTTATCAAATCCAAGTGAAACCCAGCCCGCAACGCCACCCTTTGACGACACCACGCAGCCAAGTTTATGACATCCAAGCAAGTTAATTGAAACATGCCTGATGATTCTTCACTGGATGGAAACACAGCTGGTGTCGGACGGCGGCCAACTTGATATTTGGAATGATTTCCAAATTGTGCAAGTCAGTTTGTCTGCAAGATTACCCAAAAACATCAACATTTATTCAACTAGACAGTCTAACACTCTTTGAAAATGTATTGAGACAAACTACACAAAAAGGGGACACCAGTGTTTCTCCCAGTTATTACAGATACAAAAACATATGTCCAAGTGGAGGATAAGCAGATTTAACTGAATGTAGAGATACCAGGTCAGTGTTGAGGAGCTAAACAAAGCGAGTTTGTCGGTAATTATGTTGGTAAAAACAGAGAGTAAATGTGTCCTTTTGTGTGACGGATTGCCTGACACTGGCCAAAACTGTCAAGCATTACACAACAGCTCTCGCCACAAACTGAAATGACCTCCAGTCTAATCTATTTCTGTGGCGGAGGACGTTAAGAGTTTCCCAAACAAACTTTTATTGCTGGATTTGGAGTCTGCACAGATGCGTTGCCGTGCCAACATACCTCTGCCAGGGTTTTAGCTGATTAGCAGAGGAAAAACAAAGCAGAGCGAGCAGCTGTGCGTGCTCCTCCATTTGTCTTCGAGTAGCTTCACGTGCCAAAAACGTGAACTCTGCCCAATTAGAATGTCCCACCCGAGCTTGAGAACAGTTCCACCCATTACACTGGGTGACATAATTATTAGTGCGTTTCCTAAACGGCCGCTAAAAGACAAAAAAAAATCTACATCCACTCACAGAAAGCAAACAAATAAATGTGAAACAAGGCAACTAAGAGAGCGCATCAGCCACCACAACCAAATGCTGCATTTCACGGTTCTCAAAAAATGAATCCTTATCCCGTCCAAAAAGTAATTCTTCTATCCATGCTCCAACTCTCAATCAGGCATCATAAATCCCAGCAGGGTACTTTTCGCTTAATCTTGATAACAAGTCAGACAAACAGCAACAACAGTTTAATTTCCCCCCACATTAGATATGCCTTAGTGCAGCATATTCAAAACATCAGGCAGGATTATGACTGATTAAAGCTTGGCAACGACGTTTCGGATATATAGTGTGGAGAGGGCAGGCAGCTCCAAAATAGGATGTAAACCCACATTCTCAGCGACAGAAAGATGAACTCAATCACCGTCTGTAATGATTTTCTCTCATTCTGATTTATCGCCCGCTCAGACTTCTGTAAAAGTCTCAGCCCGAGTTAGTTGAATTGACTCATATTAAACTGCAACGTCTGTCACTACCACCTTGTCAAATGCTCGAATAACAAATGATTTTATAAGAGGCTGTTGGGCTGATCTCGTTTTCCACTTGAGAATATTTCCACAGCAGAGATGCTGACACAACTCTTTAAGGCTGCTGTATTACTGCCCTGCTGACGTAAAACAACAGACATCACAGTTGAGGTGTACCCAGTGACCTCTATATATATATAAAAACTGCTTAGATCAGGACCCACAATCCTACCCTAACCGAGGTCCTGATCAAAGTGGCCACTAGATTCTTAGCAGTGATTACGAACATGAAACAACACACCAAGGACGCAGGCAAACAAACCTTTCTGGTCAATCATTTTTATTCTCTAAAAGCACAAACATCCGATCATTCTTGTGAGTGACAAGTTTGCTGCTTCAGAACTATTTTGAAAAACCAGTTTTCCTTTTCCCAAACGCAGACAACCCCCTCGAGCGAGCGTAAAAACTAAATTCTGTATTTCATCATTTCTCCATGAACCTCTTCTAATCTGGATTAAAAAAAATGAACTCTGATGGAAGCATGTCGGCAAACGGAGATCAGCGAGTGAGTAAGAACGTGTGGCAGTTACTAAGTGATCATCAACTCTGTTTCCTCTAACATGAACCCACGGGACAGCGGGCGCTCGTTTGCACCAATGACTGACAGCAAAATAAAAGGAAACTGAGACTAAAATCTTGATGGATTATTCAAAAACATCCTCACTACCTTAAACTGATTTACTCAAAAGGGAGTTGGAGCTCATCACTTACCTGGATTTCATACAAATGCGCAATGTGGAACTGAACTGTGGGGAAAGAGCAGAAAAAAGGAGAATTAGGGTTTACTGGTCATACATAATCTGGTACATTACACATTCACTCCATGGACCTCCATGGAGAGGCAGTACCAACAGTATGGAGCACAGACGGGTGGGGGAGGAGGACTCTCTCCAGAGTGTACATGTAATCTGAAATCACAGTGTGTGTGTGCAATGTGTTTGCAAGCCCTTCCAGCTCCCTCTCCTTCGCAGTCTCCTTGGCAACCCCAGTCTTGAGCACTCAGCAGGGAAACGGCAGCAGAAAAGGAAGATTGCTCTGTGGAAATATTCCTAAGCCCTTTCAATGTGTGCTATGCAACACTGAGAAGATGGTACATCACGTCTAAATATCACATTGTACAACACAGCGGCATGTGGCTGGTGATGACTAGAGTAACAGAATGACTTACTTTCAGCTTTGGACAAAGTGCAGAGATTGGAGTCGATCAATGCCAGTTGAAAATGCTGCAAATAGAGACAAGAAAGCCTTTTTAGTAGAAATAAAAAGCAGAAACTTCTACATGATCAGTTACGAGCATATTCTTATAACAACCACAAAGTTATTTGTGTGATAAAAATAAATGTCACCTAATTGCTTCTGGTAACAACAGATCTCAGAGCACAAAGCACCGGATTACTTGTAGGCCATGATGGTTTTAAGGAAATTCAATCTGTTTCACAGAGAGCCCCAACAGATTTACAACAAACCACGGGTGAACTCTGGTGACCGTAACATGAGAGGACACTGATAGCTGGAGGGGCTCTTATCTCTGCTCACTCCTCTTGATGTAACCTTCCCCTTTTCCTCCAACTAGAAAACAAAAGGCTTTTTCATGCAGACCGTGCTTTAACGCTGCAAAGAAGACTCCCTCATTATGACGAGTTCAGACTGAGCAAACACTGGCGGTGCAGCATCACCCCCGTGCGTGCCGGCAGAGGGAAATGAGAGCCGTGACACTGATGTCTGGTGCGGCGTGTTCCACCACGCCGGCTCTCCCGGATGTTAATTGGTTGCGCGACTACTTTCCAGTGAGGTGCAACAGCACTGCCTTGAACAGGGCGTGTGAAAATCCACCGGCATCGATGGCATCCTGTCTCATCATCTGATGCTGGAGGCAGGGATGAAGGATAAGGCAGATGTCTGCAGAGGCTTAGTCTGACTGCCAAGGCGTGGCACACAACTGGTCAATATTTCCATCCAGGATTAATCAACAGATTTGTCAATGAGTGCATCACAAAGCTACAAAGGCAGTCCTTTCTTCTCATCTCGGGGAGCTGCTAACATTTGGAGGCGAAAGAAATCTGAGGTAACATAAGTAGAAATTCCAAAAAAGATGTGTGTTCCTGCAAAACACGTTTAAAACACGTGCGTGCAAAGGTGGCTTAATGACAGGCTCCTCTGCAGCTACTTGGCTGCACCATGACCCAGTGCATTCACAAGCTGCTTCACGCATTCAGAAAGACATCGCTAGTTTCTGGGTCAGAAAAAACGAGTTTCTGAAGATTCTCCTGAGACTTGGAACTAGCTCACAAAAATCTAGCATGCACCTGATGGGACTTTACTGGTCAACTGCTGTGGATTTTTTCCCTTAAAGGCAAACGTCATTATCTGCCATCGAGGCTAAGGCAAACGACAGCAGTCACCACAAACGCTCACGCTTGAAGCAGAATCCCGTAGCTTTCCAGGAGCAGCTACACAGATGTTCAATGTCAGACAGATAAAAATCAACATCCGTCCAGCTGGATCTCTCAGTGCATGCTTCACCCAGGCCTGGAGGAGCTCCACAAAAACAAGCTTCTGCTGAGAATGAACTCCCTTTAAAGCAAAGCTGAGCCGCAACACATCACAGTCACATGCCTTCATTTCAGAGAACATACACCAACACTCACTTAAATCCGTTACCTAAATGGTTTTCACAGCACAGCATCCTCCTGTGGATCTCCCCTTCCGTCTCCTCTATCCTTCCCTTCCCTTCCTTTCACACTTGCTCTACCACCAGTCAGATAATGCAGCAGGATTGTCAGCTTGGCATTCCACCTCCCTCTTCGCATCTCGCTTCCTCACTCTCTCCTTTCATCTTTCTTTCTTTCCTTCTTTCTCTCTCTCTCGCTGCCCCCCCCTCCCATCTTCCTCCACTTCTATCCTGGTGTCACTGATTACTATTCAGCAGACGGCTGCAGTGGAGAGTGCAGAGAGATGACACACAATACCTCAAAGCAAGAACAGGCAGGCACACACCACCTCTCTCCCCCGCCTCCCTCCATCTCACCTCCTTTCTCAGTTCAAAGCTCCTCTCTGTGGCTGCACGGCTCCGCAGAGACAGACGACTCATCACCTCGGTACACACTGCACAAACACGCTCTTACACTCACAATTCCAACCCTCTCATTGGCTGAATTAACAGCTACTAACGGAATGAATCCTGCCCGTCTATGTTTACTCTGGACTGTAAGTTTGGTGCATTTATATGCAGTGGCTGGATCCTAATCAGATTACAATCTATTCTCAATGACTTAATGCCACTTAGCCTCTTCCTGTACCCAATTTGCTTCTTTGGAGCATTCTTCATAATTAGCTGTCTCCACATTTCCATCTGCAGAAATCTGCCGTCCCCGAGTCCCATCTTCTCATTTTCCTCTCCTGCCTTTATTAAATCTCTGCACAAGCGTCATCCCCTCCTTGTAGATAACTGGGGCAGTCGTGTGTGATATTCAGAGGCTGGGAGAGTGCTGGCAGTGAGTCAGGACTCAGAGGGAGGAGTGCCTCCAAGATAAAGTGAGGACGTGCAGCACATGCAGTCTGCTTACCTCAATGCTGTACCACCAAAAGCACAACTGATATTTCCCTACACGGTGCACAGTCCTGAATTTAATTGTGAAAGAGAAGCTGAATATTGTGAACACTTAAAACG
Source organism: Odontesthes bonariensis (assembly GCF_027942865.1). Lineage (NCBI taxonomy): Eukaryota > Metazoa > Chordata > Actinopteri > Atheriniformes > Atherinopsidae > Odontesthes > Odontesthes bonariensis. The sequence continues at coordinate 32,416,302 of NC_134517.1, read as the reverse complement.
ACCCAGTCCACTGTGTGGGACTTGAAATAAGAACTACATTTGTGTAATGTAGAATATTCCATGAGCTTGTTCAAACTGTGTAAGAGCTTCTCATTTAACCATTACAGTAACAACAATTATAAAAAATATACTGCTGGACATTAACAGTTTGCCTCCATTTACCAGCCTTCATGTTCACATGTCAAACAAAGCTCTGCAACACTCTAAAGTCTCTACAGTAAGTGCTGAGGAATTTATTTCCAGTCTTCGCTGTGCAACTTTGTTGTATTTCGAAAGCATTTTTAAAAAAATCTTCTGTTCGATATGGCGACATACTCAAATACGAGTTGGCAGAGAAGCAAAAGAAGGCAGAAACGTTAATCAAATAAACAAGTAACAGGATTCTGGAGGGTTCTACAATCAGCAGGTTAATTGGCGGCAGGTGAGGGTGTCAGGATTAGGTATAAAAGAAGCATCCAACAAAGACTTTGCCTCTCCAAGAAAGGAAATAACAGCAACTGAAATTAATGAAGTATAACTGAAGTATACGTAATAAGTTCAAGGTTCAAGTGCTGACACCTACCCCACAAATGAACTAATCTATAGTCTATAAGAGGGCAGCCCTTGCAGAAACACAGCCAACCTTTCTGGACAGGAGTTCGGATCAGATGGACAGAGACTGTGGACACGTTATGAGTCCACCTTTCAGCTTTTGGGAAAAACTGACTTGAGCTTCTATTCGCCAAAGATGAGAAAGAGCATCCAGGCTGTTAGCAGCGTCTGTGAGGGCTATGGGGGTGCATCAGTGTCCATGGCATGGATGGCTTTATACGTGCGAGGTTAGCATTTGAAAATTTATGAAGCATAATGAAGAGGAGCATCAGACAACTAAAGACAAAGTGTGTTGAGCAGCCGAAACTTTGTATTTAGCAAGAATGGACGCAGATTCCTCTGAAAATCTGCTAGAATTAGTATCCTCAGTTCCCAAACCATTACAAAGTGTCATAAAAAGGAAGCTGATGGAAGACAATAGCAAACATGACAATAAAAACTCATGTCTGTTCAAATAAAGGCTCCAACAATCACACTACATTATGAAGAGAAAGGGGTTTGGTATGTTGGTGTCCTGGAGTGCATAAAAAGTCTGACAATATGTCTGGAACACAACAAAGCCCAGGATCAGGTGGCCCTTAATCCCTGAAAGGATCCAGGATCCTCAGACAACAATAGAGCCATAGGTTCAAATCAGAAAGCCCATAGATACTGTCTGAACATCTATGGCTCAAAGGTGTCAGACATCTGTAGACAGGCAGGAAAGATGATCCCACTGCTTTTGTTAATCTATAGGACGGAGGAGGTGTAGTGTATTCAGGCAGCCAGAAGGCCTCTATGACTGCATATCAACATTACAACACAGACTGGCATCAGTGAAAAATGATTCCATGACTTAATGTTCTGATCAGCAAAAGAAACCCGGCTAACCTCGTGTCAAAGTCGTGTCTCTTGTTGGTGGAGAACTTTTAGATGGACATGGGGCAAATTAAGACTCAATTCTGCATTTCCTAAATCCATGTGTTAACAATGACCTTCAACCATTAGCAGCCAACATTAACATTTGACCAGTTGTTGGGTGCTTCACTAGTTCTAGAAACAGGCATCAGGTCCTGCTTGACCCGAATCAACAGTAACTTATTCACATTTCATTTGGTCTCTCCATCAACCTTTTGCAGCCTTTCATATTTACCTTTAAGCTTGACTCGTAGTCTGTGTTGACTTTAAACATGAGCCCCAGTCTCAGGTGAATCTCTTTTGCTCTTGAGAAACTGGGGCCAATGTAAAGCACCTCCTGGAAAGCCTTGATTGCCCTGAAAAATGTAAAAAAAAAAAAAAGAAGCAAGTTAAACAAGAATGGAAATTTGTCGCCTCTTTTGAGTTTGTCACATTACTTAAAAGGAACATAATCCAACTTCTTCGTATCATATTAATGTAAGCCTCAAAAGCAAGAGTGAGCATTTCAAGTTTCAGCTCACAATATTACACAAATAGTTCAGTCTATCACAAGCATGTAACTCTACATGCTCCTCAGAAATGAAGAGGTCTGTGACTGACTAAGCTGAGCAGCCGATGGAGGCAGCACAGCAGGACAAAGATGAGACATTTTGTCCCTTTCTTTTTCAGCCCATGATCTAATGATCAGCCAATAGTTAATATTTGCCAGAGTTAGGTGAATTATATTATTACTTTAAAAAGAAAATAGGTCATTAATTAAAAAAAATGGCTGAATAATTCCTCGAGAGTGCAAACAGTAGTTTCACATGAATAAAGTAGAAACTAAAGTTTGCTCATGTTTTGCTCATTACAGCTACCAGAAATAAAAAAAATCAGTGTAAAGTCATTCCAAAACACAGATTAATACACTAATTTGGTGCTGTTCAAAAAATGTCACATACAATTCTTTGAAAGGCCTTCAGAAAGCCTGGAGAACAGGCAGAGTTTTTCTTTAGATACTGGCTGCTTTTCCACTCATGTTCAGTCATCATTCAAGCACGAAAAGGCCCTATTCAAGGGATAAAGCAGTGTTGTGTCTACACATAACAGACAACTTAGCTTAGCACTTTGTTATCATTTGTTCCATCTATCTATGAAAGAAGCCAAAGATAACACAGTTTGACAGAAATGAAACAATGTTTTTGCACCAAGGTGATTCCCAAAGAGCTTTTAGTCTAAAACTTTCCCACAGTGTGCAGTGTGTTCTTAAAAGTTTTGAGGAAACTGGACGAGTGGAGGACAAAAGAAGAAGTGTCAGACCTAAAAAACTATCCATCTACAGCAGAGGAACAGTATCTGAGTCCTTCAGAAATTGTTGCCCCATCTACTGTTGACCGAAGCCTCATCAGGTGGCTGTCAACAAGCCGTTCTTAAGGAGGGGAAACGGGGAGAAAAGGCTGAGCTATGCCAAATGACACAAGAAGTGGACTGAAAATCACTGGCAACAGGTCTGACGGTTTGGATGTCGCAGTGAATTTGTACCTGCTTCCTGTTTATCTGATATAAAGAAATTAGCGACTTTTGCCCAGCACTATATAATATTTGATGTGGATCAGTAACTGTGCATTGTCCACATGTTGTAGTACTATTTTTATAATATCATTCTGGAGCATCACATCAGTACCTGGCTAAAGTGAAGAGATACAATAGGATCCATGACGGATTCTGCAATGTTGACACTTGACTTAAGCAACGTGTACAGTTTGAATGGACAGTTGGTTCCACCCCCAATCCCAGATGAGCATATTCACAGTTTAACACCATAAGCTTACTGGAGGATTCAACATCCTGCTCCCTGAATACCAGCCGTCAGTGTTTCACACGCTAAATGCTAACCATCAAACTATCTTTTCTAACTGATGTGAGCGCTCGGAGACCAACGCTCCCGTTCTTTTGCAGTCAGCAGCAAATGGAGCGCATGACTCCAACATGAGCAGAGTTATCCAGGATTTCACACTGATGAGCGGAGACTGGCCGAGTTTTGTGGTGACAAAAACACGTCTTTAAATGAACATAGTTTTTGCGGTGTTTTAGCAAAAATAACGACACTGTCCGTTCTTTTTCTCGGCGTCCTCGGCGTAACGTTCAGCAGACGGAGCTGGAACGCTGCCGTCACGCTGGAACACTGTTATCCGTTCCCCTCTCAAAACTGAAATTAACTCGTCAAGAGGACGTTTAAAAACACAAAAAACAAACACGAGTTTCCAATTGAACCCACTCACTCTGTAGCTATGACAACAATGCATGTCAGCATGAAGCTCTTCTGTATGAAACAGCAGAGCACTGAGCTCGCTGGGGATTGTGCGAGGCACACACTCACAAACACACACACACACAGAGGACTGAACTCAGTGCCCCCGCTCCCTCCTCCTCACTTATCTGGTCCCTCCCTCTCTGCATCATCCTCCCCTCCCTCAATGGCAGAATCCAAAGCAAAGCACAGCACTGAATCCTGGAAGCCTCAAAGTGTGCATTTCCTGAAGAGAAGGAAAACTGCATCATCTGACTGTGCGGACGCCATCTGGAGACTTTCGGAGGCCCTCAAATGCTCTTCGATTAAATCCTCATCCTCATGTTTTACTGTTCAAGAAGGAATTTTTCAGTGACTGCAGAGCAAACTAAATCCCACCTGTCACACACTTGTATGGAGAGACGAGAAATTTGGGCCAATGAGCGACAACCCCGGGGAAGTCACATTCACCATTTGACAGCTCAGCATTCCTTTGGGCCTTGGACTCGAGTTGACGTAATCCGTCCCAAGATGACATCCCCCCTTCCCCCACCAACACATTCCAGGCCTGTCAGGCTGTTCGCACACGGATTCAGAAACCTGGCAGAGCCTTTTGGTGCTTTCAACTTCAAAACATCTCTATAGCCAACACAGTTTCAAAGTGGCAACCAAAGATTAACACACCAGTGCAAATCAGACTAAATGTGAACAGACTCCCCCACAATGTTGCTGATTTACAGCTTCTTTGCAGAAATAACTTTTGGAACGGGTACACGGGGGAAGAAAAGAACCAAGAAATTACAATACTAGCACAATTCCAAAGGGTTGGAACGCTGCGCCAAATGCAAATAAAAACAGAACGCAGCGATTTGCAAATCTTTTAAAGTTAAATTTAATTTACAATAGACATTCATCTACAGTAACCCTCCAAGAATTACTCACCAGACTGACTATCATAACAAAAAGAGTGTTTTTAGAACACATCCCATTGTGAATGTGATGTTTGAGTGTAGTTTCATCTAATCAACATGTTTTGTGTTATGGCCTGAAAAAGGTTTTGTGCAGGGGGCACAATGACCCCGACTCTTCACCAAATTCTCACCAGTTCATTGAGTCTGAGAGACATTTGAGTGTCTTGGGATGCAGAGGGCAAATGGCAGCAGAAAGGCCCTTTGGAAGCCTTAATGAGGACAAATGTAATAACAATGCCCTCCCGCCATTCTTGATTAAACGGCCGCAAAAATGGGAGGAGTCAAGCCAAAAGCGCAATGTTGTCTCTAGCGTGAAGTCACATAAAGCTTAAAAAATTATGCTTTCATGTTCTGAGCAACACTGAGTTACTATTAAAAAAAAAAAAATAGCTGATTATTTAGAAAACAAATGTCTGATCAGAGCACTGAATGTAAAAATGTATCCACTCATTACAGCATGAACGCTCAAACCACAGTCTGATGAGAGGTAAGACGCTAACATTTACTCATTAGCATTCACAATTAGCATTTTAAACTAGTCTTTGTCAAAGCATTTGGTAATGTTGCTCTGAGTTTTGTTGAGGGTGCTGAAGTTGGGGATACAAAACAGAAAACAACTCACTTTTTCTTTACACATCTACACATCAGGACATCTCACACGGAGACTTTCAAACTGCCCGAAACAAGTCGCAGACTAAGGCTACACGGAAACGAAACGAGGGTTTTTTTGAAAACGGGTACGAAAATTATTGCGACCACACAGGAAATCTGGAAACGATGAAAACGCTGAAAACGATGCAGTACACACGCCACACCTCTAGGTGCGCTGTAAGCCACCCCCACCGGTTACACCAGAACAACAGAAGAAGCAATGCGCATGCGTGTACGCCCCGACTTCTACCAGCGCGAAGCTCATGTTGTTCCTTCAACAACGCCGCTGTAGTTCGCAGTGTCTGCAACAGTGCTGCTATCAATGTTGTGGGGTCCATAATGATTGCTGTCTGTCCTTGTTGTGTTGTCTTCTTCTTCCGGATTTTGAATGGAAGCCGCTTTTTGTTCTGGTCACTGACGTATGTGTATACGTCACTGGCGTTAGCCATGTGGCTGTGACGCAGATGTAAACGAATCCGTTTTAGCTGTAACAATGGAAACGAAACGACGGCGTTCTCAGATCTTCCCACTCTGGAACCCGTTCTCCAAAACTATCGTTTTGGGGTAGTGGGAACGCCGGCTCCGTGTGGCCGCGACAGCCAAACGATAAGCAAAAGTATCGTTTACAGTGAAAAACGTTTCCGTGTAGCCAAAGGACTAAAAGAAAAGAGTTTGATGTCAGACGGCCGGCAGCTCACGCTCAGTCCCGCCAGGTGTGGCTGACAGCCGCGGTCCAACCAAAAATAATAAACTAGTCTGATTAATTCAGACTCGTCCCTAACAGAAACTGTGGTCTAACACAACCTGCATGACACAGTGTAATGTCGTCCCCTAATGTTGACTGGTTCTGAATACAAAGTAACGAGTTACATTTACTCCGTTACATTTACTTGGGTAAGTTTTTGAAACAATTGTACTTCTAGGAGTAGTTTTAAATCTCTATACTTTTTACTTTTACTTGAGTAGATGTGTGCAGCAGAAACTGTCCTCTTACTCCGCTACATTAGGCTACAACGAGCTGGTTACTTTTCTTCTTACCTCTTTGGTATTCTACGCCTCATTATTTTTATCCCCCCGCGTACGCCTCATTTTAATGTTTTATTCTGACAGAGAGAGAGACTTCCCCCAAAGGCTCTACCACCTGACTGTGTTTCACTAATCAAACGTAGCCGTGCGGTCTCGTCACGTGACCATACTGAATCTCAGCGGCGGAACGGGTTAGCTTTACAATTTACAGTCGTAGCAAACAAAAAAAGAAATAGATGAAAAATGAAAAAAAAAATTTATCAGTTGAATGAACTCTAATTTTGATGATTATTTTGTATTTTTGTCTGTCTGATTGAATACTTGTGTTAACAAATAAATCAGACGTTACTCAACATTTACTCAGTACTTGAGTAGTTTTTTCACCAAGCACTTTTATACTCTCACTCAAGTAATTATTTGGATGACTACTTTTTACTTTTACTTGAGTCATATTATTCTGAAGTAACAGTACTTTTACTTTATGGGGTACACCCGTTTCAGGCAACTGGTTTTAATGTTATGGCTGACCGATATGTATGAAAATACACCATCAGGATGGGTGCAAAGCTGTATGGGTAACAACAGAATGAGGGGGTTTGGAAGCAGTGGGCTAATCACAGCAGAACAGCCCATTGGAAGCCATCAGAAATGAACGTAGTGTCTGAAAGTGACGTGAAAGGACTCCAAAACTAGTTCATGGTCACACGACGGCTTGTTTAAACTGCTCAATGAGGGAGTAAAAAGATTTTATGATGCTGCCAATCCCGAATAACTGCGACAGCCATTTTCCAGCTACAATTCTGAAAAGTTCATTTGCAATCACTTAAAGTGATACTCCGGAGTAGATTCAACCTGGGGTCATTTGAACCGTGATATCCAGCCAAGTAGCCCACCCGCAGTTTTTTCGATATTGGCTGAACATCAGCTGAGTTACTGAGTTATCCCGAATAGCTTAGTACAAGCGCTAACGGACCCTGGCAGTATCTCCAAAATTACCACACTAATATCACATGCCATGACACCAAACTTCTACAGTAGTACAAATATGGTCTGTACTCACAAAGCGATGCATTTGGAAGTTTGTACATAGTCCAGGAGTTTATTATTATCAACACAAGCCTGATAGCTTCTCTGCAGCTAAAGCTGCGTCGACGTCACTCCAAGGCGCTGGGAGCTTCAAAGTAAGATGAGGGTTGATCTACTACTGTAGACAACAAAGTATATGCTATATTCTACATGTTTTTTTATGAATTTTTATGTTGTAGAGTTGTGAAATTATTTTATCAATGGAGAAATTGAGCAGCCTTGCTTTGTTGTCTACAGTAGTAGATCAACCCTCATCTTACTTTGAAGCTCCCTGAAGTGACGTCGACGCAGCTTTAGCTGCAGAGAAGCTATCAGGCTTGTGTTGATAATAATAAACTCCTGGACTATTTTCAAACTTCCAAATGCATCGTTTGGTGAGTACAGACCATATTTGTACTACTGTAGAAGTTTGGTGTCATGGCATGTGATTTTAGTGTGGTAATTTTGGAGATACGGACCAGGATCCATTAACCCTTGTACGAAGCTATTCGGGATAACTCAGTAACTCAGCTGATGTTCAGCCAATATCGAAAAAACTGCGGGTGGGCTACTTTGCTGGATATCACGGTTCAAATGACCCCAGGTTGAATCTACTCCGGAGTATCACTTTAATCAATGTCAAACAATCTAAAACACACACAAAAACAGGTTGAAGTCTTCATTAGTCATAGAAGATTGAAGACAACTGACAGACTGATGAGGATTACAAAGCCTGTTGTAGATGGAAACGGTAAAAACCGAGTTTCTAAATCAGTCTGTAATTCTTATGACCAAGAGTACACATTGAAAGTTCTGCTCTGTTAAGAAACTGCACCACGGTGGGACACCCAGGCTCCCACTGAGGTGGCCGATTTGGCCTGGATGGAGTCAGAGTTCCTCCAACGCATGCCAATAATTACAATTAAGAATTTCTGTCCTTTTAGGATCATCTCAACAGTCAATGTTGTAGTGCAATTTTCACTACTTGTGGAGATTAGGTTCTGTGGACACATCAGTGTTCGAGTCAGATGGAAGTTAGGAGTTTTACAACTTAAAATACTTAGATTTATTTAAGTATTGTTCTGCTGTGCTATGGTACTGCTGCCTCTATTCCTACAACTCTGGCTGCAGCGTTCATTCAAAGACATTTTAGGAAGCGCAGTGGTTATCACAAAAAGGGCTGCGTGGGAGTGGTGGACATATTTGCACGATGACCTTGATTCTTTCTTCTTAAGACTCTGAATTGATTCACAAATTAGACAAAACTCATTTTGTTTTCACATTTTTCCCCCCCACCCTCCTCAGGCTTCCGTACTGATTATGTTTTCAAGTTGTTGGGGAAGCACCGGGATTTGACTTTGTTGCTGCAAATGAAAAATAAAAAAAAAAAGCTCATTAATATAAAGCGGCAAGAAATTTCGCAGGAAGTACAGCCAGTCCTGTTTACTGCGTTTGGGAACACTTTGGATTCGAAAGTGTTCCGAGGAGGAAGGAGCAAGGCGTAACGCGATATGCACATGTAGACCCGGCAAGCTACAAGTAGAACAACAAAAGGTACCGGATTAATCATACAAAACTGAGCCAAAATACATCATTTATCGATTTTATGGATTAAGCTATACCTCAGCAGTTAGTATACTGAAGCAGAGGCTGAGGAACACTTGGTTTAAAGTATTTTTTACGTGCTTTTACAAAAGCATCAGATGGAGGTTTATATATGTCTGTTTAGCTCATACTAAATAACCCTTGTAAAGTACAATGATAAGAATATCCTACTTTTATTAATGTCCCTCCTGTTTAATGGGGCATGCGTTTAACACCTTGTTATTGGGTGGGACTTGTCCATAAATGAGTAAAAATGTCCCAATCTAGATGCTGTTGTCCAATCAGAGCCATTGCTACAGCAAACAGTTTGCAAACTACACATAATACAAGTACATTAAGGTTACTGGAATGTTTGAAATGTTTCTTTTTTAAACCGGAACGTTGTTATAACACTTAGTCTAACACTGTACAAGTAAAACTGGGATGTTGATATACCATGCAAAATGGCAAAAGCTCGGGAATGACACTGAATGCAGTTTTACGCCACGTGTGAACGGTGAACACAGCACGTCTGGGCTACTTTTAACTTGTTTCACAGGAACATGCTGCTGCTCTCTGTCCCACCGATAAAACAACAGTGAAAATACAATTCAAAATCACACGGGGAAAAAAGGTAGACCACTTTTCAACTTGTTTTTAATGTCACAAACTGAATTACCACTTTATTTTGTACTGAACCGAATAGTCGTAAAACAAGAACTGGAATCAAATTGAATGATTCACCTCAAAATTCCCAGCATCAATCATAAGCTCTGACGCCATAACACACAACTACAATCTGACAAAAAGGATCTGCACAGTAAATCAATTCTCCTGCAGTCCGTGTGAGACTAACACAAAGATATACAAAGTCAAGCGGCAGCAAAGACCGAATAAAACTGAATCCGCCCTGATGAGAAGTTAAAGAAGCAACACAGAGAAAGCTCAGCATTGTAAAGAACAACACAACACTTTCTGAAAGAAGCCGTCCTCCTGTGTGTTCTACATAATCATCTACTACACTTGAGGGACTTTTTTTCTTTGTGTTAATCATTTAATTCACTATTTTAAGTGCTCTTTCTACTTCATTTCTTTATAGGCAAACCACAGCAGGGCTAATATGTTGTGTTAATTCCTGTGAGGCCATAAAACTAGGAGATGGCTTTATGGTGACCTTCTTAGATCGAGACCTGCCCATAGTTTGTGCTCCTCTGAAACCATTGTTTGTGGTCGGGAGCCAGTTCTACACCAGTAAAGACTGGGTACTGGTTCAGACCTAGCACTGGAGCTGCTGGTTGAAAGATCTCGTGATTTGTGACGATGTTCTCATTCTACTTATGGTAAGAAAGAAAGTGCATGCATTACAGAGGAAGGAAAGCTTTCTTTAACCTCCATTAGTTCAAAAAACAAACAAATGAGAGAGGCATTATAGGTTCTGCGTGCAGAGAAGAGAAAGCACTTACCACTGAAATGCGTTGTAATGGAAGTAAACCATCCCAAGGCCATATAAAAAGGCAGCATTCTGGGAAAAGTTAGAAAGAGTTAGAAAGAACAACACAGCCTTACAACACAATACAAAATATCTACAGTGAACAAGTTGCAAAGAAGCTAAAAGCTGCAGTTCGATGGCATCAAAGCATCCCTCAGTTTATTACTTAAATGACACCTCATCCCAACTTTGACACATTCTTGCATAATTTTACTGCAAAAGGGAGCTGTTAAAATAGCCGAGTGAGTCAACATCTGCCACAGCCTGGTCTTTTGACACACACACACACACACACACACACACACACACACACACACACACACACACACACACACACACACACACACACACACACACACACAATAGCTTAAGGCAAATGGATAGTTTATGTAGCAGAAGGTGGGGCTTTAAACCATCATGGCGCTTGAAGAGATCTGGAAAAGGAACCCAGAGCTGTCGGATCTGATCCAACTAAACTCTCTGCACTCTCTGATGTATGGTCGTTCCAAACGTTTATACATCAAACCAAATGGGCCTATTCATTCATATCGAGACGACAGGTCGGACGCCATCATATCACAGACAAACACACAATTCAAGTCCAGGCTATTAGCAGAAAAGGAACATCACTGGCTATGAATTGATCCTGGTGCTGGGGACTGAGACTATGGACTTGATTACTGCTCAGACTAAGTCTATATATGTCACTGAAGCTATGAATCTAAGGATTTAACTGTGGTAGTTTATCTGTCATCACTTTTTATTGCTCCAACTTAAGCCAAGAAAGTTCTGTTGGTATTCAATGCAACTCTAATACATCATAAATTCTAATGTGTCTGAGCAGAATTTCCTTACTTCTTGTTTAATGGCTTAAGAGACATATTTCCCCTTAGGAAATATTATTAAAAAGTTACTAAAAACTTGTTTTCGCAGTAGCATATTGTGCAAACAGGCTACAATATGCCGACAAGGTGAACACATGAACTTCAAAGAGAACATGTGGTGTGATGTGCTCACTGCTTTCAGCCTTCGTCTTCCACAGCGACTTAAAACTGCACTTTAAATTGTTCTTCTTAGCTAGAGTGTTAAAAAGGGTACACTTGGAAAAATACCACCTTTAGCATATCTGCTATAACATACTGATGGACCATGGTTGCAATCATGTCCATTTTCAGCTGTTCTGGATTACTGAGCAACAAATAGCTCCTTAACAAAGGTAAAACTGAGCAGGAGTTTTTATAGTTCTAACACATTCGTGGGCCTGTTGGCCTTCAGTCGGTTCAGTGACAGCACACACCGTCTACTGACATCTTCTCTTCTGTCTGCTGTCCTGTTTAAAATTAACACAGTCCGACATGTGACTCGGTCACACATTGTGTCTCCTTACTCTACTAAAACGCTTGCACCCATCCAAAGCCTTCATTACATCCTTATTGGAGCGCATTGGGAGAGGGATCCCACAGGATGTAAGGCCTGTGGGGGCAGGCGGTTTTAACATTGTTGGCAGGAGCAGGCGGTCCAAAACAACCGGATCCAGTATTCAGCTTGCTTTAACTAACGTGATGAAGCCAACAAACCAGGTTAAGAGGCAGATTAAAGCAGGACTCACTATACAAACGTAAAGCTAGGTGGGTCTCACATCTGGACGGTTCATTTGCATCGTAAAGAGGTGTGTGCTGGGAAATGCTGTGCAGGAAACAATAGCGTGATTAAGGCGCATGGGCCCCACGCGCTACATAACGCGACTCAGATCGACATACTTCACATAGCTTCATTTGATTATTGCTTACTCCAAAAATTCCTCTTTTTGTGTTGAGGTTTTTCTAAAATGTAAACTTTCCAGTATTGTGTTGAGATCTTAATCAGGTCAATATGGAAATATTGCTGTGCCCGTAAACATGGCCAGTGGGCTACAAGCTCCGCCACGAGCACTGCTTTGGCAGTTTAAGTTGCACAGAAACACCAGCTCAGAAGAATAAATCCCACAAATGATGCAGGTCATCCAGTTTTACTCATGTGTGACATTCAAATGGACCGCATCTCAATCCAGCTGTAATGTCAAACTTTTCTGGCTCACTTAAGAGTGCTTTACAGATCCAGCCACACGTTCCCTCAATGCTTTTTATTTCATTCCATCACATATACACACACTCGCACACAGATGATACGCTAGGACAGGACGACAGGTTGGGTGGATAACCGGCTTTACCTTCTGAGCCACAGCCAATAGAAACTTGAGAAGTCTAGGGTGACCTTGTGTGTAAGTGAGGGGGGGGGGGGGGACTTTTAGACTCTTCACTGTTTTTGTACTCGTGCACTAATGCTGCCGGCTAAAGTAGCAAAAGGAAGTGAACGGTGCCAAAGAGACACCACATGTTCTGCGGAGAGCGTCTGGAGAACCAGGTCCAGATTTTACCGAGAGGTGTCCCATCACACAGCCAGCACACCAGAGGATATTGTTCCCAGGGAGACACGCCATCATGACTAGAAATTCTGCATTTGGTTTAAGTTAGGGTTAGAAAGTCCAGGAAGCAGGATATTATGCAAAAAAGCGTACGGCACACACGAAGCTGGGCTGTATTTGGTCATGAACAACATGGCCTCTTTCTGTTTATTATTTTTAGATGATCTACAGAAGCTCCTGAATGCCTCGTTAAAGGTTTTCATTTGTTTCTTGCTGTCAAATTATCCCTCTTCTTAAACTCAGTTCTTCATGTTAGTAATTAACAGCCCAAAGCGTTGACACTTTCATAATAATCTACACTAATGAAAACAATGCTCTGAATATCAGATCACTGGGACCTTAAATCACGTGTTAGTGCACAATAACAAAAGCAGAGCAACTCCTAACAGGAAATACACACAAGGTCACCATAAACTTGTAAATTCTGTTGAAGCTATCCGAGGATGGAAATGGGAGGACAGAGGCTGAGAACATTTCCTTTCATCTAGTTACACAGTCTATGCACGAGTGGCTGCCAAAAACTTCGGTTTCTGTTCAATCCAACGCAACTTTTACACAAAATACGGGGCAACATTTCAGTCAGTCCCATGAAAAAAACAGTGCGTATAGAAAAAAATAAGCTTTAACGTTATATGCGTTTCATTTGTTTTCTTTGCATGCAAGCTCACCTTCCAGTAGTCCGACTGTAAACTGAAGTACCTCTGATATGCGGATAATGCTGTGATGGGAAAAAAAAAGGGATGAGGGAACAATGAGATAACACTTAGTTACAATGTAAAAAAGAACAGGAGATTCAATTTAGCTACACTTTAACACTTTGGGAACATTCCCAGTCGGCAAGTCTGTGATTTTTAGCAGCATGAATGAAGAAAAAAAGTGCAAATCAAATTACTTCTCATCAAAAAACTATGTGAGCTGATCCTGAGATGCAGAAGAAAAACAGGCAGGACTGCTCACACGTGGAGAGAGAGACTCACCTTTTGGATAGTCCTCCAGCAGGAGATTGAAGTGGCCAAGCTGGCAGAAAATGTCAGGGTCCACTTTCCCCTCTGCTTTTAGGATGAGGGCATCATAGCAGCTAACAGCCTAAACAAGAGGCAAACAGCAGTGAAGAGTTAAACACGGGAAAAGACGGCCGCTGAAGTGTTTGGTGCAACTCATGCACATTACAGAAAATGATCAGGGTGTAAGAAGCCAAAGTTAAATGCAAATTCTCATTACAACTTGTTCTTCGTGGTTTGGCCAGTAGCTGAAGGTGATGAAAGATGACATAGTTGGTTCACGCTGCTAAAGAGGTTTGTTCTTTCAGTCCATTTTGAGATATTTGCATAGTGCCAGCCGAATGCCCAAATATGGACCTTAAAAGTCAGTATTTAAACAACGACTAAACAAATGAGCCTCGATAGGCCAAACTGCAGCCACAGAGGAGACGTTAAGTGTGTAAGACTGTGTGTGTGCATATCTGAAAGCACACAAACGTTCATGTTAGATGTAACGTATTCAAACTTGGAAATTCATGATCTGAAAAGGCATTGCCTTCAACTGATGCCAGTCTTGTTAAGGTCTGCAGTCACTGAAATAAAACAGATGCCAACTACAACTTCCTAAAATCAAATACTGTACTTCAGAAATGTATTTCTCAAAAGTCTGAACGCCTGAAGCAAAAAGGACCGCCTGAAATTTACCAGACCTTTTATTCGTCTGTACCATCAGAAAAATGTCAGTGTTTGTGTTATTAACATAAGCACAGAAAACCAAACTCTCTCAGACTCACAGGTGCTGCCAATGGAACATCTGCTCATCTAACTGGTGGCGGCAGCCAACATACAATATTTCTCATATTTATTTCTACATTAAAGGATAAGACCGGTTTTTTGACATTGGGCCCTTGATTTCACATTATAACATGATGTTCTACTCACCCCTGCTTGTTGTTGGTCATTTGGAGCTGTTCCGAAGATATTCGCGAGGCGTCTGGCTGCTCTCTTGAGATATTCGGCCATGAAACGGTTTCCTATGGGCAAGTTTATACAGGCACAAACTATGCTGTTTATAATTTATTAATTACTCTACACTAGCACTGATAACGTGGAGGTGCGTCGCTTACTTAAAAAAATCCGGGTTACTAATTTTGAATTTTAGCCGAATGAATAAATAGGCAGCAGGTCTGTGGGCTGTCTGTGGCAGTAGCACGACGAGGACGTCAGTAACACCCACTTTACGACAAAAATTCAAAATTACAGTAACCCGGATTTTTTTAAGTAAGCGACGCACCTCCACGTTATCAGTGCTAGTGTAGAGTAATTAATAAATTATAAACAGCATAGTTTGTGCCTGTATAAACTTGCCCATAGGAAACCGTTTCATGGCCGAATATCTCAAGAGAGCAGCCAGACGCCTCTCAAATATCTTCGGAACAGCTCCAAATGTTCAACAACAAGCAGGGGTGAGTAGAACATCATGTTATAATGTGAAATCAAGGGCCCAATGTCAAAAAACCGGTCTTATCCTTTAAGGAACTTGAAAGCAGCATCTTCTGCCTCTGAACCCCACGCATCTGCGTCAACATAGGATCGATATTGAAAGTGTTTATTTAATACGCACAGCTAAAAGTCCCTTATATTCAGCAGGCAGTGTCTGCCAACAACAGCGTAGATTTGTCACAGTTCTCGAGCATCAGAAAACTGAGGCTGGCTCTTATAATCACAACACTATAGACAAAAAGACCCAACTTATAAGAGTGATCAAAAAAAATACCAACTTAAAACTGTGAGATTAGAGCTATAGGTTATCATGGAGTTTTTTGTAATAATTGTCATGAAAACAACTGCCAACTGACGGTTAGTTTTCTTCCTTTTAATGTTTGTGACTAATACTTTCAGATTAGTACGGGTATATATTTGACCACTATCTTTTGGCTGAAAATATGAAGCATCACCTCTCAAAAGCTCCTTTTAAACAGCACAAATTATCTACGCTCTAGCTGTCCACTGCCAAGGGAAAGGATACGAGTGGCCTAAAGTCCACCAAATGACACTGTAGCAGTCTTGGGTTTATCAGCTGTGGTTTAGATTGGCAGTGATGGAAATATGAGGGCTCCTCAACACCAAAAACAGTGATGCAATGAGCAATGAGAGCACCCACGATGCTGAGAGACTACGTTCTTTTAACAGCCACGCGGCGTGCACTCTGGCCCCCAAAATGGATTTCAGCACGAGGAGTTGGGAGAATCCACAACTCTGTTACCACAGCCATCTCCTTTTCAGGATTTTCTTCATACTTTTGTATGAGTCAACATCAGTTTGATGATAACTCGGCAATCATCGAAAGTAAAGAATAAACAGCAGAACTTCAGCAGTGCCAGACCGCCTGCCATTGTGCCGCAGGTCATTTTAACTAGCTTGCTCAATTTGCAATGTTTAACAGGTGGTCGCCTGCGGCTAAGAGTGGCTGCTTTCAGAGAACAAAGGGCAACCAGAAGCAGCGCACAGGGCATCAGTGTTCATCTACATTTACTATAGAGAATAGGAATGATAAAACAGTCAAGCTGAGCCTTGGACCGGCCCATCAGCTCCACCATGAAAAGACCATGGTCCTGGATAGATTTTGATTGGCTTTATTTATATATATTTATATATATATAGCACACTGAAGGGAGTCAACGGCCTTGTATTAGTGGGTTTACATGTATTAGCCTAACCAAACATAATGATGATGCTGTGCAACTACATCCATGACGTCAACGGTCATCCCCTTAGGACAGACAAAAACTTTCTAAAACCTGAAATAAGCTTGAGAGCAATCTCCTAAAAAGGCTAAGACAAAATTGAAAAAAAAAAAAACTGAAATTTGCCGCTTCTACAGTAACTAAAACATGTAATAAACCATTTGAAAGGGAATTTATCTGACTCTTAATGTAAATTGTTAACTTTGATCTTATGATAAAAATATTTAAAAAGTAAAATGCTGGGTGTATTGAAAACAATGACATCATTTAAAAACAATCACATGGTATCAGGGAAGCAAGAAACACTCAAACATCCCTGCAGGTCCACAGTGAGTATGTGATGATGGAAAAGCTTTTTTACACTGTACAGGCACCTCTACATCATTTGTTACGATCTATAGATACACCCCTAATCTTCTTTCTTAATTCTAATTTTACAATAAATATTTCTTATTCAAATTGCTCATTTTAATAAAGTATCTTTACTGGGGCACATCTGCATATGTTTCATCAAGATCTATTTATTTTCATCGTATATGCATCACAGAACAAGGTGGTTCTGATGCTATGAAACAACATTGTCATAGTGATTAAATTATGACATTTGTACATTTCTTCCAACTGGTTTCGTGCAGCTGAACAGAAACAATTGTCATGGTTATTCAAACTGATTGTGGTCAGCTCAAACGGTTGTGATCGGGCAGTTATGTGCCAACTGTGACGGTCTGTGTGGATCTGTTAAATAAACCCCTTTGTGTCAAATTGAATTATTAGGCCACTGTTCTCCCACCTGCCCTCATGCTGCAGCTGGGACAGGGCTAAAAATCAGTTAGTCTTACTCAAGTTTACCGGTGTTTCCTCTTTTTTACAGTTTACACAGTGCTTCACACCAAAACAAATGCTCTCCCTTCCCCCATAAATGGTATGGTCCAGAAAGAAGTGGCTAAATGGAATATATTAACATTTGAAACATTACACAGAAACATAAAATGATTTAATGTGATACAGTTTGATAGATGTGATGTTATGAAGAAGAAACGTCCCAAAACCAGATTGTATGAGTCATATTATTAAGTATTATCTTTAAGGCTTATCTGCTTTTCCAGGTGCCAGCAGAGTGGAGGAGTACAATAAGAATAACAGCAATAACTGACCGTGGCTGGGCCTAATCTGACAGCACACCCAGACAAAACAATGTCCCCAGCTATCCCTTAAACAAGAAACACAGAAGCCACATGTTGAAGAAACACACCGAGCACAGGCAGCTTAATGGCAGCAACATGGGCTGCATGAACACGGCTGGTGTGTAAACATCAAGCACTGCACAGTCACTCCGGTGGGTGCCTCTGGCTTCCGCTTCAATCAGTCATCTTTGTTATAAACACTCAACGCCTTCGTCGTGATTATCTTTCATCCGAATGAAGGTTAGCCTAGCCACAGATGCTAGTTGGCTAGCAAATCTTTCCTGTGTATTTTCTTCCTATCACCGCCATCTTGAGCCGAGCCAAGCCAGCCATTATTTTTGAAAGTTTAAATTCACGCTTGGCATTTGTTTTGGTCGGCGGTGTCACGTTGGAAGGGTGCAAATGAGCGTTTGGTGCGGGTGCAGAAGAGTGCAAACCGCTGGACAGTTAGCCGCTACATGCTACCTGCGCGAGCTGACGCACGACCCAAACTCTGGCTGCCGCCGTGTGAGGATGGGACGGCTTGTTGGTGTGACGAGTATTTCTATTAATTTACAGAGTTACCTCTCCCTGAACGTCAACAAAGTATGCACTAACCTCGCCGTATGACATGCTGTCACACTTTTGCCAGATGAATGCACAAGTTGGGTAGCGAGATGTTATATTTATCCCCGTGGTGTCCTACGCTTTGCAACTATGTCACCAAATATACGCTGGAAAGTAATAGCAGCTGTTATGTTAATGTATTTTCTTTGCATTAAAACGGATAAGGATATGTTTGCTATTTCAAGTGTGTTTCAACTGTCGATATAAAGCTATCCCTTAGCACAGTCTCTCAACAGCCGTTGACACCTCCAGCAGGGCGGAGATGCATGCAGCAGTATCACCGTGGCGCGGTGTTGTGTCTACTACTTTATGCGTGTTTCATGGGAATTCACGTTCACGGAATAAACGTGAGTCGTTTCTTTATGAGCTTGGCAGTGTCGATTTTGCCTGGTGTGTGTGCAATAAACCACAAGTGAAGGCTGGCTGTCCAGTCAGCCGCTGGCTCAGCATCAAAGTTGGGGGAAATTGAGGCTAAACTCGTCAAACACAAGAGTGGCGTTAGGAGGTCTGTACCACTTATTTCAGGTGGGATGTGTACTCATCAGAGGAGATAACGGGGAGAGGCGGCTGTGATCCTTTTCAGTGGCATACCTTTAACAGCAAGGCCTTCGTTCTGGCGCCATCTTCTTGAAGCCCATGAAATCCAAACAGTGAACTGCAAGTAAAGGACAGACAACGCACAGGCGGTTCCGTATTACTTGGAGGGGGGGTGGGGGGCAATCATATTTGTTGTTTGAAACTGCGCGAAGGAAATATAAATTGCAGAAAAGAAGCGGGCGAGACCGTTCACACAAGACACAATCTAACCTGTCAATTCCGACCAGGCTCTCTTTCTCTTGCGCTGTTAGCTTCGGAAAGTCCTCTTCGATTTCAGTCGCTTTTCCCGACGCCATTTTCTCCTCGTCATTACCAGCAACGCCGAGACTCCGGGCAGCAGCGGCGGTGAGCGACACTCCGCACGATTTCATGGAGAAGGAAAGGGCAGATCAGCGGGACCGAGCAACTCCGGCAGAACGCAGTAACAACGGAACAGTTGCACACCTATCCAGGATTAAAACGGGGCGTAGCGTAATTCTTGCCAAATCCTCAAGGAAATGATCCTTTCAAGTTCCCCTCCACACTCGTCATTGTACATCAAAACACAGCGTGTATTCCAGTCCCAATTTATGCATGAAGTTGATGTAATGTTGGGTTGTAGGAGTGAGTGTTTTTTGATAATATCGCAAACTTCCCCAACCAGCGGCTCAAAGTTGTTGTAATTGTGTCACATAGGCAAACGCACGCCGCCACCGTCGGCACGCCCTCTGCTTAGCTCTGCCAATCGGTGTTCGACGTCGGTAGTCACATGACTGCCTCCAGTAGAAGTGATAGCGAACACGCGGACGAGCACGCGCACGCACACAAATTATAACCCTCAAAGCCCCGCCTTCTGTCTAGTGATTGGTCCCTCAACTTCTATTATGATTACGTAACTGTAGTTTTAAGGAAAGCTATTGGTTAAAAAAGATGTAATTTCTGTCAAGGATATTCGTTGCAACGTTGCACATGCACTTTTGGTTAAATAGATACTTACACAGAGGACTCAGAAAAAGTCAAATGTTGGGTAAATACACAAAATGAAATAGACATAAACATTAAAATGTATAAATAAAAAATAAAAAAAAACACTCATTTTAAAAACATTTAAAATACCGTACTCCTAACCTTAAATATAAATTGATTATACCTCAGTAACTGTACGTTTGTTACACGTTTTGCCTGTTTAAATTCTAGTTTTGTGTATTATTTTAATATAATTTTTAATCATGAATGAAATAATAATTCTAACATTAAAAAGTAATTATATATATATCTCAATAAACTAGTTTTTATTAATCAAATCAATTCAATTGAAATAAGAGTTGCATTTTTTTCAACTATTTTTAATTTAATTTTCCTATTTTGTTCTCTTGTGCAACTCTGCCTCGGCCAAGACAAAAGCAACACAACGTTTCAGACAGGCAGCGCAAGTCAACTAAAAACAGAGTCATAACATGATAAAAATATCTATGTGATAATAATTAAAACAGGAATATACAACCCAAAAACACTCAGTTGCTTATCAAGTATGGAATGATTTGTCTGTTTAGTTTACCCTCCCATTGTACACGCAGTTGTTTTTCTGTCTTCTATTATCAGTCAGTTTCTGTGCACTGGATGGGTGTGTAATCATAATTAACTTATTTTGTAAATTGAATATAATTGTAGTATGACCCATAAAAAAACAAAAAGATTAAGTAAACCCCGGCCTTGTGAAACAGTACCTGTTTCAAAAGTGAGCAATTACAAATAGACAGGAAGAAGAAAAAAATTTTAAAAAGTAATTGGGACATTTTCCCATTGGCTGTAACAAACCTGGTGAAGTGAAGAAACACGTGCAGTCACATTCCACCGCTATGTAATGCTTGTGTCATGCTTGTGTCATGCTTTGGTTTAGTTACCAAAAGCTATATTACCTCAGGCACTCACAGTATGTCATCACAACGAGTTGAGGGTGAAGTAAGATGGACAACAAAATATACACTAAAGATATCTATTTGTGTCAAGAACAATAAAACCCTCAGAATGGACCAGGGACACTTGCTTTGGAAAGGCAGGAACACCAGAATACCCTTTACTAATATCATACATCTGCTCTTAAGACATAAAAGAAGAACTTATTGTCTAGAAAATAACTAGTAAACCTGGCAGCTCAGCAAATTAAAGATTTTACTTTTGTTTTTGTTAAACCCGAGAATTTACCTGAAAGGTACCAGCCTGTTTATTGAATTAGATTTCCTGTAAATTCTAGATATCAAAATGCATATAATTCAACCTAAAATGTTACGAGATGTTTAGAAAATGAACTTGTGAAATTAATCTCCATAGTTGTTTTTAATTCTGAGATCTAATACAGCCTTCAACTGCCCTTCATTTGTTCATATCTTTATATTTTGCTCTGAAATAGCCAAACAATCTTGTAATCTTGAAAAGTTTTCTCAACAGTGAGCTATTAATCATGCATTAATTTAGGCTTAAAAAAAGACAGCTTACCAAAGAACAAATTCTTAATTGAATATTTCCCTTTTTTTTCAGCTGCCTCTACAAAAGTTTTATTTGGAATCATCAAAAAGGTGAATCCCCAAGAGATATTAACCAAAAACCTGGCATATCTCAGCATGGCGTGCAATATGCCCTTAACCTTTTTGAGGAAACTGGAAAAGTGGAGGACAAAAGAAGAAGTTGCAGGCATCAGATGAACTGTATCTAATAATGATGGCTGATTGATTGCTTCCTTTGATCCATCTACTGTTGGCCCAAGCCTCATCAGAAATGGGCTCCATGGAAGGGTGGCTGTCAGGAAGCCGTTCATCAGGAAGAGAAACAGGGAGAGAAGACTGAGTTATGCCAAATGACACAAGAAATGGACTGAAAATCAGTGGCAACAGGTCTGCTGGAGGGTTGAATGGGTCCCCAGAGCCCGGACCTCAACATCATTGAAGCAGTGTGGGATCATCTTGAAAGAGAAAAGATCAAAAGCCAGCCGACATCCAAAGAAGAGCCTGGAGAACTATTCCTGAAGACTCCTTAAAGACAGAAAGTTGGTCTGAGAGGGTTCAGGCTGTATGAAGAAGAAAGGTGCTCATACCAAATATTGACTGTCAAGCTCATTAGAAGTGTGCCAACAGTTTTGGTCTGATATACTGCATTTACATGTAAGTTTTATTAGATCTCTGCACCTATGTCCAATTTTTCTGGCAATATAAATGAAAATAAGGGGTGGCTCCAGACTTCCCCACAGTACTGTATTTTAAGTGCTTTATTCCAAAATGATCAAATATAATTAAGATCAGATAGCTTTAGGATTATTTGATGAGTTAAAAACTTAGTTCAGACTATGATCAAAGTTTCAAAGATAGCAAACCCCAATCATTTGCAAGTCTGCGCCCCTTGGGTGTAAAGGTAGATAAGGCTGCACGCGGGCGGACTAACTTCAGTCTCGGTTTCTTTTTCTTTGACCGTCAAAATTATGCAAATGACGGCGGACGTGCAGGCATCTGAGGACAGCCCTGCGCACTCCAAAATGGCGAACCGCGACAAGGGTAAGCAGGCCAACAAACATAAAGCTTTCTCGGTGGTATTCTGTAAGCATGCCTCAAACGCCAGACTTGTTTGTTGACTTTAATCTCACAGTTGTGAGCGTTGCTTCCGCTCGTGCTGAAACGTCGCCATTTTTAACCGCAGCGCTAACTTTCCAACTGTTAGCTTCAGTTGTCTGATGCTAACTTATAACCAGGCCTGGGAACTTCAGTAAGTTCTGAAAGCAGCCACCGATTAAACTTAGTTATTGTTGCAATAACAGTCACGTTAACACTTGAAATGATGCAGTTTATTGATAACTTATTGGGTTGTCGCTTTTAAAGACCTCTGTTAAGTTTAACACAGTTTTTTTCTAGCCTGTCGTTGCCTCTGTGTGCTAACTGTATTTATTTTCCACACACAGAACTGGAAGAGGAAATTTACGACAAGGTCGTAGATATAACGGAATACGCCAAACGTCAGCGATGGTGGAACCGCCTTTTCGGTAAAAACTCCGGCCCTGTAGCAGAGAAATACTCTGTGGCCACGCAGCTCGCCATCGGAGGAGCGAGCGGATGGTAAGGATTCACCTCGTTAACGCATCGTGCTACTTTCTCCTTCCAAAACAAAAAGTGGTCCAGATACACACACTGCTAGTTAAATTTACTTTTCTCTCATGTTGTCCCATATCTCTCCTTAACGCGCCCTGTAAGTCCTGCTGACTGTGTGGACATTGCTGCCTCATGCTGACAGGCAGCAGAGTCACTGGGAATATGGATGGGTTATGAAACAACAGCCTCCTGGAGACAGACAACCATAATGTCCCCTACTTGTCCCCTTGAAAGGCAGTTAAGACACCCACATCAAATGAGACAATTACAGCTCATGCCAGAGCAAATTGTGATGAGCTTGTTTCTCTTTCACTCTGAGCATGTTTTGTGTAATCTGGCCTCACTTTTATGTTTTATGTCTTCTTGTGCCTCACGTTTCGACTGTTGATTCATTCTGGTTGTTTTCCATCTCTTTGTGTGTCGTTTTGCAGCCCGGTTTGGGTTTCATACCTCAGTTTTGTGTGAGACTTCAAAGGCAACGATCCATGTAATTTAAAGGAGAACTGCGGTATTTTCAACATTAAGCCTCTTTTCTGAGTCGTCTGCAATTTTTTAGAACCCCCCTCACCGCTTTTTTTAAATTTTACTGCTGTCTCCGGTATTTGCCTAATTTTGATTCTTCTCAACCTGCTTCAGAATGGCAAGTCATATGCATGTACAAAAAGGTCCGTAAAAGCACCATAAACGCCCGTTTTCAAAATAATCAATTCACCGGAGTGGTTACTGGTGTGCACTGGTAATCCATATCAAATTTCGTTGCGAAAAGTTGCTTCTGTCGTGTTTTATTTGGCAGCTCGTTCATGCTCGAACTATTTTCTTAGCGGTGGCGGAGTAATATCAACGAACATCCAGTAAAAAATGTCAAATAAAACACGACAGAAGCAACTTTTCGCCACAAAATTTGATATGGATTACCAGTGCACACCAGTAACCACTCCGGTGAGTTGATTATTTTGAAAACGGGCGTTTATGGTGCTTTTACGGACCTTTCTAGACATGTGCATGACTTGCCGTTCTGAAGTAGGTCGAGAAGAATCAAAATTAGGCAAATACCGGAGACAGCAGTAAAATTAAAAAAAAAAGCGGTGAGGGGGGTTCTAAAACATTGCAGACGACTCAGAAAAGAGGCTTAATGTTGAAAATACCGCAGTTCTCCTTTAAATTTTGCCTGCCAACATGGGCCCAGCAGGTCCCAGTGTGTCTGGATCAACCCACATTCATAATGACAACATAGCAGATTAAAAAGAGGAGGAGCAGAAGATAGCATGATAACCGCCTTCACAGTGTGAAGTAGGAGCATTATTTTAGTGCCCTGGCCGTATGCCGCCACAGTTCTTTCACGGTGATCTTTGACAGCCCAAAATCACACAGTGTGTGCCACACTGTATGTCTCTTTTGGCTGTTTTGCATCAGTTTCTGGGGAAGGTAATATCAGTCTGTGTAATAAGAGCTTTACCGATCACGTCACAGACGAGTTATTACTGTCTTCTTGTTCTTTTGTGTACTCGTTTCGTCTTACTTCATCAGAACTATTTGAGTCCAGTTGAGCATATCCATGCATGAGTAACTCCCAGCAGCATTATCCGGCTGAGTCAGGGCCGTGTCCATCCAGATAGCTCTTTTCTCTGCAGAAAAGCTTCTGCTTCCTTCTATGCGGTTATTGTTAGTTTTTATGACACATTTCATGTCGACATCTCATCTCCACTTTAAGCATTGTTTAGTCATAAACAAGCTTCCTCTCTTTGCTATGTAATATCTCTTTGTAAGTCTACTATTTAGCACGTTTTTCCACCATTAGAATCAAACGGAGGGTGCTTCATCTTGCCAATGTAACAGCTCACGACTCGATTTGACAGCTGTGGAGTGGGGAGAGGTTGGTGTTTATGGCAAAATTCATCGTAGACAGCAGTGCAATGAATATGGTAGTCTTGTGCAAGTGCTACTAGTCAAAGGTTCCCAGTTCCTGGTATTTTTTTGGCTAAACAAGAGACAGTTTAGAGCAGGACTATCTGCAGTCACCTCCGACACAGACTGTCATTCCTTTTCATTTTAACAGACTGATTTATCCTTGTCTTGAACAAATTGTTAATATTACTACCATCAACATTTTGTTTGACTGATCTGCTCCCACAAACGGGCTTCTCTATCTGATATGTCATAGCCTACCGCTCGGGATCGACGGACCTTGCAAGAACAAGTTAATCTTCTGTTTTCCTGCTGAGAAAAACGCTTTAAAGAAAGCTGCTGGCTGCAGTGCTTTTCCTTTAGGCAGCCACATATATTTTGTGCTTATTGGGATCAGTTGAAATAAAACTCTCAGTAAAACGTGCTACTTGACACAAGCTCTTAATCCTACTTTGAGAAATAGTATCTTATTTATTTTTTTTTTTTTTTAAAGGTTTTATATATTTTTAAAAGATGCTGGAATAATGCTGATGTCCCGAACTCTTGGTGATTTGTTTCAGGTGTGCAGGTTATCTCTTCCAGAAGGTTGGAAAGGTTGCTGCTACATCTGTAGGGGGTGGTCTTCTACTGCTGCAGGTATTTCTGCACCCGTATCCACAAACATGCCCGAGTCGAACATTGCAGTAGGCTCCAAATATTTTCAGCGGTCAGCCGCCTCTCATCCTCCTCTAATTTGCTTTCCAGATAGCCAACAACAGCGGCTACATCCAAGTGGACTGGAAGAGAGTAGAGAAGGATGTCAACAAAGCTAAAAAGCAGTTGAAGAAGGGAACAAATCAAGCAGTCCCTGAGCTAAACACGTTTTTTGAAAAGGTAAGATTTTTCAGATTTTGAACTTAGTCTTTCAGGACATTTTTATTTTATCGTCAAGCTTAAAAACAAAGCTGATTGACAACGGAACCCTGGATACTGATCCAGATGTCAAGACGTCAATTGCATGTGGGCCTTTGTTTAAATGTTCATGCACATCCATTCATAACTTTTTTAGTAATCCTACTAACAAACAACAGAATCCAGAGAGGAAGCTCTGTACTGTGGCTCCAATTCCTACCAAAGTTTAATGAGCTCTTCATTTGCTCGTGCTCCAGCTCTTCAAATTTACTGATCTGTGGGACCAACTCAATCCAGCCTGCTAGTTTTTAAATAAAAACGAAACAAACCCAGAAATCACTTAAAGCAGCCTTTTATTGATGAATTTTGCAATTAGTGAAAACGGATTCTGTACTGTGATTGAATTGGGGAACATTGTTTACATTTAGGCTGGACTAAATGTTGTCTCTGACAGTGGCCAGTTAGCAATGTCAGACTTAAAGGTGGAATGTTTAATATGCTAAAAGATTAGCATTGTGTTCAGGGAGTTCTTAATCAAGAGAAGTTTGTTTTGGCTAGGCATGCTACTCATGCTAAGCTCACAAAATGGAGCAAACCTCTCTGTGATTGTTTAATCCAGATACAAGATGATCCTGGTTTTGTTTGTGGTTGAAACTGCATAACCAAATAGCTGCCCTACAACTTCCCTGATTTACTGTCTTTAATGGCATATCTTATCCATCTCTCTTTACTTGGGTCTCTAATTTATTTAGACTGATACTGTCTATATAAAAAAGCCAGACAAAAAACTCTTTTATAGGTCTGGCATGTTTCAGCCCTACAAACCCCACAGTGTTTATATCATTAACACAACTTCTAACATATCATCTTGGTTGTTTTTGCATTTTTTTGTTGCAGCTAACTCCCTTTTAAACACTTGTGTTAAACACACTGAACGTGAAGTAATGTCGGCTGAGAACGAGTTGCGAGGACTTTCTGAACTGAAGGATGTCTTGTTATTTTCAGTCCACAGAGTTTGTGAAGAAAAACATCGTTGTCACAAGTGGCTTCGTCGGAGGGTTCCTGCTCGGCCTGGCATCTTAGGGTCTGCCAAAGAAGAACAGTCTGTGTGTGTCTCTGACGTTCTGAAAAACTGTAGTTCATTGCTGGAAGGTTTTTAATTGTTTTTGACAGTAAGCAGCCAGCTTCAGTTTAGTTTCTTGATACATGTTCTCCATAAACTGCACGTTCTTCTTTGGTCTCTAATACTGTTCAACAACACGACAGCGATGTTGTTGTGGAATCTCTTTGACCAGAATGTCTCTCTCTTAATACATGTTTTGGTCTAAATGTTCATGCATATCATGCGGAATTGTTTTAAAAAGAAAAACACAGAGGCCATCAGGATTTTACTATATTTATTTATTTGAACCAAAATGATATTGTTCCAGTGTAACTTGCACTGTGTTTGCTAAAATCAGGCAGGCTCTGGGGAGCCTTTAAATCAGCCTTCACATGTCATAGGACTCCATTAAAGCAAGTGTGATATTTTTCAATGCCAGAAATTATTATCAGTCTTTTGAGTGAAAGCATGAATGTTATTTTTAGTATTATTATTATTTAGTGCTGATGGATATGAGATTGTTATGCCTTTTTCAGAGATGCTAATTGAGTTATATCTGCCTCCCCTGCATCTTTTTTTAATGTATCTGGTTCGGGAAATGAATTGATGCCTGTGGTACTGAAGACTGTGGTTTGCCTACTCTATAAGTAAATAAAAAAACGAAAGAAAGAAAATGCTCCATCTGTGTGTTCTTACTCTTGGCCTTGTGTCTGGGATGTGTCTGAGTAATTTCCTATGTTGTGCTTTTATCTAAACTTGAGTATTTCTCAGTGGGAGTTGCACAGATTTTCACAACTATAATGCGAAAGAAAGCAGCAGCATTTCAAAATGAGTTGCAATGACCCTACCGGAGTAAGTTTGGCCTACAATGTTATGTTTGTATATTTTTCACGTGCACAATTTTATTTCCCAGCTCTTTGCTGAGTCGCAGTTGTTACGATACGATGATACCTACCCTTTAAACAGAGCTGTACTCGGACGTGTAGAAATGTAAAGCATACATGGAAAGAAAGCAAGCTTTTCTCATTTTATCACAGGACTAGCCTCCATATTTATATATATCCATATTTACTGTTTGGGAACGAAAAAGAATTGTGCTCATTCAGTATAGTTTGTGAGTTCTATTCTAACAACAAAAAATTACAAGTGGGATTTTTTTTTTTTTTTTTTTTTTTTTAAATCATGTAGACATGAAGTTCTCCCATGAGAAGGAATGAATTTACAACCTGTTTTTGTTCACTTCATATTCAATATCAATGTCCAAATCACAAAATGGACATTTGTAGCTAATATTTACACATTTTTGTATGTGTTGCAACTTGTGTATGATCTTGAAGTAGTTTGATTAGATGCAGGAGTAGCCATGTTGTTGCCTGAATTTGTGTAGTGAAAGTGCAGTTTCACACCAGCTGTCCTCTTGTAGTTATTTTCCCTTTGCTGTATATGAAATTAACATTTTGAAATCTATAAGCAAATGTGCATCTGGTTCCTATGGATTATTTCTTCTCATAAAGCCATTAAATTAATTCAGGGATTCCATCGGGGATTTAACAAAAGATTGGAATTCTTTATGGAAATTGAGGAACATCTTCACACTTGAGATTGGAGCCATTATCATTCTGAGGGGAAACCAGAACAACAATTTTTCTGTCAATCCAGGTTTGTACAATTAATGATTATTAGTTTTGGTTATGTCCATGTGTTGTTCAACTTGATTTGATTCATTTAGTTATTTTTGTCAGGCGAGCCATGTTAAGAAACAGTGTTTTGCTGCTTAGAGCTTGATGAGTTTTTGGTGTTCATTGATTCATTGTAGTCACAATGTAAAACGAAGTATAGTTCTCTAATTTTTCCAACTATATAATGCTTTCAAAAGCTATGATCCATTTTAAACTCGAAGATTGAAAAACATCTCCGCTCATCTGGTGTCCTTTTTTTCCCCAAATAAAATTCCATTCAGTATTCTAAACTTATTTTCTGATAACTGATAAATGTATAAAGACAGGGTATACAAATCAAGAAATACCCTCAGGACTATGCCAAGAAGTGACTAATTTCTTTGAAGCCACCTGTTCAATATGCTTAGTTTTTCTTCTGGGCTTTTCGTTTTATTCATGTATTTCTTTTAGATTTTTGAACATATATTTTCCAAAGTATTTTACATATTTTTCAGTGATATATTACACGTAACGGTTTCGTTTTGTTAGTGTTTCACAGACTTAAAAATGAGCATGCTCTAATATTTTATGGACCCCACCTACGTTACCCGCGTTGCTAGGAGACTCCTCAGGCAAAAAAAACCCGCTTCCATAGTAACCAATAACAGACCGTTGGAAGTTAGTTGGAAGTTAGCTGCTGAGCAGTTAAATTATAAACCCGTTTTAAGTATTATCGTCATGGCTTTACCATTTCAACCAGGAAACACTCCCAATATCCGTGTAAGTTTTTTTTTTTATACTTGGTGTATTTGTGCGTAAAGCTAACATGCTAGCCTCTAAGGTTAATGTTTGTGTCTCATTTTAGCAAACAGTGTTTGTTCTAAAGTGTAAACGTTATGTTATCTTTAGCATTTTTCATAGATGCGACTAAAGAACTGAGAACTAATTTGTGACAGGCTGCTAGTGACCCTAAATATAACATTTGAATTTGATAAGTTGTTTGTAATGTGATAACACTCGCTTATTCCTTGTGTTAGCTGCTTTTTTTTTTTTGACTGATTCTTAGGTCAGTGTTAATAAATTACCAGGTACATTTAAGTATGACAATCAGACTGGATTGGAACTAAGTGAAAAAGCAGCCAATGTCCAAAAAAATAAATAATAAAAACTTTGAAAGACCTTTTGAAAGAGGTTACAACTGTTGCTCAAGGGCACTTTGAAAGATTACAAGAAAGTTTGGCTGCTTGGAAGCATGAGGGGTGAATCAACACTTTTGCACCATAGGTGGCCTGTCACTGTTTATTTGACTGGTAAAATTTAAATTTACATCACAAAAATGATCTGAGATGTGTGACTTCCAAAGCTACTATTGTATGAATTCCCTTTATTGTGAAGGAGTTTCCAAGACTGCTACCTTTTTATGGATTTTGACACCGTTCGACATTAGAGATAAAGTTGCACAAAACACAAATGCATAAATCAAAACTAGGATGTGGGAGAGATTCATGGCTGCCACAAATGTCCAGGAATGTCTGCATCCTTATGCTTAAAGACCATTAGCTAATTCTAAATGTATTACTAATAAATGTCAGTATTGTATTCTATTGGAACTCCATTACAGCATGTCTTTAACAGAGAGTGTGGAGATGATTTGTGTCTTCTGTACTACAGCTGGGAAAGGAGAGATTCCACAAATCGCAGCATTTTGACTATTCCAATGGACTCCCATTGCTGGTGGGGTCAGAGAAGCCAGGTATTGGAGGAGAGCGTTTACTCGGCCAGAAGATTAAACCAAATTATTCTGTCTATCCCAAAGGAGAGGGCAGTGATCTACCATCATGGGTGGCCTTTGATAAACAGGTGGATTGAAACTGATCAATTTGACCTCCTCAGTTATACACAGTTCACACACCCTGTATACATTATGTACACGTTTCTGGTGTTCTTTATTGTCTTTTTACACATCAAATGATCCATTCCATCAGTTTAAAACAACACTGTACCAGCATTAACATTTGGATATGTTACTGCCTTTGTTAAATTAGTGATGACTTTTGTAACTAAACTCCATAAACATAATTTAACAAAAGAATTCTCTTCTTTGACTTCCACTCTGTGCCTCCAGGCTCTGTGCTTTGAGGCTTACTTTCAGGAGGCTGTGCCCATAGCCCAGGTTGAGACATACAGAATCAGAAAGTGTAAGATCTACTTCTACCTGGAAGACGATACCATCCAGGTGGTGGAGCCAGAGTACAAGAACAGTGGCATCCCTCAAGGTGTCTGCGATATTGCTGGAAATCTTTTGGGAATGATTTTCGAGTTAAAATATTTAGTTTTCTGATGTTGTCTACCTAGCCAGGTATACCTAGCCAGATAGTCAATTTCCAGAACATAAAAACACACTCTTAGATATGATGAGCTTTTTTTTTTCTTTTCTTTTTCTACCTGTTACTTACCAATGCTCGTGTTTGTGATCTCTGCGGCAGGGACGCTTATTCGTCGCCACCGTATCCCTCTGCCTCCCCCTAACGATGATGAGTTCTACAACATTTCCCATTTCAACATCAACCAACAGATGGTGCTCTACTCTCGCATATTCACTGTGACCAGCTGTGACTCCTTCACAAGGAACTTTCTCACAAAACTCGGGGTGCTGGTGAACGATCCTGCCACTGTGCCTGATGACCCCTACAGCAAACTGCGAAAACAGGTAGTCAACAGGCGTCACACCACTGCTTTTGTATTTTTCAGGTTTTTATTTTTTGTGTGAATTTCAATGAAAAATATAGCTGCAAGCAGCAATGTGGGGGTCCTAGCAGAATGGCCCAATAGGCAAGGCTTGGGCTGCTCAGGAAGGCGTCTTGAGTCCATGCAACAAGTTTGGCATCGATACATCAATGCATCGCAGAGATACGGCCAAATGTCCCGTTTACGCATCGGCGTAGAGTTTGATTGGCTGTCGCGGTTACACGGAAGTGAAGTAAAAAAATCCACATGATAACTTATGTGCGGCTTGGTCTGAAGATTGTATTTGCCAAGTTCCGTCGAGATTGGACAATCTCAGTGGCCTGAAATGCTTTTTGAAGGTTTTCGATTAAATTCAAAATGGCGGACAATCCAAGATGGCGCTCATGACGTCATGACGTGCATTGACCTCGGCTGCATCCAGGGATTCCATTGGTACCTCATTTGTGACATTTGGACCAAGGGGTCCAAAGTTATGAGCAAAAATGCATTTTGGCTACATATAGCGCCACCTATAGGCCGAACGTCACCAAACTTCTTGGGCCTCTTACCATCTTGGTCGTAAGTCTGTGTTATAAGTTTGACATCATAACATCAAATGGTTACCAAGATATGGCCTCACTTCCGGTTTGGGGGCGTCAACGTCGAATTTGATTGGCTTTTATGGAAAAATGGAAGCCTAATTAAAAATTCCCTTGGATAACTTTTGTGCGGCTTGGTCTTAAGAGTCTATGTGCCAAGTTTCGTGTAAATTGGACAATCTCTGTGACCTGAAATGCTTTTTTAAGCTTTTTGATAAAATTCAAAATGGCGGAAAATCTAGGCATACGCAAATTGACGTCGTAGGGTGCGTTGGACTCGTCATGATCCAAGGATTCCAACGATGCCTCATTTGTGAAATTTGGACCAAGTAGTCCAAAGTTATTAGGCTTAATGCACTTTGAACTTTGACGTGTTGGTGGCGCTAGAGAGTAAGCTCTTGGGGCATGAAAATTCTTGACTTTGGTTTTGGCACTTGGCTGATTAGGTGTGCCAAATTTCACAACTTTTTACCATAGCGTTCATGGGGCTGCCATAGACTTCAATTGCAGCGGAAACGGATTAATAATAATAATAATAATAATAATAATAGGAAAAGCTACTAACTCAATGGGTTCCTGCAGCTTCGCTACTAGGACCCCCAATAACGACAGCGGAAGCAATGAAATAGTAAGTTCGCAAATATCACAAAAAAAGGCAAAAACGGATTATGTTATTCCAAACACATCAGTGAGCAAATATTTCGGTAATTTTTCAATCAATTCCTGGAAAATTAATTTTCATAGCTGCCCTGGTCTCGAGTTAAAACACTTTGCAGCTTCTCTTGAGTAAAATCATTGCAGACAAAAGATTCCAGCTCTCCTGTCCTGATGTAAAAAAGTCTCTTTTTCAGCTTGAAGAGAATATGAAACCATTTCGCCCTTACGAGAGACGTGACACACTGAAGCAGTTCCTGAACAATGAACGCAAAGTCCTGCGATTCTACTGCCTCTGGGATGACACAGGGAGCACGTATGGGGACCAACGGGAGCTGGTACTGCACTACTTCCTGGCCGACGACACCATAGAGGTGAGGGAGGTGATCCCACCAAATTCTGGAAGACACGCTGTGTCCAAATTCCTGCACCGCGGCAAACTACCAAAGGTGATGAGATTACACTTTACATAAGAGTTTGAGTAGGTACCAGAGAACAAAGGAGGAATTGAGCTACTTAATACTGAATCATTACTTTATCATTACCCATGTGTTAGCTACATATGGAAGTGAAAGAAGATTACATAGCCTATGATAAAAATGAAAATTTCTTATAATAATGGATTATGATCTTGTAATGATGAGCAAATCGATTTTAATGAGAATTGTAGCAACTAATTACCTCATGACCATGACGTAACATGTCATAAACATGATTCAGTTCCTCATAGTTATGACCCAGCTCTCATAATAATGAGATGTTAAGTCATTATTTTTATAGAAGGTTTTTAGTTATTATGTGAAGATCGGGTTTTCATTATGCAGTTATTCATTAACAATAATGATTTACTAAGTCATAAGAAAGAGAAACTTTTTTCCTCTTAGGACACACTACAGCCTCAAACTGATCGAAGTTACCTGGTACCTTTGGCCCTCGGGACTTTTTTCAAGAAACAAACTAATTCCCTGTGATGGAGCTGTTTGCATTTCCTTTCTAGTGTAAAATAACAGGCTGATTAGCACCATTTTACTTTTATCAGCTACTTAGTAACTACTTAATATTACGAAGAAGTGGCCTGTATGATCAGTTCACAAATGTCCGTGAACTAATCAAGACCTAATGATACATTAGTGTAGAATCTCCCATGTTGGAAAGTAAATGATCATTATTTACATATCAGTGGTTTATTATGAATTATTAGAAAAGTACTTACAATTGATATGATATTAAGCTGTTTCTTTATTATTGGCTGTTTATTTGAAAACTGAAGATTTGCAGTTCCTCTCTTTGTGGCTCAATGACTTATTTCCCTCCACATCCCTCCCTTCACCCAGACCTCATTCACTCTGACAGGACTGCTGCAGCATCCAGCCTCCCTCAAGCATTCTGGCTTTCTCCTCCAGTTACCGTCTGAAACCTAATTCATGTTGAAAGACAGCCAGGCCTCAATCATGATTGTGTTTGTGTGTGTGTGTCTGAGTTTTTTTCAGTCCA
Organism: Odontesthes bonariensis; assembly: GCF_027942865.1. NCBI lineage: Eukaryota > Metazoa > Chordata > Actinopteri > Atheriniformes > Atherinopsidae > Odontesthes > Odontesthes bonariensis. The sequence continues at coordinate 32,382,039 of NC_134517.1, read as the reverse complement.
GTAATTTTGTTTGCTTTGATGCCTTTTATTAAATGTCAGCCTTAAAGGTTAACCAGGATCCACCATCCAATGAAAACCACCATACCCTTAATGGCAGATCACTTCTTCTCTGTGTCTCATTCTATCTGTCTGCATCCCCCTCCATGCGTGCATCGATGTTTCCAGGATGCAGGAGAGTGATCACATCTATATAACGTGTTTTGTGTAATACTTTAATTAATTTCCTGTGTGCTTGTTTGATATTTTATTGCAGCATACTCCACCCCAAATGAAGCAGCCTGGAGAGATCACAGACCGCACAGTGCTCAATGTGTTTGCCTCCGAGAATCAGGAAAAACGCTTCATGCTGGACAGCCTCAAAGTACGTCCTGTCTCAGCCACAATCGCACGACACAAAAGTTGTGCCATATCTGCCATATGAGGAGTCAGAACACTAACACTAGCCAGTGAGGTTGCAGTTCCACCAGTAAGCCAATAACATGTTGTTAAGGCTCCCCTGTCCAGTCAGAATTATGTTAGTCAGATTTAAGTCAGTATTATTGCATACATTCATATTTTGTACAGAAGTGTGTTTTATTAGGGATGGCTCTCTCTCTCATCTTTTTACTTAACGTCTTAAAGGGATACTTTGCGTGTGTAGGTGCTCATTAACAGTAAGTCTCTTACCTGCTGCAGTCAGCTGTCAAAGTGCACACAATTTACAGAATGTAGGAAGAATTTTTACAAAGGATCTAAGTTGACAGCTACTCCGATCAAAGCCACAGAAGAACAAATTTTCAGTTATTAGTCTTGTTACTGTAAAAAAAAAATCATTCTGCTGAGTTATTGCTGTGAGCTGGAATGACCTTCTGTAACTTTTTGTGTTGCACTGGAGCTGAAGAAGCCTCTGACTGAACAACCTTTGTCATTTGATCGTGACGTTACGTATAGGGTGTGCAGAATTGTCCATTATGTTGAGCAGCTTTTGCAACATTCTTCTTTGTACAATCATCTCCAGAGCTGTCCTCAGCACAGACCCAGCCTTCTTTATTAGTGTGTTTAGCTTCTTTAAATCACTGCCCTGATGCTTTTACACCAACCTATGGCTATGAAACAGACTGCCCTCTGATCCACAGACTTAAAGAAGATGTACTGCATCTTGCTGCAAACATTAGGTCAGGTAACTAGCTAAAGAAGGCAGGGTAAATTATGTAGCCACTATGAATGCAATTATCAGGGAAAATTGGAATTTCTTCAAATGACAAAATAAATAACTGTCTGATGCAAAAGTGGCGCAGTGTAAAATTCACTTTATATAGCTCCTGTTTGAACCGCTATTCATTTTCTAAAAGTGTGACTTGTTTTAGATGGGAAAAAAACATTCTGTGGCCTCATTTAAGGTAGCTTTCGGTTTGATGCACCTTTCTGAATTCTTACCTGTTTCTCCAAACTAAGAACACTCCGACCAATGTCTACTGCAGATACTACTCATAAGCTCTTCACAAAATATCCCTTTAAATCTTTTAAAGTAATGCTCTTTTTTTTTTTAGGAAGAACTTGACTGGTTTTAGACCTGTCCTAAAAATAATCCAATGCGTTAGTGATGAAAAAGTTTAGGCAGTTATTAAACCAAATTGAACCAAACTGCCTCATAAGCAAAAGTTGCATGAAAATGGATTAATTGTTAAATTGATTACAGCCTCGTCAATCCTTATAATTCTTTTGGCCATGGGAGCGTTTTCTGCACACACGAGTTCGCCTCATGTCATGAGTGTGCAGCAGGGATACCCACATCCGGTCCTCAAGGGCCACTGTCCTGCAGGTTTTAGATGTTTCCCTGCTTCAAAACACACCTGATATGATGAAATGGAGCTCTTCCAAAGATTGTTAAGTTCTGCACAAACCTGCTAACAATGCATTGATCTGAATCAGCTGTGTTGAAGCAGGAAAACATCTAAAACCTGCAGGAAAAGCAGCCATCGAGGACCGGATGTGTGTATCCCTGGTGTACAGGATTAAAATAATGAAAATGACACTCAACCCTGGGTGGATTGTTGCTACAAGGAGGTAAAGTGGAGCTTTGAGGGAAAGAGGTTTACGTGTTAACATACTTTTAGTCATATAGTGTATTAAGTGAGCCTCTACCGGAACTGTGACATTTAATCAACAGCAGCCTAAATGAAGACAAAATTTAACTAAACAGAAAAGATAAAAATAAAACTTCTTTTTTTTTTTACTAATCTCACTCTCTCCTTTTTTCTCTTGCTTGCAGACGGGAGCACTCAATGAGGAGTTTTATAAGGACGTTGATCTGGTCATAGGTGGGGAAGTGAACGTGTGGGGCCGGAAAGTGATCATCACTGATTGTGATGATTTCACCAAAAACTACTACCGCTCCAAGTATGGCATAGGTAAGGCACAGGTAGCCATACCTGCTGATCTGCTGACTGTTTTGTTCCAGTACTGCTACAAATCAATCTGGGTCTGCTGGTGGTTTTCTCATGTTAAAAGTTTCCATTTCTTTTTCTGGCCATCCTTGTGACAAGCTTTATGAATTGGCTTTAAAGGAATTGGACTAATTTGGATTTTCACTAAATTGATTCAGTTGGATTGTATCGAATTTGATTAGAACTGGATTGATTAAAGTGCCTTGAGAACTTTTTGTGAATCGATGCTAAATAAATAAAACTAAATTTGATTAAAATGTTACTTTCAGACAAAATGGGCAGCTTTTGAAAATGATCTCATAGGTAATATTTTTGCTTTATTGGCTAAATTATCAATCTGATTATTTGATGGTGTTCTATCCTCACTCAAGATGTATTGAACAATTTGTACTCTTGCACTGAATTTTTTCATTTAACCTGATAATCCTTAGTTGTCTGTTGCATTATTTTGATCTGAACACTTGGGGGCAGTAAGAGCAAAGATCAGCAAGAGCTTTTACCTTCACATCAGACTGATTCCTGAGGCAGAGGATGTCTTTGCTTTAGATATGAAGTATTTAAAACTAAAAAGTAACTAGAGCTGAAGATGTATTGTTGCTTTGTCACCCCTTGGTCACTGGAACTAATTAGAACTAATAAAAGAATACCAGCACCAGGTACTCCGGCATCAGTCGCTGGTATGTCTCTGTTCCTCCACACTTGAAGCTACTGGAGGCCGTAAGAGGTTCCCAGCAACAGAAACCCAAGCTTATCCTGGATGTGTCTGCCACTCAGTGCAGGTTTGGGGGTTTGCTGCATTAGTCACAGTAGTGAGCAAACACTGCCCTTTCTGACAGGCTGCAGTGATGGAGGGTCCGGTCTGACTCGGAGCAGTCAGAGGCCAGATTAGGGATGGATTACTTGCTTCCTTCTGATCGTTTCAGCTCTCCTCCTGGGTTTCATGCTGCTTTTAAGTATTTTGTCTTTTTTCTCTCCTTCCTCTCAGAGGACTTCACCCCAGTGCAGTACAAAGTTCCCCCAACCCCCAAGCCGCTGAAGCTTTTGCCCCCCTACAATGGCTTTGGCTCAGAGGAGGACTCCTTGAGCTCCTGCCGGGGCTTGTTGCTCAAACCCCCCCAGAAAGATTTCCAGAAATTTATGGAAAAAGACGGGTTAGATGACTTATATTCGTCACAGTCACAATGAAATGACATATTGAAGTACCTTTATGTGTTACTGTGTGCACGTGTTTAGCAGCATCCCCCAACTCTACTCTATTAATGTCCCCCTAAACAGTAATGTGCTGAATTTCCATGCCAAGATGATGACCACGGATCCAGTTGACAGAGGGAGGGTGTTCATAATTTCCTTCTACCTCTGTGATGACTCCATGAGTGTGTTTGAACAGCCACAGAAGAACTCAGGTAGAAGAATTTGGACCAAAGCAGCACCAGAAATACACTCAGGACTTGAGATGCAAATCTATGACTCTCATGGTAAACGTTAAGATGTCAGATTTAGTTTCCAGTTCCCGGATCTCATGGAAACGGATGACGTTTGGTTTGTAAATGTGCATTTCCATTCATGCAAGATGAATACTGTGCAGTGGGTTCAGGGACTTTTCAGCATGACTTCAAAATAAGATTCAAGCATTTAAAAGGATGTTAAAACTGTGAGTGGAATTTTAATTCAGTTTGGGGATATAAGGTTTTGTCAACATCATATAAAAATAAATGTTAGGGTATTGAACATATTGCCAGTTACTTTAAATACGAGTAATGGGCCACTAGATAAGTAAAATGAAATGTTTTACATCCTTTGCAAGGTGTACTTGGTGGGAAGTTTCTCGTGCGTTGCCGGGTGAGGAAGCCTGGCCAGGAGCTGTTTAAGAGTGAGCCCTCCGAGTACTTCACAGCTCAGGATCTGTACATCGGAGCTACCCTCTGTCTCAACGGTAAAAACTTTCACCTTATGGACGCTGATGAGTACGCAGTCAGCTACATGGAGCAGCATGCCGAGGAGGTATGGAGGGATCTGAGGAAGGCTGTTTGTTTACATACACTCATTTTCTGTTGTGGTTTTTGGCTCAGTGATGTGAAGCGGTCCTCTTTTCCGGAGGTGTTACTAAATGCTATGTGTGGTTAAAGAGTGCATGTTTGTTTGTTCTTGTCAAAAGTTTCCAAAAGCCAACACAGGCAACATCCTCAGCAAACTACGTTCCATTCCGGAGGGGAAACGGAGTGAGATCAGGAAGTTTCTGAATCTCAGTGACCCCACCAGTACCGGCTTCATCCCCTATGAGTCATTCAGGTATAGCAGTAAATCAATAATGGCTATAGCTCTATTCCAACTGCACAGTTTTATTTATTTATTTGTAGGAAATTTACATAGGAAAAAGACTGTTGAAATGTACAATCCTTTTTACAAAAGTGTCCTGGCAAAGACGGGCAGCAGCTCAGGTCAACAGTTACAACAGACCACACACATTATACAGCACTCATAGTGATGTGCACAAAATTAGTGCAAAATGCATAAATATCATAAAGAATAAGCAAAGACGATGTCATTCTGAATATAAAAACTAAAGAAACATGAGACAATTTTATTGTTGCAGTCATCACAGTTCAGAGAAGGGCCATCAACTGTCAATCATAACATTTTTAACAGGATGTGCCTGCCACACTATGAGCCAAACTACTTCAGATTTATTAAATACTGCAGACAGTTGAGCTAAAGAAATCTCTTAGTGGAGTACAATGCATCTTGGGATGGCTAAAAAAGGATAGATGGATTAAAAAAAACGTTTTTATTCATTAAAGCTAAGTGGGCTTGTGTGATCTCTTGAATAGTCTGTCTTACCTGCAGCAGACAGCGGTCAGAGAAAAAACCAGAGCGCACTGGTTGGAATATCATAAGCTTTCCTGATGGGCGAGCTAAAACTAAAATTTCCACAGAACGGGGCTACCAGAGAAGCAAAATTTTTGTCATCTGCAACAACTTGATCCTTAGAAATGTCATAGAAGTTTGGTTCATTCCAAAGCAGCCAGGTATGCAACACTGCGTGTACCCGGAGAAAACCGGTGCATGCACGGCAAGAACATATAAACTCCACAAATAAAGGGCCCATCTGAGTTGTGAATCGGGAACCCTCCTGCTGTGAGGCGACAGTGCTAACCACCAACGTATGTGTAAATTTACATGTGAATATCCACACATGACACCTAGAAAATGTGTCAATTCCCACTACACTACTGTGCTATGTTGGTCTTCAGGCATCTTAAAGATCATAAAAAAGTTATTCATTTTCAGACTTGAGAATAATTGACATTACAATTTTAACAGGCCTGTATGCCCCCTGTGATGGGTCCCTAACTTGCTTGAACTACTTGAAAGAAACCACCCCACTGAGGTACAGGTGATTTTGCAGCTGTTTCCGAGCAAAGGGAGCAACATACTGTATTTAAATTGCTTTTTCCCAAAAGAGCCCCATTACAGGCTTTGGGGATCCATAAAAGAAATATGACTTGGAAGCGAAGACAATAACCTCCTTTACTTTTCTGGAGGATAAATGTCTGTGGTTGGGATGGAAGATGACCAAGAAAAGCTTTGTAAATGAAACTATGCCAGCGGCTTGGTCTACAGGAATAACAAAAAGCACAAACTGTACAATGGTGTATAAGGGCTGTAAGTCCCTGTGAAATAGTTAGTGCTATTTGCTCCAAGATATTTGAACAATTCCTGTTAATAACAGAAGTTGGAAAAGCTGCTCCCGTTCCCAGAAAAGCCCACTTTGTCTTAATTGATCCGCTCCAGTTTCATTTTCACAAGTCATCCAGACACAGATGTATTGTAGATGCAGAGTGCAAGAAATATCGTGTAAAAGCCTCAAGCCAAGTCTAGACCACAAGATTTTCAATGTTGTTAGATTGTTGTATTGTTCACACTACAAGTTAATCTGCTGCGGGGGGGGACTCGGGGGGGCCCCGACTCATCGGACTGATCTTTATCCAGCATTTCCATCTGTCATACAGACGAGTCTCTTTCTCATCATTGTCGCACCATGATACAAAAAGCTCTTGGTGATTCAGTGTGTTTTGCACACCTGGATGTAGAATTTGCCTGTGATGTAAAAGTCAGGCTTAAAAATCTTGTAATGTGATCAAGGCGATTCATAAAATAAGTCTCCTTTTTGATCACGAAGTAAAGGCAAAAAAATAAACTGTTTCAACTTCAGCAAGATAGTTGCCTCATTTCCAGGATTTGCTGAATATGAGGCAAAAAAAAAAAGAAAGACGATAATAAATTGGAGTTCCAAAATCTTTGTATGGGGACACTGACACAATCTCAGAGCTCTGTGAGGTGATTATAGACAAGAGATTCAGAAGCTTTGATTTTGAATTTTGTTTTGTTAGCATTCAGAACAAGTATTTAAATATTTAAAACAGTATTTAAATCCAGCTGCAGTCAACAGGGAGTCTCCTTAAGTTTAAAATCTGAGCTGTAATTAATATAAGAGTTGAAACTAAGACATTTGAAGACATGAATTAAGAAGAATGAGGAGTGCTGGTATCAGGATGGTTCCCTGGGGAGCACCACTAGTTACACTTAAGTAACCAGAAATGAAACCTTCTGCTTGTAGACACTGAAATCTGCCAGATAATTTTCCAACCATTTGGAGACTTGCTTACAGAATCACAATGTTTCCAGTTAAAGCAAAAATCTAACTTAAGTCCAGATTTATGTTGAAGGACAAATCATAATGATGATATAGATCAGGGATGTCCTCGAGGGACGCTGTCCTGAAGGTTTTAGATGTTGCCCTGCTTCAACACCTGATTCAGATTAAATGGCTCTAGTCAACAGATTGTTAAGTTCTGCACAAGCCTGTTAATGATGTCTTGATCTGAATCAGGTGTGTTGAAGCAGGGCAACATCTAAAACCTGCAGGCAAGCGGCCCTCGAGGACTGACTTTGGACATCCCTGATAGATGATGATGATATAGGCGAAAAGGTCAAATAAATCAAATGGTTGGCAGGAAGTTTGAATAGTGATACACTTGTCTGGATACAAATGATAGTAATAATTAAATTTTGTTTCCAAATTCTATGACAAAAGGGAGTGAAAGTAAAAATAAAAACTTGAAAATAAGACATCAATCCTTCATGTGTACATGTGCACCACAGGAGCCTGCTGATGGGCCTGGACTGCAGCCTGTCGGAGCACGAGGTGCTGGTTCTGGCCCGATGTTTCTCAGAGCGCAAGCAGCCTGAGGTGGATGTGGGCCTGATGCTGGCCGTGGTTCAGGACTTCCTCAAGAGGAAGCACTTCGAAGAGTTTCCTACCTTGGCCAGAAGATTCGCAAACCACGACCGACAGAAGTAGGTGATGCGTATACTTTGCTACATACACCCGCATGCGCACTCACACAAGATTGTGTAAGACGAAGTAACAGATCACGTCACAACAAGCCATCAATCGTGCCGCCAGTGGCCTCATATCTCAGAGCAACAATTAGTTCCAGCAATGTGAGAGGGGAGCATTGGAACCAGATGGACCCTAAAGACGAGCATGGCATGTAGCGCTGCAGGCCAGAGGACACGCTCACATACTCGGCTTCTGTCTGTCTATGCGTCTGTCTTTCTGTCTGTCCTTTCCCCTTGTGCATAAAATCATCCAGATGAGATCTTTTTACAGTAGCTGAAATAGATGGTTAGCATTGCAGTTACGCTGACTAGCCTCTTTATAGGACTCTGACACCCTCGGTTGGCGTCGCATTGTTCATCAACATCTCTGTAATGAAGAGGGCATGACAATGATGGACCGTCTGGCCTCAATGTGGAAAACAACAGTGGTCTGAGAGCACAAGCATCCTCTGTTTCACACATCTTTATACAATATCAGCCTGAGAAATTCCTCCATGATTAATGACTCTTTGTTGACCCCTATTGGAACAGCAGTGTGTTTAAATAATGACAAAAACCAGAGGGCTGGAAGCGAGACATGCTGAAACTAAAACCAACGTTTTCAGCATCATGAAGGTGATGCTCTCTTGTAACATGGCTGGATTGCCATGGTAACTGATGCTGAACAGACAATCTGCTCCAGAGGAGGTCATGATCAGAATTTAAACTGGCTGTAAAAGGCAGCAGCCTTTTGATTAGCTGATTATAAAGTATCAGTGAAAGGTCTGGACTGCACCTTCGCACTGAAAATGAGTGGTCGATTCTCACTTTAGGGCTTACATTATGCAAACCTGCAGAGCCACACAGAAGTAATTCCAAATAATAAAGCTCTGCAAATACGGTAGCAAAAACTGAATGTCACAAAGCCTTGGGAACTGACATGAATTCAGTTTGTGATGCAGAAAACGCATAAAAAAAAAATGTAGAAACTATTTTTCAATCCTGACTTGTTGCCAAGTCTGATATTGCAACAAACAGAAATCATATTAGAACAGTGATTGCCATTCAGTAAAGGTAATTTCACTTTGATTTGGGCAAAAACTTAAAGTGATTTTTAAATCATCCATCATTATAAGGGCCAGTATGAGACCTAAATGCACTTTCTCTTAGCTCTCTATTATAATAAATTGTTCCTCTCTGCTGAAGACAGAGGCATGCAATTGATGAAGTAGCATCAAATAACACGTCAAATGACTCTGCATCTATCTACTTTTAATCGTACGGATATTAAGAGAGTTAAGCTGAAGTTTCAAATCTTGATGAATAATTGTTACTTAGATATAATTTAAAAAAAACCTTAACAACAATCCTCTTTGAATACTTGGATATTTACATAGAACAGACCCTGCTTTCTTTTGAATTTTTGGAATATTAGAGGCAGGTTCTCTTCCAGATTAAAGTGATATAATCCACAGACATGCTCCTGTTTCCAGTAATAAATTCCTAGACTCAGTATATCACTCAGACCCTTCGTTTTTTTTTTGCAAGAAATTCCTGTGATACTCACCACTGCATTCAGTAGAACAAAGATAGTTGGTCAAACTGAGTGACCAATGAATGTTTGAATAAGTGAATGAAGTTTTCTCGCTCTGCTTTTTTTTTTTTTTTTTTTTTACCTCCAGAACTGGCCGTCTTTCCATCAAAGAAACAAGGACCATTTGTAAAGCCTTCAAGCTTCCCCTACCTGAGAACCTACTAGAGGGTCTGCTCAGCAAGTAAGAATCCACTTATCACTGTAATGTTTATGGCACAGCCGTTCAAGGTCTCATGATTCATTTTGACAGATTGTGAGTCATAGTCCAGATTCTTTGCCCAGAAACTTTTCTTGGCATATTTGGAACCTCTCTAAACAAGCATTCAATCTCAATACAGCTAAAACCATACGCCGGTCGTGGTGCACAACAGATTGTTTTAAACCTTATTTGGAGACTCTCTTATGGGGTGTAATTTATTCTTACATGTGTACATGTCTGCTGTAGGTTTGCCGATGGAGACGAAATTGACTACCATGCTTTCCTTGCTGGTGTTAACTGGGTCGAGCATCCTACTCCACCAGTTATGCCCGAGGACAGCCTAAGGGTGAGTCTGAGGAATGACATCAATTCATATCAAACAAGAAGAGATGAGAGGAGAAAAAGGGAAAAACTTTTCAAAAAAGGGTCAATTTGGAGGACACGGTAAGTAGTTTCACAGAGTGTGTGCAGATTTTTAAATAGATATAACTGAAAATCAATCTGCATTTTACCCCAGCCTGTGATGACTCAGAGGGTAAGTGAGCCAAAGGCAGAATTAAGTGAGTGGAAAGGAACAGTAAAACGGACAAGAGGACGATTTATTGTGAGCACAACTTGACAAAGAGTGACACACAAAGACAGAGGTGATAAAAAAATTAAGGAAGCACTACAGCTCATTTGTTAGGTTTTTTTAAATTTTTATTTTTTTATGTAATGCTGATTTGGAATGCTTTAGCACAGCCAGATCTAAGCAGAAACAGGTGAGCTGGAGAGCTATGCACCAGAGCATGACAACAAAGGCAAGTGGACTGAATCTGTGTTTGGGTGCGTGTGCCTGTGCTGGCACAGGGCTTACTTCACTGTCTATTCTCCAGCTGCTTTTTGTCTAACTGGTTTTAAGCCCAAACTGGTTGCCTCTGCTCATCTACTTCCCTACAACAAAACGGCTTAAAGATAAACCCTCAAATTTAAGCTGAAAATAGCCAGGGAATCTTTTTATTTGTACGTCTGAAGGTTTCACGCACGGCAGCAATGTCATTCTAACAGGCCCAAACTGACAAACTTCTCTGTGGGTGCATTTTTGGTATTTGTTGCAATCCATGTGCTTTTTTTTATATTGCTGATGTTCCAATAACCTTTGCTATTGTCCCTCTTTCCATTTACTTATCACTTTTAATCACCAAGGGACCAATCTCTTACAAATGGTCCACAGTGAAGATTTACAGGGCTTTTTAAGTTGTGTAAAGCTTGTTAAGCGATAAAGGACTGATTAATCACAGAGCAGCAACATCAGTTTACAACATTAAAGAATAGTAAGAAGTATAAGTCAATGGTCAAATCAATTCATGCGTTCAGAGCTGTGCAGTGACATGTGTGTCCCTGTTGTTTCCAGTTTGAGGTGAATGCAAGGTTTGACGGCAGTGGAGCTGCACTGAAAAACATCAACTACTCCGCCCTTCTTCAGGATGTATTCAGCTTTGCCTCCAACGACGGTGACCCGACAGCCATCACTTCAGCATAGACAATGACTGTGCATCACACACGCATGCGCTACTCATTCTTCTATTAAAGAACATCTGCGAAGCAGAATGTTAGTTTTCATCATGATGGAAAACCCACAGGGGATGGGATGAGTATGAATAATTTGAAAGTTTGTTTTATGTGTGTATGAATAGTTTGACAGTGGAAGCCCCTCTTGTCCAAGCATAAGCTAACACACTCCCCTTGAATGGAAAACCGGTGCATTGGGAGAGAAATGTTTTGAGAAAACAGATGCTTTTAATGTACGTGTGTGTGTGTTTGTGTGTGTGTGTTTACATGAGTTTGTAGGAATCCAGACAATATATTGTAAAGAACAAAAGCAAAACCATGATTCAGCTCTGGCCAGTGTCGGACTCTCCCAGCTCTGCCATAAGTTGATGAGAGATGACACAGACCTGAGGCCACAAACAACTCACGTGTTGATCATAAGAGAAAAATCTAAGGGTGGAGAAGTAAACGGGGAAACCAAGTGCAATGATTTCCTCTTTTGTTAGTTGTCATGCCACATCAGTGACTTGCTGTTTGTGATAACTCTGGAATCTGTCCATTCTCCAACTGCGTAGTCCATGTCAGGTTTACAGTAGCAACAGGAGGAGCAAAGCCCTCCCTGTCCACAGCAACTTCTTCCACCTCCTTCTGGGGGAGGTCAGCTGGAAGCCCTTGCACTGTGGTCCTGCTAAATCACTGTAAAAAGACACGCTTGTCATGCTGCTGATCCTCACCTTTGCACATTTATACTTACTAAATCGAGGTGACCACAGCATAGGTGTTTAGAGCAGCCTCGTTGTCCCTTTGACATGTTGACTTGGCTCTGTGGCTACATCTACTGCTGGATCAGCATGTCATCTCCGTACCTTTCAAACTAAATCATGATGTACAATGAAAGTGCAACGATTCCCTCTTGAAAAAGCTGTGTGAAAAGGTTTATAATTTCTCCAGGAAGCCCTGGGTTGGACTTAGAGCTTTCACCCAACTGGCTGTGCCTGGTAAACCTCTAAAACGATGCACAAGACAGAATCCTTCTCCAGTCCCTGAATCAACTTGACTTAGACTAACTGGTAAACTGGGACCCTGCATCACTGCAGAAGCTGCACCCAGCCAACGGTCAATCTCAATTACTCATCACTCGTGTACCGAAGTCCCCCAAATACTTTACCTCCTTCAATTTACAGGCATATGCCATCCTTTTGTGGATAGAACTATCGCCAGACTTGGTAATAAATCACTCGAGTGAGCGCTGGAGACAAAGACATAATCTGCAAAAAGCAAAGCCGTGACAACCTGATCCCCAAGCCAGATGCCTCTTCTATTGTGTACGCCTTCAAATCCTCCCTACGAAGTCAAGGGGCAGCCTTTGAAAAGTCCATAGCCTTTATTAAATAAGTCAGACTTAATGCAGAGCATGCCAATATAGCTCTCACTTTAAGTGTACAGGGACCAACGGCACACACAAGTGGCCACTGAACCCTTGGCACACATGTGCTGGTCGCCTTTCTTTAAAAGTTAGTTTGGGGATTTAATCTTGTATACAAAATTAATTAAAACATACAGATGAGAATTTAGGTGGAGAGGGCTCCTCAGAGGTCTATTTCAAAAGCAACTGCACACATATTATGTGTGTGGCAGGGGTAAAATGTATAAAAGGCATGGGTTGCTCAGGTTGAGGCGCCACTGTAATCAGAGCCTGCACGGCAAATTATAGTCAGAGACTAAGTCAAACGTTAGGTAATCAACCAGCCAATCACCTCTATGTAACCACGCACATTCACACTGCTTCACCCCTTCACACTGTGCACATAAAAAGTGCATTACATCAGCCAGGGAATTATCGGGTACTCTCCGTCTGCTTCCACACATACTAAAATATTAGCCTCCTCAGTGACCGTTGGGGTGACGTTGATGCAGTCATTGGTTGCGGGGAGCTTCCCATGCACATGCTTAATTTTTTTTTTTTTTTTTGCCTCCTGAAGCACGTTGTGAATGAGAGAGGAATTCCCCCCCCCCCCCCCGTCTTCATCCAGGGCTCTCGTTCCTTCTGTCAGATGCTCTCTTTTTCTGCCTCATCATGCTCTGTACCCTAGCAACAGCAAACTGAATGAGTTGCGACGTCATCGTTGCTCTTTGAAATCTGATTGAACCATGTGACAGAACTTATACAGAAAATATGCGAGGCTGTCATCAACGTGTGTGTATAAAGAGTCAAGTCTATTTGTCAGAAAAGTCCATAAAAAGAAATAAGAAAATATTCCCGGCTGGGGCCTTTCTGTGTGGAGTTTGCATTTTCTCCCCGTGTATGCGTGGGTTCTCTCCGGGTACTCCGACTTCCTTCCACTGTCCAATACATGCATGTTAGGTTAATTGGTGTCTTTAAAATTGTCCTTATGAGTGAGTGTGAGCGTGTGTGTGGTTGTTTGTCTCTGTGTGGCCCTGTGATGGCCTGTCCAGGGTGGACCCCACCTCTCGTCCGATGACCGCTGGGACAGGCTCCAGCCCCCCCGCGACCCGACCGACAGATTCAGCGGGTATAGTAAATGGATGGATGGAAATAAGAAAATATATGTGAATAAAACCAGGAAATTGTGCTGTTAACATAAAAACTAGAATAATGTGTAATGATGAAAAAAAACTTGCTCATTATCATGTAAATGAATCTTTTGGTTGTTTGTTACAGAGCCCCTTTGTGGCTTTATAGTGAAAACATTATTGTTTCAAGGCCCGGGAGTCCTTAAGGCAAAGGAGCCTTTCACCGTGGTGCCACAGTGAAAACAAGGAGTCTCCTCTTTTTAAAAAAAAAAAAAAAAAAAAACATGCTAAGAAATCAAGGTGCCCCAAAAAGGCACACATGCTTTGTTGCTTCAGACCCAGCCTACAAGGATACAAGCACAAGAATACAAAAAGGTACATTTTTGTACCTTTTTGTCTTTACCTTCAAAAGACCAATTTTGCACCTCAAATAAGACAAAAGTGCATCTTTATTTTCTGGTACAGGAATGTATCCACTGGAAACAGCCATCACAGTCAGGATGCAATCACCAGTTAATCTAAAATGCTTGTTTGAAAACCCAGATAAACACAAGGAGAACATGCAAACAGAGGGACCACAGTGGAGACTCCATACTGGGGACTTTCTTGTTTCAAAGCGCCAGGGTAAACCACACTGCAGCCCACACCTAACTATCAAGAATTTAGCCTATATGCTGAAGCCTTAAGGTTGATGATTTAGACCCTTACAGGGTACTTTTCTGAGAACTGTAGCTTTGGGAAGGGAGACATTTTTTTAAAACCTTTTTGTGCCTTTGTGTTAGACAAATATAGTGTGAAGAGATGACGGGAAACTGAGAATGATGAGCAGTAAATGACCAGGACTCATGATAGCACCCCAGAATCATACCTGGGTCTTCCTCTTGTGAGGATTTCTCAATACATGTGATCCATTCTGCTGTTTCGCAGCAATTGCAGTGAGTACTGTAATTATCTCATTTGGAACTAAAAGAGTAAATGTCGAGTTTGGGATGACATTTTGGTTCTGTACAGTTTTAACTCCTTGCGACACTGTGGGAACTATGAATCTAGTAGAAGAGAACATGACTTTACTCTGCTCGCACTCACCAAACTAGAACCTGGGTGAGCGATTTTACTCGTCATCCATGAAGCTTTAAAGAGTTGCACGGCAAAATTAGCAAAGTACTTACCTCCACACGCCCATAAAATCAGCTTTCGCCAGGTTTATGCCTCAGCGGGAGCCCCGTCCCCTGGTTTTGGTGGCAGATTGCTCAGCTGTACTGCATATTTGCTCCTGCACTGTGTGTAGAAATGAGCTCAAATGTTCGAACAAGTAAAACATCCAAACGAAATTTTAATCGTACAAATGGGGGAATTACATGTGAATGACAAAGTCATCCAAAAAGAGAATACTCATGCTCATCCAAAGTACACACCTTCAAGTATGTAAATGTGTTTTAATGTGTAAACCAGGTGGCTGTTTTTATGAAATTATTGCTTAAAGCAATAATATGACTTTAAATCAGCATTTTGATCAGGTTTTTTAAATATGTGTGATAGCTTTGTTGCTTTTATTGCTTTGCTTTGGTTGGGAAGTGAAGTATTCATGTGCTTTATGAGAAATATCAATCTTAACCACGTTGATAAACATGTGAATAGAAGTTTGCAGAAGAAGCTCTCATGAATCACCCTCCCTGGTGATGTCTCCTCTCAGCGTGCGATGTGTTGATGTGGTTTGTGCGACTGCTTCCTGTTGTTTCTCTGTCTCTGCTCAACACAAACGACGCAACATGGAGGCTTGCTGTCCAGAATCTGCTTCTCCTGTTCTGTCCTTGTTCCACTTTACTGCTGTTCTGCTCGGGTCCGCTGCACTGTAAAAACTGATATGCAGGAAATTCATAAATGTCTCCGGAGTGAAGAGGATATGAGTGTGTTGCACACATGCATGTGTGTGCGTGCGTGCTGGCATTTTAATCTGCGTGATGGGCTTAATGCAAATCTGATGGAGTCATGGTCATGTTTAATCTTATGAAGTCTAAACAGATATGTGAGAACAAGAAGGGGGAAGTTTCTGTTTACTGGCCGCCTGCCTTTCTTTTCTCATGACAACAAATCTTAAACCTGGAAGCAAACGGATACAAATGCATCACAGAGCACCTGTGCTCACATGTTTTTCTTAGAACTGTTCCCCCAAAGCAGCAGCTTTTGGCCCAACAGTTCACTGAATATGTTTTTAATTGGTTGTTTCAGATGTTGAGAGCCTGTAGCAATGCCACACAGCACCTCTGCAAATCTCCTCCTCAGGCACAGCTTCACTTCAAACTACCAACTTAATATTATATGGCACGATGGGCAAAATATAATGGAGTCTGATGGAAATGTCCTCAGTATTGCAAGTGATTGATCATTTCCAAAAGTATAGAGTCATTAACGTGCATCTTGTTCGAGCCATGAATTTGAATGAAATCCATTTAGGAAATATAAAAACCTTTTACTGAATTAGCTGATTTTAAATCAAAATGTTGGCCCGTTTTATAGACATTCCTGATTGAGACGAATATTCAAGAGAGGTTACAGCTTGCTTTTTTTGTTTATTTCCATTTTTTTTTAGAGTGCTCTCCAGCTTTTTGTGCATAGAAAATGGATTTAATTTTTATTTGGTACCTGTCAATAG
This sequence comes from Odontesthes bonariensis, assembly GCF_027942865.1. Taxonomy (NCBI): domain Eukaryota; kingdom Metazoa; phylum Chordata; class Actinopteri; order Atheriniformes; family Atherinopsidae; genus Odontesthes; species Odontesthes bonariensis. The sequence continues at coordinate 32,365,720 of NC_134517.1, read as the reverse complement.
ACTATTGAACATAAGTTAATTGTAAGCTGAGCTACACTAAATAAATGGGACTTTGACTGTGCACATATGAGCATTGTTTGGAAGCACGTGTCATACATTTTCACTATATATATTTCTTTTCTCATGTGTCTATACATGAAATCTGCACGGTATCTTTTAACTTATCTGGACTGTTGCTTGTTTTAAATTCATTTAAATGATTTTATTTGTTTATCTTTATATTCCTTTATGTATTTTCAAAGCTTCTTACGCTCCCTGCTGCAATGCTTTTATTTTATGTAAAGCCCTTTGAATGTTATGTACATGAAATGTGCTATACAAATAAATTTGACTTTGACTATAGCAGCGCCTTAGTGACTCCAAACCTCTGCCGGTGGACTGTAAATCCATTCTTTTCTGTCACTTATCCAGCAGAGAATGAATGGACTACAGGGCAACAGTCTGGGAAGAGGTCCACATACCCCCGTCTCCACAGCTACCTCCTTCTCGGTCTGCCCTGAGGCTTTCCCCCAGTGGCACATGCCCAAATCACCTTCTCTGGTAGACCTTTGAAAGGAGAAAAGAGCCCACCTACACTGGCTCTTTTTAATGCAGCAGAACAGTGACCCTCCTCTGAGCCCCGACACGATGACCATTTAAAGGAAGCTCATTTTGGCCACTTAGAGAAGATTGTGTGTGGCATGTTCACTTCTGCCTTCCCTCTCTTGCTCCCATTTACTACGTTGAACAGCTAATCTGAATGAGCTATCTCACCAACAGACCTGAGACCAATTCAATATACTGAATCAGCTGCAAAAAATATTGACAATGCTGACAATACAAGGAAGATAAACTTTCACCAATGTTCTGCTGGTTTGGTGTGTAGAGGTCAAAGGGTTATGGTCCAGGCAGACTCCATGCCCCATCAGAAACGAGACGGATTTACTGCTGAAAATGCAAACTGCTCTCAGTTTGGTTGTACAGGGACCGAATGGCCCATAGCAAAGGACTGATAATGGGCCAATAACCCATACTCCTGAAGCATCTCCTACAGGACACCACTAGAAGCACGGTTGTAAGCCTTCTCCAAGTCCACAAAACACATGAAGGCTTGTAGGGCAAACTCATACACCCTCCAGTATCCTCGCAAGGTTAAAGATCTGATCCAGTTTGCCAAGACCAGAACGAAAACCGCATCACCCTCCTGAATCCAAGGTTTGACCGCCAGCTGTTCTCCAACGTCCTGGAACAGACCGGGGAGGCAAAAAAAAAAGGTTATTACAGGCCCAAGACAAAAATATGAACCTGTAAATGACCAAATATATGCTCTTTAGAAGAAATGATCACCTGAATTTACTTGTTGCTTGGCCTTGACTTGTGTGATTGAAAACTGTCAGTTTGAGTTACTTGGAGCTTGTGTTGATTTTTTTTTGTGGGATGGGAAAAATAGTTTCAATCAACATTCCACTTGGAAAACGAAATCTAAAATGGGGCAGTCAGTCTTCTTCAACTAAAAGTCCTCCCACCTGTTCGCTCCTCCTTATTAGGAAGAAATCAGTTAGCTTTGGAGGCTGTGTCTGTAGGGATGGAGCAGCTTGTTAAGTACTCTCCCTGTGGACCACGCTCTTCTGTAACGACTCTTCTTCAGTGTTGAAGAGAGCTTAGTAGACTGTTTTTGGCTGCTCTCCCTCATTCCAGCGATTCCTTGATGCCTATGGGCATTGGCACAGAGAGTGGGATGGAGGGAGGGAATGCTCAGGCTTAGACCCCACTGTACAGGGTCAGCTGTTGCCCCAGGTGCACATGGGGAAACACTTAGCTGCTCTCTTGTTGTTCCACATCTCCCTCTGTTTCTGTCAGAGTCTTTCACTTTCTTCTTTTATCCCCATTTCTCTCCGTGCACACCCACCCAGACGTGCCGTTCTCATTCCACACGCAATGTGATACTTGCGACTATCCGTGCTCGTGTTTGAACGAGTGCTCAGATCATTAGCTGCTCTGTCGTCTATGCTCACTGCTGTCTCATCGTCATTCGAGAAGTGTAGTTTCTCTTTGATTCCAGTGTTTTATCCCTGTGCTCGCCATTATCCGTCTGTTATGAGTATTTGTACTGACTTTGTGTCCTTCTGAACTCTATTGCCAGACCTGGTACGCTCATCAAACGTTAGTTGTGTTTGGCAGATGCTGTGACATTACTTTACCTGGTCAAGAACACAGAAAGTTATTCTACACCAGCTGTAAATTACAGTTATGGGACTATTTTTGTCAGACTTTTGGCTCCCAGAGGAGACCATTTTCAAGGCAAAGACGCCTGTTTTTTTTTTTTTGTTGCACACTAGTCTCCAAAAATTATAGCCCATTTTCATTTTTTCCATGTTGCTTAGAATAAGGTTGAAAATCAATCTTTGAAATAAGGACCTCGACTTTCGGTCTCTCACAGATACTATGAATCGGCTCGAAACATCTTTCCAGCTGTGAGGTTAACTGACAGAGACAAATATTTAACTCCTTGGATAAAAGATTGAAGATTTGCTATTAAATCACCCTAAATTCTTGGACAAAAATCTGTTTGGACTTGTGAATGTGTCATTGAGTTGAGACTTGACCCTGCCCCTCTAATCCTGTTCTGATGAGGAGATGACTCATGTCCCGTCAGGTCCAGTCACAACTCATGTGCTCATGGTGACAGCAGGATCAGACTGCCTACAGCCAAGGTGAGACTTGATCAGGACTGGGACATCTCTCACATCCTTCTCCTAACAGTCATTGGCTGCTTTGCTGATGTAACAAGGGTGCAACCTGACCTGCAGCCTTAATCATTGCAGCATCAGGGCATGGTGCAAAATGCTAACCAGGCAGTGACACATCACTAAAACGGATTTAAACAGCACAGGAAGTAAAGGAGTTTATCATGATCTTAAAAGGCGAGTTACCTGTCCACAGCTGTCACGTATCACTAACTTTACTTTGCTTTTATTGCTGTCAACTACCCAACTACTGCTATAGAAAGAGTTTGTAAAAGATGTCAGAAAGCTGTTTTTCTAGCAGTTTGTCATCTCAGAGTAGCCCTAGTTTTTGCTCAATATATCTTCTGCTTTTTCTTCTGCTCTCTGCCTCCCCCCCCACCTTCCTCCACCCTCCACTCTCCGCATATGGGATTCACATTTGGCTTCAGCGAACATTTTCTTAATGCGATATTATGATACATTATCTGAAGCCATTTACTCCCTGTCACCACCTCTCATGTGGACACAAGCTGAGTAAGCTGAGGAGAGGCTGTCAGATTCTGTCCAGGTGAGTTACGGCCATTTAATTTGACACTGTTCGCAGCAGTGATCATTTACAATGCCCGAAAGTGTAATCAAAACACAAACTGTGCTTACGTGGGTCTCTCGCTCTTTTTCTCTCAGAGCCTGTTGGTGGTGTATAGGTTTTCACTCCCTCCTGCTGCCGGCTGTAAATCGCTCTGTCGAAGGTGTGTGTGTGTGTGTGTGTCTGTGTGTGTGTGTGTTAAGCGACACAAGGTGAGAAATTTGGAGGTCAGCCGAGGTCTTTCAGGTAATTGCACTTCTTAAACTTTTGACCCACTAAGCCCTACTTACTGTGGTGCAGCTTGCTCCCCTTATTTCCCCTTGAGAGTTTTGACTCCGCATACCAGGACGTGTGTGTATATGTGCTTGTTTGTGCGTGATACAATGAGTTTCTGAACATATGCTGTCAGCCTCACACAGCCCATGTTATTCTTTTTCACCTTTTCTTGGCATGTTACTTGTTGTTATTCCCACACCGCCCCTTCTTTATTTAGCCAAGCGATGAAAAAAATTCACGAGTTTGTCTTGTTCGGTCCCTATTCTGCTGTCCTACTCTGTTCCTGTGTGAAACATATTGAAACAATAGCACTCAGGCTCTGGATGATATGACTTATTTTATCTGGCTGTATCTTCCTTTCCCCTACTAAATTTTTCTCACAGCTCAAGTAGAGAATTACACCATTGATATCAGTGTCAGTTTACTCTGTTTCTTTCCGTGATATTTGGTTAAACCTCAAAGAGTTACACCAAGTGAACAAATTCTGAGATGTTTTCTAAGAATAGAATCAAAACTATATCCTGAATATGAAAGTCATTTACAGGTGAGAAGCACGACATTTATTAGGTTTAAGAGTGTCATTAGCAAAGGAGAAAAATGTCTGACAGAAAAAAAAGAGGCAGACGAAAGATTCTCGGACCTCTAAATGACGATGAGCTATTGAAACCTCACATATTAGATTGTGCAGGGAAAATGTTTGTGTTCACAGCTCTGCAGCTGGAAAAATGCCCAACACATGTTTGTGTGACAGCGTGACAGTTTGTGCAACTTTCAAGAAACATAATCTGTTGATTCATGTCCTGGGAAAGCATAGGCTGTATCATGGGGGATCCAGATGAGGAGCCAGAGGTGTGCTACCCCTGCTGGGGTTTGATTGACCCTGAACCACCCCTATCCAGCCACTGGTGGCTTGATGAGTAAATATTACAAACCGTAGCACTTTTTTCACTTCTAACTACTTGTGTGATGCTGTGTCTGTGTCATGTTGGAAATAGGACAACAACGAAAAAAGAAAAATCCAACTTAGATGTTATTAAAAGAGTATAGACAAGTGAGACTACGGCACTTTAGATATAGATATAGAAAGAGTTGCAAATGCAGAAATTTGTGAAAGTTGTGGTGCGTTCCATTTGAACCCCCATTCTCCCTACCAGTCCTAAAAGAGTCCCTTTTGGACTTGTAAGGCATCCCAAGTTGGTAATTAACAAATGCTAGTGAAGATTTCCACAGCAAAATGTACTTTATTGTGTATTTTTGTATCTTCCCTGACCATAATCAGTTATTTTGAACAAAGTTGTACACTAGTACAGTAAAAAAAAACAAAAAAAAAACCTGCATTCTCTCTGTTGAACTTGATCATAAGTACCATGCTTGAGAATTAAGTGTCTTTCCCCTTTCTCTCCAACCAACCTCCTTCCACAGTTCATAAAACTTGTTGATAAGTCTGGTTTTCCTTTCGCCATTTACTCTTGGTGCCGCTAATCACAGCCACAGAGGCATAACTGGCTGCATTCAGCTGAAGTTCAGGGCCCTGTGCAGAAAGATATGGTAAAGAGATACCCATTGTGTTGAAAACTGACACAAAGGGCTCTTGACCAGGTGTCAGCTAGAGCTGGGAGTTGGAATGCGTTGACTTGTGGAAAAAATGTAAACAAGATGTCTGAATTGAGTCTGTTGGAGCCAGAGGTGTTTTGAAGCTAGCACCTAGTGGCCATTGTGATATTGCACTTTAAGAGACAGAGTGTAACTATGTCTGCCATAGTCTACAACCACAACTTATGGAAATACAGTTTCAGAATTCCATTAAATAAAAGAAGAGCTTTCACAGACAAGTCAAATCTGTTCTTCGTGATTGGAAGTGTAGCAGTACGTGCACCTCCACGACTATCATCCAAGAAATCTGAGCTCGTCCTCCATCTGACTTTTTCAAACTTTTTAAACTTCACTTTTGTTTCCATTCAAATTTTGGTGTAGTTAAAGGCACATGAACCACCTGGAAACAGTGTAACCATTGCTCTTAAGAAGACATTGTGACTTGTCTTTACAAAGACTTTCCAAAATCATCCTCTTCATGTTAGAAGTTGTGCACCAACAGCAAAATACACAAACATGGTGCAGACGGGAAAGATACTGCATTACTTTACAGCATCAACCACGCTTCTTCAGAGTGTTTTCACATGCACATCATCATCTAAGGTCTGATCATATTACTGATGTTGCGTTTACTAAAATCACGATTAACCTGGTCACTCCTATTCCCGTATACAAGGTCCAGGTTTCTGATGATGTGTCCAATTTCTTTGACAGCAAAGAATAACTTGGGAGTCTTTGCTAGAGTATTTTCAGATGAGTTATCTGAGAGGATTCTCAGGGTACAGATGAATAGTCAAAAAAATTACCTTCCAAAGCACTTTTCTTTTGCTTCTATCAAATGCATCATAAGGTCAAGGAATAATGGGAGAGGAACTTTGGCAAAGACAACCTCCTAGCAGAGAGAATCTGACTGCACTTTCAGAGGCATGATGTGGGTTTGCTGTGGTGAAACTGTTGTAAAAACGTGGGCAATCCAGAAAGAGCATTACTTTATCACCAGAGCCTGTCATCCAAAACAACAAATAAGTAAGCAAAAGGACCCATCAGTGAAACATTCACCCTGTGGGCCTCGCATTTATGGACATTAATCCTATTTAACACAACTGCATGTAAATATTAGAGCAATGCTTAAATGTTGTGGACTGGACTTATTTCATTTTTCCTTATTAAGGATTTTCCCATGTTTAGAAGATAAAAAAAGGCATTTTCATTTAGAGAATTCGACCTCGTCAGACACATCCCCTTGGCTGTTATACGTCAGGAATCTTCCTTAGCACAAGTGATGTAATAGTCTTTTTCTGCTTGGGACGGTTCCTTACTAAGTGAAATGACTCAGAGGTGTCTGGGTACTAATGATGAGAGCTGGTCAAATCCACTTAATACTAAGGAGAGGAGCTTTAATGCTTCCTTTTATACTCCGGAACATCATTTATGACAGAAAGGAGATGGATCTATTCCACACTTTTCAGTGACACATGATTATATTCATCTATTCATTCTAACAGTGATTTCTCTGGATAGATATCAGGACATGATGAGATGAGGCAAGCAGCCTGTGACAACAATAACTTTAGCTTTTGTTCTTTTTTCTTTCCTTTTTAAGCTACCAATGTCGATAATAAAGTAATCTCTTTACTTTGATACTTTGTCTGCATTAGACATAATGTATATTTATTGAACGTCTGTAGTTTCAGTGCTGCAGACCCACATCACAGCTAAATGTGGTTGGATTCTTATTGTGGCATGGATGTTTTTTCTTATGTACCATCTTTCCTTATCCTCCTCAGGTTTTTCCACACAAATTCAGGGAAAACGGCTTAGGGAAAGATGATGGAAAGTGATTTTTCTGACTGCTCTACCACCCGTTAGAGGTTGTTTGTGAATACAGCCTTTAAAATGCAGAGCTGGAAGCTGGGGGAGTGATGTAATACAGCGTATTACAATTATTGGGCATCTGTTGTGCACACTGCCTCATAGAGGGTATGACTTTCAGAGTTTTATTAGCTTTCTATTGATTGTAGTTTGTTCCTTTTATATTTTCAGGGTGTCTCTGTATTGATCCGTGTGAGAGTGATGGATGAAGTTGTACTGCTGTTGTTCTCATAATTTCCAAACATGCAGGCATTTGATCATATAATGTAATTGTTTAAAGATGAAGACAAATTAAATTTCTTTCAGGCAGCTTTATTACTTGGCCTACAGAGTCATGCATATTTTATTCACACATAGTGAAGTGAGTGAGGCTGAGCGTGCTTTTGGTTTTCTTTTTTCCATTTCATTCTGCCCACAGACGAAGCGTATCTGTGCTTATAACACAAAAGAGTGACATCAACAGAGGATTGCTGAGGTGACTTTTTAAACCTCCCATTTGACGCCTTCTTCCCCTCACCCACCCCACCTGCATACCCCCACCCTTCATGGGGAAGAAAGCATGTGAAGAGGACGGCAACAAGGGCCAGTTGTTTTTGAATAAACTAAATCCGCTAACAGTTTTATAACCCTGACCTCGTAAAACTGGCTGCAGCTTTTGGTCAGCTCTTCCCCCTGATGGGGCGAGCAGGGCCGTTGAGGCCTGGAATTCCCATTTGCCGCCGTGGAGCGTGTCGGTGCGTCAGCTGCTGTGTTTGTGAGGGAGACAGAGAGAGAAAGGGCGTATGATATACGACTGCTGTGTCACGATCCACATGTGACGGCCGTCCTCACGGGCAGAGCATCCAGGCTGCTCCCTCGTTCTGGCGGTTCCCACTGTTCAAGCCGGAGTGAGGGAGTGTGTGACTGTGGGATAGAAGAGGAGAGGGAGGAGAGGGAGGAGGTGAGACTGAGACAGAGGGAGGAGAGAGTAGTGCTCAGACAATCAGTGTGTGTGAGAGGGAGGTAGAAACAAGAGGAGCTGGCTGGGAAACAATAGTAGAACAAATCCAGTGTTGCATGCAGGATCTCAACCTCTCTGCTGCCGGCTGTTGAAGGTAAGACCACCAGCCTGGGTGTCACACACCTGGATCAGCATGCTTGCACCTACAGGACAATTCTTCTTTACCCTCTTTATGAATATGATACGCTGAAAACGTTTCGGCATTTCTTTGTTTGCCTTTCTGCATAGCCGCATCACACATGTTTGTACTCCCACGGAGTTTGAGGGACACTTCTGCTCACTTCTTCTCATCCTCCAGCTCAGCCGAACATTCCTCTTTTACAGCAGGTCTTTTCTGCTGCACGTGCAGTCCCACTCAGTCAGAAAGTGCAAGTGGTTGTGATTAGGACGCAGTGTGACATGACTCATAATACGAGGAAACATGTTTGTGTTGTCGCCGGTGGATTTGCTAATCAGGCGCTGACAGAAAGACTAGAAAGGTAATCTGTGCTCACTGGTATTCGGATATCTATGTGTTTTACAGGTTTGTTATGTCCTTGAGTGTATGATTGACTTGGCCTGTTGCATTGGACCCCAAGGCTGCTGACTTATGGTAGAGGGAGATGATGACAGATATAGCAGACTCTGTGGTAGGTAGGAGGAGGAGGAGGAGGAGACGGGCTACTACTTCCATTTGACTGAGAAGGAGGAGGCAAGTGTGTGTGTGTGTGTGTGTGTGTGTGAAATAGAGAAGTTGTTTAGATGAAAAATGATGTGACTGAAAGAGAATAGTGGAGAATGAGAGGGGTGAGAGAAACAGCTCAAGTAAGAGGAAGAAACATCTGAAATTGAAATCGGGAAAAGTCGGTAAAGGACACAACAAATAGGAGAAACAGAATGAAACTGAGATGTGTGAGAGATGTGGAGAGAAAGACTGAGTGATGCAAACATCCCTGCAGACATCCCTCTCAACTTCCAGTGACAGCAGATGAGAAACAGTTTGAACTGTCAGGAAAAGTTTTCAAACTTCGGATCATCTTCAAACTGTTTGGTGGAGAAAAATGCGAGCGAGGCGAGTAGGAGGTGGTTTGAAACGTCGCAGCCAGGTGCAGATAGACAGCAATGCTCTGGCAGAGAACTGCACGGTTAGTTTTCATGTCTGAGCTCTCGTGTTTCATTTTCTCACACATGCATGCAAACACACACACTGGGGCCTATTGTGGATGTATTTATTTGGACAGTGTTGAGGCTCTGATAGGCAGTTCACAGTGTGTCACCGCTGCAGGAATGTGCTTCTGACAAATGGATGCTCTGCACGAACTGCGGGCCATCGATAGGATCCTCAACGCCACCCTGCCAGACAAGCATGTGACAGATATCCCTTGCCTGAAGAAAACTGGTCCTGCACGATAACACAAACATCCCTTCGACTTCTTCGCTTGCTCCTTTCACCTCGGGCTGGGAGCTGAATGGAGGATTGATCTAGTTACACGCACAGCTTTTAGCCTCCAGCGCCAACATTCCCTGCGTAATTATTCTTTTTTTTCTGTCTGATGAGGAGCTGATCTTAGGATTTGAGGTTTGTGTGTGTGTGTGTCTGTTGACCCAGCAAGATTAGGGGGATCTGTTTTTATCAAAGCAACTTCACCACAACCACAGCTCTCACACTGCAGCAGCCAGGAAGAAAAACAAATCTGAGAATATTCATGCAAACGTGTCCTCTGTCTGTAATGTTTCTGAGAAGCTTTAATTGTAAAGCTAACACAAGCTCAGCTCCGGCTCACATAGCTGCCTTTCATTGGCTGTACACCGCTCTCGAATCCACACTGTTTGTCTTATCTTTACTGGGGAGGGATATATTTAGTGAGGAGCTTAGCTTTTAGGAGGTTGGCGCGTGGAAAGGGTGGAGAGGTTGAGTGTGTGTGTTTGAGAGAGGAAGTTTGTGTGTGTGTGATTCGGCTGCTGGCGTCAGTAGACGGTGGAAGAGCTTGGCACTCTGCATGCCAAACCGTGTGTGTGTGTTTGTGCATATTCTTTGTGTATGTGTGTGTGTGTGTGTGTGTGTGTGTTGCTGGAGGACAGGTCTGTACACCACCACCACCCAGCCTCCCCCCTGCGCTGCAGTCAGGAATCTGCCCTTTAGTTTATTAAAAGCTGGTGAAACAATGGAGGGGGTGAGGCCGGGGATGAGAGCAGGTGGGGAGGTGAGCAGAAAATCATGACGTAAACTCCAGGCACGGCGCAGCACTCAGGCAAATCACAGGAGAGTGTGATGATGTAATTGGAAAGTCGATGAAGAAGAGACATAGAGGTACTCTACCTGTCATTCTCTCCTCCTTCAGTGTTTTTTTCAAGCACCTGTTTTCACAGCAGGAGCTCTATAAGCGAGCAGCCTGTTGCCGCTGCAGACAGGCCGATCCCCGGACACCAGCTGCAGCTGCCGGTTGGCCTGGGTGATAAAGCAGAAGATCCCCCTTGATGATCAGGCTCCTCAGTCAGGCCCACCAGCATCCCAGTAATATTTAGAGCTCCAAATCAGCAGCATGAAGTACATCAGACTGTGTACCGCTTGCACATATGTGTGCGGGTTTGTATGTGTGAGAGTAAAAACCCATAAGTGAGGTGGGTAGAGGATATTTATACCTGCACCCCACTGGGAAGAACAAAACATTGTGGTGAGGATGGAGAAATTCTGTTCTGCACGACATATGGCTTGTACAGTTGGGAGTCTCCATGGTGTAACTGCTCCTAACAGATTTTGAGATAATCCATTTATTTTTCACTTTTTGAGTTTTTCTAAGCTGTTGTGTGTCTGAGCAGAATAGAAGCGATCAGAGCAGTTAGTTTTATTTATTGATCTGTGACCTGGCTGTATACAGGACTCTGGTTAAGTGCAAGGTGTGATAGCAGCCACCTACTGAGTAGCTACAGTAAGATCTAAATGAATGTGCTGGATTTGTATGAGGTTATATGAAAAAATTTAAAGTTTTACATACAAGGACATGAAATTACAACACATGACAAATTACACTGAAGTCTTATATATATTATTTATTGGTCAAAAACTAAGACAGAATTCAGAAGCACTGTGTAAAAACCTAAGTCCATCCTTACTGCCTCCAGAGGAATGAAGAGATTAAGTAATGGCCAGGTGATGCTAATCAACTGCAACTGATTTATTGATCAGTAAGTGGGAGCACCTCCATAAAAGCAGAAGTTTTGGCAGTTTGCTGGTCTGGAGGATTCAGGTGTGTGTTAACACAAAACCTAGGAAGAAAGACATCAGATGATGTAATGATGTTAGAGAAGCAGTTGTTGCTGCCCATCAATCTGGGAAAGGCTATAAGGTTATTTCCAAAATAATTTGGAGTCTGTCATTCTACAGAGAGAAAGATTATTCACAAGTGGAAAACATTCAAGATAGATTTCCATCTTTCCACGGGTGGACGTAACAGCAAGTTCACTCCAAGGTCAGACAGTGCAATGTACTGCCGAGAAACTGCAAAAAAAACAAGAGCTACATCTCATACTCTACAAGCCTCAGTTAGCATATTAAATGTTAAAGTTCATGACAGTACCATGAGAAAAGACTGAACAAGTATGGCTTGTTTGGAAGAGTTGCAGGAGAAAGCCTCTTCTCTCTAAAAATAATATGGCAGCACAGCTTAGGTTTGTAAAGTTACATCTAAATAAACCACAAGGCTTCTGGAACAATGATGAGACCAAAGTGGGGATGTTTGGTCATAATGCACAGCAGCACGTTTGGAGGAAACCAAACACAGCATATCAGCACAAACACCTCACACCAGCTGTCAAGCACGGCGGTGGAGGGCTGATGATCTGGGCTGGTTCTGCAGCCACAGGACCTGGGCACCTTGCAGCCATTGAGTGCACCATGAACTCCTCTGGATACCAAAGTGTTCTAGAGTCAAATGTGAGGCCATCTATCTGACAGCTAAAGCTTGGCTGAAACTGGCTCATCAACAGGACAAAGATCCCAAATACAGCAGCAGATCTGCAGCAGAATGTGTGAAGAAGAAAAGAATCAAGGGGTTGCAACGGTCCAGTCAGAGTCCAGACCTCAGCCTGACTGAGATGTTGTGGTGGGACCTTAAGAGAGCTGTGCATAAACCAATGCTGCAAACCTCAATGTCCTGAAGCAACATGGTAAAGAAGAGCGGGCCAAAATTCCTCCACAACGATGTGAGATACTGATAACATCATACAAAAAACATTTACTTAAAGTTATTGCTGCTAAAGGTGGTTCTATAAACAAATAGCTGAATTGTGGGGTGGACTTGGTTTTTCACCCAATGCTTGTTCATCAGTTTTTGTTCAATAAATAATGACACAGTATTTTGTCACGTGTTCTGTTTCAACTGAGGCTATATTTACTTGGTAGAACCTATTCTAAAACCTGGTGATTATTTTAATCATGTCATGATATGTAAAACGTAAAAATGTAAAACCTTAAAGATTACTTCCCTTTTACCTTCTTATTCACATGATTTCCACTATATATCCTCTGTACACAAGTATCTGACCCATCATGACAACAAAAGCAATTATGTTGATGTTCCTAAATTGATACTATGCAATAGTTTTGATTTGATACAAGTAACAAATATATTCTATGTGAACATGTTCCCTTTTCATTTTACAGACTTGAAATAGCTGCATGTGTTTGTCTCGGTTGGAGCAAGCAGCATTGTAGCTTTACCTCTCCTAGATAAACTACATTTTTATTAAAATACTTGTATTTTATCAGAGATAGTAAAGATTTAGAAGCTGTTTGAAAGCATGCATGTTAAGTTTCACGTTTGATTTAAGCCGTGTTTGTTTTGGTCTGAATTGATCTGTTTATGTGCCGTACACAAAAGACCAAAACCTTTTTTTTAAAGTAAAGCGTAAGTGTATATCAATACAGACAAAGCTGCGCTGATTCACTCGTATTTTTCTGTTTCCTTTGACGTTTTGGCAAAACGTGTCTGAAACTGAGACTGAAAATAAGCTCATTAAAACTATGTGTCGACTTGCGGTCACTTAAATCATATCCTACCCTGCTCTAATAAAATCCTGATTTTCTAACATCATCTGAAAAAAATCACCAAGTATCTTAAAAACAATATCTGTGCATTAAATTTAGTTATCCTTAGATATATGATCCCAAAGAGAAAGGGATTTCACATTGTTTGCTCTCACAGCATCATGGCATTGGAATTACTTAAGTGAATAACTTGGTTCCTGTGCATGTATATGATTATAAGGATGGTGGCCCAGTTAAATGCCCCATAGCGTGACTGAAATCTGCGCGTAACCAGGGATGGAGATAATTCATGATTTGCAGAAACATGAAATGCTAAATCTTCTGTTGCACCCACTGGGCTAGCATGTCCCACCTGAAGAGTCAGCATCTCTATCAGGTGACAATTGCACAGAAGAAAAGAAGCAACTTAGTTAAGACCTTTTGTCTGGGATTAATGATTAACATCATATGCTTTTTTTCTAAAAGTTTTGTTAAAAGTTTAGGTTTTGAGAAATCCTGAGAAATGCTTCGATAGCCCGCAATATGCCCGTTGTGAACATGAGCTGTAATGCGAGACAACCAAGTAATTATCAAGTGTTGTTGGTAAAGTTCTTACTGCAGACCTATTTACACCAAAATTCAAAGCTACACAGACCTGAAATATGAAGTTATGCTGACTATGACTTGACAATAATTTCTGCAAATATACAGATGTTTCAGCGCTGAACATCCACCCTGTTTTTCGCCTCCCAGTTAAGTGCATTATCAGTCAGTGGAGTCTTACCTCTGGCTCAGCTTTACCTGAAACTTATCATAACTTCAATAATTTGGCACAAACCCCCTAAGATCCATAGCAATCTCTTCTTTAACTGACCAATGTGGAGTTCTCGGTACTCAAAAACTAATTAGAGAGCCATTTCTGAGAGCCCAGAGGCAGAAAAAATTATTACACAGCAAGCATTTTATGTAACTTCAGACCAGTCTGAGGGTCTGCATTTACCGCTTATTAAAAGTCATATCATCTTTCGTGGAGCAAATCAAATTAAGCAAATTCCACTTGAGTTTTGTAGGAACAACTTTAGCAGAATTGCTGAAGGGCAAATAATTTATGAAGGGCTCAGTACATGCAAAAAGATCCAGCCTGGTTTAAGAATAACTGGAAAGCAGAACCACATCACTACAATATGACCCCTTTCTTACATACCACCACCCCTCTTGCCTGAAGCTTTTGGATTTGGAGAGCTATGAGATGTTGATTCCAAGCTTAAATTCTGAAGTTATTGTGATGTCTCTGTTAGATGCTATGGTGGGAAAGACACCGCTGACCCTCACCCACGGTACAGCGGCAGAAGTGTGTTTATATTTAAAGTGATGGTTCGGAGTAGATTCACCCTAGGGTCATTTGAACTGTGATATCCAGCCAAGTAGCCCACCCGAAGTTTTTTCGATATTGGCTGAACATCAGCTGAGTTACTGAGTTATCCCGAATAGCTTAGTACAAGCGCTAACGGACCCGGGAAGTATCTCCAAAATTACCACACTAAAATCACATGTCATGACACCAAACTTCTACAGTAGTACAAATATGGTCTGTACTCACAAAACGATGCATTTGGAAGTTTGTACATAGTCCAGGAGTTTATTATTATCAACACAAGCCTGATAGCTTCTCTGCTGCTAAAGCTGCGTCGACGTCACTTCTGGGAGCTTCAAAGTAAGATGAGGGTTGATCTACTACTGTAGACAACAAAGTATATGCTATATTCTACATGTTTTTTTTATGAATTTTTATGTTGTAGAGTTGTGAATTTATTTTATCAATGGAGAAATTGAGTAGCCTTGCTATTGGTTGGTATCAGTGGCTGGGAGTCATCATTGTGTGATTATCTGTTGTGTTTAAATCAAACTCGACGTTTGTTTCTGCAGATGCAGACGTGGTCTCTGCTTTTAATTTAATGTTGAATATATTTACAGGGATGGCCTTCAACAATAATGGAAACAAGATAATCGGCATAATTGATTATTGTTCTGCATTCCGTAGCTCAACAAAGCTCCCGTTCTGTGATAAACCCAACACGTAACTTTGACTTATGGATGTGGACTTTAAAGGGACTGACGCCCTGAGAGCTGGCTTTGTACTGTTTACTGTTGAAGTAAATTATGTTAAAATCCCATATTACAATCCTTTTTTTGCTTTCCTGGCACTTTTTATTCAATTATTTAGCTTTTGTTCTGGTCTTAGATGTTTTAATGGGAAAATGATTGGTAAATTAACTTGAGTTTTAATCAGCTAGATATGAAAATAACCATGACAATAAATAAACTTGTGAAACACTATTACCATTATTGGCAGCCCTACAAAAAAACAATTAGTTTGTGATAATTGGGGGGGGGGGGTCATTATTCCTAATTTTCAGGCAAAAAGTAAATGACTCCAGCAGAGTGCTAAGTGCGGCTTTAAATAATGAAAAGAAAAATCTGGGAGTTTGAAAGCTGATTGTATTTCACATGAGGACCCACCACTACTTTGTATATTTATCTGTTAATGTGACTGCATGCAGTTCAGATAGCTGCTCCTTCAGGAATGTTGATGGCGTTCAGTAACTGAAAGATTAATGGGAAGGAGTGCATGTCTGAAAGGAGATATATGTTTGCTTTTTTTTCAAGAGCCAATGTAGTTAGTAGTAGATTTTTTTTCCTAAAGCTAACCCAATTGCTAGTGAGAAAAAAAACAAAACATGCTATAACACAAGGTTGATAAGAGGTTCAGAAAGTGGTGTTCAAGTAATTAAAATCCCGTCCTCTCATTTAGGACTTGAGGTGGGTCTCAAGGACAATGTCGAAAGAAGACAAAGCTTGAAAAATATAAAGATGATGGCCAACCTTGGCACACACTTCACTGTTCTGTCTGAACAGAATAACTCTACCTTTTTGATGCAACAGCAGCCCCTCCACTGTTTTCTGTTATTACCTCTGATATATGTATGTTATTTTTAGAAGTTTATTGGATGGAGCCTGGCCTCGCAGCGATGTTTCTACAAGAGTCATCAAGTGAAGTTGTTTACCTTAATGGAGGTGAAATTTCATGGGTAATTCAGAATGAATGACTTGTTGTACTTTGTAGAGTTCTGCTGCCAACATAGCTGCATTACGTAATGAAAACAGCAAGGACCCAAGGTGACACGATGAGTTTGGATCCAGCACTCCTCCCAAACATAATCACTGTAGTTTAGACTTCTGCAGTGCAACAGAGTGGTACGAGCTCTAGGAGTGGATGGTCTGGGGTAAATGTAGAGGCAATGGAAAAGGAATGAAGGAGGCACTGGTTGTACTTTAAATTAGAGGACACCGAGGATGTGTTTGTGTGGCTATCTTGAGACGGGTTTGGTTTGAGTGGTTGATGGAGGTGATTCCAAACCGTGAATCCAGGAAAGACGTGGACCGAGACGGTTTGCTGGTCATTATATTTGGACAAGAAAGGGGAGGGGGAGTGTTTGAGCGGATCCAGCTGCCTTTTTGTAAACCGTCAGGACTCTATAAATCTGAACAGGACAGGTGAGGGTGAACTCGACAGGAGGAGGCCACGCTGGCCTTATGCTGCACCAAACCTCATGACCTTCTTTAGCTATCTCTATCAACCGATAAAGACACACATGGATAACTTCTCACCCTCAACAGAGCAGTAATGAACTCTCGCTCAGACACATTCTCCATTTATTATCCTAAAAGCCCTCATTATCTGAACCAGCTGCCATTCATAGCTATGTATTGATATCACCAGCTTTCAGAGCTTAAGCCCGAGCAGCCAAAAGAGACTGTAATTATGATGTGTAGTCACCTTGTATTGAGGGATGTCCCCTGCCTTAGTGCAGTTAGAACAGGATGGCCTCGGCTGGCAGACGACAATCAATAGAAAATCATCTCTGCTGGGCATAAAAGGGTGGGAACGTCTGGACAGCTCAACTAATTGTTAATCAGAAAGGACATTGCTGGCAGCAGACCAAAATTACGTTTGGGATAGGGGAACGTTTATTTTGCTTGTCCTGGTATTAACAAGGCAGACCGCTGCTGTCATTATCTTTGTTTACTTTCCATCACGGTAAGGCCAGAACCTGTTGTCTGTTTAACAAAAACACATGTTCTAAAGGGGAACTGTGATTTATCAGGAAATGCCGAGGATGTTTTCCTGGTGTGACCGTAACCCCAGCTACATTGTCCCGTTTGATCTGAATTGATTTAGCATGTTTTCACTTCACAAAATCTATTTGCAGGGTTTAGACGATGCTGCAATCATACATGCTTTCTGCTCAACCGAACCAGGAGCATCATCGAGTGAAAGCAGGAAAATGTTGGCCTTGGCTTTAACTTCCCAAATTCATTACATGTGTTGGTTTGATTGGAAATTTGCACACTTTTATTTCCCCAAAGGATAGAAATCCCTAAACTCCCAGTACTATCTTTTGTCTCCGGTATTCAGTCCAACATCAAGACTCTACAGTAGTCGCAAATATTTATTTGGTTTGACATACAATTTAAAATGTGGATTTTAAATTTGACATCTGGATTTAAAATTAGTTAAATGCAACCTTAGTCGAACATCAACAAATTAAATGTTGCATCATTATTTATTTAACAAAAACTAAGACAGATGCAGAAGCAGTGTGTGAAAAGTAAGTCCACCCCAGCTTTAACTTGAAGCAATCCTTTTCTGTTTGATCTTATCAGTCTCTCACATCTCTGTGGACGAATTTTGGCCTGGGTTCATTGAGGTTTGCAGCATTCGTTTATGCACATTTTGGAAATGGCCTTATAATTCTTCCCAGACTAATGGGCAGCAACAATTACTCCTTAAAGATAATTGCTGATGTCTTTCCTCCTTGATAGCACACACCTGAATACTCCAGCCCAGCACACTACCAAAACCTTTGCTTTCATAAAGGTGCTCACACTTACTGATGATCAAATACAATTAAATGCATTTGATAAGCCGCTACTTACCATCTCAGTTCCTTTGGAAGCAGTACAAGTATACTTAATTCTGCATTTTGTCTTAGAAAGATAATGATAATAATTCGAAAGATAATGACACACTGTTATATGTCGTGTTGTTCATCTGCGGTTGCACTTATGATGTATTTATCAATTTAAAAACCTGGTAAAGACCAGATAATTTCTTCAAAATGTCTGACTGCATACTTTCTTTTTTTTTATACATATATAATGTAGGATTCATTTTGGTATTTCATAGATAAACTGAGTGTTAGAGATGGTTTAGGTAGGTTCACTTCATGTTGTTGACAAGATACAGTATAGACACTGACATAATGTGCTCTATGAAACGGTAAATTAAGGTTAATTTAGATGATAGATTTTAAAAATCGCTGATGAAGGATCACATATGGATTCTCTGAGAATGAATGAAGCAAAATAACACAGATCTGATCACTCTTTTTTTAATGTTCTTCGTGGTGGCTCACAGCACATTCTCAGTCCATCTTTGTAGGATTGGCCCCCATTCAGAGTCAAAAGTAACGAAAGAATATTTTTCTCAGAGGTTTATTCTCAGCAGTTCTTCACTGGGGTTCAAGCATCAGTTGCCCTGTTTCTTTAGGTCCACATATGGTTCAAATAAAAAGAGTATAAAGTACAATAAAAAACCACCAGAAAAAAACGAACTTTCTTTTGGTTTCTTGGGGGCAGAAGAACCGTATTATCATGTCTTAAGTAAATGCATTTAACGGTGTATTGACTTATCCAGCAGATAGACGGTGTCATTTGAATTTTGTTGTAGATTTGTCTGCAGATACCTGGTGAATATGTTTCTTCCTCCGCACTTTCCTGTTCACACATGCACGTCCGAGCAGGACATTCTCTGCTTAAGACGTTTTCTCACATCTGGAAATGCTCTGGAGTGGTGCCTGGATAAAGTGCTCAGAAGGCAGGATGATAAAAATACACTGTTGAAATATCAACGTTTCATTTACAGCATGACTGATAAGGCTTCCTACCTATCTGTTGATCACAGATTTCGTCTTGATATCAATGCATTTTTTTTTTTCATTTATCCACAACATACATTTGTAACATACCTGTCAGTAGAAACTAACTAAATCTAAATCAGCGTGGACATTTTTTGCATTAATGTTTGCCCTTAATTCTCCAGAGGATTACCACGTAGAGTCGCACTCTGTCATTTCCTAGAGTTATTACAATGCAGTCTCGATAATAAGTCAGGACCGACTGTTGTGGACAAACAAGCAATCTCTGAAAAATCTTCAGAAATTGTAAGGTCTGCCGTGCATATGTGAAAACTACTTTTGTCCAAGACTGACATCTTTATCTGGTCTCCACCGGCTCCTGAGGGAGATATCTGACCCTTTCGATGCACCCCGCTGCTCACCATTTGTTCACCATCTTTGTCTGCTTTGTACTGGTTTAAAACTGGTTGAAACAGCTACCTGCTGTGGCTGAAAACATTGCTGTGAGAACTGAAAATGACAAGTTACGTTTTTGGCTCAGCATAACGGCAAACGGTCGGGAGTTCCCTGCACAAATATTGAAGCTTGAAGACAGACCTCATTGCATTAGCTCATCTTATGACTGTTTTATAGAAAACAAAAACGTCATGTTCTTATCACTTTGGCTTTCCTCAGAGGCCGTTAGCATACAGTATTCTTAGATTAAACTGTGGACAGGACCTTGGGGTTTTAGTGGTAAAATAACACTTAGCTAGTTGTTTCTGGGTCTTTGGACAAGTAATAAAGCTGTCATGTGTAGTTTATTGTGTGCACTGCACTTAAATGGAATTTCTAAGGCCACAGGGCACATACAGAATGCACAGAGGGCGGTAGGCGAGGGTTGACCTGGGTGGGAAAAGGCCCAACCGCAGACTTGCGTCAGTGCTCCCTTAAAACTTTGTGTTCATGCCTATATGTGGTAGATGTATGAATCTTTTCTTTATTTGGTCTCATCTGCCTGACATGTCTCATTTTATTTCCTTCTTTCTGTCTTATGTGGGTTACCCGTCATTGATTTTATCTTGTACTCTCAATGATTTGAGTGTGTGATGCCTAAAACAAGAACACTTTTGATGCTGATTGCGATACCAGCAGCAGAGATGGGGATAACAGTGGTCGTTACGTGGCTGGCAGAGCTGGAGGTGCTGATGGGTGCTGGCTGTATGTGAGAGGACGGGGCTGTCTGCTGTATAAACCCTCTAGCACATGTTCAACAGGCCAACAAACCATCTATGGGAGTATTTATTTTAACAGCCCAAATGATACTTCTATTTCTCTCAAGAGAAATGTTAACATTAAATGATTCCCCTCAGAAAGAGAAACACTGCGGCTGAAATGAGAGGGGTTAAAGATGGAGGGATGGGGAGAAAGTGTATAAAAATAAATTAACTACAAGCTTGATTTCAGCTGAAAAAGGGAATTCAGTGAATTAACTCTTTTGTTTTTCACCTTCTTTTCTTTCATTAATTCGTGCTTATATTTCACTCAACAGTCAGCCTACTTGCTCCATCTGACAAAGCTGAAAACTCAATTATCTGACCTGATACGTTATCAAATTCCTTAGTAATAATCATCTTACCTGGACAGTTTCACTAAATACAAATATTCTAATCCACTAACCACTGTGCCAGATACCTCTGACTGCTTGATAAAATCTGATATTTCAGGGTAATTCTGAAATATGGGAATGTTAACTGTAAAAGACACGACAGCTGCGATTATGCTTGTGGCATTGGCCATTGTTTGAGCGAATTGTGACGGCAGTATAACACCGTAACCATTCATACTGGCAGTTAGAACTCCCTGGACTCGGCAGTATTCATTATGAACACTCGTACATAAATGTACACAGTTTCAAAGCATCGGTTTTAATTTCAAGCTGTTTTGCTAAAAATGACAACAATTGTACTTTTTGAATTTGGACTGTGCAGATGCCAATAGATAGACCTGCTCACATACTTCTCCCCGCAGCTCTTCTCGTTTTTCCGAGCGTGCAACTTAAAGAGCACACAGAAACACATGTCGTATATGACATATATTTCCCCAAGTGGAAAGTGAGTTACAGTGTTTTGCATTGTAAAAACAGCACTTGGGAACTTGTGGACTTGAAAATATGAATGAATACAACTTACAGCTCCCTCCCTCTCTGCTGTGCTTCAGCTCAGCTCCAAAGTCCCTCCTTGTCATTTGTGTACATGCTTGTAACCACGGCAACTGTAGAAGTGGCTGGGATTGTCATTAGTTAGAGACTCCCTTTAGTTTTTATTGGTTAATTAAAAATGTTTCTTTAAACAGTAAGTGAGAGGATAAGTGAAGAGTTCTTTGATGCTGTGGTTTTAGACTTTCAGCGAACAGCTTGTGGCACCTAGTGGAATAATAAGACTTCCTCTTTTTTCTTTTGCAATATCACAACAGATGTTTTCTTGACACTTATCTAGACTCTGCTGCAGTCTTATAAATTCAAACAAATTTAGGAAGTTATTAGTTTGAATCTTGCTAATCCATCCATCCATCCATTATCTTCCGCTTATCTGAGATCAGGTTGCTGCACCAACAGGACCAGGAGGGAAACCCAGACGCCCCTTTCCCCAGCAACACTCTCCAGCTCCTCCATGAGGATCCCAAGGTGTTCCCATGCCAGAGGCGATTTATAATTCTTCCAGTGAGGTCTGGATCTGCCCTGGGGTCTCCTACCAGTTGGACATGTTGGAAAAACCTTCAAAGAGAGGCTACCAGGAGGCATCCTTACCAGATGCCCGAACCACCTCAGCTGACTCCTTTTGATGCGGAGGAACGGCAGCGCTACCCCGAGCTCCCTGTGGATGGTCGAGCTCTTCACCCTATCTCTAAGGCTGAACTCAGCCACCCCCTGAAGGAAGCTCATTTCAGAAGATGGACAAGTAAATCAAAAGCTTCGACTCTCAGCTCAGCCCTCTGTTCAGCACAGCGGACAGGTGTAGCGCTCTCATTACTGCTGAAGAAGCCCCAATCTGTCCGTTCATCTCTTGCTCCAAGTATGAATGTAGCTAACTGATACATTTTTGATGAAGCAAATGTCAGCTCAGGATCGTAGCGACCCTGATCGAGACGAAGCAGGCACAGCAGATGAATGGATGCATAGATAGATGTGTCATGTCTAATACAACTTCTGCTGCAATGTTTGTAACCTTTGTAGTTTCGCTGTAACCTTCTGATGCACATGTGTAAAACAAGCTTAAATAGTAAAGAACTATCAGCACAAATTAAGCATTTACAAGCAAACCAGTCCAATAATTAGTGCGAATCAGGTTACCAGCAATAATATTTGTTTGAAAAATCATTTAACCTCTATCATTGAGCTCCTCTCACATTCCCTGACCCCATATGTACCCACACTTCTCGATAATTCACAACACATTCAGCAAACCTGCCTCAGCCAGCACCAAGCTCTTTCTTAACACAAACCTCATTGTCAGGAGGTCTATAAAATGTCAAGTTGGAATAGGGGAGGGGGGAAAAAGCGTAAATACCCGTGAAAATATGCTGCGGGACTGGCAGAGGGCTTGTAGTCATGAGAGGGCTTGTTGGGAGAGCGATTTGTTTTAATGAAAAAGTCGTTCCTGTGGAGAGGAAAGGGCCTGGCTGCAGGCTGTTTGTCTATGGCTTAAGTTTCTTCTCTATAATAAAAGCACCAGGACTTATGTGTCTGCATGTGTGTGTCCAGTGCGTGGGTGTTGACCGGGTTGACTGTAGAATACAGGAGACAATGTGGGCAGCCAGGTTCGGAGAGACATGCACACTTAAACAGTCAGTCACTTATACGGGCAGAAAATTCCACTAGAAGCTGTCTGGAGGTAGCTTCATCCACTTTACACACCCTATTGTATGACAAATTGACAAAACATGTGACCAACACACTAATTTTAGCTTCATGTCTTTCTCTGTTACAAATGATTCCCTCCTGTTTGTCTTCTTCCTCCAGACTGAGATGGATTGAAATGGCTGGGGATGGAGCGGCCCGATGTAGCCACCCTCCTGCCACCTTTGACCTTCCACTGCACTAGCAGGAACAAAAAAAGAGGCAACAGTTCCCTTCTGTGCAAGATCTTATAGTATATCGTGACTGAGAAAAGGACAGACCTGTGATAAAGAAGGGTGAAGGAAGCAACAGGCATTGGACATTCCGTGGGGATCAGGAGGCTCAGGGTACCCCGATCATGAAACCTTCGATCTTTGTGGGTCCCCCCTCTGGCCTCCTGCTGGTCCTGATGTGCTGCCCCCTGCTGGGCTCGGTCCAGTCTGCCAGCAGCAACAAGGCCAGCGATAACGCACACCCACACTTGGGTGACGCTGACCCAGACCGCTGCATGAGGCACCACTTTGTGGAGACCATCACACACCCAATTTACAAATGCAACTCTAAGGTAAAGCAGACACAAAACTACACAAAAACACATTTGTACCCCAACATGCTGCTCTGTAGTCTAATGTTCATTTTATTGAAAATTTGTTGAAAGTAACGAGACAAGTCCAGCTGACAAGTTCACTAATTTGTTTCAAATATCAGCAAAACAGTTTGTTCCAAATCAGACCTCAGAGACACAAAGAAAACCCCGGAACGCCGGCCAAAAAACTTGTATGACTTTAGTTCCCCCTCCTCCATTTGGTCAGCCCTCTCTCGTACTTTATCTCCGTCATTTCGACGAGTCACGCTCAGTTTCTCTCTGAGTGTGTGTGTGAGTGTGTGTGTGGTGCTGGACATGGGCCACGCTGCAGACATATTCTGATCCTCAGCTGGGACTCAGCTTTTGGCTAAAGCGGACGTCTCGCTGTCAGGGGCCACAGGAAGAAAGATGGGCTGAGGAAAGAAAAAGAAAAGTGGAGAGTGAATAATGATGGAGGTGCGGTGCTCATTGTGATGTTTCAGACAACTTCAAGACAACCACTTAATGTGAAAAGACTGATGATCCAGCGAGCGGTGCCAAACACATGAATGCTGCTGTAGAAAGGTGTTGTCAATTATCTCCCTTTCCCTCTGTTGTCCACCAGAACAGTTGCTCCTCTGGCGTGAGTGATCTGTTCTTTGGTCTTTTTTTAATATTTTGACTCTGAGTACATTGAGCAGATGGCAAAACCACAGATCAGCTCAGGCAAGGCCTGCCTGCACAGCATGAGCCGAGCTTTCTATTACAGTACACAGAGTTGATTGGAAGCCTGGCTCCGCAACCGTTTCACACCTCAGTCTGCACAAGTTCACACAAAATCCACCTGCACTAAGTCTTTCCTCTCTGTTTCTGTGAGTATTTGATTATTTTTTGTGTTAATGGATGAACATATCTGCTACCCATGTACAGGTTCGTTTTCTGGATGGATCTTTGGCTCCATAAGGACAAAAAGATAACCCTGGGAAGTTTTTCTTTGAAGAAATGAAAAGAAGTCTCAATTTTGAACACCATTCCTGGTTGGCAAAAGCTCAGACATGAATTAATCTCTTTATTAGGGATGTCCAAATTCAATGTCAGGTATCAAATTGATTGGTATTGGGGTCACTATGTAGACCTCATCTCCGATGTCTTTTGTTTTCCAGGAGCAGTCCAACAGCTTTTTTTAATGTCTGCAATTCCAGCATTTTACAAAGTCATAGTTACAGAAATTTGTTCAGTACAAAAAATTTGTTTTGATGCCTAAAGTTTCAACACATGGTTGGATGAGACTGTCCTCCCAAAAACAAACCAATCGGCCATTTGTTTATGAAGGTAATAATGACCTATAATTATGTTAAAATAATATCTTCTAGTGGTCACAAGAGCAATTGCATGTGAACGTACAAAATGGCGGTCATTATAGTGGCGGTGGCTAAGTACAAAGGATGTACTGTAGTCCTAACCATGATGGTTTTTAAACCATAACTAAGTAGATTTGATTTCTAACCCTAATCAGTTATGTTATTGTGTACCGTAAATCCAACCAGGAGTTGACAAAATTGTTTTGTTAAAGTATTATTGACTGAATGTGACCCAAAAGTGAAAAAAACCAATTGTCATATCTGGATGTCAAATTTCTGTCGATGTCCAGTGGTTAAAAGCTTTGCATGAGATTGCACCTTCCACCCCTTCCTGCTCAAGAGGACCTTGAGCTTGTTAAAGAAAACACTTGAGAATTCTGTTTGCTCTGATTTAGAAATGCTCAGAAGGGTCATATGTCCCTCCTTTCACTTGTAGGGTTTGTAGAGTAGAAGATGCTCCTATGAGTCGTTTTAAAAGGTATGAACAAACAAGCTTTTTGGTCCATTTAATTAGAGAATTTCTTTGTTGGATACACTAAGTTCACCCAGTTAAATCAGGCTCACGACTTAATCGAAACGACACACTGGAGGAAACTTTAAAGACAAGAAATGTTTCCATCGTGTTAAGGCAGAAAGGATTACAGAGAAGATAATTAGTCAATTAAGTAAATTGCTCTGGATGCTTTTGGAGCTTTTGGAGCCACGATACACCCTCTGTGTACCCAGCCTGCCTGAGCTGTACAAAACAGTTCTCTGCCACCTTCACCTAAGAGGTATTTATTTCAATAACTTTAACGTGCTTATCGTGTACAGTCTGCAACAGTGAGATGTAGGAAAATGCATCCTCAGACTCAGTATTAGCAGACACTCAATCCTAAATGTCTGTATTTTGATCAGGATATCTTTATCTCTCATTAAATTTCTCCTCGTTGCTCACTCTCAGGGTTGAGCAACAAGGTGCCACATTTAATTAGAGCAGCTTTATTTAAGCTGATTTTAATCAATTAAGCAGCTGACTACAACTGGAGTATTTCAGACTTCCTAACAGCAGACCTAAACCAAATCTTTGTAAGATTTGAGTTTGTTGGTAATAATGAGAGCTTTAATTTATGAAACTATGAAATTCACAAAGGACTTTAAAAAATGTCAAATATGTATTGTGAAAGTGGATTTAAGTGCTATAAAAATGAACAGAACAGAGCCCAAGGCAACATCATAAAAAAGCCCAAACTTAAAATTGAAATCCTCAGATTTAAGAGACTTGGAATACAGAATGTTTGACATGAACTTTCTATCTGACGCAAGCAACTGTCTGATCCAAATAATCAAGGAGTCTTTCAGTCTCTATTTAATAATGAAAGGTCTTAAATTTACTATGTGGAGATGCAGCCAGAGATTGTATGGTGAAATTGTAGCTGCACAAAACAAGAAAAACCAGGCCGTATCTTAGTCATACTGCAACTCTTCAAGAATCTGTTGAAGACCCTTCTTCCAACACCTAACTTGCACTGCTTTAACTGTTCTTGTTGCACGTTATCTTTTAAACAGATTAGATATTTAATTTCTACACATGAGTTCCTTTTTGTGCTGAAGCTTGATTGTTGTTCCTTACTCTTGAGCAGCTTTGAAAAAAAAAACTGCTAAATTACTCTTTTATTTGGTTGTTGAAGTGGATACGAAACATCCAATATGATTACATGCACAGTTGAGCCGAGTTGAGCCACCGCTACAACTCAACTTTTGATCAGACCACTGTCCCAGTACACATGCATGGGAGCAGGATCAAGTTATTGCCCCAAATATGTCTGACTAAACAGCGCTGTGGTTTGTGCAGAAAGAAAAGTTTAAGACATTCTGTTGCTTGTGGGAGATCATCGTACATGTAAGTATAGCTGAATTCACTGCACAGAGATAGTACTTAAGTTTCTTGAATGGCGATTTTATCAGATAAAGCTAGAAAATCAGGATTTTGTATAGAAAAAATGTAAAATGCTTTACGCACAAAAAAAATTAAAAACGTGAATGACGAAAGCTTTATCTGGAATTCAGCTTTATTGATAAATACTTAAACTTTGCTGTTTAAAAAAAACAGATGGATGTACAGAGCACTAGACTAAGTTGAGCACATACATGAATCCATGCATGGAATACTGTGGGCTGTGTTAACTGGGTGTGTTAGCCTGGTTTACGAAGCTCAGTTACGCACCATTTCAGTAGAGCTAACATGTATACTAACACAATAATTAACTTTTTTACAAGTGTCATGCAAACACACTTAATGTACTACCTTCTTTAATTCATAAGCATTGCAATTAGTTTGTTACTGGAAGTCTGTTTCTACTGTATAGAGTCATAGATGATTTTTTCCCCCCTAAACAAGTTATATTAGTGTTTTGGGGGGGCTTTTCCATCCCCTCCGTTTGTTTTAAAAGGTGTACAAAACTACAAAGCCCTGCTGTAGGTCTTCCACAGTTAGTCATTCTTTCCTACAGAAAACCTTGTTTATAGTCCAGTCTTTCTTTGTTTCACTTCATGACATCACCACAAAAGACATATGCATAATACCAGTCTCTTGGTCGGTTTGGCATGCCCCTAAAAGGAGTGAGCAGCTGCCTTTTACTCAAAGCAGATTGAAAGGAGGTTCATAATGAGACAGGCTAAAGCAGAACACTTTTGATATAAAGTGATAAGAGGTACATTATGAGAATTGTTTGTTTTTGTTTTTTTTTCTTCCAGCAGATGCCTAAAATAGAATCATAAATCTGTAAATCTGTAAATGAGCATTACATGCACTGTAAGATTTTTAGGATCTTTTAATTTTTCCAATTGTCACTGTTTAAATGTCCATCTACGCCTAAGATGAGCACATGTTTTGGAAACATGTGATTGTCTTCCAGCTATAATATTCCTTTGCTACCTCAGGTTTTCTCTCCTCAATCCCTGTTTGCAGCAGCAGAATGTAACTGTGTTCTTTGGTAGACATTCAAACTACTTCACTTTTGAAGAAAAGATAATGTTTAGTCCTCTAGATTTACCTGAAAGATGTATTTACTTGTTACAACAACCACAGATGACATCCTCAGTCATTTATTTCAAATAGCAAGACTTTATTTCTATTTTATACTCAGATTTATTAGTATTATTAATGCTGGACTTTTACCTTTAGCATATATTTACTTTTAGTATTTATGGAGTGTTTTGCAGCGCTGCCTCTTTGGATCACACCGGTGACACGTGTGTTCCTGATTTCTGTCTTTGTAAAACCATGAATGACACTTTATCCACGTTATTTGTTTATATAACATAGCGGGTCATGAATGAAAGGAGAACCAGGAACAGTGTAGACAGAAGGGAGCTAGTAGAGGAAGAGATCGTTTGATAGTCTGATCCCCAGCCAGAACAAAGACAAATGGTCTTAAAGTGGCGACAACACTCCTAACGTGTGTGTGTGTCACCCTGCTATGGCCCCAGACAGGCTTTTGTCAAAGTGGGTACATGGTTGGCGACACACAGCAGCTGACAGAAGGACATGACACAAGGGGCTGTTTAGGGAGGCGACAGGAATGTAGTGACCCACAGAGGCATGCCAGTCGGACGGATACAACAGTGATCAGGCCGGTGCTTTGTCTGCATGTGTGTGTTTGATCCGTCTGGTCAAACTTAAAGAGGGATTAATGTTTTGGTCTTTCTTCTTCTAAATGGCACAGAGTGGCTGTGTTTGACCCTGAGGTGTAGCAGGTGTAGGAATGTGTGCCTCCTTTAGTCGCTATCTCTTATTTTGCAGGTGCAAGGCCGAGGCTGGGAGGCTCAGGAGACGCTCTGAGCCCAAACAGGCCACTCACTGTCAGGGCAGACACAAACACTGCCTCATTGTACTCAGTGACCCTTTTTCTTATCCCTACCTGAACCCGTAGGTGATGAAAAACGTGTGTGATCGACTTATCTGTCTCTTCCTAACATTTTCTGCATGCTGTTTTGCAGATGGTGTTGCTGGCGCGCTGCGAGGGCCACTGCAGCCACACCACCCGCTCCGACCCCCTCATCTCCTTCAGCTCCGTGCTCAAACAGCCATTCAAGAGCTCCTGCTCCTGCTGCCGGCCACACACCTCCAAGCTGAAGGCAGTGAGGCTGCGCTGCGCCGGCGGGACTCGCATCACGGCCACTTACAGATACATCCTTGCCTGCAACTGTGAGGAGTGCAGCTGAGCAGGCAACAGCTCCCTCCCAGACCCTCAAGACTCTCAAGATCCAGCATTTTTCTTGGCCTTGGACCTCATTCTAAAGCTGTTCAGAGTATTTGGTTGATTATTGGATCACAAAATTGCCCCAGAGATGCTTGTCTTTAACATGGGAGTGAAAGTTTTGAGGAACCGGATCACCCTTACGTGGTCCTTAAAAGGGACCTGCAGCCCTCGAGACTCAGACAGAGCATTCTATACCTTCTCCGTTATGTGCATTCAATCAGCGCAAACCATGCGAAGCACATTTCTCCAAATCACAAGGCCAGACACCACAAACTGCTACTCCCTTGAGCCAGTTTGAGACCCTCCTCACTGCGGAGACATACTGCGCTCATTACAGGCCTCTGTAATCCATAACACACACGCTCACAAACTGCAATGTGAGAGCTCATTACAAGTATCTGTAACAGCCACCATGAAGAACCCACCATGCATTTGACAACAAAACACGCCTCATTAAATAGCAGCATGGGAAAGGCCTCAGCAAGAATGAGGGGGTCTGCATGAGCCCAGGCATATGGTGGATCCATAGAGGAGCACCTGCACCATGCTTACTCACCCAATAACATTTTACACACTCCCTGCAGACTTTCATCTAGCTGTGTAAAACAAGAGCGATGCTGACAGGAGAGCTTGTTGAGCGCACAATAAAAGAGGCCACGTTAAATGGAGCCCCGATGATGAAAGACGACCAAGGATGAAGGTGTGACCAGCCTCTGTGTGGTGGTGTGAACTCTCAAGAGACTCTCAAGGATATCAGTGTTCACAGAACGCGTATTCTATTTGAATCTTTGTGACGTTTCAGCTAGCATTATTGTATCTGCAGCTACTCATTCATAAAACTGCCGCTAATGCCTGTTGTGTATCTCTACTCGTGACTTGTCCAGCATTTTGACTTGAAGGAAGCTTTACTGTCAAAACAGCGCTATGGTTGTAAGAGTCTGTAAAGCCTGCATACGTGTTCTTAACAGTCCAATATGATGAATACAGAACTTCAAACTCTCCCTCAGTTCATGCTGTCTGTCTCTGACTCGTTGCCCTCCAGAACTTGTGTTGTTCAAGTTGTGTTTTTTGTATAATTAAAACTCACCAATCCAGACGGATTCAGAGCTTACGTTTGAAAGTTTAACAAATAGATAAGGGAATTTATGGAAGCAAAGAAACTAAAAAAATGTATAACCCCAACTGAACAATTAAACAAAAAATTTTTTTTCTTTTTTTAGATTTTTAAAAACACAACGTTGGCCTTCTGTGGTGCGTTGTTGTGTGTCTTGGCCCACTCTCACTCCTAGCTCGCTTCATGCTTACACCTTTTCAGGACCCCATGGCATCAGATTTTAACATAGGGAAAAGGCTTATTTTCAGCCAAACCATGATTCCCTCCTAACCTTAACCATACCTAAACCTAAATAAACAAACGAGAATGAAACTGAAGAAACACAGGAGACTCAAACCGCAGACTATGAAGCATAACTAAGTGAAACAACACTCGTTTCGCAGATCTTGAACCTGATTCTGCAGAACAAGAATCCCATAACCACCCCTCCTACGTCCTTGTGTAGGCTTATGTGATTGCTCTTGAAGTTCCAGTGTAAAATTTAGAGCAAGATTTTGGCATAAATGCAATAAAATACTCATAATTATATTTTCATTAGTGTATAATTGCATGAAAATAAGAATTGTTTTGTTTTTATTACCTAACAATGAGCTTTTGATATCCAAAGACACCAATGTTGTACAGTAGACCAAAAGAGACAAACTGAACACTCATCCACAGTAGACCTTTTATGCTTTTTATTGCTGCCCTAGTTTAGAAGTTAGTGGGAGTAACTGGTTGCAATTTGCATTTTGAAACACAAAATGTCACCACATCCTCCACAATGGACCTTTAAGGCGTGTTCAACTGCAAGGCATCAAGTTTTGTTGTTCCACTAACTAAAAAGGACACCTAATGCGTATCTTAGAGACATAGATACAGCCTCTGATGAGGAATAGCTTGCTCATCGGTGTCTGGTTCTGGTTCACTTTCACCAATGTGGTGAGTTAACGGCTCTCATTGTCATGTACATTAAATTCAAGTCCACCTTTTCCCTTTAATGTTTCTGTCCCAACTGAAATCAACCAAGCGCAAAATAAAAACCAGCAAAAATTTTAAGGATCAAGCTTCTTTTAAACATTTAAGGAGTAGAAAGTACATATATTTTTGTTAAAATGTGGCAGGTAAAAGTAAAAATTTGAAGTAAAGTACAGATGGTTAATATTTCTATTGAAGTAATGACGTATTGAAGCTTGAACATCAAAATGACTGAAAATAGATCCTGCATAACAGAGGAATTAGACAGACCTTTGTTCCTTCAATTTAACATATCAATCACAGAATATGAGAAGAAAAGGTGACTAATGCCTGGTCACATGCATGCTCATTTCCTGTGTGTCTCTGTGCATGTGAAGGACGTTTGAATCCACTCCAGGACCTTTAAATAAACAGCTATACATAGGGGTAGTTGCATAATATAAATACATCAAATATTCAGCCATAAATGACATCACAAATGGATTTTAATGTCATGAAATACAACAACAATTAAAACCTACAGCTAGCTAAACAATTGGAAAACAAAATGTTTTCTTTGCTTCCATAAAATTTGACTTCATAATAGCAGCCAAAGTATGAGGCTGTAGCATGTGCTGTCCACAATGATTGAAAAATACATCGGTTTCTGCTAACATTGGTGCCGACTTGTAACCTTTCACTGAAAACCGGCCCTGTTACTTCCGTGCTTTTGGCACGACAAAGTTGGATTTCAGAAATGGAAATTGAGAAAAGTTACAGAGAGTTGGAGGCCTACAGGGTGGGTGAGTGGTTGGACAGACTGTCTCCCTTCAAGAGTCATGTCACATGATACAAACATCCTCAATCAGCCTGCCTGGATTAACTGTGTATCCCATTAAGATTCTTTCTCAAAACATTTGAGAACTGTTTGTGTTGGGCGCAGAAAGGAGTAAAGAGCTCCAGGACTGATAGACTCTATGGTTTTCATCCACACTCGTAAGGTATATGCACCCTGTACAGATGTCTTTGCTGTGTTTTGGGCTGAAACGCTTCCACACTCTGTGAAGTAGTACAATACACCATTCTGTGGACATGTCAATCCTGACTACAACTGACAGCACGGCCTGATGCTTCACACGTGAACCTAATAAAATCCTTTTCCCTCTGACTCTGGAGATTAATCGGCCTCTTTCTGCTGTCTCCTCTCACTCTAACTCTCCTTTATCAACACTCAACACAAATGTGCATGCACAGAGTAAAAAGAGGAGGCATCCTTTGACAAAAGAGCAGATGTATAATTTACTTGAGGACCAGTACGACAAAGTGACAAGATAATGGCTGTCAAGCTGATGCTAACTGCTCTCTTTTCAGGCTCTGCTTGCACAAAGACACAAAGGAGATGGTTGGCGAGTTCTGGACTTTCCAATTAAAGAAGCAAACATGTGATTAATCAAATATACATTTTTTTTGTCTCAGTCTTTTTGCAGGTGTGAGGCAGCCTGGCAGACAGATGTGGTCTTTATATAACCCTTCACATCAGCCGACATCGCACACTTATTCATTCCTGATGCTAATCATAACCATCTGAGAGTTTATTAAAAATCATAGAAAAGAGGCATTTTATTGGCCCACGGTGAAGCTGCCTCCTCATTATAGAGAAACTCACGTCTTTGTGTTTATTATTCCATCATAATCCCAGACATGGACTACAGCCATGTGCTGGAGGCCTCACAATATGACTATTCAGTGCCTTTCACATTTAGTGCTGTGAGGTCTGTGGCCCTGCTGTCAGCACACACTTTACTGAGAAATAATCATCACAATTATGCTGAGGCACTAAAAAGGTAGATTCATAGATTTTCAGGTCTGTCCTAAGACAATAATCATGTTCCCAAGAGAATGATAAAACAAGTTTGCTCGCTGTTTTATTTCAAATTAGCTCCATTTGAGCCCCGTCAATAGAAACATTTACTGTGCGTGAGCCAGAGTTATCCCTAAATGCTCATTTTCATCTGTTGAATCAGCCAGTTTTTAAATAGACAACCTAAAATCTAAATCAGTCCTCCAGTTTAAACTGGTCATTGAAAGATTGTTGATGTATAGAATCACATTTTGGTCTATATCAAGTGAATAAAGAAACAATTACTACTTGTGAAAAATGTGTGTATATAAAATGAATACATGTAGAAATTAAATGAAATAATGTATTCAACTTATATGAATATAAATTGTGGTGCAGAGTGCCATGGGCGTGCCGCCATAGTGAGTCAGATTTACCCCAGCGGGTGTTAATGCAGAGCTGAATGTCCTCGGCACCCAGGATTGAGAGGGGAAATCAAGACGTAGATAGTCATCAATTAGATTATGACATGTTTTCAATCCCCTTTTATCACTGCCCTGCACTCAGTGGAGGAACATACAGTGTCTGGCCAAAAAAGAAATGTCACCACCTGGATTCAACTAAGCTGATAGGTAAGACCCTCCCATAGGAACAGTGCTGCAGTGATTTATATGCTTCAGCTGGCAACAAGTCGTTTAACCCTGAACAAAGATGTAAGAGGACACATCCAGCTGTTAGTCAAGCTGTTAGTCTGCATCAAGCAAACAAAACAACTAAGGATGTTGCTGAAACTGATAAAATTGGGTTAACTTAAAAACTGTCCAACGTGTTATTACAAACTATAAAGACGGTGGCAAAGCATCATTGTGATCAGAGCTCTGATAATCAACAGTAGAACTCAAAGAAGTGTTTAGTAGTGAAAATAAGATCACTTCCACATGTACAATGTGTCAAGAACTCAAGGAAATGGGACTAAAATGCTGTGTAGTCTGTAGAAAATCACTAATCAGTGAGGCCAATAAAAACAAAAGAGGTTCAATTTGCAAGGGGAGCATAAAGATTGGACTCTGGAGTGATTGAAAAAGGTCAAAGGAACCAGATTTTCCCTGTTCTGTGGTGATGGCAGCATCGGGGTAAGAAGGGCAGAGGATGAAGTTCTGCAGCCATCTTGCCTCGTGCCAACTGCACAAGTCTGTATATCATTCGGAGTTGTTTCATTGTAAGTTCAGAACATCATCCTTTGTAAAAGTATCAGTATGTAAAAGAGTTTATATGAAGTTGAAATGAGGCTTTGAGAGCACTTCATCAGCCCAACCTGAGGGAATTTCATGTTTACAAGGCTAAAACTTTGGAACATATCCACATGATTTCATTAATTCAGCCTGCTGAGGCCTCATTAACTTCAGTTAGTCTCTGATGTATGAAAGTAATGTTTTGCTGGGCCTGTCATGACTAAATTGACCAAATCAGATATACAAAATGAAAGATTGCGTAAAAAAGAGTCTAATGAGGAAAAACTGGGAGGAGGTTTCTTCGTGGAGAAAAGGATAGAAAAAAATAAAAACTCTAAAAAGTGTTCCAAACATTTTGTTTCCGTTGTGGATAAAAGCTTATGTGATGGAAGACTTTTGTTATGTTTCTCTAAACAGGAGTCAAATGAGAGAGTGCTTTTCAGAAGTGAGGTATACTTTATGGGGAACACATACGCAGACGTAAAGAGGCGATGAGCCCAGTTTGGTTCAAGTTAATCAAAGGAGCATATCTGACTCATCTTTGCAGGAAGTAAATACCCTCTCCAGCCTCTTATATAAAGTGTAGGATCCATCCATCCATCCACCCATCCATTTTCTATACCCGCTAAATCTGTCGGTCGGGTCGCGGGGGGGCTGGAGCCTATCCCAGCAGTTAAAGTGTGGGATCTGTGAGTGAATAGTATTAGGCTGCTGCTGCCCTCTGCTGACAAGCCACACTACACACGTGTGCATGAGCTGACCTGCAGCAACACCCAGTGAGCATGAAAGCTGGAGGATTCACACTCGCTTCTAAATAAAAAAAGAAGAGTTTGGTGGGTAGAGCTGAACTTGGACTACAAGTAAATGCAGTCATGTCCTCAATAGAATGACTTTTAACACAGTTGTGTAACACTGAAAGATTACTTTTCACTCAGATTACTTTTTGGGTGTGACTCAAACACGCAATTTCTTTCATCTCTGCCAACAAAGAGCCCAATGAGTTTAATCATTTTAGAGTGGAAATAAAGTGGTTGGACTGTACGAACAAACCATTAGGATCTTTTTCCGAGTAGTTTTTCTGCTTGACTCTGAGACTTTCTGTTCCTAATTTTTGCAGTTACATTGGCGATAGAAAGAGGAATTTGAAACTTATTCTAAATGTGTCTTAAAGAGGAGATTCTGGTCAATAATGACTCCAAATGTTTCTCAAAGTATTGTTATCTATAATGAATTATCTATAAATGAATCTGTTAGACGTTATTGATAAGACTTCTTTATTTCTATCTATATTCTGAATGCTGTAGGTTTCTGTCTCATTCATGGATGCATGAATATGAAATATTATATTACGAAAAGTTATCTTTTCTATTTGTTGACATAATTTTATGATTTGTGGAGTTAAATATAGATGTTAAAGATGTCATCTGTTGTGCGATCCGACTCTAATATTTCAGCAAAATTAGATAACACTACTACTAATCTGTGTTGAGGTTTCTGCTCAAGAAACACCTTTTAGATGCTGTAGATATGAGCTATTTTTTTCATATCAAACACAAAATCAAACTTGTAATTTATCACTTACTATTGTCTTAATGTAATCAGCTGGGTAAGCTTTGTGATGATATCTACTAATTAAAAATGTGATCCTATTTATCTGTCGTGCCTTCCTCTGAGTTCTAACAGGGTTAATTCCAGGGCTGTTGTTTCGGATTACAAAACTCTCAGTAACTTCATGTGTTCACTCCACTTCACGGCCTTACCTTCCCCCATCTTCTACGGTCTCGTCCGCACTGCCCTACTCCCCGAAAGGACAGGGATGTGCTAGCGTGGGACTTTAGTAGCTTATTCCATAAATGAGGATTAGGATTAGTTGCAATCATGCTCAGATTAACCCACTAGGGGGCCCTTAACGTAAAACCAATCCAACTGAAAATTTGCCTTGGAAATCTGTTTGTGAATCACATCTTAAGGCAAAAGTTTTAAGACTAAAGCCAGATGGAGAGGATCTGTAATGAATCAAAGAACTGATAAAATCAGAAAATATGATCAAAAGAAAAAATGTTTGGATTACTGAGGATTATGTTGCTTGCTGTGGATTTTTAAAAAAATCATTTTGAGGTGTAGCTAAACAAGAAACTATTGAAACTTGCAACTAGTTCATACTGAGGCCTGATGGATACTCCACTCTTCACATGCAGACATCAGCACTTGTAATCAACCACAAGAGGGAAACAGAAACTAAAGAATACGATGGGAAGACACTCAGGAGGATTACACACTGTATACATGTTTCTGCAAAGCCTGTGAGTCACCTTCCACAGACTGAGAGCTTTACACTCAGGTTACTGTGTCAAAAGGTCAAACATGGGAATAGACTTAACACATTTGGATTCTAACCACCTCTTTATGCCATATGTTGAGGTGCTTGGGAGGAATATGGGTGGAAATAGGACATTTTTTATATTTCAAGGGGTTTTAGCATCAGACTTTTAAAGACAGCAATATCGTCCATCTGCTGAGTCTTCAAATGATGACAGTACCATGAAGGACCTTCATTTTTCTTTGGCTTTGATACAGATAAATTAAACCTTTGGACCCAACAATCTTATCACTAATGTCAGGACTGAAGTTCATGGTCTATAGCGGTTGTAAACGCAGAAGATATGAAGTGAAAACTAATGTCTCTGCAGGTCAGTCACACTTCCTAATAATCCTCTATATCCACAGAGCAGCGCTGCTAAATTATAGGTGGGCGGAGCCTGGAGGGAGTGGGCCTGCCTGGCGCTTTTAATACAGATGCGCTCCTCCGTGCGCCCTGCGTTCAGCGGCGAGCGGACACGTTCAGATCAGGGGAAAAGCACATCAGACAGCACCATGACTGCACCAAACAACACCTACGATGTTATAGTGGTCGGAGCTGGTATATCAGGTAGGAGCTACTTTAAAAGAACTTAATTTAGCCGGACACAAAATGGATAGAAGAACTGTATCAAAGCCGCTGTAGCGGGGCTGATGCGCTTTGTGTTGGTTAGGTGGCGAGACAACTGTTGCACAAGCGCCGCGCGTATACTGTCGCGAAGCCAAGTCAGCAGGGAATTAAAGAGACTTTTATTGGGCAAATTTTGCGTTTGACCTCTTCTCTGATTTCAACCCAGTTTGCACGCGCTCTCTTCCGTGAGGCTGCCTCGTCCCCTGCACACCACTGTATCACCACAGCAGCGCGTGTTAAGTAACAGCTAATCAGCCAGAGCGTACTTTCTATTACATAAGAGGAAGCGGGGTACATAAATCTTTACTGGTTGCATATGTGAGGCTGGCGTTTGGTATATTTAAAGGCTTCTGGTTTGTATTTTGCTTGTGAGCCAGTTTAAGACGAACTGTGATGCTGAGGATGAGTTGAACATGTAAAAATCAGGTCCTGCATGATTTACATCACAATCAGCAGCTGATGTAACAGTTGGAAACTGCTTCTATTTCATGTGAACTGATCATTAGGATGCATGATTTTCCCTCAATAATAAGAGCATGGAGGAGGAAAGTGGAATATATAAAAAATAGACTATTGCTTTCTAGTATTTAAGGTTCTGTATCTTCTTTTGGAAGCTGACTTCTGTTTGGTAACACTTATAATGACAAGACAGGTAGCACATACAGTACTGTGCAAAAGACTTGAGCCACTTCTCGATTTTTTTCTTTATTTCTTGCTTCCAGGCAGCCAGACTTTCTTGTTATCTTTCAAAGTGGTCTTCAGCAATAGTTCTCCAGGCTTTCTGAAGGTTTTAAAGTTTTTCTTTGGACATTGGCTGTTTGTTTCTTTTTACTCATTTTCAGCCAACTCCTCGTACCTGACCATTCTCAGTGGATTGTGCTTTTTGTTTGTTAAGCCACTTAACATAAACCTATGAATAATTCAAGTATAAAAAAGGCACCTAACTCAAGGGATGAACCAGTGTTGTTTGTTACCAGCAGCTTGTCACAAAGACACATCACTTGTTCCCATTTCTTTAGTTGCATCTATGAAAAATACCAAAGATAACACAGTTTGACAGACATGAAATAGTATTTTTGCTCCAACGAGGTGATTCCAAAAGAGCAATTTGCTGAAAACTTTACATATCTCAGCATGGTGGGCAGTGTGTCCTTAAAATTTTGAGGAAACGAGACGAATTTGCGGGGCGCCTGATGGACTGTATCTAATAATGATGGCACGTTGATTACTTCAGCTGATCCATCTGCTGTTGGCCCAAGCCTCATCAGAAATGGGCTCCATGGAAGGGTGGCTGTCAAGAAGCCGTTCTTAAGGAAGGGAAACAGGGAGAAAAGGCTGAGCTGTGCCAAAGGACACAAGAAGTGGGCTGAAAATCAGTGGCAGCAGGTCTGATGGAGGGACGAATTCTCCCCAGAGCCCGCAGCTCAACATTACTGAAGCAGTGTGGGATCATCTTGACAGAGAACGGAACAAAAGGCAGCCCACATCCAAAGAAGAGCTTTGGGATGTCCTTCAAGAAGCCTGGAGAACTATTCCTGAAGACTCCTTAAAGAAAGGACAGAAAGCTCGTCTGAGAAGGTTCAGGCTGTGCTGAAGAAGAAAGGTGCTCATACCATATACTGACCTTCAAGTTGGTTAAAACTGGGACCCTCACGCTCTGTATCTGCCTTATATTCTGTATATCTATTTATGTTTGCAGATGTCTTCATAAATCACTACCTGCCTGTGCGTCTGTCTTGTTTTCTTAGCAACACATCAGGAGTGAGGGATGACTCAAGACATTTGCACCGTACTATAATTACACCGTACTATAATTTCTTTAATTGGCTTATTTACAAGTAGATAAGTGTTTTATTGTTGCAGTCAATAATGCAAAGCTCCACAAATCTCTGTTATTTTATTGGACTATCAAATCCAATTTAATCACCATTGCAACAACTTCTGCCTGGAGCAGAAAATAAGGGAACAGAATTTTAGACTGGCATGTGATGTGTAACGCAGATGATTGTTGCTCCTTGTTGTTCTCGTCTGGCTCGTTTGTTTTTGCATCTTTCGAGCCGCTTTGACACTTGTGCACATGAGCAGTCAGGCTTTCAGGTGGGAGGATTTAAATGGCTGTCAGCTTGTTGTTTTTCCTCACAGTGAGTGAACCATAGTCCTCTGTGTTCCCTCAGCCTGACCGCTGCCCTCTCCGTCAGTCTGACAGTATCGACTGCTCACCCGCCTGCGTGTCCGTCTGTCTATGAGAAGAATTTAGGTCAGTGTCAGGTCAAATAGCAGTCAAAAAAGGAAAACCAATTCCGCAGAGGAAATGCTAATTGAACAACAACAGGAGACCCCGCTGGCTCTCTCTGCCTCTTCTCCCTTGTGTCACATTAAGGTTTTGTATGCACACTGCTTGTTTATACTGCTGCCTTTTAATGGCCTCAAATGAGGTCCAGATAGAACAATCACTGCCTGATCAAAGGACAGATCTCCTTTTTTTGCACCTCTCCCTGCGTTTTTCTTGTTTGCCTGCAAATGTAATTGTCATTTTCCTGTCTGCAAGACTGCAGCCCTTCGAGGGGCAGCCACCACTTTCTGAGAAAACATTAAACGCTTGTGACAGCCTGTTATCAAACCAGCAGCCGAGAGGATGCCAGAGCAAAGGAAGGGGGGGGGGGTCAGAGGAGCGGAAATGATCGGGAAGAAAAGGAGGGAACTTCTTCCTCCTGTTTAGACTCAGCAGCTGTGAATGTGGGAAGTGTGGTGCAGCAAAAAGAACCAAGAGGACAGAGAGAGATAAGAACGTCTGAGAACTGGGAAAGGGAGAGAAGGAAATAACTGTGTGTATAAGGCAGAGTAATTGATGAACTTGCAGTGAGTGTGAAAATAGAAAGGAAAGAAGTGACGAAATGTATAGTTCAAAGGTAGGTAGTTTATGCTTATTTTTCATGGTCGGACTGAAAAACTGTCAGCTGCTCCCAAAACTTAACAAAAAAATAGGCTGCACCGTGCACAAGGGTTTAGGGTCTATAAACTCTGAAAGATTCCTCGTCATCACAGACCTTTACCCAAAAAGTCAGCAGTGAGGTTACATAACTATAAAAATGACAACATATGTCACCTGAACACTGTCAAATCACAGAAAGTACAGGCACATATATAGTCCCTTCTGAGCTACTTTAACAACAGTGTACACTTATATTATATTACTTTCCTGTTAAATCACCCATTATTAACACACTAACACATTTGATCAAGCTTCACAGCAATGTAAAGTAAAATCAGATTATATTGATTTTTTGATTAAAAAAAACAAACACAGTTGCATCCTTTTTCAGCCCTGAGGTGCCTCTGCAGGTCTTTTTCTATGGCAACATGCAGCAGGAAGTAAGTTTAGCTTGTTTAATGCTACAGAGTGCAGCTTTTTTATGAAAAAATAGAAATTCATGCTTTGAAGGAGAAGCTTAACGACCAGAGGAGGCAGTGCAGTTGGAGTTTGTTGGCGTACGTGGAGGGATTCTGATAACAGCTTTGTGTGCACTCATAAGTCTCTCTTTACATCATCACTTATTTGCTGATCCTGTTTCCATTGAACTTTGTCACATCAACCTTTGATCAATGGACCAATTTTCCACCAAAAACAAGCGGAATAACCCTTTTTTTTTCCTCATTGGAGATATTTGTTTTGTGTTTTTTAAGTGTTTTTATCTCTTTTTTGTATTTCTATCCACCTTTTAATCTGCATGTGTGAAAACAGATTGGTTAAATGTCATTATATGAATAAAATCCTTCTTATAACTTATAACTAAAGACTTTAACGGCTCAGCTCCACATTATATCAATAACCTCGTCCTCCATCAACCAAAAAAAAAAACTCTCCGTTATTAGAGTGCTGGCTGCGGTTCGTAGAATTTCCAGGACTTGAATGGGAGGATGAACATTTAGTTTTAAGGCTTTTCTCTCTTGGAACCAGTGGACAGTTTGGGTATTTTCTCTGTTTTTAACACTTAAAACATACCCTCTTTCAAACGGTTTACTTTTAACTCAGTGATCTTCTTTATACTTTTGAGTCTTTTGTTTGATTTTGAATTCCTGCTCCTTCTTCTTCTTTTTGCTATTTATATTAATATTTTGCTGTTGTGTTTTTTACAAATTGTTTTTTCAATTGTTAGTCCTAAACCTAAACCTTGCAAATTCTCTGTAAAGCACTTTGAACTGCACCTGTGTTTGAGAAACTGCTTTATAGATAAGGCTGAAGATAAATACTTAGATGAATGGATTGTTTTTATGGCCATGTACACACTTTTTTTATACACAGAGAATTCTCATTCATAAATTCACATTTCTTTCTATTTTATTGTAGCCATAGAAAACCCTGCCTGCATTTATTTCCTGCTTTTTATATTCAAATGAAGAGACTCGGTCCTCTAAATGAGTTGGTGATAGATTAGATCAGTCTGTGGTGCTGCTGCTTCATCTGACTCAGTCAGATAGCCACATTCCTTCATTTGAATATGAGAGGTGGAACTAATGTGCCATCAGTAAAATAAATAAAGCCCCCCCCCCCCCCCCCTCAAAAATATAATATTTTTTTAAAGAAAATATATGTGGACAGCTTGTCATGTTCATGATCTTACTCTGTCTCAGAAGGGTCAAATTATTGCCCTGCATAAAGAAAACTAGACAAAACGAGTTTGCTCTTGCTGATGCTACTAAAATTGGGTCCAACGCATTATTAAAACATTAATAAAACGCATTATGTGGCCGAAAGAAAATCTCAATGGTCGTAAACTCACTTAAATGTTTGTTGAAATCAAAGGAAACCAACAGTAGAACTCATAAATGTGTTTAATTGTTTGCACTGCACAAGCCTGTGGGGGCAGTGTTATGATGTTTCAGTCGGTCAGGTCTAAGTT
The DNA here is from genome assembly GCF_027942865.1 of Odontesthes bonariensis. Taxonomy (NCBI): domain Eukaryota; kingdom Metazoa; phylum Chordata; class Actinopteri; order Atheriniformes; family Atherinopsidae; genus Odontesthes; species Odontesthes bonariensis. The sequence goes on along the minus strand of NC_134517.1, from coordinate 32,323,646 downwards.
CAGTAACATTATGTTCCCATAACAATTAGGTCAACTGACCACCTGAATATACTGAATATCCTGGTTTTCATTCAATACATTTTTTCTTTTCTGATGGCCCGGACATATATTCCAAGATGACAACACCAGAGTTTCGTCATACCCAGGTTGTGAAAGAGTGGTTCAGGGAACATGAGATATCACTGTCACACAGTTTTTGGCCACCGCAGAGTCCAGATCGTAACCCCACTGAGAGCATTTGTGATGTGCTGAAGAAAATTTTACACATCGATGCAACTCTTCCAACATCAATACAAGCTCTTGGAATCTTAGTGAAAAAAATCCATCCGTCCATCCATTTTTTACACCCGCTTAATCAAATTTAGGGTTGCGGGGGGAGCTGGAGCCCAGGACAGGACAGAAAAATTGCAGTTTCAGATGGAAATTAATGCTGTGACATTACATAAGCTGATGTCATGTCAAATGCCAGGCTGTGTATTTACATACACTTTGTATATTTATCTATATTATCCATATGTGTTAATTTCACGATTATATGTATTGATTTAAGCACTTAATTATTGATTAGTGTCTCAAATGGTATTCCATGGTTGAGCAGCTAAAGTGCGATAGAAACAGACTCAAAGTTAAGCAAATAAATAAACGATTCATAGCCAGTTTTCTTTCATTAGGGGGTCTGATTGGCACTCTTAATGTGGTCTCATTGGACCCTCTTCTTTAGCTCTGTGTGTAGAGTTGGTGTAATCCACTTATCTCAACAAAACTACTCTCACTGAGCACAAAGCAGTTGTGGATGGAAATGCACACATTTCTCTGAGCAGGTTTTCTGATTATTTGGTTAAAAAATGTAAGATGCATTTGGATGGAAACGCTGCTAAGCTTTCTTGTCTTTAAAAAAAAAAGAGTTAATGCACATGAAAGTGATTGAAACACATTTTGCATGAATGTTCTGACTTATATTTCACTGACCTGACCGTTCACAGCTATGAAAATATGACTTAGAGTGTGCATTGCAAGGGTTGAAATAGAAAGGTGAAAAAGGTGTGTGGATTTTTAGAAAACATAGTCATTGGGAGGATTTTGTGTGAAAGCTTTGGTCCAAATAGACTTCTCCTTGTGTCAAAGAAAACTGCCATTCTTCTCAGAGCTTAGAGCTCTGGAATGACCTCAGTGAACAAAGTGCTATCACAATCAAACAGTAAGCTACAGAAATGACATTTAGCTTCCTTTCTTTTAAAGGAAGCACACAGTGGCTTCAGCATGTTGTGTTTTATCACTCAAGCTTGTTAACTGAGGAACAAAAAACACACAGCAGACACAGGCTGAAGAATCTGTTTGGGTTGAGGAGGTGCAGTTATAGGGGGTGCTTTTTCTGTGGAGTTTCAGTGCCGGGAAGTATGCCAGTGGCTCATTCTGATGCATCAAGGCTTGTCAAGGTGGCGCCACCATGGAGTACAAAAAAGCGCAGGAGCATGACCATCTGCACTGCTAATGTGCTCTGCTGTTTAGTTTGCTTATTCAGTGCTGTGTGTATGTATAGTAACACATTCTCAGGCAACAGGTCTTAAAACAGAGACGTACCATAACTGCCTGTTTATCTTCTTTGTGTTGTTTGTGTTGATTTTTCATTTCTTTTGAGTAACGGCCAGCATTTATTGCACTTATCGACTAGCTCAGATACAGCGATGTTTTGGCTTATGCCTTAATGCAACTTTAACCAATATTTTGACAATGAAATGAGTGCAAATGTCTGGAAGGGAGATTGAAGTGTGCGCTTGTATGTCTGCGTTTAAGTGCCAGTTTGGCCTTCATGCTCCATTGTTCTCGTAAAGGGAAACGACCAAGGACAACAGCTCTCTGACAGATTTAAGTGCCAGCACACACACACAAACACGTACGTGCACATAGCTGCAATTTGCATTAAAGCTGAGCCACAAGTCCATAAAAGATTGACTTTCTCTATGGTCTTGAAAAATAATAAAAAGGCAGTTTGTCGAATGCTGAAATGGGAGTCATAGTCTCTGGCGTTAAAGGAAACATATGAAAAATGTAAATAGATAAAAAACATTTGCAGTTTTGACCTGCGTGCTACCCAAATATTAACGTCTTTATCTTCTTTGAAAGTCATAAAAAGTTTTTTTTTTGTTTGTTTTTTAAAGAAAAGCTTTTTATTTTAATCCCATTATGCTTTCCTGCTATTGTTCTTCCAGGCTCAGCTGTCATCGTGTCTAAATGTTCCTGCAGCGGCATGAAATCTTACCTTTCACTGCAGCTTGTCCAATTACTATCGACATGGCTGCAGTACCACACCACTGCTTTCTCTGTCCAGCTGTGCAAACACAAGAACCTTTTTGGCTGATCTGCCAGATACACAGACAGCTCCGGGGTTTTCATTTGTACTTTCTGCATGCCTGCATCTCTGTGTTTGTCTTGTGTGTGGCAGGTAAAGCCATGAGAAACCCACAGTCCTAATCTCTGATGTGTTAATCATATGAATGATGACACTGACTGTGTGAAAAGCGCATGAAGCTGATGGATGTTTGTGCTGCAGGAAAAATCCTCATCTGTTTCTGTAACAGTTTAAGCAAAAGAATGGGGGTAGGTGCTCTGTGGGAAATGTTCCCACTTTCCCTTTTCTCTTTGGTGTTTGCCTGCAAGCCGTTAAAATGATTAACTACAGTCACACTGCAATGACTGTGTTTTCATGCAGATAGTGATATGAGAAACCAATGCCACTCCCATGTCTGCATAGTACATAGCACAGCAAACTGGAGGAAACGGCTCCCCTGCTAACTTTACTGTACACTCACGTACACATCATATGTCGCCTGTTTACTCAGCTCAAAAGCCGAAGGAGAGAAATTATAGTTTGATGTTTTATGGTGGCCTCTGTGCCAGATTGTTCCGTGGCTGTTATCAGCAGATAACTTTGTGTGACAGAGCATTCGGCAGAATACCATTTTATAATGCTTGTAAATTTATGAAGACAGATCAGCAGTGTAGGCGGTTGCATCACAGTGGCTCCTGCATGAAACTGTGTTTTACACTAAATAAAATCTTGACTGACAGCACCGCCATCCACTTAAGTTAAAGACGACATCTGGGCTGTGATTTCAGTTATTTTCACATGCACAACGATTCCCTGGGGCGAAAGTTAGAGATGGCAGACTATCTTAAATGTTTTCTTGAAGCAATAGACATCTGTCAGCTACTCTGTGGGTGCAGCTCGTCTTTAAAGCATTCACTCATAGCATTGGTGACAGCCGTTCAAATGTAGATTAGCCTCCAATCCGAGACATCAGGCCACCAAAATTATCCTACCCTGTGAAAATTAGACTGTGTGCATATGGCAGCTATCTGCAGAGGGGAGATAAGGTGCTAATTATGTATTCAAAGAACAGTTTATAGGTATTATTTTTATGGAAACAAATTATGTAATAATAATTAACATAGATTGATTTTTAGGGGTTTAATCAAAGCTGAGAGTAGGACTTTAGGTACAGAAACAAGATGTCGGTGTACCATAATCCAGAAAACTGCTTCAACAGCCCGTTTTGTTCATAACATTAGGAAAGCTGTGAATGTTTCTTTACAAAAAGCTTAACTAGACTTGGTGCTATGCCAAAGAATTCTTAACACAGACTATTTAGTCCTTTTGCAATCAGTAAAATTGTTTTTTAAGTTATTTATTTTTTTAAACCCTCCATACCAATCTGTTTCAAAACTCATGAAAAAACATGTTATTCAAGAAATGTATGTGCACTGATTTAATTTCAGCTCAATTTGAGAGTCTCTGCTGTGTTTGTGATCCCACTAGTGGAGCAGAGGAGAGACAAAGTGAAGTTGGACAGCAACTCTTTAAGTTAGGAAAGTATCGACACTAGCAATGATGCTGAAGGTGGCACAGAATGAAACCCTGACTACTCTGATGTGTGCAATCCTAAAAAAACAAACCGTGCTCTAGAAGTAGACGAGTGCTCGTTCTGCTGTCACAATGTTGCCAGAAGTGGAAACACCAACGCATGCCAATGTCGGCACTTGTCATATCTGCTGATTGTGACGGTGAACTTGAGTTTTCATTCCCAGACACAGGATCTTTTTCATGTGCCTGGATCACGTTTAAAATGTCAGCATACAGTGTTTGGAGGGAGTTCTGACCACAGCACAAGCAGCTCTCCTGCTGCTTTAACATCTCAAAGCTGGCAAAAACTCATTAAGATGGAACATGTTCATCTGATATTTCACAATTTGATGACTAGGATGTTTATATTTTCTTCTTATGATTTAATTTAACTTTTTAAAGGTGTAGATGTGTGATCGTACTCTTCAAATAAACTGTCCTTGCTCGGTTGTTTGTCTGCATCCTGTTCATTAAACTCTGGTGACTGCTGTTACATCTTGAATTCAATGTTTTTTAAACCAACTTTTAGTCACTTGTCGACATTGCTTCTCGGTTTGTCGCACGTAAACACTCACAAAATTGTTTGTGTGAGATTGGGAGGAAATGTGATTGCCTTGTAAATGTCTCACCGTGTGGATCAATGTGGTGTGTCTTTGCAGGGTCTTGATTCAAGTGGCACACTTGTCAATCAGCGCCTATTGGATTGTTTTTGGTCTGTGTATTCCCAAGAAAATTACGCTGTGCTGAAGACCGAAAACAAATGCACACATAAATAAAATTAAACTTGCACCCTGGCATCATGCAAACTGCTTAGACGAAAGACAGCAGGGTTTTCTTTTAGTGTGCTATTACACATTTGTCAAGTAGAACAAGATCAACCGTGAATTTAATTATCTAAAAGGTTGTTAAACATTTAGATGATTACTGAAAAATTGCATCAATCATGCTAAAATATTCAAAGCCTGGGCCTTTTCATCCTTTTACATACAGATCGTGTTCATGAACATAGTCAGCTGGTGTCTTTTAATTCCACGAAAGTCTACGTCGACACTCATCTGTCACTGAAAGATGCTGATGTGATTTAGATCATTACAACAGGAAAACACTGGGGGACGAAAACTGGAGTTAGCAGTTGGAGGTGAAAATACAAGTGACAGGTGGTGAGCCTGAGGTGTAACAGGCACGAGTCAGACGACAGAAAACAGGGAGCAGCAGCGAGGAGATAGAGGTAGAAACAGGAAATGACCTTTCCAAGACAGTGGCGTTGAAACAGTCACATGCTGGTTGTAGACTTAGCCAGGAGAGGATCTAAATGTTCATTACTGACAAACATAATGTTCTGTGGTTGTCATGCCATGTGTTTTATGTTTTAGATCATGTTTTGTTTTTAGATGATGTCTTTAGTTCTTAGTTTAGATCATGTTTTTGGTTCAGGTCTTGATTAGTTTCATTCACGTCACCTGCACTCATTTCCTTCAGCTGCACTCCATCCTTAATCACCCTCCACAGTATTTAGTTTCCAGGTTTCCTTTCATTTCTTGTGAGATTCTTTTACGTCACCCTCCATGCCACGCCACGCCACAGCTAAGTTAAGTTAAGTTTTTTTTTCCATAGTATGCCAAGTGTTTTGTTTTGTTGTAATTTTTCCACAGTTCAGGTTTTTCTATCCGGCTCAGCCGCGCTTTCCTTTTGATACTTTGTTTTTGTTAAATAAATCTATTTTACTTTTGGAAAATCCGCATCCGTGTCCTCCCTTAAAAACCCACAACATTGACAGAAGAATCTCACAAGAAATGAAAGGAAACCTGGAAACTAAATACTGTGGAGGGTGATTAAGGATGGAGTGCAGCTGAAGGAAATGAGTGCAGGTGACGTGAATGAAACTATAATCAAGACCTGAACCAAAAACATGATCTAAACTAAGAACTAAAGACATCATCTAAAAACAAAACATGATCTAAAACATAAAACACATGGCATGACAGTGGTGAAGATTTAGATTATCCCGGTTGCACAGCTGACATGCTGCCAGAGGATTTGCATCAGCACGAAGAGAAGCATCTTTGTCAGGCAGATTATTGAATTTATTCATATCAATGATCGATAAATCAGATCACAGAAACCAAGCTGCTTCAGCTGTAAACACTTTATGTAGATGTGAGTATCCCACTCCTGGAGACACAATGTTTACATGGAGCACAGCAGACTCTGTTTCTGTGTATCTTTGTTTACATCATAGAGTCTTACCTTGTTATTTCTGCAAGCTGTTTGGACAAGACCCCATTATTTTTCAAATGAAGAAACTGCAGTGTTAAAAAAAACAGTGTTCAAACAGTAAATCTGACATCCCTTAAGTTTAGATTTCTCTTAGACAAACTTTCTTCTTTCTTTAAGGAGTCTTCAGGAATAGTTCTCCAGGCTTCTTGAAGGACATCCCAAAGCTCTTCTTTGGATGTCGGCTGCCTTTTGTTCCGTTCTCTGCCAACACGATCCCACACTGCTTCAGTAATGTTGAGCTCCGGGCTCTGGGGAGGATTCATCCCTCCATCAGACCTGCTGCCACTGATTTTCAGCCCACTTCTTGTGTCCTTTGGCACAGCTCAGCCTTTTCTCCCCGTTTCCCTTCCTTAAGAACGGCTTCTTGACAGCCACCCTTCCATGGAGCCCATTTCTGATGAGGCTTGGGCCAACAGCAGATGGATCAGCTGAAGGTCCAGATGCATCTCTCAGCTCCTGTGTCAGGTCTTTGCTGGATTCTTTCCTCTTTCTTAAGGACATCACTTTCAGATCCTGTTCATCTGCTGTAGATAGTTCTTTAGGCCTGACACTTCTTCTTTTGTCCTCCACTGTCCATTTTCTTCAGTTTTTTAAGGACACACTGCACACCATGCTGAGATTTGCCAAGTTTTCAGCTCTTTAGCTCTTTGGGAATCACCTTGTTGGGGCAGAAATAATATTTTCTGTCTGTCAGATTGTGTTATCTTTGCTGTAAGGAATGGACTGAAAACGAGTGAAAAAGCAGCTCATGTCCAAATTAGAACTTTGAAATAACTTCTGAAAGAGAATTAACTATGACTGTAAAAGCGTAGGAGAAAGACTGGCTGTTTATATTGTGGCTGCTTGTCTCTATCTGTTTTTCTAGTTCAGAGAGCAGAAGAGTGTGTGTGTGTGTGTGTGTGTGTGTGTGTGAATGTGTGTGTGTGTGCATGTTCTATATTACTCTTGGAGATAACCTGTTCAAAAAGCTTGAGAATCATTCCTGACTGTCGAGAACCTTAACAGTAGATAACAATGTTTTTTAAGCTTCCAGCTGACTCTGTGGCCAGTAAAACTATAATTAATATAGTTTGATTTAGTTCTTTTTTGTTCTTTCCTTCCTTCTCAAACATCTCAACAGCAGACATTTAGGTCAACGAGAGCCTTAAGGTGCGGCAGTGGAGAGAAGAGAAGCAGCGGGAGGAATGTAGAAAGAGATGACTGAGATAAAACAAAGACCAAGAAAGAGAAAACAAACAACCCACATAAAAAAAAAAAATGTCTTTGCTCTGGCACTCTAATTCTACTGATATGTTAATATTCCCTTAAGATAATGTAAGCAAAGCAGCAACTTCATGGCATGCCTCATTCATCACCTTCATCAACTAAATTGAGTTGATTCAACAAAACCCATTTTTATCTGTACTGTGGTTGGTAAAGTGTCTTTTTCTCTCTTAAGCATCACAGAAATGAAAATACAAACTGCCACATAAAAGGTTAAATAGTAGCAACTCAGTGAACTTCATATTCAATCAGTGCAGCTCTGCTGCCTCTAAGCTTGGTGTTAATTCACATATTTTCTCTCTTTCTGCTTCTCTGCCTGCTCACTCTCAGATTGTGAATTATGCTTTATTGAACCTGCACAAATGTGAACTTGTTTTTCTTAAGTGTCCCCCAGTGTGAATCTTAGCAAAATGTAAACCCTGCAATTAAACGTCCTTAAATAGATATGCACAAATGAGGTAGAAGCGCTGCTGAATGAACACCAGCTGTGCCAGAGATGAGGCGGACCGCACTTCAAGGCGGCTTCATCTGTTTGATAAATATCTGTGGCTTGTGTTGTCAGTTATCATGTTCCGAGGTGTGGAAAGCCACTAACAGCAGGAGATCAGGCTCGATTCTTCACGGTTTCCTGCAGCGATTTGATGACCTTTTTCCTCCATTTATTAAAGTCTGATTAAGATAGCAGTCAGGTTCTGTACACATATCAAACAAGTTATTTATTTATTTAAAAAAAAAAAAAATTTTGAGTCACACATTGGGTTAATAAAGAAGGGAGTTTTGTGGTTTGAAATGCTACCATTTTGATTCTAAATGGATTTAAAAACCCTGTTATCAGTTATCTAATGAACCTTATTGAGATCACAATAATCAGTGGGTCCATCTTACCGGGCTCCAAGCTCTGTTCTGTTAGGATCAGTTCAACCCGTTCTCATTCCCAACTTGTCTCGTGCTGACTCTTGTTTAGGAGCACACTGTATCAGTTTTGAACACATCTAAGTTTTGGCCGTGACTTTGCCAGACAGACGCTTCACCCAATCACTTGTTTAGCATGTTTTGCAACTGGTTTCTATGGAGATCTTTTCAGATGGTTCTGTTAAACAAGGCTGCCCCTTAATCCAGAAAAGACCAGTCTTCTCTGATTGGTCAGCACCAAAGGCAGCTAGAAACTGTTCAGAAAGAAGATGGCTCACTCGGGAGTCATTTCCTGCAATATTTGATTTTTTTTCACCACAGACAAGCTGGTATAAGAGACCAACATGGTTTTATCTTAAAATTCCACCAGCTTTTCATTCATTTTCTCTGCTCATTTATATTGCTGTTGCTTCCTATGTTTGCACCACACCTGTCTCGTGTTTAGTTGATTATTCATCTCCTCTAACAATCTTAGACACACCTATTTGTCATTAGTTATCACTTTGATGGTAGGCTACGTACGCATTCCTCAATTTTCAGCACTCATTTGCCAGATTGTCTTTAGTGATAAGTTGTCTAGTCTTCTGACCATGTTGTGTTGGTGGGTCCTGGCTTTTTCTGCCTTTCACCGTGTCTTCATCCGTGTGTTGTGGTTGCTTGTGCTAGCTGTGTTAGTATTCAGTGTTCAGCTTGACGTCTTACAGAGTGATCGTTCAGATTCGTTGTGTTGTACCTAATCAATTCCCTACAGACTTAAGTCTTGTATTCCTTTCTTCTCATAAAAAACAAATGATTTCCAAGCACTAGACTTGATGGTGCATTCAAAACCGCGACAGTGTTGTCTGTGGCACAGGTGGTATGTTTGTTAACCTTAAAAAGAACGGCCAAGGACATATATGCCAGTTTTCAAGTAATGTGCAGACCCACCCTAACATTTTCTTCCTGATGCTGATGTAACAATCTTGCCTTGACGCTACGATTCATATATTTAAAATATTTACAAAACAACCTTTTTTCTGTAATTGTTGGACCCAACGACAGCATATAGATGATTAACAGACACGTCAGGAAAATATATGAAAGCACTGAAGTCAAATGTTATTTAATGGAGACTTAAAATAAATTATGTTAAATCAACTTGTTAAGTACGTACTTATTTGTTAATTGTTGTTTTTGTCTTTTAATGTTAAAATGAGTTTATTGAAAGCTTTGTATTCTGTTAAATTCTCAGCATTAAGCTTAAAATTGCACAGAAATCTTAGTTTTTGCTTGTAATATGCTTTAAGTAAAAGGCCACTTTGATACATGAAAATGGCCAAAGTCAAAATTCTAGTTGTCTTTATTTACTTGAATTATTTTCTATTTAAAATAAAATAATTGAATTGGAGAATGATAGTTCTCCAATAGATGGCTGGAATTGACAAGATAACAACATTAAAAAGCCTGCTAGTGTTGTAACCTTATGTAAGAAACATACCTAAATTTGATGTTTAATCATTAAACTGTTATCCAAAAGATTCTATGACACACTGCAGTATCCCAACATGATGAATGCCTCTTTTGTAGGCCGTACCAGGCAAATGTTGTTGTGAATAGTTGTGCCTGGTTTCTGTTTTAGCTGCTTGAGTGTAGCAGCAGAAGCAAATACAGAAAATCAAGTCTGCAGATGTCTGTGTAGTGCCATAAGCTGCAAGCGCTCACATTGAACATTCATAAAGCTTTACTCAAAAGAAAGCAATAAGATGTTTGCATGCTTACTGGGTTTATAAGGGTTTCCAAACTTAAATTTCATGCACATGATGTCACTTTCTCTTGGGTTAGATGAAGTTCAACCCAGGAACAGTCGTAGCAAATTGAATGTTTTTTCCATTCCTGTTTTTCATGTGATGGAGGGGAATAGAGTTCACCAACTGGAAAAAGTTCAGTCACAATCCAGGCCTATTTATTGCATTCAAACAAGAGCTTTCTATATGAAACAAAGAGAAAAAAGTGAAGCCTCAATTAGGGCAAACCAGCTATCTGATGAAAGCATTATCCCAACAGGAAGCTACTTTTTGCAATGATTGCTGAAGGCATAAATAGGAGATGCAGACAGATGCTCTTTGTTTTCAAAGACAGAGGCTGACCTTTTGAGCTGCGTGCAGGTAATAGCATCAATTTAACAGCGGAAGATTTGTGAGCCTTCTCTGGTCAGAGCTAATGCTCTCTCCAAAGCCTGGCAGGCTGGGTGTGTTAGTGCAGGGAGGGGAGCCTGCAGTTGGGTAATGCAGAGCAAACTACATTTAAACTCACATAAACCTTGCTAGTTTCAACAGGGCTTAACAGGATTTGGGAGGAGAGAGTTAAGGAGGTGAAGATGGTGAGGGAATGAGGGGAATTTAGGTTAAAGGACAAGAAAATATTTGTACAGATGTGGCTCCTGCTGAGAGTAAGCCTTTCAGATGGTTTGTGTGCTGTTGCTATCTATTACAAGTTATGTTCTGCTTTTATGCTCTGGATGTTGGGGAGGCCAAAAAAAACAGTACTTGGGTGGAGGTATATTATAGATGGACACATTTTATCATGTTTTATTGAAAATAAATAAAAAATTCTGCCGAACACACATCAATCAGTCAACACTTTGGAACTGCGGTGCAGCAATGATAGCCTCCAAATTACAGATGTAAACTGTTTCATGTGTAACTCGCATTTTCTTGCAAGATGTGACAGAGGGTTTAAGTCAGTATGTTTTGCATGTTAGAAAATCCAATTATTTTATACTAAATGTTCACTGGACTTCTGAAACTGAACTGAAATCCAGTTCCCCAAAGTCAGACTAACACACCCACGTAGCGTTTGAAGTCAAATTATTATTATTCCAGCATTGATATGATCATGCTGTACAAGACATGCTCCACAGTTCCCGTCCTTGGCTTTGAACTGGAGGTAACAGAAGAAGCTGGTGCACAGAAGAAAAAGAAACTTCCAACAACCTGTAATAAACCTGTAACACCAGAAGAAAATATAACCTGACTTAACTTTGCTTGTAAGTATGCTGATTATGGAATTATGGATGTTTGCTTTGGTCACTGTTCTGAGCAGTTTTGTGTATTTATGGTGACTGACTGGGGTCTTTCCAGATATGATAGAATATCCAAGATATTCCCAGAGATAAAAACTTATTCCTGAGGAAGACTTCTCTCCATTTTCCTCATGTAGATGTCCTTGTTTTCTTGTCAGCTTTACTTCTCTATTGAATTGAAACCCAGCTGTTGCCACAATTGTTGATGAGAAAGTAGTCTCTGCTCACCTTTGTAGTAAGGAGATGATGTTAAAGCACTGACAGCTGGTTACTTTAGTCCAAACAAGAGTTAGTTCTCTGAAAAAGAGCCCTGTCGCTCAATGCCAGACTGACAGACAAAATGTGAATTTACTGCAACTACATTGGAATATTGTCATAGTCTTTTTTTATGTGGATTGCAGGCTTGTAGTAGCCTTTATTTCTGTTTTGCTCATGTCTTTTTCCATTAGTACAGCGATCGAGTCTGTTGCTGTACTAAAATTTAGAAAAAATGCTGAATTTATTTGGAAGTATTGTTTACTTTAATAAATTTACAAATATATTTGTCACAATACTTTCTTGTTAATTTGCAGATCTTGCATTCAGCAGTGCGATTCAGTTTCTGTAAGGTCCATTATTGTCCTTTTTTCTTTCTCCATCTCTTCTCCAGTAGGTTTGACCATTCTTAGCCAAAGACACCATTTTAACCAGGCAACAACAAAATTAATGGGAAAGCACTCTTCACTTTTTCCATGAAGGGGAACAGATAAATTCACTACCTGTCTATTCTTTACCTGGATTGTATCTGTGAGAAGCTTTTTATTGGTCTTTTTTATAGCTTTTTTAATAAAAGGAATTCATAAAACAACCTTAAACTGGTTGCTGATTGTTGGGATACAAAGTGGGGAAAGTCATTGCATACCCCCAGCTTTTTGAACCAGAACCATCAAGCAACATCAGTTCCCAAATCATCTTTTATGGCTAATTTAAAACAAATTCCTGCAGCCAGTTCATAAATTCTTGTGAAAAGCCCAAAACCAGAAGATTGGAAACTGTTATAGTAAAGTCAGTGGGTGGTATCTCCTATAAATCTTAATAATAAGTAATAGTACTCTTTGCATGTGGTTTCTGTGCATTTAGACAGTCCAGTGCTGTTCAGCCATATGCTGCACGCTACTGTGATCCTCTGCATGTGTGTGAATGCTCAGGTTCATGTATGTTATGTCTGATTAAATTAAAGTTAAGACTGGGCTTGCCTGAGGGCAGTGTGTGATATACTCGCTGGCTGGTCAGTATAAGAGTAAGACAGCACATGTGAAGTTTGTGCTCTGCTGTTTCCTCTGCCCTTATCGTCTCCTCACATGATCAGCAGGTCAGTTGCTTTGTGATTTGTTGTGGAAGAGTTTCTTTCTGCCTTTGGGGCCTGCAGCAAACTCACCCCTTTCTCTCTGCTCCATGGATCTCTGGAGTAATTTGTGGAGCCAAAGCTCTGAAACTAAACAGCATAACTAAAGATATTTTAAGCGAACAGGCATCAATCTAAAAACTAGATGCCTTTTTTGCATGTTCCTCACTCCTCTGTTTACATCTCTGTGTGATTGCAGGTTTGAGCGCTGCAAAGCTGTTGAAATCCAGTGGGCTGAGTCCTGTAGTGCTTGAGGCCAGGGATCGGGTCGGTGGTCGCACCTTCACTGTGCGGGTAAGACCAGGAATGCCAACATCATGTTTATGTTTATGCATTTGGCAGACGCTAATATCCAAAGCGACTTACACTCATATCCCAGGTAGGCAGGTTGCGTAAGGGGGTCTTGCCTAAGGACCCCTACCTGGAAGTAGTAGGTCAGGATTCAAACCCTGCTCACCGAGATGAAAGGCAGCAATCTTAACACTCCACTATCATGGCAGATACTGCTATTGTGACGAGCTTTAGTAGTGTGTAACCCTTCATGCTCATAATCAACCTTGTCTTGAATAATTTTATTTCTAATTTAAACACATTTTGTAGCAACCAGCAGGTGAGCAATGTGGTTATCTACATTTTCCACTGTCTGGCCAGTATTTTTTAATATATTTAGATGATGATGTCAAATGTGCTATTATTCAGCTTGTACAGGGGTATACACATCAATTTTGTTGAACACTGTATGTGCACTATGTGTACTCCATTCGGACCTGTGAATGGTTCACTGCAGTAGTCAAACTTACATTAAATAAAAACAGTTCTACATCAGTTCTGTATAACTGGATTATCATCCTGTGTCAAGTTATAGAAATTGTAAAAGTTGTGGACCCCAGAGAGAGTCTTGTCGCGCTCCAGATGAAGTGTCAGTTCTTTGTAATGACAACGCAAATGTTGTAACAACACAGACAGGACTGCTCTCCAAACTTTCAAGAGGACTTTTGTGATAAAACATTTCAAAAGCAACACAAATTTTCACAGGCACAAGAATGCACATCATTGAGAATCTTTAGCGTTATCCGTAATTTTTTGTTTTGGCTTTTTACAGAACAAGGAGACGAAGTGGGTCGATCTAGGAGGCGCATACGTCGGACCAACTCAGAACCGCCTCCTCCGGTTGGCTAAAGAATATGGCATACAGACCTACAAAGTCAACGAGAAGGAGGATCTAATTCATTATGTCAATGTAAGTCTTTTTATCATCCTTTTTGTGAATTTTTTTTTGTCTCAAAACTTTGGCTGATGTCATCCACATGTTCCAGATGTGTATACTTTAAGTTGCATACTAATGCTGATAGCTTCCAGAAGATAACGTAAACATCCCAAGTCTGTCACCAAATCTAAAAGACAGAAAATCCATGTCTGTGTTAATTTTCTGATGCAAATCAACAGCTTATTGCAGCAAGGATGTATACATTGATCAATTACATATAATCTGCCATGGACCTTTTCATGACTGTTCATCAGAGGATCATTTAGCAGTCATAGAACTATTAAAAGCTGTATTTTGTCACAATTTGCTCTATCAACAGAACAGTTTTCATTTATTTCTTTAATCATATTAAAGCAAGAAGCAATGTAGTTACACAAACTTTATGTGAGCAAGAAGAATTAAAGCATAATTAGAAAATCAAATAGATTAATCAGATAAAGTCAAATAAAAGCCTCACAAACATTATAGTGCATTCACATGGAGATGATTATCCGATTTATGATGATTATCTTGATCATATTGTCGATGTTTACATGAAAAGCCAAAGTGTGGTCAAGCATACTTTTTTAAAAATGAGAAATACTAACATTCCAGTTATTGGATACTGCATGCTATGTGTACAGCTACCTGTTATGTTTGCCATTTTGAAAAATCTGACATTGAAGCCACTTAGAATGACTGTCAGCTTCATCCAGAGCTTATTCCCAGCTGGTTCTCTGTAGTGTGAATGGCTGAAATTTGCTTGGACTGGAACTGACTGGTCTTTGACTTATAGTCTTTTATCTTTGACTGGTTGAAGACTTTACTTGGGAGCTGGCTGTAAAATGGCCACAAGAAGGCCAGAGTGAATGTATTTTCCCATACTGTCACTTTTGAATATCTATGGAAAATTTCTGGGCTGCAGTACATGTGGGAAAAGGGCTTTAACTTTTCAACTCTCAGCAAACAATAAAAAAAACACAAGGAGCCGGTGAAAGATCTTACACTCAACATGTGAATAACATATGAATAACAGAGCCTCAACACTTTTGGGAGGGCATACCTCAGCACAGCCTCAATATGTATGCTGTAGATTAATTATACTGGAAGGGAAGGGAATAGGATCTTCTCCTTCAGATCAGTGTGCTCAAAGCTGTCACCATAACTGATAAGAACAGCAAGTGGCAGCTTGTGTTTAATGTCATGAAAGAAAAACAGAAAGATTCGTCTGAGCTACATTAGCTTCACCCATAGTGAGCAGCCTGCTCAGTGATCAGCTTGGGAATATTCTGAGAAAAAAACAGATGTAATGTCTTTGCTGTGACTTCTTCCATATCTGTCGAGCAGCCAGCCAGCCTTAGCTCTGCAGCATTAGCGAATGGAGATGCTAATCTTCGCCTGAGGGGTTTCTGTAATGTTGTTTCCCTTTTCTGAGTGGTTAAAAGTCAAACAAAGAGATACTGAGACCATCTTTCTTTGTTCTTGTTATTCTTTGCTCCATATCTCATTAGTGTGGGTACACGGCTATCCTTAACACAGTTGTGTTCTTCCATCTGATTTGATTTGCCTCTGGGGCCATGTACCCTGGTCAAGCTACCCTTATGGTAAATCATTGGACAGGAGTAGTGTGGCTGGCAGCCATTTTTGTGTGTGTGTTGGGCAGCTGAAGAGGGCTTATCTAGATACAGGTTATGTTTCAATCATAACTTCAGAGGTGAACTTTGTGCCTCTCTCCTGCTGGTGTAGTCTTAAACACACACAAGTGCAAAACAGGCTTATTACTACTTTATCTTGAAAGTTTTTCTCACGTCCACAACACAGACTGATGTGCAGAAACTAAAGTCTCAATATACTTTCAAAGGTTTTATTGCAGGATTGTTTTATGAGTTAAAGCAACATAATTTAAACCTGTTGCCTGTTCTGATCAAAGGTTGCGTACCGTACTGACTGTGGCGTCCTTACTGTACACCCATTAGAAGAGATTTCCACTCTCGTTAATGGTTCTGGATGTCTTAAAGCCAAAGAAGTTCTTTGTTCTGTAAAAGTTATTATTTTAGATTTAGATTATTTCATATGAATTGTTAGTTAAAATTAATAAAAATGTTTTTTTTTCCTTCTTGTGTACACATTATAAAAACAGGCATGCATTCTGTCTTTTCTGTCATGTTGGATATCTTTCATATGGAAGAGAAGAAATTTGCACAGTATACAGTATGCCAGGCTTTAAAGCGTCTTAAGACATGTGTTTGTAATGGGAGCGCACTTTCTGTCTATGAAGAGTATTGATTGGTAAAATTTTCAAATGAAGAACTGATTTATTTGAAAGCCTGAAAACACAGCCAAGAGGAAGCCTGGAAATTAGCTTTCCTCTCAGAACCCTTGAATTACAATATGATGCGAGATGGATATGTTATTTTTGCCCCATGGTGTCAAAAACTCCTGCCTTCTGTGCTCTGATCAGGTTAATGGTGACATATTGCATGTTTATTTTGATTTCTTTGATGTTCCTTCTTCCCTTTTATGAGTGATCTGCAGTGAAGCATGATTCCATCTCACTACTGTGTCAGTAGCACTGATGTACTATTGACCTACTTCAGCAGTGCTGTGAAATGTCACCAACATGAGGTTGGACACAGAAAATAAATCTCTGACTGTTGTTGTGAAGTGTCACGTGAGCTTTGAATCCATACTCGAGTCCAGGGGGGCTCCTATGTGTCTCCTTGGCTACTATCTTTGTAAGATCCCGAAAGACTCACGTCTTCAGAGCACTCGTAGCTTCCTGCCTGGTTTCCATGGCAGCGTACCTCATCATAAGCTCCTCTATTACTATCAGACTCTCACTGCGTATTCCTTCATTTGTGGACGCAGATGCATGGAGGAGTGAGCAATAAGTAGAGCATTTCCCACGGCTGACGATACAAAAGTATGAAAATCCGAAAATACAAACAATGTGGAACGAAAGGATGAGACCGGTGATACTGCAGTTTGCATATTGTCTGTGGATCCCATAAAAGGACAAAAAATAAGAATGAGAATGAGTTGATCCTTTGAAAAGTGTAACAGGTGTACCAGGTGGTTAAAGCAGAGAGTCGAACCCAAATTAACCCAAATAAGTAATGTCAAAGTTAGGCCCCTCTGGAACAAAATTGAAAAAGAACAAGCCCCTTCAGTGTGATTTCAAGTGAATTTGTAAGGAAACAAACTGACAGATAAACAGAAGTTAACTTATTGTTTTTAATTAAATACAACACTGACCTACAAAATCAAGGTGCCTGTGCTTTACTGTACTTTAAAATGTTGTATCCTTGAACTTCATTGCTTTGCAAAAGAAGATTTTGACATGTAAAATGTAGGGAGTTTATCATATTTTGTGCAGTTTGTTGCAGATTAAATCTTATACACAATCCCAATTCAGTGTCCCAAAATGTTTGTATCTTTGTAAAACAAGTAGAAATAGAATGTAAAGATCTGCAAATATCATAAACCAAGAGTTTATTCACTACATAGAAAACATATCAAATTTGTTGTGAACATTGTTGTGAAGCAGTGGCTTTTGATGTTAAAATGTACAAAAGTAGTGAATCAACATTGTTTTCATTGGAATAAAAAAATGTATGATGAAGTAGCCAACTTGAATTCAGTGAGTCAGCTGTTTAAAACTCTTCTTCCTTCACCATTAGCAGCTCAGAATGAATCAGCCCATTACCTTTAATTCACCTCATGAGAGTTTGAAACACATATGTGGCCTTTGCGAGTATTATAACGCTGTTTTGATTGTAAGTAGCTTTGGATTAGCAAAGCACTTCAGAAGAATAAACTCCAGACTCAGCATTAAAAAGTTTCATCTTACAAAAAAGAAAAGAAAAAAGAGTGCAGAGTGTTCACATCCATTTCACATCCATCCAACCTGTATGACAACATCTACATTTCTTCACATGACAAAAGTTTGAGTAATAGTAAACCAGCATGTGTTCCAAGCCTTTGTGTAATTAGGGTTAGCTTTTGAGCAAGCTGCGGAGCTAATCAGCTTTTCTGTGGCAGATTGTAATCCAAAAGGCCAGAGCCGGTTTCCCTTATCAGCAAACTACTGCCTGACATGCACTGCAGCTCTCAGCATTGGATTCATTAATGAGCTATCACTATCAGAGATGCAGAAACACACTTTGATTAAATACTCTCCCCGCTTATCAGGGATTGGGAAAGGAGCGTGGGATTGTCCCACAGCACTGTGGCTGCCCTGCACGTTCACAGAGGACAAGAGCAGGTGTTATTCAAGTACCTCTATTTCCCTATTTACTTAGACTGTTAGTCTATTTATAAAAATATCCTGATGGAGTCATGTGAAGCCACTGAACTTTTGTACACTCGTATTTCTGTGGTTAATTTTAGATTCTTCAAAGTATTTCTTAAAAAAACCCAGCTTGTCAGGTCCAGACAAAATAGAAAACATAATGAAAATCAGTTTTGAACTGAATTCTTGTCTGTTAAGTTAAACTTTTCCATGATGGAGGTCCTGACTGTGATTTTACTGCACCACCTGTTGCTGCTATAATTAAAGTGGGTGCAGCATTAATGTGTTTCATTTCTGTTGGTCGAAATTTAGCAGAGCAGCCAATAACGTCTGTGTTTACTGGCTCTTTCTCCCAAGTATGTCTTTTCTAAAGAGCTGAAATGTTTTCATTCTGAACTGACAGATGTGGACCCTTTCAGAGTTGGAATGAGCTGCCTCCATTTTTTCTGCTTTGTTTGGCTTACACACTGACAATGTTTTATTTGTTTTTCTATGACGAAACTGTGTTGCAACATGAAAAATGATGTAAATGGCTCCCTTTAGAATGAATTAATCACCTGGTGTCATCGGTGTGATTTTGTGGGAGTTTGTATCTGCATCTGGGCTGAAAAAGGACTTTTTACTCTGAAGAGTGTGACTCTCTCTTGAACTTCATTGTGCCTTTGGCGAAATGGCCTATGTTATCGCTCCCTTCCTCAGGAGAGGGGAATAATTAACCTGCTCACATTCTCAGGATGTCAGATACTGCCAATTTATAAAAGCCCAACAAATACGCACAAGGTGTTTTAATTTGGTGTCAATATTGCTGCAGTCGTGCTTCAAAAAGTAAGCCTTTAATGCATTAGTCAAAACCCACATCCACCCACACAAACATCTGGCTTTTGAATGCAATGGGGAAGTTATTCATTCCCTCTCATAGTAGTGAACTGTTCCTAAAACTTATTCATGCCATACCCAAATAAAATTTAGACCTAGTCCTAATGTGATGTCAACAGCTGAAAAGAATGTCTCACAACTTTTTCTAAAAGGCATGTCCAGAGGCTCCACATTGTCCACAGTAAATTCCCTGTTTGTGTCTGATATATTTTCCCCTGACTCGTCATTATCATGACGAATGCATGTGTAGATGTAGATAGGGTGTCCGTTGGGCCACAATAGAACCTTATAATCTCTCAAAAACTGTGCAGAGGGGCAATGTACACTTGTTGCACCTCAGCCTACACAGAAAACACAAGGACTTTTTACAGCCATGTTGCTTTGCAGTCTTTTCTTCATGGGTTTCCTGAGGTTTCATTTGAAATGATCCAACAGCAATCTGTCGATTTTACCTGTTTTAGTCACTGTATTGTAAAATGCTTTGTATCAATCAACGATAGCTTTCCAGCAGTATGCTGCATGCACAACCACTTATACACAGCATTTGTGTACACAGCAAAGTTGTGTAGAAAACCAGCTGCCATCAGTCTCTTAAGGATTTAATTGTCTTTTAGTCCCATGTCAAAGGACCCTGCAGTAGTTGCAGGAATTTGCCAGCGTTGGCTCAAGCACGAGCTAAGTTTGCAGTGAGGGTGCCGCACTAGGGGTTGCAAGAAAGAGCACATTGCACTTTTTATTTTTTAGAAACACAAGTTGACAAACTGTAGTCTCTTACATGGAGGCTCTGAAACCGACAGCAACAACTCAAAGACAAACAAAAGTGTTCAATTTTACTGGTCCACAAGAAAACTCTCCGCTCACTCTTGCTCTTGTCAAAAATGATAAACTAGTCTAAATATGTCTAAAATTCGTGCCTATCAGAAACTTTACAGCCTGCAGGATCTGGTGTGATGCCCTCCGTTGTGTTGTCGTAGCTTAGAGGCTTGTTCCCTTGGAGGAAGGTGTATTTACTATTTGAATGTGATATTAGTTCTGTGTACGTGCTGACTCATCAGGTGTATCCATGAATTCAAAATTGTTTCACTCTCTACTTTTGGTTTGAAAATGTTACAAGACAGTGATAGCAAAGACAGTCAACATCACTTAATGAATCCTCACGAGGGCCTTTTTATATTCAGATGTGGACAGCTTCAGACAAAACTGACCCGTTTGTGTGCCATGTTGTGTCTGCAAAGAGAACCATTCCATCTTGCAGGATTAAATTTACAGGAAGGGGTATTCGGCACATGCATTGATTTGTGACACCAAGGTCGCTGACAAAACCGCAGAGTATAACACATCAGAGTGAGAACAGGCTGGCAGAGAGGCCTGCAGTAATGCCATGAAAGATAAATTACCAATGGCACTGGTAGCATACATGCAGCATTTAATCAAAAAGACACATCTGGAAACGTCAACTGAGAGCCAAGATGGTGAAGTAGAGGTGCAACCTGATGTTAACCACTGTTCTTTTACCTCTTGTAACTTTTGCATAACAGATCATTTGTTTTAAACTCCAATGAGAACATATGAAGAGATGATCCTTAAGCTGTTTATCTTATAGATTACTGTCAGAAATACCCTCCATCATGCAGAACATGTGGTGCTTGGTCAGACTGACCTGCTGCTCATCGATGTGGAAACAGAAGCAGCCGCGCATCCTCTTTCTTCCTATCTGCCTCTCTTTCTCTATGTTCCCGTCTCCGTATTTTTGGCCAGCATCACCATGGAGACAGACATGTCGGTCCAAGGCTGTACGTTATGATCATCATCCATCTCTGTCTGTCTCTGAGTTTTGTATTGCAGTGCAATGAAAAAAACAGCAGCAGAATTCAGTGAATCTGTGTTCATGTTGCAGCGGCCTGAGGTTCAGCTGCTGAATCGGCCTCATTCGTCAAATCTTTATGGGGAGAAACATCCTTCAGTGTTTTCTGATGTTTTTGTCTACGGCAAGGAATTGAATTTGCAGCACCGTGCAAAAGTCTTGGGCCAAACCTCATCTCTTTATATATTACCGGTAAAACAGTCAATGCAGTATATGAGGCAAAAACAGAGTTTGTGCAACTCTAACAAGCTTTACAGTAAATATTTGGAATGAACATCTTTATCGCAGCCTTCACACAGCCTGAACCCTCTTAGACGAGCTTTCTGTCATTTCTTTAAGGAGTCTTCAGGAATAGTTATCCAAGATTCTTGAAGGACATCTCAAAGCGCTTCTTTGGATGTCGGCTGCTTTTTGTTCCGTTCTCTGCCAACATGATCCCACACTGCTTCAGTAATGTTGAGCTCCGGGCTCTGGGGAGGATTCATCCCTCCATCAGACCTGCTGCCACTGATTTTCAGCCCACTTCTTGTGTCATAGCTCAGCTCAGCCTTTTCTCCCTGTTTCCCTTCCTTAAAGGAGAACTGCGGTATTTTCAACATTAAGCCTCTTTTCTGAGTCGTCTGCAATGTTTTAGAACCCCCCTCACCGCTTTTTTGATGTTTACTGCTGTCTCCGGTATTTGCCTAATTTTGATTCATCTCAACCTGCTTCAGAATGGCAAGTCATATGCATGTACAAAAAGGTCCGTAAAAGCACCATAAACGTCCGTTTTCAAAATAATCAACTCACCGGAGTGGTTACTGGTGTGCACTGGTAATCCATATCAAATTTCGTTGCGAAAAGTGGCTTCTGTCGTGTTCTCTGTCACTCCGGTCAGGCCATCTGCATGGTCACATTTCCAAAGGTGGAGAATAATTTGCAGTGCATGGTTTAGGTCTATCGTCATTTTTAGCCACTGGGGGACCGCAGGCAGGCTAGAGGAACTCATATTAATGTTAAACAACCTTAAAAAGTGAAAAATTTCATGCCATAGGACCTTTAAGGACATCCCTTTCAGATACTGTCCATCTGCTTTTAGTCCTGCCAGTTCTTCTCTTGTTCTCTACTTGTCCAGTTTCCTCAATTTCTTTTTCAGGACACTCCGCACTCAGTGCTGAGATACATTTTCACCTTGTTGGTGCAAAAATACTGTTTTATGTCTGTCAAGCTGTGTTTCTCTTTGGTATTTTTCATAGATGCAATTAAAAAGAAATAGGAGCAAATGATGTGTCTTTTTGACAGGCTGCTGGTCTGAATTTGAAACTGGTTCCTTGCTAAGGTGTCTGTTATGTTTAGACACAACGCTGGTTCATTCCTTTAGTTCAGTGCTTTAATTTATGCTTTAATGATTCACAGGTCAGTGTTAAGTCTCTTTACAAACAAAAAACACGTTCCCCCATAAGATGGTCAGGTCCAAGGACTGGAACTAGAATGAGTGAAAAAGCATCGATGGCTTTTTCACTCTTTCAAGAAAGAAAAACTTTGAAAAGCCTCCAGAAAGCCTGGAGAACTCATGTTTCACTATAGTGCCACTTTAAAAGAGAAAGTCTGGCTGCTTGGAAGCATTTATTATTTTTTTTGTTCAAATGTTGTTGTTTTTCTTTTATCTTCTTGTAGTATACTGTTGAAATTGGAATATATTTCAACACAGAACAAGCAGCTGCTGGAAATGTGTGCCTCGCTGGCGCATCTGGACATCTTTGATTATATAAAGTTTTACTCTCAGCCCAGTTCTGCTCAGGCAAATGCATCGGACAGCCTTTGTACTTTAGATTACATTCCAAATTTCATCACAATGTCACATTTTATCATCTTTGAATATCTTCTGATCAAAGATCATGGTCTTGTTCTGTGTGTTCCACATTATCAAAGCGATTTGTGTTGTACCACTTCCCGTTAAGGTACCACAAGAACTAAATATGTGCTCCGATTCCACTTCTGTGATCAGACAGCAGACTCGGTGTGTAGTTAGAGCTTGTTTGTAAATGTGTGTGCTGCAGAAAAACAGATGTGTTAAGGAAAGTCGAAGTTCTCATGAAAACTAAAAAAGAAAAAAACAGAATTACGGCTTGCACTCGTGTTTGTCACGGATGTTTTTGGTCTCAAAGCAGTGCTGAAGATAAAGACTCAGAGTAAGGTAGAGTTCAGCCAGTCTAGGGATAGTTCACAAACAAGCTCTGAGTTATGAATCCTGAAACATAGTCTTGTATCCCGCACTGTGGCTTATTTCCAAAATGCATTCCAGTACAAGTCTGCTCATCTCGATTTAATTCTTTTACAGTGAACCTTAAATCTTAAAGGGTAATAAAATGTGCTCATTTTGCTCGTTTTAGTTAAAGAGGTACAGTTGAGTCTGGCAGAAAAAAAAAGCTCAAAGTTCAGATAACAGTCGGAAAGTCACATCCCTGCAGAGTTAAACAAACTAAATGTACAGAGAAAAGTTGAACATGTGCTTGTTTTATGCCAGCGTGACCAGGAAAGGAGCTTCAGCAAAATGGATTTAAGTTTTCAGAAGTTAGATGGTGTATTTAATAGGTTAACCATTATTAGTTTGATAATGCTTGAAACCAAACCAATTCCAACAGAATGATAGTGATCTGCTGCTTTAGCAGTATTCACTGTTAAAGAGAGAGCACTAACACAAAGGCATCTTTATTATGCCAATCTTTGTGTCTTTTAGAGGAGTAAATGTGTGATGTCTTACAATGAAAAGATTGAACTCTTCTGTATAAGCAGACACAGACAGCTCTGTTCCTCCACAGAACAGAAATGATGAAATGTTACTAGAGTTCACCTCTCATCACAGTGTTAACACAGTGTTGTAAACGTATAGTCTAGTTTTAAATGGAGCAATAGTCCATTCAAAGAATATACATGGATTATTAACCCTGTTATCAAGGTTGATGACTTCTTACTTTGTAATGTTATTGCACAAGCTCATTGAACTTGAAGTTGTTGAATCCTGTCCAGTCATTCTGACTCAGCAAAATGTAGGTCTGCAAAAGGGGGCAGATCTTTTTTACCACATTTTTAGACAATTTGCCACAAGAGATAAAGTACCTGTCCATCTAAGCTGTAGGAACCATATTGGTCCTGTCATTTCATTTATTTTTTTTTCACTTTTTCTCTCAGTATTTGTCAAAATCAGCAGACCTAGAAGCATAAAATTCCATGACTACTTTACCCACCATTACCCAGAGCACATACTTGAGGTAATGCACCCATAAGTGGTGCTGTTGCATTCATTATTAAATCATTTCAGTTGCTGGATTCGTCTGCATCTTTTCTTTGAGTTTTCCTTTTTTTTAAGTTTTCGTGTTTCTTTCTTGCAAAATCTTGTCACAAACTTCTGCACTGATCATCTAACCCTTGAAGTTGTTCGGGAAGTTCATCCAGACCTGAAATTTGAAAACATGTTAACTTTAAGTATTTAAATCAGAATTTCTAGACGTTCAAGAAGTCTTCCCAGTGGTGGAGTCAGTAACTGCTTTTTCAAGCTTGTGAGTCTGCACAGTGTCTTCATGTTGGAGCTCTTCTGAGCCACATGGGGGGCTGTTGTATTTCCACACAGTCCTTTTTAAGGTGACCTCTGCTGGGGCCTTTCGCTTTAGTTGTCTCCAGCATTTTAAGTAGTCACTATTCACACATCATGAATAGATTTATTGCTTATGTTGCACTTTTGGCCTGGTTGAATACCACTCATCCTTCACTCTGTGCAGTTTAAGAACAACACAGAGACAGGTCTGTGGGACCATGAGTCCTGCTTAAGTCACTCTCTCTGGAAGCATAAAAGTCTCCTGGTGTCCGAGCTCAACTTCCCAACAGTGTTCCAGTTTCTGCATATCTTACATTCACAAGCACTCAAATAGGTCAAACAATGTAAATAGTTCAAGGGCTCACCATCTGCGTGGACCATTATAATTGCTGCTTGCAGCTATAGTTTGTATTTTAAATCTTCCACAATCAACCGTTTCGCCTCTGTTTATGGTTTTTTGTTAGCAGAACTGGGAGCCGCTCAAAATAAGTTTCAGACATTTAGATCACAACAGGATATAAAAACTGTTCAGTTCCAGAGTCAGCAGCTCAATAAGGTTTGATGGTTGTATATTCAATACTGCTATGAAATAAAGAACGATTTATAAAGAAAAGCGTCACCCTCTGAACTGTCCGCAAAGGGCAGACACAGTTTTGTATTATTTATAAAAGAAACCGAGCTTTTAAACTTACAAAAGCAATGCTTATGAGAAATCTTAATGATGTTTTTTTATTGATCCAACAGGGAAAGTCTCACCCATTCAAAGGCTCCTTCCCTCCCATGTGGAACCCCATCGTCGTGATGGACTTCAACAACCTCTTCAGGACAATGGATGAAATGGGCAAGGAGGTAAAGTCGGTCACAAACATGCTGTTGTTCTTTTGATGCGTTTCCATTTTCTACACATTTGTATTTTGTCGAACCTCCTGATGGATTTCAGATTCCCAAAGAGGCGCCCTGGAGAGCTCCACATGCTGAGGAGTGGGACAAGATGACCATGCAGCAACTCTTTGAAAAAGTCTGCTGGACCAGGTAACACAAAAAAATATGTCTTTGTTGGGAAATTTAGTGTCCTCACCTATGTTTTGTAATTCTAACTAAGCTTCTTGATATTTACTGGACACTGAGTAAAGGCACAAATCTTCAGGGTATAAATGTAATGTGTCTGCAGCAACAGTATATCTACTGAGGTGTTATTTTTCCTTCTCCCAGCACTGTTCGTCGCTTCGCAACTCTGTTCGTCAACGTGAACGTGACGTCGGAACCCCACGAGGTGTCGGCCCTGTGGTTCCTCTGGTATGTCAAACAGTGCGGAGGAACCATGAGGATCTTCTCCACCACGAACGGAGGACAGGTAGGTCTGTTTTTAGTTTTTTGCCAAACAGTCTTGAAAGTGCATCAAAATCCAAAAACATGTCCGTTCAAGAAACTAAAACGCTAAATCGCCGTGTGAAAATCTTCACTGGAATCCACTTAATTTGGGAGAGAAGCAGAAAACTCCCTTTTGTTGTGATCAGATTTCCAGGAAATCTCTCTAAATTACAGAGGATGGAGCAGAAGGGATGCCAAGAAGTGGACTTAGCGCTTTGTGTACTGCAAAGAAGAAATCACTTATGAGGAACAAGAGGCTGAGCATCAGAGAGATCCTAAATCTGATCCAATACTTTTACCTTCGCCTGCTCTGCATCCGCCCAGAATAATTATGAGCCTGACAAAAGATGCTTTCTTGCCGTGCTGGCAGAGCTCGCTGCACTGCTGTACTTTCCAAAGCTGAGTGACCCTGTTGCCATGGCCACCGAGGAGTGCGATTGTGTTTCTGTAAACAGATGACACTGTAGTGAGCTCTGATGCCATTTCCTGTTTGCTGGAGCACTTAGGACATGTGCATATGTTGATGAAACATGTACAGAAGTGTGTGCAGTTGTTTTAGATATTTAAAGCAGGGAGGGATTATTAGAAAAAATGTACATCACATTTGGTTTCGGTGCATTTTTATCACTAACACTGTGAAAAAATACCCGACTGGCAGGCAAATTTGTTCAAATGCCACAGTGGCATCCCTCTCCACTCCCTTGGTCTCTCTTTATCATACAGCTGTTACTGGCCTGATCTGTACAAACACAAATTTGTAGTGAAGAAAAAAACAGGGAAGATTGAGAATAATGAATCGAAATACCTGGAAAGCCAGCAGATCTTATCAACTTCCCTCCTAAGCAGCGGAGGAGTCGTACTCAGCAGGATCAGATGGACAGTGAAAAAACAAACTACAGGCTGCATCTTCAGCGGTGACTGACTCTTGCTCTCTTCCTCCACCTGCAAAGGAGAGGAAATTTGCAGGTGGCTCCGGTCAGATCAGTGAGGGCATGGCCAACGAGCTGGGTGACCGCGTGAAGCTGGAGTCACCGGTCTACAGGATCGACCAGAGCGGAGACATGGTGGTGGTGGAGACGGTGAACAAACAGACCTACAGCGTGAGTGGACCAACGACACTTTTACTGCACAATGCAACCACATGGCAATCATTTAACACGGTGCAAAGACAGCTTTAAAATATCTGCTCATCCTCGAGTTTAATAAAACCAGTAATTTGAAAACAGAAATGTTTCCCTTTCTTGCTTGATCTATTAATCTGCTTAACAGTTTGGGACCTCCTTTGTTATATTTTGAATTTCAATATTTGCTCCAAATGTTTTCAGTGGAGGTTAACCGATACAGGTTTTTCAGGCTTAGAAACCCGGGCAGCAGATGGCTGATATATCATGCTGGTTGTTTTTAAATTGTCAAACTATTACAGTCGCCTCAATATCAGGTTCTCACTTCGCTATTATCATGGCCAGAACCCTTCACAATGAGAATATCATCCTGATGCAGATATAAAACTGGAAGAAAAGTATTGCTGTATAGTTAATTAATTGTAAAACCCAATCTACAATTAGTGTTTATATACTTATATCAAATATCGATACATGTTCAACTTGATATTGATTTTTCATTCTTTTAATATTAAAATCATTCAGTACATTTATGTATATATAAAGACACACCTATGAACTATTGGTCCACACAGAGGTGAACTCATCTCATCTTTACAAAACTCAGCCTGTCTTATGCTCTCTGTGAACCCAGTTATGTTGACAACTAACCTAATTAGTTGGGATATTTTCTACCAGGTGATATTGTTTTTTTGTTTTCAGGAGCATACACCATTTTTTAATGCATGTTGCTGACATGCATTAAACCTAATATTTGAGCTTGTGTTTTTCAAGAAAACTATTTGGCTTCTTAGTTTCAGCACCGACATGTTGTCTTTCCTGTAAATTCACCTGGATAAGGGGTTTG
Source organism: Odontesthes bonariensis (assembly GCF_027942865.1). Taxonomy (NCBI): domain Eukaryota; kingdom Metazoa; phylum Chordata; class Actinopteri; order Atheriniformes; family Atherinopsidae; genus Odontesthes; species Odontesthes bonariensis. The sequence goes on along the minus strand of NC_134517.1, from coordinate 32,295,658 downwards.
AATAGTTTGCAAGTCATTCAGTTCTGTTTTTACATACCGTTCTTCAGTATAATTTTGAGTTTTTGTCGGTACTTTCCGCTTTTTTTCACGACTAAAATATTGTTCTTCTACATTCTTCTTCCACATTTATCAACGGTTACTGTTTTCACTCTAAACTTTGATGGTTTCACATAGACTACTGTAAGCAACCAAAAAAAAGATACTTAGTTATCGGGGAAAAGGTTGGATTTTGTCCCCTTAATGGGACACAGCCTTTAGCTCAGGAGCCACTGAACTGATTTAATTAGCTGTATGTCAGAAATTTACAGCTAAAATCTTACTTAAACATGAATTGAAAGGTGTAACCTGTCAGGATATTATTCTCAGGAGTATGTGCATTTCTTTGTGGCAGCACAGCAGATGTATTTGTTCTAAACATAATACTGTTCTGTTGTAAGTATTTAGAGGGAGTGTGGATGTAACACACGCTCTTTTGCTGCCATCTACTGGTTGATTAGCAACAAGCTGTCACAGCAGATACAGCACACACTGTCCTGTCCTGTATTTGTTTCTTTGCTGTTGTTTTAAGCCTGTCTTGTTTTTGCTTTAGGCCAGGTATGTGATTGTGGCCACTCCTCCCGCAATGAACCTGAAGATGCACTTCAATCCCGAGCTGCCCCCACTGAGAAACCAACTGATCAACCGTGTCCCCATGGGCTCCGTCATCAAGTGCATGGTGTACTACAAGGAGAACTTCTGGAGGAAGAAGGGTAGGCAGGAAGCGGACGGAGCAGTGGTGAAAGGATGCGATGTTGGTTTAACATGTGGTTGTGTTACCAGGTTACTGCGGCACCATGGTGATCGAAGAGGAGGGAGCTCCCATTGGCCTGACGCTGGATGACACAAAGCCTGATGGGAGTGTTCCTGCTATTATGGGGTGAGTCCAGGTGCATACTTACAACTCGAGGATAAGTTTCTCATAATCTTTTTCTGTTAACAGCTGTTTTCAGACAGGAGACTTGTAAAGCGACAGCATTCAGTCATACAGGTCACCAGGGCCGGAGTGGGACTCATTTCCAGCCCTGGAGTTTGATGCCTCAGACCGGCCCACTTTAGATCATAACCTATTATTAAAATCGTGTAATTATAACCTTACATTTGATGTGGAAAACACATTTTGACTTAAACAATTAAGGTATTTTCAATGGCAAAATATGCAGTTTTATTTCATATTACTTTTTTATCCTATTCCCTTTGAATTGTGGGCTTTGCGTATTTATCTTACTTTCGATGATAAAAGATATAACGGGTCACTACTATTGTTTGGGCATAGAAAGTGGTTATATTGGAACTAATACTTGCTTGTTCACACACGCAGTCCCCTCATCACTACTGGCTCTGCTTCTGACACTAAATCTCATTTTAAAAATGGTCATAATTCTCAGCACAAATCTCCTCTTTTTACAAAGCCTTCTGATCAAGTCAGGTCAGTTTCACTAATCTAGTGCTGAATCATCTAGCATCTCAGGGCACTTTTCATAGAGCAGGTCTACACCATACTTTTCATTATATTAATTCTAATAATATTCACTCAATCCTACTTGCCCTCTCTGGACTTGTGGGCGCATGGCTGGTGCTTGGTGCTATATCTTGCTTCAGGGGCTACAAGACAAAGTTTCCCAGTTATGTGTCGTCGCATCATACTATTATTTAAATTATATAAAGTCACGTTATATGCCACAATGTCACGCAATTCATTGACTTGATAATTATTTAACTTGAACGGAGGTTTGCAGGCAAAGTTCAACATATTGCCTCACCCGTTTCATCGTCCTGATTTGACGTTACAAACCGCGGGCTCATTTTAGTGAAAAAGTTGCCAATATTTGCATATTTAGCTGCGTCTGTTTCAAGAGCTTTCCTATTTTAAATTCTAGCCTTCTCCCCGCAACACTTCAAGTGAGTCAGACAGCAGATGACCTATGTGTTTAAGACCTACCTGGAGTTGATATGAATGTTACATGGTCAACAAACTTGTTAGAAATTCAGTCTTATGTAGAAGTAGATCTAAAATGTTTTTATTTCAGTAAAAACCTTCCCATTGTGGAAAAAGTTGCCTAAAATGCCTATCCGTGTGATACCCAAAGCAACAAAGCAAATTCAGAGAGAAACTAAAATGGAGTAAATGCTTTGTGTTGATTGTACCCACTGTGGTTGCTGTGTTTGCATTAATCGAATTGAAATAATCTCCTTTTTAACTGCAGAGTAGTTCCATACTTGTCCTAATGCCGTTGCTTTAGTCGTAAACATGTATTTATGCCTGTGACTGGTGCAAAAATCCTTGCAATGTCTGTAGCATCAACCAGAGCAGACTCTTTTATCTTTAGTGCACATGTGCACAGTCGTTTGTTGGTTTCTTTTATTTTAGATTTGAATTTTTAAGAGCGAAAGTGACACGAGACCTTTCGAAATGCTGCTAAAGTTCTTCAACAAGCTTTTTCTTACGAACTTTAGTTTTACCAGTAGGGGCTTGAATGCCTTCCTCAAACCAGAGCCACAAATTTAGAAGCGTGTTACAGTCTTTGTATATTTTGGGAAACTAAGAAAATACCACTATCCACATGTGGCCATGTAGTGTGTAACAAATTTATCCCTCTTTTTCCCTTTTCTTCCTCCCCAGATTCATCCTCGCTCGAAAGTGCAGAAAGCTGTGTCTCCTGTCCAAGGAAGAGAGGTTAAAAAACATGACCACAGCAAATAAATACAGTTTCTCAAGCTGCAGGACTGGTCTAATCCAAACTCTTGTGTTGTTTTATTTTAGGATGAGGAAGATCTGTGAGAATTACTCTAAAGTGCTGGGCTCAGAGGAGGCTCTGCATGTAAGTCTGAATGCAGAGAAACAGCAGCAGTGGAATCCCCTCGCTTGTTTTAACCGTTCATGTCTCCACTTCTGTGCTTCAGCCGGTGCATTATGAGGAGAAGAACTGGTGTGAAGAGGAGTACTCCGGGGGGTGTTACACAGCCTATTTCCCCCCAGGAATCCTTACCCAGTTTGGCAAGTGAGTCACACAGATGTGCAGCCCTGCGTTTGCTCAGTGGCTGGTGAAGGTGTTTGGTGGATATTGTGTCTTTGTCCAAATCCAGACTTGTTTTTCCTGAGAAAACATGATCAACGTGATAAATCCCATGTTCATCAAGCTCTGTGTAGTTGCTGCTTTGGGCTTGTATCTGCTTGATGTAGCTTTCCCATATTTAATGCTCAATTACCACCAACGTCACCAAATCATGGTTAATAGCTCAAACTGAACTAAACGTGTGTAATTAGATTAATAAGCATGAATTACTTTATTTATCTCCATAATGTAAAGAAAATTAATATTCTGCTAAACTCTTGTTCACACAAACTTCATGTGAACAAATCTTAGGCACAATAGTCCATCCAGAGGAGCTTTAGGTGGATATTAAAGCTGTTTTTTGGTTACTTTATAAATAAATGTACAGTTTAAAGCTTTTTTTTCCTCAAATGCACTTTATACCTTGAGAAAAATTAAACCCAAATTAAATTAATTTTCAAATAGGCACAAACAACTGAACGTGCTTTACAACAAGCACTGATGTGGAGAAGATATTACAAATATAATGAATGAAAGCAGATATGTTTGAGTAGATTGTAAGCAACTGTTAAAAAAAAAACTTAATTAAAAGCAGTGAAAGCAAAACCGTTTTTAAGTCTGATTAACCTCTCATGTGTTCTGTCTTCTCCTGTCTGCAGAGTGCTGAGGGAGCCGGTGGGCAGGTTGTACTTTGCAGGCACAGAGACGGCCACAGAATGGAGTGGATACATGGAGGGGGCAGTACAAGCTGGAGAAAGGGCAGCCAGAGAGGTCATTTCTATATTTATTAACAAAAAAAAGAGGGAAAGAGTGCAGCGATGTAGTAATGTATGGGCAAACATAAATGGAAATACAGGAAATGTTTATACAGAGTACAAGCTTGAAAGTGAATATTTGGTCTGAGAACCTTTATTCTCCAACACAGCCTGAACCCTCTTAGACAAGCTTTCTGTCATTTCTTTAAGGAGTCTTCAGGAATAGTTCTCCAGGCTTCTTGAAGGACATCCCAAAGCTCTTCTTTGGATGTGGGCTGCCTTTTGTTGCGTTCTCTGCCAACATGATCCCACACTGCTTCAGTAATGTTGAGCTCCGGGCTCTGGGGAGGATTCATCCCTCCATCAGACCTGCTGCCACTGATTTTCAGCCCACTTCTTGTGTCCTTTGGCACAGCTCAGCCTTTTCTCCCTGTTTCCCTTCCTTAAGAACGGCTTCTTGACAGCCACCCTTCCATGGAGCCCATTACGATGAGGCTTGGGCCAACAGCAGATGGATCAGCTGAAGGTCCAGATGCATCTCTCAGCTCCTGTGTCAGGTCTTTCCTCTTTCTTAAGGACATCACTTTCAGATACTTTCCATCTGCTGTAGTAGTAGTAGATAGTTTGATTTGGCCTGACACTTCTTGTCCTCTACTACTGGAGTTTCGTAGGATTTTTAACCATGTTGAGACATGCCAAGTTTTCAGATAATAGCTCTTTGGAAATCACCTTGTTGTTGATTCTAAACAAGGTTGTTTAGTGGATGCAACTTAAAAACTATACAAACAAAATTATGCATCTTTGTGACATGCTGCTAATATCAAAGTTCCTAAAGGTACAATTTGAATTTGTTTCTTTGCTAAGTTGTCTGTTATCTGTAGACACAGCAGTGATTCATCTATTGAGTTAGTTGTCTTTTTTGTGCTTCAATGATTCAAATTCAGTTTTAGGTTTGCTCAACAAATAAAAGATACGTTCCTCTGAGCATAGTCAGGTACAAGGACTGGATTGAAAATAAGAGAAAATGCAGCCAATTTCCAGACAAAACTTTTGAAGAAAAGACCTTCAGAAAGCCTGGAGAACTATTGCTCAAGACCACTTTTCCTTGGAGGAAATATAAAGAAATAAGGGTGGGTGAAGAGTTTTTCACACAACTAGAGCTGTTGTCTACATACCAGGTTAGATTAGTTTAATTTTTGACCTCATCAGCCTAATTGAAGCTGCTGTCAAAATCAACTCTTTCACCTGAATGATACTAGCTGCTCTACACAAATACATCAGCCTGCTTCTCATGATGTGGATGAAACAACAAGAATATCCCTCATATTCCATTCAGTATAGAAAATATAGTTAAATATTTCTGATTGCACATGAACATCTGTGCAAAACGCTCTTTGTTATTAGCTGTAGATATTTTTTAAGTTAACCTTTCATGCACATGACCTGTTCCAGCATAAATATCTTCTGATCAGCTTCTTTTTGAAACAATAACATAGGTAGAAATGTAACTGTCACATTAAACAGTTCAACCATGATAGATGCTTTCAGTAAAATGAGGTACCAGTTCAGTGCTTATATTTTGAATACTTACAGTACTTTCAGTTGGGGATGATGTTATATTGTATTTGGTACTTTAACGGAAGAACAAGATCTTAATATGTGTTCAGTTGTGGTGATGATTTAGGTACTTTGCCCTAGTAAAATATACTTCCTGTATTTTTAATGATTAACCCATTCTACTAAAATTTGGAGTGATAAATTAGCATTTAAATAATTTAACTCAATCTTTTTGATATCTTTAGATATGTGTTTTATTTGGAATTCTCAACATTGGCACGTTAAGACCTAAAGTTTTTACTTAAATTAGGAAAAACCTGGGGAAAATGTTTTATTTTATAATCTTTTCCAACAAAAAAAAAAAAACATGTTCCCTAAGCTCTGAATGGGTAAGGGGTCTAAATGCTTCCTCCACCTACAATATTTCTGCCTCTACATCTCACTTATCAAGGGCTGTGATTTTTGGAAGCCTTCCTTTCTTTTTTTTAACATTTAATAGTTCATATGAGAAAAGAACAGTTAAATTTACAAGTTTCAGCTGCACATCTTTGTCAGTTTTGTAATATGTGTAGGCTTTGTCATATAGCTACCCCCAGGATTTGCTGGGGAATTTATGGGGGCAAAAGGACAGTGTAGTCATCAGGGTTCACAAACTGAAACGTATATGCTGAAATACATTTTTGTGGTGGATAGATTTTATGGGAGTGTCCTGACTGAGAAAACCAATGTGTTTTTGCAGGTCATGTGTGCTATGGGTAAAATCCACCAGAGTCAGGTCTGGATGTCAGAGCCTGAGTCTCAGGTAAGAAACGTATTGTTTTATATGTAATCCAAAGCTTTGACCCCAACATACTATCAGATACCAGTAATGTATGACTCGTGTGTGGACATGAAAGATACAGCCCTTAAATGTTTCCAGTCTTATCTATCAGACAGGAGTTTCTCTATCTATGTAGGCGGTATTAGTTGTGGGGTTCCTCAAGGCTATACTCTGAGCCCCCATTCCCTTCTCATTATATATGATTCTGTAGGGTTGTATTTTTTTAAAGTAAAATATCTCTTTTCATTGTTTGTTAGATGATCAACTGATCTGTCTGTCTATAGAAAACTCTTCAGGGTAGCTGAACTGTCTTAGAGATGCACAATGATAGAGATAAACTACCTCAACCTGAACAAAAGCAAAATAGAAATGATTTTATTTGGCTTGTCCAAGCTTTTAGGTAGAGAAGTGCCACCGACATAATGTATCTTCAAATTTGACAAACAGATTAGCTCACCTGTCAAGACCAGCTTTGATCCATTAAAGCTCCTTTGTAAGGTGAAGGCCATTTCTCATCTACATGACTCTGAGAGAGTAATTAACCTTTTCTTTCTATTTTGTTTAGATTATTGTCACTTTGTTGCCTGCAGATTGTTCAAAACGCTGCAGCTGTATTCTGACAGGAAAGAAAAGATTTATCACATCACACCTGTAGTGGCCTCACTGGTGTCCAGTCCATTTCAGGTTCCAGTTAAAAAAAATCCAAAGCATGGTACACCCTGCTTGTCCAAACTTTTACTGCCTCACGCTTCCTCACAAAGTCCAGGATTAAGACTAAAAAATAGAGACGACAGAACCTTTTCAGCGGCAGTCCCTAATCTGTGGAAACCTACCTTTTTACAGACGAGCTGCCTTGATCATTCTAAAACATTGCTGAAAACATTTCTTTGTGCTGGCTTTTATCATCCAAGCAAAGTTTATTTATTTGACTCCACTTTTATTCAATGCTTTATTGTTTATTTGACTTTATATTTATCACTGATTTCGTGATTTATTGTAGCTATATTTGTATAGATTGTACAGCACTTTGGTCAACTGAATGTATTATTGATGTGCTATAAAGATAAACTTGACTGAACAGGTCGATTTTCCATGCTCTTTATCCCATTTCCCACTTTGAAAATCCATGACTGAGATCCAGATTTTATTTGAGTCACTTTGCTCAGTAGGATATTTAATAAAACTTAACCATCATAAATCAGTTCAACTGTAACTTTCCTCCTTCCCTCCCTCATTCAGGAAGTCCCAGCACTCCCATTCGACACCACCTTCTGGGAGAGGAATTTGCCTTCAGTTGGAGGTTTCTTCAAGCTGATGGGGGTCTCCACCTTCCTGTCTGTTGCTGCCGCAGCAGGCCTGGTGGCCTACAAGAAGGGCCTCCTGCCACAAAGTTAAACTGCTTACACCCATCTCATCCATCTCATCTCCATCTCAAGGGAACATATGGGAAGGCTAAATCAACTGTACTCGTGCACTTCTGGTGCAAAGTAATCAACTACATAGGGTGTAGTTTGTTTTTGTTTGTTTTTTAAACACTGTGCTACATAAGAAGACTGTTCAGCTCATGCAAAAACATGAAACCACCCGAATGATTGAGACAAAGAGTGATTAGAAGTCAAGAGATGTAGTTTGAGAGGGGATCTTTTCAAATTGACAATTAATCTGAAAGTCAGTGAAACCATTGACGGAAAAAAATCTGAATAGGAAATATATATATATATCTACTACTATTTCATACATTGCCAATGACATTCACATTCTTGATTACATGTGAGTTGATTAACTCATCATGCTTACTTGTGTGTATGAGCTATGTCTGAGTGTGTGTTTGTCAAAATGTGTGTGCATGTGTTTCCACTGTGTCTAATTACCTCTGCTGATTTTAGGTGCTGATTAATTCAGGCCAAACAGCTGTAGCCGTGTGATGAGCTCGAGTAGCATCAGAGGAGCGTAGAGCTGTGCCATCGCCCATTCAACATCATTAAGGAGGATCAGGGATAAGGCTGAGGTTATTCTGTCATATTCTGACTTTGTGTCAACAAATCCCATGAGATGACCCAAAAATAACAAACAAAAATCAGCGATTATTTAATGCTTTTATCAAGAATGGCCTGATGTTGCTGTTGTCTTTGAGCAAAGGAGCTCTACCTATGTCAGATATCATTAGAAACGCATCAGTTAGTCACACCTTTAGATCATTCGACTAATATAAATTCTCCTTAGAACAACAAAATTAAGTCTAAATACTAAATAGGTTTGGATATCAGCACTGATGTTGGTGTTCCGGTCCCAGCCTGCAAGACGGCGTGATGTACCCTCCCATTCTCTGTTCAGTTCTGATTTACAACGCCATTTTGTGTTCGCTTCAATATTTGTTTTTTGCTTGAGACATTTGGGACCCTTTTTGTTTTGGGCATTCAGACTATACCAGGTTTTTTTTTGCCCAGTGTTTACATTTTATGTTTATCCTGTCTGTCAGTGCTAAAGGCTTGCTGTGCACACTGAATAAGTATATTTCTTTAATATGTGCAGCATATGAGTTGCATCTGATTTTGAGAGCCACATTTGTATGACACATACATTAGTATTAATTTATGAACAAATTGTAGACACCAACATCAACACACCAGGGTTGCTAGCTATCTAGTCTTTGTCTTTTCCTTGTATTTTATGAAGTTTGACAGCATCAGGATTATTATCAGGATTAGCTAAAACATGTCCAGCCCATGTATCAACTCAAGTTCATACTATCAAACACAACACCACTAAATAAGAGTCCATACTGTAATTTATTTTAACCTTTAATTCATCCTAGATTTTACTCCTGTTTCAATTTATATGGGAAGTAGTCCTATACAAAGGCAATGTTTCTATTTAGGACCCATTTAAAGATTTGTCATCAGATTTCATGGGATTTGTTAACAACAAAAAGAAACAATAAAGAAAACCACAGCTTCAAGATAAGAATAAGAGGAATAATGTTAGCCTTATTCTTTAAATTAAAACCTGTATGTAGGGGTATGTAGTCCTGTAAAGCTGCTCTGTATGGTTATCTTTTGGTAGGTGTAATGCACTCGAATGTATTTTCTTCAGAATAGATTAACCCTTATTAAATGTTTTATTAAGATTAAGATTTTTGAACATGTATATTATTACCATTTTAGTCACAGTATAGATTAACACAAAAAGTTTCATTGCAACTAAACAAAGCCACATAATGTGTTTTTTAAAGAAAAGCCCAAAAGGGACATTTTATCTATCCATGGAAGTTAATTCAGTGCGGTCATACATGACAAGAAATGTCCAGACTACAGTTCTTATTGCACCTATCAGATATTTTATCGCATTATTTAGTTTTAATAGCTGAAAATCACAGCTGATCCTCACAGTAAACTTCAACAGGAACATGCACTCTGACATGCATCATCAGAGTAGAAGTTGTGCTTTTTTCTTATTGGAAATGGGTTAGGATTAGGGTTACCCCGACTTCGGAGGCACATGTGAAGAAGAGCGATCTTACATTCACGTCTGTGTTCAGAGCACTGTACAGTGTGTGCGGCTCTGTGTGCCCACAGCAAGAATCCTGTTCTTGTCCCAAAGACTGCTGTCTGTGAGTGTAGTTTATCTGTTGTGCCTTAATGGAAGTCGTAGTGTTTTGTCATTTTTCTCAAGTGCCTGTGTGACTCTTACACTTTTCTCCCCCGTCCTTCCCCGCTTGCAAAGGTGAGATGAACCAGGTCATAGGTTTAAGGCATCATCAGTAACTATCAATATAGAGGGGGCGACTTAACACCACGTCCCTGTAAGTTTGTCCAAAACCTTTCATTTTTACATGCCCTTTATATTACCTGAGTTATGTCCTCACTATAAACTTGACTCAGGTTAAACCAGGTGTATAAACTCAGCATCAGCTGTGAATAATAGATCTCTTGACTGTTCGGGCGATCAAACTGCTTATCTCCAGTGAAGCCAAGTCTGTGTGAGCTGTGTATTGTGATGTCAGGGCTTCACTATGTGTTTCCCCTTGTTCTGGTGCCCCAGTGTCTCTCTGGCTGCTTAACTTTAACCCTCATACACAGATCATTGACCATCTCGCCTCTTTATCCGAGTACTTGCAGTTTTTATGCGTTCTTCCAGGCCAACTCTTGAAATGAGGCTTTGATAATGCTGTAACTCGTGTTTTAGTCCACCTCTAAACTCATTCTTAACACTTGGCTAATGCCAGTGAACAAAGCCAGCACGCTCTGTCCATCCTTCATAAACTACAGTACTGACACCAAACCATCAGCAAGCATAACCCACATTATCTGATTTTTCCAGAGACTGTACCTCTTGTCCTTCTGTGTAAATGAGCCTTCTTAACTGCTCCTGTGACCTGTTCTTTGATGTCTTTAATTCCTCAAACAAAGCTGGTGATATTTAAAAGAAAAATGTGAAATAAATCTTTTACTCGTCTTAAACTGGTTGTGTCCATCTTTGTGTGTTTGATTCATACGCACCCACATAGCAGGGTGGGTATAGAAAAGACTGGAGTACTTCAACTCATTTTAGAAATGTTATATATGTTGGGTTTTAAAAAGAATTTAAATTCTGTGTACAGTAGATATTTCAGGAGGACATAAATGATATCAAATAGACACCAATTTTGGCTGATATTTGATTTATTTCTCATCAATTTCAATCAAGTATAGGCTGGCTGGACAGGACACATCTCCACTACTACTGTAACGGCCTGCTCACTGGGCTCTCTAAACGGGCTGTAAGACAGCTGCAGTACATCCAGAACGCTGCTGCTCGAGTCCTGACTAGAACCCGGAAATACGACCATATTAGTCCAGTGCTCAGGTCTCTGCACTGGCTTCCTGTCGCTCAGAGAATAGACTTTAAAACAGCTCTGCTTGTGTACAAGTCTCTTCATGGTCAAGCACCAAAGTACATCTCTGACATGTTAGAGCCATATGAACCAACTCGGGCTCTGAGAACCTCAGGGAGGGGTCTCCTGCTGGGGCCCAGAGTCAGGACTAAACAAGGTGAGGCTGCGTTTCAGTTTTATGCTCCTAAAATCTGGAACAGTCTTCCAGAAGATGTGAGACAGGCCTCAACTCTGACAATGTTTAAATCCAGGCTGAAAACAGTTCTATTTAGCTGTGCATATGACACCTGAAAGTATTTTATCTGCACTCTTCACTTTTTAATTACTTAATGATTATTTTAATGGGTTTTAAATTTCTTTCTTTTTTAATTTCTTTCTTTTCTTTTATTTTTTTTATTCCTTTTTAATGGTTTTATTGCCTTCTTGTGATTTTATGTAGCTGTAAAGCACTTTGAATTGCCCTGTGTATGAATTGTGCTCTATAAATAAAATTGCCTTGCCTTGCCTTGCCTAAATGAGGCCCAATGGGTTACACTGTCAATATAAAAAGGATAATTCAAAAGAGCTCATTAAAACAGTGACAAATGAACGTGTGCTCGTCCCTTGTGAGACAAGTTTTGGTAATCTGAACTTAAAGCATCTCCAGACTGTCGCTCTGCTCTAATGAAATCCTAATTCTATAACCTCCACGTCGTTAGACAAAATCACCATTCAGGTAGCTTAAAGAAACACGTGTGCAGTAAATTTAGCTATATTCACATGTATGATCTCTCACAGAGAAAGTTAGAAGCAGCAGAATATCTTGAACATTTTCTCACCCAATTTACAGTATCACAGTTTGTGAAGTACTTCAGCCCTCATGCACGTAAAGTGGGACACAGGAGGTGGTCCGGTTAAATGTCCAGGTTAAGCTGTAACCCTAGTCCGACTCAACTGTGCATGTCACTGTGCTGCCTGTTAACTCTAATGTGTTAGAACCTGCTCGCTAAAAAGCTAATAAGAAAGAGCAGGATCAACATGATGAGTGCTCTTAATCCTTTCTGCTAAAAATGACTGCTAAGACCACAAAAAGGTACAAAATTCCAGAAAAGACACAGAATTTTTGTTTCCCTATCCATTGTGTGCTCTGATATGTGTCTTGTTTGTAGTTTCTTAAGTTTTCTTCTTTCACCCAGCATTACATTTGCATATCAGGGACACCCTTATGAGTCACATCTGAAAAAACCAAACAGTACTGTCGCCCCCTTGTCTCGGTCTGAAGCTTTAAATTCTCTTTAAAGTCTTTTTATGTATGAGCATTAACAAAAAGCACTGAGATCTTTGGCAAAGCCTCAAGAGAACAGTGGCTCAGTTCTTGAATGTTGGTGGCCACACAGGAGCACAGGAAAGAGGTCAGCTCTGTAAAGATGAGAGAAACATCGATATCACGCCCACCTGTGAGAAATGTCAAACCTAAATTATTTAACCTTTAATTATGATGTACCCAGGTTTTCTGATCTCTAAGACAAAACCCGCTCTAGCTTATCTCTTTCAAGCCAGTCTGGTCTCTTCGGAGTGTGTCTGTGACTTAATGCCAGCACTTCTGCTCCACCAGGATAAGATGACGTCCTTTTTTTATCTCCACTATATTTAATTTTAATCCCACCTTCAAGCTGCTCACCTCATTTACAAAGAAAAGAGACTTGCAAAATCAATATAGACCATCCATGGGTGTCATTATAAGAATGATGGTGACATTAAGATGGAGATTTTTTTTTTTTTTTTTTTTTATGCTCATTTTTTTCCAACCTATAAGTGTAGGCTCAGGTGGTTATCGCGGCAATAATGTAAGCCGCCACTAGAGGGCAGGTGACAATCATCAAAGCAATACAGACTGCTTGGAAAATAACTAAATGTTATCATTCAGGCACGCACCATTGTTTTTCTCTCCTGATGTTCTCGTTTTGTTGCTGTGTGTATACAAAGTCACATGAAGGGGAGGCTGTCACATTCATTCTGAGCAGGGGATGGTCATGTTCTCTCCAGGCTGCTTTTGCTGGTTGACATATGGCACTCATGTTGCTCTCATCACTCCTCGTGTGAGCTGTGATAGCCAGAGGCTGGTCCAATCCCAGATTGACACAGCAGGCTTAGTCACCATGAACACTTTCCAATCCCACGCTACAAAGCTCTGACGGCGTGGTTTCCAGTCTGCACAAAGGTTGTGTAACAGCAGCATGCATCAGAGCAGCGGCGTGAGCTGTGGCCTCACAAATTAGTTCTGGGGTTGCTGCTATCACTTCACACGGATGGATGTGCACACATGTGTGTGCTACTGCACATGCACAAACAAGCACACACTCATGCCACACACTGTTGTCTCTTTATTAGACTGGAGCTGGGCTCCTGGACCCACAGCAGCTTGCACTTTTATGAAATCTGACCCTGTCAATTTGCCTCTCAATCCATCAGACTGGGGATTGGATTCTGATTCCTGTGTTTTGTGGACTGGGTACTCTGAGTGTGGTCTGTGCAACCACCGCCCATCCATAAACCCACAATCAAAACCTCGACAACTCGGCAATGAAACAGTCCGCAATTTCTCATGAAATGTTCAAACCTTTTTTCATTTCTTTTTTCTTTTTGTCCCAACATGTCGGATCATCAGAATAACTCTCATCTGTCCATATTGATACTGAAAGTGGTGTATTTAAGAAATAGGACAAAGGACCTGGACTTACTGTTGATCCATCTCCTGTTGGCCGAAGCCTCATCAGAAATGGTCTCCATGGAAGGGTGGCTGTCAAGAAGCAATTCTTAAAGAAGGGAAACAGGGAGAAAAGGCTGAGCTATGTCAAATGATGCAAGAAGCGGACAGAAAATAAGTGGTGATAAATCCTCCTCAGAGCCCGGACCTCAACATTATTGAAGCAGTGGGGTTTAGGCTGTTTTGAAGAGTAAAGTTGTTCATACCAAAAGTGTGCCTTTTTTCCTTATATGTTTGCATGATTCAATTATTTGCTGCACCTGTCTTCCATTTTTTCTGGCAATATATAAAGAAATCAGAAGAGTATTGTGCAAAAACTCAAAGACTTTTACACAATACTATACTGTACCTGTGTTTGCTGAAGTGCACGTTTAAACTTTTTGAGTTTCTTTCATGATCATCAAGTTCACAGCAAGGTGAAGATCGGAAATCAGAAGAGAAAGACGCAGCAATGAGCAAATATTCAGCAGCCATTCTTGGCCATTGTTAGCACCGCAACCCCAAAGACGACAGGGTATCCTATTTCTAAGATCAATATACACCCTGTAAACTCCGTAATATTCCTTATATGACTTGGATGCTGCATTCTAAAGGCGCCCTGTTTATTATTGGATGATAAAAATGTCTCATAGCCAAACTACAAGCCATTTAGAAGGATAAGGCTTGCCAAGTTTTTGCAAATGCTTTGGGTTATTGTTTCTTCCAGTTAAGATGTTGTTAATTCAGAAGCCAGTCTGTTAAAACACCCACCATCAGATTTAGCTGCTTTATCCTATAATACATTATTGGTTGGAGGCAAGAGACATCCCAGACAGTAAAACAGTTCATCGCAGGGAGAGAGAAAACTCAAGTGCACACAATGGCAGCCTTTATATTAGATGGCTGAATTCTCTAAAAGCTAAAAAAAAAAGAGAGACGTCAGTTCTTATATTGTATCCCCTTTAGCAGAGGATACACTGAACAATGTTTTTCAAAGGAAAATACATGACTTGGTAAAACTATTTCTTGCAACAACAGCAACTTCTAAAGCAACGCTCAGTTATTTTCTCACACTCACACTGCTGGGAAGTGATGTAAAAAAAGATGAGTGTAAGTGATTGTTCTACATGTGACAATAATCTGATGTGTGTTTCTTTTCTTGTTTTCCATTAGCACCATCGGTATTGATGTTCAGTGTTGCCCATGTTTATATACTGTAGCTTGTAAGAAAGACCTAGGTTAGCACTAGGTGAAGCATCTTTGCCATTTTTTCTTCCCAACCTTTGAAACAGTTATAGTTTCAAGTCGAGTGAAAGTGAAGTCAGATTCTCACACCAGCACATATGTCTTTTCCTTTGTCTTTGTCATTTTGATCACCTTTTTTGCATATATATATATATATATATATATATATATATATATATATATATACAAACACATATACTCCCTGGTTTTGTTTGTTCTTTTCCAAATTGTCTTGGTACCTTTTGCGATTCTCTTTGTTTTCATTTTTTCATTTCTTCAGTTACTGGAGAAAGCATCCCTCTTTTGTGTGTCTGTGCTGTAGGAACTGTGGAGGAACCCTGTTTGTAGAGTCTTTTTTTCTTTCGTTCTTAACATTAGTCATAAAAGAATGAATCAAAACAGACAAACAAACAGCTCAAAATAGCATTAGATGCTTTTGTACTGCCACTGAGAGTCTGGTTTGAATGCAGAGGAGCATGAATAACACCTTTTTATCTTTCTCTGATTTGACATAGTCTTCTATTAAGGTGGAGAAAAAAAATGTTTTCATTATTATTCTTCGACAACAACCTTAGACAACTATATTTGCTTATCCTCACAGCCAATTCAGCGCATTCAGAATCATCAATTATCCTAATATGTTTGTCTTTAGACTGTGGGGGGGGGGGGGGGGGGGGGGGGACCATACAAAACACACCCAGACTCCATAAGACAACAATGCCAACAACCACACTTCATTATGCCATGATAAAACATCGAGTCTCCAATCATTAGAGCTAAAAAGAGCTCCAAAAGAATGAATTGAACTTCAGGGAAAGTACATACTTACTTATTTTCAGTATTTGAGAAGATTGTGCTATCTGCAAAGTGTTCATTAGTGAGCTTTTAAGGTGCCTAAAAGCAGATTTTGATTCCAGTATTTATCTGTTCTAATCTTAGCTTACTCTCAGCAAGCAGAAGCTTCATATTTAACACAAATGAGAGATAAAAAAAATCAATCATTTGATCTAGTACCCATCAAGAGTGAGATTAAATGAATTTCCAAAAGTCTCTGGCTATTTCTTTATTCCATCAAGTCTGTCATAAATTAGTAATTCTTTAATTAATGGAGGCTGGTATGGTTCCTGTGCAGCTCTTTTCGAGGAAAGAATAGGTCGGTATTATGGGATTTTCAGAGTTTGGTGAAACCCAGTGTTGTTTTTACTAATGGCTGTTAAATTTAGTCAAATTTAGCTGCTTTTTCACTCCCTGCAACCACATCTCAGTCACTGCCTGTAACAGATGCATCACTGCTTCTCATCCCGAGTTTAACGGCAGGCCTTCTGTGAATCGGTAACCCAGGATGGAGCCATCTCAACCTTCACGGCACCCGAGGTGTTCGGAGTCCTCCCCACCGCGCTATAGGCTGCCTAACTTATTGTTCTGGGCTGGTGGGACTTCTGCAAGATTTACGACGAGATCCTCAATTGATTACACCATTGCCTCTTGTTGTACATTTCACTTTGACTGGATGAGGAAAAATAGGCTCTCCGGTTATCCACCTTCATGATTTATGGAGCATCTTTGTGAAATCGTGGTCATGTACAAGAGAAAAAGACAATACACAATATACAGATCAAGGAGATTGTGCAGGAATATCTTGCTGAATGTGCCTGCAATATTTGAAATAATAGTTTAGAGGTTTTGCTGTGTGGATTTTGTTATCTAAGGGAAGAGCTCCCGCTTTCAGTTTCTGTGGCTTTAGCTTTTACTTAACAGTACAGACACAGGGAATAACTAGCGCCAAGACAGCGAATAAGCGTAGTTCCAGAAAGTGTTAAACTATTCCTTCAATACTGAGAATAGATTGTGTTCATAATATGGTTGTGTATTGGTCATTTTAAGTTTAAAATTTCACAAAGATCCTGTAGCTGGAGCTGGACCATTAGCCACAGAGTGGATTTTTGGTGAGATTGACAGACCAAGGAGGAGAATTTCCTCTGATACAGAGCCATCAGAGCGGAGTAATGATCAGCATCAGTCACCCTGTCGAAGCACAGAGACACAAAAATGTGAGCCCAAAAAGAATACTTAGTGAGGGGTAAAATCTCAGTGGGGGAGAGGGCAAAGGAACACAAAAAGAAAGTCAAGAAGAGAAAATTTGCTTTCATAATACAATAGAATCCATAGTCGTCCTGGTCTTCAGGTTTTACTTCTAGAAGAATCTAGTTCGTTGCTGTAGGTGGTAAACTTTACTTTGAGGAAGTAAATGGCTCAGCAGCTAAAGTTTTAAGTCAAGCAGCTATCAATCCTATAAAACTAAGCACAGATACATGTACAGTTGAGTCGAGCTGCAGTTTTTTACAGAAAAATGCAAAAACATGAATTTTTGGAGCACATTTGAGTGCGCATGTACAAGCAGGAGAGATCTGATCCCCAACCGTATTATTTGGATGCATTTGTCTGGATCTGAAGCTCTTTTTCATAAAATTTCAGTCAGAATAGCATGTTTACATGAATTTTAAAGGTCTAGTTTCGATCAGAGAAACACAATAATTCATTTTTCCTGTTGTAAAGATATTCTCTCTTCTGTAAAGTTTCATGCCTGTTTCATGGCAAAAAACTGAATACCGTTTTTTAGGGGGGTTAGACAATATCTTTTCCCTCATTCAGTGAATGAGGCTCTATCAAAATAGCTCCACCAACATTTCTGAATGTCATTAAATGAGAAGTTAGTGCAAGCTACTGGCTGAGCAAGTGGACGCCAGCAGCTAACAGCCCCCCATTGTTCCCACACTGCTAGTCAGAGCTGGTTCCTTCATGTTCTGCATGGAACATGCTTTCAAAAAACAAAAGAAAAAACAGTTTGTATACGTTAACAAGGTTAAAAACTTTTTTCAGAGGGGGACGTTGAATGACAGATACTGAAACAACATTCACATGGTTGGGAGAGCTCTGCATCCCCGGCAGACACGGAGCCTTTCTTTGATGGTGGATGAGAAAAGTAATCATATCAATTTATACAAGCTGGAGAGTTTTAATTCCAGCCCAGACCGGTCCGTCACTCTCTCCAGCCCTGCAGGCCTTCCCATAAAAGCTGTAAAGTGATAAATAACTAGAGTAAATGGTAAATCCACCAGAGGCTGCAGCGGGAAAGAGGACAGAAGGGAGGGAGAGTCGAGGGAGGCTTCCTAAATCTTAATCCCCAAATTGAAATGACTGCTGCACAAATGAAACCTGGAACCTAAAATAGTCTTTTCTCTCACGCCTGCTCTCATTTCCTCTGTCTGCACAATAAGGTTCTCCTCTCTGTCTCCTGCCCATGGAGGTAAACGCTCCATAACAGCGAAAGCAAAGGAATAAACACTCGACTGCGGCCCTAAAGGGAATCAGATGACACTGTCATATTCCCAGCTGGTTTAAATGTGTCCCATTTAAACACATATTGAATTAGAGGATGTAGCTAATAGCTAATCACAACAAATTCTAAATTAGTCTGCACAACCTGGCCAAATCATGTTGCAGAGCTAACTGTGTGCAGTGTTATTGGATTATTCCAGTTTGGAGCAGACCCAGCATGTGAGCTCACGTCTGCAGAGGAAGTTTGGGATTTGTGTGCGCACGCAGAAAAATGCATCAAAGGTGGAAGAAGCATCATCACATTCCATCTGCTCACCTGTAGAGTCAACATCACTGAGGCAAATGTTTCACTGTCAGCTCAGGAAAGGGTCAGCAAGAGAGAAGAGCATGTGTGATGGCTGCAAAATGACATCATATCGTCAGAAAATTGAATAAAGCAAGCTAACTCCTGACTTAGCAGGAAGTGTTTGTTTGATGGATGAAACCTTCAAAACACGGGGAGGAGAATTAATCAAATCTAGTCACTCTGTTTCGGCAGATGTTTCTGTAAACTCGAACTCACTGAGCAGCAGGTGAAGAGGCAGAACTATGCAAAGATGTATTTCTAACCCTGAAATATGGCCATCCTTCCTGGTTCTGGTTCTGCTGAAGGTTTTATTCCTGTGAAAAGTTCCACTGTCGCTTTGTGCGTGTTCAGAATGGGGGATTGAATGGAGGAGAAGTTTAGATGCTATCTGTTGGTTTCCTGTGCGAGGTAAATTTGTTTTGAATTGGCTTTGTATGAATTGGACCAAATTGGATTTGAATGAATTTTATCTGATTGGATTATAATTGGCCTGAAGTGCCTTGAGATGACTTTTGTTCTTATTTGGCGCTTCCCAGTCTGTGATTTTCCAGTTGCTTTTTTTCCCCTGTGTTTGTAACTCTTAAAAAAATTAAAGTGCAGTTCGTAGATCCTCATCTTAAAGAAACCATGTTAAAGAATGTCGAAATCTGTGTCACTAAACACTTCATTATACCGACCACTTGATCATTTGATCCAGGGGGAGCATTTTGTCTCTTTTTGTACAGCCCCAGCTCCCTTGTGTTGTTTTCTGTTTGCATGTAAAATAGTCTGTGCTTGTTTCTATCCATAACTGGGGCTATTTCAGCCTTCTCTGCTGCTTCTACCTACCTCCTCTTCCCACCTTCACAGGTTGGATCAGAGCCCCAGTCCTGGGATCCAATCAGGAATGTCTTCTTCCCAATCAGACTGACTCTGTGTGAGTGGCTTATCTCTGTGACTTGTATACTTGACGCTTCTTTAATTCGTGATATCTTCCACTTCTTTGCTTGCACCTGGCCACTGGGCCAGGGATCAGTTGTATTTTCTCTCCTACACACACATTAGTAACTTGTTGTTCAGTTCTCATTAGCTTTAGAGGTGCTACCCCCTGAGTATTTGTTTGTTAGCCAGTGCAGTTTGCTTTACGCAGGTTTTTGTTTAATTCCCATTAGAAAAGGCCATATTGGCTTTGAGTTTGTCTCTTTTTGTTGCTGTCAGTAGGACCTTTCTCCCTGATTCTGACATTCTGCTCAGTTAGGCTGTTGACGTATTCCTGCTTAATTATTTCAGTTCTTATGCACGCTCCATAAATTATTTAAGGTCTGGTCAGCTTATCAGCTGGCTGTAATTTCTTCTGGAAAGAACCTTAACAGCAATGTGGACAAGAATAAGGAAGAATTGAAGCCGTTTTTATTATTTTACAACTTTAAATCTTTTTAAAAGCACCACAATATGCTTCTGTTACCGTAAGAATAAAAGATTTCAACAGCATTTTGTTGCAAAAATGTATTTCTGAATATTTGTCCATGTCTTTTCTTTTGTTCATGCTATGTTTTTTGCACGTGTTGGCTCCATTAGGCTCTATTCACTGAAGCCCATTATTCTCAATCTGACAAGATCTGACAGCAATCGGCAACAAATGACTTACCATTTGTAGATTTTACCATTTTTCATGGTACACTTCTCATAGTTTTGTTTCCTGCGCATCATTTCACTTCATTCATTCACCAAACAGCACCTCGGTGGTGGTACCTGTACCAGTCTGCCCATTTAAGGTGTTCATGAAACTGTGTGTGTTAGTTTTCTTGTGATTACCATCCATTAGCATTCAACACGAATGAAATGATGTGCTGTCATTATCTCTGTCATATGCAAAGACATTGCTTATTTTAATGCCTCCCTTCAGTGCTTTCGAAGTACAGCCACCACTTGCCATCAATAGATCAAATGGGACCCCATTTTTACCTGGCTATCTAGCAGAGCATTTGAAATTGGAAAGAAAAACACAAACTGCTATATATGGTTTCGCTGAAAACCCCTGCGGCACAGACAGCTTGAAGAGAATGATGAGAAGTTTTTTGCATGTTACAGGCCTAAAAATTGGACTCCTTTCATCATGAAAACGGATTAATTTGAGTCAAAAGCCCTCAAGGTGAGAATCCAAAATGAACCTGAATTCTGTTCTGGAACAACTTAAAATATCTGGATATTTACCTAAATGTTCCCTGTAAGAGGAAGTCGGAGCTATGCATTTTTTCATGCATGTTTCATCGGGTTCATTTATAAGTTAAGATAACCTGTTTTTTGTTTTTTTTAAACTGGTTGTCATGGAAACAAGAGGCGCTCCTAAAATGTTTTCAGAGTCTTTTTCTTCTGCTTATCTTTAACTCTCATGTCAGGTCGTGGCTTGTTTATCCAATTTTTTTTCTCATTAGTTTCAGTTCATTCTAACCTCATGCCATCACTTGACCCCTCACCCACCTCCACACCTGTTTTCAATTCCCACATAAGCTGCCCACACGTGAAACACACAACTACCACCTCTCAAGACGAACTTCTTGCCCTTTTTACTTTGCCTGTTCTGACTGCCTTTCTTAATGAACCAAACCATCAGCCCATATTTTTTTCTTTTTCTGCATCATTGTCTTCTTTCCACTTCGTTCCCAATGAGTAACTGGTTTCTGGTGTCATCAGGAGTGCTCCTTATGAGACCACAATCATACTGCTGAGAAGCAGTTCCAGCTGTCTATCTCACATTGAACTTACTGATTTGTCACAGTAGAGATATAAATCATTTTGAGAATGGACTGTGTAAAGATGTGAGGAGCGGCTTAAAAACTCAGGTGGGAAGAAGACTAAAGGTGTTGGAGAAATGTGGCACAGCTGGAACGTCAGAGAAGAAGGACAAACAACCAGTCTCAGAATTTTAATCAAATGTGATTTCAAGAGCATCTTAAAGCATTTAAGTACAATAAAACACATATTTATGCTCCAAGCAGCAAATAAGCCAATCCCTAATGGGAATGAGTTTGACCCTGAAATTAGTCATGATGAATGTGCTGAGAGGACACCAGAGATACCAGTTTAAAAAATGTTGTCAATGTAAGTTATTGCATTTTAGTAGAAAAGGAACATGATACACGGATTGATTTAAGATTAAAGCTATATGTCTAGAGGTTTCTGATATGTACATATCAAATTAAAATGACAGAAGTCCTATCAGTTTTATTATTACATATATGTTCAGTGTGCTGCACTTTTACATCACTGTTTTATTCATTAATAATTCCTTAAATTGAATTAATATAGGTTAAATCAGTGGTTAAATAAAAAAAAGTTGGCAGTGAGAGAAGCTTCTCAACACAGAAGTTTATGGAGAACAGAGAGAAGATCACTGGCTCAGGAGAACTCAGGCAGAAACCAGGAATGGGGAAGGATCAGTAAGAAAAAACAAGAGCAGAAGGAAAAAGTCTGGAAAGCTTGATCACATGGTGCAAAGACAATTTGGCAAAAGAATACAATAAACCAAGGAGAACTGAGATCAAAAATACTGTGAGGCAATCAATGCAACCAATACAAATAAAGAGGTGTGAGGAAAACATAGGAAAATGAACTGAAAAAGCATGAAAATACTAACACAGGAAAGGAAAGCGAAGCCGAGTGAAATTTAAGAGAACAAAGGAGCTCAGAGAAAACCCAAAGCCTGCCAACACAATTGTGTTGATTTTATGGGTCCAATATTTTCCAGCCAAGTTCCTGAAAACTTTCCACATTTCATCATGTGAGATAATTTTAGATAAACTGCAACACAGTTTGGTACTAAGATAAAACAACTTTCTGTACCTTCTGATAAATATCAGTTTCCCAATCTCTTTCATACTTTCCAAGCTGTTACTGCCACATTTCTGAGTATTTTCCAAATATGAGGAATATTTCCCGAAAGTTAGCAGTTGCACTGATATCTTAGATAAATGTTCTGCCAATAATCAAGTCAAGTCAAATTATAATGTCTGTTAGCAGTTCTGTAAGGTTGACGGAACATCACCATCCCTCAGTCCATGGCGAAAGAGGGCCTTCATTTCTTCCAAAACTTGGGAATATTATCCAACTTGATGCAGAGAGAGTAGCTTAATCTTCAATGCAAACAGAAAGCCGGTGTGCTGTTCTTCATGACATGAACATAAATGAATTTATACGCGCTCAAATGATGCCCTGGAGATCTGTCCTCACCCCCTCCTCCCTCTCCCCTTGAGACCATCAGAGCAGTTTGCACTTGATGGAAATTTTTCATTTGAACCCAGAGAGAAGAGGGTGAATGCATCCATTACCCTGCTAATTGAATTCAAATGGTGGAAAGCAGTTGAGTGAGTATTAAAATGTTTCTCCCCATATCTTGTTTATGGGGCTTCTCATCCCGAAACGCTGATAAGGAAAATCTATTTGCACAGAAGCTGAAGTGGAGAAGCGCTGCAATTCTACGAGGAATGCTGGGAGAAAACAGCCAGCATTGAAAAAAATCTATTAAAAGGGCCATCTCATCCTCAGCTGTGGCATTTTAAAAACATTACCTCAAAATTTAGATGGTGTAACTGCGCAGAGCGAGTTGCAGTTGCTCTCAGTTTATTCAAATCACACACAAAAGAGAGACACTCCTGCCTCAATCAGAGCTGTTTGGTCTCTCAGCATCTAGAAAAGTGACAGGCAATGAAGAGGCAGAATACATTATAGGCCCTCAGATACCACTAATGCATGAGACCACAGTCTTAGGAATTGTTATCCCTGTTCACGGATGGCAGTTTCACTCTCTGACTCCCATCTCCTGTGCTTGACCCCATTCACACGCTCCACTTGCCACTTGCATTGCAGGCAGTGTGGTTGATAGTCGGGCTGTGGAGCCTGGGGAGAGGCTGACCTCACCTTTATCTCTGACGCACAGGTGAGGAGCGAATCAAACGCGGGAGGCTGGACTGTTTGCATGAGACCGAAGAAGTTCCCTGAACATCTATGATATGGTAACATTTGGGCAAACTTTACGGAACCTCCTGCAAATTTTGTTTAGATGAAGTTATATGGTGTACCTGGAAAGTTTTCATAGCAAAAACACATACCTTTTAGTTTGTTCATTTTCTGTCCATCATGCTGGGTGCTTTCTATTATTTAATTATGCAGTTATGTCTCCTCACTTCTCTCAAATGTGTCTCCCTCCGCAGTCAGTATTTGAAAGAGATGCGAGAAAGAAGAAATGATGAGCCAAAGCTGCCAAATGAGAAATCCCTGAGTCTGTGGTGACAGAGATAAGCAGTGTTGAACTGAAACTGAATTAAATGCTGCTTTATTATTCCCAAATTGAAATTATTAGATAGTAGCATTTTGTATCATTACTGACCAAAAGATAAAAAGTAAGATTAGAATAAAAAATAAGACCCCCCTGTAGGTTGTGTTGAGGGTGTCCAGTGTTGTCCTCTATATCATGCAGATTCTGCAGCATTATTCAATTAGAAACAGCTCAGCTCCAGGGGCTCCGGAGCAGACCTCAGAGCCAGTTTTCTTTATCTGTTTCTTTGAGTCACTGGCTCTGATGCTTCTGGCTACAAAAATATTTGCACTCTCCACCACAGACTAGAAGATATGCAAACATCTAAAGACATAAGCTTTGTCCAGAAGAACAGCCTGCTCTGTTGCATCTTCTAGGCAGCCTCAGTGTTGCAAACACACAGGTATCTGTAGCACCTATAGTTTTCCCTCAGTGGTGACTGGAGGGGTGACATCACATTCACATGGTCAGGAGCTTTTTGGGAGACAGGGTACCTCAGCAGCTCCACAATTGCATAAATCTGCAGTCTAGGATACTTCATGTTGTTGAGGAGCATTCAGCACCGATGAACCACCTCTGGAAACCTCCAGCAAAACATTTTGAATCACTATTCTCTGTCTTAAAATAAAAACAGACTCAGAACCAGAAAGGGTTATTATTACCTTTGAATATCTTCAGAGACACATTTCTGCGAACCAAAAGACATCATTGCTGTGTCCATGAAAAGTCTCGTGCTTTATCTCTGACTGGGATCTTTCCACCTCTCCTACTGAATCCTAACAGAGTTCAGAACTGAGACATGTCTTTGTGAGACGTGTCTTTAAGTTAAATATGAGAGTTCTCTTTCATTAAACAGATTTTTCTCTGATGACACTTATATGAAACGATTTTATGAACAATTCCCCCCTTTGTAAAAATCGTATCAGGCCAATTAAAGCTCTTTTTCTCCTTTACTTTTCTCTACTGTTTCCACTAACCTGACTGCCAAACAAACAGACAAACACCCACATATATCATATTCAGTGGCAGGAGGAGCACCACTCCTTAAATGAGCTAAAGCCAAAAAATTGTGCTCAATGCAGCAGAACTCTAATGTTTCTTACATTACAATTCTGTCTCTTTCAGAGATTAACACAGAATTTCAGTTCCCTAATAGGCGACACCAATAAAAGAATTATAATCTAGGATGAATTGATCTGACGATCATGCAAAGCATGTTAATTAAACCAAGCACCAGGTATAATATGAGTCTGGCTTTTCAAAAAGGTTTGAAAATCAGTCACTATCTCAACAAACTGATAATCTTCTGAGTAGAAACACAGCCTGCCTCACTCATCGCACTGACTGAATAAAAAAGAGAAAAAACAGAAGACTTGCTGCAAATGTTAAATGTGTTTTATTCTAAAGAAAAAAATGCTTTGCTCTAAGTGAGCCTTTAAAGAAACCCTCCCAGCTAATGTTTCTGTCTATAATTAACACGGGTCTCCAAATGGATTTTATTCATTCAGATGAAACAACAGAGTGGTTTATAGTAATCTCCCCTGTCCCACCTTTGAGTTCCACAAATGATCATTGGAGAAAAATTCTAAACAGGACATCGTGTTCTAGGAAATCTGGGAGCGTAGAGCTCATGGGCTGAAGTGTCATAGATGCAGCCTGTGTTGGTTAGCTGTGGCAGGACAGGATATATCTGTCAGTAACATTTGGTTACACCAACTGAGCATCCAATGCGACAAACTCCTTTTCATAATGATCACAATTCCGTCTTACCTCTATTTGGTCAGAATGACGCACTAATCCACAGCTCATGATACAATCTGAGGCTCAAAGGTGCCAATGGTTGAGAGAGCCTTGTTGAAGCTGTTCAGACTAAATAAATATGAACTCCAGCATGATATGTTTAACAATATTATCAGCAGAAGCCTGCGGTCAGCTGTGCTTTATCTAACCGCAGCTGCCTCCACCTTCCCCTTCTATCATTCTCCCCTCAATTTCCTTTCCTCTGTTTCCTCACCCCCTTCTGTTGCTCCCACCTTTCAGCTTTGTTCCTCCGTCTGCCTCCCTGACAATTTCGCTCAGTGCCTGGCCAGACATGACATTTGGTTTCAGCAGGATGGATAGATAGTCAGATAAGGAGCAAAAATGAAGAGCAACGGGAAGAGGAAGCTGAGAGTGGATTGGGGCGGGTGGGGTGTGTGTGTGTGTGTGGGGGGGGGGGGGGGGGGGGGGGGTCTATTAAAACCTTATCTGGCGAGAGTGGTGAAAATCAAGACTCAGGGTTTACTGAATAGATGAGATGAATATGATGAGTTTATGGTATGAGCTTGAGAGATGAGGACGTAAGAGTAACTGAGGACAGAAAGGATGGAGGTGGGAGGGAGGGAAGCAGTTTCCATAGTAACCTGTAGCTGTGTGAGTGTGGGATGAGGTAAGTGGGGAGAGATGGTGATGTAGAGTTATGTCGTGGTTTAATTGCTGCTCTCCAGTCTAATCTCTTATAGGCCAAGTGAATCCCTGAAAGCCTCCTCTGTCCACATATAGGACAAGACTCTCCCATAAAAGCCACTCACTGTGTTGAGTTGCAGTCTGAGGACAGAGTTTATGAAGCTTACAGCCCAGTAAGATAGCCCCACAGCTCACTGAGGTGTATAAGGCATCTTTTAATGATGACAGATAATATACATAGCAGGAAAAAGAGAGGGTCGTAGATGTGTTATAGAGGAATTTCATCAATAGGGCACATGAAAGTCTATTCAGGTTTAATGAGTACTATCTATGCAAAATAAGTTGTGTAAACCCTTTCTGTGGCTGCAGGGTGAGCTGCAGAAAATCTGATTAATTTCCAAGTCAGTAGACAACTGCAAGGTGCTTTTCGATCTGGTTTTACTATTGATATTTAAAAAATCTTCTGCACGAGTATCCTGAGCAAGTAGTAGAATCGCACATTAAAAGCTAAACCGACAACATCTTTTGTCATGAATTAAAACAGAAGCAGAGCAGCTCCAGGTCGTTTAAAATGTCCTTAAATTCACGGACGGAATCCAGCTTCTTTTGGTGGTTTTGCAGTTTATTCAAAGCATATGGTGTTGCATATTAAACGCACATTTTTTTGCTTTTCAGTGCAGATTTTAGGGTTGGATAAGGAACAAATCTCAGAAGCAAGATCAATAAATTCCCATATTTTTTAGAAATGAAAATGGAAGCAGAGCGAAAACAGATTTGCAAATAAAAGTGGTCGAGTTTAGAAGAGGACGACGCCAATCAGGTGAGAACCTTAGTCCTGCCGTCAAAATGACTAAATAGGTCATACGTTCATACTCTTGAATATGATTTATAAGGGCATTCACTTAACCCACAACAGGGGTCTTTCAACGATTCATCGGATCAAATGTCATTCTGAAATGTTTTCTTTTACGAAACACAAAGTCCTCTTAAGGGGAAGGAGAAAGGGTGGATTAGAAAATGTAGGCAATGACATCACTTGGTTTGGTTTAGAAGACTATGATTAGAGCTATGATAGATAGATTTTATTCCTCCTTTGTTACCTTCATGGACACCATGATATGAAGACACTCTGGCTGCTTTTAGACAATAACATCACTCGCTTAGAGTTGTTCAAATTAGTTTGTTAGGATTAACAAATCATCATGATTAAGATATTGAATACATTCTTTGCAGTACACCAACGTCACCATTTTTGCATTCCGTACGCAGTCTTATATCCTTGTGACTATTTCCAAATGGGTGTAATTGTAAGTCAGTGCAGCCTGCATGAACAAACCACCTTTGGGGTCTTCTTTTGTAGGAGGACCGCCTCAATAGATGCAGGTATACGACCTCACCCCAACGCAGCACAGACCAACAAAGTTTTGACAAAGGGAAAACTATCTGGGGCTACCACAGGGCTAGAAGCTTGATGGAACATTCGCAGTGACTATTAATTCATCATAGCCATAAAAGAAATTTAGAAACAGTGATTTCACTTACTTATTTGTTTGCTACCATTTTGAGGTCTTAAGTTTCATTTACGAGCTGGACCACAAGAGAAGAGCGCTAAATTACAAGCGGTCTTGTAAGCGCAATTAGCAATGTGCATCTTTAATCCACAATAACTTTAAAGCTAACTTTCTCAGCTTCACCAGGGAAAACATGCTCCAGTTTAAGTTTCCAAATGTTGAATAGCCTTCTTTCAGTATTAAGTAATTCTTTTTGTTGGGTTGATTAATCTTGTTTAACATGATATAGATTGCAATTTTTGTCAAGTGAATTAACATGGGCCGACATGGAAATGCTTTACTTGATTATATTCTATTAGAAAAGTATAATTCAAATAAAATAAAATCATGTTTAATAGTTGGAGCTGCAGCAGCGCTCTTGGCAAAGCTCATTTCCACTTCTGTGATGGCAGCATTAATGCAGTAAAGTAGAGTTTGGAGCAACATATATTGCTTTCAAGACCACATCTTTCCCAGGGACATCCATGCATTTTTCAGCAAGACAATGCAAAATCACATTGCGCACACGTTACCATGGCATGACTGAGAAAGAAGAGGGTACAGGTTGTGGACCGGCCTGTCTGCAGTCCTGACCTGTCCCCAGAATGATAGAGAATTTTTATTGAAAAACTGTTGCACATCTTAAAGCGTATTTGCAGGAAGAATAAGATCAAATACAAAAAGTCTTAGAGGAAATGTCAACATAAAAGCTTTACTGTCCCACACTTTTCTGGAGTGTGTTGCAGGCCTTTAATGCAAACATCGATGTATAATAACAGATAAAATTAAGTTGATGGAGGGAGAAAAAGGAAATATCCTGGGATCATCATGTGCCATTAAATAAAAGTCACAGTAAATGAAATAATCACTTATTCACATTGATGTGTTGCTTTAAAGAGCAACAGTAAACAATCACCTTTAACTTTTATACAAAAAAGGCAAAATGCGTAAAACACTGAGCCCACCTTTGGTTGTGGTGGATCTCTGTTACTTTTAGACTAACTCACCTTTGTTTTCTGCTGTCTTTGCACAATCAGTATGAAAGGGCTATCATCTTCTTCCTGCTGCCTTTAGCGTTTCCCAAATTGACAGTATAGATATATTTTTAAGTTTAGGAAACTGCTGGTCACTGAACTCTCTCCTCAGGGGCTTCGTTATCACTTCTCCACTTCCTTCAGCATGATATGACATAGGTAAGCCACAATTACATTTAAAGGAAAACAAAACTTGTGGTTTGCTGTTATCTGCATGTTCATACTGTAGAGCTTTGTTTCAGTTGTCTCTGTGATGTAATCAGCTCTATGATCAGAATGACTTTGTGGCACCTTCTTCTTCATGGCTTTACACGCACAGGGGTCAATAGAAGTCAATAAGATGAGGCCTGTGTGCCTTTTATCGAGAGGTCATGTTTATTCAGTGTGTTCGGTCCAAATGCACTCTCCACAGTTTTTTTGGAACTGTGTGTGCATACATGCTGCATGTATGTGGGGTTTTAATAGCTTTATCACCTTCAGAGGACAGTAGTGGTCCAGGCAGTTAGGGAGATAAAGAAATGGTTCAACAGCAGCACACAAATCCAGTCCTTATTTACAGCCTTTTTTCCTTTTGAAGCCATCTGTTTGAATATTTCAGTGTGGGGAATCTCCTTAGCTGCTCTGTGATCACTGGCGACCTGAATTCTAAGTTGTTTATGTTTTCATCTCCATGACTAACCAGAATCAAACTGTTTTTGTGTATGTACACTGGTTTGAAAGCTTGGAATCTTTGAGAATTTACTATATTTCTACGGTTCTATTCCATCCTTCATGTGGCTTCATTATTACACACTGGGAGTGTTTCGGAAGCAGAGCGAATCATCTGCCCCACCATACAAGACATTTATCAGTCTAATTCTGGCCTTTTGCTTTATATCAATGTAATGATGTGATAAATAATTTTTTTTAAATGTCTGAATTCTCTATAGATCGATAGATCGACAGTTACACTGATCTTGTGAAATGTGCTTTGTCCAAACTGTGTCTGGTAGAAAAGCAGGTTTACCCTCCCCAAGAGAATTTGACCTCTAAATATCCAGTCAAGTGCAGCTGTATTGTGTGCGAGGTCTTTAAGAAACTGCAGCGTAACTTCAGAGCCACAGAAGGCCACTCTGACTTACCTGATATAAATATTCCCCTGTTCCTTGTCTTTCAGCCAGATAGTCTGGCTGTTGGACCTGAACTTTGAGTCTGCTTCAATCCTTGCATTTGAGTCATTTCCTGGTTTGGGTTCATGAAACACTGATCCTCGGCACACAAGTGGTTCTGTTGTGGAATTTAATTCCTCCAAACTCACTTGAAAAGTTTGCATCTCGGGCATGTCTAATATTCAGAAAATATTGTCTATAGTCTTTGGTCTTTTTTGGTCTTGTTCTGTTGGATTCTATGTCCACATTTAGTTAAAAGGAAAGTGAATCTTTCTACCTGCACATATAAAGCTTACTAGATAATAGATTTTATTGAATTGGTTTATTCACAGAAACAGCTAAATGTAAATGTGATGCATTGCAGATTTTCAAGGGTCAGGAACTAGAATATCTACTGGTCAAATGCAGCAACTGATGTGCTGATCGAATCATTTACAAAGCAACTTTTTCAAAATGAATTGACATAAAAAAAAAAAAAACACAAACAGCCCTCAAAGAAGCACTAGATGATCTGAAAGAAATCAAGTCTTCCTGAGATTGGGGGCTGCTTGTGTTAAATGTGAAAATCTACAGGAGATATTTGGGTTTTTGGATGGAGGCAAAGACAGAGGAAGGATCCAATAAGTTCTGTGATGTCACACAGCAGGAAGACAGAAAAAGAGAAGGCAAAGAGATGCAGGAGATGTATCCAAGAAGCCCAAGGCTGGGATGATGGGGGATGAAAGGGACAAGCTAATTTAAAACGGACTCCCACTGGGCTAAAATGTGACATCTTCACTGGCTAGGTTATCAAGATGTCTAATAAGGATCCTCTCCAGTGTTGATCACAATGTTCTGTTCTTAAAGAATGCATTAGATATCCCTGATCGGACATCGGCAGTTTGTTGTAATTATAGGACATCTCATGGACATAAGGGCTTTCCAAAGAACAGAACATCATAATATCCATCTGCACCTGTTCAATGATAGGGGGGCTGCCATCGAGTGCACAATCATCCCAGCAAACGCAGCAGAATTAATCAAGGCAGCAAAGATAGAAAGATGCAGAGAAAAGCCTCAGTGAGTCTCTAATTATACTAATAGATGCATCTCGGAGAGGCAAGGAGCGTCTACCAATATTTCACTACTAATTAAATAAATGACAGCAATAAGAAGTAAAACTGATCATTTTTACAATACATTTTAACTTCACTGTTGATGCTTAATATCAGCTAATGATTGTTTACTTCTACTATTCCAAGTTTCGTTATTACTTTCAGTAAGAATACCATGGGTGTGATGTGAGATGGAGAACAGGAAGATTAAAACATCTTATTGTCTGATACATTATGCTTCTGATATGTCCACTTTACTAAATAAATTGTGCTGGAACCCACTCTTGATAAGTTTATTTTTTCTTAGAAATCAATACAGTTAGGACACTGGTAAGAAAGCTGATGACAGATATGTCTGTGATCAAACAGGAGTCCGTACTCTCACCATTTCTCTTCACTCTGTAGACTTCCAGTGCAACTCGGGTCCTGCTATCTCCAGAAATCCTCTGCAGTTGTTGGGTGTATCAGTGATGGACAAGAGGCGGAGTTCAGGGAATCGGTCGGTCACACTGTGGCATGGTGGAGGAACAATCACCTCATTTTGAATACAAACAAAACAAAATTGATAATTGTAGATTTTAGGAGAACTAGGAGTAAGCTAAACATTATCTCCTTCCTAGGTGTAGGTGGAAGTGGTTGAGGAATACATATGCCAGGGAGTCTACCTGAGCAGCAGACTGGGCTGTAAATGCAACACTGAGGCTGCCTTCAAGAAGTGACATCACAGACTGAACGTCTTGAGGAAACTAAGCGATTCAATGTCTGCACCAAATCTGTTGTGGAGAGTGCAATCAGCTTTGCAGCCATCTGTTGGGGCAGCAGCATCAGGGCCAGAGACTCAAAGAAGCAGAACAATGCGATAAAGGAGGCTGGCTCGGTGCTGGGGACTGCTCCAGATCCCCTGGACCTGATGGAAAAGGAAGCATGCAGCACATGTTAATGAACTTAAAGAACAACACTGCCTGCCCTCTTCATAACATCATGATTAAACAATGAAGTGTGATCATCATGAGGTTTCTTCAGCCACAATTACACACAGAGAGATACAGGAGGTCATTCCTGCCAGCAGCACTAACAACACACAATGAAAGCCTTTTGTGATGGCCAAGAAAAAAAATGTTCTAACATTTAATGCCTGTAGTCCTGTAGGCATCAGCAAAATCCAACTTACACTGAGTCAGACTGCATTTCCCTGTTGGCTACTCATTTTTCCATTTTGCTTTGTGTAATTTTGTTGTTGTGTAGTTGAATAATACCAACCGGTAATTGTTCCCTACTGAACACAACATTTTGCTTTGTTATTACACTGAACGCAGCATTGTTTGTCACCCTGCAGGAACATGCTGCTGTGTAGTCGTCTCTTTTCAGGAGAAAGACACTTGAACAAAGAGCTTGATTTACACAAAACAGCAACCGTAGCTTGTACAAAAGCAAGCGCAATATGATTTATGGTAAGTTAAGTTTGCGTTGTTTTTCTCAGCTCAATATTTCATTGTCTTGTGTGCGCAAGACATACACTCCCACTCCTGCAGTCTCTTCTGCTCAGCGGCTGTAATGCAAAATGCAGTGTTAATGTTTGTCACTTGGTGATTATCCAGGAGTTTGTTCCACATATATAGTCAATAAAAACTGAAGATATCTTCTCCTTAGTTCTGACACAAAGCAAACCATTTCCGGAGGACCTCAGATGTCCTGAAGGTTCATAACGCACCAGAAGATCTGAGAAGTACTTTTACCCTAAACCATTTCAAACTTTATAAACCAGGGGCGACATTTTGAAATCAACTCTTTGATGGACATGAAGCCAGTGTAGAGACCTCAGGAGGACTCGAGGAGCAGAGCTCTGAATCAGCTGATCGACCTTTTAAGAAGACCAGTAAATACACTGTTGCAGTAATCAAATCTGCAGGATATAAATGCCTGGATCAGCTTTTCTAAATCATTCTGACACGCTAGTCCTTGAAGTAATTAGACAAGAAGCCTTGGGTAAGGCAGTATTAATCCCTAATAAACCTTTTTTTAGGATCTAACTGTCAATACGTGTTCACAAATGAAAAAACATAGTAAATTCCCTTTTGCTGCTCAAGAGAACATTTTCAAATGTCTAAGCAACAATCAAACCCAGAAGATGTTGAGGTTGTTATCATAGAAATGTACTCACCCTTGTTTTGTTTTATTTGCCCTATGCTTTCTCATATAGCTGTTCTCTTCAGGAGGTATTGGCCCTTTCTACTTTCAGATCTCTGAATAAGGTATTTTGTACTTTACACTGTAATGTTCCATAATTATAATCTACTATTTCACAAAATTTCAACGCATGTAATTCAATAAATAGTGCTTAGTAATAGACATGAAATATGGCCTCCTCGCTTTGGTTCAATGGTCTTCCTGTTCTATTTTTCACCCAGCGAATCAATCTCTTTTCCATCCTTTTAAATCACGATTCTGCTGTCATTCTCCGCTCGCACGTCTCATCTCCTCCCCAACTCCACCTTCTCCACTTAGACCACTCCGTGTAGAGCCCGGACCTCTCCTATCATCCATCATGTCTCATTCTGCCTTGATGCAACATCGGAGTCTGGCCTCCATACTTTATTCCAACTAGGTGGACACCAAACATTATTCTACACCAATAAATTTGTGTCAACCTGTCATTAAATCTTTTCTTACTGAACGTGTATACTGAACTCATTTCTTTTATAATGACGAGCACTTTCTTTTTAGATGAAGAAAGCTGCTTAGCTTTAGGGAGTCCAGAGAATTAAAGTGTGTCAAAAGACAGTTTTGCACCAAAAGTTTAAACCTCTACATCCATAACTGCTCATGGCTTGCACACTCTCAAAATGCTTCATACATTTAGCTCTGAGTGCCATCCCACTGGGAAGACACCACTTCACAGGCTGAGACAAAAAGATGTAACAAGGACACATCTCAGTCTGGAGTCCTTTTCAACGAGGTGCAAATTGTTATTCACTTACTGTTACACAGGAATGTCACACCTCTGTGTATACATTCTTTATTTTTATCCGTCTCGGCGCCTAATCTCTCCTCAGGCTTCTAATGTGTCTCTATTTTTGGTCTGTTTGAATATTTCCCCGACTCTGATGCTATTAACCTCTCTGCATGAATCATTACGCATTCATATGAGTAAAAACGGTTATCTTTTGTGTGGCAGTATGGTGGCGTGATGGTTACTGTTGCTTCACAGCGAGAAGGTTCCCCATTGAAAACACGGTGCACTGGAAAAAAATCAAAGTCTTACCAAGTATATTTGTCTCATTTCTAGTTAAAATATCTCATTACACTTAATATAAGACACAACTGCCTAACAAGTACCATTTCAGCCAGATATAGGGACTTGTTTGAAGACAATACATCTGGAATATCTTGTTAAATGAAAAAGTCTTGAAAACAAATTGTTTTGAGTCGGATTTCATATGAAACAAGCTTTTTTTTACATTTGAAGAGGTTTTTAAGCTAATTTCAAGTTCACTTTTATCTCAAAAGTCCCAAATATCACATCTTATTTCAAGAAATCTTGACAAGCTGATTTTCAC
Source organism: Odontesthes bonariensis (assembly GCF_027942865.1). Classification (NCBI taxonomy): domain Eukaryota; kingdom Metazoa; phylum Chordata; class Actinopteri; order Atheriniformes; family Atherinopsidae; genus Odontesthes; species Odontesthes bonariensis. The sequence continues at coordinate 32,260,785 of NC_134517.1, read as the reverse complement.
TAGTTCCATTGGCAGATTGTTTGCTTATTTCAAGCAAAAACGTCTTGTTTTTGTTGTTTTTCTTACTTATTTTTGGAGGGGCATTTTTTCCAGTGTGAGAGCCTTTCTGTGTGGAGTTTGTATGTTCTCCCGTGCCCAAAAACTTCTTACAGGGTTATTTGTCTTATTATCATCTGTAAAATCATTTGGAGTATATATTTTAGTTTGGAGTCTATTCGGTTATGTTTCTTTTTTGGTTGCACCTTTGTGTTGGATCAACTTTTTCTTTTTTCCAGAGCATGAAATACTGCTGTTTTACCTTTCGTCTCTAAGATGCACACAAAGTGTCTTTTTTTTTGCAATGATATTAGACTAAAATGTTATCCTGCAGGTGGAGGAAAGTTGCAGTTCTTATTTTAAGATCAGATTTATTGTCGTGCGTACAGTCATGCACATGAAATTTGTCCTCCGCTTTTAACCCGTCCAGGTTGGCACCTGTTGACACAAACATGCAAAGGGTAAATCAATGCCCAGGGAGCATGGGGTTACAGTGCCTTGCTCAAGGGCACCTCGGCTGTGACAAGGAGGGGGACTGACACCCCTCCAGCTGTCAGTTTCATCAATCTTTTCAAGAGAAAGATTGGGAATTGAACCGCCAACCTTCCGGATATTGGACGACCCACTGAGCCACAGCTCCATTATTCTGGTTTGGTATTATCCACCATTCAGTTTTCACTCATTCCTTTTTTACTTTAGGTTTCTTTTGCTCTTTCACATGCAACATGTTTAGGTCTAAAATACGCTGCTTCATGGTTTTAATCTCTCGGATGATGTCACAGAAATACACAGTTTCCCCATTTTTACCCTGCTCATTGAAATCAGACACTAAATGCTGTCCTCTGCATTGGGCTTCTGAAAAAAACTGCAGAATGCAAAACCTGACTGGTGGTACAGATGTTGTGATTTTGTTAATAAACTTCTTTCTATGTAAATGTAAATCTTTGCAGCACAGTTTGTTGAGCTTATAGGGCTTGTTCAGCCACATAACTGATATATGATGTAAAAGCAAAGGCATAAACAGCTTAAAACATATTTCCTTCGTGCTGATCCAGAATTTATCATTTATTTTTATCAACACAATTATATAAATGAGGCAATTTTTTTTTTCTAAATGTTTACTTATAGGCAGATTGTCTAACAAGTGCGATTACCAGGAAGTACAGTAACACTATAAGAGTTCCTTCTTAGGAGGTTCTTATGGACTTTTAAACACCAGTAAATATTCTGTGCCACTAAGTGGATCTAACTAAATTAGTTGCTACTTCCTGCCAGCATGACCAGTGCTAGCATGAAGTTGAATAAATTAAAAATGACAAGAAACTTGGACAACAATATATTTTACCCATTATAAAATAAAATAATCGTGCCATGTAGACACAAAGTGTTTGAAAAACGCAAATCAACACAAGCTGCTCACCTGCAAAAATAATTTAAAAAAGCACACGTTATAATAATGCTGCATGTCCACTTACTATCAATCACAATCATGTTTTCTTCTCTACTGGCACTGCATGAAAAGTGGGATTTTCGTCAGTATGCGGCACTGTAGATTGTCGTGAAAGTTCAGGTTTACGGCTGTTCACTAGCCTGGGAATTCCCATGCTGCTTTGCGCTCGATTTCATTCTCACTGCAAAGTCAGCCTGGAAACCACCGCCCTTATTTTTGCCAGAGTTTGGGAACCAATCACAGAACGGGGGGGGCAGCAAGACGATGACGACGTCTATGCGCTACACCGAAGCTTGTAGAGTGTTAATTCAACATGACAGCGGACACAACGTTACCGTTCAATGCAGCCTTAGAAAGTGATAGTTCGGAGTAGATTCAACCTGGGGTCATTTGAACCGTGACATCCAGCCAAGTAGCCCACCCGAAGTTTTTCCGATATTGGCTGAACATCAGCTGAGTTACTGAGTTATCCCGAATAGCTTAGTACAAGCGCTAACGGACCCTGGCAGTATCTCCAAAATTACCACACTAAAATCACATGTCATGAAACCAAACTTCTACAGTAGTACAAATATGGTCTGTACTCACAAAACGATGCATTTGGAAGTTTGTGCATAGTCCAGGAGTTTATTATTATCATCAACACAAGCCTGATAGCTTTTCTGCTGCTAAAGCTGCGTCGACGTCACTTCTGGGAGCCCGGAGCTTCAAAGTAAGATGAGGGTTGATCTACTACTGTAGACAACAAAGCAAGGCTGCTCAATTTCTCCATTATTAAAATAAATTCACAACTCTACAACATAAAAATTCATGTAGAATATAGCATATAGGCCTACTTTGTTGTCAATTTAAGTAGCTTAGAGCGCAAGTTTACTTTTATTTTCCATTTTTTTCTTCTTCCTCGTCGAATTTCTGTCGTCATCTGGTATAAGTGATACAATTGGCTATGAATCGCGCGCAAAGCAGCATGGGAAATACCTGACGTCATTTGATAGACATTCGTAGCGCCCAATAAACGGCTCTAGGCATTCGTAAACCACGCCTCAAATACGAGAAAATGCACACCTAGTTCCCAGACCACCATCTCATCGAGATTGTGGACGCGTCAGCCAGGCTAGCTGTTCACTGCAATTTGCAGGCAATGCAGAAAACTGCCATGAATTGCCGGAAATTGACGTGGGCCTATGACCTATGACCCCCTCTGCTTCTAATTCTAGGGGAGGCTATACAAATGCAAATCAGGGTTGCAGGGGGAGTTTTATCCCAGGTGAGATTTTTCTAAAAGGTCAAATCTCTGGTACAAATAGATCAGGCTAAGTACAGCCTAATTATAGACTCTTACATTTTAGCTTGAATTGATTCATTTAATGAAAGTATGCTAGATTAACTACTGTGTATGTCATTAGCAATGGCAAATGTTATGTAAAAAAAGATACACAGAATCAGAATCAGAATTAGCTTTATTGGCCAGGTTGGCATAAACAAACAAGGAATTTGACTCTGGTTAATCTTTGCTCTCAAAGTACAACACTGAACAATAACATAAAAAAGAATAAAAAATACAGAACAGGAGGGGGAGTGCAGCTGGGAATGTCTGCTTTCTTTGTTTATGCGCTAGTCGTGCAAGTAGGCGTGACTATGGCCTCTCACGTGATTGGACGAGGAGTAGAAGGCTCGTCGGGCTCCTCCAATCACATGCGAGGTTATTGTTATACGGAAGGACTCGCGAGACAAGCTCGGCCTGGCTCGCGTCTATGATATAAAAAAGGTGTGCCTGACTGTGAAACTCTTCTTTGTTGAAAGATGGAAGTCCCAAGACAGAAGGAGAGACCTCGGCGCTTCTGTGAACATTGCAACAATGAACTCTCTCATTCACAGTATTATGACCACAGAAAGCGCCATTTCAAAAATGGAGTTTGGGAGAGAAAATCCAAAAGGGCTCGGTCAGATAACGTACAGAGTCTGCTGATATCCAGTCGTGACCCAACCGGCGGGAGTTGTGTACAACCTGGAGTTGGAGAGATTGATGAACGTGAAATGCAGTCCGAGGACCCAGAAATAGAAGTGGTGGAAGAACATGAAGAAATGCACCCAGTGACCCACGGTTCAGACAAAGGTGAGCACCGTTACTGTCTAGTTAAAATGTGGTTGCTTCTCACCGTTATGGCTACTGTAATAATACTTTCTAATTAAATACGAAAATCGCATTATAATGCATAACTGTATGTTCTGCATGGGTTGTTTTCCAGACGAAACAGCAGATCACCAAAGCATTCATCTTTTCCTGGACTCCAGTGATTCAGAGTCGGTGCAATATGAGGAAGACATCTCCAGTGTTGTGGTAAGCATGACATTACCTTTTGAATATAGCCTACAAGTATAAAGTTCCATACATGTTCATCCAGAACTCAAACGGGAAAACCAAACCTGTTTCATGTCCATTTCCTGTGGTTTTGCTGCCTTGGCTACACGCTAGTTAGCATGTGTGCTACAATGGCTGGACGGCGTCTCGCATTGAGCTCTCCCGCCTCATTTCCTCAGGTTGAACGCGAGCAACTTCCGGCCGACCACAAGAAACTGTTGGCTGCCATCAGCGGACTGTCTCGTCAGCTGAGTCGGGTTGCTACCGACATGAACGAGCAGTTCAGTGCCGTTAAGTCCAGGTTGCTGTCCGTTGAGGATCGGCTGGTTGCTCTGGAGTCTAAAAACTGTACGGGAGAGGCTAACTCCAAGAAGAGAAGACGGGTGCACAATCCTAAGATTGCGGTAAGAATATGTTTGATGACTTATAGCTAAGCTAAAGTTTAGCTTAAATATGAAATATGAACACGGAGGCATTGTAAACTTCAGATTTTAAGTATTTTATTTAAATAAATGCTGAAAAATGACCTGAAACACCATGTTTGCCTCATGTTGAATATATTTTACATTCATTCAGGCTGCTTGTGTGACCAGAAACACCTACAAACTGATCAAGTCATGATAGTTTTGTAATAGTGAGTAAATACCACTGACAGATTTTTGGGTAAACTAAATAGAGTAGTCCTAAATGTCACTGGATCTAAAACGGTTCATTTTTCTGGACTTCTTAAAAAATTGGGGCAAAATTGAGAGTATACCAGGGGCCACTACACCACTAAGCTAAAAGTACTATAAAACCACGCCTTTGTTGGTAGCCCAAGCTAAAAGTAGCCTAGTAGCCATGCAAAAGAACAACAGAAGCAGTGTAAGTTTCTTTATTAAAATGTATTTTTTTGTCTTGTAATTTACAGGAAGCCGTACGCCGACTTCACAACTCGAAGACCAATCCTAGGCGCTACGATCCGGAGCAAGGGTAAGATTGAAATGATATACTTTCATTCTTCTGTATAAGGAAATGGACACGTTAATGGATACCGATGTTAACTGTATAATTTGTTTCAACAGGCTAAACTCTCCTCACAACAAGGCCGTCACCTCTTGTTTGCTAGGAGCTATGTCCGCAAGTCCAGATTTACACGATGCTGATAATGACGAAATTGTGTGTAAGTAACTTTTTTTTTTTTTTACTGGTTCTCCTTCCTTGCTTGATGTTACTGTGACTTACGTTTGATTTTTATTAATTCCACTCTCTTAATTGTGTTCCAGCGGCCTGTAAGACGTACTATGAAAGCATACGCCGGAGTTTCCGATATAACCAGCCAGGACTTGCAGAGCAGGCGGAAGCTGCGAAGATTTCAGCTCGGAGTAGGTCGAGAAGAAAGAGGGTAAGACTTTTTTTATTGACTATTTTTCAGATGCATTGATAGATGCGTTGTGTCCATACGCAGTGCATAGCACAGTGCTGATTGCCTTTATTGATTTGTTTTTTTTTTTACAGCTGTTGGAAGCGAGACAGAGTGTGCTGGCAGCGGACGAGGTGGAACTCTGGAAGTCCGCTACAGTCGACCTGATGTCCGACGAGGAAGACGGTACTGTTGACGGGGTGTCTGGATGGATAGTTCGTTCTCCCTCCTTCCGTAGCCAGGAGCTCTCCGAACTCTGTACTACGTTGCAGTCGCGATTGGAGGGGACTCCGAAGTACAGAGCGACCCACCATAGGCGTCTGCAACACGGCCAGCCCTCGCACAGAACGCCGCCAGTCACCTACTGCTCCGAGGCTGCAGAGCGGCAGTTCACGCAGTTGTAGCCAGGATTCTGGGCTCTTTGTCAGCTACCCATACATGTTGTGTGGGCAGATCTCCTTTGTGCTTGTGTGTGTGTTTTTTTTTTTTTAAAAAAATAATAAAGCTCTTTCTTTGCATAAAAGTGTTTCTGCTAAATGTTCCTTGCCTCAATAAATTCAATCATGTCCTTGATGGTAATACTAGTGTAGTAGCCTGCATAAGATAACAATGATATACAGCATAATAGCATATCAATGAAATAATAAATATATAGGCCTATATTCTATTATTGGGGTTTACATCTATTATGAGCCTGCCTACTGGTAGATCTGCCAACCAATCACAAGTGATTTTACTTGTTTGAAAAGTAGTGGTTTCATCCAATCCAATCCTTAGAGCCGCGAGCTCGTACGTCATGGTATGTTTCCGACAATTTGTGGCACCGACAAACGCCACGTTCGCAGGTTGTAAATTGTTAACTGGCGAAAATTAGGGAGATTTTTGGGCGTTTACGGGGATGAAAATCCCACTTTTCATGCAGTGTGGGTGTCTTCCTCCACTCTGCCACAAACTACACCCTCTTTTAATTGTAAGCTTTAAAGCTATGGTAGGTAATCCTAGAGAGCTAGCAAGAGAGCTAGCAAGATTCGAAAGTGTCCCCTCCTCTAAGCTCCACCCCCCCCTCCCCATTCCGTCAGTGCTTCATCCAAAGCCGGTAGAACCGCATGCGCACACGGAGCAGGGAGCCGACAGAGGGGGGCGTAGGCAGAAAGCAGAGGCATCTGATTGGTTTTTGTAGGCGCTCCAATCCGAGATCAGCGGGACGCTGATCTCGGATTGGTCAGCTTTTTCTCAGTCCTGCAGCTGCCACAGAGGTCTGATTATTTTCGTCCCTTTTTCTAAATACATCTTGTATAGATTTCTCTCAGGACAGACGGACCATTTCACCCAGTATTACAAAATGTGTTTCTGAACAGGATTACCAACCATGCCTTTAACATATCAGAACAAACCCAAGAAAATCATCTGGTCCTTACCAGGTTTTAAACTGAAGTGAATGCAACCTTGGGTTAAAAAAAACAACTGTCATTATTTATTGGAAAAGAAAACAGACAAGATGCAGTGCACCCCATGATTCAATAGTTAGAGCCAACTTCAGCAGTGATCATGTTTTGTACGATGTTATCAGTCTTCTACATTTTATTTATCGTGCACAGCTCTCTTAACTCTCTGGGGTCTGAGCCCATTTTGGTCGTTTTTGAATACTTTTGTATTTTGTAAAAAATGTTTGCCATACCCATGCTTGGTATCTTTTTTTTTCAGCACAACTTCAACTATATGATCCGCTCCTGGTGACCTAGTTTGTTTGATCACGCCGGCGTGATCATAGACCTCAGAGGTTTAAGGTTTTTAAATCCCTTCTTAAGACCCATCTTTTTTCTTTGGCTTTTGGCACAATCTGAGATGTTTGACTTTGTTTTATTGTGTTTACATTTTAAATACTTTAGTACTTCTTTTATACTTGACCCTTCTATTTTATCATTGCATTGTATTTTATGATTGTGTATAGCACTTTGGTCCTGTGGGTGTATAAAGTGGTTTATAAATAAAGTTGGTATGGTATGGTACGGTACGGTACGGTACGGTATGGTATGGTAAGGTCCCAACACAGCATTTCAGTCAGATTTAGGTCTGGACTTTGACTGGACCATTGCAACAACTTGATTCTTTTCTTTAACAGACATTCTGCTGTGGATTTGCTGCTGTGTTTGGGATCGTTGTCCTGTTGATGACCCAGTTTCAGCCAAGCTTTAGCTGTCGGACTCCAATCAGCATGGTCCCGTCAACAGAAGGCTGTCTAGTTGCATCTTAGAGGATGAGGAGTGTCTGTAAACTACTTCTCAGAAGAAAGCCCAGGCGAACACATGCTGAAGCACAAAGCATTTCACTGTGGATGCTGGAACAGCAGGCCGTAAGGAGAAGAGCAAACCCACAGTAAAACATGGTGGAGGGAACATTCAAGTCTGGAGTTCACAACCTGCAGTGAATAGACTTCACCCTGACCACGGAGACATCCTCTCTTCAGAGAATCGCTCCTCCCTCTGGATTGCCTCTATATGGAGAAATATTCATACTGCAGGATAATGAACCCAAACACATGGCTTTGAACAAAGAAGTGCTCACTGCGTTGGATTTTTTTCTCCACAGTCACCCTCAACCTCACTGAACAGTTACAGATCACTTGATGACTGGGAAGCTGCTTCAATTTCTATTAATAATGCAGTGATAACTGAAGAGAAACCACACAAACACCACCTGTACGGCTGAGGCACTGAATATATTCTTAATATAAGGCTTTTCACAGATGTATTTCTTCATGGTAGAATGGACAGAGTGAATAATTGTGTTTTCCCCTTCTTCCTCTCTGCAACTGAGCAAAAACCCTTTAAAATGTGTCCGTTACACTGCTTCAGCATCAGTTTTAACCCACCTGTCTGGGGATGAATTACAGCAGGGGAGATAAAAATTAGCCAACAACCACAAGAGCCACAAGTATTTTCAATTTCCAAGCAAAAGTTTAATTGCGTGTGCTGATAAAATGCCCAGACACACAGACACTGGGTTTCTTTTCATTTTTCTGGGTATAACAACGCGTCACTTTTACTCAATCAGTGTGTCAGCACCTCGCAGGCAGGACGTGTGGGCGTGTGACTGCCAGCTCCTCCACTGTGCTTTCGTTTAACCCACTACCCCCACGCTGACATAAAGACCTTTAAGGGAGTTTACAAAAATCCCTGCTCAGAACACACCTGCTTTAGGAGTAAAAATGTGCAGACACAGACTGAAAAATCTGCTCAGTCCATCGTGGGCTCCAGCAGCGGATTGGACTCGTGAGTAAGTCTGAGGGAAACTGAACAGCAGAATGAAACCACAGGGTCTTTAGCCTTCCAGTACTCAGGTGTTCTTCTGTCTTTGTGACTTTTTAATGTGTCATTTATAAAGTTTCATAAACAAACTCCTAAACTGACATCAAGATAGAAATGGTCTTTAACAAAAAGACAAAGGGAAATGTTTTTCATGTGGACTCAAACAGTGAAACGGCTTGTGTTTTCAGAGCAAACCTTTTGTCATTCATCTCATTGCTCGTCTTCAGCCTCCCAACCATCTGATAAGCACTCTGCAGACGTTACCTCTCCTGCAGTCCGCTTGACAGATGAGCTTCCTGTTTCTTTTACTCCAACACACACACACAAATGAGTGGAAAGACACGCACAAACACACACCTCGGCTTTCATTCACAGTGTCAGCCCCACAGCTAACCGAATTATTCATCCATTCTGCGGGATGTCCGTGAAGTCCATTGATCGAGCTCATGTTAACTAGCATTGATTTCTGCTTTGTTAATAACATTAGAGGAGCCACTAGTCAGCGTGAGGACAACTCTCTGTACCGGTGAGACTTATAGTGATCAGTTCTGGTGCATTGTTGTTTGCCCCAGAGACAAACAAGACGGAGCATAATTAGTCCCAACAATGTTAAGAAAGCTTGTCTATTGATGACCACTTGTAGGCTTTGACTCAGTGCAATAGTAACACTCGTTGACATTTGTCTGCTCTGAGATAACTGTTCGACTGTCCTATTCTGGACATGCATGCTGGAATCTAGCTAAAACATCAGAGGCTTTATCTTTATTTCTGCATATCTCTTTGTGCAGGAAAAAATAACACAAATACCATTTCAACTTAGATTAAGCACACAAGTGCTCGGCACGGAGCCATCAGTTGGGAGGACTGCAGGGCAGAGTCATTATATTACAGCAAAAACACAGGCACCTACTGAAAGGATTCCCGCAGCAAAACGATAACTACACACAGTATTTTCCCTGAAAACCTCCTGGTGGGGAAGTTTAGTTTACTCTGCTCTTGAAATATGGAACAAGCTTCACTTTAGACTCAGTCAGGGGCAAGACATAATACTTCAAACCCCAAACCGGCAGAGAATATCACTAAGCAGCGCTGCTATGATCTGTGTGTGGTGATGTGTACCAGAGTGGGCTGGATGGAGGGAATCACACATCAGAGGCCATTGCATTACTGAATCCAATCCTGGTGAGCTCTGTTCCTTAACAGCTTCCCATCAACAGGAGCAAATATCTATCGCCATGACAGATACTTTAGGAGCTGTACGGTGCAAGGAGGAACCTCCATGGTTTAGTGTGTCCAGGACATCCCACAGATGCTGGACCGGATTCATTTCTTGATAATATGGAGGCCAAGTCCACTCTTCGAACTTGGCGTTGTGTTCCTCAAACCAAGCGGCAGACATTAACTGTCAGGTTTTGTCATGTTCATGGGGTTTTACTTCATAGTTTTTTTTTGCATTGTGGTTAATTCTTCCTTTCAGTCTTTTCCCAAGTTATCTGATCATCATCATTGCTTTGGTTTTTGTTCTAAGCTCTGATTTAGATATTCTTAGAACCTTGGTTTAGTCTCTGATTCGTGGTTTGGTTCAGTTCCTGCTTGTTTTCTGGTCATTTGTTTGAGCCAAATCATTTGTGTATTCTGTTTCAGTTTTCAGTCATCTTTGTTAGACTCTGTCGTATGAGAATGTGTTCTGCTTCTGTCCTCTTTTCTTTGTTAACTGTCATAATGTGTTTAACTCTGTTTGTATTTTACATATGTTCAGTTTAGTCTCTTGTTACTTTCAGTCATATACCTTTGTCTCAATATATCCTCCGCTGTCTTGTTCTCATCCCCAGGTCTCCATACACACCTGTTTTCTGTTAATCCCTCACCTGTGTTGTTACTTTGCTTATCAACCCTCCCAGTATCAATAGATTATTAATAGTCAGTCCTACAGAAACTTGATTTTCCTTTGCAAACACAATGAAAAAAGGACTTCTTAATGCTGTCAGGAGGTCACCCTCAGATTTCCCCGTGCTCATGTGAACCTGGATTCCTGTATATTCATAAAGAAGCATGTCTGCTGTTGATATGGACCCCTACAGCTGTTCCCGTCTGAAGAAAAATGAAGGCTTTACTGCTTTGGCCCAGTTTAATTTCTCCCAAGTAATTTCCAACAACAGCAGACAACTGATTTTCAACAGAAACCCGAACAAACTGGATCACACGGTGCACTTTGAGCATCAAACAGCAGACAGAAAAATGTAGCGACAAGTCGATGAACAAATTAGTGAGTTTGGAAGCTGAAGGAGCCCCAGGGAGCTGGTGGGAAACCAAACGGGTCTTCGAGGAATTGTCGGGTTTAAATAACTGCTTTTTCAACTTCTTTAAAAATGATTTTATTCCAGTGTTTCATTCATTCTTTTCCAAACAACTCATCATTTACTAGAAAAAAGCCCAACAAATCCTGGCATTTTCATCTTGGGAGCAGTGAAGAAAAAAAAACTGTTTATTTAGAATATTCAGGTGGTCAACTGACCTAATGTTTGAGGCACATAATGTTACTGAACTTAGACCTGATTAATGAAGCAACTCGAGACCATAACACTGCCCCCACAGAGTAAATCTGAACTAATCAGAGTATATTACCTTTCTGCCATCACTTCAGAGTCTAATCTTCATATTCCCCAACAAACTGAGGCCCACTTATATAAGCCTCACTGATAAGTGGTTTTCTTAACGCTACACAGCCATTTAGCCTCAGTATCTTGAGTTATTTTCTCGTTGTTTGTGTGGAAATTATATAACATTCACAATCAAACATTGCTGTGACTTCTGTTGTGGATTTTTCTTTATTTGATTTCACCCAATGCTTCAGTGACCTTCAAATCTTTTACGATTTTGTTTCAACCTCATTTCTTTTTTGAAGACGATGGTTCATAATCATCCTTCCAGGTTTGAACAATGCATTAGACAGCTCTTTACTCAATATTAGCAGTTTAAACAATCTCCTGAGTTGTTCTGTTTTTAATTATTGTAGACCAATAATTTGAACCTCCTGAGACAGAGTAACGTCTTTTCCATGACCGCAGGATGTCTTGGCCAGACATTTTGCTTTCTCTATTTTCAAGCTTTTGAAAAAGCTTTTAAAAGTCAGTATATTACTGCAATGCAATGGATTGGCTATGACCTTGGTTTTTTTAATATTGCTTTTCTAATGAATAGTAACATCCCAAGATAAGCGTTGCCGTCTCTCTCCATTAGAAAACATTTTCTTTTATGCCCACTTCCTGTTTGTAACGTTTTTTGTTGCATGAAAATAGCTTCAGAGCTTTCATAATCCCAGTAATGTGTTTTAGTTCATGTAATACTTCACTGAATTTCACTCTGTTTTCTGTTAGTACAAATAAAAATTGAAATATTAGATATGCCACAAATAGCAATAATTCCCTGATAGTGGTGTAGGAAAAGCCTGGAATAAAGATAGAACCTGCACAAGGACTGTCAGCTTTATTGTTCTGCCTCAGGTTAGAGATCGCTGAGAATAAATCTCATCTGTACAAATTCTGATGTATCTTGCTTTCCAACAAATAATAATCAAACCACATAACATATCAACTTTCAAAGGTTATGCCAATGCTGAGATCACAGTATTTTGTTTGGCCCCATGCAGTTTTTAGAAAACAACATATTAGTGGTTCGTTTTAAAGAATGTTACCAATGAAGAGGCTTTTTTTTCCCACATTTTGCCCAACTTATAAAAGGCATTTTGACTTTGTTTTTGTGAAAAGAACATTTAACATCCTTTTGACATGATTCTATGACTCATAATACACTGAATAAGCAACCTGTCAAGGAGTGATAATTCACAGCGACGTACGAACTGATTTACTGTCAAAAAATAAACCGCATTTGTGGCTCATTTTGCCGAAAGAGTTCTGCAAGCAAAATCAAGGGAGCGTAGGTACTCACGAAAGATTAAATGTAACCGCACAGACAGTGCACAGAGCAGATCCTGTGCCCGACCTAATGTGATTGAAAAGAGAATGTCAACAGTGTTAACTGAGATCATGTCGCTCTGATGGCCTCAATGAAATCACAGCAACTCTGGAAGCTTGGACACAATCTGCGATCGTCCTTCTTCTTCCACATCCAAGGAATCACACAGAGCACACACGGTGTAGTTTTTGAACGTGCCGTCACTCGTGCTCATGTTACTTCATTCAGAAGTGCTGTGGAAGTAGCCCACTGGGAGAGCTCTCCAATTTAGTTCCACATTTTGAGTCAGCAGCAGAACTCTCACATCTCCTGCTGCACTGTGAATGTGAACTAACGACAGAAAACCAACTGACTTCAGTTTTCTGGAGGTGACTGATCATTTCTAAGACCTCTGCGAGGAGTCTCAGCTCGGATTAGACTGAAATGTCAGAAGCACTTCAGCTCTGCGTCACAGTCATCAGCAACGTGACCTATAAGCAGAACTCTGTAGTTTCCCGATGGCCAGATTACCCCTTACAAGGGGTGATTTCAGTGGAAAGTGTACGGTGTGAGTAAGAGAGCACCTTAGTCAACAAATATTCATACATAACAAACAGCAGTCATGTCTGAGTGAGATGCAATTCGTCACTGTTTAAAGCTTGTGGCAAAACCACAAAAACAAACTAAATCTGATAAACGGTGAATAATGGGCTTGAGGGCCACTGACCTTATGAGCAGTGCTTGTGCAACCTAGCTTCGTACTGAACTGAAATGATAATAATAATAACGTTGAACATTCAGGGATTTTTAAGCATTCTAAACATAGAAACTAAAGCCAGAGACAACAGTTTCTCGCAGAAACATTCAGTACTGTTTCTGTTTTGTTTACATGGAAGTCAACTGATTTTCCCAGCGGTGTGTATCATTTGATCAACACAGCATGCCTAAAATTTGAAGGAACAAAACTTTAACTGTAAAACAAATAAAGTACATGACAACAACAAAATAAAGTATCGGTAATGATCACAGCAGCGAGGGTGTTGGGGAATGTCTAAGTTTGACACATTCATCCACTGGGGTTTTTGCTCATTTCTCTGGACAAAACTACTCCAACAACTTCAAGCTGGATGACTTCTGCTGGTGTCCAGCAAGCTTTAAGTTATGTCTCAGATAGCCAATCGGATTGAGGTCTGGGCTTTGACGAGGTCATTTATACAAGACATTTAAATGCGGCCCTTTAAGCCACTCCAGTGTTGCTTTAGCAGTGTACTCGGGGCATTGTTATGCTGAAAGGTAAACCTCCATCACAAGAATTTGCCCATATTTAGCACCATGCACTTCTATTTCAATTATGTCCAATTTCCATGGTGATGACCAACATCCCTTTTGTCATAATGTCTTTTTGAGCTTTGTCTGTGTTTTTTTTTTTTTTTCTCTCCAGTTTGTTTTTTGTGGTTTCCCGTCTTTGCCGCGCTTCTTGTTGTTAAGTTCACCATCAACCTCCCTTCGCCATCTGCTGGACTGCATTTGGGTCCTACATCATCATCTTCCCACCAAACCGGGATTGATAGACGCTGTTCTTGGCAGGGTGTCTAAACAGAAGCTGCTTATAATAAAACACCTGACAGTGTTCATAGACGTAGCTGTAAACACCATTTATACATTTAGTAGAAAGTGTCAGTCGTAAAAGCTGCTCTATGCGTTGTGTCAGGAAGCATTTAGAGATGCTGGCTAATGATATTGAAACATAAAACTTTGGGAAAATTAGAAAAACATCATCCTCGTGTAGCTCCACTCCTGCATTTACTTCCCACCAATGCCCAGCAGACTAAACGCTACACTGGAATCGAATTTTTAAGCCCTGGGTAATGTTTTATTTGGTCTGGTTGTTCTCCATGCCCCAGCTCCCTGATCCAGACACAAGTGGTTCTTTGCTCTGGACCAGCAAATAGTTGGAGCTAGTGCAGGACCACTTTTCCTGGGCTTTACCCAGATCTTGAGTGATAAGCAAAAAAAAACTGGTTACAAACCTGCATTGGAGCCAGCATTTTGTGAAAAGGGTTCAAATAAAACGGAAAAAAATTTGCAAGGCACTTTATGAACCTTTAAAATTGACTCTTGTTCAACGATAAGACAGTTGGTGGTATGATCTCTGGCTCCAACAGTCCACATGTTGAGGTCCTTTTGCGTAAGATCCTGAACCGTACATGGCCTGGTGTAAGAGAAACTGTATCACAGTGTATGTTAATCACCTGCACTGAACTGCTAGAACCTCCAACCTCTCCAGCCATGATGAACAAAACAGATTCAAGGAAGCTTGTGAAACTGTAATGAAACTTAATCTCTTGATTTGGGCCCTGAGACAGGACTTTTCTCCTTTTTTGTGTGTTTAATAGACATAAATACAATCATAAGAATACAGTCTCATAATATTTCTTCACTGAAGGATTGTTTACCAGATTTAAAAGTGAAATCATTCATAACAGAAAACTGTACTTAAAAAATACATCCAGCATTTTTTAAGCTTGACCACAGAGGTTTGAGCAAACAAACATTTAACAATTTCTTTGTTTTATGGAGCTACAACACTAAAATGCACAGATATTTTGCTTGGGAGACACCAGTTATCTGGGTCCTCTTTACACAAAAGCAGACACACAACATCCTCTTTAAAGTGCATTGCTGCACATTTGTAAGACAACTGCTTGACGTGTCTGTCGTGTGCAGTGAGGGATGTGTTTAATAGTCTACATGCTTACAATACTACAGCCTCTATATCACCAGAGAAGCAATCTACTCTTTGCTTGGAGATTTGTGACAGGGGAAAGGGGGCTAAGAACATCAGGTAAACACCCACCACTGCCTCTCCTGCTGAGTCTAGAAGAGTGTGTTTGTTAGAGATAAGATTTTCTCTGATGTCCCGATTTCTCTTAGTCCTGAGCCAAATATGCCCCCCGCTCACCACCTCACAACCTTCGCACACACAACCTCCCATCATCAGCAAGGGCACAGATTTTATTGAGGTTTCAGATGGCCCAAATAAAGGATTTTTGTGCTCCATAAGCATCCACATATTAAGGGAGGAAAACAGCACCTTCAGAATCTGCTGAGGGGCTTATCTAATTACTCCAGATCATTTTAGTTGAAAAACCATAAATAAAAGAACATGCTCATCATCTTGGGTTTACTAACTCCGCTTAATTATTCACTTGGCATTAATTAAGCAATCATCTGGCAATGTGTTTAACCCACCAGAGCCTATAAAATATGAATAGACAGCACTTGTCTGTATGTTGTGCCCACATGTCAACACTTGCTCTGTTTTAGGTTGTATTTTAGGTGCCTAAAACACTGTTTTTAAAGAATCGGCTCCAGGGGCATTACACTAGAATCCTGAGAGGTGCTGAGACAGAGGACGGAGGAAGAAACTGATTGTTTTACTGTTTTATCATCTTTAAACAGGACTGAGATTAAATCCACTCATACTAGAAGCTGTCCTCACATGGCGTTTCAGCCTTTATGCTGTTGCTGCAGACCTCTGTCTATGAAATATGTCTTTGTGCTTTAACAAGGAAAGGAAATTACATTGTGAATGACTATAATGCAAGAATCAGTGTCAGGTGACAATATTGTCTTCTCATCAAAGCCAAATCGTAGAGCTACACCATTCACTTTGCAATGTTTCACACATTTCATCAACCTTACTCGTCAAATATTATCATGCAGCACCAAATGAGCAACACGGTTCAACAAATATTTCTTTAGATAAGTGGGGTCAAACAAGATGGCCCCTTCACTGAATGATGTAGTTTAATCCTTGGTTTACAGAACCTGTGTGCAATGGTTGTGAGGGTGTGACAGAGAGGGGGGTCAGGTTGGGACATAGTTGCTGTTCCTGACAAACCTGTTGCCATCAACCTTGCTACTGGTAAGCTTGTTGTAAATAGCCTGTGACTCAAAGAAAAAAAAAGAAATCCGAGCTCTGGAAAATGACTGTTGGCTCCCGTTTGCTTCATCATTATTATGCTGCTGGTTTCTCATGGCTGGATAACCTTGCAAAGTGGTCCAAGTTTCCCTTGCAAATCTCAAAGGCTCACTGAATATCACACTGTCAGATATATGGAGTCCAAAACAAAATGCCAAGGCTGTGTTTTTTTATGAGTTTTTGAGTTGGCAGTGATTCAGACACCCGAGTGTATCCTCTTAAGCACAGAAAATAAAAGTATTTTTCCATTATAGATCCTGTTTAAGGCCCGGTAGGAATCAGATTTTTTAATAACTATATAAAACTTTGGAACTAAAGTAGGGAGCAATGTGTTTTCATATGACTGTACAAAAAAGAATGTAAGTAGTCACTAGCTTTCAAAAGTTGAATCAGTGCCTTAGTAGTGCAGTACCACTGGTGGCCACTACGTGTTAGCTCTGATTGACTCCCATTCAAAAACTGCTTAACCTCTCATCATAAAATCATATTTCAATCATTCACTCAATAATTCTACAGTTGAACAGATATGAAGCTTTATAGATACATATTTTGTACAGTCAAGTGTCACTCTGCTCAACCTGCTTGTTCAATAAGGGTAAACCAATATAAAATGTAGATTTGACATCAAGTGTCGGCTTGTTTAGACATTATATTGCATTCCTGCTAGCTCCGAGGCTGTATTTCTTGTGCACAGTCTCTCAATTCTAACTTCAGGGTAGAGTTTTTATTCTCAAACTTAAGGATCAGCCTCTAAAATCACATCTCAGTTCATTTTAACTCTTCATAACAAAATGCAAAACACACCTGTGCTTTTACACATTAAAAAATGTGTTACTTGTGAGTTTCAAAGGTAAAACATGTCTTTATTGTAGTGACTTAGAAAACACACTGCATGTGAATATCGAATAAACACACTGCTGAATGTATCTGGATGTTATTTGTTTATTTAAATGAATTACTCAAAAAGGGGTTGGATTTTGGTTAATCAGATCTTGTATTTAAAGGTGCGACTCATTTACGACTCATGTAAAGTCCATCTTAACCTTTTTGGCCATTCTTGATTTATTCCCTTCTATTTGATGGGAATGGGAGAGCAGTCCTTCCAAGATGGTGCCTGCCCCCCCCTCAACATGCAACAAATATAGACTGAAGTACGTTAACGTCCTTTAAGTGGCAAAGTGGCCATATTTATTTCTTATTTACAGTCTACAGCTTTGTCAAACCAACAATTAAAAACTCGAAATATAACTTAACAATTATATGCAACCGATATAAACTACAAGTCCTAACAATGAGCCAAAAATAACCACGTGTTTGGTATAATAATTAGTGAGTTGTTCTGATTAACAACTCACAATTAAAATCTTTAAAATCCAAGTCAGGTATGTACTGTTACAAAGAGAGATAACTTAACAGCTTAATGGGAGTAGTTCCTAACATTTACGGATATTTGAATTGATTATCCCCCTCGTTTTCGGGAGGGAACTCCACTTCATTCCTATTCATTGATAAAGTCATAGGGAAACTGCGGTTTTGCTGAGCTCTTTATAGCGCCACCGCTCCGCCATGTTGGCTCAAATGCCTGAAGCCCGTATAGCGAACCCAGTAACGGACAGTCGCCAAAATGGAGGACAACGGTGCAGTTTCATAACTCATGAATAGGAGGAGCTAGGATTTTTGGAAGCTCTGTGTAGCTGTGCTTCCGAGCATACGGGCGACAGCGTAATAAAAGGTAAACCAACGGCCGGAAAGTAGTGTCGAGCCGAGGGGGAAGAGACTGGGAGTGACGTCCCTGGATTGTTGGCTTCAGAATACTTGAACCCGGCAATTAGTTATACGACGAGTGGATTGTGTTTGCATCTCCGATAATACGAACTCGTAGCTTTTTTTGGGGGATGTGGAGATCACCGTGACCCACCTGGATCGACCCTGTGCTGATGTACAACACTGTCCGCAGGGTCTTTGGGGGGCATTTCATCCGCTGTGAGCTCAACATTCAAGCCCGTTCAACAGTCGGAGGGAGCGGGCACAGCGGAGGAGTAGTTTTTAAAGACTGACAGCTCCGTGAGCTTCTCTGTTTTTAAGACGGGAGTTGCGATACCGGGAAGCTTTGGGAGAGGCGGGGCCGAACCGGTGAGCTCTCAAACTGGATCGCTGAGCTCCCCCTCCACCCCCCTGTGCCGTTTCCCCCACAGCGACGCAGCGTTATTTTTTTATTTTTTGTGGGGAGGCGGGGGGTCGACGAAGGAGGCAACAACTGGGAATAAGAAACCTTTCTTTTGCAACTCTTTGCTGGCTACCCTGCTGAAGACAGGAGAGGTGTCTTGTCAGTTATTCCTGTCAAACGGTCAGCTGCTCGTGGCCTTCGTTTCCCCCCCATTTAGGAACATATAATCAGCTTTGGGACGCATATTTTGGGGGGATAATTTATCCCCAGCCGGGGTCGGACCATGGCGGACGACGACATTCTCTTTGAAGATGTTTACGAGCTCTGCGAGGTCATCGGCAAGTAAGTGTTGCATTGCTGGCTTATTTCACTGTTTAAGGCTTTCTAATTAGCCCCTCCTGGGGTTTTGTCACGCGCGCATGTGCACGCTCACTCAAGCGCTAAAAAAACGTGTAGGAACTATATGTGTTATTGTGGTTATTCTAAGGGATTTTTCAAATCAATTTGACACTCTTTGTAACTATAATTTCCACAAAAGTGTAGGCCTTTTCCATAAACCCCTTAAACACAGGAGTAGTGCTGCTTTTCATGAAGGCAAAGACACACAACACCGTTACATTCCAAGTTTTATTGCTCTGGTCCAACATGGATGTATAACCCGTCGTTACAGTCGCGGTATTTGTCATCTTCCCGCACGGTTTGCGTGTTACGGTCGTCCAAACACACGTTACCTGGCATAGTTCCGTGTTCTTTGATCCAGTGGCAGTTGGCAACTCGCTGCAGAGATTAAAGGGCAGGGCACAGACCATCATGACTCAGGCACACCGCACATCTGGTCTTCATTAGTTACTGAAGGTCTAATCCAGACTACTTGGAGAAATGTTCCCTGCATGGGGAACATGATTGCTATATTTTTGGGAATGTTTTGGCACAGCAAAAATGCTAAAAAAAAATCTACCGTGCTTTGTGGAATAAGAGTGTTCTTCCAAGGATGCATTGCATCCTCTGTTACTGTTGCAGCTGCAATTTAACAAGCACGGATGAGCAACAAGAAGACTGAACATGCACCCACTGAGTTGTGTGCGTGAGAGTGAGTGAGTGTGTGCCGTGTTGTTGCTACTCCCTTTTTGTAATCCTGTATTAGACATCAGGGCAGTAACAAAGCTTGGCATATCAATAGAATTAATCCCTGTAATTATAATCCATTGCAACCACATAGATATAGATGTGATGTTGCGAGTGTTCCCATGCTACTTCTGTGATGTTGATTTTTGAAAAACCTGGAGCAGCAGCAGGTCCAGTTGTGTGGCTTTGTTCTGCTGCAGTACGCTCACCACACCTGGGACTTCCCAGCTTGGTGCTTCACGAAAGGAACAGAGGATGAGAAGAGGAGATGCACGCTGTGAGGGACAGTCGCTCTGTTTTGATGAGTGGTGCATATCTATTCATGGGATCTTATTCTCAGCGTGGCCAATGATTAACGAAGGGTGTCATCCAAGCTGCTGGTCTTGAGTGAGTCACTTCGGTGGGCGTGTTAACGCGAGCTTCACCTGAATCAGGAGCTCGCTCGGCCTGACAGATAGGCAGGCAGTCCGAGCAGGCTGACTAGTTCTGGGACTTCCCTGCTTGTGTCACAGAGATGGTTGACAGTCTGACAGGGCGATAAGACCTGTAACGCATCCTACATGTTTAGACAAGCCTGAAAACGTTGTGTGCTCTATTTATCCCACACATTCACAAGCAATTCCTTTCTCTCTCATTCAAACTCTCACAAGCACGGCACCAAAGACATCCCGCTGCTCTGTCTAATCTCTGTCCTTTTATAATGTAAAAGCATAATAATGGCCGTTTAAAAGAAAGCCCTCAACCAAAGATCAAGAGGAGCAGCCACAAATAAAGACACTTGGTTCCTGAATCCCAGCTTCGCTCGTTGTATTTAACAAAGTGTCTGTGATTTACAGTGTGTGGGGGGGGGGGGCGAGAGCAGCCTTTTATCGGCTAACCTGCTGTTCTGTGTGGAGAGCAGCTGCAGCTTCTTTCAAGACTCCACTGAAGAACCGGTCGTGGCCTGTGAGCCAGAAACGGGTCAGAGTAAACCAAATGACAGCACCGCAGTCAGGAAAGGCATTACTCTAAAAGCCCAACATGCTGGATGTTACATAGGCGTGTGTGTTGTCCGGGGTTAGGGACATGTAGTCGCATATGCAGGCCTGAATATACGTAAATATTTTGAATTGTGCTCGGAAAAAGCCGCTGTGTAAACAGAAAACAGATTTCAGCTATGCATCATTTGATTGCTCTTGTATTTTTAAAGCTTCAACCTCAGCCAAAAGCCTGTCTGTCACCCACGCGTGTGTTGTGTACACGTGTCACGTTGTTGTTTGCTGGGATGTCACCCGTCATGCCACTGAGTCCTGAGGCGCCAAAACAAGAGGACGGGGTGCGAAAAAGGAAATGGAGATGTTAGTGGCAAGAAGCGCAGAGCAAATCTGGAAGGAGGAAAAGTGAGGCCGCACTGGAGATGGGACGACTGAGGTCAGGGCCACAGTGGATGGAAACAGTCCATTAGTTTGACTCACACATTAGGAGACATCCTGTGGCCTCAGGCCGTGCACTTTTCTAGCTCATCCTCAGAAATAAGTTGTTCGTGTGAGCCTGTGTTTCTTACAGCAGGGGAGACAACGCAGCAGCCCTCCACATAAAGACGAGGACTGTGTTTGTTTTTCATAATCTTTGCAGCTCTGGAGCCAGAACCGCACACTGTCCTGTGGTTTAATTTGGTTGTAGCATCGCAGTGCCTTCCACTCTGTGTTAACAGCACCGATGCCACAGTCACAGGCCATTGAGTTTATGCAGCCATCCATAGGGTCATGTGCTGATATCTTGTGTGTTAATGAAGTGAGAAAGGAGAGTTCATCCTTCCATGACTCCCCTGTCCTGAATATTTTGACTGGCTGTAGGTTTAACAGTTTAAATTCTCCTATACATCACTATAGTGCTGATATGCTCCACTGTGAGTAAAATGAATTACCCTCTATTTGCATACTTCATGGCCTAGGAGGACACTCGAGGGTGCCGTACAAAGCCTGAATGTCATTATAACTCTCTGCCCAAGCAGGTTGGTGTGTATGTGGAGCATGTGTCACTTTGTGCTGCTGTGTGGTCGAGTGTCTTCGTTTTGCAGGAGGTGACACGAGGAGGTAAAGCCCGAGGCCTGGCTCCATCTCATGAGCATTCACCTCAGGGAGCGAGCTGACATCACCCTGCAGACCACTGGGAGTGAAAAACCTTCTAGTTTAGTTTCACTGCTGCCTTTTCATCTCTCCTGCTGTTTTGCTAAGGCGCACCTTTTCTGTGTATTTGTTTTGTTTTTTCATTAAAAAAAGGTTTTCCATTTGTGTGTTTATGTAGAGGCATTTGCGCCTTAATTAAACATCTGAAACACTGGCCTAGATCGGGCCAGGCAGCTCCACTACCAGAGCCAAGTGTCTCACAGAGCTGGCCCTGGGGCTTGTTTTGCTAATGGTGGCTGGCTTCTCCTTGCAGATGCCGAGCATTACGAGCCTCATTGTGTATTGATGGCCAGAGGTACTCGAATAATAACCCACCCATCCACCAGACCTCTGTTTGGTGGGTCAGTAGGTTAAGCATTGCTTTGTTTACTTAGTAGGACACTCTTGATAATAGTATCTGCGTTGTGTGGGTATGGTTTGCTCTGTTGTCCCCTCTGAGTGGTTTCAGACTCAGGATGTTCCTTCTCCAAGTTCTGCTCAGCTACATTATAATTGTCTTCTCACATATGCAGCGAACGTTGACAGATTTGATACTTGCGATGATGCAAGCTTCCATAAAACTCTGCAAATATAATCACATGAGAGATGATGGGAGTCGGCAGGAGAAGACAAAGTGGTTGCCACTCCTTTTAACTTTTTTTAAAAAATTCAATCACTTTCAAAGGATTTTCTAGGAGTTCGCAGAAGAATTGGCGCCTGCAGCTGTAGTGGGAAGTTAATTGGTTTGCTGAGACCAGTGAATTTCACAACCTCACAAAGGAGCCCAGACACCAACTGTACATCAGCGGGTTCCTTTGCTTGGCTGTTTTTTTTTTTTCATTTCTTCCAGATATCAGCCGTGTTTACATCCAGTTGTTGTAGATTTCATGCACACTTATGATAATTAGTATGATTTACACGTCGTTGTAGTGTCTTCGTGTCACTGGGCACTGAGTTTTGTTTAATGTTTCTATTTAATCCAAACTTTCTAATGCAGGACTTTTTAAAGTGTGTATTAAAATACGTCATTTAGAGGATACCGGTTCTAAAAGTGCTAATTGTCAGATGAAAAAAGGAAAAAAAACTCAGCAGCGAATCCCCCGAATAAAGACCCGAATAAATCCGTTTTAATTGGGAGACTACACTACTTACTGAATAACATCTAATTAAGAAGCGCATTGTTCTTCAAAGTGCCTACGATGTGCTAACGGTTGTGACTGAATGGGGGCTTTGGCCTCGTGGGAATACATACATGGCGCTGTCACTAGGGGCTTCGCCTGCACTGTGTGTGCAAGCTGCTCGTATTGTATGATCTCAGGCTTTCTGTTGGGGTTTGAAGGAGAAAAATCTGCTGCAAGGCTGCTTTTTGCACGCACAATTACACACAGATGATGTAGCAGGGGGATCTTACACTGAAGCACTAAAATATTTATCCCATCCTCATCAAGCGGGGGAAACACCCCCAGCAGGTTCCAGCATCTCTCTGTGTGCTGCATTAAGTAAATAAAGCTACGTTTAGTGTTGAGTCTTGCATGAACAAGCTCTCTTCTTGTTTGCAATAGATACTTGTAAAACCGGAGCGCAGTTTCTGTGATTTGATGCTCGTGTTCAGTGTGGTATCGCGGCTGCTCCGCAGGTCAGAAGAAACAAAAAATGCAAATGATTTATTAGTTTTGTTGATGTTCTAATCAGGGAGGGGGGGGGGGGCTGTATGAGGAAATGCATGCAGGAGGGAAACAGCCCCCAACCACATGATATTTACAATGATTGTTGTCGGACTAACGTGTTTGCATGTCTTTTGAAAGTCCGGTGTTGATCGGAACAGCACGATAATTCAGTTCATTCTTGTGTCATGTAAGCCCGATGCTGATGAGTGTTCCTGAGCCCATGCAGTGATTTCTCTGACAGAATCCTTCCTGTCTTTAACGCAGCGCTGCCTGAGGGCCTGGAGATCACAGGCATCCAATTTAGATTTTCGGCCATGTCCCTCGCGTACAAAGATGTCTCCAGGTTCCTGTTTGATGACGTTAGAAACTGTAGATAATGAAATGGCTGAAGTCGCTGACCGTTTGCCAGTGAACCTAATTAGTTGCAGCATGTTCCTCCAGCTGTTTATTTAAAGTATCGCTAACTTTTCCAAGCCTTGTGTTGCCCCCGTCCACATTTTTGAGACGTGTTGCTGCCTTCTGTTTGTTTTAGTTTTTTTTTATTTCTCTTTTTGTCCATCCGACACCGGGTTCCAACCTATTTTTTTTTTTTTTTTTTTGGGTTGGGATTTGCGCATAGTTTCCAGTAAACACACAGTTTGACAGACATTCATTATGCTGTCGCTGGTTAATTTTAAATCAGCCACCTATGTTTGTTTTGGCACCTCACAGAGAGCAGCATAAACAGCTGTTATCCAGGGAACCACTTCTCACGTCTTTGTTTCCGCATCTTTAAACTGCAGGCAGGTTTTTTTTTGTTGTCCACACCCTTCCTTGATGCACGTCGAGTAAAATTTAGAAAAGAGATGTCATCTTTTCAAAGCAGCACTGCAGATTATACAGATTGGGAGTCTTTTAGGAGGCACAGGTACGTTTTCAGTGCTTGTGCTCGTGAGGCTTTTAGGGGATATCTGTAAATTTTAGTCACAGAAAGTTACCAGGGCCACACTCTATACCAGCGAGCTCTTTGATACTCTGCACAGTATCATCTGTTTATCAGAATATTGACTTCCTAATTCCTAATTTTGCTCACCACTCTCCTGTGGCTGGAACTTGGAGTGAAATTCTTCTGGTGGCTCCAAATCTGGCTTTTTGGATTGCACGCGGCGGCTACCTTTTTTATGAGGGCATGCACTGTCTAGAAATGCTTTTCAAGATGAAACCGAACATGCCGCCTGCTGTTATCTAACTTCCTGGACTGCAAAAGCTTGGATATTCACCCCAGGGAAGAGAGGCTTGTGTGTTTCTCCTCATGGGGACTTGCATTCAGGAAGGATGACTGATGTTTTTATGGGAGCAGTAATTATTTTCAGATCATGAAAACTTTTGCACAAGTTCCTGTGCAGTAAGTTAATTATTGTTGTATTGGGTTGGGCTCCATGTTAAATACACATTTGCAGAGATAAGTGCAGCGGTCCTAACAGTCTAAACTCCCCGCACACTGTTTTCATTGAATCCAGCGGTGTTGGCTTGTCACCTAAAATGAGAGATAATCTCTTTCCGTTTAAAAAATCTGACAAAATGGGCAGATTTATTGGTCTAAACAAGCAATCTGACATGTTTACTGACATTTAGTTGGGTGGTGCTGTAGATGGACGCCTCCTTTTGCAGCCTCTGTTGATGAAAATTTGCTGCAGGGCTGCGAACTGAGCACGAGACTCGAGTCTTTCAGACGCCGTCACACCAATCGTTTGTTTTCTTGTGAAATGATAAACAGCAGATAGCAAACATCTTATTCCGACTCTCCCAGCGCTTTACATGCGGTATCGGCTGCGTTGATGACAATTATGTAAAAGACCACGATGGTTTTTGTCAATAACTTGTCGATAACCGTTGGCCACATTTTTTTCAGTTGTTGGTGTTAACAGATGTGTTGTCTGATCTCATAAGCTGCTATGTCACTCACTTTCATAATTTAATAATCTTCTCATTTAGACTGTAAACTAAGGAAATGGATAAAGAAATAGTCAAAGTGACATATTGAGTCTGATCCGGCAAACATTAGAACAAACTGTAATAGAAGCGCGAACTATGTTGGCAGGAAATTTGAGCCTTGTATTTTCATCGCAAAAGGGTTCAATATACGTCATAAACATGCTGATCTATTCAAGCCTTTAGGGAATAGGTCAACAGTTTAACAAGCTGTGTGAATATGCCAGGTTAACTGGTTTGCATTCATAAACATTTTTTATTTTTTCCTGCTCAAACTACACGTAGTTACCAATAACTAATATTCATCACATAATTGGGATGCATGATGAGGGATCCTTTTAGACTACACAAGCTTTTTCTTTCTCACGTTGACAATGTAAAACAAATGCAAGAGATGCTGCTGATCAACTGGAAGTCGGGCAACATGTCGGGCAAACAAACATGTCACAAACGTGAGAGCTATGCGCTTTATATAGGCTAACATTTTTATGAACTAATTTAGCACTGTTTTGTATAATGTGACCCCCTGGCATTGTATTGTATGATATTAATGTTCTGTGTTTTCACTAATTGTAACTTCTGACTTTTCAATAAAGTTTGCTTTTAAAATTAATCAATTTTATTTTTTTAAATCGATACTTTATCAGGAAACAAAATATCGATATCTTTCGCAGTGTCGATAAGATTGCTCAGCCCCAGTTGGCAGAAGCTACATCCGGGTGTTTTACTTTTTCTTCTGGGTGGAAATGTGCAATATGGTATCTCACGTTCAGAATCTTCGACATCCCCTAATAGTCAGATATTAAAGGCACTCAACAATTTTCAGGCTTTATTATCAGGATTGCTGCTCATTGTGTTTCTGCCAATGGGTTAATCATTTGGACTGTAGAAAAATGGGAGTAGCTGGAGGCTGTGAGGCTGATGAAATCAAAGCTGTTCTCTTGTGGAGACAGCCCTCCACGCTCAGCCAGCTGTCCTGTCCGCTGTACCTGCCCTGAGCTGGAAGCAGCCCCTGATGAAGAGCACTGAAGCGTGGCGGGCTGTGCACGCACCAACTGACACAACTCACCAGTTACACACGCTGTTTTGTCTATGTGGGCACAAGTTTGTGGTCACAGCAGGTTTCTGTTGGCTAACCAGGGTGCAGGCCTTTCATTAATGCATTATTTATGAATTCTCTTCCCACAGAGATGTCATGTATGTGTGTATGATTAGTTTTAACAGTAGGTTTGACGACACGTGGACACAATTCTAGAGAGATGGTGAAGAACTCTGAAGTCACACGCAGCAACACAGACTTTTACATGCTCATTTCCTCAGCTTTTTTGGATAAAAATGATGTCACTGCAGACCAAAATTAGCGTAGTTTTTTTTAAGCGACTGGTGGTTTTTGGTTTGTCCAAGTCGGAGGATAGAGTTACCAGAAGCTGCCGAGGCAGCCAATGGAATTTTAGAGCTGTTTTTTCTCTCGCTTCCTCTCTTGCTTCCAGTTTATTTTCTTTGCTCCACTGTTGTTGAGTTGGGTCCCTTTCAGTCGAAACCAATTTCCATGCTGCATGCCAAAACACACAGAGTCACCTGGGCTTCAGCGGTGGCCTCCTGGAAAATATCACCCACCGTGTAACACACAGAGAAAACACATTTCCACTTCAAGCCTTAAAGAACGTGTCCTGGAGTTTTGTTGCTGCAGCCACAGATATTGCTCTGAAAAACGTATTCCCTGCCTGCTTAAAACATCAGCCAAAACGGAGGTAGATGTGAAACGACTGGGTTTAATGTCGGACATGTTGGGTTTAATGTTGGACATGTGCTGCTCAGTCAGTACTGCTTGTAGAGTGTTCAGATGTATGAGGAGAGAGGTTGCTAAGAAGCCCCCCCCCCCTCCACTAAAGATGGCTTCCAGAGATGCTGAAGCATGAAGCATCTGCAGAGATGAAGGAGTTCGTCTCCGGACACTCGTTTCGCGTCGTCTTTGTTAGAAAATCAGCTCAATTTGTTCCTTTATGTTCTTTCTGTCTCTTGCAGCCTCCTGCCCTCCAAACTCTCTCTGACTGATGTGTACAAAACACAGTTTTACTTAAATAACCTCTATTTAACAAGGCAGGTCAAATTAGATCAAATTTATATGTGCAGTAAAAAGTGATAAGAAGACGCACTGGCTCAGTCCTCATGCTCGCACAGCCTCTCTTCTCATTTGGCAGTCCTTGTCTCTGGCATGCCTATGATGGTTTTCTGTATCTGCCAGACTTATAGATCCTGCTATCAACTATTGCTAATAAATAACTGCGGATGAGGGCGGTTTCCACATGACTGAATTGTGAATAAGACGTCTTACAGTTGCGTTTTAAGCGGAGCTGAATAGCTTAATTGAACGTCAGATAAGGACCAAACAATAAGACAGTTTTATTGATTAATCCAATTTTTTTGTCCCCCGCAACTGGAGTAACTGATTTCTGTTTTCCATCTTCAGCACAGAGAGAGATTATGTCTCTGAAATCGGCTTGTGTTTGGTTGCACTTTATATGCAAACACAGTTTCAGTTAAATTCATAAAGGGAAAAGTAGTAGTTTATTGTTTAAAAAAGGGGAAACTAAAGAAAAAGAGTGCTCTGTTTGTGCTCCAAAGGTGTAAAAGAAGTAAAGCTGCTGTCATTCCCGTGTTTTTCTTCTGTCGAACAGCGAAATGCATCAGAAACTTTGACGAATAATCACTCCCTGCTCGATCCCATGTTGTTCCCATCCCAAAAACACTGACCAACATTGTTGAGTAGAAGGTCTCTTATTTGATTCTCTGACATCACACTTGATATGTTGGACTGTGAGCCTCTCATTACCCTCAGTTGGTACACAAAGACACTGTGCTGTCGTTTCAGATTATTTTCCAGTGACGTGGCTGCCACTAACCACAACCTTCAAAACAAGAGCCAAAATCTTGGGTCTGTGTTGCTGACAATAAGTATTGAGAAGAATCACAATGTCAAGACTACTATGCGGTTGTGTGGCCATTACACTCGAGGCAACAAGGAGCAGAGAGCAGAGTTAGCCCTCATATTCTGTTAGCCTGCCAGGTATTTACAAACCTATAAAGACTTCCAGACACTAACAAGGTACTAGCCCATTAAAGCTTACTGTTAATTGGAGGAAAACACACTCGGCTGCTTTGCTTTGTTGCTCCTGGGGGATTCGTGGAAGTGTGTGTTGTGACTTGCAGATGTGTTCGTCTCCACGGACAGTGCTAATGCTACAATTTGTGTTTTGTCTCGTACATTTGAGCCGTGAAGTTTGCTGACAGCTTTTCTTCTGTTCCAGCATTCCCCGGATATCTTGACATCGAGCAGAAATTAAAATATTTATTTTGTTTGCATTGTGGTGGATTCACACACACACACACACACACACACACACACACACACATCTAGGTACAGGCTGTTTAATGTTGTATGTGCAACTTGTCTGCATGCTTTTAGTCCGCGGTTGCGTGTGCATTTAAGTGAGTCTGATGTATTGTGATGCTGGCCCCCAGTGCAAGCCGTAAATGCTCCATTTAATTTAATTCTTCAGTTTGTCATTATAGTTTTTGTGTGAGATATATAGGTATTAATGGACTCCTCGGAGAGAGGAAGTGGTTGTCTCATGTGTAAACACTTATCACTCATTGTTGGGCAGCCTTCTAAAGAATATTGATTAGAAGAGAAAGATTAATTATTTCTAAGAGGAATGTACAGACATAACGAGTTTCATCAGAACTGTTTGTTAGATCTTTGGATACATGCAGAACCCTGTGTCTCTGTGTTGCAGGAACAGGGACAGCACGTGCCACTCTTTTTAACAATATATTGGGAAGATATTAAACGGTTGCCTGCTGGATGTGGCACCACCCACGGAAACGGATTTTAAAGCGTGCTAAATCAGAGCAGTAGATGTAAAAGAGATAGAAGTGAACATTTTGATTCGGGAGGACCCCGAACAGGCTGCAGCCACATTTAGCAGGGGTATTATGTCTGTGTTGACATATTGTCTGACAGATGGGTGACACATGCTCTGTGGCCCGGCACCATTGTAAGTGCAACTGGGGATTTGTGACCAAGGAGCAGAGCAAGAAGAGTAGCTGTGTGGAGCAGGCTGAGTACCACATTGTTTTTTTTTCCTCTAACTGCCTTAATCTCGCAGTGTCATGCACAGTTAGACACAAAAATCAGAAGTTAGACACTCAGTGGGACTCAGTTGGGCCTGGGTCCTCTGTCAGATGGCTGAAATTGTTACTGAAAATCAGCCAATTCGGACTACATATCAACTCACTGTCACTTGTTTTCCAAATTCTGATTTTTATAACCACAGTGTCTCCTGCCATAATTACCATTGAAGTAACTTTAAGACGACGTCCCTGCAGTTAATTTGGCAATACTAACATGTACGATGATCTCCCACAGAGAAAGTTAGAAAGTCTTTGGGACGCTCTCTCACGCAGTCTACAGCTCATTTCTACAGACGTACTGTAGTCCATACCTTGATTCTACTTCTGTGGATGTAAACTGTTTCAGGTGAGGTGGTTCAATTAAGTGGCCAAGTGTAACTGTAGCTTGACTCAACTGTGCATGTAACCGTGCTGATTAGCTATCACTTATTGACACAAAACACCACAATTACAATTCAAATTATTCATTTAAGAGGTCTTCTGACGACATCAAGTTTGCTCTGACAGCCTGGCAGATTCTAACTGAATTTAGTATTTATGAAGGCTTAGTTATGTTTTTACTATTTGCATAAAATTCTAATAAAACCCCTATAGGTGGAGTGCTTCCTATAGAAGGATCATGTATTTTTTCCCCCCACCTTTTGTCTTTTGACAGACTGATTTAGCTTTGCACTTGTACTTTTAAGTCCTGCTTAAAAGCTAGCTGTAGCACTGGAGATGTTGTCTGCTAATGCAATCCTCTACTTTGAATCGGTTCACACCTCAGAGTTGACTAATTCAGCTGACATCAAGATATGAAACTGAAGGAATAATAGATTTAAAGCTCTTGGTATAAGCTTCAAAAATCTCGTTGCACTCTGGAACCTAGCAACTCAGATGTATTGACATCTAAATGAAAAGTTTCTTTAGATACTCAACTGAAGATTGGGTAGAAGTTGATGTGACTCGGCTCTGTCAGGCAACATGGCTGACGGGCCACAAGCCACATGATCTCTGAAGCACGCATCCACCCAAACTCATCACAAAGCGTGGGCTCACCGACTCTTTTGTGTCACTCCTACTCCCGGCCTTGGTAAGAGCCTCGGCTCCTAATTGTTCCCTTTTTCAATCTTGTCAGTAAATTAAACAGAGCTGTCATTACTCATTCTTCTGTATAAGTCTTCATAGAACTCCTTCCTATACAGGCGTTGGATGAAGTCAACATGAAGGATTGAATTAAAGAGCAGTAATGCTGTTGGCCTTCTGTGCCCTGCCATCTGAAGCTCTTTGAGGAGCTGACGGCCTTCAAACTGCATATGTTCTACGTGGGTGAGATGAGGAAATGTGCTAGAAACTATCCCACGTCTGAATCTTATCATTTAAAGCAGCAGCATGCAGCTTTCATGCCCTCCCAGACACTGCTGAGCAGTTTGTGTGAGCAGCTGCTGTTAAATAACTGCTTGTATGTTCATTTGGCCTGACGTGGTCGGGTTATTGCTTACACAGCAAAGCCTTCACTCCACATATGATGGAGGGTATGACTGGCTGGCTGTATTGACAACATAACACCCAGTCTTGCAAATATTTGTGGATATCTGTGGATACACCTACAGGCTGTTTGCTGCTGGGGCTGGATGAGCAGGAGTGATGGGAGGATGAGTTGAAATCAGGTGCTCTCTGAAAGAATGAGTCACTGGTGGAAGGAGGAGGAGAGGAAGGCAGACTGCCGATGCATGATCACACAAGTTTGGGCTCTGGTCCACTGGTTCAGGATGGCAGTGTGGCATCTGCTGGAGTCAAAGGAAGTATGCCCAGCGGGAGCTGTTGTCCTTATCATCCTGGTTTGGGGGTATGAGGGCGCCTTCAGATGGGGCTGATATTCACTCTGCCAAGCATGGACGATATGAGGGCTCATTTGCAGTCGCTAACAGCTTTGCTTTCCTCTCATTTCCCAGCAGCAGTCTTTATTAAAGTTGACTGAAAATGTGTTTTTAAATCCAAGCACACAAAAGCAAATGCCACAAACGATATATAAGAGACTGTGAACTTTCTCTGCCTCTTTGCGCCCATCATAGTGACGTAACCGTCAAAATGGAGTTGGACTGCTGCAACATTGTGTTTGTCAAATGGAATTGAACGAGAGCGTTGTGATATGCCAGTATGGAGGGAAATGTCGATTATAGTGTTGATAATACACTTATGGTGATATTATGATGTGATCTGGGTTGATAAAATCAAAGCATTATTGAATGTAGATTGTTGTTTGTACAAATCTTTAAGTTTCTTACCTCCCATTTAAAAAAAAATAAATAAATAAATAAGCCCCCAAAAAATCTGACATTGATCAATTAATCTGATAGCAAGTTTAATTATAGATATGATT
This sequence comes from Odontesthes bonariensis, assembly GCF_027942865.1. Taxonomy (NCBI): domain Eukaryota; kingdom Metazoa; phylum Chordata; class Actinopteri; order Atheriniformes; family Atherinopsidae; genus Odontesthes; species Odontesthes bonariensis. The sequence goes on along the minus strand of NC_134517.1, from coordinate 32,228,655 downwards.
GTGAAAACATTATTGTGAATGCTTTTAGCTGCAGTCATCCTGTAATGAAAATCAGAAATTCAATATTTATCTTCAAACTTGCTCAACATTTGGATGTAAAAACATACCGTAAAGCCACACATGGCTCTGAAAACTGTATATTTCTCTATAGGAAGTGGATGCAGCTGTAACTGCTATTTATAGGTACAGTAAGGAGGGTTTTTTTTTTTTTTTTTTTTGCACGTGTCAGCTGTTTCTTTCTGTAGATGGACAACAAAAAAATAGCCTCATATTGACCATCATTTGGGTTGAGTAATGCTAGTTTTGGTAGATTACTTCCAGAGATGAAGTAAATGTGTTTTCAGGCTAGAGATGAATATTGATTTTTGAGGAGAAAGGAGCTGAAAGTTGTTTTTCCAATTTTTATACACAGGTCAGTTATCATACTAATATATATACACACACATACACAAACCCTGTGTTAACTGCACCCATCAGCAGTTTCCTTATAGCTTTTTCTTTTGAAAAGCTCTCCTCTGTTAAAGCATCTGCTCAAGTGGAGCCTGCAGCTCATTGTGAGATCACATTTGTAACACATGCTCAGGCGTACACACGTTACATTTGTGCATGGAGAGCTCCCCTCAGCTGGGGTCAGGTTAAACACACACACAGGTTTTTAAACTGAGAGGAACATATGCTGGTTAAACACTTTGCTTCTTCACAAGCACTCTGTTGGATAAACAAACATCACACATTCCTGAGTCCGCTGTCACACACACACGCACACGCACACACACACACACACGAACCCATATGGTTGCCTACACAGTAACGCAGCACTCTGTTCATCTCTTAGTGTTGCCCTTTGCTGCCACGTGTGTGTGTGTGTTTGCTAAAGCACTGGAAGAGACTGAAGTGTGTTTGTGTAGTGTGATATCTGGGGTTTAGGTAATGTTTACACATAATGAGCCAACATTTGTAATTAAATCTAAAGCGCATTCAGCTTTACTCTCATTTCTGCATGCATCTGTTGACGCCTCAGGCACAAAACTTATGGGAAGGCCCACGCTTTTGTGTAGACTGTGACCTTTTGAGGCTCTCTGCAATTATTCACATTAAGACATTATTCAGGAAAACATCCACACATTAGCACTTTTTACACATTCATGCAGCGAGCCTGCGCCTTTTTCTCTGTCTTGTTCTCTTTGGCATTTCATTATGAAAAATGCAGTAGTAAAGGTGATGTAATGATGATGCATCAGCTGAGATGAAAGTGGAAGCGTTCTTCCGCCGTCGATAAAACGGGGGAGATAATTGCGGAGTTGTCCAGGCAGTCGGACATCAAAGTCTCTAACTGTCGGGGCGATAACGGCGGGGTCAGAGATGTGTGTGTGTGTGTGTGAGTGTTGTATGTTGAAGCTACACTATGATCAAAGGCGAGTTTAACAACCAAGATGATGCAGTGACCTCTTATTTGGAGCCATGTTCCTGTCAGTTTTCCCATCAAAACCTCATAATCAAGTCCCTTGCACCAACAGGTTGATGATGTCACCACACACGTGCATGTGTAACCTGCAAGAAGAGGGCTTATTTTCAGCAGGTAGATTCAAAACTGAATGCATGTATGAATGAGGGATTAAACAAAGTGAGGCTGTAACAGATTTTTGCATCAGCCCTTGCTTCCACTTATTTTTGCCCGTTAAAGTTAGTCAGTGAATTAATTAGGTCCGAATGACTCTGCTAAGTCTGAAAACTTCTTTTATCTTCTTTGTCATCCATTTTCTTCAAATTATTTGCATATTGTAATGATGGTCAAAAGCAGCCGGGATGCTCAGCTGATTAATTGTCAGTTCTTTCTTCTCCAGCTGATCGTCTCTTTCATTTTTAACAATGAAACTTAAAAACTTTGCCCAAAAAAGGTCTGAATTCCTCTGAGCTCAATCACCAGTGAAAAATAATAGTGATATAGTAATGCATTATCATGTAAGGAGGAGGACAGCTGAAATTCTCTTAAGACTTCAGACTGAGAATACTCGGCTTTTTTTCCCTTGATAAACAACTTAATCACATAATTGCTCAGCTGAATTGTTTCTGAATAACTTGAATCAGCTACTGGATGACGCGAATCATTTCCCACTGATTTGTAGTAAGCAAAGAGAAGAGGTGAAAATGTTATTTAATTTCTTTGCTCATCTTGTTGCACCACAGTGTTGTGCTGGGAAAACCAGGATCCTGACTTTCTCATGAATTTTACTTTTGACACTTCCCACCTACCTGAACATTTTTGCAGACCATTCACAACTCCATCTGGTAGCAGCCTACAGTAGCAGTGGGCCTCACAAAAACTGCTATGGAAGGGCTCAAAAAAGTCCAAGCTGTTTACCTGGCCTCCAGACAAAGAGCCCACCACACAACTGACACGGCTAAATCCGGGGTACCACACACTCCGGGACAACCTCAGAGGTTTTTCTCGACTGGCCGGAGCTATTTTGGTGGGCATGACTCATTGCTGGATCCTTTTCTGAGGAGCAGGTTTGACCTGACGTGCACAGGAGGTGCACCTCCTGACATGAACCCTTTTGGAGAGTGAAGTATCATGGAGAAGGATCATTGCCCCTGTGGTGGGAACGAAGTAATGGGAGTCTTGGGTAGGACCCTCCAGACGTGCCTCGTCTTTATCCTCGTGGATAAAGTTTCTTTATTTGAAGTGTTGACATCACTCTGTGTCATCTTCTCTTTCATCGGTGTTAAAAGTAACTACTGAGAAGAAAGAAAGAGTTGGCAGTCGTGGGTTTAAGTTGGTGCCACCCTATTTATGCAAGGTGTACGTGGTCTCTGCACGTAACTGGGGGGGTTGACTCTTTGGTGTGTATGTGGGCTAATCTTAGCTTTAGCTTTGGATTAAGAGACATAAGCACATGACTGGTGTTACAGGGCGGAGCAGTGCAGCAACAACAAGCCGTAAAGCAAGAGAGGGACTCCGATCAGATGGAAAGATGCTTTTAAAGTATGCACAGAATGTCGGAATTATGTCACATTATACTTTAAAACGTCACCCACATTTATTTTTAGACCAAGCGCGTCTTTGTAAGCTTGCAGAAAGATGCTGATTGCCTCACTTCCAGGCACCCCCCCAACAGAGTTAATTTGGTGTCATCTGTGTTGAACTTGTGGAATAGTTTCCATTAGCTGTAACGATAAATATCATTTGCAACACATTGTTGTGTCCTCTGCCTGTGCAGCGTTTTAATGGTTTGACAAGTCAATCCAACTTATGTTAATTCATTCATATTTTCCAAATATCCTGGAACTTTAGCTCTGCGTTTGGATGGAAATGTTGCTGTTGAGGTTTCTAAAAAAAGACATTATATCAGGATTAAAAAGACATAAATATCTCGAATATTTACTTTTGGCCTGTTGTTGTTGGCAGTGTGGCCCCAGGTTCAGCGGTGTAATTTTCTCAACACAATCCCAGCTGTCATTAAACTATTTTCTGAAAACATCAGAGCACTTAGTGTGCCTTCCTGCTGTCATGCAGCTACATTTATAATTAACGACAAGTGGAAACAAAAAGTCCTATCCACAGAATAAATTACAGCTTCAAGTGGGACGCATCCGTGTTGGTGTCTGACCATACGTCTATGCTGGCAGCGAAAGCGATAGACAAAGCAACCAATGATTACTCATTTCAAACGAGCGGCTGGAGAAAATTGAGCAACGACATTTAAAAGAAAAGGAGGAAAAAAAGACAGATGGCAGGTTTTACACTCGCAGCCAATAATAACGCAAGCTTTTTACCAGAGTTGCAGAATGCAAAGCGGACTGTGCGATGATGTTACTTCGGACTGCTGGGTGATGGTGAGAATAGAAAAGACGGAGTCTTTGACCATCAGCAAAGCAAAAAAACAGATCAAATATAGTAAGAAAATTTTTAAGAGAAAATATTTTCTGAATTTTGGTGGTTTTCTTTACTCTCTTACAGGATATTAAATCAGTTTGTTCTAATATTGTATTAACAAAACATTTAGTTCATCAAGAAAATAATCTGTGAATAGGTCCATTAAAAAAAAAAAGAAATCAAAGTTGCAACTTTGATTATTAGTATGACAAATAAACAGCCCAGTTCAGGATAAAGTGAGGATGTCTTGTTAAATGGTGAAGAACATTGAAAATGTAGTGAAAAGAAGGAAGCGTTGCACAAACTGGCACTGTGGCTCCTTCCAGCAGGGCTGTGCTGAGGCGGGAGGCTTTTTCAGAATGGGTCGGCACAATGTTAAAGGATTCTTACAAGGATCTAAAATCACGGTATGAAACATGGACCTGTCTCTAAAGTGCCCCGAAAAGGAACTCCAGAGCCAGTTTTGTCGGTAAAATATTTCTCTGGTTCCAGCAGTGCAAATGAAGTGATTCAGGGACTAGGTTCCCCCATAAAGCTCCCGGTTCCTGGGGAGAGTTCTCGCTGTCCAAAATAAGCTTTGTAGAAGCACAGGTCATGTGTGGATTTAGTGTGTCTTTCATGTAATCCCAGATAGATTCCTTGATGTGGGGATCCATGCCATCTGCTGCAGGACTCTCTCTGTACCAGAGCTGCACACTGACAGGAAAACATACACTACGCTATATTGTTATACATTATGATGAGGACATGACCTTTAATCTATAAACAATATAAACAAACACCTTAAGTATATGGTGCTAAATGAAAGCTGCATTCCACCTCTGCACCTGCGCTTTTGTTTCTCACTCTTCAGTATAAAGTAGTCCTCATTTATATAGTTGTGCTTCTCGGATGTCTGGCACTCCAAATAGTCTTTTGTAATTCTGACAATGCCCACATTGATTTAGTTATGACTACAAAATGTTCATCCTAATCCACAGATGGCACAGAGTTATCTTCTTGTCAGTGAAGAAAAGTCTTCATGTTTGGGTTTAATGTCTGATGCATCCCTGATGACACCGTGTGATTGATGAGAATCTCAAGGCCTTTACTTCCTAAAACCTCTCCACAGTGATGTAAGTCAGCATTTTCCTCTTGTTGTTATCTACACATCAGCAGGCCCAGCTATGGAATATATTTAAGCTCTCTAAGCTCCAATTCCTCCACATCACAGATGGCTTGAGAAAGGTCCGTGAAACCCGCCTAGCATGGTGGGGATGACCAGTTAGGAAGTGTAACTCAGACTGAGGTTTTATCCTCCCTGCGTTTTAAGAGTGTTGAGCAGATTTTCTTGTCATTATTACCCTGCCCTTTGACACTGTCGGTTCAAATAGGGCAGCAGGCTCAGCGCTAAGCGTTTCCAACACCAACAGATGCTGACCTGGTCGAGGTCAGAGCTTTTCTTTTCACTTAAAGGTCTTGCTTAAGTGGTCACTTTAGTCTGTTTACAGTACAGATCGGGTCTTTTGTGCATATGGGAGCTGTAATCACAGAGCTGGCCTTTATTGTTAGTCAGAGAAAAGCTTTGGTCTGATCCATCAACTGGGTTTCGTGCTCCTCTCTTCTGACTCACCTGTGCATTCAGTTTCTTTCAGGCTGTGCTCCCAGACAATTGACTGTGATGCATAGATTTTGTGTATCCTGTGTGGAGTGCTGATTGGAACTTGGGCGCTTGAGAAGCATCACTGGCACGCAGATCAATGCAGCCTCTCAGAAGAAATCCGATACAGCCCTCTCAATTGTGGTTTTGCCTTTTGAAAAGATCTTTGGCCAGATGCGTAAACTATATGTAGATTCATGATTAAAACTGCGGGTACGCAGAGGCAGAAATGTGCATATTCTTTTGTTAGTTTGTCACATGTATCCAGACACACTGTTTGCGCCACAACTGCATGTGCGTTTTAAGGAAAGCGACGCTAAAGGAGAAGCACTTTTCACCATCTCCCCCTCTCCCCATCAGGGTTATTTTGCTGTAAAAACGTGTGTGCGCGGGGTCTGAACGTGGGAGGTGCTTTTTCACCAGGTATTCTGGAGCCGGAGGGGGCGCCACAGGGTTTCTGTGTTTATGAAACACAAATCTGACATCTGGAGTTTGAAGCAAACATGTCAGACTGTGCATCAGGATGCAGATTCACCACCCAGCTACAGTTTAAGAATAATAAATGCGCAGGATATGACAAGAAGAGGAGATTTACAACGCACAACACAACTATTTTATTGTGTTGGACTGACCAAAATTCAGAAATTCGGACTTAAAATCAGCCCATTGGGCTCACATGTCAACTCGCAGTCCCTTAAAGCCTTTCCAGACTGCTCTCATAAAAGTCTGATTTTATATTTTGTCTGTGGAGTGAGTTCAGCTATATTTACTATATAGGCCTATACGATGAACTCGTTAGATGCGACAGAACATGGCCACGTCGGCTGTTCCTGTTGCACAACTCAACTGTGACCATGCTGAGGTTGTTTTTTTTTTGGTTTTCTTCTGCGCTCACGACCGACTGAAAGCGTTTGTAATTATTTCATGCCATTGTTTTCCCTCGAGGTCGCAGAGCTTTAGAGTATATTTGTTCCTCTGCTTTCATGTAATGTCACTCTGTCACTGTTGATTTATTTTTTTTCTCCTGTTACATCTTTGTTCAGCCTTCAGACCACAAAACTTTCTTTTCTGTTTTGTGCAAAAGAACAAAATGGTTCTCAGTTCTGTGTTGCTTAGACATTTGGCAGAAACGGGCAAACTGGTGTCTAACTGTTTGGCAGGGCAGCCGAGTCCTGGAGAACTTGTAGAGCTGGCAGAAAGAGCTGGCTGAGCTCCGGACAGGCTGAGGCGGTTCTGAGTTTAATGATAATTGGGATGACTCAAGCTGGTACTTAAAATGTAGCCAAAGCCTTCATTTTCCTGATATACCGCCGCTGTTAAGGGTATGGTTATTAAGGTTATGGCTCAGCAGGGTCTTCAGGGGCATTCACAGTACTACAGATTTATGCTATTTTAAAAGACTGCACAAAAACAGACTGTTATAGTTTGATGGCAGGAGTTTTGTGGTTTCAGAGTCATGTGAATAGAAACCTGGTTATAAGATGAAGTGTAATAGGACCCCATCTGCAGCCAGCGTGGTCCGATGTGAAATTTCCAACAATTTATCCAGATGACTTGTGGTACATTGGATTCATTATGCTCACAGCTTAAGACTCTGTATTATACGCAGCACAACAAACATCTTTGGCCTTCGTTCAGCTTTGTAACTCTTTCACGTTAGTAGCTCTAAAATCTGACGCTAAGAAACGGCCCTGACAGACCGCACGATGAGCAGGAATCGCCAAATTCTTGGTGACATTTACTGTGACACAGAATGTGACGGAAATCACAGAAAAGATGGCATTCCTGGCCTTTTGTTTCGCTCGACGGATACAGTTACAGTGTGTATTCAACAGTGGAAAACACACCTATTCTTACTTAGTTACACTAACAGAAACCCCTTTTAAATATTACAAGTGTTGACTTTAAGATGTTAATACTTCATTATCCATCAGTTCTGTCTCATTATTCCAATGAAACTAGCATTTCATCTGCATTAACCAAGACTTGTCTCCCGATTGAAAAGGTCTCGGAGTAGAACAGTAGTGGTTGGACAGTCTTGGACGTCCCTTTTCCAGTGAAAGCAGTGTCGACTGATGGAACACAGTTTAATGCTACGATGCTGCACATCTGCAGATGGAGAGTGACAGAAGTGTGAATGGGCTTTTTCAGGGCGGGTCAGCCAGTGCAGTGAACATAACGGCTCTGTGATGGCTTTAATGCATTTAACTGTCCGGTGCACGCTAGCCTTCAACGTCTTTCTGCGCCTGAGGTTTCCAGAAAGGATAGAAGAAGATGGGGTTAGGTTGTTCGAGGAAATGAACTATAAGAGAGGCATAAAATGGAGAGGAAATGGAAAACAAAGGATGATACAAATTGGAACCATTAAAGATCCTCCTCAGTCTTGCACTTAAAGCAGATCACATCAGTGTGACATCTGTTAGCAGTGCTGCTGTTTTCTTTCCCAGTGGGAGCTCTCTCTGTGGAACAGTAACAACGTGGAATAATAAGATCCCGTTTCTTCAGTGTCAGCTTATTGGTGTCCATCTTCCTCCGAATGTTTTGCCCTTTTAAGTTTTGGCTGCGATGACAGGATCACCGCAGTTTTTTTCCTTTGACATAAATCAATCGATGTGGATCCTTTTTCATTAGTCTGTTCGGTTTTCATTCCGTCCTCCACAGTAGACTTGACAAATATGCCTTCCTCTGTGTTGCTCCTCTTCTACTTTCCTCAGCCCTTCTGTTCCATTTATTGAGTATTTTAGAGAAGTCTTTCCTCTGTTTTTAGGCACCTAAATGTCATCGCAGCACGGTCCCGACTTGTGTGTGGGTGTGAATTATGTTCATTCTTTTCCACTTCTCACTTGCTCTCATTCTGCTCTTTCACATCTCTTTGCTCTCTCTTTTGGGGCAGCACAGTGAATTAGGTTCAGGACACTGACCAGTGAAATGATCCCACACGCACAAAATACCCCAGCAGCTCAGTGGAAGTCTGGGAGCAGTGTTACGTAAGGAGGCTTAGAGCTGAAGTGTGTGTGAAGTTGGAGGAGACGGGGAGGAAACCTCATTCCCTCGATTCATTTGAGCCCTGAGAGACGGGACTGCGAGGCGTTGGGAAGTGTTAATATGTGGGAGAAGGATTAATATAACACACGTGCTCAATTATGTGCCTCAGCGTTCTGATCTTTGATTTCTACGTGTATGTCTGCATGTGCCTGCATGAATTTTTTGCGTGCGCAATCTTAGCTCGGTGGGTCATTAACTTTTATGGACTGCAGCCTGAGCTCAGAGGAAACAGCCGAGCCAATCTGCTGACCACTGTGCATATCCACTCCGCAGAGGACACAAAGTGCACGCAAACACACAGTCACCATTTAACCCTCCCCACCATCCATCTCAATCCTCAACGGGTTGATTGCTCAGAGAAATAATACCGGGCTCTTCATCGAGGAAAGACGAATTCGTGCTTGTTTTATCGGTTAAAAATCCAGCAGCGTTTCTGCTGCACTTACCTCACCCTTTCATCATTTAAATGCACTGCAGTGTTAATCAAAAGTACTATTGATTTAATTGATTTTCCCGTGCCAAAGCTCTGCAGTGCGAGCTGCGTTTTGGAGCCGGGCTCGATATATTGGAGGATGCTGCGGATTTGGCGCCAGTTTCCGCTCCTTATGCCCGAGGATCCGAATGCTTTGTGGTCATCTGAGTGCTTCCCAGTGGTGGAATCAGACGGCTGTGGTCGGATTCCCTGCTGAGAGGCTTCAGGCTTTCAGGAGGTCTGCGTTTGGTGTGATCAGAAAGGCATTCCTGCTCTGTATTATGAGGCTTTGTTGCCGACCGCTGTTTGAATACAGACGGGTCGAAAACTATTCAAGTTATCCTACATTTGAAAACAAGTATATGCAGCAGTGCCCAGGCTTTTAGCCCCGAATCATAAAGAGTAAAGTTAGTGGGTGTAACTGAGATTTTATTGGATTTTTTTTCAAGCTGTTTTTATTTTTCTGAATTGACAGCAGCAGCTGCTTTTCAACCCTCTTGAGGTGTTTATTATTGGCATAATTCATCATTTCCCTCCTCTTCGCTTTATATGCAAATCTCGTGTGCACTTGGAATCCGGCCTGAAAGCTCACAAATTGGACCAAATGAAAAAGGCAAGGCAGATAATCATGCCTTCTGTTTATAATTTCACAGCATTTTATTAATGAGAAAATGCTACCCTGCATCAGCAGAGTTGATAAAAATGAGATTGCTGCCCTTGCTCTTAAAAGTGATGCGTTTAACTGTTTTTTTTTTTTTTTTTTTTTAAGGCCTAATTACGTATAAATGTAATTAGTTTTAATTGGCAAAGTTAGCAAACAAATGAGGCTACAGAAAGGGCGCGTTTGTTATCCCTGGATTTACTGTATGTCTTTGGTTCGTTTGTGCTGCTCTTATTAGGAACTCATTACCAATAATCAAAACATTTATCCCTCAGTGAACATTTTACAATTTGCTCGAATAAAGACAGTAAATGTTTCTGTGATGCTATCAGGGTAACAGATTTTAAGACAGATTTAACCGAACTGTAGTGATCAAATGATTAGTTGTTGGTTGCTTTGATGTGATGCCTGTCATTTCACCTTAAAGCTAAAGGCATGACTCATAAATCTCTGCACCATGTTTCTGCTCAGATTTAATTGTGATTGTGACCAGAAGTGTGGATTTGTCTCTGCTTATCGATGCCTGTTGAGTTTCTACTGAACTGTGCCTGCTGGATTTTCAGCATGGCTCCTGATAAATGATGTTCAGCTCTTTGCCCGGAAGAATGGAGACGTCATCATGATGAATGTCACCGTGTTTGCTGCACAGATAGGTGGCCGCTTCAGCAATCAAACCCATCAGAAAGGGAACGTAGGATAAGCCTCCTTAACTTTTGTGTATCAAACAAAAAACTGACACTGGACGTACAGCCAATTGTTCCTGAATTACAGCTGTTAATTGCAGCTGTCAGCACACGTTGTAACGATCTTAACTACAATAACATTTATAGTGGTTATAGTGTCACACTTATCATAAGCATCTATGTGGTAACAGGATATCTAGATCAAGCTTTATCATGAAAAATATGGGTCTTCTGGGAGTATTAAACATGGCACAAAATGGAGCTTCATGACAAAGAATCTTGAGGCACCTCGTGATTTGATTCGATTACCATTCAGAGGCTGTCGTGGAATTATAAAACATTGCATTACCAATGCATCATGATGCACCTCTCTGTCTGTACAGGGCTCTTCTCACCGTGTGACCAGGTTCCTTGAAAGGAAAGCATTTGTAGCAGATCTGCAGCCAGAGTCTGTGTCTGTGATGAATTTAGATCCTGCTTCCAGGGTTACATCACGCCGGGCTGTCCTGTAAATACCTGTTCCGTGTCCCGTCTCTGAACTGTAATCCGTCAGGGTGCTAAAAAGAGCTCCAGAACACCTGCGGGCCTGAAAGTGGCAGTCGGATTGTGTGCGCTCGTCTATTTTCAGGCAGCGCAGAGCACAGGTCGACAGATAGACTGTGGTTTTGTGTTCAGTCCTTAATGAGTGAGAGGAATTTGTTTATGGCTCCTTGCTGCGTGCTAGCTCACACTCACTCCAGAACACACACACACCTGCCCGTGGACCTACACAGGCCTTTGTGGAAGTTGGATCAGCTGCAGGCTGCTTCTCTCGAGGACCTTAAATGCTTTCTTAATGGGCCCCTTCTGATCCAGCAATGGCCCCGCAGTTTATCAATGATTTAGCAGTGGGATGATGGCATAGAACTAATGGTCCATCAGAGCCATTAATGATGCAGCAGATGTACACGTACACAGTATGATCATGACATCAAGCAGCACTTGGGACATTTTATTTTCAGTCTGGATATTATTTGTCATTTTTCTGAAAACCTCACACAGAACCGCACTAAAAGAAATGTGATGCTGTATACAGACTTATCTTATTTCGTGATATTTCTAGCTTATTTATGAGATGACATGGCTTTTTGGTCAGTACATCGAAGGCAAGAACAGGGGCCAGTATGTCGAGGAATAATAATTACCAGAAAGATGTGGAAGAGGATTTTGATTTGTGCTGCAGTGAACCTTTAAACCTTCTCGTGAGAAGCTGCCAGTGGACTGCACAGCCTAAATGTAGCTTATAAATCCTCCAGTCTGCCTCTCATCCCAGAGCGTCTTCAGCTACATTAAAATATCATCGGCTTGGAAGCCCGAACGGAAGTAAGTAAGTCAGCCAAAGCTGTACGCAAACGAACAACGGTTAAGAAACCGATGGTTTACGCCCAGTCTGACGAGACACCATGGCAGCAATAGGTCAGGATGAGATATAAGAGTGTCCACAAGACAAACTACAGAAGATCTATCGTGTTTAGCCAGGCAGCCCTCAATCTATGTGATGTTTCTTGGTTGATGGGACTCAGCGGCTCAGCCGTCATACACTTATAGAAGAGAATAATGTTTAATACTTCATGGTGTTTCCGACAAAAGTGAGATTTTTATTTTTTTATTATTAAACAGCGGCAGCTCTGTTTTTTTTTCTCAAAGTTTGGCAACAAATCAGCCGGTTAATCCAGAGAGTGCGTGCTCTCCGTCTGATGGAAGTATGGAAACCGCAGCAAATCTCACACTTGGCTCATGACCCAAAACACTTAAAGGATTGGATGGGAGAGTTTTCTTTCTCCTGACTTTGTGTTTTGTTTTTGTGTTGTTGTTTCTTTCTCCCTTTTTCACTCGGCTCTTAATGTTCAGGCTCCCCTGAGGTTAGTGTTCTGTGGCATCGTTAAGACATCAAACAGAACACGTGTAATCCATTTAGGATGCCCACTATAGTCCACAGTGGATGGCACCTCAAATCAGAAGTTAACTGATGTAACATCTTAATTGGGGGCACACAAATTTAAGAATCAGTAATCAAAGTTACTTAGCGGAAAAGTCCACAGATTGGTTTGAATCAGCAAAGACTGAATCACGTTTCCTCTTAGTTGAAGGTCAGAAATCAGGGAAAGAGATGGAAAAGGCTCTCTTTGCTCTCAGCCACCTGGGAACTCGCTGCTCATTCATTCATCCACGACTGCGTGGGAGGAAGCGGGAACGGTCCTCGACTGCAGCACTCAGAGCTGTCACTCTTTATGCTTTTCCTCTTCGTCAGCTGGCAACTATAAAAGTCCTCCAACATGCACACACTGCTCTCACCAGAAACCAGATCGGGGATTTTCTTTTAGCTTTTATGTTCTACATTGTTCCTTCTTCAGTCCCTTGGTAAGCTGTCAGAAATGACAAATAATCCTGCAGTTAACATGTTTTACCATTAAAACTTCCTTAATAAAACAAGTGGAATTCTGCTTGGTAGGTTTCCTTGAAATGTGAAAGCTCTCAGGGGTTTTTCTCAGACTCTGTGGCATCATTACACGATCGTATACGGAGTTAGAAGCCACAGAAAGTTTGTTTTTGTGGCATTGCTGCCAATAGTGATGGAGCAGCGATAGCATCCGTGTTCAGAATAAACCAACGATTCATTTAGATAAATCGAGGCCGACGTTTAATAGCAATCCCAATAGTCTGTTCATCACTTTAACAGAAAAAACATTCTGATTAGTTGTGTTTGTTCTTTTGTGTGAACAATATCCACATATCCACTGGTGTTTGTCTGTTTTCTCAAGTTATGTTTCCGGTTGGCAACCAATGCTTTCTTTATTACTGCCATGTGGAACGTGTCCGATACCGCCACCTGCTGATGACGCACAACGGCCTACTTTATTCGGACAAAGTTTTCACCATCAACATCTCTGAAGTTTGCTTCACATTCGCTTGACTAAAGAAACAGCTACTGTTGGGGGGAAATGGACTTTTACCTGATAACCTTTAGATAAAATGTATGGTTATTTTTCTTTATTATGATTCAGATGTGAAATGCATTTCAGATACCATTACTTCTCTAATGTGTTATATGTGCTGTCATATGAAAGATGAAAGCACCCCTCTTTCAGTTCTGAGGATTTATGTATCAGGATATAATTAGAAGAGAAATTAGTCCGGCCATAATACACGGCACCACGTTTGGAGAAAACCAAACGCAGCATATCAGCACAAACGCCTCAGATGTAATTTTAAGATTCTCAACTCAGGCAATTAACACGTTAGTCAGAGTGGAAAATAACAAGTAGCCACATGCTCAGACTGAATCCCCTTTATCATTATTTTTTATATGTTTACATCATGTTCTGTGTGTAGGCGACACAGACTCGTACAACTCGTAACTTCACACTTTGACAGTTGGCACGTTCAAATGAAGACTTTTTCATATCATGGACGGGGCTTCTTGGCTTCAACCTTCATGTAAGACATGCTGGCAGTGCTGTGCGGTGCTCGGGATGGTCGACCGGGTGCCTGAAGAGGAATGTGTGCACGAAGCCCACAGTGGGACGTTCTGTCACAAGTGATCATTCTCACCCACCTCCCTCTGCCCTTCTCTCTTCTCCATCCTCTGTTCTGGCCCCCCCATCTCTGCCCCCTGTTTCCTCTCCTCCGGGTCAGGGAGCAGGTAATGTGGGCATGTTTGAATTTGCCACTTCAACCAGATTTAATTTTTTTTCCCGGGGCACTTTCTTCCTAATTGTGTGTTTGATGCTGCTGTGGCCCTACGGTACAGCAGAGCAGCTCAGCCTGGTCCCCGGTGGGCGGCGGACGGGACCGGTCCGGATCAGATCAGATTATTTTTTCCACACAACTTGTTCAGCTTGGAGCGTCGGGGAGGTTAGATGTCTGTACGCTGTGGTCTCTCTGAATGCAAAATTAGACCACTTTTTTTTTTTTTCGTTTTGACCTTTTTTCTTAAAACCCCTGATGCTCGAGTGGGTGAAAGTATGTGAGGACAACCACAAGCGAGCATCTTCTGAGTGTCTGCACCTTGCAGATAGTGTCCTGACTCGTCTCTGCCTCTCCACAGTGGTTTTCTTGGTGGAAAAACAACTTCTCTGAATCACCGTCTTATGAATTCTTTACAAAAGAGATTGAAAATTTGCGAAACGCAAAAGGATGAAAGCGTAGAAAAGCACCCACTCTCCTCTGTGTTCGTATCGCTGCGATGACTCAGACAGCATCCTGATGTATGTTTTCATCCCCTCCCCTTTCCCCTCATTTTATCTGCCATTCTCTGTGATCCCACATTAACACATCAGAGCCAAGGGGTCTCATAAACTCTTCCATCTCAATCCACACAAGGACCCGGGGATTAATGAGGATGAACTTTGATTGGCAGCCAGAGATGACAATGACATCACTGGTTGGAAAGCTGCTCTAACACAATGCTGGTGTACAATGCAGAGCCTGTAGGCTGTGCAGCAGCATGTTGCATCAGCTGCTGGATGCTCGTTAAACTCTATTAAAATACTCCTTTGGTATAAATTGCAAGAGCTCGTTAGCTGTTCTCGGGTCAGGAATGAAAACAGTGCAAATTAAATGTAGACATATTTTTTTTAAAAGCACTTGTTTTCATCTGTATTCTCGTAGAAATACCAATTTGTTTTGTTTCTTTGAACAGCACAGTAGCGTGGACCTTGCAACGCTTCAACACAGAGCAATAGCCTCCAAGTTCATCAATAGCAGGGGAGTAAAATGTTAATGAAATGGGAGAGTTGGCATAATACCGGAATGCAGGGGATCCCTTGGAGGATAAAGAAAGGCTCGAGTAGACAAAGAGGAGAGATGCTACATCTGTAGTTCAGGGAAATGATTTTCACTGGCAGTATTTTGTCCCTTTGATGTTTTTCCTTCTTTAGAATAAAAACTTTCACTCGCAGAAGTCACATTTGTTTTCATCTCTTCTCTTCTTGCCTGCGCAGTCTGTCATACAGAATAATGTGGTCTTGTCATTTGTTGAAGCAGCTTGTGACGTCTGCGGCTCTTCCCAACACCGCGTCCCTTTTCCCTTAATAGCTTACATGTTCTGTGACTTGTCTTTTCTGCGTTATCTCGATCCCTCAGTGAGAGAACACGAGAGCAGATGAATCGAAGGGTGGATATTTCAGAGAAAGGAGACGTCCTTTTCTCTGAACCATCAGCATCCAGAGCAGCTGTCAGCCGGGTAAACAGCTCTGAAGTAACTCTGAAAAACTGATATTAGAGGAACCTGACGCCGCAGTGTTTACTACCGCATGTGTTTAGATTAAAAAGAAAACAAGAGTTTTTTGATTTGGAAATAATTATTCCTGCTGGACTGTCAGGAGCAGTGGAGCTGTGGCTTTATGGAGAAGGCTGCAGAGATGCTCCACGGTCTGCAGCGATCTGTGGACCTGCAGAGGTGGCTTGGCAGATAGGGCTGCTACTCTGAAGCAGTAGAATATCCACACCTGGTTACAGATGTTACAGATGAATTTCAGCTCCTCCTAAGCAGCAGCTATAACAGGCCCAAACAAACAGTTCTACGAACTACAACGATCGGCTGCAGTTCTTGCAGAGAGGACGAAAAATAGAGGGGGGATGTCCTCTTATAGTTACAGAAACAATGGAAAGTTTGATTGTGCATGTAGTTTTCATGTTGTGCACCAGCAACAAATTCTGTTTGGTAACTAAACTTGGAGAAACACATCCGTGTCCAGGAGCTCTTAAATCTGAGCAAATGATGCTTTATTTGCCTATTTCATGGTGATTAAGATCTGTTTAAGTTGACTATTGTGACAATCTATCGGCAGCATGTCATTTTTATCTAATATTTTGCTTATATGATATGGAATATATATATATATATATATATATATATATATATATATTAATACTGTGTTATGTTATTATTGATGCTGGCCAGAGAAAGGTGCGAATTCTGCGCACATCTACCAATAAACTCCATTTTGTGCTCGTGTTCAGCCCAAACTTCAGTCGTTCTCATCTCTTCTTGATGATATTAACGAGTGATGTGATAATTGATTTCAGAAAGCAAAGATGGGATGCTGGCAGTGTTGCAGAACACAGTGATTTCACATGTCTTCGTCAGGACAATTAAAGAGATAAACACCAAGCATTACATATCCCAGCCTGTGCGCCATCGTTAGCATTAACACAACACAATCAATCATGACTTTCTTTTGCAAATGTTTCCACAGTCCTTTTTACAAGTAGTCTGACACCACACTCCTCAAAAGTCTGAAATATTCGAGTGATCTTGTGATGCTCGAGGCTTGGCCTCTTGTCTCAAATGCATTTTATCTGTGTAAGCTCACTGCTGCTACCACTGCAAGGCGACATCAAAGCATATCTTACACTTTGACTAGTTCCTCTGTGGGGGGGTTTAAGGGAAAGCCTGTCAACTGTGCAGCAGTGTGTGTATTTGTGGACCGTCAGTGAGCCTTGCAGGTGCTGGCATGTCCAAGCTTCTGCTTAATCCTCATGAGAGCGTAAATAAGCTGCCTAGCTCTGCCCCCTTACATAACCACTCTGCCTGAGAGGAGGAAGGGATGACGGCATGAATACAGAGACGGCAGCATGCAAAGAGGACCCCTGAGGAGAACATAGAAGTGGTACAATTAACTGTTAGAGGAAGGTGTCCCCACGCAAACACACCATTTTCCCCCTGACTTTAACTGTGGAACTTCACTCTCTCTGGTCTTCCTTTCTTGTGTTCGTACAGTGAAGCTGTCAGGTAGCTGCCGGGAAATGTGAGATCGTGTTAAATGGAATTTGCGACGACGTTGAACCCCTTTTAAAGTGAACCGCAGCGGCACACATCACCACCAACATCGCTCACTTGTTGAGATGTCGTCCCCGCTCTGGCACCCTGACACACGGAGGCCCTGCTGCGTTCAGAGGCAGAGTTGTGTGTCGGTGTGTGTTTTCCTATCGGTGTTGGAGCATGGCTGCGATTTCATACTGTAAAATTATTTTGAGCAGATTTCTTCTTCTGACACGGGAGGGTGTCGGACGATTAATCTGCTAACAGCTTTTTCCTGCACCACGCTGTCACAAAGTAAAGCTCTGCCATCAAACACAGACTTCCTGCAGACCTCCATCAGAGAAGCTAGCAGTGAAGCATTATGATGAGCGTGCTGCTACCACCAGGCCCTGTGGTTAGGGGGGAGGGGGGAATGAAGAATCAATGGGTCTGCTTACCTGGCGCTAAAATGCGTCCCCACACACACTGAGTGACTGATTCTGATCAGATGTCAGTTACAAACTCTTATACACATAAAGCTGTCAGCTGATCAACAAACAGGACGTCAACACGTCTGCTGATTTAGTAAAAACACAAATACAGTCAGTTACTGAACTACATCCTTCACACATGAACATGTTTCCGATTGACCTGCGCTGCTTTTAATGCAGAATTACTTTCAGTAAGTTCAGTTATGAAACAGATACACACACACACACACACACACACACACACACTAAAGCTTTTAACTAGGGCTGGGCAACGATTAAAACTTTTAATCTAATTAATCACATGATTTCCCTGATTAATCGCATTTGTACGCAAAATCCAAAAAAGAAATTTAAAAGTAGTCTATAGCTTTTAGCATTTAGTTTTATTTTAAATGTGCTGCCATATGAATGAAAGTGCCATAACATTTGTTGTACACACACTTTTAACGTCAGCATTTTTATGTAGTTTTTATGTAGAAGCCTCGGTCCACTGTCTGTTTCCTTGAATGACTTGCTGCTATCAGTTGTGTGTTTTGCCTTTAAAGGTGATAGAGAATGGTTGAATGGGGCATTAATCTTGTTCTGTGATGTGATATGTAGCCCCAAAACAAATTGGTTGGGTCTGTAATGGCTCAGAACCTCCCTAAAAGGCTCTCTGAAACAGCTATGTTACTATGCTGGGTTTAGAATGGGTCGTTTGCCCTGATTGGCGTCGTTTCAGAGCTTATCTGGCAACCTCATTATGAAATGCAGGTAGGTGTTGGCGCTATTCGGTTGCCGTTGCTTGATTGGCTGCCCTTGCTCTCACTGCAAACAGAGCTATAGAGTAATACACTGACTGAAAAGAAAGCTCATCAGAATCAGAATTCGTTTTATTGCCATTGTTAGTGAACAGTGTTCACTAACTAGGAATTTGCTGCGGCGTAAGGTGCAAACATGTAACATAGGATATAATAATAAAAAATAAAGAATGAAAATATATGAATATAAAATGTACAAGCTTGTACAACAATACACAGAATCCAATATACAGAGCAACAACAGTGCAGCTTCATTAGTGCAATTTTAATGATGGTAAAGTGACTGGGGCAGGTTATGAGGTGATTATGAAGTGTTCATAAGTCCAACTGCAAGGGGGAAAAAACTGTTTTTGTGACGGGAGGTTCTGGTCCGAATGGACCGAAGCCTCCTGCCCGAGGGGAGTGGAGCAAATAGAGAAGGGTCAGCTGTGATCCGACCTGCTCGCCCCATAGTCCTGGAGACGTGCAGCCGATCAGCTTCTCAGCGGAGCGCACAGCTCGCTGCAGTCTGTCTGTCCCTGTCGGCACTGACCCTCTACTGAGCAAAATTCCGACTGAAGCCTCCTCGGAATCATGCAAGCTTTGTGAAACTGTACTCCGTGAAATGCGCAGAGCAAAGGAAAAGTCGGCGGTTGTATGTACTGGGGATGCTGTTAAAATAAATAAAAGCCATTGATCGCGAACATTGCTTTCCGGGGGAAGAATATGTAACGATCGTAGTCCGCTTTCACAGCCTTGGAAGGCTCACCAGTTCCTGTTTCTCGCCGAAGGGGCGTGTCTGAAACGGGGGGGGGCTGTGGATTTGGGTGTGTGGGGGGGGGGGGCGATTGCTGAAAAAGTGACATCACTTTTTCACAAAAATGGATTGGCACTTTTTCTGGGGGATATTCAAAAAAGGGGAGTACTTGAAACAGAGGTTCTGACACTTGCTGGCACTTCGTGTGTACTCCCCACAGCGGGGAGACTCAGAACTAACACCAAAAACGTGAAAAAGACGATTTTGATTCTCTATCCCCTTTAAGTGATATTTTAGACTGGAACTACTACGCTGAGAAGACAATTCAACTTGGCAGTGTTTACAGATGACTTTGGTTCTGTCGACTCCGCCGTCTGGAAGAACTTTAAAATGAAAATGGCCGATTTAAAAGTTCCGTACCCTTCTCCATGTTTGGTGGATCCGCCGATTACTTTCTTTTCCTGTTCCACAGCAGACAGCAACAGACTTTTACAAAATAAAAGCCTGGGAGCAACAGACTTTTACAAAATAAATAATAAAACCTGTGCTAATGTGCGATAAAATATTTATCGGCGTTAAATAATTAACGAGTTAATGCGATAATAACGAGTTAACTCGCCCATTTAACCCCTTAAATTCTGTGGGCCATCAGCAGTTTTCCACACTGCATTTTAAGTTTGCTTGCAAGAAGCTGCACTGCTGCACACCAAGCCAACTGTAAACAAGCTTGTTTGGGGAAAGGTCCGTTTAAAGCCACGTCAGGTCAGTGGTTGCTTCTTCCCAGGATGCATTTTGTTCAGACGGCTAAAACCGATATGGAATGTGGCCCGAGTAATCGGATCTGAATGCAACACCGAGCTCTTATGAGTGTGCTCGTGCTGTCCACTTGTAAAACAAGGCCAGAGTTCCCCTCTGAAGATTCCTCATTCTGTGGCCCCTCACTGACTTCACCTCAGAAGGGAGCAGGGGAATATTTTTGATAAGAACACTTATCTGCGTCTGTTTCACATAAAGAGCTTAAAAACTACTGTGTGACACTTAAAAAAAAGCTCATCAAACTTATGCTCAACTTTCGCTTTGTAGCTGGCTCTTCTTTATGTGAATCCTAAACTTTTTTTTTTTTAAAGGTTTGCTGATAATCGCACAAGATGATATTCAAGAAGTGAAAAGTCCCCCAAATCTAATGAAATCCTCTCGCAGTGTTGACACACTCGCACAGAGCCTCCACAGCAGAATGTAAAATCTATCCAATGAAAACAGAGCTGGGGTCAGTGTTTGATGCAGACTGAGCTATAGGTTAACCGTTTGTTTGATGCTTTCGGAGGACTATAACCCAAAGTTATACATATATTGTTGAAACACTTGTTTGGTTTCTACACAACCTTGTTCCTAGCAACGTATTGTGAATCTCGTGCGTGTTAATCAAAAGTCCAGTGGACTGCGTTGTCTCCACCCTCAGGTCTTCCCTGTCTTGTGTATTTGTGTTCTCCATCTTTCTTTTTCTCTTTTCTTTTGCATATTTTTCACTCGGAGGGGGGGGGGGGTAAAGCGCTTTCCTTTTAAAGAACTGTGTCGCTGTTTTGTCAATAAAGCCACATTTGTGTCTGATGTAAAATTGTGACCAATTTTTGTCACTTTCACACGACTTCTTTTCATCAGAGAGCCAAAAGCCCGGCCGGCAGTTGAGTGAAGGCTGATTGAAGCTTCACTGTCAGCAGCTGAATCAATTTATGTGTTCTGCACGAGTGAGAAAAGGAGAGTGAGGCTCAGCCAGTCCAATATGTTTGAAAGCTGTCAATTAGATGCTGTTTAACAATTCCTCCTGCGTCAAAGCTTTTCCACACAGTTAGGATGCTGGGATCAGCTGGCCGACCAGTCAGTGTGTCATCCCACACAGTTGTCCAGTGCAAGCTCTTGCTGTCTGTTAAACAGACTGCCATAAAATTGTTCCATTGTATCCAGCATTGGATTTGTTTGTTCACCAGATTCTTTGGGCAGATAACTGTGAAGTCCAGCTTATTCATGGATGTATCATATGCATCACAATTGTAAATCAAGTGTCAACTCTGACCTTATCTATATTTCTGTGCTTATCGTCAAGCTTCAAAGGAAATTTAAGGTTTATTTTCTATGTTTTTTTTTGTTTGTTTGTTTTTTTTACTGGGAATACTGGTGCTCCTAACAGAAAATAGGAACACGTGCGTAAAAATAGCCTTTCCCTTCCTTTAAAGGGAAACATCATTTCAGTTTTGCCGTATGCTAAACTGTTTATTACCGAAACAGTCGTCAGTAATCAGGTCAGGATGAAATAAATGCTGCATGTTGACTGAAGTTATTTGGTTGTCGCCTCCAGTGAGCCGCACGCAGACTGTGTCGTTTCTGAGAGTCAGATTCACTTGGCAGCTTTTTCTTTCCAACATGGTTGGATGTCCTGAATTTCACCGTCTTTTTTTTTTTTGTTGTTGTTTTAGCGGATTCTGCGGACTCATTAGCTGATTCCTGCAGACAGACCCGTTGCAGTTCATCAGTGCTTCAGGAGTGGGTCATGTTGAAAGTTTGTGGTGGAGTCAGCAAATAAAGTTATCTCCACAAATGTTAGTGATGGCAGTGCATGAAGTGCAGAGCATTTCCTTTCATGGAAACAGCTTTGGCTTGTACAGACCGTGTGACCGTTTCATGTTGGAAGGAGGAGATTTTTGCCTGCTGATTCCAAATGTTATCGTTCTCCATAAATCTGGGCCGTCCTGTCACAGCTCTGAATGCTTGTTTCTTTTGGAAAAATACAGCATAGTTCAAAGGGCCGATTAAAGAGAAGGAGCAGTAGGCTGAGGATGAGCACAGTTGTATATAGTTGTACATAGACAGTTGTCTCTAACTCACATAAGGCACATGCTCCCACTCTTTGTTCTGGTGTTACATAAAATGTGCGTGCATCTCTGTGTCTGTCTTCTCTGCAGCACTGGAGGCAAACGCGGTGACATTCGTGTCTAATATTATCGCAAATAAGCATCTAATCAGATGAAATGTCTCTCAGGAGCAACACTTTTGCAGCCGACCTTCCACAAGTGAATAAACCTACAGAAAATCTGTCTAAAGACTCTGTAAGTGCTGAAAGACATGTCCAAGGTAAAAGGCATTTTTTCCCAAGAAATACCTGACGACAGGTTTAAAGGTTCATGGACACGGAGAACCTCAGAGTTTCTGGTGCCTGCAAAGTGGGGGAGGGGAGTGTTCATCTGCTTTCATAAAGGTGAACTGGTTGGTCTTTTTTTATTTTTTTTATTTTGAAGGATGGACTGAACTCCTGAACTTCTGCCGGTGTCTGGAAGATATTCTTTTCAAGCAGAATTCAAGCAGGCCGTGAACCTTTGTCAATATTGTCCCTCTTCTGTTCCACCTACTTCACTGTCTGCATTCAACTGCCTCTATCAGAATGAAGACAAAACCCCTTAAAAATATATATATATATCCACTGTCCAGAAGTGACTTAAATCAGAAACCAGCAAGCTAAAGGACCATCTGTGCAAACAAGGCTCTCCTCTTCCCAAATCTAGCCCACGTGATGTTTGTTCAGGCTGGCAGATACAGCCAAGAATTGCATTCGAATATACAACTAGTGGTGGCGAAAGTAACTGCATATGAAGGGTAAAAATGGTGTGACCGCGTCGAAAAGCCCTAACCATGATTGTGTTAGGTAACCCTACCCAAGTAGGTTTGATTTGAAATGTTACTGCCTAAAGCCAGAAAAAAACCAGCTTGGTTTTGATTTTGTGTTGCTGAAAGGTTTGTTGTTGAAAGCGTTGAAAGCCACACATAGCTTCTCCAAACGCCCCCGTCCTTCCTCATTGTGGGGATTTTGTGGCGTCTTAAAGAAAGACTTGAAAATGACGTCTCGTTTGTTTGTTGCAAACGAACAGTTCTGGCAAAAGGTTCTCACAGGCTCCAGACGCCATGAAGATTTACACCGGCTCCCTCAGCTACCGCAGACACGCCCCCCGCTCGGCCTGCGATGGTTGCAGCGCACACGTCTGCTTAGACACAGCAAAAAAACGTGTTTCCACACCCCCTGCCCCTCCTTCACACTTACCTCGCTGGCTTCCCTCTCTTCTCGGTGTCCCTGGGAGGTGTAAACATGTTAATGACGTTCAGTTAGTGTCAACTCTCTTTAACGAGTCCTCCGGGCTGCAGTTTCGTTATGTCTTCTGATAGCAGTCTGACACAGTCGCCAGCTTTTCAGTCTTCTTCAGTCTCACTATGTGCTGTGATTAAACCCACATTATGTTTTATCTGTGTTAGGATGAACAGAATGAGTCTTTCTGTTTTAAGATGCTGTTATTCAGCGTCCTGTTTGCCAGAAAGGGCAGTCTGCACACATGATGGGTGTAAAGCCGCTCGGTGTGACCTGCCTCAGCGCTGCTTCCGATGACCTCCCGGGCTGACGTGCACGTGTGCCGCTGCAGAGCTGTGTGTGAGTTATACTGTGGACCTGCATATGTTGTGAGGCTGGTGACATTTACAGAATGAGACACTGGCTGATTTATGTGCTGTGAAGTCGCAAAGTAGTGCGGCCTGCAAATCACCTTTTACTACAGCAACACACACAAAGATGCGGATGGATGGCACGCCATATAGGACACCCCATCTTTTTGATGCCGCTGTAAATTCTCTGTGGTTGGAAAATGCCTCTCGTAGCTTTTCCCACATCCTCTCACAGGGACTGTGCCGGCAGGGTGAGACTCCAGGGGATGACAACACCTCCTACCTGTGAGGTCAGCTGCAGTGCAGAGAGTAAGAGCCAGGAGTTGTTGTGTGTTCATGTGCTTATCGCTGTAAACTGCGGGGAGAGAAGGTCACACTCATTTACTTTAAACACTGGAGCAAATTCCCTTTGCTCGCCGCCACATGAGACGTACCTGTAAACGCTTCAGCTCTGAGCTTCAGCACAGACACGCAGACGCAAACACCAACTGGCCTTGTTCGACACATTCTGCACCCAGCCTGAACCGTCTTCCAATTTTCAGCCCACTTCTTGTGTCCTTTGGCACAGCTCAGCCTTTTCTCCCCGTTTTCCTTCCTTAAGAACGGCTTCTTGACAGCCACCCTTCCATGGAGCCCATTTCTGATGAGGCTTCGGCCAACTGAAGGTCCAGATGCATCTCTCAGGTCCTGTGTCAGGTCTTTGTTGGATTTCTACCCCTATTTCTGAAGGACATCCCTTACAGGCACTGTTCATCTGCTGTAGATGGTCTTTTAGGACTGTTACTACTTCTTTTGTCCTCCATTTGTTGGGTTTCCTTTTTCTTTTTTTCAGGAGAGACTGCACACCATGTCCAGTTTTGAGTTAATAGTTAAAAACACTATTTTCTGTCTGTCAGACGGTGTTATCTTTGGCATCTTTCATAGCTGCGACGAAAGAAATGCGATGTGTCTCTAAAGATACCATTTAAAAACAGTTGCCTGGTTCATCCCTTGAGTTAGGGATTCAGAGTCCTCTGCAGCTCCTCATTAGCCCCTTTCACACTGCGACCCGCTACCTTAGCGGGTCCAAATTGCACCTTCGACCCGCGTCGAACAATGTGAACGCTTGGCGTGTCAGGGTGACCCGTGTCGCCTGAAGCCGAGTTCAGGGGCGTTGCCTAGTGGCAGAGCGTCACACGAAACGCATAAAATGCTGGGCGTGTACAATGACGTAGGCACAAGCCATGCGTCGGAGGTAGGGTTAAATACACCTGTCTGCATCAAATTTTTCAAACAAACGATGGCGGGACACCTTGAGATATCGTTTTTGCAATGCAGTTCATGGAGATGTTACTTTACGGTGCGTCTTGCTGCGTGGGAAACCGCGCTCTCCCATCTTTCTCGCCAGCCCTTCCAGCAGAGGTCCATCCTTCACCATCCCCGACATGTGGCGGTAAATAACGTCCTCTGCTCGGGGGCTGAGGAGCTCGCGGACCTCCTTGTCTCCCCAGTTGGCCATATTAAAAAATGTCTCAAACTTGATGTAGGCTAAAACAGAGTAAAACTTGTCCTCACCTGTCGCTGTTGTTCTGAATCAGCTGTCCATTCTGTCTTTTAAACTCCTCACGTCACGCCCACGTCCGACCCGCGTCGATTGCGTTCACATCAAACTCGGCTCGGCAAAAAGACTAGGGTCCGACGCGGGTCGAAAGGCGAGTCGAGTTGACGCGGCAGCCCGGGTCGGCAGTGTGAACGCAACAGCGGACACGCTAAATTCGCGAATTAAACGCGGGTTATTCGGCAGTGTGAAAGGGGCTAGTGTGTAATGTGTGTTTTTAACACCGTGATCCTCTCTGCATCTGACCCACATGTGTAATGTAAACTCTGCGTAGATCACTTGGACTCCAGATGTTAGGATTTTTAGAATGTCATTCCATGAAAAACGGCCCGAGGTTTGGTTTGTTTGTCGCTCTGATTTTATCTTTATTAGCCTCGTCAAACATGACACGTTCAGTAAGTGTTTTTGGTTGTCCTGACGAAATGCTTCCGTGTGTGTGTTTGCAGCCTTTGTCACTGTTCACATGATGCGCTTTCTTTACTGCCATCTACCAGCTGCTCAAAGTCAGCCATTTCTGCATCAAAAGTTCTGTAAAATCTTTGCACTCTCAGTTTTCAGTCTATAAAGGTTAAGGTCGAGTTTAAACATCCACAACGACAACTCCCTCTTTGATTGGCTGATGAGTGGAGTCTCATGCAGCCCATAAAGCCATCTAAAAGGAGCCATAGAAAGCCGGTTTAAGCACGTGAAGGGAATACTGTTGTAAAAGTATTTGCTGGCTGTGTTTTTTTTTTTTTTTTCTCCTATTCTGTCTCTTCTCCGCCTCTCTCCCCATCTCACCCTCTTCCTGTTATTTCAGCGAGGGTGGCCAAAGTGCAGAAATCATCAGAACGGCCCGTGTGCAGCTGAGTCCTATTCAGAGCTGGAATGGCTGCTGCTGTGTGCAGCTGAGGCCCATTCAAATACAGAAAGCCTCCTTTACGTACAGGGAAGTTCCTCTAAGACACCCAGTTCCGCCACTTGAGTCATCTGAGCCTCAAAGCTACCCCCCCGACCCTTAGATAATGTTCTCCTTCAGTTAGCCTCATCAGCCTCCTCTCTGCTGCTGGATTTCTGTTGTTAATGTGTCCTACTTCAGCTCGATATGCAGAGATTGTTTTTTCCCCTTTTGTCTACTGAACACGTGTGCTCCTGCTATTTCTCGTTGTCGGTCAAATTCACTGATAAAGAGCGGCGTCCCCTTCAAGCCTCAACCAGCCCATCTCCACACGATGCGTTTTCTGGGCTTTTTTCCCCGCTTTCTTTGTTTTGTTTCACATCTGTTATCCGTAAGTGTTCTGCTGTAAGCTAGAAGCAGAGGTTGGGGCCTTGTCCTCACTGCTGTGCCCACTTTCAGAAGTACAGGGATTGATATCTGTACTTCTTTGGTTTTAGACGAATGCTTTTACAGCAGTGTGACACAATGACGAATAGCATAGCCGTTCCTGACCTTTCCAAAAATGATGTAATGATACCTGGTGCACCAGGCGCATTGGTGTCATTTTGGCTTGGCTCTGCACCTTCCAGTTTCTGTAGCCTGGTGCATACTGCGTTTTTTATTTTTATTTATTTTTATTTAATTTTTTTATATACTGAATTTTTTGAGATGTTGGATTTTTTTCCACTTATTTTTTTTTTTATACAATGATTTTCTTTAGAAATTGAATTTTTTTTTTTACATTGAATTTTTTTACATGTTGAATTTTGAAAAACTGAATATTTTGAGACATTGATTTTTTATTTTTTTTACACTGAATTTATTTTGACATTAAAAAAAAAATCAGTGCTCAAAATTTGATGGTTTCTAAAAAGTCACAGAAGGTACAGAAAAACTTCCATACTGGAGCCAGGATGCAACAGTGGAGTTTACATAAATTTTGTAGTACCTGAACCTTTCACTGCAGGCGTGTCATGTTTAAATTCATGATTTAAATGATTTTCTGTTGTCCTTTCCAATAAACCTAACAAAAACTCATTACCACGCTCTTACTGTCGATGGCCAGACTCACTGAATACAATTATTTCAGAATCGAGCACAAATGCCCTGAAAGGCTTGTCATCTTAATTAGCTGTTTGCTCTGCTTCTGTTTTCCTTCCTCCTGGTGTCCTGCAGATAGTTCCTGTTGTACAGCTTATTTTCCCCTGCTCTCCCTCTTGTTTGTTGCTGCTCCTCCAGGGCCGCCTCATCTTTGCAGAGAGCTCAGCCTCGAGCACGGCTTGACATTTGCAGCAATATGAAGGGGGGGTCAGAGGTGAAGTGACTGGACTGTAGCGTAGAGGGCGATAACGCAACACAGGAGACCTTGCACACATTACAAATGAGTTGTTTTTGACCCAATGTACCTGCTGCAGCAAAGGCTGAAGGCTGGTGTATGCTGAACACATTCCTACTGGAGTTTAATTTCAGATACTTTCCATTTGGCTGAGTAAGTGCTGACTTCATGAAATGGACAAATTCATCGTTTGCAAGCTGGTTATCTCTCAGTAGAAGAAGTAGATTTCCCCCACGGAGCCTGGCTGAAAAGGTCCAGAACAAAGCTATCGTTTCTTTCGCCCTTTCCTTTCTTTGCGGGCACAATCTCGACACCAAAGATCGAAATGTAAAGCTGAGTGTTAGCAGGCTGACGGTTCGCTGTGATGAGGAGTTTCTTTAACCTGAATCACTCACCTCCGGATAAGTGAATGAACTGACTGTAAAGATTGATTTTAGAAGTCGGTGTGGAATTTGTCACCTCGCTCCGAGTTACAGCAGCCTGTAAAATAAACGCCAGGGATGGTGAATGGGAGAACTTTTCTGTCGACTGAACTGGCTTTTTGAAGTCTTTGCGTTGTTATAAAAGTCTCATCGAGGTAAAAATATGGCAGTTTTGTCAAACGTTATAGTTGTGTAACGTGTGTGGTTGAACCCAAAATGAAGGATGCTCCTGTAATAGTACGGTAACGTCTTCCTGCCCACGGGTCAGCATGTTTGTGTGTCTCTACTACTTGTGTAGTGTTGGTTTGTGAAGTCCCGACTGACCCTTCTGATGTTTAGCAGCTTCAGCGGGATCACTTCCTGTGTGTGTGTGTGTGTGTGCAAAGAGCCACGCTCCTCGCACACACACTTGAGCAGCATTGCTGGTGTGACCTTAGCCGATTGTAACAGCCAGGCCTGCAGCAGCCGGTTTGTTTAACTGTGAAATGGGGGAGCTTTCACATCAGCGGAGGCGGTGCTGAGTGTAATCTGCTGTGGGATGTGTAATTCACAGAAGGCTGCAGGTGGAGGTGTGTGCGATTGTTTGAGGGTAAATGTGTTTCTCTGTTAGTTGAAAGCTGTTCCTCTGGTGAACCCGGCTAACTGCTGCATTTCCCAACTCACCCATGGGACATAATTAAAAAGTGATATCCTGGTCAATTTAAAAACCCATTTTGGGATTGGACTTGTCATATTATTGGCTTTAGCAGGCACTTTTATCTTAGTAATTCAGAAATGAAGCTGCTGACGTGTTCAGCTGCAAGGAAAAGTGCATGTTTGAAGGAAGCAGTGGGCCTCATTCAGGGCCGGGATGAACTGATGAACTGACCTACAAGGAGGCGACTGGTTCTACACTTACAACCTGGTTCTGAATGTTAAAAAGACAAGAGAGATCACCATCGACTTCAGAAGAAACGGGCCCAGTCACGCACCGCTCCTCATTAACAGCAGCAGAGTGCAGGTAGTCGATAGCACCAAGTGCCCTTAACATTGCAGCTCTTGTAAAGAAAGCTCAGCAGCGTCTGCACTTTTTGCCCCCGGATGAGGAAAGTACACATGCCCCTTCTCATCCACTCATCACCACTTTTTACAGAAGCCCCATAGAGAGTGTGCAGAGCAGCTGCAGTTCTCGTCTGGTCTGGGTCCCGCAGAGCCGCACCAGCATACTGTCCAAGATCCCAGCCACCCTATCCACAGACTATTGTTACTTTTTAGCTATTAAGCACTTCATCCTCGGTGCAGTATACTTTTTTTACTAACAGATCCAATAATGTGAGCCAGTGCAACGTTGGCGTATATTCTGATTGACGATCAAGTTTGTCCATGTCTTAGTTTTACAGCTTTAGTTTCTGCATTTTGGCTGGATTTTGAAACTGGAGCTGTGAGTCTTTGCTGGCCTTAAGGTTTTAATTCGATGACGATTAATCTGCAAACAGTTTGATGCATCTTAAGTTATGAAAACACAAGAGCACATGGATCGTGAGTGGAAACGAGTGTTGCACAATGCAGCAAATGCACACCCGTACTTGCACATCCAGTCACCCTCATCACAGCATTTTTACATCACGATAGATAGTTAGTTGAGCTAATATTGTAAAAAATGTGTAATATATTGTCATACTTGTCCCAAATGCATAAACTATCCCTAGCAGCTAGCCATGATGCTAATGCCATCTGATAAATACGTGCAGATTTTTGATGATTAAAACAAACATTGAATCATTGAAACATGTGGAGCTCAGTGTATTTGGAGCATCATGTGGACTGCTATGGCCCATTACTCTTAAAAAAGGGATATCAAAATAAAAAGTGTAACAAATATCAAGTTAGCCTAATAATAATACTCATTCTCCTTGTTGGAACAGCTCGTTTCCTGCCTCTCAGCCTGTGCATCGTGGCCTGAGTTCAATGAACGAGCAGCCTTAGAAAGTAGATGGAAGGGATTACGTACGCACTGCTGCCAGAGTTGGCCTGCGTGACTATTCTTTTCCACGATCAGCTGCTTAATTTATCTCTAAATGCACACACCCATTCACATTTAGGCTTTCTGGTGCACATGTCTGCTCCTGAGGGCGTGTCGGGATCAGTTCATACTATTACATCACTGTTGTGAATGCAGATACAGTCAAAGCTTTATGTTGGAGACAGCTTTCTGTACTTTAACCCTGACCTGCTGACTTGTTAATTATAACCCACAGCCGTTGAGACTTGTGTTTATCCCTTTGACTTGATTGGATATTGCCCTGACTCTGCAGAGGAGCTGATTCATTGTGAGAACTCTTCACACTCAGCAGTGAGACTCACAACGCAGCTCCGGCTCCTCTGCTCGTGTTGATCCGCTGCAGCACATATTGTTGTATGTTGGAAACGAGCGTAGCCTCCGCTCAGCATCTGTGTGCTCTTCTTTCTCTGACACCTGCTGGGTTAGCACTTCAACATTTCCTTTATGCATCGAGTCGTAAACAACAGAGAGAGGGATGTTGACTTAATCTGCCGCAGTTTCGTTCAACAGCTAGATTCAATTATTTGATTTTTGCCTATATGTTTGTGTTTTTAGACATTTTCCTCTGATATTTTTTTTGGAGAAAGCAGTTGAGAGACAAAGAGAGAATATTTAGAAAAAGAAAGCAGTCGGATTTGACCCATTGCTTCCATATTTGTTATGGTACAAAAACTGCTGCTCACACCGGCATCATATGCATTTGATTTCATTGATTTGGGGCGTTTGGGCTTTCCTCAGGATCAGTGCTAACAAGACAAAGGCTCTGGTTCGATTATATATAGCCCACACCTTTGTCACACATCTGATGGTGATGAAATAAACACTCTCAGGGCGAAGAACACACCTTTAAAACAGAGTCGCCGAAGTCAGTTCATCTCAAAAACTGTGAAAATACATCCATCAGAAATACAACTGCATCCATGCAGTGTTGCTGCAAACTGAAACAAACTATGTACACCATCTACACTCTCTTTTTTCTAACAGTGTTGCCCCCTGACACTACATAAAGGGAGTGTTTTTTATCTTAAGGAGCAGGCAGGATGTTTTCCTCTGGGTTGTAGGTCAGTAAACAGGAGCCGCCATAGACGACTGTGTGATCTCATTCACTAAGTCCACTCGTTGCAGTCGGAACTGCCCTTCTCCAAATGGTTTCTACAGAGGTCCTAAAGCACATGTGTTAAATATTTATCTCTTCTTGCCTGTGTTTTTCAGGGGTCCCTTCAGTGTGGTGCGGAGATGCATCAACAGAGAGACGGGGCAGCAGTTTGCTGTCAAAATCGTGGATGTGGCCCAGTTCACGTCCAGTCCGGGACTCAGCACAGAAGGTAAAAGATCTCTTTGTTCCATCCCTGCGATGTCAAGCTGCTTATAAATATAAAAACGGATGCTTTTTATCTTTCGTTTGTTCCTCTCTGAGCAAATGACACCAGATGTTGGTGCAGGGGAAAGGTCTCGTGCATGTCAGTGTGAGCTTGTTGAGCTTTAAATCTGCCACATTCGAACCCTTTCAGAGGAAAGTTACTCTTGACCCAAACAACTACATATCAACCTCCAGTTTACCAACTTAGTTAATTACTAAGTCATGCTTCGTTTCAGGAAAGATGACTGCACCCTATCTATTGTTTATGTTCATCTTAATGATAAAGTCCAATTAATTTATAATACTCAAACAGCAGGAATGCTATTTTTAATTCTTAAAGTATGCAAATACTATTAAATAACTCAGCCTTTTGTTTTTCAGAGTTTAATATACAGGTGTTGTGCATCACTAATCCTGAAAGGGCTGCTGAATATCGTCTAGACAAAACATGCAGATGTCTTATCAAATATCTCCCGCAGCCTGGGGGAGGGATGAGGGGGAAAAGAGAGGAGAGATTGAATTACAGATACCTGAAGGATGGAGTTGGGAGTGATGAGACGGAAACTATGAAGAGAGACTGAGAGGGCTACAGGGAGAGAAAGGGAACATGGCTGTTTGGCAGGTTTACCACTGTACATATAATAAAACAGGTGTCGTCTGATGCACACTCAGGAGGGGGGATTGGGTTGGACAAGTCTGGATGTGAAGTAATTAGATTTTATTAGACTCTAATTAGCTTGAATTGGACCATATCTTTGAAGTGCCTCGAGATGACATTGGTTGGATTTGCAGCTATATATATAAACTAAACTGAATCAAACTGAGGTGCAGTAAAGGAATTGTACATCTTTCTTGTTTTTCGCATATATCACCTGGCTGAATTTAATGTCTTTAAAACAGAGGAGGGCAAAAAGATGACAGTGATGAAAACGGTACTTTCACAATTAATCCAAACATGTTAGTCCGAGCCAGACCTTGGAAAATTTCAGCTTCTCAAAACCAGACCAACTTACCCTGATGATGTTGTTGGGGTTCAAATCACCGCTGCATGTACAGTATATGTTACTCAGTACTGTACTCATTACAGCTTATTTCCCAATTAAGCTGATCTCCTTCACATATTGTATCTATCTGTCAAACTGTGACAAAATCAACCCTTTAAGACCACGCGTCATTTCATGGTTGCTTAAAGCGTTTCCAGACTGTCGCTCTGCTCTAATAAAATCTTGATTTTACAACTGCAGCATCATTTCACAAAATCAGCGTTCAGGTAACGTCTGTGCAGTGGATTCAGTTTAATTCTTGCGCCGATCTCCCACAGAGAAAGTTAGAAGCAGAAGAATGTCTTGAACGTTTTCTCACAGCGTCACAGCATCAGGCACACTTCGGTTGATGCCTCAGTTCTTCCTCACAAGTATACTGGGACACGGATGGTGGTCCAGTTGATCCAAGTAGAGCTGTAACCGCCGTTCGACTCAAAAATATCACGGTTTCACGGTATTATGATTACAGCTCTAAAATGTGTATTTTGAATGTATTTAAAAACAAGAAAAATAAAAAAAACTTTTCCATTAGTTATGAAATCCTGTGCTTCACACTTGGGAATGATCTCATTACTTTCAGGATGCAATGATAATAATAATAGATGGGTTTTATATAGCGCTTTTTAAAATACTCAAAGCCACTTCCAGTGAATGAAACAACAAGAAGAAAATTCCCTAAAGTTCTGCCAATCTCCGTCAACGAGTTCTGGGAGTTGACGTGGTCACCATGTTGTTTGAGTGCAGGGTCGTACAGGGGCCTGTACCGCACTTCTTCGCTGAGTCTGGATTCAAATCGGTCCATCCTGTTTGCTGTTTTCCGTGCGCGCCAAGCTACAAATTTTGACCGGTGCACGAGTAGGCGGCAACCAAAAAACAGACAGGGGGAAAAGTTCGGGGGGCTCGCCTCCTTCAGCCATCATACAGCCTGCAGAGCTGCCTGCCTGTCACTCACACTTTCCTCCACTTTCTCTCTGACGAGATGTCACATAAGAAATAATAATTTTTTAAAACGTTCTTACCACAGGGACGGTGTGACTGAAAAATTTTAGCGGTTTTGAAGCCTTGGCTTTTTAATACCGTGGTATACCTTTAAACCGGTAAGCGGCCCATCCCGTTTATTCAACTTTGTAGTATGTTTATAGTATGTTGTATTGTTTAACTGTCAGGGCTGAAACGGTTCGGTTTTACTTCATCTTTCTCATTTCATCCTCTTTAAGAGGGAAAAAGAGCAGCTGTTTTCTGCTGGCTCAGAACCAAACCGTTCAGACACACTCGGAGTGCAGCTGGTGAACGTAGTGGAGAGTTTAGAAGCTAGAAAGCCAGATAGTTCCCCCAGGAGCTGGGAGCTGGTGGAGGGGGAAATAAGAGCTAAAATCCCCCTTTTCAACTGCAATGATTACAGCATATAGTCCTGAACCAGATATATCAACCACCTCAGACCCCACTTTTAATGGAAAACTGGTTCCAGATCAGCGCTGACATGTATTGATCCAGGTTTAAGAATGATTGAGGAGGACGGGGGGGTGTTTTGGTGAATTTTGATTGTCTTTATTTTAAAAATAGGATAAAAAATTGTGAGGCTGAAGCTACAGTGTGATAAGGTCATTATTCTTTTCAGAAGTGTGTGAATATTATATCTTAGATCAACAGGCAGACTTTACTCTGTAACCACTGAACATGGAAATGATCGGCTGTTTGCTTTTATTTTTTTGGAACAGTTTTGAGTGTTGACATGTACCTTAAATGGAACATGATGAACTTGGTCATTTTTATTCCTGTCCACACAGCATATTAGTTGTCTTAAATTTCTGATTATGTGCGTGTAATTGGTCCAAATCAATACATTTGGATTGGAATTGTCTGAGGCTTTAGATAACGTGTTTCCCCTTTAAACCGTACCAGTTTTTAAATTTCTCCTCACTCGCAGCCCAACCAAGCCCCCCTCTTCTTCTCTGTTTGAGAGCAGTTTATCTTTGTTGTTGGCAACTCACAACTTTGTGTAACAAGTGGCATTAAATGTAGCAATATGTTGGACAAACGGTGACTAATTTCCTCATATTACTTCCCTTGTATTGCAAGGAAAGCAAACTGCGTGCGGCTCTGAGCTGCGCATCAAAACCAACTTTCTCAGTCGTTCTTTTTTTTAAAATTCAGAAAATAATCCCGAAGAGAGGCAGAGACAAACGCTTGTTTTACGAGCGCCATCTGCGCCTCCATTCTGTCAAAACGATGTTTCGTTCAAATCGGTTCGCTGTATCTGCCATCGCAGACACATCGTTTCTTTTTGTTTCATAAACGTGTCGATGTCGTCCAGGAATTGGGGAGGAAAAAGGTGAGTTTTTGCACGAGGCTTAAATCTACTTTTCCTGTGACGCTGGCAGAGAAATTTGTTCTTTCACAAGTCAGTGCTGTGTTTGAAAGGACAAAATTTGTTTAAACTAAATCACCCTCCTCGTGACCTGTTCAAACACCAGTAACAAACACTCACCAGAGCGAGCATAAAGAGGGTGGATACACCAATGGATCACTGTGATTGTATCTGCTGAAAAGGCTGTTGTACAAAGCAAAGAAAACCTGCCAATTTTTGTATACAAACTACTCGTATCTAACCGTTTGTGTGCACATTATGCACACATGACATTTCCAAGCTACAATTATATTGGCTTGATACTGACATTAACTCAGTGGCTGTGAGACCATGCAGACATGCTGCGAGCTGAAGATAATTTAAACTTCACTGAGGGGCTTTCGCTGCCACATGAGAAAGTAGCCCTCTGTACCTTCTGTAATTCTTTCTCACTGATGTCAGAGCATCTCTTTAGTTCACTTAAGCCTCTATACAATAGTCAAGACATGCAGTGTTTTCCATACAACACACTACAAAGAGTCCTCACGCTGCAGACCGACCCTTTGAACGTCAGCTGCAAGGTCGACCAGATCACAGACTACCTTAATTGGAGTCAATGTGGCTGAATCTGGTTTTGTGATCATCCTGATCTTTAGTTTCACACGTGTGTTAAAGGGATAGTTCGCCTCTTTTGACATGAAGCTGTATGACATCCCATATAGCAATATTATTTATGAACATTTTCTTACCCCCTGCTGCTTCCTGTGAGCCGAGTTCCAGCCTCGTTTTGGTGTTGATTAAGGTAGTCCGGCTAGTTGGCTGGGGCCACAAAAACAAAGCGTTTTGCTTCTAAAAACAATATACGTTCAAAAGAGTAATACATTTGCATCACAAAATCGTTCTCCAGGAAAAAGTCAGACCTCACAATCGCTTGGCGCTATTTTCTCTCTACCTTGTATCACTGCGTGCTGTGCAGACCGAGCAGTCCCCTGCTTCTGAGCAGCAAACACTGTAACAGGCGCAGCTGTCGGCAGGTGGCTGCATGTAGTGATATGAAGGGAGAGAAAATAGTGCCAAGCGATTGTGAGGTCTGACTTTTTCCTGCACAACGATTTTGTGATGCAAATGTATAACTCTTTTGAACGCATATTGTTTTGAGAAGCAAAACGCTTTATTTTTTACACCCCAGCCAACTAGCCGGACTACCTTCATCAACACCAAAACGAGGCTGGAACTCGGCTCACAGGACGCGGCAGGGGGTAAGTCGATGTTCATAAATAATATTGCTAATATGGGATGTCATACAGCTTCATGTCAAAAGAGGCGAACTGTCCCTTTAATGCCTGAGCTGAATGGTGGACAGAAGAAAAGGTTTAGCAACAAGAAAGGGAAGAGTCAACTGGACAGTTTCAGAGATGAAACAAAAAAGCAATATTGTTAGATTTACATGAAATTCTGATTTGTCTCTCATTACTTACAATACTTACAATTACTCGTTACATCCAATTTTACTTCCACCTTAAAGCAAATGAGTTTGAATGACAACAAACGCCTCACTTCCCTCTTATGTGTTTATCGTAGCCTGTAGTTGAAGAATCCTGCTGAAATGATTGGTTGCATTGGGCTCTACGGTGCGACCAGTTTGCACACACACACAACCAAAAATCTTTGGAGCTGGAACAGCTTTCTTCCACGTTTGTACGGTTGCACCAAACTTTAGCCGCTCTGAGGTAACCGGCAAACCGAAACAGTGACTTTCACAATGGTTTGGATGTTATGAAATGAAGTGGTGCTGAAGGAACGGTTAAAAACGTGGGAGCACCTTCCTGCTAAGCTATTCTGGAGCACTGTTGTAGGTTTCAGTGGTTGAAATGGGCCGTGTTACTGTCTGTTACTCAGGTTCTAGAGGACTCGTCTGATCGGGTACAAGCAGAACTCCTGAGACATACGATGCTTATACATACGAAACCATCCAGCGACCCTTTAAATGTGTTCCTGTTTGCCACCACGAAGAAAAGTCCTCACTTGAAAAGGGCTCCAAGTCTGACGTTGGAGCACTCGCTTATGTTACACGGTCAGCTCGCACCCCAGCCTTTTATATCCAGTGAGTTTCTCCCCCGTGGCGCTCAAGAATCCATCAAACCACGCTCTCCCTCCAGACGCCAGCCGGCTGTTCTCACAGTTGATTTGTTTTTATTTCCCCCGTTTTT
The DNA here is from genome assembly GCF_027942865.1 of Odontesthes bonariensis. Lineage (NCBI taxonomy): Eukaryota > Metazoa > Chordata > Actinopteri > Atheriniformes > Atherinopsidae > Odontesthes > Odontesthes bonariensis. The sequence continues at coordinate 32,191,716 of NC_134517.1, read as the reverse complement.
GATGCCTGTGGAAATCAGAGCGGTTTCGCTTCAGCAGGCAGCTGTAACACAAGCAGACACACAAAAACACTGCCAAACACCCCACACAGAGCTCGGGCTGCGGGAAGTAGGTCAAATGGCCCATGTCTTGACAATGGATTGGTCAGCAGAGGCCTGATGCAAACACACACACACACACACACACACACACACACACACTAGCTTATTACTCTTCAGCCTGTCCGGAGGTTTGTCTGATGAATAGGTCAGCCCTCTGAGGGGATGAGAGAGGAAAGCAAACCAGAGAATGAGCAAAATTCATCATGTACCAAGGCCTGCTCGCCTCCCCCCGCCTCCTTTCACTCCCCCCTGATTCCTTCACTCTCTCCCTTTATACTGTTTCCGTGTGTTGCTCTACATTACCTTCCTGTCATCTCTGACCTCCTTAATCTCGCTCAGTATCCCATCAGGCTCAGCAGTGTGTGGCTCTCCCTTCTTCTGTTAGACTGCTGTGACATCTTTTCTGAGTGTGTAACACATCAGACACACCTACAACACCTCCTCTGGTGGCTTTGAGTCCCTGCAGGAATAACAGATCGCTGTAGAGGTCACATGTGCTTATCACCTACTTTCACTTTTATCTTTATCTTATCTTTTTATTTGCTTTCATCTCTAACTTTCTCGCTGACTCTCTTGTTTCTTTGCTCATTTTTCCCTTAATGATCCACTAAAAACAGCTTGGTGCTTCAGTGGTAAATGGAGCTTATGCAAAGTTATGAAATGAAAGCAGTGAATTCAAGAAGGCTACAATACTGTGCAAAGGTCCATATCAACAGGCAGAAATATATGCTGATCTTGCTGACAGAAAAGAGGATAAAGCTGGTTTTATATTTATGTATTTATGGTTACGATGCATCCTCCCAAAATAAGCTGAAAATACTCATTTTTATGCCAGTTTGACAAGAAAATGACAATAAAAGAAGTTGTTACTTTCATTTTTACTATGTCAGCTAAAAAACAAACAACCCTTCCTGTCCTGTTGGCCCCGTATCACAATGCTGAACCACTCTCAGTGGAGGTTGCACCAAATAAAATGCACCATAAATCTGTTGATGGCCAGATCCTACAGTTAAAAGTTGGATGACTGAGATTTTGCTGCAGATTGGACACAGAAGCGTGTAACAGTTCCACGTTAACATCGGAGTAGATGCCCTGCTCGGATCTAGCGACCCGTACACCTGCAGTCGTTGACATGATAACAAATGGAGTTACCTGTGTACCCGAGTCAGCTTATGTCTGAGTCGCCGCCTCTCCTTGGCTCTCCCGCTCCATCAGCCTCCTCCTTTCCCTCACATTTTGACACACAACCAACACCAATTTAAAAGCATCTGATTCTCATTTGATGAGTTACTGTGATGGACAGGAACAGCGAGGCTGCTGCTCTTAATAACATGTGATGCCCAAAAGGCAACGGTTTATCCCAGCTTTAGCAGTATTAGCATCATGGTAGAGCTAGCCACCAGCTCGCACCCTCTGAGGATTTCTTTAATATTTGCACAGAGGCTCCTCGCTCCAGCTTGGAGCCTAATTAAATGTCACTGCATACATTGCGAAACAACACAGAAAGTATTCAGTATCATTCACGTGTGTGTAGGAGTGTGTGCAAGGAGGTGTGATTGTGTGCTTTCCCAACACATCTTTGCAGAAATACCAGCTCTCATGTCCATAAATCACCTCCAACGGCTGCATCCAGGAAATGTCTCCCTGGTAATATGAAATATTTAGCTCCTGTATGCTGCATATTGAGCTTGTATTGGGATGCCGTTGTGCTATTTCTGTTGGAGAGACGCTTAATAAAGTTAAGTGCACTTGGTGATGCATTTTGAGTCGATTGATTGAGATTGTTTTCATTCAGAAAGGTTGTGTTCGTGTACTTCTGGGTCTGGCTTCAGCCTTAAGAACCCATCAGAGCAGCTGCCAAGTATGAATGAACAGATCAGAGAATGGAGAGATTGAATGGAGGGTTGACAGATGGATCGGTGGGAAAGATCCTCACAGTAAAAGGCCAGTCCCCGCCGTTTGTCAGTCAACGTTAAAACCTGCCACAGCAGAAACAAGTTTTCAGCTGATACGAGCAAACAGCACTATCTACAGTGATGGAGCAAAGCTATAATTAGTTCAGAGTCCAGAAAATTAGACTAAATAAATGTCAAATGTAACAGTAAATGTATTACATTTCTGTTGTGTAGAAATAAAAGGTTAATTGTAGACCTGAAATAAAACCTAAACCTGTTGATGACTGTAAATTCGCCCTTACGAGCACATTTTCAGGTGTTTACACCAGTGATGAGTGTCGGCTGTAGATTGGATCAGTTGTGGAGTTGGAAAAATGACTTATTAAATGTTCTTAAGCTGAAAACATAACATCCAGTCACAGCAGAGTGCTGACACGTCAATTAGCCATTAGCTGTTGCATTGCAGTTTTTACTTTAATTCTTAAAGGAACATGTTACAGTACTGTGCAGAGCTTGCCAAACACCCCTCATTTCTTTATATTTTCCTTCCATGCTGCTGCCAGTAATATTTTAACTCCGCAATAGTTCCCCAGACTTTCCAAGTCTTTGTAACTGACCATTTACAGAGGGATGTTTTTTCTTTCATTCAATCAGCTCTGACCTATGAATCATTCAACCATTACGAAAAGAGATTTAACCCCACGGATGCACTGGTGTTGTGTGAACTCTTTCCAAAAACCGGGCAAAGAACCTGTTTGAAAATTGCATCTTTTAGCACTTGATTACTAGCAGCCTGTCACAAAGACACATCATTTGTTCAAATTTCTTAAGTTGCCAAAGATAACAGTTTTACAGACATGAAATAGTATTTTTTTTTTTTTCACCAACAAGGTGACTTCCATCTCCCATCATCCTGACAGAGAACGGAACAAAAGGCAGCCGACATCCAAAGAAGAGCTTTGGGATGTCCTTCAAGAAGCCTGGAGAACTATTCCTGAAGACTACTTAGAGAAAGGACAGAAAGCTTGTCTGAGAAGGTTCAGGGTATTTTCATTTACGTTTCAGTAAATCACACCATCTGTTTGCTGTTTTTCTGGCAGTGCACAGAAGAAAAAGGTGGCTTTTTTCCACAGTATAATGTATGAGACGATATTTTTTTTTTTTTGTCTTTTTGTGGCATTCTGGCAGCTGCTGAGGGCCGCGCGGTGGTGTGGTGGTTAGCGCCAGACCACCGTTCTCTCTGGGTACTCCGGATTCTTCCCATCGCCCAAAAACATGCATTTCAGGTTAACTGGTGACTGTGAAATTGACTGTAGGAGTGGGTGTGCAGGGCGTACCCCTCCTCCCCCTCCCACTGGCAGCTGGGATAGGCTCCAGCCCCCCACAGCCCTGAATCAGATGCTGCTGTCTTGTTTGGTGCTGATCAGGTACACAGTCACTTTTCCAGGCTTTGTAAACATCCTCCTGCTATGAAATTGAAAAGCGCCGTCCTTCACGAGTTCAGTGTTTTGTTGCTTCGTTTGTACTGGCTGAGTAGCTTTTCTTTTTACCGACTCGTTATCAGAACGTTTCTCATTGTTTGAGATTCACAATTATGCAAATGTGAGTCTGAATGCGTGTAGTTGTATTCTACTTCAAGTCCTTTCAATTGTCTGTTTTCCATCGAGCCTGAAGTTATTTGTGGAACTTTTCAGACAAAATTCAGTTTAGTTGAAAGTCCTGGCAAGTAGGCTTCACCTAATAGAAATGTAGAAGGAAATGGCTCTGCGTTGTTGTGGATGATTGAAAGTAAGCTGCAGTGTTCTGCTGTTCTGTAGCTGTCCAGTAGTCTTCATGTGGACAAACCTGATTTAAAGGCTTTGTAATCCTGTGGTACGCTGTAGTTGTGAAGATGCTCTCACCCACCATTTATTTATCCCACTTTACGTGACACGACACTTTCCTATTTTGGCCATAAATAGGATATTGATTTCTCTTAGCTGCCTTTTATCTTGTATCCCTGCACAATGTTGTCACAAATCATGTATTTTGCTCTACTTTTTTCCTTTTGAAACCGAAAGTTTTCTTGCTTTTTGTCTCCTGAGAAGCAGAGCCTTGTATGCTTAAGTGTTTTTTCCATCTCTGTGTCGATCATCTTTTCCCAGTGGTTCCTCTAAACAACTCAGCCCACCTTGTTCTTTTCAGCTTCAGTAAACCCCTCCATTAACCCTCCTCCTCATTAGGAACCAGATAAAGTGGCCGGTGCTTGTTGCCAGGATGCAGTAAGAGGATCTAAATTAAGGGGATGAATACAAACAAACTGCACCTGAAGCAAAGGGAGAGCAGAGATACGCTTTCAATTTGCATATGAGACATCCCTCATGCTGCGCTGTGCATTTTCCATTTATAACTACAGACAGCCCTGAGGTCGGCAGGGTGGTCTGAAACTCCTCGGTGTAAAGCGAGGATATCAGCAGAGTTCAACTAGATTTAGATTTGTGTTAAAACACCCTGTGGTTTCGGAGGTGAAGGCTAAAAATGCCTCAGCTTGTACAAAGTAAACTTATGCCAGTGTGCTCGCCGATTTGCAGACAGGATGTGAGCACGGGGGTAAAAATCTGTCAGTTTGCTGTAATATACCAGAGACTTCAGGACTCAAAAGTAGGGCTGGGTGATTTAACTCGTTATTATCACGTTAACTCGTTAATTATTTAACGACTATAAATATTTTATTGCGCATTAACGCAGGTTTTATTTATTTATTTATTTTTAAAAGATACTAATTTAAATTAAAAAAAATTGGGGGGGATGCTTTTAATGGATAGGAAAGTTCAGAGAGACAGGAAGCAGGGGGCAGAGAGAGGGGGAACGACACGCAGCACACGGCTGTCCGATGCAAGACTCGGAACTGGGGCCAGCTGCAGCGAGGACTCTTGTACATGGTGCGACTGCTCAACCGACTATGCCACGGACCACCCCTGTTTTATTATTTATTTTATTATTGTCAAAGTCTGTTGCTCACAGAAAGTAATCGGCGGATCCACCAAACATGGAGAAGGGTACGGAACTTTTACTCGGCCATTTTCATTTTAAAGTTCTTCCAGACGGCGGAGTCGACAGAACCAAAGTCATCTGTAAACACTGCCAAGTTGAATTGTCTTCTCAGCGTAGTAGTTCCAGTCTAAAATATCACTTAAAGGCAAAACACACAACTGATAGCAGCAAGTCATTCAAGGAAACAGACAGTGGAGCGAGGCTTCCACATAAAAACTACAGAAAGATGCTGATGTTAAAAGTGTGTTTGCACAACAAATGTTATGGCACTTTCATTCATATGGCAGCACATTTAAAATAAAACTAAATGCTAAAAGCTATACACTACTTTTGAATTCATTTTTCGATTTTGCGTACAAATGCGATTAATCGTGATTAATCAGGGAAATCATGTGATTAATTAGATTTAATCGTTGCCCAGCCCTACTCAAAAGTAATGACTGTTGAAAACAAGTTGTCTGTTTTTAGGATTTGGTTGTTGCTCCAAAAAAATCCCACTGATTGATCTGCTCTGTGGGGAGCGAGCAGGAGGGGATGGTGGGAACTTTTCAGGCCGGAGCTCATAGCAGCCGGTCGAAAGGAAGCAGCTGTGTTGTAGAAGCTGCTCCTTAAAGATGTGGACGGATCGATTCATACACGGGTACAAAATCCTCTTTCAGACGGCTCAGTACCAGTCATCAGACGAACCGTTTCAATTAGCTGTTCTCACAGTCATGTGGTCAGAATCACACTATTAGATACGCTTAAATAGTCGTCTTTAAAACAGGGAAATGACACCTTAGACACCCAAGGCATGACAGTTAAAAGTTAGAAATTCGACTTCACTTCTCGGTGTTTATTCGTGCTGACTGTACGTCTTCATAAATATCTGACCAGCGAAAACAGCGCACGTCTGTCATGTGACTGCAGAACATACTCTGATAACAAATGATTGAAATGAAAATATGTCTTTAAAAAAGAAAAATTAAGAAAATAAATGTGAAAATATAGAAATCAGTAGAATGAACAGATGAATAAAACGGGAATAAGTGGAATGATTTTACATTTATTTCTTTATTCCTGTATAGATTTGCATATTTAGAAAAAAGGTATTCCTTGATGTTATTATTGAAATTGTAATTTTATCATTTTTTTTGTAATTATTCATCTTTATGGCTTCTTTTCTTCTTCTTCTTCTCTTTAGTTTATTAGTCACTGCATTCGTTATTTCCCTGTAGTTTGAAGCTGAAATACTAAAAGTAGATATTAAAGGCTCCGGAATAATAAAGAGTTTTCCCTTGATCATTATTTCAATTGGTTATTTAAATGTCTTGTTAATAAAGAGTGATTGTAGTTTGTTCATTTTTTCCAGATTTAATTGTTTTAATTAGTATTTTGGACCCTTCTATCATTCCACAACAGGAAGTCTGACAGCACAAAAGTCCGTGTAACCGTTTAAATATCGAAAACAGATTTAGGGTTTTTACACTTGGCCCTTTCCAGGCCCAATTCTGTCCTCAGATGCAGAGTAATTAGGGACAGTCTCTCGTGAACTGCACGCTCCTCTTGCTGCCTGATATGCTCACCCCCCCTTGTTCTCTTTCTATGTGTGCTTTCAGATCTGAAGAGAGAGGCCAGTATCTGCCACATGCTGAAGCACCCCCACATCGTGGAGCTGCTGGAGACCTACAGCTCAGACGGGATGCTCTACATGGTGTTTGAGTTGTAAGTCCTCACCTGGCAACAATCCCATTGGGTCACATCAAAAGAGCAAGAATGAGAGGGGAGGGGGGCACAAATGGGAGAAGACGGAGGAGAGAAGACCACGACATTAGGACAGAGAAAGCGAGGCCTGCAGCAGTTTTATGTAATCAGTGCTGATATGTAAAAGCTTGTTAGCTGAGGATGGGGGTGGGGAGTGTGTGCAGAGGGTGCAGTAGCACGTATGCAAAGGGAAAAAGATGAGATTAAGATTTCACACTCGCTGTTACCTCCATCTTTTCTTAAAAAAAGCTGCGCCTCTCCCGGAGCTTCTCCCGGCCCGCTCTGTATCTTCATCTTTTCCTCCACTTCCAGAACTAATTCCTTTATCGTGTTATTCTGTTATCGCTGAACAGGCAAATACTCGGGCTGCGTGCAAAGCTCTGCCGTACAGCTCGCTGCAGAGAAGGAAAACTCTCAAGGAAATGCAAGTGAGCTCTACTTAAAGAGATTGTCATGCTTTGGGAGCTTTTTGTCCCCAAGTTTCATATACGGTAGATGTGGCGTCCATTTTTAGGGCCGTATAGATAACTGAGCACACAAGGCCGATAAATGCAGACGGCTTCAGATGTCCCCTCTCTGCCAGGTCTCAGTCTCAGTGTGGAGGAAACCGGCAGCTCATAGCAGCACTGTTCAGGCGGCAGCTGTTTATGTTCCAGCTTATTGATCAGTTTTCTGTGCACCGAGACACTCGGTCACCGGGAGCAGCAGTTTGGCCCTAACCGGTTTCTTTAATGTAAATCACTCCAGAGGGATTTTTTTTTTTTTTTTTAGTGCGAGCAGCTTCTCATCCTGAACACGCAGTGACGTCTGTGGAGCTGCTTGGCTGCATGCAGATATTCTCATCTCTCTGAAACGAGCTTTTACTCAGGATTCTAGAGATCAAAACTGATTTGAAACGTTACTGAACTGATGTTTTCTGACAATTTATAAAAGTCATTAGTTTCACTTAAGAAGAGGAAGATCTTCCTTTTAGTTGTCACGTGGAAAAAAAACAACCTTTTTCAGGTTTGGGATGCGTAGAGTTATGGCTTCTTTATTTTCTGGCTGTTTCCAGTGAGCAGAGAGCATCGGCCATGAAGAACAGCGCTGCACCCGGAAGCTTTTTCTAAAGGGCTCTGGTGTGCATCTGGTCACACGGGCAGAGACTGTCATCCTGGTCTGTCCCTGTCTGTCCTGCTGTGTTATGTCAGACAAATGAAAAAAAAAAGCCCATCTATCAAAGGGGATCGGACAAAATGTTGCCTTTAATGATGGTGATAATGTGGTGGCTGAAGCAGTCCGTCTCATAGGTGACAGCAGAGCACACAGACGTACTGCAGGGTTAATCTCCCCCCTGAACGTCTGCCACCACCAACCCCAGTGAAAGGAGTCCTACTTGAAGTTGTCCCATGTTTACCTTTAAACCATCTCCTTGATATTCATTGCACTGCTGTCTGTAATACATCAGCACAGAGATCATAGATGAGCAAACATTAACCTTAACTCTCATTTTTAAACAGTGTTTGCAGCTACATTTCAGGTGTATTAATATCACCACCTGCTGTTTATAAATCCGGCTTAGAGCAGCCTGTATAATTACTGTGAAGGTAAACCGTCTCCCTGCACTGTGGTCCTCTCAGAATACACCAGAGGGAGGTTCACACATGGACTGAAGAGCTGTTTAAAGGGACTGTGGAAAACCAAACCATTTCTTAGCTCCCTCTTCCTGTAACTTGAGCACCAGCGCTGGAACTGCTGTGGTTGAAAAACAGGCATTGAGGAGTTAAGCCGAGTTTATGCCTCAGTCACCTCGTTTCGACCGACGCGGTGCCGGTGCTGGTGCCGTACCGGTGCCGGGCCCAGCACCGGTTCTATGCTTTTCGACCAATACACGACTGGTGCCGGTGCCCAAAAGACTCGGCACTGTCGGCTCCGCGAAGTTGCTGGGCCAGAGTTGAGCACCACAAACGTCACTATGGCTGTTGCTACAGCAACCACACAGCTTTGGCAACGTCATTTCTGTTTTTAGCTTTAGCAACATCGTAAACAAACCCAGCAACAAAATGGCTAGCTCTAGTAGCACTATCGGTGCTACTCAAGAAAAAAGCACGATATCGTGGTCCGTGGAGGAGACAAATGCATTAATTGGAATTCGGCATCAATGGAAATTCAAGACAAATTAGAGGGGGCAGTTAGAAAGGGGAAGATATACGAGGAAATTAGGGGAGAATTGGCTGGGGTGGGCTACCACCGAACAGTGGACCAAATAACGAACAAATTAAACTTGAATAAATGTTTTTATAATGCTGACCAGCAAAACAAGACAAACGTTTCGGGGCGCCATGGTGGATAATCTGAGGTTGTGTTACCAGCGTAACATTATTGCGCTTCACTACCCTAAATTCTAGATCGGTTCGCAATCAGTACTGAACCCTATGGAAATGCGTGCATTGTGAGTTCTACGTAGAACCTTTCTGCAGTCGTAGACCTCCCACCAGGGTCGCACTTTTGTTCGGGTGAAACATCTCCCCCAAAAGTCTGCTTCGTCCTGGTTCCTGGGGAGGATCTCAAAGGAGTTGCATTCAGAGCACTTTTTTTTTTTCCAACCTTAGACTGGCACATTTATTATCGGCGCTAGTGTCTGAAGGACCTAAGGGGAATAACACTCTGAGAATTGTTTGTGAAAACAAGTGAACGAAACAAAAATGAATCGAGGTTTGCTGTGCAGCGTCGCCCGGTCTTTCTGCTGTCTGGTTCTGCTGTGAGTGAGTTCCCTCAGATCTGCAGCATGTTTCATAGATTGAACATGACCCTCGCCATCGTTTGACTGACACTTTTCACTAATCTCTGCAGCGTGTTCCCGTCGCCACTCGACACAAACGTTGAGCAAATTTAGTTGCACAAAGACTTTGGTTTAGAGAAGTTGTTCAGGGCGGATTTTGATTGGCGTTATCGTGGCTTTTATCATCTTTGACTCAAAAGGCATCAGTGTCCGTATGTTTGCTACTCTCATGGGCTCTCAAATTAGATTTCCCAGTAAGTTTGCTGTTGTTCTCTGAAATACACACAAAAACAACAAATTCGAAAACTTGTTGAACTTCCTAAACCTCAAGTTGTGATGGAGGGAAAAGCTCTGACAGCGGAGAGCCTCACAGGAACGCTGTCAGCATCATAACGCCATCTTTCCTGTTCGAAGTTGGCAGCTGTGGTGGTCCAGCTGCTACTACTTCAACCTTACAGAGAAGATAATTACGGCTTCTCTTACACTGACCCACACCACCCCTGCAACCAATCACAGAGAAGCTCAGCACTGAGGCTTTAATAAGAGTGACCTTTGCTTTTTACCAGTATTCCTGCCGTGCACTTCACACCACACTGAACCTCTCAAACGTGCGTGTCTTTATTTTTTGTTTTCGTCAGTATGGACGGAGCAGACCTGTGCTTTGAGATCGTGAAGAGGGCGGATGCTGGCTTTGTGTACAGCGAAGCAGTGGCCAGGTGAGGTTACATAAGAGACTCCCCGATGCTGTTACTGTTGCATCAATGTTTGTTCACCTCTGAGACATAACTGTATGATTTGTTCACTTATCTCTCCTTAGTCACTACATGAGGCAGATCCTGGAGGCGCTGCGTTACTGCCACGACAACAACATCATCCACCGGGATGTCAAGGTAACCGTGGCTTCGTTCCTTTTTATGCTTTTATGCAACTTTACCGATCTGAAGCTGCATTGTAAGCGAGGCTGCCGGAGACAGTTGTATGAAGGCCGATTACCAAGAGAGACTCACAGTGAATGTCACGAAAATTAGCAGCTGCAGACCTGCTGATGTTTGCTGTCTGATAAACACTGATTCTATCTCTACATATATGCATTAACTCTTTCAGTGCCATTGACGTCTATAGACGTCAATTTTAAAAAAAAAAACGTTCACTGCCAAAGACGTCTATAGACGTCAATTGCGTTTTTTAACGGAGCGGGCTGGGGGACAATCTAGCGGAGTTTGTCACTAAATCTTAGGCTTGTAAACACTAAACAGAGAATATACTGGCAAAATTACCCGCAAGGTGGCAGCAGTGCCACTTTGCACAAAAAAAGAAGAAGCTTGTTTTCTCCGTTTTTTTTGGTCAAACAGCTGTTTTTGGTGAAACCAACCTATGTCTATTACTAAAGGACTGAAAATGGTAGAAACAAACTTTTTTTTCCTGATGAAAGAAGAGAGTCTACTCTTTTGTTTGGTAATTTTGGTGTGTACATAGTCATAAGACACACTTTTCTGTGGGTCTTGGAAAATCAGTCAAAATACTGTAAAACACTTGGCAGTATGGGTCTCTCTGAACTGAAAATGGCTGGCAGCCAATGAGTTAATAGGTGTCATGCACTTTGAATCTGTATGTGTTTGTGTCTTTTTACAAATTACTCTGAGGATTTCTGACTTTCTGCTACTAATGTTATGTTTTCTGGTGGCTTTGGAAAGAAAAAGGGATTGTTTTACTTAGAAAACAGCATTATGGAGGCAACTTCATTTTAATCCGCAGCTTACAAACCTACACTTGCATTGGTTTGTAGCTGAAACTGAAAGAACAAAGGGAATTATCATGTGTTCGTTGACCGATTTTACTGTGTTTAGTTTAAAAATTTGATGACAGCAACACACTCGGTCAGCAGATTATTTGGTGACAGGTGAGGGTGTCAGGATCGGTCATAAAAGAAACATCGTGGCTCAACACTTTGTGCCAATCTCAGTTGAACAAATAAACAAATTGAACATTGAATTTTTCACTGTATTTTTAGAAAAGATCCAACAGGATTTGGCAAATGTTTCAGGATCTTCAAAGAGTTCCGGACCGTTTGTTGCACAAATTTTGACATCTGGAAACTTAAAATGGGCATTTACATCAGTTAATTACTTAAGGAAGTCACTACAATGGTCTGTTGACAGATCGTTGCTATTTAGCTATTTATGCGCAAGTGCTGCAAAAAGCTTGTCAGGACTGTGTGTTTGATTAAAACCTAAGACATGTACGCAAAATGGCAGATTTAAAAACAGAATTTTTTTTTCTGCTATTGTGCAAATGTCATATTATTACTTTCAAGTGTTGTCGGGTCTAAAATGTATTTTCCAAAGTATTGGTAGGAAGTTTTGGTGCCATCACAGTTGCCATGACATCTTACGATTGTGAGAGCCTTTTGCCGAACCTGATTTATCTCATAGATTACATCTGGTTTTATTGAAGAACGTCGCAGTTTATGTGACGAAACAACGGGAGGAAGCATAAAATATAGCTCATGTGTGGTGGCACAAACAACAAAACAGATTTGAAACTGACCTCCGGTCGAGGATTGGATGAAAGTTCTAAAAGAAGAACCAGCACCTCAGGTGGCTGTGGTTGGCTCTGCCACTAAGCTGTAGTGGAAAAAGTAGTCCGTGAGCAAATGGGGAAATGCTACTTTCTTATCCAGACATGGGAAGAACTGGACTGCTGCCTTCAAAACAAGAAAGAGTCTGTGGATCAGACTTTGTTCTCTACCCGAGGCGATGCGGTCTGCTTTAATTCCTTTGAGCTCCGTGTATAAAACTGGCATCTGGTCAGATTCGAGCAGAATCTGGACTTAAACCCGCTCTGGTATCACACCCGCTGCAGGACCCCCCCATTTGTCAGTGTGAGAACAGAGAAAAATGGAGGTGTTTGCCTGATATCAGCAGACACACCTCCTCAGTAGGACTCTGCTCTCAGTCAAACACAATGGGGATTATTAATCACTTATAATTCAGACATCATGTATTCAGTATCAGGTAACTGATTGCTGCGAGTGACCTGAATGAAGCCGTGGCTGCAGCTTGTCGTAACAGAAACCAGAAGACATCAACATATTTGATGTGCTGCCATGTGCCTGCGAATGTTGAATGGCTGGTGTGCGTCTGTGTGAACAGATTTGAGCCTTCGGTTGTCAGTCTCTGGTATTTGTGTGTACCGTGGGTCGTTATTGTGTCAGCTGGTTTTAAAGGTGACATATTGACATATCAATTCGACACAATCTTTGGAGGTATTATTGAGACGTGTGAGGCAGGCTTTGGTTAAAATGCCCATTGGTTGAAGCACAGTGGCTCCAGTCTCAGCCCTGTTTTCACAGCTGCATGTTAACAGTCTGTTTGGAGGGTTTTAGCCCGCCCACACACACACTCCGCCCTTCCCTTCTTTTCTATCCTCCGAGGCTGCTGGTGTAAGCGGTAGCAAAGCTTTAAGCTGGGCTGGTGCATGCCCTCTGTGTTCCCGCCATCTTTCTGAAGCTCCCACATTTGTGAGGTTTACATTCTCATGTTATATTCACTGTCTAAGTGTAGCATTTCCTGTTAGATGTACTTCATTGCTGTTCCCATAACACCTATCGTAATGTAGAAATTATAGTGATACTCCAATTTGGAGGTTGCTTTTTTTCTCCTCAATATTTGGCTGTTTGTCATGTGATTGATCGGTTTTCTTATGACCTCAGAATGATGTTAATTGTGGTCTTTATTAATGCAATTTGCCATGTATAGAGTCACTGAAGTAGTACATTTTCTATTCCAAGGAATCTGAATTCTTAAATTATTCACTGAAGCTTGTCTGGTGCCAAGTTTTTGCGTCTCTTATGTTGTATTGAGACATGTTCAAATTGAGACCGGATCTAAACTTTCTCCTCTCCATTGGTAATTAGTAATACATGTAGTCACATACAGCATCTGCCACAGCTTGACAAGAGGAAGACTCTTCACTGGAAGTGAAAATCAAGTAAAAGAGCATTACTTATAAATACTTTTACATGTATCATGAACCAGAAGTGGCACTGCTTTGATTGTATAGAATTATGTTGGAAACATATACACGATTTGCACGAGAGAAAATCACGTTGATTCAGACACATTTTCTTAAAGGAACAGTTCACTATTTAAGACCTTGAGTCCCAGTTCCAGCTTGTTTATCAAGAATAAGAAATGAGGAGACCATTTTCACAACAATAGCTCATTTCTATCCATTTTGGCTGTTTTCGCTGGTCCATCCTGCTGCTACAGACAGGGTTCCATTGGGCACTCTGTTCAATGTCCTTAAAACAATACTAATGTTCATTTTAAAGAAAAGGTCAACTCACCGGGTGGTTTGTGGATGTTCCTGTGTGTCCCAAAAAAAATTGCGTTGCGAATTAAGTTATTTCTTGCTTTATTTAGCATTTTGTAATCCAATTGTATTCCGTTTGGAAGACTTTTCACTTTCACTTTCACTGTCAGATCACTGCGCCAGGGCTAGAGCCTCAGACTCAAATATAGAGCGGATGTTTATGTGCGTCGTGATTTAGCATGAAAAATAGTTCCTGAACAGCAAAGAACACGGATTACACGGATGGAAAACCATAAAATGCGCCGACATTTTTTTTTTTTTAATACCACTAACCACCCGGTGAGTTGACCTTTTCTTCAAAATTAACATTATTATTGTTTTAAGGACATTGAACAGAGTGCCCAATGGAACCCTGTCTGTAGCAGCAGGATGGACCAGCGAAAACAGCCAAAATGGATAGAAATGAGCTATTGTTGTGAAAATGGTCTCCTCATTTCTTATTCTTGATAAACAAGCTGGAACTGGGACTCAAGGTCTTAAATAGTGAACTGTTCCTTTAAATAAATGTGTTTGTTATGATTGTTACGCCGCTTAAAGGATGAACCAGTGTCGTGTCTACACTTTGCTACCAGCAGCCTGTCACACAGACACGTCATTTCTTCCCGTTTCTTTAGTTGCATCTATGAATAATACCAAAGATAACAGTTTGACAGACATAAAACTGTATTTTTCCACCAACAAAGGGGATTCCCAAAGAGCTGTTTCTTGGCATATCTCGGCGTAGTGTGCAGCTCATTAGAATTATGCAACCCTTTTTTTTGCCCTCTATGCAGTGTTTTTATTCTGTTTACACAGGTTTCAGGAGATCAATGCAGCTATTTCTCATTTTCCTGGCAAACACGAGACTTTAGCACAATGCTGTCGATGTGTTCTGAACGGGACGCAATATTTCTGATGATTTCAGTGAGGGTCAGATGCAGCTTTGACATTGGCTCATGCTGGTGTTCGCTTCTGTTCTCACAGTTTAACAGTGACTGTGTGAGCGGCCGTCTCCACCTTCCCAGACGTACCGCCTCAGATACGCATCCTTTATCTGAGACGCGCGCAGAGCAGCACTTACGCATGCAGAACATTTGCAAAACTGGATCAGCATGCCAGATCCACATCCTTCTATGCTTGAAAGTCACTGAAATGGTTTAAATTCAGATGTTCATAAATCACCACGACGCCACTGTGTTTGTCTTCCCACTCGCTCCACCACAGACCTCCCCCGGTGACGGCAGCACCGCCGCGTTTGTCTGCTCGTTTCTGTGGATCTCTGTGTTTGTCTTCAGCCCCCTCGTCGCTGAGCACGGCGTGCATGCTAATACACCACAAACAGATCAAACTCCTTTTTTCCGCCTGAGTTCTGGATGCACATTGTGAAGGTGAACTTTTGCCAGCTTTTGTGCTGCAGCACGACGCTTTGAAGTTAAAGTCGACTCCACCGATCCGTTTGAGGAATCTATAAACGCGTCAGAACGTTTAATGGAAGCACGAATAACACTGACGCAGACCTACACCTCAGTGATCAACAAAGGGATTTCTCTCACATCCTACTCAGGTGAGGGGATCTCCCATGTGTTTTATGTCCAAAAATATAAAACGGCATCTCTGTAAGAAACTTAACACAAATGTTTGCATTTGCATTGCAAGGGTACTTCCTCTTGTCGGGTGAGAGAGAAGTTATTTTGCCCTTTATCCATTCATCTATACCTGCTTCATCCAACTTGCTTGATTTAATTTTCTTTTGCAGCAGAGGTTAAGAAGTAATGAGTTTTTGTAAACAATGACAATTCTGTCAAGTATTTGAAACTCTTTAGAGCGTTTTAGAGCACATCTCAGGCCTGAATGGGTTAAATAAGCTGGTGTTGAGATAACGTCTTGGTTTATGTTTACTGTACTGTTCCGTCAGATTAACACTTTTTCAGTGAATTACAGGAAGTGTGAGTGAGAATGTCACATGCATGTGCAGGAGATCAATGCTCGCTGTCCGTTTTAGTTTTAGTTTTTAGTTCTATGTGCTTATAAGATGTATTTGCAGGGCTCTCAAGTTTTGAATGCAAGCAAGAGTGACATTTTTTACACCGACGGTTTCCTCATTAGTCCACCATCTTGGCACCTTTGTGCTGGTCTTAGGCGTCCAAACTGAGGAGGCCAGGCATCTCTATCAATAATGACATTAGCAAACCATAAAAGATAGATTTTAAGAGATGATTTATGGAGAGGTTACTGAGAGGTTCAGCATTTGGATGAGTTTTCTACGGGACGCTGCCATCTCTCCCCTCCAACTTCAGCTTCAGACTCTGCTGCTTTTCTGTCCCTCAGATGAGATGTCAAAACTCTTTTATTCTTGTTTTGCTTTGCTGCTGATGGACAGTAATAGACTGACAGTGAAACGCAGGGTTTATGGAGCCGACATGTTGTGAAGGGATTAATCTGCGAGCTTTGACTGTAGCATAGGTCCAGTTTGTTGTGTTATTTGTGCCGTGATGGGGAATCTGAACCAACTGCCCGTGGTCAAACTGTGGGGGAAGTAAATGGAAGTCAGCATTTTTCTTGGGTCACTGCACGTCCTAAAACTGGTTAATATGAAAAGATGTTTAAAGTTTCAGTGGTATTTTAAACAAAGTCTTCAGGAAATTGTGAACAGAGAATATTTACAGGAAAAAAGAATGTTGTTGAGTTATGGTTAAGGCGTCCTACAACACGCTGTGAGGATCACGTGCTTATTGGATAGTTTTGTGGCTCTGTAGGTGTGGATTGGCTCAGAAATACAGTAAAACCTTCAAAACCATCTTATGTTTCACATTGCACATAATCATGTTTTCAGTCATTCAGAATGAGCTGTTTAATCCAAATATGTCAGAGTTCCCAGTATGTCCCTACAGGAGCCCATACGGGTCAAACCACACATTCAGTACCTGCTCACTGGACCCTAACATCTGCGCTGACTGACTCAGACATTTGTATGTTAGTTTCCTGCTCATTTCTCTGTGACGCATACTGTCCTGATAAGCTTTCACCTAAACTCAAATAAGGAAGCAAGTTGGGCTATTCAGGTCAATATAGTGTCATGTTATCAGATCAGATGAAGTCATTTAATCTGAGAAGTTGCCAGAACACAGCAGAATTTTGTGCCTCTTCAGTCCTCTGAGGGTCCACCGCAGGCAGCAGTTTCAGCCTCTTCTTTGGGAAAACTGATGGAACGCATTTCTGTTTCAGTCTCGCTGCAGAGCAAATGCCACGTTCTACATATGAATAGCTACAAGGATGAGTGATGGAGAGAAGACACATTTCCCCACTGAATACTTGAATGTCAGCTGTTTGACAAGTGAAAATGGCCTGAGTCCACTTGGGCCCCTGTGAGATGTACACGGAGGACTACTCGCAGCATCATTAGTGCTGTTTGTGTGATGATGGGTGGTTGCACGGCGGAGCTAATGTCTTCTGTAATGGCATCCAGCGAGCCTCCAGGTGTCGACCATGAAATTCTGTCAGCAAAGTACCACGCTGAAAACATATGCGGGACACGTGTGCCGCTGGATGTTGCAGGTTTTCTTTGGCTTCACTTTTCCCTGCTCTCCGTTGCTGTAGCTGCAGAACAGTAAAACCAGTGAAGCTACAGATGCGTGCTGATGTCCTTCTGCTGAGTCCACATGGAAATTAGTTGCTTCCAGTAAATTTGGGAGGAGAACCAGGAGAACAGAGGTCAGGCTACAATGAACAAACGCTACAAAGCCATTTAGAAATGACTTCAGCTTTTCACTCATCTGTCGCTGTTGCATCTGACAGATCAGATCTGGTGCAATATAAGTAATTGTGAGAATGCTGTTAAGCAAATCATAAAAAGCTTCTTCCTCTTTGAAACCTAACTGCTTCAGCATACTTTCAAGATTTTTCCACATATCTCTGAGACTGCCCCAAAAGTGGCAGCAAAACACTGGAACATGTAGATGTGATGTTTCAAAGTTGAAATGTAGAGAGGTAGCAAAAGTATGTTCAGAGCATGAAATGTGCTGCTATGTTCTTTTTTTAGAGAGAATAGGCTTATTCCTCAAACCCTTCCGAACACATCGCTCTCTTTTTCTAATTAAACTGTCATGAACTTTAACATTTAACATGCTAACTGAGGCCTGGAGAGTCTGAGATGTAGCGTTTGTTTTTTTCAGTTTCTCTGAGCATTGATCGGTCTGACCTTGGGGTGAACTTACTGGGACGTCCACTCTTGGGAATATTGACTGCTGTCCTGAATGTTTTCCATAAAAATCTTTCTCTCTGTAGAATGATGGACCCCAAATAGTTTGGAAATGGCCTTATAACCCTTCCCAGATTGATGGGCAGCAACAGTTGCTTCTCTAAGATCATTGCTGATGTCTTTCCTCATTGGCATTGTGTTAACACGCACCTGAATGCTGCAGACCAGCAAACTGACAAAACTTCTGCTTTTATGGAGGCGCTCACACTTACTGATGATCAATAAATTAAGATCCTTTGATTAGCACCCCAGGGCTACTTCTTCCACTGTTATTTCCTATGGAAGCAGCAAGGGTGGAATTAGCTTCTCTCAAAATATTCCTGAATCATCTGAAGTTGTATTTTTAATTTCCTGGGAAAAAACAGCAGATTTTTACTATTTCCTGATTGATAGAGGGTCTACTTTCCTGTTACCGTGACTGTGTATAGACTTAAGCTTATGCTTGTATACTTTTATTCTATCAGGTTTTTGACAGATTTATAAAGGAAACGGTCTGAGGACATCCTACTGGTAGATCCTCTTGGCTGATTGTGAGTTGGCACAACAGCTTCACACATCCTGAGTGTCTGAGTTCTGATGCTATTTTGTGTCTGGAAATGTTTTTGCTTGAATAAGCGGACGGACGTCATCCTGTATGTGTGTGTATGTGCGATAACTGCCGAAAACCGCTGGAACTGGCGCCATCTCCGGGGAGATTTACGTCTA
Organism: Odontesthes bonariensis; assembly: GCF_027942865.1. Taxonomy (NCBI): domain Eukaryota; kingdom Metazoa; phylum Chordata; class Actinopteri; order Atheriniformes; family Atherinopsidae; genus Odontesthes; species Odontesthes bonariensis. The sequence goes on along the minus strand of NC_134517.1, from coordinate 32,172,869 downwards.
TCTCGCAAACAAATGCAAGATTGCACGCAGACAGACTGTCAGCAGAAAGATGTGAGTTTCCACATGGCCCAAACACACAGAGGTGTAAGTAATGGTCTCTGGTGCGGGCTGCTGGCAGCTGTAATGAAGCTGAACAATTGGGAGACTGATGAGTCAAAACGGTTATAATCGTGCGTTAAATACAGAGCCGAAGGGCCAGGGTTATGTTAAATTGGAAAAACAGACGTGACTTAAGTAATTGCCTTCTTCCTGTCGATACACTGCAGCTTTTGAATGCGACACCGAAAACATACGCAATTATCACATCAGAATGAAATCGGATACGTCATTACAACGATGAAGAGAGTGGGAGAAGTCTGCTCCTGGACCCCGGAGAGTTGAACGGGACTGCATTCCTCTACCAAAGGTCCAACAGCTGGCCTCCTCAGTGCCCAGATGTTGTTAAAAGAAGAGGTGATGCTCCACAGGGGTAAACTTGGCCCTGTCCCAACTGTTTTGAGATGTGCCGCGAACATCAATTGCATTATTTTTATTTAGATTTTACATGAGCTGGCGTCCAAACTTTAGAAAGTTTTTATTAAAGGCTATAGTTGGACTGAATAATCTATGTAAAGATTATACCTATCTTGCACAACACTAAAAGGATGAAAGTAAATTAGGCTTGACCAGCCTAAGTTCAGTCTGTATTCCTGCTCTGTTCAATCCTCTTTCAGATCCTCCACTTAAAGCATCCAATTGCAGTTATTTGGTTTCCCCAGTGTAACATCTGGATCCTCTCACTCAAACATCTGTAGGCCTGAGACTCTGTTGGGCGTCAAGATGCTGTCATTGTTCTCTTTGAATCATTTTCCTGATGGCCTGTTTCACACTGCGTGTCAGAACTCGTCACTTGTACTTCTTTGCTGCTTCATTTGAACGGTTTGGATTTTCTCTGCTTTATTTCAGCAGAAAATTCATCTGTCATAAAGGTGTTGTTTTTGGTTTTTTTTGTTCTTTTTCTCTTGGCAACATTACAAACTTCTTCCACTTAAACAGGACAAATCAAGCGTGAATGAGCTGAAAACACTCTCTGGTTGTTGGTTGTGTAACATGGACAGATGTTGCTACTGTGTCATCATCGACTGACATGAGGACTCCTGCTCTGAAGCCTTCGGGTCAGGTCTTTTCAAACTAGCGGTGGATCTGACTCTGAACAAAAGGAATACACAATCTCACTTGGTAGCATTTTCAGTCACACTGAAGCATCACTTGCTTTGTCGTCTGGATCATCGTGTTTTAATGAAAAAGACTCAGAACTGGCTGTTCAGGTTTACGGAGATCACAGATCAAATAAGAAGAGGAGTTGCTTTGCTGCAGACTTTACACAAATGAACTTCTTGCAGCTGCAGGAGCTGTTAGACGGCATGTGGATTTAAGACACTTTAATTTTGAGACCACACGCTACATCCATCTTTTATAGAGAGTCAGTGATGCAACATGAAAGCTACAAACAGCCCATAAAGCTTTGTAAAAGACTGTAAGTGCACTTATCTCTTCATTCGAGAGGCGCATATGAACAGTTGTATCTACCAAGAAAATAAACACATCAAACTCGAGCACGCACACTAAACAATGTGGCTTTTAATTTGAAAGATAATCCCCTTTTACAACTGTCTGTATTCTGCGTTTACGTCCCTGCTCAGTTTCCTACAGGTCCATGCAGCCGCTTCTTTCATCTTATTTCATACTTAGCACCATAATACAAGGCAAAAGTAATAAAAAGTCTTTCTTTTTATTACTTTTTAAACTTTCCCTGATCTGTTGAGGCCAAACCTTTGCTTTCGAGATGTTTCAGTATACAGCCGCAGTATATTTACAAGCTGCAAAAAGCAGGCGCATCACTCAGCGTGAACTCCTTCTCTCCTGCCTTTCTTTATGTGTGCCGTGTGTTTTTTTTTGCTCTGATCTTCATCTGTCCGTTGGTGAGTATAGGAGGAGGCACGGGGTGCCCACAGCGAGGCATCTGACTTCATCGGGGGGTTTTCTTGTGTGAGAAGCTGCTCTGGCCCCTGGGGACACACACACACATCTACAGGCACCGCACTTCATTGAACAGCGTCTTCTTAGAAAAACACACTAGCACACTCCTTCAGCACACACCCGGAAAACCCCTCATTTATAATTTAGACACAATTACCGAACAAGGTTTGTGACACACAGATATCAAATATTTATAACCTGTTGTTGCACATAACGGATTCTCTGCAAACCGCTTCTTGTACACTTGGATATTGCATCAGGTGTTTTCCCCATAGACTGCATCACATTTAATAAAAAAAATTCCTCCAACACAACATGTTAAAAAAAACATCAGCCTTCAGAGCGGCTTGATTAAGGAATAGATGTACGTCCGCAGGTCTGAGGTCAGAACAGAAAACAACGGCACAGAACAGTGAGTACAAAGTGCGTTTAATGTTAAGAAATATACTCCAGAGTCTAAATATCTGCGCAGCCTTTCAGCTAAGAGTTAAAAAAGATGTGCGGACAGATAATACATGCGTTTTTGAATAAAATGGCACACCTCACAGACGCATTCGGGCTCCAGTGAAACCAACACGGGGCAGGAACCTGGATCAAACATCAGGTCTTCATGTGCAATCTGAACGACAGAGTGTGAAAAAAATATAGAAGGGGAGCCGCTATATTTTTCTCCCCATATGAAACCGTTTGCAGCTTTATACAATGATTTCGAAGAAAAAGTTGACCCCCAAATTACAGATGGTCCCGCTTTGTGGTAGATGCAGGTTCAAGAGAAAAGGGTCGGGAACCACTCATCTGCAACACACCTAGTCTGTGACCGTATTTCCTGCTTCGAGCTTGTCTGTAGTCGACCAAAACACTTCCTGTCTACTGGAGTTTGTCTGGCTGGGCCATAAAAGTCTGAGGATTTGATGACGGAAGGCCCTGTCCAACAGGAAGTACATGATGGGGTCAGTGGAGCCTCTCAGAGCAGCCAGAAGAAACAGGCAGTTCTTCACCTGGAGGAGGAGGAGGCAGAAACTCAGCACGCAAACTGCAAGGAGCGCAGAACGTAAAGTACAAAGGTGAAATCTACTCGCCTCAATTAAGACGGAGAGTGGGTGGCAGCTGCCGACGTCAGGGCCGGGGGAAAGCGGAAGGTGAGGTTGATGAGCCAAAGTCATGAAGATGGGTTTGAAGATGTGATAAGGCAGCAGGCAGACTGAAAGAACAAGCTGTGGAGAGATGTTTAACAATTTCAGTTTGATTTATTTTGTTATTTAACGATGACCTGTGAATCACACATTCATCCATTTTCTATTTCCGCTCAATCCAGTTGAGGGACTCAGGTGGGCTGGAGCCTATCCAACAGCAACATACAGTAAATGCCACTCCAGTCAAGAGTTAAACTGGTCACAAATGCCGAATGAAACAAGAGCATCATTTTCAAGTAAAAAGCAACTTGGGGCTACCTGGATGACCACGATGTTTCTGAACACTCGCGTCAGCAGGCTCTGCGAGGTGGGGATGCGTGTGTTGCGATGAGAGCGTCTGATATGTCTCAGCACCGTCACATAGGACAGCAGCACCAACACGTAAAGCACAAAGAAGACGACCATGGGCGATATGGTGAGAATCGCTGACGTACTGCCTCCTAGTTCCACCGTTGGGCTGTAGCACATCTCCCCACCTCCGCCGCTCTCCTTTTCTCCATCCTCTCTGCTCCTCATGGCCTCGTTAACAGAATAGTAAACACACACTGGCACAATATAACCCACTGACACCAACCACACCGTGGCGCACACGGCGTTGGCGAAGGAGACCCGTTTGAGGCAAGCGAAGAAGCTGTCGGGTAACAGGGTGGTGCAGGTGCTTGGCCTGGAGGCGTGGGTGTTCTGGATGAGCAGTGCGAAGCGACTTAGCGCGACCCAAGCCAGGATCAGGAGGCCGATGTAGACATTAAGGTGGAGCACGGGGGTGATGCCGTGCACGACTATCTGACACGGGACCCCGCTCAGATCCCACACTGAGCCCCGGGCGTAGTAGGCTGTGAGGAAGGGCGCGGTGAGGCTCAGCAGCAGGTTGGAGATGCTCAGGTGGGACAGGTAGATGTGGACGGGGGTGATGGAGAGGATGCAGCGCAGGAACACCCACAAAGACAGAGCGTTGCCTGGGAGAGCAGTGAGGAAGAGGAGCGCGTAGATGGAGGGGATGAAGAAGAGGGTGACGGCAGAGGGGCAAAGGGAGAGGGAGGAGTTGTGGGGTTGATCTGTGTAGGCCACGTTCTCCATTTGATCTGTCAGAACACAAAGCTTCATTTAGTTTTAGTATTTTAAGGACATCTAATTGACAGAAATATGTCCTGCATAAGACCACACCGTGTCTGTGTGATCACTTGTAGGCGTGAGAAAGGCCGATGGTGGTGCTCTGTGTGTCAAGTAACCTCAGCTGCTCTGGCTTTGAGCGCAGCTATTCTGCTCCACGTTGCAGCATTTCTTCTAAATATCCGCCACAGCTCAACAAACCCCCCACGCTGCATGTTTGTTATTTAAACACTCTGTTTAATCCACAGAGGACACATGTCTTCAATCATCCGCCATCACAATTTATCTGCAGCTTTACTCTTCTTTTGATTCGATGCTGTGATGAAGGGAAGGCACAAAAAGAAACACGAACTCCTCTTCAGGAATGATCTGAAGACAGGTGAGTGGTGTTGTTACCACCAGCTCTAAATGTTTGAACGGAAGAAAATAAGCTCTAAGGTATGTTAATGTTGTCTTGGTGACATCCAACCTAAGTTACCCACAGCGGTGAGCAGCACTGTGGCAGGCGGTGTGGTTAGATTTCATGTTGAGCTGAAAGATGGGCGTCCTTCTTTAAACTGCCCGTATCACCATGGTGCTGAGAGTTGACGTCTGACTGTGTGACCATTTTGTTCCGTTTGGTTTTGTTGAGCCAGCGACCACGACAAAAGCTTGTGTGCGTCAAACGTGCTTTGCAGTAGAATCACGGTACGTCTCCGTAATTCAGCAAATTAAGTATGTCGTCAAAATGGCTTTCAGTGTCAACGCTTTAATCGCGAGTTAACGGAGAACCCTCCTCATGCCACTCATTTTTTAGGACCAATGTAGGCACGTTCTATAAATATGACAATTGGTGCACGTAGTGCCCAATCTTATGGAGCTGAAATGGAAAAAGTTCATCTTCAAAACCATGCTAATTTGTTTTTGGATTGTAGTAAATATCATGTTAATTTGCATATGTCGTGTTTTTGTGCTCCTGTTTTGATTAGAGATAATTAGAGAATATCCCTTTTAAGGTGGATTTAGAACATGTATTAAGGGCGATTAATATTAATCGCGAGTTAACTATGGACAATCACTTCTGTTGGCATCCATTTCCTCTTTTTATACATGTTCTCGAATGAATTCATCAGTTGATTGGTCCTCTTGTGCTTCTCACAGTCTCATCTTACGTGTCTATTTTTACATTATAAACCATCTGCCCTTTATCAGTGGTTCTGTTTGTTCCAATTCCTTTTTTTATGGCTTTTTGTAGAAGCAAACTATAGTATTTTTCACCAGACATCTGTCGTTTCTTGCTACAGTTTCATCAGAAGTGTGACTCTGATGCTGTCTGCATCAGAACGACTTCTTACTGTCACCAGCCGTCAGGTTTTTGCTCAATTTGTTTACACTTCCAACAGCTCATGTTGTTCTCTTTGGGGTCCGGCTGCATCTTCCAGTCACATCTTCCTCTGTTTTTATATCTAAAGCGTGCAGGCAAGATATATTTTGAACCTGTTTGCAGCTGCTGTTCACACTCTTCAGAGCAGGCGTGAGGTGTTGGAAGTGTGATTTCAAAGATATAAATGCAAAGTAAGGGCTGTGGTGGAGCCTCTGCCCAGAGTGCAGGACACGATACAAGAATGTGGCTCAAACAAAAGTTATACGTTTGAATGCATCCACGCTTCTGAGCAGAGTGGAAATCAACACGCAGGTCGACAGAAAAAACGCAGCAGTAAACAGGGTGCTTGCACAACTCTTGAAAGTCTTAATAAGTATGGAATTTTGAAGCACTGTTTTCCAGACCTTGAAAAGTCTTGACTTTTGTGTGAAAGTCTTAATAAAGTATGGAAAATAAATGTATGGTAGAATTTTACAATATGCTCAAAGGCATTGTGAAATGAGAAATAGGAAGGTAGGCTATAAAACTATCATTTTACTAACTGGTCACATACTGTATTAGCCTAATGGGATGAGTTCTACATACATTCATGCATCCATTCATTTTTTTTTATAGATAGTTTTTGTGACACTTGTTTGATGTGAAATTCATGTACTTGTGATTTTCATGTTTTGAAACGTTTTCATCAGTAAAAGCATAATTTACTGTGAATAATGCATTTGTTCATTGAATACTAGCCTATAAAAATGAACATTTCTAATAAACACAGTTGGTACAATCTCAACCAATGAAGTAGGCAGCAGGCACACAAGTTACAAGTACATAAAGTTAAGGTCTTGGGGGGAAATTAGTCAAAAAGTTTTAAAAAAGTCTGGAATTTTAATTTGGAAAAAGAGCAAGCACCCTGAGTAAATGTTTCGGATTGAACTGCAGTCGATCTCACTCTGGGACAAAAGCTGTCGTTCCACCTTTTCCCAGAACAATTCTGGACGGAAGGGTCCTCCAGGTGTTGAGTCAAAAAAGACCGACAAGCCCTGAGAAAAGCTTTGTTTACATTTCTCATGTTCATCAACTTTAAGATCAGGCATCATGATGAGTTATCATCTAATTAAATTACAAAAAGCAGAATTCATTGTTTTTCAGATAAACATACATGTACATACCACTGACAGCAGCTCTGACCTTCCAAGTAGAACTTCTCTTCATGGGCCTGCAGACTCTGAGCCTCTCTGCACCTTCCTCTTCCTCATTAAAGCAGATATTAATGGCAAATTTAGCAGAAGTGGTGGGAGTGGCCTTCACTCCACTTTTTTTCTAGATTTGTCTCGGTCTCTGCTTTAACTAAACTTTATCATAAAAGGTGGTAGCAGGCGGTGTGGGAACAGAAAATGAGGTTTTAGCCACTGCACCACAACAATAATTAGTGCCGTCTCTGGTTTCTCTCTCATCTTCAGTTTTCTTGAGCCTTCTTCCACTTCTTCTTTTCAGAATTTGATTATATTTTACAAGCACGTTTGCTGTGTTCTCTGATACAAACCATTTTAGAGATTTCCACTGTTGTGTCGTGTCTGTTCTTACTTCATGTCCACCGAAGTGAAACCAAGAAATGCCTCTAAACTTTCTGCATTTAATCGGCCTCGGGGGGGCGCTGCTGTTGCAGCTGAGAAAAAGAAGTTGCGGGTGTGTGTGATCGGGGTTTACATCTCTCTCTTTCATCACGCAGTAACCACACAGCTTATTTGACTTCTCATTTATTAAAAAAAAACGTGACGTGTATATTGCCAACATTAATACAAGACAGGATGTGAACTCCCTGACATTTATTTGCAAGGAGTAATATGTTAAAGTAATATCTATGAAAGCTTGTGAACGTTCCTTCGCTCAGCCTTGGTTGACTTGCACCACGTCGTGTCCTTTTGTTAGTCACACAACAGCAGATCGACATAGTGGTTACACCAGAGGAATATAAATAGTACGAGGGAAACTTGTTTCTGATGTTCAGGGTTTCCTGAAGTGAAGAATAATCCGTGCAGCTTCACCAGTGCACAGTTAATTGTTTTGTTTTCTTACATTTCTTTCATACACGAGTGAAATCCCTGAATTATGTAGTGTAATTGTCCAGAGAAAAGTCTTTTTTTTACACATCGACTCATTCATCCTCCTAAACTTAGCCCTTTATTCTTTACATGTCAGCATAATCCTGCACTGTTGTCTTTTTTTAAATTCCCTCTGAGGAGACGTTAAGGTTCGGTGAGTGCTTGGAGTTTATTCTCCTGTCTCGATACAGTGCAGACTGGGCTCGTGCTTTACTCTGGAGATGTTACAGTAAGCCATTTTCAGACGTGCAGCAGGAGGGGATGTGTCACAGAGCACAGATCCCCTCATCACACGGGCCGGAGTTTGTTTAGCTCTCACTCAGCCTCGTCTCAGGTCAGAGGTCTTTATGACATTTTGTGTGAACGGAGCCCCTTTTGGAAACTTTCACCTTTAACTCTTCTGTGAGGCTGATTTATAAATCATAAACAGATAAGTCTGTAGCCTCGTACACTTTTAACATGTTGTAGACGGTTGAGAATTTCCAGGAGTGAGAACTGACCTGACCTGTCCTGACAGGATTCTGCAGACATTTACTGAAGCTCATGTGTGAAAACGGCTTTACTCGTCATGGAAGACTCTCACTGTGAAAAGCAATGACTGGGCTGCAGTCCTGACCGGCCCCCACACAGAGAGCATGTGTGGGCCCGAACTGTTGGCCATCCTAACACCTGAAACTCTTCATCACTTGATATCCTCTGTGCTGCATCATCTTCTGAGTGTTGTGAGAAGGAATGTCAACAGTACAAGGTGATAAAAGATTTAGACTGAGAATATCTAAAACATTGGTAAAAAATCAACACTGACATGCAGTGAAGGTTGAATTTGGCCTGTTTTTGAGGCCGTTTTCAGGGTTGTTGCTACAGGAGAGGATTATTTACACTTATGAGTCTACAGTTTTGGGACTGTGAATCATGGCCATCATCACGATAAAAAGTAGAAATAATAATACGTCGTTGCCTTTATAAATGAGACTTAATCACCTTTTCTCTGCATCAGCAGTTAATCAAAGTCTTATATTGTGCATCACTCATATTAACAAATTGGATAAAGCTAACAGGACAAATGATTCAATGTTTTCAGTTCACATTTGTTCAGCGATGAGATGAAAGCCGAAATAAATAAAAAAATTCCAGCATTTTTTGCATTTTCCACGCAGTCCAACTTCTTTGGATTTGGGGTGGTGAATAAGGCGTGCGGTCGTAATGAAATGGTGTACATGAAGCAGCACGTTCGTCACCTCATGCGTCGGCTTCCCTCTCCGTGCTCCGGCTTCTGTAATCATGCTCACGTTGGAAAACGTTGGAGCTTCTTTGCCACAGAAGACATTCGATTCCACTCAATTTGGAGGCTGCGTTCTACTTTAAATGGCCGATTAAGTTAAGTTAGTAAGTGTTCACTTTCTCACTGTGTCGATCTCGCCAGTGGAGCTGCTCCCACTGTTGCCGCCAAATTTTTGCACACGAAACGCACTGTTCACCAATCGCAGCACCTCCTTCCTCACAGAGGAGGAAAACAGGAAGTACATGATGGGGTCCAGGCAGCTGTTGAGGGCAGACAGCAGCAGAACCGTCTCGTTGGCTTTGTTAGCCACGTTCTTCCAGAAACAGGACAGATCCGTCACCTGAGTCATTATGTAGAACGGTCTGACACAGTGATACGGGACGAAACAGAGGGTGAAGACGAAGAGGATGAAGAAGGACTTCTTGCTACTTCGAGCGTAGCGCAGCGCGTTGGGTAGATCCGGTCTCTCTTGGGATCTCCTCAGGAGTTTCAGGGCGATCTTCCCATAAGACACCATCAGAGAGACGAATACAAGCCAGAACACAATCACCGCAAAGATGTTGATGTAGGCTTTCCTCTTTTCATCACCACAGAGCATTTTGTAGTGGAAACACCTGTAAACATCAAACATTTTAGCTCATTTGCTCATTTGACACATTTTAATTTTTTTAAATTGAAAGCGTGGCTAACCTGTCTGTTTTTGGGTCCCTCTTTGGTGTAAAGAGGAGTAGCAACATGGTAGCTAAGACCCCGCACCAGACGACAGCGCAGAGGACAGCGCTCCACTTTCTGGACAGCCGCTTCATCCTCACACTGTGATGCATCTTCAAGTAGCGATCCACGCTGATCAGCCCCAGCAGAACGATGCTTACATATATGTTCATGTAAAAGAGGTGGCCCACCACTTTACACAGGAAGGGACTCAGAGTCCACTTGTTGCCCTGGCTGTGATAGAGAATCCTGAACGGCAGACAAACCACCAGCAGCAGGTCTGCAAAGGCCACGTTTATGAGGAACACGTGCACCGAGTTCTTCTTGGAGGGAACGCAGAAGAAGGCCCAAAGAGCCAGCAGGTTCCCAATGAGACCCAGGACGAAGATCCCAGAGTACAGCAGCGTCAGCGGCCCCGCCAGCGCATCGTCGTCCACACACGTGGAGTTTGGGCAGGAGCCCGTGGTGTTTGTTATCATGGCGGCTTTTGATCCTCAGTCCTGCAGATAAATGAAAGAAAAATGTTGTCATGTCACTGGGCTTTCCCAAATACTGCAGATCTTTGTCGTTTCTTAGCCTCAGAAATAAATTCCACTTGTAAAATAACGCCAGCTGACAAGCGGAAAGCCCCCAAAACAGATGCTGCACTTCCTGTGGATAACATCTCTGCGTTATACATACACACATCTTCGTTATGCTTCGAACACCAAACCGCGTGAAAAGCATACCTACATCCTCAGTCAAATCACCACATCAGTAGATGAAATCTCACTGAGAGAAAGAGGCTGCTTTCTTTTCATGCAGTGCAGAAAACACAAATCAGCCACTCACCTTGTTCTGTGGGTTCATGAAAAAGCTTTCCTCTTGTTTCTTGGAGCAAGTATGAAGTACGAGAATAAATCCCCAGTTTCACGCAGAGCAGGAGAAAAAAAGAAGACTTCTTTTTCTCTCTCTTAGTCACTCCAGTTGGTAAAATAATCCCTTAGAAGGCTTAAAAAAACAAAAAAATGAAGACCTTCCCCTGGTGCTATCGTGTGTTTAACTTTCTGCAGCCGTCTATCTCTCAAAGACCAAACCAAATCAAATGGGAACAGTTCTGCATAGAGTCCCTTGCTGTCTGTTATCTGTGCAGTTATGAGAAGCAGCCCTCCCCAGATGTGCTCTCAAAAGCACACAGAGAAATAGTGAAGCGCACAATACCGCGACGTAGCTTTTGAAACCGAGGTCAGCCCCTCCTTAACACCCTCTTTCCTGACAGACAAGACAGCAGAGGGATTACAGAGCATGCTCCCTTTTGTATGCACACAATACGTTTCCCACTTTGAGCTCTGATTACAACATAGATTAATATGCTGAGTATAACCAACTGTGAGAAGAAAAGGTGCCCACACAACTCTCTATAATTAGATCTGTCCTGTCAGAGGGAAGAGATGCCAGGTTTAAACTGCCACCCAAGCTGGAAAACTCTGGGTCAATCTGTACAGTTTCAATTAAACCAGCTTACAACAATTAAAGTGTTTTTTTGGTTCACTTTGCCGTGACATATAATCACTTACAATCAAAAAAATGTTGACCCGATATTGGTTTGAAGCTCATTTTATGCAAGTCATACCAGAAATGATACGGTTAAGTTAAGCGGAAAAAGGTCGGAATATTTCAACACCACAAATGCATGACTTTATCTGTGTTTTTCTAAAGTTTTCTGTGTGAAGTCAGAGACGTGTTGAAACTTACTGTGTGAAATTACTAGAGTGCATCTGAAACAAATGGAGCCACAGCTACATCACCTCTGTGATTATCCTGCTGTGTGTGGTCGCGCTGGGTGTGTCTGGCACATGTGATTTTTGTTATTTTTAGGAGGGCTTCGCTCTTTAATTAGCTAAAGACGACCGTGTTCTCTGCTCTTGCTCTCAGCCTCACTGTGTGCTGCTGGCGTCCAAAGAGAACTCTGCTCCAGTCAAGTTGGGCGGATTCGGAGTGGCGATCCAGCTCGGGGAGTCCGGACTGGTGGCAGGAGGTACATTTAACACCACGACACGACAGAATCTCCCATCACCAGAGGTCGCAGCTGTACTCGCAGTCTATAGATATGTAGAAGTCATGTAAGAAAAATCATCTGATTCTTACCAGGTCCTAAAATCAGGTACATGCAAACCTCCACATGACACATTAGTGTTAGAGAATCTGAACCAAAATACTGTGTGTGATAAACGTCCACCCTTACTGCTTCCATAGGGTAAGTAGCAGCAAGGTGCTACAAATCAACTGCACTTGGTTATTTAATCAGCAAGTGTGTGAGGAGCATTCAAGTGCGTGTTAACACAATACCAAGAAGGAAAAACATCAGCAATAATCGTAGGGAAATAATTATTGGTGCCCATCCATATGATTAAAAAAGGACCGAGCAACCATAAAAAGATCTAAGCTTTGTAAGGTTGCATCTGAACAAGACTTCTGGAACAATGTGCTTTGGATGGACGACACCAAAGTGGAGATGTTTGGTCATAATGCACAAAACACCTCACACCAGCTGTCAAGCACGGTGGTGGAGGGCTGATGATTTGGGCTTGTTCTGCAGCCACAGGACCTGGGCACCTTGCAGTCATTGAGTCCACCATGAACTCCTCTGTACACCTGTATTCTAGAGTCAGATGTGAGGCCGTCTGTCTGACAGCTAAAGCTGGGCTGAAACTGGGTCATCAACAGGACAGTGATCCCAAACACAGCAGCAGATCTACAGCAGAATGTCTGAAAAAGAAAAGAATCAAGGCGTTGCAGTGGTTCAGTCAAAGTAAAATGCTGTGGTGGGACCTTAAGAGAGCTGTGCATAAACCAATGCCGCAAACCTCAATGAACTAAAGCAGCAATGTAAAAAAGACTGGGCTAAAGTTCCTCCAAAAAGATAAGAGAGACTGATAACATCGTACAGAAAACAGTTACTTCCACTTATTTCTGCTAAAAGTGGTTTCACAAGCTGGTGAATCATGCAACAGCCTTCATTTGAATTCAGTAAACAATGACTGTCATTGGGTGAAAGGCAGCGTACACCCTGGACAGATAAAAGTGTGAACTATTTAAAGCCAATTAGCTTCATATCTATCAAAGTGTTTCATTAAATCAAATTGGTGAAGACGGGATCAGCATGAAGAATTGAACTATGGAGGTTTGTGCATTCAATTTTTTTTCATGTGCAGTGAAAATGGGAAGGAAGCCAACAGTGAAGGTTTATTTCCTCTTTTATGTTCATAACTTGTAGTTTGCTCTTAAATTGTGGAAGAGCACTCAACGTGGAACCAAAGTTAGAAATAGAAAATGTGAGTGTTTTGTTTAGTTTTCGGAAGCAAATGTTCACACTCTTCCTCTTTCTCTCGCTGGCATGGTAATAAAAGTGAATGAAGTGCTTAATTGTCATTAAATTGCACAAAATGTTCACGTGTGTTGGTCTTCTGTGCGACTATACAAACACTGTTTCCTGCCTGCCTCTGTGTGCGTCTCTGTAACTGCAGGTCGTGTAGGAACTCCTCACTTCATGGCCCCAGAGGTGGTGAAGAGGGAGCCGTACGGGAAACCTGTGGACGTGTGGGGCTGCGGAGTCATCCTCTTCATCCTCCTGTCGGGGTGTCTCCCTTTTTACGGCACCAAGGATCGGCTGTTCGAAGCCATCTGCAAAGGCAAATACAAGGTCCGGGGTTCCTTCCCAGAACCGCCAAAGACAGCACAAAGAGTGAACACGCCTATTCATTAATGTGCTTTCAAGTTGTTTAAAAGCTCAGTTTTAAGCTTTCATGAGGTTTCTCGCTCACTATTTCCACTGAATGCATCAAATGTGACAAAGCCCAAAAGTAGTCCAAAGACTCCAATGTTACGAAAAGCCACATTTCAAAAGTAGCCAGTAATTATAGACCCAGAGTTTTTTCAGTAGGAAATTCGTGTTTGCTTCAGTCAAACGAACCTTTGGCTTTGTGTTGCCGTCAAAAAAGAAAACCAGTTCAGAAGGTTCCGACTCTGAACTGGTACCAGAATCTGGTTATTGTTGGTTAAAATAGAGACATTAAGAAAAGGAAGAAGCCACTTCAGCTTCAGCCGTGCAAACAGTCATTGTGGCACCTTCCCTTGTGGTTGTGCTGAGTGTTTGTTTGTATTTTTGCTTCCAAACATAATTGTTATTCTTTCTTGCCTTTTACTGCTTTGCAGACGGCACCAATGCAAAGAAACTCCTGGAAGATTAGAATATGACACTGGTGTTTGTGCATTTATTACCAGTACCTGAAACATGTGAACTCCTGTGAAGACTGTGCTTGTTTATGTGTAGATGAATCCCCGCCAGTGGGGCCACATCTCGGAGAGCGCCAAAGATCTGGTGAGACGCATGCTGATGCTGGACCCAGCTGAGAGGATCACAGTTTACGAAGCTCTCAACCACCCCTGGCTCAAGGTAACACGATGCTGATGTTCGGTCTTTAAATGCCTTTCAGATCTGATTCCGAAGATTCATACAATTCAGCTTCATGTCTGCACGGAAACATAAAGACATGCTGTTGCCTGTAAAGTTTTGCCTTGTGTGAAACTTTGAGTCTTTGGGCCTGGCTCAGACGTGCTCCTGCTTGTCATGTGTTCTCTGTGTTTATCGTCTCATCCTCTGTGGGCAGTGATGGACGGATACTTGGAAATGATTCCTTGACAGTTTAGCTGAGAGACTTGACGTTTGTCTGGGAGATGCCAGACACATCGATCGATCGTTAAAGTTTAAAGGCATCTCTGGTCACAGTGCTGCATTTGAGACTGTTTGAAAAGTTTCAGCTCCTCATTTGCTCATTTTTAGAAAGAAAGCTTCCGTTTCAGAATAATACTACTCGGTTTAATGCTGTTTACCAAACCCTGACTGTGTACCACAACATAAAATCATATTTTTGCACCAACAGCGTGATTCCTGAAAACATAAGCGACCTTGGGTTACTTGAAAGGCGCTATATAAAACCAAGTCATTATTATTATTATTATTATCTCAGCCAGAGCCTTATAGAAAGAGTTACGAAGTCGTGCTCACATTAGCTAACCGCAGTTAAACTACAACTATCTGGTTAACACGATTGATTAACTACAACTGGCTACATGAAATAACACTGTTGACTTAATTCGTTACTGAGCAGTCAGCTAATGCTTCACAATGCCAAAAAACGTTGTCATTTCATCAACTTACCGGAGAAAATACTTCCGAAACGCCAAGAATGAACGACGTCCAATGCTGGAACTGCTGGTGTTTGTAACTATCTGCAGCTCCGTGACCCGCGTTCCTTCTGCGTTCCTTTCTTTCTATAGAAGTCTATGAGAGTGTCGCCACTCTCTTTTTACACCACTCTAATCTGAAAACTGAGGAAATATGACAAGTGGAGGACAAAAGAAGACATGACAGTCCTAAAACACTATCTGCAGCAGATGAACAGGATCTGAAAATGATGTCCAAAAGAAAGAGGAAAGAATCCAGCAAAGACCTGACACAGGAGCTGAGAGATGCATCTGGACCTTCAGCTGATCCATCTGCTGTTGGCCCAAGCCTCATCAGAAATGGGCTCCATGGAAGGGTGGCTGTCAAGAAGCCGTTCTTAAGGAAGGGAAACAGGGAGAAAAGGCTGAGCTGTGCCAAAGGACACAAGAAGTGGGCTGAAAATCAGTGGCAGCAGGTCTGATGGAGGGATGAATCCTCCCCAGAGCCCGGAGCTCAACATTACTGAAGCAGTGTGGGATCATGTTGGCAGAGAACGGAACAAAAGGCAGCCAACATCCAAAGAAGAGCTTTGGGATGTCCTTCAAGAAGCCTGGAGAACTATTCCTGAAGACTCCTTAAAGAAAGGACAGAAAGCTCGTCTGAGAGGATTCAGGCTGTGCTGGAGAATAAAAGTTCTCAGACCCAATACTGATTTTCAAGCATGTTAGAATTGTACAAACTTTGTTCTTGTCTGATGAATTATCGTATATGTTTGCACATCTCAGTAGATCACTGAAAATATATAAAGAAATGAGGGGTGGCCCGAGACCTTTGAGCAGTGCTGTTTGTTCCCATTGCTTTGCTTCTAAGGCTCGTTGGGAAAACCCTTCTGTTACTAAATCTGCCTTCTGTTTGCAGTAGAAAGACGTTTTTCTGAACCGACCAGTTTGCTGCTGAAAGTCAAGCTCACGTCAGTCTCCAACTGAACTGTTGAGTTTGAGTTGCCTCATAGGAAATGTAGAGTTGGTGCCAGGTTCCAGTCAGGGCGAACATGAATGGAATGGGAAAATACATATTTTTAAACATGAACATGACAGAATTATAGGGGTCTAAGTCATTGGAAGTTGTTTAAGAAGTCGTCAAACATGCTGCAGGTGATGCAGACAGAGACACCTTTATGCTAGGGCTGTCGCAATAACCGCAAAAATGAAATATCGCGATATGATGACGCCCACCGCGCTTCATGATGGGTCACCGCGATCACCGCACGTATTTTCGATAGTGTCCGTGCAGGTTTCAATCTACATGCGCACGGTCCTATTAGCAACATTAAACGTTCGTTTTGCAAAGCTTTGAAACTTACCGAGTGGTCACTGTTGTTCATAGATGTTCCACAAAAAAAATTAGAGCAAAATATGCTTTCCAGCAGAAGTTTGATGATCGTTTTGACGAACTACTTTTTCATCACCACACGTGACCTGATCTCGCCACAACTTAACACACTTTAGAAAGAGAAAATGGAAGCCGCACTAGTATCGAAAGCAAATGTTACTTCGCCCCTTTGGGAGCATTTCGGCTTTCAACCAAATGAAAAGGGTGAACCAGCCAATTTAAACGAGGCGATTTGTAAAATCTGCCGAAAAACGGTTCAAGTGAAACGAGGGAACACAACTAATTTAAAGGCTCACCTAGCAAGCTATCATCTGGCTATTGCGGCACGGTTGCCGCCGCCTCCTGCCACACAGAGTCGCGGAGCAGCTCATGTTGGGGCGAGCCGACAACTTGGAGTCGGCGAAGCCTTTGCTCGAGTCGCCAAATACAGCAGAGACAGTGACAGACATAAACGCCTAACAGGTGCTGTTACACGGTATCTGGTTGAGGAGATGGTGCCTTCTCCTGAATTCTGTTTTTAAGTTCAATCAGTAGGAGAAACAACTTGCATCTCGCATCTGTGCCGTTACCGCCCTTTGTTCTGCTTTCAATAAAATAAAGTGTTATAAAGTTGCCATGTCTTTTTATAACCTTTTTTAAATGTGTAAGTGCTATGTTTCAGAGGAAATATTGCAATGAGTTTAGTAATTTAGTAATTAACAAACGAATTTGCTAGATAGATAGATAAAAATAAAAAAAAAGATGGCGCAATAATATCGCATATCGCAACATTGAGCCGCCCTGACTCACCGCAGGGGGAATTCCTCAACCGCGACAGCCCTACTTTATGGCCTATTTTCCTTATGAACTTGGTTTTGGTTTTCTTTTGAGTTGTTACACAGAACTGCCGGACTTGTAAGAACTCAATAAAGTTAACAGGAAAATCGGAGCTCGATGAACTCTCTCACAACCTTTCAGAGATCTGATATGATAAGCTTCCTGATGATTCTTCAGGTTTATTCCAGTTAATTCACACAGATTCAGATTGTAGTTGAGTATAAATGTGTATAAACTACAAAGTTCTATGATGATGCGTCTGCCCTTGGACCCTCTCTGATGTGTCTGAAACTGTCCATTGCTTCTGTAATAGATTCATAACAGACGTAGAAACGCACCCAAAGAGCAACACAAGACGTTACTTCACAGTTTTGAGTCGCTCTTCTTATGACTGTAAAGCAAAATCAGTTGCACAACCTTCAAATTTGCTCTTTTCTGTGTTGTTTCTCTAAGGAGAGGGACCGGTACGCCTACAAAATCCACCTGCCAGAGACGGTGGAGCAGCTGAGAAAGTTCAACGCCAGGCGGAAGCTGAAGGTTTCCCTTTCTCTGCTTACGTGCATCACGGAAAGCTGGTTGTGATGACGCCTCTCTGTGCCATGAAAGGTAGCCGCTGACGCTCTTCGTGTCCTTTCAGGGGGCTGTTCTGGCCGCGGTGTCCAGCCACAAGTTTAACTCTTTCTACGGAGACCCCCCTGAGGAGCTCCACGATTTCACAGAGGACCCCACCTCCTCAGGTACACCCTCAGAGGCTCACTTTTGTTTCAGATGTGCGTCCCCACCCCCGAGGCCTCTGTCTGCAAAGTCCTGAAGAGGCTGTTAAACACCAGCTGCTCTGAACCTGAACACAGAGGAATCTGCTAATTTCTCATTACACACTTTATTAGATCCTGCAAACGCTGAACATCATTCAGGATGCGTTTGCTGAAACGCTGCGGCTGGAAAACATTTCCACTTCGTTCTGTTACACGTGTGATTGAAAAGCAGCACATTTGTTCTTTTTCAGCCACTGTTTTTATTTGTCTGCTTCTGTTCATGCCTCCCACCTGCTAGGACTACTAGCAGCAGAACGTAGGTACCACTTTGCTCTCTCTGTGTTGTGACTGTTTGCTGTTCACATCAGTCATCGGTGAATCATT
This sequence comes from Odontesthes bonariensis, assembly GCF_027942865.1. Taxonomy (NCBI): domain Eukaryota; kingdom Metazoa; phylum Chordata; class Actinopteri; order Atheriniformes; family Atherinopsidae; genus Odontesthes; species Odontesthes bonariensis. Next base: position 32,154,542 of record NC_134517.1, on the reverse strand, counting down.
TAGAAAATGTTGCAGTCTTTAAGAGACGTGAATGTGATGCGTGGCTTTTCAGGTGCTGTGTCTCAGGTGCTGGACAGTTTAGAGGAGATCCACGCTCTGACAGACTGCAGCGAAAAGGATCTGGATTTCCTCCACAGCGTTTTCCAGGACCAGAATCTCCACACACTCCTCGATGTAAGTGTCGGCGACCTGCAGCAACACCATGCACGACACCAGATAAATCAAAAAGCTACAGGAGAGTTTAGCTTTTTAAAGGCTAGTTTCTTTAACCATGACTGTGCAAATGAGGCAAAGCAGAATGTTGGTGACAACGGGCTGAAAATAGACATCAGATTCTACCAGCGTGCACAGATCTGAGGTGTCACACATTAAAGTCACGCCAAGAACACGTTGATCTTCAGCTTAATGTGCCGACAGCAGTGACACTGATGTCTCTGAGTGAAGGCAGGTTGATTCATTATTTAGATCGATAAGTCCTCTGTTTCTGTTGTCGTAACTTTAGCTGACATTCAGTAACCAGTCAGTTGTTTCCAGTCACTGTCGGTCGAACTGTGTTAATGCACAGAATTCATTCAGAAAGGCCTTCAGGCAGGACTGAGTCCAGTAATTTGGTTTTTCATTGTCTGAAAGACTTTTTTTGCTCTTGAATTCCACGTATTTTCCTGACATCTCCAAGCTCCCCTGCTTCAGAGATGGAAGCCACCACATAAAAATCATTATATAAGTCGTGAAGTGGCGTTTGCTTGTGGCTCAGATTTAACCCTCGGAGCGTGTTTTGTCCTGATTATCACCTGCAGCCCAGTTTGTTTTGCCAGCAGTTGATTTTGGCCACGCAAACCGAGAGCTAAAAACGACATTTTATGAAACATTCAGTGTAAATGCCTTCCTCCCAGCTTCGTGTGCAGAAAAGCTTGTTCCTCTAGAGGCGATTTAAAAAAAAAAAAAAAAAAAAAAAAAAAAAAAAAAAAAAAAAAAAAAAATTCACGTCGTTTTCAGACGTGCTGTTAAATTCCTCCCAATAATTCGCCTCTGAGTGCGTGTGTTGCTGTGAACTCGATGAATGGACGGTCGCAGCTTGTTTCTGTGACTCAGAGAACCCGAACCAGCTGAGCAGACTGTTGACCTACGACTGCTTCACCACATCAGAACCACCATGGGTCAGAGTCCCAGTTCCCAGCAGCCTGCTCAGAGGCTAAACCACACTTTAGATACGTTTGACTCAGAGAGCATCTTCTGTCTCCCTGTGTGCTTAATATCCGACTGTGTTTTCTGTCCCCTTGATCCACGGTCATTACTCAGCGCTCTGTGTTTCTTGTGTGTCTGACTGATTTTAAGCACTTAAAATAGCCTCTACACACATATTTTGTTCTACTTATTTTTCTTTTTCTGAAGCTTTTACATGCTGAACTAAAGTGTTTATTTTGAGAGTTTTATCCTTCAAGATGGGAACAAAGTTTCTTGTGGTTCGGTTTTCATTTCTCAGTTCGCTTTTTGTGTCGCTGAAATGAACTCGGAAAGTTTTCTGCTGATGTTCGTACAGCCTGAGCTGCAGCCAGCTGTTGAACACATGTTTAAGCCGAAGCCTCACCTGTGTGTCGGATATGTGAGTTTCCTCCCCTGCTGTTCAGTATGATGCACATCATTTAGAGTCACACACTCGGACACTGATGGCGCCTGATAAGGTGTAAAACAAACCTCAATGCTGTTTTCACTCCTCTATTAAGCACGAAAAACACACTGATTGACTTGTGGTCAGCACCGCAGACGTTCTGCTGACTAAAGGGTTTTTAAGAGGGTTAAAAGAAAAAGAAAAAGATGTTTAATAGACTTAAAGGAGTCCAGAGGGCACAGTTTGAGTTATTAAGTTTGAAGAATAAAAAAAAGTTCTGAGGAAGTCAGCTAGAAATCCACTCACACACAGTCTGAAGTGCAGGCTGTCTGTAGATGAGGTGCATTCTGGGTAATGTAGGCTGCTGAAAAATCTAATCAACTTTTTCATCTATTTGTGGATCCACAGCTGTAAATGAAGCGGTCCTACCATGTTTAGCAACACTTCTGCTGGGGAACTTTAGCATTTCAATGGTTTGATGTTCCGTCTGAACATTGTACTGAATGGTAACTGGACCCCCACCTCCATCTGTTCTCTCTGTAATTCGCACCCTCGTATTAATGTGATTGTTCAGCTTTGTAGACCTGAGAAATGAGAAGTTAATCTACCGTTTGTTGCGCCACATTAATACTCTGACAGCTGTTTTTAAAAAAAGCTCACATCTGCAGCCTCATCCCGTCTGCGACAACCTGCTGCACGCTTGAATGATATCAAAACTTTATTTGTGGACATTACCGGAGGTATCGCTGTGTTAATAACGACTGTGCCTGACGCATTCGTGACAGAGCTTGTGTGACTCGCTCAGCTGCAGAGAAACTGTTGGTGTCACACTGAGGGCAAAAGCTTGGTTATGACTGAGAATATTCTGGCTGTTAGCTGTTGAGTTTGCAGTCATCTGAGCATGTGGTCAACACCTCGGTAGCTTCTGGTTGAGGGACTGAGCAGTCGGTTCCTACGCTCTGCTTTTCATGGCTCAAACTCGTGCAGACATGAGTTCGTCTCGCTGCTGATGAGCTGCGGCAGATTCTGAGGTTCTGAGTCTGAGGTCAACCTTCATTTTGAGCCAATTCCACAGGCAGATTAGTCTCAGAAGGGTGAAAATCCAGCCTTCCAGGGAGCTCCTGGGACTTAGAAACTCAGCTGAAGAGAGATGAGTGTGTTGTGTTAAAGGCCTTGAAGAGAGTTGCGGGAGACGAGTGGATGTGCCAAGTGTGTGTGCAGCAGTGTCAGTGGGAGCCTGAGGATGCAGATGTCTCCTTTTCAGCCTCACTTCCACACCCCTGCCCTGCTCTGAAATGGGGGGGGGGGGGGGGTCAGAACGGGACAGAGGAGGCGAGACGGCCCTCTGAGGAAACAGTGGCGTCTGTTGTGAGAGGCTGCGGTGCCACTCGCAGGCAGCGCAGCCTCCATCGCTGTCTGAGCAGCCCAGACGCGGCACTCGGAGGTCCTGCAGACGCTGAGCGGATGGAGCGTTAGAAAACTCATCTGCGCTCAGGTGTTCCACACACACTGCTGTCTTTTGGGTGAGTGTGTGTGTTTTTTCCGCGGGTCTTCGTCCTGATGTGATCCGCGTTTGTCAACAGATGCCTCGAGGTAATTCTAAAACAGCCCAAGTGTGTGTTTCTGATGTGCGACGTGTACAAATAATGAGGTGGTTTAGTTTTCTCGTGTGTTCGTTTCTGCTGTTCATTTGGCTTAAAAAGGAGAAGGAAGTTGCCCTCAAGGAAATGATACCTCTATGTAAAAGATGTGCTGCTGTGGCTGTCGACACGCACCGATGCAGCCAGGGGGAGTTTCAGGTTTTTGTGTGACATATTAAACAATCTCACCTGTAAATATGTACTTTTAAAGATTTTTTCCTCTTGTATTCTGCAGATTCTTTGTACATTTTAGTTCATTATCATGCAACCGCCCCCTCAGAGGTTGGCTCCACTCTGCGTTTTGCTCGACAGAAGTAAAAAGATGTTGACAACTCTCCTCCTGAAAGCACAACAGTGTGTGTGTGTGTGTGTGTGTGTGTGCGTGTGCATGTGTGCGTGTGCATGTGTGCGTCCTCACTGGCTGCAGATCGCACGTTGGCCAAGACACACTTGCCCTGAGGCTTTCCAGTTAATTTTGGCAGTCTTGGACGTATTTTCAGAGAATATTGTGTTCTTTTTGTTTGACATGGATGCAGATACACACTTTTCAGGAGTTGTTTTGTCTTTTCCGGCCTTTATTCTCTTTCTCTGGTAATATTGGACCATCAAACACCTTTTGAAATACACGCACCTTTTTGTTGTCTGTTGTTTTTACCTCCCTCCGTGTGCTGGACAGTTCACAGGTCAATCACAAATGTGTTTACAGCTCATTTGTTGTTTCTTTTTTAGGAGTTTTCTCCATTCTGGCTCAAAAGTATCATCAGCTCATCCAGATTTCTTTTCCCTGACCAAAAACGGCACAGAACGACTTCACAAGCGTGACATTTTCACGTGATTATCCGTGATTGGTAGCTGTTTCAGCAAAAAGAAGAAAAATGAGGTTCTCAGGTGGTTTTGTGCCTTTAAATGTGTAAATAATGGAAAAAATGGGAAAAGCACATTATTTCTGAACCGATTATCTTCTTTTGTAAATACCCTCAGCAGGTTTCTTTAACCAGCAAAAGGAGCTCAGGATCTATGTGTTGTTGTAGATAAAGTGTTCAAAGGGTTGTTTCAGGTTCATCTTCCTCATGTTTACCCATGATGATGATGATGGTGGTGGTGGTGGTGGTGGTGGGCTTCAGCAGCTGGGGTAACGCTGCTGTTGCTGTTTGAGGGAGAACAGAGGAGCCATGGGTCTCATTGAACTGTGGGTACAATCCCCTGTTTGTCTGTGTGAGTGCGCGCCTTTCAGTGTTGTTCTGTTTACGCATCGGGCCACACACTCTGCTCATGTGCCATGCGGCAGCTTGGTTGTTAATTTTCATGCGTTGGTGGCTTTCGGTCGCCTGCGTTGAAAAAGCTTCTGCTTTGGTTTTAGCCACAGCCGCTGCCCACCTTCAGATTCTGTTTCAGCCTCTTAAATCTGTCCATGCTGATCTGGGACCAGTCCCCCGGTGCAGTTCTGATAAAAAGGCGCTCCGAGAGATGAGCAGAAAGCTTCTTTGTGTCGAGGCGGGAAATGTAAAATGAACAGATCAGAGATCACGGCTCTGACACTGGTTGCTTTGCTTGTTTTAGAAGTTTTCTTTAAGCCACAAATGACTCTGGTGGAGGGCGGTTATTACCACAGTAAAGAGGGTCCTGTGAATATCTGGTGATGCTGCAGAAATTAAAGTGGATTCTGCATGTAAGGGCGGATTCAGTCAGAATGATTAAACGCCCGCTTTGCTCTCCCTTCAAAGAGGAAAATGCATTTAGTTGAACTTCGGTTTGGGAACTTTGTTTGGTTTTTTGGTTTTTTTTTTTTGCTCCGTTTAGTTCCTAAGTTTATTCATCGTTCTCCATTTTTAATATTTTACTAACAGTCAATCAATCTTCATGGGGGGGGGGCCCTCAAAGATCCTCCAAAAATACTTTTCTTCTATTTGTTTTATCAAATTGTGACACCAACTTTTGGTTATTCCAGTCTGTGTTTGTGTAGCACATACATCACACACCCGTCTGTGTACACAGAGCCTTCGGTCACGTCACAAAATACTCACAAAATGATATTAATATAGACTTAATGGCAAAGAAGTGGAAGAAACTTCAAGAAAAGCAGATGAGTAGGAATTAATCCTGAGTGTTGAGAGTACACAAACCCGACAAAGAGCACGGTCAGTCGCCTGTAGACAAAGGAAATGATTACAGATTGGTGGAAGATCAGTGTCTATTTTCTCTCTGCAAAAATAAAGGCTGTGGTGGAAGAAAAATGTGTTAAGAAAAAGAAACTTTTAACCATATTGTCCCCACTTTCATTCATCAGAGGGAAAACATTTGTCAGTAGCTGTACTGTTTGAGTATTTTAGTAGCTTGATCTCCATCCTGAGCACACGGAGGAATGTTTTACATGGTGTACTTTTACCTGTTTAAACCGGATGCGAAACAGGTGTGCTTATATATGATGCAGTTGTGTTTAAGACTCAATGATTCTTCTTCAATTCATGGCCAAAAGCTCCTTCTCACACATTACTTTGTAAACAATGAGTTTTAAACTCATTCACATAGGGCTGTCGCGGTGAGGGAATCCCCACCGCGGTGACTCATAGCCGCTCAACAGCGCGGTATGCGGTGATATCGTATTTTTGTTCATTAGGCTACTTTCCACGACACGCAATGTTAGATGAAAATCGAGCGCATAATCCGTCTTTTTTCCCCAGCGATTCTGACATTTCACTTTGCTTTGCCTGTCATTTACTCGCTCACAGACCAACATAGCGGAGATCAAGCAGCGCATACCCCAGTTCTGCAACATTGTTGCAGACCTGCGCAAGTTTCGTTTAGCAATGACGGAGAAAAACGAAGCAGATCAGTGCAGCAGTTGAGCTCACGTGTCCGGGATACAGTTTTTTTAAACAGACTGCCGCCGACCAACCAACCCAAGCTGAACTTTAACTGTTTCCGCGAAGTTGTTAGAGCTTATTTCTGGCACAGCACATTTTTTAAATGTTTTTTTTTATTTTTTATATATAAATAGTTTCACCTACACAGTTTTGTTGAAATGATCAGGTATTTCCCAACAGCAAATGTGCACACCGAGCTGTGGTTCTGTGGTTTATTGTTGATATTAGACGGTCACATTTACAACGTTACACATTGGATAATAAGGGAAGATTCAAAGCCATAAAGTGTCCGGACTAGGCAGAGGAGTAAAGCCGAGATAAAGGTAGGCCACTGCATTTTAATTTAACTTCTATTGCTTCGACACTGAGTAGGCATATTCTTGTAATATCAGCTGCTGAGGGAGAATGAGACCACAACGAGTAGCATGCAGACGTGTGTGCGTGTGCGGTGCCTATATGCAAAGATGATGACAGAAACGCGGCACCTAGCTGTGTTAATGTGTTTCTCCTGCCTTGCGGGGAATATACAATGCATCATTATTACTGTGCTGGCTTAAAAAGAGTATCAGTTCTGTCAGTCGCTTTGTATCTACTGTGCAGTCTTAAAAACTCTTTTAGTTTCTCGAGTTGTTCTGCGCGTGCAAGGGGGCGTGCGGTGGTGGCGGTGGCCTGGACACGCACCGCGGAGGTCCTCTCAGCACCGCGGTGATTGCATTTTGCGGTTATCGCGACAGCCCTACATTCACATTGTGTCTAGCTGTTCAGAAAACACTGAACAGGTAACACTGTGTTACCTAAGTTTGTGAACCCTTTTTAAAAGGCACCGTATGTCTAAGTGGGTTTGAAACGAAGGTGTTTCTGGGTGAGTCTTAACCTTGTTTAAGTGAAAGTGTTTTTAAATGGTTTTATACGTCTCGCACTATGTTTCACCGACATCACACAGGTATGCGATAAATGTTTCATGAGAACTTTAAGAGTGTTTAAAGTTTGGGACACTTTACAAAAGTCCCACATGTAAAGTGTAACATTTGGGACTTTTGGTTTCTTAATAAGAATTCAGGAAAAGCTGTAAGATCTGGAGCAGTTTGGTCTACTGCAATGGCTGAAGCAGTCATTGATCACAGCGTTTCTCACAGTTTAACTCGTACGGATCAACTGACAGATTTCTCACTTTCTTTCATTTCAGCTCTACGATAAGATCAACACCAAGTCGTCCCCGCAGATCCGAAACCCCCCCAGTGATGCCGTGCAGCGAGCCAAAGAGGTGGCTGAACACACACTCATTCCCTCACTCAATCCCGTGTCTGTCCTTTTCCTCTTCACATGATAATGGCAGAATTCCCTCGCTTTTCTTTTCCCACTCAAACCTCTGTCGACTTTATTAATCCAACAGACCTCCTGCTCGCTAAAGCTCTAACTCCTCTCTACTGTGGATCATCTGCTCACAACCAGGCACAACCAGAGCTTCTCAAGGAGTAAAAAAACACTGCAACAAGTCATTTAAAACCAATGTCTTTAGACCTGGGGGGGGTCCAGGTCCAGGTCCGTGTAGCTGCTCGGTTTGAGTTTAGCTGGTTCGGGATCTGCTGTCGGAGCAGCTTTTATAAAGATCTCCAGCGTCTGACTTCATCCCTCCTTATTACAGACGCTGCTGGGTGTAGCAGACGCACACACACACCACAGCAGTGCGTCTGTTGACTATTAGCCTCCTTTTTCTCTCTTACAGAGTTACATTATCGTCTCCAGGGTCTGACTCTGAACTCATCACAAACCGTGAGTGTGGCTTTGTGTGTTTGCCTCTCAGTAGGCTGCAGAGTGGAGCTGCTGCTTAATAAGGAGGGTGGCAGGAGAGGGGGGTCAGCGGCGTGGATTTTAGAGGGCTTTTTGTACCCTTGTGTACGCAGGCGGCTGCACAAAACGCTGCCATGTTTGCGTTGTGCTCTTTGTTGAGGGAGCAATTAAAAAGCCTGAACAGCGAGGGAGTGGGTAAGGGGGTCACGTCGTAAATCCCACAGCTGTTAAGACAGGGGAAGCCATTTAGGGGAGCTTATTTTTTATGTGGCTTTGGTTCATGTCAGAGAGACCTGGCTCAATAACGCAGCTCTTTATATGAGACATGTAAGGCTGCTCGTAAAGTCTGGTTCATGTTTTCCTACTTAAATCAGCTGAAATTGTTCAAAGTTGTGGAAAGAGCCAGAACAGATGCTCAAAGTTAAGCTGCAGTTTTTGATCTGTCGATGCAGAACATTTGGTCAGAATAGAGTTCTAAACTGATGCACAGTTACTCCTCTTTTTAAACAATTTTGTCTGCTTTTTAAACCAAGGACAGCCATCCTGTTTTGCTCCGGGAGTAGATATTAAAGTAAATATTTCCACACTGATAACCAGCTGCCACAAGAACAAAGACACAACATGTGGTCGGTTTTTGTAGACTTTATGAGGGTTATGCACAGCCGGGATTTAGGAGAGACGATTGGTTTCCCAAAGCTTCTTCCCAGAAATCGATCCGGTTTTAACTCTTTCAGTGGAGTTTGCTTGTGTGCATCCCAGTCAGCTACCTTCACCACAAGCATTCCTTCTTTAATTTAGCTGGAACCCATAAAAGCACCAGCACACTGTCTTTAGATCCCCTCAGGTTTAAAGCATCTATCCAGGCCTCCAAATGAAAACAAATCAAGGTGATCTCGTACTGAATTATTGTCCTCAGTGGAAAACCCGTTTCTCCTCCAGCTAAGCGGGTAAAATACTGAACATGCCCCCCCCCAACTATCAGGTGGAAGTATTTTCATCCTGAATTTGAACTTTTTAAATAGTAAACAGTGGAATGCCTGATACGATGGTGGGTAACTGCTGCGGCGCACTTTGACCTCAAAGCATGTCGTCATTTATTCGTGGTTGGGCCTTTTAGGAAAGTCCCCTCTTCTTCCTCTTCCTCTGTCTCTGCTTTGCTCTGGCTGATTCGCTCTGAAACAATCCCACTTCAGCTTTCGGTGCACTCTTCTGCGGTTCCACCCCAGCAGGGCACTTTTTAGGTGCTTCACAAATCAACAACGCTCCTTTTCTGACTGCACTAATTCACTTTTTAAAAACAAAATTAGCTCTGTAAATACCTTTCTTGGGACTGAACTTTTCGTCTTCACACTAGACACTAACCCCTGACCTCTGTCGTGTCTCGCCTTTAAATTCTCACCTGTGAGCACTGAAAACGCCCTGTGTAACACCTCTTCCTGTGTCTTCCTCCTCTTAAGAGTTCCTCCCAGGATGGAGCAAGTGGCGCTTTGAAACATCTGGAATATGTAAGACCTCATCACACTACTGCCATGTTCACAATACAGCAGAGCAGAGCACGAGACGGGATTAGGTGGCGTTGCTTCAAAGTGTTAAGATGTTGGAGGCGGTTGAAGCGAGGAGGGCTGCTGTGTAGCAGATGTTAAATAAAACAGCAGCTTCTTTTTCTTCAGGTCCACATAAATACTTTTACAAAACTGCAGTGAAATTATGATACAAAACGAGATAAAACGACACAATAACCACGAAGCGGTTGGTGTGTCCAACCCCTCAAAGAAAGCTACGCATGTGAAAACGAAGCATGTGCACGTGACGCTGGCACACATGACCGTCATCGTGTGGCAGGAGTCGGCACCACCGTCAGCTACACATGCAGCGCAGGAAAACCCCTGAAGGGAAACGGTCTCTCAGGGAGCTCCTCAGTCGCCCTCGCCCTTAGAGCTGATTGGTCCAAATACGAGTAAAGAACGCTTGTTCTTAGGGGGCCCTACCCCTCCACTTTAGAGGACCCTTTTATTTCTACTGGATTATGGTGATGATATTTACACACATGCAGTGGATACAGTGTACCATGAGGTTCATCACAAACCTTAAACCTCTACACGTTACTCAGGTTGGACGGTCTGCTTTGTCATCTCGTAGTCTGCTCCCAACCTGGTTACTGAAACGATTAAAAAAAGTTGGGGAATTTGATTTTCTTTGTTCCAAGTTATTAATCCTTTTATTTATCCCTTAAGCGCTTAATAAACTAGGAAGAGGAGTGTTTAAATATGCTGCTCAGCTGAATCTTCAGGAGTCAGTTTCACTGACTGACTGTGCTGAATGACGCTTTCAGTTTGTAATAATTAATGGTTCTTTTGTATATCTACATGTTTATGTTGTTTTGTGTACAGTGTCTGTGAGTTTTGTTGGATTCATCCTGCTGGCAGAAGCTGCTGCTTTTGGAAAACAGATCTTAAATCTCAAGAAGTTTCTATTTCTTCGGGTTAAATGAACAAGATTAGATTTAAGTTTCTCTTTTCTTTTGGGGATCACGCAGCAGAGGTCATCTAGCCCTCCAGCCCCCCCAGAGAGTCGGGGGTTGTTTTGGATGGCTATGTGACCACTACTTCTTAAACCCTGAAAGGAAAGGTGTTCCATTTCCTGCAATACAAAGAGGGAGGGCCAAATGGAGGAACGGGCATTGCTCCTTTCATTCATATCACAGTCCTGCTCCAGCCTTTTCTGTACAAATATGTTCACTTTTGATTTTTTTCGGACCCACCCAGAGGGTCCAATCTTTGCTCTCTAATGACTGTGAATACTTGTGGTCGACTAACTCTACCTGGCAGAGTTTAAACTGGACGTCATGTTTTTGGCTTTGCATCTTTCTCTTGTTTGTACAGCGGTGGAATGAAAGTTTACTTTTATCGGATCAACGATCCTCTGCCTGGCAGTCATGAAGCGTTCTTCTTTTGTTGCTTGGTGGGGAGCAGCGAGCAGTTTGGTGCTTTACGGGACAAACTATGAAACATCGACATACAGGTCCTGGAGCACATGGTTCTGATAAATTGCCACACCGTGGATAAATGAAAAGCAGTTAATTATCGCTGGTTAACTTCGATACTGAAGGAAACCTCATGATGGTTACGACAGGCACGTCTGGTCTGACAGACACCGACGATAATGAGATTCTCAGGAAGCGTTTGTCAGTTTCAGCTCGAATGAATCCCACTGACTGACTTTGCTTTAGTGTTCAGGCTTTTGTCTTTCCTGCTGAAGGCCCATCGCACATAATATCCGCTTATTTGATTTAAATGAGGGTAAGAGTACAGGTCCTCTGTAATGAGCTAAATTACAGAGGACCTGTAATGCTGATGTATTGTAGCATATGGTTTTGATATGCCCGTAAGAGCTCACTCATGAATGTAACAAGCAAATGTGATTTAGAGATAATTAATACCTGCATGTATACGCACTCTACACACCCCTCTGCTTGCCAAGCAGCAACTCCACAATGCACACACACACACACACACACACACACACACACCCCCGCTCAGAGGCCTCCCCTCTACAATGCCACATTCACCAGTCAGGCGCAACATAACTGAAGCTGACATCAAACTAAGTGACTTAAAAAGTGCAAAAGGAGGGGCAAAGCCTTGGCCAGATTCCTTGACTCGCTGTGTTGTGTCCAAAGTGGGTCTCACACTGGCTGTGGACCTGAGCGAGGAGGCGTCGGGGGAAGCATGAGGCGGGCTTTGGGGTCCGCATACACTGACTGAGGTGCAGCATATACAGGAGGTTGTGCAGGTGTGAGCGATCTGGGCTCAGAGACGGAGAGGAGCTCTGGCGGATTAAAACAAACTCTTCTCTCTGCGTGTCCTCAGGTACTGGAAGAGATCTCCTGCTACCCAGAGAAACACGAAGCTAAAGAACTCAGACGGATACTGACGCAGCCTCATTTCATGGTGAGTCAAAATAGAGATGCACATATAAAGCGGATAAGATCAGGCACACGGGTGCAGGAGGCCCTTTAACAAGCACTCGGGGGTCTGGTGCAACACACTTCTGAGCTCAGCTGCCAAGTAAATAGAAATGTGGTTCATATCTCTACTCTGCAACTTCCTCAATGCTTTTATTTCCTCTGCCTGTGCACAAGGTTCGGAGCTGTAATGACAGACCTAATCCTGTACATCGCTCAAAAGTCAGGGGCAAACTGACCCAAAAAAGAAACATCTACATCCAGGAGTTCAGATTCAAAAGTACATCCCTCTCCGTGCTTGTCTGCTGCTTTCCACACTAATCCTACCACATTAACGCCTCTGATTACCTTCTCTGATCAATAACCTGCTCAGTATCGGCAAAACAAACCATCAGAAATGGAAGGAGGGGGCGGACACGAAAAAGAAAGCAGGCTTAAGAGGTGAGAAATGTATCAAAATGAAGTGATGACGAGGGAAAGGCTCAGTAATGAAGATGAACGATAGGAGAGGCTGCAGACTGTGAGGTGAGAAAGAACGGGGATCAGTAAGGCGTGTCTGATGTGATGTGCTGTGTTGGGTCAGAGGCCTGGCCGTAAGCTGACGTGTTCTACATTCCAGCAAGTTCAAGTGAAAGCCAAGAGAGCTCGAACCGCGGCAGGTCCCTGTGTTTGTTGCATGAGTCTGTAAGTGGCTCTGAATTCTTTTTAGGGAAAATATTTCCCCAAAGTCAGTGTTTTTGGGGGGTGGGAGAGACACTTTGTTAAAGCAAGAAGATGAGTCAACATGGTGTGAGCAAATACGTTGTTTCTGATAGCCAGCAGGAGGCAGCTCCGAAAGACATTCAGTCATTATCAAAATGAGTTTATGGTTTTAATCTCTCATTTAAAGTTTTCTCCAGCACAGCTTGGTGCTCACCGACGTTAAAGCAGGGTGAGGTTGAGGCTCTAATAAGTTGGTGCTCAGTGGGAGGGCACAGTGTCCTGGGGTTTTCAGTTGGATGCGCTCACTCGTACGTCCTGTGTCATTAAATGGACACGGTAACGTGTTTACACACAGTCTGTGCCTCTAATGAACTGAGTTAAGATTACTTTCTCATATAAACTGTGAGGTTTATGATATCAGATTGTTATTATTATTATTTTTGAGGTTGGTTCTGTGGAAAAGTGAATTTCTCCAAGACAGGTGAACTTTGACAGCAAATGTACAGCGTTAGGAAAAAGAACGCTACACTGACAGTGCAGAGAACAGGATCTGTGCAATTTCACATCCTTTTTCTCCTCTTAATGATCCGATGTGCACAGAAACCTCACACCAAGTATCTGTTGGTTGTAAATTTAACACGCTGTTGATTCTTAGTGTTTTTTGGACATTTCATAGTTGGAACGAGGCATCGGTTCTTTTTTAATTCTCCGTCCTGCTTTGTAAACTTCTCTACTGCATTCACTCGAGCCCCCCACACAGCGTGGAGGGATCGGTTGACCCGTTAACCTTGACCTCACTGGGGCGCACACTCAGGCAGACAACCTTACCTTCCTGTTTGTCTCGGGACACGTCGGATGTATTTTGACATGGGAGCTGGAGAGGCTGCTGTTCCCTTGGTGTTTCTCTGCGGTGTGTTTCTGAATGTAAAACGCTGAAGGAAGACGGCGATAGGTTTCCACCTTTTGTTGAGCTTTGATTCCTGTCTTCTGGAGTCCACACCGGTTTGTTAAAGTGCCACTCAAGGTGCCCCTGTGGGTGTCAAAGGAGTGAAATCAAACACTCTGGGGGTGAAGGGAGCTCTGGATGTGCTGCATATACATACACAGAGCAGTGCATCGGTTGAAGTTGAGATTGTAAACCTCCAGCTCAGATTGAACCAGGACAAGTATGGACAATAACTGACATGGTTCATAGCACACAGTATGAGCCCAAGATATTTAGTTTTCCTTCTCAACTTGATTGAATTTGCTAATAATCATCCCTTTTTTGCGTTTCTGAGTGGTGAAAGCTGCAACACAACAGCTTTCACCACTCAGTAATGTTGCCATTCCTTCTCACCACACTTAAAACGTTCTGGGATTGCGACTATGCCAAACAATGAGAGAGTTTTAGGTGTTATTTTGTCACCTTTCTTCTTGTAAACATGCCTTAAAGGGATAGTTCGCCTCGTTTGACATGAAGCTGTATGACATCCCTTACTAGCAATATCATTTATGAACATTGACTTACCCCCTGCTGCTTCCTGTGAGCAGAGTTCCAGCCTCGTTTTGGCTTTGACGAAGGTAGTTCGGCTAGTTGGCTGGGGCCACAAAAATAAAGCGTTTTGCTTCTCAAAACAATATGCGTTCAAAAGAGTAATACATTTGCATCACAAAATCATTCATCCAGAAAAAGTCAGACCTCACAATCGCTTGGCGCTATTTCTCTCTACCTTCGTATCACTGCGGGCTGTGTAGACCGTGCAGACCGAAGTGCTGACCGAGCACTCCCCTGCTTCCGAGCAGTAAACACCATAACAGGTGCAGCTGTCGGCAGTTTGCAGTGATATGAAGGGAGAGAAAATAGCGCTTTATTTTTGTGGCCCCAGCCAACTAGCTGGACTACCTTCATCAATGCCAAAACTCAGCTGGAACTCGGCTCACAGGACGCAGCAGGGGGTAAGAAAATGTTCAGAAATAATATTGCTAGTATGGAATGTCATCCAGCCTCATGTCAAAAGAGGCGAACTATCCCTTTTAAGGTGAGCAACTGTACGATAGTTGCCCCAGTTTTTCTTTCCAAACTCTCCACACATTCTCGACTGAGGACAGGTCACTGTAGCTGCCATATGGATGCCGGTGATCTCTGATCCTTCAGACGGCACTGCATCAAAAACCGTCACCCGTCTACAGCTGATAGAACCACATGGACAAAGATTACAGTGGGAAATCTTTGTGAAGCACTACAATACAGAGTTACATTCGGAAATGCCACTTCAAACTTTACTGTCCAAAAAGAAGCCTTTTGTTGGCCTTGTTCTGTGCGCCTGGAGGCTTCTGGGATGGGCTGACACAGTGGAGACGTGTGCTGTGCTCAGACCAATCAGTGTTCCAGATCTTTGTTGGAAGAAATGGACCAAAGACCAAAAGCAGCATCCAGACTGTTCCTTGGCAAAGATCACTTCCACTTCTGTGATGGCAGCATTAATGCAGAAAATTTCTCTGAGATTTTACAGCAACATATGCTGCCTTCAAGACCACATCTGTTCCGGGGACATTCATGCATTTTCAATTTCAAGAGCACATTCTGAACACGTTACCAAGTCACGACTCAGGAAGAAGAGGATGCGGGTTACACTAACCATGATAACCCCACATTGTTGTACAAGAATGAGACAAAATAACAGCTGAAACTCTGCGGTGCCTGGTGTCCTCAGCGCTACGCCAGAATGTCAAGGAAACGTCCTCGGTTTAAAGTCTGAGTAAAGAAATCTGCATTCTGTCACATTACAGAAAGATGTTATGAACCACTCGGCCAAACATGAAAGATGAAAACAATCACCATGTTGATTCTGTTAGATCTCAGAATCACAGGAAAACAGATCTCAGTGAGCCACACTAATGATCATTGTTTTAATCAAAGCAATCTGCGGAATCACAGGCGTACACTGTAGATTCATTTCAATTCAATTCAAAAATACTTTATTTATCCCAGAGGGAAATTAAATGTTGATGTAACTCAATTAAATCAAGGAGTTATTATAGATGCTGATGGCTGTGGGCAGGAAAGATTTCCTGTAGCGGTCCGTTTTGCATCCAAACTAAAGAAGCCTTTGACTGAAGAGACTCTGTTTTCCGATAACAGTCTCATGGAGAGGATGTTCAGGGTTGATATTAACTCTTTCGATCGCCCTCCAGCTGTGGACTAAGTTACCAGCATTGTTAAATTTTGCAGCCTTTATTTTGCCAGATATGTTTCAGCCAGAATTTGAGCATGCGAGCGAGGAAGGAAGAGACTCAATCACAGCAGCGTGTGCCGGTGTATCCGTTGATCCTTACTGTCTCCGCTAAAAATGTACACAGCAGGCAGGTGGAGAGTGAGACGGGTGCAGCTGGTAATACTTAATTCTCTATCAACCTGCGTCTGTGAAATATCAACCCACCCAGCCTCCACGGACCGTAGCTGCTCCTGAAACTGCGGTTCTCTCATTAAATCTGCTGCCCTCGAACATCTGTTGCCAGATCTGAAGTGGTTCAGCATTTCAGCTTCACTCTTCACCAGATTAATCCAGCTGTTCTTTATCTCTGCAGTTTGAGTAGAAAGTTCTGCCAGTTCTGGCATCTAAAGAAGAGGAAGACAGAGCCGCTATTTAGTTCAAGGCTAATACATCACATTTTTCTATTCATAATCATCCAGTGTTAATAGTTATATAATAATAGCTTTTTCAGGAGTCCTCTAACTACTAGCCCTTTCTTTCTTTTTGTCCCAACATGAAGGGAACATTGAACGCAGTCCCTTTCAAAGCTTTCAGTATCTCATTTGACAAATGTTTAAAAAGCATCTCAATCAGAATTTTGTCAGAAATGTTTTTAGTGTAACGACTGAATTTTAAAACGAGATTTAAATCTCAGATATTGATTCGAGCTTCAGTCTGTTGGAATGTGTTAAAATATCTCATCCAGTTGAAACACGGGGTCCACAAACCTTAGCCCACGTTTCCTCCCTCTGACTGTTTCTCTGCGTGAGCGCAGGCGCTGCTGCAGGCCCACGACGTGGTCGCCCACGAAGTTTACAGTGACGAGGCTCTGCGGGTGACCCCTCCGCCTACCTCGCCCTACCTGAATGGAGACTCCCCGGAGAGCGCCAACGGAGACCTGGACCTGGAGAACGTCACCAGAGTCCGTCTGGTCCAGTTCCAGAAGAACACAGACGAGCCGATGGTACGCTGTCTCACAGACTGAGCTGTGCAGAAAGCCATGTGGTGGCTTTTTGTTGGAAGATCAGATCACTGATGGTGTTACATCGGAAGTGTCTAAAACTTTCACACGATAACGCATTTACCTCCTGCAGCACAGCGGTGATAACAGATTGTTTGTGTTATTTCACGCAGGGCATCACACTGAAGATGAACGACTCAAACCACTGCATCGTTGCAAGGATAATGCACGGAGGAATGATCCACAGACAAGGTGGTGTCACCTGCACCTGCAGCATTTTATACATTTCTACCTAAAAGTTCTCTGTTTCTTGTCACTAAGCAGATTTATATTATGTAAGTCCAACCAAAACCAGATTTTTTTTTTAAATGAATGTATACATGTATGTAATCACTCTGCATGTATATACTAAACTAGGCTCAAATGGTCCATCTTTTTGCTGCTTTCTACAGTAAAAGCGTACACTTATATAAATACAAAGAAAGCTGCCGACATTCATGGCCCAGTTTATGTAACCGTCCTGATTGTAAAGTGAATGTTTTAGAGATTTTAAGAGATCATAATTGTGCACTGGGACTTTTTGAATAACTTTACAACAAAAAAAAACTACCTCAGACTTCGATTTGATATCAATTCAGTTCATGGATCTTCTCTATAAAGAGGATTTTTATCTGTTCTCACTTAATTCTCGTCCATTTTCTCCAACACGAGGCCAAAAAGATTTTTTTTAAACAGTTCATTATATTTGAGATATTAACAATTTGTTTAAGATGCTTTCTTGTTTTTTCTTTTGTTTTCTGGAAATGAGCTTTAACACACTCCTCTTATCCAAGGCTTTAGATTCCTGTTTAAAGCACAGAGCTCTCTGCCAGCTGTTAACCCTGAAGTTGTCCTTCCACAATTGTTTTGCAGCTTCACTGTTATTATTCATCTAAATCTTCAAGTCTTTTTAAATTACCGGTAAAGAACAAAAGACTCCATTTTCACTTAGCAAGCAAAATGTCGGCGCCCTTTCTATTGTGATGGTGGCATCCAGTAATTAACCCCTTCACCTTAATTACAGAGGATACTTTCTCCTGCTTTTGTCGTGGTGGGAATAATAGCAACAGAGGCTAATGAAATGTTGCACGACTTCTTTTTTTTTTTCTTCTATAACTTCTCATTTTCTTTCAGGAACTTTGCACGTTGGAGATGAGATCAGGGAAATCAACAGCATCAGTGTGGCCAACCAGACTGTCGAGCAGCTGCAGAAGATGCTGGTGAGTTCATGAGGACTGAGTCTCAGCTGAAATAACCTAAACCCAAAGTTCTGATTGTCACTTAAAGATGAACAGTTTCTCTCAAAGACATCACCAGAGTTGACAAGGTGTGGAAACTAACAGCAGGAGTCAGAGAGGGAGGAGAAGAGGTGATAAAATAAAAAGATATCAAAGAAATAAGTGACCTGAGTGACGGCACATTTTACAATCCGGCAAATGAAACAAAACGTTTCTGAGACGCTCCTGGTGTAAAGGATGGAAAAAAAACTGTGTCCTAAGCAGAGATGACGACGCAGTTCACTGTGCCAGCCACCCTAACGGAAGAGGATCGCAGCACTTTGCCAAAAGCAGAAGAAGACTGGATGGAGGCCAGTGAATAAGGCAGCGAAGACTCTGCAGGGCTCAAAGCTCTGATCTCGTGTTGTCAGACTTGTAACTACAGACCTCATTATTATATGCAGCTAATAATTTGCATGTATGCAGATCTTCTTTTGTGTAACAGGCAATGAAATTACTCACTAACCTTTCACTGTCAAGAGTAACATCTGAATCTGTTAATTCGTCACACGTTTGATAACAAATATATTGATACAACCATTTCCAGCCACACTGAGCTTCGGTTACAGTTTGCTTACCATGTAAAGTGTAAAACCTTAAATGTTGCAGACAGAGAAGAAACCTTGTTGTGAGCCACCAGTGAAACTAATGTTGCCACCTGCTGCTGATACCATCAAATAAGAGTAACCAATCAAAAACCAGGAGAAATCCCTCAGAAATACAGTCACCTTCCAAGTTTCTATTGAAACTGTGAGCTGGGAAATGGTATTTTATGATTAAATAAGATCCTCCTCCTGAAATCCATATCAGTGCCACCGTATGCTTTGTCACCAATAAGCCTTGTTTCCTCCACACTCTGCCACATAAAGACAGCAAAGATGTGTGAGGGGAGGAGATGTTGTCATCAGAGGGTATGAGCAGTTCTGTCTTTAACCCTTCGTTCATTTTTTAACCAATAAATAAAAACTGTATATTGTAGGTGTTTTTATTTATCAGATTTAGCAGATAAAACATAATCGCAGCATTTCTTCGTAATGACAGACGTGTGTCTGTGTGCAACAGATTTGAATTGAATCACTTTACATTGTTGTAATGTCACATGCTGATCGAAGCTATAACTCACAGTAATGTGTGTGTGTGTGTGTGTGTGTGTGTGTGTGTGTGTGTGTGTGTGTGTGTGTGTGTGTGTGTGTGTGTGTGTGTGTGTGTGTTTCTGTGTGTGTCCACAGAGGGAGATGCGAGGCAGCATCACCTTTAAAATAGTGCCGAGTTACCGGACGCAGGGCTCCTCGTGTGAGGTAACGGCTCCTCTTCTTCTATAATTGTGATTGTGAGCTCCTGACCTGGTTACTAACTGCTCGCCTGGTTACTCAGCGTGTGCGTGCGTGTAACCAAAGTATGTTGCGTGTGTGTGTGTTTCGCTTGGGTTGGGTCAAATATTCAGCACACCAATTTCACAACCAAGATACCGGAACTCTGTTCATCCCCACCTCCTCCACCTCCTTCTCTGGAATCACCGGGAATAAGTCGCACCTTTCTGTGTGATCCCGTCCTGTTCTGCCCGGAAACCAGCCGCTACACCCGAACACACACACACACACACACACACACACACACACACACAGGGGCAGACAGAATACCAGGAAACCTCCATCTGTGGAAGGAGTTAAACTTCGGGTCAGTCGGTGTTTCAGTGTCCGCTGGAAACGCTTCAGCAGCGGACCGTCTGTTCCTCAACATTTGGCTCGGATTTATTTTGTGTTATAAAGCTGCTGTTTTTTTATATATTCAATGAAAATTAAGGCAGATTTAAATATCAGATGGACTCCTTAAGAGACATACAAAAACCAGCCTTAATAAGCAGAGGCATCCTCTTTGAGAAGGTTTCTACAAATTTAGATGAGATGCTTAAAGGAAGGACACATTAGGAGCCATTCCCTGCTGTTTGTTCAGGTTTTTTTTTTAATCTAGCCATAACTGGTGTGTGATCGTGTGAAAAAAAGCACAGTGTAGCCTGTAACGTCTCATAGACGAAGAAGTGTGATATGAGTGTGCGTGAACAGCCTTTTGAGCGTTCAGTTGGGCGAGAAAAGCTGTAGAAATGCAGCATTTTTACCATTCAGTTCACACTTCTTCAGATAAACGAAAAGGAAATCATCCTCACATGATCAGCAGACATCTCTGCAGCTGTCGTCCTTATCAGACAGAGACCCCACAGTGATTCTACAGATAAAGACCCTCTGGATAAAGGTGATCTGGACAGATGAGTTGGTTCCTCACAGTTCCAGCAGACATATTTGGTGCAGAGAACGGAAAACCTTTAAACCAACTGATGAACCAACAGTGGATCCTCAGCTCTTTAACAAATTCACCAAAGAATGGGGGGCTCATTAAATGATCAGATATGAGGTTAAACATTTCAGCATTTCCTCTAAAGGAGGCAACACTAGTTTGTAAAGCCACTTAGTTCTTCGGGTCTTTTTATTTTTGGCAGCAGTGTCATTGAGGATCGAATGTTTTTTTCTTTTTTTTTTAAATTGGGATCAAAAAGCAACATTTTTCTTTAGAAACTGTTTCCACGTAGTTATTTCCCAATGACTGTAAACTCGGAGTTAAAGGACTGTTCAGACTCGGAGCGATTAAAGGCTGATTGAGACATTCCTTTGTGTGCACAGCAGGCTTTGTCATCAGTCATTTTAAATGTCAGTCTCGCAGCACAGGGGCGAGCTTTTGTCAGCCGATGTTATGACAGCACTGATGATTTTATCTGCAGCACATCACCATGGTAATAGCTGCTGGTTAATACAGTGGCCGCTTCCTCCTAATCCTGACATCTACAGTAAAAAAAACGAATCGTTTGTGTGAGTCAGTTTTTTTTTTATAGATGTAGATGTAGAGTGTAAAGAGCAGCAGGGAACCAGCGGCAGAGCCCTGAGGGTAACATTTCTGACGGCTTCGAGGAGAGTAAAGATGAAAATAAAAGCTTCAAACACCCGTCGGAATGGGCTTTGATTGCAGGATTAGGTTTTTGCAGCTGAAACTCCAAACTAACCTTTAAGGTGAAGAGTGTGAACCAAACACACTGAAAACAACTGTTTCTGTTTAAGAGGTATTTCTGTTATTTTGTCCGCCCCCTTTTTTTAGCATCTGTTGACACACTTTCGCATTCAATTACGGACGACCAAAAGGCCTGAAATGCAGACATAAAAAAGCCCATGTGCATGCAGCATGTATGAACGTGAGGGCTCTCATCTTCACCGCGCTGAGCTGCTCTTTGATCGGAGCAGCTTCAGAGTTCTTTGAAAACAAAAGATTATATCAGCAAGTGTTCATTTAAAGAGGTAAATGATGGAAAGATCTCTCAGAGGGAGGGTGAGTGGGGGAAAAAAAGAATGTAGAAACAAAATTTTTAAAAAACGGTGTCAAGCAGAAGGACTTTTCAACCTGAGCCAGATCCTAAAAAGGAGCAGCTACAGGAGCTAACCCAGCAGAACGAAAAGGCCTTTTGGAACAGATGGGGAATGTACTCATGATTATTTGAAGATGGATGGAAAAAGATAACCGTGAAAAAAAGCGCTTATCAAGGTTTAAGTCAGAGGAAGCCTTTACTCAAAGTCATGCAAGCAAACCACATCCATGCTGTAACTTTTTATCATTTTACAAACTTAAATGTTTCAAAGCTATTTTCATTGATCACCTGAGGTTAAACTGATTTGTTTAGAAGCTTCCTTTAGTTTTTACTCATCATTTTTGCTCATAGTTTAGATTTATCGACACAGAAACGTTCATGGCTCACTTCAGTAGTGTGTTATGTCCTCCGTTCAGTCTGATTTCAGCTCTTTTGGTCCTCCAGCGTGCTTTGAGCTGTGGCGGTCTGTGTTAGTGATGACCTCATAGTTTCTGCTGCTCAGATCAGAATGTCCTGTCAGTGTAGCGCCCCCCTGTGGTGATGCAAGGACATGCAGGCTAGAGGGCCGCAAGTGATGCCGTCTCCCATGTTTTGTTGACGCATTTCATTACGTCAACGCTGTGGTGGGTCTCTATTGTGTTCTAAAATAAACCTTCTCCATCGCCTACAGTTGCTGCCCAGAAATGTATGAGCGAGCGTGTGTGTGTGTGTGTGCGCTGCTGACCTGTGTGTCTTATTTCAGAAAGAGTCCCCCACCACCTCCAGGCAGTCCCCTGCCAATGGCCACTCCAGCATTAACAGTTCTATCTTGGTAAGGACCCCCACCCCCAGAAAACCCCACAGACAGACCCACAACCATCTCTCTGTCCCCTCGGCTGTGTCATGGTTTTCCTACATGTCCGTGTTTCTCCGTGTTAGCGTACATTCATCGTGATCTGTGTTTAGTTTCTGAGCTGCGGGTGTTTCAGCTGCAGTAAGATTTAGACGCAGGCGGGTCGTGACGTGGGTCACCTGACCTCCCCGTTCATCTGTTTCAGCCGAAGGGCCCCCCTCCCCGTGTCCGATATCTCAGTTAACAAATTGGTGTGCCTCAGAAAGCCTGCTGCATGCTGTGCCTCGGTGCTGACGCAACACACTAGGTGGTCACAAATGGTACAAGTAGGGACACATTTCTGCACCAATCAGGTCCTGCAGGCCCGTTATTTCCCCGCCGAGGCTCCAAACAGACACTGTGGTCGTGCTGATGCTGCTTCGCTTGCTCTGTGCTTGCTTGGTTGCTCCACAGCCAGATCTGCTGGAACAGATGAGAATTACTCTCTTCTCCTTTCCTCTGTCCTCTCTGTATCTTCCTCTTCTTTTTTTTTTTTTTGTTATTTGTTTCTGTCAACAGTCGTAGCTAAATTGCAAATAGATGTGCATGCAAATGTTGTGTGTTCTTTAAATCTTGTTCACTGATTCTACCTTTCTAAATCACATCTTTCTGTAATGACTGGTTCACTTGCACAGGACCTGCCATCCACCATCCAGCCCAAGGGTCGACAGGTAATCAAGTCACCTACTCACCTACCTGTACTCACACACTCCTCAGTCTCCTGCTACATTTATCACATCCCATCCCTTACTCAGAAATGTGTGTCTTGGCTCCTGCCCAACCCTATTTTTTGCCTCAGAAAACTCATTAGTGTATTAGATTAACATCCGACAAGTCAAATTGACTGGATTACTCACGATGTGGCCAAACCCAACAATGAAGTTCTAACAAGAGCCGTTTCTAGATTAACTTTGGCTCTCGAGTTCATTTAGAAACGGCTCATAGACTGATAACGGTGACCATCCTCAGCCTTTAACATTTGTCAGAAACACTGCTTATAGTCTGTGTTTCTAAAGAAACTACAGTGTCCGTACTTTTTGTTACCCGACAGAGTGGCTCTAAAAGCCAGAACACACCAGCGCAAAATAACGTCAAAACAGCCGCTCCGATTGTTTTTTTTGTTTTTTTAATTAAAACCGCCCACATCAGCAGCGTCTTTGCCACTCGACGGCTCTCTTGGATGCACCACCTGACACAAACCAACCAAACCTTTTTAATTACACCCGCTCCAAACAAATGTATCCTGGCTTCTTTCCCACATCAGCTCGTCCTCTATAGCGCTTTAGCATAGAACAGGTTACGCATCCAACGAATTTGTAAATCGGATGAGGAGAAATTTAATTATTTAGGTTGAGAAATAACTGACTACACGAGGCACAATCCCATCATTAAACCCTGTCAGAAACAGTTTAAAAACAGTTTAAATAGTCTAAACTAATGTCTCAATGTGGCTGAAAACTTAAATACTTAATTCTGTGATACAAATAGTTTTAATGTAAAAGTAATTATGTCTTTTATAGTTGAAGTTTATGCTAAATCCCACTGAATGATGCACTCTGCTACCTGCTGACAGAAGCTGGTTATATCAGTATTGTCCCTTCACTAGTGAGGTGTGAAATGTGGGATTATTTAAGTAAGTTTAGGCCATTTGCAGTCAGAAAACAGGGTTAGGGTTAAGGAAGCTGAATCAGGCACTGGATATGGAGGAAAAACGTTGTCATATTGGTCTTATCATGAGATTTGTCGACTGTATGGAAACTGTAGGTCATCGTCCTTTTAAAGAGGAAATATTCACTTCTGGGCCAAAATCCATTTTGATTAACTCGAGACTTCACACTTAAATAGGCTGCAGATGTTCACCTTTTATCTGACCCATGAGAAGCTGAGCAATCCAAATTACACTTTCTTTTGAGGTCATCTTGAGGGTAAAAAAAAAGATTTTATTGATTTTGAGAGCATGCCTCTTGGTCCGAATCATTTGTTTTGCCGGTAACAACGCACACGTCTTTGTGACCCCCTCTCCTTTCATCTGTTCTCTCCAACAAACACCAGATTGAATAAATCACACTGCAGTGGTCACACAGTGTTGGACGGCTACAGAGTACATAAACATGTGCAGAAACTGTCACGTAGAGGTCTTCATAAGTCCATGATTCAATAAAAAAGTTGAAAATGACCCAAAAATTAAAAAATCTGGATCAAAAGAGCAGTACAAAAGCAAACTCAGAGAGTCTCACATCTGAGCAGCTTTCTCTGTTGCAGTCATGTTGAAACTATTAAATAGACGACAGGAAAAGGCACAAAATCTATTACAGTTAACAGGTGATAACGGTCAGAAACTCACCCGGAACATGGAAAAGAAAACTTTAAAGATTGAGTCAAACACTTATCAAGACCTGCACTTGCTTATATATATATATATATAAGTTTTGCTTTTATTTTACAGTGACATCAAGCGATTTTAGTCGGTGTGTGACCGCTGTTGTGTCATCAGTCTGACTCTGTAGCGCTTCCCCACTTTAACCGTTTGTTTGGTAACAATGGCACAGGCATTGTTAAACCACTGATCCTCAGTCGGATATTAATCAGTCAGATTAGCTGCAGTAACATTTATAGAAACGGTTCGACTCCTGTTAGAACAGAAACTGTAGGCGGCATTAACTGACCCTCACCCCCCCACCCCCGGTGTCATCCCCTCTGTGTTGATGTGTGCGCACCCTCCTCACACAAACATCTCTCACCTCCTCTGAGATAATCCAGCATTGTTGACCTGTTTTCATGGCGAGATTGTTTTCAGTTTAAGACAAATGAAAGGTTTGTGTGAGTAACCAGCAGAGGGCAGTAGACCATCATTTTCTTCCTGTCTGTAAAGTTTGATGAGGCTAATCTCCCTGTCTGACCACCATGAACCCCACACCTCCCTCCCTTCCAGCACCGTGACCCCCACACAGTTGTGTAGACATGACACAGCTGGTTTGCTGCATGATGTATGTGATGCTTTCAAATCCTAGATTGTATCCAGACCTTCAATCAAGGACAAAATGTCTGTTAAGGTAAGAGACAGCCTTCTTCGACCCCCCCCCAAAACAGATAAAAGACACAACATCCCCTTCTGAGCTTTTCTCCCAGACACTTTCACACGAACAAACGTTAGTTAAAGCTGTTTTCAGGCAGAATAAAGCCACAAACAATGCCTGTGCCCTAATTACCAGTATACAGAGGCTCATTATTAGCCGAGAAGTGTTTGGGTTTAACACTCCTTCTTGGAAACTAGTTTCCAAGTCTGCAACAAGAACCCCCCCCCCAACACAACCCACCACCTCTGGAAAATCCACTGCTCATTACTTTAGGCCTAGCTGTCAGATCCGTTCACCATGTAACCACAATTATCTCTCTTTTCGTTTCATTGCACCTCTCCTGACTCTCACACCGTCCACCTCTTTTAATTGACTCGCCACCCCCCCACCCCTCTCAAACCTCCGCCCATCAGTGGACTCCAGAGTTTGATCTCTTTTTTCGTCTTTCTCTTTTCCACCTTAGATCTATGTGAGGGCCCAGTTTGAGTACGACCCGTCCAAAGACGAACTCATCCCTTGCAAGGAGGCCGGCGTCCGATTCCGCGTGGGCGACATCATCCAGATCATCTCCAAGGATGACCACAACTGGTGGCAGGGCAAGCTGGAGAACATGAAGAACAGCACAGCGGGCCTCATCCCGTCACCGGAGCTGCAGGAATGGTGAGAACCATTTTTATTATATTCATGTAGCAGCTTTCCAGCTTTTAGATGAGATAGCCGAGTTAAACAAACACCACCAAGAATTTATTGAAACTGCATTTTAAATACATCTTTTAAAAGGTGTAACTTTGCTCATCTGCTTTGGTCAAAATACCACAGGGACTGCCCCTTTAAACTGTCAGTTTACAGCTTTTACACTATTATTAGTCACACTAGCACACACCAAACCCGTCCTCAGTTCGACCGTGGACAGCTCGGACTGATCGTCCTTCAGATAAAGTTTCATCACAAGTTCTGTTGATGAAGAGTCTCAATCATGGTGAGAAAAACTGTGATGAACTGAAGAAGCCTTTCGGATAAGAGAAAAAAAAACGTCTTTGGGATCCAAGAAGTCCAGTTGTCCTTATTCAAGCTCTTATGATCACAAGTTACTTGATGAGTTAAACAGCACCACAGATCGGATGATTGGGTTAGACAGTTGAGAGGTCAGATTTCCTTCCTGGGACATATAACACAGGAAAATCTATCTAATTTCTTTATGAAATTAAGTCATCTCTATGGCTAATGAGGAGTTCATATTTGCTGTTGATATCAAAGCAAAAGAGCTTCGACTTCCTGTTTCAGAGGTATGAATGCAGGACTATTTTAAGTTAGACGGAGTGAAGATGGAGATGAAGGGCATTTCTGCTCTGAGCTGTGAGACCCAACTATATGCTGTAGTAGTGTTTTTTCGTGTCTCCTTTAAGAAATCAAAGGTTTCTTCAGCCCTTTATTTTACCACATTGCCTCCGCACCCTTTTGAGATTTAAATTCCAACAGGATATGTGTCTCGTATTGATGTTTATCAACACCTAGATTTCCCCTCATCCGTCAGAGGATTTCCTCTGTCGGAGTATAAACGACAAAAAGTGCCGGTTTGTAAAACCGCTACAACAGCTAGGATATGTTAGCAGATTTAGCACTTAGACCTTTGCTTCTTTAGTACTGTAACCTCCCACTGAAGAAAAATCCTGCAGTGGAAACATGGCTTATGTAACCGATTTTCTTCCGGCATTAACTGCAAACCTCGACACTGTTTGTGTGTTTGTGTGGCAGGCGAGTGGCGTGCATCGCCATGGAGAAGACCAAGCAGGAGCAGCAGGCCAGCTGCACCTGGTTTGGCAAGAAGAAGAAGCAGTACAAAGACAAATATTTGGCAAAGCACAATGCAGGTACACCACTTACACTCCCACCTATCAGTATTCGTGTGCATGTGCACAATAGACTTCATGCTGCAGACGTCTCAGTATCGGTCAGTCCCATCCCTCCCTTTGTGCATGAATGTAGTACATGAAATGTTTAGACGAGTTAAGTGTGTAAGCATGTGTGTGTCCATCTGTTTGTGTAGGTGGGACTTGAATGTAAGCAGATCTCGTAGCTCTAGTAGCAGAGCCACAGCCAGGAATGACAGGAAAAGCTGCCAGTGAAGCAGATATATGAGCACAGGGGCGACTTAGGGAAACGTGGGCAGCTTGTGGAGACAGACGAGGTTTGAGCCAGCGGATCTCTGCATTATCAGCTGCACTTTTAAACGGCATCAGATGCCGTGCACGTGTGTTTTGATCAAGTGTCTTACAGTTAGTCTCTTGTACATGTGGTATCAAATGCAGAAGTACAGATGAAGCATCAGCAGCAGATATGTTTAGCTGTGTCTGGATGTAACACTGATGTTACACAGAGATTCTCTACTCCGATGTCACCACCATGTGTTTAGATGTGTGAGCAGGCTGAGGTGCTGTGGGGAAAAAACCCGTCTGTTGTGTTTGTGGCCAGACCACAGCCAGGATGGAGGGCTTGGTCTGGGTTGGAGTGCAGATTGGGAAGAAGTAGGACGGGTTTCTGTTAGAAGCTGCAGCTTTCGCTTTGTTAGGGTGGCTGAAATCTTAGTGGTGATATCAGGCCGGGTTGTTTTCTAATCTGCTGACAGCCTTCAGCTTTAGTTTTTAACATGTTGTCACTCGTCTTGAAAACAGTGAAACAACATGACGTGTTTGTCCCTGAAATGTAAGGCCAATGGTTGGATCCCCATCAGAGCAGGTCAGGCCTTAAGAAATCTGTCTCTCTCAGCTAAGAACATCAAAAAGTATTTTCACTTGAGAAGACATTAAAAAGTGATTACTAATTACTAATCGCTGATCAATTAATCAACTTATTTTTCAACTAGAATTGTAGCTTCTCTTTTATCTGGTGACTCAACATGAAACCATAAAGACAGGAGGTCCTGAGCGGGTCACTCAGGTTGTAAAGGGTTAAAGTGAGCGTGTGAGGGATCTTAGAGATGGAGGAGGGACGCTTTCCGGCCTCAGATATGAGTATGTGGTGCACGGGGAGCCTCGCACAGTAACGTGCACTGAACTCAGTCACATGTTTGCTGTGTTGTAAACCTGACTGGGCATGTTGAGGTTATATCAGGAGCCAAACAAAGTCTAAATCTGACACTTCATGATAAAGCTGGGAACCAGAACCGAGGGCTCAGTCAGAAACGTGAAACCGGTCCGCTGGTGTTTAGGCGCTGAGCCGAGGGAGGGAAGTGAAAACAAAGTGTTGAACTTAAGTCTTTGTTGTGTCACAAATGTGTGCGTTCAAGTTTATCTCAAAGGTTCATGAGATGAGGAAGATGATGTCACAGAGAGCAGACTTATGGGATAATGTTCACTGTCCCAGTGGGGGCAAAAACCAAGGTTTAGATTTCAGGTTAGACTCAGTAAGAGGCTGCATGATGCATGATGTTAATGAGTAACTGTGGAGATGGCAAAACAAGGGGAGCATGTCCGTAAACAGTCGAGCTCTGTTAAAAGAATAAGAGCATCGTTCTTCCAGTTTTTCTTCTCGAGCTGTAATCTCTCCTCCTGTTCATCAAAGTCATTTTGAGCTAAACTTTGATCCAAAGTGGAGCTGAAACTCCAAATTAAAGAGATGCCTCCCCAAGTAAGTAAAAAACCATGAGAATCCAACCCCCCAGACACAAAGCTGCGATACAATATGCAACTGCGATCATATATATATGATATATATCAGCCTTTAAAAGGAACTGAACCCACATCAGACAAGGTTTTTGTAACGAGCACGTGAACAGAAGGACCTACAACAGTGAGCAAAACTGAGGGTAAAGATGAGCATGTGACTGATTTGAAGTAGAAAAACTATCCGTTGCCTGAATTTTAAACGGCATGCAGCAGTGAATGTATTAGTGAATGCATGAGATTCAGAATCACCTGCTTTTAATCATCTTTTATCTGAACTGAGAGAATAATGGGACTTTATTTAATATTACAAACTCTCCCGTCAGTGTTGTGGTTATTTCCTGGGAGCCTTTCGGATGCACCTTTACCACAAACGACAGCCCTTGCCATGATAAACCGGCAGATCAGAGTGGGGCTCTGTGGTAAACCCAAACCATGCAGGTGGGAACCAAACGTTTTGGTCCCCCAATCAGGACACAAGACATTAATGTCACCAGAACTAAATGCTATCAGACATGCGTGTTTTACCTGGAGAAAAGTGTCACGTTCCTGGGAAATGGTCATTACTATGACAACCATCAGGCTCTGCTGTGCTGCTGGTGTTAACATGTCCTCAAACAGCAACAACAACAGTGTTTGCTTTGTTTCCATCTGTGCCGGGCTGCACAGCTGCCCAGCTGTTGTATCTTGCTGTTTCTCTGTAACCTTTTGTAATTCTGCTGTTGTAACAAACCATGTTATGACCCCTCCTGTTCATCTTTCTCGCTTTCTCCCACTGAACGGCCTCTCTGCATGTAAGTAACAACCAGTGACAGCGACCAGCTCCTCTTCCTCTCTTCTTCTGTTTCTTTAATGACTGTAGATGAGACCAGCTGTCACTGACAGGGTTTCATTTTTGTTTCTGTTGTTTTTGTGCAACAACAGAAGGTTGAGACAAAAACTGAAACCGCGTAGCTTAGTTTGTCTGAGACACTGTGTGCTGTGATCTTCATCCTAACACGTTTTCTGATTCGGGCCTGGTGAGATTTGTTCTTTTAGCAGGTCCACTCGGTGTGTTTTATTGCATCTGTAAACATTAATCACCGTCGGTCTAAGACGAAGCAGCTGGCTGCTGCACAGGAGAACCCAGTGACTTGTGGGTCTTGTATTTCACTTGTCAGCAGCCTGTGATGGTGGCTCATGTTTCAGAGGCTGAGAACACAGTGTACAGAGATCAGCTCGGCTTTAACATGTGACGCGCCCTGCGTGCAGACAACCTGCAATTTCCCCCTCATTTATTCTGAGCTCTGTTTATGCACAGAGGAATGTTTGGACTCCACAAAGTCCAAGCCAACGTTCACCTCAAATAGCACGTAAAAGTAAACCTGTGTGTTTTAATCTTTGTGTAATCTTAGTAATCTTTGCAGAAGCTGATTCAAAAGTTGCAAACAGACTCCTGCAGACTGTCTAACTTATAAAAGTAAACTTATCCGTGAGCGTTCTGTGCCACAACTCAAATTAGAGAAACTTCCTACCCTTTGGTAACCAGGGTCAGAAGAGTTGGGACCTGACGTAATAAGAAAGCTATAACAGTTCAAAACAATGTCCTTTTTCTAATTTAAGTAAAGAAAAATGCATCACACAAGCACCCTGACCTCCCAAGATCTTTCCCATTTGTTAACTTATTTAATGTCTGCTTATTTATTTCTTTTTACACCACCAATTAAATACTGTTTGAAACCTACTTACTGAGAAGCCGATGTTGCAACGAGTTGTGGTTACTGTAGAAAAGAAACGGCTAATTAACTAACACGGGCGGCCCCAGGCCTTCATTCTGCTCTTTGATGAAACGATGAAAAGCTTTGGAGAGCTCGTTGCTACTTTTCTTAATTTCTTCCTTAAGAAACGCTAAGTTTCAG
Source organism: Odontesthes bonariensis (assembly GCF_027942865.1). Classification (NCBI taxonomy): domain Eukaryota; kingdom Metazoa; phylum Chordata; class Actinopteri; order Atheriniformes; family Atherinopsidae; genus Odontesthes; species Odontesthes bonariensis. Next base: position 32,123,542 of record NC_134517.1, on the reverse strand, counting down.
TTAAGTTTAAGTTACAAAGCTCCGGATCGGAGTCACCTGGACCTGAAAAAGCTGCTTTACAGCTTGCTCGGTGTTTGTTGTAGTCTGTGGACACGGCATCAAGTGAAGTGGGCCGGTAATGCTTTTTTTTTTTTTAAATCAATGTATCAAGAATGTTTCCATGCCAACCAGATTTAAATACATGAGAAGATGCTGTCGTCGCCGTGCTGTAAAAAGCTTCGTGTCATTCACAAATTTTGAATGACACTCTTCCAGTTTACCTTGTTAAATACCACAAACTGACTGAAACGGACTCTCCTGTGCTGGAGAGTTGTGTCCTATAACACAGGTATAGATGGTAGATCAAAGCTGGTACTCTGTGTCTGTTTAGTGAATAAAACATTTTTTTTATCCCTTTATTTGTTGGTTTTCCTAATCCAACGCGGTACCCATGAATGCAGTATTCGTTTGCTGGACTCTGTTTGCACATTTTGATTCAATCGTCCTCCTTCTTCTCACCTTTGACACGAAACAGATGTCAGAAGTGTCCATTATGAAGTTATATGAAAGAATTATATTAGGAGAGCTTTAAATTTTCACCTTGCTCAAAAAACTTTTGTGACCGACAGAAGTAAAGTATTTACATGATTTGATAAACAGTAATCTGACACAGATGTTTAACACAACAATGTTCCTTAACCAACCTCCTTAGATTTAATCTTGTTCTGCTGAGATATGTCTTATGAATAGTTCTTATCGAACAAGTAACTTTAAACTCTATTTACAGACTCTTGTCATTTCTGGGGTTGCGGTTCAATAGCATCATTAAGTTGAGCTCTCTTCATCCCTCAGTAGCTTAACTCAGATTCAGTTCAGATCTGTGGGCAGATGTTGTTTGAAGCAACTGCATTTACCTAAATTTTCTTTTTTTAAAAAAAGGATGAGATTAAAGGTTAGAGATGCTTCTCAAATCTATGTTTTATACCAACTAGCCAGGCGCCACATCCAGCTATCTGAACCCAACCCTCATCAGTTTTCCACATTAGACCTGTTGTAATTAGAAGTTAGTCGCCTCCTCCTTTCACCACATCGTTACCGGATGTGTTGAAGACTCTTTAGCTTGTTCCCTCACACTCTCCAGCTCCCTAATTGTTGTCTGTCTCTCCGAGCAAACTTCTCCCCATATCCTCTAATCTATTCGTCTTCCCTTTCTCACTTGTAGTGTTTGATCAACTAGATCTTGTTACATATGAGGAAGTTGTGAAGCTTCCCGCCTTCAAGAGGAAAACACTAGTTTTGTTAGGTGAGTAACAACAAGAAGTGTTGATGTATTCATTGTTGAGTTCCCTCACTAACTACACGTGTGTGTGTGTGTGTGTGTGTGTGTGTGTGTGTGTCAGGTGCTCACGGAGTGGGCAGAAGACACATCAAGAACACACTCATAACCAAACACCCCGACAGATTCGCCTACCCCATCCCACGTAAGACACGCGATGCAAAGTCCCCGCCACACCTGTGCACGCGTCACGGAGTCTAAATCTTCACTTTCTCCGTCCCGCAGACACAACCCGACCTCCAAAGAAGGATGAGGAGGACGGGAAGAACTACTACTTCGTTTCTCACGACCAGATGATGCAGGACATCAGCAACAACGAGTACCTGGAGTACGGCAGCCACGAGGACGCCATGTACGGCACGCGGCTGGAGACCATTCGGAAGATCCACCAACAGGGACTCGTCGCTATCCTGGACGTTGAACCTCAGGTGTGTGCTTGTGTGTGTGAGGAGGCTGTGCGTGCTCAGAATGTAAGGACATGTTGAACTCTGAACATTGGTCTTTCATCAGGCCTTGAAGGTCCTGCGGACAGCAGAGTTCGCCCCGTATGTCGTCTTCATTGCTGCACCAACCATCACGCCAGGCATCAATGAGGTAGGCAAACACCACACCATAAGATATCACGGGTCCAACGATGACATGTTCTCCACCGAGCAATCATATGAAGCTGCTCTGCTGGTGCAAAGATGTTCCTTCATTATTATGAACCATCACCGTGAAGTTAACCAAGACTGCTGCTGCATATTTTCACCAGAGCACCAGAAGTGTTTTCTAAAGTAAAGAAAGGGCAGCGCAGAGCTGTATATGGCAGAGCTGTTGAGGCGGGGGGGCTGTGAACAGAAGTTTGGATGTGGTTATTAAATGAATAAATAGAAAAATCTGGTTTGTTGTTCCTTAATAATGCCTTATGATAGAGCGAGGTTAAGCAAACTGCATGACTCTTCGGGGCATCCAGGAATTTAACAAAAGCAAAGAGGGAGCAGTGAGTTTGGTGTCCTTTTTAACCCCCAAACCTCTGGTTTAGTGAAACTAATTATCCAAACTTAAAGTCAAACCTACTTTATGACTGAGACCAGTTCTAAAAGTTTAATCTCCCGTAGAAATAAGTAGCCCCTCAGAAAGGTGCTGTCTCGTACTCGCAGACATGATGTGAAGCTCCTCCATCGCACTGTGAATGCATGCCAAGTTTCTCGTGTTTGTGTCTTATTCCTCTCTGCACTCGTTTATTTTTGCATGCTGCATGTGTTTGTTTCTTTGGCATTCCTCTCAGATGCCCAGGTGGTGTCGAACGCTGCCAGTAAGTAAAACATTACAGAACAGACTGTGTAGTGTTGTTTATGCCATATTTTTGCACCTAGTATGGTTCTAGTGGTTCGTGCTTCTCTGTGTTTTCCCTTTGGCTTCTTTCTCTGCGTTTTCCCTTTGGCTTCTTTCTCTGCTGTGTGAAGGCCCAAACATACTGCGCTCGACAGCCACTTTGCAGGTTCGCTGGCTGGGCTGCAACTCGGGGGCGGTCACGTAAATCCATGGACGAGTCTGAGCCGTGGGCTGCTCTTAGTACAGCTGGTGCTTTAGCTTTACTCTGCTGTGGAAAAGGTGGACAAAGATCTGCTTTGTGGTAGCGTGCACTACGCCCGTTAAGAGGAATCCACTAGGGGGCACACCAGATGACTCAACTCTGAAATAACACGCCATCAGCACCATCCCCACAGTTAAAAAAAAAAAAAAAAAAAAAGTTACTCATCTCTCACCGTGCAGTGCAAAGGTTCATTGTAAAGAGGCAGGTAATTGCAGACTTCCTCTACAAGCCAGTTATCAATACTTCCCGCCATTGTTACCGCTGCCACTAACGGCTTTCAAGCAAACGCAGGATACACAAGGCAGCGACGACGAGTTAAAAGCAAGAATACTCCTGGCCTTAGCATCATATCCCAGGGCTATTGGAGGACTGCTCGTCCGTCCGTTTATGTTGGAAAAACACTTGTCCGGCTCTTCTGTAACTTCTGTTCAGCTGTCATAAAGCCTACAGGGGAGCCTCATATACCAGGCAGACAATCGGCCTTCAGGAACGTCCTTTTGGTTGGTTGTGTAACACACTGTTGAACCCTGTTGACACCTTTTGGCGTAATCAAACTATTTTCGAATGTACTACAAAAGCTGGTGAAACGCTGTTCCCAGTTGACCTAAAAATGGACCAAAGCAAATGACGATTTAACTGCCAGCAGATTGGAGCTCTTACGGCTCTTTACATGTCGTACGTGCTTAGAATGAGATGCACGCCGTGTAATATGTAATAATTAATTAAATGTAATAATGAATATTATCTGTGGTTACTTCTGGGTCAGACCAGGGTGAGAGCTGTGGAGCACGTGCACTGCGTTTTCACCAGTTTTAGTCCAACAGAATGTGTAAATGCAGGAGTAATTAGACTCCTAACTGCATCATGACGGCGTTTCCGTACAATTTCAGTCCGACTAACATGTTTTTAAAAAGTTCAGTCAAACTGATACTTATTCAATTTATCGCAAAGTATGCTGAGACCTTGTTTGTGCTCTAATCTCTCTGTCACTATGGTTCTTTTACACGGGAAAGTACAGCTCACTTTGGGTTTTTTTTCTTTTGTTTTCCACTGATACTGATCATTATTTTTGGTATTACCTCAAGCCAACACTATAGAGAATCGTTACTTGAGAGCAGATAAAAGTGTCTTTACAGCAGCTCTCACAATATGTAACTTAAATCTCAGTGAGAATGGATTTACATATCTATCTATCTATCTATCTATCTATCTATCTATCTATAAAGAACCTTCTGAACTGAGACATTAAGCACTCTGTACTCTTCACTTGTAAGTTGCCTAATCAGTGTAATGTAATAACACACACTGGGATGTTAAACAGCTGATCCAGCCCACATCAGAGCTTGCAGTCTGTAATGGAAAACGAAGCCACGTTGAACCATACTTTGCCTTCTAATGGAAAAACAGCGACACTCTGCTTTGTTGGTCTCTAACCTTCCTCTTGGCCTCTCCTTCTTCCAGGACGAGTCGCTCCAGCGGCTGCAGAAGGAGTCAGAGATCCTGCAGAAGACCTACGCCCATTACTTCGATATGACCGTCATCAACAACGAGATAGACGAGACCATCAGGCACCTGGAGGAGTCCATGGAGCTGGTGTGCACCACCAGCCAGTGGGTGCCCGTATCCTGGGTCTACTGACCCTCCTCTCTCCTCCAGCGACACGACCGGGGCCAAACTCTGCTCACGCCCTCATCAAACACAGCATCATGAAATAAACTGTTCAGACAAAGCAATGGGAACCTTTTCTCCTCACTGCGTGCTGTGAAAGCGACCACAGCGTTCACCTGAACTCGTCCTGAGCGCCGCGCACACAAGCGCCAGCGGCCCAGCGTCCGACTCTGGCCCTCGCAGACGACCTTGTCATAATGTTGTATAAAAACTTGAGTAAACAAAAAGTGAATATTGTCATGTCTGTAATAGCTAGGAGGCAACATTTTTGTAGAGCTTTGTTTTAAAGAGACAGTACTGTGTCCCGTCCTCTCATGTTGGTGCACTGCTTGCTCTCTGAGCCTCCCCATCACACTGTAGTCCTGTTTGGTGTCGTAAACCCCCACTAAGACACCGTCGGTGGGGATTCTATCAGCGGACTGAGGTAAAAGCACACAAACGCACTGCAATGTCTTCTCATCTGTAGATCCTGCCAGCATCCCTCACTATTTATTCATTCCTGTTCCTTTCTAAGCTGTACCAATGGGTTATTTCCTCTAATCACGCTGTTGTTGGCCCTAAGTTCAGTTTCTGTACCACCACACATGCATCTACCGGGTACTGTCTCTTCTAAATGAATCCATACATGTTTTAGAGATTTGAATGAGGTTTAAAATGCATGTGGACATTTGCGAGCTTCCATGCTGTCAGTCAGTGTTCCCCGTGTCCCTCTGTGAACCTCCGAGAAAGAAATGAAGACTAAAAGATGCATAAAAAGATTAAAAGAAAACATTCCAGTTTGGAAAACTGAAAACAACAAACGAGAAGCCAGAAGGGGCGAGAAAAAAATAAACCAACAGTGACGAAAGCTGGACGTTGACTCGACGCCTATGCACATCCCTGGAGTTTTGGGTGACATTTGTAAATCATAGATTTATAGAAAGTTCAGCCATGTAAGTGAGATGTGTTTGTAAGCAAAAAATACAAATAAAAATCTTGATTTTATTTTTATTTTATTTTTTTTTATTATTTGTGACCCTCAAAAAAAAAAAACAAGGCAGAATTTAGCCTGATTCCTCATTTGCCATTTCAGAAACGTAATGTTCGGAGGCACCAGTGTTTAAAACGAAGACATGAAATGCTTATTTTTTGATTCTGAAACTGTCTGTACGCTTTACTTTCTGCAACGGTGATGACTTTGCAAGGGCAGAGGAGGAGGAAGCGGTGTGCAACCGAGCAACGTGAAGACTGAAACCACTGGCCCCTGTGTAAATGACTGAAATGATCAAAGTTCATCAATATGAACAGTTTTTTTAAATATATTTCCTTATGTGTTGGAAAACATACCTGGGAGTGGCTCGTCATTTTTCTGTCTGCAGCGCACATGAGCAGAACGGCGTCTTCCCAAAATCAAGTGAAGTTCAGCTTTTTGAAACGCAGATGCTTCTCAGTTCCTGGGGAAAAAAATTTAAATAAGTTTAGAAGTTTTACCCAAAAATGTACTGAAAGTATCTAATATTTTTTATGCAGTACAAAGGGGCGATGTTTTGGTGTTTTTTATATTATTAGCATACATTAATGTTAAAGATCGATACAGTCATCCAGTGTCAATCATGAAGGAAAGTAAAATACCACAAACATCTCCAATTGACTCCCATTCATAAAAAATCCAACTTCTCTCATGAAATACTGAAGTCACTAAATCTTTTCTCACAACTTCTTCTAATCAGTGTGCCGCCGATCCTTCTGAAAATTATAATTCCTCAATTAAATGGCAGTAAAGCCTCAAAGATGCTTAGACTGTCTCCTCAAGTATCGCCCTCCAGCCCCCCCACTTGTCCAAATATGGTCACTTCTAGCCTCAGTCAAAAACAGGATGTGAGGAAGGACCAAAACCGAATTTCTATCTCGGTATTTTTTATTAGGTACTCTGCCATCTCCTTAGTAACAAAAAGCTTTATTTAACTTGTAAAGTAAATAAGTCGTAGTTTGATTTGTGACGTGGACATTCGTCAAGGAACAAAAAAACATGACGTGTTGACTTTAACTTGGAATAATGAGTGCACTTAAAAACACCGTGTGTCCCTGGTTTTCACTTGTAGTTGATTTTCAAAGCCTGTTGTTCACATTTTAAGTGTCAACATTGCAATAGCTTAACAGTCTATTCATGATTTTTGCAGTTTTTGCATGTAAAATAAGTCACAGAAAGTCTGTTTACGTATGCAGCTCAAAGCTGAGTGAAGGAAAGCGAGTTCAAGGCCTTCTATGAAATAAAATCAGGCACACTGGAAACCAGCTCAGCCTGTGACCCAGTCCTGTTACATGTTTCAGGTGAATGTGCACTCAGCTGACCTCTCTGAAGCTCTGCTTTTTGTGATTTCAATCAATGCAAGTGAGTGATTAGAATGAACCAGAGCCTGAACACTGCGTTTTACTGGTACTACATAATCCCACACTATTAATATGTGGAGTGGGGAAAAAGCAAGAGGACAGCTGGGTTCTGTTTTCTATCAAACAGCCACTTCCCAGAGGTCTCCCGACTGAAAATGGATGCCAATTCAACAAGTTTTAAGGAAATGCCAAAAGAAAACTGGCCCATCGGTGAGTTGGTCACAGCAAAATGATGCATCCTGCATCCTGAAGGTTTTCTAACAAGTTCCACAAACAGCTAGAAGGGCGCTTGGAGAATGGATCTTCCATCATAGACTGTCCTGTTCTGCACTTTGCAGGACAGCCTCAAACAGGCAGTCCAACGCGCCACTCTAAGGCTGCATGAAAAGAGTTTAAACCCAGATGCAGATCAGGATCTAAAGTGAATCCCTTGCATGCTGGGTCATGCCCCATATATCCATTACTTATTAAGCAATCCCTTTGAGAAAACCAACTCACCAAAATAAACTACCAGCTCTGATTTCAGTTCAATTTACTCTGAAGTTACTCTTTAGCACTTTTTACCTGAGACTGATGACTACAGACACTATCTTTTAGATTTCCAACATGTTTCCTGTGCAGCAGCTTTGCTCATCAACCGTCTTTGGTTTGTTCAGCTGCTCGGTGTTGGGTTGGGACTGTTCTGTCTCTGTCCCTCTTAAGCTGCTCTCTAACAGACAGAGCTGTTCTTCCAGAGTAGTTTGGTCTTTCTTGAAGGTCTTGTCTTGTATTTTTTAGTTTTGGTGAAGACTTGAACTCGGTCCCTGAGACTTCCCAAACTGAAAGAAATGTACTATTTTTTGAATACAAGATATTCCCAGTTCACATATTTGATGCTGGTTGTTTTGTTTTTACTTGGAGTCTTCATTTAGAAGACATGAATCTGGAATGTAGTTTCGCTTTTCCTGCCTCCCTCCAGATACGCTCAGATCCACCAGGACAGCTCGCCTCCTCCGAAGACATTTTCTAATCTGACGGCTCAGTTCATGGACAACATCTACTGTTGGATCTGAGAGAAACGTGATGTTGAGGCGCACTCCCCCGCAGCAGAACATCTGTCTGTCATGAAAGTGGAGTCATTAAACTGAAGAAACTGAAAAAAAAACAGGGAAAAGTAGTTAGGGCTGAGCAATTTTATCGATACTGCGATATTTATCGATATTTCGTTTCCCGATAAAGTATCGATTTTTCAGCCGCGAGTATCGATTTTCTTTATTGAAAAGTCAGACGTTACAATTAGTGAAAACACAGAACATTAAGGTAATACAATGCCAGGGGGTCACATTCTACAAAACAGTGATAAATTAGTTCATAAAAATGTTGTATAAAGTGCACAGCTCTCACGTTTGTGACATGTTCGTTCGTTTCTGTTTGTCTGGCGGTGTTGTCCTTCCGGTTCAAAGGACGGACCACCTTTCCAATCAGCGACGACTCATGTCAAATCACACTGTCCTTTTTTTCCCCCAGAAAATGATGTAAGTGTATCGCTCCAGCCCTAAAAGTAGTTCAAACGTGGCCTTGTTTCGGTGTAAGATGTGAATAAACCCAGTAACAGAAGGATGTACATTGTTTACACAAAAGGCATTCGATTCTGAGAGAATTTATTTATTCCAAATCCCAATTCCTCTCCTGCCTCGGCCTCGTCCTTCTGTTCCTCAGGGTTAAGGTGCCCCATGAGAGGCCATCAAACAGGTTTTAAACAAATCTGTTTTAGACTACAGCCCTTTTTAGGTTTAACTTTTTTTGTCACACAAAATATAAAAGATTAAAATCGTAGCTCAACAAACATCTCTACCATCTCCACCGTGACTTTGATAAATGCTCTCTGTCACATTTCAGCCGCAGTCCGGAGAAAAGGACGGCAGGGCGCCGTGGTAAATGAGAGATATGAGGTGGAGCATCCAGTCTCCCCAGTTGTCTAATTCCCAGCCTAATCCCAAATTAATGAGCCAACAGGCTGGCAGGCAGATTAACTGGAGTTCATCTCTGAAACGGGTCAGCTCCTCAACTGAGACTGAAAGGAATCACTGAGCAGGCACACCGTGGGTTCAACAGCAATCTTTTTATTTAGAAAAATATGCCATGTAACAGAGCGTTGTGTCTAAAAAGAGCATTGAACTGGAAAACTGTCTGAATGAGCAAACTACTGACTCACTGGGGTGAAAAGAAAGCAGTGGCTGGTGTTAAACAGGGAATATCTTTGTTAGCTAAACAGCTGCAAAAGGTGTGCGTGTTTCTAATAAACCTGAATGCTTTTCTTTTTTTTATACAGCCTGACACACTCCAAAATGCTCCATCCATCCATCCATAGGAGGCAAGAGCAACAAGAAAGTCCCTCCTTGGTGGGACACACGAGCAGCCTCGACACTGAGCTGCGTGCCGTAAGCAGATTAATGCATTTATGGGAAAGCTGCAGAGCCTACATTTAGAGCAGAATGAATAGAAATAAGCAGAGAGGACATCTGTTTAGGAGATAACTACAGGAGCTCTTATCTCCTTAAACTTTACACACAGATGTGAATGAAAACATGCAAAAAAAAAAAAAAAAAGCACTCGTAATATATTGTGTTATGCCATAAATATTACATAATTCAATTTGCGCATAATGCAACAAAATATTTCACTTTTCACATGTACGTTCCCATCCATCCTCTAATGGCATAAATCATACAGCTTGGCATGTTTTTGAACCCATGCGGTTGCGTTTTCTTCATGAATAAACATTTCCTTTATAAATAGCTTATTGCATATAAACAGCTGTAGTGAAAATGAATAATGCCTCAGCAACGCCATTCTTTCTCAGTGTACGTCACTTGTATTTCAACAGAAATCCATCCCATTTGGCTGCACCGACTCACACCAGTAAAACGTGCAGTGGAGAGCATCCCTTCATACTTCCTTGGGTGGATAAAAACACCTTTTACATCATGGGCAATGTGAAAAAAATCTACTCCATGTTGTTTTCGTGCAGCTCTCAAGTGCAGTGAAGACAGAAACGAGCATCAGACGGGCCAATGAAACCAAAGGTGAGCCACATCGCCACAAAGCAGAGCAGTGATTGGCTGGCCGGGACCACTTGACCCCTGACTCCTGCAGAAAGCTGCCCCTCCTCCGACTCCAGCAGGGTCCCGTTGCGGAGGCTCTCGGTCCCGTTCCCCATCTCCTCCCTGAGCTCCTGCTGGAGCAGTTTGGAGATGAGGCTGTTGAAGCGGTTCTCTGTGGTGGCGATGACGTCCGAGGAGGCCGTGGTCAGGTTGAGCTCTGCGGGATCCACACATGTGCCGTTCACGTTGGGGAAGACCACCTCGCTGAGATCCAGCCCCGCCACGGAGGAAGGCGAGGCGCAGGGGATGTCCCGCACCAGGTTGTAGCTCTCCATCCATTCCTTCAGCCACTCCAGGGAACAGCCGCAGTCCCAGGGGTTTCTGAAGAGGTACAGGTGGCCCAGGAAGTAGACGGGCTGGAAAACGCTGAAGGGAAGGGTGGTCAGGTTGTTGCTGTTCAGGTGGAGCGTCATCAAGCTGGTCAGGTTCTCAAAAGTGCCTTCCTCAATATTCATCAGCTGGTTCCTGTCCAGGTACAGGACCTCCAGCTCGACCAGGTCGCTGAACCAGGTTTTGGACACGTTGATCAACTGATTCCCCCCCAGGTTGAGCATCTTGAAGCGGCTGAGGCCTCTGAATGCGAACTTGGGCAGATCGGTCAGCAGGTTGTCATTGAGGTAGAAGTTCTCCAGCCGCACCAGGTCCTGGAAGGCGTTGTCATGGATCACATTGATGCGGTTCTCCTGGAGGTTCAGGTACCTGAGGTGAACAGAGAGGATTTAAGGTCTTAACTCGGGCGTTTAAGGTGTATTTTCTCATTTCTCAGCCATAGTCCTGAGCAGGTAGTTAAAAAAATAAAAAACATTATGTCTTACTAGTTGAATCATAGTTCAGCTCTGGTTGCCACAGTCGTGTTATGTCTGGAGCCAATGATGCAGGAATCATTTCAGGGATGGGATCTAAAACTAGAATATGTCAGACTTCTACTTTTCTGTCTTTAAAAGCAAACTCTAAAAGCAAAACTGAAGCTGATCTGTCTTTCCTGAAGAACACGCTGTTTGCTCTGAGTCAAGATGTGTAATCATCCTGGAAAATGAGCTCAGCATCACCAAACCACCTTTAGATTGTGTTTAAAAAATGTCCACCTGCACATCTACTGTAGAGGTAATGGCTGCCATCTCCTCTAGTCCACCTGACATCCACCCTATATCATTAATGATTGTGGAAATATGCTTGTTCTCTTCAGGCAGTCATCTTTTCTATGTTTCATTGGACCAAACTAAAGTTCCAGCATCATCTCCTTGTCCAAAGCTGATTGTTGATTCATCTCTGAATATAAACTTTCATCCAACCCTCCACAGTCCATGGCTGCTTCTCTTTAGGCCGCTGTGACCCTGTTTTCTTCTCTTTATGTGTTAGTGATGGTGTATGTTTGGCTTTTCTGGATGTAAATCCCGTTTCCTTCAGCCAGTTTCTTACAGTTTGCTGATAAATTACCTTTTTTTAGTTTTGGGAGTTTTTATACTGACGGCTCTCTCGCAGGGGCCGTGTTTCCTCCATGTTTTAGGGGCCCCTCATTTGCATATTTTGTGCAGGTTTTTGTTTAAAAAACAAACAAATCAAATTGTGATTCTTTGATTTAATTGTTTGTTACATTTAGCAGTTAAACAAAATAGCTGATTTAATGTGTGACACCACTTTTTCCTCACATCTCTTTTTTTGTTTTTTTTGTTTCAAGGAATCCTTCTCAAGGAAATATAATAAAAAGAAGAAGAAGAAGCAGGAAGAAATTCTGACTGTTGATTTAACTAACTATAAGAACTTAACTTTAAGATCTGCGCTGCAACACGGATGTTCTTTGACTAAGAAAACATAAGATACAAACCCCCTTTAAAGGGAAAATCCCTTTGAATTCATTTCAATTCAGTACAATCACTGAGCTCCTGAGAGATTGAGCAACAATTCTAGTTTTTCTGAATTTACCACCTGGAGTTCTGCCGCTGTCATTAGGATTCACTTATGATATTATTTTAAAACAATATGTGAAGTGGATGGTATACTCCACAAAACTGCATGTACTACTTGCAGCCTTGGACTTACTTGAGATTATCCAGGCCCAGCAGGGAGTTGTAGGCCACCGCCTCGATCTTGTTCTTCTCCAGATAGATGTGAGTCAGGTTCACCATGCCTCTGAAGGCGCCCGGGATCCTCCTGAAGTTGTTTTGGAAGAACAGCAGCTCCCTCAGCGTCATCTGCTCGATGAAGATGCGGTCGGGGATGCTGAAGAGATTACAGTCTGACAGGTCCAGCCGCACCAGCTTCTTCAGCCCGGTGAACGTCCGCGTGTGAAGGTAGCTGATGTAGTCGTTATGCGCCATCGTCAGCTCAACCAAGTTGGCGAGGCCCTGCGAGACAGAGGTTTTTTTTTTTTTTTTTATTTTATCCTGTCATTTGTTTTTTTCAAGGACGAAACAGATTTTCTGTTTTTTCTGGTCATGAAACAAGTTTTTTAGTTGATGAAAATGTGGAATTAATTTCTTAAAGAGGAAGCTAATGAAACACAGTCACACATAAGTCAAGTTATGCACATACATTTGGTTTTACTTGCTTGGGTTTCCTTCCTTGCTACTCAAAAATTAGATTATTAAAGTAGTGATAATGCTTTTTGGGGGGGGTTTCCTCTCAACTGCCTGGAATGCCTCGTCTGCAGTGCATACTTTTCTTCCTTTATGAAATGACATAAGTACCAAATACATTTGCATAATGTCAGCCTATTTAGTAATTCAGAAGGCTCCAAACAAAAACTCATCTGCTGCCTTACAACCTGTCACCCTGCTTTAATCAGCTGACCAATCAGAGCAGACAGAGCCATTCAAGAGGAGGTCTTAAAGTGATACTCCGAGTAGATTCACCCTGGGGTCATTTGAACCGTGACATCCAGCCAAGTAGCCCACCCGAAGTTTTTCCCATATTGGCTGAACATCAGCTGAGTTACCGAGTTATCCCGAATAGCTTAGTACAAGCGCTAACGGACCCTGGCAGTATCTCCAAAATTACCACACTAAATTCACATGCCATGAAACCAAACTTCTACAGTAGTACAAATATGGTCTGTACTCACAAAGCGATGCATTTGGAAGTTTGTACATAGTCCAGGAGTTTATTATTATCAACACAAGCCTGATAGCTTCTCTGCTGCTAAAGCTGCTCCGACGTCACTTCCTTGATCTGGGAGCTTCAAAGTAAGATGAGGGTTGATCTACTACTGTAGACAACAAAGCAAGGCTGCTCAATTTCTCCATTGATAAAATAAATTCACAACTCTACAACATAAAAATTCATGTAGAATATAGCATATACTTTGTTGTCTACAGTATCAACCCTCATCTTACTTTGAAGCTCCCAGAAGTGACGTCGACGCAGCTTTAGCTGCAGAAAAGCTATCAGGCTTGTGTTGATAATAATAAACTCCTGGACTATTTTCAAACTTCCAAATGCATCGTTTTGTGAGTACAGACCATATTTGTACTACTGTAGAAGTTTGGTGTCATGGCATGTGAATTTAGTGTGGTAATTTTGGAGATACTTCCCGGGTCCGTTAGCACTTGTACTAAGCTATTCGGGATAACTCAGTAACTCAGCTGATGTTCAGCCAATATCGAAAAAACTTAGGGTGGGCTACTTGGCTGGATGTCACGGTTCAAATGACCCCAGGGTGAATCTACTCGGAACCATCACTTTAAAGAGACGGGAGTTAAAACTGAGAGTTTCAGGCACGGGTGAGAAGAGGCACTGCTGCACTGTAAATGTGGGGAAAACTGTTCTCTGAGCATTAAAACTATCTATCTAGTCCAGGAAATCACCAAAATGAAATATTGAACCTGGATATGTACATAAAATGGGCTATTTAAAGCTCCACAGAACATACATTGGTCCAGATTATACACAGTAAATTGGTTTCTATTCACCTCCATTATTTTGGAGTTGAACTACAATGTCTGCCATGTTTATACGTCACAGAGAGCAGCTGTTTGAGAATAATAAATCCACCATTGGTTTAAGGTTCCTTCTTATTTTATGGTGGAGAACTAATCCGTATAATGTGTCATTTCGGACACGTTTTGAAAGTCAACTCAAAAACTATCTTAGATATCCAGCTAATATGTTTCCTTTACTTTATGACAAACCTTTTGGTGTAACTGAGTAGTTTTATGGCCACAGGTTAAGTCTGGAGAAACAAATGATGCTCTAAAGTTCCTATATTATCAAAAGTGAAACTCAAACATAAGGGAAATATATGTACAAATTCCGCTAAAATGGACAGTTCTGTCTTTGTTTAATTAGTTTAGTTTAGATTTTTCCAATATAATCTTTTGAAAAACTACCATTGATTTAGCCAGGAGATGCCACACGAGCATGCAAATGTGAATTAATGTGGAACATTTTGGATTGTGACATGGTGCTAATTATGTGGCTCGATGACACTCCTCTGCTCAGTGTTACTGCATCAAATCCCTCCAACATTAGAGACATATGTGACTGGCCCAGCTTGCACGAGGTCAGCTGGGAGTCTGTGTGAGGGGAGTTGGACAAATTCAGCAGAGAAACTGAAACATGACATCTCCAAATCTTCGGGACACCGTTGTTAATATCTGAGAAAGAAAATTTGAGCAGACCTTAAAGGCTCCCGGGGTAATAAAGGAGATGTTGTTGTGGTCCAGACAAAGAGACTTGAGGGAGGGCAGGGTACCAAAGGCCCTCTCTGACAAGAACTTGAGCCTGTTCTTCTCCAGGCTGATGGCAGAGGCCTCGCACGGAAACTCTTTGGGCAGCTCGGCCAGGCTGGAGCGATCGCAGAGCACGCTGCAGTTCTTCTCCTGGGTGCAAGTGCAGGACGCCGGACAGGCCCGAACACAAGCCCACCGTGCCAAGACCGCCTGGGGCAGCAGGCACAGCACAGACACTGAGAGAAGGACAGGAGGGCGTGAATGTCAGAGCATCAAATGGAAACACGGCAGTCAGTCTGCCGGGGAAAATACCTGCAGATAAAAACATTCCTGCACTGGAAAAAATCTAAATCTTACCAAGTATATTTGTCTCATTGAGTATCTCATTACACTTAATATAAGACACAACTGCCTAACAAGTACCATTTCAGCCTGATATAGGGACTTGTGTTAATACAATACATCTGGAATATCTTCTTAAGTGAAAAAGTCTTGAAAACATCTTGTTTTGAGTCATATTTCACATGAAACAAGCTTTTTTTTCATTTGAAGAGGTTTTTAAGCTAATTTCAAGATCACTTTTAACTCAAACGTCCTAAATATCACATTTTATTTCAAGAAATCTTGACAAGCCGATTTTCACTAGTTCCATTGGCAGATTTTTTGCTTATTTCAAGCAAAAACGTCTTGTATTTGTTGTTTTTTTACTTATTTTTGGAGGGGCATTTTTTCCAGTGTGGAGTGGGCCTGACTATACTTTACTGAGTAGAATGACATCCTCTAATAAGTCTGAGACCTGATTTAAGAGTTCTCTGTAGCCCAGAACCAAAAAGGAATCTTCTGCCTGTATAATGTTTGACTTCCGGCATCTCAGTGTGTGATACATGTTCACATTTAATTAATTCGTTTTTATGAACGGAATCACATACAAAACAAGAAAAGAAAGAATAACTTAATGCAATCCTAGCATGTGAGCTGTTCATAAACTCATCTAAATACAAATCTTTATAAAGATGTATGTCTCTTTAAGGGCAGGACCTGAATGTGATGAATCCACATTATTTAATAAGCTGTAAACGTTTGCTTTTAGGACGAAAAAACAAGATTTAATGGAGTTGTTTTTGTGAGGGCTCATTTAAAATTTTTTTTTTACTAATATAAGAACCACTACATTGCAAACCAGTCCAAATTGAGAACGCTGATCAGTCTTCTAAGTTTCTGTTCTTCAGCATTTTAACTGAGAATGTGACATTTAGGTAAATAAAGTCATTTTTGCTCTTTTTAATCAAGAGTAGGATAGATTTAAAGTTATGGCCAGAAGACATGTAGAGTGAGGAAACAGAGGCAAAGAGTAGGAAAAGTGGGAAACTGTGAACGTTTTCTAGATTTCCATCTGAATATGACCTACAATTTCCTTATATTTTCACTTTATCCCTAAAGAAACGATGAAAACAATCACTGTAAGGAAAAAAAATTTACTTTGCCGTTTATTCATTGAGCAAATAACCCAGCATTACATATGTGTAAGCAGGGAAAAGTGTGAGAGCCTTTGTGTGTTTGTACAGTATGTGCTGTGGCTCCAAACTGTTGATCAGCAGTTAACTTCATTTTGGAGGAATTTTAGTCTTTACTCTTAACATCTCCTGGATGTTTGTGGGTTCAGTCTCTTCCACAACATTTCTGTTGGATTAGGTTAAAATTCCATTACATTTCTTTAACCTTTCTTTGGTGGAACGGCTTGTTTGCTCCGGATTGTTTCTGCATGACTCACTTTCTGTTGAGTTTCAGTTCACATACAAATAGTCCTGACGTTTTTCTTTTAGATGTAATATTCTAGAAATGATGGCCTGCCATCCTTGCCATAATCAGTTTGCATCAAAACCTGCTTAAACCAAGATACTATCACTTTCACAGGTGGGATAATGTAACCCTGAAGTGGAGCCCTTTGCCCTCTCTGAACATAAGACTCTCAGTCAAGTAAGCGTGTTTAAACATTGTAAACATTACCCAAACAGCTGGAAGAATACAAATAGCAGCAAAAATAGCAAGACACAACAATGAAGCCAAAATGAATAAAAACTAATGCTAGGACCCTCTCTTTTGAATGTCATGTGTTGGTGAGATCCTAATGTGAAGAGGCAGCCTCAGCTACAACGACAGTCCGATCTCCTCTGAATGTAGGCAGCAACAACTGACCTCAGTGATCTTTTGGGACATTCATAAGTAAAAGATCAGAGAGATAAGAAGCCACTGACATGTTTAATGAAGAGTTAGACCTTAAAATCAATAAGGAGCAAATGCAGAAAACCCCAAACAGGTGAAATGTGGGCTAGCGTCAGCGTCACTGAACAAATTAACAAGAATAAATTCTCATTTGTATAACTGGGTTCCCTTTATCGCCTTCAAAAAGCAACTTAAAACCTATTTATTTGTTCAGGTTTTTTGCTTAATTGTCTTAGGGCTGCCATGATTGTCACTGGGTTGCCTTGGCCTTTTAAACTCATACTTTTATGTACTTCCCAACTGTGTGTTTCTATTGTAACTGTAAAGCGCTTTGTGACCCTGGTCTGTGAAAGGCGCTGTACAAAGAAAGCTTACTTACTTACTTACTTACTTTGCCAAAGGTTTTCAGAACAGCTGAGAAAACTGACTGCAAGCAATCAATCGTAATGATCAAAACATCTAACAGACGTTTTTACATTAAAGCCATGGATCACATTACGATATGAACCTATTAAATGTTTTTTTTGTTTTTAATGTGGTTAAAGTCCCTGCTGATTAAGACTGATGATCAGCTTCATGTGCACTGAGTCTTGTTTTTCAATGTTTCCATTATTCAAATGAATCCTTTTTTATCTTATACTGGTCTATCAGTCTATCAGTCCACCCTCAACCTACGACGAGTCACTTTAGCTTCTTCTTTACTGATTTAAGTAAATATGGTGCGTTCCGGGGTGGTCCGTGGCGTACAGCAGGCGCCCCATGTACAGAGGCTATAGTCCTCGCTGCAGCTGGCCCCGGTTTGAGTCCCGCACCGGACGGCCCTTTGCTGCATGTCGTTCCCCCTCTCTCTGCCCCCTGCTTCCTGCCTCTCTAAAACTGTCCTATCCATTAAAAAGGCATAAAAGCCCCCCCCCCCCAAAAAAAAAAATATATATATATATATATACAGTATATATATATGGTGCGTTCCAGAAGTCAAATATGAGAACAGGAATAACATCACACCAGAAATTCAACACATCTGTATTCAACTTATAAATAAGAAAACCAATGAGACACAAATGCACGACTATACATATAAGTCTGATTTATCTGCAGAGGATAATTGTTATTATTTTTTTTTAAACTGACGCAAACTCGAAATATGGAGCAAACTAGTTCAATCTTAATTGGAAAAAAACAAGTAGTTACAGAAATGTAGAATTGGACTGACCTAAATTAATTGAATGATTATCAGACTTTTGACCTAAATATCATGGGTATCATATTTGATACGTACATTTCTGAGACCTATTGAATCCCCATATGGTGAAAACGTTGCTCAAACCCTGTCTGATGCTTGTCTTTTGCACTCCAATAACTCTGACATATCACATGGTACAATCCAAAATGGCTGAATCCCCCTGTTGGCTGTTGGGTCGAGGGGAAGCGTATTGCTCTTTTAAAGACTTTATGGTGAGATTTTCTTTTACATATTTACTGATATTTCAAAATGAGCACTTGCTCTGTTGAAGCGACTTGTAATTACTTCATTTTTTGCATTTTAGTTTATAGTAAAAAACGTGCAGATCATTTTTGTTTATTTTTTTTTGTTTTACAATTTGTTAAAGGGCCAAATAAAGACCTCAGATTAAAAAAACTATTATTTCTTGGGTCAGACATCATAGGATTAAACTATTTTTGTCTGAATGCTGGCATTATATGTGTTGTTCTTATATCCTACCGAGGCTTTTCATCTCATATATTTATAGAATAAATTTCAGACAAACTTTTAATGCCAGTAAATGTGATTTTTGCCATGACTTATGATTAAAAGTGACCTCCTCAGTCTACTAAAATATACTAATCTACTAAAAAGAAACATGCAGCTCTGTTCCCTGTTTACCTCTTACTGATGAGTAGTTGATTTTTGCACCAACTCTGCACACAGACGGAGACAGACTGGCTGTTTGAGTCATGCTGACAACCAGGGAGAAGGTTAAACTACCTTTTTGCCAGATGCCAGTGAAATGACGATGCGATTATGAAAGAACAGCTTACATCAGAGATTAGCCTCACAACAATAGGTATTGTCTGTGTCTAGGATTTCACCCTCAGTCTGGTTCTCGTTAGCTCAACTTCAACTTTTGAGATATATGCGATCTTCTGTCCTATTGTGGAGTGGAATTATTTAGTTCTGGAGAGGAAACATGAAAAGCAGAGGAGAGAAAGATTGAAACTGACCAGTGAAAGTGATGACAGTCATTACTGCAGTCTCTCATCTGGGACATGCCAGGATTAACGCAGGTCTGAAATGGCACAAAATGAGCACAGCAACACTTAATGATGAAGTATCATGAGTCATATAAATATATGATGTAACCATTTGCAAGAAGTCTGCATTTGATGTAGTTATGCGTACACAGCTAGAGCTACAAGAAGCAACAAAGAGACCTTTTTTTAATGTTTGCAGATGCAACGAAACGAAGCGATGACATACCTGAAGCTTTTTCCAGACAGTTGCATCCATGTGTGTTAAAAGTCACGATCCGTACATTTATGCAAGAGTCCATCCTGTCCATCCCATATCAGTCCACACCGTGCACCGTCCATGTCATAACTAAGCAAGCTTAGTGCGACCTTCTGCCTGTCACTGTTCTCCAGCAGAAAATGGACGTGGTTGTGTTTATACACGCCATCCTCCTGTGTATGTGCGCTTCTGATGGGACACACAAACACAGCAAAAAGCCATCTCTTAATGGCAGGCAAATCCCCTGGATGGAGGGATGGGGATGGAGATTGGAGGTTGGCAGGATTACAGAAGTAAAACCAGGCTCTGAGATGACACCACAGAGGCATGAAGTAACTTACAAACCCAGATTACACACCACCACCACACATACGGAGCTTCAAGTCGGACGGGAAACTTGACAGAAACACAAATGTTGAAAAGGATTAGGGGATCAGCGGACCATCAGCAGTGTGATCTGGTGAAAGAGGCGATCAATACAATTTGTTAAACAAGATTACTATACTTGTACGAACTGTACGAGCCTCCATTTTCTCCCACAGCTGAGTTAATCTGACTTTAATGGCCCTAAAACCTTATTTTCACAAAATGACACAGAAATTATACAACATACCTTTAATGAGTGTTGCTGACTCAGTGGTTATGAAACCCACTCAGCACACAACAGACCGTATGCCCTCTCAAGAGAACCCAAAATCTGGGGTAAAACACAGTTTTCATGAGTATAAAGAGACCATCTGTGGAGGCATGAAATACAGGTCAGGGTTCTTTTCACCAGGAAGTTCTGCATACACTCACAGACCCCTCCCAGAACATCTGGCTACAATGGAAAGAGACTATGTTAGCATCGGGGCAACACTCTGGATTTGGGTCAAATGCAAGATTCAGCTCTCTGATACCCAAACACTCAACCCATTAGAGAGCTGGAGTCAAACAACTATCCAGGTTTTGTTCTAGAACAAACAAAATCTCATCAAAAATACTACTCGCATTTGTAATCATGCTAAAAAGCTAACAATAAGATCTTTGAACTGCCTTTTTGTTCAATAAAGTAAACAATATTATTTGACTAATTTTCAAGAAATATGTTTTTTAAAGATAATGTGGGTTCATAAACACACTCCTGAATGTTTGCCGGTTGATGTTCACAGCATTACAGACAAAAGGTTTTCTGCAATTGCTAAATTAAGCTAGCACTATCAAGTAATTCTTCCCATACATATCTAACACGTCACATAAATTAATAATTGTATTTCCCAAAATATAAAACCCTACAGTTTGTGGTACAAACAACAGTGACACAACAAATAATCATATATTTTCTATAAGGGCCTGATGTTTATTTATTTAGCTTGAATACTGTATTAGCCTAGTGTCTAATTCTGTTGCTTTGTCTGTTCCCATGATAAATCAGATTTAAAAATATTTATTTCTTTTTACTTTTTTTCTATTTACATTATTCAATATTCTACATTTGTGTAAATATTTGTCCCAAATCAAAAGGTTTGGAAGCTGTAAAAAACACTAGCAGCTATGCTAGCAGAGCAGCTCCGCCATTTTGGATTAAATTTGACGGAAGGTCCACTGATTTTTATATTTTTTCATATTTCACCTACCTATCATCTAAGCTTTTTGTCTGTCATGTGTAGAACACGAATATCAGGAAATGACTTTAGTTTTTGTGACTCAGGTGTTAATCTATGAACGTCTGTGAAAAGTCGCAAAAGCAAGAAAAGCCTATATCCAGCTAAATGTAGTTCAACTTAAAATATTAAAAAAAAAAAATCATCCATCCATCTTCTTAACTGCTTAATCCACATGAGGTCGCGGTCGCAATATGGAGTGGACAACCACTACATTAAAGTGTTCTAGTAGCACTATTAAATAAAGATCTTAATTAGATTTCTGTAGTTTATTAGTAATTTCTGCAGTTATTGACAATAATTGCATTTCTGGACATTTCATTCAATGGAAATGTTTGTCTTTCTGTTTTATTAGCTCAGTACAGTTGGACTTAAACTGAGACCAAGAGGAGCTGTCTGACCATCTTGGACATCATCTAAAATTACAAGAAAAGTTGGTGGAAAAAAGGGGAGGAATTAATAATAAATACCTTAAAAAAAAAAAAAAAAAGGTGACAAACAGTATCAAGTAATTTAATCAAATTGAAGCAGTTGATCTAAGTAGTTATGATATAATGAAAAGTTATTTAATTATTTGCAACACAAAATCTAACAATCATTTCAGGAGTGACCTCAAGGAAAGAACCATTTCACAAAAACTTTACATATTACATGTCATGTAATCAAATTAAATCAAGGCCAATATTACTTGTACTCAGGTTGTTTTTGCTTCTACACTGCTGAGAAAAGTTAAAGTTTGTTTAAATTGAACATTACAACGTGACTTAATAGCAAACAATCAGTTTACGGGGGATTTCACATTAAATCGATTTGTGGTCAAAAAGTTAAAACAGAAAATAAGACATTGCAGCGTGAACGTGAGCAGTTTGAACTTATTCCAGAGTGAAAGTCTAATGATTTGAGGAACTAAATTGGATGGAATAAAAAGATGGCCTCATCTGGAACTGGGTGAAATAAGGGTTTTATGGTAAGTTCGCTTGTCACTGAGGTTTTAATTCCATTTTATAGGTCATACAAAAATATTCCTAAATTCAAAGTTCACACAAATCAACTGAAAGCTTTGAAAATACACATGACACAGTTGAATTTACAAATGAAATCTTTATGCACTTTTCCTCTTCAAAAGAAACAAAGCCTATTCAATCAAATACCAAGTTGAATTTTTGCTGCCCGTCGGCCTCGTATCCGCACAAGGCAACAGGCCGCTTTGCTACAGGTCTTCTCAGCACATCTACAGTAAACAAGTGTTCATGAAACATGCTTGATTTTTCCAGAAACTTTTGCGTTCAAACATTTTATTTTGGTAAAATCATACAACTCGCACCGCTGAGTACTTCCCATGCAGTGCAGTAGCCTATAAGCTAATACAGAAAAGCAAAGTCTACATCTAAAGAGCTCTGGGGTTCTCCAGAGATCGTGGATCAAAGTCTTGGATTCTGCCTGCAACGGCATGCGCAGATCCTCCCAAATTCTTCTTTCCAAACAGCGGTTTGAAAAAGCAGACCTGCTCCAGACTCCAGGAGAACTCAAGAGACGTCATATATGCAAATGCAACAATGAGAATAAACCACATGTTCGTTTCTTTAAGGATTGCCATGTGCCAGACATTGACTGGAGAAAAACAATTATTAGGTCAAATTAGACTAAAGAACCGATAATGCACACAGTTGGAGAATCTGTACACTTCTGCACTGATATGCTTAGGAAATTTTGTTATTTGCTATTTTGACAGCTTTATTCCAAACCTTGGCATGTTTGTTAAATTCCACTTCAAATTTTGATGACCAATTAGAAACTTCTAATAGAGATGACTGGCCATGAGGAGGCCCTGAAACAGCTGTGGATATTATTTATCGAGTCCAATGTATCTTAAACATTAAAAAGCTCACACTACCCCGAAATATATAAATTTCACGCATACAGGTGACATTCAACATTCAAGTGCCAGTGTTTTTTGTACTGTCTTTTGGTCAAGTTTCTGAAACTTTCAAAGAATCACTTTGAGGCTTACAAAAATAAATATTTGTCAAAAATGCTTAATAAATTACACAAAACTAGCAGCAAAAGTAGAATCTAGAAATCTGTGCAAATGGCTAAATTCCCCCCAACTGCTAAATCCCCTGGTCCCAAATAAATCCTGTTTTTAAACGTTGAGAACCCTTCCCCTTTGTAAACAAGCTGCGTTTTTTTTCCACAATCTCCTCACACACAATATTTGGAAGCTTAAGGACACATATCCAAGACATCTATATAAAACTCTAGATGTGCAATAAAACAACTTTTGTAAAACTCGATGGGCACAACATACAAGGGCCTACACACCTAAATCAAGTAGCACCATTCAATCTCAAGTTCTCAACACTGTCAGTGCATCCGCTTTTTTTAGATCAATTTCTTGAAAAAAAAAAGAAAATAAAGGTTTCAAGGCACAACACACCCGATGAGAGAAATGGGAGCATTTTGAGGTGAAACACCCCCCCACCCCTCGTCTCTCTGACCCTTGATGGCGTCTCCTCTTTAAGAGGAAAAGCCGCCTCCGGCTTTACAAAGCCGCAGATAAGATTTTTTTTGTATTTTTTAAATAAATGTCTGAGCAGATGAACCCCCAGAGGACCTGACAGTACTTAAATGTTCCATAACGGAAGTAGACGCACCCCCCCTTTTATCTTTGGCCGCCTCCACAGTTAAACTACGCAGCTATGGAAACCAAAGCCACGGCCAACGGCGGTGCACTGAAAAATCACGCCCCCATACATGCCCCTTTTCCCCGTAATCCTCGCGGCCGGAGTGCTGCTCTACGCCGCTCCGTTCCTCGCTGGTTAATAGAAAACCTCAGTGATCATTCAAATGCCTGTCTCTTAAAGATGAACCATGCCTCCAACGCAGCTTGAAAAGAGAAAACGTTTGTAATTAAGTTAAGCCTGCGACTCAGTTCACGTGTCCTTTCTCCTTGACCAAAAAACAAAACACTTGCAAGCGTAGAATACCATCTGGGCCTCGTGGCTGCTGGTCAATTCGTTAACGTCAACACCACCACGCCGAGCCCTCCCGATGCTATGGTCCTTTATGCAGCCATTTTGAACTTCACTTTCAAGATGGCAGGCATCGTTTGTTATGATTTACATTTGTAGAGAAACGATTCGAAAAACTGACCCAGTTTTTCAAATCTGCAAACACTTGCACCGAAAATGTCTCAAGTAAAAATCAACAAAAAACACCGCCCACTTAATGTAGCTAGCACTTGATAACATACTAGCTGCCGTAACACTGTCAAGTCAATCGAAAAGTGTGGAGTAACGAGTTCCAGCATTGATTCCTGTTTTTACCTCAGCGATTGTTGGCACTGAGCTTAATGACTTCTGTGTTTTTTTTAAGATTATAATAGGAATGGCTATTTCAAAGACTACCATGTCCATAAAAAGGAGCCCGTCCAGGATAGAGTGAGCAAAAACAAAACACAAAGAAAATAAAGATAAACAAATGTAACTTTGTCCCTCAGGATTAAAACACAGTTGCCTCACAGATTGGCCCAGTTACAGATATAATAATGGCTCCATTAGCTGTTTGACAATAGAAAAGGCTACATGATGTTCCTGCTATAAATTTGAGGTTCAAATGGAATCATGACTCTGAGAGCCACAACACCCAAGTGTTTGTTTGCCAAGGTTTGATTAAGACCAAGCTTATTTTACCTTTCTAGTATTTTTCACCAAACAAAATAATAGTAAAAACAAATTTAGAGCTCTTGGCCATGTCCATCTGGTGAAATGAAAAACATAGATTTCCTGTTTAAATTCAAAAGGCACAGTACATTAACATACAAATGATCCTCAGGTTACTCAGTTGGGGTTTCACCCCCCCACAAAAAGAACAAAAATACTTTGAACAATGAAAGTCCGAGGCTGCTGTCGGACTATGCATGTCAGCATCCATGCTCACTCTGAGGTGTTTTGAATCTCTGCGGTCTCCGGTGCTTTGCACGTGCTGGTGATTTCCTTTGCGTCGTGCTGCACGTCCTTTACGAGAGAAGCGAATGGCAGAGAACCAGGGTTGGTAATGTACTGTGTGTCAGTGAAGCTACACAGGGAGGGTTGTTATGGTCTGGCTTAAGTTAACATGTGGTTTCCATTGGGTTGGCATGGCAACCTATTCCTATGGTGACTAGTTCCCCCACCAATCAACACTACCAGAGTGGCTGTAATTTCCTCCGTAGCCGTCGTTACCGTAGAAGTTGTTACCAAAGCCCCCTGTAAAGACAAATTCAGTTCAATGATCATGTTCACAAATGGGTCTACGAGACAGCGTTTGTGCTTTCATTTTAAATGTAGAGTTTAAAAACAATCGTTTTCTTGCCTCCAAAGCCACGGTTTCCTCCATGACCTCCGGTGCTGCGCCCTCCGCGGCTGCTGTTGAAGTTTCCAGGGCCACCGGACGTTTGACGGTAGTCTCTAGCGCCGAAACCACCAGAGAACCTGGAGAAGACCACATTTATTTAGAGCTCTGAAGTTCACCTTTGGTTGTTCGACGTGTACCAGTCTCTTTAAATAAAGGTTGTAATCAAAAGGATTCCTAACAATTTAGATCATCCCTCGGGTCTTTCCAGTCGCTGCAACTCTCCCTTTAAATTTGACCAATAAATGTGTGTAAACTGATTCCCTGAAAGGATTCAGTTTTGCCTTTATAATTAGTTTTATGCTTTGAGAGTATGTAGTTGACCTTTTTAACAATCTTAATATCTTTTATTTTTGATGTCATAGGTAAATTAATTTTATAATTTTTTTTTTTTTCTTAAAAAAAAAAAAAAGCCTGCAAAAATCCCAGAGTAGTATTTGTAAATGTAAGTTTCCGTTACCTCTTGGAGCGTCCTCGGGTGCTGCTCTTGTGCTGGTGCTCGTAGGCCAGGCTTTCAAGCCAGGAGGGAACCTCCTGCTTGGCCTCAACCAGGATGTCCAGCAAATCTTTGGTTATGTTGCTGTTTTTGTCGTTAAAGAACGACGTGGCCAGACCTGAACAAAATATAATAAATATATGATATGACAGTCACTGTGACGGGCATAAAAAAAAAAAAAAAAAAAAGAAAAGAAGGACGGACAAACGAGTTCATACCGAGGTTGCCCACACGTCCCGTACGGCCAATACGGTGAACGTATTCCTCAATGTCACTGGGCAAATCAAAGTTGATGACGTGCTTCACGTTGCTGATGTCCAGACCTCGAGCAGCCACCTGGACGGCAGAGACACAGCAAGGGAGAGGGGGGAAAACATCTGGTAAGAACATTAGGAAATATTAAGTCAAGACTTTCCTTTTATGTCTGTTAGCAGTGGAATTAATGCGTCAGTTGAGCCAAAGCCTCAGACTCCTCACTGACCCAGTTGGCTCAGGTTCCTTTAAGGTTCCCCCCCCCCAGACAAATCAGAAGAGGCAAACGCACTATCGTCTGTGCTCGTTTGCTTTTGAGACAGCTAACCCTAACCCTGTAAGTTTAATTCAACATACAGAAGTCAGCTCTGAAGCCAATATGTTGTAGTCTCCCATTAAATTAAAAAAAAAAGGTTTCTTTGGAAGTTCTTCATATGAAAGTATTGACGACAACTTATAATACAGCTTCTTTATAAACTTAAATCCAAAGATCCAGTTTAAGAATGTATCGGCTTAAGGAAACAAACACACCAGGAAATAACTGAACAATACTTCCCTTCTGAATACCATTAAAGAGATACTGAAGACATAATGAGGTGAATGGAGTAAAAAGGTTTAAGAGGACTTACGGCTGTAGCCACCAAGATTGGGCATCGTCCTGAGCGGAACTGATGCAGAGCTTCCTCTCTGTCTCTCTGGGATCGATCTCCATGGATGCTAGTGCAGGCGTAACCCTCGCGGTAAAGGAAGTCTTCCAGGGCGTCGGCTCCTTTCTTCGTCTCCACGAACACCAAAGTCAGGGACTCTTTACCTGCGAGGTTAGAAAATGGAGATGACAAGACAAAAGCAACACTGAATATAACTATAACTATAATGAAAGCAGGGACTTGAAACTGGCCAGTGAAAGACAAAATTAAAAGAAAATAAAAAGAGACAAAAATGACAACTTATAAATGGAGACAGGGGTTGAATAAAAAGCTTTACGTTCACCGACAACCATTAACTATCTATTGGGTCTTTCCATAGCACTGAAGATTAAATAATACCTTAATCATATTTGAACAATTCCAAATTGTCTTATTTAACACAATCCAGACAGTTGGCATTAATGGCTATCAGAACAAAAGAAATAATAATAAAAAAAAGAGGGGTAATGGGTATGGATGGGCAGTTTCTAGTCTCGGCAATCACTGCTTTACAGTTTTGCCAATGCACTCTGGCACAAGCAAGGAAAAATAAACTACATCCAAAGCTCAACCGTCTGCACATTAGTCAAGCATGTGAGTATTTTAAGATAATATCCATATCAGGAAAATTAGCAGAGGCTTAATCAAAGTAACAGCCACTTAGCCCACCCTTTCAATGCAACTGAAATCTATGTGCTTCTATAAAGGCTGCCAATTACATGAATCCCACTTTTTGTAGTTGCAGTCACAAGAGTTCATATGGAAATAGCACAAAAGTAGCACGTTATAAAATAGAACTTCAACACAGTCCTGTTTGGTTAGCCCTTGAGAGCCGTTTTAAGCACCTAAACACAATCCCAAAAGGTTCCCTTCACTGGAATTATAGATCTGTGCCATTAAACAGCCGACTCAAGGAGGCAACTGGCCAAAATAGCCAGATGACCTGAATGCCAGAGCTGCACCATTATGCTAATTGGAGATTTTTGTTAACTCGGGGGATAATGGACTAACATGGGAAATGTTGCTGTAGATGCTACAAACTTCACTGGAAATTAAAGAAGAAATAAAAAAAATAAATAAAACTGAGGCAGCCAGGGAGCAGAGGGACAGGATGAGCTGTGGGATGTGATGTTTCTGGCTTGTGGGTCAGAGTGAAGTTATAATATTGTTCACACTTACCTGGCTTCTCTGGGGTCTCTGTCACATTTTCCTGAACCTCATTGGGAATAACTAAGATGAAACCAAACCAGCCAGTAAACGCAAGGCTGCTCAGTACACAACTTAAACAGCTTTAGATCATCATGAGAAATAAACCTGGCTCAACCCCTAAATGAGACTAACAGTTTACCCCCCCCATTGACACATCTTAATCATAATGAACATTTGTTAGCAGTGATGTAGCAAAGTCAAAATTAGCTTGGCATGGAGCAGACTGAACCAGGATGATGAGTTGGAGTCAAATGTCCTCACAGGGAGGGAGCCAATCAAATTATTGTGTGTACATTTCCTACCTGTGGCATTGAGCAGGTCAAGGAGGAAGGACCTCTTGTCAGTCTCTTCTACCCAAACCACTTTCTGAGTGATGTTTTCTGAAGTGGATCCAACACGCCCGACTGCCAGGAAAATGTAGTCCTCCAGGAAATCACGTGCTAGGATCTAAACATAAAATAAATTAAGAATGCAGACAAAACTACGATAAATGAGACTGTACACGGCTCATCAGTCCAACGTACCTGGATCTCTTTGGGGAATGTGGCGCTGAACATCATAGTCTGACGGATGCCTTTAGGTGGCATTGTATCTTGCTCCACAATGCGTCTAATCTGGGGCTCAAACCCCATGTCCAACATGCGGTCAGCCTCATCCAGGATCAAGTAGCTTAACACACACATTATGGTTTATGAGTCAGATGCTTTAACTTAAGGTAAACTTTCTTTTCAAATGTAAATAAGCTATACTGACTTGCAATAGTCCAGACCAATCTTGCCCCTCTCCATCATATCAACCAGGCGTCCAGGTGTGGCCACCAGCAGGTGACAGCCTCTCTCCAATTCCCTGATTTGCTGGCCAATATCAGCACCGCCGTAGACCACACAGGGTCGCACACGTGAGCGGTAGGCAACCTGGAAAGCAGACGGGAACAGTTAGCTTAGTGATTCAACATGTAGGCAAAAGATAAAAGTATCAGAGACATTTGAAACGCTCCGAGCTCACCTTCCTGGCCTCATCGTAGATCTGCAGAGCCAGCTCTCTTGTCGGAGCCAAGACAAGAGAGATTGGGTACTGCTTACGGCGGCCATACCTTCCATTATCCTGAGGAAGGAAGAAATGCTTATTAGAACAGGTCAAACGGTAATTTGGAATATGCCAAGTCATTGTGGATTTTCTCCAGTACCTGTCCGCTGTTCTTTGCAGCATGCAGAGCATCTCCCGGACCCTCTGTGTAGATCTGACTCAGCACTGGCAGCAAGAAAGCAGCAGTCTTTCCAGAGCCTGAAACACAGCACGGATACAGATCCATTACACTGCACTTACAGCGCATAATGTTAAAAGGCATATGCTGAAACTAGCCAATGACTTAATTAGCTCATTCCAAGTAGATGCAGGAATACTAACCAGTCTGGGCGCAGGCCATCAGGTCTCTCTTTGACTTGATGATGGGGATAGCATACTTCTGTACTGGAGTGGGACGAGTGTAACGACTCAGGTTGATGTTCCCCATGATAATCTCCCCCATGTCCACATCATGGAACTACACAAATATCAGACAAACTGACAATTTAAGATACAAACTCTTCCATTAACGCTCATACAGACAAACGAACATCAGGAGAGACTTACACTTTCAATGTGGGGTGGGCAGTTGCTTCCGGTGGCCTCCACAGGAATATCATCATACTTCTCAAAATTTATCCCAGTGTTGCTTCCAGCAAAGAGCTCACTAGAAAATTTGATTTAAAGTCTAGTTTTAATACAGACGAAGATGGCTGCTATTTATGTAATGTGTGAGCAGAAATCTTCCTTACTTTTCCAGACGCTCATTTGGAGCAGTTGGCTTGGACCAGTCATCTTCTCTGGAGTCATCCTGCCAGCGGCTATTTCCTCCACCGGCAAAGCCCCCACGCTCATATCTGTACACATTCACACCGTTTAAACTAAAAATCTACTTCTGAAGTTATGTGAAATCCTAAATGCAGTAAAACCTCTGACAATAAGCCATTTGAAGTAAAAACTAACTCCTGATAACTCCACAGATACACACCTTCCTCTTGAGCCTGCCCCACGGTCATTGAAGAAAGTGGACTTGGACCTATCATTGCGTCCTCCAAAGCTGTTGTAGGCAGCATCCCTGGGAGCTCCTGCCCAGCCACCATCTTTGTTTTCAAAACCGCCAAACCCTATAAGAGACGGAAAAGCCTGTTCGTGATATACTTTGAGAGCTTTTTGGCAAATCAGCCGCCATCATAAGATGACGCCAGTTTCTTACCGAGAGCGGAGCATACCCGTGTTTCCCCTTAAGCAAAGCGCGATTAGATTTTCAAATCAAGAGATGTATCCAAGTAAACTGCATACCTAATGTCTCTAAATAGAATTTATAATTCACTGCAAATCAGTATGCAGAGTAAAAGAATTTAAATAATTGCATAAACTGCATAAGGGTGGGGGAGGGTGGCGTTCTTATCTAATATAGCACTTTACGTCTACAGTTAGACATTATGAAGAACAGATTTCCCCACCTGCATTTTGCAATGGTTGATTAAACGAGCCTCCACCCCTGTTACCACGGTAGGCGCCACGCCCACCTCTATCATTGCGAGGGGGTCCACGCCCTCCAAAGCCCCCATTTGTGCGGTTGTCGTAACCATTCACAAATCCATTGGTGCGTCCAGCATCCCATCCAGGTGAATCTTCATGGGAAGACCAAAAAATAAATAAAAAATAAAAAAAATAAAAAAATTATGAGACTTGAGGAAAATAATGAAGCCGCAAATCAAGAAAATAGACGTGACTGTACTCAGACTAAGGGGAAGAGCACCGACCTAAAAACAAATCGGATACAATCAAGTCCAAACAAGCTTCACCTCAAATAAAAATGATTGACCACATGACTAACATCTTTTGACTGTATCCAAAGTCCAACTTCACCGTCAGTCCTTATGGGACATTTACCACAACAATCAGCCCAGCTTTGGACATTGGCTGTTCCCATCAACTTGGTTCCAAATCGGTGGCCAAATTGTTATCGGTGCAGGATAAGGCTGGTTGGCGGGGGAAATGGACAGTTGGCACCGTCATGGCAAAGCCGAGTAGCTGTGGATATTTCACATCAGCTTCAGGGGGCAGACCAACCAGACAGATCCACGAGAACTAATCAGGGGAAAGTGGCCGATTATATATCTGTGGTGAAGTTTTATACCCGACAGTCAACAGGTACGTGTATTCATCACAGCGCCCCCTTTAAGTCAGCACACAAAAAAACCCTGTGATGATTCACACAAGCAATCAACAGCATTGCCCCCCGATACTGATCTGAGTAATTCAATGGAAATGATCTGGAATTGATCAGAGTGAATGGCTCTGAATTTCTTAACTTTTCAATACTAACCGACTGACTGTTTTTAGTTCTGGAGTAAAATGAGCCCAATCTCACCAACAAATAATAATCACAACAGTAAAAACTGTTAATCATGCACAGGTCACTAGATTTTGTTTACACCTTCCTCTCAATATTTATTTCTTGTCAGCAAGCAGTTCTTCGTTCAAAATCATGTGCGTCGTAGTCTATTCTGCCACCTGACAAAGCCAGACAGGCTGGTTTATTCACTCTAAACCACATTCTGAAAACATCTGTGGTCTCCATTTTCTGTTTTTGCAACATGTCAATTGTTAAAAGTCTAATTTGCTTAACAAATGGATAAAGAAGCAATTGGCATTTAACTGGCTCTCAACTGCAAACATGATCAAAAACTAACCACAGAGCTTTGGTAAGGCTTGCTCTATTAAAAAAAGGAAAATTCATTCCAAACTCAACATCGCCCAACACAAGGCTCTGGGTGAAACTTACACCCCAGAGTATTTCCCCAACTATCAAAAGGCCAAAGTGACACAACTGAACTCAGCTCAGAGAAAGTTCAGCTTTCAAAGTCAATAAACAGACTTGAGCTGACAAAGCAGAATTTGTGATTGAATTTAGTCACTCAGATTGGTATCAGATAAAAGCAACATATGTGAACTCTGCAAACATGGCCAAGCACACCGTGCAGTAAACTTGGAGCCTTATCTTAAAAGACAGAAAAGCAGGAAACAGTACATCTTGAGAGTAATGTGTCAAACAAAATTTGTCCTGATGAAGATAAGGTTAAGCTAGCCTTGATTAAATTTCTGACATTAAAGCAAATATGAGCTCCAACACTGCTAAGAAAAGGAGAACCTCGCCCTTTACATTTCAGGGAGTGCCTTTAACTGTCCATTTCACCCATTTTGTTAACGATGCTTGTCGTAAATACT
Organism: Odontesthes bonariensis; assembly: GCF_027942865.1. Classification (NCBI taxonomy): domain Eukaryota; kingdom Metazoa; phylum Chordata; class Actinopteri; order Atheriniformes; family Atherinopsidae; genus Odontesthes; species Odontesthes bonariensis. The sequence continues at coordinate 32,091,091 of NC_134517.1, read as the reverse complement.
GAGTCGATATGTGTAAGAGACACTCCCGCAGCAGGGCACACTTCAAAGATGATGTGCCAAGAGTCCTTACCTTTTAAGCCAAGCTAAACTATGCCTTTAGCATGAATTAGGTTTGTAACCTGCCAAACTTAGGAAATAAATGGAACATCTGGACACGCAGTAGAAGCCAGCTAAACATAGCTAAATCCAACTGTTCCATTAAATATTTAATCTATAAGAAATGGCTAGGGAGGACAACTCATAAATCATGCTAGTGCAAAATAATTGTCAGGGATATTTAATCACGTTCCAACGAGTAGTCACCATATGCAAGTTTCTGCTCTAAAGAACCTAAAAACGGAGATGTGATCAAAGAAATTCCCTCAAGTAGTCAGTTACTGGCACGAACGCCTGCCTGCGCCAAAGCTCGCATCACAGTAATCAATAATCCCGCCCACTACTTTAAAAGACGCAGAGACCAGGTTTAAAAGTACATAAACTCAAAACAGAGAAGCTTGTGATATACTGAATGGGATTGACTGATGTTTGCGCAGTATTCCTACAACTTCACGACTAAAGCTAACAAGGTTTTAATAACAGGAGAGCTTGAACAATGCAAAACTTCTTTCACAGTTGATAGACTCAGTTAGTCAGCCACACGTGTGATGCAGAGCAGTCTTTAAGGAACCAACAACATGCATCAAAAGCAACTTCATTTGCAAGCTTTGATAAAACAGCGTTAGGCCCAGATTTCTGCTGCTTTTATCAAGTGACCATGACAAAGCAAGGGCACATTGATTATGCCCCAGTCTTCAGCTATATACACTAAGAAACTGTGCCAACAAGTAGGTGGCGTGGCATGGCATGCAGGTGGAGGGCAAGGTATACCACATCCGTTTCGCCAACCGCCACTGTAGGCATGGTAAAAGGCAAGCTCTTGAGAGGCCAGTCTTGGGTAACCTGAGCAAAAGTAGGGAAGCAGTCTATAAAAAGATTCACCCAGGAGTACTGGCTCATGCAGTTTTTAGTGTCAGGTTTGACTTTACACAATAGTTACCAATCTGACAGTCATCCCATCCTGAAGGATAGTTATTTCTCTGTCTTTGCTGACACTCAGCCTGCCATGGTTGTGGGAACTGCTTAAGGGAAACTTGGGGGACATCGCAGGTGAAATATGGGCATGAGGGTAAATTGGAAAAAAATTAATTAAGTGAATCTATATTTTGCTTCAAAAGATTAAAAACTCAATTTTTAATTTAAAGCATATATTCAACAAGCTTGTACTGAATTCAAATGGTCGTTTTCTATTTTTGACAACAAGCATTTCAGCAGAGTGAAGCACATCAATTAATAGTAAGCTTATCATCAACTTTTACCATATGGATCTAACATAATCCTCTCCCCATTCGCACTGGCTTTGCTGGTGTGTAAAATGGCTATTTCATGCATCTGGAAATGCAAGTTGCCCTCAGCGAAAGCAGACAGAAGGGACTTACAGAAATTTACTGGTGCCACTGAATAACCGCACTGTCTACCAGCGGAATAAGAATTTCCTGCTGTGGAATAAGAAAACAGTAAAACGAGAAAAAAGGTCAAGTGTGCAATGACACAGTACCATGATTCCAAGTTTGTTTCATGTAAAATGATCTGGCTGAGTATGGCAGTCACAATGTGCCTTTTTAAAAGCTTTAAGAAGCTAAACATTTTCCCAATCCCTGCTACAAAAAAACCTGACTAAAAAAAAAATATATAAACCCACCCACCCTACACAATTCACCTTATCAGAGCAGCCAACAGCCAGCACTCCTCTTGTTAAATTGTGAGACGTTGCACCAGCCAAAGAATAAAGTTGAGGATAAATTACCCATTTGGAAATAGTTCAAAACATTCGGACCAATTTGAATTAGCCCCATTCTCCTACTTGTGAGCAGTCTGGGGTAAAAGTCAAGGCTAAAGCCAACATATGATACCACTTGCCCTACTTTAGCAGTGCCAAAATAAGCTTTTATGCACAGGCATTGAAACCAATTTGACATGGCTGTCTCTCACTCTGTGCACCAGTAAGAAACCTTAAATGTTCTAACAAAAATTATGCTGAATTGCTTTTGTCTTGACTGGTAAAGATCAATATGTTATGAAACATATCATGTAAAGCCTCACCAATTTTCTTCTCAATTGTGCTTGCTTTTACCATGCTCTGATGGGCCTTGAGAGGGACGTTTGTTTGCTTTCTTTTAGTGGGTTTTTTGTAACTCTTATGAGTATTCAGTCAGCACAGTTACATACACAGAAGATTTATTGTTAGAGGTCGACCTGGTCATTTAGTTGAACCACTGTCCTATTCCCAGTATTCATGCAAGGGAAAAGAATTCAGTTATAGAATGAAGTATGTTTAAACTTTTTTTCCTCTGTGGGATCGTACATGCAAGTGTAGCTGAAAGTAAATGCAACTTCACAAGTAGACTTAATGGGCTAATGTTCAATCACAATTTCTGACAAGTTAAGCCATCTGACAAAAGAAACAGAAAAATATGTGAATTAGAGCTTTATTGGGAATTTAGCTGCACTAATATAAACTTAAGTGCTTCTACAAAAAGACTGAACTTTGGAGAAGGTTTAGAGCACTGGGCTCATCTGAGTCTATAGTGATTTGAACCCCAGTTGCATCTGGGTGCGTTAATCTGGCTCGATTTTAAAAGATTATGGTCGAAGTATGATATTTACATGCATTTAAAAGCTTAGCTTCGGTCAGACCAATGCCATAATTTGCTTTTTTTCTTCTTCTAACGTCATGTAACATGCCTGGTGGTGCCTTACCCGCAGTAGACAGCAAAGTTCCCAGTTTAGAGAATCAAAACGGGTTTCCTAAGAGACGAATTACACTTAAAAGCTACTAAGAACGGGGCTACCAAAGAGCTATTTTACCATTTAAAAAACAACCACACTTTTGAAAATGTTACAAAACCTGAGCACGTGTTATATTGTATTGTTTCTCCAGAGTGAGAATGCACCAACAGCTGTCTACTACAAGTAAAACACCAATTACTCTTAAGTACTACAAAACCCTCAAAACATCCCTTTAACATTAAGAAAAACCTCCAGCTGCTCTGACGGTGGCTGAGGAGATTATTACAGAACTCACCATTTTTACCGGCATCTTTGTTCCTCAGGTGAGGTGGAATGTAACGCCCTGGATGGAGATAAAACACTCTTAGTCTGTGGGATTGTGTTATATCCTACATCTTGTCTATCAACAAAGCAGTCAAGTGGAAAGCAATGCATTCCCCGCAAAGACAAAAAAAACTAAAGAGAATGTTTTCTAGTATAAAGTTTACTATGCAACTTAAATTAAAGCTAAATGGCAAACACCATCAAACAAGGCTAACAGTTGAAGACTTGTTATAAGGAATAACATGTCCTATACACCAGGTATGGTGTATTCAAACTCTTAGGTAAAACCTATGAAGAGTTGTCTAAAATGCTGAGCAAAATAACTCGCTAAATATTCTTTTAAATAACTTTAAGCTTGATTATACCAAAGAGGTATTTTCTCACTGCATCCAATAGACACTGTAATAAAAGCATCCAAATGTGCACCTTGAGGGAAAGAAAAAAAGGTCTACCATCTTCTTTTAACGTGGTCATGTAAGTCACGATTACACAGGACATGTTTTATTACTTACTGCCAGTTCCTCCGCCTTGTCCGTCAGGAGAGTTCAAGTCTAGGGCAGCAAGCTACAAAAAAAGAAACAGATTAAATATCAAATCAAACAAACCAAAAAGTCCATAAATCTAACTAATTAAGCTTGTAAGTATCAACCAGCACAATTACTCTACATGAAATCAAACATGAAATGTACAGCTTTCCAGTGGTTTAACATAAAAGTCCCAAATGATTTAAAGTGAATCAATAAAAGTCGACATTACCAAATATCTATGTTGTGTCCTGATTCTATCAAACCAAAAGTTCGGACAAAATTATGCCAGAGTAAATATTTATGTGGCATAAAACCCATTAAAAGTTAACTGTCATTTTAGCAAAAAAAAAAGAAAAGAAAGAAAAAAAGGTAAAATTACAATTTTAATAGTAGCTTTTTAGGTTAAGTAGCCATATCAAGAGTATAGTGGGAAATTTTCAACAACAAATATGATGTAGGTCGATGTAAACTTCTATAATTAATTTACACGAAATTAACCACAAGGAGTATCAAATTGTTGTTTCACGTGACATTAGAAGTCTTTTGATGAGAATACAAATACCCTTCCCCCCCCCCCCCCCCCCCCCCCGTGGTATCCGGGTTACTGAAACTGGGGTCCCCAATTTCTGATAAAATGTTACTGAAAAATATCAAATAACACGCTTTAAAACGTGGAAGGTTGGTTTATTCAGTACCATCACATGGGAGGCATTTCTAACGCGCAGAAAAGCACTGATGGCCGCTAAAAACTGGAGCCAACATTTTTTCCTGCGCCACGTTTCAGGCTCGGAAGGCCTCACATTAGCCGGGCTCCTTCGGTAGGATGCCGGCCGGGTTTTACAGGCCAGCTAAACCTGTAATTTTCCATGACTTCTGTTAAGTTTTCATCGATTGTAAAGCCCTAGATTACAATATAATGCTGGGTTGTGGTTTATGGCTAATGAAAGTGCCAAGACAAACTCTTGAGAAGCTTCAACACAGAGTTTTCTAGCACAACGTAACGAGTTCCGCCATCACAATCCTCTCTGCTGCGACTCCATTTTAGCAGCCATTGCGTTAGCTTAGCTCACCGCTAGCGGCTTAGCTAACGAAGCTCCCGGTTTCCTCCTCGAAACTACATGAGCGTAACGGAAAATTACGAGAAATTATGAGAAAAACAAAGAAGGTAAAATCACTTACCTGCTGATCTAGACCGTGTGGATTATCAACGACCACATGACTCATAACTAAAGAGAGTAGTGGGGGATTATTTCTGAAGAGAAAGGATTTTCTTTGTTAGCAAAACCGGTTGAACGTTAACTTAGCTTTCCGTTTATCTGTACAAATTACGATATTGAACGACGGTGAACGGTCAAGTATGATAGACGAGTACGTTTACTTTAAATAAATAAAATTTGTTGTTTCTTATAAATACAAATTCCGATCGAGTTTCAAAACGAAATTATTACTGCGGAGCTGTTAAGCATAAACCCCTTTCCGGAAGGCTTGACCGTGGTGGAATGAGGTGCCGAGTGCTCAGGTAGCGCGAGATATCCCCTCTGTAACCTCAGGCCCGCGGTCTGATTGCCAAATATCGCGATGTTTTATCTTTTTTTTTTTCTTTCCACCAGCTCTGATTGTTATGCCCAGGAGTAGAGAAAGCAGAATAGAAAACATTTGCCCCGTTTCCCCTACACTCATCATTTCCTGGAACAAAGTAATACATATACTAGTTGCTAGAATATCTGTCATATCTTTAAACAATCTGGACCGATACATTCAATTATATTACATTGAATATTTTCCAATATTTTCCCAGTTTTGCCATTTTGTAATAGAAACCAAAAATATTTTAGATTAGGCACTGTGGTCTCCATTTTCCTTTGGAACCAAATGTACCACACAATTTTTTTGGAATGATACGACATTGCACCAGTGCCTGTCCTTTGCTTCTTTATTCCTTATTTTGCCAACAGTACTGTGCAGAAGTCATGATCCACCTCTCATTTATTAATATTTTGCTTCCAGGCAGCCATACTTTCTTATAAGCTTATAGTGTTCTTCACTGGGTTTTCTGAAGGTCTTTCAGAGTTTTTCTTTTCTACATTGGCAGCTTTTTCACTCATTGTCTGTCCAGTTCTTGTAGCTGACCATTTTAGCCACTTAACACTTACTTATGAATCATTCAAGCATAAAAATTACACCTAACTAAATAGATTAACCTGGGTAGTTACTGTCTACAAATAACAGACAACTCAGCAAAGAACTCTTTTCTTAAAATCTTTTGACACTGTGTTACTAGCAGCTTTTCACAAAAACACACGATTTGTTCCAGTTTCTTTAGTCACATCAATGAAAACATGAAAAAAAATATATAACAGATAACACAGTTCGACAGACAGAAAATAGTATTTTTGCACCAAAAAGGTCAGCATCGTGTGCAGTGTGTCCTTGGAAAAGGAGGAAACTGTGGGGGACAAAAGAAGAAGTGGCAGGCCTAAGAAACCTGAAACTATCAACAACAGATGAACGGTATCTGAAACTGAGGTCCTTCAGAAAACGACGGAAAAAATCCAACAAAGATGTGAAACAGGACCTGAGAGACGCTTCTGTTGATCCATTTACTGTTAACCTAAGTCTAATCACAAATGGAAAGGTGGCCATCACAGAAGCTATTCTTAATGAACGGGAACAGGGAGAAAAGGACTGAAGTATGCCAACTGGCACAAGAAGTAGACTCAAAATCAGTGACATTATTGGGATCATCTTATGAGAGAACAGACCAAAAGGCAGCCAACATCCACAGAAGAGCTTTGGAGTGTCTGATTCCAAAAGGCAAGTTGCAAACAGCAGAGCTAAAACTTTCTCTAAAGTCATGCAAGTGGCTAAATTATGCACAAGGTGAAGGGACAGAAAGAGTAATTGATTTTACTTTGGTACATTTTAATTTATGCAAATATTTTTCCAAAGTAGACGACGAAAGCAGGAAATTTAGGGGGATTTCCCGATCATCTGTCTTCCTTTATGAGGCGAGGCAGGGTTGAGCATAAGCTCAGCCAAAGCCTTGCCCAGTCGTCCTGCATCTGTTCCACTCTCAGCCAAAGCCTGACTTTTGATTCTCCAGCAATGAGCCCTCTGTACAGAATGCAGGACAGACTGTGCGTCCTGCTCTCGTCATTTATCCCTCGTTCTGCGCCGCACCAGTAAATTGAGGAGGCCAGAGAAGAACATATGCTGCTGGGATAAGGCACCCCAAAGGTAATTGGCTGCAGGGTTAAAGGTTAATTGATTATAATTCGATCATGATGTGCGATGAAGAGGAGCTGCTAAAGAGGAACTTACCCATCATGCAAACTCACATGAATAAAGCAAAAAAGACTGGAAAGCAGCCTGTGTGTCTTCATATAAAACGCGGATGTTTTTGGAAGGCATGAAATCTACTATAACCTTTCACTGAAGAGCTGTAAAGGTGTCAGATACTTCAGCTTTCATTGTTTTTTTTATTATATTTATACTAAATTCAAGTAGCAACACTTCAGAGGGAAATACAGAACTTGTTATTCTATTACATACAGGACATTTAATAGCTTTAGTTTGCAGAATCGTGTTGATACTAAAATAGAAACTTTAAGGAACAAACTGTGTATACCACAGTTCCTAAAAAAATGACTTGAGAAGTGAATGTGTTTCACTAAAGTAAGTGATCAACATGACAATGAGCAAAGCAGATACAGACACCAAAGAGCTACATCATGCTGACATTATTACATTCAATGTATGGCAAGCAAGCCACTGACTACCTAAAAAATACGATCCAGAGGGAAATCATAAAGTGTCGCTGCTATGAAATGTGATGAGAAAAAGACACAGGCAATGAAACACAGTGAAGCAAGACTATGCAAAATGCAAATGCTTTTGCAGTGTTTAATAAACAAGCAACCAATAATAAGGGTGCTTTATTTCTATCCAGCCTCAATCTGCTGTTAAAATGCACTTTGACTGATCTCCATTTCCTCTGGGACTTTGCTAAAATTCTCAATATAACAGAATAAGCATGAAAAGATATGAACCCCAAGTTGAACTGCTGCAACACTGAAGAAATGCACTGATTAATGCATTCAGATCCAGTTGCATAGTGATGACGTTATCCTGAATTGCGCCACTGTGGCGTTGCTACTTTTGCTTGAGTGAGACATTTGATTCCTGATACCATTGGTCTTTAAACTGGAGCATTGTGTTATTAGTCATCCTCTGTTCGTCATTCACTGGCACAGTGTGTGCGTGTATAATCAGGTCAAGCACAAAGGAGCGCCTTCCCACTCAAAAAATGTTGCTTAACTTGATATAAAACTTAGAGTTGGAGGTGCCCACTCTTTGAAACTCCTTATAAATGTTATTTTTTATGGTCTTTAAACTGAATATTTGAGTCTTTCTGCTCTTAGTGGCTCTTCTCTCCTGCTTCTGGGAACATTTGCTCTCTCTGGGGTTTTAATCCCATGTTAAAGGACTTTTTACTGACATGTGTTCATACTCGAGGTTTGAATGTCAGAACACGTGGCTCCATCTGCTGGACACATTAATGTCTCCATCCTCCAGCATCCAAACAACTATTTTATCGCAAATTTTGCTGCATTTTTATTAAAAATGTCATTTTGAGGCAGCAACAATTCAACTTTTTATTTCCTATTAACACTAATGTGGATTTGCTTAATATCTACATGATTAAAATACCATTTTCATGTCATCACCAAATGTTTTAAATATGAAAACTCTTTGCAACAACAATTCTGCTGCTCCTTTGCATTTTCAGTTAATTTCACAAGCGTCTGTTTGATGGATTAAAGAGGACGGGCCAGATGTTTCACTCAGTGAACAAGTAAAATAATGTGACCCAGTATCTGCTCAGTCTGAAAAATACAAGCAATGCAATTTCAAATTTCGTCAGTGTTCACTGACTGCTTATATTAGTTCAGTTTAATTTAATGCTCCCTGGATGCTGTGATTGGCTGCCCACCGCTCCAGTGAATGGCATCTGTCTCCATGAGTGTGTGACTGTGTGCGTGTGTGTTCAACAGGTGCCAACCCAGATGGGTCAAATGTGGAGGAGTAATTTTGTGTTAACATTCGTGTATACATGACAATAAAGAAATCTTATATGTTGCGGAATATTTTTCTTTTTTCATATTACCAACTGTGGGATAAGAAAAGACCAACACTGTGTGGTCAGCTTAGCCAGGAAGGAGGTTGGGTAACAGCCATATTTCACTGAAAGTTTAAAAGTTATTTGAACTGGTCCTCAGGCTGCAGATTTAGGTTAATTTGAAAGTTCTGAAAAAAAAAAAAACCTTTAAAAAATTACTGGTTTTGCTTTCAAAATAGATTGAATCATGTCTAATTTAATATGTGCAGCAGTTTTTGATTCAGAAACATTTGTTTCAGTTTCAGAGATATTCGTTCGTTCATTCATCTAGTTTTATTCTCCAATCTTTCTGTCTGGGGAAAATTACAACTTTGGTGTCATCTTTTTGAAATTTATGTTAAGCTTTCATTAAGAAACTTTGCAAAACAAACAAAAGCCTTTTATTTCTCATTTAGATCCAATTTGATGATCATTTAACACCCATAATGTGCAACTTACCCCTAACCTGGGACAAGCTGAGCTACAGGAACTTATTTTTTTCATAAGACAATATATTTTTTGGGGAACTCTTTGTCATTAATTCGGATTGTTTAAACGGATAAGAAACATCCTCTAACATGGTTTGGAGCTTTTCCTTTGACTTCTGCCTCATTTGTTCTTATCTTGAGTACTTCAGAAGTAAAAAAATGTCTCATGTTGTGGATTTCCCAACTGTGGGACTAATAAAGGTTTATTTCACTCTTCTCTTTAGCTATTGTGCATATAAATCAACATTAAAATAAAACAAACAAATTTATTGAGACAAAGACATTAAAAATACAGAATATAAAAGCAGACGACCTGATCCTCAATCTTAACACACACACACACACGCGCACGCATACAACAGCACATTGTAGTGAATCTGTTCCTCTCTCAATCACACCCTCTCTTCTGTGGCTGCAGCTTTCACCAGCCGAACATGTACTCCATCGCTTTGGAAACAAAGCTGTCGTCCTTCCTGGGCGTCTGTCTGTCTGCTACCACCTAAAGACGGACACGGATTTAGTCAACCAGCAGAGATGTTGTTTCAATCAAGACGGCTCCACGAGCAGGACCAGGCTGAGGTTACCTGGTAGTCGCTGCCGGAGCTCCTGTAGGAGGCGCTGAGCGGCCTGATGGCGGAGCGAGGAGTGGAGGGAAGGACGGCGGAGGAGGAGAAGGAAGAGGAGAGGGGAGTAGAGACGACTTCACCGCTTTCCATCACACTCTGAGAGAAATGGAGAGATTTACGTCTTCACTGCTGCTCGGATCAAACTTCAAACTCATGGGATGTGAACGGCCACCCAGGCGACAGAGACGACCCACCACAGGGAGGTCAAACAGGTACCGACCTTATCTATACAGGGTTTGACTCCCACCATGATGGAGTCGCCGAACACCTTTCCATCTTTGGACAAAGCTTTCCGGGCCTGAAGTCTGGACTGATACTGAAGGTGCATCCAGTTGCCAGGAGACGCCATCTGTAAGAAAATCTACTTTTTAGTTCACCGCAGTACCCCTGAAACAGCTCCAAGCTTTGAATTCTTCAGACACACTCACTGAGCCCTTTATTAGCAGGAACAGCAGCAGATCTTTCCGCACATGTACGTTACTAACCTCCTGTGATACCACAAACCGTAGGTGTTTTATTGGATTCAAATCTGCTGACTACAGATGCCACTGAACTCACACTCATGACAGCAGTTAAAAACAATCTTTGCTTTGTGGCAGAGAGGAGGACGGTAAAACGTGGCCATAAATGGATGCGCGTGATCAGCAGGACCAGAGAGACCAAGGCATCAAAAACCATGACTGTTGGTGTTAAAGTTGCAGTACGTAACAAAAACGAAGAACTATAAGAAAAAAATCTAATTATTCTGCTCTTGGATTAAAAAAAAAAAAATACTGCTCTATGCCAAGTTTAAGATGTCCATCATCCTCAATTTAGGGGCCTTAAATATAATCTATCATCCAAAGCTGTTGCTTTACTGCTGTGAATCAAATACCAGCCTCCTTTATTGTCCCGTATGGTCTGGGTTTTCTGGTAACAGGCATAACATAGAGGCAAGTATAGGAATCTTTTTCAGGAACCAGAGACTAAACTGTGTTCTGGGGGAGAAACTTCAGCTGTAGGAATAGTTGTTACCATTTCTGAACACAAGATTAAAGTCAGACGTTCATTTTAGGAGCTCCAGACAAAAGGAAGCTCACACAGAGCTCAAATTGTGACAAGAAAGTAGATGAATCAGAGCAATAAAATGTTAATCTCTGGTCTTTTCACAGCAGTTATGCTCCAAGAAACAAATAAAAAACAAAAAACAGAACCCCCCCCCCATAGAAATGTTTTTCGAGTTAAAACAGCTTAAGTTGACTTTTTATTTACTCTGGGCTCACAGTGGCAGGACCGACACCGTTGTAGTGGTGCGACACATTTCAGCGCACTTAACTTGCCTGATTTACCCTGAATCTTAGACAGTTGTGCGTTTGTCACCTTGTGTTTGAGGATGTTTCCATACTGAGCGAACTGCAGCAGGATGTAGGAAGCAGAGGCTGGAGGAAAACTGAAAAAAAAACCACAAACGCAGTCCATGTATAAGCAGCATATCTAACAGAAGGGTGATGTCCAGCATCCATCGAGCAGCATAAATACCCAAACACGGTGACCCAGGTCTGGTCGAGCTGGTCTTCAGATGACAGAGACTCTCCTTGACTGTAGAAGGGATCCACCTGAGCTGGAGACATACACAGCTGCTGCACACCTGGAGAACAGACAGGCAGACAAGAGGAGTGATTCACTATCAGTCTCCATAGCCATTAGGCAAGGCAAGTTTATTTGTACAGCACAATTCAACAACAAGGTGATTCAAAGTGCTTTACAGATACATTAAAACAGTAGAAATAAAAAGCACGATTTAAATTTAAACAAAAAAGAAAGAAATAACAACAATAGATCAAATCAGTAGTTAAAATGTGATTAAGTTTTGAAACTCGAGCTTCAGATTTGGAGCTTTATTCAAATGCAGCTGAAAATAGGTGTGTCTTCAGCCTGGACTTAAATACACTGAGTGTTTCAGATGATCTGAGGCTTTCTGGGAGTTTGTTCCAGACATGTGGAGCATAGAAGCTGAACGCAGCTTCTCCATGTCTGGTTCTGACTCTGGGAACTGATAAAAGTCTGGAAGTTTTAGAGTATTAGAAGGGTTTTCATTCAGATGTCATATTTCCATCACAATTTCCAAATTTGCCAACTCTTCTTCTGCTCAGGTTTAACTTTTAAGGTTCCATCAGCTGCCTTTGGTACAACATTAACATCAGGGATTTAACCGCAAAGCCAAACATAACGGAGCTGCTTTTGCAGTAAAAGGGTGGTAGTCATGGGTGCTAAACTACAACTAATGGCATAACATGATCACAAAAATGTATGAGAATTAATCATGAAGTGGAAGTTCATGACCCTGACAGCCTGATGGTATCCGTGTGTACCTGTTCCTGGAGTTGACGCCTGGTGTGCAGAGAGGGGGGTGTGCATGACTGGAAAAGACTGAAAAGAGATGGTAACAAGCAGAGGGAGACATTCTTAAAATGTTCAGACTTTTCTTGCCTTTATCACAATCCTTTATCATCAAGTTAGACTCCTTCACACACAAAGCTTCTTATTTTAGAATGAAATAACGTGTCAGTGGTTTCCAAAGTTCACTCTGCCTTCACACTAAATCTGTCATCTGCTCCTCACTGAGCCTCATTACCTCTATTTAAATCTAACCCTCATTAATTCTTATTCAGGAACCACTAATCTACAATCCATCTACCTGGCTGCATCTGTTCCCGAAGCCACATGAAGGCAGATACTCATCATAACAATGTGAATCACAATCTACAGAAAACCGCATTAAACTTTTTACTGTGAACATACACACAACCTGGCTGTTATCAGGGACCCTAAATAACTGCATACTAACCTGCCTATGAGCACTGAGGGGCGTCCCGACTGTGACCATGTCATGGTGGATACTGCGCACAGGTGGGGCTCCACTTTTATCTTTAGGAGTGGGAACAACAGGCTGCAGGGCTGAACCGCCTCCTAAAGGATAAACAGCAAACACACTAATAAACCAACAGTATTTACTGTGAACAGTTAGCAGCTGATGTGCAATTGTGAGAGCCTTCCCACCAACCTCGATGTGCACTTGTGCTCTCGAGAATGGGCGTGGAAAGGCTGAATGGGCGGGGCTGTGGGCTGGCTGGAGCAGGCAGGTCACCCATCAAGAAACCAGGTAGAAACTGAGCTCCAGACGCTGTCTTAGGAGAGGTGGGAGAGCCCAGACTCATCGGTTCAGTACCCACTGAAAGACAGAAAAATGGATGATTTTTCTTTTGATTTTGGACAAGTGGTCGTCATCAGGATTGAACAAATAAGTTAGTCTGGTTTCTGGTTTAGGGCGAGAATTACTGTCATACACGCAGTACTTTAATGAAAGAGTAGAAGGAATGTGGACAGATTAAATGGATAACTTCAGCATCCAAAGACCCAAAACCCACACATACTGATATGTCTGATAATCTTCTGATAGGAAGACCTGTATAATTCAAAGCCTGTTAAAACATAGTAGCTTACTCTAATGAATGGCAGGTGAATTCGAACATGAATTTTTTGTGTTCGGTTTATACACAGAAAAGTTGTTAATTATGCAAAGTCTAAAGTGGAATCCCAGAATAAAAATGCAGAGCTGGAAATAAAGATGTTTCGTGGCCTTTTAAGTTAAAAACACAGCAAAGAAATGCAAAAATATCTGATTTCACTTTTAGAGAAATCAATTGCTTCTTAACAGAGATGACAATGATGATTTGTTTGTTTATTAAATCCACTGACAAAGTGTGTTAGCAATCATAAAGAAATGTTCCAAATAATGAGCAACGGTGTTTATACTTTACTTTTCTAGTGCTTTACCTTTATTATAACCATGAGCAGAAAAATAAACCTCCTGTTAGCAGCTAAGGAGCTAACATGACAACAAATCACACTAACAAAACGATGTCAACACATGAAGACATAAAAACTGAAGTACCTTGTAGCTCCATCTTTGCTTCTTTTCTGAGGCCGCGATTTTCAAAAGTAGGAAGTGACGAAAAGAAAAGGGCTGAGAGCTAACCAACGCAGCTTGGAAAACTGACCAAATTTCTCACTACAACTTACTGTTACTGTCTGAAGGACTTGTGTGGGGCTAAAAGTTATCGTAAAGGATCCAATAGCGTTAATTCAGGCGGTTTTAAGGCCAGATGTCTCAGTCAACTACAGGTTATATGCGGAGCTCAAGCATACCGGTACAGTGAGCTGATGCTACACCGGAAGCACTGCTGCTCACTTCCGGCACATTTAGATGACGTTGTGTGAGAAGATGCGTACACGTGAGCTGAGTTATTTCAAATAGATTCAGTTCAGTCCAACTGTATTCTATTCAAAACAGTCCAGTTAATTGGTAAAATATTAAACTAATGCTTTGAACATGCGATGTATTTTTTGTGATGTGATATTATTTAAGGACATTAGCTACACATATGCACTTAAATAGCTTCCCCTGGTTGCCTCCATATTGAGTATTGTGTACACATATTGTTAATTTCTGTGCATGTGCACAGGCGACACTTCAAACAGATGCAGGCAACGTAAAGTAACCACCACAAACATTCAAACAGGTAATTAAAAGTTAAGGTCTCAAGTTAACTTCAGATTTTCTAAAATATAAGACATACTGATCAAAAGACATCTTGTTCTCTACAAGAAAATGACCTGTTTGGGAAACACACAAGGGAGCAGAAATGTAAGAGGAAGTTTAGGCTATTCAGTGTTTGTAGAAAGATGCGTCACATCTTCTATAAGTCTGTGATTTGTGGCCATCTTTTGCATCAGCAGCATCTATCCAAAATATTATTCATTGAGTGAGTATGTACACGTGAATATAATATAAGTATATATATATACAGTGAAGATAGATTTGATAATCTACTGTAGAATTCAATATTAAAATAACTTAACATTATATATTTCTGTATGTTAGATTTTTTGGGAATTCCGCAGAAAAATATTGTTTTTTTCTTCAGAAAAATTAAGATTTAACAGATAATAATAACAGAAGTACACTTTTACACAAAGCATACGTTGGTGGTAAACCTTTACATACAACAACAGAGCGAAACTGCATTAACAGCAGTTGAAATAATAAAAATGATAAAATACAATGAAAATAGCGCAAACTGAACACATTAGCAGTCCAGAGGTAAGAATGAATTAATAGAATATAAATTGTTACACAAATATGTCCTAGTGGGATATAAATACACCGTGTATCCCTTAAATGCATCAAATTACGTCATCAAAATAAGGCCTATGAGCTTCAATTTTCACGAAGCTAACGTAAACAATCAAGTCACTTCCGTTAACGTCATGCTTCTGCTATCAAAGTAAAAGAGTAAAAGTAATAGAATGTTTACACACAGTGTCTAACTATGTTTAACTGTAGATTAATTAAATAAAGTTGATCTAAGTCAACGTTATACATGGTTTTATTCGCATATGTGAATAAAATAAGTATTTGTCTGTCAATCCGCTGTGTTGGTCGTCTTGCACGGCTTTGATTGTGAAAGTTAGCAATCGGAAGTGACGCATATTTGTTTTGTTCAGCTTGATGCCGGTGTGAGCCGGACGCTGATGCGGATCTTCCAGAAGTTGAGACTGCCTTAAGGTACCAAGGCTGCCGTTTTTGTCAGACTGAATCTTATGCACACTATAGATGAAGATTAGATTTAGCTTCACTCGCAAACTGCAAAAAACTCAATGCGCCGCCGGAGCTAATCAGCTAATTGGCTTAGCAATTCGTAACATTAATTATTGCTGCAGCGGTTAGCTTAGCTTAGCTTATTTGAGGGCTTTTAAGGCAAATAATTGAGGAATTTAGGCTTGAACTCCGTGGATAATCTACTGGGCTCATTAACCAGAGGTGAATATATTAATGTATTAATTATGTTTATAAGCATGTAGCTATGGTGTTGTCTGCATTATTTCTTGTTACATATATTAAGAAATTTGTGGCATATGGTCTGTCTTGAAACGTGAGATGTAAAGAAGTCACAACTGCTTTTTAGCTGGACACATGTTTATTGTATTTTACAGTGAAAGCGCTAGGCTATTAAACAACCTATAGGAAAGTTTGTATTTCTTATTGGATTTATTTTCTTGTGTTTGGTGATGTATTCAGCATATTTGATGGGGAAAAGAGAGCTGGAGTGAACTATTGCAGTGTAATATTTACACAGTTTAAAATTTAATGGTGGCTATATTCATACTTAGTTTACAAGAGAAGCCATCAAAGATAATAAAAGGCTCTTTCAGTCAGAGTAAGATAGATTAAGGATCTAACAGCATCCTTAATTGGAAAGTGGGGATAATTACAGAAGCGGATGAACATGTTTGTATCTTCCATTATCTATCCTTTAATTTAAATCAGAAGTTTTGGTTTTGATCAATTCGGTCCCATGCTTTAAATCACTCCTCTGAAACCACACGTGGAGACAAGATTTTCACACACATACACCGAACAAAGCAGCAACTAAAACAAATCACAATGAGGGTCGTAAGATATCATGTATGAGTTTTAATTTGTTTTCTACAACAGATCGGGATCAGTGGATTGTTTATCACACCCACCATCTTTATCCACTGTAAACCAAGAATCACTGACCTGCTTTTCTGTATAGCAAGAGGGAATAAGCTTTCTGCTTTTTCTTCCAGTTCCAGGTTATTCTGGTTGTACTGGGAGGTGTGGTGATGGGGCTCAGGGTAGTTCCCCGGGTCCAGGGCCTACGTCTCATGCTGCCGCTGCTGCTCCTTGTCATCCTGCTGGTGGCAGTTTCCGCTGAGAGCACAGACTACTACGATCTGTTGGGTATCAGCAGGGAGGCAACGACCAGAGAGATAAGACGGGCGTTTAAGAAGCTGGCGCTCACCATGCACCCCGACAAAAATCCAGTGAGTCACTCTATGAATCAAAATCCAGAAATGTTGACAGAACCTCCGATTTACCCCAAATATGCATTCTTGACAAAACTGATGCAGATGAATTCCGTTTTAGGGAGACTCTTCAGCTCACGAGAAGTTCCTGAAAGTGAACCGAGCCTACGAAGTCCTGAAAGATGAAGATTTGAGAAAAAAATATGATAAGTATGGAGAGAAGGGATTGGACGACCAACAGGGGGGACGTTATGAGAGCTGGAACTATTACCGATATGACTTTGGTAAGTCTCCACAGTGATACTGCAGCTTGCAACACCTGAAATGGTTGTATATGAAAACGCCCAATTTATTCGACCTTGAAGAAGTTGGTGTCTTAGATTATTCAGTGTTTACATCTTTCTGTTTGCAGGTATCTATGATGATGATTTGGAGATCATCACATTAGACAGTGGAGACTTTGGTAAGATTTTAAAAGCGCACTGATGTGTTAGAGTTTATTGATTGATTATTAACTTGGATAATCAGTGTGACCATCAGGGAGGTTTTCATGGTTGTTAAAAGACATCAGAGTCACCAAGACATTAATGGTCTGTGTGAAACGGGAGACATTACACAGGTGGTAAAGAAGCTGACGTGTGTGTGTGTGTGTGTGTGTGTTTCAGAAGCAGCAGTAAACTCAGGAGAAATCTGGTTTGTCAACTTCTATTTCCCACGATGTTCGCACTGTCACCAGCTGGCTCCAACGGTAATAAAACACTAAAATACTCAACATACACTCAACACACAAATGCAGTTAGATCTTCCAGAACGTGACCTTTTCATTGTCCATTTAAAAACTCAAAGAACCGTTTTTGTTATCATATTACATTTCATTTCTGGATTTCTATTCCTAAAGTGTTTGACAAACTTTTATAAAAAACATATGAGGTGAACCAAATGACCCAACATCTGTGTGTCTCCATAACCGACCTGTTTGTGTCACAGTGGAGGGAGTTTGCCAAAGAGATGGACGGAGTGATCAGGATTGGAGCGGTTAACTGTGGAGACAACAACCATCTCTGCAGGAGGAAAGGCATCAACAGCTATCCCAGCTTGTATATTTACAGAGCTGGACAGGTCTGTCTTCTCTTTTTTGATCATCTATGAGCATTCTATGTTATTTATTACTGTTTGTCATACACTCTGTGAGTGTCTTGTTGTGGCTTGTCTTGTCTTAATGTTTTGTGTGAGGACCACAATGGAAATAAGTCCTGGACTTTATTGTGTTTTTATCCTCAATTGTGTTTTGAGTCTTTGAATGTGTGTAAGACTTTTATGATACAATTAAATAAATCAAATCAAAATCAAAAAATCAAAAAATCTAAGCAATTAGAATGACTCCAGCCAGGGGATATTGGGAGAATTCGTTTGGTAGCCCAACTAGTTTGGATTATTTTTTCATTGCGAAAAATATATTCTGCCTCAACATCTGAACATTACATGCTGCATTTGATAGGGTGAGGAAGTCAGAAAGCTACTAAAAGGAAATGCTCAACATGGATGCTTAAAGAAAACGGGTAAAAAGGTAAAACAGACCTAAGAAAATAACAGATAAAAGGTAACGTAAACTAAACAGCTGCAGTTCAATTTAATGAAAACTAGTCATTAAAATATCTTAAACACAATCATGATTGTTTTTTTAGATTGACTATTCTGTCACAGAGATGAATACAGCTGTATCCTCCTCCAGTGTTCACACTGAAAACACCCTGTGTGTTCACCTGTGTAAAACTCAACTATCACCATTTATGATCCATTTGCTCATGTCCAAGAGTTGATTTCACCACAGATGTTGTTTTATTGAACTGATATGGAGAACACGACCTTCAGCATCTGAAGGATCATTTCCCCGTCCACCTGCAACATCAGGGACAGACAACCCCGCAGAACAGCTCTGCTGAGGAAGTAGCACTTTTGAGGATACCCTGTAATAGCTCGTAATATGTTTTAAGACAGAATATACTTGTTTTTAATTAAACATTTGCCTCTTCCCGAGGTCTACCTTATATTTGTTTTTAGCTTGGGTTGAGTACGTACTTAGAAATAAATTCCACACATATGCATGTTTTAATATGAAGGTTCCTAATAAATGCAGTTTGGTAGCAAGTATGACCGAATATGCAGCATTCTTGAATTAAGGGCCTTAAATACCATCTACAATCCCACAAGTGTTTTGTTTTCCAGCTGTCATATTAAAATGAATCAATCTTTTATCTTCCTGGAATGTAAAATGTAGAGGATCTTATAGGGTTTGAGTTTGCTGGTGTGTCCCCCAGTGGGATCCTCTGGTTACAGGAAAGTATGTGAACAATTCCACTGACAAAAGAGCTGGTTGGGTACGTAAGTACAAGGTCAAAAGGCAAGTAGATCCTCGGCTGAAGGTGTTCTGAAGGTGTCGGCTGAAAGACGACACTCAAACTCTGCCGTTCATGCTCAGAACAGCGCTTTGTGGTGGACAAGTGGGCTCGAGAATGAATGAGCAAAGAGAGCGGCTAACATGAGAGCAAAGCAGCAAATCCGTGAAACAGAATGTTTTTTGATTGGTTACCAGCGGTTGAATTCTAAAAACATCCGCACAACCATGTAGGAAGGTGCCATATTGCTGGATTTTTGTAGTCTGCAACACAAAAGATAAACGACTCAAACTTATTTAACTTTCCTGGGATTTTAGACTGTGTTTGAAACACAAACTACGGCTGTTTGCAGGAATCATAAAGTCCCAGCCAGTAAAAAGCAGTTTTAGTCATGAGCAACTATTTAAAAAATGCAGACAGACTGTGAATTGCCTGAAAGACATCATTGTTTTGCAAGGCCTTGTTAAATGATCTGTTTCCCTTGTGTCTTGTAAAGTTGCTGAAATGATTTCTAACTGCTTGAATAACATCTGCTGTGGGGTTTGGTCGTCGCTAATTATCAAATATTGTTTGTGTTTCTGCAGAGACCAGAGAAGTTCAACGGGGAACGCAGCAAAGATGACCTGGTTCGCTTTTCCATGCAGTTCATCACAACAACTGTCACTCAGCTCTGGCAAGGTGAGCTCATCACTTACAATTACACAACAAGCTTTTACCCTCTTTGAACTCTCCTCCACAAACATGTGTTTAATTTCTATTCACATATAACTCACTGTATGTGGGTCATGAGGTGTTTTGCGTGGTTTAGTTCAGTCTGATTATTATCACATTTTTCCTAATTATTTATGTCTTTAAATTCGATTTATTTCAGGTAACGTGTTCAACGAAATAGATATTGCATTCTCCTCTGGGCTGGGCTGGCTGATCACCTTCTGCTCTGACACTGGAGGTAACACATGCAAACTTGATGAGTGACAAATTCCACAAATTACATTACACATGTCTGAAAGTCACCTGAGACATCCAGCGTCTGTTTGCACAGCGTGTGTTTGATGTGAAGCAGATCTTAGATATAATTACACCTCTTTCTGTGTGACGTTCCTGCAGACTTCACACAGAAGCTCGGATGTCTGGATGCGTCTACCACAGAGTAAAAGAG
This sequence comes from Odontesthes bonariensis, assembly GCF_027942865.1. Classification (NCBI taxonomy): domain Eukaryota; kingdom Metazoa; phylum Chordata; class Actinopteri; order Atheriniformes; family Atherinopsidae; genus Odontesthes; species Odontesthes bonariensis. The sequence goes on along the minus strand of NC_134517.1, from coordinate 32,070,714 downwards.
TGAACTGTTGTGTCTCTGTTGGTCTCTTTCAGATTGTCTGGAACCCGCAACAAGACAGAAGCTGGCAGGAATGTTGGTGAGAACACAGCAGGGTTAGCACAGGATGTCTGAGTTATAGATATCGTCTGCTAATTGCACCAAAAAACATTAATACCACAGCGAGGCTCAATGTCCATGACAGCTGTGATTTCCAGCTCTTTGAGTTTGTGAAAAAAACGTATTCTTCACGTATTATTCAAAAGTATTCTCCCCCAAAAATGTATCAAGAACAAAAGTTAGAATTAAAAGAAGCAGAAATGATAACACTTTATTTAATGGCTTGAAGACATTTTTGTCGGTAGTTCACCTTGTTTTTTGCAAATCAAATCACACAAATCACTCTCGGCCACAGCTTCCCCTGGGTCCCGTTTGGAAGTGAAACATCGCATTAGTTGAAAATTCTGAATTACTGAATGACACAAATAGCAAAAAATAAGACTTAAGTTTACATTAAACATGTTTGATTTTGTCTTAACCCCGAGATGTGAGAAAGACCACCTTAAAACAGCCTGGATTGAGTTTTATGACCATTTTACACCAAATGACTGAGATTATGGGGGTGCGCCACGGCTCGATTCGTCCTGATTTCAGTCTGTCACTGTAAGACACTCTACAACTTTGAAATCATGTGACTTCTGTGTCTCTGCATGCAGGATGGTCTGGTTAAGGTGGGATGGATGGACTGCACCGTACAGCAACAGCTCTGTGACAGTTTCCAGGTAAGGCGAGGCACCACCGTTCTCATGAAATAACTTTGTGGTTGATGGTCTCCATCGTCCCTTGTTGGAAAGATAAAACCGAGTTTTATTTTGGATCACACAGCTGCTATGCACCGATGTTGGATTCATTTAGTTATCCCCAGCAGTAACAGTATATTTGCTACATCAGCTGTAGTAGTGTAAGCTAGTTGTTGCAGTACTGGTGTTTAAATCCTCTTCTGTATTTCAGGTGACCAGCGGAGCGACTGCTTTATTCCCTCCTGGAAGTTCTTTGGATAAACAAGGCAGTGTTCTGGTAAGACAAAGAGTAGTTTGTGTCTGTGTGTAGACAGCGGAGTACCGTTTGTTATAGAATTGTGTGTAGCACTACAGTACTGACTTGGTGTTCATGTCCCTCAGTGGCTGAAGACTCTGGACTGTAAAGAAATCTACAATCAGGTCATCAACCATCTGCCAGATCTGGAACTGCTGACCGGCGACACTTTCAAGGTACACAAACTATCCAACGACACGCACCACAGCTTTCAGGCTCAGATTAACTCATGATAAATGTGATAAAATGTGGTCATCCACAGACAAAACTGGCCCGTCATCGCTGGTTGGTGAGTTTTACGTTTGGTGACAGAACCCCCGCCGAGTACAAGAAGCTGCAAGCTTTTCTACGAAACGACCACATACAGGTACCCATCCTCCTGTCCGCCTGCATGTCTCTGCTTGTCTGTGCGTCTGACTGAAGTTGTTCCACTCTCCAGGTCGGCAGAGTAGACTGTGCAGCAGACTCAGAGTTGTGTCAGTCTCTCTACATCCATAGAGCCTGCGTGGCCGTCTTCAAAGGACTGGGAATCCATGACTTTGAGATCCACCACGGTCAGTTTATTTTTCTGTGTTCTACGGTACTTTAATCCACTTTTGTTTTTACTTCAACATCTTTTTTTTCAGTTTTGAACACAGTTAAAGAGCTGTAATCATCTTTTTTTTTTTCTTTCCTGTCTGTTTTGTTTTGTTCTGTCTGTTTGTGTAACTCTGCGTAGGTAAAGATGTGTTGTACAACATCGTGGGTTTTTCGAGAGACAGCGTCCGCGCTCACGTGACGACCCTGTGGCCGGACAACTTTCCTTCGCACAGAAAGGAGCCCTGGCTGGTCGATTTCTTTGCTCCGGTTTGTAACTTATTGCTTTAGTCATAAGAGGGATCAAACACATGAGTTTCACCTGCTCAGAGGATTACTGCAACACAAATATTTATTCCCCACCAACTTGGTTTGAGTGAAAACATGTAACATTTGGGTTGCATTACATTTTTCCATGCAAATCATGGCAGGACCTGACGCGGTCCAGTTGTGTCTCCTTTGACTGTTGATATTTAGTTCTGTTAAATAGCCTCTGCTGACCTGGAACAAAGTTTACACACAGGCAACTCTGTACAGTTGCTTTTCTTCTATGGGCTGGTTCCTGGTTCAGGTTTTCCTACATCAATCAGTGTAGTAGTTCAGAGGAGTTTCAGGTCTCGCAGAGTTGATGGAGGGCAGGTATAGTGGAGATATAGGCAGGACTGCTTTATATTTTTATACTTCTTCCATCTCCAGCTAAGCAGTCTCATACTACACTGGTGACAAGCTCTCCACTCTCATCCAATAAGGGATAGAATAGTTATTACAGTACAGGTTATTGTTATAAGGCCGGTAAAAACTGTGCAATCCTCAGCCGTCCCAGATCAAAGACGACTAATTTGGAAAAATGTTCATGTTGTCTTTGATGTCTTTGATCCTGCCTCGAAATGGTTGTTCCACGGTTCAAAGACCGTCATTGTCATGCATTTGTGAACAAAGATGGCAAGAAGTGGAAGAAATTTCAGGGTTTAGATGACTTAATGATTTAAATTACAGTAGAAAAAAAGAACAAAATATTGTGTTCGTCTTACCGAAACCAGACCTTAAATCCTTATAAACATATCAGTCTGACTGAAATCGTATGAACTGGAGTTTCTCCCTAACACACCCTGACAATGCAGTTTGGGATCGAATCACTCTTGCATATATAGGCTCAACTTGAGTCAAATAGGTCTTTGTGCTCAGTACATGCTTGAAAGCTCTAAAGTGTGTATTAACCTGGATGGTTTAGATGTGCTGTGCTCTTTATCGCCTTCGTATTGAAACAAAAGCTAAAGTCTTACACATCTCATTCTCCTCATCAAACAGGTGTAAATGCCACGTCAGTAGTTATAAACCTAACCTGAAATTGTTTCATATTTCACTCCTTACCGCTCGATGACCCAACCCGTCTCTGTTTACCTTCAGGGCTGGTGATGATGCTTCGCCTGCAACACAAACATTGATAGAGAGCAAGGCTGAAAAGAGTTGACTTTAGTTTCTGAAACTGACAACTGAACTCTGAACCTTTCACCACAATTATTTGATAGGTTCACGAAGCACAAAACACCCAAAGAAACAACAGATAGAATCATACCTTCCATGCAAATCATGTCTTATGACCGAACTGAAGTGCATGTGGGTGTATTTATCTGCAGAAACCGGCCCCTCTGCTGGTTTAGGGTGTGCAGACTATGCTCCTACATGACATCACAAATGCTGATTACTAAAACCATCTGCTAAAGTTATTTAAGGTAAACACAAGAAACTTGTGATAAAGAAAAAAAAAGGACCAGACTCAGTGAATAATTCCCTATACTCCCTATTCCTCCCTACTCCTCTAATCCAAATCCACTGACTGGACTTTACTGCCTCATCTGATACTTCCTTCACTATTTTCCTCACACTTACACCCAGTTCCCTCAACAATGAGACAACAGACTTTGCAACAAATCCTCTACATCCTACTTCCACTGGACAAATTCTAACCTTCCATCCTCGCTGCTCTGCTTCTGCCCCCACCTCCACATACCTAAGCTTTTTCCTCTCATATGCTTCTGCTACTAATTCCTCCCAAGGAACAGTCAGCTCTATGAAATAGCCTCTCATTCTACTCCTAGACCACAAGACTATATGTAAAAATGTGGTTCAACTCGAGTCATGAAAGAAAAATGACATTTCTGTTACAGTTTCTTCGTCCCACAGATCTCATGTTCCATTTCTTCCGTTGCAGATGAATTTACCTTTAAAGCACACTTTTCACATATATTTTTCTTTCTGTGCAAACTGATATACATGGTCTTTACATGCATGCAACAAGCTGCTGTTTCTTGTAGAAATGAAGGGCTTTATCAGGTGTTTGAACAGAAACTTGGACAGATGTAAATTACACATTGTGTGTGCTGGTTTGATGGAGAGCTGATCTCGCATTAGCAGTAACATTTGCTGGATAGCATCTTAGTAAGTTCTTTCATTCTTGTGTGCAGTGGTGTCCTCCATGTCGAGCTTTACTGCCTGAGCTGAGAAAAGCTTCAATCCAGTTGGCTGGACAGATGAAGTTTGGTACTCTGGACTGCACCATCCACCACAACCTCTGCTCCACGGTAAGATCATACATCTCCATACTGCACCGTGGACCATGAGCTGCAGGCTGTGTGATGGACAGGGTGCTCATCTCTGCCTCTCTTTGTGTCTCAGTACAATATTCAGGCCTATCCCACCACAGTGATCTTTAACCGTTCCTCTGTTCATGAGTATGAAGGACATCACTCAGCGGACGGCATCCTGGAGTTCATACAGGTAACAAAGTTTGACCCCATTCCTGTGGGGGAAGATATTTTTGGGCTTCTGTTATCTTCTCGAGGCCTCTGTCAGGTGGCCTTTATTGGAAAGTTACTTGAAAGGAACTGAGGGCAGAGAAAGAGGGGAAGGAAATGCAGCAAAGGGCCCAGGCTGGGACTTGAACATGGGGGAGCTGCATTGAGGAGCTCTGTACATGCAGCATGAAAGCGAGCGTCTGTCTGTCTCTGCAGGATCTGGTTAATCCATCTGTGGTGGTCCTTGATCCCTCCATCTTCACAGAGAGAGTGAAAGGTAAAATCTTTATCAAAATGTGGCTCAGATCTGACAAATGTTTATCTGAATTTCTAATAATATAGTTCAGGTCTCTGAATTCAGGATAATTATTAGGCCTACTGCTGAAGTCCTGTTTGTTGTCCACAAATTACTGCGTGTGAAATAGCCACCATGTTTATTTTGATGTAGAATGTAGTGAGATCCCATCTCGGCACGTCACACATCATGATACCAGCTGTGATGCTTGGTGCTGCCACCTTTGGATCAGATGTCTCAAGGAGTTTGTTAAGATGTTAACAGGCTCATTGTCAGAGATTAAACTTTCACCAAATGTAGACATTTTTAAATCCAGGTTACAAACATTTCTTTTCTCATGTGTCTATGCATGAAATCTGCACGATATCTTTTAACTTATCTGGACTGTTGCTTGTTTTTAAATCCATCTAAATTATATTAATTGTTTCTCTTTATATTCTTTTATGTATTTTTAATGCTTCTTCCACCCCTGCTGCAATGCTTTTATTTTATGTAAAGCACTTTGAATTGTTTTGTACATGAAATGCGCTACACAAATAAATTTGATTTGATTTGATTTGATTGTCGCTGTTGCAGGTCGAGCTGATGGGCAGATCTGGGCGGTGGACTTCTACGCCCCCTGGTGTGGTCCCTGTCAGGCTCTGATGCCAGAGTGGAGACGCATGGCCCGGGTATAACACACATTACACGTATCAGACTGGCAACATACACAGCGTGCATGTACTGCTGAGGAAAAAACTCATAGAGCCTGAAGCAGAATACAGCAGATCCAAACAGAAATGAAAAACTACCGTGTAACCCGAGTCTGTCTCTCACCTCGCAGCTGCTGTCGGATCAGATCCGGGTTGGTACAATCGACTGTCAGCGCTTCCAGACGTTTTGCCAGAGTCAGGGTGTGAGGGCGTACCCTGAAATCCGCCTGTACGCCGGCAGCGCCCGGCAGCCAGACCGCTTCACGTAAGTACCACGCTTCGAAAAGCTCATTTTCAACGTGCACAAGTTGTGTTAAAGAGCGCACAAAAAATAGGACACTTCATGACTCAAAAATGTCCTATGAAAGAAGGAAGATGAAGATGCCCGAGGGGCCTGATCTTGAACCTAAGTGGCCCAAAAGTAATAACACTGAATTAAGAACGTGGCCGACCCAAACAGATTTAAGCACTTGAAAATTCTTATAATCCAAAAAAAGACGCTGCTGGCACCACCTCCATTTAGCCGCTGAAGATAATTTAGTGTTAACAGGATCTGTGTGTGTCTGCAGGACTTATAATGGCTGGAACAGAGATGCTCATTCACTCAGAGCGTGGGCACTCAGGTGAGATATAAGTCTGCTTTCATTATTATTACCCTCTTTCTGTCCTTTCATCTTTCCTTCTTACCTTACAGAAGAAAAAATCTGTCCATTCTTCCTGCTTTGCTGTTTTCTCACCCTCTTTCTTTCTTCCTTTGCTTCCTTTTCTTCCCTATGTCTTCATTCCTCCTACCTTCCTTCCTCGCTCCTGTTTTCTTCCCTCTTTACATTTTCTTTTCTGCCCGTCTTTATTCCTTCTTTCCTTCCTCCCTTCAATCTCTCCATCTCTCCCAGCATCCTTCTTTCTTCCTTTTTTACATCTTTGCTTCACTTTCTATTTCATTACTTCTCTAATTCTTGCTCCTTTGTTTCTTTCCTTCTTTTTTCTTACTTTTCTCCCTTCCTTTTTTGTACCATTTCCCACTTTTCTAAATTTTCTTAGTTTTTACTTCCTTTATTTAATTCCATCTGTCGTTATTCCTCTCTCTCTTTCCATCCCTTCTTTCTATTTTCCCCTCCTTCTTTCCTTTCTTGATTTTTTTTTTTTTTTTTGTTGTTCCTTCCATCTCTTATTCATTCTTTCCATCATTCCTTTCTGCCCTCCTTCCTTCTTTTCTTATTCGCCTCTCCTTCCTTTCTTGCCACTTTCTTTTCCTCTGTTCTGTCTCACCATCTCTCCTTCCTTCTTTTCTTCTTACTGGGTGAAAGTTGAGTCTTCTAAATGTGTGGCTGAGTTGGATATTTTGTGTGCAGTTCTTTACCCAGAGCCTCAGTGGATCTGACCCCAGAGACCTTCAGATCTCAGGTTCTGTCCGGTCGGGATCACTGGGTTCTGGATTTTTACGCCCCCTGGTGTGGACCATGTCAACACTTTGCCCCAGAGTTTGAAGTCCTGGCTCGGGTGAGACGCTTTTCTTCCTCTAAATATTTTCTTTTTCTACCCAACTTTCTAACATGAAACATAACTTGTTTTCATTGTCGAGCTTTTCTTTGAGGATTTTAAAGGGATTTTCTTTGGGTGTTGGACAGATGCTTAAAGGGGAGATCCGGGCAGGGAAGGTGGACTGTCAGGCTCATTATCAGACCTGTCAGGCAGCTGGAATCACTGCCTACCCAACCGTCAGATTTTACCCATACCTGGGAGCGAGGAGGGTGAGAACACACCTACATTTTAACTGCAGAAACTCTGAGGATGCTTCATCAAAGATCTGACCGCACACCTAAAAGCAGGCTTGCAACTTTTACATTGATAAAAACACAGCATCCAGCAGCGATGTTCAGTGTTACGGGCATCTGCTTCAGGAAAATGGGTTTTTCTGTCTTCAGTGTAATGATCTCATTGACATTTCATAGGTGGACAGATACAGCACAGGCTGCTTGTCCTCCATTTTCTTATTTACAATGGTTACAGTTTCTGCACATATTATTGGCTAACTGAAAAGTACAACACCAACATCAGCATCTTTCCTAAAAATGTAGATTTTTCATGTAAAGTGTTCTCAGATAAGCAGAGCGCTCTTAACTAAACATGACCGCTGAAATTATACACACATGACAAAAGCATAAACCAGCGCAACAAAGTTAGAAAATATGTTACATTCAAGAGAGGAGTAATTAGTAAATATGGTTTTAAAATTAACTTATAGGTTAACTTAAGCAGTTTTGGGATGCTGTGATAACTGTGATATTAAAAGAAGGAATTATTAATGTTGTCTTAATAATATACACGATAAAATCACAATCTTGGACGTTTCTTAAGTTCCTACTCTCATTTATTTAACCCCTCTCCCCCCAAAAAGGCAGAAAACTCAAAAACCAAAGATGAATTTGTCAGATAGCAATCTTTTTATTTATCATCAACCTTTATTTCAGACACAAAGGTCCATATTAACTAAATAACTAAATAAAAAAAGAACTACAATGAAATACACACACACAAAAAGAAAACACAAAGTCAAACAGTTAATACACGCTTTCGTTGCAGTGCACCGACAAAGAACACAAATAACTAGTCACTTAACTCTAAAACAGTTAAGGCCATTTTAGTTGCATTTTTAAAATCAAACAATTGACCCATAAATTTATACATAAAGTTCCTTAATACAGCACGAAAAGTAAGAACATTATTTGTAACAAACTCGTAGTAACTGTTGTAAACCACACATCCAGTCCTACATTCCTTTACTTTCATACAAAGATTATCCACGTACAAACTGAAAAATCCTAACTTATCCTAGGTTACAATTTTCCACCTTGACAAACCCCAAACTATGGTCGTGCCATGAAAAAATGGGATATCACCACAGCCCTAAAGCTGGTAATTTAAAAGTAGCCACTTCATCAAATCCGTTAACTTAGCTGTAACAAGAGCTGCTATGAACACACGAGCAGTTTTTCGGGGACAATTTTGCTGCTTGTGAAGCCTGAGGAGCCCACAGATCATTTAGGTAAAGGCTGGCCTTTAGCTGCTGGAAAGAAAAAGAAAAAAGAAAAATGCAGAGAGACCTCAGAGAGCCAAATGTGCACGTGTAAAAGTGCAGAAGGGGCAGAAACGTATTTCTGGGTACAAATTTGATTTTGATAACAGAATCAATGATAGCTTCAATCTGAGCTGTTGTCTGTGTGTGTTGTGACAGCATGAACACAGCGGGGAACACATCAATAGCCGGGATGCTAATGGAATTGCTGACATCATCAGACAGCGACTAAAGCAGCTGTTGCCGCGGTTACACGACTCACCAAAGGTAATTGTCTTTTCAGCTGAAATTCAAGCTGAACCAGAGGCGTAACTCTGAAGTTTTTGTTTAGATTTTTTTTGTATGTTTGTTCGTTTTGTAGGATGAGCTCTGATGGGGGAGGAAGCTGTGAAAAAGACCAGTCATCTGATTGGTCCGAGAGGGGACAAATGTGGATTTGATTGGTCCAGCTCGATCAGTCGGTCAGCACTCCTTTACGACACCACGGCTGGGACACTGACAGACACTGACTGTGATCGGCTGTGTGCTTGTATGTACTGAGTCCTTCTGCCTTGATTTTTAGTTAGTTTTATTTTTGTCTCCATCGTTTGTATTTACTCTATGAAGTAAAACTGTGGGACACCGAATGCACGTTACTGACACGCACTCGCACACTGAACCAAATTATGCCACAGTGCTGTACTTTATTGTTCATGTTGAAACCGTTTCAGAATAAAAAACTGTTTCTGTTAAAAAACAAGATGACGCATGAGTTTTTTTTTTTCCTAAAACTAACAACTAACTGTATTTCAACAGTTTTAGTTTAATTTAAATTTAAATTAGAAAAGAACAATTTTGCCTCCAAATGAATGAATGAATGTGAGGAATCGCTTCTTTACTGTATGTAACATCTCCTAAATATGTTTCATCATGTTTGATAAATAAATAAATAAGAACATCTCTGGATGCCAGCTTGTTGGTCTCTGTGATGGTCCCAGTAGGTTTAACATATAGTGCTGCATTTACATCTTCTAGCAGACTTTCAGAGGGTACTTTGTCTCTTAGCCTTGGAAATGGGCCACTCAGGCTCCAAGTGTCCTGGTTATCCATGTTCTTCCATCTCAGGTAATCTGCCTTAGAGTTAAGGTTATCATTTTCAGATGTTGGGGATGATAATGTATCCCCCGACCTCTCGTCCTGGCTCCCCCTTACCGTGGCATATCTTGAGTTATGATAGCAGATTCCATTTCTGAACATTCGATTCCTGGATTGGAAGTTGTTTCTTAGTTGGTTTAGGGATTGCTGGTGTAGTAGCATTCCAACAGTGTTGTATCTTCCACTCTAGATGTATGGGGTCATTTCTAATAATGCTCATTTCTACCGATTGAATAATTTACTCTCTGAAATAAAGTCTAAAGTACAAGGTAGCATTTGCAGACGTCTTTTTTTTGGTTGGTTCTCAAGTTCAAACCACCTAAATATTGCATTTATTACAGTTAATTCTCACAATTCGCTTTAAAACAGGATTGAATTTAACGTCAGGCCAAATACTGAAATAGCTGCTGCTTTACTTTTATACGACTAATCAAATTTAATGTAGCAGCTCAAGTTCGTTCTCGCTGTAAATCTCATAACACCTGTAGGTGATAGCAGGATTTACCTGTATGAACGCCAGTTTCTGTAACTGGGCCACATCAGTTAGTGGGAAATGATGATGGATGTTTTAATGTATTCTGATAGTCTTTAATATCTCTGACGCTATTCCCAGTTTGTCCACCAGGACTCACTGTTCACACCCAGTTGAGAATATTGTAAAATGTGTTCACACAGACGTTATGAGGAGATTTAAAAAGAACTCAGGACATCTTGTGGATCAGATCTATTGGCAGCTTGCACGTGATGCATGCTGGGAACTTGTGAGTTTGTAAGTTGCTGACAGAGGGAGCGAAGCTGTGTGCAATGCCTAAAAAGACGCAATACAAAACCAACTTTGGTTGGCTTGGACGTGCTTTAGTGGTTGCGTGTTCCCAGTAGAACCAGAAGGTGCTGCTGTTACTCTTCTGTGTAGTTACTCCACTTAAAAAGTAGCAGACTGGTGAAGAAGTGACTCTCGGTGCATCAAAATGTGTGTGTGTTATGTTGAAATGTCTTCACTGGCAGAAATTACAGTCCATTATTAAAAACTAAAACATGACTGACTGTTTTAAATGTACTTTCTTATGGAAACCAGCAAACAATGTCTCGTACGACAGGTAGAGGTAGTTGGATACATCAACAAAACAACTGTTAAAAGGTTTCATACTAATATTCTACATTTACTTAGACTTTAAGTGACCACAAGCCAAAATATGAAGCCTGTCTAATCAGCTATTGTGTGTTGATGGACACTGCCTCATTGGGTGACATCACAGCAGCTGCTACCTGCTGAAGTCAGGGAAAATAGCCTAATATTGGATCAGCCATTTGAGCTAGACTCACAAACGCAACCTAAACATCTTGGAAATGGGCGGCAGCTTGTGTTGGCGACATCATTTGTAGCTGGGTCCATTTTTGAGATATTTTTGCTTCTCTTTTGTACAATGAGCAGAAAGTGCTGACACATTGTCCATCTTTATATACAATATATAAGAGGAGTTATGTCCTTCTGAGTTGTTGTCGGGCAGAAATGAGTTTTTCATTGAATATACTGAACATAAATTTAGACAACTTGTGAAAACACTTTTAATCAGAACTTGAATCACTGATAAGATTACTAACCTGTGTGTCCTGTTTTATTATTTCCACAGGATGTGATTATGTAGGTTCTCTTTGAAATGCTACTGTGAGCTAAACACTGTGGTTAGCGTGGGTTTTAACATGTTCAAAATCTTAATTTAGCATGTTAGTTTGCTAATTAATAAGAGATGGAGGTGACCACTGCGACAGCCCCCTCTGGGAACTGCTGTTTAGCCCTTGACTTTGGTATGCAGCCATCACCATCTTAATTTTTGTTTTTTGAGTCAGAAGTAATCAAAATTAATGAGAGGGTGAAACTGGGGGATACATGAAACATAATTTGACAAAAAGAAAAATCAATTATTTAGCAAAAGACACCAATCAGAGCCGGATATGTTGTGAATCCACCACCTAGTGGTCATCATTGGTATTGTAGTTTACAGCACTTAAACACATTTACAGTCTCCATCTAAGTCAGTTTATTAATGATGGGATTGTCTTTATTTTAGAAATTTAAAGTAATATTAAAGAATTTGGCACCTTTTTGGTGCTAAATACGGTTGTGGGATGTACCACTAATGTTATACATGCAAATGTCTGTGTGAGCCTTGCACATTTACAGCCATACACAGTAATTTGTTACCATGTTGAAGAGGCCGCAAAGACGCCATTAAAAGGCCACAAAAATGCATAGTGACAGTAAAGCAAAGCTGTGTGGTGTGGGGCTGTAACACAAAGTCCTTCCTTTAGAGAAAATAAAATGATAAAAAAATAATAATAATAATTAGAAACTCAACTGATACAGCATTGTACAGGAATAACCTTGGGTACAGTTTAAACTAAATCGATCTATTAATGTACAATATATATATATATATACACACAGTATAATATCCAACCGTCAGACAAATATTGAAGTAATTAAATTGAAAGTCTCACAAAGCTGATATGCTTACTGGAAAGACCACAACTTATAATGTTCTTTTGTACTGCAATTAACTAAATGACCTAAGGTACTTTCCACTTGAGTATTGTTAGGCCAGGGCTTCTCCCTCTGTTTTGTGGGCAGTTGGAGGTCAGCATTGACGCAGCACTGCTCCATAAACCACTGGAACCACTTACTGTGTGTGCGTTCTATTGTTTCATGATGTGAAATGGAGCAGCAAGTTGGACAAACACTGGCTGAGGTACTGTGGGAACCAACCTGTTAGTCCTGTGTGTGTTTGGATGATGATGTCAGAATAAATCACTTTCTGTGTCGGATGGTTGGAGATTTGGCTGTTTGTATTCAGGTTGAAGAGTGGTGCTTCCTGTGACTCTGTGCACTGGTTAACACATGCTGACTTTTACTGACTATGACAATGATTTACATTCAGGAAACTTGTGCATGTTTTAACCATTTAGTTTCAACACTGGACAGATGTAAAAACATTTTTTATTGTGAATCTGATGCATACTGTTATTTTCATTGATTCTGTTTAAGTACTAACATGTGGCAAGTTCTCAACTAGCTCTTGGTAGCCAAAAAAACATAGATGAATTGGACCAAACCGAGTGAGCTCTGAGCCAAAAATGAACTGAAAACACCAGTAAATGCACTAACAAGGGCCTAAAACATGATAAAAGTTGATGGCAGTTGGGCGAAACACAAACCATTATAACCAAAACAGTTCAAATATTCGACAAAAGTAGGGACAAATCTTTGGCAAATGCTGGACTATATCATAAAGAGGGGAAACCCCGAGCAAACTGGACCAAATTCAAGGTAAAACTCCAGAAAATGTGTCATCTAACAATGTTTAAACAAAGATATCGGATGATTAACAGGTTTAAGTTTCAGACAAGATTGGACCAAACAACAGTTTGAAAATTCAGCTCACAACAGCGAAAGGAAAGCAGACTTAGACATGGAAAACATTGCACCAAAGCAAAGGGCAGTAAAGATCTTATGGATAACAGATGAAATGAGGGCTACAGTAGTGAAGAATTTTAGCTCAAAAAATAGACGAGCTACGTCAATTACAACAAACTCTGATGCAGTTGCTCTTTTTGTGTGGATCATTTGTAGAAAAAGAACACACGATAAAAGTGGATTAAACCACTAATTGTCTATATTCTATTTACCAAAACAGGTCAAATAATTGACCAAATAAGAGACAGTCACTGGCAAATACTGGAATACACCACAGAGAAGCTCCTGTGAAGGCTGTGCTCAGCCAATAAGACCAAATGTGAGACAAAACTCCCAAAAATCATCTAAAAGTGTCTAAACAAGGTCATTTTGGCCAAACAGGCTAAAACACCAAGAATGAGTGGACAAAAACAAGCCTAAATTCAGGATCACAACTCCAAAAAGATAGCAGATCAAAGCATAGAAAATACTGAACCAAATTAAGGATAATACAGCACCAGAGGATACTGCATGAAACGAGGACTAAACTAGCAGACAATTATGGCCCAAAGTAAGGCTAAAACAGGGCCAAAACACCAGGGACTACTTGACCGAACTTAAACAAATACCAATAAAAACATATGGAAATACTGGAGCGCACCAGGGCTAAACCACCAACAAAAACATGGGCGGAAACATCAGAAAATATTGCATGAGAAAACTCCAGAGTTTTAGCTTGAAGTTGCAGCAAGGTTAAAATACCAGTGGAATATTGGAGGAAAATCTCACTTGACACTGGACAGAGCCAGATTCTTAAACACCAACAAACACTGGGAGTAAAATATCAGAAGATTTGAGAAACAACCCAAGACAGGACAAAACTAAACATGGCTGAGACTTCTGAGCGTATCAGATGGGGAAAAGATTTTAACCAAATGGGGCTAAATCATCCAAAACTATCAGACTAACAACACCAGCAAACTATGACTAGAATAAACTATAAGTTTAGATTATTTTTGTTCATGTCCTCGTTGAACTTTTTCAGCTTTTATGTCCTTTTCTGCCATCTGGTGTTGAAAAATAATTAGAATCAGCTTTAACTGCCTTTCCCAAGGTCAGGCGGCATGAAAATATTCAGTGTGTGACCGTTTGCTGTGTCAGCACTCTGGAACGTGAATGGAGAGACTCAGCCTCCAGGAACAGACCACCTTATCCCAGCGCCAGGTGTGTTTTCAGTCAGCTGAGGGAGAGCAGAGGAGCGGAGGAGGATAAGGAGGTGTAAGAGCAGAAAATCCATGAAAACATTTTCTCTTCCCTCTCATGGAAACTGCAGCTGAAAAAACACTGCTGGAAATTAGTAGGCAGGAAACACTGGAAGCACGCCTCCACGCACACACACACACGCACACACACACACACACGTGCACACACACACACACACGTGCACAGTGCTGGATGGCTGTGCTTCATGCTGCTGCTCTGTTTTGTTAAACAAACTCTACTCCCATTAGTGAGATGAACTCTTTATGTCTTATTCATGTGTTTTTACTTGGCAAAAAAATTCAAAAAGAAAGAAAAGAATAGATCAAACTCTAACGCTAACGCTAACTTTTCTTTGTAAGTGCAACCTTTTTTCTTTTGTGAGCTGAAGACATTCATCAGGACGCTTCAGAAAAAGAGGGACCAGCCGGGTCGGGCTGCACTCTCACGGAAATTCGTAAAACTGTCAAGAAATGCAATCTATTGATTTGTGTACGTGAGCAAGCAAATAACTGTGACCAGAAACTGTCACAAAATGCTTAATTACCAGTATTTGGTGCGGCTAGAAAAGCCCACATTTCAACCCTGTCGTTGGGAAAATACGTTGCTGGTTTCACATTTAGGAAAAACCTAAAATCAGTACAAGTGCATGGTGTTGCAAGTTGTTTAGGCACTTTGTTACCAGCAGCCTGTCACAGAGACACATCATTTGTGGCTGTTTCTCTTGTTGCACCTATGAAAAATGCCATAAATAACACAGTTTGACAGACAAGAAATAGTATTTCTGCTGAAATTAGCTGAAAACTTAGCATATCTCCGCATGGTATGCAGAGTGTCCATAAAAATTCTTCTGAATCTGAACAAGTGGTGGACTAAAGAAGAAGTATTACGCCTAAAGACTATCTGCCGGTTTAAGTCTTAATGGTCACAGGTGCGTCAGTAAAGAAATGTGACTCTTGAGATCTGTTTAAGCTTGTGTTTTCATCCTCAGCATCTTCTGTGTCTCAACTATAAGGGATGCTTTTATGATGAGGTTTATGTATAAATATAGAGATTGTGACATCAATCAAAATCAGTATTTTTGGGACCACATCTGGCTCTTATAACAGCTTGTTTTTTGTTTTTTTTTCACTGTTGTCACTAATGAAAAATGACATTCTTCATTGATCAGGTTCCAACTTTCTCTTAAAGCGGTTGACAGGCCAGCTTTGCAGCACGGAGCCTTATCGTCAACCATTTGTTTCAGTTTCCACCATAAATCTTTACTCAGATTTTGATCTGGACTGCTAGACGGTCATTTTCATGAAGTCGATTTGTCTTTCCTGATGAAAAGTTTGGACACTTTGCTCTGTGGCAAGAGGCATTATAATCCCGAAAAATGACCTTAAAATCACCAAACTTCCTTTTGATTGATGGAATGTGAAAAGCAGAGGTACTGACTGCCATCTCCTTTGGTCCTTTACCTGACATCATCCCCATCATCAGTGATTGTGGAAATGTGCTTGTTTCCTTCAGGCAGTCATCTGTTTATGTTCCATTGGACCTGCACCAAACTAAAGTTCTGGGATCATCTCCTTGTCCAATGCAGATTGGTGAATATTACTTTCATCCAATCATCCACAGTCCATGACTGCTCCTCTCTAGCTTGCTGTGACCTTGTTTTCTTCTGTTTAGGTGTTAGTTTTCTGGATAAAAATCCCCATTTCCTTCAGCTGGTTTCTCACAGTTTGGTGGCAAACTTTGGTTTAAAAAAATCTTTTTTAAACAGTCTATTTTCAAACATACAGCTTCGAGTTTTCTGCTCCGACACTTTGACATCTTGCATGTTTCCCCTTTTACAACCTGCCCATTTTGTTTGTATTGTATTAAATTTGGGGCTGGGTGCAGGGCCTTTGGACTATTGCCCCTGGTTCCCTGGAGCCTTTGCTCCACGGCCACGAGGGCTCCGTCTAAGGCCCTACTTTGCTGTCTTTTGCCTGGGTTCCATGCTCCTTTGGGACTGCTGGTTGCCCGGGTCTTGGGGCTCTTTCTCCTGGCTTCTAATCCCTGGAGGGGGGGTGCACTCATTATGCCATACATTTTGCGCACACATTCCTGTGGTTGTCCTGTGGTTTTAATAATCAGTAAACCAGAATGATGTTTTCACATGTTGGCTGCTGGTTGCTGTTCTTGTTTTTTTCCCCCATTTATCTTCCTTTAATTGCTCAGGAATAAATCACATTAGGTATGTTTTACCAAGCTGAAATGTTCACTTATAATTCAGTCAAAATCTAAGATTATTTTCTAATAAATAAAACAGCTGAATGAATTTTTAACTAATGTCTTAGTGAATAATACATTTGTATAATAATGGGACTCTTTTTCATCTTCAAGCTGCTGGGAAAAGGCAGAAACAGATGCACCACAATGTGAGAATTAAGGTCATGTTTGTCTTCTGTTTATTGTTTAACTCAGAGAACAAGTTGATGCCACTGTTGTGATCTGTGAAGTAGGAAAAATACAAACTGTTGCCAGTCACCGAAACAGGAAACACATGCTGAAATTAATCTGTTGCTCAGGTTTAAAAAGAAAGAAAGGGACACGCAATGAATAAATATTCATAGGTGTAATGAAATGGTACATTTAGATTCCGCCCACATCACATTCTTCCCAGCATCCTGTTTCAACAGGAAACACAATAAAAATGGGCAGAATTAGTCAAAAGGCAGGATTCACACAGAATTCAAATTGGTTTCTGCTTCACAATGATTGCCCCCGATGTTTGGAACATTTTCTCAGCTTTTCTGCGAGCGACGCTAACAAAGAGAAGCCAACAGGCCAATTCAGTTCCACACCACCTCATTGAAAGTGAATGAGAGCAGAGACTGTGTGAATCCTGCCTGAATGTTCGACACGCCCTCCGTTACATCAGCTCATAAGAAAAAAAACCCAAAAAAACTGCATGCAACCGTAACCAGAAACATAGTGAAATCAAATATGGCGATGAGATAAAAAAAAAAACGGTCTTAAAACTGTGCAATATTCACTTAATTTTATTCTCATTCTGCATCTTTAAGTGGTAAATTGCGTACTGCAGTTTAAAACGTAGTTTAAAATAGTTAATAATCAGAACTCTGCATTTGCATATTCACTTTCACAATTGAAATTTATCAAGCAAGAAACAATAATGTAGGTAAATTCAAAATGACACACAGAGTATAGATGAGTAGGAACTGTATAAAACAGATGGACGTAGCCACAGTGACCTCATCGACTAATTTGCGGACTGATGTTTGGAAGCCTCGAGTGTAGCGACTGGGCCGACAGCACCGATAACTAAAACATACTCTGCTTTATTTTTCATTCTATTCTAAATTGGACAAAAATCAACACAACGGCCATTACGCAGCATCAAAGATGTCCTGAAACTGGCGATTGAGGCCATAAAGTCATAACGGATCCTATCCCAGCTGTCATTGAGTGAGAGGCGGCGCCTGGACTGGTCTCAAGGAGTCAAATTCCACATATCGTGGATTTGTTTTCAGATAAATGTTGAGACCACACGAGGACTAAAACAATGACTCTGTGCTTCCTTGTCTCTCTGATCATTTTGTCTGTGGTGGGTACGTGTATCTTTAGAGACATTACTTTGTCTAGTCGTCATCATTTTGATTCTCCTTTATTGTATCTGTCTGCACTGATTTTGTTACTTAAGTGTTTTTGTGCCTTTTTCAATTATTTTGCATCTTTCTAGTATGATTGTGTCTATATCATGTGTCCTAACTGCTTTGAGTAGTTATTATTTTCTGTGACTTTGATGTTATTTATACCTCTACAAACAATTTTAATCTCTTGTACTTTTGTAGTCATTTCGGATCATTTATACATCTATTTTTGTAATTTGGGGCTTATTTGTGATAGTTGTGTCTTTACAGTAATTAGAGGTGACCTTTGTAGACTTTTGCCATTTTTCACATCTTTATAGATATTTTATGGTTTTCTGTAAAAGTTATACACTTATTTGCAATAATTTTGTGTCTATATATTTTTTAATGCATCTTTTTAAATGACTTTGTGTCTCTAATCAGTTAGATTTACTGATTTACTGTTTGTATTTGATAAGTCATGTATTGTTTTCCATCTCTTTTTGTCTTATTAAAATCGTTTTATAGTCATTTGGTGTTTCTCTGTTGTAGCTGTATATCTATTCACAATCACCTTGTGTGTCTTTGTAATGTATTTGTGTCTTCTTGTCATCAATTTGGATTGCTGCAGTAATTTCGGATCTAATTTTTGTAACTGACCATCTTCTTATAAAGTTTTCAGCC
The DNA here is from genome assembly GCF_027942865.1 of Odontesthes bonariensis. Lineage (NCBI taxonomy): Eukaryota > Metazoa > Chordata > Actinopteri > Atheriniformes > Atherinopsidae > Odontesthes > Odontesthes bonariensis. Next base: position 32,052,057 of record NC_134517.1, on the reverse strand, counting down.
TCTCTTCTTTTTTTTTTAAATTTGCCTCTCTTTATAGTCGTTTCATTAGTGGTAGTTGTATGTTTCTAAAATGGTGTCTGCCTCGAAAGTTGTTTGGATCTCTTTGCAGTCGTATGGTTTAGTGTATTGAAAAAGTTTACTGTTACTTCTCACCGAGGCTGGCACTCGGGAACCAGAGTAACCCCTGACAGATCTGTGCCACCCGTCCATCCGTAACTGACGTTCTTGCTGCCTTTTCTGCTGTGGTTGTTGCCGTTACTGCTGCTGCCGTTGTTGAATAATCTTCTCTCATTTCCTGCAGAGTTCAGTCAAGTTCAGGTTGAGGCTAGGAATCCATCATGCCAAAGTCCACATGGCTTTTGTATCATCAAAATGTCCTCTATCCCATCACTGTGGTAACCTAACCAACATCCAGCGTTATTTAAAAACTGGAACCACAGAGAAGAGCAGTGCGGCCAACATGGCCAGCATTGAAAAGAAATTTGGTCCAGAAAAAAAAAAAAAAAAAAAGTGTCAGTTACCATTTGGCTGTGCGTAGGTTTAGGACAACAGCTTTAAAGCTCCACCACCCTTCTTGTCTTAAGTTGAGTGCTTTAGGTGTATGCAAATACACACAGAAACACACACAATGACACACTAAATAATGTTTGTGCAAAGAAAATAAATGGCAAAAAACTGACTCCAAACAGTCTGATAGATGAAGAGATGAACTACATTCAGCTACAACAGCCTGTGATAGTGCAATATCTACACAAACACATACACGCTCACACACACACGCTCACAGACACACACACACACACACACACACACGCACACACACACACACACAGTTAGATCTCAGTGGCGACTCCGGCGTGAAGCTGCTCGGCCTCTCCCCTGCAGGATCTGATCCCATTTCTGAACAGAAAGACAGACAGACAGTGAAACAGACAGCAGACATCATCTGCCACGAAATAAATGAGAGAAGAAGCAGTGATGGAGCAATACTGGCTAGTGAGGAACAGCGCCACCAGCTGGCAGATGAAATAACTATGCTTTTAATGGTAATGAATAACTCGGAAATGAGAAGATCCATCAAAATACCTTCAGCTCCTGCTGCCTATCGTTTACCCACAACTGAACCATTATTAGGTTTAAATGTTGGCTGCTTAGAGAGGCTATGATGGGAACTTGCCCAAAACTTTTACATCAATGAAAGCAAGTGACCGTAATTAGAAGTGGTGCGGGTCTGTTTGTTTGGTGCTGCTGCTGTCATTTGCTAAAAGCAGATAAAAGTGTCTCTTTGTGAGCAAAGCAAAGCAAAAGAGACTGAAGCAGAAGTGTGTTTAAAATGAAACTGCAACAGGTGGATATTTTGTTACACACCTTGACCTTCTTGCCCATTCTATCCTTCCATTTCTGAGCAATGGAGCCATCAATCAGAAGCAACCTGCAACCACAAACGCTAAATTAGCTTGTTTTTCTGTAGCCAACATGGAAATACAATAAAATCAACTATAGATTTGTCTGTGACTCGTTATCATGGGTATAAACAGTAATCAATCAGAGTAACACAAACAGGATTTGCATAGTCGGCAGTGTATGTATGAGAACGTCGCTGTTTTGCAAGAAAAAAAAAAATTTAAATAAAAAAAAAGACCAAAAACCAGAAACAGGGGTTTTCCCCACAGGAGTGGTTCCAGCGCGTAACTTGGAACCAGTTCTGTTTTGACGACCAAAGCTCTGGCTTCAGCCCAGAGGAAAAAGTTTTTACTTGATCAAAACAATGAACAGCTCATGTCAGGGGCTCGGGGCAGAGTTATGGGGACCAACCTGAAAAAAAAAAAGCCTGTGTAGCTTGCAGTCTGTGGAAAATCAAACCAGTTCTGAGCTGGAAACAACTTAGAACCAGTTCTATCACTCGGCCTGAACCAGCACTTGAACCACTTTGGTCAAAGAAGGTTAACGGGGAACCGGTAAATTCTAGTTCGAGTGAACTCATTGTGCATCTCCTGCGGCTCATACCTTGACGTCTCCTCATGTTCGTAGCCCATAATGAGGTACTCCTCCCCAGGAGCCAGAGGAGGGCACAGACAAGAGGATGAGTAGTAGAGTGTCTGCGTCTCCCTAGGAATGTTGACCAGAGATGACTTGAGCACCTCCTTCACATCCACCACTGCTGTGGGCTCCAGACCGCGATTCCTCACCTCCCTAACTCGTGCCCGGATCACTAAAAGAGGGAGTTGTCAGCAAATACTTAACCTCTGAACACAGTAACATAAAAGCTACAGAAAACAAGCTTTTCCAGAGCTTAAATTTGTCCGATATGTACCAGTGACAGTATTTAATCTATTTTCCAGTTCACTTATGGAGTGCCTCAAGGCTGAGTCATTAGTCCTGTACTATTTACTGTTAACATGTTACCTTGTTGCCCATGTAAAGCAAATTTTGATATTTCCTGCAAAACATGTGTTAGAAAAATAACTTTAAAATGTATATTGTACTCAAATGTGGGGTTAAACAGTTTTAAAAATAGTTTTTGGGTTAGAATTTTTTTTAGGCAAATAAAAAATACAGACTTGATGATTCTGAGGAGCTTTAATTCAAAACAAGTAACCATATCATGCAATACATGCTAGGGGCATTAGCATAACTCGCCAACAATACTATCTAGCAATGCATTTGATATCTTTCTTGTAAAAAACATTGCTTTTGTCATGTAAATGCTTCTTCCTTGGATACCAGAATCTGTAGAACCAAACTTATTTTCGAAATTTCCAAGGAAGGACAAGAACGACTACAATCAACATAGCCCAGCTTTTAGATCAAGTCTCCCAGAAGTGCCATATTGATATTAGTTTTCAAATAGATGCCTCCCAAACACATTAATTTGTCAAAGCGTTGAGAACCCTTGATGAAAACAGTAATCCTACCTTGCAAATTACAGGAGTTGCAGGTCTACTGCTGCCTAAACTCTGGCGTTATTCGGGGGCTAGTAGTGGACTGAGCTAACCTTTTAAAAAGACCAAACTCACATATTACACAACTAAAATCAATTAGGGCAGCAGTATACCACCAACTCCAGTGTTCAGCGAGATAAAATGACTATTTTTCAAAAGGACTCTGGTGTCTCTGAAGAGAGGAGCTTCAGCTCAAATAGTCCAAGAAAAGAAACCACACGATTCCTTAAGCTTGGACCACAAGATTAAGTTGTTTAATCGAGCTTCTTAGACCTTTTAAAAGTATAAAAAAAAATTATATTCTTTCATCTGCAATGAACTTCCATGGTCTCCTGGTGTCCTAACATCCCATTTGGATGTTATCTAATATCACCAACAAAAATGTCATCTGGTCAAGAAGGCTGCAATAAAACTGCCCACTAAATCCAACATAATAATACAAAGAAGATCAGTTTCAACACACTGATGGAGAATTCTGAATACTTTTACATAACCACAACACTGGGCATTTTGTTATATTTCCAACATCTTAATCCCTTTAAAGCTTGAATGCAACCTGAGATCTTCTGACAAATCTCTGTACCAAAGGAATTTTAGAGTCTCTTATTTGTAAATTTCTTTTTAAAGTCAATACAGCTAAAACACTTTGCTTAGTTAATTTCATACATAGTATACTTCTTCACCTGCAGCTGGCGAAGCAATTCAGACCTTTTAAATTGACTTGAATAAATTGAGTGAAGTTGTTAACAACAATTAATCTTCACGAATTAAAACTGAATATGGTTTGTTAGGCTGCTGTCCTTGGTGCTGAACAGACAGCTTTTAAGTAAGGATGCACATGTATATATATATATATATATACATATATATATATATATATATATATCTATATATATATATACACATATATAGATATATATATATATATATATATCAGCAAAACACTGGTATCGGATGACATTTAGCAAGGTGATCTTGATTGGCCCATTGGCCATTAGGATGCATTCTGGTAAAGTCACACTAACTGACAAGATTTATTCAGTTTGTAATGCTTTAACAGGATGTAAAGTATTGAAATACTTTATTTATTTTTATAGTGCATATTAAATTGTTTCCTGGCACAAAAGGAAAAATAAATAACAAGAGAACTCTGAGCGGGCCTTTGGCAAAATTCCTTTTAACATTCGTATTGGCTCAGACTTTCAGAACTGGTGCATCCAACCTTTTGAGGCAATATAAATACAGATGTGAGTTTGTCATTCAGTTTATGTAACCCATTATACTGAAATGTATGCCTTACACCCAAAGCAAAGTGTAATTCAAAATTAAGTAAGGGTATATATATATGAGCTGTGTTTCTAAATATTATATTTTAACATTCTGAGGTTTTATTATGAGTGCACACTTTTGGTGCTCAGGCCCCATCACTTTGTCAGCATTTTAAATGTCTGGTGTGTGTTTCAGGTCATAAGGCCTGCTGTTGCGGTCCACCACGGTTCCATTAGCGACAAACCAGGGCTGACAGACACGGGGCCCGAAGAGACAGCCAAGACACTTAACATCCAAAAAGCCAAGTGGCAGCAATCCCTTTTCCCAAAAAGAGAAATGATGTAAATAATGTACCCAATGCAAGAGTTGCTGTGAGAAACAAAGCACTCAGATAACAGAGAATGACCAGAAACAAGTTGGTGTGGCGGGTTGTGGTCTGTAGAACAACCTGCAGCCGAGTTATTTGGCAAGGTGAGAGCACTGATACAAACATTTATAAATGTCTGACAGACCATTACGCTTTAAAAACGTGCTCCGTTACAATAAGATCCGAGTTTTAAAAGGAACTCTGATTTAATGATGGTTGGGGAAAAACAATCTTAACTTTTTTCCTGTATGATTTCTGGAGCCAGAAGTGTTAGTGAAGTCCGAATGCAAGTCCCTTTGGGATTTGCCAATCATGCCTGTGTGCTGCTGTAATCATCTGGAAAAGCCTTTCTGGTCCAGTTTTTTTTTTCCCTCCAATCTTGCTAAGCTAACAGTTCGTGCACCAAAACCTTTCCTTTTAAATCAGGGAGGAAAACAGCTCAGAGGGAAAGAATCTGCTGAGGAGTTCAGTGATTTAGTATCACTGAAGAGTTTTAACACAACACACTGGAAGCACATAAAAGTGTATTCAGACTTATGAGACAGGATACAATGTGATGCTCAGATTATATTTAAAAATCTAGAGTCGTCTTCCTTTCTTAACTTGCTGAAGTTCAAAAAATAAAAAATATAGACTGCCTATGTTTTAAGTTTTGATTGATTATGTCCTGCTCCGTAAGGATGATGGTATGGAGTTGCATGGTATGTCCTGATTTGCAGCTTTGCCTCCATTTGAATTACTTCTAACTAGATATCAGAGACAGATCCATCTGTGTCCTTATTATCTAGTATTAACCAAACTGCTTAAATTACAAACCATATTTCTAGAAAATTATGGAGGCTTTTCTAAAATACAGCAAAAACTTAAATATCTTATTTGTTTGAACCAGTTTTTAAACTGACCAGTGTCACCACTGACCATCTCCGTTGTATTATTAAAATATTATAATTTGACACTGATTCACACTCAAAGTTGGGATAAATGGTGCGATAAAAGTGCGTTTATAATTGTGTAACATGGCCTTGCTTTTCCACAAAAGCAGCTGAAACGTGGACTGCACATGTCCACCGTCTTTCTGTCCATCTGAGATGAACTTGTGTGCAGAGGACTTGGCGTGTTTCTGCCCAGAGGTGAATTATGGCCTCCTTCTTGTGCAATGCAGTTTCAGGTTACGTCTCCCGATGCAGCGGTGGGCTATGCCGAGAGAAAATATGTTCTTAATTATGCTTTAATGTCATTTTTTACTACATACTAGATACTAACTGATACTCTTTGGTACCATCTTGGCCAATGTTCCATAAAAGCTGAGCCAATACTGTTTATTGATAAGGCAACACTGCAGAAAGCTCATCGATCAGAGAATCATCCCCTGTGTGCATGAATAACTCTCTACAAATCACACAGGATATAAATCACTGATATCTCATTTTTGTGCATGACTAATGAGTGCATGAACTTGTTTACCATCAGGGAGTACAGATCTACGGACGGATTTTTGAGTCTCTGCTGACTGGAGTGTTCAGTCATTCTAATCTGTCCTAAAAGATATTCAGATCCTTCTTAATTAAAAGCCTGTTGCAAACTCTTTTGGTGCAATAACTCCTCTATAGTCCTCACTTATAAGTCTCTTTGGATAAATGCGTCCGCTTCGTCACTTTAAAGCTGCCGTCTGCAACATTTTTTTAGTCATATTAGCTTGAACTGTCATGGGATTCTGGAAGTAGAATATTAAATAGGCTGTTTAGAAAAAATCCCGAATTCTGCAGCTCCCTCTGAAGCCTGTAATCGTGCTTGCAAAAATCGAGCGCTCCCGGCTGTTTTTAACCAATCACGTTAGGTTTATTATTGATCTATTATCTGAGCAGAACAGTCACCAACCACGTCTTCCATGCTGAGCGTGAGTCTGCCCCCAGCTTGTGTGCGCGCACACTGGTGTGAACTCACGTGCACAACCTCGTCCACAGAGGGGGAGGGACCTGAAAGTTGTATCAGTTTGAATTTTCCGACTTTAGACTCGGAATATTGAAAACCTGCCGACGGCAGCTTTAATGGAATAAACACACAAACTAACCATGCCGAGTTGAACCATACCATAGAGAGCAAAAAAAAACAACACTGTCAGGCGCCTGAGGCCTCGACAGTCATCCAACACTTACAGCCCTTGGCCTTTACACACTGAGATTTCCCCAGACTCCCCGAATATTTCATAATGTTTTGCTCTGTAGACGCAGAAAGACCAAAGTTACTAGGGAAATATTTTTTGGGAGCTTATTGATGACTCTCTGATTGCGTTTGGCACATAGTGATGAGCCACAAAGAACTACTCGGCCAATTCTACTTTGGTTATTGTGAGAGCGAACTGTGACTTGCCGTGTTTTATGTTTTTGTTCCATTTGCAATGGTTTTACTGTCTTGGGTTTGATAAGTCTGACGGACGCTTGTAAAGACGGACGTGCCCGCACCCTCTTCTCTGCAAAAAATTGAGAGGCGCGTGACCGGTTGAAACAACTTATTCAAACCAACAGATGCAAAAAAACATCCCAAAATCCTACAGTTTCTTTATGCATCAGATATGTGTGGTGTATGGGCTTTTGTTATTCAGAACAATGCAATAAAAAGCACGACAACAATGTGAACATTACGTGAAATCATCGCAGAGCTGCAGACTGATTTAATTCTCAGCAGATAGAGAGTACCCTTTAAGAAAAGGATTCGATGAGTAAATATACAATATATATTATAGTATATACTCATGTATTACTACAACAGCTTGAGAGTAAAAACTGGAAAAAAATCCAAAATGGCTCACCGTAGTTGTAGTTGTTCTTCAGGTAGGTTTTCTGACCCATTCTGACGGTCTTACATTTGCAGCGATCTACACACACACACACACAAAAAGTTATCATTTTTTAAAGAAAGAGAGGCTGTGGTCAGACTACGTTTCTGTGGATGGAACAAGACTCTCACAATGATGTCTTGTGAGGGTTAAAGTCAACAAAATAATATTTTTGTCTGAGGAGAATGCCTTAATACTTTAACATTTTCAGCTAATTGTCTGCAAAAAATGTCACTGTGCAGATAAAAAATAATGATTCAAAATAAAAATGTATAAATCAAGATCTAAGACCCTGCCCTATTGTCTCAACAGATTTCATATACATTTGACAAAATACGGTCCTAATTTGTGACCTAAAGAAGGTTTGGCAGTTGGATTTGTTACGTATGAACTGAGCCATGCTTTCCACACAGCTCAGACATGAACACTTTATCCATCTTTAAACTGTCTCACATAATCCATCTTTAAACTGTCAACAAAAACAGGAAAATTAAGATGAATGTTTCCTAAAATCCTTAATTAAATCCTCTTAATGACACACCCTTCCTTGGAGGAGACGAACTGTTAAAAAAAAAAGGTAGCGACAGACAGACACACTACTTCACCTCCATTTGGTCCCCTGCAGTGGAGGTTGTTGGAGTCCATTGGAAAGTCTGGATTGGTTTCTGTGAAGGAATCAAACCCCAAAAAAGATCAGGTTTCTAGTAAACTAGATTACAGACTAGTTGTGTGAGTCTTGTGTAGGTTTAAAACTACGGTACAAGAAAGGACTCAACTGACCTGAAAGAAACCCAGAACAATTTTCATGACTGATATTCAAACCTTCCACAGGGTGGCTACCACGATTACTGAGAAATATCGATTCCCTCGCTGTATGTTTCATCTGCTTTTTGGCTACTCTTTGATTGTGTTTCTTTATCTTCATCTTCAAAATACCCCAAATGTCTTCTGTTGGATTCAAGTCTGGAGACATACTTGGCAAGCTGATAGTTTTCACTTTCTTGTGTGATTTTGACAGTCTGCTTTTGGATGCCTCTCCTGTGAGGACTCTGGCCTGTGAGTTTTTCTTGTATTCAAGTATTTTGGCATTTTATCAACTCTCGTCCAGCCCCATATAATCACACTTCCACCTCCGTGCTTCACTGTCAGGATAACTCATCCACTGTACTACTCCTGGACAACTTGTCAACTCAAAAATAAAGAACTTACTAAGGAGTTGATACAAACAGCAGATGGTAATATACTGTATAAGTAGATACACCATATTACCGATGGTTTTTGGTTGAAAATGACTTGTTTGTCTCTCATTTGTGGAAACTATGAGGTTGCATCTGTTTGACATGATGTGACCGCTTGATCAACCTAATTTACAGCACTGTGTACATGTTTGTATACTTTTGTCACACAGAGAGGAATCTGTTTGGCCCCAAATGCATTCCTCTTACTTCATTTCTAATTCGTAAAGAATCGGCAAGGCGCTGCAAATCAACAACCTAACCCAACGGCCTTGTTTCAGGGAAACTGACTGCAGTGGAGTGAGGATGGAAGGTGAAAGGACAGAGCCTCACCTGGGTTACACCTGGTTGGGTCCTGGTAGTATGGACCTACAGAGACACAGAGAACAGAGTTAGTGAACAGAAAGAAAATACATCCGAAGGAGAGGTTCTTGGTGTTGAAATAACATAACATACTGATGTTGCTGGAGCTACAAAAGCTAAAGTTTATCCTGAGGGTATAAGTTGCTCCACTGTAGAAAGAGTCAATAAGAAAACAGCCATTGAAGATCCTGTTGAGCACAAGACAATATGTAATCAGTCTAAATGTTTTGGTGCTCCAGACGTTTCAGGTCACGCTAGATTTGAATTGAACACAGATTTCTGATCTTTACTATGTATAGGTGTGGAAAGTTGACTTTCCACGACCGTTGATTTAGTCGTTTTGTTAGCAAAGAGTTAGAACCCTCTGACAAACTGCGCCTGCTGCTTTGGATTTCTTTCCAACAGGAGAGAAACTCCCAGAGAAAGTCACTGGAATGACTTTAAGGATCCACCCTGACTGAACCTCAGCAAATCAACAAATCACACCGAGGGAAAATCCCAAAGCCCTGCTGCGCTGAGCTGAGCCAAGGCAGCTCAGAGATACGTGGGCGTATCGTTATGGAGGTCAAAGGGGTTGAGATGAAGGTTTTTTTCAGGACTTACTGGTCCTGGGCCTGTTTGGAGAAGCAGAGGACAGTAAGGGTTTTATTGGGTGTAAAACGAGTGGGCCGCTTGTATCAAGGAGCTCTTTGAGAAAGTCAGAGGGAGTGAAATCAGAGGGGAAATGACTCATGCTATCTGTTTGTGCGGGAACAGAAAGAGGAGAGTAGGAACACGGCAGAAAACACCGACAGGGCTCAGCTACTCTGGGAAAAGTGAGCATGTTTGTAGTGTAGAGTTAAGTGCCCTCATTCAGAATAGAAGTAGCTTACAAAGTTTGCACCATTGAAAATATTGATGCTGTTAGATGACCAAGAGAAAGTTTTATGGGTTGTTATTTTTCACATTTGAAAAAATGCTATGGGTTGGGGTTGCTTAGAGTCATACTGCACTGATCGGATTGAGTCATTTTGTCAAATGCACATTCTTATTTCTTTTCTAGACCTAAATTTGAAAGCTTATTGATTATTCTGAGACTCTGAGACCTCTTGCACAAAATAATCCTAAGCTCTCATAATGTCTGTGTATGTGAAAATAGCAATAAAAATCGCTCAAATCTTCGTATGATTTCCACTTTGAGCCCGTGAGTGGATAGAGATGGTTATCCCCAAAAGAATTCAGTCAGCCAGTGTTTATAACTTTGTGAGTGGCCGAAAAAGAAGAGGCAAAAATCCTCTCTTTAAATGGGCATCTGATGTAAAACATAGAATTTATGAATATAACAAGTAAAGATACTTGTTTTTCTTGTTTTGACAAACAGAACCTCTACAGTTCTCTCTTTTATGGAAATCACCCTGTCAGTACACTTCTAATAATACAGCAGCCATATCATGACAACAATAAAGACATAAGATGGTGAATATACCTGGACCTTCTGCCTTGACAATGGCCTCTGGCGAGATGCAGACTCCGCGGTCGTACAGCGGCAGCTCGTTGCAGGCCAGGCTGTCGGGCCAGCTGTGATTGTAACGCCTCATCACCGGCTCGCAGCCAGACTTCGCCCGCTCGCATACGGCCTTGCAGGGTTTGATGGGCTCGTGCTGGAAGTCGATGGTACAGATGGGAGCATACATGGCACAAAGGAAGAAGAGTAAATCCGGACTGCAGCCAGTACCTGGACAGGCGAGAAAACACAGATGTGTTACGAAAATTTTCTTTAAATCAATAGAAATAAAATTTTTGGTAAATGTAAACTATACCATGGTACCTAAACAATAATATCATATATATTTTTAATATAAAAACTGTTTAAAAAACTGTTTTTGGAATAATATTTAGAGAATTGGTGGGTGTTAGGCTCTTAGCAGTTGAACAAGATTTGGATGGTGGGGCTAAATGCTGGAGCTTTTTGTACATTTGTGAAGGTTAAAAGATTTGTTCAGCTCATTCCCCTGGTTCTGAATATCAAAACCCAATTCACTTTACCTGTTGACAGTCGTGCATGGCAAACAGTTGGATCCCTTTTTCCAAATGATAATAATGAGAGCTCAATATGAGATGCATACTGATTTAATCTTCCATGCAAATGCACAGCTGAGACAGACGATCCAATGAGTGACTGCATTCGATGCACGAGTCACCAACAGCAAAACGCTCAGTTACAGTGCCTGCTTATCATTGGTTGGAGCAATGATAAGCAGGCTTTGGCATTGACACGGCTTCCTGCTTAAAATAACCTGCCCTATAGTCTTGATTTTGGCCCCTTTACTTAACCAAATGGGAAGACCAGGCAGAGCCATTGCTGAAAACAAATGCTATTAACTCAATCTTGTCATTAAATGGACACAGATATCTCTAGCCAGATGTCCTTAACTGTAGCATACAATAGCACTGAAAAAGAATAGCTTTGTATAGTGCAAACACCTAAAACTTGTGCTTAAGAGCACAAATATACAGCCCCTATATTCCACCAGAGTGAGGCTCCCACATCTGTTAAACTTTGTGTGAAAAAAAACGCAAAAGGATGCTTATTCTGTCTCAGCTCAGTTCATTTGAGCCGGAGTTGTTGTTTTTTCCCCAGCAGGACTCACTTCTTACATGAGTTGGGTACGTTGTGTCCAGGAACCTCTGGCTGACAACACACTGGATGTTCAACAGGATGGTTAATGTGACTGCCATACCGCTGCATGTTTCACACAGCATGAGTAAACAGAGTTCAACAGTGGGTAGAGCAGGAATCAGCTTTTTTATTGCAGAGCAGGGATGTGGTTTGGCTGTGCAGCTTCACAATGAAGTCACAGAAATATTTTGAACTTGTGACCTGAAACTGCTTCCTGGTTTTTGGCCTGCACATCTTTCATTAGAACATTTTTTTGGTTAAAGTTTAGAGTTCTCACTTTCTCTTTCCACTCCTCTAACCTCAGCTGTGCTTCAAGTTCAGTGAATCCCTAAATGTACACATGTGTAAATCAGAAACCTCATGGCAGTTCATAAGGGTGGTCTGCATGCCTTAAATTTTGAGTCTGCTTAACATTTAAAGAATATTTTGAAAATCAGACCACAAATCTCAGAGACTCAACACATGTATAACATTTATATTCCCAAATAAGTTAGAAAACCAGTTCGCACATCACATTGCTGAAGTGAACACATATTTAAGTGACACAGGAATGTAAACTTCTTTATACATTGGGCGTAATAAGGGCTACTTTTGGCATCTATTAGGCAAGTTATGCCAGTAGAACATTTTGTGTGGACCAGATTGCACCTAAAAAGTCATGAGCTGGGCCTGAGATGGGGCTAACCTGGGTAATGTGTACGCCAATATATTATAAGTTGGCCTAAAAATGGATATAAGAAAGTTTTGTAAATGCTTCAAATTAGGCAGTTATTCAAGGCCCAGAATAACTATCTAAGGGCTCCGATACACAAAACCAAAGTGAAGAACCAAGCCCAGATAAAATAATGTTTGGCCTCAACATGTCTCACATCTGCAGTTTTCTTTCGCCCACATTTGAATGATGGGATTGACTCAGGGTGAATGCGGCTGTCTCGACTTAGCCGCATCCACCAAATCTGCACTTTCCCTGAGCCCCACCTGGCCCTCACAACACTTTCCATAACCCAGCAAAGCTGGCTGTTGACATTTAGGCCACATCTGGCTCATAGAACGCAGACCATAACTGAAGGTAGACCCAGCTCATGACCTCCGGGCCACGCCTAAACCCACGTATGACTTGCCAGTGCTGTAATGTTATCTGGAATGGGGTTGTGATAAAAATCCCCTGCTGTGTCATCTCACATCTTTAGAGTACTGGCAATGAAAATACAAAACAAAACCGTAAAGACGACATCCAACTGCCAACTAGGACATACAATCCAAGCCCAACCTAAACCCAATCTAATTACACACCAAGCAGACTGTCATCAATGCACTCGAAATTTGCGCTAGCTGACTGTTTGCTTGGTATATAAAGGGCCCTTAGCCCAGTTCCTGCATAAATTAGTAGTTCCTGAGACTGATTAATCACCTAAAAGTTGATGGTTGGTAGTGTTTCTTTAAGATTGTATTTGGTAAGGCGATACTTTAAGCTTATGTACAACATCTTAGTTTAGGGTGTTAAAACAATAACATTAGCAAATAAGCACTGAATTCCAAACTCAGCGGCTCGCTGATGGGAATGTCAGTTTATCAGGCATTTCATCATAAACCAAAAGCATTGGAAATATTTAAATTTTTTTCATGTAATGAATCTGCTAAATGGAGGCTGACAGGCAAAGCTATTACAACTCATCCTTTGAAATTCACCCAGTAGCTGTTTCATTAAAGACCAAAAATGTAAATTTAATATTGGGGAGTATATTCATATTCATATTCCGGAGGTCAATATTCAGTTAACACACATTAATCCATCCATAACTCAAGTATTATCAAGCAAATACAGAACCAGAACACATAAAACACAGTGCATCACCAAAGAAAGTAGGAATCATCCACAAGGCAGCTTGGATAACTCCAATAGCTGTTGGATTGATAGATTAACGTCAAAGTCTTATTCCCTGTTCTTTTAAAAACAAGCATCAACTGATTCAAAAATCCTCTACAACAAAAGGTACAAAGCAACAGCTTCCTAATTAAATGTGAGCTGAAGTCATAAGTGCTTCCGTCTTCTCTGCATGTCCACACTGGCTTAATTAGATCAGTTCTATTCAATACACTATTTGAGAAATGGAAGTTAGAAAAGTTTGCGTTCCTCTGGCAGATATGGCATAATATAAGCAGAAAAAATATAGACATATCCCACCAGAAACAAAAAGACTCGCTCACATGTCAAATACACTCAGTTTACAGACTCAGAGTGGGTATGTACAGAGCGTGCAGATTTGCAGAGCAACTTTGTTAGCTCAAACAAATTCAGATTGTGATGTTTGATATGAGCAGGAAATCAGTATGTTCCTGTTCCAGTCCTCAGGCAGAGGTTTAACAGGGTTACCAGTTCCAGCTTTCCACATGTGGAGATGTACCATGACTTTGCTTTTGTAACACAGCATCACCTAAACTGAATCCTTTATGTATGTTCCACAAAGCATGCTGTCAGAGTAGTATTAGGAACTTGGAGGAAAGATGCAGAACAGTTAAATGTTTAAATGTAACATTTCAGCGTTTTGAACAGCGATCAATTTCCATTCTAGCTATTTCACAGAAGTGGGATTAAGCAGAAATACAGCACTGTGCAAGTCTTAAAACTCAAGATTTATTAAGACAAATGCCAACATTAATGGAAATACAGAATATAAGATAAACAAAGTTTATACAATTCTAACAAACTTAAAAGTCAATATTTGGTATGATTTCCTTTATTCTTCGACTCAGTCTGAACCGTCTGAAGTAGTCTTCAGGAATAGTTCTCCAGGCTTCTTGAAGGACATCCCAAAGCTCTTTTTTGGATGTCGGCTGGCTTTTGTTCCGTTCTCTGTCAACATGATCCCACACTGCTTCAATAATGTTGAGGTCCGGGGAACAAATTATATCTTTGTGACCGGCTGCTGGTAACAAAGTGCATAAAGATACAATCTAAAATTGGTTCTTTGCCAAGTCGTCGACACTGGTTCATCCCTTGAGTTAGGTGCCTTTTTTAAATCTTGAATGAGTCATAGGTCAGTGTTAAGAGGACTTACAAATAAAAATGACATGATTCTTCCAAAAATAGTCAGGTAGAAGGACTGGACTAAAATGAGTGAAAAAGAAGCCAATCCCAAAGAAAAACTTTGAACGACCTTCAGAAAGCCCGGAGAACTATTGCTCAAGATGACTTTAAAAGATCACAAGAAAGTTTGGCTGCTGGGAAGCTAAAAATAAAGAAATGAGGGGTGGCTCAAGACTTTTGTAATATAACTTGTATGATACGGCCAGCTAAATCCAAAACTACTCATCTCCACTACTCATACATCCAGGAGCCATGGGCAGAATTTCAGTGGTTATTTTACAGAGACAGTGAGTAACAGTTATTTTTACTACACTGTAAAGATAAACACAACTTTCACCCAGACAGTGTTAAAACTATACTGTTCAAACTAGTATTTGGTTATTTTGGTGGAGTGTGGGGCATAACCTTAAGCCTTGGGCTGCAACTCTATTCAGTCATCAGACATCGTCAGGCTCTTTTTTTGTCAATAGTCTGACATTATAGAAAATAATTATTAGTAGGATTTAAACTAGTTAGGGGCCAATCAAACTACCTTTTCATATAAACCAACTAATCAACAGAGCTAGGGTAGGTTGTGTTTTATTCTGGGCATTTAAAAAAGATACAACAAAGCAACATGTATTGTACTTTGAGGTTTTTTACCTGTGGGGACTTTGTAAATTTTTTCGTGTTGATGCTTTATTGACCCAAATTGTGTTAAGTTTAACCATCCGATTCTGGCTCCATACTTATTTTTCCCAGGAAATGGGAAACTCTTGGGAAGGATTGAAATTCTTATTAAAGATTTTCAACTTTGGTCACGTTAAGATTCTTCACCGTCCGCTTCCTGGTGAGGGAGATAGTTGATAATCTTTGGAAAATGGTTCCTGCTCCGAGACAGTTTCTGTAAGCAATTTTATGAGTGACTGGAATATTTGGGTTCTTGGAGCAGCTACCAAAGAATTGTGATACGTGGTATGACGGTCTTGGATCAGGGCTGCAGTTAAACCAGAAAACAAAATTGTTTCCATGATCTTGAAGTGAACAGATGGTTTAGGAGTTTGAGGCAGAGTCAGCAGCAAATGACTTAACTGTTTGAGTCCACTGATAGATAAATGAGTAATCTGCTCCGAGCTGGAATCAGTTTGAAATCAAGTCAAATCAGAAATCAGTTTCTACCTTCTCCCCAAAACAAAAAGGACAGTCAACCCAGATTTTAAACAGATAGAGATGCTGCGGTATGTCTTCAAGAGAACTCCTCAGATCAGTGCCAAGAACACGACTGAGCTGAGTTCTGCAAGAAAGAACAGCCCAAACTTACTCCTGATATAGGAGACTTTTTCCTAATTAGGTCTGGCTGGTTATTTAGTCCAAGGGTTCACTTACTTCTTCAACCAGCACTCTGAATGTTGCGCTCAGTAAAGACACGACATAAAATACAACTATGTTTGATTGGTTCAATCACACTTAAAGGTGGGGTAGGGGATCTTTTTCTGGAGCATTTTTTTTACATATTGCTTGAAATACTCTTCACACCCCCATTGCAACCAATTAATTAAAAGTTTTGACACAAATATGAAAAGTTTTAGTGGCCTCTAGAACGTACAATCTAGGAAAAACACTATCCAATCATACTGAACGGACCGTTAACAATGATTGGATTCTGATGCGTCTATCAAACTGCAATCTGCTCCTCCCTCCCCCTCCTTCCCCCTGTGCGCGTACCCTGCTCCGTGAACGAATTACGCGTCCAGAAGCTTGGCAGGAAGCTAAACTAGAGCCAGCTTGGCTAGCAGCTAGCATTATTAAACGTATAGTTAGCATAAACTAAATACTAAATACGGCAACGATCGATGCTTGCTGTCAGAACAGCGCTCGTGCACCTTCGTGCTCGTGCACGTTCATGTACTCTAGAGGCGTGGCTTCGGGGGGAAAGTGAAGAAAAGGGTTGGGACTTTTTACCTGTGTATTTTCAAAATGCAGCTTCGCTGGACTCAAAATCCAGGATCTCCTACCCTACCTTTAAAGCATTAAAGACATTCAGCCAACTTTCGACTTTCCCTTTAGACATATTTGCACAATCAGTCACAATTTCAGACATGTTAGTTAAGTCTGAATCAAACTTCTCAAAGCCAGCTTAACACACCCTGATAAAGCACTTGGGTATCAACTCACTCTGCACGTATAAGCTCAACTAGACTTAAATGTACTACAGTGCTCTGTGCATGTACAGTAAGTGTATCTAAATGCAGCCGATTTCCCAATGAAGCTGCTCTCATATTTTTCTGTTACTTTTGTCAGATGGTTAAATGCATCAGAAATTTAGACTGCATGTCAACGTATGGCCACCTAAAGCGTACCCAGACTGTCGCTCTGCTCTAATCGATTCCTGATTTTAATACCACAGCATCATCTAAAAGAAAAAGAAAATCACCATTTAAAGACATGGTAGGTAATCCTGTTCAGAAACACATTTTGTAATACTGGGTGAAATGGTCCGTCTATCCTGAGAGAAATTTATACAAGATGTATTTAGAAAAAGGGACGAAAATAATCAGACCTCTGTGGCAGCTGCAGGACTGAGAAAAAGTCCAATCAGAGGGACGCTGATCTCGGATTGGTCGCCTACAAAAAACCAATCAGATGCCTCTGCTTTGTGCCTACGCCCCCCTCTGCCGGCTCCCTGCTCCATGTGCGCATGCGGTTCCACCGGCTTTGGATGAAGCACTGACGGAATGGGGAGGGGGGGGGTGGAGCTTAGAGGAGTGGACACTTTCGAATCTTGCTAGCTCTCTTGCTAGCTCTCTAGGATTACCTACCATAGCTTTAAGTGACTTAAAGCCAACATCTGTGCTGTGAACTCGGCTGTACTTACATGCACGGTGATCTCCTGCAGAAAATGTTGCAGAATGTCTTGAACATTTCTTCATACAGTCCACAGCGTCGCAGTGTTAGAGTGAGTTTAGTCAATACCTCAATTTCCCTTATGTGCACATGAACTGGGTCCAAGGGCCAAGTCTAGCTTCAACTGCTGCACCATTCAACTGTGCATGTAACCATCAATTGTAATTATGCAGAGGTGAATAACACTGTGTCTCAATGCTGGAGTGTGGTAGTGGAATGATAATGACCTGAGATCCTTTTTCCATTCGACACTGTACATTTTTAGACTTCATTTTAACCTCACTTTTGTTTTCAATCACAATTTAGTGCCTTTCTGATTATATTCTGATTGACGTATGTGGTTAGGCTCAGAAAAACATCCTGGAAAGTTTCTCTGAACATCTACTAAAAAAAAAAAACAAAAAAAAAAACAACACTCCTTTTCTGACTTGCTAGTTGATAAGTCCCGCCCCACATGCAAAGGACGGACATGTAAGGTAAGAAATAAGCCGCACACTGTGATACGTCCTTCAGCACAAACACAGCGATTTGTATTTTGTGCCCTTAACGATGAAACCAAGAAGGGAGTAAAAACAAAAAAAAAGCCAAAAGTCCTTAGACATGGTGATTAGGAGCAGACTGATAACTTTCACAGCTCGCAAGCAAAAATACTTTTATTAAACCAAAGGGATACCCTGAAAGGTTTTAAAAAGGGATAAATAATCTCTGTGAGCTGCAACTTTTAAGAACTGAAATTATTTCCCGAAGTGACTACTTTACATTAAATATCCTGCACAAGTTAAAATATCCACATGGTGGCTTTTGAAGTACATGTTGCCTTCTTTTAAGCCTAAAAACTGGCCCCATTCACATAAATGAATAAACAAAACAAATTTTCATCATTTTTAAACACAGTGCATCAATGTTTTAACTGCACAAGTGTAGAAAATGAATAAAAAAGTAGAAACTAATTCCCATCTCAGACAAAGATTTTGTAAAAACATTGTTGGAAAGGTGCACGGACGAAATGCAACCATGCTTTTCCATTTACACAAGTGGATTTACTCTTAAAAATGATTGAAAAAGCATCTCCTGCCTAATCTACGAGGCAAAAAAGAACCATTTCTTTGGAGAACAAAGTAGTCCTAACAAGAATGGACGACACCATTTCTGGACATGTTGCTGTTAGAAAAATAAAAATCCATTAACTTAACAAAGTGAAGTGAAACTTTAAAATACTCTGACCCTCATTTCTGTCCTCGTCTACAAACCATTTCTTTTCTTCTTTTGAACTTATAAATGACCATAACAGCAATAAATAAATAAATAATAATAAAAACTGGGTACTGGGCTTAAACGTACTGAGTACTTTCAGTATGAATCAATGTTAAATTTATGGTTTTCTGTTGCCTGAGCTTTTAAATATAAACACAAAAAGCAGAAAAAGGACATTGAAATGTCATGAAGTCAATGTAAAGTTTTCAAATAACATAATCAGATAAGAAAAATACTTATTTCCCCTGAAGCTATTTAATCAATTAGGCCTTACGTTTTATTTTGGAGTCTTTTTTACTTTACTTTGACCATATTTCTCAACCGCGTTCTAGAAAATAATATAATAGTTGGCATAATCAGTCAATTTCTGAGGCTCTCTCATTTGAAGATTACTTTTATAACCTAGTAACTTTCTGTTGTTTTGTTTTTTACTTGTATGTAAATGTTCTAGAAGCTGATATGAAATTCTGTAGATTGATAGACCTCCATCATAATTTGAGATGATTAATTTGTCTTGAATGACTGATTCATCAACAAATCTTTGAGCCCGAAGTCAAACTTTAAGGGTTTATTTCTTTTTAAACTCTTAGATGTGCCATTTAAATATTTTGGTCAGTTTAACTGCAACACCTTTCAAATTTCTTAATAAAAAGGCAAATAACTGCATCATTTGCTACAAAGAAATGCATCAAAAAACGGTATGCATTTAGGTGAAATTCTTAAAAAAAAAAACTCCTTCTAACTTGAAAGTTAAACTATAACCACAAACATTTATGAAATAGAGTTGCTTCCTAACATGACTGCAGGCACATTATAGGAGCCCAGTATGTCAGTTCATTATGCACCAAGTCCATTAAAGAATCAGTAAAGAAGTTTTATTAGGGCACAGACGGCTTTAACTCACCCAGCAGCCCCTCGAACTGCTCGATGGCCAGCACCGCGTTGTCCTGGGTGCTGTGGTGGAGGTGGTTCGGCATCTTGGTCATGTTCCAAGGCATGGACCGGCACAGCGGGATCCGCACCGGTTCGCAGGACGCCGCCCGGACCGCAGGCGGCCACAGCACGCAGGACACGGCCAGAAGAGCCACGGAGAGTCCCGCGGAGAGCATGACGGTCGGTTCAGAGAGCGGAGGGACACACTGAGGCCTGGCAGCGCAGTCGGTGCTCCGGTGGAGGATCAGTCATTCACGCTGAGTTAAATCCAAATCAGGACGAGTTTTTGTTCCTACTGATTGGTGCTTTTCTGCTGCTGCTGTCCGGCCCGCAGCTCGACAGTGGGGCTGCTTTCTTATGCAGACTTCCACCTCCACCTCTTCCTCAATCCCTCCTTCTCTACAACCCCCCTCCCCTACTTTCCTCACCTCTCCTCCTCCTCCTTCTTCTCTTTTTTTTTCTCCGTCCCTTCTCTTATCCTCCACTAAAAGGCAGATTCCTTTTAGATGAAAAGTCAACACGAGTAAAGCCACTAAAAAGCTCTTAGATGTTTATGTCATTACATTTTATGGAATGAGTGGAGAGTACTTACCACACATGTGAACATAATCCTCTACAAGTAGCCTGAAAGTAATGCATTCAAAGTTTAGGATGGTAAAACTACAAATGAAAAAAACGAAAACAAGCTGAGTGGTTAAAAGTCTGGTGGTTCTCAGTCTCAGGCATGCCCCTCTCCAAAGGGTCATCAGATAAATCTAAAGCGCTCACTACAAGATTGGAGGTTCTGATACGCAAACCTGTTTTCTGGTTTTTGGAATCTTGCGGCATTCTGTTTTGCACAAAATATTTTAACTGACATTCAGATGAATTAATGCTGGAAATTTGGAGAAATCAATGAGCATGTATGAGTGCACATAACATAAGTTTTTTTTTTTCATCACTTGAAAGGTGAAAAAGGAAAGCTGAGGAACACAGTTATAAAGTATCCTGCTGACCATAGAGGCGGCTGCTGGCCTGCAGAGGTGAACAGTGAGATGTCCTGATGACTTCTTTCAACATTAGTTGATGCATTTTGATGAAATTCAGACTAGCACACTCATCTGAGTTCAACATTATTCAAAGCTGAGCATATTGGCTCAAAATCCAAATAATGGATGTGAAATAACTTGCTGGAAACACAAAATATGCTTTCGTCAAAGTCTCTTTCAAGCCCATGCAGAATAAACAATGAAAGTGCCAACATGAAACTTGGCTTTACCTGCAGCAGCAATCAGCTAATGAGCTGCTGACAGGTAGAACAAATAGATGGTTAAAAACTCATATAGTGCATGCATAAAAAACAGATAGACAAAGCCACCAGGAGTTCACCTGTAGCTTTGTTGAAACCTGTCTTGAAATATCAGGTTTAGAGTCGTGTATCGGACTGAGAAGCAGAGATATGTCAGTCACAAGGTAGCCCATCCCTAAAGCAAGAGCATGGGAAAAGCACAACGATGCTCAGTGGAGCATGTGACTGATTCTGAGATTCTGTGTTCTCACAGTATATGCAAGGGAGGGCTGTCTGGATAGTGTGCGGAGGCTGAAGGACATGATGCAAAAATTAAGCTGCAGAAATCCCTATTTTGTTTACAGCACGCAAGGATGATAAGTGAGGCCCACTCGTGGCTGTTTTCGCATTTAAATCAAAACCAGGTGTGTTTAAATGCATCCATAACCCTGGCGAGGCAGTGGAAAGCAAAATACAGGTCAAACAAGAAAGTTTGAACATTCACTTACTCACAGTAAATGCTCCGGAATAAAGTCAAAAATCCGGAGAAAATGTAATGGACATTTGCATTCTCACATTTACAATTACAGGCTTAAAGTGCATTTGTTAGAGGAACACGGTTTCGTTGCATCAGGACATTTAAGTTACAGTGTGTAACGATTACTGACATCTGGTGGTCAAGTCAGAGAAAGCAACCATCTCAAATGCTGTCCACACACCAGGTAGCAACACACTGCATCTGTTTGTGTAGACTAAACTACCCTTTGAAAAGAAAACTAACAACATTTCTCCAATCTTGAATTCCCGAATACTTACTCAACAGGAGAGTCGCTTTGCCTCCTTAAGTTATCGTTTCTTTGATGAGGTTAATTCATGCTTTGTTACTCTTTGATCCTCTATTTCTCTCAAAAAAAGCATTATTCCTAATTAAAGTAATTAGATATAAATAGAAAACATTTTTTTAGAATATATAGTAATTATTTCTAGTAACTTATTGTTATGTTACATACTACAACTTTAACAAATCTTGGCACTCAAGGATGCAAATTCATGTAGAATATACATGAGAAAAAAAATCAAAAACAACCTGATGTATAATCCTAATCCTAATGAGCCTGAAAGTCAGTATTTGGTCTGAGAACCTTTATTCTCCAACACAGCCTGAACCCTCTCAGACGAGCTTTCTGTCATTTCTTTAAGTAGTCTTCAGGAATAGTTCTCCAGGCTTCTTGAAGGACATCCCAAAGCTCTTCTTTGGATGTGGGCTGCCTTTTGTTCCGTTCTCTGCCAACATGATCCCACACTGCTTCAGTAATGTTGAGCTCCGGGCTCTGGGGAGGATTCATCCCTCCATCAGACCTGCTGCCACTGATTTTCAGTCCACTTCTTGTGTCCTTTGGCACAGCTCAGCCTTTTCTCCCCGTTTCTCTTCCTTAAGAACGGCTTCTTGACAGCCACCCTTCCATGGAGCCCATTTCTGATGAGGCTTGGGCCAACAGCAGATGGATCAGCTGAAGGTCCAGATGCATCTCTCAGCTCCTGTGTCAGGTCTTTGCTGGATTCTTTCCTCTTTCTTCACTTTCAGATACTGTTCATCTGCTGTAGATAGTTTTTTAAGGACTGACACTTCTTCTTTCATCCACTTGTTTAATTTCCTCGAATTTTTAACATCTAATAGGTCCTTGGGAATCACCTTGTTGGTGGAAAAATACTATTTAATGTCCGTCAAATTGTTATCTTTCATAGATGCAACTAAAGAAATGGGAACAAATTATATCTTTCAACATAGGCTGCTAGGAACAAAGTGCCCAAAAATACAATTCAAAATAGGTTCTTTGTTAAGCTGTCTGTTATGTGTAGACACAGAACTGTCTCATCTCTTGAGTTGGATGGTTTTTAAAGCTTGAATGATTCATAGGTCAGTGTTAAGGGGCCTTACAGGCAAAATATAAAATTCCTCCAAAAATAGTCAGGTCTGGACTGAAAATGAGTGAAAAAGCCGTCAATGTCCAAAGAAAAACTTTGAAAGATCTTCAGAAAGCCTGGAAAACTATTGCTCAAAACCCACTTTAAAAGATTGCAAGAAAGCCTGGCTGCCTGGAAGCAAAATATAAAGAAATGAGGGGTGGATCAGGGCTCTTGCATGGTACTGTAGTTTTGTAACAATGCCCATACCCGCATTCGTCACACCGCAAAGCAGATCCAATCTAACACCAAACGCTCAGTTTGACTTGCCTGAACACAGAGGCGTTTCACTGCAACTTCAAATGATCGAATCACGATAGCTTGGAAGCACTTATGGTTCCAACAGGTTCAATGAGCAGAATTGTAACAGCGACAGTACGAGGGACTGGATATCCTGACAAACCTCCACATGCTGGAAGTCTTAACCATAAGGAGGCACTTGACCAGTCACTAAAACTGGAATGACTGAGAGAAACCTGTAACTGATTGAGTGGCTGATGTTGACCTCTGACCCCTGCAGGCTTGTTGCATTAACAGCTCTGTTATTGGTCCATTAAAACTGAATATGACGCAGCAAACTGTGGCACTGTGTGTGTGTGTGTGTGTGTGTGTGTGTGTGTGTGTGTGTGTGTTGATATCAGTAATGGTTGTCAGATGTTGGAGGAGCTTCACATGTAAGGGTTGAGTTACAGCCAACGCACACACACCAACACACGCACAGACTAACACACGCACACACAGCCTCTCTGGGTTTTCTGACTCATGGATCAACATGCAGAGAACTGAATCAGCACTTTGCCTTTCATCCTTCCTTCCCTCCTTTCTTTTCTTCTCCTCTTCTCTGTCTGTCCTTCTTTCTTTCGGTGGTTCTCATGATTCCGTTGCTGTAAGTGTGTTTTTTTCTGACGTAAAAGCCTCTCTCAGTTGGCAGGAAAATCTTATCAGAGGAACAAACACGCACACATTTACGAAAGTAAACACACACACATAGTGAACACACATTCCTCAGCTACAGAAAACCCTTTACCCTCCTCATCCTCTCCCCTTTCTTCTCCTTTTCTCCTCTTATTTTCTCATCTCTTTATTCCCTTCTACTTGTCTCCTTGTCTTCATATCCTGCATGTCCTCATCTTTATCTTCTATTCCGGTCCCTTTTTAGGTTTCAGGTGGGAATCGGTTTTAGGTGTCTAGGAATGCATTATTTCACTGAGGGTCCTCACAAAGATAGTCATACAAACCTGTGTGCTGGGGCAATGAAAAGGTGTAATTTCAGCCAAAGTGAAAACTGTTTCTCCTTGTATGTGGAAATATTCTTGGAAACTACCAGAATCTTTTCCAACATAAATAAGACTGCAGCTGTACACACACGTGTGCACACACGGTATTGCTAAGGACTGAAAGTAATCTACAACCATTACTGATTTCGCTGCAGAGCCTGAAAGGGGAGCTAAAAATGTTCTTTGCCCCTGAGGCTGGTGTTTGAGGAACACTCATAGGGGCATTAAAGAGATCTGATTTGGCATTGCACTCGCCATCTGTACTGTCAGATTTATGATACAGAGTTTAAAAATGTGAATGCAGCAGCTTTCTTGTGGTTAAAGCACATAAATTAAAAAGCAGATCGAACACCAACAGCATCCCATTGGTAGCAGTTTTCACACTGCACCAGACAACTGTGGCCTGTATGTTGTGGGCGTCAGCGGTGAATGGAATAGCTGATGCTGTTGATAATTCTTGTCATCTTTTCTGCAGGACAGGCATAACAAGCCGACTAAAATGTGTACAGATGTGGAGCCTCTGTAAGGGGCTCCAGCACTCTGATTCTGCTATTTTCTACAATGGTGTATGGTTGCATATAGAAGAGAATAAGTAAATACTGACTGGAAAGTCGTATTGGCCTGTTAAATAATTTTTTTCTTTGTGCCCATTAAGATCAAATGTTGATAAATATAGTCTGTTTCAGATTAAAGTAAATGCAACCTGCTCTAAAGCAGCTTAGTTTCAGACATAGGAGATCAATACATGCAAAAGCACCACCCTATCAACCAACCATTACTCTTAGAAAATGAAAAGATGACATAGATATAGGTGCGTTGACAGTGAGAGAGCCTTTGTCAGACTCCAACCAGAGTCACAGACTGACAACACGGATTGACTTTAATTCCCAAAGGGACTGTTTATGTAGCCTGAAATAGAGACTGATTACTTTGAAAATGTTCCTGCTCACTTTAACATTTACTGGCTACATAGATTTTGTCCTTAAACTGAACTGAAATTGCAAGACATTTCAGGGGTTCATGTCAAGGGAGAATTCAGAGGCATTTCTATTTTAATTCAATGGTGACACACCATGTCAACCACACTCAGCTGACTGAACACAAAATACAATCAATCCAAAAGATACAAGCTTTCAGACTCGTCATTGTGATGGCCGTGAGCCATATTGGTGACAATAACAAGGAAAAGAAGAAGAGATAACGTAGCAACACTTAGCCAACTTCATACTTAGTAGCTATATAAAGACATTATGATTGGTTATAATCTGCCAGCCTCATCCCAATCCCAACCATGCAACAGGCATGAAACAAAAGGTAAGGAGTTGTGCATTTCCAGTCTAATATTCACTATGACTGGTTTAATTAGTAGGATTCTGTCTGTTGTTCTCATCACATTTGTGTACATTGCTAAGTGGACCAAAGTTGTTGCCTGCTCAGCTCAAAAAAGTACAGCGTCTGTTTTAAGAGCCATTTAAGATGTAAATCTAACCAGGTGTCCACCTGGTTGTGTAAAAGTGTAAAAATGTATCCCGAATGAAACACTTTGTAGGGTCTGCCTGAGAAGGAACAGGTGATGACATGAAGACCGACAGAAACTAAAATATCTCCGATCCACAATCATTTAAAAGTCAGTCTAAATAATTCTCTGCAGATTAACATCAAACTAATCTGTAGTCAGATTTGTGAAATTAGAAATAAATAGATAGATAATAATCACATACATGAATCAGAGGGAAGTTGAATCAATTCTATTTATTGAAAAACATAAGTTCTGATTACTTGTATTTCTCAGTTTTAACAGCTTTTTGGCTGCTGTAAGTTCTACAGGTGCAGTTTGAACAGTCTGAACGCTAAAAGTATGGATGTGGCGCCCCCTGGTGGATATTTGAGAAACAAGAGCCACCATCCAATTATTCAGACATGTTTTATCAGTTTCCCAGCAAATATTGTAATGTTTTATTATTTATATAATTTCATTGCACTGAAAATTTCAACTAAGCAGGCCAAATTGTTTATTCGTCACATTATTTTTAAGAAATTGAATCAAAGATACTTGGTAAGGCTTGTTTTTTATCAGTCATGTACTTCATAGATGTGTCACCGTTGCAGAGTTCCGGGGAAACTCAGACAAGCAGTAGGTGTCACGTTACACAGTGGCAGCTCACCTCCAGCAGAGTTGGTCCAGTTTAAAACCATTGGGTGAGACAGCCTTCACACTGGTCAGACTGGGATAGTTCTGGTCTAATGTGGTCTCAGAACAGTGTGAACGTCTGCTGGAAGAGAGGATGATGAGGACAGAAGTGTGCTTTTCCTCCTCAAACTGAGCTGGTTTCCGGTGTTTTTACTGGATTATTTGCCTTCAGTGGAACTGTGAGCAGAGCTGGACTATAGCCTAAACATCCGAGGAAAGAGGTACTGCATACGCTGCACATAACGGGTCTTTAAAAGCTATTAGTGTGCCTTTTATGTTGTCCCAACTGAGTGAAACTAACAGTGAAGGCCTTTATCTGTGTGGTTATTTAAACTTCTCTATACAATGACCTAAACTGAATAACAAAACTGAGTTTGTGTTGCACTGTTCATACATCAAAATGTTTAGTTTAACTCCCACATAACCCAGACAGCGTAGAAAGAAAAGTAAGCCCAAAAGGTGCTGTAGAAACAATTAAAACAATATTACCAATACAAAAACATCAAAACTAGAATATTGCTCATACTGATTTAAAGCACCATGCAAAAGTCTTGCATTTCTTTCTGTTTCCTTACAGGCAGCCAGACTTTCTTTTAATCCTTTAAAGTGGTCATGAGCAATAGTTCTCCAGGCTTTGTGAAGGTGTTTCAATTTTTTTTTTGGACATTGGTTGCTTTTTCACTAATTTTCACAGAGAGAAATGTGTTTTTTGTTTGCTAAGCCACTTAACACTGATCTTTGAATCACTCAAGCATAAAAAAGACACCTAAGTTAAGGGATGAACCAGTTATGTGTCTACACATAACAGACAACCAAACAACCAATTTAAAAAATAGGGAAGTAGCCACTTAATTTGTTCCCATTTCTCTAGTTACATCTATGAAAAATACCAAAGATAACACAGACACAGATTTTATGACAGACATAAAGTAGTAGGAGAAAAGGCTGAGCTATGCCAAATGATTCAAGACGTGGACTGAAAATCAGTGGCAACAGGTCTGATGGAGGGATGAACCCTCCCCAGAGCCCGGACCTCAACATTATTGAAGCAGTGTGGGATCATGTTGTCAGAGAACGGAACAAAAGGCAGCCCACATCCAAAGAAGAGCTTTGGATGTCCTTCAAGAAGCCTGGAGAACTATTCCTGAAGACTACTTCAGATGGTTCAGACTGTGTTGGAGAATAAACACGCTCATACCAAATATTGACTTTCAAGCTTGTTAGAATTGTACAAACTTTGTTTTCCTGCTTTATTCACATGAATGTTTGCACATGTTTGAATAAATCTTGAAAACAATTTTCCATATTCCTGGCAATATATAAAGAAATGAGAGGTGACTCAAGACTTTTGCACAGTACTGGCCACATGACAGTGAGTGAGTAGAAGCTTTTAATTACACCAGTTTAATCTCTTTATGGAGGCTTGAATGAGACGTTTCACTTTGGAAACTAATCAACAGACATGCTAACGCTTTGCAGGACTCCTGTTCTCACCTATGTAGTTCAGCACATTTGCTTGCCAATGCTAAATTTTGTTTTGAGTAATTTTACTAAACCTGGACCTAAGAGTGACATAAAATTCAAAAGAATCAGATATTTTATTGCCATGTCGGGACAAGGCAATCCAATTAATCAATCAATACTTGTTGACATATCTTCACTCTGTATTAAGTATGCATATCTTTTTTATATACCACCCGATAGACAAAGCAAATACAGAGACATGCAGAGAATGTTCAACGTAGGGAAAATATAAGTGGAGATATGGATGACAATAAAGTCTGGCGTTAATTACAATCGATGGGGGATGATAGTTGCAAAGTTCAGGAGCCCCACCTTTAAATGAACATGTAGTCTCATATTGTCCAAGACTGGCCTCCTCACAAAAACAACCGCATTTCTTCATGCAGACAGTAACAACCAAAAATATATATATCAATTCAAAGAATTAACAGCCTCCAGTGGTTATGAGGACAACTGGATAGGAAGCAAAATGGTGTCCATCAAGAGGGTGGAGTAAAAAGAGAGTAGTGTGGTATGTCGTTTGATTTTTTTTTATTGAGTTTTTGCCTGAACTCAATCAGAAAGAAAGTGGTAAAAGGAATGTATGTTGGACTCAATACTTAAACCATGTAATGGTGCTCCCTAATCCAAAGAAAGAAGAAAGAAAATAGTTTTAGAAGAAAAAGTTAACAGTTAAAAATACTTATTTTCTGCCACAGAGGACAGTCTTCAAACGGTCCTGTGTAGCCCCCCCCCAACATATACAATTTGTTACATAATCATTAAACTAAATGTGCCCCATGCACGGCCATTTTTAACCAATCATCTGACTCTTTTAGGCATTCAAATCTTTCCTCGATGACTTCCCCGGGAGCCATCTGCAGCTCTCCCTTACACACAGGACAAGACCTTATTCCACATGTCATGAATAATGAACAGCAGTGGTTTTTCACTTTAGGACTTGAGAGGTAGATTCTCATTTTAGGTCTAATCAATCTTTGTAGGGTCCTGGAATCATCGGGTGTTTTACCACAAAGAGACAAGTTAAAATCAGTCTTACGTCAAGTAGAAATCCAATCCAATCCAATTTTATTTATAAAGCACTTTACAACAACCTCAGTTGACCAAAGGGCTGTACAGAAAAATAAAAACAAAAAAATTAAATGAATAAAATACAAGAATAAATTAAAAGACATAAAACAGCTGTATAATTTAAAACAATAATAATACTAAAATTAATAAAAAAAAGAAGAGCATCCAAAAATGAGAGAGAACTCCAGGAAGTAGTGGCAGCAGGAATACTTTTTTTGATCAAATGAACTTAACAAAATAAGATAAACATGCAGGAACAAAACAGAAGCAGAACATATACTGAGGGGACTAACGACTGATGAACAAGAGGTGTGACGACAATCAGCAAACAAAGACAACAGATCAGTGCAACTGATCTGTTGCACTGATCAGTGCAACAGATCAGTGCAACAGATCAGGACCTAAACTAACTGAAGTATGGATGCTAACTGAACCCGGAGATTTACAGAAGCTGTGAACAAAATAAGAATATAATTTAAAAAATAATAACATTTAGGCAAATACTATTTTTTTCTTGTAAAAAAATAAATTTTTTTACTGCTCTGGCTGCAGTTTCATTTGCTCAAAATCTTCTCACGAACAGAGTTACTTTTTAAAACATTCAGGATGTTTCACAAACATCTGGACACCGTCACAAATATAACTAAAACAGGATGTGTGCTAATATGCTTTCTGTAACGTGTAACATCTATTTCCTAAAGATTTATTGATGAAGAATCACCTTTTAAAATATGAATATCAGGTGCTGATATTTAACTGCTTCTCACTAATCTTTTAGGTTGAGTCCGGTTTAAACATGCAGTCCTTGACTGAAGAGATCCAGAGCTTTTCCCGGACGCGGCTGAGGAAGCAATGCACCCGAGTGACATCACTGAGCGGCCGTCGCATCATCGAGACCTGGAAGGGCTCAACGATCACAGTGGTGGAGGAGCCCGTCCCCCCGGAGAAGATGCTGGGATACGTTCCCGACACATCCTGGGACCCGCAGGTCGGCGTTGTCAAACCCTTCCTGCTGCTGGGTGAGAAACAGAGACTCAGGACGACTCACTGACCAACTGGACATGTGATAAAAACAGTGAAATCAGTGTAGACTCACATTAGAGTTGTGTTGTGGGTTAGCAGTAGGTCCCTGTCTCAAGAGATTTTTCAACATTTTTACTTAAAAATGACCTAAAACATCAGCAGATTAGTACACAAGACCAAAAATAGAGCAAGAGAACCGAATTAAAGACAAAAGAAATAAAAAATCTATTGAGGAAAATGATCAAGGCTTACTCACATTGCCCCCAATATTCTAACAAGCTTTGTTGAGCTTTTACATTAGTTTTACAGAACAGCTTCAATGGTAGGATGTTAGTGAGTTAAGGTCAGGACTTTGACTTTACTATTCATAAAGATTAACTCCTCTTAAACCTTTGTTTAACAAAACAGCTCCTGTCCTGAAGTCCTGAACACATGCTTTATGTCACACTCTCTGTCGGGATTCCTTTGGATTAATATTCTTTTAGAATTTCCTCGTATAATTCAAAATAAATTGTTCCATCAACTATGCAAAGCCACCCTGGCCCAGGTGCAGCAAAACAGACCCAAACCATGATACTGCCACCACCATATTTCACAGATGTTGCCATATGAGACTCTAAAATGCTGTAATATTACTTTCCTTTCTCATATTTCTTCTCATTCAAACCAAAAAGTTCCATGTTAGTGTCATAGTTAATGACAAAATATATTTCTGACTATCCTCTGGCTTATCTGAGTGATCTTTTGCTTTTCATGGCATAGTTTTCAGAGCCTCATTACTCTATGATAAGTTCCCACAACCTTGTCTCTCAGCAAAACTGGTTTTAAAGAATTTAATATTCTGATTCCTGTCAACAGGCAGGTTTTTAGCTGTTTTATGTGCCTATGAACATGAAAATAACTCCACAGTAACACAGTGACACAGCATTTCATTCGATAGCCTCGTATTGACTGTTTCATCACATTTAAAAGGTCAGAAGTCCACATTTGGAGGTTGGAGGGATGGCACTACACACCTGACTGACAAGTGGGAGAGACAAAATTGATTCCCTTTTTTTTCTTAACGCTTCAATTAACTTTCTTTTCTAAATGTTGTTTTAGCATTCAGTTGCTGTTCCTTTGTGCTGTCACTCACAGCTTTGCAGCTCTTTCACACATTACGGAACAGCGTGTTTAAGGTTAGGAGTGTAACTACAATGCATTACTTTAAGAGTCTGAACTAACAGTTCTCTGTTATGTGAATATTTCACGTTTTTGTGTGAGACTGTGCTGTTTCCCAAAAAGTTTCCCCTTCCCTCATCAGTAGTAGGTCCACCTCCCCCCCACTGCCTGGACCCCTGTGTCACCTCCACAATCATGGCCTCCCAGCGCAGAGCAGCAGGTAACATGAGCCAGACGTGGGGGAGGTCTCGGGGAGACATGACCTATCAGGGCTCAGAGGTGGAACCTGAATGACCCTGTGACCTGCAGTAGATACTTCGCCTGCACAGCACTGGGCTGATCCTGGTTTGACCCGGGACACAGTCAAACCAACTCAAAGACAAGTCCTGCTTTACATATCTAATTAACTCATTATGTGTGTGTGTGTGTGTGTGTGTGCGCAGGTTCTCAGGATGCTGCGCACGACTTTGGCACTCTGAGAAAACACAAGGTGAGCATCTTTTCCCAATCACCAGATCCCTTCACTTTCTGCACAAACACAAACAGTCAAACATGTGAATTTATTCATTTATTTACCCATTTTCTACGGGGAACAAACACATAAACATCATAAACATACACGCAATGCAACAGATATCACTTATAGTGTCACCTTCGAAAGATCTTGAATTTAAGCCTTTTGAACAATTGAAAAGAGCCAAACAAATGATATGAAATACAGATTTAAACATCAGACGTTATCAGTGTGAGACTATTTCTTATTGGTGTTTAGGTTTAGATGTGAGAGTTAAACCCAGTGTGTTTTTTTTATCTACTCCTCTTTAAGCTGTGCGTCACTCAAGGTAAATCTATCCAGTTAACTCATGTTGCCTATTTACATGACCAGATGGTGAGAAAAAAACAAATATAATGAGAAAAACAAAGCTGGGGAAAAGGTGACTCTATAGTTACTGTTTTCACACCATGTAAAGATTTGCATATTTTTTCCATTTTGATGTTTGTTTTTAATATTTTAGAACATTTAAGACCTTCTGTTTCTGTTGGTAAGTTTTTTTTTTTGTGGATGTCTTTTCTGTGATTACTGTATAGAGACAACATTCGTTCAAATTCCCTGAAGCGGGTCAATTGTAGGTGCTAAAGGTGTCTTCTTTCTTAACGGATCACTTGAATTACAATTGTATCATTTTCTTTGCCCAAAAATGACTTACGGCTCTACTTTAATGCTGCTACACATCAAATATCCCTTCAAATACTCTGGTTGCTTATATTGTGGCAAGAACCTAAGTAAGTAAAGAGATAATTGTAACTGACCCCATATCAACAGGCAATTACTAAAAGCACCTTCAGAAGAGTTCGATCTGACTATGGAAACAGCTAAATGACCCTATTCGCTGAATGGGGTGAAAACCTCTAAGTGTATATGGACTAGAAAGAAGATTTTAAAGCCATGTCTGTGTTGAACTGGATTCTGGACTTTGAACTGATGAAGTGAGATTTCTTTTGAAAACGAGAGAAGCATCTTCTTTCACAAAGATGAGCAGATGATTCTGAATCTGAGAAGAAAAATATGAAATTCTCTCTCAGGATATTTTCTTCCATTTTTTTCTGCTTTATTTTAATACTTAGGTATCTCATATCCTGAATGTGGCCTTTGGAGTGGAAAATGTTTTTCCGGACCTTTTCATCTACAAGACTGTCAGTATTCTGGACCTCCCTGACGCCGATCTGGTGTCGTACATCCAGGACTGCTGCGACTTCATCCAGCAGGCACGCAGTGAGGTAACCCATCAGCCTGCCTGCCACACACCATCAATGTAAACAAGACCGCTATTCAGCCTGCAAAAGGCTGTAAAAATAAAGATAAATGTAGAAGTGATTCTTCAAGCTTGCTGTATGAAAACTGCAGTGAAGCAGAACCAGAGTCTGTCCTGGAAAGGAGTGAAAGTTACTTATCAAAAGTGACTTTTAGCAATGGCCAAATACAGTCATGTGAACAAGAAAATACACCGTGATTCAATTTAAATGTTTAACATATCAGGACATTAAAGGAAATTCAATAATCTGGTCCTTAGAAAGGTCTTAAAATGAGATAAATACCTCCTCAACTGAACAAAAACACATGGCACACTGTCATTATTTATTGAACAAAAACTAAACCAAAATGTAGAAAGAGTGTGTGAAACTAAGTCCACCCCATGATTTAACAACTTGTAAAACCACCTTCAGCAGCAATAACTTGAAGTAATTGTTTTCTGTATGACGTTATCAGTCTCTCACGTCCTTGTGGAGGAACTTTGGCCACTCTTCTTTCCAACGTTGCTTCAGGTCATTGAGGTTTGCAGCTCTGGTTTCTGCACAGCTCTCTGAAGGTCCCACCACAGCATCTCAGTCAGGCTGAGGTCTGGACTCTGACTGAACCATTGCAACACCTTGATTCTTTTCTTTTTCAGACATTCTGTTGTAGATTTGCTGCTGTGTTTGGGATCATTGTCCTGTTGATGAGCCAGTTTCAGGCCTCACATTTGACTTTAAAATACTTTGGTATCCAGAGGAGTTCATGGTGGACTCAATGAATGCAATGTGCCCAGGTCCTGTGGCTGCAGAACAAGCCCAGATCACCAGCCCTCCACCACCGTGCTTAACAGTTGGTGTGAGGTGTTTGTGCTGATATGCTGTGTTTGGTTTCCTCCAAACGTGCTGCTGTGCATTATGACCAAACATCCCCACTTTGGTCTGGTCTGTCCAAAGGACATTGTTCCAGAAGTCTTGTGATTTGTTCAGATGTAACTTTACAAACCTAAATACTGTAGTCACACAATGTAAATTGTCAGGTGTTCTTGATCATTTGAGGTTGTATTTAGTTTTAAAAGCTGGTGAGGACCAGTTTTTGTATAGATAATGTACTGATACGTAAAAATTTAGAACTGAATATACAATAACATGACTGCATATTTATCTATTTTGGGTTTTATGATGGTGCTGCCTTTAGCAGAACATTTTTTCACTCCCTGTAGACAAAACCTGCTCTCATACAGGCTTCATTTCACTGCACAATTACAAAAGCGATAACATCATCGTCCTATCAAATAGCAGCTGCAACACAACACAAAGGTCACACAACCTGAACTACAACACACATAATCATTCCTGTTAAAATTTCCATCTTGACGAACTTAGAAACATGAACCTCACATTACCAGGCTGCCACACAAAGGCTCACTGGGGAAAAGTGAACTCCTGACATCAGTTTGCTGCTAATTAACTGTGTGGCTGCAAATAAAAGTTTATTCATGAGAAGATTCAGTGTTCTTTATATGAAAAACACATTTGTGTACAGCAGATATAACCTGCAACACATTACAATAGTTTTTGTTGACATCCAAGTAGATCAATCTGACACCTTAAATACAACCATCAAATAAACCTGAACAGAAGGATTTTTAGTTGGATCAGATCTGATCAAAATCCCAAAGACAGCCATAAAAACTAAATCCTCAGACTACAAGAAGGTTAAAACAGTTTGTTTAAAAAAAATGTGGATGTGAAGCTCAAGGACACACTTATGTTGCTTTAGATCCAAAGGGGGTAAAGTGGACTGTGATCTGACCAGTCAGGGATTCTCTTTAGAAACCAGAGGAACCGTCTGACCTGGTGGTTTTTACCCAACGGTAAAAAAGCTGTTGTGGAGATTCATTCTTGTACATTACGTGACTAATTTGCACATCTGTGAACTTACCGTTGATGCTGATTGTTATGCAGGATTTGGCCCAGCATACGGCACCATCCAGATGTCTTTTTCATGGACGGTCTTACTTATGTAAGCAAGATAATGCCAAAAGCACATAATCAAGCAGCACGGCTCAAATACATTAAATTATTTGTGTTTCTGTGGCAGCCCCAACACCTTTCTATAAGATTTTAAATTCAAATTCAAAATGAGCACATACGTTTCAACTTTTGATAGATTGCCTGTGTACTAATTTTCGCAGACAGAGTTCAAATGATTGTAACAACAAGTACAACGGTGCTGTACATTGTGAAGTCCAACCGAAACAAAGAATCCCATCGAGCCGACAGCCTGCGAGAATAAGGGGACAAATTAAAAAAGTGTTAAACTTGTGACACATATTCAGACATCTTCGCTCCTTGTTTTCTCTCCTCGTGTCCTCGCCTCATTTCCTCTCCTCTTCCTCTGTTTTAAATAATAAATGCTTAGTTTTGTTCATGTTTTATTAAACTGCACTCAGATCAGATCGCAGTGTCATACAAGCTTTTAGCAGTCCAGCCCAGGGCTCACCTTAACATGACACCACACACACACAGTGATTAGGCAGTCATTAGAGGGGTATGATTACAGGAAATGTGTGTCTATGTGTTCATTATGATGACATACTTTTCCATGTGTGTGTGTTTGGTAATTCCAGCCCTGATAATCAAACTGATGCTTTTTCTTTGACATACAGGCTCATATTACCCAGCAGGCCATCTGGCTGTTGATGATCGTTAGATATTGAGGTTGTCATGACAGCAACACAAATACCTAAACTACATAAACTCTTCAATTGAATTCCTGATGTTTAAACAATGCGTTGGCCTGTACATTTTGACTTTTTTCTACAACAGTTTTCAAGTGTAGCAGCCTTCTTCTTTTGAATTTATGGCTCAGCCCCCACTTAACACATCTTCTGAATATGTAAATAAGCAATTTTAAATTTGAGAGTCTTCCCTTTAAGTCTTTTCAGTTTTGAGATCAAGTTTCCCCCAAATCCTATAACTTTAATATACATTCATCTTTAGAAAAAAAAAAGAAAATAAAACAAATCGTTTTGGCTGTTTTTTTCCTCTTGAAAATGGTGACATTTAGCAAAAAATCTTTTGCGATTTTCACAGTTTGGTTGTGGCTGAAGTGAGCGCAACCCCCGCTGTGAAGTCCGGGCAGATAACTGGGACACAGCTTGTGGTGTGAAGCTGTCATGTGGAGGAAAATGAATGTTGTAATGGAGAAGCTAATGAGTTTCCAAGCACATTAACAAACAAGGTGTCTATTCACTAAATAGCTTGTTGTGGTGTGACACTCAGCTCGTTGGCCTGAAGTCACAACCAAGCTGTGTTCTGTTGGAGCGAGGAGCCGACCAGTGGTCAGAAAGTGTCACCGCAATTTATGTTGTTTTCTCTCTGAATCAGGAAAAAATTCAACTGAATTTGATCTGCTGCATCTCAAAAAATCCCTAGAAATGAGAAACACACTTTGGGAGCACACCTACTGCAAAAGCAAAGTCCCTTCTTTTCTATTTATTTATTCATTTTTAAACCCTGTTCAACCTGTGCAACACTGTGACAATTTAATGAAAAGGTTTTATGTAATTTTACCACAAATAGAACAGACAAAATAAAAAAAAAAAGGATCTTATTATATACCATATGTTTTTGTATGTTGTCAAAGAAGAGAAAAGGGTCATATCACTTTTTCTTGATCTCAGATGATGTTAAATGTGTGATTAAAAGTGGCTGAATCAACCTACCTGTCAAATGTTCTTTAGTATTGTTGAGCTGCTGGACTTGAATTCTCCAACGTTCCCCTGTTTTTACTCACCTTTATTTCACAGCTAGATTTTGCTCATTTTAGACATTTTACATAGAGTAAATGACAACATCATACAGGACATTAAACCGTTGATGTGTTGGTAACTTTATCTAAATTAGCTTTCCTTTGGTGACATTAATTTATTGCAGATTGCTTTGAAATTACTATTTTTGACCTTGTAATTATTTCTATTTGGAGATTTTTCTGCAAACTGCTCCTTGACCAAAACCCAGAGCACGATAAAAACAAACATTTGGAGGAGTAACTACCTCAGTGACACTGATGTCAATAATGTCCAACCCACCACATCACAAAGAGTTCTGTGATGAGAAAGAGGCTTCTTTGCTTTTGTAAATAAAGTTAGAGATGGATGGTACACATGCATGTACAGTATATAATCGTCATCAATAGGCAGAAAAACATCTTTCACAACTTTTTTCTTGGCTTAAAAGTAAAGCTAAATTTATTTATATAATAAAATAATACAATAAAATTATACAAAAAAACCCCACCTGATTCAAGGCAGGGCAAGTTTATTTGTATAGCACAATTCAACAACAAGGTGATTCAAAGTGCTTTACAGATACATTAAAACAGTAGAAATAAAAAGCATGATTTAAATTTAAACAAAAAAGAAAGAAATAAGAACAATAGATAAAATCAGAAGTTAAAATGTGATTAAGTTTTGAAACTCAAGCTTCAGATTTGGGTTCCATTTCATCTGAATCCCAAATTCAGATGAAATGGATCAAAAGATTGTTAAGTTCTGCACAAGCCTGCTAATGATGCACTAGTCTGAATCAGGTGTGTTGAAGCAGGGAAACGTCTAAAACCTGCAGGACCGGATGTGGACATCCCTGATTTAGAGTAAAATAGCTGTTTAAAGATACACTGTCTACTTTCTACAGAATACCTTCTAATAGCCTTAGAACTTAAACCAGGATTAACTCACTTTGCTTTGAATGTAGTGTAAGTTAATGCATCTGTAACATGTAAAATGCTGTGTGTTTCTCATCTTTTAAAGGAGATCTTCGGCCAAATTCAGTCACTTGTCTTTCATTTTTACATGCGTTTGTATTTCAGAAAGGTGTCGTGTTGGTCCACTGCAACGCTGGCGTGTCCCGAGCTCCAGCAGTGGTCACTGGCTACCTGATGTCATGCGATGGCCAGTCCTTCGATGACGCCCTCTCATTGGTAAAATCAGCTCGGCCCGCCTCCTCCCCCAATCCCGGCTTTCTGGAGCAACTGAGGAACTACAAACCGCCGACGATGAACGGGTCCAAACACTGAAGGACACAGAGAAAATGCTCAGGGTGGTTGTACGATGTGAAAAAAAGCATGTTCGATTGTAACAAGAAAAGATTGAAGTTATTCCAAAATCTGAACTGATGATGACAATAATCTAGGTTTTTCTTTCAGTGTAGGATCCATTTTCTAACAGACTCGTTCGTCTGACTCATTTAAAGATTTTCTGTTTTCCTTCCGATGATATTTGTTTTTGCAGGTTTTGAGACAAATTGACATTAATCCTTGTTTGTGTGCTACTAAGGATGACATCTGTTGTCATGTTTTGATGTTGTTTTTTTCTGTGCTGAGATTGATGATTGAAGGGGAAAATAAATAAATCTTGATTTTAAAAAGTTTCACAACAGTGAACAGCCACAAACTCCAGTCTTATCTTCTAAACATAAGAAAATAACAAAAATGTCCATGGTTGAAGCACAAATGTTTGCAGTTATTGCTTTGAGCATCAAACCAAACTGTATCCAAGAGAAAAACCTGGTACTATGTAACATGTAAATAAAACAAAATTGCAATGTTTGACAAATCATTTGAGAATTAAACAAGATACCAAAAGTGGAAGTTAAGAAATTTTACTGATTGAAACATATTTAAAAAACAAAGTTGGGCCTGGGGGGTGTGTTGACCGCTGTGCTGCATCACACACACACACACACACACACACACACACACACACACACACACACCGTAGCCCTGGTGTTTAAAGGGTAAGACACTCTCCTGAGCCAGAGAAGCGCCACCGAGACGCAGAGCTCCTCTGAGCAGCATGCGGATGAAAGCAGAAGGAAGATGTCTTTTCATCACATGAAAATAAAGAGTCCTCCATCTGTTTGGAGTCTCCGTCTTCTTCCTGTGGTTTCTGCTGACGATGGGCTCCTTCTGCTCGGGTCTGGACAGGAGGACGATGGTGATGACAGTGACGCCACGTGAGGACTCTCTGGTTCAGACCGAGACAGGTCAGACAGTCCCGTTCTGCCTCCATACACCCGTCTCACACCTCCCTCTCATTTTCGTTTTATGGGATGTTTCTGATGTGATTTCCAGCCACCAGAATGTTTTGTTGTAGCATCCTCACATCACACCAACTTCCTTCTCTCCCTGTTATCTGAAGGATTTCTGAGCTTCACTGTGCACACTAACGTGATAGTTTGTGAGGATTTTGTTGTGTTATTGTATTGTAGTTTATTCTTCCACTTCCCTTTGTTAAAGTTTGTATGCTGCTTGTGTCCTGTGTAGTTTCTAGTTTTTGTTTCATCATGTGTTTAGCTTTGTATTTATGTCTCTCTTGAGTTGTAATTCTGTTTAGTTTCTAGTTACTTTCAGTCCTGGTTGCTTTACTCGTGATATTGTCTCTTTATGTCCTCATTTGTCCTGGTGTTGTCCTCAGGTCTCCAGGGGTTAGGGTTAAATTATTCTAATCAAAGCTGATTATTTCCTACATCTGAATGAGACGTTCTAACACGTAAAATATAATAAATTAAAGGCAGAGTTTTATAGCTCCTATCTGACTGATTAGGACCTAAAATGAATCACGTCTCTCAGCTCTGCTCATGTTCTACTTGTTGGCTGAAAAGCCTTTTGACGAACAAAGACCTGAATCTATTACTGAAACACACTCATATACACACACACTCTCATCCAGTCGCCCACATGATCATCTTAATTATCTCCTTGTTTATGAAGAAACATTTTTTTTCAATCAGCCAGCTGACCAATCAGACAGCAGCTGTTGCCATGAGGGTTTGTTTACAACTACAAGTGATGCTCATTTAGACAATGTGAACGCACACTAATAAGCATGGAAGGACTATAAAGCAACAGCTTACTGGGTACACATGTCAGAGATCCTTTTTCCTTTCTCTGTGACACATTTATCTTGTCAATCGTTAATAAATCCTGAATAGTTTTTAAGCTGATTTTCCCCTCAGTTTAAGAAATACACTCCCTCGCCACTCATCCTAACCAGCTTATGCACCAGCTATAGTATTAGCAGCAGTCCCACTGTATTCTAACATGAACTTTTCCTTCCTTGTCCCTACATCAGGTGACACTTTACCGCCAATGAAAGCTGCCGGTCAGCTGCAGAATCGGAACAGGTACAGCATCAGGAGGCATTTCCTTTGTCCGACCAATCACTACGCTGTGAAAAACTACAAACCTTGGTAAGAAAAGTAGTGCAACGCTAAGTTCAGCAAAGTTTGCCCAACAAACAACTTGATTACTTTGATTCTGGGAACATTATGTAAAAGTTTGTTCTGTTGTCACACGGATCATCCAGGAATGCTTTACCTGACGTAAAGTATAACTTTATCTAATATTCATTATCAGTCGAATGTTTTTGATGCAGTATTTTCTTCACATCTAAAATAATAGAAGCTTTGGACTGCATTTTGCAGAATAATCCCCATTTGCCTAAACTTTATGTTGAATTAACCTTTAAACCACGTGGCAACGTTATTGCAAGGGTCTCCAATCAGAGCACATTTAGAAGAGAAGGAACTTTATTAGCAAAATTAATCAATTATTTTATGTGATGTATTTATGCATCTACGCATGTGTCTCAATATGTGTGTATGATATTTGAAAATTATGGAACCAGAGTCTTGGATCATAAAACTGGCCGCGGCGCAGTGGTTAGAGTGGGTCATCTAATAAACGGCAGTTCGATTCCCACTCTCGCCACTCACAAGACTGGTGAAACAGACAGATGGAGGGGTGTCAGTCCACCTCCTTGCCACGGCCGAGGTGCCCTTGAGAAAGGCGCCATGCTCCCCGAGTGCTGTGATTGGCTGCCCACCGTTCCAGTGTATGGCATCTGTCTCTATCAGTGTGTGACCCTGTGCAGGTGCATGTTCAACAGGTGCCAACCTGGATGGGTTAAAAGCAGAGGACAAATTTCCTGTATTCCCTGTACATGACTATAAAAAAAAATTCTGATCTTAAATCGTAAAACTGTTCGCTTCAGTGATCAACTCTACAATACAGCGTTGGTGTAATGGTTACGGCAACCGCCAATCAGCTGTTGTTCCTGGGTTTGATTCCCGGTCAATGCAACCTATTATGTAATATCAGGTTTGTATTATTGCAGAGGTGAACTATTCAATTCAATTCAGTTTTCTTTATGTAGTGCTAAATCACAACAAATGGCATCGTAGATTTAACCTACTTATTTAGGATTGCTTTTAATACCCAGTAGTATGATGACACTTTTATCTTATTTTATCTTATTTGATTTTGTTGTATTTTATTTCTTTCACTGTTCTTTTATTGTTTTTATATGTTTTTACTTATTCTTCTCTTTATTTATTACCTGCTGTAAAGCACTTTGGTACATCGTAGCGATTGTTTGTAAAGGGCTGTATAAATAAAATACATTTACATTTACATTTACATCTCAAGGCACTTTAAGGATACAATTCAGTTCAAGTCAATTACGATTCAATTCTTTGTACTCAAATTCATAAAATTACAAATTAGTCCAATTCATACAAAGCCAATGAAAACAAAAAGTCACCTCGCTCAGGAAACCAACAGATTGCATCAAAACTTTTCTTTGATCCAAACTCCAGCCTGAGCAAGCACAGGGCGATGGTGGAAAGAAAAAACTCCCTCTGTACAAATGGACAAAAACAAGCCACTCCTATGTTAAAATGTTTTATAATGTCAATGCTTTCACTGATACAATCAATGAAATGAACATTTTACCAGAGAGGAGGTGAAAAAGGACTCACATTGTGTTACAGAATGGATTAAAATCACTGACCCGTGCATGTATTAATAAAGAAAATCCTCCATTCTCCCCATCACACATAAATCCCTTTGGTATTCAGCTTCCGTTGGGTTCTCCGTATTGCAGTCTTGTTTGGGTCCAGACATCTATCCACATCCCCAAGTTAACTGATTAGTTGTGTGGTAAAAAACAGGCTTTTCTTGGCTGAAAAAGATTCGGTTGACGGAGGGCCTCCGGAGCTGGTCAGGGACATGGGAGAGACTAACCTGGCTGTAAAGCTGCTGTCGAGTGTTGTAAAGATGTGTGCTGAGTTGGGATATTTCATTTGGTTAGCTTTCGGTCTTTTTCGGCTCTCCCGAGGCATAGCTAAACGACAAGCGGAAGAGCTCCAAAACAGGTATGTTGGCATGAAGTACGTGTGAGGTAACAAGGATAAATAAAGAGCCATAGTTCTGCAGCAACTGCTTTAAGTTTGATCGAAGTAAAAATGACTCTTTAATATTATTACAATTTATAAGAACTGTAATTATAATAACATTTTAAGTAATTGTACTTAAGTGTTTACAATAAAAGGGGACCTCCACAGTAAGAATATTAAGCATTGATATTCTCTCGTAGTAACAAACCTGAACTCTGTGGCTGAACTGATGAGCAGGTTGGGTTTAAAGCAAAACCTGTGTACCACGGATTGTTATGGATAAAAGGACAATGCCATGTGAGGCTTAAGTGTCATCTCTCTTGCCACTGCAGCTCCTCATGCTTGTGTTAACAACTCCTAGAGTTTTAGTAAAATAATACACCCATTTTTTATCAATTCTGTCGGTTTTAATTTCCCACACTCTCAGAAATAGGGGTACAGTACGAGTCCTTTTTTGTCCCCTGAGATACAATCTATACTAATGTACCCCCTAGGGTTAATTATTGGACCTAAAGGTACCTATATGTTCCCTTTTGAGGGTCCAAAAGGTACATATATGTGCTCAAGTGGTAAAAGGTTCATATATGTACCTTTTTTTCTACATGCTGGGGTACAATAGACAGTCTGTGTTAGGCTACTTCAGTATAAGGGGACAAAATTGCCACCAGAAGTACAAGATTGGTCTCTGTAAGGTACAAACCACAAGGGTACAAAACTATACCTTCTGATTGTACTGCCCCAGTGACAAGCCATCGTACCCCTAAAGGTACAATTCTGTACTTTATTTTCTGAGAGTGCAGGAGTTTGGGTTGTTGAGCAGTTGCTCACTTTACCAAAGAGTTGTTTTAATGTTGTGGCTGATCCAGCTGTGTATTCACAGGACGATGGAAAAAATAAATCCTTTGTTGTCCCAACCAAAACCGGACTTTTGAAATGCGCGTTCACATGTTTGTTAGACAGAAAAGCCAAAACTTATAAAAACACCCAGATAATGACTCACTCCTGCATGTGCACACACTCAACAAGAGACAAAGCAGGCGCTCTGCACATGCTGCAAAGGTCTCCTCCAGTGCAACGAAGAGTGAGAAGCCAGTAACAACAAATAACTAAACAAGATACTGTGCATGTACTTTAGAAAAAGAAAAGCTGCTCTAATTCACATATTTTTGCATTCAATTTTACACAATTTTATGGCTCAGAGTTTGAATAGAAACTTATAGAAAATAATCTTACCAAGTTTTACAATGTTGGTAGTTGTTATGCTCTCCTTCTTTAACCCATTGAGGCCGGGAAAGCGTTGCCGCATTTCTACCTTTAAAGCCGGGGGCGCTGTTGCGTTATTCTACCTTTAAGGCCGGGAAAGCGTACATGTCTTTTTTCATGTATAAGGTTGTTTTGCACCAATTATTGACCTCTGCGCAAATTAAATGCATTATAATAGACACGTGAGAGTGTCGTCATGTTCCTCGTGTCATTGTTTTGAAGTTAAGTTACATTGGAAAAAAAAAAAAAAAAGTTAAGTTTCATCGAACCAAGCATGGAGGACTTTCAGTGGGAAGACAGTTCAGACGGGAGCGATTGTGAGGAGTTTCTTGGCTTTGATGATGCTGATGAACGTGCTGACCCAATTGATGGAG
Organism: Odontesthes bonariensis; assembly: GCF_027942865.1. Lineage (NCBI taxonomy): Eukaryota > Metazoa > Chordata > Actinopteri > Atheriniformes > Atherinopsidae > Odontesthes > Odontesthes bonariensis. The sequence goes on along the minus strand of NC_134517.1, from coordinate 32,008,078 downwards.
ATTTATGGCTAGCACATATGTTTGAGGATGACGATAACGGCGAGGATGATTTTGAAGGGTTTGAATGTGAGTGGAAGACTGACAATTACCACAGTAATCGACGGAGAGATTTCAACCGCACACCGGGGGTGAAAGTCGATTTACCTGCAGATGTCACACCGTTGCAGGCATTTAATCATATTTTTACTGAGGAGCTTTGGGCGCATCTCGTTTCCGAGACGAATAGATACAGTGAGCAGGTACTTCAGACTCCAGCTCGAGCAAAGATGGCAAGGTGGTCCCACGTAACTGTGCCGGAGATGAAAACGTTTATTGGAATGTGTACGGACTCCTTGTGCTGCCAATACGAAGAGATTACTGGCGATAAAATAAATAGATAAATAAATAATTTAAATATAAAATTAAATTTTATTTTATTTTATTACTGTTTTCTAATTGAAAATAGCGTTGTTCCTGCACTTTACTTTTTACATTTTCTATTTTCGTGAAGGCGTATGTAAATAAACTCAATTTCCAAAGAAAGCCACAGGTGTAAGCTCTCAAATACTTTTTGAATTTTGTTTCTATCTGCTACAGAGGCTGATAATCAATCATTTAGTAGGCGTTGACACAATTGCTGAATTTCCAGAAAAACTTCAGGTTTTAGGGGGTCTGTCTGAAATCGCCCATAGGTTCAGGCATTCTTTTCCAGGCGTCTTAGGCCTAAATGGGTTAATAGTATCAGCAGTGTGGGGGTAATGCTGGATTCACCCAGACCGTGAGGTGGCATGTGGGAGGATGCAGCTAACCTAAACTGGAAATTAATGTTGGTTCATATTGAATATTATAGCTTCAATTGTTTCTTGGAGATAGTTTTGAGGTGTGGCTCCAACATTGTGCTGAAAAGATTGTGTTTGCCTGGTTCAATTCTTAGCTTGGACCTTTCTGTGTGGAGTTTGTTCTTTGCGGATGCTTCATCTTCCTCCCGCAGTCTAAAGGACATGCATGTTAGATGAATAAGTGATTTGAATTTGACTGTCGGGGTGAGTGTGAGCGTGCTTGGTCATTGTCTCGCCTGGCTCCATGATGGACCTGATGATTGCTGTGATAGACTCCAGACTCCTTGTGATCCATAAACAGTATAGAGTGAGTGGAAAAGGAAGGAATGAATGTTAATACCATTTGTGGATTTACACATAGTTTTTTTGTACTAATGTTATGGAAATATCAACCGTGAACTGTTTGTGAAGCTCCTGTTGGGTGGGAAGATATTAATAATGTGTTTACAATATTAATATGATAATATTGCTGTGGATGAGAATGTACCGATCGACGGGGAAACAGAGACTTTTGGCTTGTGACCTCAGAGTGTATAATTATCTCTCCTTGTTTACTTGAGGTGCTCGTCCTGATAAGATTGGTGGCAGTATGGACTACAGTTATTACTGCAACTCACCAAAAGACATTTACACTTCTCTCATTTCTCTAATTTCAGCCTCTTCGTTTTCTTACTCCTCCGTCTTCCTGCTTGGGAATTTTTTGCAGCAAAGTGCTATAATCCCTCTGAAGGAGGGAGGATTGAGGAGAGAGGAGGCTTGTTGGAGGAGCAATAAGTAAAAATAATATTTTAACCCTTGCGGAAGTTTTTGGTTTTTGGCAGCTTCAACATCTGAAGGATGCATGAAAGTAATACTTTCTGCTTGAACTTTGGCACAAAAAGGACTTAATGCTTATCTAAGACAATAAAACAGAAGACGTAAAGCAGTAGGCTGCAACAAGACAACGGTTAGACGATGGAGCTGTATCATTTAAAATGAGATAAAGTGGGTTTTTTTCTCATGTAGATGGAAAAAACAGTACTTTTTTTTTAAAAAGTGCATTTTATTAAGGGCTTTTGCGCATCCTCTTAGTTGTTAAGATTAAAATTCTAAATGTCACTGGAGGATCAGTCTGGTAGTTTTATCAATTTTCTATGAATTGATTTAAAGAGAAACCATTTATGGCTGCAGTTTATTGCTAATCCACATTTGTCTGACCTGAAATGAGACACAGGTTGGACACATGTTGACTTTATCTAATGATAACACTCAGAAACTACAGATTTAACCGAGGGTTTACTCTGCACATCTAAAATTGATCACCGGGAGGGTTAATCTGCACTCAAAGAAAATCCCCGGCAGGCAGGATTAGTATCTAATGTTATTGCTGTTAGGCTATGTGCTGACAGGCATCTGTGAATATGAATGGCATCATTCAATTTTCAAAATTACAATGTAGTATTTGTCTTTTTTTTTGTCTTTAATCCACATCAAAGGGTCATTTATGGTTAATGAACTCCAGAGGCCTGAAAATATTCATCAGCTGCATGTAGTGTTTGGGAATTCAGCAATCTGGAGCACAAATGATTTGTTTTCACTGATTTTCTTCTTATTAAAAAGGAATCTTTGCCTTCATCTGTCTGAGGGATCCTGTCGCCTTTTCCGCAATCGATCCTCCACATTTGTTCTAAAGAAATAGAGGACAAAGGCACAAAGGTGCCTTAATAAATGATCGGGATACAGGAAGAGGTGATACCCTCTGGATTGATTACTCGCAGCCATTTCATGTACATGCACCAGTTTCTGAAGTCCAAAACTTTGAAGGACCTTCAGAAAGCCTGGGAAACTATTGCTGAAGACCACTTCAGAGGATTAAAGGAAAGTCCGTACAGTACTGTACATTTTTAATGTATTGTGCAGACAGCTGTGAGTCCATGCGGATACTCTCGTGACCACTACTGATCTTAGCTGCTTGTCTCGGGCAGGATATTTGTGTAAAATTGATTCTGATGATCTGCAGTCTTAGATCCTTTAAGGTCAGCCTCTCTTCCAAAGCTTCATATATATATTTTTAATGATGTGGGCGAGGCTCAGTTCATTTGCTGTAATGACTGGTGCTGCCTCATGAGGGCGCCAGCACATCCATTCACTGCGTGATTGTGCCACTTGAGCACAGGGGATTTGTGACTCTCATTTTCAGGAACATTACATCATCTTTGTTTAAAACCCACACACATGCACGTGGACACACACACACACACACACACACGCTGCCTCTCGGGCGCAGCAGGTTAGGGAGGGGGGGCAGACTGAGATGGCCCTTTCTTGTTTGTCTCTGAAGGAAGCGTAAAGTTATGTGCATTGGAAATTGGGAGGTGCTGAGGTGAGGAGGAGGAGGAGGAGGAGGAAGAGGGAGGTCTGTCGGCTGCAGGATTCCATCACTCTTGGCAACCGTTGTTGAGTTACCACGGAAACGCTTTGCAATGTTCTCTGCTTCTTCTTTGTCCTCCTCCATCCCTCTGCTTTCTCACTCCCTCTCTCACTCCATCACATCTTTATTGCTGGTCGACCTCCTCCTTGTGTTGCCACGGCGATGCTCTGAGTCCGCCGCAGTGCTGGAGCGCAGAGCTGAACTGTGAGCTGGCGAAGGAAGTCGTCTGCAGTTTGCCTTCTCTTTTTTGTTGTTTTTGCTTTTTCACTTTTGAGTTCTTGTGACCTTTCACCCGTCCACATCCCTGACGGATCAGAGGCCATCGATTTGGATTGGCCAAGCTCGTCAGGTGACATCACAGGAAGTTGGAGGAAGTTAGAGGAACTCAAGCACTCTCTGCTGCGATCAGCGTTGAGGTTTTCATGAGTCCGCTGCTCTGAGAGACGTCCGGGCGCTTCACAGAGACCAAACTCTGCTCTGTGAACACTTCTAACACCAGACAAGATGAATGAGGAGGTGGAGGAGGCGCAGTTCCCTACGGACATACTGGGAGCTGAGCAGGAGAACATACAGTTTGAAGACTTGTTAGAGAAAAAAGAGAATCGGGAGCCACAAGAAGAGGAGCTGGAGGAGGAGATGGAAACTGAGGGGATGCAGGAAGATCTGAGTGAGGTGCAGAAAAGTGAGGAGCTGCAGCAGCAGGAGGTGCAGGACGAGGAGATGTCACGCACTGAGGAGCAGCAGACTGAGGGGCTACAACTGGAGGAGGTAGAGGAGCTGCAGCAGGCTGAGGAGGAGGAGCAGGGTGAGGAGATGCTTCGGACTGAGAAACAGGAGTCTGAGCAGCAGCAGCTGCAGAAAGAGGAGTCGCAGGACTTTGGAGACACTCTGGAGCAGAGCCACAACAACCAGGTCCTGATCCGACTGAGAGGAATGTGAGTAAACGCAGTCAGCTGGATGCTGATGTCATGTTGATGGTGATGACGTTGTAGCAGTATTGATAATTGATGATGTAAAGGATCAGTGAGCTGCTGCGGTCTCCGGGACGCCATCAGTGTGGTCGCCTGGTTGCCGTGTGATGTTGGCACGGAGTGAGGATGGAGGGTAGACGTATGACAAAAAATTAGTATGGAACGGTGAGTGTGTGACAACCCTGACCACAGAGAAAGAAACTGTGTGTATGTGTGTGTTTCTGCTGAGATTTGCGTGTCAGATATTTTCACAGGAGATATTTGATGCTGCGGCAGGGGAAGACACATCTGTCCGTCTCTGAGGCTACAGCGGCAGATGTTTTAAGAAAAAAAAAAGCCCAACAACAAAAAAAAAAAAACATGGCTTTTTTGTTCTCCATTGTTGCCATGGTGATGGCAGAGCGTTGCGATGCAGCAAACTCTCTGCAAAGATAAACGGATCAGGAGTGAGACGGAGGGAAAGAGATGGTGATGAATGCAGGGCAGAAACACAAAATGTTTGATTCGAATGTCCAGCAACGCTTCAACATCACCTCTCAGGCTCAATGTAAATCCTGTAAATGCACAAACTCAAATTTTCAATGGTGAAAGCTGTGTTTAATACACTTTTTTAACTTTTTTTTTTACACAGCCATTGTCTTAATTCAATAGTTAACTGTGAAGTCTCCCCTAATTTAAGTAAACTGTTATTGTTTTACCATAAGAAGGAAATTATAAACATTTTTTCAAGGGAGAGAAAAGATAGAAAAGTCTAATTCTGGTCATCTCCTACCCTTATTTATGAGTTTCTAAAATTTCCATAACTCAGATATCAACAGAAAACTAAAGCATGAGCAGAGACAGATGAAAAACATGTAAAAGAAAAGAAAACACAGAGAAAAACCTTCAGAAAACGACTTCCTTAAAAAGTAGGAAATGGAACAACAGAAATACAAATAGTGTTAAAATAGTGTTATAGAGAATTAAATGCACTCAAAGGCCAAATGTGTCTTCAGCTGTGTGTGGGAGGTAAAGGCCAATTTACAAGGTTAGAACTTGCTCTTGTGTACACAAACTCCTGTAAAAAGTTTCTTTAAGACTTAAACTATTCAGAAATGAGGTGTTAAGAGGTGATGGTAAAATAATTTTGCACAGAAAAAAGCATTAATTAAAAAATATTAATATCAACTGAGCAGAGAAGCAGATGGCAGATCTGACTGTTAGAGGCCTATAACTATAAAATCCTTCTGTTATTCCCAAGAAGAATCCAATCAGAAGCACAGAGTTGTCTCCTTTGGTGTTGTGTTATCTCAGACCTATCTTTTGACCCATGAATGGGAGCAGAACCGTAGGTTGGAAGCCATCCTGGTAGAGGATCACTTCTGCTGAGAGAATTTGGATGCATGAGCAGCAAAATGGCTGAGAGCAGATGTGTTTTTTGCTTTTTCTAATTTAAACAAAGACAGTATGTATGCTTGGGCTCAAATCTAATACTCAAAGCTCAAAAGCAAACACACAAACATGAACGAACGGCTGCTTGGCGTTGAAAAAGCTTTATTAGTGTTTCCACGTTCTTTGTTGGCTGCATTTTTGTTTTTTCCCTGATTTGGTTTCCTCCATTCCACCGAGGGAAACTCATATGTTGAGCATTGCTGTATAAGATATTTTTTGTCGGCAGTGTTTTTTTTTTAGCTTTTTGGCAGCAGTATATGTTTCACTCTCTGATATCCATACATGGCAATGCCCCCTGCACAAACAGTGGAGCTCCAGAAAAGACAGAGTACATCCACATTCTTAAATGCATCTTTTTCTCACTGCTTCAGCTTCTAGTCCAGACGAAAAAAAACAACAACAATTTTCCTTCCCGCACAACGAGGCTTTCTCCAAAACATCCCCCAGAGATTTTAAATCAGAACGTGTTGGCTTGTTGGAGTAAACTGAGGCATAAAAAATGTATGACTTTGTTTTTGCCAGACGCTTCATGAATATAAAAGATTCAATCAGCCGTGGTGCAGCTTGGGAATATGTAGTGTCTATGGGCCGCAATTAAATCTCAGTTTCATAATTGCTCAGTTATCTGACAACAAAACAGAAACATATGTAACAAGAAACAGCTGTGAAATGCATTTGGCTTCATTAAAACACAGTGATGGTGATCTCAGGGAGCAGAAGGACACTGAACAGGCTGAAACTACAGCGTAATCAGCTTTTTAAATGTTAATGATGCAGCCAAATGGACTCCGTCTCAAACCTTAAAAAGATGTGATACAGTTTTGTTTCTACAAAAAAAAAGATTTTTCTCTTACATGGTTTTCAAATGAGATTTTAAATGCTTGGGTGTCCACACACACACACACACACACACACACACACATAACCATGCCTGGTTTATCTTCATCAACCATGTGACACAATCCAAAGATGGTAGCTTCTGTGGAAAGTGAGATTCTTTGGGAGACGGGGCAGCCTCCTCTGTAAAGGTATTTAATCAATTTAATGTACAATTGAATTACAAGGAGACCCCTTCCTGTAAAAGAATCAAGGTTAAATCCATTTGCACAAAAATTACATCATTTTCTTTTTGTTTGGAAACAGTAATGTGTGACGGTTTCCTCTGTTTGTGGATGTTAACGGGCTGGTTGAATTTAGTTTGTTTCAACAAAAATCCCCAGCCATAAAAATGCCACACAAGTTATATTATTATATTCATTTGGGAGCTTTAATTAATTTGTAATGCAGGATGTAAATACATATACACACTTTAAATTACTGAATAACAGGAATTTTGTTATGTTGATGATGGCCGAAATGTTTGCCTTTCAGCTCATGTTGAGGGTTCATTTCCTTAAAACACTCGCTAATATATGCCCTTTGGCAGGTCTTGCTTTATTAAACTGGCCCATCTTGTTTAACAGCATCTTATTCTACTCAGTATTTGGCAACAGGAAGAAACAAACAAGCCACCGGCACAATTCTGTATATTGGTTTAAGAGTCTGATGCCAAGACAAGCTTTAAGTTTTTGCCAAGTCCTGTTATAAATATTGGCAAGTGGGTATGTTTTCTGTCAGCAGTGATACAATGAGACGCAGCGGAGGTGTAAAAATAAAGATGCAGTTCAACGCAGAGGCTCGTCTACAAACCCGACAACTCTGAACTCTGAGGTTAGGGAAACTCTGCTGTGGGGATTGAACACAGTCCAGGGTTTGCTTTGGTGTCTATCCTTCTGCTCTGTGAGAAAACACGTTGTTCTGTAAAGAAGCTGAGTTTTATTTTGTGATTCAGGTGTTGAGTGAACGTAACAGTACTTTTAATAGTCTTATGTTTGCACTGGGAACTGTCACACTGTGTTAGCACAAGAGCACCCGAATGCTGATTCAAGAGGAGGCAGGCTTTAAAGGAAAATAAACTTCTATTAAGAAAACAGTGGAGGAGGTTTGAGAGATATAAATCCAAAATGCAAAATAATGCAAAAAATAAAACTTAAAGAGAAAGACCAAAGCACACAACAGGAATGAAGATGAGGATCCTGGAGTAAATGTGCTGAGATGAGTTATGACTGTCAGCTTTTTCCAAAAAAATCTCCCTCGAATGAATTTGAATAAACATGCAAATGTTGTTTGAATGTGTTTGAATGTCAAACCCTCCCCCCATAAATCTTAACACATAGTCGGTGATGGCTTTTTTACGAGTCTTTGACAAGGGACCTGCTGTGGCTGACTTGGCCCAGCGCTCACTACCTGGTATGTGATGTCTTCACTGTCTGTTTTCCTATACGAATGAATCAGAAAATGTACAGTTCACAAGTTTATTTTGATATACTTTACACTTTTCTTTCTATAATTAAAGGAGACATACGCTCTTTTTTTCCACAAGCTGAAATAATTTTGCTTGGTCTCAAAGCAACGTCTGTGACATGTTTTGGTGAAATTGCCACAGAGATAAAGAACAGCTTTTTCTCTTTTAAACTATGAATTTACAGCTTCTTTCATAGCAGCAGGAATTAGAAGGTGGAGGGAGCAACTCGACTACACTCCATCCCTCACGTCCTCAGGGTGTCCTTAATTGAGATCTGACCCACAGCGGTGATCGGATCATTTAGATGGCTAATTTTTCATTTCCATAGTTACTTTTTAGGTGCTGTCTTGAACCGGTTACGGTTGTTTGAACTGTCAGCCGATAGGAAGGCTGAGGTAACGTAATGGTCAGCAGACAGATAAAAACTCTTGTTGAACTGTCGCGTCACCTAGTTTTTGGCAGCTAATGTTAAGGACTGTTGCTTATATCTGAAATTCCAGCTTCCAACTGGTAAAAAAGGAAAAACAGAGAGACAATTAGAAATTTCCTCTGAGATCAATAAAGTTTTACAGAAGTCTAAATTTCCTTGTCTGGATATAAATATGCTAAGTTCAGGTTAATTTGCACGATGAGAAAATGTCGTGGGACATTAATTCTCTGGTCAGCTCGATCAGTCTGGATCTCAGGAACAATCTAAGTTAAAGAAAATGCTCAACTGTTAGTTGTATCAGCAGACAAGGACAAGGCTAAATCTGATCTTAGGTAGACAGCAATGTGCAAGCAGGGTCCATTTATTTAGCCAATATCAGAAATACAGGCCAAACATGCAAAGAGACGAGTCCGGAGTTGACGGACTACCTTCCTCAGTGCTTTGCCTGTTATACTCTGTGGGGCTCTTCCCCGGCCTTCACCTCCTCTCATTATTATCTTTGACTTCCCACGACCTTACGCACCATTGTTCAACCGTGTATCCTCATCTTCACGGGCACCACCTGTGTCTTATCCTCCCAAGGCCATGTTGAGAGCGCTCATTCATCCTTCACTCTGCACAAGGTATAAACACAAGCTAACCATTCCCAGAAATACCCAACACATGTCCAATCATGGCCGCATACAGAGGATACACAAACGCGTGTGATTATTCTGAACTCAAAACTGCTGCAGAGGATTATGCATAAAGTAAGAATATGTCTCCAGGGTCCGTTCTCAACACAAAACCAAGATGAGAAGCTGTTCTGTCAATTATCCCTCCGGTTATTATTACAATTTACAAGTTCATCCTCCTGAAAACATGCAAACCTGAATAACCCACTCTGTATTGAGAAAGCCTTAACTGGGAGTTTCGTTTGTTTGTTTTGGTGCCCAAAGCTGCCGCAACTTCTCTGAATGTTAATCAGGAGTTGGAGAGCTGTCAGGCGTCCTCCAGAGTAAAGAAAGCAACAGAGAATATGAAAGAGTCTAACAGGCAAATAAACAGCAAAGATCTGTTCGACCCACTGTTCGGTGTTTAGGTTTGTGTGCTGGGATTGTTTTGAGCTGCTAGGAGACCTCGTGTGGCTTTTATTTCATCTTGGTCACATTTATTCTTCCTGGAAGACAGATGCAAGTCGATAAACATACGTTTGTACTATTGGATGGAAAACAATTAAGTGTTGAGTTTTCTTTTTTTATGTCGTCCCCCGTGGTTGCCATAGTAACAGCAGAGAATATTGATATGGCAGAACCAGAACAGGACAGCTCTTCTAAAACATCTTTGTTTTTTTTACACCGTGATTCATATTTTTCACATCCTGTATCTCTTTTAATTTAGCTTTTTTATTATCAGGTGCTGTGATTGAGTGATGAAACTGCAGATGGAGAAAATACGCACAGGAGACTGTTGTTTGATGCATAAAATGGAAGTTATTTTACGTCAATAAAAGAAAAAAAAGGACTGAAGTGGTTTTGTGTGGCTCAGTCACCAGAAAATGGATGAAAATTGAACAAAATTGAACCACTGAGTAGCAAAGAGCCAAAGAACCAAAGAGTAGAAGTAAGATCTGTCCAGTTCAGATGGAGAGTGAAAGCAGTTCAGCCTCGTCCTGCTGCAGAAAGAATCTGTGACCAATAAGATGGTTCCCTGATGACATTTTGTGATGGATAACCATCTGAAAATTTTAAATGCTGATTATGTTCGCACAGAATCCTGTATGAGTTTGTGTGTGTGCACTGCAGGGATTTTTGCCATCATCATAAAGTGCTTCATTTTAATGGAGGTTCGGCTTTACCTGCAGGTCAGGACGTCTGTTATTGTCGTAGGCGGCTTAGATGGAGTAATCATGAGAAAAGCACCAAATGCTCCGTGCAGCGGTGCATCAAAAACAGACCCGTGTAGAGAAGAATGAAATACATTTGGCATGCTCAATGTTATTATTGCAAAGAAAAAAATGTGGGAGTGAAATTACACAAAGACAGGAAAGTAGAAATCACACTGGAGGAAGAAAAATTACCGGAGGCGTCAAGCTGGAAAAGTCATGACAGAGTGATGAGTCATTTTCCTTAAAACGCTCTCTGTCCTCACCTTTCAGGAATTGTACTGCAGCATGAATTGTAATTTTTTTTTTTGACCAGCAAAATAATGCAGTAATCTGGAACTGCTTTCCCCTGCTTTTTAATTCAGCTCTGATCTGCCCACGCAGGCCAGTGCACAATTACCACCCGACCCTGAAATAACAGGTTCCTGCTGTCACATTTCAAAGCTGAGACATGTCAGAGCTGTGATTAGCTGCTGTGGTCAGAGTCCAGAGCTGTGACTGGATAATTTCAGACCAAATGGAGCGTTCAAATGATTGTTGTCTACCTTTGGTTTATTTTTGCCAAATGACATCCCAGCAGGGCTTTTTCTCTGCTTCAGTGATGCATTTAATAATGCTTTTCTTATGTTGACAGATTTATTTTGTCGTTGCTCAATTTTTGAAAAATCTACCCGTTTTTTCCTTTCACTTTCATTAAAAACCTGATAATGAAGTGCAACCCTTAACTCTGTTGCAGACTGCACATTTGATGTGGGTGACATAATGTGGAACTGACCTTTAAGCTGTGTTATTACACCAGCTTCTTTTTCCAATTTTGGTAAAAATGAGGCTTGGGAAAGTCTATTGTGTTTGACAGTGTTTCGTTGCCAGAAGATGGACAAGTCTGGGTTTAAAGTTTAGTGTGGGGTTGTTTTTCAGGAACTGGGCTTGGCCCTTTAGTTCCAGTAAAAGGAACCTTGAATACTTCAGCAGACCAAGAGATTTTGGACAAATTTCATGCTCCCAACTTTGTGGAAACAGTTTGAGGATTGCCCCTTCCTGTTCCAACATGACTGCGCACCAGTGCACAAAACAATCCCATAAAGACATGGATGAGCCAGTTTGGTGTGGAAGAACTTGACTGGCCTGCACAGAGTCCTGACCTCAACCCGATAGAACACCTTTGGGATGAATTAGAGCAGAGACTGCCAGCCAGGCCTTCTGACCTCACAAATGCGCTTCTGGAAGAATGGTCAAAAATTTCCATAAACACTCCTAAACCTTGTGGAAAGCTTGCCCAGCAGAGTTGTAGCTGTTATAGCTGCAAAGGGTGGGCCGACGTCATATTAAACCCTTTGGATTAAGAATGGGATGTCACTTAAGTTCATATATGTGTAAAGGCAGATGAGCGAATACTTTTAGCAATATACTGTTTCTCCGAAAACTCCAACATCCACCTCTGCATCAGTGGTAACTTCACACAAGTGAAGCACCCCCATACCATCACAGATGCTGGCTTTTGCACCTTTCTCTGATGACAGCCTTGATGGTCTTTCTCATCTTTGGCACGTAGAAGCAGACATCAATTTTTCACATTTCACTCTTTTTGTCCATCCGAGATGAGCTTGTGTCCAGAGAACTCGGCCATGTTTCTACACTGTTGAGTGAAAATGGTTTTCCAAGGCACACCTGAGCCCATGTGGCTGTATCGATCATGGTGGCATGATGAACTCTCAGTCAGTGCTGCCTGAGGGCTCCAAGGTCATCCAACAGTGGTTTCTGTCCTCAGCCTTTTACAAGCTGAGATTTCCCCAGCCTCTCTGAATCTTTTCACAATACAGTGGAAACCGCTTATAGTGATCACGTTGGTCCAGAGCCAATTTGAACACTATAAGCGGTTGATTACTAAAACTGAATTTGTATTACAGATATTTCACTTATTTTTTTATGCAGAATATCATCTAAATGCCATTTGTATCGTTTTTCAATGAGAAAAATGAAATGAAACGGATAGCTTCAGCATTTACTGAATTTTATTATCATGCAAGTTTAATTACAGTACTGGGGGACAGTACAGCGAGACTGGGCATTATCAATCCACTTCACCAGGGCGGCCTCAACCGCAGGTGCTTTTCCCGGGCGCCGTCGTTTTCTTTCTCCGTCGTTAGCATTCATGACTGTCTCTCGTTGCTTAATTAGACTACACAAGGTAGCCTGAGGAATGCCAAGCTTCGCCGCAGCATCTCGTTGGCTCGTTTTTGGTAATTTGTCATACGCCTCGAGGAGACTACGTTTTTCATTCAGAGAAAATTACTTCCTTTTTCCAGCCATGATTCGCGCGCTTGCTGCCCGGTGTCAGCTCGTTACGTTAGCTAGCGAGGCAGAAGCAGACGTCCAGAAAAGAATCAAGGGAGTAAAAAATAAAATAGCTACACGTAGTTTTAAAATTATTTTTGCACATGTTTACATTCATGAAATGGCCAAAAATGAACATTGTAAGCGGATTTCTTGATCACTATAAACGAATTATTTAAACAGCATTTGTATAGAAATGATTCTGTCCCAAGCCTTTTGATCTATATAAGCGGTTGATTACTATATCCGTGACCACTATAAGCGGTTTCCACTGTACTCTGCTCTGTAGATGCTGAAAAGTTCTTTACAATTTTTGAGCATATTGATGATTCTCTGAAGAAGTTTGGCACCAAATGATGAGCCATGACTATTCTTGCTTGGAAGCACTAAACCTTTGGTGGATGCTCCTTTTACACCCAATCCTGGCACCCTCACCTGTCACCAGTCAATCTGCTTATTTTCAAATCTTCCTCAACGCTGTTAATTGTTTGTCTTGTTTGTCTTTCTTTGCCTTCTTCCCAACTTCTCTTTTGATTTGTTTCTGGCATTAAAATGTTTGTATTTTTAAATACAATGAAACAGGCCAGTGGAAGTGAAAATGATTTTATTTGTGCTCTTTAAACAGATTTAATTTGAATTACTCTTGAGAGAATTTTCCAATTTTTCAGGTAATGATGTTTGTAAAGAAACAAATACAGACAAAAACAACCACAAATGGACACAAAACAATATGAAATTATACATAAATGACGATAGAACGACAAAGTAATTGCTTCAAAAATGACTACAGACACAAAACGATAGAGAAACCTCGTGACTGCAAAAAGGCATTTAAAAAAAACAGACACAAAACAATGCCACAAGAGACAAAATGACTACAATCAGCAACCTTAATGACTTCAGTCACAAAAAAACGAATACAAAGTGACTAAAAAGACCATAAAAATAATAATTACAATGTGACACAATAATGTCAAAATGTGACAAATGTCTGACATAAAACAAGAGCAATTAGAGGCAAAATGACATTAAAGAGGTGTACAATGGAGAAGTGAAATGACACATGAAATCAACACAAAGCAATCTCAGTCTCAGTCTCAGACTCTCACCCAACAGTTTTTTATTGCGTTGAGTTCCACAGAGATCTGAACTATGCTTACAGTACTCACACTTGTGCTGAAGTGCCTCAGATCTCTAGGTCCCACTGCAGCTGAATCTGAAGACGGCAAATGATTTGTCACCACAAAGTCTCATTTAGATGGACCCCTCATTAATTCATCCTCCATCTCAAATGCAGCACAGCAGCAGCTCTTTGCCAAAGGTGATGTTCTGTGTGCTTAACACACACATTATGAGAAGACCATCACAAAATATGAATGTATAAAAACAGCTTTATGCCGTCATTAAATGAGATAAAAGTTATTGAGAAGATATAGCTTCTTCAGACGGAAAAAAAATATTTTCTTTTCTTGAAGGAGCGGAGGTATTAGAGGTTTTATGCAACATGGTGAGCAAACATTCAGATCCTCCCAGCGTCACGCAGGAATAATAAAGTGAATGAATGGTGGAGCCCGTGTTTGTGAGTTCTGTGTCAGCTATTGTGGCTGGATGACCGAATGAATGAGTGTGAAAAAGGGAGTCAGAAATGGAGAGCGACAACGTAAATATATTCAGAGAGAAGGGTCCGGAGTCAGGACTAGTTGGTGCTGGATGAAAACAGCTGCGTTTCTGGGCCCCGTAGAGCAGCAGTGTTCGAAGTCCGACTCTATGGCCCCCCTGTAGCTTGGGAGTTAAATTTTTTGTCTCTTATTTGGGGCAAAAATCAAGGTTTGACATATGGAGCTACACAGCTCCTATAATTTGGGCACTTTAAAGGGTGCTGTTTTGTTTGTGTTTTCCAAAATGAAGAGGGCGTCTAATTAGCTGTTATTAGTTTGTAACGCACCCGTGGATGAATGATATATATCACTGAGTTATTCAGAGCACCCTTTTTTTCTCTCCTGTGGTTTCTAAGTGGATTTATGGATGTTCATTTATCATCAATATTGTAAATTCTGTTACTCGCTTAGAGTATGAGTCACACAGAATGTAAAGGTATCATGTCTGTGTGTGTCCACGTTTGGCTGAGCTATGACTCAGAGAGGAGGCATTCAGATGCAAATCACAGCAATCAGCTACTAAAAGGTTTAAAGTATCCCAAATTGTCTACATGAGCCTCTAATGCTGCTGCAACCTCTGACCATGTTGATGTCCAGCCAAACTCCAATAAATAATTCCTCCAGCTTTCCTACGGTTTACTCTGGAGGCTCACCTCCCACGTTGAAAACACACCTGCCACAGGGCGTTGTAGTTTTGCTCCCAGTCTGCTCCTCATAAACATACTAATGACTCTTTAAATAGTAAACTTCCGTGATACGAGGGGCTGATTTATGGAAGTCACATCTGCATGAGTGAACCAATAGGGACTCTGCTGATGCGTACGCAGTTATATTCATACAATAGCCTGGGTCAACTCTGCTAAAAATCCTTGGGCAACCCTTTTCCATTGAAGCATTGTCGAGGTGTGGATAATTGCATCGCTCTCTCCTCAGAACAAGTGTTCATATTGTTGTTCTTCTTCTTCTTGTCTGGTGTGATTTTTCTGAACGGGAGAGTTATCCAAACGCAAGTGTTGTTGGCACGCTTAATCTGCAGAGTTACAGATATTTTTTACTGCACGTTGGTGGCCGCAGAGGGATCCGGTGGACTGGTACAGATGGCAAAATGTATGTCTCCAAGCTGTCGTCGAAACTGCAAAGCGGCTTTAAGACTGAGTCAGCTCGGGGTGGTTCTGCACCAACTATAAAGTCGGTGGTTTTTTTTGCTCCTCCAGTCTACCATTTCAAAGTGTCCATATTGCTCTCAATATTGCAGATGTCCCATATATACCGGCCATGGGCATCTGATCCAGTTCAGAATTTGTGTTATTTTAAGCCAAATTTAGTTATATTGCTGTATTGCTGTTTTTTTTAAAAATTTGCGTGTGTGTTGACATTTTTATCTTCATATTTTCTAAGTTTCTTGAGGCAATGGTAAGGTGAAAAAAACCTGCTCCTTCATAAAGTGTTTGTGTGCCTTGTTTGTGTCTATAATACAACCTACTGACTCTGAATTCAGTTAACATTTCTAAAAATAAGGTAGCCATATTATAGCCAGCTGTGCTGTTCACTGCAGGGAGGAATTCAAGCTGCTTTCTGACAGCATGAACTTTCAGAAGCAAGTAATTATTAGATGGTCCTTGTCCCTAACGTCCCTCATTTCTATTATAGGGACTAAACAAAGAATTGGAGAAGCATTTCACCCCTCAAAACATTCCTTTTGAGAATACCAAATACTTCAGGTGTGGAGCCTGCAGCGCTGAACTTTTCTGATTGGACAAGTAGTCCTACTTTATGATTTCCTCCTATTTGTCTCATTCACCTCGCGTTCAACCACAGGTAAAACTCATAAATGTTTCCATTTCAGGTGTATTGGAGGAGTAGTCATTACTGTATGCAAATGCAACATTCAAACGCAGCCATTCATCCACGTTTCATTAATCTAAAGACAGATACAGTGTGGTGAGAGCTGCAAAGCTCCACTGAACAAATGACAGAAAGAGAGGGAGCAGTTCTTTGTGAGAGCAAAGCAGTGAATCAAAGAAATAAATGTTAATTTCTCATTGTTTTGTAGTGGGTACATTAGAAAGTACAAGCAAAAACACTCACGTCTCAACAAAGCCCTGTAGGAAGGCGTCACATTGTTGGATTTTAGGTGAATATGGTTGGTGTTAATTTCCTTCCTTTCGCTGCGGCTGCGCTCTTTCATTAGCTCTGCAGCCACAACAGAACAGCGAGGGCAGATCTTTTATCACACTTCGGTGGATTAATTTCCTTAATGTTTGCAGGGATTTAGACTTCAATGGAAGGAATACTTTTGTTCTTCATAAAGAAAGAATGAGTCACTGTGGGTTGAGTGTGGCTTAAGTCAAACATTTGTGCAGCTAAATGCTTCTATGTGAGTGATTGTTGCAGTTTATATTCTTATCCTGTTCATGAAGTTAGTCCATAAATCTGTTTCTTAATTCCAGACAACATTAGTGACAGAGACAGAACTCTGAATACAAGCTGTTTCTCATTAATAGCAGCGCTAAAGGTCAAATAGATAAATCATTCTCTCAACAAGAGCTATTTTGGTTGGGGAAGAAACTGAGGTCGAATAATGAGACTAAACTCTGGGACACAGATTAGTTCATTCATTGTCTTTAATCATTGACTAAACTTGTTATAATATTTTTTCAAATGTACTTTTCCAATAAAACTTGGTTTTAGTTTTGTTTCCTATGTGGAAAATTGTGTTAAATCATGAAATTTAGACGACAGACGAATGAATGGATTCATTCATTTTCTGCATTTGCAGGATTATGTTTGCAGGGAAAAAACGTTGTTTGCATCATGTTATCAATTGATATGGCGTATTTTTACAAAGAGCTATTGTGAACATGATCGCTTGATCAGTTTCTGACCTCATCAGTTTATTATGAGATCTGTCTGCATGTGGCATACCATTAGCTCATTTGAGTAACTTCTACTTTTTGTGTTCGTTTACAGGCAGAAATATAAAAGTACATCACAGAGGTGAGACGCACACACACACACACACACACACACACACACACACACACACACACACACCAGAAAGTGCATTTGTCTACAGAGCAAAATATTGCAGTTTCATAATAAGTGGCTCAGAAATAGAAATAAAACTTACATTTTTGGATACTTTTGAGGCTAAATCATTACAAAATAAATCATTATATGCCTATGTCATCCATTTGAATATGTTTTGAATGATGTGAAATAGTTGCATATGATCATTAATGGCTAAATTTACATGGCTTAAAAAACACGCCTACATGCTTAACACATTTTAACTAGGGCTGGGCGAGTTAACTAACGCAAGTTATTATCGCGTTAACTCGTTAGTTATTTAACGCTGATAAATATTTTATCGCGCATTTACGCAGTTTTTATTATTTTTTTTTTTTTATATATAATTTTTTGGGGCTTTTGTGCCTTTAATGGATAGGAAAGTTCAGAGAGACAGGAAGCAGGGGGCAGAGAGAGGGGGGGGGACAACACGCAGCACAGGGCTGTCCGATGCGGGACTCGAACCGGGTTTTTATTTTGGCTTTTATTATTGTAAAAGTCTGTTGCTCATAGGCTTTTATTTTGTAAAAGTCTGTTGCTCACAGGCTTTTATTATTGTAAAAGTCTGTTGCTCATAGGCTTTTATTCTGTAAAAGTCTGTTGCTTACAGGCTTTTATTTTGTAAAAGTCTGTTGCTCACAGGCTTTTATTCTGTAAAAGTCTGCTGCTGTCTGCTGCGGAACCGGAAAAGAAAGTAATTGGCGGATCCACCAAACATGGAGAAGGGTGCGGAACTTTTACTCGGCCATTGTCATTTTAAAGTTCTTCCAGACGGCGGAGTTGACAGAACCAAAGTCATCTGTAAACACTGCCAAGTTGAATCGTCTTATCACCGTAGTAGTTCCAGTCTAAAATATCACTTAAAGGCAAAACACACAACTGATAGCAGCAAGTCATTCAAGGAAACAGACAGTGGAGCGAGGCTTCTACATAAAAACTACAGAAAGATGCTGATGTTAAAAGTGTGTTTGTACAACAAATGTTATGGCACTTTCATTCATATGGCAGTACATTTAAAATAAAGCTAAATGCTAAAAGCTATACACTACTTTTGAATTCATTTTTAGATTTTGCGTACAAAATGTGATTAATCGTGATTAATCAGGGAAATCATGTGATTAATTAGATTAAAAATTTGAATCGTTGCCCAGCCCTAATTTTAACATAATCATATTTTTGCATTAAATTAAACTGTCACAAGACTGATGTCGCTAGTTCTGAAAACACTTAAAAGAAGGTAGGATGGAGGTGATGGTAACCAAGTTCAATCCTTAACCCGCCCAACATTACGAAAAAGATAACTCTTCTCTTTTGCTTTCAGTTGTGGTTAGGATTAACCATAAAAAATACTTTGTTTGGCTTAAATATAATTAAAAACATGCTCACATCACATCAGCTGAGCGCTGCCCTGTACACAACAGGCAAATAAAAAGACCACTGATGGCTTCACACAAACACAAACAGTCGTTTATCATGAATCTAGCACTGTAATGATGAAAAAAGTTAGGTTGGAAAAACAAAACTTGCAGCCAGGTTAGAAAAATTATTCCATCACTTTTCATGCAAACATATCAAAGACAGATATAGTCAGTAATTAGAATAGAATAGAAGAATCCTTTATTAGTCCCTCAATGAGGAGACTTCTACTCCTACAGAAATAAAATTCTTGTTGGAAATGATGGAAATAAAGGTAATGCTTAGATATAAGTAAATAAAATGTACAAGACAGATAAACAAAAAGTTTTGTGTATGAATATAGAATCGTATGAAGTATACAAAACATGACACAAATTGATGTATTGTGCAGTGAAAAATGACAGAAATGAACTAATTTCAGGCTTTTGTGATGACTTGTTGCCTCTGTTTCTTCTCGCTGTTCGCAGAGTATTTAGGAGGTTCGCGGGGGGGGGGGGTTTAATATCTCTTTGGGTTAATATCTGACACTGCAGACATTGCCCGTTGCCTGCGAAGTAACTTTGAAGGTTAATATGATAACATCGATCAAACCACACTGCAGATTAAACTCTTCTATTGGATGCCGAATCATTTACGATGTAGACACCGGAACAAAAGAAGAGCAATTTAAATGCATAAACTGCAAAAAGAGTTTCAGTCAGGAAACTGAGGAAACACTGAATTTTAACTCTAAAAGGTCCCCACTCCTCCTCCACACACCTGTCTGTCACCTGTGTGATTCATGTTCTCTGTGGGACATTTTCTGAAGCTACTTGAAACAATAAAAACACAGTCCATCAAACCCAGCTGATGATCTAGTGATGGAGGGGGGGGGGGGGGGGCATTTTCCACCTCGATGCATATTCAGAGGAGAAGAAATATATTTAGGTTCCTAGTGAGACGTGTAGGTGTCCACATCGAACCATCAATTTACCCACACAGTCCCTTAAATACTAACAGCATGACAGGTTGCCATTCACTGGCACCTGAACCTCTAATTAATCTCCCGTCGCTGCAAAAGAACAACAACATATACCTCTGACTGTACTTGAGTAGAAAGTCTTAAGTAGTTTGAAATCTGATTATACAATTATCTGGCAGACTTCTGAGTTAGGATATCTAATTAGTATGATGATGACATGATGATATATCTAAGGGAAATGCATTTCTTTACTCTTAGTTTAGTCCTCCTCTTCCGCCTCTTGCTCAGACTCGTTTGTAACCACGGCAACTAAAACAGATTAAATCCAGCGACAGGAAGGTGTTTGGCTGCCATGACAACAGCAAAATGCTTTGCCGCACCAGAGTCTTTTCTGAAGTGAAATGTCCGGTTCGCTTTTGCTCTCTCCGGTCATACTGTTCAACCTCCATAATGAAAATGTTTCTTCAGTAAAAGTATGTATCTTAAGTTAAAATCAGTCAAATGTAAATGTGCTTTTTATGATTCAGAAAAAAGGTGAAGCCAAACACAGGACACGGGCATGGGGCTGAAAGACACTGAAGGCTGGAGGCAGCTGGAGGCAGCCTGAGCAGAATGAGCGATAATGGCATGACTAGGGTGATTAAATCAGGGGTTGATTGGATAACGAGATGAAGTTTGTAATGCCGATAGAGAGAGGAGGTCGAAGGCTTGGGTAGAAAAAAAATCCCTGTAGGTGAAAATGGGCAGGCAGGATGATGGCTTGTTTTAGCATGCAGAATGCCAGGAAGGCAGGCGAGGGCGAGATTGAATCTGAGGCACAAGAAAAATCCTATTAATTAGAGGTCTTTCACAAGGAGCAACGACAGGGACTAAATGGCCTGAGAGCATCTGCTGTTGTGGTTAATGAAAGAATGTGACCAACACTGGATGAGAGGCCAGGGCAGATAACACAGCTGGAGCTGATGAGTAAATGGACCGCAGGTGTTCAAGCTGCAGATTTGTTAGGAGCGGAAAGCAGATGTCAAACTCTCAAACACAGACATTAACACAAAAACACCAAGACAAACTGAGGGCCACGGGACAAAGGGGGAAGACAGAGACATCATGAAAGTCTGGGGCCACAGCTACGTGGTCTCTGTTGTATTTTTATGGGGATGTTATTTTCTCCATTGTTTTCAAAGTAATACAAGAGAATGTGGCTTTTTCTTTCTCTTTTGCTCTTTGACTCCTCCTACAGTAAAGATTTAAAAATCTACAGCTTTACTGACTTTACTGACTATCGTCATTTTTTTTTATACAATAAAACTAATTATTTAAGTTATGGGATCTAATAACTGTTCTAAGTTTTGTCCAAGTATATATATTTTTTTATCCTAAAACTCTTATGTAAAATGTAGGATTTTTTGGGGGGATATATTTAATTTTATAGCTAATTTCAAACTGGCTTGAAATGCTGTCAGCTGGCAAAAACACAATGTATTATCTTTATTTGACGGCTTATTTATTTCCTGGAGCAGACTTGCTGTCACTACTGAATGATTGACAGGAGACAGAGTCATGTGTCCATCTGATGGAAGCACATTTTCATGTTTTGGTTCTGTGGTGTGAACAGGACAGCAGCTATGTGGGTGCAAAGTATGAGGATCAGTCAGTTGGCAGGTATTAAGTCTGCAGGAAGGATTTCTGAGAACTGCTGTGGCTGTTGTGAAGTATAGAAATAGATCATAGCAGATGGTAAGACATTATATATGTGCAGCTCAATTGAGTGTAGTAAAGCATAAAGCAGTACAGTAGGTATTTGTCACAGATTGACTATGCCTCTGTTATGCATTAGGTTCAAGAACAGGGTCAGAAATTGAGGATTATAAGATAAACAAAGTTCTAAAATGTAAAATGAGCAAGAAATATTTCAGATATTTACACAAAATCTAATATATCAAACACAGGTGGATTTGACTGACTCATCGGAGGCTTGTTCAACTGATAAATATGGGTACACTGTTCATCTCTTACACATACAGTTCTACCTCAAGTGTCCAGCAGAAAATGACTGATTAGGCAGCACGGTGATAATGTGAAGTCGTGCGAAGTTCTAAAACACTGTGGAAACTGGATCGATTGTATTCAAAACAGGATCAGACGGACTGATTGTGAGCACACCATGAGAAGAGCAGCTTTGTTTCAGAATCTGCCAAATAAAGGACAAAACTCCATTCTCTGGAACATCAAACTTAGATTTTGCCTTTTGATTTTTAAGATAAGTCCCTCTGAGCTAAATTTGGAGAAAATAATATTACAAGCTGACAAGTTTAGCTCCAAAGCTATAAAAAAATAACACGTGCATTTAAAAAACAAGCAAACTAAAGCTCCAAAAAACTTCTAAAGAGACAGCAGCACTTCTATGTTTCTACTGATTCTAACTCTAATTATGCAATGAGCTGACATTTCATAACAAAGGTGCTGAGAGGCCATGAGAAAATGAATAAATAAAATAATTGCATTCTCTTACAGCTTTCTATGTGTTACGTAGTGGCACATTTATCTCTCAACCTGTCAAAATTATACAGCAACATATGGAAAACAAATTATGTCTGTTCAAAAGAAATAAAACATGACATCTCACCAAAGTGACATTATGTGAATCACAGGCATCTAAACAAGGTAACAACATGCAGAACATTAAGAAAACTCCTAACTCGGATGATATAAGAGTATGAAACCTAAATATCATATGAATTAGAAACAAGCCAACTGCGTTATCACATGTAGCAGAAATGGTAACATAAATGCTCCAGACCAGCAAACTGAAAAAACTCAAATTCTGTTAATAACTATGGAAGCTGTAAGGGTGGACCTTGTTTTTCACACACTGCATCCGCATTTTGTTGATCCTCAGAGGTTGCATTTACCAAATGTTAAGACATGGTCAGGACCAAAAAGAGTTTTTTATTGCATTATTGTCCTCACATTACAAACCATAGAAGTGAAAGAGGGTGTTCATTTTTCCATGGCTGTACTGTAAATGTTAAATCCTGAGTGCATGAGTATGGGTTTGTTTTGTCAGGCTGAAGGGGGTCCTGGAGCAGATGGACCATGGCGTTGTGGACATGCAAGAGCTCCGCAGGAACTTGGAGCTCGCCGCTGCCATGTTGGACACCGTTTACACGGATGAGACCAGGTGAGGCTGACATGGCGAGCTGTTGGATGGATGTACAGATGAAAAAAAGAAAGAAAATAACAGTCATGCAATCTGTGACTGTGTTTCTCTGATCTGCAGGCGTCTGCTGGACACCGAGGACGAGCTCAGCGACCTGCAGGTGGAGTCGGTGCCCAGCGAAGTGCGAGATTGGCTGGCCTGCACATTCAGCAGGAAGATGGGTGTAGCCAAGCGTCGTCCGGAGGAGAAGCCAAGATTCCGAAGCATAGTACACGCAGTGCAAGCTGGGATATTTGTGGAAAGGTAAAAATTGCCAATTGAATGGAAATGTCTCTGACAGTAAGGTTTTTTTGTGCTACGAAAACATTTGTGCATGAGGAAAAGGAACAACACTTTTGGGTTTAAAGCTGCAGACAAACATAATGATTTCTGCTTCAGGCTCCATCAGGAGTCATCTGACAGGTGATGCTGCAGGAACCTATTATGGGCTGCAGCCTTCTCAAACACATGTTAAAACATGGACTAGCTTTTAAATAGAACTTCGTTTTCCTCTGCTCCAAAGTGATTTAACTTTGAAGATCATAAAGTAGTTGTATAATGACGCTCATTATATTCTTATTATTCAAATCATGGGACTCATCGAGCACCATTAAGTACTTTTTCAGAGTGATGCAAAAGATTTGTTACTAACAAAAAGTCCTGCGGGATAATTCATCATCTCTGTACAGCAGCCGCATCATGTCGAACCTCACAAGTGACTCATAAATCTCGGGAGATTTTTATAATCCTCTGTGATTTATCACTATAAACAAATACCAAACAATCCACTTAAAACAAACAAGCAAAAAGATAGCAATGAAAAAAGAAGAGGATTGTAAAAGTGTTCAAATCAGACTTCATAACTGGCAATAAATGCATAATAATATTACATGTTACATTCCACATTTGTAAAACTTTAGGCTGGCAATAGTTATGTATTTAGTCTTTATTTTAGCTGGTAATGTTACCAATTGTACAATTGTTACTCACAATATGACAAAAAAATTACCATGCCTCCCTCATCATGTTATTTATGATTTATTCAATTTATTATTGCCCTAATGCCAGATTGCCTTCATGCATTTAAAAAAATTAACTGATCATAGTTTTGTCAAATTGTTATTAACTTATTTTTAGCAGTGATATTTAACAGTTAATCTGTGGTATATCCCCTTTGCAACAAGTGCTTCAATCAAAATGACCAAAAAGCTCTTTTGTTCATACCCTTAAATATGACCCTTAGATTCATCCTCTAAACTTTCCCCCCTAAAGGCTTCAGAAGACAAAAATGAAACTCCTATCAGCATTTCTACATTGGACTATGTCTTCTCAAGTCTTTGTTTCTTTAGCACGCCACAACAAACGAATTGCTAACCTTGCAATTCATTTTTAACAGCACCCAATGATAAAACTGCATCTTTTGACAGTTCTAACAGATAATCGTCTCTGAAATCTGGAGCAGTCTTAGATTTTCTTCCAAATAAACCGAGAACATCCGTCCAACTTCGCCGCAGATGTGATTAAGAGGTCGAACACAAAGTGTAATGTCGTTAGCGTGCGAGCGAGCTGGAGATGGAGAACATGTAGGGAAACTTATGAGATCCAGTGTCATTAGAGTGTAAATGAGTCGCAGTTAAAGAACGCTATCAGTTCATCTGCTGCGGCTTAATGACGCATGAAATCAGAAAATATCTGCTGCGCGTGTGGCTGTGTATGTGTTTAGAGCACGGTTACCGTGGCAACAAACAATCCATCCTGGTCACAAACTGTGGAGGACGGTCACGGGAGGGGGTCTGTGCGAGGAGTGTTTATCTGCATGCCACCGCCTGCATCTATGTGTGAGATTTGTGAGTGATATTTTTATCTGTGTGTGTCTGTGTGTGTGTGTGACAGGATGTACAGACGGACTTCCAACATGGCTGGTCTGACCTACCCTCCCACAGCTTTGACAGCTCTGAAGGTAAAATAGTACAGAACCCCTGGCCAGACATAAGCCTGCATTTGATTAGAGGCAAAACAAAGTTTATAGATTGGGACCAGCCAAAGATCTGTCGTGTTTACAGCAGAAACATGAGGGAGCAAATAAAATAAAGAAGGGAAGAAGACTGAATACGTTATGGAAGGAAATGATAAGGTAGGAAAGGATGGGAAAGAAGCAGAAAATGATAAAGAAAGGTGGGAGTTGCAGATAAGTAGTGGGTAAGAGACACTGAGGTGGCGGTGGATTACACTGAAGGAAAAGTCAAAAGTTATGGAGAGGTAAGAAAGGAAGTGAGGAAGAAATGGTGAGGAGAGAAAGAAGTGGATGGATGAAAGAGAAAGTTTAGGGGGTATTTTAAATGAGGAAGAAAAAGAGTGCAGGAAATATGGAAGAAGATTAAAAAAGGAAGAGAGAAAGAGAGAAAGAAGAATGAAAATAAAGAGAAAAAATGGAGCGGAATTAAAATGAAGAAAGACGAGGAGGAAGTTGAGAGAAAAAAAAGGAGAAGAGACGGAGTTAAAGAGCGAGAAAAGGACACGAAAGAGGAAGAAAGCAGGAGATGGACAAGGCAAAGAGGAGGTAAGTAAGGAGAACGGTTTAGTATATAAAAAGCAGGAGAATCAATAAAAGGGAGGAAAGACGAGGACAGGTAAAAGAAGAGATAAAAAAAAAGCAGTAAATGAGGTTAGGAGGAAGAGGGGATGAGAGGAGGTAGTGGAATAATGTAGATTTAGTGGGGTGTATCGTGATTTATGTTGCCTCCTCCGGGCTTCCTGTGCAAACAGAAAAAAATGTAATTATATCCCTAATTATTCTGCTTTCTGCTTCTCATGACCTAAACTCATGAATTATAAGAGGCCCAACTTCAAATATAATTGTAAGTTAATGAATAATTACAATCATTAATCTAATTGCTGCTTTACCTCTTCTCTGCGTGATCAAACATGATAACATGACACGCTGCCCCCTAGTGAAGAAAGGCCTTATTACAGTGAATGCCTTCAACCTCTCAGCATGATCTGCTGCTTTTACACTTTTTGACCCCATACCGGATGTTATATTGATGATGCGATGATGAATGTTTTCCAGGAGGTGGATCAGTGGTCTTTTGATGTTTTTGCCTTCCACGAGGCCACCGGAGACCACGCTCTCAAGTTTCTGGTCTACGACCTGCTGACCCGCTATGACCTCATCAACAGGTTCAGGGTACACAGAGTTTAATATTGTTAACAGCTGCAGGTGTGTGGGACCCAAGATCTGATCTGTGTTAGACAAAGACCGAACAAGCGGTTCAGATTCTTTAAAATGTTCCATTTAAGATATCAAACCAATCATCAATTAATAATGTGCAGAAAGGAACGCGTAGCACCTGATGAGCCGAGAAAAGCACAAAGACCAGAAACAGCAGCTCCAAAGCTAAAAATACATTATGTTGCATTCATTTACAGATATAATAAAAGTGAGCAGACAACAAGTTATGATTGTATTGGGAGTAATTTGCCCAGCAAAACTTAAAAAGTTATCCATCACATAACCCGGAGACAAACTGACATGTTTTCCTCTCATTTCCACTTCGGTATCACAGAATTATTACATAAATCTCTCTGTGATTTAAAGATCTTGTTTCTGACTTTAACTTAAAGGCAATCGAAAGAGAAGAGCCTAATGGGCCATTATATATTTATGTTTTTGTTTCCTTTTTCCAAGAGTAAGATCATTTTTATGAATACCTTGACTCTTTAGACTCTAATTTGTGCCTCTTTATCTCGGCTCTCCTCTCCTCCGGTAAATTGATCTCAGGAAAAGCTTTTGAGCAATATCTCAATTTCTAAAATGAACCTTAAGGAGAGAGGACCAAGGATGGTGGAGGCTTGCTAGAAAGAGTTTTTGGCATCCGTGAGGTCAAAACAGGGCAGAGATGCGTTAATCCTGCATTATAAATTGAATTAAAAATAGATACATAAATTGTCATTAATGCCTTTAATGCTTTTCTGACAGAGATAATTGAATAAAGCAATATGCTGCAGCAAAACAAAGGTTTCATAATGCAGTATTACAGTACTAATACTGTATTACCCATCATAATTAACTGACATTAATTTAAAATAACTGCTTTAAAGGAAGGATATCGCAGTTTGTTGATTGCCTGTCGCTTCGCCAGTTGTCACATCTTTGGTGGGAGGGACTAAGATGTGGGGAGAAGACTCAAGGAGAGTAATTGAGGATGTAGAAATTGGGAAAAAGGTTAAGGTGTCTTTATGATTTGTTTCTCATGAGAGAGGATCAGCTGGAGTATTGTTGCAGCTTCAGATCTCTGCATTATTCACCAGAGACCTGGGTCCTGTATCATTGGCTTACAAGAAACAAATTTTAAATAATGTAACACTGCTTTTAGAGACATTTCCTGTGTAATTCAAATGCTTTGTTTGGCAAACTTTGTACAATCTGATTCAGGATTCCCCAAACTTTAGCATCTGCTTTGCAGAAATTTAAATTCTGACGCAAAGTTAATAATAAGAATATCCACAGAAAACCTTTCATCACAGAGACAGACACCAGTTTGATTTGACTGGGATTTAAAGTATTAACGCTGACAATCTAACAAAATCCTAATTCTTAGTTGTTACAGAACTCATCTTACAATCATGAAATCAGCTATTAGATCCCTGTTGTTAGCATGTCTCGCTCTCTAAAGCCCAATTTTTAATGAAAACATGCAGCTTGTTTGAAGTTATGGCCAAATGACCAGATCTATATCGGCTACATATTTACCATCCAACTGCATTGTAAGGACAAAATGACCCACTGGCTATGTAAATGTGATCTTTAACAAAAACACTGGAAAAAAATCAAAGTCTTACCAAGTATATTTGTCTCATTTCTAGTCAAAATATCTCATTACACTTAATATAAGACACAACTGCCTAACAAGTTCTATTCCAGCCAGATATAGGGACTTGTTTGAAGACAATACATCTGGAATATCTTGTTAAATGAAAAAGTCTTGAAAACAAATTGTTTTGAGTCACATATCATATGAAACTTTTTTTGACATTTGAAGAGGTTTTTAAGCTAATTTCAAATCTTAAAAGTCCCAAATATCACATCTTATTTCAAGAAATCTTGACAAGCCGATTTTCACTAGTTCCATTGGCAGATTTTTTTTTGCTTATTTCAAGCAAAAACGTCTTGTATTTGTTGTTTTTTCTACTTATTTTTGGAGGGGCATTTTTTCCAGTGAACACTGTGTCCGTCGCATTCTAGGTTTTAGTCAACATTCAGTGAGCAGACGGTGATGAGTCTTTGGTGTGTGAGAACCTGTTCTAGCCACAGTGCTGTGTTCAGATCCCAGTGCAGGCTCTGGTGCAGTTTGTCGAGGCTCTGGAGAACGGCTACAGCAAACACAGGAACCCGTACCACAACCTGATTCACGCCGCCGACGTCACTCAGACTGCCCACTTCCTAATGCTACACACTGGACTGATGGTAACATAAACACACACATGATGCATTTTCTTGTTCCTTACCTGTTGTACTTAAAGAGGATCCTAATCTAAACATCCAAGATTCCCTCACTCTCACAGACTCACATTTATCTCCATAAATATATACGAGTGAATACACACACACACATACAAAGATGTCACTTCATGACTGTACAATAGGGAGGCTGTGTCTCAGTGTCCCTACATGGCCTGTATGGACAGTTAAACATCAGATTAACCTACACAGCTGACTCTGTGTGTGTGTGTTTGCAGCACTGGCTCAGCGAGCTGGAGATCCTCGCAATGGTTTTTGCGGCTGCGATTCACGACTTTGAACACACAGGAACCACCAACAACTTCCACATCCATACCAGGTAACAATCTATTTTTTTTTGTTTACAATTTGTATCAAGGAAACTAATCTAACGGAGCATCTGATCTCTGGTTTTTGAGTGCAATATGTTGTGTTTAGTTGGCATACAGTCCTGTGCCCAATAACTCAGCATTAGTCCCGGCTATTTATCGGCTCTGCCTCTGATCGGCACTGATGGGAACACCAAGGTTCATACACTAAATTTCAGTGAGGATGTTGCACTTGAGGTCACAAGAGTTTGTAAAGCTCACTTTTCCTTCTACCAATTGTAACGTCTAACATGGAGGATCTGAAACTGACAGCAACAAAGATAACGAGACTGATCGATTTTAATTGACTGCAAGACAGCTGGCAGCACCCAACTTGTTTCCAAAGCTGTGATTATACAAGACAACACAGCCTGCAGGAAACAGTGTAATGCCATCCCTTCGTGGTGTTGGTGTCCTGGGACTTAGTGGCAATTTATGAACCAGTTCTGAGAATATTCTAACCCCCAAGAGCTCTGAGGGCAAAGACACTGCAACTGGTGATGGGAAAGGATTAAATCAGCTTATTTTAGCAGGTGTACACGCTTTTAAAAAACCTGTTTAAACCTGCTAATTTTGTTGTAAAAACAGCTTTGTAGTGCTATCTTTGTTTCTATACTGCTCCTATTTCCTGTTTATTGATTAGTAAATGAGTATAATGAGAAAACATGCTGCTGTTGGAGCTTCTGTAAAGCAGATGACTGATTGGACAGCGTTTCTATCCATCAGGTCGGAGGTGGCCATCCTGTACAATGACAGGTCCGTGCTGGAGAACCATCATGTCAGTGCTGCCTACAAGCTGATGGCAGAGGAAGACATGAACATCCTGGTCAACCTGAACAAGGACGACTGGAGGTCTGTTCTCTCATACATTTGTTGTAATATCTTGTGAATAAACTCCTTTCCGCCAGTCTCAGCTGATTAAGATAAAGATTAAGATTAAGATTAAGAATAATTTTATGATGGCAATCATTTAGAAAATGCTATTACCTTGAATGAACCAAATAAACCAAAACTGGCCCCTTACCAAGAACACAATAAATTTGGATTCTGGCCCAGATCTGGCACTAAATGGCACTAGGGTCATCCACTCCCGTTCGCAGCTTTGTCAACTAAGAAAGACCAAAATCTAAATCTAATCTAAACAGTTATTTCCTGATCTGTACCATATATGAAACCTTTAACTGGTCCATGAACGTGTGGAGTGATAGTATTTGGGTTGTCAAGGAGCTGACCAAAACAACCAAATGAACCAAAACTGGCCCAAATCTGTTGTTTATTCAGGAGGTCCGACCTAAGTTAGGACGATCCTAAATGCCCAGACACTCAAACTGGTCCTCACAAAGATACAGACACACAGTTGTGTTTCCATCTCCTCTGACGACCTTTCATTCATTTCCTGAATGTTTACACTACATTTAACCAAACCTTAATTGAGCCCTATATATGTATATATGTATATGTATATGTATATGTATATATATTATTTTTAGCTCTTTTAAAGCTGATTGCACTCTTTCGGTAACTTATCTCTGACGATTGTGAGTATTGGTCATTTGCAGGGAACTGAGGTCTCTGGTGATAGAGATGGTGATGTCCACGGACATGTCCTGTCACTTCCAGCAGATCAAGACCATGAGGAATGCCCTGACACAGACACACGGGTCAGTACTGCAGGCACGATGTGTGACTCCCGTGCTTCACTGCTTTGTGTTAGATACAACAGGCTGTGATTACTACTTTAAACATGAAGAAATGAATTGCAAAGTTTGTTCTCACACTGCAAATATTTTTCCAGTTTTATTAACCTCTTTAAATTATAACAAATAATTTGGGTATCTAATCATAATGAGAAAACATCACATTAAAAAGGGCACATTAAAAACACGCCGCCTCGAGGAGATCCTGTAATTACAAATACATTTCATTCATCACACAAAAATGACTCTCAAACTCCAAAATTTGGCTTCAAAACTATGTAAGCGCTGCTTCCTGGCAGACTGCGATGCTGGTTCATCTGATGGAGACGACCAGATCATCAGTGGGAGTTTGGTGAAATGGACCAACATAAGGTCCTGCAGGCTGCTGGACCAGATTGGCCTGCACGTCCCTGTAGGAGCTCAGACAGAAATAGAACTGAGTCGAACCGGCGTCCAGCCTCCCTCTGCGTGTTTGTCAGTTCGGCTGAAGATGCGGAGGAGTGGAGGAGGGCGGCCGTCACGCTTCTCAGCTCACGCTTGGATGAGATTTCGAGGAGCATGCTGTCATCAGCCTGTCAACTCATTGGTTCTGCTTGTGTTTCTGCTGCTGACTGTGCTCTGCACACAACAAAATATAAACAGGCACCACAGTTTAAAGCCTAATTTCACAGACGCTCACCCTTTTTGCCCCGTCTTTATTACTTAATAGATTATAATTTCTTTGTTGTACTGACCTTATTTTGTTTTCTCTTTCTCCAGTATAGACAAAGTGAAGGTTTTGTCACTGATGCTACATGCTGCAGACATCAGTCATCCTGCCAAAGCCTGGCCACTGCATCACCACTGGACTCACAGTCTGATGGAAGAGTTCTTCAGACAGGTACACGAGTCTGTACTTCTGCTTTTTGTGAAGACCTTATTTGACATAACACATACTGCGACCCTCACCCTGACCAAACCTTTCATCCAAACAAAACTTAAACTGGTCCTCACAAAGCTGGATGGCATAATTAATTATCGGTCGTTTCCATCTACTGCTGTTTGAGGTTTTAATTTCGCTTTTTTTGTCAGGCTCAAGTAGAAAAGGTTTATACAAACCACATAAAGCTGATTTGAATATAAAAAAAAATACAATGTTTATTTTGTCTTGGGATAATGCTTCTTTTTAAAGGGAGATAAAGAGGTGGAACTTGGCCTTCCTTTTTCTCCTCTATGTGACCGCAAAGCTACCATGATCGCTCAATCACAGATAGGTAAGAACAGCCATCAGCCAATGAGGTCAAATATTAGCTACAAATGTGTTTTGTGTTTCTCTTCTCTCTTCAATCTGTCCGTTTCTTTGGTTGCAGGTTTCATAGACTTCATCGTGGAGCCGACTTTCAGCGTTCTGATTGACACAACAGAAAAGGTGATTGGTCCTCTGATAGAAGAGGACAGGAAGGCCATAGAGACTGGAAACAGAAGGTCCAGGTACTACTACTACTACTGTTGGGGATGCACTTGCAGCATAATAAGATAAATTCTCTCTTGCTGAGTGCGCATAAGGACATAAGGTTGGCCCAGAAAATGGAATCTGTGTTACGTCTACTCCACAAAAAGCAGGACTCAACTGCACGACTCCAACACAGTTCAGGGTTCAAACGAAAACTCAGTTCACTTGTCAAAAAAGGGTTCGGTACACGATAATCAGACAATCCAGGCAAACAAATCCAAAAGGGACAAGGCAAAGGCAGAAGTCAGCAAGCAGGCAATAATACAAAAAAAAAAACATGAAACCAATAGCTCGGAAGGACTAAATAAGGCTGGAACGTAAGACACTGAGGTTCAAATACGAACTGGCACAGAGAGGAGGA
This sequence comes from Odontesthes bonariensis, assembly GCF_027942865.1. Taxonomy (NCBI): domain Eukaryota; kingdom Metazoa; phylum Chordata; class Actinopteri; order Atheriniformes; family Atherinopsidae; genus Odontesthes; species Odontesthes bonariensis. Next base: position 31,975,758 of record NC_134517.1, on the reverse strand, counting down.
TTAACACGTACTAAATACACAAAAGAGGGGAGAGGGAACAAGACACAGGGGAATCTAATGAGGGCGGGGCAGCTAATCAAAACTGGAGGGAAAACACAGGAAGTGAAGCGGTCTGAAACGGGAGAAGAGGTAAGTTTCACAATAAAAAAGGAAACATGAATGTAGAAAAATCTAAACACATGACCTTAAGAGGAATGACGAGATGTATCAATCTGAGGTGGATCCAGCTCCACTTTCAAGTGTTTGACATGAACCTCTTCTACTTTCATTCTTAAAACAGAGTATGAGTGACTGTAAGAAAATAATCTAAATCAAACTGATAAGCTACAGGACACTTTACAGAGACAACAAAAAAGGTCAAAACAGGTCCAGTTAAATACAATCAAATTCAATCCAACTGTCCAGTTCATTATGATTGTATTCATAAAAAAAGTGACCCTAACCGACCAACCTACCCCAAACCCAACTGATCACGCTTAAAATCGATTCAAACTGTAAACTGAAACTATAGCAAACAAATCTGAATTTAAGTGTCAATAAATACATTTGTTCAACAGCAATCTCACAAACTGTGTAAGAATAATTTAAATAAATCCTGCAACTCTGTTCCAGCCTAACAGGAAGTGGTTCAGTCACCGTGGACTCAGTACAGAGACACAGTTGTGGCCTCCACGGGAAGAGTGACGACGGACAGATGGACTTTTCTCTGACAGCCATCGATCTGCCGGCTCTGAAGCTCCACCTCTCGAACGTCATCACAAGCAACAAGGACCGCTGGAAAGAGCTGTCTGTGCATGGTATGGAACACGCTCGTAGCTACTAAACATTTACACCTGAAACGATGCAGTTGACATCGTTTCAGAGGAAAATAATTATTTAATAAAAACTGTAAATGACTTTTGTGGTGTTAAGTGATTTATTGTTGCAACTCTAAACTGAACATTCCTGTTCGTGTCTGTCCTGAACAGAGCTGGCCGATAAGGAGAAAGAGGCAAAAGAGAGCACGGAAGTTAATGTCAACTCAGTCATCCAACCCCACGCCTCACCCAGCGACGGTGGACACAACGCGGACAGCTCCCCTGCTGCTGGAACGCATGACGACACGTCACCTGACCGCATGTCCACAGACCACCTGACCTGGAATGGTACGGGCACGACATCACATGCAAACAGTCCGTAAAGTCTTGTTCTCCATCAGCTCACCTGTTGCTGTGGTAACTGTCGCAGGGGCGGAGAAGTTGGAGGAGGAGGATGAAGTGCCTGAAAACGACTGACGACGCTCCGCTGCGAACTCCCCACTTTATCTGACCGTGGCAGATCACCATGGCAACAGGCGGCTCGGCGCGTTCGGACTCCTCTGTGTAAAACACAGCGGCTGACTCGGTGGCCCCTCTGTGGCCCCCAAAGGGCCTCCAGATGTTTTGTTTACAACTGACGACGGACACATCAAACTCAAACAAAGACAACTTTCATCACATCGCAGCTCCTTAGCAGCTTCCCGGTCCATTCAAGGTGGTGAAAGGGTTTTGTGGTTTTAATTAGAGACTAAGAGCACAGCCATTTATCACACAAGTTGAAAATTTAACATTCAAAATGAAAACTATGGCAGTCAGGTGAAGAAACCAAAGAGCGTGTAAAGGCTGAATAATTCCAGTCCATGATTAAGACTAAATGTTAAGGCTAAATGTTGGTTATCAGGAGGAATGAAACACGAAGTTGTTAAGGAGCTGTTTTATGACTTTTGTGATTGCCGTGGAGGACAGCGACAGGTGTCGTTAATCATACACCTCTTATTATGTGTAATGAGTATCAGGAATGGTTGCTGCTCTGTTCTTTGTTCCAGATTAAATTCTCAAACATGTTGTGCTTCTGGCCACACCCCGAGCTGTGACATCAGAGCTGTTAAACATAATAGAAAGAGTGCATTTGACGTAATCAGAGATGTCATGGCACAGAGTCATAAAAAGAGACTTGACTCGTGCTGTTTGAAGACTTCAAAAACACTGAAAACACATCAATTTGCCCAAAGGATTCAAAAAGAAGTTTTAAAATCATAAGAAAAAACATATGGATAGCCTTAATTCATATGATACAACTGCAATCCAGGTGGGTAAAAATCACAATTGTAGGACAATCTAACAAACCATAAACTAGGTAGTCTATTTAGTATCTTCCATTTATTGTTTGTGTAACTGTCATATTTCACTAGCATTTAGTGGAGCAAACCTCTGTAATAGCACTCATTTTAGTCTGCATTGTGGATGAGGGCTGGATGTTAGCTCCTCATGACCATTTTAGTGTAACAGTACAGAAAGTGGCTTAACTTTTAAAATTCAAATTAAGTGCAATTCCACAGCTCTGCATCTCAACACTAACAAATTTAACTCATTAAGAAATTTCTGCCATTTCACTGTGGAACTCGCTTCAGTCAAGGGAAACCGTCCCTTATCTACATGATTTAAAAACAGAGTTAAAGCTTGTGTCACCATGATCAACATGTTTGAACCCACAGAGGAGCAGAGCAGCAATGAATCAGTGCGCACTTCTCCACATCTTTACATGTAACCACTTCACAGGACGTGTTTTACAACTTGTTGTACTTTAGGCCAATATACCTATAGCATAGCATAGCATAACATTGTACTATCTACTGTCATTGTATAAAGTGTGGAGAGGGACTTTCCAGACGTAGATAGAGAGCCGAAGAGGCTTGTGCAGTCGTCTGAAAATCAGAATATTCCTTTAAACCAACAGGAGCTCGGAGTTCAGACAGAGTCTATTCTCTGTTATGTTACTGTCACATCTCCTGACTGTGAATAAAGACGTGCCCACCATAGTATCACCATGGTGATGACGGCAACATCAGTTTCTATAGCAATGGCCTATGAGCACAGGGTGGCGCCAAAATGGCTGACAGTACAAACTTTAGATCCTCTGAGCACTGTGTTTGTTAATGCAATGTGTGCTACAGTCATTGTGTGCTCTTTGGCTCTGTGTGTGAATGAGTGTGTGCGTGTGAGTGTGTGTGCGTTTGTGTGCATTGTGTGCTGTACAGCTGTTCACTGTATTATTGTATTAAACATTATGAACTCCTGTCCTCTGCTGGGATCATTTTATGGTTACGTCTTGCATTGGATGGTTATAATGAACACATTGGTGGTTTAGTATGAATTTATAACTTTTTTGTTTTACTTTTTAATGGAATACACTTGATAGCTGTTCAAACAGCTTTGAAATTGGTATCACAAATTACAAAACAGCACTGAAAAACAACCAAGAGCAGATAGCATGTGCAATTGCAGCTTGGTTATTTGTGAGCAAAACTTTTCCTTTTAAAGGGGATATACAGTAATATGGAGAAAAATATAACTTTCTCTTTGCCTTTTAGAGCATATATTTGGTTGTCTGAAGTCACCAACTCAAAGACTCTATAACCTACACCAAAAATCTGTCATCTGGTGAGCGGGGGAAGACTTTACAAGGTTATCCTCCCTCTGCATCTCTGCCCAGCTTCAGCATCAGATGATGCTGCATTTGTTCAAACTCTTTTGCTATTCCTTTTTACTTTGCCATCACCGTCAAACCTCCCTCGCGCTTTGTTAAATGTTGTATATCACAGCAAAAAAAATCTGACTTCCAAATGGCGCCGAGCAGCAGTGAAGTCCAGAGTTTATGGAGCCGATATGTGACTGAGGGATAATTATGTGAGCTCTCACTGATGCTATTAACCAGCCAGCAGCCATTACGTTCTGCTGTACCTCTTTTAACAACTTGGGCCATTCAACATGACTCTTGACAAGGCTGTGCCTAAAAGAGGGATCAGTAGCCGCAGATGAGGGAAATGTGAGTATTTTTGCCGAGCATTTTTCTATCAGTTTGCTGTGTGGCCTGAGCTCTCAGGTTACTTACTGTATGCTCTCTCAAATAGTAATAATGTGCTTATTAAGTGTTACAGATCTCAAGAGAGGCCGACCCTGAGGACAGGAGGGGCGGAGCTGAGTCTGATTGGTCAATTTATACCCTAAAATAATAACCCAGAAAAAACATCCTAATCATCTTCTGTTAGTCTTCATTTTATGAATAATTACTTCCATTAAGTTAGATTCAATTTTTTGGGATGTTTGGTTTCCCTTTATATATCTTTTGTGACAAAACATGCACTTTCAAGTTACAAAATTACACAAATGGTTATAGAATCGCTACAGATTCTGCCACCAAAAACAAGTTAAACAAATGTTGTTTTTCTTGTCATTTAACGTAGTTAAAAAAAATCCATTTTTCTCATTGCTGAAGTTGGCCTCCTGAAATACACATATGGACATATACAAGAAAAGGAATGTGGAGTTTCTGGACGCAAAATGAACGAGACGAGTAATCCTGCAGTAAAGTACAATCACTGTTGGAGGGTTTGATAATCCTCTTAATTCTAGTTAAACCCTCCATTTTGAGTGACAAGGTGCAGTGTAGCTTGGTCTCATTACGTAGAAAGTCCAGTCATGCATTTACTTTTCATGTCATGGTAACAACTTGTCCTGTTGAAATATGACATCCTGCCGTGGAGTTTTATCCCCACCACTTACTGTCTCATTTTAACACTAGAGAATGACATGGAGAAAACGTATGCTGTCCAGTGTCATGAGACTACATTAAACAGAGATTATGTCGTGGAATACAATAGCCAGTAACTGTCTATTTCAATTGATGTATTCATAAAGTATATTTAAAACAACGTGAGTTGAGCCAAGGCGCTGTTCTCTAAAATGTCAAGATATTACAAGTGAAAATTCAGGGGTAAGCATGAAAAATGCTGAGAGGTGCTGAAAGACTACAAATGTCAATGAACCTCCCATTTCAACCTTGCTCTTCACTGCAGCAGCCAGCAGGGAGCAGGGAGCATTTTATTGTTATGGTCTCATTCTGTGGCTGCACCGCAAATATCCATCACCAGAGGGGAGCACAGACTTATTTTGTTGATAACAGACGCAGTCACATCAATACCAACGGCACTTTCTGCTGTTTAACCACTGATTAGTCCAGTTTAGAGATGCCTCAAGTATCTTTAATTACAATAAGTAATTTCCTTATTAACAGAAGTCACAACACACACACACACACTAAAACAAAGTTGTCCCCTCTCTGTAGACCCCTGAAAATGAACATTATCAAGATGTACAAGCGTTTGAAGTTGTTGCTTTTTTTGATTGACTACATGGTTTTGTTCTTTTTCTTTTGGGCACTTTAAACTTCTGGCCAAAAGGGTGCTTGAAGGTCTTTATAAAAGGGCAATCAGGTGATGAAGTATCCCCCCTATAATTCTCAAAAGATTTTGTTTTATGACTCATTGTTCCCATCAGTACCATATTTAACACCTGAACATAATCCAGTAGCATACAGACAAGTGTATAGACTTTTTGGTAAACAACTCGCCTCACAAGAGTGAACAATGTCGCTGTTCACAACAATTAACCATTACAGATGATAATTTGCAAGTGTAGCGGTTAAAGTTCACAAGTTACAGTTTCCCCTCCCCTGAAATGGCAAAAAAGAGAAAAAAAAAATCAGCTATTGCAGCTTCTCTGATTGGTCAGCAATTACCATCCACCGTTCAAAAAGTATGGAAAGCATTTTGGGAGTAGCGAAATTAGTCCATGCTTCTGAGAGCAAGATGGGGAATAGACATTTTTATAGTTTTTATGTGGAATCAAAAACTCTAAAATACACACCAGTCTACACACCAATTTAGTCATTCTACACGCGTGTGGTGCAGTGAAAAGCAAATGAGTGCACTCTTCTGTGTATCTGTTCCAACTATCACATTGGTGTTGTTGCCACAGAAGGAGAGAATACTGCAAAGAAATATATACTTAATAGACTTTAACAATGAAATTCATCTGGGAATGATTTCTGTCTCATAGATATTACAAAATACACAAAAACACCTTTTTAAATTTCCAGAGCTTTCTGTTATTTTACAAAAGAGACGAGTTGAAAGAGGCTGCTCTGGCTTGTAGACATTTTTTGTGATAGAATATGTATGAACCACTCTGCATGCACTTCATTTGTTGCACTGTTTTCCATTATGTGAGTTGGCTGAATCCAACTGTTAAAGTAACATTTGACTATTTTTTTATCCTCTGGCTCCCCCCGTAGCTGTTGGATGTAACATTACTGTGACAAAAACAAATCTCTGTGTGAGCCGTTCACATATACAGCCATACCTATGACTTTGTTGTTGTGTTGAGGAGGCCATGCACAGCCCCCAAGAATGCCAAGCAATTCTATGAAAAGCAAAACGATGTGATACGGGGCTGGAAACCAAACTCATGATCTGCCGTATCCCAGCCGCTGGGCGCTCGAGTGAAGTTTCAGGCCGAGAATGTGCATTAAAAAGAAAATACAAAATGTCAGTGTACTACAAGTCAGAAGAACAAAGTTTTACGGTTCAAGTACTTCTCAAGTGTTGCTTTAAGTTTTTTATTCAAAACATGATAGTTTGACTGTAAAGCTAGTGGCTTGTTAGCTCGTTCGCTACTTTACTGATCAAATTTCCTGGCAGGCCATAGGTTTGTCACCAAAATTTCAGTGTACTCAAAGCAAATTCCAGAGTGGACAAAAGGTTTCTCACATCCATCACAGATTACAGCAACTCTCACTGGACTAATTTAACTTTTGGTGGATTTGTGAACAAACACACACTAGTGGAAACAAGGTGTTGGGCTCAGATCAATCTCCAACCAGTCCACAAACGCAAAGGCTGATGTCACAGTGGATCCATATTTTATGTTCAGTCCCTGGATTTATTTCACAGTCAGTGTGTGTCAGACTCAGCAGAATGCAAACAACTTGTGTGAACAACAGAGTTTGGCTATTCAAGGAGTCAAACTAACAGGCACAAGCAGGAGCCTGTGAAACCTGGCCAAGCTCATTATGATTAAGACTGCAAGTCCGATTGGCACCGCTTGACAGTAAACATGCCTCTGTCAGCAGCTGAACACGGCTTCAGCTTTGCCAGTTTAATTTAAGCAAGTGGCACGGCCCCGATCAAAGGTCGGGACTCTGATCACTTTTTTAAACCCATCGATTTATTGTATGTTTTGGCACACTTCCATCGGACACATTACCTTACATTACTGATCCCACCAGCGCAGTGTGGAAACATGGTGTGGCCTCAGCAAATAGTGAACACTTGAGCTAGATCAAAACATACTGTAAGAGCAGGAAAACAAAAAGAAAAGAATATGAAATGTATGTTTCATATCTCATGGATAAACATGAGTGGCTTTAATACATGCCAACAATGTGATATCAAACAGACTTTCCGTCACATTTATCAAACAAAGAAAGCAAATCATGTGGTACAAAAGCAAGATGGGGACAATTTCGTGTTTCTCATATTCACGTTTTATTTCAAAGGTGTCCTGACAGTTCCTGCAGCTGATGTAAAAGCTGCTTAGGCATTACATCCAACATAAGGAACACATGCATCCATCCATTTTTCTATTCTTAATCCAAATTAGGTCGCAGGGTGGGGGTGGGGGTGGAGCCTATCCCAGCTGTCATTGGGCAAGAGGCGGGGTACACAGTGGACGGTCGCTAGTCCATCACAGGGCCACACAGAGACAAACAAAACTATGCACGCTCACACTCACTCCTAGGGACAATTTTGCAGTCACCAATTAACCTAACACGCATGTTAATGGGTGGTGGGCAGAAGCCAGAGTACCCAGAGAGAGCAAAGACCACATCCAGTATTTAATACATGCACAGAACTTAAAAAAAACAATTGTCAACATTTAGGTTTTTTCTTTATTGCATCTTTATCAATAAGCAGGGCACCCTCTTCCTTTGTTTGTGATGAATCTGGAGGCTTGAATCTGCTGAAGGCCGAATGTCATGCCAAAATATGACAGAGGACTGTAACTGTACGTCACACATTTCAAACTATGCAAGAAGCCAAGTAATTCCACTATGACCGAAAACCGCTGTTGTCCTCATGGCTACAACTCTTCACCCTACGTTGTACTGACACATTCCGCTAAACAGAAGGAACAATGATACGGCATGTGTCAGACAATCGGATTAGTAAAAGTTCCTGTCTGTGTTTGTCTTTTGTAAAGCTTAGTCTCCACCAAGGGTTGAATTGGGATTAGTTATGTGGGGGAGGACTGTAAAATATGAATAAAACTAAGGAGACACATCCATCTGATCTGCACACCACTTTGAGTCATTCCAGACACAGTTGGTAAAAGCAAATAATAAAATCCTACCTTAAGTGCACTCTCCTGTGTTTCCATATCAACTATAACAAAGGTGTTGTTGCCACTCAAATATTTAATAGAAATATGAATTGAACAGCATTTTATCAGTTAGATTAAACTGGAATTGATTTATGTCTTACAATATTACAAAATACACACATTTCCAGAGCTTTCCATTACTTCATAGAGTCCCATAAAATTTGAGTCACAACTTCATCATAATCTTGAAAACGCTCTTAAAAAGTAATCATAACGCAGGAGACACAAATGACTTTGGCACATTTCCACTTTTAAGAAGTCTGCTTCACTCATTTCTTCATTTAGCTTTAAACATGAAAGAAATTATGTTTCTGTAAAAGACATTTATGTGAAAAGGGAATTATAAAAAGCTTAAATAAGATATATTTGATTGTATTTTGCTTGCATGATAGGTATATATTTTTTCAATATGACCAAAGAATGAGGCAGATTAGCACACATCATGTTGCCATGGTATCATTTTGACATTGTGCTCAAACCACTGACATCCAGACAGTGCTGAGAGATGTTCAAGCTACCTTGTTCTACAGTTTACTTTGACTTCGAGTTTAGGATATCAGCAATTTGCATTCTGCGGTAGCACCATATTTCCATCAAACCTTTCTGTCTTTAGCTATCTGTCTCTCATGCATGACTGAATGAAGTGACTGAGGTCGTTGATCTGCTCCGTAAAGCCATTAAGAGAGAAAAGAGATTATAGGAGGAGAGATTGTTGGAGGAGTGTGCAGCAGGAGAGCTATTTTCTTATGTGCTTTAGGACATAATCAAACGGGAAACTAAGTCTTGTTTCTGACTTATGGCTTTGTTCTGTGACTAGCGCGGGTTGCTATAGACACAAAACTAGAAAAAGATTTGGTAAGGTGGAGGAGGAAGGGCCAGATATAAGTGGTGTGTTTACAGGCAAAAAATGTAGCTGTGCATACATTAAAAAATATATATACGTCACTAAATATACGCTAAGATAAACAACCCATAACAGTCCCAATGAGCCCTCAGTTATTAACTTTATAAAGAAAATGTTCTCAATTCTGTCCTACGAAAAAATGTGCAGAAGTACAAAAACTTCAAAATCGTATCGCTGGTCATGTATAAGAAATCAAGTGTTGATGAAACTCACATCATCCAAACCACCAGGCTTGTACCTTTCATGGTCATTTGCATTCAGATATGCCCTCAATAAACACACTTAAAAACCACATGGAAACTGCCTGTGAAAAGAAACTCGACTGATGCAGAGATCGAGTTGCTTGTTGCTGAAATTTAAGCAAAACCAGAGGTTTTAGTCAAGTTAATCTATTTTGCGCATTTCATGCATGAGGCAACACAATGGGCTTTACAGAGATGAAAACTCAAAAAACAAAACATTAATACACAAAAAAATGCTGCCCGAGAGAAAGTGATATCTGCAGTTAGTGCTGTAGGATCAGAGAACTCTTTACTGAAAACAAACAAAAAGAGGAACGGTTTGACATAAAAACCATAAAAGCAAACTGATGCGACTCTTCTGTATTGGGAGGATGACAGGGCACAGCAGAACGTGCACCTTTGGATGCACATATTGCCAGCATCCCTGGAGATACAGCTCTGTCCTATTTGATTTAAGCTTGTTGTTGATTTATCCAAAAGAACTGAATGTATTTCGAACCCATGGAAATGATAGATTCCCACACGGATGGCACAATCTGGCTCTGTGATGTTTGGGAAATGCCCAATCTAACTCCTACCTCATGCTGGAAAGTGCTGGCAGCTGAAAACCCCAGGATGACAAACCCTGGATACGCACCAGAATAGCTTTTGTTGTAGCTGGTATCTCTCTGCAACACTGGTTCCAAATCACAGCATAAATCTAATAGGTTCTCTTTTGGGAAGCCACGATTTCTTTTCAAATATCTCTCTGTTACCGGTGTCACTCTTCTTTTTGTTTGAAATACGCATCCATCAGCTGAATCGAATCTTATCTTTGTGAAGTCTGTATGATCACTTTAACATGTGACAATGTTGGAAAGAAAGTACCTGCATCCTATGGTCAATTTTTCAGCTGTACTTTATACAATAAAACACTGAATGTTCTGTATCAGTTTAGCTTTTTCTCCCCCAAAACAATAATCTGATCGTTCACTGTCATAAACCAACTGTTTCACCGTTGAAATGAAGCCAGCAGCACTCAGATCCATTCGTTAACCTCTATCATCGTGCTGCTGCAGGGCAGGGGGTTTGGAAGAGAGTATGAGAAAGTAGTTTGGAATAAATGACTGATATGTTAATATCTATAAAAAAGCAAAAGACTCCTGGAATTCAGAAAATAATGAAAAACTCAACAAACTGCCCGCCTGCCGATCATTTATCAGTCTGTTTAGATGTGAATAAAGCGTCTGTCTCATTGTTGACAATCATTGTGTCTGTTCTTTATTTGGGCTGATGGCGTGACTAATACCATCAAACTGAGGGGGAGGAAGAAGGCTTGCCACAGAGAGGATTATAATAATTGGATTGTGAATCTAGTCTTTTGGTTTGCTAAAAGGGAATGTTACTAACTATGTTTGCATTATCACCCACATTTTATTCCCACTGCTGATGAAAAAGAGGTCCAGGTGCACAGAAATGACACCCATCAGAATAAAATAGGATGGAGGCAAAAGCTGAAATTAATCTCAGGGACAATTTAGATACTTGTTGTTTGCACTTATTTGAAAGACTCATCTCAAGCAAGAAAATCCACTTTTATATACTCAATCATTTAACCAAATGTACACAGAGGCAAAAAAAACAACAACAAAGAAAAATACAATATAGGGAAATAAAAGATGAAAAACACAAAGTTGGATGGAAAAATGTACTGAATCAAATAAGAAATATCGCTGTTCTACAAGAGAAAAAAGTCCATAACAGAAATATTCCATGAACTCAGGACAATATCCAGTATTAGTTTAAACATCTGTTGGAGAGAAGTACAAGTTTAAAGTCCCCTTCTGCTAAAGAATTATGTTTTTAAGCTGACTAAAAATAAAAGCATATCATGAACAAAATCAGCCACCACTGCCATGCCTAAAGCACCACAAACATCACCAGAAAGGTAAAGTAAGACAGCTGCAGTGTTCTGTTCATTCTCAAGTGTTTCATTCCACAAGACACAAAGTCCACAGCAACAGGTTTTATTTCTTTTTACGCATTTGGCAGACACTTTTATCCAAAATGACTTACAGGTAGGGTAAGGGGGTCTTGCCTAAGGACCCCAACTGGGGATAGTACCTTTCATGCAGGGGATTTGAACCCAGGTCACTTTAACGAGAGGTGGCAATCTTACCATTACACTAACCACTCCCTGCACTTTCACAATGTGTTCAAGTGACACCAATTTACGTTTCTGAGCTGGAAATCAAAGCTACCTCCTTGGGGGTAGAAAAGGTTCTACGTCACATTAACAAGCATAATTTTTTGGTTGTCTGAAGACATATCAATGTTAGGAACACATTGTGATGACCCTTTTGTCACTTCCTGTTTGGGAGTTCCTGTTTAAGTCTTTAAAACTTCTGGATTTGGATTAGAAAAAGACTAATGTTGTTGGGGCTAAAATACATTTTTTCCACTATGCCACTCTCATGTTAATGGACTCTATTATTACACTTTAAATGCTGCCGCTCCCCCCAACCAGTAAGGTTGTTTATTCTTGTCAGGCTCTTACAGTCTCTTATATCGACATTGGGAGAATTTTCTGGTCTCCATCCCAGCCAGGAACAATCTGGAGATGTACAACCACTGTGCTGATTCTTAGACAAGTTGTAATAAGAAACGTTTGCAGCTTAGGATCCAGGCATTCCCCTCACTTGTTGATAGATACAAAAATCAGCTAAAAGACAGTAAATAATGAATATGAACTCCAATCCAAATGATGTCATGTTTTACTTGGTAACTATTGTGAGCAGATAAGGAACATAGAAGTTGAGTCAGTGCCAGGTTCACCCTCATTTCTCTACAGCTCATAAGTGAAGCACAACTTTAGGAGATGCCCGATAGTGCTTTGTTTATGAGCTTGTTCAGCCATTTTAACTTCTCCTCAAAACAAACATGATGCGTTACTGGGTTAGTTTGACATTTGGGGAAGTAAGTTCTTTTTTTATGCACTTGAGGGTGCGTTCAGGAGATGTTTGGCATCAGGTTGAGGTTTTGAAGAGGCTCTGTGAGGGACTACTTCACTGTTAAACAAGAAACTCCAACACAAATCTGTGCTTTTGAGGCTACACAGGCTGCATAATCAGGAAGCACTGCTCTGAGTGTTTCCAAAACCACTTCCCTCAAAGGCTAAGCTTAAAGTTAGCTGCTGATATTATGTTTTCATCTCATCAAACAAAAACAAAGCTCATGTTTGTGAGGATGTACTGAGCATCATGTGTGTCTGAGCAGACGGTTTTTGATCAGTTTGGTGAAGTCAGAAGAAGAAACTCTCCATCTCTAATGAGAACACTTGAGCTCTGCGACTTGATGTTGCTCATCATCTTCACCTGTGAGCTGAATTTTAATTCTTTGTAGCCTCGTGCTGAGCTCCCAGACATGTCTCCTAACTATTCACAAAGCTTAGAGTGCATTGAAGTCCTCCTGTGGAAGTGGTGGTTTAATGCGGGTGTGATGAAGTTGCTGAAATACTTCATTACAAGGTAGATAAAGATTTTACAATGCAGGGCTTTCTGAAATGCATTTCTGATGGGGATAGATGACAGCATACTGTATCTTCACAACTGAGCACGGTCTTTGTGACATTGCCATGCCGCTAACTCATCTTTATAGCCCAAGAAAACAGTGGTCATACTCAATACTTTCTCTTTTGCATTTATTATCTTCCTCTCACATAATCAAGCTCCACATGAGATCTAGAGAAAGACAGTCAAGCAGGGCTTGCTAAATTTTTAATTTAGTTCCTCATAAATTTGATAAGCCGCCATGTGCAGTAAGCTGGACTGTATAAATGTAATGAAAATGTGAATGAGCTCACCACAGAGTTTGTCCTTTCGTTGCATAGATGTTTGTTATTGTACAGCTGGAGAGAAAATAATGTAACAGAGATTATTTCGAGACTAAGGTGAGTCAGGGAGCCTATCAGTAGATGGCATTCAAAGGCTGTTTAAAGAAGATAAAAAAGAACTGATTCGTAAAATAACTTTGACTTTCTACTTCTTTGCAGACCACATTAACTCAAGATATTTAATGTTTTTTCTGGTGATTTTTAAAAATGTGTTAATATACATGCATTCTAAAATTTGGGATGGAGGCACTTAGGGATTAAAAATTAAGTGATAAAAATGATGTAATTTTAAACAGATGACATCAACGGGTAATTATTATTATTATAGTCAGAAGACGAGTCTTTGAGGAACCAATGGGCAGAGGATATCCAGTTTGCCAACAAATGTGACAAAACTCTGTTAAAAAAAAAAGAATATTTATCAAAGAAAGACTGGAAGGGATTAGCTCATTTCTCCAACTACTGTGCAGGATATTATGAAGCCACTCAAGGAATGTGGAGAAATTACAGTGTGTAAAGAACAAGGGAGCAATTCTAAGGTGGTCACCCATGTTATCTGATCCCGCAGACAGCACTGGATCAGGAACCGTCATTCAGTAATAACTGACACAACCACATGGTTATAGGTGTGGGTAACTGTGGGAAACTTACATTCACAAATGCCACCTCAAACTTTACTGCAAGTGATGTTAACTTTATCCAGAGGTGGCGCCGACTTCTCTGGGCCTGGAGGCATCTGGGATGGACCATCACACAGTGGAAACTTGTGTTGATCAGATCAGTCGACGTTTCAGATCTTTGTTAGAAGAAATGGACGCCGTGTACTCTCGACCAAAAACCAAAAGGAGCATCCAGACTACTATCAACTGGGGTTGTATCAGTTCCCTTGGCAAAGCTCATTTACACTTCTGTGATGGCAGCATTAATGCAGAAAAGTTGACTGTCTCTCCAGGACTTTCATGATGTGCGATGTTTGGGTAACTGGTCTATAGTCACTGAGGGCAGATGCCTGAGATTTTTTTGAATACTGGAACAGAGCAGGATATCTTCGACAGCACTCAAACTTTCTCCTGACTCAGGCTAAGGTTGAAGAGGTGCTGTAGCATCCCACACAGCTGTTGAAAGCCTTCAGGACCCTGGGACCGACACCATTTAGACCTGCAGCGTTGTTCTGGTTCAGTCTCTCTTGTTCTCTCTAGACTGCTGGAGACAGACAGGCTGTATGGGAGGCAGAGGAGGTCTCAGTGTGTCCTGATCTGAGGGAGATGTTATATAAAAGCATAACTGAGGTGGAGGGTGACATTATGGAGGTGTGACAGGGAAACTATGAGGTCTTTGCAGCTGGAGACAGGGTAGGAGAATGCTGAGTGTTATTCTGAAGTGAATCTTTTAAAAAAACATGTTCAGTTCAGTCGTTCTGGCAACATTACAAAGTGGTAAAAGCTTTACTCACCCAGGGTTATGGATTATATTGTTATTGTATTGGAATGTGCTGTAGGCCTGAAATGAAAACATGAATGTAAATGAACAAATAAATGAAAAAGTTGAGATGACGTGCCTTGGGTTTGTACAGTGTTTAATGAAATGAAAGCCAAAGTAAATGTAAGAATCCCCAGGTTTATTTTTTTTGGGGTGTATTTGCTTCCCTCCCTTGTATCTTTTTCTTGTGTTTTCGCTCTTCTCATTGAGGATGTGAGATGAGAAAGGGCACCAAGTGAGTTTAGTTTGCTTTGAATGAACTGTTGTTTTAGTTTAGCCCCGATTAATCATCGTTTTATCTAATTCTAAGAATTGTACACAGCAAAGCTTTGAAATCACTGACCGGTAGTGTTGGAGGACCTGAAACAAGATACTTATAGAGCAGCACTGTATGCTTCAGACATAGAGAGGAAAAGGTTTGATTAACTGATCACTTTTCATCCATATCACAGCAATAAATTTTTCACGATACGTCACATTTTCCTATTTTATTTTCTAAAATTTGACTTTATGGTACGATATGACACAATGATTCATACACAGCAGGGTGCGTTATGTTTTACGGATGTGGGTCGCTTCCATTCCATGGCATGGGGATATATCAGATGTAATAGTATTACAGTCTTGATTTGGTGACGCCAGATGTCATAACAGAAAAGCACACTGGAGACAGACCTGTTCAAAGACCCTGAGGCGGAGTGAGTTACATTGCTGTTATGAAAGCTGTAAGGAGCACTGCTGAAATCTAAAACAGTCTGAACAGAAAGCCACGATGACGATGACGATGATCTGGTTAACAGAATATTAGTTTTGCATTAAGCTTTGATATATATATATTTTTTTTGTCTATTTATGTTAAAACATTATGATCAATTAGTTTTTTGTGCCATATGCAGATGAGTGGAACTCACCTAGTTGAGTAGAACTGTGCTGAATAACACTTTATAAATCAGTAGGTTAAATTGAGGATAACAAATTATTAAATAGAAATAAAAATCAGTTGACAAACTGTTAAAAAAATTGAAGTGTAGCACAGAGATGTGTGATTGAAATCTGCGGAGATTAGAGTGTAGGGCTTGTCACCAGGCAACAACTGAACATATTGCATACAGCGATACAGCTTGGTGAACTCTGTCAGTAGATAATATGCATAGAAACTCACAGGAATAGATCAATATTCAGGATGCAGACACTTCCATTCAGTAACATTTCCAGGAAAACATAATCGCTTAGCAAGTGTTAAAGCTGGGCCTCTTTGAAGCTGGGCTCTTTGAAGCTCACATCCCATATGATGATTATTGAAAGAAATGTTCTAAAGTTCCTCCTCCTCGGTCTCCATTTTGCTCCTGTCCTACATCTGTGGTGTCTCCTCTTGAACTTGTCTGGATTTGGAGTCTTATCTCTCATCACTTGGAAATTGGAAAGGTCATTCAGCTGCTCCCACTGGTAAACGGCTCTCCTGCTGGCATGGTAACTCATCATAAAAGATATTAAAGAGGAAAAAAAAGCAGAAATCCCTTCAGCAACAAAGCATTTAAACCAGCTTGGATAAATCCTTTAAACATCAGATTGTTAATGGGGGAAAGAAATGGAACACAAATGGAAAGAAAGGCGACAACATGGCCAGAGCTACTGTGGGACGAGGGGTGTTGTGATAAAACAGTATTCATGATAACACACGTTTGATGAAATTACAATCTCAGCTAGGGCTCTCATGATGTTATGCTCAAAATGATTCATGATAACACACTATCATGCTGATATACACATACATTTTATCAGCTAAGATCAAATCAAGATATTTACACGTGTATATTTTTTACACAATATTGATATTTCATTATTTTAACAATCATTAACAACAGTATGAGCCGTCACCTGCAGTCTCAGATGATAAAATCTTAATCTTACCGAATGCAGACTGGCTTTTGTACAATTACTAGAATTCCTGACCCCTGATTTTGAGCTCGATTCAACTGCCATCATGTAATGGCTCACGTTTTTGTCTTTCAGTTTCTGGAGTTAATTTAGCAATTGGATCTGATCTTCTGGTTTCAGTTCCTCTTGTGTTTTTATTGTCTGCTCAAAGTCTTGTTTTATTTCTCTTTCTCTGTATCATATCAGGTTTCTAGCTCTTGGTTTAAGCGCGTTTCAGAAGGGTTTTCTTTGTCACCCGTCATCATCTCTGGATGTGCTTTTTGTCTTGTTTCTTGATCATCGTGTTACCACCTGTTCCCTGTTCTCATTACTCACCTGCACCCATTCATCTAATCACCTCTCTCAGTACGTGTTTTCTTTGTTCTTTGATTCATATTCATCTGTCTTGTTTCCCAACTCCATCTGGTTTGCAGGTTGTTTCGAGTTTGGTTCATAGATTTCCCGGTTTTGGCAGCTTTTTTAATTTTCTAAAGAGTTTTTGGTGAAATTAAAGTCTTCAATTCTGTCAACTGTCTAGCTGCTCATCCTGCATTTGGATTCCCCATTACCATGAATAATGATAAGAAAATAACTTTTGACACCATGATTATATCATTAATGTGGATCTTTTTTTCCACAATAATTGTGCAATGAAAATTAGAAATCCTGCAGCTCTATTCTAGGAACCTGCCCAATGCAGTAGCTGTTATAAGAGAATTTTATGGAAAGCCGTGTTGTTTCTGTAACTGTACATATATTTTGGACTTTTTTAGCCATTAATGCAGAAAAATCAGTCCTTTTTTTGACATTTTCTTGCACCATACTGCACTGACACACAAAGAAGCTCTGTAAAATGACCTTTAAGTGCCATTTAACAACAAAAAAACGTTTAAATAAGGTGTTTTGCCATTTGTGTTCAGCACCGTCACAGAGATATCTCTGATAGATAAGTGTTCTACTTAAAGTATTTGTGCAGCACCGAATCCAACAGGGGAAGAAATTCATATTCCCACCCTAGTTTAGTTTTGAAAGCTAAGACAGATTTACCTTCAAGCCGGGCTGGTTTCACCATCTTCCACATTCTTTATCTGCGTTTTTAAAATACCAAACCTTGACTCTTATCTTTGAATTTCACAACCACTGCAGCTGCTTATGCACTCATTAGAAAAAGTGCTACACCGGTGCGCTGTAAGCATTTCTATTGAACCCACATAATTCGTAAATAATGAGCATCACTTGCTGCATGACAACAAAACTATGATGAGACAGGAGAAGGCATTTAAAAACGTGTTATCATAACAGTGTGAGGGTGTTATTTTACGCCGGCGGAGTTTTTGGAGTGATGACAGCAGAGATGGTGTGTGTGTATGTGTGTGTTGACCTATCAGAAACATAATCCAACATGGTTGAATACTCCGAGTCATCTAATTTGAATAACACAGTTCAGTACAAGGAGACAGTAAAAACAGCTGAAACTGACTTGTGGTTGGTTATCAGAGGACTGCAGATCCTACACCATACACTGCTCATGCAGTTTGTGGCTCCTACCAGATCTGCATGGGAACCAGGCTTCTGTAGCCTGCTGTGACACATTTCAGCCTCTGCTTTGTTGTAGACTATCAGCTACACCGAAGACTCATTATCCTTATTCCCATAGCGTATCGATTCTGTTGCTACTTGGCACACTTGAGCTGCAGCACTACCTGAAACAGCAGGACACGGTGTCCTTGATATTGTATATTACTTTGTTACTTTAGCTCCTTGTTTCATTCATTTTAGCATTAAGCAGTGTGCTTAACAGTACATTACATTAGTGTTTCTTTTTTTATGTGGTCGCTTCATTCCTCTTCTGGTAAGTTGTTGACTTTGCTTGGACAGGACATACTGTGTCCTACCAACTTTTTTCTGCACTTTTCAGCATATAATCAGGTGTTTGAAGTCCCCACCAACCTAAAATCTCCTACACAACATAACCCTGTCATTTTGTTCTGAGTTTCCTGGGCCTGAATAGATCTCCTTCAGTTAGCAGTTCAGATTTTGAGGTCATGCTGTTATGTCACAGCATCAGCTCAGTGTAAATCATTCCCAGCGTCCACATCTTTATCTCCACCCACAACTTAGCATCATGTTGCTTTCGTTGTACCTTGGAAGATGTAAAAACTCAGTCATTCAGTCACTACTCAGACCTGATGACAACAGGTGAAGATGGGAGCGTATAGCGTCTGCATCACCCTCAGTGGGGGGCAGCACATCAAGAAGAATGGTCTGAACATTTGCAACAATGTGGGCTAAAACAAACCAAGTTTTAGCCCACATTGTTGCAAATGTTCAGACCATTCTTTCTAAGCAATATAACTATTATCATAACTATAACAGGTTTAAGTTATAGACAAAAGTCAGTTTAAGACGAAATATTCACAAGACTGTTTTTTTCGTTGTAGTTACTCTGTTGGTCCGCTGGAAGCTGTGAGCAATCAGCAGTCTCAAAGTGTGTTTACACTTCTTTTACACTTCCACCGTGAGTGATTGCTGAAGGATCAGCTGTTGAATATTTAATGCTGTTTTCAGCACATTTCCTTTCATGCACACGCTCCTGCACTCGCAGCCGTGATGAAAACTTCGTCAGAGGAGTGCTGTCTCAATTAAAGTCATTACACGGCCGCCCGACCACAGCGTCGTCTCAGCCGGTGTTGTTCCTCGCATGAATCACGACTTTGATCCAGAATATTTACTTGCAGTCGTGTCTGTCCTGCAGCTGTGAAAGTGGGTTTCTAATAGGAAAAAGTTAGGTGTCTGACTGAACACATTCTACCCTGCGGTCAGTTAATATCGCTGTTTTCAGAATTCTATTTTGGCAGTTTTTATGATTAAACAAAGAAGTTCATGCCCCTGCTAAAGTGTAGAATCTGCTATAATGAAGCAAACTCTGACCGTCATGAACCTCACGGTAACTATAAGCTGATATGCAGATTAGGAAGTAAAAAATGGTTGAGTTAACAGTCTGATTGCACCTCTGAGGTAGACATAAGTCAGCCTCTCAGAAAGTGAGATCTAGCTCAAGTTTGTAGGAAGTTCAAGCCGACAAGGTAATTGTCACATGTCAATAGCAGCTCAGATGCTGGTCTTCCTTCCTTTGTTCCTCCACTTCCAGCATTTCTTTCAGGGGAACCGCTGCCTGCAGACTGGGAGGTCAGCTGGGCTTTTTGTATGTATTAGAAGGCTAAACTGCTGGTTTATTTTCTCATGACAGTGTGTTTGTTCCTGGTTACAGAATGTTCACTCCTCTTTTTCACATTTTCCAGTAAGTTTGTGTTTATCTTGCTACATTGTTATCAGCAGTTGCCTGGTACAGACCAGTGTGGCGACTCTGCAGAGCTACAGTTAAACATTTAGGTCTGACAAGCTGTGGAAATCCAGTTTGATTTTACAGTGCCGTGTAAAACTCTGAAGTCATCCTTCATTTCTTTATTTAATTTCTTTTTTGTATATATATTTTTACAGTAAAATATCAAATAGGTGCAGCATTTTATTAAAACATGTCCAAACATAAATGTAAATACAATATAGAAGGCTAAATCAGAGTTTGTACAACTCTAAATAGCTTGAAAGTCAGTTTGAGCTTCTTTATTCTCAAACACAGCCTGAACCCTAAGAATTTATTTGATTTCTTAACCATCTATGGTACGACGTTGCCATTTGGCAACAAACCCATTTTAAGCCCTCTACACATAGACAATACATACCCAGTCATGATGCAATGCATTAAAAGAGAGGTGGGGTTCTAAGTAAACCAATAGCAGTGTTTAAATCTGTCACATGACTTTCTGGAGGCCATTTTGAACCCCTTTTCTGCAGACATCTTCACAGGGAGGAGCCTCAACATTTGACCCCTCAAAAACGAAACGCTGCACACCATGCTAAAATATGCCATGTTTCCAGCTAATAGCTCTTTGGGAATCACCTTGTTGGTGCAAAAATACTGGTTGTCAAACTGTTGTGCAGATGCAAAAAAAGGAGTGGACAAAGGCCAAAGAAAATCCCTTTAAAGGAGTCTGGCTGCTTGGGAAAAAAAAAAAAATGAGGGCTGGATTTTTTTGACGTGTACTGTAGTTTCTCTTTGATAGTTGTAATGGAAGTTTGAGGAAGATTGATGGTATTTGGTTCCATTTGATTTCAGTCCTCAGTTCTGCTGCACGACTTCACCAAATCCTACACACTGCTCCTATTTGGGTTTTGTTTTCAGAGACGTGTTACAAATGTCTTTTGTTTGCATTCTTGAAGACTGCATATTTTTGTTCAAAGGTAAAATGTGTGATTGAGGTGCAGGCAAAGATTTAATGGAGCTCCTGCATGGACTGTAAACTGCACACTGTGCAATTGTTTTATCCCCAACATAATTCTATTTTCACACACATAAATGTCTTCTGATCTATATGAATTTACATCTGGCAGCTTCTCAGAGTTCTCACACATAAACCATGGGATGACTCTCTGTCAGCCTTGGGAGTGGTGAGAGTGGGAATCAAGACCCACTCTAACCACTGAGCCACGGCCCCCCGTGATGAGAGAAAAAATCTCAAAATATCTTGGATTCGTGCGATAAATGTGAGAATTTTCTTTACCGTCTTTATTTTTAATTTTTTTGGAGTTGGCAGATGAAATATATAACATGGCATCAATTAAACAGTGTGATATGTATGTATTATGCAGAACACTTGATGCATCTTCTTGTCGAGCACGTTTTAAACAGATAACGGCACACTGCTGCAGACCCACATCACAGCTCAGTGTTCAGCTTCTTGTGGAGACGTGGTCGTATTTTCCTCAAAAACTTCTTCCACATTGTTCCCTGACGTTTTCCATCAAGATCAAGTGAAAATGTTTCAGAGAAGACTATGGGAGATCATTTTCTTCCAACTATTTGTGCAGATGCCACCTCTCTGGGATGGTCTTTAAGAGCTTTGGAAATAAAATGCCACATGCGGCAGAACAATGCATATCAGGGGTTATGTTTAAATGTAAAATACTCCTAACTTTTATGGACATTTCATAAAGCTTCAAATCTAAAAGTGTCCCAGTGAGAATAAATTTATAATTCATAATAAATTCTCTCACTGCCTCAGGGAAGCACCTCTGGCTCTGGATGCAGGAGAGTTGATCAAAATGTAAAAGTGTCTGCCCTGCTTTTAAACTGTAAACCTGGTAGCTGAACAATAACTGCTGCACAACATCCTGGGTGTCATTCAATAAAGAAACTCATTAGTGAGCTAAACACTGTGCGCTGAATGACTCAGTTTTCATACACATCCTGCATCTGATGAGTCTTCAGGAAGAGGAATTAACTGTGGGACATACAGTCAATTTAAAGTTCAAAATCCAAAGTTTCATTTCAAGCAAGGTCAAGCACAGGAAAGCAATCAGACAGGCAAACAGACCAGGCGAAGGATGACTAAAAGATTGAGTCCACACATAACTGAGGGGTCACGGAGGGGGCAGTACAAAACTCAAACCAGCACATAAGGAGAATGAATCAATGAATGGAAACAATCTAACATAATACAAGATAAATACTTTATTGATCCCGAAGGAAATTCAAGCATCCAGTATCAAAACATAATAAAGCAATTAAAATGTTTACACAATTATAAACAATTTAAAACAACAATTTAAAATTTAAAAAGTGTAGAGTAATAAACCTGCAGGAAAAAAGGCAGAAAACAAAACTAAGCGGGATGGACAAGGGGAAAAATATCTCAGAAAAATAAATGATAAATAAAATCCCAAAACTATGACAATCCACACCTTTATTATTTTCATTCATCAATTAACTCATTTCAAAGAGCTGTAATCAGTTAAATCAGCACCATGTGCCAGTATGTGGAGGATAGGTTTGGTTTTGTCCCGGAGCCCCCATTCTTCAGTGAGTTTTGTCTGTTTCTGTCTTCTGTCTCCTCGTGTAATCCCAGTTTGAACTCGATGCTACTGAGATCAGGACTTTAAGGTCCAGACTTCCTGCTGCAGGGCTCCTTCTCCTTCCTGTGGCTGGAGTAGGGATTTTATGGCTGTGTTTTTGTGATTGTTTTCCTGCTGCAGGATAAATTAAAAACAATCTGACGCCTCCCTGTTTGTGATAAGAATCGAAAGTGCCGACAACTTTTGCACTGCTCTGTAAGTATTATTAAATTCACTGCATTCTATCAAGAACACTTCTGCTGAATATAAATGAAGAGATTCTTTATTTTGGCTGCTCACAGTTGGCTCAGCTGTGCCTCTGGGTTTGATGAGATGGGAGCTTGCTTAAGTCTGTGAAACGTAAAACAATTTGTAGGGTCTTGTGAGTGATCATATGGTGGATACTGGCTGTCAGCTCTGTCGTCTGAGTTTAACGTTGTCCAGTTTTCAAGGTGCACTTTTTCCTGCCTGTTCATCTGTCAGGCTGCAGTGCCAGGTGTGAGGCAAGATTCTACATCTAAGTGATTGAAAGGCATATTATGACTATATTTTTTGCAAATCAATCTCTCAAATGCTGCCTTTTTCCTCTTTGCATGTGTTTTTTTTCACAGGTAAGTCGCACAAGACTCAAATCTCTTTTTCTGACCCCAAGTCTCTGAGATCAAAGTTAAGTTTATCGACTTTACATCCACATAATAAATTACTCTGTCTGACAATCACTCATCTCCCTTTATATCAAGAGGTTTTTAATGCCAAACTTCATTCAAAACTTCAAGTAATGGTTGATATAAGGACATATTTTCTCCAACACCTTCTCATTCCTGACTAGTCACGTACTTATCCTGGATCAAAAGCCCTTTGTGTCATTTATAACTAACGCAGATCTCCATTATCATCACTTTCTAACAAACAGTGACCTGATCTACAGTTTCATATTCACAGTTCTTCTTCTGCAGCGTTCAGTGATACAGCGACTGCACCAATGATAAATGGTGACAAATGGAATCATTGTTCTACACTACTAATAACAACATTTAGACCAACTTTGACACGGCTGTTTTTTCACTTCCGTTGCTCAATCATTTCACTACTTTGTTACACATTAAAACATTCTTGGCTAAGGTTTGGAAATCATCATGGTTAGGCATTCCGACACATAGTGTCTCTTACTGGAAAAGATTCACCAGCATTTCCCAACTCGCCAAAACAAAATTTCCTGCTTCTGATGCTGTTCCAACTCAGGAAACCCTTCATTTCCAAAAGTGACACCTTGACACTGTCCTCCCCGGAACATTCCCGTAGGTCCCATGTTCATGCAGGCACATACGACCTATAATCGTGTTTGAAATGGGACCTCTGGTGGTTGTGCTTTGCTCTTCAGGGCCACTGTAAGATCTGGATCCAAGAATTTCTCATCCCGCCTTGGTGGAGGTGTGCATTCTCGGACTGCTGTTGTTAATCTAATAGCAGGTTTCTGCTGTCGTTTTAGTTTATGATACATTAACATGTGATGTTAATGACTTGTCTATTAATGGATATCAGTTGACAAGTGTTGTAAATTAGATATAGCAGTTTACATGCATATAGTACACCAATCAGATGGTGTAGCAGGTGTGCTTTGCAAATTTTTTTTTTTGTTTTATTAAGGTTTAACTATTTAAAGACAGCTATAGCAATGAATTGTATGTATGCAGATATTTTATGAAAGACAGGATCAGTTTTAATACAATTTGTGTATTACCTAAGTATAATCTACACATCATGTAGACTGAACTGTGGTGCGACACACTGCCAAGAAAATGAAAGTCTTGTTCAGTTGCCTACAATCTTGATCAAAACCAAATCGATCACTTTCAGCAGAATGAGCAGATCAGCAACAAAAATGGATGTGCAATTAAATTTGAAAGTAGTTATCTGTCTTGTTTCATTTGACTGAGTGACAACGTGACATCATGCCCTTATGGAAATGTGTCCCGGTGAGGCCCCTCCCTGCCCGGGTGACATCAGCCGGAGCTCGGCTGCTTTCCTCCAGGAGCCCTCGGTGGATCCGCGCACACACACATCCAGCGTAGCCACCGGGAAAGCTCGACGGAAAGAAGGTGATTGCTCGGCTGTTGTTGGTTCTTTTTTTTTTTTTCCCCCAATGGAACAAAACAAGACTTCTCTTCCAGGTAGGCTGTCTTCTTTCTCTCGACCTCATCTTCCTCCAGAGTCTGTTATATTTTTTTTATTTTCTTGTCGGGGAGAAAATGTTACTCCACCTGGGAGCGACAGTAACTTTTCCCTGTGAGAAATGCAGCGCCAGCGGTACATATTTCTAAGCTCTGGATGAGAAAACGACAGTTGACCGACATCTGATGGATTTTGGTAGTTTTCCTTAGTCGTCAGTGGGTTCATACTTTAACAGAGAGGCTTTATTTTGTCTAATTTTCCGTGTCTCGATGTTAGTTGGACCGTTGAATCCTGCCTGTGGGTGTAACTGTCTCGTACCTGCTGTAAAACTACTGTAACGGTGGTTTTCGCTCGAAAGCAGCGGCTGCTTTTGTCGCCTTGATGTTACCCAAAGTGTTTTTAAATCCTTCTAAAGCTGGAAATCCCACAGTAAGAGAACTCAAGCCCAGCAAATCTGTAATAAATGTAAGAAATGGAGGCGTAGCGGTGTCACAACCTGATGGTCTCTCTGTATGCTAATGGTCTGCTCGTAGCTGAAGTGGGGTAGTTGGGGGAACACCGGTTGCCATGACATCAAATGAAACACAAGACTGATTTCAATAACGATTTGACATCACAGGCCTCTTCTTCATCACCACAGTCGTCTTCCAAATGCTGTTTTAAGATTTAGAGGTTTTTCAATTCTTGTAGCTGGATGCCCCCCCTCCCAGTCTCCACGGGGGCCCTAACTGCTCCACCTTTACTGCTCTGTCTCAACATCTGTGATAGATAATGTCAGGTCCTCCAACCACCATCTTAAGCTTGTGGAGCTACTTCAGGATGTTTGTTTTATTGAAGACAAGAAAACCTCTCAGAAACTTAAATCTGTGCTATGTTTGATTAAAAAAGTGCCTTTTAATATGAAAATAACTGTTTAAAGCTAAACAAAACTCAACATCAACATACAAGAAATGCATTTAGTCTCCAGTTAAACTGCGTTCAAAGTTAAATTAAATTAAAATTAAATGTTGTGTTGTGTGAAATCCTTTTTAATAAAGTAAGTACTGGATAGCTGCTGGTGTGTTCTGGGTACAGAGGTTCTCTGAATTTGTCATTGCTTGAAACAAAGGTTGCGCGAAGAGGCAAGACTTGAGTCCCCGTAAGGTTGTTCGTCCTCTCCGCGTTGTTGCTTTACACAGCTTTGGAATCAACATATATACTTCTTGTTTCATGTTGCTGCCACCTGGGGGCAGTTTCAAATATGTCGAAGAATCTGAGGTGTCTGTTGCTTTTGCTTGTGTTCGTGCTGTTGTTGGTCCTTTAGCTTTGCTCTGTTCTTGGTTGTGTTAGTGCTGTTGTTGGTCCTTTAGCTTTGCTCTCTTCTTGGTTGTGTTAGTGCTGTTGTTGGTTCTTTAGCTTTGCTCTGTTCTTGGTTGTGTTATTGCTGCTGTTGGTTCTTTAGCTTTGCTCTGTTCTTGGTTGTGTTAATGCTGTTGTTGGTCCTTTAGCTTTGCTCTGTTCTTGGTTGTGTTATTGCTGCTGTTGGTTCTTTAGCTTTGCTCTGTTCTTGGTTGTGTTAGTGCTGTTGTTGGTTCTTTAGCTTTGCTCTGTTCTTGGTTATGTTAGTGCTGTTGTTGGTTCTTTAGCTTTGCTCTGTTCTTGGTTGTGTTAGTGCTGTTGTTGGTCCTTTAGCTTTGCTCTGTTCTTGGTTATGTTAGTGCTGTTGTTGGTTCTTTAGCTTTGCTCTGTTCTTGGTTGTGTTACTGCTGTTGTTGGTTCTTTAGCTTTGCTCTGTTCTTGGTTGTGTTAGTGCTGTTGTTGGTTCTTTATCTTTGCTCTGTTCTTGGTTGTGTTAGTGCCGTTGTTGGTCCTTTAGCTTTGCTCTGTTCTTGGTTGTGTTAGTGCTGTTGTTGGTCCTTTAGCTTTGCTCTGTTCTTGGTTGTGTTAGTGCTGCTGTTGGTTCTTTAGCTTTGCTCTGTTCTTGGTTGTGTTAGTGCTGTTGTGGGTCCTTTAGCTTTGCTCTGTTCTTGGTTGTGTTAGTGCTGTTGTGGGTCCTTTAGCTTTGCTCTGTTCTTGGTTGTGTTAGTGCTGTTGTTGATTCTTTAGCTTTGCTCTGTTCTTGGTTGTGTTAGTGCCGTTGTTGGATCTTTAGCTTTGCTCTGTTCTTGGTTGTGTTAGTGCCTTTGTTGGATCTTTAGCTTTGCTCTGTTCTTGGTTGTGTTAGTGCTGTTGTTGGTCCTTTAGCTTTGCTCTGTTCTTGGTTGTGTTAGTGCCGTTGTTGGTCCTTTAGCTTTGCTCTGTTCTTGGTTGTGTTAGTGCCGTTGTTGGTCCTTTAGCTTTGCTCTGTTCTTGGTTGTGTTAATGCTGTTGTTGGACCTTTAGCTTTGCTCTGTTCTTGGTTGTGTTAGTGCCGTTGTTGGACCTTTAGCTTTGCTCTGTTCTTGGTTGTGTTAGTGCTGTTGTTGGTCCTTTAGCTTTGCCCTGCTCTGGAAAAAAACAGAACTAGCAGTGAATGAGGATGTGTGCTTTGTTTCCCCTTTTTGGCTCAAGCTAGCTTACAGTCAACACCTATGTGTAGCATCATACCTGAGGGCTAAGCATTGTTAGATTTTTGGAGAACTGTTGGCAAGCTAATGTAGGTTGGGTGAATTCCCCGAATCTCTCGCTCTGTGTGGGATGAAAGTAACACAGATGGATATGAATCCTGCATTTTTCCCTTTGCTACTAAAAAAGTCACAAATAAACAAACACAAAAGCCCTTTGTTGAAAAATAACTTCCTTTTTTTGTCAGCTGACTGTAAGTCGATGGTATAAACAGGAAAAATATTGTATGATCGTCCAAAATGTAGAAGTGCCAAGAATGTTTGGTGTGTTTATTTCCTCTTGTGGGGATGTTAACATGATGATAGGTTAATCACTCTGAGGTCTGTTCAAAATCATGAGCTATAATGAGTTGTTTTGTCAAGTGACTGCTGATGACTGCTGATGTGATTTTTTTAATTGCATTTGTATGAATGTAAACAGATTTTCCAACAATAGCAAATACATTACATCTTAAGTTATCAAAGGAAATTCGGGCCTCATTGAAAAAAATAGCAAGTAAAACAGTAAATGTTGAGACACATATAGCTTTAAAAAAGCTGGATTACCAAAGTTGAAATTCTTTTAAAGTTAAAATTTTTAATTTAAACGATGATATAAAACTACATGGGACAGAATATAATGATGGTCTACATGAGAGCGCCAAATGTGGCTCCAGAAAGGAGCCCCCCCCCCATAATTTGTTTTTGGTTACAGCTCTGTTTTATTTTTCTGTGCCCATTTATGAGTGCGTTTAAGTTTTAAAAGCTCACACGTGCTGACGCGGAGAGTTGTTCACATATAAATGCCCTCCATATAGGTTACCATCTGTTGTCTGTTGGGTTCATGTGGAGCACTTTGATTGGTCCTCGAGCCTCTGATCTCTGCAGAGGCAGATTTAGGTGCTGGTGCTTTTGAGCATATCATATTTTCATTAAAGAAAAAAAAAACAGTATATACATCATCACATTGTAAAAAGCACTGCAACATTTCCTTAATGTGTCCCAATGGTTAAATTCTATTGAAAAGCTAAACTGGTAGTACTCTGTATTTCTCGAAATGAACTCAGCAAACGAAATATTTTCCTCGTCTGTCTCTAAATACTTTGTGACATCACTGCCAGACAGACTATTTTTTTTTTGCTTTGTCCAAAGAGGATGTATTTCTGCATTTGTGAAGATTATTATCCGAGCAGTTTTAAGATTTATTTATCTAGTGGTGTTTCTATTTTGGGCAGGAATGGTGAGATTGACTCAAGATAAACTACAACGTTTGGCTCTTACTGGGCTTCGGACAATAGTGGAGCTCTATCACAAAAGAATACTCTGCTCTCATAACAGATGCTGTTACAGTCAATTAATTTAACAAGAAAAAATGTAGATTATCACCAGAAGTTTAATGTTAAAAAAGAAAGTAAAATACCTTTAAAGCTGCACATTTCTGTCCTTAGCAACAAAACTAAGAAAGCAGTTCCTTCAACAAGCAGCTTTATAGATTATATTGTGTATAGATCTGTTTCCGAGTCCAGACTTTACCTACCCTCTATCAGACATTTCTAGTAACCACACACTAAACTCTCCAGCAAAGGTCACGTGGTTGACTGCAATGTAAATTTGATTAACGCAGCTTAAATGGCTGGACTGTCACTGCAGGTTTGTAAGAATCTGTTTGTGGAAAACTGGACCTCTTATCATCCTTTCCTCATCGAAGGGCTGACTTATGTTTCAGCGAAACTTGAATGGACTTCTTTGTGTGAATGCATGCATGTGATTTCAGATATGCACAACCCCCCCACCCCTCGCAACCTCCTCCCCTCGGGGGTAAACGTGCATGTCCTGGTGTTGCTGGAGTTCGGTTCCAGCTGATTACAGCACGAGTTATGACAGCGAGGGCACGGCTGATGTTGGCATCAGACAGGCAGCTGCTCCCTGCCTCCCCCCCCACCTCCTCCCACCAGCCCCAGGCTCCCAGTCCCAACCCAGGGCCACCCTTGTCAGCTTTATTTTTCTCGGGGAAAGAAGACAGCCATTATACCAAGAGTGAGTCATCCTCGAGCCCCCCCCCACTTTCATTATTCACACTCAGGACATCAGCTGACTGTTCACTGCTGCCTAAGAGTCATCACCACTACCTGCTATCAGTAAGAAACTCGCTGTTCATTGGTCTGATTTGCATCCACGATGGAGAGTGATCTTCACTCTCCCTGCATGAGCATTATAGCTTCAGTTTTATTTTTAGCTTGTTAGCTTTGTGGCTCCAATAATGATACAGTCTGCTGCTCGATGTCTTGGTTTGGTTCTGTACGAGGCTTCTGGCACAACCTCGCCAAAATGTGAAGGAACAGACAACGGAAAGCAGTCTTAAAGACCCTTTGGACACCTCCTCAGTATTTGTTTTATTTTAGTTTGTCCACAGACGGTAGTTCATGCTCAGCCCGCTGATAATAAGAGCAAAATGTCACTTGTAGTTGTTCTTGTTGTGTATTGTGTCACTTTGATGAAGAAAGCCACAGAGACATGAGTACGGGGTTGGACCCGTTTATAGCTTTTTCTGGATGGATGCAGCCACCTGATGTAAGATGTGAAGCCACAGAGGAAAGTGCCCGGCTCAAAAACACCTTTGGATCCAAAAGACTGCTATTCAAAAAGCGTAAACCTCTCAGAAAATATTAAATAAACACGTTTTTACCCACAAGCCATGATTGTATCATTAACTGGATTGAGTCCCGCTCATCAGAGTGCTTATTCCTAAAAAAAATCCATAGTTAAATAGATATTAGGCCTCACATATTTACATTTTATTCACATCAGGCTTTAAGTATTACTCTTCAGCTCTGTCCATCTGCATTGGAACAGCATTTCAGAAACAAAATGAAGTGTCCATGTTT
Organism: Odontesthes bonariensis; assembly: GCF_027942865.1. Lineage (NCBI taxonomy): Eukaryota > Metazoa > Chordata > Actinopteri > Atheriniformes > Atherinopsidae > Odontesthes > Odontesthes bonariensis. The sequence goes on along the minus strand of NC_134517.1, from coordinate 31,945,478 downwards.
TATACGCTGCCCACAGTCTTTGCTTTGTGCTTTAGGACGAAGGACCAACTATTGGAAACAACTAGGTTAACAAGCAGTGGGGTTCAATCTGTTTTTAAAAAAAGAACATTTATTTTTAGTTCAGATTTAGGACCAAGATATGTGCTGAGTGAGGTTCTTTTTTTTTTTTTTTTTCCAGCTGGAGCAAATGTGGCAGAGCTGTGTGTTCAGAAATTGCGTAATGGAGACACTTAGAAGCAGGCCCACAGCAGTCTATCTGAAATAAACTGCAACAATACAGTAACTGAAGAAATGACCTCCCTCAGGACCAGGGTGTTAAAAGCCAACAAAACATGGAGCAGATCGTGTGTGTCTCCCGATAACATCGTTGTCACAGGACACAAGATGTCAAACCTCTCAGCAAGTTTCCCAGAGATCTGAGTGGTGAGAAGGGACCATAATTTTAAACAAACATGGCGTCCATTCAGGAATGTCTACTGCTGAGTTAATTCTGCATTCGAGCTATTTCTTAGTTATTGTTAGTGGGCCCTCTGGTGCCACACCAACCTTCCATTACTGTCCCATCTGTGGTAAAGGAGAGTGAACTTTCACCATGAATTATCAGATTTTCTGCTGGGTGATGAAGTTACAAGCTTCACAGCTTGCTGCCAGTGACGCTTTAGATTGTGGACTTGTCTTGTTTAGGGGAGTACAGGGAGTGAAGTGTGGGTCACTTTGTATGTGTGGGGTTGGAGGATAGAAAGGGGTGTGCATGTGTCTTGAGGGTGTGTGCGCATTGCAATTGTCTTCATGGTCGTGACAAGACTGACAACACTAAAAGCAGCCCAATGAATTTCCTTATAAAGGCCCAGAGAGGCAGTTGAACATGATCTCTGACCTCGTCTTTGTCGTCACGGCAATGATTAAGTCTCCCCCCCACAACTGCTCCTTTACTTGAATAATGCAGGATTTCATTTGGGGCTCTGCATTCCTCACATTCCTCCTCTCTTATTCCCTGCAGCCCAATTTCACCTCGGCGTGTTTACATAGTGAAGTAAAAGGATGAGTGATGGCTGCAGCAGCACCGACTAAAACCCCACAGAACACATCCCCTGGCTGCGGAGCCAGAACATTTGAGGTGATCGCTTTAAAATCGCCAGGAAAATCTGCCATTTTTGGTGTTCCAGCTTCAAACAGCTCTAATCAGACGAAGAATCAGTTGCTGTGTGTAATGCCCCCCCCTCCCCACCTTAAACTAAAATGACTAATTGTCCTTTACCCCATCTCATCCCTATTTCTCTTTTCACTGCATCTGAATGGGCAAATTAGACAGCAGCAGTTTTCACTGTCTGGAGGGAGGAATATACGAGCGTGATGAATAAATAAAAAGAGTGTTTATATCTGCTTTAGAAATGTAACTGGGACCGTCTTCCCTCTTCACACGTCTCGTCTCCATTGCTGCTCTCTTTGCTTTGCTGTTTGTATTACCGTTCACTGTGAAAGTGAAGCCGTACACAAGTCTGTTAAGTTTGTGGTTGGAAGGTTTCATCAGAAACTAAGTAGGCATCTGGTAAGCATCCTTGGTTCCACAAACAGTTCTGTATTTCCTGCTGTGGAAAATGTCCACTTGAAAACTGTTTATATTTGAGATTTTGGACAAAATAAGGTATTATCTGTACACTGTGAGTAAACAGCCAGGGCCAAAATATATGATCACATTTTATTTTATACTGAGATAGAGATAGATATATTTGTTAGACCTCCAGGAGTAAGTCGTTTTTTGATGCACACTTTGAAGTTACTCATTAGAAAAGATGAATGGACACAACAAAAATCCAGATGTTTGCAAACAAGTTTACGTTCACATCAGGGCAGATGAAAAAGCCTTAAAGCTGACATATTATGCAGGACTGGTGGCATGCATGATTAGCTGTCTCCATCTTGAGATAAAGTTAGAAGTGATCTAATACTTTGAACTCGTCAGATTAGTCCTGTGGAAAGAATCACAAGTTTTCGCTCCATTCTAAAGCAGAAGAGGTGGCCACCATGGTCCCTCCTGCCCATGGCGTCTTTCATCTTTCATAGCCAGTACGGTGGACACGAAGGCTTAAAGAAAACAAACCTAGCTGTTCCTGAAGGCCTGTCTCCGTTTTTTTGTTTTGTATATGTCCAAAGACGAATGGTTTAGTTGGTGAGACCTTAACGTTTCCTGTTAGCCATGTGTAACGTAGCTTTTGTGCCATTTACTGACAACGCCATGCAGTCTAATTTATTCCACTCAAGCCTGCTCAATCCTACCATTGAAATTGGGTTGAATAAGGTCCTATACACAGAGTCAAGTGAGTCTACACATCATTTAAATAGCCTATCAGCTTGTTTGCCTGCCAGATGCCATGCTCAGATCAAATGGTAAAAGCATTTTAAACATTTCCAAAGACGAACACTGGAATTGTTTACAATGCGGTATCATATCTAATATCTTTTAGATTTCATAAGAAGGAAGGAACACTCTACACGGTACAGTAGTTCGCACCTTTACTGTTATTGGCAATTGGACTGTTGACGGCTTCTTCAGTGATCACATTGTGACAAGAGAAAACTCTGGCTGTGAGCACACCAATATATTTAGAAAGTTGAGTGTTTGGTTCACCTTCACCCTTTTAATGAAGAAAAAATAGATAGTCAGATAATACAATGAATTTTAGTTTGCAGCCTTCCCGTTAGATATTCTTGAGGTGTGGTTGCGACTCTGCAGATGCACAGAAACGTCTCTCTCTGACGGCGGTGTGTACTCTGCGGCTCAGCTCCGCTTCGCTGCAGGACACGAGGTTCCGGAGCGTTGTTTCTGAACACTGGAGGCCTCAGCAGTGTTGACTCAGTGTGAGACTGTTTGTGTTCTTACGTCTCTCGCTGGGCTGCTGCCTGAGAACACAGCATCTGGGTTTCTCTCATTAGCTCTCGAATTCACAAGATAATTCGAGGTCTGTGAGCTCGTCTAGCAGCCGACGCTTGGCAACTGCCGAATCCTCCTTCGCTGCAAACAAACTCTGCCTGTTAGTGGGCCAGTTTCACTTCTCTTCAGCATGAGTTAGTTCATTATTACCATTTATACTGATACTGTTGTTGAGTTTGAACGTCCTTCTTGACTGTGGGGAAGCGGACGGGAACAATGTGTTAGAGGTGGTGCTTTGAAGGAAATGCAGCAGGCCGGGAGAGTCGGCAGAGATCTAGCAGCCTCTCATCACAAAGGCATTTCCTCCTCAGCCACTTCCTGTTAAGGAGCAGTTGTCCTTAAACTCGCTGCAGAAGCCCGGCCTGCATCGAGGGCTAATATGGAGCCTGTGGCTTAGTCATCAGGATGGTTTTATTGCTGTGGGAGAAACGTTGGCATGTCTTTGACCTTGTACAGTGAGCTGTTTTATAGCCCAAGCATCGATATGCTCATCCACTGCAGTCTTCTGCTCTGCTCAGATGCACACAATATATTCTCCTGTTGAAATAAGCAACAGAATGAGCTAAATATAGTGCGTAAGCAGAAATGCAATGGGCTGAAATCCTAACACTGGCACAAAAAACAAGTAGCCTGAATTATTTATTTGTTCTGATTCTGTTAAAGACTCCATAAAAGGGATGTGAAGCAATTTAATAATTTGAATAGACGACTGGCTGTATTCATTTACTGCTTTTTCAGTCTTGTTGACCACTCATTGTCAGGTTAGGATTTATTAAACTGTCTGTTGCTGTTAATCCAGTATAGAATCATAGGAAAGTGGCACCATAGGCTTCAATAAACACGTTTGTCTTTTACTGGAAATTAAATTTCAAGGACACAAACTAAATTTGCTGCCTTGGCAACATACAAGAGAATATTCAGGAGGTCTTCAGGAGTTTCCTTTTGTTGAGTAGGTTGTTTTTATTCCTTCATGTCTGCAATATTGACCTTGTTTATTCTCTAGAGTCATAAACCGATGATCTTTCCTGTGATTAGTCATGCGATGAACATGTTCCCTGCATCCGGAAGCTGCGTCCGTCCTCCACTCCTCCCTGTACCTCAAGATGGATAAAACACTTCAATTCAAAGTTTTTTGATGAAATTGAGAATGCCTTCTCTCTTTTCCTGTAATATTTTTGAGAGCTAATTTAAAATATGCAGATTAGTGACTTGAAATAAAATGTAAAGCTCTACCATCCTATTTAGTTCTTCTGAACGTGGCAGCTCTGTTGCTCCTTGCAGTGAAGTAGTTCAAGTTTGAAAGTTAAAATATTTGTCAGATCAGCTGTCCAATCAGGGTATGACTCTCTTCGTGTTTCTCTCTTCTTTCATCCGGACGATGAAACCAAACCACAAGTGTCAACTCCCTTAAAAGGCAAACTGTTCAGTCGCGGTTCGGGCTAATCTTTATCTTTTCACAGGATTTGGGGGTTTGGTGAGAACTGGAAATGAAACCTAATCATCTGTCCATCCATCTTCTAAACCCTGTTAATCCAATTCAGGATCACCAGGGAAACCTAATCACTTGAGATGCATTCACTGGTGGTTGAGAAACACCTCATTTTGAACTTTTCTGTGGAAACCTCTGCTCTGGGCTATTTGAGCTGCAGTTGCTCGGTGCTTTTAAATGAGCTGCTTTTTGGCACAAAACAAGTTATTGAGCGTTTTTAGGTTTAAGTACCTTTAGTTTTTCTTCTTTCTTCAATTCTTTGTATCTATGACGTTGGTAACAGACCAAAAGACGCATTTATTAATAAAAAAGCCTGTTGTGAGAGTGCAGAAAAACCTTCAGCCCGTCCTCTAGGATGAAGGTGAGCACCCCGCTGTGCCCTGTCAGCTGTTCAAAGGTGCTTTGTGTTTTCTTCTTGAATCTGTAATTAAAACCATTTGCCACCACCGTTCTCCTGAGGGACACCCACCCACCCTACAGGAAGTGAACTGCAGAATAAAAGGAAGGGCACGGATGACAGCCTTGCAGAGCACTTCCTCTGCAGGGACCGTGAAGGAAAGGCTGAGCGACTTCATTTTTTTTTTTTTTTTTTTCTGAGACGTTTTCCTACGGCTGTTCCAGTGAATTGGAGTGTGGAAATCGGTTTACGGTGCCTCAGCAGGGTCAATTGGCTGCCATCCCTCCTGCCTGCTGACAGTGACCACCTCATGACAGGAGAGAGGAGCATGGGGCAGAGAGTGACACATGTGATTCTCATTTTATATTCATAGTTTGGGTTTATGTTGGGTGGGTCAGTTATCACAGCAGGGCCTCTCCCCTTCTCTTCCTCTTGCTGCAGATCATTTAAGAGACAGACCAAAAGGCAGCCTCAGCCTGGCTTAGCTTTAACCTATGTAGGCTAGATCTGATGGCAACATGTAATTGTTGTGCTATGCTATGCTCATGTCTGGAGGGTGCTTCCAGTTTTAATTGGTTAACAGGGCCGATGAGGGATCTTAACTGTTTAACAACTCGACAGAGAAAAGCAGCAAACAAAAGGAATTACCAAATTATCTCCGAGCAGCCTGCTAAGCAGTCCACTGCACCCGAGTTATTAGCCGATCGGGAGGCATTCAAATGTTCCGTGTAAATATCTTCGGGTTTATTGCTTCTTTCTCCAACTGTGAAGAATTATTTTGTTTGAGCTTCAAAGCGAGAGGGAAAACTGTCATCTAAGGGATGATTAGTCATTTTACCTTACAGGGTTGGTCATGGAAAAATGAAGTTCGTGTTCGCTGATCAGCCTGAAACACCCGCACGATATTCTGAGACAGCGCCTCTGAGTGAGTCAGGGACACGTGGGGTTTTCATGGTCCGGACCTGTTCCAACACATCCCAGAGATATTTCATCAGATTGAGATGTAGATATTTGGAGCATTGTTGTGTTCCTCGGGTCGTTCCTCTGCAGTTTTTACAGTGTGGTCGGGAGAACTGTCCTCTTCTGTGGATCGCTCTGATTTGGCCCATAACTAAAGTGATTTCTAACAATGTCTGACGTGTGAAAAAACAACATCAGTCCATCGTTCTTTGTGTTGGAGCTGCAGGTCTTCAGAAACAAAAAGCAGTGTGAATCCAAAGGGCATACCTGAACGTACTTCAGTCAATAACAAGATTCCACTCCCACTCACGTATACTGAGACAGGATGGGGGTCCAGTTAAATGGCCCAGTCGAACGTAACCACAGCTCGACTCAGCTGTACGCGTAACTGTGCTTATGGTTGTGACAACATTTGTGCAAAAGATTGTAACAGAAAAAAAAAAGAGATGGACAAAGCTGTTAAAGGGATAGTTCGCCTCGTCTGAAATGAAGCTGTATGACATCCCATATTAGCAATATCATTTATTAAATTTGACTTACCCCCCCTGCTGCGTCCTGTGAGCCGAGTTCCAGCCTCGTTTTGACGTTGACGAAGGTAGTCCGGCTAGTTGGCTGGGGCCACAAAAATAAAGCGTTTTGCTTCTCAAACAATATGCGTTCAAAAGAGTAATACATTTGCATCACAAAATCATTCACCCAGAAAAAAGTCAGACCTCACAATCGCTTGGCGCTATTTTCTCTCCCTTCGTATCACTGCGGGCTGTGTAAACTGTGCAGACCGAAGTGCAGACCGAGCAGCAAACACCGTAACAGGCGCAGCTGTCGGCAAGTGGCAGCACGCAGTGATATGAAGGGGGAGAAAATAGCACCAAGCGATTGTGAGGTCTGACTTTTTCTGGATGAACGATTTTGTGATGCAAATGTATTACTCTTTTGAACGCATATTGTTTTGAGAAGCAAAACGCTTTATTTTTGTGGCCCCAGCCAACTAGCCGGACTACCTTCGTCAACGCCAAAACTCAGCTGGAACTCGGCTCACAGGACGCAGCAGGGGGTAAGAAAATGTTCATAAATGATATTGCTAATATGGGATGTCATACAGCTTCATGTCAAAAGAGGCGAACTATCCCTTTAATGTAGTTTTGAATCCACTGCCTACAATGACTTATTTCTTCTCTTGTTTGACAAATGTTTTTAACAGATTATTGAGTGATTATGAAACCAAATTCAGATACATCAGATTATCAGACAACACGACAGAGAGAAAGTCTGAAAATTCCAATAAGTTGATCTGCATGCACGAACAGATTAGAGGTTGGAGGCTGCTTTTACACTCTCATTCTTCCTTGATGTCGGGATTCCTTGAAATCTTTATCTACACACTTCGTCTCTCTTCATATGAACTTATCTCGGCATGCTTTAGTGAAGTCAGATTCCTCAAAGAGCCTAATTTCCTGAAGATAAACACTCTTCACCATCAGGCTCCAGAAAGCTACATGAAATCCAACTGACAAAAATGGACTGATAGTTCCACGGTTCTCTCTCTCGTGTTGCAGCTCTGAGGAAGTTTGTTTCAGTCGAGACCTGACCTTCACGTCACAGTCCCGCTATGAGAGACATGACATTGTTTTCATAGGTAATTCCACAAGTTATGAAAGTCTTTAATGGCAGTTGAGCGATTAGAAATGCAAGAAAAGTCAGGAGGGAGAGTCTTTGACGTACCTTTAGCAGAGAAGGTGGCTGTGCCTCATTAGAGCCTCTCCAAGTACCTTATTATCAGGCAGCATGTGGTGATTTGGCCCATAGAGTTTTCTTGTTGTGCTTTTTCTGATTTACAAGCCAGACGGACCCCACCCATCATTGTTCTGCAGGGCAGTTAAACAGTACAGGGTGGTCAGGCTGAGGTTTAGATATGTGCTGCTGCAGCAGACCACCCAAAGTTTACGTTTGACCCCATCTCATCCCTGCTCCCCCCCCGCCTCCCCTGGCTTCAAAGAGATGGTTTCCAGACGTCATGCTGTTGAGCAGAGAACGCTAACATTAGGATTTTGTTAACAGTAACTGAACGTTATTCAGTGGTAAAGTAAGTGCTGAAAAAGTGCTTTGGGGGGGGGGGGGGGGGAATAACCATTTGACAGCAGGAGTCGGTTTTAAATAGAAGAAAATAAGAAAATTATCTGGTCCTTACGAGGTTTTTAACATTAGATAAATAGCTTTAACTATTAAAAAATATTACAGTGTAATTATTTATTGAAAACTGAGCCAAAATGAAGAAGCAGTGAGTGAAAAATTAAGTTGCTGCTTCCATAGGAATTAAGAGAGTAAATATGCGTTTAGTGTGAACACAATGCCAAGGAGGAAAGACATCAGCAACCATCTTAGAGATCAGAATGTTGCTCCCCATCAATCTGGGAAGGGTTAAAAGGGTTCAAAAATCAAAACAGCTGTCAGTTTTCCCAGGAGTGGATGTCACAGCAAGGTCACCCCAAGGTCAGACCGAGCAATGCTCAGAGAAACCAAAAACTGAAGAGCTACAGCTCACTCTACAGGCCTCAGTTAGCATGTTTAATGTTAAAGTTCATGACAGTACAATCAAAGAGTTGTTTGGAAGGGTTGCAGGAGAAAGCCTCTTCTCTCTAAACAGAACATGGCAGCACAGCTTAGGTTTGCCAGGTTACATCTGAACAAACCAAAACACTTCTGGAACAATAATGACACCAAAGTGGAGATGTTTGGTCATGATGCACAGCAGCACGTTTGGTGGGACCTCAAGAAAGCTGTGCATAAACAAATGCTGCAAACGTCAATCAGCTGAAAACATGGAAAGAAGTTTGGTACAAAAATTCCTCCACAGTGATGTGAGAGACTGGAAATATCATACAGAATATTTTTACTGCTGAAAGTTTTTGCTGCTGAAAGTGGTTCTATAAGCTGTCAAGTCATGGGTGGACTTCTGTGCTTCTGTACTTTAACTTAATGATTGAAAAAACCTTATGATTGAAATCAAACTACAAAACCATAAATCAAAACATCACAGGGTTCAAAATAAATGACAAGAAAATGATGAAAATAACAGAAAGAAAGAAACAAAAACAAAATCAGAAGGATTTAAGAGCGGTAAAACACTCCAAAATAAACTGTCAACAGTTTGTGCTTCTCAGAGATCCTCGTCGACTGTTCCAGCAGTTCAGAGCGTAGAAGTTGAAATTCTGCCCCACCAGAGCTTTTTGGCTTCCACTGCGGAAAAAAACAGAGACTTCTGCAGAGGACCCAAGGGGCCGTCTTTTTGTAGCCACTCAGATTTGTATGTTGGCACTCCTGTAGCTCTTTTTAGAGTAGTAGAAGTAATTTAAAACCAACACATAACCTTTACTTTGGTATCATGGATGAGGGATATCTTACATCCAGCCTTGTCTTACTCATGAATAACCTGCTACCATAGAATTACTCTTTCCATCTTATCTGATTATGAGTGATATTTTACAACAATTACAACAGCATATTCTCATCACCACCAGAAGAGAAAATAACATCAATCCTGGCAGCTGCAAAGCTCTCATACATCCTCAATCAAAAAACTAAATTATTGTGAGAGATAGGGACTCTCATTGGCTAATTTTGGCTAATTTTTTAACCTTGTTGTCTTGAGAATAATTTTTACATCGTGCTCTGCCTCCTGTGCACTCCACCCAGCCACTTCCCTGGAGCATTTCCAGCTGTGAGAACACGTCTTCCACTGAAAATCTCCCAGTGAGAAGTGCCTGTGTCGGTAGAAAACTGGAGGAAAGCTCCACCCTGCTTTTGCAGATATTTACTGATGTTCGTTTTGTGAAAATGGATTTGGTTGCACCAGCAGCTTACATGGACTACGGTGGCTTTTTCCCTTAGAAAGTAACGCTATGGGATCAATGGAAGGGATCCAGAACAGTAAAGCTGTGAGTCAGAAACCTAAAAAAGGAGCATTTGGGGCAAAAAGGGCATTTTACCTTTGTGAAATGATATTAAAACTTACCTTTGGACTTATCGTGGTTCTAGCTGCAGCCTTAGGTGATTCAGATCTACTCTTTACTCTACCTGACTAATGCTGGGTGTTTGATGCCCACTGAAAAGCTTCCTTTGGGAAACTGTTTATCCTGAATAATGGTTTGATTTGTAAATTACACACAAACCAATTCTACTGTCAGTAGTTGGTCTTGGGATGGAGAGGTGACCTGTCCAGGGTCTACTCCTTGTGTATGGAGGATAAATGGGTGAAAAAGCTTTACAAGCTCAGCTAAATGAAAAAGGTTCAGCAAACATCAAAGCACTGGGTATTCCTCTGCCAACTTGTGAGTGGATGCAGAGTCATTAATGAATAGCTCATGTCAGACAATAGGGTTGTGTTTGTCAGCTGATAAGTCTCCTACCCTTTGCATGCAAGTTATTGAACTGCCATATACAATAAAGTTGCTGACGCTTCAGGTCCTATATGCCAAAATAATAATTCAGCTTCAGTTAATGGGCCGTTTACACTTTTAAAGCATTAGGGAATATTTCTGCTGAAGTGCTAAATGTCAGCAGGAGAATGTGGGAAGTTGTAACGTTGCAAGTTCTTGTTTTTCAGCTTAAAACAAAATACAAAAGGAGAACACTTGGCGCTCTGTGTGTGTGTGTGTTTTCTTTACAACAGTGCTAACTGTGATGTGACTGCAGCATCACATGGTTCTCCTTTCACAGAGTGGAACAAAGTGATTCAGGGACTATAAAAAGCGAGGAATACATGTAGACGTCCTTCCTTTAAACTAAGCTGGCTGACGTGCTAAAATCAGTTTTAATGTCAGCAGTGGACAAACATTGAGCAAATCTTATATGTTTGGGTGCTTATTAAAGGTTAATGATCTGAAACACCCCCGAGACTTTGGATATAAAAAGAAGTTTAGCTTGGGGCGATGTTGTTGGCAGAGTTTGTGTCTGCTGCTGCAGAAGTGTGTCAGTAATAAACTTTCTGCCGCCTCCTCCTCCTCTGCCCAGCATGTCGCCTGCAGCCACGACTCCGTCATGAATTATGGATTAAAGTGAAAACCTGGATCTCTCAAACTACTTCGTTTCACTGACCCACATCGATTCTTTACATTATCTTTCACCCCGGTATCTTTGGAAATCTTTGTGTTGACATAGACCGCAGAGGTTTGAATATTTGTCGGAGTCTGGAAGAAAATATGCATTTAAGAAGCATCCAAGGATGAAGTCACATGTGCGTGAAATGTAACAAGTTTTCCAGCGTTTCTGTGGAGAGTGAGCTGGACGGGTCACATTTGAGATGTGGAGCAGCCAAACTGTGTTTCCAAAAGTCCAGAGCTGTTGCAGTACTGAACCTGGTGAAATGTGGAAATAAGTGTCACATCTGGACATGGAAATCTGAGTGGAACCTGCTGCTGGCAAGCTGCATCAACAACGTAGCTACTCAACGCCTACGTTGTTACCACAGAAACACACACGGATCTGTGGGACTGATGTCGTCTGGAAACTCAGATACAATCTAATCACTCGGTAAATAGGAGAGTGGACAGTCTGATCTGGATATAGGATTTGAGAAACAAATCTGCTTTGCCTGCCGTGTGAACAGCCTTCATCCTATAATCCATTGTTGTGCAAAAACAAAAACACATCACAGTATCTCCGTCTTGCATAGGGTGGCCTGTTCCTTTCTCTCCAACGATCATATCATAACAAGTATAAAAGGCGCTTACCACAAGTAATAAAACCTATTTATTAGGTGGATTAATTTGAATTATATATATATATATATATATATATATATATATATATATCTTATTAGTTTAAGTAATTTTAGCCAAACTTACTAAATTGATCAATGGTTCTTGCTCCTCTGATGTATGAAGCTGTTGTTTCCTCTTCTTGCAGTCTAATAGTTTTTCAAAAAACAAATGAGATATTTAGCTGTTGTAATCAGTGAATGAAAGAGTTAAATAAGAAGCAATTCTGTTATCAGCCACCGGGGACGACCACTTTTTGCTAGAATTACATACATGGAAAAATAATCTGACTTTAGATCAGCTACAGAGAAACTTTTTTGAAGGAATCTCAAATCAGGCTCTCAGATGCATCGCTTGGGCACTGATGAGAGATCAAGAACATATTTTGTTTGCTGAATGTTGTTTTAATGCTACAACTTGCAGCTGTTTAATATTCAAAGTATTTATAGAACCTGATTACGAACATTTTCACCCTCATTTATCACTTAGACACTAATAAGATAAGAAAGTAGAAGAGGTTAAAGCTCCAGATTCATGTCTTTGGTGAGAAGTACCTTGTTTGGGACTGAGAGCTGCAGAGAGGGCAGGAATGTTGCACAGTTTCAAGATTTGGACTAATAACTGTTTGTTTTTGTCTTTTGTTGAGGCAAGAATGACATTGAACTCTGTAGCAGTGACTTTAGAGGAGAGCTGATAATGTGCCACATTCATGTTCCTTCTTTCGATTTTTTTACACTTATCTACACCTGTGACTGACGTCTTTAACATATTTTGATTTTCATCACATCTAGCAGTTTGTTTTACTCTGAATATTAAGAGAGCCACTTATTTGGAAAAAAAAATGACAGACATCATGCATCGGTCAGGGGTCAATTTGTCAGAACAAATAAACTGATATCCATAAACTTAAATTAGACATTGTATCCATGAGATGGCCAAAACTCCGAACACTGATTTTTCACTCTGTTTATTTGGATTTTCTAACTCCCCGTTGGTCTGACTCTGAACACAAACATCCAAAGTCCCAAGAATATCAAAGTTATGAAGAGGACTTTCATCACACACATATGTTTGTACTTTCAATATATAGAGTGATATATATTGCCTCATTAGTTGATATATAGCACATAAAAAGCCTAACAACCAAAAATACTGAGAATTTTAAAGTGGGTTGGAAAGCACTGCAACAGCCAGAGAGAATCTTTTATTAAGCCAGCACTGAGTTTCAAACAGGAAACTGTATTCTCAATTATAAAGTCTTAACAGTTTGTTGTAGCTGTGTGTAACTGAATGCTTTGCCTCTTTCAGAGATCATGGACAACTGCTGACATCTGACTTTGCCACCAAATAAGAAGTACTTCACAGCAGCCTGAACTCACCGCATGGTGCACAGTGACGGGCCCCAACATGGCCGCCCATCGGATCAGAGCCACCTCCAACAACAATGCTTCTCTCCCTCGCTGCAAGTCGGAGGGGACGCTCATCGACCTCAGTGAAGGAGTGTCAGAAGCCACTCTTACTGATGTCAAAGGTCAGCATTCAATGAGAAGGAAGGAACACCGCTGTGGTTGTTCATTAGAACTCTGAAGTGTATTTTTTATGCTGCAACAGATTGGAGGGATTTGGAAGTGACAGCTCATATTTACACAGGATTTTTTTTTTTTGTGGCGTACTGATGGCGTCATTGCACATGGGGCAGTTTTGCCTAGGAGCTTTGCAGATAGAGACATAAAAGTTACATGCTTCAGTCATTTTTAGTGCTTGAAATAGTTTGCGAGAAATAAATGTCAAAGCTGTATTTTAAGATCAGGAAAAAGTCATCCAGTGGCTCTATGAGGAAAACACTTGGTAGGCATCCACGATTGATCCAGAGTCACTTTTAAAGGCTTGAAGTTGATACCTTGCAATTATTTTGTATCATCAAAAATATACTTCTATATATTTCTACACACGTGGAAATAAAGGTTGTATGTTTAAGCTGGATCTTGCACCTTCACCTAACATGATTCTTTGTATTCCAGTGCCTTCTCCCAGTGCCTTACGATTGGATGCCACTGCCTCCTTCGGCACTGCCAGGGAAGTCGTCGCCATTAAGGACTATTGCCCGTCCAGCTTCACCACCCTCAAGTTCTCTAAAGGCGACCGCCTCTACGTTCTCGACTCATCAGGAGGGGAGTGGTGGTACGCCCACAACAAGACTGAAATGGGTTACATCCCTGCAGCTTACGTACAGCCCATCAACTTCAGAGACTCGTTCTTCAGCGACAGCGGGATGATCGACACCATGGGAGACTGTAACGAGGAGGCAGCCAAAGAAATGGACCTCTTGGGAGAGTGGGCAGGAGTGATTCTGAAACCAACCACGTTCCAAAACGGAAATCCTTTCTCAACAAACCATACCTCTACAAACCCTTTTCTGAATGGGGGTCCTCAGAGTTTACTTGATCTGAACAGTAATGAGAAATCAGTTGATCTCCTTCTGTTTGATACGCTCTCTCCATCAGTGCCCAACTCCACCAGCAACACTGTCGACAATGGCTTTGGCAGTGGTGTTTTTAACTTTAACCCTCTTAGTCCCACTGTGGGGGAGGGCCAAGCGTTCCGCAGGGATAACCCGTTTTTTAGAAGCAAACGTTCCTACAGTCTGTCTGAGCTTTCCATCCTGCAAGCTCAGTCAGACCCTCAGGCCTCCATTGGTTTCTTCGGAGGCCTGAAAGCGCCGGCACCGGAGCAGTTCCAGAGCAGGGAGGATTTTCGCACTGCTTGGCTCACCCACCGTAAGTTGGCCAGGTCCTGCCATGACCTGGATTCACTGGGTCAGAACCCAGGCTGGGGCCAAACGCAGCCGGTGGAGACCAACATCGTCTGTCGGTTGGACAGCACAGGAGGTGCGGTGCAGCTTCCAGACACCAACATTAGCATCCACATACCTGAGGGCCACGTGGTGCCAGGGGACACGCAACAGATCTCCATTAAAGCTCTGCTTGACCCGCCGCTAGAGCTCAACAGTGACCGCTGCACAACCGTCAGCCCTGTGGTGGAGATCAAACTCAGCAACATGGAGATCAAAACCACCATCACCCTGGAGATGAAGGTGTCAGTTGTAGTGAAAATGGAGAGCAGGCAGACGACTGAAGTCTTATGTGTGAGGAGTGATTGTAAGGAGGGACCTTACACTCCCATTCCTCAGGCGTACATGTACGGGGACACAGTTCAGGTGTGCCTGGACAATCTTGAACCCTGTATGTATGTGTGTGTGGTGGCCCAGGCCAAGTCTGTCCTTCCAAACTCCACAGTTTGGGAGAATGTTGTTAAAAAGATCACCTTAGGAGTGTATGGTCCCAAACACATTCACCCGTCCTTCAAGACAGTTGTGGCAATGTTTGGCCATGACTGTGCCCCAAAGACACTGTTGGTGAGTGAGGTTGGCAAGCAGGGGCATTCTGCACCACCTGTTGCTCTGCAGCTTTGGGGAAAACACCAGTTTGTCTTGTCCAGACCGCAGGACCTGCGTGTTGGAGTTTACTCCAACATGGCCAATTACGAGGTAAAGGCTAGTGAGCAGGCCAGAGTTGTTCGGGGCTTCCAGGTTAAACTAGGCAAAGTGAGCCGGTTGGTCTATGTAATTTCCTCACGCAACACTGAAGATGTTTTCGATTTCACCTTAAGAATCCAAGTCAAAGACGACCAAGACTGTATTCTGGGTCAGTTCTGTGTCCAGACGCCAACGCCGCCACCCAAAACAGGCCCAAAGACATCAGCCCAAAGGCGTTTTCTGAAGAAAAAGGAAGTAGGAAAGATAGTTTTGTCTCCTCTCGCTGTCGCCACCAAGTACCCTGTTTTCCAGGACAGGAGAATAAATAACCTGAAGTTTGGGAAATTAATCAAAACTGTCATCAGACAAACGAAAAATCAGTACTTGCTCGAGTACAAAAAAGGGGACTTTGTGGCGCTGTTGAGTGAGGAGAAGATCAAGCTGAAGGGCCAGTTGTGGACAAAAGAGTGGTACATTGGATACTATCAGGGTAAAATGGGGCTAGTTCATGCTAAGAATGTGCTAGTGGTCGGCAAAGTGAAGCCCATTTACTTCAGTGGGCCGGATCTTACAACGTCATTGTTATTAGAGCAGATACTGAAGCCCTGCAAGTTCCTCACGTACATCTACGCCTCTGTAAGAACTATACTGATGGAGAACATCGGCAACTGGCGGGCGTTCGCCGATGCCCTTGGATACGTCAACCTGCCTTTGACCCATTTCTGCCGCGCTGAGCTGGACAGCGAACCAGAGAGGGTTGCCTCAGTCCTGGAGAGGCTGAAGGAGGACTGCAACAATGCAGAGAGCAAAGAGAGGAAGTCCTTCCAGAAAGAACTCCTGACGGTAAGTTACAGCCTTGGCATCCTCCTCTGTTGCAGTGACTTAGCGTTTCATCCAAGCCACTGATTTGAAAAAATGCAAATCAGTGCTTTTTAAGTTTTGAGCCTTGGTTGGATGGGTTTTGTCCTTCATGTGTCCAATTAAATGACCATATGTCTATGTGTTAATCCCCTTGGTAGGAAATTTCTCCTCCTGTGTACAATTGTTCCTTCACTATGATAATATCTGCTCACAGCTGCTTCAGGTCTCAGGCTGTGATCCAGTCTGTTAATTCTGTTGGGAGTGCAGTCGATAACTGCTGTGTTGGCATCAAGGTCTAATAGGGACCTCAGGAGCTGTGGAGAGCAGCAGAGCACTTTGTCCCCATAACTGTTTCTATTGCTTGAGTTACAGCGTATGCAGTGTGAATATAGTATGCTGATCTGATAAATCAATCGATCTTTATGGACATGAATCAAACCAGAGGGCAACAAAACCAAGCAGGGAAATGGCTTAAAGAAGCACACCCCACCATTTTAATGTACTGATGTTATGGTCTGATATTCAGCTACCTGAACGGAGTCATGGCTACTCACAACAAATTCCTGTGTGTCTCCATTACCTGAGATTGTTCTGCTGTAATTATAAAATAAAATGGGTATTATTTAGTCAGGTTTGACATTAGTTGATGTATTACTTTGCTGCCTTCTTAAGCAAACGGATGTGTGGACAGTCCCGTAGGAGCCCTGCCCCTGCCCAGTGGTTTTCATTTAGTAATTACTGTGCAGTGTCTTTATCCACCTCCAATTTCTTTAGTTTAGCTTCCAAGCAGCCAAACGTTCTTGTAATCTTTTAAAATGGTCTTCAGCAATAGTTCTCAAGGCTTTCTGAGCGCCATCCAAAGTTTTTCTTTGACATTGGCTGCTTTTTTTTTTTTTACTCATTTTCAGCCCAGTCCTTGTACCTATTGTACAAACACAATTTTGTCCTGTATTTGCATTTGTGTTTGCAAGTTTCAGTAAACGGCTGCAGCTTTTTCCTGTCATTCTGTCAATTTATAAAGGAATGAGGGCTTGCTCGAGACTCTGAACAGTACTTTATATTCTGCTTGTGTCCAGAGACCGAAATGCAGAGCTGTGTTCTCTGTTTACATGTAAACCACCTTTCTTTGGCATTCGGCTGTTCATCTTCTGTCATAGAAATGTGTATTTTCTGCACTGCCTCAGGCAGGTACTGCAGCCAGTCTCCTCCACAGATGGTTAAACACACTAAATGCTCCTGTTATATCTACGGTAGTCTTTATGCTGATGGCCCCATGTACTGTTAACACTTTTAACACACAGTTTTATGGTGTTTATGTGTCTGTGCCTTTCTTTGAAACACTGCAGCCTTTTTGAAGAGCGTTCATCCTTGTGTGCTTTTAACGGCTGTTACTACACGTTGTTTCTGTGTCAGTATATAATCCTCCTGAGAGTCTCCATCAGAGGTCACAAAACGTACTACAGCTGAAGTAACACAGAGCAGAAACACTGTAATTTCCACAAGGTTGTAAACACTACTTAGAACCATTTATAGACGGAGAAACTGCAGTATGGAAGAGGACATAATAAAAGGTGGTGGATGAAAATATGCCCCGTTGGAAAGTTTGACTATAGGCCTGTTTTTATCTTATTTCTGTCTGGATCAGACAAACTCCTCAAGACAATCATGGTATAAAGAAAGCCATCCATTTTAAAATTGAACGCCTTTTTCTTCGGCCAATACAAATATCCTGTTTTTGTCGTGTTGAAGTACGAGGTGTTTGTTTTGTCCCCTGAAAAGTGGATTTTACAGTTGAGTGTGTGGGCCGCAGAACAGAGAGTAGCAGCCATAAGGACTGTCGAAGGGAATCGTCTTCTCCGTTTTAAATGAACAGCTTCTTATATCAGTGACGACACTCACGAACAATTTGCTCGGCGTCTTTTGATATGAACGGAAGTCTATTTGTAGAAGAAAGAGAACTAAATCAAAAGCGTTGTGATCGCACGCCTTTGTGTTGAAATGTCTGAACCCATTCTGCTCTACTTTGATTGTTAGTGGAGGAAAGCAACATCAGAACTGTGTGTGCACATATTGTTAAATATGTTCGGAACAGATTTTTACTTCCTCATCTCTTTTTAATGGCTTCTCGGGCTGCTTACTGTGTCCCATATAACCCTGATTTAAAATAGGCCTCTTTAATGAGAGCTCTTTGCCTTGAACGATCTCCAATATTTGTCAAAGCTGTTGAACATTTAAGTGAAGAACTCTTTCATTATTGATAAAAGCAATCATTTAGCTGCAGACTTAACTCTAAGGCTCTGTTTACATTAATTCATTTCTTCGTGTTGGCGTCTTGCAAACTATTTACATTTACACACAAAGTTGCTGAAACGGGGATCAGCTGATTCGCTAGTCACATGACTAATCAGCCATCACATCACATGATCGCCCTTGCTTTATTATTTATTATGCTTTATTATTTATTCTTTATTATTTATTCTTCGGCGACAACAACTTGGTCCACGAAATTGTCCCACCATGCGCTGCTTCTTCCCGGTCTAACCCAAAAGCGGCGCTCCGTACGGCTTGCGTTGCTGCAGTGGATGGGTTCTCATCATAAAAGCTTGTTGAATCTGGCGCCTCCTTGCCGCGTATTGTTGTGCACAGCGTACTACCAGCAGTAGGACATGGAGCAGGCTCCCATGCTGATCGTGGTTGTCCATGATTTCCATATTCTTCTCGATGACACGAATAGAAAGGAAGTGTGTAACTGAAGTGAAGCACGCCTGTTTGTTTTTAGTTTTCCAGGCCCCCAGCACTCAAGTCACATGACCAACGATACCAGCCTAGCGAATCAGGAGTACGTCCGCAGTAGCTAGAGCTCAGCACTGCGTATCCCCGTTTCCAACTGCTGAAATCAGCATCGTATGCGAATGCTTACGTGGGCTCCGGCGTCTTTGAATCCTTCCACCTATGAAGTCGTATTCCAGTATTTTAATGTAAACGGACAGTGCATCCGCGATAGAAACTATATAGAAACAGATTAGTATAAATGGCACCTAAGAAACAAGAGTCTGTTTTTCCTGCTGCTGAGAGGATGAAGCCTTTTGATATTAATGAACTTATAAACATTTGAGCTCCTACAACTGACAGCGAGACTGTCAGTCTGCTTCTTTTATCGCATTTCGGGGTGTAGATAGCGCGTCGTTGTGGATTTTCCACAGAAGCAGCAACAGAAAAGTTGTCATCTTAATATTAGGGAAGGTTTATGTTTTTAATGCTGTGCTCACTGAGGGTGATTATTGGTTGAGCTTACATACGATCTGCAAATGGCTTGTTTTTACTGTAAAAAATCCTCTGTCACGGGGCTCGTCTTCAGCCACAGGCAGGTTCAGGCCTGATGTCTCAGTGGGAAACTCAGGTTGACATTCTTCATCATCATGTGGCATGTATGAACAGCTACCTGTTGGATTCACGCCTCCCCCAGTCATTAATAAAATGAATGAAGGAATAACCAGAGACGAGCTGAACAGAAGGATGTTTAATGCTGCACGACTGCTTTAAAGAAGACACATATTAAGACCTCAGGAAACTGTGTCAACTTAGGTGTAACATTTCTCTTTATCAGCAGTTTGACTACACACAGTCCAGGTTGTTAAAACACCAAACCACAAGTAGGACGGCAGAAGTAAAGTAACTACCAACTTATGTATCTACCGCGCGTAAAAAATGTAGGATTGTTTCTTTATTGAAAGTGATTGATCATAATTATTTGGGAAAAATCTGTAAAATAATGTTATTTTTCTGTAAATTTTTAAATGAAATTTTCTTTAAATATATTTGTTTTTGCACATTAATTTGAATTACAGTTTTTTTCTTTATTTTTACGGTGTTTGTTTGGCAGCCGTAGCTGCCAGTCATTTACCGTTTTTTTACTTTTTTTTTTTTTACTGTGTGGGTCAAAATGACGCAGTTATTCCCCCGTCTCATAAAGGCTTGACAAACCCTGGCCTTCACACTCGGCCCGCTCCACTGTGGAGGTTTACAGGTTCGTTTCTGTGTGGTTGGTTCTGGTATTGCTCTTTGGTTCGTTCATACTGCATTTCATAACAAATGAGGACTCTGAGTTACCTTCTACCACCTGGGGCAGATCAAAGAAAACGCCATTAAGAAGTCAGACTCCCTAGTCGGGAGCTCGGTTGAAGGGTTGTTCAACCCTGACTTCTCCATTTTAATTAACTCCCCTGAAAGGCGGCTTTTTAAGTAAACACAATGTTTTTTATTTGATGTTCTTGATCAAATTAAATGTTGGCCAGAGCTCAGGTAGAGGATCACTGGCTCAATTCTTTAACTGAACTATATCACTTCAGATGATAATTTGCTGTTATTAGCAAAGCAAAAATGCAAAGGAGTTCACTGCATTAACAGTCCATCGGTAAGTGCAGATAAAGAGTTGGTGGCTGGATATTTCTACCATGAGCTAATACTGTGATGTAACAACACCCTACAAATTCAATGGATCACAGTTTTTTCCATAATAAACCCCTTTAAAAGTTATTTGTAAAAAAAATCCCCTTGTTCAACACTTTAATCATCTACACTTGTTTGTCTGTGTTTATCGACTCCTTCACAAATACTTTAGTTATTTTGTTCTATAAGTGCCGCATTTCGTGTCCCATCTGTCCAAATCTGAAGTATTTTTGCTTCTCATAAGGTGGCAACAGTACTTAACTGACAGGAAGTGAAGAGATAGAGAGATGGAGAGTAAAATCTAAATCAGTACACAGGATAACAAATGGGAAGTGGCCTCTCACTCGTCAGCAGGTTTAGCTGCCAACAAGTCAGTAAGTTTACATTGTTTATTTAAAAATCTATGTTTGCACCATAGAATCCTTTTCTTGTAATTACTTTTAGACTATTTGGTCTTTTCTGAAGCAGCTCATTGCAGTCAAAACAGTCTTTCGTGAAATTAAAGAAAGGGTAATTACTTTGAGCTGAATTTCACATTTTCAGATGCTTTTTTGAGCGTTGGGGAGCAGGGAGAAAACGTCCTTTGAGCCGTATTTGACTGATCTTTGTGCTTTCCAGAGGAACTTGGGAATGAGTTGCTTTTCACTGCGAACTGGAGTTAAAACAAGCCTCTGCAGGAGCAGGCTGAAGATGTCTAATCAGTCCATCTGGACTTGTAGCTTCTAATGTGGCGCTGGTTGGTGAAGAGGTTGTGTTGTTGTTGTTGTCAGCGGATGGTGGCGAGCATCCAGGTTGTGTCTGTTGGCTCTCGGGCCTGCAGATGTTTCCTGCCTCATTGTTCACAAACTAAACAGAAGCTCCAGTCGTGGACCTGCAGGCGCCTGCAGTTCATTGTCCTTCCCATAATCCTCCTTGACCCAGACCCGCTCTACACAGCGGACCAATCGCAGACCCTAAACCGTGGCAGGTGAATTCTTTTGCATAACACTTTTCAGTTAAACTATATTTCAGTTTAACGTCGGAGTATAGCTGCACTCGTATAGACTTTAATCAACAAGTTACTTTTGATTTCAGCGTCGGAAGCCACAGCAGATGTTATCCTCTGTAGACATCTGTTACTGCTGTCATACAGCTTCATGTCAAAAGAGGCGAACTATCCCTTTAAATGTAGACATACATTACATGCCGTGCACACTTTCATTAAAGGTGATAATTAAATGTTAGGAAAGAAACTCCACTATCACTGCAGCACAGTCAGTTTTCAGTGGATCAGAGGACTTTGTAAAACGTATGTTTAAGTAACAGTTAATTTAGCACATTTACTGAACTCTTCATCAGTAATCTCTAAATTGGACTTTCATTTGGAACAAATGATAAAAATCATTTCCCGTTCTTGATGCGAAATTAGTCGGACTCTAATCAGACTCGGAGTGAAATGAATAAATGCATGACATTCTAAACACGGAGAGCTACTTTGGTCCACTGGCTGTGGGAGAAAAGAAGCAGAGCTCACTGTGATGGGATATTTGTATTTATTAGAGGAGGTGAGGGTGAAAAACATGTTGTTGTGTCTGATAAACTGAAACAAGGTTATAACCAGGCAGACGAATGTCTCCGCAGCGTTGACGATAAAGAGATTTCCACCATTAGATTTGATTTATCTGATGAACCGTCTGTAAACCGGCTCTGACGGGTAAAATGTCTCCTCCTTTGTACCGTTTGAAAAACCATCGTCTGCAGCGATTTCAGTGAGTGGCACTTTAAAAAACGTCCGGTTACAGAAACAAAAACCCCAAGGACTCATTAAGTGTGTGGCAGTTACACGGTTTTCAACACAAGTTCACGTGCAGCCAGCTGTCATTGGTACTGGGAACATCTGGGCAAGTCTTCACAGGTTTCCTTCACCTTGCACCTCCTCTGAAGCTCGTGCAGGTTTGTTTGTTCAGAAATTAAAAGTGAAAAAGGACAATCTGCTCGCATCCTCCTGTAACCTCTCCCACTCCGTGATGTCCTGACATGTTCGGGCTTTGCCCAAAATGATGGATGCGTGTGCCAGCGTAGATTTGCTGTAATGAGCAGCAAGAGAAGTAAGGAAAGTTTACGAAGACCCCATCTGAGAATGGATAACTGAATAGTAAACACAGAGTTGTTGATATTTATTTGATGTATGAATATATTTGATCTTTTAAAATCCACTTTAGAATCTTTACACCAAGTTTAAATTGAGAAGGAGCAGTATGAGGGGCAGGATCATGTACAGGCTTAAAGATGCTGGAGGAGACGGTGAGTAAAGGAAGCATTGAACTGACTGATTCTGTGCATGGACTGTCAGAGCTGAGAAAACAGCAGATGGCTCACAGGCAGGATAGTGCGCACTGCATTAGCAGCTGAATCTTTAGACATCACAGGACCCAATTAGAGTCCAACTCTTACGGTGACAGTTGAATTCAAACAGATTTTCATCTGATTCTATGTGGAGGTTTTACTTTTAAAACAGGTGTTATTATAATATGTATTTTACAGTGGGTTTATGCTTTCAAGTTTGTGTCTGAAGTTTAGCTTTCTCTAAAAACATTCAGACCACACTTAACTAATTTAAAGTCAGCTCCGCTGTATGGGTGAAGGCCTTTTAAGATAAAAACCGGATGTTGTTTTTTCCTGACGTGCTTGGGATTCACTGGAAGCTTGATAAAGTAGTGCATTGTGTGTTGGTGATAAGCTGGACTTTTAACTTGTTCAACTTCTTTAAACAAAGGGTGCTGATGGAAAGTGTGAACTCTGGTGTTTGTACAGATTAAGTCATTCCCATCCAGCTCCTCCTTCCCTGGAACAGGGTGGAAATGAAGACTAAACTACCTGAATTAGCTGTTGAACTTCTTGTTGTTCCACATCATTTATATTAATTAGTGGCTCTGAGGGCTAACTTTGGCACAGCTGACTTTAAATGTTATGTAATTCAGAACACTCAAGCTCGTTCGGAGGGTAAATTTAGAAACATTTAACCTAACATGCATGTTTTTGGACTGTGGCAGAAGCCAGAGTACCCGGAGAGAATCTGGGAACCTTTTTTTCTTCCCTTCAACAACCAAGTGAAGAAAATATTCTAACAAGTGTTTCCACCCCTCTTTATAGAAACAACTAATTAAGATTTTGCTGTTTCATGGTTTTCTAATTTGAAACATCAAAATAAGCATCAAAACACTTCTTCTTCTCTTCTGAAAGCGAACTCCTCTTCCCTCCTGCTCTTCGTCCTGTTGCTGCACAGACGCTGTTGTGCCAACAGCACGATCCATAAAGTGCTGAGGCCTCAGACCACAGAGGGGGTGTCTTTGTTATATCTCTGAGCTAAAAGGGGATTTTCATTTCAAAGCTCTCACTCAGCTCTGCAGCAGAGCGTCTGACCCTTGTGAATTATTTGCAGTGAGATCAGTGGCAGATAGAGCCTGGGAATAATAATAACATCCTATTTCTGGAGGAGGACTCTGAAAACTGGAGAGGCCATTATCTGCGATTAGCTCTCTGCCATTTTTGTACACAGATAAACGTTTTTTCTTTCTTTTTTTTCCTCCATGATTCTTGGCCTCCTCCACTTCCTCCTCTCCCTCCTTCAGTGGCTGGGTGTGGCGATCTGCTGCCTTTGGAATAATTGAATGCACAACAGATCACCGACTCTCAGGAGATTCGGCCTGGTTTGAGAGTCGTTCCGGAGCCAGTTAATGAAGAAAGAAGAGTTCAAGTGCGGGGTCAAAACCGGCAGCCGCCATCTTCAATCTCTTCAGGGTTTTCAGTTTTTAGGGTCGCTGCTCGCTAAACAGTAAAGAGAGCAGAAAGAGCATTTAGCATAAACATCAAGGGGCTGAGATGGAGTGAGGAGGCTGCAGATGGGAGAGCTGGAGAGATTCAGATGAAAAGTGAAGATGGGATTGAGACATAATAAAGACAAGATTGAAGTGGGGAGATTGTCAGTTTTACAGCTGAGGGGAAAAATGGAAACAGGATTACAGACGATAGAAGGCATTTATCAGAAGCCTCGCTGCGGATCATAGCCCAGCCTCAATACTGTTTCCTTCCAACCAAAACGTACAGAAACCGCGCGCATGCTTTGGTGTGCAGCGACATGATTGAGCTGCTCGCCTCATTAATTTCCACGCAAAGGTTATCTCTGAAAATATGTCTCCAGGAATCTTCCTCTGGTTTTGACAAGCAGATTATTAATGCAGCAGGAGAAGCTGCAGAGCTCCAGAGCTGAGCTGGTGTAACAAACTCCGTGGTACTTAACACACACTCAGCGAGTCCCATAATATGTATACCAGCTGACATTTTGGAAAAACACAGCACTGCATGTAAGCCGCCCCCCTCCAGATAATTGTTGCGAGAAGAAGGCGTTTAAACCGCAGCGACGACAGCGAGCTCAGCTCCCAGCACAACGGGAGTTTAAAACCGGACTCAGACACCCACAGAGGACGGCGGTCGGAGATAAATACCTCAGAAGAAGACATGAAAGATGTACAGCAGTCAAAGCGATTCCAACCGCCATGATGAGTCTGAAAAAAAAACCACAAACACCAGCTTCACACAGATTTAAGGAACTGGACCATGAGACTTCCAAAATGCTCCATATAAATGAACACTTCCATCAGTAAGTCCACCGTCCGTTTCTTTGATTTAGACATTTGTTCTAATGTTTTTAAGATGGAAAAAGTTGATTTTATTCTGTGTTATTAGTGGGTGGATCTGAAAAGTAAAGTGAGGATATTTTTTCATAAAGAGAAGACATTTTTTGTTGTTTTTTTGGCATCGGTTCTGAAGTGAAGATGCCTTTTAAATCCAGGGCATTTTCCAGAAAATCCAAAAGGACGAATCTGTCAGAATACCCATAATCCTTCACTCTGCGTGGAGGCAAACTGACACAGACGGGCGGCTACATGTCACAAACAAAGCCTAATGACTGTCGCCCTACTTGTCTCACAACTAAGAACGCTGTTGGGATTCTCATGTGGAGTAGTGAACACTTTTACCGTTCATCAAATAAACTCATCGTCACTCATGTCCTTTGTGTTTTTTTCATAATGCACAAGAATCTGAACACTTTGTTCACATTTTTATTCTTGTAAATGGACTGAGCTTTTCAAAGTGCTTTTACACTACAAGTCGCATCACACCCTTTTTTTATTGGCAGTTGGCTGCTCTTCCTTGAGATGCAGCCGCAACAAATCTTGTAACATACAACTTCATAAGAAGCCATTTTCCCCTGTGTCGTTTTCTTTAAAATCAAAATAATTGTTTTCCAACTCAACTCAAGCTTTATTTGTATAGTGCTTTGTGTCATTTTCCTGATGGTAAATATAGTCAGCCTTTCATTTGAAGTTTTTAAAGTCCAAAGATCTGCCTGAACATGTTGATTTTGTGAATTTTGTGACGCTGCCACCACCGTGCTTCAGTGTTGGGATGGGGTCCTGTGGCGTGATGAGAGGTGTTGGGTTTTGATCCAGACAGTTTTCCTTACTGACCAAAAAGTTTGATTTTAGTCTCATCTGACCAGAGGATGTTTTTCATGTTTTTGGGGAGTCTCCCATGTTCCCTTTGGTGAACATTTTTTTTTTTTACCTTTTTCTGTAAAACTCAGCTTGTAGTGGTCCAATGGACAGAAGCACCAGTCTCCTCCATGGAGCTCTTTCTTGCTTTTCTAATTAATCCCATATATCCCAAATACAGGTTGTAATGCAAAATAATAATAGTACAAACTCTAAGGGGGTGGATATGTTTCTTACTCTGAATGTAATTGCTTCTTGTTCTTGGAAAAAGTGGTTTGAGATTTGATTATGTCAAGTTCAGTCAGTTAAACTTATGTATGAGAGGAAGGATTTTACGTCTGCGGGGGACTGCAGACTACATTCTGATATTTATTCATTGTCAAAATGTTTTGGCAGCCCAACTCAGTAAACAAACTCTGTTACTGTTACCCAGCAGCAATTCTGCCCAGTGGCTTTATTTTGACAGGGACTTCCTGTCCAGGAAGAGGTTCTCACCGAGACCGATTTTCCCTCAACATCCACACAGACCTGGAGAAAAAAAAAGCATCAATCGGTCACTAAAAGTCTAAACTGTGCTCAGAGCCGTCAGAAGTGTCTGAACTGCTCTTCGTTTGGGTCTCTTTTACTTTGATGTGATGTGACAGCAGCTCAGCATTCATGCTGAGCAAGAAGTGGCGTCTGATTGGCTCACAGCTGCCACTATCTCATCCTCTGGTCTCAGAGTGAGCGAGCACGGAGTCTGCATTCCTCACCCCCTCCCACACCTCCCCATCCTCACCCCTCCTTCATATCCTGTCGTTCCTCACATTCCTGCACATCCAGCTGAGGCCCAGAGTGCAGCGGTGCAGTCACCTTTGCTTTGTTGACTCTGAACCTGCTCCTCCGTCGCCGTCCGGGCCAGTTTGAGTTGCGCACAGTGAGAATATTTTTAGAAGAAAAAGGGACATTTTTGGGAAGTTGTGATTTGTGAGAGGGAGGAAAGATATTTTTAGTGCGTGTTTATTTTTAAGTTGGATCATTTGATGGTTCAGACTTAAACTCGTAGTTGTGAGAATGATGTTGAGCCTGGCGGAGTCTCTGAGAGTCCGGGCATGCAGTAAAGGGGCGGAGCTTCAGTGGTTGTCTCCAAGACTGTATCGACCTGCCTTTGTAAACCTGTAGCATTTCCTGTTTATTATCTTTTATTTATTTTTTGTTAATATTACACAGCCCTACTAATAGGAGAGGAAGTGGAATTCAGATTCTTTTCACAGGCAGACATGTACAGATATGTGTGTGCACCAGTGGAAATGCACTCGTATTTGCATGTGCCACATTTCTATTTGCAAATCTCCCGTGACGCGCGGCAGGTCGTCTCTGCTGCCGGAACAAGCCCGAGTCTCTACAGCATTTTCTTTTCCCACCATCAGCAGTCGTCTGGGCAGAATTGACGGAGACAGAGAGGTTACAGGGGCCGGTGGGAGGAGCCCGGCTCCTGTCCAGACCACTTAAACCCAAACAAACAGGAGACACTTTGGCACGATTCGTTTTTTTCCCCTCTTGTTCAGAAGACCAAACTTCTGTCCAGACAAAGAGCTGGAAAGGTTCATTACTGACACCGATGCCTTCTCCAAGGTCCCTCTCAAGAGAGACGACCAAATCATGAGTAATCTTGTGACATTTTTGTCAAATGAGGGCATTTTTAAATGTTGTGTCCTGGATCTGCTGTGTTATGTCTGTCAGCGCTGTGAGACACTTTTCCTCCCCTCAGTTCAGATGTGACATAAATCCGCTGTTCAAACAACACAAGGTTTTTACTTCTATTTCCAGGCGAAAGCCTTTTAAAGATGTAGAAAGCTGACATTTGTGGGGATCGAGGAGGCCGGTGGTAGAAAAACAGCAGGATGAAGTCAGTGGAATGAAACCTACAGATGGAGAATTTTTGAGTTTCTTTGTAGTGAACACTTTCATGAAAACCGTTTCATCTCCGCCCCTTTGTGAACATTTCGCTGTCATCCTCCCTCTTACCCCACCTGCTGACTCCCTGTGAGAGCTGGTGTTGGACTTTTTCAGGATTTATTCGTGTCTGGAACCCCAGTTTTCTGAAATACACCTCCATCCCCGTTCTGCATCTGAAGGACTCTTGTGTTTTTCTCTGCAGGCTCTGTTGAAGATGGACTGTCAGGGACTGGTGGCTCGACTGGTCATGGACTTTGTCCTCCTGACCACCGCTGTGGAGGTCGCCGGACGCTGGAGGGAGCTGGCTGAGAGGCTCGTCAAGGTTTCGCGCCAGCAGATGGACGCTTACGAGGCGCCGCACCGCGACAAGAACGGGGTGGTGGACAGCGAGGTGCGCCTGCCTTACAGCAGATCTTTACTACAACACCGATAAATTCATTATTTGATGATAAACAATATAAAAATACCAAACCTCTGTTTTATTTCTAATTAACAATGTTACAGTGAAGTAGTTAAAATGTGCTTTGTTGACATCATTTTATGACTAAATCCCAGAATACAAATATTTTCCTCTCAAATAAAACATCCTTTAGGCTAATATGACCGAAGCATTCTTCAGTATTGCACTTAAGACGTAATAAATAATGTGTTGAGTTGCATTTCGATTCACTTGAGCTCAATGAAATGCAACCTAACACCTCATCCTGACTGAAAGCGAGCGAAACTGACGCCATACGACGACGAAATTTGTGTCCTGATATTCAGCGTGACAATTTTGTCGGGAGTGATTCTATTGGTTCAGAAAGCACTCACTTGAAACACCGAGTTCTGTGGCTCCCTTCGGTTCAGATGTTTGTGGTACGGGTGTTTGGGGTCATAAACCATTGGGTGCTGCTCCACGGTAAAGATCAGCTTCTCGTCCATTATTCCCTCAGTGATGCTGACCTGTTGCTCACTAGCTCGTCAACAGGAAGCAGCGTGTTCATTTCAACCAATAAGAAGTGTTTAGAGGCGGGACACCGTCGCGAAATGTCGTCCAAATAGAGACAGCGCGGGCGATTTTATTTTATTTTATAAGGGGTCGGCGCCATCGCTGGATGGAGCGACATCGCTCGCGGCATGTCAGGACAGGCTGATTGAAAAGTATGCATTCTCATCACTTTTTATCAATCGCTCGCTCGCGTTCAGTCAGGATGAGGTGTAAGAGTGTAAAGAAACAGCGCTGTGGGATGGGATGAATTTACTGATTATCTGATTTCTGCCTTTAAAGCGCTGCTGTTCCATCAGTCCGTCTCTCACCACAGAGTTAAAGCGTCGCACTTTATGAGTCTCTCATATTTAAAGTTTGTGGTCGAGCTGGCTCAGTAGTTTTCCAGCAAACGTTTGACCACAGCAGCAGTGCATGAAACGCACGGTGTTTTCCTCGAGCTCCTCTCAGCTCATGAAACGAAAGCAGGCCGCTTATTGGCACATTGAGCGAATTGAACACGTTGAGCGTAGCAGATGACATAAAGTTTGTCCCTTTGTCTGCAGGCCATGTGGAAGCCGGCGTATGACTTCCTGGTCACGTGGGCCGCTCAGATCGGTGACAGCTACAGAGACGTGATCCAGGAGCTGCACATGGGCCTGGACAAAATGAAGAACCCCATCACTAAACGCTGGAAGCACCTGACGGGCACCCTCATTCTCGTCAACTGCCTGGAGGCGCTGCGGAGCTCCGCCTTCAGCCCCGCCATTCAGGAAGACTACGCCATCTGAAGTCCCGCTCACCTCGCTCCTTTGGAGCACTTTTTAAAACATTACAAGTCGCAAAATGCTGCATATCAGCTGTCAGCTCTCCCTGAATGCCACTACTGCTGTTCTACGTTGTGGTTTGGTTCCTGCAGCGTTGCCTTCAGCTCTCCGTGCCCGGGGGGCAACACCACCTGACTGCCCCCGGACAGCACAGTGCTGCAGCAGCCCGCAGTTACCCCAGACTCCCAGCAGCTCCTGTCTTGCACAGTTATGTATTTTTCTACTCCAGTTAAGGCACAGCATTTTTGTAAAGCAACATTTTGAACCTTTTGGTTAAGAACTGTGGAATGAACGCCAAGACACTTTTTTTCAAAAGCAAACCTTTTTTTAGATGTGGTATCCTGACTGTAACCTCGTCACCCGTGTCAAAGCTGTTCTATTTATTTGTAAATCAAGTCTCCCCCGTTTCCTCTTTCTTCAGGTTCTATCTCACTGTGGTCCTCCTCATTTCAGAGAGCCAAACATTTCCCATGTCCCTTAGTAAGTTTAAGACCTGGGGCCGGAGATAAAACCTTCGATCAGGATTGAATCAGCTGATTTGACTGAAGATTCATGGACTCGTTCATCGCTTAACTAACTGCAGAAAGACTAGCGACACATTTTTATTTGTTATTATCTTCAGTGCACTTTTTGATTTTGGCTGACGGAACAGAAGTCTAATAATTTACTTTCGGGGCTGTATGGAACATTTCAGCAGCCTTCTGTCTAAACTCTGATTGTTCTCCGACTTTATTCTGAGGCTTTTGTACGGTGTTGTCAGGCAGGGAACACGACTGTAGGCACTATTTGAGCATTTAGGTGGATAATCTCAATGTGCAGACAAATAAGAATCAAAACTCTGAGGCCGGTTAACACATATCACCGTTCATATCTTAATTATGAGATAAGAAGAAAGTCAACTTTGTGTCATCATGTGAAAATAATGTTGTTTTTTGTCCTTGAAAGCATTTATATGAAGTCACTGCCAACTGCGATGTTTCCCTTCATTCACTGCTCCTCGAAAGGGGGAAAGTCGAAACTCTTGTGTTTTGCTTTTCGTGTTGCGGTGAACAGCAAATGGAGGTCATATCTCACTTCACTGAAGAAAGAAATGAGCTGATAAGGCTCCACCTTTGTTTCGCTCAACGTTTTGTGAGATCAAGATTAGTAAATGAAAGCTTTTGCATTCACATGTTTAGTAATCGTCCTACCTGACTTGAATTGTGCAAGTCAGAATTGATAAACGTAACCCGAGTTCCCTACAGCAGCAGGCGCCCCATGTAGTCCTCGCTGCAGCTGGCCCTGCTTCGAGTCCCCCATCGGACGGCCCTGTGCTGCATGTCGTTCCCCCTCTCTCTGCCCCCTGCTTCCTGTCTCTTTAAACTGTCATATCCATTAAAGGCATAAAAGCCCCAAAAAATAATAATAATAAAAAAAAACATAACCCGAGTTCCCAACGAGCTACTCAGACTTCTTGTTGGGGTTCTCTTGGACTTTTCCCATTTGGAAATCTTTTTGCCGAGTGACCGCAAGCAACAGTTTCTAATGTTGGCCGATAAAAACTTAACACGGAAAAATGGTCTGAAAGGGTTTATCGAGCTTGTAATTGATCTTATTTCAGTCCTCCTCTTTGCGGTGCAGTGTTTTAACAACCTGGACCAGGTAAGCTTGACTTGTGACCAGATTGTGCTTAAAGGATGGAAAACACTTGCTGTCTGTGACTGAACTGCAGATGAGGGAAATGATGCTTGAGAATAAGTATTTATAGTGTGCGGTAGTTTAATAACCCTGAGAAGGATAATAACGGTAATACAAAACGTTATTGGTGTAGCACTTTTCTCTACAAGCGTTTCAGTGTGCTTCACACAGCAAGAACACATTAAATCTATTCAGACATGGAAAATATCAACTTTAGGGGAAATAGAGCCTCAGAAGTTGATTGTATGAGATTAAAATGAATTCTAAGATATACTGAGAGTCACCGCCAGGAGCCTAAAACAGAGTAGAGAGAGTGTGAGGAGATTAAGGTGTGTAAAATGGTCGCTGGGTCTTTCATATGTGCAGTAGATAATGTTTTAGAGATATGTCTTAGCTGATAAAAACAGTTTTGCTTAAAATTTCGGTGACTATCCCACCAAATGATGAGTAATTGATTTGACTGATGAGTAATTTCAGTCCAAATTTACGTCATCGCAAAACTGCACTATGAGTCTCAAATAAGGCAAACCCCGCGGAAGAGAGGGGCGGAGTCGAGTTAATCACTCCACCCTGTACAGCTGGCCTCTATACCTCTTTGAACAGAGATGTAAAGATGGGGCTGTAAAAAGGAGCCGGTGTACTGCAACCCTGTGGTATTATGACCAAAGCATGCGACAGGCATTTCATTAAGAGCTCAGGAAACTGTGTCAGATTGTGAAAAACGGGCACGTGTCTCCTGAAAGTGCTGAAAAACAAGCGCGCCCCACTCACAGATCATATTTTCTTTTGTTTGCAGCCTGGTCCTCTACATGCATGCGTTTGCAGTGTTTTGAGCCCTCTCAGCCACCGTTGAACACGTCACACGACCTTCCTCGCCTGCTGCCGTTTGCTCAGCTGTCTCTGACCGCGCTAACATCTGCTACGTGTTTATTCTCACTCACACCGCTGATGAGGACACAAGGCGTGATTAAAAGCTCCCGAACAAGCAAATAAGCTGACGGGGAGCCGAAGTTGTTCCATCAAGGATTAATCTATCCATTAATTATCCATTAATTTAGTCATCAACGAAGCAACCCAACTATAGCTCCTCACTTCTGAACTTTCTGCCATCTTCTGCCTGTGTTATTATAGTTTGATAAGATGTATGCTTTTACCAAAGCTTGCCAAAAATGAATGGAGCTCTACACAGATGTACAATGTTGAGACCACTGATGGAATGACTTATCAAAGCTTTTGGCTGTTTCGTCTCAGTGCCGCGTACTGTATAATGTGGTAGTAACAGCCTGAACACCTTTCTGTGACTGCATACTTTTGTGGAAAAAATAAAATGTAAATATTTGTACACACTGTGAGAATCGACCTTCTGTTGGCTACACACACATTGAACAGGACATCAGAATCAAGGGTGCTTTCTTATCTGAAGTGAGAGCAACAGGCCATCATATTTCATGCGTTATCAGTGCTGTTTATAGAAAAACATCCAGAGAATTTCCCCGGCTGAGAAAGCAGGTAGTGGAGGGTGGAGAAATGCTGCCAGAGTTCAGGTCTGCTTCTTCTATAGACGGAAAAGCCAGAAGACACGAGTGGCCTGAAGAAAAGTAGGCTCCTGCAGCATGGCCTCCAGCAGAGACCCGCTTGTTTTCAGCCCACGCTGCTCAGAGTACGTGTGACGTTTAAAGAATTAAACTTCCACTTCTCTAAAATAGCTTTGAATTAATGGACTTTTTGTGATATTTCCCAACAGTACAGCTCTCCTGACAATGCATGCCCTTTCAGACCAGAGATTTCTAAAAGTTAATTAGCGTTGAACACCAGCGTAGAGCAAAAGTAAACTCTGCTGTTGGACTTAAAATAACATCAGCCCGTTTAATTAAACAACATATCCTTTTTAAGACACAGATGCCCCCTTTTCAATCGGCAAAGTGGTAGTTTATCACCTATTCTGTCTATAAGGGTGCATATTTGTGGAACGTTTACGATACAAAAAGCTGTTTCCAAACTTTTGGCTTTAGTTTATAAGGCGGATTTTCAGGGGCAGAGCAGAACTTGAAATCTTCAGAAGAAGTTTACTTGAAAATCCAAACCCTCTCCCTCTCTGCTGTGCTTCTGCTCTCCCTCTCAAGCCCCTCTCTGCAGCTGTTGTAACCACGACAACAATTGGAAGCAGCAGAGGTGGATTAAAGATTCCCGGCTTGGAATCGTCGTTTTATCCCAGACGCAGTGGAGTCTTGAAAGAAAAGTTTTTTCAACTGCAACTTTCCTCTGAGCCTGAGCGCCGGCGTCTTTTCTTGTTCCCAATGAGGAGAGAGTGTAAGCGCCCACTTAGAGAACAATGTTCGGTTTATGCTCGCCAATCTATCCTCTCAAACTGAAGTGCAACTATCAAAATAGCTGGTGTGTGCTGTTTGAATCCCAGCTGGGGCCTTTGTTTGTGCAGTTTGCATGTTCTCCCTGTGGATGCGTGAGGACTCCAGCTTCCTGCCACAACGTTAGGTTAATTGTCCTTTTAATTGTTTAAATTGTCCGTAGGCATAAGTATGCGTTATTATTTGTCTCTGTTAACCTGAACACTAAATGTTGCAGGCGTGCGTCATTCTTCCAGCACTGTATGATATAACACGAACACTCCACTTAACTCACTAACTCAATTTGTCCAAAGAATTAGACAAATTAAAACGATAAACACTTGTTCAGTTTAAACCTTTTCACTGTGATACACTTTACGCTGACAGTAACGTCAATTAAACCCGAAGATGATGTCTGGCTCCTTTTGCATTACATTTAAGCGATTATGCGTCATAATAGACAGATGCACCACGAAGTAAATTCAACACAAAACCTAAATTTCCACAGAAGAGATAACAGATTTTACATTATTGGTTCACCAGGTGATCATAAGGAGGCAAAAACCCTGCTTCTGTGATTAAAACAAGAGGAAAACTGTTAGTTGCACAAATGTTGTTAAAATCAAAGTGAAGTTTACTGAATATTCTCTGATATATTGGCCAAGACTCATTCATTTTAAATCTGATATCAGCAGAAAATAACTCTTACACTTTAACATCAGGACAAAGCATAAAAACTCCGATTCAGCAACTGAGAGCTTGGTTCCCGTGGTAACACGACACACGAACTACAGGCTGTTTCACTAAAGCTTCAAAGCTTCCGTGGCACAATGTTGGGATCATGAGGTTTGGATATTCAAAGTATTTCTTCTGCTTGGACTCTGTTAGTCGTTCATTCAAAACTGAGTTCTGGTAATTTTTTTTAGATTAAGTTCCAAATAAATTAGATTAGATGCTGAAAAGATGTTACTGAATCAAGATTTGATTATGGCTACATTTGAGGATTAAAATGTCAACATTTGATTAACATCTGTTATGTGGTAGCCTACACCAATGTCCTTTTCAAATGATTGATCTTTAAATGTCATCACAGTGTCGTTCATCAACTTTTAGTCTCTTGCCAGATGCTGTTTAAATGTTGTTGAAGTCTGACTTTGCTGTCTGAGGTGTCATCAAGCCAAGAATCAGTGAAAGTCTGTCGCTGTTTTTAGACGAATCAATCCGAAACGCTGAACATCAGCCTCTCTGGGGCAGATTATGAGTTCAGGCTTAGTTACCATGGTGATTTAACCAGGTTAAAAGAGACTTCACTTTAGTGACAATTGACTTTCAATCCAACATACTGTTGCTCACTACATCATGAATCTTGCTTTGTAGTTCGCCCTTCAGCCTTCACCTTTTAACAAATAGTGAAATTGGCCATTTTGGTTTATTTTTAGGAATCTTTTGTGTCTATGAATGTGTCATCAAATGGAGTGAACATCTTGGAAATAGATGTTGCTGAGGCTAAAACGCAACCACAAAACCCACCATACATCCACATGATGGAAAATAACTAATCGCTGAGCCTTAGATGCACAACAACACTCTCAAATCGGTATTTCATTTGTTGGAAACCATGAAGGTGAATGAATTAAGTCAAAAACAAGCTGCAAAGTCAGACAATCAGCAAAGTTTAAGCATAAATGAGAACATCCATTGCCATTCTCTCTTGAGACATTTTATAAACAAGTGCTCGACTCAGAGGGGAGACCCATTTCTTTTCTTAGATAATATGCAGGATCTTTAAGTAAGAATCAGTTCTCCTTTGTGTTTGGTCATTCTTCTTCGTCTCTTCACTTCTAAAGCAAGCAGACCTTAATTAAATACACAGATTAATAGAGGAGAAAAAAGGGACTAAAAGGAGTGAAATTAATTACAGCGGAGAACAGGCTGACAGGCTTCAAATCGCAGCCTGGAGTGCCGGTAATGAGCTCCCCCAGGGTGACAGGGCTTACAGAAAGAGCACACAGCTCTGTGCTCAGCTTCAAAATCCAGGGATAATCTGTACAAATGGGGGACTGTAGGGCCGCTCATTTAACGTGCTGACTTTTTATTGTCACGTCAAACATGTCCTCCAAGTACACATCTGGGGAATTGAGTCGTTCAAATCACGTAGACTGCAGGCCTTAGTTTCCAAAGAATTTACTGAAAATATCAAGCTGCAGATGATGCTGCACGAGTTTAAGCCTGCAGGTGTCACGTTACGCGCACAAGTTCAAATCTAAACCGTTAACTTCCTGTTTCTTGCGCACACGCTGTGTTTTGTGGGGTATTAAGTCCATATGTCTCCGGCTCTCTCTGCTCCCTGATACGTTTCTCTTTCCATAATGCCGCTTCCACATGGAAGTTTGGCTCTTTTCAGTGATGGAGCATGAAGCAGGAAATCAAAGTTTCCCAGAGACGGAGGAAGGCAGACAAGTCAGAGAATTTATTTATTTTTTCTCCGCTTTGTCACAGTCTTTTATTTTCATTCAGAAAGAACTCAAGATTACTGGACCTCTGAAATGTTTTTGGCTGAGACCCACAGAATATTCTTCATAGCGTTGCTGCCTTCTGATTAATGGAAGACAACGCGTGTCGGTGAGGAGCGCCTGATGATAAAAGAGATAAAAACTCTGTGGCACAGAATCTCATTATTTTCCCTAGAAATGTTTAAACAACCCTGTTGTTGAATGATTTCGAGAGCGCTTTCTAATGTTAGGGTTTGTGAACTGCTGATGAAAGTCGTGACAAATTTACATTTAAACTACATAAATATCTAAAGATAAGTGTTGCTTAGTTCAAGCATTAATTTGTCTATCAATCCATTGCTTTTAGCCAAATTTACTTAGTTGATTATTATTGTATGTAGTCTGTCAATTCCATTTTACCTTATATAGTTTTTATCAAGTGGTTTGTGTCATCATTTTTTATAAATTTAATTTTATTCATTTTTATGGTCCATTTCCAATATTATTTATATCATTTCATGCTTTGGGCTGAAATTGGAGCAAAG
This sequence comes from Odontesthes bonariensis, assembly GCF_027942865.1. Lineage (NCBI taxonomy): Eukaryota > Metazoa > Chordata > Actinopteri > Atheriniformes > Atherinopsidae > Odontesthes > Odontesthes bonariensis. The sequence continues at coordinate 31,908,774 of NC_134517.1, read as the reverse complement.
GTAGGGTAGGTTGGGGAAAGTGTTGTTTGCTTTTAACCACATTAAGCAAATTGAGCAACATTTAGTTCGTATGAATGTGCAACATATATGAAGTTTATTTGATTTTAATGATAAAACAGGAGTTTAAAGATGCAACTGTAGCTCTATGAGAACATGAGTAGCCCTCTGAAGGACTTCACTATTGGTTGTTTGGCTCTACTTCTCAATCGTCTAATTTGTTCACTTTTACTCTTCCGTTATATCCGTCTTTACTTTCAAATATTATATGTTGCACCGCTTGAACTATTGAGCTCAAAGCCAGGAAAAATCGCCCCATAAAAATGTTCACTACCCTGCGTGTCCACATACTTCTACTGTGTATTGATACATTCAAGATAGACGGCTTGAGAGTTCTCCAGACTCATTTTTTCTCAGACTAAGACGGCTTAGTCAATAAGAATGAAGTCTTGACGGCTCTGTACAGTTTTCTGAAACGCATGGATTTTAGTTCAGTTTGTGCCCAAGTCTTTCCTCCCGGTCGTACATAAACAAAGAGGTGAAAGGATGAACTCCAGCCCTCTCTGATGCCATGAATGCGCTGTTCTGTTTTCCAAAAGGAGCGACGGCTCTTTACGTCAACAGCAGCAGCCAAATGTCAGTCTGACAACAGCTGAGAGTCTGGTGAAAGCTTTGTCATCCCTGCCAGCCCAGGAGGAGCTCTGTTATTTGAGTCGTTTTTTTTAATCATTTAGCTGTCATTTCACTGTGGCAGCTATCAGCAGGAAAGGTCAATGTCTCAATGAACCACTCAGCCTGAGACTCCCAGAGACACCTAATGGGTTGCTCCTCAAATTGAGTCATTTGGCTTTCATCTTTTCTGTTAAGAGCTATAGATCCCTTGTCTTCTGTTGGAGGCGAGTTTAACAGGTTTTGGCAACACCTTGCTCGATCTGATATTTCTTGCCTGGTCTTGGCGAAGGACCAGTAACACGTTTCATGTCAGCTGATCTATGATGGACTCCAGCCGAATGCAACGCCTGTCTTTAACAATATAGAGTACGACTCCACATTTGTCAATGCTGCTGCTTGATAATTTCCACCTGTGTGTGAGTTTACATGGCAAAACTAACCCACATGCATGTTCATTACTGTGAGGACACCCAACATATGATGCTGGCACCTCTTTATGACAAGTGATGCCCAGTGACGCCATCTCAACAAATCCCACCCACCTAATTAAACAACCAAACACAACAAAGCGTTTCTGACTACTCCAATCTGCCACCTGCTGATGTGAAAGATGAAGAAAGAAAAAATGCCGTGAGCCATGAAAACTGCACGTTGAAACTACTACAGACTCAGCACCACATCTTCCAGCATCTCCAGCAACACCAAGTCAATCCTGTGTGTGAGAAAAGTTACATTGGTTTACACCACAAAGCATCGCAGTTTAATAGTAAAGGGTCAAAATAATCATTTTCAAGGCTCTATAATCCTACATATGGCTTTTCCTTTAAAAGTTTTCTCATAACTATGTTTTTGCATCACATGAAAAGAGGTAGAAGTAACTGGTTTGTGGCATTCAGCAGCAGACTGTCGTGCAAAAGACCCGAGATGAGCCCCATATTTCTGTGTGGTGAGGAATGAGAGCTGTTCAAATAGTGTGTGTTATTTTACGTGGTTTTCTCTGATTAACAAACATTTTTCTTCCACTGGAAGAAGCTTCTGCTTTTATGCTTTAATACAATCTGGGCTGTTCTGGAAAGTGAAAGTCTGAATCAACAAAATGAGAGAAGTGAATGGAAAAACAACCAGTGTTGCAAATCTGAGAGCGAAGAAGAGATTTTTAGAAATCTGATTCCTTGCACAAACTTGTCATTACGTATTTGTTTGGACAGTTTAGTCCTCTCGTATCAGTTTCTGAAACACACATTTTATTTTGATCTTTTTTTTTTGTTTAGAAAGCCACATCAAAATGTAATGAACTGCCTTCGCCTACTGGATGGTGTTTGGGTGACATGCATGAATAAAAACAGTTGCATGTGTCGGAGCTGCCGCCGGAGTTTGCGACCGTGCTGACACGAGCAGAACAGAAGCCTGTTTGTTCTTGAAGCAGCTCGCTGATGTGAAAGGTGAGTAAGATCGAAACCTGGCAGCGAGGCTGAGGCTCTCTGTTTACTCTGTACCAGTCATTCTCCCCTGCACAAGCCAGAACCTCCTCTCTCCGCAATCCTAGGCCTCTGTGTGTACGTGTGTGCACAAAACACCGAGGTATGAGGAGATAAAGAGCTCCAACAAACAGGAGACAGGAGAAAATTAAAGTGTCTGATGGATGGAGGTGTATCAGCATCATTCACTGGAGCAGAAAACTTGTCAAATCATTTTATTTTTGTGGAAAAAACTCGTACTTTTTCCTTTAAATGTAATTTCTCTGAGAGTATTACATACCTCTGGTCTTTTACAAAGCACATGATGCCATTTAATACAAGCATATGACTGTTAACTTTTCAGAGTACAGGACCACTGGTGTTTGCTACTGAACATGTAGATGGAATCTCTCACTTTTTACTGTTGAACACCTCTGTGTCAGAACAAAACTGCAGATCACTGATGGCTGCATTTTTCCCTCCTTTCCAACATCAAAAAAACCCTCTGTGAGTGAAATTAGCCGCTTGTCTCCTAGGTAACCTCCTAGGAGGATAGGTTTGCCAGTGATAAGAGCATTTCACAAGCATTACTCTGGAGGCCAAGTTACAGAAACTCTGCTTTTTATCATTAGTGTGCAACAGAACTGAGCAGTCTATCATCAGGCCTCTTATATCCACTTTATTTTCTCCACTGGTCTTAGTCTTAAGTGCTTTATCTTTTTTTTTTTTTTTTGCACATCAGGATGAGGAGCAGTGAAGCTCTGAGCTGAACTAAGTGAAAAACAGAATAAAATATCACAAAGTCTGAGAGTTTCAACAAGCAGAGATGAAGTCTTTTGATGCCCGTATCTAAAAATGTAAAGTGATATCCTGCTCGTTGTTTGGATGATTTGTTTCTCTGGATGTCTCCAATGCAGGCTACGCTGACCTTATTCAGACTTTTCAGTGCTGAACTATTTTATAAAAGGAAGACCAGGGCTGAAATGTGCACACAGCTTCCTGCTTTCCTTCCAGTCTTCCTCCAACTCGTCCTGAGTGTTCTCTGCTTCTGGGTTGTTTACAGTTTGCAAATCTTAGATCATCTCAATACCACACCCCTTTCTCCCTTCGCCTCGCCCACATCCTCCTCTTCCTCTGTGTCAGTCATGATGATCCTGTTCAGGAGTCCGTAAACATCCAGCGCTGCATTCAACAGGCACCAAACAATGAAAAACTGCTCCATTAGCTACAGCTGCTGAGGGAGGCAGAGCCACCACTGCGCCAACAAAACTCTCTGCTCCATGTAAACACTGTTGCCATGGCAACCTCCGGAGCACAGCATGCAAATCTCCATGGCGACCTCTACGTGTTTGTGTGTAGGTAAATAAAAAAAGATGGAGGCAACCTTTTTAAAAAGTCAAGACAAATGACAAAAACATTTGGTGTTTGCTGACGTCTCATCTCTGAATGCATGAAGCAGGAGATGAGATGAATAATGTCGGAGCTGGAGGGCGACAAGGGGAGAAAACAACAACACCACCACCACAACATCCTGGTAGCAAACATCTCAGACACCCCTCACCCTTAGATTAAACTTTCACCAAATGGAGACATTTTTAAATCCAGGTTAAAAACATTTCTTTTTTCATGTGTCTATGCATGAAATCTGAATGATATCTTTTAACTTATCTTGACTGTTGCTTGTTTTTAAATTCATTTAAATGACTTTATTTGTTTCTCTTTATATTCTTTTATGTATTTTTAATGCTTGTTCCACTCCCTGCTGCAATGCTTTTATTTTATGTAAAGCACTTTGAACTGTTTGTACATGAAATGTGCTATACAAATAAATTTGATTTGATTTGATTTGATTTTGATTAAATGCTGCTGTTTTAGAGTGTTTTAAATGACGAGTACATCTGTTTCTTTCACAAGCTGAAGAATGAAAGAATCCAAGCAAACGTCAGCCCCACAGCAGAACTGAGACTGAGTTGCCAGCTGTCTCGAAGACGGTTGAAATTGATCAGGTTCGTCATTTTTTGTCTGCAAGTTGTTACTATCAGTTTCAGAGTCTCTATTTGAGACTGAACTTGTGTTACCAATAAATGATCTTGACTACACTACTGCAGAGTCACTGAATGCGGCTTAAACACCTTCCCATTGGAGTCAAAAGCCAGATAATAGCAGGTGTTTGTGGTTATTTTCACTAGATTAAATGCTTTGATTTAGGCGTAGTATTCATTGAAAGGAGGCATATGTGAAATAATTTTCGTTTGTAGTAAATTCACCACAGAAAAAAATAAATAATCAGGCCTCTCCTAACAAACGCCAGAGTCAAGATGTGACACATCAAAGGAGAATTCAGGCCACTTTCCTGCTCTCTACTTCAAACCCACTGCTGTCTTTTTATCTGAGGAACTTCGAGAGTCCAAATGTTCTGTCTTGTCAGATTCCATTACATCTCAGTGCAGACTGCCGCAGGCCCACTGAGGCTTTTATCTCCACAGAGCAGGCTGAAGGAGCCATTACGACGAAGCTCACTGGTCTCAGTTTGGATGACACAAGACCTGCCATGCTCTTCCACCAGCAGCAGCCAGCAACAAGTTCCTGCAGGTTGCTGTGAGATGTCCACAGTCATCCGGATGGAAAACAATGGGACTGCATCATGCTTTTGACTTCAGGCAGGACCTTTTTCCTGCAAAGAATAAAAGGTTTTATGTAGAAAACACTGTCTCTGGGCCTTTGAAACTAATAATAGAAGCACTCATAACCATACCACTATTGCCAAAAGGATGATGGGAAATCAGAATTTTTTTTGCTGTCTTTCATTGGCAGAGTTTTAAATAAATTCTGACCGGCCTGGAGTCATTTAGCAGAATTTCACAGGCAAAGAGCTCAGTTGCATCAGTCATCTTTCACGGCAGCCACAGTCCAATTTTCTTTGGCTGCTCAAACAAACATGGAGAGAAAAGCCTTTCAACTTCAGGGTCATGAGGAATGTCTGTTCATCAGACTTCTTTGGTCGAACAATATCCTATCTGACATCACATTTCACTTGTTTATTCATGGACACATTTTCCAAATCTTTGTCCTTAAATAGACCAAATTTTTTTTAATCTTCTTCCGTTTTTACAGCCTGAACTCTCATTGTTAAATGTGATTACATTTTGTGACTTACGGACAGGCAGCTGTACATAATTCATTTAGGAAACCTTCATCCTCTCATGGCTGGCTCTACTACTTTGAACTTCTAATGCTAATTTCCTCAGACAGCTCTAACTTATGACTGGAAGAAACAGAGGTGTAAAATGAACAAAACTCTTAAAGAGTTTTCAGAGGAGAGGGATTTGGACATACCCAGGGAAACCCAAATAAACATGCCCGCAAAGATACAAACTATTACCATCAACAGATGAAAAAAAAAACCTCAGAGAACATAAATTTGCGTCTGGAAAACATGCTTAATAATATGAATAAATCATGATTTAAATATTTGGATTATACACATGGAAGCCCCTTTGGTTGAAGTGAGCAGAGCCATTGAACATAGTGTTTTTTTCCTCCTTTCAAAGCAACCTTGATGCAGCTGTGCTGCAATTTATCAGCTTGCAAAATCTACAAATCACTGGGCTTTTTTGGTCTGAGGGATGAAAGCTGCACAAGTTAAGTTACACAAATGGTGGTGATGAAAATGCATGCAACTTTTCTTTAAATAAAATGGATGTAAATTGAGATAAAACAGTTTATCAAACATTCTGTTCATGGGTAAAATCAAAGCAAAAATCAACAGCTGAACCCCATTTTTTACACAGGACAGCTGTTCCATCTTCCAGTCAGGGTTCAGTCCACTCCACAGACCGCTCGTTAAAGTGATAAACAACACACAATTAAACATAGACAACAGCAATGTTTCCGTCTTAGTGCTACTGGATCTCAGTGCTGCATTTGATACAGTTGACCACAACACATTGCCTCACAGGTTGAAAAACTGGATTTGACTTTCTGACACAGCACTAAACTGGTTTGAATCCTACTGAAAAGACAGACTACTTTGTCTCAATAGATAAGCACTTATCTGACTGGACAAAAATGGAATGTGGAGCTCCCCAGGGTTCAATTCTTGGTCCTCTTTTATTCAACTTTTACATGCTCCCACTGGCTCAGATAATCCAAAGCAATAGACAATGCTAAGACACACAAACCACATAACCATATCGCCTGGGCATTATAACGTTCATCAACATCAAGTGCCTTGAGCAAAATATGATGTTCCAGAATATCAGATAAACTAAGACAAAACAGAGGTTATTCAACCTCAGTCTATAATGTTAAAAACTACAAACCAAGCCAGAAATCTGGGTGTTTTAATGGCCTTGGACCCGAACTTCACCAATCAAATTAAGTCAGTTATGAAGTTAGCTAACTATCACCTGAAGAATATTTCAAGGATTAAAGGACTACTGTGTCAGAATGAGTTTGATTACTGTAACAGTGTATTTTCTTGTCTGCCCATAAGATGGATCAGAACACTGCTGCTTTGACACCTCATTAGTCCTAGAAAGTGCATCATATTTCTCCATCCTGAGGTCTCTACACTGGCTTCCTGTGCATCAAAGACTGCATTTTGAAATATTGTCATTGATTTATGAAACTTTAAATGATTTGAGGCCAAATTGCATCTCAGGTGTTCAAGAAAATGTTTGCTATTAGTCAATGTTAGCTTCAGTTTTTCTGCTCTATATATGTGGAACTAACTCCCAGATAACTGCCGGTCTGCAGCAACTCTTGCTTCTTTTTAATTAAACCATCAGACTTTCTTGTTTACCGTTGATTTTAATGAACTGATTTAATTTAAACGAAAGACTTTGATTGATAACTTTCACTGCACTGTACTTTTTTTTTAAACTGTAACTTTTTAATGCTTTTCTTTTTATGTAAAGCACTTTCAATTCAATTCAATTCATTTTTATTTATATAGCGCCAAATACAACAAATGTCATCTCAAGGCACTTAAATAATAAAGTCCAATTCAAGCCAATTGGAATTCAATTAATTGTAATCATAATTATTTATGAAATAATTCAATTTGTTCACATAGAGCCCATTCAAAAACAATTTCTTTGCTAAGGAAACCAACAGATTCCATCAATTATGCTATATAGTATAAATTTACAGTGAGTTTGTCTGGAAACTTTACAGTTTGCAACTGGTATCAACTCACCAAGTGCACATTAGGTTACCAAGCAGGATTATTTTGCAGCAAAAACTTCCATGCAAGACGCTTTGCACAATTTCTCCAATCTCCATCCAGTGTCAATTTCAACAATTTTGAAATAATATCTAATTCTATTTCAGAATGGTCGCATTTCACAAAAAATATCCAAAAAATTAAGAGAAAAGCAACAAAATTCAGATGGTAAGCAAAGTATTCAACATAGAAATGTAAATGGGGTGTAAAATATCCAACAAACATGATTCAATATGAAACAAGAATAAAAAGATATAAAAACACATGTAAATATTGCTAAAATATAAGAAAATTATTTTCAAATCCCGCAAATCACTATTTAATTAGTTTATCGTGATTTGATTGGGCAGGTGCCTTTAAATAGAAAACTGAATAACAATAATAATATCCACTGCAATGCATCACATCATTTGTAGCTACTGCTAATTGTTAGTGACCATCACTAGTATCATTTTGAATTTTTTTTATAAATTTTTGAAGAATAACAAAAACATTCAAAATGTCAAACAAATATAGGTAAAATCAGAAAATATATTATCCAAAAAAAAAAAATATATATATATATACAGTATATCTGAAATATTCATGGAAATGTTTAAAAGACTGTGTGTTAGTCGAGCTGTTCCTCTCCTGAAGACAACACTATCCAATAAGACAGATGACAGATCCCAAATGCCATTTCAGCCTCTGAGAGGAGAGTAAATGGAGCTTATTTACCTCCAGTATTCTTCCAGTAATGACATCCGTGGAAAGGAATCAGGCTTCAGGGAACAAATGCAGTCAGCTGAGAGCTCTCACACAAACAATGAAGTGAACATGTGTGTGAAGAAGGAGATTTATGTGTTTTCTCTGTGTGTACGTTTGATTGGAGAGACGTATCCTCTGGGGAATAGTGATAAAAGAGCAATTAACGAGGGTGGAAATGTGTGTGCACATGCTGTAGCAGGTACCTGCGACTTCTTGAAACTGTTTTTGTTGTGGGCTTTCTCAGATTTCGCCCTCATGGACCTCATCACCCCCCCCCCCCCCACCAGGCATTACGAGATACAAGACAACGAGTCTTTGCTCATACATACGGTTCTGAAGATCTAAAAAAATCTTTATGTCATCTCACAGCTGAGTGCTGAAATAAAAACACAGGGCAGGCAAATTTGAAGAAAATCAGTTTCTTTATTAGACTTTGCCATCTAGTGGATGAATATCGTACAGCAAAATATACCGTTTGGAGGATGTTTTTCTTAAACATTTTTTAGAAATAAATACATATGAGAAGCAACTATCAACAGTAAGGGAAAAAAAACAAATTTAGATAAAATAAACAAGTGAACGAGTGTGAAGACTGCATCACATTGTTGAATTTTATGCTAGTCAAGGGCCTTTGTTTTGTTTACATACCCTGCCACATGATCTTATGGAAATGGTATAAATAGCACACCACTTTTCTCACACCTTGGGTGTCATTTTGACATTTAATTGCTTTTTAGCCCATTGCGTGCCTTTTCTACTGCTAAAAAAAACACACTAAAAATTAGGGTGTCATTCTGTCACAGTACATGCATGAAAATGATGATTAAAAAGCATAAAGTGACACCTTGAACGACAAAAACAGACACTATTAAAGCTTAACGTGACTTGGGATGCAATAAGTACACCTTTACAGCTTTTCATGAGCCCAGCCTGGCCCCTGAGATTCTTTTTTGCATGCAGGCACCTGCATGGTAACCTTACAGATCATGGTTTATACAAACCTTTAAGTCATGTTTCAGCCCACTTCGTCCAGACAGAATCAAAATCTAAGCATCTCTGCTTGTTGCAAATTTAAAATTGAACAATAAAAAATCTTCAGTATCAGTTCAAGAGCTGAAGACACGTGCTAGCTTATGACTTGACTGAGGTTCAGCAACATCTTGTGAATTAGCAGATCTTCCACACAGACACTTCTAAACTATTCACGAGCTCCAGGGGATTTAACTTTCAATCCACTCAGTGATAAAACATAATTCTAAATGCATTTATTCATGACCCTGATTACATTATCATTATGCTGTGCACCTATTTCAGTCCACCAAAGTGTATTTGAATAAAGGTTTTTCTTGTTTCTTGGCATTTTTGTTGACACATTTTATTTTAAAACATTTTCAGCTTCTCTTTAAAGCTATTTGAATTACAGTGCTTTTAAATTGTGCTGTAGAAATAAATTTCCCCTGTATTCTCTGTCCAATCTGTCCAATCTGACAAATGTTTAAGCCAAATGAAACATAGGATAACCGGGTAACTATATAACAGATTAATTCTTAATAAATAAAACAGGCCAGAGTCTAAAAAAAAAAGAAGCTGCAATTGGTAAAGTTGAATGGAGAGATTTGCTGTTTGTTTAACAAGAGAACGATGATATTTTCATGATAAATCATGCTAATTTTCATGTCCGTTTGGACAAAAGTGTTCCCGTATTAACACCAATTCTGCAATACAGTCTCATGAAAGTCAAAGTCACCTTTTTTGCGTATATGGTCACAAAAACTTAGCAATAGAGGAGTGATTATTTGCTCCAACAGGATTTTAAAAAGTCTGGAGGGCTTTGATGGTAGAGGTACACAAGTCTATCAACAGTTTAAGTTTCAAACTACAAACTGTTTGGTTTTCAGATGCTGTTTAGTTAACTTTAGGTATTTAAAAACTGGGTGATAGGGTTAAGCAAACATTATGGATTGCCTTTAGGAAGACCCTCTCAAAACATCTACTCCATACAAATCTTTTTCCACTTTATTGTGTGCTGAGTCTGGTCTCATCTGCAAAAGAGGGGAAAATAATGGTACATACAGAAACCAAAATACATTAACTTACTGCAAAAATCAATCAGCAAACAATGAAATGGTCCATGAAACTTTCCAGAAACCCTTTTGTTAAGCCTCCTGAACAACGGATCATTAATTCTGTTGTCAGATGACACAAAAAAATAGAGTTTCTACATAAAATGAAGACAGAAACAGTTAAACTCTTAGCATCTTTATCCCGTGTCTTTTGGTACTTGGACAGACATAAACATTCACTGCGGTTCCTGGTTCAAATCCCGGCTGGGGCCTTTCTGTGTAATTTGAATGTTCTCTCCGGGTACTCCGGCTTCCTCCCACAGTCCTAAAACATGCATGTTAGGTTGACTGGTGACTCTAAATTGAATATAAGTAAGTGGAAGTGAACTTTGTTGTTCATCTCATTTGTCTGTGTGGCCCCGTGATGGACTGGCGAGCTGTTGAGGTGGTATTCTGTCTTTTGCCCAAAGGCAGCCGGCAGAGGCTCCAGCCCCCCTGTGAACATTGAATTGGATTAAGCGGTTATAGAAACCGGATGGAAAGATTCACCAAGAATAGGGATAAATAATTTGTTTACCCAGTTTGTTCTGATTCTGTTCAGCGTCTTAGGTTAATGCCACATGGTTGCTGACTTTCCTTTCTCTTTGGGATTACTAAACGTTTTGTATCCATCAATTTCTTCATTGTGGAGACAAAGACACAGAATGAGGAGCTGCACCAAGAAGATGAATTCTTTGTTTTACATCAACTTTGTTGAGCAAAAGAGCTGTAAATTTATTTTATTCTTTCATTATTTATCTTCCAAAAGGCATCTAAACACTGGAAGTATACTTACCACAAGAAATCTGAGAGACACCTGGAACCATGGATTACTCAACGGGACGCAGGCCGGGCCAGGACCTCAGATGTGACAGTCATTTTTCAAATCATAGTGAAAACATGATGGCTTTTGTTTGAGAGCAGTTTCAGAATCAGTTCACGCTTGGGCCCATGTTGGTGACAGAACTGCAGCTCAACAGCCAACAATTACATCCAGTGCCTCAGATGAAAATATTTGGGACCGATGGTGTTTCATTTTAGATTTTGACACTTTTAATAACTCAATTTGCAGCTTTTCACAAATTTTATAAACCAGCTGATGCTCCAATTAGAAAAAAAAGACGTACGTTTTCACTACTCATCTGTACCAGAATGTGGCGCCTTTGTCCACGGTCGATACCAGAGGGTCACCGAGATTTTAACACAATGGAGTCACCCTCCGCGTTTGATTGGAGATTGTTCTCCTGATTTGGTATTTTATCAGCAAACCGCGTTAATCAATATGGAAATGGTTGCTTATAGTTTCGTTATTTTGGTGGACAAACGATGCAGCAACGTTGACATGAAACCTCGCGTGTAAAGTATTTGGTGTTTGCGTGTCTATGGGAACCGGATCGCTGCAGCAGCCTCATTGGCACATGTCCCGGCGGGGTGGAGCGTAGTGGGCCTGCCTCTAGTTTTGTGGTGGTGTTTTGTAAGCCTCGCAACAGTGCGGCTCCAGCGACACACAGAAGAGGAGCGCAGCGTCCGACACGAGCCGGTGAAGGACGCTGTGGATGTTCATTTCTCCACAGGGACGGAGCGCAGTCCGAATCCTGAGAGGTGTCTGTGCGCAGTTTACAGGATTTCTGAATACGCGGAGGAGTTTTCTGCTCATCCCTGTCCTTTCCAGCTCTGACATTTAAACGAAGGAGTGTTTAAACTGTGGAGCTTCCTCGCCGCCAGATGGATGTTAGTGCGTGAGGCGAATACTAATGAACAGCGCGCTGCGTCCTGCCGAGGCGCACCGCTTCCCTCTCTGCTGCTGAGGGCCACAGCAGAGCCGATCAATCATCCAGAGCGCACCGGGTCCTGCGCACTCCCCCAGTCCACCGACCAGAGGAATTTTACGCCTTCAAACCCCGGAATTAATGAGCCGGATCTGAGCTTTAGAGGCGTTTTGTTTACAGATTCGGGGGGTGGGTGAAATCCTCCTGAAGCTGCTGGGAAAACAAAAACAAAAAGATACGCCAAAATGGGCAACAGCTTCTCCAACATCTCTGCTTTCCAGTCTCTTCACATCGTCATGCTGGGTTTGGACTCTGCAGGGAAAACCACAGTTCTGTACAGACTCAAATTCAACGAATTCGTCAACACGGTCCCAACGATCGGTTTCAACACTGAGAAGATCAAGCTGAGTAACGGCACCGCAAAGGGCATCAGCTGTCATTTCTGGGACGTCGGGGGCCAGGAGAAGCTGAGGCCCCTGTGGAAGTCCTACAGCCGGTGCACCGACGGGATCATCTATGTCGTGGACTCGGTGGACGTCGACAGGCTGGAGGAGGCCAAAACTGAACTGCACAAAGTCACCAAGTTTGCGGAGAACCAGGGCACACCGCTGCTGGTCATCGCAAACAAGCAGGACCTGCCCAAATCTCTCCCGGTGGCGGACATTGAAAAGCAGCTGGCCCTGCACGAGCTCACCCCTTCCACCACCTACCACATCCAGCCTGCCTGTGCCATCATTGGCGAGGGGCTGCACGAGGGTATGGACAAGCTGTATGAAATGATAGTGAAGAGGAGGAAATCTCTAAAACAGAAGAAGAAGCGATAACAGCAGCTGAGAGCGGACATTATTTTACTGTGAGGAATCCGGGTTCTGCCAGTGTTGCCCTAAACATGGTTTGCCGTGTTTTTGTTTTTTTTTCCCTTCCATCCTCTGTTTGGATTAAAGCTCTTTGACCTGTGAAGCCTTGCTGAATGAGGGTGGCTGCCTCAGTGGCTGCAGTATACACAACGATGTTAACCAAAAAAGACTAATTCATGAAATAAACTTTAGAGCTACAGCACTGAGGGGGAGAAACGGGCTGGCCCGTGTGTCTTGCTGCTTTATCTCGGACTTTGAACACTGAAGAAGCTGTAGCTCACCGAGGACTTCTTTTATGGACTCATCGTTTTTATTTGCATCCACAGGACATCTTTGTGGAATCACAAGTTTCATTTTGCACGTAGCAGGGGTCACTAGTGTCCCCTGCCCCCTTTATTTTCTTTAAACAGACATCTGTAGTATCAGTTGTTGATTATTATGGATGTCATGCAGACTGTTTTTGGAGCATTGAAGTAGCCTTTCCTCTGCATGGTGGACTGAGAACAGCGTCCACTACTTTGCACTTTTCATTTGCTAACAAACAGTAGGAAAACGACACTGTATTAATAGAAGAGCAGATCCAGGTTGTTTATGTACCAAGAAGCCAAAATTGAAGTATTTTTGGAATATTAAAAAGATTTTAAACCCACAGCTTTAACGACTGGTCTTTATTTACATGGTAGGGATGTGGCAGCAGGAAGTGGGATAATGGGCTGGGACTGGTGACACAAAGCTCATTAGTGACTTTAGTGATTTCTTCATTGAGATACATTCAAAAGACGGGGTCAAAGGTCACATAGTTCACACAGATGATTAATTGAGGTGTGGAAGCCGACAGCACAGGTCTCCCTTTAAAGAGAAGAGAGAACGTGAGGAGCAAAGCTGGAGCCCATTTGCGAAATTTATGGATCTGCATTGCGGTGCTGCGTTTACAGCAGGAGCCAGTGCTCGTATTGGACCGGAACATTATAGATTTCCGTCCTGAATACCAATGATTTTCACATGCCTTTCTCCGAAATGATGGTGGCACCATTTTGCAGATATTTTCTGGACAGAAAGAGTTTATTTTACTGCTCAGATAAAGCAAAATGTTGTGTTTTTGAAGTGTAATGCTTCTGACACGTGTGCTGGATGTGAGGTTATAAGTGCTAAACCCATTGATGAAATAAGACAAAACTTTCTTTGTGTGTGCATTTGCAATTATCCTGGTGATTAATATGACCTGATGCGTACAAAGCTTAAGCATTGCTTTTAAACAGGAATGATCATCTATTAAACCTTAAACCCACAGGTCTCTGAAGGATATCCTAAGTTCAGTGCTGTGTGTATTTCTGAGAACTTGTTCTGTTTGCCTTAGACTCCCCAACATATCAGAGGAAAATGTACCTGTACCTCCCTACATGTTTTACAGCTACAGCCTCCTTTTATTTTTAGGTTGGAACCCAATAACTTTTGAACTTCTTTCAGTCTTCTAAAATGAAAGAGTCTGAGTGACCTGTGCCCAAGAAACAAACAGGTGTAATGTGTTCAGATCCAGAAAATTGACATTTATTTACACTGATTTCTAAAAGTTGCACTGCAGTTGGTCTCAAAATACTCAGGTGAAGTTAAACGATTTATTTCCAGCTCCTCTATGAGGCAACATAACCCTGCTCAGTCTGACCATGTGGTGCAGCTAATTTTAGTGGAGTCTGTGTCCTGACATTGAAAGCACTGTATTTAAATGAGGCCAGAGCTCATGGGGAATGAGACTATGAGACTGTACACCCTTCCTCAGTGTCGACCTACCTTTTCACATAGATGCTACATCTAATGAGGAGTTTAGAAGCTGTGATTTAGAAGTACAGGGAAGGAGAATATAAAGTTAAAAACTACAGTAGTGTTTTCGTTTCCTATCAGTCATGTCATGACTCCTCTGATTCATCAGGTGAGCCTCTGAAGGGGTCTGAGCCTGAGGTTGGGAGCCGAACAACCAGCAGCTCCAACATGACATTACTTGAGAAAAAGCTCAACACTTTCACAGCTGTCCACTTTGACTGAGACATAATGAGTTAATCTCATGTGTCAGAGGGTTCTGCATTCCTGTCGTGTGACTGATTCATCCATATTTCATCGCCTTCTCTCAACTCTGCGTAGTTCAGATTTAAAAACTGAATCAGGAGCTCAACTGTGCAGAAATTCAGAAAAAAATGCAGCGACACACACCAAGGATTTCTGTTACAGTTAAGAGAAATGTGAAAAAAAGACAAAGACTTGATCTCTTCAGTGTGTTTTGTTCGAATTTTGTTCTCTGCTGTCGTTGTGTTGTAATGTGTTTAAGAGCAAAGATAAAACTATTTTTGATCAATCAACAAGTCTATTGACTTAAAAGTGACTTAGCAAGTGGAAAAAATGAAGTTAAAATGAGTTAAATCGAAGGAAATGTAGCAAAAATGTAATGAAAGTCGACTGTTTTTTCATCTTTTCTTCCTCTAGAAGCAAATTCTTTTGATTCTTTTTAAAGTTTGACCAAAAAAAAAACATTTGAAAGACAATTTTCACCTTTTTATTTGATTCATAAACATGTTTATGGTTATGCATTTGGCAGATGCTTTCATCCAAAGCGATTTACAAATATACGTGATGAGGATATAACAATGCAGCTAACATCAAAACTAACAATAAGCTAATAAACACTTAGTCAGGAACATAACTGGAGAATCAGAGAGAAACAGGATATTTTTTGATTGCACTAAGATATTTTGAAACTTAAGGTAATATCTAAAACACAACATCATGCTACGAGAGCAGATAAAAAAACTAGTGTGCAATTTCAGGCTATCACGGCATCGCCTCATTTTCAAGCCTAGATTTCTTGTAATATAGCTGTTCAGAAGACTTGTGTTTAAAGGAATCCTTTTGATAATTGAACCTGATAATATGCGTCAGGATCAACTTTAAGAAGGTTCTGCTCTTTGGGGGCCAAGACAACCACCAAGATTAGAAACCAGGTCCTACGCAGGGGTTGGGCAGGCTGCAAGGCCCTGTGCAAACTTGAGACACATTGCCCGTGCTTGTACACGTAGACAGACTTAACTCATCTTTGTAAACATCTCAGCTATCACTGTTTTTCCTTCTTTAGCTTTTCAAATGAGCATGGTTAGTTTTAAGACTATCTGCTTTACATCGCAGGGTAGTCTGGCTGAAGGTGACTGCAGATTGCTACACATGGCTATCTATAAAGTTGCTCTCGACCAGGTGTCAAACCATGGATCCCATGGAATGCATAAGGCTCTTAATGTTGAGTTTGTCAATACGTAATTGAAACGGTAAAGCAGTGAGGACTCAAGAAGATCGACATAAGCTTTATTTTTCTTTTAAACCTTGCAATCAGTCCGATTTATTTACATTTTAGCAGTTTAGCTGATGATTAAAGCAACATCTTTTTTCTCACGACACAAATCTAGAATCAAAGATGATGAATCAACCGCTGAGTCACTTCAACCTCCGACAACAACAGCAAAACCTCAGTTTTACTTTTTAAATGTCAAAAAGCGTCAACAACGAGGGGGCAGCAACACGTGTGGCGTTATGTCCTCCAAATTAAAAATTGTAAGTAAAGGCTTAAAAACAGACCAAAAAAACAAAGAAACAAAGAAGAAGACATTTCATGAACGTCTTCTGAAATAAAAGCTTACTCTGAAGAATACTGTGATTGATGCAGCCGTGAAAAATAGAATGTGGTTTCCCACAAAAAAAAAGAGAAAAACGTTATCTCAGGACTACCCGTCACCATGGAAACAGCCCGGCACAACCAACCAAGTCTATCCTCGGCAGTTCAAGACACAAAAGTAGAGACAGCTTTCCTTCTCGCTCATGTCTTTAATGTTAAAATCTACTTATTCTGACAACAAGGCACAGCATTGTATGTGTTAAATCAGTTGATTTGCTCCTCACATTCATCTAAATACAGTCAAAAGCCCCTTCAGACTTTTTCACGGTTTTAAATATTCTGTATTATCTTGTTGCGGCTCCTCTTTGAAGCTATACTATGTTTACACTGTGTAAAATATTAAGAGACATGGCGCATTTTGCCTGCAGCTCTCCAGATATCCCACATACTATATCTTGTGCTTTATTTCCCTTTAATTCAGCCTCACGGCCGGGGGTTTCATGTAAAATTAACAAGCATGGGTTCAAATAATTAAAATTTGCCGACTAAACTAATGTGTGTGTTGTAACCCTACTTACTGATACCTCATACTCTGGCTACATTATAAAAAAACAGTAAAAGAGTAAAAGAAAACAGTAAAAAAAAAAAACAGTAGAAAAGTCTTTTCACTGCACTAAATTTGGCTGTTTGGTCCTCCTACATTTTCTTCAGATGTGAAAAAGATGGATAAAATGATTTTTAACTTGGAAAATCATTCCTATCATCTCGGTCTTTAGGGAAGCAGAGAGCAGATCATTAATTGGCCATGCTGTTTAATGAAGTATTGCAGTGACTCATCACCTCATCCAATATTTTGAGAAAGGGAAGCCATATCTCCTAATACAGGCACCATCTATCTCAGAGAACAGAAAGAGTATTTACAAGATGTCTTTCTGATGATTTCTGCCTATCTTTCATTGAAAACCACCAAAAAAAAGATAATTTCAACCAACAAAAAACTCTGTACCGTCTCAGAAATGTCTTTCAGAATCTGGATAAAGGACCCAAGAGTGTATTTTTGTATTTATTTGGCTATTTTAGGAGCAAATGAGCAAAAGGCTCAGAGAACAACAATCAAGCAGAAAGTAGAAAAGGACATGAGTACTCAAAAAGGAAAGATTTTGCCAACCTTCAAAGGACTCAACTTTAGATACATTTATTTGAGGTTAAGCCCTTTAAAAGCTGCCTGTCATTTAAAATACCACTACATATCTTGTGGAATAAATGCTGGACACTCCTGTAAACAAATAATAAGGTTTGATTTAAATCTCGAAACGACTATTCTCCTATAATTGCAGGGTTTTTTTGTTGAAAGCGAAGCCAGGATTAATGCCAGTACAGCAAAAAACTAGCTGTCCGATGTCATTTTGGCTGCAGCAGAGTTTCTCTTCATCTGACCCATTTGTCAGTTTGAAACGTGCTGAAGCTGCAGCTAGAGATCTTCATAGCCACATGTGTACAGCACATTTGGTGTTCAAATCACAGTGCCACCAAATATGCACGGCCCCCAGAGAACGCAGTCTTTGTTGTGTTGAAAGCTTTGCTGTCTGCAGAAGCGAGGCCTGACTTTTGTCAACAGTAGCTGGAGAGCAGAAAAGACCAAAAGGAAACAAATTATATCTTCTATCTCTAGCTCTCAAACCGACCCAATTATTTGCTGACCTGATTCTCTTCTCAGCGGGGCGACATCTTTTCGGTGCGTGCCACAACCAGAATACATGCACAGAAACATTGATGACAGATTTCGGACCATCTGCGGTTGAAAGTTTGGGAAAATCTGACATATGCACAAAGTTCTTCAGCATTCACTTGCCATGCAAATAGTGTGCATGATACAGCATCATGTTCATGCTATGCAGATGGAGCGACATTGATACAAAAGTACGTTATGCAACCTCTGGCACCACAATTTCACCTGTCTAGGGTTTCCTGAAATTACAACATAGTCTTCCACCAGAATATGCAACAGCTGCGTCAGTCCACAGCACAAAATGTTGGAGTTTCACAAAGGCATTTCATTAGTTGAAACTGTCAAATCTGATACTGCATAGCTATTACATGTTCCAAAATGCTTATAAGGAGGAGGAGGTAGCAGGGGCTGGACTGTGGTGTTTGGACTGTCGCACAGAAGAGCCAAGTTTGAATCCCATCCAACCTGGTTTTGTCCAACAACTTCAAAACAGATTAATCTAATGAAACTCAGTGGAGAGTTGAGGCATGAGCAAAGGAAAAATCTTTAATTTAGGTGCAAACTGGGATTATGTTAATTAGAATTCAGAAATAGAGCATTTACAACACAGCATCACAGGTTTGTGAAATGGACAGTCCTTCAACAATCCTTTATAGCTTTGTGGAAATCAAAATAACTGCTTAGAGGAGCATAGACTTTTAGGGCATGTCATAAAACTGTCACAAAATAAATCACCACCAAATTTAACAGGCAAAAGAAAGTCTGCAGTTGGATGTTGGAGGGATGAACACAGTACATGTCAATTTTCTCCCTTCCAATCCATTACTTTTTGCTTGTTTTCACTCAATTTACATCTGCTTTCAGTCCCTATTTAGTTGAATTTAAACGGTAAGTATGACAACAAAGCACACAGAAGAAATGTCATTTAAAAAAAATACATTACTTTGAAAAATAATGGATAAAGTTTCTGGTTTTGGAACTATTTCACGTTTATCTCTGACACTTTTTTGACATCGGCCACTTCAGAGAACAAACTATTTGGGTTGGTTAGGTCATTATCATTCATATCACTTTTCAAGAACATGTGTCACAAAGGGCTTCACCAAAAATAAAATAATAAAGATAAAGCAGATGCAATTAAACTGTTTAGTTTTTTCTAATATCCACATTGCTCACACATCTTTAGTCCAATGGAAGACAGCCAGTTTAGGAGCAACAACCCCAAAAGCACAGTCTCCTTTAGTTCAAAGCCTGGATTGAGGAACAACCAACAAATCCTGATCAGAGGACCTCAGAGTCCTGTTGTTATGATAGAGCTGCAGCAGATATTTGAAGGGACTTCACCCCCCAAGGCTCTGAATGTGAGAACTTTGAACTGGATTCTGAATCGGACTGGAGCCACTACAGAAATTAGAACTGGTGTAACATGAGAGCTCTTAGAAGTTTTGGTCCGCAGCCGAGCAGCTGCCCTCTGGACCATTTGTAAGCGGTCCAGAGAAGCACTGCTCAGACAAGTAAAAGAAAAAAAAAAGCTAATTACAATGGTCAAGACATGATGAGATAAAAGCATGGACAACCATTTCCATATAGAGATATAACGGACCTGATTTTGGCAATAATTCTAAGCTGATAAAAACTAGAACAAACTATGCTGTTTACATGCAGATGAAGGCTCAAATCTTGGCTTATAAGAAACACCAAGATTACATGAAGAAGGTTTGACTAAAGAAGACAGAAACTCCAGGCTCTCTCTCAGCTTTGGGTTAAAGCCAACCAGAGCAGAATTAAGCTCCTCTTTAATCGGTTTAGCTGAAGAAAGTTGTCTGCCGACCAGTCTTTTCTGGAGTTGATGCAGTTTAGAATCACAGATATCTTAGAAATATTACAAGCTTAAAAGAAACTATCTGCGTAACAATGGTAGGATACACCTTTTTTTTAAAGTATATTTTTGGGGGCTTTTTATGCCTTTAATGGACAGGACAGTTGAAGAGAGACAGGAAGCAGGGGGCAGAGAGAGGGGGCATGACATGCAGCAAAGGGCTGTCCGATGCTCTAACTAACGGGGCCAACTGTAGCCTCTATACATGGGGCGCCTGCACAACCCACTACACCACTGACCAACCCCGTAGGATACACCTTTAATTGTATCTTGGGCAAACGGCACTGGGCCCAGAACAGAACCTTTGGGGAACACCTGAAGACACAGGTTCAGACAATGATGTGAAATTACATTTACTGAAAAAGACCTTGCAGAAAGATAACCACTACAGAGCAGTTTCTGATATACCCACCCACTGCCTGAGCCTGTCGACCGACATGATATGATCTAAAGTTTCAAATGCAGAACTGAGATCAAGAAGCACCAGTAGAGAGCAACTGCACTGCTGTATTAGTGTGGAAGGGTTTTGCTGAAGATATCTTTCTGCAACATCCTCATGAGGTTTCACTTTGACTATGTATCTGCACGAAGGATTCAGTAAATCCAAAACCATATTTCAGTGTTTTTGTATCAATTATTTTGCATAAATTGGTGCACCAGAAAAGTTGGGCATGAACTTCAGTGTAGAAAAAAACGGCTGAGATGTGATTAAACTTTTATAGATTTTATGATCTACTGTGATGCTCTACTACTCGATGCATTGGTGAAGAGCAGAAAATATAGGTAAACACGAAGCTGATTTGATGCATTTGGCAACTGGATAGTGAGCCAGCTCATGTTTCATGTTTTTATGTTTGTTTAGGTCAGTTGAGTCTTTAGTATCACTATTAAAAACATGTCAAAGTCTTTCCCTTGGGAACTTCTCACAGCTTTCATGTCAGCATAATTTTTTGAGTCGTCCGATCTTTTCATCGTGCCATCAACTCCTTTGATTCTGCCCTCCTCCCTCTCCTTCGGTCTTTGTTGGTGTCTTCCTCAGCTCTCCAATTATCTACTTAAAGCAGGAACAGAGCTGTCTGCTGTTGCAAAACAAACTGCTGATTACAGAGCTGAGTGTCTTTGTGCTGCTTCAGTCACAGCAGAAATGAAAAGATAACAAGCTGACACTGTAAAAGCTGTCAGCCTCATCAGCCAGCTCCATTTCCAGAGTTTCTCGTTTCCATGAATGCCTGATTTGCCTGCAAACCACACATGTGAACTTCTATCTAACATGCATTATTACAATCACATTGTAGATAAATTTCTTGTAATACTTATATTGTTAAGTGAATTTAACAGAGAAAATCCCACAAAATGAGATTGCCAGTCTACAGATGGATTTGTCCCCAGCCACTCTTAAAGCGAGTCAGTAGACTTAGTTACTTCACCTCTCTGGTTTCATGAAACATGCTGAGACTTTGACTGTGTAGGAGGTTTATCTCAGAAAGCTTCTGTCCCCGGTGGATCAGCTCTTTCTCGCTCTTGCAGCTGTTACTGTGTGCTCAGAGGGTTGATAAGCCGCCATTGTTCGGGTGTTCTTGGCATATATAGGTCATGCTCTTATTGTCCTGCCTCCTCCTCTTGGTATGTACCGCATGTGTGGGTATGTGTCACCATTTTCTAAACAATATACAACAGCAGCATGAGATCCCCTTTATCTGAGGGAATGAAGCTACTGTCATGCAGTAATGACCACTACCGTCTCTGTCAGCTGGAAAAACAAGACGGCATTGTGGGGATGTGCACCTACCTCACTGAGGTCAACATAATGCACGTTTCAGTGCTCCGCCTACTGTCTGACATGTTAAAAGGATACATGTCCAGCAGCAACACATGCTGTATTATGTGATATAATATAATAATGCAAGTCAGTATAGTTATTATTTATAGAAATATATTTTTTAAACCTTTGGTTCGTAAGAGCAACACTTTAACGAATTGCTGTATATTTACGGTGGATTTACAACAGTATCCGACTGTATTTGAAAATAATTGTAAAATACTGTTGAATATTCATCCCTCACATGTAAATTAACAGTTAAATCAGTCATTTAACAATACCAGTAGATAACTGTAATTTAACAGCATAAAACAGTATTTGTAATGAATTGCTGTCCAAATCCAAAATACCTTATCATACTGTTAAATAAATTACGGTAGATGCGCTGTAAAATGACTAAAACACAGTTATCCTACCGTCATGTACTGTAATCCAAAAAAACAGTATTATACTTTTTGATAAATAACACTAGTTGCACTGTAAAATAACTACAACACCTACCATAATTCTACGGTCATATACTGTTAAAATAAATAACAGTAGTTGCACTGTAAAATAATTTATTACATGTTATTTTACAGGGAAATTCTTCACAGTGTACAGTGCATAAGAATTAGTGGCATCTGGTGGCATAAATTGCGGCTTGCAACTAACTGAATACCCCCCACCTCACCCTCAGCTAACTAGCATGTAGAAGAAACTTTGACAGCTGCTGAGTTGAATAGTTTAAGGATGTACAGAATTGAAAAAAGTCCATATTATGGTTCGGTAAAAGGAAAAAAAAAAAAAAAAAGCATAGCATCTTAATTTACTGCCAATTGAAATAACAACCCTGGCATTTAATTTTCCATCATCACATAACGAGTACGATAAAGGAGGATCCGATATGTGAGAGGCTGGTTAAAAAAGCTGCAGGAGCGCAGTTGTAACTGGAACAAAGAATGAGTAACAACCCGAGAAAAAAAGCCGCGCCGGCAGAAGTGGTCGCGGAGGTCTGGAGTGGCCTTATTTTGATAAATGCCTTTCAATTTAGGACACAAGCTACTCGGCTAATCCTGTTGCCCCCGAGCAACATAAGAGATCTGCCTCCAGCTGAGACTCATTCAGCGTCTTCATTCTGCAGCAGAGCTGAAACTGCAGAGGCCAGCGCACTAGAAACAGATCTCAGCACAATGTACCTCAAGATAAATCAACACCGCCCAAAGAGTGGAGGCTAAAAGATAGAGCCACAAAGGAGGTAAAAGAGCTCCTACTGGACATGGATCACACGGATGAAGAGAGGGCACTTTGTCATTTGAAACTACAGAGGGCCATGAGGAAGAATTGAAGAGAGGATGAGACATTAGTTCTTTACTCTTTTAAATATATTTCTGGTGATAGAGGTCTGGCTGTGTAATTGACTTTATATGGCTCTTGGAATTCAGGTCTGACTCTGTTACGACACCCGACCGCAGGCTTGGTTTGTGGTTTTATCGTAACACATTAAAGCTGAGCACAGTACTGGCTCCAGAGACAATGACCTCTGTTTTATCTTTGTTTAATTGAAGGAAAGTCTGGAACATCCAGTGTTACCGTTTTAAAAACACGTTGCATTCACAATGGGAGTTTCAGAGATGAGATACTGAGCAGACAAGCCACAAATTATAGGTTAGTGCAAAAGGAATTAAGTTAGATATATGACCGTCTTTCACTCCTCCGTTTCCTAAAGCGGAGTTAATCAAGTATCAAATGTCACATCCAAGTAAAAAACAATGAGAATGTGTCTTCAGTGTGTGTGTGGCAGCTTTTATTCAATCACATATGCATCATGTGAGAGTGAAGTCAGGCTGTGAGTGAGATATTGTGTGCGGTGTTGCTTTTATTCCCTGAGGGTTGTGATGTGCTCTGCTGCAGACTGATGAATGCGTCGCCCTGCTGCTGCAGTTTAGTCTGAGAGCAGAAACATGCCTCTATATGGAGACAAGGCCTTCGGGGACACACAGGCTCCTCCAGCTATTGTTATTACCAGTCCAGGCCATTCATCTTGGCACCAGGACTTGTCCTTTCCCAGTACCACACATACACACAGGAAACAGCAATCTATCCTTTTTGCTTCCTGCCTTGTAAAGGGTAGATGAATTATGTATTTTATCAGATGACAAAAGAGGCCCGTCAGACTGTGCATAATCAAACAGCAGCTCAGCGAGCCTGCCAGGCGACATATATCATTTGTAAGAAAAAAATATTATTCGCTTTGCAGCTTAAAGTGTTCAGACATAGGTTTATGTTCTTGTTGAACTTAAAAATGAGATCATGCTTGTTTTGTTATCACTGAAACTCAGCACTACTACAGCTAAAGACACGAGCTAATCTGACAGAAAGGAAAGGAATGCACCAACAGCCGTATAACACATGCCACAGGTGAGAATCAAACAGAGCAGCACCAAATGCCGGTCTTCAAATACTCGGGGAGGAACTAATTATTCGACAAGATGCATCTGAGAAGCCAGATGGAGACAACCAGGACGCACGCTTTAAACTCAGAATCCAAATCAGGAATTAAAACATTATTTCACCACATTGAAAGAACTGTGGACACTTAAGGAGATTAAAACAAATGATTATTAACATTTTAAATAGAATCTCCAAGAGTAAAAGTCTAAATGGGTTTTATCCTATCTGACTGCAAAAAAAAATATTAACAGCAGCATGAATCAATACTAAAAAACAGAAATGGAAAAAAGAAATTAATGAGCTTAAGGGAAGTTCTAAAGCAAGTCTAAAGCGAGTTTTTTAGTTTTGATTTTGGGGAATTGTTAGAGACTCAATTCCCAAAAATCAAAACTAAAAAACTTTACATTACAAGAGACCACAGGGAATATTTTCCCCTTTGAATCATGTTCAAATGGAGCTTTTAACTAAATGACTGCATTGTTCCCAGGTTGGTCATCCAGTCTTGGACTTTTGGGGGCCCAGGAACTGAAAGTGGAACCAGTTATAGTTCCTCAAAAGTTCCTTTGCTTATGGGAATGGTGACCTGTTGACTGCTGGAGAAACTGAAACAAGTTCCAAAACTGCACTGGATTAAAGTGTGAAAACAAAGAACAAGTGTTTACACGCTGCTTCATTATCTTTGGACTGAAGCTGAAACTAAAGCTGCCAGCCTTGAAAGTCTTCCACCTGCTCTGGTAAAAAGCTTTAGATTATTAATCACATAACACAAAACAGATGTTTGTTGACACAGAGATCTCAGGCTTCAACTCTGCCATCATTAATAATTTCCATTATTCCTCCAGAGACCAAATAGTATAAGATGAATGGGATATTACTTTTGTTTTAGATTATGAATTAATTATCTCAGCTTTGAGGTGATGGCTTTGATGTAACAGTGCGCACAGGAGTGTTGGGGTTATCTGGAAGTCATAGTGGGCAGATGAAAGTGGGATAAAGTGGAGCAGAGGGGTGGGATTCCCCTGCTCAGCCTGCCCCTCAGCAGACTCTCAGAAAGGCCTTCCTTCTTGGGGGGGGAACATCTTTCAGATGGAAATGCAGCAGGCTTTTTGTTGCCCCAGATTTTGTTCGCTCCCTGAGTCTCCTCCCACTCGCCATCTCTTGTGTTATTTCTGTCATTCTGCGGCTTTCCAGACTCATAATATCTGCAGTTGTTGCATTGTTTCTGAAACCCAGTACTACTGTATTTTGCACAGGTTTACCTATAAGAATGTAGGGACAACAATGCGCTATAGTTATACGGAAAAAGCTGATGGAAACTCTCGTGCTCATCCAAACGAGCATGTTGACATGACACTGTAAACTAAATATATATGTCTCTAGATGTGATCCAGCAAGCAGATGTTGCACCAGTGGAGGATCTATAAAAGATGAATGTAGTTATTTGTGGTAATAAGTGAAGCCAAAGTGTTCTGAAATGCAACAACACTGACAGCAGTACCACGTTACAAAAGATGTTTAGACTCCAGTAGACTCCCAGTCAAAATTCATCAACTTCTTTCATGAAATGGTGAACAACCAATAATAAAACACACAAAACGATCGATCGAGATGCCTCCCACTTGAAGCATGGATCCAAGTCGGTCAGTCTTTAGAAATGACAGTGTGCTTTAATACCAGAGAACTTTTCTCTGTTCTGGCACCCAGATGGTGGAACGATCTCCCGACTGATGTCAGAACAGCTGAGTCGCTGCCCATCTTTGGCCGCAGGCTGAAAACCCATCTCTTCAGGAAACACTACCCAGATCTGCCCTCTTAGGACATCACCTGCTTCGTCCTAGCTCCTTACGCACTTATTTGTTTTCTAAATTGTCTTCCCATTTGTCTAGGTACCTAACTTACTGCACTTACTCTAGCAGTAGTTATGCTCTTAGCTGTTTGGTTTTGGAAGGAAATGCACTTATGATTTCCAGTGACCTGAAGTTCTTTTGCCTACCGATGTGGAACACACTTATTGTAAGTCACTTTGGATAAAAGCGTCTGCAAAATGACCGTAATGTAATGTAATGTAATGTAATGTAATGTAATGTACCACTAAGAAAAAAAAAAGATCTGATGGGCTCCAAAAATAGAAGAGCAAACATTTGGCAGAATG
Organism: Odontesthes bonariensis; assembly: GCF_027942865.1. Classification (NCBI taxonomy): domain Eukaryota; kingdom Metazoa; phylum Chordata; class Actinopteri; order Atheriniformes; family Atherinopsidae; genus Odontesthes; species Odontesthes bonariensis. The sequence goes on along the minus strand of NC_134517.1, from coordinate 31,882,282 downwards.
TGGTCTTGCGGTCCTTCCCACAGGGGAGAAAAAAAAGCTATTAAAACAAATAACTATCATCAAGACGCACCAACCTGTTGTATTAAGAGGTAATAAAAAACAAGATTGTACCAATATAAGTAAATCATTGAGTGGATCTGACCAGGAAGTCATCATCATAGCATGTGCATGAAATATATCGGCCACATATATAACGAACACAACTGTGTATAAACCACTTATTTATAGCAGTATTTAGCTAATTACTTAGATTCACTGGCTGGAGTGACGTCAGAGAGTCCTGAGCCATCTGAGTCTGCAGTGTGAGTCTGCTAACTCGCTTTGTGTAGTTAGCAGCAGCCAGCCAGAGGGCTCATAGGATCCAGGGGAATGGACCTCGGACTCGTTATTCAGTATGAAGATTCAAATTATTAACCTGGGTGAGGTAATGCTAACAGTAATGCAGCATTCTGTTTAAAAAAGCAACAGAGGATGGGATGTAGTCAGGGGCTTCATCAATGGTTCAAATACTCTTGTGACTTTTTGCTAGAGATGCTGCTTTAAAAAGTGCTGCAGCTAATCCCTGTAAATAAGACCGTGATGGAGGAAAGTTTAAACTGTGCTGTTATTCATTCAATATTGCAACGTGTCGGACTCGCCTAAGGAACTGATGCCATGTCAGATTAATCCAACACTGTATCTGTTAAAATGACCACTGCAGTTCAGACTTGTGTCGTGTTGAAAGTGATACAGATGTGTTACTAAGTCTGACTTGGTCAGATTTCTCTCTTAAAATGTTTTGGAAAAGCAACAGGGGGTTTATTCATACATGAGACCGACACGTTCAGCTTCCACAAGATTAATGGAGCAGTGGACGTGTGAAAGGTGCTTTATTTTGTGTTTCTGAGTCAACATTTGCTGATTAGCAATGAACTTCACAAAAAAGTTTGGGCTTACGGGGATGCGGTTTTGAATTATTTATTCAAATGTATGACAGAGACAGTAATATTTTCACCAGTAGAATATTTTTCTTAGTTAGCCAACATCTCATTGCTACTTTTCTTGCTAAAAATGTTGATATTCTTCACATTTATTCTGCAAGTGTCTCCTGAAGCCCTGCAGTTAATGAGGCTAAAAATGACTGAGAGAGAAACCCTGGAGCGGACAGGGGCTGCAGTCAATCATGGGAGTTTTATGGCTGTGGCCTCAGAGAAATCTTCTGCCTCGAACACCCTGAGCCCAGACCTCCTTTACGACACCACAGTCCTCTGAATCTGCTTTCATAAAAGCAAAAAGGATTTCATCTGGATCTGTTTCCTAATTTAATGCAGACTTCTCGACATTTACAAAATTAGAAGGGCCTCATAGCCTCGGACAAGGGTTGTTTAGTGGGTTTATGGTCCGCTTTTTGGGAGTCCCGGTATCTGCCCCAGCTCTGAAAAGACTTTGATCCGTTACCTTTGCAGGTGTTGGCTTAACAAGAGGAAGTATGTTTTACTAATTGCCTCCCTCTGCTTGACAAAGCTGCGAGAAAGCTTTGATCCAGTGCCAAACTGAAGGGCCTTGGCAGAGATTTGTTTACAGCGCTGTCTGTCTGTCTGCTTGTCAACAGGATTAAAACTACCAAACCAAATGTATGGAAACACCATGGAGAGGCAGAGAATTTTTAATGCTGATCTGATGTGAGATAAGGCATCGATTTTTTAGAGCTTTAAAAAAACTATGATTCTTCTGAAATGTTGTCCATGAAATAAATTCAACATGCTGCCCTGTCATTACTCAGAATCAAGTGCTTTCATTTACTTTTTAAGAGCTTGTAAGTGCGCCTCATTTTCCTCTTTAGATCTTTCATTTCTTCATTTGCAACAGATGGATTAAATTGTGTAACTGCACAACCGGGTGTAGCCGTAGGACACTTAACTTCTTCATCTGTTACGGAAAATATCTCTCTGAAAACGAGAAGTGCTCCTGTGTCAGAGACTCTTCTGTTTGCTGGAGAGACATGTGACAGTAAGTGGCTCTGACAGTGACGTTTTAAATTCTCTAAGTGCCTGACATGTAGGAAAAACACTTTGCAGAGGTGTTCTTGTTGCTATCCTATCACTGCCCAAGTGTTGACATCCTTAAATTAAAAACTTGTAAACCTGGGATGGCTGCTGACTCCTTTCCCAAGTCGGGAAATTATGTAAAGGAAGCTAAATTCCTTGCAAATATCTCACCTTGGGTCCGGATATAGACTCCATACTGAAAATAGAACTACCTAAAGAAGTAGTCCCATTAAGATTCACTTCATCTTTCTTCAGGAAACTCAGGTTTTTCCTTTATACATCTTTTGGTAACATCTTATTTCACAGGTCACGTTTGTTTTTTTTTCGCTAATTTCATCAAAACGTTTCCTAAATTAGCTGTTTTTTAACTGTGGACTATGAAACATAGTTGTATGTAAGTCAGTTTGTTACTTCTGGGAAATTAGAGAAGTGTTTGTTCCTACAGCTATTGAGTATGAGATAGGGAGGTGAATATTGATCAGAATTTCCTAGAAAGATAAGAAATGCGATGTTTTTGACTACAACCAACCGTGGCAGGAGTTGACTGTGGTACTGAGAGGATTTCTCTGGAAGTCTCCAGCCTGTTAACCATGGGGGGAAGGGGAAGGCCAAAGGTCAAAGCACGCTGAGGTTCAACCTAGCAGAGTAAACACACACAGACTTTTACTACCAACCAAAAGCCAGTTGTGTTTCTGTTTCAGTCACTGGAGAAGTGTTGAACATTAACCCATTAAGGAGCAAAGAGTAAACAAGCACACGGGCAAACACTTTTCCATTGTTACAGGCTGATTTAACATTAACTACAAAGTGTTGGGACTAATTAATGATTTGGGCTTAAAAGCTCCAGAAGAATTTTCATGCACTCCTCAAAAATGTCACGCTTGTTGTGAAGAAGTCCTTGAAAGGTCTGCAGTGGGTAAACGACTCGAATAAAACGCAGCGAAAGGAGCCGGTTCAGCTACAGTTTCATCTCATCGCGACCCATCTCGCGTTCTTATGTAACAAGCAGAGCTGGAAGCCATTAAAAAGTCACATGAGTGAAGACGTTTTGAACTTAATCGCACTAACAACGTGAAGGCTGAAAACCAGTAAGACAGAGCAGAAAAAGTCACATCTGTTGGTGGAGAAGTTTTGGTCAGAAAATTCACTTGAAAAACACATTTAATTACATGTTGGGTTTTAAGTGCAACAAGACAAATTAAACATGTGTTTTTTATTCGACATGGGAGGTAGTTTTATTCGAAGGGACTGACTCAAAGAAAAAAGAAACGTCAGATGAAGTGAGGGGGGCATGTTCAAAGTGCGAGTCAGGATGTTGACTTACAGTGATTATTTGACAGAAATTTCAATTACTTTACAGCATTGTTTTACATAATTTGACAGCAATTTTAGAAAAATAATAACACAAATGGCTACCATAAAAAGCCTGAGCCAGTGAACAGGTCACAGTAACGGCTAACTATTCAATGGAGTCAATATTTGGTCAAATATAGCCCCCGTAGCTTTAAATCTAGCACCGTCATCAGTTAAACTTGATAGTTTCCACTGATTCACACAAACAATGAGACTAGTACATGCAAAACTAAGACAGTGGCACAGATTCTCTGGCTTTTTAATGTTAAGTTTAGAAACTGGAAGTTGGAATTTCAGAATTGCAGAGTTCCCTGCAGGACACCATGTGAAGAACCATGTGATTTCCAATTCAGAGCAACCAAAAGTCAGAGAAAACTCAGCCCAGAAAATCCAACATGACTGAAGCCTTGCAAGAAGTAGTGATAGCCAACTTCAGGGGTAACTGGAATGCAGCATTAAACCATGGATACACTGGAGAAGTAGCATGAGCAGCACGTTAGCTGCAACTTCAAGCATACTGTTGTTTAGGATGGAAGTTGTCACCCTAATTTATGGTGGTGTAATCAAAGTTGGTAACAATAGTAATAAAAATATGTTTTGCAATATGAGTTTTTTACAATTGATCCTTTTAGGATTAATAATCCACTTCCACTTAGCCTGTATACAGTATCTTCACCTTTCAGCACGTTTGTTCCCAGCAAACAAAAGTCCCATAGACATCTGTTAATGTATCATTTATGGTTGTCATTAAATATGCAGACGCATACGGACAGACTCCATTCTAATATGCATATTTTAACTTAATTTTGAGAATAACTTTTACAGCAAATTTGAGCTTTTCTGAATAAAACAACTACAAAATTCTAGGTACTTTGTTTACTTGGATCTGGGTGTTGGTGTAAGAAAGTCTGAAAGAATGGAGGAACTGAGATGTTTTTCACAAGTTTAACAAAGAAAATAGCTGGCTTATCCTCATGACCTCTGCCCCCTTCATGCAGATTCCTGGTTATATCATAGAGAAAATTGACCCAGCAAATGGACTTCTCCATCCCTGTGACCTTTCCAACCTCTGAAAGCTGACTTCTATCAGTGCTTTCTTTATCTGTAGCCTGAGTCTTTTCCTTCAAGGGACTTTTAAAAGCAGTTATGCAAGTGGAAAAAAACTCTGCTTTTATACAAGTGTAACAAACCGATTTGCACACGGGTGCAAGTAAAGACTTTGAGAGCTGTGTTTATGATGTTTGTAGGAGACACGCTGGTCAGCCTGCTGACATGTGGAAACAACTCAATCTCTGTTTGTTCTCACAGAGATTGAGTCGTCTGTTTGAATCTGTGGGTTAGATTGCAGGAGGCTGTAGACTCAGCTGCTATCCAAACACAGTGAGGTTACAACAACAATGACTCCTCCAAAAGTGGCTCACGCCTATGTTCCAGTCTATCACAGCTTTGGTTAAGGGGTAGTTAATTTCAGGAAACTACTTGGTTATTGTCAGCCTGGCCTGTTCGACAATGATTCACAGTATGCTAGCAGCTGACTGTTAACCGTCTACACTCACAATGAAAGTAAAACTACAGCTGTTACTAAATGTAAATGTACTTTATTCTTACAGCCCTTTACAGACAATCCTTATCTTGTACCAAAGTACTTAAAAAAAAAAAAGTGCTTACTAAAGCAGAATCTTTCCTTGATGACGCTTAGATGCTCCGATACCAATCGATGACGTCAGGCAACACGCAGACATTCAGAGAAATGAAACAACATAAATCTGATTCGATCAAAACTGGACCTTTAAAATGCATTGAAATATATTGTCCAACTGAAATGGTGAAAAATCAAGCTTTTCAAAATGTGACTAACACACCCAGATAAACTCAAATGGACCTGGGTGCTCTGAACATGCTCTAAAGTTCCATCTTTTTGCATATTTTTGTAGATACAGAGGAAAATGTATATCAATACAGCCATATTCCCATGAAAGCTGAATGTCAATAACCCGATTCTTCTCCCGTGCATGGAAACTGTTGCAGGGATAGTGACCCATTTAAATGGCCCTGTTGAGCTGTAACCGTAGTTCGACTCAGCTGTGCTTGTATCCGTGTCGAGTGATTGCAGCTATCAGATCTGACACCACATGTGCAGTTTGTTTGCTCACACGAAACAATAACCAGCGTATTAGAGGCAGGATAATTGGGCAAGTTTGAAGATTTTATTGACTTCTAAAATCCCCAAAACTGTTGCCACATGATGTGGTTTTTCTGAGTATCTCAGAAACAGCACATCTTGTAACTGTGCGACTATTTTCTTGTCCTTGTTAACAGTTGTTTTAGTGTTTACATTGTTGCCTTGTTTGCTGCTTTATGTGGCTTTAATTGCTCCTCGGGGACAAATAAAGTTTTTTTGAATTTGAATTTAAATTTGAGTTGTGGTGGCAGACCATTAGTGTGTTTCTAACAATTTGAATTTGCAAATTAGAAAGTTAATTATGCAAATATCCGATGTGTTTATCAGAGTCTGCAGGACATGTTGTGATGCCATCTGTTTATGGTATCTGGTGTAAGGCCTGTCCTCTGGGAGTTTGAGACATACTGGACCGATAAGTTTTAGCAGACTGAGCAATGAGGAGAAATCCGCTACTACATGCAAAGGTTTTTTTGGGTTGATTTAGTTGTTCTAGCCACATTTTAAAAATCCATTTCAGCACGCTCCTTTCGTGTAAGAACTGTAAATGGTTTCATTGTTAAGTCTTTGTCTTACGAAATTCAAATACGACAGGGCTTTTTATGAAAGAAAAAATTTTTGGTCTTTAAAATGTGTAATACTGTGAACAGCTGATGCTCACAGCAGACATAAATTTCTACTCCGTGCACCCTGCTGAGGTGCAAATGGGGACAAAGATGCTCATCAGAAGTGTGTACACGAGTCTTGGTTGAGTTGTGAATGATGAGATTTTCATTCAAGGAAGCTCCTTCAAGTGGAAATACAGACTTAAAATATTTACGTCTTCTACCTTCATGTGCTCGCTGGCATGCTTCGCTCCGAATCTTTGGTTCCCTAATCTCATTTAAGTCATTGTCTTTATGCTGACAGTTTTGGCTGTTGCTATGGTAACATCTTGCATGTGAAAAGAGGAAAAAGCACATTAAGCTGTTCAGACATGTGACTCTGAGCTTCACACTTCACCAATGGTATCAAGAAGTCATTATCACCACTCAGTGGGAAGCAGAAGATTCCTTGGAGAGAATGGGATTATTCCTTGCTGCATTTCCATGGCAGGTATTTGTGTGTGTGTGTGTGTGTGTGTGTGTGTGTGTGTGTCACTTGGCTCATGGTCATTATCATAAACTGAGTGTTATGCCGGTGAAGAGGATGCAACTGCTTTCAGCTCTCAGAGTGAAAACAGTGGAGAAAGGGCTGTCTCACACACAGTTGGAGTCACATGTTTCATCGCATACAAACCACATTACCCATGAACCCATGAACCACACTGACTCTTACACCCCTCCTCTTGTATCATTTGGTTTTAAGCTCCCTCCAAGGCCTCTCTTTTCATTTGGTAAATAACAAAAACACAACTTAATCTTTGCGCAACAGGGTTTTCCTCTCAACATGGCAGATTATGAAGCTGAATTTAAAAATAAAGTGATTTATAAAATGTGTATAAAATGTGGTCTGTTAAGACATTTTTAGGCTGATTTGCTTTGGTTTCTATTCAAACTTGAGACTGCAAGCTTTACTACAAACACAATCTCTTGCATCAGTGTGAGAATTAATTGTACAGACTTCAAAGAGTCCATTCGTTAATTGGTGTGTGTATATATATAGTTCCTCTTCCTCTTTTAGCTTTGGGAAATAACAGCATTTTATATGACGAGACAAATTAATGCAGCTTAACTTTACATCTCAAAAGAGCAGGAATAATAGGTTCGCTCCGACAAACACACAAGCCAAGGTTTCAGACGGCCAAGTCTGTGTAACTAAGAGATATTATTTGTGGGCAGTGAAGATCAGTTGACAACACGCTAATAAGACTTAATAGCAATAGACAGCTTTGGCTCAAACAACCTAAACAAAGATCTGAGGTCACATGGTGACTTTGCTGCTCTGCTAGAGGAGTGGTGGATTAAAGGGCCACCGAGTCGGTCACCATCAATTGTTTTTAGGATAAAAGCAGAGAAAGGCGTTCACATAGCAACCGGTCAGCTGGTTCACGTCCAGCTGGCTGTGGGACCGTTTCAGGAATATAGGAATGTTAACCCCCACTCCCTTCGCATCCATAGGGACTACCCTCGTTTGGCAGCGAGCCACCAACCCCCTCTGCATTTGCACGCCGGACAGAAACGGATGTCAAGAGGAGCAATTAAGGACTAAATATTGGGAGATTGAATGGCTGAAACATGTCTTTTTGATACAACGTTGGAGTTGTTAAATCTTAGAAATTGTTCACTAATGTTTCCTTAAATGTAAATTTTCACCAGATTGCTATATTTAATCTAAACCACCTGTTTAAGTTACCTTTTCTAGGTTAACTGGTGGTAAGTCTCACCACATCTGCCACATACACAAACACATGGCGCTGAAAGTCAAAAAACACAATATCTGTCCAACAGTTCTAAAATAATTACGGTTTGTGTCCAGGTTGTATAGAGTAAGTTCAAGGCTACCTTTTCTTATCCAGATTAAATCAGTAACACTTGCACAAGTACAAGACAAAACCAGACAACCTTAGTCTATATGAAAAAGTGGCTTTTGTTTTAAAATTCACACTCCTTCTTCAGCTAAAGCCAGGCCAGACTGACGGTTTAAAACATCCAATGAGAAAACAAGTTTTTACCTCTGAATACAAAAGGCTTTTAAACATCGAGGCAATGGGCACTGCGGATGGGCACCGATTTTCAACCTTAATGACACAAAAAGATTCACTATAGAACCTTATGATGCTCCTGAACTTCTGAGGGAAAATGTGTCCTGTAGCTGGAGCATCATAAAACATCAGAAAAAAACAAATGAAAGCTAAAACCTATCATAAACCATGAACGTAAAAGGACCAAATAAGCCGAAGCCTTGGATACTTTGATGTACTGGATTTGTGTGTCCTTTTCTAATCACGGGGTCTCTTTGGTGAATTTAATAACTCAAGCAGCTAATCTCTCTTTGAACTCATTGACATTGATAACGCACACTAAGCACTGCGAGCCAATTGATGAGAAGAGATTTAAAAAGAGAATACAAGGAGGGTTAGATAGCAAACTCAGTGTGAAAATCTCCTGTGTCCTTTGAAGCCCAGATGTCTTAAAAGGGGTCATTTAGGGTGAGCATCATCCAGAGTCTGCCTCACAGCAGTGGGTGAAGTTGTAATTTTACAACCTTTAGTTTAATCCTGCTGAGAGATTCCATGTTTTCTTCTCATCCTGCTGCTTAAAACTGCACAGAAGCCCATTTTCCCTTCAAGGTAAAATAGCTTTTTGCACTCTGGGGCCAGACTGGGAACATTGTGGAGTTGAGTTCTTAAGGCGCTCATGATGAAGTGGCTTAAATCTTAAGGCCAGGCCCCATCTTGCTTTTATAAAGGTTTGAATACAGTGTAAAAAAGTTGGATCCTTATGAGCACATGCTGCAAAAGTTCTGGATGTTAGTGTTTGAATTTTTGTTTAAGTCTGTTTTCTGTAACCAGGGTCAGAACATCCGCCATACATGAAAAGAGGCTTTTTCTTATTTTGACCATGATCAGGATGACATGGAACATAAAGAAATGAGGTCATGCACATCCATGTATACATTATTCATGCTACTGTCTGTTACTGATTCCTACAAACCTTGTTGTTAAAACACAAGTGAGGTTCCAAAGCTATCACTTTTGAGACATTAAAGTCAATTGAATCATTCATTCCAGGACTAAAGCTAGCATAATCTGACATTTTAAAAAGGGGGGCGAGGATGATTGAGGGGTTCTAAAATCAGCATATGATAGTAAATTCCCATGATAATTTATGACGTAGAGTTGGCTTTAATGTTCCTTATTTTCACGATAGTCAGCACAAATTTAACTGCAGTGTCTTTACTTAGGAGGTTACTTTTATGGACCTGCCTCCGGTGTACCCTGGCACTTGCCCTGTGACAGCTGGGATGAGCTTCAGCTCCCCTGTAACCACAGAAAGGATGAAGAAGATGTAGAAAATGGATGGTTTTGTTATTGTACACACAGAGATTTGGTCAAAACTTCTCACCTGGAAAACTTGAAAAGGTATCTTTAGGGCACTGGCCTTATAATCAGGATTTAGAATTTTATTTTTGCACTAGTTACTGAGCCTGCAATACCTCACAGACAAGTCCTTGAATAAACAACCAATAAGTAGATTGTTAACACCCTTAGAAACTAACGAGAGTCCTCTACACAAATACTCTTCATGCAGCAGAAGGAAAATATGACTCACATGAGCGTTTCCACATCGAATAAACAGAATAAACGATATTCTCAAGTGCTTCCTTAAACAAACCACGAAGTCTTCTGAAGCAGGAAGGAACCCGGGGCGGATGATGTGCAGTTTTTAACCATGTGACGAAAGTTCAACAGCCAGATATGACAAATGTTTTTTTCCATTTTGGGTAACAAACAGTCAATACCATGACAACACTCTACTGAAACACGTCTGTTGGTCTTTGTTATGTTTTCTGATGTGAAGAGACCGTGATCTGTCAGAGTGATCAAGGTTTATCATGAATCTTTTACAAAATAAATGTGCCACAAAAAAAAAAGATCAGCAATCATGTGTAGCCTGGAAAGGCTGCTTTATTCTTTCTTTCTTTATCTATTCAATACCACCCTGTTGTTTGGCATAGAAACAACCCTGTTATAATCGCACCAACCATATGATCAGGGTGGGTATATAAGCTACCTGTGCCTCTGGATCTGAACAGGGCATCAGGATTATGTGCCGGATAATGCAGTGTTTAAAGAGTGTGCTGTTCTTTGCAGAGGCACCTAAATGACGTGGGCCCATTGTACTTTAAATCCTACAGTATGAGAACAACATAGTCTCATTGGTCTACAAGTCATCAATGCAGTCTTTGATTTGTAGACAGACTTGGCTTTAAGCAGCATGGATGATGACTGGATGCCCAACCACAATTACACGCTTTACAAGTTCGATTTCACATGTCAAATTTGGATAACTTCATAAGATGTTCCGCTCCCCGCAAAACACCTACTTTAGTTGTCCTGGGCAACAATAAGTAACTGTTAATGCTGAGCCCTGCGCATCCTAACTGAAATGGTCTTAAAGTGACACAATTAGTCATTTATCAGCCTCATTCATCACTTGTCAGACTTGATCCATAAAATCTTTGCACATAAAGCCCTTCAGCTTTGTTTGATGAAGTCATTTTAGAAAATGACAGAATAGGTAACTTTGTTATTGTGTAATTATAGTTTATACTTGAAGCTGTGGCTGCCAAGGAGTGACTCATTTCTGAAGCTGCTGGTTATCTTAAGTTTGGACGTGTGAGCTGTGTTTTATTCCTGGTAGTAAAACGGTCACAGACCTTTGGCAGCAGAACATATGGATTAGTTTGAATGGTGATTTGATATGCTTGTTAAGAGTGTATTGGGTTAAGAAATGGGAATGCCGGCTGTTGCGTTCAGTGTGAAATGTCTCTATGGGTAATTCAATTCTCAGAGGAGAATTAAATGGCTCCAACAGATTTTCCTCCTGCTGCTTTACGTTGTCACAGAGACGAGCACCTCAAGAGCTTTCCAACTCCATCACCCACATTTTTAACTGAATGTGTAATGTGTGAACAAAACACTTGAATAGAAGTCTCAATTTCAGTGGTGTTTAATGTTACCTTAAAAAAGTAAAATGTGAAAACCAATGTTAGATAAAAGAAAGGTCCTTTTTTGTTTGTTTACATGGTGTGTAATACAGCAATGTGAAAATCCGCCACTTAAATACGGTACGGCCTATTGTTTGATACTATGATCTTGTACGTGTGACATCAGTTGCAGAAATTATCGGAGGGGTAATTCAAAACCGCTCACATCCTCCAGAGAGCATCTGCTGAGAGACCATGAAAGGCATGATGTCATTCTGACCATGTGTGATCAATAACTGAGTGCATGTCGAGCAGTAAAAGACGGGCAGAAATTTATATTGTGGTTTCTGTTAGAATATGAGTAGCAAAATTAGATTAACATTTGAGATGTAGCCGATTTACCTCCAATAATGATCATTGAAACACTTTTTTTCTGACTGTGTCCAAATAAAGAAAAGTAACAGAAAACACAGCAAATTGGACAAATCAAAACAAGTCTATTTGGGATTTTCGCTTGATAGATCAATAAGAACAATGTTGATGAAGACAAATGTCTTTGTGACCTTGGAGTTGGGAAACAATAATGCAAAACAGGTTGAAACAAATCTCAAGTTATTAATGAGAAAAGCCCAAATAGGTCTTTATATTTGTATGTTTAGCCCTGCTACAGACGGGACTAAAAGGGAGCTTTGTCCTTCACTTTACAGACTGAAATATTTCAGCAACTAGAAATTTCTCTCACACATTCATTACCAAAAAGATCAAATGTAACAACTTTGTCAGTTTGGGTTTTTTACATTCTTTTGAATTAGGTTATTTATCTTACTTTATTAAGAGCCTTTAACAAGCCAAACTCTCAATTTGTCCAATATTTCATTGTTCATTGCTACCTAATACGGTGCAGACCTTAGACGGTGCACTAAAGAGCTTCACATGTTTGCCTCTGATCTGGAATTTTTGGCAACAAACTCTTGAAGGATGAGAATATCCCCCATATGTTCTTACTCATTTTTATACCTCATATTGCAGAAATTGGGTCAATGTTTTACAAGCCACATGTTTTCTGAAGATTCTGACACAACGATAGTACTCATACAATGGTAGAACTCATTTGGTGGAAGAAAATAATCCCAGTGCGTTTAGCTCAAAGGACATATTATTACAATCTCAAGTAGCCTACAGTTTATTGCTCAAAGTTCAAATGTATGCAAAAACCGGCCACTTTAGTACGTACACCTTGCTAGTAAAAGGTTGGACCCCCTTTTTCCTTCAGAACTGCCATAATTCTTCGTGGCATACTTTCAACAAGGTCTTGGAAACATTCCTCAGAGATTTTGGTCCATATTGACATGATAGCATCACCAGTTGCTGCAGATTTGTCAGCTGCACATCTATGATCCCAATCTACCGTTCCACCACATCCCAAAGGTGCAATTGGTGCTATTGGATTGAGATCTGGTGACTGTGGAGGCCATTGGAGTACAGTGAACTCATTGTCATGATCAAGAAACCAGTTTGAGATGATATGAGCTTTGTTACATGGTGCATTACCCTGCTGGAAGTAGCCATCAGAAGATGGGTACTATGCTCATAAAGGGTTTGGGTATCTATACAAGGGCTGTCAAAATTAATTCATTAATTGTAATTATATACACACACACACACACACACAGAGATATATCTAAATGTATAGATAAATATCCATTAACGCGTTAAATTTGACATATTTAAAGAAAGTGCAGAGGTATAGAACGTGCGTATAGATTGTGTGCACGTTAATCTTGCCTAAAAAGCTAATTTTGCATTAAAAGGTTAACTTTCAGTTTACAATTAACAATTAACTCGGTAGCAGAACTAGCGGAAATTTGAATTACATTCCATTGCGCCACTAATTCGACTGCGACTGAAATCGAGACTCGTCAGACCAGGTAACGTTTTTTCCAATCTTCTACTGTCCAAATTTGGTGTCATCTGGAACCAGTCTGCCCATTCTCCTCTGACCTCTCACATCAACAAGGCGTCCACACAACTGCCGCTCAGTGGATATTTTCTCTTTTTCAGACCATTCTCTGTTAAGATGGTTGTGGGTGAAAATCCCAGTAGATCAGCAGTTTCTGACATACTCAGACCAGCCCGTCTGGCAGCAACTATCATGCCATGTTCAAAGTCACTCAAACCCCTTTTCTTCCCCATTCTGATGCTCGGTTTGAACTTCAGTAAGTTGTCTTGACCACCTCCACATGCCTAAATGCATTAAGTTGCTGCCATGTGATTGACTGATTAGCTATTTGTGTTAACAAGCAATTGAACAGGTGCACCTAATAAAGTGGCCTGTGAGTTTATGTTATAATACCATAAAAACCACAAAATTAATGACAGCAACCTTAGTGGAGGAGCAACATAAAGGAGTTGCAGATAAGGATTTAGGGTTCTTACATTTTTAAATATTGTAATGTTGACTTTACAAAGTCCTGTTGTAAGTACAGTTTTGTGTTGGATTTTGGAGAACTCCAACACTGCTGTTAATTAGGAGCTTGCTGTGGGTTGGGAATTGAGAAAGGGCTGAAAATCAGGCCTCTCTGGTTTCACAGCAGGAATTTGAGATTAACAACCCAGAACCCCTAAATTATAGATCGAGATAGATGCTCTCCATGAATCATTTCAGAAGAACCTCCTCCAAATCATTTACTCTGTCAAAAAGCCTCCCTACCCACCCAAATATAATCCGATGTAAAAACGTGGGGTGAGTTAGAGGTTGGCATAAAAAATTGAAAAGAAGACTTGTCATCTTAAGAGGCACACATCCCAAAGTTCTTCTGTCTTCCTCTTTGTTGTCTTTAATATGCTCCTAATCTAATTTTTGTAACTGATCTTCTCCACTCACACTCTCGCAGAGAGCTGCTTCGAATTTACATATAACATGTGCTCAATATTCAGGGAGTATCTTCCTGAAAAAGGAGAAACTATCAGGGAAACTGGTACTTTTATTCCTTAATATACTAATATTCATCATGGTCATTGTTGTTCTATATCTGCAATGTCTCAATTAGAGTCCCTTGTGGACTGTCACACAGGCAGATGCCACATATTCGTAGTTATTCATATTATTCTGCTTTCGATGTTCTAAGTGTCCAATAGATCTACTTCTCCAAAAAGATCCTTCTTTTACAGCTTCCAAACAATTTCCCTCAAACTGTTGCATAAATCTAAGCATCTTTATTATTTACTAAACCTGATTGTAAAGAATCAGACGACACCAGGGCCCAGATGCATAAAAATGGGTAGTTTCATGATTAAAAGCTTGTGGTCTCAAAAAGGCAGAAATGTGCATACAAGTTCTTTTCGCCATTTTTATAAAGCTATCTACAGATGGGACTTATTTTATAAATCTCAATCATTGTGAAACTGTTCTGATATTCACAAACCTGTGTCCCACTCCCATTTTTAGCCACGAATGGAAGCGGATAATCCCCTAATTTGTCATTAGCATATCAAAGCATCATACAGGCATGATAATGAAAGCAACAGGGAAGAAAAAGTGCAATGTTACTGAATATAAAACTGTGTCACTAAAAATAAAAACAGTTTTATTTGGTGGTCTCAGTTCTGCAATCATGAACAGAACAAAAAAACTGAATTAAATAAGTAAAAAAAGTGGTTGGATTATAATCTAGCACATAATAGCTCATACATCACATCAGGGCTATGTCTGGGGACAACTCCTGTTTTATCTGCAGCAGATGAACAGTATACAGTCTGTGTGAAGATGATCAGGAGGGAGACACATAAGTAAAGACTGAGCATGATAGGTTTGCTCTCTTCACAAACAGGCCTGTGAAAGCCTATGAGACAGTCTTATAAGAGAAAATCAGAACAATCTTTGATTGCTGATGTCTTTCCTCGTTTGCATTGTGTTAACACACACCTGAAAGCTCCAGATCAGCAAACTGCTAAATCATCTGCTTTTATAGAGATGCTCACACTTGCTTATAATCAGTTCATCAATTGCATTTAATTAGCAGCACCTTCTTAACCTCTGAAATGTTATGGAAGCAGTAAGGGTGTACTTAGTTTTTCACTTACCGCTGCTCCACACTGGCATAGTTTTAAATTAATAATGAAATGGTGTAATATGTAATTTGTTATTGCTCCTCTGAAGTTGTTTATCTAATTTTGTAATATGGAAAGGACCTTTTTATAATCTCCTCATACATAAAACAGATGGTGTGGTTACTTTGTTCACATGAACGAATGCGGTTCGGCTAAATAAAATCTCATGAAATCCCCCCGGTTGGTTTATTTATGTCTTATTTAAATTTGTTCGTTCGTAATAGTTTTTGTTTTCAGTAATTAGAAAAGTTAAGTTATTTCTGAGAGTTCTAAATGGCCGGTGGACATTTTAGATGCTGTCAATCGAAGGGAGACTTATCAGTTGAACTCGGGTTTACCAACTGTGTGTGTAAATCTCATAATGCTCAAATTTATGAAATAGGTCATTTTAGGTTTTAGTTGAGCTTAAGTAGGACATCAGATAAATATTGTGGTTCACAACTGAAAGTTCTCTGTAGCATTATCAGCAAACCAACCCAAGCACTGAATATGGGGAAGTTTCTGTGATAAGTTTAGATATCAATGTGGCTTAGAAATACCTGCGACGTGTTTACTTACCGTCAGTCAGAGGCCTATCTATGAAATTTGCTCTTTCTCTCATTAGAATTCAAATTTTGTGGGCTATCATGCAAGGGTTTGCTGGTTGCAACATAGTGCTACTTTCACTGCTTCTTATATGTATTAATTTGCATCACAACCGTTTTTTTATTGGATCAATTATTTCAATTCAAAATGCTCTCAGCTTTGTAAAAACAATGTTATCCATTTAAAAAAAAATGCATTTGTGTGATGCCCATCAGGGGAAGAAAGGAGCATTTTGAAGACCCACTAGCCTTTGCGTGATGCCTGCAGCCTGACTGTGAAAAGCCTTCACAGAAGCATCACGGACAGCAGTGACCCAAATGGGTAAATTCTGTACGCGCTAAATATAACCTGAAGTGATGGAGGAGAAGGACAGGAATAAAATATGAGAAGCTTGAACATGGAGACACTTCTTCAAAGCCACAAACGCCCGTCTGACACTATGCACGCACACTTTAGGAGCTTTTAGGTGCGGGCTGTCATAATGGAATCTTTGTTACATGAACATTTTGAATTAAGAGTTGAGAGTGCTTGTTTTGTGCTTAATAATGGTATGTTTTTGACTTTCTACAAGTTGTTCTTAGAAGGTTATTAGAGCCTCAAAGGTCTAAACATAATGTTCATAATCATGAAATCACCACAAAGATTTTAATTTTAGGAGTTGTTGAAGTTTTTCTTTTACATAGTGGACTACATAGCTTGCTATTATGTATTAATGTACACATTTCTGCGAGTTTACATACCCTAGTACAAGTACAAAGTAAAATGTGTTGTAGAATTGATAATCACTAACCCAGCACATATACCATATACACCATAATGTATTGCCTTGAAAGAAGAATAACCCCCAGCAGCTCCAAAACTAGTGTGATAAATGTAAGTTACTGTCATTTAAAGCAATTTCCTGGCAATATAAATTATAAATGAGTATCACTATTATGAGAGTATGAAATGTCTTGTAGAAGTAATAGGTTTATCAGATAGTTTTCTCTTTTTACTGTTACCAATTGTAACGTTGTTTCCTTTCAAAACCACAAAATGTGAACCCTGAGGTTGTGCCCATAAGCTACAGAGCCACTAAAGCCATCACCACTGACACACCAATGACCACAAACTGAGTGAAATTTAAAGGCTATGCTTCCTATATCTGTTGAGATATTTCAAGCTGGATCAAAGTGACAGTCCTGCTCAGAAACTGACCTTGTCAGCGTGGAGCTACAGTATGTGATTGATTTGGCCCACAAAGTTCCACAAAACAGAACCTTGCAAACCTTGATTGGTTTTGAATTCATTCTCATCAGTAGGGACTCATAGACCTTTTTTCCTTTGGATGGAGGATGCATACACGTACTGGTTTTGGGTCAATCTTAGTAACAACCCTAAAATAGTAGTTTGAGGTAAATAATGTTTGTCCATATTCAAACTCAAGATGTTAAAAATCTGTTAATCTTTCTTGCCAAGAGATGAGTCAGGCTGAAGCCAAACTTGTGTCTCCAGTTTCTGCTGGGAACGTCCAACCGTGGTTTTTCTTATGGGATCAGTTTTCCAACTGTGTACAGTGAGTGATTTAGGGTTTGTTTAAATCTGGGGCAGCTTGCATTACAACAGAGCTGCTGAACAAACATCTCCGGCAAAGAGGTCACCCTGTTCTGTCATTGTGTGAAGTGGAACAGGTGGAGCTGCTTTTGTTTCCGAGCAGGAGAGGGAAGAACAGCAGA
Source organism: Odontesthes bonariensis (assembly GCF_027942865.1). Classification (NCBI taxonomy): domain Eukaryota; kingdom Metazoa; phylum Chordata; class Actinopteri; order Atheriniformes; family Atherinopsidae; genus Odontesthes; species Odontesthes bonariensis. The sequence continues at coordinate 31,864,682 of NC_134517.1, read as the reverse complement.
GGCTGGTTCACTTTGTGCTGAAATACTATTCACTAAAAACTCTAAAGTCATTCGCCTGTTGAATCTGAGCCCACTACAGGTGGAAAGAAAACAATTTCATTCTACAAAGACAGAGAATGAGACAGGGTTGTCAGCTAATGGTTGTGGTCAGCCAATAGTAGTGGTCCCTGCAGGCCTGACATTACATGGGGGGATGAGCTGAAAGGTTGAGCCGGGAAAGAGTAAAAACACAATGGATCTGTTGTTGGTTCCCACTGGAGTGGAGGTTTCCCAGGAAGGCATTACCATTCAGGCACAGGCCGGAGATAAGAGACCCCCCCTTCCTTTTGTATTATGGCTGTGGAGGGGTCAGGAGAGCTTGGAGGAGGGAGGACATGCCTCCAGCTGGAGGATGTAAATTCACTGCCAGTACAAACCAGATGCAAGTGGTTGGTCCTTGTTACGACACTTAGATTTTCAGTGAAAGAATTTAGGACTTACAGCACACTTGAGTCATCATAAAGGATCATATAATATTATCCAATATGGGCTCTTACAGAAAACTGGAAGAGGACATTTTTTCTCCTTAAAGCTAAAAGTTCTTTCAGTTTGACTAAGATGTAAACTTTTTATTCTTTGTGCAGCACACACGAACATCAGGGTAAGTGTAGGTTTGTGGTAAAATAAAATCTAATGTTTATTATTCTAAGAGTCAAATGTTATTTCCAAAAAATGATATTGATGGTTAAAATGAATCCCAAAAACCCTTTAGTTTACCAACCCTATTCACGCCTCATTACTTTTCTACTTTGCTCCAACTAATAATGTTGGGAGATACAAAATACAAGATAAAACTTCAGATGTTTATGGCTTAAACACTTTAATACTGTTTCGACAAAACAACAGCCTCTCAAAACTTCCCTTTGGTAAATGATGCGACGATTCCAGCAGCATTTTATTTTTTTATCTGTGTCCTTTAGAAACAGTTGATGGAAAAAGTTTATAACCTGCACAAAAACATCTACAGTTGCATAATCAAATCCATTTTCTTTTTCCAAAAGAAGCTGAGTCACATGTGAATGGAATGGAAACGAGTCGTGAATAAGTTTTTTAGGGAATAAAATGGCCTGAGAGAATAAAACCTGCATGCTGAATGTCACAAGGTGGGTGCGAAGGACTCAAGTGCTGGACGCACACAAAGGGATTTGGTAAAGAGTTTCTTTTAATGCTGCCAGAGGTCCTTGGGAATTGGGTCGAGGAGGTAGTGTGGGTGAATACATGAGGTTGTTGTTGAGCGTTGCTTGAAGGCGGGAGCACAGCAGGATTTCAGCGGGTACGCTTGCAGGCACACCTGAGTTGGGTCTGTGGCAGAGGAGAAGAGGACGCATGAATAAAAGGCCAAAAAGGCAAGTCACTATGGTTGAGAGGCCTTGAACACACTACCATGCGAGGTAGGTAGAGTCCAGGTTAAATACTGTGGTAGATGAATGATGATGCAGGTGTGCTGGAGAAACTGGGGCAGCCACGCTGCTTCTGGGAGGGTACACGGAGTTGGTGCTCATCCCCACACACACAGAGGCAGGAAAGAGCAGGAAACACAGATAAGGTAGAAGGAGGGTCGGCACATGAGAGGGCAAGGAGGCCATGACACCGAAGAGCTCTCTCCATTTTTCTGAGGCTGCAGCAGCGTTGTGTCTTTGGTTAGGATTATATTGATCTTTGAGGAGCGCAGCTTCTCTTTTAGAATATCAGGTGTTTCACCCATAACTGGATGTTCCTTCAATCTTTGAATTTTTTTTGCAACCCCAGTATGTAAATATTCTCCAGCCCTTATCTACTGATATTTTAACAGATCTAAAACCTTTAAATATAAAGTCACACTTTCAAAACAAAGAGCAGGGAGACCAAAGTGAAGACAATACTAAATACTTTAATAAAACTGTATGTTTTGGGATTTAATCTCTGTATAAACTATATGAAGCCCCTCACACGGGGTTGTTAAGGCTTCTCTTCTTTTGTGACAGGATACCACATACCCCAAAGACATTTGATTCTTCAAGATATTTCTCCATCTTCACAGCAAACAGACACAGCTTTCACAGCTATTCTGAGGTTAGTGATGATGCTGCAGAAAATGAACGGTTGTGACATGGGTGTGTGCTGCAGGAAGGTGGATAGGGATGACACAGCGGTGCGCTATGTGAGGCTCCAGCCACGTCACATGAGGGAAGTGTTCACATCTGTGTTAGATCACACGCCAGTCCTGACTTGTTCGTCAGCCAAAACTGAGCCCTGCTGCTTGTGGTCTGAAGCAGCGAAGATGTGACTTTTTTTTCTGAAAAGTGTGTGAAATACTTTTAATCACCAGAATTTTTTTAAAGGGAGAGGTCATGTTTTTTTTAGATCTGGGAGGAAATAGGTAGTCTTAAAAGGGAGACTAGGTCTGTTCTTGAGAAATCAATCTCGCAGCCCACGCATGACAGCTCATCGCTTCCTGCTTTATTCATCTGCAGCGCTTACTGGAAGGACCAACCACGAAATGAGAGTGAAGCGCTGCTTTCAAACAAACTTTGAAACAGCTGTAACAAATTTTGTGGAATAGTGCTTGTCCTGCTTCTTGACACGGGTCAGAAGAGGTTGCAGATGTTGCCAGATTATTTTGAAGCCATCAGTAATTCAACAAATGCAACAGATATCTTCACTTAACTGAAAATCTTATTTATCCTGTATCGTTACCCTACTGTGGTATACCTAATTAAATGTAGAAAAAATTTAATTGGAAATTAATGTCTAAAATTCCGCCGTCATTGCAGTTCTATTCAATTTCATTACATATCACAGTAACATAATGTATTTGAAGTTAGGTTCATGTTTAATAGAGAAATAGAGGGTTTAATCCCTGCTCCTTTGGATATTAGTCAGCCACTTGAAGCATAACCTGCCTTAGACATTTCATCATCCCCTCCCCCACATTATTCAGACATGCTCTGACATAAATATGACAAACTCATCCACTTTAGCAGCAGCGTCCATAGACTGGAAGGTGACCATGAGAGTCTCCTCATAGGTCAAAGATTGTGTTTGGGGGATTGTAACACTGATTCCTAATGGTTGGGATGTTGTGTAAAATGTAAATGAAAACAGATTACACTGACTCGCAAATCTCATCAATCAACATTTCATTGACAATAGAACATACAAAACATATCAAATGTTGAAAGTGAGTTATGTATTATTTATGGTTATTTGCCACATATTTCTCCAGCATTTTGTTGCCTTAGTCACGATATTTCTAAAGTGTTTTACAGTGTCCCAACTTTTCTGGAACTGGGGTTTCACATTTCTTGATGTTTTGTTTAAACCAATCTGGATAAGCTGCAGGAGGACTACTTATGGATAGAAACCATTACAGAACACCAAATTTACTTAAATTTGAGGACATTTTACCCCCTGAGGTCCTTGCCCCCTCAGGCAGAGAGAGATTTCACAGTGCATGTCAACAATAATAAGGAACTGGATTTATATTCATTTAAAAAAAATGGGACATGAGTGAAAGGAAATGTTTGGAATGCTTTACTTTTATACAAAAATTTAGAAATAAAAACAATTCATTGATCTTCTTTTGAAAAAATGAGTTTGACAAATATGAGCCAGTTCTTCTGAAAAAGCGTGGCAGCGATTTGCCTTTCTGGTCTATCCGCTTAACAGTTCTATTTAGCTGTGCATATGACACCTGAAAGTATTTTATCTGCACTCTTCACTTTTTAATTACTTAATGATTATTTTAATGGGTTTTAAATTTCTTTCTTTTTTAATTTCTTTCTTTTATTTTTTTTATTCCTTTTTAATGGTTTTATTTTCTTCTTGTGATTTTATGTAGCTGTAAAGCACTTTGAATTGCCCTGTGTATGAATTGTGCTCTATAAATAAAATTGCCTTGCCTTGCCTTAATCATCTCACAACACCACAATGTTTATCTTGTGACCCTTTTCAGGGGGTGGGACCACTGCTGCAGTTAAGCTGTTAGACTTTATGGAGATTTTGAGGAGAATTTTTGTTTTTTAGGTTTTATAAATGCCAGATGAATCAGCCCTGTGTGGCCACCCAAACATGCTCTGAAATGCTCATAACAAACAGGATAATGGAGATCCACTGGTCTAATTCTTAATCCAGGACTAGCCTGCTTCTGCGTTCTGGGAAAAGCAACGGAAATCAAAACCCATCTCAGTTTCAAAAGAAAATGATGAAACAACAACTGGCAGGCTGTAATATGGGCTTTTGCTTTTTGGACTGAAGTGATGCAGGGACCCTCTACAATCCCCAACCATCACGGTCTGAACCTCCTCAAGGGTGCAGCTTAACAAACATGTCAGCAATGGATGTTTGTTGCCAGCTGTCGTCTGATGTTTTGATTTGGTGTGGCAGAGTGGAGGTCGTGATGATGATGGACAAGCACACACTCAGGAGGCCATTGCATCTCACAAGCCTCTACATGCCTAAAACATTCCTCTTATCCTATAGATAGTCTGATGTGAGGGTCTAGAGCTGAACCATAATAGTATTTGATTACAGACCCAAATGAGGAGGAGGGTAATTGCAAGAATAGTTTGGATGTTTTAAATTGGTGGAAAACATAGACCTCAAGCCCTTCCAATTAGCACAAGGGCTATTTCTGTTGTCAGAGATACATTTCACTTCAAATGTATACATTATTTATTTATAATATGTGGCAGCAGCAAGTAGAAGAGAAGATTTTTGCACTTTTCTCTCCTGTGTCTTCAGGGAGCTGAACTGGATACTGAAACATGAAGCCACGCCTGGTCTCTTTACTGTTGTAGAGCGTGACACTGACAACAAAATACACTTTATTCACTTTCAAGGAGTAGGTTTGTGAAAGGGTATAAGCATGCAGCTGGACTGGTTGTTTTGTGGCAGTTTCTATTCATCAGATATCACAGACAATCTGTGGCGTTCACCCTGTTTCTAAAATCAGTGACTGATTAAGCAGATATTATAAATGCAGTGTTGGAAAGAACAAACCAACAAGGATTCTGCTCTTCCTGGAGCTTTAAAAAGAAAAGCATTTAGTCATGTAGCTGGTGCCAGAGCAAATGCTATGAACAACACTTTGTCATGTGAACTAATTGTCAAAAGTCAGTTGTGCTACCAGACAAGTTGTCCACAGATGAGAGAAACAAGAACAAAGACAGAAAAGAAGTGAAAACGTGATCCTCTGCTTGTAAAAACCAGAAGAACCTCTGAGACAGAACTGATTCAATCCTGTCTGATTAAAATAACTAGTCAGACCCTAATCCGTAAGAACGCTTTTTTTCTTCTACCGATCACTTTTCATATCAGTACAGAATCCTCCTCTATCCACAGACTGCCTGAGACTGTTATGAAACCATCCTCCTAAAGATGATCTTTAGTATTCCAGACACCCCATGTTATGCAACCCGACATAAACTGTCATACATTAGTTAGATGAAAATGTAAAAATTAGACTGGCCCACAAAAGTTCCAGGGATCTTTGGTCTTTGACACAGCTAATGCTGGACAGAATTGATAGCTATTACTTGAGAAAAAGACCCCCTCCAATAAAGATTTAGTTTTTAACCTTGTTAACATGTCATATGTGTTACAAGTAATGAGCAAAATCAGCCATCAATGTTGTGGCTGCAGAGCTTCAACTCCAGTGTTAGGAAGATGATGTCAGAGTATTCCACGTAGATGATTAAAGAAACCAGTCCTGGCTACTTGCTCTGTGGGGTTTTACAGTTACTTTGCAAGCACTTTTAGAAACCAATGAAATGACAAGCTAGCAAGCTATAGGAGAAGTTAGCACAAGCTCGGCGGAGACAACAGCAGACAAAGTATAACCTACTTGTTGAGTTTTGCTCATGCTGTCTGTTTAAAATATTTTGTTTATATATGTAATAGCATAAAATTACATTTCGTAAACCTTCATGTATGACCCAAAGATATTTAAATTACAACTGAAGTGGACCGAGTTTATTTGGACACGAGACCCGGGTCTGCAGTCTTTATGTTTTAAGCAGCTGCTTCTCTGACTCAACCCAAACACAATGAGGTTTTTACACTTCAGTAATTATAAAGTCTGTTCCAAACATTTATCCAAACATGGCCACATTTATGAGCAGGCATGCTGGATGACTGGCGAGTTGATTTCTTTAAAATGTGATTTCTTTCTGTCCCTCTCTTTCACAGTTCATGCACTCAAGCAGTGAGTCGTTGGATAGCAGAATAATGTCTTAGTCTAGCTTTAATCCAGCTTCCTTTGCTCTGTGGTTCAAACATTTACGTCTAGATTACGCAGATATTTTTCCTGGTCAGAGTGTAGTGGAGACAGGTCAGGGATTGTCATCTATTGGTAGGCGGATATATGAGCAGAACCAGCATATTCACACATTCACTGAATGAGGAAAAAGGTAGTCGAACAGCACCAAGGCCATTTTAAAGTGTGAGGAACACGGATGAGTTTTTAAGGTAGTTATAACTACTCGACACCAAAAGAAACAAAACGCTTACACTTTGATCTTCTCTTTTGACATGAGATGAGTTTAGATTTTAAAGTTTTAAGTTACTTTAAAAAAAATCAAATATTAAGTTGATAGTTTACAGATTTTTTGATAATTTTTGAAAATGCAAAACATGGCAGTTTGTTTTGCAGAAGCCAGTCAGTGCTGCCGTTTCAGTAGCTGTGGTGATATTTAAAGGGTTTACAGCAAAACAGAGTATAATTCATGCTGATTCATTTACTCTCTTATGACCTGACTTTATTTTTTTCTCATATAAATCATTTCTTTTGGAATCCCTGTGTCTCCTTACTTAAAAATACTTCTCATCCTGTGTTGCAAAATGTCATTTTAACAACTGCTGTGACTTGCTGCTGAGGACGTCTCTGTAATAATCATTCTGCAGAGCAAAGAACAGAGCAGCAAGATGAAAAAGAGTCACTATTAGTGCTGCCAGCCCTCATTTTCTTCCACTCCAAGCGCCCTGTCGCCCCCAATCCCACATTTCCCCCACTGAGACTGTCTGCGCTATCCCAGGATGTTTTGCCTGTACAGACGCTGTGTTAATATTCCACACGCATACAGAGAAGGGTTCATAATCATGTCAGACACAGCTCTGATTTGTCTGAAAATTTCAGACTGTGTGTACATGTCAAACCCCCGTCACATCCTACAAGGGCTGCAGGCGAAATATTGTGTGAATGCTTAATGGATGTAAATGAATCAAAGCAATATAAAGCAATCTTCCAATATCATTCTGGCCAACCTGGTGATGCCAAAATACCTCTAACATATCAAGGCATGGATCTATAGAGCTCTCAAAGAGTCCCCTGGTATCAGCCCTCAGATCCTTTTCAGCCCTGTAAGCTGTGAGGTGGAGCCTCCATGGATGGGACTTGTTTTTCCAGTGAATATCACAGGTGCTCAGTCGGATTACGATCTCATTGAAATTGAATTCAAGACCTTTGAAAACTCTTTGTTATGTGTTTTCAAACAACTTCTGAGCTATTTTTGCTTGCAGTGCGTGTGGTATGAATCAGCTCAACGAAGTCATATCAAAAAGCATCATCTTAAAGAACTATTCAATGCAACAACAAATGCCCGCTAGTTTGCCACCTGTGGGGGGCAAAAGAGGAGCCAATAGGATCAACGTTGTGTGTTCAGTGGGTGTCTGCTTGCTATTCAGCACCGTCTGCTACAGCAGGTCCTTGTCAGAGGCTTGTAAACATCACTGACAAGATAGCCAATGGTACATTCAAAGAAATGTATGTTTATTATAAAATTGTTCAAACCTGATTTTTGGAGTAAGTGTCAGTCCTGTTGGATACGGACATACACATTGTAGGCGCCCTGGGTGGAGGACAGGGTTACCATTCAGTTTTCTGATAGGTGACGTCATTGCGGCTTCTTATGCATCAAGCTGCAAGAGCTTTCAACATTTTGTGCTGGTTCATTCATAGAGCTGAGTCACAAACTGCAGAGATTTTGAAAAGCACAACTTGCAAGTATTCAAATCGCTGAGGTGCGCACACACACTGATCTTCAATGTGTTAGCCCCATTCTTTCATTGGAAGCCCAAGAACAAGCTGGAGAAATCTTAAGTTAAACAAAGTATTTATCAGTGGTCACATGTAGAGTGACTCAGAGTGACGGAGCTCCCGCAGGAATTCCGTCAGCCCGAGCCCTGATATCCAGAAACATTTCATATTTATCACATTTAACAGTTCACCTTTATCTCACAGAGTACATGCGACCGAGTATAAGTGGCCAGTTTTTAGTGACATGAGCAGGCCAACCACCGTCCTCATCATGTTCTTTGGATGAGATAAACAACGTGTGTGTGTGAGTGTTGTTTTAGGCGTGTATCTAATGTACCAGTCTGTCTGACAAGCCCGAGAAGCTTCATCTGAGCCAGTTATTTAGTCTAGTTATGCTATCTTAAAGTCTTGGACCATTTAAGGTAATTTATTGTGTAGTATGAGCAGAGTGGAAAAGTACAAAATAGGAAATATAGATTGTTTAGTGAAATACAGAATATGAATACATAATGTCTAAGAACAAAGACAATTATAACAAATGTCACAAATCATTCAGCTCAATCATTCGATTTCAATAAAAAAAAAAGGAATTCTAGGATTTTTCTGAAACTTTTGTAGGTTACATGTTTATTCACACATATAGAGCAGGGAGGTGAGATCAGACTGGCTTCTTTAAACATATGTAAAGAAGGATTTAATCGTCTGAATAGAGGTATTGCAAGCTCTACAGCCATGATTGGATCCCCCAGTAAGAAAACATATCTAAAATCTTTTGCAAACACAATCAAAATATGAGATTTTGATGACTTGACTCGTGAATATTCACAACATTTGCTTTGCTCTTCATGCGTGCTAGCTTTTAAATTCTGTCTGTCCTGATTCCCCTGAGATATTGTAAAATGATTAGATATTGCTGTTGTCTAAAATCAAAAGTGGGCTTAAATATGACATGAGCCAAACAGATTAAATGACATGAATATGACCAAACCATTGCAACTCCATGGTAACCTAAAAAAATGACTGCTATGGATTACAGTAGGAAAGTGGTTAGAGAGGGATGACTAGAGACAGGGGTCAAGAGGTCGATGGCAGAGAAACAGACAGACACCACATGATGGATTTGGGGGAGGGTTGGTGTTAAACGAATCACCGGCAGAGATGTTTGATTTCCGTCCAAACTCCCTGCAGCCTCCTGGGGATACAGAGCAGCTGCGGGGCTGGAAATCCCACCACTTGGCTGGTTGAACTGTGTCAGACATGAAGAACTGAGCTGACTGCTGCCTTTCACTAAATCCTTGAGTCGCTTTTCATCCTTTCTGTTGTTGTTCCAGGCCTCGTAAAAGAAGAATGTAAAAAAAAAAAAAAAAACATTTACACATGTGAGATGTGGCAGCTTGTAAAAGAACAAACACATTTTTTGAGGGGTTTATTTAACTTCAGTTAATGCAAAGAATGTTGTACAAAAGCAGCGATCTGATGACTGTGTCATTAGTTCTATAGCAGACGCCGACACATTCTGAATCACTCTGTTTACAAAGATGAAGCTCTGGTGTTGCGGTTCACACTGCTGGGAAACCTGCATACAAGCAAGGAAACTGAAACTTTAGACAAAGTGTTAACTATGCATATCTAAACTGCCAGCCTCAAGAAGAAAAAAACAACCAAATATCTTCCGAATGCAATTTTCCAGTGATTTATTATTATTTTTTTCTGTAGGTGTAGTGATGGATTTTACATAAGTAAATCCTTCTATGATCAGCCATGTTTCAGTATTTCATTTTATTTGTGTGCACAAACTTTTGATCCCTGACTTTGTAATCGAGGCATATCCCTCTAAAAAGATGAATTATGATTAAGCCATTACATTCTGCTACTACCTCATAATACATGAACACTTGGGCAACAGCCCTTTGACTCAGTTTTCAAAGCATGGGGTACAATATAACCTTTGACAGACAGGGAACAGTTCTACAGCCACGAAGACGCTGTCAGTCCTATGAAAGACATATTGTTTTGTCAACAATAAAGAAACCGTTATCAACTCTTTCATTCTTACCGCAGGGTTTCCTGCTAATATGCAGCTTGAGCTACAAGAAACAACATAAAAATCATGAACTGTTTTTGGGGTGCTTTATAAAACACTCATTTTTCAAGAGAACCCAAGACTCAGCATTTAGGAAAAGACGTAAATTGCAAGGAAAACACATATTTGAATCTGGCAAAGAAATCCCCAGAAGTTTACGTGTTGCGGTTTTATCAAATAAGGCAGCATGTGTTTCATAAATAAGGCAGGGTTTAGTTTGAAATGTCACTCAGTAGCCTGTGCATAAGTTATACCTCCCAAACAGACCCAGGCGTAAAAATAATAATGAAGTGTGTTAACACATGGTTCAACAAGTCTTTGCAGGGTTTTAGATAGAAGTGTGAAGGAGTTCAGTGAGAGTACAAACACTGGGCTTTCTACAGAATCCCAGCATGCTTCCACATGTTTATCTCTGAACCAACAGGCTCTCCAGGTGTGCAAACACTGGGCTTAAGTGTACCTGCCTGGAGCTGGATTTCACTGAGCCCGACAGTCTCTGAGGTCTTAGCAGTGGGTGGTGTTTCATTTTTGTTTTCAGAGAATTTTAGCACATACGCAAGTATGTGAAAAAAACAGCTGTGAATATTTTGCCATGTGAATAGACCTATGAAATATCTTAAGCCGTTTTTTTTTTTTTAAAGAGAATGTACCATGTCAGGTTTTCTACCACACACTGACTAATAGCAGTTCTTAGCAGCCTAACCTGTCTTGAAAAATTTGACCCAATGGCTGAGACTAATATACAGAGAAATGAGGACATAAGAGTAGGCCAAGGATTGTTTTAGCTTCTACTTTTCCTCTCCCAGGGAGCCAGTATACAGCAGCTGAGCTACTAAGAAGATGGTTAAATGGTTTTGGAAAACTATTCTGTCAATACTTATTAAGAGGGACCAACTTAAACAATTTCTAAAGCTGTTTCACACACACTCTGCAGCCCTGAGAATTTTCCAAGCATCTCTCAGTGTGGCTCCAAGTGAAGATGCAAATACTTGTCCCACACTTGAAAAACTTACCTAGCCAGTAACCTAACAGTTACTCTGGAAAATGACAAAGAGAAGCAATGAATCAATACAGCAGGTGCTTTGCTGGAACATTTTCACAGTGGGATTTCTTGCATCTTGTCCTGCCTTTTACTCAGGCACTACTCAGGCACCTCTTGGGGGTATTTCCATTTGTAAGAGCACGTCTTGCACCTTGTGACGTACATTTGTGAAAAAAAAGCAACAGCAGAGAAAGTCCCGATCTAATCTTCTGCAAATTCTAACACTCTCCGGGGTTCATATGTGAAAACAGCTGAACAAAGTTTAAGCTGCGATCAAATGTTTGCAGATCCGTGCTAGTTCCATCTACCGGCACTGCCTCTTAATGAGATTTACCAGGGTGTTTTTTTATGGGAGAAATAAGTACAAAATCTTGGGTTGGTACTTTGTAGATTAGTTTAAAACAAGCATAATATCAGAAATATGGTCAGAAATATTTCATCTACAATGGGTTTAATCCATCCATCCATTATCTATACCGCTGAATCCGTCGATCGGGTCGCGGGTGGGCTGGAGCCTATCCCAGCAGTCAATGGGCGAGAGGCGGGGTACACCCTGGACAGGCCGCCAGTCCATCGCAGGGCCACATAGAGACAAACAACCATGCACGCTCACAGTCACTCCTAAGGACAATTTAGAGATGCCAATCAACCTAACATGCATGATTTTTTGGACAGTGGGAGGAAGCCGGAGTACCTGGAGAGAACCCACGCATACACGGGGAGAACATGCAAACTCCACACAGAAAGGCCCCAGCTGGGTGTTGAACCTGGAACCTTCTTGCTGTGAGGCGACGGTGCTAACCACCACACCACCGTGCAGCCCTTTACAATGGGTTTAATTGCCATTAAATTTTGAATGGACACTCATGATCCCAAGGATGACCCTAACCCCAACTTTTTCAGCAAATACAAGTCCAAATGCAAAGGCTCTAACTGTTGTAAAACAAAGTAGGTATTATCTTTGTTCTGTGCAGCATTTTCATACTAACAAATACGAAACAAAAACCAAAACACACGAGCCTCTGGAGGGGCAGAAGGAGGATTTCAGACTCCTAAACACAGATGTCACATTTTCCAATAAATATCTCTGCACAAACTTGAATTTTTGACAATCTGTCAGACCTTTACCCTCATATAGAACTACATTCTTGTGCTATCTAGACTTTGTTTGCTTAGCTAATGCGAAGGGAAAACCATGAAGGGTGGGATATGAATGTGATAACCTGTAGAGTCTTGAGGCCAAGACTGCTGTTCCATGTGCTGAGTCCAGTGTTGTTGTGTTAGATCAGTGGGTGTTGTCAGTGCTCAGGTTTCCCACATGCCTCAACCAATTCAGACCCACCCAACAACACCTCCCTCCCAAACTACACAGTAACTGGGTTACTACAGTCTGTAAGGGCTGTTTGGCTGCAGTGTGATGAACACAGTAGGAGACCCCCTTTTTATCACATATATAAGCCTGGGTAATTCTGTCCCATATCCCCTATTAGCACAACAATGCCTCTGTCTCACTGTAGGCTGCCACTGCTGCCCCCCCCCCCCCCCAGCCCTCCGTTAGCTTTGTTCTGTTTTAATTGGAACATCGGGTTTAGTGGCAATAAAGACATAAAAACTAAACTTGTGTTTCTCTTGGGAGCAACTTCACAGAGGGAGTCTGGCTGAGGAGAATGAAGATGCTCAAATAAAATCACCTGCATGTATAATGTAGCTGTAGCTGTTGCATTAACTTTGTTCAGATGGTTTCCAACATGAAGTGAGCAGTTGAGGAACACAAAAGAAAGAGAAAAACTGTGTTTTTGACAATGCAGCTCAAATACTGTTTTGTAGATGCGATTTTAAATGAATATAAATGCATTTTTTCCACATATTAATACCCCAGGGTGCCAGCGTTTTTTTTAGAAATCTAGAAAGACTTATTGACACAAGAAAGATTAAAATCTTTCATTCAAAAGAAGTATTCAGGCTTAATAGATTTCACAGTTATTAAGTCCATTGGACTCCTGGGAACACTTAAAGCTTTTGAAAGGGTTTTACAGCCTTTCACTGAAACATCCCACTGAGCGGTTTGATGTTGAAAATATTTTAATGACATCTATTATATATTTTTTCTGAACAGTTTGTGTAGCAGTCACATGAAAAGTGAAAGCTGAAAAGTGAAACCTCTGTAGGTTTCTTTTAAATTATAGACATCAGACAAAAGCTCTTATTGCAAGAAGTTGCTGAGTGCTTTTGTAAGATATTAATTTTAATGCTTTTGTTAAATAATTACCCATCTATATGCAGCCCAAAGAATGTTCACAGTCGAAGTATAGAAAGAGTCTTTGCATGACATCTATTTGTGCCTATTCATGTGAAATGCCTCCCTACTTTTCTTGGCTCAGCTTTTGTCTTGACTTGCCATGTGAACTGTTGGACTTTGCGTACACATGTCTTTTTTTAACGACTTCAACAATTCCCAGACACATAAACAGTAATTGAAGCGAACAGAATGCACCTGAACACATCTGTGAGTACCACAGAAAAACAGCCTGTATAATTTTGAGAATTAGAAAGCAAATAAGTTCAGAAGAAATGTAATTTGTGAGAGACAGTGTAACATCCAGGTATTTCAAACTTCCCTTCTAGGGATTCATTAAACCCATTAGAACAGTAAACAGCTCGTCTCATCCTTAAATATGAGATATGCAGGAAAATGTATTCATGTGGATGCACATCCGTTACGTAAGTAATGAAATTTTGCTTATATTCAATATCTGCATGTTTGTGTATTTTCAAACATGAGGAGATTTTTATGGCAAACAGTGATAGTTCCTAACCATAGTCATGTAGTTTTTCCTAAACCTAACCAAGTAATCTAAGTACCTTAAGATGACCAAACAGCAACTGAAAACAAAGATTAAGTTTGAAACTGTGTGGATTCATTTCACTTTTATTCATTTCAGGTTTTATTTACCAAAAGATAACCCCTCGATGCTTTAAAACTGTTCTGCCTATCTATACCCCAGAGGTCTGAATACAGTTCCTTACTTTAGTATTAGCATGTGACATCTGTTGTCAGCTTCAAATTCAGAACCTCCATGACACGGAAAACTTTTTTTTATGGTACATGTTTTATTGTATGATTACTTTTCTAAACAAAAAAAAAGTAATTTAAAAGTAATTATGTGGTTTATAGTTCAAACTAATCTTGAATTTCACTAAATGGTATAACTATGCTAGCCTGACTACGTCATACTCACGATTCTAGTCAGAATGTGAGTCTGATACCGCTCAATAGAGATTTGGGTATGGGGCGTGTTTCAACCGAACCAGGAGAAAAAATGCCTCTTCGCTCAATTGGATAGACCTACAACCAATCAGAGCAACGTAGTATGTGACGTAGATTAAGCGACACACACTTGTTGTAGGAAGGACGGCAAAAACATATTTTCTATCGATAAAAGCCTTTATCGCGTTCCTCTGTTTGTCTTTCAAAATGAATGTAATGTGGAGATCCTGTAGAACAGACTCGATGGCAGAATCTACACACCCTAGCTCTCCAGCGGCAGCCATGTTTGTTTCAAACGAAGTCAAACCAAGCGCTCTTTAGTGACGTAGTCGATAATGTCCCTGTTGATCATCTCTCCATCATCATGTCAAGCCCACCCTGGCAATCTGATTGGGTCGACCGATTCTTGGTCGGGCATAATGATTTCCCAACTGAGCAGAGCCAGACTGAACTTCCCGACCAAATCTTTTATGGGCGGGGCTAAGTTCGGCTGGCACCCAGGCTATAACTATGCCACCTGCTGGAATAAACTGGTACTCTAGACTACCAGCGTTGTCCCTTAACGGCTAACATGTGGCCGGCTACCAATTGTGTAGGTTGTTCTAGTGCCTTAAATGTTCATTTTTAAACCTATCAATTAAAAATTGACAATTACGCTTGGAAATTTTCCCCCCAACCTAGATCTGTGTGATCAGATTTATTTGGGCTGCACTGAGACACCTACTTTTGGTGCTTTTATCGGCACTTGGCATGAGCCGTATGACGTGCCAAAGCAGGCAGCAGTACGCTGCTGGAGTGTTTTCAACTTGAGTGTGTGTCCCGTGTCAGATGGAGAGGAAAAGCTGCAGTTTTGACCCCGACAGGAAGAACATTCCTTATTATTTGGCGAAAGTAATGTGAAAATGAACTGCAACAAATAAAAATTTTATGTATGATCCTTCTTTTAAAGGACCTCATATCCCTAATTTATTAACACACGCCCATCGCCAATGCATATGGAAAGTGAAAAATGAATGACACTTATTCATTCATGTAGACACGATGCCTACACCTTTAACCATCACCTAAATAGTAGAAACCAGTGTCTGTCTGAAAGGACCATTTGGAAATATGATTTTAGGCAGGAAGGATCATAAAATTGAGGCACTATATCCAAACAAGTGGTGCTCTCACAAGCTAAAGATTCTTTTAATCACAACTGAGTAATCTACCATCCAGATGTGATCAGTTAAAAAAAAAAAGTTCTAGAAGAATCTATACAGTGATGTACTGTAACACTCTGAAATGACACTCAAATTTCACATTTTATATTGTTGTATATTTCGTTCATAATGCTAAAGTACTGAGATATTTCAACATTTTATTCCATCCTTACAAATTTTTATTATCTTCAGCTTCTTCAATTGTTTCAATATCCTTTAATTTACCAGAATGGTGGCTGAATGCAGTTTGCACCTCAAGTGCTCCACTGCCTGACAGCAGGCCTTCACTGCACTTAAAACAAATGATGCATTTAATCTTACTTTTCTTTTTTCTAGATGAAGCGATATGAGCTGTATGGTTGAAACATTTCAGCAGTATGCGTTCTTCCTCACGTTGGTTTAGTTTCTCATCCTGCATCAGAAAGCGAGGATTTGAGTCCGTTAACTATGCATTTTAATCACTGTACATTTTTCCCCTACGTCTGTTCTAGATAAAATGATTTTAGCACTCTGCTCATCTGAGTTGCTTCTGAGCTGGTTGATTTCATGCTGGTGAATTAAGATTCTCTGCTTGTTTCATGCACATCAGCACATGACTACAGCTTATGTGTTTGATCTTTAGCCAACGTGGACTCAGGATTTCCCCTCTTCCTCTCTCTGTCTGTCTCTCCCCACCCAAACAGGCTGGTCTCCTTTGAGCGAATGTGCTGCGATCCCATCACTTGCTGTTTCGCATGCAGACAGGGTTGCCAGGCAACCATCTTTGGTCACCCAACAGCCCAGTAATCCAACAATAGATGCAGATTTCATATGCAGGTTTGGGCCTGTGTGCATGTGCACATGTGCACACAGAACACGTGCACATGGAGAGCTTTAAAACCCTGCTGCACATTTGCATGTCAAATATAAATGCGTTTCTAATAAGATTTATCTCCTGGCACAGTGCAGCAGGTGGATGTGTGTTTGTGTCTACAGTACATGTTGTGTTTACCTGTATATCAGCAGCAGAGACTCATTTTGTATTCCAGGCAGAAATCCTAATGTGGAGGCCCCAGAGTCTATTTAGGTGGAGCATAAATCTGAATGCAGTGGCTGTTTACTTTTCCGTTTGTCTTGCAGAGCAGCAGCGTGGCATTTCAAACAGCTGGAGCCGTTTCAGCCTGGTCTTACAGTACTGTGAAATACACTGCTTATATGTCAGTGAAAATTTATTGTTGTACTTCATTCATTCACTTTTCATACCATTTTTTCTTCAATTTAAGCGAGACAATGAAGAACTCATCGACACTTGTTGAACATATTCATGTAAACTTACTGGTGTCTGTTTTAAAACACAACGGTGGGAGTAGCACGGAGAAAATTGCGCCCTGCTCCGTGATGGGGCGGACGAGGACAAGTGCAGAATGTTGGTATTTGTCATGGGACATAGGTGCTTTTGTGTGTGCACGGTCAGCTCAACGGCCTTTCCGTCCTCTCCACAGCCTCCCATATCAATATGAGAAATCAGTCATAATACAAACGAGTCAAATAAGAAATGGGTCTGAATAACAAGGCGTCGTCAAGATATCTTCTGGATACAGATTATCAGATGAACCCTGATGCATTGTTGCAAGCCAAACTAAAAGCCTTGATGATTTTTGATTCCGACTTTCTCTTCTCCCCGTTGTTTTCTGTGTATTTTCCCTTAACTGTCACCATAAGGATGGTTGGTGGAAGGTGTGATCACTTATTCTGCTAACCTGTGGCTCATCATCCTTTAAACAGGTTATCTGCCCTGGTCCGCTCTCCACTCATTTTAACCAAGCACCTGAATGGGATAAAATAATGAATTGTTGCGCTTTGGTCCTTAATTCTCATGATTTTTGGGTTGAGTGAATATCCAACATGTTTGTGTGTTTATTCTGACATAATGATTACTGCTGTGACTCAAGCAATGCAACATACAGCAAGTGAAAGGAAGCTATTTCAGAAAAAAAACAAAGAGGAGACAAGTAAAACAAACAAATTTCGATCTCCTGTTTTCAAATAAATTTCCAACTGACCTTCTACTTCCCAGAAGATGGGCCATCTATAATTTTGAATGTCCCAAGACTTTTTTCCTCTTGCAGAACTATTCGTGTACATCTTAAAAATGATGAGTGCACAAGTGGTCCATTTATATCATCAGTGTCCTGTATCAGTCGTCATGCGATGTTACTCTCCATATTTGGATTGTCAGTTTAGTCGTGTCTGAACTGTCTGAACAGTCGTAAAGAAACAGAAATCTGTTTCTGATTTTATTTATTTTTTTAGGACGGATGATGACCACATGATTCAATCTGTTACTCACGAGCAGATGTTTTGAAACTGATCCTCCTTCCTAATAGCGCTGAATGCTGCTCATAACTAGATCTGTGCTGGGAACATCATATGGTATTGATTATCAATCGTTTTTTTCCATTATGCAGAGGCTCTGAAATGCTGAAAGTGATGTAATTCGTTAAGCACATCAACATTTGGTCACCATATCGCCAGCAGAATTTCTGTTGGAGGAAGAGCAGATAGCACAATCACATGCACATTGTGAACTGCTGCTGCTTCTAACTTTCTCTGTGTGAGATCATTTTACATGTAATTACTGCTTTCTGGTCATTTCACTGAGTTGATTTGTCTTTCCTTAAAACAAGTTTGAACTCTGTCCTCTGTGGCAAGATGCACTATCATCCTGAGAAATGACCTCAGCATCACCAGAACTCCTTTTTGATTGATGGAATGAGAAAAGTCTCACATTTCAGGGTCCACCTGTGCATTTACTGTTAAGGTAATGATCTTCCCTGGTCCTTTCCCTATTATCAATGCGCTTGTTTTATTCAGGAAGTCATCTATATGTATGTGTTTCAACGGACCTGCACCAAACCAAGCATCCAGCATCATCTTGTCCAATGTAGACTGGTGATTCATCTCTGAATATTACTTTCATCCAAATATCCACAGTCCATGACTGCTTCTCTTCAGCCCACTGTCATCTCATTTTCTTCTGTTGAGGTATTAGTTATGGTTAGTTATGTTTGGCTTTTCTGGATGGAAATCCCATTTCCTTCAGACGGTTTCTTACAGTACAGCCACACATACTGACTCCTGTTTCAGCCCATTTGTTTTCAATGTTCTTCTGTTGTGCATTTTATGTTTTCAGTCATGTTGCTTTAAGTTTTCTGTCCTGACAGTTTGACATCTTACTTGGTCAACCTGTATGTTTCCCTTTTACAAGGTTCCCAATTTCTTTGCTTCAAATTTTATACACAGCTGACTGGGAGCATCAGACATATTTGGCCACACGGGTATAAAGGCCGAAGGGATGGCATCACGACAGGGCCAACATTTGGAGGTTTGTACAGGATCTTGATCTTTACTGAAAGGAATGTTATAAAGTGTGTGTTAAATTGTGGCAGCCATTCAATGAATACTTTCACAGTAGGGATGAGTAATTTTGTAATAACCATGTTTTTTCTCCTCCTAAGGTGGTCTGTGTAATCCCAGAAAACAGGAAACATCCATGAAAAGTTTGTCATCAAGTTTCTATGTGCTGTGAAGTAGAGGAAATTTTCCAGACAATGAGCATCTGTCTCACCAGCTCCTGCTGGTGCTCTCAGCTTTATTAGGTACAGCTGCAGGAACTCACTTTTACAAGATCAGGTTTTCTATCACCAACTGCATTTTTTTTGTTGCTTTTAAAATCATGTTGAATGAAAATATATCAAATAAAGCAACTAAATGCATCTTAGACCAAGTGTAGCTACACATAAACCTGGAATGTTTTATCCTCTCAAAGGTAAAAGGTAAAGAATTTTACGAGTCATTTTTAAATAATCACACACACAGGTCCATAGCAAATGATATGACTAAGAATAAGACAAAAAGTTATTGTCAAGAACAATTTGAAGCTAAGGGAAGTGCATTGAAACAATTACAGTGTCGCAGTTTCTTTTACAATAGTTCTATTTAAATGTTCACCAAAGATTTGCTTTCAAGACATCTGGAAAAGTTTATAGATACCATATATAGTAAATAAGAGCCACCTTTCACCTTTGGAAAAAATGATACACATTGCTTCAAACATTCGCCATCCCTTCCTAAAACCACAGAAAGAGGCATACAGCTCTTTTAGCTGGCAGTCTTCTTTTCAACTTTTTAACTTTAAAAGATGATCTTGATGCTTGAACTGAGCTGAAGAATCAGTTGTGGTTTCAAACACCATGCAGCACAAATACAACATCTAACATAACCCAGAACAGAACAATAGTTTGTCATGACCAATGTGCAGTATCTCAATTTAAAGTCTTTGTACAGATCATAAAATGATTCACAGCTCTGATGGCTTAATGCAGTAATGTGAAATACACTGTGCAATTAACAAGATTGTGAATAATCCAACGTGAAACGATACTCTCCTGGTCAAACATCGAATTTGTAAAAATGATCCCTTTTGCTATTTTGTTATCACAGTAATATTGTTAGCCGAGTTATGTTCAGAGGAAATATTTCATTTGATAAATGAGGGGCAAAAAGAGCACTTCATACGGTGTTCAGGAAGTAGTCGGGTTGAATGCAAGACGTACAAAGCAAGAGAGTCAAACTAAAGACCAAGACTGATGAATTAATATAGATAAAACAGAAAAACATTGTTCCACAGGGTGTCCCAGTTGTGAAATTCTTGCTGAAGATTGATTATCGCACAGATAATTGTAATTTTTTATCTATTCTATCTATACTCTATCATAATACAGGCCAGATAAAAATGTTATATATATGGATACCTTTTGATGAATAACTGTCAATTACTGTTAATAAACATAAACAAATCATATTTATTCTCGTCTTTTAGACTTGGTAAAAGAAAATGCACATGGCAAATTTGTAATAATCATAATTTTGCCAATTTATCTGTAAAAAACATTTTATATTGTTAATATGTTAAAAAGGGTAAATGAAATGTACTTGAGTTTGCCACAATCCATGTATTTTTTGTGTGTTTTTTTCTGTTTAGTCTCTGTTTAGTCTCTAAGTTTAGTCTTGCCATTTCCTCACCTTTCCTCAGTTCCCTCCTGCCAGTCTGCAGCTCCACTCCCTTCATCTGTGCTCATAATCCTCAGCTATACCCTCTCACTAATCCCTCTCCCCACAGTATTTAGTCTCCCAGTTCTCTTCTTTGTCAGATCCTCCGTCTATATAGTTCCCACGCCTTGTAATTTTCTGTATGATTTTGTTTCTTCTTCGGTGTTTTTGTTTTTTTCTAGTTTAGCTTTTTGGGTACTCCAGCCTTGTTCCTAAATAAACTGACTTTAAGTTTCCTCCTGGCTCCTGTCCTGTTCTGCATCTGGGTCCTCCTTCTTCACCTCCACCTCCATCCCTTGACAAGTTAACCTGATGCCTGATGTTAAAACATCCGACATCAACAAAATAATGCAAAAAAACCCAAAAAAACTATTATACAAACATTAAGCTGTAGAAACAGCAAAGCAATACACCTTTGATTAAAAACAGCTTATCACTTCATTGAGTGTAATTATACATAAGTTATTTAATAATAGTGAAAAGCCTCATTTGAAGTCAGAGGAGTTTTTCAACCCAAAAGTTTCATATTGTTGCACAAGACTGTGTACAGTGAGGGGAGAACAAACATCTGTCAACATCTGTCCGATTTAGTCAATATCAGTTTCAGCAGTTTCTGTTTTCTTGGTTTTTTTTTATACGAACTCTTAGAGACAGGTTTGACATCGGTTGAGATGCAATAACCTTAAGACGCACTTAAGTTGTAAAAGACAACTTAAGTGCTGATGAGGGTTGAAATTTGTACATGTGACTCCAAGAACTGAGCGACCCTTTAACATCACATAACACATTCTGCAGCTGTCCAGCTCTGAAGGTCACCTATCCATCACTCAGCCTCAGGCAGAGCGGAGGTTTTATGTTGTGATCCAGATCCTGTGCTTCTTGCTTAACCCTAATATGTCACACACTACTTCACATCCTCAAGGAGTCTGGTCTATGAATTAATAAAGTGCCAGAGTTTTTACCCAAGGCAAAAAATAACAACTGCAAAGCCTACAGTGAATTATTTCACTCCTCCCTCCGACCTCTGGCTAAGACCAAGTGCTGCGATAGTTTGGTTTCCCTGGGGTGTGTTTCAGTCATTCAGCTCCACCAATCACAATTAACTGTGTCAGCAGCTGCATGCTAGTTTCTATGCAGAAGATTTGCATCTGCAGTTCGGAGTCACCTGCCAGCAATGACAACAAGAACAATATGTTTTAAGTTACATGGGAAAATGAGCAATATTTTAATTTGAAAAGTTTCTTTTTTGTTTTTTTATGGAATAACAAGGTGCTTCAAAGATGTCCGCAATCAAACTATTTCAATGTAGAAAAATCCATTTTGCTTTCGTTTTCAAGAGAAGACGTAATCCAAGCAGAGCCAGACCGAACCCAAACAGACCAAAAACTGATGCATGAAGTTGACCCAAAAAGACGGAAATAGAATTCTGGTGTCATGTTCTATGCAGACATTTTGCTCTGCAAACCTTTTTCTTAATATACCTGTACAGATTTTACAAAAAATGGCTTTGAAGTGTCAGAAATAAGCTTGGGGAAAGTTAGCATGAGCAGCAATAAGACTGATTTCCACAAGCTGAGACAACAAGTGGCTTATAAAGAGACACTCTGAATCACATGCCTGTTTGAATTTCAGGACATAACAAGTGAAACATGATGTGATTTCTGGATGACAAACTGTGACACAACTGTGCATTCAAATATCAGCTCTTGTCTTTGCATCTCATGAATCACTGTTTTTTACATTTGTGACTCTGATTACTTGTGACTGAACTGAACTGAACCAGTCAGGGTTTCCAGGTGGAAATATGCAAATGTACTAAAGGACATGATCAACTTTACATCACAATAAATAAAGATTAAGAAAAAAAGGCCACTCTGAAACCACTGAGGTTTTATAATAACTCTGCAAATCCAGAAAAAGTGCCAACTCGTGTCCCTGTCAAACACACAAGCCAAAAGACAGACTGTACTGTGAAAAGGCCAAAAAAAACAAAAAGGTCGTACAAAATGCTCAGTCTGGCTTAGAATGAAGAGGTGTCGAGGATGTTTGGATGCAAGTATCAAATGTGTTTAGATAAAAAGCCATTCTGAGGAAGACTGTGAGAGTTTATCTATCATGTGCTATTTGCAGACTGTCAACAAACAACAACCAACAGACCTCTTCCAA
Organism: Odontesthes bonariensis; assembly: GCF_027942865.1. Classification (NCBI taxonomy): domain Eukaryota; kingdom Metazoa; phylum Chordata; class Actinopteri; order Atheriniformes; family Atherinopsidae; genus Odontesthes; species Odontesthes bonariensis. The sequence continues at coordinate 31,841,777 of NC_134517.1, read as the reverse complement.
CTGACCCCTACCAGAACAGACTAATCCATCCAATCCAACTAATCCAACTGCAACAGACTAGGTCCAATTGGCCAAATCCAACTGACCTATGCTGCAATATTCCCATCCATATGGTAAGAATCCAGGCTTTTTCCAACCATGCTAGCAAGACAGACAGTGTATATGTTGCTAAGGAACAGGAGACTGATTGATTTTTATTATTTTTTGTTTATGATTCCATTTTTTTTTTTCTACACTACATCTGGAAAAAAAGTATTTTTTTGGTATGTTTTACAGAGCCACAATGTTTAGCCATCGATTTAAATTGTTTTGTGTCACATCTGTGTTTTGTTTTTCTAAACAGAAATGTGTGTTTACTAGTAAAACTAGTAAAGGGTAACCCGGCAACTGTTTCCATGCATATTTTCCTTACGATAATGCTCTGTTTGTGAGGCTGATTTACAGCAGAAGCAGAGGGGTTGAAAATGTTAAATGTGGTATGCTGTGGAAGATTAAGCCATGTTGACATGAAGACAATCTGCTGAGCTGCTGACCTGGAATGCTGCAGGATGAGGAGACTTTGAAGCAGGTCAACTGATCCAAGAGACACAGGATTTTTCGAAAAATGAATTCAATCAAGTAAATGAGTTCTAATGTGATCTAAATTCACAATTATCAAAGAGGCTGTCAAGGTCGGACTCGTCTGACCTCTTGATATTACCAGTAGGTGATTTGAGCTTTTGTTAAACATTATTTTATGGCATAACCAACAAGTAAATCTATCTGACAGATAAGTCTGAGATGGTAAGGATCAAATCCCAATCTCGAGTTTTTTTTTTTATCCCTGGGTTTATGTTTAAAATAAAATGAAACAGCACAGAGTCAAGGGGATTACCTATTCCCCCCTCTTTTTTAATAGACTAAGTACAGAAAATATGTCGTTGCATATTACATGGAGATTATCTTTTCAGTCCTTTCCCTTTACACCTTAAATTGAATCAAACCTTCTGTTGGAGCCTCCTAATTCTTCATGTTGAAATTTTCAGGAGAGCTCTCAACCAGTTAAGATGTCCTCCTCGTTTTTCAAAGGGGACACATTATGCTCATATCCAACTATCATTATGGTGTAAGACTCATCCCTTGTAACCCTGAATGATTAATACAATCCTCATTACCTTATAATGGTTCTTTATGCATCCTTTTAGTTCATCCTTGAAACCTTTTCAGCTTCTGTCTCTTTTGCGACCCCTAAATCTCTCCTCGACTTCAACAAGCCAAGGGGCGACAAAGAGTACCACCTGCAAATAGTAGGTACAAGAGGATCCATCAGCAGCAAGACAAGCTATGCCCACTTCTCTCTTTAAGGTCTTTTACTATTTGAGAGCATCTGGGTTTTTATTAGTTTGTTATTTAAAAAGTTATGTATAACAACAAAATAAAACAATGATAGAAACAAATAGATGAACCTGGCAAATGAACACTGAAGAATAATATATGATGTTCTCTGAGGATTTAGATTGCAGAAGCTGCATAAGACTGGCAGATCAAAACAATCAGTGGCTGTCAGGCAGTCGTTTAAATAAACAAAGAAATAAAAAATTAAAACAATCTTCAGGATTTAGAGAGTGTGGTTCCACCGAAACACCCCTTCGCATTACACTCCTCACAGATGTGCTATGCCTGAACAGACGAACAGATAACCATAAGGATAAGCATTCACAGCTCTGACTCAGTTTGTAGGCAGATAATTCTAAACTTTATCACTGTGGCTTTTGCAAACAACAAGAAACTGAATAATGTTCCTGGATGTATTATTGATTACTTTGATCATCCCGTCATCTTTTGGAGACATTCACTGTCAAATCTCAATATTGGATGGCCATGATCTTTATGCTGTCAGGCAGCACTGCATTAAAGCAAACACGATTCTGTCCTGGAAATCACTGCATGGGCTCAAGAACACTTCCAGAAGTCCTTGTCTGTGATCACAGTTCACTGTGCCATCCAGAAATGCAGGTTAATTCTCTACCATGCAAAGAAAAATCCATATGTGAACGATATGATCCAGGAACACTGCTGTCTTCCCTGGGCCAAAGCTCCTTTAAAATGAACTGAGGCAAAGTGGAAAGCTCTCCATCAATCCATTTTCTTTACGTGTTTAGTCCAATTCAGGGTTGTAGGGGCACAAAAAGTCTATTCCAGCTGCCATTGGGCGAGAGGTGGGGTCCACCCTGGATAGATCGCCGGTCTATCACAGGGCTGACCAGATGAGTCAAAATTTTGAAATTGTTTTTGGAAATCATTGACACTTAATCCTATAAAGAGGAAGGGCGATCCAGCTTGTTATCAGAGCTCAGTCCAACAGCCTGCATCCCTGATGGTATGGGGGAGCGTTAGTGCCTGGGGAACTGGCAATTTGCACTCAAACATCTTTCACAAGGTCTTGCATAGTTCAGCAAAACAAAGCTAAACTATACTGTGGCTTCTTCGTAGAAGAGTCCGGCTGCTGGACTGACCTGCCTGCAGTCCAATGCAGCAAAAGAGACTCAGGACTGTTGAAAAGCTAGAATCCTCTATCAGACAAGAATGGGACAGCATTATTCTCCCAAAGGTCCAGAAACTGGTCTCTGCAGCTCTGATGTTTACAGGCTTTTGTTAAAGAAGAGGAGACGCCACACAGTGGTGAACGTGACCCAACTTTATCTGAGAGCTGTTACTGCCATCAAATTCAAGATGAACTCAATTTTTTCAAGTAATTGGAAAAAAGTTTCACTTTCAACATTTAATGTGAATAACACATTGGTTGAAATGTTTTGTCAATCACTGCATCCTGTTTTATTTAATTTTTGGGGTAATTGGTATTGTACTAACAACAATACCACAACCATACAGAGTGCAAAATCATTTCACTGCACATAGTACAGCAGACATAGGTCCATATGCCCTTAGGTCTTCTGCAAACCATCAATGAATCATTAAATTACCCTTTTTACCCTTGTGCAAGTTACAAGTTGTGTTTAATTGTGATCCATAAAAATAGATTTTGATTTTAAGGATCCAATCTAAAACCGCCACATGGCTAACAATTTGAAAATTATTGGAAATTCAAAATGAATCCGAACGGCGCTGCCCATCCCTGACAATAGTTTTAGCAGTCATGTTTTACAATTGAACACTCGTACGATTAGCAGGTTCATGACATTATGACACTTTCTTAATCCAATAATCTAAGTCTTGTTTTTGCAGAAGCTACTTCTTGATGTTTAGTTCTGAACCTGATGAACCTGTAACTTTTAAAAAGTCTACACTAAGCATTGCTCAGTGTCTAAAACTGTGAGAGATTCAGCTTCACAAATTTCAAAGGGCTTTTGATCTCTGAGGCTTCAGTCAGGGAGACACGACATGTCGACATCCATCAGGACTTCTCCTCACAATTAGTTGGAATTCTTCAAAGCTGATTCACACTCAGAGCCAGCTCAGTCAGCTCCCCATATGTCCCATATTCTGCAGAATGATTACACTGTTTGGTATAAAATGCAGTAAAAATTACAGCTGACAAGAAGATTGATAAGCCAGTTATGTCGACTAGAAGTTACAATTACATACTGTATTTAAATGATAGATGTAGCCTCCAGGTCTGAAAAGTGTAGCTGAAGTGCGAGTGACTAAAGCCTGCACTTTGCCAGCCTGTGAAAAAACTACTCTGGTATCTTACTTCTTACTTGATTTATTACCTTAAAAAGAAATTCTCCAAAGCAGGCCATGCCACAGGATGGGGGATTTCTGTGTTCACATCCATCTTTTACACTCTAGTGTTACAATCAAAAGCTAGACAGCTTAGCTTAGTATAGAGCCTGAAAGTATGGATGGAGCTGTCCAAAATCTGCTTACCAATCTACATTTTAAATACCTAAATGAGATGTAATTATTTTAAGTTATCTAGTTTGTTGAATGCTTTAGTTCATAACGAACTGTCTGAAGATTCACACTGAGATTCACATCAGCCTCGGCTGCATGAGATCTAGCTACTATCGTCAATGTTTACGGTGGAGCTGTTTGACTATGAGAGGGTCCCTGTTTTTTCTTGCATGTTTTGTCTTATGGTTACACACATTTTTTTTTTAAATTGATTTAAACAATAGAAATACAAAACATGTTGTGGTTAGGTAATTATTTTACCTACGTTAGTAGCTAAATTTTATCAACATATACATTTAGATTATGAAACAAATGAAATTGTTCCTCAGATATATTTTGACATATTATTACTAAGATGTCATTTGTGTCTAAATAACGTGTTACTTTTGTAGCTGCTGGGGTTGAAGCTGGTTTCAATTTAGGGTAGTTTTAAAATGCAAGGACCTCAGATAAAGTGTGCATGGATGTGTGTCACGTTTGTCTCTCAGTCCCTGAGATATTTCTGAAGTGTCATTATGTTGTTTCAGAAAGTTTCTGTATTTTCCACAAAGTAGTAGAGTAAGCCTAGTATTAATCTCTGAAATGAACGAGTGGAAGTATTTAGAAGCATCAAATTTCAAGTATCTAGTAGTACTAGGTACAGTAGTCTACTTAGTTACTTTTCACAGCTGGATTAAAAAACACACACAACCAGTTCTGGTTTTTAGAATGCACTATTTGTTTCCAAGTTGTGTCTACGTGTGTGTAATCCATGGTTGATTTAAAAAAAAAAAAAGACAATTTATTATTATTATAATTTTTTTTAAATGAAAGTTGGCAGGCAGTAGTTGGAACGGGAGCACAAAACATATGGTTACTGTCACGGTTGGGCGGTGGAGATGAAGGAGGACCCAGATGCAGACACGGGACAGGAGCCACAAGGAAACTTAAACAGTTTATTATAATAGAAATCAAAATCACAGCCGACGCTGGAGTACCACGAAAAACTAAACTTGAAAACCAAAAACACCTAAGAAAATAACAAAAACCAGACTGTATATTACCAGGATCATGAACCAGACAACCGGGTAAAACCATGGGTTGCTATGAAGGAGGATCTGACAAAGAATGAAGAGAACTGGGAGACTAAATACTGTGGGGAGAGTGATTAGATTAGATTAGATTAGATTAGATTATACTTATTCATCCCACAACGGGGAAATTCACTTGCCAAAGCAGCAACACAGCAAGAAACGTAACAGACATGAACAAGAAATAAAAAAAGAAAAAAGAAAAAGCAAGAACTAAAAAGTAAGGTGACCAAAAAGTAAAGTGACCTAGTATAAATAATATTGCACATTATGAAGTTGAAATTAACAAAATATAAATAAATACGGATAAATAAAAATCTCTCTGTGAGTGGTGGATTGTCATGGAAAGGCAACAACATGATCAGCGGGTGCATGTGTTGAAAAGTCTGACAGCTGCCGGGATGAAAGACCTGCGGAACCTCTCCTTCTTGCACCGTGGGTGTAAAAGTCTGCTGCTGAAGGAGCTGTACAGATTAGCGAGAATACAGCTGAGGATAATTAACACAGGTGAAGGGAGTGGAGCTGACGACTGGCAGAAGGGAACTGAGGAAAGGTGAGGAAATGGCAAGGCTAAACTAACTGGAAAGTAGACACTAAACATAAAAAATAAGACAGATCATGACAGTTATGTTGTAACCGTGGTTCTCTGAGTGGGAGACTATTTCTTCATTCTGTTCCTATCAAAAGAATCAGTGACTTCACACCTGCACAGCTGTTTTATAGATAAGCTGTGGGGCGTGGCTGGGCAAGATGGAGTGTCTTAAAGAAGTATCCACGTGTCCTGACTAATGGGGGGGTCATTCCGTATATATGGATTATGTAAGAGAGATAAGATAAGATAGAGAATATATGTTTTTGAAGAGGTAGGAGAAGATTCACATTTTTGATTGAATGTAAATAAAAATATGAAAATGTTGAATAATGCATAAGATTGTACAAATGTAATCCTAAAACGAATTGGAAAAATGTTTCCGGTGGATTTATGACTGATACATTTCAGAAACAAAGTTGAGCTTAACTGTGATCTGGTTACAGTTATATAGAAATCGTGTTTCTTAAATACAAAGCTTGCCTATGGTCAAAAAATGTTGGTGTACAGCTATACTAATGCTAAATGGTTTGTGTGACATGAATCCTAACATGAACAACCCTGACAGGGACAGATAACAGTGACAGTGCAGACACCAGAAGCAGAAGAACTGTCATATCAACTCTCCAGTTCGGGTTCCTTTGTAGTTGTAATGGATGCATGCACTTCCCTCCTGAGGATATCCTGCTTTCATGGAGTCCAGGTCTTCAAAAGTTCAACATTTCTGCTTGAACAGTGCAGAACAAAACTGGAGGATGTTCATTCTAAAGCATATTAAGCGTCCACGAGTTTAACTGATCAAAGTGTGACCTGAGAAATAAAAGGTTTAAGCAGGAAATCAGACCCTCTGTTCATCCCATTTATCCCGTTAACGTGATAACACGAGCACAGCAGGAGTTTCCTGGAGAGATGAAGTGCGGCCGAAGAAGCTTAACCGAAGCTTTGTGGAACGTGAACAGTTTTTGTTTGGGAGCTTGCCTCACATTGGACTTTATTGGCTGTAGCTGTCCGGCCAATCAGATGAGTCGCTCGGTGTGGAGTCACACATGCAACCATCCAGTCCCCTTTCAATGCCGCCGCTTGTTGCCAGGGTTGTTTGCGCCCTGTGGGGGTAGAGGTGGAAGTGGAGCAGAAAATGTCAACGGAGAATAGACAGGCTGTTGATCTGCCACCTGAGAACAAACATCACACAGAGGCCCAGTTTGTTGGAAAGAAATAATGTCAAGCCGAGGGGTCTAAAGGATTTCAACGAGAACTCGCAGGTCGAGAAAAACTTTCTTTTTGCATGACTGAACAGTCCATGGCAATCCTTGGCAGATGTACAAACATCCAGGAGACACACGACATCACGTGGATGGGGGTCATAAACCTTAACTGTCTACAAAGAAAAGATTTAAACTGTAAAGCTGAGGAAAGGTAAAATCAAATCACTCGAAGAGTGGAAATTTCAGAGAGTATGGTGACTAAACTTAAGATCTTCTTTAGCAACAATATGTGTGACATGAAACAAGCTGGTGGCACAGATATATGATCATTGTCATTTCAAGTAGATGTTTAGTTTGGGAGGCACAATGAAAAATAAACAACGAGGCAGAAAATGAACAAAACGTTACATTCATTTTACCAGCTACATTTCTCAACTCTGATTCAATTCTAGACAGCTCACATTTGATGGTTCACAATAATCATAAATGCCCTGCATCTGAACTTAATGGGAAGGCGATTGCCCACCTAAACAGCACATGTGCGCCTGGATACCCGTTTCATGTCTCAACAGGAATAGAAAATGTTGTTTTAAGATGACTCAGTAGATTAGATGCAATAAGAAGGCAAACATTTACCTAGCTATTTTAGAAAAGATTTGGAAGGACAAGAAAAGCTAGGCCTCACTTGTGTTGCATATCCACGTATCAGATATGTGTCCGACGTAGGACTACACATAGCACTAAAGTGACACAAGTTGGAAATGAAAATCAGAACTGTGTCCACACAGTCCTGAAAAAAAGAAATCTGATACAAGTCACAACAGCACAAAATAATTGGTTTTGAATCACTTCAGCGGCTACGAACATTTCTAGAAGACCCAAATTAGATTTCATGAAGCATTTCAGCTTGAACAAATTCGCTGGGTGTCGTCATTATAAACCTGCAGCACTACAACAGCGCTGCTATCAATAGCCCCTAAACAACATAGCTTCTGACAAGAAGAACAAGAAAAGTCTGTCTTCTGTAGATGGAAAAATGTTCGCTGTCCTCTTGAGCTAAATATCGCAAATATGCTAAGATAGTTGTCATTTCATAATTGTTCTTGTGTCTCAATCTAATTGGTCTCAAAAACACAACTTTTTCTGAATCTGTTGATATTGATTGAAATGACCCAAAGCAAAAAGGTATCCTTGTGTCCATGCATGCTGTTTCAGTGGGAAGTACTGCTCACATGAAAGTCAGATGCAAAACACTTGTAGTCACGCCAGTGAATCATCAAACCAGATCTGTATTGAATCTGAATTTCACAGTGTGATGGGTAATGTAAGTGTAGCCAAGACTCTTGCCTGTATGGGAATGTCCCAGCCTGATGTGCATGTTGGGGAGGGCCATCTTGTGAGGATTTCTATTAAATGTCCTTTCCTCTTTGGCCCCCCAAGCCCAGATAAGTTGAGTTTACTCAACTAAATTTTAGTCTCCCAGTTCAAAATATTTTAATATTTTAGTTTTTAATTCATTGCACAAGATGATTTTTGTAAACGAGAAAAGGAAACAACATTTTCTTTAGATTCCCACAACATGCAAAGTCAAGGAATATGGAACATAGTTGCCTTTTGTTTTCTGTGGTTAAAACATTGGAAAATGGGTCGATTTTCTCTGGAATAATTGTCTGTTTTCTTACATTTTTTTCTGCTTTATTCCTCCCATTGTGTTTAGTTATTTTTGTTATCCTTTTCTCGGATATATCTCAGTCAGTCTGATTTGCTTTCCCCCTTCCCTCTGTTGCTTCATTCCTTGCTTTATCTTTGTATAAGAGAACCAGTAAGTTACTGTTTCTTTATCCTTGTTCTGGCCTGTCAGTCATCTAATGCCCTCAGTTATTATCTTTTCTTTTCCCAGCTTTCCATCTCACCACCTGACCTGTCTCCAATTAACTCATCTGCATTCACTTATGCAATCACCTCTCACAGTATATATTCTCCTTGGTTTTCTTTGTTCTCTGTTAAAGCTTTGTCAGTGTTGCTCTCTTTGGTTAGTGTTGGGTTTCAGTTGAAGACCTAATGATGTTTTTGGGTTTCCCTGCTTTTGTAGTATTTGTTTGTGCAAAATAAGTATTTTTGTTGCTTCAGTTTCCTTTTTCTGAATTGTGCCTGCATTTGGGACTTCCATCCAGCTATGAACCTGGCTTTGTTGAATTCCAATCCTCTATAGAATGATCTCACCCCATTTTTGGCCCAATTATTATTTTCTAAATTCTAAAACTTTTGAAAGTATTGATTTTTATTTAATCAAACAGATTTATCAGCCACTATGTAGTGAAGGCAAAGTTTTCTGTAATATTGCAATCTTTTTAGATATGGATTTGATATATGATTTATAGGTTGGTACAAAAAAAAACATGACCCTGAAGGTTAGGATTCCTGTACATGAAACAGATTTTCACAACATGGTGTGGAAAAGAAAAAATATTCCCTTAATAACCCTAACTACAGCATGGTTTGACATCAGCTTCAGTCTTTATGGATTTCTCATCCACACCTAAACAACAACAAAATGCCATCCTGAACAGACAAAAATAAGATTACAGCGTTCCCATCCTCTTCTTGTTTTTAGTTTTAATCAAATGTGCCAACAAGTCCTCGGAGACGACTGTGATCTGTGGACTTAACACAGCTGCCAGGAGAAATTTGTGTTACTTGGTTTCAGTCTGAGTATATGCAGGAAACTTTGAGTTCCTTCAGCTCGGCAGGGGGGTTCATAATTGGAGTGTCCTGCTGATTTTAATATGCTGGCTACTGCATATTTCAAAGGTCGGCGTTTCAAAGTAAAGGAGGGAGTCCGGAAAAAGAGGCCCCCGCTTTCATTAAGCACAAGAAGATTTACAGTGGAAAAGAGAAGAATAATTGATAATGTAACACAGGTCACAAAGAGTCAAAGCCACATCCATGCCTAGGCCAATAAGAGCAGCTCATGTAGGATGGTCATGTCAGTATCTCTGCCAATCAGATTGCTCGCTCGCACCACGGCCTGCAGGCGTGCTAGTTTTACAGTCAGACGTTGAGGGATACACAACCGTGAGACAAAGTGTTGCGGGCTGTTTCACAATAGCACAAACCAAAAAGTTAATGCTGTAGCTAATCCCACATTATATCACTTCTACTACATTAATATCTGCTGCTTCAGCTGAAGGATCAATTTTTGATTTTACCTCCAAGCAGGTGGTGAGTTGTTAACAGCTCCATTTAACACGACACAGGGGTGGTAGCTCAAGAGGAAGAACTGTCACCGACCAATAGGAGGGTTGGTGGTTCGACCCTGGCTTCCTCGGCCCACACGTTGAAGCGTCCTTGGGCAAGCAACTGAACCCCACGTTGTTTGGGTGTATAAATGTGTGTGAATGCATAGAAGAAAGCCCGGTGTTGCCTATATGGACTAAGATGTGATGTATGAATGTGTGAGTGAATATAACATGTAGTGTGAAAGTGCTTTGAGTGGTGAGCTAGACTAGAAAAGTGCTACACAAGTACAGACAATTTAACATGGAAAAGTGTTGTCTATTTCTTTATATTTTTGTTTTCAATGAGCCAGTCTTTCTTGTGATCTTTCAAAGTAGAATGACCAAACGTTTTTTAGGCTTTATGAAGGTCCATCCGTTTTTACCATTTTTGTCTCATACTTATGCAGGGCTGCAGGGGAACTGAAGTCTATCCCATCTTTTTTGTCTCAGTGGCCCCTGGGCAAGAGACGGGTTACACCCTGGACAGGTTGCCAGTCCAGAAAAACCAAAACAGACAACATGCATGATCACACTTATTGCTAGGGTCATGTCACTAGTCAATCTGGCATGAATTGAATGTTTTTGTACTGTGGGAGAAAGCCTGGCTGAAATTAACAAAAAGGAACCAGCCAAGACTCCTTCGCAAGAGGTGATGATGACTGTGTTTTTTTTTTACTTTATAGTTCAAGCCACAGGGCAGCACTATGGTGGTGAGCACTGTCATCTCACAGCAAGAATGTTATTGGTTTGAATTTAAACTAGGTCCTTTTTGTGTGGAGTTTGCATGTTCTCCCGTGCGTGACTGGTTTCTCTGCTGGCTCTCTGGATTCCTTCCACCATCCAACAACATGCATGTTTGACTAACTGATTCAATAATTGACCGTGGAAAGAAGTGTAAGCATGCACGGTTGTCTCTGTGTATGTGCTGTAATGGACTGACAACCTGTCCATAGTGTACCCTGCCTCTTGTCCAATGGCAGCGGGAATAAGTGAGTATAAATAATGGATGGATGTCGAAGTCACTGAACACTGATCTATAAAAAAAGGCCCCTAACACACAGGATGAATTCAGTGTTTTGTACACATAACGGGCCTTGGCAAAGAACCAAATTGTATCTAAGAAAAATGCCAAAGATTACACAGTTTGACAGACACAAAATTGTTTTGTTTTTATCGAACCAACAAGGTGATTGCTGAAGAGCTTCGAACTGGGCATCCCAGTCACACCAGACAGAATGTAACATGTTTCTCCATATAACCAAAACTTATTAGTGCCATGGTAAGGAATGGTGAGATGGTAGCTTAGCCTGTTCATCTCGTGTTGTTTTATAGGGAGAGTCGATGGACATGACAGGAACCCCCAGCCATCAATAGTATAATAACATCTATAATTTGATAACCATGTATTTCGTAATGTTTTATTTTTGTTTGAGTGGTGTTGCTGTCTCAGAATTATTTATAGACTGCCTATACCTGTTTTATACAGTTACAGGAAAAATATTCAGAATTGCTGTTGTTTTACTTTGAATTTGTATAGCAAAAAAAATTATATCCCATCAGAGCACCTCTACATGTAAAAAAAAAAATGTAGCTCTGTTATATCTAAAACTCTCACGGGAGCAACACGTTCTTATTGTGACTGAGTTCTTTCGTACAGAGATATCCAACCTTTAATTGGAAAACAGGTTTTCTCCTATAAATGCATTCACAACAAAACTAGAAAAGCATAACCTGTGCCCCCTCAAAACAAGTCCCCTGCTCTTAATCCAAGTAGGATTTTGCAGGAATAGATTCTACCCTGATTCTATCAGGATTGTTGATCCTGCCTCCACAAAACCCGAACTCGGACTGCACTTCATTTCAAAATGGACTCTGTCTTTGCCAAAGGAGACAAGGTCAGAGACGGCTTCTCTGAGGCACGTCACTTTTCATTAGGGTGTGTGTGTGAGTGAGTGTGTAGGTTTATTTTCACATTGTGGCAATCTAACTCACTTTTGTGGACAAAGAAAATCAACATATCATGTTTCACATTGTATTTTGCACTGAAGTCTTGGATTGAGGGTTAAATGCGCTCTTACTTGCTCGTGAAATCAGTGTAAGTCAGGGTAATGTCCTCTGAAGGAATGTTAAATGCGACATTGTGTGTTTTAGGCATCCCCTGCCATTAATAAAACACACTGATATGCAGGCTAAGCATCAGCCTGACACATCATGTCCCCTCCCTCCTCTTTCCTCATCCCTCTTCCTGAAATGAAATCGAAGTCCTGAGTTTGCCAACTTGTTTGGTCTTGTGCTTGTTACAGGAAGTGAGGAGTGGGAAGGAAAGAGGCGCAGTAGACACAAAGGTTATCTGGTAGGAGTTGAGGAGTCAGAGCTGACTGTTTCCATAAATCAAGTAAATTTCTTGTGTCATGAGGGTGTTTAGAACATGATTTTTTTTTCAGTCATTTGGTGGTCATTTTCCTGGTTATGGTGACATGTGCCGAGTATTCTCTTTTCACAACCCAGAAAAGCAGCTTGATTAAGTTGTCTGGAGTAAGAAGGTAGTGCATTTTTCATTGTTCGTTTATTGTGAAGTGAAGTGAAATTTATTTATATAGCACTTTTCAGCAACAAGGCGATCCAAAGTGCTATTGGTGCTTGTGACCTAGAAAACTTGATAGCAGTAGCCTCACTGTCTTCAAACTCTTGTCAAATGTCAATATTGGAAAGAGCCAAGGTATACATATTGGGTAAGAGCACTCTTTGTGTCAGCTGGTGCTTGTAACCGGGGAGTTGAATTCTGAGTCAAACGCCTCCTTGTGTTTCTATTGTATAATAATAATTTGGACTAATTGCACAAGTCCAAATGATGTGCCCAAATCGTACCAATGTAATTTCCCATCACAGTAAAGAAAAAGGTGTACTCAGTTTTCTTTGGTTTTCTCTGGTAGGTACACCCCAGAATCATGAGGAAGATGCACTGCAACACAGATAGTGTAAGAAGAAGAGCCTCAAACAAAGTTGTACAAAGATATCCCTTCAGTATATCCTTAAAGGAAGCTTTTGTTCAACTAAGCCATGTAGTTACCATTAATTATAATGTAAGCTTTTTGCCTCAGACACAGACTTCCAGTTGAAATATTTTGCTGTTTAGCAAGTAAAATAAATCAATAGCAAAAAAGTCACAAATCTGAATCCAGTATCAGTCTCTTTATTCACGAGATACATGTTGGTGTTTTCCCGGCTTGTTTCAACAAAGCGAAAAGTATAGAAAATATTTCCTTGTCTTTTTACAACCTCACCAGGGACTCACAAATATATTAGAAAGGATGAAGGAAAGTACAAAACCTCTGAGATTGATAACAAACTTTTTCTACTTTGAGTAATGTTGAGTTGACATAGCAAGAAAGCAACACATATGACTCCAAACTCCTTTTGTTTTTGCAGATGACCAGATTTATTACCAGTTTGCATCTGTCATAAAACCTGTTTGGATTTACTGAAAAGGCACAGTGACAAGTTTATATCTGAAAAGGGGCAGAGGGATATTTATACCTGGCCCTGTTGCATAAAGCTTAGTAAATCTCACCCGTAAGCTTTTTGGTTAAGTCCAGTGCTATTTCTTTAATCTTGTAAAGATCTCCCAGAACCAACACTGCCTTGAAAGATATTTAAAGTGACAAAGTCCCATGGTCATATTATTCTTTAAACGCCTATTTCTGGCTATTTAGACCATGATTTTTAGTGCAAAATGCACACAGACATGGTTGGACTCCCTTTCCACCAGGACAGTTGTGGTTATATAGCAGGTTTTGCTCTGGGAGAATTATATCCTTCATATCCACCACTCTGTGCCTAAGCTTGAACTTTTTATTTTTATTTTTATTTTTTTTAACTAATGTGGATCAGAGATAAAAAAAAAAAGCTGACTTTTGCTCACTTGCAAGCTTTCAGCATGATTCAGCAAATATTTACTTTTACAGAGGCAATTGCACAAGCCTGTCATTGACATTGCACAGCTGTGTTGTGTAAGAAGAATGGCGCATGAGAAGTGTTTAATTTGCTGATCCTTTAGCTTTTTTCTCTTGATGAATTAAACGTGACACACATTGTGTCTGCCAGGACTGTTTATTAAGTATTGTCTGGTTGGTATCCGACTTCAGAAAGTAAAATTTAGACTCCTCTGTCGTCTTGGAGATTAGCAGATAATAACCTAACAAAAACATTCTTCAGGCTCGGCCATGCATTTGCTCTAGGAACTATATTCATGATCTCCAACACAAGACGAAGAGTTTGAACCAACTCGTTGGGCCAAGTTTGATTGTTCGTGGTGAATGAGTCACACTACATACTGTCTCCACTTAATACACCTATTTAAACTAGATACCACAGTTTGGGCTTGGGTTAAGACGTAGTCCTGGTACGCAATCAGTGTGACATCCACCTGGAAAGAATGCAGGACAAATAGCTCAGTAATCCTGAGAGTACCTGAATGGCAGCAGTATTGGTTTCAGAATGCAGCATGTTGTTTTTACGTGAATAACATTTGTCATTGTGGCGTTTGTTTCTCAACAACCCACTCCTGTCGATATTGATGGCTAAGAAGAACGGACTTCGCCTCACTTTAAATTTCTTTATTCAAGTTAAGTTCTTTGATACACACTGAATCGGGATCCTTACATTTTTTCAAGCATAAAACTGTGTTGCAAAATTTTTATATTAAACTTTCAACAAAAACAAGGATAAAAAAATAAATAGAAATGATCAGGAATTCAAAGAAATGTCTAAAAAAAGGGACAAGATGCAAGTAATAAAAAAAACCAACATGTAAAGCACTTAATGACAGCTTTTATTTGCATCCTTAATTGGCTAAAACTGTCAATTATTTATAGGAAGACTGCTCTACAGAGTTTTTAAAATTATAAAGGGAAAATCCCAGTGTATAGTTCTGATTTGAACAGCTTGAGACGGAGACAGGAACTGAGTCGGTAGAATGAATGGACACTGCAGTAGCTTAAGATTTAGCCTGAGGGATGGATATGTCTTGCAAAACCTTTGGTTTTTGTCCAACTACAGTAATAACCCGTCAGTGGTGCGAGTCTTTCTTGTTTCACCTTTACTCTGATCTGCCTGTTGAGCCTGCTGCCTGTTGAACAGCTGGACACTCCAGTCGGCAGCAGGAGTCACGCCCGCAGATGGAGGAATGTGCAGCAGCAGTTCCAGACATGTCAAGTTAAATGCAAACAAACAAGCCTGACGTGTGTGTGCTTTGTTTCACAAGCTGTTGGTATGTTTAATTTTCATTTAGTGGGTTATATTTCATCATTTTCAAAGTGTTCACTTCTATTTTATAACTGTCATGTGACAAAAAGTACACAATAAAAATGTGGTGCTTTATCAGGTTGTAAATTAGGCAAATTTATTCTAGGACGAACAACATATGATATACTTTATACTTTTTCAATGTTGAATAAAAACAGTGTGTGGAAAAACTATATGTTCACATTACTGCTTCCATGTTAATGAAGAGGATAAATAGCAGATGGGTGCTACTAATCAATTGAATTGATTAACTGATCATCAGCAAGTATGAGCACCTCCATACAAGCAGAAATTTTATCAGTTTGCTGGTCTGGACAATTCAAAAGTGTGTTAACAAAATACAGAGGAGGAAAGAAGCAATTGTTGCTGCCCATCAGTGTCAGAGGGGTTATAACACCAAATTTGGTCTCAATCATTCTACAGTGAGAAGAATTATTCACAAGTGGAAAACAGTGGAAGACAGTTGCCGATCTTCCCATGAGTGGACGTCCCAGCAAGTTCAGACCGTACAATGCTCAGAAACTGCAGAAAAACCAAGAGCTACATGTCAGACTCCACAGGCCTCAGATAGCATGTGAAATGTTAAAGTTCATGACAGTAAAATTAGAAAAAGACTGGAAAGGAAAGACCTCTTCTCTCTAAAAAGATCATCACAGCACGGCTTAGTTTTGTAAAGTTGCGTCTGAAAACCACAAGACTTCTGGAAATCCATTTCCCCTGAACAGCACAGCTTCCTCACAGTGGAATGAAGCCCTCGTTAATACACCTTTGCTGTACTGATATTGTACATGCTGATATTGCAATAACAACAGTATTGTGCATCCCTGCCCCACAATGAACCATCTTGCAATATTATTTGTCTAACTGTTTGACACATGTCAGATAACACAGACTGCCACACTTGCTTGGATAACAAATGCCCACTCATATAGAATTAGATTTATGAGATAATTTCCTTTGTGTTCTCTTACAATATTTTCGACCATTTCAACAAGATAAGCTTTTAATCTGTCTTTTTAACCAGCTTCCAAATATAATCTGTATGGGCTCTCCGCTCTTAAGAACAACAAACCAACCAATCAAATGAGTTTGTGTTTCAGCCAATTCAAAGTGTCTGGTGTGGTCCTTCTAATGTTGTCCTTTTCAATTGTTAAATCATCTGAAATTCAGTCCCATGTTTTAGATGTGTCTACACAATTAATCCCGGCAAACATGAGGAGCTGCTGCTCTTTTACAGCACGTTTGGGACTTGAGGACAATTTACAGCGAGCAGGGTGCGTCCTTCAAAGTGAAGAAGAGAAAAGCTGTCAGTGAAAGTGGGCCTCCATATAAACAAAGCAGTGAACATGGAAAATGTATGCATGTATTCTAAAGAGGGAGGAACATAGACCTCTTGTGGCTGAAAGGATGACTGAGGAACATACATATCTGATGTTTAGAAAGAGAACAAGACCATCAATATGTTTTTTTAAAAAGTTCTCTGAAGAGGATTATGTCTATTAGAATACAGTGCTTTTCTCATTGATCATGTTAAAATGACTCCTCGATGTACCTCAGAACCTTATTTCTTTCCTGGTAAAATTAGGCCAGCAGCTCCATCTTCTGGTAAGTCAGAAGACTGAACCAAAGTCCATATTAATATCAACTTATGCTCTCCACCACATGAACAATTTAACAGAGTTAATTTGTATCAGAGTATTTTACTATGAAGTGCAACAAGATCTAGATCATCTTTTATCCGTGAGATTCCACATTACTTTGACATCTTATGCACCCTGACAAATTTTGGGGGTTCATCTGTGAAACTAAATGCAATTTGAAAGAACAGTTTAACCGTAAAATTAGAAACACAGCCTCGGAATTTTCTGTTTGGTTGCCAAAAAGTAGACTAATTAATTTTATATTGAGGTAATAATGCTTGGTCTACTGCTCTTCATGTCTCTGTTGGCTCGTATCATCTTAAAGATGCTCCTGCAGTTATTTCTCAGTTAAACATATAATCCTGCATTCATAGTTATTCTTTCTGTGTCGCCCTCAAAACCCATCTATTTTATTTTTTAGTCATCTGACCATCCCATCAGTATTGTGGGAAGATCAGGCCTGTACTTCCTCCAGCTGTTTCTTAGTCTTTCTCCTGCCCGACAGCCACAGCGTGTCATTTTTTTCTGCTCCTGTTTGGAAATGACTCTTACATTGGCATGATAACTTGTACCAAATAGAGAAAAGTGTTAAAATATGAGGAGAATCCACTCAAACAGCAGAGACTCCAAACCAGAGCAAAAAAAATCTAAATATTAAGGGGATGGAAAACACATTTTTGAATGCTTAAACAGGCTTTCTGTGAACATGATTTCGTCACTTTGGCATTGTGAGATAAATGAAATTAAACTGAATATATTGAATACATTTCCTGCCAGAACTTTACATGATTATTTCGTCCAATACTTGAAATACATTGTAATCTTGTCCTACAGTATGATGGCCTGACAGGAGCCAGGCTGCAATATCTGAAGAGTGAATTATGACAAGACACCGGCGATGTGGCTGCTCTCTTCCTGGTCGTCTGGTGTTATGAGAGGAAAACAGAGCTTCTCACTCTCGGCCACAGTCACTGGCCAAGCCTTCGTCCCACAGTGCCTCCCGCTGGCCTAAGGTGCACATAACAAGTATTAATCCTGGTTTTACTGACTATTTGGAGTACAGGCAGCTATAAATCATGTCAATAATCCCATACAAACAAACAATTAACAAAATACCCTGTGACAACACCTAGAGGGTGTTACACTTAAAGTGAAGAAGACACACACAGACTGACAGAGAAAAGCTGTCATCAAGAGCAGGCCTAGAGAGGGAAATGCAGACCTCTTTTGGCTGAAGAACCTCATTTATACCTGATGTTTTAAACGAGTATAGTTGTGACCAACAGTTTTTTCCAAAGTTCATTGAACAGGATTATCTCTGTTAATAAATGTGGGGAGACTTAAAAAAAGAAACCTGAGCTATCCTTATCAGTAATTAATGTTAAAATTTCCTACACCTGACTTCAGAGGCAATGTGAATATTAATTTCACTCTGAATGGTAACTCTTCTTGTTATTACTCTATGAAGTGAAACAACAGTGAGTGTATCCATCATTATTGTGAGTCCACAATAATCTAACCCTTCTAATAAATTGTAATCTTGTCCTACAGTATGTTGGCCTGACAGGAGCCAGGCTGCAATATCTGAAGAGTTAATATTGACTTAACTGCTTTTCTAAACCAGGGATAGAACAGTGCATAAATCACTGGGTTCAAACAGGAGTTAAAATAGAACAGAAGAAAAACAAAGGAGGCAGAAGAGTTATTGAGCAAATCAGCCCCTACAAGAGAGACACAGTAATATGGGATGAAACATGTCAGAAAGACAATCATGAGAACACCAAGAGTCCTGGCTGCTTTTAACTCAGATTTCTTTGTTTTTATAGAGACTGAAAGTTGGAGTTTGGCAGCTGTAACATGAGAGCGCATGGCACGAGCCTGAGACACAGCCACCACAAATACTCTCATATACAGAACGGTGATGACAGTAACTGGAAGAATGAAGGTTAAAACAAGATCTACACTTCCTGAAATGTCATCAATAAAGATCACACATTCTCCATAACAGGAATTGTGTTTGCCTAATAGAGTCAGGTTATCTTTTACAAATAAAAGGTTGTATAGAGCAGAGCAGAGCCAACACAGACACACACAGAGTTTAACTCTTCCCTCAGTCACTCTGGTTGGGTAATGCAGAGGGTCACAAATTGCCATATAACGGTCAATTGATATGAGCACCATGTCTCCTACAGAGGCAGAAGTGATGATATAGGACAAATATTGACATAAAAAACACATGAGGTCACCAAGAAACCAGCAGGTTGTAGCACGGATAATTCCCCCTGGCATTGACAGGAGACCAACAAGAAAGTCTGAGACAGCCAGAGAGAGGAGGAGGATGTTTGTGGGTGTGTGGAGCTGCCTGAAATGACACAGAAAAGCAGAATTAAAACAGGATTTTATCTGAAAGGTAAAAAATTACAAATAATTATTAACAACATTTGTTTTCTGATCTTCCACATCTATAGAATAGATAACACTACAATGTGTGCACAAATATTTAGAAAGTCTAATATCAGCAGGTGCAACATTATTCCACAGAAGAATTATTATAATATACTTGTAAATGTACAACAAGGAAAAAAGAGCAAATTATGTTAACAAGTCTATCTCTGCCTGTAGTGGGAGACTGAGATGATGACGAGCAGGTTGAACATCACAGTGAGCACAGAGATGGAGGACAGCACGACCTGAAGGAGCACAAGTTCAGACATAGAAGATACAGGCTTCTTGCAGGAGCTGTTTGAGAGATGTGGAAAGCAGAGCTCTACTCCATCCTGCATCTCCATCATCAGAGACCTGCAAAGAGCTGCAGCTCTGACTGCTTTCTGGAACAAACTTGGTTATATAGCTGATACTTCTGTACTCAGCTCTATCTCTAACACCTCCCCTCCTCTTTCTCAGGTGGACAACGATGTCCCTCCTTCCTCCCTCTTCACAACCAATCACCACCTTCATGATCTTCCTTGCATCCCTGCTTGTATTGGTGTCACTCTCTCTTATGATTCTAGTTTTGTTTGAAAGAGAAGGAGGCATATTCCAACTAAATAGATCAGTTTTATCCTTTTTAGCACCACATAATCAATACTGGCTGGAAATGGAGTAATTAAATCACTAATAAAGTCACTAACTGTTTATGTCAGCTCATTCGTTTCAGTAAAAGGAAAGAATATGATTTATTTCCAAATCGAGGCAGCATATAATTTGTTTTGAAAATAAGTAATTGTCAGCTAACATTTCCATACCATCCATTGTGTTACTAGCATCTAGAAGAGCCTGTTGTTTAACAGCACCAGCCTCTCATTGGTCATTACTCTGCCATACGAGCCAGGAGGGCTGCTCATCCTGATTATTATTTCTCCACCTTTAACTCATCCACCACACGAGTGTTTAAAGAACACAGTGAAACTATAGAAACCAAGAGGAAATTCAATTCAAATTCAAATTCAAAAATACTTTATTTATCCCAGAGGGAAATTAAATGTTGATGTAACTCAATTAAATCAAGGAGTTATTATAGATGCTGATGGCTATGGGCAGGAATGATTTCCTGTAGCGGTCCGTTTTGCATCCAAACTGAAGAAGCCTTTGACTGAAGAGACTCTGTTTTCCGATAACAGTCTCATGGAGAGGATGTTCAGTGTTTTCCATAATTCTCTTGATTTTATGCAAAATCCTTCTTTGCATTATTGTCTCCAGAGGTTCCACAGTCGTCCCCAGAACAGAACCAGCCTTCCTTATCAGGTTGTTGAGTCTTTTTAGGTCCCTGGTTCTGATGCTGCTGCCCCAACAGATGACGCCAGAGGAAATGACGCTCTCAACAACAGACTTGTAGAATATCTGCAACATCTTGTTGCAAACCTTGAAGGACCTTAGCTTTCTCAAGAAGTACAGTCTGCTCTGTCCTTTCTTGTAGATGGCTTCACTGTTGTGTCTCCAGTCCAGTCTGTTGTCCACATGAACACCAAGGGATTTATATTCCTCAACCACCTCCACTTCTTCTCCCATGATGGAAACAGGGTTTGATCTGACCCTGTTTCTCTTGAAATCTACAATCATCTCCTTTGTTTTGTTAACATTCAAGATGAGATGATTGTTCCCACACCATGCCACAAAGTGGTCCACCAGCTCTCTGTACTCAGCTTCTTGTCCATCTCTGATACACCTGACAACTGCAGAGTCATCTGAATATTTCCGTATATGACTTGTACTGGAAGTCTGAAGTGTACAGAGTGAAAAGGAATGGTGAAAGTACAGTCCCCTGTGGTGCTCCTGTGCTGCTGATCACCTGGTTAGACACACAATTCTTCAGTCTGACAAACTGTGGTCTGTTTGTCAGGTAGTCATTAATCCAGGTGATTGTTGAGGCCTCCACCTGAGTCTTCTGGAGTTTCAGACTAAGCAGATCAGGCTGAATTGTGTTAAATGCACTGGATAAATCAAAGAACATGATCCTCACAGTGCTGCCTGCTTTGTCCAGATGACAGTGGGTTTGTTGAAGCAGGTGTATGATAGCATCTTCAACTCCAACTCCATGGCGATAAGCAAACTGCAGGGGGTCCTGATATGTGCTGGTCTGCTTACACAGGTGGGTCAACAGGAGTCTCTCCAGGACCTTTATGATGTGGGATGTCAGGGCAACAGGTTTGTATTCATTGATGACTGAAGGATGAGTTTTCTTTGGTACCGGAACCAGACAGGATGTCTTCCACAACAGTGGTACCTTCTCTTGGGTCAAGCTAAGGTTGAAAAGGTGTTGCAGAATCCCACAGAGCTGCTCTGCACAGGCCTTCAGGACTCGGGGGCTGACACCATCTGGACCTGCAGCCTTGTTCCGGTTCAGTCTCTCCAACTGCCTCTTCACCTGACTTCTAGAAACAGAAAAGTGGGAGGGGGAGGCAAAGGGGACAGCAGCATCAGCATCCTGATTGGGTTGAAGACAAACTAGTGGAAGCAGAAGAATCCATGACTGAGGTGGAGGTGGAGATGTTACAGGAAAGCTGTGGGTCAGAGGAGGGTGGGATGTCTCTTTGGCTGGGAACAGGAGGGGAGGATGGTGAGCTTGTTCCTGAACTGAACCTGTTGAAGAATGTGTTCAGCTCATTTGCTCTGTCCAGACTTCCATCCATCCGATCCTCCCTCTGCTTGAGGCCTGTGATCTTCTTCATTCCTGACCACACATCTCTGATATTGTTCCTCTGCAGTTTACTCTCAAGCTTCTTTCTATACACCTCCTTGCTCTCTCTGATCTTGACTTTGAGCTGCTTCTGTATACTCCTCAGTAACTCCCTGTCTCGTTCTCTAAAGGCTCTTTTTTTCTGGTTCAATAGTTCCTTTAGCTCACTGGTGATCCAGGGTTTGTTATTAGGGAAGCATCTCACTGTTCTGGTGGGGATGGTGTTGTCCACACAGAAGTTTATATAGTCAGTCACACACTCAGTCATGGCATTAATGTCCTCTCCATGTGGCTTACAAAGAGAAATCCAATCGGTTGCATCAGAACAACCCTGTAAGGCTTCTTCAGCTTCCTGTGACCACTTTCTAACAGTCTTTTTTGTGACAGGTAGTCTCTGGACAAGGGGTTTATATGCTGAACAGAGAAAAACAAGGTTGTGATCTGATTTACCCAGGGGAGGTCTTGATTTGGAAATGTTTGAATCCTTGACATTTGTGTAAAACAAATCCAATGTCTTGTTTTCTCTGGTAGAGCAGCTGACAAACTGTTGAAAAGTTGGCAGTGTAGCAGAGAGTGAGGCATGATTAAAATCACCAGATATTGCCACAAAAGAATTGGGGTGTTGTGTCTGTATCTTAGCAACAACGGAACTGATAACATCACATGCAGTGTCGGCAACAGCTGAGGGTGGAATGTAAACAGCCACCAAAACAACACTGGTGAACTCTCTTGGCAAATAATATGGACGAAAACTTACTGCCAATAGTTCAATGTCAGGACTGCAGAGACGACTCTTCACAGTAACATGTCCTGGGTGACACCATCTGTTGTTGACAAGCACTGCCAATCCAACCCCTTTCCTTTTCCTGCTACTCTTTAAATCTTGATCTGCTCTTACAGTCAGGAAGCCCAGCAGAGAGACGCTGGAGTCGGGGATATGATCCTGCAGCCATGTCTCAGTAAAACACATAATGCTACATTCCCAATATTCTTGCTGAGTCCTTGTCAAAGCTAGAAGTTCATCCAACTTGTTAGCTAACGATCTTACATTGCCCATGATGACGGATGGCAGAGATGGTTTGAACCTCTTCTTTCTTTCTCTCCTCTTTGCTCCTGCTCTGCATCCACGACACCTCCTTTTCAATTCCAGTGGGATTTCTGGCTTCAGTTGTTGAATTATTTCTGCTTTTCCAATGTTAATCAGCTGCTCCCTGTTGTAAACCACCTTGTTGCTATGGTTATGCATCATAACAAAAGAGTAAAATATACAAAAGTATTGGGAAAAATCAATCCAGCTGCACAGCATCCAAGGCAGGAAGGAACAGTTGTCCAAAAAATGCAATTTCTTCCAAGAAATAACAGGAATGAAATTTAGAAAAAAGAAAAATGTGTATAAAAATATGTATAAAAAGAAAAAAGAAAAAAAATGTCCCCCAACACCCCACAGACAAGCCTTAAAGCCTGATTATACTTTTTAAGACACCTTTACCCACCCACAGAAAGAATATATTCACATGTTTGTGTCTACATTACATTTACAGAAAGCAGGGTGTGCGCTTCAAAGTGAAGAAGACACACACAGACTGACAGGAGAAAATCTGTCAGCAAGAGCAGGCCCAGAGAGGGAAATGCAGACCTCTTATGGCTGAAAGGATGACTGAAGACCATCATTTAAAACTGAAGTTTTAAACAAGTATAGTTGTGAGCAACATATTTTTTTCCAAAGTTAATTGAACAGGATTGAAACCTTATTTAACCTCACATGAAGGGCACCACCTTCAAAGAAGGAAAAACACAGAAACTTACGATTCTGGTATGTGAATGTAGCAGCATAGAAGTGCCCTTCTATGTTATTACAGCTGCTTGCCATGAGTGCTGCTTGCGGCCAATCAATGAGGTGGCGACTATTGTGAGTAAAAAGGAGAGTTTGGGGTTCTCCAGGAATTATCTGTGTTAATTAGAGCGGCAAGGTGTGTGGTGTGTGTCCCCGTTAAAAGACACGGACACAGATGTCCAGTTTGTGGTGGATTTATTTGGCTGTGGTTCTATAATAAAGATACAAACAACAATCAGTATGGAAACACCATACATAATGTACATAATAATATACAATGCCGGTTTGGCAATGGTATTATCCGGGACCTATCCCGGCCCAAACCATCGACCTAGGCTGCTTGGCCCATGGGGAAAATAGTTGTAACTAATTTTTGTCACTTATCTTATTCTTGCATTAATATCAATTCAACTGTAGTCTGCATAAATTCACCATTGCAGCGCAGCCGCCTGCTGCATCACAGCAGATTAAATAGGTTCTACCATGTAAGGGAATTCTCTCCTCCCAAATGTTTCAGATGGTTTGGCCCATGGCTCGTCTTTTAAATAACAATGGCGCGAAACAGAGCGCGTCAGTGATGGAGGGTAGAAAGAGGCCAGGTGGAACAGAGAGGGCTAAGCTAAAAAAAAGACAGGTGGCAGCCAAATGTGCCAAATTGACAGATATCTTCTCAAGACAAGCTGGTAGGTTACTGAGAGATATGGATAATAGGCCTGGTTGTGAATTTGATCAAATAGGCTATAACGTGGCGAACGTTTGCAATGTCAACTCAACTGTCATCTGACAGCTTTTGTTGTTAAATATGTAAAATCTCACAATTTATATGATTTAGAAGTGTATTCCTATACAGTATTCAAAGAAGAACCGAACACTTTCTTTACATTCCAGTTCTGATGAACAATTGCTTACGCTTTATCACGCTTTATCTCCTCATCAACTGTAGCCTGCATTCCCACAGGCGCCCACATGTGGTTACTAACGCAATATTAAATAGGGGCGATCACATTTGTTGTTTGATATTTGTTATTAAATGCATCTCAAACATGCAATTAAAATAAATATAATTATTTAGAAGGGCTGTATGCAAATATTGTACATGGTTCGCGTGCGCAGGGACAGGGGCAGTATGGCAGGGCAGGGGCAGCGCGAGCACGTTGGGGTGTTTAGTTGCCTTTTTTAATCTTAGTCTGTACGCGCATTCTATCCGCAGGAATCAGCATCATGTTTCATGTTCAAGCCTTCCCCTCCTATTTATTATAATGTGAGCTGAGCCCGCTCACGCCCGTGCAGGGAATAGACTGTTCTATTTTCAAGTTGCAATGAGCACTTATCCGGACACCGCACGGGCACGACGCTTTGATGTGAAAGGAAGAATCTGTTTTCTTGTTGATTTCTATCCATTTCGGACTGAACACGAATGTTTTTTGTTCGTTTTATCTTTTTTCATGGACTCAAATTCCTCCTCCATATCAGAGTTGCC
Source organism: Odontesthes bonariensis (assembly GCF_027942865.1). Classification (NCBI taxonomy): domain Eukaryota; kingdom Metazoa; phylum Chordata; class Actinopteri; order Atheriniformes; family Atherinopsidae; genus Odontesthes; species Odontesthes bonariensis. Next base: position 31,816,304 of record NC_134517.1, on the reverse strand, counting down.
TGAATTTGAATTAAATTCCCGGACTGAGAAAATGGCCCACCCCGGCCCTGATAATATAACTCCGAAATATAAAGGACTGTAATCATCAATCAATCATATATGATATATGACTCATACCAGTGGCGGCTGCTGACTTTTAAAACAGGGGAAGCCCAAATCACGCGTATGACAGACTATCAAAACGCTTGGCTAAAAGCATGTCCACTACATTTGGTGTTGCTAACTGCTTAGCTGGGAGCATAGCCGCCATTGTGCAAAACTACTAGCTAACACGACAAACAAATGCACAACAGGAATATGATTGACAAAACTTCTAAACAACAAGGATGTGTTTGTTATTTACAGTGTAATATTTACAAAAGTGTATGTGTGTGAGGATGGAAATGGAAACGATGGGAAATTTGTGAAACTCCGACAGCACTTTCACAGACAGCCAGTCTCTTTCGTATCCGCTTTGGGACTGAAGTTCCAGTGTGCTTCTTCCCGCTTAAAAACTCCAATCATCATGACACAGCCCCTCTTATTGACACGCCCACGTCTAATCTACCCCCAGAGACGCCGCAGCCTCGGAAGTCCTAGAATTGTAGAAAAAAACTTGACTCTCCTGCCCCCTCCTGAAGCCGGGCATCCCTCGGCTCGGAAGCCTGGCTGTTAATGGCGGCTTCATAACATGATTTCCTCAGTGAACGGCGGCGATTTCAGAACAAATCACTTCATTAAGCTACAGGACAACATGTTGTAGTTATGAAAGTAAATGCAGTATTGGGCATATCTTGTGTTTTGTGAATATTGTTGTAATATATTGTTGTAATGTTTTAAATACTTGAACGCAGTTTTTCTAGAGAAAAATTGCTTTGTATATGGGAGTATCGTCCATTGACTCTTTTGGGCTTTCACATGCGGGCGCATACCGACAAGAGGTAAGTGACATGCTGTTTATAAAGTTGTTTTGTAACGTCCCCATGCCAGTAATGTGGGAACCATGCATATGGTTTTGACCACCACTGGCTTCCCGCCGCGTCGGCTGGACAGCGAGGACCGGAGGGAGCCGCGCTTTTCAGAGGATGTCACGTGACATTTCAAAATTCCAACCTGTTAGTAAGCTAGGCTTTGCTGTTGCATACAACTTCATTTCACTTTCGAAAGAAATACTGGACTATGTTTGTAAAAAGAACGGCAACGAAATTGTGACTTTCCAGAGCGGCAATCAACTACGGACTCTCGTGACGTGATGTCTCGCGTGAGATAGCCTCATGTTGACGGAAGAGGCTCTGATTGAGAGCAGGTACTGGCTTGATTAAATTCATTCTGGACTCTATATCCGACCACATGAAGACCTCGGGACACTTCGGTTTGGCTTTAGGGACCCTCTACTCACTACCACGTAAGTGTTATGTTGTTTGGAGCTGTAGAAGAGGTATAAAAATAGCGTTTAAAACACAATATAAATTGATGCCCCCATGGCTATGTTGTCAGTCCGAAATCTCCGTGCAAGCAACACTGTCAGGGTCGGATGACATTTTTTTGCGTCTTTGCTATGGCTAAATCATGGGTAGATTGGGCAATACAGCTGGATGTTGTAAACGACCGAAATTGTCCTTTAAAGGACGCCTTTGGGCAAAAACAGTTCCTCCTGTACTTCCAGACGTGCATCTCCGCACGGCCCCGTCAGCCGAACGAGAGTTTGGAGGTCTATGCAGCCGACGTCTCCAGGCTTGTGGCTGAGGCTTTTCCTGACTATGACAGAGCCACCAGGAATGGTGAGACTTTTAGACGTTTTCTTGCTGGACTCGATCATGCCCTCCAAGCTTTTTGCCATGAACAGGGGGCGACAGATGTGGAGGAGGCTTTGACTATAGCAGGCCGTTCTGAACGGTCCAGGCAGCCTCTGAGGGCAAGCACACCTGGATTGCCTTACTCCAACTTACTCCCTGCTGTTGTGGCCACTCTTAATTCGGCGTTACAAAGTGTGTTGGACTGTAATGCTAACGCCACAGAGAAGATTGTTCATGCCATGGAACGACTCACCTCGAGGATGGACAATTTACAAACGGAGGTGAGGGATTTGAGAGCACTTACCTGTGAAACTGAATGTGGTGGTCATTCCTCCCCTTTTCCTGGGGCTCGTCAGCAGAGCCCCCCCCCCGGGGGGGGGGCACAGAGAGCAGCGGCGTTCCTGTCACTGCGCTTGAGGCGGGTTTGGATGCAGGTCCACTTCCAGGCACTTCCGGATGGATGAAAGCACGAGAGGCCGGTCTCCGCAGCGCAGGCTTCAGGGAGCATACGGTGACAGGGAATGGTTCCCACGAGAGCGGGGTACCCGAGACACCACCACTGGCTTCCTGCCGCGTCGGCTGACAGGGAGGACCGGAGGGAGCCGCGCTTTGCAGAGGATGTCAGCCGCAACGGGAAGTGAGGTTTCCCTCGTCTCCCTCGCGACGGTCACCATCTCCATCCCCGCACAGAGAAGAGCAGGGAAACTTCAAGTAGCTGGCATGGAGACCCAGATGCCAGTGTTGTCACCACAGGGTCCTGATGACAACACTGAAGCAGCGACTTACGGTGGACTCCTGCTCGGTGGATGAGTCCAAGTCTAAGGCCTATGTTAAAGGACTGGTAGAGGGAGTTGATGTGACTGTGTTAATTGACTCTGGCTCTAATGTTTCTTTGATTTCTGAGGAGTTCAGGATGTCCATCCCTGCTTTATGTAAACGTGTGTTGAATACACAGTACACCTATGCACGTGCGGTGAATGGACAGTTATTGGATACTTTAGGTACTGTGGCCCTTCCCATAAAGTTAGGGGTCAGGTCTTATGAACAAACTGTGCATGTTGTGCGGGGTGCTACACAGGCTATCTTGCTGGGTTTTGATTTCATGCGGCAGACTCAAGCAATAATGGATGTGGGTCGTGGGCTTCTCAGCATTGGGGAAATTAACATTCCTCTCTTGCAGGCTACAGACTTTATTCCAAAATGTTGTAACATCTCTTTGTCTACATGATTATTCGACGCTGACGCTGTGACGCTTTGCGGTAAGACGTGTTGCATCACTTCCTGTTACCTTGCTTGTGCACTGTGTAATTTCTTGCTCCGCTTGGAGTACTGATAATCACTTTATTTCGATCTATAACTTACACAATTTTGCATAGTTAAACTCTATAGCTTACGGTTCTGTTCTAACACACTCCTACAGATCTTTATTCTCACTTTTTAACGGTGTGTCTGGTTCTCTAGCGTAGCATGGCTACCGGTTCTCTTCCTCCTTCTCCTGCTTTCACCTGCTCCGTGTGTCAGATGTTTAGTTACTCCTCTGCCTCCTTCAGCGATAATGGTACATGTAACAAATGTAGTCTTTTTGTAGTTTTGGAGGCAAGGTTATCTGAATTGGAAGCTCGGCTCTGCACTGTTGAAAATCAACCGATAGCGAGCCAGGTCCCTTTAGCCAGTGTGGAGCCACCTAGCGTAGCTAGCTTAATTAGCCTCCCCCTAGCAGAACCTGAGCAGCCAGGATTACAACGTGGCTGGGTGACTGTCAGGAAGAGGCATAGCTCTAAAGTCAAGCCCGTTGTTCACCATCGACCTGTCCACGCTTCAAACAGATTTTCCCCACTCAGCGACACACCCGCTGAGGACAAAACCCTGGTAATTGGCAGCTCCATAGTCAGAAACGTGGCATTAGAGACACTAGCGGCCATAGTCAAATGCATTCCAGGGGCCAGAGCGGGCGACATAGAATCCTATTTAAAACTGCTGGCTAAGGATAAACGTAAATATGGTAAAATAGTTATTCACGTCGGCGTTAATGACACCCGGTTACGCCAATCGGAGGTCACTAAAATTAATGTTGCATCAGTGTGTAATTTTGCCAAAACAATGTCGGACTCCGTAGTTTTCTCTGGACCCCTGCCAAATCTGACCAGTGATGACATGTTTAGCCGCATGTCGTCCTACAATCGCTGGCTGTCTAGATGGTGTCCAGCAAACAACGTGGGCTACATAGATAATTGGCAATCTTTCTGGAGAAAACCTGGTCTGATGAGGAGAGACGGCATCCATCCCACTTTGGAAGGAGCAGCTCTCATTTCTAGAAATATGGAAGAATTTATTTGCCACCCTAAAACATGACAACTCAGGGCTCAGACCAGGATGCAGAGTTGTAGTCTTACATACTTCTCTGCAGCTTCCCACCTGCTGCTACCCACCCAATCGATTAACACAAAAGGAGCAAATCCTCTTGTGCAAAAAGAAATTATTAAAACAAAAACTTTAACTGAACAAAAACATCAAACTATTAAATGTGGTTTGCTGAATATCAGATCTCTCCTTTCGAAGTCTCTGTTAGTGAATGAGTTGATTTGTGATCATCATATTGATATATTTTGTCTTACGGAAACCTGGCTGAAACAGGAGGATCATGTTAGCATTAATGAAGCAACTCCCTGTGACTGTTTAAATGTTCACGTTCCTCGAACCACAGGCAGAGGAGGAGGAGTGGCAGCTATTTTCAGATCAGGGTTACTAATCAGTCCCAGACCCAAGATTAGCTTTAGCTCTTTTGAATCTCTGATTCTCAGTTTTTCCCACGCAAAGTGGAAATCCCAGAAACCTCTTGTGTTTGTTGTTGTGTATCGTCCACCTGGCCCTTATTCTGAGTTTCTGTCTGAATTCTCAGAGTTTTTATCCCAGTTAGTGCTGAGTACAGATAAAGTCATTGTAGTGGGTGACTTTAATATTCATGTAGATGTTGAAAATGACAGCCTGAATATGAACTTTAATTCTATATTGGACTCTATTGGATTTTCTCAGAGTGTTCAGGGACCGACTCACTGCCTTAATCACACCCTTGATCTTGTGCTGACTTATGGCATTGAGAGTGAACAGTTAACAGTGTTCCCTCATAACCCTGTCTTATCTGACCATTTTCTGATAACCTTTGAGTTTACATTACTTGACTATACAGTTTCTGAGAAGAAATTTACATATAGAAGTTGTCTATCAGAGGAGGCTGTAACCAGATTTAAAGAATTAATTCCATCATCCTTTTCTTCACTGCCATGTGCAGATATGACAGAGGACGACTACCTAAACTTTACTCCAGCAACACTTGACTCTCTTGTTGACAGCACTATAGTTTCAATGCGTACAGCACTGGACAATGTTGCCCCTCTGAAAAGGAAGGTAATCAGTCAGAAGAGGTTGGCTCCTGGGTATAATTCACAGCTGTGTGTTTTAAAGCAGACTGCAAGAAAGCTGGAGAGACAGTGGCGTTCCTCTAATTTAGAAGAGTCTCAGTTAGTCTGGAAAGATAGTTTAACAATGTATAAGAAAGCCCTTCGTAAAGCTAGAACTGCTTATTATTCATCATTGATAGAAGAGAATAAGAATAATCCCAGGTTTCTTTTCAGCACTGTAGCCAGTCTGACTAAGAGTCCGAGCTCTGCTGAGCCAGTTATTCCTTTAACTCTCAGCAGTGATGATTTCATGAGCTTCTTTATTAATAAAATTGTTTCTATCAGAGAGAAGATTGATGGAGTCCTTCCCACTATTATCAGTGATGTATCATCAAGTACAGCAGCTTTAGAAGTATCTTTAGAACCTGATTTGTATTTAGACGGCTTCTGCCCAGTTGATCTCTCTGAACTAACAACAGCAATAGTCTCTTCTAAACCATCAACTTGTGTTTTAGACCCAATCCCAACCAGACTGTTCAAGGAGGTTTTCCCATTAATTGACACTTCCATATTGGATTTGATCAATCTGTCTTTGTTGACAGGATATGTACCTCAGACTTTTAAGGTTGCTGTAATTAAACCTTTACTTAAAAAACCTACTCTTGATTCAGAAGTGTTGGCTCATTATAGACCTATATCCAATCTCCCTTTTATGTCTAAAGTTCTTGAAAAAATAGTTGCAGCTCAGCTTTGTGATCACTTACACAGAAATAATCTGTTTGAAGAGTTTCAGTCAGGATTCAGAGTGCATCATAGCACAGAAACTGCACTGCTGAAAGTTACCAATGATCTCCTCTTAGCCTCTGATAGCGGACTTGTGTCTGTGCTTGTCCTGTTGGATCTCAGTGCTGCATTTGATACGGTCGATCACAGTATCTTATTACACAGACTTGAACATGTTATTGGGATTAAAGGAACTGCATTAGGCTGGTTTAAGTCATATTTATCTGATAGATTTCAGTTTGTTCTTGTAAATGAAGAATCTTCCTCACACACCAGAGTAAGTCATGGAGTTCCTCAGGGTTCTGTGCTTGGACCGATTCTTTTCACTTTATACATGCTTCCATTAGGTAACATTATTAGACAGCATGGCATAAATTTCCATTGCTATGCTGATGATACTCAGCTGTACTTATCTATAAAACCAGATGAACCCAATAGGTTGGTCAGACTACAAGCATGTCTTAAAGACATAAAGACCTGGATGACTCAGAACTGTCTGCTTCTAAATTCAGACAAAACTGAAGTCGTTATCTTTGGACCTGAGCGTTTCAGGGAGAAATTGTCTAGCTATATAGTTACTCTAGATGGTATTTCCTTGGCTTCTAGTTCTACAGTGAGGAACCTTGGAGTTATTTTTGACCAGAACTTATCATTTGACTCGCATATAAAACAGGTTTCTAGGACTGCCTTCTTTCATCTTCGTAATATTGTTAAAATCAGGAACATCTTGTCTCAGAGTGATGCAGAAAAACTAGTCCATGCATTTGTTACTTCAAGATTGGACTACTGTAATTCTTTATTATTGGGCTGTCCCACATATTCTCTGAAAAGCCTTCAGTTGATCCAAAATGCTGCAGCCAGAGTTTTGATGAGAACTAACAGGAGAGATCATATTTCTCCAGTTTTAGCTTCTCTTCATTGGCTCCCTGTTAAATTCAGAATAGAATTTAAGATTCTTCTCCTTACATATAAAGCTCTTAATGACCGAGCTCCATCATATCTTAAAGATCTCATTGTAAGATATTTTCCTAACAGATCACTTCGTTCCGAAACTGCAGGTTTACTTGAGGTTCCCAGAGTTTCTAAAAGTAGAATGGGAGGCAGAGCCTTCAGTTATCAGGCCCCTCTCTTGTGGAATAAGCTGCCAGTAAATGTCCGGGATGCAGACACCCTTTCCACTTTTAAGACCAGGCTTAAAACTTTCCTTTTTTATAAAGCTTATAGTTAGGTCTGTTGAATCTGATAGTGTGTCTGCTAGTGTGTCTTGTTCTGCCTCCACCTCTGGCACCCTCTATACTTTCATTACCCCCTACCCGAACCAGGGTTTGAATCCCATTCCCGCTTATCTTACCTCTTTTATTTCTCCCCCTACCCGAACCAGGGTTTGCATCCCCACCCCGCTGTGACTGGTGTGCAGTTGGTGAGAGTGAGTTGTATGGCTTTGTTTTTGCTGGTATTTTTAGTGAATATAGGACTGTTTAGGTGAATTTGTCTGCGTATCTGCTAGTGTGTCTTGTCCTGCCTCCACCTCTGGCACCCTCTATACTTTCATTACCCCCTACCCGAACCAGGGTTTGAATCCCATTCCCGCTTATCTTACCTCTTTTATTTCTCCCCCTACCCGAACCAGGGTTTGCATCCCCACCCCGCTGTGACTGGTGTGCAGTTGGTGAGAGGCTGAGGTAGTTTGTGGCTGTAAAAAGATGGTTGTTGTGGTGTGAGAAGCAGATCTATATAGGGAGTATAGGGAATTACTTACTGAGTCTGGTCCTTTATTTATTTATTTTTTCGTTAGCACAAGTTTCTTGTGTTTACCTTGAATAGGGATGGCTCAGGTAATCCTGAAACATCCCATAGTTAAGCTGCTATAGGCCCAGCCTGCTGGGGGGACTCATCTGTCACACCTTTCCTCACTTTACTCTCTTTATGTATATGTGATATTATTGTGGTCATTAACTCGTGTTTCCCTGTTCCAACAGATATCCTTTGAATGGTGTTACAGTGCCGCCGCCGCCGCGCCCCCTCCCCCTCCCCCCTCCCCCCCTTTCTGTCTTCTCAAACCCCAGCTGGTCGAGGCGGATGGCCACCCTTCCTGAGTCTGGTTCTGCCAGAGGTTTCTTCCTGTTAAAAGGGAGTCGTTTCTCTCCACAGTCGCCTCAGGCACGCTCAGGCCGGGAGATTGGACCGAAAAACATAAAGTTTTCAGTGTAATCTGTTGGTTTTCTTAGCTAGGAAATTGTTTTTGACTTGGCTCTATGAACAAATTGGATTATTTTATGAATTATGATTATTATTAATTAATTGAATTCCAATTGGCTTGAATTGGACTTACTATCTAAGTGCCTTGAGATGACATTTGTTGTATTTGGCGCTATATAAATAAAAAAAAAAATGAATTGATGCCACTGTTCCACCTTTCAGTGAAATGATTGTCCCTGTTCAGGTGGCCTCCCCCCGTATTGCTGGACCAACTATTGACTCTTACCTGGGCTATTTAGAGCCTGAGGTGCGTGACAACATTGGACTGGTGGTCGCACACACAGTAGCGCCAGTAAAGAATGGGTGCACTGTGGCACAACTACTCAATCCAACCGACCAGGAACTGAAACTGCGCCCTGGATCTCACCTGGGGGTATTTCACCATGTTAATGACTTTGACATATTCACTTCTGCAGAGGTTTTTGATTCGCAACAGGTGGATGCCCCCCTACCTGATGTAGCAGATTGTCCGCTGTCCGACGATCAGAGGCAGCAGCTGCAGGCCTTGCTGGGGAAACATCAGGGAGTGTTCAGCCCTGCACGGGGTGAAACAGGCAGTCCCAACCTTATCAAACACCTCATTCAAACAGGTAATCACCCTCCAATAAAGCATCGGGCCTACCGCACCTCCCCGGATAAGGGAAATAAACAGGCAGGTCCAGCGCCTTTTTGAGGATGGCATCATCGAGGAGAGCTGCAGCCCTTGGTCCTCTACTGTGGTTCTCGTAAGGAAGAAGAATAATACATGGAGATTTTGTGTTGACTACAGGGGCCTCAATGCTGTTACAATAAAAGATTCCCACCCACTGCCGTGTGTCGACGATACACTTGACGCCCTAGCAGGAGCCACCTGGTTCAGCACCCTGGACTTCTCAGACGGCTACTGGCAGGTGGAGGTGGCGCAGGAGGACCGTGAAAAGACCGCCTTCACCACCGGCCAGGGCCTCTACCAGTTCAGATCCATGCCCATGGGGCTCACAAATGCTCCAGCAACATTCCAGCGGGTTATGGAGCTGGTGTTAAAGGGGCTGCAATGGCACATCTGCATGGTGTATCTTGACGACATATTGATATAGAGCAGGTCGTTTGAGGATCGTCTCTCTGCTCTGGGGGAGGTCTTCACCCGTATCGGAGCAGCTGGGCTACGGATGAACGCCATGAAGTGCCACCTGGCCCGGGACCATGTGGTCTTCCTTGGTCACGTCATCTCTGCTGAGGGTCTTCGTCCTGTCCCCAAGAACACAGAGAAGGTGAAATCATGGCCTGTCCCGAGGTCCGCCACAGAGGTGCGTGCCTTCCTGGGGCTCTGCTCCTACTATAGGAGGTTTGTGAGGAGTTTAGCACAGCGAGCCGCCCTTCTCAGTCACCTTACGGGGAAGGATGTCCCATTTCAGTAGACTGTAGAGTGTCAGGAGGCGTTTGAGTTCCTGCGAAACGCTCTCTCTGCTGAACCTATAATGAGTCACCCAGACTTCACTCACCATTTCATTCTCTACACCGACGTTTCCCAGGTCGCTCTGGGGGCAGTGTTGGCACAAGATGCTGACGGTCTGGAGAAAGTGCTGGCTTATGCTAGTCACTCCCTCACGGTGGCTGAACAACGTTGGTCTACATATGACAGGGAACTGTGGGCGATAGTGTGGGCTGGTTGTCATTTCACACACTATTTGGGTCTTCGCCCATTCACCATTGTTACAGATCACCGGCCATTGTTGGGTCTGCGACGGCTTCCCATTGATAATGACAGAATGGGACGTCGCAGCCGCTGGGCCCTGGGACTGGACCCTTATGACTGTGTAATGGTGCACAAAAGTGGAAGTCATCACACTAATGCCGATGCTCTTTCACGCAGACCAGACCTCAGTGCAGAGCTGATGGGCAACGATTCCCCTGATACTACCCACACTCTCGTGCATACAGGTACCCAAACAGTAATGGACAATGACCCCAGCACCGTGTGTGCCATAGAGGCTCCCACTTTCACCATGGCCTATACAGCAGCCCCCTGCTCCAGCTCCAGCCCCCATTTGCCTTCTGACCCCCAGGTTTGTGTGGACCGAGCCTTAATCTACACTCTGTCACACAATGGCTCCAATGTCAGGGAGCTCCAACAGAGTGACGCTGACATCAGACAGGTGTTGGCCTGGCTGGAGAAAGGTCAGAGACCCCCTAGGTGGAGGCTGAAGGATGCTGGTCGAGGGTTAAAGAGACTATGGCACGAGTTTCCCCGACTGACTTTCATTGATGGACTGTTGTGCAGGGTTGTGTGGCTGTCTGATGTGGGGCAAACAACACAAGTTGTGGTCCCCGCTGTCTTGGTACCTGAGGTCCTCAGACACCTCCATGGCACGCCTTTGACGGCTCACCTTGCGTATGAGCGGGTCTTGGCACGTGCCCGGGGTGTTTGTTATTGGCCCACTACGTATGGTGATGTTAAAACTTGGTGTGATCAGTGTTACGCCTGTCAAAGGAATGAGTCCCCAGTTCCTCGACATCATGCCCCTGTGAGGACTTCACAGGCAGAGAGACCTTTCCAACGTGTTGCAGTCGACATACTTGAGTTGCCGGTCACCTCAAAAGGTATGTTTTGGTGGTTGAGGATTATTTTACTAAGTTAGTTAATTGTTTGCCATCACTGATCAAAAAGCTACCACTGTGGCTGAGTGTCTCTTCCAGAACTACATTTTGGAACATAGTGTGATGGAAACGTTGCACACAGATATGGGGAGGCAGTTTGAATCAGATATGGTGAAACATTTGTGCAAGGTGTTGGGTGTGAAGAAAACTCCACTCCACTCCATACAATCCAAAGTCTGATGGTATGGTAGAAAGGTTTAATAGAACACTTATTGACCAGTTTGCTAAAACGCTCTTGTCATGTGAGGGAGAGTGGGACACTTTCCTGTTGAAGGTTGCTTTTGCATACAACACCAGTGTACACTCCAGCACAGGATTCACACCTTATTTCCTCACACACGGCAGGGAGGCCCGAACGCCAGTGGATATGGTGCTGGGCCCGCTGGTGCAAGGCAGGCCAGTAGATGGGTCCCCGGAGGATTTTGCTAGTTCTCTCCTCAGGCGCTTGGACACTGCTTTTAGTCAGACAAAGGAAAACAACATTGTGGCAAGCAGAAGGCAAAAGACTTACTATGATACCAGGTTAAGGCATGAACCATATGAGGTCGGGGACTTTTTGGGGCTGAATGACCCAACAGAGAGCCACCGTAAACTAGCTCCCCACTGGAAGGGACCTTACTTGGTGCAACGACGAATGGACAGGGATGATGAGGTTGGAGTCACCTATCAGATTAGTAGCCCATTCGGAGAGAAGCCCCCTCTTCAGACCGTCCACTATGACAGGCTGCGGCGCTACAAGCTGCCTGTGGCTTTTCCCTTGGAGGGCCCGTCTAGAAACCTCCTCGCCCCTTCCCCGCCTACTGCTCTGCAGGAGGATGCTGCCACGCCTGGTAGCCCTTTACACGTGTCCCTCTTTAACACAGTCATGGACTGTGATCGTGGCACTGGCTTAGGTGCTGCTGGTAACCCTGACCAGACAATTGCCCCACCAAGGTTCTCTCGGGTTGGTAGGTCATTACGACCCCCTGCTCGCTTTAGGGATTATATAGTGGAATGACTGTTTTATACAGTACATGCTCATGTTTACTGACTCCTTGTATTTTAAAGGGTTTTTGTGTGTTTGAGCTTCTATTCTGTGGGTTACCTAGGCTGTTTACACTTAAAGTTGTGTTTATTGAATAATTGCCTCATGGCCTGTTACATGTGTATTGTGAGATGGGGACATTCTCCACTGTAAGGGGGGATGCATGTGAGAGTGGGTGCAGGGGTGTGACGTCCTGAGAGGCGACACTGTCATGTTTTAGAGGCGTGCGCGCAGGTGAGAAGGAAAATAAACGGAGTGTGTTGCTCAGCTCCAAGAGTATTGTGTTCGTGTGTTTTTGTCAGCATAAAAGAGTGACTTTAGAAGCCCTGATCACCTCGGACCGCTACACTATAAAAGCGCCGGTCCTCCCACAGGTTCTTCCTCTGCGTTTCTGTTGTCAGCGGACTCACTTCTGGGTCACAAATCATTTGGTCTGACATGTATGGCTGCCCGATGCTTCATCGCGGTGCTTGTTGGTTTCTGTGTGCTCATGGTGCTTGTTGTGCCATAGGGTGACTGGTCAGGTGCTGTTCCCTGCCCCTTTGCATGATGCTGTATGGGCTCCCTTGGTGAACGCCAGCGGCGGTTTCCGAGCACTTTCTTTTTTTCTTTATTTCTGCATTTTCTAATTGTTTCTTTTTCGGTTGCTGGTGTCTTGGTGGTGGCCTCCCCCTTTCTGTTTAGTTTGCTGTGTTTGGGAAGCAGGTCTACTTTGGAGTGTGTGTCTGGCACATGGGTGATTTTGGTTGTTTTTCTTTATTTTGGTGGGCCCCTGGTTTGCACTAGCTCTTGTCCACTCACTTGGCCCCAGCATTAATTCGATTTCACTTTTGTGAGTGTGATTCCTTTTAACTAAGCTTTTATAGATGAATAAAAGTTGTATTTTTAAACCTTGAACCTCGTCTCATGCTGCCTGAGTTACTTACCTGTGTGCATTTAATATGGCAAACTAATTCTCTGGGTGCAATTCCCAGGGTGGCTTTGTTGGTTTTCCTTGTTTTCCCTTTAGTTAAGACTAGTTTTATTTAGTTCCTCCTCTTCCTCGCCACATTAAGTTAATATTTCAATTAATAATCAGTCTTATTTCTCGCTACTTTTATGAATTCTCGTTTGGTTTGACAGACATTGCGTGAAGACAGCATACAACACAACCTGTTGATTATTTATATATATATTTATATTTATACTATTTATTAAAACGATATGACCAAAGACATGAACCTTAAAACAAACAGGAGATATGCGTTGAATATGGGTGATTATATAAAACACTTAGTGAATTGAAAATAAAATAGGGGGGAATGGAGAGGTACTCAGATAGTTTAGGTTTGTTTACTATTTGTAGCTAAAGACTGACATTTTGGATTCATTTATCATTTTAACAGTGAAAACTTCACCGTACAGAATGACAAAATTGTCCAAGTGTCGGGAGTTGGTTGGTTTCTGACCAACTCTGATGAGGTGAAATTAAGTTCACAGAATGTTAACAAAAAGTTGACAGGCTTGACGCTGGCTTTCTTGGTAGGAAAAACTATGTGATAACGTGCAGCAGCTGAGGTTAAAAAAAGTGTGACGTAAAAAGACGAGGGACGAACAAAAACACAAAACGTAGATCTTTCTACTACTTCATTCTGTTTCTTTCTTTGTTCGGATTCCTCCTCATCTTTCTATCCTGTCTAAGTTTTTTCATCTTCTCAGTTCTGAACTTCTGCATTTTTCATTCTCTCCGCATCATTTCATTATTCTGGGTCTCTAATTTCTTCCTTTGTCTGGATTTTGGATCATGGGTTCCGGGGACAGTTTCTGTCACACCGCGGTGAGGTCAAGTGGGTTTTTGTCTCATCTCCATGTCATGTCTTGTTTTATTTTGAAAGATTAACTCTCCCTCTCGTTTCAGGTCACTTGCCCTTCCTCTCGTGTTCCAGTCTGATTGTCGTATGAATGATTCCACCTGTTCCCTATTAACCCTGTGTGTAATAGTGTGTCTCCCCTTGTCTTGTGCCAGTGTGTCGTATTCGTTGGTCTAAGGTGCGTTCTTGCCATCCAAGCCATAGCTAAAGCCTTGATCTAAGTCACCATTTGGTTGAATCCTCTTTTAGAGAACTTTCTGCTCTTGTTAAATTTTGATAATCTAGCCTTGCTAAAGTTTAAGTTTTATAGCTTTCTTTTTTTTCCTCCTAGTGGAGTGATCTTTTCTTTGTATAATATTCCATATTATAGTGCCTCCGATCATCAGGAGAGGTTTTTTGTTTTCCGAGCAGGAGTGATATTTGGTTGAGATTCATTTTCATTCACATACGTCCCGCACTTTGGGAGAAGTGTGTGTGTGTGTGTGTGTGTGTGTGTGTGTATATATATATATAAAAAAACTTCCATAGCCTGCGTTTATTTCTCTCTTGAAGAGATTTGAGATCTACTGCTCCTCATTAAAGCTAGTTTTTGAAACATCATCTCCTGCTTCTGCGTCCTCCGTTTTCTGGGCCTGACACTTTCAACCAATGATATGGCTGAAACTGTTGTGATGTCTGCTTGGGCGTGTTTGTAAGGGGATTCTAACATTTAGAGATTTTGGATGAAACAAAAGAAACTCTATTTCTCCATTCCTCTGTCTCGTGAAAGATTTGTCTCGATAATTCTGGAAACACCACAACTTGTCAAGATATGCAGATTAAATATATAACAGAGTCATGATACAAAGATGTCAAATAACACATAACATGACATAGTTGATGATCATGAGTCTCAAAATTTTGATGACTACCTGTAAAGTTATGACATATGAATAGGGAACCAAACAATGTTATTTTTCTGTGTTAACCATACAAAAAGATATAGCAGGAACATTGATTAACAGTTGCATTACTGCATATAAATGTCCAGTTTACTGACTTTGTTTTGGATTTAACTATTCAACACTGCAGAACACTAGGGGGCAATGTGGTTCCATAGGCAGGTTAGTCATTTTTCTAACATGGTAGATATCAAACACATTTGATATAGTTTTAAGATTCGATTGAAAGTGACTCTGAGTAAAGTAATGTTCAGTTCTATTTAGTTATCTGGTTATCTTATCTGGGTGGATGAGGGGAAAATGTCACCTTTGCTTTACCCCACATGAGTTTTATGGCACAGGTCTGTTACTAAATACAATCTCAAATACTTTCATAGGCCAAAGGTTGTTGTAAATTAGTCTTACAGTCTTTTCATTTATAGAAGTCGTCCCATATCTGGTCCTTGCACAGAAAAACATCCCCCACAGGAATGTTTGGGTCTTCCAAAGGTTTGAGTTTGTATTAATTCCACACTTGAGTACACTACATTTTCATAAATTCTGATCCGTTACCAAATTTCTTGAGTCTTAAGAAGTTTGTCTTTCTCACTAAACTGATGTTCAATAATAATACAAACCAAAACTGGAAAAGCTTGGGTGCTCAGATGTTCTATTATCATGTGCATATATAACATGAATGGATAACTACATGTCTCAGTTCCCTTCACAGATGAACTCTGGGGTTCATATCTTTGGTGTAATCCACATAGTCTGTCCAATCTATGAGTAAAAGGAAATATCTTACACTCAAACTTTTGAAATAAAATTATCATAAGGCTACCGAAGCTTTAAACCTTTTTAATTATTAGAGTAATCGGCCATTGTAACTATAAATCTTTCAGACTTTTATTGACATTTGCATTGGTTAAGGTTTTTAAAGACATAACAAGATATATTTTTAAAATATTAACATATGAACAAAGAAAAAAACTAAATGTGACTCAAAAGTTGAAGCTCTCGCATTTTTTGAATTTCATGTTTTCTACTTTCTTTAAAGGCTGTGTGTTAGTTCAAGGCTTTGCAAAAGAATATTGTTGTTTTTCTTCGAGCAAGGCTTTATAGGAAAATTACAAAATGGTGGAGATGCTGAAAATAAAGCCTTTTTATGGTGTCCTGAAAGTCAGGTAAATGAAATAAGACACTGGAGATGTGACTGCTTTCTTCCTGGTCGTCTGGCGTTATGAGAGGAAAACGGAGCTTCTCTCTATCGGCCACAGTCACTGGCCAAGCCACCATCCCACAGGGCCTCCCACTGGCCTAAGGTGCACATAACAAGTATCAATCCTGGTCTTACTATTTAGGGTACAGGCAGCTATAAATCATGTAATAATCCCATAAAAACAAACAATTAACAAAATACCCTGTGACAACACCTAGAGGGTGTTACACTTCAAAGTGAAGAAGACACACACAGACTGACAGGAGAAAAGCTGTCAGCAAGAGCAGGCCTAGAGAGGGAAATGCAGACCTCTTGTGGCTGAAAGGATGACTGAAGAACATCATTTATACCTGATGTTCTAAACCGGTATAGTTGTGACCAACGTAGTTTCTCCAAAGTTCATTGAACAGGATTATCTCTGTTAATAAATGTGGGGAGACTTAAAAAAGAAACCTGAGCTATCCTTCTCAGTAATTAATGTTAAAATGTCCCATACCTGACTACTGAGGCAATGTGAATATTAGCTTCACTCTGAATGGTAACTCTTCATGTTGTTACACTTTGAAGAGAAACAACAGCGAGTGTATCCATCATTATTGTGAGTCCACAATAATATAATCCTTCTAATAAATTGTAATCTTGTCCTACAGTATGTTGGCCTGACAGGAGCCAGGCTGCAAAATCTGAAGAGTTAATATAAATTTAACTGCTTTTCTAAACCAGGGATAGAACAGTGCATAAATCATTGGGTTCAAACAGGAGTTTAAATGGAACAGAAAGGACACAAAGGAGGCAGAGGAGCTATTGAGCAAATCAGCCCCTACAAGAGAGACGCAGTAATATGGGATGAAACATATCAGAAAGACAATCATGAGAACACCAAGAGTCCTGGCTGCTTTTATCTCAGATTTCTTTGTTTTTATAGAGACTGAAAGTTGGAGTTTGGCAGCTGTAACATGAGAGCGCATGGCACGAGCCTGAGACACAGCCACCACAAATACTCTCATATACAGAACGGTGATGACAGTAACTGGAAGAACGAAGGTTAAAACAAGATCTACACTTCCTGAAATGTCATCAATAAAAATCAGACATTCTCCATAACAGGAATTGTGTTTGCTTAATAGAGTCAGGTCATCTTTTACAAATAAAAGGCTGTATAGAGCAGAGCAGAGCCAACACAGACACACACAGAGTTTAACTCTTCCCTCAGTCACTCTGGTTGGGTAATGCAGAGGGTCACAAATTGCCACATAACGGTCAATTGATATGAGCACCATGTCTCCTACAGAGGCAGCGGTGATGATGAAGGACATATAAATGAAAATAAAACACATGAGGTCACCAAGATACCAGCAGGATGTATTTCGGATAATTCCCGCTGGCATTGACAGGAGACCCACAAGAAAGTCTGAGACAGCCAGAGAGAGGAGGAGGATGTTAGTGGGTGTGTGGAGCTGCCTGGAAGGAGACAGAAAAGCAGAATTAAAACAGGATTTTATCTGAAAGGTAAAAAATGACAAATAACTTTTTTACAACATTTGTTTTCTGATCTTCCACATCTATAGAATAGATAACACTACAATGTGTGCACAAATATTTAGAAAGCCTAATTTCAGCAGGTGCCACATTATTCCACAGAAGTTTGATTATAATTTACTTGTAAATGTACAACGAGGAAAAAAGAGCAATTTATGTTAACAAGTCTTTATCTGCCTGTAATGGGAGACTGAGATGATGACGAGCAGGTTGAGCATCACAGTGAGCACTGGGATGGAGAACAGCACGACCTGAAGGAGCACAAGTTCAGACAAAGAAGATACAGGCTTCTTGCAGGAGCTGTTTGAGAGATGTGGAAAGCAGAGCTCTACTCCATCCTGCATCTCCATCATCAGAGACCTGCAAAGAGCTGCAGCTCTGACTGCTTTCTGGAACAAACTTGGTTATATAGCTGATACTTCTGTACTCAGCTCTATCTCTAACACCTCCCCTCCTCTTTCTCAGGTGGACATCGATGTCCCTCCTTCCTCCCTCTTCACAACCAATCACCACCTTCATGATCTTCCTTGCATCCCTGCTTGTATTGGTGTCACTCTCTCTTATGATTCTAGTTTTGTTTGAAAGAGAAGGAGGCATATTCCAACTAAAGACTCCAGTTTTATCCTTTTTAGCCCAACATAATCAATACTGTCTGGAGATGGAGTAATGAAATCACTAATAAAGTCACTGTTTACGTCAGCTCGTTCTTTTCAGTAAAAGGAAAGAATATGATTTATTTCCAAATCGAGGCAACATATAATTTGTTTTGAAACTATGTAACTGATAGCTAACATTTCCGTGTCATCCATTGTGTTACTAGCATCTAGAAGAGCCTGTTTAACAGCACCAGCCTCTCATTGGTCATTACTGTGCCATACGAGACAGGAGGGCTGCTCATCCTGATTATGTTTCTCCACCTTTAACTCATCCACCACACGAGTGTTTAAGGAACACAGTGAAACTATAGAAACCGAGAGGAAATGTCTCCCAACACCCCATAGAAAAGCCTTAAAGCCTGATCACGCTTTTTAAGACACCTTTACCCACCCACAGAAAGAATATATTCAGATTGTTTGTCAACAATACATTTACAGCAAGCAGGGTGTCAGACTTCAAAGTGAAGAAGACACACACAGACTGACAGGAGAAAAGCTGTCAGCAAGAGCAGGCCCAGAGAGGGAAATGCAGACCTCTTGTGGCTGAAAGGATGACTGAAGAACATCATTTAAACCTGATGTTTTAAACAAGTATAGTTGTGACTGTAGCGTTACTTGATCAAATAAAAGGATTTACCAGAAGTTTTTACTATCTAAATAAACCTTATTTAACCTCGTATGTAGGGCACCACCTTCAAAGAAGGAAAAACACAGAATCTTACGATTCTGGTATGCTAATTCTCTGGGTGCAATTCCCAGGGTGGCGTTGTTGGTTTTCCTTTTTTTCCCCTTTAGTTCAGACTCGTTTTATTTAGTTCCTCCCCTTCCTCGCCACATTAAGTTAATATTTCAATTAATAATCAGTCTCATATCTCGCTACTTTCGTGAATTCTCGTTTGGTTTGACAGACATAACGTAAAGACAGCATACAACACAACCTTTTGATTAGATATATATAAACTATTTATTAAAACGACATGACCAAAGACATGAACCTTAAAACAAACGGGAGATATGGGTGATTATATAAAACACTTTGTGAATTGAAAATTAAATAGGGGGGAATGGAGAGGTACTCAAATAGTTTAGGTTTGTTTACTATTTGTAGCTAAAGACTGACCCCTTGGATTCATTTATCATTTTAACAGTGAAAATCTAGAAAAAACCATCCATTTCCGTCTGAAAGCTGAAAGAAACGGGCCGACCTTTCTTCACTGTAGTCGTTAGTCAGCTCGCATCATTAGAATCAGTTCATTAAAAAGATTCGTTCACCAAATCGTTCAGTGCTTAGCGGGAGGAGCCTGCGACTCCAACCCACCTAACTGATACACGGCTGAACGGTTCATGTTTCAGTTTAGTTCACGGCTTCCGGGACACGAGAGTGTTGTGGCTGTGTTGCTTTGACAAACACGTTTGTAAAAATAAATTAGTCCTTAAATTAATAAATAAAAAGTATGCAAGTATGAAACTAAATGTTGGGTTTATCATAGGAAATATAAATCACATTACAAATAACATAATACAAAAAATAAGTATGAACTAACCTACAACTTTCAGTGCAAAATAAATAATGTTAATTAATAATCGTAATATTAAAACTCATTCTAGTTGCACAATTTTTTTCAAGCTGTTATTTTAAGGTAGAAATGTTACATAGTATTACTTTAAGAGCAAAATGAAGATAAAAACTCTTGTAAAAACTGTACAAAACTGTACAAAACTTAAATGTGCAATCTAAAAGAAACAAATATCAAGAGCAAACTGACGAGGTAAAAGCAAGTATAAATACTGTGCATTCGAAACTATTAAGAAAATATCAACTTAAATGTGCAATCAAAAAGAAAATAAATAGCTTCACTGTAGTGCAAAACAAAAAGTCAAGAAAAAAAAATAAATTAATGAAAATAGATCAAAGACACATCCATACGCTCACTGTTGTAGGTGCAGAACAAATTAAATCCAAACAGGTTCATCATGATTACATCCTGACTGAAAGCAAGCAAGCAAAACTGACGCGATACGACGAAATTTCGCGAGGGTGTCCTGATATGCAGTGTAACGATTTTGTCGGGAGTGATTCTATTGGTTCAGAAAGTACTCACTTGAAACACAGAATTCTCTGGCCATTGCCGCCCATACGGCCTCCCTTCGGTTCAGATTTTTGTGGTTTTGGGTCATAAACCATTGGGGGCTGTTCCACGGTAAAGATCAGCTTCTCCTCGTCCATAATTCCCTGAGTGATGCTGACCTGTTGCTAACTAGCTTGTCAACAGGAAGCAGCGTGTTCATTTCAACCAATAAGAACGGGACGCCGCCGCGAAATGTTGTCCAGATAGAGGCAGCGCAGGCGATTTTATAAGGGGTCTGCGTCATCACTGGACGGAGCGGCATCGCTCGCAGCATGTCAGGACAGGCTGATTGAATAGTACGCATTCTAATCACTTTTTATCAATCGCTCACTCGCGTTCAGTCAGGATGAGGTGTTAGTGGCAGAGCAAACGTAAAATCACGTCCTCAGCAACAGTTCTCTGGGTGGCAGCGCGAATGTGAATCACAACGTCAGTACACTCAGTGAACGAAGCACGCGGTGAGTGAACGAGAGCGTCAGTACACTCAGTGAACGAGAGCGTCGGTACACTCAGTGAATGAAGCACCCGGTGAGTGAACGAGAGCGTCAGTACACTCAGTGAACGAGAGCGTCGGTACACTCAGTGAACGAAGCACCCGGTGAGTGAACGAGAGCGTCAGTACACTCAGTGAACGAAGCACGCAGTGAGTGAACGAGAGCGTCAGTACACTCAGTGAACGAAGCACGCAGTGAGTGAACGAGAGCGTCAGTACACTCAGTGAACGAGAGCGTCAGTACACTCAGTGAACGAAGCACGCAGTGAGTGAACGAGAGCGTCAGTACACTCAGTGAACGAGAGCGTCAGTACACTCAGTGAACGAAGCACCCGGTGAGTGAACGAGAGCGTCAGTACACTCAGTGAACGAAGCACCCGGTGAGTGAACGAGAGCGTCAGTACACTCAGTGAACGAAGCACGCGGTGAGTGAACGAGAGCGTCAGTACACTCAGTGAGCGAAGCACGCAGTGAGTGAACGAGAGCGTCAGTACACTCAGTGAACGAGAGCGTCGGTACACTCAGTGAATGAAGCACCCGGTGAGTGAACGAGAGCGTCGGTACACTCAGTGAACGAGAGCATCAGTACACTCAGTGAACGAGAGCGTCGGTACACTCAGTGAACGAAGCACGCGATGAGTGAACGAGAGCGTCTGTACACTCAGTGAACGAGAGCGTTGGTACACTCAGTGAACGAGAGCGTCGGTACACTCAGTGAACGAGAGCGTCAGTACACTCAGTGAATGAAGCACGCGGTGAGTGAACGAGAGCGTCAGTACACTCAGTGAACGAGAGCGTCGGTACACTCAGTGAACGAAGCACGCGGTGAGTGAACGCGAGCGTCTGTACACTCAGTGAACGAAGCACGCGGTGAGTGAACGAGAGCGTCTGTACACTCAGTGAACGAAGCACGCGGTGAGTGAACGAGAGCGTCTGTACACTCAGTGAACGAAGCACGCGGTGAGTGAACGAGAGCGTCAGTACACTCAGTGAACGAGAGCGTCGGTACACTCAGTGAACGAGAGCGTCAGTACACTCAGTGAATGAAGCACGCGGTGAGTGAACGAGAGCGTCAGTACACTCAGTGAATGAGAGCGTCGGTACACTCAGTGAACGAAGCACGCGGTGAGTGAACGAGAGCGTCTGTACACTCAGTGAACGAAGCACGCGGTGAGTGAACGAGAGCGTCTGTACACTCAGTGAACGAAGCACGCGGTGAGTGAACGAGAGCGTCAGTACACTCAGTGAATGAGAGCGTCGGTACACTCAGTGAATGAAGCACGCGGTGAGTGAACGAGAGCGTCAGTACACTCAGTGAACGAAGCACGCGGTGAGTGAACGAGAGCGTCTGTACACTCAGTGAACGAAGCACGCGGTGAGTGAACGAGAGCGTCTGTACACTCAGTGAACGAAGCACGCGGTGAGTGAACGAGAGCGTCAGTACACTCAGTGAACGAGAGCGTCGGTACACTCAGTGAATGAAGCACCCGGTGAGTGAACGAGAGCGTCGGTACACTCAGTGAACGAGAGCATCGGTACACTCAGTGAACGAAGCACGCGGTGAGTGAACGAGAGCGTCAGTACACTCAGTGAACAAAGCACGCGGTGAGTGAACAAGAGCGTCAGTACACTCAGTGAACGAAGCACGCGGTGAGTGAACGAGAGCGTCAGTACACTCAGTGAACAAAGCATGCGGTGAGTGAACAAGAGCGTCTGTACACTCAGTGAACGAAGCACGCGGTGAGTGAACGAGAGCGTCTGTACACTCAGTGAACGAAGCACGCGGTGAGTGAACAAGAGCGTCGGTACACTCAGTGAACGAAGCACGCAGTGAGTGAACAAGAGCGTCAGTGAACGAAGCACGCGGTGAGTGAATCACAGGATCAATAAACTCAGTGAACGAAGCACTCAGTGAGTGAATGAGAGCCCTCAGCCCCTCATAGCCCTGAGTGACAGTACCTTCAGTGATTCGCGGGTGATTCTGTGATTCACAAACCACACAGCAGTTCCCCTGCCGCCCTGCATGGTCGCTGCTGAGCTCAATTACTGAACTGAGAAAGGAACGAATCAGTTGAGGAAGTGATTCCATTCAGCTCGTTCTCTCAAATGATTCGTTCATTCGAACGAATCGTTCGCGAAAGACACAACACTAAAACTCACCAGGTGGTAGCCAGCGGAGTGGATTTCTCTCAGTTCCGCGTCTCAGGGCCTTCCTTTGGTTATGGATGACTTAAGCGGACTTTGCAGTTGCCTGGATGGTCGTTTCTTTTCCACCGGGGCTTCTCGTTACTGAGGCGACGGGACTGTCTGGTACCAAAGACTTCACCGTACAGAATGACAAAATTGTCCAGTGTCGGGAGTTGGTTGGTTTCTGACCAACTCTGATGAGGTGAAATTAAGTTCACAGAATGTTAACAAAAAGTTGACAGGCTTGACGCTGGCTTTCTTAGTAGGAAAAACTATGTAATAACGTGCAGCAGCTGAGGTTAAAAAAGTGTGACGTAAAAAGACATGAATGACGAGGGACGAACAAAAACACAAAACGTAGATCTTTCTACTACATTCTGTTTCTTTCTTTGTTCGGATTCCTCCTCATCTTTCTATCCTGTCTTAGTCTTTTCATCTTCTTCTCAGTTCTGAATTTTCTTCTTCTGCATCATTCATTCTCTCCGCATCATTTCATTATTCTTCATTTGTCTGGATTTTGGATCGCGGGTTCCGGGGATTGACTTGTGGAGGCGGGGCATGACAGTTTCTGTCACACCGCGGTGAGTACAAGGGGGTTTTTGTCTCATCTCCATGTCATGTCTTGTCATTTCCTGTTTTATTTCGAAAGATTTAGGCCCAATCCCATTTCACCCCATGGCCCTACCCCTTACCCCTTCCCCTCCGTTTTGCGCATTCACATGTAGGGGTAGGGGTGTCCCAAATCACGTTAAGGCAGAGGCGTAGGGGTAAGGGGAAGGGCTTTGTAACCCTTGAAACGGAGGGGTTCGGCCAGGCAGACTCCGTTCGGATGGGTATGATATATTTCCCAGGGTACAACGCGATTACTGGGAGAACGCGAGTCATTTTAGAAATGGCGGAAGCAAAGAAAGCACCACACAAATGTAGCTCTATTTTTTTGCCATAATTGAACTGTTTTAACCGTTTTGTGATAACTAGTGTATTGTGTGAGTTTAACATGGTGGCAATGTGCAGTTGTTTTCTGCTATAAACGCACATGGGAAAAGTCGCTATTTTACATGGAGTAATCGGTCAATGCATGTGAAGGTGCTGCGAAAGTCGTAAAACAAAGTTGTCGTTTTTGAAATGGAAACTCGAGTATTTACAAGCAATGTAGTTGGTTAACCATAGAGAAGTTCCTTTTGAGCGTCATTTCGCTACCTATTATCACAAGTATTCATATACGTGACTGTGATTCACAGGGACTCAAGCACAAACAAAGAGCCTGATCAGGTTTCGCGCCGAAAACGAAGATCGGTTTCTAAAGTCATCCCCATCCCCAAAAAGAAGTAGGAAGTCCAATCCCATAATGGATTACCTGCGACAGGAGAGCCTGAAGGAGCAGAAGCGCCACGAGGAGACTGAGCAGAAAACGGAGCGCTTTTTAGCTCTGTTTGAGCGCATGATAGACAAACTTTAAGGTGAGTTGATGCGCCATGCACCTATTGTAAAAACAGCCACCACTACCGCAGTCTGAAACACCTTTTTTTAATTTTTTACAATGGATGAAAGTGCATGCTATAATGTCATGTCGTGTCTTGTTCCCCCAGAACATCACTGAGCCCAGCACCTCCGATGTGCCATACACCTTCGCTCTTCCTGCTCCGGTCACCCCACCATCTCGTTCTCGATGATTGCACTGTTGCCCGTTTATGTTCATATTGTTTATATTCATACTGTTTATTGTCCATATTTGCACCACACACTTTACAGCAGACACTTTAAGCTGTTATTTGCACTATTTCTGAAAATAAGCTGCCTTACCAGTCTGTAATGTGAGTAGCCTAATAAAAGAAATTAAGGACAAAAGGTTTGTGAGCATGATTATCACATCAACATCATATGAACGACTAGAACGGATATTGGTATGAAGAGATTTATTATACAAATTGGGGTACATTTTGTGGTCCAATCGGCAATAATTTGTAGGATGACCCGTCTGCTGGAAAGAAAAACATGGAAAGATCAGGCTTTCATCCTCCCAAACCAACACATTGATAGCACACACAATGCAGTGCATTTATTTATGTCATCAAATCTGAACCTGGTACAAAGAAAACCGCTTCAAAAATGCATGAGCTGCATGTTTATCCCAAACGGAACGTGGCGAGTAACAAAGGCTAAACGTTAGCTTATGCTTTCAGCTAGGTTAGCCAGGTTAGGATACTACTCCAATCAATAAATCCAACGAGACAAGCAAATTGTTTCTATATTACACGATATCACAAATGTAGAGTTAGAAGCACTTTCAAACACACACACACTTATCATATTCACACGCCGGCTCTGGAAGCTACCAGCTGCTCACTCACACGCGTTATTTGCATTAATTTCTCATTCTACATACCGTAAAAAGGTCCAGCAATGCTCCCAGATGTCGAAGACGCCTTCGCCTGATGGCACTCCGTCGATTCGACGCAGATATTTCTAAAAATTTACGCATAGCCCAGGAGACCGCGAACACCACAGCAGCAGGCATTTTGTTTATTTCTGGCTAAAGCTGTCGCTTTTGGTTACGTAACAACTGACGGCGCGGACAATTGACGTACGTGAGTGTGAAGGGCTGTCCCAATTCATAGGGGTTACGTTTCAAGCCCTACGCCTTACAGCTACGTTTGAAGGGGCGAGGGGTAGGGCTAAGGGGTAGGGGTAGAAAAATAGAAATGGGATTGGGCCAAACTCTCCGTCTCGTTTAAGGTCACTTGCCCTTCTTCTCGTCCAGTCTGATTATCGTATGAATGATTCCACCTGTTCCCTATTAACCCTGTGTGTAATAGAGTGTGTGTCTCCCCTTTTCTTGTGCCAGTGTGTCATATTTGTTGGTCTAACGTGCGTTCACTCTTGCCATTCCAAGCCATAGCTAAAGCCTTGATCCAAATCACAGTTTGGTTGAATCCTATTTTAGAGAGCTTTTTGCTCTTGTTAAATTTTGATAATCTGGCCTTGCTAAAGTTTAAGTTTTTTTTTCCCTCCTAGTGGAGTGATCTTTTGTTTGTATAATATTCCATAGCATAGTGCCTACAATCTTCAGGAGAGGTTTTTTGTTTTCCTCCGTCGCAGGAGTGATTTTTGGTTAAGATTAAACTTTTGATAGTCCTCTACGTTTTCTCCTCCTTTTAGTGCAGGGTTTCCACGGATTATCAAAATAATAATCACTCCACATAATTTTCATTGATGTACCTCTCTCACTTTGGGAGAAGTACATGTATATATATATATACATAGCTGACTTCTATGGCCTGCGTTTATTTCTCTCTTGAAGAGATTTGAGATCTACTGCTCCTCATTAAAGCTAGTTTTTGAAACATCTCCTGCTTCTGCGTCCTCCGTTCTCTGGGCCTGACACTTTCAGCCTAGCCTGGCTGACGCGTCCACAATCTCGATGAGATGGTGGTCTGGGAACAAGGTGTGCATTTTCTCGTATTTGAGGCGTGGTTTACGAATGCTTAGAGCCGTTTATTGGGCGCTACGAATGTCTATCAAATGGCGTCTGGTTCTTCCCATGCTGCATTGTGCACGATTCATTGCCAATTGTATCACTTATACCAGATGATGACAGAAATTCGATGAGGAAGAAGAAGAAAAAAAAGTCAAATAAAAGTAAACTTGCGTTCTAAGCTACTTAAAACACTTTCTATGGCTGCATCGAATGGTAATGTTATGTCCGCTGCCATGTTGGATTAACACTCTACAAGCTTCGGTGTAGCGCATAGACGTCGTCATCCTCTTACTGCCCCCCCCCGTTCTGTGATTGGTTCCCAAACTCTGGCAAAAATAAGGGCGGTGGTTTCCAGGCTGACTTTGCAGTGAGAATGAAATCGCGCGCAAAGCAGCATGGGAATTCCCAGGCTACTTTCAGCCAATGATATGCCTGAAACTGTTGAGATGTCTGCTTGGGCGTGTTCGTAAGGGGATTCTAACGTTAAGAGATTTTGGATGAAACAAAAGAAACTCTGTTTCTCCATTCCTCCGTCTCATAAAACATTTGTCTCGATAATTCTGAAACTTGTTAAGATATTCAGATTAAAAGTATAACATAAACTTATGATACAAAGACGTCAAATAACATGACATAGTTGATGATTATGAGTCAAAATTCAGATGACTATCTGTAAAGTTATGACATATGAATAGCGAACCAAACAATGTTATTTTCCTGTGTTAACCATGGAGTACAAATAGAAACGGCAGGAACATCGATTAACAGTTGCATTACTGCATACAAATGTCCAGTTTACTGACTTCGTTTTGGATTTAACTATTCAACACTGCAGAACACTAGTGGGCAAAGTGGTTCCATAGGCAGGTTAGTCATTTTTCTAACATGGTTATTTCTTCGTCTTACTTCCAAATACGATTGTGAAAAGGGTCTTAAAATGCAGCTTGTGGTTTCGCTGAGAACCCAAAATAAGTTGTACAAAGATATCAAACACATTTGACATAGTTTTAAGATTCGACTGAAAGTGACTCTGAGTAAAGTAATGTTCAGTTCTATTAAGGCATCTGGTTCTCTTATCTGGATGGATGAGGGGAAAATGTCACATTTGATTTACTTCTAGATACTGTCTAGATAAGGTAGGGAATGGGTTAGTCTCCCATTTCTCCAAAAAGGGTTCTTTGTTTGTTCAGCTTAAGTTGTCAATGCACCCCACATGAGTTTTATGGCACAGGTCTGTTACTAAATACAATCTCAAATGCTTTCATAGGCCAAAGGTTGTTGTAAATTAGTCTCTCAGTCTTTTCCTTTTGTGGCGAGGGGAGGTGAAGGACAACGCCACCTGGGGGATTTCACCCCAGGAAATCTCTTACAACAAGCGGACAACACAAGTTCAGTACCCAAATATACAGGACAGAAACGTGGTTCCAAAATAAGATGTTTATTAATTTCAATCAAAATAATTACTAAATGAAGATCTGA
This sequence comes from Odontesthes bonariensis, assembly GCF_027942865.1. Taxonomy (NCBI): domain Eukaryota; kingdom Metazoa; phylum Chordata; class Actinopteri; order Atheriniformes; family Atherinopsidae; genus Odontesthes; species Odontesthes bonariensis. Next base: position 31,788,478 of record NC_134517.1, on the reverse strand, counting down.
AAAGAAAAGGAATTAATGGCACAAAATAACTCAACTTATGAAAATGTAACATTTATTAACAAATATCTTTTACAAGCACTAAAATTTATTCTTTAAAAAAGAATAAATACTTATGCTGAAATTAACAAAAGGGGTGAACAGAAGCCAGCTATAGGGAGGCAGCCTACCAAAGGGTGTGTTCCAGGAGTGCAACAACTTACTCACCACGCGTGCTCTCAGCAATCATAGCAAAATGGTGCAGCACTGCAAACTGTGTCCCAGTGAACTTTAACACTACAAACTTGTGAAGGGGAACCACACTACCGTGCCTAGCCTCCGCTAAAGCCGACTAATGCCACTAAAAGAAAAGAGAAAAACACAATATTAAACAATTAAAAACGCCAGTTGGTCCGAAATAATCTTAAAAGCAAGCTAAAACCCAGGCAAAACAGCAGCCGACAACCTAGATAAAAAAGGTGCACAGGCTAAGCCACTGCAAGGTGTGCTTCCAACTATAAAGAAAAGGAAAATTCAAATTAGTACCACTTTCTTGTAACACACAGTTCATATATATCTTTCTTCCTACCTAGATGCAGACACCAGTAAGACTAGGCCAAAAGGGAGAGGAAACCAAGACCAGCAACAGCCAGAGGAGAAAGAGGCAGACAAAGAAAGTCAGGAGGCCACAGGTGCTTTAAATGCCCTCAGCCTAATCAGGGGAAGGGAGTGGCCTGAACACAGGAGTGTGTTCAGGAAATGACCTAGTGCACCCCATCACAATCCACCCCCATTTTTTCAATGGTTGGCCTCAAACATTACTTTATTGCCAAGGTCTAAAAATTGCTGCATCAGCTACAAATATGTGGGAGGCAGTAGCCCTTGTCACCCTGCTGCCCGCTGCCTGTGGGAGACGATGTATGTTTGTGTGTCTCCCAGCTGTGAGGCGGTTGGTCCTCCTTACTGCACCCCCATCGGCAACTAGTTGGTCCTCTGGTTGAAAAGGTGGGTGTGTAACCAGCGAGCGTCCCTCTGAAATTGTAGTGGAAGCAACCTGCTGTGGACTTGAGGGTAGGACGTCTGTCTGGGGACATAAATTCACAGGTGCACGAGTTACAGTGCTCTCAGGCCTTACTACACACAGGTCACCATCGAATGAATCTTCTTCAACAGCGGGTTCCACATCTCCTGGGGGACAGGTCACGGGACTTCAGCTGCATATCCAGGATGGCCTTTCAACAGGGAGCGATGAACAGTCCTCACCTTACTGGGGTCATCTACTGGAGCAATGGTGTACACAGATCCACCATCTCTGGGGGCCCTCATGACCTTGTACACCACTGAGCTCCAGACATCTTGAATTTTGTGGCGGCCCCTCAGCCCCACATCTCTGAGGTACACCAGCTTCCCATCTGGTATGAGAACGTCTTTTACCTTCTGATCGTGGCGTGCCTTTCGTCGGTTGGCAGCAGCCTGCAGATTTTTAGAAGCCCCTTCAAATGCCACTTGGAGCCTGGCCTGATGCTCCAGGATCCAATCGTGAGTACTACCTGTGGCCGGGACGGGGTTCTTTCCTAACAGGAAATCAACAGGTAAAAGGGGATCTTGTCCAAACATCAGAAAGAAGGGGGACTCACCCGTTGATTGATGTACTGTGGTGTTGTATGAAAAGACAAGTTGAGGCAGGTAGGATGACCAATCCCTTTTTCTTGTTGTGGGCAAGGTGCGTAGGCGGTCATGCAGGGTGCGGTTAAATCGTTCGCATTGGCCGTTCCCAGCAGGGTGGTAAGGGGTGGTATGGGACTTTTCAATACCATAGAAGCTGCATAACTGTTGGACCAATATACTCTCGAAATTTCTTCCCTGGTCAGAGTGAATACGACTGGGGACTCCAAACCTAGAGAACCACTCATTTACCAGTACTTTAGCCACAGTGGAGGCCCGTTGATCAGTGGTGGAGATGGCCTGAGTGTATTTTGAGAAAACATCGGTCATCACAAGTACATTCTCCATCCCATTGCTGGATGGCTCTAATACAGTAAAGTCTACTGCTAGAATTTGGTTTGGTCGTGCAGCAAGGAGGTGTCCCATGTATGTACGGGTAGATGGCTGGGTGTCTTTGGCTACCTGGCATCTTTCGCACTCTTGGCACCAGCGCTTAACATCTTGGTGCATACCAGGCCAGTAACATCTCTGCCACACTAGGCTCACAGTTCGTTCCACACCCTGGTGGCCATGCTCATGATGCAGCTGGTGCAAAACCTGGCTCTTCATGGATGAAGGCAAGAGCAGTTGGAGAATCTCGTCACCATTAGGGGAGAAGACCTTACGATGGAGCACACCATCTTTCTCTACAATCCGATCCCACTGTCTGACCAGTGTAAGAGCTTCCTTGGACATTTGGCGACGTTCGCCTGCATCGGGTCCCCTCTTTCTGATCCAAAACCCCAGGAAGTGGTGTATGGTGGGGTCTGCTTCCTGTAGGGCACGTAAATTAGCAGGAGAGTGACATGGGAAGGCAGAAATAGCATTTTGCTTTACCTCAGGCACTACTCTACATGCTTGCTGCATGGACTCAGGAAGCGGGGTACCACGAGTCAGATGGTCTGTGGTGGACGTACTGGGGACATACTGCCGTGAGAGGGCATCCGCATTGCCATTTCGCTTTCCAGGCCTGTACTTGATGACATAATCAAAATTAGCAAGTTCTGAGGCCCAGCGCTGCTCCACAGCACCCAACTTTGCTGTTGCAAGGTGACTGAGAGGGTTATTATCTGTGTACACTACGCATTTCTGTCCTAACAGGTATTCCCGAAATTTTTCAGTCATGGCCCATTTAAGGGCCAAAAACTCTAGCTTCATGGAACTATAGTTGTTCATATTGCGTTCCGCAGGCTTAAGGCCACGACTAGCATAGGCTATAGGTTTCACTTTACCTTCCTGCTCCTGAGAAAGGACCGCTCCAAGCCCACTGTGGCTGGCATCCACTTCGAGGACGAAGGGCAGGGAGAAATTGGCATACGCCAGCACTGGTGCTTCCACAAGCTTACGTTTAAGGCCTTCAAAGCACTGTTCACATTCCTCAGTCCACGCTGCACTGAGCCTCTGTGCCACCTGCCTCCGGGTCTTGGTGTTCCTCAATTCGGCAGCCAGTCTGTGCAGGGGGGCTGCCAGCTTAGCAAAACCATTGACGAATCGTCGATAATAGCTAGCAAAGCCGAGAAAAGACTGCAATTCTGTTACATTGGTGGGACGTTGCCACTTTGCAACAACATCGATCTTACGAGGGTCAGTAGCCACCCCTTCTTTGGAAATGACATGTCCCAAGTAACCAACCTCCTCTTTGAAAAAGCAGCATTTCTCCAACTTGGCCTTGAGGTTCTCCTGCTTTAGTCTCTCCAGTACGGTGTCCAGGCGTTCCATATGTTGGGCTACAGATGAAGAAAAGACAATCACGTCATCCAAATATAACAACAAAGACTGGCAATGTTGGGCCCCAAATATCCTCTCCATGAGTCTTTGGAAAGTGCTTGGAGCATTACAAAGCCCAAAGGGCATTCTGTTCCATTCAAAGAGACCAAACGGGGTACAGAAAGCAGTTTTCATTTTATCCTTTTCTGTGACTGGCACTTGGTTGTAGCCACTGGCCAAATCCAGAGTAGAGAACCAGCGAGCCCCGGAGAGTGCATCAAGGGACTCTTCGATGCGTGGCAAGGGGAAGGCATCTCTTCTGGTTTTGCTGTTTAGTAGCCTATAGTCCACGCACAGCCGAAGGGTGCCATCTTTTTTCTTGACCAAAACTATAGGTGATGCAAAAGGGCTACTGCTCTCCCTGATAACCTTAGCCTCAAGAAGCTGATGGATGTGGGTTTTAACTATCTCGTACTCAGAAGGGGGGATACGTCTATATCTCTGTCTTACTGGTGTCTCGTCAAGCAGCGGTATATCATGTGAAATCAGATCTGTACACCCCAAATCTCCCTCATGAGCTGAAAATACATCACTATGCTTCTGTAATAAGGATCTAACCTGACTCTGATCTGTCTCCGACAGGGCGCCCAGATCGACAGCATTGATCTTCTCTTGAATGGAGTTGGTAACCATTTGGGACGACATTGTGGCTAAGACCTGTCCCTTGCCTTCTGTGACCCCTGTGGGCAGGCTTACTACATGGGCATGGCTCACGGTACCTATCACTGTGTGTGGGTAAAGCACAGCATCATTAACCCCAACGTTAACGATAGGAATGTAAACGGTACCTCTGTTTAGTTGGACCAAAGCTGGGGACGCCAGTAAGCCAGCGGGCAACCCGGTACTCAAAGGTTCAAACAGGACATCACTAGAGTAATGTTGGGAGCAGGTGGCTGCCACCAGCTTCGTGGTACCACCAGGAACTCTGAAAACCCTCCCACCCTTAACCTTTACTCGACTCGATCGGTCAGGTGGTGCATCGGCTTGGGCCTGGTGACACTGCTGCAGGGCTGTTTGGAGTTGGCTAGGGGCCTGTGACACAGAGGGCAAATCAAAAAGAGCAGAACCGTGAAGTGCAAACAACTCTGTATAGCATGACTTGATTATATTCATGCCAAGAACACCTGGGGTGGAGGAGGGTCGACCAACGGGGTCCTTAACCACCAGTACGCCACGCTTTGTAATTACCTTATCACAAAGTTCAACATCAAGCTCAAGGTAGCCAACATAAGGTATGTCCAACCCATTAGCAGCTTTAAGTTGTAACCACTGACATGAGCGCAACTTCTCATCTCCCCAGGGCTCAAAGTTTTGGATGAAGAAACTCTCTGTTATGGTGGATACCATGGATCCTGTGTCAACCAAACATGGAACTGCAACCCCCCCCATTGATATGGTTAGGTGGGGGCAAGCTGCCATCAATTCAACAACATCTGGGTTCTCTGTATCCTGCTCTGAACCAACTGGGCCCCCACCTGAACTTTGGCTCAGCAGTTCAGGGGGTGAAAGTTTCCCGACTGCTGATTGTGGGAGTATGGTCTGTCACTAGGAGTTGTGCCTGTATGAGAAGGTGGCTGAGCTACGACCTGAACTCTATCACCATCACACTCCCTTGCAAAGTGTCCAGGCTTCTGGCACCTTCTACAAATAATAGACTGTTTAGCAGGGCGAAAAGGTGGCTTCGGAGCGTGTTTGAGTGCAAGGAAACTACTACTGAGCTGATTCAGCTGTTCCTGTTGCTGTTTTAACATCTGCTTTAACTCTGCCAATTCAGACCTCGTGTCTAAATTACTTGACTCTGAATGTGGACCTCCTGCCACTGCAAACTGAAAGCCTGCCGCAGATGAAACAGAGTGGCTCCTACCCCTGACACCTCCTGGCATCCCCTCCCGCTCCCACCTGATGGCCTCGCTACGAACCTCAAGTAGAGTGGCTTCGGGATAGCGTCGGACAAACTGCTTTAATTCCCTACGTAGGGCACAATCACACACATGTTCAACAAATTGATCACGCATTAACATATGGGAATTGGGAAAGCCATGGGGAGCATTTGTCACAACTTTGTCCATCAGACACATCAGAGCATGGGAGAACTCCTGTAAAGTCTCATCGTCCTGCTGCTTTCTGGAGAAGAAATCCTCCTGCAATGAGATATAGGATTTAGAACACCCATACAACTCCTGAAGGATAACAAGAATTTTCTCTGGATCGCTCCTTTCTTCCCTAGGGCGATATCTTATCTCCTCTCTCGCCTCACTTTCCAGATGATCATAAATAAACAGTGCTTGATCAGCCCTAGACAGGTGGCGGGCACGCATACATGCTTGAATTTCCTCTGCCCACTCATTGATGCTTAAACCAGTCCTTCCTCTAAACATCGGACACTTTCTGTCTCGAGGAACATAAAACAGTCGTTCAACCACTGGGGCACTAGAGGATGGGGGAGGAGCAGCAGAGTCATTTGATGCAGCACTGGTTCCTGGGGCTGCATCCTGCTCTCGCAGCAACCGGTTCTCCGCCTGCAGTTGGGCCACCAAGTCTTTCAGCTGATTTAGCTCCTCCATGATGAAGGAAACAAGAGAGGTTAGCCAAGGCCTGTTGCTTGAAGTTCTCGATGGTTACAGAAGCAGCTGCTGTTTTGCCTGTCACACACTACTACAATATACTATGCAAATACTACACATTCATCTATAAAAACTACACCAAATGAACCAACTGGTGAACAAAAAAAACAAAACTAGGAACCCACGTCTCTGTTTTTACAGGGGTCCTGCCGACAACGCCAGAATGTGGCGAGGGGAGGTGAAGGACAACGCCACCTGGGGGATTTCACCCCAGGAAATCTCTTACAACAAGCGGACAACACAAGTTCAGTACCCAAATATACAGGACAGAAACGTGGTTCCAAAATAAGATGTTTATTAATTTCAATCAAAATAATTACTAAATGAAGATCTGAAAAGAAAAGGAATTAATGGCACAAAATAACTCAACTTATGAAAATGTAACATTTATTAACAAATATCTTTTACAAGCACTAAAATTTATTCTTTAAAAAAGAATAAATACTTATGCTGAAATTAACAAAAGGGGTGAACAGAAGCCAGCTATAGGGAGGCAGCCTACCAAAGGGTGTGTTCCAGGAGTGCAACAACTTACTCACCACGCGTGCTCTCAGCAATCATAGCAAAATGGTGCAGCACTGCAAACTGTGTCCCAGTGAACTTTAACACTACAAACTTGTGAAGGGGAACCACACTACCGTGCCTAGCCTCCGCTAAAGCCGACTAATGCCACTAAAAGAAAAGAGAAAAACACAATATTAAACAATTAAAAACGCCAGTTGGTCCGAAATAATCTTAAAAGCAAGCTAAAACCCAGGCAAAACAGCAGCCGACAACCTAGATAAAAAAGGTGCACAGGCTAAGCCACTGCAAGGTGTGCTTCCAACTATAAAGAAAAGGAAAATTCAAATTAGTACCACTTTCTTGTAACACACAGTTCATATATATCTTTCTTCCTACCTAGATGCAGACACCAGTAAGACTAGGCCAAAAGGGAGAGGAAACCAAGACCAGCAACAGCCAGAGGAGAAAGAGGCAGACAAAGAAAGTCAGGAGGCCACAGGTGCTTTAAATGCCCTCAGCCTAATCAGGGGAAGGGAGTGGCCTGAACACAGGAGTGTGTTCAGGAAATGACCTAGTGCACCCCATCACACTTTGTAGAAGTCATCCCATATCTGGTCCCTACACAGAAAAACATCACCCACAGGAATGTTTGGGCCTTCCAAAGGTTTAAGTTTGAATTAATTCCACACTTGACTATGCTACATGACCAACGTAGTTTTTCCAAAGTACATTGAACAGGATTATAGCCTGATTTATGGTCGGTGACGCAAGACGCAACGCAAGACGCAACGCAAGACGCAACGCAAGACGCAACGCAAGACCCAACGCAAGACGCGAGCGCAAGCCACTATCTACATCACATCCGGCGGCGTGTTCATCTTCCGGTTTCATCCCCGAATAAAAGACCGCTGTTTTCAAACGCCAAGGTAGAAAGCGAAGAAGAAGAAGAAGAAGCATGAATCCACTCGAAGAGAGCCTTGCCGAAGAGGTCCTGGCGGTGAATTTCCTTTCATCGTAGTAGGCTTGTCATTGAAAAAACCTGCTGCTCCACCTACTGTCCTGGCGGTGAATCGCCACCCAGCACACGCAACCGCCGACAAAGTAAAATGAAGCATAAATGTCTCGAGCCATTAAAACAAGCGCAAGATGCAAGCGCAAGGGCAGTTAAAAGAGGTATAACTCAGCCTTAACTCTGTTAATAAATGTGGGGAGAGTTTTTAAAAAAAAAAAAAGAAGAAACCTGAGCTATCCTTATCAGTAATTAATGTTAAAATGTCCTACACTGGGGCAGTCGGTGGCGTAGTGGGTTAAGCAGCCGCCCCATGTACAGAGGCTATAGTCCTTGCTGCAGCTGGCCCCGGTTCGAGTCCCGCACCGAGCGGCCCCTTCCTGCATGTCTCCCCCCTCTCTTTGCTTCCTGTCTCTCTCTAACTATCCTATAATTAAAGGCATAAAAAAAAGCCCCCCCCAAAAAAATTAAATGTCCTACACTTGCCCATAGAGACAATGTGAATATTAACTTCACACTAAATGGTAACTCTTCATGTTGTTAAACGATGAAGTGAAAAAGCAGTGAGAGTATCCATCATTTTGTGAGTCTGCATTAATTTAGCATTTTATGTACTCTGGGGAAACTTTTTAGGGGTTAATTTGTGAAAGTGAATGAAATGCAAAAGGACAGTTGAACAATAATATTTGTTTAAGTTTCTGCTGAAGTTGCAAAAGAGATTTTTATTTAATTTTATGAAGTCACAGTGGGAAATTGAGATATACTGAACCAGATCAAAATTATAAGTAGCCTTTATATTTGACTTGTATTGTGTATATTATTGAGTTGGACACTTTGAAATGTAATCCAGTCCGTATTAAAGGTAAATTGGGCATTTGTAAAAAAAGGACGGCCTCTAAATCTTTTCATAAATTCTGATCCGTGAACAAATTTCTTGAGTCTTAAGAAGTTTGTCTTTCTCACTAAATTGATGTTCAATAATAATACAAACCAAAACTGGAAAATCTTGGGTGCTCAGATGTTCTATTACCATGTGCATATATAACATGAATGGATCACTACATGTCTCAGTTCCCTTCACAGATGAACTCTGGGATTCATATCTTTGGTGTAATCCACATAGTCTGTCCCATCTATGATTAAAAGGAAATATCTTAAACTTAAACTTTTGAAATAAAATTATCATAAGGCTACCGAAGCTTTAAACCTTTTTAATTATTTGAGTAATCGGCCATTGTAACTGTATATCTTTCAGACTTTTATTGACACTTGCATTGGTTAAAGTTTTTAAAGACATAACAAGATATATTTTTGAAATATTAACATATGAACAAAGAAAAAAACTGTGAATGTGAATCAAAAGTTGAAGCTCTCGCATTAATTGAACTTCATGTTTTCTACTTTCTTTAAAGGCTGTGTGTTAGTTCAAGGCTTTGCAAAAGAATATTGTTGTTTTTCTTCGAGCAAGGCTTTATAGGAAAATTACAAAATGGTGGAGATGTTAAAATTAAACCTATTTTATGGTGTCCTGAAAGTCAGGGAAACTAAATAAGACACTGGAGATGTGGCTGCTCTCTTCCTGGTCGTCTGGCGTTATGAGAGGAAAACGGAGCTTCTCTCCATCGGCCAAAGTCACTGGCCAAGCCACCGTCCCACAGGGCCTCCAACTGGTCTAAGGTGCACATAACAAGTATCAATCCTGATCTTACTGACTATTTGGGGTACAGGCAGCTATAAATCATGTAATAATCCCATAAAAACAAACAATTAACAAAATACCCTGTGACAACACCTAGAGGGTGTTACACTTCAAAGTGAAGAAGACACACACAGACTGACAGGAGAAAAGCTGTCAGCAAGAGCAGGCCTAGAGAGGGAAATGCAGACCTCTTGTGGCTGAAAGGATGACTGAAGAACATCATTTATACCTGATGTTCTAAACCGGTATAGTTGTGACCAACGTAGTTTCTCCAAAGTTCATTGAACAGGATTATCTCCGTTAATAAATGTGGGGAGAGCTAAAAAAAGAAACCTGAGCTATCCTTCTCAGTAATTAATGTTAAAATGTCCCACACCTGACTACTGAGGCAATGTGAATATTAGCTTCACTCTGAATGGTAACTCTTCATGTTGTTACACTGTGAAGTGAAACAACAGCGAGTGTATCCATCATTATTGTGAGTCCACAATAATCTAACTCTTCTAATAAATTGTAATCTTGTCCTACAGTATGTTGGCCTGACAGGAGCCAGGCTGCAATATCTGAAGAGTTAATATGAATTTAACTCCTTTCTTAAACCAGGGATAGAACAGTGCATAAATCATTGGGTTCAAACAGGAGTTAAAATAGAACAGAAAGGACACAAAGGAGGCAGAAGAGTTATAGAGCAAATCAGCCCCTACAAGAGAGACACAGTAATATGGGATGAAACATGTCAGAAAGACAATCATGAGAACACCAAGAGTCCTGGCTGCTTTTAACTCAGATTTCTTTGTTTTTATAGAGACTGAAAGTTGGAGTTTGGCAGCTGTAACATGAGAGCGCATGGCACGTGCCTGAGACACAGCCACCACAAATACTCTCATATACAGAACGGTGATGACAGTAACTGGAAGAATGAAGGTTAAAACAAGATCTACACTTCCTAAAATGTCATCAATAAAGATCACACATTCTCCATAACAGGAATTGTGTTTGCCTAATAGAGTCAGGTCATCTTTTACAAATAAAAGGTTGTATATAGCAGAGCAGAGCCAACACAGACACACACAGAGTTTAACTCTTCCCTCAGTCACTCTGGTTGGGTAATGCAGAGGGTCACAAATTGCCACATAACGGTCAATTGATATGAGCACCATGTCTCCTACAGAGGCAGAAGTGATGATATAGGACAAATAATTGAACAAAAAACACATGAAGTCTCCAAGAAACCAGCAGGTTGTAGCACGGATAATTCCAGCTGGCATTGACAGGAGACCAACAAGAAAGTCTGAGACAGCCAGAGAGAGGAGGAGGATGTTAGTGGGTGTGTGGAGCTGCCTGAAATGACACAGAAAAGCAGAATTAAAACAGGATTTTATCTGAAAGGTAAAATAATCCAAATAACTTTTTTTACTACATTTGTTTTCTTATCTTCCACATCGATAGAATAGATAACACTGCAATGTGTGTACAAATATTTAGAAAGTGTAATTTCAGCAGGTGCCACATTATTCCACAGAAGTTTGATTATAATTTACTTGTAAATGTACAACGAGGAAAAAAGAGCAATTTATGTTAACAAGTCTTTATCTGCCTGTAGTGGGAGACTGAGATGATGACGAGCAGGTTGAGCATCACAGTGAGCACAGAGATGGAGGACAGCACGACCTGAAGGAGCACAAGTTCAGACAAAGAAGATACAGGCTTCTTGCAGGAGCTGTTTGAGAGATGTGGAAAGCAGAGCTCTACTCCATCTTGCATCTCCATCATCAGAGACCTGCAAAGAGCTGCAGCTCTGACTGCTTTCTGGAACAAACTTGGTTATATAGCTGATACTTCTGTACTCAGCTCTATCTCTAACACCTCCCCTCCTCTTTCTCAGGTGGACATCGATGTCCCTCCTTCCTCCCTCTTCACAACCAATCACCACCTTCATGATCTTCCTTGCATCCCTGCTTGTATTGGTGTCACTCTCTCTTATGATTCTAGTTTTGTTTTAAAGAGAAGGAGGCATATTCCAACTAAAGAGTCCAGTTTTATCCTTTTTAGCACCACGTAATCAATACTGGCTGGAGATGGAGTAATGAAATCACTAATAAAGTCACTGTTTACGTCAGCTCGTTCTTTTCAGTAAAAGGAAAGAATATGATTTATTTCCAAATCGAAGCAACATATAATTTGTTTTGAAACTATGTAACTGTTAGCTAACATTTCCGTGCCATTCATTTTGTTACTAGCATCTCGAAGAGCCTGTTTAACAGCACCAGCCTCTCATTGGTCATTACTGTGCCATACGAGCCAGGAGGGCTGCTCATCCTGATTATGTTTCTCCACCTTTAACTCATCCACCACACGAGTGTTTAAGGAACACAGTGAAACTATAGAAACCGAGAGGAAATGTCCCCCAACACCCAGTAGCGATATTTGATCAAATATAAGGATTTATCAGTAGTTCTCACTGTCTAAGTAAATCTTAAATCTCGAATGTAGGGCACCACCTTCGAGTGAAGGAAAAACAAACACAGAATCTTGGGATTCCGGCAAATAAAATTAATATTTCAATAAATAATCAGTCTCATATCTCGCTACTTTCGTAAAGCCTTAGAGACACCAGGATCACCTGTAAGCAGACAAGCAGAGAACAAACACACAAACAAACAAACAAAAAAGCACAAGCAGCAGCAATCTCATATAATACAACTGTGGATACAGATGACCTTAAAGCACAGGACAACACAACAACTGATTAGCGAGCATGCTACTGGGCTAATGAATGTGTGTGTGAGTGTGTGTGTGTGTGTGTGTGTGTGTTTGTGTGTGTGGGTGTGTGTGTGCATGAACATGCAATACACATAGATGGTCCCACATAATAACCATGCTTAAATATCAGTGTATAGGGCCACAAACCCCCCCCCCCCCAGAAGCAATCAGAAGCAGGCCGAGAGGGCCCCCAGACCCAGGCCACCAACAGCCCCAAGGAGCACAGAACCCGGGAAGCCCACCGTAGGGACAACCACGCATCCACCCAGAAGACAGCAGAGGAAGCCCCTGGACAAAGCCTCCACAAGCATAGGGCAGAGGCCCCTCAGTGACCAGAGGTGGCAGCCTACCAGCCCCGCCAGGCCCCCACCACCTAGACACGGGTCGTGCACCGAAACCGGTCCCCGCGAGCCCGAGCGCCACCCAACCCCCTGGCAGAGGCCCCGCTCAACACCCGAGAGGGCCAGGCGCCCCAGACAGCCAACCGCAGTGGCCCAGCGCACGCCCCAGTGCCCCTGGGCAAGTGCCCTGGGAGTCAAGACGTGCCCACAGGTGGGTGAGGCCGCAAGCAGCGGGGAGAGGCAATGCCCACCCCCCATCAGGAACAGCACAAGCAGGCCAGAGGACAGGTAGACCCAGACCCAGACCCAGTCACCCCATAAGTCATATAAAAAAAAGAAAAAAAAAAGATATTAATTAAGAAAATTACAAAAATACAAAAACAAATAAACACACATCCACACATACTCGCACAGCACATGCATCCATCCCCCAACTCCTCTGGGGTGTGGCGAAGCTGGCACATCCGGGGGCCAGCAGCTCCCCAGCCACCACAGACCCAGAACCAGCAGGACAACTCCTCCTCCTGGCCCCTCTCGCCCCAGGCAGCAACCAGGCAACAGGGGTGCGGGAAGACCCCTCCCCTCGCCCCTCTGGCTCTTTGATATTTTCTAATAGTGAGCATTTAAAATTGAGGGGCAGGCAACCTTGTGGAACTGGGAGCGTGGCCCTCCGGGCAGCCTACATACTCAAAGAGCCCCACCCACCAGATACCACTCAGTGCTATCACCCCCCAAAACCTAATGTGTGTGTGTGTCTCATGAGTAGTGATGTCTAAGGTGTAATTAAAACAAGGGCGGGGGGCTGCAGAGCGCAGCAAAGGGGACCACCTACGTGGACCCATCCGCTGCACCCCACAGAACACACCCGCCCTCAAAACCCTATGTGTGTGAATGTATGCTGTGTACAGGAGCCAGAAGGGAGAGGGGTATGGGGATCTAGAAGACTGAGAGGGCAGCCACATGATGGCTGCAATAGGCACCCCTTTTCCCTGGGACCCGCCACAGAGCAGGAGGGCTCGATGTTCACCAGGTCCGGGGGCCGCAGCGTATTCGGGGAGCCACTTGGCAACCCGAAGGCACCCACCCGCCCCACCCCAGACGGCCCCTACAAATAAAGAAAAGAACAAAACAAACAAAAACAAACCACGCAGTCACTCCAGTCATAGCAGTCCGGGCCTGAGACCCACCATCACCCAGGCCCACCCAAGCCACCCCCAACCGGGGAGAAGCACCGCCACACCCCACCGCACGCCACCACACCCCAAAAAAAAGAACAACCTGCAGACACATCAGAGATCCCAGAGCAACCAGCCCAAAACTACTTCAAGCTTCCTGAAGAACAATGAATCCGCAAATTCAGTGCATTTCATCAGGATAATGATTCATTCATGGTTCCAGAGTCAAAACGTGGTAACAAACATGGCGAGAGGACGCTGGCGTATTTTGGCTGCCGCTTCTCCCTCTAAAAGCTCTCTCTTTTGCTGCTGTTTTTTTTTTTTTTTATATTATTTTCTTTCGTCACTGCTTCCAGTAGCTACCTACATTTTAAATCTGCTTCTCAACCGGCTGATCAAAGCTAACTATTACGAAATTATTACGGACTACCTACCTCCCTGGATCTCACAAATAAACTCACACGGTGTTGCTGGGCTACTGCTTCAGAACCCCTCTCGGTGCTGAGTGCGTTAGCTCGGTCACTTACCGATGTTGAAGGACTTCTACCTCTGGATCCATCGCCGTAACCTGGTTGAAGGTAAACCCGGAGGGGCCTCCACTTGTACCTGTGCGGCTAAACAGGCCCTCTCTACTGGCCGGGGCCGCTGCCTTCCTTTCCGAGCTATACCTAGCTACCTTAAAGCAGACGTCTTCCATCGCCGCTCAGTTGAGGGTAGAGATCCGGGCAGATTTCCATCTGTCTCGGTGCAGTTAGCCCCTGGCTGGCAGGGACCGCTACCTCCGACCCGAGCAGGCTCCCTAAGCTAGCCGGCCTTTAGTTAAGACTAGTTTTATTTAGTTCCTCCCCTTCCTCGCCACATTAAGTTAATATTTCAATTAATAATCAGTCTTATTTCTCTCTACTTTCCTGAATTCTCGTTTGGTTTGACAGACATTGCGTAAAGACAGCATACAACACAACCTGTTGATTATATATCTGAACTATTTATTAAAACGACATGACCAAAGACATGAACCTTAAAACAAACAGGAGATATGCGTTGAATATGGGTGATTATATAAAACACTTAGTGAATTGAAAATAAAATAGGGGGGAATGGAGAGGTACTCAAATAGTTTAGGTTTGTTTACTATTTGTAGCTAAAGACTGACATTTTGGATTCATTTATCATTTTAACAGTGAAAACCTCACCGTACAGAATGACAAAATTGTCCAAGTGTCGGAAGTTGGTTGGTTTCTGACCAACTCTGATGAGGTGAACTTAAGTTCACAGAATGTTAACAAAAAGTTGACAGGCTTGATGCTGGCTTTCTTGGTAGGAAAAACTATGTGATAACATGCAGCTGTACAACAAGCCTAATAGCTTCTCTGCTGCTAAAGCGGCGTCGACGTCACTTCCTTGATCTGGGAGCTTCAATGTAAGATGAGGGTTGATCTACTACTGTAGACAACAAAGTACAGGTGCTGGTCAACGAATTAGAATAATTTGAAATAGTGCAATCAATAAATTCTTTGAATGCATTTTTCGTGCAGAAAGCAAATCAGGTGTTCACCGCACCTGTCCTACTCGTTAGACTAATCACAGAACTCGTTACCTGTAAAAAATTTGCTCAGCTGATCTTTCCAAAAGGCCCATTTAGGCCATTTAACTGTGACACTGTTGTTTTATTGAATTAGAATAATGGAGAAACCGTTTCATTGAATTAGAATAATTTTTATTATAATTAGAATCATCACTTTCTCAGTATTTTGTGGCTGCCCCCTTGGCTTGTATGACTGCCTGAAGTCTCCGCGGCATCGATTTGACCAGCTTGTCGCAAGTTTCCGCACTCACAGCTTCCCAGGCAGTGGCGATGTTCTGCTTCAGTTGGTCCAGCGTAGTAGGCTTTCTGTCGCGAATTTTCCGCTTGACGATGGCCCAAAGGTTTTCAATGACATTGAGGTCAGGCGAGTTGGCCGGCCATGCCAAAACTTCAAGCTGTTTTTTAGTGAACCAATCTTTGGTCGACTTTGCCGCATGAGCCGGTGCAAGATGCTGTTGAAATATGAAGTCTTCTTCGCCGAACTGTTCCTCAACAGTCGGAATCAGGAACGTTTCCAGAACATCTTGATACAGTATATCAAGATGTTCTGGAAACGTTACTAAAACGTTACTACTACTAAATATTAAGGGGATGGAAAACACATTTTTGAATGCTTAAACAGGCTTTCTGTGATGATGATTTCGTGACTTTGGCATTGTGAGATAAATGAAATTAAACTGAATATATTGAATACATTTCCTGCCAGAACTTTACATGATTATTTCGTCCAATACTTGAAATACATTGTAATCTTGTCCTACAGTATGATGGCCTGACAGGAGCCAGGCTGCAATATCTGAAGAGTTAATTATGATAAGACACCGGCGATGTGGCTGCTCTCTTCCTGGTCGTCTGGTGTTATGAGAGGAAAACAGAGCTTCTCACTCTCGGCCACAGTCACTGGCCAAGCCTTCGTCCCACAGGGCCTCCCGCTGGCCTAAGGTGCACATAACAAGTATTAATCCTGGTCTTGCTGACTATTTAGGGTACAGGCAGGTATAAATCATGTCAATAATCCCATACAAACAAACAATTAACAAAATACCCTGTGACAACACCTAGAGGGTGTTATACTTAAAGTGAAGAAGACACACACAGACTGACAGAGAAAAGCTGTCAGCAAGAGCAGGCCTAGAGAGGGAAATGCAGACCTCTTGTGGCTGAGAGGATGACTGAAGAACATAATTTTAACCTGATGTTCTAAACCGGTATAGTTGTGACCAACGTAGTTTCTCCAAAGTTCATTGAACAGGATTATCTCTGTTAATAAATGTGGGGAGAGCTAAAAAAAAAATGAAACCTGAGCTATCCTTATCAGTAATTAATGTTAAAATGTCCTACACCTGGCAACAGAGACAATGTGAATATTAATTTCACTCTGAATGGTAACTCTTCCTGACACTATGAAGTGAAAAAACATGAAGAGTTACCATCATCATTGTGAGTCCACAATAATCTAACCCTTCTAATAAATTGTAATCTTGTCCTACAGTATGTTGGCCTGACAGGAGCCAGGCTGCAATATCTGAAGAGTTAATATAAATTTAACTGCTTTTCTAAACCAGGGATAGAACAGTGCATAAATCATTGGGTTCAAACAGGAGTTTAAATGGAACAGATAGTAAACAAAGGAGGCAGAGGAGCTATTGAGCAAATCAGCCTCGGCAAGAGAGACGCAGTAATATGGGCAGAAACATATTAGAAAGACAATCATGAGAACACCAAGAGTCCTGGCTGCTTTTAACTCAGATTTCTTTGTTTTCATAGTGACTGAAAGTTGGAGTTTGGCAGCTGTAACATGAGAGCGCATGGCACGAGCCTGAGACACAGCCACCACAAATACTCTCATATACAGAACGGTGATGACAGTAACTGGAAGAATGAAGGTTAAAACAAGATCTACACTTCCTGAAATGTCATCAATAAAAATCAGACATTCTCCATAACAGGAATTGTGTTTGCCTAATAGAGTCAGGTCATCTTTTACAAATAAAAGGCTGTATAGAGCAGAGTAGAGCCAACACAGACACACACAGAGTTTAACTATTCTCTCAGTCACTCTGGTTGGGTAATGCAGAGGGTCACAGATTGCGACATAACGGTCAATTGATATGAGCACCATGTCTCCTACTGAGGCAGAAGTGATGATGAAGGAGAAATAAATGAAAATAAAACACGTGAGGTCACCAAGATACCAGCAGGATGTATTTCGGATAATTCCCGCTGGCATTGACAGGAGACCCACAAGAAAGTCTGAGACAGCCAGAGAGAGGAGGAGGATGTTTGTGGGTGTGTGGAGCTGCCTGGAAGGAGACAGAAAAGCAGAATTAAAACAGGATTTTATCTGAAAGGTAAAAAATGACAAATATTTTTTTACAACATTTGTTTTCTGATCCCCCACATCTATAGAATAGATAACACTACAATGTGTGCACAAATATTTAGAATGTCTAATTTCAGCAGGTGCCACATTATTCCACAGAAGTTTGATTATAATTTACTTGTAAATGTACAACGAGGAAAAAAAGAGCAATTTATGTTAACAAGTCTATCTCTGCCTGTAGTGGGAGACTGAGATGATGACGAGCAGGTTGAGCATCACAGTGAGCACAGAGATGGAGGACAGCACGACCTGAAGGAGCACAAGTTCAGACAAAGAAGATACAGGCTTCTTGCAGGAGCTGTTTGAGAGATGTGGAAAGCAGAGCTCTACTCCATCCTGCATCTCCATCATCAGAGACCTGCAAAGAGCTGCAGCTCTGACTGCTTTCTGAAACAAACTTGGTTACATAGCTGATACTTCTGTACTCAGCTCTATCTCTAACACCTCCCCTCCTCTTTCTCAGGTGGACATCGATGTCCCTCCTTCCTCCCTCTTCACAACCAATCACCACCTTCATGATCTTCCTTGCATCCCTGCTTGTATTGGTGTCACTCTCTCTTATGATTCTAGTTTTGTTTTAAAGAGAAGGAGGCATATTCCAACTAAAGACTCCAGTTTTATCCTTTGTAGCCCAACATAATCAATACTGGCTGGAAATGGAGTAATGAAATCACTAATAAAGTCACTGTTTACGTCAGCTCGTTCTTTTCAGTAAAAGGAAAGAATATGATTTATTTCCAAATCGAGGCAACATATAATTTGTTTTGAAAATATGTAACTGTTAGCTAACATTTCCGTGCCATCCATTGTGTTACTAGCATCTAGAAGAGCCTGTCGTTTAACAGCACCAGCCTCTCATTGGTCATTACTGTGCCATGCGAGCCAGGAGGGCTGCTCATCCTGATTATGTTTCTCCACCTTTAACTCATCCACCACACGAGTGTTTAAAGGGGAACTCCGGGGCATTTGAAGCGCAATCCCATCGCTAGAGGGTGTCAAATACTGACAGTAGGACACAAGATTGGTGCAAATCGGCGCTCCCTGTGCGGCGATTGCGCTGTTTGCGCAGCCTGTCATGCTAGCCAAATACGTGGTGGCCAAGGGGCAAATAATAAACCTTCCACGTAAAACAACAACTTGCAAACTGCAGAAACGTCACACCACTTTATAAACCATCCGACAATAAAGTCACAAGCCTTACCATCAAAACCATATGCATGGTTCTCACATTACTGTCATGGGGACGTTACAAAACAACTTTATAAACAGCATGTCACTTACCGGTTGTTGGTATGCGCGCGCAAGTGAAAGCCCAAAAGAGTCAATGGACGATATTCCCATATACAAAGCAATTATCTTATCTAGAAAAACTGCGTTCAAGTATTTAAAACATTACAACAATACATGCCCAGTAATATTGTTGTAATATTTTAAATACAAACAGCGCAATCGCCGCACAGCGAGCGCCGATTTGCACCAGTCTCTGTCCTACTGTCAGTATTTGACAACCTCTAGCGATGGGATTGCGCTTCAAATGCCCCGGAGTTCCCCTTTAAGGAACACAGTGAAACTATAGAAACCGAGAGGAAATGTCCCCCAACACCCAGTAGCGATATTTGATCAAATATAAGGATTTATCAGAAGTTCTCACTGTCTAAGTAAATCTTAAATCTCGAATGTAGGGCACCACCTTCGAATGAAGGAAAAACAAACACAGAATCTTGGGATTCCGGCATATAAAATTAATATTTCAATAAATAATCAGTCTCATATCTCGCTACTTTCGTAAAGCCTTAGACGCACCAGGAGCACCTGTAAGCAGACAAGCAGAGAACAAACACACAAACAAACAAACAAAAAAGCACAAGCAACAGCAATCTCATAATACAACTGTGGATACAGATGACCTTAAACCACAGGACAACACAACAACTGATTAGCGAGTATGCTACTAAGCTAATGAATGTGTGTGTGAGTGTGTGTGTGTGCATGAACATGCAATACACATAGATGGTCCCACATAATAACCATGCTTAAATATCAGTGTATAGGGCCACAATTCCCCCCCCCCCCCCCCCACAGCAATCAGAAGCAGGCCGAGAGGGCCCCCAAACCCAGGCCACCAACAGCCCCAAAGAGCACAGAACCCGGGAAGCCCACCGTAAAGGAAGCCCCTGGACAGAGCCTCCACAAGCATAGGGCAGAGGCCCCCCAGTGACCAGAGGTGGCAGTCTACCAGCCCCGCCAGGCCCCCACCACCTAGACACGGGTCGTGCACCGAAACCGGTCCCCGCGAGCCCGAGCGCCACCCAACCCCCTGGCAGAGGCCCCGCTCAACACCCGAGAGGGCCAGGCGCCCCAGACAGCCAACCGCAGTGGGCCAGCGCACGCCCCAGTGCCCCTGGGCAAGTGCCCTGGGAGTCAAGAAGTTCCCACAGGTGGGTGAGACCGCGAGCAGCGGGGAGAGGCAATGCCCACCCCCCATCAGGAACAGCACAAGCAGGCCAGAGGACAGAAAGACCAAGACCCAGACCCAAGTCATATAAAAAAAAAGAAAAAAAAAAGATATTAATTGAGAAAATTACAAAAATACAAAAATAAATAAACACACATCCACACATACTCGCACAGCACACATGTTTTTTGTTTTTTTTTTATATTTTTTTTTTGTCACTGCTTCCAGTAGCTACCTACTTTTTAAATCAGCTTCTAAACCGGCTGATCAAAGCTAACTATTACGAAATTATTACGGACTACCTACCTCCCTGGATCTCACAAACAAACTCACACGGTGTTGCTGGGCTACTGCTTCAGAGCCCCTCTCGGTGCTGAGTGCGTTAGCTCGGTAACTTACCGATGTTGAAGGACTTCTACCTCTGGATCCATCGCCGTAACCTGGTTGAAGGTAAACCCGGAGGGGCCTCCACTTGTACCGGTGCGGCTAAACTGGCCCTCTCTACTGGCCTCTCGCTGCCTTCCTTTCCGACCTATACCTAGCTCCCGTTCAGCAGACGTCTTCCATCGCCGCTCGGTTGAGGGTAGAGATCCGGGCAGATTTCCATCTGTCTCGGTGCAGTTAGCCCCTGGCTGGCAGGGACTGCTACCTCCAACCCGAGCAGGCTCCCTGAGCTAGCCGGCTTTACGTTTGTCTGTGCCTGAATTAATTTCGGCCTCCAATCTGACGGGCCCAGGCGGGCTAGTCTCTCCATCTACCACGCTGTGGCTGTTGATCCTGGTCCATCATCTGTCTTTTCGCATTTTACAGCCACCATCCACCTCCAGCAGTGTTTGCCTCCTCACAGCGTCGGGTCATGGAGCTCCGCTATACATCCATGCAGCTCCGCCAGCTAATTACCCAATTACCTCCTTCCACCGAACTCACCACCACACTAAAACTACACCGACTTCTTCTCCGTCCTCGCTACATTCACCGAGGCTCCCGCCGCAAGTTTATTTTCGATGCCACCACCATAAACAGGATTCCATCACTGTGGTCTGACCACAGCTCCCGCGCCAGCTCCCCCACGTCCTCATCGCGTCATCACAACAACACACGTCATCAGAACAGGCTAAACGCCATCACCTTTAACCTCCACCCTATCCCTACTTCCGCCCCATCAATTCCAAAACAAAACTCGCCCTCTTCAACACAAGATCCCTCTACAATAAAAGTCTCATTCTCAATGAATTTATCATCGACAAACAACTCGACCTTCTCTGTCTAAACGAAACCTGGCAAAAACCCTTGGATTACTTTTCACTCAACCAAACTACCCCTGCTGGATTTTCATACCTGGACAACCCACGTTCCGAGGGCAAAGGAGGGGGCATTGTTGCCATCTACCATCACGACCTCCAACCCCGCCCACTCTCCATCCCTGCCGCTAAATCTTTTGAACACCTGGCTTTCAAACTCCCTGGCCCTAAACCTCTCATAATTTCAATTATTTACCGCTCCCCCAAGCCCAATCCATTATTCCTATCAGACCTCTCTGAATTCATCATTGCACTGTCCTCCATCTCGCCATCTGTTTTACTCCTTGGTGATTTCAACCTCCACATTGACTCCCCGGACTGTAAACATGCCATGGACTTTCTGGACCTACTCAACTGCTTCAGCTTCACCCAACACATCAATTTCCCCACCCATAACCGTGGACACATCCTAGATCTGGTTTGCTCTACCGGCCTCCACATGCACAACATCTCCAGCACCGACCTCTCCATCTCCGACCACCTGGCCATCACACTCACTATTGACATTTCCGCTCCCCAACCAAAACAGGACCGCACAATAACTTTCCGCAACCTGAAGTCCGTCTGCCCAGTCGCTCTTTCCACCTGCATATCTAGCACTCTCTCCGGCCTCCCCTTCTCTACCAATCCAACCCCCATGGACCTCGTTAACATCTACAACAACACGCTGTCTACCTCTCTCGCTGTCTACCTCTCCCGTGGAAAACCAAAACTCTCAATTTCATTCACTTATCCCCCTGGTTCACCCCGGAACTTCATAAACTCAAAAAACAACTCAGACAGTTAGAACGATTAATCAAGAAAACCGGTCTCACAGTTCACGCCCTCGCCTACAAAGATCTCATGCACCTCTACAAGTCTGCACTTAAAAAAGCCCGCTCTGTCTACTATTCTGGCATCATTCACTCTGGATCCTTCAACCCACGCACTCTCTTTTTAACCATAAAGAAACTCCTCAAACCCCAGGACAATATCTCATCCACATTCACCCTGGAGAAATGCAACAACCTCCTATCATTTTTCCACTCTATATAGTCGGTAACGCAAGACGCAAAGCAAGACGCAAAGCAAGACGCAAGAAGAAACGCAAGCCCTTGCGCGGTTGCAAGCCCCCCATTGCGAGCTTGCGTGTGTCACCTCAATTTTCTAAACTTCACGCAAGAAAAGACGCAAGCCTACTACTTGAAAACGACATACTCATCGATCAGACAGCATGCAGAGCGTTTACACACAGTGCACTTCACTCCTGCCCGAGCCGAAATCAGCCAGCCTGAAAAGCTGATTTCGCTTAAGCTATAAACTCTGTAAATATATAACTTTAGCAACATTTGAAACATTTTCAGGCGAGAAAGTAGTCGTTTAGACCCCCAAGGTGTTGAAAATCTGACAAAATACCGGCTATTTACAAGAAGAAGAAGCATGAATCCACTCGAAGAGGTCCTGGCGGTGAATTTCCTTTCATCATAGTAGGCTTGTCATTGAAAAAACCCGCTACTCCACCTACTGTCCTGGCGGTGAATCGCCACGCAGCACACGCAAGCGCTGGCAAAGCTAAATGAAGTATAAATGTCTCGAGCCATTAACATACGCGCAAGAAGAAAGCGCAAGGGCAGTTAAAAGAAGTATAACTCAGCCTTAAGATTGATAATATACACAACCAGCTCGTCACCTCCACTGCCACCACCCCCAACTCTGAACCTCCATTTCCCTCGTCCCCCGACCACCAGATTTCCATCTTCTCCCCCATAACCACAGCTGACCTCTCCAAAATACTCTCCACCATGAAATCATCCACCTCCCCTCTGGACCCCATGCCTTCTGAGCTTGTCAAAGCCTGTTTCACCTCCCTCGCCCCACTCATCACGGACACCATCAACTCCTCCCTTACCCCCGGCACCGTCCCCTCTCCTCTTAAACTTGCTGCCATCACCCCCCTCCTTAAAAAAAACTGGCCTTGACCCTGACGACCCCAACAATTTCAGGCCCATCACCAACCTCCCATTCCTCTCAAAAATTCTGGAAAGAGCCGTCGCAGCACAATTAAAGCAATAACTCCTCTCCAATAACCTGTACAAAACATTCCAATCTGGCTTCAGAACCCATCACAGTACCGAAACAGCACTTTTATAAGTGACCAATGACCTCCTACTCTCCTCCGACTCCGGCTCTCTCACCATTCTCCTCCTCCTCGACCTCAGTGCTGCCTTCGACACCATCAATCACTCCATCCTCAACCGTCTGAAAGCCATTGGCATCATCAACTCCGCTCTCTCCTGGTTCACCTCCTACCTGTCTGAAAGACTACACTACATCTCCATCAACAACCACAAATCCCTCACCACCCCTGTCTCACACAGAGTTCCCCAAGGCTCAGTGTTCGGACCAATCCTCTTCATCCTCTACATGCTCCCACTAGGTCACATCATCTGCCACAATGGTCTTCACTTCCACTGTTACGCCGACGATACCCAGCTATATATCACCACCACTGCCATTACTCCTACCATTCTCTCCACCCTCACCAACTGCCTCACCGACATCAAAGCCTGGATGAATCACAACTTCCTCAAACTCAACAGCAATAAAACTGAAATTATTATCTTTGGCCCAAAATCCACCCTCCCCACCTCCCAGCATTTCTCACTCTGCATTGATGGTCACTCCGTCACTCCCTCCCCCCTGGTCAGAAATCTCGGCATCATCATGGACCCCACACTCTCCTTCAAATCCCACATAAACCATGTTACCAAAATAGCCTTCTTCCACCTCCGCAACATTGCACGTCTTCGCCCTACTCTCTCCCCCTCAGCTGCCGAAACACTCGTCCATGCCTTCATCACCTCCAGACTCGACTACTACAATAGCATCCTGTATGGCCTCCCCTCCTCTGCTCTTCAAAAACTGCAATATGTTCAAAACTCAGCCGCCCGACTGCTTACTCACTCCCCCTCCAGAGAACAAATCACTCCCA
Source organism: Odontesthes bonariensis (assembly GCF_027942865.1). NCBI lineage: Eukaryota > Metazoa > Chordata > Actinopteri > Atheriniformes > Atherinopsidae > Odontesthes > Odontesthes bonariensis. Next base: position 31,764,221 of record NC_134517.1, on the reverse strand, counting down.
TCCTTCATCAACTTCACTGGCTTCCAATAAAACAGTGAATCAACTTCAAGATCCTTCTCATCACCTACAAAGCCCTCAACAACCTAGCAAACCTCCTCCACTGCTACTGCCCCACTCGACGTCTCCGCTCCTCTGATGCCAGCCTCCTCACTCCCATCACCAAGACCAAGTACCGCACCCTTGGGGACAGAGCCTTCTCCATCGCTGCCCCTACCCTTTGGAACTCCCTGCCCCCCGCCATCCGGAACTCCGATACACTCCCCGCATTCAAAAGGCAGCTCAAAACCCACCTGTTCAAAATAACCTACAACACCTGATAAAATGTGCCAATCAATGAGGTGGCGACCTCGTTCGACGCGGTTGCGTCTTGCCGCTGCCTTGCAGCCACATTAGCTTTGTCTCCCTGGTCTCCCAGATGGTTGAGAAAGGCATACATGCTTGGAGTTGGTTTTAAGTTTTTTTGTATAAATTGTTTGTCCTGAGTTTTGTATTTTCTTTTTCTCCTTCAATTTAGTCAATTGTGGTTTGTTGTTGAATCGGTTTATTACTTTTCAGTTTTGTTTTCTTTATTTCTGCATTTTCTAATTCTTTCTTTTTCGGCTGGTGGTGGCGGTGCTGGTGTCTTGGTGGTGGCCTCCCCATTTCTGTTTAGTTTGCTGTGTAAGCAGGTCTACTTTGGAGTGTGTGTCTGACACATGGGTGATTTTTGTTGTTTTTCTTTATTTTGGTGGGCCCCTTGTTTGCACTAGCTCTTGTCCACTCACTTGGCCCCAGCATTAATTCGATTTCACTTTTGTGAGTGTGATTCCTTTTAACTAAGCTTTTATAGATGAATAAAAGTTGTATTTTTAAACCTTGAAGCTCGTCTCATGCTGCCTGAGTGACTTACCTGTGTGCATTTAATATGGCAAACTAATTCTCTGGGTGCAATTCCCAGGGTGGCTTTGTTGGTTTTCCTTGTTTTCCCTTTAGTTAAGACTAGTTTTATTTAGTTCCTCCCCTTCCTTGCCACATTAAGTTAATATTTCAATTCATAATCAGTCTTATTTCTCGCTACTTTCCTGAATTCTCGTTTGGTTTGATAGACATTGCGTGAAGACAACATACAACACAACCTGTTGATTATATATCTGAACTATTTATTAAAACGATATGACCAAAGACATGAACCTTAAAACAAACAGGAGATATGCGTTGAATATGGGTGATTATATAAAACACTTAGTGAATTGAAAATAAAATAGGGGGGAATGGAGAGGTACTCAAATAGTTTAGGTTTGTTTACTATTTGTAGCTAAAGACTGACACCTTGGATTCATTTATCATTTTAACAGTGAAAACTTCACCGTACAGAATGACAAAATTGTCCAAGTGTCGGGAGTTGGTTGGTTTCTGACCAACTCTGATGAGGTGAACTGAAGTTCACAAAATATTCACAAAAAGTTGACAGTCTTGACGCTGGCTTTCTTGGTAGGAAAAACTATGTGATAAAGTGCAGCAGCTGAGGTTAAAAAAGTGTGACGTAAAAAGACATGAATGACGAGGGACGAACGAAAACACAAAATGTAGATCTTTCTACTACTTCATTCTGTTTCTTTCTTTGTTAAGATTTTCTTCTTCCTCCTCATCTTTCTATCCTGTCTTAGTCTTTTCATCTTCATCTCAGTTCTGAACTTTCTTCTTCTGCATCATTCATTCTCTCCGCATCATTTCCTTATTCTGGGTCTCTAACTTCTTCATTTGTCTGGATTTTGGATCGCGGGTACCGGGGTTTGAATTGCGGAGGCGGGGGGGTGACAGTTTCTGTCACACCGCGGTGAGGTCAAGTGGGTTTTTGTCTCATCTCCATGTCATGTCTTGTTATTTCTTGATTTATTTTGAAAGATTAACTCTCCCTCTCGTTTCAGGTCACTTGCCCTTCCTCTCGTGTTCCAGTCTGATTGTCTTATGAATGATTCCACCTGTTCCCTATTAACCCTGTGTGTATAAGAGTGTGCGTCTCCCCTTGTCTTGTGCCGGTGTGTTGTATTTGTTGATCTAACGTGCGTTCACTCTTGCCATTCCAAGCCATAGCTAAAGCCTTGATCTAAGTCACCATTTGGTTGAATCCTCTTTTGATTATAATTTACTTGTTTATGAACAACGAGGAAAAAAGAGCAAATTATGTTAACAAGTCTATCTCTGCCTGTAGTGGGAGACTGAGATGATGACGAGCAGGTTGAGCATCACAGTGAGCACAGAGAGGGAGAACAGCACGACCTGAAGGAGCACAAGTTCAGACAAAGAAGATACAGGCTTCTTGCAGGAGCTGTTTGAGAGATGTGGAAAGCAGAGCTCTACTCCATCCTGCATCTCCATCATCAGAGACCTGCAAAGAGCTGCAGCTCTGACTGCTTTCTGGAATAAACTTGGTTATATAGCTGATACTTCTCTACTCAGCTCTATCTCTAACACCTCCCCTCCTCTTTCTCAGGTGGACATCGATGTCCCTCCTTCCTCACTCTTCACAACAAATCACCACCTTCATGATCTTCCTTGCATCCCTGTTTGTATTTGTGTAACTCTCTCTTGTGATTCTAGTTTTGTTTCAAAGAAAAGGAGGCATGTTCCAACTAAAGATCCCAATTTTATCTTTTGTAGCACCACATAATCAATACTGTCTGGAAATGGAGTAATGAAATCACTAATAAAGTCACTAACTGTTTATGTCAGCTCATTCTTTTCAGTAAAAGGAAAGTTTTATGTTTCTTCACTTACATTAACAGCAATAAATGATGACTTGAATCCCAAGATACAGTGAACAACTTATTTACTGTTCAAGTGCAAATTCAATCATACATATCAATCCGCCAAAGGTGCAATTAACCTGTAACTACATTTATCGCATTTACAAAAGTAGTTCCATTTTTCCTATAGAAAGTATAGCTGTACTTCCAAAACATATTTTATTATATTGAACTGTATTTTCAATACATCAATAAGCCACTATTATAAATGTAAACAGAACAAGATTACTAAATAATAAAATATTCTTATTTCCAACTAAGAAACAATCAACACTTTGCGTTTAATCAACTATAAGTCAAGTCTCTCAGGAGGTCTATGGCTCCTTTCAGGGTAACGACGTTCTGCGGCTGCAGAGACATTTACATGCCGACCCGTACAGTCCACAGTCTCTGTGTTATGCGTGTCACTATTACCAGCAGCACAACCTGGTGTTATGGCAATGTTTTCTGAGTCAGGGAGAGCAACTGAATCTTTTGGTTGGGTGATGACTCCTCCATCTGATATGTCCAAAAGTTGGTCAACGTGTCTACGCCAGACCATGGTGGGACCTACACTCACAGTGTATGACAATGGTCCTGTCCTTGAGAGTATCTCACCAGACTGCCATTTCTGGGTGGTACTGCGATAGTCTCTGGCAAGTACTTTCTGTCCAATATCAAAGGTTCTTAGCTTCCTTTGTAGTTGGCTGGAGGATCACTGTTTCTCTTGAACATGTTTGCGTATGTCAGGTTTTAATAAATCTAAGCGTGATCTCAAACTCCTTCCTATGAACAACATTGCAGGTATCTGTCCTGTTGTAGCATGTATGGTGTTTCTGTATGCCAGAAGGAAGTTGGCTAGATTGTGTTGCAAAGATACATCATCCCTTCTGCTTGCTTTCATGGACTGTTTAAATGTCTGTACAAAACGTTCTGCTAGTCCATTTGTAGCTGTGTGGTGAGGAGCTGAGGTAATGTGTTTCAAGCCATTTCTCTTGAGAAACTGTTGAAACTCATCCCCCATGAATTGACTGCCATTGTCACTCACCAACTGCAGGGGTAAGCCTGTGCAAGCCAAAAGCATTCTCAGGAGGTTCACAGTCTTCGTGGCAGTGGCCGTCTTGACTGATTTCAGGCCACTTCGAGTGTGTGTCGACCACTACAAAGAACATATGATCTAAGAATGGGCCTGCATAGTCAACATGTATGCATTACCATGGGGTGGAAGGCCACTCCCATGTGTGGACAGGTGCTGGCCGAGGTTGGCGCTGGTTCTGTTGACAACCCATGCAGAATTTAGCAAGATTTTCAATTTGACTGTCCATGCCAGGCCACCACACATGACTTCTGGCGAGGCTTTTCATTTTAACCACACCAAGATGTCCTTCATGCAGTGAGATTAGCACTCTGGACCGAAGTTTTGGCGCCACAACAACATGTGACCCCCACATGATACAACCTTGGCACACAGAAAGCTGGTTTTGCCAGTTGGCATATTTGTGGAGTTGGGTGTCCATGCATGCTGGCCATCCGTTCACTGTTGTAAAGGAATTTTATTATCCTGTTTACCTCATTGTCAATCTAACGTGTGTATGCAACGTGTGACTAAGCATTGTGTAGCCTTTTAAATGTATCATTATTCTTATCTGTTATCACATACACACACATCCTGTGTCCGTTCAACAATCCTTCAACACAACTGTGCGTTCCAATGAGCAACTGTGCTGATTGGCTGATGTGGAATGAGCCCTGTCATCAGTTACTTTCAGACTATATAAGACTGACACTGAGCCCACTTGAGTTGAAGATCTTCCCATGTTCAGTAATGAGCATGTTTTTGTGTGTCTAATAAATCTATGAAGGCTGCAACGACTTTGTTAAATTCTTCCGCCGTGCACTGAAAATTCCTCAACAACTTGGTGTCAGAAGTGGGATCCCCCGTTCACCCGTCGGGACCGGGATATCGGGGCTGATCACCTGAAATCCTCACAAACCTCGCTTAGGAGTTATGAGAGACGAGGACCGGAGTCCGCGGTCTCGGTCGGCGGCACAGGGATCCTCGAACCTGGCGGAGGAAACAATCTCCACACGGTGAGATATTTGTTCCAAATTATCCGGTAAAATTGTATGGGAAATAACTGAAGATTCAAATTTCCATGCTCGCAGAATCTGTAGACAATCATTAAATAGAAATTACATTTTTGTAATACTGTGGTCAGCTGCCTTCATAGTAAATGTGTGTCGCTGCTCTTTACCTCCTGGTAGCAGGACATAGCGTCTGGTAGGGGTGCGCGATCTGACGATATAAAATCGTGACTGGCGAGGAAGAGTGGAGAATCGCAGGCGATCTACCAAATTAGAGAAACCGTATAGATCGCCTTTCCCAATCAGCGCAATTTTTTTATTTTTATTTTTTTAATGCTGGTTCCCGCCGATGCGGCAGACGTAGGGCGTCCTTACGCTAGGCGTCCATTGTTCCGTCAACGCAAGCCGTATCCAACGCATTCAGTTCATTTTCAATGAAATCCGGCCGATCGTTGTCGCCGTGCTCGCAAAGCATGCTGGGATTCCGGCACGGCGAGCGGGGGACCTCCGGCACGTCAAAAAGTTGGGCTCGCTCGAAGTTTATGCAAATTTGCCACGGCAGACGGAGTGCGTTACCCAATGACAGTAGATCATGTAGGCGTGTCATGATAGGTTTGTCGTGAAGAAAGCATCGCGGAAAAAAAAAAAAAAAAAAAAAAAAAGGATGGAGGAGTGTTTAATTACTGCGGTTAGCGGATTCCCCGTTTTTATTTATTTATTTTTTTTAATTTTTTGGGGCTTTTTATGCCTTTAATGATAGGACAGTGTGAGAGAGACAGGAAGCAGGGGACAGAGAGATGGGGAAGACACGCAGCAAAGGGCCACTCGGTGCGGGAGTCGAACCGGGGCCCGCTGCATCGAGGACTAAGCCTCTATACATGGGGCGGCTGCTTAACCCACTATGCCACCGACCGCCCCAGATTCCCCGTTTTATTTGACCTATCCCTGCCGTCATACAGGGATACCAACATTAAAGACGAGGCGTGGAGGAAGATAGCTGAGATTGTGGGTGTCCCTGGTGGGTTGTGTGAACTGTACAAAATTACATGAACACCTTGCAAACATCATGGCCAGTAATGTATGCTAATGTAAATGGCTAGGTCATTCCCCTGGTTTTCTTCGTGGTGATGAGCTAGATATGTTATATTATGTATAGTAAAATAATGAATGAAATAAATGAAGGGCATCACTCAGTTTTTTTTCCCCTTTGTTTATTCACCCCTGAACGTTTCGGGTATTGCTCATGTCATTGCTATTGCTGGCAAGATGAACAGCAGCAGTGGCCAGAATGGCTGTGCTAAAATGATTGTAGGCGAATAAACACACCTAAAACATCAGGCAATTGTGTGAGCATCTCCACTTTTGCAGTAAAGTAATGACCATCAAGGAATAGAGGTTCAATCCAGTGCATTAAATTAGTTTTTAGAGGGAGAAACTTCGGTTGGTTAAAATCACAAGTTATTGACTTTCCCCCGGAGCCATTCTACCGTATGTTCTATCTACAACTTCGTATACACGCCCCTCTGTAGTAGCAACACGGCGACACTAGGCATCCAATCCGGCGAGTTAAGTTGACGTGACGGAACAATGGGCGCCTAGCGTTAACCCGAGCAATCGGAGCGAACTGTGCGTCGTGACACTTTCTTACACGCCTCCATGTTGTGTTTGTAAAAACTTAGAAAACGCATGGACAGCCATGGCTGAAAGCCAAGCCGACGAGCTGGTGAAGAAGAGGAAATCCACCTCTGTAATTTGGAATTGGTTCGGGTTTTCTTCTACCCTAACCCACTGCTGCTGGTCCACATCAGGAATGGGAACAGCAGCAGCGGCACCATCCACAGCACATCCATAGCGGCGCCCCGATTCGTTCCATGTGACTCCTCACCCCCTCCATACAAACCAGCACGGGCCGCTCAAACACCACCACCGCCACCACCTAACGAGAACACAGAAGAAGTATCGCATGTCAGGTTTGTGGGTTGAAGGTGAAGGTGGGGAAGGTAGGACACGGATGCGGATTAGCAAAGACATGGAACATGGGAAGTTAGGCAGGCAGGCAGGTCAGGTAGGGTAAGGCAACTTGAGGAAAAGCAATAATCTCACGAAGGAACACAAAGGACTGAAAACTTAGGGAGTGAGAGTGATTGGGGACAAGGTGCAGCTGGTGGGGAATAAACAGGTGCAGTGAGTGAACTAATTAACAGAGTGCAGGGAAAACTAAAGCTGGGCATACACTGTGCGATTTTTTTCAATCGCGTGATTCAGCTGCTGCTCATACTGTACGAGTGAATCGCAAGGGTTAAAACGTCACAGCTCACGATTCCTGTTCTCACACTGTACGACCCGATGGTCTGATGCGATCTGGCTGCTCACACTACACGACACGTCAGACTCGGTCGCCGGTCGCTGCCATGCTGTTCTGTTGTCTTTTTCTTCTTCTGTTGACAATTTTCTCTTCCGTGCCTATGTTTGCGCATGCGTAGTGTGACAAGATGAGGTCAATCGGCTCGTCCAGCTGCTTCAACTGTGCGAGAGCCTCACGAGGAGCGACCAGGATTTCAAACAAGTTTGATTTTCATCCGATCGATCGGGAGGTGGTCGGGAGGGCTTAATCGTTTGTCGTTACCCCATGTATACTACACGATGCGAGACGCACGATTGAGCCAAAACTCGGCCCGATCTCCAAAATAGTCGCACGAGTAAAAATCTTGTCGAAATCGGGCCAGAAATCGCACAGTGTATGCCCAGCTTAAGACATGAACCGAAACACAAAAACAGAACCTAAAACATGAAACTAAAAACGTAAGTCCATGGGCGTGACAGAGCCCCCCCCCCCATCAAGGGGTGGATCCCAGACGCCCCTAAAAAGTCTGAGGGTGGGAGGGAGGGGCTCGAAGCCGGTCAGACGGGGGACCAGAACTCTGGTGGCGTGGCTGCAGTGGCCGATCAGGCATGCGGTAAGAGTACCGGCTTCGGGCGGCAGGAGACGGTGGTCTGGCGGACGCCCAGACCTCCGACAACGTAGCAGCAGGAGGGGCCGGTGACCGTCCAGTAGGTGGCCGGACATCCGGCGACGTGGCAGGAGGCGTATAGGACTTCCCTTCCTGACCAATTAACTGTCCTTAGGTCCCTATATGTTCTTCAGAACCCGACTCCCCCTATTTCTCAACTTACTTCCACTGAGCTGCACCCAGACCTCGAATCAGTCCCGTCTTGTGTGTGGGCAAAATCCAAGTATGATGTGGCCTCATTAAGAACTGTGAACCCCTTGTGGTCAGTCCTAAGTCCTCCTACCGCCCCAGACGTGCCCAATATCCTCTCCGACCAGAAGCTATTGAAGGTATTCGCCCGTTTTTACATGCTTTAAAAAACATCGGGGTCATCAGAAATTGTGATGACTCCCCTGTCAACACGCCCATTCTCCCGGTTAAAAAGTACAGGCCCCACTGCTCCTGAGGAGTGGCGGTTTGTACAAGATTTGACAGCAGTAAATACTGCCATCCATGCACGAGCCCCCTTAGTTCCAAATCCTTATAACCTCTTGTCCAAAGTTCCCCCCCGATGCCTGCTGGTTAACTGTTGTTGATCTGTCCAACGCATTTTTTAGTGTTCCCATTCAGCCTGACTCCCAGCTCTGGTTTGCATTCCAATTTGATGGTAAAGGTTACACTTTTACCCGCATGCCCCAAGGGTTTGCCGAATCTCCCACAGTTTACAATACGACTCTTGCTGCCTCACTCTCCTCTTTCACACTCAGCCCTGGTTCTGCCTTGCTGCAGTACGTTGATGATCTCCTGGTCTGTGCTCCTACCCAAGAGCAGTGCAAGCGTGACACTGTGTCACTCCTTTGTCACCTCGCTTCTGAAGGTCACAAAATCAGTCGCTCCAAAATGCAGTTTGTGCAGCAGCAAGTGACGTTCTCTTTTCGCCTTAGAAAAGAGGGAAAGTCCCTTTCTCACAAACACACAGATGCTATTCAGTCTGCACCTAAACCCACAACCACAAAACAGCTGTTGTCATTTCTGGGACTACGCTCATATTGTCGTGCCTTTGTTCCTAACTATTCTGCTATTCCTAACTTCTCACTCGAGGCGTGCAGGATCCGCTGTACAATGGACTCCTGCAGCTGAGGAGGCTTTCACTGATTTGAAGCAAGCCCTCATGTCACCCCCTATTTTAGGCCTTCCCGATCCCTCTAAACCTTTTACCCAAACAGTGGATGAGCGCTGTGGCTGCATGACCTCTGTCCTCCTTCAAAAGCATGTTGACTGTCTTCGGCCCATTGCCTATTTTTCCGGTAAACTCGATTCAGTTGCTGCTGGACTCCCTACATGCCTTCGTGCTGTAGCTGCTGCAGAAAAGGCTGTGCTGGCTTCTCGTGACATTGTAGGCTACGCTCACTCTTTTGGTTCCCCATTCTGTGACTCATTTTATCTGAACATCGTACCTCTCACTTCTCTGTTTCACGTTTCCTGAGATACCACACTTGTCTGTTAGACATTCCTAATCTCACTGTGAAACGTTGCACAGGCCTCAATCCTGCCTCTTTGCTTCCCCTCCCTGACGACGGCACGCCCCACGACTGTTCTGCTGAGTTAGCACTGACCTGCACTCCCAGACCTGATTTGACTGATCTGTCCTGTCCAACTCAGACCTTGTTTTCTATGTTGATGGCTCCGCATCTCGTGACGGTCATGGCACCAACAGAGCTGCCTACGCCGTTTGCTCTGACCATCAAACTATAGTTTCTGGTTCTCTCCCCACTGACCACTCTGCTCAGGCTGCAGAACTGGTTGCTCTTACTGAAGCTTGCCGTCTCGCTCGAGATGAACGTGTCACTATCTACACCAACTCTCGCTATGCATTTGGTGTTGTACATGATTTTGGTGCCTTATGGAAACATTGCGGTTTCCTTAAATCTGACGGGAAACTCGTCCTCAATCACCATCTTATTTCACAGCTTCTGGACGCCATACTCCTCCCCACTGAAATTGCTGTCTGTAAATGCAGTGCACACAATAACGATTCTGACATTGTCTCCATAGGAAATGCCCGCGCTGACAGGGCAGCCAAGGCTGCCTCTCTCCTCCCACTTCCCTCACCTGTTTCCTCCTTGCTCTCAGCTCCCTTGATGGCTGAAAACTGGTTCACAAAAGGTTTCACACCAGTAGCACAGAAACATTGTGAAGCGTGTTTAACGTGTGCAACAAACAACACGCACAAATTTCAAATCTGGCGCGCACCAATCTCCCACTGGACCATTCGAACACATCATGATGGATTTTATTGAGTTAACACCCTCTCATGGGAAGAAATATTGTCTGGTAATGGTTGACATGTGGTCAAAATGGGTTGAAGCATTCCCCACTTCCCAAGCTGATGCCTCAGCAGTAGCTAGAACATTACTGGCAGAGATAATACCAAGATGGGGCATTCCCAAACTCAAAATACCTCGGTATTGACGCCAGAAAACACTGTGCTTACCACCCTGCCAGTGGCGGAGCTGTGGAGAGAGAGAATGGAACACTGAAGAACAAGCTGTCTTAATGTTGTGAGGAGACAGGACTTCCATGACCAAGAGCACTCCCTATGTCGTGGCTCACCACAGATTCAATCCCCTCGGAGACACAAAACACCACAACAGAGGAATCAGTTTAAAGGTTTTATTTTCATGGGTCAGCAGCCACACTGTGATAACAGGCAGGTCCCCCACCCCAAACCCAACCAAGAGTGGCACAGTTAATACCACAATACACCCCAAATTAGGCACATCAAAGCACAATCAGTCAGGAGTTTACGCACAGCAAACAGTTCATGCAAAGGTTCACGGCACACAACGGTCACAGCAATAGTAGTCCCAATGGCATAGTCGAGCCCAAATAAACACATAAAAAAGGGTATGCAACCGGCATTCCGACATCCCGTCACTCAGACATGACGCCACTGCGACATCCCGCCATTCCGACACTTTGATACCACCATTCCGACACTTTGATACCACCATTCCGACACTTGTTGGGAGCTGTCAGGGTCGGACTGGGGAAAAAAAAAAAATCGTCCCTGATGTTTGTAGATGTTTATATAGGGACAAAAGAAAACCTACAGTTTAGGCGAAATTAATTATTATTATTGTTTTTTTGTTGCTAATTTTAGTTGTATTTACCTAATTTTGAATGAAAAGTTAATAAAATGCTGTTGTTGATGTGGATCTTGTTGTTGTGTTGTTTGTTTGCATAGTGATTGTATGAGGATTGCACTTTAAGGTGCCCACTGGTTTCTTTAACCGTTGCTCTTTTTACGAGCAGGGAGGAAGTTTTGTGTGAGTTTATCCCTTAAGATCGGGGCTCACCTTCCTTTGTGGAGATGTCGACGGGCAATATTTTTAACAACAGCAGGTTGCGTGTCTTCCAACAGTTGTCACAGCCTTGAATGCGCGATGAAGATTGTAACTCGGCGCACCCCAATTGAAAACTAAAACCAACATTTAAATTTGGTATTCCTTTTGCAGCCACGTGCATTTATCTAACCTGCTGTCCCCTCCACAAGCACAAGGCATGCATGAATTAATTGAAGTCATCTCCGATTCTGTGTGGGCCGCGATCTTGTTAATGACTGAAATACGTCATGAAGCTTTTCGTTGAATTACATTTGATTTGTATAGGCCTAATATCGAAAAACTTGCACAAGATTTGATCTTTTTTTGCATCTTAACTCCCACGGTAACATAGGCTAAACATTGCATTTGCTGGTTTTCTGGTGCTGTGCTGTCTTTGCGATGCGCATCTCCGCTTCAATTTGACAGCATTCTCAGTGGTTTAAGGTAAAATAAATTGAGGCAATTGTCACAAAAACAAATAGCATCCGTTTTACACTGCCAAATGAAATATTGGCTACACAACGAGCCCCTCGTCAGCCCTCATCATCAGTAAATTTCTGAGTGGGTGCGATCAGTCTTGCTTGACTTGCGTGTTGGAATGTCTCTCTCTCGGGCATGTGCAGCCCTATTATTGCATGGCGAGCTGTCCGCACGTGTGGTGCTGAAATTGCGTGTCGGAATGGTGGTATGTTGAAAAGAAAAAATCATACCGCCATTCCGACAAAAGAAAAAATGAAATTCGGAATGACGGGACGTTTCATTTCTTAAAAAAATGTCACCATTCCGACAATTGAACGTCAATGTCGGTATGGCAGCATGTAACCATAAAAAAGAAAGAAAAATGCAGCAAAGTAATAGTCAAAAAATTACACCCCAACACAGCAATATCAGCACACGAGATATGGCACAGCAACACAAAGACTCAGATCACCGCATGCAACTAATGCTATAAATCACAGCACACCAATAGCACACCCCCCCCCCCCCCCCCCCCCGACCCCATAGGGACTACTACTCATGGATATAAGAGTAAACCAGCAACCAACACGGTAGCATAAAATGACACTCGTATATTACTCTATTCTACTCACACCAAGTCACTGACTTCATTTAGCAATGATGCGTTACACCATCGAAGAGGAGTTCACGGGGATCTGCTAGCACCAAGCAAATGCGCTGCTACCCAATACAGAGCAAAGAGTCCACGTCGGGTCGGCGGCTTTCCCACACCGACCCGAAAGAAAAAAACAAAGCAAACTTAGCTGTACCCCCAGTCCACGCATGACTCACCGATCCGACGTGGCGGCCGTGATACCAGGCGGAATAATGGCCCATGGATATCCCTTCACACACAGTCCAGCTCATCAGCCTCCAGCCACCAGACTTCCAGCAATACCTCCGCGACAATCCCTCTCATCCGCGTGAAGATCTCCAGTCTCTCGTCGCTGCCCTCCTGGCTCCTGACGCCGGCTCCGGTTTCCCTCCAGCACTCCTCGAGTCCCAGGCACCTCGGAACAAAACACATCTACTGGCACCAGGAGGAGACTAGCACATAGCTCATGCACGCCACGAGAACATAGGGAGAAGTAAAGCACTTTCCTTTAGCAGGCGTGCGATCATGCCCATCCTCAAATCGCCGTGAATCTCCTGCTGCTGCTTCGGCTGGTGGTGATGTCGTTGTGGTCGCATCAGCTGTGCTGGTTCCGTCGCCGCGCTGGCCCCAAGGAAAAGCCTCCCCAGTGACAAATCCCCCGCATATAAAAAGCATTTATCCCGCCCCGAATCAATCAGTCCCACCAATCTCATCAGTCCATCCTTTACAACCAATAATCCCCAGTCCATATATGGAGTCCATGTTAGTCCCAGCGATTACACAGTTGATACCAGGGACGTTGCCCAACAGAAAGTATACAACACAAAACCCAAAACGTGACACCTATAGTGCTTATGTACATGAGAATGCGTAAACGTACTAACTCCAACCTCAGTCCCTTTGAAATTCTGTTTGCAGGCCCGCCCCGGCTCGGCGTAGGACCACCCAGAACACCACCTCCAGACACATCGTTATGTTAAAATGACTTGCTAACCTATTGTGTTAATCCGTCTAAAACCGTAGCTGGAATCCGTTCACAGATAGCAGCTGCCCTTCCCAGCCCTGGTGACACCAACCTTCATGATCTGAAACTAGGGGACTGGGTCCTCATCAGAAACTTCCGAAGGAAGAAGTGGAACTCGCAGCGCTGGACCGGTGGCCGCTGGCCTTTTCAGATTCTCCTGACCACACAGACAGCTGTCAAAGTTGCTGAGCGAGCCACCTGGATTCATGCTTCACACTGCCAACCAGTCCCAGCTCTAGCCCCTGCTGACTCTTCATAGACTCCTACTCTGAGACCATTAACACCGCTGCATCGATCTCATACAAGATCAGTGTGTAAATTGTGTGCACACTGCAACGCGTGACGTGCCAAGTCACCACTGACCATGGAACGCAACAGACCTAGTACCTCTTAATCGAACAAAGAGGTCCTTGTCTGCACACAGCACAGCTGATAGATGTGCGTACAATGCTAGTCAAACTACCCACAATCACTATTTCTGTTCTTAAACCCTCGTGGAGTGATTTCTCTGATGCACACCTGGGCTGCGTCTTTTACTATAAAATTCTATGTTTTTGTTGATCCTATAGGATCAAAAGGAGGGAAATGTAAAGAAATTTTACGAAATCTAACGTGTGACTAAGCATTGTGTAGCCTTTTAAATGTATCATTACTCGCTAGCTGCTCGCTTCCTGGTCGTCTGACGTTATGAGAGGAAAACGGAGCTTCTCACTATCGACCACAGTCACTGGCCAAGCCACCGTCCCACAGTGCCACCCACTGGTCTAAGGTACACTCTACTGTCCTCGCAGTGCGTATGCTTGTGCACGGCAAGACAGCCAGCTAGATTAACAATTAAAAGTTCTTCAATAAACCACAAGGCTTGACTTTTCTCATATTTTAATGAAGTCCTCTTGTCTTATTCTTTCTCGCTTCTTGTTTCCTTTTTATTTTTTAAACTGAAAATTATTACAGACAGAAACACAATTGTTAAACAATGCACAAACGAAACGTTGTATTTAGTTTAAATTAGCATCCACGATCAACAAAATTAAACAAGTTAGCATTCTGAAAGCCAGAGGTGGGTAGTAACAAGTTACATTTACTCCGTTACATTGACTTGAGTAAGTTTTTGAAAAACTTGTACTTCTAGGAGTAGTTTTAAATCACTATACTTTTTACTTTTTCTTTAGTAGATTTGTGAAGAAGAAACTGTACTCTTACTCCGCTACATTAGGCTACAATGAGCTCGTTACTTTTCTTCTTACCTCTTTGGTATTCTATGAGTCATTATTTTTACACCCCCCCCCACCTTTTACCTGAGTACAATTTTTGGCTACTCTACCCACCTCTGCTGAAAGCTAGCAGAATACATTTTTTTCACCGACATAACAAATTAAATCTCCATCATATACAGCAGTACTTACAAGATAAATATTCTCCAAGGCAAAAGCGTTAAACACGTCAACAATATGGTTTAGCTGTCTGATTTACTTCTCTGTGCTCAACGAAGCTCAACTGCACGTCGCAGAACCACACGACATAGCTATAGAACAGAGTGCTCACACCTACGCGGTTTCTATAACCAAGGAATAGACTTAAAAGACTTTAAAAAAAAAAAGAAACCTGAGCTATCCTTATCAGTAATTAATGTTAAAATGTCCTACACCTGGCTACTGAGGCAATGTGAATATTAATTTCACTCTAAATGGTAACTCTTCATGTTGTTACACTGTGAAGTGAAACAACAGTGAGAGTATCTATCATCATTGTGAGTCCACAATAATCTAACCCTTCTAATACATGGTAATCTTGTCCTACAGTATGTTGGCCTGACAGGAGCCAGGCTGCAATATCTGAAGAGTTAATATGAATTTAACTGCTTTTCTAAACCAGGGATAGAACAGTGCATAAATCACCGGGTTCAAACAGGAATTTAAAAGGAACAGAAAGGACACAAAGGAGGCAGAGGAGCTATTGGGCAAATCAGCCCCTACAAGAGAGACGCAGTAATATGGGATGAAACATATCAGAAAGACAATCATGAGAACACCAAGAGTCCTGGCTGCTTTTAACTCAGATTTCTTTGTTTTTATAGAGACTGAAAGTTGGAGTTTGGCAGCTGTAACATGAGAGCGCATGGCACGAGCCTGAGACACAGCCACCACAAATACTCTCATATACAGAACTGTGATGACAGTAACTGGAAGAATGAAGGTTAAAACAAGATCTACACTTCCTGAAATGTTATCAATAAAAACCACACATTCTCCATAACAGGAATTGTGTTTGCCTAATAGAGTCAGGTCATCTTTTACAAATAAAAGATTGTATAGAGCAGAGCAGAGCCAACACAGACACACACAGAGTTTAACTCTTCCCTCAGTCACTCTGGTTGGGTAATGCAGAGGGTCACAAATTGCCACATAACGGTCAATTGATATGAGCACCATGTCTCCTACTGAGGCAGAAGTGATGATGTAGCACAAACAGTTATATAAAAAACACATGAGGTCACCAAGAAACCAGCAGGTTGTAGTTCGGATAATTCCCGCTGGTATTATCACGAGACCAACAAGAAAATCTGAGACAGCCAGAGAGAGGAGGAGGATGTTAGTGGGTGTGTGGAGCTGCCTGGAAGGAGACAGAAAAGCATAATTAAAACAGGATTTTATCTGAAAGGTAAAACAATACAAATAATTATTAACAACATTTGTTTTCTTATCTTCCAAATCTATAGAATAGATAACACTGCAATGTGTGCACAAACATTTAGAAAGTGTAATTTCAGTAGATGCAACATTATTCCACAGTAATTTGATTATAATTTACTTGTAAATGTACAACGAGGAAAAAAGAGCAAATTATGTTAACAAGTCTATATCTGCCTGTAGTGGGAGACTGAGATGATGACGAGCAGGTTGAGCACCACGGTGAGCACTGGGATGGAGAACAGCACGACCTGAAGGAGCACAAGTTCAGACAAAGAAGATACAGGCTTCTTGCAGGAGCTGTTTGAGAGATGTGGAAAGCAGAGCTCTACTCCATCCTGCATCTCCATCATCAGAGACCTGCAAAGAGCTGCAGCTCTGACTGCTTTCAGGAATAAACTTGGTTATATAGCTGATACTTCTGTACTCAGCTCTATCTCTAACACCTCCCCTCCTCTTTCTCAGGTGGACATCGATGTCCCTCCTTCCTCCCTCTTCACAACAAATCACCACCTTCATGATCTTCCTTGCATCCCTGCTTGTATTGGTGTCACTCTCTCTTTTGATTCTAGTTTTGTATTAAAGAAAAGGAGGCATATTCCAACTAAAGATCCCAGTTTTATCTTTTGTAGCACCACATAATCAATACTGTCTGGATATGGAGTAATGAAATCACTAATAAAGTCACTAACTGTTTATGTCAGCTCATTCTTTTCAGTAAAAGGAAAGTTTTATGTTTCTTCACTTACATTAACAGCAATAAATGATGACTTGAATCCCAAAATACAGTGAACAACTTATTTACTGTTCAAGGGCAAATTCAATCATACATATCAATCCGCCAAAGGTGCAATTAACCTGTAACTACATTTATCGCATTTACAAAAGTAGTTCCATTTTTCCTATTGAAAGTATAGCTGTACTTCCAAAACATATTGTATTATGTTGAACTATATTTTCAATACATCAATAAGGCACTATTATAAATGTAAACAGAACAAGACTACTAAATAATAAAATATTCTTATTTGAAACTAAGAAACAATCAACACTTTGCGTTTAATCAACTATAAGTCAAGTCTCTCAGGAGGTCTATGGCTCCTTTCAGGGTAACGACGTTCTGCGGCTGCAGAGACATTTACATGCCGACCCGTACAGTCCACAGTCTCTGTGTTATGCGTGTCACTATTACCAGCAGCACAACCTGGTGTTATGGCAATGTTTTCTGAGTCAGGGAGAGCAACTGAATCTTTTGGTTGGGTGATGACTCCTCCATCTGATATGTCCAAAAGTTGGTCAATGTGTCTACGCCAGACCATGGTGGGACCTACACTCACAGTGTATGGTCCTGTCTTTGAGAGTATCTCACCAGACTGCCATTTCTGGGTGGTACTGCGATAGTCTCTGGCAAGTACTTTCTGTCCAATATCAAAGGTTCTTAGCTTCCTTTGTAGTTGGCTGGAGGATCACTGTTTCTCTTGAACATGTTTGCGTATGTCAGGTTTTAATAAATCTAAGCGTGATCTCAAACTCCTTCCTATGAACAACATTGCAGGTATCTGTCCTGTTGTAGCATGTATGGTGTTTCTGTATGCCAGAAGGAAGTTGGCTAGCTTGTGTTGCAAAGATACATTATCCCTTCTGCTTGCTTTCATGGACTGTTTAAATGTCTGTACAAAACGTTCTGCTAGTCCATTTGTAGCTGGGTGGTGAGGAGCTGAGGTAATGTATTTCATGCCATTTCTCTTGAGAAACTGTTGAAACTCATCCCCCATGAATTGACTGCCATTGTCACTCACCAACTGCAGGGGTAAGCCTGTGCGAGCCAAAAGCATTCTCAGGAGGTTCACAGTCTTCGTGGCAGTGGCCGTCTTGACTGGAAAGATTTCAGGCCATTTCGAGTGTGTGTCGACCACTACAAAGAACATATGATCTAAGAATGGGCCTGCATAGTCAACATGTATGCATTACCATGTGGCTGAAGGCCACTCCCATGTGTGGACAGATGCTGGCTGAGGTTGGCGCTGGTTCTGTTGACAACCCATGCAGAATTTAGCAAGATTTTCAATTTGACTGTCCATGCCAGGCCACCACACATGACTTCTGGCGAGGCTTTTCATTTTAACCACACCAAGATGTCCTTCATGCAGTGAGATTAGCACTCTGGAGCGAAGTTTTGGCGGCACAACAACACGTGACCCCCACATGATACAACCTTGGCACACAGAAAGCTGGTTTTGCCATTTGGCATATTTGTGGAGTTGGGTGTCCGTGCATGCTGGCCATCCGTTCACTGTAAAGTCATAAACTTTAGCCAGAATAGGACCATTTCTTGTCTTAGATTGAACTTGTACACTGGCGACAGGGAGAGGTTCCATCTGTGACAGGTGCATTATCAAAGCGGGATCAATAACCTTCTCAGGATTAGGTTGTGGAAGGCGTGAGAGCCCATCAGCGTTTCCATGGCACTTAGTTCCTTTATATTCAATGGTGTAGGTATGTGCTACTAAGAAGTGAAGTGAAATTTATTTACATAGCACTTTTCAGCAATAAAGCGATCCAAAGAACAAAGCCCATCGCTGCAAACGCAGCTGCCATGGCTGGAACACCTTTTTGGGGGCTGAAGATGGAAAGTAGGGGTTGGTGATCTGTAATCAAGGTGAAACGTCTTCCATAGAGATACTGATTAAACTTTTTCACACCCCACACTAGGCTCAAAGCTTCTCTGTCAATTTGTGCATAATTGCGTTCAGCAGGTGTTAAGGACCGGGATGCAAAAGCAATAGATCTCTCTGATCCATCAGTCATTCTGTGTGATAAAACAGCTCCATTGCCATACGGAGATGCATCACATGCTAGACTAGAGTGTAATGCTTCTTACACTCCCTGCTGCAATGATTTTATTTTATGTGAAGCACTTTGAATTGTTTTGTACATGAAATGTGCTATACAAATAAATCTGATTTGATTTGATTCTTGATAGACACAAAGGAAGGGTGTGACGCAGTTGAAAGATTTGGCAGAAATTTGTGATAATAATTGACAAGGCCCAAGAATGAGCATAGTTGACTCACATTTTCTGGTGGTGGAGCCTTCAGGATGGCATCAATCTTCTCCTGGGTCTTGTGCAATCCATGTTTATCAATCTTGTGTCCACAGTACTCAATGGAGTCTTTGAAAAACTCATATTTGCTCCTCTAAGCTCTCAATTCGTACTCCTCCAATCTTGTCAGAACTGCATCCAAGTTTGCCAAATGAGTGGCATCATCTGACCCAGTAACAATAGTGTCATCCAAGTAACATTGTGTACCTATTATTCCTTGTAACATCTGATCCATGGCACGTTGCCAGATCGCTGGGGCACTGGCGATGCCAAACACAAGCCGACTATCCTGATATAGGCCCTTATGAGTGTTTATGGTCAGATATTTCCACGATGATTCCTCTACTTCCATCTGCAGGTAGGCTTGAGCAAGATCAATCTTTGAGAAACGCTCACCATGTGTTAACGACGCAAAGATGTCATCTATTTGTGGAAGTGGATATTGGTCTGGATGTAAGACAGGATTCACTGTCACTTTGAAATCCCCACAGATGTGTACTCTGTCAGTGTCCTTTTTGCCTACAGGAACTATAGGCATTGCCCACTAAGACCAATCCACCTTTGACAATATTCCTTGGTCCACTAGGTGCTGGAGCCCTGCATCCACTTTGGGGCGCAAGGAATACGGAACAGGGCGTGCCTTGTGGAATCGTGGATTTGCATTGTCCTCAAGTTCAAGCTGAGCTTTTATGTGTCTCAGGGTGCCGATACACTCATTGAACACTTGTGCATGTTTTCCCAGAATTTGAGTTAGTTGTTCATCTGCACACTGTTTGTTCTGTTCCTTAGCAATTTGTATGGCCTTAATCTCATGCCAGTTGAGACGGATGTGTCTCAGCCACTGTCGTCCAAATAGTGGCCCACCACCATACCTCAGTACATACAGCTCCAAGTTGCATCTTTGATTTTTATATTTCACCTTTACTTTCAGTTTTCCCAATGGAGTGACCCTCTGACCTGTGTATGTTTTTAGTTTCACATTTGTGCACATCATTTTCAGTTTCGGGAAATTTTCTTTGTAATCTTTGAAAGACCCCCCCATGAGCTGTCACCTTACCGTGGTGGGTGGGGGGGGGTTTGCATGCCCCAATGAGTCTGGGACCTATGTTACCCAGGGCTTTAAGCCCCTGGTAGGGTCACCCAAGGCAAACAGATCCTAGATGACGGACCAGACAAAGAACAGCTCACAAAACCCCCTATGATGTACAAAATTATTGCACACCATGTTCCTTTAACCGGACGCAGGTCACCGGGGCCTCCCCCTGGAGCCAGGCCCAGGGGTGGGGCCCGCCAGCGAGCGCCTGGTTTGCTGGGTCTGTGCCCATGGGGCTTGGTCTGGCACAGCCCGAAGACATGACGTGGGTCCCCCTTCCGACAGGCTCACCACCCGTGGGAGGGGCCAAGGGGGTCGGGTGCAATGTGAGCTGGGTGGCAGCCGAAGGCGGAGACCTTGGCGGTCTGATCCTCGGCTACTGAAGCCTGCTCTTGGGACGTGGAACGTGACCTCTCTTTTGGGGAAGGAGCCTGAGCTGGTGCGCAAGGCTGAGCGGTTCCGGCTAGATATAGTCGGACTCACCTCGACGCATGGCTTGGGCTCCAGAACCAGCCTCCTCGAGAAGGGTTGGACTCTCTTCCACTCTGGAGTTGCCCGTGGTGAGAGCCGCAGGGCAGGTGTGGGCATACTTATTGCCCCCCCGCTGTGCCCCTGTACATTGGGGTTAACCCCGGTGGACGAGAGGGTAGCCTCCCTCCGCCTTAGGGTGGGGGGACGGATCCTGACTGTTGTTTGTGCTTATGCACCAAACAGCACTTCAGAGTACCCACACTTTTTGGAGTCCCTGGAGGAGGAATTGGACAGTGCTCCTCCAGGAGACTCCCTCGTCCTGCTGGGGGACTTCGATGCTCACGTGGGCAATGACGGTGAGACCTGGAGAGGGTTTTTTGGGAGGAACGGCCCCCCCGATCTTAATCAGAGTGGTGTTTTGTTATTGGACTTCTGTGCTCGTCATGGACAGTCCATAACGAACACCATGTTCAGGCATAAGGGTGTCCATATGTGCACTTAGCACCAGGACACCCTAGGCCTTAGCTTGATGATCGACTTTGTGGTTGTATCGTCGGACTTGCAGCCGTATGTCCTGGATACTCGGGTGAAGAGAGGGGCGGAGCTGTCAACTGATCACCACCTGGTGGTGAGTTGGCTCCGCTGGTGGGGGAGGAAGCCGGTCAGACCTGGCAGGCCCAAACATATTGTGAGGGTCTGCTGGGAACGTCTGGCGGAATCCCCTGTCAGGAGGAGTTTCAACTCCCACCTCCGGCAGAGCTTCAACCATGTCCCGGGGAGGTGGGGGACATTGAGCCCGAATGGGCCATGCTCCGTGCCTCCATTGTTGAGGCGGCCGACCGGAGCTCTGGCCGTAAGGTGGTCGGTGCCTGTCGTGGCGGCAATCCCCGAACCCGCTGGTGGACACCAGTGGTGAGGGAAGCCGTCAAGTTGGAGAAGGAGTCCTATCGGGCCTTTTTGGCCAGTGGGACTCTGGAAGCAGCTGATGGGTACCGACAGGGCAAGCGGAACGCGGCCTCGGCGGTTGCTGAGGCAAAAACCCGGGCTTGGGAGGAGTTCGGGAGGCCATGGAGAATGATTTCCGGACGGCCTTGAAGAGTTTCTGGTCCACCATCCGGCGGCTCAGGGGGGGAAAGCGGTGCACCGTCAACACCATGTATGGTGAGGGCGGGGCTCTGCTGACCTCAACTAGGGACGTCGCGAGTCGGTTAGGGGAATACTTCGAGGGCATCCTCAATCCTACCGACACGATGAGGAAGCAGAGTTGGGGAGCTCGGACATGGGGCCTCCCATTTCTGGGGCTGAGGTTGCCAAGGTGGTCAAAAAACTCCTCGGTGGCAAGGCCCCGGAGGTGGATGAGGTTCGTCCCGAGTTCCTCAATGCTCTGGATGTTGTAAGGCAATCTTGGTTGACACGCCTCTGCAGCATCGCGTAGACATCAGGGGCAGTGCCTCTGGACTGGCAGATTGGGGTGGTGGTCCCCCACTTTAAAAAAGGGGACCGGAGGGTGTGATCCAACTATAGGGGGATCACACTCCTCAGCCTCCCTGGTAAGGTCTATTTGGGGGTACTGGAGAGGAGGATCCGCCGGAAAAACGGATCTCGGATTCAGGAGGTGCAGTGTGGTTTTCGTCCTGGCCGTGGAACAGTAGACCAGCTCTATAACCCTCAGCAGGATCCTGGAGGGTGCATGGGAGTTCGCCCAACCGGTCTACATGTGTTTTGTGGACTTGGAGAAGGCGTTCGATCGTGTCCCTCAGGGACTCTTGTGGGGGGTGCTCCGGGAGTATGGAGTGCTGGACCCCTTGGTATGGGCTGTTTGGTCTCTGTATGACCGGTGCCGGAGTTTGGTCCACATCGCTGGCAGTAAGTGGGACGTGTTTCCTGTGAGGGTTGGACTCCGTCAGGGCTGCCCTTTGTCACCGATTCTGTTCATGACTTTTATGGACAGAATTTCTAGGCGCAGCCAGGGCGTTGAGGGGGTCCGTTTTGGCGACCTCAGAATCGGGTCTCTGCTCTTTGCGGACGATGTGGTTCTGTTGGCGTCGTCGGGCCTTGACCTTCAGCTCTCACTGGAGCGGTTCGCAACCGAGTGCGAAGCGGCTGGGATGAGAATCAGCACCTCCAAATCCGAGACCATGGTCCTCGGCCGAAAAAAGGTGGAATGCCCTCTCCGGGTCGGGAATGAGATCCTTCCCCAAGTGGAGGAGTATCTCGTGTTCTTGTTCACGAGTGAGGGACGAATGGAGCAGGTGGTTGACAGATGGATCAGTGCGGCGTCCGCAGTGATGCGGGCTCTGCACCGGCCCGTCGTGGTGAAGAAGGAGCTGAGCCAGAAGGCGAAGCTCTCGATTTACCGGTCAATCTATGTTCCTACCCTCAGCTATGGTCACGAGTTGTGGGTAGTGACCGAAAGAATTAGATCGCGAATACAAGCGGTCGAAATTAGTTTCCTCCGCAGGGTG
Source organism: Odontesthes bonariensis (assembly GCF_027942865.1). Lineage (NCBI taxonomy): Eukaryota > Metazoa > Chordata > Actinopteri > Atheriniformes > Atherinopsidae > Odontesthes > Odontesthes bonariensis. The sequence continues at coordinate 31,741,056 of NC_134517.1, read as the reverse complement.
TCTAGGCTCTCCCTTAGAGATAGGGTGAGAAGCTCGGTCATCCGGGAGGGGCTCAGAGTAGAACTGCTGCTCCTCCGCATCGAGAGGAGTCAGATGAGGTGGCTCGGGCATCTGGTTAGGATGCCCCCTGGAGGAGATCCTGGGGAAGACCCAGGACACGTTGGAGAGACTATGTTTCTCGGCTGGCCTGGGAACGCCGCGGGGACCCCCAGAAGAGCTGGAGGAAGTGCTCGGGGACAGGGACGTCTGGGTTTCTCTGCTTAAGCTGCTGCCCCCGCGACCCGATCCGGAAGATCGGGGAAGAAGCGGAAGATGATGGATGGATGGAAGACTAACTCTCCCTCTCGTTTCAGGTCACTTGCCCTTCCTCTCGTGTTCCAGTCTGATTGTCGTATGAATGATTCCACCTGTTCCCTATTAACCCTGTGTGTATAAGAGTGTGCGTCTCCCCTTGTCTTGTGCCAGTTGGTCTAACGTGCATTCACTCTTGCCATCCAAGCCATAGCTAAAGCCTTGATCTAAGTCACCGTTTGATTGAATCCTCTTTTAAAGAACTTTTTGCTCTTGTTAAATTTTTATAATCTAGCCTTGCTAAAGTTTAAGTTTTATAGCTTTCTTGTTTTTCCTCCTAGTGGAGTGATCTTTTGTTTGTACAATATTCCATATTATAGTGCCTCCAATCTTCAGGAGAGGTTTTTTGTTTTCCGAGCAGGAGTGATATTTGGTTAAGATTAAACTTTTGATAGTCCTCTACGTTTTCTCCTCCTTTTAGTGGAGTGATTCATATTTTGATAATTTTCATAGATATACCTCTCTCACTTTGGGAGAAGTATATTTATATATATATATATATATATAGCTTCCATAGCCTGCGTTTATTTCTCTCTTGAAGAGATTTGAGATCTACTGCTCCTCATTAAAGCTTGTTTTTGAAACATCATCTCCTGCTTCTGCGTCCTCCGTTCTCTGGGCCTGACACTTTCAGCCAATGATATGCCTGAAACTGTTGTGATGTCTGCTTGGGCGTGTTTGTAAGGGGATTCTAACGTTTAGAGATTTTGGATGAAACAAAAGAAACTCTATTTCTCCATTCCTCTGTCTCGATAATTCTGAAAACACCACAACTTGTTAAGATATGCAGATTAAAGATATAACAGAGTCATGATACAAAGATGTCAAATAACACATAACATGACATAGTTGATGATCATGAGTCTCAAAATTTTGATGACTATCTGTAAAGTTATGACATATGAATAGCGAACTAAACATTGGTTCTCATGCAAGAATATTTTTGTATTTTTATTCTAAATTTCTCTTTCTTTTTTTGTACGAAGGTCTCGTACGAACACGCCACGTCAGATTCAACAAACGCTCTTAACTTCGGAAAAAGTGTGTAAACGACCTGCATAAATGATGAATCACACCTGTGCGTATTTAAGGGGCACGTGCACGAGAATAGTAAATTTTCATACTCCATGCCCAAAATTACACGATAAAAGGCTGTGCTTCCTCGCTCCTGTGCCAGGAAAAGTTGAGTGTTGAGTCATGAAAATGGCATCAAGGCGCATAAAGAACAACTTTAGGGGCTCTGAGACTGAAATTCTGCTTTCAGAGATCCAAAAAGGAAAATCTGTCATTTTTAGCAGTGTCAGCAGTGGAATTACAGGACCTGCTAAAGCGAAGAAATGGGAAGCAGTTAGGAGTTCTGTTTATTCAATGTTACCTCTAGTTCGTAATGTCACCGGAATAAAAAAAAAGAAATAGTTTAATATGAAAATAGCTTAAAAAAAAAACGTCTCGCTATGGCCAGGCGCTCGATGACTGCAACTAAAGCCGTGTAATCAGTTGTTGCCTCATCATGATGGCACTTTGATGGGGCGGTCCATGAGGGGGGGTCTTCTGGCACCACACCTCCTGGTCTACCTGGGCTGGTTCAGGTTGTAGGAAACCCTCGTTCATGGCAATATTGTGCAAATCTGGCATGCCTTCTCTGGGCTATAGAGCAGTTTGCCTCCCGCTGTATCAAGACACACCTACCTGGCCTTCAGCTCAGTGCGCTCCACGACAGAGGCACGGGTGCTTTGATGCGTATATGTGTCTCGTGCTCCAATTATGATTGGAAGTCCAGCCACGGCATGAAAGTTCCTCTTAATTTGTACTTGTTGGACAGCGGTGTATGGGAATTTGATGTACCATGGGCACAAGCTAGAGGCACAGCAAGCTGCATATTTGCAACAGCACAGTCCTTGGCAGTCTTAATCACGATGTCAGCCATTCGTCTGTCTCCGCAAGGATATCTACACAGGCTCTTCCAAGAGCCTGACGCGCTAAGGCATCCAAAAGTAACAAGTCAGCCGCTGGTTACGCTTCCCATTGACCTTGTTATATACAGATTCAAATTAACCTTCGATTAGTGCATAATTTAGGTTAAACAGAATAATGTCAGCATCATTATGGGGTATAATGTATATATTTATTTATGTTTGCTTCAAAGTAATTAAATATACAATCCATTAGTCAAGCAAACTTGATTGGAACAACAGCGGACTATTTTACGAAACTCCTACGACAGCTCTGGATCACTCGTAAATTCTGTACGTACCCGAAGGAAAACGTAAAATACGAAAAGATTGGTGAATGCGCCAATTCTCTTAAATCACTCGTACGGACGATTTAAGAACAAATCTGTGCGTACGAACGGTTCTTGCATGAGGCCCAATGTTATTTTCCTGTGTTAACCATGGAGTAAAAAAAGATATGGCAGGAACATTGATTAACAGTTGCATTACTGCATATAAATGTCCAGTTTACTGACTTCGTTTTGGATTTAACTATTCAACACTGCAGAACACTAGGGGGCAATGTGGTTCCATAGGCAGGTTAGTCATTTTTCTAACATGGTAGATATCAAACACATTTGATATAGTTTTAAGATTCGATTGAAAGTGACTGAGTAAAGTAATGTTCAGTTCTATTTAGGCTTCTTGTTCTCTTATCTGGATGGATGAGGGGAAGATGTCACCATTGATTTACCCCACATGAGTTTTATGGCACAGGTATGTTACAAAATACACAACCAAATGCTTTCATATGCCAAAGGTTGTTGTAAATTAGTCTCTTAGTCTTTTCCTTTGTAGAAGTCATCCTATTTCTGGTCCCTGCACAGAGACACATCCCCCACAGGAATGTTTGGGTCTTCCAAAGGTTTAAGTTTGTATTCATTTCACACTTGAGTACACTACATTTTTATAAATTCTGATCCGTTAACAAATTTCTTGAGTCTTAAGAAGTTTGTCTTTCTCACTAAATTGATGTTCAATCACTATACAAACCAAAACTGGAGAAGCTTGGGTGCTCGGATGTTCTATTATCATGTGCATATATAACATGAATGGATCACTACATGTCTCAGTTCCCTTCACAGATGAACTCTCATTAACACATCTTTGACATCAGGCTCTTTTCCTTCTGCTTTCAGGACTGCCAGAGTCACTCCTCTTCTAAAGAAACCAGCTCTTGAACCTTCAGAGATCAAGAATTACAGACCGGTATCCCTTCTACCCTTTCTGTCCAAAACCCTTGAACGTGCTGTCTTCAAACAACTGTCCTCTTACCTCCACCAGAACAACCTTTTGGATCCCTACCAGTCCGGGTTCAAGGTGGGCCACTCAACTGAGACGGCCCTCCTAGCAGTAACTGAGTCACTCCAAACTGCTCGAGCTAACTCTCTCTCCTCTGTCCTGATTCTCCTGGACCTGTCTGCAGCATTTGACACAGTGAACCACGACATCCTTCTCTCTACCCTGGAAGGAATGGGGATTTCTGGCTCTGCACTCTCCATGTTCTCATCCTACCTGACAGATCGCTCCTACCAGGTCACACTGAGAGGGTCTGTGTCGAAGCCACGTAGGCTCACCACCGGGGTTCCCCAAGGTTCGGTCCTGGGTCCTCTTCTTTTCTCCCTCTACACATCATCTCTTGGTTCTGTCATCCACTCCCATAACTTTTCCTACCACTGCTATGCAGACGACACCCAGCTGATTCTGTCTTTTCCCCCTTCTGACACCCAAGTGGAAGCACGCATTGCTGCGTGCCTGGCAGACATCTCGGGGTGGATGTCGATGCACCACCTTAAGCTCAACCTGGACAAGACTGAGCTGGTGTTTCTCCCGGGGAAGGGCTGCCCGTTCAGAGACCTGGCCATCACCATGGATGACTCTGTGGTGACATCAACCCGGACCGCAAGGAATCTGGGTGTGACCCTGGATGACCAACTGTCGTTCTCGCCAAACATCGCATCAGTGACCCGTTCCTGCCGATTCCTCCTCTACAACATCCGGAGGATTCGCCCCTTCCTCACCGACAAGGCAGCACAGGTGCTCATCCAGGCTCTTGTCATCTCCCGCCTGGACTACTGCAACTCCCTCCTTGCTGGCGCCCCGGCTTCTGCCATCAGACCTCTGGAGCTGGTTCAGAAAGCTGCTGCTCGTCTGGTGTTCAACCTCCCAAAGTTCTCCCACACCACTCCCCTTCTCCGCTCTCTACACTGGCTCCCTGTAGCTGCTCACATCCAGTTTAAGACTCTGGTGCTGGCCTACAGGGCAGTGGAAGGAACAGCTCCTTCATACCTCCAGGCTATGGTCAAGCCCTACACCCCCGCCCGACCACTTCGCTCTGCAGCCACCAGGCGCCTGGCTGCCCCGTCACTCAGGGGTCCCTGCGCACGATCGACACGGTCACGGCTTTTCTCTGTTCTGGCACCCCGATGGTGGAACGATCTCCCGACTGATATCAGGACAGCTGAGTCGCTGCCCATCTTTCGCCGCAGGCTGAAAACCCACCTCTTCAGGAAAAACTACCCTGATCCGCCCTCTTAGGACAGCATCTGCGCCGTCCTAGTTCCTTACGCACTTATTGTTTCCTCCACCACTGGCACCCTCTATATTTTCATTACCCCCTACCCGAACCAGGGTTTGAATCCCAGTCCTGCTTTTCTTACCTCTTTTATTTCTTCCCCTACCCGAACCAGGGTTTGCATCCCATTCCTGCTTTTCTTACCTCTTTTATGTCTTCCCCTACCCGAACCAGGGTTTGCATCCCAGTCCTGCTTTTCTTACCTCTTTTATTTCTTCCCCTACCCGAACCAGGGTTTGCATCCCCACCCCGCTGTGACTGGTGTGCAGTTGGTGAGAGGCTGGTTGGTTATCGCACTTACTCTAGCACTAGTTTTGCTCTTAGCTGTTTGGTATTAGAAGGAAATGCACTTATGATTTCTTGTGACCTGAAGTTCTTTTGCCTACCGATGTTGAACGCACTTATTGTAAGTCGCTTTGGTTAAAAGCGTCTGCAAAATGACCGTAATGTAATGTAATGTAATGTAACTCTGGGGTTCATATCTTTGGTGTAATCCACATAGTCTGTCCAATCTGTGATTAAAAGGAAATATCTTACACTTAAACTTTTTAAATATAATTATCATAAGACATAAAGACATATTTTTAAAATATTAACATATGAACAAAGAAAAAAAAACTGTGAATGTGACTCAAAAGTTGAAGCTCTCGCATTAATTGAATGTTATGTTTTCTACTTTCTTTAAAGGCTGTGTTAGTTCAAGGCTTTGCAAAAGAATATTGTTGTTTTTCTTCGAGCAAGGCTTTATAGGAAACTTCCAAAATGGTGGAGATGCTGAAAATAAACCTTTTTTATGGTGTCATGAAAGTAAGGGAAACGGAATAAGACACCGGCGATGTGGCTGCTCTCTTCCTGGTCGTCTGGTGTTATGAGAGGAAAACGGAGCTTCTCTCTATCGGCCACAGTCACTGGCCAAGCCACCGTCCCACAGTGCCTCCCACTGGTCTAAGGTGCACATAACAAGTATTAATCCTGGTCTTACTATTTGGGGTACAGGCAGCTATAAATCATGTCAATAATCCCATACAAACAAACAATTGTAGCAGTCACAGTGCCGTGTGGATTAAGAGTTTTTCAAACTTTGACAAAACCAACATTCCTGTGGGGGATGTTTACGTATGTGGATATAAACCAGATCTTCATTTTCTTTCCACAAAGGAAAAAGAGACAGAAACTGCCTAATTTACGTTAACCTTCTACCCTTTTGAGAGTTTTTGGGGAGTCGAACTCGCAACAGACGCTCTCCATAAATTGGGATAAACTCGAATGAACAAAGTACCTTTCTATTGGAAATGTTGGAGACTTACTATCTTATCTTCACCATGAATCGCGGTTGACCTTTTAACACCGTCTCCCACCAGAGAAAGAGACCAGATGGCTACACACAAGACTTCACTAAGACTCACTTTTAGTCGAATCTTAAAACTATATTAAATGTGTTTGATAACCGTATACAATTTCTTTCAGGTTTCCAGCTTGATCACAAGACGCATATAGAGCCAATTTGTACGATTCTGGCTTAAATATTGACAAAGAACTGATCTTGGTTGAAAATGCCCAACCTGCCTGATGGAACCACATTGCCCCCTAGTGGTCTGCAGTGTTGATTAGTTGAACATTTAAATCCCAGAGGACTCAGTAAAATGGACAAGATATATGCAACTTTTAACTTTTAACGATGTCCCTTCGGTATCTATTTGGTATTTGTTTGGTATCCCCATTGTTAACACAGAAAATTAACATTGTGTGGTTCACTATTCATATGTCACGATTTCATAGATATTCATCTGAATTTTGAAAGTCATAATCATCAATTACGTTGTGTGTTATTTTGATGTCTTTACATTGCAAGTCTATGTTATATCTTTAATCTGCATATCTTAACAAGATGTGGTGTTTTCAGAATCACCGAGACAAATGTTCTATGAGACAGAGTAATGGAGAAATAAGAGTTTCTTTGTCTCATCCAGAAATCCCCACATAAAACAGATCATCTTACACAGACACCCAGGCAGACACTCACTACAGTTCAGGCATATCATTGGCTGAAAGAGTAGTGTAAGCTTACGTCACGCCCCGCCTCCGAGAGTCAAAACCCGGAGCCCGCGAAAAACACACGCTCTCGTCCTCTCGTTTTCTGGCTCTCGCTTCAGGCGTCTTGTTGCTGGCTTCATGCCACTTGTTCCAAAAAGAGTTCCAACCCAGAGTTTCAGAAGGAGATTTTAGCAGAGAACAGTTGCTCAGAGAGATTTGGAGATGGTTTGAGCAGAAGAGAAGAGCTCACCAGAGTTTGGGAGTTTTCCCATAATCTCAGGAGAGAGCGGAAGGACGTGAGGATAACGATGCAGCGGACGACCGGAGGTTATCCTCCAGAACCCAGTGAGACCCCGGAGACGAGAAAGAAAGACCCGAACAAAGATAAGAACAGAATGAAGTTTTCCTACCCAGAAAGCCAACTCCAAGCAACCTTTTATTAATCTTCTGTGAACTTAAGTTCACTTCAGAGAAGCAACGGACCAACTGACACGCAGAAGATTCGATCATCTAACCACAGCCCTCGGCACCATCGTTCCCATTTCCCAGTGAAAGAAGCAACTGAGAAGTCCGCTAAAGTCAGCCACCACAACCAGGAAGGCCCAGAGAGCGGAAGAGAAATCCTCTCGGACCCCGCGTGGCCGCTGCCGTGTTCCGAGCTGACTAAGCAGAACTTCAGCACAGTAAGACCGACCCGTTTTCACCTTAAAGTGGGTTTGATGGATGTCTCGAGGCTTTCACAGAATGATACATTAATCCGAAATGTCAGTATTTAGCGTCAAATAGTCAGCCAACCCAAACTATTTGAATACATCCAGTATCTCCCCATTCCCCATATTTTATTTTCCATTCACTAAGTGTTTTATATAATCACCCATATTCAATGCATCTCCTGTTTGTTTTAAAGGTTCATGTTTTGGTCATATCATTTTAATAAATAGTTCATATATCTATATATATGTTATAATCACAGATTGTGTCGTATGCTTTCTTTACGTAATGTCTGTCCAACCAAACGAGAACTTCACGAAAGTAGCGAGATATGAGACTGATTATTAATTTAACATACCAGGATCGTAATATTTCAACAGTTTTCCTACCTGACTGTCACTTAAAGTAAATTATAGGTAGGTGGTGCCCTTAATTCGAGGTTTAAGATAAATCCTTATATTTGATAACCAATAACGCTACACAATTAACAAAATACCCTGTGACAACACCTAGAGGGTGTTAACTTCAAAGTGAAGAAGACACACACAGACTGACAGAGAAAAGCTGTCAGTAAGAGCAGGCCCAGAGAGGGAAATGCAGACCTCTTGTGGCTGAAAGGATGACTGAAGAACGTCATTTTAACCTGATGTTTTTAACAAGTATAGTTGTGATCAACATAGTTTTTCCAAAGTTCATTGAACAGGATTATCTCTGTTAATAAATGTGGGGAGACTTAAAAAAAGAAACCTGAGCTATCCTTATATGTAATTAATGTTAAAGTTTCCCACACCTTACTACTGAGGCAATGTGAATATTAATTTCAGACTGAATGGTAACTCTTCATGTTCTTACACTATGAAGTGAAACAACAGTGAGTGTATCCATCATCATTGTGAGTCCACAATAATCTAACCCTTCTAATACATGGTAATCTTGTCCTACAGTATGTTGGCCTGACAGGAGCCAGGCTGCAATATCTGAAGAGTTAATATGAATTTAACTGCTTTTCTAAACCAGGGATAGAACAGTGCATAAATCACTGTGTTTAAACAGGAGTTTAAATTGAATAGATACAACACAAAGGAGGCAGAGGAGCTATTGAGCAAATCAGCCCCTACAAGAGAGACGCAGTAATATGGGCAGAAACATATCATAAAGACAATCATGAGAACACCAAGAGTCCTGGCTGCTTTTAACTCAGATTTCTTTGTTTTTATAGAGACTGAAAGTTGGAGTTTGGCAGCTGTAACATGAGAGCGCATGGCACGAGCCTGAGACACAGCCACCACAAATACTCTCATATACAGAACTGTGATGACAGTAACTGGAAGAATGAAGGTAAAAACAAGATCTACACTTCCTGAAATGTCATCAATAAAAAACACACAGTCTCCATTACAGGAATTGTGTTTGCCTAATAGAGTCAGGTCATCATTTACAAATAAAAGGCTGTATAGAGCAGAGCAGAGCCAACACAGACGCACACAGAGTCTAACTCTTCTCTCAGTCACTCTGGTTGGGTAATGCAGAGGGTCACAAATTGCCACATAACGGTCAATTGATATGAGCACCATGTCTCCTACAGAGGCAGAAGTGATGATGAAGGACATATAAATGAAAATAAAACACGTGAGGTCACCAAGATACCAGCAGGTTGTATTTCGGATAATTCCCGCTGGCATTGACAGGAGACCCACAAGAAAGTCTGAGACAGCCAGAGAGAGGAGGAGGATGTTTGTGGGTGTGTGGAGCTGCCTGGAAGGAGACAGAAAAGCATAATTAAAATAGGATTTTATCTGAAAGGTAAAACAATACAATTAACTTTTTACAACATTTGTTTTCTGATCTTCCACATCTATAGAATAGATAACACTACAATGTGTGCACAAATATTTAGAAAGTTTAATTTCAGTAGATGCAACATTATTCCACAGAAGTTTGATTATAATTGACTTGTTTATGAACAACGAGGAAAAAAGAGCAAATTATGTTAACAAGTCTATCTCTGCCTGTCAGTGACGGACTGGGGTAAAAAAACGGCCCTGGCATTTTGCACCCACAAGCGGCCCGTAGACCAGCATTTGCCAACCCCCCCCACACACACACACACACACACACACGCACACACACTTCGCCACATGACGCATTCTGTAAGCATTTATTGACGCGCAATGTCATACTACATCAATAGGCAAAGAAGATGGAATGATGTGGCGATTCTCAGTAGTAATTACTTGCAACACACAGACATATAGAAAAATGGTGACGCGCACCTTCAATACAAACATTGGTGACAGCGCACCACATCCACATCTAAACTCAAGTTTCAGAAACCAAAATTAAGCTTCAAACTAGAAACAACAGGCACCGGGCATCAAACTTGCCTGCACGCACGCACGCACAGACATACACACACACACACACACACACACAATCGTCCACTTGTTTTTGATGTCCACTTCGCTCCTGCACCCTGTGTTTATATGCAAAAGTCCCTTCTTTAGATCGCTGTCCACTCGAGAGAGACCCAGCTAATACTTCATGACAAGACAGTTATGGTAGTCCAACTAACCAGTCCAGAGCTAAATACAAAGCAAATTGTCAGCAAGACAAGCCGTCAAATCGAGAACCCATTGTCATGAAGTTAGTAATAGGAATAAGAACAACTGCAACAGCCCTGCCATAGATTACCAGGCAGTTACCACAAGCTAAACAGGTTTACACATCGTGAAAAGTGTGCCTTGTATTACTCTTTAGGTTAGCCAGACTAGCCACAGACTAGCTTATGACAGTAGGCTACACTGATATAGAAAAGTGAGTGACAATACAGACAGACCCTACGTCAAAGAGATGAGATGAAATATAAAAATAAATAGTGCCACGGCGGACACAATGATTAGTGGAAATCCTTCGGTCCCTACCTTGTCTTGTTCGTAGCGTCTGTGCAACACATCTTGTTAATATCCATATTTGTGTAGACTTGTTGCTATTCCATTGTGAACGTATTTCTTGGCGATTGCAGAGACAAAACTTCGTCATGTTCTTTTTTTCAAGCAAGCCAAGAAGGCATACTACAACATAGATTATAAGTTATTTATATTTACTTAGTTATAACTCTTTTCAATTTGTCCCTCTTTTTCTCCGCTCCGGCGGGAGCCGGGTAAAATGAAATTCCCACAATGCATTGCTTTACTCCAGTTGTCTCAAAAACATACAGAACATAGATAGGTATACATTTCTTTTATTTTAAACATTTTTACATCGTACGAAGATATATTCATATAAAATAAAATAATGGAATGTAAATTAACCATAATAAAACACATCATCAAGGTCCCACCGTCAGTGTGTAATGTATAGCGATTTTAGTGGTATAAAAAGTGAAAAGGTTCCACTGAAGGGTCAGTAAGAAGGAACTTTTAGGATGACTAGGGAGCGTGATGACCGACCGTGACTGCGGGCCCGGGATGGGTATTGTCGGGCCCGCGATCAGCATTGTCAGGGCCGCGGCCCTTCGGGCATGTGCCCAAATGCCAGACCGCTCAGTCCGTGCCTGCTGCCTGTAGTGGGAGACTGAGATGATGACGAGCAGGTTGAGCATCACAGTGAGCACTGAGCACAGAGATGGAGGACAGCACGACCTGAAGGAGCACAAGTTCAGACAAAGAAGATACAGGCTTCTTGCAGGAGCTGTTTGAGAGATGTGGAAAGCAGAGCTCTACTCCATCCTGCATCTCCATCATCAGAGACCTGCAAAGAGCTGCAGCTCTGACTGCTTTCTGAAACAAACTTGGTTATAGAGCTGATACTTCTGTATTCAGCTCTATCTCTAACACCTCCCCTCCTCTTTCTCAGGTGGACAACGATGTCCCTCCTTCCTCACTCTTCACAACAAATCACCACCTTCATGATCTTCCTTGCATCCCTGCTTGTATTGGTGTCACTCTCTCTTATGATTCTAGTTTAGTTTGAAAGAGAAGGAGGCATATTCCAACTAAAGAGTCCAGTTTTATCCTTTTTAGCCCAACATAATCAATACTGGCTGGAGATGGAGTAATGAAATCACTAATAAAGTCACTGTTTACGTCAGCTCGTTCTTTTCAGTAAAAGGAAAGAATATGATTTATTTCCAAATCGAGGCAACATATAATTTGTTTTGAAACTATGCAACTGTTAGCTAACATTTCCGTGCCATCCATTGTGTTACTAGCATCTCGAAGAGCCTGTCGTTTAACAGCACCAGCCTCTCATTGGTCATTACTGTGCCATACGAGCCAGGAGGGCTGCTCATCCTGATTATGTTTCTCCACCTTTAACTCATCCACCACACGAGTGTTTAAAGGGGAACTCCGGGGCATTTGCAGCGCAATCCCATTGCTAGAGGTTGTCAAATACTGACAGTAGGACACAAGATTGGTGCAAATCGGCGCTCCCTGTGCGGCGATTGCGCTGTTTGCGCAGCCTGTCATGCTAGCCAAATACGTGGTGGCCAAGGGGCACCAGTCTGTGTCCTACTGTCAGTATTTGACAACCTCTAGCGATGGGATTGCGCTTCAAATGCCCCGGAGTTCCCCTTTAAGGAACACAGTGAAACTATAGAAACCGAGAGGAAATGTCCCCCAACACCCAGTAGCGATATTTGATCAAATATAAGGATTTATCAGAAGTTCTCACTGTCTAAGTAAATCTTAAATCTCGAATGTAGGGCACCACCTTCGAATGAAGGAAAAACAAACACAGAATCTTGGGATTCCGGCATATAAAATTAATATTTCAATAAATAATCAGTCTCATATCTCGCTACTTTCGTAAAGCCTTAGAGACACCAGGAGCACCTGTAAGCAGACAAGCAGAGAACAAACACACAAACAAACAAACAAAAAAGCACAAGCAGCAGCAATCTCATATAATACAACTGTGGATACAGATGACCTTAAACCACAGGACAACACAACAACTGATTAGCGAGTATGCTACTGGGCTAATGAATGTGTGTGTGTGGGTGTGTGTGTGGGTGTGTGCATGAACATGCAATACACATAGATGGTCCCACATTATAACCATGCTTAAATATCAGTGTATAGGGCCACAATCCACCCCCCCACCCCACAGCAATCAGAAGCAGGCCGAGAGGGCCCCCAGACCCAGGCCACCAACAGCCCCAAAGAGCACAGAACCCGGGAAGCCCACCGTAAAGGAAGCTCCCGGACAGAGCCTCCACAAGCATAGGGCAGAGGCCCCCCAGTGACCAGAGGGGGCAGCCTACCAGCCCCGCCAGGCCCCCACCACCTAGACACAGGTTGTGCACCGAAACCGGTCCCTGCGAGCCCGAGCGCCACCCAACCCCCTGGCAGAGGCCCCGCTCAACACCCGAGAGGGCCAGGCGCCCCAGACAGCCAACCGCAGTGGGCCAGCGCACGCCCCAGTGCCCCTGGGCAAGTGCCCCGGGAGTCAAGACGTTCCCACAGGTGGGTGAGGCCGCAAGCAGCGGGGAGAGGCAATGCCCACCCCCCATCAGGAACAGCACAAGCAGGCCAGAGGACAGAAAGACCCAGACCCAGACCCAAGTCATATAAAAAAAAAGAAAAAAAAAAGATATTAATTGAGAAAATTACAAAAATAAATAAACACACATCCACACATACTCGCACAGCACATGCATCCATCCCCCAACTCCTCTGGGGTGTGGCGCAGCGGGCACATCCGGGGCCAGCAGCTCCCCAGCCACCACAGACCCCGAACCAGCAGGACAACTCCTCCTCCTGGCCCCTCTCGCCCCAGGCAGCAACCAGGCAACAAGGGTGCGGGAAGACCCCTCCCCTCGCCCCTCTGGCTCTTTGATATTTCCTAATAGTGAGCATTTAAAATTGAGGGGCAGGCAACCTTGTGGAACTGGGAGCTTGGCCCTCCGGGCAGCCTACATACCCAAAGAGCCCCGCCCACCAGATACCACTCAGTGCTATCACCCCCCAAAACCTAATGTGTGTGTGTGTGTGTGTGTGTGTGTGTGTGTGTGTGTGTCTCATGAGTAGTGATGTCTAAGGTGTAATTAAAACAAAGGCGGGGGGCTGCAGAGCGCAGCAAAGGGGACCATCTACGTGGACCCATCCGCTGCACCTCACAGAACACACCCGCCCTCAAAACCCTATGTGTGTGAATGTATGCTGTGTACAGGAGCCAGAAAGGGAGAGGGGTATAGGGATCTAGAAGACCGGGGGAGAGAGGCTCTTCGGGGAGCCACTTGGCAACCCGAAGGCAAGAGACGGCCCCACCCCAGACGGCCCCTACAAATAAAGAAAAGAACAAAACAAACAAAAACAAACAAACCACGCAGTCACTTCAGTCATAGCAGTCCGGGCCTGAGACCCACCATCACCCAGGCCCACCCAAGCCACCCCAAACAGGGGAGAAGCACCACCACACCACACCGCACGCCACCACACCCTAAAAAAAAGAACAACCTGCAGACACATCAGAGATCCCAGAGCAACCAGCCCGACACTACTTCAAGCTTCCTGAAGAACAATAAATCCGCAAATTCAGTGCATTTCATCAGGATAATGATTCATTCATGGTTCCAGAGTCAAAACGTGGTAACAAACATGGCGAGAGGACGCTGGCATATTTTGGCTGCCGCTTCTCCCTCTAAAAGTTCTCTCTCTTTTGCTGCTGTTTTTTGGGGGTTTTTTTATATATTTTTTTTTGTCACTGCTTCCAGTAGCTACCTACTTTTTAAATCTGCTTCTAAACCGGCTGATCAAAGCTAACTATTACGAAATTATTACGGACTACCTACCTCCCTGGATCTCACAAACAAACTCACACGGTGTTGCTGGGCTACTGCTTCAGAGCCCCTCTCGGTGCTGAGTGCGTTAGCTCGGTCACTTACCGATGTTGAAGGACTTCTACCTCTGGATCCATCGCCGTAACCTGGTTGAAGGTAAACCCGGCTAAACTGGCCCTCTCTACTGGCCTCTCGCTGCCTTCCTTTCCGACCTATACCTAGCTCCCGTTCAGCAGACGTCTTCCATCGCCGCTCGGTTGAGGGTAGAGATCCGGGCAGATTTCCATCTGTCTCGGTGCAGTTAGCCCCTGGCTGGCAGGGACCGCTACCTCCGACCCGAGCAGGCTCCCTGAGCTAGCCGGCTTTACGTTTGTCTGTGCCTGAATTAATTTCGGCCTCCAATCTGACGGGCCCAGGCGGGCTAGTCTCTCCATCTACCACGCTGTGGCTGTTGATCCTGGTCCATCATCTGTCTTTTCACATTTTACAGCCACCATCCACCTCCAGCAGTGTTTGCCTCCTCACAGCCTCGGGTCATGGAGCTCCGCTATACATCCATGCAGCTCCGCCAGCTAATTACCCAATTACCTCCTTCCACCGAACTCACCACCACACTAAAACTACACCGACTTCTTCTTCGTCCTCGCTACATTCACCGAGGCTCCCGCCGCAAGTTTATTTTCAATGCCACCACCATAAACAGGATTCCATCACTGTGGTCTGACCACAGCTCACGCGCAAGCTCCCGCGCCAGCTCCCCCACGTCCTCATGGCGTCATCACAACAACACACGTCAACACACCTTTAACCTCCGCCCCATCCCTGCTTCCGCCCCATCAATTCCAAAACAAAAGTACCTGAAACTCGCCCTCTTCAACACAAGATCCCTCAACAATAAAAGTCTCATTCTCAATGAATTTATCATTGACAAACAACTCGACCTTCTCTGTCTAAACGAAACCTGGCAAAATCCCTTGGATTACTTTTCACTCAACCAAACTACCCCTGCTGGATTTTCATACCTGGACAACCCACGTTCCGAGGGCAAAGGAGGGGGCATTGTTGCCATCTACCATCACGACCTCCAACCCCGCCCACTCTCCATCCCTGCCGCTAAATCTTTTGAACACCTGGCTTTCAAACTCCCTGGCCCTAAACCTCTCATAATTTCAATTATCTACCGCCCCCCCAAGCTCAATTCATTATTCCTATCAGACCTCTCTGAATTAATCACTGCACTGTCCTCCATCTCGCCATCTGTTTTACTCCTTGGTGATTTCAACCTCCACATTGACTCCCCGGACTGTAAACATGCCATGGACTTTCTGGACCTACTCAACTGCTTCAGCTTCACCCAACACATCAATTTCCCCACCCATAACCGTGGACACATCCTAGATCTGGTTTGCTCTACCGGCCTCTCCATACACAACATCTCCAGCACCGACCTCTCCATCTCCGACCACCTGGCCATCGCACTCGCTATTGACATTCCCACCCCCCAACCAAAACAGGACCGCACAATAACTTTCCGCAACCTGAAGTCCGTCTGCCCAGTCGCTCTTTCCACCTGCATATCTAGCACTCTCTCCGGCCTCCCCTTCTCTACCAATCCAACCCCCATGGACCTCGTTAACATCTACAACAACACGCTGTCTACCTCTCTCAATAAACTGGCCGCGGGGAAAACCAAAACTGTCACTTTCATTTCACAAACTCAAAAAACAACTCAGACAGTTAGAACGATTAATCAAGAAAACCGGTCTCACAGTTTACGCCCTCGCCTACAAAGATCGCATGCACTTCTACAAGTCTGCACTTAACAAAGCCCGCTCTGTCTACTATTCTGGCATCATTCACTCTGGATCCTTCAACCCACACAATCTCTTTTCAACCATAAACAAACTCCTCAAACCCCAGGACAATATCTCATCCACATTCACCCCGGAGAAATGCAACAACCTTCTATCATTTTTCCATTCTAAGATTAATAATATACACAACCAGCTCTTCACTAAATTATTATTATAAAACGGTCAGTCTGTCTGTGTCGTTAGCTCTTAACTTTCTGTGTTAAGAGTGTTAGTGAATTGAAAATAAAATAGGGGGGAATGGAGAGGTACTCAAATAGTTTAGGTTTGTTTACTATTTGTAGCTAAAGACTGACATCTTGGATTCATTTATCATTTTAACAGTGAAAACTTCACCGTACAGAATGACAAAATTGTCCAAGTGTCGGAAGTTGGTTGGTTTCTGACCAACTCTGATGAGGTGAACTTAAAGGTGGGGTATGAGATGTTTTCTGGAGAATTTTTATCATATTGTCTGAAAACCTCCTCACGACCCCATTGCACCCACTAAAATAGAATGTTTGGAAAAAAAAAAAATATTTTAGTCCATAGAGGGTGTAGCAAGAGGACATGTCTGACCAATAGAAGTAATGATGAGAGTTACTTCTATTGGATTCTGATATGCCAATCAACCGTCAGCCCCCCTCCCCCCTGCGCGTTAACAGACTCGTTCATGTGTTTTGAAGGCTCATTTCTGAGCCATACAAGCCAGGAGGGCTGCTATCCTGATTATGTTTCTCCACCTTTAACTCATCCACCACACGAGTGTTTAAGGAACACAGTGAAACTATAGAAACCGAGAGGAAATGTCCCCCAACACCCCATAGAAAAGCCTAAGAGCCTGATTATGCTTTTTAAGACACCTTTACCCACCCACAGAAAAAAAAAAAAAAAAAAAAAAAAAAAAATTCAGATCATTTGTGTCTACAATACATTGACAGTAAGCAGGGTGTGTCATGGTTTTTGGATGTTATTTGGCCCACATGCAAAGATCATCTCAGGAGGTAGAAGATGGTAAATAAAGTTTATTATATAAAGGTATGAAGAGTCTCTTTGACCAGGGCTGCTGGTGAGGTTGGAGTTATTTGGGCTCTGCCGTGGGAAGTGAAAAAGGTGAGTTCCAGAATGTTTAGCCAGGAAGATTTTGTGAAAGGACGACTTACAGGTAGTGAATGGAAGTCCGCCAGGGAGAGGTGAGTGGAAGCTAGGGGCTTGGGTCCAAGGGAGGTTTCAGGTGAGTTCCATAGAGTCCGAGGATCCTTGGGGAAATCCAGAGGGAGTTTGCAGGGTTGTTCACAGGGAGGAGCAGGTTACACCAGCCGTGGAAATGGGTCCAAGAATCCAGTGGAAATTAAAGACAAGATTACTGAGGAGCTTGTGATGACTGGGATCAGGAGACAACAGGGAGGTAACCTTGATGTAGTGATGTGGCGTTTGAAGCGAGGCCTCGGAGCATGTGTCGAGCAAAAAGGGGCGAGCCAGATGAAGCGTTGGTTCGAGGCTTGTATCGTTTCCATAAAAATCACGTGACTGATGACAAACGAGGCCTCGGATTCAGTGTACATGTCACTGATTCATTTTGAGCGTCACTATGGCATAAAAAGGGTTTGAACCTTGCGGCACTTCGAGGGTTTTGAGTTGGTGTTTGGCATTGGTGAGAGGTAGAGTGTGCGTTGGTTGTATCAGAGTTAGTGGTTAAGTTCAGTTATTATATCATCTATTATACTGCATTTAGAATATATCGTAATTAGGTTAGAATAGTGTTAGAATAGTTATATAGGATATGAACCCTCGTTTTTCGCGGGGGTTACGTTCCAAAAAGAACCCGTGATAGGCGAAATCCGTGAAGTAGTAACCTTTATTTTTTTTTTACAAATAACTACTGTAGGCCTACTGTAACATAATAATTTGAATCATCAATACGAACTGAAGGCTTCAAATTGCGGAGATCAGCACCGCCCCACCGCGACCCGAGTCATTGGATTAGAACGGGAGAAAATGAAAAATGATTATGAAAACAAAATACAAAATACAGTAGGACAAATAGTGACTCGCGTGTATTTCACTGCTCTTCTGACTGAGCCGCTGCATTCCTGACTCAGCGTTTTTTTTCTTCTAAAGCCCGCGGTGCAGGTGTGTTTATTCGAGAGAAGAACATAGTTATCGGTAGTTGTTGTCGCTCTTTTTTCTTCTGGGCATATTAAACCGCAACGTTATTGACACACATTTTTTTAAATAAAAAAACAATAACTTATATTTGTCTTGTTGCCCATACTGCTCGGTTACAGTTTATTCCTGACTCCCGGTCCCATAAGCACTTTCATACTCCCAGTTCCATAAGCACTGTAGTCAGTGTAGCCTACATCATTGATATATTTCATTTGAGTGATCAACACCATACCACTCAATAATACTTCCATATATGCAGTTTTCACACATTTATTTTCATTGAGACACAGTGACAAAAATTGTTTATTTTATATTGCAGGATGCTCTAACTGAGTTAATTTAGTCTGTCATATATTCCTTTTGCACAGCAGGTGTCACTAGAGAGACCGTTTCAATGAGGCTTCGGGTAATGAACCTTTTGGCGAACCTTTGGGCTGGAAAGCCTCATTGGTTCACAAAGCCTCATTTTGCCATCACTACCTTGATGAGAAAACACAGAGGGTTAAGTCTGCAAAGTTAGCTTCAATAGATAAATCTGGTTTAACCAGGAAAACACAAGGAGCGCTCAGAGTACCATGTATGCCTAACACTCAAGCGCTGAAGGACTGGCAACCTGCTCCTCTTATCCTGCTGCTGATGATTCTTGATGAGACTCAGGTGTGAGCAATAATCTCAAGACCGTCCTCCAGGTAGGCTCCAGAACTCCCCTAGTGGAGAAAACAGAAACCCAAACCCCAACTTCCTAACAAGTTGAACCATAACATTTGTTTAAGTTTCTGCTGAAGTTGCAAAAGAGATTTTTATTTAATTTTGAGGTCACAGTGGGAAGTTGAGACATACTGAACCATCTCAAGATTATAAGTAGCCTTCATATTTTATTTACTTGTATTGTGTATATTATTGAGCTGGACACTTTAAAATGTAATCCAGTCCGCTTAAAGGTGAATTGGGCATTTGTTAAAAAGGACAGCCTCTAAATCTTTTCATGAATTCTGATCTGTTACCAAATTTCTTAAGAAGTTTGTCTTTCTCACTAAATTGATGTTCACTCATAATACAAAAAATCTTGGGTGCTCAGAATATGATGTTCTATTACCATGTGCATATATAACATGAATGGATCACTACATGTCTCAGTTCCCTTCACAGATGAACTCTGGGGTTCATATCTTTGGTGTAATCCACATAGTCTGTCCAATCTATGATTAAAAGAAAATATCTTACGGCTTCCGGTTTCCACCCGACATGGAGTAGCCGCAAGTCTTACACGCTCCACATATTTGAACTTATTACTTTGAGTGGAACACGACATTTTAACATTTTGAAGGCATAACTCGGTGGCGCATATACTACTGAACCACTTGTGTTTGTTATGGCAAGTAAAACTCAGAAGAGGTTGGCCAAGGCAGCGGCGCAAAGTTTAGCTAGCCCCTCACTCAAGCAAACGCTCATGGCTAACGCTAGCGCTACCACCACCCGGATCCCCCATCTCCGACGGAGCAACCCGAGGAGTACGCTCTTTTCCAGCTTCTTAAAGCTGAGATGGATACTTCTCGTCATCTACTGGGTGATACGATCAAACAAGAGATGGTGACTTTTCGTGCTGAAATCAAACAAGACCTCGAGGCTCTCCAACAGTACACAAAGGCTAACATCGCCTCTCTAAAAACGGAGTTCAGAGCTGAAATAGCATCCATGCGCTCCACACAGACCCGAGACGGCAACTACTGTTCGGGAGATCGAAGGCACGCTGAACCGTCATGATTCCAGCATCACCAACATGGAGGGCGTCATTTCAGAGCTCAAGCGGGAGATCGGGAAACTTAAGGACCGGAATGATGACCTTGAGAACAGAAGCCGCCGGCAGAATCTAAGAATTATCGGGATCCCCGAGGGCGCAGAAAACGGCAAACCGACGACATTCATGGCCTCATTTTTCACCGAGGTGTTGGGCGAGGAGATGCCGAGCCCTCTGGTGCTCGACCGTGCTCATAGAACTTTAGCTCCAAAACCCAAACCTGGCGACCGACCTAGACCCATGATCGTGCGGCTGCACTACTACTCGGATAAGGAGAAGATCCTGCATCTATCCAGAAACAAGGGCGAACTTAAATTCAGAGAGACAAGGGTCCACATATTCCCGGATATAAGCGCCGAGCTTAGCCGCCGCAGAGCAGTTTTTAACCCGGTCAAGGCGAAGCTCAGACAGGCGGACATCAAGTATGGCATGTTCCACCCTGCCGAGCTGCGTTTCACCTGTGACGGCGTTTCGCACTCTTTCAAAGAACCCGCAGATGTGGAAGTTTTCCTCGCCAAACGGAGCCATCCCTCCTTGGAGACGTAGGAAAACTTTGCCGGTGTCTCGTCCTATATGCGAATCTCTACTACTGGTACTGTAATCTATCTTGATCTATATTCTTGCTGTCCTGAGCTGACTTAATTTATTTAATTGTTTTTCTTTTAAAAAGAAAGGAAAGATGTTCTTTGACTCGAGTTAAGGCCAGTCCCTCATTTATTTTCTTTAGACCTATTTATAATAAGGAAGGCAAAAAGACACTTATTTTTTTTATTTTCTGACATGGGTCGTACCTGGATGTACAATTACGCAATTCAAGAGTTAGACTGCATATATTTTCCTTGAGGCCTTTTTCTTCCTATTTTTATTATTATTTTTTTTTTTTTTTTTTTTTTTTATTCTAGGCTCAGCTGAGACACAGTACCAGTATATTCATATGTTCATTGGGTTACATTTTTTTATATGCAGCTCATAACCTTATGTTATCCGTGTTCCTAGGAGGCCACAATATTGTATTTGTTTATATATTTAGTTTTCTTTTATCCTGAGTGGCTCTTCATGTTTATATCTGGATTTTAAAGGCAGGGATTTAAATTTTTCCTTAGTTGTAACTACTGAGATCCAAGGACTCAGGTCAGCTGGTCCAGTCCAGAGTCCAGACTAAACATGGAGAAGCAGCATTTAGCTGTTATGCTGCCAACAAGTGGAACAAACTGCCAGTGGAGATTAAACTTTCACCAAATGTAGACATTTTTAAATCCAGGTTAAAGACATTTCTTTTCTCATGTGTCTATGCATGAAACATCTTTTAACTTATCTAGACTGTTGCCTGTTTTTAAATTCATTTAAATGATTTTATTTGTTTCTCTTTATATTCTTTTATGTATTTGTAATGCTTCTTGCACTCCCTGCTGCAATGCTTTTATTTTATGTAAAGCACTTTGAACTGTTTGTACATGAAATGTGCTATATAAATAAATTTGATTTGATTTGATTTACTGAAACATATAACACTTTAAGGAGCAGTGTATGTGTTTTTGTTGCTGTTTTTTGTGTGTGTTGTTGTTGCTGTATATTCTATGCGTATGGAAGCGCAACAAAAGAGTACCAAGTGTGTATGGGGACAATATTTTTTGTTTTGTCTGTATGTGTAATTTGTTATTTTATATTAATGGATGTGTGGCAGTGTCAGCGATATCCTGTGGATGCTTTAACAGTGGTCAATTACCTGTCTACCTCTGACTATGGTTAATTCAGCGCTGACCGTGAGTGATGATGATGTTACGGTGAACTGTATTAGTTGGAACACCAAGGGAGTTAATCAGATCATCAAACATTTTCAAATATATTTATTGTGAAACATTTCTTTCAACAAGGCACTTGGTCTGACATTAACATGTTTCTTTTATGAAAAATCTGACATATACATAACAACAAAAAAGGCATTGTGACAATATCTATAATAGAAATAAAAATAATAAAAACATAAACAATAGCGTTAACACAATAATAATAAAACTGAAAATAAAAGACAATAGACAGTAGTGGTCCGCTGTAAGAAATTAAACATGAAATACAAGACCTACAAGACATAAAGGACAAGCCCCCCACTCCCTCCCAAACCCAAGTCCCACCCCCCTCCACCACCACCCCCCCACCTCCCCCAGGAGTGCCCCGCAGTTGGTCATGTTAGTCAGTTATTGAATAAAGGTAAGAGACCAGTGGTTCCCAAATTTTTTCAAACTCCCTCAACTTATCTTTTAGGATGAATCTGATTCTCTCCAGGTGGAGGGTATCGGTCAGGTCTGATAACCAGTGTTTAAATGAGGGCACTTCTTTTCCCTTCCAATGTAGAAGGATCAGTTTCTTGGCAGTTATAACACTATATGACAGTAGACGCTGTTGTGCTACATTCAGCTTTAAGAGCTTATCAGATATTCCCAAAATGATCAAAATCAAAATCATTTTAATGGCATTGACTCTTCCCAGAAGGGAAATTGGTAGCGTTCTGCAAAATTGAATGTTGTGCTCCAGTTTTCTTAGCAAGGCTGGGAAATTGGCCTTATGAAGGGCACTATAGTTCTTGGTGATTGTCACTCCTAAGTAAGTTAAATTGTCCTGTTCTACACGCAAAGGAAGCTGTTTGAGCCACTCCTGATCTCCCAATCGTATTGGTAACAACTCACTTTTACCCCAATTAATCCTGTACCCAGAGAAAACTCCAAAAGAGCCAACCACCTCCAATATTGAAGGGATAGTCATTGGGGGTTCTGTAATATATAACAATATGTCATCTGCATACAAAGAGATCTTGTTCCTAGTGCATTCCGTTTCATAGCCATGTATCCTGGGATGTCCACGGATAGTTTCCGCAAGCGGTTCTATGGCTAGAGCAAAGAGCAGTGGACTAAGTGGACAACCCTGTCTAGTACCTCTACCCAGGTGGAATGGGGCAGACGGTGTCCGATTTGTAAGTATCTTAGCACAGGGGTTATTGTACAGGAGCTTGATCCAGGACAGAAATGTGTGGCCACACCCAAACTTTTCCAGGACCGCAAAGAGGTAGGGCCATTCCACCCGGTCAAATGCCTTCTCGGCATCTAGGCTAAGGATGACAAGGTCTTGTGTGGGTGGCCTATTACAGTGCATAATATTAAGGACACGTCTGAGGTTGTGAAAAGAATTTCTATTTGGGATAAAACCCTGTTTGGTCCGGATGCACTAGTTTGCCCATGAAGGCATTGAGCCTCTTGGCTAGTGTCTTAGCTAGAATTTTCTGGTCAGTATTTAATAAGGAAATTGGCCTATATGAGCCCACTTCTTCTGAGTCTTTTCCTTTTTTTAATAGTAGGGTGATAGTGACTTCAGTTAAAGTTTGCGGTAACACACCGTCCTCATATGACCTGGTATATAGTGCACGCAAATATGGAACCAACAATGCTCCAAATTTTTTGTATACCTCATTACTGAGCCTGTCAGGGCCTGGGGTTTTGCCATTGTTCAGTGACCTAATAGTTGCTAGTAGCTCCTCACAGCTGATGTCTGCATTTAAGATCTTACGCTCTGCTTCACTCAAAGATGGAAGGTTGCATTTATCCAGAAATGACTGTGCTGCGTCCGGCGATGCATTATGTTCGGATGTGTATAAATGTTTGTAGAATTGCATGAATCTGTCATTAATGTCTTTATGTTAAGTGAGGGCAGGTCCCGTTCCTGAATTGATTTTATGAATTACTCTGTCATTTTCAATTTTTCGTAATTGTCTTGCCAGTAATTTATGCGGTTTGTCACCAAATTCGAAATTGTTGTGTTTTCTTGTTCGGTACTCATATTCACAATGAACCACACTTCTTTTCTGTAGATAGCTGTGTTCGTTTTATTGCTAACGGTCAGGTAAATTGAACTTCATTCTCTTGGTTTGAACAGTGCAGAATACAGACAAGAATTTGCTCTCATTGCCCCCAGTGGACATCAGCAGTACAACATGCACATAAACACAATAACTCAAAAACAGGTTAAGATGAGAACATATTCTAACAGAAATGTTTTTGTTTAGCAAAAACAAAGGCTCTGCTAATCTTAGCAGACAGTGTTTTATTTAGCTCGTATTTCAGTGCAGCGATCTTTGTGTGTTTTTCCAAAGAGGGTTGTTGAGCATTATCTCTGTCTAACTGATTAATTTGTTTTTCTAATTCCATTTGTCGTTCCTTATTACTCTTTTTAAGTGATGATTGAAAAGAGATAACACAGCCTCTGAAATATGCCTTAAAGGTCTCCCACAATAGTGTGGGTGAAATGTCATCTTTATCATTAGTTTCAAAGAAGAGTTTTATGTGCGTTTCTATGTATTCACAAAACTTGAGGTTTGTAAGGAGTTCTGGATTGAATCTCCAGGATTTTTGTGTGGGTAAATGCCCAGGGAGCTTAATTGCAAATGACACTGGACTATGGTCAGAAATAATAATGTTGTGGTATTTGGCATTGTAACAATAGGGCAACAATTTGCCATCAACCAGGAAGAAGTCTATCCTTGTGTAGACATTGTGTACTTTGGAATGGAAGGAGTATTCTCTACCTGAAGAATTAGAGAGCCGCCAAACATCAGATAGATTCATATTCTCTGTATATGACCTAAGGAGATTGCATGCCTTTGAGGGTTCTATTCTAATGGTAGAAGATCTATCCAGGTATGTCTCTAAAACAAAATTAAAGTCACCACCAATGACTAGGTTAGTGTTGGCAATGTCTGGAATCAATTATCAATATTTAGGACTTTCCTGAAAAATTCCAGGTCGTCATGGTTTGGTCCGTATATATATATATTCAGCAAGGTCATTGGGGTGGAATGAATTTCCCCCACAACAATTACATACCTCCCATCCTTGTCAGTAATTGTGGACATTTGTTTAAAAGGAACCCCCCTGCGAATTAGAATAGCTGCACCTCTAGTCTTTATGGAAAAATTTGAGTGGTATATTTACTGTATCCACCTACATCTAAAGCCTGGTTTATAGTCGGTAACGCAAGACGCAACGCAAGACGCAACACAAGCCCTTGCGCGGTTGCAAGCCCCCCTTGCGTGCTTGCGTGTGTCACCTCAATTTTCTAAACTTCACGCAAGACGCAAGCGCAAGCCACTGGCTGTGGTCAAAACCGCCTACTACTTGATCGATCTGACAGCATGCAGAGCGTTTACACACAGTGCACTTCACTCCTGCCCGAGCCGAAATCAGCCGGCCTGAAAAGCTGATTTCCCTTAAGCTATAGGCTAAACTCTGTAAATATATAACTTTAGCAACATTTTAAACATTTTCAGGCGAGAAAGTAGTCGTTTAGACCCCCAAGGTGTTGAAAATCTGACAAAATACCGGCTATTTACAAGAAGAAGAAGAAGCATGAATCTATGGAAGAGAGACTTGCCAAAGAGAGACTTGCCAAAGAGAGACTTGCCAAAGAGCTCCTGGCGGTGAATTTCCTTTCATCGGAGTAGGCTTGTCATTGAAAAAAGCCGCTACTCCACCTACTCTCCTGGCGGTGAATCGCCACGCAGCACACGCAAGCGCCGACAAAGCAAAATGAAGTATAAACGTCTCAAGCCATTAACATACGCACAAGACGCAAGCGCAAGGACAGTTAAAAGAAGTATAACTCAGCCTTAAGTCTTCCGTGTGAGTCAGTCTTTAGATGTGTTTCTTGTAGAAACATAATATCCGCTTGTAATTATTTAAGATGAGCAAGCACCTTACCTCTCTTAACCGGTTCATTAATACCATTCACGTTCCATGAGCAGAAGTTTCAATTACCACCACTCTTCCCAAACTGTTTCCCAGCATGCATTATATAGATAGAATGAAGGCATAGCTCAGTCTCTTCCCCTTTCTTGCTTGGTACATACGACCATAAACTAAGTAGCACTCCTTCCCACCCTGCCCCCTCCCCCCTTAGAAACATACAGACGCATAGAAAAATAATAACAATAATAATAATAAAATAAAATGTATATTGTCAACCTGGCAGTTAGTGCAAGATAGGAACCTTCCAAAAAGAGAATATACTCTAATTTAAACAACTAACAGTGAAAAACTCTTCATTCTAGTAACTCTGCAGTTATAGAATTCCTAACCAAACCAATTTGAATTAAACTTAAGTACTGTGGATCCTCCTAGGGATACCATGAACAATATGTGATCTTCAAAATTGTTGTCGGCCTATTGATAGGAAAAGGCAAAAATAAATAGCCATAAAAATGGCCTTCTGAAACTTAGGCTTGCTTTCTCTCTTTTTTTCTCTCTCTCTCTTTTTTTTGTGTGTAAATAGACAAAACAAACCCAAAACGCCACTTAAGGAAAGAGAGTAGTAGTGATGTTACTCAATAACGTCGACATTTAAGTAGGCTAGGTAACCCAGCCCCTATATGTCCAAAAGGGTACGTTTATAATTTGGCTCACAGCAGTGCAGGTGTTCTCATGCGTCTTCTCTACCGTCGCCTCCTTCTTCTGCTGGTGTTTCGTGATCGCGGCCAACTAGGCGTTCGGCAAACAGACGCGCCTGGTCTGCGTCTGTGAATGTAGTCTCCTTCCCGTTGTGTGTAATTCTTAGCTTGGCTGGGTACATAAGGCCGAATCTCACTCCAGGTTTGTCCCGCAGCAGGTTTCTGGCGGGGGTGAATGCCGCACGGCGTTTGACAACAGCGGGGGGAAAGTCTCTGAAAATTTGAATTTGCTCGTCTTGATATGTGAGGGTTCTCAACTGCATTACTTTCTGCAGAATTTCCTCAAAGGCATGACAGTAGTGCACCCTGATGATCAGATGCCGAGGCGGCTCTTTATCATCCGGGCGCTCTCGCAGTGCTCTATGGGCTCAGTCAATTATTGGTCTTTCATCCAGCTGTAGGACATCTGTCAGCAGCTGTGCTACAAAGTCTCTAGTTTTTTGTCCATTTTCCAGCCCCTCTTTCACTCCTGCAATCCTCAAGTTTTGCCGTTTCGACCGCCCCTCAAGGTCCAGGCACTTTTCTGAGAGTCGGTCGACTTGACTTTGTAGTGCCTTAACTTTCGCTTCGAGAACCGTAACCACATCGGAGTTAGCATTAGCCGACTCAACTAAACTTTTCAGCGAGTCGTTTTGGCCGTCAAGACGAACATGTACAGCAATAAATGCATTGTCACTTTCCGCCTTCACCGCAGCAATTTCACCTCTCAAAGCTGTACTCACGTCAGCAATCTTTTCATCAAGCTTGTCCGATTTAGCTTGTGACAAGTCCGCCTGTAGAGCTGCTATAGCGGCTAGCACTGCCTGTTGATCCGCGCTTTGAGTGCTTGTTTCGGGGTTGCCTTTCCCACTCTGGCTCGGTGCTTCGGTTGGGCCTCCACCTTCAGACGACTCGGTCTTAGTGTTCGCTTTCGTTTTGCCCATTTCTGGTGTCCTTTGATCACTTTGAGTATCACAAATCCAAACCTCCAAAAAAATAATTTAACTTGCGTATGTTTGGTTTTAAATTAAATTTTAAATTAAATTCTGCAGGAGCTACAGCTAGCGCGTCTTATCTCCTCATCGCTCAACAGCGCCCCTCAGATCATCAAACGTAATAGAGCTTTATCCCATTTGAGAAGTCTTGATGTTAATATCGCTTTCCTCCAAGAAATCCACCTTACACTCTCTGATCATAACAGATTACGCAAAAAGTGGGTGGGGCAATTATACCACTCTAATTATCAAAACAAGTCTAGAGGAGCTGCAATTCTTGTTAATAAGAATACTCCTTTTATTATGCAAACTGTTACTGCAGACCACCGAGGGAGATATGTTGTGGTCACAGGGACCCTGTATAACATACCTATAATTCTGGCTAATGTTTATGCTCCAAATGGAGATGATGCACAATTTCTGAAGAATTTTTTATCCTCACTTCCCAACTTAAACACGCACAGGCTTATTTTGGGGGGGTGACTTTAATTGTGTATTACATCCAGTATTGAACCGCTCCTCCAGCACTCCTTACAATATAACAAGATCAGCGAAGATCATTACTTCCTTTCTTCAAGTATATAATAATACTGATCCCTGGCGTTTCCAGTACCCTGATCTAAACATTATTCATTCTTCTCCCCTGTGCATCATTCCTATTCACGTATCGATTATTTTTTCCCATCGATAATCAGTTGCTGACCTCGATCAAGGACTGCAGGTATGAAGGTATTGTAATTTCTGATCATGGGCCTGTAGTTTTGCAAATATCCTTTCCTAAGAAGGTTACTCGACGCCCCTGGCGCTTTAGCAATGCCTCGCTCACTAATGAAGGGTTTGTTAACCATATAAACTCAGAAATAGATTTTTTTCATGTCCATGAATAATACACCAGATGTTAGCAAATCCACTCTTTGGGAATTACTTAAAGCTTTTTTAAGAGGAGAGATTATTTCCTACACCATCTGGGAGGGCAGGAATAGAAAACGGCGCCTTAAGGATCTCACAGACCAAATTCATCAGTTGGATTGTAAATATTCAACTGCCCCCACCACTAAACTTTTAAGGGAGAGATCAGCTCTGCAGACAGAGTTCGACTTGATGACCACCCATTATACAGAGCAGCTACTACTTCAGTCTCGCTCTAATCTGTATGAACACTCAGATAAGGCAGGCAAGACTCTCGCTCAACAGATTAGGCAGTTCACAGCCTCTACCCTGATCACAAGTATCCGTAAACGTGACGGCCAGATCTCAAATAACGAACAGGAGATAAATAATGAGTTTAAAGTATTTTATTCCTCCCTTTACACCTCTGAGGTGGTCCATGACCCCTCTAGGCTAGAGTCATTTTTACAGAGCATGGACTTGCCTCAAATAAGTGAATAATTTATGGAGCAATTAGAAGAACCTCTGTCTCTGGCTGAAACAAGATCAGCTCTTTACGGTATGCAGAATGCTAAAGCTCCGGGACCTGATGGATTCACGGTCGAATTCTATAAGAGATTTGGAGAAAAGTTGCTGCCAATTTTACTCACTCTTTTTGAGGAGTCCTTTGTCAGGGGCCAACTTCCACCTACACTCTCTCAGGCTTCTATCTCAGTCATATTGAAAAAGGGTAAGTATCCCCTCAGTTGTGGGTCTTACCGTCCGATATCACTCCTGAACGTGGACTTCAAATTGTTAGCGAAGATCTTAGCTCACCGCCTTGAAACTACCCTACCTTCAATTATCTCTCCAGATCAAACTGGTTTTATAAAAAAACGCTTCTCTTTTTTTAATATCCGTCGGGTTTTAAAGATCATGCAGAACGCGGATCCCAATCAGCCACTACCCGAAGTAATTATTTCTCTGGATGCTGAGAAAGCGTTCGATAGGGTTGAGTGGGGCTACCTTTTTCAGTGTCTAGAGAGATTTAAATTTGGTCCAAAATTCATTTCATGGTTAAAATTGTTATATAAATCTCCAATGTCGTCAGTACGCACTAATAATAAAGACTCCCAATATTTCCTGTTGCACCGTGGCACAAGGCAGGGATGCCCATTGTCACCTCTTTTATTCGCGATAGCCATTGAGCCTCTTGCAGCATCACTGCACTCCTCACCTGAGATTCGCGGCATATTAAGGAGTGGAAAAGAACACAAGCTATCATTATATGCTGATGATTTATTGCTATATATTAGTGACCCCCAGAATACTTTACCACGCGTTATGACTGCACTAGATCATTTTACAGAGCTTTAAGGCTATAAGATCAACGTATCAAAAAGTGAGCTTTTTCCTGTCAACTCTGCTGCACAATCACTCTCTTTTAACTCCTGCCCTTTTAAGGTGACTACTGATAAATTCACGTACTTGGGTATAGTTCTAACTCGGAAACTCTCAGATCTCTTTAAACTTAATTTTACTTCTCTTTTAGAGTGCACCAAGATGACCTTTGACAAATGGTCTTCTCTTCCTATCTCATTAGCTGGCAGAATTAACTTAATAAAAATGAACATATTACCCAAATTCTTATATCTGTTCCAAACTATACCAATCTTTATCAACAAATCGTTTTTTTTCACATCTTAGTGTAACCCTGGTTAGAATTACAACACTCAGAAATACCAGTTTCCTCGAATGAATCATAGTTTTCCCTGCATTGTAGTTGTTTCTCGTCCAGTAGTGGAATTTCTGAGCTTACCTGAACGCATCACCTGCAGGCCTCGTGTGTGTGAGAAGGTGAGAGGAAGAAAAAAATAAAAGGAGAAGCCTCGTGCAACCGCAGGAAAAGTGTCCCCGTTCGGCGGCCAAAAAGTGATGATATTGTGGAAACTGTCGTTAGAGATTGAGTGTGGAGAGAAACTTACCTGGTAGAAGTGAAACCGATCCTGGGAGCGACTCGGACGAGTGGTTTCCCAGACTTTTCGGAACTATTTTGGTGAGTTAGCTGCACCGATAGCTCGTTAGCTCAATTAGCAGTATCATTCTGGTTTAGTACACAAGAAAGAAAGCCAGCCAGAATAGTCAAATGGTACTGAAAAATGTTTTTCTGTGATATTTTGTTATTGTGTGTTACCGTGACAAACGTGTAGCAATTTACCAGCTGTTAGCTCAGGGCCGAGCACGGCTCCACCACCGCCGCTTAGATGCTAAAATGATTCAGCATTTCATGTGTTTCATATTCCTTTAGCTAAGTTGTTTATATTTCATTTAATGAGCTGTATTGTTTAATGTGCACAAGGAAAAAAGTAAAACGGTCATTTAAGCTGATGAATAATTACGCTGCATGTTATGCAGGCTGGTTTTTGTTAAGAGGGATGAATTCCTCCGCTCAACTGTGATCCACACCACTACTGTTGCCGCATGGAGACTCGTGGTCCATCGGGACCAGTGTGGGCATCAGTGTGGTAGGACAGGACCCAGTCCTGAGGAGTCACACATTTTATTTGCACTTTCTTTTCTGAGATCTCAGTATTTTTTTACTTGTTTCTATTTTTTTTTACATTTTTTTCCAAAAAAACAAACTGACAAAGGAACTTAAAGAACTGTTTTCCTTGGAGGATCCTGAAAGACAGTAAACTGAAGCAAACAGTGGAAAACGGGGAATAAAAAAGACAATTCAACCCATTTAAGGGGAAAGAGACATTTTTATTTTATTTTATCTTTATTATTTTCTATACCAGTACTCACTTGTTTCAGCTAATTTCATTTCATTTTGTGAATTATCATTATTTTAAAGAACTGCATTTCATTTAATGTGTGCAAAACTGAACATTTCAATATAAACATTCATACCATATTTTGTGTTGTGTGTTATGTGAGTTGGAGATCAATGCTCTCATGCTTCAGTGCTACTGCCAGTCTCCTTAAGGCTCTAGCATGGTTGCCGCGTCTGCTCGCGCGAGCGGTGTTGATGACGTCACGAGTTCGTGCCCGCCATAGGACCCTATATAGTGGCGCAAGTCGTTGCGCGCCAGTAGTTGCGCGCCAGTAGTTGCAATTTTCTCCGTCACAGAGGTGGCGCTGCTACGTGAAGGTTACCTCTACTCTACAACCACGAAAGGGAGAAGAAAACAATGCCGCTGTCAAGAGCAAGAATACTGTAATTAATGATACTGCTGCAGTTTTCGGATAATTTTAATTTTTTAATTCAGTTAAAAGAGGTGAAGGTTTGAAGCCCCCGGCATCAACAGAGTCTCTGCCCTCTTCTTTGCCTTCACGTATCTGTCCCGTAGCTGCTTCCACACATTCTTACAGAACTCTCCCTCTTTCACCAAAGTTCTGCCCATCTCTGTGCACCAGTTTGGGCAGTTTACGTGGTCCCTGTGCTGTTTCACTGCAGTTTCGTACAGCTGCCTGTACAAACGCACCTCCTCACTGAGCCTGGTCTCACATCGGTCCATCCGGTTCGTTGTGCTCGGCGCCGCCAAGTTACAAAAATCGACTGGTGCACGACAACGCGCTGCGCCGTCTGTTCAAGGGAAGCGCCAGGCCTGAAACGTCATTTTGACGTCACGGTCCACCACCGCCGTGACAGACGCGGCAACCATGCTACCGCCTTTAGTCGAACTTATTTGTTTAGATAGAACCCAAGAAGTCTAAGAGAAAGGTTACATTAACAAGATCATCTCTGACTTTATTTGGAATAAGAAACCACCTTGTATCCGTAAGGAATTTTAACAAAGACCCAAATCAATGGGCGGGATGGCCTTACATCATTTCCAATTATACTACTGGGCAAGTAATCTGAGAGCCTTGGCTTACTGGCTTCAAACCTATGCTATCAACGAGCTCCCTGCCTGGGTCCAAATGGAGGCTGATGCGAGCCTCCCATTATCCCTCCCAGCCTTGTTATACTCGGCCATGCCTATCACACCACGCCGAGCATCTATTGCCCCCCTAGTCTACCATTCACTACGAATATGGGCTCAGGTGCGAAAACACTTTGGCTGGCACTTTGGGTGTCACACTTCAAAGTGAAGAAGACACACACAGACTGAAAGAGAAAAGCTGTCAGCAAGAGCAGGCCCAGAGAGGGAAATGCAGACCTCTTGTGACTGAAAGGATGACTGAAGAACGTCATTTAAACCTGATGTTTTAAACAAGTATAGTTGTGACCAATGTAGTTTTTCCAGAGTTCATTGAACAGGATTATCTCTGTTAATAAATGTGGGGAGACTTAAAAAAAGAAACCTGAGCTATCCTTATACGTAATTAATGTTAAAATGTCCCATACCTGTCTACAGAGGCAATGTGAATATTAATTTCAGACTGAATGGTAACTCTTCATGTTGTTACACTATGAAGTGAAACAACATGAAGAGTTACCATCATCATTGTGAGTCCACAATAATATAACCCTTCTAATAAATTGTAATCTTGTCCTACAGTATGTTGGCCTGACAGGAGCCAGGCTGCAATATCTGAAGAGTTAATATAAATTTAACTGCTTTTCTAAACCAGGGATAGAACAGTGCATAAATCACTGGGTTCAAACAGGAGTTAAAATAGTACAGATGAAAGACAAAGGAGGCAGAAGAGTTATTGAGCAAATCAGCCCCTACAAGAGAGATGCAGAAATATGGGCAGAATGATATCAGAAAGACAATCATGAGAACACCAAGAGTCCTGGCTGCTTTTAACTCAGATTTCTTTGTTTTTATAGTGACTGAAAGTTGGAGTTTGGCAGCTGTAACATGAGAGCGCATGGCACGAGCCTGAGACACAGCCACCACAAATACTCTCATATACAGAACTATGATGACAGTAACTGGAAGAATGAAGGTTAAAACAAGATCTACAGTTCCTGAAATGTCATCAATAAAGATCACACATTCTCCATAACAGGAATTGTGTTTACCTAACAGAGTCAGGTCATCTTTTACAAATAAAAGGTTGTATATAGCAGAGCAGAGCCAACACAGACACACACAGAGTTTAACTCTTCTCTCAGTCACTCTGGTTGGGTAATGCAGAGGGTCACAGATTGCCACATAACGGTCAATTGATATGAGCACCATGTCTCCTACTGAGGCAGAAGTGATGATGTAGCACAAACAGTTATATAAAAAACACATGAGGTCACCAAGAAACCAGCAGGTTGTAACTCGGATAACTCCCGCTGGTATTATCACGAGACCAACAAGAAAGTCTGAGACAGCCAGAGAGAGGAGGAGGATGTTTGTGGGTGTGTGGAGCTGCCTGAAATGACACAGAAAAGCAGAATTAAAACAGGATTTTATCTGAAAGGTAAAACTATACAAATAATTATTAACAACATTTGTTTTCTGATCTTCCAAATCTATAGAATAGATAACACTACAATGTGTGCACAAATATTTAGAAAGTCTAATTTCAGCAGGTGCCACATTATTCCACAGAAGTTTGATTATAATTTACTTTTAAATGTACAACGAGGAAAAAAAGAGCAAATTAGGTTAGAAAGTCTATCTCTGCCTGTAGTGGGAGACTGAGATGATGACGAGCAGGTTGAGCATCACAGTGAGCACTGGGAGGGAGGACAGCACGACCCAAAGGACCACAAGTTCAGACAAAGAAGATACAGGCTTCTTGCAGGAGCTGTTTGAGAGATGTGGAAAGCAGAGCTCTACTCCATCCTGCATCTCCATCATCAGAGACCTGCAAAGAGCTGCAGCTCTGACTGCTTTCTGGAACAAACTTGATTATATAGCTGATACTTCTGTACTCAGCTCTATCTCTAACACCTCCCCTCCTCTTTCTCAGGTGGACATCGATGTCCCTCCTTCCTCCCTCTTCACAACAAATCACCACCTTCATGATCTTCCTTGCATCCCTGCTTGTATTGGTGTCACTCTCTCTTATGATTCTAGTTTAGTTTGAAAGAGAAGGAGGCATATTCCAACTAAAGAGTCCAGTTTTACCTTTTGTAGCATCACATAATCAATACTGTCTGGAAATGGAGTAATGAAATCACTAATAAAGTCACTGTTTACGTCAGCTCGTTCTTTTCAGAAAAAGGAAAGAATATTATTTATTTCCAAATCAATGCAGCATATTGTAGTGTTGTTAATGTTAATAATGTTTGACCTCAGCCCGAACTGCGGGTTAGTGACAGACTTCCTGTGTTGTGGTCAGAAAGTGCTGGTGTTAGTTCAGCCCTGTGTTTTGATCGCTCGCCTGCTCTGGTGTGGACTGAAGCAGTGTTGCCGATTTAGCGACTTTTGGCCATCTCTGGCGACAAAAAAAATAATCTAGCGACTTTCGGGCTCAATCTGGCTGAATCTAGCGACAATTTAACTTGTTTTGTGAGTGACAAATCAGTTGCCCCGCGACACCATACAAGCCGAGACAGAAGCACTGCAGGACATGAGCTAGTACAGTTTGCGCTTTGCATCGCTTCACAACAATCACTAACCCCGGAAGTCACTTGGGTGCACCGTGCAACTCTTGCGTGCGTCATGGCGTCACGTCTATGGGGATGGTGATTGGTGAAGCGAGGTGTGTTAGCTAGTAGCTACCACCAGAGCATTTCTATCTACGGCTCTGGTAGCTACATCAGAGAACGTCTCACGGCATTCACTGGTAGGTGTGTTAGCTAGTAGCTACATTAGAGAACGTCTCTGATGTAGCTACTAGCCAACACACCTACCAGTGAATGACAGGTGTAGCTACAAGCTAAACACATCTAGCAGTGAATTACGGGAGA
Source organism: Odontesthes bonariensis (assembly GCF_027942865.1). Taxonomy (NCBI): domain Eukaryota; kingdom Metazoa; phylum Chordata; class Actinopteri; order Atheriniformes; family Atherinopsidae; genus Odontesthes; species Odontesthes bonariensis. The sequence continues at coordinate 31,705,657 of NC_134517.1, read as the reverse complement.
TGTAGCTAGTAGCTATTAGTTAGTAGTCTGTCGCTGCCTGCCCTGTGCTGTGTCTTTGGAGTGTGGAGACTGGAGAGGAATGAATGGCATCTTGCTGGTGGTGACTGACCACTTTGCATGCTGTGGCAGCATCTCCTGTGAATCCCTTGCAGTCTTCTGCCCAGTCCAAGGGGGGTATTTTCGACCATAAGTGGCCATAAACACACATTTTTTTTAGGATTAGTTACTCCAACGATTTTGTTACAGCAAGCAAATATTAATTCTTTGAGCATTTAGCTCATGAAAAAGAGCAGGGAAGTCAAGCACATTAAGCCAAATCGTTTCTCAGCTGTAGTGACACCATGTCGTGAAATGGAGCAAGTCAACCTTTTAAGTAAATCAAATCCTATTTCCTTCCACAAACACTGATCATCCGACCAAGTCACAATACACTCTGGAACATCCAAGACATTTCATAAATGTACCAGTTTTCAGCATTTACATTCACTGTGTAAATCATACTGAATGGGCATAGTGACGCGGATGGGCGTGGTTACGTCACTTATGACGTCATGACGCAATCTAGCGACTTCTAGCGACTTTTCAGAGAGCCAATAGCGACTTCTTGTGATTTTTTTTTGGCAACACTGGACTGAAGTCTGTCTGCACTGGAGTTAAAGCGTTCGGCTGTGAATGTAACTCACCTGTTGCTGCCGTCCTCCAATAAAGTGAGTCAAAGCGAGATATTCCTCACGAGTGATACTTTCTCCTGCACGCAGACACTGTTATTTCCTGTTAGCCGGAGCTAACAACTGGTGTCAGAAGTGGGATGTCGAGCCTGCCGTACGGGAGTTACCGATCAGGAGAAACGGACTTTCAAGTCGGAGGAATCATCCAAGCAAGACCGAGGTAGAGGACTAACAAAGGACAAGATCCAAAAAGAAAAAATAAATAAGTTTGCCGTCCAGACTGCATGCTTGTGGCTGGCAAGTGCAACATAGCAAGTAGCCTGCAACACGAATCACGGAAGTTTGCCGAGGAAGTGCCGAAAACACTAAAAAACGAAAGTTATTTAAAAAAAAAAAAAAAAAAAAAAGTCTAGTGACTTCAGCACTGTATAAAAATACAAGTTAAATAATGTCTTAAGGTGAGGAATTGCTTGGAGCCACAGCAGCATCCCCAGACCTAGGGTCACCAGTTTGGCTATTGGACCACCAGGCTCAGCAACTCCAGCAGCTTGTGACACCAATCCTCCAGCAAGTGGCTGCAGAGCAAATTTCAACAGCTAGAGCTGGGCCAAGCAACCTAGCCCAGCAACTTCAATTCAATTCAATTCATTTTTATTAATATAGCGCCAAATACAACAAATGTCATCTCAAGGCACTTAGATAGTAAGTCCAATTCAAGCCAATTGGAATTCAATTAATTAATAATAATCATAATTCATAAAATAATCCAATTCGTTCATATAGAGCCAATTCAAAAACAATTTCCTAGCTAAGAAAACCAACAGATTACACTGAAAACTTTTTGGTTTTCGGTCCAATCTCCCGGCCTGAGCGTGCCTGTGGAGAGAAACGACTCCCTTTTAAAAGGAAGAAACCTCTGGCAGAACCAGACTCAGGAAGGGTGGCCATCCGCCTCGACCAGCTGGGGTTTGAGAAGACAGAAAGGGGGGGGGGGGGCACGGTGGCGGCGGCACTGTAACACCGTTCAAAGGATATCTGTTGGAACAGGGAAACACGAGTTATTGACCATAATAATATCACATATACATAAAGAGAGTAAAGTGAGGAAAGGTGTGACAGATGAGGCCCCCCGGCAGTCTAGGCCTACAGCAGCTTAACTATGGGATGTTTCAGGATTACCTGAGCCATCCCTATTAAAGGTAAACACAAGAAACTTGTGCTAACGAAAAAATAAATAAATAAAGGACGACTGGCGGCCTGTCCAGGGTGTACCCCGCCTCTCGCCCATTGACTGCTGGGATAGGCTCCAGCCCGCCCGCGACCCGATCGACGGATTCAGCGGTATAGATAATGGATGGATGGATAGATAAAGGACCAGACTCAGTGAGTAATTCCCTATACTCCCTATATAGATCTGCTCCTCACACCACAACAACCATCTTTTTACAGCCACAAGCTACCTCAGCCTCTCACCAACTGCACACCAGTCACATCGGGGTGGGGAGGCAAACCCAGGTTCGGGCAGGGGGAGAAATAAAAGAGGTAAGATAGGCGGGAATGGGATTCAAACCCTGGTTCGGATAGGGGGTAATGAAAGTATAGAGGGTGACAGAGGTGGAGGCAGAACAAGACACACTAGCAGACACACTATCAGATTCAACAGACCTAACTATAAGCTTTATAAAAAAGGAAAGTTTTAAGCCTGGTCTTAAAAGTGGAAAGGGTGTCTGCTTCCCGGACATTTACTGGCAGCTTATTCCACAATAGAGGGGCCTGATAACTGAAGGCTCTGCCTCCCATTATACTTTTAGAAACTCTGGGAACCTCAAGTAAACCTGCTGTTTGGGAACGAAGTGCTCTGTTACATGCCAGTTATTTGAGGGCATGTGGGAGAGGACGCTGGCGCTGTCTGTTTCGCTGCTTCTCCAGTCAACTGTTTCACTTTTTTCTGATACCCCATGGTAGAAAAAAAGGGATCAGACATTTAGAAATAGATACTAAGGTTGATGTTATCGAGTCTCAGCTGCTTACTTGCTGCTACTAGGTTAGCACAACACCACACGAAGGCTCCCTGGATCTACATCGTCACCGCAGCTATCGGCGCAGCTATCGGGGTCAGAAAGCCCCCTTCTGGGTCCTGTCCTGGACAGCCCGGATCCTTCCCGGATCCTGCCTGGATCCTGCCCGTCCCTGCCATTGCAAGTGCCCCGGGGAAAAGCCTCATGCCAGCGTTGCAACATAGCTGGAGCTCCGTTTAGCATCCCGGCTAGCAGCTACATGGCTAAAAACAGCCCGTCACCAGCAGCCTCTATGTTGAGTTACTCCGCCAACCAGCTGATGAATCTCAACTGTTCCTTCACTCCACTCTGCATTCCGGTGATTAAGGAACTTGGACTTCTCCGCCGTCCACGCTACATCCACAGAAGTAGCCGAAAAAAGTTCCCGTTTTCACAGACTACTTCCAGCATCCCAACTCTCTGGTCAGCCACGCGAGTTGCCCCCCCCCCATCTACGTCATCAGAGCGACGTCTCCTACTGCACAAGTAGTTTGGGCGTCTCCATGGCAACCCCTTTCCAGGAGCTGGAGGTAAAACGTGGAGTCCCAGATAGCAAAACTCTTTTGGCCCGTATCCGGCCCACACCTGACATGTTCAACCGGCCCACATACGGCATGGAATGATGGCACTTGGGCGGTCCGCTCACGTTTGCCAGAAGTGGGCCACAACCAAGCCATCACAATGCCAGATGTCAGCCAAAATCAGCCCAAATGAACCAGCACTCAACCGGTTGTGGGCCACTGTACAAAACTCTTTTGGCCCGTATCCGGCCCACACCTGACATGTTCATCCGGCCCACATACAGCATGGAATGATGGCACTTGGGCGGTCCGCTCACGTTTGCCAGAAGTGGGCCACAACCAAGCCATCACAATGCCAGATGTCAGCCAAAATTAACCAGCACTCAACCGGATGTGGGCCACTGTACACTTTAATTCTGGTCAGAACTGGTTTACACACTATGACCTTGACTAACCTGCACACTTGGGGAGTCACAACCATGATAAAATAGTATGTCAAATATGAAAACACATAATGGTCTCAATTTGTGGCTACATGCCATTATGGTAACCCCAGATACCGTTTGAATGATGGCATGCAGTGGGACTCATCTTGGCGTCAATGATGAGGAAACTGAAGAAATGACCAAACACGAGAAGAGGGTGTGATTTTTTTATTTTATTTTAAAACATAATGGCAAAAAAAAAAAAAAAAGAAAAAAAAGAAAAAGAGTTGGCGACCTACAAAAATCCAAATCCGTCTTCCGTCCCTTTAAGAAATACACAAAAGAACAAATTTAGTTGATTCAGTAAAGTGTATTCAGTATAAGGTGGCAGTGAATTGCAAAACACAAAACCTCATCAGGATAAACAAAAAAGGCTGTGTGAAATGATATAAAGTTATTATAATATTGTGTTCATGCCTTAGAAAACTTCAAAACCTAGTCTGTTTTTAATTACAATTAATCTGAAGCTAAACCCAATATCTGCTTGCTCAACCTCATTCTGTTCAGACAATGAAAGTTGGGTAACAGGCAATGTGAACTGGAGTAAAGCAGCTTCAAACACTCAGAGAAACTTCACATTTAACCTCAACATTAAAGTTACAGTAATAACTCATGTTTATGTTAAAGGTGATTTTTTGCTTTTGATATTTTGGAATATATTGAAATTAAACTCAGGAGCTGCACACACCCCGCACACATGCTGGCAGCTTCATCTTGATTTCTGCTGTCGAACAGCATCACATATTGCAAAATAGGTATCGTAGCCGACTTACGTGTGTGCTGTGAGGAACGCCTTCTCTCCTCCCACCATCCCGGTCTCCGGCGAGATGAAGCCACCTTTTTATGTAGGCCTCCACCTCCTGGTCAGTGGCAGTGGCCGTTAGTTGGTTGTTTCTGACCGTTCCTAAAAAATGAGAAAACAGTAAAGTTTTTGACAGATTACACACAATGGTGAGAAATGCATGGCATGCTATATCCTGCCCATAGCTGGGCAGCAATGATGAATGTAGTTTGAAAACAGTTTAGCCATGCCCATGACCAGCCCATTACTAAAATTGGAGGAAAACTGCCCTTCACCTGATGAACTGATTGATTAATCAACAATCAATGCCATTATATTGCAACAGAATAGAATATTGTCTGCTACCACACTGATGCATAATCATCCACATATTGATAAAGCGATTATGATTAATTTCAGCACCCCTAGCAACTAATCAGAATCATGAAAGAAAAGGAAAACCCTAACCCATTCATAAAACGCATCACAATGAAATATAACACAATTAACACTTACCAGTAATGACATCTTTTATTTGGAGGCTGTGGAAAGCCGTTTTTCCATTTACGCCCCGCCAGTTGAGCTGCTTGGCCAGCAGTATCGCATGATTTTCCAGACCGCATCTTTAATGTCAATCCCACCGATGACACTCAGAGTAGTAATCTCAGGGGGAAAAAAAGAGAAAAAAAGGCAGTATTAGTACCACAGTTTTAGAGAAAATGTTTAGACTAAATAATCAATTTCAGTAAGTGAAATCAGTGTACTGTGGTTTCTTTATTTTTCACCCGAGGTGTCCCAACTGAGCTTCATTTTTGCTGTGCAAGAGGAGTTTTGTTACCCACAGATGTACAAACCATACACCCCTTACTTTAGAACAGTCCTCAACATCTCTGTACAGTTACAGTTCAATCGGATTGTTTTTTGATAAGGTTTCGACATTACTTAATCATAACCGAACAGAAAAAAAGTTCCCGTACATGTGCATCGATAACATAGCATGCTAAGCTAACACAACGAAAGTCCTCGGTCGCAAAAACAAAAGAAAGCAAACCCTCCAGTCCCAGCGGTCTGGGAACAACTTCAAACTCATACTAATGAACATAGAACAAGCAGTGTTTCTTTTTGAAAAATGGCATCAACCTCACTTGTGGCTGTATTTTGGTCGCAGCATCAAGCTTACAGCACTATGGTCGTTTTGAAAAGTAATTACATTTCAACTATAGCCAATTTCAGCTAACCCTATCTGAAGAGGTACAATGCCACTTGTAGACACAGCAGGTTTGTATAGTTTAAGAGAAACAAAGCTAACACATCTCACACATAAAATTAAATAAGCTGAGCCGAACTTACCTTCAACTTTTCTGTGGATCCCAGTAGGCTGAATGCGGCCAGTTTCTTCTGCAAGGTAGCTGGGTCACGATGAAGTGCTGCCTCAGCCAATCAGAGTGGCGTTGACCGATTCAAATGTTAACGGTCGTGTTCCAAACTCCCCTGCAAATTTGGAACAAATCACACCAAGGGGGCGTGGTAGTGAAAAAAAACAACAGTCTAACTTCTCTTCAGGTAAAACTTGCAGTTTTTTTGTGGAATAAGAGTGGGTTTGCCCAGCTCACAGTAAACCCACTTTTACCCATAGTTTCAACAAAGGTGGGCCAAGTTTATATGTGGACCACTTTAGGCTCACATCCGGATTACTCTTTTCTTATTTGCCATGTTTTGGCCAAAACTGGCCCAAATATGTTTCAACATAGGTGGGCCAAGTGTGTTTCTTTATATGTGGGCCACTTTAGGCTCACATCCGGATTACTTGATGCTGACTTGCCGTATTTCTGCCAAAACTGGCCCAAATATGTTTCAACAAAGGTGGGCCAAGTATGTTTCTTCATTTGTGGGCCACTTTAGGCTCACACCCGGATTAGTCGTTGCTAACTTGCCATATATCAGCCAAAGCTGGGCCGTATCCGTTTTGTAATATTTGGCCCAAATGTAGCATTTACTACATGGGCCACTTTAGCCTCACATCTGTTTTGTCCGGGCCAGAAGAATGCCTACAGTGCCGGATCGTTGCCTCAAGTGGCCCACATCCGCATGCTATCTGGGGTGGATTTCAGTCTGCTACGGCCTCTACAAAGATTTGTTGCTTCTTTTAACATCAACTTTGAACTGTTAAATGCACAATCATTAACAAACAAATCTTGCCTCATTCAAGACCACACAGGGGATAAAGGTCTGGATTTAATGTGCATCACAGAGACCTGGCACCAATCAGATACCTTTTCCTCCTTGAATGAGAGCTGTCCCCCAGGATACAGTTATATCCAGAAAGCCCGCAGTACAGGTCGTGGTGGCGGCCTGGCAGTCATCTATCGCTGCGATCTGGAGCTATTTCTGCAGCCACTTCCTGAACTCTCTTCTTTTGAATGCCTTGCATTTAAGAGTATGTCCCCTTCCCCCGTGCTGTTCCTCCTCTTGTACAGACCACCAAAACCAAACTCATCCTTCATTCCTGAGTTGTCAAATCTCCTCACAACCTTCTGCACCTCCTCTGCTGATTTAATCATCCTTGGCGATATCAACATCCACGTCGACACCCCCTCCTGCCGCTTTGCTGATGACTTCCTCCAATTACTGGACTGCTTTAACTTAAAGCAACTTGTTGATGTCCCCACACACATCAGGGGGCACACCTTGGACCTGGTCATCACAAACTCCGCCCCTCTCACCAACCTGCAGGTGTATGACCTTGGTGTCTCTGACCACAAGGTTGTCTCTATGGAGTTGCTATCCTCATCCAACCCCTTCAAGCCTAAACGCAATATCTCTTTTAGAAACCTCAAAAACATAAACCCAGAACTCTTGGCAGCAGATTTCCAGCATCTTTCCACTCTTTTCTCATCAGCCGACGAAGCAGTGGACTACTACAACAGCCATCTGAATAGCCTCCTGGACCTTCATGCCCCTGTCAAAACCAGAGCAGTCACCTTCACCCGCTCAGCGCCCTGGTTCACAGATGAGCTTCGGAGGATGAAGACGGCGGGACGGGTCCTTGAGCGGCGCTACAAAACCTCTGGCCTCACTGTCCATAAACAAATCTACCGGGAGCACCAAAAACAATATTCAAAATCCCTTAAAGGGACAAGGTCACAATTCTATTCCGATGCCATCAGAAACAATCCAGGAAATTCCCAAAAACTTTTCTCCACCATCAGCTATCTCCTCAAACCACAATCCCCTCCACTGATGGGCACTACAGCAGAGCAGTGCAATCGTTTTATGGATTTTTTCACCTCAAAGATTGCTCACATCCGCTCAGCCCTTTCCGGCCCCCCCACTCAAGCTGATCCCCCAACATCTGCCATCACCCAACCCCTGACCTGTTTTCCTTTGGTCTCACCAGAAGAGGTGCGAAACATCATCAGGAAGATGAAACCCTCAACTTGTGCCCTTGACCCCCTCCCAACCTCCCTGGTAAAATCCCATATTACTGTCCTAAGTCCCCTGATCACCTCTGTCATAAATCACTCTCTCCAAACCGGCCATGTCCGTTCTAAAAACAGCCATTATCAGACCACTTCTCAAAAAACACAACCTTGACCCAGAGGTCCTCTCAAACTACAGGCCCATCTCCAATCTACCCTTCATTTCAAAAGTACTTGAGAAAGCAGTTGCCACCCACCTTCAGAACCATCTACAACTAAATAATCTGTATGAAAAATTTCAGTCCGGTTTCCGCCTCGCCCACAGCACAGAGACTGCACTAATAAGAGTCACAAACGACCTTCTTATGTCATCCGATGCCGGCACTCCCTCCCTCCTCATCTTCCTGGACCTATCTGCTGCTTTTGACACAGTTGACCACACTATTCTCCTGAACAGGCTCCACCTCACCACTGGACTCACAAACACTGCCCTCACTTGGTTCCAGTCATACCTTACAAACCGGACAGAGTACATTTCCATGGGTCACTCCACATCGAACCCACACACAGTCACCTGCGGTGTCCCCAGGGGTCAGTCCTTGGCCCCATCCTGTTTATCCTCTACCTCATTCCCCTTGGTCAGGTCATCAGCCGCCATGGCTGTTCATTTCATTGTTATGCCGACGACACACAACTATATGTAAATGCCACTGCTGCTACCCCCCCCTCTTCATCACCGTCACAACTCACCGCCTGTCTGGAGGAGGTAAAGCTATGGATGGAGCACAACTTCCTCCAATTAAACAGCTCCAAAACTGAAGCTATCCTAGTCGGCACTCCTCACCAGACCAAATCATCTCCCATAACCAGCATCACCTTTTCCGGCTCCAACATCCCCCTCTCATTAGCTGTGACCAACCTTGGTGTTAAAATGGACCCCCAACTCAACTTTGATTCTCATATCAACCTCCTCTGCAAAACCTCCTTCTACCACCTCCGGAACATTTCCAAACTCCGCCCCATTCTTTCCCTGTCAGATGCCGAAAAGCTGGTACATGCTTTTGTGTCATCAAGGCTGGACTACTGCAACGCACTTCTCATCAGGATCTCTAGCAAGAGCCTGCAGAGGCTCCAATACATCCAGAACTCTGCAGCTAGGATCCTGATGAGAGTGCGTAAACATGAGCACATTACCCCCATCCTCCACTCACTCCACTGGCTTCCCGTCGCCACCAGGATCGAATTCAAAATATCCCTCCTCACACACCAATGTCTTTATGGACATGCCCCCCCCTACCTAAAGGAACTCCTGGACCCTCTCAAAACTTCACGTCCCTCCCGCTCCACTCACTTAAACCTCCTCCACCAACCCAGAACCAGACTGAGGACCATGGGAGATAGGGCCTTCTGTGCTGCTGCCCCACGCCTGTGGAATGCCCTCCCCGACACCCTGAGAGCACCACAATCAACCGATTGTTTTAAAAGGGGTCTAAAGACATTTCTTTTTAGCAAGAGTTATGGTCCCCTCTCTTAGATGTTTATTTCATTGCTCTTATTATTCTATTTTATTTTTTTTTTTTCTCCTTCTTTTTATCATTTTTAAACCTGTAAGCCCTTTGAGATCTCTGATATAAAGGGCACTACAAATAAAATGTATTATTATTATTATTATTATTGTTAGGAAAATATCTTACAATGAGATCTTTAAGATATGATGGAGCTCGGTCATTAAGAGCTTTATATGTAAGGAGAAGAATCTTAAATTCTATTCTGAATTTAACAGGGAGCCAATGAAGAGAAGCTAAAACTGGAGAAATATGATCTCTCCTGTTAGTTCTCATCAAAACTCTGGCTGCAGCATTTTGGATCAACTGAAGGCTTTTCAGAGAATATGTGGGACAGCCCAATAATAAAGAATTACAGTAGTCCAATCTTGAAGTAACAAATGCATGGACTAGTTTTTCTGCTTCACTCTGAGACAAGATGTTCCTGATTTTAACAATATTACGAAGATGAAAGAAGGCAGTCCTAGAAACCTGTTTTATATGCGAGTCAAATGATAAGTTCTGGTCAAAAATAACTCCAAGGTTCCTCACTGTAGAACTAGAAGCCAAGGAAATACCATCTAGAGTAACTAAATAGCTAGACAATTTCTTCCTGAATCGCTCAGGTCCAAAGATAACGACTTCAGTTTTGTCTGAATTTAGCAGCAGACAGTTCTGAGTCATCCAGGTCTTTATGTCTTTAAGACATGCTTGTAGTCTGACCAACCTATTGGGTTCATCTGATTTTATAGATAAGTACAGCTGAGTATCATCAGCATAGCAATGGAAATTTATGCCATGCTGTCTAATAATGTTACCTAATGGAAGCATGTATAAAGTGAAAAGAATCAGTCCAAGCACAGAACCCTGGGGAACTCCATGACTTACTCTGGTGTGTGAGGAAGATTCTTCATTTAAAAGAACAAACTGAAATCTATCAGATAAATATGACTTAAACCAGCCTAATGCAGTTCCTTTAATCCCAATAACATGTTCAAGTCTGTGTAATAAGATACTGTGATCGACCGTATCAAATGCAGCACTGAGATCCAACAGGACAAGCACAGACACAAGTCCGCTATCAGAGGCTAAGAGAAAATCATTGGTAACTTTCAGCAGTGCAGTTTCTGTGCTATGATGCACTCTGAATCCTGACTGAAACTCTTCAAACAGATTATTTCTGTGTAAGTGATCACAAAGCTGAGCTGCAACTATTTTTTCAAAAACTTGAGACATAAAAGGGAGATTGGATATAGGTCTATAATGAGCCAACACTTCTGAATCAAGAGTAGGTTTTTTAAGTAAAGGTTTAATTACAGCAACCTTAAAAGTCTGAGGTACATATCCTGTCAACAAAGACAGATTGATCAAATCCAATATGGAAGTGTCAATTAATGGGAAAACCTCCTTGAACAGTCTGGTTGGGATTGGGTCTAAAACACAAGTTGATGGTTTAGAAGAGACTATTGCTGTCGTTAGTTCAGAGAGATCAACTGGGCAGAAGCCGTCTAAATATAAATCAGGTTCTAAAGATACTTCTAAAGCTGCTGTACTTGATGATATATCACTGATAATAGTGGGAAGGACTCCATCAATCTTCTCTCTGATAGAAACAATTTTATTAATAAAGAAGCTCATGAAATCATCACTGCTGAGAGTTAAAGGAATAACTGGCTCAGCAGAGCTCGGACTCTTAGTCAGACTGGCTACAGTGCTGAAAAGAAACCTGTGATTATTCTTATTCTCTTCTATCAATGATGAATAATAAGCAGTTCTAGCTTTACGAAGGGCTTTCTTATACATTGTTAAACTATCTTTCCAGACTAACTGAGACTCTTCTAAATTAGAGGAACGCCACTGTCTCTCCAGCTTTCTTGCAGTCTGCTTTAAAGCACGCAGCTGTGAATTATACCAAGGAGCCAACCTCTTCTGACTGATCACCTTCCTTTTCAGAGGGGCAACATTGTCCAGTGCTGTACGCATTGAAACTATTGTGCTGTCAACAAGAGAGTCAAGTGCTGCTGGAGTAAAGTTTAGGTAGTCGTCCTCTGTCATTTCTGCACATGGCAGTGAAGAAAAGGATGATGAAATTAATTCTTTAAATCTGGTTACAGCATCCTCTGATAGACAACTTCTATATGTAAATTTCAAGTAATGTAAACTCAAAGGTTATCAGAAAATGGTCAGATAAGACAGCATTATGAGGGAACACTGTTAACTGTTCACTCTCAATGCCATAAGTCAGAACAAGATCAAGGGTGTGATTAAGGCAGTGAGTCGGTCCGTGAACACTCTGAGAAAATCCAATAGAGTCCAATATAGAATTAAAGTTCATTAGGCGGTCATTTTCAACATCTACATGAATATTAAAGTCACCCACTACAATGACTTTATCTGTACTCAGCACTAACTGGGATAAAAACTCTGAGAATTCAGACAGAAACTCAGAATAAGGGCCAGGTGGACGATACACAACAACAAACACAAGAGGTTTCTGGGATTTCCACTTTGCGTGGGAAAAACTGAGAATCAGAGATTCAAAAGAGCTCAAACTAATCTTGGGTCTGGGACTGATTAGTAACCCTGATCTGAAAATAGCTGCCACTCCTCCTCCTCTGCCTGTGGTTCGAGGAACGTGAACATTTAAACAGTCACAGGGAGTTGATTCATTAATGCTAACATGATCCTCCTGCTGCAGCCAGGTTTCTGTAAGACAAAATATATCAATATGATGATCACAAATCAACTCATTCACTAACAGAGACTTCAAAAGGAGAGATCTGATATTCAGCAGTCCACATTTAATAGTTTGATGTTTTTGTTCAGTTAAAGTTTTTGTTTTAATAATTTCTTTTTGCACAAGAGGATTTGCTCCTTTTGTGTTAATCGATTGGGTGGGTAGCAGCAGGTGGGAAGCTGCAGAGAAGTGTGTAAGACTACAACTCTGCATCCTGGTCTGAGCCCTGGGTTGTCATGTTTTAGGGTGGCAAATAAATTCATCCATATTTCTAGAAATGAGAGCTGCTCCTTCCAAAGTGGGATGGATGCCGTCTCTCCTCATCAGACCAGGTTTTTCTCCAGAAAGATTGCCAATTATCTATGTAGCCCACGTTGTTTGCTGGACACCATCTAGACAACCAGCGATTGTAGGACGACATGCGGCTATACATGTCATCACTGGTCAGATTTGGCAGGGGTCCAGAGAAAACTACGGAGTCCGACATTGTTTTGGCAAAATTACACACTGATGCAACATTAATTTTAGTGACCTCCGATTGGCGTAACCGGGTGTCATTAACGCCGACGTGAATAACTATTTTACCATATTTACGTTTATCCTTAGCCAGCAGTTTTAAATAGGATTCTATGTCGCCCGCTCTGGCCCCTGGAATGCATTTAACTATGGCCGCTGGTGTCTCTAATGCCACGTTTCTGACTATAGAGCTGCCAATTACCAGGGTTTTTTCCTCAGCGGGTGTGTCGCTGAGTGGGGAAAATCTGTTTGAAGCGTGGTGCAACCTGGTGCAGAACCCCCTCAGTCATCTCCCCAAGTGACCCAAGGACTGGTGCTGAGCTAGTTGATAGACTTCACGAGTGCCTCCCTCCCAGAGTATACCGTGAAGACTATACACTCCTTAAAGAACAACTTACACAGCGGTTTGGAGTTAAAGATCCCCCTACGACTGTTCGCAGGAAGTTGGGAGAGCTGCGTCAAGGAAAAGAGTACACAGCAGAGTTTGCTGAGGAGGTGCAACGTCTGGAGAGTCTGGCTTATCCTGGAACAGACCTACTTCTACAAGACCAACTTGCTACTGATGCCTTTTTAAAAGGGACTGAGAAACCAAAAGGTAGCTTATCAAGTGATAAACCGTGATCCAAATTCACTGGCAGAGGCACAGAATTAAGCTGAGGCCCACGGACATAATTTCAGAACAACTCTTGGCCGTGAAACAGATGAGGACAGGGAGAACCAGACGCATCTCCTGGGCAAATGGAGAAGATACTAGCCCTGATGAACTCTCCCCTGTCTCCCGACGCTTGCAGATCCCAAAGTATGTAACAGAGGAACAATTTAAAATGCTGATGGACAGAGTGGAGCAACTGCATCTTAAGTTGGAGCAACTGCAGCCTGTGGTGAGAGACTGTGGAGTTGTGGGTTCCACGGAGCATTCTGCATCATATCGTGAGAGGACACATCAACAAGACCGTGGAAGGAGACCGACACAGCAACTGCCTTCAAAGTTTGAGAATGCGGTCATCCAGCCCAAGTCAAACAAGCAGAATGAATTGTTTCTGCTGCAGGGAATTGGGACACTTTAGGAGAGATTGTTCAAGGTCACCAAGTCCAAGTCGCCAAAAGAACCCCACCCTACAAAACAACTCAGATGTTTTCAAGGGCCCTCCAGCCATTGAGGACCAATCCCTTCCTCCGCAGCTAGGACGCACAACCAAAAGAGGCCCCAGTTTGCAGATTGAAATGACAGTAAATGGTCTGCCCATTAAAGCAGTTGTTGACACTGGCGCTGAAGCCACAGTGATATCGGAAGAGTTGTATAACATGCTCCCAATTGTAACACAGAAGCCTCTCACTGAGACCTCCCTTCGAAATGCTGGAGTTGGAAGCAAAATGTCTGCCATGGGAAAATTTGAGGTGACGCTGGGAATTGGTAGCCAAAAGTTCACCTGGCAAGTCTTTGTGGGCCACATTCATGACTCTTTCCTTCTGGGCCTTGATGCTATGCAAGCTGCTGATATGACTGTCTTTGCTGGTCGCAAAGTGTTTGTCGGCAACTACCCAGTGCCCTGCTGGGTCACCGAAGGTAATGGGGAAGACTACTCCGTGGCACGTGTGCTCCTGGAAGACAACACCACCTTACCACCTGAAAGTGAGTGCCTCGTGTGGGGAAAAGTTGAATACCCAAAACCTGGTATTCCAGCAGTTCTAGAGCCTCTCAACATAACTGAGGCTGTCTCATCAGAAAGTGTCGCCATCTATATGGACCCCAGAATCCCTGTCAGACTCTGCAATTTCTCAAACGCCAAAGCTTCTCTGCCCCGCGGTGTTTGTGTTGGTATCCTAATTGAAACCTTCCCTGATGATCCTCTTATCCTGTGCGACTCAGAAAGTGACGAGCTCAGGAGTACATCAGAAGAAGACGGCAATGAAACTGCTAGTCCGATGGTTGGAAGAGTGACAGGAAATGCAATAGACTTACCAGAACATCTGCAAGCTTTGTACACGTCATCGAGTGAGGCTCTCAGTAAAGAACAGCAGGTAGCACTGATTGAGCGCCTCCTAAAGTACAAGACTCTCTTTGCAGCCAGTGATACAGACCTTGGCCATCTCTCCGCTGTTACCCATAAGATTGACACTGGGACTGCCAGACCAGTGCGCCAACCAGTCCGCCGAACGCCTCTGGGGTTTCAGGGTGAAGAGGAACAGCATCTTAAAGAAATGTTGTGGCAAGAGTAGTTGTACCATCTTCTTCAGAGTGGGCATCACCAATCGTCCTCGTAAGGACGAAGGATGGTGGTGTCCGTTGGTGTGTGGACTATCGGCGCCTAAACAGTTTTACGGAGAGAGACGCATACCCACTGACAAAAAAAGATGAGTGTCTTGATGTTCTTGGAGGAGCCACTGTGTTCTCAACTCTGGATCTTCAATCTGGATACTGGCAGATTGCTGTGGACCCCAAAGACCGTGACAAAACAGCGTTCATCACCCGCTATGGCCTCTATGAATACACAAGGATGCCATTTGGCCTCTGTAACGTGCCTGGAATGTTCCAGAGAGCCATGGAACTGGTCCTCAGAGGATTTCAGTGGAAGACACTCCTCGTCTACTTGGATGATATAATTATCCTAGGCGGAGGTGTTGAGGAAAACTTGCAGCATTTGGCCAATGTCTTTGAGTGTCTCTACAGCTACGGGTTGAAGCTCAAACCCAAGAAATGTCAGTTGTTGAGAGACAGACGGGAACTGCTGGCCATTGTGAGATTCACAAGGCAGTTCTGCCACCTTCTCCTTGGCAGGAAGTTCCTCCTCTGAACAGACCACAACAGCCTGACTTGGCTCTTTTGCTTTAAGCACCAGGCCAGTTAGCTCGCTGGCTCGAGGAGCTCAGCCAGTACGACTTCGAGATTGAACATCGTGCTGGACGACAACACGCTAATGCAGACGCACTGTCTAGGTGCAACACAGAGGGTCCAACGGACTGCAACTGCTATCAAGCGGGCAAGGAAGCAACAGAGCTGCCCTGTCAGGGATGTTCCCACTGCCAAAGACTGCATGAGAAATGGGCAAGATTTGAAGAGGATGTGAATGATGTTGTCCCTCTGGTCATCAGGCAGATTACCATACATACTCTGGGAACAGCACAGAACTGCAGCAGCAAGTCGGAGCTGACCACCATACCTCCACAGTAAATTGGCTGCAACCTCTTACCTGCCAGCAGTTGACATCTGCACAAAAGGACGATCCAGTGCTTTCTATACTGCAAAACTGGAAAGAATCAGGAGTTCTTCCAACCAGGGAACAGGTAACAATGGAAAGCCCAGCAGTGAGGAAATACTGGCTCTGTTGACTTCAAATTGAACTTCGTCAGGGAGTCCTTTATTACCGCTGGGAGATTGTCGACAGACGTAATCCATCCTTGCTGCTACTGGTCCCCACATCATTGCAAACTGATGTCATACAGGCTTGTCATAACCCTCCACAGTCTGGACATCTAGGAGAGGCAAAGACTCTGCAACGTCTCCGTCAAAGTTTCTATTGGTATGTAGGGTTGCCACCTTTCAGAAATGAAAATAAGGGACGCCCACCATGGCTCGTCTGGGCTATGACCACCACCGCCGACTCCTTTGGCCACTGCTCGCAGCATATATTATATCTATATATATATATACACAGTATATATACGTTTTCTCCGAACAAATTTATTTATTTACTGTTCCATACCTTATCAGTCTCAGCAGATGATTGGGGAATGAAGAACTGTGACACTGAGGCTTGGGTCTGCATTCTTATGTGTCTGCAGTGTTGCTCTCCTGATGCGTGTTGCCTGATATCAGACAGCCCACTTTGAGCCACAGAAAACACTCGCCGACACGTTTTACAATTGGCTTTATACTCATCGCCACTGACTCTGTCCAGCCATAGATGTGCCTCTTCCCATTCACGCCTGTACTTTTGTAAGCGTTTTCGCTTTTGAGGCTGTTGTCGACCGTCGGGTGTAGTGGACATTATTAAAAATGCGCGGGTTTTGTGCCGCGCTGGTGTGTGTGTGTGTGTGTGTCTCTAAGCAACTGTGAGTGACAGCACCGCGCGCAGGGAGCCAGGTTTAGACTCACAGAGGAGCGTACCCGGGGAGGTGGGGCTTTGTGTGGATGCGTGTGGGACAGACAAGTGTATTGAACATTTGTGAAAATACGGAACAAATCGCTTCCCGTATTGGTTCAATACGGGACGCAACATTTTGTTGCCAAATAAGGGACGACTCCGCATTTCAAGGGATGGGTGGCAACACTATTGGTATGGCATGGGTGGTGATCTTAACAAGTACATTCAAAGGTGCTCTCAGTGCAAGGCTCAAAAATCAAGCAGTCCCACACCAAGAGCCAGGCTGCAGACTTACTAGGCGGGAGCACCTATGGACCGGTTGCATCTTGATGTATTGGGCCCATTCCCCATCTCATACTCTCGGAACAAGTATATCCTGGTCATCATGGATCAGTTTACTCGGTGGGTGGAGGCATTTCCAATCCCAGATCAAGGAGCTGAAACAACAGCTAAGACTTTAGTCAACCACTTCATGGCACGCTTTGGAGCCCCATTAGAGTTACACACAGACCAGGGACGGAACTTTGAGAGTGAGCTGTTTAAGAGCATCTGTCAACTCTTCCAGATCTCCAAGACTAGGACCACACCTTATCATCCTGCTTCGAATGGACAGGTGGAACGATTTAATCGTACGCTTCTCCAGTCGATCAAAGCCAGAAGAACTGGGATGAACACTTGTCCTTGCTAGCAGCAGCATATTGCAGTGCACAAAATTCAAGTACTGGATTCACACCTAACATGCTCATGCTGGGCAGAGAAGTTCATCAGCCTCAGGACATCTGGCTGGGGGTGGCAGGGCAGAATCAAGGTGGAAAGGAGCCCCTCGAGCATGTACAGGACCTGGAAAAGAGTCTTAATGAGGTCCACGAGATGGCTCGGCAGCACCTCAAAGCAGCTCAACACAGACAGAAGAGGCTGCATGACTTACGAGCTAAACAGCACAGTTACAATGTTGGAGACCTGGAGAACTATATAAGAGAAAGCACAAAAAAGAAAGGTTTCAGCCCCAAGTTACAAGCGCCCTGGAAAGGCCCGTTTATAGTTACTGCCTGCCATGGTCCAGTGCTATATGAGATCCTGACTCAGCGTGAAAGTAAAGTCATGCACCATGATCGGCTGAAGATGTATACCAGCGATATGATTCCTGCATGGATTAAGCGACAGAGACACAAAGTTCTCCCTCAGTGCCAGAAACCAGACAGACCCCTCAGTGCCAGAACCAACTGAATAAGGCCCCGATGCACTACAGCCTCTGTTTACTGATCACAGTAGTGACAATGAACTGGATGAAGCTGGGCTGGATCCTCCTAAGATAAGAGATCTTTATTTAATTTTGAGGTCACAGTGGGAAGTTGAGATATACTGAACTACCTCAAGATTATAAGTAGCCTTCATATTTTATTTACTTGTATTGTGTATATTATTGAGCTGGACACTTTGAAATGTAATCCAGTCCGCTTAAAAGTAAATTGGGCATTTGTTAAAAAGGACAGCCTCTAAATCTTTTCATAAATTCTGATCTGTTGCCAAATTTCTTGAGTCTTAATAAGTTTGTCTTTCTCACTAAATTGATGTTCACTCAAAATACAAACCAAAACTGGAAAATCTTGGGTGCTCAGATGTTCTATTACCATGTGCATATATAACATGAATGGATCACTACATGTCTCAGTTCCCTTCACAGATGAACTCTGGGGTTCATATCTTTGGTGTAATCCACATAGTCTGTCCAATCTATGATTAAAAGAAAATATCTTACACTTAAACTTTTTTAATAAAATTATCATAAGTATTTATAAGTAAAATTATCATAAGCATTATTATTAACATTAATTACTGATAAGGATAGCTCAGGTTTCTTTTTTATTTTTATTTTTAACTCTCCCCACATTTATTAACAGAGATAATCCTGTTCAATTAACTTTGGAAAAAACTGTGTTGCTCACAACTATACTTGTTTAAAACATCAGGTTTAAATGATGTTCGTCAGTCGTCCTTTCAGTCACAAGAGGTCTGCATTTCCCTCTCTAGGCCTGCTCTTGCTGACAGCTTTTCTCTGTCAGTCTGTGTGTGTCTTCTTCACTTTGAAGCACACACCCTGCTTGCTGTAAATGTATTGTAGACACAATCGATCTGAATATATTCTTTCTGTGGGTGGGTAAAGGTGTCTTAAAAAGCATAATCAGGCTTAAGGCTTTTCTGTGGAGTGTTGGGGGACATTTCCTCTCGGTTTCTATAGTTTCACTGTGTGTCCAACTCAATAAGACTACCGAAGCTTTAAACCTTTTTAATTATTTAAGTAATTGGCCATTGTAACTGTATATCTTTCAGAGTTTTATTGATACTTGCTTTTTCATAAGGTTTTTAAACACATAGTAAGATGTATTTTTAAAATATCAACATATAAACAAAGAAAACAACTTACAAAGTGACTCAAAAGTTGAATTTCACGTTTTCTACTTTCTTTAAAGGTTGTGTTAGTTCAAGGCTTTGCAAAATAATATTGTTGTTTTTCTTCTAGCAAGGCTTTATATGAAACTTACAAAATGTTGGAGATGCTGAAAATAAAGCCTTTTTATGGTGTCCTGAAAGTCAGGTAAACGAAATAAGACATTGGAGATGTGGCTGTTTTCTTCCTGGTCGTCTGGCGTTATGAGAGGAAAACGGAGCTTCTCTCTATCGGCCACAGTCACTGGCCAAGCCACCATCCCACAGGGCCTCCAACTGGCCTAAGGTGCACATAACAAGTATCAATCCTGATCTTACTGACTATTTGGGGTACAGGCAGCTATAAATCATGTCAATAATCCCATAAAAACAAACAATTAACAAAATACCCTGTGACAACACCTAGAGGGTGTTACACTTCAAAGTGAAGAAGACACACACAGACTGACAGGAGAAAAGCTGTCAGCAAGAGCAGAGCAGGCCTAGAGAGGGAAATGCAGACCTCTTGTGGCTGAGAGGATGACTGAAGAACATCATTCAAACCTGATGTTTTAAACGAGTATAGTTGTGACCAACATAGTTTTTCCAAAATTCATTGAACAGGATTATCTCTGTTAATAAATGTGGGGAGAGTTAAAAAAAAAGAAACCTGAGCTATCCTTGTCAGTAATTAATGTTACAATGTCCCACACCTGACTACTGAGGCAATGTGAATATTAGCTTCACTCTGAATGGTAACTCTTCATGAACTCTTCTCTATGAAGTTAAACAAAAGTGAGAGTATTTATCATCATTGTGAGTCTATAATCAATAATCTAACTCTTCTAATAAATTTTAATCTTGTCCTACAGTATGTTGGCCTGACAGGAGCCAGGCTGCAATATCTGAAGAGTTAATATGAATTTAACTCCTTTCTTAAACCAGGGATAGAACAGTGCATAAATCACCGGGTTCAAACAGGAGTTAAAAAAGAACAGAAAGGACACAAAGGAGGCAGAGGAGTTATTGAGCATATCAGCCCCTACAAGAGAGACGCAGTAATATGGGATGAAACATATCAGAAAGACAATCATGAGAACACCAAGAGTCCTGGCTGCTTTTAACTCAGATTTCTTTGTTTTTATAGTGACTGAAAGTTGGAGTTTGGCAGCTGTAACATGAGAGCGCATGGCACGAGCCTGAGACACAGCCACCACAAATACTCTCATATACAGAACTATGATGACAGTAACTGGAAGAATGAAGGTTAAAACAAGATCTACAGTTCCTGAAATGTCATCAATAAAAATCACACATTCTCCATAACAGGAATTGTGTTTGCCTGGTTGAGTCAGATCATCCTTTATGAATAAAAGGCTGTATAGAGCAGAGCAGAGCCAACACAGACACACACAGAGTTTAACTCTTCCCTCAGTCACTCTGGTTGGGTAATGCAGAGGGTCACAGATTGCGACATAACGGTCAATTGATATGAGCACCATGTCTCCTACAGAGGCAGAGGTGATGATGAAGGACAAATAAATGAAAATAAAACACATGAGGTCACCAAGATACCAGCACCCAATATTTCTGATGATTTCTCCTGGCATTAGTAGGAGACCGACAAGAAAATCTGACACAGCAAGAGAGAGGAGGAGGATGTTAGTGGGTGTGTGGAGCTGCCTGGAAGGAGACAGAAAAGTATAATCAAAACAGGCCTTTATATATTAAAGACAAAACCTCCAAATACCTATTCACAATATATTTTCTTTTTGATCTATCATTTCTATAGTATAAATACTGTAACATTTGATTAATGGCTGTGCACAGTCATTTGTTAGAAAAGTCCTATTCTGAAGAGATGTAACATAATTGATCAATAGTTGAAATATGAATAACTTGTAATTCTACAGTGAAAAAAGCGAGCATATTGTGCTGAGAAGACTATCTTTGCCTGTAGTGGGAGACTGATATGATGACGAGCAGGTTGAGCATCACAGTGAGCACAGAGATGGAGGACAGCACGATCTGAAGGAGCTCAAGTTCAGACAAAGAAGATACAGGCTTCTTGCAGGAGCTGTTTGAGAGATGTGGAAAGCGCAGGTCTGCTCCATCCTGGATATCCATCTACAGAGACCTGCAGAGAGCTGCATCTCTGACTGCTTTCTAGAATAAACTTTGTTATATCTGATACTACAATACCTTCTCTACTTCTAGCTCCTCCTCTCGTTTTTTTCATCTCGACACTGATCTCCCTTCTTCCTCCCTGTTCACATTAAACATCACCTTCATTATCTTCCCTACATCCCTGCATATTTTGGTGTCACTCTACCTCATGTTTCTAGCTTTACTTTTATGTTACTAAAGCAGTACTTACGTTATGTAAAGTGTGCTCAGTCAGAGGCTTTTCTTCAGCTCCATTGGAGCTCAGAATGTTACTGGAGATAAATCTGGTCTGTAGCAATTACCACAGACAATGAAAGCTTATCATGATTGATTAAAGCTGTCACTTTCAAGAAGGTTCCTGGGTTGAATTCTGGCTGGGGCCTGTCTGCATGTTTGCATTTTCCTCCCTTGCATGTGTGGCTTCTCTCTGGGGGGACTGGCTTAAAAAACAAAATGCATGTTTGGTTAGTTGGTGATTCGAAATTGGACTATATCCAAAGTATCCAAACTGAATAAAAAGGGTTGAAAATCCAGAGTGTCACATCAAATCCTGTTTGTAGTCACTACCACTAGATGGCACACATTGTTTGAATTGTATCCCCAAATCCTTACATTCCAAATGTTCAAGGATGGTTTGACGACACTGAATGAAAGACACCATATCAGTGACAGTGATTAGGTCATGTGGTTAAGTCCAAGTAATCATATCAAAGATATCGGCCTGAGATTTTGAAAAGATTCATAAAAAACATTTAAGAGAATATGTTTTGGTTCAGATCTTTAACAATGAGGAATCAGTGATGAAAAGGAGAGTGACTGATCAGTTTAGGGAGGGGTGTGATTTCAACTCATGCCAAACAGAGGTGATGGCAGATGGATGCGGAACAGCTGCAGGGGAGGTCTCACTAAATTCAGTGTTCACTATAAATTTTGGAATCCATGAAGCCGCCACACGGTGATGTCATCAGCCATGTTATCACATGCAGATTAGGTGATTATTTTTTCTATCTTTATAAACTTTGTGTCACACTCACGTACAATATCCCTTTTTCTCGAACAGTGGTCACCCTTTGTGGCCCCGTGAAGTGGCAACCTCTCCAGGATGTACCCTGTCTCGCGCCCATTGACAGCTGGGATAGGCTCCAGCACCCTTGCGCCCCTTAAAAGAATGAAGCAGGTATGGAAAATGGATGAAAAGGTAAAGTTTTTTTTGTCTTTTTCATTACAGTTGATGTTAATGTGATCAGCAGCACATGGCTGCTACTTACCTTCTTAATTCCTATGGAAGGAGTCAGGTTGTGATTAATTATTCACACACCGCTTCTGTATTTTGCTTAGTTTTAGTTAAATGAATAATGACTCGGTGTAATATTATTCTTAGGTTTTATCTGAGGTTGTATCCACCTAATCATATGACCTGGTAAATATTTTTTGTTTTTTAAAATCCTTGTCATAGGTGTTGTTATGCCTGGAGAGGTGGCTATCCTTGTCATTTCTCGCGATATTTTTTTTTAAAGAAAACTGTTCGGTAAAGAATCACATGCAGTAGTATAAAATTAGTACCCCAAATCTTATGTGCAAACCTAACCAACACATCAAATATAAGCGCGGCTAATTACTAGTTAGTGAAAGGCATAGACAGGTGAGTCATGTCTTTGCCCAAAGGAAAACAAACACTGACTGTGATGCACATATCAAGAGGAGATTTATAAACAGTATACTTTGTGTTGACCTAAAAATGTGTGTTTTTCATTTACCGTGCACCCCACCAGTGATTCTCATCCATAAAACCTTGGAATTGGAAGAGGATGAACAATTGTACCTTTTTTATTTTCAAATGAACAATTGTACCTTTTTTATTTTCAAACATAACATTAAAATTCAGGGGATATACTATACTTTATAATACACGACATTACTCTGATCAGAATCTTACACATTCCAAAGACACATTTTACGACTCTAACATCGTTAGCCTAATAACATAATTGCCTAAGTAATAGTTGAATGTTTTTGGGAAACAAGAAATCACTATCTGCCCAAATCAAAGAGATGACTAAGGCACATAGTGATTTTGGACTCTAAAATGTGTTCTGATAGGCTGAGGACTGGACATAGGCAATAAGGCAGGGTGATGCAGCAGTGGTAGGAGAGTAAAGTTAGGCAGATATCACTAAATTGGCCCTGAAGTTGGGAACCACTGGGCCATTTGAGTAATGATCGATCAGTGTTAAAAAAAGGAAAAAATGGAATGGTAATTGTATCAGGCACCTATTCTCCTTATCATGCTTAGATGTTTTAAGTTAAGCACTTTTGAGGCTTAAGAGGCTTTTTATTTTTTTTCACATGAAAATGGTGGTATTTTTATTTAAGCTAAGCAATGGAAAACTTATTTCATGAATATTGAGATAAAAAGAGATATTGTTAAAAAGTAATATTTGTTGCAGTCAAGACCACAACAACATTAGACCCCTACTCGGTGGCTGCTCAGTAGCGGCTCGTGGTCTGGGAAATAGGCGGGGCAGATGATCTGCGTTATCAAAATGCAAGCTTTTATGGAGCATATGCAATTCAATTAGAGGGAAACTTGTCGCAAAGCATTACCTAGCATGGCTAATTTCATGGCACAATTCAGATGCGCCTTGCTGGACTCGTGTTTTTTTGCCTTTTCCGAAAAATGCTTCATATCACACACACCGACAGTGCTCCAACCAAAGCTAGCAGACAAGTAACCTACTGTACATGTACGAAGCTGTCAACACATTGTTTACTGTCTCAACATTGCTTTGCTCATCAAGCTAAGATATTTCATTAAATCACTCCCAGTTTCCCATTTTGCAAAGACTTCGTTCACAATTACTTAAACTTTGTAAGATAGCAACTAAGTAAAATCTTTACCTACCACAAACATGAATCCGGATTAAACAGCCAATATCAAATCCGACATAGTTATCCGTTTTATCCAACAAGTTTGTAGGGGAATTTGGCGGCACTGAAGTTCCCACTGGCTAGATGGGCGGAGTAATATTTCTTAAAGATGAACTGAAACGAATGTTCATCTATCATTCAAATGAAATTTTTGTCTTTTTCTAAAACCATCAATCCAACTTGAACTAAATTTTCCGGGCATAACTTGTTAAAACGGCCATTTAAAAGTGTGAATTATGTGGCCTTTGGTGCGAAATTGGCCACATGACCATGACGTCATAGGGTTGACTCCCTTATTTGCTAGTTTGGCTGGCTGTGAAAACAACATACATTTGATGGACTTATATCTCATAAAGGAAACAAAATTCTGATACAAACATCAGCAGGTCGAAAGAACACACCTCTAATATTATGTGGAAAAACTTTCGTTGAATTTAAGCCACACAAATCGATTTAGTAGGCCTATCTATATTGTAGAGGCTCTCTGCACCTCCCGTATGGGTAATGGAAATGAAAGAAAGTTACCATTTTTGGTACAGGATCGGCGGCACAAAACAGCCATCGCTCCTACTACACGCTGATTATTATTAAGATGTTATCAATCAAATGACACAATAGTGTATGTTTGCTGTGGTAAACTGGAAAAGATTTGAACATGCCGGTTTCGCAGATATGGCATTCTGCTGCGCTGTCTTTGACACGTTGAAACCTAACGAAGTGGCACTTTGAAATCCAGCCACTTAAAAAAAACGTATGTGATAATAACATGGTTTTAATGTAAGCTTAATAAACAATGGCGTGGATTAACGGCTCGGAGATCCTCCAGTGCGCGGCCCCATCTGCGGATCCTCACGGGTCGGCGGCAGGGAGATGGGCACCCGGCCTCGGCATGACTGACAGCAGCCATCGGTAGGACTGATCCACGGAGCCTCGGATGTCGTAGCCGGGACAATCACCGGAGAGACCAGACAGCAGATGGCGAGCGTTGTTGCTGGAGGGCAAAGCCAGGTGGGCTTTCAGCCGGCATATTACTCCACCTCTTTCCACGTCTTCTGCGACGGCTGTTGCGTGGCAACCGACCAGGTATGCCATAGGTAGGCTAAGAGGGTACAGACGCCAAAACAGGTGGCGGTGACTTTGTCTCATCGTTGACGTGATCGATATTATGTCCACAGAATCTCTGATTTTCAAGAGACTCAGGCGATCATGCATCAGTAGTGATGAAAACGATAAAAACTTGACAAAACACAAAAAAAGCTAGCAGAGGTAGACGGCCAGCCACTCACAACGTCGCCAAATTCTAGCTGGATATGTGTGTAGACCGAAGAGCAGAGTGAGCAGTCCCCTGCTTCCGAGCAGCAAACACCGTAACAGGTGCAGCTGTCGGCAGGCAGCAGCAGGCAGTGATACGATCCACCGTGCTCTTGTCTTTGCCTTCTCCTTGTCAGCCTCAGTTCCAGTATTTTTTAGTTTGGGAAACATGTGCAGAGAGATGTCTTCAGTGAAGCTGCTATTTTTGCAACTAACACCATTTGGCCCTCCAGCAACACAATATTTTCCTCCATGCTTCGATGTCTTAGCCATAGATGCCGCCATTACAGTTAAACTACTAGAACTTCTGTCAACCCTATGACGTCACGCATAAAAAAAAATGAATTCGCACAAAAAGACAAAATGTGGCTCCTTTTGAACCCGTTTTAACATGACTTCCCGGATAAATTATTATCCAGACAATATCTCATTTTAATCGCAAGGCTTGGAACCTTTAGAATCAGCAGCAAAAACTGTGAAATTTCAACAATTAAAATTTGTTTCATAAGTCCTTTAAACCCTTTGAGTCCTTTCCATGTCCAGGGCAGATCATACACCTGCCCCAATAGCATCCAGGCGCGCTAAATGGAACATGATATTATGCTACGTAGGGGCCTACAGTGATTCTGATTGGTAGAATGTGCTCGAGAGTTCGGCGGGGCCGGGCTTAGCTGAGAGCAGCCAGGCATCTGCCCTGGCCAGTGGCCATAGATCTAACGTTAAGCAGCCACACACTGGAGGTAGGCTCTATTTCAGCGAAAATAAAAACAGATTCCACTCGCAAAGTCCGTCACAAGCCACAATATGGTGTAATACGATTCCCACTGTGATTGAAGTTGAAATAAATATTTTATCTATAATTTATAATTATCTATATTTTATCTATAAAAGAAAGGTTGGGGTGTGGAAGGCGGGGCTCTGCCCATCCTGCCCAAATACAGCGGCCGCGGCTGTGGCTGCTCAACACTAAAACTGACAAAAAGAGTATTGCTTTTACTCATAAGATAGGTCATTCATCTGTATGTTTAACAGTTATTTCACATTTTGTTCTGAAAACAAGACTGATCTTACAAATTTGTTGTACCAGCTGTGTTTGCAGTGTTTCTCTTGTCCAACTGGTTACAAATCTCAGATGATAAAACTGCCTCACCCAGCTAACACATGAACATTTGATTCGCAAGATCAATAGTAATAGATCACTGCTCTTAAGTGCAACAAACAATACTCAACAGTACCAATCATCACTAGAGATGTGCTATTGTTAGTAGTCTTTGTCTGACCATATTATTTTAAGGGTGAGAAGAGAGGTGTTAGTTGTTCCTGCAGCCATGTTTCAGTGAAAAAAAGTTATACTGCCTTCCTGATATTCCTGCTGTGTTCCATGACACGATTGTCCATTTTATCTGGCATTGAACTCACAGTTTCCATGATCAGAGGAGGAAATGGATTAAATTTCCTCCTCTTTTTGCTTTATTGAGTCTCTTTTCTGCATCTTAGATGTCTCCTCTTCAACCAATTTTGATTTAAGGTTTTATTCCAGGCATTACTTGGGTTTTGGAAAGCTCAGTTAGCAGCTCCAAGAGGTTAACAACTTCCCTGTTGCTAGGATTATGGATCATAATGGATGTAAAAAGTATAGAAAAATGTTTCAGATATCTGCTTTTACAAAATAAAGTTCAGTAGAAAATCTCAAGTAGATGTATATAAAGACACAGCATATCCAGAGCTCCTGCTGTAGAGGCTGCCTGCCTCTAATGTGGCGCTGTCCTTGAAGGCAAATACAAAGTTGCTTCTATACAGTGTTTCGAACAATTCAAAGACAAATGACAAAGTGTCTGTTGTAGTCTTTACAATATTTCACTTAATTTAAATTCCAGCCCACAATTCTACATGTCCACACAGTAAATTCTGGTAAACATGTGAGCTGCTTCTCACTTCCAGCTTGTTATGATTTGAGGTAAATCTACAGCAAATTAGGTTGTGCTAAGTTTTGGTGTAAACTGTCACTGTAACTGTACATCTTTCAGACTAATTTGACCAGGTCAACATATGAACAGGGTGTTTTTTTTTTGTTTTTTTTAAAAAAGCAACTTGGAGGTATGGTGGAAATTTTAGTAAGGCACAGAGTCAGTTATTTTCTGAGGAGATAAGATGCTTTTAATAATATCTTGCAAGAGAGAACAACACTGTACAGAGTACAGAGCTGCTCTGAGAATCTTGGGCAAAAACAATTCAGTTAATATACAGGTTATTACGTAATCGCTCCTTTGATATGTTCAAGCGTTTTTATCTATTTTCCCTCCCTTCCTGCAGCCAAGGCCGCCTCGACACCGTACCATCTTTCCTGTCATCTTCCTTAAAGTTGTTAAATCATAAGAGCACAATGCCCTCATTGAAAGAGAGAGATAACAGAAAAACAGGTGTCTTGCAGGAGGTTATTTATAGGTTATACACAGAAACACTCAATACAATGCATATAGGAATGAATTTTTCCCTTACACCCCACCCTTTTGATTATAATAATACCATTATATTAATCAACCCAAAAGAAGCAAGAAAAATAATAACTTTATCAGTAAACATCAGCCTGCATTCGCACACAACGTGAGTTTAAAACGAAGGCATCATAGTGATAAAGGGTCCAATGATAAACAATCAAAACATCAACAATTAAACAGAAACATTGTCATCCATGTCCAAATCAGAGTCACTAAAAGGACAACCTGAAATCAAAGGAGTTTGCTGAGTCCGTTGAATCATTTGGTGAGACACGGATTTATCAATGGAGCACACAATGAGGCCTCGCACACAGGGAACAATACAGCAGCCATAAAAGCGCCAATAGACACAATCCAATAATTAACCCTGTGAGGAGGGAGAGAATTAGAGTCTTCCATTTGCCAAACATTGAATCAAGCCAACCAGTAAGGGAGGTGTCAACGCCGGAGTTTTCAGACAGTTCTTTTCTAAGGGAGCGGAGGCCATCTAGAGCTCTGGTTACAGAGCCATCCGGAGCCGTATTATTAGGAATAAAAGTGCAACATGAATCACCCATCAAAGCACGCACCCCTCCGCGTTCAGCTAGCAACATATCTAAAGCCATTCTGTTTTGCCAAGCCATAAGAGAAGTGGGGCCTAGCTGTTCAGCTAGTCCTTCAAAAGCATCATGAGTGTAATTAATAAAACGCTGTTGGTTATAAAAAAGATAATTGATCCAGTCCACATTTTTGTCAATAGTAGGCCATAAGAAAATGGACTCAAAACCAGCAGCTATCTCATTTCTGGCTTTGTATTTGTCAGTGACACCTCTGGGGACTCCAATTGCATCAATATAGACACGATCATCAAAACTGCCAGGAATAGAGCGTTTGCGTACTGAGCGGGTGGGTTGAGGAGCAAAAGGGTCAACAGCAATACGGACATTATACACCAACATCACATGGGCACACCTACCAGTCCAATTTTGCGGAGAAATAAGCCACTGGCCTTTGTCTTCCCCCATGTTCCTGCATAAGAACAGATGTCATACAACCATGCTTCTCATCAACTGCCTGTATGAAAGGTTTATGAGGATCTGGGATGCCAAGCGTAGAAGCTGTTTGAAGAGACAGCTTAAGCTGAGTGAAGGCTGATTCAGCCTCAGGAGTCCATGGAACACGATCAGCTGACTGGAGGCCTTTCCCATGGATAAGAGCACCTAAAGGAGCTTCGAGAGAAGAGTAGTTAGGAATGAAGTTCCTGCAGTAAGATGTTATGCCTAAAAATGACATGAGCTGTTTTTTAGTAACCGGTTTAGGAATGTTCTGAACTGCAGCAACGCGTTTAGGAGAAAGTGAGCGCCCCTCCTTGGAAATCACATGGCCCAAAAAGGTGACTTTGTCCTGAACAAACTGCAACTTAGAAAGGCTGGCTTTGTGGCCACAAGAATTAAGATGCTTCAGCAGAGTCACTGTGTCTTTTTCATACTGTTGCTTAGATGGGATGCATAAAAGGATGTCATCCACGTACTGCAAAAGAGCAGAGCCTTGGGTTAGTTGGAGAGGGTCCAGACTAGCTTTGAGAGCAGCATTGTAAATAGTGGGACTTTCACAATATCCCTGGCATAACCGGGTAAAAGTCCAAGATTTCCCCTCAAATTCAAAAGCAAACCAGAACTGGCTGTCAGGATGCACGGGGACAGAGAAAAATGTGTTAGACAAGTAAACAACTGAGAAAAACTGTGCATCTGATGGAATTTGAGACAAAATAGTGTGTGGGTTTGGCACAGTGGGAGCACGTGGCTGAACTGCAGCATTCACGGCTTGGAGGTCCTGTACAAAACGCCATTCATCTGGCTGGCCAGCATCTCTAATCTTTCTAACAGGAAATAATGGAGAGCGCACAGGTGAATTTTCACAGGGAACAATGACGCCTGTTTTCTGAAAAAATTGAAAAACAGGCTTGATCCCTTTAATTGCTTCAGGTTTCAAAGGGTATTGTTTTTTACACGGGCAAAAGTCCAATTTAGGGGTGACAATTACCGGTTCACAGCCTTTTATCAACCCCACATCATTTTTGCATTTAGCCCAAAGATCAGTGGGCACTTCAGCCAACATGGGTAATGAAGACAGATCTGTTTCAGATAAAAAGCATGCTTCAAAATGTGATTCTGTAGTGGGAACTAGTTCCACAGTTCTTTGACAATGCATTGTGCTCAAAAAGGTTTTCTTGTATGCTGACAATCGTTCAGAAAACATCAAATTTGGATCAGCAGGTGAAACTGTCCAATCAGTTTCTTTTTGACAAGTTGCAACAAACTCTAGGTTTGGCCAAGGAGATGTAAGGGCGAGTACCACAAACATTAAAAAACTCTAACTGCTCTGGAGTGAGACACAGAGCCAGTGCAGCAGTTTGTGAATTCCAAAATAAAGTAGACGTACATATTTTTTCAAAAGGAGTGCGAAACCACTTCTTCTCATAGTCATAGTCAGGCCCCAAAGAAACGTGTGATGTGCAGTGCAGATCAGCAGGTTGCATGAAATCAGAAAGGGGTGAAACTAAAGCTTGTGCTTAAAATAATGCCCAGTTTACACATGAGATCACGGCCCATCAGGTTAATGGGACACAGCTCTGATAACAAAAATGAGTGCTTGAAGGAGAGCCCATCGGGAGTGACACACGCATTGGGCGTTGTCATTTTCTCCTTCACAACCTGACATGATGCAGACACGGAATAGACGTAGTTTCCACTTAGCTTTGGAGGATGATCAAATTCCCCTGACTTCACTATTGATGATGTAGCCCCAGAATCAACCATAAATGTTACTTGTTTCCCCAAAATACTAAGCTGAAAAGTTGGAAAAGCCTTGTAGGCTTCAGATGTCAAGTGAGCATAAGTTCCCATCACCTGAGGTGAACATATTTGCTCTAGGACAGAAATAGCATGCAAACTTTACTACGTGAGCACAGTCAGTAAGCGTCTCTTCATTGCACAGAGCAGGAAAAGTGTGTGTGTGTGTTGTGTTATCACCCATTGGTTGAGGCACCGCTGGCGTGTGACGTCCGGAACCCGCCTCCCACCCTCAGTCAGCCTTTAGCTCAGTTTCATCACTTCTCAGCTGTGGACAGTCCTTCTTCCAGTGTCCAGTCTGGCCACAGTAAAAACAAACATTCGGGTCATAATTCAGGCGTGGTCCACGTCGACCTCCTCTTTCGCATTCACGTCCCCGACCTTGTCCTCTGTTTCCGGGGTGACCTGTCATATCACCAACTGCGCAATACATGGTCATGGCTGCCAAATGCAGCTCCTTTTCAGTCTTACGGGTCTCAGCTTGGTTCTATGCATGGCAGGCATATCACGTTGAGATCTCCGAAGTCCAGATTGTGGGGAGAGGAGTTTTGTCACTTGTCAACTTCTTCCTTTTCCTCATCATCACACAGATGTAACAGATGTTGTGGGTAAGGTGGGATTTCTCCTGGAGTGAACGTTGGAGAATTTCCCTCTTCCCAAAAACCAGATGCTTGTGGCGGGTCTGGTGGGTGTTGTTGTAGGCGTTGAGGAGGGCAGGAGAGCAGGTCCAGATCCGGCACAGCGAGAGTGCTCATTGTGGGGTAAAGATGTGCGGATGAAGAGGGAGAAGAAAAAGTGTTAACAGTAGAATATGGTGTTGGTTTAAAAGAAGATTCAGTCTTAGTCAGAGATAAATCATCTTTGGCAATCTTGGGCAAAAACAATTCAGTTAATATACAGGTTATTACGTAATCGCTCCTTTGATATGTTCAAGCGTTTTCATCTAGTTTCCCTCCCTTCCTGCAGCCAAGGCCGCCTCGACACCGTACCATCTTTCCTGTCATCCTCCTTAAAGTTGTTAAATCATAAGAGCACAATGCCCTCATTGAAAGAGAGAGATAACAGAAAAACAGGTGTCTTGCAGGAGGTTATTTATAGGTTATACACAGAAACACTCAATACAATGCATATAGGAATTAATTTTTCCCTTACAGAGGCAAAGGCAAAACCTTGAAATTTAACCTGAAGGTTCAACCTCTCATATCATTTGTATTATATGATTTTACTTTATTTAAAAACTGATAAGTTACAGCTTTGGAGTGTGAGGCCTTTTTTAAATACCTGACAGCTGACTCGTGTCAATGACAGTACCATCACACAGGTACATGTGAGTGAATATGCAAATGTTTCCTGTTTTATGTGACTGTGTCCAACAACAACAGATCTATTTCAATGAGACTTAAGAGCAAGACAAGTGTGATTGTTATTCTGGATAATGAGAAAACGATTTCTACAAATATCTGATAACATTTGTGTCTGAGTCATTTTACAATTTGAAATAAATCAAACTGTGAAATATCCTAAAGGGCTACAACTGATTGATTAATGATGTCTACACAACCAAAGAAAAGGGGTTTTGAGAGACAATAAATACGATCGATTTACCAACAATAGATTTCTGCGACACATTAAATTAAATCTATCTGTATGAAGTAAAATACTACCACAGCTTTCTATAATTACTTAGTCCAACACTTGTTTAAATTTATAATCTTGTCCTACAGTATGTTGGCCTGACAGGAGCCAGGCTGCAATATCTGAAGAGTTAATGTGAATTTAACTGCTTTCCTAAACCAGGGATAGAACAGTGCATAAATCACTGGGTTCAAACAGGAGTTAAAATAGAACAGATAGGACACAAAGGATACCGAAGAGCTATTGAGCAAATCAGCCCTTACAAGAGAGACACAGTAATATGGGATGAAACATATCAGAAAGACAATCATGAGAACACCAAGAGTCCTGGCTGCTTTTAACTCAGATTTCTTTGTTTTTATAATGACTGAAAGTTGGAGTTTGGCAGCTGTAACATGAGAGCGCATGGCACGAGCCTGAGACACAGCCACCACAAATACTCTCATATACAGAACTATGATGACAGTAACTGGAAGAATGAAGGTTAAAACAAGATCTACACTTCCTGAAATGTCATCAATAAAAAACACACATTCTCCATAACAGGAATTGTGTTTGCCTAATAGAGTCAGGTCATCTTTTACAAATAAAAGGTTGTAGAGAGCAGAGCAGAGCCAACACAGACACACACAGAGTTTAACTCTTCCCTCAGTCACTCTGGTTGGGTAATGCAGAGGGTCACAAATTGCCACATAACGGTCAATTGATATGAGCACCATGTCTCCTACAGAGGCAGAAGTGATGATGAAGGACATATAAATGAAAATAAAACATGTGAGGTCACCAAGATACCAGCAGGTTGTATTTCGGATAATTCCCGCTGGCATTGACAGGAGACCCACAAGAAAGTCTGAGACAGCCAGAGAGAGGAGGAGGATGTTAGTGGGTGTGTGGAGCTGCCTGGAAGGAGACAGAAATGTATAATTAAAACAGGATTTTATCTGAAAGGTAAAATAATACAAATATCTATTTACAAAATGTGTTTTCTGATTTGCTACATCTACAGTAAAGATATTATAGCATTTGATTATTTCTCGTGCACAGTCATTTGTTACATGATAAGTCTTATTTAAAGCTGCAACATCATTCATCACAAGCTAAATTGTAATTTACAGAACAGATTAACCCTCAAAAATCTATCTCTGCCTGTAGTGGGAGATTGAGATGATGACGAGCAGGTTGAACATCACAGTGAGCACAGAGATGGAGAACAGAATGATGTGAAGGAGAACGACTTCAGAAAGGGAATAGTCAGGCTTCTTGCAGGAGCTGTTTGAGAGATGTGGAAAGCAGAACTCTGCTCCATCCTGGATCTCCATCTTCAGAGAGCTGCAGCTCTGACTGCTTTCTGAAACAAACTTGTTTTTATAACTGATACTTTTTTACTCAAGTCAATCTGTGGCACTTCCCCTCCTCTTTTTCTACTTGACACCGATGTCCCTCCTTTCTCCCTGTTCACAACAAATCACCATCTTCATGATCTTCCCTGCATCTATTGCTGTCATTCTCTCTCTCATTCTCTATCTCTCTCTCTCTCTCGCTCTTTTCCTCACAATGAGGCCTCTGCAGGCTAGAGGGGAGCCAGGAAAATGAAAAAAGATACGATAGCATTAGTATTTATTTTTAGAGAGCTTTGTCCAACTTCTGTGACACCACATGATTATTTGAACAGTAATAAGATTGAATAAGTCTGAGATGTCGTATTGAAGTATAAAGTATAACTTAATTTGTATTTTCACTCAAGAGGTTAAAGTTGTGAGCTTTACGGCAATTATTGTCTTTGTTAACTAAGAACACAGCAGCATGAAGTCACAGCCATGCATAACAGCTGATTTATATATTTAGATTTTATTTTCAGTTAACACTTTCGCTTCACAGCAAGAGAGTTCCTGGTTCGAAACCCTACCCGAACCAGGGTTTGAATCCCATTCCTATTTATCTTTACCTCTTCTATTTATACCCTCTACCCGAACCAGGGTTTGTATCCCCAACCCGCTGTGACTGGTGTCCAGTTGGTGAGAGGCTGGGGTAGCTTGCGGTTGTTGAAAAAAAGATGGTTGTTGTGGTGTGAGGAACAGTGATGGCTGACATTAGGGGAGTGACTCTGGGACGCCAGTGATCACTGTCTAGCCTCCTGGAGGCGTTGTGGGCCAAACTAGACGAAACACTGATGAGGTTCCCACCGGATGACCTCAATGACATGTTGGTCAGCACTGCTCACTGATCTATATAGGGATTATAGGGAATTATTTACTGAGTCTGGTCCATTTTTTCTTTAGCACAAGTTTCTTGTGTTTACCTTGAATATAACATAACACAGATTATTTTCTTCAAAGGCCCATGAATAAAAAGTTTTAGTGGACAATGATGATTCTGCCAAATTATTCAGAGATATTTTCAAAGAATACATATGTCTTATTATGCTCTTTTAAAACCCTGCATCGGCCTTCATGGTTTAAAACCATCGGGCTGTTAAGCATCAATGACAACAAAGCTGCATATAAGTAAATGTGTGGAAGTCACAAAGCGTATATTTCATATGTGTTTCCTGTTTTATTTCACTGTTTCTAACTAATTCAATCACCCTGAGCTGAAAATCAAGAAAAAGGATAAACCATCAGCTTGAATAGGTTATTTTGTCATTTAGAAAATGTGACAAATTGAAAAGGCTGTTATAATTACTTACCAGTGTTTCCACATTATTAAAAGGTAAGTTTACAGAATAAAGAAGTTACAAGCTCAAAATATTGATCAAATAGTTTATTGATATGAGCACCATATGATATATGATATGAGGTGATGATGAAGGACAAAAACATGAAAATAAAATATGTGAGGTCGCCAAGATACCAGTTAACGAACACCTTGTTCAGGCATAAGGGTGTACATATGTGCACTTGGCACCAGGACACCCTAGGCCGCAGTTTGATGATCGACTTTGTGGTTATATCGTCGAACTTGCGGCTGTATGTCCTGGACACTCAGGTCAAGAGATGGGCGGAGCTGTCAACTGATCACCACCTGGTGGTGAGTTGGTTCCCCTGGTGGGGGAGGAAGCCGATCAGACCTGGCAGGCCCAAACGTATTGTGAGGGTCTGTTGGGAATGCGGAATCCCCTGTCAGAAGGAGCTTTAACTCCCTCCCTTACTTCCGCGCCTCCACTGTTGAGGCGGCTGACCGGAGCTGTGGCTGTCGGTGCCTGTCATGGCGGCAACCCCTTAACCCGCTGGTGGACACCAGCGCTGAGGGAAGCCGTCAAGCTGAAGACGGAGTCCTATCGGGCCTTTTGACCAGTGGGACTCTGGAAGCAGCTGATGGGTACCGACAGGCCAAGCAGAACGCAGCTGAGGCGGTTGCTGAGGCAAAAATTCGGGCTTGGGTGGAGTTCGTTGAGGCCATGGAGAACGACTTCCGGACGGCCTCGAAGAGATTCTGGTCCACCATCCGGCAGCTCACGGGGGGGAAGTGGGACAGGGCTCTGCTGACCTCAATTGGGGACGTTGTGAGGGAGGAATACTTCGAGGACCTGCTCAATCCTACCGACACGCCTTCCGATGAGGAAGCAGAGTCGGACAGCTCGGCAGTGGGGCCTCCCTTTTCTGGGGCTGAGGTTGCCAAGGTAGTCAAAAAGCTCCTCGGTGGCAAGTCCCCGGGGTTGGATGAGGTCCGCACGGAGTTTCTCAAGGCTCTGGATGTTGAAGAGCTGTCTTGGTTGACACGCCTCTGCAGCATCGTGTGGACATTGGGGACAGTGCCTCTGGACTGGCAGATCGGGGTGGTGGTCCCCCTCTTTAAAAAGGGGTGTGTGTCGTGGCTCGCCACAGATTCAATCCCCTCGGAGACACAAGACACCACAACAGAGGAATTTAAAGGTTTTACTCTCATGGGTCAGCAGCCACACTGTGAATAACAGACAGGTCCCCCACCCCAAACCCAACCAAGAGTGGCACAGTTAATACCACAATACACCCCACATTAGGCACATCAAAGCACAATCAGTCAGGAGTTTAAGCACAGCAAACAGTTCATGCAAAGGTTCACGGCACACAACGGTCACAGCTGTAGTAGTCCCGATGGCATAGTCGAGCCCAAATAAACACATAAAAAAAAGAAAGAAAAATGCAGAAAGATAATAATCAAAATATTACACCCTACCACAGCAATATCAGCACACGAGATATGGCACAGCAACACAAAGACTCAGATCACCGCATGCAACTAATGCTATAAATCACAGCACACCAATAGCAACCCCCCCCCTCCCCAAACCCCATAGGGACTACCACTCATGGATATAAGAGTAAACCAGCAACCAACACGCTAGCATAAAATGACAACTCGTATACTACACTTTTCTACTCACACCAAGTCACTGACTTCATTTAGCAATGATGCGTTACACCATCGAAGAGGAGTTCACGGGGATCTGCTAGCACCAAGCAGATGCGCTGCTACCCAATACAGAGCAAAGAGTCCATGTCGGGTCGGCGGCTTTCCCACACCGACCCGAAAGAAAAAAACAAAGCAAACTTAGCTGTACCCCCAGTCCACGCATGACTCACCGATCCGACTTGGCGGCCATGATACCAGGCGGAATAATGGCCCACGGATATCCCTTCACACAGTCCAGCTCATCAGCCTCCAGCCACCAGACTTCAGCAATACCTCCGCGACAATCCCTCTCGATCCGCGTGAAGATCTCCAGTCTCTCGTCACTGCCCTCCTGGCTCCTGACGCCGGCTCCGGTTTCCCTCCAGCACTCCTCGAGTCCCAGGCACCTCGGAACAAAACACATCTACTGGCACCAGGAGGAGACTAGCACATAGCTCATGCACGCCACGAGAACATAGGGAGAAGTAAAGCACTTTCCTTTAGCAGGCGTGCGATCATGCCCTTCCTCAAAACGCCGTGAATCTCCTGTTGCTGCTTCGGCTGGTGGTGATGTCGTTGTGGTCGCATCAGCTGTGCTGGTTCCGTCGCGGCATGGTGACGTCGCCGCGCTGGCCCCAAGGAAGCTCTCCCAGTGACAAATCCCCCGCATAGAAAAAGCATTTCTCCCGCCCCGAATCAATCAGTCCCACCAATCGCATCAGTCCATTCTTTACAACCAATAATCCCCAGTCCATATATGGAGTCCATGTTACTCCCAGCGATTACACAGTTGATACCAGGGACGTTGCCCAACAGAAATTATATAACACAAAA
Source organism: Odontesthes bonariensis (assembly GCF_027942865.1). NCBI lineage: Eukaryota > Metazoa > Chordata > Actinopteri > Atheriniformes > Atherinopsidae > Odontesthes > Odontesthes bonariensis. The sequence continues at coordinate 31,667,843 of NC_134517.1, read as the reverse complement.
CACAAAACGTGACATGTGTTCCCACTACAGGGGGATCACACTCCTCAGCCTCCGTTTTGGCGACCACAGAATCGGTTCTCTGCCTTTTACGGATGATGTGGTTCTGTTAGCGTCGTATCTCGGGGTCTTGTTCAACAGTGAGGGACGAATGGAGCAGGAGGTTGACAGATAGATCAGTGCGGCGTCCGTACTGATGCAGGCTGTGCACTGCCCCGTCGTGGTGAAGAAGGAGCTGAGCCAGAAGGCAAAGCTCTCGATTTACCGGTCAATCTATGTTCCTACCCTCACCCATGGTCACGAGCGGTGGGTAGGGACCGAAAGAACGAGATTCGGTGTAGAGCCGCTGCTCAGACCCGGCGGCAGAGACAAGCTATTGGACGGGCATTTAAATGAGTAGGGGGGGCCCCCTGGCGGGGGGTCTGGGGGTTGTCCCCCAGAAAATTTGGTATTTCTTAGATGCAATTTTGTGCATTTTAACCGAATTGTGGGCCCCGTTTCAGCCCAATAAGGAACTGTCCTTTTGTTACTAAATACGGGACGATTCCATTATTTCAAGGGACGGTTGGCAACTCGTTTAGGCAGCCCTGGCAAACACATCACGCTTCCTTTAAAGTAAGCATTCGGAGACATCTCAAATAGCCTCCACAGTTTAATCCACTCTGTATAATCATCGGTGCATAAATTGAACGCAAAGCCCAGATCACGTTTGCCCCTTTCTAGTTGCCATTAATACTAATACACACAACGAGCAAACAGTAGCGCAACAACAACAGCAACGCCCACGCACGGCCACAGTGAATTTAGACTGGCATTGAGCCGACATCAGAACGCATTTGAACATGTAGTTCAGGGACGGACTGGGAAAACAAATCGGCCCAGGCAATTTTCCCCGGGACCAGCCCCCCCTCAATATTAATTAGTATCTCCAATCTAATTAAATAAAAATAAAAAACGAGCACAGACTGCTCAGTCAATGGCATGTACCCATAGAAAAAATACACACACAACACACAACCTGACTATCGGCTGCTAACAACCATGATCAGTAACCTACACAAACCCAGACACATAATGGCTCGGCGGCCAGCAATCGGATAAACCAATGAAGTGAATCAATCCTGTGAAAGAATGAAAACAAGTGAATGAAACCTGCACTCACCCATTATGAAGTTAACTCTGCCAGCCCCATAATCTTGCCCCTGCTCAGCCAACTCCTTGACGTCAGGTATGGTTGGTAACGTTACGGCGGCTAGCATTAGCAACGAGGCTGCTAGGCATGCTAAATCGGTAAGCATTAGGCTTCTGAAGAAAGCTAGTCTTTTTAGTTACGTTATATTATCATCTTTCTTCTCGGCTATAACCTTTGTTTACGGCCACTGGCCCTAACCTGACGCCCTAGCTGTCAAATCACCGGAAGTTTTCACCGGAAGTACTGGCGCACACACAAAAGCTCTCTCCAGGCATATCTTTCTTTCATTCCGCCCAGATGAAATTTAATGCCACTCTTCGAAAATCAGAGAAATTTAAGACATTTTAAGACCTTAAAAAACGTCTTTTATATTTAAGACTTTTAGATTGTGTCCCCTCATGCACTGCAGTGTTTGAGAAAATCTCCGTCAAATGTCAAAGTGAACCCAGGGGGGGCACAACGGCGTGGATGGGGGGGCAATGCCTGCGAGTGCCCCCCCGTGGCGCCGGCGCTGCCGCTGCTCCTCCGCATCGAGAAGAGTCAGATGAGGTGGCTCGGTATAGTCCCACTATATCCAAAGTATCCAAACTGAATGAAAAGGGTTGAAAATCCAGAGTGGCACATCAAATCCTGTTTGTAGTCACTACAACTAGATGACAGACATTGTTTGAATTGTATCCCCAAATGAAGTATCCATCCATCCATCATCTTCCGCTGCTCCGGGGATCGGGTCGCGGGGGCAGCAGCTTTAGCAAAGACACCCAGACGTCCCTGTCCCTGGCCACTTCCTCCAGCTCTTCTGGGGGGACCCCGAGGCGTTCCCAGGCCAGCCGAGAAACATAGTCTCTCCAACGTGTCCTGGGTCTTCCCCGGGGCCTCCTCCCAGTGGAACGGGCCCGGAACACCTCATCAGGGAGGCGTCCAGGAGGCATCCTATCCAGATGCCCGAGCCACCTCATCTGACTCCTCTCGATGCGGAGGAGCAGCGGTTCTACTCCGAGCCCCTCCCGGGATGACCGAGCTTCTCACCCTATCTCTAAGGGAGAGCCCAGACACCCTGCAGAGGAAACTCATTTTGGCCGCTTGCATTTGCAATCTCGTTCTTTTGGTCACTACCCACAGCTCGTGACCATAGGTGAGGGTAGGAACATAGATTGACCGGTAAATCGAGAGCTTCTCCTTCTGGTTCAGCTCCTTCTTCACCACGACGGGCCGGTGCAGAGCCCGCATCACTGCAGATGCCGCACCGATCCACCTATCAATCTCGTGCTCCATTCGTTCCTCACTCGTGAACAAGACCCCGAGATACTTAAACTCCTCCACTTGAGGAAGGATCTCATTCCCGACCCGGAGAGGGCATTCCACCCTTTTCCGGCTGAGGACCATGGTCTCAGATTTGGAGGTGCTGATTCTCATCCCAGCCGCTTCACACTCGGCTGCGAACCGCTCCAGTGAGAGCTGAAGGTCATGGCCTGAGGACGCCAACAGAACCAAATCGTCCGCAAAAAGAAGAGACCCGATTCTGAGGTCGCCAAACCGGATCCCCTCAACGCCCTGTCTGCGCCTAGAAATTCTGTCCTTAAAAATTATGAACAGAATCGGTGACAAAGGGCAGCCCTGATGGAGTCCAACCCTCACAGGAAACATGTCCGACTTACAGCCGGCAATGCGGACCAAACTCTGACACTGGCCATACAGAGACCTAACAGCCCCTATCAAGGAGTCCGGCACTCCATACTCCCGGAGCACCCCCCACAAGAGTGCCCGAGGGACACGGTCGAACGCCTTCTCCAAGTCCACAAAACACATGTAGACCGGTTGGGCGAACTCCCATGCACCCTCCAGGATCCTGCCAAGGGCATAGAGCTGGTCCACTGTTCCACGGCCAGGACGAAAACCACACTGCACCTCCTGAATCCGAGATTCGACTATCCGGCGGATCCTCCTCTCCAGTACCCCCGAACAGACCTTACCAGGGAGGCTGAGGAGTGTGATCCCCCTATAGTTGGAACACACCCTCCGGTCCCCTTTTTTGAAGAGGGGGACCACCATCCCGATCTGCCAGTCCAGAGGCACTGCCCCCGATGTCCATGCGATGCTGCAGAGGCATGTCAACCAAGACAGCCCTACAACATCCAGAGCCTTGAGGAATTAAGGACGGACCTCATCCACCCCCGGGGCCTTGCCACCGAGGAGTTTTTTAACTACCTCGGCAATCTCAGCCCCAGAAATGGGAGGCCCCACGTCCGAGCTCCACAACTCTACTTCCTCATCGGAAGGCGTGTCGGTAGGATTGAGGAGGCCCTCGATGTATTCCACTAACCGACTCACGACGTCCCTAGTTGAGGTCAGCAGAGCCCCGCCCTCACCATAAACGTGTTGACGGTGCACCGCTTCCCCCCTGAGCCGCCGGATGGTGGACCAGAATCTCTTCGAGGCCGTCCGGAAGTCGTTCTCCATGGCCTCTCCGAACTCCTCCCAAGCCCGAGTTTTTGCCTCAGCATCCGCCGAGGCCGCATTCCGCCTGGCCTGTCGGTACCCGTCAGCTGCTCCCACTGGCCAAAAAGGCCCGATATGACTCCTTCTTCAGCTTGACGGCTTCCCTCACCACTGGGGTCCACCAGCGGGTTCGGGGGTTGCCGCCACAACAGGCACCGACCATCTTACGGCCACAGCTCCGGTCGGCCGCCTCAACAATGGAGGCACGGAACATGGCCCATTCGGGCTCAATGTCCCCCACCTCCCCCAGGACATGGCTGAAGCTCTGCCGGAGGTGGGAGTTGAAACTCCTCCTTATAGGGGATTCCGCCAGCCGTTCCCAACAGACCCTCACAATACGTTTGGGCCTGCCAGGTCTGACCGGCTTCCTCCCCCACCAGCGGAGCCAACTCACCACCAGGTGGTGATCAGTTGACAGCTCCGCCCCTCTCTTCACCCAAGTCCGATGATAAAACCACAAAGTCTATCATCGAGCAGCGCCCTAGGTTGTCCTGGTGCCAAGTGCACATATGGACACCCTTATGCCTGCACATGGTCTTCGAAATGAAGTATCCTTACATTCAAAATGTTCAAGGATCATTTGATGATCGTGAATGAGACACCCTATCAGTAATAGTGATTAGGTCATGTGGTTAAATGGAAGTAATCATATCAAAGATATCGGCCTGCGATTTTGAAAAGATTCATAAAAAACATTTAAGAGAATATGTTTTGGTTCAGATCTTTAACAATGAGGATTCAGTGATGAAAAGGACAGTGACTGATCAGTTTAGGGAGGGGAGTGATTTCAACTCATGCCAAACAGAGGTGATGGCAGATGGATGCGGAACAGCTGCAGGGGAGGTCTCACTAAATTCAGTGTTCACTATAAATTTTGGAATCCATGAAGCCGCCACACGGTGATGTCATCAGCCATGTTATCACATGCAGATTAGGTGATTATTTTTTCTATCTTTATAAACTTTGTGTCACACTCACATACAATGTCCCTTTTTCTCGAACAATGGTCACCCTTTGTGGCCCCGTGAAGTGGCAACCTCTCCAGGATGTACCCTGCCTCGCGCCCATTGACAGCTGGGATAGGCTCCAGCACCCTTGCGCCCCTTAAAAGAATGAAGCTGGTATGGAAAATGGATGAAAAGGTAAAGTTTTTTGCCTTTTTCTTTACAGTTGATGTTAATGTGATCAGCAGCACATGGCTGCTACTTACCTTCTTAATTCCTATGGAAGGAGTCAGGTTGTGATTAATTGTTCACACACCGCTTCTGTATTTTGCTTAGTTTTAGTTAAATGAATAATGACTCGGTGTAATATTATTCTTAGGTTTTATCTGAGGTTGTATCCACCTAATCATATGACCTGGTAAATATTTTTTGTTTTTTTTCAATCCTTGTCATGGGTATTGTTATGCCTGGAGAGGTGGCTATCCTTGTCATTTCTCGCGATTTAAAGAAAAAAGAAAACTGTTCGGCAAAGAATCACAAGTAGGATAATCTGATCGTTGAAATTAGGGAGCAAGCAGGAGTATAAAATTAGTACCCCAAATCTCATGTGCAAACCTAAGGCTAATTATTAGTTAGTGAAAGGCATGGACAGGTGAGCCATGTCTTTTTCCAAAGGAAAACAAACACTGACTGTGATGCACATATCAAGAGGAGATTTATAAACAGTATACTTTGTGTTGACCTAAAAATGTGTGTTTTTCATTTACCGTGCACCCCACCAGTGATTCTCATCCATAAAACCTTGGAATTGGAAGAGGATGAACAATTGTACTGTAGGAGCAAAAGTATACCTTTGCTTGTTTGCTTCTATAGGTTTTACGTCATTGCGTTGATGACGTCATTGCGTGACACAGCCAGGGTTGTGGTTATTTATGTTACCTATTGTGTGTGGTGGCGGGAGTTTTTGAGACACAAAGAAACAGAGAAATTGAACTAGAAGCTCAAATATTGTTTGTTGACTGTCATTAGACGTCACTCTTTACTTTATAATCTCGCTATTATATGATCTTTATTATTTATTGAAATATATCATTTTTTTCCGTTTGCTTCATCTGCTCGTTGACTCCTTTTTGGATTTTTGTTACAATAAACACCTTAAACTGATAATGGACACTTGGAATTCTTGGACGCGTCAAAAACGGGCTTTTAAGTTTCTCAGCAACTGAACATTGAAAAGACAGCCACAACATGTACCTTTTTTATTTTCAAACATAACATTACAATTTAGGGGATATACTATCCTTTATAATACACGACATTACTCTGATCAGTATCTTACACATTCCACGACTCTAACATCGTTAGCCTAATAGCATAATTGCCTAAGTAATATTCAAATTTTTTTGGAAAACAAGAAATCACTATCTGCCCAAATCAAAGAGATGACTAAGGCACATAGTGATTTTGGACTCTAAAATGTGTTCTGATAGGCTGAGGACTGGACATAGGCAATAAGGCAGGGTGATGCAGCAGTGGTAGGAGAGTAAAGTTAGGCAGATATCACTAAATTGGCCCTGAAGTTGGGAACCACTGGGCCATTTGAGTAATGATCGATCAGTGTAAAAAAAAGGAAAAAATGGAATGGTAATTGTATCAGGCACCTATTCTCCTTATCATACTTCTGTCAGATCCACTCTCGTCAAAACGAGACGAGAAACAGAGATAAATTTCAGAAGCTTATTCTGAATGCAAACAATTTGTGTTTGGCGGTATGGCTCTGTTCGGAGGAAGTTCCCGACTTTTCCATGAGCTCCATGGAAGCCAAGACAGGGAACAGCAGCATCCTCAGGTGGAGTGCCTTCCATTTGCTGTAAAGGCAACAAACCCCCTGGAACAGAGCAAGCAACAATGACAACAGTATGACATTGTTGGCAATGAGAAGTCGGTGGAGCAGGGGAGGTGGTGGGTGCCAGCAGAAAGCAAAAAGAGCAGTGACAGCAAACCAAGTTTAAATGAAGCACCCCAAATGCCAGCATCCAATTGCGAGCAGCAGCTGGTTACCCATAAGCGCAGTTGGTTTGTGGACAGCCATAAGGGTTGGGTCGGCGTCAGCCAATAGGCAAAGGGCGCGTTGACTACGTGGTCTGCCAGAACTACCATGGTGCTCCATTTAGATGTTTTAAGTTAAGCACTTTTGAATAAGAGGCTTTTTATTTTTTTTTCACATGAAAATTGTGGTATTTTTATTTAAGTTAAGCAATGGAATGCTTCTTTCATGAATATTGAGATAAAAAGAGATATTGTTAAAAAGTAATATTTGTTGCAGTCAAGACCACAACAACATTAGACCACTACTCGGTGGCTGCACAACAGTAAAACTGACAAAAAGAGTATTGCTTTTACTCATAAGATAGCTCATTCATCTGTCTGTTTAACAATTATTTCACATTTTGTTCTGAAAACGAGACTGATGTAGTATATTTGAGAAGGTCGCCGAACCGATTGTAGAGATGAGTGGTGATAAAGTCTGCTGACAAGAACTCAGTCGAACAAAAGAAATCTTTATTTTTGTCGTCAGGTTCGTGTCAATTACAGAAAATATGCATATTCTGGGAGAGTCTGTGTCCAATTGCCCTATGAAATCCTCTCTGCTTTGTAGAGAGAAGAGCAAGCCTTTTCAAGGGATTCACTCCCCAGCCTGTCATGTCCAGGCATCAAGCAAAGAGTTGGTGTGTGTATATTCAAGGCCATTCGTACCAGTAGCCGATGAAGTCTTCTACTTCAAATATTTTCCTTATTTGGGTGTGTTAAGTGTTTATTTCTCAATCTGTGTCCGTGCCTTATACAGAAGCGCGCGGAGCCATCCTGGACTCCACGACCTTACGGAGCTGTGTACTCAGTGAACTCAGTAAGGCCTGTTCCTCCATTTTGCCTGTGGGTCCTTACACCTCAGTGATCTTACAAATTTGTTGTACCAGCTGACAGTGAACACTTTTGCAGTGTTTTTCTTTTCGAACTGGTTACAAATCTCAGATCATAAAACTGCCTCACCCAGCTAACACATAAACATTTTATTCATAAGATCAATAGTAATAGATCACTGCTCTTAAGTGTAACAAACAATACTCAACAGTACCAATCATCACTAGAGATGTGCTATTGTTAGCAGTCTTTGTCTGACCATATTATTTTAAGGGTGAGTAGAGAGGTGTTAGTTGCTCCTGCAGCCATGTTTCAGTGAAAAAAAGTTATACTGCCTTCCTGATATTCCTGCTGTGTTCCACGATTGTCCATTTTATCTGGCATTGAACTCACAGTTTCCATGATCAGAGGAGGAGATGGATTAAATTTCCTCCTCTTTTCCCTCATCTTAGATGTGTCCTCTTCAACGAATGTTGATTTAAGGTTTTATTCCAGGCATTACTTGGGTTTTGGAAAGCTCAGTTAGCAGCTTCAAGAGGTTAACAACTTCCCTGTTGCTAGGATTATGCATCATAATGGATGTAGAAAGTATAGAAAAATGTTTCAGATATCTGTTTTTACAAAATAAAGTTCAGTAGAAAATCTCAAGAAGATGTATATACTGTAAAGACACAGCATATCCAGAGCTCCTGCTGTAGAGGCTTCCTGCCTCTAATGTGGCGCTGTCCTTGAAGGCAAATACAAAGTTGCTTCTACACAGTGTTTCAAACAATTCAAAGACAAATGACAAAGTGTCTGTTGTAGTCTTTACAATAATTTACTTGTCAACTGTGTTTAATCATTTAAATTCCAGCCCACAATTCTACATGTCCACACAGTAATTTCTGGTAAACATGTGAGCTGCTTCGCACTTCCAGCTTGTTATTATTTGAGGTAAATCTACAGCAAATTAGGTTGTGCTAAGTTTTGGTGTAAACTGTCATTATAACTGTACATCTTTCAGACTAATTTGACCAGGTCAACATATGAACAGGGTGTTTTTTTTTTTTGTTTTTTTTAAAAAGCAACATGGAGGCAAAGGCAAAACCTTGAAATTTAACCTTAAGGTTCAACCTCTCACATCGTTTGTATTATATGATTTTACTTTCTTTAAAGACTGATAAATTACAGCTTTGGAGTGCGAGGCATTTTTTAAATACCTGACAGCTGACTAGTGTCAATGACAGTACCATCACACAGGTACACGTGAGTGAATATGCAAATGTTTCCTGTTTTATGTGACTGTGTCCAACAACAACAGATCTATTTCAATGAGACTTAAGAGCAAGACGAACCCACAAGTGTCATTATTATTCTGGATAATGAGAAAACGACTTCTACAAATATATGTGACAATATTTGTGTCTGAGTCATTTTGCAATTTGAAATAAATCAAACTGTGAAATATCCTAAAGGGCTACAACTGATTGATTAATGATGTCTACACAACCAAAGAAAAGGAGTTTTTGAGAGGCAATAAAGACGATCAATTTACCAACAATAGATTTCTGCGACACATTAAATTAAATCTAACTGAATGAAGTAAAATACTACCACAGCTTTCTATTATTACTTAGTCCAACACTTGTTTAAATTTATAATCTTGTCCTACAGGATGGTGGCCTGACAGGAGCCAGGCTGCAATATCTGAAGAGTTAATATGAATTTAACTGCTTTCCTAAACCAGGGATAGAACAGTGCATAAACCACTGGGTTCAAACAGGAGTTAAAATAGAACAGAAAGGACACAAAGGATACAGAAGAGCTATTGAGCAAATTAGCCCTTAAAAGAGAGACGCAGTAATATGGGATGAAACATATCAGAAAGACAATCATGAGAACACCAAGAGTCCTGGCTGCTTTTAACTCAGATTTCTTTGTTTTTATAGAGACTGAAAGTTGGAGTTTGGCAGCTGTAACATGAGCGCGCATGGCACGAGCCTGAGACACAGCCACCACAAATACTCTCATATACAGAACTATGATGACAGTAACTGGAAGAATGAAGGTTAAAACAAGATCTACACTTCCTGAAATGTCATCAATAAAAATCAGACATTCTCCATAACAGGAATTGTGTTTGCCTAATAGAGTCAGGTCATCTTTTACAAGTAAAAGGCTGTATAGAGCAGAGCAGAGCCAACACAGACACACACAGAGTTTAACTCTTCCCTCAGTCACTCTGGTTGGGTAATGCAGAGGGTCACAAATTGCCACATAACGGTCAATTGATATGAGCACCATGTCTCCTACTGAGGCAGAAGGGATGATGTAGGACAAATAGTTATATAAAAAACACACGAGTTCACCAAGAAACCAGCAGGTTGTAGTTCGGATGATTTCCCCTGGCATCAACAGGAGACCCACAAGAAAGTCTGAGACAGCCAGAGAGAGGAGGAGGATGTTTGTGGGTGTGTGGAGCTGCCTGGAAGGAGACAGAAAAGCACCATTTAAAAAAAGCATTTGTATCTTAAAGACAAACTGTTCCAAATGACTTTTCACAACACATTTGTTTTCTGATTTGCCACATCTACAATATATATATTAAAGCATTTGATTCTTTCTCGTGCACAGTCATTTGTTAGATGATAAGTCTTATTTAAAGCTGGAACATCATTCATCACAAGCTAAATTGTAATTTAATCAGAAATGTACAGTTTTTTAAAAAAAGAACAGATTAACCCTTAAAAATCTATCTCTGCCTGTAGTGGGAGACTGAGATGATGACGAGCAGGTTGAACATCACAGTGAGCACAGAGATGGAGAACAGAATGATGTGAAGGAGAACGAGTTCAGAAAGGGAATAGTCAGGCTTCTTGCAGGAGCTGTTTGAGAGATGTGGAAAGCAGAGCTCTGCTCCATCCTGCATCTCCATCTTCAGAGAGCTGCAGCTCTGACTGCTTTCTGAAAATAACTTGTTTTTATAACTGATACTTCTTTACTCAAGTCAATCTGTGGCACTTCCCCTCCTCTTTTTCTGCTGGACACTGATGTCCCTCCTTTCTCCCTCTTCACAACAAATCACCATCTTCATGATCTTCCCTGCTTCTCTTGCTGTCATTCTCTCTCCCTTTTTCTCTCTCTTTTGTGCTGCTTTGTTTCATTTACCTATTCCTGCCTCTGTTCTTTCCACAGTTACAGAAGTATTGTGTTTGCGCAGACGAAACTTCTTTGTTAAAAATATTCAAATGTATTCCTCACAATGAGGCCTCTGCAGGCTATAGTGGAGCCAGGAAAAAAAACGAAAAAAAAAACAAAAAACATATGAAATGATAGCATTAGCACTTATTTTTTAATAGAATTTTGCAAATTCTGTGACACCACATGATTATTTCAACAGTAATAAGATTGAATAAGACCGAGATGTCTTATTGAAGTATAAAGTATAACTTAATTTGTATTTTCACTCAAGAAACTGAGGTTTAAGTTGTGAGCTTTACAGCAATTGTTATCGTTGTTAACTGAGGACACAGCAGCATGAAGTCACAGCCATGCATAACAGCTGATCTATAAATTTAGATTTTATTTTCAGTTAACACCATCGCTTCACAGCAAGAAAGTTCCTGGTTCGAAACCCGGCTGGGATCTTTCTGTGTGGAGTTTGCATGCTCTCCTTGTGTATGCGTGGGCTCTCTGGGTATTCAGGCTTCCTCCCACCACCCAAAAACATGCATGTTAGATTAATTGGCGTTTCAAAAGTTGACCCTAGGAGTGAGTGTGCGTGGATGGTTGTTTGTCGTGTTTGTCTCTGGGGGCTCCAGCCCCCCCGTAACCCTAAGTTGGATTGGGCGGGTATCGAAAATGAATGGTTGGATTTTTTTTTTTCCAACTACCATTTCCATTCAGTGGGTTGATAATCTCTTCTTCAGTAGCCCAAGCTTTACATTGATATCCGGGGAGTATAAAGGCCAGGTGCATTCTTCAGACTCTTTTTCAGGTTCTTTTAGAACTTCCTCATCACTTTTTGCCAGGCCTACCACTGTTAGGTGTGGCTGGTAGAGGGGAGTCAGGGAAACCTCTGACTAGATCAGGCACTGATAGATAAACAACAATTACTCTGATGCTGTACTCACATTTAATTTTGAGATAAATTTTCTTTGCTCGGTTGGTGTATTATCTGCTAGTTCTGTCACGCCCGAAAAGGGGCTGTATACACAAAAAGAACCCAAAAGCAGATAGGGACTGAGTGGGAAGATCAAAAACCAATTTATTAAGAGGTTAGGCTGGTGTGTGTGACCAAAGAGAGTGGAATCCGGTTGGGTTAATAACGGAGTCAATCTCATTTGGACCAATGAACCTGGGGGCTAACTTTTTGTGGGTGACTTTCAAGGGGATATCCTTTGCCGACAACCACATGCTGGCCAGGTACGTAGGGTGGAACTGGGCGGCAGTGACGGTCTGCCAGCGGCGGTTGCAATTGGAAGTGTGAAGGAGAGCCTCACGGGTTTGTAACCAGATCTGCTGAAGATGGTGCTGAACTGAGGGAACCTCAAGATCTATTTCCTCCTCGGGACAGAGGGGGGGGCTGGTAGCCCAGGGAGGCTTCAAAAGGGGACACCCCCGTGGCCAATGGAGTCATGGGCATATTCGACCCACTTCAGGTGGGAGCTCCAAGTGGAAGGATTGCTGGACGCAACACAGCAGAGGGTGGCCTCCAACTCTTGATTCAACTGTTCTGTTTGACCGTGGATGGTGGCCTGAACTTCGTGAGACTTTGGCCCCTAGGGCGACACAGAATGCCCTCCACACTAGGGAAATTAACTGGGGACCTTGGTCGGACACAATCTCAGAAGGAATACCATGGAGCCTGAAAACGTGCTCGGTGAGTAGGTCAGCTGTCTCGGTAGGGGTAGGCAACTGAACCAAGGGAATAAAATGCGTGGCTTTAGAGAATCGGTCTATCACTGTGAGAAAAACATCTTTTCCAGACGATGGTGGCAAACCAGTGATAAAGTCTAGGGAGATGTGAGACCAGGGACGGCCGGGGACCTCCAAGGGTTGCAATAGTCCAGCTGGGGGTGTGTTGCTACTCTTATTCCGAGCACAGGTCTTACAAGCCAACACATACTCTTACGTCTGATTCCAGAGATGACCACCAAAAATAGTGACGCAGTAGAGATATGGTTCGACCCACGCCAGGATGGCAAGCAAACTTAGACATGTGCGCCCACTGTAAGACTGAAGGCTGTAGCAGCAAATACCTGCGATTAGGAGGTCCGCCACCAGGGTCAGGGTCAGCACCTAATTCTTGGCGTATCTGGTTCTCCACCAACCACGAAACTCCCCCAACTTGGCAGGTGGTCGGTAGGATACGTGCTGGCTCAGTGGTCTCATCGTCAAAGGCGAACTGTCTGGACAAAGCATCCGGCTTGCCATTACGGGAGCCTGGGCGGTAAGAAATGGAGAACATGAACCGGCCAAAAAACAGCACCCAACGCGCCTGCCGGGAATTCAGCCTTTTGGCACTGTGCAGGTAGGAGAGATTTTTCTGATCAGTCCAAACTAAGAGGCAGTTTAGCTCCCTCCAACCAGTGTCTCTACTCTTCAAGAGCCAATTAAATGGCCAAGAGCTCCCGATTCCAAACATCATAAATCCGCTCAGCGGCAGTCAGCTGCCTAGAAAAGAAGGCACAGGGGTAAAGTTTACCTTCTTTCTCCGATCGTTGTAAGAGTACAGCCCCGACACCCGAGTCCGAAGCGTCAACTTCCACAATGAATTGGCGTTCTGAGTCCGGTTGAATGAGAATGGGAGCTGTGATGAATCTGTCTTTTAACTGCTTAGATGCCTGCTCAGCCTCGGCAGTCCAAAAGAAGGTGGTCTTATCGGACGGTAACCTTGTGAGAAGAGCTGCCACCAAACTGTAATTGCGGATTAACCGCCGGTAAAAATTGGTGAACCCCAAGAACCTTAATAGTTGTTTTCGATTGGAGGGTGTCGGCCACTCTGCCACTGCCTTGATTTGGTCTGGATCTGTTCTCACCTGCCCGCCCTGAAAGATGTAACCAAGAAAAGTAATGGAGGGTGCATGAAACTCACTGTCTTTACATAGAGACGGTACTCAAGGAGCCGCTGCAAGACCAGACGTACGTGTTGGCAATGTTCTGTAAGTGACTTGGAAAAGATGAGGATGTTGTCTAGGTAAACAAACACAAAGAGGTTCAGGTAATCACGTAATACATCGTCAATGAGTGCCTGGAAAACTGCTGGGGCATTAGTGAGGCCGAACGGCATGACAGCAGTGTTCCATTCATCTCCCTCACATATCCTCACCAAGTGGTATGCATTAAGTAGATCCAGTTTAGTGAAAACCATGGATCCCTGGATGGGTTCAAAAGCAGACGATATTAGGGGCAAAGGGTACTTGTTCTTTACAGTAACCTGGTTAAGACCTTGATCATCAATGCATGGCCGGAGAGTCTTGTCCTTCTTCTGGAGAAAGGAAAACCCAGCTCCTACTGGGGATGAAGATGGTCTAATGATGCCCGCCACCAATGAGTCCTGGATGTAACTCTCCATAGCTTCCCGTTTAGGCCTGGAGAGGTTGTACAGTCTACTCCCTGGCAGAGGGGCTTCAGGTAGGAGATCAATAGCACAGTCACAAGGGCGGTGAGGTGGTAATGATAAGGCTTTTGTGTTTGCTAAAAACAGTGCCCAGATCGTGATACTTCAGATGAAGCTGAGAAGTCAATATCTGCCTGTATGGAAGACTGAGATGATAACAAGCAGGTTGAACATCACAGTGAAACCAGAGATGGAGGACAGCACGATCTCACAATTCCTTTAATAGCCTATTAAAGCTTATCTTTTTTCTTTTAGAGGAACTCCACAACCTTGCAAACCAACTATAATAAATTATTATATAAATCCCCTGAAATTTCAAATATCAAAATAAAGGTATTTATTTAAATCGTCGAGTCTGAAACATGTTAGATTAAGCAGAAATACAGTGTCAGTGACCTGTCACAGCAGCTCTCCACAGAGCCGATGCGTCTTTTGCATGCTGGCATCATATGCAACATTAATAATTGCAATTACAGACATCAATGTCTGTATCCGTCAGGATCTGACGGTATCCGACACACCTACATGACAGCTGTTACACGCACACACCAGATCTATAGTAAAATAGTAACAACACAGCCCTTATGGATGGCTCCTGAGTGCCATCATCTTTTTTTTTTTTTTTTTTTTAAATCCGAAATAAGCCCACATGATCCTCCCGTCTGATTGTAGATTTGACCCTCAAATCATCATTCAGTATCAATTTGATATCATTCAAACATCACAAGCTTTGAAGAATAACAGGCAGATATATGGGGGAGAGGCTTTAATTACGCTTTTAAAGATCAGTTTACAGTTTAAAATCTGTACACATGTCCTAAAACATGTCAAATGCATGAACAGAAAGAAGGGACTCACCTGTTGAGTAACGCACATTTACTAATATGGAAAGTCTTGTCGGAATAGGGGGACGTTTACATGTCACAATGGCGGGATGTCGGAATGGGTTGTGCAACCCGCTGGGGATATCCATCCATCCATCCATCCATCATCTTCCGCTGGTCTGAGGATCGGGTCGCGGGGGCAGCAGCTTGAGCAAAGAGACCCAGACGTCCCTGTCCCCGGCCATTTCCTCCAACACTTCTGGGGGGACCCCGAGGCGTTCCCAGGCCAGCCGAGAAACATAGTCTCTCCAACATGTCCTGGGTCTTCCCCGGGGCCTCCTCCCAGTGGGACGGGCCCGGAACACCTCACCGGGGAGGCGACCAGGAGGCATTCTCACTAGATGCCCGAGCCACCTCATCTGACTCCTCTCGATGCGGAGGAGCAGCGGTTCTACTCCGAGCCCCTCCCGGATGACCGAGCTTCTCACCCTATCTCTCAGGGAGAGCCCAGACACCCTGCGAAGGAAACTCATTTCGGCCGCTTGTATTCGCGATCTCGTTCTTTTGGTCACTACTCACAGCTCGTGACCATAGGTGAGGGTAGGAACATAGATTGACCGGTAAATCGAGAGCTTCGCCTTCTGGCTCAGCTCCTTCTTCACCACGACGGGCTGGTGCAGAGCCCGCATCACTGCAGATGCCGCACCGATCCGTCTGTCAATCTCCTGCTTCATTCGTCCCTCACTCGTGAACAAGACCCCGAGATACTTGAACTCCTCCACTTGGGGAAGGATCTCATTCCTGACCCGGAGAGAGCATTCCACCCTTTTCCGGCCGAAGACCATGGTCTCGGATTTGGAGGTGCTGATTCTCATCCCAGCCGCTTCACACTCGGCTGCAAACCGCTCCAGTGAGAGCTGAAGGTCATGGCCTGAGGATGCCAACAGAACCAAATCGTCCGCAAAAAGCAGAGACCCAATTCTGAGGTCGCCAAACTGGACCCCCTCAACGCCCTGGCTGCGCCTAGAAATTCTGTCCTTAAAAATTATGAACAGAATCGGTGACAGAGGGCAGCCCTGACGGAGTCCAACCCTCACAGGAAACATGTCCGACTTACTGCCGGCAATGCGGACCAAACTCTGACACCGGTCATACAGAGACCGAACAGCCCGTATCAAGGAGTCCGGCACTCCATACTCCCGGAGCACCCCCCACAAGAGTCCCAGAGGAACACGGTCGAACGCCTTCTCCAAGTCCACAAAACACATGTAGACCGGTTGGGCGAACTCCCATGCTCCCTCCAGGATCCTGCCGAGGGTATAGAGCTGGTCCACTGTTCCACGGCCAGGACGAAAACCACACTGCACTAGAGCCTGGCTCGGGCCGGATTTTTCTGTCCGAGCCCGGCCCTCAACCGACAGAAAAGTGCTCAAATCTGACCCGAGCCCGACATTATTTAAAAAATTTGTGTCCGAGCCCGCCCGAAGCCCGAGACCAGTGACCAGCGCAAGACGGCGCACCCTAATCAG
The DNA here is from genome assembly GCF_027942865.1 of Odontesthes bonariensis. Taxonomy (NCBI): domain Eukaryota; kingdom Metazoa; phylum Chordata; class Actinopteri; order Atheriniformes; family Atherinopsidae; genus Odontesthes; species Odontesthes bonariensis. Next base: position 31,651,335 of record NC_134517.1, on the reverse strand, counting down.
TAAATACACATTGGTGACAGCGCACCATTATCCACCATAATCCATTATAAAACATACACATTAATGGCGGTGCACCATAACAAATGCACAGGCACTCTTCGACCAGAATAAACACCCATTAAACTCAATACAGAGAGAGAAAGAAGTTGACTAATAAAACAATAGAAACTCGAGTGACCAGAACAGTAGCCCAACTATGCTAACCAGAGCTAAATGCAAACCAACATGGAGCGAAGATAGGCTACTGTAAAATATCAGCAAGACCAGTAGTCAATTCAATAACATATTACTGAGTTACAAAGTTAGAAATCACTACAGCAGCCCTGTCATAAATTACCACCAGATCAAAAGGTTTGCATACCGTGAAATGTGCGCATTGTCTCTTTCGAAAGCCAGAGACATAACTGTAGTGTTACGATAGTAAAAGTGACAACAATAAAACCCTACGCGAAGGACATGACATGATATCAAAATGATGCCACGGCGGACATAATGATTAAATTAAACCTCTATGCCCCTACCTTGTTTTCTTCGTAGCGTCTGTGTGTGCATCATATCTTCTTGGTGCTGCTTTCCTCCAAAGTTTGTTACCATATTGTGCTCTTCTTGCTAGCCCATGCTGCAATGCATTCCTTGGAGAATTCAGTGATTAAACTTCGTAATTTTATATTCTGACTTCAAGAAAGCCTAGAAGGCATACTACAACATACATTAAAAGACCGCGCTTTCACTGGCAACTGATACTTTGGCTATTCTTAAGAAAACAAGGTAGGTACTCCACAACTTGGCTCACAGCATCTTCCATGCTGATTCTGAATCGGCTGGTTCGGAGAGTCGGCGTTCCGGGGGCACGGCTCTGCTGCTGACCCTGAGTTTCACCTGTTGTTTTTGTGTTCGGAATTTGTGATTTTTGTGGATTTTACGTGAATGAATGGACATTGCACTTTGCACAAAATGAAGATGAGTTCTGGATTAATTCAGTGGCTGGCGCTGGCTGTTTGCCTCCTCAATGTTTGGGCGTTTGAAGACTCTCACGGTAGGAATGTCGGCGTCCTGACCTACACTCGTGAGTTCCTACTTTCTCTGAAATCCTCAGCAACGCAAGAGGATCTGTACGGGGATATTTTTAATACACACCCTGAACTCAAACGAACAAAAACAAGGCCCAAAGCCAAAATTAAAAAGAGGGGTTCTAGAGGAGGTGTACGGGAGAGAGTAAGGAGACGCGGATCCAAACACCCTCTGCCCACAATGACTCTGTCTAACGTCCGATCAATCAGCAACAAAATTGACGAATTGATAGCGAAACTTCAGCACGACAGAGACTATAGACAAAGTAACTTAATCTGCTTCACAGAGACCTGGCTTAAAAAGGACAGGCCAGATCCAATACTGCCTGGTTACACTCTGATAAGGGCAGATAGAGATGCGCACAAATCAAACAAATCTATTGGAGGTGGCCTATGCATGTACTTTGATGAAAGATGGGCTACACAGTATACTGTACGGGAGACAGTCTGTACACGCGATTACGAAATCCTGGTGGTTTCATTTCGGCCTTTTTATTTACCCAGAGAGTTTGGCCAGATTACCATTATTTTAACTTATGTGCCCGGACCGGACTTCGAAGGGGCGGCGTCCAAGCTTGCGGACAGCTATAACAATGCAATGGCTCGGTCAACGGAACAGCCAGTGTTTATCCTAGGGGACTTAAATTTGTGTGATTTGTCGAGTCATCTGCCCACGCTCTACCAATACGTGGACTGCCCCACACGCGCAACGCGCATCCTGGATAAATGTTTTGGTAACATACAAGACGCGTATAAATCCATCGGAAGACCTGGACTAGGAAAATCGGACCACAACGTTGTGCACCTGCTGCCACGGTACAGAGCGAAACTGAAGCGCGACAAGCCAGTAACGAGAAATATTCAAGTATGGACTGATGAAAGTAAGGAGGAGCTGAGAGACTGTCTGGACGAAACGGACTGGCAGATCTTTTTTAATTCCTGTGACGACCCACATGAACTGACCGAAACTATCACCTCATATTTAATTTTCTGCGAGAGCACCGTCATTCCGACAAAGACTGTACGGATCTACGCCAATAATAAATCATGGATTACGAGAGACTTAAAAGCATGTATAATAGAGAAAAAAACAAGCCTTTGTCCAGGGCAATGTGGAACTTGAGAGGGAAAAAAGGTGTGAACTGAGAAGCAAATTGCAGAAGGCTAGGTTGGACTACAAAAATAAAGTGGAAAAGCAATTCTGTTCTGGCAATGCAAAAACTGCATGGGAAGGTCTAAATCAAATGATGGGGAGGGAAACAAAACAAGGAGGTGGCCCACCCCCTACCCTGTTTTTTGCAAATGACTTGAATACCTTCTACAGTAGATTTGATAATATGGACTTCAGCACTGAGCGGGAGGAAGTCTGTAAATCTGTGCCGGAATACAACTCAATTAATCTGACTGAATATGAAATCCTCTCAAGCCTGACCCGTATTAAGCCCAATAAGGCTCCGGGCCCTGATGGTTTGAGTGGTAAAGTCCTCAAGTTCTGCTCTTACCAGCTAAAGGGTGTGCTGACCAACTTGTTTCAGATACTGCTACAGACATTCACAGTTCCCAAGACATGGAAGCAGTCAAATATTGTGCCAGTTCCAAAAAAACCTGGCGCAACTGAAATGAATGACTTTAGACCCATTGCTCTCACTTCCATTCTATGCAAATGCATGGAGAGAGTAGTGAGTAAACATGTAATGTCCAGTGTGTCCAATACCTTAGACCAACTACAATTTGCATACAAATGTCAAAGGGGTACAGATGATGCAACTACAACACTTCTCAATGTCTTAACCAAACATTTACAGGTTTCCTCTCATTATGCTAGAGTCCTGTTTATAGATTTTACATCTGCTTTTAATTCTATGCAAATTCATGTACTGCTGCAAAGACTTGTTGATTTAGGGGTTAATGGAGGAGTTATTCATTGGGTTAGGGATTTTCTTTCCGACCGCCCTCAACAGGTTATCTTGGGGAATATTAAGTCAGAGCCCACTGTGTTAAACACTGGAGCACCGCAGGGTACCATTTTATCTCCCTTATTGTTCTCTATATATACAAATGAATTCAAAATTCAAGAACAACATTTTAGATTACTTAAATATGCTGATGACATGGCCCTGGTTGGTTTAATGCAGAAAGATAATGTAGAAAGAGAACATGCCTTTGCCTGCCACACATCATCTCTTCAGCAATGGTGCCAAAATAGTTTTTTAGAAATGAATGTAAGTAAGACTAAAGAACTTACCTTTCAAAATGATGAGGACCTTTTACCAATAACCATAAAGGGACAGACAGTGGAAGTTGTGAATGTTTTTAAATATCTTGGCACTCTTCTAGACAGCAACCTTAGTTTTAAAGAAAATACAGATTTTATTTATAAAAAGTGTTCACAACGACTGTATCTCCTACGTAGGCTCAGAAACTTTGGCGTGAACGAGGACATCCTGCAAACAGTGTATAAAAACCTTGTAGAAAGTGTTCTATCATTTAATATGATAATGTGGTATGGGAACCTGAACATGCAGCGAAAAAATAAATTACAGAGAATAGTGAATATGGCCACAAAGATCACAGGACAGCAGCAAAAGCATTTAAATGTGATGTATGATGAACAGATTTTGAACAAAACCAGGAAAATCATAAATGACCCCTCCCATCCTCTCCACAGTGAATTCGAACTCCTACCCTCTGGGACGCGTTTTAGGGTCCCCAATGCTACTAAAAACATTTTTAAGAACTCCTTTGTCCCTAAAGGAATAAGGGCGATAAATAACATAGGAATTCACACTTAATCCACCCCCCAGTCCTTTATTGGTGTAATTATTTATTTATTTATTAGTGTATTCCCTATATTTACTACTCATCAGCTATTTTGTTCTTTTAAATACTCTGAGTGCTAATGTACTTTCATATTAACTTAGTATTTTAAATTTGTATTTTATAACTTCTGTTCTCCTCTTTTGCTTTGTACAAATGCAGTGCTTGAATGCTTGTGTATTGTGAAATTATTGTCTTAAATGTTTATATGTCTATGGTGAAACTGAAGACAAATTTCCACCTTGTGGACAATAAAGTATTCGTATTCGTATTCGTATTCGTATTCAAACGTTGCCACTGGCAACTCGCTCATGCACACACCACAGATGCACACTGCATGCTGCACGGCATGAGGCACGAGTAGCCTACCAACATTTTCATTTATGCATATTCAATTATTTATGTTTATCACAAAAACTGATGTTTGCAATGAACTGAAACCTGTCCTCTGGCTGTTTATAATTTTCACGATGTCTGCTTGCTTTCGAGCCCGACCCGAGTCCGACAAGAGACTCTAATTTTTTGTCCGAGTCCGACCCGGCCCGTCGGGTTCCGACCGGGCCCGTCGGGCTTCGGTCGGGTTGCCATACTCTACACTGCACCTCCTGAATCCGAGATTCGACTATCCGTCGGATCCTCCTCTCCAGTACCCCCGAAAAGACCTTACCGGGGAGGCTGAGGAGTGTGATCCCCCTATAGTTGGAACACACCCTCTGGTCCCCCTTTTTAAAGAGGGGGACCATCACCCCGATCTGCCAGTCCAGAGGCACTGCCCCCGATGTCCATGCGATGCTGCAGAGGCATGTCAACCAAGACAGCCCCACAACATCCAGAGCCTTGAGGAACTCAGGACGGACCTCATCCACCCCCGGGGCCTTGCCACCGAGGAGTTATTTTACCACCTCGGCGACCTCAGCCCCAGAGATGGGAGGTCCCACGTCCGAGCTCCCCAACTCTACTTCCTCATCGGAAGGCGTGTCGGTAGGATTGAGGAGGCCCTCGTATTCCCCCCACCGACTCACGACGTCCCTAGTTGAGGTCAGCAGAGCCCCGCCCCCACCATACACGGTGTTGACGGTGCACCGCTTTCCCCCCCTGAGCCGCAGGATGGTGGACCAGAATCTCCCCGAGGCCGTCCGGAAGTCGTTCCCCATGGCCTCCCCGAACTCTTCCCAAGCTCGAGTTTTTGCCTCAGCAACCGCCGAGGCCGCATTCCGCTTGGCCTGTCGGTACCCGTCAGCTGCTTCCAGAGTCCCACTGGCCAAAAAGGCCCGATAGGACTCCTTCTTCAGCTTGACGGCTTCCCTCACCACTGGTGTCCACCAGCGGGTCCGGGGATTGCCGCCACGACAGGCACCGACCACCTTACGGCCACAGCTCCGGTCGGCCGCCTCAACAATGGAGGCACGGAACATGGCCCATTCGGGCTCAATGTCCCCCACCTCCCCCGGGACATGGTTACAGGGGATTCCGCCAGCCGTTCCCAACAGACCCTCACAATACGTTTGGGCCTGCTAGGTCTGACCGGCTTCCTCCCCCACCAGCGGAGCCAACTCACCACCAGGTGGTGATCAGTTGACAACTCCGCCCCTCTCTTCACCCGAGTGTCCAGGACATATGGCCGCAAGTCCGACGATACAACCACAAAGTCTATCATCGAGCTGCGGCCTAGGGTGTCCTGGTGCCAAGTGCACATATGGACACCCTTATGCATGAACATGGGGTTCGTTATGGACAGTCCGTGACGAGCACAGAAGTCCAACAACAAAACACCACTCTGATTCAGATCGGGGGGGCCGTTCCTCCCAATCACTCCCCTCCAGGTCTCACTGTCATTGCCCACGTGAGCATTGAAGTCCCCCAGGCGGAGGGAGGCTACCCTCTCGTCTACCGGGGTGAACCCCAATGTACAGGCGCACAGCCGGGGGGCAATAAGTATGCCCACACCTGCTCTACGCCTCTCACCGCGGGCAACTCCAGAGTGGAAGAGAGTCCAACCCCTCTCGAGGAGGCTGGTTCCGGAGCCCAAGCCATGCGTTGAGGTGAGTCCGACTATATCTAGCCGGAACCGCTCAGCCTCGCGCACCAGCTCAGGCTCCTTCCACAGCAGAGAGGTGACGTTCCACGTCCCAAGAGCCAGCTTCAGTAGCCGAGGATCAGACTGCCAAGGTCCCCGCCTTCGGCTGCCGCCTTTAGCTAATGGGAATTTGCTACGCTAGGTTGCTCCAGACTAGCTAAAGGGACCTGGCTAGCTATTAGGTGGTTTTCAAGGTTGTGAAACCGAAATACCAATTCGGATATTCTTGCCTCAAAAACTAATAATAATAAAAATGTACCATTATTGTTAAAGGAGGCAGAGGAGTAACAAAACTGACACATGGAACAAGGGAAAGCAGGAGGTGGAGGGAGAGAGCTGGTAGTCATGCTATACTAGAGAATCAGACACACTGCTAGACAAGGGAAAATGTGTCAAAACATCAAAGATCTAAATAAGTAGGTGCTTGAATAAAACAAATACCGTGTTATTGGGTTTACAATGCAAAAGTGTGTCACCTATAAGAAGAAATTCAGTGGTATTTAATTTAAGAGAAGTGAGAAGTTCAACAGAACATTACAGGAAGTGATGCAACATGTCTTACCACAAAATGTATGCATGTTGCTGTGTATATGGTAATACATAGTAAGATTTGTAATGTTAAGAGGTGAATAGTTGAGGTCAGGCTCTTGTCTTCCATCGAATTGAAGTCAATGCCATGTACTCATTAGGATAGCTGTGCAAGTGTCTATGTGTGTGCCTGTGTGTATTTGTATTTCCATATTAATCAGGTCCAGAAATGAGGAGCCCACCATACCTGTGGGGTCAAACGTGTTTTGTGGAAACCAAATGGTGGGCCCCACATGTTCAGAGTGATCTTTGAGGGTCAAAACATTTTTTTTATGGTAAGGGCTAGAACTGAGTTATGATTAGGTTTAGGGTATGGAACAGTTGAATGCATTATGTCAATGGTGAATTACCATAAAGATAGACAAACAAGCAGCTAGTCTGTGATTATTTCAGCAGGAAAATACCAGAGCTCATTCCAGCTCCTCTCCTATTCTTTATCCACTCAGTACTGATGTCCCTCTTCTCTCAGGCTGCACATCAGACCACCATCTTTATTATCTTCCTTGCATCCCTGCTTTATAAACATACGTAACTATAACAAGCACAATTATAAAAGTGCACATGGATGCTGCCAAATAGTCGTGGAAAAAAATCTACATTCTTTGCCCACCTCCCCTGTTACATCTGTGGGACAGATTAATTCTAATCACATTTATCTGTTGTAAATTTCTATCCAGGGATAAGACAGTAACACTAAAAACTCAGAAAACAGCCTCAGTTCTCAAAAGAGAGGAAAATCTTACTTTTCTCTATGTTCAACTTAAAATATACAATGAAAAAGTAGTCATAGTGACACTGGAGAGAACAAAACAGATATTTCCTTTGTGCTCTATAGTTGTTTTAGTTGGTAATAGGCAGTAAATCCTGATCCATATGTCCATTTCACAAAAGACAATGAAATTCATAGCTCTCAAATGTACTGAAAAGGGGGACAGAAGAGGTATGATGGCTCATTCTTAGATTGTGGATAACTGAGAACCTCATTTAGAGCATATTTTATTTGTTATGTAGTATGTCTCACAGGAGCCATGTTTCAATATCTGAAGAGTGATGATGAGTTTAACCAGTTTTCTAAACCAGGGGTAAAACAGTGCATAGATCAGAGGGTTTAGACATGAGTTCAAATAGAACAGATAGTATATAATGAATACTAAAGTGCTGTTCAGCAAATCATCTCATGGAAGAGAGATACAGTAATATGGGCAGAAACAAATTAGAAACACAACTACAAGAACACCAAGAGTCCTGGCAGCTTTTAGCTCAGATTTTCTTGTTTGACTCACTGAAAGCTGCAGTGTGACAGTTGTAACATCAGAGCGCATGGCCCGAGCCTGAGACACAGCCACCACAAATACTCTCATATACAGAACTATGATGACAATGACGGGAATAATAAATGTTATGACAATATCAATAGTTCCTGTTATGTGGTAAGTAAAAAACTGACATTCACCATGACACAAATTGAGCTTGGTTCGTTGAGTCAGGTCATCTTTTAAAAATGAAATGTTGTAGAGAACAGAGCAGAGCCAACACAGACACACACAGAGTTTAACTCTTCCCTCAGTCACTCTGCTTTGGTAATGTAGAGGGTCACAAATTGCCACATAACGATCAACTGATATGAGCACCATGTCTCCTACAGAGGCAGAAGTGATGATGTAGTTAAAATAAATATATAAAGAACATGGAAGATCACCAAAAAACCAGCAGGATGCGCCTTGAGAGATTTCTGCCAGCATTCCCGATAGACCAAGGAGAAAGTCTGACACAGCAAGAGAGACTAGGAGGATGTTAGTGGGTGTATGGAGCTGCCTGGAAAGAGACAAACATCATCAAACCAACTAGCCCTCAAATCTCAGTTCAAACAATTCAAACAATCATTCACAATACAAAAGTTAGAATACTTCTGTAGATGTCATATATAAACCATATGGTATGGTGTTAATCTGACTTTATAAAGTGCAAAAATATTCAGAAATCAGAATGTCATTTCAGCCTTTTTTGTCAGGGTGCCAAATCATTCAACATCAGCTTGAAGAATATTTACATTAGATATAAATTATGAAAATTTAGATTAAACAAAAATGTATCCCTGCCTGTTGTGAGAGAATGAGATTATGACAAGTAAGTTCAAAGCCACATTAAAGTGATACTCCGGAGTGGATTCAACCTGGGGTCATTTGAACTGTGATATCCAGCCAAGTAGCCCACCCGCAGTTTTTTCGATATTGGATGAACATCAGCTGAGTTACAGAGTTATCCCGAATAGCTTCGTACAAGGGTTAATGGATCCTGGTCCGTATCTCCAAAATTACCACACTAAAATCACATGCCATGACACCAAACTTCTACAGTAGTACAAATATGGTCTGTACTCACAAAGCGATGCATTTGGAAGTTTGAAAATAGTCCAGGAGTTTATTATTATCAACACAAGCCTAATAGCTTCTCTGCAGCTAAAGCTTCGTCGACGTCACTTCAGGAAACTGGGAGCTTCAAAGTAAGATGAGGGTTGATCTACTAATGTAGACAACAAAGCAAGGCTGCTCAATTTCTCCATTGATAAAATAATTTCACAACTCTACAACATAAGAAATTCATAAAAAAACATGTAGAATATAGCATATACTTTGTTGTCTACAGTAGTAGATCAACCCTCATCTTACATTGAAGCTCCCAGCTCCCTGAAGTGACGTCGACGCAGCTTTAGCTGCAGAGAAGCTATCAGGCTTGTGTTGATAATAATAAACTCCTGGACTATTTTCAAACTTCCAAATGCATCGTTTTGTGAGTACAGACCATATTTGTACTACTGTAGAAGTTTGGTGTCATGGCATGTGATTTTAGTGTGGTCATTTTGGAGATACGGACCAGGATCCATTAACCCTTGTACGAAGCTATTCGGGATAACTCAGTAACTCAGCTGATGTTCAGCCAATATCGAAAAAAACTGCGGGTGGGCTACTTGGCTGGATATCACGGTTCAAATGACCCCAGGTTGAATCTACTCCGGAGTATCACTTTAAGAAGGAACATGGAAAACATCATAATTTGATGGAGCACTACTTTAAACCAGGGAGACACCAGCTTCTTGCAGGAGATGTTGTAGAGGTGTGGAAGGCAGAGCTCTGGTTCGTCCAGGATCTCCATTTCCAGAGAGCTGTAGCTCTGACTTCTTTCTGAAGCAAACTTAGATATATAGCTGATGTCTCTTCTCTTCCAACTCCTCCCCTACTCTTCGTTGGTCCTTGCTCCTTATTTGGGCAAGGGCAATTATCCAAGTATAGGCAAGGCAAGGCAATTTTATTTTTAGAGCACAATTCATACACAAGGCAATTCAAAGTGCTTTACAGCTACATTAAATCACAAGAAGGCAATAAAATCATTCCAAAAACCCCCCCATAAAAAATAATCATAAATTCATTAATTTAAAAGTGAAGAGTGCAGATAAATTACTTTCAGGTGTCATATGCACAGCTAAATCGAACTGTTTTCAGCCTGGATTTAAACATTGTCAGAGTTGAGGCCTGTCTCACATCTTCTGGAAGGCTGTTCCAGATTTTAGGGGCATAAAACTGAAACGCAGCCTCACCTTGTTTCGTCCTGACTCTGGGCACCAGCAGGAGAGCCCTCCCTGAGGTTCTCAGAGCCCGAGTTGGTTCATATGGCTCTAACATGTCAGAGATGTACTTTGGCACTTGACCATGAAGAGACTTGTACACAAGCAGAGCTGTTTTAAAGTCTATTCTCTGAGCGACAGGAAGCCAGTGCAGAGACCTGAGCACTGGACTAATATGGTCGTATTTCCTGGTTCTAGTCAGGACTCGAGCAGCAGCGTGCTGGATGTACTGCAGCTGTCTTACAGCCCGTTTAGAGCCCAGTGAGCAGGCCGTTACAGCAGTCTAACCTGCTGGAGACAAACGCATGGATCAGTCTTTCTAAGTCTGGTTTAGACATTATTCCTTTGATTCTGCCAATGTTTTTTAGATGGTAAAAAGCTGCTGATGTTATAGATTTAATGTGGCTGTTAAAGTTCAGGTCTGAGTCCAATATTACCCCGAGATTTCTAACTTGATTATTAGGTTTTAGAGAGAGAGTCTCAAGGTGACTGATAACACTTTCTCAGTTTTGTCTGAGTTTAGCTGGAGAAAATTGTTTTGCATCCACACACTGATCTGTTCGTTGCAGTGACACAATGTATCTACAGGCCCGTGTTCTCCTGCTGTCAGTGACACGTAATTCTGAGTTTCATCTGCATAGTTGTGGTAGGACACATTATAGCTGCGTATTAGCTGGCCCAATGGAAGCATGTACAGATTGAACAATAGGGGTCCTAGGATTGACCCCTGGGGAACCCATTTGGACATTTAAGTCCCCTGTTATGACTAAACCGTCAAAAGCAGTGCACACAATTGAAAGTAGTTCAGTAAAATCATCAATAAAACAATTCTGTGGTGATTTTTAAATGGTGATATAAAGTATGGAAGATTGCTTTTTATCTCCATTTTGAATGACACATACTCAAATGATGAAAAAAACCCGAATGACAACTTGATAATGGTGATGTGGACAGAGCCAATATCACCAATATTTCAATATTTCAATATTTCACAGCTCTATACTGCTGAGCTGTACTTCCACCTCAATGGCAACTCGCATCGCCAAGCCTCCTCCTCCACCCGACTTCACCTCCACCTCTGCAGCAACTCTCACCAACAGGCTTCTTCTGTCCAGCTGTACCTCCACCTCTACGGCAGCTTCCACTGCCAAGCCTCCTGAGCCAAGCTACACCTCCACCTCTGCGGCAGCTTCCACCACCAAGCCTACTGAGTCCAACTAAACCTCCACCTCTGCGGCAGCTTCCACCACCAAGCCTACTGAGTCCAACTGCACCTCCACCTCTGTGACAGCTTCCACCGCCAAGCCTATTGAGTCCAACTGCACCTCCACCTCTGTGACAGCTTCCACCGCCTGGCCTCCTGAGCCCAGCTACATCTCCACCTCTGCAACACCTTCCACCGCCTGGCCTCCTCTTGTCCAGTTGCACCCCCACCCCAATCTCTATAATTGATAGCAACATCACTCCTGTCTCCACCCCTCCGCTACAACCTGGAAGGCTCCCTCTGTCTCTAACTATAGAGGAGGTTGGAGCTGAGCTCCAGAATGGTGGCCAACGACGTCATGGTATGCCGAAATAATCAGTCTTCTGGTAGCGAGGCCCTGGCAGCTCCCTGCCCGCCAGGATCTCCTCTCTTAAGCAGAGATATTTCACCCTCGCCCAGAACTGTGGCGGCTGTATGCCTACCTGTTGAAGAGGCCAACTTAATTGCTAAGGGCTTGCTGTGGTGGCAATAATTCAGAGGGCATATTGTCTCATAACTCCTCCACTCCTCTTTCTCTTGGAAACTGATGTCCACTCTCCCTCACCCTGCGCATTAGACCACCATTTTTATTACTTTCTCCTTGACTCTGCCTTTCCCTGTGGCTATCGAGACCATCGAGAACTTTCTCCAAATAAGACATTGTCACATGAACAGCATTTGCTGTTTATTTTTAACCTAAAAAAGTTTTCATGAAAGTATGCAATAATCAAATTAAGCCATATGCTGTATGCCATCCGGGCTTCACGATGATGTAGTGGTTAGCACTGTCCCCTCACAGTGAGGGGGTTCCAGGTTCAATTCCCACCTGGAGCCTTTCTGTGTGGAGTTTGCATGTTCTTCCTGTGTATTTTTGTGGGTTCTCTCAGGGTACTCCAGCTTCCTCCCAACATGCAGGTTAGGTTAATTAGTGTCTCTAAAATTGTTCCGAGGAGTGAGTGTGAGCGTGTGATGTTGTTTGTCTCTGTGTGGCCCTGTGATGGGATGGCAACCTGTCCAAGGTGTACCAAGCCTCTCGCACACTGGGATAGGCTCTATTTTCAAAACAAAGTTGCTTTTTCAGATTTATTTTCTCGGATTTCTTGGACTGTTACATGATCTGTCAAGCTGGCTCCAGCAAATATTAAGATGCTGGATACTGTTAAAACATAGCACTGTTTTGGAGTGAGGAAATCAGACCATTACTCTGTGTTTGGAAATCATTTGGATCTAATAAAGATTTTCGATGGGCAAAAATAATGCAAGAGCATGGGGGATATACATGAGCACAACTCATAAATAAGACAATGCTCTCTATCATATAAGCAAGAATATTAATCGAATTGGATATGTGATTCGTGCAAACACTTTTATCATAATACAGTTTTATTTTGAGTAAACTGAAGAATATTGTTGTGCATGTATATAGCCACTGTTTCTCTCTCATATCCCCCCATGTTACATTTTGTATTTGAACATTTTAAAATGTCTCTGGTGACAACAGCATATTGTGCTTGTGACTTTCCTCTGGGTATTCTGGCTTCTTACTACAGTTCATATGAGGTTAATTCATGCTTCTAAAGTGACTGTAGGTGTGTATGTGAGTGTACATGCTTTATTATTCATTCTTTTTTTTCCCCTCTCATTCATCTATGCATTAGCCCTGTGATGAATTCACCCAGCCTTTTGCTAGATGACAACTGGGACAGGCTCCAGCTCTCCTGCACGGCTGAACAAAATAGGGGAAATACCAAAAGCTGGTGAATAATTGAGTTGTTAAAATGCCACCTGAGATGCGATACTTCATGCTACATTACATTTTTATTATATAATTTTAACAAAGTATGTTAAACAATAATGAATGAAAAAATAAATAAATGAAACCCCAAAAAGACAGATGAAATGAGAATAAAATCAAAACACATGAAAAAGAAGGATAAAAATTAGCAGAATAAAATGTAATTAAATTAAAGACAAATGCTGATATAATCTCAAACAACTCCAGTATTAAAATCTCTTATGTCAGATTACCAATCTAAAGAATCATTCAAGGCTTTTTCTTACCTTGATAATCAACAACCTCAGTTACCAACAGTACAATCACATCCAAGCTTCAATGTTTTCATGTGGCAGAGATGCACCGATTGTGAATTTCTAGGCCTATACTGATGTTAAGGATAACAATTTGCTGGAGGTGTATAGGCTATACCAATTATTTTTGTCCTTTATATTCCCTTCAATGCGAGGGAAACAATGAAAAATTAATAACATATTTGAATAAGCAGAAATACTTTTATACAAACTTATCTAAAAACATTTATTATTAAATTTCACTTAAAAATCTTTGCCATAATGATAATAATAATATTAATAATAGTAGTACTAATAACTGTTTCTAGGCTTTTTTTAAACTTTAGTCAGTGCAATCTCAATGGGTGCTTATATGGCCTATAACCTTTGCTTGACAACACACATAGGCCACGCACAGATATTTCAGACAGTTCTACCTATGATTTTTTTTTTTTTTTTATGTTTTACCGAGCAGATTTATTTCTCTACAATATGTTGGCCTCACAAGAACCAGGCTGTAATATCTGAAGTGTGACAACAAGCTGTACTGCTTTTCTGAACCAGGGGTAGAAAAGTGCATAAATCACTGGGTTTAGAGTGGAGTTAAAATAGAAAAGGTAAAAAACATAATATGCAGGTGAGCCACTGAGCAAATCGTCCCCTGCAAGAGAGACACAGTAATATGGGATGAAACATACTAGAAACACAATTACAAGAACACCAAGAGTCCTGGCTGCTTTTAACTCAGATTTCCTTGTTGTTTGACTCACTGAAAGCTGCAGTGTGACAGCTGTAACGTGAGAGCGCATGGCCCGAGCCTGAGACACAGCCACCACAAATACTCTCATATGCAGAACTGTGATGACTGTGACCGGAGCAAAAAATGTTGTAACAATGTCAACTGTTCCTACAATGTAGTCAACAACAATCACACATTCTCCATGACAAGAATTATGCCTGCCAGGTTGAGTCAGGTCATCTTTTATACAAAAAAGACTGTAGAGTGCAGAGCAGAACCAACACAGACACACACAGAGTTTAACTCTTCCCTCAGTCACTCTGGTTGGGTAATGCAGAGGGTCACAAATCGCCAGATAACGGTCAACTGATATGAGCACCATGTCTCCTACAGAGGCAGAAGTGATTATGTAGGACAAATAGTTAAACAGAGAACACATGAGGTCACCAAGAAACCAGCAGGCTGTGTTCAGGAGGATTTCTCCAGGCATCAACAGGGAACCAACAAGAAAGTCTGATACAGCCAGAGAGAGGAGGAGGATGTTAGTGGGTGTGTGGAGCCGCCTGGAAGGAGAGAAAAAAAGCACCAGTAAACATAAAAGCCATTATATTCCAATGTCAAAACAATAAAAATCAACTTGAATGATATCTGATCTGAGTGCTGAACTGCTGCGATGACATTTAATCCTCTTTTTCCTACGTTAAGTTAAAACAAAGTGTCCACAGGTGCAACAGTCGACTTAGTGCTAACTCAGATACAGCTAGTGTTTACATTTAAAGCTGCTGTAAAATAAATAACTAAATTAATTCATTTAAATATACAAGAATTAAAAAAGGTCTATCTCTGCCTGAAGTGGGAGATTGAAACGATGACGAGCAGGTTGAGAACCACAGTGGTCAGAGAAATGGAGGACAATATGATGTGAAGAAGCACATCTACGGTCCGAGGAGATGCGGGCTTCTTGCAGGAGGTGTTGTAGAGTTGTGGAAAGCAGAGGTCTGCTACCATTTGGCTCTCCATCTGAAGAGAGCTGCAGCTCTGGCTGCTTTCAGTAAAACCTAGTTATGTGACAAGTGCATCTCACCTCCTTTTGCCCTCCCTCTTCTATCTCCCACCCTGACTGTCCACATCACACAAGTATCTATAGTTCCTTAGTTCCTACACTAACCTTTCAGTGCCTTGGTGTGGGTAAAGATTTCATTGTCACTTGTTAAATTTGTTTTTATTGACAGCAAGATTTTCCAAAATTATCCAGATGAGTTTTCATGAAATATGGCTGTGATAGCGAAAAGTCAATGTTATAGTTGTTTTGCCAAAATAGCCAGATGTTGATTTGGGCATTCCAGATTTGTAGGACATTTTTATATAGGGCGAAAGGCAGGGTACCTGGACAAGCTGCTAGTCCCTCAGAGGGCCAACACGGACACAAACAACCGTGCACACTCACCCTCATTCCTACAATAAATTTAGAATCACCAATAAACCTTACATGCAGTTTTTCAGCTTCAAGCATGAAGCAAGCAAGTGAAGATGTACCATAAGGCAAGGCATGGCAAGGCATCTTTATTTTTATAGCGCATTTCATACCACAGGCAACTCAATGCGCTTTACATAAAGACAAGGCATTTAAAAGAACAGCATAAAGCAGCATAAAAACAAGCAATTTAAAGAGAATAAAAATTAAAACACAGTTAAAAGCAATCAAAGAAGAAAAGAAAAGAAAAGAAAAATGGGGGAAAAGAAAAATATAGACTCAACCATAAGCACACCGAAAGAGAAATGTTTTTAACCTGGATTTAAAAGTGCTTACAGTTGGGGCTGATTTCAGTTCTGCTGGTAGTTTGTTCCAGTTGTGTGCAGCATAACATCTAAAAGCTGCTTCACCGTGTCTCGTTTGAACTCTGGGCTCCACTATCTGACCTGAGTCAGTAGATCTCAGAGCTCTACTGGGTTTATACTCTACTAGCATGTCATTCATATTCTGGACCTAAACCATTCCGTGATTTGTAGACGAGTAGCAGATCTTTAAAATCTATTCTGTATCTGACCGGGAGCCAATGTAAAGACTTGAGAACCCGGGTGATGTGATCTGATCTCTTTGTTCTGGTTAAAACTCGGGCTGCAGCGTTCTGAATGAGCTGCAGCTGTTTGAGACTCAGTCAGAAGACCGTTACAGTAGTCAAGTCTGCTGGAGATGAAAGCATGAATCAGCTTCTCCTGATCTGTTTGGGACATGAAACCCTTAATTCTGGATATGTTCTTAAGTTGATAAAAGGCTGATTTGGTGACTGATTTGATATGATTGTTGAAGGTCAGGTCTGAGTCTCTCAGCACGCCAAGGTTCCGGACTTGGTCTTCAGTTTCTAGAGACACACTGTAAATAATAATCCGTTAATTTGACGGTGAAAATCTGGCAGCCGAGTTGCCAGAATTTCTCCGTAAATTTAACGGTGAAAGGACGTCCGTTATTTTAACGGTGAAAATCTGGCAGCTGAGTCGACAGAACTTCTCTGTAAATTTTACGGTGAAAGGACGTCCGTAAATTTTACGGTGAAAATCTGGCAGCTGAGTTGCCAGAATTTCTCTGTAAATTTTACGGTGAAAGGACGTCCGTTATTTTAACGGTGAAAATCTGGCAGCTGAGTTGCCAGAATTTAACTTTGGCAGAATGAATGTTGAGGTCACTGTTACCCTTTGTTTCAAACACATTTAACACATTGTTTTTAACACTCAACTTGAAACTTAACCCCAATAAATATTTAATTCACAATAAACCACACAAATAACCGTGTTTCCCATAAAATTGTTTATTCCTATAATTTACAACTCTGTGCCCCCATCAGTTGTTTGTCATTCTAAGTATTTTTTACTAAATTTTCTTGTTCTCGTTAAACAATATGATTGAAATTACTTAACACATGGAAAATCTGGCAAAAGTCCAAAGATTTCAACAGTCTTTCGGTATAGAACATTCCCCAAAGTCCACAAACCATCCAAAGGGGTCAAAGGCGTTGCCTTTCTGTGGCATGCAAAGTCAAAAAGGGGGCAGTACTGGTCATCAATAATCCAACCTGGCTTTAAGGAGTGTTGAACGAAGAAGGTATGCTGCTTCAACCTCTGCTGGTTCCACTGTGTGAATCAGGAGCATCAGTGCAAGCACAGAGCTGTGAGAACGAAGACAACATTATAAGTCATGAGTATCGATAGAATAAATGATACAATTGATTTGTTACATGAAATTTCCACCACTTCAGTGGGTGCATAGTCCATCAGTTAAACCCCATTGCTGTGGTGGAACCTGAAGATAACAACTACAGTACACTGCTCATACAAATAAAGTTAACAGCAAAACACCACAATATACAGTATAGGCAAAAAGTTTGGACACCTCAATGAATTGTCATTATTTTCATTGCCATTTACAGTACATTGTACATTTAGTGGAGGGAATCAAAACAGTGCATGAACACCTGTAGAGAATTCTGTGATTAAAGAATTACTATGCAACTTTTTCATAGTCATGAAATGGCTTAGAACTCAAGGTTTTGCTTCACTGGCTGTTTTGGCGAAAATGGCAATATTTCTATCTCTATCTGGTGGCCCTAGCCCGAAACAGCACTTGCAGTTTTGACCAGAAGCGTGCGCTATACGTTTTGGATCTGCAAGTCTTGCGTGACTCGAGAGGAACAAGCGACTCATTCCCTTTCGTTGGCTAAGCAGTTCGCTGGAAACTGGCTGTTAGCTGATTGTAAATATGATGGCATAACCATTGGTTATTAACCAACGAAACAAATGATTGGGGCTGTAGATAAATGATTAGCTAATGTAACCGGCAGGTTGTTGTAGCCTTAAGTGGGAGGAGTGGTAGACTTTTACTTTAAATTTGCGCAAAAGGCGGCAAAATTGACAGCTGTTTCCTGACTGGGCAGGCTGATTTCACAGAATTATGACTGACTTTTTTGCATTGCATTGTTTCGGTGTCCTTTACAGCCCCCGCTGAGTGTATGCGTGTGTGTGTGCGCGCCTCCTATACCTGCTGTCCACTGCTCTTCTGCAGCCTCTCGATCATCTCCTCAAACTGCGCTGAGCTCCTGTACTTCTGTAGCTGCTCCATCATGCCTCATCGTCTGCGCCCAGGTCGTAGGCTTCGCCGTGTCGAGGATGAAGGCTGTGGCCACGTACAACCTTACAAACACACACACACACACACACACAGAAAGAAAAGGTGGTCACGCACACAAATATGATAACCCTCGCACACCGGCTGGCACGTGTACACACAGTTGTTCAGCGGTAGAAACAGGTGAAGGTGGCCACACACAAATCAATTTCACACACACATTGTTTGAGCAGTGTAATATTAACCAACACAATTACACAAAGCTGCCCTGTCTCACCTTGGAAAGGAACTGATGGGTCAGCTGACAAGCCTCGTATCTTGACCATACTGCAGAGGTGAGTGGGACGTTGTGGCTCGGCCTGGTACGAAAGGGGGACAGGGGAGTTAACACAGGGAGCTTACAGTTTGCTGCTGGGAGCCCTCTCACACCACAATGCACCACAGGCAAAGTGACGAAAGGTAACAGAGGGTTGCTTAGATTTACATTTTTTTTTGTTTTACCCCATCAACGTAAAACATGTCATTGCGCACACCCATACTATTAGGATGACGCCCTCTTAATGATAGATCAGTCAGATGAGTGGTTTGAGTTATTTGCGGAACAGACAAACAACCCCACAGCAAGAAGAGACAAATATATTCCTTGTAGTAAAAGATAGATCTGATGTGAGTGAACGCAAACTGCAAAGAACGTTTTTACAATACCTTTGACAGCAGCTTTTTAGCCTGGGCCTTCCTTTGAGCATCGCTGGCAGAGGGTACTCAATCCTTCTTAGTGGTCTTCACTTGTGCTGATCTTTGGTAGTACATATAGGAACATGAACATGTACTGGTTAACATCACAAAGACTAGACAAGAATTACATTAAAACTGACTGTTCTCATAAAACCATACATTTTATTTTAAACCGTTCGTTCACAAAATTCTGCTCATATGCTAGCCAACTCTGGATTTATCTAGCAACCTCTAGTTGACAATTGCATTGTCTTAATGAAATGAAAAATAAATATCTTACCAACATGGTGGGCCTGGAGGCCTCCTGTGTGCTCTTGTCCTGTTAAAACAAGGTAGGAGATTGTTAAGGAATGAGGTCTTGTACAAAGACAGACAGTGGGAAGATGGAGGCAAAATACAATTTTGACAGGCATTAGAATTTACAAATTAAGCTGAAGACAATGAAAAGCTGGTCAAATCAAAAGACTATAGTGAATATGATGAGATCATAACCGATCATTTTCATGTGTCTCAATACCATGGCTACCTTTTGAACAATCTTAATCATAGACTGGGAGCCAAACATTGTTCATCCATTAGTATTTTATTAAGTTTATATATTGAGGGCCAATATAGTCATGTAAAGCCATATCGTATTTTGTAGATACTGTATTTGGTTGCTCTTGATGTAACAAACCAAATTTTGCACCGCCACACAGATGACAGCCAGGCTGTTGTACCAAGTTCATGGACACAGCTTAGTCTGGCGCATCTCACATAGATAGGAAGTTCTCCAAGATGGGATCAACAAGCATCTTTAAAATGCCAACATTTGTGCACTGATAAAGTGATTTGTTTCAAGTTGTTTGCATTGTTTTTAGCTTGTAGTTACAACAGCATTAGAGTATATGCAGAGGAGCATTTTGCAGAAAATGTTAAGACATACAACATATTACCACACTGCACTAAAACAAATTTGTTAATGATTGACAAAAAAAAAAACTGTAATCACTACTCAGGCAGTGTGTTAATGATATTGATGATCTGAGGAGTAGTATCAATATCTTACCTGTATCCAAAGGAATGCATCCTGAATGCATCCAGTCGACCAGAAGGGCCAGTTGATCATCTCTGGTTGCAGTCCCACGCCTGAATATACATGCCGGTTCACTGTTAAACTCTCTCAGTGGCAGAAAATGCACAAATATAATTACATTAGCACTGTATATGGTTGTTATACGTATTACTATTTTAAACATTTTAAATAACTTCTACGTACCTGCACTCATCATGCACTCCGTGACAACAACCATTGTGTCTTAATTTAATTACTGTATGTGAGACAAAACTCAATCACCTTACATTTGGCAGTAAAATATTTATTTCCATTTCTAAAACAAAAGTTTGCAACTTTGAGAGCTAATAAAAAATAAAAAAATAAAATCATAGATAGATCACTAGAGTATTCTAGGCATAGGCATTCTAGGAATATCAGGAACATAAAGTACATGCACGCATGCGCACACACACTCACACACACACTCACACACTCGCACACACACACACACACACATGCTCGCACATTTTGCAACCATCCTAGAATGTTTTCCTTCGCCTAAGATGTACTCTCTCTCTGCCAGTATCAATGTTAGAATTCTCTGTGATATTTGGGAGCTACCATGTTTTCAACATTACACCTTCATTCTGAACTCGTTAACAGATTTCAACAATATTTATCATCAACAAAAACTTTAACTTTAACAAAACGTTAACACGTTTCAAAGAAATGCCTAGGGCAGCTGTTTGAGACTATTTCCACTCGTAGTCTGCCAGGTCTGAAATCAGGGTCAGAACTCTGGGGTTGACAGGGAGCACCTTTTTCTGCTTTCTCCACTCCACCTTGGTTCCCCGTTCTGGGTTTATGGCGAAGAAGCACCTTAAGTAAAACAAATGTGTAGGTTTTACCTAACTTTACCTAACTAGAGTGTGACCACCTATTGTTACGATATAAAATGACAAACTTACCTCTGTAGAAACTCAAGAGTGGAGCGGAGCTCCACTGGGTAGTGGATGTTGAAAACATAGTAGCTCCCAAACATCAAGCAGACAGCCATCATGAAGGTGGTGATGTGGTCATTGACTACCTCCTGATCAATGGACAACATGAATGTCTGGGCTGCAAAACACGAGGACCCTAAAACGACAGACACAAAGAACAAAACAAACAGCCAATAACAAAAGAGTTAATGTGGTTCACATTAAGAAACCTGTAATGCCTCCAACATGATTATGAACAACCTCCATATTTGGCACACATTAGAGACACATTACACCCCCCCCCCCCCCCCCCAGTCATTTCAGTACAGTACTCTTTGAGAGTTTAGGCAAACTTACCACACACAATGATGCAGGGGTTTGGTGGAAGCTTCTCTCGGTCAATCTCCGGGGCCAGACAAGTGTCATCAACGAAATGGAAAAGGTTTTCGTCCTTCTCAGCGAAATGGGTCATCAGAAGGATAATCATCTCAATGATCTCTGTGCAACTACCTGATGGCCCTTTTGCAGCATGGCACTTCATCAGCACATCCTGGACCTTTTTGTTTTTTGGGGCAATTACATTTCTGAGGAATTCCAGAAGACGCCTGCCCTTTCTTTCCACATTTCCAATGAAGGTGCCGATGAGACTGAGACCAGTCAATTCTTCAAAGTGTGCAGCCATGCCAGGCTCTTTAAACAGAAAAGGCCACTCTTGGCAAAGATGCTTTAAGGTCATCCCTTTGTTGATGTCTGCTCTTTGGGAGAAGTAAGTTGCCACAACCAACGCTTTGATCTCCTCTGCATTGTAATCCATGTCCTCGTGTATCTTCTTCATTTGTTCCTTCTTCATCTTCTGACTCTCCACAGTTTCAGTCATCGGCATAAACTTTGGATCCCACTTCACACACCCGTAGGTGTCCTGCACAGTTGCTCGTTGGCTTGGTGTGACTTCATCTGTGTCTTCTTCCTCGGTGTCTTGTTTACGTCTTTTAATTTTTGGTGTGTCTGGTCTTTTTACGTTCTCCACACGAGTCTGTAGCTGCTTGGCAATCGAGTCATATCCAGAACCAACAACATCACCATCGATAACATCTTGGAGAGACTTTGTGTACTTTGCCACCATTCTCTTAGCAATCTGTGTCATGTTCTTTTTGGTAGGACTGTTGCACACCTTAATTACAGCTGCTACGACAACCCTGATCATTTCACGTCTAAGTTTTGGAGAAGGCCTTTTCTGTCTTTCCAGACATTGCATGAGCTCTTCAGAGAGTTTAGCCCAAGGAATTTCAAACTTCTCAATCCAGTTGACTGAAGAGGATGGTGTGTTACATGATGAGGACAAAGAGGAAGTGGGCGATGTCACAGAGGAAGTGGGCGATGGGGTGCAAGACACCACGTTAATCGGAGATGCACACACTGAGGACAATGGTGATGTGACAGACTCTGTAATTAGACAAGGAAAACATTTGTCCACTTTTCAACACAAAATGATGCTGGTTTTGTGAAGTCAATGGTCAGAAAAGTTAGATTTAATTCTTACCATTTCTAGCCCAGGTAACAAGTCTCCTGGCTTGAATTGGTTTTAGTGTGGGCAACAAATCAGCTTCAGTGACATAGTGGAGGTCATCCAAAGTCTCTACACCCACCGCTTTGAGAGCATCCATCACTGAACTTAGAATGTCTTCAGAGTAATCTGGAAATACTGTAGTAATGGTCCTTCTGATTATTTCAGTCTGGGATTCTGCCATTTCTATAACAAACAAAAACAATTTGGACTGTGTTACATTCACAATTCTATGCAAACAAGCATCTTGCATTTGCTTTTAACGAAATCAAAACTGTATCCAAGTGCTCTAGCAAAACCATGTATGCTTTTTTGGCATGGGCATGAGCTTTTTTTTCATGAAACAGCAAAAATATGACAGAAGCTGGGTTTTACATTTGGTAAAAATGGCAAGAACATTGACCATCATCCGGTTATTTGAATCAGTTCTGATTGGTACATCAATACAATTTCTGTTTCACATTTATACTGACAATATGCTGTGCTTCAATGGGACAATCTGGTGTCCATCTTTTATGTAGGATGACAATGGCCAAGCATCAAGAAGGTCATTAATGTGAAAGCATTGCAATTTTTCACTTTGGTTTCTCACAGAGTACATGTGGTAATGTAGTAAAAATTCTGTGGCATATAGCCTCAATAGAAAATGAACAGAAGTGTCATCCTTCACTATGACCTGAATGAGTTCACCAAATTGAAACAAATCATCATTCCTAGTGGCAACAAATTGACCCCTCTTGTAAGTTATCCCTTTGTACTGAACGTCTGCTGTGATCTTAGCATTTGTCTCTGTGAAACCAAACTGCACCACTGCACTGTTAATTTGTTCAGTGTAAAGCTCTGAACAAAATGGCGAACAGTCCTTCATTTGCAAATCTTGAGGACCAACAGATCCAGCTGTAAGGTAAGCCTGTAACAACTGATGTTGGTTTGAAAGGGTGAGAGGCAGGTTTTTAAAATTCTTCAATTGTCTTGCACATCTTTTGAAGTAGCTATGCTTACTTTCAAAGCGCATAGCCCAGACCTTAATCAATGGGCCAAAATTTAGCATCAATCCTGGATAGTGGCGTAAGTAGTGATGTTTGGGTCTCAATTTGGAATCAGGAAATAGTGTCTCCCGAGAGTCCATGTATTCCTGAATTAGAGCATCAAGGTAAGCAATCTGCGATTTTGAGATGCTCTGAGCACATGTGAAGTCAACTATGTCCTTCAATTGTAGGGTCAATTGCCATACATCGTCCTGTGGATCTTGAACTCGGTCTCCAATGAGCAGAGGCAAAAATCTCAAAAAGTTCCAATTCTGTATGGCACGACCAGACAGTTTCTGCGTTTTAGGATTGACTTCACATGGCTTGGAGGAGGCATCTGTGTTTTTGAATTGGAACTGTTTAATCCGCCTGTTCAATTGAGGGTATGTGAACCATTTTCTTTTTTTCACAAAGTACTTCACATCATAGGAGAGGACACCCTCAAAGACATCATGTCCAAGACAAGGAGGCAAGCCAGGAAGACACACATTATAGTGTTGCAAAGAATTGAAAACTGACCTGAATTTTATCCCTTGCACTTCCACGTTACCGGTCATCTGAATCTGGTCCACTGCAGACGAATAATTTTCAGGCGTTCGTAGCACACCAGACAAAGTGCAGTCAGTCTGAAATTCAGAACGAGACATTAGACAGTATCTGCAAAAATGTTGTGATGTGCTAAAGTTTTCAGTGAATCCTCCAATGCAATGCGAGCCAAGATTGTCTCCAACAATGCAGTAGAGAGTTCCTTTCAGAACAGATTCATCAGCTGTTATCCCACTCTCCTCTAACATTTTCAAGTCAGATACCAACTCAGAGAAAACTTTGGAATGGCCAAATACTGTAAAATCTTTTTCCCTACAGAGTAGCACCAGCTGCATGTGGTCAACTGTTGATCGCATATGGGGAGGCACATTTAGTAGGGAGAAATACACAGCCAGAAGTTTGTGTTTTCTTTTAGCTGCTCCCAAAGGGTTCACAACCTCAAAGCCGTCTTGGTACAAAACCAACTTAAGACAAGCTGGAAGATCCTGAAAGAAAGTGTTCGATTTAAACACCTTGCCATCACAGCAATCACTGAGAATGTCTGGAGGATTTTCTGGAGGATTTTCTGACATGAGTCCCTTCCAAAACCCTGATTTGAGCATATTCTTAAGTGTCTCCAAGATTGGAACATAGTAGGCAAATCTCTTCTCTGTTTTCGTCTCTGCCCAAAAACAGTTGCTTGGGCTCCACAAAGTTAAACATTTCTCTAAAACACTTAGTCCTAGAGTAGGCTGTTCTCAGTGGGCCAGTGTGGCAAGCTGAGAACAAGTCTGATTCTTTCACAGCATCACATACTTTTCCTCTGACTTCGTCTGATACCAGTGTTTGCAGAAGTACATTTAGCCTGCTCAATGTATGTGTCTGCCCCAACTCGTGAATATTCTGCATCTCTTCCACTATGATCTGGATAGTTGAGGTTGGAACTAAATATTGCCCTTGTAACTTAGCGTAGAACAGACACACATTTCTGAGATAAAGATCCTCAAAACCACCGTGTTCAATGTCTTCATTATCCGACAGACAGCCTGGTTGCTCTGTAGTTACAGTGGTGCTTGTGGAGGGACAGGAGTCAACAAAACATCTTGACCTATCGCTGCCACATGAGCTGTTGATGACATTGACAGGGCAATCCCTGTGCCTTCTAGACATATGGGCAGTGAAGGTAGATTTCACAGTGAACACCATTTTACATCCTGCCACAGGGCAGTTCACTGGACATCCCCCATCTATGTGCTCCTTTAAATGTGCAACCAACCCTTTCACGCCATCACACTGGCACTCACAAAGTGAAACTGTGCATTTCAAGGATTCCACAGTGAAGCCTTGTGAAGACACTGATGTGCCAGTATGATGGCGATAGTAGTGAGCCTTTAAGGCAACATACTTGGCAAACGCACGCTTACAACCAACTTCAACACATTTGAAAACTGTACGGGGTTCATTGCGATGCAGTTGGCAATGCAAAACATACGCCTTCAATGACTCAAGAGACAAACCACAAATGCAACATGAATAGGACATAGTGAAGTCATCAATGAAAACAACATTAGCCTATCTGAACTATTTATTCACCTTGTCTTAGTTGCTATTTGCTGGAAGCAGCATGGCTATTCTCATATTATATATTACAGCCCATATACTCATATAGGCTACATATAGCCTCAAATCTGAGGGGGGAAAACGTACAATTGGCTCTCCAAACGAAATAAAAAGTGATGTAATATTTGGGAAGATGCAATAGTAACTGCACAGCAATGCAATCATTTACTGGCTCAAATTTAACTGAGGGGGGAAAGTACAATTCACTCCCCCAAACTAAAAAAAGACAATGCAAAATTTGGGAAAATGCAATACAAACTTCACAGCAATGCAATCATTTTTTTTTCTTTGCCTCAAATTTAACGGAACCCCTCCCCTCCCCCAACCGCATGCACAGAAACTAGCATCTAGCCAATGTAGCCATTTTGCACTTTTTCATAGCAGCACTCTGATAACGAAAATCTGAGCAAAAAAAAAAACTTTACTCCAAACAAAATAAAAATTAAGCAAATGTCGGACAGATTGAATAACTCCACAACAATAAAATCTATTTCTACCTCACACAACCTACTACACATTCAGAGGGAACACTTCTAGTGGGTATGAGACTGGAAAGCATGGGGGGAACGAGCAAGGAAAAAGCCCCTCTCCCAACTGCGAATCATAATAAACGCAAACGCCACCTTAACATAAAGCTCAACAACATTTAGCAAGGTCTCACCAGTCGGCGAATATGCCATTCAGTGCATTCAGTGGAGAAAATAGTGGAGAGTTAACTTCTCGGCGGCACAACAGAAATCCTGCTGTCTCCACCACCACTCAATAAAAAGCACAACAACTAGCTAAAAAACTAGCTAACTAGCTAAAAAAGCACAAGCAAGCTGCTAGTTAGCTAGTTAGTTTGCAGGCAACAGCGAAGTTAACACTCACCACTCGGAGATAACAACCCTCGTTAATATAAATAACAAAAAAAGTCACACCTGCTCCAAACATATAGAAGACTATACGTATGTTGGGGATAACTCCAGAGCAATGCTATTTCTGTCTCACACTCAAACTAGCTGGTACTCTGCAAGTATGGAGGTAGATTTGTTTCTTTATTATTCAATCAAAAAAAAGGTTGCTTCAATCAAAAAATATATTTTCAATCAAAAAAACCCGTTTCAATCAAAGAAAAAAAGTGTTTGAATGCAAAAATATATTTGAGACTCAAAAAAATGCATTTGAACACTATTTTTTTTTGCTTGAAAATGTTTTTTTTGATAGAAGTGAAGGTTTTTTTGTTTGAAGCAACTTTTTTGATTGAAGTATTGTTGTTTTGTGTTTGGGCCATATTATGGGTAGGACATTTGTGTCTTTATAATTCAATCAAAAAAGAAGTTGCTTCAAACAAACAAAAAATATTTTCAATAAAAAAATCACTTCAATCAAAAAATAAACCTTTTCAATCATAGAAAAAATGTTTTTGAATGCAAAAAAATATTTGAGACTCGAAAAATTGCACTTGAACACTTTTTTTTTGATTGAAAATGTTTTCTTTGATTGAAGTAATCTTTTTTGTGTTTGGACCATGTTATGGGTAGGACATTTGTGTCTTAATTATTCAATCCCAAAAAAGTTGCTTCAATCAAAAAAAAAACATTTTCAATCAAAAAAAAATATTTTCAATCAAAGAAAAAACTGTTTAAATGCAAAAAAAAAAAAATCATTTGAAGTGTTTTTTTTTTTTGATTGAACTTTCTTTTTTTTTGAATGAAGTGAAAAAAGTTTTGAAGTCGTTTTTTTTTTTAATCATTTTGACACAAACGTACCGCAGTGGGCGGGTGCTTCCCCATTGGTCAGACATGTTTGAGTGACAAGTGTCTACACCAACGACGTCTTTCTGACAAGCAAGTCATGGTCGCCACTCGCCAGCGAGCCAGGAAGCAGTGGTCAGGCAGTGGTGGAGTTGTTGGTAAGTAGATAAAACCGTATTAAAATGATTGGTGTCACGTTATTAGCCTACTCTGTTTGATATTTCGATTAAACATACAGCTTGCTAACTTAGCTCACGTTGACTAATTTGTGTGATTGTGTTAGATATCTGACGCCTCATATTGTCAGGCAGGCTAGCAGGGTGCGCTAACGGCTAATTGAATTGTTTATTTCACTTAAGTAACGTTACAGAGGCTTGCTATGTGCTAGTGCTATATTGTGTTATAATACGTAACGTCATTAGTGGTCAAACAACAGTCCACAGGCCAACTGTTGCCCACAGCGCTGCCTGTTTAGCAGCAACAGGTCATGCAGAGCCTGAGTCTATCTTCTCACACAGCCCACAGGATTACACGACGCTGAAGTTGGCATCCGATTCGCCAGCCTCCGATTCGCGCATTAAAGGGGTGGGCATAAAGGGCCATTTCACTGCTTTTTTGCATTTTGATCGACCAAAACAAGGTCCTATATGGAAACTACAAAAGTTACACTGCTCAAATCTGGATGGAATTATTCTAAAGAGGCTATAGATTCATTAAAATCTTGTTTGGGATTTGTGAAACCTTTTTCTGATTTGTAAAAATACAGAACAGGGCCATTTCACTTCTTTTTTGTTATTCTGATCACCCTGAACTGGGTCCTGTATGGAAACTACATTACTTAGACAGCTCAAATCTTGATATAATTATTCTAAAGAGGCTATAGATTCATTAAAACCTTGTTTGGGATTTGTGAAACCTTTTTCTGATTTGTGAAAATACAGAACAGGGCCATTTCACTGCTTTTTTGTTATTCTGATCACCCTGAACTGGGTCCTGTATGGAAACTACATTACTTAGACTGCTCAAATCTTGATATAATTATTCTAAAGAGGCTATAGATTCATTAAAACCTTGTTTGGGATTTGTGAAACCTTTTTCTGATTTGTGAAAATACAGAACAGGGCCATTTCACTGCTTTTTTGGTATTCTGATCACCCTGAACTGGATCCTGTATGGAAACTACATTACTTAGACTGCTCAAATCTTGATATAATTATTCTAAAGAGGGTACAGGGTCTTTAAAACACATTTTATTATTTGTGAAAACTTTATTTGGTCATTGAAAATTCAAAAAGTTCCTCTGAGCTTTCTTTCTTCTTTTCATTTGGACCATCCAAAACCAGAACCTGTATGAAAAATGATTAAATATGGGTTTAATCATTGATCACATGATATAAATGATATCAAACACACTTTAGAATTTGTGAAACCTTTCTTTGTCCCAAAATTCACAGGAGTCCTCGCCTCTCCATGTTCATTTTAATTTCCATGAGGATCTCCTGTCTTTCACTACATAGGAAAAAGAAAAAGTTCATGCATTTTACGTCACTAACTACTTACAAGAGTCTTCTTTACTTGTTGACTTTATTATCATGTTCTTTTATCTAGAAACAATGACTTCTCTCACCTTTCTTCCATCTGCCCGTGGTCAACCTCTGCCACCGATTCAATCCGTTTCATTTTTCTGACTACTTCCAGAGCCTTTATTGTTGCCTGCATCAGACATCCCATAGTCCAACCATTAATATGCTCTATTCTGTATTGGATGCTTTGATGAAATCTGCATCACACATTTATTGCTGTCATCTCATGAATCTTTCCACTAACATGTGCTATCATTTCAGACCCTGCTTGTCTTCTCCTGCTCCCATCATAGTCATCTTACCTCCCATCTGAGTGCAGACAGGACCTTCTTCATCCCTTTATTAACACTATCTTAGATGTCTGTAAAACAACTGTTCAACATTGTCTTTGCCTTGCAGCCCTTTAGCCTATTTGTGAATGTGATAACCTGCCATTGTAATAATGAGATTAAAAACTGTCTATTTGGCTAAAGTTTGTTTCCAGTTGCCATTTTACAAGACACGTCAAGAAAATAAAAATTTATTTTATTTGACATATTTAATGTAAAATAATGGGTGGTTAAGACCAACAGTAATCATTAGGTTGTGCTTACATGATTTAGAATACTGTACATGGACATATGTATCTGTTAGGATGGCCATGTAGCAGCTGGATACGCAAGGTAGGAGACTTGAGGCAGAGGTAGTGATGAACCAACCGGGTGTTTTATTCACCAACATTTACATCAATCATACACTTTAACATGGACACATACTGCGGACCAGGAGCACTGTGGTCCTAGCAGCATTCGTAGTAACAGGACCAACTCTCTCACGTGGTCCAACTGGCAGCCTTATATCCTACTCTGGCTCCACCAACCAAACCCCTAGGGGATTCTGCTCCTCCCATTACACATCCCCATAACAACAACACACAAAAACCTTAAAATACATTTACCCTCTATTATAAAATCAATCAATTCCTAGCATGTCTAAACAAAAGTACCAAATCTACCAAAGACTTCCCCTAACTGATTCTGGTGCACTCCCCCCTACACTAATCAGCACATGGTACGACCCGGAACCTTCAAACGCTGCAGACTGAATGTAGGGACTCTTTTGACTGAGCACCCTGGAGAGGAGACATAGGTGAATGACTTTACACACAAATTTCAGAATTCACAATTCCAAACAGCATAGTCACCTCACAGTTTATCACATCCTTTAGCTACACGTATCCTTATCACAGAGCATTTCAGGCTACTAACTGACTGCATGTTTCCCTTTACAGGCCTGGTCCCCCCTCACTCCCCGCTGAGGGCAACACAGGACCTGCACACCCACCTGTTGTTAATATACACATTCAATAAAACATTTGACAATTTATTTGTGCCACATTATTAAAAATACTACTCATGTGACCTCAAAGACCAAAAGTCAGTAATGAAGATTACCTTCATTACAGTAGCCCATTTTCCCATTGTAATTTATTTTACTCTACTCTGGAGCCACAACAACACTACACATTTTTAACTGACCAAACTACACACTGTTCTATCTATATTACAACAACTTAACAAGAAGTTTATTTCTCAATGGCAACCACTTGGAGATATGAAGAAATAGTTTAACCCAAAAGACATCTTCAACATTCCAGAAAGACAAATCTTGATTAAGTAAATGTATTTCAACCTTACATTCACAAATTGTCTGGTATAGGGTGAACTCTAACAGCAAAATGTAATGTTTAATATCCAATTCATCAGTGCACATAACACATAATGGCAAAATACTACAGGTTTGATAGACGATATAATCAGGAAGTTGTGGTACAGTATCTAAGATAGTGTTAATAATGGGATGAAGAAGGTCCTGTCTGCACTCAGATGGGAGGTAAGATGACTATGATGGGAGCAGGAGAAGACAAGCAGGGTCTGAAATGATAGCACATGTTAGTGGAAAGATTCATGAGATGACAGCAATAAATGTGTGATGCAGATTTCATCAAAGCATCCAATACAGAATAGAGCATATTAATGGTTGGACTATGGGATGTCTGATGCAGGCAACAATAAAGGCTCTGGAAGTAGTCAGAAAAATGAAACGGATTGAATCGGTGGCAGAGGTTGACCACGGGCAGATGGAAGAAAGGTGAGAGAAGTCATTGTTTCTAGATAAAAGAACATGATAATAAAGTCAACAAGTAAAGAAGACTCTTGTAAGTAGTTAGTGACGTAAAATGCATGAACTTTTTCTTTTTCCTATGTAGTGAAAGACAGGAGATCCTCATGGAAATTAAAATGAACATGGAGAGGCGAGGACTCCTGTGAATTTTGGGACAAAGAAAGGTTTCACAAATTCTAAAGTGTGTTTGATATCATTTATATCATGTGATCAATGATTAAACCCATATTTAATCATTTTTCATACAGGTTCTGGTTTTGGATGGTCCAAATGAAAAGAAGAAAGAAAGCTCAGAGGAACTTTTTGAATTTTCAATGACCAAATAAAGTTTTCACAAATAATAAAATGTGTTTTAAAGACTCTGTACCCTCTTTAGAATAATTCTATCCAGATTTGAGCAGTCTAAGTAATGTAGTTTCCATACAGGATCCAGTTCAGGGTGATCAGAATAACAAAAAAGCAGTGAAATGGCCCTGTTCTGTATTTTCACAAATCAGAAAAAGGTTTCACAAATCCCAAACAAGGTTTTAATGAATCTATAGCCTCTTTAGAATAATTCCATCCAGATTTGAGCTGTCTAAGTAATGTAGTTTCCATACAGGACCCAGTTCAGGGTGATCAGAATACCAAAAAAGCAGTGAAATGGCCCTGTTCTGTATTTTCACAAATCAGAAAAAGGTTTCACAAATCCCAAACAAGGTTTTAATGAATCTATAGCCTCTTTAGAATAATTATATCAAGATTTGAGCAGTCTAAGTAATGTAGTTTCCATACAGGACCCAGTTCAGGGTGATCAGAATAACAAAAAAGCAGTGAAATGGCCCTGTTCTGTATTTTCACAAATCAGAAAAAGGTTTCACAAATGTGGAATGCTCTCTCCGGGTCGGGAATGAGATCCTTCCCCAAGTGGAGGAGTTCAAGTATCTCGGGGTCTTGTTCACGAGTGAGGGACGAATGGAACAGGAGATTGACAGATGGATCGGTGCGGCGTCTGCAGTGATGCGGGCTCTGCACCGGCCCGTTGTGGTGAAGAAGGAGCTGAGCCAGAAGGCGAAGCTCTCGATTTACCGGTCAATCTATGTTCCTACCCTCACCTATGGTCACGAGCTGTGGGCAGGGACCGAAAGAACGAGATCGCGAATACAAGCGGCCGAAATGAGTTTCCTCCGCAGGGTGTCTGGGCTCTCCCTTAGAGATAGGGTGAGAAGCTCGGTCATCCGGGAGGGGCTCGGAGTAGAACCGCTGCTCCTCCGCATCCAGAGGAGTCAGATGAGGTGGCTCGGGCATCTGGTGAGAATGCCTCCTGGACGCCTCCCCGGTGAGGTGTTCCGGGCCCGTCCCACTGGGAGGAGGCCCCGGGGAAGACCCAGGACACGTTGGAGAGACTATGTCTCTCGGCTGGCCTGGGAACGCCTCGGGGTCCCCCCAGAAGAGCTGGAGGAAGTGGCCGGGGACAGGGACATCTGGGTCTCTTTGCTCAAGCTGCTGCCCCCGCGACCCGATCCCCGGACCAGCGGAAGATAATGGATGGATGGATGGATGGATGGGTTTCACAAATCCCAAACAAGGTTTTAATGAATCTATAGCCTCTTTAGAATAATTATATCAAGATTTGAGCTGTCTAAGTAATGTAGTTTCCATACAGGACCCAGTTCAGGGTGATCAGAATAACAAAAAAGAAGTGAAATGGCCCTGTTCTGTATTTTTACAAATCAGAAAAAGGTTTCACAAATCCCAAACAAGATTTTAATGAATCTATAGCCTCTTTAGAATAATTCCATCCAGATTTGAGCAGTGTAACTTTTGTAGTTTCCATATAGGACCTTGTTTTGGTCGATCAAAATGCAAAAAAGCAGTGAAATGGCCCTTTATGCCCACCCCTTTAATGCGCGAATCGGAGGCTGGCGAATCGGATGCCAACTTCAGCGTCGTGTAATCCTGTGGGCTGTGTGAGAAGATAGACTCAGGCTCTGCATGACCTGTTGCTGCTAAACAGGCAGCGCTGTGGGCAACAGTTGGCCTGTGGACTGTTGTTTGACCACTAATGACGTTACGTATTATAACACAATATAGCACTAGCACATAGCAAGCCTCTGTAACGTTACTTAAGTGAAATAAACAATTCAATTAGCCGTTAGCGCACCCTGCTAGCCTGCCTGACAATATGAGGCGTCAGATATCTAACACAATCACACAAATTAGTCAACGTGAGCTAAGTTAGCAAGCTGTATGTTTAATCGAAATATCAAACAGAGTAGGCTAATAACGTGACACCAATCATTTTAATACGGTTTTATCTACTTACCAACAACTCCACCACTGCCTGACCACTGCTTCCTGGCTCGCTGGCGAGTGGCGACCATGACTTGCTTGTCAGAAAGACGTCGTTGGTGTAGACACTTGTCACTCAAACATGTCTGACCAATGGGGAAGCACCCGCCCACTGCGGTACGTTTGTGTCAAAATGATTAAAAAAAAAAACGACTTCAAAACTTTTTTCACTTCATTCAAAAAAAAAGAAAGTTCAATCAAAAAAAAAAAACACTTCAAATGATTTTTTTTTTTTTGCATTTAAACAGTTTTTTCTTTGATTGAAAATATTTTTTTTTGATTGAAAATGTTTTTTTTTTGATTGAAGCAACTTTTTTGGGATTGAATAATTAAGACACAAATGTCCTACCCATAACATGGTCCAAACACAAAAAAGATTACTTCAATCAAAGAAAACATTTTCAATCAAAAAAAAAGTGTTCAAGTGCAATTTTTCGAGTCTCAAATATTTTTTTGCATTCAAAAACATTTTTTCTATGATTGAAAAGGTTTATTTTTTGATTGAAGTGATTTTTTTATTGAAAATATTTTTTGTTTGTTTGAAGCAACTTCTTTTTTGATTGAATTATAAAGACACAAATGTCCTACCCATAATATGGCCCAAACACAAAACAACAATACTTCAATCAAAAAAGTTGCTTCAAACAAAAAAACCTTCACTTCTATCAAAAAAAACATTTTCAAGCAAAAAAAAATAGTGTTCAAATGCATTTTTTTGAGTCTCAAATATATTTTTGCATTCAAACACTTTTTTTCTTTGATTGAAACGGGTTTTTTTGATTGAAAATATATTTTTTGATTGAAGCAACCTTTTTTTTGATTGAATAATAAAGAAACAAATCTACCTCCATATGCAAGTCGAAAATGTGTGTTCGGTTGGAATAATCCACAAGTACGAGAGGACAGCGAGGTCAAAAAGCAAGCATGCATGAAACTTTTCAAGGCGCCACTTTTACGTTAGACTGCACAACGCAATTGAGCAATGTCTTACCATTCGGCGAAATCTCCCAGATGCAGAAAATAAACCTGAAACATAAAAAAACGGACTGTGTTAAAACCCAAATAGTGGAAATAGCCACGCTATCCACCATTCAGTCAGTAGGCTAACCATGCGTTGCCTACTGAAATCTGATATCTTTCACGTGCACAGTATGGATTGGCAATTCTCAATCAAGGCGAGGTTTCGACAAGCACAGTCTAACTTAGCATGCAGATAAAAACAAACGTGATTGACATGTCATGGCCATCTCGGTTACACTTAAAGTTGCTGGTCTAATCGAAGCATAAGCTTAATAGTTGTAAAGTCATTCCATCAACACATGGCCAAAAATCTGAATGCTAAGCACTTGTCATTAGCAGGGAATTTAGCTAGTAATCTGTAAACACGATACCTGCCTTAATATTACACTACGCATTCATAACTACGATTAGAGTTGAGTCTTCAATGTGTTGAATTGACGTTTTCATACATTAAGTGATTTCAACAATCATGACACAGATGCACCTTACCTTATGCAGAGCTCGATTTCGTCCAGTGAAAGGTTGCCAGATAAGACTTGTGATTTTCAGCGGGAGAAAAAATGCTCAAACCCCGTATTTATTATGGAAGAACACTGTAATTTTTACGGCCCAGTGTGGTATATTCTTTAACAGTGTTCTACCGTGTCAAAAACTGTGATCAACCTTTTTTCGATTTACCGTTTTATATAGACCTACGGACATTTTTTTGCTATTGACTTTTTAAAGGGTAAATTTTGTATTTATTATGGAAGAAAACTGTAATTTATTCTGTTCAGGGTGGTATATTCTTTTACAGTGTTCTACCGTTTCAAAAACTGTGTAAAATCATTTTTCAATTTACAGTTTTTGACTGTTGCAGTTTCACAGTATTCCACCGTGAAATCTACGGATATCAGCTGTAAACTATAGCTTATAGGTCTTGTGACTTTTTGAAGGGTAAATTTTGTATTTATTATGGAAGAAAACTGTAATTTATACTGTTCAGGGTGGTATGTTCTTTTACAGTGTTCTACCGTTTCAAAAACTGTGTTCAACCGTTTTTCGATTTACAGTTTTGGACTGTTGCATTTTCACAGCTTTCCACCGTGAAATCTACAGATAATTTTTACAGTGCAGCGACTCAAGGTGTTTACTGAAAGCAAATCTCTTCTCTTTTTTCAATTCAATTCAATTCAATTCAATTCAATTCAAGACTTTATTTATCCCAGAGGGAAATTAAATGTTGATGTAACTCAATTAAATCAAGGAGTTATTATAGATGCTGATGGCTGTGGGCAGGAATGATTTCCTGTAGCGGTCAGTTTTGCATCCAAACTGAAGAAGCCTTTGACTGAAGAGACTCTGTTTTCCGATAACAGTCTCATGGAGAGGATGTTCCTGGTTGTCCATAATTCTCTTGATTTTATGCAAAATCCTTCTTTGCATTATTGTCTCCAGAGGTTCCACAGTCGTCCCCAGAACAGAACCAGCCTTCCTTATCAGGTTGTTGAGTCTTTTTAGGTCCCTGGTTCTGATGCTACTGCCCCAACAGATGACGCAAGAGGAAATGACGCTCTAAACAACAGACTTGTAGAAGATCTGCAACATCTTGTTGCAAACCTTGAAGGACCTTAGCTTCCTCAAGAAGTACAGTCTGCTCTGTCCTTTCTTGTAGATGGCTTCACTGTTGTGTCTCCAGTCCAGTCTGTTGTCCAGATTAACACCAAGAGATTTATATTCCTCAACCACCTCCACTTCTTCTCCCATGATGGAAACAGGGTTTGATCTGACCCTGTTTCTCCTGAAATCTACAATCATCTCCTTTGTTTTGTTAACATTCAAGATGAGATGATTGTTCCCACACCATGCCACAAAGCGGTCCACCAGCTCTCTGTACTCAGCTTCTTGTCCATCTCTGACACACCCGACAACTGCAGAGTTATCTGAATATTTCTGTAAATGACAGGAGTCTGACTTGTACTGGAAGTCTGAAGTGTACAGAGTGAAAAGGAATGGTGAGAGTACAGTCCCCTGCGGTGCTCCTGTGCTGCTGATAACCTGGTTAGACACACAATTCTTCAGTCTGACAAACTGTGGTCTGTTTGTCAGGTAGTCATTAATCCAGGTGATTGTTGAGGCCTCCACCTGAGTCTTCTGGAGTTTCAGACGAAGCAGATCAGGCTGAATTGTGTTAAATGCACTAGAGAAATCAAAGAACATGATCCTCACAGTGCTGCCTGCTTTGTCCAGATGACAGTGGGTTTGTTGAAGCAGGTGTATGATAGCGTCTTCAACTCCAACTCCATGGCGATAAGCAAACTGCAGGGGGTCCTGATACGTGCTGGTGGGTCATCAGGAGTCTCTCCAGGACCTTTATGATGTGGGATGTCAGGGCAACAGGTCTGTAGTCATTGATGACTGAAGGGTGAGTTTTCTTTGGTACCGGAACCAGACAGGATGTCTTCCACAACAGTGGTACCTTCTCTAGGGTCAAGCTAAGGTTGAAAAGGTGTTGCAGAATCCCACAGAGCTGCTCTGTAAGGCCTTCAGGACTCTGGGGCTGACACCATCTGGACCTGCAGCCTTGTTCCGGTTCAGTCTCTCCAACTGCCTCTTCACCTGACTTCTAGAAACAGAAAAGTGGGAGGGGGAGGCAAAGGGGAAAGCAGCATCTCCTGATTTGGTTGAAGACAAACTAGTGGAAGCAGAAGAATCCATGACTGAGGTGGAGGTGGAGATGTTACAGGAAAGCTGTGGGTCAGAGGAGGGTGGGATGTTTCTTTGGCTGGGAACAGGAGGGGAGGATGGTGAGCTTCTTCCTGAACTGAACCTGTTGAAGAATGTGTTCAGCTCATTTGCTCTAAACTAAACAAGGTGAGGCTGCGTTTCAGTTTTATGCCCCTAAAATCTGGAACAGTCTTCCAGAAGATGTGAGACAGGCCTCAACTCTGACAATGTTTAAATCCAGGCTGAAAACAGTTCTATTTTGCTGTGCATATGACACCTGAAAGTAATTTATCTGCACTCTTCACTTTTTAATTACTTTATGATTATTTTAAAGGGTTTTAAATTTCTTTCTTTTTTAATTTCTTTCTTTTCTTTTTTTTATTCCTTTTTAATGGTTTTATTGCCTTCTTGTGATTTTACGTAGCTGTAAAGCACTTTGAATTGCCCTGTGTATGAATTGTGCTCTATAAATAAAATTGCCTTGCCTTGCCTTGCTCTGTCCAGACTTTCATCCATCCGATCCTCCCTCTGCTTGAGGCCTGTGATCTTCTTCATTCCTGACCACACATCTCTGATATTGTTCCTCTGCAGTTTACTCTCAAGCTTCTTTCTATACACCTCCTTGCTCTCACTGATCTTGACTTTGAGCTGCTTCTGTATACTCCTCAGTAACTCCCTGTCTCGCTCCCTAAAGGCTCTTTTTTTCTGGTTCAATAGTTCCTTTAGCTCACTGGTGATCCAGGGTTTGTTATTAGGGAAGCATCTCACTGTTCTGGTGGGGATGGTATTGTCCACACAGAAGTTTATATAGTCAGTCACACACTCAGTCATGGCATTAATGTCCTCTCCATGTGGCTTACAAAGAGAAATCCAATCGGTTGCATCAAAACAACCCTGTAAGGCTTCTTCAGCTTCCTGTGACCACTTTCTAACAGTCCTTTTTGTGACAGGTAGTCTCTGGACAAGGGGTTTATATGCTGAACAGAGAAAAACAAGGTTGTGATCTGATTTACCCAGAGGAGGTCTTGATTTGGAAATGTATGAATCCTTGACATTTGTGTAAAACAAATCCAATGACTTGTTTTCTCTGGTAGAGCAGCTGACAAATGCCAATAGTTCAATGTCAGGACTGCAGAGACGACTCTTCACAGTAACATGTTCTGGGTGACACCATCTGTTGTTGACAAGCACTGCCAATCCACCCCCTTTCCTTGTCCTGCTACTCTTTAAATCTCGATCTGCTCGTACAGTCAGAAAGCCCGGCAGAGAGACGCTGGAGTCGGGGATATGATCCTGCAGCCATATCTCAGTAAAACACATAATGCTACATTCCCAATATTCTTGCTGAGTCCTTGTCAAGGCTAGAAGTTCGTCCAACTTGTTAGCTAACGATCTTACATTGCCCATGATGATGGAAGGCAGAGATGGTTTGAAATTCTTCTTTCTCTCTCTCTTCTTTGCTATTTGCAGACCGGCTTTTAGAGTACCAAGAACTACTGTTTCCTCTGTTAGTTGTACTGACAGCGCAACCTTTCCTGACTGTCATCGCGAAAAACAGTAGGGTAAAGCCTGATCTGTTGGATGAATCTCTGCACCGTCTTTTTTTTTTTTTTTTTTAAGTGCTTGTGGTGACCAAAGCGCTGAACACTGAGCAGACGCACGTCAGTGTGAGAGAGAGAGATCTGCAGTTTTTGTTAAAGCAATGCAACGAGACACAGCAGACGCAGCAAAATGGACTCCATCCTCAAAGTTGTGAATGTCGAGTAAAAGAGCATGTATTCACAAAGCTGTTTGTTTACTCTCATGGCCGCGAGTTGCGCTGTGTTGTTCCCGGTTCGGGGTTGCGACTCCCACATTGGAAAACGAGATGACTGGTTAAAATAGGCGATGGCGGATTTTTTTCGTCCCTGTCCGTTAAAATAACGGACTATGAAAAAGTCTAATGCAACCTCTGTTGTGGTATATCGTGATATGTATCGCTATCGGGATATAAAGTAATCCATATCGTGATATACTTTTTTTCCCATATCGCCCAGCCCTACATGCTGCGGTGCTGGATATTTTCGGCATGGAGCCGGAAAAAGTTAGCCTGGGCGAAAGCTGACTGTTGACTCTGTCAAACAGTCTGGGAAAACCCAAGAGGAATCCGTTTCCATGGAGGGCGGGACCTTACCCAGCAACTTAAATTCATTGGAGTAACGGAGTTCCCTTAACCAATCATAATGTTTAGAAATGACGTTGGTTATGCGCCGAGGTTCATGCTTACTCTCGCGAGGCTCTAGCTCGCGAATCACGCTTCCCACATCCGCTTTCATTATACCGGTACCATTTGATAAATCAAACTTTTCCCAAAGCCAGTTGGAAGGAGAGCTACGACATCCTTGCCACTAACAAAATTGACGAGGCATTCCTCTTGCTCTCGTTTTAATTGTGTAATGATCTCCAGAGTTGAGACAACTTCAGGGATAGCTTCTAGCGTTCTTCCGTCGCCATGTTTATTTCCGCTGCGGTTGAACTACAATTATATGGACTACAATGGACTCCGCGCGTGAGTTCTGCGTCACCACTCGCAACTGTTTGCTGATTGGCAAAACACTAAGCGAACCGAGGTAGGGGGATTTGGCCAGACTATGTGCGGAGCCAAAATCTTTGGGCGGAAGTACGTAGGATGGCGTCGCCAGGCTAGGAAAAAGTAGCCGCACTGTACACTTCCTCCCTCATCTCTCCAGCATCCCAGGACCCACAGCCCCAGGACCCCAGAGAGCCCGAGTTAGCTGCAGAGGCCAGAGAGCCCGAGTTAGCCGCAGAGGCTAGAGAGCCCGAGTTAGCCGCAGAGGCCAGAGAACCCGAGTTAGCCGCAGAAGCCAGAGAACCCGAGTTAGCCACAGCCACGGAGCCCGAGTTAGCCACAGAGGCCGAGCTAGTCACAGAGGCCGAGTTAGTCACAGAGGCCGAGTTAGTCACAGAGGCCGAGTTAGCCACAGAGGCCGAGTTAGCCACAGAGGCCGAGTTAGCCACAGAGGCCGAGTTAGCCACAGAGGCCGAGTTAGCCACAGCGGCCGAGTTAGCCACAGTGGCCGAGTTAGCCACAGCGGCCACAGACAATCACATCCATCCCTTAAGGGGGGGGGCTTCCCCGTCGCCAGATGTCTGGCCGCCAGCCGGACGGTCTCCGGCTCCTCCTCCTGCCACGTCGCCAGATGTCTGGCCGCCAGCCGGACGGTCTCCGGCTCCTCCTCCTGCCACGTTGCCAGATGTCTGGCCGCCAGCTGGACGGTCTTCGGCTTCTCCCCCTGCTATGTTGTCAGATGTCCGGCCGCCGCCAGACCGACGCACCTAGCGACCGCAAATTGAATTTGCTCCGGGGCTAGTCTTTTCACTTGTGGTCGTTTTGCGAGGCTGCAAATCGAAACTTAATCAGGCCAATCAAATCGTGAGGAGCGGGGGCTACCTAGTGACGATAGAGGTAAGTCGTTTCAGTGTGTAGTTCCAGAGAGAGGTAAGCAATGGCTGCGAACAGTCTTTCGATTTGGCTTTGGCAGCGACTCTAGAAAATTTAGATATACAGTTTTCTTTGCGAGACGAACAGATAACTGCACTTAAGTTGTTTTTTTTTTAAAAGGACGTTTTCGGAGTTTTGCCCACCGGGTACGGTATAAGTTTAATTTACCAGCTTGCTCCGTTGGTCCGTCGCGCTGACTACATAATCCTTCTTCATCGCTCTGATTGGTTGTTGTGCCATCCTATTGCATGAGGTTAAGTGCAGAGGCAACTTGACAGACAACCGTTTATCCCGCCCACACTGCTATCCAGCGTCACTAGACCCCTGTACAGCTTTTTGCTGTACGGGTCTGGCTTGCTAGGCTAATAACTTCCATAAAATTAGCACTGGTATTCTCATTTTTGTACTTTTTTCCAACAGACACACGGGTTAACTGACTATTGGAGTTAACTGTAAGTCAGAGAACCCACAGAAATGATCAGAGAGTGCCAAGTCCTTGATATCAACAGAAGAAATGTCAACACCTTTAGAGATAACCAGATCCAGTGTGTGCCCATTCATATGTTGAAGGATGCCAAAAGTGTCAAGTAGAGAGCAGAGTTCTTTGGCATTAGTGTCCATGTGAATGTTAAAATCCCCTGTTATGATAAAAAAGTTATAGTCAGTGCAAAAAACTGACAGCAGTTCAGCAAACTCATCAAAGAAAGTTCCTGGGTATCTTGGTGGTCTGAAATGATTAGGAAGATAACCTCTGGATCCCCCTTAACTAAAAAACAGAGATATTCAAAAGAGCTAAAATCACCAAGTAATATTTCCTCTCACTGAAAGACTGATTTAAAAATGGCGGCAACTCCCCCGCCCTTCTTACCACTTCGACACATTGATAAAACTGAAATTTGTTGTTGCTGCCTCATTGAGAATGGTATCACAGCTACATTCAGTCAGCCATGTTTCACTAAGAAATAAAAAGTCTAGATTATAGGTCATGATCATGTCTTTTACTAAGAGGGATTTGTTGGCTAGTGATCTGATATTGAGTAGGGCTAATTTCGTCGAGACAACAGGTGATACTGGTGCGTTTCGGGGTTGACACACTATATTCAATAGATTGGTACACTGCACGAAAAGAGGGATTTGTGTCACTGTGGACGGCAGTGAACATCCGCGAATTTGCCTAGACGCACCTGGGCGCTTGCAGGCAGACAAACTTTAAGTTTGTTGAGCGAGAAAATCGTCGGAAACGAACCCGACTCGCGGCGGGCTCTCACAGTGGGGTGCTAATGGCCCAGCGATTAGCACCCCGCTGTGAGTGTCTGGACCTCTCACTGGCCTCGCTGGTATTGGACGAAAAAGGCACGTGATTACATGAAAAAGCTCCTGTAAAGCTGACCGCCCATTGGCCAATAAGGTTAATATATGCATACTTTATATGGGCATATCATTCAGCAATTATGATTAATATTTGTGATTATGATTACTAATATTCCTGGGATGTTTGTGTACTTCATATATTCACGTCATTCTTATAAGCTGCACTATGACTAGGCTAATGCAGGCATGAATGACGTGAATCTATTGAGGAAATGAAAAAGGAAACTTTTTTTTTAAAGCGCTTTTATTGCCACACCACACAATGTACATAGCTTACATTGTAATAAGAACCATATTGATAATAAAGAATTGAAAACTATATACACACACACTGCTGTAGCCTACAATATACACAATATACACAATAAGCCTAAACGCCGCCGTTTGGAATCCGCATTCTTCTCATTACTCCGGTCCCTGCAGGGTCTGCGGGAGTTGTCAGACGTCCTCATCCTGGATCAGAAGCTGGCTTCTGGGAGCTGTTGGAATAACCAATAAATAATCAAAACATAGTCTATCTATGCACAGCATATTGACAACTTGTCAATAAAGTAACAAAAGTCATATTGACAGCGTATATGTTCTTACTCTCTTTCACTCTTCTGTGGTGAGACTGTGAGTATTTCGGGTTGGCTTCAAGACGCGCCTGTAGCACAGCACACAGGTCCGTCACGCAGCTAAAAAAAACAAACAAGAGGAATGAATAAAATGACCAGTACTTAAAAGTGTCAGTGCCAGCCGTGGTAAAAGTCAGCGCCGCTCACCCTCGATAGTGTCCCCGTCTACCTCTGAAGTTCGGACTGTTTGCCACCGCCTCCTTCAAGTGACTCGTTACATCCATATTGTGAGGTGCCAGTAGCCTGTAAA
Organism: Odontesthes bonariensis; assembly: GCF_027942865.1. Taxonomy (NCBI): domain Eukaryota; kingdom Metazoa; phylum Chordata; class Actinopteri; order Atheriniformes; family Atherinopsidae; genus Odontesthes; species Odontesthes bonariensis. The sequence goes on along the minus strand of NC_134517.1, from coordinate 31,608,225 downwards.
AACAATAAGCCTATGGTTAATAAAAAAAACTGCATTGACGTAACGTAACATCAGGTCCAACTCAACTAGATATTGGGAGAACATTAACTTATTCTTACCCTTGACCTGGATTATAATGCCACGGTGAGTTATGCAGGCGGCGAACTGCTTCCTATAAATTGAAAACGCGAAATTCATTTTTTTAAATAAAGCAACTCACACTGGTTTTCACGTGATGGACACAATTAAGTTGAGTTTAGCCTAAAGCCACAGTCAACAACCTACTCTTACCGCGATTTTCGGATTCTGTATCCGCCTTCTCTTGCGCTCTTCAACTTCTCTGGAATGTAACTCCAGTGCGTTCTCGACGGCCATCTTGCCTCCAACCTAGCGAATCTCTGGTCGATTCCCTCCAGAACCCTCTCCACGACCGTATCCACAGTGCTGGCCACCATACAAGACATCCCGGTCATGGCATTCAACAGGACTTTCATTTTATCTGCCTGTAAGCAAGTGAGTAAGTAAGTTTAATATACAGCACATTTAAAATCAGCGAGAACTGTCCCAAGTGCTGTACAGTGTCAACAAGACTAAAATTAAACTATCAAATGGTCATGTGCAAGTAGAAAAAAAACACACAAACCTGTAGACGCGCAGAGAGTTGCTGGGGAGTTGAAAGCAAGTCGTCTTCCAGCCATTGTATTCCGCAAACCAGGGCAGTTTTCACAGCACGGGACCTCAGTGATTTCTGTCTGCCTTGTTGCCGTCAGATCTGCTCCTTAAACTTTTTGTTTACACTGCACGACACAATGTTTCTCATACGTGATTGAACGAGAGCTTATGTGAGCCGTTAAGCTCCACCAATCATATGCGTACACGTCATTACACGGAATACTCGCGAGACAACCTCCCGTCCTTTTGCTATTTAATCTTGTCTGACCACAGCTGGCAATTTGCACTGTTTTGACACAAAAATGGACTCTGCAAGGACAAAGAAAAGACCTCGGCGATATTGTGACCATTGTGACACCGAATTAAGCCATACACAATAAAACACTGTGCGCACTACTGCACATTATGTATACAGGCCAGATTTCTATATTTGTATTTCTATATTTGTATTTATTTAAGAAACCTTTTAGAATATTGCTGTTGCATGCTTATTATATCTTTATCTTATCTTTATTATTATACATTTGGACATCCAGTGCGGGCAACAAAGAAAAGAATTTCATTGTTCAGGGAAACACGTTTCTAACTGCACATATGACAATAAACCTTTGAATCCTTGAATTTTGCCCACAAAAAGCGGTATTACAAAAGAGGTGTTTGAGAAAAAAAAAACAGATATGCATCACCTGTCACCAGCAGACAGCGTGCACCTCTTCTTTTTCAAGACAACACAGCAACAAGCATGGCTGGAGTTGGAGGTGATGAACGTGTAGAAACAGGCCTGCCCACCCCCCACCTCACCTCACCCAACCCCACTTGAAAATTACTGTGGCAGCTCCTGACCTGATCACTGGCATTTACATATTAAAGGCTCTCCTCATAGACATAATATGTCTATGGCTCTCCTAAGTAGGGGAGGGGAGGGGGGCATGGGGGAGCAGTTGCCAGGTCAATTTGCGACAACTTGGGCCAAGTTTTCACTTTTACCACCGCAAATGCAGGGGCTTAACGTATGCGGACATGTAAGGGGCCACATACATCCACAAATCCCTCTTTTCATGCAGTGGTAGATTTAACTGAACCTTTTTTATTTCTCACCAGTTTGACCACTTTTCTGTTACCTGTCATCACAGGAATTGAAAAGGCTGTCTGAACTCCATAGGGCCCTGACTTTATCTGGGGAAGAGCATTCTTGATATCAGTATTACAGCCTGGACCCGGCACATATCAGTCAGACTCACAGATATGATGATTCACAGGAGGTGGGGGTGACTTTTGTTTGAGGGTTGTTTCCAAAGTGATGGACGTGGTGGAATGGGAGCGGCTGGATGAGGTGGGATGTTAAGGGGGAAGAATATGGGATTTTGGCGTGGTGTCAGTTGTATTCCAATATTGAGAAGGCTCTTCATCTTGTCAGGGAAATCCAGAAGTGAGGAGTCCAGACTGAGTGGAGAGAGTTTGGGGCTGGGTGGGGTCTGGGGGAGGGTGAAGGTTGGGGGTTTCCTATTGGGGCTGGGGGAGACTCCGCTTGTTGGCCTGTTGGGGCTGGTGAAGATTCCTCATCTTGGGGTGAGGAGTCTGCAACGTCGCATGTAGCGTTGTTTTTAATTTTGGATGTAAAAAGCTCCACACATCAGCACGCTTTTGCTCAGCCGTTCTCATCCCATTAAACTAGCCGCCGTGCGCCTGTGTGTCTGAAGAAGGGGGCATTCATACAGCCGTAGTTCCTCTCACAGGCAGGAAGAGGCGTAAGTTAGACCCTGCTAACCGGCGGGGAGCAGGTCCTGTAAATGGCTGAATAACTATGTCCTTTGTTGCAAAAGTAGCTGTTAACATGAAACTTGTGCAGATTTGTGAAAGTATCGATACTTTATTAAAAGTATATTAAAACGGACACGTTTAGGATCGTAGATAACGATACTTGAATATCAATCCGCACAACATTAGCTAACTGGCTCATAAATAAGACTATGCTTTCTATCATATGTCCCATGTTACATTTCCTATTTGAAAATTTTAATGTTTCTGGTGACAACAGCATTTTGTCCTTGTGGCCACATGACTTTCCTCTGGGTATTCTGGTTTCTTAGTACAGTCCATATGAGGTTAATTCATGCTTCTAAAGTGACTTTAGGTGTGTATATGAGTGTACATGCTTTATTATTCATTCATTATTTTTTGTTTCATCACATTCATCTATGCATTAGCCCTGTAATGGATTCACCCAGCCTTTTAATAGATGACAACTGGGACAGGCTCCAGCTCTCCTGCAAGCCTGAAAAAAATTGGGAAAATACCAAAAGCTGGTGAATAATTGAGTTTTTAAAATGCCACCTGAGATGAGATACTTTATGCTATACATTACTTTTTTTATAATGTAATTTTAACAAAGTATGTTAAACATTAATGAATAAAAAAATAAATAAATGAAACCCCAACAAGACAGATGAAATGAGAATAAAATCAAAGCACATGAAAAAGAAGGATGAAAATTAACAGAATAAAATGAAATTAAATTGAAGACAAATGCCGATATAATCTCAAACAACTGCAGTATTAAAATCTCATATGTCAGATTACCAATCTAAAGACTCCTTCAAGGCTTTTTTTTACCTTGATAATCAACAACCTCAGTTACCAACAGTACAATCACATCCAAGCTTCAATAGCCCCTTTCACACTGCGACCCGCTACCTTAGCGGGTCCAAATTGCACCTTCGACCCGCGTCGAGCAATGTGAACGCTTGGCGTGTCAGGGTGACCCGTGTCGCCTGAAGCCGAGTTCAGGGGCGTTGCCTAGTGGCAGAGCGTCACACGAAACACATAAAATGCTGGGCGTGTACAATGACGTAGGCACAAGCCATGCGTCGGAGGTAGGGTTAAATACACCTGTCTGCATCAAATTTTTCAAACCAACAATGGCGGGACACCTTGAGATATCGTTTATGGAATTGTATATGCAGTTCATGGAGATGTTACTTTACGGTGCGTGGGAAACCGCGCTCTCCCATCTTTCTCGCCAGCCCTTCCAGCAGAGGTCCATCTTTCACCGTCCCCGACATGTAGCGGAAAATAACGTCCTCTGCTCGGGGGCTGAGGAGCTCGCGGACCTCCTTGTCTCACCAGTTGGCCATATTAAAAAATGTCTCCAACTTGATGTAGACTAAAACAGAGTAAAACTTGTCCTCACCTGTCGCTGTTGTTCTGAATCAGCTGTCCATTCTGTCTTTTAAACTCCTCACGTCACGCCACGCCCACGTCCGACCCGCGTCGATTGCGTTCACACCAAACTCGGCTCGGCAAAAAGACTAGGGTCCGACGCGGGTCGAAAGGCGAGTCGAGTTGACGCGGCAGCCCGGGTCGGCAGTGTGAACACAACAGCGGACACCCTAAATTCGCGAATTAAACGCGGGTTATTCGGCAGTGTGAAAGGGGCTAGTGTTTTCATGTGGCAGAGATGCACCGATTGGGAATTTCTAGGCCTATACTGATGTTAAGGATAACAATTTGCTGGAGGTGTATAGGCTATACCAATTATTTTTGTCCTTTAATTTCCATTCAATGCCAGGGAAACAATGAAAAATTAATAACGTATTTGAATAAGCACGAATACTTTCGTATAAACGTATCTAAAAACATGTAGTATTACCTTTCACTTAAAAATCTTTGCCATAATGATAATAATAATAATAACTGTTTCAAGACTGTTTAAACCTTTAGTCAGTGCCATCTCAATGGGTGCTTAAATGGCCCATGACTTTTACATGACAACACAAATAGGCCATGCACAGATATTTCAGTCAGTCCTACGTCTCTGATTTTTGGAAACTTTGTACAGAGCACATTTGTATCTCTACAATATGTTGGCCTCACAGGAACCAGGCTGTAATATCTGAAGTGTGACAACAAGCTGTACTGCTTTTCTGAACCAGGGGTAGAAAAGTGCATAAATCACTGGGTTTAGAGTGGAGTTAAAATAGAACAAAAAAATAAAATAATATACATATGAGCCACTGAGCAAATCGTCCCCTGCAAGAGAGACACTGTAATATGGGATGAAACATATTAGAAACACAACTACAAGAACACCAAGAGTCCTGGCTGCTTTTAACTCAGATTTCCTTGTTGTTTGACTCACTGAAAGCTGCAGTGTGACAGCTGTAACGTGGGAGCGCATGGCCCGAGCCTGAGACACAGCCACCACAAATACTCTCATATACAGAACTAAAATGACTGTGACAGGAGCAAAAAATGTTGTAACAATGTCAACTGTTCCTGCAATGTAGTCAACAACAATCACACATTCTCCATGACAAGAATTATGCCTGCCAGGTTGAGTCAGGTCATCTTTTACACATAAAAGATTGTAGAGAACGGAGCAGAGCCAACACAGACACACACAGAGTTTAACTCTTCCCTCAGTCACTCTGGTTGGGTAATGCAGAGGGTCACAAATCGCCAGATAACGGTCAACTGATATGAGCACCATGTCTCCTACAGAGGCAGAAGTGATTATGAAGGTAAAATAGTTATACAGAGAACACATGAGGTCACCAAGAAACCAGCAGGCTGTGTTCAGGAGGATTTCTCCAGGCATCAACAGGGAACCAACAAGAAAGTCTGATACAGCCAGAGAGAGGAGGAGGATGTTAGTGGGTGTGTGGAGCCGCCTGGAAGGAGAGAAAAAAAGCACCAGTAAACATAAAAGCCATTATATTCCAATGTCAAAACAATAAAAATCAGCTTGAATGATATCTGATCTGAGTGCTAAACTGCTGCGATGACATATAATCCTCTGTTTCCTATGTTAAGTTAAAACCAAAGAGTCCACAGGTGCAACAGTCGACTTAGTACTAACTCAGATACAGCTAGTGTTTACATTTAAAGCTGCTCTAGAATAAATGACTGAATTAATTCATTTAAGAATTAAAAAAGGTCTATCTCTGCCTGAAGTGGGAGATTGAAACGATGACGAGCAGGTTGAGAACCACGGTGATCAGAGAAATGGAGGACAATATGATGTGAAGAAGCACATCTACGGTCCGAGGAGATGCGGGCTTCTTGCAGGAGGTGTTGTAGAGTTGTGGAAAGCAGAGGTCTGCTACCATTTGGCTCTCCATCTGAAGAGAGCTGCAGCTCTGGCTGCTTTCAGTAAAACCTAGTTATATGACAAGTGCATCTCACCTCCTTTTGCCCTCCCTTTTCTATCTCCCACCCTGACTGTCCACATCACACAAGTATCTATAGTTCCTACACTAACCTTTCAGTGCCTTGGTGTGGGTAAAGATTTCATTGTCACTTGTTAAATTAGTTTTTATTGACAGCAAGATTTTCCAAAATCATCCAGATGAGTTTTCATAAAAGTTGGCTGTGATGGAGAAAAGTCAATGTTGTGGTTGTTTTGCAAAAAATCCAGATGTTGATGTGGGCATTCCAGATTTGTAGGACATTTTTTTATAGGGCGAAAGGCAGGGTACCTGGACAAGCTGCTAGTCCATCACAGGGCCAACACGGACACAAACAACCGTGCACACTCACCCTCATTCCTACAATAAATTTAGAATCACCAATAAACCTGACATGCAGTTTTCCACCTTCAAGCTGTGAAGCAAGCAAGTGAAGATGTACCATAACCCTACGTTGCGTCGTTTTTATTTTTGAATGTAAGAAGCGCCACACATGACCACACTTTTGCTCAGCCGTTCTCATCCCATTAAACTAGCCGCCGTGTGCCTGTCTGAAGAAGGGGGCATTCATACAGCCGTAGTTCCTCTCACAGGCAGGAGAAGGCGTAAGTTAGTCCCTGCTAACCGGCGGGGAGCAGGTCCTGTAAATGGCTGAATAACTACCGTATGTCCTTTGTTGTAAAAGTAGCTGTTACCATGAAACTTGTACAGATTTGTGAAAGTATCAATACTTTATTAAAAGTATATTAAAACGGACACGTTTGGGATAATAGATATCGATACTTAAATATCAATCCGCACAACATTAGCTAACTGGCTCATAAATAAGACTATGCTCTCTATCATATAAGCAGAAATATGAATCTAATCCGATATGTCACTCATTTCATCACTTTAATCATAATACAGTTTTATTTTGAATAAACTGAAGAATATTGTTTTGCATGTACATATAGCCACTGTTTCTCTCTCCTATTCCCCCCATGTTACATTTCCTATTTGAAAATTTTAATGTTTCTGGTGACAACAGCATATTGTCCTTGTGGCCACATGACTTTCCTCTGGGTATTATGGCTTCTTACTACAGTTCAGATGAGGTTAATTCATGCTTCTAAAGTGACTTTAGGTGTGTATGTGAGTGTACATGCTTTATTATTCATTCATTATTTTTTGTTTCATCACATTCATCTGTGCATTAGCCCTGTGATGAATTCCCACAGCCTTTTAATAGATGACAACTGGGACAGGCTCCAGCTCTCTGAACAAAATCGGGGAAATACCAAAAGCTGGTGAATAATTGAGTTGTTAAAATGCCAACTGAGATGAGATACTTTACGCTATACATTACATTTTTATAATGTAATTTTAACAAAGTATGTTAAACAATAATTAATAAAAATAAATAAATGAAACCCCAAAAAGACAGATGAAATGAGAATAAAATCAAAACACATGAAAAAGGAGGATAAAAATTAGCAGAATAAAATGTAATTAAATTAAAGACAAATGCCGATATAATCTCAAACAACTGCAATATTAAAATGTCATATGTCAGATTACCAATCTAAAGACTCCTTCAAGGCTTTTTTTTACCTTGATAATCAACAACCTCAGTTACCAACAGTAAAATCACATCCAAGCTTCAATGTTTTCATGTGGCAGAGATGCAACGATTGTGAATTTCTAGGCCTATACTGATGTTAAGGATAATAATTTTCCGGAGGTGTATAGGCTATTAGCCTGACTACGTCATACTCACGATTCTAGTCAGAATGTGAGTCTGATACCGCTCAATAGAGATTTGGGTATGGGGCGTGTTTCAACCGAACCAGGAGAAAAAATGCCTCTTCGCTCAATTGGATAGACCTACAACCAATCAGAGCAACGTAGTATGTGACGTAGATTAAGCAACACACACTTGTTGTAGGAAGGACGGCAAAAACATCTTTTCTATCGATAAAAGCCTTTATTTCGTTCCTCTGTTCGTCTTTCAAAATGAATGCAATGTGGAGATCCTGTAGAACAGACTCGATGGCAGAATCTACACACCCTAGCTCTCCAGCGGCAGCCGTGTTCAGCTCTTTAGTGACGTAGTCGATAATGTCCCTGTTGATCATCTGTCCATCATCGTATAAAGCCCGTCCTGGCAATTTGATTGGTCCGACCAATTCTTGGTCGGGCATACTGATTTGAGCGCTTGGTTTGACTTCGTTTAAAACAAACATGGCTGCCGCTGGAGAGCTAGGGTGTGTAGATTCTGCCATCGAGTCTGTTCTACAGGATCTCCACATTGCATTCATTTTGAAAGACGAACAGAGGAACGCGATAAAGGCTTTTAGCGATAGAAAAGATGTGTTTGCCGTCTTTCCTACAACAAGTGTGTGTTGCTTAATCTACGTCACATACTACGTTGCTCTGATTGGTTGTAGGTCTATCCAATTGAGCGAAGAGGCATTTTTTCTCCTGGTTCGGTTGAAACACGCCCCATACTCAAATCTCTATTGAGCGGTATCAGACTCACATTCTGACTAGAATCGTGAGTATGACGTAGTCAGGCTAGAGCCAGACCGAACTTCCCGACCAAATCTTTTATGGGCGGGGCTAAGTTCGGCTGGCACCCAGGCTAATAGGCTATACCAATTATTTTTGTCCTTTATTTTCCCTTCAATGCCAGGGAAACAATGAAAAATGAATAAAATATTTGAATAAGCACAAATACTTTTATATAGAATTAAAAACATAAAAACATTTAGTATTAAATTTCACTTAAAAATCTTTGCCATAATGGTAATAACAATATTAATGATAGTAGTACTAATAACTGTTTCAAGACTGTTTAAACCTTTAGTCAGTGCAATCTCAATGCGTGCTTATATGGACTATAACTTTTACATGACAACACAAATAGGCCATGCACAGATATTTCAGTCAGTCCTACGTCTCTGATTTTTGAAAACTTTTTACAGAGCACATTTGTATCTCTACAATATGTTGGCCTCACAGGAACCAGGCTGTAATATCTGAAGTGTGACAACAAGCTGTACTGCTTTTCTGAACCAGGGGTAGAAAAGTGCATAAATCACTGGGTTTAGAGTGGAGTTAAAATAGAAAAGGAAGAGAACATAGAATGCATATGAGCCACTGAGCAAATCGTCCCCTGCAAGAGAGACACTGTAATATGGGATGAAACATATTAGAAACACAACTACAAGAACACCAAGAGTCCGGGCTGCTTTTAACTCAGATTTCTTTGTCGTTTGACTCACTAAAAGCTGCAGTGTGACAGCTGTAACGTGGGAGCGCATGGCCCGAGCCTGAGACACAGCCACCACAAATACTCTCATATAAAGAACTACAATGACAATAACCGGAACAATAAAACTTACAACAAGGTCAATAGTTCCTGCGATGTTGCCAATGGTAATAAGACATTCTCCATAGCAGGAATTATGTCTGCCTGGTATTTTAAATTCATCTATTGAAAGAAGACTGCCATAGAAAACGGAGCAGAGCCAACACAGACACACACAGAGTTTAACTCTTCCCTCAGTCACTCTGGTTGGGTAATGCAGAGGGTCACAAATTGCCACATAACGGTCAACTGATATGAGCACCATGTCTCCTACAGAGGCAGAAGTGATGATGAAGGACATGGAATTGTACAAAGAACACACAATGTCACCAAGAAACCAGCAGGCTGTGTTTCGAAGTATTTCTACAGGCATCAGCAGGAGACCCATGAGAAAATCTGAGACAGCCAGAGAGAGGAGGATGATGTTAGTGGGTGTGTGGAGCTGCCTGGAAAGAGACAGAAAAGCATCATCAAACCAACAAATCTTCCCATTGGAAAGGCAAAATTATGAAAATTCGTTTGAATTATTAGTGATCTGCCACATCTGCAGGTATCACCTTGTCAAGTACAGAATAATAAACTGCTCATAACACATCCTGTTATCTTTCTAATGTTAGGGTAAAATATTTTAAAGTCTAGTGTTCACATGTGCAACAGTTCATTCATTATAAACTCATTTATAGTTCATGCTTGAATCTACGGTGGCTTTGAAATCATTAGATTTGATACAATAACAAAAGAAGTCAATATCTGCCTGAAGTGGGAGACTGAAATGATAACAAGAAGGTTGAGAGTCACAGTGAGCACAGAGATGAAGGACGGCAGAATGTGAAGCAGGACAACTTCCGTCCAAGGAGGTGCAGGCTTCCTGCAGGAGGTGTTGAAGAGTTGTGGAAAGCAGAGTTCTGCTCCATCCTGAATCTCCATCTTCAGAGAATAAAGAGAGCTGCAGCTGTGGCTGCTGTTGGACCAAAAATCAGTCATATAACTGCTACTTCTCATCTTCTAACTCCTCCCCTCCTCTCGTTGTCTCCGACAGACTGATGTTTCATCTCGCATCATCAAGTGGCTCCTGCCATTGGTCATAACAAACAACAAAGATGTTGTTGGGGGATCGGGAGGTAGGATTCTGAACCTTAAGGATTTGCATGGGTTGTGACAAGAAGCTATCGCACAACCTGTTGGTTCTGGTTCTGATCCCAGGGAGCCAACTCCCAGATTTCAGGAGTGCAAAGAGATGATTGGACAGGTCAGAAAGATCACAGAGGGAGACGCTGATCATAGCTTTTACAACCTCTACTTTTTTATGAAGCTGACATTGTGCATTTTTTAAACCAGGCTGTCATATCGTCTGTCAGAGTGCTCACCGAGTACCTCTAAAAGATATAATTTTGTATTGGTGACGTACACTTTCCTAAGGCCCGTTGGTAAGAGCTGTGGTGTAGCTGACCCATGGTGAAGAGGTGTAGACTGCACACATAAATACAGAGAAGCATTACTCACTGTCACGATTGTTGTAATAGTTGCCTTTTCTGCCTGATTGCAGTTCAAACCGCCCAGACAGTTTTTTTCCTGGCTTTCACCTCTGTCATCATCACTTTGATTGTATACTCTGAGAAGTTCCTCTTCTTTGCAGCAGGGTTCGTCATTGTTAACTGGACCATAATTGACACGAAGGCTGTATTACAGGCATTTACATAGTCATGTATTGGAGGAACCGATGTTGGGTTACTGACTCAGTAACACATTTATTGAGATTTGTAAAGTAAAGGTGTTCAGAATCAGACTTGTACAGTTTATACATCAAGCTAATTCTTGGTAAATGTACTAAATGTACTCCACAGGTGCAACAGTTGACTTAGGTGTGTTGAAGCAGGGAAACATCTAAAACCTTCAGAACAGTGGCCCGGATGTGGACATCCCTGGCTCAAACCTGACAAAAGCCTGTCTCGTACATCTCAATAAAACCTCAGAAAATTTTGTCAAATTGTCAAAAGAAAAAAAAAAAAGGGACATAAAATGTCACCTTTAAAGGATAAGACCGGTTTTTTGACATTGGGCCCTTGATTTCACATTATAACATGATGTTCTACTCACCCCTGCTTGTTGTTGGTCATTTGGAGCTGTTCCGAAGATATTCGCGAGGCGTCTGGCTGCTCTCTTGAGATATTCGGCCATGAAACGGTTTCCTATGGGCAAGCTTAAACAGGCACAAACTATGCTGTTTATAATTTATTAATTACTGTACACTAGCACTGATAACGTGGAGGTGCGTCGCTTGCTTAAAAAAATCCGGGTTACTAATTTTGAATTTTAGCCGAATGAATAAATAGGCAGCAGGTCTGTGGGCTGTCTGTGGCAGGAGCACGATGAGGACGTCAGTAACACCCACTTTACGACAAAAAAAATCAAAATTACAGTAACCCGGATTTTTTTAAGTAAGCGACGCACCTCCACGTTATCAGTGCTAGTGTAGAGTAATTAATAAATTATAAACAGCATAGTTTGTGCCTGTATAAGCTTGCCCATAGGAAACCGTTTCATGGCCGAATATCTCAAGAGAGCAGCCAGACGCCTCTCAAATATCTTCGGAACAGCTCCAAATGTTCAACAACAAGCAGGGGTGAGTAGAACATCATGCTATAATGTGAAATCAAGGGCCCAATGTCAAAAAACCGGTCTTATCCTTTAAAGAAATACTATGTAACTTCTCAAAAAGCCCATTATGGAGCTCCCTCTACAGGTTTGGAGGTAATGTACGGTTACGACACTGTCAAAATCAGTTGAAAATAGTTTTCCCCAGTTATAACAAACTAGTGAGTGCTTCCCTCTATCACACCCATTCACACACTTTGACATGTAGTCTGGAGGAAGGTAGGAGTCAAATAACTGATTTTGCCGACATTTCGGCAGCAGATCCTCCATCCATCCATCCATCCATCCATCCATCCATTCATCATCTTCCGCTGCTCCGGGGATCGGGTCGCGGGGGAAGCAGCTTGAGCAGAGAGACCCAGACGTCCCTGTCCCTGGCCACTTCCTCCAGCTCTTCTGGGGGGACCCCGAGGCGTTCCTAGGCCAGCCGAGAGACATAGTCTCTCCAACGTGTCCTGGGTCTTCCCCGGAGCCCAGACACCCTGCGGAGGAAACTAATTTCGGCCGCTTGTATTCGCGATCTCATTCTTTTGGTCACTACCCACAGCTCGTGACCATAGGTGAGGGTAGGAACATAGATTGACCGGTAAATCGAGAGCTTTGCCTTCTGGCTAAGCTCCTTCTTCCCCACGACGGGCCGGTGCAGAGCCCGCATCACTGCAGTCGCCGCACCGATCCGCCTGTCAATCTCCTGCTCCCTTCGTCCCTCATTCGTGAACAAGACCCCGAGATACTTGAACTCCTCCACTTGGGGAAGGATCTCATTCCCGACCCGGAGAGGGCATTCCACCCTTTTCCGGCTGAGGACCATAGTCTCAGATTTGGAGGTGCTGATTCTCATCCCAGCCGCTTCACACTCGGCTGCGAACTGCTCCAGTGAGAGCTGAAGGTAACGGCCCGACGACGCCAACAGAACCGCATCATCCGCAAAAAGCAGAGACCCGATTCTGAGGTCGCCAAAACGGACCCCCTCAACGCCCTGGCTGCGCCTAGAAATTCTGTCCATAAAAATTATGAACAGAATCGGTGACAAAGGGCAGCCCTGACGGAGTCCAACCCTCACAGGAAACATGTCTGACTTACTGCCGGCAATGCGGACCAAACTCTGACACCGGTCATACAGAGACTGTATAATACAGTGACGGCATTAATGCCTTTCTGGTATTTATAACTAAACTATTTGACAAAAAAGACAACAATAGTTGTTTGTTGTTTTTTTGTGTGTGGGGGTATGCCTCCTGTGTCCACAGAGCTAAGAATTAAGAGATGCTGCTGTCCCATACAAATTGTGAGGTGATACGTAGGGCTGGGCGATTTTGAGAAAAACAATAATCTCGATTAGTGTTTGCTGTATCTCGATATACGATATATATCTCGATATCTATGCAGGAAAAAATAATATAAAAAAAAAAAAAAATCGCACCAAATTCAGCAAAGTTTTTTTTTATTGAAGTGCAAACAGGTAGGCAGCCAAGTGCCTAGAGGTAGGTACTAGTAACAAAGTGCTTGTGCACCATTTTTAACATTATCAAACCAAGGAAGAAATATATTGCCTTATTGTAATTATAAACATAAAATCTGAGGGTAGACAGTTATATAGTGGAGCGCAGTGTTTCCCACAGATGTGAAGGCAATGTGTGGTGGATTGAAGCAGCAAACATTCAGTGTAAGAGTGTTAAAAAACTACTTTATTTGATTCACAGCTGCTAGTGTTTTGACCTCGACAACCCAACTACATTTTTTTTTTTTTTTTTTTACGACAAACTTGCGACTAGTTAACTTTATAAAGAAGGCGTAATCGCGTGTTTGCTATGGGACGGGACGGGACGGGATGGGACAACATTGTATTCAAAATATAAAATATTTTTACAGGACTTTTTAATGTGTGATTTTATAAAGGTGCACGTGATACCAACCTTTCGTGAATTTCTCCAGCCGTCTTTCGGTTGAGCCAGAGCTATAGAGCTAATCTAACGCGACGCTGAGCTAGCAAGCTTCCAGGGAAGCACGGAGGGGAGGGGCTGTGTGTGTGTGTAGGCTATGCGAGAGAGACGCGAGGGACAGAGAGAGACGCGAGGGACAGAGAGAGACGCGAGGGACAGAGAGACGCGAGGGACAGAGAGAGACGGAGGCAGAGCAGGGAAAGGAAATGCATGCAGCTTAACGAATACGAGTATTTTTTTTAAATAGCGTTAAAAAAATAATAATAACGAAACGCCATATGTGGCAGCCGGTGTTGAATCTGTGGCGCACCGCCACAATTAGTATATGTGTGGGAAACACTGGGAGCGGACAGCTCCACAGCACAGAAGGAAAATCAGAGTGGCGAAATCTTGTTCATTTAGGTTCTACAGCATTAACTCGAGAAATTCGATATGTCAAAATCTTTCTCGATTTCATAAAACATCTCGAGAAATCGTAAAACTCGATTAATCGCCCAGTCCTAGTGATACGGTGATCAAAATGCACTCAGGTTGAAGCTATAGAGCATAATTTGTTCTGTCGCAGAAGAGATGTGGGATACATATTTCATTTCAACATTAGATACATCTACTGAGCAACTTCTGGCAAGCTTCAGGTGACACTGGTTTGGAAAACTACTCTGTGGATGTTTGAAAAAAAATATGCAGTTGACTAAACAACTGTAAGCAATTAGCATGAACTAAATGAACTGCAAGTGTAGCTGTGCGAAGAAGTTTAAATATATTGGGATTTTGTTTACCAGTGATGGCAAGTTGGGGTGAGAGATGGAGAGACGGATAGGGGCTTCATCAGCAGTAATGAGGGCACTACACCCCTCCTTTGAGGCACTCAGAGCAGAGTCACTGCCCATCGCATCAAAAAGAGTCAGCTGAGTTGGTTTGGGCATCTGGTTGGGATGCCTCCTGGTTGTTTCCTTTTGGATGTTTTCTGGTACGTCCAACTGGGAGGAGGCCCCATGGAAGACCTAGAACTTGCTGGATAGATTATATACTGAATATATATTCATCCATTCTGGCCTGGGGATGTTTTGGGATCCCCCAGAATGAGCTGGAGAGTGTTGCCTGGGAGAAGGATGTTGTGGTTTCCCTCCTGGACCTGTTGCCTCAGAGACCCAACCTCGGACAAGCAGAAGATAATGGATGGATGGACATTCTTACATTGATGGATGCATCAAAGGCAAAGTGGGTTGGTGCTTGCAAGTCCAAAATCAAACCGTTAACCTTCCGATTGTCAGATATTTGCTCTTCTTTCTGATCTACAGCCCCCCCTCCAACAGGGTGAAAAGGGAGAAATGGGGTCCATTTCAGCTAGGTAAAAGAGGGAAAGTTTAATTGGATTGTCAATGATCTGATTAGTATATGGAACCACAGAGGAGAAAGAGGGTGCATTTACAAAGTGAGTGCAGGATGTAAACAGTCACGTGGGTAAGTCATTATAGTATGCTGCAAAATAGAAATTTAAATTCGTCAGCCAAATTTATTGGAACCTGCAAATCTGTTATAAACAGGAAAACAATTCCACACAAGAGAAAATTAGCAATGAAACCCATTTCTTGGAACCTACAGGCAGACTGCAACCAATTGTTGACTAACACTTGATCAGCACCTCACTCCATCTAGGGATAGGCCCTAAATTAAAAGAAAGAAAGGAGGAAATCGGTGCATGTTTGGAGTTTGCAAAGTGCACGGCAGTCACCAACTGTATATGTACTTTTTCCACCAGCAACTGCTGCATCAGGACAAGGTCGGGGGTTTTGTCTAAAGTTGTCATGACATGTTCAGGAAGACTGAGGTGTCCAGCGCTTCATCTTATCCCAGCCACCTCCAGAACCCTACAGTGAGATGAGGAGGAAGGAAAGGCTGCTGGTTGTGTGCTCCACTTTTCTCAGTGCTGGACTGCCGGACTGCATCCTCAACAACCTCCACTGGTGTTGCAGCATCATAAGGATGTGCTGCAGCAAGGGCCGGATCCATGGGGACCACAGTACCACAGAGTCTGAGACTGTGGCCTTTGATAGTTCTGAGGAAGGCAACAGAACCACCAGAAACAGTCAAGAGGTTCCTGAATGTATAAAGTATGCTTGGATTGAGCTAGTTTGATCACTTGTACTTATCCAGAATTTTAGCCTCCAGCCAGTGGATGTTGACACCAAAAAGCAAAATCATATCTCCCCCACACAGCTATGACTGTAAAAGCTCACACTTTGGAGATTTAAAACTTCATTTCAAGTGAATGATAGGGCAATATTAAACACAAATTTTGATATCTTGATTTTTCTTTGGCTGAATGATGATATTTTCTCTATATTTTATTTCCCTGTAAATGAATAAGAAAAAGACAGATCTCGCAGGTCCTGTTGCTGGACCACATGCCAGTTGTCAGTGGGAAGTGAGGCTTTCTCTCACATCTGAATACATTTTTGACAGTACTTCTCTTGCAAAGTAAAACTGCACGTTATGGCACTTCTGTAAATGGTAGAACAGATTTGTCGTGCTCGAACCTTTGATTTCAGCCTTCTTTACAGAAAACATTACTCTGCTGCTCGCTTTTTTTAATCAGAACCATCTCCAAATCACGAACCCATTATCCTTATATTTACTTACCAGCTCCTCCTCAATAACTTGCCTAACTTTTTTCCCACATTTTGTGTTCATATTTTAAAAGAATAATGCATTTTCTCTGTCTCGATGCTGCTAGATTTGTTAACTGACTGACTGGAAGTCTCTGTAGAGGCATCAGTCCGCAGGTTCTCTACAGCATGTTGGCCTCACAGGAGCCAGGCTGCAGTATCTGCAGAGTGATGGTGAGTTTAAGGGCCTTTCTGAACCAGGGGTAAAACAGGGCATAGATCACAGGATTGAAACATGAGTTACAATAAAACAGAAAAAAAAAAAAAGATGCGTATGAAGTACTGGTTAAATTAACCTCAACCAACGAGTAACA
This sequence comes from Odontesthes bonariensis, assembly GCF_027942865.1. Classification (NCBI taxonomy): domain Eukaryota; kingdom Metazoa; phylum Chordata; class Actinopteri; order Atheriniformes; family Atherinopsidae; genus Odontesthes; species Odontesthes bonariensis. Next base: position 31,591,455 of record NC_134517.1, on the reverse strand, counting down.
ATAAAATGGGCAGAAACATATTAGATAGATAACGACAAGAACACCAAGAGTCCTGGCTGCTTTCAGCTCAGATTTCCTTGGTGTTAAAGTCAGTGAATGCTGGAAGCTGACATCTGTAGTGTGAGAGCGCATGGCACGAGCCTGGGACACAGCCACCACAAATACTCTCATATACAGAGCTATGATGACAGTGACTGGAATTATAAAGTTCAAAATGAGATCAACAGTTCCTATAACATAGTTAATGACAAGTGTACACTCTCCAAAACAGGTATTACTCCTACCTGGTTGAATTAGATCATCCTTTGTATAGAATATGGCAAAGGCAGCATACCAAAGCCAACAGAGACACACACTGCATTTAACCTTTGTCTCAGTGATTCTGGTGGGATAATGCAGAGGGTCACAGATAGCAACATATCGGTCAATTGATATGAGAATAATGTTACCGGTTGAAGCAGAGACGATAAAAGTGACCAGAAGCACGTACATAGAACAACCAATATCCCCAAGTAACCAACAGCTAGTTCTTCTTAAGATTTCTAAGGGCATTAATAGGAGACCAACTAGAAAGTCTGAGACAGCCAGAGAGAGGAGGAGGATGTTAGTCGGTGTGTGGAGCTTCCTAGAAGGAGATAGAAAAAATACAATTACTTGATAATAATTTAATAAGTTTCACTGAGATATCATATCAATATCAGTGTTCACATTTATAAAGATGAAACACAAAGATTTGCTGAGAAGTTGGTCTGTACCTGAAGTGGGAGATGGAAATGATGACGAGCAGGTTGAGAGCCACAGTGACCAGGGAGATGGAGAACAGCACGATGTTCAGGAGCACAGCTTCAGACCAGTGAAGTGTTGGCTTCCTGCACGAGCTGTTAAGGAGTTGTGGAAAGCAGAGATCAGCTCCATCCCTGGTCTCCATCACAGGGCAGCTGCAGTTCTCAGATCAAACAGCTAATTTATCATTTTTCTATCATCCCTCCCCACTTCTTCTTTGGTCTCTGTAGAACATAGGTATCACTCCTCCTTCACTCCACATAACTTCTACTTCTTTTTACTTTCCAACAATCTTTTTTCATCTTCCACCTATTCAGTGAACTTACAACATTTCTCCACTTTTCCTCTGGAAGTTTTAAAGAATAATTCCATATATATTGCTGCCATTGTGGGAAGTTACACCGCTGTCGTAAAAACAGTCTCCATACATGCATATCTTTACACATCAATCTGTTGTCAGAGGCTCAGAGAATACAAATACAGACGGCTCCAAATAGGCAAAGAGACACGGTCGGGTCATGTAGCAGCAATTAACAGGAGAAAGTCTGGATATTTTTTATATACTTCAATATATGTGACAAACAAACATGTCCACACAAAGATAATACAAAAAATTCAATATTCTAATGTATCTGTAATACCATTTACTTTTTCTGACTTAGGTTTCTTTAGGATTTGGATGTGGCATATATATGAAGTCAATACATGTGCAATGTAATGCACATTGAATACATTACAGTGCCCTGTTTTACAAATTAAGAGAGAACTATTTGAAATGCTGCAAAATTCAAAGGTTTTTGAGAGAAATTACTAGAACTGACCAAAAATTTGTACATGACAAGAACTTATCTCCATGTTTGTCTGAAACAGAGCTTAGATGCTAACTGAGGTTTTATCTGTGTTAAAACTTATGGTTCAGCTTCTGATAAATAAGGCAAATGAACACGCTACTGTTGTAATGTTTTTTATTTCCCTTTAGTCAGGAACACTTCTGTTCGTACATGCTGTCCCACACGGCCTTGCAGTGACTAGTTTTCTTGGGGTGACTCTTGCCAGTAAAACAGGAGAAGGCATGTGCTGTGGACATAGCAGGAGTTAGTTTAGTTGTTAACAACTACGAGCATATAACAGACATGTTTTTTTCTCACATATTGTTTGAATGAATATAAGTTGAAAATGACAAGATTTCAAGCTCCTTTCACTGGCTTACACTTAGTGCTGGGCGGTATACCGTTTCACATCGAATACCGGTTTATAATTTCGTTATGATATGAATTTTTAATATACCGCCATACTGCTGTCAGTTGGTTTCCGTGCATTCTATGCGCCCAGAGAGTTCCCATACACAGTGGTCATCGTTGTTTACATTCCACCAAGGGCGGCACCTGTAACGGCGTGTGACGTCATCCATGACGCCGTTGCCAGGATACAGACCCAGCATCCTGAGGTATTCATTGCAATCACAGGAGATTTCAACCACGTCTCTCTATCCTCCTGCCTGACTGGCTTTGTACAGTATGTGGACTGTCCAACACGTGGAGAAAAGACATTAGATCTGTTCTATGCTAACGTGAAGGAGGCTTACAGGGCAGTGTCTCTTCCACCACTGGGTAGATCTGATCACAGCATGGTCTATCTACAACCCACATACAGACCGTGTGTACAAAGACTTCCTGTTACTACCAGATCTTTCAGGAAGTGGTCACCACAGGCGAGTGATGCATTGAGAGACTGCTTTGATGTCACAGACTGGGCTGTACTGCTGGAGGAAGAAGAAATGGACATTGACATGGTCAGGAGGGTCAGCACCATCACAGACTACATTAACTTCTGTAGGGACACTGTGATTCCAGTGAGGACTGTAAGGCGCTATCCAAATAACAAACCGTGGATCACCAGTGACATCAAAGACCTCCTGAACCTGAAAAAGAGGGCGTTCCAGAATGGGGATAGAGAAAGGCGGAGGAGTGTACAACAGGAGCTTAAAAAGACATTACGTTGAGCTAAGGTGGAGTACAAGAAAAAGGTGGAGAGACAGATGGAGAACAATAACACCAAGGAGGTGTGGAGGGGCATGAGGACCATCACTGGATACAGACTGAAGAACTCTCAGTCTGTAGAAGGTGATGTGGACAGAGCCAACACTTTCAACCATTATTACAACAGGTTTGACAGTGTGGCTTTTTTCACCTCTGGTGCTGCTCCCTCCACCCCCACCACTACAGCTGCTTCCTCTATACTGCTTCCACTGCCCTGCTGTACCTCCACCTCTGCAGCAACTTCCACCGCCTGGTCTCCTGAGCCAAGCTACACCTCCATCTGTGCGGCAGCTCCCACCGCCTGGCCTCATCAGCCCAGCTGCATCTCCACCTCTGCGGCAGCTTCCACAGCCTGGCCTCCTCGGTCCATCTGCTCCTCCACCTCTGCAGCAACTCCCACCACTAGCCCTCCTCTGTCCAGCTGCACCCCCACCCCCATCTCTATGGTTGATAGCAACATCACTCATGTCACCATCCCTCTGCTACAACCTCTGTGTCTAACTATAGAGGAGGTTGGAGCTGAGCTCAGGAGACTTAAGCCAGGGATGGCTTCAAGCCCAGATGGAGTCTGTCCAAGGCTTCTGAGGGACTGTGCTGGTCAACTAGCAGTCCCTCTTCAGAGGCTCTTCAATATGAGCATTCAGATGGAAAAAGTCCCGGTGCTGTGGAAAACTTCTTGTCTCATACCAGTGCCCAAATTAGGGCAACCGGTGGAGCTGAATGACTACAGACCGGTGGCTCTGACATCTCATATCATGAAGACCTTGGAGAGACTTCTTGTTCGTCGCATGAGATTGCAGGTTGCTGAGGCTCTTGACCCCCTCCAGTTTGCCTACCAGAAACACATAGGAGTGGAAGACACCATTCTGTACATGTTGCATCTGGCATATGCTTATCTGGATGTGCCTGGTTCATATGTGAGAGTCATGTTCTTTGACTTCTCCAGTACCTTCAACACCATACGGCCTCCCATACTGAAAGACAAGCTGCTCGGTATGGGTGTGGCCCCCTCCCTGACATCATGGATTATAGACTATTTGTCTGCCAGACCACAGTAGGTCAGGATTGGGAAATGTGTTTCTGGAACACTGGAATGCAGTACTGGGGCTCCACAGGGTACTGTTTTGGCTCCTTTTATTTTCACCCTGTACATCAGACTTCAGCTACAACTCAGAGTCCTGCCACATTCAGAAGTATTCTGATGATGCGGCTGTTGTGGCATGTGTGCGCAGTGGACAGGAGAAGGAGGACAGGGACCTTGTGGAGGCCTTTACTGACTGGACCAAAAATAACTGTTTGCTCCTGAACACCACCAAAACCAAAGAGCTGGTGGTGGACTTCAGGAGATCTAAAACCCCATACCAGTCAGTCTGCATTGATGGAGGGGAGATATAGACTGTTCAGACATGCAAATACCTGGGGGTGGTGCTGGATAATAAACTGGAGTGGTCTGCCAACATAGACGCAGTGTACAGGAGGGGCCAAAGCCGTCTCTTTTTCCTGAGACGGCTCAGGTCCTTAATGTCTGCAGTGATATGATGAGTATGTTTTATCACACTATCATTGAGAGTGCACTGTTCTATGCTGCTGTCTGCTGGGGGAGTTGCACTACAGACAAAAACTGTAGGCGCCAGGACAAACTGGTGAAAATGGCTGGTTCTGTTGTAGGCAGAAGGCTGGACCCTCTCGGTGCTGTGGTGGAGCAACAGATGAGGAGGAAGTTAGATTCTGTGATGGAGAATAATAAACATCCTCTCCAAAGCATCCTGAAAGCATCTCAAATTGATTGATTGATTTTTATTAATTTATTTGTTTATTTTGCCTTTTAGTCATTTATTATTATTTAGTTAGTAGTAGTATTATTATTGTTGTTTTATTTTTGTTAATTCAATCATTGTAAATATTTAAAAAACATGTTGAGCTACTTGACGAATTAGAATTTCCCCCATTGGGGGATAAATATAGTATTTTTCTATTTCTATTCTATTGTATACCGGTGTATTTGATTACACAACGGGGGGAACGCTGCGTCGCGCGACATTGTTCGAGACGGACCCCTTTTCAGTGTTGCGCTTCTAAACACGCATGTTTACTGTCTATGGGTGCAAGGTGGTAATAAGCACTTGCGTTACACGAAGGTGAAGGTGGATAGGATAGACATGCAAAGTTCCGAAATCGAAGCTGCAGAACTAGTAGAACATGCTGACACAGAAGAACTTGTGCCAAAAAAAAAGAGGCGTGTCTGTAGTTTGGAAGTTTTTGGGTTTCAAAAAATCTGATGTCGACCAAAAAACCATTTTATGCAAGTGTTGTCGGGCTACAGTTGTCGCTGGAGGTGGCAACACGAGCAATTTGCTCCATCACCTTATTAGCCGTAAGCATGTCTTAGAATATCAAGAATGCATGAAGTTATGGTCAGCACCCGCCATATCAGCAGGTAACACGGGGAAAGCAAAAGAAAAGTCGAGCCAAATGTCACTTCAAGATGCGTTTGCTAGAGGGACTGCCTACGACCTCATATTGATGCAAAAATATAATTATTGCAAGTTGCACTACTTTTTTGTATTGATTTTTATAAAAGATGTTTGAAATTTGCACAGTAAAAGTTCTGTATTTTGACTGCAATTGTGTTTGCATTCCGATTCCTCACTTCATTAGAATCATGAATGGCACTTCTTTGTAAACAGCATCATTTTGTGGGGCGTTATTCTATGACGGTAAAATAGACCATACTAAGTTAATCTATTGCAGTAATTCTGTTCTCAATCTGTACAATGCTGTGAACACCTAATTATGCATAAGAAAAAAAATACCGTGATAAACTGTGAAAAAATACCGTGATATGTATTTTTGGTCATACCGTCCAGCACTACTTACACTGATACATTAAATGCATTATTAGGACATGTGTTGTAAAGCAGTAGTGTGGGTTACAAAATGTTGCAAAAAGTTATGAATAAAAGAATGTAATCATTTAAAGTTGCATAGTTGCTTACTTTGTGTTATTACGGCGGCCGTGGCTCAGTGGTAAGAGTCGGTCGGCGGTTTTATTCCCACTCTTGCCACTTAAAAAGATTGGTGAAACTGACAGATGGAGGGGTGTCAGTCCACCTGCTTGTCAAGGCCTAGGTGCAAAAAATGAGCAAACCACCGTACCCCCATGCTCCTCGGGCGCTGTGAATAGCTGCCCACCGCTCCAGGTTGGCATCTGTCGCTATGACTGTGTGACCCTGTGCATGTATGTGTCAACAGGTGCCAACCTGGATGGTTAAAAGCGGAGGACAAATTTCGTGTATTTGTATTTATCCATGACCAATAAATCTAATCTTAATCTTAAAATTTGAATAGTCCACGTAGCTTCTTTCAATTAGTCGTTACTCTGAATATGACTTAATTTGGGTAAGGAAATCAGAAAATGTTGTTTTACATGCCAGTGTTTTATCCATATAGTTCTTTTTCAGGTCTGTCTTGAAGTGCTGTGCGCATGTAAACCTGCCGACACTTTTTCTTTTACACCCATAACTGAACATATTGTTTACCTTTCGCTCTGGTTAGGTGAGTTTACCAGTACTGCAGTAAAATGGACAAAGAATTGGAAAAGCTCATGTGTTCTCATATGAAAACCTGCATGCTTAATTCAACATAATATAGTGAAGGCATTAATGCCTTTCTGGTAATTATAACTATGATGCTAAGATGCTGCTGTCCCATACAAATTTTGAGGTGATACGGTGATCAAAATGCACTCAGGTTGAAGCTATAGAGCATAATTTGTTCTGTCGCAGAAGAGATGTGGGATACATATTTCATTTCAACATTAGAAACATCTACTGAGCAACTTCTGGCAAGCTTCAGGTGACACTGGTTTGGAAAACTACTCTGTGGATGTTTGAAAAAAAATATGCAGTTGGCTAAACGACTATAAGCAATTAGCATGAACTAAATGAACTGCAAGTGTAGCTGTGCGAAGAAGTTTAAATATATTGGGATTTTGTTTACCAGTGATGGCAAGTTGGGGTGAGAGATGGAGAGATGGATAGGGGCTTCATCAGCAGTAATGAGGGCACTACGCCCCTCCTTTGAGGTACTCAGAGCAGAGTCACTGCCCATCGCATCAAAAAGAGTCAGCTGAGTTGGTTTGGGCATCTGGTTGGGATGCCTCCTGGTTGTTTCCTTTTGGATGTTTTCTGGTTTGTCCAACTGGGAGGAGGCCCCATGGAAGACCTAGAACTTGCTGGATAGATTATATACTGTATATTTATTCATCCATTCTGGCCTGGGGATGTTTTGGGATCCCCCAGAATGAGCTGGAGAGTGTTGCCTGGGAGAAGGATGTTGTGGTTTCCCTCCTGAACCTGTTGCCTCAGAGACCCAACCTCGGACAAGCAGAAGATAATGGATGGATGGACATTCTTACATTGATGGATGCATCAAAGGCAAAGTGGGTTGGTGCTTGCAAGTCCAAAATCAAACCGTTAACCTTCCGATTGTCAGATATTTGCTCTTCTTTCTGATCTACAGCCCCCCCTCCAACAGGGTTTATAAGATAAATGGGGTCCATTTCAGCTAGGTAAAAGACGGAAAGTTTAATTGGACTGTCAATGATCTGATTAGTATATGGAACCACAGAGGAGAAAGAGGGTGCATTTACAAAGTGAGTGCAGGATGTAAACAGTCACGTGGGTAAGTCATTATAGTATGCTGCAAAATAGAAATTTAAATTCGTCAGCCAAATTTTTTGGAACCTGCAAATCTGTTATAAACAGGAAAACAATTCCACACAAGAGAAAATTAGCAATGAAACCCATTTCTTGGAATCTACAGGCAGACTGCAACCAATTGTTGACTAACACTTGATCAGCACCTCACTCCATCTAGGGATAGGCCCTAAATTAAAAGAAAGAAAGGAGGAAATCGGTGCATGTTTGGAGTTTGCAAAGTGCACGGCAGTCACCAACTGTATATGTACTTTTTCCACCAGCAACTGCTGCATCAGGACAAGCTCGGGGGTTTTGTCTAAAGTTGTCAATGACATGTTCAGGAAGACAGAGGTGTCCAGCGCTTCATCTATCCCAGCCACTTCCAGAATCCTACAGTGAGATGAGGAGGAAGGAAAGGCTCCTGGTTGTGTGCCCCACTTTTCTCAGTGCTGGACTGCTGGACTGCATCCTCAACAACCTCCACTGGTGTTGCAGCATCACGAGGAGGTGCTGCAGCAAGGGCCGGATCCATGGGGACCACAGTATTCTCAAAACTGCAGGACACAACAGCACAGCAGGTCATAGGTTCGATATGATTCCATCTTACTGAAAATCAGCAGATGTTTCAGTTTGTACATCTGCCAGACTCTCCACCACAGCATCAGCTCTGACACCAGTCAATGGGATCCATGCAGAATACTAGTAGAGTCTGAGTCTGTGGCTTTTGATAGTTCTGAGGAAGGCAACAGAACCACCAGTAACAGTCAAGAGGTCCCTGAATGTATAAAGTATGCTTGGACTGAGCTACTTTGATCACTTGTACTTATCCAGGATTTTAGCCTCCAGCCAGCGGATGTTGACACCAAAATACAAAATCATATCTCCCCCACACAGCTATGACTTTAAAAGCTCACAGTTTGGAGATTTAAAACTTCATTTCAAGTGAATGATAGGGCAATATTCAACACAAATCTTGATATCTTGATTTTTCTTTGGCTAAAAGATGATATACGGTATAGATCTCTATATTTTATCCATCCATCCATCCATCATCTTCCGCTTGTCTGGGGATCGGGTCACGGGGGCAGCAGCTTAAGCAGAGAAACCCAGACATCCCTGTCCCCAGCCACTTCCTCCAGCTCTTCTGGGGGGACCCCGAGGCGTTCCCAGGCCAGCCGAGAGACATAGTCTCTCCAACGTGTCCTGGGTCTTCCCCGGGGCCTCCTCCCAGTGGGACAGGCCCGGAACACCTCACCGGGGAGGCGTCCAGGAGGCATCCTAACCAGATGCCACCTCATCTGACTACTCTCGATGCGGAGGAGCAGCGGTTCTACTCCGAGCCCCTCCCGGATGACCGAGCTTCTCACCCTATCTCCAAGGGAGAGCCCAGACACCCTGGGGAGGAAACTCATTTCGGCCGCTTGTATTCGCAATCTCGTTCTTTCGGTCACAACCCACAGCTCGTGACCATAGGTGAGGGTAGGAACATAGATTGACCGGGAAATCGAGAGCTTCGCCTTCTGGCTCAGCTCCTTTTTCTTTTTTTTTTCCTTTTTTTTCCCCCTTGTCCTGTTCAGCATTATGGCAGCAGAATTGTAATCTGAATACCGTTTATGCTAAACACATTTGCTATGCCAAGGGAAGCTTTATGAATGTAAAGCTCCCCTTGATGTCCACCAACTCCTCATTTTTATTTATTTATTTTTGATACAATATTTAACATGATATGATAATAGTGCCGAACCGGACCGGGGGACAGAGAGGGAAAGCGAAGAAGAGAAAAAAGGAAAGAAAAAAGGAACAGAAACATGAAGAGAGAAAAATAAAAAACAATGAAAAATCAGCAGCTGCTACACCTGTAAAACAAAACTGAAGACGATTCACGGCTTTTGTGGGGAATCCAGCCTTAGAAGCACCAGGAGCACCTTTAAGCAGAGAACAAACACACAAACAAACAAACAAAAAACAAAAAAAACACAAGCAGCAGCAATCTCATATAATACACATGTGACCTTAAACCACAGGACAGCACAACAACTGCTTAGTGAGCATGCTACTGGGCTAATGAATGTGTGTGTGTGTGTGTGTGTGTGTGTGTGTGTGTGTGTGTGTGTGTGTGTGAGTGTGAGTGTGTGAGAGAGTGTGTGTGTGTGAGTGTGTGTGTGTGTGTGTGTGTGTGTGTGTGCGTGAGTGTGAGAGCATGAACATGCAATACACATAGATGGTCCCACATAATAACCATGCTTAAATATCAGTGTATAGTGGCACAATCCCCCCCCCCCCCCAGCAATCAGAAGCAGGCCGAGAGGGCCCTCAGACCCAGGCCACCAACAGCCCCCAAGGAGCACAGAACCCGGGAAGCCCACCATAGGGACGACCACGCATCCCCCCAGAAGACAGCAGAGGAAGCCCCTGGACAGAGCCTCCACAAGCATAGGGCAGAGGCCCCCCAGTGACCAGAGGTGGCAGCCTACCAGCCCCGCCAGGCCCCCACCACCTAGACACGGGTCGTGCACCGAAACCGGTCCCCGCGAGCCCAAGCGCCACCCAACCCCCTGGCAGAGGCCCCGCTCAACACCCGAGAGGGCCAGGCGCCCCAGACAGCCAACCGCAGTGGCCCAGCGCACGCCCCAGTGCCCCTGGGCAAGTGCTCCGGGAGTCAAGACGTACCCACAGATGGGTGAGGCCGCGAGCAGCGGGGAGAGGCAATGCCCACCCCCCATCAGGAACAGCACAAGCAGGCCAGAAGACAGCAAAACCCAGACCCAGACCCAGTCACCCCATAAATCACATAAGAAAAAATAAATAAATAAACACATACATCAGCTCAGCTCCTTTTTCACCACGACGGGCCAGTCAGATGCCCGCATCACTGCAGACGCCGCACCAATCCGCCTGTCAATCTCCTGCTCCATTCGTCCCACACTCCTGAACAAGACCCCGAGATACTTGAACTCCTCCACTTGGGGAAGGATCTCATTCCCGACCCGGAGAGAGCATTCCACCCTTTTCCTCGAGAGGGGTTGGACTCTCTATATTTTATTTCCCTGTAAATGAATAAGAAAAAGACAGATCTCGCAGGTCCTGTTGCTGGACCACATGCCAGTTGTCAGTGGGAAGTGAGGCTTTCTCTCACATCTGAATACATTTTTGACAGTACTTCTCTTGCAAAGTAAAACTGCACGTTATGGCACTTCTGTAAATGGTAGAACAGATTTGTCGTGCTCGAACCTTTGATTTCAGCCTTCTTTACAGAAAACATTTCTCTGCTGCTCATATGCTTTTTTTAATCTGAACAATCTCGAAATTACCAACCCATTATCCTTATTTTTACACGCCAGCTCCTCTTCAATAACTTGCCTCCTGTCTGTGTTGCTGCAATACTAGTGAGCGGTGGGGAAGGGGTCGGTTGGGCTCCAACTCGGAGAGAGATGTGCATCTGCAAAGTTCTGTGATAGTCAGGGAGAGGAAAAATGGGCAAACTCGAGGCCTTCTGAGTATAATTATTCTAAGGCAGCATGAACTCTATCAATGTAAACGATTTTATAAAATTCTATTGATATAATTTAAAAACTCAAGATTTCCTGACTTAAAGTAGCTTAAAAGCTGGATAGAATTGCAGTTTTTTCTTATATCTTATAATGCTGCAACTCTAAAAATATTTTGCTCCCCACATTTTGTGTTCATATTTTAAAAGAATAATGCATTTTCTCTTTCTTGATACTGCTAGATTTGTTATTTGACTGACTGGAAGTCTCTGTAGAGGCATCAGTCCGCAGGTTCTCTACAGTATGTTGGCCTCACAGGAGCCAGGCAGCAGTATCTGCAGAGTGATGGTGAGTTTAAGGGCCTTTCTGAACCAGGGGTAAAACAGGGCATAGATCAAAGGATTAAGAAAGGAGTTGCAATATGACAGAAAAAAAAAAAATGCATATGAAGTACTGGACACATTATACTCAACAAGAGAGTAACAATAAAATGGGCAGAAACACGCTAGATATACAACGATAAGAACACCAAGAGTCCTGGCTGCTTTCAGCTCAGATTTCCTTGGTGTTAAAGTCAGTGAATGCTGGAAGCTGACATCTGTAGTGTGAGAGCGCATGGCACGAGCCTGGGACACAGCCACCACAAATACTCTCATATACAGAGCTATGATGACAGTGACTGAAATGATAAAGTTCAAAACAAGATCAACAGCCCCTACAACATAGTTAATGACATGTGTACACTCTCCGAAACAGGAATTACTCCTACCTGGTTGAATTAGATCATCCTTTGTATAGAATATGGCAAAGGCAGCATACCAAAGCCAACAGAGACACACATTGCATTTAATCTTTGTCTCAGTGATTCTGGTGGGATAATGCAGAGGGTCACAGATAGCAACATATCGGTCAATTGATATGAGAATAATGTTACCGGTTGAAGCAGAGACGATAAAAGTGACCAGAAGCACGTACATAGAACAACCAATATCCCCAAGTAACCAACAGCTAGTTCTTCTTAAGATTTCTAAGGGCATTAATAGGAGACCAACTAGAAAGTCTGAGACAGCCAGAGAGAGGAGGAGGATGTTAGTCGGTGTGTGGAGCTTCCTAGAAGGAGATAGAAAAAATACAATTACTTATTAATAATTTCATAAGTTTCACTGAGAGATCATATCAATATCAGTGTTCACATTTATAAAGATGAAACACAAAGATTTGCCGAGAAGTTGGTCTGTACCTGAAGTGGGAGATGGAAATGATGACGAGCAGGTTGAGAGCCACAGTGACCAGGGAGATGGAGAACAGCACGATGTTCAGGAGCACAGCTTCAGACCAGTGAAGTGTTGGCTTCCTGCACGAGCTGTTAAGGAGTTGTGGAAAGCAGAGATCAGCTCCATCCCTGGTCTCCATCACAGGGCAGCTGCAGTTCTCCGATCAATACAATGCACAGCTAATTTATCATTTTTCTATCATCCCACCCCACTTCTTCTGTGGTCTCTGTAGAACATAGGTATCACTCCTCCTTCACTCCACATAACTTCTACTTCTTTTTACTTTCCAACAATCTTTTTTAATCTTCCACCTATTCAGTGAATTTACAACATTTCTCCATTTTTCCTCTGGAAGTTTTCAAATATAATTCCATACAAATCCCTACAGTTGTTGGTGATAAGGCAACTGTCATGAAAAACCTCCTACTTAACCCTATATGTGAATAGATTTAATTTATGTTTAGATGCTGACAAAAACACAGACAGAACCTTCAAATATGCCAAGACACACGGTCGGGTCATGAAACAGGAGTAAAACTGCATATTTTTATGAGCTTTACTATATGTGACAAATACACATGCTCACACAAAGATAAGACAAAACAAAAACATGTTCTAGTGTTTCTGTAATACAAACGTTTTCTGACTAACTGAGGTTTTATCATTGTTAAAACTTATGGTTCAGCTTCTGATAAATAAGACAAATGAACACACTACTGTTGTATCTTTGTTTATTTCCCTTCAGCCAGGAAAACTTCCATTCATGCTGTCCTGCACGACATGGCAGTGACAAGTTTTCTTTGGGTGACTCTTGCTAGTAAAACAGGAAAAGGCATCTGTTGTGGACATAGCAGGAGATGGTTAAGTGGTTAACTACTATGAGTATGGCTGAAACCATCAATTATTATTATTATATTATAACATGTGCTTTATAAAATAAGGAGTTTGTGCCATTGAATGTCTGTCTGTGCCATATGCAAGAAGAAAGAGAGTAAAGTGGGTTTTAAAACTTTTGTTATGAACGTATCATGGGCCCCTCTGAGCACCTATGGGTTCCTGTCAGTAAGAAACCAATGTTTTGATTCAAACCTTTTTCATACCAAGGTTGAAGTTCAAGGCCCAATGGAAAGCTGCTGACACCTGTTGGTTCCTTTGTTTGAAATCATGCATTCAGGCTTGATTATATAATTGACGACTCGATTCCCGGCAACATTCTACTGCAAATTTACATTTTCCTCAAGATATTATCATAGTGTAGAGAATCAAAGTTTTTTGTTTTCATTAGTCTTTCAGAACAGAACAACTTCTCCAAAACGCACACAATTGTGAGCTGCCTGTACATTTCCTGGGTTCGCTGACACCTTGCCAACACCAGATTAAATTAGATTAGATTAGATTAGATTAGATTAGATTAGATTAGACTCAACTTTATTGTCAAAGAGCAAGTACAGGTACAAGCCAATGAAATGTGTGGTAGAGCAGAACCTTGACACATTGTCCAAATTACACCGTGTGCCTTGTTGTTGTCCGAATCATGCATATTGTTTGAGGTTAGGATGAGCTCTGTCTAGATAATGGCAAAAACGAGGCGCCGGCTTCGGACAGCAGGTGCGGAAGAGAGATTGGGTTTGGGCCACGTACGCATTGAATGATTCAGGAGTGTATAAAAGATTGTCACAAACTGAGGTCCAAGGGAATTTCCGGGCATTCTGAAATGTGCATATCTCTGTGACGGTCTGTTCAATAAATTCCCCATAAGAGGATGACCACGGTGATCCTTTTTCTCCACAACAAATGCAGTTAGACTCCAACCCGAAGTGCAAAGGTGTGCTTTTATATATACAGAATAAATAATATGTACATAATATACACAGAATATATACAGAATAAATATATCCACTATATATACTATGTAAATAAGTAACTGAAGATTAATAAATTAAATAATTAAATATAAATATTGCATAGAAAGAGTGAAATGAAAAAGAACAGTGCAAACCAGAACGAGTGCAAATGGCAGTGGAGTGCAAGATGGTGCTATTGGGTGGGAGGAGAAGAGTGGGTGGTTGGAGTAGAATGGGTGGTTGGAGTAGAGTGGGTGGTTGGAGTAGAGTGGGTGGGTGGAGTAGAGTGGGTGGGTGGAGTAGGATGGAGGGCTGGTGTAGGGTGGAGGGATGGGTAGAGTTCAGCAGGATCACCGCCTCGTGGAAGAAACTCTTCTTGAGCCTGCTGGTGCGGGAGTGAAGACTTCTGTAGCGCCTGCCGTATGGGAGGAGGGTGAAAAGTTTATTGTTCGGGTGGGAGGAGTCTTTTATAATGTTCCTGGTTTTACCTAGACAGCGTCAATGGCAAAACCATCTGATCGATGCTGTCCAGCTGTTTGCCGGTGATCCTCTGGGCAATTTTCACCACCCGCTGGAGTGCTTTCCGGTCTGATGCGGAGCAGTTGCCGTACCAAACTGTGATACAGTTAGTGAGAATGCTCTCAATGGTACAGCAGTAGAAGTTCACCAGGATTCTAGGACAGAGGTGAGATTTTTTAAGGCTCCGCAGAAAGTAGAGGTGCTGTTGTGCCTTCTTAACTAGGATGGAAGTAGTTAATGAAAGCCGAATAATTGCACGCCCCACTTTTCAGTTTTTTATTTGTTAAAAAAGTTTGACACATCCAATAAATTTCATTCCACTTCACGATTGTGTCCAACTTGTTGTTGATTCTTCACAAAAAATTAAAATTTTATATCTTTATGTTTGAAACCTGAAATGTGGCAAAAGGTTGAAAAGTTCAAGGGGGCCGAATACTTTCGCAAGGCACTGTACCTTTGACATCACCTGCCTGTTTTCCTGGTCAAAGCGAGCGTAGAAGTGGTTGAGCTTGTTGGGGAGGGAGGTGGAGCTGGTGGGTGGCACAGTGCTGGGTGGTCTGTAGCTGGTGAGTATCTGTATGCCCTGCCACATACGCCGGAGGTCAGATTAGTTGAAGTGTTCTTCAACCTTCAGTTTGTAGCCATGTTTGGCTTGTGAGATTCCCCGTCTCAGGTTGGCCCTGGCTGAGCTGTAGGCCTCCCGGTCTCCAGACCTGAAGGCTGCATTTCTGGCTTTGAGCAGAAGGCGAACCTCTCTGTTGATCCAGGGCTTCTGGTTGTGGAAGCTTTTTGATTGTTTTTAGTGATGTCACTCTGCCCACACACCTATTGATATAATCCAGGACAGAGTTTGTGAAAATGTCAATGTCAATCAGAGAATCTGTGGTGGACTGAACGAAGAATACATTCCAGTCTGTCTGTTGGAATTGCTGCTGAGGAATGGAATCAGCACCCTAGGACCAGATCTTGATGGTCCTCATTGTAGGTTTGATCTGTTTGATGATGGGGGAGTATTTGGGGAGCTGGAACAAAGAGAGGTGAGCACAGTGACAAAGGTAGGGAAGTGGAGTGGCTTTGTATGCCTCAGCCACGCTGGAGTAAACATGATCCAAAGTTCTTTGTCCCCTTGTTGAGCAGGAGACGTTCTGATGAAACTTTGGAAGAACAGTCCGTAGATTGCAGTGGTTAAAGTCCCCAGCGACAATAAAGGCCCCATCCGGATGCAAGGTCTGCAGTTTGTTGATGGCAGCATAAAGTTCTTTCATGGCTACCTTAGCGTTAGCATCTGGTGGGACATAAACCGCAGCAGCAACAATGCAGGTGAACTCACGCGGTAGGTAGAATGGTCTGCACTTAATAACCAGGTACTCCAGATCAGCAGAGCAATGGGTATCTACCACGGCAGAATCTGTGCACCATGAATTTTTTATTTAAATGTATTGACCTCCAACCTTGTTTTTACCTGTGGCTGCCGCATCTCTGTCAGCACTGAAGATGTGCGCCCCTAAAGCTCCACCACGCAGTTCGGAACAGCGCTGCTAAGCCATGTTTCCGTGAAGAACATGAGACTGTAGTCCATGAGCCTTTTCTGAGTCAGGGTCCAGATCTTGAGTTCGTCCATCTTATTCGCCAGAGAACGTACGTTGGCGAGGAAAATGCTAGGGAGCGATGGCCGATGTGGATTTAGCCTTAGTTTAGCACGGAGACCCCCGTGTTTCCCCCATCTTTGTTTGCGACAAAAGTTACCGGTCGGCTGGATGACTCCGTAACATCTCGGTGACTACCAACTCAAGTGGGAGTTCGTCAAAGTTGAATGGATGGTCCAAAACTACGTTATTGCTTCGATAAAAAATATCCAGAAGTGACTGTCTGTTGTATGATCGGTTCGTCCCACTGAATCAGATGAACACACAGGAGAAAACGATAAGCACTAATTTGCTAAATCTAGTCAGATGCTGAGCCTTGTGATGTACCCGCGCTGCCATCTTGGTCTAGAAGCTACTTGGGTTGCCAACCAGCAGCCTCTCCTGGTTGCTGCACTCACCTCTAAAATTCAGCTTCCATACTTTTGAGGTTCTTCCTTTGGTGTTAGCCTCCTGCCTGACATGCAGAGGGCGGTTTTGGCCATGATGCCACCGTACTGAACTGGTCACATCTACCAATACTCTCACACTATGAAAACATTAACAACAGAGATCAACAGTTCCTGCAGTAGGCTATTGTCAATTACAAATGTACACACTCCTATGCAGGAATTAAATCTACCTTGAATCAGTGCATCCTTCAAATAGAGAATCCTGTAAAAAGCAGCACAGAGCCAACACAGGCAGACGCAGCATTTGAGTCTTACGATAGTATTTGTGGTTCAGTAGTGCAAAGGTTGCCAAATAGCCACATAGTGGTTGTTAAAGACTGAAACTGTGTCACTGTGTTATACACAACCCGGAACCTTTATTTATTAACCCAGGGACCCCCAGGAGCGCTTAGAGATGTACCCCGCCTGGTTGACATGTGCTGCTCCCTGTAAGGTGCTTCCTGTTTATGAGTGCTGTTGCAGACATTAACCCATTGGCGCCTAAAGCACCTGCAAAAAAGGCTGCTCAATGCCTAAGCCAGTTTTTAGAAAAGGTCCCCAATGCCTGAGGGTTTTTTGAACTAAAAACAATTAATTGAAAACACCTAAGAAAAATTCAATATCTCAGCCTCTGAAACACATAAAGACATGAAATAAGTTGCATTTTAAAGGTTAAATTCTCTGCTTTTATTCCGTCATGTTCATTCAGCATTAACACCAACACATTTTCATTAAAAAAATGAAAAAGATGAGTCAATACACACACAAACACACACACAGACACACACACATGCCCACTACTACACAACACTACTTTCTCAGAGCGTGGTGCATGAAGCACTCGCGGTGCAGGGGGATATTGCACTGCCTGCATCCCATCAGTGTAGTCCCTGGGCGCTTGGTGTTCTCTTTGGCACACTCCCTGCAGGTCTTTCTCTTTTCACTGATCTTGGCCAGATCATGCCCAGCTGAAGCTGTAGATGTAGATGGGCTGGTGGGGAGCAGCTGGTGGGGAGCACTTCTTTTGGTCACGGGGACGCACAGCTCCATCGTCAAGTCCTCCAACCAGGCTTTGTAGTCAACCTTCCTGTATTTCCAGGCATCTCCTCCAGCAGATCTGGCTGCCACAAAGGAATTGTAGCATGTGACGGACAAAAAATAAAAAAACAGCCTCCTCCACCACTTCAAAGACCTGTGTTCCAGTGTGTAGTACCCTACCATCTGGTCGAGCAGGTCTACACCCTTGATATGTAGCTGGTAGTCAGCAAGGCAGGCTGGCACCTCAACCTTCACCTGACGCTGATCCTCGACCCTCCTTTTCACAGTCCCCAAAGCCGGGGTCATGGTGGTTGGACAGGACCATCACTGCCTTGGTGTCCTGCCACACACACAAGGTCAGCTTATCCTGTTGAGCCACCCGATACTGATGCCTAGCCATGCCAGCGTGCTTGCTGAGCTCTTTGTTTTTTGGTAGGCCCCTTCTGTTTGCACGAACCGTGCCACAAGCCTCAACCCCCCTTACTTTCAGGTCAACGAGCAAGGGCACACTGGAGTAAAAGTTGTCCATGTAAACAGACAGGTGTGATCCATAGTATGGGCTGACCAGGTCGGTGACGATACGGTGCGCCAGGTTGAGCTCCGCCTTGCCCTCTATGGCCCCCGTATAGACCTGAAAGCTGGTGACGTAGCCAGTTGTACTTTCTGCCATGACCCATACCTTCACTCCCCATTTGACTGGCTTCATGGGGAGGTACTGCCAGAAGGCCAGCCGCCCTTTGTACTTTACCATGGACTCATCCACGGTCACAATACCATTCACCTCATAAAGGGCCTGGTATTGGTTCAAGAGGAGGTCCAAGAAGCACCGCAGTTTCCATAGCCTGTCTGACTTGTCCACTGCAGGATCAGTGTTGTCTTGGAGATGTAAATATCTAAAAATATGAGTGAAGATTCAAAATTCTATTTTTTTTCGCTGGCTGGATTGTATTACTTTTTTTTTTATCAATGTTGGACATTTGGTTCATGTAGTTTTGCTTCATGATTCAGGATAATACCCAATGCTGCTATTTATTATACTACTATTACTATACTGTTACCAAACTATAACTAAATCATAATCATCATTACTATTATTATCATCATTATTATTATTATTATTATTAGTAGTAGTAGTAGTAGTAGTAGGCACCACTTCAGCTACATTACTGGCCATGATAGAGATGTCATTGCAAAATAATAATATCAGCAATAATAAAAATGAATGATAAAAAAAAACTTCAACATATCTTGCATTGTGCAGTTATGCTGTATACTTCAGTGACACGACTTCTAAAACATAGTTGTCATACTGCAGTAATTCGCAAATAACGAATGAGAAGTCGTCAGAATGAAGCGCAAGAATAAATAATTACCTCCAGATCATGTCGAAACGATCTCGTGCCATCACTCGGGCGACATTTGTCTGATACAGCCACTTGCTCTGCCTCCAGTAATCCCGGCGAGTTGGTAGTTTGATTATTCCAAAAGTTAGGCAGAGACCGATGAAAGATTTCATCTCCTGCTTTGACACGGGGCTCCACTTCTAGTTGGATGGTGTGTGGCCGCGCGCCTGATCTGCATATAAATTTGTCTGTGTCACCAACATATCCCAAACTTCATTAGTGAAAATATGCGAGAACACATCTAAAGGACTTGCATCTTCAGATATTGGCACCTTCAGCCCCGGTGTACGAGTAAACTTTTGTTGACGTCGGGTGCGAAATCCAGCGGACTGCCAGTCTACTTGAAAGCCAACAAATTCCTCGTCCTCGTCCTCATCCTCTCCAAACAAATTCCACTCCTGCTCTCTATCTAAGGGATCTTCCAGCACATCTCCTACTATCTCTTCCTCTAATAAATTCTGTTGATCATTCCCTTCCAACTCCACATCACTTCCATCACTGTCACAGTATGTCTCGTTAACCGCAGCCATTGTAGCCGAGCTGTCAAATTAGCTACAAACGCACTATTGCAGAACAGGCTATGACATTGTTTGACGTGTTATTGTCGACAAATCACATAACATATTTTTGGTCACATGGTCTTAAAAAATCGAAAACACCCACCTCATATGTATTTGAACCAATTATTGTGCATTACATGCTGCATGCGTCTTGAAAATAATGATAAATAAACAATGTTGCGTTATGCAGCTACCGGCGTTAGGGACAATGTTGCGTTATGCAACAACCGGCGCTAGGGGCAATGTTGCGCTACGCAACATCCGGCGTCAATGGGTTAAGTAAAGTCTGTTCACCGTTCAAAGAGTGCGCCCATTATTAACCTTCCACGGTTATAACAGTGGGCTGTTGATATAAGAACAATATTTCCAAGTGAAGCAGACACTATATGAGTAATCAGGTAACTATAAAAAGTGTCGACATCATATCCCCCCAACAGGTAGTTTTTCTGAAGATTTCTCCCAGCAACAATAAGAGAACTGTCTGAGACAGCCAGAGAGAGGAGGAAAATGCATCAACTTCCATCCCCCTTTCTGCCTTTACCTTCGCACATGACATGATGCACAACAAAGACGCATCAGACCCGGCTCAAAAAGGGATATGTGAAAGAGGCTGTTGTCTCCTGTTTGTTTTCCTGTTCTCTGTCACAACATTTTTCCTAGGAATGGTTGGCTGCTGAGCAATGACTCATGTAACCACGAGTGAAGCTGGTTTTCAGAGCAGTTTTCAAACCCACACTCCAGATAGCCAGTCCCCCCTGACTAAAGACTCCATTGTTTAATAAGACCTCATCTGCTTTGCAGTATTGTCTGTTGAGCAGCTTGTGCAACATTCTCCATTGCACTTCAGCTTCAGCTTCAGGGGCTCCTGAACAGTCCAAGCAGTTAACCAACCAGTCCTTTGATTTGTTCTCATTTTATTTGCCTTGTCTGGTTGTGTAATATGACTTTGTAAAATTTTTCAGAAAGGGATTGTATAAACAAAGCTAGTCTTTAACAATATCTCATTACATGCTGACATTCGTCTGTAGCACACTTAGCATTTTTACAATAAAGCCTAAAGAAGATGGATGAAGACAATGTTGTAACTTTGCACTAAAGAAATCTTTATTTTACTTTTAAGGAAATTACCATGGAACCAAATAAAAGAGTTGATGTTGAACATTGTTAAGCAATTATTTTGAAACTTGGGCCCATCTAGATGCTTCGTGTCCAACGCTCCAGCAGTTTTAAGTCCTCTGAAAGCTTCCTTTCAAAGTTTTTTCCAGGGTAAAAGCCCCCATAAAATGCTTCCAAAATTGCTCAGTTTGTGATTCTACCTCTTCTTTCTCGTTCAAGGTCACGGTGTTCTTCAAATCTGCTAAGCTTTCCCACCACCTTCTCAGTTATCCTTTTGTCTGCTATCTGCCGAGAATTTGCTCTGCTAGCTCCTGGTTGGTCTAGTTTCTGCCACTATCTAATTTGATGCTTGCAGAGCTAGTGGCTTCTGCGGTTAGCTCTTGTTCAATCAGGAGCATTGCTTGCTGAATGCTAAAGCTCCCCGTTTGGTGTTGCTTCTGCTGTGTTTTCTGCCTATTCTGTTATAACTTGTCTGCCAGCCAAACAATAAGCAAAAGTATCGGTTACAGTGAAAAACGTTTCCGTGTAGCCGTAGCCTCAGTGACAGACCACAAGCAGTACGTGTCGGCAACAACACCTCAAGTAGCATCACACTCAGCACAGGAGCCCCGCAAGGCTGTGTGCTCAGTCCCCTGCTCTTCACCCTGCTGACTCACGACTGCACACCAACCTACAGCACCAGTCACATGGTGAAGTTTGCGGATGACACCACTCTGGTGGGTCTCATCACCAAGAACAATGAGACCCACTACAGGAAGGAGGTCGACCTTCTGACCACGTGGTGCAGAGACAACAATCTCCTGCTGAATGTCAGCAAAACAAAGGAGATTGTGGTTGATTTCAGGAAAAGTCACACCTGCCACTGACCATCGATGGTGCTGCTGTGGAGCGAGTTAGCAGCACCAAATTCCTGGGGGTGTACATCAGTGAGGACCTCTCCTGGGCCACCAACTCTGCATCACTGGCGAAGAAAGCCCAGCGGCGCCTCTACTTCCTCCGCAAACTCAAGAGAGCAAAAATTCCCACACCAATTCTGAACACTTTCTACCGGGGAACCATTGAAAGCATCCTGACCAGCAGCATCACTGTGTGGGGCGGTAGCTGCACTGCATACAGCATGAAAACACTGCAACGCATTGTGAGCACAGCGGGAAAGATCATTGGTGCCCCACTCCCACTCCCCTCCCTGCAAGACACATACACCACCCGCCTCACCCGGAAAGCAATCTCTATTGCGAACGACACCAGTCACCCTGCACACGGACTGTTCAGCCTCCTTCCCTCTGGAAGAAGATACAGAAGCCTCCGTTGCCGCACTGCCAGACTCAGGAACAGCTTCATACATGAAGCTGTCAGGAAACTGAACTCTCTCCCATCACTCCCCCCAGCCAGATCCTCCAGACTGACTGGAAGCTGAACCCCTCCCACACACACACAGCTCAGCCCCCCCCCCCAGATACGCACACAAAAACACTCAGGACTCTGCAACAAAGTGTCTTCTGCACTTTTATCACCTTTAATCGCTGTTATTATGTTCCATACTGCCGGTTTGCACTACTATAACTTTTTTATCACTTTATTATGTTCCATACTGCCGGTTTGCACTACTATAACTTGTACATAACTTATATTGTACATACCAACCACACTGCATATTTGTTTTTTATATACATTTTTATTGGCTCTTCTAGTTTTAGCTTAGTATATATCTGTGTGCCCTGAATGTTTACTTTGTATCGATATATCCTGTCCTATCTGTTGTGCCTGTGCACTTTATATGTCACCGTGGGAGTGTGTGAAACGTCCTCTCGATTCCCTTGTATGTTTCGGCATGTGAAGGAATTGATGATAAAGCAACTTTGACTTTGACTTTGACTTGACTTATTCAATCATTAATAAATTCCCAACAATTATATAAGCATTTATCAAATCCCTCCCACATATTGGTAGAGTCATCAATTATATGATTATTTTCTCATCAAGTTCAAGACCCTGTTTAAATTTGACTTTGTTTCCATTTATCAGATGTTTGTTTCTCTCAAGATAACAGCTCCAAAGCCTCTCTACAGTATGTTGGTCTCACAGGAGCCAGGCCGCAGTATCTGCAGAGTGACAGTGAGTTTAATGGCTTTTCTGAACCAGGGGTAAAAAAGAGCATAGATCAAAGGGTTTAGACAGGAGTTAAAATAAAACAGAAAGATCAAAAAAGATGCATATGTAGTACTGATCACATTAACATAAAGGAGTGAATAACTATAAAATGGGCAGAAACATAAAAGATACACAACTACAAGAACCCCAAGTGTCCTGGCTGCTTTCAGCTCAGATTTCTTTGATGATCTCCCTTTATGATGGAGAACAACAACTGTGATGTGAGAGCGCATGGCACGAGCCTGAGACACAGCCACCACAAATATTCTCATATACAGAACTACAATGACAGTAACTGGAAATATGAAGGTCAAAACGAGATCAACAGTTCCTGTAATATAGCTGATGAAAAATTTACATTCTCCAATGCAGGAATTACTCCTGCTGGGTTGAATCAGTACATCCCTTACATAGATAATGCTGTAAAAAGCAGCACCAAGCCAACACAGACAGACACAGCGTTTGACTCCTGCCAAAGTGATTCTGGTGGAGTAATGCAGAGGGTGACAGATGGCCACATAGCGGTCAACTGATATAAGAACAATGCCTCCGATTGACGCAAAAACAATGTGACAAACCAGATAACAGTACAGGGCACACATAATATCCCCAAGAATCCAGCAGGCTGTGTTTCTAAAGATTTCACCTGGCATTAACAGGAGACCCACAAGAAAGTCTGAGACAGCCAGAGAGAGGAGGAGGATGTTAGTGGGTGTGTGGAGCTGCCTGAAAGGAGACAGAAAAGCAATTATGACCCATAAATTATGTCAAAATATCCACAATGAAAAATGTACATAATCACATAATGAAAAAATAACATTTTATATTTCTGCAATTTAAAGTTCTGCTGAGCGGTTAATTTGTGCCTGAAGTGGGAGACTGAGATGATCACAAGCAGGTTGAGAACTACTGTTATGAAGGAGATGAAGGACAGCACGATGTTCAGAAGCACAGCCTCAGACCAGTGAAGTGTCGGACTTCTGCAGGAGTCGTTGAGGAGTTGCGGAAAGCAGAGTTCAACCTTGTCCTGGATTTCCATCGTCAGACCGCTGCAACTCTATGCTCTCTGACCAGAGTCAACAGCTGATTTATGTTTTTTTATGTGAACACTCCTCTCTCGTCCATAGATCTCCATAGAACATTGTTCACACCCCCTCCTTCACTGTACACACGTCTTGCTCTCCAAATGTTCCCCTTCACCCCCTGAAAGTCATATGTATTTCTTTATCAACCACCTATACCATACCAACCATGGTAACCATGTCAACTCTTAAGTCCCACCAGTTATTGACTTTCACATCTGATATTAACATAATGCTCATACTTTTCATCACATATCAGTAAAAAGGTGGACACCAAGAAAATGAAGAGATGTAATCAATACTTTTAATCATGTAAGACTAAAAAGCGAAGTGGACACCAGTGTGTAAAGGAGATCTTCTTATTTCCCCATTTTCAAAAAATCTATTTAAGGTGAAATACAACCTGTTCTTATGTAGAAATGAAGACCATCAGCATATTTTCCAAGTGTCCAACAGCTGAGTCAAACTAGTTGAGCCCATCAGTATTGAGCCTCTTAAGCAGTGCAGGTCACTCTCATCCACACTCACAAAGTGTGGGCTCAGATGCCCTATCTGTTTGCTCATATTCATTACATTACATTATATTACATTACATTACGGTCATTTTGCAGACGCTTTTATCCAAAGCGACTTACAATAAGTGTGTTCAACATCGGTAGGCAAAAGAACTTCAGGTCACAAGAAATCATAAGTGCATTTCCTTCCAAAACCAAACAGCTAAGAGCATAAGAGTAAGTGCAGTAAGTTAGGTACCTGGACAAATGGGAAGACAATTTAGAAAACAAAGACAATTCAGAAAACAAATAAGTGCGTAAGGAGCTAGGACGAAGCAGGTGATGTCCTAAGAGGGCGGATCTGGGTAGTGTTTCCTGAAGAGATGGGTTTTCAGCCTGCGCCGAAAGATGGGCAGCGACTCAGCTGTCCTGACATCAGTCGGGAGATCGTTCCACCACTGGGGTGCTAGAACAGAGAAAAGCCGTGACCGTATCGATCGTGCGCAGGGACGGCTGAGTGAGGGGGCAGCCAGGCGCCTGGAGGCCGCAGAGCGAATTGGTCGGGCGGTGGTGTAGGGCTTGACCATAGCCTGAAGGTATGAAGGAGCTGTTCCTTCCACTGCCCTGCAGGCTAGCACCAGAGTCTGAAACTGGATGCGAGCAGCTACAGGGAGCCAGTGTAGAGAGCGGAGAAGGGGAGAACTTGGGGAGGTTGAACACCAGACGAGCAGCAGCTTTCTGAACAAGCTCCAGAGGTCTGATGGCAGAAGTCCAGGCGGGAGATGACAAGAGCCTGAATGAGCACCTGCACTGCCTTGTCGGAGAGGAAGGAGCGAATCCTCCGGATGTTCTAGAGGAGGAATCGGCAGGAACGGGTCACTGATGTGATGTTTGGCGAGAACAACAGTTGGTCATCCAGATTCTTCGCGGTCCGAGTTGACGTCACCACGGAGTCATCCATGGTGATAACCAGATCTCGGAACGGGCATCCCTTCTCCAGGAGAAACACCAGCTCAGTCTTGTCCAGGTTGAGCTTAAGGTGGTGTATCGACATTCACCCCGCTGCGTGCCTGGCAGACATTCATTTAATTCCACTTGTCTCAGGCCCTGTTCTCTGAATCTCTACAATAAATCAACACTTGCAGTCCTTGTCCCACTCAGTGCTAATTGATTTTGGGGCAGATGAGAGCATTTTATTTAAACAGTTGGGCTTGCTTCTGGAACCCTCGAGTTCACCTTTGTATGCTAACGCTTTAAATGGGAAACTCCTCGTCAGGGTTACATGTATTACTGCCCCATAAATCTTATCTCTGGTAATCATAGTGAATGCATCCATTTACACGTCGTTGAGTGTCCTCTTACTCTCCTGGTTTTGGGAATACTTGGCTTGTGAAGCATTCCCCACACATCGACTGTGGAAAGAGGAGAATAACCGTCTTATCTGTCTATCTGAGTGTTATTATGATTTAGCCTCTGTTTTCAGTAAACATCAGGCCCTGTCCCTGCCACCCCACCATCCATATGCCTGTGCAATTGATCTCCAACCTGGTACCCCCCTTTTCTAAAAGCCGTTTGTACAATCTGCCCCTTCCTGAGCAAGAGGCCATGAAAAAATATATCAAGGAGTCCCTGACATCC
This sequence comes from Odontesthes bonariensis, assembly GCF_027942865.1. Taxonomy (NCBI): domain Eukaryota; kingdom Metazoa; phylum Chordata; class Actinopteri; order Atheriniformes; family Atherinopsidae; genus Odontesthes; species Odontesthes bonariensis. The sequence goes on along the minus strand of NC_134517.1, from coordinate 31,565,252 downwards.
GGCATTATTCGCCCCTCTTCCTCACCTGTGAGAGTTGGATTCTTCTCTGTGAGCAAGAAGGATGACATACTTAGGCTACAGCTACACGAAAACGAAACGAGGGTTTTTTTGAAAACGGGTAAGGAAACGATTTTGACCACACAGGGGAGCTTCTCTGTCCAGATGGAAACGCAACGCTTGCTGAAAACGATGCAGTACACACGAAACACCTCTAGGTGCGCTGAAAGCCACCCCCACCGGTTACACCAGAACAATAGAAGAAGCAATGCGCATGCGTGTACGCCCCTACTTCTACCAGTGCGAAGCTCACATTGTTCCTTCAACAACGCCGCTGTAGTTAGCATGAGGCTAATGATGATCCCTGTCTGTCCTTGTTGTGTTGTCTGCTTCTTCCGGATTTTGAATAGAAGCCGCTTTTTGTTCTGGTCACTGACGTATGTGTATACATCACTGGCGTTGGCCATGTGGCTGTGACGCAGATGTAAACAAATTCGTTTTCGCTGTAACAATGGAAACGAAACGACGCCGTTTTCAAATCTTCCGACTCTGGAATCCGTTTTCAAAAACTATCGTTTTGGGGTAGTGGGAACGCCGGCTCTGTGTGGCCGCGACAGCGAAACGATAAGAAAAAGTATCGTTTACAGTGAAAAACATTTTTGTGTAGCCGTAGCCTTAGGCCCTGTATTGATTTCTGTGCTCTCAACAACATCAACCTTAAAAATAATTACCTGGTCGGGCATTAACCTCCCTCGTGGTGCCTCCGTCATTTGAAAACTCAATTTTCATAATGCCTATCACCTTGTTTGCTACGAGTGGGGAAACTTCTTTTACTTAACTAGGGTAAACTTCTGCAGTCTTTCAATCCCTTGTTAAAGGTGATAGAGAAAGGTTGAATGGGGCATTAATCCTTGTTCTTTGATGTGATATGTAGCCCAAAAAAACTTGGTTGGGTCTGTAATGGCTCAGAACCTCCCTAAAAGGCTCTCTGAAACAGCTATGTTACTATGCTGGGTTTAGACTGCGTCGTTTGCCCTTATTGGCGTCGTTTCAGAGCTTATCTGGCAACCTCATTATGAAATGCAGGTAGGTGTTGGCGCTATTCGGTTGCCGTTGCTTGATTGGCTGCCCTTGCTCTCACTGCAAACAGAGCTATAGAGTAAGGCTACGGCTACACGAAAACGAAACGAGGTTTTTTTTTAAAACGGGTACGAAAATTCTTGCGACCACACGGAAACGCGCTGCTGGTCCAGACGAAAACGATGAAACGATGCAGTACACACGCCACTGTGTCACGCCACGCTGTGAGACAATAGAGAAGTGTTAAAATTGGCTCACAGCGTCAACATGTGACTGACGCAAAAACGTTTTAGCTGTAACAATGGAAACGAAACGAGGCCGTTTTCAAACTTTCCCACTCTGGAACCCGTTTTCAAAAACTATCGTTTTGGGGTAGTGGGAACGCCGGCTCCGTGTGGCCGCGACAGCGAAACGATAAGAAAAAGTATCGTTTACAGTGAAAAACGTTTTCGTGTAGCCGCAGCCTAATACACTGACTGAAAAGAAAGCTCATCAGAATCAGAATTCGTTTTATTGCCATTGTTAGTGAACAGTGTTCACTAACTAGGAATTTGCTGCGGCGTAAGGTGCAAACATGTAACATAGGATATAATAATAAAAAATAAAGAATGAAAATATATGAATATAAAATGTACAAGCTTGTACAACAATACACAGAATCCAATATACAGAGCAACAACAGTGCAGCTTCATTAGTGCAATTTTAATGATGGTAAAGTGACTGGGGCAGGTTATGAGGTGATTATGAAGTGTTCATAAGTCCAACTGCAAGGGGGAAAAAACTGTTTTTGTGACGGGAGGTTCTGGTCCGAATGGACCGAAGCCTCCTGCCCGAGGGGAGTGGTGCAAATAGAGAAGGGTCAGCTGTGATCCGACCTGCTCGCCCCATAGTCCTGGAGACGTGCAGCCGATCACCTTCTCAGCGGAGCGCACAGCTCGCTGCAGTCTGTCTGTCCCTGTCGGCACTGACCCTCTACTGAGCAAAATTCTGACTGAAGCCTCCTCGGAATCGTGCAAGCTTTGTGAAACTGTACTCCGTGAAATGCGCAGCACAACGGAAAAGTCGGCGGTTGTATGTACTGGGGATGCTGTTAAAAATAAATAAAAGCCATTGATCGCGAACATTGCTTTCCGGGGGAAGAATATGTAACGATCATAGTCCGCTTTCACAGCCTTGGAAGGCTCACCATTTCCTGTTTCTCGCCGAAGGGGCGTGTCTGAAACGGGGGGGGGCTGTGGATTTGGGTGGGTGGTGGGGGGATTGCTGAAAAAGTGACGTCACTTTTTCACAAACACGGATTGGCACTTTTTCTGGGGGATATTCAAAAAAGGGGGAGTACTTGAAACAGAGGTTCTGACACTTGCTGGCACTTCGTGTGTACTCCCCACAGCGGGGAGACTCAGAACTAACACCAAAAACGTGAAAAAGACGATTTTGATTCTCTATCCCCTTTAATGATGTCCTCCAGGTTTGTGGTGGTCTCTCTGGATGATATCCTGATTTTCTCTTGCTGAGCATAAACAACATGTCCACCTGGTCTTCAAAGGCTTCTAGAGAACAAACTATACATTAAATCTGAAAAGTGAATTTCATGGTTCTTGTATATCCTTTATGGGGCTTATCATAGCTCAGGAGGGGCTCAGGATGGATCTGGTTGAGGTTACAGCCATGTTGGACGTTGGACTGGCCATTCCTAACTAACAGAAAGGAACTGTAATTTCTTTTGAGATTCGCCGGATCTTCATGAAAGACTTCAGCTGTTTAGCAGCCCCTGTCATTGCTCTAACCCCCTCGACGATCAAAACGGCCTCAGCTGGAATTCAACAAGGAACCCCATTACTGTGATGCGACAGTGCTTCCCACACCATACTTCCCTCTTTGGTATGTTGGTAATTTAGAATTCATTGTGATCCTTTTCCCTCCAGAACAGTTGATACAATTCCAGGGAAAGCCACAAGACTTATCAAAACTATCATAAACAATAAGAATTTAATGTCAGTATACACAGTGTTATTGCAGTTGGCATAACCATCAACATTACCACCAGTTTCTATAAAAGCAGTTTTGAGCAAGATCTATAACTCCACTTGACTTTATCAATACAACTGACAATATCAATAAATGTTTAAAATACTTGAAACAGTGATTGTGAATGCAGAAAACATTAAAACATCAGGAAAATGAGAAAAACATTGAGCTCATGCTCAGCGCTGCCAGGATCCTCTTAAGGGTCCGCAAATAAGACCACACCACCTGAAATGGTCTGAAATCTTTACACTGGCTGCCCGTCCCACTCAGAATTGAGTACAAGATCTCCCTCCTCACTCATCTAACCCCCCAATACCTAAAATAACTTGTCACCCTCCAGACCTCCTCATGCACCCTCCGTTCTGCAACCAAGAGCACCCTCCAAGCCCCCAGAACCAAGCTCCGCACTATGATCGGGCCTTTTCCTCTGCAGCTCCGAGGCTGTGGAACACCCTCCCGACCACCTGAGGGCCCCACAGACTGCAGAGGCTTTTAAACAAGACCTAAAAACTCACCTTTTTAAGAAAGCTTAGTGCTGAAATATCTTTTATAGCACTTTAGATAGATAGATTATTTATTTGTCTTTGCAGAAAAGTGTTCTGTGCCATTGACAGTGCGTCTGATACAATTACAAAAAACAAAAATACACAATAAGCAAGCACCCCACCCCCACCCCAGGACAAAAAAGACAGGATGACATAGAACAAAGAACAAACCCCTCATATTTTTAAATAGAATACAATTGTAAAGTGCAGTTATTCAGAGACCAAGTGCAATGGGTTGTCAAGGTACAATTTCACAGTCCCTTATTTAACAGGGATGTACTGGTGGGTATAAATGATCTACGGGCTCTGTTTGTCTGGAATAAAGGCAGCCTGAACGTCCTGCCTGAAGGCAACACCTCATATTTCTGATGTAAGGGGTGTGACACATCATCACAGATAGTATGTGCCTTCTTTACCACCCTTGCTTCAACAGTCATGGCCATGCTGTTAAATGGCTGTCAGGCAATCTTGCTGGCCATATTAATTATCTTGTGAAGCTTGTTTTTATTTGCTACTGACAGAGAAAAATACCAGGCCACAGAGCAGAAACATAAAATGCTCTCAACAAAAGAATGGTAAAAAAGACGCATCATGTCTCTTTCGACTCTGAAATTCCTTAGCTTTCGCATAAAATAAAGCCTTTGCAGCCCCTTTTTATAGATGGCATCGGTATTCCAAGCCCATGTTAATTTGTCATCTATTATTGTTCCCAGGTATTTGTAATTCCCCACAACCTCAACCCCTTCCCCATTTATGACCATACTCTGGTGGATGTGACTCCCCATCCTGAAATCTCCTTTGGGATTGTTAAAATATATTGTTAAATAAGTGCAATACAAATAAAAAATGTCATTTTTGTTTTATTTACTTGTTGCTGCTCAGTCATTTATTGGTCTCTGTCGAGTTTAAATGTTAGAATGGCTCTGGATCTTAACACCTTTGTCTCAATATTTTAATGGTGTGGTTGGTCGACCTGCCCCCAATGTGCTTCTTCAGTGTTGGGGTCAAAGTATTGGCGGATGAAACATGTGCCTTGTATTTACCTCTCATTGTATTTAGAAAATCATTTGCTTAATTAACCCAATTCTTTATTGAAAATCCCTCCCGCCAAGCGAGAGATGAGATCAGAATCAATAGAGGTTTATTTGAGTCAAGACAGAGAAAATTGTAAGTTCTTTAAATAGCTCTTCATTGGCAAATAAGTCAAATAATCCAGTGTTACAGCAACAACTGCAATTGCAAACTCACAAGATACCAATCTGATGGCATCAGTGGGAACCAAGCTCATTCCAAAGACCTATCCGTTACACTCAAGGAAACCCCTTAGATGTTCTCTGACCCTGCACTGACTGGTCAGAGCTCTTATGCCTGAATGAGGAGGATCAACAACATATTATGCAGGTGGTTATAATGTTATAGCTGATTGCTGTAGCAGAGACATAGAAAGAAGGCCCACTTCACTGCTAGCCATAGCAACATTGCAATCCATACTGGCACAAATTTCCGAAAGAGAAAGCTGTATGAAATGACAAAAAAGCTGAGTCAGTCATCTTTAATTTCTTAAAAAGATGGATATATATCACTACATTTTATGTGGGCCCTTGTCTCTGTTATATTATGATGAGACGTACAATTATCTTAATGATCCTGCTGGTCAGTTTGTTATTAAGTGATACAACACAAAAACAGCTCAGGCAACAAGGAGCCTAAGGAGTCGATCCGGCCTGAAAGCCATACATGCCAGCTCAGTCCTAAAGAAGTCCTTGGAAATGCGTCAGCTGGACAGTCTGACTTTCAAAACATTTAAATGTACATCTTTGGGTAATAGAAACAGAAATATCTCCTGACAGATTTCCTTGACTATCACGTCTCACAATAACCGTTTGAGCGGGGGTCTTTTGGGAAGCAGAAGTGCTGTAAAAGTACCACTGAGCTGTCACCTTTTTACAGTTTACCTGAAAGCAGAGTTTTCTACTTGCAATCACAGTATGTTAGTGGTCCATTTTTTGGTCTCATAGAAATACCAGGCTTTGCTTAAAGCTTTTGGGCAAACAGGTAATGCTTTTCGGGACTTTTTCACTAAAAACAGCTGCTGCAGACAAAAAGGAATTAAACAAAACCAAGAACTGTGAGTTGCATGCAATAAAACAATGTGTTAAGACACTGAAACATTGCATGCAGCTCAAGGGTATTACAGCATTATGCAATGGTTCTCTGTGGATATTAATATTTGACTGATGAAATAGGAAAAGTCCATTGAAAAGGTTCAGAACTTTTTCAGGTGAAAAAGAAGGCAAACTTCAGTCATTCTTGCATCAGTTTGTGTGGCAGCTGCATCATGTGTTTATTCCATATCATGTTTTTCTTAACACCTTTGATTGCAGCGACACCTCCGAGAAGGAGACGTCTTCATGTGACACTCATCCATGCAGGTGTGAACAAACTTCCTGTCTGGAGGGGTTCAGCGTGCTGCAATTAGAGCAGCTAATGGGCTACAAAACTCTGTTCACAGAGAAGTGCATTTAACCTCACGGGACTTCTGTGTGGTTGTGTGGGTTTCTGTGTAATGGGGCTGCTAATGATCACAAAATACAGACACATTTCAGAGGTTCACTCTGACATCTTTAAAAGTTTTATAATACTGTATATATACAATATATATATATATTATATATATATTATATTATAGTATATAATAAGGATGTTTTTCAAGTGCTTCTTAATTTAGATCCTATTTGTGACTTCCTGTGGTTTATTCAAAACAATATTTTAAACATATTTGACTGAAAGTCTAATCTAATCTAGTATTTCAAAAGACGCATAAAATAAAACACTGACTATGTGTATTGATTCAATAACTGCTGCTGTATCCTCGGATCAATAATAAAGGGGTGAACCTGACATTCTAACTCAAGACACCAACTAAAGGTAGCTGATGTAAGCATACACCTATTCACATTATCTTTTGCCAGACTTCTCAGGACCAAAGACAAAAAAGGAGCATCAACACTGTTTCGAGGAAATTAAACCTCATAGTCGACAGCCAATACCAGTTAAATCAAATGTTTCCTGCAACAAGCCACAAAATTGCTGTGCATAGTAATCATTTTCAACCGAGGGATACGTGTTCAAGGACAACATGCTCTACTTCTGAGTTACATTCAGTTAGTAACATAACACCAAAACATACTAAAATGAAAACCATCACGGTTAGGATTAAAAAAAAAAACTTCTCCTAAAGACTCCACTTTAATAAATCACATGCAGTTCCTCCTGTGGCCACTAGAGGTCACAGTCTTGAAAAGTAATAATATATGTGGCCCACATGAACAAATTGTCTTACACTAACTTACTTTGTCGCTAACTGGGCTCTGCAAGAACAAGAGCACAAATGTCATCAACACTAAACATATGGTGAACTGATTATAAGGCAGAAAAGCAATGGCACTCATTTAAAAGCAAGTTTCTGTTGGCATGTTAGTGTGAGTAAAACATTCACACAAGTTTAACTTTCTTTTATTTTCAACAAACCTCTGTAATAAATATTTATTTATATATTATATCTTTAGGCACCCGTCTCCTACTGTAATCCTGTGTTTTCATTCAGTTACTGTACCCATTGTGTTTGGGTGCTTTGATGAAAATAGCTCAGAATCAGGTCATTTAAAAGCCAAACCAGAGCTAAAAATTGAAATTACAGCCATTATCGCTACACTAGCGACTCAACCGTTTGATAGTAATGATGCAAGTACTGTAAATATTAATGCAGTGATGACAAATTACCTTCATTTCTCTCTTTTGTTAAGTTACGGTATTATTGTACGTTCATTTTACAGTGCCTGTTTAAATATATATGTACATAGAATATATAGTCGTGTGAAAAATGAAATACACCATCTTTTCATCTCCAAGGTTTTAAGATATAATAAAATAGCATCAATTATTATTGGACAAAAACCAAGACAAAATGCATAAGCAGTGTTTGAAATAAAAGTCCACCCCATGAATTAAAAGCTTGTTGAACCACCTTTCTCCAAACGTGCTTCTGTGCATTATGAGCAAACATCTCCACTTTGGTCTGGTCTGTCCAAAGCACATTGTTCCAGAAGTCTTGTGGTTTGTTCAGCAGCAGCTTTGCAAACCTAAGCTGTGCTGCCATGTTGTTTTTAGAGAGAAGAGGCTTTCTCCTGCAGCCCTTCAGAACAAGCCACACTTGTTCAGTCTTTTTCTAATTGTGCTGTCATGAACTTTAACCTTTAAAATGCTAACTGAGGCCTGTAGAGTCTGAGATGTAGCTCTTGGGTTTTTGACCTTGAGGTGAACTTGCTGGGATGTCCACTCCTGGGAAGATTGACAGCTGCCTTGAATGTTTTCCCCTTGAGAATAATCTTTCTTTCTGTAGAATGATGGACTTATAACACTTTGGAAATGACCTTATAACCCTCCGCAGATTGATGGGCAGCAAAAATAGCTTCTATAAGATAATTCCTGATGTTTTTCCTCCTTGTCATGGTGTTAACACACACCTGAATGCTGCAGACAAGCAAAGTGACAAAACTTCTGCTTTTATAGAGGTGCTCACACTTACTGATGATCAATTGACTGAGTGTTTTTGATAAACAACTTTTCTCAGTTAGTCTTGCTTTTTTGCTTTCCCCACACATCTGGCCCTAATGTCCATTTACCACATCTGCTTTTCTTACGTCTCTACACCACTTGTAAAGCGGTGTTTCAGTGTTATACAGAGAGATGCCACTGACAACATGTTCTAAACCAAAAATGGTAACATCGTGCTTTCCATTACAATCGGATTTCTGGTGGACATATCCTGCTGCTGTTTGTTTGCATGACACATTACTGAATATACACACATAATTATGAAGTACAACTGCAGTAATGATCAAAATGCATCAGCAGCTGGTGCATTAGTTTGCAAAGGAGACTACTATATGCTGAACAAACTGTAGTGGGTAGATGAATGATTGAGTTAGTGGACATGCCGAACACAGCACAGGTTTTTCTTGGTTTTTGCCAGTTTGTTTCTATCCCAGTTGTCCATTCAGTGCCTCATTTCAAGTTTATAACGGTGGCAGCAACTCCTTTCTCTGTTTGGACTTGTGTTTTCAGGAGCACCTGCCACTGCAGTGCCTTTAGTTTTGTTCTGAAATAAAAGTTTATCATTTTGCACTAATGTCTGCCTTAAGCCTGTTATTCTGCATTTTGATTCAACAACACACACTTATGACAGTGTGTTCACTGTACACCAGTGCTGTTTGCAGGTTGCAATGCTTCACAATCTGCATGCTATTACCAACAGGCAGCAGCAAGCACCAAGCGACTGTATGTTTTCCTGTTTATGATACATTACTGTACAAAACTGCTTAGGAACTGCAAACTCACGAGATACCAATCTGATGGCATCTGTGGGAAGCAAACTCATTCCAAAGACTTCGCTGTTACACTCCAGGAAACCCCTTAGATGTTCTCTGACCCTGCACGGACTCAGCAGAGCTCCTATTATTTTTGGATTTTATTTTTATTCAGTTATGTAAAGCACTTTGGTCAACCTAGGTTGTTATAAGGTGCTCTATAAATAAATGTGACCTTGACCTTGTGCCTGAATGAGGAGGATCTACAAAATATTATGCAGGCGGTTATAATGTTAGAACTGATTATAGCTGATAACCCTAACCCAGGCATCTTTCATTTCTTAAAAATATGGATATATATCACTACATTTTATGTGGGCCCTTGCCTCTGTTATATAATGATGAGACGTACAATTATCTTAATGATCCTGCTGGTCAGTTTGTTATTAAGTGATACAACACAAAAGCAGCTCAGGCAACAAGGAGCCTAATGAGTCAATCTGGCCTGAAAGCCATACATGCCAGCTCAGTCCTAAAGAAGTCCTTGGAAATGCGTCAGCTGGACAGTCTGACTTTCAAAACATTTAAATGTACATCTTTGGGTCATAGAAACAGAAATATCTCCCGACAGATTTCCTTGACTATCACGTCTCACAATAACCGTTTGAGCGGGGGTCTTTTGGGCAGCAGAAGTGCTGTAAAAGTACCACTGAGCTGTCACCTTTTTACAGTTAACGTGAAAGCAGAGTTTTCTACTTGCAATCACAGTATGTTAGTGGTCCATTTTTTGGTCTCATAGAAATACCAGGCTTTGCTTAAAGCTTTTGGGCAAACAGGTAATGCTTTTCGGGACTTTTTCACTAAAAACAGCTGCTGCAGACAAAAAGGAATTAAACAAAACCAAGAACTGTGAGTTGCATGCAATAAAACAATGAGTTAAGACACTGAAACATTGCATGCAGCTCAAGGGTATTACAGCATTATGCAATGGTTCTCTGTGGATATTAATATTTGACTGATGAAATAGGAAAAGTCCATTGAGAAGGTTCAGAACTTTTTCAGGTGAAAAAGAAGGCAAACCTCAGTCATTCTTGCATCAGTTTGTGTGGCAGCTGCATCATGTGTTTATTCCATATCATGTTTTTCTTAACACCTTTGATTGCAGCGACACCTCCGAGAAGGAGACGTCTTCATGTGACACTCATCCATGCAGGTGTGAACAAACTTCCTGTCTGGAGGGGTTCAGCGTGCTGCAATTAGAGCAGCTAATGGGCTACAAAACTCTGTTCACAGAGAAGTGCATTTAACCTCACGGGACTTCTGTGTGGTTGTGTGGGTTTCTGTGTTGTGGGGCTGCTAATGATCACAACATACAGACACATTTCAGAGGTTTACACCGATAGTGAAAATAAACCTCCTTTAACAAACACTGATCTATGGAGAGATAAATGTTCACACCTAAATGATGTGCTCATTAAGCCAGCACAAACATGTCCAAACAGAATTCACATCACCTTCAGTCAAACAGACAAACTAAAGTTTGTTTCAGATCTTTAAAAGTTCTATAATGCAGTAACATTAAGGATATTTTTCAAGTGTTTCTTAATTTAGATCCTATTTTGGACTTCCTGCAGTTTATTCAAAACAATATTTTAAACATACTTGACTGAAAGTCGTCTAATCTAGTATTTCAAAAGATGCACAAAATAAAACACAGACTATGTGTATTGATTCAATACCTGCTGCTGTTTCCTCGGATCAGTAAAAAAGGGGTGAACCTGACATTTCAACTCAAAATGATTGCTTATGTAAGCATACACCTATTCCCATTATGAAAAAACATTATTAAAATTTGGCTCATAGTCGACAGCCAATTCCAGTTGTTTTTTGTCATTTATTTTCTATTTTGAGCAATACTACGTATAATTACGTATCTTTTATAATAAGTAAATGAACAGTTAGAAACACATCAACTATCCTGAAAGAGCACACATTCATTCATACAAGAGTGTCAAAAATCTTTATTATAACCTTTAATGTAAAAACATCAAATATGCAGAAGAAATGTCTTAGCCAGTTAAACAATGACCAAATGTTCAGTACTTTCTTTTGTGCCGTACATTAAATGTAAATATATACTTTCAGTTTCAAGGCAAAGATATTCAGACACAGCCAGGACACACCAGCCACTGCCATCACTTGATGTCACCCGATTTGCTGAATATAATCCTATTAGTAAGTAAAGTCAGTAGTTTTATGTTTCCCATTCCCTTCTAAACTTTCTGATATGGGATTGTAGTTATCAATCAAATACATTAGATTTGTATGTTCACGTTAAAATCTACAACTGGAATTTGGGTACAGGTTTCTAACACTTATCACCTGTTTCTCAGGCCCAACTCCCGGTCTGTAGCAAAGACTTAAGACTAATGTTGAGATAAGCATCAGGTGTGATGGTGTGTTTGAAAATAAAAGCATTCTCAACATGGAGTCCAGAGGCTACCTGTGCACATTAGATCACATGTGAGAAGGGATAAGTATAACCATGTGAACAGGGCATGGTAAAACCAAGAACTAAACAGGAACTACAAACCAAGACATGAGATAAACTTAAAAAACTGATCAAACTAAAAACTAAACAGGAACTAAAAACATGGCAAAAACCCCATGGACATGACAGTTTTCCAGTGAAATTATGATTAAAGTAATCCAGCTGAACGAGTAGGAGTTTTAGATAAAGCACAGTGCTGAGCTGCAGATGTCCGGAAGTCACACTTCATGGATGCAGGTGAACTTTGGTCCGTGACCGGATTCGTGCGCATTTCGGACACCTTTTCTCCACAAAGCAGTGTTTGTGAAAGCATGTCTTGCACACTGTGAAGAGGGAAAAGATGTTAGAGTGAATGCATTTAAGAATTTATACAACAATAGTATAGCTGATTTTCCCCCCAATATTGCAATAATAACAAGGAAAGAGGATTGGTTAACTGAACTGTCCCCATCTGGGCTTCACTTCTCCTGATGCAAAATATTGCGTGCGTGTGATTTTATGCCTAAAGGATGGTGTTCCTGAGCTGAGAACACAGAGCGATCGTCTGATCGAAGAAAAAATGTCCAACATGTGCAACTAGATTGTTTGTTCATACCCCCTCATGTGACCCATATTGCCAAGTAAATGTGTCTCTAGAACACATCAAAGTTAAATCATTCTCAAATGTTTCCTGCAACAAGCCACAAAATTAATTGAGGGATACGTGTTCAAGGAGAACATGCTCTACTTCTGAGTTACATTCAGTTGGTAACACAACACCGAAACTTACTAAAATGAAAACCATCACGGTTAGGATTAAAAAGACAACTTCTCCTAAAGACTCCACTTTAATAAATCACATGCAGTTCCTCCTGTGGCCACTAGAGGTCACAGTCTTCAAAAGTAATAATAGCTGTGGCCCACATGAACAAATTGTCTTACACTAACTTACTTTGTCGCTAACTGGGGGCTGCAAGGACAAGAGCACGAATGTCACCAACACTAAACATATGGTAAACTGATTATAAGGCGGAAAAACAATGGCACTCCTTTAAAAGCATGTAGGTGCTCACCTTTACAGCACTTACACAGGTCTCTCTGAAAAGGAAAGATGATATCTTTTTCTCGACAAATCTCGCAGACAAAACCTCGGGCCAGACACAGCTGTGTGGGAGAAGTCAGAAAAAAAGTTTTCAGTCTTTGAAGAAACATGTTTTTCATCTTTCATTCTTTGGGTCCCTCGTGTTCTGAACAGTTTTCTGTGCTGCGAGATGTGTTCAGCCAGAGACGACAAGACTTTGCATGTTTTATCTGTGAAAGCATTTGCCCTGGAAAAGCCTTGTTGTCATAAAGATTAGATCAGTGTAGATTCAGTTGTTTTGTTTTTTTGACCTCATGATGAAATTAAACATTGAATTTCACATGTACCTTGAAATCCCTCCTTAAAAGCCTTGAGCCATGTGTGATGCATTTATTATGCATTTTATTATTGTGTCCTGGTGAACGTCCATTCAACGGTGCTTCAGACTGACCTCACAGCTTTCAACGTGGTCGATGGCAGAGTGCAGCACCGCTCGGACCGACGGCACCAGCTGACCTTTCTTTACTCTCAGGAGGTCGTCCATGGAGAAGACGAGTGGCTGATCCATCAGGTGCACAGGAAGCTGCTCAAACTCAGCCAACACCCTGTAGCACAGACACGTGAGGGCACAGTCACATAAAAATGTTCACTTCAGACAGAAAAAGCCCCCCTCCCCTCAGATCTTTGGGTCTTTTATCAGTTGTTTGTATCTGTTTGGTTTTTTTTTTGCATTACTTTGATGTGTTTTAGTAAAAACTGTGTAGTTGTGATTTGTGTTCATGCTCTTCTGCTTGTTTTGCATCATTTAATGGCTCTTTTGTTCCTTTTTTCAGTGATTTCCATGTGGTCTTAAATAAAAAAAAAAAAAAACTTTTAGCAGTCGGTTATAGAATATCTGACAATGACATGAATAAAACATATCTTCAGTGTTTATTTAGGCTGTTGTCCTGTCTGAAACCACCGACTGATCAACCTTTAAATGTAAGTAGGAAAGTTTAATATCAATGGATACACATTTTTCCTCTTCATCACCTCACCGTAACATTTAGCTTTGTTAGCAGATTCTTTTTTCAGCCTTTGTGTTTATTTTATTTTATTTCTAACTACTTTTACTCATTCTGTACACATGTGATGAGCAGATAAATTGTACTGAATTTCTGTTGAATTATTTGGCTTAAAGCGATCATTGTATACTTTTCATCATTCTTGTCATTTTCTTTAAGTTGTCTTTGTGATGTAGCAGCTTTCAAATCCTTCTGATGGCAAGTTTTTATGCACAAAACAGTGGTATTAACTCGTGTCAGTCGTTGGTTATTTATTTATTTTTATTTATTTATTATTATTTAGCAATAATCTGAATTGAAACCACCCAGCTACTGGGGAGTACGAGCCAGTGTATTTCTAGTGCTGGTCCCAACCCCGGATAAATGGTGAGGGTTGCGTGAGGAACGGCATCAGGCGTAAAACGTGCCAAATCGATGATGCGAGATTGACTCGCTGTGGCGACCCCTGATAAAGGGAGAGGCCGGAAGAAGAAGAAGAAGAAGAAGAAGAAGATTCTGTATTGAAACCCTTAAGCTATTAAGTTAGCTTTTGTGCACAATATAATATATTTTTGCAATAGAAAGAGAATTCTGTTTAATGTCATGTGGAAGAGAAAGCGAAAAATTCTACCTTCCTGATAATCTGCAGACTTTCAGGAGCTTTTTGATGCCCATCAGCTGTTCCTGGAGCTCCTGTTGGAAGCATGAAAAAGAAAAAATATCTGATTTTTTTAATATTATTTTTGTTTTAAAACCATACCAACTTTATTTAGAAAGCACTTTCATATAACCATTGCTGAAACAAAGTGCTGTAAATCAGGAATAAAATTTACATAAGACAGAAAAACAAATGATAAAACAATTAGAAACAACCAAAACAGAAAAAACATTGAAAACAATAAAACAAATCAAATCAATGTCTCATACTGAGCCGAAAGCCAATGAGTAAAAGTAGGTTTTAAGACAAATTTTTAAGACAGATTGTTCCACATTTTAGGAGCAGCAATGGTAAATGCTTTGTCCCTTCTGAGCTTCCGTACATCGGCTTTCTATGAAACTGTCTGTCAGAAAACAAGAAGTACTGCAAACAGATGGTATGAAGAAATATTTCCGTGATCATGTAGGTTTTAAAAGATTATCGGGTAACATAAATCCACCTATAACAGAATTCTATTGATGTGATTAGAAGAACTTGTCGTCTAATCAACATCTTTTAGGTGCACCCGGACCATCATTCAGCCTCCAAAAACTAAAAGCACTTTGTAACAACACAAGTTTGAAAGAAAAATTATACCTAACAACATTTTATTAATACCATCCCAGTCTACTTATCACTTCATCTCTGTTTATTCTTTTGATGATGTTTTGAATAAACTGACATCCATGCAGTATATACTTGTATGTACATGTGAAGCAGTTTGCCTCAATTCAGATACGAAATTAATTAATCCGAATTAATTTAGTCTTCTCACTCTGAACTTGTCCAGCTCTTTCACTTTGCTGCACAGCTTCCTGCCCACAGAGGTCAGGTCGAACAGGGGCTGCTGCCACACCGATTCCAGCAACTGTTTGGAGAAATCGCTCACAGAGTACCTGCAATATCAGAGAGACCGATTTAATCCAAAACTCATCTGTGTGTCATGATTTCACTCTCTGAGCTGAGCTGTTAAAAAAAGCAATATGGAAGTACCACAAGCATTTTCTGGAATGAATGAAATATGGCCAACTATGACGTACAACTGTCCCTAACTGTGTGTATTTCATTGGGGAGAAAAATGAGTAAATTAATAGATTGATACTGGTTTCAAAGGCATTTATGTGTTACACTGATTGTGGATAACAGTGTCAGAGTCATTCAAGTTTCAAAATCAGTGTTTCCTTGGTGATTTTATTACTTGCTGAAGTCCCAGCAGGACAGAACTCGTCCAGGAATCACAGCCTCAGAGCCGCTATGGCAACAGACGCAGAAATACCTGCCAAAGGAGTTCAAATGAGCTAATAAGGAAGTAACAAGGGGTGGATTTGTAAAACAAGTATTATTATTCTGCTCACCTGCCGAGGTATTCACAGTACCGGAGTTTCTTGATGTATCCTGATGGCGGACAGAGACAGAAATCAGCCATGTTTTTTTCAATCAGTTTGTACCTCTGATGAATATCGTGATCTCGAGTCTGAAGAGTAAATAAATAAATTGTTTTAACAAATAAACAATGTGATGGAATCCTGCATTCTGTCAGAATATATGTAATTTTTTTCCCTTTAAGTCTCAATTTTCATTTTCAAAATTAAAGTTTAATTCATGTAATATTCTATTAATGTCATGTTCATGCCACTTGGTGCATTTTCAATTTGGATTTTTCTTTGTTAATTGATCCATTGTCTCAGACAGTAAAGAAGTCCCTGACCTCAGTGGAAGAATCTGGTTCACTCGTTTTCTCTTTTTTTTTTTTGCTTACATGAAGCTCCCTAACTGTTGCTACACGGTGTCCTTTAAATCTTTAATTAGTTAATGAATTAAAGATGTCTGAATCAGTGTCGTCCACTCACTGGGCTCCACTGCTGTCCCACAGCCTGCACAGAGGAAGTGTTGCAAAGCCACCACTTCACTGCGTCTGGAGGAGGAACACAAACTCAATCAGCTGTAAATGAGCTCATCAATGTCTTCCCAAAGTAAAACATTCCACTGCCGCGTTGATGTGTTTGTTGATATTGTAACGTCCTCAACACCTGTGTGTTGGCTGAACGGTGAAGATGATCTGGAAACGCGGTGGTGCCCAATTCAGAGATCCTCTCATCCTGGTCCTGAGCCGGATCTCCTCCGTCAGGCTGCCGCTGCTCACTGCTACACCTCCAGTACCCGGCAGCTAGCAACGACAGTGAGAGAAACATTGGCAAACTATTCCAAATGATAATGATAATGAGACAAAACTGTTCACAAGTTTTAATAGATTCCAGTAAATCAACCCTTTTAAAAAAAGGCCTAAAGATTAAAAATAAGTTACTGGAAACTGATTAAAGAAAATACTGATTGGGTAATGTAATAGCATTAAAATGGTTTTCCAATACATAAAAAAACATGTTTTCATAGAAGCTGGAATGTTGTTCGAATGTATTTGTATTACTTTAACTTCATTTTTGAGGAACTGAAAGATGAAAAACTGGTGGAACGTCACACTGTTTATATGTCTAATTGGTCAGTAACGCACAAAGAGCATTCAAGAGCTCTCTGAAAACCACACATCATTAACAGATTCAAAGATACCAGAGAAATCTGAAAAGCAAGAACGGGTGTTGGTGGTATGTAGGCTCTCAGGCAGCACCGCAACAACATGCAAATCATTGATCACTTCAAGCAGAAACGCTGCTGCCCCAACTTATTTTGACTCAGATGAAGGAGAAAACTGTCAGAATGAAAATTTATTTGAATGCACATGACGTTAGTAGCTCGCATATTTGGGATGGCACCAGTAACACTGAAAATCACATCCAGGTTTTGGAGCAACACGTGCAGCTATCCACATGATGTCTTTTTTAACGACATCCTTCACCAACACCGTGATAAACACAGCAGCATGGCTCTGTGCTAAAACACATCTGGTGTTAAACTATCCAGCATTATGAAATAAGAAATATGATGAGATGGCCGTGCAAAACTAAGCAATCAAAACCCCATATTAAGCAAGACTGGAGAAACATTTCACTCTGATAACTCCAACAGAATGTTGTTGAAATAAGAGCTGATGCAACATGCTGCTGTCCAATTTGTTTAAGCTGTTAAATTCAAAATTAGCAAATATTTTTAAAGATAACTATTCATTATCTTGTCTTTGTATGATTATCAGTTAAATATACTGTCACACTGTCACAACTTTTGGGGAAACATTGTTTCCACTTGTTGTTGTTGTGTCTCCCGCTTTGGAAATAAACACAGTTATCAAAGAGCTTAGATTATTTGCGGCTACTGTACATGTTCGAACCTCCTGAAGTGAGCTCCGGAGGCTTTGCCGGCCACGCCGAAGCTCATGGGAAGGAAGCCATCTCCTTTTGAACTCCAAGACCAGCTGCTGGGCCAACCACTCTGCACTGGAATTAAAGGGGACAATATAAACAGACTTCAGACATCCCAAATCAGCTCTAAAATGTAGATTTTGGATGCATTTTTACTGATAATTTCCTCTTACTTTCTTAGAGAATCTGTTGGCATCAGTGTTGTGTCAAGTCCACTGTCTGAAAGTCAAACACACACGTCATTCACACGTAATGCAGTAAGGTTTTTACATTTCAGTAACTCTATTCCTCCAAAATCATTGTCTGGTTATGTGAAATTACCGCTGTAGGTTTGTGAAAATGTCTGCTGAGTGAATAATACTGACTGAAGTTAGATCATTTACTCATAAATGTCCGTGCAAAGTCCCCTGCTGGTGATTAATAAGAATGCAGGTTTGGCTTAATTTTCAGAGCAGAGATTTTGCCACTTTCTTGTTTATCATTATGAGATATATACAGAGTGTCACAACTCACTTTCTTTAGAAATAAGCAGTTATTTATGACAGTGTCTGGAGTTTGTCTTCAAGTCAAAAACTAAACATTCAAGCAGACTTTTTTACCTTCAAAGCCACTGTCATTGGAAAGCACAGAGAGAGTCTTTGATGGATGTTCGGCCTCTTCATTCCCCAGTTCCTGATCGTCTTTACCATGTATGCGTTGGTATCCATAAGAGAAGTGTGTGTCTGTGTGTGACATCCTCATGTCCTCGTCTGAATGTCTGCACTTGTAGCTCATCTGTGTAGCATCCCCTGTGCTGCAGCCCTGTGCATCTTTGCGTGCTTTACACGTGTGTCTGTGTGGCGGACTGTCCTGCGCTTGCGAGCCTGTGCGACTCTGCATGCACATCATGCAGTGTGTGGAGTGGTGAATGTCCATCGTGGAAGTCCGTTGATCAAAGCTTAGAGTCCACTTTGCACCTTCCAGCACTTCCAGGACCATGTCCACCACGATGAAATGAGCGTTTTCCTGCACACAGTCAATTGTACAAACAAAGATGCTCTTTATCAGCATTACCACTGAGGGCATTTCTGCTGCTGCTGCTGTTCAGCCTCATCTTATATTGTAGACATCACATCACAGTTCATATTTCATCATATATAACACTAAAAAAAGTTAATTCAAAAGTGGGCATACTTTGCTCTAGACACTCATCATTTATGAGATTTTGTGCTTTTTTTGCTTCCACAGCACATCTTATTTAGGAGAAGATGAAAAAAAAACAATCAAACATACACATTTTTAATCGTTTGTCCATTGGAAATTTGAATAAAAGGTTTTCATTGCACATTTAAACAGAAATTCTGTGATAGAAACAAATTATTGTCACTATTGTGTATTGAACAAAGTGCTCAGTTAAATCTATTAGGCAAAAAGCTGATTCAACTTTATTTGAAGAGGTTTTTATGAGACGGTCATGGACAAGAAGGTATCTTTTTTTTCTAATGTTCATAACTTTTGTGTTCATATTTAATTAAGTTGATGGTATTATTTCAAATACATCATTAATATTGTGTCAAATGTATGTCTGATGACATGGCAGGTCTTCATCAAACAGCTCATAAAAGTATAGAAAAGTGCTGGTTATGTTTGCCATTTTATTGTACTCCAGACACACTTTCCATATCTGCAGCTCATGAATTACATGCTAAGCTATAAAATTAATATATATTTTGTGGTCTACCATATTTATTTTTCAACTTGTTTGATTGTGAAAGAAATCATAGACACCAGCATCCACTCACCAGGCCGTACAACAGAGAGGGGTTAAGGTACGTACTGATACTGTTTTGTGTACAGAAATCTTCTGAGAAACTGGGACATAAAACAGATATTCTCCTCCTAATTTCTGAAAAGATGTTATTATTTGATATGTGAATACACTGAAGGCGCTAAAAGAATAAACACACCTTTTCCAGCTCACAGCTGGTCTTGAAGAGGTCTGCAGGGAAAACTGGGATAGCACTGCAACATCTCTCCTTGTTGTGTGTTGCTGAGGTAGAAAGGCCTGACGCAACACAACACACATGTTGAAGAACAGCTTTATCAATAAAATCTACATGAAATCAAATGCTCATTTCTATAATGCAACAAAGGCTTCTTATACTGCGTTTTTGCTGACAGAATAAATATGAGCAATATGCTCATTACTTGCAGTAGTAATGTCACATTATGGTGAAACCTTACAGCTCGACATAAAGACTTCGAACAACAGATACCAAGAATGATACAAATCTATTATACCTGCCGTGTGAGGGGTATTGCAGCTACTTTGGCTGCGCTCTCTGTGCTTCACAGTCAATCTATGCTGACCACCGCGGGGAAAGTAGTGACCACTTTGGGGGTGGGTCAGATTTGATGAAAGAGGAATGCAGCGCTGCTTCTCATCCACCTGGACTGGAAATGAGCCCTGACAGGAGCTCGATTTGGATCTCAGATCCTCCAAACTGGTGGCTGTCAGACTCCGGTCATGATCAGGAGACAGTGAACAAGAGGACGGAGGTGTAGAGTCCGAGCTAGGAGGGATAAGGTTTCACTTTAGTTTGTGCAAATGGATGTGGGCATCACAAAAAAAAACAATACAAAACGTCAAGATCAGATCTTCTAAAAGTGCTTTTTTTAAATGCAGATACAAACAGTTAATTGGTTAAAATGTCACAAAATGTCAGAGCTTTGCATGCTTGATGTGTGGGACCGGCAGTTTCATGTTGTAAGAGGTTGAAACTTTTCAAATACAAATGAAACATCTGTAGCTGAGCTGTTCTTTATTAATATTTACTAAATTGTTTTGCCAATCCTGTATGGTGGTGTGGTGGTTAGCACCAACACCTCACAGCCAGAGGGTTCCAGGTTCAACTCCCGGCTGGGGCCTTTCTGTGTGGAGTTTGCATGTTCTCCCTGTGTATGTGTGGGTTCTCTCTGGGTACTCTGGCTTCCTCCCACTAAAACATGTTAGGTTAATTGGTGTCTCAGAAAAATTGTCCCTAGGAGCGTGTGTGGTTGTTTGTCTTGTGTGGCCCTGTGATGGACTGGTGGCCTGTCCAGGGTGTACCCCACCTCTAGGCTCCAGCCTCCCCGCAACCCCCCCACCCCCCGACAGATTAAGTGGGTATGGAAAATGGATAGATTTGCCAACCCCGTATTGTCCACGTGTCCAAATTGTTGTCATGTCGCAGGGAGGGTGCAAAAGTTGTGAGAAGGTAGCATTTTTATAGACTGTTGTTTTAAGCCTCAGCCTAACCAGCCGTGACCCAAAGTGAAGTTGAAAAGTGAAAAATTGGACAATATTGGGTCTGTTGGCACTCAAACTTGATTCTGTCTGTGGTGTAAACACCACTGTCTATTCCATCCTCAGGAGTTTTTATGAACAAGTAATACTGTAGCTGTGCAATGTCATTTTTCTGACAGTACCACATTATACAAAATGTGAGTAAAAAATAAGCATGTAGCAATTTTGGAGTCTTGTAGTCATTCTTCAGGTTTTGAGCTCGGACTGTGCTGTTTCCACTTCCCATGCACTGGCATGGAAAAATCTTTCTTGACATGCTTGGAGGGGTTAAGAGCTGAAATCTCTGTTGGTTTGAATGTGGTCAGGTTACTTGGCAAACCCCACAGTTTTACTTTTCAATTCAACAGTAAATCTTAAACTCTTAGATTACATGTGGAGGCTGAAAGTGTTAAAGTGTCAGGTGTCCACAAAGAGGGCGATCTTCAGTCTCACATGCATATGGAGGAACAGGTCATCTCCCATTTGAAATGATCAAGTCTACACAGACAGTGTATCAGCTTGAGTTTTACTCAGGCTGTGCTGTGACTAAATCTGTACAGTGATTAGATGATAATACAACAATATTGCTGATATTCACGCCAGTTTCAGACATTTTACACATGGGACAATCCTTTGAATATAAAAGAAAATAAATGCTTTTTTTCAGCTTTTTTTAAATCATACGGTGGAATAATACTGACAATGAGGTTGAGGAATGTCTGTTTTAGGTAAAGTTGCACTTAAGTTGAGTCTGTTTGAAAAAGTCAGTCAAACTAAATGACGGTTTAACCCTTTGAACTGACTCTGACCTGCTTCTCCTTTATCTCTATCAATGAAGATGCCGTTCCATCCACACCTGCCTCACACATCTGTATCCCTGTGGCTGTCAATCTAGATGAATAAAATTACAAAAGGAAAGAAAGTGTGCTGTGGTCTTGTGTCGGATTTTTAAATAGGAAATGTTGTGTAGAGGGACATCACTGTAGAGCTGTTGCATTGCGAAAGATCTCCATCTGGTTGCTATGGAAACTAGTGTGGAAAAAAAGTGTGTGCTGTTAGAAGTATGTAAATATGAACTATCTATAGCATGCAGACTCCACCTCCATAGAGATTAATGAATTTCTACTGAGGTGAAAATGAGCCTAATATTAAATGCAAATGTAACCGGAGAGGGAAACACCCACAAACTGCTTCAGAAGACATTTTGTACATCCAGATTATATGTCTCAGAGAAGAAAGAATACATCTCTCATGGTTGTACATAAATAAAATCATTAGACATTAGAGATAGTTTGGCAGATAGATTTTAAACGGAACTTGAAAGTTACTCTTTCTCCTTTTTATATCGAGGCCATGGCAGATGTAAAGTTCTTACATGTAATCTCTGTTTGTCATCTCAGTTCCTGTTTCTTCACTGGCTTGGGGGCAACCACAAAACTTTCCTGAGTTTAATGTCAAGTATCAGAAATGTCAAACACTGTGAGTCACAAACAGCAAAGTCTACCGCCTGGGAAAGTGTGTGACTTTAAAATAACCTGATCAGGGAAACAAGGCTAAACTGCCAAATGTATAACATTTGAAGCCTGTGAAAGGACATTAGTGATTTGTTTCAAGTGTTGTGCCACAAGAAGAATATTTGCAAAAGGGACTCTAAAAAGAATTGCCCTTAAATTACATGTAAACACATAAATTATCCCCTCAATACCTTGTCATTCCTGTTCATGCCAGTCCAGAAATAATTAGAAAGTGTGTTCGACTCTTTTATACAGACTGATGACAAGAGCCACATGTTTGCTTACAAAAAGCCCCTGACTGGGGGCATTTTCTTTATTACTGTGCACCAAAGAAAATAATCTTTAAGATGGAAAGAAAAAAGAAAAAAATCACAATGGGTGTTTAAGAGGCTCTGTACTTTACTGTGTTTAAAATTTAACAGCTCAGATGTGCTGAGGCAGATCGTCCACAGGATTTGAAATGCTTATCCTATACTGCCATCTAGTGGTGATTCTAAAATAAGACGACACTGGTCATCCCTGTGAATCAACTCTGATTTTTTTTCTTTAAAACATCACATGGTCATGATTTAGTTAGTGTGTCTGTTTTTTTTAATCTTGGTAATTGTTCCATGTTATTCAGTGAAGTGTTTCCATGTTTTCTACTTGCCTTTTTTCCCCTTTCTTCGTTTTTTGTGCTTTTAAAGAAGAGTGAAGATTAATAAACACTTACTTTCTCCACTGTTTGCATCAACAAGCATTTGTCAGCTTGTCACTATAATAAAATCATTTAAAAGATCAACACTTGAGGTGTGTCCTTTTTTTTTCTTTCTCTGTTGTGTCTTAAGTTTGCTTTGGAGAGACAGTTATAAAAACAATAAAAGTGAGATTTTTCATCTTGAGTAAACACTGTGTATTTATACCTTGAGGGATTGGAAGGATCAGTTCCTACTACATGCCAGGATCGCGGCCGGTGACGCCTGGAGATGACCGGACTGCTTCTTCGAAGGACAAAGTTTCCATCCTTTGGTTGAAGCCCAAATGGTTCTTCTCTGTTTGGGGTGTCAGCCAGTCTGGAGTTCCCCTCTCGGCCTGCGAGGATGCTGTCATCCTCACCTTCATCTTTGTGAATATCAGTGACCTTTCCAGTGTTGTTTGCACTAGAGCAGGACTGTGGGCTCCACAGGCAGTGATTCTGCTGTTTCTTCTTTGTGTAAGTGGGAAATGTTGCGTTCTCATCTCCTCTGCTGGTTTCTGGTGGCGACAGAAGGAGAAGTGGGACAGAGCCTGAACTCGCTGTCTGTTGGTTTTGATGAGGAAAATCATGTGGACCTGCAAACAGAAAGCAAGCTCAAAAAGAAAAAAAGAACATGGTATGATCGGACGATACGTATTTCTAACACACACACTGATGTTCTTAGCCTCAGTCTGCCCACATTTCAAGCTGGACCAAGAAAATAATGTGTTTTGCTATTCATGCCACTGGCAGATGTAAAGTTTGTTCAGGTCTGCTTCGACACGTCTGAGAGAAACCCGGCCTAAATGTGTACTTCAGCTCTCAGGTGCTTCCTGTGTGACTATAAGAATCTCGCAATCTGCGTCAAAGCTTCATAAATCTGTTTGGAGAATGTTGTGGCTCTCACCCGTTGGCGTCACGGTTGCAGGAGCTGGTGACTCTGCGGTGTCCACACACCAGCTGACGTACCTGCATCTGAATGGAGGGGAGGACATACCGCTGCAGCTCCCCATCTGCACAGAAGAAAGACAAGGGTTCCCAGTGACGGCTTTAGACAAGACTTCCCTCCTGTCGTAATAAAACACTGCTTTAAAACACTGTTTTATTACGATGCCCACAAGCTTTTGTAATAAATAATGTCATGACCATATCAGAAAATCCAAAAAGTCCCACTTACATCCAAGCTTTCAACCAGCTAACTTTCAAAACCTGTCCTTTTTTTCCATTTGGGGGAAGTTGTATCAGTGCTGCTGCAGTTCTGTATTGCCTTACTCTGAAACTCATCAGGGTTATAAAACAACTTTCAGGCCTTTAAAAGTCAAAGTCTGAAGTCTGAAGGTTGGTGCCTTTAATAGCTCTGACTTCAATATGAATCTTTACGAGTCCTAATGTCTGAGAGTAATCCACAGGGAAGAATTTTAGGACTTGATAGCAATTACTACCTTTCCAAATCAACTACTAGAACTCCCAGTGTGGAGGACTACAGCGATGTTGTTAAATGCTTGCAAAATACGTACTATGAATAAACACATGTTAAATCATTAAGAGGCGTGTCTCTTTGGCTACGGTGCTGCTGCCAGTTACAGGCGTTGTTCACAGCTGAATTTTTTTTATCTATTTGGGTGCTTTGATGAGAATAGCTCAGAATTAGGTAATTTAAAAGAGCTAAAAATTTAAATTACAGGCATTATCGCTTCACTAGCAACTCAACTGTTTGATAGTAATGATGCAAGTACTGTAAATGTTAATGCAGTCTTTTGTTAAGTTACAGTATTATTGTACGTTCATTTTACAGTGCATGTTTAAATATATATGTACATAGAACATATAGTCGTGTCAAAAATGAAATACACCATCTTTCAACTCCAAGGTTTTAGGATATAATAAAATAGGATCAATTGGGGTCAATTATCATGAGATAAAAACAAAGACAAAATGCAGAAGCAGTGTTTGAAATAAAAGTCCACCCCATGAATTATAACCTTGTTGAACCACCTTTAGCATAAAAAACCTGAAGTAATCCTTTTCTCTATGATTGTATAAGTCTCTCACATTGTTGTGGTGGATTTTTTTCCACTTCTCCTTCCAATGTTGCTTCAGTTCTTTGAGGTTTCCAGCATTGGTTTCTGCACAGCTCTCTGAAGGTCCCACCACAGCATCTCAGTCAGGCTGAGGTCTGGACTTTGACTGGACCATTACAACACCTTGATTCTTTCCTGCAATCATCAGCCCTCCACCACCGTGCTTGACAGCTGGTATGAGGTGTTTGTGCTGATATGCTGTGTTTGGTTTCCTCCAAACGTGCTGCTGTGCATTATGAGCAAACATCTCCACTTTGCTCTGGTCTGTCCAAAGGACATTGTTCCAGAAGTCTTGTGGTTTGTTCAGATGCAGCTTTGCAAACCTAAGCTGTGCTGCCATGTTCTTTTTAGAGAGAAGAGGCTTTCTACTGCAACCCTTCAGAACAAGCCATACTTGTTCAGTCTTTTTCTAACTGTGCTGTCATGAACTTTAACATTTAACATGCTAACTGAGGCCTGTAGAGTCTGAGATGTAGCTCTTGGGTTTTTTCCTCCTTTTGTGTTAACACACACCTGAATGCTGCAGACGAGCAAAGTGACAAAACTTTTGCTTTTATAGAGATGCTCACACTTTCAAATGATCAATGGACTAAGTCTATTTGATTAACAGCATTTAGCTGCTACTTACTCTCTTCTGTGAATGCATGACTTAGTTTTTCACACACTGCTTCTACAACTTGTCTTAACGTCCGTTATATAAATTGTGATACGTTGTAAAATGTCATGTGTTGTTCTTCATCTGAGGTTGTGAGACCTGGTAAGAGCCAGATTTTTTTCATATTTACAGATGCTGGCATATACTGATGACTTTAACATTGTTTTATGATTACATACTGATCCATATTTGTTATTGTTCCAGGGCTAAGGGGCCCTGATTGTCCACTTCTGCTTTCAGTTTTTGTTATCTCCACCTGGGAACAATGGACAGTCTTGCTTTGGGGACTTCAGGCTGCACTCTTCAAAGCACTCCACAGAGTATGGAGATAATAACATTTCTATGTGATGCGTTTTCTGTGCTCATTTTGACAGACCAAATTTACAGAAGCAAAATACTTGAAAAAACTGTACATTAAAGTTATTTGATCAATTATAGGATACCCAGCTTTTTACATCCACTTTATGATGAGAAATGACTAAATAAATGTCTCAAAAAAGGTTCCAGTTTACAAAAGAGCAAAAAAAAAAGCTGCCATCAGATATCTGAAAAACCGCCTTTATTGTTGTTATTGTTATTCAAGATTTTTTACCCCAAAATGAAACAAAATGAGATACTAAAGACTAAGAATACCATTCTGTTTAGAATTAGATTTAACTAATGAATTCAAATCTCACTTCAAGTAGCTGGTTCGCTTAATGCTTTAAACAGCTTCCTGTGCAAGTGCACAAGTCGACTGTGATTGTGAAGGATAACATCTTCAAGATATCCCCATTTCAGTTTAACAAACCTAAAAAGGTTCAAGTCCATCGCAGCAGAGAGTGGGACCGACCGACCAGCACACAAAACTCATCAGGCTACTCACCATGTTGTGAAGTCGAAGTGAAGCAGCAGGAAACGTGCTGGAGTCCTGTCAGAGTGGCTGAGACGTGTCCTCGTACACCACAAACTGGCAGCCGCAGAAAGGAAGAGAGGCGGGTGATTATCAGCACTTCCTGTATTCAACAGTATTTTGTGCTTCTTACAGCTGAACACTTTTTCCTGACAGCAAAGAGGCCAGAAATCTCACAGTTTACTGCACAACCCTTTCTTTGAGTAACTCCCTGTGAGTGATCACAAACCTCCCCTAAAGGGATTGAGTCTGGTTTCAGCTTTGTTCTGGAAGTATTTCCAGTGAGAGCAAGTCACTTTAATCAACATTCAACTATGCTTTCATTTTTCTTTTTTTTTATTTCAAAATATGACACAAAAGTCTGGAAATATTTCTGTGCTCAGTATCAAAAGCAGGAATCAAAATAGTAGTGAATGACATAGACATTTGGTTTCCACCCACGTCATCAGAGAAATTCACAGCAGATCATATTCAGAGTTAAAAATGGTGCATCTTACCCAACATAGCAACAGCCATACATTCAACTGCAAAGACTCTATTCAGCAGAAATGTTAATGATGTCTCGGCGCTCAGTGGACTGACACATCAGCTGACAGCTGCTGAAGGTGAAAGAGGAAGTTTATATCAGAGTTGAAAATTTGTGGGTTTGACTGATCCTCATGATACACAAATATAAAATGAAATTCAGATTTCTCTGCCTCCTGCAGTCTAAATGTAGATGTGCTATGCTTTCAGACTAACATGAGAGAGCAAGCAGCTTCTGCAGACAGGATGTGTTACTGGATGTTAATAAATTAAGTTCTGTGCAAAGGCCCTGAGCCCAAACATAAATAGATATACAGCACATGAGTCAATATATGAGCCTTTTTATTCTCCAACACAGCCTGAACCCTTCAAGAAAAGCTCTCTTTTAATTTCTTTAGGTAGTCTTCAGGAATAGTTCTCCAGGCTTCTTGAAGGATATCACAAAGCTCTTCTTTGGATGTGGGCTGCCTTTTGTTCCGTTCTCTGCCAACATGATCCCAAACTGCTTCAGTAATGTTGAGCTCCGGGCTCTGGGGAGGATTCATCCCTCCATCAGACCTGCTGCCACTGATTTTCAGTCCATTTCTTGTGTCCTTTGGCACAGCTCAGCCTTTTCTCCCTGTTTCCCTTCCTTAAGAACGGCTTCTTGACAGCCACCCTTCCATGGAGCCCATTTCTGATGAGGCTTGGGCCAACAGCAGATGGATCAGCTGAAGGTCCAGATGCATCTCTCAGCTCCTGTTTCAGGTCTTTGCATTTCCTCTTTCTCTTGGATATCACTTTCAGATACTGTTCATCTGCTATAAATAATTTTCTTCC
This sequence comes from Odontesthes bonariensis, assembly GCF_027942865.1. NCBI lineage: Eukaryota > Metazoa > Chordata > Actinopteri > Atheriniformes > Atherinopsidae > Odontesthes > Odontesthes bonariensis. Next base: position 31,537,065 of record NC_134517.1, on the reverse strand, counting down.
TTTTGGTCTAAAACTTGTTTTGTTGAAAAAGCTTTTTTCAATTTCCCTAATGTCTTTTTTTTTTTTACATTTTTTTGCAGTCTCTCTCTGCTCATAGTCTTAAACCTGAGTAGAGAGGTCCTGCAGCCAGGTCTCAGAGTAAAAATGATAATGCCTAACAGATATTCTTGCTGCATTCTCAGATATCTAGGTTCATCCATTTCCTCTGCCAGTGATCACACACTTTCGATGATGATCAAGGGAATGATTCAAATTTCTTCCTCCTTTGTGTCCTCTTCAACTCCTTTAGTTTTGGGGTCAGGTACCAGGCATTACTTCGGCTTTGGAAAAGCTCAGTGAGGTGCTCCAACAGGTAAACAACTTTCTTGTTGCCATGGTAAAGCACATTTGCAAATGTAAAATAGTGCCAAAATTACCAGCAGAAATGATTCCAGCAGCACAGCATCCAAACCAAACCATTTTCACAGAGAAAAGCGAATTAGAAAATCTAAAGACTATGCAAAGAAAGACTCAATATGCCCAGAGCTATTGAGGCAACCTGCCACTAGTGCAACGCCAATCTATTGCTTCAACTTTTGGTTGAATTAGCAGATTTTATGGAAAGTGGGTCATTTGGAGCCCTTGGGAAGATGTTTAAATATATATATATATATATATATATATATATATATATATATATATATATATATATGTATATATACATATGTATATACAACAACCTTTCATGAAAAGTGAAGATGTTTTAGGAAAACCAGGACATTTACAAAAAGTGAGAACATTTGGATCCACTCAGGGCATTCTTTGGATGGTAGAGTTTTTGAGTGATTTTTGTCCCTAGGAGTGAGTGTGAGCACGTGTGTGGATGTTTGTCTCTGTGTGGCCCAGTGATGGATTGGCGACCTGTCCAGGGTGTGCCCCGCTTCTCACCCGATGACCGCTGGGATGGGCTCCAGCCCCCCCGAGACCCGACCGACGGACTAAGCGGGTATAGAAAATGGATGGATGGATCTTTTAAGTGCACTTACAAGTACTTTGTGTCTCACCTTACGTAGACAGTGGTCAGAGAGCTACACATACACTCACATCAGAAAGTTGAATAGGCGGGTTCACGTGACACGGTGAGTTTGTGACACTGTGTAGAAAGATGATCCATGTTACACAGACCGCAAACCATGTTACAACACAGATGTTCTGCAGTGAAGAAAATATCGTAACAGAGACTAAATGTCTGATGCAAAAGTGATGTGGTGTAAAAATCCACAACAAAATTCTTTCTTAAACAACTATTCTTTTTTTAAAAAGGTTTTTGGGCATTAGTGGCCCTAGTTTGATAGTGGATAAAGGGTCTTGAGAGAGTGGGGGGGCATGTAGGGGGGGCCCAAGCCAGAACTCGAACCCAAGTGGGCTACAATGAGGAACTACAGCCTCTCTATAGGGGACACACGGTCAACCAGCTGAGCCATACAGCACCTGTGCTTTTTCAATATTTTAGGTTTGAGTTATTTTTGATCAAGATATTCATTTGGCACCTTTCTTAGAGGCTGTTAGATTGACTCACAGGTAAGGAATCCTCTTTGACTCTCCACACTGACAGCGCTGTCTAATGCAGGGAAGACAGTCAGCATGTTAATAGAACAAATTCAATTGTGTCGGTACCATCGAAGCCAGACTTTTAAAATGCATGTAAATGTCGTAGTCTGCCTTAAAACGTATTAAAATGTGTCTGAAAATTGGACTAACACACCCAGATAACACAGTTGCATGTACATGTAATGCATGTATTTGCTCAAATGAGCCTAACAGACAAGTGTAAGAGTATATCAAAACAGCAGCTGCTCTCAATAATTATTAATTAAATTTTCTTTTGTCTGATTGATTAAAGTTTCAGAAATTCTGACTCAAATTCAGGCTATTGTACTAACTTCCAGCGCATATGTACTGGAAGAAGGACGATTGACTCAACTGTGATTGAGTCACACAGAGTAACTACTCAAAAATGCTTCATGCAAACGCAACAATTTAAGGAAATAAGGTCATTTTCTGCTAAGCGTGGGTGTTTGTGGAGAGTCAGCAAATCCAAAGTGAGTGAGGACATCAAAGAGTGAAGCTGGTTTTAGAAACCGATGACTTTTAAGAAAAGTGCACAATTTAAAAAAAGGGTTCATGTAACACATTTTAAAAGATGAGGATAATTTAGCAGAAATTATACTGAATGCATAAACATGCGAAATTTTTGGAAAGTGGAAAATATTTAGATAATCGTGACACTTTTTGAAAGCATTGTATGCCAAAATAAGCCTTTTAAGAGATGTGTCAATTTGAAACACAAAGAGTAGAATATTTTTTTTAGAAAAGTGACACGTTTTTTGGGCACAATTAAACAAGTGAGGACATTTTTTTTTTTAAAACAACATTTTTATAGGGAGAAGAAATTTTTAAGATTTTTTAAAACAGTTTCTTAGAACTAGGTCAACATCGGAGTTAGTCTCAGAGATATGTGATTTATTGAGTCAATAAAGGTTCTCACAAGTGTGCGAGTACAAATATGTGTTAGTACACATGAGGTAATCAGAGATCAGCACTTTAAACCTGCTGATACAAGCTGGTTATGTAATCAGGTGACTCAGCGCTTCCACTCTGCAGTGAAGCTCTCACACACAGACACACCTGCAGCTCAGAGCCGTTTCTGTCTTCTTATCAGAGCTGAAAAACCTTGATTATTTTTAGGGATAATCTAAAAAATGAATAATTTCCCCCCTGTTTTAGCATCAGTTTCTAACAGTAGAGCTGCATTGTCAGATTTAGCACAACATTGAGCAGTCATCCAAGGTTCCAATCTGCTGAAGGAAGGTGGACGAGCAGAAAGAAATGTTTTGCGTATGTACCTGAATGACTTTTAAAGTCCTGTCATTGATATCTTAATATTTTATTAGTGTAGTAGACAGCTGGCAGGCTGCACAAAGACGCTCTGCTGCAGGCTGAGTCTTCCGTAACCTTCAGTTGTTCTGCTTCTCCTACCTCGGTGTTCCTTCGCTCAAACCTCTGAGCAGGAATCACACACGATTAAAAAAAACGATGCAGTGAAAGAACTTCAAAATCACCACAGAGGTAGCTGGGGACATGTAGAACAAGAATCTGGTAGAGTTTGCAGAAAACAACTGGAATTGATTTTTTTATGAATTTTTTAATCTGGCCATACACATCATGCATTGGGTATGATTTCAGCATCAGATTATTAGAAAAAGATGCAGTGAAAGAACTTGAAAATCACCACAGAGGTAGCTGGGGACATGTAGAACAAGAATCTGGTGGAGTTTGCAGAAAACAATTTAAATGGATTTTTTATGATTTTTTTTTAAATCTAGCCATATACATGCATTGGGAATGATTTCAACATCAGTTTATTAAACAAGTTATAGTTACGCTCACTGCAGCAAAATCAAGATGCAAAGAATAATGCACGTGTGCAGTTGTGTTGTAAACGGTATTCTACAGTGTGGTCAATGAAATTAACATGACTTGTAATGTCACAAAGCATCTGTCACAATCACCTCACACGGCACGGAGTACAGTTTGTTAACACTGAAGTGTGTTAATGTAACTGTAGCTGTAAAGCACTTTGAATGGCCTTGCAAATAAAATAAAATAAAATGGCCTTGACTTGCCTTAATACCTTCATTTCCTGGTTTAGAGATCCATTTAAAGATAAAATGAGATTATGTGCATCAAAACTGAACAGCTACATTTTGAAATAATTTCAAATTGATCATGAGACATCATGACTTTGGGCACCAAACTCTCCAGAGACGATTGTGAGTCCTGGGGTTCAAAGAAGTTTCAAATCTGGACCATTTCAATGATAATTTATCTTTCTAAGTACACAATAAACAGGTACAGCAAGGTGCTAAAATAGCACCTTTTAAAGATTGAAGATGAAAACTAAATCCCCAAACTACTAAAACGTGTTGAACATTTCAATAAACACCCATCTCGGGATGCTCTAAAGGTCAAAGCAAAAGCCTAAAATCTACACAGAAAAACCTGCTGTTGTTGTAGCTTTTTTTGTTTAGGCGTTTTCCTAAAATGAGCCAACGATTTCAACATGTATATATATATATATATATATATATATATATATATATTTAGAATAATTTTGAATAAAACAGTGCACATTTCCCTAGACAAAGGCTGTAGAAGATGTAGTTATTATTCTTAAAGCACACATAATATGTTATCTGCTACTTTATCCACCAGAGGTCGCTGTTAACCAAGCTCCCATCTCTGTCTTATTTTTACTTCAAAATTTCAGATCTGCAACATCCACAGCGCAGCCGCAGTGAGTTGCTTTAAAAAGTTGAAAGTGTCGTAAAGGCACAACGGAAACGTTAGAGGCGTCTTCAAAATAAAAACTGTTGCTTTTCATTTTGTGGAAAAAACAAAAGGGTTTATTGTCCTTTCCCTGTTTTTTTTCTATTATAGCTGCATTCATTCAATAGACGCAGAGTTCATGGTTGATGTTCTGGCTGACAGGCCATTGTGCTACTGAGGCTTCCAAGAATATTCGTTGTTGCTTTATTCGGTCTAAATCCATAGATTAACGGGGGAGAAAGGTGGTTCATGTAAAATTAATGCAGTCTTTATGATGAAAATGTAGTGAAATTAAATTGTAATCTTACAATGTTATTGAAAATTATAGCTATAAGTACTCACAGAAAGTCTGCAAATTTGTACTTGTGAGATTACTGAGACGGAATAATATACTGATTGTGCCAAAAATATTTTAGAATATACATCCTGTGGTGGGACAGCTCAATGTAAACACACTTCTTACACTCAGTTTTTAGCTAATACTTTACTGAAGCTGATTTGTTGTTCTTTTTGTTCAGTTTTTACTCCACAACTTTCCTGTTGTAAGTTTGTCAAAACATTAAAAAAATTCAAATTAGAAATCTAAAGAATCAACAAATCGGTGACGCTATTCAAACGTCGACTGCGACACTTGCAAGTCACTGGTGGTCATCATGGTGTGTGATTTATTTTGAAATTAATAAACCGGATGTTGCGCCACGTTCGCACTTCTGACACTTGACGCATCGCGCAGACTGGGAGGAAGACGCGGCGGCGACAAGCAAGGAGGATTCTGACCGCGCGGCAGGGCACGGCACGGCAATCCTGGGAAGTCAGCCTCCCGCTGTTTGCCAGCACGTTATCTGATCCCGCGCTCTCTTTTGGATATAATAACCGACACGAAAGCAGCGGAGCGGCGGAAAAATTATGGCGACGTTGGGACCGGAGTCGGCTCGCCCTTCTCATGCCCAGCTCGGTTCTTCACCTTCGATTCAGACTCACATCGGCTGCGCCAACCTGCCTCCCAACCGGGGTTTGGAGCGGGCGCTGGAGGAGGCGGTGGCCAGCGGTGTCCTCAACCTCAGCTGCCGCAAACTGAAGGAATTTCCCCGGACAGCCGCCAACCACGACCTGACGGATACGGTGGATGCAGGTGAGGAGCTCTCTGCTCTCTGGCTTAGATCCCCGGATAGCTTTTGAAAATAAATCCCTGCGTGGGGGACCGGTTCTGCTCCGTCAGAGACGACTTGTTTCGCAACAACGTGCTAACCGCTGTGCTTTTTTCTTTTTTTTTTTTAAACCTTTTTTTACATTTCCGTTATTTATTCACATTAAACCCGTGAAAACGTTTGTGCTTAAAGCTGCACGAGGAGGTGAGCTCATAACCCAGGTGGAGTTTGTTAGTTCGTGCGTGTATTTGCAACTTTTGCTCCTCCTGAGCCGGTGCAGTTGCATTGAACTCTCGTGTAAAAGGCCAGTTGACAGGCCACTCTGATATGTGATTTATAATGGAAAACATTCGTGGGAAACGCGTCCCTGCGTTCCCAGTTTACAGTAAATCACTGGAAGTCATGTGTGCTTATGGAGAGCTGCAGTGAAAGTGGGCACGAGAGCGTTTATCACGGATCAGACTGTTCACAGTGGGCCCTCAGTGGAAATCCCCACCACTTCCCTTTTATCCATGTAGAGTTGTAAACAGGCATGGGATGCAGGATGAACCCAGACAGCCTATTTGTGCTATTTTATCTTAGAAAATAGAGTTTTTATCAGGCATAAGTTCCTCATCTGTATCTAAACAGCTCATTTTTATGACATTTCTGGACAAAAATGTTGATGTGTTGCATAATCTCGTCCAGATCGACACGTTTTTGTTTACTTCTGGTTTCTCTTTTGATAAAGGCTCAGCGATGGCTGCTTTCCAAGCCCTTTATTTTTTGCATATGGTTGAAACGGAGCAAGTGGCAGGGACATTTCTCATGACTTCAATTCCAGTGAGGAGGTCAAGCAGCACCTGCTTCCTCCTTCTTTGACAGGAAAGTAGATCCCAGACATTTGAGTGCAGGCAGATTGACTGCCTGCTGCATTGATCAGTGGTCAGGGTGGGTTTTTAAATGGGGGGGGGGTGATCTCTGTGGGGTGTAGGTGTGTGTGATCGTCGGTTATGGAGCTGGCTATGTCAAACTGACCCCCAGCTCTGCTCCCTGCATGCAAACAGCCGTTACCTGTAGGTTCTCCTGCATCCTGATTTGGAGCAGAATTGGGTAAACTGATTTGCTTCGACAAGCAGGAAATCAGTTATGACTTGGCCGGAGCCTGTTTATGTTATGTCAGTAGCAGCATCCCACTTTAACGGCTTAGTACGCGCTGTATTTTCACATGTTTTCTACTTGTTCCCTTCCATGCATTTAGTTCTTTGTTTTGCACGTCCAGCCTTTGAGATAATACTTGATCCACAGCCAGATGCGGTAAAAGAGGCACTGATTATTAAACCCCACGAGCATCGTTTTCTCCCAAGAGCAGCGTGGATAAGGCTCACGTTGTGTTGCTGTGTTCATGCACGCTAAAAAAGAAATGCGGCTTACATAACTGCAGTGGAGCACGTTTACAGGAACACGGTGACAGCGTGGATGTGGACCTTTTGGAAATGGTAGTAAAGTGATATAAATGTCAGCTTTACTGACCGACATATCAGGGCAACTTGACTGTGTCAGTTTTAGTTGGGGAAATTCTACCCAGTACACAAACTCTTGAGTTTCTGCCGTGACCGCCACACACACACAGAGTTTAGCTGTTAGATGACTGGACTCGTCTGTGGTTTTTATTGCTGCTTTGTCTTGTACTGGTTTGCATTTGGATCAGAGATTTGTTTGTTTTTTGCTTTTACGTCTCCATGTGTTTTTGTTTAAATCGAAGAATGTCAAATCTAGATTGGAGCTGAGCGTAAGTACGGATCCAATTGCTGAAGATTGTTATCCAGTTCAGTCCATCACACGTCACTGAAAGCTTTTTCACAGGAGACTCTAATCAAGGCCACAGTGTCCTCTTAAATGGGGGTCTTTGTGCTCTTTTTGAGTTGTGTCTTTCTGCCTCCCATCCTCTGTGAGTAAATGTGCATGTTTGCATTTTTGCATCATATTTATTTATTTCTCTCTTTTGCATTCTAATCGCTGAACAAATAGGAAGAGATTTCACATTAACTGAGCTGTGAATATTTCAATCAGTGTCAGTTTAATGGCTCGCCGACTTAATAACACGCAGCCAATCCCAATTCTGCAGCTACCAGAGGGATTAGACTTACAGGCCTGATGCAGCTGGTGTTTTAACCTGCGGGCCTTTGTGTCTGAGTTTAAGTGGCACAGGAGGAAATCACTCATTTCGGAGTGAATAACGCTGGTGGTGGGAACTGGGAAGTGGCCGTGTGCAGATTGAAGACGGAGTCATCTCTGATCACACGGCCACTGCGACCAACCCCCATGAAACCAAATTAGATGAGACAGAACAGAGTGAGTCACTGTGACGGATGAACACGTGGTGGACTGCTCATGCACACACACCCACACACAATTAAATATATATATGAAATTCAGCTGAAGTGTGCAGCAGCAGTTTGCCTCTTTGCTCGCACGCCTTTACAAACACACATGAGCTCAGTCTCATATCAGCATCTGCACAAGCCTCAGCTTGTTCCGAAATGCAAAGTCAAGCTAGCTGCTGTGCACTTTCCTCCCACTAAAGGTGGTTTTTCTCCACTTCCAAAGGCTTTCATTTGTTCGGGTGGTCGCCGCTGTGATGCTGAAGGAAAAGGCAGCCCTTGTAGCATGAGTGGAACCTCTTTCAGGACCCTCTGTTTGGACCTATTTCTGCCTGTTTCCTCTGTTTTAAATGCAGTAACTGCTCCTTTACAGGTTACTGAACAGTAGTTTAAATTGAAGAAGACGGTCGATGATTTTTTTTAACATATTTAATTCAGCCAAAGTACGAGATATTAAACGCATGCTTTTCTTTGAAAGAAATTAATTTGCACTCATTTGTAACCAGGAAATTAATAGTACACGTCCTGGCTCAGCAGCTTCTTGTTCACGTTTGAATTTACTTATGGTGACATGTAAAAGTGCTGATTTCTTATGTTTGCAGACATGTTGCATTGAGCTGTATTATTCTATTTATACACCATTAACAGCCTGTTTAAATGACTTCTCCATTCAGACACACACTCTAAAAAGAAAAAGCAGATGAATTACTTTGGTGTGGCTCGTTGTCGCGTGTTGGCTCTCAGTGCTATTGTGTGTACGCTCATCTCATTTGACTATCATAAGCCTCCTCGGCTCCTCTCCCCTCCGTCTCACTTCCCAAAATGCATTTGGAGAGGGGAGAGAATCGAGGAAAGAGGAGACTTGCTGGAGGAGCTGTAAGTGGGGATACACGGTTGTGTGTCCTTTGTGGGAAGTCTTTTCAGCAACTGAAGGTGGCGTGAGACATATTCACGCTCATCTGACACAGCGGTTGAATGCTGCAGCTCTGTCACGCATCACATTTAACCGGCTCTTGTTTTTTAAATGACAGCTTTTCTTATGTGCCTGTGGCCTTACCTCCTCTTTCCTTGGGCCTGACATCAACTGCTCTGCTTCCATCTCTGGTGGGAGGGACTAAGATGCGAGCAGAGAAGTTGAAAGGAGGAATTGTGTGGGTGTAAACTGGGAAATAGGGAAAAAGGGGTGAGTGTTCAGAACTGGTCTAGTAATTACTAGGAACTCCCAGGGGACAAGCTTGTGACGTCAACAACACGAGGGGATGGCAGGACGGTTTATCCTGCAGGCTGTGTTGGATCACAATTTCTGATCAGCACAACTTTCTGGCATAATTTGATGAATTAATATTTTATTTTAGAGCTTATACTTAGAGTGACGACTGTCTTGCACAGAGGAGACTTTGGTGTCTGAGTTGTTGCTGCCAGTTTTAGTGCCTCCATGTGAGATGTGAAGCTTGGTTCGGGCTGCACAGTCTATAAGAAAAGATGTACTTTTCTGCGTGTTCTACAACTAATTAACACGCAGGGGTGCAGAAGTGGACTTCATGAGTTAATACACCTGAGATTAGCAGTGTATATTTCAGTGTTTGTGTATGAAGTCATATTGTCATTTCAATATTCAACAATGCAATGATGCATGCCGCGTGTTTCTTAATACTGCACAGCCACAGTTTCTGAAGACATTCATAGTCCACCATGTGGTTGCAAACAGGAACATTAACACATAGTTGAGTGTAAAAAGTAAGAGAAAGAGTGTGTGAGAAAGCTGAAATGCTTTTTCTATCAACAGGGGAGTTTTCACATCACGTTTCGATGCCAGGCTTTAGTGCGGCGAATCCATATGAACAACAGGAAGCCTTCATGGTTTGAGGAAGTCACTGAGTTCTCGGCAGTTGTTGGGGACTTCAAGATTCAAGATTCAAGAGGGTTTATTGTCATTCCAGCCATATACACAGTATACAGTGCAATGAAATAACGTTTCTCGGGAAGTTTTTCAGTGCAACAAACAGCAACAATAAAGAACAGCTGGGACAAGTAGATTCACAGGTAGACAAGTAGTTCACAGGTAGATGGTATGACTGGTGTCCAGGAACAGAGAGTTTGTGGGAAAATGATTTCCAAACCCAACCAACCTGTCGGGCTGCTTCCATGTGTGGGGGTATCAGCTCGGCAGCAACAGCCAAACTGCCTGAGTGTGAGTTTGTAGTGCTGTCCTTTAACTGCCAACCTGCTCAGGCTTTTAAAAGTAAACACAGCGTTTCATTCTAAGGAAAAAACGCCTTTTATGCATGTGTCATCATCCACTTCACTTTGTTTTACCACCTGAATAATCACATTCTCACAGCTGAACATGAAAGAAGCAGGTAGCATTATTCAGTATAACTCTTAACGAATGCAATGAGTCCAGAATTAGAAAAGTGATCTTTAGATTTTGCTTATCAAGACTTCTTCATTTGTATGCTGTGTTAATTCAGAATAAATACAGCTCTCTTGTTGTATTTGAGCAACAATCCAGCTCGATTAATTTGTGTATGTTAGTGTGGGTGCGTCTCCAACTTTTGTGCTTTTTGCTCCTCTCCTGCTGATTTATCCACTTCTAAGATATTTATCGCGTGTGTCTGCTGTGGGTTTCATGTGTGTGCACGTTCAGCCTGCTTCCCACCACATTCCCGGCTTCAGACAATGCACGTTTCTGCCGTGTTTGGCACTTTTTCAGTGGACACATTGAGTCATTGTACTGTTTGTGTGTATTGACAGAAACAACATCCCCTGTTTGTGTCTACTGGGCAATTCATTGCAGTTTGATGCTGCATGTTTAGTCCAATCACACTCTCAAAGGCAATGTTGGCATGTGCAGTTACTCATCTTCCAACAAACTTACATCATAACGCTGCTGCACAGTCGGAGGAGACTCTCTTAAAGCATCTTCTACTGGCTGAGATGCCTTCTCAGTTAAAATCATCAACATTGTTCACAACACGATGCTCTACTTTCCGTTGTGAGAGAAGATTCTAATATTTACTATGTAAATACATACTGATGACAGTGTATTCAGTTATTTACTTTGACTATATTTACATACCTCGCCTGCCCTATTTTGAGGTTAATGTTGTTGTTAGGGATATAAAATGCACTCAGCCTTAGGAAGAAGAAAAGCCTCCCAGCTGAGTGCACACAGGATTATGATCATATATGGATGCATCCCGATGGATGGAAACTGTTTTCGGAGTGTTCTGTACCTCATATTTGACCTGAGTGTGATGCTAGAAGTCAGGAGGATGAGCGTATATATGAAATGCATTTATTTCTACATTTCTTTTGTGAAAGTTAATCCCAGGCTATCCGGAATATAAACTGTACAAGACGTTTTTGATAGATGTGTACACAGCATGTTTCTAATGTGTGTGGATCGGCACCTAACGCGTGCCGAGGCAAGATGGACCTCCCCTAAGTTTCCCACCCTCACTTCCTCCACCTCACTGCTCTTCCTTCCCTTACATTTACTACACACACACACACACACACACATACACACACACACACACACACGCACAGATACACAGGAAGCTGTGGATTTCAAGGAATGTGTTGGGGTGTTGGGATAGATGAGGGTCTATCCGCTCAGTGTTCCCGCCACACCTGAATGTAGCGACAGCTGGCGCGGAAACGCACGCCCTCAGACAAACACCCACACTCCTATCCACACACTCAACATTAATCGCAGTAACTGTGGCAGGGACTTCTGTCTTCGGGGACAGTTTGGACTTGTTGCCTAACCTTGACCTTTAACCCCGTCTGTACATATTTCAACGTCCCCCTCTTGCCTCTGTATTCACCTCAAACCTCTTTGTATTGATTTGTGGGGCTGTCAGGGGGGTGTGGGGGGTCAGGTCAGTGTCTCATGCATACTGAATGAAGCAGTTAATGGAGCAGTTAATGGTTTTCTCTCAGGAGAACGAACAGACCAACAGAGTAACCAGACACAGTATATGAAGAACCGATGAGATCAGAGAGGGGCACAGTGGAGAAAACCATCAAACCCAACACAATGAAGATGGACTCCTGTCACCTGCATCAGAGCACAGACCCGTTCTGTTGCTGGACCGTACCGATTTCTCCTGTGTGCTGCTGTAATCATTACTGCTTTATGTTGCTTTGAAGCCTTTTTAAGGCACATTTGAAACTCTTAAGGCTGATTTATGGTCGCCTACGGAGAGTCCTCTCCGTCAACGGAGACCCTCCCGGAGACGCTCTCCGTTGCTTGCATGCGTTGGCCAAAATTCCTATCTATCCGTCGAGGAGACGGAGACCACAAGGGTTGTGATCTGTCGACTGACAACATAAATCCGGAATCACTTTTCCGGTTTAGCGCCTTCCTCAACGGAACAACAACTCCGCCATTTTTGAAAGAGTTTACTGTGTGCCGGTCAACATTTGGTCAAAATTATTTGCATTTCAAAATCGATAAACTCCAACTCCAACAACAGTCTTTCTCTCTCGGTCGCCATCGTTCACTGTGAGGAGTGGAACGGAGCCGGAAGGTAAACAATCAATCAACGACTTTCACGATAGACGTCACGAGATTGGGTCGCCCAACGTAGCGACGCCTACTGATCGGGAGCTGAATTGCCTTGTGTCTCCGACAGCCCAACGGAGAACTTTGAAAAGACGGACTACGGAGACGGATTGACGGATAGCGATGGAGAAGCATACTGAGGCCTTTACTGATGACTGATTTGTTATGTTTCAGTGAGTTATTCTTAATTAAAAGTGATATTGTAAACAGCCGTCATCGTTATCGGCTCGATGACGGCTCAGTGGTTGGAGTCAGTCGCCCAATAACCGGAAGGTTGGCGGAGCAAGGCACCGTGCCCCCGTGCTCCCCGGGTGCTGTGAATGGCTGCCCACCCCTCCAGTAAGGCATCTGAATCTATGAGTGTGTGACCCTGTGCATGTGCAACAGGTGCCAACCTGGATGGGTCAAAAGCGGAGGACAAATTTCGTGTGTATGCATGAGCAATAAATCTGATTAATCCTAAACTATTTTGATTGTAGATTTATCTGTTGGTGAGTTTGTGGCTCCATCTTCTTAAAGCAATAAAATGTAACTTCTAAAAAAGCCCATTATGGAGCTCCCCCTACAGGCTTGGAGGTAATGTACGGTTACACTGTCGTAAATACAACACCCTTTCGCTTTCACGTTTCACGTTCGTTGAGTCAGAAGGTGCAAGCTATGTTCACCAAGAAGGTAAGAGTAATCAAATGTACCTGGGAGTGTGAGAGGGGTCTATTTGTTTTTGCGGTAGGTGTGCCAGAAAGCAAGTCAAAGTACTTCCGCTCAGCTCCCGGGCCGGTCCAGCAAAGTTACATAGCGCAGTTTTTCCAACTCAGACCCCCGAAGGGCATAGGAGACAGGCCAATCGTAATATTAAAACTCATTATAGCCGCACAATTTTTTTCAAGCTGTTATTTTAAGGTAAAAATGTTACATAGTATTACTTTAATTGTGAGCGTTTGCTGCTTATTTTCTAAGCCAAACTGCGTGCTGATAAAGCTGAGATTGTTTGTAATGACACTTTAAGGTGGTCCAGTGAAGGCCGAGATGCCGGTCCACTCCCCACCACAGAGACGGGAAGTGACCGCTCCCCACCTCATTGTTTCCAGCTCCGATCTTTTCCTGTTACGGACACCAAACTTCTCCCCCCTCGCTGATAAAGTCCACGAAGGGCAGTCAAGGCTCTGATTTAAGATGCTTTTCTCAAACAACTGCTGACAAGGTTAAAAAGGAATCTTTCATCAGTCAAGATTAAGGACATAAAGACATGGTTATCTGCATTTTTAACATTCACTGCTGCTTCATTTCCCAACAGTTTGATTAATCCTGAAGTATTTTTGTGGTTGATTTTAAAAATCAGTAGCTGGAGTCCTTACAGTGTCTGTTTTGAGAGGATCTGTGTCGATCAGCTGCAGGATACCTGATCACTTAGCCCAAAGGAAGTGGTCTTTGCTGTAGATACCCGACACCGTTGAGTCAGGCTGCGCTGGCGGGCTGCAGCGTGGCGTCACACATTCACGCCGTAATCCTGATGTCATGCGTTGCATTATATGTTTTGAACTTGTTTCTTCTTTCATATTTACGTTGTGTTTGTGTGTCATTACAGCAGTGTATTGATGTGTTGAGGTCATATCTTGATATCTTGAGTGTTTGTGCCTAAATTCAGTCTTTTGAGGCTTTCCTCCTTTTTCTTTAACCCATTGACGCCGGTTGTTGCGTTGCGCAACATGGTCCCTAACGCCGGTTGTTGCGTAGCGCAACATTGTTCATTTATCATTATTTTCAAGACACATGTAATGCACAATGATTGGTATTTGTTTGGAGAGGATGAGGACGAGGACAAGGAATTTTTTGGCTTTCAAGTAGACTGGCAGTCCGCTGGATTTCGCCCCCGACGTCAACAAAAGTTTACTCGTACACCGGGGCTGAAGGTGCCAATATCTGAAGATGCAAGTCCTTTAGATGTGTTCTCGCATATTTTCACTGATGAAGTTTGGGATATGTTGGTGACACAGACAAACTTATATGCGGATCAGGCGCGCGGCCACACACCATCCAACTAGAAGTGGAGCCCCGCGTCAAAGCAGGAGATGAAATCTTTCATCGGTATCTGCCTAACTTTTGGAATAATCAAACTACCAACTCGCCGGGATTACTGGAGGCAGAGCAAGTGGCTGTATCAGACAAATGTCGCCCGAGTGATGGCACGAGATCGTTTCGACATGATCTGGAGGTAATTATTTATTCTTGCGCTTCATTCTGACGACTTCTCATTCTTATTTGGGTGGCGTTGCCCTTGTGTCAAAAAAAAGAGAGCCCGGTGCGAATAACTGCAGTATGACAACTATGATGTTTTAGAAGTCGTGTCACTGAAGTTTACAGTATAACTGCACAATGCTTGCAGTTTTTTTTTTATCATTCATTATTATTGCTGATATTATTATTTTGCAATGACGTCTCTATCATGGCCAGCAATGTAGCTGAAGTGGTGCCTACTACTACTGCTAATAATAATAATAATAATAATGATGATAATAATAGTAATGATGATTAGTTGTAGTATAGTAATAGTAGTATAATAAATAGCAGCATTGGGTATTATCCTGAATCATGTGTGTGTCTGTGTGTGTGTTTGTGTGTGTATTGACTCATCTTTTTCATTTTTTTTTAATGAAAATGTGTTGGTGTTAATGCTGAATGAACATGACGGAATAAAAGCAGATAATTTAACCTTTAAAATGCAACTTATTTCATGTCTTTATGTGTTTCAGAGGCTGAGACTATTGAATTGTTCTTAGGTGTTTTCAATTAATTGTTTTTAGTTTAAAAAAACCTCAGGCATTGGGGACCTTTTCTAAAAACTGGCTTAGGCATTGAGCAGCCTTTTTTGCAGGTGCTTTAGGCGCCAATGGGTTAATCAGTGTTTTTCATCAGCTGCTGCAGTGTGCGCGGATCAGAAAAGCTCTCTGAAGCCGCTCTGTGGAGCAGAAAATACAAAGACATTTAGAGACCACAGACCAGACTTCTCTCTGATCTCAACCTGAACTATCTTTTTTTTTTTTCTGCACACGGGCACGTCGGACTCCAAGGTTAGGAGAGTTTTTGTGATGAGGTTTAGTGCAGACATTCATATAAACCACAAGATCAATTTAAATGGCGTCACCTGTTTGACTGCTGCAGAAGTTTTTGTATATCTGCAAACTACTGACCTTTTCACAGAGCTGAGGAGCAGCTGCAGCAGCACTACTGTAATCTATGAATATGGCTCCTCGAGGCGAGACACTAACGTGTAAGTGGTGCCACATAGATCCACTTTGCAAGCATAAAAATAGATCAGTCATCTGCTAGCTGCAGCCTTTTTAAACAGAACTGTATAATAAAGTGTCTTTGTTTTAAAGTTGAGCTACCAGTTTACACAAATGACTGAGAGTGGACTTGAATGTTCATTTAACTTATTTTTCCTATATAAATAAAACGCTGTCAGCTCACTAATATGACGCTCATTGTTATCACGGCACAAAATACTACTTTCAGTGTCACTACGGAACAACTACCGTTCCATATTATGTGCTTATATTATGGTTTTACTTGATATTTTTCTGCTTAGATACACAATAAGGATGGTCTTAAGACAAATATACTATAATATATACTATTTTTGTTCATATTGTTTTGATTGAAAATGAATGCTTCACTTTATGTAATTAAGAGTCGTCTGTTTTTTGTTAAAAGAAATGTTTCAGTGACTTTATTCTGTGTAGCTTGGAGCTGTATCCTTCGGCAAAGTGCAGATATCAGATTAAAGGTATAGTTTGCCTCTTTTGACATGAAACTGTATGACATCCCATATTAGCAATATCATTTATGAACATTTTCTTGCCCCCTGCTGCGTCCTGTGAGCCGAGTTCCAGCCTCGTTTTGGCGTTGACGAAGGTAGACCAGCTAGCTGGCTGGGGCCACAAAAATAAAGCGTTTTGCTTCTCAAAACAATATGCGTTCAACAGAGTAATACATTTGCATCACAAAATCGTCCCTCCAGAAAAAGTCAGACCTCACAATCGCTTGGCGCTATTTTCTCTCCCTTCGTATCACTGCGTTCAGCCACCTGCCGACAGCCGCACCTGTTACGGTGTTTGCTGCTCGGAAGCAGGGGACTGCTCGGTCTGCACTTCGGTCTGCACGGTCTACACAGCCCGCAGTGATACAAAGGTAGAGAAAATAGCGCCAAGCGATTGTGAGGTCTGACTTTTTCTGGAGGGACGATTTTATGATGCAAATGTATTACTCTTTTGAGCACATATCGTTTTGAGACCCCAGCCAACTAGCCGGACTACTTTCGTCAACGCCAAAACTCGGCTGGAACTCGGCTCACAGGACGCAGCGGGGGGTAAGTCAATGTTCATAAATTATATTGTTAATATGGGATGTCATACAGCTTCATGTCAAAAGAGGTGAACTGTCCCTTTAAGACTCCACATTAGCAGCTACTCGGTCTTAAATGACTCACATCAGCAATGGGGACAAAAAACATGGTCAGGATAATCCTCGAAGAGGAAGATACTTGAGTTGCTGGCAAAGGTTTGGTTACCGCAGTTGCTGCAATAAGCTTATAAGTGGTGCACAGACCTCAGGCCAAATGTCTGAAAATCTGCCCGAAAATACCTGAATCTGGCAGCACATCGCCGGAGGTTGTTTGATGCACCTCATCTGAACGTAGCTCTGAAGAAACTTTCATTTCAAAGACGGTGGATTAAACAGGCACACAGGCAACTGACCAGCTGTCATTTGCACGAAACAGCAAAGCAAAACCTAAAGAAGAAAAATAGCAGCCGGAGAAAAATCACATAATTGTCCGACTGTAAACTGGAGCAGTAGCTGTAAATAGTTTAGCGGCGCTTTAAAGCTCCAGGAAACAGGAGTATGTTGACTTTGTGTAATGTCTTTTAATATCGAGCCAAACTCTAAAAATATTCTGTCCTGCTGAGTGGAAAAGGAAAAGCAAGATATTCATCTGCAGCCACTTTGATAACGATCAGATACTCTGCTTTTGTTTAGTTAATTCATGATTTATAAAATGAAAGGTTCTTTTAAAAGGGACAAAGTTGACAGGCCCTCCCTCCAAACTGGAATAGAGATTTTAGATTGGTTTTAGACTGTGATTGATGTCTTTATTCCTAGAGGACACAGGTTTATCTTTTCAACCTTTTATGACAGTGATTCATTTCGCATCTTAGATTCTGTATTCAGTCAATGTTAAAGGCAGTAAAAAATAAGATAATAAATGTGAAAAACAAGATCAGTCTGTGTGTTCTTTGTAATAAACATGGAGCTTACATGTGTGATGCAGCTGTAAAACAAAATGAGATCATCTTGTTTTGGTCCAAATCTGAGATGAACAGTTTCAGTCTGTCCTCACAGAAGCTGAATCCCTTTAAATAAATAAACGGGGACAGTGTCTCATCCCACCAAATGTAGGCCAAATTCACCCCCAAAGTACTCACACACACACACACACACACACACACACACACACACACACACACACACACACACACACACACACACACACACACACACACACCTCTGCCTCCCACTTATCCTCCTGGCATCATACTGGCATCCACATCCTTAACTGGTTCACTGTGACAAATACACAAGCTTTCCACATCCCTCTGCTTCAGGCTTATCCTAATTCACCACGAAGCACATGCCAACACATAAATAACTGTTCACATATGCTCATATCACACGTCAAAATAAACCCACATGCAGACTGATCAAAAGCTGCAGTATTAAGTGTCATAAAGGGAAATGTGCTCGGATGTAATCTCCAGCTGCACCTGCACCTCCGGACAATAAATCCCACTGCTGGGCTGTTTTGTCTGTGCTGGAATTAAATATGAATATTAATGAGTTTATTTTTGAGTGTGGCTCTCAGTATTTGCTGGTTGCATGTTTACTGTTGGAGATAAATGTCGACTGCTTGTGTAACCATATTTTACTGTGTTTCATTTGGAAACCGCTCACTTCTTATTTCATCTCTGCGCTCGTGCATCACACAGGTTTGCAGATGGGTTCTTTTATGCCCTCTGTTTCAGTTTTATTTTCAGGCAACACAGAAGCTGCTGTTTCTTTTCCGCTGGTTCACGAAAAGCAGGTGTTAATGTATCGGCTTTACAAATCCATTACACTCAAGTTTGCTTCTTTAAAAATACTACTAGCACATGATTTGATGAAGCATCTTAAGTGCTGCAAGCGGAGCCAGACATTAGCAGGTTTCCATGAATAAATGGAGCAATTGTGAATCATTTTGAAAAGCCTTATAAGAGAAATGTGAATCAGTAACTTTTCCTATAACTGGTTTGACGAGAGGCGGCAAAGGCTATGTCACTACTGGTTGTAATTAAGTAGAAGAAGTGGTTGTGGTGGACATTTTCCATTCACCTTTTCTTTTCACATCTCCTAAACACTGTGAGAAGGTGTGGACGTTCTTGACTGTCATTGCTTCTGAAACCTGCCTGTTTTGGCCAAAAACACAAACCTTGGAATCACAAAGATGGATGATTGTGAGCCCTGTTGCCTTACAGAGTAACCGTACGACTAAAAGGAAAATCTGTAACAACTGAAGGAATGCTGAGAGTTTGGTTTGAAAAGCAGTTTTGATGAAGAAAATCATAGAAAACCTGTCCCATGTCCAGTGTCCCCTGGTCCAAGTTCATCATGGGAGCCTCGACCTCAACGCCATTTTAAGTTAAAAAAAGGTTTGATCGACTGGAGAGGAGATATTTACTATTGTTGTCAGACATTATTTTTAGGATTTTTAGATTAAGAGCTCAATAATAGCGCTTTTTGAGCTACTGGACCACCCAAATCCACTGCTGGGTAAATTCTCTCCTCTCGACAGCCCAACTCCTGAAAGCTATTCCACCTTCAGTTTCCTGTTTCTGTGTGGGAACTCGGATGTCACTGAGGGCCAATATTTAGAATTGGAAGGACTTTGTAGCCCAGAGATTCAGGAATCATGTTTGTGTCTGCGTGGCTGGGTTCTAGTGAGTGTGGTTAATGGGATTGGGTCGTGCTCGGTTGGCACGCCGTCCCCTGCAGCCTTGCCAGCGGCCACACACACACACCATTTCACTGATATGCTGACAGCAGAGAAAGATGTGGGTCAGTGGTGGGGGGTTTGTTGTTTCATTTGATGATTATTTTGTGTGTGTGTGTGTGTGAACAGCATGGTTGTGTGTGTGCTGACAGTATGCCTGGTGGGTTGCCAGTTTGAGGAACCCCCCCCCCCTTCCCTCTAATCCTGTTAATGTCTCTGCCAGCCAGCTTGCTTCCCCTTCTCTCCGTGTTTCTTATTTTTGTCTATTTTGAAATGTTGGCTGTTTTTTTTGCTCTCCACCTCCCTCACTGCTTCATTTTGTGTATTATTTTGTCTATCCTGTAAACATCTGCCACCTTTTTTCCCCTCATTTAATCAAATCTAGAATTAAAAACTGTCTTCTTGATTGTTGCCAGTTTCAGGCCTTTTTATTGTTGTGACATTTTTATGTTAATTTAATTTTGTTTTAGTTGTTTGTAAGAGTGAGATTCATAACATGTTTCACTTTTTAAAACGTGCTTTTTTGTGTCTAAAAGCATACAAACCAACTCCACCTCTGTCTCTGATAAACACGGTCTGTAAACGTCTGATTGCATATAAGCAGGACAAACGTGGGATGTATCAGGAACACAGCATGCTTTAAAGTTTAGGCAACAACATAAATAGCCAAATTAAATCCATCGATGGTCCCTGATGTATCTTATCCTGTTAATGCCCTGTTGTTAACTAGCGTCCTTTGTTGCCAATCGGTGTCGTGGGAATGAACAAAGACGAGAGCAAGATTTGAAACTCATGGTCACAGATGTGATAAGGGAGAGTTGTCATTGTGGAACACTCTTACCAACGTGTGTGTAAGCACACGCTGAAAGACACTGAGCCGCCCACAGAAGTACAGATCAGCTTAACGCTGATAATTTGTGATAATTGTGTCCAAAGGACTTGCCGACAGTAGTGCTAACACATTTAAGGGTTATTTTTTCCCATCTTTAGCCGATATTTTTGTTCAGAATCCTATTTTTATACCAGAATAGACCAAGATTAAGCATTTTTGTTTGTGTGCTGTGGCTAATATGAACTTGCGGTTGTCGTTGGTTGTTTCTTCAAAGTCATATACCTGTGTTCTGATGCTGTTGCACCTCAGAATGTTATCTTGAATTAAATAGTTAAGATCATTAGTTGGACCACGAAGCCTTTACCGACTACTCATGAGTTAACCCATTTAGGCCTAAGATGCCTGGAAAAGAATGCCTGAACCTATGGGCGATTTCAGACAGACCCCCTAAAACCTGAAGTTTTTCTGGAAATTCAGCAATTGTGTCAACGCCTACTAAATGATTGATTTCTCAGCCTCTGTAGCAGATAGAAACAAAATTCAAAAAGTATTTGAGAGCTTACACCTGTGGCTTTCTTTGGAAATTGAGTTTATTTACATACACCTTCACGAAAATGTAAAAAATGAAGTGCAGGAACAGCACTATTTTCAATAAAAAAAAAACAGTAATAAAATAAAATTAAATTAAATTTTATATTTAAATTATTAATTTATCTATTTATTTTATCGCCAGTAATCTCTTCGTACTGGCAGCATAAGGAGTCCATACACATTCCAATAAACGTTTTCATCTCCGGCACAGTTACGTGGGACCACCTTGCCATCTTTGCTCGAGCTGGAGTCTGAAGTACCTGCTCACTGTATCTATTCGTCTCGGAAACGAGATGCGCCCAAAGCTCCTCAGTAAAAATATGACTAAATGCCTGCAACAGTGTGACATCTGCAGGGAAATCGACTTTCACCCCCGGTGTGCGGTTGAAATCTCTCCGTCGATTACTGTGGTAATTGTCAGTCTTCCACTCACATTCAAGCCCTTCACAATCATCCTCGCTGTTATCGTCATCCTCAAACATATGTGCCAGCCATAAATCTCCATCAATTGGGTCAGCACGTTCATCAGCATCATCAAAGCCAAGAAACTCCTCACAATCGCTCCCGTCTGAAATGTCTTCCCACTGAAAGTCCTCCATACTTGTTCGATGTAACTTAACTTCAAAACAATGACACGAGGAACATGACGACACTCTCACGTGTCCATTATAATGCATTTAATTGGCGCAGAGGTCAATAATTGGTGCAAAACAACCTTATACATGAAAAAAGACATGTACGCTTTCCCGGCCTTAAAGGTAGAATAACGCAACAGCGCCCCCGGCTTTAAAGGTAGAAATGCGGCAACTCGATGTCTTTTGGCAATCGCCAAAAGTTTGTCTTTTTGGTTGGGGAAAAACGTTCATCTGTATGACCTCCCCCCACCTCAAAATAATCACCCCAACTCTCTAAATCCACTGTACTGCTAATCCATGACTGTCTGCTGGTCACTGGGTCAGACAGGCAGAAAGATCCCCCAGCCTTTCATGCACACACACACACCACAGCCTTTTGTTTATGTGTGAGTGCCAAATGGAAAACAGCTGGGAGCTGCACAGGGTTGCACATTAGAGACACGTATATAGAGATACTGTATCACCACATCAGGGGGTTGGTATGATCCTGTAAATGACTGATACTACATTCACATTCCGCACATTTACACAGAGCCATGTGAGACTTCTCCACATTTATCATCGCTTGTGTTCGGTAAGGTGGTCGTATATGTTGAAAAATGTCTGCCATCGTTCTTGCTGAGGCTCTCATTATTGCAGCGTGGGCTTTTATTTAAAACTGTGAGTTTGACTGATGTAATTTCCCAATATGCCGCAGTACGTCGTCAGAGTTGTGATGGTTATCTATTAGGGTTGTGGCTGCAGACGATGTCGTAATCCAACAGGCTGGCATCCATCATCGCATCAGAACAAAAGAGATCCGAATCACCCCTTTCCAGTCAAAGCATGTAGAACTACATCTGAGTGGAAACAGGATGCAGAGATTTGTGAGCTGAGCAATGAGTGATAGGCATATGTACAAATGAGAAATTGGATTTGGAAGTGAATATCCTGCTCTTGCATTTCATTGTATGGCCGCTTTCCATCCACTTCACCAACATTACATCAATAACTGCAGTCAGTTAGGACAGAAACCGAAATGCAGCCGCCTCACACCTTAAGGAGGACTGCAGAATAGTTGACACATGAGGGCGGTTTCTGTTGATTATCACAGATAACGTGTTGATGTGGGTCGGTAAAAGTTAAAGTAGAGAACGTTTTGACTTTGCTTTGCAGCTCAAGTAGATTTGAATGTGTTTTTTTTCGCTGTTCTATTCTAGTGATGCTAATTTGAAAACTTGCAGGGAAAATGGTTTAACTCCACTTTCTAGACATTAGAAAAACTACACACACAGCGCTGTTTTATTTCTGTAACAGCTTAATTACATAACCCTTTGGAGCCAAGTCTCGTGTGTGTGTTAGTGTGCTTGTTTGACGCACATGAGAAGACACAGACGGATCTTCCTGGGTGTTCTTTTCTCGTCCTACTTTTCCCTCCATGGAGGCAGAAAACTGAGACAGAGGAGTGATGAAGAACATGGAGGATAGAGCGCGGCTCCCCATTATGTCATGAGTAACTGAAGGAACATCAAAACAAAACACACTCATTGTTTGTCTTTTGATTATTTTGTGGGAACAGAGGTTGTGGGTGTCTCGGTGAGCTGTCAAGGACACAGATATTGGCTGTTCTCAGAGTGAAACAGAGTGAGTTGATGTGGGTGGATGCACACTTGAACTACTAGCACTCCGTTATGTAACAGGTAGTTAATGCTAGTTGTTCTGGAAAACAAAACCTAGACATCCGGAGAAAAACAGAGGGAGGAAGGGAGGTGGGACGGGGAGGTCGAGTGCCTAAGAAGGAAGAGAAGAGGACCTAAACCAAGTAATAAAATACGCATTGTTTTTGCTGTTAAAGGACAATTTCGGTCGTTTACAACATCCAGCTGTATTGCCCAATCTACCCATGATTTAGCCATAGCAAAGACGCAAAAAAATGTCATCCGACCCTGACAGTGTTGCTTGCACGGAGATTTCGGACTGACAACATAGCCATGGGGGCATCAATTTATATTGTGATTTAAACGCTATTTTTATACCTCTTCTACAGCTCCAAACAACATAACACTTACGTGGTAGTGAGTAGAGGGTCCCTAAAGCCAAACAAAAGTGTCCCGAGGTCTTCATGTGGTCGGATATAGAGTCCAGAATGAATTTAATCAAGCCAGTACCTGCTCTCAATCAGAGCTCTTCCGTCAACATGAGGCTATCTCACGCGAGACGTCACGTGAGTCCGTAGTTGATTGCCGAGTGTGGAGTAACTCGCTCTGGAAAGTCACAATTTCGTTGCCGTTCTGTTTACAAACATAGTCCAGTATTTCTTTCGAACGTGAAATGGAGCTGTATGCAACACCAAAGCCTAGCTTACTAACAGGTTGGAATTTTGAAATGTCACGTTACGTGATGTCTCGCGTGAGATAGCCTCCTGTTGACGGAAGAGCTCTGATTGAGAGCAGGTACTGGCTTGATTAAATTCATTCTGGACTCTATATCCGACCACATGAAGACCTCGGGACACTTCGGTTTGGCTTTAGGGACCCTCTACTCACTACCACGTAAGTGTTATGTTGTTTGGAGCTGTAGAAGAAGTATACAAATAGCGTTTAAAACACAATATAAATTGATGCCCCCATGGCTATGTTGTCAGTTCGACATCTCTGTGCAAGCAACACTGTCAGGGTCGGATGCCATTTTTTTGCGTCTTTGCTATGGCTAAATCATGGGTAGATTGGGCAATACAGCTGGATGTTGTAAACGACCGAAATTGTCCTTTAACAATATAAACAGAGTCTGAATTAAACCTTCGTAGGAGGAGGTGGTTCTCTGCTCAGTGGCCTCTGAGAATCAATCTGAGCTCCAGTAATTTGGCCTCTTATTCGCTTAAGTTATCCACTCTATGCATATAGCATGAATTTCAACTCGAGGAAATGTGTCATTTGGTTGTGAGAAAGACAGAAAAAAAATGTGGAAATGATCAGCCTCTGATTTAGAAGGTACTCTGGAGAATTTTTGAAGTCGCTCACAACTACTGTCAGAAAATCTCTGCTGGTTCTGGAAAAGCATTTTCTGAGGCCAAACAAGTTGATGAGGAAAAACTAAAAGTGTTTGTGTGTGTTTTCCTGTCATACACAAACCTTATAAAGCCAGTCTCATGGGTTTTAATGGACATTCTTTTTTGAGTGTAGTTGTGAGGTTTCTGCAGATGGACATGGGTTGAGAAATGGGTCATGTAGAATTCCTGTGGGAGGACCAGCCGATCCCACACACACAAGCATGCACTATACACAAGTGTTGAGTCTATGATTAGAACAGAAAACAAACTGTAAATAAGCACCACCCCCCAAAAAAAATCATGTGTTTGTGTGCATCCACTGACTCATGCTGCATCACACCATGTGTACGTTTACACAGAGGCTGTGTTCGAAACCGCATACTACATCCTACATACTACATACTTGCATACTGCATACTCATCGATACTCAGCCGGCCTGAAGCTGATTTCGCTTAAGCTCTAAACTCAAACTTAAGCAACATTTGAAACATTTTCAGGCGAGAAAGTAGTCGTTTAGATCCCCAACGTGTTGAAAACCTGACAAAATACCGGCTATTTACTATTTAGTTCCGACGAATTCGGTGCCACTAAAGCTAGCCGCAGTGAGCAACACACTTCCGGTTATTTTCACAAAATAAAATACCCGTTGCCTTTTATCATAGGGAAAGACATTACGATACAATTGGTGCTTTTGTTTTGAAAACAGGAAGTGAACCTACCCTCGTTGTAGCTAGCTTATAACTGCCGTTTTGACAGGAAATGACGATCGGCGACGTCAAGTTACGTTGCATCTTGGGTAGTTTGAGTATGAGTAGTAACCTCATGATGCATACCCAACATTTCGGCAAATCTAGTATGCATTCGGGAAAAAAGTCAGTATGAGTAGTAGGAGAAGTATGCAGTTTCGAACACAGCCTGAGTCTGTATCTATGCAGAAAGCCTCACATGGTTGTCATGGTAACTTTAACTTCTATCAGTATGCTTCCTTCACCTCGGATTTTTTCATCATGACGGGAAAAACTGAATTAACTGAGAAATTTAGGTGCCACCTCAACACAACAGCGTCTCTGCAGTGTCTCCACTTTATACTGCATGAACATTTCAAGGCAGAAAGAGGTCTTTGCTTCGTTTAACACAACATTCCTCACCTCATCTCATCTAAATTTGGAGCTGTAGTTTCTTGGTCAGGAGAGCAAAGATCGCACATAGCTTTCCACAAATATCCTCGTTCTGTCCGGCTGTCTCAGTGGATGTGAGCTAACCTTTGAAAAAATAAATAAGAATGACCGACAACAACAAATGGGTTATATATTTTCAATTCACTCTGGTGTGCTTAGTTTCAAAATATCTCTTCACTGACTCAAACAATCGTCGCAAAATGGCCGCAGCCTGACTCCCTGTTCCTGGATTTATAATGAAGCTTGTGCAGAAAGAAGTAATTGGACACTCATTCATCTATGTTTTCTCTGCATTTGGGGCCAAATGATTCATTTTTGGAGTTTCTTTATGGAATTGCTTATTTTATGGTGACTGCTCCCATGCTGAAAGCTCAGCTGTTGTTTGATGGAGCAGATTTAGCTTAAGCTCACAATAGTTACAAGTTGGAAGTTGATACTGGTTAGCAATGGGAGCTACGGTTTGGTTAGTGTTACTAACACCGTGTGTGAAGATGGAAAGAGGTTTTAAAGTTTTAGAATTATTACTACTCAGCAGTGGCTAAAGGAAGCGGTTGCCAAACATAGCTTTCCCAACAATTATTGTTATTTGTATACAATCATAACGAGTTCATTCAAGACCCCGGATTTGTTTTGTTGTATGATAAATCAGTTTTTGTCTTTTATTTTCTTTTTTTATACTTAATTTGCACCTATTTCAGTTGTGATAACAACATTACAATGTCATGCTGTTGAAGAAACCTAGAAGAAGAAGAAAATCAGCTTTCATGTAAATCCACACTTGAATTTCCAGACAAATCATGTTTGTATTTGGAGCCAGGTTTCATCCATCCATCACTAGCAGAAGGAAAAGCTGTTTTTACTTCACTGCTCCTTCCACCAGCACTGAAAGCTGACAGCAGCAGTAACCAAGCAGGTTTTCCATCATAATCGTCATCCTCATCAGCGCAAACTTAGTCTGAGGCAGCAAGTTTTTTTCTCCCAGCGGCACCTTCAGCATCCTGGATCCGACCGTTTCCTTTAGAGTCAGCAGCCGGTGAGAACGCCGCCAAGAAAAAAAACCCTTTCTCAGCAACACACACACCCAAGATAAGTGTGCATTTTTTATCTTTATGATGCATCTCACTGACCTTGTTTCTACCTGGTATCAGTATGTGTCTTGGATCACAAACGGACAGCTTTAAGTGCAGGTGTTAATGCGACCAAGATGTAGTGAGGACCCGTTGAAATCTGATGGGTCAGATCACAATCAGAGGCGCTCTGGGTCAGATGGAATGTGTCCCCTGCTCCTCGTCGGCTGCCAGCAGTTTGGTGGGTCCAGGTGGCAGTAGTGGGTCAGCGGACTCGCATTGAAAAGACAATGGCTGCTGTGAATGTATTTTTATGATGAGTGGGGGTTCAGATCACAATCAGCTGAAATCATAATGTATCTTTAAGCTCTTATTCTTATGTATAAAAGCTAAAAGGCTAACCCCCCCTCACTTTAAACCAAGCGTCACCTTATAAACCTGATTCTGGCCTTAAACCTCCAGTATGTGACATATTTTAAACCTGAATAAAGCTCCAAACAGCTGGCACTGTGAAGTTAGAGCTGCCTCTGTGTGTTTGCTGCTTCCTGCTCAGAAGCTCTTTGTTTTGAAAGCTAACCCGGCCATACATGTTTCAGCTTGAATATGGTTTTCAGGAGAATGTGTGAGCAGTTTGGACTCTTTCTTTTTCTTTTTCTTTTTTCTTTATAGCCGTTGCTGTTTACACATGTGCTTCACAGCGGGGGTCTTTCTGCAGGAAATGTGCTTTCACGGGTGGAAATGCAAAGGAGGGTTTGCAGGGCAATTTATGCTGAGGGCCCTCCAGAACATCTGGAAGAATATTCCAGGTGTCCAGCACATTGTTTTTTTTTTTTCTCTTATAGCAAAGGAAAATACCGGTCGTTTTAGGTGGATGCTTGCAGTTTTGGGGCTGCTGATTTAGGCAGTTTAGATGAGTTCAGATGAGCTTATTTCAGCCTCAAACTGCTAAATAACTCAATGAGGAACTGTTTGCTAAAACATTTCCAATAACTGTGTCAGCCCTGTGTTTGTTTAGTGTGGATTATTCATGCTTTCTAATGGCAATGAGAAAAACTAGTGCAGCTTTCATGAAAAAAAAAAAAGATTTTAATCTTAACTGGTGTTTAATTCAGTGTTGAATATTATATGTGATGTCAACATGTTTCAAGTGAAAAGAAAAGATTTTGCATCATTTATTTTAGAAATTGTCGACATACAGGGCCGGCGCCGGAAATCACATGACCTGCTGTAGTGTTTCTATGAATCAATACCTGGTCAGAAATGTGGTGCTTCATTGCTTGTGTGTGAAAGCCTACATGTGTGAGTCGTTATGTGTGCAGAGCAGTAATCACAGAGCCACTCACGCTGGCTTTTACTCAGCTGTATAATCCCTGACTTCTCATTTTCTTTGCACATTTTTCTCTCTGTTCTAGTTTTTTTTCTCATTACTCTTTCTTTCCTGGTAATCTCTCGCCTCCTCACATCATTGTCATGTCCTGATGTTCAGTTATAGTTTCATAAACATTCTGCTGTTTGTTTTTCGGTGTGTCCGGGTTGGTCGCGTTGCTCTCGAACTGTTGTCTGAAACTATTTTTGTACCTCTGTGTGTGTGTGTGGTGTAAAACCTGTCATTACTGCACTGCTGGGAGGAGTCTCGCCTTTTCCCGCACAAACCAGAGGATGCAGCTGCAACACACACACATACTCACGCACACACACACAGAGTGCATGCGTAGGCTAGAGGTTTTCAGGCAGACACCAGCCTGACTCTGCAAAATTTAGATTTAAACCACCCAGAGCTGAAATCTCCATGCATGCATCTTTAGCCTATCAAAATTACATGACTGTTAATGTCTCAGCAAACTTTTGCGAGGTTCAGAAAGTGAGTTTATGTAAACTGATATTTAATCACTTAAAAACTGCTTTTGGAACAACCATATAGAGGGTTTCAACCAGATCATTTGCCTATAAATTGCATGACTTAGTAGAACATGTATGACATGTTACAGTATGAATGGCAGGTGTAAAAGTGTCACGATGATCGCAGTTGTGAACTTAAAGTGCAAAAGAAACGTGACATCATGAGATCATGTTTTTAATGCAGAACGCTCTGGGATAAAATAGTCCTCTGCAGACACTGGAAAGTCTTTCTTAGTCACCAGTCGGTTTCCTTACACTGCAAATGCAGGAAAAAAAATTGGAATCAGACACGTTTCCATTGACTGGTTTGAAGCAAATAAACCAAGGCTGTGTAGTGCCTTCAGTGAGAGGCAGTTTCTGTTGTTAGTGGTTCAAATTCAGTGGAAATACTAACCAGAAGCAAGGCAGACAAGGACATCCTCTATTTAAAAATGGAGATGGCTCCTCATTATCATTATCAATTGTGTTCATCTTGGATGTTGTAGTTCTTCTGGGAAGACGCTGGTCAGTCACATGAGGTGACTGTGGTCTGACTGTGCTCAGACCGGTGGCAGCTGGTGGTTCATGTCATTTCTAATCTTTGCCAGATCAGAAGCGATGTGCTAGGTTCTTTCCCTTCCTGCTTAACTTGTTTTCTATTTAATCAGTCTGTGTTTGTTAAGCTTGATGTAAGATGAAGATTTTGAAAGCTTCTGTTACCGTTTTTACACCAAAAGTAGCATGTTTTAGCACGGACACCCCCTAAAACAGACTGATTAAAGCCTTTCCCACTGCGTGTAGTAGCAGGTTCATCCTCAGTGCTCTGTTGGGTAAGACTTGCTTATACCGCCACCTCCCAGAGAAGAGGCCTGTTACCAGGCAACATGAAGGGATGGCATTACATGTATGCTGCAGGCTGTGCTTCTGATAATCATAGTTCTGAGATCATCAGGCGAGTTCACTACTTTGGACTACTTTCAACCCTAACAATGGGGTGTTTCGTGAGTTGTTGCAGTCGGTTGTAAACAAGTTCTTCTGTGAAGTAAATGTGAGTTCTTCCCATTTTTGTTGCCCTGACCGCAGCGTAATCCCTTAAAAGTAGTTTGTACACAGTGATCTTGTGTTCTTATTAAACCTTCATCTATTGCAGAAATGAATGCTGATAAAAACATTTTCATGTTGCACTCAGAAGCCAGATGTTAGCAGGTTTTTGGAAAGTGTAAAAAGGGCTTTACATGTGTGTCTGACGAGATACATTTAGGGTTGGGGATGATTGCAGCCTCACAGTCATATAATCCAGGTTATCCATTGGTGGTCCGGTGTGGTTTTATGGGATTTTCTCGATTAATTATTTACTTCTGAAGGTTGATGTTTCAATATGTGTGCATTGTCACAATTTCTGATATTTAAGGCAAATACTCCTGAGAGCTGAATTGAACAAAACATTGTGAAATAGTAAGTGTTCACTGGACAAAAATAGAAAAGCTTGTTTTTGAGTCTGAACTAACATCTTGTCAGCCAGCCAGTCAGTTTTTTTTTTGTTTGTTTGTTTGTTTGGTTTTTTTTTTGCATGATAATGAAATGAAAAGCAGCTCAACATTAGAGGCGTCATATTATGCCATTCTTAACAATTTGACATACTTTTCTGAGGTTTTCTTTGGATGTATGAGACAGGCTTTGGTCTAAATACCTGTTGGTTTAAGCACCGTGTGTCTTGTCTTTGCCCTATCTTTAACAGTCTGTTTTTTTTAGCAGCCATTTGATGAGCAGCAGTGTAGTTAGCAGCAGATGCTAGTAAACAATGCTTTCTCATCAACAGTACTGGATCAAGCCAGAGATGTGCACGGTGTAACTCGTAGTAGTGCATGTGCACAGAGGACCGGTGTTGTGTTGAAAACGCACCTTATCCAGACAGCTGCCTGAATTACAGAACATAACCATTAAACTAGAACGCTTCAGTTAACAAAGGAATGCGGTAACAATGATGTTGATCTTTCAGGAAGTAACAGCTATAACTCCTTAGAAGTTGGTGTACGTCATCTTCATTTTCTAAGCTGTTAGCATTAGCTACTGCTAAATGAAAGAAAGCACAAAACATGCTGAATTATTTATCAGATTTTTTTAATTTCCCTGGTCTGAAGATCACGCTCTTAGAGTTGGAACTGATCCCTCTTTGTTTTCTTCAGTCCAGCGATGAACTGGACAAAGTCGAATATATCTTCAGAGGCTGGTGGTAGATGTAAGAGGAATGCTCCACAGTACATCTGACAACAGGACATTTCCATGAGAAGCTGGCTTCATGGAACTGTCAGGGTGGATGCGGGTGGGTGGGGCTCAGAGGTCGACGTTTAGCGGAGGAGGTGGACTTACCAAGTGACAAACTTCTGAAATTCCTCTTGAATGTAAAACTTTCAACACAAACGGGAACCCTAATATATGCTCCCAAGAACAGGGAAAAAAAGGGATTTTTCCATATTATGTCGCCTTTAGTGCAAACATCATCATTCATCTTCCTTCGTTTCTCTTCCTCCGTTCCTTCCTGTTGTGGTGTTGTTGGATGACAGAGTTCTGTTTAATCAGTGGGCACGAAAACATTCTTGTGTCTCAGCTCTCAGCCTCCACATTCCTGCATTGTTTGTACACTACAAGTCTTTGTACAACAGGCTGAGGTCTGAACCCTTCCCATCACTGGTCACACGCAGGTCAACAACTCTGTTCGGACCAAAGTCTAGTTCATCCGTTTAATCCTGATGGTTTCAGTGTTGCTGAGGTGAGACACAGGAAGATGGTGTCACAACCTCATCGCACAGCAGACCACAAATATGCTGCTGTTTCCTGTTAGCCTGCATTGTGCCCCATTAAAATCACTCTAATAACTCAACTAACAGGCGAACTTGGATTACACGGAGCATCAAGCCTGAATAGTATGTGGACATATGGACAAAAACACAATCAACTTTTTGCATTAGTTAAAAAACTTCCATCAGTTTGAACTTAAACTTCCTTTTATGTGACTCTTAAACCTTAAACACCGATATTTTTTTCATATATGTGCACTTATCTAAAAGCCTCTGCTTCTTTCCTTAGTATGAGTCTGGAGCTGACACATGTTTAAATCTGAGCCATACATTTATGCATGTAAAGCAAGTATTTCCAGTCTCTAGTGCTCTACTGCCGTCTGTCAAACGAACACTTCATCCGTGTGTTATAAGATTAAAAGCCCACCATGAACAGGAGGGATTTTAAGGCTTTTAATGTGAAAACATCAGTACGGGAAACTCGCAGCGCAGCGGTTTGTGTGGCTTTACTCTGTTGCACTGGATTTCTGAGGTGTTTCTAATTGGTAAATAGAAATATAAGCAGATTAGAAAAACAAGGTGATGACTAAGAAAGTAAAAGCGTTGGTACATAAGAGCAGAAATAAGGATTTTGTTCTCTCTGCATCTGTTGAGACATTTTCTTAGTATTTCCACTGATAATTTCTCGACTGAGATACGTTAAAGTGGTGTGTTGGTATCAGTGATGACTTGGGGTTACAGTTACCGCAGCTTCTCTTCTGATTAGCATCTGAGATTATGCTGATTTTAAGTTTTGGCTGAGGAAAACACACCTTCCTCCTCTATCAGTTTTCTTGACTATAATTTCTCAAGAGGCCCAGGGTTGCACCCTGCCAGCTAAGCGATGACCCGTGTCATTACCATGATAAGATCACTTCCTTCTTCATAAGAGAGGGAGAGTATCGTTAATAACACAGGAAGTCCCACGCATACCTCGCAGGGTGCGGTGGAGGAGTTTGTATTTACGGCAGTGGGACTTTCTGCTTTTAATCTCACAAAGAAGTTAAACTTATCTCCTTTTTATCTGCTCGCCTCGGTCGCCTGCAGATCCGACAAAGAAAGCCATTAAAATAATTCTCAGGGGTTTTTTTGCTGTGTGATTGCAGTTACTTCTTTCTCACTGCCGGCTGGTCAAAGTGGTTTAAAGGTATATTTATATATTTAAAATGTTTAAAGTTTAAATGTTCTGATATAGCAAATGTGGACATTGTTTGTTGTGGAAGGCAACAAACCCCTAAAACTTAATGAATGGATGAAACAAGAGGTGTAACTGAACTGAAGGCCAACTCTGCAGTAAAACAACTACGTGTGATCAGACAAAGCTCCTCTGTGTTAGTCGTTATGTTGTTGTGCAGATTTGCCCATCAGGTAGTAGCAGCAGTTTGTTTTTACTCTAACAGCTGGAATCTTTAGTCATGTTTAGGACTGGCAGCTGTGGGGAAACGAGAGAATATCTGCAGTCATACCTTATCTCGCACCTGATGTTTATTTAGAAATTTCCTGATTGTTTAACTTCAAAGCTGCAGCATGTAGTCATAATAAGGAAAAAAAGATGCTTCAGATCCATCACAGCATTGGTAAACTGTCTTCAGGATCATCGACACACAGCACACAGCACCGAGTGAACGAGATGTAAACGAATCCAGCCTGACAACTGAAGCTGAAGGAGAACTGCACCACCTGTCTGTAGCTGGCTTTACAACACCTTCATCTGTATTTACATACAACATCTGTTGTTGTAGTACACAAGACTGGCAGAAATATTTTTAACTTTTTAACTAAAAAAACTTGACCTTCACATGAAGCTGATGGAAAAAATGATTTGATTTAAAATGCAAAAACAAGCTCTGGAGTGGAATTAGATTATAGGAGGTAGTTTTGCAGAGCAGTGACTCATTCACACTCTGGGCTGGATTTAAATCCCCTATCAGGACAGCTAACTAATTAAAATCTGTTTTGTTTATTTAGCTCAATGTTTTCTTTTTGTCTCCACTCACATGTCGTTCTGAACTCCGAGGACGTCCGTCGGCCTATAAAACATAACACGACATAAGCGGCAGGATATCTGCTGCTGTCAGATGCTGCAGGTTTAAACAAGTTATCTGGAGGGAATTTGGCCAGAAACTCCCACACTGACTCTAAAACATGGCAGAGCTTCATTTGTTATCTGTAGCCTCTTACAGGTCATCAGTAATGAAACGATGGCCTTTCACATCACGTTTTTAATTGTTTTTGGACACGTTGTTGACGTGTGAAATCAAGCTGCATCTTCTGGGGTGAAAAATCAAGCCCAACATGGAAGGTTGTACTGGCAGGTACAGAAAATGTTTGGGTCTCTACAGCTGCTGTTATTTCCTGTTTAATGAAAACTGTGCACAGGGTAATTCATCTGCTTGAATTGGGTTTAATGCTCGGTATTGTTATGAACAGATGGGGTTCTAAAACTCATCCATGTTTTGCACATCAGCTCTTCCTTCATCACCGTGGTTACGTCCCTTCTTTTATGAGCAGTCCATGGCACAAACACAAAAACATGCCTCGTGATCCCCATCCTCGCAGAGACCATGTAAACACTCTCTCTTGGTTGGAGTAGCACTAATACGGATAGAGGTAAACTATGTGTGCCGTTGGGTAGCTGTATCACCACTTGTCACCTCACACGACCGCGAGTACAGACGTGTTTAATGTAACCTGACAGATGTGTGTCTGTGAGACAGAGGCGTCCTTAATCTGTCTGTACGTCTCTGTTTTACAGTAAGAGCTCATTAAGGTCAGTGCAGTGTTTACCGTGTTACTTTTCCACAGTTTGATTTCGGAGGCACACGCACGCACGCACGCACGCACGCACGCACGCACGCACGCACGCACGCACGCACGCACGCACGCACGCACGCACGCACGCACGCACACACACACTCTCTGTCAGTGATAGCTGTGTGTTGTTGGGTCAGGCTGCTGCTGTTTGCTCGGGGATGGAAGCAGGGCTGATGGGCTCTTTTGTTTCTTGTTCACTGTTTTAAATAGCACTTCCTCAGACTGTGCGACCCATGATGCAACGCTGCCCTTCTTGCTGTAGATTTCCACTGACAGGAACCCCGCTGCACCTCTAGCTCAGAGGAGCTGTTTGTTTAGGTTTGCCTGAAGCCCGCTTGGCGCACAGTCCGGTTACACAGTTCTTTATGTATCAGCACCAATGTTTCATCTGTTAATCAAAAATCACTTCCGGTTCCATCCTGTCTAAAATCAGGATGTGCTGCTTTGATTTATTTTATAAGATGCTCCAAATCCCTCCTGGTGGGTTTGAAACACCCGACCTGACTCATTATTTCTCGTATCAGAATGACTGATAATCAGCAACGAACAACATTCCCTTGATGTCTTTTCCTCAAAGGTCTGATATTCATTCAATGCTGTGAATGTGAAAAGCTGAATACCGCACACCTTTTCCTGGATTGTTGCCTCCAGAGGAAATTAACTCTTGTCTTGCTTGTTAAAAAAAACAAAAAGTGTTTTCAGGACGCTGAGAGTTCAGCCTCTGCAGAACAATGTGGAATAATTAGCCTGACATTTCTCGGCCTTATTTGGCGGCAGCTGATAAGTAAAGTTGATACCGTTGTTGCCGAGCTACGCAGGATGTGATGTCACCAATCTTGGCCTTGAGAGGTTGACTTCTGCCCTTTTTAGCAAGTGCTGACGTCCTCGAGTCTGACGAGAGTTGTACCTCGGATCAGAGGTTTCTCTGCTGCTGCGACTGTGGTGTTGATTCCAGCTTATGTTCTCCACACTGAGAATCTGGCCTTCACTGACATTGTCAGAAAGATGTTGATTCGACTTGGTATTTCCACTCTGTGGTGCTGTTTTTATTATTTTGACAACTGCCTCGTGTTAAGTACCACCCTAAAACTGTATAAACACAGATAGAATGCTGCCTTTAAGAGAGTTATTTTTATCAAGGCATAATCATCCACATTATGGCTGCTCAAACTGATAACCCAGTGAAGTGTTTTCAACCTGTTGGTTCAGACCCAGTTATGCTGCAAGTCCTTAGAAAGTGTGGTGACATATTTCATTCACACATACCTGTAAATGTTATTTAAATATAGAAATAGTAATGTAATAATGATAAGCAGACTGATGCCTTTCTTTTACCTCAAAACATTATTGGTAAAACAACAGGCTGCGGGTCCCACTGCCCAGTTTTATTTTGTTTTATCTGTCATCGAGTCACTAAAGGAATGACTGTTAATTAGAGGCTGATATAAACTGCCTTTGGGCAGGTTTGTCATTTTAAAGTTCACCAGCAAAATGACAAGCTGGCTCCTGATTTCCACGCCGCCCGCACTGATCATAGCGAATGAGAAAGAGAGAAGAGGAATAATTGATTCTGGAAGTTTAAGAGCTTTTCCAGTCCAGATGTGAGGACAAAGTGATTCATCAGTGCGACCAAAGCGTTTCCTGCGTTCACATTCTGTCATTTTGTATTACATTAAACTGGTGGTTCACATTGTTTCTATCAACACTGAAGCTTTAAACTTGTAGAGTGGTCATTTCTTTGTAATTAAAACAGAACACCTGGAGATGCTGGTTTGTTATCAGAAATCATCGTGTGCTGGGAGGTCAGTGTTATACGGCTCTGCTGCAAATTAAGAAAACATGTTCACCAATTTGACAAAACACATTAACCCCCTTTGTGTAGTTAGAATAATCAGTGATGATAATAAATATGCCAAAAGTACTGCTGCTGTTCAATCTCAACCGCTACGGGTTATGATGCTTGAAGAAAATGTTATTAAGCATTAAATTTGAGCTTCAAATGGCTTCTTTGTTCAAGTCATTTCATCTTTATTTGTAAGAGCTGTTCCTAATTTGTTTCGTCTTGGATTCTCTCCGTTTTGTCCGCAGATCTTTCAAAGAACCGACTGACCGAAGTCCCCACAGAGGTTTGCCACCTGGTCGCCTTGGAGACACTAAACCTCTATCA
The DNA here is from genome assembly GCF_027942865.1 of Odontesthes bonariensis. Classification (NCBI taxonomy): domain Eukaryota; kingdom Metazoa; phylum Chordata; class Actinopteri; order Atheriniformes; family Atherinopsidae; genus Odontesthes; species Odontesthes bonariensis. Next base: position 31,500,504 of record NC_134517.1, on the reverse strand, counting down.
CAACTGCATCAGGACCATCCCCGACAGCATCATTGGTCTACAGACGCTGACATCATTAAATCTCAGGTACACACTTTGACACACTTAGTGTCTCTCTGTCTTTACAGCAATAAAGGCTGTTTCCCTCACTCTACCAGGGAGTTAAGAGCTTTTGAAGATGAACTTTCCAACTTGAAGCAGATTTAGCTCACAACTACCAAAGGTTTGTTACTTCAGGATAAAAGGTTGCTTTGCTTTTCGGTTGGTTTATTGACATCCATTCATACCTAAATGCGTACGTGCATGCACACACAAGAGATGCTGAAAGGGACTGAAGAAGCAGATTGAATCAGAGTGATGAAGTAAGGTGAAATGGGGTTGCCGTGTGTTGATATGAACAAATTCTAATATTGTGTGTCAGCTTCCTGCGTCTGAGCTGTCGTCCTACGGCCTGAGTCACTGCAAGTGTGTGTGTGCGTGTGTGTGTGTGTGTGTGGCACCAGGGATGCTGCAGGGTGAAATCCAAAGCTTGCTGAGTGTCAGCACACACAGCTGGTGAGCAGCGAACTGTAAAATCTAAAACCTTACACGCACACCTGATGTCGACCCTCACACGCTGCACTGTACTCTGGCCCGCTGTGTTTGAAGGTCAAGGTGCCCCTGCTGTCTTCACTGCATCATCCCTGTAACTCGCACAGTATGAGCGAGGGAAGGACACATTTTTGTGTCCTAATATATGAAGCTGGCAGTCATACAGCTATATGAAAAATAAACGACTCCCTCTTTTAATACAAAAGTGCGAGGTTAAAGAATCATCTGGTCCTCACCAGGTCTTAAAATCGGGTAAAAATCGCCTCAGATTAACAACAACAACAACAACAACGTCATTATTTATTGGACAAAAACTAAGCCAAAATGCAGAAGTAGTGAGTGAAAACCTCAGTGCACCCTGTGATTTAGTAGTTTTTTTAAGCATTTGTTGATGCCCAGCTCTCTTAAGGTACCATAATATGCAGAACACAAGCTTCCAATAATCTAATGTGAGGGAATAGTGGCGTTAGCATAGAAAATTTAGCTTCACACCTTTAATCTTTCTCTTTACCGGCTGCACCTTTGTATCTACATGGAAAAATGTGTATAGATTAGATCAAATTCATTTTACAACCGAATATGTCTAACAGAGCTTTCCTTTTCCTCTGATTTACTTTAGTTCTTGTGCCAGTAGGGGAAACGTGTGTTTGGTTTTACTTCTGTGCAGTAAGCTTTTAGGTTTCTAATGTAAGAGGGAGAAACGGGCCTGTAATCTGCTGAAGGGAAAGTGAAACCATTAATGGAAAAGATAATTTATAGACACTGTTTTTATAATCATCACACAGGTTCATTATTTACAATAAAACAAGAATTTGTTTTTGTTTGTATGTCATCAGTTCTAGTTCATAAAGATAGAAAATTGGACTAAAAAACTGCAGTCGGTGCAGTTAGAAATTATATTTTATAGGAACAATTAACAGATTGATCATAACTGAATACTGTAGTGGCTCTGTATTCATCCCAGTCAGGACAAAGTAACATATTAGAAGTTTAATCAGAGTGAGGAGACTTTAATGGGATTAATCTGGTGTTTTTAGCGTGTTAAAATCAGTATGAAGGGAGCTTCTTCCGTGTAGACAAAGCCCAGCGGTGTGCATATGTTAAAGAATAGGGAAGTGTTTTTTTTTTTTGTTTTTGGGCTTTCTGTGGGCAGTACAACGGTAAACATTTAACTGTGAATATGAAATGATTCACTGTTCAACACCACATTTATTATTGATGCTGCGGATGGTAAAATATTCATCTGCTCTTTAAATGGGTTTCTGCTCTGCCCTTTCATTCATTTGCTGCAGGTCATCCTGATAAATGTATTTGTTTTCATCAACACACATTCATGGTTTTGCACTCATTTTGTTGTATCTTCTCCTCATTGACCTGCGTTCATTTCCTGTATGAGCAGTGACATGAGTTTAATTGACATGGTCATGACTTTTTGCTCATTGTGTGTGTGTGTTTGTGCTGCAGTCGCAACCAGCTGGGCTCTCTGCCGGCCTGTCTGTGTGGTTTACCTCTGAGAGTCCTCAATGCGAGCAACAACAAGCTGGTCAGCCTGCCGGAGACCATCGGACAGCTGCACAGCCTCATGGAGCTGGTGAGCCCGTTTACACCGTTTGTCACTTTGCTGGTGTGTGATTTTATTCCAGATGTGGGCTATGTTTCACTGTCACAGTTCTTCACATTAAGAGCAATTTCTCCTCAATCTTTCAACAGCGCAGCGACAAAAGGAAATCAGTTTAAAATGTTCTCTTTGCAATGTTATTGACTGGAAGTGAAACTTTTTCCCTCAAAACGTCTGGTCCTCCCTTGACATTAAAAAGCTTCTAACCTGAACCCGTGTTTGGCTCTCTGCAGGACATCAGCTGCAATGAGATCACAGCCCTCCCGCGGCACATCGGCAGACTCAAAGCTTTGCGTGAGCTAAACGTACGCAGAAATCTCCTGTGCGTCCTACCAGAAGGTGAGTTTGTGCGACTGAAAATGTTTCTTTAAGTTTGATCTTTGTCTGAACCAGCTGTTTTTATTTTTTATATTTTAGACACCACATGCTTTCAGGTTTGTCCAAATAAATGTTGAGATTCGGTTTGGAACTTTTTCTTTAAGCATGTGATTTCGACCAAATGATCATCATTGTTTTCTATAAGCAGAAAACCTTATAATCAGTCCTTTGTGGATTCACCTTAAGTTTGAACATTGCAGATGGTTATTGCCTATTTTAGAAACTATCATTACTTTTACTGGGTGCAGAAAAGTCAAGTTTGAACTACAATTAAAGCCTGAAACGGAGCGGTGTCCTCTGTATTGTGTGCTGTATGCAGGGTGAGGATGCTGGTTTTAGACCACATTGTCCTCTGTGTGCACTATCACACCCATCCCAGTACCCCGAAATATACCTAACCCTTTGTGTCACCCTCAGAGTGAGCTGTATTCCTCACAGGTCTGAGATCAGTTGTTGATGCAGAGATGAGTGACGACCTCAACTGTCCGGAGCTCATTTTAAGAGGTTTTACCCACCGAGTGAGTGTCAGGGTGCTGGTCTGCTGGGACTGGAGAGAGGCAGGCCTGCGTATGTAGGGCTGCCAGCTACAGTCCCAGACCAGCTGGAAATAATGAGTCCTGAGAGTTTAAGAGAATTGTTCTGCCTGGATGTAGTACGTCATACCCAGGTCTGCTGAGGATCCAGTGTAATGAGAGTTTATATTTGACTCTTTTCTGTTTATTTGATTAGGTGAATCAGAAAATAGCAACAAAGTGGATTTCCTCAAATGTCAGCCAGTAACATAAGGAAACCTGCAGACGTTTACTGTGAAAGAATTTTACAATGAACGTTGATTTATTTATTTAGTTTTTTTAACTGAACAGAAGTTGATTTTAATGCTTATAAAGTTTATTTCAGTCAGTATTTATTGGCCATCATCATTTGTAATTCCATCCATCCATTTTCTATACCCGCTCAATCCAGTTCAGGGTCTCGGGGGGGCTGGAGCCTATCCCAGCTGTCATTGGGCAGGAGGCGGGGTAGACCCTGGACAGGTCACCTGTCCATCACAGGGCCACACAGAGACAAACATCCACACTCACACTCACTCCGAGGGACAGCGTAGAGTCACTTTTAATGCCTCTGAAGACATTTATCTGTTGGCTTCACATTTAGCCTCAGTGAGTATGTCCATCCTCTATGTACAGTCATCACGTTTCCCCTGAAATATGACTCTTAACTAAATGTTGTTGTTTTTTTTTTTTAAATAGCCGCTGACTGAATTATTTCAAACAGCCAGTTGTTGCAGCTCCACGTTTGATCGTGAGATCAATATGTCACAGCGGAACATAAAAGATGATCAAAGGATATTTGGAGAGGGAAAAAAGGAACATCTGAACCTTAAAGCTCCTCAGCCTCACGGTCATCCCCATAAGATCCATGGAAATTTGGATATTAGGTGTTGAGAAATATTGTTTATTGGCTCGTGGCAACAAACTTAATTCCTGTAGAGCTTTTTTTTTTTTTTTTTTTTACCCCTTGTCCTGTCCAGCATTATGGCAGCAGAATTGTAATCTGAATGCCGTTTATGCCAAACACATTTGCTATGCCAAGGGAAGCTTTATGAATGTAAAGCTCCCCTTGATGCCCATCAACTGCTTATTTATTTATTTATTTATTTTTGTTACAATACTTAACATGTGATGGTGTCGAACCGGACCGGGTACAGAGAAAGAGGGAGAGCAAAGGGGGAAAAAAAGGAACAGAAATAGGAATAAACAATCATAGAAAACAATGAGCAATGTGCAATGTTCAAGTATTGAGAACACGTGTTGCTTCCACCGTGTAGCCCCTCTTTGACGGGCCTGTTTGAAGGGTTGGACCTTCAACCTCGACCTGTAGTAAACTGCGCGCAGCCTACAAGTTGCCACCAAACTTCCAGAACTATCATGGAATAATGTTTTGTGCCACTTTGCGTTGAGACTGAATTCCTAACACTGAGAAAACACAACATGAGGTTCGAGGAGTTTTCTCTTTTCTAAAACTTCTGGCCAACACTTGCTGTATCACCGCCGTTCTTCCAGTGCAGACAGAATGCAACACGTATGAAACGAGTGTTTCTACCAACCAGAGAACTGGTTCAGGCCCATCCGTTTTCCTTTCTGGATATTTGACTTCTTACTTTTCACTTCCTGGTGAATGAATTTAGCGGCCTCTCCTTTTTTATGCTCTTTTTCACTTTAAAGGGAAATGTAGAAAGTGGAAGACAGCACAGAAGTCAAGCAGGTCGTTGAAAGCGTCAGAAGCATTTTGGCTTCCTGTCTTTGTTGTCAGCTGTCCAACGTGGCAGTGGGTCCATGACAAACAGGCTGGAGAACACGGGCTTGGGCAGGCTTGCAGATAGTCGATCAGAATGATGAATGATTCCAGACTGTTGACTGGAGGAATCATCCGGCTCTACCCTTGCTCCTCAGCTCTGTTTGGATTCCACCGCTGCATTTGCCAAACTTGGCACGAGCTTATACTCAGTGTTATGACCCTCTCCCGCACTGACTGATGAGCTTTGAACTTGATGCCACAGGAAGACGTGCGCTTTGCAGACTGGATGGCAGCCCTCACATTGGGAGAGATGTTGTTTTTGATTTAATATCTGTTGAGCTTGCGCTGGATTCATTGCTGCTCCGGAGACTCCCTGAGATAAGACCACCGGCACTGTTTTAGCACCGGCCAAGCTCAGGGCGTCAAAGGCCTCCTGGCAGACACGGATCTAAAGATCAGAGCTTCAGAAGCCCAGGAAAATGTTTCTTTAAGGCTCCAACTGTCATCAAGGCACTTAGATGTTTTGGTTTGTGGCAGAAAACACAAGAAGCCCAGAGATGAATCTTCTTCACTGCTGTCATAGTTGACTGTTGCAGTCTGACTCATTCAAAGTAAAGTTACTATTTCTCTGCTTCTCCGGCCGAAGTGTTTCACATTTAACCAAACATTTATCTTGACTGACCTCATAGCAACAGGATTTTTGATGTTATATAATCTTGATGATATTTTTGTCCACCACTAACCAAATGAATTCATCCTGGTGTCGCTGCCCTCTCCATCATGGCTGCTTCTCATCCCCTGCATGTGGTTTTAATAAAGAGTAGCTGCCAGGAGAAGTCTGTAATGATTACTTTGTCAGAGATGATGGGCTCTGTAGCCCCGCATCATTAGCAGCCTACAGCCTCAAACGGTTTCTGTCCACAAACCTACACACCAGTCTGAGGAGCTGACTGTTGAATAAATCATGCAAACACACCCGCTCATCCAGCAGTTTTAAATAGAGTGCCATAAAAAATGAAAATCACACTGTGGTGTACAGGAGGAGGATTTTAAAGACAAAAATCAACATCCAGATAATTACTCTGTTCGTTTGTTCTTTACCTTAGAAAAGGCTCCAAAATAGGAACAGTAGCTCTCAAACCCAACCGGCTGATATGTGCAAATCATCACAAATAGTTTCTCACTGGTCTGCTGCACAGCTAATAAATAGAAACTTTCATTTTGATGATTAATTGGCCGTATTCAGACATCTGATCAGTCGGTTACTATATGGAGATGTTCCAGTTTTGCCTGGAGTGTTGCAGTTAACGGGGAAAGAGGTTCACATGAACAGAAGCAGTGAGAAACTCGGCTGTGGATTACAAACCTCGGATTATACCAACGGCTTCTTTGTTCTAACTGGTGGGAAACATGTTTTGTGGTTTGCACCGTGCATGTTTGAAGCCGACTGTTAATGAAGTCCAACAACAGATGTGCAGTTTTTACTTCGCATATTGTTTTTATCAGGCTCTTATTGGTTGTTAGGAATCATCGCTGTACAACAACATGTCTGCACATCCTGCGGCGGCTCCTTGGACCGTAGAAACAGCTTTAGACCTCAGTTTTTATTCCAGTGTTTTATGGAAAAAACACTTTTCTTTTTGTCAGTAGTAGCACGATGGAGGCAAATAAGAAGTGACATTTGTATTCTGCTGCAGGATACATCATACAGCCAAAGTCAAAGAACTGTGTTCAACCACAAAAATGAAGGAGCCTTCACAGAGTGAAGTCAGTCTGGATTTACATTTACTTCTTTATCCACTTACAAGTTATTAGTAATAATAATATAACATGCTAAAACTATGTGAATCTTTGAATTGACTCTGTTGATCATGTATAAAGGTGCAAAGTAAGTTCAGGTTAGGCGTGTTCTCTGAACAGATGAGTTTTCAATCAGTTCTCTCAGCTAAAGAGATGTTACACGAAGAGACAAAGGACGATGAGACTGTCTGACTCCACAGATGAACTGTAGCAAGTTATCCAAAAACTGTTTTTCCGTCGGCAGTTCCAGACACATTAACTTCCAGAAGCTCCAAAAATGCCAGGGAGCCTTCTGAGTAAAGGTTCATCCAGGACTTTGTGATTTACACTTCCACAGCAGGAGTAAAGCTTCAGGAAGATTGAACAAATTGCTCCAGTTGTGTTTCAAATTTCCTCTCAAAGTCTTCCTCTCAAAGTCGTCCTCTGAAAATCAAACAACAAAGCCTGGACTTTGTCAGCTTTCTGGCTGCTCCATCCTGAATGTTGTCAGCCATAAACTAAAAGCAAGCTCAACATGCTTTCCTACTGCCCTCTGACTAAGGACTGTTTGGGTTGTGAAACTACTTCCTGGAACTTATTGTACACCACTGGTCCTCTCATGGATGTGTGAGTGGAGGATCTGAGTTCCTAAAAAGGTTTTTGCCCCCATGAAAAAGTTGATGGCTAACAGCCGATCGTGTCTGTGGATGGAGTTATTCTGTTAGCCTGTTGAACAGGCTGTAGTCTGTAGGACCTCCATAACACAACTTTTCACACTTGAAATCTACAAAACTACTGTAAATCAAACAGACAGGATAAGATAGACACATGAAAACACCTGATTGACACCTTTGTTTCTGTGTGTGTTTGTCCTCCTGCAGACCTGGCTGACCTTCCCCTGGTGAAGTTCGATTTCTCCTGTAACAAGGTGTCCACCATCCCCGTGTGTTATAGAAAAATGAAGCAGCTCCAGGCGCTTCAGTTGGAGAACAACCCGCTGCAAAGTCCACCAGCACAGGTTTGTCTCACAGTTCTTTAGAAAAACCTTTATTTTAGTCCTCTGAACAGTTTACACGTGTCAGATGAGTAAAAAATAAATCCCATTGAGGGTTTGAATATGTTTTAAAGTAGAATAAGTGTTAAGAACTTTTGCTCAGTGTTCTATCTGTCTAATACTAATACATCACCCTATGAAGAATTAATAGAGATGAGGATAGAGGCTTGAGGGAACACAAGAGTTCAGTGACCCCCGCAGTCAGTGGGATGTAGGTTGGGACGATTTTGATCTGATTTTTGTGCTTTCTTCCTTCAGATCTGCATAAAGGGCAAAGTTCACATATTCAAGTATCTGAGCATCGAGGCGTGTCGCAGCGAGAAGATGCCCGACTCTCTCTACCTGCCCGTCATGGAGCGACTCAGCCTATCACGACCCACCACTGGCAGGTAAGTTACCGTGGTAACGCATTGCTCAGCATCTGCCAGGTCTCACATCTCATCTGCATCCTGCAGTCTCTCTTCATGCTCACATGCATGCAAACACAAAGAATAGTCTTAAAACTTTCAAACTTTATGTCCGGATCAGTCACACTTTCTCCTTGGTTAAAAACCTAACAGTAACTTCAGAGGTGAAATTGTTAGAAATGTTTTCCAGTTGTTTACAGCACAAATAGAGTCTTATTTATTTAGGAACTGTGCTAAAGTGTGCTAAGTATTGAAACGGTATAACATGAAATCTCGATAAATCAATAAATTTAGCAAGTTGTTCTGAGTCAAGCACATCCAAAATGTCAGCCAAAAGCATATTTCATCATCTCAAAGCTTTTTTTTAGCTTGTTTGGTTTTGACAGTGTTTCACTTTGTGGTGGGATAGAAGTTGTCTGCTGGAACTAAATGGCTCTATGTGATCTACAATGCTCAGCTTCTCAGTTTGGAGCCAAATCATCCATTAGTCAGCTGAAACTGATCTGTTCTCCGACTCCCTGATGGGTCACTTCTGCAGTCTGTCTGCCGTCACTTAAAACTGAGGCCAAAGTGCAGTCGTCGCTGTCTGAGATACTATTTGTGATTAATAAATGAAAGAATCAGGAGCAGGCGTGATCAGCAGAGAGTGGGAGTGATAAAGGAAGAAGATTAGAAAGCGTAAATCCAGCTGAATGACGAAATAAAGAGACGGAGGAAAGTAGACATGCGGAGAACGTAGGAGGATAAACGCTGGGAACAAGGGAAGCGTTGTTGAAATGGAGGGCTGCACAGACTGAAACAACATGGAGAAAATAAAACTAAAGCAAATGGAGAGAAAAATGCGTGACAGAAGAGAAAAGGAACAAACTAGTTACAGCTCGCCAAAGACGCCATACATCACACACATATTCAGAACTTTTTGACACTAAATCATCATTTTTTAAAGAGTAACATATAAGGAAATAGTTACATTTGTTAAAGGCCTGTCTGTGTCTACTTCTTTCAAGTTCACACAGTACAGCTTTACAAAGATCAGCCTCCAATCATACGAGTGATTCTTACAGGTTCCTGCAGCTATAAGCGCCCACTGCTGACACTGCTCAATGCCTCTGCTACAAATCCGTTTACCCGGCTCAGCTCGACTCGCTCCACATCTCACATGCAGCCTGAATGGGGGAGTGAACTGTCTGGGACCTTTAAGACTCCGTCAGATTTACTCAAAAAGCTTTTTCTTTGTAGACTCTGCTTGTTTGCTCTTGATTCCTGCAGACTTTGGAGAGACTCACCCTTCCAATATGGATATATTACAGAATATCTACCAGCTGCTACTGTTAAATATTGTGTTGAACTTTAATTTAGACACTGATTCCTGGAGATCATCTGTTATTTTGTGCTGCGGTTACCACATACACATCAGCTGGTCTTTCTTCATCCAGTTTTAAAACTATGTGTTCGCAGCATCAACAGTTATCAGAAGTAAACTTAATGGATGAGGAGATTCTTTTCTAATCAAGTGATCATTTATTATATTTTCAAAGCAAAAAATTCTAGTTCATCTTCTTTGGATTAGATAGCAGTTTTCTTATTGAGTGAAATGGCAACATATCCATATTTAAACAGTCAAATGTCCACAGAAACGTTCCACAAAAACATTTAGAATATAAAATATATATTTTAATTCCAATGAAGCAGGTAAAGCAAGACATTGAGCCATTTTGGCTCTGTTTTTCAAGAAGGAACAGGGCTTAATTTTACTGAGAACTATTCAGACTGATGGGAGTGATGCTGCTTTACAAAGGATTTGGATATAAAGCATTTAAAGTTAATGGTTCAGTAGAGACATAGACGGTATTCTGGACTTAAACAAGTGTTATTATTGCAACAGTTATTGAGATATTTTACTTTCAATCAAAGTGGTGTGATGTACAAAGCAGTGATACGATGGTGAAGAACAGAGCTCAAAACAGAAGGGAGACCCGAAACAAATGTTGTAAACTGGAGAAATGAAAAAAAACCTGCAGCCTCGGGTTCCTCGTCTCTCAGCTGCAACTGAGTCCAGATCTCAGAGGATCTTAAACTCTGAAGTGTCCGCCCACATGAAACCCTTCCAACATGTGGGCAGGAAAAAATGCTTCTATTCCTGTGTAGAAAATGCAGTCATGCTCTACAGTGCAAACACACTCTTTAAAAGCTCTCATTCTTTTCCTCTTACCCCCCTCTGTCTTTCCATGATCCGCTGTCCTTCTCTCTGTGTTGTTTTCATTTTTGGGAACAAGATAAAAAAGGCTGGGAGCCATACGTACTCTCTGCTGTAGGAGAGGCAAGAAATTAGAAGGCGAGTATGAAGGAGTGACCCAGAAACGGAGCACATAAAGTACAAATATAGAGCAGCACTGAGGCCTTACATATAGAGCAGGGAGAAGATTATTAACACATAAACAGCCTGCTGATATCTGCTAATATTTAACATGACTGATTGAGCTCTTCTCTGTCTTCTCCTCCCCAGGAATTGATTTAGGTGGTTTCACCCAAAACTGCGGATTCACTAAAATTAACAGTATTTAGCAGAATTTTGGATGAGAATTACAAAAAAAAGAGCAACAGTTGCTTGAACTGAGACTTGTACATATCCCTTTAAGTCTCTGTTGGTCGATCATCTTTCTCATTCATTCTTTCCCTCGTCAAAGACATCAGTATGGATGCAAAGCGGCTTACAGAAGCCTTCAGGAACTCCTACCAGTGACGTTAGACTAAGAGAACACCTGTTAGGCTGTTCTAGCTTTCACACACCACAAATGATTAAGGATAGAAGCGAATTTCAGGACTTTTTTCACTTAGAAATAAAGCAAACGATGAATGTCGCAGCCTCACAGAGCAGCTTTCCTTTTCTTCTGCATTGTTTGTCTCTACACCAGCTTCTTTCCTTGTCCTCTTCCTTTCTTCCACTTTTATCTGGTCCACGCGCTCGACCTTTACTTTTTCCCTTTGTCTTCTCTTTATTCTTCCCTGATCTTCTTTTGTTTTTTTATCACACTTTATTCTGGAAATCAGTTTAGCAGCTCTTCATGCCTGCCTGCCGTAGGGTCAGGATAGTTTGGTTGGCTTTCTTATTAAAGGGATAGTTCGCCTCTTTTGACATGAAGCTGTATGACATCCCATATTAGCAATATCATTTCTGAACATTTTCTTACCCCCTGCTGCGTCCTGTGAGCAGAGTTCCAGCCTCGTTTTGGCGTAAGAAAATGGGTAAGAAAATGTTCATGAATGATATTGCTAATATGGGATGTCATACAGCTTCATGTCAAAAGAGGTGAACTATCCCTTTAATGTGAAATGTTATGCCAAGCGAGTCTTTGAATGATATTGTCTGGGAGGTGTGTGGTTGTTCTCTCTCTCTGTGCAGAGGAGGCAGAGAGCTGATGGATTCCATTTTTAAAACCTCATTAAACACAATGACCTTAAAAGTAAACGAGATAAGAGTAAAAAACGCAGCGAGGCTCAGTTTACTGTCAACCTGAATGAAGGAAGAGTGTCATAGATCGTGGGTTCTTTCCAGCACGAATTAGTGTTTGAGTTTGGGTGCGGAGACGGTAAAATGCTCTGTTCACACAGCAGCTTTAAGTTGCCCAAAAAAAGCTTTTTTGTCTTTATTTGAACCTCCTTTTGTTTTTATTCCATCATTTTTTGCCACATATGACGGTGAAAAAGACATTTCTGGGAGACTGAAAGTCATTTTGTTGAACCTGCTGACTTCAGTGTTTGGTCCGTTCAGAAAGGTGAGCTGTGCACCGGGATGAAACAGGTGGGAGCTGTTCAGAATCAGATCAGAGCAGGAAACCGGGATTTCCAGCAGCGATGTGATGTGAGCAGCGAGTGGAGGGCGGGGGGGGGGTTAGACTGTCTCCTTCAGTTTCAGTGGGTCTCTCTCAGTCGTGCACACACATGCCTTCAGACTGTGTGTCAGGTGTGTCACCTGTGTCATCTGTCTGCAGCGTGGAGGACATGGAGCAGCAGAAGAAGCAGGACAGCGACTCAGGAGTCGGCAGCGACAACGGAGACAAGAGACTGTCGGCTACTGAGGTACCGAGAGAGAGTGTGTGTGTGTGTGTGTGTCTGTTCCTACATCTTTCTGTGTGTTTATTTACAGGCTAAAAAATAGAGTCTGATATTTTATGTTTGAATCATCTTAATTTCTGGTCAGATTACAGACGGATGTGTTTTCTCTCTCTAATGAGACGTGTCCTTATTCTGTCTTATTCTGTCTTTTCCTCTTTCGTCTGCGAGGCGATCATCTGTACTCAGTTGGTCAATGTAACCGTCAGAGTTTGACTTTTGTTTTAAGTCCCTCACCGTCTAGCTTTTTCTGAAAAACAAAAACTAAATCCTCTTCTCGTTCCTCTTCTTGATTGTGTTTGAGCTGCAGATTCCAGTTTTATCATCAAATGTTTCCCTGTTGCTGTAACCAGCACATTTGGAACTATTGAGTTTAAAGTTTTACCCTCTGATATTTATTTGTAAAATATGAATATTGACAATTTGGATAATTAATAAAAAATGTATCATTTTAAAGTATAGAGAAGAAATTCTGGTTGTTCTTTAAATAATCAAATAGATCTTTGTGCAGAGGGGGAATACTGACTGATTTTTTTTCATCATTTCTTTTCATTTTATTAACCTGTCGGTTGCAGCCTTATAAACATTTATCAATATTGCGTTCAGTTTATTTTATCAGGTAACATGAAGTGAGATTTAAAAACGGAAAACTTAAAAGCTTTGGCTGCTTACTGTACTCATTTTTATCCGTTTAGTGGAGAGATTAATAGAAACAGATGTGAAATATCTGATTTGGTGTCAGAGTTCTCTGAATCCAAAATGGAAATTCAGTTTTTTACGGTGGATTTAGCATGTTCAGAACCTTTAACGTCCATCACTTATTTGTGAGTCAAGTTGAGCTTTAAAGCCGCTCGTTGTTGCTGTTTATTGTAGCCGTCAGACGAAGACAGTCTGAGCCTCAATGTGCCGATGAGCAACATCACGGAGGAGGAAGGAATCAGCAAAGACGACTCCAGTGAACACATCAGCTCCCTGACAGGTACACACTTCCATGCTCTGACACACACAGACTGTTCGATGATGAGCTGCTAAATATTTCAGCCAACCATCACACAGAATCCCTTACTGGTGAAGAACATCTAAACTTATACCTTTGTGTGCTATAACCATCACTTCCTCTCAAGCTATGAACAATTGGTGCTCTTACCTTTGCTGTCCCAACATGCCAACAGCCTTTTTCTTTTGGGCACGCTCAGAGGGATTCTTCTGCTGTAGCAACCCTGCGCTGCAGCAGGTGTTTAACTTGTGGAAGCTTCATAAAAAAAAATAGTGATGGTGGCAGTTAAATAAAAGGGATAATGACACTGCTTGCTCTTTCCAAACACAGAAGAAGTTTTTTTTTTATTATTATTATTTTTTGGGGCTTTTTATGCCTTTATTAGATATGACAGTGTTGAGAGACAGGAAGCAGGGGGCATAGAGAGGGGCAACAACATGCAGCAAAGGGCTTCAAACTGGGGCCAGCTGCAGCGAGGACTGTAGCCTCTTGTACACGGGCCGCCTGCTGTACCCACTACGCAACAGACTGCCCCACAGAAGAAGTTTTACTTAAATGAATTTCATCCTGCTCTTAGATTTGTCATAGATGAACAGAAGGCTTGGGGTTGCCATGGTGATTTACGGTACAGCACATTTAACCTGTTTTACAAGAAGTAAATTCTTCTTTTTAAGTTGAGCACAACCACACAAACAGGATATTTTTTTCTCCACAGTGCAGGAAGTGTTTAAGACGAGATAAACCTCTGATTATGAGGTGTAATGTGTTAATATGTCGTTTGTGTGTAGATGTGGACAAACCCTGTCCATGAGTGCGAACTCCGCGTCTATGTGACGCACATTAGTGTAACGTCTTTGGCCTTCGCTGTGAACTGTTCAGAGCTTTAATCAGATTCTACATGTATTCAGTAGATTCTGATGAGACCTCATAGACCAACACAGTCGTCCACGTCTGTCACACACTGACTCTTCTCTGATGCATGTTAACGTACAATTTTATCATGTGTGTACCTGTATTATCCATGAACAGGTTTCCATGGTCACCATGTGGGGACGTGTGTCCTAGTCCATCACTCCTGGCTGGCAGTAGTCGGGATGTTGATCTCAGCATCAGCTCTGAGCAGATCTGGGATGTTGGGCTCTAATAAAGAGGAGCAGCAGCTCCCCAGACTCACCGTTTAAATAGACCTCAATCAGCCTTAATTAGGTTAAAGCTGATGGAGGGACACATTTAAGAAGCCGGGCTGAGTAAAAAGACGGCTCTCTTGATCATTTTTGTTTTAAAAAAAATTGTTAACAATGTTGGCAAAGCTTCATTTAAGTATGTTAACACTAACTGGCTGATTAGCCATTAGGATTTACTGAAAGAAAGAATGTTTTAGAAGTGATAAAACACTCGTATGTCGATTTGAAAGTCTGGCAGCCATTAGGCGATGAGTTCTCGTTCACAGCCCTGGGATGAGCTGGTTGTTAGGGGCATCAGGAAGATGTTGATGGTTTGTTTTTTGTCTGTTATCGTATGACATCAGACCAGGAACTGTCTTAACGTGGCCATTCACAAACCTTAGGTTAGTGTCACTGAAACACAGTTGTTTTATTAATCTTATTTTAAGTTTTTGGCATTATAATCTAATTATGCGTCCATTATCCATCTCATATTTAGTTATTATGTTGAGTTTATTGACAATGACACGGGTCGGGAAGAAAGCTAGTTAATGCAGGTAGTCATTTTGTTCAGTGTGTTTACAAAGCTACATCATACCTTATTTTCTTAGATATTCGAAACATGATCTTCAGCATGGGAATATAGAGATATTAAAACAGTGGGTTCAATGCTTTCACCGATCGTGTTTTCCTCCATTTCAGCGGACCCAAACTCTGACTCGGTGCGTCTCATAGAGGAGAGCCCTACGGAAGCCCTGAAAGACCAGTTCAGCTACAGGGACTCGGCTCTCAGCTCTCGCTTCATCGACTACATCAAGGCAAGACCTCGCGCTGCAGAGCGCTTCTCTCTGAGTGCTCCACTCAGGCATCGTCAGAGTTTGATGCAGTAATGGTTTTCCTCGTGACTAACGCTGCACTTAGATGGATGTTATGTAAAGCTGTTACGTTCACTCTGCTGCTTTAGTTTCACTGCTTTTCATTTAAGGTTGCGTAAGTCTAGATTCTGTTTAACTGTAGCCTAAAATAGCACTTTGTGTTACAGTCAAAGTGAATCAAATTCACTTCTGGCAGTAGAAGTTTTAAGGGTCTAGTTTTCATGCCATAACGCCTCTTGTGAACATATCAGTGTGTCCACGAACCACATGATAACCAGCACAAGCGCACCTAATTTTATTGTTTGTATAACAGAGAAAAGTGCTGGATGTATAGACTAAAATGATAGCTAAACAACAAAAAAGGAAACTAAAGTTTTGAGGCAAAGACCTGAAACGTTTACTTTATTGATTTGAATTGTTATTTTAAGGGTTTAAACTTATTCAGTCTCAGTCGTAGCTTACACCATCACCCACCGTATCACAAATTTCTGACTGATTGGTGAAAGTAGTACATTTTCTTCAAGGTAATGAAAAATATGAGTGCTTAAGTGACCTTTTGTGTGCCAAATCAGTCAGATCGCAATTCTGAAATGTTCCCTGCAATGTGTTCGAGTGCCACTGCAGCAGGTCTTAATCACCTAAAGCATATCATTGTTTCTCAAGACTGTACGTGTCCCAAGTTTTTGCCATGAAAACTGCTCTTATGGCCTTTAAATAGCTTTTCCTCATTCATTGTATGGTGATCTGTGAATATGCTGATCAGCCGGTGATCTGTCAGCTCCGACTGTGTTTACGCTTTGCTCTGCTCTAATTTTGGAGAAATTCAGCTCTAAATATTAAAACTGTCAGAGCGGCTTTAGTTTCTTTACAGCATAAACAGCCAATGTGTGTGTGTGTGTGTGTGTGTGTGTGTGTTCCAAAGAGAATCACAAGCTTTTTAAGCCCTATAGCTGATTGATGTTTTGTCCTGCGACTGTCCCTCATGGTTCCAAACATTAGGAGCGTTTTGGGTTTTTTCGTGAGCAATCTTTCAGTTGAGGGATCGGCTTTTTCTATCATAGAAAAACGGGCCTAATAACACTCGCGTCAGACTGAGCCTGTGTGTCACTGGTGGAGACTCAGCTGGGACCAAATAAGGACTCCACATAAAACAAAGAGCTGCAGAGCCGGATGATGTGGAGTAGAAAACTGGAAGGTGTTATTTAAAATGGACCATATCGGTACCTAAAATCCACCTTTTTCCCCGACAGTTCTCAGTGTTTTCAGCAGCAGAGTGTAATCGGTAAAGGTGAAGCTTGGAGCAGGTTGTTTGGAAAAGCTTCACATTTGCCCTCCTGTACGTACAGATTCGTAGAAGATTTAGGGACTGCTCATTGCTGGTGTTTTAGTTGTGTTCACTCAGTCTGAGCCCCAGTTAAAGTGGTTTGTTACTTCCAACTTGTTGGAGCACATGAATGATAACATTTTTTTAAGCCTTTTTGTTTAACTGCACTTGAAAAATTCAAGAGCCGACTTACAGTAACTCAGTTCATGATGATAAAAACTGTAAGTCAGGTTATAATCAGCAGGATATAAAGGATTCATACATTAGGACGAGCAACAGCCAGACATGAATGAATCACTTACTGTCAAAGAGTAATTGTTATTAATGTAATCCCTTCTTACGAGTGGCCTAGCTTAATAAGACGCCTATGGCTATCACTACGTAAAGGTTTTACACTTAAACACGTTTTTGGCGCAACAAACAGATCCTGAGTCCTCAGCAGTTGATGGTCAAAAGTAGTTGTATAAAATCCATATTTTTTTGCATACAGGCCCAAATATGTGTTTTTTTGGGTATTAAATAAATTTCTGGGTCTTTTTACATGTATGAATAGTTATTACATATATCAGTATATTTGAGCTTATTTTGGAAATCTGGATAAATGATTGTAGCTCTTCTGTGGATTCAAAACGTAATTTGTCTGATCTCCAATGAAAGTACATTTTCTGACATATAAGATCTTATTCTGATTTATTTTGAGAAAATTGAATCTGTGTCAGTGGTCCTGGGACCTCTGCAGCTCATTGGTTAAACAGTTCAGGGCTTTAGTGTCTAATTTCAGTTTTTAAAGCAACATCAATGATTTCTGCTGTTTTGTGTGTGTTTGATGCTAGTTTTAAAAGCGCCGCTGTCATTGATGGTGTTGAAATCTTAGATAAATTGCTTTATCGCTTTGCATTAAGTAGCAGCATCAAATGTGTGTTTGAGGAACGAGTGAAGAGTGAAGGAACGGATAAAGGAAGAAAGACTGTCACAGTGTTCTTATTGTACAGAGGAGACGGTGGTAACGTCTCTGAATCTGGGCCAATGGCTGATCAGGGCTGTGTGTCATGTGACGGCTGCATCTGGTGCTGATGTGTTTTGTTTTGTTATTTCTGGTTAAGGGTCAGCCGGCAGCAGACTTCAACGAGCCCCTCAGGATAGAAGAAGACTCACAGTGGCAAAGTGAACAAAGGTAAGTTCATCAGATTTTTAGTTTTATTTGTGCACGTGTTTCTGGCTCATGCCTGAATATAAGAGGGGCATTTTGTTTCCTTTTTATCCAAGTGACAGCTTCAGTTGCTTTCCATAAAGGCTAGTAAAGGTTTATAGAAGAAAAAGGGCTGTTAAACATGAGATCAGCTGTTCAGCAGAGCTTTTCAGGTAGTTACCGTAGTAACACTTATTTCTGCATGACATGGTTTTATTTGTGTAAAGTTGTGACGATATTTTGGGGGTCTTACAGATTTCTCTTTGTATGAAACACTCATACAAACAGCTTGGGCTGATTTTGCTGATTTTAACTTTGCAGATTATTTTCTTACCATACCATAATTGACTTGAATCCCTCCCAGACTAACATCCATCTACAACCTCTTTCAGAATCCCTCAGAAATCTCTTTAGATCCTGTCTTGTCGACAACACAAACAGCTGCTGCTGTCAGCGGTTTAGAAAGATATTTTAGTTCATCATATATCAGCTAAAGCTCTTGTAAACATCCAATTTTTCATATTTGTAGCCTGCTTTCACACTTCAGGGCTTCCAGATCCTTCTCCAGTTCTGCTCCTTTCACCATCACAACGTATCTCTTGTTTTGTATTCATCATTGCCAGTAATAGCTCTGTGTGCTGTGCTTTACTGTACATGTCAACAGGGATTTTTGTGTCTTTATTCATGTGTATTTTTGGTTATAGGTCAAAGGTTCCAGGGAGTACAGAGCTCCATATTGACATGATTAACCAGCTGAAAGAGGCTGTGGAGCTGCTGCAGGACCCCAGCAGGTGAGACACCATCACCTGAGTGTTACACCACAACAGCAGGGTCAATGTGATGCCAAAAAGCTCATTTTGATATGATTTCCCCCCCCCCCCCCACACCAAGTCAGCCGTTGTCTTGAAGAACCCATGAAATGACCAGAACAGTGATATTTGCTTCTGTGTGTTAATTAGTTTTCTGTAAAAACATAGAACATAGAAAAATGAGCCCTAACCAAGTTCAATAAGGCTCCCTGAGCCCAAACACCCCTTTAATGCAAAAAAAAAAAAAAAAAAAGTAATTAAAGTAAGTTGATGCTCAACAGACATGTAAACACAGCGGTTGTTTTATGTCACATCTCATGCATCAGAGTGAACACGGAGCAGGATGATCTGTCCGGAGTCCAGCTCTACCCAGTGGAGATGGTCACAGTGGAAGAGTCGTTCAAGTAAGTGTTTTAACGTTTCTTAAGCGTGTTTACATGAAAAACACAGTTTTAGCCTGACAATAAAATGACCCTGATTATGAAAACAAACCCCCCGTTTCCCACATCTGGACAGGAAACACTGGCGCAGTCAGCCTCCCTCAGATGGGCTCCAAAGAGACTTAAAGAGATTTATTTGTTATATTTATGTAAGAAAACAAAAGAAAAACCTGTGTCCTTCAGTCTCAGACTCACAGTCTTTTGATGTTTTTTATGTGAGACTTTTTTCCAGCTCATCTGAGACAGATGACAGATTTCCTCCATGCTAAGAGACACTGTTAGCTAGTTTTTATGATCATTTATTAGTTTTCTTCACGGCTGTTAAACATGCATCTGTGGCCTTCAGAAACACAATAAATGGGGTTTGTTTAAAAAAGGCAGTTTTGAAACATTAAGTTCTGTCACTTTTTTGTTTTTTTTGGAGCCAGAAGTGAAGCTGGAGAAACTTAAAACATGACTGAACAAAAATATGTATCTTATAGGCCTAACATCTATTTATTCAAGTTAGTTGAAGTGAATTATTATCAGATTATCAGATAATGAGGTCGGCGTTCAGTTCTCTCCTGCATGTATATGCTAATGTAGACTCAAATAGGTTGTGGCACTCTGCTCATGCTCCAAAGTTCCCATCTTAAGTACAGATTAACAAAGCTGAATTGTCAATACAGTTGCTTTAATTTACATATTTCAAGACCGTTGCTGTGTCCTTAATAGAATCTTGATTTTAAAACTGCAGCATCATCAGACAAAATCCCCATTCAGGTAAACTTACATGAAGCAGCAGACATACTTTAAATAGGGCGGCCATGGCTCAGTGGTGGGAGAGGGTTGTCCAATAACCTGAAGGTTGGTGGTTCAATTCCCACTCTCACTGCTCACAGACTGGTGAACTGACAGCTGGAGGGGTGGTATTCCAGGTGCCCTTGAGCAAGGCACCGTACCCCCATGCTCCCTGAACGCTGTGAATGGCAGCCCACCGACTCAGCTGCGCATGTAATCGTGCTGAAGGATGAAAAGGGAACCTTGCTAATGGCACCACAGTGACTTGAGAAAAATGCGTTGACTGCGTATTCAATTGGAGAAAATTGACACTTTCTCAGTGAACCAGAAATGGATGAAAGCCAGCCCCTGATGGCCATCAGTGGTATTGCACTTTAAGGCACTTCTTAAACGTGCCTTTGTGTTTCAGTGTCAGTGGCTACATCTGTCTGTTATATCCAGTCTCTGCTATAAGAATGAAAACTAATCATGATGCGATGTTACAGTCCAATCCTATCAACACGTTGTCTTTTCACGGCATGTTTTCAACCCTAAACAAATAGAATAAATATTTTTATTTAGGACTTCGTTGCTCTTCTTTCTGATTTGCCAGTAAGTTGAGATTGTGCATCTGAACACAAATCAAACATTCCTCGATAATCATTTCTCAGTTGGTGCTCATCACATCGATAGTTAGAGTATTGATGCTTCACACAGCTTCACCAGGTAACTTTAAGCTCACTGAACTCTTTTTTTTGTTGCACGACTTGAAAGAGTTGGCTTTTTGAATTAAAAGTTGACTGATTCCTCTATAGTTTTTAAATACAAATGGTTGCTTGTGGGGTTGTAAAACTGTGTAAGTCGACCTTAATGGCAAGGCAAGGCATCTTTATTTATATAGCGCATTTCATACCACAGGCAACTCAATGTGCTTTACATAAAGACAAGGCATTTAAAAGAACAGCATAAAGCAGCAATTTAAAGAGAAAAAAAATAGAATAAAAATTAAAAACACAGTTAAAAGCAATCAAAGAAGAGGGGAAAAGGAAAGATATAAACTCAACCATAAGCACACCGAAAGAGAAATGTTTTTAACCTGGATTTAAAAGTGCTTACAGTTGGGGCTGATTTCAGTTCTGCTGGTAGTTTGTTCCAGTTGTGTGCAGCATAACAGCTAAAAGCTGCTTCACCGTGTCCAGTTTGAACTCTGGGCTCCACTCTCTGACCTGAGTCAGTAGATCTCAGAGCTCTACTGGGTTTATACTCTACCAGCATGTCATTCATGTATTCTGGACCTAAACCATTCCGTGATTTGTAGACGAGAAGCAGAACTACTACTATTAATGTTCCTTTTTCTTCTCCTTCTTTGGTTCCCTTCAGTGGGCAGGACAGCGATGACGGCGCCACAACACCAAAGGTACAGTGTGATGAACCCTCTAAAAAATAGCAGACTGTCATCCACATGCAGTACTTTATTTGTAATAGTTGGCACTTGCATTGAGACGGTGAATAACAGAACCTACATTATACTGAACTTTAGTCACAGATGACGCATTTATCTGGGGAGAGTTTTTCAGGTGTGAACCCAGAAAGTGCAGAGAAAAATGACAGGATGGAGATGAACTGAATTTACAGAATAATTCTCGCTGCTTTGCTAGAATACGTTGGCTGTCCATTTGCAAATTGGTTATATTTCTGGTGCGTCATATTTAGGGAGACCTCTTAATGGAAATGCCATGAGATTTGCTTTCATAAGCGTGGAATATTATTAAAATAAAAACTGTTGTGTTTTGGGCATCTTAGACTGATCCATGTACATTATAAGTCTTACACATGGCACGTTAGTTATTCCTTTCATACAGGAAGTGTGAAAGTGTTGATCCACCCCTCATTTCTTTATGTTTTGCTTCCAAGCTGCCTAAAAGGCGCCTAACTAAAGGGATGACTTAGCAGAAAACCAGTTTTAAATTGTATCTTTAAGCACTTTGTTACCAGCAGCCTGTCACAAAGACGCATCATTTGTTCCCATTTCTTTAGTTACGTCTGCAAAAAATACCAAAGATAACACAGTTTGACAGACATGAAATGGTGATGCCAAAAGAGCTATTAGCTGAAAACTTAGCATATCTCAGCATGGTGTGCAGGCTGCCCTTAAAAAGACAAAGTCAAACTTCCTCAACTATCCACAGAAGATGAAGAGCATCTAAAAGTGATGCCATTTGAAAGTTCAAGCAAAGCCCTGAGAGATGCATCTGGACCTTCAGCTGGTCCCAAGCCTCATCAGAAATGGGCTCCATGGAAGGGTGGCTGTAAAGAAGCCGTTCTTAAGGAAGGGAAACAGTGTTGTATACCGTGTTTCCATTTATCTTTACATGATAAAGACATGAGGGGTGGCTCAGGACTTATGCACAGGACTGTAAATGGGGTAGAGTTAGCATTCAGCATGACTTAAGCTTAGTAACTATATCATTATGTTTAATGATTAAACATAAAGAAAACAGAAGAAATGCTTGTTTCCTACTATGTCAAAGTGATAGTTTCTAGTAGCTGACGTACATAATTGATCTGAATGTCTGTAAGATAAGTGATGTAATGTTTAATGTGACACATTCCATAATACAGTGATTTTTTTTTATCTCCCATAGATTCAGAACTAGATGGAAATAAACCCTACTTACTCAGGCTCATTATGCCATATATTATAAAACTGCACTGTAGCTTTGACTACATGATACTAAACTTAGAATTATGGGATCCTTCCTCACATTCCAAAATTATAAAGACATTTATGTCAGAACTAAACTGTAGTGGTGGAGTCTTTGTCCTTAGAAATGAATGTAAGTACGCAGTGAATGGAGACCACTTTCAGTCTAAATGTTTGATGCGTTCTGTAGCAGCACATGGAGGAGAGTGGCTATGAGTTCCAGAGGAAGAGACAGATGATTCTAGAGAAGGCCAGGTTTGAGGCCCAGCTTGCATGCCGGGAGTATGAATGGCATATGTCAGTCAAGGTAAACGCAGCAGCAGTCCTCTGGATGTAGTCTCATCAGAGTGAGCTGCCCTCAGTCATGTTTCCCAGTGAACCGAGTTGTGTGTGTGTTTGCTGTGTTATCTGGCTGAGCTTTTCACATGTGCCACATTTCATCCGGCAGCTTGTTACACATGTGAACAGGGTGGGAACATGTTTTCTTATCACTACGTCCCCATAAATCTTTCACCAGTCACTCAGCATCCTTTAGAAGTAACTTACTCATTTGACTAAAGTCAGGTACAATGAGGTGGACGGTGGAGAAACTGGTGGCTGGTGAACTGACAGTTGCTGTCTTGCATGTCGGCGTGTATAAAGATCCATCTGCAGTGCTGACCTTGTGGGTTTTTGACTCTTTGTCTCTCCTTTGTGTGACATGAATATTGTAGTTTTATGCACTTTCTTTGGTCGTTTGTACCACTGAAAGAGAAAAATGACCATGTGTGGTTGTGTATCATCTCTTAAAAGCACACATTGTTGTGTTTTTTATTCTGAACATCTCTGTTTGTGTAAAGATGTGTCCCGATGAATTACAACAGCTTGGCTATTGGATGTCTTTTTCTACTTTTAGTCTTAATTCTGAGCTAATTTAATTCTGAGTCCAGACCATTTCAGGCCCAGATGTGAAAAACAACCCAAAGCTAGCAGGCTAATAATATACTGAATAAATACTTACTTTACACACATGGGAAATAACTCCCACATTTCATTTTGAAATCCGTCTTATTTTTCTGTCCAAGCTGTATTATTTTATAAGTTTATGCTCCTCTGTTAGCGCTGTCAGTGCTCTTTTTTGCATCAGACTTGGAAATAAAATCATTTTAACTAGAATATCCTTTAAGTTCTGTACTTTAGTACCTTCACGTGTGGTCTTTTTATCCTAATACTATTGGGATTGCAGTGTTTTATGCTTATATTTAACGGTTGGACGTTAGAAATGCAGCTTTGAATCAGAAGATTACACCAGGTGGAAAAATGGAGATCATAAATAAAATCCCTGCCAGGATGTTTTTGTTCTAATTGATTAAACGTTTTGCATTAAATCTACACTTGTTCATTTACTTTCAATTGCTCAAGAGTGCTTGAGTGCCTTTAAGAGTGTTGACATTGAATTAGTTGGATCCATCTCTGCCTTCATGAGAATTCGGTTTAATGAGGTTAGATTTTTCGAGGTTAACCTTAGTTCGCTGAGCTCTGTTAAAACTTTAAGTTTGATCAGTGTTTCTGTGCATTTTCTATCTGTGGTGTCAGTCATGAGTCCGTGTCGTCTTAAACTGCTCCCACACAAAGCCAGAGAAAATCCACCATTCTTCAGTGAATCCATTAGAAACGGACTATTTACCACTTCTTCTTTCACCTTTTCTGTTGCCAGAGAGATGACAGATCTCCGGGTGGTGGAACTCCATCCTTCTCCAGCCCGCCATTCGGACTGAAGCCACGTTCAGGTGAGTTGCATAGAGGGTGGATCAGAAACATGGACGATTAGATCTGCAGGTTAATACACTGAGTTTTTTTTTCTGGGGAAAGTAAAATTGTATTCTTCACATCTCATATGCTGGATGCTTAAATATTATGCTGTGATGAACAATATGTGCACTATTTCTGGTGGATTGTGGCTGCTGGTTATCACACTTCTTCAGTCAAACTGACCTCTTTAAAAGTCTTCAAACAGCAGAATCAGTTTTTTTTGTCATTGGGTGACATATTTAAGTTATGTTGTGGAGCTGTGAGGACGAGGGCGGAGCATGGCTCGCACAAAGTGGAATACAGGGCTATGCGTCTAAAAAAAAAAAACCCAACAACAATGGGCTGATTTGGATGCATTGTTGCTTTAATAATTTCATAATTGGCAGAAAGAAGCTCCGGTTGTGTTCGGTGCAGCTTGCTGGCCAATGCTTGTCTGCTTTATTGGTAGAATGATCGTAGACTGGCTCATCCGCTTTTTGTTTGCAAACTGTTAAAAGTGTGTCGCTAACTGCTAATGAAGCTAACATGATGCTAACAGCATGTCAATGGGATGTGTATTGTGAACTGCCACTAATCTTGATTTTGTTTTGTGTTATGTGTTGTCATCTCGTTTTATTCCTCTTTCTCATATTTACCTTTCCTGATTTATTCATTTCTTCTGGATTTTTCCGGCACTTTCTTTCATTTCTCCTGCATGATTTTGGTGTTGAATCACAAACTCACTGAAACTGACCTGCCTCAACTTCCGAATCAATACTTGTGTCATTGATTCACTTTCCCCCAAACCTTTCCCGGTGGTCTTGGTGTTGGTTTGTTTTCGGGGTGTTTTCCTGGAATGACGTTGTTGGTGCCTTGGTGCCACTCCCACCTTCCTGCACCACACATGCCCTCGCCGTCACTTTCTACGCCTCTGATCACTTCCCACCTCCTGGTTGTAGCCCCGCC
Organism: Odontesthes bonariensis; assembly: GCF_027942865.1. NCBI lineage: Eukaryota > Metazoa > Chordata > Actinopteri > Atheriniformes > Atherinopsidae > Odontesthes > Odontesthes bonariensis. The sequence goes on along the minus strand of NC_134517.1, from coordinate 31,475,291 downwards.
GTCACTGCCGTGCTCACCCCCTATTTCCTGTCTAGACCCTTCCCTCCTCCAACAGGCCTCGCCCTTCCATACTCCAGATACACACCGTAGCCATGACGACGGAGACATACACAGCCGCGGTGAGACACATTTTTCTGCTACCTGGCCAGTTCACACAAATCTGGACTGAGCTGTTACTCTCTTATTTCACACAGGATTGTTTCTCTTGGTTTCTTTGTGTTTTCGTTATTTTAGGAAGGCCCAGAAGTCTTGAAAGTCTTGCCCTCTTGTTTTCTTGTTATCTGGCCTGCTCTTCAGCTCATATCTCATTTTCTATCATGCAAGACGAGAGTCTACACACTATCCAGCTGAAACCAGCAGAAAACTCTTTTGGTGGACATACTAGCTGCAAATGCTAACTGTCAATGTATTTTCAGTAACATTAGCACACTGACAAGTAGGATTTTATAGTTTGAATTCATTAAAGTATTATACAACCCTAGGACGGTGGCACACAGTGTGTACACACACTAACTTTGGTTCAAAGGAAATTATACTGATTCCTCAAAAGCAAAGCAGTAACCAGATATTCATGCCAATCCCATCTTAAAAGAGCTCAGTAATGTGGTCCATTAATCAAAGCAGAGCTGCGTAAAAGGCTTCACATGAAGAACAGAATATGAATCAAATCTGAAAATAGTGTCTCAACAGTCTTCGGTTGCTTTTCAAAGGTGTCCACAGAAGCATCAGATGATGTTTAAGGTGGTGATCAGAGATCCATCCCAGTGTGTTTTAGTGTTGAGCCCCGATGGAGCAGAAGCTCCTGACGGAGAAACCTGCTCTCAGGCTGCAGCTGCTCTGTACTGTATGCAGGCGTCTAAACATACCGAGGAGATGGTGAGTTTGATGGGAGGTAGAGATCAAATCAGGTGTTACATGAGACCCGGAGAGGACTTGGTCACAGGCTTGACAGCAGCAATGTGCAAGTAAAGAATTTCCAGAAATCTATTCGATCACTATCTCTCTCAACAAAGGACACGCGGTGCCTTTGGGTGGTTTTCATTATGCTAAGTTATGCCGCTTCATGTCCTCTCTCCTCTCGTGACCCGGAAATCATTTCCCCTCCAGCGTTCACGCAGACTTTCCATCCCTGAGATGCACGTTGAGGAACCAAGAAGGGAGGAAGCTGCTGGAGGGGCTCAGAGTGAGGAAGCACAGGTGTATTAGATTTAGAGGGATTTACTCAAGTGTCAGGATGCGTTAAAAAGCTCCTCATGTAACTCACAGTTTGAGGAATAGTTTGAGAAGGCTGACAATAAGCACTCACTCTGTTTAACATGACTTTGCACAGATAATATAATGAGGATGGATAATAATACCCCTTTAAATTATTACACAAAGCATGGTCTTCTGTATTTCACCCGTTCATATAAAACTGCTTTATTTATTATGATGACACTCATAACAAATAATTCTGATATGTAGATATATTTGAAAGAAATATTAACCCTTGTGCGGTCTTAACATTGTGTTTACTCCCCTTGTCCTATGGGTCAAAAATGACCCGCCCTCGTACCAAAGCCCCAAAATAAAGCAACTTAATTGAATTTTAAATCCAAAATCTATTTTGTATGATGAAACCACCTGTTATTTATCTATTCAACTCAATTCAATACATTTTTTATCATGTATTTTTTGTTAATCAATGCAAAAAGACCATCACCAGTTTTCAGGATTACACTTTTTCTTTTTTACCACAAACCAACTGTCAGTTGGACCAACAGTTTTCTTGTTTTCTCAGTTTCCTTTTACATAATAAAGGTTTATTATTGCTATTATATAAATGTGAAGTAATTACTTCTGAACTAATTATATTGAAAGGGAAAAAAACAGTGAACTTTTTTCTGGTGTTTAAATGTTTTTATAATTCACGGGTCAAAAATGACCCATAAGACAATCTTTGTACCCTAGTGGTGTACAGCCCACATGGAAACATAAACAAAAATAAAGTATGACTTTTTCTAATGATGGGGTCCCTTTAGGAAAAGGCATAACATTTCAAGTTGGAAAAAGATAGTTTAAGGTATTTTTTTCTACAGCTAAACATGGTAGTGGGTCACTTTTGACCCGCAAGACAACAGGAGGGTTAAAAGACGATTTAAAAACAACAACAGTCTTATTATATATTTGAAACTTCGACAGGCCTTTAATGGATTAGCACGTGTTCTGCTATCAGCACCACACCAGCTGCTCTGACAGTTGATCCAGATGTGGAGCATGTCATAAGTAACTGATGCTGGATTAACAGGCGTTCCAGTGGTCATCCCAGGGATTGTAAGCAGCATTCAGCTTCTGATCAGAGTCATTTTCAGTCATTTCGACTGGACTTAACACCGCTGTTCGTTTTAGAGGCTCCATGTGAGACTGTTTGTCGGTAAAGGTGTGTGTATATTTTTATTTCGGAGCCGTGTCCACTCCTGCAAAAGCAAATGTTTGGGCACACTGAAGAGCAATTAACATACGCCCTCGGTTATCATGACACTGCTGATCGCACCCATTACTGTTGCAGGCAAAAACCAGATGTTAGTGGGTTTTCACAGATTTACTTTAATGTTAATTTCTTGTTTTGAGGAAATTTTGTTGAGTTTTGTTTGTCTGTGACTCAGTTGCGCCTCCTGCTGGTGTGAGCGCCCAAAGAAACAAAGCAAGTCCTATTTTATTTGTAGTTCAATGTCAGCTTTCTCTCGTATTTCACCATGTTTTCTCTGTCTCATGCCACATTTCGGAGTGTTTTAGACGTGCCACTGGCACACGCTTATCTGTGAGTGCAGCAGACTCCGATCAAAGAGGAGCTCACCACATCTGCTTTCATCTCCAGCTGTTTTCGTGTGTGTGGTAACTGCTGACGAGCAGATGCATGTGGTAAAAGTTAGTTCTGGTGTGTGTGTTTCTGTGCTGTTTAGATGTGTCTCACACACACATGTAGAGGCTCCCCCAAATGTGTGATGATGAAGTCAGCGTGTGAATATTCTGAAAAGAGGCAAATGCAGGGTCTTGAGAGGACTGCAATTTTCACTGTTTGGCATAAACACATGATTCAAGATATCTGAACTTTAAGAGTGGAACTTAACAGCATACAGGGAGAGAACACTGAGGCTTCTGTTGTAGTTCTTCGGACCATTTGGGCTCATTATCCTGCTGCTAGTAGAACCCTCCATAAAGATGCAAACCACAGGGTGTGGTTGGTCCTCTCTGGTTAGGGTGGAGCTGATTCCCTGCAGGTTCTCCACCCCCTCCTGTGTTTTACTTGATCCACTGTGGTAATATCCCCCCTTTGGTTGGGCTCCTTATATTTGGGATGCAACGACTGCAAAATTCTGAGCCAATACAGATACTGGTGATAAAGATAACAATTGATGCCGATTGTTTTTGCTTTTAATGGTACGGAATCAATGCAATATGCATTACAAAAAAGAATGAAATAAGGGAACAAGTTTGAAGTTTTTTAACCCTTCATTGCACACCTTTTGAATGGGCACACACTCTGATAAACAAACTGCATTCAGCAGATTATAGGCTGCTATATCTGTGCATCACTGTCTTATATAGACCATTCTGTTCATTCCAACTAGTGCTGATTCTACAGAAAATAGCACTTTAGTCTAAAATGTGTTTGTCCCCGTTTCATCTCCTGTTCAGAGATTCAGGGGCAATCCTGCTCGGTGACACTATGCAGCAAATTTGTTCACAAGACTTCTCCTGATTGGAATCTTGCGTTTTATATTTACTAAATCGAGTTTTGTAAAATCCTGCCATGGCTACAAGTGAGCCAGTTTCCACAAAGTGTGCTTCATGCACTCCCTAACCCAGAATCCTTCATTCTAGCTGTGATTTGATGCTTCTTAGCTAGATGATCAATCTGACTTCTGACACGTTAACTTAACCCAACACATGTGTGAAAGCAGTTTTCATGTTTAGAGGGCAGCCCGGGCCTTAGTGTATTAAAGCTCATCTATTTTTCTGCTTTGCCCCTTCTCCTCTTCTCTCTGAACATGTGTGCATTGTCATGAGGACTGGTGATGTGATCTGACAGAGGGACCACACCATAAGCAGAATGGAAATACTTTAATATAACTTTAAATACTTTAGCCTTTATGCTAAAGTACGTGAATAGAAGATAACTGGAAGATTTATCTGTGTGACCACAACAGCTCTGAGGGTATAAATTACCCTCAGAGCTGAAATCCTTTAATTTCATCACCACTGAGAGCTGAAAAAGCCTCACAGATGAGTTGAAACATCTTCAAGAACCAAGACAGGAAGTCCAGTTGTTTTCTCTTTAAATTCTTGAGATTATGACCCAGATGACTGTGAATGTACGAAGTCTTCATCTATGATTAAGCACAAATTCTGAGCATATCTTCAAAAAAAGCCCAAATTCACTTTAATGGAGTTTCATGAAGAACTGAATTCAGTTAGAGCTTTAACTGAGCCCGTTCTGCAAATATCTTCCTGTGTGTTTTCATATTAAGCGAAAGCTGACAGAACGAGTTTGAATTTGTTTAAAGTGCAGAATGAAAAACACATCTGTCTCTGTCAGCAGATATCAGTCGTCTCATGAATGTGTCTCACATTACAAAGTCTGAGATGCAACCGTCACACAGCCTGAAACATCAGAGCCCATATTAGGAAAGTGTGATGCATCTTCAGTCCTGTGTGTGTGTGTGTGTGTGTGTGTGTGTGTGTGTGTGTGTGTGTGTGTGTGTGTGTGCGTGTGTGTGTATAACATCTGCGCTATGAATGAGTTTGAATGAGTTTTTCTGTACACATTTGTGTGTGTGGCTATTTTTAGCAGCTATATTTTAAGTGTTAGATAATGGTCCCTGAAGGACTATCCTACTTCCACCGGATAGAGTCCAGAATTTTAGATGGATCGCAGGCGTGTGTGTGTGAATGCTCCTTTGTCTGTGTTAGCGAGGACCAGAATGAGTTTTCTGTAGTTGGAATAGTATCTTTGCTTTGTGTTTTAAAGCGTTTCAGAGCTATGAATGAATGAACTGATGTGGAGACATTAGGGAAAAAGGCAGTGGGTTGTTTGAGGGTTTAGATTTAGGTTTGAATCCAGTCTTTGTCAGGATCGGGGTCAGGTTGTGGCTAGTCTTTTAGTTTTTAAGGTCAAGGAAGTGGGTTATATCAATGATGGTCCTCCCAGACGCTGGCTCGCTCAGTTGGTCCATAAAAGGCTCTAATATGTTCCAACAACTCTGAGCTGGTAAACTGTTCACACACTTATTTTAATAAACTCTCAGACTTTTCACTTAACCCTCACAACCTTTTCTGTCTTTCAGGACTCTTAAAATGCTTCATTTGCATTTCACTGTCTTCTCATTTTTACTCAATAATTGATTTAAACCTTTCACTTCAAACCTTATTACAGACTGAGGGGCCAGAATAAGATATTATTTTGAAAAATAACTTACAAATACACATGCAAACAAAACAAAAAACATATCTTAAAATGAGAGATTTCCAAATGTTTTACTCATCACAGAATGTAAAAGTTTATCAGAGAAGTGCTGCATTTGTACTTGTGGAAAAAGCTATTATACCAGGTAGTTAAAACAACCTTTGGGTTGTGGACAACAAATGTAGGTCCAGTGCATTAAATAAACAGTAATGGTAGGTTTTTTTTTTTTGGTTTATCTTTCACAAACATAGGCTTCTCCGTCTGGTCAGTTTGCTTTTTCATTGTATTTCCAGCCCTATTTTCCACTCACGAGTATTACAGATTGCAAGCTGTGGGTCTTCTTTACTCACAGTTCCAAACTTCCAGCCATAACCGGCTGATCAGTCATAAATCTGTCCTTAAAAAGAACGCCAGTATGTCTGCACATGTGAAAATAACATTATGTAGCTCGAAGTTCTGCATCAGTCTTTTTCTAAGACGGTGAGACGGCAAATACATGTATACACTGAGTTTCTAAAAAAAGCTGTTAAACTGATAAATGTTGACTCTCGCAGCCACAGACATTCACTTACCATCACAATCTGTATGATAGCACTTCATAGCTTTATTATAACCCTCTGTTGTCCAACATTCCCCACTGCATGCACAGAGTGAATGGTGCTGGAAAACAAAGCTACTCAGACTAAAGACCACGAGATCATCTGCATGCGTAGCAGAAGCTCAGCAGTGAATGAGGAAGCATGCACCCACTTTGACAAGCTCTTAACTGTGTGGACGAAGCATTGATAGAAAAATTCAACTGGGGAGTAAGTCCCTTGTTGTCTGACACATCAAACGTACTGACTTTAGTCTGCATTTATGTCAGTGACTCCTCCTGTGTGTGCTGAGCAGTGCAGCCTCACAGTGTCACAGTCAACCTTTGGTCTCCCGTCGCCCGCGGTTATCTGACGCACATCTCCTGAGATCTCCTCGTAAAGCAGCACCTGTCTCTCTGTCTGTCTGTCTGTCTGTCTGTCTCTCTGTCTCTCTGTCTTTTCTCAGGTGATCGCTCTATTTTTCATCTTTAACATGTTGTACAGAGCCACTCTGAAGCGCTTTGTGTTTGTCCACGAGTGGCTTTGTGTGTGAGCGTGATATGATTATGAGTGATGGTCTATAATGGGTTCAGTCCTCAGGGAGAGTGACATCACACTTCCATCATCGCTGCTCCTGACCTCATTAGCAGCCAATCATCACCCGGCGTTGAAGTGTATGCGAGTGTGTGGGGATGCATTTCAACATGTGACTACTTGTTAACAAGACACAGCAGTGTATATAAATCCTTTATATACATTTGAAGCTTTTTATGTGTTATTTTCTGTTGAAATGACACACTTTAGGGTTAGGTGTGTAAACAGGAACAGGATGAAGAACAGGATGGGCAGTGAGAACCCGCGACATGCTCAAACTCAGCTTTTTCCATGACACCAAGCTGTCATTCCTTCACACTGCCCTGCATGCTGTGACATGCCGAAAAAGCAAAATGAGACGTAATGACGCACACTTTTCATGAGACCAGGCTACATTTTCTGTAACAAACTCCAAAACCCGGTCCTAATGTCACAAAACATCATTTGTGGGGTCCTGAATGGTGTTAAAAGTGAGGCAACGGTGTCAGACTGTAAAGATGGAACGTGAATATCAGCGCAGGAAGACTGAGGAAGAACCGAGCTGTTGTGTTTAAGTGGAGACGGACCCGGTGACAACAGCAGCGGCAGCTTTTTGCTCTGCCTGCAGACTCGTACAGAAACTCAAATCTCATCGATCTCAGGATGAAAACAAACTCATTCTCTCAGTTCATTTTCAGCCAGTTGAGGTGCCCTTTTTGTCGCTATTATCTGTCATCTGTGCAGTAACGGGAAAGATTAGGGGTAAAAGGTGCTGCTGTGAGACACAGAAAGTGGCTGCTGTAGGTAACGATGAGCTCGTTGATCTTTATCGTTTTTACTGAAAGTGTGTTGGGACTTGCAGCGCCTCGGTTAGCGCACAAAAAGATGAGTGCATCTTATGATTTTAGCATTTCAGTGTCCACCCTGAGTGCATTCATTATTCACTGCAGGGTCATTAAGATTCACAGAGAAATGTAACAGCTGAAATGTGCACATTTTTTGCTGTGCGCAGTTGACTTGGCTCGTATGAAATGAAGGTGGGTGTACTGCCCTCCCACACATACATGCAGGGACACCATCGGGCTCTTTGTGAGTGCTTTTGTAGCAGCTGTGCATTGGGTTAAAGAAGCAGCCTACACTGACAGAGTAGAGCCACTCTCCTCTATTAATGGAGCGTTAATCATGTATCTAAATGCATCGTTTTAGATAGAGAATACAAAACTGGATTTATCTATCCTGCTGTTATTTGTTTGCTTTCTCGCTGCTGAGCGGTTTCTCCTTCAAACCTCAGTTTTGTCAGTAAAAAGGCACCTGGTTACATCGGGCACCCAGAGCTAGATTATATTTATGAAAACACACCCACAAGCATGGTTTTAAATGTCTCAACCTTTTAATGATCCCTCCTTCAGATATAAACACACGGAAACAACACGCCGTCGGTCCAGATGGTGCTGAAACTGAGACATTTAGAGAAGATGATGAAGAGAGGAGGACGTGTTCAGAAGCTTGTTAAATGAACTTCAGCCATGAACAAAAGACTGGAGAGATAAATCTGTTCACCCTTCATTGCCTACCTCTTTCCCCCATGGAAATGCACGCCAGTCAGGCTTATCCTGAGCTACAGAACTTGTTGCTGAGTCTTATCTGCTAATGACCATCCCTCCATCTTGGCCCCACCCTGCATTATGCAGAGGTTATGTGCCTCTTTTCTTTTAGCCATCAAGGAGAGGTGATCATCTTGAATTTGGATTTCTGGATGACTACGATTTCTTGAACTCATGGCCCAAAAGTCAAAGTCTTTAGGCCATAATGGAAACATAAATATCAGCTTATAGAACTTTTCATTTTTTGGAAAATTCTCAAATATCAATTGAACTACGAGCTTATGTTTAGATTTGGGAAGGATCCCTAAATAGAATTTCATGCCCATCTTACCTGAATCACCTGAGATGTGTGTTATCAGACCTTCTCTCCCTTTGGGTCAAAATGAATAATAGTAATAGTAATTGATCCATGAGTTAAGTGAAGGGTTTCCATTGGAAAAAAAAAATAAATAAATCAATGGTCATTTTGACTCACTTTGTAGTCATTTGATTGTTCAACTTTCTTTATAGAAAATCAATGACTTTTAACTGTGGCTCTATACCAGGGCATTGTGTTATTTTGAAGAAGAAGAACATTCACGTGTGTTGGCTTGGTTTCTTTTTCATTTTACATATTTGTTGTCAGATGATTTTTGAGACAATTAGATCTGCTATTTCACCCTACGCCTCCATTTTGCAGATGTATGATGCCCTTCTTCAAAATGTAAGCCTAAGGACAAGTGCAAGGGCCAAAGCTATAAATTGAGATTGGGCCTAAGTCGGTTACGTTAAACTGACCCTAACCCAAGACTTCCAACGGGTCGGTGTTCCCTAACCTATCCATTAACTTAGTAAAGAGCCTCCGTCCATTACAGGGCACAGCTAATACAGTGTTAAGATGCTGATTATTGGTAAAACATTTACATTCTGCACCCTTCGTGTCCTCTGCTGTTCAAAGCCAGAGATAAACAAACTGCAGTGACTCTCCGGCTCCCTCCTGTGGTCACTCAGTGGACCTACATGGATGCAGGCTGCTTCATTCAGCTGTAAAAGGCTGATTTATGCATGTAGGACAGTAAGGAGGTGATTCAGCCTTCGGCTGTGAGTGTGGGGGAGGTTAAAGTGGGGGGGTGTATTTAGGCTCTGCGTTTGAAGAGGCCAATCATGTTTCACACTGTCCTCCTACGCACTGTTCAGTAAAGCCTTGCAGAAGAAAAAACGTGTCTATGAATATAATTTAAGTAGTTGGAAGGGATTTTTCTAGGAAGATTTCACCGCCTCATTGGAGAAATGTTGCTGCTTTTTTTCTGGGGAAATGAGCGCAAGCTGAGTGTTTTTGTTTTGAAGGTAGACTTAAAGCAGAAAATGCAAAGACTAAACCTAAAAAAAGAGTGATTTAGCATGTGTTCTATTACAAGGAAACAAATGTTTCATCTGTGACCGTTATGTGTCAGTCTGTTTTCTTTTGGGTTTCTCGGCCATGTTTCCGGTAGACGATCCTGAGAAATATTCAAACGTCTAAGAAATCCTGTGAAGTTTTTACCCAGATTTAAAAATGAATCAATAAATGGCGAGTGCCTTTAATGCCTGACAGTCTCAGTCACAGTTTCAGGCTTCACATGGCCGCCCCGTTGACAAAGCCAGAGATAAAAGTGCACTGAGCTCCGCCGGTGTGAGTGCACATGAATCTTGAGCTTCCTGCATCTTTTATGGCAGAAAGGTGTCTCCTTGTGTCAGTAAACAATCTGTAAGGGACATGAGTTATTGTTTGTCCAAACCCTTCTAGTTTTTCTGTGTTTTCTGAATCTAAATCCAGCTTCTGCTCACGCAACCACATTTGAGGCTCCATCTACTCTAATCCTAAAGTAGATGATTAAGGAAAACATTCATTAGTTCTCTTCACCTGTCCAAAAATCTGTTCAAAAGTCTGTATTTCTAACACTAAACAGTAAAAATGACTATTAATGCAGCATAATCATGGTCCCTAACTGACAGATTTACAGTGTGAACAGATTTATCATCTTGAATGCTTTTACATGCCACATGTAAGTAGCATAATGGTTCAAGAGGAGACCTTCAGTAAATGACTGAATTGATTGGATTTATTTATGACTCTCCATGCTACACTGGCTTCCAGGAAACCATTAAATCTCATTTGGTGTACGATATCAAACAGACAAACAGGAGCCCTGCTCGGCACTGTTTTCTTGATCCTTCTCCTGCTTGCTTTCAGGTTTCTGACCGGTGCCGCCGTCTCCCACATATTCTGCATACGAAAGAGTTCCATTAATGTCGTGTTTTTCCCCATCTTCCATTTAATTTCTGCAGCGGAGAAATTCTCCACATGTGAGACTCACTACAGGACTGTAAAGTGCTGCTTTAATCTTGGTGTTTGCTGACTCCATTTTAAAACTGACTCGGTTAGTGTTTGAGTGCCTCCTCCCACAGCAACATTAGAACCCACCTGTTTTTGGCTTCTGTTGGGGTATACCAATAGTGTTAATTTAAAAACTGAAGGTAAAATGGATGTTTTTATGGAACTGCTGCTTCAGAAGAGTCAAAGCCATCATATTACAGTCTGAAGTAAGCTTTAATCACACTTTAAGACATGAATATTGAATATTTTTCTGTTAATTACTGTTATTTCTGTCACATTTCTGACACAATGAAGCTCCTTTATAGTGTATTTTAACACATTTTTTTCTTCCTGATATAATCGATTGCTCTCAAAAACAACTCAGTTTGTCGTTACCTGTCTTTGTTGTTGCTGCTGCAGTGTTCCTGCGAACCCACAAGACTCTGGAGACTGTGGATCCTCAGTTCACCATAAGACGGAAGATGGAGCAGCTGCGAGAGGAGCTGGAGCTCACGGAACAGCTGAGAGACGTGAGACGCACTGGTTTTACTGTTCACCGTCTGATGGCAGTCTGAGTGTGATTAAGTTCAACTTTGCTGTTGATATTTTTGTTTTCCCAAACATCTGAGGCTGAGACATCAAGATTTTTAACATTACTGTCCCACTTCTATACAACAGTTACATCTTCTTGTATAGTTTTATTTTTCATTTAGTTGCAACTAAAAACTTAATTCAGACTGTGTTGACAATATCTGCCAGGCTCAGTTTGCTGTTATATGCAGATCTATCCATGTTGATCGTTGAATATCTAGCAAGTAAAACCACATGAAATGGGAGTTTTTAACCCATTAAATTTGGAGGTGGATTGAAATGCCGCTCAGTCACGGAGCCTCAGTCTCTCTGGATTTCCCGGCTACTCAAGTAGAATTTCAAAATGATGCAAAATTGTCTGTTTGTATTCAGATGACATGAAACAGCCAGTGATTGTGGGGGAGTTGCTAAGCATAAATAATAACTTGTTTAGTGCTTTTTGTTATAGACTGCAGGGTTAATGATGTGATGGGCGCTTCAAGTCTCTAGCCTGGGTGCCAGCCGAACTTAGCCCCGCCCATAAAATTTTTGGTCGGGAAGTTCGGTCTGGCTCTGCTCAGTTGGGAAATCATTATGCCCGACATGGAATCAGTCGACCCAATCAGATTGCCAGGGCGGGCTTTATACGATGATGGACAGATGATCAACAGGGACATTATCGACTACGTCACTAAAGAGCGCTTGGTTTGAATTCTGATTGGTTGTAGGTCTATCCAATTGAGCGAAGAGGCATTTTTTCTCCTGGTTCGGTTGAAACACGCCCCATACTCAAAACTCTATTGAGCGGTGTCAGACTCACATTCTGACTAGAATTGTGAGTATGACGTAGTCAGGCTATCAAGTCTCATCCAGCTTCGTTAAAATGTCGCCTGGGCCCATATTTTTGTTCCAGGTTTTATTCTTTTCCTCCAAAGGACTCAACCAGTCGTGCTTTTAAACAATTTATCTTTAAAGGACATATAACACATGACAAAAAAGGAAACCGTCCACCAGACTTACAAATCCATGTTTTCCCTCCTCGTCCTCACTCAGAGCATTGAAAGCAGACTGAAAGTCGTCCTTCCTGAAGACCTCGGCACATCTCTGATGGACGGTGTCGTGCTCTGTCATCTGGCCAATCACATTCGTCCGCGCTCGGTCGCCAGCATCCACGTCCCCTCACCCGCAGTGGTACGTCTCAGACTGTCAAACCAGGACTTGCATCTTAAAAACTGCCGATCACGAAGCTGAACATCTTAACTGCAAAAGGTAGACTACGTGTTTTTTTTTTTTTTCCAGCCCAAACTCAGCATGGCCAAGTGTCGGAGAAATGTGGAGAACTTCCTGGATGCCTGCAGAAAAATAGGCTTACCAGAGGTAAGACCCCGGATAAAAAGCACCTCTGTCAGTGCTCTGAGAGTGAAAAGCGACCACGTGAACTGAGGGTCGATTTCACGTTGCTTCTTCCAAAACTCACTATGATTTGTGGTTATTCTATGAAATCAAATGCTTGAGACAGTTTCTGTCCCAAGCTTGTGCCCAACTGGAGGATTTCAAACTAAAATATGAGATGAAATCCAGTTTTATTCTATTCCGTTCAGCACATCATTCCGTCTCAGCAGCCCCACTGCTGCCGTCAGGAGCTTCAACCAGTGAAGTTCGACCTGAAAACGGCCCCAGTTCACTTTACAAACTCCCTGCAGAGTCCATATCAGCCTGAGTCAGACGGTTGTCTCAGTTACTGACTCACTGTTGAACACGAGAAGTAAAAGGAAGTCTTGACAGTGTCCTGCAAAAGTTTCCCGGCTGCGAGGAAAAGAGCTGTCGTTTTGGTGCATTAACGGCGGTCCAGCGTTAGCAGTTTCCATTTAAAGGAGGTGAGAAGTGAAATCGAGGATTTTTGCAGGACACTAACTGTAAACCAGAAGTGAGGAGAAGGCTGATGGTTCTGTGTGTTTAACAACAACTCTTCCATTACACCACCCTCTTGCAATCACACCTGATGTTCGATAATAATTCAACTTGAGTTAGATTTAATAAAACCAAAATCACGTTCTGTCTTAAACTTGAAGCTTGAGAACTGCTCAGCCTTGTCTCAGGACTGGTTTCATTTCTTCCCCTCTTCCTTTTCGCCCTCCTGGCTTCAAACTGAGTCATCTAACAAAACGAAACTCTGACATCATCACCGCTGTCGTGGCTGCGTGTGGCTGCGTGTGGCTTCTAGCTTTTCTTCATCATGACAGAAGTCAGCCAAAGCAGCATCTTCAGTCTGAGCCAGAGCCAACTGAGCTGCTGGGTTCTGTTGTGTGTGTGTGTGTGTGTGTGTGTGTGTGTGTAAATTTAGAAAAGTTTAGATATTACTTTTCTTGGAAACACTAATCATTTGCACGGTTTGTGCAGACTGTGTCTTTAGGAATAGAAAGTGTTTGACAACAGTCCTGAATCGGCCCTGTTACTGTTCACACTCTGACTGCTGCATTCTGGGAAACATACGGACAGATGTTAGACAATCGATGAAGTCTTAAAGGAAAAGTTCAACATTTTTTAGATAAATGTATTTGTTTTCTGGCTGATAGATGAACTCCACTCATTTTGACTCTGTGTGAAGCATCTTGTTTAACATACCCATCGGGGTTTAGGGAAAACACATAAAAGTTGTGGTGTATTTGGTAGGCTGGTATGTGGTGGCTTCTGCCTCGTCTGCAACTGCATCTGCAGACTTTTTTTCCCCTTTCGTGCCAAACTTTAAAAGTGCACTAACGTGTTGACTTTGAATTAGTCTCCCTGCTTAGAGGGGGGGGTAAACCTGCGAGATGCATACCTTCACACCTCTGCTTTAAGAAGCCCTGCCAGGTGTGCAGTGTCACCGTTGGAGGCATTTTTTACATCATCTGGTCTTCTGCCATTCTTGTTGGCAAATTAAAACCAGCCCTTAAAAATCACTTAACAGTAGATGGAAATGTGCATATATTCCCATTTATCTTGGAGGTTTTATAAAATTTTTCTGTTAAAATAAGATGCAGTAAGTGTGAGTGTCCTTTTGGTAAAGAGGGAACTGGACAAAGCTGTAGGCTGCTGGTAAAATAATAATCTAACTTTGTTCACATCATCGAACAGGAGGCCATAAAAGTTTTAGATGTTTTAAAGCTGAAACAGTCACAGCATTAGGACAGTTGTTATTGGTAGTTTGTTTTTTCTTGCTGTTGTTTTTACATAAGTGTGATATTTTTTTTTTTTTTTTTTTTTTTTGTGTGTTGATTTACATGTTTTATGCTTTTTTTTTTTTTTACCCTCTAATATCAAAACTCTGTAACGTGTTGCTTTTTTCTGTTTGGAAAAAAAAGCACAGATTCAGTCCTGTCTTGATTCTGGTTCTGAACTGTTTACCTGCTCTATTTTTGGCTTCCATCACTGCTTGCAGACTGCTTCCAGCCTTTGTGTGGCCGTTGCTAGCTACTTGTAGCCTGAATGCTTCACCGCTAGCACTTCTCCGAGCTAAAGCGCTAACAGCTTCTGTGCTAACGTGCTGGCCTGCTGCACTGGCTCTCCCCTCAGCCGCCTCACCCTCCCTTTACGGGGCTGCTTACTGAGAGAGAAAAGTTTGCAGAGCTGTACAGCTTCCTCTCAGTAAGCATCCCTGCTCGTCGCCGTGGTAACCTCTGCCTGCCTAAGCTCTGTACCAGCTCAGACTTGTGACCTATGACCTGTGTGTCCACTGGTTAACCTCCTGCCTTTTCTTTCTCTTCTTTTACTTTCTGGATGGATCGAACCACGTCTCCTTCCTGTTTTCTTCTCCCTTTTCTTTATTTTTCATATTTCTTTATGCTTTTTTGTTGCTTCCTCTGAACCTCTGGTTTTGCTTCTCCTCTTTTTCTCTCATAACATCACTCCATCACTCAATTTCTGACCATATTTTTTCTCTTTTT
Organism: Odontesthes bonariensis; assembly: GCF_027942865.1. Lineage (NCBI taxonomy): Eukaryota > Metazoa > Chordata > Actinopteri > Atheriniformes > Atherinopsidae > Odontesthes > Odontesthes bonariensis. The sequence continues at coordinate 31,460,262 of NC_134517.1, read as the reverse complement.
TGCTCTCTAAACTTTATCCTATTTGTTTTTCTCTCACAATTATCTCTTTTTTTTTGTTTTTTTGTTTTCTTGATCCCCCATTCTTCTTTTTTCTCTTCTCTTTTTGATTCTTATCTGTCTTTTGTGGAGAACATTTCTCCTTCTCTCCTCTGTTCTCCATTTCCATTCTAATCTTCCGACTTTTGCATCTCTTCTCCAACTTTTCTCCCTCTTTTTTGTTTCACACTGACGTCCTCATCCTTTGTTTGCTGCCTTGTTTCCTCTTTAACCTCTCATTCGCTCATTTTCCTCATCCTCTACTCACAACACGTCTTCCCTTCTTTTTGCTTTCTCCCTTTCTTTCGTTTTTTTCCCCTCCATCATCCATTCTTTCATTAACATCCTCTCCCCTTTTTTCCTTTATTTGACCCCACTTTCTCCACTTTCCCCCCTTCTTTCCCTTATGGGGGTGCCAGTCTTCCCTCTGTTCGCCCTATGACATCATCCAGTGCCGCCTGCAGCCGGTCTGTGCCACAGTTCGGGCTCTTGTTGCCTTGGATACGACCTTTCTGGACAGGAAGCAGGACGAGGCAATTTCTACTCCAAGCCCCGCCTCCTGCAGGGCATCAGGGACTCCCTCATTGGTTTCTGTTACAACTCAAACTCCGCCTCCTGCTTGGCAGATCTGGGACATTATTGGTTCCAGCCTGCTTCACATCATTTGCCTAGTTTTGCTGTTCGTGGCCTATAGTTGGATAGAGTTGACGTAACCGTGACGACAGCCCGTACAGCCCTGCCCTCTTTCTGCCCAGGCTCTTCCTCCTTATTTTGTTGCATTTATGTCACATGAGATAAACAATCCTTAGAATTATGGATGAAACTATGAAATAGCTGTAATCATTCCATCAGTGTGACTGTCATTCTGTGCTGCGGCTGACAGGAAAACAGAAGTTATATTTCAGTCTGTGGTACTGAAAAGGGTGATGTAGGAACTCTGTATAAAGTGATCTCAGCCAGCGTGGACAGCATATTGACCAGATGACATCACCCCAACCTTCAACATGTCTATTAACTAATCAACTTAACATCAACAGAAGTGATTAGTTCCCCATCACATGTGACACAATGCAGCATCAGCATGAGCCGACGCCTCTCTCCTCGCCTTCTTATCCCCGTCTGTGTCTTTGCAATAAACTGAAAGAGAAGCTCTTAACAGAGGCAGGACAGGTGGGGTCACTTTAAGTCACTGCGTCTTCTGCACGTTCTCCAGCAGAGATAATCACGTCTGCGCAGGATTTAGAGTTTATATATCAGACTGTTGCTTCATTCCTGAGCCTAAAATGTCCGATTTTCTATTTGTTTAAGCACTGACTTCCTTCTAAGAGAATGAACGTGCCTGTATTTACACCTCATTCCCGATAAAAACAGACTCGGATCTGGTGTTCAGATTGTTTATGTATTCGTACACTAATATGAATGGTGGACAGTATTTAGCGCACAGGAGCCTGGTATTGAGATAGTGTTTCATTTACTTGGCTCAAATCTTTAGCACTAACCTGGTGGTCCAGTGGATAATTGGCTCCATCAGTTTCTTTGACCACCCGCTCCAACGTCTTTATATAACCTTTAAGGTTAACTAGCTTGTCTTAAACATAGACTGTACGTGAAGTTGCAACCGCCATGACATCACCCATTAATATGTGAATCAAGTTAGTTACTTTGTCATCACCATCTTGGTTTTTTTGTAGCCAGAAGTAAACTTTAAGGCAAAATGGAGATTGATGCTTGTCATACTATTTAAAGATGGAGTTGCATTAAAAATGACCACCAGCACACCGATCAAAAGGAATTTTATTAAAGGACACCATGTCAGTTGAGTTTGTTGGAGCCAGAGGTGTTTTGGAAACAGCCTCTAATGGCCAGTGATATTGTACTTAAAGACATCGTCAACAAAGTCTTCACATTTGACTGACTGTGTCCACATTTATATTCAGTCTATGGTATTAGTCAGTACAAGCCAACGAATGATGTGTTCGATCTGATGTCATTGAGCTCTGAGGAGCTCCTTAACAGCTGCTGGATGGAGCTGCTGAAGCCCCATCTTATGAAATAAGACACAGTTACTGTTGGAATAATCATGTGGAGGCTACACACATTTCTGAGCCTGAAGACGAGTGAAGACTTCCTCCATAAGCACATGTTTCCTGCACGGAGACGTTCACCACAGTAAAGCTGCACAAACTGGATGTGTTGTTTTCTAACGAGTGATTGGAGGCCACGTCTCGCTATCAGTTGGGTGTATTTTAGCGCATTTATTTCCTTGAATAATCATTTTAAACTGCTGTTTGACTATGATGTTTTAAAAGATGAGAAACGTGTGTTTTAGTTCTAGTTTTCTTTTTTCAAACTTCTTTTCATTTCTATTCTACTTCACCCTGATATGCAATCTGACTGATTTTGGAGAATAACTGAAGGGCTACTGAAACTAGATGTGTTTATCAATATATATGACTTTTTAAGATGTTTATCTCAGAGGGTTTGATATGTATGAGATTATCATATTGCCATGTTTGTAATGTTGAAAGGAATTAAAAACTAAAGAATGGGATTACTTGCCTGTAGAAATACTGTCCGCTGACAGGCTGCCGGATGAGTTCACAGATGGAAACTAAATATCAGCAGCTGAGTGACACCATCAGCCTTCAGATAGGGTCATTAATGTTATTATTTACAGCTCTCTGCTGTTTATTCATATTCTGTCAAATGATTGAAACAGGAACTGTTTGTGGTGGTTGTTGGTGCCAGTATCTTCTCTCATTGGACTTTTCCACCAGCTGAGTCAGTGTTCTGGGTATTTTAACTTAAAAAACAAAGTGGGCTGCTCACCTAAAATCCTGTTTCGCAGTGGAAACAGCTTGTGGTAAATGGCAGTCCTGTATCAGACTGCAACAGGGACCCTGTGCTGCAGTCGGTTCACCATTGACCGATTGGTTGTGTGGTTCCACATCTGGAAGGATCTCCGTTGGTTGAAATGAAGTAATAGAATTCCTTTTAAGACGCCTATGTGATATTTTGCCTTGTTGAAAACAGAGCTAATAAACCCAGTTTATGGATACTTTCTGTTCTGCAGCATCATTGTTTAGGGTATGAGGTCTTTGGCCCAGAATATGATTGCTTTTTGAACACATGCTTATAAAGGCCACAGTCTCTGTTGTCAGTGTAATGCTTCAAACGTACCGATGCGACTCTGTGTGTTAGGCCTTCATTAGTCCAATGTCAGTTCACATCTACATGTAGTAACGTTTGGCAGCCACTTGGGGGCAGTCACAGAAATCTGTGGAACAATCTGAGCTATGAGTCGCTCTCGGTTTCATTGCTGCTTTAGCTTTGCTCTGCTTTTGTAAAAGACAGAAGTGAGAGTGAGACTAAAGGCTCTAGCATGGTTGCCGCGTCTGCTAGCGCGAGCGGTGTTGATGACGTCACGATTTCGTGCCCGCCATGTATAGTGGCGCAAGTCGTTGCGCCAGTAGTTGCAATTTTCTCCGTCACAGAGGTGGCGCTGCTACGTGAAGGTTACCTCTACTCTACAACCACGAAAGTGGAGAAGAAAACAATGCCACTGTCAAGAGCAGGAACACTGTCATCAATGATACTGCTGCAGTTTTCGGATCATTTTAAGTTTTTAATTCAGTTAATAGAGGTGAAGGTCTGAAGCCCCCGGCATCAACAGAGTCTCTGCCCTCTTCTTTGCCTTCACGTATCTGTCCCGTAGCTTCCTCCACACATTCTTACAGAACTCTCCCTCTTTCACCAAAGTTCTGCCAATCTCTGTGCACGAGTTTTGGGAGTTTACGTGCTCCCTGTGCTGTTTCACTGCAGTTTCGTACAGCTGCCTGTACAAACGCACCTCCTGACTGAGCCGGTCTCACATCGGTCCATCCGGTTTTTCGTTGGTGGCACCGCCAAGTTACAAAAATCGACTGGTGCACGACAACGCGCTGCGCCGTCTGTTCAAGGGAAGCGCCAGGCCTGAAACGTCATTTTGACATCACGGTGCGACACCGCCGTGACAGACGCGGCAACCATGCTAGCGCCTTAAAGGCTGATTCATACTCGGCGCAAACGCGCAACTGTTCTGGCTCGAGAACCATTAATGACGTCATCGAAAGCGCCAGCCCCTTCACAGTTCCTTCAGCTCATAAGCGCAGTTTGCGCCGAGAATGCATCACATTTGCAGTTCTCTCCAGACCAGCGAGCCTCACTGTTGAGGAAACAAGCTGAAAAGCACACGAAGAAAGCATACACAATGCCACCTGTGGTGTCACGTCAGCAGAGGCTGGCACATCTGATGCGGAATGAATTTACTCTGGGTGTAGAACTGTATATGTATCTCAGAGCTAAGCGGCTGCGGCAAAAACAGAAGAGAAGGTGGAATGTTCGTCCTTTGCAACAAGACGAACTTTGTCAAACGTTGTCCCAGTGTAACTTAATAGACGTGTCGTACAGATGTTTGTAGAGGTGCACCGTCTCGGTCACCGCGGTCTCTGCAGTGTTCATTTTTTCTTTTTCTTGGTCAGCTGTTTCCAGTTGAGCGCGCGTGAAGTCAGAAAAAAAGTTGTGTGCGCGCCCTTGCGCCGCGCGAGGATTTTCTAGCTTGCGACGGGGGGCGTGGCGGAATTTTGGGACACGTGACCGTTTGCGCCATTTGCGACCAGCTAGTATGAGCGAGGTCGCGCCGAGTATGAATCAGCCTTAAGGCTCTTCGTCATCTTTGTGATGAAATCTATTGTCGTCAGCACCTCGAGCCCAAACTAACTTCCAATCAATCAGCACCCGCCTCCAGGTGTTGTCATCTCCAAGGGCTACATGCTGTTAAGGCATGCAAGTTTGTCTGCTTTGATTAAATATCCTAAATCCTTCACTCTGCGTGGTTTGATGGGGATGGAGATGGATTTCTCCACGCAAGCATTAACAGACCCTAATTTCTGTGTATTTGTACTACTCCTGTTGCCTCTTGGGGGCATGCTGGCAAACTCAGACCATGCAGAACTTTGGAATTAGCAGAATGTAAACCTGGAGACGGCAAAGGAAGTTTGTGTTTGATTTATTTTAAGATCATGGCAAAAACAACCTTAAAGTAAACCTAATGAAATGACTAACAGGGTGCTTCTCTAGCTTCTGTTTTTTTAAATTTATTTTGTAAAAACAGAGAAGAAGAGTTGCTCTTTCCCCAAAAGCCCAGTCTGTTCTTATTGGTCAGTTCGTTATCAGTCATAAAACATGTTTTTATGTTACAATCTCTGAAATACCTTTAAGATACTTACATGTACAAACGACGTACTGTGCAAAATAAAACACTTTAAAGGTAAACCTGATTTCATGTAAACTGCACGTGAAAACACAAGCACCGTCTCTTTAGTTGTTTCACCTCTCTGAGTCAGTGGCAAGACTTTTTAAGCTCCACACTTCTTCCAAGTGTTCTACAGCGGTAAACTTTCCGATAACTGGATACAGGTGCTTTTTTTCCAGGTGAGCCAGCGGTCAGCAGGTATTCTCACACTGAAAGCTGTTTGAAGCAGTGCAGAGCTGATTCACATCAAACTAAAACGTCATCAGAACAGTATTTATTCTGCAAAGCGAGTGAAGACAGTCAAAGGTTTCACACATTATACATGCACGCCTTATATTTGCAAGCTCTGTTTCTAAATCCCGTGCTGTCTTTTGTCTCTTTTGTGCATCTGCTTCCACACTCCTTTCTCTCCTCCTTTATGTTCACCATCCCTCCTGCTCCTCTTCCCTGACTGCTCTCCCAGGACAAACTGTGTCTTCCTCACCACATCCTGGAGGAGAAAGGCCTGGTGAAGGTTTCCATCACGGTGCAGGCTCTGGTGGACGAGGCCTCCTGCAAACACTCCCTCCTGACGTGAGCTGCGCAGACCGGCCGGCGGAGCCTCGAATCAGCCGACACGTACAACAAACACACACTGACGTGATTTCCCATGACGCTACAGCTCGCCTCTGCAATCGCTCTGCATCCTTGTCAGCAAAGTGTTTTTGTTTTTTATTTGAGGAAGCAGAAAGGGAACGCAACCCATCAGAGGTGGATTTAATTACTAATTCATAAAGGGGAACTTTAGAATCAGGACGAGAGTCGGGTAGAAGACCGTGTGACTAGTTGCAGGCAAATTTGAACCTTTAATCATGTGATTTAGATCAGTTTCAGGTGGAAGTTTGGTGAAAATTAACTCGGTTTGAATCCTGACTAGCGTATTTAATGCTCCACATCTGTTTTGTTTTGGCTTGATTTAGTACATTTTAACACTGGCTGGTACCTTTCTTTTCTTTTACTTTTAAATATTAAAGCCATCAAGACAGGGCGAAGGAGTACGTTTCAGACTGAAGTTACTTTATGGAATTCATTCTTAGTATTTCAAGAAACTTTGACAGTGGTTGAAGGAAATATTTTTATTTTTCCAAAGGACACAAAAACGTCTGAAATTAGAGGACATTTTGGGATTGAACTCTAAATGAGATGTAGAGTTGTTGCACCTGTTTGCTGTCATTTTGAACCTTTTAGTCCACCTCCGCACCACTTTGGATCACGCTGTCTATGCACACGTCATTTAAGCTAACTTAAATGATTTTCTGTACAGATGAGAGAGTTTTCTGTTCTTACTGAGGTTTCAGGTGAAGTGTTTCTGGACTGAGTGTTTTGCTCTCAGTCGTCTGAAGAGAATAAAACCAAAATACTAAAGTCTTAAACAGAGGGAGACCGCTTTTATCTGCAGTTTATATTTAAACCTGAAGATATTTATAATATAAAGAGAATCTGATAAATGGTTTGAGTTGTTGTATAGAGTCGGAAAGAAAAAGCCCAAAATATTTTTCTCTAATATATTTTAGGTATAATTGTGTATGTTTCATAAAGTTTCCTTCATTTGTGTGGAGCCGTCTGCATGTCCCTGACTCAGGCTGTGATTAACTGCCACTGTGGGGACACTAATCTGTGTTTCAGACGGACGGACTGAAAGGCTGAACTTTATTTGGTCTGTTTCCTTTCGCACGTGTTGCTCATCAGTGTTCACTCAGTGAAATTAGGCCTGAAGGACTTTATCAGTGATTAGTTGATTAGTTTTGTGTGAGATGCAGTTTGTTAATGTGCCAAAACACACGCGGTATTCGTGGAAATGAGCAAACACAGGTGATTCAAAGGTTGAATAGACTTTCCATAGAGCTGAAGGTGTGGATGGGGCTGCTGGATGGGCTGATGAGCACAAGGACAGGGGCCCAGCTTAAAGCTGTACAGTTCAATTTATCAAAACAATCTCAATGAGACCAAAAAAAAAAAGAAGAAAATAGCTAATAAATGCAGACGGCCACAGTGAGGGGAAGTATTTGTCCTGTGTAGCACAGGTTTTGCTCAGGGGCCCATTATTTAGTCCTCCATCCATGTCTTCTGCCCTCGACTCCTCACATCCACTTCCCCAACTTAACCCTGGTTTTCTGTCAGCGTCCACACTGCGAGACACTTGATGAAGTTTGGAGCCGTGTATCTGGTATTTAGCGGTCAGGATGCGGCGGGTTCAGCCTCCACCCTCAGCTCCAACAGTCTGGACCTGTGAGGAATTTTTATAACTCTAATTTTAACTGCTGAGTTTTAAAAGCTCCAACACAAAAATAACTAATTCTCAATGCTTTGCCGTGTAAATTTGAGGTTGATGTAGCGAAACGTTCCTCTGGCCTGCTGACTGTGCTGAAACTGTGTGTGTGTGTGTGTGTGTGTGTGTGTGTGTGTGTGTGTGTGAGAGAGAGAGGTTCAGGCCGTACATGTTGCTGTGTGAGATTACAGACTGTGTGACTCAGGGTGGGTTTGGTTTACTGCACTGTTGATGCCTCATTCCAAAGTGTGCTACATCAACAGTATTCCTGTGTGTGTGTGGCTTTTCCTTTTGAATCATGTGGCAGTGCAGACCTGACACAAAACCAGCTTTTAAAGGGGCAGTAGGTATTAACCACCATTACATTCTGCAGCTCGATTAGTTGGTTAGTAACGCTCTTTTGTTCTCGATCCATTTACATTTGACATTTTCTGTCTCCAAACGCTTTTACTCTGCCTTGTTTCAAAGCAGCGGCAAACTGTTGGATTTTAGCCATCTTATAAGTTCGCTAAAAACCCGACTGAGAAAGTCACCTGATGAATTTGTCTCCATCGTGTTTGATGTGCGCAGACTTTCCGATGAAGATACCTGCTGCATTGTAGCAGGCTGTGACTGTGAAGAGCAGCACGGATTCAAAGTATCCCGCCACATGACTGCGCTGCTTACGATGGCGTGTGCCAGTAGGTTTCCTGATTTGCAAGGCTTGCAGTTTATAAGCACACGTTGCGCTGAGTCTCCACAGGTCAGTGTAAACAACCTAAAGGGAACAGCGGTGTTTCAAAAAGGACGTCTTTTCTTTTTTTGCACCGATTCAGCATGACCACTGTGAAATCAGCTTGTGAACCAGTTGGAAAAGAAGCCAAACTTCAGCTTTAAAACTACAAATGTAAAGTGCAGTGAGATTGCAAAAAAATTGTGTACTGCCCCTTTAAAACCTGTAAAAAGTCTGTCTCTGTTTAATTTGTTTGAATGAGACGTTGTGTGTTTGTTTTTCTGTGCAGCTTGATATCCAAAGCTTGAGCTACTTAAAGATTCAGCAGTAAAATAAAAAATAAAATAAAAAAGAGTCGATAGATGAAAACAGCAAATGCTTCCACTGGATAGATTTCACAGTTGCCAAAACAAATCTTCCGTCTGTTGTGATAAACATGTTTATTTAAATGTACTATAGGTCTGTACATATTATTTCTCCCAAGGATTTCCTGTTAATAGTTTGTTCATGTACTGTATTATTCAGCATAAAACCGCCTGCTCTTCACAGAAATGTCATATACACGACAAAGAATAAAGAACTGCTTGCGTATTTCAACACTACAGGCAACCTGGTTGATAAATTCAGTATAATCTTGTCACTGTACGTGCTGTTAATAATTATAAACAGTATTATTTTTTTCCTTCTGGCCAAAATAGAGGAAGAGCAAACTTGCCTTCCTGATGTTTCTCACATTTCTGATGTCAAATCAGTTCAGTTTAATGGTCACAGAAAAGCAGACGATCATGAAAATGATCCTGTTGGCGGGCGGCTCAAACAGAAAAATGTAGAACTCAGCTGTTAGATATTAAAGGGAGCTGATTATCTGTCTGCATTCCTTCATGTGATCACAGATTTACGCACGTCTTCCACGGTTCTGTGCCCATCACGTCGTCTCACGTCGTCTCCGACTGATTCTGCACTTTAAACTTGTGTATTTATATCTTTGTTTTGGCAACTCAAAAGAATCTTCAATCCCTTCTCCAATGAAACCATTAAACCAGAGTTTAGGTTAGAAATGTGATGCTGGTGAAAATGATGTGTGCCTGCTGAATGTAAAGCAGCTGTGTTATTTTTTCTTTTTTTTGTATGAATATCGTCCACAAACGGCCTGTACTCACTTTTTTGTACTTTTCTGACTGGGAGCAAATTTATTTTTATGTGACTTCTCTTCAGGTTTGTTGAACTTTTGATGTAACATGCCCTTTTGTAACTTTTTTGTGAACTTTTGTGTAATTTGTTGTACAGCATGCATGAAATGTCCCCCGTAACGGCGCCTTAACTGCTGTGAATACTGTATATACTGTACTGTATTTCTCATCACTTTATCAGTAAAGACCTCACATGTGAAAGCAAATGTTCCTCTCATTGGATCGCTGCACCAGCAGAGTGAAAACACTTGCGTAATTGTAAAATTCAGAGTTTTCTCTCTGATGTTTATCAGTATCTCACATGGTTGTGGAGGAACTTTAGCCCACCCTTCTTTCCAGCGTTGCTTTAGCTCATTGAGGTTTGCAGCATTGGTTTCTGCACAGCTCTCTTAAAGCATTTCAGTCAGGCTGAGGTCTGGACTTTGACTGGACCACTGCAACACCTTGATTCTTTTCTTTTTCACACATTCTGCTGTAGATCTGCTGCTGTGTTTGGGATCATTGTCCTGCTGATGAGCCAGTTTCAGCCCAGCTTTAGCTGTCAGACAGATAGCCTCATATATGACTCTAGAATACTCCAAGTGTCTGGCTGCAGACCTGCACTGTGAGGAACGGAAGTTGATTCGAAGCCTTTCAAAATAAAAGCGAGTCTACCGAAAGCACGTATTTTTAAACATAAAATTTTTAAACGTTGCGACCAGTTGTAGGGTTATCTACAGATAATCAATGGAGACTAGATGTTAAAACATTATTGGCCTACTCAAAACATGCATTATTTAACTTATTATTTATTTAACTGAGATTAGCATGCTGTTGCAATAATTGGTCTTTAATTTCTTCAGTCTCACAGATTCTGGGCTCTGACATCACAGCAAGCCAATAATCCAAAGCACACAGAGAGGATGTAATACCTGATAGATAAGAACAACTATTCGTATGCATCCACGCCTGAATCTGATCCAAAATCTGCTCAGGGAGCTAACGTCAGTGATGGCAAAGATGCCGTTTTATCCTCAAAATGCAAAGATTTTATTTGACCTGAACACATTTGAAGCTTTGAAGTAACCACTGTTCTGCTCTGAGAAGATAGGTGCACCATCATATTATTCATGTCAGCCCACATTAAATGCAGGACACAAATATTCAACTGCAAGTGAGTCATAATTCTACAAATCGCACTTAAAACTACATCAGCCCCTCAAGTTTAAGCTGAACAAACCAGCTTTTAAACTGGTAAAAAAAAAAACATGAGGCAAATCAATAGTAAAGGAATTTATTCAGGAAACAATGTGACTGTTCACTGACAGCTCTGCTCCAACAAAAAGAGTTTAGAATCACCCCGTCAGGTCAAAGGAACGCCTCCTGATATGTGATTAAAGTCTCCATTTCTATCCGAGACTTCAGGTAAGTGCTTCAGGCTGAAAACATCAGCAACTCCGCTTGTTTCGTGACATAATTTGGTTTCCAGGGAGCGTTTTGTTGCACTGGTCTGCAGGAAGTGGGAACAAAGGTGAGTGGCGGCAGGAGAGCTGCAGTCCCAGTGGACCGATGCGTGCGTTAAAGCGAGCCGGCAGCTCAGGCGTTCAGGTACTTGGCGTGGTGCTTGATGTGGTCGTTCATAAAGGAGTAGATGAAGAAGTAGCTGTGGTCGTAGCCCTGCAGGAGGAACAACCCCATGAACTGATTACCTTCCAATTAATCAGATGGAAGTGGAATACACAAAGCAAACAGACTTTACGTTCAGTGTTTTTACGAGAACTGACCGGCTGCAGTCTGAAGACGACGGGGATTTTCTTCTCTGAGCAAACGGCGATCAGGTTATCGGGCAGCAGCTGGCTGGCTGACAGGAACTGGTCGTCGCGGCCCTGATCGATGAGGATGTCGAGCTTCGGGCCGGAGTACGACGCTGCCAACACGGTGGCATCGTACGCCTGAAACCCATGAAAAGCAGAGCCGTGTGAAGATCTGTTAGTCAAACATACTAAAACCTTTTTCTTCTGCCCGACTTGGATTAAACAGTTGAGGGGAAACGGTTTGCTTTGGCTTTGGAGTGGTCTTACCTCCCATGTGGACCTGTCAGAGCCCAGGTATCCTGAGAAGGCTTTCTGGCCCCAGGGACACTGCACAGGGTTACAGATGGGGGCGAACGCAGACACAGCCTACAGGAGAAGCATGAACATGTCGGTGATCACTTTGGTTATTCAAAATAAACTGTAGCTTGGCATTAAATCTGGAAAGAAGAACTGTTGGCTTTGTTCTGTCGAGTGAACAGTAAATGTACTGTTCAGACTCTTAAAAAAAGAGAAAAATAGTGATGGTGTAATTCTTTTCAGTACCTTGTATTTCCCAGGGTTCTTCAGGGCACAGATGAGCGCCCCGTGGCCACCCATGGAGTGGCCGGAGACTGAAATCCTGTCTGGGTCGGTGGGGAAGTTAGCGTTGATCAGTTTTGGGAGCTGCAAGAGAAAAACAAGCCCATAATTAGCACTTTCCATCTAAAAGTACAGGTGAGAGGCAGACAGATGACGTAAATCCATCGCACCTCCTCTGTGACATAGGAGTACATGCGGTAGTTGGTCTTCCAGGGGTCCTGGGTGGCGTCGACATAGAAACCGGCTCCTGTGCCGAAATCCCAGCTCTCATCTTCCCCCTCAATGTTACAGCCACCTGAAGCAGGATGGAGGGAGTCCGTCAGTTTGTTGCAGACACTCAGAGCCACATGTATGCGTTATGTACAGTTGTCATGCACAGACATCTAATATGTGTATAATGAATTATATCGTGAAGAAAAACGTACGTGGGCTGGTGTCTGGGGCCACGATGATGATGCCATGCTCTGCAGCCGGGAGCTGACCGCCAGCTTTAGTGATAAAGTTCTGCTCTGTGCACGTCAGGCCTACAGAGAAACACAATCTAGGTTTAGAAATGTATATACACGCACATATACAGAATATATTTAAGGTAAATCAAGAGCCAACAAGTACAATCAAGCTTTGAGACTCATACATTAATTCAAGTGACACAGTAAAGTGACTGGAAGGGTGAACCGGTCTTTAACTCCCCACCCTGTCATCAGCCAGAGACTCACCAGAGAGCCAGTACATGACGGGACATTTGTCTGTTTCAGCCTTGGGGGGAAGATAGACGGCAAACTTCATTTTACACTTCAGCTCGGTGCTGCAGAGCAAATACAAACACGTGAGTTGAACTGACTTTTGCTCTCTTTACTTCATGAACACATTCATGTTTTCAATGAATTTTGAACGGAATAAAGTTCTTGTTTTAAACTGCGTCATTGTCCTGCCACCAAGTCTGATATCTGCCGTCATGCTCCCACACCAGCTGGTCTGTTTTCTTACTCTGTTTGACATGTTGCTGGGTTTTTATTCACTTAATTCAACTCAGTTCAGATTTATTTCCATAGCACCAATCGCAATAAATGTATCAAAGATACAGTCCGCTCGCTGTTAAAGTTAACTTATGTTAGTGTGATTTAATGGAGAGATGTTACTGCTCGCTGATATGCTTTTATTTGTGTGCAAACATGAGTGTTTATTCGTTTAACATTATTTTACAAATGTGAAACGCCCCTGCATGAGCTGAATGTGAGGTGTGAAAATGTGTCTCACCTTTCATGTTCGAAAACCTTCTGGAAGCCACCAGCGCACTTGTTGGAGGACACTTGTGTGAGGGCCATCTTTGATCTGCAGACACACAACAGCAGCTTGAACACAGTCTTCTCCACATTAAAGTTATGAATTCCTGATTCAGCATTTAACTGCTTTTATTATTGTTCAACTCCAACTTCTCGTCCATATGGCAACCTTGTCAATCTCAAATTGTAGCAGCAAGTCCCAAAGTTTTACTAACACAAACTGCAATTTATAGCCGATGTTGACCGCGATCAGATCCAACAGAACGGAACAAAACAGTTTTATGCCAATTCTTGTGCATGCAGTCTCCACTTAATTCTTCAGATGAGCAATATTGCTTTCTGGATAACGTGCGCGGCGAGGTGCACAGAAAAGGCAACAAATTACGTCCTTCTATATGCCGAACTGCACGTAAGCTTTCAAAACACCAAAAAGCACTCCATAAGCTAAAGTGCCTTAAAAGCACTTACAATCCAAAAAACTGGAAATTAAAAATGGGCGGAATTAGAATGGAGTTTGGTGTGTACCACCTCGGTAGGGGGCGTGCAGGAATTAGCAAGCAAAGTTAGCTCCTGTGAATGTTACTTACCGGTAACATCTAGTCACAAATGTCCAAGAGAAGTTGTTGCAAAGCAAGTAAACAACTTAAACGCATTATTCACAAGGCATACCTGATTAAATCACTGTATTTTGTTGGTAAATGTGCTCGGCTGGTTGGTCCGCTAACTTCCCCGCCGTTGCAGCTGTCAGTCCAGAGAGCGTCCAGAGTCCAACAACGTCAGGGTCAACGTGGTGACGTCAGTGGAGCCGCCCCCTCCTCAGTTTATACGCAATACACGCATTCTGCCACAAGATGGCTCTGCCGTTCAAGAGGAGAAATCCTGTTTTTGTTTGAAAAAACACGTAAAAAATGGAGTAAAAATCATACTAATAATGTCAATATAAATGATAACTTTTCAAAAGATAGAAAATATCTACACATGAAGGAAATTAAAAGTTAAAATCGTGCAACAAATGACAGGTATAAGAGAAAAATAGCAAGATTTTTTTTGACAGTTTCTAATCTAAATACTAGCAATTTTCATGATAAATGTTTAAATTTAGGAAGTATTCATACTAAAAATAAGTGCTATAATTAATCATGGACATAGTGTTCAGTTATGGACCTTGAAAGCTGAAATCAGGTTTGATCAGTTAACACTCTTGAAAAAACAATGTTTGTGGTCTTTGGATAACAGATGAGTATATCTCGTCTCAAGGAAAGAAAAGCCACATGCCTCAGCATAGAATTTTCATTGGAAACATTGGAAGATAAGCTTTTTTTGTCTGGAGATAATAGCGCTGATATAGATAATTTCAGGCACAGCTACCCTCAGTTTCCCAGTACATGTGGTGAAATCTGGTGGTTAAAATTGTAAATACCAACACTCCCACCTACCCTCAATCTTAAAAAAAGTGTAAGGCAAAGCCAGCATTTGGTTTGTCTCGGCTATTGTAGCATAGCAACATGGTGGTAAAATTATGATATCATATGTAACGGCTATTACATCAATGCCAATTCATCCAGGTCTAAAAATACTTTTATGTTGCATGTTGATAAATTGTCAAAATAAAAAAACATGCAAATCATCTAACTTTATATTTGCCTGAATCTGCACACTTTGTAGTTTTGTTTTCCAAAATACCGGCTGTGGGGCAAAGTGAGACAAATGCTGTGGGGTAAATTGAGCTGGCTTAAGGTTGGAAGAACTCCAAAGAGGGAGTGATAATTCAGATTTCACTTCCATCTTGGATGAAGAAGTAAACTACTTCAGTATTTTGGGAAGATCACAAATTTTGTGGAATCTTTTTGTTAGGTTTTATCTTAAGTTATATATTTAAGAGAAGAAATATGACTGAAGGCCACAAGATACTACAGATGCAGATACGGTTACTTGAAACAGTACTTAAATGGTGACTATTTCTGACAAATTTTCAATAAATCAGCCAATGTAGGTCTAATTAATATGAAGGGAACTTGTGGACCCAGTGGAATCCCTCTTATTACACACGTTCACGTTCACAATTCAACATATGTGTGTATGGACTGTTCTTCAGCAGTTTGTCCTCAGGCATGATCACCTGTAACCACAGAAAGTTTGAATGTTTCAAAGTGAAAAGTCCACTTTATGAAACAAGTGAAACTATAAAATCTAATTACTGCCCTCCTGTGGTGTGTATTCATTTGTAGCACCTCATTTCCCTCCCATAAGTCCTGTCTTCGTTTATCTCTCTGTATCTTCTTCTTTTCAACTATTTTGACGCCACCTGCCTCTTCCTCTTATTCTCCATCTCCTTTTCATTTGTCTTCATTTCCTCTGCAATCTTCACCTGTGCATGTGTCGGCAGAGCAGAATTTGGCCCATGAAATGTTCTTGCGTCTGCAGCTGCTTCCTAAATTAGACCGTTTGAAATTGTCCACCACCCCCATGTCCGCCTACCCGAACTCATAAAACAGATTAAACTCACTCAGCATCCTCATACACACTCCCTGTCCTCAACATGATTACGGTTACGCCTGCAGCCATGTGTGCTGGAGGACTCCATTTAAAGCAGAATTTGTCACACATAGCTGTTTTTTTGCCCTTAAATGTCTGTTGCTCCCTCCGTCCATCAGGTGACAGCAGCAGACCTCCACTCTACAAAAGCCATCTTCTTCATAAAATGGGAATGAGATCACTAAACTGTGTTCATATACCCATTAAGAAAAGTTTCTTCGTCTTCTTCAAGATTGCTGCTCTGCCATTGAAATCTGACATGAGCTACTTGATATCACAGAAACAAAATGTTTTGAAAATCTAACTATGAAAAATCCTAATTTGTAATATTCTGGGAATAATCTCAGAAGATTTTAGTCAAATTTAGAGAACAATTAAATATTGAAACTGAATTTTTAAAACTTAAAAAGAGATATTGCCAAGAAAGCAACGTCAAATTGAAGCAAGTGTTGAATAATTTCAATATTAAAGTCGAGTTCTTGTCATCAGCACTTTCGTAGTCTTGTTGCCCACTAAAAGCATTTTTAAGTCCAGGTTACATTCATCTGTTCTCACGGCGCCTTCATTCTTCACACTGAATGGATTTCTTTAATAAGCCATGAAGAGAAAAAGCATTAGAAACTGAGCAGAAGGGTAGGCTGGCTCTCTGTTGTTGGTCCCAGCTTCATAAAGTAAAGTAAAGTAAAGTAACAAAATATCCCCAGTTAATGTGTTTGTCTTGATGTTTTTACCTCTAGCTGCTCGCCACACAGTCACAAAGGGACTGTGACTGTGTGAATACTTTGACTGGGTGCTGTGTATAGAAGCATAGACTGTAGAAAGGATGTGATGGACCCAGATTTTGGCTGTGGCCATCTTGGTGTTTTTGCAGCCGGAAGCGACTGTATTTATTAATGGAGCTGTACTTGAGACCTATTAGGCAGAAATACGTTTCATTGAGCACTAACATCTTCTCAATTATGGAATTATTTGGAGGAGACATTATTTGGAGGTTTTAATGCCTTTATGGTTCATGACTGCTAGCTCCTTTTTTTTTGACAAACTGACTACAAACAGAAGGATTATGAGAAATGCTCCAGATTTGTTACTTAATAAGCATTTCCCCTGTGTTCTTTTGTAATTTGTGGTCTTAATTGTAGGTCTCATGTCTTCTTTAGTCCACCGTAATTGTTAGGCATACCATTATTTTTACAAGTACTATTATCATCAATATTAAACTCAATTGGTTCCAGTGATGTAACCATGTTCTGCATTTTCATTTAGCACTTGTTAATTTGCAGAAAACAATCACTGTAATTTGGTGGGTATATTTATTTCTCAGTCCTTTAATGTTAGCCACATGGGTGTCCATTCACAACACAAACTTCCCATTATAAAACAGAGAACCCATTAAAAACAATGCAAAAACTACTAAGACCTGTCGTAATATCATTATCTTTAGCTGCCTTTATTGAGATGTGTGTTAACGTGTTGATATGATTCATTCTAGTGAAGCCATTTTGAGAAATGATGGTGTGATATCCGAGCTAAATTACTTCAGATTGTAACTGCATATTAATGACACATTAAAATCTCATAAAGAATAAAAATAAACTACATCCATTTGCCATTTACTGTGTTTAATAATTGAATTTGACATGTCATTTTTTTACAAGTTAATTTAAATGCAAATCAAATTCATTCATAAATTCTTTGTAATACAACATGAACTTGAGTCACAGGTTATAATGGAAAACTGTAAGAGTTGGGAATAATTCCAATAGT
This sequence comes from Odontesthes bonariensis, assembly GCF_027942865.1. Lineage (NCBI taxonomy): Eukaryota > Metazoa > Chordata > Actinopteri > Atheriniformes > Atherinopsidae > Odontesthes > Odontesthes bonariensis. The sequence continues at coordinate 31,442,769 of NC_134517.1, read as the reverse complement.
TCTCATATAATTTCATGTGTAAAAAGGCAGAAACGCCAAATCACCACCAAGAACATCAAGAGATGCAAAACAATTCAAGTGACGTAACATCAGAGAACTGCTCAACAGCTTCAAACAGATGTAACACTAGCTTTTCAACAATAAATCTTAAAAAACTGTATAATTGCCAGACTTCCATAGAGTTTCTGGGATATAAAACCATTATATATCTGTATATATGTCTGCCTTTCAAAATCAACAGTTACACATGCTTATAGCTTGGATTACATGAAACAATCACACATGCTTAAAGAAATCTGTAAAATCACTACATTTCCAACGATGGAAAAACACAACACATCTGTTTTCCACTGAAATGACTCGTTTACCATTAAGTTGAATGTTGCGGTTGGTTAGGATTATATATTGGGAAAAACATGGTTGCAGTTTAGCATCGTGTTACCTGAACACAGCCCTCTACAACAAGCAGTGTCACAATTTCTACTTTGCATCCTACAATTTTTTGTTATTTGGACAAAAGTATCTTTAATGCAGTTTCTGGTGAAATTGGGCCGCATAAACAGATTACTAATATATGCAAACAATCTTAGTCACAAACGGATTGAAAAGAGGCACACATTGTCATAAAGAAACTCCAAATGACCACAACAGAGACAGCAAAGACTTTTTTTTGCTTTTGAGATAACATTTGCTGTAATTTGATGCTATTTAAATGGAAATGAATTGAAGAATTGGTAAATGTGAACCTTTCTTCGAGAACACACCAACTGAAACAAATGACTTTCAGTCCAGGGTATTTTTGTTCCTGTAAAACTCTGATTGGGCAATAGATATGACTGAATGTTTTCTACCTGGACCAAGTGACAACCCCCCCCCCCCTCATCAGATCTGACCCGCAAAATCCTTCGAAGTTGATAATGTGAGAAAATGGCAAAAGACACAAGAGAAAGCACAAGAGTATAAACCCATAGGTAAAGAGAGTTATAAGTCAGGGGTGTCAGATGTGATTGGTGACATGAGAAAGTGCACTGAAGCAGGATGTGTTGTGTCGCCATAAAATCAAAGTCATGAAGCCTTTGATGCAGCATGCAGAGCTAATCAGATTAGAGCGAATGGTAAATGGATTGAGGTTCCTGTCTGAGTGCTCGGCTCGGCCTGCTGATGACATGTTCCACCATGTTAATCAAATAATGTGCTATCGCTACACCAGCAGGAGCCAGAGTGAGATGCGGAGCTCAGGGCTTTACATTTGTAGAGTAATTTGACCTCTAAACTGGCTTCAGGGATGTAAAACGGATAATTGATATTTACCTGTCCCGTCCATTAAAATCCTCAACGCTGTTATCAGGCAGGTCTGTTTCCCTTGGATGATTCAGGTTTTCTGAACCCTGCTAATGTTTCAGTAAAAAAAAGAAAGACCTTTCATCATAATAAGATTTACAGCCCTGCAGTCACTGGAAGAGTTTGTGACACTCCGGCTGGAAGCTTTTCAACACTATCATACCTTCTCACACACCGACCGCTCTGTGGTGAGGTGGAGGAAAGCCAGAGTGTCAGTATCTTTCCCCGAGGTGTCCACATTGCGCCTTTGGAGCAGCAAAGATCTGAAGGAGGGAGGAGCTGTTCAGCTAGCAGAGCCTCGAGGAAGCACAGAGTCCGGCACACTGAGACACTCCTGATGTAGACGAGTGCGACTTTACTGCCCTTACGGCCACATTCTTGTCTGTCGAGTCAGGTCATTGCAGCCGTTTGCTTCCTTAAAGGTCTTTTATTGCAGGCCTGCATTTGTACTCACCTTTGTTTTGTAATGTCTGTTTAATCTGATGCATGGATATACAGCATAATATGTTAACGCTGATGCGAGACATCAGTTGTGTCAGAATTTCCCCCTGAAAAAGCACTTTTTAAAACACTTTTCCTCATTCAAGTGGCAGAGTCGATAAGAGGCTTTAGGGAGCAACAGGGGAAATCGACTTGCCAAAGCCACAGAGAGCGTCAACTGCAGTGCAAGTATTTCTGAAAGTTTCAACCTTTAATTGCATTAAGCATGAGCCACACTGCTTACATTAACGATGCAAATCCTCTAGATTTTTATCCTGGGACACATTTTGGTGAGTCTACCTGTGCTCTGCATCCAGGTATTCAGCAGTCCTCTTTACTTTCCACATGATGCTTAAAGTTCTCAGCAAAAAAAGATCTGCTATGTTGACATCCTGCCATCATCATTACATTGTCGACACCTTACATTATATCTAAAAATGTCAGAGATCAGAGATGAATGTTATGTTAGATCTTTTTAGCAGAAGCATGTTATTAAAGTCAAAAGTGGAGGCACTGTGTAATCATAGAGCAGGAGATAATTATATCATGTCGAGAAGTTAGTAGAACTTTGCTGCAGGAACATCGCTGTCAGTGTGATCACACACACACCTAATCTGCAGCAGCTCGGCGAGATAGTTGTAATGTGCACGTAGAGATCAACAGTGGCCACATTCACACGTGTTGCAAAAGTCTGGACAGTACACTTGTACGTGCCCCCTACACCACTGTGATTTTTGTGTCCAACCAAAGCTTTTCATTACTCCAGTGGCCGTGCTACATCGTAGAGCAGCAATGTGTTGCATAATACGTGATTTTTCTGGCAGGATGTAATGATACAAGTATAATTATTATTATTATCATGTACATGTCTACATAATGAGACAACTTAGATAGGAATGGAGGGAACACACCTACATCCCAGAGTTGTGGAACTGGTACGATAACAACAGGATATCCTCTTTGAGGCTGTTGGTCTTGACGAACTCTTGACAAATCTTAAATCTCACACAACTGGAAACAATGTTAACTTCAGTTCCACATTTCCAGGTCTGGATTCCAGTTGTCTCTATGAATCGTAGTAATTTATTTGGCTTTTCGAATGTTTGTAAAAGGAAAACCCGGACTTCTTGCAGAGGTCATACATGTTTCTTCCATGGAGACAAATGTTATAAAAAGTACGAGGGGAAGGGCAGAAAGTGCTAATCTATGGACATTTGATTGTCAAACAATCGTCAATAGTCATTGAGTAAAAGGTTACTCGTACATGACAAAAGTACCACGACCTTTTAGTTAAATAGTACTCAACAAACATATTCTCTGTTTGTTTAGAGGACATGTTGACGGGCCACATGTCAAGCTCATCAGGGGTTATTTGTGTGGAACAGATCAACAGGATTCAGTCATTTTAAGCATTGCAGGGGGCCTCCAGGTGGGTCTGAGAGGTGAAAGAAAAGACAACTCTCTGCTGAAGGGAATCCCTTATCAGATAAGGCTTATCTGATGGACACTCTCCCATGGCAATGTGAGCTACATGTTGTCATGTTTTCAAGCATTCTCTCTTTGTCTTTCTCTGGTTTACACAGAGAACAGAGACACACTTACGTAAGCTGCCCTTTTCCAGTGTAGTTAAGAAAGCTGTCAATTCAACTTCACCCACCTTCACAGCACAGTGCTCATTTTGGACTGCCAGATACGGTTCCTCCAAAGTCAATAGTATCAACTGGTATGTCTGAATAAGAATGAAAAATGAAGGAAAAGGTGAACAAATAAAAGCACTTTACACATCAGTTATTCTGTGTGAACTCATTAGTACACATCTGCCCAATGAAGCTAATCTCATGACAAAACATGACCATTGGACTGGACTGATCAGCGTAAAAGTAAATCAAATGGAAAGCTGCTAACACCTGGTTTTAAAGCAAAAAGCTTTTTGCTTCTAGTTGATAAACATGGCTGTTTCTTTATCTAACTAGCCTCACCATTGCATAACGCTTCAACCACTGTGAGCCTGCTGACTGTGTTCCAGCAGAATTCAGTAAGTATAGTTATGCTCATTAACGCATCACAATCGTTGACCTTTCTTAGTAAACTTGACCCTTAAATGCATAAGATCATTAGCCTGGCTGACGCGTCCACATCTCGATGAGATGGTGGTCTGGGAACTAGGTGCGCATTTTCTCGTATTTGAGGCGTAGTTTACGAATGTCTAGAGCCGTTTATTGGGCGCTACGAATGTCTATCAAATGGCGTCTGGTTCTTCCCATGCTGCTTTGCGCGCGATTCATAGCCAATTGTATCACTTATACCAGATGACGTATGTAGAGCGACAGAAATTCGACAAGGAAGAAGGCAATGAAATCTTTCAACGCCAAACGTTGCTCTTTTTTAAAAGTAAACTTGCGTTCTAAGCTACTTAAAACACTTTCTAAGGCTGCATCGAACAGTAACGTTGTGTCCGCTGCCATGTTGGATTAACACTCTACAAGCTTCGGTGTCGCGCATAGACGTCGTCATCGTCTTGCTGCCCCCCCCCACCCCCCCCGTTCTGTGATTGGTTCCCTAACTCCGGCAAAAATAAGGGCGGTGGTTTCCAGGCTGCCTTTGCAGTGAGAATGAAATCGCGCGCAAAGCAGCATGGGAATTCCCAGGCTATAAGATCATTGCACTAAAGACTGATTTAAGTTTGTTTTTTCTTTGCAGCACTTTAATATCAACTGATAAAAGAAACATTTTCATGACAATATATATACTCTGTATTATTATTTGTTGTATGCAATTCTTTGTTAAATAAGCAGGATATTTTTCTATTTGTTGCCTATAATCACACAATTTCCTTCAAACACACAAAAAATTCTATCCTTTAATCCTTAATCTGGAAGAGGAAAAACTCCACAAACCGCAAACAGATAAAGGCGTTAGACAGTTATTGATTACAGTAGAAATCAGTTTAATGTCTCTTCTTTTAAATCATGCTTTGTCCTGTGCTTTGACCCTGCAGAGATTGTACACATTGCATCTTTTTACTTGTTTTTTGTAGTGCTATTGTTTTTAGTCGGAGGTCAGGTGGAAGTTAATGACAGAGATGACTAGCTGGAGACAGGACGAACCTTAAGTTCATGCCGTAGTGAGAGGAAAACTGCAGCGTCAGTTGTTTAAAGAAAAAAAAACAAAACCCAATTATCTCACAAGTTTACGTGTCAGTGACCTTGATTGGCGTCAGTGACTTTATCTATCGAAAACAGAACAGTCTCAGCAGAAATTGTGAAATGGGAACATTTCTCCACACATCCAATACGGTAGTTACATAGTCGTGGCTTAAAAACTGTGAGATGAGGTTTTAGTGGCGACTGTTTTATGTGGGACAGTGTTGTGCATGTGACAGAAACTGTAATCAATGGATATTAAACTGTGGAGTCCATGACAATACATACTATTCAAACTATTCCAACACTGCAATATGAATACTTGAAAGCTGTTTCTAGTGCAGCACAGTCCGACATCTTATCTATATTACATGCGAGGAGAATTTGAGCCAGTTAATGGCTGGTTTTATCAGCAGGAGACAATTGTTTTTCATAAAAAGGGGGAGCATAACCCACCAGGATCCAATATGTCTGAGCAAAAGAATGCAGAAGCTCCAATAACTGCTCTGCTTGGTGCTGTTTGAGGTCGCCAGCTGAGAACAATCCTTTAAAACTAATTTTGAACGATTACAGCTCTGTCAGCTGCCTGACAAACAGGATTAACACAAGTGAAGCTGCTGTTTGAGCCGTCGGCAGATGATCCGTGACACTCAACATTTCTTTTCACTGCGTCTCACTCCTGCTATTTTTTGCCAGTCACATCTTTCTCTTTAATTGACTGTCCATCCTCACACTATCACACCAGCCAGGATGCTAGTGAACTTCCAGACTGCTCACATCTCTGAAAATATTTGTTTATACACCATATATGGATATTTCATGCATACTCATGTGCCAGAGCACTTCAACTTGATCAACAATTTGATCTCAACTCCACTCATGTATAGTTTTGTGACTACATCTTGCCTGGTTACTGCTCTGTTTTATGAATGTGTTTAGCTGCACACAGACTGACTGACTGACTGACAGACATATAAACACCTGCCAAGGTTTTGTAGTTGTTCCTGCCACAGTGGGTGTCTCCAGGAGCACATTATGCCAACTGGCTGTCAGGATCTGGGTGTTTTTAGTGGTGTTTTTGGACTTCTTAGTTATTGGTTCTATTTTTGTTCGGTGCTCTTAGTTCTTTCTTTATTAGATCAGTTTTTGTTTCACCTTAGCTTTGTTTTTCCTCATATTCAGTTATGTTTAATTACTCCTTGTGTGTTCTTTGTGTTAGATTATTCCTCCGTTATTATTCTGGTATGTTTTCCCTTTGCTTTGAATTAATTTTCCTATTTGGTGTGCTCTCCTGGTTCTAGTTCTAGTTCTTTACATTCCCCAGTCTGCTTTTGGTTTTGTTCCTGTGCTCCCTGTGTTCTTTTTTTTGTATCATCATTTACTTTTCATTAAATCTTCATATCTACTAACCACCTCTGACGTTGTTTGCATTTGGGTCCAACTCCCCAACTCCGCATCATGACACTGGCTCACCAGGTTATAACCACGTGTGCAGTCACAGCTGGTAACAGAGGATGCAGGTCTTTCTTTATATTTCACTTTTACACCACTCTTCATGGACATCTGTCCTCTCAGGCTCACTAACAGGATAATGCAGTGACCAAAATTCTTTGTACCAACGTTAATGCCAAACAATGATCAAGCCCAGGTCACAACAGAAATAGCAGTTTTCCAATTGAAGTTATAAATTGATTATATAGTCTATTTATTTTTGTTGCTTTGCAAAGTGATGCTAAAGACTATGTAGAAGTAAGAATGAATTTTGTTAGATGACATGAAAGATTTGACAGGATTTGCTTTGTTTTATTATATATTACTATGTTCTAGTAAATATCTAATGAATGCAAAGGCGGGTTCCAAACTATGGCTTATACCTATAAAATCTGTACATTTTTAGAACAACGATGAGCATTTAATTATGAACCTCTCTCAAGCTTAAATTTGCCGTTTTTTCTACCTATATGAAAGTGTGATTATAGACATTAAAGTAGCAAATATACACAGTTTGCTGCTGTGATGCAGCTATATTAGTGGGACAGATTTAAATGGGGAAGGCTTAGAATATATATACAATGGGATGCGGTTTCCCTTTTATTTCCTAAATGACTTCCAGTCCACAGTTATTTCCAAACATCAGCTCAGACATTCTTCAGTAAAAATTCCTGCTTGTCACCCTGTGCGATGGATTGTTTCTGAGTTTTATGAGCCATAGGTGAGAAAACATGTGAAACCACCAGCCCTGATGAGGGTGACTGGTTTCTGGGAAATATGGAAGATTCTTAGGAGAAACAGCTGTAAATAACGCAGACCATTTTCTCCTTCTCTGCTGCACTTTACATGTGTCCTTAGAATAGTTTTGTTCCCCTTGATTCACTTCAGACCAGCTAAGAAATACTAAAAGGGTCCTAATGAACTGCAGAGTGGTGACAACACCTACTCCAGCCCAAAGGGGCTTGTTATGTTCCAACTTGTTCTTCTTAACTCATTATACTATACATCCAGCTACTGTAGGGGTCATTTCTGTCCAGTGTTGCACTGCATTGATTAATGGCTGCTGCTGCTGAACCATTAGGAAGAATTTCTGAAAATAAGTGGTGGGAAATAATCTGCCAGTTTGGGCCGAAAACAAGGTACCCAAGTTATCTGAGATGGTTTAATGATACTTTTAAAGGTTATAACAAGAGCATCACTTAAAGTACAAACACCAGTAAAACTTAAATTTGCATACCTACAAATCTTTGGTGTCCGATAGTTACAAAAAACATCGAGTTGTTTTACGTCTGACAGAATTAAGTGGGGGTCTCAGATAATTGGTCTCAAAATCTCTTCTGAGGCAAACTTATCTCCTGAAATTAGCCACATTGGTCCACTGCGGATCCGTCCATCTACGGATGCATCTCATACGCATGCACATCATTCACAGTAAAAGCCATGTTAAGAACCGTAGGGTTTTTAGTCATAAAAATTCAGAATGGATTTTAGTTTGAGAAAGTGTAAGACGTGTTTGGGGGATAGTAAAAAAAAAACAGATCTGAATTAAACATAATAATACACCCTCATATACAACATCTTGCAATTAACCAAATCTAAAGACTGCATTACACAAATCATGATCCATATCTTCTATTTTTATTCAGAAACACAATAGGTGAATCTACGCTCATGCATTCAAAGGCATAGGTTCTCTCTTTGATCTAAGCCATAAGACATGGATCTATGATGTCTGCAGGGGAACCTGTTGAGAATTAAATAAAAAAAATGTGGAATTGATTCATCGTTAAGCGAGCTCCAGCTGTGGTATAAATAGACTCTTTCAATCTAATGATCTGGAATACAGCAAGTAATCATTTTGCCTAGAAATAATGATTCCTTTGAATATAACTCAGGATGCACAAAAGCATCTGTATTATCGGAGACGAGTCCGCAGAGTCAAAGCAGACAAAGCTGCAGGCTGAATTCATTAAGAACAGGCTTTTTTCTGGTGGTTTCCAGCGCATACAGACACAGCACTGGTGCCTCACAGTATGGTTTCTGGCTGTCAGCACAGCCTCCAACACCAGGGAAGCACTGTGGGAAGGAGAATTTCCAAAGCAGCCACACGTCTCAATTCTTAAGGTGGAATCGGAAATAAAAGCCTGTTAAATTCTGGGGTGTTACGATCTCTATTTTCCATCAGTCTGCCTCACGCATCGGACTCTCCAGCCTGAGAACTCCCAGACAGAAGGAACACAGGCAGATTTCAACTGATTGACTTGCTCTTCAGGGAAAATTCACCAAATGCGAAAGCTTTGAGCATTTTTTTAGAAAGAAATCCCACATAACAGAATACCTAAATGTCCGTTCATCATTTGGGAAAAACACGATAATTCCCCAGAAATAAATAAACAAGCAGTTCTTGTCTTCACTATCCAGTTGATTTTTATCACAGTTCTCAAGCCGTCTGCTTCGTTCTGAATCCATGACAGCTCACTCTTGCTCCATTAAAAGAAAAATGTGTTTTGATCCAACTGTTTTTGCGTCACTTAACATATGAAGAGTCGGTACGACTCCAATTCCAACGTCGTGATGCTGCAAAATTTGAACAAAATACAAAAATGCAATGATTTCTGAATCTCACAAAGCAACATTTTAATCACATCAAAACATAAAAAAACATATCAAGAGTTGAAAACAAGACATGAAAATATGAGAAGTAGAAGTTTTCTTTATCTGTTGCTCATTATAGATTAGGCTATAAATATTAATATAATATTATATAATAATACATGCCAGAAGGTATCTTTAGATAACTTCAAAGATATAACAGTGTATGACACGTTCTAATTTTGAGATTTTAAACATTTAATTCTGAGCTATACCTAAGAAAATCAGTATTCTTGCTTTGCTAATATGCAAAATCCAGTTAGTTCCAGGTTAATGAGGCAGAAAAAATTATTTTGAGATGTTTCATATTTTTTCTCTTCCGCTAATAAAAATCTAAAATATATATTATCGTTATTAGATATCAAAGTTTGTTCCCTCAAGGCATCCTTTAAGAAAAATTTCAATTTAACAATCAAACAATTTTTCTTACAGTGTCTGAGAAGCAATTCTGTGGCTTACATTACACATCCCTCATATTTTCATGAAGTTAAGACTTTTTCAATTTTTCATTCAGCCGACTTCTGTCTGAAAGCAAAACAAAATGGCCCCATATGGGAGATGTAGTTTCACCTGGAGAGCCGCTGCAGACTGCAGATGAGCTCGTCAGCTAAACAAACATGTTCAGTATCTAAAACATGAGGAAATAATTTACCATTAGTGTATCCCGCAAGTATTTATATTCAGTAAAGATACATTTTGAGTTTTAGTTCATGACAAAGCCAATTTCCAGCCAGCAAATTTGGAGAGTTAACAATCTAATTTGTTGAAATGATAGCGTATTAATCGACCAACTTCATTATATTAAAAATCTATACAATACAAATCTAGAATTAAATGCCACAGCACAAGTTGTGAAGTCACTCTTAGTTATATGTAATTATTGTTTAGGAACTGAGCATAATAATTGTAGAGGAATCTGTGTTTATTCTTGTTGAATACAAGATTTCAGCCAACCAGGCCAGTCGAGCACATGCACTCTGTATCTATGAAGCCACACTGCTGGAAATCTTGCAGAATGAGGTCTGGCATTGTTCTGCTGAAATAACCACGGAGCTCCTGGGAAAAGACGTCACCTTGATAGTAGCACATATCTCTGCAAAACACTAATTTAGACCTCTGCATCACACATATTTACACATATGAAGCCACCCAAGCTGTGGACACTGATGCATCCCCATACCATCGCAAACACTGGCTCTTGCATCTTTCTCTGATGACAGCCTGAATGATCTTTCTCATCTTTAGCTTGTAGAACCAGGTGTCAGGTTTTTTGGGGGTTTTTTTCCCCAGAAGCAGCCGAAACATTAATTAATCTGACCACAGAACACGTGTAAACTGTCTTTCTGTCCATCTGAGATGAGCTTGTGTCTAGAGACCTCGGCCGTGTTTCTGCAGAGGTGATACTCTACAGTTTAATGCTGATGCAGTGGGGGACTGTATTGAGGGAAAGTGGTTTTCCAAGATGTTCCTAAACCCATGTAACTTTATTGATTATGCTCTTTGATGATTGCTACAGTTGCTCAACGGTCATCCAACAGTGTTTCTTGCCTCGGCCTTAAGGCACTGAGGTTTACTCCGTGTGCTCAAACGTTTGACTGATAACATCATATGGACATGCAATATCTAAAAAGTAATTTGATCATCGATTTTATTCAGTTAATCTAACCCAGTTATGCTCCCAGGTGTACTTCCCACTATATGCAGTTTAGAATATTATGCTATAAAATGTCCCTGACTCTTAAAAAATACTTCCCTTTTACAGCTAAAGAAGAGGAGCATCCTCCAAGATGGTCGTCACTTTCAAAATACATCCTCCCTACCAGTTTAAAGGTCAGTTAGGTCCTCACAAAGGTTGACATGCATCAGAACACACACATACAGTGAGCAGGTTGACCTTTGCTCTGGTCACTGAGAACAGACTCCAACCTGCTTCCCTTAGCTTTCATGTCGCAGCCAATTACAGCTGCTTCCTGTTCGTCAAACAAAAAAAATGAACAGCTGATCTTAGCCAGTCAATGTCAGTCAGGAGCAGAGCCACAACAGCTGTTGCCAACGCAGCCAAACGCCACATGAGAACACCAAGATTTGACAGAATGTCTCCTCAGACGCACTGTATGTGAAAACAGCTTACTGTGTATGTCGTCAGATGGTCTTATTTGCTCTCGATCAAGCAAACAGCACAAACACAGACTTCCACTTGTTTGACTGACAGCTTCCTCGCAGACTCTGAGTACACTCTGTCAGAGCAGTCTGTATGTTTCATTAGATTTGGCTTTAATGCAGTGAACTCTCATCACCTTTTGCAAAATAAGATACACTGCAGCCTCTCTGAGCAACAACCAAAGCTCTATGATGTCTGGAATGTATTCCAGTCCTCCTAAGTGTAAACATGCCAACAAATAAAATATCAGTGAAAGCATTAAGTAAAGCTCATGTCTTAAAAACCATAAAATAAAATAAAACAAGCACTAAAACTGACATTTTCATGTGAAGATGAAAAGTTATTTACTAAATGAAGCTTTGGGAAAGCTGTTAAAGTTTCCTGTAGCCTCATCTCTTTTTTTGTGGAGGTATTTCAGCCAAAGAACATGATTTATTCATGGTAGTTTTATTTACAAGCTGTAAAAGCAGGCTTAGCGGGACCAGCTACACAAACGCATTTGGTGATGACCACAGCTGTTCACTTTGGTTTGATTGTTGCTCTGTGGGTAAGGAAGAGCAAGAGAAGAATAAAGATGTGGGAAATAACTTTTTCAGCCTTATTTTTGGCAATATCATCAAATCTTATAGTTATTTATTTATTTATTTATTTATTTAAATTTTTTTAAACCAGATCTGAATGCATTATTTATCTCCCTTTAACAGTGAATTACTGTTAAAGTTGGCAAGACTTACTTCTATGAGGGTATGTTGTAATAGTAAAAAAAATGTATATTGTATGCATTGTCCTTGATCTTGACGGAAAATGAAGGTCCTTAATGGACCTTAATGGAACACATAAGTTCATGGAAAGATTGGAAAGGAAACTTTTAGGGTGAAAAAAACTTCTCTTACACTTAGCTGTCACATGGGTCTGCCTCGGTGAAAATGCAACTGTACCAAAGATGAACCACAAAAAGTGCATTGGATGCATCTGAGTATATAATAGGCAGCCATTGGAGGCTGGTCAAATTCAAGGTTTAAAATTTGAACGAGTGCAACTGGAGGTTGTGCGGTCTGCCTTTGCATTCAGGCACTGACTGTGGGCTCCTAGAAACTGCATTAGAAACACAAGGACAAGCCACAGGAATCCATATTTTAGTTTTTTAACAGTTTGTCTTGTGTATTACTGTCACTTTCAGCAAATGTTACAATAATAATCCTGTTCAAGTTTCTAAACTCGGCTTTAAGGACACTTTAAGGACCTTTATACACTACTGATGTCGCCAATCTGTCCTGACAATATACGTCATTTTATGACATTAAATAAACGATCAAACACATCATTTACATGATCGTAAACATTGGATAGAGAAATATTTAAAGTCTGATTTATGTACCATATTGTAAAATGAAGGGATGAAGGACTTCTTCTGCACCCAGCAGCTAAAGATCAATCCAGATATGATTTAAACAGATTAAAAAAAAAGTAAACTGTAAATAAAACAGAATGAAATCATTTACAAATCTCAAAGAGAAATATTTTATTAAAAATGGAAAATGTGAAATACATCAAATGCTGAAAGTGAGACATTTTACTATTTCATGAAAAATGGACTTATCTTGAATTTGATGCCATTAATTTTTTTATCGTTGTTCGTTTGGTGTTTTTCTTTTTTTCATTCTGTACGTTTGTATAACATTGCGCATATTCTCTTCTTTTGTAAGCGTACACTTTGAAAAGTAAAATAAATAAATGTATTAAAAATGTTTCCAGAGTAATTCCAATGTATTGCAGCAATGTTTCAAAGCTTAACATTAACGTATTAAACATGCTTCCATGTTTCATTTTTCTGTTCTTCACTGTAAAAATAGTCAAATTAAAGTAAAATATAATCGTCAAAGACTTTGAATATTCCATCATCTACAGTGCAGGAAAGATTCAGAGAATGTGGAGACTTCTCTGTGCACAGGGGACACGGCTGTAAATCTGCACCCATCTGGATACCCGTGATCCTCAGGCTCTCGGGCAGCACTGCATTTAAAACAGAGACATGATCATTGCATGGCACAGGAACACTTCCAGAATTCCCCGTCTGTGAACACAGTTCATTGTGCCATCCACAGATGCAGATTAAAGCTCTATCGTGCCAAGAGGAAGCCATATGTGAACATGAAACATCGCCATCTTCCCAGGGCCAAAGCTCATTTAAAATGGACTGAGGCAAAGTAGAAAACTTTTCTGTGGTCAGATGAATCCAAATTTGAAATTCTTTTTGGAATACATGCATGCTGCATCCTTCTTCTCCTAAAGAGGAGAGGGACCATTAGGCTTGTTATAAGCACTCAGCTCAAAAGCCTGCATCTCTGACGGTATGCGGGTGCATTAGTGGCTGTGGAACTGGCAACTTGCATATCTAAGAAGAAGGAGAAGAGGAGAAAGAAGAGGAGATGCTACACAGAGTTGACTTTGGGTTGCTGCTCCAAAAGATATGCAAGATAAGCTTCCATTTTTCATGAAATAGTAGTGAAGTGAAATAGTCTCACTTTTAACATTTGATATGTTCTCTATGTTCTATTGGGAATAAAATATTGTTTTATGGGATTTATAAACCATTGCATTCTGATTCCATTTACCTTTTACACAGCATCTCAACATTGATTTTAATTGGGGTTGTGGTATGTAGAGAGAAAATGCTGCATAGGTGACTGTGAGTGGGCAGGTTTGAGGAGCTGTTTGAACTCTGAGTTGCATGTTGTTGCAGATCGCTTATGAATGTGTGTCTTAGCAGGGCTGAGGAGACGTTTGTTGTTTGTAGTCTGTATGCCCGCCTGCTTGGAAAACGCTACGCTGACAAATGGTTGCTGTGTTTTCTGTGAGGTGAATTCAGAGCAGGAAACACAGGAGCTGCAGTATGAGATGTAGGGTGCTATAAAAGAGTCAAATAAATTTCACTGTGACAGATGTGTATTTAACATCCAGATCACCCACACAGGGCTCTGTTCAGCTGCCACTCTCAGACTCACATAAGTCCACTCTGAATATTAACATGTTTATCCTACAGAAGGGCAAAGAGGAAGGTCTTTGCCATTCTAAGAAAGTTTTTAGTTAGAAGAAAAGGAATAATTTCAGAATTCTTTTGAAAGTTGAAAGTTACTCTTCCAGTTACTGTGTGTTGAAATGTGGGTTTTCTGGTTCGATCTGCATCTAGTGTGAGGTATCTTAACATTTAAGATCCAGTCCTGGATGTTTGAGGTGTACAAATGATGCATTTACCAGATAGTATAATAAACATTAACAGTTTATAATTAGTTGCGAGTTGATTATTTGTAGATGACCCAGACAAGGACTGTTGAAAAATGCACTGCCAAATATTATGAAGTGTCTTGAGCATGTTCTACAGAAGTATTTAAAATATTTGGGGTGCTGACTGTGCATAGCTAAATATCGTGACTAAATAAACATCTCATATGTATGATATGGTAAGTGTTTACCACTACTCAATGGGCACCTACTTTACCTGCAAGAATAACAATGGAGGGAAAGGGCCAAGTGGTGGAACCAAGGGGGGGAATTGGGAAGGGCTGTTCATCAATTGTTACTTATCTATATTCAGAGCTCAAAATCTGAGGTATCTATGATAAAACAATATATTGTTGACCTTATCCAGGGTGTTTTTATTACACTTTAATTGGTGGGCTGAACGGTGGTGTGGCGATTAACACTGTTGCCACACAGCATGAGGACCTTTCTGTGTGGGTTTGCATGTTCTCCCCGTGCATGTGTTGGTACTCCGGCTTCCTCCCACCATCCAAAATGATGCATGTTAGGGTAATTGGCGATTCTGATCAAACTGAGCCTAGGACTAAGTATGAGCATGCATGGTCATTGTCTCTGCGTGGCCCTGTGATACAATTACCTGTTTATTACCCGTTTATTCAACAGTTACCTGATAAGCCCAAATGCAGATCACAGCAAGTTCAATTCAGTTCATTTCAGTTTACTTATATATAGCACCAAATACCAGCAAATGTTATCTCAAGGCTTTTCAGAGATACAGTCCAGTTCAAGCCAATTACAATCCGATTCACTGAAATACAATCATATTCCAAGTGAATCACATTCATTAAATTAGACAAACTCATACAAAGCCAATTAAAAAAAGTTGCAAGCTAAGGAAACCAACAGATTGCATCGAAACTGTGAGGATGAACACACGTGATCGCACATATAGAAAATAATCGTTGAACCTCTGTTTGTTACCAGAAGTCCATCTGATTTAATCACTTGGAATTCACAGCTAAAATTCTGTCCATAAATATTTGGGGTGCTGCACATACACTTTAACGGTAGTATTTGTAAATATTTTGAGTGCGGCGAACGTTAGAGTAGCTGGTGTTCGAGGAAAAAGCTAAAAAGCTGCAACGGTGATACTCGTGTTCTGAGTGGCGTCCATGAAATGTGACAGACAGAGCATAAAATTACCTCGAGGCTTGTAGGAACTCTTGAAAGCACTGGATTGAGTCTGTGTAGCAGAGATGAACCCCTCGCTCTTATCTCTCTCTGCAGATGAAGCCTGCGGCGTTTTATGCTTAAAGTTTCAATCTCTGCGACAGATCTTAAGATGACACCTCAGATCTGCACCTATAAATAAATGATGCTTTCGACTGTTTGTTTACTTCTACCAAACAAATAAATCATGCAAAACACGAGTTGGAACACTTCCAATTTCTTTGTTAGGATTTTTCTCCTGATAGATTTGTTGCATTGTCTGTATTACTCATAGACATTGTGTCCTGTTAACATTTTGAAAAACCTAATTTGGAGAGCATTTATTTGGCTGTGGAGCATAGACTGGCTTTAATATTATCTGTCTGTTGTTTTTACAAAGACTTGCTACTTCATCTGTTATTTTGTCTGGAGGGAATTTGAGTTTTTTCAGGTAAATTTGAATAATGGGTGAAAAAGCTGCAGTCGGACAGAGCAGTTCTAAGAACGGTCCACCTGGAATTTCGTTCTAATAACTGTCCTTCCCCAGCGGAACTGTTTCAGTCTGCATTCCCACATGAGTCGGGACCTGATAGAGACTGATGGGACGCAACCCTCTGCGACAGTGACGTGTTACTTTAGCGCCACATTCAACAACAAAACAAAACCCGGTAAAAGTAAGGAGAGAAGAAAAAAACACCACAAAGAAGCTAACATGGAGAGCGGGGAGGCCACCGTGTTCATGGTCTGCATGATGGTGATATTAATCATGGACGATCACATCAGGCGTCTAACATGGAGGCTGGAAGAGCTCACAGAGAGAGTCAGGAGACGAATGATGGAGCGCAGGCCATACTTCTTTGTTTCATGAAGGAAGGAGAGCAGAGCGCCGCAGACAAAGGGGACCACATGTCAGTTTAACTTATTAAACACGCGCCGGTTGTTTGGCAGCTCGTTCATGCTCGCACTATTTTCTTAGCGGTGGCGGAGTAATATCAACGAACATCCAGTAGAAAATGTCAAATAAAACACGACAGAAGCAACTTTTCGTCACGAAATTTGATATGGATTACCAGTGCACACCAGTAACCACTCCGGTGAGTTGATGATTTTGAAAACGGACGTTTATGGTGCTTTTACGGACCTTTCTAGACATGCGCATGACTTGCCATTCTGAAGCAGGTTGAGAAGAATCAAAATTAGGCAAATACCGGAGACAGCAGTAAACATCAAAAAAGCGGTGAGGGGGGTTCTAAAACATTGCAGACGACTCAGAAAAGAGGCTTAATGTTGAAAATACCGCAGTTCTCCTTTAAATACTTGACGAAGGGAATGACGGGAAAAAAACAGGGACCAGGGAAAGGAGCGTGACCATAAAGGCGAGGACTGCAGACTAGGCTTCAAATCAGGTGACACGACAAGAAAACACCAAGGTATTGACGAGGATCCGGCGAGGAGCGGTGGAACAAGACAGACATATATACTGGGGAGGTGATTACTGGAGTAGGAACAGGTGGGTGATTGTAACGGATTGCAGGTGAGTGAATGAGAGCAGGAGAGAGACTGAGGAGAGAGATAGAGAGAGAGAGAGAGAGAGAGATTGCAGAACACAGGGGGCGAGGGAGAGCACACTAACCTGAAAATTAAAAGAATACACAAGGATAAATAAAACAACTAAATACCAGCAGAACAGAACCACAACGAAACAAAGACTGATTCTAAATAAAGAAAACACCAAGAGCACGGATTAAAAATACCAATAACTAAGTACAAAAATATAACCAAAAATCCAGATCCTGACAATAGGAACTGCAGAAGGTTCCTACAGTGGGAATGCCCCTAATGTAGGGAAATGGAAAACAGTCCAGTGTGGTCTTCAACTCAAGTCTGCACTTCATGGCTCCTGTGACTTCCCTCCATCCTTTCAAGCTACCTCATAAGAATTGTGTTTGTTCTTCATAAGTAAATACAGCAGACTGACATTTCTCGCTTCTAATACCATCTGAGCTGGCATTTTGGGAGACAATGTCAAAACACACCTACTACTATCTCAGATAAGCCAGGGGCTTTGACACAATGGTAGTATGTGATGCGCTGGGAATGAAAACATACAAACGACAGGCTTCAAAAATCTCCTTTCTTGTTCTCTGCTGTTGTTGACATCATTATGAATTACTTTCATTAGAACTTTACTCCTTTCTTATGAAGATTTTCTCAAATTGCCTTTTATATCACGTGTAAAGTGTCAAATGTTTAACATGTTCCTTGTTTTAACACTCCACCCCTGAGCTAGCTGCTGCTACTGTGAGGAGGACAGACCCGGACTGGACCAAACCACTTTGAAGAATCTGAGGGGGTAGCTCAGTCTTTTCAAACTTCCAGCCCAGGTTTTTTTTTTTGTCGTGGTGATTAGCACGTGTACTTCAAATGCATTTTATTCTACCTTTGCCTGTAAGCAAAGTGTGCGTCAAGATGCTGACATTTAGACTAAGACCATTTAGACATGTAACCCTCAATAACATCAGCAGCTTTTTACCATCTAAAAAACATTGCCAGAATCAAAGGAATAGTGTCTAAACCAGCCTGATTTATGGTCGGTGCCGCAAGACGCAACGCAAGACGCAAGCCTTGAGAGACGAATCCATGCGTTTGTCTCCAGCAGGTTAGACTACTGTAACGGCCTGCTCACTGAGCTCTCTAAACGGGCTATAAGACAGCTGCAGTACATCCAGAATGCTGCTGCTCGAGTCCTGACTAGAACCAGGAAATACGACCATATTAGTCCAGTGCTCAGGTCTCTGCACTGGCTTCCTGTCGCTCAGAGAATAGACTTTAAAACAGCTCTGCTTATGTACAAGTCTCTTCATGGTCAAGCGCCAAAGTACATCTCTGGCATGTTAGAGCCATATGAACCAACTCGGGCTCTGAGAACCTCAGGGAGGGGTCTCCTGCTGGGGCCCAGAGTCAGGACTAAACAAGGTGAGGCTGCATTTCAGTTTTATGCTCCTAAAATCTGGAACAGTCTTCCAGAAGATGTGAGACAGGCCTCAACTCTGACAATGTTTAAATCCGGGCTGAAAACAGTTCTGTTTAGCTGTGCATACGACACCTGAAAGTATTTCATCTGCACTCTTCTCTTTGAATTTAATTAATTAATGATTATTTTTTGTGGGGGGTTTTTTTTGGAATGATTTTATTGCCTTCTTGTGATTTTATGTGGCTGTAAAGCACTTTGAATTACCTTGTGTTCTACAAATAAAATTGCCTTGCCTTGCCAAGAGAATTAAAAGGACAACCGGCAGCACTTTAGATGTCAGTATCTGTGAGACCTGACCTGATGATAATCATGTATCTTTTCTCTCTTAACCTAAGCTGCCTGCTTGTATTAAACATTTATAGAATTCCCAACAGGGTCGTTTTCTCTACTTCCTGATGAAAAATTAATCCATGAGATTTTTTACAGGGCATGATAATGTGAAAATATTCAGATATTCTTGGGAAATCTAGAATATTTAACAGAAACCACTGTTAGATGACATTTGAGCCCTCAGACAGCACATGGGCTCAGGGGAACCTTGGAAAACCATTTTCACTCAACTGGATCCACCACTGCATCCAACCCTGAAAATTTCACTTCCATGCTTCATACTCTGTTTCAACCACTATTTCTGACTGAAATGTGATGCATTTTTTTTAAAAATATGTCCTTCCAAATGTTGATCAACCACATCCAGTTATATAATCACTCTCAGAGGTAAATTTCCAGGGACCACGGAGAATACTTTAAATGTAAATCGCACTTGAAAAAGGCTTAAGACACACACAGTGGAAGCAGGCTGTCATTTCAAGTAAAAGCTTAACATAACAGTAAAGTCGAACATCACTTTTGCACCGACAGGACACAATATATACATATATACTCTTTTTATCTCATACAACTTCCACTGTTAAGATATACAAATTTATTTAGAGTAATTTTCCCAACAAAACACAGATGAGTCAAGTATAAACTTCTGTAAACTTCCTGCTACATAGAGTTATGACAAACATTATTTTCATCAATAAAAATGATTTCTGCTAATTTCTTCCCATTTGTGTGAAATTTGCATTGACACGTTTCTAAATGTCAGGATGACAATTAGAAATGCCAGTTAATCTACAATGGATAAACTTATTAGCTCACCCTGCTTTGGGCTGCATCTCTGAGTCATACACCATGCTTTGTTTGTATTAAAGGTTATCACCAGAAAAAAAAAACACACACACAGAATGAGCAAGATGTCACCCCTAATATCTCCAATCACACATTAATGAGCTTATCAGAGGCAATGTGGGTTTCAGTGTGTGGCATGAGGAGACTTTGGCATGTGGAGCAGCTTACATCGTATCAGCAACCCTCTATCCACTGAGCTACAGTCGACTAGATGTTTACTTTTAAATCCACATTTGTTTCCTAGTTTCCAGGAAACTTTTCATCCTGGGAACTCTCTGTACTCATGGTGTCAGCAGATGAGTGGGATTTGAACTGATGTGCAAGAATGTCATGATCTTTTTGAAATGCACTAATGGAAGTGTCTGCATGGTCCTGTGCTTTATACATGATGGAAATATTGATTTGGTGCCACTCGTGTCTTTCAAGGAGCAGGTACACATGTGAGAGAGGAAGCATTCAGCAGGGATCTACAGTATGTACTGGAGTGTATGAGTCACAGATGCACATGTTACAAACACTGATGAGGTTACAACCAGACAGGCACAGACTTCAAAGAGACAGAAGGTTATCATGGTAAAGCTTGTGATGTTTTTTTTTGTTAATTCACTGACAAATCAGGATGACAGAAGGCGGCATATAGCAATTTGGCAAGTATATATTGCTTTGATGTTTTAAAAAAACAGGCGCACTTTTGCTTTTTACCTCCATTCAGCAATTTTCCTCAAAGAGGAGTCATTGAAAATATAGAATAAACAACCAAATTTGATCAGAAAAAAAAGCACCAAGCCTGTCATGCCAAATTAAACGACAATATTGAGTCTA
This sequence comes from Odontesthes bonariensis, assembly GCF_027942865.1. Lineage (NCBI taxonomy): Eukaryota > Metazoa > Chordata > Actinopteri > Atheriniformes > Atherinopsidae > Odontesthes > Odontesthes bonariensis. The sequence continues at coordinate 31,421,999 of NC_134517.1, read as the reverse complement.
TGTCCAGGAAACATTTGGGAAAATCTTGAAGAAAGACTTTTGAATATAAACTGTTTTCCTGTTTACCAGGAAACAACAAAGATCCAGGATTAATTGGCACTTAGTGGCAGAAGTTGCAATTTATTACCAAAGATGCCCAAGATATCCATTTGTTATGACCCGGCTCAGCCAAGGAAAGGGGAGGTAACATTAAACCAGGCGGTTTTGGTTTAAGGAAAAGCGATGTATTGTTTAGTGGCAACAGTAATTAAGTACAACAACAAAAGCAAAACTGCAACTGAAATCAGAACCTGTGGGTGTAAAAAAAAAATCAAAGGAATCAGCAAGACAATGGAAGCAAGTCGAAAGGGATTAGAATAAAAACAAAGAAGTAAATCAGAAGCAAGTCAACTACTTTATAATTAATACAATAATTAACATCACAAGGTTGAAACTAATATTGCAAAAGATCCATTCGCAAAAACATAGAAAAAAGGGGCATAAACCAAGGCTGACTCTGACATTCAAACATTTAAAAAAGCCCCGTACAAAGAATATCTTAACGAGACTTACACCACTGAGGTTATACTAACACAAATATTGCCTCTAAGGGTCATGATCTGTGTCTTTTTGTGTTTTTTCTGTCTTGTCTCAGTCCTGTTCACTTCCTCAGTCTCTCTTCAGTCCGGTCATCAGCTCCACTCCCTTCACCCGTGTTATTTCCCTCAGCTGTCTTCACTCACCAGTCACCCTCCTCTGTATTTAAACTCCTGGTTTCAGTCACACCCTCTGTTTGCTCCAGGTTGTCTGCACTGGCCTTTGTCAGTTCTGTATTATTCCTGGCTTACCTAGTTTGGACGGCTTTTTGGTTTTGTTTTCTAGTGTTTTCTTTTTTTGGAAAAAGTTATCCAGCTTAGTTTTCTTTTCATTTTACCTACACTGTAGTGATGGCAAAACGAGGCTTTTTGAAGCATTGAATCATTTTGAACCATTGTGTCAAAGTGGTTCATTACTTGAAGCTTCATTCAATTCCCTTGGGTGACATCTACTGGCATAGCGATTGTTGCACCATATGAAGCCCTGCAATGTGATGCATATAATAACACGATAATAACACTTATGTATGTGTGTTGTACATATGGGTTTGTAGTACCTCATTAAAGATTGATTAATTTACCCATGAAATAATAATTTGCCCTCTCCGGGTCGGGAATGAGATCCTTTCCCAAGTGGAGGAGTTCAAGTATCTCGGGGTCTTGTTCATGAGTGAGGGACAATGCAGCGGGAGGTTGACAGGCGGATCGGTGCGCCATCAGCTGAGCCAGAAGGAGAAGCTCTCGATTTACCAGTCAATCTATGTTCCTACCCTCACCTATGGTCACGAGCTGTGGGTAGAGACCGAGAGAATGAGATCGCCAATACAAGCGGCCGAAATGAATTTCCTCCGCAGGGTGTCTGGGCTCTCCCTTTAAGGCTGAGTTATACCTCTTTTAACTGCCCTTGCGCTTGCGTCTTGCGCTTGTGTTAATGGCTCGAGACGTTTATGCTTCATTTTGCTTTGGCGGTTGCGTGTGCTGCTGGCGATTCACCGCCAGGACAGTAGGTGGATAAGGTGAGAAGCTCGGTCATCCGGGATGGGCTCGGAGTAGAACCGCTGCTCCTCTGCATCCAGAGGAGTCAGATGAGGTGGCTCGGGCATCTGGTTAGGATGCCTCCTGGACGCCTGGTGAGACACGTCCCACTGGGAGGAGACCCCGGGGAAGACCCCGGACACGTTGGATCTCTGGCAGGGGAACGCCTCGGGGTCCCCCCCAGAAGAGCTGGAGGAAGTGGCCGGGGACAGGGACGTCTGGGTTTCTCTGCTTAAGCTGCTGCCCCCGTGACCCGATCCCCGGACCAGCGGAAGATGATGGATGGATGGATGGATGGATGGATGGATGGATGGATGGAATAATAATTTAAAAACAATGTGAAAATTTTTGGTTTGTCATTCATATTTTCTTTGGGAGTGTGCTTGGTGTAATAAAGAGGGTGCTTGTGTTACCTCAGGTGTTTTTATTCAAGAAAAACAGTTTTTGCTCAGTAGAAGGGCTCAAACGTTTTTTTGTTAGTTTTTTTTAGCCAATTTCTCCAGCTTTGGAAAATACTCTGTCACAGGGAACAGAGGAGGCTGGTGTGCTGAAGGAACTGTTTGGGTCGAAATATTCCCACACTTTAGAACGCTTCCTCGATTATTCTCCATGAGAGAAAAATCCAAAACTCCGAATATCAAAAAACGAGAGCTGTTCGTAACGTATTATACGTGTAGAACGGGGACATGAACCGGGGCTTCAGCCATCTTGAATACACTCAATCGCGGCAAATGTTCAAAGCTCCGCACATCAACTCGAAGCAGTCAGCTGACTCGGTCTGAATGAAGCAGTGAAGTGGTTCAAACGTCTTCAGTGACGTCACATGAAGCAAGCTCCGGCCCACTGCTTCACCATAACTACCCTGTCGAGTTTGAAGCGTGCTTCGGAGCTTCGGTGTTGGAGGTAACATCACTACTGGCTCTAAAGCTGGGTCTGAACCTGGGTCCTCCTTCCTCGCCACCTCCTACACGTGACACTAAAGCTCACAGCTTATCAAGGGTAGTCTGCATTGGTACAAATACAAAGCTCACAAGAGCTGCCTGCCAAACGTCAACAACATCATAATAACAATGGACATGCTGACAAAAAATGTCCCAAAATTAGAGCAAAATGTCAGATAAAATGGAATAAACATGTGACCATGTGTCCAGGGAAAGCACGAGATAAGCATGGAAATAACTGACAATAGCGAGCCTTAGTCAGCTCTGACTAATGGATGATAGTTTCCTTCCCATCCAAAAAACTTATTAGATTGAAGAATTGTTATTTTCTGTTTTAAATTTGATAGAGAATCTGTAGAGAAGTGGAAGTTATACCATTCCAGCTCTAGTGACGCTGCCTGTACAACACATGCCTTATTTCCTGAGCTTGTATGTAATGTCAAGCCATGTATTTTCATTTAACCATAACCAGATATTTTCTTTCCAAACCTTGACTTGGTATTTTATTCTTTAAACTTAACCAAGTGAGTATGTAAATTCACAAGTTATTCCAATTTGGTTCTCCATATGTTACAAAATAGTAAAACAAAATACATCTAAATATTTAAATATATAATAATATAATGTCATTAAACTAAATCACACAAAAGGCGCTACTAATAGATGCATTTTTCCCCCCTTTTTTAATCTTTTTGATACAAATGCAGCTTAAGAATCAGGAAAATCTGCACTAACCTGAACATAAATTGATCCTCACCGAGGTCGGGAGTGAACATGCAAACTCACACTGAAAGTCCCTGCAGCTCTTCCTCAACATCTCCCACAGACCTCTCTGCTCTCTAATTATCATCCTTACTGTTAACCATCAATCATCTGTTCCTTCACTTTGAGGTGCTGCTCTTCCTCTTCAATTCATTCCTTTTTCTCTTCTTTTTCCGTCCGGCCTCCTTTACTCTTCTCACTTCTTCCGTCTTATCCCCTCTTGAGTGTGCACCGAGGGAGTTGACCTGGATGCTTTCATGCTCGTCGTACTGTAGTACAGTACACCCTGCAGGCTGCAGTAAATAATCCATACGTCTGTCTGTGTAAGTGACACTGCTGTTACTGGAACACAGATGGTTTCCTCCATCAGCAGCTGTGTTGCAGATGCACAACGAGTTTAGTTGAATCACGGCAGGTTGCATGTTTACAGTATTGATTTTATATGTTTCTACCATTTTTATATCACAGCATACCTTACATACAATCAAATAAGGTCTTCTGTTCACAGTAAAATGAGGCATTAAACACAGGAAGGCATACTGTATATACTGTAATCTCATTCTTTTGATCAACACCCACAGATGGTGATCATTAGCGAGGGGTGGAAGATTGACTGGCCTTATGGTAGGGTTGTCTATTCAACACACACTGGTACAACATATGCGTCATTGCAGATGCTGCCCCAATCTAATGATGGTTAATGACAGCATAATGACCTGTGAAATTTTTTTTTACTGGCTGCGCTTTTCATGGGAGAAGTTGAATTTCAATTTCCTCTTGAAGCCTGAAATGTTTTAGCCAGAAATGGTATTGCACAAAAAAGTGATCAACTTTATCTTCCAAATATAGTCTGTGAAGCCAGGGAGGGGGCTGCAGGTTTCTGCATATTAATACATTAAACTTGGATTTATATTACGTTTTTTTTTCTACATTCTTTATTCAACCTGACATATGATTGGATCTACACCAGCTGCATTACTGGCAGTTTCTAAATTCTGTAATTACCTTCACGGAGGACTCAAAACAATAAAAAAGACTTTAAAAAACGTTTTATTTAGATTCAAGGCCACTGATAACCTTTTCTTTTTGCTGATATTTAGCTTTTTTGCCAGTTAAAACTTGTAATTCTTTATTTTATGATACTTTGACAAAATGCAGTGAGACTTGTGCGGTCATGTCTTCTGAAAAAGAAAGTACACCCTCTTTCAATTCAAAGGTTTCATTAATCAGGGCATAACTGAAAATAATCTGGTATATACAATCCCAGATAAACAACATAATTAAACTTCCTATATTTGTACAAAAACTATGTTGAAAAGCTGAAAGCAACGTGTAAAAGACGAACAACCTGTAGAACCACCTTTAGCAGCAATAACTTTAAGAAACGGTTTTATGTGGGGGAGTTTTGGTCCACTCTTCGGTTTGTTCATGTTCACAGCTCTCTTAAGGTCCCACCACAGCATTTCAGATTCAGATTGAGGTCTGGACCTTGACTGGACCATTGCAACACCTTGATTCTTTTCTTCCAAGGTTCAAGGTATCTTTATTATCCCCATGGGGTAATTTGGTCTGCAGCAAGAAGTCATTCAGTCGTAGCAACAATCATGCAGAAACAACAAAGACAAAGCAAAACAAAATACAATAGCTGCAAAGGGACAATGATGAATAAAAACAAAGTAAAGCTACTTATTTAGTAGATCAATGGTAGCAGGGATGAGAGAATGTCTTTTTTTCAGACATTCTGCTGTAGATCTACTGCTGTGTTTGGGATCATTGTCCTGTTGATGAGCCAGTTTCAGCCCAGCTTTAGCTGTCAGACAGACGGCCTCACATTTGACTCTAGAACACTTTGGTATCTAGAGGAGTTCATGGTGGACTCAATGACTGCAAGGTGCCCAGGTCCTGTGGCTGCAGAACAAGCCCAGTTATCATCCCTCTGAGATGTAGCTCTTGGGTTTTTTGCAGTTTCTCTGAGCATTGCTCGGTCTGACCTTGGGATGAACTTGCTGGGACGTCCACTTCTGGGAAGATTGACAGCTGTCTTGAATGTTTTCCACTCGTGAATAATCTTTCTCAGTCTAGAATGATGGACTTTCAATGGTTTGGAAATTTCCTTATAACCCTTCCCAGTTTGAGGGGCAGCAACATTTGCTTCTCTAAGATCATTGCTGATGTGGTTCCTCCTTGACATTTTGTTAACACACACTTGAATGCACCAGACCAACAAACTTCCAAAACTTCTGCTTTAATAGAGGTGCTCACACTCACTGATGATCAATTGATATACTGTATTTGACAAATAGCATATGGCTGCAAGTCCTATCGAAGTAGTAAGGGTGGTATCTTCATTTTGGCTTGGATTTTATTAATTTACTTATAATATAATTCAATTTGTTATGTGTTGTTGTTCATCTAAGATTGTATGTACCTTATTTTTAAGACCAGGCAAGTACCAGATTATTTCTAATAATGTCACAAACTGTCATTAAAAACTACCAGGAGAAATCAATAGATGTAATTTTGTGAAAGTGTATCAAACCGCTGTGAGTCATTATTGGACATGGGCCACTTTCCATGTCGTAGCGATATTTCCTCAAATTTCTCAAAGGGAGGTGGAGAGTCCAAACCAGAGCCACAAAGTTGTCCCTACTGGAAAAATATACAAAGTTAAATGTTTCTTTATAAAGTCTCTAAGGTACTCCTCTGGTTCTTGACTCTGGGATTATTACTTTCCAGATACATTTTAAGAGTTATTATAGATCATCACTTAATTTTTCCATGAAGTCTATAGTACTTCTTTCAAAAAACAAAAGTCACTTCCACCTCCAAGGGATGGTTCAATGAAACAGAGAAGTGTGACCCTGATGGCATTTCCCTGAGGTTCCAGATGGCAGACACATTGAGTATTTTAAAGTGGCCTGTGGACTAGTCAACCTAATATGTGTCCATGTCATCTGTCTGTATCCAGCAGGATCATTACCAGCACCGCTGGAGTCTGTACTTGTGGTCTGGGCAAAAAAGGGAGGAGGCTAATTACTTTCGTCTCACATTTACACAAACACTGACATGTGTGTTAAGGCTCCCGCTGAGCCACCTGAAGGGCACAGTCTAATACAGAGTTTGACTGACAGGTGGTATTTGGGAGGGTAAGTCATGGGGAGAGGCACAGCAGCCAGTATTAACGAAGAGAGGCGATGAGTCAAAAGCCCACACCTCTAACAGCAATGAAACTGACACAAGGTGCACACATGTGTCACCATAGAGAGAGATATGGAAGAAATAATCATGATCTTTCATAATCTTTTCTTTTTTATATATAAATAAGAAAAAAGAACATTTTTAATCTTTTGTGTGTCACATTTCTGGATAAGATTGTACTTAACAGCACCATAGAGTTTCCAAAGATTTGTTCACGCTGAGTTTTAATGATTTTATTGTACTGCTAGTTGTGCAAATTAAAGCAGATGCTTTGTAAGACTTAAGAAAATTCAACAAGCCTGTAATAAGCAGCATCATTGCAAAACTGTACAACACATTTTAAATCAATAGTATCAATGGTATTGATACCAAGGGATTTAGCTTGATTAGGACTTTTGTGGTGAGTCAGGACATTAACATGGAATATTTTGCATTTACTTTCAGGTTCACAAGCCCAAATACCAGTAGTCTTTCAGTGTTTCATTCAGTTGTTTCCTAGAAATGCATTTAAGGAGAAACTATTCTGCAAATTCTGGCATCCAAGGAAGTTTGACTTGTGGGATTATAGTCCAGGCAAAGTAGCATTTTACGACGGACTAATTGTAAAAGAAGTTTTTTCAGCTCATATCATTTCTATGAGGTGTCCAGAACAACATACTAAAAGTCCTAAGAAATCCTAGTTGGGGAAATATGTTATATTCTCATGAATCTGAGATGTATGCCAATACGGCCAGGCAACAATACACCTCAATGGGGCTATTTTTTTTCCTTTACTCCTATCAAAATGAAACTTTACACAATGAAAGTACCCACGAACAGTAAAATTTTTTGTATTACAAGTTTCTTTGAAAATAAATTGTAATATGCAAATGAGCTATACACTAATCGAATATGCCCAAAATACATCCAAATAGGCCTAATTTTTTCTTTTACTCCTACCACAATAAAAGTTCACACAATGAAAGTGTACATGAAAAGTAAAACATTTTGTATTAGAAGTTTCTTTGAAAATGAATTTGAATATGCACATGAGCTCCACCCTTATACTAATTTGCACAGGCAGAAACACCATTCATGTATGACAAATACATCGGCCCAATCTTCATCCAATCATCCTACTGCCAATGGGTGATGGCAATGCTGCTCTTAGACTGGCCTCTAACCTGAAAACTGCCTGGCTTGGTAGTACCTGCCAGGGGTATAACCCCCGCCAGTATAGTCTTCAGTGTCACGGAGGCACACAAGCCTCCCCACCACAACAAGGTAGCAACAACAGGGGAGGGTTTTTTTTTGTGTTTTTTAATTTAATTAAATTTTTTTTTTTTTTTTGGTTTTTCTAGATTTTTTTTATTTACTTATTTTTTATTAGTTTTTTTCTTATTCATCTGATAAATCAGGCAACTGTGAGTTTGTGCAGCTAGTGCCACGACATTCTCCGCAAATGGCAGTGCAAGGGAGTCCATGTCTTCTGCATGTGCATTTCTTTGTGCTGCAGTCTTTCCTGCAACTACAGCGGACTACATCGAGTATCTCTGGTGGTGCCGCAGGCTGATCTGTCATTATTGGCGTAAATCTCCCATCCAAAACATACCACCCCCAGTCTTTTGGGTCCATATGTTCACTTTCCCCTTTCCACTCCATTATCTGGTAAAAGACCCGAAGACTGTGGAACTTTGCAGCTGTTGATGTTGGAGGGAGAGTTTGAGGTTCCACTGGAGACGAGTTCTGAGTGGCTTTCTCACAGAATCGCCTGTATCTCAGCATATCCAGTGATTCATCTTTTTCGCCCCCATACAGTGATACCAGAACTTTCTCACCTGCTGCAATAATGATGCCTTTTCCCACATGTTCCTGTGACTGGCTGAACACCTTAGCTTGTTCAAGAAAGCTAGTGTCATTCTTGACTTTTTTCAGTGCCATTCCCTTTCCTATGCCAAAAAGACGAGATGTAGAATCACAGCCTAAAATGGCATGGATAAAGAGGAGATTGTCACTCACCTTGGGACCAAGTAACTCCTTCATTTGCTTTATGCACCATATCCGTCTTGTTTTTGTTGTTTTCTTTGGTTCTGGTGCCAGAAACAGCTCCTGTGCATTCAGATCAGCATGATGCAACAAGAGTACTAACAAGTCTGTGTCATCACCTACTAAGACTGTGTCTTTTGTTCTGGCAGAGGCAATGGCAGTTTGAACAATGAGCACATCTGCGTCATGCTTTGCATGGTCTGTGATACATCCAGCCCTCTCAAGTTTTTCACTGAGATAAACCAAGAACCGTTGTTTGTTTTCCTTATTGTTAAGGAACTGGTCCTTTTTGGATTGGATGATCATGTCACCAGAGAAGTGTACAGTTACACCAGGAGTAACACCTGTTCGGCGCAGTTGAGTGGCATTTTTTATTTTTGGTTCTTCTTTGTAGCCATCAAAGACAATGACAGTAGCCGTACCATATTTCTGTGTGACATATCTGACGTAAATTTGTTGCCAAATGTTGCCATTTGTCAAAAGAGCGGGAAAGCTGAGTTCTCAGTGGGGTCCCACTCCCAAGTTGTATCATGTGCATACATGATACGGGCATATTCGATTAGTGTATAGCTCATTTGCATATTACAATTTATTTTCAAAGAAACTTGTAATACAAAAAATGTCACTGTTCATGGGTACTTTCATTGTGTAAAGTTTCATTTTGATAGGAGTAAAGGAAAAAAATAGCCCCATTGGGGTGTATTTTGGGCATATTCGATTAGTGTATAGCTCATTTGCATATTACAATTTATTTTCAAAGAAACTTGTAATACAAAAAATGTTACTGTTCATGGGTACTTTCATTGTGTAAAGTTTCATTTTGATAGGAGTAAGGGGAAAAAATAACCCCATTGGGGTGTATTGTTGCTTGGCCCTACTGGCACACATCTCGGATTGATGAAAATTTAACATATTTCCTCAACTGGGATTTCTTAGGACTTTTAGTATGTTGTTCTGGACACCCCATAGAAATGATTTATGCTGAAAAAAAATCTTTTACAATTAGTTCCATTTTTGACTCAAAAATTAGTTACTTTGCCTGGACTATTACAGCAGAATAGTTGACCATCAAGGTTGTTCAAGTTGACTCTAAAATATACAACAAGTCCTCCAACTGAAATGGCCATATAGAAATTTTTTCATTCTCCCTCAATAAATGGAATGGCTTGACCACTTAGGAGCAGCACTTTCAACCGTGACGTGAGATTGTGATCTTCTTACAGCCCAGCCATCACTGTCATGGATGTCATTTTTACCCTTCATGTGTAGTTACATGATCATTAAAGCTTGTCTTGTCAAGGGGACCAAATAACACAAACTAACTTGGTGCTGTAATGGTGCTGTTTTCTGTTAGCCTTGAAACAGAGCACTGCCATAAGACAACAGTGACTTTTTCCCCCCTTTTTTTAAAAACTTCGTCAACTGGTGTGTGACGTGGTAATGTAAAACAAAACAGTGTCATGTTGGGCCTTAAGTTCTGAAGTGTGAAGTTCTCTAATGTTGTTTTATTCTGTCTAAGCGCTGCCTCTCCCCAGATCAGGTTTCTTAAATACTAAGAAGCTAATCAAAGACTTGAAGGATCCAAGGATACACTGTTTCAGTCAGTTCTGCAGGATATATCCTGGACAGATGTATTGGTGCTCCAAAATGCATTTAGATCACTGCTACTTCTTCATAAAGTTTTAGCCTCCCTGCAAAGAGAAAGTCGTCAGCACTGTTTTTATATTCCTCTGATGCAAGAGGAAAGTTTAAGATGTGAACTACTTTGGAAGGAAGCCCTGGTATTTATTATCACACTGACTTATTAGCATTTATATGAATCTTTCACTATGTCTGAAGGGGGGATTTAAAAAGGAAATAATTTACATAAATCAGAGTGTTCAAGTTTATCCATCAACAGTGCAAAAATGAAAGTTTTCAACGAAGCTTCTAATGCAATCCATTCATGGGGGTTAATCTCAGCTTGATCTAGGATGTATCTCTGTTGACCAAATTAATATAGAATGTCAGCTTTGGCTTTATTAAAACACCATCACACAGCAGAGGAATCAGTACAAGTGACTAATTATTTACATCCTCAGATGTGTCGTTTTGATCTTCTGCTTTCTGAGTGCAGCAGACAGCAAAAGTGCGAAAGTATTGAGATTCACAAAACGGGAGTGGGAACAAAGTATGTACTTTTACAATGACTCTAAGTCCTGCAGGAACTAATTCTACTTAATCTGTGTCACAAACATCTGAGTGAAACAAAAAGGCAAAAGGGGCTTAGAAAGCAAAGACTGTGGCAAAAAAAGTAGGACAGAGGAATAAGTCAAAACAGGCTGTGGCCGAGATGTGATTGGAATCGGGAAAGTGCAGGGTTATGAAGAGGAAAAGAGGGCAGACTGACTGACTGAGGTGACTGGGGAACTGGGAATGTTTGGAGGGGGGGGTAAAGGACAGAAACGAGAAGCAGTTGGCGAGTGGGAGCACATGATGATGAAAATGCATCAACTTGTACTCATTTCTGACCATGGACCCCAGATATAACGTCCTCTGCAATACTGACTTGGATTGAATTACAAACCTGCTTGTTCCAGAAGCTAAATATATATGCTACAGTGGTCAGTCACCATGGATAAAATACACGCAACAGCTTTTTACCGTATATTGTAATTCTAAATCATTTCAAACAGACCCTTCTCACCAGAAATTGTAAAATATTTCCAACACATAATAGTTTTACAATCTAAGCTTCAAATCTGTGAAATGACTTAAATTGTTTTGTGCGCGGGAGTGTCACGTCTCGTAACAGAAACTGTGACTAAGCATAAAACTCTGTAGTCTGTGATGATGTATATTTTATAACCTTAATCCTACATTAATTCAAACTCCTAACCATAACCACTGGCAGGAGTTGGAGCAAAGAAAAGCAGGTAATTGTGGAAAGAAGAAAAAGGGAACAGACAAAGGAAAAGGTTGAAAAGAAGGGAAGTTAAACTAACAATCTCTCACTTCAAAGTTAGGGACTTAGTTTGCCATCCACCACCCCCACCTTCCCCCACGTAAGGCATTTCTATTGTCCCATTCGAGAATGACATCTTCAAATTTAATAAAAACTTGCATTGATAGTTTAGATAGATAAGATGAGGTGAGAAGGTTAGACCAAGAAAATGATTCTTGATGTCTCAGCATGATACAACATGCCAAAAGTAAAATATTTCCCTGCTATGTTTGTTCTGCCTGCCTGACCCAAAAGGACAGAACACACCGGAGCTGAATGATAAGCGTCAAAATAGGCACTCATATTATTTTCTATTATAACCGCCTACACTGGCATGCTATGTGTTAGCACTCTATAGCCCTATTCGGACGGGACTAGTTCAATGGGGGGACGTATGGTAATGTTGGTTAACCAGACGACGCCAGGGAGAAGAAATGACCAATTCGGACGGGACAAGAAATCCCTGTAATATTCATCTAACATGGGAGGAGTTGTTGGTTACGCACAACCGTCACATCCTGGATGCTATGCACGTCTTCATTTCACTTCCGTAAACCCCATCTGTAAAGACATGGCGCCGACCATGCGTGCTTGCAAGCAGCGCTTCATCCAGAACCTCCATGTTTGCAAACAGACACACCTAATTGTTTCTCTCTTTAAAAGAATGTGACGACATATTCCGTACTTATTACCGAAGGTCGCATTCGCACGGGATTAGTATTACCTATGGTAGATACTCCGGACCGTTTCACAGGAGGTAGAATTCTCGGCAAAGTTTATCGACATACTCCGCTATCTTTACTGACATGGCGCGTTCGGACGGGACTAGATTTCCCGGTTATTATTACTTTACCCCAGGTCCCCCCATTAAACTAGTCCGAATAGGGCTTTAGATGTGCATAACTTCTCAACATTGTCCTGTTTTTAAGCGCCGCTGGGTCCTGCAGCTCTCCTCTATAGAGCTTTTTTTAGTTTTAAAAACGTTTTTATTCCCTGCTTTTACAGCAGCGAGATCAAGAAATAACCAGAGTTTTATATATATATATATATATATATATATATATATATATACATATATAATGTATCCTTTAATCATGTTATTAAATACACCAGTAATATTGTTCTTTGGGTAAGTCAAGTTTAAGTATGATGTATCCATTCAGAAGTTGAAACAAATTTCTCAGTGTGGCTGAAAACTTTTATGGAGTAAAAATATTTTTTGTAATGTAATGAGATTCATTAATTCATTTAACTTTGATTCTCTAAACCAATTAGTCCAGTTTTTAAACAGAGAGCATTGTTGGGCCCCTCTGATGGTGTAATGCATAATGCATTGGAATATAAAACGTAGCATTTCCTCAGCTCTTTGATGTGTCTTTACTCAGTCTGAGCTGTGCTTCATGATTGTAGATAAAACACAGGATCTTATCTGTGAGCTCTTTTAGCTTCCTCTGTTTCTCACCAGCTCAATATTTTGTGGGAATAATTCAATAAGCTCTTATCAGTTAGATTCATTCCACAGCAGCACAAAAAAACACAAATTACTAATGAACTTCTGAAAAGCAAAACAACCAGATAAAACAGTCACATATGAGCACTTTCATGAAGCTGACCAGGAATGAAGTAAAAGTGCTGGTAGTAAACTTTTATATCCAAACTGCCAGCAACGGGCAGGCTTGTTCAAAATGAGTAATTAGCTTCTGACTTAGCTTTCACACAGGTCTGGGGATAGATTAAGGGAGTTGATTACTTCCACAAAGGGATTCCATGTGTCCTTGAACAACCTGGAAGAGCAAGAAAGTGACAATCTGAGTTTAAGCTTTAGATTATAAAGAATATCTTCTTTTCAGTGGGGGGCAGATCAGTTTCCAACTGATTAAGGTCAGTCTTGTGGTTTGCAAAGTTTGTGAGAGCCTGTAACAGGCTGATTAGTGTCAGGAGGGATACTGGAAATGACTGATAATCAGAATCAGAAGCAGCTTTATTGGCCAGGTTTGACTAAACAAACAAGGAATTTGACTCCGGTAACTTCACTCACAAAGTACAACACTCAACAATAACAAATAATGGATTTGGAGGGATGGCAGTGACAATGAAATTCACAATTTCACTTATATAGTACACTTCATTTTATGTAAATTCAATATGTAAACATAAATTATGAGAGAATCCTATCCAAAACAAAAATTACATTTGAAAATGTGGTACAGGTTCACATAAATACAATCCCACACACATATCGTTATTATTGGTACACTTTTGAGAACAGGAATGTTTTGAGTTTAGTTGTAATGGACCTCAGATCAGCTTGTATTTGTTCCAGAGGCCTGGACCACAGTAACTGAAAGTATACTGACAGATTCGGATTTAATTCTGGGAACAACTAAAACACCAGAATTTGATGACCTGATTGGGTTATACGCAGCGTGCAACTCAGGCTGACTGTAGGCTTTGCTTATGCTATCAGAAACATTCTGGAAAAAAAGTTTCCAATTTGGGGCAAGACCAAAATATCTGAATATGATTGGCAGGGGATTGTTTGCTAACTGGAGGGTTTTAGCATTTGTACAGTTTATTTAGCCATGGGCACGCTCCTACAGACATGATAAACATTTCACTTGCTGAACCGACATAATTTTCTCTTTGATAGTTTCTGCGCAAAATGAGGCAATGATGGAGTCATGAAATCTTACTGAGACATGAGCTACTAAACTAAACTTGGCATAAGGAGCAACACACAGAAAACAAAGTCAATCATCTGACAAAGATCTCGTGTGAATGAAGAACGGGAGAAAAACACAACAGAAAGCAAAAGGTGGGAAGCTTTACAGAACAAAACAGGAAGTAAAACTTACTAAAATGCAAAGAGAACATCAGTTTGGGTCATGAGAAGCAGATGGTCTGTAGTCTGAATCTGGTATTAGTTTGGTTGGTCATCTGCTTTTGTATAATCTGTTAATCGTAAACACAGGATGACAATAACTCATGTAAGCAAACAAAGAGAAAAGAAAGTACGCAGAGCACAATGGTTTAGTCATCTCCACATGTTTGAGTGTAAGATGTATCAATTACAGATTAGATTCATGATCTGTGGACACAACTGGAAGTCACTCAACCCTAGTAGATGCAGGTGAACCGTACAGTAAGATGTCAACAGAGAATATATGATAGGTGTTCATTTAAATCGGGGTCAGAGAGCTCATTGGAAGCAAATACAAAACAGGAACAGACAGATGTGTCAGCTGTGAGCTATTATTAATCCAGCAGGGAAGTAAGGGCGGCTGATCCCAACAAAACAAAGACAATGTGTACAATGTGTTCACATATTTCTTATATAACATAAACACTTTTAAAGAAGGATTTCTGCATCACAGCTTTCCAGTCTGTGTGCGTGAGAGTGGATCTGGCCAGTGACTTTTTTTTTTTTTTTTTTTTTTTTTTAAATCCCTTTGAAAGTCAGTCATAAGGCCAGAATGTGATCCTGTTTGGAGCCCTTGTTCCACTCCTGGTGTTTTAATATCTCTGGGATCTTAGGGAAGCATTTTCTGCTTCACTGAAAAACATTTACGACTTAGATGATGATTGAAATGATGTGGAGAGTCCCTGCGGTTCGAAACACTACGCTCTCGCTGCTCCACTTCAAAGAGTCCAATTTCTATGCTGCTGAGCACAGAATCCATAATGCAGCAGTCAGCAGTTGTACTAGATCAATAAATGAAAATTTAAAAGGTTACAGTTTGGACAGATACTTTAAAAAAAACATTATCATTGCTCGATTTCCAAGCTTAATCTTTCTGAGTCAACAGGGGGTGTTACCTGACAATGACTCAGATGTTTCTTTGTCTCTCACAGCATTTACATTAAATTACAACAGAGATGCATCAGTTGGATAGCTTTATTTTTGTCATTTGAATTATGTAACTAAAATCCCAGAATTATTTCCCCAAAACAAAAGATGATATATTTTGCACAAAATGAACAGGGAAAGAAAAATGTTTCTTTTAATGATGTTAGTAACTATGGCAATAGCTTCAGTTTGGGGGGAAGGTGTTTAAAAAAAAAACAATTAAAGAAGAGAAGAAGCGCATAAGATCTCAAATATCACCTTCCTCTCACCTTTCACTATCACGTCCTGCCCAGCTGGTGTCATGGAGAAAAACGTTATGCTATAGAAAACTTTACTTTCATGCTGATGGAGACAAATTCTGTGTTTTCTTTATTTTCATGCCACCCAACACCACTTTAAAATGATTCAATCAGGAAGTCTGTGTTGCGTATCCAACGATGTCTAAATGTTTAAATCAAGCTAACTTGTAACTTAAAGTCTTATCGTCGTCTCGTTCGACATCGTTGTTTAGATGGATTCCCCTGTCTTCTCCATGAAGGTGGCAGTACGTCGCAGATCCTCCAGTTCTCCGTGGAGCTTCCGGGCCGCTGGGATTGGATCGGGCCATCCAGCTGTCTTATCAACCTAAACCTCGTACTTTTTAGTGTTTAACTTTAACTATATTTTGTAATGCCTTTTGCATTAAGTTTGTAATAAGTGAAGGGAAACGGAAGGAAACCTCAACTGGCATTTTAAGACAAAGTCACTTAAAACATCGGTGGTTAGGTGGCACTGTGTTGCACACCGCCCTGCATGTTTTCCATGTTTCCCTGCTAAAGCACACCTGGTTCAATTAATTGGGTCAGGTCTTTAAGCTCTGCAGAAGGCTGAGGATTACCCGTTCATTTGAATCTGGTGTGCTGGAGCAGGGAAACATGGAAAACATGGTTAGGAAACACTGTTCTGTGGAGATACTTTTGTGTCATGCCACACTATGGCAATTTTCCCATTGTTATTGTAAGACACAACCATTATTTCCTCCCCTTCCCTTTAAATCATTGTAGCATTTTGGAATTATTGACAGAACTTTAATTGGTGCCAACAAATGTTTTGCCTTTTGCAAAACTGCAGCGGTATGAGGTAGATGTCAATAGAAAAGGGAATCCTTGTGCTGAGTGGATATATTGTGTGGGGCATTCGCTGAAACATCTGCAGTTTCATTTTAGGATACTCAAAATAGCATCCTTATCTTATAAGTTTGTAAATCTGCTTTGTAACAATCCTAAATTTTGTTCACAAGTCTGTGCAGACACATGTAGACATCTTGAAACCACATGGACACTCGGCACCACAAGCTTGCTGACTGTATGTGCCAAAGAGGTAAAATGGGCTCTTGTTTCATGCGCTTTATGTACTGTATTCCACAACCTAGGTCTATTCTTGTTAAACACTCACACACTCTGTTTTCATTTATGGTCATTTTGGTTGCCATGATGTGAACTTGTGGAATGTGTCTACATAACCAAATCCCTGATTGTAGTATATATAGAAGCACTTGTGTCCACTGTGTATGTGCAGGTCTGCAGCAGCCCACATCCATCCTGAAGAATGATCAAGTCCAAAGCCATGTGTGCAACTCTGTGAGCCTGTACTCGAACAAAGCAGTGTTTTTGGGCTACAGGTACAAGCTAAAATCAGGATTTTTTTTTTAATGCTCACGTTGACTTTGCTAATAAAATTCCTTGGTTTGTTTAGCACATATGTTATTGTGTGAACATTGGACACAAAACTTGGACCAAAAAAAGCAAATTGGCTTGAAAAGCAGCACAATATATTGCCAATATTAGGACTTACTGTAACAGTGTGTAGGCTGATGTAGAAATATCTTGTGCAGCGACACCCTCCTCATTCTCTCCTTCCAAATGTGTAGGAAAAACTGCGATGACTAAAACTTTAACATAATGCAAAAAACACTAAAGGTCCTCTCAAGAACGACCGGTTTTGTTTTGTCCTTTTTTGGCACGGCGCAATATGATGATTGTGATGACCCATTTCCCCCTCCTAATTCATGACTTATGTTCAATTGGTCTGAATCCTTCATTTTTTAATTTCAATAACCCAATTTTAAAATATACATATATCAAAAAGATTGCTTCCATGGTGTGAGGTGTCAGAGATGACTTTTACTGCCCATTTCCTCAATTTCCTAGAGGGACGGCAGGGGGGCACCTTCCTACAGGTCTTACAGTCTTGCAGTCAATTTCAAGAAATGTGTGCAAAAAAATAATATGCGGCCATAATCCATCCATAGAGACTATAAAGCGCTGCTGTCCAAAATGTGGAGTGAACAGCTGAATCCCTACAATGTTGGCCATTGTTTCTGGTTACATGTCTAATACATTTCTTAATTTTGCATGATCGACCAAAAAGAATCATCTGATATGTTATAAAGGTAAAATTGGAATACTTGGGATATTTGGAATAAAGGACAAATCCAAAGATATAACTTCATGCATGATCATACAAAAATCTAAGTTTCTTTGTCACACACACAATTAATATATTTAAGATGGTTTACCACATGTTCAAGGAATATTCTAAATTAAATATTGACAATATCTGGACTGAGTCCAGTAGATTTCCAGAGGAACACACACTCACCCCTGACACCTGTGAACATCCAGAGAACAGGGAGTGAGGTGATAAAATCTTACAAGTACCTGGGTGGGTGTTCACCTTAACAATAGACTGGTCTAGACTAATAACCCCACTGCATTTTATAAGAAAGGGCTGATTAGACTCTATTTACTCAGAAGACGCAGGGGCCACTGCTAAGGACCTTTTACGACACAGCAGTGGCATCAGCATTTCAAATGCAGACAGGAACAAACTGGACAAAGTGATCAAGGAGGCCAGCTCTGTCCTGGGATGCCCCCTTGACACAGTGGAGGTGTTGAGCGAGAGGAAGATGTGAGAACAAAATTCTCATCCCCGAGGATGGACAAGCTCCACCCTCTGAAGGACAGTCTGAGATCACTGAACAGCTCCTTTTGTAATAGGCTCCTTCACCTCAAGTGTGTGAAGGAGAAGTATCGCAAGTCCTTTGTTCCGGCTGCAGTAAGACTACAATCAGCTCTGCTCCGAGTATCCCTGAACTCTACTCAAACTCATTCACTGACTGCACTTTACAGAGTTGCATAACCTTTATATGTGTTGTATATACTGTTTATATCCACTCTCTTTATATCCACACCATACAGTCTGCTGTATGTTATTGTCCATACATGCTGCTCATGATCTTATGAATACTATTATTTGTATACATAATAGTACCCTTATGGCTTTCTATTTTGTTTCCCATTTGCCTATTCCCTGTTATTGTCAAGGCGTGTGGTGTGGAGGTGATGATGAAGGACCCCAATGCAGATATTAAATGAAAACTTGATTTTTTTTTTTCAAAGTACTGTAACAAAAAAAGCCAGATTACAAAAACATAAACTGACTAAACAAAACTTAAGGAACAAACAAAAACCTGACGAGGACAAACCTGATTCCAAACATGAATGACGGTGAGGATCTGACAATGAACATGAACTAACTGGGAGACTAAATACAGAGGAAGGTGATTAGAGAGTGAAGCTGATGGCAGGGCAGAAGAACGACTGAGGCAAAACATTGGACTCCAAACATGACAGTTATGATGTACCTGATGATGCAACAATGTGAATTTCCCCACTGTGGGACTAATAAAGGTTAATCTCATCTTATCTTATCTTATCCTCAGTGCTCAATGCCTCAGGTTACGTCTTTGGGGAGTTTTAGATCAGATGAAAGGCAAGTGGAAAGTTGGCAATGACATGTTAATCCAGAATTAATAAAGACAAAATGTTCCTGCTGCAAGATTGTTGACTCATCTTCTCAGTGTGAATAAGTATATTTACACATTCGTACAACCAGTCTGATCTGGTGAACACTGGCTGCAGGAAATGGCAAATGTTCCCAAATGTCCAGTTGAAGCCTTAGAAAAGTTCAGGAACACAGTAGGCGACACATTCCAGCTCAGTTAATTAACATATATCACGAAGAGGAGCCCAAACCCAAGTGAGGACACTGAAATAAGACCTTGACCTATTAAAGGTCATCAGAATAATTACCTCCTCAAACTAATCTGAAAAGTTCTTAACTCTTTGCTTCCTTTTAGGATAATTTTCACACAAACTTCTTGAGTTTCTTCAAACTTCTTCTAAAATAAGCATTTTGTAATTCAGTTGATAACATTTAAAATGTAATTTAGCTTCACTCAGGAATTCACATGGCTAACTACCATTAAACATACCACTTCCTGATGATATCGCTCACCCCATTGTCATTCCAGTGGTGTCAAATCTTTTTAGTTTGTTTTCAGTTTCACTCTGTTTTACTCACAGCACAAGTTGAAAGAGTTAAGTACCAAATTGACCTTAAAACGACTTGAAATCCACTTCAAGCTTTGTATTGCAATGTTAGCTTAGCCACCAATGGCTAAACTAGAAGAAGATTGGTCAGTCGGATTAGATTGACAGCTGGGCTAACAGAAGATATGAGCAGCAGCAATATTTACATATGCAGGGTTAAGTAGAACTTACTGCTGAATATGGATGACCTAAGGGTGCATCTGTGTGCCTGTGGCATTTCTGATCAACCTTCTTTATGCCCATAAGAAAATTGAAGCCTGTTGGTTTTCATAGGTCAGACCTATATGTTCTCTATGAAACATTGCCACAATTTCACGAGAAGTTTAAGTTATCCCCGAGATTTTCTGAAACCACTTTTTTCCCTTGATGTTCATGGTCAAACACTATCTTTCCAGGTTGTGTTTCACCCAACTTTCAAAGTTCCAACCATCCCCTTGGCTGATTTTGTTCGATTATTGCACTGCAACAATGTGATCCTTTCAGAAAAAGAGAAATATCTTTTCCTCGAACACGGGATGTGTCTTCTAACGTGGTTGTTTAAGGAACCGGGAGCCACTCAGCGCATCAGTTAGAGTTAAATACCTTTTTTGTGCGGAAACATATTCTTCATCGCAGTACTTTTTCAACAGGAGGCTTTTTCCTATTTGCTTGACTTTATTTTGGCAAGGCATTGTGATTTAGACTTTTCCAAAGTACAGACAGACGTCTGCGTAGGTCTGCAGTTCACATGTGCGCTCCTCTCACCGAGCTACTGAAAGTGCATTTGAAATGCTCTCAGCATTTCAGCTGACTGACAGCTTTAATTGTTTCAGACTGCAGAAGCAGAGTGAGGGAAATAAATGCTCACAGATTTGCAATAACGTCCCTAAGCGGGAGAAAAAAAGAAAATCACAAGTTAGCTAATCAAGAATGCAGCAGAGAAGCCAAAGATCAGAAGTTGAGTTCTCGTGTTAAGGCCAAGGTGAGACTCATAAACCATTGTGAAAGAAATTATTAAGCTCTTAAAACCCAGCTGATCTTCATTTCCATTTCCACATCTGGTTTCTATGAAGTCCTTTAATGAGCCTGATGAAGTCTTTAGTATTTCTGACACAGGTGATGAGATGAAGATAAGATGTCTCACACTGTTGGACTTCATGAAAACACAGAAATACTTGACTTATTACTACAGTTTTGCCCTCACATGAATTACCTTTTGGATACAAGAAGAATTCTCGTCTGCCTTCCCTCTTTGAGAGATCAACAAAAAAAACGTGTACACATATTATCCTTTTTCCTTCCCTGCATCTCTGTGAGGGTGGCTGCATTTAAAAGCGTCTTCAAACGGCACTGAGAGGAGGTGCAAAAACCATTTAGGTTAAGACCGTCATCAAATCCAGAGGCTTTATTGTGGCAAAAAAAGCAATTATCCACTGTGTGCTGTTGAAGAACAGTTCAAAACAGACACCTTCCATGCATTAATGACTTTTATACATTTCTGCCAAGTGGGAGATTAACTGAAGTGTGCACAATAGCTGTGTCTAATACCTGCAAAGCCAACAGAAAGTAACTATCAAATCAGACTGAAGAAAAAATGCATCAAAAGCAGATATTGTTTTACATCCAAATAACCAAGGTTATGAGTTTGCAATTGAATAGACTGTTGTCTCTTGTAAAAACTATGCGAGACAGCAGAAGTTTTTGCTTTATTCCCAGATTATAAATTAATCACACCAAAGTTCTCTTGACACCCAAAGACAGTAAAGTGTAAAACACTGAATTTCATGTAAGGTAGGAGGTATAACTGTCAAAAAAGGATGTTTAATATACTAAAGGGCTGCATGCAGAAATGTATGCACAAGTTTTGTATGTTAACATCGTGAAGTCATCGTGCTGTACACAACCACTTCCTACTTATTTACCGTCAGTGTAACCACACAAACGTGGTATGAAAGGCAATATTCCTATAAAATTTAATACACAACATTCATTAAATCACTTTGCTTTGAAAAATTAGAAGCAAACAGCTTGAATTCGACAACATGTTTTCTGTGGAGGATGTTAAAACCTCATTATCAGTTTTCTACAACACAGACGGTAACATCTGATACAGCTGATAAATATTTTAGTTGTTTCTTTTCCTTTGAAATTTAGAACCTAAAGCACTTACAGATTCTACTACTGTGGTGCCATATACTTGTATCATGCATGTGTTTGCTTCTGCAAAATGACAAGTTTCCAAAGCTCCAAAAAAAAAACTGAACATTCAGTTTGTATTTTTCACTTTATCCACTGAGGCTTTGGAAGAACTCCATGTGCCTGAGGGCTGAAGAATTCCCCCAGCAGTGAAAGTGTGTATTCCTTCACATTGAGTCAATAAGAAAATCAGCAAAATCAGAGGTAGTGTATTTGACTCCAAACACTCATCAAACATTATTGTCTCCTGTTCTGTTCTAAGGACATTTCAGAGGCGTTCAGCTTACTGACAGGGTTAATAAATCAAAGAAAAGTGCATCTACTGTTTGTTTTTTATGTGTTTTCTCTGCATGTGTCCTTGTCTGTGGGGTTTTCTAGTTTGTGTTATAAATAACAGACGAATGGGTTCTGTTTCCTCTTCATCCCTCTTTATCTGCTCTCCCTCCTGCTGACTCTAAATATTTATCTCTGCCGCTCATCTATTGCTAAGTCTCCTCATCTTCACCCCCTGTCTTATCTCCGTTTTGTTGCTTTGTCTTAATGCTGCACAAGCACATCAGCCTGTGTGCTCCTGTCCTATTTACTGTAGTTTGTTGGCGGGAGACATTCTTCCCATTATCAACAGCAGGAACAGAAATATACTTTTTGTTTTTAAAAACTTGCCCTTTTCATCCAAATCCAATCTATTTAAACTGTATTTTTGTCATCCACTGAGGTTTCTGTCAGTAATTTACTGAATATTTTTCTACAAAACATCTTACACATCTTTATATTTATTCATTTTTGTCAGAGGTTGCCCCAGAGAGGTTTCCCCCTCTCATGTCCTCCTTTAATTACAAAAAATCATCAATTTATCTTATTATTATTTTCCATCTAGAGGTCAAGCTTCTGTTAGTTAAGTACTCAGTCTAAATCCCCATTTGAGACAAACACAGTGTTAAGTACGCAGTCCAAGGTCTTGGTTAATCGATCAATCAATAAAGTCTTTTATAGACCTTTGAAATACTGCCATTCCTATAAGCTGCAGCCAGGAAACAAATGGAAAGAAATGCAAAGCGACGGAGCTTGAAAGGAGTGGACAGTCAGTCAGCTAGAAAGAGAATGAAAGAGAGTAAATGATGGAGAGTGTAAGAGACACTTGGAGACTCAGCGAGTGAACAAGGGAGACAGTAATTACTCTTGTGACTGAGAGGGAGCATAAGGGAGATGGAGAAAGAAAATGAGTTAGAGGGACAGGCTCCAAAGAGGAGACTCAATCTGACTCTGAACACTTTACGATGTCGTTCTAAAGGGGAAAATAATTCAAAACAATTCAATTATAAAACAATTATAGAAAAGAAGGCAATATTTGACTCAAAGACATTAGATATGCAGGTGTACAAATTACCTTTGTTTAAAGAAATAAAAAGTCTCTTGTGATTTTATCACATATGGTCAATAAAAGTGTATTTTACTAAAGTTCAGAGATGAATTAAAGATTGAAACCTACAATCTAATCTAAACAATGCCACCTCTTAGCTCAGCTAGTTAGCGTATCAATCATAAACAAAGATAAATGATTGAAATCGATCTTTTCTTCTATTCCAACAACTATCAGGAAGATGACTGCTTCATAAACCAAAGTACAGTCACTAAAGTTTACTGAGCAGGAAATTATCTTGGTCCTTTAGAATTCTATATCTTAGATGGAGAGAAGTTTATGTACCTCTGCAGTTTAACCTTCTGCCAGTGAACCTTTATGGCCATAAAACTTTTTATCATGGAAGTCTCTGTAGCTCACCAAGTGGGGCTTGTGCCCCATATCCAGAAAGTCGAGTCCTTGCTGCAGCCGGCCAGAGTTTTCCATTCGAGCCTCCATTTTATGGAACTCTGTGCCCAGTTAGCTAGGCGCAGGAAGTCCATAACAATCTTCAAATCCCTCATTAAATGCTTCCCTCTTTGTTAAAGCCTCTTGAAATATCCATTAGGTTTATCAGAGGATTTTATATTATTAGTAGTTTTATGAACATCCTTCTGATCCAACTCCCCTCATCCCTTCTTGTAAAGCACTTTGTGATATTGGTAGGAGCCGCTACACAAACAGCGCTTCATTTATTTTCCCTTTGTTATCACTGCTACAGCTATACTTATCAGTTTTATACGTGCGCGTAGTTTCAACAGTAATGTCGATCATTATTATCAGAACAGTATTATCAAATTGAAAAAAAAACAAAAAAAAAACGTGTAATTTCCCTTTTTGGATATATAAAGTATTTATTCTCTTCATTTCATCATAGGTTTGAATCAGCTTGTTTGACACATTTTCACGACATAAATACTTGCATCAAGAATATAACCGTGTAATGACACGCGACCACAGTGAATTCCACAATGAAGTTGAGGTTAACTTGAGATGATGTCTCTCAATAAATTTAACGATGATTAAAACTGCAGTTGTTACTTTCACATTCACCTATTAGCCACAACATTAAAACCAGCTGCCTATTGTGGTAGGCATTCACCTCATGGCTCCAAAACAGCTCGGATGTGTCAGGCATGAACAAGGGGACCTCTGGGGTGTGTTGGTCCTGTGGGTGGCAGAGTTGACTTTAGTTAAGTTTAACAGAAGAATGTCGTGTTACACACATCTCCTGTCAGTGGTTGTTGTTGTGGCTGATGAGTGTGTGTATTTCTTCACAAATCAATAGATGTATGACAGTAAAACCTGGAGTTTATCAACAACATATAATTATTGCAATTGTAGTATGCTGACCCAATCACAAAGAATGCCACGAGGGCTCCTTCTCTGGCGTGAAAAGTGAACAAAAGCACAATAAATTGTTCATCATGTATCTAGCTTCTCGCACAAAGAAAAGTAATTATGTCAGTCAGCCTAACATTGTAAGAGCAGAAGCAAAGAGGGAAAAAAATATACATTTAACTACTTCAACCCCGACACATATGTGTCATTCTAAAGAGTCAATTATGGACTGATGCAAAGAAAAGAAACTCAATAACACACACAATTTATTGCAATTAGAGATAAACATTCAACACAATGAGCAAACAAATCTAAAGCTGCATTATCTAAAATCTTATTTCGAAAAGTCTGCGTGATTATACCAACGCTTCTTTTTTTCAGATAACACACAGTGATGAAAAAGAGATGGCTGTCACATCAGTGAACAGATGTAACCTCCATTATGTATGCCTGAGTAGGAGAAAATGAGCCGGAGCGACACAGATACAGCAAATGTTTGTGACTTTATTCTAATACCCTCTGTTTCAATGAAGAGGCTCCTGGAGTCATGAAACTGCTTTATCTTCACGTGGATGAAATGGAGATAAAAAACATTAGCAGCACATAGGAGCAACACAAAATGTGATTTTACGGAGCCAATAAAGCTTAAACCGACTGCTGTTGCTTATAGAACAATTTGTTACAGGTCCCATACAGTCAAAACCGCTATTCAAATAAAGACTTGTAGACACTAAAGACAATAAAGACTGGAAAAGTAATGGCTTGATGTTAATCAGAGTGGAGGAGTATGAGTGTTGACATTACTCGAGGAAAGGCTCTCTTGTTGTTTTGATACCCTAATAAAGATGCCCATAGTTGAGGTCTGTCAGTGAGTTATCTGCGTGAGCACCAGTGTCCCTGTTGTGTTAGCCTGGTCACAGTCATAGTTACCCTTAAGGCAGTTCAGTTCAGTTTTTAAAATTTCCACCTGAACAAACACTCAAATTCAGCCTGTCACAGCTCTGCGAGTGTGAGGCCAAAAGAAGCAACTTATGGACACGAGACACTTGGGAGAGTAGCCCTGAGACCAAACCAGAGGAAGAGCTTAAAAGTTTAAATAACAGCCTTCATAACTGAATTTTTCACTAATGATGCCCTGAAAATGAAGTACAATAATGTTCTCCAGGTTTGGCAACCTTCAGAAAAAAAAATGGTCTGCTTTCACAAGTAGAAAGACGTTGATTTTTTATGATATATACATACTGCATGTGTAACCTACAAAAAGCCTTAATGAAAAATAATGTTCATTTATTTGCAAAACCATCAAAAAATATAACCTGTGTGCGGTTTTCCTCATAATACAGTTCCACACGGTGTTCTACAGTGTTTTTCTGACAAATCCACAGGAGATTATAAAAAGCTTTAAAGGGACACTATGAGGAAACAGAACCTTCTCTTTAAGGAGACTTAGAGACAGATACAGCACCAACAGTTGACTCATAGACTGAAAGAGATGGAGGAACATGAGAGATATTGGAAAGTATTTCCAACCATCGGTTTTTAAATACATTTTTAATCTGAAAAAAAAATCTGAGGTATAAATACACAGCTACTGTTTATTAACCCACTACGGTTGATAATAAGAACTATTTTCCGATTACTCTACTTTTTGGAAAATAAAGGAAATCCCAGATTAATGAGATTAGCAGTACAGTGTGATGAATACTGATATTTCAAATAAAGCATGAAAGAATGCTAGAAGCTCACCTTAATGGAATTTTGAAGTCTTACCATACAAGATTACTGGCATTTATGCTAATGTTATTACATATATGAAGATTATACATCAGGGCTCCAAACTAACGTTCAGAGCCGTCAGCCATGACATGAGCTCCTGCTGGATCTTGATGAGCTGCAATAGTCTAAGCAGAAAATAGCACTCAAAGACACCATAATTCAATATAAACACAAGAAACTTGTGCTAAAGAAAATAAAAAATAAAATAAAATAAAGGACCAGACTCAGTGAATAATTCCCTACACTCCGTATTATATAGATCAATGAGCAGTGCTGACCAACACATCATTGGGGTCATCAGGTGGGAACCTCCTTTCATCAGTGTTTCGTCTAGTTGGGCCCACGACACCTCCAGGAGGCTAGACAATGACCACTGGCGTCCCAGAGTCACCCCCCTAATGCCAGCCAACACTGCCCCTCACACCACAACAACCATAATCTACCTCAGCTTCTCACCAACTGCACACCAGTTAAAGCGGGGTGGGGATGCAAACCCTGGTTCGGGTAGGGGAAGAAATAAAAGAGGTAAGAAAAGCAGGAATGGGATTCAAACCCTGGTTCGGGTAGGGGTAATGAAAATATAGAGGGTGCCAGAGGTGGAGGCAGGACAAGACACACTAGCAGATTCAGCAGACAAACTCACCTAAATAGTCCTATAATCACTAAAATACCAGCAAAAACAAAGCCATACAACTCACTCCAAGCCAACTCAGCCAAAATGGCCGCCTTGTTTCAAAAGGATCACATGTGCCAAACCCTCCACTTAAATAGCTTGAACTTCTTCTTTGCTTTTTCAAAAGTCTGTTTACCCTAAGTGCCCCCCCTGCTGGGCCCCCAGCTGCTATTGCATCTTCTAATCCAAATCCACTGGCTGGATTTTCCTGCTTTATCTGAAACCTCCTGCACTATTTTTCTCACACTCTGTCCACTTACACCCAGCTCCCTCAACAATGAGACAACAGACTTTGCAACAAATCCTCTACATCCTACTTCCACTGGACAGATTCTAACCTTCCATCCTCGCTGCTCTGCTTCTGCCCCCAACTCCACATATCTAAGCTTTTTCCTTTCATATGCTTCTGCTACTAATTCCTCCCAAGGAACAGTCAGCTCTATGAAATAGACTCTCATTCTACTCCTAGACCACAAGACTATATCAGGCCTTAGGTTTGTAGAGGCTATTTCCTGGGGAACAACAAGCTTATTTCCTAAATCTACCTGCATCTCCCAATCACAAGCATCCTCCAAGCTGCCGTGCCTCCTTATCGTCTTTTTAACTTTCTCCCCCTCTTGAACAAACTGAATTGCAACTCTCTGTACCTTGGACCCTCCTAAGTTTACCTGCCTTCGTTTATCTTCAATACCTGCAGCTAAACTTCTTAATACTTGGTCATGTCGCCATGTATACCGGCCTTGTGACAGACTAACCTTATAACCTGACAAAATATGCTTTAGAGTTGCAGTACCTGAACATAACGAACATAACGGGTCTCCATTTACCCAGAGTTTTAGGTTCTGGGGAGTTGGCAATACATCATATGTTGCCCCTATCAGAAATCTAATACTCCTTTCCTCCATCCTCCACAGTTCTTTCCAACTAAGCTTTTTCTTTTCTACACCTTCCCAATTCACCCACCGTCCCTGCTTAGCCTGAGCCACTGCCTTTGCACTCCTTAACATTTCCTCCTGTCTACGAATCTGCTCAACAACTAGCTTTCTCTTCTCCTTGGGACCTGCTCTACTCCACACTGGGTTGCCTGGGCCAAGCCCCAAGCCTCCCCGGCCTATTTGCACATTACCCACAATCTCTGTATGTCTAAGAGTTGCTTCTGCCTCCTGAGCTGCCAATCTTGGTTTCCACTTCCTCCCCTTGGTTGGGTTTGGAACCACCTTACTGACTACCACATCTTTACTCCCAGCTAACAGGAGCTCTGTCCTAACTTTAGTACATTTAAACTCCTCTACTAGACTAGATACTGGGAGCTGGAGTATGCCTTTCCCATACAGTGCCACAGTACTTAAACATCCAGGAACACCTAGCCACTTCCTAATATAAAAGCTAACTAATCTTTCCATTTTTTCTACAACAGATAATGGAATCTCATACACAGACAGTGGCCACATCAACCTAGGAAACAATCCAAACTGCAAACACCACAGCTTCAACTTTCCTGGAAGCTCTGATTTATCTATTCTATCCAGTCCCTCAACAACATCTTCCCGAAACTGCACTGACTGCTTTCCATCATTCATGTCTGCCTGGTACCACCTGCCTAAACTCTTCACTGCCTTTTCCCTTATTATTGGAATGCTTTCTTCATCTATTACAAACTTTCTATCACTTAATTTCCCTCTAATTATTGAGATACTTCTAGACTTAGTAGGTTTGATTTTCATCCCAGCCCACTTTAGATTTTTATTAAGTCTCTCAAGTATTCTCTTCATACATGGCACTGTTGTAGTCACTAACGTCATATCATCCATGTATGCTCTAATTGGCGTAAGGCGCATGCCATCCTGACGTCTCTCTCCTCCTACAACCCACTTGGAAGCTCTAATAATTATCTCCATGGCCATTGTAAATGCTAATGGAGAAATTGTACACCCTGCCATAATGCCTATTTCTAGCCTCTGCCAACCTGTTGTGAAACCTGCTGTACTTAGGCACAGTCTAATATCTTGAAAATATGCTCTTACTAAGTTAACCACTACTACAGGCACTCTAAAATACTCAAATGCTTCCCAAATAAGGCTATGTGGCACTGAACCAAATGCATTTGCTAGATCTAGAAATATAACATGCAAGTCTTTTTTCTCAATCTTGGCTGTCTGAATCTGATGCCAAATCATGCTAGTGTGCTCTAAACACCCTGCGAAACCTGGTATTCCTGCCTTCTGCACAGTAGTATCTATTAAGCTATTCTTTTCTAAATAACTAGCTAATCTCTGTGCAACCAAACTAAAGAAAATCTTCCCCTCTACATTTAGGAGAGAGATCATCCGGAACTGACTCAGGTCCGAGGACTCTTTCTCCTTTGGAATAAGAACGCCTCCTGCCCTACGCCATGCTCTAGGAATAACCTGTTTCTCCCAAACTATTCTTAATTGCCTCCACAAAAACTTTAGGATATCAGGTGCACTTTTATAAACCCGGTAGGGGACTCCATTTGGCCCTGGGGCCGACGAAGCCTTTGCACGCCTGACTACCTCCTCAACCTCCTTCCACCTAGGTGGTCTAACGTCCATCTTATGAGCTATCTCTCCTAACGGTGGCATGTCAGGTGGAAGGCCTACTACTCTACGCTGCTCAAGATCTGAATATGTATTTCTTAGATACTCTTCCACCTCTGACTTTGTTGCCTTAAGCTGCCCTCCCTTTTCCTGGTTAAACAACCCTTTAACAAACTTGAACGGGTCCCTATAAAATGCCGTCCTTACATATTCTTTCTTCTTTCTCTTTTTCCTAAGACATTCAGCCCTTCTAAGTATTGCTAGCCTGCCTCTCAGTTCTTCCTGCAAAACATTAATTCCCTCTCTCTCTTCTTCTGTAGCTTTTTTCCACTGCTTTCTTAAATTTCTTCTTTCCTTAACCAATTTCTCCATCTCTTTTTGCCGTCTAGACTTACCTAAATGTACTTTTTCAACCCTCTTTCTATCTTGCACCCCAAATCTCTCTACACCATAGGAATAAATTATATCTCCCATCTTCTCTAGCCTATCGCTTGCATTTCCTCCTAACCTACCCAATATTATTGACAAATCTTTATTGACTGCCTCCCATTCTTTGTAACTATTTGCCCTAGGCCACTTAACTCTATCTTTCTGCTCCATATTTCTCTCTCTAACTGGCCTGTTCACCTCAGTATCAGCTGCATCCCTTCTTAGAACCTCCTCATCCACCTCCATAGCTGTGTTATTGATATCCTTCGGACTGTGGTTTTCTACCTGCCGCTGGACTTCATCCGACTTACTCGATTGACTTCTTAAAAAGTACTGATCGATGTGGCCACACTGCCCTTCTTTTACCACACATCTCTTTCTTCCCTGATGCATTTTAAGGCCTCTAACTGATGTTACTTTCTGCCAGCCACAAGGACAAACCTGAAGCTTACTTCCCTCTAGTCTACCACTTTTATTTACGCTCTCTTGGCAATTAGTTCCAATTGCCAACCAGAAAATCTCATCTATGCCACTTCAACACAGAACAGGGCAGAGGTCTGTTTACAGTTTTATGAGGGAATCTGGATTTATTTTTGTAATTTTATCACTGCAGAAGTAACTTAGTGGGAACTTGTGGGTGTGGTTTTGGCAAGTTTGACCTTTAGATTGTTGAATCATGGATTCAATACCAATTCAATGAGCTGAGTCAACTTAGAAAAAAAAAAGAAGCAAGAGTGGAACAACCTTAGCAATTCTTGCATCAGGGCACAACTTCAGAATGATAAATGAAGTCAGAGCAACATAAAGGAGCATATTGCTGTATTATATTGTAAAACATGACTTCTGTGGGCAAAACAAAACTGAACTACATTGGAAATGTGGTTGTTGAGGAACAGATACCCTTCATCAGAAACCCTCCAGAGCGGGTGGACATGAGAGGATCGTAAATAAATAATGATGTACATAAAGAACATCAGTCAAGCTTCCAGGGAAGAGGATGAAATATCAAACATGTGCGGAGCTCGCAGTGTCTGCTTTCATATGAATACCAGCTATGGTCCTTTTTTCATTATGCACAATACAAAAAATAATAATGTGATGTATGTTATCTACTCTGAAGAAGTCCTAATAAACTCCTGGGTGTTACACAACCCTGGGTTGCTTTGGTGCAAGAGCAGATGAGACCTCTTTGTGTGCGCGTCTGGTTTTGTTGTTTAAATGAAAACATCATTCCTGCATGACAAACTCGGAGCATCTGTGAAATACAGTGTTGGTAGTGTCAAGATTTGGCTGTGTTTTGTATTTGACCTGGACTGCTTGCAATCCTCAACGGAAGAGTGACTTCTGAAATTTATCTCTGAGTTTTGAAGGACAAAATTCAGAACAAATGTATTTGAAGTGAATCTTCTGGGAAAGTGGGTCATGCAGCAAAACATTCACCCTGAGCGCACAGCTCTTTCTACCAAAGAACCGTCCAGGAACAGGCTTTGTGAAGTGAAATATCCGACCATAACCCAACAGAGAGGTTGTAGAGGGACCTGAAGCTTGCAGGTAAAGTTACTGTGAGCAGAGAATGGCCGAAAATTCTTCCAGATAGTTCGATGAAGAACAATCTCAGGTTATTCTTTGAAATCAAAACAGCAAACTACGATTCAAAAGATTGTATGTTGTTGATGAGAGCAAGTGTTATGGAACAGGGAAGTCACACCAGATATTTAAAGCAAAGGTTTGCAGAGCTTTTCCTACCAACTGATAAGTAATATTCTTTCATTTCCCTTAATAAATAAGTGTCATAGTTTTGACTTGTTTCTTTAAAGGAACACAGGAGAGTTTGGAAAAGTCTTTGTTCTTTAGCTCCCCCTATAGCTGAGGGATGTAACAGCCTCTGTGTGAGCCCTGCACGTGCACAGCCAAACACAGGAATTTGTTTTCATGTTGAGGAGGCCACAAAGACGCTAACAAAAGCCCACAAGCATGTCAGACGACCGTTAAGCAAAATGCTGTGGAGCAGGGCTGGAAACCAAAGAAGTGTACTGTGTTATCTCAGCCTCAGGGCACTCCAAATTATTCAGAAGCACATCATTTTAAGGTTCACCAACTTGTCTAGTGTCATTTTAGGACATTCTAGATGTTTTTTTTGTTTTTCAAATGTACCTTGTTTTTGTATTTACTTAACACTTGTTTACATTCAAACTGCCAGGATTGATGGGCTCAGTCTTACTGCAGCTGAGGATGGCCATGCCTGCAAAACCTTTAGAAATCAAAGTGATCCGGACGAGAGGACCTGAAGGTTCAAAGAAAAGGGGACTGGAAAACAGAAAAAGGCACAATGGGAGAGAGAACAAGAGACGCTTGAGGGGGAGAGGAAGAGTGAGCCAATACGGTACGAGGGAGAGAGACCCTGAGTACCAGTAGAGAGAGAGAGAGAGCGCAGGAGATCCCTGCTGAGGGAAAGAGAGGCTGAATGTGAGAAGCAGCAAGAGGAGAGTTGAAGCAGAGATGCACTCGGCTCCTAGTCACCACCGAAGACGGCTTAACTTCACGACCTGAAAACCACATGAAACCTTTTCAGTCTGCTGATGGTTGATGAAGAGACGGGGTGTTCATCCCCTTCTGACTTCTTTTTCCTCCTTTTTTTAGTTGTTTTCTTCTTGAAAAGTAGCAAGGCATGGGAGTATACCAAGCGGGAAATAGGAAGGTTTGTGAAAGAGCGTGGTCTGTGCCGGTTCTTGGAAGATGTGGATGGAGAGTGACTGACATTTTCCACTGAGGGCTTATGCAAGCAAGAGTGGGAAAAAATATTACTGGAATATTAGGATCTCTGAAAGACTGACATTGTTTTTTCTTAAAAGGGATCAGTGGAGTATTCTCAAAGGACTCTCTTAACACAAACTGACGATAATGTGTGAAGGAAAAATGAGAGGAGAAAGTTAGTGACACGTGGACACACATGTCAAATAGCATCATGCTCATCATCCATCTCTGTCAGCTGCAGAAGCAGCCTCTCAGGTGCAGGGATGAGTTAAAATGAGAAGGCAAGGCTGGCCAAGGATTTTCACACGCATATGACAGACAGCGCACACTATGTAATTAAACCCTTGAAAGTCTGCAGTTTTTGGAAACTGAAAGTCTGCAAATTTAAAATTTCTTTTGTCAAACTGACCAGGATTCAAATTTAGAGGTTCTTGTTTCCTCGTCCTCTGTAAGGGTGCTGGGCTTAAAAGGAAACAGACCAGCTGGGAAACTGGTTCAACCATGAGATGAAATTCAGATATTTTAAATCCCAGACTTCACATGGACCCAACATATCTAACATGAGTGCTGCTTTAACAAGCCAAGACTTTAAGGATGATAAACCTGAACTGGCCATTGCTCCACTTTCAAGCGGATTCTTTAATCAGAAGATAAGAGTCCTTTTTCGCTTTTTTGGTGAAGACATGAGTCACAATCAGTCCAGTGTTTGGTTTTGAATTTTGCGAGCAACTGGAGCTCTTCTGTTTTTTGTTTGTTTGCTGCTCCAAGGCCATAGGTGATGATATTAACAGAGCAATTCATTTTTCATCCACATTGCCTTGTGCTTTGATATAAAACAGCAGCTCTTTTTGTTGCGTTAATATCAGCAGACTGCTGTTTTTATTTCCCCTCG
Organism: Odontesthes bonariensis; assembly: GCF_027942865.1. Classification (NCBI taxonomy): domain Eukaryota; kingdom Metazoa; phylum Chordata; class Actinopteri; order Atheriniformes; family Atherinopsidae; genus Odontesthes; species Odontesthes bonariensis. Next base: position 31,388,203 of record NC_134517.1, on the reverse strand, counting down.
TGAACATCTAGAGTTGAACCTCAGTTTGAGGCTTCCGTTTCCCCAGAGGTGATGGAGTTAATCAATGATGTGCTGTATTGAATTATGGTTTATAGCTCAAGGGATAATAAGTGATGTATTTTTTCTGTTCATCTGGACAAAGATAACAGAACACAGGTAAATGATGATCACTATTTCCACGTTCTTACCCTACTCCGACTCATTTTCCTGGCAGCAGTCCAGCAGCAGAGACGTTTATCATCAGTGTTACTGAGCTGACATCATGAACCTGCGGGGAGGTAACATGTCAGAGTGGATCTCCAACACTGTCAGGGTTGTTTCTGCGTTGGAGTCCAACCCCTGGCCTTCATCTGGCCTGGAGCTAAATAACACGACAAACCTGGGTTGTCAAGGGAGCGACATGACCCACAACTGGTCGCACCATAACGGAGGAGTTTACGGCTCTCAGTGTGCTACCTCAGAGCAGCCGAAGAACTGGGCAGCTCTGCTGATTTTAGTTGTCATCGCTGTCACGGTGATGGGAAACATTCTGGTGATCCTAGCAGTCTCCCTGGAGAAGAAACTGCAAAATGCCACAAACTATTTCCTGATGTCACTGGCAGTAGCTGACATGCTCCTCGGCATCTTGGTCATGCCGGTTTCCATGGTGACCATTCTCTACGGTAAGCATCCAGAGCCACTCACACTGGGCTTTCTTAAGTTTAGTCATTTGTTGTGTTGCTGACTCGAATCCATCTTAATTCCACAGTTTTTTTTTTTTAAATCAATTATTTCATGACTTTACTCACTCTGCAGACGAGGTTTATATTTGTGGCAACGTAAAGGGAAGAAATATCAGCTAAATCAACTTACTGTTGCTGTAAGTTAGCTTTTGAAATGGCTGGTCCTGTGTCTGGAACTGTTTTGCAGCAACCTAAGCCAGAAATCATGCATGACTCTGTGGTGGCGGCGGGGGACAGATGGAGAGCAGCAGTGAAGGAGGTGTTCAGTGCTGTTGTTGACAATGTGTTTATTTGGTGATTCTGTTCTGTGCTGATTCTGTGGAAAAAGAAAGTGGCACAACAGACGTCTGTTGAACGTGCAGAGTTGAATGAAAGATCCCACAGGGTCATGTTGCTGTTATACTGTATATATAAGCAGTCATGGCTTGATGATGATAAGATTTTGGGGGTCTGGGGGGCCCAACATGCCCCATCACCTCCAAGTTCATTGTACATATGGACCACACAGCAGACTACAGTTTTCAGCTTCATTATTTTCCCCAAAGCCAACCAATTCTACATCCGTGGTGGATTATTTGCCAGTTCATGATCATTTGATCAAATTTGAGGGGGTAGCAGTATTTCTCCACATGAATACTGCATGTGTTCCCCTCTGGAAAGTTAGATTTACCAGCTTGTCATACCATCACCTACTCACTTCATTCACAACTTGCATAAATACAAATATAAAGCTGACAAAGAGCACTTTAACTCTCACACCAATGATTAGTGTGAGGTAGAGAGAGACAAATATCCAGAAGGTGACAAAACTACTGACTTAAGATGAAAAGTAAATTGAAATTTTACTCAGAAGACATCCCCTGTGAGTGTTATTATTACTGTTGGCAGCATTTTGCTGCTGTAGCTGGTTACAAACCTTTATTTACTTGCATACAACTGAAATATTGTGTGCGTCTTATCAATATACCACACTGCCACTGGATCAGATTAGTTCAGAATGTCAGCAGAGAGGTAGGTAAGAAAAACTGTACAACAAAACGCTAATTAAAAGTTGTGAGGTTAGGTCGCCCAACTTTTAGTTCCCAGTCAGAGAAGCACAGGAGCAGCTGACAGCCTATAGTATAGTGATACAAAACAAGACTTAAAGGTGTGATCTGTATAATTACATCAGACATTGTTTAACATTGAAATGCAACGCACCACTGATAGTGCCTCTGTCCTGTACTCAGGTCTAATATCCTTCCAGGTGTCAAAGGCCTTTGATTTTTACTTGAAAGTCATCATCTGGAGCAGGTTTGAACTAGAAAGCAGCAACAGCAGCAGCAGCAGCACAGTTTCATCAGGAACATGTCATCATATATTACAGTGTGGAGGCATTCAAATCATTTGAAATGACAGCAGGCAGCACAGGCTTAAATTTTAAGTGTGACAGTGCCGACATCAGCATTACTGTCAAACCCGAACTGTCTAAAACTGAAATCAGAAGACTTTGATCTTACAACTGAGGAACATTACAGATGTTGTAAAAGTACAGTTTAAACACTACAATTACCAAGCCTGATGAGACTTGGTTGAGACTTGGAACGTGTGCTATAGAAGAACTTATAGAACCTATAGAGCATCATTGGCCTTAGTGGAGGATGCATTTTCTGTTCAATAGTTTTTGCAGGTATTTGGCAATAAGCCAAAGCATCAGGCAAAAAAAAGGGCCAAGGGCCAGTGTGTTCGGTTAACTTTTTTAAAAAGGCCACAAAAAGTGACACAAAATGACCACAGCTTAACTAAGAGTCTGAGGGTTGTTAACGTGTCTGTCCCCACTGGCCTGTTGTCTCATGATCCATCATGAGATGGACATCCAGACAAACGGCACCTGCAGAACCTTTGTAACTGCCCTCTTCTCTTATGTGAGCACTCCTGTCATTCTCCTGGAGGATCAGGTGGCTTTGGATTGTTGCTGCATGAAGCTGCCAGTTTCCTCTGCTCCTGCTCATTCTGTCTGCTGATCTCTCTGAAACCATTCTCCCACACACACATCCTTCATTGTTGCCCCTCTCTCACCGATCCTCGCTCCCTTACCTCTCTGTGAGCCACTGCTCACATAAGAAGCTTTAAAACCAAAGTGGCAAATTCATTTGCATGAGAAGCAGCGCAGTGAATTAGTAAGAAGGGAGAGCGCTTCCAAAAGAATGAACTCTAGTGCTCTTTGCTCGCTTTCCCCCGCTGTTTTATGAGAAGACAAAAGAACTCATTAGCCACACCAAACAAGATAAACACACACTACAATTATTTTCTCACATTCTCACATGGATTTCAGATGTGTTCACTAATTCAGAAAGCAAACTACATTGTTACCAAGTGAGAGGTCATGCTGATCAGAGAGATGAGTGACCTCAAAAAACTCAACGTGACAGATGTCAAAAAGAGGGAGATGAAGAGATGAACCGTGATAGGTATTTAACTATTAATGGAGTCACTAATAAGGTTATGAGAGCACACATGATGTGCATGTAGTAATAGTGAGATTAAAGCAAAAAATGTGGGTTTCACAAAATGGATTGTGAATATATAACCTGCTTCTCCCAATAAGTAACAAAAGATCATGTCTTTAGTTGCAGGAGTGCCTGATAATGAATGACAGCTCAATGAAACTGCAAAACATATGAATGGGTCTTTATTATCCTCAATTTGTGGTTCTGTGTAATGAAACCCTGTTTTAATCTGCTCGTGTTTGGCCCTTTACACTGACTACGCTAAATAGCTGGAACTCAGCATTTAATGTAAGCATTCCTAAATTAAAGTCCTTTAAATGTTCTTTCATTGGACAGATATTCCTGTCTTAATAGTTTCAATTCCAACTTTGTTTCTTAATAGCCATGATTTTTCCATCTCTTCGACAAAAAAGCTTATGTACAATAACTTGATATCCAAAGGCTTTGGGCACCATTGCCATGGAGAAAAACTACTCTTAGATGTCAGTCAGAGCTCTAGCAGAATCAATGAGTCATTCTCTGTAAGCTGTTCTTTGGAGATAATCTTTAGTTTCTGACCAAAAAAAACTGGGATTAGAACCAAAATGCACCTTGTGACTTGCAGTCTCACCTTGTTTTTGTATATGAACACTTTTATGTCTTTAACTTTTTTACAAGTTAACTGGTTTATTTAAACTTATTTCTCATTATTGTGGCAGTCGTATGAATAATGACCATAGGTTAAGCAAAATGACTCCATAGGAAAGCAAAGATGCTAAAAAATCCATAACCTACATACAAAAGACGAAAAAAAGAAAAATCATAAAGATCATAAAGCTGCAAAGTGAATACCCTGAGGTGTAAAGTGACAACAAAGACATGTAACAGACACAGATACAAATAATTTGAGATGCCATTTAACAACAACACGGGGCGAAACAACAACAAAGAAACAACAGTAAGATGTAAAGCAGCTGCAAAGAAACATGAAATTATAATGAATGACTTAAAAGACACTAAAAGTGGCTGAAAATTGTTTAGCATCACTCTCAGCTAGTGTTTCTGCCTATGCAGACGAGTTGGGGGTCTTTCACGTCTGGACCCAGGGGATGATTGTCTCCTAATCCACCCATGCCGAGTAAAGCCTGTTAGCACTGTCTCTGTGAACACATTGCCATCCACAGCAGTTTACCTCAAACAGCAGCTGGCACGGCTGCTGACTATTGGTTTAGCCAGAAATGGAAATATCCGACCTTAAAACCTTCACTGAAACAACATTTTCTCTTTACTACTAACAGGGTACATCTATGGCATCTTAGTTTTGAGTGGCATTTTTTTTGAATGAGCATTGAGTCACTGCTTCTCAGTGAGGAGGTATGGTCATATATGTGGTGTAGATATGCACAGGTTTATTACATGCATGTCTGTTGAGAATCCTGTTGTTTTTGGGTATGTTGGCAGATGGCCCAGCAATGATTGAGAGATTTAGCTCCATTGTACAAATATGTCTTAAACAAACAATTTAAGCCTCTTGATCGGTTTGGGATTGACGTAGCATTGTGGCTGTGTGGACCCAGTGGAATAATGCTTGATTTTTGTCTATCTCACATGAAATCACAGTAGTCTGATGCATTTCTTTATGTGACGTTTTGGTTTGTTTCTCCTCATCTCTGCCTCGTCTTTGTCATGCTTTCCCTCAGGATGTTCTGTCAAAACGGAGTTGAGTGACTGATTCACTTTATCACCGTACACAATCCTCCTGACACTCATCTCAGTCTTTAAAGAGCTCAAATAGAGTTCCACTTGACTAGAATTTGTTGATGATGCTCATTTAACGACCATCTGAAACAGAAAACTGTCCCTGGCTCTGACAAACATTTTGCTCTATAAGATTTATTTGAACAGATTAAGGGACTATATTAATTTGCCACATAGAATAGTTAATTCCAAATTTGTCAGACAGTTCAGCACAGCACATTTCTATTTATTCCAATTATGTAATAATTGTGAATGGTAGAGCTGTTTTGAAAGAAGAGATCTCATTGTGACTAGTTTAGGAACCACAAAACTGGCCGAATCAGAAACTTGGCTAATTGGCCAACTTGAATAATAAACAGCAGACTTATAGATAGAAATAGTGGTGCTTATATAAGGCTTTATTAATCTTTTTAGACGGTCTGAAGCACTTGAGAAAGAGTCTACCTAATACCTTGTAAGAGCAGTCAGGGTTGCTGCATGAAGCAGTTACATGTCTCAACAAAGACTTGATGGATGTCAATGTCGTTTTGTCAGTTGTCGGTTTTTCCACCGCAGCGGTCCAGGCTGAAATCTCTAAAGAACTATTGAATGGATTTCAGAGGAAGACTGATTCTCGGTGCACCAAACGCAGCCAACGTGCATCAAACCTGCTGAACTGAGGCTGAAAGCGACATACTAATCAACATCTGTGTCTGTCTCTTCAATAAGCTCTTCTGCTATTGTCCAAAGGATCCAAAACTTACCGTATCGCCACAACATGTTACACAAAAGATGGTCCTACTTACTGAAACTGGGATATGCTGTACTAATTAAACATTAGGTATCGTTCATTTGTTAATATGTATTACATCACTCACTTTTCAATTCCCTGGAAAACAGTCAAGCTTTTCTTTGCTTATTTCGATTTCTTTTTTTTTTTTCATTGTTTTCCAAAAGCAGCAAGACTTCAGGGTGAATTACTGGATACTTTATTAACTGTAAATAAATTGTTCACCAGCTATTGCTACTGTGCGTATGCTAATGTTTGTTTGTTTTTTAGCATTTTGGGCTACTCTTGAATTAAAAAATGTTTTTATACACTTTTATGAACTATCATTACAGGTTCTGATTGGTTGCTCAAGCTGTTCGGGACTTTTAGGACAGGTTTGAAATCAGGGCTCCATGATGGACATATTTAACACAAGCAAAAGACAACCCAATCCCAAGCACTTTAATGTTACAAAAAGCCTTCAAAGCTTAGCCTTGAACAAGCCAGTCAAGTCCTTTAAATGTGTATCTGACTGGCCTGCCTTCATCATGGAAATGAGATTCCATGGCTGTCGGAGTGTACAGAACCTGGCCTGTCTACTTAAATTTCAGAAGGATGATAGGATGAAGGAGAAATTCATTCATTTGCAAAGAGCAGTAGTTAAACACGGCACTTTAGATGTTGGAGGAACTCTTTGCTCTTTGTGTCTCAATAAAATTGTACTGCATCAAGTCGTTGTATGTCCTTCCAGCATTGGTGTATCAAGTACTTAAAGCTACTCATTTCCGCTTTCCGCCATTTAATAAGGGCTTTCTTTTCAACCACACGAGTCTTTTTTGCATTGGCAGTGACCTCAGCAACAGCTCTGCCTTTGAATGCAGGTACAACTGCGCTTTACCTTTTACATGCATGTCTTTTCAGTTCCACGTAAAGCAGAGAATCTTTTGAAAGGTTTCTTCTGCAGTGGTTTCAAGATGCCCACTTGAGAATTCTTATCACCATCTAATCATTTTGACAGATTAATTGATTAGAGCTTTATTTGAATGGAAACTTAACTTAAATGTCTGCAAAAGAAGAAAATATGTGCAGGCACACAATGTTGATCCGGCTAGACTTGGTATATCAATGAGGATTACCATGTCCTTGATTATTCTTTATCTTGATTTCAAAATCCTCATCCTACTTTTCTGTTCTACAATTAAAATTGGTGTGTTCCAGTGCTGTCAATTCTCTGCTCTTGAGTTCCACATTAATGACCAAATATCATACCAATAAATCTTAATTTCAAATGCTAATATTGTCCCTCCTTGTGAGTTTTTTTTTTTTTACTTCTGTTTCATGGTTAAAGTCCTCATCATCACTTTAGCGTCTGGGGGGGTTGACAACAGCACTTTTGTCATGAAAACTTCAGGATTTTCCCTTTTATGGGTGTAATCTGTTGCTTCTGCAAATTTCCAAGTGATCAAATCTTGATCCAAATATACATCTCTGGAGTTTGAAACAAGTGATTACTGCATGATATATGATTAAATAAAATGATCTTGTATGAAGACAAACAGCATTCATATGTCCATTTTTAATGCTCAGCTAAGGTTATCTCTAAGTTATAGAACTTTTTTTAAACTTTGGTATCCTTACTTCTTTGTAACAGTTATATAATCCCAACTCCAAAAAAAAAAGTTGATATCTGAAGAAAATGGTGATGATGGTGCTGTGACTCACAATCTGTAACCTCAAAGGTAGCAGGTGGAGTGCCGAAAGATGAAAGGTTCTGCAGGCAGTCTGATCAGAGACAGCCATTCCAGTGAGAGAAGAGTCATTTAAGTTAACCTGTGACTGAGCAGGTATGGGAATAGAGCTGTGAATGATAACGGGGAGGGAAGAGGTTGATTTGGGGCTTTAAATGAGAATGGACAGGAAGGTAGATGGCCTTGTTGAGCAGAGTATGCATGCTGGCAGGCCGGGGATTGTCTGAGACACAAGGGAAATACAATCGGTCAGACGCAATTCCCAAAAAGAAAGACCCCCTGAACACAAATCAGCAGTCTGAGAATGCATGTTAACACCATGGTTGACAGAACAATGTGACTGAATGAGAGACAGTGTAAAATACTGCTGGAGCTGATGAGCTGATGAGCTAATGAAGCGCAGGTGTGCCAGCTGCTGACAGCAAAGAGCAAGAAATATTCTTAAATCCATGAACACACACACAAATACAGAGACTAACAATGAAGCACTGGAGGCAGAAGGGAACGTGTTTTACAGGAACACAATAAAATAGGTTTTTACAGATCATGAGTTTTGTCAAATAGTCAAATAAATTAGCCTCTTTAGTCTTTTTTTAATAGGTCCTATATATGTCCTATAAATACTCTACAAAAAGTGCTTTAGATACTTCTTCTATTGCAATATTATCGCATTGTTACACAAAGTTGTGCTTATACATATGATATTAGAGCATATATACAGTATTATTTCATCACCAAGGCTCATGACTACAAAAGCAAAAGATAATGTTGTGACAGGTTGCTCACACTCAGACAGTTTATCCTTATGGATCACAGTCAGCACAACTGGTAGAAGATAAAAGAGTGTCGCAATGACAGCTGTGGCTGCATAGCCTGGGAATTCCCATGCTGCTTTGCGCGCGATTTCATTCACACTGTAAAGGCAGCCTGGAAACCACCGCCCTTATTTTTGCCTGAGTTAGGGAACCAATCACAGAACGGGGGGGCAGCAAGACGAGGACGACGTCTATGCGCGACACCGAAGCTTGTAGAGTGTTAATCCAACATGGCAGCGGACACAACGTTACCGTTCGATGCAGCCTTAGAAAGTGTTTTAAGTAGCTTAGAACGCAAGTTTACTTTTAAAAAAGAGCAACGTTTGGCGTTGAAAGATTTCATTGCCTCGTCGAATTTCTGTTGCTCTACATACGTCATCTGGTATAAGTGATACAATTGGCTATGAATCGCGCGCAAAGCAGCATGGGAAGAACCAGACGCCATTTGATAGACATTCGTAGCGCCCAATAAACGGCTCTAAGCATTCGTAAACCACGCCTCAAATACGAGAAAATGCACACCTAGTTCCCAGACCACCATCTCATCGAGATGTGGACGCGTCAGCCAGGCTAGTGGCTGCAGGGAATTGTGGGAGAATTCAAACAGCTCTAATCATGGCTGCCATTTAAATACTTATGAGTCATTTCACTCAGTTAGGAAGGTTCCCCAGCAAAATAGACTCTGACAGCGATGTTAGGTTCTGAAATATCTTCTATCTGAGCAGTGTTTCCAAAGTATCTTCCACTATGTATACAAGGAATAAGCAAAGCTAACCCCAACATCAATTTATCAGATATTATTAAAATTCAAATAAGATGTTGGAAACATCCATTTTATACACGCAGCATCCTGCCAAAACAAACAAGAACTCACATTGCTTCCCTTTGCCGTACTTATCACACCACAGATGTTCTCAGCAGGGTTCTCAGTTTTGCCAACATATGATAATCTAATCGCATGATACTTTGCAATTTGCTTCAGCAGTAGGAAAATAACTATTTGGAGTTTAACCCCATATCACCTCGTTATCATTTAAATGCAATTTTTTTTTTGACATCCAGCGGTTTTGCTTTATTAAATGGTCTGACGCAGAAATGTGTGCATATTTGTCACTTTCAGCTGCAATTTGTGGTACATAGCAGGATAAAATAAGACTAAGCGGAGTGTTACACCTCCTCAAACGTGTGCATGTGGCATTCTCTGTGCAGACTCAGACAATGTGTTGGTCCAACGTGAAGCCAATTCAAAACTACTGTCTGCAAGTGTTTAAGACCATAGGCTGTACAAAGATGTATAAGACCAACAGAAGTAGTCTGCCTTGTGATTCAGCAAAGGGTGCTCCTGTATCAGCTTGGTAGTAAAAGAAGCTAATGTTGCTAATTCAGTTTTTGCTACATTGTTAAAATGGAGAAAACTAGCGAGCAAAGCCCTCCTAAGAAAGCATGACACGTATTAATCTGAGAAGCAGACTTTGGAAGTATTTTAGATTTTATGCTGTAAATGATGTAGTAATGAACAAAGACAGTTCTGTTGTTGCAAACCAGCTCTTTCACTCTGCAGCGACAACAAATCGAGTCCCCTGCTACTTTGTTATCCACCCAAGTGAAGCAGCGGATTCCCCACGTACCAGTGGGTGAACATTAGCTACTGTCAGTCCCAGTAGCTTCTTTGTCAGCTGCTTGTAAAAATGCCATCACAGACAAGATAGCAAGACTTATATCAAAAGATTTGCAGCCCCTCTGTGTTGATTCAGGGGAGGGGATTAGGAACTTATGGTGCTTACGATGGATATGGAGCTACAATATACTTCACAGTTGCGTCCTGCATAGTTAAGAGCTTAGTGGAGCTGTTGCCTCGGACAGTGTGAGTTTAATGTTTGTATGTCGTTGGATATTCGAGCGCATTTGAGGAATTGAGTGTTTATTTAAAATTAATTTGAAAGTGTTTTTTGGAAAAGTAGTGCTAAGACTAACATTCTATCTGAGGGATAAAACTTTGGTAAAACTTAATAAAAAGGAAGAAAGAAATTTAAATGTAACTTTAAATTTTAGAGTGACAGTGACTTGCCACTTGTTTGCCAACAGTTTTCTTATTTTTCCATCCAGCAGACAAAAAACAGATTCAGTACTTCACAAGGACAATGTTATTAATAGGATATCATCATGGAGCATGAACGGTGCCTTGACATGTCCACCTGAATGAGCAGTAGTGCACACTGTGAGCCAACCCTTATCGCCCAACAATAGTGTTCCAGGCTTCCCTCGCAGAGGGATGAATGCAGCTGAATGGGAAGAGATCCCTGCGGCAGGATCATTACCTTCTGGAAAAACTGAAACCAGAAGCGAGATTGCTGTAACAGCAGCAGAATAATGATTTTATTGTCATTTCATGCAATATCTGTTGGTGTCATTCAGGCAACAGTTGAGACTGCATCTTTTCTTGTCTCAGTTTCATGTCCTTATGGTGAGATATCATACCACTGGTGCCGTCTTAATGTTATCATCGAGGTAATTGTTTTGTTATTAGACAAAGTCAGTGAATGATTAGTACGATAAATCATGTCATCAAGCAACAGATGTAAATATAGCAGAAATCACATAACAGACAGAGAGCTATTTGTTATTTCACCTCATCACGTTCCTAAGTGACTGAAACAGCAGCTGCAGTATGCACACCGCTCTGCACGATGTAAGCACCCAAACATTCACACATAAATGGTCCTCAAGGCTGTCACTCCGAAACAAAGCAAGCCAGGAGGCCTTCAGAGGCATGCACTGTCCCTAGCACCTCACAATATGCAGATCAAGAATGACGTGATGATTAGGACAGAAAAACTATACAAATCAACATTAACTAGATCGCACCTTGCATGGGAGCCAAATTGTGCTGCTGGCTTCTATAATCTTCTATTTGATATCTTGTTGGTGGTGTAATTTTTCCCTCTGATCAGAACTCCGGAGCATGAAAAATGAGTTGATTTATTTGAATTATGGTTAACATCAATTCCTTTAAGCTTGAATACCAAAATTAATCTTATTAGAGTTTATTCTATTACAGCTTGACTATTTTCCACGGATTTCAAAGCATTCAATACTCATTTGAGTTTTTAAAACGTTTTCGATTTCACTGATGGAAGGAAAACAAATAAGTTCAATAACTGAAGGGAATAACAGTGTCTTGTCTAGTTTTCTGACATTTTACACACTGAACAATCAATGATCTCACTTTTATACAACAAAAAACAAGTGTTAGGTTGGTTGATAAATGACAATATACTGCATATATACACATATTTTTGTAGTTTTGGCATAGGCCATTTCAAATATAACCTTACCAGAGGTTGTCTGTTTGTTTGTTCCATCATTATTGGCATAACAGTGCATGTTGGCGATGAGTCCTTCACAATAAGCATACAAAATGTTCAGTTTGGTGTCACATTTCCACAGTTCTGTACGCCATGTGAAGCAATCATTTACCGTCAAAAATCCATTCATGTCTTCACACTTTCCACTTTGTCCTATGAGAGTTCCAATAAGTTCTTTCAAATGGGATGACAGAAAGGCAACGTTCCTCTCAGCCAGTTTTATAGATAAATCTGCACTTCTTCCTTGAGTTGCTTCTTCAAATTCTTCATAATCAAATCTGATGTTTAAAATGTTTTTAATATGTCTTGCACTCATGATCATCTATAAACCATTTTGTGTACCATTATAACCCTGTTTGGCTCACAAGAGTTCATCTTTTGTAACATCAGTTGTGCACATTTGGCCCTTTCGGGTTCACTTTGGTTGTTACTTAAAGCTCAGAAATCCCTTCATATATTTAGTTCAGTTTGTAGGCTAATATGTGATGATTACACTTGGTGATATCAACACGAGGTCACCGGTGCTGTGACATGAGGTTCACTGTTGATTTGTACACATACAAAGAGTTCTTATAGTTTATGATGACAACACCAAAAGGAGACAAACAACTCAGGACGTGTCTGTTTTCTAGCTGAGTGCTTAAATATGCTCCTGTTCTGATTTACTCCCAGTGGATTAATCAATTACATTTGTAAAGCACTTTTCATTTCATACAGAATCTCAAAGTGCTATGCTGATGGTGGCAGACTACTGGATTGTAGCCACAGCTGCCCTGGGGCACACTGACAGAGGCGAGGCTGCCATGCACCGGCGCCCCCTCCGACCACCACCAGCAGATGGTCAACCTAACATGCATGATTTTTTTGGACAGTGGGAGGAAGCCGGAGTACCCGGAGAGAACCCACGCATACACGGGGAGAACATGCAAACTCCACACAGAAAGGCCCCAGCTGGGTGTTGAACCTGGAACCTTCTTGCTGTGAGGCAACAGTGCTAACCACCACACCACCGTGCAGCCTAATTGTAATGCTGGTTGTTTTTCTGATCAGTCGTGCATCTCTATCTTTATATATTTTTTTCTCTCTGCTACACTTGAAGACTGTAGATGAACACCAGAAGCACTGACCTGACAGAAGTGGCTGTTTGAGACGTTGTGTCCTATGACATGGGGTGTTTTGACACGCATTATACGCTCTGGCTTGAGGACATAACAGCTCTGGTCTTATAGAAAATGAAAGATGTCACAAAGTTAGATTAAACTGGGTTGCATGGTAGGGTGGTGGTGGTAGTCACTGCAATCACAGCAAAGCCCCCTACACTCTTCTGTGTGTATCCTCCAGCTTTCTCCCACAGTCTAATAACTTTCTAATACATTCATTGGATATTCCAAATCGACCATAGGAGTCAACATGTTTAGTTGTATATCCTGTGTGTCTCTGTGTTGGCACTGTTATGAACTTGTGGCAGGTGGAGGGTGTACCCTGCCTCTCGCCTGACTGGCAGCTGGGATAGGCTCAAGCCCCCCCTGAGACCCTCAGATGAGGTGGGTTTAGAAAATGGATCAAACTACAATATAAATACATATAAAAAAAAAAATTGCTTCAGCATTTCCTAAGTTTGTTTGGGACATGTATGCCTTTTATTTTACCAACAGGCTAAGGTAAGGTAAGGTGACTTTTATTTATACCCAAAGGTAGATTTGCCCTCTGCTTTTAACCCATCCAGGTTGGCACCTGCTGACACACACATGCACAGGGTCACACACTCAGAGACAGATGCCAACCTGGAGCAGTGGGCAGCCATGAATAAATAATAATAATAATAATTTTATTTATAAAGCACATTTTCATGCATAGAATGCAGCTCAAAGTGCTCTAACAATAAAAGAATTAAAAAAAACAAATTAAAAGCAACAAAGAATAGAGCACAGTGACACAAGAAATAAGGTTAAAAAAAAAAAAAAAAGGTAATGAAAATTAAAATCAAACTTATTAAAATAAATATTTAAAAACCAATACAGAGATTAAACAAATTTCACACAAATTGACTAAAAAACAACGGGGAACAGAAAAAAAAAGAGTGTTGATAGACGAATGACGGCAGCTAAGGGAATGCAAGTGTAAAAAGATGTGTTTTGAGCTGTTTCTTAAAAGTGTCCACAGAGGGGGCTGTTCTAATATGCAAGGGGAGGGAATTCCATTTTTTGGGTGCGTAAAACTCAAATGCGGCTTCACCAATCTTTTTTGGTGGGGGAGGTGGAATTTTCAGGAGTTTGGAGTCAGCTGACCTGAGGGAACAGGTAGGGGTGTAAAAGGACAGTATGTCAGAGATGTATGGAGGGGCGAGACCGGGGAGCATGGGGGTACGGTGCCTTGCTCAAGGGCACCTCAGCTGTGACAAGGAGGTGGACTGACACCCCTCCAGCTATCAGTTCCACCAATCTTCTTCTTTGAGTGGCGAGAGTGGGAATCGAACCGCCAACCTTCCGATTATTGGACGACCGACTCTAACCACTGAGCCACGGCCACCCTACATGAAAAATGTGGATGTGGTTTTACCTGCTGATGAAGTTGCAAAGCTTGAGATGTTCACTTCATACCTGTTCAACATTCTAAAAGTTGTTTCATACTCTTGTGACATTTGGATGATTTAGATGCTCCAATAATTAGTTGTCCCCAAAAAGGACCAGTGGAATTTGCACTGGTATCATATATATCTCCTGATTCTTGATAGGAACAAGTAAGTATCAACAGTAGGGTTGGGCAAGTTAATGTGTTTATTATTGCGTTAACTCGTTAATTATTTGACGCCGATAAATATTTTATCGCGCATTAATTCAGATTTTTTTTGGGGGGGGGGCTTTTGTTCCTTTAATGGATAGGACAGTTCAGAAAGACAGGAAGCAGGGGGCAGAGAGAGGGGGAACGACACGCAACACAGGGCCGTCCAATGCAGGACTCAAACTGGGGCCAGCTGCAGCGAGGACTATAGCCTCTTGCACATGGGGCACCTGCTCAACCCACTACGCCACGGACCACCCCTTATTATTTTATTATTGTAAAAGTCTGTTGCTCACAGGCTTTTATTTTGTAAAAGTCTGTTGCTGTCTGCTGGAAAAGAAAGTAATCGGCGGATCCACCAAACATGGAGAAGGGTACGGAACTTTTACTCGGCCATTTTCATTTTAAAGTTCTTCCAGACGGCGGAGTCGACAGAACCAAAGTCATCTGTAAACACTGCCAAGTTGAATTGTCTTCTCAGCGTAGTAGTTCCAGTCTAAAATATCAGTTAAAGGCAAAACACACAACTGATTGCAGCAAGTCATTCAAGGAAACAGACAGTGGAGCGAGGCTTCTACATAAAAACCACAGAAAGATGCTGATGTTAAAAGTGTGTTTGCGCAACAAATGTTATGGCACTTTCATTCATATGGCAGCACATTTAAAATAAAACTAAATGCTAAAAGCTATACACTTTGGATTCATTTTTGGATTTTGCGTACAAATGCAATTAATCAGGGAAATCGTGTGATTAATTAGATAAAAAATTTTAATCGTCGCTCAGCCCTAATCAATAGAAAATGAGAGCTTAAGCCTAACCAACCCGTCCAATGCAGGGAACTGCAGCACATTGAAAATGATAAAAAAAAATAAGGCTGCAGATCAGCAGTCCCACTGTGGAAGTTTTCTCGAAAGAGCAGCTCTACCGCCATTGTTTCCAGTAACTGAACGTGGACTATAGATGGTCTATGACTCAGTTCAAGAAGGGCATTTCGTGTCCTTTGTGTTCATCATGACAAAGCTTCTGATTGACCTGCCAGAGTGCCATCCTCACTTAATGGCTCATTAGTAAAAGGTAATGCTTATTTGACGTACATTTATTCACCAGTCTGCTGCTATCTCTGTCTGTCTGTAATGTGTCCAGCATCATGGATGAAACCTTTATGGTAACTGAAACAAATTTCTGATTTGATTGTGGATTTTTCTGGACTAACGGGCAGTCCAACTGGGAATAACTCTGCTGTTTGGAGTCCCCTGCCATCAGGATGTTTTAGATTCAGTAATAAGTTTAAGAAATGATTAATAGAGGCAGAAAAAAAGTTAAATAGATTAAACACAGCTGAGGAAACTGTTTTATGTTGCTCTGGAGTCTTCTTCTTCTATGAAAGACAAGGACTTCTGACAGGCTGTGGACACAGCTTAGACTTTAATAATATGAGCTTGCATTTTACCCTGAGAAGTAGGGCGGCTGTAACAAGTGTTATACAACAGAGAAAAACGCCTTAGATGATGATTTCATGATCGCCTTTCTGAAGCAGTTGATCGCCCAGAGCAAAAAGACCTCCAATTTCTCTCGCTATAGAAGAAGGGATGAGCATTAACTGCCTCAAATCGAGGCAAGAGGGACACCCAAGTGGAAAATTGCCCATGTTTTGCTCATCCACTTGTGCTCGACTGCATGAGATAGGAGGTTTTTCTTTTTGTGTGTCTCCTCATGGCAGAGGGAAGCACAAAGAAGCCCAAACATAAACAGAGCAGCGGCAGCAACAAGCCAGCATCTTTCTCCTCACCTCTTGCCTGGCCTGAAGAGGCAAACTGTAACACATGCAAACAAAAGGGCAGAGCCATTATCAGTCTCTGCCAGCCAAATGTGAGACAACAGGGCAAATGTTCAATCTGAAAGAAAAATGCCAAAATAGGAGCACAGCTGCAGGTGTGGGGAGTAAGAGACAGGTTAAGTGATACAGACGGAAGACGAGAGATAAGGACGTAGTGTAATGAGATATGTTAAAACTCATTATAGGTTAATAAAGTGGCTTAAGATTAAATTAAAATGAAATTTTATCTTCTTAAATGAAAAACTCTACATTTTACATTTGGATATAAAATCAAAAGTCAAACTTTTCACAAAATTCACCTTTTGAAATAGAAAATACCGCATGTTTTACCTCTTGCATTTAATGCTAAAGATATTCGTTACTTGTGATTAAAGGCAACTGAACAACAGATCTTCAATGGTGAATTGTGCCTCTGATATACACAGTCTCATGAGGCAGAACTTGAGTAAACAGTCACAAACTTTCTGATGTCGATAGCTGTGGACTGTCACTCGTAAAAGTTTTCTATTTAATTACTCCTAACAGAGGCGTATAATTAATATGTTGATTAATTAAGGCTTATGATGACTGTGTTTTTTCATGCAGTAATTTGGACCGAGCACAATTTCTTCAGTCTCAGAGGAGGAAGCTCACTTTTCTATCCAAGTCAGCTGAAGCTTAAAGTCATCAGCTTCTTTCTCACATGTGCAGGCGAGTGTATGGAAATACTGCATGTGGAAATGTATGCAGGGAGGGGGCATGTATACAGATGTTTTGCTGGAAAAAGCTGCATTCATCTTCCTGTTGCTGTCTTTTTTTTTAATCTCAGGTTTGGAACACCTGGGTGTGTTCTGTTTTCTGAGTTACAGCATTGAATGGATGTCATGTCCCATGTGGTATTTTTGTGTTTTTCTGGTTTTGTCTGTTTAGTTTCCTTAGTCCAGCCTTCCCAGTTCCTCACCTTTCCTCAGTTCCCTCCTGCCGGTCGTCAGCTCTTTTTTCCTCTGTGCATAAATGATCATAACACAAGTCACAATTTATTAAGGGTCTATAAGATAAGAATTCTGGTTATTTTACATGTTGGGCTGACAGCTGAGGCTATGCAATTCCTTCAAATTTACTTTTAACAATGAGTTAATCAGTGCAGCATATAGTGTTGAAAGTTCAACTAAGGTCTACCCAGCAAGATTTGTATGTAGTATGTTATGGTTTGAAATTTCCACATAGTGAAACATGTTTTCCACTGTGTGGAAAAGTGCAGGCTACAATGAGCCTGTCAAAGTAAAGCGTGACTGTACAAGCCTGGTGTCAGAAATCCTTCACATGAACACAGCTAATTGTGAGGTAGTGGAGGGATACACCATGTTGAAATTCAGAGTTCACCATTGAAAATGGCAAGCTTCCCCTCCGATGAGTGAAACTCATAAGAAAGTTGTGTTCCTGTCTGAGACCATTGGACAAGCCTGGACAATTTCCAGGGTGATGACAACACTACCGCTTCTGTAAAAAGGAATGATGAGCTGCTGTTTTGGAGCTTTCAGGTGTATTAACACAAAGATAAGGAGAAAAACATTAACAATAAGTTCACAGAAGTAATTGTTGCTGCCCATCAATTTGGGAAGGGTATTAAGGCCATTTCCTATTTGGAATCCATCATTCTAAAGTGAGGAACATTATTCACAAGTGGAAAACATTCAAGACAGCTTTCAATCTTCATGACAGTTCAACTAGAAAAAGACTGAACAAGTATGGCTTGTTTGGAAGGGTTGCAGGAGAAAGCCTCTTCTCTCTAAAAACAACATGGCAGCGCAGCTTAGGTTTCTATTTGCAAAAACAGGAACAGGTTCTGGATCAATGTCCTTTGGACAGATGAGACCAAGGTGGTGGAGTTTGATCACAATGCACAGCACCACTTTTGGAGAAAATCAAAAATCATCACACAGCATATCAGCACAAACACCTGATGGAGGCCTGATGATTTGGGCTTGTTCTGCAGCCACAGAGTCCACCATGAACTCCTCTGTGAAAGTATTCTAGAGTCGAATGTGAAGCCATCTGTCCGACAGCTAAAGCTTGGCTGAAACTGAGTCATCAACAGAACAATGATCCAATGATCCAATAATCAAGGTGCTATAATGGTCCAGTCAAAGTCAATAAACCCAATTGACGCCTGGATTTCAGCTGGGTTTAAATGCTCCACTGAAACTCATGAAGGTTGTAACAAATGTATTTCTAATTGTGATATGAGATTGAACTGAGTGCAGATTCCCTTACAGAGCTGCCTCTCTTTAGCTGACCAAATCCTGACTTTAGACTGGAAAGAAAATGAAGCAATATATTGTATACATGCATATAAAAGTAATACAGAGGTATTATCAGGAGTGTAAAGTTAGTTTATTATGAGCTGATATTTTCATAGTGTTCCCACTCTCACAAACTCTCTGAAACTGTCGCTTCTTTCATAATGTTGCATCAGATATGTTGAAGCTCACGATTGTTTGACTTTAGACGTCAATAGAAATTCACAGAGCAGTTTTGAGTCTTATTCTCAAAGAGTCTAAATCTTTTCCCAAATGTCAAATGGATTTATTCTTATACCTCAAAACACACTTATATAAATCCTTGCTCAGAGGACATTCTATAGCATCATTCTGCGTTGGAGCTTCTTTAGGAAGCACAAAGCCTCTCATTGACAATTTACTTTAAATATGAATTTGGCTTGGCTATAAATGAGGTACTCACAATAATAAAATAATTTTGCTTTGGTTTAGCTTCACTCGGTCAGCATACCTTAATCAAAATGCTGCCACAACATCTGCCTTCAGGTGTGATGATGCCGCTGTCAGTGTTACTGCTCCTGTCCCGTTTTCCCTCTCCTCAGGAACAGAACAGGTTCTCCCTGACTCTTGCATGAATTGCACTGCCCGATGTCTTGAGATTAGTCATGTAAAATTTTAAATTATGCAGCAAGATTCCTCACGCAGAAGATGCCAGAAATGGCATATATTAAAATTCGATTCAAAGGTATTTTCAAATAAAAATCTGAATTGGTTGAGAAATTATTGAATGCAATGCTGGGGTTTGCCCACATGCATGTGAAAACTGCCCAATATTAATTCAATTGTTTTTTTTTTGTGACACTGCTAGGATTTCACACTGCGGACAAACACCACTGTAACACAATCTGGAGTGAGACTGGATTGCTACTGCAGTGTAAAGGGGTCAATCACAGTATGCTGACAGAAACCAAATGGAGTTCAAGCACAGTGCAGCACCTGAATGGTGAACATTTATAATGGAGTAATCTTGAAGATCTTCTTTAAAAAAAAAAAAAAAAAGCCCTTGAGTGCCATTTGAATTTAAAGAGTTGATAACTGGCTTCATAAACATGAAGTAATTGTGAATTCTTTGCATCACCTGCAGGCCAACATTTGAGTCAAAAATACTCTGCAGCACTTCGTAACACTTTAATTAACTCTAGTCAATGCAGTATGCATCAATATTATCTTAAAATACCTCAATACTTGAATTGGCCTCACATCTCACATGAGCTAATTGTTGATGTGGTGCAGGCTCTCACACGAGGATGTGAACAACAATACTGAGATGCCCTAACAGTAGAAATTTTTAATCCTACCTGACACTTGACATGAAGAAAACTCCACTTTTAAAAATATTTTAATCATAAAAGATTAAGCAGGAACATTCTTTACAAAGCTGGTTCTTAAAGCAACCACTGATGCATTGTAGCTGAGTTACAGAAAACAACTCTGTCAAACTTTATTTTCCAGTTTTGAGATTCTGCTTTTCACTTTGTTCATGTTTGTTTTTGTCTCAGTGGAAAAGTAAACTTACAAACCACTGCAGTGGGTTTAAAAAGGGAGGACTGAGCATGTTGTGCAGTTGTGGTTCGCAGAACTGTTTTGTGGCAAGTGCGTCTAGAGAATTGTACCATAGAAAAAACGAGCTGCAAAACTTAGCCCACAGTTGTTGTTAACCCTGTGAGATCATATCATCTTCTCTTTATGTAGACTCCAACACTGTCAGGCTTGGAGTTAGAATGAATTTTGCTCCCTTATTCAGACAAATATGTCAGTGGAAATATGATTTTCAAATTTATATCTGCTCCTCATTTGTTTTAAATCAGATTAAAATGCAAAATCTAGGATTGAATATATATATCAGCCTGGACATTTTAGTCTGGCATTCAGGTACTTTCTCTCTTTGGTAAAATGTTTCATTAATCTTTAAGCTTGTCAAATTTGCCTGAAGGTTTCCAACGGCTGCAGAGTAATTTAGGAGTAGAAACTTAGAAGTTGCGTGTTGCAATCGGATTTCGACTGGAATTTATGTAAAGTTCTGCTCAAAAGAAGAATAAGACTGTTTTGCATTTTTTTTTTTTTTAAAAGCTCTCCAACCACCGCACTGACCTGTGGATCAGAATAGACTTATAAACAGCTAATTATGGTATTTATTAAAAAAATATGTGTTTGTCTGATTTTGTTGAAATCTCAAATATAAATACAAAGTCACATTATGTCAATCAAATTGACATATTTTCTGTTATTAAAGTTTTTGGAACAGATTGGGTTTTCTGTGATTTGCTGTGTCAGGGATACGTACATATGAGAGGTAGCACACTGGTATTTGTAACAAACCAAACCAGCGAGCTCTGATGATGTTAATTGTGAATAGATATGTCTAAGTTGGTGTCTTCCTGTTTTTGTCAAATAGAAGCAACTTGGCTCCTCCAGAACTGTTGTTCAACCGAAATGTGACTAAAACACATTTTTGTCATAACGGACTAAATTTAGAATATAGGTACTAAAATGACCAGTCAATCAGCTGAGCAGATGCCTGTCCACATATGGTGGTCACGTCTGTCCAGGTAGAGACCCGACGGCAGAACCAGAACCTGCCGGAGGGATTTTGGATCCCATCTGGTCTCAGATTCCCTTGAGGAAAGGGGGCAGCTGTGGGACACTGGGTAACAACCACATACATGAATGTAAGTGCTGCTGAAAGATTGAGTCTAATTCAGTCTGGCAAACATTTCTGTGTTGAACACAGAGTTCAGCCTTGAGAGTTTTCAAGGAGTTCCATCTCCGAATATCTTTTTCAGCCGTTAGGATTTCAGGTTAGTAAAACAGGATTATCGCTCAGCAAATTCACATGAAATGTGAATCAACCCTTTGTTATTCTGTTTTTAGGTGACAGTGTTTGCTCTGATCTCGCTGTTCATTGCAATTTTTTTTTTCAGGTTCTCTGCTAATTAACCGTCTGTTTGGTTCTTGACTCGTTTCTTCTGCACTGATCCACAGCAGTGACGACAAAGTTCCCAGCAGGAATAAGAACACTCCGACTCACATGGGAAGGATTAGATGAACCCAAATGAGGATTGTCCTGCTGGTTTATTTGCATGTATCGTGTTGTTAATCTAGAATCTAGTCACTATCACGTGTGCTGCAGTTTGATAGTGGTAATAAATTAAGGAAAGGTTTGCTTTCTTAGCACATTTCAAACTCAGCGGCAGTTTTATGTGAGTGGATTATTGAATGGACCCACAAGCAATTGCAAAAAGGCACTAAGTTCACACACCAGATGGTTTGTTGCACAGATTCTCTTATAATTGGGATCTCATAAGTATGACAAGAATCCAGCTGCCTGACTAGATAACGGAAGTCCAGTGGGTAAAAGTGATATTTCAGATTTAAAAGTGCCTGATGTATTATGACTACATCAGTTAAAGTCCCACCATGGCGAGTTGATATGTTGGCTCACAGTACAAAATGGAAAAGTTTACAATCAAGGCTCAAAAATTGCTGAATTACTATACTTAATTAGCTCTATTAGATCTGCCTCTTACAATCATAACATTTCTACATTCTTCATTATGTAAAACTGTCATGTATCTTCAAAGAAAATGTTGAATTACATTTTAAAAGAGGATCACATGCCTTTGTTTTTCTTTGCAATTTGTAATTCGCATTTATTTGGTATTTGATACCGAACAACCAAAACGTGTTAGAAGAATGTTTATAAGGTGGTAAAGAGCTGGATGAATGAATGGAAACTGTTATACTAACTGAGCAAGAATGAGCCCATCAGACCCAATTTTGCCTAAAGACTTTTTACTTTTTCAATTGCTGTTGCGGTTAGTTAGGGCACGACATTGAAATAATACATGGTAACAGTTTGGCATCACATCTAATGACCCTTCCCCTGTGCCAAACAACAGGTAATTTAAAATGCTACCATCGTGTAGTTTATGGGTCTTATACCTTTTAACATGTGGACAAACCTACCTGTTACATCTTTTCTCATGAAACCGAGGTAACTACAGAGATATAAAGTGACTAGGGGTTACAAAACAAGTGTCATGATGTGATGTGAAATACAAAATGACCACAAAGAAAAACAAATAATGTCAAAAAACACTCTTAAAAGATGCCACCCCACCCCCTGTGGAAAGTGGGCAGCCCCCTGACACCAGGGCCGAGACCCCATCACCCAACCCACGCCAGAGTAGCCCGGTTGCCTGACCCAGAGCCAGCAGCCATGGGCGTAAGCCCCTCCAGGGACCCCACCCACCTCTGCATGACAGCACCATCCGCAGACCACCAGAACCTTAACTAAGCCAGACACATAGCTCCCCCCCGAACGACTGACGCAGCCTCCCACAACATTTTAATTCTCTTATTTCTTATCCTTTTGCAGATTTATTCTCTCATTATTTCCACAGATGCCTTCACAGTACACGATGTGCTCTGACACATAAAAACAACAATAGATTTGTGACTAAACATCCCATGGGTTTTGGTCTTTGCTCCACTGTTACAGCTGTTGCAGGCAAGAGCCACAAAACCCAAGATGTGCCTCACATAGACAACAAAGAAAAAGTCAAGCTGACAAGCGAAGACATCAGGTCCCAGTAATCAAAAGGGCAACAGCAACCATCTGAGGAGAGAGACAGGGAAATACAATCAGGATGTGACAAAAGCCTGGCTGACTCAAATGGATGTAGCGATGGATTGGTTTGTTATAGAAGCTCGTGTCAATGTGGCAATAATGGCTCTGAGCGGCTCATGTTGTTTTCATATCAAAAACTGACCTTTCAGTATCAGTGATGAGATTCCAGGCAACTGCAACCAAATTCCAGTGTGGTATAATGCCAATTGTCTTTAATATTGCATTGGCCAAAAAACATGCGATGACCCAGATTATAAAATGATCTCTGTTTCCCAGCATCAATTTTGTGGACACTTTGAAACTTGTTCTGTTAAGGAATTTAATGGAGAAAACTCTTAAAGAGAAAACGCTCTTTAATGAAATTAAATACAGTAAAACCCACATCACTGTGCCCTGTCTATCATTCTTACTTTCACTGTCAGGAAGCTCAAACAAGGCAGCAAAATATACTCACGAGGAGCATTTAACAAAATGTCATGAGAAAGGTTTAACTCTGCTTTTTCCTGTGGAATCCCAGATCAGTGGTTTAATCTTTAGGGCTTTCAAGTCCTCAAGTTTTGTTTGTACAAAGAGAGTAACAATGACACTGTTTGGACTGGATACAGAGTGTGAAGCATGTGTCTTTTTTTAGTGACTCATACTGGCGAAAAGGCAAAACCAGATGGTGCTCAATTCTACATTATAAGATCTCAGCATTAGTGGTGCTAGCCTGTCGTCACCCTTTATCCCTTCTTGATTGTGCCTTGTTTCTTTAAAAACAGAGCAGCTGGAGTTAAGTATTGAATTCCACCCTCTCATCCACTTGAGTTTCTAAAATGATCTTATTATTTTTCCTCTTGTACTTTTACTCCTTCTTTTCCTCATTCTAATGACACAATCACAGCAAGGTGGTGTTTTTCAATATCATTAATATTTTCTTTTTTCTGGTTTGAATCCCTGCCTCGGGCCTTTCTGTGTGGAGTTTGCATGTTCTCCCCGTGCAAGCGTAGCCTGGCTGACGCGTCCACATCTCGATGAGATGGTGGTCTGGGAACTAGGAGTGCATTTTCTCGTATTTGAGGCGTGGTTTACGAATGCCTAGAGCCGTTTATTGGGAGCTACAAATGTCTATCAAATGGCGTCTGGTTCTTCCCATGCTGCTTTGCGATTCATAGCCAATTGTATCACTTATAGATGACGTATGTAGAGCGACAGAAATTCGACGAGCAAATACATCCTTCTTGGCAATGAAATCTTTCAACGCCAAACGTTGCTCTTTTTTCAAAGTAAACTTGCGTTCTAAGCTACTTAAAACACTTTCTAAGGCTGCATCGAACGGTAACGTTGTGTCCGCTGCCATGTTGGATTGACACTAACGCAAAAATAAGGGCGGTGGTTTCCAGGCTGCCTTTGCAGTGTGAATTAAATCACGCGCAAAGCAGCATGGGAAGTCCCAGGCTAGTGTAATCGTGGGTCCTCTCCGGATACTCCAGTCTCCTCCCAACATCCAAAAACATGCATGTTGGGTTAATTGGTGAGTCTAAATTGCCCCTTGGAGTGACTGTGAGTGTGCATACTTGTTTGTCTCTGTGCTGCCCTGTGATGGGCTGGTGACCCATCCAAGGTGTGCCCTGCTTCTCTCAGCTGGGATAGGCTCCAGCACCCCCCCTGCAACCCTAAATTAGGTTCAAATGGATGGATGAAAAACGGTGCGGCAGCCACCTCTTCGAACTAATGTAAGACAAGAAGATTGAACATGCTGGCATGATGCACTATTTCACATTCTCACAGGGTTTAGTGCAGGTATCTGAGTAATCACACCTCATTTCCTCATTGTGCGGCTCAATTCCCTCTTTGCATCATTATATATTGAGAGTATGTTTGTTTTGCACAGTAAACCCAATTTTCCTGTGTTGTCACGATGACTGCTGCTGCTCTCATGTTTACTAATCCTCTCAGAGGTATGCTTGGATGAATATGTTGTTGATTAGGTCAGATGGAAAGTTGTCCCGGATCCCTAATGCATTTAGCAAGCTGCCTGTTTCAGACACTTAAGATGCTGGAAAACAAATGATTCACGTAAAAGTCATCATTTTCAACCACATAAATGTCCCTATAGAAAAGAATTTGATGTTTAAGACCAAGATAACTGCCTTCAAGTTAGGCGACAGGCAAACCTACAATGAAGCACAAGGGAAATTGCTGAAGGGCATCAGGGAAGCAAAACGGGAGTACAAGCAGTGCATTGAGAGCCAGTTTAACAACAACAGCTCCTGCAACATGTTGACATTACAACACAAACAAGCTGCAGGCACAGGCAAATGACGCCACACTGCCCGATGTATTAAAGCAATTATTTCGCCCAATTTGACATCACGAGAGGTGGAGCTGCTCCAACAGTCAAACCAGCCGCTCATCCTCCAGCAACATCAGGTGAGGAAAGTGCTGAAGGGCGTTGACATCCACAAGGAAGCTGGCCCAGATGGAGAACCAGGCCGGGTCTTGAAGGTGTGTGCCGATCGGCTGACTGACGTCCCGACATGCTTCAAATCTTCTACCACCATCCCTGTGCCCAGAAAATCTGCTTTGAAGTGCCTGAATGACTTTCAGCCTGTAGCTCTGACACTGATTGTCATGAAATGTCAATCAGCCCTCTGCCTGCAGTTTCATGGGAATCTCAGTTGGAAAAGACAGACCGTCCTCCCAAAAAACATGCTCAAGGGTTGTTTGTTCACACAGGCAACAATGATTTGTTATCACGTTCAAAGAGTACGCAACCTCTTGTTGTTGTGAGAGCAACTGCATGTCAAGTGTAAAGGTGGCATCCATAAAGGACCGGCTTATACCTTCAGAGGTATACGTCCGTGGCCCTCTGTACAGACTCCGTGTGACTCAAAAAGTCTAGATGTCAAACTCACATCTCATGATAGAAAGTTTTGAGCATATTTTATTCATTTCTATCAGTGTTTCAATGAGAGTTTATTAACATTCCTCTTTCTATGCTGATTTAGAGGATTGTCTGTTAAAGATAACAATAATTTGCATGGCATGGCTCCAAGATTATTGGAGCCCAGCAAGAAGACCCGAGCTCTCTACAGGAGAAAAGAGCTGCCCAGAAGGCTATAATTATTATTAGCCAACCTGACCATGTACTGACGAGGGAATTCTCCCTCTGGTCGGTGCTTTTATGCTCCTTCTCGCAGAACAAATATATATATATATATGTGTGAATTCTTTAATTCCCACTCCATCAAACTACTGAATGCTAAGGGTTGCAGTTTGTAACAATGACGTTTTATTTTAATTATCCTTTCGGTGCTTTAGGTGCGACGAGCTGGTCATGGACATTTTTTTTTGTTCTTGGCAAGTAGGTAACAGAAAAATTAGAGGTTACATAAAACAAACAATAAACAGTTCCAAAAACATACATCAACTTAGGTAAGATGGAAGGTGTCAATATACGTGGTTTGAATGGTGAAAATGGAAACATGTGGGGTACTGAGGATATCTGTGTATAAAATGGGATTGAAGGCAGGTGAAAGCATAACAGGGCTCAGATAGGAACAATGGAACAAAAAAACACCTGTCGTATCTTGCAATGCTCATTTTATCAGTGTAGTCTTCATTGTTTCTTCCTTTTGTCGCATTTTGTTATTTTTATTTACAGCCTAGCTTGTAACCTGTATTGAACCCAGGGAGACGATATCTCTTTGGTCATCTGCCTGCCTCCTCATTCACTTCTCTCATCACACTCGGCACTCCGCTCTCAATTCTTTGCCTGCTGGCTTCCCTCCTGCCTCATCACCCGCTCTGCCATTCTAATGCCTCGGGAAAACTTGCACAATAAACTTATTTTAGCAACACAAACATACTTTGGATTGAACTGTGATATAATCACCAGCATTTTCTACTGAACTTCGGATGTCTTTTGTCTCAGTGAACAATCAAATAATTAATTTGCAGTTTAGGATCTAACTCCATGATTTATGAGGGGCGAGTGTTGTCAAACCCAACATGGTCTAGGCCTTTAAAAAAATACTGAATTATTAATTAATGAATCTTTCACTGATGCATAAAAAAAGCTTATACGCTTGCTTGAGATGATTTTAGCCTGTTTTGAAGATGACTTGATGCACATGAAAGCGGATGGAGACAACTTTGTGTATCTGACCTGGCAAAGATCAAAATGATCTTACTCACCAGCTGTTTCTGCTTTGGGCCCACACATGAAGTGACATGACTGGCCAGCATTTTCCCCGAATATCACAAATGTCCCCAGAGTAGCATGAGTAACAAAAGTAATTCCTAAAGAAGAGCTCTGTTCATTTTTCTTCTTCTGCATGTCGACTACAGTTGTTTTTTTTCAGTTTAGAAGATGTATTTCAGTAGAAGAAATACTTTTCTTAGCTTTGTTGTCTGCACTGACACTTCCTGGTGACAATATACAGATTCAATCTTCAAACCTCTCAATGGAAATGTGTCTGAATCACTGTTCTTTTTTTGGGCCTTTTCAAAAGAAAGCTTCAGATTTTGCTTCATGAAATGATTCCTGGCTGCTGAAAGTCATTTCATGTAGTCAGAAAGCGATAAACTCTTAAAACAGATGACTCAATTTTGCACAGAGCAAACTACCTGGTTAAATATGTACAACATGCACTGGCTGGAACTGCATATAAAAGAAGGTAAATGCATGTTCTGGGTCCTGGTGAGGGTTTAGGGTGGGATGTTTTTTGAGGTTAGGTTAAGATTAGTGTTAAAGTTTGGGTTTGAGTGTCCACATCGAGCTCACACAAAGATAATGTGTGTGTTCCTGGCTTCACCCCCAACATGTGGCAGATGCAGGAAACAAGTTTTGGGGTAAACAGGTGCATTAAGCTGATCAGAGCATGGCTCGAGAGTCTGGGAATCTAAAGTGTTTACAGTACGCGTGTGTGTCAATGTGGTCAAGTCACTGTTAAATTTGTAGACTTCACAGTGTGTTTGTGTGGGTTTAGTTTGTCTTTTCTCCCCAAACTCCCCTCCTTCTTCTCCTCCTGCTTATGCGCTACCCTTTTCAGTTTTTTCTCAGCATCTCTTTTATCAAATCAACCCTCCTGTGCGCAGCTCTGTTCTCGTGGGAGCTCATTTTCTGCCCTCTATTTCCACTTACTTTTCTTAAATCAGTTATTTTCTTATGTCTTTGCTTTTGAAAGAAAACGCACTTGGCTGGGAACAAGGCTGTCTCTGAGACTTTTCACTGCGTTTCAGCGCATTCTCTTGCTTTTAAAATTGGCAAAATGAAAATAGTCACAATCAGGATCCTCGTCAACTCTTTGTCTCTGAATCCTAACTACTTAGGAAAGAAATTGGAGCCAAACGGTTTCACAACAGGACAAGCAATTGTTTCTGCAAACTTTAGCAAATAAAGTATTTATATTCTTTATCTTCAGTCTAATTTTGTGTTTCAACAGATTTTACACTTATATCACAAACCATAGGCTGCAACATCTGGCTCTATAGTGTTCTGGCTTCTTCAGATTTATTCCTTTCCCAGTCAGGGAAGAGTCTAATAAAGCAGGTTTGTTTTAAAATGCAAAGACTGGTGCTGTATCTAGAGGCCCAGAAACACATTAGTGCGTTGTCATCAGTCATGTTGCAGTCTTTCTCATAATCTGTGGCTGGCCTGCCAAACTCAAAGTGCATTTTTAACTTTTAAAAAGGAGACGTACTCAAGTCCAACCAGACGTGTGCAGACTTGAGGAAGAGTTGGCTCGTTCCAAAATGGAGTCAACTAAAAGAAATCTAAATAGAGAGGTCACACATCTGGCATCCCAAAAGGCTGCATATGCTCGTTCCAACTGTTCCATAATATTAGTGCATTAGTATTTGAATATATAAGCACTGTGTCTTTAAAATTGGTACATTTTTGGATCCTCTTTTCTGTACATTTGAAAAAACAATTGTGTGCCCCTTCGAAATTACCATCACACCTACCGACAGTTTAGAATGAACTCTAACATGCTCGATTTGGAGAAAGCTAATAACTGTCAGGAGTGATTTTAAACAGTTCAAATTGAACGAAGTCCCACTGTTCTTAGCTGATGGACTGTTTTTATACCTCACATGGTACTCTTCTGAGAACTGTGATTTGCTAACAGAGAAGAAACCCCTTTTTTTTCTGTATGCATGATGGGAAAGAGTATTGGTGTAATAATTATATTTTCAGATTTAGTGTTCAACTTCTGTAACTAAAATCACTGGCAAATATGTTTTAGAGCATAATACCATGCACACTCCAGTCCGTTTAGATCAACTCAGTTATGAGTGTTTTCAGCTCTAACGTAAAAGACGGCAACATTATGTTCGGGATAGTGGAAGCGACATGACATTTGGACAAACCGGCACAAACCGTTTTTAAGCAATAACAGTGTATTCTCCACTCATTATACACCAGCGCTCTGAAATAGATGTGCTTAAAAGTTGAGCTTTCTCCCAAACACACAACTTCAAAACAAATCAGAAATGTGAGGTCAGACCACTACAATTGTGAGTTTACTACAGACTATGCCACACAAAGTAAAAGTAAAAATGTTTCAATTTTTTTTATATTTTGTTCACTTGTCTTGTCAAATAGCTGCAGTTGGCTACCGTGTATTCATTTATGTCCTTGTCAATGTTAATATATCACACAGATTGCTTTTATAATGTACGTCCAAGACTGTTCACACACACATGCATTCATACAGCATTTCTTATTCTATGTATGCAGCACTTTTCATCATATACACACTAATGATGAATTCCAGGTTCAGTATCTTGCCCATGGACAATCAGACTGGGGAAACTGGGGCAGCCCAAAAGTATTTATGTGTATATTAAACAATTCCGGGTTATGCATCACTGCTGGGATGAGAAATTCCCTTCATCCTATCTTAAAAAAGACAACGACACAGAGTGAAATGTCAAGGGTTTCTGTAAACCAATGGTTATATTAATCTAAACTTACCATAACCTGGCAGTTTTGTCACTCATTTCATAACATAGGAGGAAAAGTGAATTTTTCAAACTTCAATTAAAACTTTACTAACAAATGAGCTGGAGAGTGAATTTCCTGGCAGTATAGAATAATTATAATACATGTATCATTGAGTAATGGCTTGGTTATTCCTTTTTAAGACGGTAAAAGATCAAATGTTTAATAATTTATGTTTTTCCGATTTATACTTTAAGTTTTTATGCTCTGTGATTTTATTACCACATATATTACACCGCAGGCTACAACTCAGACCCCCTCTTCTTTCTTTAGTAGTTGGAGTCTAAAAGTTTAACAAGTTTAAAAATGCACGAGTTCCTTTTTTATGTGTATAAAAGAGGACTCCATTAACTAGCTTGGCACATGTTCAAGGATAAAATTCACTGTACATCTGACAATGTTTCCAAACAAAACAAAAGAGACGTGGTTAGCAGACAGCTGAGTGTACAGAACTGTTTCATTCGTGTTGATGTTCTTCCCCCCTTGGGTCAAAACTCTCTGAAAACCTTTAACATGACAACTAAAATGTCGGGTTTTGTGGTTTACAGTTTGCAGCACTTTGTAATTGCCCAGATTTAACCTCCCTTGGAGACGACAGAAATGATCGAATCTCTTTGTCTGTGTCCATCAGCAAATCGATATCCTGCACTCGGCTCTTGCGATTCCATTCCCAGAGCAAATCACATCAAATTCTCAAGAAAGACTTCAAAGTCTGAGCCATCATTCACCTTAACAATCTGTGGATCTCCGGCTCTTCTTACTCATCCATTAATTGCAGTAAATGTGTGCCAGCAGCCCTCATCAGAGTACAATAATGATTTGATGAACATTGAATGCGTTTAATCTTTATTTGCTGCGCAAAGATGAGCCCTCGCTTACTTTCAAGTCAACATATACAAATAATTTCCCCATAAATAGTACATTGTGAGTAAAGTTTAGTCCAGTTTTCCAGCATGCACTTTTTAAAGGATATTGTAGAAAGTTGTATTTTCGGCCAGACCGTGATCTTTGTCAAAACCAAACCAAAACTCAAACCCATGAGCCCAGGAAAAAAAGCACTTTATTCTAACAGTTACCACTGCTTAAAGGGAATTCACGCTTTCCTTGTGTGTGTGTGTGTGTGTGTGTGTCTGCAGAGTTCCTCTCTGGTGTTGAACCATGTATCCCACCTTAAACCAAATTCTGTTGCTCTTTCTCACTGTGAACTGACAACAATCTTCAGCATATATCAGAAACACTATACAGACTTGTTTTTTAATCGTGATACATTTTTAGGGAAAAAGAATGAGTTGGAGAAACAGGGAAAATAGAGAGGGGAATGAAACACAGTAAGAGTCTGGCTGAGAAGATAATCAGGTACTCAGTTCTGCAGTGATCTGAACCAGTGTGATGTGCAGTTTAATTAACCTTATCTTTTCAAAAAATCCAGTATAAAATAAAGTCCAAGGTCAGGTCTGTTTTCTGTTGACTTTACCCTATGATAAACCTAACATCAGTAAAGCTAAACTGCACACAGCTGCAGATCACATTAACATTAACATTTAGTGTCCAGATCAGAGCCAGTGCTGCAACACACTCAGTTCCTCCGGCTTTGAACAGCGCTGACTCACATAATCAGGAAAAGATATTCTGGTTACTTCTGTGAAAACCTTTGTGCAGTTCTTTCTGTGTATAACCGATGTCAGGCACTGAGAAATAATGTCACTTTCACAGCCTCTCGCCTGTGGTCTGACTCCTCTGTACTTGTTGAGGCTTTGCCAGCCAGTGAAACATCAAACTCCTGGAGGCCCTTTCAGAGGAACGAGGCAAAGGTGATAATGTCAGAATATGTTGAACCAGAGCAGAAGTTTCAGGTTTTAGGAGGCAGCTGGCAAGCGTGGGAGCAAAGAGTTGCAACCCAGGAGATCTAAAGGGATTTTATGGTGTTTCTGTGTGCACGTGGGGGAGATCTCTCTTTGAGGGATAATTCACTGTGGATCCAGGTCATCGCCATCAGAGGCACCAGAGCCTGGAACGCTGTGATACAATCGGTCCCTGAGGGGAAATTGTGTTTCTTTCTTCGTGGTTCTCTACAGTGATGTGGGAATCAGATGAGCCACATAGCAAGATCCCTTTTTGTTTTTTTTAGATGAGAACAAAATGGAAAATGCAGGTTAGAGATTTAATAGGAAAGTAAGAGTGTAATAAAGGTTATAATACCTCTAACATCTGTCAGAACCAAGCAAATAAATCCTAAAAATGTTTATAAAGTCACATGAGGTTGTATTTCCCCTTCTTCACAGAAGACCATGCGGGTATTAAAGGGAATGGAAACATGTTTGCGATTTGCATCTTACCTGGAAAAGATTAAAATGACTTGCACGGCTGTTTCTAGTCTGAACTAGCAAACAATACATTTAGGTGACTGATTGGCATCTTCTCAGATATATAATATCCAAAACATTCCTAGAGATAAAAAAAAATAATTCCTGAAGAGGAGCTCTAAACATTTCCCTCTTGTGGATGTTGACCACAGCTGTTTTTTTCCCATCCTCTAGGTTTTTTTCAGGCTAGGACAATTTCTTACTCAGTTGAATTATAACCATTAATATTGTAGCCTATACCACCATCCTCTGGTTACACTATGTGGCCTTGTTTATTAAATTCAAACCAACCAATAGAAATGTACGGAATCCAAGAACATCCTTGTCTGTCATTATTTATTTTGATGTTGTTATCTCAAGATCACAAGTTCATTTATTCTGTTAACTCAAGATAATAAAGGTCACTTCATTAATCGTCCTTTTGTTTTCCTGAGATCATAACCTGACCATTATCATAACAAAACAAGCTATGTTTTCTTTAATATCGCAGGATGATCCTGGGAAGCCAGAAGTCAAGCCTCTCATGTGTAATTCTGTTCACTTTCACAACATCCTACTGTTTATTGCAGTGACAGCTCCTAATATCATATAAAGGATGACTTTCACCGTGAACTGCTTAGTTAGTTATTCCTTATTCCTGCTTTTCTTACCTCTTTTATTTCTTCCCCTACCCGAACCAGGGTTTGCATCCCCACCCCGCTGTGACTGGTGTGCAGTTGGTGAGAGGCTGAGGTATCTGACTTATCGCACTTACTCTAGCACTAGTTTTGCTCTTAGCTGTTTGGTATTGGAAGGATATGCACTAATGATTTCTTGTGACCTGAAGTTATTTTGCCTACCGATGTTGAACGCACTTATTGTAAGTCGCTTTGGTTAAAAGCGTCTGCAAAATGACCGTAATGTAATGTAATGTAATGTTAGATGTTTAGATACTTAGGTGGTTAGTTCAAAACATACAAGTTTTCTCTTGATTATGTAATAATTGTGTTGATTCGGTTGAGCTCGGTCACTCTTTGCACCACACACATGCATGGGTGTGATAACAGGACTTTTTTCATGTTTGCACATAAATGTACAGTTACAAGCCAACTATATTAAGTAATATAGGCATCAAAACGCATTATGGAGAACATTAACACTGAAAAATAAGGGAAGTGGAGGGGTGCATGGCTGTGTTGGTCTTGGGTCATTTCATATCTTTGTACCCATGATTTGTCTCAGAGGAGTCAAATTCTCTCTCATTCAATTTAAATCAATGAAAACCTAGATGAAAACAAACCTGTACAAATCTGTAAAACAACAGCCTGCAAATGAGAGTCAAAATTATGTGAAGAAATGATTTTTTTTTTCCACATGACACCACAGTTGGATAATCAGCTAATCCTTTTATCTTACTGAATCAGTTACTTGTTCACCCACATTCATAGAAAAATAACCAGCCATTCTGTGACTGATTGTCCCCACTGTGGAGGTGGACAAACCTTTTTTATGCACAAGATGTAAAAATGTGTGCTTTTCAAACCCTAAACAATGTATTTTGAGCATTTAACCCTAAAATAGAAAAGTAATGAATCGCAAGTGGAAGAGGAAACAGAACAGTGACAGTGGAAAACATTGTACAGGATGGGATTCAGACTAGAAATCTGTCTGTGGATTAAAGCATTATTAAGCCTCTCCTACCCCATCTAGGTATATTTATGGAAGTCTGGTGCGTCAAATGTTGTTTTGAGAGTCTACGTCATCACATTACGTCAACACAACTTGACAAAAGCTTTATCACAGCATTGACATACTCTGGAAAAGCTATTGTACAATTTGTTTAGCCAGTATTGTGAAATTGCCACGTTCTGCGGTCTGGACCAATGGAGACATTCCATTTTTTTGCTGTGAAACTGAATCGGCAGGGCCCAACCAGTCTAAAGCCCAAAAATACATGATACTGCTCAAAATTTAGAGTTTCAGTTCTTGTTTTAATGTTCAATCAATAGTTAAGTAGATATGATCAGACACAATATCAGATAATCTCAGCGTTTAGCTGTCGATGCAACACTGCAGAATGAAGCATCTCAGCATTTTTTGTGGATTTCTATTAAGTTAGCTATAGACGTGTGGTTTGTCTCTTGCGAGTGAGGATAAATCTAAATGTCTGCTTTTAAACTCCTGATTTTGCATGCTGCAGCATTACTGTTATATGGAAATTTTGTCACTTCGTTTGAGTACAGAACAAGATTGAAAACAAGTTTGTCCTAGAATTCTTTTTCATTTTTCTATTAAATCTAAATTGATGCTTAACAGGAAGAAAAGTAAGGGAGAACGAAGGCTGTTACCATAATGGGCTGGTCTGAGAGCAGCTATAAGAGATTCACAATTGTAAAAGAAGGTAATAGGGACAAAGCTGGACACAGCACTGAGAAAGCAATGAGATGAAAAGAGGAAAGAATAAAGCAGGAACGATGATGGCGAGCGGGAGGCAATAGCAGAGAGTCTGGCGGTGACCATGACGACCTTTAGCAACATGAGTGAGTCATCTCCTCCCAAATAATGAAAGCCTGGAACATGTCGTCTGTCACGCGTCACACTGTGGGAACAACAGAAAATTAGGTGGCAGGAGTAGGGGAAGCAAATACTCCATCCTCACCCAGAATGCTTTGGTACTCATGATGATCTGGCTCTATTCCCTTCAACTATGAGTCTATTTTTGTCAAACAGGATGGATCCTGGGGAAATCTTTTAAATGCACAAAGCGATTTTCCTTGAACATTTACCTACCTCGAATGCATTGATATGAGCCGATTCACTTAAGCCCTGAGTTCAATGAGTTCATTACTATTAAGATAAGTGTGAATTTGCATTAGTAGTAATAGTAGGATGTGAAAGAATCCTGCAAATTTTGACAAAGTAGACTGAAACTGTAGATCACTTACCTCACAGCCTTTGCATGGCCCATCTTTCGCTGTCTTCAGACAGTTTGAATCTTTCTCGTCATGTTTGCGAAAGAAAATTGTTGGTGTCATGAAACTGCCACCCGTCCCACCAATGTTATCTATTGCCATGTTCTGACAGACATTTTGAGATTGCTGGAACTAACGTTAAAACATTATAAACAACATTCTCACTGGAGGTGTTGTACCGGCTCATTTTAAACACGCAAGAGTAGCAAATTTTGGTCGTCTCTCCAAACTGAGAGGAAGTTAATACAGGCTAGGGGAGACCACAACACATATTTGAGCCATTAGCTCGGGGGCGCTAGATAGAGCCAGGAACTGGGTTAGTCCAGGAGCCTGCAGAGCGGAGTCTTGGCTTAGGCACAAGACGAGAGGCAGCTCTCTTGCTTCTGAAGCCACAAGCTCCAGAAGCCCCACCAGACAGACCTGGGAACCAGGCAAGCTGTTGAGCTAACCAAACACTGCCAGAGCTGACGGCGAGAAAGCTTCCTGTTGGCTTTAGTGGCTCTCTGAGTGCCATGGCTTCCTGCTTGACCTTGCTTCTGCTGTGTGCCACTAATCCCAAATACTTGACTTAACTTTGAATCTAACTTTGTGTTGATTTAGTTGTTTTAACTGTGACTGGTTTGAAATTGTTAAAAAAAAAAAGAACAATCCTATTGATAAACACAGAAGTGTTAAAGAAGACATAAATGTTAATCATTAGGGCTGCAACTTCAAGTTGGACAAGACATATTTCTGATTTCATCCACTCCGGTTTCTTGTTACTCTCTCTTTCTGTTGCATAAAGAGTGCTGCATGGTATGGTTTGCATTTATTTTTAGGAATACATTTTTTTTTAATCTGCTTTCTAAAGTCTCTACTTTCTGTTAATTATCATCTCATCCCTTTCTGTTCATACCTGGAATTTTTAGTGTTCAGTTTCTGTGTTAGGCAGGTTGAACTGCACCTTGATGTATGGGGTATGAAAATCTGATATTTACAACGTTGTATTATATCTCCTTCAGCAGCCGAATGAATTCCAGACTAACTTACATGACTATATTTAGAGACAGCTGCTACAGAGGCAGCATGACAACCATGTGGGAGACATGCTGTGTGTGTTTTGGATGTGAAGATATATGCATGCAAGCAGATGTCTATTTCAAGTCTGTGCACCTGCCCTAAGACAACGAAGCTGTCTCTGGAGCTTGTTCACAGTTTGAGGTAGTTTCTGGCTATGCGCCATTTTTATGACTCATTCCGTTTATCACTGTGTGGCACTGTGTAATTAGCTTTTTAGAGGCAACCAACATGCAACAAGTCCATGGAAACCACCAATATAACCCAGGTAATGCCTTTTTATAACATGCTGGATTTACATTCAAATAAAAACCATCAGCAATCAGGGACAAAAACAAATGACCTGTTAGTTTCCATTCATACCGGTTAGATCGCCTGAAAAAAATCACAGAAAAATACATAGCTGGTAATGATAGTGATAATGAGTGATTATACTTGAGTCTAATGGTGATTATAGGACAACTACACCTTTCCAATGTCTGCTTTTTGAGGCAGAAATAAACATTTGTAGTAATGCATTTGCACGAGACATTAAATGCACCTTTTTTTTTTCTTTTTGGGAAAGTTGGAAATGTGTGATTGATTGAATGTTATATATACAGGGTTACACGGGAGCTGCACTGCAGTAATGGAGGCTGTGCTCACTTCCACCTACAGCCTGAAATCAAATATAAAATCGTAGCAACCTGATTGTTTCTTTCTATTTCTATTTCTGCTCCGTTTCTTTTCTTTGCTCTCCCCCTGTCCCCTGGTCAGGTTCGGCATTATCACATGTTAAATATTGTAACAAAAATAAATAAATAAGTAGTTCTTGCAAGGGGAGCTTTACGTTCATAAAGCTTCCCTTGGCAAAGCAAATGTGTTATTAACGGTATTCAGATTATAATTCTGCTGCCCTGATGCTGGGCAGGACTGAGTTATCCATTGTTCCACCAGCTGCATTTTAAAACATATACAGAATTTCTGTCACTGGTCTTTATTAAAAAAAAAATGAAAAATAGGCATTACTATTCAAAGAGAGGTTGGCTCTTCTGCAGCACATTTACGTTTTGCGTTTACATTTATGCATTTAGCGTCCGAAAAAAAGATCTATTTTGTTTTCAGGGAAGAACTGCAGCTCCTAGCACGGTTTGACTGTATTTTGAAGGCTCATAAACACACTCTTTTCAGCCAGCAGGTTTCACAGAAATATGTGGAATTAATGCGTTATTGATGACACAAAAAGCGTCAGCATGTGAACTTACATGCAGACCCAATATAATCGATGCCTATGGTGTGAATGATGTGTATAAGTGAATTTGCAGCTCTATCCTGCTGGATGCAAATTCCCTTGTTCAGCTCAGACAGTATATTGTAAAGATGGTTGATAGGATGATGTGGAATGGCCCAAACACTAAACAATCAACCAGAGGACTGGTGTTTGATTCGTGTCTGGTTCTGTCACCTCTAAGAAAAATAAATAAATTGAATTGAGAGTGTACATTATTGTTAGAGAACAGATTGTGTGTTTTGGTTAGAAATGAGGTCATTGTCAGTTTTGAAGGGCATATTATTTCTGACTCTTACTTGTGAGCTTTGCGTAACAATAAACACGCCTCTTTTCGACAGCTGTTGAGAGAAACCACAAACATCGCCAGAAGTAAACCACATAGATGCATTAATCCAGTTAGAACATTGTCACTAACTCGACAAATATTTGTCTGTTTATCCATCCACCTGTCCTCTGCAGATTACCAGTGGCCCCTGCCCTCTGACCTTTGCCCAATCTGGATCTACCTGGATGTCCTGTTCTCCACAGCATCCATCATGCACCTGTGTGCCATCTCTCTGGATCGATACATCGCCATACGAAACCCGATCCACCACAGTCGCTTCAACTCCCACACGAAGGCTCGTATTAAGATCATGGCAGTGTGGACGATATCAGTAGGTATGTACACAAAGATGAGAAATCATCAAAATGTCAAAAATGATGAAATGCTCTGCTGTTCGATATTTTCATCTAATAAGGGTATGGAGTTGCTCTTGATCTGAGGTACGTGCATGAGTTTCTTTTCTATTGTTCCCCAGGGGGTACCGAGAACAATCTATGGTGGATGTTGTTATTCATTTACTTTCATTTAACAATTTACCCCCACAATATCACCGCTGTCCACAGATATGATGAATGTCTACAGAAAGAAAGGTTGAGAAGTCAGTTTTTATTACTTTATTGTAACAGACATTTGATGTGCAGCACCTAATTGTCAGTTTTATTCAAAAGCAGCTTTTTCCTTTATATTGACGGGTTAAGAGGTTAGCAGTTCTGCACATAAACCTGATGCTACTGATTATGCAGAATAAGTTTAATGGAATTCATAATTCAGAAAATCTTAAAAAAATGCATCATGAGGAAAAGCACTGTTTCTCTGCTCTGCCATTTGTACGAGGTTTAAAATAAATATGAAGCAGCCCATTAGAAGTAAGATCTGACAGGGAAACCCTCAGCTGTTTTTAAACACACAAATAGTTTTCTTGGGGGAAATTCCAACTTTAGGAAGCCACAAGATAAGAGCGAGCATTACTTCCAATGTTCGGAAAGGCCTTACTTTGTCCAGATTTGTGACCTTCATCCTGTTCAGGGTCACGGGACAGCTGAAGCCTATCCCAGCTGTGAATGGGCAAGAAGCAGAGTGCACCTCGGACCATTAGCCAGTCCATCAGTAGGCCAACACGGAGACAACCACACATGCTAAATCTCACACCTGCAGTCAATTTGAAGTCAGAAAACCGTAAAATAACCCTCGACTTGTCTCTTATGTTTACCACTAGACTGCAAAACAGCAATAAGTAGGCTGTAGTGAGCACAAATATGTAACAGTGTATGGATGCCATGTTGACCGATTTAGGTGCAGTAGATGGATATCATTGAGATCTTATACTTTATGTGGAAAAGAGACTGTCCAACCCAAAACATGCCCATGGATGGTATGGTCATGCTGGCAGATGTGGCCTATAGTTACGTTTAAAGAATAAGCTACACCTAGTGGTCGTGATAGTAAGTGAAGTATATAATTGGTTTTCATGAGCGTGAAGGCAATATTGTCAAAGAAATGTATGTTAGCCCACACAAAAAGATATTGCCCCCCCTCATACAATACACACACACACATACACAGTGCAGAGCTTCTGACTTGAGTTATACAGTTACAGAATAAAAAAAAAAGAAAAGAAAAGATAAAGTTCCCTATATGCTCAGCCTCAATGCTCTGCTGAATAAAAGTCCAAGTTTCTTGTAAGTCATGCTGGACTTTATCTGAGATAGACTTCTGTAAAACGTAACTTATCAAGAATGAATCAATTTCTGATAATTAGACCTGATCGAAAGTGCTGTCAGCCTCAACTGAACACAACACTGGCAGCAGCTTGCTGACCTGTGAGAACACAGAGCAACAAGGAGACTGGAAAATTTAATTGTGAAGGAAAAAGAAGTTAGAGTGGCAATGGAAATCATAACAGGCAGGTTGTTTGAAATTAAAACTCACACTGGATCCTTGAAAAACAAATGTGGGGATTTACTGAATATATGAACAGCATATTGTTTTGCAATATCCCTGCAATAGTCCATCCATCTATTTCTATACCCGCTTAAGCCCTGCAATTGTGACTCACTCTTATCTCTTATTGTTAGTCTTTACTCTGTTTCCAAAAGTTTCCAAAAGTTTTTCACAAAAATCTCCCACACAAAGAAATTTCAACACTCCTTTGGTACAGAGAAGAGCTGGTTTGCAGATGCAAATACGTGTATGTACATAGAAAAAGTTATGTGGTTGCCCCCATCCATTCACGCAATGATGAAATCTCCTTGAAAAACTGGAGTCCTTTCTCTGAAAATGGATATTTCAGTGTTTGGCTGGAGCTTCTATTATTCCTTATCAATGCAGTATGGAGTTTTTAGAGATGAAATAAATGGGTTTCTATTTCAGAAAGTATAGTTATTTGTGTGTCCTTGTTCATCTAAGTTCTGCACCTTGCATAGCTCCTTACTTCCCATTTATTTATAATAATAAAAAGTGGCTCTTTTAGTTCATAAAGAGATAAACTAAGTTTTAAGAGAAGCTGCTGTTAAACTGACTTTACTTCAGAGGAAATACAGACAACAAACTCGTAAATCATCTAAGAATAAGGGCAGTCAGCTCCTCATGAGATCCAATTTCCACAAGACACAAGTGACGTCTATGAGTCAATATCATTTTTATAGAAGACAGAACAATCAGCTCCTGATAATTAGCTTGTGTCTGCCTGGCTGGTCTCCAGATGTTGATGGACCTAGATGAGCAGGAAATGTAATGATATGGCGGTAGTCAAAAGCCTGCAGCCACTCAGTGATGGAGGTGGTGGGAAGGACAAACGGACTGTAGAATAGTTCTGTGCACCCAGTATATACACTTACTGGGTGAAAATGAGGAGGTAAATGAAGAACAGCTCAAAAATATATGCAGCCAATCTGCAAAAAACACCTGCTACCTATTCTCCAAAAACATCTCTCCTGTAATAATTTATAAGTTCTCCTCATAATTTGTTGATGTGCTTTCACACTGAGCTAATTTGGAAGATAAATGGTATAAAGTCCATTTATTCTCCAGTTGAAAGTATTCTCAGCCCCATGGCTTTCATATTAATAGATGGTAGATGCATTAAACCTGGATATCAAAGTTATTTGATACCACCATTGATTTAAAGAGGACGCATCATGATTTTGGAATATAACAGATAATACAAACAGCAGTTTGTTCAGGTGAATGACACAAGTGCCAAATGTACAATACAATTGTAAAGAAAATGCACTTTAAATCTAATGTCTTATCTCCCTTTACCCTCACCAGGAGGTCATGATGTAGTGTTGGAGTTCAGAAATAAAACCTTAGTGCTTAAGTTCACCTTCAGCGACAAAATGGCAACAGAGTGATCAGCGTCGCTGTGGTCAGAAGCCAAACTACAACAAAGGGATGCAGAATGACCGCATTGACATACAATAAGTTAATAAGTGAATAACAGTGACAAAAGGCTGCAAAACTACAGGAAAAAAATCAAAACAACAACAAAAAGTTGCAAAATGCTAACGCGAATAAACATAAAATTACTACAAAACAACTCAAACAAAGAGACAAAACGACCACAGAAAAACGCCTAAGTGAAACAAAGTGACAACAGAATAACAACAGAGTCATGTGAAATTACAAAGAGACAAAGCAACCGTAGGAACAAGGCAAAACTAATACAAAAAATGAAAAGCCAAAAAAAATCCATCAACCGCAACACCAGACAGGTCAGATGACGGAGTTCCTCCTGTGACACCCTGTCATGTTCTTATGCTGAAATCATGGAAATGGAACAAAGAGTCACCACAGAGTGTTTGAAGTGAGTTATAATGATTCACTGATTAGATGTTTCAAAAGGATCAAGGCTTCGCCTCTATCAGATATTGCAGAACTTTAACATCAATTATCACAGTTATGCAGACGATACACAACTTTATGTGTCTCTGTCACCGGACGACTGCAGCCCAGCAGACGTACTGTGTCAGTGTCTGGAGGAAGTAAACACCTGGATGAGAGAGAATTTTCTACAATTAAATGAAGACAAAACTGAGATCATTCTGTTTGGTAGCAAAGAGAAGAGGGTCAGCGTTGGTAAATATCTTGAGACTCGGAACCTTACAATCACTGACCAGGTTCGTAACCTCGGAGTGTTGATAGACTCAGATCTGACTTTCAGCAGCCACATCAAAGCTGTCACCAAGGCAGCTTTTTACCACCTCAGAAACATCAACAGAATTAAAGGTTTCCTCTCCCAAAAAGACCAGGAGAAACTCATCCATGCATTCATCTCCAGTAGACTCGATTACTGTAATGCTCTTTTAACTGGACTTCCCAAAAAGAGCATTAAACATCTGCAGCTCATCCAGAACGCTGCTGCTAGAGTTTTAACCCGGACTAAGAGATCTGAACACATCACACCAGTTTTAATATCTTTACACTGGCTTCCAGTCAGTCACAGAATAGATTTTAAAAGCCTGCTGATGGTTTACAAATCCCAGAACGGTTTAGGCCCAAAATACATCTGTGATATGTTCAGAGAATATAAACCCAGCAGAGCTCTTAGATCCAAGGACTCAGGTCAGCTGGTTCAGTCCAGAGTCCAGACTAAACATGGAGAAGCAGCATTTAGCTGTTATGCTGCTAACAAGTGGAACAAACTGCCAGTGGAGATTAAACTTTCAGCAAATGTAGACATTTTTAAATCCAGGTTAAAGACATTTCTGTTCTCATGTGTCTATGCATGAAATATCTTTTAACTTATCTAGACTGTTGCCTGTTTTTAAATTCATTTAAATGATTTTATTTGTTTCTTTTTATATTCTTTTATGTATTTTTAATGCTTCTTGCACTCCCTGCTGCAATGCTTTTATTTTATGTAAAGCACTTTGAACTGTTTGTACATGAAATGTGCTATATAAATAAATTTGATTTGATTTGATTTGATCATTATTTCAGGATGAACTGGAGAAACTGTCATTTTACTGCTGTGACTTGTCTGACCTTGGAAACTGTGGAGAGTTGTGACCCACTCTTCATTTCTTGATATTTTTCTTTAAAGCAGCCAGACTTCCTTGTAATCATCATGAGCAATAGTTATTCAGGCTTTCTGAAGGTCTTTCAAAGTTTTTCTTTGTACAGTGACTGCTTTTCACTGAAGTTTAGAGGAATACGTTTGTTTTGTTTTATTAGGCCATTTAACACTAACCTATAAATCATTCAAGCTTAAAAAGGTCCCTAACTATGAAGATGAACAAGTGTTGTGTCTACACATAACAAACAACAGTTCCCAGTTCTTAAGTTGCATCTATGAAAAACACCAACGCTAACACAGTTTAACAGACAAAAAGTAGTATTCCTGCACCAAAAAGGTGATTCCCAAATAGCAATTAGCTAAAAACTTTTCATATTTCAGCATGGCGGGCTGGGTCCGTAAAAATTTGAGGAAACGGGACAAGTGAAGGACAAAAGAAGAAGAGACAGGACAAAAGAAACCAACTACAGCAGATGAACAGTATCTGAAAGTGATGACCTTAAATAAGAAAAAAACCCAGCAAAGACCTGACACAGGACATGAGAGATGCATCTTGTGTTGGCTGAAGCCTCATCAGAAATGGTCTCCATGGGCTGTTAGGAGGCCAATCTTAAGGAAGGGAAACAGAGAGAAAAGGTTGAGACTGGACTGAAAACAGTGCCCAGAGCCCGGAGCTCAACACTATTGAAGCAGTGTGGGATCATCTTGAGAGAGAACGGAACAAAGGGCAGCCGACATCCAAAGAAGAGCTTTGGGATGTCCTTCAAGAAGCCTGGAGAACTATTCCTGAAGACTACTTAAAGAATTTAGTCATTCCACTGAATGGGATCTCTATTATTAAGGAATACCCATGATGCACATGTCCTGTGGATATGTTTAGCTCGTTGGTAGATAACAAAATAAAATCCACATAAAGATTCACATGAATTGCAGGTCCTCAACATAACTTTGACAATGCTGTTACATTTCCCTGACTGGCTTGCCTTAGTTCTGTAGTGAATCTTTTCATCATCTCTTTAAACTATGGCTGGGCAACGATTACAATTTTTAATCTAATTAATCACATGATTTCCCTGATTAATCACAATTAATTGCATTTGTACGCAAAATCCAAAAAATAATTAAAAAATAGTGTATAGCTTTTAGCATTTAGTTTTATTTTAGCTGCAGCTGGCCCCGGTTCAAATCCCGCATCGGACGGCTCTGTGCTGCGTGTCGTTCCCTGTCTCCCTGCCCCCTGCTTCCTGTCTCTCTGAACTTTCCTATCCGTTAAAGGCACAAAAGCCCCCCAAAAATTAAATGTTTTTATTTGTTTTAAATAAATAAGTAAAACCTGCGTTAATGCACGATAAAATATTTATCGGCGTTAAATAATTAACGAGTTAACTTGCCCAGCCCTACTTTAAACAAGACACATACATAGTCCTACGCTGGTAGTTAGGGGCAGGTTTCATGTGTGATGACACTCAGTAAAGTATGGCCTAATGGTCCTAATCATGGATCTTTTCTGTTGGCAGTGCTTCGTTGAACTATTCAATCATGGTAAAAAGAAATGCCTCATCTAATAATATCCTTAATTCTTTGTGA
Organism: Odontesthes bonariensis; assembly: GCF_027942865.1. NCBI lineage: Eukaryota > Metazoa > Chordata > Actinopteri > Atheriniformes > Atherinopsidae > Odontesthes > Odontesthes bonariensis. The sequence goes on along the minus strand of NC_134517.1, from coordinate 31,343,452 downwards.
ACATCCCTGGCCTTTTCCAGATGGTTTCTATGGAGGATTTCCCAATCAGTCTTATGTAACAAACCATCTGGTGCTTTAGAAATAGGATATTACTTTTTTAATTCCCATAGGGACATGATATTATTGCAGCAAAAAGGTTGAGGATTTAGATGCAAATTGATACATAAAAAGAACATCAACCATTAGTTTACTCATTATGTGAGTGTGTTGCTGTGGGTAGGAATGACCCTCTGTACTTGTTGGAGATAAAAAGAGGCCTCAGACTCTGTTGTTGTGTAGAGGGTGTGCAGTGTTGTGCATCATGCTGAGCAGTTTATGCAACACGCTTGTACAATCAGATCCAGAGTGGACGCCCAGAACAGAGCCAGCCTTCTTTATCTGTATGTTAAGTTCCTTTGAGTCACTGTCTCTGGTGTTGCAGCTCAGGCAGATGGCTGCAAAGCAGATTATATTCTCCACCAACATGAATTTATAGAAGAGATACATCTGTGTCTCAATGTTAAATTCCCAATCTAATCTGCTGTGCAGATACTCCAAGGTATCTGCTGTCCTCCATCCTCCTCCTCCTCTTCTCCCAGGATGGAGATGGTGCTGAACTTATTCCTACTTCCGAAAATCTACAAACATCTTCTTTGTCCTGTTCAGGTTAAACATGACTGTATCAGGAGAAACTTGATGTTTTGATTTGAGAAGTGTAAAATCTGTAGGTGTCAGTAGCCCCACAAAAGAAACTTTAGAAAACCAAAAAGAAAAAGGGGCAGTTTAGGAAAGAGAACCCTTCCCGTTCAGATGAATGAAGAGGAAATAAGAGCAGTGAAAGCTGGCACAGCTAATCAATATAGTAACATTTCATGTTAATACACGGTCCAGCTGTGGGATTATAACAGATTCCTTTAATCGTGTTGAAATGACAGGCCCATTACAAGTCTGATTAGTTGAAAGAAATAATTGTTCATGAATAACTGAAATAATTCCTCCCATTTCTCACAGTCCAGTGGGATGAATTAAGAGGAACAACTAGAGAAGGAAAGAAATTAAAATGAAACTACAGCTAATTTCCCTCCAACTTTTTTCATTAGACCCAACAACCTCCAATCTGTGCATTTTCCCCAAACTTTAGTGACCAAAAACAAAGGCCCTAATTCATTTGGAGAGAGTTGTCGGAGGCACCTAACTCCTCTGACCTCCCTGATGGAGCTGAAGTCTGTGTTTGCTTCCTATTGCCTCCACTTCATTAGTTCTGTCATTCTGAGCGGTTGCTTGTTTCTCAGAAATACAGCTTCTCTTGGAGAAGCCCGTCACTGTTTTGGCTTGTATTATCAGGCTTCACGACAGCCACTTATCTGTCTATAAATGGCTGGTTGAATTGAGGAAGCAGTGCAGACCTAACAAGATAATCTAGTGCACACATAAAACCAAATTTCATTTTATATCATGTCTTAGATTGCTTGGTTTATTTCCACACTATCTTTTTTCTGCTTGGCATCCTCAAGCTTTCAGGATCCACATGAACTGATTCAGAGATATTACAGTCTGTTTGGCGACACAAAATCAGATTGTTTAGCGTTTAGCTGAGAACTTTGCTTCTGCCAGACTCTCGATTAATGTATGCAAGGTATAATCTGATATTTTTCACCAAATTGTAAAGAGAATCCGCAGAGAAAACTGTGATTAGTTGGGAAACTGTGTGCATCTTCACACACTCATCTCACCTCAGATGAAAAACAAGCTTCCAAACATATTCTTATGATGATGTTTTACTTTGCTGTCCTATTTATGTGCTATATGTATTTTACAGCTATTACACCATCTTTCTTAATGGAATATAATCAATAACTCACATGACAATTCAGTATAATATACAGCTTGTTGTTGCCTGCATGAATAAATGATCAACAGGGTCGTTCTTTAGTGCAGATTTACAGTGTAAAATCATAATAATAATAATAAAATGAAAAACTACTGAATGAGAAGAAGTGTCCAAACATCTATTGGGACTGGCTCTCTGAGCTGAACTGAATGGAAACATGTGGCTGCCTGGAATTTAGCTGTGACACGCACTATTTAATAAAAGGAACAAAAACAGCGGCATATTCTTTAAATAGCTTTCAGTTTGTTCATTGTTTGTTCTGAATCACTGGGCTGAGATGTTCTTGGCTTCCTTTTGCAGACTAACCCAAGTCTCTCAAGGCATGCTCTTTGATTTTCCTCCTCTTGTCTGTGAAGAACTCTGTAAAAGGTTCAGCCACTTTATGTTTAGATTCTTTTCCTTATCACATTTCAACCATGTTTTATTGTATTTTTTTTAATACCATTAAAAAAATCTCATTTTAACACAATTAAAAACATGAGTTCTATTAACACCGCGAGTGTGAGATTTTAGCTGATGGTGGTAATACAACAGACACCTCCATCCAATAAGGAAGAGCTGGTCAAACACACATCCAATGGCAGCAAAGGTATCCCTCCAACAAATAAACCTTCATACTTACTTTAGAGGAACAGCAGTGCATCCACCACAGGAAAATTAATTTCAGTGTTTTTGGTACCTGCTTTGTGTAAATTCTATAATCTGCCTGGAACCACTGCTCTAAACCATCATGAGATATTTTTTCCTGTTGCCTGGCTGATAATTAGTTTTTATTGTCTGGACCAAGTCTGCGGTCCCTCTGCTGGAAGCACACGAGGATGTTGTAACTGCATCTTTTTTTTATAACTGAATCTTCTGGGTTAAATGTGCCACTCTAACATTTGGTACAACACATTTTTCAGTGACTTTTGAGTATCTTATCAAAACTTTGTGCAGGGAAACTTACCCAAACAATCTCTACTTGGTTTTAGGTATGTAATGATTTTACCATAGAGCATCAACCCGACCATTAATTCTTATTGTCATTGCATTCTTATTAAATTGTAAGGAAATATTTTCCCTTATCTTCTTTCTCAGTGCAGACATGAAAGGGTTAATCCTACTTCTGACACACTGAACATGGTGTACAACATTTAGATAGTAATCATCATGCAACTTGGGCCCATGTAGAGACTTCATAGAGAATCATGATTAATCTAATTTTCTCTGTCAGCATGCATTTCTCAGTTACAGCCAGGTTGTGCTTATCTCTATCCCACCTCCCACACAACTAATAACTTGCTTTTTATATATACAGTCTTCTCTGTATAGAGTCCTGAGATAACTTCTGTTGGGAATGATGCTATATAAATGAAGTATGTTCTTAGCTAAAATTCCTACATTTTTGCTGAAGTTTACAAATATATTTCTATATAAATAAATGTGTTACTAATCTGGATTAACTACACAGAGTCGTGCAGTAATTCTAATTAAAGATGTGCAGGTCACATTGAATTTAAGAGTGGCAAGAGTGGGAAGCGAACCACCAACCTTCCGGTTATTTACACTATGGGAGTAAAAACTTTAAGAATGACAAAATGCAGGACAACAATCAGATATCCATGCTTGAAGTTTGGACTGTGATAGACTCTGACATAAGTAGGTCCCTTGAAAAGAAAAGAGGAGCCATGACTTTAAGAAGCTTATGGTTTCTTTAACAGTCTATATTTTGGTTAAGTTGAATCCCCAACAGAGGTGCAGCATCAGTGCGTCCCCTCATCTGTAAAATATTAGAACTGCTCGCACTTCGAACAATAACTCAGCTGCAATAAATGCAAGCATGCGATTTTATTGACTGATTTTTATTTGAAGAGTAACTCCGGGAGAAGTTACCAGCAGGCTCTGTGCAAGGATCATGAAACACAGCTAAATCATACTATGTTAAAATGTTCTTTAAGATATATTTTTGTAATTATTTAAATAGAAATCCCAAAAGTGTTACAAACCAGTGCAAATTAGAAAACAGCCTGTGAATTTAGGGATTAACTGGGTCGAAAAAAGAGAAAAATAAGAAATTTTGCATAATCTTGGACGTTCTCCTTTTACTTTTGGAGATTAAAACTGTCTATGCAGATAACTACAATAAAACCTCTGAGCTGAAGCTGCACAGGTCGAGTAGGAGGTTGAGTTAAATAATGTGATGTCAGCATGGCAGGCAGCAGGTCCCACCCTCCGGCTGTGTTGAAGCAGGGCGAACACGCCTCAGTGCTAAACTGCCCCCTCACAAACCCAAACGGATTATTTCAGGGTTTACTTAGCAGAGTTCTGGTCTTATTTGTATTCCTCAGGTCTCTCCTCGGGTTGAGGAGGACGAGGAGAACGAAGTGCTTGTAGTGTTTTGGTTGGTATCGAGTCATCTCTGCTAATGTTCCTCCGGGGAGTAGAATCTGTGATCCGATTGGACGTAATGAAGAGGGGGTGTTCATGCTCACACTGGCTTGCATAAGTGCATGTTGGTGGTGTTTGTGTGTGAACATCTCCAAAATGACCTCATCCAAACTGAAATGTGTATGCATATGTTCACACATGTGATGGTCACAGTGCACAACCTCTCACTGCACTTTGGGAAGCACTTCATTACCTCACACGTTGTATGATAAATTAAATCCTTTTTTTCATTACACCTGACATGACATGAAATGTTTATCTTAATGTGAATTAGACTAATATGTGTCAACCAAGGGCTGTTGTAATTACCAACTAAAAAAATTCAAGAAAAAACATTTTTCGGGGGGGGATTTATTATCGTAAATCTCATGATGTGACTTTCAGTGAGCCGATCTGGGTTGCAGGGAAACTTCCATCACTGTACAAGGTCTTGTACAGAAATTAAACTAATTTCCTCTTGCTTTTTGCTGTGCTATTAACAGCAAATTACAAGATTAGTTATATAGTTAGAATAGAATAGAAAAATACTTTATTTATCCCCCAATGGGGGAAATTAAAATTCGTCAAGTAGCTCAATATTTTTTTAAATATTTACAATGATTGAATTAACAACAATAAAACAACAATAATAATACTACTACTAACTAAATAATAATAAATGACTAAATGGCAAAATAAACAAATAATAAATAAAAATCAATCAATCAATTTGAGAAGAACTCAGCAGTCACTGTTATAAAGCCTTATGGCTGTGGGAACAAAGGACCTTCTGAACCTCTCAGTCCTACAGCGCATATATATACAGTATAGTTAATTTAATGAGCTAGTAAAGCTCTAAGAGTACTTTGTTTAATCTTCTATATCACAACAAGGAAATCTGACAATTAATTTGCATTCTCAGATTTTTTTTATTAGTCTGAATACACAAAAAAAAACTTGATAGCTCAGACAAATCAGGGTTGTTTTATGTTTCCATCTCCATTTATGATATCACTCCTCTCTCCCTCTCACTTCTACATGGCACATGTGTGCCGGACCAGAGGTGGGATGCCTCTGTTTTTTAACACTGTAGATAAACTGTTTAATCAGAAATCTTCCCAAGTTTTTAAGTTTCCTAAACCTTACCAAGAAGTTATGATGCCCAAACCTAACCAAACAGCAATCGAATAGTAAGTAAAACCAAAAGAAAAAGGCAGTGTGACCAAAAACAAGGAAGTGGAAAAAACGAGAACTGCAATTTGGTCTCAATCTTCCATCTCCTGTTTCTCACATTGTTCCCCTCTCCCACCTCCTCTCCTCCTGCCCCTGAATGGGGACCTTGTCACTTGTTTATTAAAACAAAAGACATTTATTGTGACATGGATGAGAATGTGTTGGATGTCTGTGAAGCAAGACTCCTTCTATTCCCACAGTGTAAACACGTCTTTAAACTCCAGTATGAATATTGTTGTGACATGTTGAAAATGAACGAGTCTAATACTGACTCACGAAAGCAGGGAAGTATATGGTTCTGACTTGACTTGACTGACAGAGTGAAAAACTGTTTATCTAACAGCTCAATAAACACACCCTGAGGCATGTGTGCCACTTTAAACAAAGGATTTCGCTGAACACTTGCCAAACAGACAGGTTTATAAGTTGGTTTCCCTGCAGTTTGTGGGTGATGGACTGTAGTGCTCCCACTGGGCAAACGCACTTCATCCACGCATGTGTTTATACATGGGGCGCACATACTGTCTGCCCTGACTCATGCACAGATGGTTATCATTTCTCTGCGATGAAAATGACTGGAAAATGTTTATATCTGCCCTAAATACGCTGAACATATCCTTCTAACGACAGTGGGGACATGTAAGAGTAATTTTTTGTCTGGTTTACGATCACTGCTTTTGAGTATTACAATGTTACTTTATGACATAACGTCATTAAATTGAACTGCCTAATTCTGCTGAAGCTTTGATCTAATAATTTGATAAAGCAAGCCTCAGAAAAACACTCAAAACTTTTTAACTGCTCATTAAGCTGGTAAAAAGCCTACTGCAGCACTTACACTTGGGATATTAATAGGTATGCTGATATCAGTGTGCTGATATTACAGCAAGGTATCGTTAAATCACACGTGAGCAGCGCACCAAGTAAATTTGGGTCTTATCAGCACACAATTTTGTCTTTATTTCCATGTTATTTCACAGACTGTAGACTGTACTAATAAAAGCAAAAAGAGGGCATCTGCAGGGATAGATGAAGTCATCACACTAGTTGTGCATAGCCGAAACCATCTCCACAGCAATAAGTTGTGTCATTATGTGATGGTGGGCTTTTATCAACAGTGGTCATCATGTAACTCAGACTGATACAGTTTCTCCTTTAATACTAATGATTAATTGAAATGATTACTCCTCTCTCCTTTTCTTTATTTGACATTTTTAAGGAATGTTGGGAATGATCTGCAGTGAGAATCATGCTTTATATTTCAAGGAGGGAATTTAATTGCCTGTCAGCTGCGTTGCATTCTGCACTGATCACCTGAGTCACGATGCTTGGCTTTTTGTGTGATTTTTGGTTTCTTAGTCTGTACCCTGGTTTAGTTATTTCTTTTTTTTTGTTGTTCTGTGCTCTTTTGTTTGAACTTTATTCCTTGCATTCTGTTTTAGTTTTCCGTCATCTGAGTTGGATTGAGATTCTTTTCCTTGTCATTGCCCGTAGATGTCCTCAGTCATTTCGATTTTGTTCCTCCTTCCTTTTGGTCTCAATCACACCTGTGTCCAGTGAATCAGCCACATCTCATCAACCCTCCCACAACTTGTAGCTCTGCAGTCAACCCTCTTATTTGCCTGATCATTGATGTTGCTGACGCTGGGATTGTTGTCTTTCTTGTGTTTTCCTTGTTAGTCAGTAAGCTCATCCTTTCCTTGTTCCGTTTGAGTTTTGGTTGTGGCTTTGTTTTCGGCAACGGCTCACCATCTCCACCTGTCCTCGCCTCCTTACTCTGGAAGTCCTGCGTTTGCTTCCTTAACTTCTGATGAAACTCTAGTCCTGACCGAGTCCACCGTGAGTGCTGACTTGTTGTGAAGCTTACTTCTTTTAACTTTTCCAAAGACTTAAAATTCAAACGGAGCCAATCCTGGTCACCATAAAGAATGAACTGGTTTCTCTTGATTGCCATAGACCTTCTAAAGTTGCAGCTTATTACAGTGTAGTTAAATGTCAGCACTGCATCGGCTGCATTAATACTCGCAGCGCTCGCCTTTCAGATGAGGATTATGTAAAACTTCCAGTCTTCATTGATCTGTCCACAGAACAGCTTTCCCCTTTGTCTCAGTCAATTCCAAATGATCTTCGGCCCAGAGAAGCCGCGTTTCTGGATCATGTTCACATTTGTCCTTTTCTTTCCATGATGGAGCTGTAACCTGTTGATGTCTGGAAGTGTTCCTCAAACGGTTTAAGCTGTAATTCTAATATCACACTGTAGCTGCCACGCACAGAGAGGATCAGAAATACTTTGGATAATCACATCCTCCATTCGTCCAGCCATCCATTTTCCATACCCTCTTTATCCAATTCAGGGTCATGGGAGAATCAAATGACACTGACATTTATGTCGGGGCATATATTTATTACTCTCAAGAGTCCTGCTCATGAGGACAGTGACGAAGTAGAATCATCAGTCTGCAATAAAAATGAATTTTACAGGAAACGTTATGACTCAGATGCTCCAAAACTGGAATAATATACATATATATATATAAAAAACATGCTGGCTCTCTGTAACTGCAACAATATTTGCCAGTTTTGGAGCAACTTGTGATCCAAGTGTCTGTTTTGGTCCAAAGAGGCAACACGGAGTTATTGCATGATTTTAAAGCTGCAATCCAACCAGGGCTTCTGTGATGTGCAGAGACTTTTGTATTACTCACACATTCTGGTAGACCAAACACATTTCCGAAGGTAGACATTTAATAAAGACAGAAGAAAGTCCATTTTGTGTGTGTGTGTGTGTGTGTGTGTGTGTGTGTGTGTGTGTGTGTGTGTGTGTGTGTGTGTGTGTGTGTGTGTGTGTGTGTGTGTGTGCGTGTGTGTGCGTGTCTGTGGGTGTTTGTTGTTTGTGTTTTCGAGTTTTTGTGTTTGAGTGGGTTTTAAATCGCCTTCCTCAGGTTTTACCCTCCTCCCTTTTATGGCCCTGAAACCCAGCTCCTCAGCACTGGACGATGAGCTAAATGCTCCTCCTGGGTTTGGTTTGGATTCAATACCTGAAAGTGTCCAAAAAGCAAAAAAAGTTTCTTTCACCTTCGCGCTAATAAAGTAAAAGGTGTTGAAAGGTTCTGAATGAATGAACTCTCAGCTCTCTGATTCTCTAAACTCTATGAACTACTTATTTCTGTTTTATCAGTTTTTGTAAGCAGTTTCTTCATCTCCAACAATTTTCATAGTTTAATATATGGGAGCCAAAATCTGTAAAGCGCACACAATCAGTGGATTATTTTAGTCTAGAGAAGGTTGGAGTCACTATAAACACAATTATCTTGACGGCAGGTATGACCTGTAACAGTTGCACTGTTCTAGGTTAAACTATCTTAAATTTTCTTTGTTTTTATCATATCACTGCAGTACATTAAACCTTATTTATTTTCTTAAAGTCTGTGGACTTTGTCTACATTTGAGCATGGAGAAAACTCAATGTTGTTCCATTCTTTTTAGTTTATTCCATCACTACTTGTACAGTAGTTACACCAAGTTACACCAGGTGCAATTGAAAGAAAACACCACTTTTACCAGATGATTGCAGTGTAATAGAAAAGCACTTTAGAAATTGGATGTGTGGATAAGTGAGGAGTTCTTACAACAGTCTGGTTGTTTAAAATACTGCTTGATCAGCACACTGCAGTTCTTCTAAATTCTGCCTCTCCATCTCCTCCCACCTCTTTTTCATCTTCTTTGTGTCTCCCTCCCCTCTCTTTTCTACCACTTGATTGTCTTTTTCCTTCTACTTTTGTCAAGTTTTCTCCAGGCTGTATTGTGTGTCTCTTTCAGAGAATTTAGAGCTGAGAGTTTGCCATCAGGACGATGTAGAGGAAGAACAAAAACACTGACTAAGCTTACTTTGGATTTCTATGATTCTCTGATGCTTGAGGGGCTTATCAAGAACACAGTGAATCCAAGGGTTGTAGAAACCATGACAAATAGTATTTGATCAGCTGGAAAGGAAGCAGACAGGAGTGAAATTATATTTTCTTTTTATGTATAAACCTCCATTATTTAGTATTCCTTTCTCTGGCACATCTTTAGTTTATGAACCAAAATCTTGTTGAACTAAAACTGAAGAGTTTGACCGTGTTAAGTTTTAAAAGCAAGTGCACAAACCCTTGTATTTACAGCACATAGCCTACATTTACCTTATCATTTTAAGTTGTAATGCACAGTCTGATAGTACCTCAATATTTCAGCTCAATATTATCATTATGGAGTTTAACAGCAGCATTGCAGATGCAGAAAAAACTATCCACATATGGGTCTGTCAGGTGATGTGTGCTCTGGACAGCCTGTTATCAGCTGCAAGTCATAAGGCTCTGTGATGGTAAGGGGTTGCTTGAATGATGTATCAAATCAAATCAAATTTATTTGTAAAGCACATTTCATGTACAAAACAATTAAAGGTGCTTCACATAAAAATAAAAGCATTGCAGCAGGGAGTGGAAGAAGCATTAAAAATACATAAAAGAATATAAAGAGAAACAAATAAAATAATATAAATGAATTTAAAAACAAGCAACAGTCCAGATAAATTCAAAGATATCGTGCAGATTTCATGCATAGACACATGAGAAAATAAATGTTTTTAAGTTGGATTTAAAAATGTCTACATTTGGTGAAAGTTTAATCTCCACTGGCAGTTTGTTCCACTTGTTTGCAGCATAACAGCTAAATGCTGCTTCTCCATGTTTAGTCTGGACTCTGGACTGGACCAGCTGACCTGAGTCCTTGTATCTAAGAGCTCTGCTGGGTTTATATTCTCTGAACATATCACAGATGTATTTTGGGCCTAAACCGTTCTGGGATTTGAAAACCATCAGCAGGCTTTTAAAATCTATTCTGTGACTGACTGGAAGCCAGAGTAAAGATTTTAAAGCTGCTGTGATGTGTTCAGATCTCTTAGTCCGGGTTAAAACTCCAGCAGCAGCATTTCTGGATGAGCTGCAGAAGTTTAATGCTCTTTTTGGGAAGTCCAGTTAAAAGAGCGTTACAGTAATCGAGTCTACTGGAGATGAATGCATGGATGAGTTTCTCCTGGTCTTTTTGGGAGAGGAAACCTTTAATTCTGTTGATGTTTCTGAGGTGGTAAAAAGCTGCCTTGGTGACAGCTTTGATGTGGCTGCTGAAAGTCAGATCTGAGTCTATCAACACTCCGAGGTGTACTCTTCTGTGACGGTAGCATCAATGCAGAAAATATATTTAAATTTTAGAACATATAATGCCTCCATAGATGTCCACAATTTTAACAAGGCAATGCGAAACCATATCCTGCATCCATTGCAAAGTCATGACTGAGGAAGAAGAGGCTATCAATTCAGTTTGTTTATATAGCACTTGAATAATAAAGTCCAATTCAAGCCAATTGGAGTTCAATTCATTGTAATCATAATCCAATGAAATCCAATTAATTAATAAAAAAAAAATCCAATTCAAAAACAATTTCCTCGCTAAGGAAACCAACAGATTGCACCGAAACTTGTCTTCAGTCCAATCTCCCGGCCTGAGCGTGCCTGAGGCGACTGTGGAGAGAAACGACTCCCTTTTAACAGGAAGAAACCTCTGGCAGAACCAGACTCAGGAAGGGTGGACATCCGCCTCCACCAGCTGGGGTTTGAGAAGACAGAAAAGAGGGGAAAAAAACCACCGTGACACCATTCAAAGGATACCTGTTGGAACAGGGAGACACGAGTTAATGACCACAATAATGTCACATGTACATAATATCATTTGAGAAATTAAATGGGGGGAAAAAGAGAGTAAAGTGAGGAAAGGTGTGACAGATGAGGCCCCCCAGCAGTCTAGGCCTAAAGCAGCTTAACTATGGGATGTTTCAGTACTGGACTCTACGAAGAGAAAGTGTGGCAATCTGACAACTGACGATTGACTTGAAATGCATTTACAGAAGAATGGGACAGAGTAAAACTTAATTGACTGGTCTCTTCAATGCCAAACAGATTTGAACTGCAGGGAAAAGTAATGGCAACAATACAAAGTGGTAAATGTTTATTCTGGGAAATGTTCCAGGCTGCACATGGAAAATTGATCGTTTTTGATAATGACAGCGGTCAAAGTAATACTATCTCAACTCTTTGTGATTTGAGGTTGTACATTGTGCACATGTACAGACAAAGACTATGGGAGTGGTGGAGTGTAGAGAAGAGTTGGCTGCAAAACATCAGGATGCTAAACAGAAGTAGGTCATGCTGTGAGGCTTCCAAAACCTTCACAAAATACTGTCAGAAAGCAGCTGCTATTATGATTGTTAGAAGGTTGATCCTTTAAAGTAAAAGATGAAAAGCATTCCTCCCACACTCTCTGAATCATTCACTATGTTCCAGAAATGTTGTTTTTGTGCGGGTTATGTATTGGTTTATGTTGTTCTAAAATTACAAATAAACAACTTCAACAGGTTGATTGATCAGCCACTTAAGTGCTTGTGATTTCCTTTGTGAACTTTAAAGCAGTTCTGAGGCAGACTGGGACATAAAGTCAAAGCTTTTCTGTCAAACTATCTGGAGTTAATGAGAATTAAACCTCTTTCACCTTCCCAGTCCCAAAGAGAAGCACGAATTTCAGTCTGCCCTCCCTGTCAGTTTCATCCTGTTCCCTCCTCATTCTGTTTCCCGCACTTCCCTCCTATCTGTTTGTTACGAGCTGCAATGACAACATGCCATGAGGGAGATTGCTTAGTTTATCTCCTGTGGCCCAAGTCTGGCTAGTATTGTGAGGTTTTGTGAACTTTCTGACTCTGGATTTTCTTTTCCTTGTTTTTTTTTTCTGTGTTTTTTTTTTTTTTTTTACTTTTTTCTTGTTGGCGTTCTTAGGCGTTTTGAGTTTTGGTATGAATTAGGATTCATTCTCCATTTGTATTCATCTATTCTTGATTTGCCTTTTTGTTTTTTGTCCCTCTTATGTTTGTCCTTGTTGTTATTCTTGCTTTTGTCTTCCCGCACTTTTGTACTTGTGCCCTGGTCTCAGTTTCACATCTTCAGTTCAGTTGGTCCTCAGCTCCACACTCACCTGTTGTTAATCAGCCTCAGCTGCAGTCACTGATCTTACATTTGGTTATTCTCTGTAGTTTGTTTCATCGCTTGTCTGGTTTTAACCATCTGGTTTTAATTTACTTTTTGTTTTCATAGTTTACTTTATGGTTTCCGGCTTTGCTGCATTTTTGGTTTCAGTTTTTGAGTAAACCCCCAGTTTCCACGAGCCTTATCCTCTTTCAAAACTTTTGACACTTTTATCATCATTTTATCAGAAGGCCTGACTGCTGAGACAAGAGCAGTATATTTACAAAAATAAATAAATAAATTGGAGAGTATCAAATATAAAGATGGTGTGTTTCATCACTGCAGTGACACACAACTCAAAGTAGGCCCATTCTCTGCCTTTACTGTGGAGAAACAATTCAGATAGGAAATTTAGGGGATGAATTGGAGGACAAAATACAAATTGAACTGCTGCAGTGACCACAGGCACGACCACTAACAGACACAACACAGAGGAGAGGAGAGGAGAGGACCGACGAATGGAAAAATAGTTTCTGACCAAGACATAATGAATAAATTGGACGCAGCAAATGTGAACCGCTCCGGTCAAATTGCTTTGCCTGTCAAGTTAAATTTTGGCAGATGTTACATGAGCTACTTACTGGAGACAATGGGAACAGTATACAGAATATCAGTGTTGTTGTTTGTTTTTTTAAACAAGCTATTAATTGTTTAATTAGTCTCGTATTCTCACAGACTTCAATGATTCAATGAGTTTTCTTTTGTTCTTGCGCCACCAGGAGGCTGACATCTATGCTATTAAGCAAAACGTCCTGATTTCATAAACTCTTCAAAGTTAACAGAGATATTATTTCATCTAAATCAAGAAAGTATTCAAAAATAAATCTGAGTGAATAATTGAAATATGAAGCTTTAAAATTCTTTAAATGTTTGGTGTCAAGTTTGCCTTATTGTACTAATAAAGTCAAATATTATCAGCCATGGCACTTCCAGTGCATACAATCACCCAGCTTTTCTCTTACCAGGCAGCTCTAATCTCTTCTCTCAATGACACAAACACTAATATGTATCTGAATCCCAGAGATTGTGCATGCTGTATTCTAATATTCTAATTTATCTGCTTTTCCGCTCTTCTCTCCAGGGATCTCAATGCCAATTCCTGTGCTGGGACTCAGAGACCACTCCAAGGTCTTTAAGGATGACAGCTGCTTGCTGACAGACAATAACTTTGTACTGGTGGGCTCCTTTGTGGCCTTCTTTGTTCCTCTCACCATCATGATCGTCACCTACTTCCTGACCATCAACGCCCTGCAGAACGAAGCCACGCTCTGCTTGGATCAGCTGGTCCCCCGGCCCAAATGGACCACCACGTTCACCTTGGGCTTTCTGCCACAAACCTCCGTGTCCTCTGAGAAACTCTTCAGGCGCTCTATTAGCCAGGAGGTGGGAGGCCGAGGAAGCAGCAGTGGCTTGGGCAGCACCCGTGGAAGTGTCTCCGGCTCACTCTTTGGGCGCCGCACCATGCAGTCCATCAGCAACGAGCAGAAGGCATCCAAGGTCCTCGGGGTGGTGTTTTTTCTCTTTGTGGTCATGTGGTGCCCATTTTTCATCACTAATGTGCTGGTGGTGGTGTGTGACCCAGCTATGTGTGATGCAGGAGTCATGGGAGGCCTGCTGAACATTTTCGTCTGGGTGGGATACTTGTCGTCCGCGGTCAATCCGCTGGTCTACACACTTTTTAATAAAACATACCGCGCAGCATTCCAGCGCTACATTCGGTGTCGGTATCAACAAGAGAAGAAACCTCTTCAACTCATACTGGTTAACACCATCCCACCGCTGGCTTACAACTCCACCCAGCTACCCCTGGGTGATATCAAGAAGTTACGAAATGGAGAGGCACACTGTGATAGCGAGGTGAAGGAATCCTCGCTACCCGGGAGGGAAATGGAGTGTGGACAGGATAAAATCCATGGAGACAAAGATGAGAGCTGTGTGTGAGAAAAATTAAACAAAAACCTGGTTCAAGGTTAATTCAGTGCACCGTGGCCAATAAAAAAAACTTTCATCCATGTGTTCACACCGTCCTTTGGAGGGAAGGGTTTGACATTTCAAGTTGTGCCAAAGACAAAGTGCCTCTCTGTGCAGATTCTACAGACACTGAGGTCATGGGTTACGCAATCTGTGAGGCAAAATGACAGTACAGAAGATAGCTTTTGCATTCCAGCCTTGCACTATTTAATCCATGAGTTATGAGCACGACCAGGAGGTGCTGCATTAAGCTAATCATTTTCTTATAATTTTTCAATTTACCCCCATAATAATGTAACAAGGACAAATTTCCTCTTTTCTTCTTTTCACCTTTCTTACAAAGGCTTCTGCCATGATGTGAGATTAGTCCTGGAACGCATATCCTTCTCATCTAATTTATTCTTTGATAACTTCCAGTCAATCATTAGCGCAGAGATTTGAGAAAAATGGGCTGGCCATGAGTTTAGTCACATTTTAGACACATGGCCACTAAAAAAGTGACACGGCTTTTCAGATATAAAAAGGAAAAAAATAAAATAGGAAAAAACAAAGCAGCAATTCTTCATGTAAATTCATTTTCATTGGATGCTTTGCTGCTGTGAACCCAGCGACCCTGTCATACTGCCAATTTCTTGGCATCACCTAGGTGGTTCCTACCTTCCTAAATACTGTACCAATGAGGGGATCAGTGTGGATTAGACTCGGTTTTCTGCCACCTTATCAGACAATGGTGTCAGGGAGAGAAAACCTGGCACACCTCAACTCTTTGACACTTGGAGAGGTTCAGATCCAGCTGCCAAACAAGGGAGGAAAAACCTCCTGCTGCCTTTGTGTTTGTTGAAAAAACCACGAGGAAGAATTAACAATAAAGCAGAAGCACACGAAGAAGGGAAGTTAAAAAAAAATCTTGAATAAATCTATATTTGTATTTCGTGAAAATCTTTGTGAATAAATTTATATGACTAATTGCAGTTAAGTGGATGAATACTGTAGCTCATACATTGCAGCAAAAAGACTGAAAAATTTGATCGTGGCAGAAAAAAAGAGGATTTAAATGTAGCTGCATCCTTCGTAAAAGTCACAGTTTATATTGTGTTCTTGCCAAACTATTAGTGCACATTGCCAGTGTTGTTTCACTCTTTATGCATTGTGTCAAATGGTCTGGTAGGTGGTTGATATGTGTTTAAATATATATATTTTTTTCAAATCTGTGAATATGGAGCCGCTGTGAAAGACTCAAGAGGGAATCATGAGTGCAGCAAAGAAGTTGGATCAGTGCATGAAGGTGGGCTTGTACCAAGCTTTCATTATCAAGGTGTATCTGCACCTGAGCTGTGGATTTGAACTTTTTCCAGGACTTAAAGCAAAGCTTGTTGACTTGAATGGGAATATCTTATTTACTAAAACAGTCAGTAATCCATAAGACAGAGAGCAAGGAATCTGGCTCCTCCTTGGGCCACTGTGCCTGAGTGAAAACAACCAAGGAGCATCAAACCCTAATCTTCACGCTGGGCCTTTATAGGCATGGCTGAAGCACAGCAGAGAGGGACGGTTGGGTACCTTCAAGTTATATTTGTTCAAGCTTTCAAGTTCTGATTTAAGATGCAACATTACTTTGACCTAAGTTAGTTAAAACAGCTTGGTTCATTGTGCTGTGTGGTTACACAAAGGCTCGTTAGCTACCAGTTGTCTACTGGCTGTCCAGATGTCACATTCACATCAATTAAAAAGGTCCATAGTTGAGATTTTAAATCTCTGAGCTTTAAAAGAAAAGAAAAGTGCAAGACCAATTTTCAAGAATGCTCTAAATATTACAAATACTACATTACTTGGTAGGAACACCTTCTTTGCACCATTTGCAGAGTCATGGAGTATCCAAAGAGGAAATCTGAAGCTCAATTTTCCAAACATAGTGTACTCTGTGACCTGTCGTGTGCCATAGCAAACTCATCCTCCCCCTTTCCTTTGTACTATAAAGACATGAAGCACCTAGATTCTTTGGCTGTTTATGTGCTTTACTGTATTGCATTGCATCTCCCAAACGGATTGTAACTCATTTAATTTGTTGCCAATTATCAAAAGAGCTTGGTCTACAAATGGGAAAAACAATGTAATGTCCAATTGGTTATTCTTTGGAGTTTAATTAATTTATTATGCAGGGATTTAATATATTTTCTAAACAGTCACAGCCGGGTGCAGGCATTTAAAATTTTACTGTTTTATCGTTTGTGATTTCCTCAAAAAATGCCTATTTCTCGAATGACCTGCTTGCTTGATGATGTATTAACAGGCTGACTAACCTTTGGTCAAGAGGAAAACATCCAGTCAGCTTACTCAGATTTAAAAGTTTTACACAGAAGCAGTGGCTGTATTTCACAGAGGGGACAAAGGTAGCTCAGGGTTTACATGAGAAGTCAAGGAAAGATGATGCTTGTAGCAGAAAATCTTAGTCAGATTCCAAGTTTTTCACAGCTGTTATTAACAGCAGGTGAGAAGCTGTCAGGCTTCTGAGGCTGAGAAAGCAGGATTAAGGCAGCAGAACAATGAGGCTTCTTTTAAAGAACAGTAATAAGGCTCGGCAGGTGTTTGCTTTTAGTTCAACAGC
Organism: Odontesthes bonariensis; assembly: GCF_027942865.1. NCBI lineage: Eukaryota > Metazoa > Chordata > Actinopteri > Atheriniformes > Atherinopsidae > Odontesthes > Odontesthes bonariensis. The sequence continues at coordinate 31,326,258 of NC_134517.1, read as the reverse complement.
AATGACGCACTTTATAACCACCGAGTCAAATTTTGTTTACGGAAAATCTGGTATTTTTTTCCTCCATTTTTGTGCTTTTGTTGAGTAATAAAGCTTCTGAGTCTGTCCAGTTAGCCGGCAGCTTTTAAATGTGAAACACAAAACAGGATGAGAAATACAAGATGCACAGCTGTCAGTGTTTCAAATGTAGGTATCTCGTCTTGGTTTAAAGATGCAGTCTTGTGCAATGTGTAAAGATTCAAGTGGCTGATAAAATATACAGTTTAATGGGGGGGGGGGGTAGTTTGTCACAATAAGTTTGTATTGTAACAGCAGTTTCAAATGTCCATACATTTGTAGATTCAGTAAATAGAGACATCTGGAAAAAAAAGAAAAGCTAAATATATATTTCTAAGCAGATTCTTTGACATTTTGGGAAATATGCTCATTTGTTATTGTGCATGAGAAGAACAGATACTTTAAGATTTTTGCTGAACTCTCACTCTTTGGAGTTTCAGGTTTGTTAATAAGTGTTAGCAGATTTCAAAGAGATGCTGTGACAAAATGAAGTCAACAGGCTTAAACCCTTTTTTTTAGCAGTTTTAAAGTAGAGCTTTTTGACGGGTTTTCCACTTTTCATCTTTTTTTTTCTTTTTTTTTGTCATGTCATGGCATGACTCAAACTCCTCTTTTGTATGAGTCTAAGTACAACTATGGCTGCTAAAGATTTGACCATCTTTTCTGTTCTGGTAGCTAACAAGCCCAACTTCTGCTGATCTTACTCTGGATCCACAATGTAACTCTGGTTTGGAGGTGTTTTTAAATACTTGTCTCTTTTTGAATTTGATGTTCGCTGGTGACGGTCACATGTGTCACATGTATGAAACAGTTTTTTGCCCCTTTCATTTTTAAAACCACAGTAAAGGAAAAAAATGTGGATACTGTGTGTGAGTTTTATGTAATAGCTGAAGAATAAATGTGTTCGCATTCCAACATGCTTACACCTTGGCTCGATAGACAAGAAAAAGGGTTTTAGGAGCTGCAGAAGACTGGACCCAGGAGAGAACAGGAGACAGGAAAATAGTTGTAATAAATGGGTGTATTTAGGGAGGGGGGAGTTGGGACACCAGGAAGCTGGGAATGGATTCAGGTTCCGTCTCCGGGTTGGTGTGAGCATGGGCGTCGCACCCGTGGGGGGTGGGGGTGTTTCGGCACCACCACTTTTACAGCAAGAGGATTTCACACCCCCCACCCCCCCCCACCCCCCACACACACACACACATTTTCCAAAGGTAAACCAATTTGCCCACCCTCGTAGTGCACCAACATACAAAATGGAGCGCACCTCAGCCCCCCTTACGCTGCACGAAAAGCCATTGGTCAAAATGAGATTCACCCAATCACAGACTGTTGTCCGCGACCCGGCCGCCGCCCGAGAAATTTGATAAATGTTTCCCGGGCGGCGGCCGAACACAGTGAATAAAATTGAGAAGACAATAGAGAGAAGAAGGAGGCAGAGATGCCAAAAAGGAAGAGGCAGCAGAAAATTGAATTATTTTTCAAGTCAAGTTGTCATGTACCGGTAAGTGAATGCAGAGGAATCCGGGTCCACGACCCCTAAAATCAACACCATCTCTCCGTCAGTGGCCAAATGACCAAATAAAGTTTTCACAAATCGTAAAATGTGTTTCAAAGACTCTGTACCCTCTTTAGAATAATTCCATCCAGATTTGAGCAGTGTAACCAATGTAGTTTCCATACAGGACCTAGTTTAGGGTGATGAGAATACAAAAAAAAGCAGTAAAATGGCCCTGTTCTGCATTTTCACAAATCAGAAAAAGTTTTCACAAATCCCAAACAAGGTTTCAATGAATCTATAGCCTCTTTAGACTAATTCTATCCAGATTTGAGCAGTGTAACTATTGTAGTTTCCATACAGGACCTAGTTCAGGCCGATCAAAATGCAGTGAAATGGCCAACTTCAGCGTCCTGTCTATGGGCTTGATGTGGTGCTCATGTGCCATCCCTGGAACACCCCCACATTTAAAATCACTGCTCCACCCCTGGGTGTGGGTGCCGTGTCCAGGATATTCCATGCAGGTGCTCGTGGGGAGGGGCTTGAAGGTGGTGCTGCTGGCTTAGCGGAAAACTAAAGACAGGCTGGGCACTAGAGCAGGCATAGATTACACACTCAAGAGAGGCAATCATCTGGCCTCCTCACAGGGGGCAGCAGGCTTTAACCGGCGCTCGATTGATGATGAGCCACAGGTGCGAAAGGTGTGCGAGTGCTCCTCCCAGCCTGAAAGAAACCAGCCAGCACCCAGGACCCATAGAAATAAATGAAAAACCATAATCACCACAAAGGGTTTAGCAAAATTTTGAACATAGCATTTGATGTGAGGGCTTCATAAAAAACATGAAATTTAATGAAGTTTTATACTATACTTAACATTAACAATCAATAGTCATTTAATTAAAAACATTAAACTGCCAAGAGGGTGAATTAAAAGGGTTGGTACACAGGTATCCAGATTCAGGTATCAGACAGGGGTGCAGCAGAAGACGAAGAGCAAGAGCAAAAGCACAAGAGCAAAAGAAAGTCCCGCTACATTGCAAGCATGCATGACTATAAAGATCTAGCACGTGGAGGTGAAAGACCGGAGCTTACATGCTGAGCAGGAGTTATCTGTCACTGGTGTCGGTGATCAGGTGCAGGTGAACTCCATGAGGAAATCATGGGAGATGCAGCTGGATGATCTGTAGAAAATTGAAATTGTTTAAAAGAGAATTGTTTCAACCGCTATTAGAATATTTAGTCCCCCAAAATCACCTGAGATCGTAGTGAGGAACAGACATGTTTTTAGCGTTGCACATAGACTCAGCTATTTAACCATGAGTCTCTGGCTAAATTTAGACCACTTTTATGTCAAGCAGTTTAGTCCTTTTAATTTAATTAATGTATCAAACAAACAGTTGTAAATATGTCAGATGCTCAAGAGAAGTCTATAAATTACGCTAAAATCCCCAAAACGCCAACAGGCATTTCAGTGTTGAGTTTTGAAATACAAAATGTTATTAATATTGAAATATACAGGCTGTATGCTGCCAGCAAAATGGTTCTGGGGCATCTTGAAGGGGATAGTTGAATGAATTGTGAAATGCATTTAGTTAGACTGAATATCTCCAAATATTTACATTATTAAAAAGTAGTGGTGTTGTGCATAACTATGTGGCTGGTTAGCTCAGTAAGTAATGAAGAGTATTTGTAAGTTTGAAGGCGTTGACTTTAATTTCAGAGTAAGAACATTCTGTTTATGTTGTCGATCCAGTGAAACCTGGGCTAAATGTGAATGTTTTTTCAATGTGTTCTTGTTATTGGCAACACAGTATGCAGTTATATACAGTATTTTAGACATTTCATATCAAACATTGTATTACATAAATTGCATCTCTGTATAGACCACATTTGAAGCTCCAGTAAAATAGATTTTTAGAGATGACGCCTTAATAAATATCAAATAGGATATTTATTTGATATTTATTAAATCAACTCTAAACTGTAAAACTAAACAAGATGATTACACAAATATGTCGCTTTGATGCTATAGCTGCATTAACACTTGAAAATTAAATCCAGGCAATAAACCAAAAGGATTTTAATCCCAAATCAACAGAAATCTCAGTTAGAACTGATTGGTTGCAAAAAATCTCAACAGAATGGATCTCAAACTCCGGTCCTCGAGGGATATCCTGCAGGTTTCAGATGTTTCCCTGCTTCAACACATCTGATTAAGATTAAATGGATGGATCTCTTCAGAAGATTGTTAAATTCTGAACAAACCAGCTGAGGCATCACAAACTCAATTGAAAAGTAATTTATTCTAAGGTAAACCATGTGCAGTATACCTTAAAACAGTTTATCTGATAGACAACGTATTCCTCATCTCCTCAATAACTGGTGCATGTGCTACATATTTAATCAAATAAATTAATCTATTAATCATAAACATTAATATTTTGTTAACAAGTTGACATGCCTTGACTAATCAGATCACATCATCGCCCTATAAAGAGAAAGAAATCAGCAAATTGAGGCCAATTTATTTTGGCATTTACTATGGAGTCGTTTTCATTAATTAGTCTGATGTTTATTCCACTGACAGTAACAAAAATAAAATAAAACAACACAGGAAGCAATTTAATGAGTCAGCAATTAGTGCTGATCACAAGATGAAAATGACAGATGGAATGACTGCACTGGATAGAATTAACGTCTTGTTCATGTAACGTTTTCTCCCCAGAAGTAAATCCCTGTTTTTCCATTTCTTTCATCAAAATGAATCTTTGGAATTGACAAATATTCTACACATATTTAGCTCATTTCAGACTTCTTCAAAATCTTCATTGTGGTTATTCACCCAAGGGAAACAGAGCTGCCAAGAAAGGTGCTCGACCTGCGGTTAGGAGCAGCGTGGGGTGCTTTTGTAGCGCTTATTACGGCCCAACTGCAATGAAAAGCAGAGCCTGATGCACAGAATTATATAATTATCTTGGTATGGTAATCAAACTAAAATCTAAGAGCTGCAAAGCAAAAGTGAGCATGCCTTTCATATATACCCTCACGAGTGTAGCCAGTATAGAGAATGGAAAACATGAACCATTAAAACACTCTTGCTGTTGGAAATGCCAAAGCATACATTTCCCCTCACGGAAACAATTCCTCCAGTAACTCTAGTAAATGAAAACAAAGTCTCTCCTCAGATCTGAAGCATAAAGCATGATTATAAAGTGGAAGTCACACCAACACTCCAGTCATCCACCCTATAATCTGTAAAATATCCAACAATTTTACCTCAACACCTCAAGAGATTATGGGCAACAGGCTCTTTGCTGAATTCCTGCTGCCATATATTGCTCACATATTAACTAAATGTACTCCACAGAGAGCAACACAGTAGGATGGTCTTCATGAATAATACAAGAAGACTTGACTAAGACACATGGAATCATTTCAAATGTACATGTTAGTACAATCTGTGTTGTTCTCTTTTCATACAATAAGGGAATGATTTTTCCACTTCAACTAGTTTGTTGCAAATTGTCTGAGCAACATACACTGAAAAAAATAACTCATAAGATTTACTTAAAAAACTCTTTGTAAGTATTTGCACTCAAATGATTTAAGTAATATTTAATGCTGCAATATCCAGTAACACTCACTTGCCAATATCAAGTAAATTTTACTTACCATAAAACATAACAGTTTTAAAGATATTAAGTAACATTTACTTAATTACATCTAAGTTTTAAGTTATATTTATTTAAACAAATTAAGTAAAGTCTACTTGTTTTTCAGAGGCAGGAACATCATTTTACTCAAAATTTTAAGTAAATTTTATATATCTGTAGTATTTGCTGTTATGAAGTAATTTAGTAGATTTTAACGATACACTTTCAGAGTAAAGTTTATGTAGTATTTCTAGCTTTATGTACATACAACTATTAAACATTTAAATTGTATGAGGAAACCTAAGTTAAACTTACTCTTCCCCCATAACTCATGTATTACGTTAATAAAATGTTTAATTTTACTTAAGAAGCTCTAGTTCTTATTGAATCTTAAAAATACAAGGTAGAAATTATGACAGTTACTCTAATAGAGTTTACTTCACCAAAAAGTCACTTTTTTCAGTGTATAAAACCCCAAAATCTCACGAGTAAACAATGTGCTGGCCTGTCTGTAGACTTTGGCCAATAAGTATTCCAATTGAGGTGATGCTGACAGGTTTAAACTATTAACACTTGCAACATATTCATTCTGTGGCCAACTCACACACGACATATTACACAACCTGACCTGTGGGAAAAGCTCTTTCCTGATCAGACTTCAGACTTAACGGAGCATATTTCCCCAGAGCTGGTTGTTCTCTGAATGGGAAGCCACATTGCAATTTGGAACTCCTACAAAAAGGAATTGATATCTTTCCTGAAAAAGATAGATTTCTTTCTGTTATATTGACTGGCTTTTGTGATAGCCAGAGGTGATGCTGTCACATGTGGGGCAGACAAAAGGTCATCTATGCCCTAGAGGACGATGTCAGATCTACAATCCAACCCCCTGGATAATTATCGCTGGTGGCAGTGGAGCTGGAGTTCAATAGAGACAATAGTATCATCATTTTCAAAGAATTCAGATAAAAAGCTGATTAGTTTAAAAAAAAAAAACTGGTAGAAATGTCAGCAGATGACAGCAGTATTATAGAAACTGAGGATGAAATTATTTCGACAATGTGGGAAAGCAGAAGTAACAAAGACAATATTTGAGACAAATATGAGGGAACAGATCATAATAAATTAATAGAATTTAATATCCAACAGTGAGCTAAATTACACCTTAAATACTTAAGAAATTGCTTAATAGTCTCACTTGAACATTTGAGTCTCTACAAGATAATTTCTTGAACAAATACAGACAGCAAAAAACACACAAACACAGATCTGACTGGACAAACTGGGTCAAGTTGTTTAAGTCAGTGCTTGACCACTCTGCCTTAATGGCGGATCACAGCTTCTCAGATGCCTTTGGCTTTCTCTCAGTGTCTCAACTTAAGTGCTCCTTCGTGCTGCACAAAATACATTTCTGTGTAAAGCTGATGTGCAGAGGGTCCACCAACCAGAAACTTTTACAGAACCTCGACAGAAACCTTTGGTTTGGTTACAATCTGGAATTTGCAAGATAATATTAAAGCTAAAGAGTCTAAGTAAAGAGGGAACAATAGTCCACCTAGTATTTATATGAAGTTACCACAATCATTTGTAAAAAATATGTTACACTATCTCTCATCTGATAAAAGGAAAACAATAAAGAAGGAATCTTGCCTCTGGTTCTTCCAGCAGCAGTAAATATGTGGTGATGGCATGATTTAGTTTCTGACTTGTGTTATAATTTTCCCAGATGGGTCTGGTAATCCTGTTTTGACAGCTTTGTGTCTGTTGGGTTCAGATTTGTGTTGGTCCAAAGTCAGGTGTGGAGAATAGAGAGGACCAACATGAAAGAACTGCTTTGACGTCTTTGCAAGTGGCTTAAAAACTGTAGTTCTACATCGGACAGGGAGAGGTTCAAGACCACAAATGTCACGGTTTTGTGAATAAAGTAGGTATGGGCGAGTAAACTCGTTATTATCGCGTTAACTCGGTAATTATTTAAGGCCGATAAATATTTTATTGCGCATTAACGCAGGTTTTATTTATTTATTTAAAAAAAAAAGAATTTATTTTAAAAAAATAAGAAGAATTTTTTGGGGCTTTTGTGCCTTTAAAGGATAGGAACGTTCAGAGAGACAGGAAGCAGGGGGCAGAGAGAGGGGGAACGACACACAGCACAGGGTTGTCTGATGCGAGACTCAAACTGGGATGGTATAATTTTCTTTTTATTAAAACTGTAGCCTTACATCCTTGAAAGTGCAACAAACTACATTATAATAAAAAATACTTTGTTTAAACCAAACTACGATGTTCCTATTGAGAATGAGGAGTCACGTGACTCCGGTCGGCCGGTCGGCCATGTTGGCAGAAGAATCTATTGGTTGCCAGGGGCAACGCCATTAACTTAACGGATATCTTCCCGCATTTGTCATTTCGGCAGGGCAGAGACGAATACAAAAGAAAGAAAGAAAGCAAAGCAATGGAGAGAGATAAGGCGAAAGAAAAGGGACCTTACAGGGACAAGCTTATTACAAGCGCAAAGCAGCGGTATTTGGAGACTCTGTCCAGCATCCAAAATATTGATCCTTAAGAGCTCCCTGCAGCAGAATGGCACAGAGACCTGGACCAGTTACCTGCGTGCACATATATGGACATAGTCAATTATCTTGTCTTTGGTGTAAGTTACTACACTATGCAGGAGTTTAAAAGTCACAAATCTTTGGAATCGTACAAGACTTTCTGCTGTGGCTGGGTGCAGGACTTGGCCATCTTCAAGCCTCCAGGTGGCTCTGGTGATGATAACAGCGTTGTACTGGCAAAGGTAAGGTTCTTGTCATGCATTTTAGTGTGTTGTAATTACATTGCATTGAGATACTTCTTGACCAAAATGACAACGTACCTGTAATTAACTGCGACTTGTTTTGTAAACACTAGATTAACGAGATGTTCAATGTACACAAACGTTTCCAATGTTTTGATGTATGCTAAAGCTTATGTTTAGGTATTTAGTTGTCATTTGATTTTAGCCCAACGACACATACTGTAGCAGGTTATTGTGTTGGGTGTTGGGGGCTGCAAAGTGAACAAACCAGTTCTGGGTTGGCTCGGGTACCTATGTGTGATTGCAAGGCGTACATTCCTGGTTAGATTTAAACCATTAACATTGTGAATGCAAGGTGTACATGTCCTGGTTAGATTACAGCCATTATCAATGTGTCTAAAGTGTAGACTGTAACTTGAAATAAATGCTTTTTACTGTTTAGTTTATTTCACTTTATTTATTTTACAGGTCCTGCATTCACGGAGACTCTGAGCCTCCACTTACCAGTCCAGTGGTATCACTTCAGTTGTGTGGGGCTTGTGGACAGACCCTCCGCTGACACGCCATGGTTTTGCTCTTCTTGTGCTGAATAGTGTTTCTTTGTTCTTTTGCACTAGTAACAGTATTATTTTATTATTGCTTGTTGTCAATGTTTACATGCTGGAAATTGTTATACTTTTTTTTCTGAATGCACACATGTTCTTTTGCACTGTTAACTTTTCCTAGAGGTATATTGCATTCTGCACCTTGCGCCCTTATTCTTTTTTCCTGTTCTGTTAATAAACATTGTTAAGCCATATCAAGTTGTTTCAAGAATTTATTTCAAACAAATTAAAAGGTAATGAACAAGGCACTCAAACATTTATTTCAAACAAATTAAAAAGTAATGAACAATGAGGAATGAACTCAAACAACACTTTTGTACATGTTCGTTAAGGCACAGCAAACAGTGACAATCTTATCTAAAGGCATTAGGTTTTCACCCTCACATTTGAGCAGCATGTGCACAGGTACAGTTGAATGTAAAAATCTGAATTTGTCCGTCAGCGTGGTTCTCCAACATCTCATATGATGGCTTACCTACAACAGAATAAATAGTTTATGAAAAAATTCTATGCAATCAATGGCAAACCCATCACAGAACACATGCAAAATAAAGATACAGACTGAGAGGGTAACGCTGCTCATGGTATGACAAAAGGGCTGAAGGGGTACACATTAACACATTAGCCACATTAGGGGGTAGTTAACATTAATTTTCGAAGAGGCAACAGTTTGCAAATTGAGCATTTTCGAAGAGGCAACAGTTCGCTAGTTAGCTAGCTAGGCAGCAACGTCAGGTGCACTTCAGGGTTTGCAACAACATAAAGTAACTTCGTAGCTTTAAGAGAAAACATAAAGAGATCTTTAGAGAACGTACCCGAGTGAAAATGCAGAGAACACACTCTCATCGACAGAGGGGTGCAATCGAAAGTAAGGTCCAGCCAGCCAGGCAATCCGGCGTCTCCTCGTCAGGTCAGACGCCTGCTCTCCCTGATGCTGCATCCATTTAGGAAACCGAAAAAAATGTATTTCGTTGTTCCTATGTTTCCCAAACGTATTATGTGAGGTACTGGAACAGTTCTTCACACAGCAGTGATTTCCAGGCATGTTCTTGCAATTCCGCACTGTTTAAACTCACTGATTTAAAAACACATGCGTACAATGTAAACGAACGGAGAGAATGGCGTTTTCTCGCTAGCATTCTGCCAACATGGCGGATAGGGGCGGGGCTCTGTACTATGACGACAACTCCTCATTCTCAATTGTGTTTGGCGAATTTATAATGAATATTTAGCGAAAAAATGTGTTGCAGTGTATGATGGGGGTATGCATCTGGTAACCAATGGCATCGCTTGAAATGAGTCTGACCTTGCTAATGTGGTGCGCTGGTCCATGGGAACTAGGATGCATGTTGCTGCGTTTATATTTTCACTGGATAAATCATTGAAAGAGCTGGCAAAAAGAGGAAGAAGGGGGGAGCGGAGAAGATTCGGGACAAAAAGCAGAAAGCTCTACAAGCTAACGTGTCCGGGTGTTTTAAAATAGATAATTTGTTTATCTTCGGCAGTGCTCCGTCTACCGTTGCTGCTAGTGCTCCCAAAGTGCCTACTACAACGGGCGAAAATGCAACTTCTACGACTACGAGCGAAAATGAGGACAACTTTACTGGAGAGGTTAGTCCAGGTTCAAAGCCAATTGATGTCCATGTTGACTTGGAATCGGAGGATTCCGTGTCCAGAGAGCAGGTCGTGGGAAAGGATGCACATGAGATGACAGAACCTTAATTCCATCACGCTAGTAGTAGTGCTTCTACTGTCAACGTCCCGTCAGGTACGTCCGAGGCCGAGCCTGCTATGGATTATTTCACCCGCCCTGGCCGAAACGAGCTGTCTTTATTTTTTGAAAAACACCCAACACCGAACACAAAAAAGACCCTGAATAAGTGGTTGTGTTGCAGGAATGGTACTGAACGTTCGTGGCTAACTTATAACGACATCACACGGACTGCATTTTGTTCACTCTGCTTAGCCTTTTCTTCTCACGAGAATTCGTTCACAAAAGGTATGGAGGACTGGCGTCATATAAAACAGCGCATCGAGGAGCATGAGAGAAGTGAGCAGCACCGAGAATGCGCTGATGCGTATCTTCTATGGGCCAGTAAGAAGGACATCGCATCCTTGTTGTGTGAGCAGCAGATGTCCACAAGGCGTGAGCAAGTGAAACAGCGCCGACAAGTGATGGAACGAGTCGTTGAGATTGTCAAAGTCATTGGGAAGCGTGGGCTCAGCTTTCGAGGAGGAGGGATATCCGAGGCAGCATACAGCCTTGACGATGCCACAATGGATCACGGAACGTTTCTGGAACTTGTACTGTTGCTGAGTAAGTTTGACCCCTGTTTGCATAAACATGTACATGAATGCATTGAGGCAAGCAAAAAGCTACATGGCTCAGGCAGTACTGTGAGGGGTAGAGGGTCACAGGTCACTTTCCTGTCCAAGTCAACTGTCAACACAGTGATAGAGGTTATTGGCCGCCTCATTCAAGATAAGGTTGCTGCTGAGGTCAGACAAGCAGAGATGTTTTCCATTCAGATTGACACAACACAGGACATATCCTCACATGACCAGTGCTCTGTCGTCATCAGATATGTAACTGATGCTATTCATGAGAGACTGATAGGTGTGATTAATTGCAAGGCATCCACTGGTCAGTACTTCGTTGAATTAATCCAAAATCTCCTCGGCCAAATGGGCATTGACCTGAAGCTGTGTGCAGGTAACGCGACAGATGGGGCAGCAAATATGCAAGGGGAATATAGAGGATTTTCAACTCTGCTTTCATCTCATGCCCCAGGGCAAGTGCACGTTTGGTGCTATGCCCATATACTGAACCTGGTGCTTGCAGACACAACAGGTGTGGTCATAGAGAGTGCTTCCCTGTTCTCTCTATTAAATGAAATTGCCGTGTTCCTCAGAGAATCCCACCAAAGAATGGGTGTTTGGGAAGAGGTAGCTAATACTCACCTGAAGCACCTCACAGTCATCGGGCAGACAAGGTGGTGGGCCAAGGACGTTGCCCTAACCAAAATATTTGGAGCGTATGGTGTCCCTGATAATTGTGCATATGTCAGTGTTGTGTTAACTCTCACTGCCATCAGAGACAACACCCACATGGCATCCACTGTGCGCACAAAGGCAAAAGGCTATGTGGAGAGTTTGCTGAAATATGAAACAATATTGACAGCTCACATCTTCCTACGCATCTTTGAACAGACATCTGCTTTGTCGAAATACCTACAGACCTCTGGAATGAATCTAGTCACAGCTCATCGCCTCGTCACTGGCACCCAGGAGAACCTCAGAAAGTATGCAAGGGATTTTGAATCTGTTCAGAGGTCAGCAGATGCCTTCGTTGCATGGGCAAATGACAAGCTGCAAAATGAGGAGGACTGTGAAGTGGAGGTTGAAAATGCACTGCCATGGAAAAGACCAAGAAAGAAGAAGAGGATGTTTGATGAGAGGGCTGAGGATGAGACCACTACTGACAGCAACACAAACTACCAAAACAAAGTCCATAATGTCATCCTGGACACCGTAACCGAGAGCATTAGCCGGCGTTTTGAAAAAAATGGTAAACTCTATGCTGAATTGTGCCTTCTTGACCCACGCTCCTTTGCTGAAATACAGAGTAAAGGTGTGCAGGCATCTCAGCTCCAGGAGCTGAGTAAACAGCTTCTCAGATATGACAGCTGTGCTACAGCAGATGCCCTCAAGGTGGAGCTGGAAAGTCTGGCTTCTCATTGGGACAGACTAAAGTTGTCTGTTTCTGAGGAATATATATGGTGAGAACCAGCACTGAGAATGATGATGACTATGGACAGGACAAATCTGAAGGGGAATTTGAAGTGTTGACTAAGGCCTGCACATCATGCAAAAACTGTCCAGTGTGCTGCTACCACATCCTCTCTCGTTACAATTTGTTAACGGATGCCTACCACCTTATTGGACTGGGATATAAATTCCTTCTCACCCTGTCTGTTACCCAAGTGGCATGTGAACGCAGCTTCTCCACACTGAAATTCATTAAAAACCGATTACGGAGCACCACAGGCCAGGACCACCTGGAGGCATTCATGCTAATGTCATGTGAAAAAGACATTTTGATGTCCTTGGACACAGACAAAGTTGTTGACTTGGTGGCCGAAAAGAGCAGCCTAATGAGACGCCTTCTCATCGCCTAACATGTGCATGGCCATCCCTGAGACTGTCTCCTGTAAGGTAAGATAAAGTAAACACACACACACACACATTTTGGAGACACAAAAGCTTTTTTTCCGTCTGTGTACTTTTACTTCTGTTTTGTACTATCATCAAGATGTAATGCCAGTGAAAGTGTGTGTTTAGGTGTGTGTTCATGGTGTTTAGGTGTATAGTATTTGTTCATTTGGGGTTCGGTATGGACGGGTGACTGCGTGTTTGGGGGTGGATTCGTCGGGCCAATAGGGGGCTGGTCCAGAGGGAAAATGCCAGGGCCTATTTCTTTTCCCAGTCCGACCCTGGCCTCTTGTACATGGGGCGCCTGCTCAACCCACTACGTCACGGACCACCCCTTTTCTATTATTTATTTTATTATTGTAAAAGTCTGTTGCTCATAGGCTTTTATTTTGTAAAAGTCTGTTGCTGTCTGCTGTGGAACCGGAAAAGAAAGTAATTGGCGGATCCACCAAACATGGAGAAGGGTACGGAACTTTTACTCGGCCATTTTCATTTTAAAGTTCTTCCAGACGGCGGAGTCGACAGAACCAAAGTCATCTGTAAACACTGCCAAGTTGAATCGTCTTATTACCATAGTAGTTCCAGTCTAAAATATCACTTAAAGGCAAAACACACAACTGATAGCAGCAAGTCATTCAAGGAAACAGACAGTGGAGCGAGGCTTCTACATAAAAACCACAGAAAGATGCTGATGTTAAAAGTGTGTTTGCACAACAAATGTTATGGCACTTTCATTCATATGGCAGCACATTTAAAATAAAGCTAAATGCTAAAAGCTATACACTACTTCTGAGTACAAATACGATTAATCGTGATTCATCAGGGAAATCATGTGATTAATTAGATTAAAAATTTGAATCGTTGCCCAGCCCTAGAATAAAGATGAAACATTTGTGTCAGAAATTAAGGATGACCACCCTACAGTGTAACTGCAACTATGACCCACGACTTCTGACCCACCAATAAGAATGTAGAATGGAATGATGCGTTGAACACAAGACAAAAGAAACCAAAACAGTGCAAATGAAGCCAAAAGAAGCTAAATGTAACTAGATCTGGTTGAGTCTGGCACCGCAAGCTTTGTCTGTATGATGTGTCCTTCAACTCATACCATGACAGCACTAAGGAGGACAAAGCATTCAACAAAAATAGTGGAGAAACTGCAGTTTCTGACAGTGTAGAAAACCACATTACACACAATAGTTAATAGTCATACATATATGATAAATAAAGTCTATCAGCTCATTAAGCCTCTTTTATGTTAATGTGACACTCAGAATCTGTGTCTCTCTTCAGTCACAGCTTTTTCTGATTCAGCAGATGTGGCTGTACAGTCTACATACATGAGTTATGATGGCGTCGCCATTTTGATTAAATGTCTGGTGCACAGTGTGCCTTGTAGTGAACGGATAAACGCCTTGAAAGTAAAAGGAAGACACCAGACCCATTGAAACTTTGTGGCCTGACATCTAGTGTTGTCATAATTGGCTGCACTTGAGAAGGTCTGGATGTCAGACCTGCCTGGAGAGGCTTTTAGGGGTTCACTGCACTCACTACTGTAGCTCATCATGCTCATTTAACAGTCTATAGATTTTAATTCGGGTAACTTTTTCAAATAAAAAGCCCTTTCTTTCTGAACTGTGTTCACATGGTGGTAATATTGTAGCGTTTTGTGTCTAAGGCCTGAAATGTTTACATTTCAATACAGATGCTGTCAGTCATCAAGACTGCAGATGTGCCTCCGCATTGCAGCTCATAGAAACCTCTAACCTGCTCTGAGAGTCCATCAATGCCTAGAAGGATTAGATCCCCATCTTCCTGGTTAGGAAGATGAGGCGGTGGTGGGAAAACTTTGTGAAATGAGTGGTTATTGCTGCAAAATGTGGAGAGAATTTTGGCTGCTTTCACTGAAAGACAACTGGAATGAGATAACTTCATTCATCATTGGATTATCAGCAAACATGGTTTGGACAGTAGTAAGGAAAGTATAATCACTTACGTTTCAGTGTGAAACTTTTATTCTTTTAATTGTGTTTTGTGACTTTCCATGGACAATTAGAACAGTGATGTGTGGACGAAGGAGGGAAAAATTCAAAACACCCGTGTTTGTGTGTATTTAACCGACACCAGCAGGTTGGTCACACAGCTCATTTTCAGCTCATAATCATTTGGCAGACATAAAATTACTGTAAATGTACATCTTGGACCAGGGGTTTAGTCTTAATGTTTGAATAAAAGACACCTGGACTTCTTTTCTTGGTTCTTCAAGACGTTTTTACCTCTGGTTTGAAAGCCTTTTTCATTTCTATCTGGCGGGGAGTTTCAGGCGCATAAACTATCGGGTCAGTCACACTTTGAGTCATTTAGGTCTGATACATGTCCAGCTGTAATCCAGCGCTGGATCTAATCATTGCTTTGCTATATTGTACTATTTTGTGATTTACATCAGCTGGGTATTAACAGTTTTGGTGTCGGCATACATAATGAAAATTGATTCGTTATACGCAGTTGGATAATGTATATAGCTCCTTTTTTCATGGACTATAGATACTGACAACATTTTGGTTGCATCTTCACTTTCAGGAAAGCCTCCCCACTGTCTTCCCTTTACTGTCTTCCCTCTCCTCATTTCTTTCTCCTCCATTTGATATGTTCCTCAAAATGTTTCGCTGACACAGAGACAAGGAGGCACAAAGTACAGGAATCATATAAGCCTCATTTCTCCCCGTTTGTTTACCTCAGCATGCAGCTTGACCTCTGTTTTTTCCGTCCTTTTTTTAAATTGCCTCATTAGTGGGTCCTTTGTTGTGTGTATTTATGGCCCTGCCTCACATTTTTAACCTCTAAAACATAACAATGAGGGCATTCTTTAAAGATTGAGGACCCTCTGGCAAATGTCATACTGGTGGCTACGTGCGGCTTTTAGAGCCAGCAGTGCAGCAGTGCTTTTCGTTAAATACCAATAGCACGCCAGATGTTTACCATGTTCCTTATATAACTTTAGTATATTAGCGCTAATGCACTGACCGACCTGTGATCCTTAGAGTCATTGTGTAAACACAGTCTATACTCTGAGGGAATTTAAATCAAGTGATAAAACTGCATCTCCATCCTGCATGCTGGAACTTCCTTTAACTCACAGGTGGCAGTGTGTGTTTGTGCTGAGTATATCGTGAAGAGTTTCTAATTCTCTGGGTGTGCCCTGATTTATCAACCTGTGGTGTGTGCGTGTGAGTAAATTATGGTTGTGAAATGTCAGTCAGCATGACTGCCCTTGATTGGTACACCCTCTTTATGAGCTTGTTCCTTTTGAACCATAAATTATTCAAAGAGGCAATCACTCGAATATTCTCCACTTCCTCTAGTTTACGCTCCAAAAATAAGCGAGGGGGGGAAAAAGAAATTTGGTAGTAAATACTTTGTATCCTGGCAAACATTGAAGGGCTAATAACGTAGACCACACAAGGTGCCAAAAGTGAAAAATTAAAACGTCCTTCCAGGGGTTCTCTTTGATAAGACTTTTGGCTAGGTTGTTATCAGGAGTAAAAAGTTTAGTTTTTAAGTGGTTTTGGTAAGCACGGGGTAATTAAAGGATTCCTCGCAAATCCCTCCGGAGATAGGCGTAGGCAGAAGAGTGGATTAATTACAAATCAGACAGGGGAAAGAGGGAGAACCCAGGAAGAGAGGAGGAAAAGATGAAATGAGAGACTGGTTTGGAAAAACACACAAAATGCACCGTGATGATACACACTGGAACTGTGAGAAAGACTGGAGGTGGGCGGATTAAAAGACACAACTAGAAGGAGAGGAGAGTTAAGAAGTGACAATGAGAGGAGGGATTAAGGAAGAGATGAAGACAGAAACGAATGTTATGTGAAAAAGGAGAGACGAAAGTTAAAACTTGTCAAGACTTGTTTAACAGCTGTTATACCTTGCACAATCTTTGCCCGTTTTTATCTTCTCATCTTTTCCATGGTTCATCGTCTAAGCCTTCCATCGCTCCCCCCTCCCTTAGGCTGAACAGACTGTGACAGACATCAGTGAAAGACAAGTTTTCTGCCATTCCCTGAGGTCTCGTACAGGGAAGGAACATCACATCACATCACATCTTTACGAGTGTTATATTTCGGTGCGTTATCCCATTTCCGATAACTGTAATTCAAACAATTTTACGATTTTTACGCTCTTATCGAAAATGAAATTTTCTCATTTTGAATGTCTTTTGACATCCAGAGGAACCTGTCTTGTAGGGTTGCTACAGGCGATGAGGCAGGTTAGCAGAAAATTGTTTTTATTTATCAAAAATTTGTTTAAATGCATTTTTTCCAGCTAAGATTTTAGCATTATTCATGACTGAATTACTGTGTTTATACTATTGTTAGCCCGATTCTTTCATTGGAAGCCCAAGAACAAGCTGGAGAAATCTTAAGTTAAACAAAGTATTTATTCGTGGTCAGGTGTGAAGTATAGCAGCATGAGCAGTATGAACAGAGTGGAAAAGTACAAACTAGGAACATAGATTATTTAGTAAACTACAGAATATGAATACATGAAGTCTAAGACTAAAGCCAATTACAACACGATCACATGGCAAACATGTTAAAAAAAAATAGAAATTTGGGACAGAATATTAAAGAAACCTACAACAGAGTAAAGATTTTTGCTTTGTCTTGCTTTGTGGTCCTTACATTATAGTCAAACAGTACAAATTTTGCTATCAGTTGTCCAGCATGGTGGCTTTTGTCTGACCTAATTACACCTCTGCTCGTGCTGTGGCAGGCCTCTATTACACCGTGAAGTCAAACCTGAATGTGAAAAATTACCCTCGTTTTTTTCTTCCTACTGTATATTTTAGCCCATTTTGGGATTTTTTTTTTTTGTCCTGAAACACAATAATAAGGCACTTTCAGGATATTTTCAGCAATTGCAGATAAGCTTGAAACACCTTGTGAGGTTTTTGTTTTAATTTCAGTGTAGGAGACAGACATAACTAATACATTTAACTTAACTGAACACAGCAGTCAGAAATCAAGGATTATAAATTAAAAAGCTCTTTTTTTCTCCCCATCAATGAGTCTGCTGTGGCCAAAGCAACAGATTATAACCTAAAGCAGAGTAAAGCAGGGGGTGTGTTGGCAGTAGATACCACAATATTGATCCCAAACATTTGACTCAATTTACTGCCTCCTCATCCTTCCATCACTAAATTTTCCCTCGGGAGATACGATAGCGACTTTTAGACACTGTAGGTTTGATGTTTCTCAACATTAAACCTTTACAACGCAACCTCAGTCACCTGTTGTTTTCTTTTGATTCTTTTTCATCTGCTGTTAGTGTACATAATTGATCATTTTCATAATGCAGCTGTACTGAACATCCTGTACTGAACATTTTTGCTTTGTAGTTGTCCATCATTTCAACATCTTAAGCATGCTAACATTTCAGTAAATGTGTTTTCTCAGCACAGTAACCAGCAGTGATTGACAGGTGGTTAAAAAGCAGCCATACTGCTCGACTGCAGAAGCAAAAGTGTTTAGTCTTTTTGTTTCTTGTTGGAGCTTCTGATTCTGGACAGTAATAATACATATTAACAATAATTTGCTTAAATAGGCTTAAATATTTTGTTGAAATTGTAAAATAGATGTAGCAGTTTGTAATCCGAGTGGTCTGACTGGACAACTACACCACTGCATCTCCCGTGGGCTCGATTTCAGCCAGCAGAAACTTTCCCACCGTGACAGGTGGGCTCAATCACAGCTCCTGTAGGCCAGAGGAGTCGCTACTGGCTGCTCTATAAAGGCAGATATTTGTGCTTGTGTACTGGTGTAATATTACTACGCTGGATTCAAGACATGTCCAACAAGCAGCTCTGCTGTCCAAAAACACTGTGTTTTTGTTTTAAGCTGGTTTAATCACCCCAGTTATCGGATGAAATGTAAAAACCAGAATCGAAGGCAGTCCATTGTTTGTTAACATGTGCAAAATGAAACAGACGAGTAAAAGCTTTTTTGTTGTTGTTGTTGTGCTTTGCTTTATGTAGATCAACCCAATCGTTACTGCTTTTGTATGAGCAGCTGCCTCCAGTTATCTCCGGTAAGCATGCCGGCGTGAGTGCGTCCATGTGGACACGCTGCATCGGTAGTGGCTTTGAACAGAGAAAGGAGGATGTAGCTGCAGAATTCCAAAATTCTGGCAGTTTTTCTCTGGTTGCTGCAGCGCTAAGGGTAATCTTCATCCGTAGAAGTACCTCCAGCACATGCTGTCACAGTTAGCTTCAATACTCCTGTATTATTGTCTCACTTTAGCTATATCAGAGAGGGGACAACACTGAAAAGTTAAAACAAAACTAAGAAGTAGTGCTTTCGGGATTTCTGGCTCTGACACAATATCAGAGATATCTTTAAGTGATTATCACCAATATTGTGCAAAAGTATTGATCCGACTGAACTTTTGCTTCAGGCAGCCAGACTTTCTTGTTATCTTTTAAATTGGTCTTAAGCAACAGTTCCCCGGGCTTTCTGAAGGTCTGTCAAAGTTTTTCTTTAGATATCGGCTGCGTTTACACAGTTAAACAGTCCTTGTACCTAACCATTTCCAGAGCAATGTGGTTTTTCTTTGCTAAGCCACTTAAAGGGGAACTCCGGGGCATTTGAAGCACAATCCCATTGCTAGAGGTTGTCAAATACTGACAGCAATACATGCCCAGTAATATTGTTGTAATGTTTTAAATACTTGAACGCAGTTTTTCTAGAGAAGATAATTGTTTTGTATATGGGAGTATCGTCCATTGACTCTTTTGGGCTTTCACATGCGCGAGCATACCGACAAGAGGTAAGTGACATGCTGTTTATAAAGTTGTTTTGTAACGTCCCCATGCCAGTAATGTGAGAACCATGCATATGGTTTTGATGGTAAGGCTTGTGACTTTATTGTCGGATGGTTTATAAAGTGGTGTGACGTTTCTGCAGTGTGCAAGTTGTTGTTTTACGTGGAAGGTTTAGCACTTGCCCATTGGCCACCACGTATTTGGCTAGCATGAGAGGCTGCGCAAACAGCGCAATCGCCGCACAGGGAGCGCCGATTTGCACCAGTCTGTGTCCTCCTGTCAGTATTTGACAACCTCTAGCAATGGGATTGCGCTTCAAATGCCCCGGAGTTCCCCTTTAACACTGACCTATGAATCATTCAAGCATTAAAAAGCATCGAACTCAAGGGATTATCCAGTGTTGTGTTGACACATAACAGACAACTCAGCAAAGAACCAGATTTAAATTGAATCTTTTGGCACTTTGTCACGGGCTGCACGGCGTGGTGGGGTGTGGTGGTTAGCACCGTCGCCTCACAGTAAGAGGGTTCCAGGTTCAATTCTCAGCTGGGGCCTTTCTCTGTGGAGTTTGCATGCTCTACCTGTGTATGCGTGGGTTCTCTCTAGGTACTCTGGCTTCCTCCCACCATCCAAAAAACATGCATGTTGGGTTAATTGGAGTCTCTAATTGGCCCTCGGAATGAGTGTGAGCGTGTGGTCGTTTGTCTCTGCATGGCCCTGTGATGGACTGGCGACCCGTCCAGAGTGTGCCCCGCCTCTCGCCCATTGATGTCTGTCGAAATGGCTTTTAGATGGATACATATATATTACCTCAGTTAAAAGATAATAAATGTCCAAGGTCCAGAGTACAGGTCTGATGTAATATCTATGCAGTGGTAGGCAGGAGCAGGGACATTGAGGGGGTCTGTTCTAAATCACTGAAAATGGGTTCTTGGTAAAAGTTTTTATGTCAGCACATTTCTTCATTCTTCCCCAGAGAAACCTCCTCTTCACACAGCCCAACTTTAATTATCTTTGGATACAGAAAAGTGAGGACAAAGAAGTGGGAAGACAACGAGGACAGACTGACATGTGCTTTAATAACATAACTCATAATTACAAAATGAATAGAAAGTCTCCCTTGACTGAACTGGATTTCTCATACCCACAAACACAGTCCTACAGAAGAACTGTAAGGTTCAGTGTGAGTGTGTGGGCGAGATGATAAGGATATTTTGGGTATTTTCTTTTTGTGCACTTTATTGTCAGCTCCAGCCTGCAGTATAAGAACATTCATGTCACAAACCCTCATTAACTACTTAAGATTTCTGATTAGAACCTGCAGGTTTCCTTTGTTCTTTATGCAGATGTCCGCAGCATTCCCCTGGATTTCCTGCTGACATTTACCACCAAGCCCCATTATTTTAGGATCATGGGGTGAGACGATGTGCAAACCCAGCAGCAAATCTTCCAGACAAGTTAATGTCCGTGTGTAACTGAATGAGTTGTTAATTGATTTGCTTGAATTGGCCTGTATCTTTGAAGTGCCCTGAGATGACATTTCTTTTGATTTGGTGCTATATGAATCAAACTAAATTGAAAGGTTGGTGCCTCATTGTCATTTCTACTGACCCGTGCATTGCTTTCACTTCACTCCTAACGACTATGGATACTTTCTAATGGATACTTTAGGGTTGTACCTTGTCCTTTTAAGTTTCTCGCCAGTGCAAATTCTTTTTTCTCACTGATCTTCCACACAGTTGATTTTGGTAATCTGAAGGTTTGACCGATGTCCTTAACGGTTTTATTCTTGTTTTTCAGCCTCATAATAGCTTTCTTGACTTTCATTGGCACATCTTCGCTCCTCATGTTGAGCAATAGCAACTACAGACTCAAAATTGTAGAAGCTTGCCACACCTGAGTCATTACAAACTCCAAGATGATTGTTCTTAAACGTTAAAGATTATGTTAAAGTGCACTGAAATTAGGGGAACTAGGTATAAAAAGTGTTGTAATTTCTACATGGTGGAACTGAAATGTACTAAAATTACTTTAAAGTCTGGAATGCGTACTTTAATCACGGTTTAACTGTTTGATATAGAGTTGTGCACAGAGGAGCAGAGCGGGAACTCTATGAAAAATGTGACTTTGTCCCAGACATAGAGAGGTGGCTGTATCTGGCCATAGATCCAGTTCTGCAGGGATCACTTTTTTAAACCACAGGTGTTACCCACTGAGCCGAAGGAAAATCACTCACTTGTTTCGTTTAGCCGCAACAGCGACAAGCCTCAGAATCGGCTGCTGTGTCGTCTGTGACGAGCCACTGCACACAGGCATTAGATATCCCCACGCTGGCCACTCTGCCCATAAACCGTCATGACTGATGGTGCAGAAAAAATCAGGCATGCAAGGGGATATTTCAAGTTAGGAAACCTTAATGGATTAAAACAATAAAAACAATGTTGTTTAGTTTCTGTTTTACAGATGTCTGCTTTATAACTGTGGTTGTTGGGTAAAATCCTTCAGGGCTTCGGGTTTTTTTTTATTTACAATAAAGCCAGTGACCACTGGGAAAAATTGGCAGCGAGGCTGAGTGGCACAGCTACATCCAGTTTTGTAAATACATTCATCCATCCATGAATTAGGCTTAACCGTCAACCCCAAATCTTTTTTGTGTATCCAGTATTAAATCAAAGTCTGCTAAGGGTGCCTTTAATTACTGTTGCCCTGCTCTGAGGAATAAGCTGCGTGCGGACCTGAGGTATGTTAAAACTTTTCTTCTCTCACGCACGCCTGTGTTACATTACTGTTTCTGCATGTCAGTGTGGGAGTGGAACCAACTTTTATCCCAGGAGTTTCACGTACCAGTCCACCTCTTCTTAATGTGGAGTAAATTAAGTGAAGATAACAACAGCTATTACTGTCCTGCAGACTTTATCAGTAAAACTTGTGCTGGTTTTGTTTGTTACCGTAGACATGAGGATTTCCTTCTCAGTAAACATTGACATTTTTATGTCGAAGCTCTTCTGAGCCAGAGAGCCTCGTCTTCACAAACTCAAGTGTTGTCAGTTTCTGACGATTGATTTAACAACTTGAAGTGGCAGTGCAGCATATTTGAAATTAACTCAATTATTCTAACCGACCTCTGTCACTTGAATCTCCACTGCAAATATCAGAAGCTTCACATCATTCTGATTCATTTCCAAATCCATTCGTGCACCTTTCTATGTTTATTTTTTGATCCACTAAACTTCTATTCACACACATTTCATTTTTGTAAACTGGCATCCGATATGCCCGTGGAGTTATTTGATAAAGGGGTGTTTCACTGGGCATGCAGGTCATGCTTTAAATGCTTTAAGATCTTGTTTAATCTTTCCTCTTCAAATGACATTTATAGAAACTGGTGATTTGACCTTATTTGGCAAAATGCTGATAATGTGACCTTCGAAAGTAGACTAATTACCAGACTTGTCATTGATTCTTCACATAAACTGTACTTAGTTCTGTCACTATCTGTCCCCGTTGTTTAATGCCTTACAGGTGCCTCTGTCACCTGCTTTTTGGCTTCACCTCACATCTTTATGCCAGCCAATTAGTGCTTTTCAAAAAGGCTTTTTATCACTTTTTCAAGGAATTAATTACAACATCTTGTGAAGATGAAGTCAGATTATGGTCTGTACTGCCTTTGAAAAATGCAAGAGTCAAAATGCTTCAGCTATCTGGTGGTATTCAGTCACTACTGTGGAACACGGCATGAACGTAGTGCGTGAAACAAACACGGTGAGCAGATAAAGCAGCATAAGGACAGTCAGAGTAGTGCGTGTGTCCACATGAGCAGAAAAGCACTAATAGCGCTCTTACAACGAGCATAACAAGCTTGCAACTTGTACAAGCACACAAGCAGCAGCAGCTGCTGCTCGTACAGATGGGGCTTTCTGTGATTACTGTGCTCTTTGTGTCTGGTGCATGACATCATACAAGCAGACAGGCAGCTAGAACCGCTTCTCTGCCATGTGATGAAAAGTAGCGACAAAGATATATCACCTGCAACTTTCTAAAAAGTGCTGGAAGCAGCCTTGAAAGATTAAGTGGAGCATGATGAGAAAAGAGTTGGGAGAAGTTGTTTTCTGTAGGCGGCCACAAACATTCTTTACTCGCCGGCCAAATGTGTAAGAAGCCCACCAGAATGTTCCCAAAGCTCCTGATTAGCCTCTCCTCGATGCTGCATGCTCTGGTACACGTGCTTGTTTTTTGGTTTGTCTTTATAGAGGTGTGTATGATGTCAACTGAGTGTATGTTTAAATCAATTAGATTCTGCACTTCACCTGTGCTCTTATTCATAATTCTCTTGTGTTGACCGTGTTTATTTTTTTGTGTTTATGTTTTTGCACATGAATTGTTTTTTGTATTAATTGAATTGTTTTTCAAAGAAAAGCAAATTGAGTTTACATGGAATGACATTCAATTTATTCATTTTCCATTGCCTTCATCCTACTGAGGGTCCGTGCTGTGGGGGCGGAGCCTAATCGGGCAGGGGACAGGGCACAAACAATAACACACACTTAACTCTTCGGGTTATTTAGAATCACCAGTATGCCCAACATGCATGTCTTTGCGATAGTGGGAGGAAGCTGGAGTACCAGGCGATCACCCACGCATACATGGGGAGCAGATCCAAACTCCACACAATACACCCCCAGCTGAAAACTGACTTGGAAACCTTTTTATATCAATTAAATTAACATTGCCTCTGTTAATAGACGAAATAATGAATAAATAAGTTTAAAAAAACATTCATGAGTGATTCTATGACTCATTCTGTTTGCACAGAGCACTGCGACATGTTACATGATTACATGATTGATAGTTTTAACAGGCATCTTAATAAATCCTTATTTGCTTATTTTTATTCATTTGTTGGTGAATAATCAAGGCTGCATACAAAGTGCAAATGATGAGATGGGTTCAATAGGAAGGGCTTTCCACTCATTTCAAGAAAGCATCATAATTTGACTCAGATACTAAAAGTAATTGCTGCATATAGCAAAGCACTGATTTAAAAAAAATCATGTCCGCATGAAGGGAGTGTAAATGAAAGGCTGACAAACAAGCAGAGAAAGAGAAAACACACTGAGTGGCAGAGAGAGACGCAGTGACAATAGGGGGAAATTGAAACTTACAGTGCACAGTGAAAATGAGTACACCCCTGTTGAAAAGTAACATTTTGAACAATATTTTAATACACACACAAGTTATTCCCAAAACGTGCATAGAGTAAGTTTAATACAACATCTGTTCAGCTTACAACAGAAAAGAAAGGTCAATAATATAACTTAAATGACATATTTGTCCATTTTTGTGAAATTATGCTGGTGCAAAAGTGAGTACACCCCTATGTTAAACTCCCTGAGAATGGGCCGTGTTGGCCCGAAATGTCATGAAATGAAAAGGCATTAAAAGGGAGGTCATCGTTGTGCGTTTCATCCTTGCCTTACATTGAAATTTTACATTTTGAGTCTGCACCAGGCTAAAAGAGACGTGTGTGAGATTTGACTGAAATCCTATGGAGAGTATCATGATCTGCTTCAGTAGTCACAGTACATGTTGACAAGCATGTTTCTTTTGGTGAAATTCAGCTTCCTACTGTTGATGGCATCCATACAGCCCCAAACCATGTCACTCCCACTACTATGCTTGACTTTAAGCATGGGGCACTTTTCTTTGTACAAATCACTTTTTACCACCACACAGGCTTGACACCATCGAAAGCAAATTTGTTTCTCATTGTCTCATCAGAGACAAACAAACTAAGGATATGGATTGCTGGAACCATGTCCTGTGATCTGATGACACCAAGATGAACAAATTTGCTTTCGATGGTGTCAAGCCTGTGTGGTGGTAAAAAGTGATTTGTACAAAGAAAAGTGCCCCATGCTTAAAGTCAAGCATAGTAGTGGGAGTGACATGGTTTGGGGCTGTATGGATGCCATCAACAGTAGGAAGCTGAATTTCACCAAAAGAAACATGCTTGTCAACATGTACTGTGACTACTGAAGCAGATCATGATACTCTCCATAGGATTTCAGTCAAATCTCACACACGTCTCTTTTAGCCTGGTGCAGACTCAAAATGTAAAATTTCAATGTAAGGCAAGGATGAAACGCACAACGATGACCTCCCTTTTAATGCCTTTTCATTTCATGACATTTCGGGCCAACACGGCCCATTCTCAGGGAGTTTAACATAGGGGTGTACTCACTTTTGCACCAGCATAATTTCACAAAAATGGACAAATATGTCATTTAAGTTATATTATTGACCTTTCTTTTCTGTTGTAAGCTGAACAGATGTTGTATTAAACTTACTCTATGCACGTTTTGGGAATAACTTGTGTGTGTATTAAAATATTGTTCAAAATGTTACTTTTCAACAGGGGTGTACTCATTTTCACTGTGCACTGTAATAAGACAATAACATTAATGTAGCTCTTTTGAGGGCTTGGGTTAGGGTTATTTTCCTTTTGGTTGTTTTAATGAGGCCCAAATCGTCCTATATGTTGGCTGGAGGAAATGCTTTAAATCACATTCGGACTTATGAGGTTGCTGAGAAACAGGTGATTCTGGACCGTCATAATTACTGTGAGTGGGGAGAAAAATAATGGACGAATGTCCTGAGCTGGATTAAAATCACTGACCAGAACAAGTCATATTAAAATAACCCCTGGAGAAATTTTGTCTTTGTGGATTAAGATACAAAGAAAAAACATTTTTAAAAGTTCTCTGTCTCCCTGTAAGTGATGAGCGCTGGTTGTTTTGAGTGGCGTGACATCTGTTGCAAAATCTGTGCAAAATTGCTCAATTTAATATATCAGGGCAATACCACTCTGCATTTTTGTGACGTACTGATCAACTTTTTTCCACCAGAAAGATGAATGCTTAATGACTTTCTGCTTTGTTCACAGTAATCAAATTAAATTTGACACATTTCTTTCGTACCTCTGTATTTGTCAGCCATATAAATCAGTTGTTTATACTCCTATACTATGTAATAGAGACAATAATTAATCATTTATATTTCTAAAGAAACTGATGAAAAAATGTGAAATATCTTCAAAATGTAAACAGAAAATTACTTATATTTGTTCTACAGGTTTGACAGACTGCAGTTTATCTCTGATGTTATGTTCAATGACAATAAAAAGAATCTGAATCTGATGGCAGCTATAGGCTTCAGCCCCCCTGTGACCCAGAACTAGATAAAGTAGAATAATAGAATACAATAAATTGATAAATTATGGGATGAATATCAAACAAAGAGAAAGATGTTGGGGTTTATTTCTTCCAGGGATCTCCGCGTTTACCACTTAACCTTTGGGCTGCCTACTTGTACAACATTATCTCTATTAAATAATCACGTTTTTTTCCAAAATTAGAATTTTCTCATTGAAATAAAAGGATAAAAAATAAGCCTACATCACATAAGGTAGTAAAAAAAAAGCTCAAATCTTGCTCTACCCAGTCTTGAATGTAACATTAAATC
Organism: Odontesthes bonariensis; assembly: GCF_027942865.1. Taxonomy (NCBI): domain Eukaryota; kingdom Metazoa; phylum Chordata; class Actinopteri; order Atheriniformes; family Atherinopsidae; genus Odontesthes; species Odontesthes bonariensis. The sequence goes on along the minus strand of NC_134517.1, from coordinate 31,299,089 downwards.
TTTAAAATTGTGCAGCTTATTGAAGATAGTAGATGAGACATTGAATATCTCAAGAAACAACCCAACCGGGAGGTCCTCTTAATTGGCTGAAGTTGTGAGAGCATGTGCAATGGAAATATGGCAGCGCGGTGTGATATATCATGATTATCACACTGGTTCTTCATAGCTAGCTGCCGCTTCACTGATAAAGCTTCGCCCACGTTTGAAATTAAAAAGTTTCACCCAAAAAGTTGTTCCAGAAATCTTGATCAAACTCTTTTCACTATTCAATTTTAATTCAGCGACTTCAGTTTGGTTGATTAAATCGCCTTTCACAAGAATTTGTGCTAATTCTCCAGTGTCACTGCTTAAGAAGATGAAGATCTTGCAGATTTGAGAAAAATTTAAGCTGGTTAGCAATCATCAATACCAAAACAAAGCAATTACACTGCTATCTGAGATGATGCGATGTATTTTCTCCTTTTAAAACAGGTGTTAATGTCTCTACGGAATTTAATTTTCAAAGAAAATATTTGTAAAAACTTTCTAATTGCTGTACAAGTCGTGGATTTGACGAGGTGCATTGTTTAATGAACGGTTGCTATTTGTTGTGTATAATTGAATGTACTTATAACCCATTTATTTTCATGATTCTGAAGCTTTTTTTGTTTTGTTTTGTTTTAAGCTGTATTATGAATATTTGTGATTATCATAAATAATTGTATAGATGTTATAAAGAATGTTTACATCATAGTTATGACCCATTACTTTTCACTTGAGCTAGTGTGTTTGCCTCATGTCGTATCCTCTGTACCACCCTTACGTTTTGAAATCATGTTTCACAAATTCTCATAGATACAAATCCATGTCCCTAAAAGGCATACTTACAATTTTTATCTTAAGTTTTTTCTAATCCTAAGCCTTTTTATGTCACTTTTTATACTCACATTTTCATTTGCTATTTGTTTAGGTTTTTTTGCATCAGAATTTTGTGGCTTAGTTTAGGTACCATAACTATTTGGCAAAGTTTAAGAAAAGGCAAAGGACAAGTTTCAATTGTATGGTGGATAATAATGTGGAAATAAATGGTTTCAATATGTTTACCTTCTGCATTAAAGGGAGTTTAAAGATGGACACTAATGGCCTCCCGCCTCCTTAGTTTGGGACATCAAGAATTCCTGACAACACAGCAATATATGACACCATCAAAGTAAAGATGAGCCATCTCAACAACACAGTCTCACAGCCAACCATGAAATAGTCCCGTTAACGATTGATTTTTTTTTTTTTTTTTGTGCTACTGCGCTCATAAATAGCTCCACAGAGGAACACAGTGTTACAGCATTTCATCAAATTGTCACGATCCGACCGTTGCTTGACATTAAACATGAGAGAAAGTCCACATTTAGAGGTCAGAGGGTTACAAGGATGGCATCACAAATACACACACACCACATCACACGAGATTGAGTATTGCTCCGACCTTGGGTGTTTTTAAGTAACTACACTCACCGTTTCATGTAAACACATGCAACCTGTTTGGTGAGGGTTGGGTATGAAAATCAAGATAGTTGATGTTCGGCAAACATTATAAGGTTGCATTTAAAAAGACACTGTAATGATTTATCAAAGTGTCCTTTTCCTGGATCACTTGCTGCAGAGTCCCACCTCCTTGGTTAAACACACAAAACGTGTTGGACATAAAAACAGAGGTCCTACTGATACATGATTACTGAAAGGTGGACTGGATGGCTGTTACATGCCAGGCATGTATGTGTGTGTGTTGTGTCTGTGTCTCTCCCCCCTCCCCTGTGTCTTTTAGGTGCTTACAGCAGAAATGCTATTCACCTCTGCAAGCAGGCTCGGCTGCTCATTGGCTCTCTACCTCCCCAGCTGGCCTATGGTGACAAGGGAGAGGCCTTAAAACGGAGGATATCCCAAACCTTTGGTCCCTTTTTTGGTTTTTGCTTGTGCTTGTTGCTGTTCTCGTCTGGCTAAGTAGAGTCTCTGACTCTTAATTTGGACTGTATGTGGTGGGAGGTTTTGGGTCTAGGTGAGTTGGGGTACCCTTTACATTTGTTCATGCACGTAGGTGAAAATTGTTATCTCACTAGGTTTATTGGTTGTGCCACTCCTGTAATGTTTTGAAATGTTCTTTTGCTAGAGAAGCCAGTTAGCCATTTTGTTTGCACTTTATTTTCTTCAGAGGTAGTTTAGGTAGGCCTCCTTTTGTTATATTAATTTCATTTGTTTTGGCACAATCTCTTTATCCCATCCTCCCCCACTTCAGTGTGTCTTTTTGTTTTAATAAACCACATTGCTCACTTTCACTGAGACTTGTTTGATTTAATTGGTTGTCGTGTTATTGTCTGCTGACTGGGTCACCAAGTGGACGTAACAATGGCACAAAAAATGTGTTCAGCAACACGAGCACAAAAGTTTTCTTTCATAACTATTCCATGTTTGGCCATTAAAAATTCTGCAAAGCTATTACAGTCCATAAACTAACTGCCAACAATGTTATTATCAAAGTGGAATTTTATATAGAAAGTTATACCGCTTTTATCTAATCAGTTAAATCTTAACACTAGTTTTTTATGCTTATGTAAAGTTTGTCCCAGGCACAATCTACTTTAGTCCACCTACAAAAAATCCAACAAACCAGGTTGCCAAATTTCTAACAGCTTTCATCAGGTTAATTGACAAATTAAAAAAGGGAGCATGGCAGGTAAATGCTAGAGGGCTGTTTACCCAACAGGCTGGTGGCTAAAACGACATGAAAATTACAGGTACATTAGACTAAGAGCTGGAATAATAGTGACGGGTAAGTGGGAGCAGACTGAAGGACTGAGGACATGGAGTGGGTGGAAGGAAGAACAACTAAATATCCCTCCAGGCTAAAGTGTGACAGGAGTATTTAATGTTTAGCTTCAGAGTTCTGCCGCTGAGGGTTGAAGCACTGCACTGTATTACCTTTTACTTCTTAATTGAGAAGTAAAGGGCTGTATAAATAAAGTACATTTACATTTAATTTCTTTAATTTCATTAATCCGTCCACTAAAAATATTCAGCTCAATTTTGTACAGAGCTTTCAAAAAGCAACAAAAGGAGTGAAAATATTCTCTTTTTTTTTTTAACGTGTCCTGTCCGGCTGTGTGGCACTCAGAATTATCATCTGAATGTCAAGGTAAGGCCCAACAGATTTGCTTTCACAAGCAGAGCATTTTTGGCTTTCGCCATGATGTTCCCCTTGGTATATAAAACTTTATTAGAAATTGCTTTGGGTTCTTTTCGAATGTAATGGACACAAAGAAGAAAGAAAAAAAAAAGAGAAAGGGGAAAAGAGAGATGGAGGAAAAAGTTTGAAGAGAAAAAAAAGAGAGAAGTGGAGGAGAGAAAAAGCATAGACAATATTCTAATTTCAGTGGGCACATAAAGTGATATTTCTTTAAAAAAAAAAAAAAAAAAAAATCTGGTATAAGTCTTTTTACATTCATGAGAAGACACTTTAATCTGAAATGACCAATAAGTTAGTGACACACACTGAGGGCAATGTAGAGTTTAGGATCTCAGCCATATGTATTCTGACATGTGGAAGCCAGGAAACAAGCAACCTTTCAACTGATGGTCATTGTTTTCACAGCTAACGAGTATTTGCCACTAGCACTGTTCACAGCACTTTAGCACTCCAAGCTGGTAGTTTTAGTTCTCCAAACAGAGGGCATGCCAGGTGACACTAAAGGGGTTCCCTGTTTATTGAAAACTGACATGAGATCCTCTTGACTAGGCCACAGAATGTGATAGAATTTCAGTGAGAAAGTTTTGGTCCTGTTTCTACGTACAGAGGTGGGATGGGGGGAGAGTTGAGGTTGATGAGCCGTCATCAGAGTTAGTCACAGAGTTGAATCGCAATGTGTTTGTGAAGAAATGCAAGCATGTGGGAGACACTACTCTAACCTACCCAGGCTCCGCCCTCGCAGTGACGCAACACCTTCGGCTCTGCTACACTTACTCAGGCCAACTGCTCATTCAGGTGGATTCGAGTTCCCGAAAAAATGGGAACTCCACCCACTTTGTCGGGAAGCAATCAACTTTGAGCAGCGCCAACCAAGGCGGGTTCAAGGTAGTGACGTGGTTGAACTGCCACTCAACCCATGGATTGTACACGGAAGCGCTTCATTCAATATCAACACGGAGCAGCATCAAGCTTTTGACACTGCTGTAGATGCTGTAATGAAAGTGTTCGACGGGAGATTCTCGTTAAAAATCGAGCAAAGAACAGCCCTTGAATCGTTTCTTGACAGGAAAGACGTTTTCGCCTGGCTTGCTCCCTACTGGCTTTGGTAAGAGTTTAATCTACCAGTTAGCCCCGCTGGTAGCTAAATCATACGTCAGAGGAAAGAGTGGTGTGATTGGCTTAAGCTTAGGCACAGCCTTTTCTGGCCTCAACCAGTAGCAACCCGAGGGAGGCGGGTTGACCAGGCCATTTCGAATCGTATTCGTTATGGTCTTGGTCAGACCAGAATCTCGAAGAGATTTGAAAGTCTATGTTAATCAGGCTAACTCTAACCAACAAAGCTGATGTCACTCAGATGTTTCCTCCTGCCGGTTCACCATTTAGAAGCACATACTGATGCAATGCTGAGTCACTTGAATGACCAAAGAAGAACAGTGGCGACTTATCAAGGATGTATTTTTTGTGACACCCTCCTGCTGGGTCCCCTGTGTTACTGGATGTCTGAAGAACACAAAACAAAGACATTTTTTAACTGCTGGCCTGGGTGTGCAATCTGACTGTCCTCAGGAAGACATACCTGCCAGTGCAGAATGGGGTGGCACAGCAGTGCGTGCTTTTTTCTGTAATGTCAAACAGAGATGGTCTCCCCTGAGTCATCATCATTTTTTCTTAAATTTCTGGCCTACACAGGGACATGTGTAGTGAAATTGTTGCTTGTTTTGGAGAAATGAAGACGACAAGTGAGAAGAAATTGTATGGAATATGTAAAGGTTAGCGGTTAGCTCTCTGGTGTCACCGCCATCCCTCATTTACTCTACTGACCTGCCACATTTTCACAGCTCTGTCACAGACAGCCATGATTGCAATTCTGCGAGTTGAACTGGCTGATAAAAGATGCAGACGCAGTTCCACATTGGAAACAGGGCACACACCAAGAACACTGGAGAAACAGACAGTGACCAACAGCTGAATGTCCGCTTGGTGCATGAGGTCACTTTTCAAAACCACTGGAACATGTACTGTTTGAATTGTATAAAAAGTAGCAACCATCCCAAATGCAACTTTATTCACTTATCTTAATAAAAGCAAAGCAACTGTGCTAAAAAGTTACCAATCTTGTAATACTGCTTTTTACAGGATCGAATGTTGACATGATAAGATTTAACTAAAGTTCAGTTCAGTTCAGTTCAAGTCAGTCCAAAACACTTTCTTTGTCCCAGAGGGGCAATTTGTAAAGCAAGGTGGAGTACAATGATTAAAAGGAAAACTGCACACGTTAATTAGGGCTTAGTCGAATAAGACAGCAATTAAAACGAACAGTAAACACTGAGATTGAGATATTAGTGCGAGTCATATAATTGCTATGACTGATGTAAGGCACAGTATCGAGGTGGATGCTATCAAGGTACATATTTGCTTACTGTTCACATGGTTTGCATGTACAAACTAGTATAAACAAGTATAAACAAATATATCAAAAGATGTTAAAGCCCAAATTATTTTGTAATACTTCCTACAATAATCTAAACTGAAACTTCTGAAAATGTTTCTGTTATGATCATTCCTAGCCCCCAACAGTGAGTAGTCCAATACATGATCGTTTGAAAATAAATAAAAAGAGAAGTTCAAATCTAAAGGATGCAATGCAAAGATCAAAAATGGTACAATGCATCAGTAAGAGAAAAGAGCCCTGTTCAAGCCTCGTCAGGTGGGACCAGTTAAGATCATCAGGACAGACCAGAGGGGCATGAAAATAAAGGACACTTTTATGTCATCCACAAGGCTATTATAGAACTTCATCTGTTTAAAATCCTTTTAAGTTAAGTTTCTATTCGCTGTCTTTTATAAAGTTTGATGACATCAAAATAAACAACAGAACTCAGGGAGAAGGGTTAGGGTTTAGTTCATTTTAAAGCAGTGAATTTGTCATACAGGATTGTATTATTCGACACAGATGAAAGTGTAGACATACACACCTTTAAGTAGAAGAGCCATATTTTGATTGGAGCAAAGGTTAGACAGTTTGTCATTCAACAAAGGTTCAAACAGATGGTATGAGGACTGTTAGCAGTGCGACTCACTTACTCTTACTACGTATGAGTGTTATTTCACGTCAGGACTATTTTCCTTTCTGCTTCTATGTTTTGTCCTTTCCCTATAGAGACAAATGATGACAGCATCAGTATTTGTTTTAAAGGTTCTGCAGTAATATGGTGTGTCGAGGTTTATGTGCAGTGATTGAGTTCAAATTTGGCAATTTTCCTTGTAGCGTGGCATTGGAAGCCAATACTTTCATATTATCAAAGAAGTCCAATAACAAAATTTATAGCCTGATGCTAATCATAATCATAATATGAACAAACTTGGTACTGATAAAGATGCAAAAAGAAATAATTTCCTATTATTCGTAAAAATGTCAGACAATGTCAGACTTATTTCTGAAGATTTCCTTTCACTGTTTGAGTTGGAATTGTTTGTGGGTCTGTCAGAAATATCTGAACACTCATACAATGTGAAGCAAGTACCTTCAACTGGATTTTGTCAGTGTTTACATGACACTGGAGGGGAAAATGGTGTTATTGGCCAAAACTGGACATTTAAATTGCTTGTAAACATCACATAAAACTGAGCTTCTCCAAACTGATGATGTGGTTGGAAATGACGTCTTTCCAACGAGTAGAACTCGACCAAAATGGTCTTACGTGCTTCACAAGTTCTCCAAATATATTTTTTGCACATTTTTGTAAAATCAGAGTATTTTCTTCTTTTTGCAGAGGATGTGAGCTCAACTTCTACTTCTTGATTAGCTTCATCATTTATGTCTAAGTGCCCCCTGAATAATTAGGGGAATATCTGGCTCTTTTGCAGTTAATTGTGCCACCAAGTACCTGCATGTCTTTCATTAAGTCTACCTACAGCTGAACAGGTTGTGCACTTTTTCTGTGTGAAATTATGCAGAATGAGGTAAAGTGAAACTGAAAAAAATACCTCTAACATCAATCGCAGCCACAATTGCAGACCCACACTTGATTAGCAGTGAGGCTGCTGAGCCTTTCCTCCAGCTGGGCTGACTCATTCAGCGTGTCCGCTGACTCTGGAGAATGTGCTCAGAATAAAATAGCAGACAGCTCTCAAGCACTCACATCAATTAGATGTGTCTGTGACCATTACAACGAAGCTATCCCTCTTTCATGGACTGTCCTTTGCCAGGCAAGTCAGTGACATGAGCTCACAGTGCTGCTGGATTCACATACAGCATTTTAAATCCAGCTGTGTTCTTTTTGTCCTCTGCTTTTATGTGCACCCCAGAAACTGAAAAGGGCGATCTTCAATTAATGCAGTTCCACACTAGAATGTGTAATAGCTGTGTTGGTTCACAGTGCAAAATGTAGCAGTTACACGATAAAGGCTAAAAATATTTAAAATCACTGCAGCGTACTGGCTACAGAGTAGTTATGTCCCCATGTTAGCATTTAAAATTATAGTTTGCTTATATTTTGCATGAAATCAAACAAATTTTATCAATTAATAAAGAAGAATTGATACATTAAGAAGGCTAACAGCATAACATTTCAATATCTTCTTTTTTTACAGATTGTAACATGGCTACATTTTCTATGTGTAAATTGTCACGGGTGTAATGAAAAACCCAAATACAGATGCATATTCTGCAGGCAGAAATATCCAAAAATGACACAGAAAGCGCCATAAATGTGGTCTTAGTGTGGCACAAAAAAATACAAACTAAACATGAACATCAACAAGGACCTGGGAGTGCACTAAGGGAAACTAGGAGAATATATACTGAAGAGGACAATGACAAATATGATGCAATTGTGGGAATCACTAACTGAAAACTTGGTGTGAAACAAGAAGAGGAAGTAAAGTCAAAAGAATACACAGTGGAGCAAGTTCTCAAAAATAATAATGCAGTGGCCAAACCAACAAATAATGAAGGTAAAGTAGTATACAGAATATAGGGATCCAAAAGACAACAACAAAACAGAGAAGAAAACAAAACCCACGGAGCATTATTAAAAAAGATCTGTGGTCAAAACTCTCATGAATGTGATTTGCACAGCTACAAAATGAACAGAAATGTTCACATCCTGTCGCCTGAATGCTTAAACGTATTAACATTCTACCAGGCACCTTTGTTGAGACAACACCACACTTTTGACATCAGGAAAAATATTATATATTTTCTTGCATATTTCTCCAGAAGCATACTTTCTGTAATGTAGTTACACTAATTCTTAGTTTATTTATTTTTATTTTTCACATCACTAACTATCCTGTCATTTCAGATCCTGCCATGCAATTTAATCATTTCCCTCACCTAGGTTTCCTGCCCATCTCCTCCTCACCTGCAGTCTATTGCTCATTAGTTCCTCAGTGTATATATACGCATCGCTTTCACTTGTTCCCTGCCAGATTGTCTTGTGTTATTCTTTGCCAAACGCTCCAGCGTTTTCCGGTCCTGCCTACCTGTTCTGACCTAGTTCTGCCTTTTCTGGATTCCTGATACCTGCCTGTCCCTTGTCGGATTTGTTAGCCTCACTCAGATCGTTTGGTTGTGACCCGGACTGTTTTTGGACTGAATAAACGGATCTTCCCCTGCTAATCGCCTGCCTCATTGTCGTGCTTTTGGGTTCTCCTTTGCTCGCAACAATAACCGTGACACTTTCAATCCAATCCAATCAATCCAATCCACTTTATTTATAAAGCACAGTTTAAATAAACACAAAGGTTTCCAAAGTGCTAATAAATCCAATAAAACATAATAAATGAATAAATAGACTGTCCACCCCAAATAAAATATATGTACATAAAATCAACAGCCTACGTGGTATTAAAAGCCAAGGAAAAGAGGTATGTCTTAAGAAGAGTTCTAAAATTAGACAGTGAGGAGGCCTGTCTAATGTGCAGTGGCACTTCGTTCCATAATTTGGGAGCTGCAACCGAGAATGCTCGGTCCCCTCTGAGCTTCAGCCTGGTTTTGGGAATCCTCAGGAGCAGCCGGTCAGCTGACCTGAGGGATCGGCTGGGTGTGTAGGGGTGCAGAAGTTCAGAGAGGTACACTGGGGCAACACCATTTAGGGATTTAAAAGCAAATAAAAGAATTTTAAAATAAATTCTAAAATAGACGGGTAGCCAGTGGAGTGAGGCTAAAATCGGTGAAATGTGCTCAAACTTTCTTGTGCCAGTTAAAAGATGTGCAGCTGCGTTTTGTAGCAGATGGCTTCAAAGCAGATGGCTCTTTGTTTATTTTTTCCTTTCGTTGGAGTTTTTTTGGACAAAAAAAAAGTAAAAAGTTGTTGATGGTGTGTATTTTGATGATTTATAAAAAAGGGACATAGTGGTATCTGTATAGCCCCCCTTTCTGACCACAGAGGTTTACACTGATGCAGGGTGTATCATCTATGCACATCCCTGCAGTCAATCACGTTACAGATTTCATCATCTGCACTCCAATCCAGCTTTATCCAGCTGACCTTAGCCTTTAAGGCTCCTCCAAAACACCAAAAACCAAGTCACAGCTTTAGCATTTCATGGGGAAACTGGAGTAAGGACAGCGAAGAAGAAATTCCCCTTTTCCTCTGGTTCATAGCCTGAGAATAACCAGGCAAATACAGTCTTAACGTCGATGCACAATTGGATAACAAATGGTAATGTTGACCTTTCACACCATATTCCAATATCCAACCACATTACTGCATGCAACACTGTTTTATCGAATTACACGTGGCAGTAATTAAATTAAGGTCTGTTACAGCCGTGATGGTTTTGCATTGACTGGAGCCCCCAGGACGCAGCAGCTCCTTCAGCTCATTTCCACACAGACCTCGACACCTGTGACATCACAGAGAAGGCAATTTTCAAATTAATGTCAAGGAGAGAGTACATAAAGAATAGAGAGGAGGTGGAGCAAGGACAGGAGCGGAGCTTGTTTTCAAAACAACATGAAATATTGCCAGCTCAGACATGACATCAGCCTTCAGGGATATAATCGCATTCGGTTTGGACAAAAACTATCAGAGACATTAACAAGATAATGAGACAGCATCCATTAAGCTGTAATTAATGGTTTTCTTGATATTAAATACTGTATGTTTCACTGTCACAGGCTTGAAACAACAGTGACTCAGGCTGCAATGTAAAACCAACACCCCATAAGAGAGGGTCCACACCCCCAAACAGATGCAGTTGTAGTCTCGATTGCATATTTTCATGTACATGACAGCTGTGACTGAGGTGATATTTTATTTATTTTTAGCCTGTCTGTTAAAAGAGTTAGAGTTAGAGTTATTAATAATTACAGGCAAAGCCACTTTGAGTGAATCTCAAGGCTGAGGGGCAAATTACATCCAGACATTTGCTTTAAAATGACTCAAAGGAAGCCAAAGGAAGTTGCACCAGCCATAAACTGCCATCTAACAACAAGGAAACAACAGGGGGGGGGGGGGTTAGGAAAAGCATGGCAGCAGCAAATTGTTGTAAACTGTCTCTCATTCTTCCTTCTGGATTAAGGGGATAGTAATCCCATGAGATTTCTGTTCCGTTTAATCTCTATGAATGATCCCCCCCGCTCACTCACTGTGCCAATATAACGTATTATGATCTCTGGACATGAGCTTTTATTTTTTAAGTGCACGCAGGACTTCCTCAAAAGCTCGTGTTGATGAGCTGGTAAAAAAAGAAAGTGAAAGTAAGAGATTCTCCACCAGCAGCAGCTATTTCCTCTCAGTGGTAGAACTACAGCAAAGGTAAGGATTCCCAGCCTCCAATATTTTTAATATATTTTTAAGATTAATTTAGATTTATAAGTATAGCGACGGGGCACTGTTTGCTTTTGCGTTTTTGTGAGTGTACACGCCTCAGTATCTGAGACAGACATAATGTTGTTTTTCTTATCAGGAGGCCAAAGGATGTTTCGTACTCCTGTGGGTGAGTGGGCGTCTTAAATGCGAAGAATCTGCTTCTATTAATTAGTTCTGCCTCGTTCATATTTTTGTTTTGTTTTTGTTTTTGTTTGTTTGTATGTTGTTGAATGGGAACAGTTAAGATCCACAAAATCACTACGGGGACGACCTTCGGGGCTGATGAAGTTCTGCTGAAGCAAGTGTCGAGAGGGCTGCAGCTGCAGCGCACCGAGCGACAGAAATGCGACGTCGTCGTCCTTTTCTGTCCAATCACCTCTCGTGTTGGGACAGACGTGCAGGCAGCCATGAGTGAAGTGTCAGGTAATACAGTTTTTAAGCTGTTAAACTGTAGAATATATATAGAATATATGAACAGGTGTTCATGTTTTCACTGTGGACACAGCTCAACGGGTTTGTGCACATGTAGATCCAAATTGTCTTTTATTTCCTTCCAGACATAGTCTTTTACCATATTTCACTCTTTAAAAAAAAAAAAAAAAAATACAAGATCTTCAAGCTCAAGACGATCATGTTACAGCTGTCAGTGGGTTCTTCTTCTTTCTTGTTGTGTCAGCAGGCGATGAAAAGATCCTTCTGGTTCTGATGCACCACACCCGAGATGCCAACTATGCAACAGCTGGGTTGAAATGGTCTAAAACCTACGGGAACATCATCCTGGACGTTCACGTTCTCTTCCACGAGAGTATGCAAGGGTTACTGAATTGTTCAAAGAACGTAGACGGAGTCTGTCAAATTCGAGATGCTTTACGTCCACACAGTAGTGGTTACAGTTTTCAGTTTTGGAAAACATGGCCAATTAAATGCTGGCTGATTTTCGCATTAACAGCAGGGTTAGTGTACTACATTTATAAAAGGGCATAGACAAACATAGTCAGTCCAAAGTGAGAAATAAACACTGAGTAAAGTTAACGCAGTAAAAACACATCAGTGCAATTTCACCTTTATCACCAATAATGTCTTATTGGTGGCAAAGTTGGAGAGCAGGATGTGGTCTAAGCTCTGAATTTTGGTTTTTAATAGTACTTTCTGCACATTCTCAGATGACCATCTTTACAAATATCCACTGAACTTTTAAAACACTGCCCTCATCCTTACACTGAACATACCAAGACACATTTTCGGCACCGTTTGGTAAGATTTTCAACCTCCAGCTGTGATTTACATCCTTTTAAGTTCAAGTTCACGTCAATCAGGTCTTTGTTTGCGTTTCTGAGGCACTAAACATGGCGCAGAAAACATTTAAATGAGTTCTACTAGAATTTTGCCTCATCTAGACCCCCCTTATACCTGATTTTGAGTGATGTCTCTCCATGACCTTCTCATCTGCCAGTCTGTTCTGTCCTAAAAGAGAAACTGACCACGTCTCAGCCATGTTACCCACAATGCAACGTTCTTAGAGGGGAAGGCTCGGTCAGTCACAAAAGAAAAGATGTCAGAAAATAAGAAAAATTTGTCTTCAGATTTTTCAAATACGTGGAGCCTGTTATTAGATATTTGTTTGTATTGATGGACTGTCCTGGAACAAGACAGGCATTAGAAATTTTGGTGGTTAGTGTTTTTTTATTTGTTTTGTTACGTTGCCAAAGTCAGCCTGGCCTCATCACAAACATACAAGTAACACAAAGGAAACTTTCAACTAGGATACAGACAAAAAGTTATGTATCTGTCATTATAACATTGCTTTCTATGTAACTATGACAATGTATTACATGTTTAAAAAGCATGATTTATAAATTAAAAGTGAGCAGGTTCCATTCACAGCTGAAAACGTGTCTTTTTCACAACTTGTCTGTTTAACACACAAAGCAAGTACAAATTGTGTTGTCCTTTTTAGCCTTTTCATTGTGTTTAGATCACAATAGATAGATTTCAAGTTTTTTCAGACGTTTTTATTCCAAGAGGCTTAATATGGGTCTCAGAGAGAAAACACTACAGAGCCCAATCTGCATTTGAAGTTGCACCGCTAACATCACAGGTCTTTGTTGGCTGGCGCTTTTTGACGTTAGAGCTGTTATCAAAATTACTGACACAATTAACTGGCTACACTTCATCGTGGATTCAAAAACAATTAAATGTCTACTGGTGCTGTGTTTGCTATTAACCTTTGCTTGTCTATACCCTTGTCTCCTCTGCTCTGCTCATTCTTAAGCCCTAATTGGTATGTATGACTGTGCTGAGTGGTGTGTTAAAGATGACTTTAGTCTGCGTAACAACAAAAGTGAAACTTTATTGTGCAAGATATTCTAATATAATCATATTTCCACGATACACTGCATGATTTTTACCACCCCAGGTGAAAGATGATCATCCTTAGACAATTGTGGTGATTTCATTGGTCCTGGCCACTTAACAGTGGTCTTACATCAGAAAAGTTCAGAGGGATTGTGTCATGGTTATGTGACCGAACAGGCTGCAATAAATTTTCTAACAGCATCTGAAATTTCGGATGATCATCTTGCTATGTGTCTGTGTCCATAGGAGAATTGTTCCTTGTCAATATAGTTGTGAGTTAGAAACAGAAGCTCCTATCGACTGCGAACCGTGGACGAGCCCGATGATGATGTTCCATTCGTTAAGTATCTTATTAAGTATTTTCAGTAAGATTAGTTAAGATTTTTTAAGTTTTAACTATTACGTTTTTAATGATGTTTCATTTATAACATTTTTTGTTTTTTTTAGATGCTTCATGTACTTAATATGGCAGTTGTTTGTATCAATTATTGATCAATATACTTATAATCACTTATTAATAATATCAGGGGGGATTATGTGGGAGTAAAACTACATCTTATTCATACCGTACACTGTGGAGACTGAAGTCAGGGTGTTCTCATGGTAAAGTAGATTACAGTAAATGTGTTTTTGGCCACATACGCACAAATGTTATCAACAGACATAGTCCATGGGAATCCTTGCTGTGGTGACATGTATCTGTTGGATCTGTTTGTAAAATTCCCCAAAGAAGCTGCAATTACGAGCTCGCTTACTCAGTTTTTTTTCTCCACAGCAGTATCATCCACGTTCAGTGTGCACACATCAAAGAAGATGTCATAGCCAAGATTATCAAATGCTTGCATTTGGCTTGCAGTGAATTAATCGGATGGCTTAAATCTCACAGTATGTAGCTGTTATATGTCTTATATGAATGCAAAGGCAGTGTCTCTATTTACCTTTCGCCTCTCCTCTTGGTGTTTGATTGCAGAAGAAGGGTCAGGTGTGCAGGGCCGGGTCACAGCTGCTGCTCATTAGTCATCTCTTCCATAAATACCAGATAGCTGGACTGCAAACAGACAGACAGTTTGCCACCTTCTCTTTGAGTATGGCTTTGGCTTTGTTCCTTATTACCTTTCATGCCTCTTCCTCCTCCATTGGACCTTTCCCCAACCTGTTTTTGGAGAAATCCTTGGGGAATTTTGTCAAACCTGAGAGAAACATCACCAAGATGGTAGGATGTCATACTCACCTGCCAATTTACTATTGTTTTTAACAAATCCGTGTTTGGGTCCCGAATTGAAGCCTGTGACACTATCAGTTAAGGCACAGTTTCCTTCTTCACCAGAATCACACAAACCTTTCATTCCTTTCAAATCCGCTGCTTTGATTTCCACGTTTGGACGTGTAAGGGTATATAAGAAGAAGTCTTTACTTTAAAAAACATAAATACCTGCATTGAGCATGTCCACTTAAATGCAATAAACCTTTTTTTTTGTTTTTACTTGGAGTTGATAAGTTTCTAGCACTAATGTGAGTTTAAACAAAACCACCACACCTGAGATGTCAACTACTCAAACCTCATGGAGGATGGGACTGAAAATAGGTGAAAAATGCAGCCAGTGTCCAAATAAACACTTGAAAGCCTGGAGAACTATTGCCCATAACTACTTTAGAATCTTACAAGAAAGTCTGGCTGCCTGGAAGTAAAAGAAACGATGGGTGACTCAACACTGGACGAGTATTTTTAGATACATTTTATTCAGCAAGAACTTGGAGTCAATATGTAAGAAAGAATACATGAATACAGTTGGGTTATTCCATGTTAAGCATGAGTTTTGCATGCATCAGAGATCACAGGGATTACCATAGCAATGAATGTGCACAGTGATCATTCACATAGGTAGACAGAGCTATGTGGAAACAAAGATGACAAAGTGTTTTGCATTGGTTTTTACAGAGTAGATGGGCAGTTTACAGGTCAGGGTTTGACAGTTTTGTCCTCCAGGAACATGCAGAGCGGGTCATGGGTGCAGCACACACCTGCAGCTCTGATGGCTGACAGTTGAAAACAAAAAGATTTTTTTCCACCACAGGAGCTCAGAACAGATGAAAAACCCCAGTGGCACACTGTCAGAATAATTACCTTTGTTGCAGCTAAATAAATCTGGACCCGATGTAGATCATGTTCACACCTCACATTGTAATGTTAGGTACGCTTTATTGTTCAGCAGATCAGGGGAGGGTAAGTTGTCATGGTGCCACTTACAACATCTTCAGCGTCACACGCTCTGGTTCTCACCCAGGCTGATTTGTGCCTCCTTACTACGTGCCTTCGCACAGGAATTCAGGCCTACAGCTCAGCATTAAAGCGTGAGCACATAAATAAACATGGAAACTATAAGGGGAATACACCAAACACTCTCCAGCATGAGTAGGAACCATCCATTCCAAATGCACAGAGCCACTAGTCTAAGAATAAGTACAGGCATCACCGTGTAGAAATACTGGCTTAAAAAGTGCAAGAGTATTTGCATGAGAATGTGGCTCAAAACAAATAAAATGTAATATTATTGCTTTATAATAATAGTAATACAACCCAAAAAGAGAGACTGTACTCTGATAAGAACACTAAACCAGTTTAGCTTCATGTAACAAATAGTAGTTTGATGAATTGATGTTTCACAAATTAGATTCATTAGCTGTTCACAAAACATTATCAGCTGAAAGGAGATAAAGTTTGGCTTACATTGTAGTGTAATTTAACGAGACAGTTCAAGTAAAAGATAAAGCGATTAAGTTTTAAGCTGTACAGGCAATTTAGCAAACTAAAGAGACATAAAACACTGAGATTTAAAGAGAACCTGATAATTCTGCCATTGCGAAAAGCAAAGGATGAAAAATATCAACAAAAAAAGTTTGATGGACAGTAAAATGCTCAACGATCTCCCTACAAGTAGGGATCTGCTGTTTTAAAGTGTGAACGGATTTGTGTTGAAGTGTGTTGGATTAGTTAAAACACAAAAAAAGTTTTACTTAAAGCATCCTGTTTACAAGTCAGTTCATTTCAAGGCCTCTCTCTATAATTACAGCTGGATTGTGAACTGAAATTGGTGTTTTGATGCATCATGAAAGAATTCCATTATGAGGCTCATTAATGTACATTGGAACATCTAATTTACATTTACTCCGCCTGCCTAAGTTATTCAAATCAGGACACTGGTAAACAAACCCATGTTTTATATTCATCAACCAGTTCTTCAGAAATTAGGCACTGTCTTAGTTAAACTTTAAAGTAGGTCTGAGCTTCTTTTTTTATTTAAGCAAATATGGCATTTACAAGCCATGTTTGCTTTATTCTGACGGCAAGACACAGGTGACTGTGTCTTTAAAGCAAACCTTCAGGGCCTCAAAAACCCAAGATGGAGATGAAAAGCACATTCAGAGCTCCCCTGTGGATGAGATGAAAGAAGCTGACGGTTTCAAGGCATTCTCACAGTTGTTTACACCGTCACTGCTCGATGATGATTGTCAAAATGTTCAGCGGTATCCACTTAGCAACTTCAGCTAAACGCTCCAGTCAGGAGGCACTCACTCCAAACGAATTGCACTTTTCCTCATTTCATCCTGCTGCTTTTAGATAAGAGCTTCCATTGAGCTGCTAAGTGTCCTGTTGTTAAAACAGGTGCTGAAATCTCAGTTTTAAAATGTGCTGCAGAAATATCGCAGGCCAGAGTTTCTCAATAAAATGTATCTTCTCAAAAGTAACATTTCCTAGAGAAGAAAACTCTTCACCTTATGTTGAATAAAACCTCCTTCAAACAGCACTGGACTCAGTTGAGCCACTTATCTCAGTTATTTAGACTCTTTCTGACTTAAACAGCCAATGAGAGTTAGTCAAATTACACAGTACTGACTGTTAAGCTCAAGCAAGTATTTTCCTAAAAAATAATAACTTCCATGCAGCACTGGTCATCATTCAGGTGATCTCAAAATAGTTTCCTGCCTTTCAATGTGTGGGCAAAGCTGCTCAAAACTGTTTGTGACGATTGGCAGAAACTCAGAATAAAAATTTGAGGTTATCAAAATACCCATGATTGTGTGTACAGGACCTAAAAAGCAATAGATTCTCATTCCTAACTCCCTAACTCTCACATCCTGAGACCCGGTCACGAGTTTTCCACTCACAGGGTACCCTTTCCTGACACTTTTCAATGCAAATGGAACTGCTTTGCAGCTGCTGCATAGCTAGTTGTGTGGAGGTAGATGCCACATCAGCTATAAAGACAGAGAGGAAAGGTAATTCTACTCACTTAGAAACACCTACCACAGACTGCATCAGGAGGTCAGAGTGGCAGGAGATACTCACACTGATTCAGTATAGGACTCATGTTCAAGAGTAATGTTGGAACTGCTGTTTCTCATTTTCTAGTTTGCATTAATTTGTATGTCTTTATTAAGACTTCTTTCACTCTACTACTATTTACTTAATTTAAAAACTTTTTTTTATATTTTATATCCAAATGTTAAGATACTAACACATGATATCGCAATTGATTCTGATTATAGATGGTCACACACAGCTCGAGGAGCCGAAAATGCAGAACAAATGCAGAAAATTATGCAAAAAAAACACCCAATAATCTGAATAGAGGTAAAGATGATTCACATCTGCCGTTTTTTTAAAATGCGAGTGGACTTTGAAGTTTGCAGCCAGCAGAAATGAACAGTAATAATATGATAAAGGTAAAAAATGGCTTTCATGTCCAACACAATTAGGTCTCTGAAAACTTTTAATATGCTTTCTGACAAAAGTCCTACCCGGTGGAGTAAAACTTTACTTCTGCTCAGCAAAGAAAATGAGAGTTGAGGCAGACAAAGCAGGCAGAGGGTCACCACTGCAACCTCAGACTCAGACTCTGACTCAGACTCTACTCTGAGTCCAAACGCCAAGTATCCTGTGGCTGAAGACATTCCTTGGGGAGCTCATCGGAGCCCATCGTGCTCATTGTCACTGATGGTGTGATTTGTCTCCTGCTACAGACCTCCCTGCAGCTGTAATTATCACATACATTGGACATTTTGCCAAAATAATGACCTAAACTTAAATACGGGGTGACTATACAGATTACACATTTTTACACTTAATAGGAAACAGCATAGCTCTTACTTGTACATTCAATACATTTGTGATTTGTTTTAATTGTGGAAATTCAGTGTTAGAAGTGTTAGAAAATGAAAAAGGAGGAGAGCAAACATGTAAATGTTTGAATATGAGGGTGAATTTACATCCACTGTAGAATTGATTTAATCCATCTTGTGCTCACAGCTGCCAGTGTATGGCTTAAATATTTACAATGCATATGAAGGAAACAGAAAACTTAAATTTGGATGATTCTCCTTGTTTATAAAGCTGGGTGTTGCAATATTATAGAGAACAACATTATTGAGAAACAGTGGCCATGTTTACCGAGCTTTAGTTCAGAACGATACATACAAAACCAATTTGAAGCCTTAAAACTTTTAGGTTTGTATAAAATTCCCAGCAGTGTTGAAACAAGCTTATACGTTTCTGGAACAGAAAGATAAGAGTTTAAAAGCTGCTCTCTGGAGAACACCTCTGCTGTGTGTCTGAAGTCGTTCCAAACATCACGCAAGAAGGTGGAGTGAGAAGCCAGCCTTAATGGTGAGGTGAAAAATTGAGTGGAGCTGAAAGCTGGACTGAAAGCACTTAATCACCTCGATAAAAGTTTCCTGGTCTCCGGATTTGATTGACTGAACACCTATCCTCTGGAATAGAGGCGTTGGACCAAAGTCCGTTGCAGACAGTTTGTTATATAAAAAAAACTCGAGTTCTCATATTAAAGTATCTTGTATCATTTCATTTTTATCATGTTTTTTGTAACAAACCAAAAGCTAGTTAAAAAGTTCATCATGAATGATAATAATAATGAATAATACAAAGTCACTGTATTTACATAAGATGGAATCCATGTCTTAAATGGCATTATGCCTCTCCGCTTTTTATATATATATATAAATATATAAATATATATATATATATATTACATATGCTCTTTAGCTATACTGTGTACTGTCTTTATCAGTTTGTCTTCCTCCCTCTGATGGGGAGAGGCTCCAGCAATGAAGACACATAAGCTAATGTTCACTATTTTTATTAACTGCCGAATTATGTCATTCATTAAATATAGTAAATAACATTTTGCATCTGCCAGCAGAAAGTTTCTGCGGTTACATTGGCTGCAATGAGTTTATTGAGTGACATTGTACCACAAAGACTAATTAGTCTTCCTCAAATCTGGCAAAAACTTTTTCCCTTTTCTTTTGAAATACAAAAGTGAAAATTTCTTTTGAAGAACTGTCATCATGCTCATCCTCCACACTGTGAGCAGCCTGCAGAGTTTCCATTTGTTCCTCTTTGTCCAGAGGAAGTGCTGCGGGAAGTGTAACTCTTCCATCATTAGGCACCAATCAGCTGCAGGCTGTCTCTCAAAATAGTGCTTTCCTGCGGAACAATAACGTTTCTGCCAGCCTCTGGCACCCTGTGGCACCCTTTGGATGCCACCCTGCAGTAGCTGCCACTGCTGAGCTGTGGCAACCCAGGCTGACACCAAAATTGAGATTTCTAGTTGCCACTGCCACAATTTGAGCCTGCTGTCTCTGTTTAAGTGCTATTTTGTTTGCCCTCACAGGGAGCCAGAGGACACCCAGCAGGGGGTTCTTAAAATTGGTTTGGCGTATAAGAGCATTACCTTGTCTGTCCACAGGTAACCGAGCCATTCCATCCCACTTGTGTCCATGAAATTCAAAGCTACGCTCAATTATTTTCCATACAGTCGTACAAAGTGTGATTACTTTAAATGAAAATAAGGGTCAGTGGGCACAAATTTTTTTTCTTTTTTGATAACCAGCCTTGATTATAAAGATTTATATTTAATTCAGTTTCATTTATATCGCTCTAAATCACTACAAATGTTGTCTCTCAAAGCACTTCAGACAAAGTCTGATTCAAGCCAAACATAATCCAGTTCATTGTAATATAATCTTAGTCCAATCAAATCAAAACAGGTCCAATTCGCACAATGCCAAAAAAAAAAAAAACCTGCACAAAGCAACAGTGGAAGACAAACCTCCCTTTTAACAGGATGAAACCTCTGGTGGAACCAGACTCAGGAAGGGCGCCCATCTGCCTCAGCCGGTTGGGGGTTGAGAGGACAGAGAAGATCTGATTATATTCTATTATAATGATTATTTCAACTGTACTTTGACTACAATCACAGTGTGGTCAGATCTTAGAAGATTGAAGTGCTCTGACGTCATTTTATCTTTTAACACAAAGTTGGAGCATCCCATTGCGTAGACTGTTCTGAGTATCCACAGGTGTTTAACGGACTGCCTCTCCTGCACAGCTCTGGCATCAGGTGGACATTACTGGTATTATTGTTTCGCTGATTGGTTAGAAAATGTGTGATATTAAAGCTGGAAATGGAACAGGCAAAACAAAACAGATCATCTGATGTCAATAGCTTTATGATCTCACTCTTTTTTTTGGATTGATTTTCATTTAGACTTAAGGATAGTCTGAAATAGTCAATAGCTTGAAGTCAAAAATAAAATGTCTTGTTTTGTTTTTGTTTCTAGGTTGGATTTCTTACATTATATCTAACAGACTATAAGAGCCACCAGAACACTTCCAGACTGCACATTTTTGACACAATAAACGGCTTCGAACCTGACGATTGAAACACCAGCTGTCACAGGCGCTCTGCTGAGAGCAACAGAAACATTAAATCAAATGAAGCCAGACGGAGCACAGTCGCTTATTATCGTCCAATATCTCCTGTCAGAGGGGTCAGCGCTGAGAGTAGACACAGCACCATTATACTGGTGATGTGTCCTGAGTAGAGATGAAAGCAAGCAGGAAGATGAGAGCCTCCAACTGAGAAATGGGGCACAGATTCCAGATACAACATTAGGAAGCTTAATGATTTGAACATGTGACGACATGCAGCCCTGTCCTACTTGCCCCTGCAACTGGGGTTAAATAAACCCTGTTTATAGTAATGGATAAATGTTCTACATCAGAAAAAATCCTTTAGTATATCGAGTTATAATTGCAGATGCATCCAAAAAACAAATATCAGTGTCACAGCTGTTCATTCACTGCTGTTTAGTTTGATCTATGAAACATTTTCAAATGTGAGTCTGCGTATGCAAAGCTTTCAACAGCAAAGTTTGAAGCTACTGAATAAAGCCCCATTCAGAGATGAAACAGCATTACTCGCTTTATGAATCTATCAAAGCTATAGTGACGGCCTTCTGTAGTTCAGACACTGGTCACTTTTGTATTGATCCTGTGTGCCCCAACCTCTGCAAACACAGGAGTTTCTGCTGATCTCCAATAAGCTTTCCACAAACCACAGCTCTACTTCACATCATTATTATGCACACTTTGAGTAGAATCCATACATATCTAATTAAAGATCTCTCATGAACTTGATTCATGAGAGATATTTGATACTTGATTTCTGGAAAAAATTACATTTCACCATCCTATGCAACATGTGCCACTTCTTTTTTAGAAAATGGCAAAAAAAAACAAAAAAAAAACACCATAGGCAAGTTTAAAAAAAAACTTTTCTGTAATATTTTTGCTGTTTCTGTCAATCTTTTCTTATTTGTGTTATACTTTTTGAGACAAAGCGGGACCTTTACTAAAAAAGAAAAAGTTTTAAAAGATCCATCCATCCATTTTCTAAACTTTGATGACTATTTCATCCGTGCGGCTGAGATGTAAAGACAGAAGAATCTATTGTGGGATAAAGCAAGCCAAAGTTTCTGGAAAATAAACAGCTGAGGCTGGCAGCGTTTTAGCTGGATTGTGCCTCAGTGGAGGAAGAATGAGGTGATAAACCATGTATTACCAGTTCAGAAAATATTCGGATGTCTGTCTGGACTGAATGATTGAAATTTGAGTGTGTCTTTCTCTTTATAAATTAAGTGGCCTTTGTGAACATTATTCACTTATCTATCACACAATAATGCATTTGATTTGTGGGGAAAAAAAAGACATCTCCTACATCTCTCATCAGCCAGTATTTCAAATGTTTGAACAAATGTGTGACAGTTGCTGAAACTGTGTGTTGTTAAAAAGCCTTGTTATGTGGGCTGCAGCCTTAAATGAGCTCCCAGGGCTGCTTTTCTATCCCAGGTGGTGAAAGCAGAAACACACTGAGCCGTCACACTGATCAGACACATCGACCTCCCTGCAGAGCTCAAGACAAGTTTAGCTGCTGCTGGAGTTTGCAGTTCTGAACATGTAATGAACACACACAAAAGTTGTGTCCTTAGTCAGTGTCCTTAACAGAGACTTTGCCTGACATACAACACACACGTTGACTCATGATAAAGGTGTCAGTGACGTTTCTATTCCAAACAGGTCTGTGACAAATCCTCTGTGTCGCCGTCCTTCTACAGAAATGACTCTGTCAATGTTATGGAATGAGCTGCTTCAGGGTGTAATGACTTCTGCTGGGATCCTGTGAGCTAATTTTAACTATTCCACCAAAATGGCAAGAATTTAAAATGGTCCAAAAAGAGTGTGCGCTGCCAATGATCCCTGCCGAGGATCTGCGAATGAGATGCAGCAGTGCAACAGGGAAGTAATCGCAACCAGCAGCTCTCACAGCTAACAGTGTGAGTGATGGGCACCGATATAAACGGACTATTTCTGGAAGCCGTCAGATGAGTCACCTTCAAATATCACTTTTTTTTTCTTCCTGTTTTCCTTGCTGAAACTTACCACTGGCAACAGCAGAGGATCCTTTCTTATATTGTTGTTTAAACACAGCACATATGCAGAGGCCTCTTGGAGGACACATGTTAAAAATTACAAATAAGCACATCTGTTGGCTCAAGCTTCATTCAGCATTCTAAAAAACGTATAAATTAATTTTTGTTCATTTGTCGCTGAGGAATAACCTTCAACCTAACTGCTCCTGGAAACTCCAGGTGGAGATATTTGATGGTATATTTATCTGCACTCACTAGTCTGTTTGCATGCATGTCTCTCATTTCTAAAAACTCAACAGCCTAAGGCAACAAAAATGGTTTGACGTGATTTCAGATTGATCGGTTGTATTTATTGGAAGCCGAGTCAAAGTTGAGAAGAGATGTGGAGGACGGAGGCTGAGACAGAAATAAGACCGGATGTTCAGAAAGGGGATGAACTTCAGAAAACTGCTGGGTCCAGACGCACAACGATGCACACACACACACTTTATAAAGGAAGAATTTGTGCCCTTTATGAACTTTTGAGACCAATCATAGGCACATTTTGTGAGTAAATTTAAACCTGATGTGGAAATGGGGGAAAATGCACATAGAATTTAACATTAAATTAAACATTTTAACTAGAATAATACACAACGATACAAACTTTTTCTGATGTTGACTCTTACCATTCGCTTTTAAAATATACTTCTGTAATAGTGGGAAGAGAACAAATACTTATTTTGGCTCAAAATGTTGATTGCACCACTTCAGGATTCTAAAGGCTGTTTCAGAACACACTGAACACATCATGCTTCATCTGCATATCCGTGTCTCTGCCCTGATGCTGTATTTGGGAAAACTGTTGCACTTGTAATACAAGCATTTCTATTTTACCTCTGCAGGGCCCTTTGCTCTGACTTTACGGAGTTGATTGCTTTTGCTCTGTTTATGATTCCAGAACTGAAACCATCAAACAAAAATAGATTTTATTTTCGGCACTTCACTGATGACGACCTCTATACCTAATGAGGTGGAATTGCACTTCCTCCTTGTTGCTGCTTTCATTTTCATGTCTATTTAGCCTCAGTGCTTTTATATGCAAATTATCAATCAGGGGAGTGTCTGCATCCACTTCTGGATAATAATGGAAGTAGAAACTAGGTTGTGCTCATGCATTTAAGAGCTCTTGCTTGCTAATTTTTTCTTATTTTTATTTTATGTGTTGTAACCTTTGCACAGCACCTGGCAGTGGATTAACTCTTTAACTCTTGTCTATGAAAACTTCTGTGTGGATTAATTTTGCTTGATTGATTCTAAGTTTGAGAGTTACTTTGAGACATCAACCAGATCTGACACAAAGTGCAGCAAACACAGGGATTTTTATTCATCTTATTCAATGAACTCGTGCTGAGCCGCAGGCTGATAATCCGACAGCCTCAGTGCTCACATTGCACACATTGCGCTCCACATCTGATCGATATGTCCCAATGTGGGCGCTCAGTCCAGGCGGAATCCTGAAGCGTGCGCTGCCCGTTCATCCACCTGGTTAATCAATCTGTTACATCAAGACAGTGATGTGGAAATCTGCTGCCTTTTGAGTCCTGAGGGCTCTGAGGGCGTGAAAGCAGCCGGACTGACTGTTTTTCCATCTGTCGTCTTGACATCAATGTTGGTTGTGTGTTCACTTCAGGCAGCTGCTTGTTTGTATGCTGCATACAGGTGGGAACATCTGTCTATCCAGTTGTTACTCTGCTTTTCCAGCCCCATCGGTCTCCTCACTGATAGTTAGGATCAAAGTGTGTGTAAGAGAACCACAAATGCTGTAACCTGCTGTCTGTCTACGTCAGTTCTAAAATTTTGAGAGGGGGGCTGATTGTATCCGAGGGAATCCATCGTGACTTATGAATGTTCTACATCAGAAAAAACGTATATCACTTACCTCCTTCACTTCAAAATTATTTGTGACTGCATGTGCTACCTGCGATTAAAACGAGCTCCATGCTGATTAACTGCAGGGGAACGTGGTTTCTCCTGATCAAACATGATCAACATTTGTAAAATTTTGCTTGTGGTCTCTATAATGTTGGCAATACACTGTCAATGCCATGAATCTCTCTTTCAGTATATCTGCATGGTGGCACATTTAAAAATCTAGACTTTTTCTCATTTTAGGTTGGTGCGCTCCTTGCTTTTGTTTTGCACATATTAGATGTTCATACATACTTGCACATGTTGAAAGTGGAACACTTCACAATTTCTTTTCAAATATGGGAGAAATGTGTCTGAAAAGTTGGGACAGGTGCACGTTTACCACTGTGTAGCATCCCGTGCAAACAGTCCGCAAACGTCTGGGAACTGAGGAGACCAGTTCCCTTGGGAGAGGAATGTTGTCCCATTCTTATCTGACATAGGATCCCAGCTGCTCCACTGTCCGGTGTCTTTGTCTTATTTTGGGTTTCGTGATGCATTAAAGGCGGGGTAGGGGATCTTTTTCTGGAACATTTTTTTACATATTGCTTGAAATACTCTTCACACCCCCATTGCAACCAATTAATTAAAAGTTTTGACACATATATGAAAAGTTTTAGTGGCCTCTAGAACGTACAATCTAGGAAAAACACTATCCAATCATTGTGAACGGACCGTTCACAATGATTGGATACTGATGCCGTCTATCAAACTGCAATCTGCTCCTCCCTCCCCCTCCCCCACCTTCCCCCTGTGCGCGTACCCTGCTCCGTGAACGAATTACGCGTCCAGAAGCTTGGCAGGAAGCTAAACTAGAGCCAGCTTGGCTAGCACCTAGCATTATTAAACGTATAGTTAGCATAAACTAAATACTAAATACGGCAACGATCGATGCTTGCTGTCAGAACAGCGCTCCTGCACCTTCGTGCTCGTGCGCGTTCATGTACTCTAGAGGCGTGGCTTCGAGGGGGAAAGTGAAGAAAAGGGTTGGGACTTTTTACCTGTGTATTTTCAAAATGCAGCTTCGCTGGACTCAAAATCCAGGATCTCCTACCCTACCTTTAAATGTTTTCAATTAGTGAAAGACGACTGCAGGCAGGCTTCTACTATGAAGCCATGCTGTTGGAATAGATTTAGAATGTGGTTTAACATTGTCTTGCTGAAATA
The DNA here is from genome assembly GCF_027942865.1 of Odontesthes bonariensis. Taxonomy (NCBI): domain Eukaryota; kingdom Metazoa; phylum Chordata; class Actinopteri; order Atheriniformes; family Atherinopsidae; genus Odontesthes; species Odontesthes bonariensis. Next base: position 31,272,788 of record NC_134517.1, on the reverse strand, counting down.
TGCAAGGCCTTCCCTGAAAAAGACGTCATCTGTAGTGATGGTGCCTTTCTAGATGTGCAAGATCAGTTCTATAGGCACTAATGCGTCCACATACCATCAGAGATGCAGGATTTTTAACTGAGTGCTGATAATAAGCCAGGTTAGAAGCTATTAGCAATGTGACTCGTGCGTATCAATCTGCTTTATAATAGTGTTGGAAACACCTGTAATGTATATTCAAGTTTTTCTTTGACACAACACAGGAACAATGTATAGTAGAAATGTGGTACTCGCTACAGATAACCCACTTGGAGCAGATTCATCTTTCAACATAAATTTGCTTATTAATGAATTAATAATAATGTGATGGACTGTCGACCTGTCCAAGGTGTGCCTTGCCTCTCACCCAATGACATCTGGGAAAGGCTCCAGCCGCCCAGCGACCGTAAATTGGTAGAAAATGGATGGATGGAATAAATAGTAAATTGCCAAATTTTAAGATATATGTTTTGTGGTGCTGAGGACCCATGCCAGTCTGAGTCTTTTATATCTGTCTTTGGAAGTCACATTCACTGTACAGTAAATCATAGCAGACGTAAAAGCAGCATTCATTTTGGTTTGAAAGTCAACGTGGTGCTGGTTGAAGGGCAGCTGTACCTGCGTGACAGCTACATCAGCAGGCAGTCTCATTTATCTTTATTTATGAAGACGGGGTCCAGCAGCTTCTTTCTTCTCCTTCACACTGAAAATAGGAGGAAAACAGCAACATGAGTCATCGCCTACTCCTGCACCTGCGGTGAGCCGCTGAAGATGAGAGTTCCCCCGATGACTAAAGGAACAGTATGATGTATTTTCATGGAGGAAATCAGGTTGCTGAAGTTGAAGGAGACAGCAGAGACACATTTGATAATGAGAGACAGTAAATTATGATAATAAAGCCTCCCTTTGTTCTTTTCAAAGGAGTCTTCTGTTGGTTTTGCATGAAAATCACAGTTTTTTTTCTTTTCACTGAGATTGTTTCTGTTAGTTTTTGGCTGCCACCAACCCCTCTTGTCTCTTTGGCTGTCAAATCTTTTACATTATGCACAGCAGCTACTCTCCAAACAGCAGGCACACTTGGTTAATACACTTGTATTAAGTGGGGAGGTTAGTGGCTTAGCAAATTATGTTGAACTGAGTCAGAGTTTTCAGTGTATCAAAAGTGGCTTTCTTTTAGCCCGTTAAGGGTCTGTTTTTCCTGGATGGATTTGCATTGAAACTCCAGGAGTAAATACCTGTTTTAAGGTGGGTCAGGCAGCTCTCACTACTAATTAGTGTTAATGTTGCATAATGAATATTGCTAATGTTTATCAGGTCGAGCGTTTTCCGTCCATTTAGAGTTTCAATTTGGACTGAGAGGGCATCAGACAGAGTGAAAAGTTAGTAATGTTGTGCTAATTATATTCAAGATCAAAGAAAAGTTAAACAGGCCTTCAGAGTCACGGCCCTCTGGTGTAGGTGGAATGCAGATTATATTCCTGTCTCTGGTGGTGTTAGTCTTGTTTTTTAGCCTTACAGTAGCTTCCTTAACTTTCATTGCCACAGCTTCTCTCCTCACAGTGAACAATGGCAGCCACAGACTCCAAATTTTAAAAGCAATCCCGGGTATCTTATTCCTGCATTAATGAAGAGATGAAACACACCTGAGAAATCAGTGTCATTCTCAACTACTTCCTTCGACAAGCAACAAAATGCTCTTTAGGAGAATGGGGTGATTACCTGCAGCAGTAACAACACTTCAAAAATCAAAATCAAATCAAATTTATTTGTATAGCACATTTCATGTACAAACAATTCAAAGTGCTTTACATAAAATAAAAGCAACACTTGACAACACTTTACTGAAACACTTTGTTACTTATTGAGGAGAGGTCGGTTCAAAAGACTGATCTTTCTGATCTTATTTATCTACAAGAGGTTAATCTGAAACTATTTTGTTTGTGGATTAAACTCTGATGTATCATGTCAGTAGAGCAGTGATGTGAACAAAGGAAGGGGTGTGGGCGAACCCCCCCCCCCCGGCTTTAAATGCTGATGGTGAAAGAACAGAAATAGAAGGTGGCAGATACTGCTGATACTTCAAACTGAGATCAGATTGATTACCTTGAAAGATTGCTGGCAGGAAGACCGCTGGACCGCTAAGGTATCAACTATGTTGCATCCATTCAAATTTCTGCAGACATGCGTATATAAGCAAGCATTTATGAAACGTTTATACATGATAGTTACTGCGATGTTTTGTCTGAGGATGTTGTGGTAGAAAGAAAAAAAATCCTGCCTCAATGTGCTCCTTTGAGTGCCAGAGATCTGTATCTGTTACCTGATGGAGGCGGTGTGAAAAGCGGGTTGAGAGGAGTCCCTCAGTGTGATGGTTTAACTTAAATTACTTTTCATGCAAAACATAAACAGTGTCATTGGTGACAGAGAGGACTCTTTGTCTTCCTTGTCATCCTTTGGCCTCTAATAAATTCATATCATCGACACACTGTTCAATGTGATTCAATAAGGCACAGTCTGATGATGTGAGGGAAGATAGACGGTTTTATGATTCTATCAGCCAGGAAACATCTGCCGCTGTTTGTGGTTTCTCTTCCCACCCATTGCAGTCTGAACACTGGCGCAGGGATGATGAGGAGATGAAACAGGGTTGAGCTCACGTTGGCAGTTAAGCAGAGATCTCTGACATGACAAAGACTCATCATGGCAGCATGTTGCACATGTTTATGCAGGAAAACCAACTGAAATAGCTGTTATACCTGAAATGGATCTGTATACACTCCTAGCAACAAGGGGATGCTGTAAAATAATATATCACGTAAATGCATGGAAAGATTATTGCTTAGCTTGGGTATATCTTTCACTGTTTGTTTACGATGTATATTTATTTCATACGAGTAAGGCAATAGCTCCAGAACAGAGGATTAAACTGCACTGGCTGCAGTTTTTTTCCATAATGTAAATGTACCACTTTAAAGGGATAGTTCGCCTCTTTTGACATGAAGTTGTATGACATCCCATATATCATTTATGAACATTTTCTTACCCCCTGCTGCGTCCTGTGAGCTGAGTTCCATTCTCGTTTTGGCGTTGTTCTCAAAAATGTCATGTTAACGTTTAACTTCAGCTGCTGCTCTAGAACAGATCAAACCAATATTTGTCCCTGTTTTTTTGTTTGATCCACCAAATTTGTCAAAAGTGCATTTAATCAGTGCTTTTAGACCCAAGTAAAAACAATGTAAAAATCAAAACAGAGCTCTAAACAGCCAGGTAATTTGACAGGTGAAATTATCAGTTAAATGGAGATACAGATGTATACAATGAAATAATGGTAACCTTTATATTCAATTATTTGACCAGCAGATACTGTACTGTATGTGTTTTTTTTTATGTTGCAAGGAACACAAACATGATGTGTCCGTGTGTAGTAGAGTTTAAGGGACTATTTTTCTTATTTCTTTGAAATATTTGGTAGTTGGTTGATTTTAACCCCATTTATTTATATTGATACACACCTCAGACTTCATTCTGCCAGTGGGAAGATGTTAATGTCGTGTTATTATAGTATAAAATGTGATTTCAACTTTTGAGAAACATTTTTTTTCCAACACAGATACAGCTTACTTTTCCTAAATGGAGTAAATTAACCAACAGCCGCAGCCACCCAGCTCACTGAGACTGGCCGGCCTTATCACAGTGAACTGGCAGTGGTTGCAGCAATGGCACAACCACGAAAACTCTGAACCTTATCAGAGTGAGCCAGCTGAGCCGTCTGAATTCACGCTACAGGACTTCCATCACTGTCTGCAACCGGGAGGAGATACCGAGGCAGAGAGTCTGCATGAAATGAGATGAGGCAAAGAAGCTGTTAAACTGAGTATTTTGACCCAATGAAACTTCTCATGTGAGGCTCCTCATAGCTACTAAAGTAACCGAAGTTGCTCAAGGAACATTAGATCATCATCAGCACCACCAACAGGTTTCATGTTAACAGACTAATTGTCTTTCAAATCTGGGCACTGTATAGCTCAACTGGTCAAAGTAGGCTCCCCGTGTACAGAAGCTGTACTTCTTCGACTAAGCTGGCCTGGGTTTGAGTCCCAGCCTGAAAAACATTTGCTGCTCATCCACCCCCACTCTCTGTTTGCCCCCTTTCCTGTCTGCCTAATGTCAAATAAAGACCGTTAGTGCCCAAAATAACACAAAACCGAGATGGTTTTGTTGAAATTTTGTAAAGAATTAAAGCATGGGTAAAAGAAGAGATCGGGATCACGTTTGCAAAAATAGCAAAACTACAGCTTTGGTCTTGATGGAGGGTGCACTCGCTGAGGCGCTCTTGTATGTTATGCATCAAAAAGGAAAATAATCGATCCTGTTATAGGTCAGAGCGAAGAGCAGTCTGCCCATGGGAAGGTCGGCGGATCGATCCCCGGCTTCCCAGGACTACATAATCGAAGTGTCCTTTCCTTGGTGAAGACACTGAGCCCCACGTTGCCTCTGATGCATCCATCTGTGTGTGAATGTGGAGAGAAAAGAACACGGTGTAGCCTGTAACACTGCATAGACTAAGACGTGCTTTGTGAATGTGCGCATGAATGGGTGAATGTGGCTGGCAGTGTAAAAGCACTTTGAGCGATCAGCTAGATTATAAAAGCTCTGTATATATTTGCCATCTGTTTTGCCTCCAGTCTTGTTTGTAAGTGTTTTTTGCATCATAGTTGAACATCACAATTAAATCAGACAGCTTATACATAACCTAGTTTTTCAGATTATGCCACGTTCAGACTTGGACTCATTAATGTTTCTTCAATTACAGCTTATTGCAGCGTCCACGTTTTCCAGCAACTTTTGGTGATGATTACGTGCATCAGAGCCTGGCTTACTCAAGCAAAGACGAGCGAGGAATACAGAATCAAATATTGATGTACTGTTCTATCAGAGCAGTCATCCAACAGCATACATTATTGCAGATATCAGATATCTTTTTAGTTTTTTACACATTTCTGAACACTTTGCTGTGTGTTGCACTGTGTGGACAGGCTGATAAAACTGTTAAGGTGACTGGTATCAATACTCTCCTCTGGTTGATCTATAATGGTCAAGCACAGTGAATCTGGTCATTCTTTCTTTGAGTTGCACCAAGTAAACTGCTATAGACGCCGACCTGTAGAGTTGTTACCAGCTGCTGCTGAGAAGAGCGAGTCCAGATGTGATTAATGTTGACACTTCTTGTGGCGAGAGTACTAAACACTAATGTCACTGTGTAAAAATGCACGCCAGAAGGTTCAGCAGCATACTTGCTCCCTCAGACTTGCATTGAAATTTAAATAAGATAATGGACACAACTTGTGTCAAACCTCTGTTTTAATTCGTGAAGGTTTGCATCAATATTTAAAGAATTTAACGGATCGGAACGTTTAGGAGATCAAAGTGAGTAAATAGATTCTCACGACCTCAAAACTTTTGTGAAGAATTCTTTAAAAGTAAGCAAGTTTCCCTTCACTGTCATCACCCTCAAAACATCGTTGTGTTTACTACTAATTAGGAAATGAATGTGTTGAAAGTACAGTATGTGTGGGATCGTAAGGTTTAGCTCAATTAAGCAGACAGCAGCATGAAAGTGTTGGCTCGGTGTATAAATGATTTGATTATAAGGTGTCTGTAATTCTGTCTGCCCACTATGTGCTGCCGAATGCTGTGAAAGGGGATTAAATGAAAACATTTGCATTGCCACATGTTTTTCCTCGTAGCTAACATAATTCGAGAGACAGATTTTGCCTATGCTCCAACGCAGAGGTTGTGCCTGACGCCCACAAACATGGTTTGATTTTCTGATTTCCCTGGCAAGGCGAGAGCAGAGGCGGAGGTATTTTTGGTGCCATTTGTGAGTTTGTCCCCAGGTTTCACAGAGTTAGCCAAATAATGTCTTATTAAATATTATGTTTAAATTAGGGCTGGGCAACGATTAAAATCTTTAATCTAATTAATCACGATTTCCCTGATTAATCACGATTAATCACATTTGTACGCAAAATCTAAAAAATGAATCCAAAAGTAGTGTATAGCTTTTAGCATTTAGTTTTATTTTAAATGTGCTGCCATATGAATGAAAGTGCCATAACATTTGTTGCGCAAACACACTTTTAACATCAGCATCTTTCTGTAGTTTTTATGTAGAAGCCTCGCTCCACTGTCTGTCTCCTTGAATGACTTGCTGCTATCAGTTGTGTGTTTTGCCTTTAAGTGATATTTTAGACTGGAACTACTACGCTGAGAAGACAATTCAACTTGGCAGTGTTTACAGATGACTTCGGTTCTGTCGACTCCGCCGTCTGGAAGAACTTTAAAATTAAAATGGCCGAGTAAAAGTTCCGTACCCTTCTCCATGTTTGGTGGATCCGCCGATTACTTTCTTTTCCTGTTCCACAGCAGACAGCAACAGACTTTTACAAAATAAAATAAATGATAAAACAGGAGTGGTTGTATTGGGTTGAGCAGGCGCCCCATGTACAGAGGCTATAGTCCTCGCTGCAGCTGGCCCTGGTTCGAGTCCCGCATCGGACAGCCCAGTGCTGCGTGTCGTTCCCCCTCTCTCTGCCCCCTGCTTCCTGTCTCTTTCAACTTTCCTATCCATTAAAGGCACAAAAGCCCCAAAAAATAACAATAAAAAAAAAACTGCATTAATGCGCGATAAATTATTTATTGGCATTAAATAATCAATGAGTTAACGTGATAATAACGAGTTAACTCGCCCCGCCCTAGTTTAAATGAATTGTGAGATAGGGCATTGGCCATGACACACCACTGTACTCTGTAACTGCTAAAAATAACACCCACGAAAATTCAAGATGTAAATTTGACCCCCAGTCTTCCTGCTAAATAAGCTTTAACTGTAATCTTTTTTTTTCTTTTTTAAACCAAAGTAAGTGTCCTCTTCCTCCCTGGAGAGACGGGACAGTGAGTGAATGTCTTGTTTAAACAGAATCACCTCCTGCAGGATCAGAAGTTGTGCCTCCAGCTGCAGGGGTGGAAATCGTTCAGCAAAAAGCTTCTGCACAGACTTCAAAGTGTGTTTGTGTGTTGTATTGGCACAACTTCATTTGAGAGATGTGGACCCAGCTGGCAGTTTTTAGATGACTTAATCCAGCTTTTCATCTTTTTTGTCTTGACACAATTATCCAGTGCCCAGGGGTCAGTTTTCAGTGCTGCTTTTGTGCGACAATGATGCGTAAACAGCACGACTTTCAGCTCCTTTCTGCAGAAATCTATCTGTAATAAAACAAAAGACTTTAGTTCTTTTCTTCAACAAAACTGAGCATTTACATCATTGTGAAGTGCATTTTAGCAAATATTAGAGTCTTGTTTATCTCTGTAAAAGTCAGTTAGCATCCTCTTTTGGTTGTTTGATTCCTAAGTGCTCAGTTCAGGTGTTTTAGGACTATTCCACATGTGGTTAATATCTACTCTTATGTCAACTAACAAAAGTCAAACTGGAATTAAACAAATTTATGAAGGAGAATGAAATGATCATCATCAAATTAAGGTTGAGCAGTTTGAATCTTGTTGATTTTCAAAAGCAAATAGTCAACTTCATTTTAACCTGCAGTCACCAAACACCCACCTAAGTAATCAGCCAGCCATTACAGCCGGCCTGCATGACTCCGACAGAACCTGTAATCAGAGCGATCTGCGTTTAAGTCCCTGCGTAGATGGAACTATGTCAACAACTTTATCAAACTGACAAAATGCAGACCATGACACACGATAGGCCAAGCAGAGCTGTAACTGTGATGAAAGAGCTGCAAATTAAAGAAAATAAACACACAAAAAAAACTCTTCATGAAGAATTAATATCACAGAAGGTGCAGGATAAAACGTTCCCTGTGGCCCTACGGTGGCCTGAAACATTTCATTCTTGTCTTTAAAGGAAGAAGATGGGAACAACAGCTCTGACTTGTGATTGGATGAAAACCAAAGGCTATTGTTTTATCCTGAGCTCTTCTCCTTGACCACATTGGAAAATGAGAAAACATTCAAATGTGACATGGATAGGCACTGAAACCATAGCTGTTTAACAAAAAAATAAAAAAGAATCACAAAAAAAGCAGCTTTGAATTCTTCATCTAATGCCATCTTATATTGCAATTACATTGGGGCTTCTCATATCTATTATTATAGTGAGATATATACTTTATAATCAAGGTTCATAATTAAAAAAAAAAAAAAACGGAGACACAAAGTGAAACATATTTCTGTCACAGGCTGCTCAATGTCACCCATCGGTCTTTATATTTATCAATGCGACAGGAAGGAATTAAAGGACAGAATTATCTCCTCTAATAAAGGAAGCACTGAAGGTCCCTTAGAAGTTAGAGATTTCAAAGAGCTCTTACCATGACTGCTGCTTAGAAACTTCTCGATCATTTCATTCAGTCTGGATCCCTTTGAAGTGACTGATTATTCAACTGCCTCCCTGATCTGGAGCTAGTGTTTGGTTTGCCCCTCCTGGGCAATATGGTGATGCAACGCGGCAAAAAAAAAAAAAAAAAAAAAAGCAAGAAGGGAAACCCGTAATGCCTTTGGGTGTAAATTACGTATATTTAAAAGTTTTTTAAGATCCACATTAGCAATGTCCCCAGTGTTGATGGTAAAGTACGCTCTTAAGAGAAAACCACAAGACAAAAACCAGAGACATGCTGGTGTTCTCTGCTTTTATTTTTCTTTCTTTCTTTGTTGCACTCTTTGAGGAGGAGCATGAATATCTTACAGAACGAGAACATCAGTTTGGTTATTTACAAGATAAAATAAATGACGTACAACTCACAATGTCTGCTTGTGTTCGGAGCGCTGGAGGAGGAGTGGGAGGGGGACGGGGGAGAGAACAACTACAACCATTTTACAGTTCGGCTGACAGAATGGAGCTCAGCAGGATTCTGAACTGAAAGGTACAGAGAAGGTGAGCATGAAGGAAGCGGCGGCTGTTCGGTGGCACGATGGCTGAGTGAACAGGGGCAGCTATCGCTCGTTTCTTTTCCATGAAGGTGACACAGCAATTGAATAAATTACACAAATACGCATTTCCAGTGTCTCCATCAGTAACGGTCTATTACCTGTAACTTTCAACATCCCAAAGAAGAAGAAGAAGAAGAAGAAGAAGAAAAAAAAACTGTTTATTTAGACTCGACACGTCTACAGCAGCTGCTGACTATGTGCCGATTAACTTGCACTCTGACTGAAGGTTTGCAGCCTTGATGGTTTAAGACTGAAATGGATAAACTGGTCGAACATTTGAGAGACTCGTGATCATCAGCCTGCACTTGTGACTTCCTAAACCCCCCCATCAGCTAACAAAACAGGCCTCAGATGCATTAATATTTGAGGTTGACAGTAGGTATGCTTCCATCTGCCTGTTTCTACATGCCTTCTTAAAATCAAACCGTAGGAAAACAGTTTTCATCCAATTTTTTTAAAGCTTTTTTTGCCGCCAAGAATCATTTGAGCTACAAAAAAATGACGTCAGGTTCATACTGTCCAAAGTGACTTCTGCCGTGTTTTTTTTTTTTAATCTACAAACAGCATAAAAATATATAAATATATACTGTTCAATGCTGTACGGTAATTCAATTCAAAATGAAGAACTTTTCCTTTTTAGCAGATTTTAAAATTAGATTGAACTGCTGAGGTGTCAAAGCTAATATGTCAAACAAACGCTTAGCTTATCCAAAGCTCAGAGTAAAGTGTTGCGGAATCATAACTCTGTGGCCGAGGCCTCCACTCATCAGAGACTAAGATGTAGAACCATCTCCTGATACTCGACTGTGAACCTGAAGTCTTAGAGTCTGAAGAGGTAACCGTCTGGCTGTGTGACGAGTAATGAACTGGCTGATGAACACTCCTGTCCGGGGGACGGACAGAAATAACCCAGAGGGCTGCGGGGAAGAAACTGCAATTTCTCTGGAGCAATTTCTGTCCGAGTATCCTCCTTAAATCAATGCTGCTTATTGTTATCAAGGAGAAAACTGAGACAGTTCACTGGTATTTTTCAACAAACTCTTGCATGAAGTGAACTTTGTGAAGTATGTTTTTTATTCTGTTACTCTTCCATCTACACAAATGATGGGACTTCTGTCGGAAATTAAATTAACGGGTAGAACTGCATTCAATTCAATTGAAGGAAAGAAACAAAGAGAAGCTTCAGTTGCTGTGCTTTTGTTTCTTAACAAGGTTTGAGGACATTTTCACACCAAGTACAGAAGTAAACAGACTGATTGACACGATCTGAAAGTGGAAGTGAGAGGGGGGGGTTAAAGGTTGGGGGGTTTGTGCGCATCAACTCAAGTGCAAAATCAACCTAAATGTGACTTCCTCAGAGATCCGTCCTACTGTCGGTGAGATGGGTGGAGTCTGGTTGTCCATGGGAGGTGGAGGCGTCTGGACAGGGTGAGGGGGTCACCAGGGTGGAGTTTCTTAGATGGGAAGCTGGAAGGTGATGTCCACTTGAGCTTCTTTTGCCAAAGAGACAATTTCAGAAAGCTTTACAACCTGTGAACAGACAGAAGGAGTTAACCTTTGTTTGAAAGGAAAACAGACTGACCCTCTTACAGCCATCCATGTTCAGCAGCTTGGTCAAATAACATCAAAAAGAAGTTCAGGATGGAATGGAAATGGCAAAAAAAATGCACGTGTGGCAAATGGATGTGAAGGAGAGAAACGGTAAATATGAAACACTGGAAGGAAAGTTGAGATGTCTTTGCTGTATGCACTCGATTCTTTATCGAATGCAAACATTCAGAGAAAACTTTGCGTTTTATTTCTGCTGCAGTTATTTTTTCCTCATGTGTGGCTCGTTTCTTGGGATTTTTTTGGCTTCCAAAAAGTTACAAATTTGTCTTATACCCCATCCTGACTGAACGCGAGCGATTGATGCGATGGACGACATTTCGCGGCGGCGTCCCGCCCCTAAACACTTCGTATTGGTTGAAATTAACACGCTGCTTCCTGTTGACGAGCTAGTGAGCAACAGGTCAGCATCACTGAGGGAATAATGGACGAGGAGAAGCTGATCTTTACCGTGGAACAGCACCCAATGGTTTATGACCCCAAACACCCGTACCACAAACATCTGAACCGAAGGGAGCCAGAGAACTCGGTGTTTCAAGTGAGTGCTTTCTGAACCAATAGAATTACTCCCGACAAAATCGTCACGCTGCATATCAGGACACCCTCGGGAAATTTTGTAGTCGTATCGCGTCAGTTTTGCTCGCTTTCAGTCAGGATGAGGTTTTAAGAATGTGCCAAAATGTCAGATATGTGATTATATTCCATTTGTCTGTATATTTTACATTAATTGCTTTTCCTTTGGCTTTTGTTCTGAGTCAGGTCCCAACCCCTTTCCTCTGAACCAGTCAGATTTGAGCATGCTTCCACTTACAGCTGCAACAAATAGTGGGACATGTTGCTGGTACAGTCACTCATTTCATACTTATTTACCCTCCGACTCACACAGTTAATACTGTTCTATCGTACAGTGGCGTCATGTTTTAAAACTTAAACTTTGTGTGTGTGTACCATTTTGGCGGCCTCGTCCAGGTCATCGCAGGCCAGGATTTTTAGTGGACTGGCAGCAATCAGAGCTTTGGCGTCGTCCACTCTCGTCCCTGAAAACAAACAAAAAAAGATGAGTTTTTGAGTGACAGCTCTAAAAGAAAATCCACCTTCTCCTCCTTCTCAACCACTGCACTCCACCAAGAAATGCTGTCGGACACTATCTCTCCAAACAAGGCAGTCTCAGTCAGACTGTTTTCATTTGTGGCTCCATGATGCTGCAACGAGCTACCAAACACTATCAGAGCCGCACTTTTTGGAATATCTTTAAGGCTGATTTATCTGAGAACAGTTCAGCTCCTAACACCTTCAACAACCCAACCCCAGCTGGATGAGTCGAGAGAAATCTTTCCCCGTTAGGCTGATAAGACAAGAGGCAAAAATGAATGATTTTAAAGGGAAGCCTTTAAGTATGACTGTTAAACTGACTGTTGTGCTCAATCCCTCTTTTAATTCACAGATTTAACACATGTATGAACACTGTGTTCTTCTAGTGATTCTGTGTTATATCTGTTTCTGCACAGTTTCTCTTCACAGTGATGCAGAAAGAATTTCTCATCCCACACAACATCAGGCAGGACGACCTGGTGACCAAAACAGCTCTGCAGCTTGAATGATATTCAATATAAAAAGAGGAAATTGTGTTGCATTTATACTGAATTAGCCAGAGATGCAGCACATTTGTAGGTTAAATAAAAGTGAAATGAGAGAAGAAGACTTCAGTGCAGCACAGATCTCAGCAGCAGATGACGCGAGGTGACACTATTTTGATGCCAAAATAGATAACAGGAAGAGAATATGTCGCCCTCGGGAAAACTAAGAACTGTCAGCTCTGTTTATGCTCCAAATACAAGCACGCTGCATTTCGGTATGCTTTCAAATTTCACTCTTCACACTTTTGAATTGATAAAGATGAGGAACTAAAACTGAGCGAGGGAGCCACTTCTGTGGAGCGCCACCTGCAGACACAAAGGACCAGGAGGCTCGCTCTGCACCAGTTGGCTTCTCTTGACAATATAGAGAAGACAAGTACATATGCATATCACAGAAATGTCACAATAATCCGCAGCTCTCTTGAGCTCACTGGATTTTCCCCAGGAGCCAGACACTGAAGCAGGAAGCATCAAACGAAGAGACAAGCTGCCTCTTGCTGGCGGCTGCCTGTTAATCTGTCCGTCCACGTAAGGAGAGTGGAGAGGCTGTTGTCTGAGGTTGGTCCAGCACAGGAAAGGTTTGGAGTTTAAGGTCTCATCTTTGAGAGTTTTCAGCCTGATTTGGACCAGAAGTTTCCTGAAACGATCCTCCGAAAGCCCAAACAGCACAGACTTTTGTCTGTGAAAAGACGTCATTTCAGTGCAGTTCAAGCTAGACCACCTTTCGTGTGTTCCGGATAGATCAGACTTTCTTAGTATTTACAGGAAGATGCAGAAGGCCGTCACCCGGACTGAGAAGAAAAATAAGAAGGGTCCAGTTCAATATGTAGTAATAAAAACAAGAAAAAAACTAATGTATCACCAAGGCAGCAAGCAAGATCGGATCTTTCTCCCCAGGTCCATTTTCTGCACTGGAATCCCAATGTGATCACAGGCCGGATGAGATATTTCATTATGTCTACCTGTTGGAAATGCTCCGAAAACCTCAAGAGGAAGTCGCTCAAGACATTCCTGAATAGATGTCTAAACTATGTCCGAGTTGCTCATTTAGTCTCTAATTGTAATGGAGACTACTGTTGGTCTCTTCCTTTGAATAATTACCCACACCCCATGACAAGAGATGAGGATCAGAACACAGATCAGCAAATGGCCTCTTCACCAGAACAATCCAGCACAACACCCACATCGGTGCCGACGCTGTGCCAATCCAACTGTCAAGCTCTGATTACACTTACAGGAGTTCAATGGAAAACTTGAGTATTTCAAAGAGACTTATTCTCTGCTACAGTGTGTGTGTGTGTGTGTGTGTGTCACACTGGTTTTCCATTTCTCCTACCTTGTAATCTTACTACGATTGGGATCTTGAGGTCCAGGTCTCTCACGGCCATGATGATGCCCTGCGCAATGACGTCACATCTCATGATGCCTCCGAAAATGTTGACCAGGATGGCCTGAACCTGAGCGACGCCAACGAGCACGGTTAGAGTAACAACGCCAAGCAAACATTCAATTAAAGCGATCACAGATACCGCAAATTCCTGCATTTCTCACAAAAGGTTCAACTGCTCCTGCAACAGACAGCACAGGCATCAGTTGAGCTCTTACCTTCTTGTCTGAGGTGATGAGTTTGAACGCTTCGGTCACCTGGTGAGCTGTGGCCCCGCCCCCTACGTCCAAAAAGTTGGCTGGTGTGCCACCGTGGAGCTTGATGATGTCCATGGTGGCCATGGCCAGACCTGCTCCATTCACTGCAGACAAGACAGGCTGGTCAGTATCATTTAGGTACCTCGAGGTGCAACAGAACTGATGCTTAAAAGTAAAACTTCAGTTTCAGCGGATAGATGTGCAAATGGGGACTTTTAGGACAGAAAATGTGTGTGAGGAGATGGGAACATTTCATTTTGTGCCGTCTCAACTCTGAGTAAGAATTTAAAAGTCAATCAGTGCCGACACCGACCCAGACAACCGATAGTTCCGTCCAGGCCGATGTAGTTGAGGTCAGCCGTGGCCGCCTGCCGGTCCCGGGGATCCTCCTGACTCCAGTCCCGCATGTCGAACACCTTCGTCTGGCGATACGCTGCGTTGGAGTCGAAGTTGATCTTGGCATCCATGCACATCACTGTTGACCAGCAAACATGTGACATCTTGGCATTAGGATTCATTTTGGCACAAATCTAAGACCACCTGCAGCGACTATTTATGCACCAGTGAGAGATTTCTTTATTACAGCACGGCTCAAAATCCACTTCAAGGACAACCGAGTTAAAACTATGTTTTGAATGTTTCAGGGCACAGGCAGTTGTGGTAGAAATGATTATCAGACCTAAAACAGAAGTAGGCACCTTAGTCGTGTGACCTAACACAGTATGTGGGTTGATTGTGTTATGAGTGGGAAATAAATTAAACCTTTTACATGTCACTTCATGGTTTCATAGGTTTATAAGCTCAGCTGATACAGCTCCACAGCATGTTAGCTTCTATGCATTCACCTGCTGCTGGATGGAGAGCAGAGGCTGGAAATAAGTCGGACCTTAAACTCTTTTTCATATTAAGTAATACATCTTGTTCCAATTTTAAATAATACTTTCCATTACATAATATCTATTGATTATTTTTTTACATTTTAAAGATTTAATAAATTAAATATGTTGCAAACAAATTTTTTTTTTTTTTTCAGATTAAATCAGTGGTTTCCATCCAACCTTTATCTTTACTACTATGATGTGTACGAGTTGTAGGAGGGTAGTTTTATAGGTTGGGTTAACTAGTCACTCTAAAAATCCCATTTTAGAGGATAAAAATATAATCTCAGCTTTTAAAATGTTCCCCAAAGTCAAATCCATCACACACAGAAACACAACGATGTTCGGTGACAGGTTGCACCTCCAGCTACAGTTCGTTCACCCTTTCTTTTTACTTTTAGTGTGAATATTTGCTTCAAACCACAATATGAGCAGGAAGAGAAGATTGTATGCAGCTGTGGTTTTGAAACAAAAAGAAACACCCAAGCAAAAAGTATCCACCAGCTTTGCTCAAGGGCACTCTGACATTCTATCTAACTTCTACAATCGAGTCTTGTTCAGTCTCCAGGCGACTCAAGGCTGTTGCGAGTGTTTATTCCTCTGAAAGATGATAATACAGCTCAGGGACCAAATTTTTCATCAGGCTAAAGAGAGCGCCGCTGTTTGGAGGGTTCCCAGTGTGACAGTCATTAACTGTACTGGTTCTTGTCATTTACCACAAAGGTCAGTGCTCCCCTCATCGTAACCGTGTGTTTAGGATGTGCGATTCCTGCCTGAGGAGCTCCACACTGTACATTAGGCAGAGCCAATAACTCCGACAGAGCAACACACAAACCTCGAACAGAAATCGATCCTCCGATCATTTCCACATTTTTGATCGACTGACACCTTTTCTCTGCAGGAGAACGGATAATTCTCTTGAATGAGTCTGTGACAAACGTACGACTGACCTTTAACAAAGGCTGCGCGTGCCTGTGAACAAACATGCCGCTCTGCACCAGCTTACAGATCTCAGCAGGTGAGAATTTAAGCCTGACATTACTCTGCACTTCTAGCACTGTCGAGCTACAGAACAAAGCAGATAAGTGTGACACGCCCTCAGTAGCAGCACTAAAATGATCAGTCATTTATGGCAAATGTGTCTCTTCTATTTGGGTCAAGTCTTATCTGGACTAGGGATGTTAACCGATGACCGTATGACCGATGGTTGACCGAATCAAAGTCGTCTGGTTAGAATTTTTCTGCCCTCGGTTTAAAAAAAAAAAAAAACCTCACTATATCTTTAGAAATGTTATGTGAACATGAGCCATCCTACGATGGAAGAGCTCACGTAGCGCCCTCCTCAGAGGTCCTCTCTTACACCGGTTGCAACTTGTACGCCGTACATGACGGGTCCTGTCTGCGCAGTTAAAAAAAAACAAAAAAAAACGCCACTATTAACCTAAATAAAGCCAATATGGCTGCGTGTGGACTACGACATAATGATAATTGTAACACTGTAATGGCAAAAGACACAAGACTAACTTAGCCTACTTGTTGTGATATATTCATCTGTACTTAAATGGCATGACGACAGGAACTTATTGCAAAGGATTTATGCAGCATCTAGCTACGCCACAGAGGCTGTTGGCATTCGGTAAGTTTTTTTTTTTTTTAACTAAGTCATTGGTTAACCTACTTTCCTGTAACACCGCCAAATGCACCGTTCTCTGTGTGTGACTTTGTAACGTGGGCTTTTAAAAGTACAGTGACTGGAAGGGCGCCGTTGCACGTAATGTGTGGCTGTGCGTGTCTGCGCAGGCACAGCAATTATTTTTCTACCCAAAACCCTTATTCCTCCACAAGTACACGTAGAACTAGTGGTCAATGATTGGGGAAAATGTATAATACCAAGGGCACGAACTAACATTGATTGTGTGATGGGAGCCTAACCATTCTAAAATGGGGGCATAACTTGTTCCACGAGGCAGAGAAAGACGCGCGACAGGACACAGATGTCATAAATGGCACTTATAGAATTTTTGGTGACCGACTTTAATCGACTAATGAGGCTCAGTGGTCGGTCAAGACTTTTTTTAAATTTCGACATCCCTAATCTGGACAATGGCGACACGGTTACGCAGATGAAGAAACAATCGAATCCCGGGACATCAGCACAAGATGAGCAAATAGTGAGGAGAACGGCTGCACATCACTCATTTGGAAAAGCTGGGTTAAATGCAAAATATCAGATGCAATTATGTGTCCATGTAGCGTTAAAATGCTACTTAATGTGTTCCTGATTTTAACAGCTGAGCCCAAAGATTATTCACTCCTTTTTCTTTTACATAAAGCTCTGACCATCACAGCTGGAGCCCAAGGAGCATCTGTAAAGCGCTTTCTTTTGTTTGACTAGCAGTCCCAATTCCATAGTCAACAATCCCCACATTTAAACCACTTTGCACTCCACCTTTAATTATCGTTTACAGTGAAGATCTCCACCTTAATCAAACAGCATATCCAACAGACCAAAACCAGGTTCTTGGACATTAAGCTGTGACAGTAAAGGTTAAGATAAGTGGATGCGAACTGTGTTAAACAGGAGAGTGCACGTGTGCGTACCGATGCCAGAGGAGTCCTCCACCATCGGGTTGATCTCGACCATGGATGCGTCGTACTTGATGAACACGTTGTAAAGTTTGATCATGTTCTCCGCCGCCTCGTTCACCAGCGCTGGGGGGAAGCCCATCTTCTCAGCGACCTGCAGCAACACAAAGCATTACGTCACACGTCGACACAGCTCCACCGCAGACGGGCAGTTCAGTCCCTGCTGACATTCACTGTGGAGGTGCGCGGTCTTTATCACCACTTTCATAGCATCGTCTTCAGCCACAGCAGGCAGCTGTTCGGCTCACTGTACAGAGTCTGGTTGCTATTTATCATCAATAAAATGCAGAACAAACTCTTCAAAACATCTGTGATACTGTAATCAGATGCAATCATCTTACATAATTGTGTTTTTAAACTCACGACTTTTAAACAGAATCTCAGCCTCTGCAGTGAAAGAATATCAGTGGAGCTCCAACCACTCAGAAACCTCCACAATCAACATCTTCAGTCTCTGACTACATATTTCTATAAAAACACAGCTTGTTCAATAATCAGAGACAAAGAGATGTGCTGCAAAATTATGTTCCAACTTTCAGAGACAAAAGGTGGTAGAAAGGAATAAGTGCATTGACAAAAAAAAAAAAGGGGGGGGAAAGCAAACTAAAACTGTGACATTTCCTGCCTGCTTCATTTTCACAGTTTCTGCATGGCTTTTGTTTTCTGTGATTGTGACTTTCTGTTCAAAAGACATCACGTCAAAACAGAGAGAGAGGAAAAAGTGTGAAAAGTACAAATCAAGAAGACCTGAGAAGCAGTAAAGGTCAGGATACGCTGCCCACAGGACTGGTTAACTCATGAAACACACAACCTTTCAGTGAACATGCTCTAATATTTGGATACGCTGGTGCGATGATATTAGGCACCAGGACAAAATCATGAAACCTCAGCGACATGAAAACAACTTCTTTAGATTCTAACAAAAGATCAACAACTTTAGGAACAGATTGGGCCTCTCGCTTGTTTAGAAAACAGAGTCTTTGGGATTTAGACATTGTAGAGCTAACTGTAGTAAGAACACACACAAAACGCATTCTTCTTCTCTTCTTGAATTTCTCCAACAGCCCAAAGCACACAATGTGGAACATCCCCGGTTTGCCTTTGTGACTTATGACGCCAACTATTGATTTTACCTTGACAGCCTGCTCCATCTTAATGCCCTCCACAATATCGATGGGCTCTTTGACAATGGCGTCTGGATTTTCTGCCGCAACGTCTTCGATGTTTACGCCCCCCTGCGAGCTGCCAATCAGGACTGGGCCCTGTGGGACACAAGTAGGAGTGATGGTGAGTAAAACAATCAAGAGTTAATGGACTGTTTTTTGTCTCAAAATATGTGAAGCCTCATTTAGAAAAGGACTCCTTTCTCAATGGAAGGTGGGTTATTTTAATTTGACCCGCTTCGGTCAGTGATTTTCTGAGTCACTCAGCCTCTTCCTGATTACAATAATTACAGCTAAAATTATCTCCTATTTTGGAGTAAACTGAAGCTTTCTCGCTGTAATTTAAATCAATTCTGAAGCAGCATCCCCGTATTTTACGGTGTCCTTCTTTCTAAAGCATTTTATCAGCTCAGATTTAAATTCATTTTTTCCCACGTTACTGCAACTAGTGGTTACATTTCTAAAGGGATAATTTCACTAACAAATTAGTTGTTTTGTCTATAAACATCAAATTTTTAAAGTTGGTGACTGCACCTTCCCAGACCTAAATGTGATGTCACCAAGTCTGACCAACAACTTCAAACCCTGTATTGTTTCCAAAGAGAGAACCTGGAAGAGGATGAATCTCATTTTTGGCAGCAAAAAACATACAAAATACAATATTTTTTATCCATCTCAGAGTATTCAACCAACTCACAATAGACTAATCACTTCAGCTGTGAAATGAATTGATTGTAGAATACAGGCGCATAGCAGCAGTGATGAATGTTAGATCCAAGGACACAGCTGCATTTCCCACAAGTCTTCGCGAGTAGAGATCATAGAAAGAAGCGTTTCAGCACGAAATGCCATCGAATAAGACTCCCACCTGAGGAGGTTTCTCAGTCTTTGCTCTGCTCAAGTGAGTATAAACATGATCTCTAAATATAAAGGTCTCTGGGGAGGATTCATCCCTCCATAAGACCTGCTGCCACTGATTTTCAGTCCACTTCTTGTGTCATTTGCTATAGCTCAGCCTTTTCTCCCTGTTTCCCATCCTTAGAAATGGCTTCTTGACAGCCACCCTTCCATGGAGACCATTTCTGATGAGGCTTGGGCCAACAGTAGATGGATCAACCCATGGTACTGTATTTGCACTTCTTATCCATAGCACAATAGTGTGATGGAGGCATCATTACATTCGGATTTAAGCAGTAGCTTGATGAGCCAATTAAATTTCTCTGGCGTTAATGGGGAGACAGAAGACACGGACACCTACGACCCACGTCACCTCTCTGCCAAATACCTGAAAAAGTACTTTAACCAAAGAGGAGTGCTGCTGATTATCAGGCAAAGGGAGCTCATACCAAAGAGTGATGCGGGTTTTTCCACACAACTGCATTTTCTGCAATGCCAATTCATAACTTAGAACTACTTTGGAAAGAGTCTTAACTTTGCTTTTAGTTCCCAACACCTGTCAATAAAGTCTCTCTCTTTTGGCTTTTCCTCTGGATGGAGTTGGAGTTCCCAAACGATCTCCAGTGTTTAAAAAAGTGTTGACGGGTAAATAAGAATGCAAAGATATAATATATGACACCTCTGCGCTATACCTGAAGTGTATGCAACTGATCCATTTAAGGAACTTGAGGGAATCCAAAGAGTTGGGCAGTACTTCTCCAACACACCAGTCAAATTGTAAAAAAAACCATGTGAAGTGTGTGGGAACGGCTGCACAGACCGTTTAACTTTAACACAGTGTTGCCATCTAGTGGTCAAAATAAGCTAAAACACTCACCCTTTCTGTCAAGCATAATGGTGCATTTAAGTACTTATTAGTATGTAATGTAAATTATTAATTACATTACATATTAATTAGTATGGAAATACATTTTTTCTAAATAAAAATATATAAAGTATCTACAATTGCAGACGTTTTCACGCCCTTAGAAGCTCATTCCTCTTAGTTTCCAAAACTGCGACTTTTTCCCCGTTGTACGCATTTGTGGCTTACTCACTACAAGTTGGACACAAGATTGAGATCTGCATTTTCACACCAAACGTCGACTTTCATAAAAAAAATAAGCAAGTTATTGTATAATCCTGAATATATTTGAGAATAAAACACATAAAAAGTGCCCTCTCATTTGTAACGACAGAGCGCTTGTGTTACACACAGGGTGTATACAGGTATAAACAAGTTAAATTTAAGACTTTTTAAGACCTTTTAATAGCACTTCTAAATGAAATTTAGGACCAAACGTACGATGGAAATACCAAGTAAACACACTGACAGTATGGTAAAATGACAAATGACGGTTGAGTTTAAGAACGTCGGCTAAATGTGTGTCATGCGAAAAGATCACAAAAATGCCTAAATTAAATTTATTACAATATTTTCAGAACATTTAAAGGCGGGGTAGGGGATCTTTTTCTGGAACATTTTTTTACATATTGCTTGAAATACTCTTCACACCCCCATTGCAACCAATTAATTAAAAGTTTTGACACAAATATGAAAAGTTTTAGTGGCCTCTAGAACGTACAATCTAGGAAAAACAGTATCCAATCATTGTGAACGGACCGTTCACAATGATTGGATTATGATGCCGTCTATCAAACTGCAATCTGCTCCTCCCTCCCCCTCCTTCCCCCTGTGCGCGTACCCTGCTCCGTGAACGAATTACGCGTCCAGAAGCTTGGCAGGAAGCTAAAGTAGAGCCAGCTTGGCTAGCACCTAGCATTATTAAACGTATAGTTAGCATAAACTAAATACTAAATACTAAATACGGCAACGATCGATGCTTGCTGTCAGAACAGCGCTCGTGCACCTTCGTGCTCGTTCATGTACTCTAGAGGCGTGCCTTCGGGGGGAAAGTGAAGAAAAGGGTTGGGACTTTTTACCTGTGTATTTTCAAAATGCAGCTTCGCTGGACTCAAAATCCAGGATCTCCTACCCTACCTTTAAGTCCCATGAACAAATGCTTATAAAATCAAGTAAATAAATTAAAAAAACAAAATACTGTTCCTTTAGAGCAAAAAGAAAAATACACAAATATTTAAGACCCATGCAATCTGAATTTAAGACAATTTAATACTTTTTAAGGTCTTATTTTCAGGAAAATTGATTTACGACATTTTAAGACTTTTTAAGGACCCGGGGCCACCCTGTACACAGTCGACTGCTGCATTACGAGCAGCTTGTAGCCTTGCACCTGCAGTAACTGATTTGTTTTGGTCATTTGGGAGCAGCAGAAACAAGCTATGAATCTGCAAACTGTCTCCGAGATGCTTGGGAGCTGTTCAAAATGGGTTCGCTGTCAAGAACTCCAGCTGTAACAGCCTCAAAGAAAAAAAAAAAAAAGATAGATAGAGACAGCCTTTATCTTCAAGCCAATACATTTTTGGCAGCTCATGAAGAAAATCACTCTCAGCTGGCAAAGTTACCTTATCGTCATCCAACCGGCCCCCCACATAATCTGCTTGTAAATGGGAGTGTCGGTGTGTTTCCTCACCTGAAAGGACCTCTCCATAGTGATGGCGAAGTAGTACTCTCTTCGTGGGTACCTGCGCTCGCAGACAAACACCTGGTTGCAGATACGACCCGCCTCTCCAGTCTGCTTGGTGTACAGTTTTTGACCAATCATCTGGGCCGAAATGTCCCGGACTTCCTCTGGCCTGAAGACGAAGAGGAGGAAGGAAATTATACAGTGTTCCTTTTGGGGTTAAATTTGAGATTTTGAACAACTTGATACTGCAGAGTGTTATAACAAATACACAAAAAGACTTTGGTTTAATCACCGACTAATCTGCAGATACACGTTTAATAGCATTTTATTTTTATTTTTTATTGCTCAACAGAATCTCAAGACATTGAATTTACTTCTGCGTTTGACATTGATTGATAAAGCATCAAACCATCACATTTGGCACATTTTTTGCTTTGAAATATCATCAAACAGTATATCTGGTTCATTTAAGACATTAAAATACACTTTTATTAACACTTAAATGTTTCATCTTGTGTTGGATGCATCCTGAGAAACTAAAGGGGAATCATGCCCCAAAATTATTATAAATTATGAATTTATTGAACATATTTCAGAGGCATATTTCAAAGACAAATGGTAACTTAATTGTATTCATTTAGTGCTTTTCTTGTTTTATTAACCACTCGAAGCACTTTTAAAATAAAAACCACATTAAGCCATTCACACAGCCCTTCTTAGTATAAACAGTGTTAGGCTACATATTAGTATACGTATTTTAGTATTTTTTCCCACTCAATCTCACACGCAGCAACAACATATCATATGTTTACTTATTACTTATTTATGAAAACAACCTGAGTCTGTTCGGATGAACATACAGCAGGTGATGGGACATTGGACACTACGACCTGTGGTATCAATAATGTATGTTACCATGGTAACCGAAGGCACGTTCAAATCAACCAGGACTGAATATTTAGGATCAGAACTTTAAGCGTGTGGATAAAAAGAAGAACTATTTGTCGAGGCTGGATGACTTACGAGTAGACGATCTTCACTCCTCCCTTCAGTCCGCCCTCAAACGTCCCCTTCCCTCTTCCGCCGGCCAGAACCTGAGCTTTCACCACCAGGTCCTTTGAATCTAAAACAAACACATCAGTTAATCAGTGAGGCACTATGATATTTACAGTGGAAGTGACATAACACAGGAAACTATGATAAGACGACACTGCTGCCCAACTCATGTCCTGCCAACCAAACACAGATTATTAAACCTGCCAAAACGGAGTAGGATTTGACTTATTAAACTAATGATTATTTGGGTAGTTTCAGTCTTTTTTTTGTCTGCTATTCTTTAAAAACAATGAAAAATGTGAGAATTTCCTGTTTGTCACTACATGCTCTGCCTCAAGAAATGTCCACAGAGGAAACCTTTTAATGGCTAGATGAAAAATGAATAATAAAACAGGGTGTGCAACAAGCACAGAGTGTCAACTGACACCACTGAAGCAGCAGGAGGCTATATTTGGACTGAGTATTCCTGAGTGTGTCGGCGGGTCTTTCTACAACGTACAAGCAACCCGACAACACACACAGGTCATAAGATGTCAGAGAGGGTCTTCAAAGGCAACCAAAATGGGTCAGCAACAGACATCTCTGTCACATGAGTGTAATTTACTGAAGCTCAAGGCCGTTGTTGCATGTTCTGAAATGTGTTTGAGTGCAAGGCTGAATGATAAAGTTAAAATATCAACATCTAAGTGTAAAGAACAATTTCATTTCATGAGAAAACAGTGTGTCTCTGTACAACGAACTTTAAGTTCAAGACTAAAAAAAAACAAAGCACAAAAGGTTGCTGAACAACTAGAACAAAAAGCACTGAAGTTGTCAGGTGTCACCGTGCATTATTTGTTGCTCAAGTAAGAGAGATTTTGCTTTGTTTGTTGAGGTGTTCAAACTGACTTTTTTTTAAAATTCAAGATAGTTTATGAGAAAGTTGTCTTGAACTGTTTTTTTAAATAAATATTTACTCAAACCACAATGCAACAACTAGAATTACTTAGAAAGGGGGGACTGAATTTCTTCAACAACATCTTTAGTAAAACATTCAGCAGTTGTTGAGAGTATTTCATTTTGGCTTAACCAACATCTGGCAATCATTGCTGTCATGGTGGAAAATCACAACTTATCTGTTTACCAGAGCTGAAGGTGACATCTGACAGAGCAGAACAAGATTTAATTCAGTGTGAGGTGAATCAGAAAAGTAGAAAATCTACACCCATAACATCTTTTATTTGGTTGCAAAATAAGGAGCAACTACAACAAAAACATTTTTTTTTTTTGGGATACTTTTTGTTGTAGGGTGGTTAACAAGAAACACTTTTATGAACACATGTGAAAATGCTGCTTTGTTGGGGCTCAGGGCTGCTTACCGATCTGCTTGGCAACAGTGTAGGCCTCCTCTGGGGAGCTGGCCACCAAGCCGTCCGGCACAGAGATACCGGCCTCTTTGAGCAGGCCAATGCTCATGTATTCGTGCAGGGAGAGGTTCCTCCGCTGCTGCTGCAGGTGGGGGGGCTGAGGCTGGGACACATGACCTCCAAACAAACCAATGGAACCACCGAGAACCTGGAGGAGAAAACAAAGCCAATGAATGTCCAATATGTAATTAAAATGCGCAGAGTGAGCTTTATGAAATGGTCCTTCTTAAAACAAGTCTTAGAATATGGTCAGGTCCTTTAACTCATTTACAGTTATCGTGAAGTAATGTATTTTGACCAAGAACAAAGAAATTACTGTATTGTTCTCGTCCTTACTGCATCAACATATTAATGAACAAAGAGTCTCTGTGTTGCATGCAAATGTCATCATCTAATTAGATTAAATGTCAATTTAGTTATTAGACAAAAACTCAATAACTGAGCAACAGATGGCGACGTGCACAAAACACGAGCTACACTTTAAGCCTGAGTGAGGATATGAAACAAAGAGGTTCTCAGGATCAGTCAGCAGAACATCGAATATAGATATACAGACTTCCTCGACAGAAGCAGAAAAAAAAAAAAGGAAGAAACGCAATCTGGGAAAATCTCAAAGAGAAGTGATGCTGGTGTGCAAAGACAAAGGTTGTGCTGATAATTACAGCTCCCAGATATATCAGCAACTCAACAGAAGATTAGCTTCTCTTGAGGTTCTGGAACACAAAATGAGTGATTTGAAGATTTTATTCAATTATCCCAATAATTACAAAACAGATCATCAGATTAATCAAAAATATCAGCTGCCATCTTAAACTCTAGAACAAACCAGACCTCGCCAGCACCGAACTGAATGGAGATCCACTGGTGCCACAAGGAGTTGTCCATGTGTTTCTGTGCTTCACACATAAATACAGAGCTTGTTCGGCAAAGGGCTCAATGAGGGTTCAGTATCAGAGTTTTAAAGGCACTTATTATGGTAAAAAAGAAAGTGAGTAAACTTTTGTTTCACCATAAGTATGTGGCATCCCTCTAATGTACTTTGAAGGCTACAAATGCTCTGGTTTTAAATAGTCTTGTCTAAAAATGAGGAATATATAAATCAAAAGGGCAGAAAGACTAAGATTATTACACATAAAAACACATTTATAGGCTAACTAATTGGTATTTTCTTGAATGCAACATAGGTGTCACGGGGTGTCTTTAACACCCTGATTCCTCTTCATTTTGGCACCACTTAGCTGGCAATGAATCAGATGAGGAGATGAGACATTGTGTTGCATCGCAGGACCTCTGGCTTAGTTTCCAAACATGTTTGTGTTTATTGCCATCTTTATTTTGGTGATCATATATTATAGCAAAAATAAATAAAGGCTTCATGATTCGCATTTATGAACTGGCTCAATGACTTGTAGTTGTTTTCAGCATATTGAGCAGCCTTTACATACTAATGATGTACAAACTAAGGGCAATCCTATGTTTTATGGGAAAAAGAAACAAACATTTATGGACTTACGTGGTATTAATAAGCTTATATGAGCACATGGTACATTAAAGAAAGCTCAAATTATTCATTTTTTTAAGATCTAATATAGAGCAGGGTCCAAATGCAGACTTACAGAATGGAAATTGTTAACCTGTACTCTGTGTCATAAATAAGAATATGAGCGGTAATATTTGAATAAACGTGATTGAAGCCCTGTGATGGAGTGGCGACCCTTCCGGGGAGTAGCCCGACGGCAGCTGGGATAGGCTCCAGCCCTCGCCACTGCTTGTGTATGCAGTGAAAGCTGTTTATTCTAAAAGAGGCTGAGCGGATTTGTCCTGATAACTTTCCAAGAGGACTCTGCTGGACAGATGCGATGGCGCAGAGCCGCTGGGATAGCTACTGCTAGTGGAGGTCACTGAACTTCATTGAGCGTATTCTAATACAAAAGTACCGTTAATAACAGCCCAAATTAGTCTGCAACGGGATGAACAGAGGATTAACTGATTCCGAATATAACTGCTCATGATGTTGCTGTGGTGACAGCCCGTCACGCTAATACCAGTTCCTCGCTAGTTAGCATGTTAGCCAAACCAACGGAAACTCAATGAAGTTGAGCTAATGTCAAATTTGACCCTGTCCGCTTTTGGGGAAACTGTGGTCTTCAGGGTAGGTGCAGCGTCATACCAAGCCCCTACTCCAAAAGCCAAATAACTTTGCTTAAAATTAGGCACAGACTCACCTTGGAAGCAGCACCAATAGTGTTCCTGGCCCCTGAAGTTTTCAGGCTAGCCGTCAAACAGCCGCAGATCAGGGACGTCGCCATGTCTCCCTATACAGAGGAGGAGAAACGTCCGCGCATGCGTAGCGAGCTTGAAATTCGGCTTCCCCTGTGTAACATTTAAAGCTATGGGAAACTCTATAACCATGGTAAAGTAAATGCAAAGAAATCTAGCAAATTGTACAAGGATGAAATATAGTCAAGTAATTAAGAGTTGAAGTTTACAAAGTGAACCTCATGCCCCTTACCAAATGGCTCGTTTAAAAGAAAAAATAACGATTCTTGGCATATAAATTATAACTAGGAATGCCTTAGAAACACATCTTTCTATCTTATTCACAGTATAGAAATTCAATATAGCTTGTTTACATGATTTAAATTTTATGTGAAGAACATACTGATTAGTTAGAATATATTTAAAGTTTATTTTTTCACCAAAGTATGAAACCTTTTTGAGGTAAACTTCGTTTACAAAGAGCTTTTGAATGCACCACTGACAGGACCTGTACACATGGTAAATAAAGCCTCATTCTGACCTTTAACCCAAATTAATAAGATTTGAAGTGTCCAAACACTTCTGAATTAATGTTTGCGTTTATATTTTGTAGGTGGACAAATTGTTTTGCTCTAATTCAAGTTAGACGAAAAAAAAAAAAAACATCTATGGTACTCGATATCAACTACAAGCTACACTAAATTAAAAAAAACAATCTTTTACCGTGCAGGACAGATATGTATATAAGCAAGATCAAAATAAATCCATCTGAAGGTTTCTCTCGTTGAGATATTTGGTGAATTTTTCATTCGTGTAAAAGTTTACAACCCTATAACCTTTATTAGTATCTACTCACATGAATGTTGTGTGAACTGGAGTCAAATGGGAATATTGCTCCAATAAAATGTTATGCACGGTTCTTAATATTTAGCTCAGAAAACATGCTTGAATTCCAATGTGATGGAGCATTTTTGTTAAGATATGACATGACATCTTGCACCACTAGAAATCAAAAAGGAGATAAGAGAAAAAGTTTTCCTTAAAAACCTTGACCACCAGATAATGTGCCAGTATGATGATGATCAACTGCTGTATCTGTGCTTCTGAAATCAACACCAGAACCTTTAAACTTGTTGACTATGTAAAAAGAAAATCCATTAAAAAGAAAATTCTAGTCACCATTCTATTCAAAAAGTATTTATTTACAAGATTAAGTATGTACAAGCTTATTTACATGGTGTTTGACCATATAGTTTAACAACCACTCACACTGGACTGCGTCTCATCATATCTCACACACACACAATTTCAAACATGGGTCACCAGAGAGCAAATATTTGGTGTTATTTTGGCTTTACGTTAAAGTCTACAAAGAGAGAATATCATCTTTAGTACTTCTCACTTGCACAATGGATGTTCAGACTGTATCCGAGCAAAGAATCGGTGGTAATTTAAATGGTTTTTGGAAAATTTAATCAATAATCAATACCGCTGACTTGTCTGTGCTGTAAATTTTAAGCTACTGCCAGCTCCTGCATCCTCAGGACGGTTGACATTTTCAGTCTTCTGATAGTTTCTTTCAGTGAGTGATCAACAAAACGAATGAGATTCACAAACTAACCATTCGTGTGCCAGTTTCATATTCAAAACACAGACACAAGTGCGACTGAGACAATACAACAATCTTCAGTCTGATGACAGTCACTGAGAAATCCCTTCAGTTTATGCTGTTTTCGCAGCCAAAATTAAACTCTGCAGGAGTTCAGAAGGAAAATGAAATGCTGCTATTTTATGGCTCAGAATTAAAGTTCCCGATGCCACTTATAATAAGACAATATGAACTAAAGACATCAGCTGACACATTGATGTTTACCAGCTCAATAATAGTCGAGTGTGTATTTTACCATTTAAATTAGAGTTTGTTTTTGTTGACATGATGACACCCCAGTTATCAACTTTTTAAGATTTCAAAACCCCGCTTTTAGAGTTCAGTATCTTAATAATACATAAACTAAAAGCTCAATGAAATCTGTTAAAATGTGTAACATAACACACTTTTGAGAACTACAGACATGGGAGAGTTTTCTCAATTGAGATGCTGAATTTTGGACAAATTCAACTTTTTCTTTCTCAATAAGTAACTTTAAAAGCTGTGTTGGTAGTTTGTGTCATGTTTCCTGTCAATAGATTATTTGTTGTATTTCTACAAATATACTGTGTGCATTAATCCTACAGGTCTACATTAATGCATATGTACATAGACTGAAGAAACACTATGCATCACTTATCAGGCTTTCAGTGGGGCATATTCATATCTAGTTTAATGTTTTGTTATTTCTCCAAGAATTATCTCCAATGATGGTCTTTATCTCAACCAATTTGCTCTGTCAATGAATAAAGTTGTTGTTTTGTCTATCTGTTTCCAATATCTGGTGATAGATAAATATATTTTATCATCTTTCATATATATCTATCAGAGAAATATAAAATTACAAACAACAATTTCATTCTTTAACATTTCAAGAGCAGCCATTTTATCTAATTTAAATCAAAAAGCAGACAACTGTAGGCGTATAGTGCATTTCACTTTCAATCTTAAACGGAATTTAATTTTGTTTCATGACAGTTGACGCTGTCTCTATAATTACTGATGCAGGTGGATTCTGGCTTCACAGCAGTGGAAGAAGTCTGTTTAAGATGTTTAAGGGGAACGGTCAGGTTTAGGTGTTAATGTAAACCTTTTACTTATCAGTGGCAGTGACTAAAACCAGGATAATCATACCCAGCAACTCGTGCTCTTTTATGACTGATGGGAAGAAAACCATCTCAGCACAACAAGCTAAAGTTTCTTCATGGCTGTAATGTTAAATTTGAGTAAAAGGCCCACGTGATACAAAAACTGAAGAATTGTCCTTTGGAGTAACTAGGCCTACCAATGAATTATACCCAGATCAGGCCACATTTTAGTTGACCAAAGGTGACGATGTGGGCTCAGATGTTGTTCAACAGTGACCTCTCAAAGACACACACAGACACACACACACACACACACACACACACACACACACACACACACACACACACACACACACACACACACACACACACACACACACACACACACACACACACACACACACACACACACACACACACACACACACACACTCTTAGCCCTCATCTTTCAGTCTGAGTCGCTGCTGCTGCTGGAGGAATCTGTCGACATGGCCTCCACGTCGTCCTCATTCTCCTTGTTGTGACCCGGGGGTTCCAGGCCAAAGTCGTTGCCGTGGTGAGGAGGCAGCATCCCCACCGAGACGTCCGAGGACTGCCAGGGGTAGTGAGGCGTCAGGATATCTGAGGGAGCCGGACAGAAAAGGGTTATTGTACGAAACGGTATCTTTTAACTTATCTAGACTGTTGCTTGTTTTTAAATTCATTTAAATGATTTTATTTGTTTCTCTTTATATTCTTTTATGTATTTTTAATGCTTCTTCCACTCCCCGCTGCAATGCTTTTATTTTATGTAAAGCACTTTGAATTGTTTGTACATGAAATGTGCTATACAAATAAATTTGATTTGATGATTTGACTTGAAACGTGATGCATCAACTCCAGGGGGGACTTTTCCTGGACTCTGGCGACTGTATTTAGGGTAATTTCCCTCTGTTCATTTGTAATATAAGTTCTTAATCAGGCTGAATCGTGTGCACCATAATCAATATGACATTAGAGCGTCTTCTTCATTGTTTCAGTTTTCTTTCTTAAGACAAAACACAACATTTTACACCTAAAAATACAGCTTTTCCAAATTTACATGCATTGATGTACACCATGTGAACAAAAGTATGCACAGAAACAAGCTCTTCTGTGGATGGAAGTAGATTAAAGCAACAAGAAATATCATCTGATTTATCAGTATGAACATTACAAACAAGAAAATCTGTTTCTGTGTTCATAGAAATGTGGACTTTGTGTATCCTTAAACATTTTTTCATACCGATATATTGTGGTGGCACTTTCTCAACCTTTCTGATTGTAAGTAAAATCTTTTTGGTAAAAATTTGGGTTCTCCAGTCTTTGACTTCCAGTTGGGCTCACCTGGTAACCTTCCAGCAGCCAGAGCGTCACCTGGCAGATGTCCGTTCACGCCGTTGGTCGGCAAGTTGGCCATGTGACCCAGCATCCCACTCCGCATTTCCAGGTCAGTAGGATAAGGTCTGCGAGGATCGCCTGAGATCGACATTTTGGGAAAGGTTAGTGAAGTAAAACATGACCGCTACAGTCAACCAGCTGCTGCCGCAGTGGCTCGGCTTCATACCTGGCACCCAGTTGAGCGGAGCGCACACAGCGTTACTGGCACTGATTCTGTGAGCATACTTGATGATTTCCTCAGATGAGATGCTTCCTGCAAACAGCAACGGAACAGTTTATAAAAAGCAACCAGAGAAAAACAGTTTAAACAACTTTACATTTCATTAGTGTGTCAGAAAGGTGCGTTTGCTCACCTTTTCTGGCTTTGTCGATGGATTTGAGTTTCTCTTTTGCCTGGTAAACAGCAGTGGCCTTGGAAGAAAAAAAAAAAAAAGGGTCAGAAACATTAAGAGAACCTTCAGTTTTGTGGATGAAATATACTCTGGTTTCAGCGTTTGTCCGGTAATTAAAAACACAGGACACAATCATCTTCGACAAGAATTGGCTTTTATAGCTGTTCTCTGTTTATCTTACGTTGTTTCATGCTTACTTGTCATGTTGTTTATTTATTTTTTTGTCATCAACAGTCATTATTACAATGTCACAATGTGATTAACATCAAGAAAACCAGAAGAAATTAATGTAAACACACAACTCCAACTGACCAGGATGTGTTCAGCCTCCTTCAGCTGTTTCTGTAGCTGCTGGATGTCGCTGTCCCTCTTCTCCACCTCCTTCTCCAGCAGCTGCATCTCCTCGTGAACCTTCCCCTGCTGCTGGGCCACCTCCATTAGCTCTTGGAACTCCTTGTCCCTCTGCACAAGCAGCTCCAGCACCTGGGAAAGAAAAAAAACACGTTGTATACGAATCAACAGGAGAAATGAGCAAATAGAATCTCCAGACAACAAACACCTTTTATGTACCTTTTATGTAGGCCAGTGTAGTTCAACGTAAGGCTGAACGCATACTTGCTGTTAACTACATATACTATAGAGATAAATATATATTTAAAGAACAATAAAGTAATGTGCACCAAGCAATAAATTTAAAAAAAATCATGAACCTAACAGTGACCACATGGATCATGATTCAGATTTCAGGCTATAATCAAGCAGGTCCAACATAGGTTGAAAGATTAATGGAAGATATTGTTATTATTCATTGATAAATTAAAACAATAATTCTAATCAGTGATCTAACCAGGTTGTAAGAGAGCCATTGAAGACTAAACAAGGCCAAACACACTACTAATGGCACTTCATAGCACACCCCTCTGGTGTGCACCCTGACAGAAGAAATTTCAGTTCACTGTTACTGATTCATTGTATTTTGAGAGAATATAAAATAAGCAGATGTTACCCTCCTCCAGCCAGCTTTGCTCCAATACTAATACCTTGGCCTCAAAAACTAATCTAATAAGCAAATTTGTATAATGGATTTTAATGGTTATTGTATATGAACAGAGAAGAAAACTTTAAGTCAAACCTCTGGGATGTTTATGGGCAACAAGCACCCGAGCAGAGCTTATAGGTTTCAAACTCTTTTTCACTCTTTGTAATTTACTAATATTACATTTATGCATATTACACTATTTCTCTGTGAAAGTGTGAGCGTAGACTCATTCAATGATTTGAGTTAAAACTTCTAATGCCTTGTCTGAACAGTCACTGTTACAAATGTTCTTTTTTATGTCTGTGTTATATGTTACCTGCGTGTCCTCTCCTGGCAGGGGTAGTTTTTGACTTCTGGTCAGAGCTAACATCTCTATCAGCTCCCTGAAACACAATCACACATAAAACCAGAATAAATATACAGGCTAATGTTAGCTAAGACAACAGTAAGAGGAGCTGCGGGTCCGCTTGTTCACACATAAGTCTCATTTGCCACGTTAGTCACGTGCAAGTTATGATAAGGTCGATTCAAGGGTTTTAGAACAAACTTAAATCAGTGCGACGGTTAGTTTTGTTTCAGTCAAACTACTGGTTGGCTCTTTGACTGGGCTGTGTGACTCAAATCGGGGTTGCTCGTTTCAACAAGTTGCCTGAACTCCTCAATGGAAAACTGCATCAGTATAAAGCAAAAGTTAGCGACACCGAAAAATAAACGCAAGGAGTTTAACTTCACCTGGATAAAACCTCCAGATCATCCAACACAGACAGTAACCGTTCCTTCGTTGATTTCTCTGTCGCCGTCGCCATGTTTAGTTCCCTCTCAAAGTTTCTGCGCATGACAGGAAGTTACGTCACTAAGGCTTCCTTCTAAATTGCGCTGTTATTGCTAAAACACTGCAGTCTATTGGTAATCATGAGCTATTACAGGTTATGTCCAAAGTTGCAGATTTCCAACTGATGAACTGTGAGAAAAATATATTCTCCAGCCTATAACTTTCTCTGTTGGAGACCACCATAAATGTGAGTTTAGCCGAATTTACTGCACATATGTTGTCTTTAAGCCACTTGAATGGTGATTTTGTCAGTTGACGCTGCAGTTATACGTTTAGATTCTAACCCTAATTACACTATCTTAGTTTGAAGAAGTTTGATTTCGTATGATTTTGGAAGAGCTAACATTATTTACATTAATTTTTAAAGTTCAGATCTGGGCGGACTAATGCGATCATTTGTTATTTTCTTGTACCATGTAAATATGTTTTATGTGTCATCATTTTTGTCGCAGCCAAACTCAGTACATTACAGAAAAAAATATATTTTTTGTGTTCTGTTTTTTAATAAATAAACATAGGACAACAATAATGAAAATAATTTATTCAGTTGAATATATTAAATAGTGTAAGTTCAAGCTTTTTAAGATATTTAAATTATTACAACATATCTTAAATTAACACAACGAAAAAAATCTATTTTTTAGGCAAAAGCATAAAAACAGAACTCTGCTATCTGTCTGAATATTTCTAAAACAAACATTTCCTTTTGGAAATAGGTGTAGATTAAATTTCAGCATGATTAATTCCATAAATTGGAAAGAGTTTGAAAACTCTTTGAAATGCTGATAAAACATGATCTTCTTTAAGTGGAAATACTCGCTGTTCCAATCAATGGTTAACCATTCAAAATATATACATATACATTTTCATGTAACTTATTTTACTGCTTTTCTGGAAAGTGTAGATCATCTACAGCTATTGATTATTTATATAACATGCAATAATATTATTGATAAGATGAACAAGAAAAAGTGGAAGAGAAAGGAGAAGAGCTAATATATGAAAAGTTAAAAAGCAGTTGAAAATAAATGCAATATTTATGAGCTTCTGTATGTATTTATATGTGATTATTTTTGCTGATATGTGATTATTTTGCATTTGTTATTACGTGATTGTCCTGTGATTATTTGCACATATTCAAAAAGTACGTTTTTATTTTTTTAAATGCCTTGTTTGTTTTGTTGCCTATATGTAATTATATCGTTTCCGTTTGGGATAAATAAAGTATTTTGTAATTTTTTTAAAAAAATTTTTATATCATAACTTGTATGAGATGTATGATGCTACATAACTCCAGTTAGCTTGACAATCTTTAACAACGGCAGTAAACAGTTTAGTTTTCAATAAATTGCAGTTAGCTCAACAATGATAGCAACTGTTTGTGCATTTAGATGCTAACACAAACATATATATGTATATTCTTGTTGTAGTGGAGTTTCACATTGCAATAATGCCTCTTCTTCCACCTTCTTTGAGGCGGAACGATTTAGCGGTTGAGCTTTTATTTTGATATACTAGCGGAAGTGGAACAGTAGCGGTTATGCTTTTATTTTGACATCTTAGCGGAAGTGGAACAGAAGCCCTCTGTGCTTCGGTTGACCTCGCGCTTTTCACCACAACAGATCAGACTCGGCCAGGGAGGAGTGCGACCTCTTCACTTCGGATCAAATTCTCTCTGTTTCCTCGTTTGTCCATCTTTTCTCGGTGGGAGTTTCTCTACCTGTGCTTCAGGATGGTGAAAGTGTCGTTTAACGCGGCTCTCGCGCAGAAAGATGTGAAGAAAGACGTCGAAACTCTGATCCCAGAGGAGGACAGGGTGAGTAGAAAATGGCCAACTGAGCCGAGTTCTAAGCTCGGTGGAAAAGCACGCAGTTTCTTTTATCCCGCGACACATTAAAGTGTTATGTAGCAACGTTTTGTAGCCACAGTGAAACTTTTTTCATTGTTTGGGTTGTTTTCATGCTGACGACTTTCACCGTGTTATAAGTTGGTAACATTGCCTCATTTACCAGTTTTCCAACGGTTACTTCCTCATTCGGTTTTTATTGTTTTTGATTCTTTTGTTAAAACACACCTACATCCTCAGCTTTGCAACTCGAGTCTTGTGCTTGTTTTATGAAAAACAGCTATTTATTTTCTTGCTTTTTAATATTTTTTTATTTTTTGTTATGTGTGACAACACTGTCAGTTTATGGACGAAGCTCAAAGGGCTGCAGGGAGTTTTAGTGGTTTGTTGTCATTGGTTTTAATGTTGTTTTTGGCATGTTAGGAAGCTTGTCCACACGTTAAAATATTTATTTGATTAAGCACACAGCTAATAAAGAAGTTTAAATCTAAATTGGTCATTGAGGCGATATATAGGTTACAAAAAACGAGTTCTTCTGTGGGTTTTACCGCTTAGCTTGTGCATTTTGTAATATGGTTAAAATTTGGGTGAATATACCATTTTCTGTGTTGTCCCTAATGTTTTGCAACTTGTCAACCGTGACAGCCGAAAAATTAGAAAGTGAGTGTCACTGCAATGGGAGGGTTTCACTTCTCTATAACTTCTGTTCCTTCTTGTTTTTACACCTTTTCTCATCTTTTAATCTTAGTCCAACCATGTATTTCTTTGCTTCTTAAGGGCAGAGTTTCAGTCGTGCAAAAGAAAGTAGACAATACCTTCAACATGTAACATCTGAAAGGGCTTTCCAGCTACTTTTGGTATTCAATCTAATCTTGGGAACATCTCAGGAAATAGCTGACATCCTGATTGTTTAGTTGTGAGCACTTTGTTCTTTAAAGTTTACTGAGAGGGCACAAGTTTCCCAGTATTATTAGTCCCTGTTGTATACTGAGAAAGAAAACATCCTGGCAGTAAACCTTTGGATTCCTGGAGAGGTTACACAAGATGTTTTTAAAGCTTTAGATTTCATTTAAAGATGGTGAAAGTCACCGAAATGCCAGCAACAATCCCATCTTTACGGTTTTTGTGTTAAATATTTGAAAACTTTATTGTGAAATACACTCAACATTTGCCGTGAAGGTGTGCGATTGCAAAAGAAAAAGCTGGGAGTGTTTTGTGATGTAACTCCTCAGACTAACTAGTTTGATAATTCTGCCTCAGGCAGCTGGTTGGGATTTTAAAACATCGGCTGCTGTAGCGCGTTGCTTCTCTCAGCGTAAAGTTTTGCATAAACTCTTCCTGTGCTCAACTTAGCCGCCACCCTGCTGTGAAATAAGCTGTTTTAGGCAGACAGGAAGTTGATGAAATGATAGAAGAAAATGTTCACACACGTGCAGGTGTTACTACAGACGTCTAATTTGTGTGATTAGATCTACACTTTTCCTCTCAAACAGCCTGTTGTGGTTGTTGTGGCTATAACCTGTACAGTGGGAAGCTGGTTTGATCTCAGTTTCACTCTGACTCTTCTCTTGATAATGTTTTCTGTCTGGAGGCTGACGTGTTCGCAAACAGAGCAGCTTTTACATATTATTTTGGGGGGGATTTTCTTGTACCTCAAGCAGAGGCTGTATCAGCAGCAGCACATTTTTTTAAACCCTTTTTAAATCTCCTGCTTAACCCTTTAAAGTAGTTTGCGATTTTTTTTTTGTGAGAGGTGGATATCTGTGCTTATTTCTTTATTTGATTTGAGAGTTGCAAAATGTAGATTCTGTTTGATTTGACTGTTTTTTAGAATCTTTATTAACTTTGTTGCTTCAATACATTTTAGTTTCGGCATCAAGTGTAAATGTATCCTTTAAATTAATCTTTATCTTTAAAGCAAAAACAGATCAAGACAAGATCAACCAAGTCAGGAAATCTGCAGATCAATTGTGAAAAAACACACTGAATAGTTTTTAACATGTGTTTTTACAAATCAAAAGATATCACCGATTATTTTTGATAGATGAATTGTCTTATGACATCTAGCTAAACATATTTTAAAGTTGTATAAATAAGGAATAGAATGAGATGTGGCTGTAGCCTTTCTTGGCACCACATGTTTATTGTATTTTGCTGCTCTATAGACAATTAACTGAGAAAACGATAAACAGATGAACTGATGATTTCGATCGTGAGCATTTCCCCCGACATCCTGTAGGTGTACTCCAAGCTTATTCACATGGAAATAGTCGTTTTGTCTTATTGTGACAGAAATAAACACCAGGGCTCATTCCTGCTGACGTTTGCACGGCCTTTCTGTTGTGTCTATCACGCCCTCGTCCACTTTGCCTTCATGGAAACTTTCTTGCCGCTCTGCTTCCCGAAGCAGGAAGCTGCTCCGCTGGTCCGATCGCGCTGCTCCAAACAGGAGGCAGGGAGCTTTTCGTGTTTTTACACGAAGAAACGACTGAGGCGATGACTCGGTTGTCACTAATCCTCTCATTGTTGCAGCGTCAGTGTATGATGATGATGATACATTTTGTTTTCGGTGTAGAATAAGAAGAGAAAAATCTCACACCCTTTCTTGATAACTTCTGTTGCCGCAGCATTTTGAAGAAATGAGAACTTGTTGCTTATCGATCTTATGAAGTCGCGACAGAAGCTGATTTTCTTTCCACTTCCTTTGCATTGGGGATGATTGTGAGTGATAAATGTGACCATAAACAGGTGTTGTCTCGCATGTGTTGGTTAACAAGCATCAGATCAGAGTTGTTGTGGTATAGGTGGTTAACAGTTTTTAAGCAGCTGGCTGAACTGAACTGAACCTGACTGACAGATACAGCAACTGTCAGATGAGCTGATGTGGACCGACAGCTTTGTAACTGATGGTCTCTGTTCTTGACTGTTTGTCTCCATTTAAGTCTTATTAATTCATTTATGCAGAGGTCTTGTGACTTCCACCACACATGTCGCATCATGAAGCTAAAACATTTGTCTGAAATTTTAAACAAAAAGAAACGTATTCATCACAAACCCGTTGGAAAATGTTTAGTTTTTCAGAAGAGCTTGAACTTCAGCTCTAAACTAGATGGTGGGGAGTATGAGCTTACGAAGAAGCCTTTCGGATAAGAGGTGAAACGTCTTTAAGATCCAAGAAGAAGTCCAGTTGCCATTTTTCAAGCTCTTATTATTACCATGACCTGGATGACTGAGACTCTTCATCAACATTTTTAGTTTCAGTTCATTTGGTTTTTCTGCTTGAGCAGCTGTTTTTATAACCCATCTGTTCCACTTTCTCCTCATTCTACTTCTATTTATCAGTGTTTACTTTGCATTCTGTGGATAATAATGGGGAAACAAGGGAGATAATCGATGACAAAAATAATCTTCAGTTGCCGTAAACTGACTCTGACGGAGTTTGAACAGATTAAGTGTTTGAAAATCCCGAATGAAAAGGTGGCCAAATGCATACATGTGCTTCTAGCAGTGATGTAAGTTCACCATACATCAAAACGTTGCACGAATCAAACACTTATTACATCCTCGAGGTCAACAGGATGAAATCTGCTTCCTTGTTTGGCTCCACCGCAGCAGTTTGAACACGCGCTACGAGGCGTATTCGGTCAAACGCTGAATGTAACATCTAAATATTAGGTTTGGTCTATTTTTATTTGATTTCCCTGTAGATATCTCATAGACTAGCTCTTGTAACGGATAGATTCTGGACTTGATGAGAGTAAAGGAAACTAGCTGGAAGGAAGGTGGACAGAACCTGGTCTGTGTTGACATCCTGTCTGAAAGCCTGTGGCCGTGGTGTGTTGTATATATTCCATACTGTGACTTTATTTACACCCTCTTTTTTTAAGAGATACACGCTAAGAATACCAGCACTGAATTTAAATCTGCATGAAAGTTTGTGCAGTCCCCTCATTTATATAATTAACTCCATCCAGATCACTCTGACTGACACTATAGATACTTACTCGCCAGTTGTTTCTCTCTAATAGATACACGATAATGCATATATAATAGATATTTCTTGTTTCCACTCATCTTTTAGCTCAGACTTTGGAAATGTGTTGCCCCAGACCAGAAGAAATGCAATGGATTAGGGTCTAAAAGTTTGTTTGTTGTTACAATTAGTGATTTCCAGCATGTAAAGCACTCCGGTAACAATGAGTAACTGTAGCTGTGCCATCCACCACCAAAAGTACCCAGTGGAAAGCACCTCGGTGGGATGTGCCACAGTAGGAAAGATCTCTCACCATGACCTGGCTTCTGGTGGTTATTTTAAAGCAAGCTTCTCAGAGAAGTTTCTTTTGACTGTAGAAAGTGCTGCTCTGAGTCTGAGTCACTCCTCTCTGTTTACTCGCAGCGACATTCACACAGATGCTCCATTCAGTGGGAGTGCGTCCTTTTCAAGTCACAAATAAGCACGTATCCGTCAAGCTTTCAGAACCGTTGCCCATCAGGGATTTGTGAATGAATCGTCAATTATAGTATCTACCTGTTGTCTTCGTTTGAAGTGTTTGGGGGAAATCTGTAAATTACAGCTCTTCTTGAACAGGGACGACTCGAGTAAAGACTAAATACGCCCTGCTCTGTTTCCGCTGCTATCCAGATGTTGTGCTGAGACTACTGGAGTCTATCATAGCTGCTGCACTAAGCCCATGCGTTTTTTTTCATTGTCAGTTAAGCCTCTGATACTGTTATTAATTAATTGATGGATCACTTTGTCTAAAAATTTTAGATAATGGTGCAATGTAATCAGCATTTGATCCTGATTTACATCTTTTTCTCCGTATTTATTGATCCTTTGGTTATTTTTTAGACGGCACGTTCACTTCTTTGTTTGCTTGAGGGCAGATAGCCAAGTTTATTTTCTACTTTTCAACAACGAGGGCATTTAATGTATTTTACACGATGAGACATAAATAATAGCTCAAGCCATTGCTGGAAAAATGACGACGAATGAAGCTGATGCTCAGAGCAAAATCACTTGGAGGATGTTTTCTGCACAGAACTCGCTCACCGAAAATAACCCCCAGCTGGCTTATCTTAAGGTTAGCATGAAGGAGCATTTAAGCTTATCTCATTGGAAGTTCACACGTCACACTTTGTGCTGAGCTGTCAGCCCCGTGCAGCAAAGATCGCATCAGCGGCTGAGCCGAAGCTTTGTGAGATGGCAGCAGCTGCAGCCCTGGAGCCCTCCTCGGCCCGCTGCAGCTTAACGTTCAGACTGACATGTCAGGGAGGTGTGGGTGGTGCTCATTAGTGATCAGTTTTCACAACTCTTTCTCAAATGAACTACAGCGGTGGCTGTGTGTGGAACATATGAGTCTCTACTGTAGAGTCATAAGAGGATGCAGAAACAATGAGACACATCAGAGAGGAACAAAAAACAAGAAATTCATCCCTTATGAGCTTTTCTTACTTAATTACTTACAAAACTCATTAAATTATGTTTTCATATATAGTTAAAACCATTAAGAGAATGAGTAATTATGGAAAATTTGTATATCTTTTATTCTCATGAAATTAGGCCATGGTTGTTTTGCATTATGTTTATGAAAATAAGTGGGTAGTGTTGAATTAAGTTGCCTGACTCTTTATAATTGAGCAATAAATCGCAGAGAGCAGCCTCACATGTTGTCTTTGCACTAATTCTAGTACTAAATGGCTTCAAGTCTCTAAGTTCTTCATTTCAAATGAAAATGTAACTCTTCAAACGGATGAAATGTGAGAAGACCGCAAGGCTGTAATAATATCTTAAGTTTATTGTAATTTTTTTCCTGAGGTTTTAAGTTTTAGATACATTTATCTCCAACAAAATTAACTTGTTTCACTCTAACAGCAATAACTAACCCTTCTTTTTACTTTTTACTTTAACTTTTACTATTTTTATATTATACTTTAAATCTTTTTGTGTATCCAAAGCCAAGAGCTCCTGAACTAAATTTCATTATGCCTGCATAGTGACAATAAAGATTCTTGATTCTTGATTCTCACGGCTGAATAATGATAACTGAATTAATCTTGATTTTTTTTTAAATGAGATGGCTGCAAAAATATTTTGAGGTGTTTGAGCTTTGTGGAAAGATTTAGGATTTTTGGACTAATTTACTGTGTTACGATGTGACATTAATGTAAAAAAACTAGCTCTGTAAGACTTCTTTTACTTTGATTTCTACCAAGCTTCAGCTTCATCAACCCATGCAGAAGCTAAAGTGTCGAAGCAAATGTACAGATAGGAGACGTAGACTAAAACTAAACTACTTTACACATCATGGAAATCTACTAAACTGTACTATATACTAAAAATTAGTATCGCTTTTCATCTGTTAAGCAAACCTTTTAAATTAAGTACAAAAGTGAATCGATAGCCTCTTTCACACATGTATCTTCATTACTTCATTACCGCTGTTCCTCCCCATATTTCACACATGCCAGAGAGGTGGATCAGCCCCGCATCACTGTGTCCTTTCACACATTAAGCACAGTTGGTCAGGGTGGTACGTTTTCGCTACGCTGGCTTGATGTGTGTAAACGCACACATCTCAGTTGCTGCCTCCCATGTCGGCTCAGACGTGCGTCAGATCAACTTCGACTCTCCGTTCCGCCTCCCCACTTTCAGACATAACACGATGAGCAACGAACGCGCATCAGTCCTGGCTTGAAGAGGCAGAATAAGAATAAGAAGAAGCATATAAAAACAATAATGTGAGGTTGTACACCACAAGTCTTTGGTATTTAAACACTTTTTTGGTGTGAAAATGCATGTTTAAGAAGCCACCTTTCTGTCCATAAGAAGCTGTTTGAGTTCTAAGCTTTTTGTTGGAGCATCGTAATCATTCAGTACATTTATATGACATCAGAAAACATCAAACTATTGTGTTAGTCCGCTAAAAGCTGGACTTTTAAGTACATGTAAAACATGTTAGCCCAACTGAAGCCAATTTGAGTTTCTTACAGTTGGACTAACACGCAGGTAATTCTCCTGAATTTATATGTTAACTTTGACTCAAACGCGGACACGGAGACTTGTTCAATGCTGAAGCTCCCGGTTGTCTCGTCTTCCTTAAGATTCTTGAACTATAAAAGTAGATGTTTGTTTATAGTCTGCCTATATATACAGTGACAGTCCACTGGCACCACAGATGCCTAACTTAGCTTCTCGGTTAGGAGGCGTTTCCCTGTTGAAGATGTGGGTGTGATGGACTGGAACCTTATTTTTATTCAAATATTCAAGTCAAGAGCTAGAAATAGTCACTTGTTGCTGTGTTCCTGTATCTGATAACTTCTATCAGGCAAAATAAAACGCTCCCCTGATGAGGTTGATGCATCTCCCAGATTACTGCAGCAGTCACACGATGAATTACTGCCGAGTTACTACATTAAACCTAAACTGTGAGGCTTTTATATACTTACAGAACAGTATTTCTGACACTAGCTAGGCTTGTGCTTCAAGGTTCGAAGGATTATTAATGTAGTGATCCAAGTCGAGGATCATAGTAACGTGTCTTCAAAGCAAAAGAGCGCGTTTTAACCCGTTCTTTGCTTCTTTGCTTCGTTTTGGTGTTTATTAGCAGCTCTCAACCTGACATACGGCAGGAGAGAAGGCAAAACTTTCTCATACCCCTGAAGCAAAAATATTCCCCAGTTTTTGGTCATCCTTTCGTCTCCTTTCGCTCCACTTGAATTATTTTCAAACTTAAGAAGTTTGTTCTTCACTTGTTCATTAAGTAATTAACTTTAGCTTCTTTTTTTTTTTTAACGTCACGACAGGGTTAAGACGTGAAGTAACAAGTTGATTGATTAGTCGGCTCAAAAGGCCAAACGATTTCTCCAGTTCCTTCTTCATTGGGAAGACTTTGTGTTTTGACTGATAATGAATTGAGGACCTTTGACATTTGACATTTTGATGGTAAAAATATTACGCTGGGCTTTCAGAAAGAGAAGAAGATATTTGTTAACAGAGCTATGACATTTGATAGACTAAATAAAGGTAGAAAATATGATTTAAATGTAAATTTAGTCATTTAGCAGATGCTTTTTAAACAAAGCTGCTTAGAAAATAAATATTATGAGTAAAATGCATGTAAAAGAAGGAGCAATGGGTAATGAAATGCAAAATATGTTCACGTTAGGTGTTTTTGGGGTGTTATATGAATGAAAATAGTTGTTCATCATTGGTTAATTCTTGCAGTCAGGGTTTACACCACACAGTATCTTCCTTTTCCTTAATATCGCTGTGTCTGTAGATGGCGTTTCCATCCTGGTAACAAAGTTTCTTTATGAAAGTTGTGCCTCTTTACTGAAGCAAGATGCCAAACTTCACCAGTCGTTTTCTTTTGTAGGTGAAGGGACTTTAAATTAAATATT
This sequence comes from Odontesthes bonariensis, assembly GCF_027942865.1. Classification (NCBI taxonomy): domain Eukaryota; kingdom Metazoa; phylum Chordata; class Actinopteri; order Atheriniformes; family Atherinopsidae; genus Odontesthes; species Odontesthes bonariensis. Next base: position 31,229,312 of record NC_134517.1, on the reverse strand, counting down.
TCCTCCCTGTCTCAGGAGCTGTTATGATAATATAGGTTTTGCTGTTTATTCCTTCCCATACATGTGCTGAATTTACAGACTTGGACTATGGACCGAGCTTTTTTCTTAGCAGCTCGTGCAGCTTTTCCGTCCGTGTGAGCTGCGATGGTCGTCTCAGGCATGTGGACTGCTTTAGCAGCATTACAGTTTAATCAGGCAGGGCTTTAGCTGCCTCCCACTAAGCACTACCAACCACTAAAACTCAAGAAGGCGGAGGAGGATTAACCAAACAGGCGAAAACAAAGCACAGCAGCTCTGAGATCCAGACTACCTTTATCTGGTGTACACATGCAGAGCAGCTTCTCCTCATAACTCTGCGCTTCCAGATCATAAAATGTTGCAGTAACCAGGACATTACAGGGTTAACTCTTATTTAATATTTTAATTCATGCCTTGCGAATTCTTAACACCTTTTACAGCAAAGCTTTTTATAATCAAGGATTTATAACTGTTAGTAATAAACTTAAAGTGCTGCAAACAGGATTTGAATCTGATAGATTTGATCCCTTCCCCAAAAAGAACTACTTTTTTTCTGAAATGCTAATTATTTGCTGGTTACGGGTTCTTGAATGTGTGAATTTTTTACCTTTTTTCGGTTATAAACACCCCCTCAATGCCTTACTTTCCACTAACCTATCCCATTGCCCTCCGTCATGCCGCATGAAGCTCAGAGCCGAGGATGGAGTTACATGCGTTTGTGGCGGTAGACTGAAATTAAACCTGTTCTGGACACTGATACTCACCTGTCTCCACTGAAACAGAAACACAAGATGTAGTCAGGTGGACTGATGCTCAGGACACTGCAGGTTTATCCGCTTAAGATGTTTACAGGAAGCATATAGAGGATAACTGAAAATAGTGCTTTATTTTAATGTGATTATTGATGAGAATAATTACCTAAGTCCATGATGATCTCTGATATTCTCAGAATGCAAACGAGCAAGAAAATGGCACAGTGAAAAGTATTTAAAAGTGCATCTGTGCTTTGCTTTAGACATTAGATAATACTTCAGTAATGTTTGTGTAAGCTGGAGACAAGAAGGCCTCATCATTGTACGTAGTTGAAACCTTGTAATTAGAAAAATGTATGTTTTAAGTCAGTTCCAGTGATCATCTCCAATCGACATCTCTTACTTGAGTTCTGACTGAACATTTTGTTCCCTCTGCGTGAGGCGTCGGCTCCTTTAAATGTGTAGAAAGAGCAGTGTGACGATTGTGTGTGTGTTGGAGTTATGAAACACTTGTCTGAAGGCCTGTTGGGTCTTGTTGGCGAAGCTTTAATAAAACGTTTTGAAAACAGGAAAATCTGTGCAGAAGAAGAACGAAAAGCTTCCAGTGTAAAGGTTGGAGAACAGAGAAGACATTAAATAAACGAGTGTCAAGTAAAAACCAATCCAGAGCCAGGCAGTCTCTGAACTAATCTGTTAAATATTTTTGTCTGTTTCCCAGGACACGTCTATTATCCTCAAAGTCCAAAGACATGTGAGTGATTCATACAATCCTCTGCTCAGCATAGGTGACCCAAGCTTTACAACTGATGGATAAAAGCCTCAGGAAATGTCCCCGTTTAGTGTCTTTGTCAGCCAGTAGAGCTGTCAAACCGATGCAAAGTGTTGCTGCTCTCTGCCTCTTTGCACTTCCTCTTGTTTACCCTCACACACGGCTTTCTCGCTGTCTCAAACATCTCATCGGTTCCTCTTTTCTCTCCCAGCTTGTCACTGTCCAGGAAAGCCATCACATGTGGGGAGTCCTTGTCTTGTTTCCTGTCTGAAGGGGCTGACTGTCCGTTTTTTTTTTTTTACAGTTGCTGCCCTGCTGTTTCTAAAAACATCGCTGCCGTTACTTCCCCAAACCAAGATGTTCTGTTTTCTGTCAGACAGAAAGTGCTGACTCATGCTTTACTTCTGCCATGTATTCTCTCTGATGCGCACAGCTCTACTGACCGCGCACAAAGTTTAAAACTGGAGGTCTGGCGTCATGAAAGCAGGGATGTCAGCATTGAGCAAAAGTACTGTTTTCTTACTGTTTCTTCTTTCAAAAAGACAAACATTACTCAACATTTATCTTTGAGTGTGATTGTGTTGGACAGTATCAGCAAGCTTAGAAAAGCTTCTAAAACCGATTTTACAGCAGAAACTGCTTTCACAGTTACAATTCTCTTTGCTATGGTGTGCTATTTTCAGGCTGCGGTGGCTGCTTCTGCTTTCCACAGCCTGTTTGACTCAACAGAAACAACAGCAGGAAGTGTTTGTGCCCTTGTGCTGTAGTGTTTGATATCACAGCAAACAATCTTCAACTGAGGGTTTGCAGTGCCTCCGTGTCTCTTTGGCGTGCAGTTAACCATTGTTTTCTTTTCGATTTATGAGCTTTTACCTTCAGTTTTTACAAAAAAAACCCAAACGTATATCTTCTCTTGCATCTATCCTTTCTTGTTTGGTTGTTTAATTGTTCATTTTCACGTCCATAAAACACTTCAGCCACAATGTTGTCTCTGGAGAAAGTGAGTGGGATGTACTTCCAGGACTAAATGGCATATGTTTACCCCTCATATTCTTTGATTATATGGATGGACCTATGGCAACACATGGCAATACATCTTTTTATCTTCATTATTGACTTTCAAGCTAAAACCTTTCAGATGTTTTGTGCTCACATTTGGTTCCAGTGTGATTAAATGTGAACTTTGTGGCTATTAAGCCACAATAAAATGTGCATTTAAGTATTTAACTGTACATTATGTGGACACATTTGACAAGAGATTGTTAACTGTTTAATTAAAAATGCCACACAGTTGTGTTCATCCCTCTAAAATATGATGCTTTGATGATTTGTTGACTTATAAGCAGTCGCCTTTATAGTTAAAAACAGTAATTACCAGAGAGAGTCGCTGAAAGAGCTCATATAACTCCAGCGAAGCTTGTGTTAAAAAGTAAATGAGGAACGTATCTGTTTCTGTAACAGAAACCACCGTTTTTTTTTAAAAACAAGAATTGACTGTAGTCGGAGGAAACTGACCACAGAGCCTCAGAAATGCTCCTGTTAATGATTCCTGTCTGAAAAAAGGTTTTTTGGATTCTAGCGGGACGAGATGAAAGCATGCCTGTTGAGGCCTGTCCTGAAAGAAGCTGGGTCTTTATCTTCCTGGCAAGTGTCCATCTGTAGATTGTCTACTGATTAACCCCTGCTTTCTTCTGGGCTGTTGCATAGTTACCCAGAATCTCTACTCTCTGTATTGTATTGTTCAGATGCGTACACATATGCACGTGTTTTCAGTTCCCACATGTTGGGCCATGTTTCACACATGTGCATTGAGGTTTATCATTGAAACTGTGTCTGCAGAGCACTTTAAAGTCAGATTTAAGGATTAAAACACAGTCATTCCATCTAAAGTCCAGTGAAATGGATAAATAGATCAGTAACACATGTAAAAACCTGAATAAGAAGGCAACATCGCACCCGACAGCTGTTTTTATCCTGGTTTTACCTCGTTGGCCTGAAATGAACTAACTACACAGCACTCCCAGTTTCACACTTTCACTTTATCTTCCCGCGTTCTTCTTTTCCTTCACCTTTCTGTTATTTTTCTGTCTGTTCCCATGTCTGTGATGTGCATGGTGATGAGTCACCCCGCTGCTCTGTGGGTCTGAAAAGAGATGCGAGGCCTTGAAGGAAAGCTTTTGTTTGCACACACAGACCTCATGTCACACCCTGGCTTCTGGCTGTCTGTCTCTGGAGCGTTTCCAGACTCCCGACAGGTCTGGGTGACTGTGATCTGGCTCTGACCTCGTGTTCTCAGACCCGGAGCTGTGCTGACAGCTGGGACGAGTTGTGATTTTCATCGACCTTTTATTGAAACTGAATAAAACCATGAACCCACTTTTTGAATATATTCAAGCTTCAGTCTTTTTTTTCTTTTTTTTTAACTCAAATTTGAATCTCTGTTGCTTTCAAGAACCCCATCGTGCTCTCAGATAGACTACATTGTCTAAGAGTATATATTATAGTTTGATGAACGCCCACATGACCTATAAAACAATAAAACCTGCCCCAGATGTAGAGGTGACCCAGTAATGTTGCACAGCACTCATAAGGAACATATTTGCTTGTTTTTTTTTTTTAATCAATTTTCTAATTTAATTTTCTCTTCTTGCAGAGATCTGAAATTGACTACTTCTTTAAGCTCACCCTTATTTCCTGGTGTACTCTTTGTCTCTTTCATCTATGCAACATTGACATACATTTCCTCCAACTGGAAATTTGCAAGTTTAACAGTGCGTTGGTGTGCGGTTTCTAGTTTGTACTTCTTTTAACTATGAAGCTCTTGTCTGTGTGCCTTCAGTTCTGGAAACGGTTGAAAAGGAATTTGTTCCCTGAGTTTGTCTCATAAGGCAGCATTTCTACCCAGACTTGATGCACTTGTTTTACCTGTTAGGAGACGCAGAAAGTGGTTAAGACGTCTCACAGTGACATGTTATTTTATTTAAATGCACTTAAAGGACTGTATCTCTGATCCATGAAAACACGGTGGAAGAAATCAAACTGATGTCATCTTCTCTCTCCTTCAGGATGCCGAAGGGGCTCTGCTGGTGCGTCGCCAGTCTCGCACCTGGTGCTGGTGCATGTGTCTGGGTCTCGCCCTCATGCTGTCAGGAATGGTGGTCGCAGGAGCCTACCTGTATCGCTACTATGTCGCGGAGGTGAGCAGAAGCCCTCACAATGGTTGGAAAGTACCTAAAAAAAAAAAACGGAAAAGGCAAATGTAAACAAATATCAGATGTCAGAGCGTGTGTTTAAAGACAAATGAAAAGATAAGGTTGGCCAGCTTAGATATTTTAGTGCGTGCGTCTTTTTTTTAGTCATATGTTCACTTCACTGGGTCAAGATATGTCATGATACAACTTAAAGTAGAAAATGCAAAGTGACACAAGCTTTTTGGGTTAAATCTCAAGTGGTCAAACTGCATGTGGGCAGGTTTAGAACCTTGATCTGTGTGGATGATTAACAGAGTGACGTTTTGTGGTGTGTGGAGTTTAATGACCTTTATAAGCAGAACTAAATTGATGAGTGCAGAGGATTTCAGTCCCGTCGCCCTCTACATGATTCTGTGCTGTTTCTGTGTGTGAATAAGCTCCCTGCTCACTTTCAGTAAACGTCCTCTCTGTGAGTGTGTAACATCAGGCATGTAAAAGCAGGCACAAGATGCTTCTGCAATCACTGAACCGTGTCTTTACAGACTCAGTATTAATTTACATGTGTTCATTTGGAGTGCATCTTGGACCACCTCATGGGAAAACCGTAGTCTGATGCAAACTATTTTGGGGCTTTTTATGTAAATGGGCACCATTGTTGCCTCTATTTTTTTTTTCATCCTTCCTCATACTCTGTTTTATCTTCCTCATCCTCCAGCAAGAAGACCAGGTGTTCTTTTGCGGGACACAATACCGCGAGGAGAACTACATGATCCAGGAAGAGGACAATGTATGTCAAAACTCTAAATATTAGTTCATTTACACTTAATCATTACAAACTGACCAACTGACTTCAGCCTGCGGGAAATCGGTGTATCAGTGAAGCACATCACTGCATTTATTTAGTGAATTCCCTCTGAGGTAACCTACCAAACAACAGTTAATTATTCGACTTCACTCGTCCGTAGGTGGAGATGGAGCTGTCTAATGGTTTCCACCTGCGGCTGCTGGAGGAGAGAATCCAAGTGCTGGAGAGGGAGCAAGTGGAGCTAATCACCGTGCCCGTGCCCAACTTTGACGATGGAGACCCTGCAGACATCGTCCACGACTTCCAGCGGGTGAGACGGCTCAAAGTCCCACAGTGACCAGGATGATGAAGCCCCGCCCCTTATCGTTAACTTCTGACATTCTGCGGGTTCCTGCGTCGGTCTCTTATGACCTGAATTAAGAATAATGTATCAGACATCAAGCCCTTTTCATAAACACTACCTCTTTTAAGCCTGATGGGAATTTACATTCAATGGATAAAAGTGGATGTGGGACAATATTTGCTTTGTTTCTCTCGAACTATAAATCACTGATTTTGTTCAAAGTTACACATACTGTGAAACAAGCAGAGTCTTCCACCAGTAATTGGTCATTTATCCACTGATTTGAACGCAGTGCACCATCAATATCAATCATTTATCCACTACTTTAAGCCAAATGTGTCAATCATTTCTTGCTACTTACTAATGTTCGTCTTCATTTTCAGAGGCTGACCGCCTATTTGGATCTGAGCCTGAACAGGTGCTACGTCATCCCACTCAATACCTCCATCGTCCTGCCTCCCAGAGACCTTTTGGAGCTGCTCGTCAACATCAAGGTAACAAATGGCTTCGCTGCAAATGGATTGAAAACAGACAAAAACTTATTCGATCATCCAGACACACTGAGATTTGATTCTGTCTCAAACTATTAGAAACAGCTGTGACTAAACTGGACTATTTTGAACCACTCGACACACTTAAACGAATGTTCACAAAGGTTATGTTGTCTGACAACACAATTTAGCTCAGTTTGCTTGTGGTGGTTAAGATTCATCAGTCTGTCACTATTTTAGGAAAAACAAAGGAATAAACAGGTGAAAAATTGAGCCATAACTAGATTTTCCTTTTGACATATTTGTGTTGCGTTCCTCCATCTGCCCAGGCCGGCGTTTACCTGCCGCAGACGTACCTGGTCCATGAGGAGATGGTGGTGACCGAGCGTCTGGAGCACGTGGAACAGCTCGGCTTCTCCATCTACAGCCTCTGCCATGACAAAGAGACCTTCAAACTGCAGCGCAGAGACAGGATTCTGGGTATGTCCGTTATATATGTGAAACTGTGACCAGTGCAGAATACCTGATGCACACACGGGTTCAGGTACCCAAGTTTCAAAGTAGAATCCGGTCACTTTGTGACACAAGCACCAAATTTTGGCATGAATGATGCCAAGGAGCCACTTTTTTTTGTGAAATTCCCAGTTAAAATTCCAAGATGGCAGCCATTTATCGGGATGGCCGTTGCATAAAATGTGAAAAAAAAATATTTTTGCAGTTAACTGACAATTTATCACAGTTTTGACCTATTTTTAATGCAGAATTTTGTTTAGAAAATACATGTTTACAATACAAGACAATCAAAATTAGATAATTCAGTCACAGTCTAGGTCAAAAAAATGTATCTAATGGTGTTTCTTCTTTTTTTAAATTTTATTTATTTATTTCAATATTTGCATGTTTTGCATGGCTACTAGATTACAAGAGCGATTACAAGACCTAGATGAACATTGGTAGCTATACAAATGATTGTCCTTTGTCTTCAGAAAATATTTTTGGTAATAATCCACCTTTTGATCCTCTGGGAAGCAGAGAAACAAACTTAAGTGTTGTGTCACACAGCTCGTACAGAAGATTCTCGGCTTTTTTTTTTTGCTTGAACAGACGTGTGATGTAAGCAATGAAAGTCTCCCGTAGCGAGGAGCTGAACTCTCTGCCTCAGCAGCCGTTACTCAGTGAAGAGAGGGCAGCATTATGAAACGCTTCATACAGCATTAAAAGGTCTCTTTTCTGTCTCGCAGGTATGCAGAAGCGCGAAGCTCTGAACTGCCGCAAGATCCGTCACTTCGAGAACAAGTTTGTTGTGGAGACTCTGATCTGCGAGCCTTAAGACGCCTCGCCGCAGCTCTTGAAGGCGCTGGCGTGCCGTAAGATTGCGATCTTGATCCTCACTTGTCTGTTTTCTGTCTTTTTCTTCAGGTAGTTTGAGTGAGTGAGGGGAGTGAAATGTGAAGCTGTTTGGCAAAACATTGATTGTTTAAAAAATAGAAACAAAAGGTAAAGCTTTGAGTATTTTTTCCACTTTCAGCAGGGGATCATCGGGGTTTCTTTACAGATAACAACTAGCTTAAAGTCAGCTGAGTATTCCTTTATAAATTATTTTAATCAAAGTAACTGCAGTGATAGCATAAACATTTCTTTTGATAGACATGGATAAATTTACTGTTTATCTTGCTTTTAGTTCACATATAAAATTTCAAAAGAAAGAGCAACTTTTGTACCACTGATCTTGGTTTTTTTAAACCTCGTCAGTCCAGGGAGACTTCGTTTTTTTTTTTTTTTGTATTATGTCTGCTGTAGCTATTAATACACTGTACCAGTTTATTCTTAACTGGAAATTGATCTTAAAGTAAGAGTGTGAAGGTGTGCTCTACTTGTTCAGCTTTAAGTAAAAAAAAAAAAAATTGTAAAAGAAATATCCAGGGAAGCAAGAGCTTACAGAAAACACACACTTGGGTTAAAATCTTTTTCACAGGCTTGTCTCTTTTTCTTCTAAATGTGTCATTTTTTTTTGTGGGAATGATTCGTCTTGTTTTTCTGATTTGTGTATATAATCTCTTAAAAGATATAAACAGACCAACACAATAAATAAAAAAATTGGAAAAAAGCGAATCAATGCTTTTGTCTGCTGTTTTCTTTAATGAAGTTGTTATTATCCCAATGCTTCTTCCACCACTGATACACACACACAGTTAGTCGTGTCCTGATGCGCTGAGGATCATCCAGAATGTTGTGCGGTTTTCATGTCATCACACGAGATGTCGTCTTCTTGGAGGACTGACTCGAGATCAGCTGTCGCCGCTCAGCCTGTGTCATCTGAGCCGAGTGGAAATGTGTCCGTGATTAAAGTACTAATGAGAGGCCCTTACACAGGAGCATGATGGGAAATGGGCCAGGCGTTAAGCGCTGGGTGGAGGGTCACCTCGATGGATCAGAGATTCAAAATCAGGACCCTGATCTTGCAGTTGGAAGTTGGTAAAGTGTTGATTCGACTCCAGGTTTTCTACTTCACCACTTAGCTTTGATGTCAGACAAACTGCATTGTTGGTCCTACACTGTATGTTCTTCATTTGTCTGCTGTTATGAGTTGGGACTCTTCAGATTTTTCTCTGTGGACCTTGGAAGAAGTTGAAATTACTCCCAAAGTGCTTACTCTGCTTCTGAGGACTTTCAGCCTAAACGGTGGAAAGTGATGACATCATGCCACACAACGAATAGCTGCAGTGCAGACTTTATTTAAGATTGGTTTTAAGTTTTATGAGGTACTTTCTGTGACTTGATGGCCAGGCTCCAGTCTTCAGAGTGTTTTTGGACTATCATCTTGTGTGTGGTGTCTAGATTTGAGGCTCAAGAGAAACGGCCCTTTGCTGCCAGGGACTTTAGGTTTGGAATAATCTGGTAAATTACTCATAAAATACCTTACATAAGACACTTCTTATAACATGTTTTAGTGCTGTATTTCTTGTTTTAATGCTATTCACCTTTGTATGATGTATATTTTATGTCTGCTACATGTAAATCACTTTATTCTAGATTTTATTTAGGCTGAAATAAGGAAGTCTTTAGCAGGTAGAAACTACTGCTGCTTCTAAAAATGGCACTAATAAAATCATGCAGCAACTTTAAAGGAAAGTCGAACATAATCCAGTAATTCAAAGAAGAAACCAGAGAAAATATAAATTGACATGAGGAATCAAGAAATGATATATAAAGCAGTTAAACCACACACAATTGCAGAATTTCTGCATAAAAAAGCATTTGATGGTTTTGAAACGGCAATGTGAATGGAAAATCCCAGATGTCTTTCTTGCAACACATTTGTCTTCTTCATGTTATAAAGAAAAAAAAAAAAAAATGGTAGATATTCAGAGCGTTACAATTATCTCTCTTTTTATACACTCTGGCTGCCTGGCATCTAGAAAGATAGATATGTCAAACACAAATGTCTTGTTCAAAAGCTTTCGGCTCAAATTAAATAAAAACTACGACTCCCAGCATGCTTTATGGCTTTCCTTCGCGCTTGCCGTACGCAAAACCGTTTCTAACTTCTTAACAGGCACTTTAACGCCTCACGACTTTTCTAGTATTTGCCGCCGATTTGTTTCACTATGTCATGTCCACCTTTGTGAACTTTTAAAAGGTAAGTGAGTATTTTTATCTGATATTATAAAAAGGAAGCGCAAGCGTTTTTCTTCTCGACGGTGAACTTAGTGTTAGCATGCTAACTCAGCGGCTAGCAGCCTGTGTTCCCGTCCCCATGGTAACAGCCATGTTCCGCTGTGATCGAGCTTATTGAGAAATTTGCCAACGCACATTTAAAGTTATCTAAATGTGAAACTAGTCACAGCCTTATGAATTATATTAAGCGTTTTAACAGGCTAATTTCGGAAAATACAATTTCTGTTGTTTGTTTTTTAAACCGACATCAAACCAAACTTTGAACAGTTATTGATAATTATCTGCATATAGTTGTGAAACGTTTGTGTTTTTATCCTAGCTTCACACCTGATATCACTATTCAGGCTATGTTTAGCAATAGTTTTTTTAATTACTACATCATTTAGAAAATAATTTGGTCATTACATCTTTGTACTATTCATCCTACATTATTAATATCCTCTGCTTAACATTCTCAAATCTGCAAATGTCATGCTTGTCAGCCTTGATAATGAAATGAATATCTTTTCTTATTGACTGTTGATCAAATATGTGATTGGGTGATTTGTTTCAGCTACTTAAGGTCAGTTCAAAATGCAAACATACTGGCAACAAAACAAAAGCTTATGTTGCAGCAGCTGAAATGTTTCTCCCTTATTTTGATCTGTGTACAACACTGTTCTCGTGTCTATCGCTTGTGTTCAAGGTGTTATGAACGACTATGAGGTTATCCGACAGATTGGAGAGGGTGCGTTTGGGAAAGCCTTCCTGGTCAGAGACAAGAGGGGAAGTGACGGACAGTGTGTGGTCAAACAGATCGGCCTCAGAAAGGTACAGCAGCAGCACACCGTGTTTGGTTGAGATCAGATCATGAGATTTTCTGCATCTCTAAACTAAACTGGGGTTGTTGTGACAGCAAAGTGCATAGAGATGCAGGTTGGGGAAGTGTGGAAATCTTTCAGGTAAAATTAGGTATGGTACTTAGCTTGCATATTCTCTTTGCGCGTGCTTGAGCTCATCCCACCATCCAAAAACAACATAGATTTTGTAAAGATGTGTAAAGTTTCACATACTCAGACAGAAACTGATTGCAAAAAGTATTTTTCTTGGACTCTCCCCCAACTTTCTTACAGTTACTTGCTATCATTGACAAAATATGAGGTGTGCATGATTTTATCTCCTTTATCTGCTCTGCCCAATAAAACAGTATACGATACGCTTGACTAGGTGCTCAGCTATCCAAATATCCAAATAAGGGGAAGGGAGTAGAGAAAACGGTCTCACCATCAGCATCCAAGTTCATATGAATTCTTACATACTTTTTAAGGACTTTGTGATTTTGCAGCTGCCGTTTTGCCTGAAATTGTAAAGGTTTGATGTAAATGTGTGTGTAGATAAACATGTATGTTTTCTATAGAGTGATATTGATTTCCACATTTAGCGCTGCATTGTTGCTTTAGAAGTGTGTTTGCTGCTCAGATGTCAGCGAAAGAAAAGGAATCGTCCAAGAAGGAGGTGACGCTGCTGTCGAAGATGAAACACCCAAACATAGTTTCCTTCATCACATCATTTCAAGGTGAGAGTCTCCGTCCAGAACATCTACAGGCTCATCTCTTGAGTTCATGTCAAAGTCACGGTACTTCTTCCATCTTTGTGCAGAGGAGGGCAGCTTGTACATAGTGATGGAGTACTGTGACGGAGGAGATCTGATGAAGAAGATCAACATGCAGAGAGGAGTTCCTTTCACTGAGGAGAAGGTGAACAGTTCCCACCCAGTAACCTAACCTTGCTCTAACCTTAAGCCAAGTAGTCACTATAAAATCTAATGATTTAGATTGAGTCTCAACAGACTTTGACACAAGGAAGTCCCCATAACATAAATCCCTTTGTGCAGACAGAATTGTCTCCACCAACATTAGTAATAAAAGTGCACAGATTTATGTTAATATTGTCATTTGGAGGGGATTTGCTCTTTAAAGTTGGGCTGCATGTTTCTCAGATCGTGGACTGGTTTGTTCAGATCTGCCTGGGTCTAACACACATCCATGAAAGGAAGATTCTCCACAGAGACATCAAAGCTCAGGTAACTGGCCTTTTTATTCCTGCCGCTCACTTCCAGACATACACGTCATTCACCGTCAAAACCAGCTCATCTATTTCTGAGATTAGATGGAGTTCACCATCCCGACTTTTACAATTAACAAAGACATCTTTCAGTCCATAAAATGAAAAAGAAAATATCCAATGGGCTCTCAGTGTTTTTAGATATGATAGGCATGTATTTTATTCTGTGTTTTATACATTTTATACAAAGTGCAGCAAATAGAAGAAAATGTTCCTCACATCAGTTTTTCTCGACACTTCATGGACAGTTTGGTGCAATTTTAGGCTTTTTTGAGTCTCGGTTCTGTTTCCGGACCGATTTCAAATTAATTTCAAATTTCAGACCTGTTTGAAAGGCATGTAGTGTTATGCAAAAATAGAAGAGTTTTGGTAAGAGATTGCTGTGTAATTTGTCTGTAATATGGGATATAAACAAAGTCGGAATGTTCTTTTAGATCCACTCCCCTGAGCTTTGAATCTCTCGGAGTGTATTTCATGCCTTTCTCGCCGCAGATATACTTGGTGAACACCATTATATACAGTCCCTGAGGTTAGACTTTTTAATTAACAAGTGTTATCATTACAGAGCTCACTGGATTGTAGAGCTCAACTGTCCTGAGATCAGCTTTGCCCTGAACAAAGACCACGCTGTGTGCCAACTCCCAGAATATCTCACTGACCACACAACTATCACTATCTTTCATCAGTCGTATCTGTTTTCATGCACACAACACAAGCATGCTTTCATTCCTACTCTCCCTCTGCTCTAGAATATCTTCCTAACCCGTGGAGGGATGAAAGCAAAGCTGGGGGACTTTGGTATAGCAAGAATGTTGAATAAGTAAGTCAGTGTCATCTTCACACACATAACACACACAGAGTGCAGCTGTTTGTCACTGAGCACTCTGTCACACATGGGCAACCTCCAAACAGCTGATTATCATTCCACAAACTGTCCACCAAGACATGTAAACACATGGTTGTGGAAATAGTAGTCAGCCTGTAGTGCACGGCTGCAACAGGCAATTTAAGAGTCTGACAAAGTGCACAACACATTCCTGTAGTGCACAGTGGTGCTTGTAAGTTTGTGAACCTTCCATCGTTGTCTGTGTCTGCATAAATATGACCTGAAATATTATCAGATTTACTCACGAGAGACAAAGAGAACCAAATTCAACAAACAAAACTGTTGTCATACCTTGTCATTTAGTGTCTTCATCGAGGAAAATGACCCATTATTGCATTTTTGTGAGTGGTAAAAGTATGTGAACCTTTGCATTCAGTATCTGGAGTGACGTGTGTTCAGCAGAAATAGCTGTTATGTTGTAATAAACTTGTTCATGTCCCCCTCACAGTCAGTGTTTGGAAATATAATTTTAGTAAAGATTATGCGGGGGACCGTCCTTTTGCTTCTTTTTGGTTTGATTTGCACCTGTTTTTTTAGAGAGGAGATTTCCAAAGCTGCAGAGAAAGCACATTTTCTAGAGCAACTGGCTCCTTTAACTTAAGTTTTAACTTGAAAAAAAAATCGATAAATGTTTGTAGAGATAAAAGCTATCTGCAAAACATCCAGTCACTGTTCTGTTAATAGTAAGGTGCAGTTAAAGTTTTAACTTTATGTATTGAACCTTGACTGAGTTTGTTGGTTCTGTAAACTGTGCAGCACGATGGAGCTGGCCAGGACTTGTGTTGGGACACCATACTACCTTTCCCCAGAGATCTGCGAGAGTCGGCCCTACAACAACAAAACGTGCGTATGAGCGGCCATCAGATACCAGCTCTGTGGCTGTAATGTTATATCAAACATTTTCACCATCATCGACAGGCTGCACGACTCTCCACAATTGTATTTATTCTGCAGGCTACACATTTCTGCTGTGAGCAGGGGGTGCGATGTACAAATGTACTGGAATTGGTCTTTTACATACATTGTATTTTAAATGAAGTAACTGCTGTTATTGGAAAACGATCTAGTTATTGACAGTAGCAAAAAGCTATTATTTTTGCCTGTAGTATCCTGGCTTAAATAGTTAATCAGTGCAGCAATTTATATTTTCAGTGCACTAAAATGTGGTTTTAAACAGAAATAAAGATGTACAACCATGGTAGCCTGTCAGCTACAAAACTTGGTGGTAACTCACAATATTCCAGTAAAAAAAGCTTCCCTCAAAACCTTGTCATCATGGACCACCATCACAATTCCAGAGTAAGTCTCCTGGTGCATGGGGATCTGTTGGCAGGTCCAGCATTGGACAGATTATTGCATTTATGCAGTGGAACTCAGAACATGGAAACAAAGTTAGAGGCATTAAATGTTTTTTAAGTGATAAACTGACGTTAAAGTGAAAGGCTGCCATAAAGTCCCCCTACGGGGGGATGAGTAATTGCTTCGGGCTGTGATTGTTGATCAACCGTGTGGGCGTAATGATGGTTCAATAGTTGTGTAATCATCTTGTGATGATCTGGTTGAGTTGGATACATTTACTCAGATGGTGTTCATTTCAGCAGCAACATGTACAAACACATACAGAGACGCATGTTTACGCATCACACTCATGCAAAACCTAAAACTAACGATGCCTCCTCGCCTCCTGCTGCGTGTTTGTATCATTGCTCTGATTTCTTCCGCTGTCTTGTTTTGATGCAGCTGAGGTCCGAGTTGTTTACTCCTTCCCACCCTCACTCAGACATGTTTCTGTTGCTGAGATGTGTACCGACACAGTTATCACTCTGGCCGTTAACCTTAACCTGATTTTAAGCCTGTTTTCAGCTTCCCAACATATCTTCATTGAAAACAGGTCCTCACAAAGATACAAGAGCACACACACCACCGCATACTTGATACCGAGCCAAGAAAGCAATGCCAGAAACCTTTTTTTTTTGCTTGACTTTTCTTTCAGTGCTGTGCTCAGTTTGGTGACCTCACAGCTCTTAACATTGTGGCTTTTTTCCCTGTTTATGACTGTAGCTCAGGGAAATGAGATAATGATAAACTCAATTTCAGCATCCTGTTTCAACAAGAAGCATGTCCAATATGTAAGATGTACTGACTGTTGTGTTTTACAGTGACCTCAAAGACCCTCTCCCTGAATGTTTTGGGCTGAAAACATCAGCACGGAGCAAGGAGGACATTCTGGGTCGTGTATGCAGCTGAAATTGTTAGATTAATGTCTGTGTTTATACTTGTGTGTTGTCTCTGCAGGGACATCTGGTCTCTGGGGTGCGTCCTGTATGAACTTTGCACCTTGAGGCATCCAGTAAGCTACAGTGCACCCTGCACATCGGCAGCTGCTTTATGCGCACAGCTTCCTTAACCCTAAGCTAATGCTAACACTGATGCGAATTTAGGTCAAGTCCAAGAAAAAGACCAAGAAAAATTGCACTGAAAAGATGTTAAAATGGGGTTTTAAAGTCAACTTGACATGCAGTTATAAGGTAAAGAGAGAAAAACTGTCTTGTTCACGACATAGAAGATATAAGAGATGTCTATGTGAGGTCTTTTCTACCTCATACAGGTTCTGAACATGTCAGACAGGCAAAAACAAGGGCCAAATTGTTTTAAATTAGGGGCAAAGACAGGCCATCTTAATTTATCTATTTAAAAAAAGGCATCCAAGGACATATAGTGTTTATCAGGAAGTAAGAAACGAGTTCAAAGGTCAAAGTTATCCCTATATTGCATTTAAATCATCTAGATTTTATTCTGATGGTACACTAACTTAGTCTGTCTGTTAAGAGTCTCTTGAAATGTTTGTTTTTTATTTTCAATCCGTCTTTCATACATTTATCCGTCCATATAAGCATTTTTTGCCATTATTTTCCCATTTTGTGTGTTAAGCTTCTGCTAGAATAGCTGCCTTTTCATTTTCTGTGAACTGACAGTGTGTGAATTTGCACGTCTGCTCGTTGTCAGTTTGAGGGCAGCAGCCTGCGGCAGCTGGTCAGTAAGATCTGCCGGGGCCGCTATACTCCAGTACCCAGCCGCTACTCCCATGACCTTCGACTGCTAATCACCCAACTCTTCAAGGTTTGACACACTCCTTTTTCTTTGCAGTGGGAGTTAAAGTGTGTGCACACTGCAGGTATGAACATGAATCTGAAGTTTTGACTGAGTCTTTAGCAACCCGCAGAGTTCGCAATAACTCAGAGCATAGTATTGATGATTCAGACTCAGTGATGTAAAGAGTGTTATGACATTACTTTATACTTGATTTTCACTATATTCCAGATTTAAATTTTACATTAAAAACACATGATAAGCTCATGAAATAAAAATAATGCTGACATTTTGTGTATTTTTAACAGAATGAAACTGATGATACTTTTTATTTTATTTTAACTACATCAAGCTTAAAATACTTTTGTTACTTTAAAAAAGTCTTGAGGGGGCTTATAATGACCAAAAGGTGATTGTGTAAATGTTTTTAAGCTTTTGTAGACAGTAGTTGAATTTTGCAGTAGATGTAATAATTTTTTAGGGCATATTATGTTATCATAGTTATTCTAGATTACAGCAGCAGCCTTCTGAATTAGCTGTTGGAGGAACAAGTAAACGTCAGAGTGTCACAAGCTGCTGTAGCATTTTCTCAGGATGTTAGCCGGAGCTGCATATAAAGAAGCTTCCATTGTCTGCTGCAGATGCTGCAGTCTGTTGATTATTGCCACTGTCGGAGGAAATACCATCACACAATTCTCAGTTTCCTGAAAACCAAACAAAAAAGATGCTGTTTCTGTTTGTGAATCACAAGTATAATCATTAACAAAACCCTGAAGGAATTTGTGTCACTCTTAGGAAAATGTTGTTACCGCTGTTATTAGCTCAGTCATACTGTATATTCAGGGATGACATGAACTGCCATGAAGAACAGCGTCTCTTAATTTCTCATTCAAGATTTTTGTTCACTTGTAGCTCCTTAAACTTATTACAGTCTAATCTGTAGTTTACAGCGGCGTTAAAACTCTTGATTTCGTGTCTCAGATTAATATGATGGTCAATAACCCAAACACAGTTAGACTCAGTATATTCTTACAAATATATTTGTACAGTTTCCAAGGACCAAACCTGTAAAATCAGTAAGTTAAAGTGTGTTTTTTGGATTCTGGTGGCTGCTTAATTACTGTAGCAACAAACTCTTTGTAAATTTCCATTAGAAATAATATCACACAGATCTGTGCAGGGTGAACTCCGCCTCTCGCCCAATGACAGCTGGGATTGGGTCCAGCCCCTCCGGGTATAGAAAATGGATGGATGGATAATACCACACAACCAATTACCTTGATTTATTGCCAGATAAGAGGAAGATGTTGCCATTTTTGGACTCATAAGATTACTTATATATTTGAATAATGTAATTTCTAAAAAATAACATTAAAAAGCGTTGCTGCTTTTATGCATTAAGTGTTGTTGTTTTTTTACTGTCTTTGTGCACACGCACATTAACATACAAATACTGTTTTTCAGGTCAACCCGCGAGACCGTCCCTCGGTCAGCTCAGTTGTCCGACGCCCCTTCTTGGAGAAGCACATCAACAAACATCTGAGCTCTCAGGTAATTTTACTTATTTCATTTTAGTGATTTTTATTATTAAGAAACTGTATGCAGAAACGTGTGTAATAATAAGTTCTTGGATAAGTTGTCTTTTTTCTGTAGATACAACACAAGTTTTTCCTTTCAGTCAGGTTCAAGGACTGGACTGAAAATAAGTAACAAAGCAGCCAAAGTCCAAAGAAAAACTCTGAAAGACCTTGACAAAGCCTGGAGAACTGTTGCTGAAGACCGCTTTAAAAGAAAGTCTGGCTGCTTAGAAGCAAAATATATAAGTGAGGGCTGGCTCAAGACTTCTACGAAGTTATATTTTCATGAGCCATGTGATCAAAATTGTCTCTTGGAACATCACAGAAGACGGTTGGACTCACTCTCCTATCCCCAAACCACACAATTTCCACTGTGGAAACCCTGTAGTGTCACCTCATTATCGTACAGTACTATCAAGCCATACAGGTTCCAACAATGATGATGATTTGAAAACCCCTTTTTCTTAATTTTACTTTTCTACTTTCCTTCAAACACACACTTTCCCACTGCCCAAACAGTGTGTAATGAGGATATATGTCAGGAGATTTATTATTTAGTAAATACATGTGTTTTAATGACAAATAAACTGGTATATTTGCAAGGGAATGAAACATTAGTAAATATCAGACTTTACAAAAATGTGTGAATCTGTTTATTTGATGGATATACCTGAGAAGACATTTCAGAAGCCAACGGATCTCATCAAATCTTCTCTTTGGTTCAGTCCTTCATCCTGAGCGTGCACAAAGTGACAGTGGAGAGGAAAACTTCCTTTTAACAGGAAGAAACCTCCATCAGAACCAGAACCAGTGCTGGGGGTTGACATCAGCCGAGGTATACCAGCTGAAATAAGTTAAAAACAACAATAATGTAGCGAAACTCAAGGACGTTCCATGGCCACCTGAGCCATCCCCATCTATCAGCTTTATCAAAGAGGACAGATTCATCTTAGAGGGTGTCTGCTTCCTGAACCCAGACTGGTTCTGCCTCCCATTCTACTTTCAGAAACTCTAAAGACACAAGATAACCTGCAGTCTGAGAGCGAAGAGCTCTGTTTTCTCTCTTGTCTGCTCAGAGTATCTTCTGATAAAATCAGTGTGATAATTATTTTCTTTTTCTATATGAGGGTCTCAAAGGGGGTTGACATATGTGTGTGTTTGTTTGTGTTTGTTTGTGGTTTCCTGTGCGTGCAGAAGATGCAAGAGGAGTTTAGGCACACGGTGTTGCATCGAAACGGAGCAGCAGCAACATCAAATGCAGCTAAAACAAGAGGAAGACGAGCAAACGCGGCAGGTAACGCTGCAATTAGTACTGTGCAAAACCTAAAACCAATGTCACGAATGGTTTTCTTTATCGAGTAACTGTATGTTTGGGATCATGTTTCTGCTACGCAATGAATTTAAGCAGATCTCTGATTGTTTTACTCTTATGGATAAGAGTTTAACTTGCTAAAGCTTTACTTATCTACATAATGTGACCTGCTTCACTCTTGGGGCAGTTTTCCTCCCATGTGCTGTACTTGGACTTGGGCACCCCCTCGTGGTCATTTACTGACGCTGTGGCAGTTTTCCCTCCTCCATCGCGTCAGATGAAACATGACTCTCTCTGCATATCAGTCTGTATTCTTGGGAAACAAGCTGGATGTGGGTTGTTCTCTGTGTGTGTAATCATGACATATCTCTGCACACAGTGTCCTTAAATTAAACAGTGTGTCTGTTTTCAATTGCTGTTTCAAGGCTGTTATCTAACTAACCTCAACTGTTATCCCTGCTCCTGTGTCGCCATCTCATTTGGAATTTAATGTTTTCAACGTGAAAACTAACATAGAATATGTTCAGAAAAGAAAAACAACGTACTGAACAACTTACAACGACCGAATAGTCATTTCATATGAAGAACTGTTTAGAAAGTCAACATTTTGATTAAGGCCAATCACAAACCATGTGAGTTTGAAACCTAAATAGGTAATGAAAGTCCACTTTTTTCTATTTTTTTTTTTCTGTTGTTTTCCAGAGAAGAAACAGAAGGCCAGAGGAGCAGAGAGACCAGGGGCCACTGACAAAAGACTGCCAGCTAAACCAGACTGGAGACTGCCGTTTAGACTCAACACCCCTGCCCACTACAAAGTAATGACAAGAGAAGGATGATAATGATAACAAAGAGTCGATTTCAGAGTTATTTAATGTGGACACAACAAAAGACATGTGGACAGAGCCAGTCTTTCTGTTTCCCTCTGCTTTTGTCTTTGTATTAAACTGAGCTAAAAGGCTGCTTATACTTCTTAAAATGTCCACTCGTTCGTTTAAATCTGGAAAAACACTCAGTTATCGTGACAAGATGTATCACAACACATGAGAAAATTAATCAGCCCACGCATTAATCACAAGTCCGTGTTAGTTTGTGAAATTAAGTGGTTACATTAGATAAGATGTGTATAGTGTACACCAACTCTTTTTGATATGGAAAGTTATATTCAGATGGCTGTGGGGTGTCGAAACAGTTTACACAGACTGGAATAAGACAGCGGTATGTACAAGAAGGTAGTGCAAGAATGCAGCAAGTGTTAAAATGTATATATATATATATATATATATATATATATATAAACAGTATACAAATGTGGAGAACACTGGTGTGCTTCCCTGTGACGTGGTCAGTGTGAGTCTGTTGGAAAAGGAGCTGCTCTGTCTCTGTAGCGTGTCATGAAGGGGATGTGGTGGATTGTCCATGATGGGAAGCAGTCGGTCCGGTGATCTCCTTTTCCCTCACAGACTCAAACGTCTCCAAATTCTGACCAATATTATTTCCAGACTCATGAATAAGCCTTTTGAGCCCGAGGACATCTCTGGTTCTCATACTGCTCCCACAGCACTGTTGATGCACACAGTATAGGATTGAGATTCCTTATAAAATAATGCTTATTCCTTTTCCTAAACACCCTTTGAAAGGATGTGTAAAGCATCCTCTTGTGATATTAAGGCAGTTTTTGTGCTTTAAAGTGTTTATGTGTTGTTATGTTTATGCATTTAGCAGACGCTTTTGTCCAAAACGACTTTCAAATGAGGATATAACATTAGATTACAGCTAACATCAAAGCTAACAATTAGCTACGTAGAAGAGTGCAGGCATAGAGGGAAGAACAGAAAGATAAAGTGCAGTAGAGGGAGTAGGGAAGTACAGGGTAAGTGCTGGGATAGGGGATGCTCTCTGAAGAGCTGGGTCTTCAAGAGTTTCTTGAAGATATTCAGTGACGCCCCTGTTCTGGTAGCGCTCGGTAGGTCATTCCACCATCGTGGAACGACACATGAAAAGAGTCTGGATTGTCTTAAGCGTGGTTGAGTTTTTGCTGCAGATCTGTAATATTATTGTTGAGTTATATCCGTTTGAATGGTTGATTTAGCGATAGGGACAAGGCACCAAGGGATTTCATGTTCTAGTTCTGCTACAAAGCTTCTTCTATAAATCAGCTGTCAACATGTGAGTTGCACACATGTATTCCATCTGCTGTAAATCAAACCTGTGGAGCTATGACTCAACAGCTTCTCCTAACACTGCATTTATTTATTGTTGCAGCCTCCACATCAAAGAGCAGGTCTACCAGCTGCAGACAGAGAGTCTGCAGTGCACCAAAGGTGAGTGAAAATCAGCTTACAATGACTCACAGGCTCTTTTGTTCTGTTTCCATGGGATTTTATCAATCTATTGCATCACATTTCTGGCTCTCACACGTCTTGTCCACAAGTGAAGATAATAGCAAGATAAAACCAGTTCAAGTAGCACTCATCAACTCCTGTATTCACATTTGCGTTGCTTATAAGTTCTCAATGATTTGGAGAATTCCGTTTGTACGACTTGCATTTTAGTTAATGAACAACTTGTTTCACAAAGATTGAGGGCTGGAACAGGAAGCACTGCATGTCCACGTCCAGATATAACGCTTACATGTTCAAAGAAGTGAAATCTTGCACTCATGCACATAAAGTTTTGACATGTACAATAACAGGATCAGCGGTCAGCAGCCTGTCCGCTTTTACCACCACTACCACGCCCAGCTGGATGCCTTTCAGAGGAGGAGCAAGGAGGACATTTCTCCTCCTCCTCCTCCTCCTCCTCCAGAGAGAGTGAAGGATGTGATGCTACAACGTGAGGACCAAGATGCTCCTCCTGCAGAACCATACCAGCTGTGAGTGGCTAAAAGAGATATTCAGATATCAACAAGATATTCAAGATATTCAAATCAACAAAGCAGTCCTTTAAATTAGTTTTCTAATTACTGATTACTGAGTCACCCAGTGATGTGAAAACAGGTTAATTCGAGCTACACATTGCTTTTTTAGTGCAGACATTAGAGGCATCAAGCTACTAATTCCACTCCCAACCAGAATAAAGCAATTTCTCACACTCTTGTACCTTTCTTTTTAAAGTTTCTGTCAGTTTTAGCTTCTTGTTTGGAGATGATATTGTGCTTCTGTCATGTTTAATTTAACTGATATTAACAATGTGAGTCTATTGGCTCTGTGTTCTGTTGTGTCTGTCAGTGTTGCTGCAGCATGTAACGAGTACCTGCAGAGGAGACAGGAAGCCAACCAGTATAAGCTGAGAGCAGAGAAGCAGCTGGTAAGATGAGGCCCAGCAGCCCAACAATCGGCCAATGCAGTTTAAACTGTTACTCATGCATTTACATGATAATAGAAAATAAAAAACAAGGACGGTTGTCTAGTTAAATGGCCCAGTGGAGCTGTAACCGTAGTTCGATTTAACTGTACATGTAACAGTACTGACTGACTGTTTCTGATATATCATTTTATTGACAGATAATGTAATATTTTTTTCTTTTAATATAAACTTTCATTTTGAAAGATGATGAACAATAACTCGTGTAACTGCAATCCTGTGCTAACCGAGCTGAAACTGCGCCTACAAATTCTGTCAATGAAATGTAAATAAGTCTGAAAATGAACTCGTAAATCAGGCTTTCACATAAACGTGTTGCAAAAATACAAGGTGAACTGTTGTGAAGTTTAAGTCTAAGATAAGTAAGTCGGTGTACTTTTAACTGATGCACAGTGGACCTAAATTCCTGTCAGACTGGCTGCTGTAACAGATTAAAGTGAGCATTCAGCCACTAATCTTTAACCGCTGACCTTTTCCTCTCTGACCATCAGGGTTTGCGCCCGTGCACAGCTGAGCGAAACAGGAAGCCTGGTGGTCAAGAGCAGGAAGAGGGACCACCTGAACACCAAAAGAGACAAGAGGGACAGCAGGTTGTACACAACCTGAGAGTTGTAACAAATTATAATGTGGAAAAAGCGCCCGAAATGAAGATCTGTGCAGGAATAAGGAAAGTGTGTGTGTGTGTGTGTGTGTGTGTGTGTGTGTGTGTGTGTGTAGGAGTATCTGCGTCAGCTGGATCTCATCAGACAGCAGTATCATCAAGAGATGAAACAGATGAGACAGAGAGCTGAGACTGAGGTGCACAAACTTTATTATGATCGAGTTTATGAGTAGCACTTTTACCACTGTTATTAGGTGCTTTATACAACAAATATTAAAAATAGAGATAAAGATACTGACTGTGACAAGTCTTTAAAGTACTCAATTCAATTTTTAAATCAATCCTAAAAGAAATCGTTCAACAGTGACACGAAAAGTAACCTGATTTGCTCCCTAAAGACAGCACCACATTATGTTTAAAACTCTAAAATCGAAAAATAAATCCAACGTGTGGTGGTTTTAGAAGTGGTTTCTAACATCCAGTTCTTCATACGGTATCTGCTTAGCATTTAACAAGGTGGGAGAGATCAGAAGTCTTATTGGGTTAAATTTAGTATCATCTGCGGAAGTGTGACAAAACTCACACTATGAAAATAAAAAGGCTCATTCTAAAGGTTGAAATGCACTTCATATACTTTTTACACACATAATAACAGTAACTCTATCTCATTAAAGTAAAATGTTCATGTATTTTCATTGTGTTTTGTGTCAGGCTGATCCACAAAACAAAAATATAACCTTTGTGGTGGAGAAACCCAGATACACAGAACCTTCTGCAGACAGTGAAGGGCAGCAGAAAGCAGCACCTGCTCAGGTAAAAACTTGTCCTTTTCCTGTATTGGTTGCAGCTTATCAGGCATCCTAGTTAAACTGCCACTGTTCCTTCTTAGTTATTCACACATGCTGGATAAAGGAGGCTCAGCCCCGCATCGGTGTGTGCTTACTGACACACATCGAGCTGGTTTATGAGGCATGCTCCATTATGTTAGCTTTAGCACTTATAGCTAGTTACGCCTCTGTTACTTCCTCCCTTGTCAGTTCAGAGGCGTATCAGCGGTGGATCAACTTTCACACCCACCATATGCCGCCTTTGTACCTCCACACATGACATTAATGTGCTACAAAAGGTGCAAAAACCTATTGATACAATGATCACTTCTGTCATTCTCATTCTGTCTGATGACTGCAACCCTTTGTAAGGATTATGGAATCCCTACACTTGTTTATTGGATGTTCATTCAGCTTTTTGATGTCATTAAAAAAAAAAAACATTTACCGTATATTTATTCATCACTACTCACAAAGAGATAGCCACCAAACTCAAAAGTATCACACCACTGCACATTGATGACTAATCTCTGTAAC
Source organism: Odontesthes bonariensis (assembly GCF_027942865.1). NCBI lineage: Eukaryota > Metazoa > Chordata > Actinopteri > Atheriniformes > Atherinopsidae > Odontesthes > Odontesthes bonariensis. The sequence continues at coordinate 31,204,969 of NC_134517.1, read as the reverse complement.
ACGTATTTGCTTATTGCGCAAAGTTAAACTGCCTCACTGTGTTGCAGCAGAGTGTGGGCAGAGTGACGAGGCCTTTGCAGTGGAAGTGGAAGGCCTCATCTTTTCCATTCAGTTCTTGTTATAAAGGTTTTACCTGTCCAATTTAGACCTGCAACCTTATGAATATCGCATCAATGACGAAAGTGAAACTGAAGTTGGAGCCCATCAAGCAGCTTACAACACTTACTTACTTTTTAAGAAGAACTACACGACTCTGGTCTTATTTCTCTCTTTGTGGGAGATGTTCTCTCCAAAAAAGTGTAGTTTATTCTCTAGAGGAACATCTGAAAAGTTGCTCACGTGCACTAATATAGAGGGGTGGCTGGACCAGTTGCCACAACACAAAAACCCCTTTGCTTATAAAGATCACACAGGGACACTGATGGGGCTCTGTAGTAGGAAGGCTGTTACTCCTCTCTATCCTTACACGTTCAGAATATGTATATTTCATTTATAGAGACTCCTGGATTCAATAGAGTTCAATAGTAACCATATGTTCTAGCATATGTGTTTGTGCTGACCTGCACTGTTGTTGGTGAACTATTGAAAACACATTAAGAGCCACCAACGTATAGAAGAGTATTGCTTCATTGTTAAGATTATTTGCTCTGTGTAGCTCTTTTCATCGTGATATCTATCCATAATGAAACTCAAAGCAGAGCAAAATGTCTGAATACACGACGGAGTATCTGTTCTACACAGAAGCAGTGATGTACCACAGGAGCGTTTTTTTTTTTCTTGCTGCAGGATGTCGAAGCAGCTCTGAGGCAGATCGGAGAAGAGCGTGATCAGAGGAGAGAGCAGAGGAAACACAAAGACAAGGTGAGATTACACCAGCCGAAGAAGAGTTTTCAACGTTTCCGGCTACAATAGAATTATTAGACACTCAGGGATCTTTCAGATTTATCAGTACAGAAATGTTTGTAACACAATTTAAATGTTTAAAGGCCCAAGAAGAATAGATTATTTTAACTGAGAAACAAAAATAACAAACAGATGAAAGTATAATCATCTCTCAGGATGAAGAGGATGTATGACATCTGTTGCTCCTTTTTTTTTTTTATTTGGCACGCCTGCAGAAGGGCATCATGTTTGAGATTCGGTTAGACGATGATGAGAAAAAAGGAGATCCGGTGAAGGAAAAAGCTGATGGAGGAAACAAAGAGGACAAGGTGAGAGATGGAGGACATGTTAAGTCTGCTCCACTTTTTCTATTTCTCTCTCTCACTCTGTGCTGACTTCACAAACAGGAAGTGGACCTTCTGAACCAGACCCTGACCTTCCAGAGAGGGGAGGAGTTGAAGCTTAGGGACTGGTCACAGGTGAGAAGGGGGTGGAGCCAAAGGACTCCTCGGACTCTGCTGGAGGCGCTCGCAAACATGGACGTCAACTCCGTCGACAGCACCGCAGTCGAAGCTGAAGGAGGTCCAGTACATCTTTAAAACATCTGAGAGGAAACATCCAAATAATTATCTGAATTACACGTTTAAATTTTTACACCTCACTGATTATTAGTCATTTTAAGGTATTGTTTTAGCCATTTATCTACCACGGTTAGATTGAAGCTTAATGATTGAAACAATATAATAAAGCTATAGCTTTAAAATCACTGGTTTGAGACTGGTTTGTCAGAGCAGTATGTCCTGAATACACACAGATGGAGATGCGGCAGGTCGCAGGCAGTGGGTCGATGGCTCCCCAAACACCCTGCTGAACGCTCTGGCTCAGGCTGAACTCACATCCTCAACCTCAACTCTGGACTCAGTTAGCACAGGTCAGACATCACACACTGATGGAATGAGAGAATGTAAAGAGTTAAATATGCTGGGTCCAAAAGCTTCTGGAAGTGTAAACTAGGACAAAGTGATTGATTAGACTTTAACCTCAGATGTAGAACCAGAACAAGACAGAACCGAGGAGGAAGAGGAGGAGGACTCAGATGTGGAGATGGATGAAGAGCGTATGGAGCCGAGGTCGGACGATGATGACACGTGAGTTCACTTCACTCTGTTCCTTTGCCGTGATAAGCCTCAGGATTTGTTTGTGCACGTTTACTTTCAGTGGAAATCATGTGGGTTTTCCACCGTGGATTAATTAATATCGAATGTGTACTGCTCTAAATGTGCGTTTTAGCTTTCCAGAAAGTACAGTGTTGTACAGTTTTCCATACAGCAAGAGAAATGTATTAATAAATACAACACATAAGAACATGCATTCAGAGCTTACCTTCTGTCCAGAATGAGAGCAGATCAATTTCCCATTCCTCAACAGGAACTTTGAGGAGTCAGAGGACGAGCTGAGAGAAGCGGTGGCAGACTCCATGAGGAACCTGTTTGTAATGGAGGACTCGAGCTCAGACGAAAGCCCTCAGGACCCGGCAGAGGTGGCTGAAGAGACAGAAGAGAAGGAGCATGGTGGTGCAGAGAGCTTCCAGCCAAAGATCCGGGGTCCGCATGAAGAAATCACAGCAGGCACCTCAAAACCTAGAGAGGGAGACAGTCTGCCTGCAGGTCCAGGCAAGTTCCAGACAGATAACGAGAGCTTTAAATAAGCATCAGGCTCCCTGAATGCTCACAAACACAGAAGTCAATTAAGACAGCAGTGAAAAAAACAAGCTGAAACAACTTCTTACCTGGATATTAACAGAGTAATATTTAATGAAGTGGATGAAAACCCGTGAGTAGGAACATTCATTGTGTTTAATTTAAGGTATTCTGTGAAGCAACATGTTTACACGTGTGTGAAGTGTAGTGAAAGGTCACTTTATTCACGATAGGACTGCCATCAGAATTTCCCTGTGCAATCATTCATGGTAACGATATTATAGCAGTATCAGTGAATCTGTCAGGCTGATTCATCTTTTACATTTTTGGCTACTTGTTTTTTTTTTTTACTGGCAGTTGAGATGTACTCAGACTAAAGGAACTTTAAAGAGTTGTACAAAAACCATTCAATAATGTATGGTAACATTATTATAAATGTATCATCAACAGGTGTAACAGACACTGAAACTATTGCACAAATATTTACAAAAAGACACAAGATGTTGGATTTTTACTTTTATTGCAGCATTGTTCAGAGGAAACAAACTCCAAACATCCTCTATACATAGACTTAAATAGTAGTGATGCCTTCTTTAAACTTAAAAGCTAGATAGTATTTTACAAATAATCACATTTCCATGCCCGGAACTCGTGAAAAACAGGAATGCAGGAAGAGAAACTACTTTTAAATAAAAGATTTGGCCATTACCTTACGTGCTACATCAGTGTGCACACAAAGCAGTTAAAGAAAAGTCTCCATTGAACAAACTTCCTCTCGTGTCTACTAATGTGTCAGCAAGTAAAATGACACCATCGTGAGACAAAATCCTGTCAGCATCAACTTGAGAAAATACCTTTTACACCAACATTTCGGAGCCTGGAATGCAACGCAAACAAAACTAGCGCCACTAAATATAATTGAGCGATGTAAAGGAATGCATTTCAAGAAATACGAGTCCCTGTTGTTCACAGAGTAACTCAACAAGTTTTATCTCCAGTGCAGAGATGCTCTAAGTCCGGCTTAGCTTGGCACAAACACTGGAAGCAGGGGAAACTGCGAGCCTCGCTGCATCAAAAGGAGGAAAAATATGTGCTCGATTTACATGTAACATGTTCTCAAACACACCTATAAACAGAAATTTACTGTTCAGATATATCAAATATTATATGGCTCATCAGAGATGCACCAGTTGCTATCTGGATAGAAATCAAAAACCTGAAGAAGTGAAAACATCAGGTTGGTGTGGAGCAACCAAGAGACTAGCCTTACTTATTTTAATATTAAATGTTATTTTCCAACGTGTTTTCCTTTGTCTGAGTTCTCACTTTGAGTGACATCATATTGCGTCTGATCGACTGCAGTGTAAACGGCTCCAACCGGACAATTTTTTTTACGAATATTCATACAAGTTTGGATAGAAACACGGTTTTAAGTCAGTTGGTCAACATTTCTGTGACATTTTTAATATAAACTCAACAGCTGTGAAGTTTCTGGACTTGAGAGCATTTTTACACTCAAGTGACTCCTGGATGTACTGATTATTAGAATTTTAAACACAAAGCCTTCTTTCTTTCTTATAAAATCTAGCTGTTTTTCTCTGCTTTAACTCTGTGTCCCCTTCAAACGTAAACTGTTTCTGGACCAAATATCTGCAAAGAAACCTCAAAAACAATGTTCTTATCTAATTTTTCCCCTTATAAGTTTTAATTCCTAGCTTCCCACTGGGAAAATGTGATCAAATGGTAAGCGTCCTAAACTTTGAGGTACATTTTAATCCGTTATGTAAAGACACATCAACAGTGAACACAATGTCATTTACACGTGCTACAAGTCATCTTCCAGCTCTGCCGTCGAAGACTGTTACAATGACATATTTGTGAAAGTTTGACACATGCAAAGTCACTGGAAATTAGATATATTTGTTGTTTATCCTGTTGTTGCAGTATATAATAACTTTATCTGTGGGTGTCCACCAGGATTCTATCCTTATCATTTGTATTTTAGATCGTTTCAAAATGACAATGAGCTGTCATGTCAGCCTTCAACTGTAAGCGTATCTTGTTATAAGCATAGATATGACCTTCACTGCTCAACCCCATAAAGCTACGAGGCACCGTTCAAATAAAACAAAACAAGACAAAGTAGTAGAGTGAAAATAGAGAGATCCACGGAGGTCAATGATGACACAGATCCAAATCATATTCCTTCAAACTGTTGGATCTGTGTCATCATTCAGTGCTCCTCTAAAGATAGTTTTCAGGTAATCTGCTAACAGACAGACTGACAAACAGCTCTGAAACTTTACTTTGATAACCTCCTGATCCCTGGTGGACACCAGGCCTCCTCTGCTCTTCTTCATCGAACCAGTTTACTCATCAGAGACTCTGTGGCATCCAAGAAACTCGCCTCAAACTCTTGGTCAGAGAAGCGCCCCACAGATTCCCGGGCGTTGCGTCTTATTTCCAGCCTAGCTGACGGTGACAGTGTCAGGATGGTTTCCATGGCAGCGGCGTAGCTGTCCTCACTGTCTGCCAGGAAGCCCGTCTGGCTGCCTTGGTGTGGCACCACGATATCCATCTTTGGACCTCCAGACTTGTGGGCCAGAACGATGGTGCCTGCAGCCATACACTCCACCACACCTGAAGAGAGCGGCAAAGATTTAATGTTCAAATCAGCTGACCTCACACAAATAACAGATAACTCTGAAATCACTGATGTGGATGGGATTACAAAGCATCAGGTAATGTGTTTGAATAAGCTAGTAGTATGTTTTCATGAGCAGGCAGCTGAAAGAAGAACAGAGCAGGACAACAACAGGAGAATGAGCGTAGATGTGTTCTTCAGAATTTACTCGCTCTACTATTCTTTATTCAGACAGACTTCTTTGCATAACTAATTTAACAAAATACATGTGTAGGTTATATGAACACAGATAGGTCATGGCATTACATCTGTGTGTGTGTGTGTGTGTGTCTTTACCTATACCAAAATGTTCGTTCCACATGGTGTGCAGACCAATGGTGGCCTTCACCAGCTCCCTCTTCAGCTCCTCAAAGGGGATGTTGAGTTTAAAGTCGACCTGGTCGGAGATACCAAGCTCCTGGCAGAGTCCCCGCAACATTAGGACCCTCTCCTCGTCTTCCTGGTTCCTGCAGCCACCAATCAGCACCAGCCGCAGCGACTCCTTCCCCCCGTCCCCTTTCCTGTCCAGTAGTTTTCTAAACGCTCTAATCTGCAGCTGGTGGTCTTTCTCTGGCCTGAACTGACCCACCGACACAATGGAGTGGCCCTTTCTGTCCACTGCTCCGCCTCCCTCCTCCTCTCCACTCCCCAGCTCTCGTCCCAGCTCCTCCCAGCCCTCTTCCACATCGTCTTCATCCTCCTCCTCCTCCAGTGGGACATCCAGGAAGGCCCTGACGTCACAGGGAGGGTAGACGATGCTGGTGCGGCTCGGGGATCGCCACAGAGCCAGGATGTGTCCCATGGTCCAGGTGGAGTTAACCATGATGACGTCACTGCAGGAGCCGGTCAGGCCGTAGAGCAGAGCGAAGCAGCAGTAGTACACCACCTTCAAGGCGCTCAGGATGGGGTTTCTGGAGATGAAATCAGCGTTGTTGAATCTGAAATCAGAAGAAGACATAATGTCATGTGGTTAAAGTACACTTTATTATCAAGACGGCAAAATCTTTTGTGGATCTTTTGTCCTTAACAAAGCTCCCTGGTTCATATAATTTGCCGTATACAGGATCCTAGTAAAATAAATCTGTATCTTTGGAAGGACCAGTTTAAGAATAAACCTTTTAAAGGTTCATATTAGAATCAATTTAGGTATTCGACAATAAATTACATCAATGAGCATTCCTGCAAAAATAGAAGCATAAAGGTGTGTTGTCTGTATGTGTGCAGCATTACCTGGGGTTCCCCTCTCTGACCACAGACAACATGTCGGTGCTGACGGTGGGATAGTGAACGTAGCTCGCCACCTTGCAGCCTCCCAGGTAGCGAAAGATTGGAAGCGTGAAGGCATAACCCATCGAGTCCACGTACAGGTCAGGAACAAAGGCTGTAAGTGCTTCCCACCCTAAAACACACACATACATGAGTAGCACATTCTTATTAGTTTTTTTACTATAATGTCTGTAGTCTTACAGAAAGGGGATTGATGAGTGATATGTTTCCAGAAGCATCAATATTCACCTCTGGTCAGCTAAGACTTTCAATTCCCTTCATACTAATTTGAAGACAGTGAGGGATCCAAAGACTAGAGATACATCATACTGCTTGTGATACATGTAAACCTCTATTACCAGACCCAAACAGACTTAAAAAATGAATCCTCTCACTTCATTCCGAGCCAATCTTACCTAGAAACATGGAGCCGGTGCTTTGGCCCAGCAGGGTGAAGTGAGGGTAAGAAGTGGCCTCCACCAGCACGCGGTTACGTAGGAAAATAAAAGTAACTGGTCGGGGCAACGTGATGTTGAAGCGCTGTCGCGCTCCCTCCAAAATCTGCTCACCAGTTACTCCCTGATCACCCGTGTAAACCACAAAGGAGACGCCGGGGTATCTGGAATGAGGGGAATTATTTGTACACTTAAGTGTTTTTCACCAGGGAAAACTGAGTCTGATTATACTCACTCAGCACCTGTTGATGTGGTTTAATGGTGCTGGCAGAAAAATGTGTTTGAACTTGCTCCAACAGGACACACATGCATGTGGGTCACTGAGACCGGGGAATAGTGCAACACTTGTTTGCTCACAATTAAACTTATGCAAACATGACAAAAAAAAAAAAAAAAAGCATTTTGTCCACATTACTCAAGTGTGAGTGGATTTAATTTGCTTCTCTCGGTCTCACTTTGGAAAATGATCTGAAAACCCTTCTTTTCCCATGAAACATTTACACAGCTGAATTGATGAAAACGTGTTACCGGTTCATGAAGGCCCTCAGGGAGCACCAGAGGACTCGCTCCCCGCCTCCTCCGGCGTTGCAGTACGGATGAAAGAAAGCAACCGCCGGGCCACCGTCCTGAGCCCGGCGGGACTTGCGGCGGCCCTGCAGCCACATGCGGAGTCCCAGCATGACCAGGAGCATGACCAGGGTCAGGACCAGGGTAAGGTAGATGCAGGGCATCACCAGGGACCACATCAACCTGGGGAGGGAGAGTCAGAGAACGAAGAAGAGAGCGCAAGAACATTAACGTTAATACATTAATACCGAACAAAACCGTTTAACCGTCACTTTTAAGTTTGAAATCATCCAGTTAGCTGCTAGTTCAGCTATACTTAGCAGTGTCCCGTCGGCTCAATACTTATGACTTGAATTAATCTCAACGCCACACTTAGTTAATATACAATTTTAACACTTAAGAGAAAAACTCGAGAGACTGTGAGAATATATTTACCTCATTAAATCACAGAAACAGAGAGAGAAGCGATGGTGATGTTCGTGTCCTGCCATTTTGACAACACGGCTGTTGACGTGACAAACGTCCTGTCAGCTGACCGCGCAACCACTATGCTATTGGCTTAGCGTTTGTTTACCTAAACGTCATCGACACGTGACTTCACAGTTTCAGGTTTCCACAACTTTTTACCTCAGAAGACTTCAATTCAGTTCAATAGTACTTAATTAATAAAATGTAAATTATATCCCTGCAATATAGTATTATTAAAGACATACTATTTCTACAAGGTAGATAACAAATATAAATGTTATTAAAATTAGTAGCTAAATAATAGGAAATTTGAAGTGTAGCAGTTAGAGTAGATCTACTGAGTTTGTTTGGGCTGTGAGCAGACACACCACCTCACAAACTCCACCGGTGCTGAACCAGCTTGTGCTCTAAAAACATTCATGCAGAGCTGCTGCAGCTTCATCCGTCCACACTTCAACAGTTTTTACTGATGGTTTGATCCTGAAAACAAAACAGCAGGAAAATCAGGGAGTTACTTTCTGATAGATCAAAATAAGGATGTAGTTTGCAGCTTTCCAAAGCTGTTAAAGTACCATCACACTGATTTGTCATGTGACTGCTGCAACGTCAGCGGTGTCTTGAACATCAAAACTGCTCAAGTTACAGTTGTAAAGCTTTACAGGTGTAAAGTGGAATTAACCAGTTGGACTGACTTTGAAGATGGGTATCTGAACACTATTCTGTTAACAATATCACCCTTACTGTCACAGCTGTAACAAATTGAGTATTCTGTTGCAGTGGTAGCAGAAATGATGTGTAAATGATGAGTAACTTTGTCTTAAGTTACTAAAAGCTCGCGGCAGCTTCGGCAGTGATGAGAAGCGCATTTTTCAGCCCATATCTCTAACTTCCAGAGACCCATGCCATTGTGTTTTAGAGGGTACCACTATTATTCAGTTGCTTCTGCACTGGGACAATGAGCACAAACATCCAGGTAAATCAAGAGAACCTTTAAAACCCTTTCGGATATTTTTTCTTTCTTTTTTAAATGTTTTTTTTATTATTATTATTTTTATAACAAATATCCAGAAATGAAGATGGCTGGTTTAAGGAGTTTTAAACAGCATCCTCCTCAGTAATATGCATTTTTCCAGATAAATTCATTAGACAGCGAAAAAACCTGAAATATTTCCACATGATGCAGCTGAAAGAGCTGTGATGTCATGTCATTGTTTAGGAAACCTGAAGAAAAACCTGTTAAATTACAGACGCTTGGATAATACAATTTAATTTGATGCACTTTAGTAGAAATTAGTAGAAAAAAAGCTTCTTCTGAGTTTTAAAAGCATTCTACCAACAGGATGATATCTACTGTAAACTGCCTCCCATGTTTGTTCTGTCATATCTGTGGAATGAGGCTATTAGTCAAAGAAGAAAGACTAAATCAAATGTTATAGATGATCATTTAGAATTCAGATTGGTAAAATATCCCTTATGTGTCTGGCACAGACTGCAGAAAGCTTTGTTGGATCTGCTTTTAACAGTGTTGCATCAGAAGATAAAAACTTTTCATTTTTATTGATTCCAGCACCAAAGCAGCATGTAAAATGTAAATGCAAACATTTTTTTTAAATACATCATTTACGAATAATGTCTTTAAAGAACAACACTGTCCCACTGGTTGTCTTTCAGTCCCAATTCGCTCTGTGCACAATATGGCGACCGTTGACGTTCAAACTTTTGTGTGTGAGCCAGCACTTCCGGTGAAAACTTCCGGTGATTTGACAGCTATCGCGGGAAACGCGAGAACAAGACAAGCGACCGAGTTCGAATTTTGAAATGAGCGTTTTTAGGATCCAAGAGAGAAGACTGGCCTTTCAGAGGGTGAGAGCCTCAGCACTTCATTGTTGTGTGCCGTTGTGCACCGTTTCGTCACGGTACAACAAAGAAGTCAGTTTCCATGCATTCCCCGTGGACGCTGCAGTACGGGCTGAGTGGATCCAGAAGATCCGGAGGGATGACTTCAACCCGACCAAAAACACCCGGGTCTGTAGTCGGCATTTTAAGCAGGCTGATTTCAACGTGACTGCCGGGGGACTGAGGAGGTTGAAGAAGGGATCCGTACCGGTTTACTTTTCTTGGAATGGGTACGAACTACCTGCGGAACGGCGTCCGCGGGCCGAGAGTCCTGCCCCAGAGTCAGACTCGGACTCGGAGATGGAGACCGAAATGGCTCCAGATCACGACTACTGTGTAGTCCCTCAAACAGGAGCGAGGGCGAGTAATTTAGCCGACGAGAACGAAGCTCTACGTCGTCAGGGAGTCACAGCAGCAATTAAAAGTCCTCAAACTTCGTCAGCATTTTGGCATCGAGCGTCTGTCTGCATCAGATGATGACGTGCGGTTTTACACCAGGTTTGCGTCCTACAGGAGTTTCATGGCATTCTGGACATTAATCGAACCTGCCGTGACCCACAAGATGGTGCGCAGGCCGATTTCAGACCAGAGCGTGGCGTGGCGGCAGCGAAACGACGGCAGTCTTTACGCCGGTTATCAGGCGGTGTGTTCAACTTGGCTTTTCACACCGGACAGTCCGCGGCCGCGGTAGTTCTGCTCCAGCCCTGTCTGCATTCCCCATTCATTTCAACGGGACACCGCCGGCCGCCGCCGGCCGCTGCCGTCCAAATTCCGCTCGAGTTCTATTTTCCAAAAGCAGCGCGGGACGGAGGCGTCTCCGAGCCGCTACCGCCCGACTACCGCCGCGTCGGTGTGCAAGTACAGATCTGTTTCCATGTATTTTCACCTCCGCCGGTGAAAATCGCTTCCGTTCCGCCACGCTTTGCCGCCCTGGTCTGAAATGGCCCGTTACCGCCGAGACAGCCTCAGCCGGCACCAGCACAGTCCATCACCCAGCAACGGTATGTGATGACTTAACGTGACGTGATTTTAAAAGGTGTAGGCCTTTTTTGTTAATATATTGTTTATTGCTTTCACATAAAAAACAAAACAAATTACACACCAAACAGCAATGCATAATGTAAAACGTTACTGAAAACAAACAAACAAAACAACACAAAAACACACAAAAACAAAACAAAACAAATTTTTTCTGATTTATACTTTGTAATAATAATGCCAATGTCAAGGTAACTAAACAGAGGCCTTTTGTTTTTATATCTCAACAGAAACTGAGACCCATTGACGAGTTTCTTCTTTTCCTGATGTACCTGTCAGTGGGTTTTCCTCCCAGGGATCTTGCAGAGAGGTTCAGCATTCACCGCACCACTGCCAGTCGAATCATCTCCACATGGACTCGTTTCCTGTACTGCCTGTTAGGCACCCAGCGCCTTTGGATTCCTCCAGCGACAGTGAGAGCTCACCTGCCAGCTGAGTTTGCAGCTTTTTCCGACACACAGGTGGTCCTTGATTGTACGGAGATATTTTGTCAGACGCCATCCTCTCTGCTCCTTCAGAGTGAGGTTTTTTTCCACATACAAATCTCACACTAAATTCAAGGCCTTGATTGGCGTGGCACCCCACGGTGCTGTCACCTTTGTGTCCGGACTGTATGCGGGCTCTATGAGTGATCGCGAGATCTTTAAGCAGTCCGGGATTGTAAAGCTGCTGAAGCCAGGTATGGCCATCATGGTGGACAAAGGGTTTGTTGTGGACAGCCTTGCTCCTTGTAAGGTGTACCGGCCGGCCTTTCTCAGCAACAAACAACAAATGAGTCGAGAGGATGTCAGACAGACGCAGTCAGTTGCACGGCTGAGAGTGCACGTGGAGAGGTGCATAAGGAGAGTGAAAGAGAACAAACTCTTCGACAAGGAGATACCACTGTCTATATGTGGGAACATTGACAAATTGTTCAGTGTGGCCTGCTTCCTGGTCAATTATCAGAATGGGCCGTTAGTGAAGGCATGGGCAACTCAGCAATGAATTGGGAGCACTTTCAATCAGTTCAATCAGCAGTTCTTTCAATCAGTTAAAATGATCAGTTCTTCCAATCAGTTATTGTTCATTTTTAGAAATCTATACTAAACCTGAACTGATCTTTATTGTTTGTTTGTGCAAATCTCCACCAGTGTAGAGGTCGTATTGTTCATTGTTGTAATGAGATGTGTGCATCTTTTGAATATGTAATAATGAATTATTAATTCAAAAACAGTCTTGGTGTCATTGTCATCGTTACATTAGCTTTGGGTTTTTCCTGACTTGAAATTTAAATGAAAAACGCACAGAGATGACATTACAACATGTAGAATTTACTAAGTAAATATTGAACAACACTTATTCAATAATCCAATATCAACAATCCACATAGATTTTTACACTCGGGCTCTCATTTTAATCAGTACAAAAGGTATGGTCTCAGGTCACTTCATTAGTGATCATTATCACTTCAGGTTTTGTATAGATTTGTAAAGATGAACAGCACCACAACCAAACAAGACTGTGCTTGTATAGCTGTGTAAACCTGATTGAATCGTTACCTCTAGTTCTGAAAAGTTTGTACTTTTCAGGGTGCTGCGTTTTGGTTTAGGTCATATACACCTCAACTAAAAAAAAAATAGAAAACAATTGATAATTCTACAAATCTAAAGTATCTACAGAACAACCGTCCTAAATGTTATCTATACACAGTACATAGTTACTACTATAAATATCAGAGAGAGAGAGAGAGAGAGATCTATCTAGCTATACGTGTCTGGCCACTGCTAGCTAGTTAGCGATAGCACCGGAAGGAGTGGATCACACACTCGAGAGAGAGAGAGAGAGAGAGAGAGAGAGAGAGAGAGAGAGAGAGCGGAAGTAGAGTCTTGCACAGAGCGAATTGTCTGCGTCTTGTCTCGACTGTGTTATTTCTGCACGTGTAGGTGAGCAGATCTTCTTCTCTGTGTGTCTGTGAGGAGCTTCACACACGGAGACGGCTTCATCTGTACGGCTCGGTGTGGGATGCTTTTCATCGTTTCAGCTGGGGCCGATCCATAGTCCGGTGTCTGGGAGCAGATTTGGTGCTGGAGTGTGTTCAGGGGACGGCTGTGCTGCTGGAGCTTCCTGGGACTGGTGGATGTCCACTGTGAGGTGCTACAAGGAAGACAGAGAGAAAGTCCTGATTTAAGCTGTGACAATTTTGTCATCTTTTGTTTTTAAAATAGCAGCTTGTTTCCTTACTTTTTTCTATAATATCAGCTAATATCATCTACATGCAGTATATAATGTGCCTTTTAACTAATCACGACTTTGTGACACTAAAAAGGACCTACCCCAAGTCCTCCTTTATTTATTTATTTATTTTTTAATATCAGCTTCTCTTATCCGGCTGAGAGCTCCTCGTCGTCACGGAAACCCTGGGTGCATAACGGCAATGTCGGGTCCACAGTCTCTCTCCTTCGGACCTGCGCTCGAGTCTCCTCTCATCCATGATCACCTCGGTGAAACACAGCAGGAAAAGGAAGGAGAAACTGCACAAGTACTCAACATGTGTGAGCTAGCACATTCATTTCTGTAGATTTCGTTCATTAGTCAGACGGAATGATGCACTCACCTGTTTTGCACAATACGTTACCAGCGGTAGCTCAGGTGTTCCACTTTGTCCTCCGTTGGTGTCAGAGTTGTTGTTTCTTTGTCACCCGCTGGTCCTTCCATCAGCAGGAAGCCCACAGAGCCTCAGGCCAGCGTGACGTGTTCACACAAAAGAGGAACATCAGAGGTGGACACTTTATTAATCCTGCGAGGGGAAATCCTTTAACTTCCCCTCGCAGGATTAATAAAGTACTTTGATTTGAATCAGGCGTGGATCAGAAGGAGAGACCCCCTCCTGAATCTTAGCCTGTGAAGACAGTTCCACCTTCCTGTACTTATATGACTGTGACATGACACAGGTAGCAGTGAAGAGGATGCTTACTATTATATCTAGTTTGCAAATGAATTACAAAGCCGAGTCCTGCAGATAAACCGGTTTGTAACACTCCACAACACACTCGCTCACAGTCCTATCTTTTGCCTGAAAAAATTCCAAAGGTGAGTTCAGTGCGTCCCCCTCTTTCTCTCTGACATGCAGCAAAAACTCAATCAAACCGACAACTACCAGGTGACCACGACACCGTTACGTATTATGATGATTCCACCTTATAACAGAACAGAAGTTTTATAAACCATACGTAATCTTTTACATCCGTTAATATTTCCACTCGGTCCCCGACGCGTTGTCTGACTCTAACCCAACATCAACACCAGAGTTTGGGTGCCTTGCCCAAGGACACTTCAACATCTGAACTTGAGGATGTGGGGATCAAACTGCCAACCCTCACTCTCTCGCAAGCTGTCATTTATCTCTTTGAGGTCTCCCCCGACAGGTGAACGGAACATTTGATAACCGATCCACGGGTCAAATAAATCTAATGCTATCAGTAAATGGTCAATATGTATAAGAAATTCTACATTTTTGAATAAATACACATTAGGTTAGCCCCTGAATAACAACCTATACATGATATTTCTTATCAGTTTTGGGTCTTCTTCTTTTGTCTTCACCTGTCCTTTTGTGCTTTGCTACTCTGTCCATTCATCTTCCTGCCATGTTACTTATTTGGAACGCCACTCTTTGACTCTCTCCTGTGGTTTTTATATATTCCTGGACGTCTTCATTAGCTCAGACCAGTTATAGTTAAAGCTCACTTTGTTTGCCATGCCTGCCTTCTGTGCCCTGCATTTGAGTCCTCTTCCTACTACACACACGACATTCTCATAACATTTAGTATTACAGCATTACACCGGCCTGGTGCAAGACGCTACCGCAGGCTGTGCCAGCCCTGCCCAATGTAAAACACCGCTCTAAAATATTGTATTCCAAAATCTAGCGAGCGGGTAAAGAAAGACCCTGGTGCAATACGCTACCTAAGGCATTACCAGTCCAGCTAGAATCGAGTTACCTCCTAAAGTTTAAGAAAACAAAATCTAGCGACCGGGTAAAGAAAGGCGTTGGATGACAACTTTAGTCTGAGTCGCTGCTGTCATCCCATCTCGCCCTCTTAGCATCCCAGCCTTCACTCTGTGGGAAGCTGAGGCCAGAGGTTGAGGGAGGTGGCTTTGGAGAGAACTGCTCCTCTCCAAAGCTCTCCTCACAACTCTTCTTCGGCCTCTTGGCATCGGGCTGCGATTCTTCGCTTTCCTCCCTGCTCCTCTTTCTGGAGGTGCCAGGGCCAGAAGCGGAAGTATCAGAGTCCTCTACATCGCTTTCCTCCAGATTAAACCAACAAACTTCTCCCTCAGAGACCGAGTACACTGAGCCCTCACTGGTGCAGCTATCTGTATCAGAGTCCTCATCATGAACAATACCCCAATTCTCAAAAACATCATCGGCTTCCTCACAAAAAGAGAAGTCAGGGACGTCAACATCATTAAAAACTACACCAACAGGACCTCTCAGCACATTCTCATCTGAGGAGACATCGCTAGCGAGACTGTTACCGTCATCTTCATCGCTGATGCGGGGCAGCTCGGGGAATCCCTCAGCTGCAGGACGCTCACCGATATAGCCAAGACCTGCGAGAAAGAAAGTTGAATATCAAACATTTTAGTACTTCTCTTTAAAGGATGTGCTGAAACACGACATGTAAATAGTGGTTTATCAGAAGTGTGTGTGTGCGTATGTTTATGTGGTTGAAGCAGATTAAAATGAGAACTGCATCTCTCTAGGATATACACTTAAAAAAAACCCACCACCAACGCAGATTCTTAGGATTTGAAACTTTTCTAGCACTGCTTCATCAACCACAAAACAGGGAGAACAGCGAAGAAAAAAAAACAAAACACATAAACAAGTACACCAGCCAGTGACCTTCACATTCTGACAGGCAACAATTCATGCAGGAAGCTCACATAAGACTCGACTTTGCAACCGGTTTGATAAACACCACACACACACACACACATACACACACACACACACACACACACACAGATGAGAACGCCAGTACCAGACCTGCAGCATGCACCATCACCTCAGAGTTAAAACACTTAAATTTGTCTTACCTTAGAAATAAAACGTTTTTTGCTTCCACACAAACAGTATATATAGTGCATAAATATAGGGGACTTAATTTTGAACAACCCAAAGCATCTTTTTTGGAGGGAAAAACTAAATAACGCCCAGATGAAACAAGTTCAAAGGAAGGCTGAAGTTAAAAAAAAACCAACAACACGGAAACCAGGTGAATGTACAAAAATATAATGACTTTCATCAGTACAAAAATGAGTAGAAGAGGCACAAAAAGCTGTTTGCTCACTTATAACAGATCCAATTATTGTGTATTTTGATAAAAAACAGACCACAAAGTGAAATTTAATTTATCACGTAAACTCAGCTGGTTGACGCCGGGACGTTCTGACGTCTGTTCAGAAAGCTTATTTTAATAGTTCCACAGTTTCCATAGTGACCAACAACAACAAAAAAATGCATTCACAGCATTTTATGAAAAAACTCTAAGTCGCCATTTTGTTTTCTAAAATTTTAAGACAAAATTGGACAAAACAGATGCTCTCGACCAAAAAATAACATTCTTTTTAAATCACTAAACCGCCATTAGGCGATAACATTCTTCACTTTTCCCGGGAATTCAAATAAACGCGGACCAACTTTATGCTACATCCAGAAACTTTTCAGTGTAAACCAATGATGTTGCCAAACTTTTTTGTGTCTCGACGACCTTTATATCCACCAAAGTAGTGGCTCCTATAAGTGCCATAACAGACAATAGCTATTTTGGGGGAATTAGTTATTTCTAATGAAATAAATCATTCATATGAAGGAAAAACATTAATTTCATTTTGCTCACCGGTTGAACGTGGCAGTCTTCCGACCAGGTGTTCCTCTCCGAGTGCTTGCATCATTTCTGGTTGAGTTTTTTCTTCTTCCTTCTGTGATTCACCAACTTTTTTAGCAATAAAAGGCCGACCAGTTTTTTTTTACCAAAGCTTTATGGATGTTCAGTCCAAGACAGTTCAGGTAAAAAGGAAGGAAGTAAAGAACTCAGCGGCCTTTTATAGGGGATCGAACGCGCTCCGTTCTGTTTCCATGACTTTTCCAGACACGCAAGTACATGTGCGTGAGACAGATTTTCATGATAACTTTCCAATTTGTTTGCGCTTAAAAAGTGATATCAAAATCGTTCAGGAGATATTAACCTGCAGCAGCTGATGTGTCCACACATATAGAGACGCCATGACATGACAGACCACATCATGTTGAGCCAAAGAACTATAAACCATAACCTGATCAACTCTACTGACAAGCTCTCAATGTTTCAATGGTCTAAAAGCCTGACATCTGGCAGCAAACAGCGCACATCTCTCTGATATTCATAGATACCAAAAATGTTGTTTTGGTATCCAGGTTACCGTTAGTCACATAATAATTTAGTTGAAACTAATAAATTAAAATAGGACTAAAACAATGTGAGTCTCAGAAAGTTTTCACATCTTTAAATAAAATGATAATACTAATGTAATTAACGAACATGTACGGTACAACTGTTGTACAAACTTAATGTGTCACAAACTAAAGTGCGTAAAATAACGACCAACCATAAAATCACATAAACAAAGACCAAACTGATTGATAATATTAAATTAACAAGCAGCTGCGTACTTGGAACTAAAACTAACAAAACAATTAGTCACGCAAGGCATGCTGGGAAACCTGCCGAAACGCTACCATGATAATAATAACAATAGTAATCATCTAAAAACGAATAAACTGAACATAAATAATTTTTTCCAGTGGAAACTGTTTCTGTAAGTGCTGTTGAATTTATGTTAAAAATAATATTTCACAACTTCATGTTGTTGAATAATTTAGATTATGTTATTTAAGCAAATTCATATGTGTGTTATAAGATGGGTTAATTTCATGACGTATTTAATTTTGCTTATCGGTGCTGTGGTGTTTTGGCCCGGAAGGCACAGTGCGGGACTGAAATGTCCAGCATTTTGGATTTTACGACTTTCCTGGAACCATACGGAGAGGTGTTTGATCAACTTTTTCGCTTGTGTCGGATAGCTCTGGCCTTGCCCGTGAGCAGTGCTAGTTGTGCTAGCACTTTTATGTTTTTATGCTAAGTTGTGCTTAACACTTTTATCGCAAAAATCATTTGCGAACAGCAATGAACGATGACAGGCTTAGTAACCTCGGAGTGCTCAGTATTGAGAGGAGGGGGACAAGGTTGTTGAACCTAGATGACTTTGTTGGATGCTTTGCTCATAGTCACCGAAACAGGCGTATACAGCTATTATAAGTCTGCATTGGTGAAGTTCAGTGCAGTTCAGTTTGATGTGTAGGCTAATATACCAGTTCAGTTTCTAAACACCGTATGCCATACTGTTTTATGTGTAATGTACCATTTTAAATTACACACACCGAAATCCTGGTGAGACAGGATTGGAGATTCTTATTTTCTTATTTAATTTCTTTATGCCATATTAGTCCATGTTTAATGGTATCTCATTTACAACTCAAATACTGAAATGAATGAAATGAATTTTGTTTAAATAAACATTCATATTATTCATATTGTAGTCTACTGGTTATTATTACCATCATCTAAAGTCAAGGACTATCGTAGGACGTTATAAACCTTTTCTATATGTCAACACAATATGCCACCCCTCTACAGATTGTGACCCTATCTGGCCCCCCCCCCCCAGAAAAAAAATCCTAGACGCGCCCCTGTTTTCACCTTTTTCTCCATTTTGTTGCTGCTCTATAATAATAAATTTAAAAGTCTTTCCAGACATGAAGCATCACCATAAAATAGGACTTATTTATGTTTTTGAGTAAAAGTAGTCGCATTCCAGGTATGACGGCATCAGGTGTTCATCTGTTAGTTGCACCTGCTGCTGAGTGATGAGCCGTTTGTCTGTCACTGAGCAACGGCCCCATAGCAACCGTCAACTGGAGTTAAAACCTATTCGTGCTTCATTATTACACTGTTTTCCCCTCTCACTTTGTTTTTCTTGTTGTTTCTGCTTTCCCCTGGCCTTGGAGGACAGAAATGGAAGTCTATGTCTTGCTCCAGTTTATTCCAAACTCTTTGTCTTTTCCTACCTGGCGCCAGAAAACCGTTAGCTTAGTTAATTAGCATCTGCCACGATTAGCTAGAAGGCGACGAAGCAAAACTCATGTAGTTGTCGAGGATGAACATTTTAAGCAAGAAAATGCAGAGGCACACCAGAAGAACACTTATTAAAGAAGCTTTAAAGAGATTGCTCATTTTGTATCGTGCTAACAAAACCAACAGACCGGAAGTTGACACAGTTCAATGAGGTAAGAGCCATTTTTGTAAAATTGTCTAATTAATTACAATGTTTGATAATGCATTTATCATGTATCATATTATTAGTAATGTGCAGTGTAAGCATAAATTGGTGTAATTCAGAAAAATGTTCTTCCAAAGTTTCTAAGTAGATTTCTAAATGATTTTCAGCTATACCTCTTCAAATCTAGGCTAAAAACCTACTTATTTAGGATTGCTTTTAATGCCCAGTAGTATGATGACACTTTTATCTTATTTGATTTTGTTGTATTTTATTGCTTTCACTGTTCTTTTATTGTTTTTATTTGTTTTTCCTTATTCTTCTCTTTATTTATTACCTGCTGTAAAGCACTTTGGTACACCGTAAGGATTGTCTGTAAAGGGCTGTATAAATAAAAAACATCTCGTATAGTTTTGATTCTTGACAATATTTAATTTTATTATACTACAGAAAATATAAAAAATGCTGGTGACTAAGTTTATTTTCAATGACACACTTTCTTGTTTTTTACTGCAGCAAAGCTGATGTTGGATGATTGATGGTGCCTGATCAGGCCACTGAATCTAACCAATCAGCAGAGAGTGGGCCTTTCGGGAGAAGACAGCCTCCATAGCATTTGTTCTAACAGGTAAAATTCAGTCCACTGGCATTGTGTTAACACGCCCCTGAATGCTCCTGCAACTCATCCTCTTAAATCCCAAGGAAGCAGTAGTTTTGTACTTTTGTAGTTGTTTGCACATTGCTTCTAGTTTTTGTTAAATAAACACAAAAACGGTGTAATATGTCACGTGTTGTTGTTCATCTGAGGTTGTATTTACCTGACCTATTAGGACCTGTTAGGAGCAGGGACTTAGTGTATAAATTGTGTTTATTTATACACAAAGTCCCTGCTCCATACAAAGTTTACATATGCTGGTTTGTATTGAAATGAGAGTCAAATGGGGATGTGCGCCATAACCAAAGCGCAGTCTCCTCTCTGAGGAAATAATATTTCCACGTCTGTATCGCTGAAAACTCATCGTTATAGAAGCCGATACCTAAGTAGTCTGGGATTTATAAAGATTTAGTTTAAACTCAGAAAGTTAAACATCAGACAAATCTCTTTCTTCTATAAAAATTCAGAATCTGTGCATCTCTTAGAGTCAGCTGCATCAGCTGTGACAGGGATGTTCTGCCACTTCAGTATTTTCTATTTGTTGCTGATCTAAAGGTTAAATAACCAGCAACTGATCTGATCAGCAAGTCGATCTCTTGTCTTTATTTGGCATTACAGGGAGGGTTAGTTGAGGTGACCCCTGACATTTTCCTCTTGTCATTTGCAGCACAATTTGTGGTTGATTAAACAGTAGGTGACAGAGGAGAAGTGTTGCTTAGAGGAGCCAAAGCAGGGCTGATGAGTAATGCATGTGCGCTCAGTTTCACGGTACTTTCTCGGGCTTTATAAAGGAAAGGTGCGCCTGATTGAGCATCTTTTCATGTGAAAGCTGCACAAGCTTTTATAGAATAGAATAGAAAAATACTTTATTTATCCCCCAATGGGGGAAATTCAAATTCGTCAAGTAGCTCAACATTTTTTTAAAATTTTCTTTTTTTTTATACACTTATATGCATGGCCCAAGATTTTATTTATATATTTATTTATTTATTCTTTATCATGTTCTGATACATAAAACCTTAGATTTACTCGACTGTATGTGTCTGTTCAAACAACTGTTTGTTCAGATCTTTTAAACTTGACTTCATTAAATGTGCTTATCTCTGTTAACAAACTTCTTCTAAATGTGACGGCGTTTAAAATAATCTGTTTGATAAACGTCTGTGACACCTGAACGTCCCCGCCACGGTGCCTCTTGGGGAAAAAAACAGTGGAATGTCACCAAAATGCCATCAAACTGGGCGTGGGGGGGGTTCACCTTAACTCACAGCCCGCGTGCATTGCCATATAAAGACAAAACGTCTTTGATTCCTGTTTCTGAAGTGTTGCATGTCACTTCCTTCCTCGTAGATTTGAATAGATGTGCAGTCACTCTGCTTTCTGTGCCGATTCAGAGCGCTGCCTGTCAAGCATTGAGCCGCACAGCAGCCGGACGGACGCACCGAGGAGGAGAAAACGGACGGCACGTAACCCTCCAGAGACCACCAGCCTCCTCACTGCTTCTCTCAGGTAAAGGAGGAAGAGATCAGGTGGCCTCAGATCTGCACAGTGGTCTCCTGAAGGCATCACTGTGGCTTGTGAGGCGCTTGAGGGGCAACTTTATTTATTCTTGTGAAAAAGGAGGCAAGAAGGGGAAGAAGAGAATATAATGTATAACTGTCTTTGCGAGCCCATATCAATGAATATATCACTGCCGGGTTTGAGCTGCGAAACTTTGTGCGTGTTCTGCTTTCACCATTTCAAACGGGTCGTGTTGTAAGTAAGAGGGATAAGGAGTAGTTAGAAGCAGAGTGAGGCCTGCAGGAGAGAGGAACCAGAAGTTAAACCACTGCAGTGAGCTTAAAGGAAGTTTGCGGTTAGCTTCACTTCAACTGAAAAAAAATCCCTCTTAGGCAGAAACATCAGCTCAGGACTCTGTGTTTGATTTGTGATTAATTCTCTGTGCTGGACGGGATGAGGAGCAACTGTGGGTGGATGTATTTGATGAATGTCAAGCACGTGTGGGACGTGCTAATGTAGTTGTGCCCATGCAAATATTTCTCATAGGGGGCTCAGAGGCCACTTTGCTTAGAGACGCTGCTGCTTACTGTCATGTGTGCATTTTGGGTGCTTTTACCTTACTGAAGGATTTCCCCTCTGCTTCACTGCATCATAGCAGGAAAAATTTAACTCACTTACCTCAAATACATCATCTTATATATATATAAGGCTTATATCTTGCTGTAAATCTTACGTTCTTGCTTGTGTTTGTGATTGTTTTATTTCAAATTGTTCATTTAACAGCATGGACTTTGGTCACGTGACACTGAGAGAAGCATCCATCTATTCTCGTTGGATCATTTTCAATTTGTGCACCAAAAAAAACCCAATAGCTGTGGAAATTAAATCTGCACATTGTGGTTTGAGGTGTAAATGTTGGCTTGTTGATCGGGACAAACGAATATCACTAAAGTTAAACTATCACAAGAGTTCCCTGATGAGGAAACATCACCTCCTTCACTTTAATTCATAGTCAAGTCATATTTGCATTTATTTCAACATGATTTCCCATTGTTTCAGATTTGGAAAAAAAGCTCTTTTAATGACATCATCTTATGCCCTCTTCTTCTGTTGTAGTTGAATGGCATGAGCTAATATGTTAGCCCCCCTGTTGACTATGTTTTAGAGCGTTTCTGTAGCCAGAGCTGCTCTCAGTCCTGGATTTTCAGGAAACTCAAGTGAAATGTTTTAAATCCCAGTAAAACTCAGATTGCTTTGTCAACCCCACAGCCCATCGAAGGGCCTTGGTATATCTTCTATGGTCTAAAAACAAGATGGTTTTTAAAGTTTTTAAAACTTCACAGTGTTATAAAGCAAAGAAAAGCAGCAGCTACACTCAGCTGCATTTTGCTTAATGACTGGAAAAAAAATTAACAGAATCTCTTGCAAATAAATTTCGACATCAGTTAATCATCTGATTGCTTTGTCACTGGATGGCGTGGGACATTAAGATCCTGAAGCTTTGTCACTGGATGGCGTGGGACATTAAGATCCTGAAGCTTTGTCACTGGATGGCGTGGGACATTAAGATCCTGAAGCTTTGTCACTGGATGGCGTGGGACATTAAGATCCTGAAGCTTTGTCACTGGACGGCGTGGGACATTAAGATCCTTTCCTTTCTTTTCCATTACAGCAGTAGACCTGCATTAAAATCCTGCTTTTGTAAAAACTCAGACCTAGTTTCAGATAAACAAGCTTAAAGTTACATTAATGAGCCTAAAATATGAGATTATGCAACTTTTTTATCAATTCATTGAAGATATTTGAGTTTTGTTAACCAACTGAACTGAAAGTGCACAGAGTTTAATATTAATTTGTGTATTTCTCATTTCCGCTGAGGTCTAAGGTGAAATTAAATCTGTTAAAGTGTGATGCAGCTCTCAGAGCAGTCAAACCAAAATATGGGAATTCTCAAATGATCAGAAAATGTCACTACTGCAAGCCCCACTGCAGGCTCCAGGTAATCTTAAATCACTACCTCTGTATCAGCGCTGTTTAGAGGGGGAATGGAGATTGAACTAGCTTGGCTGAAATAACTTAGTTGTGACGTCACGAACCCAGCTGCAGGTAGAAGGTGAGCTCAGGAGACCTTTTAACTTTCAGCCTTCTGCATCCGTCATCCTGCACAGTGAAGCTGGGAATAACAAACACCAATGCACTATCTTTCAGTAAAGAGCTACTTTGGATATAACACAGGAGTTCATAGGAGAAATATGATGTTCACATTCTAAAACAATGACATGAGTGAGATGAAACCAGATAACCTGCAGCTCTGAAAGTCTATAAAAAGGTCATTAAATAGATGAAATTAGAAAAAAAAAACAGGTGCTAATTCAATATTTACCTTCAGTAATGTTTGTAGGGTTATTTTATCCAGGCCATGTTTAAAGGGACATTATGTAATTTCTTCCCCCATCTAGTGGTGCAATTTTATTTTGCAAAGTTGAATGAATTTGCTCTCTAGCGCCTCACGTTTTCAAATGTGCGCTGCAACTTCTTGAACTACGGCAAGCGGAATGTGTCAAGATTCAAGAAGCTATAGCTTCAGACTAAAGGTCCATACAAACAAAAAGAAATCAAGACACACAGTACAAAGGATTATATAACACACATACAACAACACTATGAATACAGATGACAGATAACATGTCAGATAACATAACATCTCCTTTGGTGTGCAAGCAATGCAATTAGTCATATTCCGGGAGTTACCGGAAGTGACGTCGATGCAGCATTAGCATTAGCCTGTGTTAGCAATAGGAGCATTAGCAGCGGTAAATAAACTCCCGGTAAACTTACAAACTTTCTAATGCCTCGTTTTGTGAGTAAAGAGCCTATGTGTACTACGGCAGAAGTTTAGTAACAATCAATGCATTATTAGTGGGATCATTTACGAGATAAAATCTATTTAGCTTTTTTTTTTTTTTTTTTTTTAACTTTATTAGTAAATCAACAAAATAACAGTTTACAAATGTGAGCATAACGCCAAAAAGAAGATATCCAGGGGGAGCATAGGAATAATAATAAAAAGAAGAAGATGATGCACTTACAAAAAGAAAGCTAATGAACACAAAGACATATGTGCCAAGGAATAAAATCTATTTAGCATTAACGGCTGTAATAAGCCATTTGGCGGAAATGACGTCACAATGACGTCATTTCCGCTTGTAGGCCTGGAGGGGAAATCGCGATTCGAAGTGCTTTATGTCCCTCTCGGCACTTCGTCGTTTTTCATAGAGCGGAAGGACATGGCAGCCTCCATAGAGCTTACCTGCTCTATGTAGATACAGACAAGTTATTCTTCACTCAGGAGGATAAGTGAGATTTTTGACAGAGATCATTTTACACCAATGAGGACTAACTTATGAATGAATATGTTGATTTGAGCTAATAAATGACTTAATTTATTACATAGTGTCCCTTTAAAGATGTTTGAGTTCAGTGTGACAGAAATTCAGAATGAGCCTCTGCGCTTTGTAAGAGGAGGTGGAATTGTTTCCAAAAAGATGCAGAAGAAACTCAAGTTAACAGGAGTTATCAGCATGAATCCTGCAGTTTAAATGTCAGACATTTGACTTCAGTGTGTGTTCAGAGCTGATGAGAGACCAACACCTCCAGTTTAACCGAGCTGCGTTTCATTTCTGCTTCTGATCTGACGGCTGCTGCAACAACAGCTACTTCTCTGTTTTACTTTGAAAACACAAGTTAGACTCATATGTCTCCTGAAAAATGAAGAACCATGGAAACACAAAGCCCACAACTTTTCTTCTACACTGAACTCAGACCCATGTATAAAAGTTTCACTTGATGGATTTGATTCTACTGAAATTAAAAGCTGGCTGGAAGGTTGTTCAGATATGACATATTTGTAGTTTCCAATCATTTTGACACTTGTAGTTTGACAGTTTTTGTCTGTAGCTTACGGTTTCCCTCACATGTAAACAGCTTGTGTTTTATGGAGAGGTGCAGAAAGGAGATTTTCAACATGGCTGGGATATTTGAAGCTATTTCAACACATAATGAGCTTCCTCTTTAAGGTCTAAAATCAGTTCTGTTTCATCAAAACTCTTCAAGCTGGTTTTTCATGCCAAAGAAAATCTGGGCTGGTATCAAACATTTGGCCCATCATATGTTGTGAAATGATGCACAAGGAGGTCAACGAGATGAGCTGAAACATTATATAGTTGCAGGTTGGGGAAGACCTATGTTTAGTGGTTGTTTTATTTAAATCCTTTTGCTCTTTCCACTTCCAAACACATTCTCCTGCCGTTGGCCTGGTCGAAGTGCTGCTTTTCTGGTCGTCTCTCCTCCAAAGACTCGGCTTGTTGAATAGTTGTTAAATACACAAATAAAATTAAAAGATGGCGTCCCTCTGCATGTGTACAGCCATTCAACGGGCCAGTCCATAATGAGATTTATTGTAAATCTAAAAGAATCCTCATGATTTTACAGTAAATGTACACAGTGACGATATCTAAACAATCATCACGGATAGAAAAATTGTCACCACAGTTTTTCTGTGCCTGCACAGGAAGTCGAATCGCTCGCTTTAAACCTTGAAGGTGTCCCATCTGTGGTATAAAGTGTCTTAACTGCCAAAAAAGGATCTGCGAACGTTCAGACACTCGGTGTGAGTCATTACTCCGATATGAAATGTCCTGTGCATCACGTGATCACCTCCCCCTCCGCTGCTTCACTCTTCCTCATCTGCTGCCTTTCCCTTTTTAGAGAAATAATATGAAGGTTTGTGTTAGTAGCTCACAAACGAGCACAGACATTCAGTCATTGATTCAGCTGTTTTATGAGTCCGTCGTACAGGCAGATCTTTTTTCTTTTAACTGATTTTGGTTTAATCTTGTGAAATTATTTGGTGCCAGGCTGAGCAGCGCTCCCTCTTCGGCTGTGACAGTAAAGTTGTATCTTTTTGTGAAGCTTTTCTGTATCTCAGCAGTATAAACAATGAATTTCTGATCCAAATGTGAGTCAGACACACGTGGATTCAGATATTCATCCATTACCCCACTTATGTCTACTTATGAAATCATAGAATATACATCCAGATACATTTTTATCCGTCCCCGTGATGTTCTCAGACATCACAAACCACTCTGCACCGTTAGAGCAGATTGAAGCTCCTCAGTCTTGTTGATGAACATTATTTTTGGAACAAGAAGGAAACATCAGTCCTGGATTTGCTGCTCCAGAACTGATGTTTCAGATGATGAACTAAGAAGCTGCGTAAACTCATGTTTGCATCCCAGAACTTTGGTTTCAAGGAACTCATTTCCAGGAATTTTAAAAGGAACTATCGATTTCTTCATCTTTTTCATTTATTTAGTGTTTTCACTGCAGTCTGAAGCTCTGCAGCGATCAGGAAAATCAGTTCTGACACGTCAGAAAACAGCAGCTTTTCTTCAGCAGGGCTGATTTAAACCTCAACAAAAAGTGTCCACAAATAAAGCTCCAGAGCCATCAGAATAAAACGGTTTTCCCACGACTTCATTTAGACTTTTGGTTCTTCAGTGGAAACTAATTTTAGAGCTGCTTTAAAAAAAAAAAAAAAGGAAGTGTTTATTTTAAACTGGAAATGAGACAAAGCGATGTGAGATATGACCTGTCATCTGTCCGGTGTTGTTACAGGTGCTCAGATCTTGTAACATGCAGCAATAACAAAGAAGTAGTTGTCTATCTGGCAGGAAGTGCAGCAGAAGCAGGAAGTTTCAGGGTGGCAGAAGTGAGAAGTGTGAACAGTTTGCATCATAATACAAAGTCAGGAGATATTATCAGGGGTTCCTTCTTTTCTGCTCCGCGGGCCACGTCTGCCAGGCCTCTCGATCCCTCCAGGATTCAACTTTAATTAAGAAGGTTATTTTTGTCTCAGTTTCAGGTTCATCTGCTGATTCAAGGCTCCATCATGGCCGCCACACCGATCTCCCCCGAGGAGCTGGAGGATCTTAGAGAAGCTTTCGCCAAGATCGGTGAGAGAACCGACGGTGTTGCTGTCATTTCCTCTTTGTGTTTTTGTTTCTTTTAATAAATAGAGGAAGAAGCAGGGAGGAACTGCAACATTAGAAACACTAAGAATCTTTCAAAGTTGTGCTTTAAAGATGGAAAAACGTCCTTTCTGTTGAGTCTAAATGATCTAAAAAGCAGCATTTCTGAATATAAAATGTCATCGGTTTAAATCCAGCTTTGGTTCTCTTTGTGTGTCTGGAACTATTAAATATTTATTAAATATAGTGCCGCATGTCTGGGTTTGATCGAACGTCTTTGCAGATTTATTTTAGTATTTATTATCTGTACATGGCTGTAAAATTAGTTTTTAGACGCTGAAAAAGCATTTCTGTCTAAAACTTTTCATTTTTGAATGCTAAATATTTACTTGTGTTGATTTCATCATTAGAATAATCATGTTCAGTAGACGTGGTTTTGTGAACCTAAGATTACAGATTTGTTCAACTCCTTCTCCAGTAAACTGAGCGTGAATCTATAGAAATCACAAATAAACAAAGCGGGAATAACCAGACAAATAGTTGTGCTGCGGCAGGGTTTGTGTGTCCAGAACAGAGGCATCACTTTCCTTTGTGTTACAGCCGGGCTTGAAGCTGTAAATGATCTTTGTGTAAAGGTGATTAACATGGGGTTAAATGTCCCTCCTGCGCGAGTCTGGCTCCATCCGTGTGTTAGAAAGTAGTTTTATTCTCTTAAATGATAGATTTCCACTGCATAAAGATAAAGACGAGGTCCATTTTAAAAATTGTGCTGTCAGTGACCTCTGACCTTTGTGCTTTGTCTTTCAGATGTGGACAGCAACGGATTCATCAGCAAAGATGAGCTCAACGAGCTCTTCAAGGTCTCCAACCTGGCTCTGCCGGGATACAAAGTCCGAGAGATCATCCAGGAGCTGACCAAGACCAGCGACCAGCTGACCTTTGAGGAGTTCACTGAAGTGAGTCGAGGTCCTTCAGACCGAGGAGCTGATGACTGTTAGAGTTTTAACAGACTGTTTGATAATATATGTGCACACCTTCAGATTGTCCACGGGCTGAAGAGCTCCGACGTGGCCAAGACCTTCAGAAAAGCCATCAATAAGAAGGAGGGAATCTGTACGCTGGCGGGAACCTCAGAGCAGTCCGGCACTCAGCACTCCTACTCTGGTAACTGAAACCGTTTTAGATACAAATGTTCTAACCTTTGAGAAAGAAGTTCTGGTGGTTCTAAAAACTGAGATCAGCGTCCAAGATAATTCCAAGAATTCTGACCTGCTGACTCTGTTCTAAAGGGATAGTTCGCCTCTTTTGACATGAAGCTGTATGACATCCCATATTAGCAACATCATTTATGAACATCTTCTTACCCCCTGCCGCGTCCTGTGAGCTGAGTTCCAGCCTCGATTTGGCGTTGACGAAAGTAGTCCGGCTAGTTGGCTGGGGCTTAAAAAATAAAGCGTTTTGCTTCTCAAAACAATATGTGTTCAAAAGAGTAATACATTTGCAACAGACCTCACAATCGCTTGGCGCTATTTTTGCCTCCCTTCATATCACTGCCTGCTGCTGACAGCGCGCCTGTTACAGTGTTTGCTGCTCGGTCTGCGCAGCAGGCAGTGATACGAAGGGAGGCAAAAATAGCGCCAAGCGATTGTGAGGTCTGACTTTTTCCTGGAGAACCATTTTGTGATGCAAATGTATTACTCTTTTGAACGCATATTGTTTTGAGAAGCAAAACGCTTTATTTTTTAAACACCAGCCAACTAGCCGAACTACTTTAGTCAACGCCAAAACTCAGCTGGAACTCGGCTCACAGGACACAGCGGGGGGTAAGAAGATGTTCATAAATGATATTGCTAATATGGGATGTCATACAGCTTCATGTCAAAAGAGGCGAACTATCCCTTTAATAACAGTAACATCATCAATAGAGTTTACCACTTTGTGAGTAGAAGTCAGATCACCAGTGGAGATAAATAAGTGTGTATCATCAGCATGAGGCAGAAAATATTGATTGTTTATGATGTTACCAAGCGGGAGCATGTAAAGGTTAAAGGGAAGAGGACCGAGATCTGAGCCCTGTGGAACCCCAGAAAGATGTTCTTCTTTGGTACGATGAAAACCAACCTTATTTCTCTTCAGTGATTACGGCACGGCTGAGAGGGGCTGGGAAATA
This sequence comes from Odontesthes bonariensis, assembly GCF_027942865.1. Lineage (NCBI taxonomy): Eukaryota > Metazoa > Chordata > Actinopteri > Atheriniformes > Atherinopsidae > Odontesthes > Odontesthes bonariensis. The sequence goes on along the minus strand of NC_134517.1, from coordinate 31,175,296 downwards.
CTATTAAATTGTCTCATTTAACAAAGAAACACAGATTTGAATCGTTTGGTGGAGACGGGATCAACTTAATTGTTTTAATTGAACCCCGTTAGTGAGATAGTAAATACATTTGGAACAACATTTTAGGATGAAGGTCAATTATTAATCAAAACAAGTATATATTTAACTCCAGCTGAGGACTCCTGCTGTGTGAATGGACTTTTATATGATGATATAAGGTAATACTGCGGTTTGAGTCTCTATGAAAGTAGAAAGAAAACATATTAAGATGAAAATCAGCTGAACAAGCTGAAGAGAGAATATTTATTATTTTCTGCAGAGAAAGTGAAGAACAGTTGATTTAAGATGTGAGATTTTGTTGTGTCTGCAGAGGAGGAGAAGGTCGCCTTTGTGAACTGGATCAATAAAGCTCTGGAAAAGGATGCAGACTGCAAACACGTCCTTCCGATGGATCCTGACACCGATGACCTGTTCACCGCCATGGGAGACGGAATCATCCTCTGGTAACGTCCAATTCAAAGACATTCAAAAATATCACCTTTTATCTAATGAAACCCGACTTTGGGTGAGACCTAAGTGCTGTGTTCTCTGAACGTCGGCCTGGATTTGTGTCTCTTTACAGTAAAATGATCAACCTGTCCGTCCCCGACACCATCGACGAGAGGACCATCAACAAGAAAAAGCTCACACCTTTCACCATCCAGGTGAGACAGGAAGGGACTCTGCAGGTTCAGACTCTTTGACGCAGGACAGAAGGTCGCTAAATGTCCGCATGTGGTTCTGTTCGGTCCAACAGGAGAACCTGAACCTGGCTCTGAACTCGGCGTCGGCCATCGGCTGCCACGTGGTGAACATCGGGGCCGAGGACCTGAAGGAGGGCCGGCAGCACCTGGTCCTGGGTCTGCTGTGGCAGGTCATCAAGATCGGACTGTTCGCCGACATCGAGATCAGCAGGAACGAAGGTGTGTGTGTGTTCACCTAGATCTGCTGAGAAGGTAGTGCAGTCCAACACCAGCTAACACATGTTAGCGTGTTAATGAGAGATGCTCAGACTGTTTAAAACCTTATGAAACCAGTTTGTAGCTTGTTAGCTTAGCACAAAGACAGGAGACAGTAGGAGAAGGTAAGCCAGGCTCTTACTGGTCCTGAACAGCCTCTAATTACCTTAATGTAGCTTCTTAGTGAGACTAATAGGAAAGTTAGTAAGAGATTCATTTACAGAGACTCCATTGAGTCAGTATAAACGGCAAATAAAACAAAACCCTGACGAGAATGTAAAGTAAAGAACAAATCTTGATATAAGTTTGACAAACGTCCCCGATTAAAAGCTTTATTTTTCCCTTCAGTATTAAGATGTTAACGGGTGAACTTCAGAGCTGCCGGGATGTGGATTTGGTCTCGTTCTGGCTTTTATTCGCTGTACAGACGGGGAGAAGAGATGGTTTTAAAACGTGTACGCGTGTGTGTGTGTGTGTGTGTGCAGCTCTGATCGCTCTGCTGCGTGACGGAGAGAGTCTGGAGGATCTGATGAAACTTTCCCCCGAGGAGCTGCTGCTGCGTTGGGCCAACTACCACCTGGAGGAGGCCGGCTGCGGCAAGATCAACAACTTCAGCTCCGACATCAAGGTGAAAACCGACCTTTGTCTTTCATTTAGATGTTAAACTGTGGAGCAGAACACGGATAAATCTGCTCCAGGCACCAGTTGTGTTCCAGTTATGAAATAATCACGTCCTCGCATTTATTAAACCAGTTTATTCCTGAATAAAGTAAATCTTTAAAATGTGTTGCAAGAGGAAAAGGATGCACCAATATTTGGCCTGAAGCTCATCAGCTGGTTGGACATGATGGAAATGTGACCGTTCTTAGTTTTATGCATTAATGTGATGAAGATGAACTTCAGTGTTGGTTGGATTGTAAAAAAGTCTGTTAAATGATTAATTTAGCAGCAGTTTCCTTCATAAAGATATACTTTTAACACCCATGGACTGATATTTAGCTGTTTTACATTGTTAATACAACACTTATCTTTCATATCCAGATGTTGGTTGTACGTCAGCCTCTTTGAACTACTTTAGTTAGTTGGAGTTTTGCCTTTGTAGTGGCCATTTGTCCATAAAGAAACTAATTTAACTTAAACCAAACAAAATCAAAAGACCACTGATGCACCATGGGGGATGTGGTTTAACGCAGGCAAAAGAAGATGAATGTCCAAAAATGAATTCTTGCGTTTTTCTGATTATTTATTTCCAAAACAATAAAACAAACAAAAGAACAAAGAAAACCTGCTGCTCTCCCTTTCCCTGGTAAAAACCATCGGCCCACCCCGGTGCATGCTGGTACTCCAGGTGCCCAGTGTGACCCAATTAGCAAAATATTCAAAACAAATAACTAAAAGAATATTAGCAAGAAAAAATCTAATCTAAATAAAGCACTGAAATTAATCAAATAAAGATACTCATAATTAGCAAATTAAATTTACAACTAGAACCAAAAAACAAAAGCTAACTCTACAAATAGCTCCTACAGCCTTAAAAAAGGAAAATAAAGTGCTAGTTAGAACTTTTTTTATTAGCTTAAAAACCGCCGTACCTTTCCTTGTTAAACGTTGATCTGTTGTTGTTTTAATAAGAAATTAAAAATGTTAAGCAAAGACATCTAACAGCCTTTCGAAGGTAAAAAGGACTGCAGAGTGATGTTGTTTTCTTAGATTCTCTAACCTGATTGTTGCAGGACTCCAAGTCGTACTACAACATCCTGAACCAAGTGGCACCCAAAGGAGACGAGGAGGGAATTCCCGCCATCGCCATCGACATGTCCGGAGTCAGGGTGAGACGTGGCAGCAGTTTGTTTGCTCCATCTTTAAATATCTGGGGTGGGGTTCCTGACGCCGTGCTGGTCTCTCTGCAGGAGAAAGACGACCTACAGAGGGCCGAGTGCATGCTGGACCAGGCCGACCGGCTCGGCTGCAGGCAGTTCGTCATGCCCGCAGACGTCGTCCGCGGCAACCCGAAGCTCAACTTGGCTTTTGTTGCCAATTTGTTCAACAAGTACCCGGCTCTGAAGAAGCCGGAGAACCAGGACATCGACTGGAGCTCCATCGAAGGCGAGTTTAGTTCAGCCGCCGGTTTCTGGCTGCCTTCCCCGCCCGGAGACTCTCACCATCTGTTCCATCTGCAGGTGAAACCAGGGAGGAGAGGACCTTCAGGAACTGGATGAACTCACTGGGCGTCAACCCTCGTGTCAACCACCTCTACGCGTGAGTTTTCTGATCAGTCCTGATAATCACATCGCCACCAAACAGCGAGTCCCGATTGCATTAAAGAGACGTGCGTGTTGCAGAGACATCGATGACGCCCTGGTGATCTTCCAGCTGTACGAGAAGATCAAAGTGCCGGTGGACTGGGACAAGGTCAACAAGCCTCCCTACTCCAAACTCGGTAGCAACATGAAGAAGGTACGACGGCCCGTTGGGTCCATTAAAAGCAATAAGTTCTAACGCGTTCGTCACGAAGAACTGATGCTAATAAAGTTAACATATAAAAGAAGCCGAGTGAAGCTGACACCCCACCCACGTGAAAAATTCAAGGAAACAGATTGATCGGTTTGTGCTGGTTTGGTTTCTGAGATATTAAAGATTATTTTTTAGGTCATCCAAAGGTCACCACCCCCCCCCATCTAGCTCCAAAACAAACCAGAGTGGTCTACTTTTTTAGTGCTCCGTTTGTGCTGCTTTCGTCTCCGAGTTACTTTCAGTTGGTCTCATGATCTCACTATATTGATCAGGGGGCTGCAGGTTGTAGTCGTTCTGTTTGGTCCCAGTCAGTTCTTTTCTCCAATTCAGTCGGTGGGAAGTTGTCGGATATGTTGCTAACGCAGGAGAGAACAGAAGCTAAGTCTGTTTTTTAAAATCTCTTTCTGCAAATAACAGTGACATTAGCCTGATAATGAAGTTATATGTATTTTTTTTTATTTAGTTTATTGATGGTTGGCAAGGAAATTGGTGCATTACCGTCACCGAATGTCACTCACGGGTTAAATGTGTTCATTCTGTTCTCTCCTGCGTTAGCAACATATCCGACAACTTCCCACCGACTGAATATTAGAAAAGAACTGACTGAAACAAAACAGAACGACTACAACCTGCAGCCCCCTGATCAATATAGTGAGATCATGTGACCAACTGAAAGTAAAACGTAACTCAGAGACGAAAGCAGCACTAACCGATCAATCTGTTTCCTTGAATTTTTCACGTGGGTTAGGGTGTCAGCTTCACTCAGCTTATAAAAGACCAACGTGAGCGTCGGTAAAAGTCTGTTGTTGCTCTGTGTTCCAGCTGGAGAACTGTAACTACGCCGTGGAGTTGGGCAAAAACGAGGCCAAGTTTTCTCTGGTTGGCATCGCGGGTCAGGACCTGAACGCGGGGAACCGAAAACTCACGCTCGCTCTGCTCTGGCAGCTCATGAGGAGGTGACTCACATCATTCCCGTCTTTAAACTAGAGTCTTAAATGCTGAGTCAGCTTCAGAGGAGGAGCTGTTTTATACCGGCCGACGAAGTGGAATTTAAATGTAGTTTGTTTCCGTGGCAACTGTAGCTTTTACTGTCCTTTCTGGTCATTCTTTGGCCGCAGTTGATTCATTAATGTCTTATAAAGTCTTAATTAGTTTGTCCAGCTGAGTGACTGACTGCTCTTCGTGTACCTTCGGAGACGAACCTTACATCTTGTACTCGTCCTCCCTCAGGTACACGCTGAACATCCTGGAGGATCTGGGAGAAGGACAGAAAGTGGTCGATGACACGATTGTGTCCTGGGTTAACGGCACTCTCACAAATGCTGAAAAACGCCCCATCTCCAGCTTTAAGGTAACACACACATTACGTCACCTCCTCTGAAGTGAATTTAAAATGACGACGAGGATCCACAGCAGCGTCACATTAAATCCTCAACACTTTGTGACTTTTGAGGTTTTAAAAAGGATTAAAAAGTTTATTCTTATGTTGATTTTAAACGCCCAGTTTAAGAAGTTATTGATCTAGCTTCTGTTTGTTATTTTAAGCAAATGAATTCAAATCAAAACAACTTGTTGACATTAAATATCATTTGTAAACATTTTCTTACCCCCTGCTGCGTCCTGTGAGCCGAGTTCCAGCTGAGTTTTGGTGCTGATGAAGGTAGTCCGGCTAGTTGGCTGGGGTTTAAAAAATAAAGCGTTTTGCTTCTCAAAACAATATGCGTTCAAAAGAGTAATACATTTGCATCACAAAATCGTTCTCCAGGAAAAAGTCAGAGCTCACAATTGCTTGGCCCTATTTTCTCTCCCTTCGTATCACTGCCTGCTGCGCCTGTTACGGTGTTTGCTGCTCGGTCTGCACTTCGGTTTAAGCTTTTAAATATTAGATATCCTACTTTTGGGGACCTTCAGCCATTTTTGTTAGAAAATGTAAGACTTAATACGACGTCTGTACTTAAACCGAAGGCTCGTGTTTGTGTAGGATATGTCGATCAGCAGCAGCATGCCGGTTCTGGACCTGATCGACGCCATCCAGCCCGGATCAATCAGATACGACCTGGTGAAGGCCGACGACCTGACGGAGGAGGAGAAGCTCAACAACGCAAAGTACGTCCTGAAACGCATTCCTTCCACGTTTCTTCACAGTTTTGTGGCCGTTGTTGATAAAATCCTGAGAAGCGGAACTCTGATGGTCGCCGTGTCATTAGGTACGCCATCTCCATGGCGAGGAAGATCGGCGCCCGGGTGTACGCGCTCCCCGAGGACCTGGTGGAGGTCAAACCCAAGATGGTGATGACGGTGTTCGCCTGCCTCATGGCGCGCGGCATGAAGAGAGCATAAAGAGCACGATGGAGCCCACGAGCTGCCGGTGAAAACCGGCTGAAGCTTTCCCAGAGAAGACGCCGGATGTTCGACACGCTGCCGAAAACATTCCACAACTATCGTGTCTGTTACATTTCTCTATAATCTTTAAAATAATGGAGTTTTAAGTCTTAAATGTTTCTGTTGAAAAAGTTAGAATTATGTGGAATAACAATATGTTGAATTAAATCAGAATCAATACAAGTTTAAAGTCAGATTAAAACTGATTTTTATCTTCATCATTTTAAGATTAAATTTCTGAAAGCTGATCAGACGTTAAAGTTATATATCGCCGTTTTGATTTTCAGCTTCTGTTTAATTCCACTAAATCTGAACTCTGGTCACCCTTCGTTGCTCTTTAAATGTGAAGCAGCATCGATGCGGGTTAATCATGAAAAGTCTCAGGTGGACTCACCGGAGCAGTTTTACTTGCTAACAGATGATCCAAATCAAAGATATACTCAAATGTACACGACAAATAAACGGGTTTTTGTATTAAAATGTTGGCGTTGTTTCATTGTTTAACCCTGAAGCCTCAAATTTACTGACATCAGCTTAAAGAAGCAACAATCGAACCACCTGATGTTGAGTTGGGTTTATTCTGTTTGTTGGTTGGAAACAAACTGTTCCATAAAAACCACCCTGGAGTGACGCCGGTCGCACAAACTGGTTATTCAATCATTTTCTGCAGTTCTTTTTACTTTGGACCTTTTCTCACCAGCATCTTGTGCTCTTTTTGTTGCCCTAACATAATTAAATCCGTCACTTCTGACAGAGTCAGTGACTTACCGCTGCGTTGAAGACGCTCGGATCTTTTGTCTGCGCAGATGTCGGGCGCAGACCTTCATACGGTTTAGTGTTTGTGGAGCTGATGAACAAAATGTGCACAAATCTCACCTGAAGAAATGACTGAAAACAATAGAGTCTTAATTAAACAACCCGTTTAATGAATTAAATTCAAAAGTTTCGAAGCAGAAAAAAAAACCTAAAATTCTTTTTTCAAAACTTTTGACAAAGTTCAGAGGCAGAGCAGCGAGTCAAAGTCACGTATTTACAGTCTTCACTGCGCTCCGAGTGAGCTGCACCAGTCCGCTGTCCAAACATTTTAAAGTCCCCTCGTCCGCTCGTGGATGCGCGGCGTCTTTATTTGGCGGGTTTGGCCTCGGCGGGGTTCTCGCCGGTGTCCAGCGTCTTCAGGAGGCGGAAGAGGCCGGCGGCTTCGCGGATGCGGCTGAACTCGATGCAAAAGGCTTGAACCTCGATGAAGAGGTCCTGAACATTGATGATCTTGTTTCGGATCAGCGACTGGAGGAAGACGCAGACCAGTCGGACCAGCCGATTCTGTTAGAAAGAGACAGCGTTCATACTCGGTTATACGGTGACATCTGCTGCTGTGGCGGAGGGGGGGCCAACCTTTTCTGACCTCATCTACAGTTAAAGGAGAATTCCGGCCATTTAATAAACATATCCCATCTGTTGGAAGTTGGCCAAAGGGAAAACCACGAGAAAATTTCATGCAAAGTTTTCCAATTGTGCTGATTTCCATGAAAGCGGGCTCTATCGGGCAAGCTTTTAACCTTTCCTGAGGCTCTTAACGTGTATCAAAATACTTTTTACCGAATTGGCCGTGGTGTCAGTAGCAATACAATTCAACCCAGGGGCTAACCATACCGTTAGCTAGCACAGACATGATACATTTGGACATGAATAATGGGCGAAGGTGCGCTCCTTCCAGCAGTCATGTGACACGTCATGACATCACGGCGAAAATGGGTGTTGAAACGAGTCAGCTGTTCGATAGGAAACAATAACAAACATGGCAATGTGTAGTTCGGTTCCCGAGGGTCGTTTTTGGTGGACAAAAAGACAATTTTGGAATACTATATATATATATATATATATATATATACACACACACACACACACACACACACATATACTATATTGTATGACTTCGGCGATTAATTTGTGCGCACGCCTGTGGAACACGGAAGCTGAGAGAGGTAGGTGCGCTGTTTTTGAAATCTCAAAATGTTTCATGTCTGTGCTAGCTAACGGTATGGTTAGCCCCTGGGTTGAATAGTATTGCTACTGACGCCACGGCCAATTCGGTCAAAAGTATTTTGATACACGTTAAGAGCCTCAGGAAAGGTTAAAAGCTTGTCCGATAGAGCCCGCTTTCATGGAAATCAGTGCAATTGGAAAACTTTCTCGCGGTTTTCCCTTTGGCCAACTTCCCTGGGTCTCCAACAGATGGGATATGTTTGTTAAATGGCCGGAATGCTCCTTTAAAACAGCTGAAACCCCCTTTGACCAAAACGCCCGCGTATGTGTTGCCCTGAAATGATTGTCACGGTAATTCGGTCGTTGTGTACCTGCATGTACTTGTCTTTAATCTGCTCGCAGGTGGAGATGCAGTTGGAGATGTAGAGGTGGATGAACTCTGGAGGCAGGTCCACAGCTGTGGTCAACCTGAGGGAGCAGAGAGAGAACAGAAAGCAGTTTACATGAAGCTAAATCCACCCTGTAATGATTAAGAACAAGATAAAAGCAGAACAGCTGAAGCTTTACTGTTTTTAGTCTGAACTTTGGAGCACAACACCTTCGGCCATTTGAGTCAGGCTGACTTTGGTGCGTTTCGGTGAGAAACAGCTGCAATATGAAGGTGAACAGCGAGTCCGTCTCCAGCCTGTCGTGTATGTTATGGGACTTTTGATCTGTGTATTTTAAAAATGCAGCTTCGCTGGACTCAAAATCCAGGATCTCCTACCCTACCTTTAATCAACCCTCGAACTTTTCCTTTATCAGCGTTTTAATGACATCCAAGACGGAGCCGACAGAGATCTGAATCTGTCCAGGAAGCCTGCAGTCCCAGATGAGTTGGTCTGTGGTCCCAGGCATCATCAGAGCCCTTTTCACCGGGGACATGTGCCCGTATGGAGCAGCTGTGCTCCAGTGGAAATTCAGACTACAGAAAAATGCACGGCGCAGCAGAGCGGACAAGCTAACTACGCATCTGTACACGTGGCGCTGCGCATCACGGATCCCAAGCAGGAGCGAGAATATACGAGAGACTCGTCCCCGTGCCGTTTCTAACAGCATCGATAATAAAGTAAGCAGCAAAATTCCCGCTCAGAGACGGCGGTGACGGACAGTTTAACGCGGACTCTGGCTCCAGCTGCAGACCTAAAAATAAAAAAAAAAAGCCCCGCCCCTCACCTGTTGACAACCTCCATGGAGTGTAGCGACATGTCCATGTTGACCAGCACTGAGAAGTATTCTGTGATCTGGCTGCTTTGCATCAGCTTCAGCAGCATCTCGATGGCCACCAGCGGGTTGTTCTCCACCAGGTCGGGCAGCTTGGCCGGCGACAGGCCGATGTGATAAACCAGCTTTGGGTCCCGTTCCAGCTCGGCCAGCAGCTGAAGACACGGAACAAACAGATACTCAGAACACGGGACGGATTCATACACAAATAAAATCTGCAGACTTTAAACTTTCCTTTGTAATATAGTTTTTTTTAGGTGGAGTAAAGCTGCTTTAATCCTGAGATGTTTCACAGGAACTGGATGGACGTCTCAGAGCTAACAGGCTAACAGGCTAACCCACCTGTGACTGCTGCTGGGCGGACAGCGGGCTCTTGAAGGCCTTGGACATGATGCGTTTGATCTCCACGCCGGTGCTGTTCTTCACGCACATGGAGCGATCCCACCGGATGCCGTGGTCCGGCTCCGTGGGGTTCAGCCACGCCAGCTCGTCCTCGCACGCGTGCAGAGGAGGCGGCGGCCGGATGAACTCGGGGCGGAAGTGGCCTGAGGAGGAAACAAGGTGGACGGACTTTGTGAGCTTAACGGCACCACGACCAGGCCCTGGGTCCCAATTACGGTAACCACGGCAACATTCAAATTAACCACAAAAGGCGTCTTCTGTTCTGTTCTGAGCAGTCGGTGAATTAACGTGCGCTGTGGACACTTCAGGGGATTAATAAAAACCTCAAACTTCTCCTGGAGGAAGCAGTTAGCTGGTCGTGTTTACGTGCACTTTGGTTTCTAACCAACTTTTTAGGTTTAAAGGTTTAAATCCTGAGGTGACGCGTTTTACTACAACGAAAGGCGTCTCTTTAACCCGAAAACAACCTCAGAAATGCTTACTCTCCAGCGGGGGGCGCGGCCCTGTGACCAGTGACTCTATGATCTGGTTGGCCACGGAGCTGTCGAAGCCCGAGTTGGAGGAGTCTGGATCGGGGTCGTTCAGGATGCTGGGGAAGCTGGGTTTACTCTGAGTGGGCAGCTCCGACTGACGCTCTGGAAGACAAAGATTAGGATGCAGCTTAGTCCACACTAATTATTCTCAACACATATATACAAACACCTGAACAATGACTAAGACTGTCAGCTGTATGAAACCAGGAAATAAACGCTGCTCTGAATTACTCGTGTTGTTCTTTGTGCTCTGCGTCACATCATAAATACGCTCGACACCTCAAAGCGAATTCATCAGAAATATTATTCTGCGGTTAGGACCTTTAAAACTCACATCACTCTACATCCAGCAGCAGGTCAGGAGCCTGTGGCTAAAACTGAGGGACACTTATCCTCTTAACTGCTCCAAGGTTTCCAGGAAAAAAAAGAAAATTAAGTTACGTTTCTTCTAGAGACGTCCCAATTCGATCCCAGGAACTGCAGACCCGGATAAAGGTGTTTTTTTATTGATCGTTATGGGGTCACCGAGTACACCGCAACCCAGACATCACAGCAGCACTCAGCGGGAGGTAATTATCAGAATCAGAATAGGTTTTATTGCCAAGTAATTTGTACATCACGAGGAATTTGGCCTGGTCCGTTTGGTGCCATAAGAACAAAACAAAAAATAGAATAATAATAGAATAAAGTAATAAATGTAAAAAATATGTGCAAAGTATTTGTAAGAAGAGTGCGTTAATGTAACGCACTCTGTAATGACCACCAGAGCATAAAGCTAATCCGGAGTCAAATTAAGTCACCGCCGCATCGGGCGTTACTGTGACTGCAGCAGCTCAGGCTTGAGTTGAAAGTGAAACCTTCGTGTTATTTTTCTGTGGACATTTCTTTAAGAATTAATTGGCCTTTTTTTTTTTTAAACATGTTTACAGAAATAAAAACATAAGGAACAGCATGAACAAAGCTTTCTTTTACTTATTATATTAAAGAGCTACTGAGGCATATCAAGCACAGACGTGGCACTAATTTCAAGAACTTTAAGGTACTTATTGTCAGTAGTGTGTAGTGGAAGAATGTTTAAAGGGATAATCCGGAGTAAAATGCACTTTAGATCAATTTACGGGATGTTGGGAGTACAAACGTTGAGTTGACATCAAAATCATGTCATTCGGATGTGTTTGAGAATTTCGATTTGACCGTTTTTAGCCAAAAGTCGTTAGCCTGGAAGTGATGAGGGCATATCGTTTCGCCGCTACAAAACGCTATTTTTATACCTCTTCTACAGCTCCAAACAACATAACACTTACGTGGTAGTGAGTAGAGGGTCCCTAAAGCCAAACCGAAGTGTCCCGAGGTCTTCATGTGGTCGGATATAGAGTCCAGAATGAATTTAATCAAGCCAGTACCTGCTCTCAATCAGAGCTCTTCCGTCAACATGAGGCTATCTCACGCGAGACGTCACGTGACATTTCAAAATCCCAACCTGTTAGTAAGCTAGGCTTTGATGTTGCATACAACTTCATTTCACTTTCGAAAGAAATACTGGACTATGTTTGTAAACAGAACGGCAACGAAATTGTGAATTTCCAGAGTGGGTTACTCCACACTCGGCAATCAACTACGGACTCACGTGACGTGATGTTGCGCGTGAGATAGCCTCCTGTTGACGGAAGAGGCTCTGATTGAGAGCAGGTACTGGCTTGATTAAATTCATTCTGGACTCTCTATCCGACCACGAAGACCTCGGGACACTTCGGTTTGGCTTTAGGGACCCTCTACTCACTACCACGTAAGTGTTATGTTGTTTGGAGCTGTAGAAGAGGTATAAAAATAGCTTTTTGTAGCGGCGAAACGATTTGCCCCCGTCACTTCCAGGCTAACGACTTTTGGCTAAAAACGGTCAAATCGAAATTCTCAAAACACATCCGAATGACATGATTTTGATGTCAACTCAACGTTTGTACTCCCAATCATCCCGTAAATTGATTTTACTCCGGATTATCCCTTTAAATAATTTTAGTTTGTACCCCACGGAAACTCATCTTACCCCTACTTGGTTTGAGCATGTTCCAAAAGAACATGTTTATTTCAATCTTTGGATCAAATTATCCAAAAAGATTTACACGACCCCTCTTGATCCGTCCAACCTGAACGATGTGTGGACATGAGACATATTTAATCTGATTAAAGGTGGACCGTGTAAATGCAGCCCGTGACTCTTTTTGGTGTGTACCGACCTGCCAAAGCTAGCTGCAGCCCACTGATGTCTATAGACTGGGGCATGTTGCCCACATCCATGCAGGACACCTGTCTGGGGGTCTTCTTGAAGAGATCTCTGGGCGGTGCCAACATCAGCTGAGACAGGAAGAATTTCTCCGGCTGGGTGATGGGAGGCAGGAATCCTAAACACAGAGGAGACGAGGATGAGGGAGTCTGAACAGAGAGAGTGGACACTGAGGAGGAGATTTGCAATGTTAAGAGCATCTTTCTGTGTTTCTGAGTTGCTTGAGAAGATGGTACTTATTTATTTTGTTGTAGTTTCAATCAACATTGATAGCATGGGGCAGGGGCGATTTTAGGATCTGGTCTTTAGGGGTGCCCAGCCCCCAGTGCCCACAGAGGCACATTACTTCTCACCAATTGAGGCGAACTAGTACATTTATAAATTTTGGAGCCGTATTAGTTTTGCTTTGAGTAGTGTTTTCCCCTACAACATTTAATTTTGACCTCTTCATTTCAAAAGACTGCAGCTTGACAGGGATAACAGAGAGCCTGAGACAAATATTGAAGATAACTCAACATTTATTTTGGGAGTAAAGAATTAAAACCAAAACAAATGCTAGAAAATAAATAAAATGGTCACTAAAATAATGCATCCTTGAGCAAAAAAAAAAAAAAAAAAAAAAAGTGTTTTTGCATAATATAATATTTTAAAAATGTGCTGAGCCAGGGGGTGTCGAGCTGTCTCACGGTGGTGCCTTGGCACCACTAAAAATACCCTAGCCTCGCCCCTGGCATGGGGCAAGAAAAATGGTTCATTTACAGGTAAATTAAGACACTAAATATGCTACTTATTTAAACTAAAACTGTATCATAACTAAAACCCAAGATGCCGTCTATCATTTCCAGGCGGTAAGAGTCATTTCCAGGTGGTAAGAGACCTACCGGACAGCACCTTCTCCGGCTCCTCCCCGGCAGGTGAGGGGTTCAACAGGTGGGCGAACACGGCGGCGAACGGGTTCGCGGCCAGCGGCTCGGTGCGGTACATCTCCCAGAGGAGGTAGAGGGCGGTGAGCCGCTGCGGGGAGCTGGGCAGCAGGTCCGGCTGCTGGAGGAGCATGACCAGCACCGAGCCCACTCTGAAGTGCTCCGCTTTTCCGAAGTAATGATGGAAGTGAGTGGAGAGGCTCTCAAAGGTGTTGGTGCAGGCCTCCTCAGAGATGATGCTCAGCAGGTTGGACAGTTCCTTTGGAGCGAGGCTCATGGTCTCTGCACCCGGATCCGTTCAGCTTGAGCGAATTTCGGTGCCGTTTATTATAACAGCGTATTTTCCCAGTTGATATAGTAAATCTACTATTCTCCGTGACTAACCCGATTAATCCATCTTTGAAGCAGAAATGCAAAGAACTACAGTCTGAAAGTCATCACACGAGTGTTAGCACCCTGCGGGCTAGCTTAGCTCGCATAGCAACGCTAACTGACAAAAAAGCGGCGGAGTTATGGCAAAACTCAGCATTCTGCCAAACTAAATCCACAAAGAGCGATTCAGTGGCCACAAAGCAGTCTTACAAAGAAGAGCAAATCCAAACTGAATGAAATATCAAAGTCCGTTTAAGTGTTTTCCCGACTGTTAAATAGAAGTCCTGGCGTAGTGAATCAGCCGTTTAAATTTCAGATTTGACCCTCACGGTGAGGTGCATCATGGGTGATGTAGTTTCGTGCGACAGGGTTAAACTTCCGACCCTTAAGTTAAAAAACTCACACTAACTCTTTATTGATAATTTTAATATACTCTTTATTGATAAATTCGTTTAGTTTCAATATATCCGACTTATAAACTGCTAAAACTCTATCTTCAAATTAAAACAGAGCGGAATGTAGTTTGGCTCCGGTAGCTAAGTTATCCTTTTACCCATAAGCACTTGCGATATCATTTCCTGTGTTTTGCTCTTTCATCATAAATGCAAAAAGGTTCACTAATTAATAATTGTTGAATGTGGATTAATTTAAAAAGACATTTCCAACACAATGTAAACACGATAAACACAACAAAACATTAGTTCTGTATAAACTGCAGGGATTGTATATATTTTATAGTCCACTGAACACCTATTTATTCATCTTAGGAGTTTTGTCGGTTATCCCGTTTGCCTTTTTTTTCTGTGTTGGAGTTTTGCATGGATTGTACATGTTGAGAACAAAAGGTGGACATTTTAAATACAAACTGCTTGACTGTTGAATCAGCTTTCACAGCTTTCATTTTATATTTAATTCATCTCTAGTCGGCCATCTGTAAAATAGCCAGTAGAGGCAGCGTTATACCAATAAAGTCTGATTAAGAACACATTAACATATATATTATATGACATGGCATACGTGTTCAACATAGTGTATTCTGGTGCTGAACAGCATGCTGATTTTATCTGTTGCAAGCCTGAGTTACTTGTTAAACACATGATTTATTTTCTAAATTTTGTTTTGCACAAAACGTACAAGAAATGCTGAAAATGATTTGAATTCAGTTGCATGTTTGATCCCAGGATGTAGCCCGCCTCCTGCTTGCTGGCAGCTGGATGGATGTATGTTCTGAGTCTTTAATCTCTTCTAAAAGTACATTCTGCTTCAGATAAACAAGACAGATAAGACAGACAGGCTGTTAAAACATTTATTTTAGTAATTTCACTATTCGTCTTTCTTACAAAAAAATGGGCTTTCAGCTGTGATTCATTTTGGAAAACAGAAAGCTTCTCCGGACACAATGTTCCACCAGAAACACTCTGGTTGGTGTCAGTTTGACCTGTACCTGTTCAATATCTCTCAAAAACATCAAATTATCTTCAATCAAGTAAGAAAGAAAATCTAAAAAATGGATTTTCCATGAAACACCTGTTTAAAGAAACATTTTGTGTTGAGATACAATCTGAACTGACAGCTTAATGAGTTTATGTTGTGACTTCAGTGAAGCTTTCTTTAAGAAACGTGCGCACACGGAGGAGGATGAAGCGGATTCTCAAAGAACACCGGCCTCGGAGAAGCCGCCTGCGTCACTTCACAGATCATTTCTCAGTCCACACTTTTTAAAGGGATCGTTGCAGGCAAACAAAAAACAGAGTATGCCAAAACATTAAGGAGCCAAACAGATCTGATGATCAGGAATTCATCTGTAACGCCCGTCACAAGTCGAATCAAAGACTTTGCTGCCCACAAGTAATTTAGGTTAAAATGTGTACTTTTGTGATTGTAAAATCTCAGTGCTTATAATCATGAAAATCCTATCAAAATAAAATGACATTATATATTTACAGTAATCTTATACAAACAATTTATTATTAAAAAACTAACAGGCTTACTGACAATATAAATAACTATTAATTGCAGCTCTTTAGCAAATCATTTCAGAGACAAAGTCCATATAAACTGGTTCATAACGAAGCTCTGGGAACCGTCTGCGGTACAGCGGAAAATATTGATTTTCTCCTTTTTTAATCATCCCAAGAAGATGATTCAAGATGAAATAAATCAAGAATTTCTGGCACACAATCTGGCATACTCTGGTTATTGTTGCCTCTTAAAAAAACACTGCACAAGGACACACTGTTTTCAGGTCCACGCTCACTTCAAGGGAAAGTTTGGTTCATACTGATTCACACACACTCACGTCGGCATACGCATCACTACACACTCACACACATATGGCACGGAAATATCCACCCCTCCATCTCTGAGATGGTACAAAGTCCAAGCGTGCAGGACTTCTGTTAAAGGGCCATTACAACCAAAAACTGTACAAGAACATCAAACCTCCAGCTGATCAAACAGACGGCATAAAGCAAGTTGGTAAAACAATAAAAAAAAAAAGAAGATATAAACACAATTACTATGAAAACATGGCGAATAAACGTGTCAGTTATATATCAGGCATGCAGGCAAACACAATGTAAACTTTGAAAAACTGACGATAGAATCTCCACCTGGCAACTTGTTCAGATCCGCCTCACGACAAGACAACAGGGCGACAAAAACCACAAAAAAAAACGAGGCTCAGAGGTCAGAACGGGGAACGTTAAGAGAGAAAGTTTTGTTTCTGTGCAGGATGCCCTGAAATGATCAATATTTCACCAGAGAGTAGATTGTGTTCTGATCAGTTTGAATCCAAACGGTTTCATATAAAGTAAGTGTATCGTTACAGCTTCTTTTTCCATAACGCACAGTAAATGAGCCGCCTTCTGCATCTAAAAATCACAATAAAGTAGCAACTGTTTAGCTGAATGAAAGATAAAGCTGAGGCAGCCCCAAAGCCGCCTGAAGCATCACAAAAACACAACAGAGACGCAAACTCTGTGCTTTTATGTTTTTACAGCCAATTCAAAAAGCCGTTTCTTCCACTGAAATATTTTTTTCTCAACAGCAAAACAAGTTAAAACTTAATCATAACGAAAGCTTCTGCAGTGAACCGCTTGCAGACAACACGGTTTAGTTCATAGAAAACAACACCTCGAGAGCAGATCTGCTCCACGATGCGTGCTTCCATTTGATTTTATTAGCTTTCTCGTTGAATTCAGTGCTTCAAACAATGAGTGTTGACCTGATGACTCAAGTGGATGGGATTTAAGGTCACTGAAGTCTGCTGGATTTATCTTCTAGGAACCATAAAGTGTTGATTTCAGTTTACACAGAGCTGCTATTATCCAAGATCAAATATTAAACTTAACTAATAAATAGATCAAATCTGTATTTAAAATCAGTTCAGACTCAGGATCTGTGTTCAAATTCAGTGGCTCAAATAGTGATGCCACAACATCCAAACTGAAAAGTTACCATCAGACCTTCACTGATTTCCACTTAACTGCAGTTCTGCTGAAGTCTGACTAAGCTTTAGAGTCTTAATTAAACATCCGTTCGAGTTTATCTCCCAGAGTTTTACTTCACTGACAGAAAAATAAAATAAAGGAGGGTTAAATGATGGTTAAAACTAAAACATCAGGAGCTGATCCATTTCCTCCTGTTAACCAAAAAGAAAAATCAACCTAAACACAGATATTTGTTTTCCTATGATTATTGATCATTTTTATTCTATGACAGAAGATGTTTAAGTTCAGTTGATGGTGAGAAATCTTGTTTTTACAGCTCTTTCCATAAAAGACAAACTTATCTTTTTTACTCCCTTTACAGGCTTTCAGTAGAGCTTACTGTACAGAAATGTTATATTTATTTTTAGAAAACAATAGAAACTACTTTGATTCATGTTTTACTTCATATGTTCTAGGACAGTTTTTTGTAAAGTGATCTAAAATGAGATAAGATGGATAGCTGCTGTTTATCTATGTAGTTTTTCTTTTGTCTTATCCGAGACATTTTTATTCTGTATTTGTTTACATTTCCATAAACTGGAAACATCACTTAGTGCTGACTTAGCTATTAGCAGTGCTCTCATAAGTGCACATCACTGGTTTCTTCTGGCACTAAGGAACACGTGCAAATGATTTAAGTGCATTAAAGAACATTTGATCTGCGTCTGCCCCCCTATGGAGTCAGAGAAATAACAGACACCCTAACAGGTGTTTAAATTTGATACTTTTCATTTTCAAAAGAGTTTCTTTGTTGTTCTCGTTGGACTTGCCGCACTTACAGCTGATTCAATCAACTGTTCGGGTGCTTTTTAAGTATTTTTACTAAATAAAGTAAAGCTGACTATTATAAACAGGCTTCTGACCAATTTAAAATGGCAGAAGAGATGTGAAAAAAGAAAATAAAAACACCTGCGTGTGTGGCGACAAACAGAGCTTTTTTTCTTATTAGTGTTGTAGAAAAGGAACAGGAAAAAAAGAGCTTTCCAGGAATGCTGTTGTATCACTAGCAAAACAGATGGTGGCAGTAACACCACATTTCATTATTTAGTTGATTAAATCGGGAAGAGGAAAAAACAACAGCTGATCAAACTCATCGGCAGCTAAAACAAACGGTGTGTTTGCATGTTATCTTTGCACGAAAACAGCATTTTGGCTAAATGTAAACTTGGTATGAAATACCTACGATACCTCTCAAGTCTTCCAACAAGAGAAGTGCAGTGCACAAAACACAATCTGGGATGTCAAAGTGATGATTTACTTGCTTGTAAATGGTTGGTCTGAATCTAAAAGAGAAATATAGAAAAAGGAATCCGAGGATCTGAAATTGGGATTGAAGCCCAACGGTAAAACACAGAAAAGAGTTTTTCCTCAGTCAGTGTAGTGCATGATGGACTCAACGTAATTTCCAGGGAAGAGGCCGGTGGTGGCTTGCATCACTCCTTCAAACCATCCGTCCTCGTTCTTCTTGATGACGTAAATGATCGCTCCTTCCTGAAACGACAACTCGTCCTCCTTGTCTGCAGCGTAGTCGTAGATGGCCACCACTAGAAGGTGACAAACACAATCAGCCACATTGACGCTGCATTAGTAGACAGGTTTATGGACTAAATTCATCTACAATCCACTGAGAATTAAACAAGAAGAGAACAATGGCATTTATTAAAAGGTGTGTTATATGACATCATCACGTGCTACAGATATATATGAAGCTACTGTTAACATAATACCTCGAATGTTGCAGTCAGAAAAAGACAGAAAACAGTACAGACTGCTGATAACTCAGGACACTCGTGCACCTTTCTCCAGGTAGTTTCTGGGCGCCCACGGCGGGTCTTCTTCAGCATACGGATCGCTGTACTCCACTACTGCAGAGTCTTCTTCACTATGCCCGTCCTCCATCGGCTGTGGGGTGGGGAGAGGCTCAGCAGGCCCTGATTGGCTCTCTGTGGATGGATGGGGGGGTGCAGGGGTGTCTGAAACTAGAGATGGGTAGATTTTACAATCAGAATGGAACCAGGAGGCAAAAACAAGCATCAAACACAGACGAGCTGTTGTTCAACACGTTTCTGCAAAGCATGAATGAAAACAGCTCCACAATATGAGCAAAAATAAAACTTGGAAGCAAAGTTGTACTTACTGGACTCCTGAACTCGAGCGACAAAACCCATCAGAGGAAGCTGAGGGGTGAACTGGAGGAGGGAGGGGGGTGGAGGGGAGGCTGCAGACAAACAAAGTGGGAGTTAGTTTTATCTCGTAGGCTTTTATCAAACTGTGGGCAGGTTTTACTGCAGGCACATCGTGTTTTACACTGCATACCTGGGCTCTGGTTGTAGTAGGGACCGCCGTTAACATGGTTCTGCGATACGATTGGCTGACCGGTCACGGAGGGGGGTCGGCGGTACGGAAGTGACCCCCCTACCTGCGGGGCCTGCTGTCGAGGCTGAGGCCGGTTCATACTGTAGAACTGAGGGACGATAGGGCCTGACGCAGCAGAGAGGGACCGTGTCAGACATCTGAGATTTACTGATTCATCCGTTTAAACTGCCAACATTTCACAAATATTCTTGATAAATGGCAACACTTATTGCCATTTATTGTATTTGATTAAATATTGTATTTTATTTATTTATTTATTTATTTATTTATTTAATTTTATTTTATTTTGTAAATAATACAATCATTGTAAATATTAAAAAAAAAAATGTTGAGCTACTTGACGAATTTGAATTTCCCCCATTGGGGGATAAATAAAGTATTTTTCTATTCTATTCTGCAACTCAAACATTAGGAATGAAGAACTTTCAAGAAACAGCTGAAATCTTGAGTCAGAGGGAAAACACGAGACACGGTCGTGTGGACACCTTGTTTTGTGTATCGTTTCTGTCAGACAGACTGAGGCTCTCCTCCTTTCAAAACCAGAAAGGAGACTAAGCCAGAGAAACAAAGCAAGAGAGCAGGAGTCAGGGAGGTCGGAGAGACTCACCTTCAGCAGGTGATGAGGAGGAAGAGAGTGGAGGAGTAGGGGCGGGAGGAGGGAGAGAAGACAGCTCTGATTGGACCTCGGATGTGCCAGGGGAGGGGTTAGAAAGGGGAGAGGTGTTGGCGTTTGGTGCATTTGACTGTGATTCTGTTTGAGGAGGTGAGTCAGCGTGGTGTGAAGGTGAGTTTGGTGGCAGAGGTGCGTTAGGGTGGGTTAAGGTTGTGGTGGATGAAGAGGAGGAGAAGGAGGAAGGACTTGGGGAAGGAGAAGGGGAGGAGTTAGGAGCAGTGGAGGAAGAACTAGCTGGTCCAGCAGTCGGGGAGACTTCAGGAAGGAGAATAGGAAGGAATGTTAAAGGAGGGTGTGAGCGATAAAGAAAACCCCACACAGGTATTTCAACATCAAAACCAAAAAAAAATTAGTTGTTTAGTTTCTTACCAGGTTGATTTGAAAATGAGCCTAAACTTATACTACTATGACGTTTGTATTCTGAAAATAGAAAAATGACCAAGGAAGAAAAGAGGAAAGTACATTGAAATTAGAGAATAAAGAAGAAAAGAAAAGATACAAAGCTATTGAACTTCTACCATTATCCCATGGCGTTAAATCAGACTGGTTTTACCTCTAACAACACGACAGAGAAAAGAATATAAGAACACCGATTTCCAGTGATAAATGACTATAAGAAAGCTCAGGACATAGATGTGTGTGTCTCCTGTGCAGGTGTGTGTGTTCGTGTGTGTGTGTGTTTGCTACCTGGAAAAGTGGAGGGCGGCGAGGGCGTCGGCACGGCGATGGGAATGCCCACGCTGCCGCTGCCGCTGTTCTCTCTGCTGCTGCTCCGGCTGCTGCTGCTGGGATGGCTGCCTCCGCTGCTGCCGCTACACACACACACACACACACACACACACACACACACACACACACACACACAGAGCCCGATAATCAATATTCTGGATAGGAATGGGTTTCATTTTGGATCCAGTTCCAAATTTGCAAAATATCAGGACTTAAAAGTTAATTAAGCTCTGTGACTGAAGATTTTACTTTGTTCTCCACCGATAGTTTTTGCATCGTTTATAAAACCAGCTTAACATTTTAAGTCTGCAGATGACACGAATAACAGCAAAGTACTCACAATCTTTGAATATCTCCTCAACAACCTCGTTAAGGTAAGACCTCCTCTTCAGCAGTTTATTTACCTCCAGCTAGAGTTACGTGCACTACACATACAAACCATATATTCAACAGATTTTCACTACACAGTTAAGTAGAGAAAACACGAATTACCCTTGTTTATAAATGAAGCCTTACGACCCTTCGTTACAGCACAATGTCCTGGTTCAACTGTGGTATTTTCTCTTTTACAGTCAGTGTGGTGGATGTCTGGTAATTGGCCCTCGAATAACATTTAAATGACCAAAAATGTTTAAAAAAAAAGCTAAAAGAAGCTACAGACTTAATTATGTGTGATAAGTGAATTAAAGTCAGTTATTCTTGTACTTTGCTGTATAATCACAGCTGATCACACTTGGCTGGCTACAAACACCAGTTTGGAGAAGACAAATTGAGTAAATCTGCGATTCTGAACGACCCTGAACACGTCCACACAATCTGAAAAAAAAATCTTCCATTCTCTAACACCTTCACACAAATTAAACAGCAGTCTAGAGTTTTTAGAGGAGTAAAATACATGTCTAACACATTTCCACATTCATAAATCATAGATTTTTAAATGAAGGACATTACGAAAACAGCTTAAAAGCTATTTTTAGCAGTTTATTTTTTTAAGTGTGAAAGCGTTTCAAGAAGACTTTGGCTGGTCTAAGTTTCCCCTTATTCTGAACTAACCTCCTGGTCTAAGCAAGTTATTTCTGGCTTTAACAACAAACAGCCAGAAAAGGCTAAAAACTGGGAACAATGTTTTCTAAAAACTGAGGTGAGACATTTCTGACAGTTCAGAAAAGACACATAGAAACACATAAGAACAGCAAGGCAGGAGGGGAAAGGTTATCTCAGAGGCGAAGAAGAGATCAGAGGAAAAACAAACAGAAAATCAAGTGCCGGTAAAGACACAGCAGAGCAAAAAGGACAACGAAAGGCTTAAAATGTGATCTCAGAGGCTGGAGGCTCTAAAATGAGAGAAGCGAAGGCTGTGACTGGATGGGAAGGATTATCAAACTGAAGCAGAGCTGTAATATGATAACCGGGGTCTCAATAATCTGTTCATGTTCACTAAATAATGCACAATGAGATAGAAATCCTGTTAAAAAGCAGTAGTAGTGAAGCAGAATTACAAATCAGTCTGAATATCAGAATATTGCTCAATATGAGACTTTAAACTGTGCTTCTGCTTCTCAAATCGGTTAGAATCAAAACAAACTTCTATCTAAACGTCCTGATAACGAATACACATGTGTGGTGAGAATGCAGCATTGCTTTCATTTTAACCAATAAACTTAAATAGATCAAATAAAGCAAAAGAAAAGAAGAAAATTAATCCATGGATAAAAAGAAAATCGGTTAGTTGATGCAAGCAGAGCGTTAGCACAGCGAGTCCTCTGTGTTCTTTCAGCAGTGACAAAGCCACAGCTCAACTGTCCCTGCTGCAGCTTTTAGGAACTTTACAAACTAAATATCAGAAATTCAATCGTGTTTTAAGAGCCTGTTGAGAAATACATTTGGGCTCCTTATCATCTGTGTTACTAATATCGTCCCCTCCATGAGGTGGTTTTCTTTAGGGGAAAAAAACAAAACTGTTATATAAGGTTATATATACTGCAAAAACAACATCAAATGCTTTCCATATCAAGCAAAAATGATATCAACTGCTCGAAAGAACCACAGAGGAAGCACTGGGCAGCAGCAGAACTCGAGGAGCCAAAGCAGAGGTCAAACCAAGTTAATGATAACTCATGAGCAAAGATTTTGGGAAAAATATAATCAAATGTCGGCCTTTATCCAAATCACGGGCAGTGAAAATGTTCCTTTTTTATGTAAACAATCCACAGGTGTCTTGAGACAGAGTTCAAATTTTTCATAGGGAGTTTTTATTATTCACTTTGTTAATGAATGTACAGCCAGCAGTTTGTTAGCTTAGCATAAAAGGTTAAACAGTTAGCTCATCTAGCTTGTTCCAAAAGTAAGCAAATCCACCTTCTGGCACCTGTAAAGCTCTCCGATCGTCACATTTTCCTATTTAACCCTTATTAAAACCCTTTCTTTCAAAATAATTTTTTTCTATGGCACATTTCTTTACTTGTGCAAAGAAATGAGCCTCAGGGAGACCCAAAATATTTGCTCATACTCAGAGAAATAACTAACTGGTTAGATCAACCGGAAATGGAAGAATTGAAGCATGAACTAAGATATGCTGAGAAAAAAAAAGGATGTACTGCGGTTGAGTCAGCCAAGAAGTCATCAAAACGTTATATTCAGCACATTTGTCAGTCCAGCTTGGGAATGAAATAAATAAAACATGAAGACGTATGGATGTGCTGAACATTGAGCGTTTTGAGTGTAAAAGAAATTCAAGCTGAATGAGAGCAGAAGCAGGAGAATCCTTCTCTGGCAGCCATGTTTACTCGTTGACCCGGCTACCTGTATGTCCGGGGTCGATGGTTGAGGGTGGCGGTGCGGGTTGGGCTGGAGACATAATCATTGGGCACCACTGGGGGGCGCACTGGCTCCAGAGTCCTGTAGGGGGAGTTCTTCCTGTGCATGCAAGAGGTAAGGGTGAGGACAGGGTTAACACAGGGAGATAGTTGTGGTGAGCTGTCCCAATCTGCTCACACTCGTGAACATGAGGTGCATTTCTGTCAGGGAGTAGACGTGTCCCATAATACTTTTGTCCCAAGACATTTGTATGTCGTGAATAACATCAAATCAAAGTGTTTCAGAGGTGAAAGAGTCAGTCAGGTGTTTTCCAAGACCTGTGCAATGAAGAAAAAGCTCCAGTGTTGAATGGACATAACACACCTTTACACGCTTAAGTGTTCTACATTGCTTCACATAAATAATTGTTTTGTTTCGCTCATAAAATATGATGACATAATTTTATGCTGGCAAGGAGCCAAAGAGGGTCAGTGTAGTCCAGTCTATTACCAGTAAATAAAATCTAACATATTGTTTTGAAAATAGGCCGATTTCTGCTCCTGTCTTGCTGCAGGAGAAATGGAAAAAAATCTGTGAATGTCATGTTTAAAGGTCAGGATATATTTTAAGAGAATTACAACTCCTCCAGCATCGAAACAGCCGCAGAAATATGGGCTAAAAGGGCACAATCACAGAATAAAAACCCTCAAAAATCAGACTGGAGAAAAGAATGTGGTATTTACACAGAATATTTCTCTCAGAATGAACACAGAAAATGTGAGTTACTGAAACATAAATACGCTCGTACAAACATTACAATTACGGTACAACTGTATGGATTTAAGTAAATACTTTAACAGCAACCTATGCAAAACAATTACATATATTTCTGTAGTGTGTAACTAAATGTTCAAAGTAAACACAAAACAAGCCATGAAAAGAGCTACACCCTTATATCTTCGCCTGTATATTCGTTGTAAACAGTTTTGTAGAAAAGAAGATCATAAACTCCTGATATAATGCAACTACAGGGTTTGTAAACAGTCAACTACCCAGGTGTAGGCGTGAGGATGAAATCTGACGACTCTCTGGCAGACTGTGAAGCATGTATTTTCTACCATTTTAAGCAGATTTCTTGACCTTTATTTGTGCTGTTGCTGTTATTTTGCTGAAAGTCTGATTTAATCATCGATCCTGTCATTTGAAAAAGTAAAATCCCCTCTGAATGGTGCTCAGACGGGAACAACAGATACAGAATGTGAAACTGTTTGTGAGTGTTTGACTGAGTTGTCGTTGATGTGTGTAACGAGTGCCTGTTCTGTCAGAGGGCCTGTTGTTTGCAGAGCAATGCCAACTCACTGCTGTGTATTTGTCCCTTGTCTCCCCATGAATGTGTGTGTTTGAGAGTTTTTGTATGCGTGTGAAGACAGGCACACTTGGCTTGTTGACCACAGCTTAGTTCCAACCAACTGCTAAGCTGCTTCTGTTCGTTCTTTCCTACGAACGTACACACTTCGTTTTGAATGTCGCACTCTTTATCGACATTAGCTTTAAAAAAAAGCAGCGGCCATCTGGGATCAGAGGACTAAACAATTACATATCTTTTCAAATTGGACTGTACCAGTGTAGCACAGTCTTTCACAGAGATTATTGCATGATGTGCCATCGTGTTGTTATACTAGTTATTGTTCATGGTCCTTTCAGCATGAAAAGAATCCTCCCCCGCTGTTAATTCAGGGTACAACAGCCGGTTAATCAGCAGGTTACAGGAACACTGACAAAGTCAACGAAAGGGCTACATGTTCCTCTGCCAGCTGGATCTGGCAAGCCAGACAACCTGGCTTCATGCGTATAGGTATACAGTAATAATTAAGTGATAAGTACTTTGCTCTGACATGAACATTTCTGAAGAAGTTTGAGACAATCTGCGTACATGATAAGATAGATACGACTCATGTTAGTCTGTTAAATAGGAAGCTCCAGTCAGCAGCTGGTTAGTTTAGCATACAGACTCGACATGCAGATTCTGGTTTAGTCTAAAAGCTATGCTTGCAGAGGAGCTGAAGGGGGGACAGAGTGTGAGGTGTTGGTAACAAGTGCATGCTCGTAGAGGACATTAGTTCTGTGATTTGGCTGCTGGTTGACAGTTGGGGCAGCTATGACCCAAAAATTGGAGGATCTGCACCAGTTTGAATTCAAATCTGAACTTATGAACCAAAGTCATGCATAGCTGTAGACTAACAGTGGATTCAAATTTCTGTGGACACAGTTTTTGATGCCATCAAGAATGAATCCCTGTATCAGACAGATGCTCCTCATATCTGTGATGAGGATCCAGGTAAAGACTATACTGAGATTTTCCTTATCTTATTCTTATTCTTATATCTTATTTTTACACTGTTAATATGGGAGGGGTGTAATTTTATTTTACTGTATGGGGTTGTAATTTTGCTTTATCTTTACTTTATCTTATTTTGTATTATTGTATTATATTTATTTTGCTCTATTGTATTTCCTGACTTAATCTTTTTTTCGGTAAACGAGTGCACTGCAGAAAAGGAATTTCCATCAAGGGATTAATAAAGTAATTCTGATTCTGATTCTGACTAATGTATTTCTGTGGACAGACTATATACAGGAACTATGGATAAGCTAATTCAACATACCTTTAGTGTGAATGTACTCTACACAGGCTTGAAATTAGCCTGCTGCTAATTAGTGGTCTCATTTTAAATCTGTGCTAGCCCAAAATATCAGACTTTGACGCTGTGCAGACACAACAGTAGCATCATTCTCCTCATCTGTAACGCTATGTTACTCTTTCTAAGAATTACTTTGGATTCCCAACCATCTGGTTGAAGCAGTACCAGAGAAAGAGGAGGATCAGGGTCAGGTGGAGAGGATCAGGGGAAAAACAGGCAAAGCTGAATGCAAACAGAGTGACACAGTTAAAAGTGAGACAGAGCAACCGAAAAAAGAGTGAAAAGAAGAGACAGTCGAAAGGGTCGCCATGATGATAATAAGAAGAAAGAAGGAAGGAGAGAAACAGCTGTGTGACCTAGATGTTAGAGGGGCGCAAACACAACAAGCTTTCACAATGGATGACGTTATTGCTCAGAGCTCTGCGTTTCAATATGTGTGTGAGAGTGAGAGAGAGATATTCCCCTTTACTGGATCAAATGTGTAATAATGTGCTGCAGGATACGCTGTCCTTCCATGAGAGGCAAACACACACACTGCAGCACTTTCACACATCATATATTTCAAAGTCAGCAAAAAGAACAACACATGATTTTGTGAGGCAGATCTTCCAACTCAAACTTCACGTCTCATATTATTCAGATTTCTTTCACGTATTCAGGGCAGGATGAAAGAGACAAGTGACACCAGGAAGTAATAATAATGACATAAAACCACGAGCACAGAAAGAAAAACAGACATTGGAGGATAAGTTAAGGTAAAAATCACACAGTAAGTGCATGGGGGCGTCGGTGGTAGGTTGGGTACGTACCCTAAGATCCCCTTTCCTGCCCTTGGTGGACTGGGTGGTTTCTGTGTCGGGGGGTTGGACCGCGACAGACCCCCCCCAAGTTTCATGTTCTGCTGGCCGTTGACCTGTGGAAATAAATACAAGGTTAAAGCTTAACCCCTTGACTTGGCTCTTTCACAAACTCCACACAGAGAAGAACCACTTAACGTGATTATATACTGATGAGGCATTGTGACCACCCCTGCCTAATATACTGCTGTCTACTGCCTGTGATCCACTAACACAGCTCATATTTGCAGAAACCTTGACTAAAGGGGGCAGGGCTCCATCATTGCAGCAGGCCCTTTATATCCTAAAATCTGTGCCTGTTAAAGCAGCTCCTACTCTGTCTCATCAGGCACGTCACACACCCTGGGAGCACCTCAGCTAACCTTACAATTTTAGATATGCTCTGACCCAGTTATTTGGTCATGATATAGATTTAGCCCTCGAACTCTTTATATTAGTCCCTTTCTTCCTCATCCAACATGCAGTGTTGCTCCAGGAATAATCAATGTTATTCTCTATCGGTAAATCATTTGAGTGTCATCAGGAGTAAATCATCATCAAGAGTTTGTCTTCTTTTGATGGCATGTCCTTTGTTTCAACTGGATAAAAGCTTTGGCCAGGAGATTCTTTAATACGATCGCTTTGTTGTTGTTTTTAGCCCGTTTCATTTACTTTGGAGATGCTCTGACAGCATGTTTTGAGTTCAGAGCAATAACTTTCAAATGCAATCAATTACTGGAGTCAAAAGCTGTGCAGTCAACCGGCCTGATTACCAGCCTGATTACCGGCCTGATTATACTTAAGCCCCTTAAAAAAAAAAAAAAAGAGGGTTCCACATATTAAATAGTTGAGATTCCTCAACTCAAAATCACAGAGTCTGCACTTCATGGTCCAAATATCCTCTTCAGATTAATGAAAGGTTATTAAGCATTTAAAGTTGTTTCAAAATGTTGGGGACAAAGCTGCCGCAGGTGAAGGAGGTTAATAGTGGTTGGATTTTTCCTCACCCCCCCCCCCCCTCCAGCTTAGTATCCCAGCTTGCTCCGATCATGGCAAACATAGATATGCCACTACCCACTGAGGAAATGGCTGCAGGATCTGGGATCCTCGTATCTAAGCTATCTGACCACGCTGAATCACACATCCTTTTCAAAATCAGCTAAAATAAGTACTACATTGCTGAGTGATGTTAGACCACATGGACAGAAGCAACATGTGGGGTTCGAAATATGCTTTGGCAGGACGGAAATCACCATGGCAGCAGAATAGAACTTTGCCGGCATCCAAACATTACAGAGAACATATCAAAAGCATTTTGCCAGCATTGTGTGTAGATGTGTTGTGTGTCCTTACCTTAAACCTCATCAACCACTTAAGACATCAATGACAGCAGATGAAATAGGAGAAAGAAGAGATGGGAGAAAATTTTGTCTAAAGGTCAGTGACGATACAACAACATCATGCAAACATTACGAGTCATTAGAAACACTGGATTTAAATTACAAAGAAGGAAAGATGAAGATAAAGACTGGTTGAGATGGAGAGATGAGGATTTAAAGCGTAGAGAACGGACGTGACGCAGCAATAGTGAAGAGTGCACTTCCATAAATGTGAAAACTCAGTGGCAGATGACTAATACTACTTGTTCAACACAGTTGGAAATACATACACTTAATATATTTAGTGACACAAACATGAATGTACCATGTGGTACATTCCAATGTAAAACAAGAGTGACCACTTTAGGTACAAACACATGACTGTCTGCATCTCTAAACGTATTTATGGTCAATTCAAAGAGGGAAGATCACGCACATTAACTTCTAGCTTGGCCTCTTATCACTTTTCACGCTACAGCTTGGTTCTCAGTTAAATTACTGAAATCCTGCAGCCCTACAATCCAAACCAGAGAGCCACAGGACTCTTCTGGCTGTTTCTGGCCCAATATTTAGAATATTTATATTACTGTTCTAACTGATCTTATTTTCATTTGATTGATTCATTTGACACGTTGAAAACTCATACCCATACTTTTTTTGCTTTCTTTGAAACATTGTTTTAAAAAGTGCCAGATAAATCTAACATTACAATCACTTTGATTATTGCAAATAATCAATATGTTTTTCAATTCATTTCCCCCTACCTTGACTCCATGTCCAATGTCATCCAGCACGCCGTAGTCAATAGGCTTCCTAATATAGCGTACAGGCCTCTCCGGATTGGCTGGAGCAACTATTTTATGAGCGCGAGATGTGTTTTTGTTTGTGGTCAGGATGCCAATCTCCCGCCTCGCCACCTTCTCCTTGTGAATGTCAACGGTCTGAAAGGCAAAAAGGGGCAAATAGTGATGAACATGATGACTAACTGATGATCTTTGCTTCAAGCCGATCTTTACAGAATAATATCTCTGCCCTTCGTTGACATTTCTGAATCTTCTGTAGATCAAATTAATGACCTTTAACTGACCTCTAAAGGTCAAGATGATCATCTTTTCTATACATATAACACACATTAACTTATGAAAGCTAGAAGATTGTAATGACACAATATAATGTTAATATATATAACAATAAACTAAATTCACATTAGTGTTAAACCTGTGTGTGTATGCTACAGATGTGCAGCCCGACTAGCAGCTCTCGTTTTCAAATATGATGATACACTATATTGCCAAAAGTATTCGCTCATCTGCCTTTACACATATATGAACTTAAGTGACATCCCATTCTTAATCCAAAGGGTTTAATATGACGTCGGCCCACCCTTTGCAGCTATAACAGCTTCAACTCTGCTGGGCAAGCTTTCCACAAGGTTTAGGAGTGTGTTTATGGGAATTTTTGACCATTCTTCCAGAAGCACATTTGTGAGGTCAGAAGGCCTGGCTGGCAGTCTCCGCTCTAATTCATCCCAAAGGTGTTCTGTCGGGTTGAGGTGAGGACTCTGTGCGGGTCAGTCAAGTTGTTCAACACCAAACTGCCTCATCCATGTCTTTATGGACCTTGCTTTGTGCACTGGTGCACAGCCATGTTGGAACAGGAAGGGGCCATCCTCAAACTGTTTCCACGCAGTTAGGAGCATGAAATTGTGCAAAATTTCTCGGTATGCTGAAGCATTCAGAGTTCCTTTCACTGGAACTAAGGGGCCGAGCCCAGCTCCTGAAAAACAACCCCACACCATAATCCCCCCTCCACCAAAATTTACATTTGGCACAATGCAGTCAAACAAGTACCGTTCCCTTGACAACCGCCAAACCCAGACTCCTCCATCAGATTGCCAGATGGAGAAGCGTGATTCGTCACTCCAGAGAATGCGTCTCCACTGCTCTAGAGTCCAGTGGCGGCATGCTTTACATCACTGGATCCGACGCTTTGCATTGCCCTTGGTGATGTATGGCTTGGATGCAGCTGCTCGGCCATGGAAACACATTCCATGAAGCTCTCTACGCACTGTTCTTGAGCTAATCTGAAGGCCACATGAAGTTTGGAGATCTGTATCGATTGACTCTGCGCTCTATGCACCTCAACATCCGCTGACCCCGCTCTGTCATTTCATGTGGCCTACCACTTCGTGGCTGAGTTGCTGTCATTCCCAATCGCTCCAACTTTGTTACAACACCACTGACAGTTGACTGTGGAATATTAAGTATCGAGGACATTTCACGACTGGGCTTGTTGCACAGGTGGTATCCTGTCACGGTACCATGCTGGAATTCACTGAGCTAATGAGAGCGACCCATTCTTTCACAAACGTTTGTAGAAGCAGTCTACCTGCCTAGGTGCGGCCATGGAAGTGATTGGAACACCTGAATTTAATTATTTGGATGCGTGAGTGAATGTTTTGGCAATATATTGTAGCTAACGTTTAGCAGTAGCTACAGCTGAACGTGACGGGTACCTTGTCAATTTTATATGAGTCGAGCTTTGGATATGCTATGATTTTAATCTTCTCAATGAATCTCAATTCATCTGACAGCTGCAGAGATATTTTTAAATTATGTGTGTTGCAACAGTTACGGAGCCCTAAATCCCCTCTGAGACTGTCTAGCCACTTTCTGTCAGCCTTTCACTAAACGGTTCTTTCTCACAAAGAAGCACTTTTGTGTGAAATAACATGCTGAAACCATTACTGCAATCACATTTGGTAGATGTACTGATACATTTATCACATTTCTTACAAGAGTCAGAGGTCGCTTTTCAAGGGTCTGTAATAGTGTTTTTACTCTTTCAGCAACACTACAAAATCCAAGTATTCAGTGTGAAAAACACATTCACACCGCTCTGTGTTCTCACACTGTGGATATTTTGAGAGAAATTTGAATATGGATGACGATCTGTTCTTGAAGCCTAGACTCAGGAGAACAATTGATCACATCTTTAATGGTGTATTATATTGTGATTTGTAAAATATACTTATATACATTGATATTAACTATATCAAATTAGATATCTAAAGATCCAAAAAGGCCTTTTATCCAAATTGCAAAGTATTTCCATTAAAATGATAATTAGATTTATGCCATGAGGTTTCCAAATCCCACCCAATCATATCATAATGTCACTTTCTCTTGAAAACCCAGGTTTCTTCTTTATGTATTAAATATACGCATCCATGAAAGTGGATGTTTAGCACACCATTAAAAACCTCATAAAGCATCTACTTTAATACAGGGGAGACTGTTATCATGGAGAGTAATAAAGAAAATAATTTTTTTATGAGAAAAAGCAACACTGTGGCTGCAAATAAGCCTATCGAGGAATGTTGGCAGAAATTTATTTATTTATCAGTCTGCAAATTATCATGACTGTTGCACATTAGAGCTTTTTAACACTCAAACTTGCATTTTAACATGAGTGCAAAGTAAATTCAAGTCCAGCGTACTTTAAAGAGGAGATCAAACTGTCTCATTGCAATTACAATTTAACGCGATTTAATTGGATAGGTGATACACTACAATAATAACATATAATAATAACAGCAGGTTGTGTTCAGCACAAATTTCAAAGGCCATGTTTAAAGAGGACCACTAAAAACTCTGACTTTAGGCTCATGCCTCACTTATAAATCATTGACTTCTGATACGTAGCACAACCGTTGGGTGTTGGTGGATGTCCTGGAGGAAGTCTAATCCCTGGCTCCAACACCAAACTCGCAGGGCTTAAAGGATCTGCTGTAATGTCTTGGTGTAGAGCCCTTGCCTCAGTCGACCGGGGCCGTTTGGGTGCGGTGTTGGCGACAAACAACATATTAGGCAGATGGTCTTGATGCTTTGGCTTATGAGTGAATCACTTCTGTCCGGCAGAAAATATACATGAACTTTTCAGTGCTTTTAGTTAGTCACTGCAACAGCAGGGCCAAACAGAGGCAGACTTGTCCTACTTTGAACAACAGTGCTACATGTGAGTTCAAGTAAGAGCAGACAACAACAGTTTGCAGTAAATATGCATGTCAGCACACATAGTTTAGTATGTCAGATGGCAGGTTTTTACACACAAAGGCATTGCCTTATTCAATGGATGATGTTTGGGTGCAAAACTGTAGAATTTTTAACGGCTTAATCCAGCCTGTTTTAGACTACACACGATGGACTTGGGGTGGGGGGGTGGGGTGGGGGTTTCCCCCGAAGACAGAGCATCTGGTCTGTGCTATGAGTGTATTTGGATATCTCTGCTTCATGTTACACGAATACCCTTTTGGCTGATTGCTGCAGCATGAAATGCAAAATGCATTATATAAGACCATCTCAGTGTCATTTCTTATGTGAGGAAGCCTCGCTGCACGAAGCCTTCGCCTACATAGCAGATGTGACTGTGTCTCACTGAGCAGAAAGTGGTAATTATGACGTTCAACCACAGCTTGAGCTAACATAACACAGAGAGAAGCATCTCATTATTGCTGTATGCAGAGTATCCTAATTATACTGATTATTCAGTGGTCTGAGGAAGAGAATGGACCCTCTGTACCACTGAAACTATGACTGTAGTCCTAGAAGCACAGTTACTGTGTGATTGGACTGTGTCTCCAGTGAATTAACATTTTTTTTTCCTACAGAAGCCTTTTCTCAGCACTTAACGACGTGTCAGTATCCTCTGGGTTTGCCTAGAAATATGAATAAGCTGCATGCAGCTGCAGTGAGAGATGTGTAGGTGTACAGCGTGGGTCTGGGATCACTTGCACTGCTTCATACTATTAAGACTGATAGATGCAATCACGCTTACAGGTAGTTTTATTTGCTTTACTGGATGAAAAACACCAATTTGATTAATCATAAATGTAAGTGGTTGTTTTCCAATAGTAACCTGATATTTCTGATGTATATTTCTCATGTAAAATGATAACTTCAGTCAAAATTGCCTGAAAGGAATAATATCAAATAGTAATGTTTTTTGATAATGCAAAACAGACCAGACTTCACTGCAGTGTCAGAATTGATTCATTTAATTTTTTCACTTAACTAAACATAATGAAACTTTGCATCTATTCGACAAAAGTGTCACTCCGACAAGAGTTTAAAAGTTTTCTCGCAGCTGCTGCTGATAATGATGATGTGAAAGCTGCGAGTGAAACAAAGCAGTTTAACCACAGTTATACCACAAGTTAAACCACAAAATAAAAGTGACCATAAATCCTTTTTAAAGTTCAAATAAGTTCGATTAATTATTCCAGAGACACCTTTTACATCAAACACACTTTTCACATAGTAAAATATTGATTAAAGCTCTTTCAAAAGGACAAGACAAGTCTGTTTCAGCCCTACCCTTTGACAGGATAAAACCAACAAAACCTTGTGTTTATTGAACTAATGTGTGGACAGAAAAAAGAGAAGACATGTTTCTGCACTTTAGCCACTTTGTGGTGAGAATTCACCACATTACACTTTATTACTGCAGCACATTGTGTCTTTTCTTTAAGCACAAAGTCCTAAAATAAACTCCGGGCTGCTGCACTCTGCCTTATGCAGCGTGCAGAACAACACTCAGAGTGGCTAGCATAAACGAGCTTGCATGCATACATGATTACACATTGTGTGCCTTCCCACATGGGTCCTCTCACTATGCATAACAGAACCATGTATGATTTCATGCACCATGTGTTCTCAGCTGGTAAATCTTTTCAAACGAAGCGAGCATGTTAAAGTTCCCCACACCTGTGAAATGTGGTTGACGGAGCTCTCCATGCGACGGAGCTGCGAGGCCTGGATGTCCAGCATCTGCAGCACATTGTTAGCCAACGTGTTGATGAGGTAGGCGACGCTTGCCAGAGATTGGGTGGTGTAGCTCTTCGTCTCCTCCAGCGCTCGATTCTTGTCTGCCGACTGCAGGGAGAAAGGAGACAGATTTAGGACAGGAGTGACGGGAGGCCACCCTTTTTATTTGTAAACATGGAAGAAAACTGAAGCTTGAAAATGAGAAATATCAAACAACAGGGGCAGAATGCAAAACTGGTGTGAAAGATGTCCTCAAGGCTTTTTTTTTCATTTTTGTGGCTGCCCTTTCTCCTTTGACATCAGCCCACAGCTCCATGGGAAAAGACTTACACTTGAATTTTTCTATTAGGGGACATGCTTTTTCAGCCTGGAAAATTATTTCCCTAAATTTGCTGCATCTTTTGCTAATTATCTGAACCTTATTTACTCTATCATTCAGTTCCAAATGAATAAAATGTGTGATGCTGCTCTTTCAGTAATGGTATTTGCCGCTGCTAAACGACAGGTCATTACTTCGGGCTTGAACCGACAGTTACTTTTAACAGCTGATCGACCCGCTAATTTAGAGTCAACTAGCTGATTGTGTTTTAGTTGTGTAGCTGTCGAAACAATCAACGTGACGATTATTCTAGATTAATCGTTTGATGTAAAGCTAGAAAACAATAACCAAGTTATTTGTTAATCGAAGCCCAAATGAGTCCTCACAGAAGAAGATGTAGACACGCCGTGATTTGTGCGGGATGTCAGACTCCAATTTAATGAACACATGAATGTGTGTCAGTGAGCATCGGTATGTAGCTACATACGTGTGAGTAAACTAATTTTATATGTGCACATGCATACTGTGTGCACATATAAAGCAGCTAGGCTGGTGCAGGGAGTGTGTGTGTGTGTGTGTGTGTGTGTGTGTGTGTGTGTGTGTATGCCAGTATACCGAATTGTGAGGGCGGATTTGGCGCTTAAAATGTTTGAGTGGGTTGATGAGTGACAAGAACAGACATTTTGACTGATTTTCCATTAAGGAGAAACTTTTAAATAAATATTTGAGGGTTCAAGCTTGAATTATATCAGGACTAAGGTTCGGCATTCAGTTTTGATGATAAATGTTGGGGTACAGTCCTCACAAGTACGAGAAGACCAGGATCAGTGTGCGTTTGCCGAAGCACAATGTAGGTCAATGCAAACTCATTCATGCCTGAGGTTGACAAGAAACACACTGACACCCACGCGTGTGTGTGTGTGCCACTCTCTGAAACACACACAAATGAAAAATGTTACAACAGACAACACAAACATGAACATACAGAATTTGTGTCATAGATTCAGATGACCCAGAGCCCTACATTCACAGTCAGAGCTCAAATTCTGTTAAATTTCTTGAATTAAATCGTGGCCAAAGAAAAGCTAGAGTTCTGATTGGCTTGAAGTAATGTCAGCAGCTAAATGACGAACCTCATATTCACACAAGCGAGATGCCGGCAGCAACTTAAGTGGTACCAAACACTTAAAATATTGTTCTTCTCCTGACATCAGTTAAACTAAACTAAATAGTTAATAGTAAATATAAATAGTAAATATAATAAAATAGTTGAGATGTACTGCTACACCTTTGTCACACGTTGTATTGTTAAATCTAGATATATGCATATTAATTCAACTTTATATAAACTAAGAATATAGACATCCCTGCTGACTCTGCTCAAACACAGTAAAACTACTTTATGGTATACATAAGTACATGTATAGGAACAATGAATTTAGCTTTAATTCTCTACGATGTTAAAATGTGCACATCAATGGATAACATAAGTCTCTGTTGGGAGTACACTAAAAACAGCTGACTACTCAGCAAATAGCTGTTTAAAGGCAGATTTGTTCAGCCATGACAGTGACGGGCTTGTTTTACAAGCTAAAAAAAAGTTAAAAACTTGATTTTAACAGTTACAAACATCACAAGATGAAGTCAACTTGCATCAGAAGAAAGAGAACCAACATGCGTGTGATGGCTAAATGCTAAAATGCTCGTGGCAGATGTCAATCTCTGAAAACCACCAACTTCTGTGAGATGTGCACCACATTTCTGCTGTTCTCTTAAGGCCTGTTGAGGCTCAGTGTGAGCGGGTTATTTTGTAGAAACAAATAAGTAAAGTAAAGTTTAAAACATGCACAGGCCACAGATGCAGGTCTACAGCAGACAAATTAAGATTTGGTTTGGACAGTAGGGCTCCATTTTCTTTAAAGACAGCCTCTCTAATGCGTCGTGCTTAACATTATGTCACCGAATGGAGAGCAGCCACTCCTCTGTAGTGACTGTCGCATGAGTTCAACCGGAGCTGGCTGTGAGAGGTGCACGTGTGCTCTGGTGCACTTTTGTTTTCTGGTCTGCTTTCTGGGTCTTTGTGAGTCAACTCTATTCATGCATCCATCCATTTTTTACACCCGCTTAATCCATCCCAGAATACCTTTAGTCAAATCATTCTTTCTTTCGAGCCTCCTTTCGGCCTTTTCGTTTCCTTCCCCATATCTTCCCTTATAATTCTCTATTCTTCCCTCCATCTTCTGTTTCCCCACCATCTCTCTTTCCACTCCTCCTTCATTTTATTACATCTCCCTCTTTCCCATCAGCCCTCTCATGTCCTGTTTGCATTGACCTACTTGGAGGGTTGCCTTCTTTGGCCTAAGGCGAGGGCAGAGCAACTCACACACACACTCACACACACAGATGCTGCTAATGGTTTTTTTTTCAATTTCAACTTCAACTTCATATACATGAATCACATCAGATTTACATGAAATCATAAGTACACTCCGATTCCTCTGACCTGTTTTTTCTAAATGAAGACTGATGCCACTAGTCTCATTCATGTCGTCAATTTTTATGTATTTTAACAACAATGCAAACAAAAATGCTTTTAAACACGTAAAGGTGGGTCGAAAAATGCTGTTGGAAGTCTTTTGGATGTAATCTTTGGAAAAAATACAACCATTAAAACCACTGACGTACTATAAACTATAAGAGAATTTGCTCTGTTCATAAAACAGTCATAGCAAAATGAACATTTTCGTGTGTGTGTTGCTGCCGACGAAAAACAAACAATATCCACTGATCCAAAATCGCTGGGTCTTTAGGGAAGCTGAAAAGGCCACCTAGCCCCCGCAACCAATTAAACATAAAGTGCCGTGCTTTGAGAAAAAGTGGTAGATCATTTGTTTCTTGCAGCACAAAAAACTTCTACTTTTAAAATGTTAGCAAAGGATAATGTGGATCCTCTAGCTGGGGCGCACTGGCAGGAGAATTTGTCCACACAAGGAAAGCCAGGAACTATACCAGGATAGTGGCTTTGTTGTTAAATAATCATTTCAATGGGAATATTAAATCCTCTGGTATCATGTAAGGTAATAAAACAACATTTTAACACTGCAGCTTAGTCAGAAAACATGAAAAACAGGCCAGAGGGCCCTTTAAAGAATGATACCTGTATCTCCACCGTACCACAACACACACCCACTCAACATCATTTCACAAGGGCACCATGGCAAAAATCTAGCTTGCTGCTTCAGAGAACAAGAGACTGGTTAAAAGAAATAATAATAATAGTATACATGCAGCCAGAAAATGTCCACAGCTGACACAGACCTAGGACTGGGCATGAAAGACTAGCTGACGGTAATTATGTAAAAAACAATACATAAAATGGCTGAGAGGGTTAAAGCAAATGCCATATAATCAAAGTGTCCATGGTACAATATCTGTAACATGTCAGACCTTTTCTCTGTGCTTTTGTTTTCTGTTCTCCTGACGATGTTAAATAAAAGGTATAAGAGAGGTGCAACTACACCAGAAAGAGCATCAGACTTTGAATCAAACCACTCATCTATCACTCATGTGTTTGTGCATCCTCTCAGAAAAACAGCCCCCAACAGCCAGCAGCCTCCTTTAACCTTACAAGGAAAGGTCCCTCGCTGTGTGTTTATAAGTGTGTTACTTTAATAGCCTCGGTGGGGATTTGTAACTTAAATATATTACATTATTCATACACCCTTTTTAACACACTGCCGGTGCACTGCAAAGATCTTAGGCACCACAGAAGTGAGCATATACTTTCAAAAGATTTAGAAATGTATGAGTTGAATTAATACAAATAAAAATAAATTGTGTAGCTGTCCTCTAATTTTCTCTGGAATCGCATTCTTAAATCTCAGCTCAGTCAGTCTCACAGCACAGCCGATGTCGTCTTTGGTGATTATAAAATATTGATCTAATGCTAAAGACCTCTGTCTAATGTTCTGTTCTGAGAAACTCTGTGTTTAACAAAACATTCCTCAGCAGGTCTAAATAAAACAGTGTCTCTGTCGTAGACTGCATATATCTTTAAGAAGTGAATGTAAACAGTGCGACAGCAACAACTCTTTATAGTTAGTTACTGTGTGGTCTGGTTAAATCTTTCCTCTGTTATTAACTTAATCAAACAAACAAATCAAAAACCTCCAGCATACAGATCAGAATAGATGCATTTAGCTAAATGACAAAGTACAGCATTTAAAAAATGTCAGCTCACATAAAAAGTGCAATGCATTGTGGGACTATATGCCCAAGAAGTAAGCTAGCGGTGAAATCTGCTCTTTTGTTGTTTTAGGCTTTAAAAGAACAGAGAAAATGGTGAATGCTTGGAGCATTATGAACTGCCTTAGCCATTCTCATGATTGGCATGGAAATCATATCTCTAAAGATGTCATATTTGTCTGTTTGCCGACTAAAATGGCAATAATACACCTTTGTGAGAGGAGGTTTTCTGTTCAGTTGGTGAACAGAAGGTGGGCTTCAGGGGATTTATCATTTTAGAACTGCTGGGGTGTGCAAACTCTCCAGATCACTCAACAACCCTTTGTTGTCATACAGATCAACACTGTTTATGTCCTGAATTTCTTCAGCATGATCTGCACCTGCTGCTTTGATCCTTGCTGACTTATATCAGGGGAGCTGGAAATCAAATGTGGCCAAGAAGCAAACTCCTCATGTTGGATGCAGGTACGTAGCAGGTTTACAGTCTTGCAGAGAAAACTAATGAATGAATGAATAATAAGGTCATTAATAAGTCCAATAAGATGCATTCACAGAGCACCATCGGCTGCCTAAACAGAAACCGATAACTTTCACAATAGGTTGTCGTGTTTGTGGCTGCAAAAGGCCGATTTGACTCCACAAGACAACAGCAAGAGTTTTTGATTCAGCAGAAAAATATCAACTCATTTTAGCTCGCTCGCATGATCAGCTCAGGTTTGCCAAAGTTCTGATCACAAACCCATCTTTTCCAAACACTCAGCCTGTTTCACCCCCGCAGGAGCTGTTCCTGGCACCAGCGCAGAAAGTGGAGGCTGATACTCCTTCGACTGGAAAACCAATCGCCATGGTTTTCAACCCAAAAATACACACTTGCACTCGCTACGAGCGTCCACATGCAGCCTCCTGCAGCAGTGCCATGTGTTTTCAATGAGCAGCAGGAGGTTGAGTTACATTACGACGACTTCTGCTGACAGCTAAGCGGTACCAGCTGTGGATGACCGAGACAGGCACGAAACAGAACAGGAGTGTGTGTGTGGGGAAGGTATATACTCTCTGCAAGCCACTTCATGGGCTCCACCGATGAAAATGCCCAATCCTACATTTGGATTTATGAAAAGTGAATGTTGATTAATGGATGCAGAGTTCCAACAGGTTTCCTTGCATCGATTTCCTGTTCCACATCATGCTCATCAGTTGTATCCCTTTTAGATTTGATTCAATTTCCTCTTTAAAGAAAATATTCTCATAAACTGCCAGGCTATTTCAAGCTTTCTCTGCCTACTTTAGGCTCTGTGTAAAACGCTGCTTCACCAAGTGTTTCAGTTTACTAACTCACAGCAAGCAGTGAAGATTTGAGTGGTAAATCTGACAACCAGGTGTCTTACAGGAACAGTGAATTTCATTTATGTTGATAGACAATGTAAGAAGAATGGCTGTTCAGGCACTTAAAAGGACATTAATGCACATTTTCCATCAATATCCTTCACTCTACAGTCACTAAAAAGTCTTTAAAAATACACCAGGACAAAAACAAGACTGAAATATCATATTTTTGAGAGTTAATTGATAAAAAAACCAGACGTGCACACTTGCAAAGCTGTCATTGTACAAAAACAACAAGCTCTCCTGCACAGCTATGGACGGTCAGCACCAGATGGTCCAACTGAGTAGCCTTAAAATCCATCCTAATCATCAGTTTCAGCAGTTCATCTTCTGCTACTTGTGTTCTCTGACATCAGCCTCAAATCTGCACACAGATGTTAACGACTCAACAGGTAGAGACAGACCCCCCTAAGTCCCACAGGCTTTAATTAGTCTGCTGCTTCATCATCATCAGTAACAAAGATGGTCCTTTTTCAGTCTTTCTCCCTAAGACAGGACTCAGTTTGGGTTTCTAAAGGGGTCTCGGTCTCGGATCGAGCTCCAGATTGTCTGTTTAGACGTTAGGTTTGATGATAATTCAGTATAACAATAACACATGACATATTCCATTGTGTCATGATTTCTGCAGAAAAGCCAAAATACAGAAGAAGTGTGTGAAAAACTAAGTACACCACATGATTCAATAGATAATAGAACCACATTTAGCAGTATTATTTAGCATTTTTTTGCCAATTTTCTTCACAATGTAAAGCCTTTTAAAATATTTAAAAAAAATGAGTATGTGATCATTTGTCATATATATTTTTTTTTATAAATGTTAATGCATTATACTAAAAACCTAGTGACAGTTTTATAACTCACAAAGCTTCGGTAATCGTAGAAATAGCTTCTTTTTTTTTTATTCGCCTAAACCTAAAGAATATTACATATGAGCAGTAAGGGTTCACTTAGTTTTTTCAGACACAGCTTTTGCATTTTGGCTTAGTTTCTGTTGTCCATCTGAAGTTGGATTTGCCCAACGTTTAAAAGCTGGGACCAGACTATATTTTTTAATGTTTTCCGACACAAAATTTTAGAAATGAAGAAGGGGGGCACTTTCTTTTTCACACGTCAGCATGTTTCAAGCTCAGATTGTCTCTGCAGCTATTAACTCATCAACACGTCAGCTGTTCTAATCATCATCGGGTTATGAACACTTGGATGCCTTCAAGCTAATGGCGATTCATTGACTAGCTTCCAATAAAAATTTAGTATTTCTGGCTTCTCATTCAAGAAAAGTCATCAATAGATGTGAACCGAAACTTTATTTATTTACAAATGCTCAACCTCATAACTTTATGACTTAAAATAAATAGTCTGATTTTTGTACATATTTAAAATAATTGAATTAGTAGAAACTAAATAATCTATCCGACCAGTCAGTTCTTAATAATGACACTCGTGCGATAGCAGGGTAACGTGCAAATGACTTGCTTTAAATAATTAAAGTGAGATTGAAATGCTGTGAGCACATCACTGGAAGTGGCCACAGAGCCAAGTAGGGCTTAACCTGGGTCATGCTCACATCAAAATATTTAGCCCATAAAACAGGATCAACAACAGTGTTGGATTATGTAACAGATCACATCATCTGCTTCCAGCAGAAATGTAGGCCACTGGGAACTGAGTTAGCACTGCAAGGGCCATTTGGACATGTATGACCTGTTAAATGAGCTGGACGGGTTAGTTTTTTTTGTGATGCAAAGCGATTGTGACGTGACGTTATTCCTGAGCAGGAAGTTATTGCTCACACAGACAGAAAAGAGCGTTATCAGTCATTTCAACTCAAGAAAACAAAGGAAAGATCAGAGGAAGAAAGAAGATAAAGAAGGGGAGGGAATAAGAAAAGGGGGGAACTTTCATATCTCCTTCAGTTCTGTAGTTATGATGCTGAATAGCGACGGGCAAATTATGTCACAGTAAAGTTCATCTGTGACATTTGCATTCATGTGAAATCAGCTTGTGGATTCTTGGGTTATGGCCAAAAATATTTTTTATTTAATTCAATTGACCTTTGGTCACCAAAATCTCATCAGATAATATTTTTAAAGATGCTCTACATCCCAAAAAAAATTCTCAAAAACAAAAAATATATATTTGACTAGTAGATTGCACCTGAAACTTACTGCTGAAGATGTACGGATCGCATTTTACTGTAATAGAGAGTTGTACCACTAAATGTTGTACCATGTGTCGCTGTAGTGTCTCGTCTGCCCAGGAGCCAACAGAAGAACAAGAAGCAGTAGAAACAGAAACATAATCAGAGCGCAGAATAGATTCTAAGGTGGTGAAAAGCCCATAAATTACACCAATGTCAGAAATGAAACTCCATTCAACAGCAAAGATACAAAACTACCAAAAAGAGCCAACAACCAGAGTCAATGTTCTGCGGTGTTTTCAGATCTGTGAGCGTGTGTATACTGCATGTAATGACTCATATAATACTACATGTAGCAACTGTTATGACATCTTTACACAGCTAATCGTGTCTAAACTCAGCAGCATTTCTGCAATACTTGTAAACAATCAGAAGGAACAGTTTAATCCGCTCTTTGAGGTAAAGATTAATTATGAATATATTGGCTCAAAAGATCATAAGATGAAAAACTGCAGAACACATATCATCTAATGTCTGCTTTTAACTTTTTGGCTATTTTTTAATAAATGTAATAGGGTTTAAAACTGTACTGTAGGTTATTGATTATGTCCAAACAGTGTACCGAATAACTGAATTTTCATTAACACTTAGAAAGAAATCTCTTTTATGTGTGCAAAT
This sequence comes from Odontesthes bonariensis, assembly GCF_027942865.1. Classification (NCBI taxonomy): domain Eukaryota; kingdom Metazoa; phylum Chordata; class Actinopteri; order Atheriniformes; family Atherinopsidae; genus Odontesthes; species Odontesthes bonariensis. The sequence continues at coordinate 31,132,076 of NC_134517.1, read as the reverse complement.
ACATAAGGAAATGACAAATAATCTTGGGCAGGAATGGAACAGTATACCTCTGGCACCTGATGACAGAAATTCCCCCAAAATATTACTGAAATTTCACATTTACAAAACCGAAGGCCATTTTTTGGGTACATAATGTTGCCGAACCAAAACTTGATTGCGTAAGTGAACCCCAAATAGTTTTCTTAGTTGAATCCACATGATGATTCTGCAGCCTGTGAGGGAGACTTAACCCAAGGCTCTCGTTATCACAAAAACTGTTCATACCTGCAACAGACTCAAAAGGCTTAAAAACAGCAGTTCATTTTCATTCAGACCCTCCTGTGACACTGGATGAGAGGGGTCAGAAAGGGATGTCTCACACTGTTCATGTGACCGAGATATTGCCAAAAAAAAAGTGTAATTTATGTAGCCTGCTGCTCTCAGAGGAGCCCAACATTCTCTGTAAAAATGAGCTCACTGCCTCACCCACAAACTTTAAACACAAAACACTTGTTGGGGAACAACAACAGCACAATGTGGAATATAAGTGGGGATAGGGATGGGAATTCTTGTTGAGAACCGGTTCCCAGTGTTTCAATTCCTTGGAATCGTTTGGCGATTTTGCAAACGATTCCCTTATCGATTCCAGTGGGCGCGAATGACGTCAACGTTGCGTGGCGAGTCCAGTGCAGCCAAAAGTAAACATGGCGCCCAAGCGGTACAAACGCTCGAAAGTTTGATTACACATCCCTAAAAAAGGCGACAACAGGGCAACTTGCAAAGTGAATATTTCACCAAAGGGAGGAAATACTACCAACATGCAATAACTATGAATGAATGATTAACGTCGGTGAATCTGAACCCAGCAACGTTAGCAATGTTAGCATGTCCTCGGCTAAACTAAACAAAGTTAATGCTAATCGACCGGTTTGTTGTCCTTTTTCTCCAAATGAGAATCGATAAGGGAACCGACAAAGAACCGAATCGTTAAGCACAATCGAAAATGGAATTGGAATCGTAAAAATCTTATCAATTCCCATCCCTAAGTGGGGAAAAGTGCACCGATTGTCATGATAAATGCTCTTTCAATCCATGTGGTAGAATTGAAGGAATGTTTCATTTAGGGTCTGGTAAGATGGAAAAAATACATGCGTTTCAATCTCTGCAACTAGATTTCACATGTTCAACATCACACACAGCCGGGTTGTGTTGCTAATGCAGTTTCTCTTGAGAGACGGTGATGTTCACACACACAGCTGCACAAATGCAATGAATATAAAACGAGGCGATGAACAGGTGTTTATTTAGAGCCAAGTGAGGAAGAACAGTTGCTCATAACAGCCTTGCTTGCCCACGTACACTCACGCTAGAGTCACGTCTCCATCGACCAAGCACAGAGGGAGGATGGCAACCCATCGCACAGATGAAGTGTCTATCTTAACATGTTAAGATGCGGCTTCATAAAGCTGATCATGAACAGGATGTTACAGATTTAAAAAATGCTGTTTGAAACAATTTAGAGCAAAAAATATATATAAATCTGCAACTTAAAAATGAAATTTGATCAAGATGTGCAGCAAATTATCAGCTGAGAAAGTTTATTTGTACATTTATAATAAACCTGTTATGTTCACCAGTATTTATACCTCTTCGATGGCCTGTTGCCAATCTAAATCACGTTAATTTCAATCACGTTTTTAAAATTTCTGGTCCATAAAATGCCAGGAAATAGTCCAAAATATCATCATACAATCACAAAAGCCCTTTTTGACATTTTCAAATGTTCATTTTCACTGAACCACACACTTGAGAAAACTAAAAATTAAGATCTTTGTGTATTTGTATGAAAATCAGAAAAGGCTTAGCCCTGTATTTAGGTCCATTGTGATGCTTGTTGAAGCAAAAACTGCCACAACACACCTTTTTATGTGATCAGGGACCTTAAATATGAACTTCACACAAAAAAATCTTCCCTTGTCATATATATGCACTCATTCTGTTTGAGTAAATGTTAATGTACAGAAACTTCCACTTAGATGTTTAGCTTTTTCTTTAAGACTGAGATCCCAATCAATTCATTCGTAGTTATAAAACTAGGAAAACTTTAGCTAGGCTAATACTTTTCTCCAAAATAGTAACTGATTTGTGTTTTGCTGCAGGTGTACATGGAGTAAAACGCACCTGTATATGGGTTATTGAAAAAGAATTGAAAAAAATTAAACTAAGATTGAAAAAAAATGAAAACACTGTCGTATTAAGGGTAATTTAAGTGGGTCAGTTCCTTCTAAGTGATGGTTATTAAGCACCAAAGCGTCACACCGGACTACAATTAACAAATCTATGTTTAAACGATTCCCTGCTTAAATTTGCAAAGGTCCCACATCACGTAGAAGACTTTTCAGACACACAAACAAATACAAATCTCTCTTCAATTCGGCATGCATGTAATGAGCCAATTCCTTAATGCAAGAAAATGACAACTTTTAATGCTAACTTACAGTACATCCATGACAGTCCCAGTTACCGTTCACACACCGTGCTGCTGCGAAAACCAGTTGTAAAAGTTGATTTTTCGCATAAACAGAGATTTCTAGTTGACAACTCGACTGATATTATTTCTGTTTACTCATATAATGTGCCCGTTTTTAACCTGAATTCTTTTTTTAATCCTTTACATAAACGCTAACGGTAACATAACGGATTTATGGTACAGTCATTCCATCACTCCTTTCTCCAAACCGCCCACTCCCTGCTGGCATTCCCTATAGTGGCACTTAAAATGAACTGTAATGTATTTTTTTTTTTCAAAATACTTGGGTGTACCTGGACATAGTTGCTTTCGCAGTATTCCGCTACTTTTTCCAGGTTGGTAAAACTATCCAGTAGCGCTCTCCGTCCCGCTGGAATTTCCTCCTCCAGCAGCATCTGCAGCTCCGCCATCTTTACATGCTTTTTACTACTAACGGCTGCAGCTCGCGCTGACTGGATGTAATCGTGCTGCCTTCGCAGGCTGTGGGAAATATCAAGAGTGTGATGCGATGACTGACAAAATATGGAAGTTTTTCTGTGCCATCAGAGTTTGAATACGAATTTCTAATATCGAATTTGTACAGCATCAAAATCAGAATTTGAATTTGAAAAACCAACAGTGTAAAAAAATAATTCAGTGTAAAAAAAATCAACTTCTAAAAATTCAGTGTAAAAAAATTCAACTTCAAAAAATTCAGACGAAAAAAATTCACCTTAAAAAAATTCAGTGGAAAAAGATGATGGTGCTTCGGTAAGTGAGTTTACTTTATTTGCCATTTGTGTTAGCAAAATTGAGTAATAGATATTACTCAATTTCTATTGAGCTGATCTGATGAATTGAGACAGGGATCGATTGCTTTTCCCTGTTTACCCGTCTGGTTCTTTTTCCACAGAATTTTTGGAAGTTGAATTTTTTTAAACTGAATTTTTTTTTTTTACACTGTTGGTTTTTCAAATTCAAAGTCTGATTTTGATGCTGTAAAAATTCGATATTATAAATTCGTATTCAAACTCCAAACTTCCATACAAAGGCAGCCTGGAAACCACCGCCCTTATTTTGGCCTGAGTTAGGGAACCAATCACAGAACGGGGGGGGGGCAGCAAGACGGTGACGACGCCTATGCGCGACACCGAAGCTTGTAGAGTGTTAATCCAACATGGCAGCGGACACAACGTTACCGTTCGATGCAGCCTTAGAAAGTGTTTTAAGTGGCTTAGAACGCAAGTTTACTTTTAAAAAAGAGCAACGTTTGGCGTTGAAAGATTTCATTGCCAAGAAGGATGTATTTCCTCGTCGAATTTCTGTCGCTCTACATATACGTCATCTGGTATAAGTGATACAATTGTCTATGAATTGCGCGCAAAGCAGCATGGGAAGAACCAGACGCCATTTGATAGACATTCGTAGCGCCCAATAAACGGCTCTAGGCATTCGTAAACCACGCCTCAAATACGAGAAAATGCACACCTAGTTCCCAGACCAACATCTCATCGAGATGTGGACGCGTCAGCCAGGCTAGGATTAAACTGGAGTACCAGGAAAAAGCTCATGGGTCAGGGGTCTAAGGTCACAGAGCCTCTAAAGGGATTTGAAGTTGGGAAGATTTTCAAATTATTACACAGAGAGACAATCCGTGACAATAACACACAGAAAACTACTAATATCACAAACTGATGCAACGACCACGATGGAGACTTCAATACAATTCTTATAGAATTAAAAAGAGGAACACAGACGCACAAACAAGTTTACAGTCACTACAAGAGACAAAAGCTTCAGATATGCCAAACGACCATAAACATTAAGGCATAAAACAGTTAGATGGTAAACAGTCCAAAGAGATGAAAAATGAAAAGGAGAAACTGACTGAGATACAGGTCAAATATAAGCCAAGAGAGACTGTAGAAATAAAAAAAAAATAAAGAGAAAAAAGCAGCAGACGCAAAACTACAAAGAGATGAAAATGACCTAAAGAGCAAAAGTTACAGTACAGAAAAGCAAATTAAAATATCAAGAGATGCAAAAAAAAACTGAAAGAAATCCAAAACAAGCACATACAACACAAAAACAGTCAAACTAAGCACAGACACAAAAGAACTATAAAAGACACAAAAACGAGGCAAAAAAAACTAGAAGTAGTAAGGCATATTATTTTGTTTTAGGAATTATGACAATGAAGTTGTTGTTTACTGAAAGAACAGCAGAAACAACTATTCAGTTAATATATATGAGCACACTTTCAGGTTTATTTAAAGGTATATTTTTCTAGTATTCTCAAAGTTTCCATCAATCTATGGTTAATGGTTGATAATGGTTAACCATCCTAATAATTATCTTTATAAAAAAAAAATCATAATACATATTGATATTAAAAAAAAGACTTAATTATATTTCAATCCAATTTAATTTGGAAACAGAAGTAAAAGAACCTTAAACTTTAGACCTTCATTCTCCAGCTGAGGCTCTTTTCACTGCTGAGACTGTCAAAACACCAAACAACTGACAACTGTTCATTTACATACACTGTGTTTCTTTATTTATGTACAAAATTACACTCAGTAAACAAGTTGTGGGTATTACATGGTACAAAAACAAACAATAAATAAGCAGCAAAACTGATTTCGAGTCAGAGACAGACAGACGGAGGGGTTTCAGACAGGGATGTCAAGGTTTTCGTCTTCTCGTGGGTATCCCTCCACCTCCATTGTCATCAAAAATTCTGTAAAAGAAGGCAAACAAAAACAAGAGCATCACTTTGCGTTATTATAGAAACGACACACTCATCCTGTTTGTTCAGTATGTGCGTCATAATCACTGTGTGGTGAGTATGAACTTGTTTTATTTGGTGCCATCTAGTGGTAATAGGAATAATTACATCTACAGTTTACAGAGATTTTTCTTTGCAGGAATACTAAAACATCTCACAAGGTCTGTTTTTTGTTAACATTATCTTTCAACTGACATGTTATTTGTCCTCTTTAACAGCTCAATTAGTATAAAAACATTTTAACTGATTTTTACAAAGCCCTATGGAGGACTGAAGCTGACTATCTTTGAATGAGCCCTGATTTTTGTACAGAAATAAAAAACTTTAACGATAACGCTTGACATAAAAAGACCAATTAAGAAAAGAAAAGAAAGACCTTTCAAAAGTCCTATTATTCTGTTAAACTATTGCCAACTCAATGACTTTTCAGTGCTTACACGGCTCAACCAAATCTCTTTAGCCCAACAAAATGTGTTAGTTTCAGGTCAAAATGAAGGAAACACAACCCTGTCTCACCAGATAAACATCAGCCACTGCTGATTATATATGCACTTATATATATCTTACTCTGCACAAAAAATTAATCATTCTCTTATTTTATTACTAACAGAAGCTGTATTTTAGTCGTCCAAGTTAATCAAAAATGGATTTCTTTCTAAATTAAGTCAAAATTCGTGTAGTTCTGCAGTTTGTTCCTGTGGTTTAAATGACTATTTAGTTAACTTGACTTCAGTGTGCATCATTTAAGTTTCAAAAACCTAAATATTTGCTACTTTTAATACACAAGATATACAGAGAACTCCAACGTGAGTACTGTGACATCTTATAGAGTGAAACCCTCTCCTTATTACGCACAACATGTCTCAGATCGTGAGAAACCCAAACACAAGTGAACAGAGATGATCAGAAACTTGAATGCTGTAATGATTATAGAAAAAGGACGACAATGAATAACACAGGTTTTCATGTTTCATGTAAAAGTCATATACTGAATATGACCAGAACTAGCATGTAGCTAATTTGAACCCTTTAATACATAAACTGGTGGTAGAGTTCATGTAGAACAGTGAATTCCATATGATTGATAAAGTTTTGAATATCTATAAATTACTTCAGGTCAATGTGGCCCAAACAAAAGTTAACCTGACAGTTATAAATTACCTTCTGTGTAGTCGATGTCCGGTCGCGTGGACACGACGGCCCAGGCCACACCCACCAACAACGCCACCACGAGATTGACCACGATCCACGGCCGCAGGATCTGCTGCTCTGAGGCTGAGGGCCTACAGGAGGTGAGGGGGAAGCAACAGGCTTGGATTACCAGCAGAGAAAAGCAGTCAAAGGGAACATCTGACAACTCATTTTCCTAATGACAGATTTTTAACAAACAAAATCTCAGAAAATGAAGAAGATTAAACCTGAATGAACATATTCAAGCATTCCTAAGATTTTCCTCCACCGTGGGTCATAACTGTAAAGGGTCCTCATCAAGACTGGAACTTGAATGTTTTAGCTAGTTGTCATATCAACCTCATTCATATGGTTCACAAAAAATCATCTGTTAGCTTATCACACAGAAATATAAAAACAAAAAGAGTCGGGGTCCTCACCACAGTGTTTCGTTGGCGGAGGGATAGAGGTTGATGCGATCACTGGTCATTTGCTGGCTGAGGGACAGGATCAGGGCTATGAAATACACTGAATACACACAGATATGCTGTTAAGACTCTTATTCATCATCACCACTGCAGTCGTCATCAGCTCTGTTGTCTTTTGGTCTGGTCTCACTTACAGAATGAAGCCAGAGCAACAGGGTCGAGGGTGAGGAAGCCTCTCAGAGCCATGGAGGTCTTTGCCAGGTTCACTCTGCAGGTAACACCAAACTTCTTGTTAATTCAAGTCACTTATTGTTTCTGGCTCTACTACGGCACAGATGCACTATTTGCATCGGTGTGTGTTGCGAATGTCCTGTTCAAAATTCAGTCACTGAAACTCGAGATTAGTAATATATAATAGTGATATTTCAGCGTTTTTATTGGTCTTTCAGGCTGATTTATGCTCATTGACTCACTCACAAACCTGTCGAACGCGGACACGGTGCTGATGGCCAGGAGCAGGTAGAGCAGAGACTGAGCTGGGTAGGCCAGCGGGTGGTACTGCTGCAGCAGGTTAGGCAGTGTGGTCATCTGATCGCCCGCCAGCACGTACACAACAGTGATGTTCCACACAGCGAACCCAGCCAGGAATCCGTGTGAGAACAGGCCGATCACCCTGCAGACAAAGAACACAACCCAGAACTAAATGTAAAACTGTTTCATTCCCACATTACATGTTTGTGAGAGCTACAATGCGTCTTGTGATGTCGCGTAACCTGCTTTCATTGTTATATATCTTATATAATTTTGACTAAACCAAATGTCTCCCAAAGAGCTGTTGACAGGGTTCAATGAAAATGTTTACAATAATATTTTAAAGCTTAAAGATGATACTGATGCTCTTCCTATGAGTCAAAAATCAAGCCAAAATGTGCACAGCCGATTTGATCTACTGATGGAGTTTGAGCTGGCCGTTTAATTGGACCCCCGCCCTCGTACTGGTGCCAGTTCACCCGTATTCATACCTCTTTGATGGCCAGTTGCCAATCTAAATCACGTTCATTTCATTCACGTTTTTTAAATTTCTGGTCCATAAAATGCCAGGAAATAGTCAAAAATATCATTTTCAAATGTTCATTCTGTCTGAACCAAACTTGAGAAAACTAAAAATGAAGATCTTTGTGTATTTGCATGAAAATCAGAAAGGGCTTAGCCCTGTATTTAGGTCCACCGTGATGCCAGTTTATGTGCATAGGAGTGAAACTGAGTTGTTGAACGATACACGTCCAGAGCCAAGATGCTGTGGATCGTCAGAGAAAATGTTCAGGACATTCTGCCTCTTCTCTGTCTGTGGGAGATCATTGAACATGCAAGTGCAGCTGAATTCACAGCACAGATGTTGTCTTTAAGTTACTTGAATGATGATTTTGTCAGATGTAGCTGCGGTGCTAAAATCTGGATTTTATGTGAGCAGAGCAACAGTCTGGAAACGCTTTAAGTGACTACAAGACGACACAAACTCTTAATGGGATGATGTTCAGTCCCAGTCTCTGATGTGGCAAAAGAAACAGAAAAGATGCAAAGATGTGGAACTTTGGAGCTTGTGTGGAGCATCAGGGCCAATTTAAGAAACAAACTTTGACTTTTTCTCTGACTTGACTTGAGTTTATAGAAGCAGGAGTGATTCGACCCCCAACTTTATCACCTGAGTTTGTTACTGCTGCTTTCAGAGCTTTGATTTCGTACGGTATTGAATGGAATGTTAAAAGGTAAACAAAATTGCCAGTTTAACCTTTACAATTGGGAAAAACATTTAAACTACAACAGATTTAAAAAAAAATATTCTCTGCTAAAGATATATGTAGCTAAGCTGGACGAGCAGGCCTGGTTTCCACTTTAAAAACATTATAAATGTGCGTTTCTACGTATTTCTTATGATTCCAACCCACCCTAAGTCTAACTCTCATTCCAGGCTTCTTTTACAGCTAATTGTAAAGTGTTTTCACTTGTTTTTATATTAGGTTTATTAGGACCAACCCTCAGTTAGGCAAGGCAAATCTATTCATGTAGCACAATTAAACAGCATGATGATTCCAATTGCTTTAGAACATAAAAGCATTAAAAACAACTAAACTAAAACAGAGAAAATGGAACAATGGAGTAAAATATGCTTCTTTCACATCTTTCCAAGTAAACCCTGAGTTGATTAAACAGGCTAAGGACATATAAAGAAGTTAAAACTACAGTCCAGAAATACTTCAAAGTTACCCAAAGTTAATCTCACAAAATCTGATCAAAATACAGTTTTTTCTTATGTACTTTTTCTATGTCTTTTATGAATAACTAGTTATAAATATTGTTGCTTCAGCAGCATTCACAAAACTGCGTCTTGCATTTGCAACAAGTTTGCATCGTACTTTAAACTCCACTTTGCAAACTGCTGCAACTATCTTCTTGTCTTTAAAGTGAATGGAAGTAAAAAAAAATGTCATCCTCAGGGATAGAAACAGATTTGTGAGTGCAGACCTGAAGCCGTTGTGAACCCTCAAAGCGATGTCTCTGGTGGTCCAGATCTGTCTGGGGTCCACGTAGTCGTCCATCAGCTCCGAATGTCTGAGCTGCTCCACTCGATCTGCCTGAAAACGCCCTGCACACACAGCCATGTTACAATCAGTCTAAAAGACATCGATGGTTCTGCCTAAAATATTTACAACCAAACCAAAAGTGCAGTTTCTATCTGATCTTCAGTTAATATGCGGTTATCACTGGAGAGAACCAATTCCAAACAAGTTTGGACGATGGGTAAATTGTAAATCTCATAAACTGAATTTTTATTCACAATTGAACATGTAAAAACATTAAATGTTGAAAGACATTTTACTAAATGATGAAAAATAAGAGGATTTAAAGCAACAAAAGGCTTGAAAAGTAGGTGGTACTAAAAAGTAACAGCTAGAGGAAAAAGATTGGTAATGAATTAGGGTTAATTGGCAACAGGTCAGAAACATGACTGGGCTTAAAAGGGCACCTTAAAGAGGCAGAGTCTCTCAGAGGTAGAGATAGGTAGAGGTTCAGAAATCTGATAATTTTTTGGAGCAATCTCAGAATATCGTTTAACATTGACTTTGAATTTTCCATCATCTACAGTATGTCATCAAAAGATTTAGAGAATCTGAAGACATCTCTGTGTGCAAGGAGCACAGTCTAAAATCAGTATTAGATCTTTGTGATCCTCAAGCTGCACTGAAATTAAAAAAAGGCACAAATCTGTCCTGGAAATTATTGCATGGGCTCAGGGACACTGGCAGAAAGTGTTTGTCTTTGAACACGGATCACTGTGCCATCCACAAATGCAGGTTAAAGCTCTATGATGCAAAGAAGAAGCAACATGTGAACATTATCCAGAAACTCTGCTCCTTTAAAATGGATTGAGGCAAAGTGGAAAACTGTTCTGTGGTCAGATGGATCAAAATCTGAAATTCATTTTGGAAAGCATTGACGCCGGATCCTCCAAACTAAAGAGGAGAGGGACCATCCAGTTTGTTGTCAGCTTTCAGTTAAAAAACCTGCATCTGTGTTGGTATTGGGGTGCATTAAAGCCTATGGAACTGGAAACTTTAACATCTGGAAAGGCACCATCAGTGCTGAAAGGTTTATACAGGTTTTAAGGCAACATATGGGGCCATCCAGACGATGTCTATATCAGGGAAGGCCTTGCTTATTTCAACAAGCCAAAGCAAAATCACATACTGCATCTATTGCAACAGCATGGCTGTGCTGGATTAACATGCCTGCAGTCCAGTCATTATAATTTCACCAGCCGAAAACATTTGGAGCATCATGATAGACTGAATACAACAAAGAAGACCCCGGATGAGCAGCTCGGATCCTGTATTAGACAAGAATTAGACAGCAATCCTCTCCCAAAGGTCCAACAGCTGGTCTCATCAGTTCCCAGATGTTTACAGACTGGGGATGCTGCACAGTGGTGAACACTGCCTTGTACCAACTTTTTCTTATATGTGGTACTGCCTTCAAATTTGAGATGAGCAAGCATTTGTAACATATATAAATAAATAAATATACCATATATATTTAACATTAAATGGTTCCCATGTAAATAAAACATTGGTGTATGAGATGTGCCAATCATTGCACTCTGTTCTTATTTAGCATCCTCTCTTTATTGGAATTTTGTTTGGAATTTTCTAGTTTTACCCAACTTTTGAACAGATAACCTATTTGTCTCAAGTCTGTATGTGAACACTATCCATGAAACTGGATTAAAAAAAACTACAGAAGGAAAGCAAAGTAAAATAAAATCTTTCTGCTAATTTACATTGTTTGCATTGTTGATTTAAATGAACAGATAAGTACAATTGAGTAATGAAAACATGAAGTTAAAGCTGTGTCTTTCCCTCCTTTTCTACCCAGTTGAATGTGATTCACACTCACGGTTCCTCTCCACGAAGACTTTGCCAACTGGCTGGCTTTGTCCATGTGGGGCGGAGAACAGGGAATGCTGGGGGATGGGCGACTGGGCATCAGTGATGATATCATCATCTTCAGCTCCCAGGTCGTTGCTGCAGTGCTCTGTGGCTTTCGCCTTCCTGCTGAGTAATACAGGAAAAAGGGTGTTTGCAGGGCCGGGACAAGCAGAATACTTTCCAGGCAGAAAAGCCTAATTTCAGACATAAAGAGAAAAGAGGGGAAGCAATCTTTACAAACGAGTGTGTGAGTAAAACCCCTCAAAAGCCTCTGATGACACAGTCTTTCTTGGGTTGTTCAGGAGAAATCAAATCCCCTCTTTACAACTGCTGACTGTCATGATGGCCAAAGAGATAATACATGATCCCAGGTCGGTTGGTGATCACAGTCCACTGGTTATTCACAATGTACCTATAAATCAGGTCACATGACATGTTCATGTAGTGATGTTATTGCAAGTGAGCTGTTTTTTTTTTGGCCCAAGACAAAAAGACATAGAATATCTCCGTTAAAGACTGCCTTTAACATATCTCAATTCCTGGATTAATTCACAAACTGAAATTAAGATATCATTTAATATTCCAGTGCTTCATAACTGCCACTGAATTATCTCACTCATTGATCTGCTTGTGGCATCTGCCGTATTTCTGGGTATTGTCTTCAAACTGACATTTTCTGTGATAGAAAAATACTTTAAATGTTAACTGTAAGTTACTGAAAAACTGACCTGTCATATTTTCAATTTACATCTAGTAGCATTTTCATCACTCAGCTCTGTATTTATTGGTATATTTGGATGTTTAATTAGTTCTTTAGATGCTCACGTGTCTGATTTTTTTATATTAAGCACCATTTCTACATCCAAATGACTCCTCATTGTTGACATGTACACTATTAATTAAGATGTTGATGATTTCTATTTGAAAAGCGGAGTTTGCTGACGGTGAATTTGAGATTCACAACAGCATACATTCTCATACAAGATGAACTTCAGCTAAAAATGATGAAAAAAAAACTGTAACTGTTGCTCAGCTCTGACAACAGTTCCCTTTTGGACTGGCATAATTGATGTATTTTATTCTAAATTAATTCTTGATTAATCAGAAACTATCACTCAATTTTGAGTTATGTTTCCTTGAGCTCAGTACTAATGAGAAGGTCATCTCTAATTTCCAGGCCATTTGGTTAATTTTCTGACTTTTCCTCAAATGCCACCATCATGTTAAAATGTGAACTTCATACTTATTCGCATCGGATTAGTCGACTTTATTCTGGTAATCACCTTTTCTTTTTCGTTCTTCTGGTGACAGCGACAGCCATCTCCTCTCCGTCCATGACAGACTCGGCCATGTTACCGTTTGGAACATCAGCGTGCTCCGTTTCCTGGTCTGACATACAAAAACATGACAGAAAAATTCTTTAAAATGACGTTTTATCACCATTATATTTCATATTTCGGTCATACACAACCTCCAAATGACTAAATTTACACCCACCACCTATCCCCCACCAGCCGGCTCATGCCCCCTTTAGTTAAAGTAAAGGTTTGCTACCAATATTGGATGCTTTCTTCTTTTTCTTCTTCTTCTGTGGTGCTGGATCCTGCAGATCTGGAGTCAGAGGGTCCCTGCTGTCAGGGCTACTCCTGTTGTTCACATTCTCCATCTCCACCTCCTGGCCCACTGTACCAGAGCAGGACAGAGGCGTGTAAACAGAGTAAAGCAGAAAGAGGACTGTGTGGAGCTGCTGGAATTACTAGCTCACCTTCCCCCTGCTCCTCTATATCGTTCACTTCCTTCTTCACTTTCTTCTTCTTGCTCTTAACGGTTGGCATGGTGATGATTTTCTGTGAGAGAATCAGAAGTTCAGCTTGAATCTCTGACAATGAAATAGACTGTGTAGATTTGAAGAGTAATTTAGGTCAGTAATTGATGTTTATCGAGGATCTTAAAGTGGCCGGGTGGTGATGCCTGTGTGAGATAACTGGATTAGTCTGAGCTCTGACAACAGGTGGTGGATCAAAGCTTCGGAAAACCACAAACCGTTTCTGTGCACAATGAAAGCAATTCAAACCAATTCTTGGTCATTTTAAAAAGTTTGTTTAGCAGATAATGCACTTCGATGGCCATTATAAAAGAAATATCTGTATATCTAACATGGTCACCTGCAGCAGAGAATAGGGACAATTTCTTTATGTTTTGCATAAGTATAGTATGATGTAATATATTTACACCTCAGAATGTTTCGGGGCTGTGTTGGTTCAAGGCACAAAATGCACAGGTTTCATCATAAAGGTTGAAGACCTGCACAGTACAATTTCTGGGCTCCAAAAACGTGACATGCCTACATTTTCCAGTTAAAATTGGGACATTACCTCTTTTGTGCCATATATTGGATATTGGAAAATTACAACATGTTCAAGAGCACTCATAATGAAGTAGAAGCGGTTTTGAGATGGTAAATACAAGGTTAAGCTGGGATGTTGATAAAAATGCGGTTCGAGTTAGATGAAAACATGATTAGATGTACCTCATCACGTCATATGGACACTGCTCTCCAACAACAGATTTTCGGCACCATTGTTGTGACAATACTATGTATTCATGCTGTGGGCAGAAGTAGATGTTCATACTTATACAATTCAACACAGTATGTAAATACAATAACAGAATATTCCCAAGAGAAAATGGTGTGTTAGACTTTATTCTAACTGTGCCACTGCATCACAGAGTGTCAACCAACATGCCTTTATTAATATTCAATTCTTATTTTCATTCTTAAATTGATTATTTTCCAGTTATATGCAGCTCCTTCATCCCAGGCACAAGTTAAGAACGCTGTTGTATGCTCTCACAACCACAAGCGTATTTCCAGTATAGTATAGTTATTTCAAGCTCCAGAAACAGATTACAAAAGTAACCTGGTCCCAAAACATTACTTCAGAAAAGTTACATTAGAGTCAAGACTACTTGAGAATAATCAGGTTGTGAGTCTTGACCCCACCACACAGTTCTGTGCACACTGACACCAAAGTAAACTCATTTTTGAGCAGTCTGACACTCATATAAACTCTGAATAAAATACGTTCTTACGCAAATCAAATCCCTTGTACAGGTGATATAATGTATATATCAATCCACAGTCAAACAATGTGTCATTTTTATGATATTTGACTTTTTCATGTTTAGAGTCACCGCACCAACAGGCACATAAAAAGACCGTAAAACCAGCAAGAAACTGCTCTGGCCTCTCGAAGTTGGATCCTGTAACTTTGTAACTCTGCTTTCACATTATGACAACATTTAAGAATGAATTCAAAAATGTATTTGATCTAATCTAAGCGCTGGAAGACTGCATAACAACAAGTATAATCCACACCTTGATGTTTTAGAGCTCTGAATACGAGCATGTGAGGTTGATGAACTGAACTCACTTCAGTTTATGGGTTGTTATAGTGGGTGGGTATGAAAATGTGTTGATAGGAAGATAACTGGCCAAAGGATGCAGAAGGAATTTGAGAGTAAAGTGACAATGAACTGGCATCATATCATAGAAACATTGATTAGAAAAAAATTCAGCTCTACGGGACATCACTGGGAACACCTGGTTGTGAAATAATGTGTTGCATTTGGCAGGCTGTGGAAATCAATAAGGACTTCTGGTTCTTCATGCATACTATTGATACCATACTCAAATACTTAAAAATGAAGGAAAAAAAATCAGAATACTTCAAATGAATTGAATGTTATGATAGATAAATCATTAGTGCACATGGACATACACCTAAATTAAGTTTTAAGCATTCCATTGTGGCAGAAAATAATCTATCTAATCTAACAGCATCAAAAACTTGAGAACATGCTGAGAATTAGCCTGCTGGAACAGAAACAGACCGAGTGCTGGAACTACATCAAATTCATAGAGGAAAACCAAGATTTCAGGTTAAAAAAAGTGCCAGAAAAATCTCTCATAAGCAAACTTTAAGTTTAGGATTCTCCATGGTCAATGAATGCAAGCTTTTAAGGTAAAAAAAGAAAAGGTAATATATTATTTGACATTTTTCTTAGTTAATAGTTTAAAAAAAATGCAAAACTGAATTATTGTGAATAAAATCTTACTTAAAAAAGAACAAAAGCACTGATGCTGCACCATGAAGGACTGCTCTAAATATTACTTGGTTGCTTTAACTGTCTAATGCTGAAAAATGATATCAACTTCATTAGCATGGCCGGAAGAAAGCTTTGTCATGTCATGAAGAGATACTATTTCTACACAAAACCTACTTTTATGAGAGGGTAATTACAGGTTTATTGCAGGAAATCAGTGTCTGTTCTCACCTGTGCAGTGGAGTCTTTCTGGGGCTGAAACTCTCCAGATGGTCCTCTTGTGTATCTGATCTTGTCAAGCTGAACTGTCTTAGGGTGAGCCTGAGTACAAATACTCCCCCTCCTTTCTCTTCTCCTCTATCCTCTCACGGTGATTAATCCTAGATTTGTCTTGAAACTGATTCGTGGACTCTTCATAAGGAAATCTTGAAGCAAAAACAAAAGACGAGGAGGTAAAGTGAAGCAGAGAGGAGGCCGAGAGGCAGGAGGTCAGCGGCTCTGAGACGCCTCTCAGGGTTTAGAGCGGCAGGTGGGTCACATGCTGAGCTGTGACAGCCTCTGGGAGCTTTGTGGTTGGCTGATCAGATGTGATGTCACCTGCTGGCAGTGCTACAAATTAGCCTGCATGCCAATAATCCCTTTGTGCTTCCTTACTGATGTTCTCCCCCAGCAGATCCAATCACTGGTTACTCATTAAGACATAGAACCAGGTGAGGTGAAACTCTTTTCTCTCCCGTACATCCGTGGGAACATCCTCAAATCCCAATATTCAGTTTTAAACCCCAAATCAGAGAAGGCTGGGACAGTATTGGAAATGACAATAATGAAAATACCATGATTCTGACTGCAGACAGTATAAACTCGAAATATTGCATATTTTCTTCCCTTAAAATGAACTTTCGTTATACATCTATTTGTGCAGTTCAGGCCTGTCCAAACAGAAGTTTGACAGATTGAAAAACACAAGCAGTCAGGATGGAAACAGTAAATCTAGATTTTTTATTTTCAAAGTGCAGTCAGTCACTAAAATTCACATCTACAGAAATATATTCAACCCGTGCACACCACACATAGCAGATAACAAATGGCCTGGTACATGTCCTACGGAGAGCCTCCCACCCCCTCTTACGACAACATTTAACAAAGCATCAACCCCGTCAGTATCTGAAAACACATCATCCTCGTAAGCACAAATGCTTATGCAATAATGTTGGGATTGTTTGGTCATTGCACCACATTATCATACATATACATATAATATCTGTACTGAAAAAGGATGTCGCCTGGTTTTTATACCTCCCTTTTAGTTTTTTTTAGGCATGTCCAACTGGGAGGAGGCCCTGGGGCACACCCAGCACTTGCTGGGGGATTGTATATTCCTTCTGGCCTGGGTACACCTCAGGATCCTGGATTTACACTCCTGGATCTGTTGCCTCTGTGACCCCACCCCGAATAAGTGAAGGGATGGATGGACATACTGAAGCTGTAAATAACTTTAGTCAAATTTAAATGCTAAACTGTATCAAATGTGTGCTCACTACTACTAAGACTACGGGTAAAATCACAGTGTTTTATAACCAATAAATCGTTAAAAGTTCAGCAATTACTCTGAAATACTTTAACGACGTAAAATGTTTACATTTCTTATTTGGATTTAATTTACTCAGACCTGATTCTCCAAAAAAGGCTAAAACTTGATATCTTTAAAGGGAACACCACCAGGTCAAAATGTATGGTTTTGCTCAATAAACCTTCAATAAACTGTGCAGGTGTGCTAGTTCTCCCTGAGTTTAACAGGTTAAAGATAAAACCCTCACACTGCAGAAACCAGGTCACGAGCAGAAATCCAATTAGACAAACACAAAGACGCACAGAGCATGTAAAAGTGAACTGTCACCCATCACTTAAATATCTGCTAATGAAACAAAAGACAACAACACGATTACTTTTTTAAGGACAAAAACTATTTCCACATTTAAATTTCCCTTAAATCCACTCTAACAACTTAACTAAAACTCATCTGGAGTTTTGGTTTCAGCTTTAAAAGATCCCCACAGATCTGCAGCTCCACCTTCCACCACCTCACCGCCCTGTGTTACCTGTTGTGTTGTGTTACACTCGCTGCTGTTTGCGTGGATGACAGTCAGGCTGAATGATACGGGGAGAAGACACTAATCCTCTTGTTAAATCGGCTGAGCTACATCTGCCCTGTAGAGGATTAACCTCTGTAACACAGAGGGGTTAACACACCCGCAATGTCCACACCAAGTGGCGCATCCCGGACATGCATCCAGCACGACTCTTTTTACCCGCTGGGTGTAATTGTTTATTACATTTGTGTCTCTGAAGTTTGAAATTAGCTTCTGAGTGAATACAGTCGTCTGTGTTTGATTCCTTTTAACTTTGTCTTCACACATTCTGTATTTACACTGAGTTGTTTTGATCTCATTTACATATTTGTCTTGAATAAATTCAGAAGATACAATTTTAACCAGCAGTCACAAAGGTGATTATTTTATCACTGCGTCATCAGACCACACAACTTTAAATACATGACAAAGGAAGACAAATAGCAGGGACTAATGAGTAAAAGTATTAAAACAAATAAAGCTGCATTAACTTCTTCTCTCTGCTACTTTATCTGACTGTAAAAGCTCAGAATGGGTACCAACAAGGAGTTTTACCATCACGGTTTATGGATTTTCATCATGTTCGTTGTTTCCTTGTGTGTCATTTGGATTTCCATGTTTGGTATCTTGGTTAATTTTTGTTATATCTTCAGATTGGTTTTCCTTTGGTGCTTCAGTGAGCTTTACCTTCTGCTTTACCATAGCCAATCAATTGAAATAAAGGCTCATGCAAATCCATTTTAAACTGCACTTTTTTCCCTATGTATTTTGATACTATGTGGCGTGGTTTATTGGGCCGAATTATTCAGCAGCTCAGAGGGAAAACTCCTGATTCCCAGTTCGTACTCGTACCTCAGTATGTATAATACAAGATTTCCTCTGTTCAGTACTTGATCAGTGTCACTGTTATCTTGTGTGGTTATTGTTCATCATTGTTCATCTCTGTGCTCTGGTTACAGAGCAGAGCTTTATGTTTGTGTTTGATCAAAGTGTGTTATTTTCTGCACCTGCCTGCCTCCTGCTTGTTGTCTCCTTTTGGGTCATTCACAATAAACGTTATAAGGTCATTATAAAGTTCTTATTTATGACTGACTAATCTTTTCATTCTCTTTTTAATCTGTTACATCAATTTCTGAAAAGTTTCTAAATATATAACTTGTTTTTTTGTAATTTATTCAGATGTGTCATATAACATGTTATTATCTGAATATGTAGGCTGTGTTCTGCCAACAGGAAACTTCCACAGCATCATAGCACCCGTTCTGAACACCAGAGGCCATATCTGATTTTTCCATTTTCTTTTCAACCAAAAAAACTACTGCTAGATAATATCAAAATCTCAATTTATGTTAGGTTGGTTTGATTTAAAATGAAACTTTAAATCATCTCTGAACCCTTTGGGCAGCATGAATTAAAGGGCTACATTTCCCACACAATTCATCAACCTACTCTAATATAAGCTTGGAAAATGACTTTATTTCAAACAAGACGTGCCTCCTAAAGAAATAAGAGTCTGAACTCTACTTTGCTTAATAGGTTCAGCCTTTACATATATTTAGAGTACAAAAACACAGTATGTCTGCACAGCATTTAACGGAGGCTAAATGAAGGAATATGCCTTTAAGACTTGAATATTAACACTGTCACAACTGTTTTTGTTCATTAGAAAATAACAATTATAATACCATGAAGTAGAATATGATTAGTTCCAATGCATGATAACGTGCAGTTTGTGCTTCTAACCTCCAGGAGTCAGTGTAACCATTTATTAAAACCCAGACTATGAAATAGAGCAAAGGGTTTGAGGGTTTGTTCAATCTCATGAACACCCGATTCACAACTTTATGCTCAACTTTCACATTCCTTCAGCTGTGATTTCATTCTATACCATTTTAGCATGAATTTCAACTTCCTAATTGTTAATGCTTGTAATGCTTAAGAAATACTAACCGGTGTATTTTACACTTTGCTGGATTTTTTGTCTTCTGAGTGAGCAAAGTGGGAGTTGTTCTCTTTTCTCTGTTATAGTGTTCACATGCACAAACCAACATCTCTGCAGGAGATCGTGTTGAGGTGGACTGCTGTCCTTCTTTAACACCTACCAGGTACAGGTTGGAAAGCATCTATAGTGCAGCATTGTGTTAAGTTGTCTTTACACAACAATGAGAAGCGAGATTGCAGCTCTAGAACATGATTGCTGAGAACTGTGACCGCAGCAATGTGCTTTGGACAAACCAGACCAAAGTGGAGATGTTTGCTCATAATGCACAGCACCACGTTTGGAGAAAACCAAACACAGCATATCAGCACAAACACCTCACACCAGCTGCCAAGCACGGTGGTGGAGGGCTGATGATCTGGGCTTGTTCTGCAGCCACCTTGCAGTCATTGAGTCAACTATGATCTCCTCTGTATATCAAAGTATTCTAGAGTTAAATGTGAGGCCTGAAACTGGCTCATCAACAGGACAATGATCCCAAACACAGCAGCATATCTACAGCAGAATGTCTGAAAAAGAAAAGAATCAAGGTGTTGCAATGGTCCAAAGTCCAGACCTCAGCCTGATTGAAATGTTGTGGTGGGACATTAACAGAGCTGTGCAGAAACCAATGCTGCAAACATCAATGAACTGAAGCAATGTTGGAAAAAAGAGTGGGCCAAGATTCCTCCACAATGCTGTGAGAGACTGATGACATCATACAGAAAACAATTACTTCAAGATATTGCTGCTAAAGAGGTGGTTCAACAAGCTGTTGGATCCTGGGGTTCACTTAGATGTCCCACATTGTTCTTCATTTTGGGTTAGTTTTTGTTGTTGAAAAAAACCATAATTTCACATAATTTAAAAAAAACGACGGGTGTATTATCTTTTTCACACAGCTGTTCGTGCCTTACTCAAGAACCCTGCTGGCCTCAGCATTTGATGCTGTCATTTGCAGTCACACACAGCTGTCAGCCAAAAGCATCCCCACAATAACCCATACACAATTTCACACAGGAGATTTCACACAGCCATGACTGCCAGGTGTAATGACATTACGCTTAAGTGATGAGACACGACAGCAGCGGCAGATATGAAGGAACGTCTCAACACCGCGCTCGACAAAGGAAGCACAAAGAGCTGTTGCTAATTACAGCTGCTGTCAACAGGCTTCATTGGACATGCAGCACAGCTAATGGAGGCAGGCTCCCTCTGTCTCCTCACAATGCTGCCGCACGCATTATTTATAGACCAGTCACAAAAACACACACACACACACACACGCACACACACACACACACTCCAGCCTCAGCACGATGAACATTTGTTTGTCCTAGGGGCAGTTGGCTGCTTAGCTGATTTTCATTCTGCTGGATTATAGTACGATTTCAAACAAGGAACCAAAACACCTCAAATGAAAAAATGTAGGAAAGCGTTTCAAGGGCCACTTTAAGTTGTGTCCAGTATGAGAACATGAATTTACTTCATGGCAACAACCAGCAAGAAGTATAACATTCACAGTAAACATGCGTTGGAAATATAAACCATCCTCTTGTCTTTCTAAACATTTATTCACACTTTGTGGAGTAAATGTTCAGAGAATAGACACATGTGGCAAAGCATTTAATGGCAAACACATTTACTTATTGTAAATGTCTAAATCTATTTATCTGTGACCTGGAACATGAATTAGTTCATTAAGTCCGACCCTGAAAGACATGATTACCACATCTAACTTATTAAAAAGCCTAAATTTGGTGGCTGATAAGCTCTTTTTCTTGACCTTGCTGCCTATTTATTCATTCGGCTAAAATTCAAAATTACAGTAACCCGGATTTTTTTAACTAAGTGACGCACCTCCACGTTATCAGTGCTAGTGTACAGTAATTGATAAATTATAAACAGCATAGTTTGTGCCTGTATAAGCTTGCCCATAGGAAACCGTTTCATGGCCGAATATCTCAAGAGAGCAGCCAGACGCCTCTCGAATATCTTCGGAACAGCTCCAAATTACCAACAACAAGCAGGGGTGAGTAGAACATCATGTTATAATGTGAAATCAAGGGCCCAATGTCAAAAAACGGTCTTGTCCTTTAAGGAAAGGTGGTCTGAGAAATTCTCAAGGACTTGAGAGCTCCAACAAGAACCCAAACACACTAAGCTGTGATGTTGGTCTTAGCTGTTCAATAAATATTCTACAAAAGTTGCTTTAGTTACTTTTTCCAGCGCAGTCTTACCATATTGTTACAAAGGGACTATACAATAAATATGATATAACAGCATATATGAAATATTGTCAAAGTTTGTTACTAAGAAAGGAAAGAAAAAGGCAGGAAGTGAAACATGAGGTTGTGACGATCTCAAACAACAACTTCTAACTTTATCCCGTGATTGAAAAATTTAGATGTCTTTAATGAGTTTCTGCTGCAAGAAGAATGGCAAAAAGATATTGACAAGGCTTTCCTGGTTAGATGCATATCAGAATATCTGGAAAGTAGATGATAATTCATTTTCTGTGTTTTTCTTTTTTTTTGTCCCCATCTTCATCCCCCACTGAACCATTTCCCAGCTTCGCTTATTTGAGCTTGGAGGCTTGGATGATATTATTTTGCCTTCTCATCCAGCAGAGGAAGGATTGCTGGAGGTAATTACTGGCCTCAGGAACCATCACCCAAGCCTGACGACTGCGCCCTCTGTTTATTGTTAGTTTTTGATGTTGCTTTCAGACACAATAGAAACAGAGACAGAAGGCTGGGAGAGATAAATCGAGGGGCAAGGACAGCGAGAAAGAGAAAGAGGGCAGAGACACTGATGTGAAAAAGGAATAAAGGAACAACAAGTGCTGAGTTCAGGAAACGCTTATTGAAAAGCAGTGTTACTGATGTTGATGAAACATTTATATGACACACTGTGATGTAACACCATCAATAATTAATCTCATTCATGTGCCACAAGCTCGTGGATCCAAATACTAGGAGTTCTTGTTCAAAAACAATTAAATTTGAGGCATAAATTATTGAAGATCAGCTACAGATGCTGCATGTTTATGTGCAGATATTTTCTTTGTTGAGATTAGACATTTGGTAAACAAACACATTGTAATATGGTAAAGAAAATACAGTAAAAAGTGCCAAAGAACAGATCTGGTCAGATTTGATGTGCCCTAATGAATGCTTTCTTTTGTTTTACAACTAAATTTGTGCTGGCTTCTTTCAAACCATCTCATATACTTCCAGTCCAAGGCAGCCTATATGCTATTAGATAAGTCAACAACTCCATAAAAGCATGAGGAACAAGTATGAAGCTGCTTCTAGCTGTAACATGTGTATGAGGAACCCAGAGGAACCCAGAGAGAGTCTTCCTCCTCTCCTGCTCCATCTTCTCCTCCACAGGCCACTGTGTGATTATGTGAGTTCCCTGTTTAGGATGGTGTATAAATAGTAAAGCTCTGCCCCAAATTGTGAAATTGGTTTTGGCACAGAATAAAAAAAGTAGCTGTGTGAAATGTATTCAGGCTTCCACTTAAACTCACAGACAGTGGCAGCTAGTGTACAAACATTCCTGTCTGTAATTTATCAATGAAAGCTAATAAGACACATCTTCCTCATTACTGGTGACAAAGCTATTTAGAATAAATATGTTCAGGTTTGGAATGATTCTGCTTTAATTCGCTACTTTAGTTTGAATAGTGGAAATAATAACGAAAAAGGCCAGTTGGGAAGGTTTCTGATTGGTCCCCAAAATGTGATCGTTAAAATATGTGTATATAATCTTAATCTTTAAAAACAAGGAAAAAGAAAAGAAGGGCAGGTCTTAGACATGAAATTCATGTGTGGAAAAATCACTTGCACTCTGGCCCTGGTGAAAATTATGAAAAATGCCATGGTGATAACTTGAAATTGAAAAACCAATGAGTAAAGAATCGTGAAAGGGGTTTCTACGAAGAAAGTGTCATTTCACATTTGTGAAATCATCAGTTAATTGTAACAGCCTCATATTTTTAAGCTAATTTTCTGGAAACTTTCTATATTGTGTCATAGAAATTAGCGGCAAATTTGCTGTAAATATATAGATATGTCAAAGATATCAGTGATGATGCAGCAACAGTTAAAACACTAAGTTGATATATTGTATCTACTTAAAATGTATAGTCACAGGACTGGAGAAGAAGAAAAGGAATTCAGCTTATGGTACAATAACTGTACATTTCATTATCTTAAACAGACACACTATAATCATCCACTGGCACCAACGCACTGCTTTACTGAAGTGTAAGTGTTATATCTTAAATGTTATAACATATAAAGAGGTAATAAACTTTGGGACGGTAGACTATCAAAGCCCTTCTAGTGAGATGAAGTTATCTTTAATTTTTCTGTATATCCTCATCAATTAATCTTCTCTTAACATCTGCTTCATGTTTTCCCACAACACAAAAAAAGAAGCTGGAGGCTCGTCAGGTCCCGTCTCAGAAAAGACTGCAGAGCTGCAGTAAAGCAGAATATCCATGAAAGCTCGTTTGAATTTCTTTGCAGGAACTTCAGTGAGTGAATTCTCTGAGGAATTAATTTTTCTCATGCTGAAGGAGGTTTGTAAGCAGGGAGAGAGAAAAACATGCTCATTAACTCAAGCTAGTTAACCAAAGATTGTGTTTGACCTAGTGAAGCTCTGCCCAAGACTTTTATCAGGGTTACTGTGCATGCTTACTTTACAGCATATGTTACGCCTGCATTGCATCAGATTCAGAACACTTTCTACATAATCCTTTGAGCTGTATTCACCACATTTATGGCAGAATCAGTGTAGCAGCTGTTATTCAATGCTGTCATGCAGGACTTTAAATAACCAAACAAGTTCTGAAAATGCTAATTTGGCCTGACATGACTCATTTATATTTCTCTGAATAAATTTCAAAGGCCTGTGAACAGCAAGTCTGCTTTTTTTTGGATGTGTTTTTTAATCCTTCATCTGACATGTCAATCAAACTGAAACCTTGCACCCTAAATCTGTTGATACATGGTTCAACACACTGTTTTTAATTGATTAAAATGTTTCATAACTAATCAAATACTTTATGAGGATGAGCGGTTGAACAACTTTTAATAAAGAGCAAAAAAAGCAGAACGTGTGAATGTGTGACATCGAACGGCAAATTTGTGTTCGTTTGTGTGCAAAGACCTGAATCCTGGTGTCTCTGGTGAGGTTCCTGTGCTCGCACACTGCCAGTGATCTCTTTAATGTTCACCGGAGCCAAAGAAGGCGATAACTTTAACAATGGAGATGGATGAGACTAATACACTAGTATGGCAGGAAAACTTGTGAGGCAGGCATCCAAGCGGCGTTTCTCACCCACGAAAAACAAACAGCATAAACAGTGTTCAGAGGAAGGATAACTTGCTGTAGGAGAAATCTTATTTTGACACTCACTTTGACACTTTAGAACACAGATGGTACCTTCAAAATGTCACCTTTGGACATGCATGTTTTCCTGGGCAGGCCTTGTCACAGTGGTGAAGAATCCGCAATAAAATGCACTTTACTGAGCATTTTATTGTCTCACCATGAGGTTTTCCTAACCCTAAACAAGTACCTTTTTTTTAACATCCATTTATGTATATACATACATACATATATATATATATAACCCTAACACAAAAAGAAATAAAAAATGCAAGGGGACTGAGGACCATTCCAGGAGCAATGCCTCCATTAAAGCATGTTTACAAATGCTTGATGGGTTTAATGAGCCTAAATTTTGGGCATTGCAGAGGGCTTCCCAAAGGTCCCAGCTACTTCCAAAATTTTGGCCCAAGTCTACACTCTCTGTAGGTACAGTAAAGTCTGAATGGACCACATAAAAAACTTAAAGCGCTTACCTTTAACAAAAAAAGTACCTCTAATCTGTATCAAGTCCAGATGTAAAGCAACAAAATTTAAAACAAAGACTGAGAGATAAAAGAACAAAAAAAAAAAGAAAAACAGTGGCGTGGAGATTAGACTCTGACACGAATCTCATGCTTGAGAGCCAGTTGTTCATCCTCTTCCTCTTCTTTGATGTCATGTAGTCTGTGATGACAAGTTATAGTTTATTCTTGGAGGAGCCGGTGCATCACTTACCATCACGGAAGGATAACTGGCAACGTGCAGCGGTAGAACAGCTCCCTATCGGTCGGAAAATGGCGGTAAAGCAGTACTCTGTGCATTGAAAAACTGATATGAAGGCCATTACAACAGTAAGTGATGTGTTATCAACAAAAACATGTCCTCCTCTTACCTCTTTCACAAGCTGCAGGCTTCAGTTTACCACAGTCACTGAAATAAATGATTAACCCTTAGAAGTACATCTGATCACTTAATAGACAGTCAGGGCCATTATCAATCTTCATTTCATCATATTTAATTACAATATGCAACTCATGGCAGTGAGACATTTCAGTCTGCTGCCTTCAGTGAACAGCATCTTCAACCATTATAATGAAATAAATTAATAAAGGGTACAATTACTCCTCTACCTCATATCAAGTTATCGCAAAACAAAACGTGGTTCCACTTTACATTACAGCTTGGTAATAAGATGGCAACAGGTTGGTAACAAAGAAGCAATAATTAGGTAACGCCATGTAATTACCAAAAGTAATAATGAAATAATAGTGTGATATTTGCAACAATGGCTACATCATGTAAGCAGCTGCCAGTGAAAACATTCTTGTTTAATCTGGGTCTGACTGCAAAGCCATTTTATTTCTGTGCTGCAATGTAAAGTGCTGCCCACTGTGATCTCTGCAGGAAGCGAACGCAAAACAGCTCGGCAGTGTTTTCACACTTTGTCGCTCACAAGATTACAAATCCTTTAGCTGCTTCTCTGAAACATTGTTTATTTCTTTGATCCAAAGCTACCTGGCAGACAGATTTCCGTTGAGACTTTGTTCTCACGCCAACTCCAAAACCATCAGCCATCACACATGCACTGGTTTTCAGGAGAAGTGATGATTTTCTGCAGTTTCACATCTGGCAGAAGCCTCAGCCTCATTGTATCCGTAGGTGAAATCCACCTGAAGAAGTTTTGAAGCTGAGCGGGTGTTTGTGTGAACTTTACAGGCCTCTGGTGTGAGATCAATAAGAATAAATCATCATACTTTATGTTGCTGGTGTGTGTTTATGATTTTTCTTGTATTCAGATTTGGATTTTTGACATCTGCAAAAGATTTTTTGCAGTTGGACCCATGTTGAGCAAGAACAGTTTGTCCGGCAGCTGCTTCACAGCAGCAGGGCAGTCCTGCACAGCCAAGTTAAAGCGCTCGTATGTACAACTGATGGGCTCAGGTTGTTACTCTAAGTGTCTGACAATATAACCAAAAGGATCTCTACTGAAGGAAAAGTCTCACTCTGACCTCTCCTGGGGGACGACTTGTTGCATGAAGTGTAAAGTGTTAACATGGGTGAGAGCATGAAGGGCTATCAAGGGAAGAGTGGAGATACATCACAAAGCTCAACAAGACAAGGTACCTTTCTGCAAAATCAAAATGGAAAACACATTTGTGTCTGTAGTTGTGGCATGTTGCACAAATGGATGTCCACACTGCTGTCTTTACACTGGACCTCGCACACCATCATGTTTGGAGCTTGCAAAAGCAGTTTTTATGTGAGGAAAATTGCTTCTTTAGGAGGAGAGAAACCTGCTGCAGAGTGTGTGGATGTAATTGTATTTTGCATTTGCTAAAAGATTTTAAGTACATCATCTGCCAGCTCTAAAGAGTAAGGCTTTGAATTTTAAATGCACCAGTCTAATGGCCAGAAATCAGCTAAAAGCTCCACTCTGGCATGTGCAAATAAATGAATGCTTTCACCTACTTTGAGTCTGATTACTGTTTCCACAATTTTGAAACAATCTCATAACCATAGACTGTATTTACCAAATGAAACCATGATGCCGCCCGAAGGATTCTGGATTGCTTGTTTTGAAGCATTTATCTTCATGTTTAAGTGCAGTCAGGAATGATGTGGGTGTCTGCATCCCAAAGAATCAGTGTTCCTACTGAGAAAATTACTCACAATGTAGGAATAACACCAGAAGAAGTCCTAAAGAAGTACACTGTGGACACACAAATGTAATCGCTCAGATTTAACTTCTCTGTTTTAGTTTTAAGCTGCATTTGATGTAACATTTACAACCGTTTTCTTCTAAAATACCTTCTATAGGTTTTGATGGGTTATACCGATGCAGGGACAGACCTGCTCACACACTCTTCCCTCAAGCTCTTATTGTTTTTCAAATGCACCACTCACACAGTGCACAACAGATAACAAAAACTGGGAGACGCACGAGCAGCTTAGACAACACAAAAACACCTGATGATGTTAGAATAGCAGCTATGAACTTAGCAGAAGGGATGGATCCGAGTAAGAAACCAAGGACACCATGCAACTGTATTGGGAAAGTTATCTGTCAATCAAAGTTTTGATCCTAAGTTTAACAAGTTTAAAAATGCACTCCTACACACTTGTCACAATGGGATAAATTAGATGGCAATGACCATAAATATACACATTTTGTGTAATCCATGAAAGTTTCTTCGCTATAACTTCAGAATAATCAAATTCAGTCACTGAAATGAACAGAAAATTATTAATTGTCATTATCGATAACAGGTAAGCTATATTCTTTATGTCTGCGACAAGTTGGCTGCACACTGAAACTATTGTAAAAGGTCTATTCTTGCTGATACGAGGTCAAAATGATGACCAGCAAATGTTTTTATTGTTTATGTTTGCTGAGAAACTCTTCCATGGTGCCCACCTTACGTGTAAAAAATATGAGTGGCAAAAGTCTGAAGCTCTAATCTATTAAAATAAGAGCAAAAATTAAAATCATCATGTTCTGCACGTGCCACACTCCTGGGGTAAACCAGGCCGAAGAACCTTAAAGGTACCAGCTGAATTATAATAGCCAGAGAGCCACCAGGGAGCCACACTTTAAACATCTCTTGCAATATATCTTGCGAGCCTCCCTCTGGTGTATTCTGAATTTCTGTAGCGCACCCCAGTTCATGGAAACACTTCATATGCACAAATCACAGTATGTGTCTAATTTTCCCTGCAAACGTGTATCCTAATGTCACCAGTCTGCATTTATAAACACTGTTGTAACAAAAATGAAGTGGTGAATGTTAAATATGGCTCTATGCAGAGCCTAAAGCAGCGTTTACATACTGTTGATAGAAAATGAGAGGAACATTGAGAAGATTTTCGTCCACTGCTGCAGCTACTTCCTGTTATTTTTTAAGCTCATTTTTAGTATAATTTCCTGTTGAAAAAGAGAAACTTAATACTAAACATGGTGATTCCATCATTTTTGTTGGTCTGGTTGGTCTATCTATACAACCCCGCCACCAGCCCCCTGACTTTGCTGGTCCTTTGATCTGGAGTGCAACAGTCAGTAGTTCAAACTAAACAAAGAAAAAACGTTTAAAGTCTGGCAGTGTCTCCGAACCAGTCCTGGAACCACTACCAGACATCAAAGGACATGACACAACTGAGACCAGAAAAAGCCAAACCAAACTAATAAGTTTGTCTCTGTCTGCATTCCTGCTGTTATATTGTCAGATACTTTTAATAACAATCTCAGTTGCACGTACAAGCACGTCTACTTTGCAGCATTAACAGTACTTGCCCTGTGTTATTACAGCGTCATGGCGCGCGCTCTCTAAGGTCCAAGATTGTTATGTGTACTACTAATTTAGACCAAAATACATGAGCAAAATGGGGTTTGAAAACCCCAGAGAATGATTTTAAAACATCTTCTGTCTAATCTGTGTTGTTTACTGCTCACACAAACTTTCGTTCCCTGACTTTAACCTTTAACATTAACAGAAGTAACCTGGTAAAAATGCACCAAGTCTGTGGAGAAGAACTGCCTGAAAGGATGTCCATCTATATAGTTCACAGAAATGAAAATGTAAAGAGGTCTGCCAAACCTCGATGGATGAAGCAACAGACGTAAAGTTGGATAACATCCTACCCGTACACTCAGAGAGAGTAAAGTTATCATTAAAGGTTTCTGTTGAGTTAGCTGCTGCACAAACCGACCCCAGTTCTGCTCTATGTGTGGCGCCATCATCATTCTACAGGTAGACCAGCAGAAACTCCCTTAAAGTACCCAGACAGTTTTAGCCAAAGTGGGAAATGAAGGATCACATTTAACGTAAAACAAAATGAAGTCTGACGATGAAGTCGCTGAAGGATCAACTTTGGTATAACTGTTTCAGTCCTGTCTGTGGATTGGGTTGCTGCTGGGAGACGCCAGACAACCAGGAGACCAGTTCATAGCAGAATCAGACGTAAAGTCTACAGACTGATGTGTAGAAATATCCTGCTGCCGGTGTGCCTCCAGGGAAGAAAATAACTTCACCTTGACTCATAATCCTGAAGTGAACCGTGTTTAAGAATCACTGAAAGTTAGTCTTTTCCACGATTTCCAGTGTCGGATTGAATGAAAATCACAGCACGTTACACTGCTGCCTGTGTGAGCAACACACACGAACACACGATTAAAAGTCTGAAACGTTGTGGGAGTCTGTTCGTTTCTGCGTGCCTTCCCGTTGTGTGTGTGTGCTGTCCCTGCGTCACGCCGAACTGAGGCTGTCAAAACCGCAGAACTTCCATCGTTTCTCCAGAGTGGCACCAACACCGCTCAGTTCCTGTCTGAACATAGTGGGCAGTCGCACCATGAGACGCTCAAGCTCCCCAGCAGACACCTGAAAGAGGAAATCAGACTGTAGTGACACACTGAAGGAAGTCGAGGAGGAAGTTTTATTAATATGATGAAAACATGCCAACTCAAACATACAGGTGGACATTTTGAGAACCAATTTAAAGACATTAGAAGAGCATAATACTCTATACAGCTGCTGCTACTTTTTGGAAGCCTGCTATTTTCTTAGGCTGTTTGTTTACCTTTCCTCTGTATCTCTGCCTAACTTCAACTTCAAATGATGCAGTACATCAGGAGTGGGAAATTTAAACTCTTTTCCTCTTGATTTTTGCTTTGCTCTTAGCATCAAATGCCATCATTAGTTCCATGGTTCACCTAACTTAAGAAATAAGTGAGCAAATAAGGCTCTATCAATACTATTTTCAATGTTTACTGAATTCTGACTTTGATTTGGCGTTCTTTCATTTTTCCAATTGGTTGTGAAATACAGATTTCCCATTTGCCTTCGAATGCACCATCAGAGCAGCACCAGTCTGCTGTTAAAAAAAAACCCACACAATGGTGAAATACTGACCATGTGATGAACAGTTTCTAACGTAAGAACTTGAGTAAAACACAGAGTAATGATAGCAAAGTGAAGTTCAGAGTTTATGGAGCTGATGTGAAATCAAGGAATTATGACACGAGTTCTCAGTGGAGTTTTGACCAGCCAGCAACCATCACGCTCTGCAGGGTATGTTTTAACAATGTTTTAACACTGAAGTCCTGATGACAATGTGCCTAAAACAGGGGCCAGTACCAGCAACCAGCTGTCCATGATCTACCTGATGAGGTAAATGTAAGCATTTAAGAATAAATCTTCCACTCAATAATTTTTCTATCATTTTTCTGAGCTCTTAGGCTATTTACTTTAAGCTCTTTCATAGCGTATTATCATGCTCCTAGGGTTATAAAGTACTGTAGTTCTCAAAAGAGGCAGATTCTGAGGAAAAGAGGTGGGGAGTACAGCAGTGGCCTAAAGTAATCTGTTTGAATAGAGGTGGAAGTGAGTGGAAGAAAAATCGGCTGTTATCTGCTGCTGCTCTGGTTATCTTTAAGGCCTCAGGAAATTGAGCTACCTTGTGAAAAAAAGGGCATAATATAAAAACTTTTAATTGCATTGGTATATATAGATAATTATACTGAGCATGTGAAGGTATGTCACACGGTGTTGCATGCTGGGATGTGAGCACCACCTTATAAGAGCTGCATAACTGTTATCTGGACCTGCCACTATTGTTTCCTGATTAGCTTTCGTTTTCTTTGACTAAAAAGTTGATCAAACTGGTCAAATCTGGCGCAGAAAGGGAGAGAAGGAAAGAGCAAAAGGAAGAGAAGACGGACTTTCCTCAGAGAAATTGAATCCCGCTGCTAAGTGAGAGATCTCTAATTAACAAGACGGTGCTATGCCTGAATCTGATTCCCTGCTAAATCCGCCCCCCTTTTATTTACCCGTTTATCAAACTAAAACTATTCTGATTCTTCTAAATAAATTCAGCTGTGTGTTCATTTCATTGATTCATTATGCAGTGGGTTTAATGAGTCAGGATATTGATGTTAAAGATTTGCTATGATATAGAAACTCATTCAAACATGCTTTTTAACTTGTAGTGAACAGATTTGTTTGGCATTTGATTAGGAGGACCAGTAATGGATTGAAACATAATTTTAGAGACTGATCCCACAGTAAAAACATGAGATCTGTGCATACATTATGTTCCCTCAGAGCAAGCAGGAACATAATATGTTGTGTAAACAAACCTAAACGTGTCATAAACTTCAACTACTTACATAGTTTATAATTAAATTGTACCAGGGAACCTGTGTTTTTCGTTTACTGCTAATTATTAGTTGTTAGCTCTCAAACATGCTAAACTCAGACAGTATAGATCCTGATCTCTGGACTAAAGCGAAAAGGAACCATCAGTGCTGAAAGGTATATACAGATTTCAGAGCAATATGCTCCCATCCCGATGACGCCTTTTTCAGGGAAGGCTTTGCAGATTTCAGCAAAGACAATGTTAAACCACATACTGCATCTATTATAACAGCATGGCTTCGTATCAGAGGAGTCCGAGTGCTGGACTGAGCTGCCTGCAGTCCTGATCTTTAACCAATTGAAAACATTTGGAGCATCATGAAAGACAAAATACAACAAAACTGAGCTGCTTGGATTCTACATCAGACAAAAATGGGACAACAGTCCTCTTCCAAAGGTCCACAAACTGGTCTCCTGTGTTCACAGCCATTTACAGACTGTCGTTTAAAGAAGAGGAGATGCTACACAGTGGTGAACACGGCCCTGTCCCAATGTTTTTGAGACGTGTTGCTGCCATAAAATTCAAGATTTCAACGCATATTTTTCATGAAATAGTAAAACGTCTCGCTTTCAACATCTGATTTGTAGAAAAAGCTGCATGGACATCTTTACCTTTGAGTCCAGTCTCTGTATGTATGACCACAGATACTCAAGATTGGCTCCAAACGGATGGACGTGAAGGAAGGTCGATATGATGCCTGCAGAAGAAAGAAAAAAATAAAAGGTATTGTCCAGTGCAAACAAAATATGACAAAATGGAAAAACCCTTATAGAGGCGTTTAACATAATCAAAAGTTTGTTCAACTTGTGAAGTGTGAAGCTAGAATGAAATCAATAATGATGTATTTATCTATAAAAGTCATTGAGGTGACTGAAAGGTTTCACTTCTCTTTCCAGCTGCCTGATTTGGCTAATGGTGAACAATTGGTGTATAGACAAAAGCAAAATATGACAAAGAGCAATGGAAATGTTTTGTCATCAAGTATCATTTAGAAGCAGAGCAAATCACAATATTAACCATCAGTATTCAGCGCTGCTTTATGAACAGGAGCTTGGCGAGCTAATGCAGCCCGAGAGAGAGGTCTTAAAGATAAACCAGAGCGGATTTTAGATGAAAAGTTTCAGGCTCCGGCAGAGAAGCTAATCTGCATCCTCACGAAGGGCTGCACAATAAACAAATGGCAGAGCAGCCCCATAAAAAAATGCTGGCTGGAGCAGAAACAGCTCTCAAGTTGATTACTTCTGAGAGGTCCTGCAGAAGTAGGCAGTCAGAGGGAGGGGGAGGTGAAGTGAGGGGAGGGGGTAAGAAAATAGAGTGGCATCCCCTTGAGGATCCAGCACAGCCAATATTTATTTCCTTGATTTATGTGGCGAAACGCTGGCAATTACGGACGGGCCTAATTCAATTCCTTCCACCAGGCCTGCTCACATGGAACAGTGCCATCAGAGGAGAGCTGAAGGGGTGGGGTTGGGAGCTGAGTGTGCACCATCTTTAAAGGGAACGTTTCATTTCCAACTAGCTCCAAGAAAACGCCTCGCCCTGTGACATAAAAAGGAAGTTCCGTCCGCAGCGTGTCCAATCACCATCTGCAGTGGCGTACACTTCCATCCATCGCCTGCTGAGGCATGTCGGGATGAAGAGTTGATGGGCTCGTTCATTCTGTCGCAGTTACGTTCAGACTTCCAAATGCAACAAAACTTCCTCAAGCCCGAGCTGAGAGTGTGCAGCAATACTCAAAATTCTGTTCAGTTCACACACCTCCATGATAAGACTATTACAATAACACATAAAATCCACAGATGGGATTTTATGTGTTATTGTCCAACCCAGGATCATTGCTGCGTGCCAGTCTTAATTAGTATAAAGACTACAGGAATGGAGTAACTGAAAAAACGTGCACATTTACTGTTTATTTGCAAAGGTCGAAACGACACAGATATTGTTCTAGAGATAGAAATGGCTAAAATTGATCTTATATTATTTCACAAAAGCCATTTTATCTCTGTGTATTTGTTAGCCTGTTCATATACTACATACATGTTATGGCTGTGTTCACATTTTTGGTGTTCTCATTCAGGCTGCTTTTTACACATCAGCTGAAACGCACAATGCAAATGTGTGTTTGCTGCCAGATGTGCCTTTTAAAATGTTTCTGTTTGAGGAAAAGCTCCTACCGTCTGCAGTTTGCAGGCAGTCGGGGAGGAAGACGGAGAGCGCTGCCCCCTCATATCTGGATTTTCTTGGCGCCACTAAGAGAGATAAATGTGCTGCCCTTATCCTGCTTTCCTCTGCTGCGGACAGAGCAGCGCAAATACAGATCAATTCATGCTCCTCTTGATGCTGCTGCCTGGCCCGCCTTATATGAGGGGTTCAAATGACACAAGGGAAGAGAAGAGCTGAAATGAATCCAGCCTGGATGCTCTTTGGGGTCGACAAAGACTGTAATTCATTTACATGTGGCAGCTTTAAGTCATCCTCAGTTTTTTCTACCAAACACAGTTCCCCTGTGCAATCAGTCCACTGATGTCCTAATGTTTAGCAACACTGCTGATCATATTTCATGTATGCACGAGATGTTGGTAAGCTTTAGTGAAATTATTTCACAATCACAATATGTGCATAATCCACTTTGATTTGCATCCTGGAAGAGACACTTGAAAGCAGAGCTGGAAACAAAATGTTCCGAGCAACAATCATTGCATTCATACATTCTTCTGTTCATACAGCAGCAGAGCCAGTAAGTGGTCCGTCGTATAAATAAAAAAAAAAACTATAAAAAAAACTGCATTGTCTCAATGCTATGATGCCTGAACCCAGACGCAGTGACTTAGAAGTCCCGTCTGCTCAGCTCATTGTCACATGAACACAATGGCGCCGCAGCTCGTCCAGATCAGAGCAGCATTTCATTTCTTATTATCTTAGTATGAAAATGTTCCTGAGTTCATTATGCTGCCAGTCATTTAAAATGACAAAAGGAGCTTGAAATGGTGATAGTCAAACGACTCTCAAGAAAAGGAAGTACAGGGAATCAGTTCCCTTAGGTGTAATGAATGCGCAAGTAGTTTTCCAGGAATTCTCACCTCACAAACTTTCCTGGCCCCCTGCTGCTGTGGTCACAGCTGGAGAAAAGAAGAAGGTTGGAACCTCATCTGAAGCTGATAGATGCTCCAGAAGTCTTTGGTTTGTGCAAAATCGATTCACCTCAGCTGGAAAACTCTGTTCGTCTGTTTGTTGAAGCTCGACCACAGAACAACGGAGCTCTGCATGCTTAGTGCAATAACGGGCTGAGGTAACTGATTTCTGTGTCGACTAATGTGTGACTGTGAGATTTAGCTGCCTACACTTTCAAAGGGTTAACAGTCATCTTGGTGAGTGCAGAGTCGGTCCACAGGAATTCCAAATGAAATCATAAATGATCAGATATCTGTAAAGGGATATAGCTTTTTTTCTTTCTTTTTTGATTAAACCATAATCTCTCCCTGAACAATTGATGGCAAACGCGTGCCATGTTGAGCTATTATCATATTTACCTAAAAGCAGGGCCTCTTTTTCTGATGCGACTCCCCCTCTCATGAACTCACTCCTCCTGTCTCTGCTGAAGTACAGCGAAGGAAGAGATCCATTCATGGCCTGTAAGGAAAACACACACACAGGTATAACCCAAAAATACAGAAAGGGGCTTGAAAATGTAAATAGTCCAGGTCACACAGAACCAAGTAAGATGTCTGCAGATTGTGTAGAGGTGGTGGGTACAAGCCTGCAACCATCAACGTGGACTTCAGCATAAATTCTGATACATTTCTACCTTTAACGACTCAAAAAACAAAGTCAATCTGTTTAATCTGTTAAATTTGCTCAGATGCACTTTAAATAAGCATCAGTATTGTTGTGTGAAGATGTTACTCCAGAGCCATTTTGCATACAAAGGTAGAATAGGGTCAACACTAAAGGGGAATTTAACTTATTTAAAGATTTCAAATGAAATGCCATGAAATGAAACTATATAGCGTTGATAAGAAGAGGCTTTCAAGATGAGAGTAACAACACTTTTTGTTAAAAAAGATCTGCTTGTGGGAAGCGATTTGGGGCTACAGCTGGTCTGGAGGAAGAATGAAACCTCCTCTCTTGGTTGGCTGATAAGCTCACAAATGTTGGTCACAGAATGCAAGTTTGATCCCTGCTCCTATCACCAGCCTTCCCTTCACTGCATCTGCTTTTATTTATAACAAAAAAACAAAAAATCAGGTTGCTGAAACATCCAGGAGGGACATCCAGTAGCCCTACAAGTTGTCTTGATTTTGATCTGGCAGTAACTATTAATGCCTGGCACTTTATTTGAAAAAAAAACCCCACAAATTATTGTTGCATATTGTAAATACAAGAATACACAGAGCACTTAAATATCCAAACAGTCCAAATAATATCCAAATAATCAGTAATTGTGTTTCATGATCCAAAAATGGCAAAATTTAGAAATGAGGGATGATTTCTAAGAAATGTATTAGCTTAATTTTTGTTTCCGATCAAATGTTCTGATCAAAAACCCAGTTTATTGGCAGTTTTTTTAAAAGTATGTTTTATTATTCTAAAGCTGTTGTGTGTTTTAATATGTTTTACTTGAAACTAATGATTCTTTTTACAGGTCACATAATGCAATATTGAGAAGACATTTAGCATATTCCCTCATTATTTTACTGGTACATAAAAAAACTACAATCTTAATTTGGCATCATACAAATTAAAGGCCCCAAAAATCTGTGCGATTTTATTTAGCACAAGTTATTTAACATTTTCTTAGTTTGAACATATGCTATTACATGTCTTGGGGGGAAAATTTCTTTGTGCAGGTCTTGAAAAACATTTTTTTAAGTTTCACAAAGCTGATGCTGTGTAGAGCCAAAAGAAAACAAATAAATCCACTCATTTAACAAGCCGGAACTCTGACACAACAAGTCATTTATCACATTTACTCAAGACTTCAGCTCAAGGCCCAGATTTTACCTTTTCATGGAGCTCTCCGTTGGTTCCCTCTACAGCCTCTCCTGTACTGCTCAGGAGCTGCAGAGACACACGGAGAGAAAAC
The DNA here is from genome assembly GCF_027942865.1 of Odontesthes bonariensis. Classification (NCBI taxonomy): domain Eukaryota; kingdom Metazoa; phylum Chordata; class Actinopteri; order Atheriniformes; family Atherinopsidae; genus Odontesthes; species Odontesthes bonariensis. The sequence goes on along the minus strand of NC_134517.1, from coordinate 31,094,848 downwards.
AGGACATTTAGTGCGAGTAAAACGCAGAGTGAGAATAATTATCTTTAAAGACAGCTTGTTTTCTTTGCTTAAAGATATATGAAGTGAACAAGGACACAATCAGGCTCTCTGGGGTGTTTATCTACTACATCTGTGCGCTTGAGAATTACGGATCTCATAAATGATTCAAAATGACATCTAAAATATGATGAGGGGGGAAACAACAGGCTTGTTTGATTGTGTGTTGGCCAGATTTCTCAGAGGGAGGCCACAAACGCTCGGCTGATGGAACAGAAACAAAACACACAAACTGATGGCTGTCATCACACTTTAATCTACATCCTTCTTCTTCAGACTTTCTTTTAACATAATCATGTAGAGAAGTTACCAAAGGAGGGTTAATGCCCATTCAGCTTACATAAATAGCAACTTATAATGGTGAAAAGTAAAAGTTCCCAGAAACAAAGGCATCCAAATGCATCATAATTAGCAGCAGAGGAGTCACTCTGCAGATGGCAGAGTGTACAAACTCTGCCATCTGCAGAGTTTTTGCCAGTTTGTGGGAGCGAGGGTCCCAGCACCCAGTAAGGAAAAACAAAAACAGTAGGTAAACAACAACAAAGGTCAGATTATGAGGGTCAGAGAGTGGAATAACAGAATTTAGATTAGTATCTGTTCTTGTTTTTTAAAGACCTGTGTTATTAAAGAAACAACTTTATCAGTTGTTTAATGAATTCAATGAAAATGATGCTATGCTGCTGTAAAATCCTTTATTCAAATTTCCGACACTTATCTGGGACCAGGTTGCAGAGGCAACGACTGAGCTCACATTCCCAGATCTCTCCCCGGCCACCTCCTCCAGCCCCTCTGGGGGGACTCCGAGGTGTTCCTAAAGCCAGCCAAGAGATGAAATCTCTCCTGCAGTCTAATTCTTTAGGTCACTATCCACAGCTCATGAGGATGGCTGAGGGTTGGAACATAGACTGACCCTTAAATCAACAATTTAACCTTTCAACTCAGCTCTCTCTTCATTAAAGGGATAGTTTGCCTCTTTTGACATGAAGCTGTATGACATCCCATATTAGCAATATCATTTATTGAATTTGACTTACCCCCTGCTGCGTCCTGTGAGCCGAGTTCCAGCCTCGTTTTGGCATTAACGAAGGTAGTCCGGCTAGTTTGCTAGGGTCCCGAAAATAAAGCGTTTTGCTTCTTAAAACAATATGCGTTCAAAAGAGTAATAGATTTGCATCACAAAATCGTTAGCCAGAAAAAGTGAGACCTCACAATCGCTTGGCGCTATTTCTCTCTCCCTTCGTATCACTGCGTGCTGTGTAAACTGTGCAGACCGAAGTGCAGACCGAGCAGTCCCCTGCTTCCGAGCAGCAAACACCGTAACAGGCGCAGCTATCGCTAGGTGGCTGTACGCATTGATATGAAGGGAGGCAAAAATAGCGCCAAGCGATGTGAGATCTGACTTTTTCTGGCTGGACGATTTTGTGATGCAAATGTATTACTCTTTTGAACGCATATTGTTTTGAGAAGCAAAACACTTTATTTTTTAAACCCCAGCCAACTAGCTGGACTACTTTCGTCAACGCCAAAACTCAGCTGGAACTCGGCTCACAGGACGCAGCAGGGGGTAAGAAAATGTTCATAAATAATATTGTTAATATGGGATGTCATACAGCTTCATGTCAAAAGAGGCGAACTATCCCTTTAATGACAGACCAGTATAAGATCTGCATCACTGAGGAAGCTGTTCTAACCCGCCTAAGAGCATCTGACTCCCACCTGAGATGAGTTGTTAAAAGTGGCTATTTCTGTAATATTAAATAAACTGAATTCTTCTGCCCTTCAGTTTTTAATAGATTGTCCAAATATATAATCACTAATGTTGCTATTTGGGTGATGTTGTTGTCTTTGGACAGAGCCAGGCCAGCTGTTCTCCATCTTGTCTTTTGCTCTAAGTTAAGCTAACTAATTACTTGCTGTGACATCAGACTGGATCATCCTCTAAGTCTCAGAAAGGAAGCCAGTGAATATGCTTTATAATATTTCAAACAATTCCTTTAAAACAAGCTTACAAAGTCCTTACTTTACCAAAGTCCACTAGTTTATCCTGTGAAGATTCAAAGGGTGGCAATCTCTACAGTATGGAAATAAATCCAGGATCTTAAAGCCTTTTGCTGCAGATCATTTTCCAAAATATGTCTAAATATAATTTCTTTCTCTCCAGCCCAAAGCCACCAGTCTGCTTCCTCCATCAAGCATGAGTAACTCACAGCTGGTACAAATCTGCAAGCAGTTATCCATCAGCCGAACCTGACAGCCCTCTTCTAATAGCAGCAGCCAAAATCACAGTTAGGGAGCTCCTCCACCTTCGACCAGCTGTTTTCACTCCCAGTTTTTGTGCAAAAGTTAACCACACTGTTAACATCCAGACGTCTGACCAGTTCAGACACATTGAAACTCAGCTGATCGATTCCCAAGAGGTTTGTCCGTGTATGAGGTATGCAGGGCAAACATGCGTCCTTATCTTTTTATTTGATAAGATAAAGTCTCCCCCAAACAACACATGCATCAGAGGTGCTGCTGCCATTGTTGCAGACTCCTCCCGCTCTGATGTGAACCGGAGAGCTCAGTAAAATCCAGACAAAACTAGGCTTGTCAGGTTTGCTGTGCTCGTCTCAAACAGCATATGACTCTTCTTCTAATGGATCTTTTGTGTGTGGAGACGCACAGACATCAACTCTAAGTAAAGATGGATGTGTTGTCTGATTTATATGTAACCTCTGACTGAGTTTGTTGTTTTTACTTCCGCCTGCAACACAGAATCATCTGTCAATCTCACCTTCAAAACCATTGAATAAAAGGTGCTTTTCCTCCTCCCACACACACCTCCTCTGCTCTACTATCTTATTTCCACTGTGTGTCTGCATCTTAATGGAAGTTTTACGTCCATTCTAAACATTGATCATCCTTAATACTTTATTTAAACACAGCAAAGGCGTTGAGCTGGCGGCTGTAGAGTTTCTAAACATCTTTGAAGCAATCGGTAGACACAGACTGGTGTAAAACCGACATCAGTTTCCGTAAAGATTTATCCAAGACCAGAGAAAACTACAAAGAAAACAAACCCAACTATACATACTGATTTTGCTGAAAATGTGAGGACATGTGAGGAAAGGAGAATGTGATCTGAACCTGTAGGGATTCAGATTTAAAATAGTCCTGTGTCAAAACAATGCAGGGAGCTTTATTGGTAAAACTCAACATTCAACATTAAAAAAAAAACGAGTCACAGATATGAATCACAAGACCTTAAGACCACGTTTTACTCTTGCTGTCAACAGTCTTTAAAATCTACCTCAATTTCAAGACTTTTAACAGCGTTGAAGGCAACAAAGCATCTGTCCTCTGTTTGGACTGTTTAATTTGCAATTCATTTGTCACCTTCCGATCGATTTGAGGTATGAGGACAGGGTCAGAGTTCACAGTTGGGACTTTAGAGTCACTCACAGGGTGGATACTTTGAGTTTTGCACACAGTTTTCTACTTTATTAACAGAAGTTCAAAAGGCACTTTTAGTTTCTTTGGGCTTAGTGGAGAAAGAGGAACCTGATCAGACTCCATGTTTTGAGTGAAATGGAAGTAATTAAGATGGACGCAAACATCGCAACTGTGTAGGGGGTCATATGTGGTTCATTGCTCAGACCGCGCTCTGTAGCACATCAACTGTAATAATAGTAGAATATCCCATCTGCAACTCATACAAACACCAGAATTGTAATTTTGCCTGATTTAGATAAAGGTCAGCAGTAGAAATATAGCCACTGACACGCAGAAAAACCTGCATATGTACTTCAAAAAGCACTTTTAAAGCAAAAACAGTTCTTTGGTGTTGCCTGTGAAAAAAAGAAGACACAAAGACATTTTCTACTTTAGCAGGAAAAGCTATCGTCAACAATTCAAACAGCAGTGATTATGCTGAACAGCTGCTGATGAGTGCCAGTTGAAGGTGCCAGTTAACAACGCACTGTAAAAACTATCAACAACACAAAGCACAGCACCGGCTGAAGGCAGAGGTTGGGCTTGGCTAATTCAGCCCAAAACATGTGTTTCACATTACTGAGAAAATCTCTGGCTGGAAAGAGAATGCTTTAGGAAACTGCGCTGTTCGTGTGATGAATTACAACATAATCAATCAAGCATATCACTTATAGCCACACAGAACTTGTGCTTGTTTCATATTGTAAACGGATGTATAGACATTCATCTCAACCTGAAGATTTACTAAGAAAGATGCGCTTTCAAAGCTTAGTGAGGGAGAGAGCTGACACAGGCACAGGATGTAGGTAGGATCCTGTTGGATAATGATATCCCAGTTCATGGTAGCACATATAGAGATAATATAACATATCATAGCATAAGCAGTAACGTAGATTCAGGCCTAACCTTATGTGAAATGTTCAGCTCTCTGTGGATTTCTCCCTTTAGGAGAAGCTTTGGCATGACGTTACGGTAAAGGGGAAAAGAGTATTACCATAATTCGTTTTTTTGCTCAGCACAGCTGAAATGTCTCATGCTGGGGCAGCTGAATGTCTTGTTTTGGTTCTTCAGATAGTTTAGATTGACAGTCACCCATCCCCCAACACAGGAGCTCCACATGATTGTGTGCACGGCCCCCAACTGTTCATGCTGTGCATCCAAGTTTGCAGATGACAATCATCACCATTGGTTGGATTACAAGCAAAAATAACATTTAATATCAGGAGGAAATCAACAAGAATGCAGTGAGGTGCTAAACGAACAACCTGGTGTTTAACGTTGATAAACCCAAGGAAATTTAAAGTGAGGGGACTCAATCACTGGAGCTGAGGTGAAGTGGGGACAACAGATTAGATTCAGATTAATAGAATTTGTATCTCACTCCTTCAGAGTGGTAAAAAAAGCTCATGAATTATTGCTCTTAGTAGGAAAACATGGGGAGGCTAAACCTCTCAGCCAAGTGTGCTGGATGCTGAACAACAAAAATTCATCCCAGCCGAGCCTGTCGACGCTTCTTTCTTCAGGGAAGTGATATAAAACTATCCAAGGTGCTTAAATAGAGGGCAACTGGACTTCTTTTCTTGGTTCTTGGGGACACCATCTCTCATACAAAATGCATTTTCGGTTCTAACTGACCGGTGGGGAGTTTCAGACTAATGAGATGTTGCTGGGACAGACACACCTTGAGAGTCATTGAGTTCACACCTGTGTAGAGATGACCGATTGAGTTAAATATGCAATTTTTAAAAACTAGAAAAGCCCCATGTGTTCATAGTCAAACAAACTGGATCAAATCAGTAAGAAAAGACTTATCTATCTTATCGACTTTATTTTAGTTCTGTCAGTGCAAGCTGATGCCAAATTATAACTATCTCCTGCACACATACAGGCATTTTTGTCCACCTTCTATCAGATATCAACAAACTGTAGACAGGGAAAAACAGACTTTTGGAAAAGATTGTGAAATTTTGTTGCTGATTTGGTTTTATCAGTCATGATGTGTCCTTTGTTGATTCCTCACAGCCCTAACATATGGCCATTGAAGAGTGGTTCATGAGGCCAGTTGGATGTGATTGGGGGTACGCACCTTGTCTCTGAGGGAGAGCACCTCCCCCTCCAGGTAGCGATGCTCCTCTCTTGCCTGCTCCAGCTCAGTTTCTTTACTCGACAGCTTCTCCTGCAGGCTCAACAGTTGCTGAAAGACAAACGAAGGCACACGTTTAGCTTTAAGAAAGAATTCAAGCATAATTTTAGCCCATGTACATGTTAGGTGTGAATCTTTAAATTAAATCACTATAGATATGACTGTAAATATAAACTCAAATGTGTCAGCTTTTGAAGTTCAACTTCTGAGACACATACATTTAAAAATGAAAGATATCATTATCAGCCTTCTCAGCTGCTAAATCTAACCTTTCGAAGGTATGAGCGCAGCAGAAAAGGAAGGAATCACGAGTGAGACTGAAGTAGAAAAGTACAAAGTTGGAAACATTTATGGAGGATAAGTTTTGAACCAGTGATCTCTTGCATTTTGATTGTTGCCCAAGACGCCCACTCGTAGGGAGGACAATTCATAAGATTTTATTGAAGCAAATAACATTATGGACTACATAACAACTCATGGTCAATCCGAGAACATTTTTATACTGCTTTTTGGCTCTGATAAAATACACTTTATAACCTCTTTGTCATTGGAAAAACAGGCCAGACAAATAAATTAAAGACAGCTAAAGTTGGAGGCAACAGATTGTCTTCTCACACAGCCTCCTTTAACACACTCCAAGGACAGCGCTGCAGGGGGTACCACTTTTCATGGAGAAGGTGGAGGTCACACTCTCAATGACGTTGTTTAAATTGCCAAGTTGCCGAGACTTGGCGATGTTCTGCTCCTGTTTTTACCCTGCAACATCATGAGTTATGATTTCGCAATTCTCTAAGACAGAAAAAGTAATTTGTGGTGAAACGTGTGATTTGTGATTTGTGAGTCTCACATGCAATGCAGACTTGAGAGTCCTGCGTACATGACACAGTCGATTTACAATTAATGTGCAATAAAGGAGCTGGTGAGCAAACGATATTGAAAACTTATTTTCCATCCCTACCCACAAAAGATGACAAGAAAACAACACGAAGCAAACGTGCTAATTTCCTATTTAAGCAATTCTTCAAGTCAAAAAATTTCCATAACTGATCTAATCACAGGTTCTCAAATGAGATAACCTGCCATGTTTCAAGGGACCTGCAAGTTTTTGGCTGGTAACGCAAAAAAATACATTAAAATGTGTTAATTTGGGCTCCAGGGCATGAATGGGCACAAGCTCTGGAGCCAAATGACCAGAGAGGGCGTGTTCCAAAGCTTCATTTGGAAACACTTCACTGTCCTGAGTCTTTCGACTTTGGATTCCTAAATGCTCACTGCTCATTCATTACACTATTGTAATGGCGGTGTCATGCCTTATGCACCTCTCTTCATATAAAGTGTCAACAAGTGAACAGTTCTTTCAGCCAAGTTCTTACTTTGTTAGTCACAGAAACTCGTGTACATTGGGTGAACAAAAACAACAGCAGGTGACAAACGAGAGGCGACAGCCGGGTGGCTTTCAGTCACACTGTTAGAAGTCAAGTTGGCAACATTTAAAACAAGCCGGCAGGGCAGAGCGTGTGTGATTGTGTGTTGGAGGTTGTCTCTAATGTGTCTTGATCTATCAGCGCTGTCACTTCAAATAGAGAAAGACAAGAAGTCCAGTCAAATCAGGCTAACTTGTGCCAAATGAACGCAGCGCTCTGACAAAGCTTTCTGTGCTGCTTCATGAAATCAGTGGAGCGAAGGATTATTGGAGACCTCTGAGTCAGCAGCCAGCAGCGGCGGTGTTTGTTTGTCTGCTTGCTTGTGTGAACTCAGCTGCCTGTTTTTTGTGATAAAACTCATCTGTGGTTTCACACAACTCTGGAGCACTGACGAGCCGACGTGCCTTGCTCACTGGCATCCTTGGATTTAGAAAGAGGAGAGAAGTATGCCGTCATGCGTTTCCTCTGGCCAAACAGTCCAAACCACTCACGTTTGGAACCTGTAGGTGGACCCAAAGGGTTACTGCATATTTGAACACAATCACGCGTAACATTTGAGGGTATTTTTCATGGTTTCGCTCTCCCATTTGTTTTAGTAAGCTTAATAAAACAAGCTGAAGCATGAAATACTTTATTCTACTGGTTCCACATTTTCAATCCATTTCTTGGAAGCTTTCCACACAAAAGTTTCCTGTTTTTTTAGCGGGGGATTGTAAGAATATTTAAAACCATTGTACCAACCGCCTGCATTTACACTGCAGGGACCAGGGGCCAAACAGAGTACCAGGCAGACATTTTATCCCCCAAAAAGGAGAATAGGGAGCACTTATGATAGAGCTCCATTCTTTGTGATCATTTGCCTAATAATCCCAGAACATTAAGGTGTTTTTGGATGAACTCTTTCACACTTCTTAAGGTAATTGATAATTCAACGTTGTGTCTATACTGCTCAAACCGTTGCCTCCTGTAGTTCATTGAACTTTTAGATTCTGACCGTGAGTAGGAACTCTTTTGGCACGAAGGGAAGTTTCTGTGAGGTGAATGTCGGCTTTTTTTGTTGAACACATGTACACAGTACAAAAAAAACTTCAGTACTATAAACTATAAGGGCAGATGTGGCTTAGGAAGTAGAAGGATCATCTTTCAAATTGCAAGATTTTTTGGTTTGATTTGATTTTTGATTAGGTTCAGTGAGCCCCTGGTAACACAAACAATCACAGTCTGAACCAATCATTTAACTCTGAAAAAAGCCTCCTGGGCAGAGAGATAGCATATGAACGGACACTGAAATCTGTATTTCTTGGAGCACAAATCAATATGTTAGACGAGATAGACAAGAGCAGTGTTTCACTTTATTATACGAGTCCAGTCTGAGCAAATTAGACTGAAATGTCTCTATTGAAAACTGTGTTTAAGATGCTGTTTGGCACTGCCATCCTTACAGTCTCAGTCCAGACAAACAACTGCAGGCAGGAGCGTCCTTCTCTATTGCTAATGATATCTTAGAGATTTATCTATTCTGAGAACACCTCCTTTTTTCACCGTAAATGTTGTTTCAAGGCTTTTATGTTTTATAAAAAACAGTTGAAAAAACTGGTTAAATAAATACATTTGGCTTATACTGAACCTCTTGATATGTTTAACTCACTCTCTGTAATTTTGAATTGATTCAGTTTTTAATGCTTTTTCTCTGGTTTTTTGTCTTTTCAAAGCTTGAATGATGCTGCTTTTTAAGTTGTTTTATTTAGGATAAAAACGCCTTCAAAATGACTAAATTTGCAGTAGGCTACTGGTAAATAGTTTGGACACATGTACTCACTGAAAATATTTACTTAGTTAAATGTTAATATGTTTTTTAAGGTACAGCAGATAAGTGGATGAGCTTTTGTAGCTTGAAGTGATTTTAGATAAAAAATAAAGATTATTTCAAGTAAAATGTGCTAATTTTCCAGTTTGTCCAGAGAGAATGGATGCTCATAGTACGAAAATTCCCATTAAGTGTTTTTGTAAGTCTTTCTAACAAACTGATCAATGCTGAATTCATTTTATAAACTACTTCTAGAATACTCAATACATAATTTCCTATTTTTCTCCCTAAAAACTTAAAAGCACAGACGTCAAGTAATCATAGCTTTCTGCCCTGGAGGCCCCCTTTGCAAGGTTGCACAGCCTGGCACATTCATCAGAAGGTTTTCCAGCACCGCCATGACTAAATGTTGTGCTTTAATTCCGTTTTAGCAAATTTATTAGAGAATATACAACATTAATTCCACTGAATCCCTGCCATAAGGTTACTTACACCCTAATTAGAGTTTTTTATTGGGCAAAAGTAAAGATGTGTATTGTTGCTACAGATTTTCAACTCTCATTCAAGTTTGATGACAAATTAGACAGAAAGACGTCTTGTGTTCCAGGATTTTCTCAATAGTGTCCTTTGCGTGGCGCCCAAAGTTGTTTATTTTCACATCGCTGTTGTGAAGGTGTACGAAATTAATTTCAGGATGTTTTTTCTGGTAGTTTTCAAACACAGCGAACAGTGTAGAGGGTTGATAGATGCAGCAATGTTTTTTTCCCTCCTCTCAAGTATCAAATGCAACAAGAAAGAAATTGGCAGATTTGTTGCTCTTTCACTCCCATACAATTGAAGGGTGTAAATAAATCTAAGTGTGAGCCCTGCACAAGTGCAGCCATCGACATGAATTTGTTGTTATGTTTCATGAGGTAACAAAGTTGCCATTAAAAGCCTACAAAAATGTCAAATTACTATATAGCAAAACTGCTTCGTCTGGGGCAGGAAACTAAAATTGTGAACTGCGGAATCTCAGCCTCCAGGCACATGTTTCAGCTCCGGGAATGTGCAGAATAAAACTTAAAATGAGTAAGAAGCACATGGTTTTGATGCTCACAAACTTCTCTGGTGTTCCTTTAAATTAGATTGAATGTATTTGTGAATGTTGATGTGATTTTGAACTAAACACCAACCAATTTTAAAGCAATCATGGGGAAATTTCAAGGAGATTTTCTGGATAATATGATAAATGTAAAATGAAGCTATACCTATGATTCCCTCTGTCTCTTTGTGTGAATGTCATCCAGACACCAACAAGATACCAGCTGGCAAAGTGAATATGAAGGGTTGGAGCACATATATGCCATATGTGCCTTATTGTGTATCGATGATAAATTGATATAGAAGCTTACCTGCTGCATGCTGTGCATACTCTGCTGCAGCAGCTGGATCTGAGCCTCGGGACTGTTGGCGTGAGTGTGTGTTTGTGTGTGAGGCCGATCATCGTCCGGACGACTGGCCCTGCTCTGCTCTATCTTTAAAAGCTCCACTTCGTTCCTGTAGGCGTCCAGCTGCCAGCGCAGGGAGTCGTTCTCCTCCTTCAGAGAGGCCTGATCACAAACTCCTGCAGGAGGAGATGAGAAGAGAGCAGCAGAGAGATGTCGAGGTATTCCTTCAGAGATCAAAAAACTAAAGTTATTCACAGCTTATAAAATGCAGCCTATTTGTTAAAGGGACACTATGTAATAAATTAAGTCATTTATTAGCTCAAATCAACATATTCATTCATAAATTAGTCCTCATTGGTGTAAAATTATCTCTGTCAAAAATCTCAATTATCCTCCTGAGTGAAGAATAACTTGTCTGTATCTACATAGAGCGGGCAAGCTCTTTGGAGGCTGCCATGTCCTTCCGGTCTATCAAAAACGACGAAGTGCCGAGAGGGACATAAAGCACTTCGAATCGCGATTTCTCCAACGCCAGGCCTGCAAGCGGAAATGACGTCATTTTGACGTCACGTCCGCCGAATGGCTTATTACCGGCGCTAATGGCAAATAGATTTCATCTCGAAAATTATCCCGCTAATAATGCATTGATTGTTACCAAACTTCTGCCGTAGTACACATAGGCTCTTAACTCACAAAACGAGGCATTAGAAAGTTTGTAAGTTTACCGGGAGTTTATTTAAAAGATCATCCAGATAGCAACTACACACTGCTGCTAACGCTAACACTGCGTCGACGTCACTTCCGGTAACTCCCGGAATATGATTTGCACACCAAAGGCTATGTCAACTTATGTTATCTGACATGTTATCTGTCATCTGTATTTATAGTGTTGTTGTATGTGTGTTATGTAATCCTTTGTACTGTGTGTCTTGATGTCTTTTTGTTTGCATGGACCTTGAGTCTGAAGCCATAGCTTCTTGAATCTTGACACATACCGCCTGCCGTAGTTCAAGAAGTTGCAACGCACATTTGAAAACGCGAGGCGCTAGAGATCAAATTCATTCGACTTTGCAAAATAAAATTGCACCACTAGATGGGGGGAGAAATTACATAATGTCCCTTTAAGTTTTAATAGTGAAAAAAGACATCAATAATAAACGGAATGTGATTATAATATTTCTTTATTTTACCATTTTCCTCAGTGCGTATCCTCTTGCAGGGAATCTCATCTGAATCATCATCCGACATCTCCATCTCCTCCTCTCGTCGGATGCCCATGATCTCCTCACTGTGGGCATTTCTCAGCTCCTGAAACAACACAACAAGCGGACACAAACACAGCGACAACAGTCCTCAGCACAATCAGGAAACACTGGGATGTGCTCTGCATGGTCAGCAGATAAAATGTCACCAACAGCTGTATTTCCATGCTAACAAGTTAAGGCAGCAGGAGAGAGGAGTTTGTGTTTGTGTGTGATTGAAAAGTGCAAAACGGCATTATTTCGAAGGTCTTTGTGGAGGTTAATTTGGTATGTGTGGCTTTAAAAAATACAGCTTAATTCATAGGGTGAACTCAACTAAACTTCATATTCTAATCGTTAAAGTACGAAAGTAGTCCCAATCTGGAGTGAAGATACACTTCAGATATGACGCCTTACAATACCAGGAGTTTGCACTATCTGTGCAAAAACGTTTCCAAATTGATCAGTTTCAGTAACTCATAAATCAATCCTGGGCTCTGTTTTGCGCTCTGTTTACACTCTTTTACTTGGATCAGTGTAGATGGAGGTATGATCAGAAATATGTGTAATGCGACCGGAGCAGTGGGAGTTAATGAGTACACAGACTAATTTTGTGGCCTCTGTGGGGATTCTAAATTATAATATGAATCAGCTCCACTGATCTCATCTTATCTGTCCACAAAGTGGCTGCATTTTCATTTCTTTGTACTTGTAGAAACCAAAGGTATTCAGAAAGTGAAGTACATGCAAGTGGAGAGTAGGAAGTGACAGTGCAGAGCCTCCACCTGCATGCTGCATCATCTTATCACCTCTACAGAAGATCACTGATATTGATATCATTGATAATCAGAACATCTCCACCGTGATGCAGCCTGTTTCCATATACTTCACAAAAAAAAGCTACTCAGTTGCCAGAGGGAAACATTGTCATCCTGTATGTATGTCATGTTTCTCATGTTGCCATTTTACATTTCTTGAAACTGCTGAGCCAACATCACTGAGAATGACTCAGCCAGGTATATATATATAAATGAATAGACCTTCATTCAGGAGGTCCACAGTTAATCTCCAGTGCATGGCTGTTGTTTCCCCCTCTTTTTTTAGCTTTCTACAGCATAGTTCCAGTCGCCCATAAATTAACTTTGAGAGTGCATTTTGTTTAGGAGTAGATCAGATAAATATGTTTGATTTGGGTTGTATGTGACTGGATCTAAGTTCAGCTTCTTTGCTTTACCCGTTAAGAGCCCTGACATGAGTTTTGTTGTCAATTAGCATCAAACAAATAGAATTTTTGTTTACCTTTGTTCTCATACAGTGTTCAGTAAGATATTTGGCAACAAAACCTGTTGGATTTCAGTTCCAAAAGGATTTGGCTAAGATTAGGAACTACGTATACAGCCTTTCAATATCCCAAATGGTGCTCAGATAGTATCACCATGTGATAATGTATCAAAGACGCAGAGCTCCTCTAACTCTAAAACACTGTTTCAAGAAATTTAAAACAGCAACATTCATATACGGCAGCAGGTTGCTCCATTGATATGGGTACATGTAGACTTACCACAAATACTAGTCATTAAAGAATGGGCTCACATGAGAACTACAGCATGCTATAGATGACTTTCCTGAATCTCACCAGTCATGCTGTGTACCGATCACTGACTCTTACCTCTTTTTCAACCAAAACTACTAAAAATGGTGATACTGGGCTGACTCAGATGAAGCTTCGAGGGTAACTGTTTGACACAATGGATTTGTTTGACTTCAGAGTTTATAACAGAACCAATGACCAATACTTTAAAATAGAGATTTGCGTAGTATTGAGAATATCTGTGAGTAAATGCAAATGAATGCCAGATTTTCTATCCAGATGAGCTGGTGTAGCTACAAGGAGACGCAGCTGAAATGGGACCAGTTCAGCAAAAATTTGGAAAAGAGAGTAAAAACGTGATTGGAATATGACGGTGGAATTAGCTTCAGCTAGAAATTTGAGGAATGGTACAGTGTCCTCGTCTCGTTTCAGTGGAGCTGAAGCTTTAGCAGATGTGGATCACCAAGTCTGATTTCACTGTGATATCGCATCTGGATTTTATTTGGATGCCAGCTTTTTCTCCTCAGCCTTGTGTAAAAGTTATTTTACATCTTTGCTCACGGTTTTTATACACACAAATTGAGGAAGCAGAGCAGAAGTTTACGGCAAACGGGTAATGTGGGCAATATTCTGTATATCGTAAATTAATATTTTCATCTGCAGATTTTGTATTTTTATGGGTCTAATGAGCTGTGGTGCAGCCCAGCGTGTCAATGACGTCGTCCTAGTAGACGCGTGTGTAGAAAGCCCCCCAATAACAACAACACAGCAGCTCTGAGCTAACAGTGCAATAGTACGCATTCATTCATCCATTGGTCTTAAAGTATTGGTGAAATAAAGACAGATAATGCCTTATTTAGAGGCTGTATTGTCTCTGCCCTGTTCTCTCCCGTTATATGAATATACGCGGATCTCGAGTGATCTAAATATCGTACGAAGGACGCCAACTTTCACCAAACTGTTATCATGAGTAGATAAGAAATAAGGTCCAGGTTTAAAAAAAATGAACTTCTCCTTTAAATTCAGATTTCAGTTACAGTTCAGTTTTTCTGGCTCCTCCAACATGCATGAGTTGATAAGAGGTTATGGTCATTTGACATATTTTTATGAGATCAGGGTGCTTTCAATCTTTTCTGGGGACCAGGATGGATGACCTTGCTGGCCAGAGGGTCAGTGACTGAGGCCAGAGACTGTACATGTAGTTAAACAAGTGATATCGAACTGTCAGTACTCTAACTCTTTTACTGTGACAGACTTCCTTTAAACCACACACTTAAACCTTTGAATTCAAATTGCTTATAACTACCTGTTCTATGGCAGTGGTCAGACTAAAATGACTGAATGAATGAACCAAAGTACAACAGCCTTTCTATTTGTTTTCCATCTGCAGAGGGCAGTGTGCACCTCCTCATTTTGTTTGTGTGCTTATATTTGAAATGTATTAAACAAAGTGTATTTCAATGAACTCTATTTTTGTTTAATTTGTTTTTATTCATTGATTCCACCCCTGCAGAATGACAAAACCAAACTGCCTACGCATCAACAGGCTGCTAAATCCACCATCGACTGCTGAGTGCGCTGAAAACTGACTAATCCTCCCTGCGTTCTCATGCTCAAACTTGTTATCTTGATTTCACTCTGGATGAATAATTGATAAGAGACTTAACCCTGGAAATCACGGTTGCCATAGCAGCGCCTCACACTTTCGAGGAGACGGCAGGTCTTTTACATTTTGGCTGCGGGGAGAAGGAGAGGCCCAGATCAGAGGATGCTGTCTGTCTGTCTGTGAGGGAAAAGCATCCAACAAAACAACAACAGGGCCACTGAATTCGACAGATCAAACAGGGCTGTCTGTCAGCTTTCTCCTGGAGACTCAGAGGTGATGGCACAGAAGAAGGCAGCAGGGTGGGGTGGGAGGAGAGAACAGAAAAAAAAAAAAGGTATACCAACCTCACACTGCTTGCGCCAAATGTCTATGTTCTTGCGCTGTGCTTTTGAGAAATGGTCCCATGCCTTTTGCCGGGTGGCTGCGGTGAAAACGGTGGTAATCTGCTCGACTTTGAGGTGAACAGGGAGGAGTAAGAGGAAGAGGAGGAGGAGGAGGAGGGAGGGTCAAGACAAAACAAGCCGTTTATGTAGCATTGTAGCACTGACTAGAGGTCTGAGCAGCAGACAGAGGAGAGACCGTGGACATACACTGACCACAGGCTGGTGAACACAGCAGGCTGGGTGTTTCATGTTAAAGAAGCCCAAAATCGTCAGTTGCTCAAGTCAAACTTTGAAAAGTTAGTCATATTTTCTGGACCTCGCTGAGCAGATGGAGATATAATGAAGGTATGTAGAGATTGTAGTAAAGGCATATTTATAAATCAAATACAGCCACAAGTGCAGATAAATTGGGACGCTGTGTAAAATGCAAATTAAAACAGAATGCTTTTATGATTTCCTAATATCAAAAACTAATGATTAATTCACAACAGAACACTGAAAACAAATCAAATGTTGAAAGCGAGACATCTGACTATCTGTCCATCCATTGATGGGGGGGCTGGAACCTATCCCACTCTCAGGTCGCCAATCAATCGAAAGGCCAACACAGAGAGTAACAGTCATGCACGCTGACATTTGACTATTTCATGAAATGATGGCAGCAACACGTCTCAAAAAAGTAGCATCTGCTTGACCATGTTGCAACTAACTAGGTTGACTTCAACAGGTCAGCTCAGCTTAAAGGTCTACATCTCTGATGGTGTGGGGGTGCATTTCTGTCTTTGGAACCGTAAACTTGCACATCTGGAAAGGCCCCATCAATGCTGAAAGGTGTAAACAAATTTAGGGCAACATATGCTCCTCTCGAGACAACATTGTTTTCAGGGAAGGCTTTGAATATTTCAGCAAGACAATGTTAAACCTCATGCATCTATTATAACAGCATGTCTTCATAGTGGAAGAGCACAAATGCTGAAACATAAAATACAACATAGAAGACCCAGGAAAGGTCCAACAGCTGGTCTCCTCAGTACCCAGATGTTTACAGACTGTTGGTAAAAGAAGAGGGGATGCTGCTTTATAATCTTTATTGAGATTTGTTGCTGCCATCAAGTCCAAGATGAGTTCGTATTTTTCAAGAAATAGAAAAATGTCTCATTCTAAACATCTGATAACTTTTCTATGTTCTACTGTGAATAGATTAAGCCTCGTATCCTTGTGTTCTGTTAATATTTACATTTTACACAGCGTCCCAACTTTTTTGGAATGAAAAAATTTGAATGATATCATCATTATGGGATTTAGCTGAAAAAATTGACAGGAAAATGAGTGTAATTTCAGACCAAATGAATAATAGTGTAACAGCTAAAAACAATGTTATTAGTCTTGACTCAAAGGAATAAATGTGTTTCATATTAACATCTCAGCAAAGCAAGGTTCTGGTTTATTTCAGTTGTATTCCTTGTAAACATGGCTCTATGTGACTTTGCCGTTTCCACCTTTGTTGCAGAGATTCTGGGAGACAAGGACTAAGTTGTATGAAAAACATAAGGTCGTGAAGCACGAGCCTCATTAAATATTAAAGGCATTTCATCATCATACCTCAGGGCTCTGAGGACTTCTTTTTCTTTTGGCATGAATGGTGATCAAACACTGGGAAGCCCTTAACAACAGTTTCAAGCTTTTACTGAAATTGAACTGCAGCTAAGGAGACAAAAAGAACCAGGAGCAGCAGGAATCATATAGGAAAAGTTTTGATTTGATTCCAGACTTTTAAAATACTGTAAATGTTTCCATTGTAGCACATCCTCCTGCCTAAAAAACAGGACGATTGTCAATGACTCCCAAAGTGCAAGTACTTGGGAAATCGAGATATGAAGCAGCGATTAGCCCACATTTCAAAGTAGAAGGTGTGGTTAGTGCTTATTTTCCATGTCTTTCAATATTTCCCATGTTTGGTAAATCTACTTGGTTACTAATAATGAGCGTTATGCCATATCTTTCAACACTGGCATCCTGTAGACTTTGTTACACCTCCCCATAATGAGCTGAGGAAGAGAGCAAAGCCGGCTGGAGCACAGGTTTTTAATAGGATCCAAAAACGTATTATGTGTAGGCATCCGAGGCAGAAAACACTTTCATCTCATTCGGATGCACTCTATTAGGATTCACTCTAAGCTAAAATTACATAATTTCCATGAGAACAAGGCACAGTTGTGTTGGATATAAGAACATAAAAGAACCTGAAATATTGAAGAGCTTCAGTCGGCTCTTAAATAGTTGATATGACCTAAACTAAACCACTTAGTTTAAAGCTTTCATTTAAACTAGATGGAAAGAGTACCGAGTCCCAAACCTGGGTCTCCTGGTTTTGTTGTGTCTTTAACTCCTGAACACTGAATCTCTCCTGCCTTAAAAACTGTTTTATTTTGTCTGTTAAAGCTTAAAATCCCTCTTTTTGTAACAGTTTCTTTCTTCTCACCTTCACACATGCAAAGAAACAGCTAGTTTCGCTATTTTAATGATACAATATGTGTTAGTTCCAGTTTCCCGAAATTTTCAATGCAAAGGTGGAAAGTGTAAAGCTGGCCCAATGCATAATGTATAAACTCTTTTATGGTCAAATACGGCAGGCTGAAATAAACAGAAATGATCCAGGGCGGTACATGTAATCAAAATGTGTGTCACGTGATGAGCAGGTCTCTCTCCTGGCCGGTGCTCTATACTTACATCCCTCTCAGCATCACTTCCTTCACGACTGACTAAGGCAACATTTACCCAGAATGGAAGGTGAGTTTTAGACTCCATTGACAATATATAGAATAAAATGAGCTTTGTAAAGCAGAACTTTGTAACCTGGAGAGGATAGATTTAACTTTAAAACATTCCTCTCGCTCCCTCTCTGCTGTGCTTCATATCCGCCTTCACAGCCTCTACCTGTGGAGAAGGCTGTCACACACACAAGCACACACACACACAGGCTAGTAACCATAGAAACTGTGGAAGTGGCTCTGACTGGTTGTTTTCACTAAGGCATGGTGGATCCTTGCAAATCAAATTAAATGCACAAGGAGCAGCCACAACATGTTTTTTTTCACACATTCCTTGTCTCTGAATTTCAGCAAATATGACAAAAGTTACCATGTTCTGCTTTAAGATGAGTTAATTTTTTAATATAACTGATATGTGAGCATAAGTGCATGAACTTACCATACAGTTAGAAGCTATATTATACTTCCATTCTGTGAAAAATGTTGCCTTTTTAAGTTTTGCTCTGACATTTGATTTGCTTTTATTCAACAGCTGTGACATAAAGTTTATTCACCAAACCTGAATGAACAAGGGAAAATCCAGTTATTTCAAACAACATTTGTGTGCTCCCTGAACTCAGGACTTTTTCTGAGGGAAAACAAACTGAACTATGACCTTCTGACAAAAAGATACAGAATGTACTTACTGTACTTACCCATCTGCACCTCCCTTCACACACCTTGGAAAGATGTCAACATGCATTCTGAGCTGCTGTCAAATAACTTCAATATTCTGAATGAACTGCATTGTCAAGTTTGCATGAAGTGATATTTACTCTGTCAAATTGAACCAAATGTTCTAATGGATCATCTGCTCTCCTGCTTCTTGCTCCTAGTTGTGGTCCTTCAGCTGCGTCTTTCAGCTCCTCTGAGATACATTTAGACGTAGTTATGAACGGATTTCTCACTTGACAGTTTATTCACTCTTTAAAAACCATTTAGTGAAGTACAAAGTGCAATGCTGTCCTCTAAAATGGGCTTCTTCTAATTGCCGACCAGCTTTTTCAATATGCAACAGTCCAAAGCCTAAAAAGCAGCAGCAACTCTTATTCTATAATTATGTCTTCTCAAAGGATTTCTTGAAGTTTCTGCTCATAATTCGGACAGCCTTCTCCAAACTATGAAGGGAAACTGAATTTAATAAAATGCACTGTCAGTGCTACGTTTCAGCTAATTAACTGCCTCTTATTGGTCAAAAATCCCTTAATGTAGCTTTAAGCGTAAAGACTTGGAGAAGTGATGATGAGTGATGTTTAAACAGGGGTTAATATTTTGCATTAACAACAGCATCGTGTGCGTGATGGCGTTCTGCAGCCAGCATGGGAAAAGGTCCGAGCGTTGCCACGCCACTTCTGTGCAACTGACCCAATCATCACAGCACAGAGAGCTGAAGATAACGGAGCTGATGGTGAGACGGATGAGGGAGCGTTGTCATGGAGACTGAGGCGAGATGCTCGCAGAGTAAATGAGTTGGAACGAGCTTGGCTTTAAAGTAGATGTGGTGAAAATGGCTTCACGGTCTGCTAGTGAACCACACCCTGCAGCCGGCTGTAATCAGGAGTGAACTAACACCATATGCTGAAAGGATAATATTTATTATTTAGCTTTTAAATACAGGATGACATTTAAGAGAAATTGGCTTAAAAACATCTCAAAATATTGCCAAATAATTCAGACATTATTGGTGAATAATAATAGAAAAAACATGAAATATGAGCCTGGTTTCAAACCCCTGCAGTGATTTTCAGCTGTCAGTGTTTAAAAAGCTCTCAAGATTTTATTCTCAGATCAAATCGAGTCCTCCTTACCCTGGATCGTTCTATAAATGGCAAAGTATTACAGTATTACAGTCTGTCGTAATTCCAACTCGATGGCTTGGTTAGATTTATCTGAAGTAAATAAATTCCTCATTTTATACAGGGTTTACTAAAATAAATGTTTATGCAAGATTTTATTGACCTTTCATTATCATATAGTGTCATTTATCGGAGTTTAGAGTAAAAGACGGTATAATTATACTGATTTATACTCTTTATGCTAAGACAACAGACTTTTGAAACTGTTGCATTCACTGATTTAGGTTCAGACTCGTGGCCTTTTAGTTTTGGAACTGTCGCAACTTTTAGCTTCAGTCTTCTTGCAAAGCCAGTGTCATACTGGGCCTTGTTTTTAAAATAGTCATTCAGAGAACAAATCCAAATATTTTTGCGAATGAGTTGCTGGCCACAAAAAAACTAATTGCATCCACTGATCGAAAATTGCTGGGTGAGGGAGCTGAGAGGCTCTGAAACAAAAGCAAAGCTCTACTTCTCATGGGGGTGCACTGCCTGTAAATCCCGATCATACCAGGAAATCTGTGGACTATGATGGGATAAGTAACTGTTGCTGAAAAAAGCACATGTATACCTTCTATCGAAGCTTTGCGTGCAGTTTAAGGGTAATCATTAATTGTTTTAACACTGCAGATAATCCAGAAAACATGTAAAAACATGCCATGGCTCCTTTAACCTCAACATGCTGAAATATCCTATTCACACTGGTGTGAACACCCATGTCTCAGACTCACCTGAGTAACTGCACAGTTCACAGTTATCATTCTGAAGGTGTCCAACGTGCGACGTGCCCATCTGTCTGGAAAGTTCTCACAATGTGACCGTATGCATTAAAAAGAGCACTTACACTGTGTCAATATGGCCAGCAGAGCATTCTTGAAGATTTCTTTAGCACGCTCCATCTCCTCCTCGTGCAGAGCTTTCTCACTCATCAGCCGGCGAACGTGGCTGTTGGCTGACTGGATCATGGAGTAGAAGTGATTGGCAGTCCTGCGGTTGACTTCACCCCGGTCGATCCAGGCGAACAGCACTGTCGTGGCTTCACTGAACTGTTGGTCATCTATGGGAACAAAGTCAAACAGGCACAAAAGAGTGAAGTAGAGTAGAATATATCAAGTTCCAGTCGTAGAATTTAAAACAAAACTCTTCAGCAACGTGACATGTAAATGACAAAAATGAATGAACTCAACTCTATTTTTACATTTTCTTGTTTTACTACCAATAAAGATACATTTAAGCTTATTCCTTTTTAAAATCATAAGCCTAGTTTCAAACTACAAGCAAATTTTACCTTCAGGCAATGAAAGTGCAGCTTTTCTGCATTTCAAATGAACATAAAACCCTAGTTGAATATTCAGTACAGAAGATGAAAATCTGTAGTTCTTTTCTAAAAAGATAAAAAATAGAGAGCCATGATTCTAAGCTTTCAAGGAGCTGACAGCTGAAAAAGATAATTTCACAGTTTGGAGGCTTAAACCAGTCGGGATGCACTTTTGCTTTCCCACATCTCTGATTTGTACCTTTTATTTGCCTCCATTTTTTCTCTAACACCTTTTTAAACCTCTCAATTTAAATCCATCCTGATTGCCTCCTTTCTTGAGATCATCTTGTCATTTTCCAGAGGTTGTCTAAACAAACATAAAGAAATGTTATGTACAGAGTGAAGAAGAATGAGGAAAGGAGGATTGAAATAAAGAAGTTACTTGACTGCTCCTGCCTGCTTCAGTCCTTGAATGTGCTTTTATTTGTACCTATGCAACGAGAATAAACACTTATGAACACTGATGATGAAGTTATAAAGTTATAATCATTTAGTTGGATTAGCTTGTGTCTACCTGTGAGATATAATTTAACATTACTGTATTTTATAGAAATGTGTGGCATTTACTTTGTGTTGCTTCACTGTCTGATGACAAGAAAAAACAGTAAAGGCATCCGATATCTGTTTCAAACCAACTCAATCTGATGATAGAACCTTGAATTTATTCACAGCTAAAAACATTACAGTTTTACAATAAAGGCTCAAAAACTGAACAATGACTACGTACCTAACTCATTTCCCTTTATAATACGGACGCATGGCTTAAGTCTCACTACGTGAACACGTGTTGATGCCTCACTTGATGCCTTACTTCTATATTCGGTGTCTTGCTACATGTCGGTATACTCGTTTGACTTGATTTGTGCACATATGGACGTGGGCGTTAAGTCACTGACTTACCTGCCATAGATCCATTCCATACTACAATTTCCACAGTCCTTTCACTCTTCCACTTCCCTTGCACTCACGAATGGTTAAAGCCATAATGTGTAATATTTCACGTTGTCTATTAACAAATTTGAGGCTTATCATTCACAAGTATTACCTCAATCGTTATTAATTACCTCCATCACAAAAGTGCAGTGTTCTTATATTCTTTATATTCAGCATACGAATGTACATAAGAGTGTTACACTCCAATGAATGTCTCCATGTTGCTCCGCCATTTTAAAACTACGGGATTTGTAGAAGGACATGTCATCAGCATCAGCAGTTTTAAAATGGCGGAGCGACATGGAGACATTCATTGTCCGTGAAATATTACACATTATAGCTTTAAAGACAGAGGTGTAGTGCTGCCTTGAGAAGTGGGTATACTCTTAATCTCTGCTCCTATGTAGGATTTCTTTGAGGCAGCTCGTCCACTAAAGGATAAATGCCTTTACTGTCACCTGACTGTCCTTTTCACCGATCTTTTGCTGCTTGACTTAAGAGTAATTCAGCATGACATCAAGGCCTAAACATGACCAACCACACACTCACACTCACTCCTAAGGACAATTTCAGAGACACCAATTAACCTAACATGCATGTACAGTGGGCAGTGGGAGGAAGCCGGAGTTATAATAAAACAATTTCTGAAAAAATGTAATTACTTTTACAGCATCTGCTGAGCAGACTTCTCGGTAAAAACAATACAAGCAGATCCTTGGCTGTCTTGACAGTTTTAAGTGAGGGCTGACTAACAAAGCGACTTTATTCTGTCAGAATAACCAACACTACCAGTGGAACCTCGCATTATCAACGTGTTAATATCACTGTTTCAAAGACAAACTCACTGATTTAGAGCAATTCCTCAAAAGGTCTAAAATGAAATCCCTTCCCATGCTGAATTTCTACCCAGAATCCCGTTTCATGTGACAGGACAGATGGAGCCCGATATAAAAGCTGTTTCATGGGACTTTTAACATTCAGTCAGGCTAAACAAACAACAGAGCACCAAGTGAGGACTAAATTCCCTCTATAGGGGCACTCACTGTTCACAGCTCCATGAACCATGTCACAACTACTGATCACAGAGGGCATTTTTGGTTTTCAACTTTTTTGGGAAAACTGGGAGCCACATTCGGTCTCAGTTATGAAAAGTTGAGAGCCTTTGTGGGCTTCCGTCGAGTGCATTCTCCCCCATTTGAATAGTAATTGAACAGCGCCACGGAGCCGCTGACAAATACAGAACAGAGTGAATTAGAGAACATTTAATGAGTTCAATACCCACTGCAACACAACCTGAAAGAAGGCCCGTTCCCCAGCTATGATAAAGCCCCATTCATTCACAGCAGCAGATTACAGTCACATTAAAGCGAGCACAATGAAGCGCGGCTGAACATGGGAGAATGGAAATTTATTTCCCCCGCTGTTTGAGGTGAAGAGTGAATTGAAAAAGGTTATTCAGAGAGAAAGCGTGCTTGTTTATGTTAGGTATTAAAGGATGGATGGGAAAACTGCACCGAGGCAGAGTTTACACAGTGGCAAATATCAAAAGAAATGTGTGGCTCTCCAGGAGAAACCCAAAGCATATTGCTTTGATAGAGAAGGTAGAGACAGAAAATAGAGACAGGGATAGTCGAGTTTGAAGGGAATATGGTAACCGTATCACAAAGAAATAAGAAATATATGTTTTTGTTACTGTTAAGAACTCCTTTAATCTACGTCACTGCTGAGCTGTATTCTTTTAATTGTTCAAAACAGATAATGAAACATCTATAAATCTTATTTTAAGGTGTTTATTTGCAAGGTGCAGTTTAAGTTGTTATCTGCAACTTCACCACTAGATGTAACTAAATCCTGCACATTGCTTTTTTTGATGACCATCTTTACACTTACTTTTTCTGCTTTTTGGGAGGACTGTGAAGAAGCCAGCGAGTCATTAACATTAGCTGTACTGTTGCTTTAAACAAGCACCTTCAGGCTTTTTACCTTTAGCAGTTTGTATGAAAACATCTCTGCAAACTGTAGCATAGAATACCAGATTCCTCCATACAAGTGTTAGGATGTTGCACAACAGCAAGTTACCAATACCAGAGATTAACAACCGTCACCTGACATTAACTGGTGAAGCCACCTGCTGAGGGGAAATAAGGATAAAAAAAATCAAGTAAATTCAAATAAAGAAAAAGATCTTAAATAATATATCTATATATGATTAGCTGAAAATCTGATACAAATTTGTCAACAAATGTGTCATTACTTGACAGACAACACTACTGTACTTTGACCAAATGCAGCAAATAAACATCAATAACACTAAAAGGTAAGTAATGTTCCACTTTTCAGAAGACTCTGAGGAAGAAGGAAATGTATCACCGTAATACCTGTAATAACAATAACAAGCAGTGTTCTCTGTGAGATTAAACTGCACAAAATTACAAAATGTATTCTAGTCTTTTGGTGTTTTCTGTCATAAACACAGTGAAGACAATACAGAGTGTTTTCAGTCATGAGAGCTAAGATCCAACCACAGCAGAGTGGAGGACACATGGAGGAGGAGGAGTGACCTTCACGCTCCCCCTCACAGAAATCACTCATCACATGCTTCTCACTCCACACCTCATCCAGTTCACTCCCACACTTTGTCTTCCTCCATCAAATCTCACCACATGTAAAGGAAGCAGCAGCAAGAGAAAGATCCCTGATTATACTGAAATATTACTATTTGAAAGTAGCTTGTGTGGGAAAGTGGGCAGTTTTAAAAGAATTACAGTTACTTTAAAATGTCTCTTGAATTATTTCATGACTCATTCTTTCCTATTTAGGTCTAAAATAACAAAAAATGTTCTGATGAATCAACAGCCATGGTAATGTTGAGCTGTAATAACTTTCTCTGGGTGCTGAACAGCAGGTTAACAGTTTCATCTGTCCAACACTTTGCTTCATGACCAAATACCTCCAAAGTTAATGACATCCAGATCAACCTCACCGGTGTTAGTGTATTAGCACGCTAACACACTAAACTAGTGAGTGTGTAGGACATTATGGTGTCATTTAATACATTTTGATAACTATACTTTAACATTTAGAATTGAACAATATAGTTATGTCTTAAAAATGCTTTGTGAGGTCACAGTTACCATTAACCACCAGTTCATCCTGAGGTTTGTGCAAATGAGCAAAATTTGAAGAAATTCCATCAAGGCACTGTGGAGATATTGCTTTCAGGAAAATTGTATAAATATATGTCGGGAAAACATGAGGATTTCAGCATTTCATGCCGGAGCATGCTAATAAGCATTTAGGGAAAGGGCTCTTTGGAAACCAAAAGTGGAGAATGTCCATCAAAGTATTGTTTTTCAATCAGAAGGCATTCTGCGGTTGCAAAATGTGATTGGTTAGAATCACTCTTTGTGGTAACTTCACTGCAATTGAGCTGGCTCTTACAGGAAAAGAAGATTTAGTGGAAGGAGAAGCTTTTCTATCACGGCCAGACTCTTTGTAAAATAATATAAAGAAATAAAGTCTTTCCCTATTTTTTTTCTGTTGGTTAAATCAGACAAAAGTTCATACCCAAAACTTATACAAATTTCTGCAGCAAACCTGTTTTGGTGTGTAAGTTCAAAGCCTCTTGGCATCTTAAGCAACTACTTCCAATCTCTGCTCTCTATGATCACATACACTGAATCTTTATACAGCTGAACTCCCAATGAAGCTGTTCTCATTAACATAGTTTTCTGTTTTCTGTCTAAAAACTGAGACTGAAAAGTAGCCTGTTAAGAAGATACATATATACTGTATATGAGTGTTTTTATGCGTGCCTTGGTATCAGACTGTTGTCATGACGTGCCACTCAAACTTTAAATGGCAGTGTCTGTGTCAGTCCAGCTCACCTTTCAGTCTGTCTGCCAACAGCGCTGCCTCGTGCTCAGAGTAGTGAACGATGGGAGGAGGAGACGGTGGCCGCAGGCGGTCTTCGTTAACCTTGCGTCGGTGTCTTTCCTCTCTGGCCAATAAGCGTTGTTTACACTCCCACTCATACAGGTCGTCTCTGGCTTGGGCGAAGTCCACGTGGATCCTTCCAGAGTCCTTCTTATCCGTGCTGGACCCGAGGCGCATCCGATATCCTGAAAAGGACACAGTGTTAGGCAGGCCTGTTTCAAGCAAGTTCTCTCAGGTCATAACCTGTGCTCCAAAAAAACTGAAGAAGGACTTTTGCAGCTGTTTTATTTTTTTGGGAAAACATTTTTTTTAGGAGTGGAATTTTCTGAGTTTGTGAAAGTAAGAGCAATTATTGTAATGTTTGAAATCACCTAATAATTTGTAATTTCTTATTTTTTTTTAATTTTTATGCCTTTAAATCAAATCAAATTTATTTATATAGCACATTTCATGTACAAACAATTCAAAGTGCTTTACATAAAATAAAATAAAAAAAAGCATTGCAGCAGGGAGTGTAAGAAGCATTAAAAATACATAAAAGAATATAAAGAGAAACAAATAAAATAATTTAAATGAATTTAAAAACAAGCAACAGTCTAGATAAGTTAAAAGATATTTCATGCATAGACACATGAGAACAGAAATGTCTTTAACCTGGATTTAAAAATGTCTACATTTGGTGAAAGTTTAATCTCCACTGGCAGTTTGTTCCACTTGTTTGCAGCATAACAGCTAAATGCTGCTTCTCCATGTTTAGTCTGGACTCTGGACAGGAACAGCTGACCTGAGTCCTTGGACAGGATAGTTTGAGAGAGACAGGAAGCAGGGGGCAGAGAGAGGGGGAACGACATGCAGCAAAGGGCCATCCGATGCGGGACTCGAACCAGGGCCAGCTGCAGCGAGGACTGTACACTGGAAAAAATGCCCCTCCAAAAATAAGTAAAAAAACAACAAATACAAGATGTTTTTGCTTGAAATAAGCAAAAAAATCTGCCAATGGAACTAGTGAAAATCGGCTTGTCAAGATTTCTTGAAATAAAATGTGATATTTAGGACTTTTGAGATAAAAGTGATCTTGAAATTAGCTTAAAAACCTCTTCAAATGAAAAAAAAGCTTGTTTCATGTGAAATATGACTCAAAACAAGATGTTTTCAAGACCTTTTCACTTAACAAGATATTCCAGATGTATTGTATTAAAACAAGTCCCTATATCTTGTTGAAATGGTACTTGTTAGGCAACTGTGTCTTATATCAAGTGTAATGAGATACTCAATGAGACAAATATACTTGGTAAGATTTAGATTTTTTCCAGTGTAGCCTCTGTACATGGGGTGTCTGCTTAACCCACTACGCCACCGACTACCCCATAATTTGTAATTTCTAAAAGAAACAAATTTGTACGAGTCGAAATTTGTAAATCAGTCTGCAGTTAAAAGAGTGCTTGAAGACCTTAAGAAGCTGTTGCTCTTGGATGATTGACAGAAAACATTACCCCAACAAGACAGATGTCAGTGTAAGTAATGGAAAAGATTACAAAAGTCCTTCAGAGGGTAATCCAACACAGAGTGTGGCAACTGTGTCTAAACTCAACAAAATGAGAAGGTTGTAAAAGGGAAACATACAGGTTGAACAAGGAAGACGACATAGTGTCAGTACAGAAAATTCAAAGCAATATGCCTGAAAAAATGAAAATAAAGAAAGAAACAAATGAACAGAAACCAAACTGTAACAAACAAGCTGAACGAAATGGGGATTTTGATCAAGAAAAGTCCAACATAAACCAAGACTAACACGTAAAGAGAAGAAAACACGGTTACAGAGGGCTAAAGAGAAGCAGCCACGGACTGTGGATGATTGGTTGAAAGTGATATTCAGTGATGAATCACCAATCTGCATTTGAGATGATGCTGGAACTTAAGTTTGGTGCAGGTCTGATGAAACATAGAAAGATCACTCGCTGAAGATAGCGAGCGTGTTTCCACAATCACTGATGATATGGGGTTGATGTCAGACAGAAGAGCAGAAGAGATGGCAGCCATTACCTCGACAGTAAATGCACAGACGGACACTTTTCAATCAGTCAGAAGTATGTTTGGTGATGCTGAGCTCGTTTTTTTCAGGATGATAATGCATCTTTCTGCAGAGCAAAGTATGCAAACTGTTCAACAGTCCAGATCTCGAGTTTATGGTAGAAACTGAAAAAGAAGGTCACAAAGCTCCATCCTGCCAAGCTGATCTGTCAACTGCTGCACAGGAATGTTGGAACCTGACTGATGAAGAATATTGCTTTTCATAAGTGAAGTTAATGCCTCAAAGCGGTTATTGAACATTCAGCTGTTAAACTAAACTGTTTTGTGTTGCATCTGTGATTTGTTTTCACATTTTTTTTTTACCAGGGATTGGAGGAGGAAACCCTTAAATTAGATCACCTGACAGGTAAAGAGCCTTGTCCACCATGAACTCCTCGCTGAAGCGGATGTGGCAGAAGTTCTTCTTGCTCTTGCGGATGGCGATGATCTCCCCGCAATAGTCGAATACCTCCCTGATGATTTCCTCAGTGGCATTCTCCGGCAGACCTCCGACAAACACGGTTTTACAGCCGGGGGGACGCTCTCGTGTGGACGGGGGGGGCAGATCTGAAACAGAATGTTGTCATTATAGGTGTCATGACTCCATGCCTACATTTTCAATAAATCTCTTGATAAACAACAAAAGTTCTCAAGTACTCTGTATGCAAAATGTGCATGGCATCAAAATGGCCTCTATGCTTTCTAATGATTATTGTTAATCCACAATTATAAATTTTAGTACACAGCTATGATAACACTTCTTCATCACTCTTCAGTTGAAAGTAAAATACTGAATTAGGGCTGTTTCTGACAAGTTTTTATTGTTTGGTAGTAACAGTTTAGCCGAAGAAAAAGGTTTGGAATACTTTTTCTACAACTGTCAGTATCTGGCATTAAGTAGCTTTACTGTCCGAGTAAAAAAAGAATTAAGAATATAATGAGTGTGTGGGTTTTTACTGGGGTTCTGAGGGAACAGAGTGCAGTTCTTGCAGTGGATAATCTCCTTGATGACTGGTACATCGGGGGGAACAGGCGGGGGTGGGATCAGGCTGATGCCCGCCATCATGGGGTTTATGGGTGCGATGAGGCTCAGACCGGGGTCGAATCTCTGGATGCACAGAGAGTCTGTGGGACAGAACAGTAACAGATAACACAAAGATTCAGATTTGTATTACTTTCTACAAACACTCTACAACAACGATGGAGCAGATAGGGCTGTAGGCACTTAATAAGGGTGCTAATATGTAAACCTTGAAGCATTATCGTAAAGGTTGCCAATACAAAGGTCACTTGATACAAAGTTTATTAAGAATACCAGTGTTACTATTGGTAATTTGGTAAAATTGTTATACAGACAGTATTGAAAACATTTTTAAAAAATTGCTCTGAAATGAGCTTCAGAAATCCAGACAGTTGATTTAGACACACTGAAGGTGGTTTAGTGTGCCGGATCCTTTTTATTTTAGCTTTAACCGAACAAATAACAACAACTGCACCGCTGAGATCATTCGTACTCCTCGCACATAAAGCTAGGACGGCATATTTGAGTCAAAATAAGAGAGCATTGTACTCTTTTTCAAATCAGTGTCACAGTAAATAAAGCTTTGGTAGTGCATTATATCAAACAACATAAAAGCAAAGGAGAGAATAACCTGTCACTGTCAGGAGAAAAATGCATAAAAGAGGGAAAACTGGGGACTTGATCCGAGGTAAAATATCCAAAAATATCATCTTACAAGTGTTGATGGGAAAGATAAGAGAGTCAAGCTTGGTGAAGAGGAGAGGAAGGGGTGAACAAAATGTCTTTTCGCCAGGATAGAGAGAAAGTGAGGGAGGAAGAGATGGATAAACAATGAGAGCACAGAGGCGACAGGAGCAATGCTTCTCCTGTCTGGGTAAAAATAAAGCTGGCAGGCTGGAGGAGGGAGGTGCAGCATCGCATGTTCCCATCTCCAACACTGCAATAACAAAGGAGCAGGAGGAACAAAATGTCAGCAGAAAATCCTCCCCCACTGCATTCCTGCACAGCCACAATACCATGGAGAATAAAGTGATTCAAATCACAGAAGAAGGAAGCTGTCACACAAGGAGAGGACAAACATCCCTTATGGTAATCTAACGGAAATAAATGATTTTGTTTCTTGGTATGGATGACTGATAGAACTGATTCACTGTGAAGGCTTTTACCTCTGCTGGTCTGAACAGTCAGCACACTGGAAGTGTGTGAGGAAAATCAACAGTAAAAAGAATGTATTCTATCCACCTACCAGGCGATGTTATTGCTTAAACCTGGCCAAAAAACATTTTAGTTCAGAATTATTTATTGATTGGAGGTAAAAATAACAAATAGAAAGTTGTCTCCTGTGGTTATCCATCATGTGTTCCATGGTTGAACGCACCCATAACTGAAATCGGTGTGTGTAATTGACCATCCACCCCACTTCCTTCCACTTAGAGTGGAATTTGTGGCTTGTTAAAGGAAACACTTGATGTTGAATGGTAACTGCTTCAATCTGGAAACTTCATTTAAGTCGTATTTCATTCCATCGACATGTAGGGAAAAAAATACATTGTTTTGATCGGATGATTTGTTATTCCTGTGTCTATGTCTTTGTGTGTGTCTATTTAACCTAAGAATGCAGGTTTCAGTGGAGGAGACCTTGGGGCAGGAAATACGGTGCAGGCAGAAGAAGAAGAAGTAGAAGAGAGGCTGTGCACGAATAATGATACCGATACACAGGTGGCTTGTTACTATGTCCATCCATCCATTTTCTATACCCGCTGAATCCGTCGGTCGGGTCACGGGGGGGCTGGAGCCTATCCCAGCCGTCTGTTACTATATTAACATTCAAAATATCATATACTGGAACTTTAACTGTTATGTGCAGAACCAGTGTCAAACCAAGATATCCTCACCAACCAGCATTCAAAAGCACTTTAGATCAAGAATTAAGTTAAATGAACTTCTCTCTCCGGCTTCCCTCCTGGCAACCCACCCAGTGTGTACCCTGCCTCTCGCCCAGTGAAAGCTGGGATAGGCTCTAGCCCCCCCAACGATCCTAAATTGGATTAAACGTGTATAGAAAATGGATGGATGGATGGATGGATGGAATTTCTCTTCAGAATTTCAGTTTGACATGTGCAGTTTGATTCTGGTCTTGTTTTAGCGCCCTCATTTCCACTCTGCAACAGTGTTCACCATTATTTACAAGTTTGATCCACATTCAGTGGGAAAAACTAAGTTCTCTGCAAGTAACAATATGACCATAACCTGATAATCAACTTGTTTTTCCAAGTTAAACGGTCTAAAGGGATAAAAATGTGACCTCTTTACAGCCTTTTGTTTCAGAATTTTCAACAGCTACTGGCCCTGTATTTTGCAGGTTTTTATAGTCCTCAGAGGATGAGATGAGTTTGGATTCACAGTCTCAATAAAGTAACAAATACAGTTGGAAAACACATTTGGACTATGGAAAGACATGGAGGGTTTCTAAGGCTAGTTAACATCTGATAAGCACTCCAGATGGACTGTAGCGGCCCCTCAGGTATCATCACTCTCCCCTCCCTTCAGTGCTGTGATTGCTGCCTCCTTGTTCAAAGTGTTAACTTAAGTCACATTTTCAACATTTAGGAGCTGCAACAATACATTTAATCAAAATGTATTTTAGTTTTTCTGCTTTTAAAAAACCCTCCCGTGGAATCATATTTATCTTGGAGATAAAAAGTTTAAAGTAGGATCTCTTTGGTGAGCACTGCTCTAGTCCTTTTTAAATATCTTTATTTTCGCCCAGCATTAAAGTACAGCGCGTGCTGCAGGCTAAAGAGCTGTTAAACGCTTCTTCCACAGCATTTTGTTTAGGAAAAAGAAGAAAGCCTCACACACTCTTTATCAGATAGAAATCTGCAGGCTTATAAAAAGATAAATGATCTCCCATAAATCTGAGCATGTGCGGCCGGGATGCATTCTGAGATTCTTCAGGTCTTAGGAAAACTCATTAAAGCTCAGTCTACGATAACCTTGACAGGTAAATTACAAGTCTTGGTGCTACACATTCATCATAATCACAAAAGGCTGGTTTTGCTCACAGCTTTTCTTCCAGAACTAAAATGAGTCGAGCCAGGTTCATTTCTCTGGCTCTGAGTTGTGCTGCGTCTGCCAGGGACGAACAGAGGAAGAAATAAAGAGAGGAAAAACAAAACACACAAAGAGGGACAAGAAAAAATAAAACCAGAGCAAAGAAAAGGAGAGAGAGAGAGCCTCTGACAGGTGTGATTATTTCAAACCCAGACCCACGAGGAGGCATGAGCTGCACCGGCCTTGCTGTGAGACATCTGGCTGCAATTACCCTCAAGGTGAGAGCTCATCAGTCAGGAAGCACCCAGTTATACACAAGCAGACTTAAACTAATCCTAATTCTAATCTTCATTTAAATCAACATCAAACTGTGACCCTTTCTTATTTTTTACCTCTAACACATGTATAAAGAGGTAGTGGAGGAGTTGATGACTCCACTTCTATAGAAAACATTTGATCAAATATTCATTATGTGAATCAACTCTTGGCTTCACAAAGTGAGGATCAACAAGGGTCCAATGAAAAAGTTTTGCCCCATGTGTCCGTGTGAAATTAGATCTGTTCAAACTGGAGGATTAGCTTCTTGTCATTGTAATCATTTTATTTGAAGTCACAGAGCCATTTAGCACATGTGTTTTTTTAAAGTTTTTGATAGTCTGTAAACCTGCCATCATAAAGGCAGCCACATTATCAAACTGTCACACCCACGCACTCCGGTATTATTTACATTTTACACAGCATCCCAACTTTTTAGGAGGTTGGGTCTCATTGTCACCAGCTTTAACAAAGCTTGAGGATAAGCGTAAACATGTGTTTCTGTGATTTGGGGTGACATGACCCATAAGGCCATATCTGCCTCTTCTCTATTGCTTCTCTTTTCAAAACATTCCCACATGTGGTTTAAAGAGGGAGGAGAGTTGCAGCTGTTGCCAGAGGTGGAGTCAACTCAGCATCACATCATCACTGTAATAGCATGTCATCTTTTGAATATTTCCAATCTGGCGCCGTGGTTTTTGTTCACCATGTTCTCGTCCATTCCTCCCAACAACAGCTCGTCTCTTCATTGCAGATTTGCTCAGTTAAGTCAACGCATTCACTTATCCTGAGCTTCACACAAAAAACTCCTACTCACTAAATCCCCCCATGCGGCCATTTAATAAAAGCACACAATGATGCATTTATATCATGACAGCCGCTCCGTCAAAGGGCTTTTATACTGTAAAAACAGACACAGTCACCAAGCTCAGTGAAATAATCCCCAAGTCTTAGAAAAACAGGTTTTATAAATAGATTCCAAGGTGAAATAAAACCCAGGGAAAATGAAACTGTGTGGCTACACACAGCTTTGTGTAGTCTTCATTGAAATAACAAGGAAGTGCTGTGGGTTTGGAATACAGCAACACTGTACATTATGCAGTGCTGAGTGACAGATGGAGCTCTGAGACTGTTGTGGAGTGGAGGACCTACATATGCATGTCTCTGTTGGAGTTGGACTTTGGTGGAATCGTATGAAAAGAAGGGGGCAGAAAAGAGGTATTTATTGCATCCAGATGATAGAGTTTCTGTTGTGTTGTATGTTTTTCCAGTTCTGCCCTTCTTTAGAAAAATGTCACAGCTTAATACAGCTGGAAAAATCTCTCTAAAAAGCAGCTGGTTGGAAACACTGTATCTCAAACTACTCATTTTAATGGCTAGAAATGACCACATGTTACAGCCTGGATGACAGTAGTTGTCACCATCACCTGTTTTCCCTCAATGTTGCTGCAGAGGATAAAAAAAATAGCTAAAGCCTGATTCTGGGCTCTGGTCAGTGATTGTAGACCCATCCAGAAGGCCTGTGGGTCATTTTTGGAAATAATTGTGCTAATTACAGCCTACCAGACCATGTGCATTTGCTATGAAGTGGGATCTCTTGTATTTGTAAATTCAGTAAATTTGTAACTGCTGCAAGCAGCGAAGTTCAACTGAAAGAATGTAACACCTGAAACTGACGTGAGACCATCAGCTACAAACCCAACAGCAGCCCAGTTCTTTTATTTTGGCCTGTCATCAAGTTTTACTTATTGGAATTAATCAGAACCAGCTGCCTTGAGCTGGCATCAGGCACATTTGTCAGAGTAACCCTTTCTGTCTATTGTTAAAACAAACCTGCCACAGTTTTCTGGAGGTTACTGAATGTAGGAAAATTAGCAAGGAGGCTGTGTGATATCACAAGAATTAGAATACAGCAGATGAAGATTTGATGTGCTTTTCATGTGCATATTCACAGTTTTAAGTATGCACAAATAAAAGTGTCATGTCTCAGTCCAGCCTGGTGAAGCAGAGACAAACAATATTTGCACTTAAAATCTAAAAAAAAATAAAAAATCAAACATCTCTGACCCATAGGGCCCAAAGCTGTTCAGGGCAGCTTAACATCTGTGGAGCTCTTTCTCATTGATTTTCTTTGTTTGTTTTGTCTTTTTAAACTACTGGGTGGGAAGTTAAATAAAAAAACCCCACAAAGTTAAGGGAGTTTACAGATTAAGCTAGCAAAGAAAACTGTCTCAACAGATTAAATTGTTTGTGACAAAAGTTATTTTTCTTTACACAGTGTTTCATATGCAGTGAAACACTTTTGTGAGACTTACTGAGCAGCACAGAGAATAAGCTGCTATGAACAACATACAACAGAGTCCAGTTAAGAAAAAGTAAACTTGTTTTTAACTCATATTATTCTCTTAATCTATGCCTGGAACAAACTTGTCTCCTCACAGGAAGTGCATTCCTGATTCGAACCTCAGCTGGGGCCTTTCTGCGTGGGTTTTCTGACAATGCTCTAGTTTCATTTTACAGTCCAAACGCATGCATGTTAAATTAAGTCATGATTTTGGTTGTTGAGTGCAGTTGTCACAGGAAGGTAGTTGACGGTGCACTCGGACACATACGAAGTGGAAAACAGTGTACTTCTCCCCTTATGTTACAATATTTAGACTCATTTAAATTAAGGCAACTGCAGTTTTTGCTGTAACACCCATATCAGTTCTTTCTAACCCTGCCATAAAATGTCTAATGATCTAATTATATGAAAGAGGCAAAAAATGGCTCGCTACCTCTGTTATGTTTAGCTTAATAAGTCTGATATTTCCACACTTTGAACTTTCTAAAAAAGTTCTAGAAAACTTAAAGTTCATCAAAATAAAGTCAAATGACTTTGTTTCAGTTTAGTTTATGAAGTTACTCTTAACACATGTAGCAGTGAACTGCAATTTTTTGGACATTGGAGAGCTAGACTGAGGGTTTTTAAAGGTGGCAAACGTTAAAATGTATGCCTCCGTTGCCTTTTCACAGGTAAAAAATAAAAAATCTAAAAATAACAGCTATTAACATCCACAGATCGATTGGGTTACAGATTAAATAATCCAGTAAAGCACGGTTCTGCAGAGTTTGGAGCAGACGGTACCTGAAACCAGCTGCTGGCCGGTGATGCCCACCGGCATGATGCCCAGGTTGTTCATTGCTGTAGCCCAGGATCCGTGCTCAGCAACAGGGATGCTCAGGTGGTTCTGCTCAGCACCCAGACCGCCTGCACCATCAGCTGCTACACCAGACCAAAGCAAACACACTGACATCACAGACTAAGAATCATTTGTTCCGAAAATGAATTTTACAGTGGTTTTGCTTGGCTCGTCTTTAGTTAATCCAATTTAACCAGCAGGAGTTTCTTATGGCTCCAGTTATGCATTATGCAGAGGAGTTAGAATAGATTAAATGTGCGGCTTATATTTATGCAAATACAATAATTTTGAAAGCAGAATCATCATTTTCTTGCGTACCACTGGCCATATAGACGGTCCTTTCTCTCCTTCCTCTGCAGTCCTGTCATCAGATCCTTTCTCTGGCTTACAGATGGATGGAGGGATGGATCATCGGCTGGATGAGCGGGAAGTCTCATTCAGTCTGACCCATAATCACAGTCTGAGGAATACAGAAAAGGCAAATAAAGAGTTAAAATCATGCCAGAGTCAGAGAAGAAAAGAACACCTTGAGAATGGATATGAGTAATCATGACGCAAAACCGAAGGCATCTTAAGGTGATTAAGAAGCAAAGTTACAATTTCAGCAAACTTTCCAGAAGGGAAAGCTGCTTAAAACACACACACATTTGCACACGAGAAAGCAAATGCTACCTTAGATTCATGCACGCTGACAGTTTCTAATCTAATTACACAGACGTGTGCATGCCTTTAAGTGTGTTGTTAGTGGGTTGGCATCTTTTTTCATGACTACTTTGCCACCCCCTCACGGATCCAAGCAGTCGAAGCCACATGGAAAACATCAGAAGAACAAAATGGCAGTATTCAGCAGCTGAGACGGGCCTGTCTGCCAGACAGGCCACAATTTAGTCGCATCCTTATAATCCACATCATTAGCAGAAATCATGCAGGCGGCATCTTGTGTGGTCCCATTGTGGTAGTCTCCTATCAGCTCCGCATCAACCAGCTTATTTTTATTCAAATACAATCCTCTCTGTTTCAGTTTGGAGTTCAGTCAGCCCAAGACTTAACAGAAATGTATCAAAAAACTCATAGATAAAATATTGGACTGAGTATGAAGGCACACTGAAAAATGCTGTGTTATTCTGTCTACCCAAGCACAGGGTTAAGATGTGTTGGAGGGGTGCTTCCGAGGAGTTGCCCAGTGTTAGAGGTAGGGTCAACGCTTGGCACATCATAGATAAATTATTTGATCGACCCAGCTGCTTGGTGTTCTTCTTCCCCTTCTACTAAAGAAGCTCTGCA
This sequence comes from Odontesthes bonariensis, assembly GCF_027942865.1. Lineage (NCBI taxonomy): Eukaryota > Metazoa > Chordata > Actinopteri > Atheriniformes > Atherinopsidae > Odontesthes > Odontesthes bonariensis. Next base: position 31,057,934 of record NC_134517.1, on the reverse strand, counting down.
TCCTCGTCCACATAAAGCTTAAACATAAACATAACATAAACCACATAAAGCAGGAGTTCTGATAGTTTTAATGACTAAGTGCCCTTCCAGGGAGCCAAAATACAACTCAGGCCCGAACAAGAAATATAAATTAATAAAATTTTCCCTCAGTGAGTAGCTTATTACTCATAGCAGTTCATGAGCTGAAAGGTACTTTGCCTGTTACAGATTCTTTGTTTTAAATATAGACCGGTTCAATTCTAAAATAATTTGGTGAACAGTACAGAATATAATTCATATGGCATATTTTTTTTTATATGTTTGCCAATGTAACAAATCTTAGTTAAATTTCTGTGACTCACAAGTTGCAACTAGTGGCTCTGTAGAAAACATTTCCGAACCTGACAAACAGTTTGTAACAGCAGTTGGATAGTAAATACGGTGATGACATTTATTTCCCATCATTTCTGAGTATTAAAAACCAAAGATCTTCTACACACAAAATCAATCCCTGGTCAGAAACAAAAAAGGAGCAGAACAACATGGATATGAGCTTTGAGGCAACTTTGAGGAGCAACTTACATACTCATGCATGAGAAACTTCAGCACAGATGACTCAAAAGGCAGTGAGTTCAGGTGTCTGCAGGGTCCCGATGGGTTGCAGATGTGGAAAGCATGTACCATGACTTAAAAAGTAGGAGATATGATATATTTCCTTTGAGGACTATGGGGCAGATGATCATTCACTCATGTTTGCTTTTCCTGTTGGAAAACGTTTTCGTTTTGTTTTCTGTGTAATCCAACTGCAGAGCTTGTGGCAGGGCTCATTTTTCCCAATAGAAAAGAGAATACAAGCACAGAAAAGTGAATTAATAGACTCTGGCTGCTATTCTCCTCAAGGGACAGACAACCACACGACACAGATACATAAAAATGATGCATTTTATTTAAAGTTGGCTGTATGTTTAAAAATGGTGCTTGATATGCTTCCAGTGGTTTATAATATGCTGGTAATTTGTTTGGCAGTAAAAAACTCACTTATCAGTGATATCAGTCAGCTGATCAGTGAGTGTGTATGCTGGGTTACAACATGGCTCACTTTTACATGTCAGAAGTTCAACAGGATGCAGTAAACATTAAGTGGTCGAAACAACTTGCGGTAGCTTAAAGATAATATGAAAAGGATTTAAACTGAATGTTCAACACATGCTGCCTGTATAAATGAGGTATGCTTCTTGCTGTGTTAAACTGACCCACTGTGTTACCCACCGGTTTACTCAAACTAATCAGATTGTGTTGTCTTAGGCCTTATTTTTAGACTGTGTACTTCTAATTTGGTTCCTACAGAGGAACTGGAGAGCCTGACACATTCCGTTTACTTACTTACTCACGCATAAGTTTAAATTTTCTAAATGGCTTATGTCCTCATGAAGAGGCAAAGTGCAGTGATATCTAGTGGGACTCAGTGCTCATGTTAAAAAGCAAGACTGACTTTCAGTTCTGCTTTTGAGTGGCCCAATTAACATTACTGTTAATGTTGCCAACTCTCATCTCATCGAAATACCGTCTGAGCCAGACACTGTTCACAAATACATTTAATTCTAACACTGACTGATTGATTCATTATCTCCTGTTTATCCGACGTCAGGTCCAGGACAGAAACCAGAACATCTCTCTCCCCACTTTTTTTCCCTGTTGAAAACCTTCACACAGCTTCATTTTCAATTATAATTCCTGCAAAAGAAGCCAGCAACTTTAAGTTCAGGATGACTTTAAATATTTCTTTACATTATATTGTTAGGGGTTCTGTCTGAGGCCGTTTGTCAGGCGGAGACTGTATCTTTGATGTGGGATTCAAAGCGTAACGCTGCAGCGCTGAGAGTTCATCACGCAGAGCTCATTCTCTCTGACAGCCCGCGCTGTTCTGCAGCAATCACCATTTTTCACGTCTGACACCAGGAAACCAGCTGAGCCTCGCAACACATCTTGCTTTAATTAAGACACAATTATATCAGTGACTTTTCATAAATGACTACACAACACAACGTGTAGTTCAGGAAGACTTCCAGTTAAAATCCAACATGTATACAGTCTTTGCAATTTGGAGTTTTACTGTAGCTACACGCCTCCGAGCAGATGGTTGTTGTTTGTATCAGTGGCACAGTGTACCACAGGCAGCCAATCAGATAACCATGCATTCAAGGTTTACATATACAAAATATATTGCATATGAATTTAGAGTAAATGAAGATGGATGATTCTCATCATCCAAGTCTTCCCAGAAAATGAGTAATAAGTAAGTTTGTCTGCGTCTCCAAAAGGTAAAAATGTCACAAGCCATGACTGTAATCTGTGAGACGGTACAGGTCTGTTTCCTGTAGTGCTGCATCACCGTCACATGACAGGAATCACAACACATAAATAGTCAAACGTGCAAGCCCTACATATAAACGTAGCCATGTAGCTTAATTCTACCCCTAAACATGTATTTGTTACTCGTATCCCAAACCGCTCACAACTGAGCGACTTTCTGTGAAACAACAGCGTTTTGCATTAGATATTCAATTTTCTGTCATGAACTGGTTGCCCACAAAGACACAGAGTGCCAAACCTCAAACATGACAACCCGAGGAAGTGTGAAAACAAAGGCAGAAGAACCTCAGCACACACACAGATGCTGCAGGCAGATTAAGGCCGCTTCACTGCAGCATTTTAGGAAGTTCACATCAGTCTTAAGAGCCATTTATCTTTAAAGGAATTTGGCACATTGGTGACATCTTGATTTATATCAGTCAGACCATTACTTTGATCCAGAAACTGCTGTGTGGCTCGCCATTAAATCTTTCATTTTTCCAAGATGTTGAAACCTACTAATTCTGAATCCAATCTTAAGGCCCTTTGAATATAAAGTAAACAAGTTGAGAATGAAAATAACAAGGAGGGACATAAAATAAGAGAAAAATAAATGATCTTATAAAACAAAAACAAAAAGGATATCTTGAGTGACTGATATGAAAAAGTGGGGATGGACTGAAATATTAGACATTTTTTCAAAGTTGCATGAGTATGAGTCAGACAGCACAAAAAAAAAAAAAATCAGGCTCATTTAAAACATGACAGAGCTGCTATCATCCCTCCCACTGCTCTCTGTGAACAGCATATCAGTTCGAAACACACACACAAACACACAAACCTCCTTATCCAGGTAAGAATCGTATGTTTAATGGGCCGCAGCAGGCACTTACTAAAAACCTACACACACAAACACCTGGAGCTATGTACCGTCTGCACTAACTGTCTCTTTATTCAGATGCTTCTTGTTCGTCTCAGCCGATCGAGTCCAATCTGTCAAAATTTCTGCATGGTACATATCTGCGGGTGTTTGAGGATGTAATGTACCAATACAGAACTGAGGACAACTTCATTTGTGTTTCTCTTTATATGCCAATGAATGAAAAGAGGATTTGGACTATTTCAAGTACAGGGTGTTCTGTTCACACTCACAGTTTGCATCAGTTCATACATTTAATTATGAAAACAATGAATTGGCCTCTCAGTGTTCACTGTGTAGGATTTAGAGACAACTAGCAAGCAACCCAAAGACACCCTCCAAGTTCAAACATGTAGGCAAAAAGATGGGGGTCACTAAAGAAGAGAAAAAGAAAGGCCCTCTTGATCCATTGTTTGGTTTGTCTGCTCTGGGCTACTGGAGAAAAGTGACAAAATTGTTTTATAGTTTGGAAAGATGAAATGCTTACACTACATTATCGCTATGGAAAAAAGACTAATGATAACATAGGCCCGGTGATGACTTTCCTGTTGAGTTTCTGTATAGATTGCTCTGAACTTTACATCCTGGTACTTTAGGCCCAGTCTCACAGAGAAGCCAATGTGAACATGTGACAGCAGCTTAAATAAACAGAAAATTAGGTGTAAAGTTACTAAATGTAGTGTAAACGTTTAATGTGAACTCCTCTGGTTGTTATCCGCACAATGCCTAAAAACAAATAGATGAAATAAAAATACATGTTTTCCCCTTTTTTTCCCTCATCTCTTATCCTTATCTTATCTATCCATCGGCTGGACGATGCCAACCTCCACGGAGGGTTTCAGCTCACTTTCACACACCATGAAATATTCACAGCTGAATACGTGTCCTGTTAATCATTTATGAACTCAGTTGATCTATGAATCATTCCAACACAGCACCACCAGGAGGTATTCTGTCACACAACACACACACACAACACACACACACACACACACACACACTCACGGATGCACACTCGTATTTGCATACAAAATGAATTTGAAATTTAGAGCCAGCATCCCTATCACCGTCATTTTTGTGCCTCCGGTAAAGACAGCTGCAATTTTAAAGCTTTAATTTGTTAAACAGCCCTGCACATATTTTAGTGCATACAGATTTGGTTATTTAATGAGAATTTACAAAAAAAAAATTCTTGTTTCAAACTAAATAAAGGCAGCTACACCTGGAACAATGTTAAGAAGTCCAACAGAATGCTGTGACTTACAGCTTCAGCCCTGCTTATTTCAGTTTATTTAACTTGCTCTTTGCTCCCAACCTAGTGGATTTCAGCCTTTGTTAACTTGTTTCTTGGATGATTACTCACTGAGTATGGTAAAAATGTGTCAGTACTCATGCTTCTGCTTACCAACTTGATCATCATCCGTATCAGCTGTTAAAGAAAATACCTCCTTAAAGTCAAGAAGTAATCTAACAGCTGCGTTTCTACGACATGATCAAATCTCACCAAAGAGCTGCTCAAATCTCAAAATAAAATGCGTTTGTCAACATCTCCAAAACACAGTGGTGTCACACTCCACGGTTATAAATCATGTGATGTGTACCCCAATCATTAATGAGTTGCCATCCCATAAACACACCCACTTATTGGTACTGTTGCCTTTCTTGTTTTCTGAATGCAAGGAGTCTTTAATTGCTTATACATCTTTGACTCTGAGATGTACCTATGTTTGCAGCCTGCTTTGTATCTGTCAAGCCTTCGGGGGCGGTACCTCACAGTTTGTAAACCCCGATCAACTCAAGTCCAAGAATAAGGGAAAAGCAGCAGGTATAAAATGCAGTCGGACAAATCGAGGATCTGTGTAAGATTCAGTCAAAGTTCAAACTCTAACGTTACACACCGTGAAATTATTCTAACATTTGTAATTCATGTTGAGAACTTTTAGGACACAAGCAGTTGGAATTAGCTTCCTCTGTAGGAAGACTGTGCCCAGCATCATGGGATCATGCTAACACTGAAAAACCACCAAAGAAACATGGCAGAAAATGGACGGATGAACGAAGCCTTAAAGACCAGCACTCACAGGAAGCTAAAGATGGTTTGCCAACATGAAAGTGCTTGAATGCAGCTGAGGATTTTGCAGTAGCTCTGTATATTGTGACACATATGTTCCTAATGAGTCTCAAATTGTGCTGAGGATGTCCATCTTTAAAATATTACCCTTAAGTCTGAACGAAAACAACATGCTTCTTTGCTTTTTTTTAGACACAGTGTTCCAGTTCTTTAAAAAGTGTTCCACAAATTCCATCTGCATTAAACATGTTAATAGAGCATGGCAGTAGTCCCCGATGAAAATCTGTAAACATTCAATCTTTAAAGACTCCAGGGATGGCTCCTTCTCAACAGAACACTAATGAATGATTACAGATAGATTTACAGAGGCCGCTTGCCTCCAGAATTAAAAGAGCCCACTTTCATTTGAACTCAATATGCATAACAGATTTCAAAATAACTTGAATAATTTCATCTCATAAATCCTCTTCCAATGAGTTCATATGTGCTGTGCTTGATGGCAGCAGTGAGCAGATGACAGCTTCATGTTATTTCTTCCCCCACACAGTCAAGCAAAGCATGTTTCTGTACTTAAAGCCTCCATGCAAGGCCGGCCAAAAACTATAGGTCCTGAATGCAGCTGTCAAGAAGTGGTTACAGACAAATGTGGATTAAAGTGATTCTTTTTAGCAGAAACTGCAGAAACAAATGAAGCACTTTGACATTAGCAATTTCATTAACATCCATTTATCAAAGTCTTTTTTTGTATGGCTCACTGGTGTTTGTTTTATTTGTTTCGGTACAGCATAGTTTACAGTATAGGAGTGCAGATCCTGCAGGTTTGATATGGTCTCACCCTATTTCCAGCTCTTGTAATAAGGTCATGGCTGACTGTAATGTGTGTCTGATTTCATCATCATCATCCTCTACACAGCGGTTTGAACAATCCAGCTGCGATGGTGTAAGTGGGAGATTCAGTGCTGCTTTAAAGGTGAAGCTTGATTAAACTAAATACGGATGCTAATCATGAGATGCTAACTGAGAGGGTTTGCTGTTCTAGAGCTGCTCCCACCTATTCTTCTGATTTTCCCCATTGTCAAAGTTCTTCATATCACTGCACCGGCCTTCATCTCCGGCACAATGACAGCTGCAGTTTTTGGTTAAAAAAGACTTCTTTTATCAGCTTTACTGCATTGTGATGCTGTGTAAAACTGTGATGTCACAGAGACGGATAAAAGCAAGACTTTACGGTGAGTGGAGAGCGGTTATTGCACCATTGTTCACCAATGGTAGGTCCAATGGTAGGAAGATGTCATTCTGCAGGGTTATGAACAACAAACAAAGCTCACATAAGGAGGTAAGACAGTGTTGTTCATCACTTCCTTCTTTTTGTCTTTACTTTGCCTTCCGGTCTTTCTTTGATCTACTACTGAACCACTTTGTTAGGCATTAAATACAGTTGGTTAAGGTTACAGAAACATCATGGCTAGGCATCTCCACATTGCCATGGCGATGCATATCAACACTGATACATTACAATCTTGGGAAACCCTGCTCATCCAAAAATGACAGTTATGTCATAAAATGGTATAAGGGTACCCTTTGCATTAAAACTCAAACACTTTGATCCAGTGCGGTTTACATAAATGACCTACAAAAAATGACAGATTCTCATTATCAGTTTGCAGGACACAGAGATAAATCATTTAATCTTCCCTCTTGTGTTAAATCAGTTGATCCAGAAATTCCACCACAGTCAGATCCAGACATATTTCTGTTTTCAATCACTGATCGCTGTCATTTCTCTGTTCCTCATTGTCCACTCTCAGCGCTCCTCAATGTATTCAGCAGTGTAAAGACTCTAATCTATGGACAAAGTGCAGAGCCTGCCATTTCCAGTGTGACTGGGACTCCCTCTTTACCCTTCAACTGAGAGACAGGGTCGTGGCCCACATATCAGTCAGCGCTCGCTGCAGCAAATTACTTCTAATAAAGCCTTTAGAAAGGCTCCATTAACCACAGAGACAGAGAGAGCGAGAGAGAGATGGGCTGTAGCCGTGGCAGCAAATCCAATCAGCTCCAATCAAATCATTGTCCAGAGAAACAGCCCAGCTCAGACCCCGTAATGATCAGCAAAAGAAGGGGAGCATTTTGCATTTAACGTTTTAATGGTGAATGCCGAATAAGTGGTGAAATAGAAAAGATGTTGGCGGGTGTACAGCAGCTTTTCAAAGAGCACAGCTGGTTTCAGGGAGAATCGTGATATCAGAGGAGAAAAGTGAAAACCAATTAGTTGATTTTACAGTCACTACACAGAATATGTGTCTGCTTTCATAAATCAAAAACACTTAAGTCATTTAGAAAACTAGAAGTACCAAACATTTGTTGATTTAAAATAAGAACAAAAAGAACAGTAATAAAAGTTAAATGTTTTAATTGTTGGCGGTTGGTCCACTAATAACTCTGGAGTTAATGCATTTGTATGATCTGTTTGTTGTCTGTATTTCTGTTTTCGTAGTCTCATTTTCCTCCATAGTTTTTAATGTCTCCATCAGGTTTCTGCCCCTTATTGAGCCTCATAATTAGCTGTTCGAACGCCGTGTTGAATTGTTGGACAAACTGGTGAAAATTAATACAAGAGCGTCGGCAGACATTGATGTTTTTCTGCCTACAAAGCTGCAGCTCTACTGTAGTGCTGCCCCTAACGAAACGTACAGAAAAATCAAACATCCTATTGAACAAACCTCAGTTACGTCACTTTATGGACGAGACAGTCCGTCTCCGATTCACCACAGTTCAGTGAGTGTAATAAATGTAATGTAATCAAATTTTAGTGCTGGCAAAACGTTGTGGACAGAGAAGCAAGCCTGGAAACCTGGAGGAGTTTTCATTTGATTAGAGTCATGACTTTGAAAGTAAACTGAAATGATTTATTACACAATTCAAATTGTTTGGACATCTTACATGTGACATGAACAAAAAACTGAATGTTTAGTTCAATTCGTATGAAATACTGATTTATATCATGAATTGCCATTAGGCTTAGGGATAAATGGATTTGAATTTTGGTTCATATCGTCTAGTCCTTATAGTAATTAATGACTGACGCAGAGGCCACCTCAAACTTAAGACAAGTTTTCAGTAATGGGCACAATTTCAGTTCAGTGCCCATTAAAGCGACGTGCAAAAAAAAATAGGTAAAGTGACAGAACAGGGCAGAAAAATGCTTTTTACACAGACTATTTTGGCTTCCAGCCTTGACTTGTTTTGCTTCATTTGCAAATTATGCATCCCCAAAGAAAATTTGAATGAAAAGATCCATTTATTCCCATGTTCAGTTGAGCTTTAGTTTAGAACATGCAGGTGATACTGCATTTCCCTGAGCTGAAAGTAAATGCAGGGTGGAGATGACACAAGATAACCCAAGGCCTAAAAATCCACTATAGACAGAGTGCATATAAGTGGTGCGCAGGTGCTCAAAACAAAAAAATACGCGCCAGATGAAACGTTGTAACGCTCTTTTGCGTACCAAAGATTTGGGGATGGGTAGTTGCGCAATGTGTAGCGCAGGATAGGCCTATGAGCCACTGTTTTAGAACGTCGTCAAATTGTCAAAGAAGCGAGCTCCATTAAGCGATTACTTTGGTGTTCCTCCACCTCCAATGAAATGTCAGACTGAATATGAACAGCAAAACAAGCGCGTGTTCACGAAAAAGTGGTTGCAGGAGGTCAGCTGGCTTCAAACGAATGATGAACGCACAGAGATGTGGTGCAGAATATGCCGTGAAAATCCCACTTTGTCGGACAAAAACGGCGCCTTTTATACTGGTATCAAAAACTTTATCCAGTTTAAGCATGCCAATAGCAGGGAGCACCAGAAAGTAGTTCAAGCAACTGATAATGAAAACAGACGTCGTTTGTTCCTCCCGTGAGGTGGGTTAAGGAAAAAATGTAATCAAAATGTGAGGACCAAGCAAAAACCCTACAGGTTCTGCCCTGAGAACAAGACCAAAAATCTTATGTGCACCCCTGACTATAGATACACTTTAGATAAACTACAGATAAAAAACTTACAAATGATTTAAAATAATGTTACTTTTCAATATTTAAAAAGGAAACATTTAAAATATCAACATTTATAAACAGAGTTTGGTGTTTTTTTCAAAGCGACTGCACATTCCCTCATAAATGTCTGGAAATGAATCAAAGCAATCCACCTCTTCCCAGTAAAACCAGAATAACCAGAAAAAAATGGTAAGATTGTATATTTCTGCACAGGTTATCAGACAATAGGGTGCTCCACTCTAAACAAACTGTGTCAATATTAGCTTTAAAAACTGCGCCGCCTATTAGATGAACCTGACTCAGCAGTATGCTGATGTACCGTTGTGTCAGCGCTATATTACCGAGAACGCTTCATGCATCTCAGTTACAGTGCTGCAGCTCTTTAGTCTGAATCAATCCACCATGAATTGCTTAAAATTCAAGCTGAGCTCTTAGTGTGGCTGTGGCTCGTGTTTTGAATCCATTTAATCCACTTAGGACCTAAGAGGCAGCAGGAGGAGGAGGTCAAAGTAGCTGCCATTTTTTCAAAAAAGAAAAAGAAAGAAACTAGAAAAATGGATTTAACCTGGAGAACAAAATGATGGACAAGCAAAACACGAGCAGTATCCCCTCAGGATTCTTATCTCCACTTCTTTATCAGTACTCTTCTGGGCTAGATGATATTACATTTAGTTACATTTAATATGTGAGAAAGAATGATTTTTTTTGCAGTAACGAGAATAAAGTTTACAGGAGCAAATTTGTCCTTGGAATTAAAATAATGTTCTCCCTGGAAATGATCAATGTCATAAGTAGCAAAACTGGGATTTAAAACACTATTTAAGAAGAAGCACTAATACAAGATCAAAGAAAAGTGTAACTTTAACAACTTAAACACTTGAAGGTAGTTGAGATGTTGGCCGAAAGCCAAACCAACAGGAGCCAACAGGAGAGAAGTACTGGATATGATTGTTGCCGGGCAGAAAAGAAGAAAAGACAGGGCTTGACCAGAAACTGAGTGTATAAAATAGTAAATGGACCACTCAAAGCACGTCTAACTACATGCCACATTCACCCATTCACACACACTCATACAGCACACTACATGCTTTCTAATCATTCATACACACATGCATACACCGATGGATGCCTCGGTAGGCAACGTGGGGTTCAGTGTCTTTCCCAAGGACACTTCAACATGTAGCCCGGGGAAGCCAGAGTCGAACCACCGACCTTCCGATTGGTGGGCATCTGCTCTTCCTCCTGAGCGACAGCCGCCAAAGCTGCATGATGCAACTGTAAAATCACTGTTTTTTTCTTTTTGTTAAAGCGGCACATGTCAAAATTGACATCACTGCAGCTACTGCACGGGGTGCTTTGGTGTTATTTTCTCCCTTTTTGCACGTGTGCGTTTGAAAAACAGGAAGAGCAGCAGTGAAGAGTGTGTGAGATCGTGCTTTCCTGCTGATATCAGTACAGCCCATCAGGTAAAACAGTTATAAATGTTATATAACCTTTAAAAAACACATACAAGGGAAAAGAAAAGTGGAAACTGTCCAGTTACTTCTTGCAACGCTATAAACAGTCATGATGCTGTGTTGCCGTGACGATTCTCTCATACAATGACCCATGCAGCAAGCATAACTGCAGCTTCACACTGCTATCGTTGTTACAGGGCAAAGATTTGCTGGGAAAACCCGCACCCTAGTGCTGCCATCAATGTTACTTTAACTTCTGCCACCAAACTGCTGTGCAAGCTGGTAAAACAACATTAACTGAAACCTGACTACAAAAAAACTTGACTAGGTCAGCGTTTCCATGTATTCTTTATCAAAAAGACCAAGAAATCTTTCATCACAGAAGGGAAATTGTCTATCTGCTTCCATTTGCATTAAATCATTTAGCTGGAGTTGCACCTGTGCATGTAATCTGAAACATTAGTGGTCCAGCATTACTATTTTTCTGAGTTTTTCCACAAAACGAATGATGACAGTTTTCTGTTAAGGGGATACAGTGTTGACAGGCACAAACACAAAAACAGGACAGTTTAAAAACCAAAGCAAATCAAGATTCTCATGTAAACTCACTTTAGACTCGAACAAGAAAGAATGAGGCCGACATTGTTGTGTCTGCATGAAAATACTTTGGGGAAATTTTGCAAATATCTGACTTATTACCTGGACGTGACGAGTGGTCACATTCATTTTCTGCGACATGCTGGAGCTTGTTAGAGGAGGGAAAGAATTGCAGCCAACTGTTACCCACATGATGAAGTGATGGAGAAAGCATTAAATCAACATCACTGTCGTTGGACATGAATCCAGAATGTTTATTCCATGGCTTTAAACACTAACAATGAACATCATTATGTCCCTTCAAATCTGTTTTAAGTTAGTTAGTCTAAGCTACGATAAAAGTCTATCTTCAGTCACAGATACACGATGCGGTTTTAATTCAAAGACAAAATGAAATACTCAGTAGAAATTAGTTTTATGATTTGTCTGACTTTTTCATTTTTGTTTAAAAAAGCTGCTCTAGCTGTAACTACTATCATATCCTACTAAATCTCATTTAACCCGTTGAGAAACTTATTACAAAGGTTTGCTTCAAAGGTTGCTGAGTCTTCCAGCCCTGAAATACCAAAGTGTAGCTGTCGCTGGAAAAGAGTGCCAATTTATTTGCTGCATTAATATTTTTGTATATTATTTTCTTGCAATATTTTTTGGTTTAAGATATTTGTATATCATTATTCCTTCTATATTTCTTATATAATTGGGTAAAATCTGAATTAATAATGACGTAATGACGTTAACCTAATAAATAGTTGTGAAGACGTGTGTTCAGTCTTTTTGGACCTGCGCTGCTCAGGGAGCAAGATGTGTGCAACAGGTTGTCCGTAAAGCCTTAGCAGCTCCTGATTTTCCGGTCAGAAGGCGCACACGGTATGAGAAACTGTATTTGCTGTACATTTTATGTTTATATACTCTGTAAGATTTATATTTAAGTTTCATGAAGGCCACATGGACATTCACGGACGGTAAAATATGTCGGCCTAAGATATTCATTTGATGTTTTGATGCTAAGACTGTAATATTTGTTTCATTTCAGTTTTTCACGTTGTTTGGTGTTTGGTGTACTTGGTGTCTGAAGACATAACATATCCTTGGAGACAATAAACCATCACTCTCATCAAGCATCAGTCGATGCGTGTCTTAATTCTGAACAGAAGAAAAGCGTTAGGGGCAGCTACACAAAGTGTTACAGAGTTTTTACATGTTTAAGACACTGCAAATCTTAAATAACAGTAATAGTGAAAGGTTTTTTCAGTCTTAAAAGAGCTGCCATTTGAGTGGAAAGAGAGCTGTGAGGTCTAAAATGGACAATTCATCATAGCTCAGAAGTAGTTTTTTAGCTACTAAATAGAAGCTTTTTTCATGATATGGGTTTACTGGAAAATGAAAAATCTTACATTTCTATTTATTTTGAAGTAGACTGAGTGTATTCTAAGTCTTAAGTGGTGTAAAATGACCCTGGCGGGGATTTACTATAAAACCATCCAAAATGAGGCCTGAGAAATAATTAAACATAGTAATACATTTAAACAATATTGTGATGTGGTCCTTAGCTTCTTAGTAAAACATGTGAACTATGACTGTATGGATATTTAAATATCGAACCACAATGCAGATTCAGAGCTCGCTTACACATATATTACATCTGTTGTGTTTAGTAGCTTTAATATATAATGTATTGAGGCATAAACCAAGGTTTGTATTAAAATAGAGATTATCATGGTTGCATGAGTTTTTACGCTCCAAATGGACTGAACATTGCCCACGTGGAGGAAATTTGACATTGTTTATACTCGAGTTAGATCACTGAGGTCAACCAACCAAATCTTCTTAAATGTTCCAAGATCTGAAGACAAAACCAGAGGTGATCATGCTTTTTTTGTGGTGTCAGTCTGTGGAATATTTTAGCAGTTCAATAACTGCTCAGACCTCAGAAACCGTCAAGACTTTATTGAAAACCCACCTCCTCCCACTGGCATTCAGTTCGAGTTGAGCTTGACACCTTGAGTTTGTCCATCGAGTTTTCTCGTCTTTTAACTGAATGTTACTTTACTACTTTTTCGTTTGTTCAGTCTATTTTTATTCATTTAATTTATTGCGCTTTACAGTGTTTTCATGGAGTTTTGTTTTATTACTCTTGTTTTGGCCATCCATCCACCCCACCTCCTCCCTGCACCAACCTTGTCATAATTCTTTCTGCCACCAGACGGCACACAAACAACCTGTAGGGTTTCTTATATAGGATGACAGTCTTGATTTTAAAACCACATCACATCCAGTATCACACACAGTAACACACATCTCCAGGGCAGTGAATCTTAAATGTCACAGCTCTGTGTGTGTGTGTGCGTGTGTTACAGTGTGTATGAGTCAGTCTGGGTGGCAGAGCCTCCAGCAGAAGACATCGCTGAGTCACAGCAAATGACCAGATGGTGTTGGAGATAGAAACCAAGAGAGGAGGGAAATGAAAAACAGAGTAGACAATGTAAACACAGAAGGAAGCAAGACAGAGAGAAAGAAATGAGGGGGAAAGAGGGGAGAAAAAAGGAAAGCAGAAGAAAGATTGACGGGGGGGGTTTGTAGCTAGAATTCCTCCAGCCGTGACTGCTCTCTGAATTTTAAACACCTTCCCTTCTGTCGCTGACAGACCAGGCTCTGCAGGACGGACCAATTAGCATCGCTCACACACACACACATGAACATTTACGTCTGACACACCAAAAGGACGAGCTAACCACACTTTGACAACACAGGAGAACCTGCAACACTGCTAATGAATGTTTCAGTCCAACTCAACGGACCTGTGAAAGAGAAGCAAGACTTTATCTCCATTTTGAAAAGAATAGATCAGAAGAGAATTTGCAAATCTGTAAAAAAAAAAGTTTTTTAAGTGCCAAAATGACTTAAAAACGGTCGTTGATGAAACAAAATGATAACGATTAGCACCTTTCCCAAACATCCAATATAATCTTACAACAGATTATAAATACGTATGTTGGGACACGGAAGAATATGTAGCAAATCCCCTGTCCAGGCCCATTCTGAACAATGTTTTCCACAGTACTTTTACTTTTCTACCTCCACTACGCTTCCACAATGGTCAGGCCCTGTGCTGGACTGGAGACCCATCAGGGGTGTACTCCGCCTCTCGCCTGACGGCAGCTGGGATATGCTCCAGCCTCCCCACATCTCTGAAGTGGACTAAGCGGGTATAGGAAATGGATGGATGGATGGAAGATAAACCGAGCTGCAAACATTTTGCTTTATGATGCTTTCTGAATGAAATTTAATCAACAAAGCACAGAAAACTGTGAGGAATCATGAGAAATTGTGATTTAGAATTTTAAGCAAGAAGTTCATTAACTTTCAAGAAAACAGTCTTTATGTCCCCTCAAAATGTGGGGGGGTTGTTCACTATAGACAAAGAACCCACAAACTATCTCTATCTCATGTCTTCCCTGTGAAATTTCTCAATTTGCAATTATTTCACACTGTAGTCGCAGGTATTCATCATTTCCTGCTCTGATCAGCAACGATGGAAACTCGATACCCTGTTGGATGAACAATATTTTTGCTCTCAACATACTTTTCACCGTTGTATGTGATGTATTAGCAGCAGGTAAAAAAAAACAGAAGTTTGCATTTGGAGTATTTTAAAGAGGGAAAAGCATAAATACAAAGGTAAATGCAACGATGACAGACAAAGAGCCCAGCATGTGTCTGTGCGCCTGTGTGTGATTACAACCTTATAATACATGTATATTCAGGCTAAATGGGTTGATTGACAGACGCAGCAGGGTGAGGTGGCGCCGTCTGTTCTCATCCCCTCTAATTATAATCAAGGAAAACTAAAAGTGACTAAACTCATTGCTGAGCTGTCTCTCTGTTATTGCTGATATCCAGGCCTCTCCTTGAGGCAGGGATATGACCCAGATAGTTTTGATTAGATCATTCACCACGCAACATTAAGGCTGCTTTTATGATTACTGAATTTAAGCTTTTTTACATCTAAAAATGTGTGAAGTGTCAGCAGAGAAAGCCACCAGCAGCTGCGACTGGAGCATCATGAGGTCATCTGAACAGAAAAAAGAAGAAAAAAAAAAATCAGGCTGAAGAAATCCGTTTGGTGCCGTTTAAGAGCTGATGATAACTTTAGGCACAAGCCAGTATGGACACCTGTAAAAAATATCAGTCTCGCCACACTGAGAACATCTGCTATGTCAGACACTCAAATCGAATCCTGCTTTAACACCATGTTCCCAATCATCGGGACAAGAAACATCCAGATGACACTGATGATACAAGGCAACAAAATGCAACAGCAGAGATGGAAGAAGGAAGATGATGTGTATAACAACAAATGACAATGATTTGCAAACCTCATAAATCGATGTTGTATTTGTAATAGAACAAAGACCTTAAGGCCCCTCAGATAGCACAGCATTCTATAATCTATAGTGAATAAAATATCGGTTTAATACACTTACAAATCATTGCATTCTCTCAATGAGCTAAACTTTACAGAACATTCAAACTGTCTTAGAGGAAGGCTTGTAAACTGGCTGAAGCAATTTTATATCAACATGGACATACATATCCAAAGTACCAAGGGTTGTGAAATTAGGATTTAACATTTATATGTGCAGCCTGATCCTCATATATTAAACATTCTTATGGCAGATTTTTTTTGTTTAGAAAAGAGAAAGATGTTTAAAACAGAAAAGTGACTTGGGTGAGAGCACATTCATTAAGATGTAATCTATATAAAGATCTTCCAGCAGCCGTAACCTTAGTGATTTTGGATGTGAACCGCAGTCTCAAGCGTCAGAGTGAAGAGCTCTGTACACCCATCATCACTGCAACCGTTGCAGTTCTTAATTTGTCTTGTAACAATACAAAAAAGGTCCAAAATCTCAGATGATTAGATGATTTATATTCAATCATACATCAAGTCCTATATACATTTAGTTTCCTGGAAAGATCATCCATATACGAACCAAAATGAATGACCGACAATAATTTCTTTCATTTATTTAAAAAGTTTGGAGTTGTCTGCCACACTTCACTGACAACTCTTAAGAAAAAGGTCCAGTAAACCATCTTACTATCAAAATAATTTAGTAAATACATTTTTTTGTTTGTTTACCTACTGTCATAGCTTCCTGACCAGCATCAACAGTTGTATGCATCACCAACATCCTTGGCAAGCCTCCAGGAACTCGACAGGTCAGACGAAACTTCAGCCAAGTCCTGTCATTCTCGGGAGGAAAGCTCTCCCTTATTCTAACATAATTACAAAATGTGTGCAGAGCTAAGTTTTAGGAAGCCAAGATAAGGAATTAAATGACTGGAAATGATTGTGCCATGTCCACTTTAAAGTTGGAACAGATGAAGGGAGCTAAATTCACTGACTGGGCAAAAAACATGTTCATATAATACAAGCTCTGATAAGATTTTATAAAGGATGAAGTAAACAAACAGTAGTTTTTGCAAAGGAAAAGTTTCTCTTGTTACGGTAAATAACCGTTTAAGACTCTTGTTTTTTCGGGGGGACATTTTCATCTGCAAAGTTAAGAGAACCCTTATTCTTAACCAGAAAGAGGACAGCAGAGAAAGTAGAAATAAAAAGTCTCTCATTCTGCAATGATTTGGATAGTGTAGCTTCCAGAAATCTGATGAGAAGTCCAGATGTTTTTGCTCTCAATTCCCCATCACTGTTTATGCGTTTGCATATGTGTGTGCTTGGAGGAAAGTGTGTGGAAAGGAGGTAGGGTGGGGATTGAATTAAATGTGCATTAACCCCAATTTCTCAGCCAAGACTGAGGTCAGTTAAACTATAGAAAGACAGAAAGTAAAAGACTCTCATTCAGACTGCAGCACACTTATTTCTTCTTCTGTCTGAGACGTGAGAGGACCCTCTCTGACATAACACATTCCCTAGCCCCTGACTTGAACCTAACTTTATCTTGAATCCTAAAATCCAATCTGTACCCTGAAGGTCTGTCTCAAACAGTGAGAACCATCCAAAATGTCCTCACTCTCCAAGGTCTGGAACTCATATTAGTCCCCACAAAGATAGAAAGAACCAGACACATACACAAACCAAGTGCACATTCCTTCTTTGTTAAACTTGAAGAAAAAAACAAAGTCATACCTCAGCAGTCTGAGCACATTCATCTATCTCTAGTTAATTCTTCCTCCCTTTAGGTCAAAAATCATTTAAAGCGTTCTGTCGAGTTTTGGCTGCTGGATCTTGACTGGGTTGAGTTCCCAGCTGAGAAGCAGTCCACACTCTGAGCTACAGACTGCATCAGTACATTTAAGGAGTCAAAAGTGAACTCAGCAGGCCGCTCTGAACTCTAAAAATACTGTGATAAATCTGTCAGATCACACTTCACATGCTCTGAGATGCGGTGCACTCGAGTTTGTTTCTGGATCCCTTACCAGATCAGTGCATGGATCTCTATGTAAAGCTACTGTTAATCTATCACAATGCTAATAGACATGGCCTTGAAATATCTACTGCAAACCAACGTCAGTATGTAATTTAAAATTTGCCTCTCATTATTTATGTATTTCTTCTCCTTTTGATTGTTTAATTAATTAAAAAAAAATTTCTTTACGGGGGAAATAATTGAATGGTTTGAGAACAATTTTGTCAGAACCAATTGTGTTGCTTGTTTAATGCAGAAGGAAGCATCAGATTCTAATGAACAGTGAAACTGTGTCATGCCTCGTGATTATCTGCCATTCATGATTAACATGATCCTAAACTTAACTGGGTAGTTTTAGTACCTAAACCTAAACAGGATATAATGCCTAAGCCTCATCAAGCAGTGAGTAAAACCGCAAGTAAAACCAAAACTAAACTACAAATTAATGAAGTAAAGGATCTCAAGGTGGTCTCAACTTATTTTTAACATTCTTGAAAGGGTTGAGATGTAATTTTGAGTTGGTGCTACAATATGTCGCTGCATCCCACACTCATCTAAGGTACCAAGTTTTCAGAAGTTGTCCAATACATCCTACACCTGCAATGATCGTTATTTGCTTCACTGTGGTAATGTTTTGGCTCTGCACTCTTCTGAATCTACCCTAACGTCTCCCTCCAGCTGAAAGAAGGCGCCCAGGAGGATCAAACGAACCATCTTCGATATGAACATAAAGGAGCAGCTCTCCCAAATGCCTCCTGGTGTCTTGAGCTTAACTACCAAAACTGAGAAACTCATTTCAGTCTTGCAATCTCATGACTATAAAACTTTGTCATCCACTTTGAAAAGCCAGATCAGATATTTCACCTCCAGTAGAACTGCAGAAAAACACATTTTACTTCCAGAAATCCTGCTTCCTCCCACAGATTGCTGATGCTGCAGCTCTAACACATTCAGGGGTGAATAAACTGAAAGACGGAGAAAGAAAAACAGATTATGGCTTCATCACAATGATGCTTTTATTGCCAAAGAATAGCCTGAGAATAGAGAAATCTCAGCAGGGGACATTTATTTCTTATCACCACAAGCACACTTCTCAGTCTAAGTTGTGAGTGTGAAGTAATTCTGCCCTCAGAAAACACTGAAAAACAATGAAGTTTATTCAGCTGCAGAGTCACATAAACAACTGAACTCTGGGCTAAAGCTGCTGCGGCATCACTTTACCTCGAGTTATTAACCTGAACATCAATGCATATTCATCCTAGCCATATGTGGCACAGAACACCACAAAGCTGCACAGATAAATATTCACAGCGTCTCACTGACGAAAAGGCTCCGTCATTGTGCTGGTCACAAAGATGGAAGTGCAGGGACATATGCACACTGAGGTTTCCAGAGATCTGTCTCTGGTGATTTTTAAATGGAACCACTCTTGCATTGAGACGCTTATTCGAAGATTGGGGCACAACTTCTCCTCATCTGATTCAAACCAGCAATCTAATAGCAGCCTGAGGGCTGCAGGGTGAAGGGAGAGGACAAAAGATTAGAGGAAACGGAGTCAAAAGGCTATAAGGCTTCTTTTTGTGCAGAGAAAGCCCAATGTGTAGACACTTTTTGTAAAGCATCAGCACACAACTCTATTGTTACATTCTGTATCTAATCTCACCTCAGCTCAGCGGATGTGTCAATCAGCATGCATGTGCAGAGAGGTTCCATTGT
This sequence comes from Odontesthes bonariensis, assembly GCF_027942865.1. Classification (NCBI taxonomy): domain Eukaryota; kingdom Metazoa; phylum Chordata; class Actinopteri; order Atheriniformes; family Atherinopsidae; genus Odontesthes; species Odontesthes bonariensis. The sequence goes on along the minus strand of NC_134517.1, from coordinate 31,038,368 downwards.
GAATTGATCAAATATAGCTGGTGGAATAACATAATTTTAATAAAAAAAAAAAGAAAATGAAAACCCTGCAGATAAGCTACCTTTGTGAATAACAACATGATATTCATGAGACATAATGTTACACGTTTGTGTCGGAGCTGAAAGCGTCTCTGGGTGTAATTCCTTGTCATTGAGCATCAGTTACTGGTTCAATGTCGCGTTAAAAGACTCATTTACCTGTTTATTTTCCCTGAGCCGCCATCAGTGATTCATGGCCGGGTCACACTACAGGATATTAAGAGACAACGCAGTTATTTTTCAAACAAAGCTGCCAAAATAGTCTCTGGTTTGAGCTTCTTAGAGCTGAGGAGTTCCAGCTATTCTTTGCCCAGTGCGAAGGTCCATTTAAAAATATTTTTAAAGGATTTTTAGAGGATGGTTGTTCAGACAAAACATGCAAATTGAGGAGACAAACTGTAACACAACATTTTAAGGAAACAATAGATAAAGAAACTAATTAATGCACTGGAGTACCAGTTGTAACACAGTAAAAGACTTAAAGAAACACTTGTCACCATTACTAGAGTTTAACCACATATTCAAAACATTGGACTTATTTAGTGCTTTGTTGCAGTTTCAGATATATTCAGAAAGTTAATTTCTGGTTCTATCATATGCATGAACATTTAAATGTGTTGCCCTGGCAATGTATGGTTTATTAGGAGGACTGAAGTTGGTGTGTGGGTTGGGAATGACTGCGTTGCTGCTGCTTAGCGACAGTTTGATGACTTCTCTCTGCTGCACTAGTGGACCTCTGCAGTGAAATTCTGCTGACTGCATGGAGTAGTGGCACATCAGATGCACACTCAAAGCAATCAAAGGCAGGGTAGTCGACATGTATTGATTCTGGGAGTAAATGGTATAAATAGGTGCTTTTCCGGAGAGTTAATGAGTATTAAGATTCTCGAGGTGTCAGATTTTAATAGGGAAATAATGGAACTATTTTTTTGCATGTCTTTTCTCTTGAAAAGCAGCTCGAAAACATTTTCAGTAAAACAAAAAGCTAACTGTTGTGTTGTTTGACCTCAGAAATGGAAGGTTTTTTTTACCAAGTAGCCAAAAAAGGGCAAAGATTCCCCCTTTTTTGACTAACATGGGTTAACTCTTTGAGAAGTGCTCCATAGGATTGGTTTGGAAAAGAACAAGTACAGGTATCTTTCTATCACCACAATGGGCAAACATCAATCAATCAGATCAATGAACTATGACAAAAAAGAGCCAGTGAGGGATCTCTCGTCACATCTAAAAACCCTCCTGTAGCCGTCAGTTCAGGATGTTGACTGGTTCAAACTTTTTTTGTTGTGATCACAAACAAAAAGCTTCGAACCATTTGAACCATAATAAGTATTTTGACCAGGAGTGAACTGGTTGGTTCCTCTTTGAAGTGCCTTGAGATAACATTTGCTGTGATTTAGCACCATCTAAATAAAACTGAAATTCATTGAATTTGGATGGAGAAGCTAACATATGTATATACAGTACATATATATATTGCACCTATATATCACCTTTTCAGAATTTTCTAGGTTCTATAAAGCACTTTACATGCGTTTCTAATTTCATTTATGTAGCACTTTTTATCATATTCACTCTATATACAGTATGTAGAGATTTTTCTCTACAGTAAAGCAAATATCTTGGAGATGTGACATCTAATGTCTTTCCCAAGGACACTTCAACATGTGGACATTCTGTGGATGGATACACTTGTAGGACAACCAACCACTCTACATGCTGATTCAAAATATCCAAAATGAGCCCATTTCACATTCAATACTGTGCACGGAGATTTTAGATGAATTTCTGCTTTACTGACAATCTTTACCAACACTTTTTTTTCTGTTTTATAACATGACAACTTTTAAAAAACAAATGCAAATCTGCTTTACTTCCCCACCTTCATTACTAAGAGGAAAGAAGCAGCCCTGCAGCCCCAAGTCCTCACATCCAAACGACCTCGTAGGTTTTTTGTTCATAACCTCAAATAAGGGGGCCCCTATGGGGGCATCCCGTAAAGTACTGCCACATCTACAAACAGCAGGAGGTATCTCACATTTCAGAACTCAATGACCACGGAAAATATTTGTTCATTCTTCAGATTTGGCCAATATGAGTGTTTCCACATTAGAGTAAACAACATTCTGAAGGGTTTCCTTTAACGAGCCACAAAGTTCTTTTAAATACGAATAAAATATGGGTAGATGGCTCCATTAGTCCCCATCCGCAGACAAAGATACAACAACTACTTGATTTCTGGTTTATGTTCAGGCAATGACACACTTACTAAAACATTGTGGTTTCACTGCGGGATTGAGTCAGAATCAGAAAAGGATCAAAGTTCAGGCTAAAATATTGCAAAGCATGCCATTTTACTGGTTAATTTTGCAACATGTTATGTGACATACTGTATTTGCCAGTATTAGGCTGTGTTTAGGCCATTTAGGACATTTGGTTTTAATGGCAAAATCTTTAGGTAGGTTTTCTAAAAAAAAAAACACGGTTAAGGCTAAAATACCTTCCTTCTACAATATCAAAGACTTATTACCTGTTTGATACAACCACCCATGGGTTTGTTTTTCCAGAAGGACAGTTGAATTTTACTGCTAACTAACGAGTGGCATGTGAGGCAGCATCCTATTGCAACAGGTTTTTAGCAAATTCACTGACGATATAATAAAAGACGGACAACACTGCTCCACTGAGCTTATCTAGGAAACATGAGCAAAGCTAATCAGGACCGTCACTGTAAGCAGTGAAAATAAAAGGTAGCAGAGGAGTTCAGTATCAGAAAATACCTGTTCCTGTTTGAAAAGCGATGCATGTATAGAGGTCTCTGAGAATTTGCTTACATGGTTCCAGGCTCTTCTGCATGACCACATTCATGGAGTTGACACCATCATCTCCTTCTGCTGCCATAAAGTATGTAACGGTACTGGAGGCCAGATTTAAACCCGAGACCTCCCAGACCACAGAGACAGACAAGTCTGTGTGAGAATCAAGAGTGTCAGAACACGTTGACAATGAAGGTTTATTTGAGGCGGCAGCGGGAACATCAGTGGATGTTCAGATCACACAGGACACCACAAGGTTGAACCATATCAGGGTAAATTATTCACCAGCACACACATCTCCCCGTGCACTCTGCAGGAAAAATAAAAACACCATCCAGACGCTTAGATTTCTAACTCATTTCGGCCCATTTTGTGATATCAGCAGTGGCGGCTCCTCCATAGGGGCGATTTGTGCGACGCACTACCAAACACAGAGTTTTTTGTTCTTTTTTAATCTAGTTGCTAAGGCGGGACTGATCTACTGTAGGCAAACTGGTTGCATATGTCATTGTCCAATCAGATTAAGGTCGCGCGTGGTGTTGCCACGCCCATTTGGGGCGATTTCTGTCAGGGTCGAATTTGCACCAGGAAGCTCCCATTGACATGAATGGTTTTTTTTCAAAAATCCTGCTCCCAACACATTTTCTATGAGGGTTTATGTGCTCGCACAAACGACGCACAACGTGCTTTCATCATATGTCTGTTGCGCGGGACCATGAACATTCTACGTTGTTGTTGTAACATTGTGGTTTTCAATAAAGAAAAAAAAAAATATTCTACGAAGAAGATGGCGAGTGTCGAGTGCAACAATACGGTAGTGTCTCTGAAAGAAGTGCCCTTTAGTCGTCGTACTAATGCGGAGAAGGAAGTTTGGAAGAATTTTGCGGGATTTTCGGGCTCGCCTTGCGAGGCAAAGATGAAACCGAGGGTTCCACCAACCCTGCTATTTTTCCAGGTAGTATTTGATGTAGCTAAATAACTTACCCTTTTGTGCTCAATCATTGACTTGTAATGATTTAAATCTTTTATATAATGTCGACAATGATAGCAGAATGTATAATGACACATTCATTGTTAATGGTGCAGTATTATATTTAAAAAAAGAGAGAAATCTCACATAAGTAAGCTGCACTTAACCATGTTTGATAATTGGTTATGGTTTTCTAAGTCATATTTTCCAAAACTTCAATAAACACTTGACTTGGATTTATATGTTGTCATTTTAATTACATTCTTTAGAATGAAAATTGAATGAATCTTATCATTAAGAGCTTATGTGTTTACTTATTTCATAGAATCCTGGAACAACATGAGGAAAATAAATAAATAATGGTTAAGGTGTAATATTAACTGATTGGCAAATTATGCAAAAAATAACAAAAAATTATTAAAAATTATTACAATAAATTATACTACCTAGACAAATATACCTCAGTCCTATGGACTTTTATGGCACTTATGGACATAACGGGGGGAAATTGCAGAGTCACTTTGGTTATTTGGCAGACCAAATAACCCCTCGACTCTGCGTTGTGTTTATTTAAGGAAGACAAGGAGTTTCTGGACGATTGGACATTTTATTTCCTGTGTGGGAACATAACAGGTTTGCATCAGTGCAATCGGTTCAGCTTCGCACAGCACACTCTGATGCAGCTTTCACAGACTGGAAATTGCACTACCTAAAAAAAATGTCAGGAGCCGGCACTGGGTATCAGATATATTTTGTTTTAGAAACTTGAAACACCAAACATTTATTAACATAATCTTCACACTACCAGTGATAAGATTAATGAGTTCATATCACTGACTTACTTTGTATGCAGACAATGATTTACAACGAATCCCCGAAAAATTCAATATTTCAACAAAACTAAACATATTTCTTATAATACCATCAAATTGTCCTTAGCAATCAGTAACACCGACATAAAACACAAGACGATTTGCTTCACAGAACCACAAGGGAAGCTCTCAGCAGAAAATATTTAGCAGGTGATTAAAGCTGCAGAGGGCAATGTATCCTCAAAGCGAAATGAAGCCTCCTGTAGCTATGCGCTATGCTTGATGGGCAAGTTTCTGCTCTTTTTTGATGGGTACGTTTCTGCACAATTAATGCACAGAGAGTGTGTATAGGAAGGAGGGTAAACCGAAAGAGGGGCTAGAAAAGAAGCTGGTAGGTTGTCCAATCATTGCTTCTAGCCTGAATGCAGTGATGAACTGACCTTGGACCTTAGAACATAAGATGGATTTTTGGGTCTCAAACAGATAGCCTGGAGCCTGACAAGTTGGTTTTTCTCAGCTGATCTGTTTTTAGATTTGATTTCAGCTTAATATTTTATCTGTCACTTGTAAAACGCTCAAATCAACCTCAGCTATAATTCATATTGCTCTCTTCTCTAATGTAGGTAGTGAAACTTTTATGAGCAGTATGTCTAACACCTCTACAATAAAAGGTCTTTAATGGTCTTTAGTTAGCGACAATGCGATAGGTAAGATTTGGTCGAAAAAACAACCTGGTTAAGAGGTTAAAAGGTTAGATAAAGATCATCAATAGATGATCAATGATGATGGCAGTAGATAAATCAATGCCAACAACTGTTCTGGAAACAAAGAGCAGGTTGTGATGCAAAAGCTAATCACAATGTTTCTTTTGCAATCAACAATAAAAGAGGCACGTAGCTGTTGCTGCTACAGATCACTTAGCTTCTGTAAAAGTTACAATGCAACATGTAAAGTGTAGTTCTTCCCAGTCTTCTCAGTTCTTCCCTCTTTAGTGGGATCGAATGAGTTATGTGATGATAAATAGTGGAAGATTTAATTTATCTAAACATATTGGGGCTGGTGCCATCCTCAGCAATGCCTTGCATTTGAAAGTCCTGTAAAGTGCTTATTCAAGCAAAGTGTTAATCTGAAAATAAAGTACAGTTAATTGGGGTAACTGAGCAAAAAGTAGAATATTTCTCTTTGAACTGAAGAGGAGTAGAAGTGGGGAAAAAAATGGAAATACTCATGTAAGGAACCCCAAAATGTAGCTTGTTGAAACAACCTTTCCGACAAGCTTTAACATAAAAACACGTCCTGAGAGGGAATAAAAGGCCAATTTGAAAATAACCTGTGATACAGACTTTACGTGGACCATGATACCGCTTTTTGATCAAAAGTAAAGAGTATGCATAACAATAAGGACATAGAATTAACAGAATGAAATGAGTGAATTAAAGTGTATGCAGAAAACCTGACCTGCATTATGACCTCTCATGAAACCCTGACAGAGTGCAGGTCCCAGTAATAGGACCTCCTTTCCCAGGACTGCTGCAATGCTGATACAGACTATGACCTGTAATTTTCCATTTCAATAAGCCCAAAGTGAAATGAGCGTGCTGGCCAGCATCGATCTGTTTTTCCTCAGATTTTATAGTAGAGGGCAAGAGGGAGGAGGGCATGTCAGATTTTCCCCCAACTGGATGGCAGGCAGCGGCTGGTCTAGACATGAAATCACCAACCGCAGGATGAGACACAGAAGATGGAGGTGAATATGCTCCCTGCAGCTCTAAGTTTTATTAGGACTCAGCAAACACATGCTGAAGCCAAAGATCCACAACAACCAACCCTGGATTGGTTCCTTCTCTATTTAGATTGATTTTCCTGCGTATTGTGGTTTTGGGCAAAGCTTTTCTAATAGTAATAATACACTGGCCCTGTAAGCTCAACACACTGCAGCTAAGGAAAACATAAGAAAACATTCATGATGTAAAAACACATGAGCAGCAGTTTAGAAAAATGCTGGAAAATATAGAAAACACAACCAAATAAAGAAACATACGATTAGTATTTGGTTTGGTTTAGTTTCATGTCAGCGGTGGAACATGTGACAGACGCCTTTGCAGCACATTATGAGATGGGCATTGTAAATGAGGTAATTGGCACAACTGAAAGCAGCAAGCTTGTCCTCCATGAACTGCTGCATGTTAAGCTGAGCTCATTTCACATCTGTCAGACCAGCCTGATTAGCTACCAAGAGGGTGACTCCCGCTGTGTTTACAACAATGCCACTTCTATGAAAGCGTCAAAGATGAATTTATTAGAGAGCAAAAATTGAGTTGTGCTGACATTTCCTATGTTATGTTGGGCAACTAAAATCTCATGGCTCCAACACTAATCAAGTATTTTTGGTGCCTAAACCTGATGAAACGACTAAAAATTAAATTAACAATCTTATCAAAAACACTGCCGATTTGGGGAGATGGAACGTTTCCAATCAGGAATATAACAAAGAAAATCTTCAGGGTGACCATGCTGCATCTTTTTCCTCCTCAGACACATCGTTCCCCCGTAAGGGAAATGTTTTGGGGTCTTTAAATTTTTCTCAATTCAAGAGGGATCATAAACATACCAAGCATACCAAGGCAATTACCGTATCTAATCATAAAGTTTGTCTTTGTGATTAGATACCATGTGCCATGTACCAGTGCCATGAGATCATGTTGTACCAGCACATTATACAGCACTGAAGTATTGTGAAAGACAGGCTTATTCCACATATATTTTTGTTTAAACCTGGTTAAATGTATGACTCTTATATTTTTGTACAATTTTGAGGAACTTCAACCTTACTTGAACATTTCCTTTCAATGCTATAATTCAAAAGTTCATCTTGTAAAATCCGCCTTGCTCCTTCCTACGGAAGCCCAGAGCGGACGTGGTACGTATAAACTTTTTTTGATCGTTTTCTCGAGATAACGAGTTAATTTACAGATTGTTTTCATTGAAAACTGAATAAAGTAGCCGGAGACGGCCGGCTCAATAGGCGTTTACACCTAAGTGATCCTGCTGATATAGTCAACTTCATCAGTGACCAGCTGAGGGGACCAGGCCATATCCATGGTTACCGAATGATGCACGAGAGGTGTCGTTATCGTTTTTAAAACGATATCGGCACAATATCGGTGTGTGTTAAACCTGATTCCATTTTTCAAATGCTTGTCACACCAGCGGGATTTGCTTTGTGTAACAATTCTGCTTCTGAAAATGCACAAACGCTCCACATTTCATGTTTGATTCATAGGCTACTTTATTCAGTTTTCAATGAAAGTGGGGTAAAAATGGGTAAAAACCTTTGCCAGAAATACATATGAACACATATAAACAGGGGTGGACTGGGGAGGAAAACCATCGGTAAATTATCTCGTTATCTCGAGAAAACGATCATTGTTTTCTCGAGATCTCAAATTAATTATCTCGTTATCACGGGAAAACGGTTGGAATAAAATGTATGTATCTATGGCCGTTTAGGGCTTCCGTACCTTCCGGAGTTACAGCTTCGTTGATGGGTGTCCTGTAAAGTACAGTCTCTCCCTACGTGTGGCAGGAGGTAGCGAGCATCACAGATCTAAATGACTATTAAGGATGTTTGTTCCTCCTTCAAATATGTCCTTATGCATAATTCCACATTGAGCTAACATCCTTCCTGAAGTGTTTCCTTCAAAAAGGTCACAAAGTCCTCTTAAGACCATTTAGCATAATTAGTACATTAGTTACTCATTAGAAAAAAGACTTAAAGGAGACGAACAGATAATTTCTGGGCTCACAAGGAGAAAATATTCTCAGTCTCATCAGACTGGTTACTGCACTGAATCCTTCACCTTTTCCTTTTATTTCCATCTGATGATCTTGTCTCCTTCACCCTGCCACAACAAGGCACTGCTGCTTTTTCCACGCACTCTCCTCCAATTGTGTTTTTCTCACTTCTCTTTCTGTTTTTAAGCCCCTTTCTCTTGTTCTCCCTCTTTTCTCACCATCCTCCCCACCAGTCACTGTGATGAAGTGGCCAGTGAGTAGCCGTCTCTGCCGGTAATCACTACGGTAACTCATGGTAGTGCGGTGGCGCCGGCAACCCGCCATCCATCACCGCCTCCATAGCTGCAGGAAACTGATATATCAAGATGTAAATTCTGGCCCTGCTGCTGCTCCTCATCCTCCTCTGTGAAGACTGAGGAGGAAAAGAAAGAGGAGATGATGGCAGAGGAGAGAAGGAGTTAGGTGAGAAGGGGAACAAGTATGAATGGAGGACAAACGGGAGGTTAGAGAGGAGAAGGGGAAGAGAGAGGAAGTAAAAGAACAATGGGTAAAGATGAAATATTGCAGGAGAATGGATGGTTAAAGCAGAGGGAAATGTGGAGAATAAAGGAAGAATATAAAAGATAAGAGCAAGAAGAAGATGCTGCAGCTGAGGAAATGGCACAATAGGAACAGAAAACAGCATAAAGCAACTGAGAAAAACTCAAAGACTGGATAAAAAAAGAAAAGGGTGATGAGGAGGAGAAAATAGAGAATATCTAGAGGGAGGAGAGGGCTACTTTTGTGGTTATGGTGATAATCCACCCTAATCCGTCATTATTGCTGTCTCTCATCCTGCAGTAAACACACACACAGAGTAGCAACATTTTAGACTTCCACATAAAGTGGTGGAAGAAGTACTGAAAAGCACTGATGTCAGACATTTAAAACGCTTTGATACAACAAGTATCACCTGGCAAAAGGTAAGAGAATAAGCTAAATGTTCTTGAATCTGAAGCTGGTGCATGTGGTTTGTCATTGATGTATTGTCCATTAATGAATAAAACAGATCATATGGAAAAAATACAGTCAAAATGTTTCCAATTGGCATAAAAAAAAGAAGTTAGGACTGATGAGAGAATCATATATTGTTCCCTCAGCTGCCTCAACACTTTAACCATAATGTACAAGAACTTTTCCAGGACAAATGTCCAACTTTTTGAAGCCTCGGGATCTCACAAAGTCTGCTGGAAAATGTCAGCCTGCAGCTGCTGTGGTCAACACTTAAGAATAGGAAAGAAAAGTCATGACATCCAAAATCTGACGAAGGCTCTAAAAGTCTTTTGTCCGTCCAGAATCGGAATTCATGCCAAACCAAATGCTGAAAAGCTTTGACTTCTGCCATGATAATTGACGCCCGAAATCAGTTTTCAAATGCTTGAGGGTTATTTTTCTGTCATTGCATCCTACAAACATTGCAACACAAAACATCTATTTGATACATTAACATCTTAATGAGGCTGATGAACCAATGACAGCTCTGCACACCAGCAAATCAATAACCAGACTCCCAACAAGGGCAGAGTCAGAATGTAATTACTAGAAATGACAGACATCTTATTGCAGTCTGCATGCATTTGTAATTGACGAGCAAATCATTGATGTATCTTATTTGAATTATAAAGAGAAGGCCGATGGTAAAGCTGTAACAGTGAACATGTCAACAACTAAGATCTGTCTGTTTCTTCCTTTCAGACCTGAAGTGATCTGCAATTACATTTCAAGATACATGAACAAATACCTTTCTTTTAGATACTGATAATCCTAAGGATACAGTTAATTTACTCTAAAAGCTGAAAATTCAACCTCTCAGTTAGTTTTTATTAATCTACTAATTGTTGCATCTGGTCTACAGGAGTACTGTGAGTTATCTGTTTGTAAAGTTTAGCTGCCATCAGAATATTAGCAATAATATCACATAAAACATGTGACTATTAAGTCTTACCAAATAAAACTGTAACACTGTTTAGAGGACACGGAGGTAAAATGATTCGTTGTAAAGCATATTTAAGACAGCTGTCCAATGTTCTGTAGTAGAAAAAAACTATTTAAGTAAAATACAAACACGAGTTTAAAAGGTAGGAATAGAAAAACAAAGAGGTAATTAGGTCGTAGCTATTAAAAGAAAAGCAGCTCTCACACGGACTTAAAAGCTGAGGAGGAAAATTGTGCTTTAAAGAGGTCAAATAGAGCTTTTGGGATTTTCCACTTACCTCAGTGTTATATATAGCCTTTTTGTGCATTTGAAACAAATGAAAAGGGAGTTATGGCCCAATCTCAATGCGTCCCCTTGGCCCTACTGTGCCGTTTTGAAGAGGTTTTTATTTGTAAAGCAATCTTTCAGAGGATTCTTCTGAAAAGCAGAACATATCCAACATATGTCTTTCCATGAATGTGGATTCCATGACAGTCATCCTAGTTCGATTCAGTCCAGTCTCTGTGGAAAACATTTCAATGGATACGTTTTCTGGCATGTTAATAACGTTTTGTATGTGCTCTGTTCATGGATACAGAACTACATTGTAATGGCCCTCAGTAACAGACTCAGTGCAGGAAGGAGTGTTACTGCAGGCTCTACAACAACTCTTCCTCCAGAGTAATTTCTGTGTGAATTAAGACAAACTTTGACAATTCAACATGTGCAATAACCACACCAATGCAATACATCATGCAATAATTATTTCTTGTTCAATAGCTACTTTATCCCTTTCAAGGATGTAAATGTTATATTAAGACTTGTATGTGTGCAGGAGTTTTTTTTCTGTCATTTTACAACTTATCTTTTCTCAGTTAAATCATTAACTGACATCACACAATTGAAGGGGCTGTCTTTCAGGGGTGGTAGCTAGTTTGGCACACCTCTAAAAGGAGTGAGCATCTGCTTTGTACTCTGTTATTTTGGACCTGACCTGGGCCTTTTGGGCCATTACTACCCTCTTAAACTGAAGTTTTTCTGTACTGTTTACTAAAACCGTTTCTTTCCTAGCTTCTAAAGAAGTTACATGCAATTAAATCAGTTTGAGAGGTAAAACCTTTAGCTTTTATTGTAAAAAATTATTCTGCTTTTTACTCTTGTCAATATCTAAAGAATACCGCTTTTGTGGGTAATAAAAATATTGATGCAACACTTAAGTCACACACCAGGCTTGGAGCATTAAGCATTCAAACTTTAGGTCCGTTTCTTATAGAGGATGAGAAGAAGCCCTGCAGCAAAATATAGAGTGAACGATGCCAAACTGGAATGCTGATCATCGACTGCTCTGAGTTGTTTTCAAGAAAACAAAAACCTGTCCAGAGGTGCCCGCTGCTTCAAATTTCACAACGAGGTGTTTAAAAGAAAATAACCTGCATTAAAATTTCAGATTCTAGACTTTGTCCACACATTTCATGAGTGACAGGAAGGATTTGAAAGTCTAACAGGTTGTCAACATGACTGCAACAGACTCCAACTATAGACCAGCATGCAAGCTGTACAACAAAGTGTGCATCCCGCTGTGTGAAATATGCAATCAAACAAGCAGATACCAGCTGTGCCACAAGTTGTCAGCAGAGATGGCAAGTCCAGGGACAGTTTCCCATCATATAGCTCCTGTATGAGTGATCATACGGAGCCATCTATCACACACCTGGCAACACAAGTCAGACTTACTGTTGTTCTGCAGCAGCTCAGGTCCGGAGGTTTCTGTGGAGACAGAGACAGAGTTCCTCGTTAGGTTGAACTGTCTTATATTGAAGCTTTCGTCTGTCCTAATGAAGTAAATGTGTGTATGGAGATCTTTTCAGGTTTTAGACATGACATCATCTCAACCCTCCCAGTCCCTGAAGCAATACACTGACTCTGTGAATGTTAATGTGCGTGTGCTGGATTTAAGGCTGATGGAGGAGGTGAGGCGCTAATAAAACTGCAGTTGGATTTATTGCATCCTGAGGGCGAGAGTGCTGAACACACACACACACACACACACACACACACACACACACACACAGAGAACCAGCTGGACAGTGCTGACCTTTCTCAATGAGTGGTAAGAAACAGAGGCGAAAGAGTAACAAAAGCAATAAATCTGTGAAGAGAAATCATCACAACACAACACAGTTGTCAGTCAAGCATGAAAAAATGCCATTTCATCTAAATCATCTCAGTCGGCTTTAATCAGCCAATCAGGATCAGCGGCGATGACAACTGTAGGTTTTAGTTTTCATCTCAAAATGTAACCGGCCTAATTTCTCACTAGACTCTTTTGGGGATCATGAAGAAGCTGTCATTTATCTTTTCAGATGGGCTGATGATACAAGAGCTCCTTGATCCCCAAAAGAAAAGAGGCAGCTATCCTTCCTGCTAGAACAAAAACAGAGAGGTAGGGTCATATGGGAGGAATTGGAATTTGAACCATGCATGTTCACAGCCAGAAGGTTTTCACACCAATGTGTTTGTAGAATGCAGTGAAAGTATTTCAAGTAAACATTTTCTAAATCTAACCATGTAGTTTAATGCCTAAAGCTAACCAAAAAAATGCATTAATTTGCATTTATCGAATTAATCAGTTAGAGAAACAGCAAAACACTGACAGTAAACTGCGGTCAAATGAAAACAAGAGAAACAAATACTTGTTGCAGTATTCAGAACTTGGGGTGCATTTTCTGAAACATCTTCTGTGTATCTACGAGACGTCTGGGGCAGTATATGACACCCGGCTGGAAAAGCTTTGCTTGCTGCAATTAGGTGGTCATTTGGAGGTAGAGTCGGCAGTCCTACTCAGTGCATGATGTGATAAGAAATCCATTCGATAATAAAAGTATTCAGAGTAATGTAGCTGCATATCATTTGCTAAATGAATAAAATATAAGAAAATGTAATGCTTTAAAGCACTGAATAAATCAGTGTATGGCAGCCTGTCGATATAAAGGGACTGTCAGCTGTTTAATGTTCAGCCAAGTGAAGAGTACAGTGTGTTAATGCCAGAACACGCCATATGGCAAAGAAAGTCTCAGGCCAAAACAGTCCAGACTGGAATGAACCAGTCCGGCTTCCAGCCGATCCTCTCTGCACACAGACTGCACCAGTATGCTGTCACAGGGTGGGACTGGACACCAAAGAGCATGCTCCAAAGATGACTGACATCTCATTAGAAGTAAATCAACTCTTTCAGTTTCTTTTGTCAGAGGGCTAAACGTGTCTGAGGCTATCACTCTGCTTTGATAATATCTCTTCTAAAACCACGTCACATCACAAAATCATCCTTCAAGTAACTTAACGACACGTCTGTGCAGTGAATTCATTCAATTATTCACATCAACAATGGAATGTAAACTGAATTTATCCAACAGAGTTAAGGAACAGTGTCAATCCTGGGTTCTTTTGTGACATCCGGAGGTGTCTTAAGGATAAAAAATTCAACACCAAAAATCTGAACTTCCAAAGGGCATTCCTGTCATGGTGGAGCATTAAACTACATTTTTGTTTTATGGGCTTCCTGACTGCACCTCATTCAGCTAGCTAAGCTGCATAAAGAGTTTTGTAGGACAGATTCTGATTTGTGGAACCAGAATTATCTAAATGGTGATCATAGGAGAAGAAAATAGGACAATCTTATCTTATCTAGAATCAGTACGACAACACCCACAAAAACACGTTGGATCGTCACAAAATGCTGGAGCCTTCAGCCATGACCAGGCTTAAATAACTGCCAATGTTGTGACTGTGATTAGTGACTATTGTGCTGAATAACTTCTGTTTCGTTAAGTATTTACAGCAAGATAACTATAGGTCAGCAAGGATAAGTACTGTAAAATATTCATACTAGAACTTAACACCATGCGCTGAAAAGGTTGCAAACAGTGTGATTACAATCTAGCTAATAAAAATGCTAAGATGTGTGGGGTGTTTAAAAAGTATGCATATATTTTGTGACTAATACCACAAAATCAGAGCAATGAACAATACATTTTTCGTGTACAAACATAAAGATCAAACAGAAGCACATATTGCACTTCAACTTATTCTATTTTCAGCCGTCTTTGCAGTCTGATCCAGTTTTTAAGTGTTTAGCAGCAGAACAGAATCTAAATCCGACGCCTTCAAATTACTGGATTTAATCTGCAGCAGACATATAAGGCTCACAGCATAATTCAAAGATCCTCTACCATGAATATCATATAAAGCATTTGCCCTCACGCAAAAGATCAGGAAGACAAAAAATGAGTCAGATGTGTTTATCTGATGGGAGCGCATTGATTCGCACGTGTTTGCAGCCGAACACTGAGAGCCAAGTCAGTAATTCAGAACAAACGTCCAGGTCTCTGCAGACCAGCCTCTCTATTCATCACACACCACTGCAGTCACAATAGCTGCTGTCTCCGGAAACAAAACAGCCCCACTAATTGTGTGTTTTCGTCTATCTGGCCTTTTGCTTTGCGTTGATCAATCACTGAGTGCAGTGGGAGGGGAGGGTGGCCATGGGGGTATGTACCTGCATCACACCTATTGGCATCATCCGTGTTCCAGGGAGCCCTCGAATAAATCACCGTTAATGACACCAGAATGAAGAAGACGAGAAGGAGGGGGGAAGAGCTAGTGGTTAAATACTCTGCCCAAAGCATTTCAGGATGTTGCATTTGGAGATTTTAAGAGAATCTACAGTGAGGCCGAATAAAGACTGCAGCAGTGCAGGGTTGTTTGGTTCAGATGGAGTCTCAAGACAGTTGTAACTTAAGCCTAAACAAGGAAGCTTCCCAACAAACCTTTTGGATTTGGACACACTGAAAACATCTGTCTGACTGCTGCCCTGCAGAAAACAGCAGCTGTGGGATACGCTACCAACTCAGAATTCTGAATCATGGATTGTGACACGAACAAGTAAACTAAGAATTGTACCATTTCTGGTGAAACAACAGATCCGTGTGGATTGATAAGTCAACTCTATTCCCTCTCACATAAATGGGTAAAACAAATGCATTTTGTACTTTCCTTGATGTTTCCATGTGGTGTTTGACAAAAATAGGTTTTTGACAATTACTGGTTTTATTTTGTTCACACTATAATTTGGTTGAAAATAACTAGGGCTGGGCGAGTTAACTAGTTATTATCGCGTTAACGCGTTAATTATTTAACGCCGATAAGTATTTTATCTCGCATTAGCACAACAAAGTCTGTTGCTGTCTGCTGCTGAACCGGAAAATAAAGTAATCGGAGGATCTACCAAACCTGGAGAACGGTACGGAACTTTTATTCGGCCATTTCCATTTTAAAGTTCTTCCAGACGGCGCGAGTCGACAGAACCAAAGTCATCTGTAAACACTGCCAAGTTGAATTGTCTTCTCAGCGTAGTAGTTCCAGTCTAAAATATCCCTTAAAGGCAAAACACACAACTGATAGCAGCAAGTCATTCAAGGAAACAGACAGTGGAGCGAGGCTTCTACATAAAAACTACAGAAAGATGCTGAGGTTAAAGTGTGTTTGCACAACAAATGTTATGGCACTTTCATTTATATGGCAGCACATTTAAAATAAAGCTAAATGCTAAAAGCTATACACTACTTTTGGATTCATTTTTGGATTTGCGTACAAATGCGATTAATCGTGATTAATCGGGGAAATCATGTGATTAATTAGATTAAAAATTTTAATCATTGCCCAGCCCTAAAAATAACTGAAAATTGGCATAAAGGGGTTCTCTGTAGGGACATTTTTTTTATCTATATCTTAAGTCTTAAATTACTCAGAATAGTATCAAGGACAAAATAAATCTCTATTCTTAAAAATCCAACATCCTTAGAATTCGTAGCAAAATTTGTGATGATTCGTGATTCGTGAAAAACTGATGAGAGCTACCTATAAGAGATGAGATAAAATCTTTGACGTGATGAGAAGACTTGATTCTGGATCTCCAACCTAAGTCATGCCCACACAATTAAAACCTCCGGCAGATGGTGTTACCCTCAGATGTCTTGTTTTGTCAAAGAAAAAGCCCAAAATGTGTTAAACACGACATTCGGCTGTCGATACTGCCATCCATCACGCTTTGCTTCTCAGACAGAACGGGATGACAGAAAAGGCTTGAGCAGAGATTCATTAGTGTTGGAATCTGAGCATTTTCTATACCAGAAGCTGGATGTCAGAATCTCTCCACTGTCTTATGCTTCCCTCCTTCCTGAATATCAGAAACTGCAGTCTGGACTCGCTGCAATGGATAGATGCCGGTTTAAAATTGTGGGTACCAGCGGAAAATGGCCCTGGTCAGAATTTCCCTCAAGCGCAATGAAAACAGGCAGGATGTGTGATTTCATGTGATGTGCTAAGAGTGGCTGGTTTGCTCTGTAAGTGGCAACACAAACCCACTGCTACTCCCACTTTAAGGCCGACACTCAGGCTGGACGCTGGTTGGCTTTAAATCACACCGGATCCAGCTGAATCCCTATCTCAGAAGCTTTGCTGGTTATGGTAACACATGAATATGAAGCAGATTTAAATATGAACATTAAATGATGCAACAAAGCACCATCATTAATGGCACTTGTCACAAATAACTTGTTAGTAGAGTAGTGAGACTGCACTGTGAATAGAGATACTTGTTTTAAGAATTTTCAATAATTTATAGTGAATTTGCTTCTATTTAAGGTTATTTTACATCTATTTGTAGTCAATTTTGTTTAAGTTTGTGGCAATTTAGATTTTCTTTGGATTCTCTTTGTAATCATATGTGTTTTTGAAGTCAAAAACTCATTTGAAGTCAACTTAGTCTTTTTCGTATGCTCGTTTTGCCTCTCATTTTGGTCATTTTTGTCTTTTTTTTGACTCCCCAAAAACAAATGTGTACACCCAGAAGCCTCCTGATCCCGAAGGTCCTTGGGCTTGTTTTGTAATCTATGATAATGAATTTACAGTTGTCCTGAGGCAAAGTAAATTCACCTCAACACATGCTAACCGACAGAACACGAGCTAATGAAGGAAATTTGATGGTTCAGGAAGTTAGAAAACAAACTAAAATGACATGAGACCCAAATAAATGCAGCATAGACCTGAAAACGACCGTTTAGATTCGCAGTGGAGTTGCACAGTTGATTGTGGTCCATTCATGTGATTTTCAACAGTTTTCAAATATCCTCCAAATTAAATCACCTCATACAGATTTAATCATTTTCTGATGGTTCTGACCAGCCTTCATAAAACAGACATAAGAACAGTTGATCTATCTGCCTGTTGAGATTCTAACATTCTTCATAGATATACAGTCATGTGTACAGCAAACACAAATGCAAAATGCAAATGCATTTTAAAGAAAAATGTTGATGGTAATAATGCTAAATATCTGATCTTTCGGTTCATTTTATGCATGTCAATCCAGTACGTTGGGGAAAATGACTGCTTTAAACTGTCTCACAAATATGTGATGTTGGTTTTAGTTTCTTAAGTTGCACGTGAACATTTTTCTACCTTGTTTCTTCTTGCATCTTTTTGTTGCCTTGCTCCTCATGTCTCAGACACCTAGATCAGACTTAGATGCAAGGGGAGGAAGCACATCAGGGGAGGGGCGACGCAGTTAAGGGAATTGGGATGTGCTGCGTGATGTCGAGATCAGGGATGTGCTGGTCAGACCATCTGCTCCAGGACTTTTTATTCCAGAGGCTGAATTTAGTTTTTATGACTCTGGCTTTGTTTTTGGCTCCTTGATTTCCTGCAGAATTCATTTGGAATGACCATGGCTGATAAAAATGCCAAGATGCAAAGAGCCAAAAACTTAATCTCATCATCTGTGGATGTAAATCACATTTTAAATCCTAACCTGTCAGTTGTGGGAGATCATGTCGCTGTTGCCTCATGAAGACTTGTGTTCAGTGCTGTACTTTAATCATGTCCAATTACAGGACTGTCTTGCAAGGCCACATACATAAATCATATAGAGGAGCAAAGAATGATAACGGCTTTTGATGTCTGGCTCAAATTGAATTCTGAAATAAGCCATCATGCAGTTATTACTCTCCATGAGACACAGCTGATTATCCCTGTGTGCTCAAATGGAAATATTCCTGAATGAGAACAAAGAAATTTCACGGCAGCTCCATCACCGCTGCTCCCAAACGCACACTCGCACACAACATGAAGATGTACACAGGCAGAAGTCCCATAGGACATCCATGGAACTCCCTCCAATAAAGAGGATTATAGATTCTGCCCTGTGCACCCAAGTGTTTCCAATGAAATAACGGCCTCCTCCTGCATAATTCATTAACATTTAAACCATCCCCCCTTTTAGCTGAATATCATTGTAATGGTCTGTGCACATTAAAGTCTTTGCATGGAAAACACTGCCACTCTGTGTGTGTGTGTGTGTGTGTGTGTGTGTGTGTGTGTGTGTGTGTGTGTGTGTGTGTGTGCGTGTGCGTGTGTGTGTGTGTAGATGTTGCTGCATTGCGAGGTGTGACAAAATTAGAGAGGAAGATAAGAGGAAGTGTGAGTGAAAATGTGTTTCTATCTTTGGCGGCCCTGAAGGCTCAGTGGTTGGTTAAAGATTTCTCACACAACACACACACACACACACACACACACACACACACACACAATCCTGAAATAAGAAGGAGGAAGCATTGAGATGAATATTAAATTTTTCTCCAAGCAGACGATGGAGGCAGGAAATACATATTTATGTCGAAGCAACACCTTGGCAGAAGGGAGCCGTACTGTGTGCAAATGTACACATGAAGGACTTCACTTGGGTTTTTATGAGGTCCCTATGCGATATAATTGCGTAGCTGCTAAACCTAAACTAAACCTGAGTTAAACCTGAAACCAAATCTGAACCCTCAAAGAGCCCACTGAATGTCTGTCTTATACAAGTTTGGGTTCCAATATTTTCATTTTAGAAATAAAAAAGTATGCTGCAAAGCTAGAATTACCATCTTATTGCTCCCTCCAACAACCATCACATCCATCTCTATACAGACTCGTAACACATGATGTGATTCTGGTGGAATTTCACAAAAGGTATTAAGTGTATTTACAGGTGGTCAATAGAGCAGATCGAGACAGAAGACAATATTGTTGGCATGCCAGCACACAATGCTTCAAATACTGTTTAGCTGCTCCACAAACACGCTCAGCTGAGGCCCAAAAGATCCACACAATCCCCTCAGTCTCCAGGTGAGCACTAAGGTCAGTTTTCCCATTCAGTTTCCGAGCAAATGAGAAATACAGTCCAAATCTCCCTGTCTATTCTGGATTTATAGCCAGAAATATATATAATATTCTTATAAAACACATCATCAATTCACCACTAAAATGTAGTGAAAATTTGTGCTAAAGTTGAACAAACGCTCTCTAACTGTGTGAGATGTTACAGTTAAAATAACTGTGCCGAAGGACAGACGTCCCCAAAAACATGACAGAACTAGAGACAACAGCCACAACATTAATGACATCTCTGACCACAGCCATCAGTAAACTAATACTGATGATACCATTTATGAAATATTGGTAAAGTAGGGAGATGACATCTCATTCACTGGAATCTGCTTCCCTCAGTAACTGCTCTCACCGCTCAAAAAAAAAAAAAAAAAGATTGGTGAACTGAAAGCTGGAGGGGTGGCTGAAGTGCCCCGTGAGCAAGGCACCGAACCCCAATGCTCCCCGGGCGCTGTGATTGGCTGCTCAGAAACTCCCAGAAACAGACGACCTCCTTTCTAAAGCAGGGTTGTATAAACAGCTGCCAGCAGCAACTTGTCTCTATTCATGAGATTCCTTATTGCCGTTTTAAATTCACCAACATTTCCTTGCTTTTAAAACTTCCCTGGCAGTTCGATTCACCAGTTATCGGGAAATCGCATTGCTGTCGGCCCAGTCTATAAACTAATGAATGGGGGTAGACACTTCCCCTTTAACATGGACTCTCGCTGACCTTTGTAAATTACATTTAAGATACTGGATTAACTGTTGAATGATTCGAAATAATGAAACTGAAGCCTGCGGGTATTTATGATTCTAAAAATGCGTCCCAGACTGAACATCTGAATTAATTTGATCGTCTGGGCTTTGGTCAAGGCTGTTTTTGGTTGGGACATTATCATAACCACTGGATTACTTGGCGGCTAACGGGTGAGTGGCCTCAGTTTTGTCATTTTTCTTGGCAAATTAAAGTTGGTGCTAATTTATGTGATGTGGTTACTGTATCTTCAAATGGCTTGCATCAGTTAAAGTAAAAAAATATCACATGAGCTATTGCTTAAACCTCGCAGACACGTAGGAAATTGTGGTCTGTGTGTCGTTGGTTATTTAATTGCACTGGAAAGATGTGTTGATGTACCACTTTCCAGGAGGTGACCATAATGTGATTATGGAAAAGATCAATGTTTCACAAAGTAATGTTCCATTGATTTAGTTTACAAATGCAGCACAGTTAATGTAAATAAAATTATTCTATCTACATTCATTCGTGTCATGATTTCTCTCTTTAGGACAAATTTCCCACTTTCACAGACTTCCCAGTGGAAAACTTTCAGCTCAGCTACTTTAGTAAGACTACAGGAGTGTTGAAATTGAGAGGCCTTGAAAGTATTTGATTTCTGGTTAAGTGACAGCAGCCAGACACTCTCTGGCTCTGCCTGGAGTTTGGATCAAACCTTCAGTTCCCGGGGAAAGCCCTGGAAGCAGATCCATGTTGACTGAGCCGCAGTCTGAAAATGACTCTGCAAGGACATCTCAGTTTGATGAGGTCGCAAGAAAGAAATAAGTCTGGTATAATGCTCAATTTCTACTTCAATACTTCATGTTCTTACCCCCAGAAGTTTAAGTGATCAGTGGCTTTATTATCTCAGCTGGCTTCACTGAGGCATGTTAGAGTGGTGGTAAAGTTAAAACTGTTTAAAGTTTGCTGTTGGATTAGTCTGATGCCATTTTAATAGCTTTAACCGGAATTCTGAATAACTATGAACAGTGATCTAAGTTTCCATAGTGAGACTCTGGGGCACCTTCTGACAAAAGGAGGAATTATAGTTAATTATTTGCATTATAAAGCAATAAACACGGACAAAAGTTTTTTGATACTAGAACAGGAAAATATCCTTGTAATTAACTGCTACATTTTTTGAAGGGTACATACGTTTTATGCAGGAGTGAGGACAACGAGTGGTCTGGGATAGTTCGGTTAACCACATTTTGTGGTTTGAAAAGAAATCTAAACCAAACTAGATTTGCTTAAGCTCTTTGTGTGACAGATAAATGACAATATGTGTGTTTTAAGCCTCTCTTTAGTGAAAAACGTCCCTGCTCTACAGCCTCATGTTAGCATCTATTAAAGTTCTTTAGAATTTTCTTTTAAAGCAGTTATTTCTCAACTAGCTACAATGACTGGACAACTAACACAAAAGATGTTGGAGCAGAATTTGACCTCACACATTTGTGAAAGAATGCATATCTAACAACTGAGGAAATACAGTGAGCAATACACTCTACCACAGCAGCGTAACAGCTGGAAATTCTGGTAGAAAATGACTTTTAGATCCCGTCAGCACTCATTAATGGAGCACTATTACCATTTTAAATCTGTGGGGATTCAGAGGTGCTCTGAAAAACAAACATGGACCAAAATCAGCAAGATGGAACTAGAGGCAACAGCCATGATGTTATTTTTTTCACCCTGAATACCCATCAGTATTTACAGTGAATAAAGGAGAAATGAGCAGGAGCTATGACGTAAACCAGCAGTAACCTGAGCCAAACAGAAATCTTCATTAGAATGACTGTGACTACTCACTAAATGATTTTAAAAAAATGAAATTGGATCAGACTAATTGGCCAAAATAAACCAACTGAGAGAGCTGATCTAAACCCAATGACCAAGACTCAAACAGACACGATGCGACTTGGTGAGCTGAGCACTGCTGGATAATAATGTACAATGTGCCGAGGTCTTATAGAAAAAAACATCACAAAGACACGATACAACAGCTCCCACTTCAACCATAATCTTTACAGATCTATTTATAGCATCTGGTTTTAGAAATAGTGATGAGTCACTCCATCCCCCGACTTCTGTGGGGTGTGCCTCTCTTCTGTAGAGCAGCGGTGCAGCTTTGATCTAAATTGCAAAAGTAAATGGGACATAAATTTAACTCAATAATCCTTGAATATCCTCAATTTATGTAACCTTGCACGACGCAGGAGTTGCACATTTTAAGATGTGTAACTTGGAAGTCAAACAGAGAAGTTGATTAGTTTGTTCATGGATATTGAACTTCCTGTACGACTTCTTCTTAAGCTATTCCTGTGGGTTTCAGGGCGCCATTTTCTCAGTAAACACATCTACGGTTTAGGTAGAAAACTGCACAGTCTGGTGCACCTGAAGCAGCAGAGTAAACAGCTATGGTGCTGTGTTGCTGTCACAATTTTTTCATTCAATGAACTGTACGGCAAACGTAACCACACGTTAAAGCTTTCATAGTGTCCTCAGGGAGATGTTTGAAGTTGTACAGACGTACTCGTGTGATGTTTCCTCGGTCAGAGGCAGGAGTTTGAAACAGGTGATTTGAGCAGATTGCTGCTCATCTCTGCTACAGGATCAGGACCCTCTCATATGCAGCTGCAGAAGTGCTCATGGACAAACGCAGGCACCATTGACCTGCAGCAGTTCTTACTACTGAGTGGCCTTGGAGGACCGTGGAGCAGAAATAGCCTGTAAATCAATTGCTACACAAAGAGCTTCCTCTCAGGATGACATTTACTCATTGCAGACCTCCAACAGACTCACGGTCACGCAAGGTTTAACACCCCTCTAAAGGTTAAATTACTCACTGATACTCACATCCAACTGTAAGAAGTTCAGGTGAATTTGAGATAATGTAGAATAATGCCATCCTCTTAAGTCTGTCGGCCATTTTTCTCCGCTGCGTCAGCTATTGAAAAGAGTTTAAAGTTAAAAAAAAACAATGTCTGAAGTGATTAATCTCAATAAACACCACAAATCTTATGGTGCAGTCTTTGATCTATCCAAATAGGCTATTGATCACTCCAATCTTTAAACTTAGTGAGGTGGCACAAACATGCACCACAGGAGCTAGTACTCCGCTGTTGCTTAGCAACTTGATAACTCAAAGATTTGTGTGATGAAGTAAATTTGAGTAAAAACTCTCTCTCTCTCTCTCTCTCTCTCTCTCTCTCTCTCTCTCTCTCTCTCTCTCTCTCTCTCTCTCTCTCTCTCTCTCTCTCTCTCTCTCTCTCTCTCTCTCTCTCTCTCTCTCTCTCTCTCTCTCTCTCTCTCTCTCTCTCTCTCTCTCTCTTTGGTGACTGCAGAACCAGAAACATCACACACATGCACACACAGCATCTGGGTACCGAGTGACACAAAGCTGCAGACTTACACATTTCATGAGTCAAAAGAGTGAGTTCCCGTCATTGGAATCACCTCTATTAGCTGGAGCATGTGAGCGTGTGACTTAGCCATGCTCTATATCCCGCAGACAGCAGGCTCGGACAGCAAAGAAAAGATGAGGCCTTTTTAACTTCCACGCTCTGTCTCCCCTTTCCCTCCAGCTACTTTCCTCCTCAGCTATAAAGTTGAGATGTAAACTGACATCTGAGCAATAAGGCCCAGACTTCCTATGCTGCATTGGAGGGCAATTCAGATGTAAAGATGCATATTTCATAAACATAGCACCAGACACGAGACCAACAGGAGGATGAACAACCAGGTTAGAAGGTTTGTTCTGGGTTTTAAAATGTACTCTCTATAGATTGTCCTCAAAGGTAAAGACTTCAGCTGTCCTCTAAACTCGTTGAGCAGATGTAGAAAAAAATACACTTCACGGCGGAAAAACTTCCAGTTATTAAACCGAAAGCTGCGTTTCTTTCAGGCTTCAATGGTTTTCAGGTCAGGCGAAGAGGAGACGCATGACTCCAGCTCAGCAGGAAAGATTAGACAAATTCATCCCAACTTGACTTTCCATCAGCTGCAGATGTTTCTCAGGCAGAAAGTTGCCATGAGAAACAAAGACACAAACACAATCACATGTGGAGCCAAGGGGCTTTTACGGCATTCAGCAGTGAGCTGTCAGGAGCAACACATTTTTGAAAAGTGTTAGTCATGGACACGCCGTCTTTGAACTGTTTCAGTGTCCAGGTCAATGACAAACTGTTAAAAAAAGGAAAGATGCAGAAGCGTGGGTGGAATTTAACTTAAATTTTATGTAAGAATGCCTTAAAAAGAGAGAAGAAGATCATAAACCCACTAAGCAGGATTTGTTTTAACTCCTGATACATCTAGTCAAACTCAGACCCTACAGCACTGAACAGATGTGACCTTACAGCAGAATATATCCGGTTTGTGGCGGCCAGGTGAACTGGGAGACGGATATATTCAGGGCGGTGTAGTGTGGTGTGTGATGCGGCTGCTCGGGTCAGGAAGCTGTCCGGCAGCTTTCATCAGACAAACCATCAGAGCAGAAGATGCTCTCAGCAGCCATTATTGTCACACACTGCACTCAGCAAGCAAACACGCATTTCACTTCACACGTACATACAGAGCTGTGCAGCTGTGTTCAAGTGCATGTTCTTGTCTGTATTTTTCTGCTACCTGGGTTCAGATTTTCTTAAATATTTGTTCTTGATGGTCTTGTAGAGTTCAATCATGTTTACCCAGATAAAACTGTGAACATTTTTTTTTCTGTGTCAGCCATCCAGACTAAGACAGCCTCTCCCTCTTCTATACGCAAGGCTACAGCCTGGGAATTTCTGGCTCAGTATTTCAGCGCATCTGAAAACAAGAGAGCTTTTACTAAAGAGGGGAAATACACGAGTCACCTTTAAAATGGCAGAATATAAGCAGTGGTGTAATTGTATGTGCATTATGTGCACCTCAGTCTTGTGCACACAGCAGTGAAAGAAGTGAATACATCACATACTACTGGTGGGCAGCAGGTGAACACAAAGTTGTTCAACAGTTCTGTAAATTCAGGCCGTTCTTAAAGCAGCCTAAAAATCAGTCCATGGCCCTTTTTACACTGGTTAAAAACACATCAACATCAGCTAACATCTGGCTCTTGAGTGTAATATGGCTGTGTTTAATCTGTATTCAGTCTTGGATCAAATAAGTCTGCAATAAACAAAGGTTTTAATCAACTCCAGCTCGGCTAAGAAACAAAGGGAACGCATCAACTGGGTGTACACGCTAATTATTATTGGGGATACTCCGTTTTTGATGACAAAAACGGGCCCATCTTACATTTTCATTAGAGAAACACATGTCTACTTAATGTAATGTCTCACATGGATGCTGGGAAACTGAGACCTGGTGGACAAAAAAAGATGGGGTTGATCAATATTTTACTTTTTCAACATGTTGTCAAGACAGCTGGAGGCTTATTCGCTGGTTTAAGTGCACAGAACAGCTCAACTGCCTGAGAAGACGTTGGAGACGTTCAGCAGCTTCTAACTTTCTCTGTGTTGGAGATCACCCTACATGTGAGTAGAGCCGAATTCATTGCACAGACGATGGCTTTAAGTTACTTGAATGAGGATTTTGTAATATTACATTGTGGTTATAAAATAGGGATTTTATTAGAGCAGAGTGACAGTCTGGAAATACTTTAAGTGACCACAAGTTAACACAAAAACGTTTTAACAGGCTGATGTTCAAACAATATCTGATTTAACTGTCTGACAGAAGTAATAGAAAAATATATGAATGAGAGCAGCTTCTTATATGGGAACCAAATGCAGTCCATACGACACTCTAAGAGAATACAGATACACTGTAGCCTTGTTTGTATGATGAGTTTGTTACTATGACCCATCCAGGAGGGTGTTGCATGGAGAAAAAAGGAGGTGAAACTGTGGTGAAACTTACAGAAACTACACTACAGTCTTTAACAAAACAGCAGTATTTCTCACCCTGGGAAGGAGTCTCTTGAGTCTGAGTCTGTTGCAACATCATAAATAATAAATAAGGATTTTTCGCAGCAGGCTGTTGTTAAAGGACATGCAGATAGGCAAGACCTTGGCTGACCCAGGTGGAAACAATGAGATGATCAGTTGAACAGTTACAGGGGCCCCTCATCAAGTTACCAGTGACAGCAAGCAACAAGTACAAATTTGTTGTGTGCTCTAATCACATTTGAAAAACATTGCTTCGTTCATCGTTCAAGGAATTGACACAATCAGGTGAATGAAAACAGCAGAAAACAAACATGTTTCAAAGAAGACTTGATTACTTTAGGAGGAACAGAACAGACATAACTTTGAATGTAGCATCTGAACTGACAGAAATCTAAATTAAATGACTCAACAGCTGTTTCTGGTCTGAGCTGGCAATGAACTCATGTGACTATCTGGCCTCTTCCCAAATGTGATATCCTAGATCTACATATTCCGTATGAAGGTATGAAGGTAATTCCTAAATAGAGAAAAGTATTCCATTTTTTGTCCTGTGGATGTTGCTGTTTTTGTTACTCCTTAAAGTTTGTTTATAGTAAGGATAACTACTTCCTCTAATGAATCACAACCACGAGCAACACAGCCTCCCTCTGGTGATAACCTAGTTTATTCACTTTAAACCAGTAAATAGAAACATGTTAGATTCACATTAATTGTTTGTGTTTTTTCTAAATATTTCTTTAGATTTGCTTCCCTCATTAAAGGAGAACTAGCTAATGTCCCAACCATGAAACAATGATTTTGTCTGTTTGATGCACTTTTGTTGTTTCCAGTATGATTTCAACACATTTGATTCTTACTTTTAAAGTAACGGATCACAGAATTTAGTGAAAGCCATCAAAACCTTTCTTCAAACACTGCTCTGTTCGCTGTTCTGGAACAACATCTTGACCCTCATCCCCACTTGCAGTAAGTACAAACATTCTGCAGAACCCAGGGAATATCTACTTCCTTTAGCTTTTTTCCACCAGAATTTTAGAAAGCAAACTGGACGTTGCATCACTGAGACCATTAACGCATCACACTGTCTGTTCTCAGCTGTCTCCCCTCTTCTCCTGGCTGGCAGAGCATCAGCAGAGGGAATGTTACAACCGGTGGCTGCAGTGTGCTCATTATGACCGAGCAGCACAGAGAAAGAGGGCGAACGCTGCTGTCGGTGTAGCCGAGCATTTTGGCAGGCTGCAGGCAGCTTGTTCCCTCTATTGTTCCCACTGTTGGATGGTGTAATGACCCGTCTTCTTTTTCCAGGGCAGTCTGCTCCTTAATAAACCTCATTCCTCACTGTCTGCGGCTGTCAAAGTGATGCCTTTGCAGGGTGTGGTGTGTCATATGAGCACAGTTTAGCTGCACTTGTGAGAATACTTGGTTTACACCATCATCCAGTAGATTTTTGTTGCCAAATATGTTTTGACAGAACTTAACTGCGGCAGTAACAGCAGGGGTCATTTGATTATCTGCATGACTGAATATCGCATCCTTTTTTTCATTTTCCCCAATTAGAAGAGTCATTACTTTGTCTGATCTGATTTCTAATTAAATAAACTAATTGAAAATGTGCTTGTAGTCTGTCTCAGTGGCCCACACACAGCATCAGAATGTGTGATCTGTGTTTGTGAGATGTGGAAAAGAGTGCCGCATCGCTGGGATGAGAATCTGTGGGCTCAAACATAATGCAGATGTAGCTAAAGTACGTTTTGTTTCTGTGAGCTTAAGCATCCAGCTTTACACTTTTGAAGACACTCAGTTGTAACTGAATCTCAATTTGTTCTATCATAAAGATACTGTTGATACTGAATATATTAATACAAATGAGAACACGTTTGTCACTGATCCAAAGTTCACTTATAGCGACTGAAGTGTCACAGCTCACAGTGTTTCACAATGATATCATCAGGAATTATGGGATCGACGTCAAGAAACAAGAACATAAACCACCTCCGGCACCCAAAATGTTTCATAGGACACAAGGCTGCAGAGATAAACTGGTGTCGCAGTATTAAGGTACTGGCTGTTGTGTGTGCCGATAAGAGCAACTGTGGACCGTTTGATGGGTTAGACTAAAAAGCATGAGTCTGTCATTGAGTCTAATATTAATTTTGTCCTGTTCATGTGAACTGGGTCTAATTTGGGAACTACAGAACCAATCATATGATAGCAAACCAACACTATTTGAGTGCAGCACCAGTTCTACCGTACAGTCAAGTTGATTTACACACCGATTTATAATGGGAGATGTCATGATTCCTGTTCGGCTCTCTCTGGGTGTTGGATCTCACTGGGAACCAATTCAGATAGCCAAGAATGTTTGGCCCAAATACAACCCACATCTCCAGTTGTCTTACAGGCCACATTTGGCTTAGACTTGTGGTGAGTGTGGCTGCCTAAACTCAGCCACAGAGCCACTAAAAGCCCAAATCTGCCATTTTCTTTTCAACCTCTTGGTCATGCCTGGTGCTCACAACACTTATGGCCCATGTCAAGGCCAACTTTTGACATTTGGGTCAAATCTCTCCTTTACAACACATGCCATAACCTGAGTGCCAAAAGTTGGTTTCACTCCCAATAAAAAGTCTCTCTGTTCAATCAGTTTGAGGTCTTCTCTCCCACACATACATCCTGTATGTATCACCACAGAATTCCCTCAGTTTCAACTAATAGTTTCCTTCCTGCATCTTGCATTATCATGGTAAACTTTGTCAAAATAAATCCATTTATCATTTGCCTCTCCGTTTTTCATGGCTTTTCAGCCGAGTTGTGGCAGTAAATGTAACCCACCATCACGATGCTGTCAGCACAGCAATATGAAAACAATGGTGTCATATTTGAATCTATTTGGTGACATGACTGGTATTTCTGTTACACAACCTTTTTACGATTTATATTCCATAAAAACCCACCCTGTCTGTGTTTTGAACAGATGGAATAGATCTCCATGAAATTCAATCACTCTGATGTTCTTTTTCCCGAATATTTGGTTTTTCAGAATCAAAGAAAGCTGGAGGAAGCTGTGAAATCATCTGAAGAATATCAAAACCTGACCGCAGCGAGGCCCAGATACCACTCTGGGAGCTGAGAATGTAAAAGAATATCAGCTGCTTATTTCACACACGGATACAGATCATGTCACGTGCTTGATGTTTCACACACCTACATCTAACCCAGCTGAGAGGCTGGTGGAAGAATGGTGTGTGTCTGATGGGTGGGGGAAAGCATGCCATCCTTTCTTTAGCCAGCCTAATGGGAAGACCGAGTGCTTATCGATACCCTTTCTGGTAAATTCTCACACACATACACACACACATTGATTTCCATTTATTTCTTGGACATTTCCCTTACTCATGACCTAAACTTGTTCACAAATAAACACATAACTTCCATTAATCTCTGTTAATCTCTAGTTGTTCTTCAACTCCAAAGAAGGAGAGTGGTGAGGCAAATATTGCGTCTGTGGTGGAAGAAAAGGTGCATTGACATGTTCTAAATGAGCAGAACTTCTTGTTCCAAAGCAGAGAAGGAAAACTGTCAGTCGAAATCAAATTGATTGATTTGAGCTCTGGGACAATTTCTATTTTCTTTTTTTTTTTCATTCACATGAACACAAAGGACTGGCGACCTGTCCAGGATGTACCCCGCCTGTTGCCCAATGACAGCTGGGATAGGCTCCATCCAAATCTCTGCGGCCCTCAGGCAGCACTGCATTAAAAACAGTCATGATTCTGTCACAGAAATCTCTGCATGGGCTCAGGAACAGTTCCAGAAATGCATGACTGTGAGCACAGTTCGCTGTGCCTTCCACAGCTGCAGAAGAAGCCATATGTGAACAGGATTAAAAAACACTGGGCTAAAGCGCACAGAAAATGGACTGAGGCAAAATGGAAAACTGTACTGTAGACAGATGAATCAGAATTTGAAATTCGTTTTGGAAATCATGGAAAAAGGAGAGGGACCATCAGGCTTGGTATCAGCATTCAGCTCAACAGCCTGCATCTCTGATGGTACCCCGGTGCATTTGTAACTAAGGAACTGGCAGCTTGCGCTTCTGGGAAAGCACAATAAATGCAGAAAGGTATATACAGGTTTTAGAGTAACATTCTTTCTAGATGACTTCTATTTCAGAGAATTCCTTGTACATTTCAGCCAGACAATGTTAAACCACATACTGCATCTAACACACAAGCATGGCTTTGTATAGTAGTCCGGGTGCCAGGCTGGGGCAACAGCTCCAGTCCTCTCAGAGAATGACACAAATGTTTGTGCACTGAAACACATTCACTTGGTTGTAAACACAAACATGCACAATTCATATCCATCTGGATGATTAGGAAAGATTTCATGTTGTGCCCATTTCCTGATTTCCCGTGAGACAGGCTTTGATTGCTGGATGCTGTGTTGATGTTTGCAACGGCACTGATTGACAATCTATTTCTGCACTTAGTAAAAAAACAAAGCTATTTCACGTTAATGAATCACTGGAAGCAAAAACCAGCTCATCCAGGAGCTGCAAGCAGTCTCCATTCCCGCCCAGAGACACACTCTGTGTCTGAGCTCTGGCTACAATCCTGCCTCTGAGTCTCTGCAGTTTGCTCCTGTGTACTTCTTTAGCTTCGGTTGACAAGGGCTGGAGCGCTGCCTCGGCGTCTGCATGGGCGAGCACAGGCTCACAACTGCAGCCGTGTATCATGAGGGTGCACATACAGAGAAGAGAAACAAAATAGAGTCAAGCAGATTGTCAGGGGGAGAACTGGTTCATGCATCTGGAAAATGGGAACGGTTCACCACTGGTCCATAAACACTAAATGAGATTTTGAAAGGAGTCTCACAGTGACAGACCAAAATCTAATTACTCGA
Organism: Odontesthes bonariensis; assembly: GCF_027942865.1. Classification (NCBI taxonomy): domain Eukaryota; kingdom Metazoa; phylum Chordata; class Actinopteri; order Atheriniformes; family Atherinopsidae; genus Odontesthes; species Odontesthes bonariensis. The sequence goes on along the minus strand of NC_134517.1, from coordinate 31,007,117 downwards.
GAAGATCATCTTGCCTCATAATATTAAAATGAGTGAATTACTTTTCCAGATCGAGCACGTGCACACAATTGAAGTCTTGCCAGCACATTTAAAAGCATTGAACTGCGGGTAGAGGAGAGTGGATGATGTGTTTTATTTGAAACAGCGCTCATAGCGAGGAGAGAAAAAACTGGAAACACAGACTCCCTGTTCAAACTCGGCTCCCACAGGCAGCTCAAGCAGACTGAGCATCCATTCAGTATCTAAACAGCTGAGAGAAGATGCAGCCAAAACAAACTGAATATGGGCTGAGCAACATTTCTGCATAAGCAGATGAATCCAAACAGGATTTAATCATATCCATCTCTCACACATGGACATTTCAACCCACCATCTTAACTATATTCAGCTCATAAACCACATCTACTTAATATAAAGGTAACCACTGTGTAAAAATACTCTATATCCTTTTTATCTTGTTTTGAGATATACACTTTATTTCACTCTATCGCATTTTTTTTATGTAAAATTTAGATGAAATTAAAATTGATTCTTTGGACACAAATTTGTGAAGCTGTGTCAGATTTTTGGTTTGTATTTGAGAGTTGGTATGTGCAACAACCTATGACCTGTTACTAGAGGTCAGAATGATTTAAAAACCCGCCTTCCTGGGTTTGTGTCTGCATGTCTTTGCTTCATCACGTAATAGTCAAAACCCCCAAAACTGACAGTTTATAGAGAAACAATGACACAAAATAAAGTTGTCTTTTTACACTAGAAATTAATATCTAAACAAGAGTAGAGCATGAACTGAATCAATACCTTATTACTTCTAGGATGGGCCATGTCACACCTCTGGTTAAATTGACATGCAAAATCGTCTTTTGGGATGGGTTTAATTCATTAAACTAAATGTAGTTTTAAGTCGGTTTTTGCAAACTGTTTCATATAACACTAATCAATATCATCATCTGAAGTTAATTGTAAATGCTCACACCTCCATGTTAAGATAACAAACAATTTTATCTTTTCTATCATCACCATGAATGTGATGCTTCAAACAAAGCTGTTGGTGCTTTTAGACAAAACATGCAGACAAAGCCTGTTATTTCAAATATAAAGTAAATACCTGAAATTATAACTATAATAGAGAAAAATAATCAAACATAAAAGCACTTCTTGGTTGCAGCTTCATCTTACTCTGAATGAGACCTGTTTGATTGAAGTTTATTATGCTGATGGGTTGTTTTCTTTTTTTATACTTAAATTGTATCAGATTTCTGCTTAATTTTGTCTCCAAAGATGTTTCAAGTATTTACTGGTTTTACTATTTTTGACATTTTTTTGGCACAATCTGAACAAACAAAGAAGCATTCTGGCTCCATCTCAGTCAGAATCAGAGTAAAGTTTAGAATTTGGACCAAAAGAAATAAAACAAACGGACAGTCAGATTAATTCAGAATAAAAACGTGAGTTAGCCGCAGGTCTGTATTGGCTGCTGCCTCTCAGTCAGACAGGAAGTAAATCCCATTTCCTGGTGCACTCCTCTGAAGCTTTCAGCACAAATCAGATTTATTTGATGTGTAGCCAGAGAAAAACCCCACACAACACGCACATGCACCGTTGTGTGAATTAGACAGCACTTCAGTCACAGCAGCTCTTCCCCTCCGGCTGCTTCCTCCATCTCACTAATGGCCGAGCCTCCTTTGATGTGCATCCAGTCAGTGAACTGCGCCTGTGTGTGTGCTCACGCTTCTACACGCGAGTCTTTATAGCTCGGAAATGGTGTGGTCTGTTAACCGATCAAACAGAAGAAAACGTACCAGGCTTAAAATGACACCGATGTCATTAAATGTTGGATATTTTTTTCATTCACAAAAAAAATAAACGGAATGCTGATTACTTATATGTATCTATATATTAAATACCCACGACCCTGAGTTGGATTAAGCGGGTGTAGAAAATGGATGGATGGATATATATTAAATACCAGGGCTGCAACAACTTCAATCTCAAAAAGATTAGAAAGCTGTCCAATATAAAATCCTAAAGAATGTAACAAACATTCAGTAATATGTCTTATAATCAACAGACCTACCAGCAAATGTTTGTCTTTAGTTTGAGTTTAGTAGACCAAACAACTAACCAATTAATATAAAATAGATATAATAAATAAATTTACTGATAGTAAAATCATTGGAAGTCACAAAAGCACCGATTCATATGAGTATTTAAAGGGCGGGTGTGTGAGCCTGTAAGCCACAAAAGCTTTCTGGAGTGACAGTAATGACTTTGTCTCCATTAACATGATGAGGAAGAGGAGGAGGCAGGAGGAGGTTCACTGAGGTTAATGCTGGTGAAATGGCCTCCCTCCTCCTGCCTCACACAGTGTGCTGAACACAAACCCTCCGAGCTGGAGATGCTCGGTCCAGACAGAAACGTGATGCCAACGCTTGCATCAGAAGAAGAGGTGGGAATTACACTTTATGTGTCAGATAGTGCTAGTCACTAATCACATTATGTATGTAAAGATAGGAAATGTGTCACCATTTCCTTCAACTGTATGGAGACGAGGCTCGGTGTTGGGAAAGTAGACGCACAGATGACATGATTTAAGTGTACACGCCCAAATGTAAGCACACTTTACATAATCCATCTGGCATAATCAACACTCATTTTAGGGTAATTATTCAGGTAAAGTAATTAATGATCACTAGCTACTCATCTACAATTCAAATAGTTATAGCTGCACACTGGTATTGTGGTATAAACCGCTAAATCGCTGGGCCAGGGACGAGACTTCGTACACATCTTCATCTCATGACTGCACAAACAGGTGCATCAAAGCATCCATTTATAAAATGTATTGGCCACACATCAGTGCAGCTGTCATGTTGTCTTTCTTCATGTGCAGTCATAAATTTCAAATTTACTTCAGTAAATACAAAGAAGCGTAAAAACACCAACTTTCACGCAGCCCGACTGAATTCAAGGAAATAGTAACAAGCTGTGGATGTAGAGTCGTTCAACAATATCCCTTTCTCTTCTTACTTCTGGATTGGATGTACACGTGTGTTTTCCTTTCCTCAGACTTTATTAAAGAAACAATGTACAAATTTAGCAACAGGCTCCAAAACAGAGCTTCACTGCCAAAAAGGAGCACATCGTCTTTCAGCCCCTTTTTGGATGAATAAATGAAAAAGTACAAGAAATAAATACAAGTTTAATAACCTGTGAAGAAAGTCAACCTGACACCTGTTTCTGACTCTGGTGCATTGATTTTAATCTATCCCCTTTAATCTTTGTTGTGACTTCTCATGTGTTCTCTGTCTGCAGCCACTAAACAACTCGAGAGCTCCATCAAGTGAAATCAGATATTTTCCTGAACTCTTTCACCCCAGTCATCGTAGTCCCATTGTGAAGCTAAGGAAATGCCTTTCGTATGGACACTTCATCTTTAGGGGCATCTCTGCAGTGCAGCTTGAATGCATCTCTGTGCACTGTAACAGAAGAAGCACATGCATTTATTTTTTTGGGGTTCTTTTTTTCAGACCAGACACCGGCCTGCTGCTCACACTGAGCTGGCTGTAAATCTCAAAGCCTGATTTCTGTGACAGCAAATGAGAGCCAGCTGTGAGGAGAGACGGAGGGGGATAAAATTGGTTGAGAGCCAGAAGTCAGTCTGAATGCTGCGTCTCTGGATCAATACACAGCTGGTGGCCCCTTTCTCTTACACAAACTCGAATAACCATGCTTGAGAGGACTTGCTCGGTTATGCTGACTTCTTTTCTTTTTGTGCTGACCTTAACCACCAGGACAACCTTAAAGAGATGCTTCACTCCAATAAACACTGCATTTACCCACTTTTCTTTATGAGATTTGAATTCTGCAGATACTTCTTTTCATTTGTGGCTCCACAGTGTTACTGTGTAGGCGTCCGCAGTTTAATTTATTGTGTTCACATCTTTCAAAACATCCATCCATTTTCTGAGCCTGTCCCAAAAAGCAGAGTAAATCCTGGACATGTCTCTCTAAAAACTTACATTTAGAAACATCAAGAGCAGCATTCTCTTCTGATGGCAGCCTAATACCAGATGGCTGATATCAAACAGTCTGACAGCAGGGCTTTTATCCCAAAAAAGTATAACGTGTTTGTATCACTGCATTAAAGTAATTAATTGAAGTGGTGCTGAAACTTAAATGTGTCGGGGTCAGATATCCAATCTTTCTAGATGTACACATCTCAACATCACCCACTGGGTTGTGAACTGCCGTTAAAGCCTGGAGTGGCCATCCTTACTTGGTCTTTTAGGAGCCAGAGGTGAAGATTTTTTAACACAACATAATGGAAATAATAGATCTGTATTTGTCATTGTATTAATACACTACAAGTACAACACATATATAATTAGTTATTTTGACAAATGTTATTGCTTTAGATGCACCTTATTCTTTATTTTGGCACAAGGAAATGCACTTTAATTTTGTTGCATTGTACTTAGTGTGTTTACACAATAGCAAATAAAGATCTATTTTATTCTATCCTTGTCAGAGAGTGACATCTAAAACCTGACTGGACAGAAATACGTATCTTTGAAGCCAAATATGTAACTAATTTTGTAATTATTCTTAAAACAAAAGCGCACTGATCAGGAGTTGATGACACCATCATTTTTTGTTGGAAAAATGTACTGACTTACTAAATCATTCATAAAGTTGACTTATTTTGGCTATTGGAGCCAGAGATATTTTGTAGCCAGCCCCCGGTGGATTTAGGTGGTATTGCACTTGAAATCTCTTCCTCATTGGCTTAACTTTTAAGAGCACGTCTGTCTTTTACATACAGTTTGTGGTCATATTGTGGATTATGAGGCCCATTTAACATAAATGTCGTGTGAATGAGACTTTCCAGAGACTCGTGTGCCCACTTGGAATAGCGTAGCCTTGGATGTGGTATGGAATACATCTCTCTGTAGATACTGATCTATTGGCCATGAATGTGAAGTTCACATCAAACTAGGGGTGGGCGATATGGGCAAAAAAAAATATCTCAACATTTTTTAGGATTTTCATGATAACGATATTTTGACGATATTTAAAAAAAAATTAAAAAAATAAAATACCGTCCACGAGCTCTTTGAAGCTATCGGACTCCACCAACTGTATCGGAAGCATCTCTCATGCAATGAATTTGGTCACCGCATCGGTTATGTCCTAGCCTGGCGACGCCATCCTACGTACATCCGCCCAAAGATTTTGGCTCCGCACATAGTCTGGCCCAATCCCCGCACTTTATTGATTTTTGGCGATTGAAAAAAAAAATATATATATATCTCGATATTGCAAAATTACTCATTGTCAAAACAACATTCACAATAATTTTGCAAACGATACATATCGCCCAACCCCTACATCAAACCACCTTGGATTTTTTTTTGTTTGTGTCATACTGTGAGAATTACAAGAGCATCGAGGTCGTCTTTTGGGTGTAGGGACCATGATTCCAACCCTCAGAATCATGTTTTTATGCACATACTTTAAGAACAGCCTCTTAAATCCCGTCTCAGGCCATTTCTAGTAAACATGATAAAAAAAAAAAAAAAACATACCTGCCACTACAGTATAAAGAATACATCTATTATGACAGTAAAGTGACTTATTAAAGCTCCTACACACCAAACTAACGTCAAGAATAGCGACAATGAAAAGGCCCCTGCTGGGTCGTGTTGCCTCACAAAACAAAAAGCACTTGAACACACCACAAAGACAAGGTCCAACTGCCAGCTAGGACGTACAATCTACGCCCGTGATAGTTGACATAATTCTTAGCCACTGTATTTTTTTTTGGTTTGTTTTAGCCAATTCAGCATGTTGAATTGAGCAAAAAGGTACGAAATAGCTTGATCTGTGCCATGAACCCCAAGAACAGATAAGAGAGACAGACATTCCCACTGTGCCTTAACACCAACTGATTAGAACTCCCATAAAAGCATAGGGTAAATGTATTTAAAAGTGCTATTGTTGGTTTATTTGTTTTAATGGGCTATAAAAGTGATTCTGATTTAACAGGGAATCTCAGGAGTCAGTGACTGGATAACTGTTCGTTGGCCTCCTTGGATTGTAACAGAGGGGCACCCACAAGTGTGCAGGAAGCTGAGCAGAGGTTGTGCATCTGGATCAGTAATCCTGTCCACCATATGGATCTATGCTGTTCAGCTAATATTTCTACTTTTTCCCGTATCTCCCTTTTACCACCAAATGTGACCTTTTTGACCAACATCTTAGCCAAACCAAAGCAAACCAGGCAATGACAGTGGCAGGTGTTGATAACAAGAGAGCATTCCTCACAAGATGCGCCTCGCATCCCAACATGCAACCCGATGTGCAGTGACGTGACGCAACTTCACATTCTCCATAATAAGAAAAAGTTCAGCTCTAAAGAACCCAATTACTTGGTTGCAGACAGACACAAGCAGACACCATGAACCTGTGGTTGTTTTTACTGTAGTGTCTGCCTGGAGGACTGCGTTCAATACATGTTCTGTGCATCAGCAGCGTTTTTCTGCACCTGCGCACTATGAATCAAGTCAGTAAACAGGTCAATGCGGTTGCTGGGTACACGGCTGTTCACAGAGGGCCTCACACAGTCTGCATACAGACCCCACAGGACTCACAAGTTATAACACTCCTGTTACTGAAGCTCTGCTGTGTGTTGTCCGCTCACACGGCTGTTCTCCTTTACAGCAGCTACAGAGTGAGAACTGCTGCACGTGTGAAAATTATGTGTGACTGAATAGGTTAACATAACAAATCTGAAACACCTACCAATTCAAATAGGTGAAATGGATTTAGCTTTAGATCTGTCATTGCATAATAGCAATAAAAATATCTAAAATACAAACACGTCCTTGCATTTAGACTTTTTATGATGCTGAAGAAGATTGTTTTTTTTTGGCATTAGATAAGTGATTGAATAAACAAGACAGCATACGAGCAGGCAGCGGCAAAAAAAGACAAACTGTTACCTGAGTAAATACATAATAAGCATGAATGAGAAGCAAACAGAGAAGCAGGTAAAAGAGCCACATAAAAGCAGCCATTATTTATATTTCATTCTCCCCACTGTGTGCTGCAAACCAGCGACACACAACACAAAGAGATACTCTCACTCTCAAATGAATGCTGGTGGAGAGATCTCATGTGAATAGTTCCTCCCATGGTGGAACACAGCCTAATGCTCCCACTGTACCTCAAAATACCACCGCAATTAGCGACACTCGTCCCCATTGAGCTCTGCGGTGTGGGGTCAATTAACGTTTGTGAGGTGCCGTAGCAGAATCTGCAAAAGACATGAGGAGGATGGATAATCACATTACAGAAGCTAACAGGCTGCTTTTGCCACATGGTGTAATGAGATGCGAAACACATAATCACAACAGCAGAGAGCTGAGGAGATTTTCAGTCCAATCTGAGGACTGAAAGGATTCTGTGTCTGCTGAATGGTGGGGACTATTTTGCTTTGGTTCCAGTCTCTCCTGTGAAAACTCATCAGCCGTGTTGTCCCCAACAACCCACTGACCTGAGGGAAATCTGGCGCGCTACGTAGCCGCCTCTGTTGACGCTCTAATCCCCCCAGGTCTTGCACGTCATGGCCATCAAACCAGACAAACCCCACACAGCCTCAGCAGCCAGTCGCCGCTAGGCGGAGTGGTGTCAAATTCTGCTGCAGTGACTCCATAGCAGTCACATCATCATGTCAGTTCATAATGTAACAGCCGTTTGTTTGCCTGCAGACAATAGAGAAGCTGTTTGTTGATGGAGATGAGGAGTGGTATCCGTGTCCCTGCGGCCTCCTGGGAATCACCGTTCCAACGTCACTCATTCACAGAGCGTGACAGACCAATGCACCCAACACAAATTCACACCCTGGACACCGACTCTTTGATGATACCAAAGCTGAAACAATTGGTCCATGAGCCAAAATGAGAATATTTGCACAAAATGTCCAATGTTACTGAGCAAAAGAGAGCAAAGTAGGGAGTCTTGCACCTGTACTTTGGTCGTTTCTGCCACTCTTTCACAGCTACGTGTTTAAGCTCTCATGACTTTGAAAGTCCTTTTTACAATGGCTGACTTTTCCAGAAGCTTTCAGTCAGTTCAAAACAGCCCATCTTTTCTTTTTCAAACATTCTTTTGTTCCATTGGATGTGTGCTTCAAGATGTTATACTCTAACTATTTCAACAGTTTTAAAAGTATGGCACTAAAAGAAAAGATGAATGAGCTGCTCAGAATCACACATGCGACCAGGTGCTAACATGCGACCTGTTGCCATGAAAACATTGTGTTCATTCAGATTTAAATGCACAGACTCCACATTATTAAGACCTAAAGGTGTGAACATAATCTCTAAAATGTGACTGCATCCCTAAAACCCTTGTTGAGCCACACATCAGCATTGATGCCCCTACATATTGACCAGTTACTTAAGCTGGGTGTAAATGCATACTCAAAGACTTTATAACTGTTAAAGAGCCAAAACTGTCCCTTATGAATGGAAAGAGAATGAACACGGGGCATTAAAAGACTGGGAAATAGGTATATTTATTAAAACAGGACCCCAAAACTAATGATAATGTTGCTGTGTAGCTGCTGGATGTGGAGTGTTTTGAAAGGTGATGATGAGTCAGTTCTTAGATCTACTGGAGGACAGACCTTTTCTTCTTTTGCCTATCCTGCACCTGCAGATGCTCGTGGCTCAGAGAACTCCCCCAGCAGTTTATTTAGCTCATGCCTAAATTCCTTCTGAAAATTAAAAGAAACTTCTGCGATGTACAGCAAGTGTTAAGAGATTGGTCCAGACAACCAAAGAATGCAGTCAAACACATGAATGGAAGCAGCAGAACCCTCCAGTACAAAAAGAGTGATGGAACAGTTCTTAATGTTATCCTCTCGAAAAAAAAACATGAAAGAAAGAGGAACCGAGAAAGACTGAAGCCCACATGTGAAGGACAGTTTACCACCCTTTGGCTAGCTTTTTCAGTGTTTCCATGTGGTGTGCAAATGCAACCAGATACCCAGTCTTCATTTCCTTTGGAAAGTACCCAGAACATTTAGGTCCAAAAGTACCCAGTGCCTTATTCACAGAGAGTTGCTGAAGAGAGGGTGGTTAAAATACATCAGCTCTTTAAGCTTAGTGTCATTTTCTTGTGGCAACCGTGCTGATTCTCTCAATTTTACAGCATCTGAATAGGAGGGGATATCTAAATATAAGCATATATTGAGTAAAACTAAAAGCAAACATAAAATATTATGAACAACAGTCCTGGAATGTTTGCCTTCTGTGTCTAATAATGTTGTGCCGGGGCATCGAACCCAAGAGAAGATGACAAAACAGCAGTTTGGCTGAAAGTGATACGAGAATACAAAGGTCCAACTCAATCAGACGCTGTGTAAACCTTATTCGGTCAGCTCCCTGATAAAGTCTGCCTAACGCCCGATTTGGCCCATATTTCAACTCAGCAGGTAACTCCACAGAGAAGAGTATCCAAAACAGAAGGAGTACAAACATCCCATAGTGAAGAAGCAACCCAGTCAACGTGTTACATTTCTGTAAACACAATCTCCTCATGCATGGGTGTCGCACCCGTGGGGGATGGGGGTGTTTCGACACCCCCACTTTTACAGCAAGATGATTTCACCCCCCCACATTTTCCATAGGTAAACTCGTTTGCCCCATGGATGTATTATATTAACGGTTTGCCCACCCTCGTAGTGCACCAACATACAATGTGTTTTAAAGACTCTGTACCCTCTTTAGAATAATTCTATCCAGATTAGAGCAGTCTAACCATTGTAGTTTCCATACAGGACCTAGTTTAGGGTGATCAAAATGCAGTGAAATGGCCCTTTATGTCCATCCATTTAATTTGCGAATCGGATGCCAACTTCAGCGTCGTGTCTATGGGCTTGATGTGGCGCTCATGTGCCACCCCTGGAACACCCCCACATTTAAAATAACTGCTCCCCCCCTGTCCTCATGTCTTTGTTCCTCCCTTTTTGGATGAATCTACAAAATACTTTTTATTTCTGTACAACAATCAGTTTTATCCACCAAGGAGCGAGCTATAAAGCTGGAGCTGGCGGATAGCTCCAATATGGCGACTGTTACCTGAGAGCAAACTCTATGGTAAGTCCTGTCTCTGGAGCATCCATCCATCCTCCTTCATTCCTTTTCTTTTATTCTTAACTTTCCTTTGATGACATGCACACAAAAAAGCCACGCGGTAACATTTAGAAAATTAAATACCTGGTTAAGGTAGAGAATAAAGTGCCCGCAAGGTAAAGGAAAACAACTTAGTCTGTTGTTAATTTACCTCTTCTGCACATTCCTCACAAACCATGACTAAGTGTCACATAGCGAAACAAACACCAGGCTTCTTCAGCCGAGGAATGCGCGATACAAAATTTTGGTTTGCAGCCATGTAAAACGATGGCATATTTTCCAGGTAACTGTGCTGCAAGAAGAAGGGGGATCGAGCACAGACACCAACAAATACGTCTGAAGAACTATAAAGGTCTGAGGACTTTAGTTGGCTGACATATGATAAGTGCAAATTACTGTTGTATCATTGTCCAAACTCTACACAGGTTCCATTCCTTAAACCAGACACAAAAACCTGTCTGACACAGACAGTCGCTTGTTGAATGCTCCACCTGTAAAAGTGCAACTCCAGAGACGATGCCCAGAACTGGTTCTCTGGAAATCTACCAGAAATCCTGTGTGAAAACAGATGAAGACATCTGCAGCGGTCACTTTAAACTTCAAGGAAATGCATTCAGGTGTTAGTCGAGTTTATACGTAACAGATTATTCAAAGAATTAAAGGAACAGTTGGGTGCAGGCCCTCTCATTCAGTACATGGAGAGGAAATTAAAACATGATTTTGTCCTAATGATAGCATAATCATTTGTTAATGTCCCATTGACAATCATAACATCATAAGAAAACGTCTCCAATTATGTTGCAGGGATAAAAACATCCGATTTTAATTTGAAACATCGTGAATTCCACCATAAACTGAGCTCAGAGCTGGCTGATGTGCAGAGATTCAGCCTGCTTCACATAAAACCTTGTTTAGATATGAGTTCACTATCTGTCAGATAAAAAAGGAGCTTTGTTGTTAACACTGGCAGAATGTGCCGCTCCTCACCATGAAGCTGAGGACGTCGCCCTGGTGACGAGTTACCAAGAGCTTTGTGTTTATGAACCAAGATCCTGGGCTGCTCAGCTTCAGCATACTGCTCTGCAATTTAAAAAGGTACTTATGCTTTACATGGGCCATTTTTCGAACTTTATGCTTATGCTTTATAATAGTATTGCACTTTTAACTGCACTACCTTTGTTTGACAGCTTTAGTTGCCATTTTCTTTATACGGCAGATTAAAATTTTACTCAAAGACTATGTGATAAACCACAAAAATACACCTTCTTTTCTTTGATTTTATTACACATTATCACATAACTGATGCAATATCCTCCTGTTTTTTTCTGAAATACTCAAATATAACAAGCATTTCGGTGTGACAGTACAATGACAAAGCCAGCTCTCTGTGCTGCTGAAGGGTCGTCAAGGTGACTTAATACCAAGGACATCCTCTCCTCCACCATCCATCAACCAAACACCACCATCCCTCCTCCTTACATCAGCTCAGGCTGAAGCAGCAGAGGATACCCAACAAAATTTCACAAAGAGAGCCATCAGACACACAGCCTTTCAGGTGCAAAGTGTTCTCTATGTCAGATCAACCTGATCCCTTTTTCTTTAGGATTTTAGAAGCTTTTTGGTCACTTTCAATCCCCATTCATTGATATTTTCTTTCATTTAAATTGCTTCTGTTTTTTTTTTTTTTTTTTAATGTACTTTAAGTTAGAAATCTGTTTTATTAAACCTGAGCTTCAATAGTGCTATTGTTTGGCATCCCTCCTCTCTGTGTTGGATAAAAAGAACAACGCTTGGTCGCTGCATCTTGGAGACACCTCAGCTCACTCGCATCAGATTAACTTATCAATAACGTTTCTCCATTAGAAATTAACACAGAAAAGCTTTCGTTTCGTTTTAAAGCCTCGTTTCAGTTTTTCTTGGTGTGTATGAGCTTAATAGCCTTCCAGCAGAACCGCTCAGCGGGCTGACAGGAGCGTGTCATCAGCGGGGGAAATAAAGCACACAAACCGGTCAAATCACAGCAGAGAGCACACCTCTCCTTACCGGGTCACACGGCGAAGGATCCGGCAGAAGCTGTGGAATCGGCGGGCGTCAACACAATAAATCCCGCTGCTGGTGGAACTGGAGGCGAATTGTGCGTGTGTTCCCTCTCAGGCGCACCGATGCATCTCAGCGTGGAGACACCGAGCCGCCGCAGCTGCCGCCGCCGCTGCTGCTGCTGATGCTGCCTCAGTGGACGGAGAACCCAAAGGCGCGTCACCGAGACACGTGCACGGTGGCCTGGTCCGGTATCCAGCGGAGACCGACCGGTGGAGCCTGGGAAAACACAGGGGGAGGATATAACCTCACCAATATCATGAAAACAATGCAACAATTGATTGATTAATGAATAATTTTATTATTATTCATTATTAAGTCTTTATCAGTCAACAAGTCAGGCAGGAAATTGGTTGCAAATACAGCAACTCTGCTGTCATCTTAAATTGAAAACAATTGACTGGAACAGTTTTCTCTCCAGGGCAGACGTTTTGGAGCCTCTTTGACTATGAATTTTCTTATTTCATCAAGCCTAGAAATGGATAAAAATGATTGTTAATAAGGAAAAGCAGGCTCGCGTTTTAGGGATTAATCAAAACTAACCTTACCAGATCTTAAAAGCAGATTTAATACAACCTCTGATGAAAATTTATTAACATTCATTTAACAAAAGAATAAGTCAAAACGCAGAAGCAGCGTTTTGCAGTCCATTCATTAAACTCATTGAAGTAGTCCTAATGGTTTTCTGTATGATATCCATTAGGACATCTCCATCTCGTGTTCTCTCACACGGTGGTGGAGGAATCTTGGCCCACTCTTCTTTCCAACGCTGCTTCAGTTCACTGAGGTTTGCAGCACTGGTTTCTGCACAGCTCTCTGAAGGTCCCACCACAGCATCTCAGTCAGGCTGAGGTCTGGACTCTGACTGGACCATCAGAACACCTTGATTCTTCTCTTTTTCACACATTCTGCTGTAGATCTGCTGCTGTGTTTGGGATCTTTGTCCTGTTGATGAGCCAGTTTCAGCCCAGCTTCAGCTGTCGGATAGACGGCCTCACATCTGACTGTAGAACACTTTGGTATCCAGAGGAGTTCATGGTGGACTCAGTGGCTGCAAGGTGCCCAGGTCCTGTGGCTGCAGAACCAGCCCAGATCATCAGCCCTCCGTGCTGGGCAGCTGGTATGAGGTGTTTGTGCTGATATGCTGTGTTTGGTTTTCTCCAAACGTGCTGCTGTCAATCTGTCATGGTTCCAGAAGTCTTGTGGTTTGTTCACATGTAGCTTTGCAAACCTTAGCTGTGCTGCCATGTTGTTTTTTAGAGAGAAGAGGCTTTCTCCTGCAACCCTTCCAAACAAGCCATACTTGTTCAGTCTTTTTCTAATTGTGCTGTCATGAACTTTAACATTTAACATGCTAACTGAGGCCTGTAGAGTCTGAGATGTAGCTCTTTTCTTTTCATTTTGTAGTTTGAGCATCTCATGATCTGAACTTGAGGTAAACTCCATTTTTTTTGTCTATTCTTGATGAAATTGGCACCCATTTTGAATGTTTTCTTCACTGTAGAACGATGGAACACTTCCCAGATGGATGGGCAGCAACATTTGCGTCTCTAAGATCATGGCTGATGTCTTTCCTCCTTGGCATTGTGTTAACACACACCTGAATGTTCCAGACCAGCGAAACTGACAAAATATCTGCTTTTATGGAGGTGCTCACACTTACTGATGATCAATTAATAAAGTGCATTAGATTAGCAGCACCTGGATGCTACTTACCCCCTTAATTCCCATGGAAACAGTACTTTGTTTTTCCACACACTGCTTCTGAATTTTGGCTTTGTTTTAAGTAAATGACATACATATCATGTGTTCATATTTGGTTGTTTTTTAAAGGCACCTATAAATAAGATGTGTTATTATAATTATAATTATTAATGTTGGTGTTTTTAAAAGAATAAGAAAGTTTTTTGTTTGTTGTCCTTGAGCATCAAATACATGAAAGAGACTTTAGGTGTCCTCATAGTTTAATTTACTGTATGTTATATACTGACCACGTAGTTTTCTAACCAACTCCTTTTATAATTCCCCTCTGTGATGTTAAAAAGTACTGATCTAGATGGAGCCAAACAACAATCCTGTTGGAGAATAATAAATATGGGTTGATAATAAATCCCTATGCAGCAGAACACTGTAACCTTGGCAGGACAGATGACAGGGAGCTTCTGTCCCAGAGGGCTGCCATGCAGGGCAGCAAACTAGAAAAAGCTTCTTCTGCAGCAGCAGAGGCGTCCACGGGGAGCGAGGCCGCAGCATGGCATGTCATACATAAAATATGTCACACAAGTGCTTTTGGATGGGACCCAAATCATGCAGCATGAAAACACTCAAAGTGTGAGAACGGAGAGCTGCGTCTTCAAGGATTTCTTTTCTTTACATATTTCTTGGATGTTTCAATGTAAAGTTTCAGATCTGCTTTTTCAGATTAATGAACTCGTGTTATTGAAATCTGAATTGGATATTTGGCTCACTCTGCTGGTTATACCGAGCGAATACAGCAAGATTTTGCTTTCTGCACGATGTTTATTTATTTAACACAAAGTTGAATTATCAGCAGAAGAATTACGCAACTATTATGAGCCTTATCTATAAATATCAGCAGTTAAAGTAAATATATCTGTGATATATATGTGAAATATTGTAAATGCAGTGCAGTAAAAACTACTGAAACATGTATGCCTACCAACAGCTTTCACTCCCTGATGGTTTCCCTGTTTTGCTACATTACAACCTAATTGATGTTTTTGAATATTAAGTGAAATTAAAAGGAAATAGTCAAATAAACAACTAAAATCTAGTGAGTACATATGACACATAGGTTTCAATTTTCCCTCAGAAGTCAATATAAATCCAGTTAAATCTTAAATTCTCAGTGTCACATGATCTCACTGTTTATGAAAATCTGTCAGCCACCAGGAAAGCAGCCAAATGGAGACAAATGAGGTCTCCAAACAGGTCGGGACAAAGTTCTGGAGAAGTAAGGATTAGGGTTGAGCTATAAAAAAAAAGCTTTCATAAAAAAAAAACTCAAAATATCCCATGAAACATGATCAAACACATCATTTAAGAAATAGAGAATATGACACCCAACAAATTTGACACGAGAGAGAAGACCACCACAGTTCACAGACGAGTAAAGAAGGACATTAATCAGAAAGGTATTAAAGAAGCCAAACTGAACCCTGTTTGGGCAGCAAAGCTCCACATCAGAAACTGGACTGGAGTAGCAAAAAGATTCAGAAATGAATTGATAATAGTAATTTTAGGAAAAACTAAAGTTTGCCCAAATGCATCTGGAAGAATCTCTAGACATCTGGAACAAGACTAACTGATCAGATTAGACTAACACTGAAGTTTTTGTCCATCAAGTCCCATAACCTCCAGAACACCATCCTAACAGTGAATTGTGGTGGTGGCTGCATCATGCTGTGGGGATCTTTGTCATCAGCAGGTCGTCAGTGAAAATGGACAAAACTGAATGAATGCTGCATACTGAGACTGGGACAGAGGTTCGGCTTTCAGCATGACACCCACTCAAAGCATATTACTAAAGAAATGCTCAAGTGGGAACATTTAGATGTGTTTGGACTGGCCTTGTCAAAGCCCAGACCTCCAATCTTTAAGTACATTCAGAGAATCTGAAGTTGCAAGCTCCACACTGTGTGTACAACAATGTTTCTACTACTTTAAGCTGACAAAACTGACAAAAAACACATGACTGTGCTCTCACGTGGAGGACACGTCATACTATATTCTGCATTGGTCTTTCCAGTATGCATCATAAAAACACCATAAACCACCTTTGTTGTCTGCAGCTACGCACGGCTTTAATTGCACTGCTGACACTGTGGCTAATAAACGTCCCTGGGAAGTTCCCACATCCTCCTGCTGAGCAGGTAAGTCAGTCAGGTTCTCACATGCAGGAGGAATTAGATTTCCTCATTCCTCATGACTCACTCCAGACCGGTCAGCAGAAGAAAACATGAATTAAGCTGTCATGTGAACCACAAATCCACTGCACGTAAACGGGAGGACTGCATGCACAGAAAAGTCAAAGAAAACTATCATTTTTCCTCAGTTCAGCATTTGTTACAAATGCATTCATCAATATGGGAAGTTGCCATTCTGTTCTTCCCCAAGCAGCCCACAAACTACTTTGCTTTGTGCTTTACCTTCTGGATCGTTACAAAGAAAAAGAGGTATAATTAGGCCTTGAAATATTAAGACAGTGACACTGTTTACTAAAACTCATTCAAATCACAGTTATATAATGAATGTGTGCAAGAGTCTGGAGCCTATGACAGCCGTCACTGAGTAAGACCACCACCTGGAGACAAATGAGACAGCCATGCACATTAATTCCTAGGATCAAATTAGAATTGACCTTACATGCATGTTATTGCTTCCAAGCAGCCAGACTTTCGTATCGTTTAAAGATGTCTTGATCAATAGTTCTCCGGGCTTTCTGATGGTCTTTCAATGTTTTTCTTTGGACATGGGCTGCTTTTTCACTCATTTTCAGTCCTTGTATCTGAGCATTTTCATAGGGATATGTTTTTTTTGTTTGCTAAGCCACTAAACACTGACCTATGAATCATTCAAGCATAAGAAACACACTTAACTCAAGGGATGAACCAGTGTTGTGTCTACACAAAAGAGGTAACTTAGCAATGAACCAGTTTTAAATTGCATCTGTAGGCCCTTTGTTACCGGCAGCCTGTCACAAAGACCATTTATTTCAATTTCTTTAGTTCCATCTATGAAAATTACTAAAGATAACACAGTTTGCAAGACAGAAAATAGCTCCAATGAGGTGATTCCCAAAGAGCTAGGGGCTGAAAACTTGGCATATCTCAGCATGGTGTGCAGTGTGTCCTTAAGAAAAAAAAATTAGGAAACTGATCAGTATGAACTGAAAGTGATGTCTTTAAAGAAAGAGGAAAATATCGTGCAAAGACCTGACACAGGACCTGAGAGATCTGGACCTTCAGTTGATCCATCTACTGTTGGCCCAGATTATTTTGACAGAGAACGGAGCAAAAGGCAGCCAACATCCAAAGAAGAGTTTTTAAATGTCCTTCAAGGAGCCTGTTGGAATTGAACATTTTATTTGTTCAACTACAGAAGAAAGAAGTCACCAAATAATTATGCATACCATGTAGAAGTTTTACAGCCTTGTTCTAGAGTCATGACTCATTCTTACTAACCTTTTAGGACAGTTTTAGACGTTATATTTACATTGCATTGATTGTACGTTTCTTATTCTGCAGATGTTTCCAAAATGTGTCGACATTCTTTAATTGGAATGCATAGTGACGATTAAAAAAGTATTGGAGATTAATTTAAGTTTAAATGAAACCTTTAAAGGAAAACCCAACACCATGCCCTGTTTTAAGAACACTTTGGCTGATAAAAGGTTGCGTAACTTCGGCCCGCTCTTTCGGAAGGCTCATGTTGCCGCAGTGTTTGCGTCGTGTTGTTGCAACATGCTTTTTTTTTTCTTTTTCTCATATGGTTAAAGCATATGCATCGCACACTTTGGAACCTCTCAATGCAACAGTCAGCAGAAGAGGAGGAAGAGGAGAATTTCCACCAACAGCGTGGGCTTTCCAGTGTGGGCGGAGCGCCGCGGTGCAGGAAGTGCACAGCGGGCTGCAGAGTCTCGGATCTGTTGTGACCGTCAAACTCGTTCCTGCCGCTGTGCTTAAAGCAGAAGAGGGAAAGCAGCTCTGCTTAGTGCATGCCTGAGCGATGGCCGTGCTGGTGGATCTGATTCACGGCTGCTGCCCGGCGCGCACCGGCGCGTCTCCGCTGGAGGAGTCAGACTCGCGTGTCTTCATGCTCTGCGGGGAAAGTTCCCGGGAGAAAAGCGGCTTTTCGGACTCCTTTCTGACACCGCGCAAGAGCGCGCAGGTGCTGGACTCCAGCTCCATCGCGGAGTGTTTGTACCGACTCAAGCAGACTGTGGACCAGCTGGAGCTGAGCAGCATCAGGGTGCTCACCAGCCCGCGGGGGCAACAGGTGCTGCTTCAGTATCAGGAGCTGCTCTTCACGGACGTTTATACCTTCCATTATGAAGTGACACTGGTGGACAGTCTCACCTGTATGGGCTGCAGAAGCTCCGCCTCCACCGACTCACCAGGCCGAAGAGTCTCCGAGGATGTGTCCGCGTTTGTGCAGCAGCTGCCCGCCCTGAGGGGAGATCTCAGAGTTCTGAAGTCCACGCTGGTTCCAGGTCGGTTTGATGAGGAAGACATCCTCATTCCTGCGTCCAGCGAGTGTGCAGACTCACTGTGGACCAGATAAACGTTGTGTGGATCAGTGTTTCCCAACCCTGCTCCTGCACACCCGATTCAAATGAATGGGTCTTCATCATACATGTATAAAGTACTAGCGATTCAGACTTGAGTAGAAGTAGAAGTGCTCTTTAAGCACCGTACTTAAGTGGAAGTACTAAAGTATTGAACATGTTTTGTACTTAAGTATTGCAAGTAGTTTATTTTTAAAATTACTACTCAAGTACTGAAAGTAAAAGTAAAAGTATTGTGTAATGTAGTTATTAAAGAAATCAGTCGAAAGTTGGAAAATCAAATTGTTTATATTATTCGAAATGTTTGGCTGTTACAGCAGTAGCGGGATGCACAAGAGCACCTTAAAACATTGAGCTTAACTGTTTTGAACAAAATAATATGTGTTGGCAAGTATGTCCCTTCCCCCTTTAAAGCATCTCCCATCACTTCACACATTACACATTTTCTTTTCATCCATGTCATTTTCTTTCAAATTGTTAAAAAAATACAAATGTCATGTAAAAACAAAAAGCAATTAGAACACCTGAAAACACTGGGCTTAACTCTCTGTGAACAAACAGATCAAGCATGCCCCCTCTCCATTTAAAGCATCCCTCCCCTCTCTTCCCTGCTTGTGCTTTTTTTTCTCTACAACTTTTCCCCTTCTTAAACTGTGTGCATGCTTGTGTGTCTCTCTGTGTGTGTTTTTATATGTATGTTTGTATGCGTGTGGGTGTGTTTGTGCATGAATGAGTGTACGTTTTTATGTGTGTGTGTGCGTTTATAATAACAAGTAACGATGCAGCACATAAAAAATGTATCGGAGTAAAAGTACTAAACTCATTGAAAATATGTACTGAAGTAGGAGAAAAAAATAATACTCCAGTAGAGTACAGATACAGCATTTTAGTACTTAAGTAGAGTAGTGAAGTAGTTCTACTTCGTTACTATACATCTCTGGTCTTCATGCAGAAGAACGATGAAGACCCATTGATTTGAATCGGTGTGCTGGAGCGAGGACACGTGGAAAACGTGTAGGGCATCAGCATAAAACACCACAAACATATCAGGTTTCTGGGCAGAGGTCAGTGTGTCAGTGTTAAACTTTATATTTCTTTTGTGTCTCAGACTGTTTCGGTCATGGCTTCAGCACGCGTGCAGGGGGCGTCTCCTGCATCCCAACTCTGTCCTCCTTGAATCTGTTCAAAAGCAGCAAGAGGAGGGACCCAGAGGCGCTGGTGATGGAGAACAGACGTCGACTGGCTCTCCATGCCGGTTTCCACCCTCTTCCTCTACATACGCTCAAGGTATTTATTTGAATAATCCTGTACAAAAAAAAAATGACCAACCTGTTAAATAGAATCAAACAAAGTAAAAATGGTAAATAGCCCGATATGCAGCGCTGTGCTAAAGTCTTGACCCACCTCTTATTTCTTTATATTTTGTTTCAAAGCTGCCAGACCTTCTTGTAAGTGGTCTTGAGCAATAGTTCTTCAGGCTTTCTGAAGGTCTTTCCAAGTTTTTATTTGGACATTTGGTGCTTTTTCACTCATTTTCAGTCCAGAGCTTATACATGACCATTTTCAGAGGGTGTCATTTTTGTTTGTGAAGCCACGTAACGCTGACCTATGAATTATTCAAGCGGGTAAAAGGCCCCTAATTCATGTGGAGGACAGAAGAAGAAGTGTCAGGCCTAAAGAACTATCTACAGCAGATGAACAGGATCTGAAAGTGATGCCCTTAAAAAAGAGGAAAAAATCCAGCAAAGACCTGACACAGGAGCTGAGAGATGCATCTGGACCTTCAGCTGATCCATCTGCTGTTGGCCCAAGCCTCATCAGAAATGGGCTCCATGGAAGGGTGGCTGTCAGGAAGCCGTTCTTAAGGAAGGGAAACAGGGAGAAAAGGCTGAGCTGTGCCAAAGGACACAAGAAGTGGGCTGAAAATCAGTGGCAGCAGGTCTGATGGAGGGATGAATCCTCCCCAGAGCCCGGAGCTCAACATTACTGAAGCAGTGTGGGATCATGTTGGCAGAGAACGGAACAAAAGGCAGCCCACATCCAAAGAAGAGCTTTGGGATGTCCTTCAAGAAGCCTGGAGAACTATTCCTGAAGACTCCTTCAACAACTCGACTTTAAAGCTAGCTATAATTGTGCAATCTTTCTTTTTATGCTGTATTTTTATATATTTCCATTTGCACATGATTCAGTAAATTGCTGCAACTATTTCCTGTTTTTTTGGTAATATATATATATTAATAAATTAGGGTTAGCTCAAGACTTTATTATACGTTATAAAAAGGATTTGCTGCAGTTTTTGGACCTCTTTCTTTCAGGTGAACCACGCCAGCGATGTCTGGGTTTTGGGGAAAGCTGAACCGGAAAGCTACGACGCGATGGTGACCAATCGGAGCGGGCTGGTGTTGACCGCTCCAGGTGCCGACTGCATGCCAATCCTGTTTGCTGATCCAGTAAAGAAGGTCATCGGAGCCGCTCATGCAGGTTGGTGGATGTCCGCTGAAAAAAAATGAACAGTTAGTAACAGTCTGCACACTTATCTCTTCACATAGAAACCTTTTTAAGAAATGATTCTTCTGTGTGAGAATCTGGTGACCAGCGAACTCCAGGAGTAGTCGTAGGTGGGCTATCTAGACATAAAGTGTTAATCTGAAGCCAGTAGTGTAATGGTGGAATTCCTGGACACATGCACGCCTTTTATTTTGTAAAACCAGGTCATTAGGATGCATTCGTACCTTTATTGAATACTGTTTTTGGTTTATGTCACCCCCTTGAGGAAATGGTTGTGACGGCTAAAAGCAAGCTTGATTTTGATATGACATATTAGAGCTGTGTATTCTAACCTAAAAGGATTACTCACAGGTTGGAAAGGGACCCTGATGGGGGTTGCCGTGGCGACCGTTGATGCCATGGTGGCAGATTTTGGCTGTCGGGCATGCGACATCGTGGTGGCGGTGGGACCCACTGTGGGGGTGTGCTGCTTCACGCTGGACAGAGAGCAGGCGCTGAACTTCGCCTCCATCCATCCGGACTGTGTTCCTGACCCAGAGCCGGCCAGACCACACGTCGACATCCGCCTCGCCAACAGGTACGGCTCGGGGCAAAAGAACACCGTGGAACACAACACGGTCCCGTGAAAAAGAAAGTGAACCCTCTTACAGTTTTCAAATCATTTAATCCTTTTAGTCCAAATATCAGTTGGATTCAAGCTCGGGTGAACAGTAACACCAGATTTATTAAACAGTGTCAGTATTTATTTAACAAAAACATTTTTCATGTAGTCATCACTACTCTTTATTCATTTTTAAGATCTTTTTACTGACTGAGTTTAATGCATAATCTCAGAGTCCTTCTCCAGAGAGCTGGCGTCCTGCCGGAGCACATCCATGACAACGCAGTGAGCGACCGGCCCCGCGTCACGCCCTGCACCTCCTGTCCCCCCGAGGATTTCTTCTCCCACGTCAGAGACGGGCTCAACTTCGGCACCCAGTGGGGCTTCCTGTGGATCAAAGACACGGAAGAGTGCGCTGGTCCTGCAGCGAGCCAGTCGGGCCGACATGAGGGATGTTAGTTTAACTTTTTTAGTTTTGGAGATTTTTTCCGGCATTGCCGGAAACGGTTCCTTCTTTCTCCGGTCTGAAGCAGAGAGGTTATACTTGCATACTGCTTTGTTAGCCAACAAGTAGCAACTGACTTCAGGTGTAATACAACTGGAGGAATGGGCAGCAGAGATGGGAAAGATAACGACTGCCAGCCGGGATACAGGACTCACAAATAATCAAACAGCTGAGCCACCTTCTTAAAATCGAGTGTCCAGCACACTGGGCTCACAATTTAAGTTGCATAAACCTGTGTGAATCAGTTTACCTGAGCTGGATGCATTAAATTACACAGCTTCTCCAAAGATTATGTAGCAGAAAAAGTGTGAATATGTAAGCAGTAGAGGAGAAGCTAAATAAGCATTTAAAAACCCTCTTCAAGAAAAAGAAACCATTCCATCCTTGTTAACCCGTCCATATGTCTTTGTGTCAAAGGGCATGCAATGAACAAAGGAATAACTTTGTCGGCTCACGGCCAAGTGAGAGGTAAGAAAGGAGACGAATTTCCATGTTTACAGATCCCTGCCTATTAAATGAAGCCATTTGAGCATGTGTAATACCTCACACATCCATTGCTGGCACTCAAAGTAAAATTATTTTTAAGATGACTTTTATTGTCATGTAGTCATTTTCACATTAAATAAACAAAATGACTCCTCCGCATTTGACCCATCCAGGTTGGCATCTGTTGAACACACACATGCTCAGGGTCACACTCGTGGAGACAGATGCCACACACTGGAGCAGTGGGCAGCCATTCACAGCACGGGGGTAAAAAGCATGCCATGAGATTAACCAAAAGCTTTCTTCTTTACTGTGAAAACCCTTTTCTGGTGCTTCTTTTTAGTTTTCTAGTTGGAAATCTAATACATAAACTCAGTTTCCAATTGCCGCTGGATGCATCTGTTGTGCTGCCACTGAGCAATTTGCTGATTGTTTCACAGTTACGATCTAAAACCCAAATAAACGCCTCCTCACCTCCAACCAACCCAATAAAGCAGCTTTTGAGGGATTCTTCCCATGACTTTTCCTTTTAATGTGTCCAACCAAACTTTTGTGAACGTTTAAGCTTTTTGTTGTTGAAAAGAAATAAAATGTATTTATTACAACAGGTTGGAAGCTATTCAAATCACGATTAAATGTCTTAACATTCACCTGTGTTTCTTCTGTATTTGGACATATCCTTTTTGTGCTGTGCCAAGCAAACCTGCCACTCAGCAGTAGTCCTCATTGAGCAGCTCAGCGCTTCCTCTAGTTTAATTTTAAATCAAGAAAAAAAAAAAAAAAAAAAAGAGGCAGAAATTGGGTTTGTT
Source organism: Odontesthes bonariensis (assembly GCF_027942865.1). NCBI lineage: Eukaryota > Metazoa > Chordata > Actinopteri > Atheriniformes > Atherinopsidae > Odontesthes > Odontesthes bonariensis. Next base: position 30,983,602 of record NC_134517.1, on the reverse strand, counting down.
GACGTTCTGATTTCGGTACAAGAAATTAGATTTATTTCAACACTTTCCCATTTTCAACTGTATAAGGCTTGGTTAAAAGCTCTCCGACTCTTTGCAGTTTGTTTTTAAATGACATCAGGTTTTGGAAAATTAAAGCTGAGTGGACTCAGGAGCTGCAGGGTTTGTAAATGTGGAGTCAGGACGGAAAGAAAGTGGCTGCCGTAGCTATTTAGCAACAAATTCAGAGTTAAAATTATATGTTTTACAGCAGAATTTAGATCCTGTTAATATCTTAAACAATAAAATCAATAGCGTATATTTTACATGATTGAATAAGACAAAACAAAAGGATGTTTCAGGGTTATAGACAGCATTTATTTCAAGACAAGTCTTAGTTTGTCTTAAAAGCAGCCCTTTTTCAATCAAATAAAACAGAAAGATGAGCCGAGTGTCTCTCTGATAGGATCGGCTGTCACAGCATTAAATAGAAAGGAGACGCAAAGAAACATCCCTCCATGAACAGAATTTCACCAATAAAGACTTTCAATCATTTATTTCAAACTAATACGGAGCCCGGGAGAGATCAAACAATATCTTTTTCAGGGGGGTTCAAGAAAGCGTTCTCTCACTTTTCAAAGTGTGCCCTCGCTTTATTAAATCGTGCGCTCGTCTAAATAAAGCGTGCGCGCGTATACATAAACCGTGCGCTCGTCTTACTAAAACCGTGCGCTCACTGCCCCTCAGTCGTGCCCACATTATATACCTTGTGAGCACAATAAACAAAAGTGTGCCCACGATCTGTAAGACGTGCCCACGACATTCTGTATGGCAACAATAAATCCAAATTGCTTTAAACGTTCGCACGTTCTATTAATTGTGGCCACGAAATCTGTTACCATTACAGTGTGAGCATCTCACCTTTTTAATCTATTTGGAAGTTGCTTGGAATGGAACAGTAAGTGCATTGTGCTATGGCGAATGTATGCCTAAGCAAGTATTATGGGACGAACAGTGTCCCTTAATGTAATGTATAATTCAAGTGCTTGGTCTGGACTGTTTGTCAACTGTAACCCTCGTTCTTGCATTATGCCTTGTGCAAAAATCAAATACATCGATGTCGCATGGTATGGAGTCGAGGAAGGTGCATTTCCTCTTGCAGACGGTCAGATTGGCTTCATCGAGAGGAAAGAGATGATCTTCAGCCCCCCACAGAAGCGGAGCCAGGTGCATTATAGCCGGTATTCCAGCCGGAACACCTGGGTTTCTGGACGGACGGATGCGATGTGCATTCCATGTGTCTTGGATGCTGTTCAATTCATCCTGGGAAAAAAATTAACGAATGCAAATAAATATTTAAGGATTTTCATTTGGCTACAGTCCTGACTTGGGCGCCTTACAAGGCAGCCTTGAGAACAGGTGAGGGTGTGTGAAGTACTTTGAGTCAACTAGGCTCATGATGATGCCATGACTGGACGCCAAGGTTGAAAGAATATTCTTGTATTCCATACCTAGCCCATGGTAAACCCTGATTAAGTCCATTTCAAAATGGTGAAGAATCATATCCTGCTGGTAAATTTGGCTCATGATGTTATGAGAGTGTGGAATCATGGCCACGCTTTGCTTACTTGTGCCAATTTTAATTAGGCTATACATTTCTTAAATAACGTTAACACGTTTTGTGAATCATGACCACGCTTTAGTAAATTGTGGTCACGAGGTATATAACTTTGTTACTACAACGAGGGCACGAGACTACTAAATCGAGCGCACGATTTAGGTAAACATGCGCACGTTGTATTTCAACGAGAGCACGTTTTGGTTAAATGAGAGCGCACTTTGCAAAGTGAAGACACGTTTCAGTAAATTGTGCTCACGAGGTATATAACGTGAGTACGACTGTATTACAGCGAGTACGCGACATTAGTAATTCGAGCGCACGATTTAGGTAAACGTGCGCTTGCTATATTTTAAGGAGAGCACGGTTTGGTTAAATGAGAGCCAAGAAATGGACTTAATCAGGGTTTACCATGGGCTAGGTATGGAATACAGGAATATTCTTTCAACCTTGGCGTCCAGTCATGGCATCATCATGAGCCTAGTTGACTCAAAGTACTTCACACACCCTCACCTGTTCTCAAGGCTGCCTTGTAAGGCGCCCAAGTCAGGGCTGTAGCCAAATGAAAATCCTATAATATTTATTTGCATTCGTTATTTTTTTCCCCAGGATGAATTGAACAGCATCCAAGACACATGGAATGCACATCGCATCCGTCCGTCCAGAAACCCAGGTGTTCCGGCTGGAATACCGGATATAATGCACCTGGCTCCGCATCTGTGGGGGGCTGAAGATCATCTCTTTCCTCTCGATGAAGCCAATCTGACCGTCTGCAAGAGGAAATGCACCTTCCTTGACTCCATACCATGCGACATCGATGTATTTGATTTTTGCACAGGCATAATGCAAGAACGAGGGTTACAGTTGACAAACAGTCCAGACCAAGCACTTGAATTAAACATTACATTAAGGGACACTGTTCGTCCCATAATACTTGCTTAGGCATACATTCGCCATAGCACAATGCACTTACTGTTCCATTCCAAGCAACTTCCAAATAGATTAAAAAGGTGAGATGCTCACACTGTAATGGTAACAGATTTTGTGGCCACAATTAATACAACGTGCAAACGTTTCAAGCAATTTGGATTTATTGTTGCCATACAGAATGTCGTGGGCACGTCTTACAGATCGTGGGCACACTTTTGTTTATTGTGCTCACAAGGTATATAATGTGGGCACGACTGAGGGGCAGTGAGCGCACGGTTTTAGTAAGACGAGCGCACGGTTTATGTATACGCGCGCACGCTTTATTTAGACGAGCGCACGATTTAATAAAGCGAGGGCACACTTTGAAAAGTGAGAGAACGCTTTCTTGAACCCCCCTGAAAAAGATATTGTTTGATCTCTCCCGGGCTCCGTAAACTAAATCCCCAAACAAGATTTTTATTTTTCCCCCCAACTCAGTGCAACACAGTCATCACATTAACAAAAGCTTTATTCAAAACTAAACTGCCAACATTTCAGTCACTTTTAGTTCAAACTCCAAGAAAATAAGAAAACTGCACTGAGGTCAGATCATCAGCAACTGAGGCGAAGCTCTACTCTGCGTGAAACATAACACTTCTGAAACTCAAACATTTTCTGCTTCCCGCTGACACGTTGCTGCCTAAATACGAAACCAAGACATCTTACAGAGCACAGAAGCATTCCCGACCCGACAAATAAAAAGCTAAAAACAAAACCTCCGCCTTCTGCCACTGCATGTACTTTCTTTATCGCACATTAACAGAAAGTCCTTTAACATTAAGGCCATTTCTTTTGGTTTTGTGCAATTATCAAGCTGGAAAAATTCAACATGCTCATTTAAAAAAAAAATAAAATTCAATCCATCCAGCTGCACCGAGGAACAAGTTTCAATCTAAAACACCAGAAAAATGAAGAAAATAAAGAGCAGCATGAAACTAAAGATTCTTTGCATTCCCTCAGCAGATTACCTGTTTCATCCCGATCAATTACTAATGTTCTGTTTGACAATCTTTAGGTCAGTTCACATTATTCATGCACGGTGTCAATGTGATTCAGTCTGTTTGAGGACGACTGAAGCTTCATGCAGCTCATTCACAATTCAAATTTTGCATCTTTGTAATCGTTTAGCTTTATGCTAATTTTGTGTAGAGATTTGCTTTCTATCTATGTGTGTTTTTATTTGTCTTTGTGGTCATTTGCATTTTTCTATGTAGTTATTTTGCTTCGCTGTTTATCTTTTTCTGTGTGGTGGATGTTTCCATATCGCTTCCCTTTTTTTTCCACCTCTGAAGTCGTCCACCATAGGCCGGAGAGCAATAACCTGGAATAAGATCCCAAATCCAGACGAGCTGAAGAGGGCGTGTCTGGGATGCAGAGCAGGAACAAAACGGGGAAAAAGAAGGAGGAAGTTTAAACATCTTCCTCCATACCTGCCCACAGAAAATCCTATCTGTGCAGACAGAGAGGTAACAGTGGGAAAAAGAGGATCACAGCACTTGTTAACAGATGGCGTAATCCCAGACATGTCACTGAGAAGCATCTCTGCACCCCAGATGTTGAACTGTTGGCTGAAAGTTTCTGTTTTCATGGTCCCTACCAAGAGAGTTCACCTCCGTTACCTGCCAACTTTGGATGTGACATCATCAGCTAAGTTGTTGCCAAGCCACAAAAGCAACATCCTGATCCATTCAAGGCAATTTCATCTCATCACAACCATGTGTCGGGGGAAACTTTGACTTCACAATGTGACATTAAAGATCGAGATCGATTAATTAAAAAGAAAATGTGAGCTCAACGAGAAGCTGTCATGACGGTGTTTCCTATCAGCATTTTAGAATGAAACCCTTTGATTGTAACTCCAGCGCAGCCTCAAAAAATAAATATACATGAAAATAATAATCCTCACTCCACTCATGCTGTCCCACAAACAGTTTTTCCAGCACTGACAACGATGAAACAGCCATCACACTGAAGATAAACAGTTACTCTTTGTACTGTACATCAACATCACAGAAAACTCACATTTTCCCCATCACACACTAAAACAACATTTGTTCTGTTTTCAAACATCACAGACAGAAGTTTGGCTGTAGTTTCCTCCAGTTTCTGAACTTCACCGTTTAGCAGCCAAACTGTCAAACCGCTAAAGTGAAGCAGTCTTCGTCACACTTGGCTGCATACAAAAAACAATTATTAATAACCAGAAATTCAGCAAATTTACAAAACTCTAAGCACAAAGATTCCTTCATAATAGTAATGATCAGAGTTGCTGTTAGTTGTAATGAGCACCATTGCTTTGCTGCCAGTGCTGTCTTGTCAGTTTAGATCCTAAAATGGCACCAACATCTGTCTGTGCCTGTACCAGATGTTAAAACACCAAACTGTGACACTTGAAGTGAGAGAGCCTCAGCTGGTCTAAAGCCCCGTTTGTGAATATCTTTCTGGAGGGAAAGTGATTTTTCAGCCCTGGACTGAGATATGAATACAGCCCAGAGTGTTCACGAGTAACGTTTCACTCCCAAAACAGTCCTAATTACAGAAATTACCTCTTTTTTTGGAGCGTTTTATTTTCCTTCTCCTGCATCTTATCAGCTGGGGGTTAAATTAACTTTTTTGGTGTGTAAATGGGCATTCGAGACACTTTGTCAATCCAATGGAAACATGGCAACACAGTTACAGCTCTCAGGGCTGCCAGCACCTGCAAGCTCATGAATGGCCGGACAAGATGTCAGCTACAGGTGGACACTCTTATTAGCCCCATTTCAGGCTGCATTTGATCATAGTTTTCAAAGTGGTGCCATTAAACATAAAATAATTGAACTACTACCAGTTACTGTTTGTAATCTACAAACATAAATCACCGGATTACTCTGATCCTAAAGATATTCTTTCTTTCTATAATTTCTAAAACAAAATTAAGCTACATTTATTTGCTCTTCTCTAGCATAGTTCAGCTGAACATCCATGTCTGTTACAGATCAGAACTTGGAACTTGAACTCATTATGAGAACAATGAGGTAAACTAGCAAGAACCACAGGGAATATTTTTTTTTCTGGCACTCTGCTTCTGATGTAAATCCTGTCCATGTGTCACGTCTGAAGGAGACAAGCATTTCATTGAAATAGTCTCACGGTGAGATTATTGTATACAGAGTCTGGTGGAGCAGCAACTTTCCCTGAGGAGTAGGGACCTTTAAGGAAACTGTACACGTGTTTCCACAGCAGGAACCAGAAACCGAGTTTCATCCCCTGAAAAAAGTCCCTGCCGGGGCCATCACTTTTTCCAAAAATCCAGATTTTTCACAGGAAATGTTGTGCAGTAGATGCTATCTGACAGCTTCCTCTCAGCTTGTCACTACACAGGGAGCAACTGTTAAGTTCTGGGTGGGACTGCCACATCAGCATGTGTGGCCAGTGATTTCCATCCATCTGTAGTACAGGCCAGTGCCAGGAATTGTCCTGTTTTCTCTTGTGATGGCATTTAGCTGTACTATGTGTGAAGAGATTGAGGTGTGACTGAATTTATTTCAAGTTCTATAAGGATGGCTTTACTTGCTAGTTTCCTCCATTTTGGTGGCAATGTTGCAACGTAACATGACCAACATTAGCTTCTTGTACTGAGAGCTTACCTGTGCATAAATTAGGTCAAGCTAATGCTAAGGCGCCCTCTGCTGGATCACAAAGCAACCTACTTTAACTGTCTGAAGCACTTATAGACTCTACGTTCTGAATTTGAATGGGTCACTAGTGTTTCATGTTTGTCTCAATTTAAAAAAATGTTCAAACTTCAAAAAAAAAAAAAAGTGACAGCCCCAGTCCTTGATCTGGTCTAGTGAGGTTCAGGGACTTTCAGAGATGGGTTTTCAGCCCTGAGTATGACTGACTGGTGAAGTATGTTACCATTTCCCCAGCTGGGAATACAAACAGATTGTTTTGTTCACAGCTTGTGGCTGAAATCAGGATGAGGCACCGAAAGAGATATATTCAGAGGGAATCTGACCCTAACATCCTTTTGAACCGTCAGCGGATTTGGTTCTGCTGTGGTAAATGGCTGGAGGACCTTTAGCCTCAGGGAAGGTTACTGCAACTCTTGCCGTCTTTTGTCTGCCCCTGCTTTAAATGTCTGGCAGCGAGGATGAAAGTTTACACTATATGATCCATATTCCAGCAGAGATGACAGCAATGTTCAGAGCTGGTCCAACAACCTGACGGCAACCTTGATGTGCACAGTGTCACGTGATAAAGAAAGCTTAGACCTGTTTAAAATAATGGGCCAACAGTCTTCCATGACCACGTCTGAAGAGCTACAAATTCATCCAATATAACTTCCATTACAGTGACATGAAATCTACTCAAAACAAATGAGGTATTAATTTAAACTGCAGTTATTTGTAAGGAGGAGGCTGGCAAACTAATTCCACCATTTTTACCTCATCCTGCTTTCTCTGGAAAGCTTCACATTTTATTTACAATAAAAGATTTCTGCATAAAAGGTCCTTCAAGCATATAAAACTCAAACAGTTATCTCTAGCTGCCACCAGAGGTCACCAAACTGCACAGATCCACTTGATGATGATTCGGAGAAAGAAGATGTCCTTTCAGCTTTCAAGTATGGTTTGTTGGTTAAAAAAAAAAAGGTTCCTCCTGGTTCATATTTGAGTTACTCAGAAACGTCAGGCAGCCGTCGAAACCGAGGAAACAGAGCTGGCTGATCCACAGTATCTTATGAAACTCACAAATGCAAGACAGAGATTCAGTGATTCAGCGAAAAATATGTGTCCCAGTCTGCAATCAGCGCTTCGTAAAGGTAAGAAAAAAAGAAAACAACGGATTGAAAATCGTCTGGGAGCCACAGTGAAACAATCAGGTTTCTGCTGCACCAAGAAAACAAAGTTTTCAATAGTTAAATCAAATGAGTCACATTTCAAAAGATGTTCTTCATGCTGCTGGAAATGTTTTCATGCAGTAAAGTGACCAAGTCACTGTTCCAGAAGACTCAGATGACATGTTTACATGCATTGCAGTAATTTGAGTTTGTTTTACACTGGTCAAATAACTCTCAAACTCATGCTCAGAACTGGCTTTTGACTCTAAAGTAGTAGAAGTCGCGGGTATTTATCAGCTCCAGCTCGGATTGGCTTTGATAGGAACACAAAGCCAATATGGTGCACACGGATCATTTATTCTTTATAGAAAAACAATGTCGCTGACTGTAATGTCTCAAAAGGAGGCTCTGATACTGACAGCATTAACTGCCAGACCAAAAGGGAAACTGATTGATTATACCAGTTTGTAAGATAGTTGGCAGCTTATTATCAATCCTAATGTGTGCTTGACTTCCATAGTCCAGTCACAAACTATAAACTGGCCTAATTATCTCAGAAAGGTCCAACACACCCTGCAGGATACAGTATAATGCCATTGTTTATGTTGTTGCAGCTTACAGGCTTATCCCTCTGGGAGGTAGTGGTAGTTACTGAGCGCTGATGGCAAACAAGCAATTACTGGCAATGGGAATTTAGCAGGTGTAAAAAAAAAAACTGTTTACACAAGCTACTTTTGGTGATACTCGTAAAAATTCCCAGTTTACCCCTCGGACATACTGACACTGTACTGATTAACTCAGATTACCTCCAAGATACAACATCACAGTAGGAATATATTTAGATACGCGGGTCCACGAATTTGCTAAATGTCCCAGAATAACTTTTAGTTCCTTGGAAAGAGCTCTGAAGTTTGTCCCTAGAGGAAATAGTTCTGGGGACTTCCAAACGATAACACTGGAACACAAAATGAAGAGCAAACTAATGTGTTTTCCGTGCTGTGACGAAGATGATTTTAAACTTTTTTTTATAGTTTTTCAGCTGATCACACACCTTTTAGCACTCGTTTAGTATTAATTAAAAAAAAAAGAATCATTAGCCTGTAATCTATACGGGTTAGGGTTAGAGGGTTTAGTGAATTAGCTGCCACATAGCCGTTTGCCATGTTGATAACTGTATCTTTGCCGGTGGCAACTTCCTGGCCTTCAGAAGCCTGTCTGGGCATGCATGGCAGGAAAATTGCTCAGGAGAACTCAGGTGTCCTTAATCCCAAACCCTGATAACAGTGACCAGGTTTCTCAGCTAAACGAAAGCGGACTGTAACCCGGTTACTGAAGTGCATGTAAACACACACCGATCGACACCTGAATGGAACTTCAGCAAAAGGAGAGAGATATAGTTACAGCTGTGTGATCACTGATACGATGGAGCTGAAGAACGGAAAAAAAAGAAGAACGAAAGAGCAAATGTCCTGAGAAAAGAAAGACAAAGGGAAAAACTGAATTTAGGAATAAATAAAGAGCTAATAAAAGAAAGTGAAAAAAAAATAGAGCTTTTCAGCTTGAAGACAGAGAGAAGGAAACGAAAAGGAAGGAGGAGGGAGAAGATGACCTGGCCAAATCCTCTGAGGAATACAGTACAGAAGAGAGTTCAGCTACCTTGGAGTGCAAGAGTGTGTGTGTGTGTGTGTGTGTGTGTGTGTGTGTGTGTGTGTGTATGTACTTGTTTTTCTATGTTCATAAGGTCCAAAAACAAGGAAAACACTATACTTGTGAAATCCAATGTTTTTTGTGGGGACAAAATGGTGGGTTCACATGTTTAAATGGATCTTTTAGGGTTAAAAATTTGTTTTAATGGATAGATTTAGTGTCAGGTATTTAGTTGTGATGGTTAGGTTTAGGGTAAGGGGCAAGGGAATGCATCATGTCAATGGGGAAACACCACAAAGATAGAAAAACAAGTTTGTGTGCGTGTCTGTGTATGTATTGGTGTGTGTGTGTTATCAGCTGTAGTGGCAGAGCTGCAGTCCGGCCACCAGAGGAAGCAGGTTGAGAATCAGGAGCCACAGAGTGATGGCGAGTCCTGGAGAACTGGAGCACGGATCTGAAACAAACAAACAGAGATGTGTTATGTGTAGACACAACACTGGTTACACCCTCGAGTTAGATGTCATTTTCATGCCTGGATGATTCATAGACCAGAGTTAAGCTGCTTAGCAAACAGCTACAAGGACGGGACTGAAGAAGCAGCCAATGTCCAAAGCAAAACTTTGAAAGACACTCAGAAAGCCTGAAGAACTACTGCTCAAGACCACTTTAAAATAAAGTCATTCGACTGTGTATAGTCTTTGGAATCAATCGCTGATTGATGAGATCATAGGGACACTGACCAATGGGGTTGCTCCTGGAGATGTTGAAGGGTGGGAGCTGGTGTGGGAGAGGGCAGTCGTCACAGAAGTCGGTGCAGGCGGGGCAGATCAGGACGCCGTTGTAAACCCAGTCGTTGACCCGGACGCTGACGCTCAGCAGCTGACCTTTCCGGGTGCACTGAAAGGAGCGATCCTGAATGTACACCATCAGGCCCTGAGGTGAGCACGACACCTGCACAGACACAAAGACACAAGAAACTTTTATCTTTGGGTTTCATCTCTGCTTTTTGAAAAATTAAGTATTCAATCTTTTTCAACGGAAATATTGACCTCTCTAAAACTTCCAGCTCAACAGACTCAATTCTTTACCCCACGATTCAATTAGTTTATTTCATGTTTAGCATGTTCAAAGGTTAAAGGAACAGATCTGCTCGGTGTTTAGCATAAAGACTGAGAGCATGTCCTCTATCCTGCGTCTAATTGCTCGTCTTTAATTTCTAAGATACATCTTATACGAAATATCAGCACAAGCATAAATCATCAAGTTCTCTGCTGACGAAAAGTACATGAAACTGAAAGCAAAGAGCTAATATCATGCTGAGTGAATCTAAACCCATTGAAGACAGTTGCAACATATGCATGTTTTCCCTTTCAGCCCAAAAATAAAGTATTTATGTGTTTCTCACTTTCAACTTTGTAAAAATGTTGATGAGGACTAGTCGAGGCAAAAAAAAACTATAAGGTTTAAGCCTCTGAAATAGAAGTTTCTTTATTGATAATACTACTACTACTACTACTACTACTACTACTACTACTACTACTACTACTACTAATAATATGTTATTATGGTATGAGAGACAGCTCTTTTAGGCACATTTTCATCAGGAATCAGTTATTAAAACACACATCGCAGGACGTAACAGTGACAGGACGGTTAATAACACCCCTGAAAACTTGCGTCACAATTCCTCCGTCACATATTACCAGTGTTTGTCTATGTAATGGCAGTTATCCATGCTGCACCAATGATGCATTCATCACAACTTCCCCATTTCTACTGGTAAAAATTGAAGAACGGCAGTTGTAGATCTGACTTTTCTTTTTACAGAAACCATTAAACAAAGTACTGGTAGAGCCTTAGTAGCCCATCTATTCCTTTAATTTAATTAACTATATAACTTGTGGTGAGCACAAAGCAAGAGTTTCAACTTGCCATTTCTGATGTGCAGCAAATGCGGTGTCGTTTGAAATTAAAGTTAGGCAGAGATAAAGAGGGAGAAGGCTGTATCTCGCTTTGGATAGAAGCGTCTGCAAAATGAACGGAATGTAATGTAATGGATAACAGAGTTTTTGAGTTGGTCGAGGCCTGACACACCCAAATATATGCTCTCAAGTACATAAAAAAAATAGATTTTTGCATAAGTCCCGGAGGAAGGAGCTTGGGCTTAGTGGGTGACACCAAACTGCCAGAAAGTGAGGCACCTTGTAGCATCCGGAGCCCCAGTCCGGGTACGTCATCTTCCGGGTGCACTGCTCCATCACAAAGGCTGACTTCTGGTACAGACACACAGAATCCGGCCCATACTGCTCTGCTCCATAATTCTTCCACCAGTCTAAATGCACACAGAAAGAGCCAACTCATTATACAGGAAGCACCAACATCAAGAGTACAAACAGCTGTTTAAAACTTATTTTATCAACATTTTAACCGATGAATGTGTCAGTATGATGTGCTGAACAATTCATGCAACCTTTCCCAATCTAACACCGAGGCCAGCTGAGAAAACATCCGCATATTCAACGGAGTGAAATGTGAAATTTAGCTCATTTCTCTGTGCTCATCATCAAACTGGAGTGAGAAACATGTTACACCAGTGTAACAGTGTGCCTTAGTGACAGAGGGATGATATGTATTAGTAGCAAAATAATTTTTTACGTTTTTTTGCCCCTCGGTGTGAACGCTACCTGGCTGGTTCTCAGACACTCTGCAGTAGGAGTTTCTCTGGTATTCTCCGCTGAGGTGCCAGCTGAACTCCTGGCTGAAGGGACAGTAGTCTGCGATCTCCACGGCGCCCCCATACAACGACAGCTGGTCAGCAGTTACGTCAGGGATCCGATCAAAATACTGACACAGAAAACACACACACAGACATGCGTACAGCACACTGACCAACAGCAGATCTCCCTTACAGGACAGTAATATAGCATATAACACGCTGAAGTAGATCTGTATAGAAGCAAAGCATGCATTAGAAGAGAAGTGAAAGTAATCATTTGACCTTTTTAGTTACTTTCTAATCTAAAATCTAACATCTATTACAAATCTAGTTTATATGGCATGTTTTCTTGTGGTTAAAGTGGCTTTTCACCACGAGGTTGTTAATACCAGGTGGATCAGAAAAAATTGTTTCACAACACGTGGCTTAAACCTTAAAGGAGACTGTCAGGGCACCGAGAAGTGCCCAGTCCACCTCTGCTCGGCTTGTTCTTGAACATCATCACCTCACAGTGCTTTCTCCCACAGCTAATCGTTTCCCTCGTGTACCTGGTACTCCAGCGGCAGGTCCTGAGAGTATTTCTGGAGGTTGCAGACAGCCACGGCCAGCTGGTCTTGTCTGCAGGTGAGCTGCAGAGGAGAGGCTCGCACTGTGTCGCAGTACGGGGTCACAGGGTGTCGTCTGCAGCGACACATTCAACACATTCAACACGGGTAAGGTGACGCACTGCACAGCTTCTGAGAAGCTGAAATCTAAAGATGTGTTAGATTATGCACTCCTCCTGCTTGAAAAAATAACAAAAAAAAAAGCTAATTAACTATCTAAATAGCTGCAAGATGTACTCAAATAAAGTATTTAAAATGGTACTTTAGGGAAAACACTTACTTTTCCTGCCTGACTGCTGGCTAATAGAAAAAACTAGCTGACCAAAAGGGATAGAATTTCATTTGGAGCTCAATGACAGTCTGAGCTAGGACACAGCTGATGTTTTTCACAACCAAAATCTGAGTGTTACTAGCAGCTTTACACAGCAGCTGTTCTTTGTGGTTATAAGGGTTGGAAACAGCAGAAATGCTTCATTAATCTGACCTCTGTCTCTGTCTGTCCATCCAGAACTTGCAGCTCTTCATTACAAAGTCGCAGCCGAAGCCGCGGCCCCAGTCCAGCCTCTGAGCCAGACTGTAGTTGGCTCTGTACCAGCCGCTGTCCTCCATGATGGCCAGCGTGAGCCGAGAAAACACCCGGTTCTGGGTGTGGGAGCCCGTCATCGCCTCATTCTGAGGATGTAAACAGCAAACAAACATGAAGATGAAGATAAAAAAGAAAATCAAACCGTTTGGTGCTGAAAGGCAGCAGAGAGGACATATATCGACCTCCAGCAGTCTCTTCTCCCAGTGATTGAGTTCAGTTCCCGTCCCCCCCTGGTTCTCCAGCTCCATCCCCTCCAGAATGGGACAGTTAAAATGTCTCCGGGCCTCCTCCTGGAATAGAACAACAAACACAGCTCAGACGCTTCTCCTCACAGCCTGTAATACGGCTGCAGTTCCATTTACTCAACTCACTCTAACCTGCTGTAAATCACACATAAGATTCCTCACAAAACAAGTCATTATTGTGAGCTGGACACATATTTGAAATACTGAGCGGGTTTTAAGGGCACATGTCAGGAGACCCTGGGCCTCAGCCTCAGTATGAGGTGACTGTTACTCTTTCTGTAAAGTAAGACAGCTCCGTTAAAAGACCAAAAAGAAAGAAAAGCAGTTGTAAAAAAAACTACGATATGACTCACAAAACAGCCACAGAGAGCTGCGGAGTGAGGCCAAAGAGATGCTAAATGACATCAAGACAACGATAAATGGCCATAAAGAGATTCAAAAAGACTCTAAATGGAAAAAGAAAGAAACCCCACACAATCACAGAGGTTTTTTTAAAAAAATGACAGAAATATCAACTAATATATGCAAAACTACCACAAAGAGACTCAATTGGACAGCAGAGACAACCTGTGCTTGCATACAAGCAGCACAGGACTGGATTAACGAACTCCATTATCAATTTTGTACCGAATTTAAGATTAAAACTGCATCTCACCAAAACGCGAGGAGTGACGAGGACGTGCACGTGGTGTCGGACCATCACTCCGCCTCTGATGTCCCACAGCCTGCTGACTCTCCTGATCACCGCCTCACTCCACTGGTACAGACCCAGGCTGCCACACAGGATTAAGATTACAAATGAGAGCTGGTGCCATCTGTAGAAGGATTCTGGCTAAAAACAGCACATGTTTAAAACAGACGTGCTTTCTGAAGCCGAAAGCAGGAGGGAGTGCTGACTATTTTGCAAAAGGCATTCACTCTTTCTGTCTTGAGGAGGTGAGCAAGCGGCAGGGCAGACACATGTTCATGGTTCACAGACTGTATAACAGCAGACTGAGATGATTTGGCATCGGGTCAAATTTGACATGAACTGTATTCACCTCTCATTAAAGGGGGGCAGGCCGCTGGCGAAGCGAGGAGTCAGAGGTTTGCCCTCATCGTCGTGGTAGAAGGCGAACAGACCAGCTGAAAACCCCTGAAGGATGGAGGAAAAGAGCACAGAGCTTTAACTTAAAATATTCTGTCTGAAGCCGAATCACATCAACATTTATTCATAAATCTGTCTTCCAGTGAAGTAAATGTATTTTATTTATACAGCCCTTTACAAACAATCATTATGATGTACCAAAGTGCTTTACAGGAGGAGTAAGTAAAAACAAATAAAAACAATAAAAGAACACTGAAAGCAATAAAATACAACAAAATCAAATAAGATAAAATAAGATAAAAGTGTCATCATACTACTGGGCATTAAAAGCAATCCTAAATAAGTAGGTTTTTAGCTTAGATTTGAAGAAGCAGCTCTGCTATTGAGGGTGAAGTAAAACGTCACACTCTGTAACAGACTGATCGATTGGTGGGAGTAACATAACAACAGCATTAGTACCCTGCACCTGACCTGGGAAGAAGGAACAAATATCCCATTTTGTTAAGATGGAAGCATTGCAAAGCAGTACCGTGATATAAAAAGTTGAAAACATCTGACAAAATGTCCCCTGGGAGTGCTGTGCTAAAGCTTCAGCACAGTGATCTTTGATGTTTCCACTAAGATCAGAAAGTATCTTACCAGAGCATGGATGATCTCATGTTTGACGGTGGAGAGCATCCCTTCGAACTCCTGAGGCTGGGAGGAGATCATGGCAGGACACAGGTTGGCGTAACCTGCTATAGGCCTAAAACACACAGACACACTTCAGCTTACTAAGATTTAACTAACTGTACACCAAAGAAACAGTTTGTATATGTATATGGGGAAACTTTCAGAGAGTAGTAAACTTTACAAGTTAAAGGAACATTCTGTGTTGATATTTTTCGTCTCACCTGTCCAGCTCTGCCTCCAGCTGGCAGTATGCAGCATAGGCCACGATGTTCTCCTGTCCGCAGCGCTCTGTGGTGATGCCACTGACGTAGAGCACAAAGTCAGACCCTTCCACCCCCGGGCCATCCGTGGGTCCCACGGGGCCACATGATTTCCCAGACTCGCTGCATACCTTGCATTGCTGAAATAGAAATACACCAAACATGAGTGTGCACAGAAACCAAAATCTTATGGTGGCAATCCACAAGGGATGAACCTAAAATGCACATCTGTAGGTTATGGCCTCTTTCAGCCACTTGGGGGCGATCTCACAAAAACATGCAGAGGAAACGGAGCTGTATCTTGCTCTTAGTTGTGTTAGTGCTGTAGTTTTCCTTTAGCTTTGCTCTGTGGTCTGCTTTGCATAGGAGGGAAACAGTTAAATTACGAAGACTGTCCAATACAACTATGCTAATAATTACAGTTTTTGGTGCTTGTTCCTCTTTGTTGTGAAATCAGAAGCAACAACAAACAACAGAAAGAGAGGCTTGAGAACTATTACCAGCTTCTGCCGAGTCTCTACAGTAACAATAATCTGATGAACAACTTGACAATAACCTTGCTCCTCAGGGCTGCTGCAGTTAGTTGGTGGTTTGATTCCCAGTTCTTTGGTTCCTCCTGCCCACATATCAAAATGCCCTTAGGCAAGATGCTTAAGCCTCTAGCATGGTTGCCGCGTCGGCTTGCGCGAGCGGTTTTGATGACGTCACAATTTCGTGCCGGCTATTTATAGTAGTTGCACTTTTCTCCTTCACAGAGGTGTCGCTGCTACGTGAAGGTTACCGCTACTCTACAACCAAGAAAGTCGAGAAGAAAACAATGCCACTGTCAAGAGCAGGAACACTGTCATTAATGATGCTGCCGCAGTATCTGGAAGATGAAATGCTTCGTGTGTTTCTGCGTTTCACGAAGTTCGTGAGCCAAGACAATTCAGTCAATAGAGGTGATGGTCTGAAGCCCCCGGCATCACCACTTCGAGTCTCTGCCCTCTTCTTTGCCTTCACGTATCTGTCCCGTAGCTTCTTCCACAGACTCTTACAGAACTCTCCCTCTTTCCCCAAAGTTCTGCCAATCTCTGTCCACGAGTTTTGGGAGTTTATGTGCTCCCTGTGCTGTTTCACTGCAGTTTCGTACAGGTGCTGTACAAACGCACCTCCTGACTGAGCCTACTCTCACATTGGTCCATCCGGTTTGTCGTTCTCGGCGCAGCCAAGTTACAAAATTCGACTGGTGCACGACAACGCGCTGCGCTGCCTTTTCATGGAGTGCGCCAGGCCTGAAACGTCATTTTGACGCCACGGGTCGGCTGCGCCGTGAGCGACGCGTCAACTGTAAATCCAGCTTCATACGCAACACGTCGGTGTGGCGTTTTCTTACCTGCAGGTGGTGCTGTGGCACAATGACGGGGCCACACCTGGTGACGTTTGCACAGGCATCCTGGCAGTAGCGATGAGGGTCATCTCTCTTCCTCATGTACTGGTTGGTTGAACATTGTCTGAGAGGACAGAGATAACAAACACACATGTTAAACAAATAGACAGTTTAAGCTGTGACATCCCTGACTTCACAACCACCGATGTCAGAGTCTAATTTCAAAGGCTTTAAAAGACATCCATTGGGGAAATCAAACAACACGACTGTTTTGAGTTTCTCTTTTGCAAGCTGACTTTCAAAATTTTGAAATAGTAACTGAACAAACTGGTTGGCTTGTTTTATTGTATTATGTATCACAAAATGACAACAAAAAACGGCCATAAAAATTGGCCCGCTCCTCATCTTTTCTGGACGTTTCAAGGGCTTCAACTTCACCGATGAACTCATTGGTGATCGCATTCAAAAATATGATATACAACCCCAATTCCAAAAAAGTTGGGACCTTATGTCATTTGTAGATTACAAACAGAATGCAAAGATTTGCAAAACTCATAAACCGGTATCTTAATAACTATAGAGAACAGAAAATTAATCAAATGTTTAAAATGAGACATTTT
This sequence comes from Odontesthes bonariensis, assembly GCF_027942865.1. Taxonomy (NCBI): domain Eukaryota; kingdom Metazoa; phylum Chordata; class Actinopteri; order Atheriniformes; family Atherinopsidae; genus Odontesthes; species Odontesthes bonariensis. The sequence goes on along the minus strand of NC_134517.1, from coordinate 30,966,407 downwards.
ACTTTCCCATGAAAAATATATGATCATTTAATGGCAGCAACACGTCTCAAAAAAGCTGGGACGGGGCCACAAAAGGCTGGAAAACCAGTAGGTACTAAAAACGAAACAGCTGGAGGAACATCTTGCGACTAAATAGGTTAAGTGGCAACGGGTCAGTAAGATGATTGAGAATAAAAAGAGCACCTTACAGCGGCAGAGTCTCTAAAGATGGGCTGCATCTACGAATAGGGGAGCAATCTGGGAAAAATGTTCCTAAACATAAAATTGTATGGGCTCAGGAACACTTCCAGCAGAAATCATTGTCTGTGAACACAGTTAACCTAGGATCCACAAAAACAGGTTAAAGCTCTTCCATGCAAAGAAGAAGCCATAAATGAACATGATACAGAAACACCACCGTCTTCTCTGGGCCAGAATCCTACTAAAGTCCTTCTGGGCTAGAATCCAATATCAGACAAGAATGGGACAACATTCCTCTTCCAAAGGCTCAGCAGCTGTCCTCCTCAGTTGGCAGATATTTACAGACTGTTGTTAGAAGAGCAGTGTATCAGCAGCCCTATCCCAACTAACTTTAGATGTGTTGCTGCCGTCAAATATTTTGTGAGAAAGTCAAAAGTTTCATTTTTAGCGTGTGATATGTCTTCCTTTGGTTCTATTTGTTTACATTGTACACAGTGTCCAAACCTTGTTGGAACTGGAGTTGTAGCTGGAAAATATGTTAAAAGTTAAAATGCAGTCCCAGAGAGTAATACACATCTATACAAAGACCACAGAGGCAACAGCGACCACTTTCAGAGCTGTAGCTGGACTTAAAGTAAGCGTGATGTGAACCTGCATCATCATTAAAGTAACAAAGCCATGAATACACCAGTTATTATAATAAAATCAAACAATCTTCAGTGGTCTGGAATGCTCCATTTTGTTTAATGGCCTCATTCGTCACATTTTATGTCAAAATAAATCAATTCAAGCAATAAGTTCATATTATTTGGTAATCAAACTATAAAATCTTGTTCAGACTTAATGTTTATTGGGCGGGCTACGCACCTGCTGAGCAGTACTGGTCCCACCCTGCGTCTCACGCTGAAAGCCCTCTGCAGGTAGTCGATGGCCTGAGGAAACAGCTTATCCTGAGGAGGGACACACACAGTAACGCTTGTCAGCTGAGAACCAAAACATCTGCAAGTCTGTGGGTGATGCCACAGGTGTCACAGCCAGATAGTAGAATTTGTACGTTCACAAAACTGCCAAAAAAAAAAAAGATCAATTAACTGATTAAGTAAATAAAGCCCAAGCATGTAAAGATGTCAGGTGTCTTCTCACCTTCACTAGTCTCCTCTTGTCTGCTGAGAGCCTGTAGAGAGAAGAAGAGAGTGCATCTGTTTTTAAGAGTTTAATCAAATCTAAGACAACAGCTTTAAAGTTGTTTTCTGGGAGCTGACCAAAAGGAATTAACTGATAAATATCTTGCTCTGGTGACAATTGTCCCGTATACCTTTTTAGAGCGTCAATACACTGTCCAGGTTCATGTAAGTGATGCAGTACTTACTGATCAACACTGCTGTCATAATTGATCTTTATCTTTAGCTGCAGGTCGTCAGGTGAGCTTCTCTTTGTCAGGCGTTCAGGCTTCAAGTACACGTGATGAACAACCTACAAGAAGCCAAGAGAAACAATAACAGTCCACAAATCTCCACAAGTAAATACCAGCTACGGTAGAGCGAGGTTGGAACTATTATATACAGGTAAATAAGTTTGTTAGATACATGTCCAGCATAGAGCAGAGGTGAGAGGCTTTATTTATCAACTGTGATATGCTTACTGTGTGTATTAATTAACAAATGTGTGTTAATAGAAAGTTTTTGGTTAAAGTTAAACTCTCCAAGACGGCGTTTTCATCCTAAAGAGACATTCTCATTACTTTATTTTCAGCTAACACACAGGGACTGACTGGGATTTGTTTCTATTTTATTTCAATCTCCTAAAACCCAAGCTTAGACTCTGTGTGCACTTTTAATTTCTCAAAGCTACATGGGATGTGTAGCATCTAATAAGTATAAAACCTAAACATTGTCTCTATACAGGAAGTAGTTTTTGAGATTTAAAAAAAAAAAATCCTCATATGGAGAAACAGGGTCTCTTTTGGTTAATGCCCCAAATTTGCGAATAAAAACTTTAGATAATGAGTAGATGTACATTTTTATTCTGAGGAAGCCTTCCTGGACTGAGAAACCATGGTTGAAGGCAACAATTAAAACTAATGCACTCTAAAATCACTGCCTTCAAAGTGTAAAAAGACCTAAAAGAGGCTGTGATCCAACAGTATCAGGCTAGCTGCGAGTTAGCCTGTTAGCTTGCTAGTGAACAACTAGTGTACAGAAACAGATTTTTATTGAAAGGAATGGGTGGTTGTCAAGCGACATTTTCAATAAAAAATGAGCTCAATAAAATGTATTTTCAAGTATAATACGTAACAATACCAAAAGGTAAGTTAATTATCAACCGCAACTCGATGGCTAGCTTAGCTCCTCCACTGTGAGATTATTGGATCAGCGAGGCTCACCTCGCTGGGAGACGGGACACGGTGTTTGCAGGAACCGTGACAGCTCGCTAGTGCAGCCAGGAGGGAGAGGATGAGGGCAGGGCCGAGGAGGAACCATGCAACGGACGGCTTGCCATCCCCGTTCAGCCTCGGCTCCATCCTCTGACTTGCCCGACGAGCGGGGCTTGGCAGCCCGAAGTCAACAGAACCACCGCCGGTCTCGGTCCGGTCCCCTTGGTGCTCGTTTCATTCATCGCTTTCCGGGTGAATTATAACATATTAGCATCCTGCAAAAATTATCGACGTTTCAGTTTTGTACGTCTTAGGTGAAGAAACAGCTGTGATGGCAGTAACGCCGGCTGGTTAATGCCTAAACGGACGACTGACAGCTGCGGCGGGTCCTGGTTTGTTGCTCGGTGTCAGCTGAGAGGAGAGCACCGGCGCTCCGAAGATCGTCTGTAAATGGGATGAGCCACTCAAACATAATACAAGAGTCCCAGTACTACGAAGATCGTCTGTTAACACAATGAGCTATTCACAGCTGGAGAAGACATGCATGTGTATTTTGTACTTCTCGTGTACGGTGTAACCCGCTGGATGGCGCAAAAATACAAAAGTTAACTCAAATCGGCCCTTTTACATTTAGAATGGAGTCCATGAGAATGCAAACTGAAAGAACTTTTTAGGTGTTTGTTGGGAAAAACATAAAAAGTTTGTAGATGATTCTTGCTTGTGACAGTATGCAGTTTGTCTTGGGTATCAGATTAGTCATTGTTGTCATGAAATCAGAAAACCTAGTTTAGAAAAGAGTATACAAAAGAGAACTTGTACATCTAAAGTGGGAGAATGTTTTAAGAATACTGTACTTTACTCTAAACTAAAATGTTTATTTGGAGTTACTCTCGTTAATCCACTTTTATTTCTTGTGGAAGGTTTGCAGTCTTTTTCTCTTCTTGTTTGTCTGATTCCCACGCTCTGTGACACAGACACTGTAACTTGGCTGATGAACATCAGAGAGACGAGGTAAATGTGATTAGTTTTGGAGGCTCCAGCTTAACTGAGACAATTTCTGATTGCTGTAAGTGACTAATCAAAAGCCATGTCTGATTACATTAGCTCGTCTGGTAGGGCACTTCAAATAACTTCAAATAACATCTGGCTGCTACACTTTAGACTGTGATATTCAACCACAGCATATGTTTCCAGGTGCTTTAGTACTACTGTTTGCATAGAGAAGTAGCAAAAAGCCTTGAAAAGTCAGTGGCTTTCATTACTTCCATATCATGACCTTATTACTTCGTAGAAATGCAGCCGAGAGGATCTCACACTGCGAGGCTAGTGCAGATGTAGGTTGTTTTTTCTAGGTATGTCTAGAAACGAGCTGAGTCAAACTGACTCCCTGAATCCATGGGAGCATTTTACATCCGGTTTCTGATGCCTTTTCACACAAGTTGACACTTTTAATGATAAATATAACTAGTTCAAAAAGTACAGTTAATAATAACTACTACATTTAGTCATTATAACTTAATGGGGTGTTGAAGGCTTTTAGGGAAAAATCAGTGCACTTGCATATTCAGCATCAGCCATAAGGTTAAAATCACAGGCAAGTAAAATGAGAAACACTGCTCATCTTGTAAAAATGCAATGTTCTGCTTGGGAAACATGCACCTTTCTATTCACATGGATGACTTTTTAGCAAACTAGTCACTCGTCTGCAGTAATTGTGTCCCTCAGCAGGACAGCAGAGAGCCTCTATACTCCTTATACACCAATCTAATGGCATCTGTGGGAAAGACCCCTCCAAGGTATCTATTGCTAAGTTCGACATTCATGACTCTCAAGGACATGTTTCTTTTTTGTCCACACCCTGGCTGGTCAGAGCTGTTTTTGGCGGCATGAGAAGGACTTACCCAGTATTAGGCCGGAGGTCATAATGTTACAGCTAATCTCCTGTGATTCCCTGACAATCCAGTAACATGCTTGGTTATATTTGTGCCGAAATCCGCTCTTTCATCGTAATAACTGGGCGTTTCTCCTCAGTTTTGTCTGTGTTGTGGTCCCTGACATTTTTCAGACCCTAAAGAGAAAATCAGTCCCGTCTACAAACCACAGGCACATTAAAACGCCTCCCAGCCCGCGTCCCAACCCAAAACTTAAATAGACATTGTTGTAAAGTTTTGGTGGTTTCAGCTCCTCTTTCATTTGTGTCTTCTCTGACGTTAAAGAGTCGAGTTTTGATTATTTGAAAAGAAAATAATGAACACAAGTATGTCAGAGGCTCCCACTTCACCCAAAAGGAGACGGTATTATGTTACTGAGCATGTGTTCATGTGTCACACATAAAAGGACTTAAACTGCATTTATGAATTAGAGCATTTCTCTCCTTAGATAATGAGATCCACACCAAGTACATGTAAGTTGGTTAAATATGCACCAAACAGCTGATGGTAATAGATATGGTCTTCATACAACTCTTAAGAAGTTGAGTTTATTTAAAAAAAAAAAGCTGACTTATTACTTCAAATCTAAAAACTCACATAATGGTTAGAAGAATGTGGAGGACAGAGAGATGTTTTATATTAGTTTTTGCAAATTTTCTGAGGTAAAACTTGAAACAGATCAAGAAGTAAAAGCAACATGTATCTTAGCTACATTCATTCAGTTCGTGTTCATAATGTGTGTTCCAGACTCATTTAAAGTTAATGTAACTTTTTCAAGCTGGAAAACAATTGTTTCATCACACCATAATTCCCTTAGGGATAAATTAAGTATTATTTCATATAATTTACTTTCATGAAAATAGGTGTTTCAGATTCTTTAACACATTGCATTCAATGACTGCGGGAAATCACCAACATCTGAATAAACAGTTTTTTACCAGGAGAGGCCATTAGTGGATGTTTGACTATCATCCTGAGGCACAGAAATCCGTTGTTGGGTCCATTCAGACCTCCATGATACATTTTATGCTAAATATGTCCCCAAGTAACCAAGCAGCAAAAAATGAACTAATTTATTATTTTAGTTTTTTTTTATATTAGTTTCTCAGTTGTTTTTAATGATGAACTGAACATATTTTGGTTTGAGACCGTTGTAAACTGTTAACAGGCTGTTTGATTTAAAAGTTTAACCATTTAATCACCCAAACAATCACACATGGCGTCAATTTTACCTTCTCAATGCAAAAGTTGTGAATTCATTTACACTTTGAACTTTGTTTGTTGTGACACTTACAATAAGGAAGTGTTGTAAGATTGTAAGTAAAAAGTTTGGCTTAAAAAAGATGTTTTGGGTTAATGTTTTAAAATACCAAAGAACTCCTACAAAACTGGAGCACTTACACCTTCAAACCATCCGTTTTGATGTTTGAGATGTTTCTTGATATTTTACAGAATGAAAACTTGTTTATGGAATGAAAATACAGACATGATACATATTTAAACTAAAAATTTCCCGGTTAATTAAGTTCATACAAACAAATAATAAAATAAACTTTCTAGAGAATCATTGTATTCAAAGGCAGTAGTCCGGAAATAGTTGTATCTGTTTCCATGGGTGCACGGCAAACATTTACTGCTAATGGCCAATACGGAATTTTACATTAGAAATGTAAAATTATTACAAAAACAGAACTTTTATTGTCTCCTTTATGACGATGAAATACAACGTAATGTGCTTCTGGCCTCACCTTTAAAAGCTGTGACTTCCAGTTCATTACTCCCTCATTTGAAATCCGGAGAAAATACTGCTGAAGGGCACCCAGAAACACATTTTCAGTACATTTACTGTTCATATTTCCAGCAGGCTTGTGAAACACAAAGAAGAATGTGTTGAAAACAGCCTGAAAAACAAATTAAAGAAACAGATTCAAGAGTCACTGATCATGTACCAAACAGATTTTATTGTCAAACAAAAGAAGATATTGATTTTCCATCACTTAGTGGTTTTCTACAATTTGTGTATTTTCTTTTCTGGATCCTTTCAGTTTTCAGTCATTTACAAATTGTACTTTGGATGACTTACTTTTCTAATTTTACATACAGGAAACAACAGAAACGTTGCATTTGATGATATGAAATTAATAGTTTATATAAATGAAGACGTTTCTAATAGGGGTTTTGGGACTGCAACTGAAAAAGTCACCCATAAGTCAGCGTGTGGAATAATAAAATCAGCTGTGTTGCTTTTTAAACATACACAAATGCTCTCCACAGGACAGGAGGGAGCTTGTTCTCTTGTTCAATCATACACAAAGGTTGTAGTAATTGATAAAATAATAGAAAAACAAAATGGAGACCAGCTCCGACGTAAGAATCATTCTCACACAGCAAACTGTCTATATGTGCACGTCTGCCAGCAGATCTATGACGGTTTCACGACCCTAAATGCTTCATTTCAGGCACAAAGTCAGCCATTGGTTTATTTCTGTCCTCACCAGGCGTCGGCTGGAAAATCCCGGGTTTACTGAAGAGCCATCATCAGAGCTTCTTCATGATCGTGTTGTCTTTCTGCTGTGTGGCGATGGCTGCACTCACGCTCCAGGAGATTTTTTTTTGACAATTATCATCTTTAAAGGAGAAAATCTTTCCAAACCAAGAATAAAACTTTGCAAGAAAAGAAAAAAATAGGAAAAAAACTTGAGTTTCCAAATCCAGCAGTTCCAGACGGACCGAGTCGGGTCTGTAAGATGTGGGCTCTGGTTGGGTTCAGGCCTCCGTTTTAGGCACCAAGCAGAACTACACTGCAGACTCATGTTGTCATGACATCCAGTTCTGATATTCTTGCCAACACATTGTAGTAAATTTGGTACACTCGGTGAGCTTGTAAAAAGCAGCTGCCCCACTGGCAACACTCCAAAGGCAACAGCAGAAGAAAGTCAGCAAAGTCACATCCTGATCCGACTACTTCTTCCTCATATTCATCATCAGAAGCGTCAGCAGAAGCTTTTACAGAGGCCATAATATTATAAGAGTTATACATGAAGATATATGGCCAAGTTAAATTACACCGTACACACAAAATATATCGACTATAAGGGGATAATCAAATTTCAACAAATTCAAACTGGCATGTAATTTGTTCAAACAACGTGTTTTGAAAAAGCGACTTATAGTTCTTGTCCATCCTGTGAAACTGCAGCACAGTGAATCAGAGGGTTTGTTAGAACCAGAACCATTTGGCAAATCTGTCATAAAGGCCACTTGGTAGAGGATGGACACTTGGGAGGAATTAGCAGGCGATTGGATGAAACATGTTTGCCAGCGTCTGTCAGAGGAGATCTCCAACAAATCTGTTCAGCGAGGCACTACAAGCAGAGCCAATCAGTGAACAGGAGCCATAGTTGTTGACTTTTGTCACACTCAAAGCCCGTCGCAACCACTATCAGACGATGACAGGTGTGAGCTCTCGTGTTTTGACCAAAACTGGATAGATTGAAGCCTGGAAAGATGGATTCTCTTGGGATTGGGATCTTGTACATCCCAACAATCCTGCCTCGAAGGTAAACATAGTGGACCAGCTTGCCAATATGACCAAGAATCTTTTATTCATTATTTAATTTTAATGTTGACTTCTCAGCACCTGATGTCTGGAGCTCAGGAGACACCAGTGTTCAGTCTCTTTGGAGCCTTCCTGATAATTGGTTTCAGGTCCTTTTTATCCGTGTATTTCCTGTCCTTTGAGGCTGATCTAGACTTCATCTCCTCTCAGACTGAGCCTGTGCCAGGACTGGTAGTCTGGTATTCACCCTCTCGACAAACGGGGGCCAATCATGTGTCCAAAATGTTACACTTCATATGCAAACAGAAGGTGTACAGATCTTTTTCTTTTTTCTTGTCTTTTTTTTTTTACCCCTGCGGGTGATTTTTACTTCTCTATAAGGCAAAAATTAAATTAACTGCAACTACAATTGATTGATTGGCTGTTTTAGTCTCTTATCAGTCTCCTCTGTATCAGTAACTGCTGGTGGAAAAACAAAAGGTTTCCCAGACGGTGTGAACACAGCCAACAGCAGAATGAGGGGACACAAGAAGCATTGGAACCAGACTGAAGTAAAGAATCATGGCGTACTTCTGCGGTCTCTTCCTTTCAGCTTGGATGGAGGGTGAGATGGAGAATGGAGAGGAGAAGGAGTGACTGTGGTTATCATCTGGGGTGTCTGAGAGTTTTTTATTTCATTACTCCTGCCTTCCTACCTCCTCCCCCTCCTCCCCCAGTTCCAGCTCCTCGTCGCCCTGCTGCAGGGTGTTGAAGCGCTCCACTACGCAGTGAGCCGTCAGCCGGGCTTCAGGGTCGTGATCCCAACACTCAGTGATGGTGGAACAGAATATGTTCATACCCTGCAGGACAGAGACGAATATTCAGCAGGGCAACATGTCCACAAACAGAACCCTGTGTGGCGTTTAAAGTGCTCAGTGTTACAGGGATAGTTGTATGCAACACAAGCATGGACAGGTACAGTCACAAGCGCCCCCATTTTCCTTTATAGGACCAAGAGAGGCCCATAACCAGACAGACATGTTGTTTCTCTTTATTTTGGGTTAGTTTTCTGTCTTCTTGTAGTTGTGTTGTATTTTAGACGTCATTTTGTGAGTTTCTTTGGGATAATTTGTGTTTCTTTGAATCACTTTGAACCATATTTGTCGTAGATTTGTGTCTCTTTGCAGCTATTTAGGGTCCTTGCTGTTATTACTTGTATTACTTTGTATTTTTTCGTCTTGTATGTCCATTTGGTTATTTTGTGGGCACGTGTCTTCGGGTACATTTAGTCTCTCTTTGAAGAACTTTTGTCCTTATTTTGTATGTTTGTTATAGATCTTTTTTGTCTCCTTGTGGTCATATTGTGTCTTAATCATATTTTAATTACTGATTTTATTAGATTTTATCTATTGTTCTTATCTTTCTTTTTTGTTTCATGCTTTTTATTTCTACTGTTTTAATGTATCTGTAAAGCACTTTGAATAGCCTTGTTGTTGAATTGTGCTATACAAATAAACTTGCCTTGCCTTACCTATTGAGGTAGGGTTGTGCACCTCTGTATTCATGTTCTCTTTGTGTCATTTATATCTCTTTGTTTCTCATCTGTTTGTTGTAGATTTGTGTCTCTTTTACTTTGCATCTTTTGGGCTATCTTGCGTCTGATTTTGTTTGTTTTTTTGTTTCAAAAGTTGTTTTTGTATCTCTTTCTTTTCCGTGAGAATTTTGAGCTCTTTTTACGAGTCTCAGCGATTGATTTTTGTGCCCATTTGTAGAAACTTTTTGTCTCTTTGTGGTTATTTTGAGCCATTTTGTGGCATTTGTGAGTCTTTGAGGTAATTTTGTATCTCTTAATAGTACCTCTTTAGGAATTCTAAAGATATTTTCTTTCTCTGGGGTTAAATTGTGACTCATTGTGTTTGTTTTGTCTCATTGTGTTAGATTTGTTTATGGGATTTCGTATGGCGTTATTTGGTAGTTTATTTGAGGTTATTATATGTCTCTCTGTGGCTTTTCTTTGTCCGTGTGATAATTTTACCCCTCTCTTTGGTTATCAAGTTTCTCTTTGTGATTTTATTGTCTTTTGTATAATTCTGTGTTACTTCATATCACTTTTTGCCAATAGGTTTAAGAGGCCCCCAAAGATGAGTAAAAGTTGCCTGGGTGCGAGTCAGTCAAATTCTTTTTCCTTCAGACTGTATCTGACCTGGTGCTGCGTCCACGTCGGGGGGATGTCCGGCCGTCCTCGGTCCCTCAGCACCAAGTCTCTCATGCTGTCCACGCATGGCTGCTCACAAACCTTGGAGCCAAACGCCGGCTCGTAGCTCTTCACCTCTGCACCAGCACAGACATTTATCTGTAAACCTTGTCAACAATGGTAACTTTGTCACCCATAACACATTATATAGATGGTCTGCTTCTTTTCTTTTTTAGAACAGCATGCACAGTGATGCATCTTGCTCCACAGGCAGCAGGTCTGTTTAATCGTCATTATCTAACTTACACCTCTTTCAAGACACGAATGCTGATCGAGTTTGTTGGCCTTAATGTGAACTTTAAAGTGGACTAAAGGAAGGTCTGTTCTTTATAAGATTAACATTTTGCTTACTCTCTCCTCATACACAGAAACAAAAAAACTCCTTGCCTCCAATGACATCACAGCGGGAGGCCATCTCCCACAGGACCAGAGCCACGGAGTAAACATCCATCTGCTTAAAGGCCTCCAGGTCCTCCAGGTTCACCCTGGACTCGAGTACCTCAGGAGCCATGTAGCGAGCTGTTCCCACCTGGACAGGATGATCAAGTGGAGTCAAACAAATGAAGATGGGTGTCAATGTCTGTGACATCACATGAGTGAAGAATCTGTTTTCATATGGGGTATTTGGACCACATGAACTATTTCTCAGCTCTTATAACTGCTGTGTTTGGACCTGGAAATGATAGTCATTCATACAGCTCTCCTTATTAGGTCATTTTTAGTTCCTATCTTGGAATAGGTGCCCTCTTAGCATGAAGGGAACCATCTGTAAAATGACTGCGGGGTTATTTCTACAAGGGATATAACTTTAGTTATTCCAGTGTTCAGTTTAGTTATTCAGAAGTGTGAATGCAAAAAGAGAAAAAGCCTTCAAAGCCCACAAGTTCTACTGGGAACACCCCAGTTCCCAGCCACTAGAGTTATTTAGTCCCAAAATGTTAATGTGTTTGATGTGTAAAAAGAGGGTGGCCTGAGAGACTTTGAACAGGGATGAAGCGTCCAGGTCAGCAAGAATGATATGATTTCAGATGCCACAAGGAACCTGTAGAGTTTTGCTGCATGTAATGGAGCAACAGCATATCAGGCAGGAGGCCATTTTGTTAGATTAGTGTATCTAACAAAAAACTTAATCTGCATGGCTTACCTGTCCGCTGTTGGCGTAGTCATCGACTGTAAGGGAGAGGTCCAGCCTTAATGCCAGGCCAAAGTCACACAGTGCACACTCTTTCCTGTTCTTTACCACAATGTTACTGCTCTTAAGGTCCCGATGAGCTACTGGCACCTATAGCAACACAAGCAACCGGTCACAAGTCCAAAAAAGCATTCATTATATTTGTTAATAAAACCACTGCAGCATTGCTATAAATGTAAAGCTCACACTAACAGGCAAATAACACTAAACTAACAGCATTGAGGCTCAGTTATACCATTACTTAAACTGGGAAAATTTCCTAACAAAAATTAGATGATATGAATGGATTCAATCGATACATTTTCAATTCAGCTTCAGTGAACTCTGAGTGAACAATGAGCTGTTGTGTCGAAGGGGACAACTGAACTGTTAGCTCCGGATGCAGTTTCAGAAAGCTACCAGGATGAATGTTGATGTAATTTGAGTTCAGAGGACTGCTCGTAATTTTCAGACAGGAATGCACTTTTCTACTCTCACATGCACACACACACATCAGTTATGAGTGTGGATACTGGAATCAAGCCACAGTAAAGACACTAAACTGTTTTTGTGGCTTTGTTAGAGACATAACTGCAACTCCCTAAAGACTGACCAATAACTTGTTATTTTTATGGAAACTAGAATCATTAATTAGACACTCAAAGCTTGATTTATTTTTCTCTAGAATTTGATAGATTTTGAATATGTTTTCCTTACTTCTGTAACAGATAATGGAATAACTATTTTTCCATTTTCATCATCAGCATAAATGAATTTCAAGAGATCGTAGGCTGAATTTACCTTTGACACCCCACTGGGTGTTGTGTCACTGTGGAGGTGAGCTACCCCTTTAGCAATGCTACATGCCATGGAAACAAGTTCCTCCCAGCTCAGTATGTTGGCTGTGAGGAAGTCCTGCAGATTTCCAAGGCTGTAATAGGCAAGAACCAGCCAGTAGGTCTGAGGGGCGCGGCCTGGCGGCCCTCTTTCGTCAGCTGCCAGAAACTGAACCACGTTGTCATGTTGTAATGTTGGGTCAGAGAAGATGGAGCACTCGTTTCTCCATGAGGCATACTCCACAGCTGGAAAAACCTTCACTGCCACAGTTTCATAACTGTTAGCGCCTCCTTTTTCGCCCTTCCACACTTCAGCAAAACGCCCCTTCCCCACCAACACCTCCAGCTTGATGGGCAGCAGTTCAGCCAGCTGGCCCTGCCAGTCTGTTTTCTCACTGATGGTGTCGTTGTTAAGGGATGACATCTTGGCATTAAACTCCTCCTGCGCAGCTCCAGGACCAATCCCACGTCCTCCTCCACCCTCACCCCGACGACCTGGTCCCCCACATGGCAGTTCCAAAGCCTGGTAGAGCTTCGGCCTGTGCTGAGTTGGCCAGTCAGGGCGCGCATGAGGGCCTGGTTTGTCAGGGTGGCGTATACGGTAGAAGTAGAAGGCAGCGGTGGCGACTATGGCCACAAGGACAGGAGGCACCAAACTGACCACCACGACCGGGATCACATCCTTACTCTGCAGCCTCAAGAAACCTACAGGAACCAAAGGAATGAAATATGTATCCATCAGTTAGACCAGTACAACTCAAATGTCCCATCTATTTTTTGTTTATTCATCCTTCCAGATATAGATGCTTCCCGTCCTTTTACATCTACCAGTCAGCCGCACATTGAACAGCACAGTCATCATCATCATCATCATTACACTCATTCCCTGACTTGTTTCATTCAGCCCAAACTCCCTCTACACTTTGCTCACCATTGGCTCCCTTGTCAAAGATGAGTTTGTCATTACATTCATGTTCGCCCTGGCAGCCACAAACCATCATGGCTCCATCCTCTGCCGGCTGTGAGACCATGTGACACTCCCTGGAGGTGAAGTTCAGGAGCAAGCCGGGATCTACGCCGTCCAGCGGCAGAGCTGGATGGTGACACATCGTCTGCACTGTCATTGTGTCGTTGGTCTTCCTCCTGGAGGGGAGGACAATAACATCACCTGATGAAGTTCAGCACATGGAATATTTCTGTTTTAATGAAGCTTATTAGCTCATAAAATGCCACCAATAAAATAGCATCCATGACACCCTCGTGGACCTTGGTTACATGTAAACACAACATGTTATTCCTAGTTACCTTAAAGGGATAGTTCGCCTCTTTTGACATGAAGCTGTATGACATCCCATATTAGCAACATCATTTATGAACATCTTCTTACCCCCTGTTGCGTCCTGTGAGCAGATTTCCAGCCTCGTTTTGGCGTTGATGAAGGTAGTCCGGCTAGTTGGCTGGGGTTGCAAAAATAAAGCGTTTTGCTTCTCAAAACAATATGTGTTCAAAAGAGTAATACATTTGAATCACAAAATCGTTCATCCAGAAAAAGTCAGACCTCACAATCGCTTGGCGCTATTTTTTGCCTCCCTTCATATCAGTGCGTTAAGCCACCTAGCGATAGCGGCACCTGTTACGGTCTTTACTGCTCGGAAGCAGAGGACTGCTCGGTCTGCACTTCGGTCTGCACAGTTTACACAGCAGGCAGTGATACGAAGGGAGAGAGAAATAGAGCCAAGCGATGTGAGGTCTGACTTTTTCTGGCTAACGATTTTGTGATGCAAATATATTACTCTTTTGAACGCATATTGTTTTGAGAAGCAACACGCTTTATTTTCGCGACCCCAGCCGGACTACCTTCATCAACACCAAAACGAGGCTGGACCTCGGCTCACAGGACGCAGCAGGGGGTAAGAAAATGTTCATAAATGATATTGCTAATATGGGATGTCACACAGCTTCTTGTCAAAAGAGGCAAACTATCCCTTTAAGGCAGTAACTTTGTTAAGGTTCGAAAAAAATTATGATTGTGGCTAAAATATTTTCGTTTAACAGAGCAACTTCTAGAAATCCCACACAGCTGTTCTCACAACCACTAGAGGTCAAATGTAAGCATAATTCATATCAGCCTGCATGGACAAACAACCCATGGGGATTTATTTGAGCGTAGCACAGTCTCATAGAAGTTCAGATCATTTTTCTATGACAAAATGTGTTATTGCTTACCAACACAAAATAGTCCATGTAAAACACACTGGATACATACTAAAACAATACAAACACTGTCAGAAAATTATAGAACAATTGACATTGTATAATAGACATATGCCACATATATTAACATTGTCAGGTGCTTTCATATCTTCAGCTGGCACTAACAGATCCTGATCAAATAAGCACATCTTTGTGTTGCGTTTGATTGATAGCGGTTAGCATTTGGAAACACCAACTCTCCTACTACAACAGTGACATTAAGACATCCAGTGGCTTGGAAAACGAGACAAACTCTCTGATCTGTTGTTGTTTCTGTGAAGATAAGCTGCACACCCCCCACCGTGGTCCTCTACAGAAATTCAGATCACATTAGAGGGAGGGTCAAACATATACTGAGATGTTGAAAGTGATGTAATCGCTTAAAATATCTCCTTCAGGGTCTCTGGCAGTGGAAAATCAAACCAGTTCTTATCTAGAACCAACTTAGAACTGGCTTTAGCACCCGTCCTGAACCAGTGCTGGAACCACTTTGGTCAAACAGGTAATTGTGATGTGTGTCCCTGCACCAGTGGTGTTGTGTAACCTCATGAAGTGCAGCACATACAAATACTGTGTCTCTGACTGGGATTTCTGCAGGCTGTCTTGAATAAACTATTGCTTTCCTCTACTTTCTCCTGTCAGTTCCTTCTTATCTCTGGTTTCCTGCAGAAAGCTGGGAGGGTCGGGCTGGCTGATGTGAACAGGAAATGAGAGGGGTGCAGTGAGGGGGATCCAAGCACAGGACTATTATCCAAACAAAAGTACCAATCAGCAGAAACTTTCCAGTCATGAAGAAAGTGATAGCAGTGGACTGGTGCGAAGACTTGATGTTCCAGATGTTCTTTAGAAAATGTAAAAAAAAAATTAAAATGAATGGACGCAAACATGAAAAAAGCTAAGCTTTGGTTTTTATCTTCTTCTTCTTTTTTGTCCTTCTGAGAGAAATCCTGTCAGGACGTTTCATAATGCTGATGAACAGCATACTGAGGTAGCTCAGCTGTACTATTCCAGACTCTGCTGGTTCATGGGTTTGTGCTGAGGAATAACAATGAGGGCAGCAAGTTTTTGAAGTGTTTCTCATTTTTGATGAGACGGTAGGTATATGGATTATAATGCCTAGAAACACAAAACAACCACACACACAAGTCTAAAGAGACAGAAAGTGACACAAACTGATAACATAGAAATGCAAAATAACGACAAAAGAGGCAATGTGACCACAAATAGTCTGAAAAACACCACAAAAGACATAAATTACTCCCAGGAGACACAAAATTAACACAAAGAATAAGAAAACAACTACAAAATGACGCAAAATAACTAGAAAGAGAAATTAGATTATCACAAAGACAACTGAGGGGACGCAAACTGAACACATAGATGCCGAAAAGCTATTAAGAAAGCCTTGGTGGTCACAAAGTCATCTCTGTGCTGATTGAATTAAGTTGAAAACTTTCTAAGCATTGTTAAATCGGACAGAATTAGGCCCCAAAGAGCTGCTACAGCAAAGAGGTTAAAAAGATCATTTCATCACTGAATGTAATGTAAAATATTAACAGCCTCACCATATAGCGATGCAGATCTCCTCTGTCACGATGCAGAAGGAGGACAGGGTGCAGTTACTGAAGCAGACACTGTCTTTGCACACTGGACTGGAACCCTCACACCACTTACACAGGTTGAATCTCAGGTGGCTGAAAGACTGGACTACAACCGGAAGACCTGGAGGATAAGAGGCAGAGGTGGTAGAGAGGTTAACAACTTAAAACTGCTCCTGGGAAGACGTGACAAACAATTCAAAGTGAAATCACACTGGAATTATGGCTTAAGTTAGAGAAGAGGCACAAGATCCATTGAAGGGGGACATATGGAGAGGGGTTTATTTTCTTTTTCTATTCTTAATATTGTAAGACTTTGTAACATTTACTGATATTTAATGATCAGGTTGGAGAAAACAACCATCTAATATGCCTTCCATCCACTGTGGCAGGTTAATTACCTGTCAGGAGAAATCAAGCAACTTTTTCATCACTCATCATCGATTTCCAACCTTTGAAAAGCCACATCAGTATTTCTTCTTGTTCTCTTCCTTCACCTATCCTGAATTTGCTTCACCTCTTCATGTTTTTCTTCTTTAGAAAGGTCGGTTCACTGGTTTTTGTCTGTTCTTGCACCATGAAATGAGAATGAGCCTCCATTTCTAAAATTTTTACCCACAAACTAGTTGGGTTTCCATTCATTAGTGAAGTAGATCTCAAGTGATCTTTTGAAATACAGTACCACAAAAAAGAAATGTAAATTAGACACTTTTCCATTGATTTGTTTGAAGTAAAGAAACTTGGCTGTGTAGTGTTGAAAGAGGATGGTGACACAAGCTACGTTGCTCGTGGCTGCAGCTCAGTGAGCAGTCGAACTTATTGGAAACAAACTTCAAAGAGAAAAAGAACAACAACAACTGTAGTGGACATCGACAAAAGGTAAATGGAGACAGCTCTTCTTCTGGAATGAGTTTATTCTCTGGGAAGAACTGGAATATTATATCATATTTGGGAAGATGCCAGTCTGTTCTTTATTGTTTGCTGGCTCAGACGGGAAGCAGCTGGTGAGTCACGTCATTTTGGTCTTTGCCAGGTCAGAAGCAAATCGTAAGTGTTCATGTTTAACTGCTTCCATTTCGCTCTTCTTATTTACATCTCTAAACGAGAGTCAAAAACAACAGAGGAAACGTAATTAGTTCTCCTCTTGTAAGTGCCTTTTATGGCCTTTATGTCCTCCAATGTAAAATGACCTGCCATTTTTGATAAAATGATCTTTTCTCTTTCTCATAGATCTTTGTTATTGCTGCACACTGTAACTTTGAATCATTTATCTCCCCTTTTTATTCAAAATTTCATTGAATACAAAAGCATTAGAGCAGCACATAGCATAGAAGCTAGAACTCAATTCTCCTATTATATATGGGGGGGGCTGAACCTTTTCTGGGGTTAAACCTGGAAAATAAGATAACTTTACATTATATTTAACGGTTTTTAACAGTAAAGCTTTAGGTCTTTATTGACTTAGATATGTGTAAATAATGGTGAAGTTTGGACAGATCTAGAATGAGATCTGAGAATGAGAATGAGAAAGTGTGTCTGAACACTTGACTGCTACTGCATACATATATATTCATAAATGGCATAGTTAAGGCAACAGTCGTCATATTAAGCTCAGTTCATGTGTATGCACTCGCAGTGTAACATTCAATATGTCCCACGGTATCTGCTCTGCCATGTACAGCATCACAAGGAGCAGGATATGGGTGTGTCCCTTTGAAGGACATTAGCCAAACATTTAGCATTCAGCCTCTCAAAATAAATAAGATGTAGTTGAACCAAAAACCTGCAGAGTTATGTCAGCATCAATATGCAATATGTTTGCATCTGGGTGTGCGTGTGTGTTTTTCTGTCACGTCGTTATCACACCCAGAAGACACACACAAAAAAAGGAAAGATTGTACAAATGTTGTTTTGTTCACTTCTACATTTAAATAAACAATTTGTTTTTTTCTTATTAATCATCATTCAACGTTCAATGCAAAAAGCACAATTATTAGGTCTCATTCTGTATAAAAGTGTCATAAAGTGTGGAAAACAACAGGTCCTTTTAAAGATATAGATAAACCCTCACAAAGAGACATTCTAGCACTGAAATGCAGCTTGTGTAAAGATGCAAGCAGTTACACACTCTAACTGAGCCATTCTGTATGATTATTATGTTTACTTTATACACAGATATGCATTTTACACAAACACATAAGACTTCATTAACTGTCTCTCTCACGCAGCAGAAGCTGTTCCAGATGCTTCTTTCAAAATCAGCTGAAGACAAAAGACGAAGAAAACTGAAAAAGCTCGTTGTAATTGGATTCAGCAGCATGGCTAACTCTACGTGTCTCTGTGAGTGTACATGTACATGTACATCTATCTTAGTGAGGGCCAATGTGTGGTTTACTGAGAATAAGGGCATTTGTGGAAAGTGAGGACATTTTGGTGGTTGGTAGATTTACAAAAAACACTAATACTGACATACAATGATGATGATACAGTTTGTATCATCATTTTTACAGATGTAGTTTTGGCGCTAAATTAGTTTAAAGAAAAACTAAATATTTTAATGATTTATGGCTGGTAAAATTGGTAAAATTAGATTGCATTAGTTAAGTGTTCATAATACAAAACAAAGTGTAGATCTGATCAAATTGCTTTACCTTTTTTTGGATTCTTTTTCTAGAAGCAGGTCTCCATACCTGGTTTCTTCTTTCTCTTGAGAGATCTGACAATGGTTGTGTTTAGTTTCAATTAAGTGTTGTATTACTTTCACTCTTGTCCTCTGTTCCTTTATTTTACTGTGACAGTGGCTACCCAATGTGAGCTCTATGTGCTCAGATTTGAATTGCCCAAATTAACTGACTGTCTGCTCCTCCTTCCATTAACCTTAAACCAAAGTTTGCACGTAGGCTACAACTCATTTTGGTTAGTCTTTCATATGCAGTAATGACCAGTGTAAATGCAAAACAAGCTTCCCAAGAATTGGGAAACAAAAGATAGCCGGATCAGTGCCAAAGATCTAAAAGTCAGGCTAAATATCTGAATCTCGCTGAAACTCTCCTTCTTAAAGGTGCACCCTAACAACAACAAACGATAAGCAAGAAAAAGATATAGCTGTGGTAGCATCATGTTAAAGTAAAAAAATAATAAATAATAAAAAAAATAAAAAAAAAACAATGTAAGCTTATGAATGAGGAAGTTAACATAAGCAAAACAAATCCACCTAAAGAATTAATTACAAGAATGCACAAAATACTAACATTAGCTTAAAAAAGGAACATTAGCATAAAAAATATTCATATGTTAGCATGTTAGTATAGATAAATATACATATATTTAACAGTTAATAAGAAATATTAACTGTTACACACAGTAAGAAATATTAACTGTTAAAAATTACCATTAAAATTATTAACATTAGCACACAATGTGAACACGAGCATATAAAAAGATTAATGCTGGCTTACGAAGTTAAAGTAGCAAACGTAAAGACAATAGTTAGCATAAAAGTTTTAGCGTTAGCATAAAAAGATAATGTTATCTTATCTTAAAATAAGGACTAACATTTGAAAATAAGAAATGAACAATACAAGTGTAAGAAGTTCAAAAACTTGAAAAAGGTCAAGCTTTCACATGGTTTTCCATAAGGAATTAAATTAAATTCACTCCAGAAAATTGGAGAAGTTCAATGAAAATGTCATACTTTTAGTCCTAATATTTAAGCAGATAAATATTGATACAGTGTAACAATGATACCCAGCACTAGCTTGTAAAAAATGGTTAAAAGTAGTTGTTTTCAACAGTAACAGCACAAAAGTATTTCTACACTATAGTAATTACAATCAATGACACTGATTGACTTTAAAGCTAACACTCTTATTCAACTACTCTTAAAATTAGAATGCTATTTTATCAAAAAAAGTATTTTAATGTGAACACTGTTAACATCTCTTCAACTTCTGAGGTCAGAACCAAGTTAAAGTTCAGGTTAGGGTTGATGGCCTGGATTATCTCAGTGAATGTCCTCACAAAGACATAAGCACAAACGTGTGTGTGTGTGTGTGTTCCACAAGGAATAAATTGAATCCAGAAGTTAGCAGCATTCAGAGCCAAGTTAGCATCCAACTCTCCGCCCTCTAAGGCTCATGGGAAATCTGTGCACTACACGTTGCTCAGAGGACAACCTCCCTATCACAACCGCTGTTTTTTTTTTCACACAAACACACAACAGCTTGCACAGCTATCCTTATTAGGACACTCATCGAGGACAGCTTAACCTTAACCCCAAAGTTAATCATATGCGGTTCACTCGCTGGTCAAACCTCATTTCACATGTTACCCCTAATCAGCACCACAGACCTAATGTTGGTGTCAAACTTAAAAGTAAAGCTGACTTTCTCTTAAAGGCATATTGTGAAATAAGTTAAACCTTTTTTTTCTTTATCAACAGAAGAGGTGTTTTCCTCGTCATTCCTTCACTCAGTTCACTTCGGTTTATTTATAAAGCTCAAATTCACAACAAAAGTAATCTCAGGGGACTATATAAGGAAAATAAACCAGTTTAATTTTAAATTCATGTGATGTCATCATTTTGCCCACGCACAATAACAAGTACTTTCAACGTATTGCCAGGTTCAACATTTTTGTGTCTAAATTTTAACCCTACAATCTCAGACACTCTAAATAAATTGTATTTTGTTTCCTTCCTGTGGTCCAAAGCTTTTCGGGAACTCGTTCAGCCTGTCGGAGAAGCACAAAGGGCCTTTTTTTTTTTTTTTTTTTTTTTTTCATCCCTGCCACTGATTGGTTGTTTCATATACGTGCATGATTGTACTGTGCAAAACCTTCATGTGGTGTTATTTTTATCCTCAAATGTATATTTTGACACGTTTCATGTGTTTTTATACCAGCTGTTTAGGGATAAAAATGATCCTGAAAATAAAATGTACAAACACAGACACACATTTTCTTTCAGTGCCAGTCTCTGTCTTCTCCACTGTCTTAAACACTGCCAAGAAGCCTCAGTGTTTGCTACTATTCATAAGATGCTTCAGATACACTTGCTCTTTGTTAGATGTGAGATAATGGTCTGCTTTTATAGAAGAGTTGTACATTGATGACTGTAATAGAAAGCGTATTTACTCAAGTACAGCAGTGTGATCAATGGGACATTCAGAGGGCTCGTCTCACTCTCTCTGAACCATTTCCGTCCCAATAGAGGCCCTTTCAAAGAGCATCAACTTGTCTCGTTAAATAGTAAGTCATTACATTTTCCACAGAAGTACTTATGGTGCCATTAGTTTAATTTACTTTGTTTGATCGATTAGCTCCACCCTTAAGTCCAGTATACGCTCACTTGTGACTCAAAAACAACCGAAGTGGTGGCAGCCAAATGCAGAAGGCCTAAAAATGTTAACAAACCAATGGGTGATGTCATGAAGCCTATGTACAACATGCTTCCCTGAACCTGGGTTTCATTTTCATGTCATTGTGTTGAAAAGGTTTGGCCACAGACAAACATACAATCACCAAAACTATGTTTGCGGTGGTTCACACCAGTGTAGGTGTCCACCATACCACCATCTTATCCCAAAAGAAATGCTCACACAGCCCAGCTGTAGAGGCTTGTAATAAAATAGTTCAAATAAGATCCAATTCAACCAACAGGGTGTAAATACTAAAACACATGTAATAATCTAATTGTAGAGTATTGCAGCCACAAATTATCTGCATTAATTACTATTTATGTTGTTATGAGTACAATTAAAAGTACATTTTACTTAAGTGTCGATTAAAATTCTTCTTATATCAGAACTACATCAGTGCCGTATGTGAAGTAAATGGTCTATATACTTCTCCCAACCCCATGCTGTTTTTCTCTTTAGCACAAGACATTCAGACAACATCACAAAAAGTCATAAAAATGACTTTGGCATGTCTGATTTGAAAGTTCAATTCAGGCCAGAACATAAACGCTTTGGAAGTTGCTGCCTCTGGTAGCATCAGCAACGCGGAGAAGCGATAAAAAAAAAGAACAACATTCTACTCAAATTAGATTTATTTCTATGCAGCGGCAGTAAATTGAACCACAGTCTGTTCTCATTTAGTAATTTCGGGTAATACTGAGAAGACATGAGAATCCTAATTGGGGAATCAGCTGCACGAATATGCAGCAGTGGAGCTGAACAACTTAAAGATAAAGGAGATAACTCCAGATTCATTTGTGACAGAAAACTCTGCAGCTAGTCTTGTTAATTACTCAAAAATCCTTTGCTTATGGAGGCGCATATGTGGGGGAAAACCACACCCAGAAATTGTCAGTAACATACATCATTGTACCCGAAAACAAAGTTGGTGCAAATAACTTTTTTTAAATCAGAAGTATTGTAGAAGAGGAATTGTCAGGTCATAACACCTCTTCAAAAGTCTGATCAGGATTCTGTTTGGACTCTATCAGCCACTGTGGAGACTGGAAAAAAACAAAAGTAGAGTGCCTGTAAAATGAATATAAAGTCAACAGAACAGCTCCAACACAAATGCAGCTGAATTTTCATGACTCAAATTCAGAAATCTGATAAAGTTAGAAAGATGGTAAGAAATCAGCCTGAACTGGCACTTAAACTACAAAAAGCAGCAAACTGTGTTCCTGTAGTGCTTATAGTAGCAGTTTTAAAAAGCTGATAACTCTGGAGATTACTTTCTAACTCCGTGAATCTGCACACTTTCACAAAGCTTTAGTTTGATCTAATCCAAACCAGGAAAACGTGTCTTCAGAGCTGGTTTTCATCTTGTTGTCTTGCTCCTTAAAGATCAGCATATTTTTCCAAAACAAAGCAACCCCCCTCTCCATCCATCCCCTCTAATCGGCCCTCCAAACAACTCCGAGGCAAAGAGAGAAAAAGCCCGCAGCGGGCAGCACTCACAGGCTGTGAGGAGGACGAGGATCCCGGTCCAAAACCTCCGACACCGAGCCATCATCTGCGGGCGATGTCGGCCGGAGAAACACACGGGCGCTCGGTCAGTCGATGTGTCGTTGTGTCCGTATATTCCACCCCGGTGTCAGCGCGGAGCCTCTCATGTATGCAGGGGGAGAAGTCCAGATGTTTTTCATCCAGATGTGGTTTCGCCCCGCCTCCCGCTGCTGCCTCCGTTTCTGTCTCGCTTCTCCACATGTGACACGCAGCCGGCGGAGCCAGTACTCACATCTGTAGCGAGCCAGCACCGCAGTGTCGGATCATTCTGTTACAAAATGCTGATTTTAAAAGTTTGCTGAGCAACAAATGTCTAGACAGAGATGCTTTATGACTTTTCGATTTTTTTTAGATTCTCGCCTAAACAGTTTCACAGACAGAAAACAGCAGTTTTTCAAGAGTTTCACACGTGTTTTTATTTCTAGATTTCAGTTTTACGCTCAAATTGTCCGTTTAAGCTTCTGATATAACGACTTATGTCCTTATTCACAAAAAGAGATGGCAATCTTATTTACATTTACATAAGACATCAAACAAGTTCAAATGAAAACACATCATTTCTGAAGCTGGTTTGCAGTTTATTATTCTCTAAAACTCATTATTACTTCATTTTTTAACACATTTAAAAAAAGAAGTTTGGTGTGTGACCCTTTCTCATCCCATGATTTTTTTATTTATTTTTGATCATATAATTTTCAGCCTTTTATTAGTTCATCAAGAATTGCTGTGAATTTGAGACAGTTTCACAGTATGTATATTGTAGCCGGGTTAAAGGCCGAATAAAGTGATTATAAAACCAGAAAGGGGAACACAGAATTATTTTCCATAAAAAGAAGTGAATCTGGCACAGAGTATGGGCACTAACAGGTTTCTTTCAGCTCATTAGTCAGGTTATACTAAAACCTTGGTGATGTGAGGGATCAGTGACTTTCAGCCAAAACCCATCCTGACATTAAACATTTCTATTTCATAAACTTAATTTCCGACTGGCTGTTTGATCACAGCAAAGTGCCTGAATATTAAAAATGCTTTATTATTAACTCCAGTCAACTCCTTTAGAGTCACATTTGAAATCTCTGAATTCTCTGTACAAATCTAAGGCAACCTGTTTCTCTGAACCCTCCTGAGATATCAGCTTCCCTGGATGTACCAGCAGTCTTAAATGCATCAAAAGTAATACTTTAACACTTTAATTTAAAGATATCTTTGTAAACTTGTTTTTGGAAAAGTGTCATGATGAGGAAACAGCTTTCATTCTGATAGAATCAGTTCGTTGAACATGAGGAAATCTTATATTTTCATATAATTTGGAAAAAAAGAAGATTGAAAGCAACAAGAAGAGGGTTTTTATTCAGCTTAAACTGATCCCAGAGGAAGAAGAAGAAGAAAGTCTTTACTTTGATAGACCAAAACCAACAAAGAATGCTCTCATTTTAATTATACTGGTCTCAAGAGGAAGCAGAAGAATTTGATTCTGATAGTTTTGGCCAGAAAAAGAAAAGACGAAAACGGAAGGTCAAAAGGGTCATAATTCTCCGGATTTTTGCCGGATACGGGAAATGCAACCACATACGGAAAGTGTACATTGCCATAGTTCTCTCACTTTGCTCTCTATTCAAAATGTCACTTTTATTAATGTGGCACAATTCAACACCTGGAAGTATCCAATAATGACCTCAAGCCTCAGCAAATGAATTTGAATATTTTTCACCCAGTGAGGAAATAACAAGGGCCGCCCTTACTAATCAAGATCTGATTTTGGCTTAGCAGATTGTTTACAGCCTGGAAAACATCATGTATAAAATCTGGCACTTTAGGACTGCTGGACTCAGAGCAGTTTTCTTCCAAAGCAGTAGACATCACATGCTGAGACAATGGTGTCCTGATGCCACAGGACATCAGTACAAAAAACCACAAGTACATTGTTGCAACGTTTCAGCTGTGATCTATACTTTTGTACCATTTACAATGGTTTTACCTGCATGGGTTTTGATCAGTCGTATACACAACCCTATACACCATGCAACGCTGAGTGTCAGGAAAAGAAGCATAAACCATGAGGCTGCAGCTCATCCCCCACATGAAGTGAGCAATCCACCCTTTTCCGACTAAGGACTATGGCATCAGAGACGGAAGTGTTCATTCTCAGCCCCGCTGCTTCACACTCAGCTGCAAATAGCCTAAGTGCTTGCTTGAGCTCTCTGCTCCATGAAGCCAACGGGACCACATCATCTGCAAAAATCAATCTTAATCCTAGGTTGACCTATATCCAAACTAAGTTTCTGATTAGTAATGTCTGTTTGTGTTATTTCCTCATGGGGTGAGAAACAATTAAACTCATAGGCTGTGTTCGAAACCGCCTACTACATACTACCAAACGGCATACTCATTCGATCAGACAGTATGCAGAGCGTTTACACACAGTGCACTTCGCTCCTGCCCGAGCCGAAATCAGCCAGCCTGAAGCTGATTTCGCTTAAGCTATAAACTCTGTAAATATATAACTTTAGCAACATTTGAAACATTTTCAGGCGAGAACGTAGTTGTTTAGATCCCCAACGTGTTGAAAATCTGACAAAATACCGACTATTTCCAATTTTGTTTAGACGAATTCGGCGCTACTAAAGCTAGCCGTAGTGAGCAACGCACTTCCGGTTATTTTCACAAAATGAACCTACCCTCGTTGTAGCTAGCTAGGAAATGACGATCGGCGACGTCAAGTTACGTTGCATCTTGGGTAGTTTAAGTGTGACAAGTAACCACATGATGCATACTCAACATTTCGGCGAATCTAGTATGCATCCGGGAACTTAAAAAAAGTTAAAGTTAGTAGGAGTAGTGGGAGTAGTAGGAGAAGTAGGCGGTTTCGAACACAGCCATAGTCTTGATGTAATTGTAATCATTAGATGGCACCATCACCACCACCTGGTGGCACTTGTATTTTACAGATGCGGTTGAAGTATAATAATTCTGGCCCTTTTGACTTTCCATACACTGTTCTGCTCGTATTGACCAGAATAAGGGTTTTACTTTGATAGAACCTACCAAAAGTACTAATATTGCTTCCGCTTGTAGTAAAGCGACAAAAGAGTACCCCTACTAAAAGGTTTGCAAATGTAGAAATACACCTGAAAACAAAAGGCTGTGCTTCGGCTAACAATATTGGCCGGACCGTATTTCCTGTGACACACCGTCAGTGTTACCAAGAGTAACGGCAACAGGTGGCCTTCACACAGCTGTTTTCGGTGGTTCCGCTGTGGTGATATGAGTGTTTATTACAGCACGTTTATGGCCCCTGAAACGGCTCTCTGACGGTCCATAAACCTCTGAACTGTGGCCCGGACCTCTGGACTCCGCAGCAGCGACACTTTCCTGCCGTTTTTCTGCCTCAGCCGTGTCTGTTCTTCTGCGTCCAGAGATGAAGAGGAGACTTCTGCTAGTGTCCAACTCCACCCTGCACGGCAGCGGCTACCTGGACCACTGTCAGCAGCACATCTCCAACTTCTTCGGAAAGTAAGTTTTCATGCAACAACACTGGAACAGCTGATAAGACTCAGGAAGTGCGTGAAAATGCCGGATTTACTTAGAAAAATCTCTCCGATGAAAAAGCATCCAACATCTGAAAGTGACGGAGCTCAACAAGGAACTCACTTTAAATGGAAAATCTGAAATTTTGTTTAAAAAAAATACTGAATTTTTTTTATTTTTTTTATTTAAACCCCTAAAAAGTTCAGATTTTAGGTTATAGTAGGTGGAAAGACGGATCTGTCCTATTTTAGTGAGTGTATTTGGGTTGTTTGTGTATTTCAGGAACGTGAAACGGGTGCTGTTTGTTCCTTATGCCCTCCACGACAGAGACGCCTACACAAAGACAGCCAGGGACAAGTTCAAGACTTTGGGTAGGTTTAATCTGCAAACATCTAATGTTCATGTAGCTTTATTCGACCGTTTCTTTCATGTACATTTTATGTATTATTTTGTTTTATCAGCTGTGTTGTTTCCTCTTTATTTAAAGTATTTCTGTTTATAAATGGTCTATTTCCTTCTATTTCCTGTGTGTATTATAGATATTTTCCAGTAAAGGCTGTCAGACCATCAGATTCAGTGCATGATTACTGTGGGCTTAAAGCACCCATATATATATATATATAAAATATAATAATACATTTAATATATATAATATCTAATAAATAATATATATAGTCTCCTCTTATTGAATTACTCTCAAAATAGGTGGTAGGCTAAGGACCAAAAAAATTACACAAAATCACCAGTCAAAGTTTTATCAGATGAGATCAAATCACAAGTATTATCAACACAGTAATGAAATTTCATTCTTAAATATTATGGTTACCATCACTACCTGTGTACCATGACACTACTAATTAAAAACATAGGTTTTGTATATTTATAGACGAGCCATTTGGGTCACACTGATCATTAAGTGTTTCTTGGTCTCCAGTTTATGTCTGAGAAGCTTTGGCTGCAAGACATAGAGTCTGTTGCTTGTTATTCTCTATTTTTAGGCACAGTGTGCGCATTAGAAATGCACCAAAGGTCAAACAAAAGTTGTAAATTGAGCGGTTTGACCTCAGATTTGAAAGTCGTGGCTGTGTTGAATCCTCTGTGCTGAAAACACTGATGTGTGTTCGGCCCCTGCAGGTTACGAGGTGGACGGCATCCACGAGGCTGCGGACCCCGTCGATGCCGTCCGGAAGGCTGAAGGCATTTTCATAGGTGATTTTCTGTTTCTCCACATTCTCGCCTCATACTATCCCGTTTGCTCCGTTAACCTGCGGCGCTAACAGATGCGTGTGTTTGTAGGAGGCGGCAACACGTTCCGGCTGCTGAAGAGTCTTTATGACAATAAGGTGGTGACGGAGATCAGGAAGCGAGTGATGGAGGTGAAACACACAGACAGCATCACTCACAGCAGCCAAACATTTACACAGTTTAATGAATAAACTTTTTTTTAGGACAGCTTTAACTTTCTTTAGTTTCTTTTTTGTCATGATTAATTCCAACTGAATGTTTTTTTTGGCATTTTGTCTTTTTTTTGGGGGAAGTTTTTTTGAAGCTTTGTGCCCCAAACAAGGAACTTCTTAACTGAGGAAAATAGTCGTTAGATAATTAAACCTAATAAAGCTTACGACACCCGAGTACTTTTATGTGAGTAGGATTTCAATTACAGGGCGTGACTTCTTTCCCCCGTACCTCTCTGTCATGCCCCCTTTTCCAGGACGGGGTCCCTTACATGGGCTCCAGCGCCGGCACCAACGTGGCCACTGTCAGCATCAGCACCACCAACGACATGCCCATCGTCTACCCTCCGTCCTTCTCCGCCATCGGCCTCGTCCCCTTCAACATCAACCCACACTACCTGGAAACTGACCCCAGCAGCCGCCACATGGGGGTGAGCCACTCGGCCTTCTCTTCTGTTGAATTTACCCTCTGATATTTACGTGCATTAACTTGTTGACCTGTTGTGGGGGACGTTCTCTGTAGATAAGGACGTGCTGTAGTAAAACACAACGGAGCAGTCTTTGTCCTGTGAGCTGATAGGTGTAAGAGATAACTGCTTATCAGCGTTATGAGTCATCACCCTCACAGCCCGTTATAGCTGCCTTCAGGTAAAAGAGAGGCTGGTGTGATGAGGAACCACACTGAGTTGGACATGTTTTAAAGGCTGTAATACACATGTAATAATGTATATTCAGCACAGCTTGAGACTTTTTCAAGTTTGGATTCAACTAAATGTTTTTGATGAGATGAGTGAACCTTAACCATATCTAACCGTTGGTATATCAATTTTTTTGGGGGGCTTTTTATGCCTTTATTAGATATGACAGTGTAGAGAGACAGGAAGCAGGGGACAGAGAGAGGGGGGAACAACATGCAGCAAAGGGCCGTCCAATGCGGGACTCAAACCGGGGCCAGCTGCAGCGAGGACTATAGCCTCTTGTACCTGGGGCGCCTGCTGTACCCACTGAGCCACAGACCGCCCCTGGTATATCTATTTTTAAGGATTTTTATGTTCGAGTGTCCAGGCCGGACGTTTTGTCACTAAAAAGCAAATGAAGGACCGCCTGATGTTCGCCAAAAAAAAGAACCTGAACCTGAAACAAAACCAGCTAAAACAGCGTGTTGAGAAAACCATCCTTATAGTCAAACACGGGCATGGCCGCATCATCCTGTGGGATGTTTTCCTCCGGCAAGGACAGGGCGAAAGATGGAGGCGGAACGACATGGAGCAACCCTGAGTGGAAACCTTTCAGTGTGCTCGTGCTCTCAAGTTGGATCGAACGTTTTAATTTCCACAGAACAGTCCAAAGCTCAGGATGCTTTGGTTTGGTTCTCATTAACAGCACCTTTTAACCTCTAGTTTTACATATTTATTGATAATAATTTTATCCGTGCAGTCGTTTGATCCTAAGTTTGTGCTAAAGAGCAACTTGTTTCACATCAACACAAACTTTAGGCCATATTTTCTGATCATGTGACACGTGTCGGTGGCCAAATGGTAGAAACAGTAAAAAGAAAAAAAAAAAAAGAAAAAAAAAAAAACAATGAAAGAAGAGCGAAGCAGCGTTTAGTTTTCACATAAAGACAGTTTTCGTGTAAAGAAGCAGGAATGAGTTTGAGCTGCAGATATGCTAATTTGAGGTTACGCAACACGTGAAGTTGTGAAACTGCAGCGCTTCACAAAATAAAGTGCACTGTCAGCAAAGTGAAACGAAGAGTTGGTCTGATGTTGTGACATTAGACACGTTGGAGACTTTCATCTAAAAGCTGCGATGCAGTTTAGGTCGGCCAACGCGGTTCTGTGGTGGCTTCGGTTAGTTTGCTTTGGATTTGAAGGAAAAGAGGTGCAAACCTTCTGGATCCAGGTTTTTCTTTAGGCTGCCAGCTTTTGTTCTCACAGTAGTCAGAAATGATCAAAGTTGAGCTGTAGTTTAACCATAATTAAAACAGGGATCCTTTCTTTTCTTTTTTTCAGTCTCCATTTCTAATGTTTTACTAATTTCAAAGCTGTCAGATTGACATCTTTATGTTGCATCCTCACTTTTTAATGATTTATAAAAGAAAAAAAACAGCCAACTGTTGCACTGCAGAGGCTTTAAGCAAAAGCAAACAAGACATTAAATTAACTTGGCGATCAGACATCCCCCAGCTGTATGCGGTTAAGATGCATTCATTTAGTGCAGTCTTTGATGAAATACTTACACGTCCAAGGCTCCCTCTGGTGGTTGCTGTGGGTTATTGCAACAATTGCATGACGACATATTCTCCAGCGCTCGTTTCACACAGAAAAGGATTTCAGTCCAAAAGTGAGTGAAAACCAGATTCTGGCAGGTCCCTGAATGTTGATGTCGCACTGAATGAACCTTTAGTGTTTGTTTGTAAACAGGTACATGATAAATGACACTTCCTTATTAGAAATACATGACCTGTATTATACTTATTACTGTAATCCTTTTAGAAATAAAAGAGAATTCATTTAAATGTAATCAAAACCTTTGTGGCTGCAAACACAAACTGCTAAATTGTCTTGATTTTGGACTTTGAAAGACTAAGAAATGACAGTAATAGTGGACCCAGCCGTGGTGGCACTGATCATAGCACACACGCTGAAATCAGCCGTTTTCCGCACAGTTTGCATGTGTCCTGCTGACTTTGTGGTTGTTGCTCTTGTTCAGGAGACCAGAGAGCAGAGAATCACCCAGTACCACGAGGAAGCAGATACTCCGTCTGTCCTGGTGAGTGACCGTGAAGAGGAGCGGATGAAACTTTATCCGGCAGTCCGTGACCATCTCTGTTTGCGCTTTTTAGGGTCTGAGGGAGGGCTCCATGCTGCTGGTGGAGGGGAGCAAAGCCACACTGCTGGGAACCACAAAGGCCCGACTGTTCACCAGGTAACGAGGATTTTAACCTCAACCAAACCTCAATGTAACCAAATCAAACCTGAGCAACATAAACCCAACTTTCTTTAACATTAAACCAGGTCCTCAGCTTTTAGTTTAAGGATTTATGACATGAACCCGAGTCAGATATCCAAACCTTTTGCTCTTGTAGTTTTGCTCTGTAAATCCGAATGGTTCAGATACTACTACTACTACTTCAAATCAATAAACATGCAAAATATGGAAAAGACAACAGAAACAATAAAACAAGATAACAGAAAGTAAGAGTAAAAGTCTCAACATGTGTTAAAAGCCAAAGAATAAAAATGTGTCTTAAGATGAGTTTTAAAAGTAGACAATAAAGGGGCACTTCTAATATGTAACGGCAAATCGTTCCATAGTTTGGGAGCGGCAACACTAAAAGCTCCGTCTCAACCCAAAGAAAGCCCAGCTGTGTTGCTCTTACTTCGTAGTGCAGCCTTCTGTAACCTGCGCTGCTCACCTGGACTCGTTGCGTTTCAGGGGGAATCCCTCAGTGGAGTACGATCCAGGCTGCGACCTCAGCTTCCTGCTGACCGACACGCACTGACCTATCAAAGGGGAGCTGGAGGCGTGTAACCATGGAGACGGTGTTTGTCTTTTTTGACGTTTCACATTCAAACAGAATAAATATTGAATAAGGAAACATTATACATTTGTCTGCTTTTGATTGACCGTTTGTTTCTTCTATAACGGCCGTTATGAGTCCTATTTTCTTTGAATTATTCAATTCAAATATACTTTATTAATCCCCAAGTGGAAATTACAACAATTATCAAAGTTTCAGAGCCGCATCGCAGAGAGCTCAAAACCTACTCGAGGGTCTTTCATGTAAATCAACATAAAGACAAAAACACAGAAGAAAACGTGAACAGATTTGTTTATTTCAGTTCCAAAAGGTGAAATCATCTTTACGAAATCGTTAATTCTTACTCTCTAGGTGAAAGAATACATACATCAAAAATAGTCAATATTTACTCATGGCAGAAAAAAAAGAGTGGTATTAAATATAAAACAAAAACCCTCAAACACAACAAATATCCAGCTACAGGACTGGAATCAAATCACTGCATTCAGCCAGTTTTTTGTTTTCAGGTTCTGAAACTTTTGTGTTGTTGCGCAGGAGAATTTAGCTGATCTTGGAAAAATAGACCACGTTAAAGGCGCCGAGACACAAGCGAAACATCACTTTTGTTCAGAAACAGAAACCGTGCGATGGTGACGTGATTTCAGTCCAGCTGGCAGCGAGAAAGATGCGTTAAACTCGTATATTTACACCCCGAGACTTTAGAAAAATCTCTATAAAAAGTTTTTAACAGTGCAGTCAAGTCCCTCCGCCACGACTAAAGAGCTCAACCTCATCAGACGCCCAGATCGGCGCTCGCAGCGAAAACCGCTTCAGTTTCTTAGAAAAACAAGTTCACTCGTTGAAAGAGCGACGTGGTTTCAGGATGAACTTCAGCCAAAGTTGTAGCTCAACATGAAAAAGGTGAAAACTACAGATGTAACAACATTTTAATCAAAAAATGACAGAAGGCCTCGACTAAGGATTAGTTTAATCTTTGAAAGCCTGTAAAAGGTGTAATAAGAGGCGCCCGCTGTTATTTCCCGAAGCTCAAGAGGAGATGATGTTATATTCGGTCAAAAAAAAAAAAATTTGAGACTGTCACCAGTAAATGTTTACGATGTTCTCTAAAAAGAAAGCTGAAGATGATTTTCCTTTTGTTCCAAAAACACTGCAGCTGTAGGTTTGTTGATCACTTTTTATGGTTTTCTCTAGTCGTCATCATTCCGACTCATTTGAAACGTGCACTTATTTGAGCACGTCGGGTTTCCATCAAAATGTGGCGCAGAGAGCGACTCGGCTTAAAGAAAAATTATCCAGTAGAACCAGCAAATGCTCCATTAAAAAAAAAAATAATAATAACAATAATCTCACGACCTTTCGCGTATCTGCAGCAATTCAGCGATGTCCGCCAGTAGTATTAGTGCGTCTCTGCGAGCTGTTAGTGAAACGGTGATGGAGTGATGACGTTTAGAGGCAGCAGAGAGGATTCAGAGCGAAGCATGAAATCAGTGGATGAACAAAAGGAAAAACAGTCATCCTGTGATCGTTTACTGGATACATTTCCAAAACCATCATCAGCCTTTAAACAATTCATGGTGCAAACCCAATATGGGCAAATAGCAAATGGCTTCTTTTTTTCTCTCTTCTTCTTTTGTTTAATACATTAATACACGTGCAAACTCATCAAACATAAAAAAGCAACCAGCACAGCTGCCAGTCACCACTGAAATCTGAGGAAGGCTGTTTTTAGAAACTAAAGAAATCTTAAGGAGGCCTCAGTGCAGGAAAAGGCATCAAAATAACAACTGACCATTCGTTAAGCCCCGCCCTCTTAGTTACCCTTTCTGTGGCAAGTGTGGCCCCTCTTTGGCACATGTCACAGCTGCAGGTACCTGCGGGGTATCTACAGGTGTTGGAACTTTAAACTCTTCAGATTCTGCTGCTTTAAGGGTGAAATATTGAGAAATGACAAGTAATCCGAACTAATTTGGACGCAGATACTCTGTGGACCAATCGCTGTACAGTAACACTACAGATGATGCACCTCACCGTGAGCACTTAGTGACAAATAACTATTCCCAGCGTGACAATAAACCAGCTAATATAGTCTTAAGAGCCAAACCACTCTACTACTGCTGGGATATATCACTCACCTTAAATATCGATTTTGTTGAAGAAAATCTTCCTCGTCAAGTCTGTGAAGCTACAGATTTAAACAAGATGGCACTAAAAGGAATTTATGATGATGGAGGACACAGCCCCTCCCTTCTTTAGAGGTCAGGTGGTTGAGCTGTCTTTAAATCATATAAGAGCGTTAAAAAACATTTATATGTATCGGAAGTACGGCAAAATGTTGTAACTTTGCCAAATAAATGATCAAACTGAAGTTAATTTGGATCAGGAAGCTGACAAGATACCTTTCTGGTAGTTATTGCAGATATCTAGTATGTAACTAAAGGCTGGATGTGCTATCTGATGTTTTTGTATATATGTTTTAACGTCCATGGAAGAACTTAAATAATTAGTTTCTGCTTTTGTTTAATTCTTTTTTTACAGATTGCCGTTAAGCTTGACATCATTCTAACGTCACTGCTTATGTAGTTACGGCTCTTTGCCTGCAGGGGGCAGAGTGTTTCTTAAACGTTCAGGTGTGGAGTCGAACACACGATCGAGTTTACAGGTCCAAATAATCAGTTTTGATAATACAAAGAATACAAAATGATTTCTTGATCTTGTTGAAAAACACTGGACTATCAAAGGTTTGTACAAAATAAAAACAAAACATTGCAAACAGCTCTCCAGCACCCCAAAGACGAGCTCTTACACCAACCAGCATCCCCACACACACACACACACACACAGCGAGAAGGAAAAGCAAAGTTAGGAATACATACGGATAAATATATTACTGTGACGATCATCTCAAATCAGAGCAAGTAAACCACCCTTATCCAACCCCTGGAAGCAGTTTATCAGCCACTTTAGTTATTAAATTTCATATTGCTGCGTTATTGCCATTTTTTCTCACACATGATCACAGTTAACTGGCAGACTCATGATTATACAGCTGGCCCTCGTGTACATCCCCTCATTTATATTCATATTCGTTCATTTTAACACTCTTTTCCACTATTTATTTTCCTTTTTTTCACTTAGCAGTTGATTCTGTGTCTTTCTTGCTTTTTAAATAAAGGCTTATGATTATTACATTTTGTACACTCCCATTTGGACCAAAGCGGTTCCAGTGCTGGTTCGGAGTCGCCTCTAAGTCGGGTCAGGCTAAGAACTGGTTTGGTTTTCCTCCACAGCCAGAACCCGAACAGAGCCACGTCATCACATGGCTTTAAACCTCTCTTCTCACAGGTTTTAAGTGGTTCATTGGCAGCGTTCACAGACTGAACAGCAGGAAAATGAGAGGAACACTCAGCTAACGAGCTTCCGCTGCTGCTTCAAACTGTCCATCCATGTTGAAACTTGAATTAGGATTTTTAAAAATGGCGCTCACAGCCGCAGCCTTCACAGTCATGATAAGAAACCAAGCTCCAAACCAGCACTTGAACAACTTTGAGGGGGAAAAAAAAAATCCCCAAAAAGACCAAACTCAGTCAGACTAATCTTTAAAAATCTCTATAAACATCCTTTGTGAGTTCGGAAAAGGTCCACAAATATCTCAAATGTATCAGCAGTTCTGGACTTTTGGGGCAACAAGCACCAACAGCTCATCAGTAATTTTATGTTTGGACCAAACAATGTGCAAATCAGGCCAAACTCTGCGGGAAAAAGCCTCGAATCTCTGGACAACATGCTTCATCTGAACAAACCGATGAAGTTAAAGGATTAGTTCAACAGTGTGGGAAATACTCCAGCCCAGTGTGGGATTCTGATTAAACTTTAATATTTTCAGTGATTGGGCTTTTACATGCAATGGGCTTTGGTCCTTTGAACTAAGCTTATGCTAACTAGCATCCAGCCTCACATTAAGCATAAAGACAATTGGGACATTTAAAGCAAATAAGTGCTGTATTGTTGTGGACATAATCTGCATAATAAGTTGCTGTTTATTCCCCAAAATGACGAACTATTCCTTTAACGTTCAATTTGAAAGTAGAATCATTTGAGCGATGAGGATTTCATCTGTGACCAGTTTTTTTCCAGCTTCTCTTTTGGCACAAACACAACACGACTAATAAAGACATCTCATTAAAACTTAAACAAGTACCATTATCTGCCACCCAACCGTCAATACAGTGAATTCTCTCAGAGGCCATTTTACCCTGATTTCTTCTCCCCTGGACTTTCTCTTAGCTGGCCTTTAAGCGTCAGTGTTGCCGTTCTCCTCCGGCTGCAGCTGCTCCTTCTCGGTGCAGTCCTCCTGCGGGGGGCGCACTCTCTTAAAGAAGCCCAGCTGGTGAGGAGGAGGAAGAAGAAGCGTCATTCCCATCTCATACAGAGTTACGCTACAGTCGGTGATGCACTTTGGATAAACAAACAGCCCCATCCAGACAGAACTCCTCACCTTGTACATGATGAAGATGAGCAGCGCCAGCAGCAGCAGCCCTGCCAGCACAGCCAGAGCCACCACCCAGCCTGGAACCGACTGACCAGGGTCAATCACCCAAATCACAGACAAACTCACCTGAAACACACACAAGGAGCAGATCAAATCTTAGAAAGAAGAACACTTTAACCTTTCTCTCTTAGCCCTAGCCTCTTCAAATCTAGGCTAAAAACCTACTTATTTAGGATTGCTTTTAAAACCCAGTAGTATGATGACACTTTTATCTTATTCGATTTTGTTGTATTTTATTGCTTTCACTGTTCTTTTATTGTTTTTACTTATTCTTCTCTTTATCTATTACCTGCTGTAAAGCACTTTGGTACACTGTGAGGATTGTCTGTAAAGGGCTGTATAAATAAAGTACATTTACATTTCCATCCTGTCTGGTTCTCCTTTAGCAGCTTTAAGGCTGTTACCATCATGGTGCTCCTCACAGTAGGATGATACGTTATTATGCCCACTCTTCATTCATATCATGATTGATACATATCTTTACACTTGTTTGGATTAAACTTCTTCTGTTAGCGTGCCACACACAGAAATACACCTTGTGCTCATTCATCCCATCAGATTTACTGCGTTTGGAAAATTCAACACTAAAATTTATAGAACTTTTTGCTTTTTGTTTGAACTAGAAATGGATGGATTATCAATAATCAGCTGTTTATGCGTACTCTATATCAGAAAAATGCTCATTCTTTGCTGCTTGATGGTAAAACACATCCATCCATTACTACTTTTAAAGGCTGGAGATTGTGGTCGTATTTCAATACAAATACTTCAAGTTTACATGCATCAGATTCAGTGTATGTTTGATGCTTGAATTCGATGGCCTGCTTTGTTAACCCAAAGCCTCAAACTTTGGTTTATTTGCATTGACAAAGCTATTCTCTGTCCGATTCCCTCCAAAAACATGTGGGCTGGGACATACCATCCCTAAAGTCCGTACTGATTAGGAAAAAGGGCATTTAAATACGCTGCTCACTCTGTTTGGAATCGCCTGAATTCAGCTGGGAGCTGGTTTCATGGAATAAATTCAAAGCTAATCATTTAGAGGTCAAAAGCATCAGGCTCCAGATGTTATGGCCGACTTGAACTGCTTCTGTTTGACTTACAAGCTTTTTTATCCTCTAGTTTTTTTATATAGGATTGATGTAGTCTTTGTATTTTACCCACACAATATGAGGTAATTGTACATGTATATCACACAATTACAATTAGTAGACCATCTCTGCATCGCTTCTGGAACAGAAAGAGTGAAGGAGTGCCGTAATACTGATGAACAGCATTATCACACAAAGAAGTTGGTTGTTCTTTCTACTTGTTGTGAAATCAGAAAGCTTGGGAGTTTAGTTGAGAAAATCTACGAGGATGATCTGTTGAATCTTTGTTGGGAAAGCAAAAAAAAAAAGAAGGACAAACAACGGGTATTCTAACACTCAAAACATCAGAGCTGCTCTATGTTAGTTATAATGGCGGGATGATGAGAACAAGTAGATGCTGAGTTAGACTGCAAAGAAAATTCCTGATCCTAGATAAATAATCACCACCATAGGCAGCCTAAGTCACTGTAAGACTGCATGTTGATGACTTGTGTTTGCGTGTCTTACAGAGGTGCTGTTGGACGGTAACTCGAACTCCAGGTTCTTATACGGCATCTCGATGACGCTGAAGGAGGCTGGAGATCGAACCGCATACGAACGATTCTGATTGTCAGCCTGAGAGAAAAAAAACAAGCAAATGTTCCATTTCCCACCAAGAGACAACGAAACGATCCTGATTCCTGATCAATAAGACTTCAGAATATGGTGAAAAGCAACAGTTACACCCTGCTGTCTCAGAGTCTAAGCTTCCCCGACAACCTGATTTTGTGATACGGATATGAGTAACGACGCTCAGATGTAGGATTTATTCAGTTTACCTTCAGGAAGGTGTTGACAGACAGTCGAGAGTAGATGAAGATGATGGCGTTCTTGTTCCTCTCCAGACGGCCGACCTGACATTTCAGCCGCAGACAGTCGGTCGTACATTCCTACACACACACGGTCAGTTATTTATGGTCATTTCATAAAACAATGATGGAGACTACATCACAGACACATTATTGAGGTGTGTGTACTCAGATTTGTATACCAGTGTCTGCAGGTCGGTCTGTGCGCCTCTGGACTCCAGGTCTCTCTTGTGGACGTGGTTTCGGGTTCGTCCCTCCATCTCTCTCTCATTGGGTGGAGCAACGGTGGTGTTCTGCTGCGCCACCGGATTCTGTTGAACACACAAAGTTTGTATGGTGCGTTTGCTGCTAATGACCAGCGTGCACAGCTTCCGGCTCCTTTCCTGATCTCTACAAACTCCTGAGAGTCTCTAACTGAAATATTCTTATGGGAGCACCTGGATGGAGGTGAAACAGTTAAGATGAAGATTAAAGGTTATAACATAAAATGGAGCTGTGCTCACACCGTCTCTTTACAAGCTGGAAACATGAAAACATATCAGATTCACTTCTACGGTGATTCCAGCAGACAGTGTCACTGTGAGAGAGCTAGAAAGAAGCTGGATGCTGTGAGCTGTGTTTGTTTACTTGGTGTTTGTGTGTCTTACGGAGACGTTGAGCGGGTTGATCTCGATGTCTGTGGTGCAGTTGATGGGTCCGTCAGTCTTAATGTGGGTGATGTAAAGCAGAGAGTCGTTCTTATAGCGGTACGGCCACTCCACTTCCACTGCCGCCTTACTGATGGTGCTGGGCCCGCTGTTGACCAGCTGAGGAAGCAGAACTCGGTTAGGATTTGAACCAGCATTGTTTTCCTTTTAGCCTCTTATTTCTTCCTCATTTTGCAGATTATAGTTTGAAAAGGATTGACAAAAGGAAGTTCTCTGTTCCATTTTCTCCTCCATTTGCTCTGCAGATGTTCAAACTCATATTTAACAGTTTTTTAACTGTTTGGACAAGTCTTTGGCCTCTTCAAATCTAGGCTAAAAACCTACTTATTTAGGATTGCTTTTAATACCCAGTGGTATGATGACACTTTTATCTTATTTCATCTTATTTGATTTTGTTGTATTTTATTGCTTTCACTGTTCTTTTATTGTTTTTACTTATTCTTCTCTTTATTTATTACCTGCTGTAAAGCACTTTGGTACACTGTAAGGATTGTTTGTAAAGGGCTGTATAAGTAAAATACATTTACATTTAAGGTTTAGGATGCACACATAATGAAATGTTTGCAAAGCACCAGGAGAGGTGCAAGCTTTAGAGTTTTTCTTTTTCACAAATTTTCAGTCCAGTCCTTGTACCCGACCACCTGTGGTTTTTATTTGTTAAGCCATTTAACTCTGACCTATGAATCATTC
Organism: Odontesthes bonariensis; assembly: GCF_027942865.1. NCBI lineage: Eukaryota > Metazoa > Chordata > Actinopteri > Atheriniformes > Atherinopsidae > Odontesthes > Odontesthes bonariensis. The sequence continues at coordinate 30,926,896 of NC_134517.1, read as the reverse complement.
AAGCATAAAAAAAGGCTCCCAACTCAAGGGATGAACCAATGTTGAGTCTACACATAACAGAAAACTTAGCAAAGAACCAAAATTTCAGCATTTGTGCATCAATGAAAAACACCAAAGATTGACAAACAGAAAATAGCATTTTTACAGCAACAAGGGGATTCTCAAAGAGCTGTTAGCTGAAAACTTGGTATATCTGAGCATGGAGTGTCCTTAAAACATGTTAACAAGTTAAAAGGCAGCCAACATCCAAAGGACAGCTTTGGGATGTCCTTCAAGAAGCCTGGAGAACTATTCCTGAAGACTCCTTACAGAAATGAAAGCTCGTCTAAGAGGGTTCAGGCTGTGTTGGAGAATAAAAGGGCTCAGACTAAATAATGACTTTCAAGCTCATAATACTTGTGCAAACTCTTGGTTTCACCTTAGATAAAATGTATTTCAGTTTATGTTTGCACGTTTCAATACTTTCCTATCAATGTTTCATGAAATTAGGGGAGGCTGAAGACTTTTGCACAACGTTTTAACTAAAAACAATAAAGTTCAGGAAAATAGTGCTGCAGTGGCCGTCATGGAAGCCTCGATGTTCAGCGAAGAAGTTTTAATTCGACTGCACGCTTATTTCAGAGGATTCAGTTTGAAACATTTTACTGGTTTCATTATTTCACCATCCAAATAAATGAGGGTGGCCTACGAACTCAAACGCCACTCGCTCACACAACATTTGTGCTTTCATACCTCGTAGGCATGTAATATCTCTGGTCCGATGTCTTTTCCGAGCTCCGGAGGGTCTTTAGGTTTCCAGTTGGCGATAGGAAGCAACACCTGACTGGGAGAAGACGACCTGCGAAGACAACGTGCACACACACCACAGCTTTAAAACTATTCAAAGCTGTGTTAGATCGATTCTTTCATTGGAAGCACAAGAACAAGCCGGAGTAATCTCAAGTTAAATTAAGTCTTTACTTCTGTTTTCTATGTTTGTCTCTTCATGTTTCTGTTCCTTTTTCTTGTTCCCTTCTTCGCTCTCCCTCTCTCTGTCCCCCGGTCCGGTTCAACACTATCACATCATGTTAAGTATTGTAACCAAAATAAATAAATAAAAATAAGGAGTTAATGGGCATCAAGGGGAACTTTACATTCATAAAGCTTCCCTTGGCATAGCAAATGTGTTTGGCATTAACGGTATTCAGATTACAATTCTGCTGCCATAATGCTGGACAGGACTAGGGGTAAAATAAAACGATTTATTATTGAAGTCTTTATTTCTTATATTCTTGTATAACAGCGCTGGGCCCAGTATGACAGAACTCTCGCAGGAAATCCGTCAGACAGAGCCTGATAATGTCTCGGAATAAGCCAACTAATGTGTGTGTGAACCTTGCACCTGCTTTCCTAGGCTAATTGTTTTGTCTTCCCATTCCTGGATCAGTTAAGGTCATGTCTCGTGTCCATCGTGGAAAAGTACATTTAATAAAGCCAATTTTAACGGCTGTAAAAACTTAAATATACACACCAGTGTAGCTGGGATACGTTTGTTGCATCTTTATTCCTAAATGTACGGAGCTCAATAACATTCTCACTGCAACATAAAACTCATCATCTCTGTACTGGTGGTTGCTCCGAGGCCCTCTAAGGATCATTTCTTCACATGAGAATAAAAATTACAGCCACCTTACATAGAAGCTTAAAGAATAATTTCCTCATAAAAAAGGCAAAAATACTCTCGTGTAATAGATGGACGCTGAATAAGGAAGTATTTTACTGTGTTTTACCCTCTGATGGCGACTTTAGCGAGGACGGCCAGTTTGGTGACGCTGGAGACCACAGGACTGGTGTTGTCAAACTGGTTGGAGCTGAAACATAAACACTTTGCGATGATAAACTTCACACTGAAATGCAGCTTCAGCTCAGCACTCGATTAAAATCCACTCATATACTGAAGGGAAGATTATCTGTGGCTTCTCTGTTGCCTTCCACATTCATTCTTCGCTTGTTACTGAACTATTTGTGACTTGATTTGCTGAGAATGTCGCAGTTATCAGCTCTGCAGTATACAACTCAAATGTAAAGATTCAGGTCTGATCTGAGATGGTGAGAATCTTAAAAAAAAAAAAAAAAAAAAAAAAAAAATACTAAAGTTTTTCACGGTAGCAACGAAATGAAAAACAGAGTTATTAATCAATGTCGACAACTTGCAGCTTCAACCAGTAAATGAACTGAAAAACAACAAAAAGACAGAAAGTCCTAAAAGTTAAAGGAAAAAGTAAATAAGGTGGCAAAACTAACAAGCCCTGCATGAGAAGTGATGGAATATGGAGGAAAAACCCTGTCCATGAATAATGCATTAACCCACAATATCTGTAACTAACCAATAACTTCTTCATTGATACGTCTAAAAGAGTTGAGTGTAAAAGTAGATCTGACACGCAGCAGAGTGTCAGAGAGCAGAGTCGCTGAAACCTCTCATTAACATACCTCTGCATCTCCCCCTTTCTCTGCTCTCACCCACAGAATCCCAAACACACTCAGAGGAATGTGAAGACTGCGAGCTGCTGCCTTCGCTTTCAGGTTTTTTTTGTCATTTAGATTAGCGCAGCGAGAAAAACAGCTCAGCTTTAATGAATGAAGTCCGCTGCTCGTCGGAGGGGAGTTGGCTTCAGAACCCCCCCCACACACATCACTGTGAGGCTGCGGTGGCTTATCAGTATGATAAGTTTTATTCTGAAGTTAAAGACTTAGTAGGTTTATATCTCTATGTCAGTTTGGGACACAACTGTTCTGTGAAGCTGTCATTTTAGATTTTTCCCTCATTCATATCGATGCAGACGCAGGCCTTCATCGTACATTTCATACGTTTCTCAGCACACCTAAAGTCCAACCATCCTCTGTTGCCAGCAGGTGGCGCTGTGCCCCACTGCTTCTGCCACAACAACGTTAGGTTGGTTCTGGACAACGATGGGCCGGCCGTACCTGACTATCTGCAGGTCGAATTTGACTGACGTGTCCTCCTCTGACAGCTGGTGCACGCTGAACCTCAACTTAGCCAGGATCTGGCCAATGACAGGACAGGGGAAGGCAGCCAAGGACCAATCAGAGCGCAGGAGGAGACACAAAGGCACACAAAGCAAAGAAGTAACAATAAGTTAGAAAACAACAGGTATAATCTCTTTATTTATATTATTACTCTGTGTAATATCATATAAAAACTGTCTATAATGTATTAATTATATATACATATATATAAAAAAAATGTCAGAGCAGAATTAGGTTGCTTTAGGCAAATGTAAAGTCCCTTCATCTACTGGCCAACCTTTACATTCTTAACATAAGCGTCACTACCTTCGATTCCTTCATTTGTCATTTCTATTTCAACGAGTTAACTGGACTAGTTTGTTTGTTTGTTTGTTTGTTTTATTAGATCCCCATTAGCTTTTGCTTTTAGCAGCAGCTATTCTTCCTGGGGTCTTTCCAATTAATCATTTACAGATACAAATATCAGCCACACAGTGGCGGTAAACATGACATACATGATAATATTCCTTGGGTCCTTCCAATTGACAATTAACAACCTACTACATACATAAAGGATAGAACAAAAATACAAGGGAAAAGAAATAATACAAACAATACATAAGTGTTTTCCTCATAAATTATCGCTAAAGGTTACAAACATAAATAACGTAAGAGACAGAGACAGCACAAGAAAAAAGGAGAAAAGAAAGAAGGAAAAAACAGCTGCATTACATAAAGTTGATATTCATATAATAATTTTTTATGTGTATTTTAAGGGCATGAATATTTAACTGAGTAATGTTCTGAGGCAGTAAGTTCCATTGATGCATTGCCCTATACATAACTGAACGTTGCACTGTTGTCTTGGATCTAGGTAAGGTGAAACATCCTCCAACTGCATGTCTTGTTGAATGAGTATGAACCAGTGAGCTAAAACACAACTTTCTGTATATTATCAGTGGTGATTTTGTAATTATGACATTCTTGATAAAAAAAACACAAGTAGAGACAAAAGCCTATTTCTTACATTTAACCAACCTAAAGATTTGTGCATTTTAGTTACATTTGTTCTCTAATTACATGAAAGAGCTACTCTTGCTGCTTTGTTCTGGACCAATTGTAATTTCCTTATATTACCACCTGATATAGAAGACCAGGCAATAGAACAGTAATCCAGATTTGATAATACCAGAGCCTGAATTACTTGCTTGGCCAGTAAGTGTGTAAAATACTTAGCACATCTTTTAATTATTGATAATGCATTTCCCATTTTCGTAACAACCCTTTGTATGTGTTTGTTACAAGATAATTTATTGTCAATTATGACACCTAAAAGTTTTACTTCCTCTAATTGTTTTATCACTGTATTATTTATTGCAATGTTTAACATTGGTTTAGAACTCAAAGAATGATTAGTACCAATTACTATACAATTGGTCTTAAACACATTTAGTATCAGCTTATTATTGTTAATCCAGTCTACAACCTTTGCTGTCTCGCTTGCCAGTTTTTCATTCAAATCATCCACAGTCGCTGCAGCTAAATATATAGTGGAATCGTCAGCGTACATTGAAATGTTAGCATTAGTTAATACCAGTGGCAGGTCATTAGTAAATATAGAGTAAAGAAGAGGGCCTAAGCAGCTACCTTGAGGCACCCCATGCTTCACAGGTATGATGTCTGAAAAGCTTCCATTAAAATATACCATTTGTTTCCTGTTACTTAAATAGCTATTGACCCAGAGCAGAGCTCAAAAACATCAGATCAGATCCAATCTGACTGGTTAACTGGTGATCCACTGACCTTAGTTCCTCCCTTCATGGGGTTTCCCAGGTCACACACCACCATCTTGGTCTGGTTCTCCTTCTTGTAAGCGCAGGACAGCCTGGACAGGGTCTGTTAACAACACAAGGAGAATGTGTGCTGCACAGTAAGAAAACTGGCCCAGCTGAGCTGTGATGATGTTGATGATGATAGATTAAATATTACCTGCTCTGCTCAATTATTGCTGTCCAGTTTGAAAATTGCTTTAAAATTAGATTTAGTTTTTAAATCAGAGAAGTTGTTTTTCCTGTAATCCAATTTGTGTCGATATTTTTGTCCCCATGTGAACATCTATTGCTAGTTCACTGCGATTAACTAAAGACTTGCCCCTCCATCTGAGCCACAGCCAACATGAAATTTGACTTTTGTGAGGAAAAGAAAGAATTTTAAAAAAAGGAAACATGCAAAAAAATCCACCCCTAATTAGTTTTAGAGGATTTTTTTGGGAAGGAAGTTGGAGATTAAGGATGTTGATGGATCTCAACGAGACATTACCGGACTGCGGACGACCTCGGTGAAGTCAGCTTGTTGTGGAGGGAAGATGTGGAGTTCCGCCTCGTAGGCTCCCTCGCCCTCGTTCTCAGCGGTCACCTCCAGAGTGAGAGCATTTTCATCGCCGATGTAGATCTGGTCGCGATCACTGTCGCCAACCAGAGAACGGTAATGGTTAAGCACCTCCATCAGACACATGCACTTCCTTCCTGCTTTTTAAGGAGGAAATGTTCAAATTCAAATGTAACAAATGTAAACAAACCTCTTCACCGTCAGCTTGAGGTCAGGTTTACAGATGTTGTCGTCTCCGCAGTCCAACAGGATATGAGCCTGATGGAGGGAAAGTTGGTGAGTGTGGAAGAGGAGGGCAAAAAAAGATCTGACCAAAGGGATCTACAGCCTTCACGATCATTCCTTTAATCAGTGTCTACAACAAACTGCCAAGAGCCACAACGGTCACCGACTCCCTGGGTGTCTGTTGGTTGTTGGAGTAAATTAAACAAAAATCAGCACTTAGATTAAATTACAGCCAATACTGTGACTGTTATAAGAGTTCTCCGCACACCTGCTCCATCTGTGATTAAATGACCATGATAGGAGTCCATCGGGAAGCTTTTGCCCTTTTGCTGCATTGACGGTGACAGCGGACTTACCTGCTTGGTGACGTTGGATGGCGCCGACATATCGAGGATGGGCAGCAGTCCGGTCTTATCTGCAGCCAGCCTGTAGTCCAGACTGTACTCCATCACCACAGAGATGGGAGTGATCTTATCCCGAAACTCTCGGTCGTCCTGAATGAGAGAAACAGAATCAGAATCAGGCATATTTGACAGGAGAAATGGGGCTGTGATCTAAAACATGAAGACGTTTATTTGACTGGTTTCAGAGTTCTGTCTCGACACCTGTAACACCAGGCAAAACCAATACTGGTAATAAATCTGTAGAACTTCTCAGGTTTTGATAAGTTGGTAAACACATGGGTCAACATGAAAGTTTGGCAGGAAAATCCGATCGAAGATGTGTGTAAATATCCAGCCTTTAGCATCTGTTTTTAGCTCTGGTTATGGATCATCATCTATAAGGGTTTCATACAGACGTGACCAACGTTTATCTGGGAAAAGACACGTTTCAATGTCTTCATCACAAAGCAGATAAGTGAAAGAACCACTAAGATGGACCAGGAAACCAGGTAAATCCACAATAATTGGTTGGTTGTATCATTTCAAACCTTCTCCTGTCTCCCTAGGTCATTACCATGTTTTTTCCTTTTCAATTCTACATTTTTCTTGTTATTTTTTTCCTCTCAGTAAACACATTTTCGACATTTTGTAAATTATTGGTAATATTTACACACAGCTTCGGCGGTACTTCGAATAGGTTTTTTCACAGTTTTATTTCACATACATTGAGCTTTTCTCAGCACTTCATCCAATACATTCAGCTATTTAACCAACACATCCTCTAAATTTAGTGTAATCTTAAACAACTTTTACTTGTATATCAGTTATTTTAGGTAAACGATTCATCTTTTTTTTTTAAATTATTCAACTATTTACCCAGCAACTGTAGCAGTCTCAGCATTTCTTAACTTTCAACAGTTTATCTAGAACTTTTAGACTCGCATGTATTTCACTATAGTGTCAAACAACTGCATTTTGCCCTTTTACAGGTTGAGTTTATGTTCCTGTGCAAGAACCCCTGGTTGGCTATCACAACTGGGTCGCAGGAAATTTTATGTGGGTCGCCACATAAAGTTTTTTTTGTTTCTGTTGTTGTTTTTATTGATTATACGAAGAAAAACAAAGTATTAACTGCCTTATTTTCTAAGTATAAATTGTGTAAATTGTACTGCTGAAAATATAAAAACAATGAGATGCTCTGTGTCCACTCTTCTTTATTTCACCTCGCTGTACATGTTGTCAAGAATAGGTGAATAAAAGAAGTTGTGACTCATCAAATGTCTTTTGGCTGGTTTAAGATGCTTAACTGGTAATAAAAAAATAGTCATAAATGTTTGTGAATGTACAAATTCTCTTTTTGAGAAACTAGGCCTAATGTAAATTTGGTCAGAAGGGTATATCAACTTTAAAATCCCCAGAAAAAAAGGTTCAGGAAACATTGGTTTAAACTATATAAAAAGTGAGTGAAATTAGTATTTAGAGTATTTATCATCCGTCTAAAGAAATCAGGGTGCAGTGGTTCACTTTAACATTAGGTTATATAATAAAAAAAGAATATGTTAGAAACTGGAACTGTATGTTGTGTCTATCTAACTTAATATTTGAAGTTAAGTTTTTGCTGTCGATAAAAGTTTCTATTCCACTACGATACATAATTTCCTTACTATTACACTCAAATTTTAAGTATCTCCAAAAACGATACTTGTTAGATTTAAATATCAGTTATTTTGTTAGATTTATAAAATAACCACTTGTAACTGCTCAAAGTAGTCTGATAATGTCATGGCCATGAGCTGAGCTACAAGTGTACGTGTCTGTCAGTCTAAAGCTTCCTCACCCTCAGGTAGACGTCCTGCTCCTCGCAGGCCGGCCGTCTGTTGTTTGTCACCGTCATGTTCTTCGAGTACTGAAAGGTCTTGCTGTACAGGAACAGGGCGCGTTTAGTCGCCTCCTTCTGCTTCAGACGGTCCAACATGAGGTCCACGCGAAAACCTGGAGACGTGATTGGAAAGAGAAAGAAGACAATGAGTAAGACTGCAAAGCCGAATGATCCCTGCGGTGTCATGTCCCAGCTGCTGGCGCTTTACTCACTCAGAGAGCTCGGAGCCCCGTAACCATTGGCCGTCAGACAGTACTTCACCTTAAAACTGCAAAATAAACGCACACACAGAGTCTGCTTTAATACACTTCTTAACTTCTATGTTCAGAGTGAAACTTATCAGATTTATGTGTGCTAAATATGTCGCTGCCGGCAGCAGGTCAGTTTAGCTCAGGTGCTGTGGATGGTTGGCATAAACAGTTTAAAACTTCCAGCCAAGACTTGTCTGCTGAATCTCGTAAAAATGTAGAATACCAACTACTCTCAGTCCCAAACAGACTTAAAAGGCATTCCCTGTCAGTTCTTGGTCGTCAGTGGAAAACCTAACACAACAAACATGAGAACTCACCATGACACAGCCGTGCTGGTCCCAGGAATTGTGCAGTTCTTCTCCTCTGGGTTGATTATCTGAGGCGTGATGTCCAATGTGGCATTCACACTGATTACTGGACGGGCTCTGACACACACACACACACACACACACACACACACACACACACACACACACACACACACACACACACACACACACACACACACAGTGAAGATGAGTGGGGTCATTTCTCCCATCTCGATGCCAACACACAAAAAGGATGAGACGAGCAAATACTTGATACCCAAGATGGCTGACAAACATGATGAATGAATTTATTGATACCGACTCTGAGGAGTATATTTTGGGTACAAAGGGTTAACGTGGATCAACATTAGAGGATAAATAAATCACCACGTGGAGGCTTTTCTGTGCAGAGGGGGTTAAATGTCTCCAAACAGCCTCTATAAAGTCAGTAGGAGCAAACTGAATGAAAAACAGCAGCTCTTTGATATCAGAGGTGGCCTCGCTCATTAACTCCCCAGCTTCTATCAGCAGCATCACACACACAGCGGGGGAACGCACACACATACCCCAACACACAATGCAAGATTTACATTTGATTACCTGTATAATACAGCCTTGTCTGCTCCAAATACTCCAACTATTAAATCTGCAGGAGACAAACACAGTTCAGCTTTTTTCACCCCAGCATTTTACATGAGTCCTGCTGTGCTTCTTCACACACATGCTGGTGAGGCTGTGTGTGTGTGTGTGTGTGGATACCTGGATATCCATTCTGGTCTATGTCAGTATTTCCTGTCATGGAGTATCCGAAGCTCGGTGGCATGTAGCTGGATGCCCATTTGCCCTTGAGGACCTGAAAGCCAAAGTAAACATGGGAAATTCTGCAGTTTTACACAGAATATGGACGTGCTTCCTGTTTTATCTTGTGTAGCTCACTTTTGTAGTGAGAGCAAGTGGAGGGAAAGTCCCCTGAACTGAATCATACTCATTCTCTGTGGTGCCAGACTGTGCCACAGAAAAGCTGGGATCATCAAATTTCTACAAATTCACCATCATTTTCAATAGAATCTGAGTTTGGACTATGTTGTCACACAAAATAAAGGTTTAATGATGGACTAAGAACTGGTAACTGGTTAATGGAAACCCAGGAATGCTGGACACGGTGGCAGTATTCACCTGCGAAGGTGATGGGTCAGGCCCCTGGGGGCGGCCATTATGGATGTAGACCAAGCCGCTGCGGTCAGGGGAACCATAAGGAGCAGAGATGGCCACATCTGGAGGAGGGACAGAGAGAGACAGGAGCCCCGGGGGAGGAAAGGACAGAGGTCAGAGTCTGGAGTTGGTCGGGGTGCAGAAGTGTCTTTCCCTTTTTGTGTGCGTATTTTATTTCCTAAACCAACACGGTGAGGATAGTTTGGTCCATAAGTTTACTCGTCCTCAGATGAGGAGACAACAAACATCCTAATAAAGACAGAAAGAGCCAACACGCAGGTGAGAACAGTGATCCAGCGTACCGTTGTATCCGTCTTTGTCCAGGTCTCCCAGGGCTGTGATGGTAGAACCGAACCTGGCGTATACTTCTGAACCAGTCAGGATCTGAGGCTCGTGGAAGGAGAAGCCGCCTTTACCCATGAACACAGACACCTGGAGAAGACACACACGTTCAGTTACAGTTCAGTTGTCAGCAGCAGGCAAAAGAAAGACTACAAAAGTAGTGCGAAAGCACATCTATAAGAACAGAATACATTTCTATTTAGTGTCATTGTTCAATAAAACTGAAATGCAAAAAGATGCATGAAAAAGACACGCATTTGATTTGCGTTAAGTGCATTCATTACTTTTGGATATAAAGTGTTTTTAACCCGTTTGTCTTGGTTTTTTATTGCCCTATTTCTTCTGTCCTGGGTGTGATGAGTCCCAGAGGATTTCAGGTTTTTTTTGAGGCGCTGTGAGCTGTAAAGGTCAGCCCGTTTGTGTTTTACAAATACTTCAGATGTCACAAAGATTCTTATTTGACCTCAAACTCGCAGAAAAAGATTTGTTCTTTCTCTCGTTTCATCCTCACCATTAATGTGCAGGTATGAGTAGCTTCACATTTCCACTTTATGCATTTACGAGTGTATATGTGTTTATATGAAGATGAAAAAGAGAAATTACAAATTACCAGGCAGCCCAAGATATGAGAGAAGTTTGTTAGCTTTGGTTTCTTATCTTTATTTTTTATCCCCCTGGATGGGACAAAGCCATGTAAAAATGTTCTTGTAAACATTGTGAGAAGTTCATCTGTCTGTGTGAGACAGAGCACAATCTGTTGTTTTAGCACATCCACCCTCCAGGTTGGACTTGCTGAAGCTTCTCTGCTCAGTGCAGATGGAAAGAGTAACCGTAGCCTTGCTGTCTCATCGTCATCGCCCAATCTCTCTCATCAACAAGATGTTTTAAATCACACTAACTGTGTGTTCTTTGTTTTTCCAACGTCCTGACTGAACTCCAGAGAGAAGGAGATACATTTCGGTCAGGTCAAAGTCACTGATTGCACATACCCTCGCCATTCTGTTTATATAAATGTGGGATTAATGGCTGCTTGGATGCTGTATACACTGGAAAAAATGCCCCTCCAAAAATAAGTAAAAAAAAAACAACAAATACAAGACATTTTTGCTTGAAATAAGCAAAAAAATCTGCCAATGGAACTAGTGAAAATCGGCTTGTCAAGATTTCTTGAAATAAGATGTGACATTTAGGACTTTTGAGTTACAAGTGATCTTGAAATTAGCTTAAAAACCTCTTCAAATAAAAAAAAAAAAGCTTGTTTCATGTGAAATATGACTTAAAACAAGATGTTTTCAAGACCTTTTCACTTAACAAGATATTCCAGATGTATTGTATTAAAACAAGTCCCTATATCTGTTGAAATGGTACTTGTTAGGCAATTGTGTCTCATATTAAGTGTAATGAGATACTCAATGAGACAAATATACTTGGTAAGATTTAGATTTTTTCCAGTGTATGAAGGTGCGTATGTGTTCCCAAAAATCCGGCTCAATTGGTGCAAGTATTGGATGAAAAAACCAACAGTGATGTGCACGTATCTATTTCTGCCAGAGAAGATGTTCCCTTGTGTAGCTATGGTAGAAGGATAACACAAAAAAGGAGGTTAGTACTTAAAAATGGTCTACTTTAAAGATATCCCCTTGATTTAAGTCAAACGGATTAAGACCGAATCGCTTGATGTCCTAAAAAAACAAACAAAAAAAACAGGTAAAATGATTCCAATTCCTGCCAAAAAAAAGGCCCTAGTTAAAGGTTCTTACGGAGATTGGCTGATCCTGTCCTTTAAGCTAATGCTAATGCATTTGCAACATAGCTTTGCATTAATCTTTTGTTGTGAAACAGCAAGAGAAAGCATTTTCCTGTGTTAAAATGCTAACCTGAGTGCCAACACTCCTCCATCTGCATCCTCTACAACATGTCTGATGATCAGCAGCAGCGGCACGTGCACTTTCACTCGTGTGAACACAGTTAGCTTGAAGGACCTCAGTGTTTACATGCAGTGAATGCTGTGCATGTGTGTTTACCTACCTGTCCCACCTCCTTCAGATTTCCATCTGACCCTCTGTCCATGAAAAGGGGAGCTCCAACCAACAGATCCATCAAACTGACAAACAGATTCAATAAAGAAAAGAACACACTTTTATTTATCTTATTACAGTGTACCTACATCCAGGTCTCACGTGTCAATGCTGCACATGAACAATTCTCAATAAAAACACAGCAGCGCATGTCCTCCAGGCCCAGCACTCATGGTGAGCACATTTCCTGCCCCATAAAGCTCTTGGAAGGTAAACGCTCCGATTGTCTGACACCTGCATTCGGGACTGTACATGAACTTGAGGTTCTTTTACTTTTAAATGCAGCAGGAACAGACTTAAAAGTCACGACATGTGACTTTTAATGTCACATTAGTCCAATTAAGAGCTGAAATTGTCAGATATTGTGGAGCGATGAGAAGTTTCCTCATAGTATAAATAGTAGACATATATGTGACATCTTAGGAGCTTTAATGACACCAGAAGGGCGTAATAACTCATATTAACAGTGGAACACGGGATGAAAACAAGCCCTCAGTCAGTAAATGTCAGGGGTCAAAGCCACTCCTTTAACACCTTTCCTGTTGGGGAGAATCATATCCAACAATTTCTGTAACTTCCTCAAACTGACTATCCAACATTTGCATCCGTTTCTCACTTTGGCTGGTCTCTCCCAGCTCTCCTTTTCCTTTGTATCAAGCAAACAAAAGGTTTCAACTAGATTAATGTCTACAAAAACAGTATAAAAATGTGTGCTATCATCCTTAAACTGTGACAACATCATAATGCCTGCTGCTTCTCTGTGGCAGTATCCATTTATCACTCCACCTTCCTGGATTCTTAGCCCCTATCTTTTTTGTGTCATCAAAACACATCCAGAGAACGTGAATCTGGTTTCACTTAGAGAGCATCAAAGCTGACGGTGGAAGAACAGCTTTGTGAGGACGTTTGTGCAGTATGAAGCATTTCCTGAGGGGACAACAGAGGTTATAAAATTCCCCACGTCCCTTTAAATACAGCATTAAGGAGCTCTGGAAGTGGAAAATGACTGGGCTCAAAGGGCACAGCCACACTTACCCGTCATTATTAACATCAGAGGCAGAGACTGAATGTCCAAAGTAGGCTGCCATCTACAAGACAGAGAGAGAAGAGGAGTTTTCAAAGGTGGCCTGTAAGAGATTTCACTCATTAACCAAGTTTCTTTGTACATTTCTAAACCATTATCATGAAAAAAGGAATGGGAATGTTTGGTAATCTACACACTGTGAACAAAACACTGGTATTTATATTTGTTTTTCATGCTTTTTCTTTTCTTTTAAAATACTACACTGTTATTTCACCAAAGAAATTTTACTTGATGCCTTAATGAAAACCTTCAATGGATAATTTAACTGATGTATATTGACACTAAGTGCAAACAATGGAACAACCTTCAAATCACAGGGGCTGCCAAACCTCTCCAGCCGTTTGACTCTTCCTGATGGACTACTGTTGTAACATGGGCATTTCGTTTCAAAGTGCTACACTGGATCTAAAGGAATTTGGGACTGTAGTGTCCTTTACTCTAAAGTTGGAAGGGAGCAGACGGTGAGGGGAGGACATGCAGCAAAGGGCCCAAGCCAGGACTCTAACCTGAGCCGACTATGTTAAGAAACTTTAGCCTGGGGCGGTCGGTGGCGTAGTGGTTAAAGCAGCCGCCCCATGTACAGAGGCTATAGTCCTCGCTGCAGCTGGCCCCGGTTCGACTCCCGCACCGAGCGGCCCTGTGCTGTATGTCTTCCCCCTCACTCTGCCCCCTGCTTCCTGTCTCTCTCCAACTGTCCTATCATTAAAGGCATAAAAAGCCCAAAAAATACTTAAAAAAAAGAAACTTTAGCCTCTGTACATTGATAGCAAGCTCAACCAGTTGAGCTATCTTGGATTTTTAAACATGACTGCCACATCATTTCTGCTGGTCTCTATAACCTGGCCGTTAGCCCCTGATGTATGCAGTTCTGTGCTCTGAAACAGCAAAGAGTTGGAGCTAGTGTAGTACCATTTAGAACTGGTCCTAAGTTAGGCTCTTCTTTGCTGAAAACCCCCCCTGAGAGTGCCCTTGAAGAGAAGATAAGTAGCCAAAAGAATTGGTGGAGATAAAGATGAGGAGTGAAGGACAGATGTAAACAAGCTCTTCAAAAGGAAGAAAAGCTGATAAAAGTGAGGTTTCTGGGTTCAGGGATGAGTTATGGAGGACAGGCAGGAAAAGTGAAGAGGAACTCTGTCATTAACTCTGCTGATCACAGCCTCTCTCTACTCTCCCCCCCCTGCTGCTCCAACACTTCTCCATCTGCAACAGGAGTTTATTTAGGGTTCACACACTCTTTTTTTTATCTTCAGGGGATCTAACGAACGGTTTCCTCACACTTTTTCAGAACAATTAAAATCATACTAAAGCACAGCAGTGACAACAAAGCTGTTCCGACCCCGAGCAAAGTCTATTCCACATTTTTCTTTGTTGTAGGCGGACAGGAAGGAGCGCTCTTTTTATGAGATTTATATCTTGGGTTTTAAGAGAACAACTGATGTGAGACGAAGTTATCTTAGAATGTGCCAGCATCTGTGTTTGCACTGCAGATACAGCTGAAGTGGTACTGCATTCAGTTTGAAGGTGGATGGAAAAGGGTGCGTGTTGTCAGAGGTGGATTCACAAAAATGTTCTCTGCGCAGAAAGATAGGCTTTTGTATTTCAATTAATAAATAATAAAAATAAAACAATAACAATAACCAAAAAAGTGGCTGCTAATAAGACAGAGAGGAGTGAGGAAGTCTTTGTCCACAGTGTCCTCACTTGCGTCTCCACTGGATGAATTAAAGGAGCAGTGCTCCTGGTCTTCAGCAGCCACGTAGGTGCCTGCTCTGTTAACATTTCTGGGGTTTGACCACACGCTGAATACACGTTTGCAGTTCGTTTAGATGCTTCAGAAATACTTGAATATGACACCAGCTTCTGTCTCTAACTTGAATAGTTTTAAAGGAGTAGGGCGGCTCAGTTCCTGTCAGAAACTTGTCATTTGGAAATTAAAACAGCTATATTGTGGCAACAATGTAAACCATCCTGACAGCCGTCATGTTTGAGTTCCACCTTTTTCAAAACTTTGAGGATGATTTGACCTTTCTTGAACTTTAAAATCGATTCTAAAGATGAGTGCCAGAGCAGTGACTCAGTGTGACGTTTTCCTGCCCCTCATCGTTTTGAAGCTGGAGTCCTCGTCAGAACGACGTGACTACAGCGTCTAAGCACCATATATTATCCTGCATCTCACCTGAGAGCCTGTGAAGTTGATCATGGACTCCATGTTGAGGCCGTTGAAGATGCTTACCTGAAACATGATATCACAACAGAGAGACTATCAGCCGGGCTTCACATCAACTGCATCAGTTTTAAACCCTCCAGTACACAACCGTCCTTCAGCATTCACTGTTGGGCCGACAGACCAAAGGCCCTTTCAAAGCGCTGCGGCATTATTAGGACAGAAAAGAAGAAAAATAACATTCTCCTGGAGATTCAAGAGTTGTTTAAGTGAAGTTATCACCAACCTCTTTGCTTATTGGATACAACTGAGACGTCTCAAACATGACAATTTAACAGAAAGTTGTTTTTTCGCCTTTTTCAACTAAGGCTCAGACACCTAAGCGGTAATGGAAATGCCCATCGTGAACATCCTCTGATGTAGAGAACATGCTACTCTAAAAACTGATCTCATGGCTCATTATCGCTGATGTGAGAGAAAAAATAACAATGAACCCAGTTCAAACTAATTCTGAGGACCTCTCTGCAGCTTTCTCTTGCATATCGCCAAAGCGGGCGGTTTGGATAGTTTTATATCTCACGGTGTTGTCTTTGATCGGCGACCACTACTCTGCTTAACCCCTACAGGCATACTTAAAGTAGCCTTTACCACAACACCACATTAACTAACTTACACACCAAGAAAAGATAACTGAAACACAGCATTTTCTATTTAGTGATGTTTTAAAAGTTTCATTCAGATTTGCTCGACAGGTGTGATCCACTCACATATCCCAGTGCCTTGTCTCCTCTCGGTACTCCAGTCACATAATCTGTGCCGGTAAGAAAAGACAGACAGTTAATGAACGTCCACATGGACTGTATCACCATACAGAGCCATTATTGACAACAGCCATACCATAGTAAGAGCTGAAGCGTATAAATACCCGTTTACTACAAAAACAGAGAATCTGTCTTTTCAAAATATCTGCAGCACCTCTTTTTTCTCAGTAAACTCCTGTTCTCAAGCTCCACCGGTCAGTTTTGTTAGCTCTTCTCTGGTGTTTCACTGAATACATTATCACCTTTAACATTACAGCTTGGTTTGTTATGTAATCAGAATAAGCAGCAAAAATTGGTGGACTTGAACGCTAATTATAAAGATGATTTTACAGCAGATCTACAAACAGCCTCAGACCCCACATACACAACCAGTATAGCCTTTAGCCTTCAGGCCACAGATATAGCCAACTTACATTAAGACCTAGTGGGCTATATCAAGCTCTGTGCATTCATCTATCAGACTCATCCATGCCTGTGTCGGTGTAACTTTGTTGTGCATCCACAACACTTACAGAGAAATTACAATTATAGTGTTTTCAAATGATCTTAATTGTTCCAATGTGCAAATGATTCATTTTAGGCTGTAAAATACGGTGGTGTTTGTCAGGCTCTGTGTTGTGTGGGTTAATTGTGCTTTAAGCACAGGTGAAGTTAATTGATGATAGATCAAATCATTCTTAGTTTTAGTTGAGAAAATTTCCCGATAGCCAACATTCCCAACCTGAAACTGTTCGAGTAACTTTAACATTTAGGAGCAAAGAAGATGCACTGAGGTTCGAGAAGTCACATTTAGCTCAAGAAATGATGTACATCATCACTATAAACTGAGTTTCTTTCTTCATTCTGCCGGTTTTGTTTTTTGTTTTTGTTCTGCATTGACAGAAATGGTGTTTACAGTCGAAGGCATCTGTTGAAATAAACCTGCTCCTACCTTCCGTCCCATCATCGTTGAAGTCTCCAATTGACACAGAGTAACCTGTTAAGATGTGAAATAAATTTGAAGCATTAAAATCTACAAACGTTGTGTTTGTCCATAATAAACATCCACTACTTCACAGATAAGTCCACTCTAAATGTTAGGAGGCTAAAAACTGGATAATGATCAGCTCTAAACTGGCTGTAATGTCATTAATGCCCCATGTGTGTCCAGGTATGAGGATACATGTCAGAAATGTTTGAAAACTTCAACAGTGTCAGTTTACCAACTCATTTTAATACGATTTTCACTCTCTGAAATTTCTGGCCTGCTGCCTGGAACACAGAGAATGTTTTAAGTTTTATGTTCCTCTAGTGTTCTTAATCAACCAAGCCTTGGCCCTAAAGCTGAGCATTCATTACTGATAGAAACAAAAACATACACCTTCAATTCTGAAAGAGTTCAGCTCTGACCTGAGAATTACTCATTTATTTTTTAGATGTTAAGGGTCAAAGCATATATTTATGAAGAGTGAGTGAGTGTGTGTGAGATTACCGAGGTAGCTATCGTCATACTGGGCGCCAGCTGATTTGGTGGCGAGCGTGTTACTGTAGGGAGTAATCAGCTGTTTATTGAAGCGGGCAAAAATCTCAGAGATGTCATCAGAAATCAGCTGGCCTGAGGAGAGAGGGGGAGATCGTTAAAGATCAGAGGAAAAGAATGCGGAAACACGAGGGGAGGTTCGGGAACACGGAGGCTTACAACACAAATGTGAAATAATAGCACGAGGGAACACGAGAAATTAAAAAGCAGAAAGAAAAAACGTGACTTTACAAGACTTTGTTTACAAGCTGACAGAAAAAAAACCTACATAATTAAAGAAGCCACAGAGACATAGTGTTAACAGCTGCTAATCACAAACAGAGCAATGTGTGTGTGTGTGTGTGTGTGGTCAGTTGTGTAACTGAGTGTTGACTCAACAGGAAACAATAATTAGCCTCTCACAGCCCAGGAGGAGCCTGTCCACACAATCAGAAAACTGACTCAGCGCTCAGGATACAGTCGGTGTCACACCCTCTAATGTCAGACGTCCAGACCAGCGTGGATTACAACCCACAGCTGATACACGCTCACATCATCTGTTGCCCATCCCGCCAGCTCATTAAGATCTTAAGGTCGTGGTGAAAGACGCAGCAGTCCGCTGTGGGGCAAGGCAGCGAGTCACAAGGTCGAGGTTCGCTGTTTACATACGTGTGTTTACATTCTGACCAAATGCATTTGGATCTGTACACATGAAGTTTGATCTGGTGTATTTCAGCACAGACGCACAATAACCAACAGCAACATTAAACCTAATCGGACACTATTCTCGCAGACGTCGAAAGAAAATAGATGAATTATTCTTTTAGAAACAGGATGATTAAGCGTCTATTTTTAATTTTTATTTTGGGTATTTTTTACACTGAGTTATTTTCCAGAGAAGGAAAACTTCAGATGAGCTTTCACACTCGCCCAAACGAAGCGGACTGTGTGAGGAAACAAACTCTGGTTGGTTTAAAGCGGATTAAACAGCTCTGGTGTGAAACTATTGAAGAATGTAGGAGGAAAAACAACACAGACATCTCAAACATGACACTGAGATTTCATAAGACTGTGTTTTCATACGAAGGCCTCATATGCTAAAGAAATTTGTGTATTTCACAAATTCCTGAGAAGAAGGTAGACTACATACGTTCCTCCCTCTCTGCTGTGCTTCAGCACTAACGGAAACTGTCTTGTACCATAGACTGTGTACATGTAGAACAAGGTCAACAGCTGAAAAGCCTTAAAATACAAAACTGATGGCAACAGCTAAGCACTGGCTCGCATGAAATTCCCACCAGTTACTGCGGTGTGATTACTGTTAGCTCACTGTAGTTAGACTGCTGTTCAATTATCAGAAGTGAACTTCGTAATTTAATAGCCACAATTTCTTAAAGAAACGCCTTTTTGTCCAAACAGCTTTCAAGGCTCACTCTCTGGCTCCAATCTCCTCTCTAAATAAAATAGAGATTGTTGGTGACATCGTGGAAGGTTAATCCATTCATGCAGTCTATGTCATGTATGCACGTCCTCGTAACCATGGCAACTGTAAAAGTGGCAATGATTGATATTGGTTAGAGGCTCCTGTTTGGGTCTTCTTGATCGTTTTCAATGATTTTTTCACAGATTTTCTGTCTAGTGTATCACTTTTGGTTTCAACATAAATCATAAAAAGACGTTTTAATTTGACTTATCAAGTTAAGCTTTATTCAGTGTTTGAGGTTATTCAAACATTGATAGAAGCACAGATCTTATGGAACCCGATCATAAAGAGGTGTATTTCTTTGGAGTAAAGACCACACTCAGCATAAGCCAGCCCAGTCATTAAAAGAAGTTTGGAAGTTTTGGGGTAAGAAAAAAAACTTTTCTTTCTTGCCAAGTGTTGGATTCATGTTTAAAAAATTAAGCTCAAGTCAACAGCTGGCTAGTTTAGCTTAGACTAGTGTAAAGACAGGAAATGGGTGGAAACAGCTTGTCTGGCTCTGTCCAAACACAACATAAATCCTTTAAATGAAAACAAAAAAGAGGACAAAGAAAAAAAGGGAGAAAATGGATTCAGTGGGTCTACAAAGTTGGTAATAACATGTCAATGAACAGGAAAACTGTTTGGAGATTAATAGAGTGTGGTAGCCTTCATTTTCTGCATTTTGGTCTTTCGTCGGTGGGACTTGAACTGTAACCTGTAATAAAAGTGGGGTGTCTTTTCAGGCCTGTGGGAAATCCTGGGGATGAGGAGCTGCTGTGTCTGTCTGAGGCTGCCAGCTGGCACCACAACGTTTTCAAGGGGAATCCCTTTCTGCTTCAAGGTTATTCCCACTGAGTCGCCACAGACTCCAGAAACTCATTTTTAGGTAGAGGGATGAAGTGAAAATGGAGAAGACTGGCCTGGGTCTGACCTGTGTTTGAGTCACCACACCTGCTTCAAGGCTGCGAAAACATGATCACACACACACACAAACACACACAGTGTTAGTGCAGCACTCACCCTGCCAGTAGAAGCTGCCGGGTCCTCCCAACACCACTCTTTTACTCTTCTGAAGCCAGAAAAAAGAAAAGAGAAAGAAACTTTCACTCCGTATTCAGTCCACTTTCACTAAGAATCACACAGATTAAAACACATGGACTTCTGACCCAAAATCAAACGCATTAACCTGCTTTTCTTCACAACTTGACCACAGACCTGCTGACCACCTGAAGTGTATTTTACAAGAATCCTGCAGGTTTCTTTAAGTTTAATTATTTATATGTATATGTGTGTATATATATATATATATATATAAAACCCATAGATTAATTTTAAACAACATAATAGGTTCAGAACAATATTACTTGTAGTTGTTAGGACATTTCTAGCTGAAAATAAAGGCAAAACATTACTCAATCTGGATTACTCTCTGCCAAAAGATATGAAGGCCTTTGCAAATAAGAAGAAACGATTATTTCAAATCTCTTTAATGGCTTTAGCCAAAGAGAAAGAGATGTTTATTTATCTGTGACCTGTAAAGGTGTCAGAAGTTGTATCTCTGAAAGAGAGCCACATTGTTCTCCTGCTTCCAGTCTAAATCTGACTACAAATCTGAGTATTTGTTGTTCAAATCTTACTTGACCTTAAAGAAGAAAACTGTTCAATCTAATCTAGATGAGTCAACCTCCCAGACTCTGACATTCTGTCAATATGCTCTGCTCACACTGCTGCAGCATGAAGCAATGAATGCTGACTTTTCCGGGAGCTTACCTTAAGAAAGTCTGCACTGAAGCCAGCCTGGCAGAAACCCTGCCCTTCTGGTGAGCTGGCAGCTGGACAGATAAGTCAGCAACATTAGAGGTAACAAACAGAATATTTGAGTGATAATATCACATAACATGAAATATGTAATTATTTAAAACTTTATGAAATTGTATTTTTTTCTGTCTGCATGCTTAAAACAGCCACCTTCTGCAGTCCAAAACAGCCAAATGAGAGCAATGAGACTTAAACAAAACAAAGCTGTAGCTATAGCAATACTTAAAAAAAAAAAAAAAATCAGACTCACTAATAAGTTCAATTAAGACACAAATGATTTAACTTTGCACTGTTAGGTGTCCTCTGACATTCTAATTACCAACAACAGAAGTGAGGAAAGCAGCCAACTTTCAGCCACAGAGGACACACATACATGATCTGCAGGGCGAGTACTCCACGACAGTGGTTCCTTTCTTCAGGTAACATGTACCCACGGGCTCGCGGTCAGACAAACCGAAGGTTGACCAGTGGTACAGAGGAGCACAGGCCTGGAAAACAAAACACGGATATTTACGACCAATTTGCACTTCACAACTCAAAGGTCTGTTGGAAAACGTGTTCTCAGGCAAAAACTGCCAATATGTCATCACAGACTATCACACTGTTTATGACTACAGGAGTAAAGCTTGTGGTAAATATTTATGGTAAATATGAACTGGAATGAGGAAGGAAGTTGATGTGTAAATCTATTTTGCCTGCAAAGACACTTCTCGTCTCGTTTTTTCAAATATCAGCTACAGACTTGGTTTGAAGGTTCAGGGACGACTTTCGTCCACTGGAGACATTTCTCAGTGGATCAAAGTTTCTCCAGTGTAATGTCATTTGAGTTGTCACTGCAGGGACAAAGCCAAGGGAAGATAAAGCAAATCGCTGCTGTTTTTTTAAATACCTTCTCATTTTTAACGTCTGAAAAAAGAGCTGTTGCTCCATCAAGTTGTTCAGTGCTGCTCCATCTTTATTTCTGTTAGGGACCAACAGGGCACATCGTGGTGGGTATGTGTGACGTGCGTTTTTGTGTGCAGTATTTCTTACCAGGATGTGTTCTCCATCAGATCGCACTGATGCACCGAGCCACTGCCTGGATTTAAATTCCATCTGAACTCCTTGAGCATTCTTCCTATCGTCTAAGAAAAGAGGGTTATTGTTATTAGCTTATTTACATAACACAAATAAGACACTCATCTACATATTTACACTAATAAAAATATATATGTAAAGCTATTGTGTTAGACTGACATCCAACTGAATTCGTACTAAAGCCAATTTGTCAAAGGCAAACTGTCAAACCCAGATCATTTTTCCTGCAGTGTATGCTCAACTGGACTAAAACCGGCTTAGGCACTCGAGCTTTTGAGCAGTAAAACACAAAAAAAAGCAGACAGAAAATGAAAAGGAATGGTTTTGATTTGCCACAGACTATTCTCTAGTCTCTGATGTAATTGTCTAACAGCAAAAAAAACTAATACCAACAAGTTTACATATTGTCACAAATAGTAGCAGACGCATGCTTCTGTTAATACATCAAGCCCCCTTCCATAGTTCTAAACAGAAACGAGGACATTAGTCCAATTAAATGGCCAAGTTAAGGTAGAACCGCAGAATCAGGGACAAGAGATGTGACCAAAGGCAACCCGATGTGCATCGATTTAAAGGTAAAACTAAACTAAAACTATATCTGCTCCTCCTACAGTTGTAGGATGTAGCACAACCATCATTAAAACAAATCTCCATCTGAGCAATGCACTGGCACAGATATATACATTCATTTGTTGAGAGGCCAACAAAGACACCTTTACAAACCACCAAAAATGTCAAGTAAAATTACAGGATCTGACATGAAGAGTGCATTTTTTTTAAATATATATACGTTGTGATATTAGTGACACAAAACAAATTTCAACGGAGGAGGTGTGAAATCAATACAAGTGCAACATAATTTACATTGAATAGGCCACAGTGTTGGGTATCTAAGATAACAGCTAACCTAAAAGACTGATAATAGTTTGGTTATTTCTTGCATTTCAAGCTCTAATAAATAACAGAACTGGGATGAATTCTCTGCTGTTGTCATTTCTTATCAGTCAGGATTAGGAATAAATCCAACTTCAACCCCCTTTGCTTTTCAACATACACAGAACAGAAAGAGAAATTATCATAATCTTTCCATGATTTCAAACCTGTGCATCAGCGACCAAAAGTAACCAACCAACACTACGAGTTTAAGCTGTTGTCTAAGCCTTTCCAACAGTAAATGCCAGTCCGATTCTTATTCTTGTCCCGTCTCTTGCTCTACACTTCATCTTTTTTCCTCACTTCTTCACAAAGGCTGTCCTGAACCAACCTCGAACAGAGAAACCAAACTATCTAAATAGGCTTACTCTATGTATTTTATAACATACAACAAGGACTTACTGGAGAAAAAAATAAAAAATAAACAAAATGACTCCTTTATCAGTCTTTAGAAGCTGTTGGCTAAAGGGTTTGAGGTGTACCTGTTTATCTCCGTTAAATCTACATTAACCTTAAAAAAGAAGTAACAGCCTCATTGGATCGCACCTTTCCTTTTCATTTCACAGTAGAGTGACTGGACAATCCAGGCCAGTTTACTACTTTATTCTTATCCAACGGCAAACTTTTTCTCTGCTACCAAGTGCCACAACCTTCCATTCAAACAGGAACAGACTTGGAATTAAGGTAGCCTCATGACATACACACAGCTGAGGCTAAAAATTACTTTGCAGTGCATTGAAACATCTAATCTAAAAGTCAGTGAGCAGATGGACAAACAGGGTGAACATTTGTGGGATAGTTAAAAGAGAGGCAGGACAGAATCAGATGATAAAGCGTCAGCTAAGTGTAATGTAATGTAATGTAATGTCATAATCACCTCAGACTCTTTATCTCATTGATTTATTGAAATGATTGCCTTGAGAAGTTTGCAGACTACTGGCAGTTTGTTAAGCAGCTTCATAAAGTTGAAGGCTTGAAGGGGTTCCCACATGTGCTGAACACTTGTCACAGAATATTACTTCCCTCTGCAGCCACACAAATCCCAATCTATCCAATGTAAACTTGAGCTAATGTGGGCTGTCATTTATTGGCAATATCTTAATCTCTGCAGCAGTCGGTTTGCAACTGCACATGAAGAAACTATTAAAGATTTTGCAATGTTCAGACCAAGGTACCTTTGAGTGTTCAAACAACAAAGATCCGTCCTTGCAATTTACTTAGGTGTGCAGTTCTTGCAACAATATGAGTCATGACTGTAGCTGAATAGGGCTGTTTGCTGTATACCATGTATGGTCTCAAGGAAAATAAGAAGGTGAGAAATTCGCCTGTTAAGTTTTCAACCAGGCTCACCTAGCAAGGGAAAATCCTTGCAGGTGATGGCCTTGATAAGCTGCCTGAGACACTGGCAACAGTTTACAAAGCTTTGAAGAGTCTAAACTATGACACACAGTATTTTCTTTTGTTCATAATACTCCAGTTAAGAGGAGTAAGTGTGTACCATCTTTTGACTGATACGGTACATGTATCAATCCAGCATTGTTGATGTCAGGAGGAGGCAGCAGCTGGCCACTAAGCTGGAAGTCATTGCTGAAATAAAGGGATGAATCACACGTACATCTGACACATGGGAAGCAGAGGAATTAAAGACGATAGGAAGCAGATAAATATTGCAGTCTGGTCTGGATATTACACACAGGCAGTGAAGAAATAGTTGGGATTTTCCCCATCAGAATGGGAAACTCCAGCCTGAGGAAAAATCTTGGCTGTGGAAGCTGAATTTGAAAGATTTTCAGGACTGTTTGGTTGATTAGACAGAAATTAGGATGTTTTAGTGCCCATCAGACATTGTAGATAAACAGTGAGGGGATTATTTTCTCCAGTTTGGCAACAGGTTGGATATTTCCTCCCTAATCTCTTATAATGGTGGTGAATCAGCCGATGCTGCCAGCTAGTTACCATCTTAACAGAACTGCTGCCATGACAACTGACTCTGTCTCTTTGTTTGTTGTTAGTCTGTGGAGAACTCCTTAACCAAAGAAATTAGTTCAAGTCGACACAAACACTGTGAGGAGCAGGACTAAGAGTCTACAGCTACTATATCAGCGCTCTGATGCTGCACTTCGCTAACATTAGCACGCCATCACTGCTAATGCAACTGCTCGATATCTTCAGCAACTTTACACCGTGTTTTATCGTGTTATTATTTGCTTTTCAACATCAAAACAAGATCATTTAAAATTAGTTTTAGTAAAAAAAACAATGATTTCTGCACCAAAATTCATGAAAAACTGTAAAACAGCTGTTAAGATGTTGGAGAAATGCTCTCAAAACTCTGTTATTCTCCGGTGGCGCAGCAAAAAAAGTCTATAGCATCCATCCAGCTAATAAAAATGCCCATACAAATGTTACTTACTGTAACGGCACAGAGAAGAAGAAAGATGTCATAATTACAGAGCACAATTTGTGCGGTACTGGTTTGCGTTTTATATTCTAAATCTGTCGTTGGTAGGAGATATTTATATCTTTCTTCCTTTTACATGCTGCCCAGAAAAGCAGAAAAATAAACCCTCAAAATATATAAAAAGAGGCACCGCACTGTGACTGGGCGAGTCACATGATCTAAAACAGTATTTTAAACAACATTAGGAACAAAAGCATGTGGTGCATCATGGTTAGAGGGCTCAGAATGGAAGGGACCAACAATGAGTCAGAGTCACACCACACTCACGGACGAATTCCAGTTAATTCTGTTTACTGGGCCAGTGAAGCTTTGGCCAGTAATCATGCAGGTCAAATTAACAACAAAGACGGCTTTTGTAAGAGAACGCACCCACATACACATACGCAGAACAATATATCGAGGCCACTCGCTAATGGCATTACAGCCAGAGGAAATGACCTCGGTGAGGACGTTTGGTATCTGTCAGAGGCTGCAGGCTTCAGCACTACAGATGCTTCCTGATCCAGCTTTCTGTAACATCAGGCTACAAGCTGAATACTGCAGGAAAGCAAACATCCAACACAAACAGCCGCCTCCACAACTTAAACTTACTGAGACAAATTCCCCTTTTAAGGGCATAAATGGCTGGAAGAGAGTTATACATGTTCCTTAGGTGTTCAACTGATAGATAGATGGGCTTAGATCAGCTTATTAAGGATTTATACTACACTGTACCTATAAAGCATAGCTTGGCTAAACTACAGAATGTAGTAATGTAAGGTAATATGGTACTTTATAGTTTGCTCATAACAACAATAGCCTAGTGAATGGTCCTTATTAGGAGCAGCTATACAATCTAATGAGACAACCCCATGCAACAGCTGTACCTTGTTATGTCTTTGTGAGGCTTTACATCAAATATTTTGTTTTATAACTGAGCAAAGAGAGATTATTTTTCTACTCTAAGATAAAAGCATCTAGATGCACTATGAAAAAATGAAAAGAACCAACCTGAAACCTGATCAGTCTATAAAAATCTTTGTTTTTTCTCGTGATGCATGGAAATGGAACATAAAAACTTTCTCTTGATGGTGTCAGATTGTGAAGGAGGCCTTAATTTGCTTTGTATAACCTTTAAATTAGGAAATGTGCAGATATGAATCAGGGGAACTCAGATCTGTGAGTGTGTGCATATTACAAGAGAACATAAAAACAACCATCTTTCTCTTATTTTTAACACGTCTGAAGGAGGCCTTATTCTGTCTGAAATGACAGAAAGCCATCATTTAAACGTGCCACATATTAAGTGACTGAAAGGCCTCATATACACCAGAATGTGCAGTATTAACACCGTTGTGTTGTGTATGTGAAGGGGGCAGGGCGACAGAGTTCAAGAGTGTAGCGTTATTGTCGTGTCAAACTTTAGTGACTGAGGTCTACCACAGAATACCAACCAGACTCAGCTACACAGCGACTGTCACACAAACACACACAGGCCTCTCTCTCTCTCTCTCTCTCGCCATTTTTACACTTAACTTCTGTGTTAGCCACTAAAATGTTCCCTTCTGTCAGTTTTTCCTTTCAACTGATTCCAAAACTGACAGAGTTGTGTGTATTAAACACAGCCTGAATATCTTTCAGCAACTCTAATCGAAGAAAAAGATCATTCATTTCTATCTGCAACAGGCCCAAAGTGTAAAAGATGTAAAATGTATTTCATCAGCTGCCATGTTAGAAGACGGTGAGGACATGAAAAGTTTTAAGAATGACATGATCGCGCTTTGAAACAAACAAGGATCTGTGCCGCCGTTACTTCACAGCATGTTCAGCCTAAGCCGCTCTGCCTCCGCTCCCTGAAAGCAAACAGTCTTTAGTAAAGTCATAAGAGAACGTGATTGGTCAAAGAACATGAAAACACACAAAGATACTGCACACGCTACAGCCACTACATGCATGTTTATGATCTAGAACTTGGCCTCTGAAAACTAAACACAGAAACTAACCAGCTGTGAAGTCCCACATTTACTGAGTTGCACCATAATTTGGATACCTGCCATCTCTTCAGTTTTTAATTCATGAGGTGCAAATGCAACCAGAGAAAAAGTCTGCAAAGGTATGTTGCCTTTTGGGGAGCTCCCTGGTGCCCAAAACAATTTATAATTTTTTAAGGCACCTCTCATTTCCCCGTTTGTGCCTTTTCACATCCATCCTCCTTCATCCTTAATGCTCATCTGACATCATAACACACAGCGGGATTATTTGTTGCCATGGTTTAAAATGACTGCTACGAAGCAAACTTCTGGTAACGGATGGACTAAGATGGCTACTGAAACTTAATTTATTCTTATAAAAGTTAGTGTCACTACCTCTATGATATGATCCATTCTGCATATAGTACAGTACCAAAGGAATCTGAATCTGCACGAGTTTCAACAAAACAAAAAGGACTTTATTTGCTCTCTTTGTGGCAAGTCTGTTCACATCGACATCGTTATCATTATCATTACAACACCTGGCGGTGATTGCCCAGAGGGAACCATTCAAGTTGCATCCCAACCTGGTTTGTTCCTGTTTTCTTGTGCCAGGCATATTCATTCTTTGTTCTCAAGTTTGAAGATGTAAGGACTTGATAATGTGAAGGAAATCTCACCCGTTACCGAGTGTAGTCACCAGTGGTTCTGTAACACTGCTGCTTTGCATGAAGATATCTTATTTGTAATAAATTGCATAGTGACTGATTATTCAATACTATCCATAATTACTGTATAGTTGTTTTGTTTTTAATGTGTTTATTTATTCTTGATAATACTATTATTATATTTTAAATTGTCAATGGAGCCCTGTAGCAAAAGAATCCCCCCCTTGGGGATCAATAAAGTTTATCTGAATCTGAGCCAAATCTTAAGGGTGAGGAAACACTGTCCACACCCAATGCGACGATAAGCCAGTAATAAACCAGACTAATTAATTGGCTTCATGTGCTTTACACTCTTAAGCCTGGTTTATAGTCGGTAACGCAAGACGCGACGCAAGCCCTTGCGCGGTTGCAAGCCCCCCCTTGCGTGCTTGCGTGTGTCACCTCAATTTTCTAAACTTCACGCAAGACGCGAGCACAAGCCACTATCTACATCACATCCGGCGGTGTGTTCATCTTCCGGTTTCATCCCCTAATAAAAGATCGCTGTTTTCAAACGCCAAGGTAGAAAGCAAAGAAGAAGAAGAAGAAGCAGCATGAATCCCATAGACATAATATATATATAATATATTATGTCTATGATGAATCCACTCGAAGAGAGACTTGCCGAAGAGGTCTTGGCGGTGAATTTCCTTTCATCGTAGTAGGCTTGTCATTGAAAAAACCCGCTACTCCACCTACTGTCCTGGCGGTGAATCGCCACGCAGCACACGCAACCGCCGACAAAGCTAAATGAAGCATAAACGTCTCGAACCATTAACAAAAGTGCAAGACGCAAGCGCAAGGACAGTTAAAAGAAGTATAACTCAGCCTTTAGTGTTTACTTCATGCAATCCAAAACAGTTCTGCAACAGGGTCTTACTGTATCGATGATTTTTTTTTTTTTTTTTTTTCAATCATGGTCATATTTACAGTGAATAATGGTAGAGTTTAGCGGTGCTGCTGCACTATACAGCATCATATTGACCTGATACACAGAACCAGTCTAAACTTTGAACAAACATCCAGAATATATCAGAGGAGGTGTAAAAACCTTTGACTGGTCCTGAAAAACTACTCTTAATCACTTATCACATGGGTATCATTGCTGATGTTTTGCACAGAGTGTTTCTGGATCTGATGCTCCTTCTTCTCAACTCATCTGAAATAACACATGCTCTGACTTAGATGCTCTGACAGTAGATGTTTTAACAGATGATTCAAAGGTCTTTATGAATACCCTCCAGCAAATACTGCATTTTTGTCATGTGTGGTGTTTGTTGAACACACTTTGTAGGCACGAGCCCCTTTCTTCTGATGTTCATAGACGCTTTTTTTACAGATAAAAACAAAACAAGCCATTGATTCTGTAGTTTAGTTCTGGTTTCAAATGTACCTCCGCTCTTTCATCAGAACCTCTAAAAAGACATCACCCTATTTCAAATTTAGCGCTTACTTTTAGTGAACTCCACAACAAATTACAACAGAGGGGCGGTCGGTGGCGTAGTGGGTTAAGCAGACGCCCCATGTACAGAGGCTACAGACCTCTCTTAAACTTTCCTGACAATTAAAGGCATAAAAGCCCCAAAAAATCATTTAAAAAATATATAAATTTTAAAAAAAAATACAACAGAAAGCCCAGATAAAAAACTAAACCTATTTAAAGCAATATATGTTTAAAGTAAGAAAGATCAACTCTTGTTGGACTTTAGCACACAGTGAACACCTTAACTTTTGTTATACCAAACCAAGAAAAACTCTGAATAACATGAACTGATTTTATTTCTTTAAACCTTCCTTCCATTTAAGACTTCAAGCCATAAAAACAGACATGCTGCCTCTTTTTAGCCAATACAGACAACACTGTATAAAAATCTAGTGAAATCTATAAAGTTATTAGTGCTGAGTGAAGCATAAAAGTAAAGCTGTAAATGAACATGTAGACATGGAGCTGTGGCTCGCTGAAAGAGCCGTGCAAAGCTGAGGGCAGCTGCAGATTCAGCTTGTAATCAGAATTGTTCTGGAGTTCAAGAAGCAAATCAATTTTGCTGCCAAATTATATACAGAATACTGAAAATGATAAATGTCACCGTGTAAACAGTCACAGTTATGCTGAGACATAATGAGAACCTTTAACTTATCACTGCAGTAAAGAGATGTTTGCAGTATGGATAAACAAAGGACTAAGGGCTCTTACACAGCATGAGGATGATAAAGAGTATTCTGCTGTTTTCTCATGTTGTCTTTGTCTCATGTTTAAAAGAATTTAAGCAAAGATGTTACATTAAGAGCTTATTCACTGTGCCAAATAACCGTCAGAAGGATTTCTCCCTGGCAGCTGAGCCGGCGTATAAGGCGCTTTAAGCCATGAGTTTGCTAACATACAGAGACTCCACACTCCTTCTGCTTTATTGCCAATTCCTGAACAGGCCCTGACATGAGATAACAGAAGAACGCTGAGCTGAACTCTCATCATCCCATCAATAATACACTGTCACTGTAAAAATGTGAAAGCTGCCTCAGCCTGTTATTAGGATTGAAAATGGCCGAGTGGTTTTCTTCTCGTTACAAATCATTTCTGTGCTAGAGTCCGACTGCTAACACAGACAAACACGGGGACTGTCTGGAAACAAGCCAGCTGGTTGTGATCACCATCACTGTTTAATGCCCACTATTCTGCAGCGGCATCGACTCAATGTCATTATTAATACCACATTTCCTGCTGCTCAGGGAGCCACAGAGTACTAATGGATTTATTCAGGGAAAACAGTCTCATGGTAAAAACGCTGACTGCAAACAGCTGAACTGAGCCAGGTCTGCATTAGTCTCTGCAGGCCATGGTAGCTATAAAAAAAAAAACAAAAAAAAAAAAACAGGAGTTTCCAGTACCTGTGTTGTCAAACAGCAGCTGCTGGCAGGCGGAGGAGCTCCTCCAGGGGCAGCTGTACACCGCTCCTCGCTCTATAACGCTGCTGGAGGACGACGTGTTGGCCCGAGGCGCTCCAATCAGAATGTCTGCGCTGCAGAGAGGTGAGGAAGTCATTAGACAACAGCAAAGACACCAACTCACACAAGAAGGCCAAAGATAAGTGGAAACTTTGGTAACCGAGACGTTCTCAAAATGTCTGAGGAATCGGGTCATTGTTCAAGGTTGTCCTTGCACACATGTACGAAACGGCAGTAAATGGGTCAGCGTTAGATAAAACAGGAGGCATGGCGGGATACAAAAGTGCACTTCAAAGATAGAACGCAGCAATGTTTTCCATACGTTTGAAATGTACTAACAAATAGGCTAAAGAGTCAAATATAGAAAACAGGCAACAAAACAAAATGACAAAGCAAACACAAAGACTCACAGTTAGGGGTGGGCGATATGTATCGTTTGCGAAATTATCGTGAATGTTATTTTGACGATGAGTAATTTTGCAATATCGAGATATAGGCAAAAAAAAAAAAAACATTTTTTTTTTTTTTTTTTTTTTTTTTTTCAATCGCCAAAAATCAATAAAGTGCGGCGCCAGTGGTCCTCTGCCCTTACCACGCCCTGCTTTGAACGCTCTAATTTTTTCAAAGTAAACGCTTCGGACCCCGCGGGACACTCAGCTAAGAGCATCGAGGGGGCGCCGAGAGGCCGGGGCTGGGACAGACGGTAGCTCGCCTCGCGGCGGACCGTCAGCTCGATCACGAGATCCAACTACGAGCTTTTTAACTGCAGCAACTTTAAGATACGCTATTGGAGCTGGAATTACCCCGGCTGCTGGCACCAGACTTGCCCTTCAATTGATCCCCGTTAAAGGATTTAAAGTGTCCTGTATTGTTATTTTTCGTCACTACCTCCCCGAGTCGGGAGTGGGTAATTTGCGCGCCTGCTGCCTTCCTTGGATGTGGTAGCCGTTTCTCAGGCTCCCTCTCCGGAGGGAGAAGTAGCCTGAGAAACGGCTCGAGGTTATCAGTCACCAAAGCGGCCGGGGCAGCCCGGGGTGCCGCTTGGGTTTTGGGTCTGATAAATGCACGCATCCCCGAAGGTCAGCGCTCGTTTTGCATGTATTAGCTCTAGAATTGCCACAGTTATCCAAGTAATGGTAGAGCGATCAAAGGAACCATAACTGATTTAATGAGCCATTCGCAGTTTCACTGTACTGGCCGTGTGTGCTTAGACTTGCATGCTTATGTTCATTTTATTGTGATCTTAACGCAAGTTTGATTTTTTTTTTAAATATCGTCAAAATATCTTTATCGTGAAAATCCTAAAAAATATAGAGATATTTTTTTTTGCCCATATCGCCCACCCCTACTCACAGTGAATTAAACCGAGTCCCTTCAAACACAAGCTCGAACGCTTAATGTCAGAGCTGCAGTGTAAATGTGAAACTGCTTTATATTCCATTCAGCTGACATAGACAGATTCTTCAGCCTTTTGTTTCCAGCACTGTGTCTCAACTCCATACAAATTGGGCAGCTCAGTCCTTATTTTATTTCTTTGCGAGTGAGCAGAGTTAACATTTTTCCACATTTGTGCCACCTGCATTAAATGCAAAACAAAGCCTGAAATCCATCATTGTTCCCCGACTTAAATTCCAGCACTTTCAGAAAGCCAGACTTTCCGGAGAGTAAAACCACCTCCCTCAGAACTTAATTTAGACAGGCTCCTCTGGTGGAAATGTAGATGAACTAAGTTCCTCAAATGATTCTTAGTCCCCAGTGGGTGGGTTTGTGGTGGAAATGCAGCTTTAATTTCCACTATGGGTCAAACTCTAAAAGCACTGGATCGTTCTCTTGCGGCTGCATTCACCACATATGACCCCTGATGGGTTACCAGAGCAGATTCTGCACTTCGAAGCCAGGAAAACATCATATACAATGAAATAAACATCCATGTTAAAATCTTATGTTGCTGATCTTGTTTTTCAGCTCGTCACCCTTCTGTTGATGGTGTTGCAACAAGTGCAGATCTGAGATATAAAACAGTCTGGCTGCATGTAGAGATGTTGTACAAGACTCTTCATCTGCATGCAGAACAGAAAGCCTTTGTTCAGAGCAGCTTGGTTTAATTGCAGATTTATTTTGAGCCAGCCGTTCAGTGGATTACAATGCACAAGAGAAAAAAAACAACTGTTTTGGCTGCATGAGGCCTCGACTGTTAGTCACAGCTGTGTTTACAGGACACCGATTAATTTGGACAAAGGCGGTTTTATTGATTGATGTGGCTGTTCGGTAGGCTGACAGGCATCACAGAGAGTGGAATGAGACAACAACAACAACAACAACAGGAAAGCAGCAAATAAAGCAATCAATACATCTACTTAAAATGACCCAGCATTTTTCCTAATTGTTTATCAACATCCAGCTACTTTTACCTGTTATACCCCTCAGAAATCAGGCTCCTGATTGGCTCAGAGAGGAATGACAGAACCACACTCACTGTTTATATCTGACAAAGAAAGTGTTACTTACCACGATTTGAGTTAAAATCATTTGCGTACACAACAGACAGTTTCTGAAGATAAATAAAACCTTTTTACCCACCTCCTTTATATGATAACCAATACTATTAACGTCCTGCATAATAAACACATGTCAGGGCCAAACTAAACTGTGTGTAATAGCGTAACTATACCCATTTGGCCAATGGAGCGCTGAAATACTCCAACCAGTCACACCCATTGAAATAATAGGCGAGTGTGCTGCACTTATCTAACCAAAAACACAATTTAACCGCACGCATTTATCAGTCCTTCTAAAAAGTCAGCTCCGTCAGCCCTTTCTCAACCCGGGATTATTAAACAGCTTGAATATTTGATCTGGTGCAGCTTTATCAGGTCAAACACAACCACATATTCCCAGTTTTGGTGCAGACAGTTAGTTTGAGGACAAAAACAGAGAGTTGGAGCTCTTCCTTCTTTCTCTTCCTCTGTAAATCAACAGAGTGAAACTAAAAGGAAGGCTGCCACTTCCAACACACTTTTCGTGTTTTGGGGCCTTTCTTTAGCTTTATTAGCTTTATCTCAAGACAACTTAGGTGCTTAACTTCTGATATTCAGTCAACTGCACTTTGATCGGCATGTATTGATATTAAAAGCATTGATTTAGTAAAAAAGATGAACACTTCAGTGTTACTTTGACCACACCGTGACGTTAAATGAAAAAGAAGCAATTTTTGGTGAGAGCTTCTCTATACACAGTATAAATTCCTTTAGAAATTATCTTTTTAAACATAGACTAAGCACAAAAAGAGAGTTGACTAAAGGTTCTTTTCTTATTTTTCATACTATTACTCTTGTATTGCATGTGGAGAGAATGACCAAAAGATTCCCTTAATGATCTTTATCAGAAAATATACTCGGCACTATGGTGCAATACTGAAGACAAAATATACACTTCATCAAATGAAAACTTATAGGCTGTATATGTTAAAGATGGACATAATAAAGATAGTTTCTGAGAACTGAGGTGAGTGCAGTGGTGCCTTTACTTGCGTTTCCACTGGGAGACACTGGGAGTTGTCTCCAAAAATCATCAAGTTCAAGGTTTGTCCACAGGTTTCATACAACTCTCCAGCGTCGCTCTCTTGACCAAATATGGTAACTTCCGGCTCAGATGAGAAAGAAAAGCACAAAAACACGATGGCAGCAGCTGAATGCAGAACCTGAGGCTCTGAAGCTGTAGTCTGCAAACCAGTTGGTGGTGCCACTATGGTTACGTGAGCAAGGAAGGTTTGATCTGTGGTGCAAAATAAGAGCTTAAAACTAAGATAAATACTTTCTCTATTAAAAATAAAGGCCATGCATCAAAAGCAGAACAGAGTATCAGTAGGTGTACAGAATTTAAAGTTCTACAACTTTTTGTAAGGTGAAATTGAGCCTCGACTTGGTAAATACCTCTGCAGGAAAATCATTTTTCACCAACCTGCACTTTATGCACACAAGAACTGTGTCCAGATCCGCAACATACCATCATACACTGTCATTTTTCTTTTTTTTTTTAATTACATTTCGCCCTTAAATCTGCAGAGTGATAAATTATTGCACCGAGCACCATTGTTCCAGATAAATATTGCCTTGTCTCACTGTGTGTTGATCACTGTGCTTGAAATTAAAACAAAGCTACTATAATTTCAACTAAATTTGTATTACTCGTAGGCTTTTTCCACATAATTTCTGTCAACAATCAAGCCAATCTTAAATACCACAGCACATTTTCGTGATAAATCTATGTTCCAACAGTGTAAATGATGATCCAAAATCCAAGAGACCAAACTAAGGTATGAGAGGTAGTCTCAATTTCCCAGGCTAAGTCT
The DNA here is from genome assembly GCF_027942865.1 of Odontesthes bonariensis. Lineage (NCBI taxonomy): Eukaryota > Metazoa > Chordata > Actinopteri > Atheriniformes > Atherinopsidae > Odontesthes > Odontesthes bonariensis. Next base: position 30,891,550 of record NC_134517.1, on the reverse strand, counting down.
CTATGTCATTTTAGGGTGATTTAAGACTTTTTAATGTGTCCTAAAGTGAGAGTATTGATAAACTGCAAAGTGCTGCATCCTTAATACTGATAAATCCTCACATATTACATTATCAATTATGTGGGATTTAACTTTAGCAACTGATCAAATCTTAAGTTAGTAAAATCTTAAGAGGGAAAAGGAATAATAGTTGTTAAGATGTGAAAAATGCACAAAGTTATTTTTGAATGTATTGGGCCCCAGAAGAAAAGCAGTGATGCAAAAATGTGGATTCATTTTCCAGACTTTCACTTGCTCTCTGTTCCTTTTGCTTTCTTTTGGTCTTTTTGGTTGAACTTGCGACTTAAACAACTGAAATGTTAAAGAGACACGACTAAGAAGTGTAATAATAACATGAGGGAATAACAAGTAAAGGTTTTGTTGTCTTTTATCTTTAAATTAAAACGCTTTTAATGGCATGTTTTAATTTTAAAACCCCTTCAAACCATCTTAGCACATAGAATGCAGTTGAATACACGGATAAAGCAAATAAACTAATTTAAAAATGCACTAGAACACAGTGTTTGGGTAAATATGTCAAATATAAACTGGGAATGAGTGAATTAGGGGGGTTGAAATAACTTTTAACGGTGTGACGCTTTGTCCATATTCTGACATCATGATCATCTTCAGAGAAACTATGAATACTCTCATTTAAGTGTCTTACTTTAGGTTGCTTGGGGGTTTAAAGAAGTCCACAGAGAAGCCGAAGTAGCTTCCCTCGGGTCCGGAGAACACGGCTGGTTTGTCCACATCCAGGTTGAAGGAGCCGCAGCGATGGAAATTGAAACACACCAGGACGAGCAGCCCGACAGCTGTCCGACCTCCTGCCATGGCTTCTGCTGGAGACCTCCGCGTCTTCGCCGAGGAAAACACCACCCAAGAAGATGCTGCCAGTCACAGTATTACTGGGTTAGACGTTCCCGTTCAATCCACCCACAGACAGCGTCACTTTAAACAAGCTTAGAATCTCAGCTCTCCAAACAGCAGCTCTCCCCCGCAACCGCCGAAGGAACAAGTCGTCATGTATGAGTAAAATAAAGCAGTTTCCCGGCTTCTACTGAAACCACCGGTCGTTTACACGCCGAGTGAGGCGGTGGCGGAAAGCCCGGATAAAGTGCGGCTCTGAGCGGCTTTGCGTTCGCCTGTTTTATCCGATAAAAGCCGCAGAATCACGGAACAAGCCTGGGAGAGGCCAAGACTGTTTTGAGTATGGAAGTGTGTCAGCGCAGGCTTGTCTCAACAAGCTAAAGTAAGGCTAATTTACATGCAAAGCTAACCCAACAACATCCGGTTAGTGCCTGTCAAAATAAAGGTACTCGGACAGCCTGTCTGGTAAGGCAAGGCAAGCCAAGGAAAGTTTATTTGTACAGCACAATTCAACTACAGGGCGATTCAAAGTGCTTTACAGATACATTAAAACAGTAGAAATAAAAAGCATGATTTAAAATTTAAACAAAAAAGAAAGAAATATGAACAATAGACAAAATCAGTAGTTAAAATGTGATTAATTTTTTAAACTCAACCTTCAGATTTGGAGCTTTATTCAAATGCAGCTGAAAATAGGTGTGTCTTCAACCTGGACCTAAATACACTGAGTGTTTCAGCTGATCTGAGGCTTTCTGGGAGTTTGTTCCAGACATGTGGAGCATAGAAGCTGAATGCAGCTTCTCCATGTCTGGTTCTGACTCTGGGAACTGATAGAAGACCGGATCCAGATGACCTGAGGGGTCTGGAAGGTTCATACTGGGTCAGGAGGTCACTGATGTATTCTGGTCCTGGACCATTCAGTGGTGAAATTTACCTCCAGGCCCATACAGAAGACTAACTTTAGTGCTCCAAGCCTACATATTTTTCCATTTTTAAAATTTTTTGTTCACACAAAACGTAATATTGGCTATTTATTTAGTACTTCCCAATCTATTGGCAGTCTCTGTTAAGTGTTTGAGAGTTCTTTGTTTATTAACAAATCTTTTTTTGCTACTGAATATGCTGATGTTTTACTGTATGGTACAGAGATTTGCATCAATATTAAGAGTTTTCTCTAGTAGTGTTGAGTGTTGAAATATACACTAAAATCAATTAGCTTGATGAAGTATTTCCAAATGTGGCCCTTTATTCGAGTTTCAGAAAACATTTACTTTAGCATACTTAAAAGAAATAATGAAAACATATGAAGGATAAAACACATATGAAGGTTTTTTTGTGTTTTTCTAGAAGTTGTGAATTTCAATTAAAGGGCAATGAGTGTAATGGCAACTTGGATGGGCTGAAACCCTCCCACAACTCTGAATTTGATTAAAAAATGGATAGAAAATGGATGGATGGATGGAGTCTAATAAGCCGGACTTTTAGCATTAAGTGTGTTTTTATTTTTGGAGTGAAGATTTCACCCAGTTGCAAAAGCAAATGAATGACCTAAGTGGTGTTAAAAATTAAGCATGGGCTGAGCAGTGTCCCTAAAAGGCTTCACAGAGAAAACAAAGTGTTGTTCATCCTGATTAAATTGCATTTTAGTTGGTTCACAAATACCCTAAAACTGACTAAAGCTGTATACATAAATTAACAAAAATACCAGCATTAACAGTTTCTAAATTTTGTGACAATATGCATGAGTTCATACTTTGCAATGATATCAAACCCAATGTTTTTTTTTATGTTTTGACTGTTGCTCTGACTATATAATAGGATTCATTGGCATTTTTTCCCACTATTTTGTTTACATGTAACAACAGTTATTTTCTGCAAAAATGCTAAATCTATTAAATGCTAGCAGATTTCTAAGTAAATTTTGACAAAAAATATTATACATGTTTACTTCATATTACTGGTTATAGAATGATCTTTGCTCAAAATGTTTGTAATTATCAATAAACATACAGAATGACAACAGAATGCTTATATGTTGTGTTACCATGAAGCAGTTAATTGTGGACAGGACACAGGCGTAATCAGTGAAATGAGCAGCACACACCAGCAGTGTTTATTCGTCATGATGTTTCAAAGAGTCTTTGAGGATTCTATAAAACCTTTCAGATCTGGAGTGAATGTTAAAGCATCTTCTTGGCGTTTATTTTTGGGTATATTGATGTTCAGCTTCATGACTCACACGTGATGAAAAAACATGGGAAGCACAAGCTGGAGTTTATGCTTTATGATTGAAAATGCCCACCAACACATTTTCTTACAGGCCTCCATTTTATAATCGTTCAAAGTCATCTGGATTCCTTTGTTGTCTTACAGTATGTTAAATAAGTCCAATTTCCACCCTTTTTATGTGTTCCCAGCATCATGCCAGCTCTGAACAAACTTTTTTCAGGCTCTGTTTGTTTCTCTACACGATAACAGCTGTGGCTCTTACATTTTAAGTGAATGAGTTTCATTGTTGTGAACTCTTACTGATATAATTACGAGCAATTCAGAGACTTAAACATCAGTATTAATCACAATGCTGTGTTTAGAGGCCTGCTAGTGTACTATTCACTCATTCACATGCCTGTGGGATTACTTAAATCCTTCAAATGTGACTCCAATCAATGGTCTAAACTAGCCTGTGTAAGTTGTGGTTTTACTCTGAAAGCCATTTTCGTGTTTTTCGCAGTGTGCCTGCATTTAACTTCACACAGAAGACTCTTTATGCACAACAGGAAGCTCATTCCACAGCATCAGACTGGAGGAACAAACACTTCTGTAAAGACGCACAGGGTCATCAGTAAAAAGGATTTGTGACTGTGCTAGCACAGTAATGAGTCATAAACTTACTGTGTGATAAGCAGGAGAATGTAAAAAAAGAAGCCAAACTAAAGATAATGTACAGTAACAGTTCAGTAATAGTATCTCTAGATTTTTTGTTTCAAGATAATTAAATGAGAGTGAAAATATGCAATCATAAAGTTTGTCTTATGATGAAAACTATTTAGTCTGTAGTGTTTAATCCCGACCCTCTGCTTAACTCTTTTAAATCTCATTTTATCCAGTATACAGTATAAATTATCGTTAAAGGCATGTGCCCTGTCCTTTAAACTCAATTTGGCATAACAAAGAAGACTGTTTTAAGTAAAATGGTTACTCACAGGTTCATAACTTTAGTTGCTTTCCTTAAAACAGAAAACAGGTGTTAATTTGACCAAATGTGATTTGGGTAAACTTCAGAGTGTATCGCTACAAATGAATTATTGAGGACTTTGCCCCCCTGCTTTTAAACTGAATTGATAGCAGATCTCTTTGAAGCCAGGATGGAAAAGAAAACTGATCACAGCTGTCACAGCCTGCTTAATTATTCAAATGTCCATCTAAAAGTTGTTCAAAGACTAACTTTCCTTTAAATCCTTTAAATCTTCCAAATAAGACACAAAGGATTTATCAGATCGGCCTAATTCAAGGCTGGCAAGTTCACCGTCAATCCCCAAGACAGAGCTTAAGGAACTCTGGAATTCACACCAAATCAGGTCTTTTAACTCAAGAGAAGGTGAGCTATCCGAATCCCATACAGAGTTCTGAGTCCAGAGAGCCACATACCACATTACCTTGGATAGGTTGTCCGTAAGGACAAGTCAAATCTCAGTCATTGACACCTTGGCCGAACCTCATATCAGGACAGGTGAGTCTATACTCTGTAGTACTCTGTCAAATCTGAAACCCAGATGGGCAAATTTCACAAGTCTATCAATAAAGTTAAGTCTGGATAAGTCAATGCACATGTTTATGTACAGTGAGGTATTTTATGGCGGTTATGGATAAACGCCACATGTCTTGAGCTGAGACTGTCCAATCTAGTTCACGCTCAAAGTCAAGCGAAACAAGCCCTAATTCAAGACAATTAAGTCTTAAAAAGAAAGACAGGCTACTCCAAGTCAAGCCCATGCTAAGTTATGACAGGAAAATCCCACAAAGCCCACATCAAGTCTTGTGTCATGAAAAACAAGTCTAAGTTCTAAATTAAATTGGACCACTCCCAATCAGCTTTACCAGGTCAATGGCATGACATACAAGTGAAGTTATGTTTAATTTAGAACAGTCCTGAAAGCTTTTGTTGGCCCAAATTCCACATCCATTAAATCAAAACATGTCTGTAAAAATTATGTGACATTCAAGTTCTGATTCCAGCTGAGTACTCCTTCTTGACAGCACAAACAATACTGGCTTAGAAAAGGGATTACAAGTTGTCTAACACCAATAACAGCATTTGGTAATGCTGATGTGGAGCTACACCCCAATGGTTTTCTATCCATAAATCCACAAGGAGTCATGTCTGTGCACAGCAAGAAAGCTTTTCGTCTTATTTGGCCATGAACTGCTCTGAATCACTGCTACAATGAAGTGTACACTCAAGAATGTGTGGCAGAACTCCCGTGAGATTCACAAGAGTGGGGGAGTTAATGTGTTTATATGTGGATGAAGGAGAGGGGGTGGGGGTTGATACTTACAGTGTTGGACATATGATTACGGTGTACGGTATCAAGATAAGCATTTAAGATCAGTTTACATGTTAGGTTTGAATGTGTCTGAAACAGCATGTTGCAGGAAAAAGGTTGTCAAAGCACAAGAGAGCACGGTGTGTATGTGTGAAAGACAGAGATGGTGTAATCAGCATTGTGTAAGGCATAACTATGCAGATTACGCACCCTGCAGAGCACAGATGCATGTAAGCCTGGTTTCAATGTGTTGTAAAGTTTATGCCCTCCTGAATGTGTTTCTTTATGAGGACCAGTCTGAGTTTTAGTTGGGTGGAGGTGGATGATGAGGACATTTTTGCAAAGTGAGAATATTTTGGCTGGCCTTCGCTCACTTTGGCCTGGACCTTAAATGGACTGTTTGAGGATTAAGACGTAGTTTTAAAGGTTAAAATAATGGGCGTCAAGAACCCCTTAAACTCAAGAACATGTTATAGCCGCGCTGATCCACAGCTCAGGACGTAGCAGTTTTGTAACAAAGATTATAAAATGACTGCAATTTGAGGGCTAAGAAATGGTTTGCCATTTAAAACCATGACTTACCATATGTTTTGGAGTGAAATATACAACAAATATGTAAATGGCCCAAAAAACAATGGATATTGCAATAAATGCCACAGAAATAAAGTGATGTAATCACACAAAATTGCAATAATCAATTCATACAAATTTAGATAAATTGATATTTTCACTTTATTTTTTTCAAGTAAAAAAAATGTTTTAATACATCATCAGAAATACATACATTGTCATTTAAATTAAAGTTGTTTTTTTTTACATCTAGTTGTATATTTATTCATTTTTGTAGCTATTCCTATCACTTTTCTACTTTATGATTCATTGCATCATGGCAGTTTCAGTCCTTTGAAGTTTTGGTCCATAAAACTGGCAGGAAAATAATGTGTGCCACTCCTAAGATGCACAAAAGCATTTATAAATAGCACAAAGGGGTATGTCGGTGGCAGTAATCTGTGACTGTCACTCTAAAAACAGAGGGAAGCCCCATCACACGCAACATTTTATAAAGCTGTTTCACTTTACTACTTTGCTGTCACTCGAAATAAGATAGATTTAGTTAGATTTAAAATACAGAGTTTGGGGAAAAAATAAAAATATATATTTGCAAAACCATAGACAAAATGAAACACTGCCATCTCACAATTCAGAGATTTTATTGTGACTGTAAGACGTCACACTGTGGAGACATGTAGCTGTTACATGTTCTGAGTGACTTTTTACAAATGTAAAAGGTCTACAACAGCAAATGGGTTTATTCTCTCCAACAGAACACAATGAGCAGCTTAAAATGTCTTGCTTGTTGTCCATTCTTTACTTCGCAACATAACCATTAAGCAAATCACATAATCCCAGCCAAGCGGCAAGTTTGGCACATCTCAAGCAAAGCATGAGCAGCTTCCTTCAACTCAATCCTTAAGACCAATCAGAGTTTTTCAAAAATAAACGACTGCCACTGCTGCATTAAAGCACAGTCAAATGATGTGTTTGAGAACATTAAAGAATATAATCCTTTTATGGTAAATAGAATTGTGAACATGTCAATAGGTATCATATGGGCTCTTTCAGTTGATTTAATAAGCGATGGCTAACAGCACCAAATGCAGCAGACAAAGAGCAACGCGAGCATGAACTCGGACCCTTCAAGCCGCTCAGGAATGATTCTGTGTTTAAAGGACAGTATATACTGCAGTCTAAGCTTTGAGGTCAGGGGGGGTTTTCAGCCTAAAATAATAATAAATACAAGTTGATCCCTTTCAGGCTGTGAGTAAACCGTCAAGGCATTCTGCCACTTCTAGCTTTCTCTGTTGGAGATCATCGTACTTTTAAGTACAGCCAAATTCCCCAAACAGATGTTGCTTTAAGTAAAGTGATTGGCGACTTTGTCCAATGATGCTGCAATCATTTAGGATTTTCTCAAATCAGATTGACATAGATTGAGAGTGGAAATGTTTTAAGCAAACGTGAGTTGACACGTTGTCCTAACGGGCTGATTTTCAGTCATAATTCCTGATCCTGATAGACACGTGGCAAAAGAAACAGTGAAAAATGTGAACGACAGCAGTTTTATTGGTAATTCAGCTGTATTCATATACGCTTACGCTTTACTGTTTTAACAAAAATATTTTAAAAATTAAGGGTTGCTTGATTTTGTCAAATTTTTGTCGGCCTAACTTGTTTTATGCATTTTTTTCGTGTCATTTAAACACTCTCAGTGATTCAGAGGGTGTGCATCACTTCTGCTTCACCACTTACATCACACCAAACCAAATATGTGGGATATAAAAAGTGCCATATTCATTTAAAATCAAAATCGTAATTTCTCAGGTGAAAAAAAGAAAACAAAAATTGAACAGTGGTGGGAGCAATTACAACAGCTTCTGCGAAGTCTGATGAACATAAATCTAACAGCTTTGCTCCCACCTAGTGGTCAAACAGCAGGCTGCGGTCCAGCAGTTCAATCTCAGACCAAACATTGACTGAAGCATGGTTATGAATGAATCATTTTTATTAGATAGTTAGTAGAATGACGCACAAAACTGATAACTAAGATGCCTAACTAGGATCTAATTATAATCTCAATGCTTATTCATCTACCTCAGGTCGAGAGAGGTTCAGTGGAAACACTGCGTCCTGAGGCCAAATGCCAAATGCCACTTTATACAATGACACTTTCTCCAGATCACTTAGTTTGTAAATATTGTTTTTTTTAATTGAGGCTGCTAATTTGCAAACTGCACATTTTGTATTCAGTTACTTATTTTATGTTAGCTTTACTTTAGTACTTTCCCTCTTGTATCATAACTGTTATACAGCAATTTCCCTCAGGATAAATAAAGCTTCTTGAATCTTATTCAATAAGCTGAAGAAATTTGAAAAACCTGAGCGACGTTTGTGCAGAGGTCAATCTACTCTCAATCCCTAAGTTTGGATATTTGAAATATTATTTCTGAAGTAGCGGCAACATAATATAAGACAATGAATACATGATATATTATCTGAAGTTGAATGTTTTAAAGAAATAATTGATCATTACATAACACAGTGCAGTTATATACATTCAACATTTTTGTCCAAGGTGTGTGTGGAGCAAACTTTCTCATTCACCATTTAAATTTTCTCTTTCAATTTATTATTGTACTTGCCATTATTTCTCTTTGTACATTTGTAAATTAGTATTGTTTGTATTCCTGTTATTAATGTTTCCACATTGACTTTTGAAATTGAATTGGAGCTCCGTAACAGAGCAAATATCCCCACGGGATTAAACCAGATTAAAGTGTGCCTTAATATGAATTAGAGTTCAGAGGTAAGCAGTAATGCACAGAAAAGGCTTTTTTATTTTTATTTTTTACACATAATATTCATAAAATCAATGTTGTGTCAGTCCAGAATATCACTTTATCAGACACTTGTTTGAAATTTAATTTATCAAGCCTACAAAACTTCCTCTCAGCATGGTGGTCACATCTTTTAAGTTTGAGAGCCCAAAGCAGGTTTCTTTTCGTGTAATAAATATGCCATTACTTGCATTTGGTCCTCTCTCAACAGGAGCATACAGTAAGTGACCACTAGATGGAAGCAGAAGCAAGCTGATGTATTGGAGGTCGTTACATGTGAGCTGTAACAGATTATTAAACTATGCAGTACAGTGTAAACTATCACTGATTTGCTATAAAAAAGTGTGTTTTAGTTTATTTGAGTAAAGTAAACCCTGCACTAAAATGTGTTTAAATAAGTTTAAATCTGTACAGAATAGGTCTTATTTTAGGAATAGGTTCGGGTCTGATTACTGGTTCAAACGTGCAGCAGAGGTGTGGGGCTGGAGCTACTCTGCACCCTTTTTTTTTAATAAATACTCCACCAAACTACAATAATACAAGTTCACTTCCCTTAAAGCAGGGCGACTCTGACAAAGACAGGCAGCAGATGAAAACATACATGGGCTGATGCAGGGACTTCTCCAGGCAGACTGTCAGAATAATCACAACATTAAAACAGATTATAGTCACAAAAATAAGCAAATACAGACCAAAGAAAAGAGACCTGAGGAGTCCAAAGTCTCCTTTTAAACTGATTCAAGGATGTTAATCAAAGCTAATGTGGTTTCATCAAATGAAACATGAAATATTTGATGCTGTTCAGGTGATGAAGAGTAAAGAGTGACAAAATATTAGAAGTAATCGTGAAAGACATCTAGTTTTGAAAGAAGCAGTGATTTTGCAGGAGTGATTAAGGTTAACAGTGAATATACATGTGTGATCTGCACATATAAATTACAGCAAAATTCCACGAGCACATAGAGTGAATAACAGTGAATCATAAACTTCTCACTGTGCATGCTGTGATGTGAATTATTTACTGGGAGTCCTTTTGCGAACAGTTAGCCGTGTAAAAATCCCTGTTTTGATCTGCGGTAGATTGAGTCCATAAACTAGAGGGTTAATGATGGGGGGAATGATTAAAAACTCCAGAGACAAAAAAACTATGAAAACTGCATCAATTTCATCAGCTTCAAGACGACTCAGTGAAAGCTCGCAGAACACAGACAAAGAAAAGTTAACAAATGTCACCAGGTGGGGCAGGCAGGTTCGCAATGCCTTTCCTCTGAATTCAGACGAGCTTTTTCTGCAGATATGCAGAATCCGCAGGTAGGTGTACAAGACAAAAAACAAAGGGACAAAGATAGTTGTTATGGCAACAACCAGACCTGCTATGTTGTTCACACTCGTGTCCACACAGGAGAGCTGAACCACTGGCCAATTTGTACAGAAAAGTCTGTTCAGTTTATTTCCACATAAAGGCAAGTTAATAGTGAGTGAAAAACCATATCCAAGTACAACTACAGGGTAGAGCTCTGCAAATATTATTAAACACATCACCATCTTAAAAGTCATTTTACTGTGATAGTGTAAAGGCTGGCAAATGGCTACAAATCTATCATAGGCCATGATGCAGAGAATAGTCATTTCACATGATGCATACATGTAAATAACAAACATCTGAGTGAAGCAAAATGGACGTGATATTAAATGAGTGTCAGACAGAATGTCCATTAGAAGCCTGGGGAAGAGGCCGGCTGAGCCGTACAGAGAATTAAAAGACAGGCAGCAGATGAAAACATACATGGGCTGATGCAGGGACTTCTCCAGGCAGACTGTCAGAATAATCACAACATTAAAACAGATTATAGTCACGTAAATAAGCAGGCACAGACCAAAGAAAAGATACCTGAGGAGTCCAAAGTCTGTAAATAGTGTTAAGTGAAAATAATAAGAGTTCAGGCTGCTGTTATTCTCCATTTCAGCACAAAAGCAGAGCTGGAAGAACAGAAGTGAGAGAGGTGGAGGATTAAGAAGGTGAGAGAAACAAGTTAAATGAGGACAAAATTGTAAATAGATGATAAAAATTCGGTGACATCAGGGTATCCATTTAAGCTGCAAACACTCCACATTTCAAACAAACACATCTGACAGTATTTAGAATACCGTATAATATTAAATAACTATAGAAGACACTTGGGTGGAGGATAGCTGCAGGTGATAAATTAACAAACAGCCTCACATTTCTCATTGAGAGATTTCAATGTTTCTGTGTAATAAACAATCTCTCAGTCCAATGAATAAAGAAGAAATTAAAGTGGATTTTAAGGCTGGCCAATGGCCAAGTTGTAATATCCAATAGTTACATATACTAAATTAAACAACTTTGAAAAAACAGTACATGTATCAGCCAAGAAAACACACAAAATCTCTGGTCTGTCACAGTAATAAAGACATAAACACATGCTGGCATCCGGCTCTGCATCAGTGTATCTACAGTGAGCTCCTGGAGAAATGCACAGCCCTCTCCCCTTATTATCTAACTTTGAACCTGTTCTGCTGTTCCACTGAGAACGGTCACATGGGCCAGAAGAGTCTAAAGCAATATGTGCTATAATTATCACCAGTATCTGACAGCAGTTTGTTATTCTGTAATCTGGTGTCATGCATTAGTATCACATTACTAACAAATCTGAATGTGGTACAGACATGCAGCAATGATCTGTATGTGAATAAAACATAAAAAAAAATGTGCTACTGTTCACTCTGATGTGAAAATGTTTATCATTATATCTTTACCATTTACCATAAAAAAAAATCCATTCATTTTCTATATCCGTTTAATCCAACTCGGGGTTGAGGGAGGATTGGAGCTTATCCCAGCTGTCATTGGGTGAGAAGCGGGGCACACCCTGGACAGGTCGGCAGTCCATCACTGGGCCACACAAAAAAACATCCACGCTCACTCCTAGGGTCATTTTAGAGTCACTAATTAACCTAACATATATTTTTTTGGGATATGGGAGGAAGCTGGAGTAGCCAGAGAACCCACGCATACACAGAGAGAACATGCAAACCACACACAAAAAGGCCCCAGCTGGGATTTGAACCAGGAACCCCCTTGCTGTGAGGTAACGGTGCTCACCAACACACCACTGTGCTAAAATGTACAGCCAAAATAATAGTAAAAGAAAAAAAGAATTACTGGTATGATTATGTTCTTTTGTCAGTGAGGAAAATTTCTGTATTTGTAACATAAACAGGAAATAAAACACAATGAAGTGGATGGTGAGTGTAGAAACACAGGACTGTAGGTGTGGAGACCAGAGTTACGTGTACAGTACAATGTAAACTATCACTGATTTGCAATAAAACAGTGTGTTTTAGTTAATTGGAGTAAAGTAACTTCTGCATTAAAATGTGTCTGAATAAGCTGAAATCTGTTCAGAGTACGACCCCCTCTATCTCCAGATTTAGGATTTTTTAGGTATTGTTGCTGCTTAAAAAGTGCAGCTGAGGTGTGACGCTGGAGCTCCTCTGCACCCTTTTTTTTTATATAAATACTGCACCAAACTACAATAATACAAGTTCAATTCCCTTAAAACAGGGCGGCAGCTTTTAAATTGATTTAAGGATGTTAATCAAAGTTAATCTGATTTCATCAAATGAAACATTAAATTTTTTATGCTGTTCAGGTGATGTAGAGTAAAGAGTGACAAAGTATTGAAGGTAATCATATTCATTGCACAAAAAAAGTGGTTACAATGCAATATATTCTAGAGTTTGTGTAGTACATTATGGTTGAACCAATATTTTAAAGTTGTGGTTTGGGTCAAGCTGATTTGAACTATTCATTTAACTGGTGATTTAAATGAAAAAATGAGTAACGTGGGGAACAACCTGGGGAACAACTCAAATGTGCAATTTATTTGATACGGCAAATTTTTATGGTGGTACATGATGTACAAAAACTAAACAAGTGGTTCTAAAACCCCTCAGAGAAGGCAAAAAAGAAATGGGATTTAAAGAGGGGTGAATCTGTTTTATTTAATTGAAACTCAACTTAAATCCATTTCTATTAGATACATGTCCTATTAATAAAAAGGAGTTGTGTGTTATGTGAAATTACCTAAAATAAAGCACTTAAAGCTGACTTGGAAGGAGTCTTGACACCAAAGTTGATATTGTTGCCTAAATAATAATGCAAAAATGGACTTCAAAAGGCTGAAAAAATCTTGTTCTTTGTTGATCTCACAAGTAGTCATGGCTGAGAACAGAAATCTCATGCAAAATGGGCTTTATTTTAAATAAAAGCAATTTGCATGAGTTATTAAGGTTAACAGTGAATAAACATGTATTATCTGCACATATAAATTACAGCAAAATTCTACAAGCACATAGAGTGAATAACAGTGAATCATAAACTTCTCCCTGTGCATGCTGTGATGTGAATTATTTACTGGGAGTCCTTTTGCGAACAGTTAGCCGTGTAAAAATCCCTGTTTTGATCTGCGGTAGATTGAATCCATAAACTAGAGGGTTAATGATGGGGGGAATGATTAAAAACTCCAGAGACAGAAAAACTATGAAAACTGCATCAATTTCATCAGCTTCGAGACGACTCAGTGAAAGCTCGCAGAACACAGACAAAGAAAAGTTCACAAATGTCACCAGGTGGGGCAGGCAGGTTCGCAATGCCTTTCCTCTGAATTCAGACGAGCTTTTTCTGCAGATGTGCAGAATCCTCAGGTAGGTATACAAGACAAAAAACAAAGGGACAAAGACAGTTGTTATCGCAATAACCCGACCCGCTATGCTGTTCGCACTCGTGTCCACACAGGAGAGCTGAACCACTGGCCAATTAGCACAGAAAACCCTTCTCAGTTTATTCCCACATAAAGGCAAGTTAACAGTGAGTGAAAGACAATATCCAAGTACAACTACAGGGTAGAGCTCTGCAAATATTATCAAACACATCACCATCTTAAAAGTCATTTTACTGTGATAGTGTAAAGGCTGGCAAATGGCTACAAATCTATCATAGGCCATGATGCAGAGAATAGTCATTTCACATGATGCATACATGTAAATAACAAACATCTGAGTGAAGCAAGATGGACGTGATATTAAATGAGTGTCAGACAGAATGTCCATTAGAAGCCTGGGGAAGAGGCCGGCTGAGCCGTACAGAGAATTAAAAGACAGGCAGCAGATGAAAACATACATGGGCTGATGCAGGGACTTCTCCAGGCAGACTGTCAGAATAATCACAACATTAAAACAGATTATAGTCACGTAAATAAGAAAGCACAGACCAAAGAAAAAATACCTGAGGAGTCCAAAGTCTGTAAATAGTGTTAAGTGAAAATAATAAGAGTTCAGGCTGCTGTTATTCTCCATTTCAGCACAAAAGCAGAGCTGGAGGAACAGAAGTGAGAGAGGTGGAGGATTAAGAAGGTGAGAGAAACAAGTTAAATGAGGACAAAATTGTAAATAGGTGATAAAAATTCGGTGACAACAGGGTATCCATTTAAGATGCAAACGCTCCACATTTCAAACAAACACATCTGACAGTATTTGGAATACCGTAGTAACATTAATAACTATAGAAGACACTTGGGTGGAGGAAAGCTGCAGGTGATAAATTAACAAACAGCCTCACATTTCTCATTGAGAGATTTCAATGTTTCTGTGTAATAACCAATCTCTCAATCTAATGAATAAAGAAGAAATTAAAGTGGATTTTAAGGCTGGCCAATGGCCAAGTTGTAATATCCAGTAGTTACATATACTAAATTAAACAACTTTTAAAAAACAGCACATGTATCAGCCAAGAAAACACACAAAATCTCTGGTCTGTCACAATAATAAAGACATAAACACATGCTGGCATCAGGCTCTGCATCAGTGTATCTACAGTGAGCTCCTGGAGAAATGCACAGCCCTCTCCCCTTATTATCCAACTTTGAACATGTTCTGCTGTTCCACTGAGAACGGTCACATGAGCCAGAAGAGTCTAAAGCAATATGTGCTATAATTATCACCAGTATCTGACAGCAGTTTGTTATTCTGTAATCTGGTGTCATGCATTAGTATCACATTACTAACAAATCTGAATGTGGTACAGACATGCTGCAATGATCTGTATGTGAATAAAACATAAAAAAATATGCTACTGTTAACTTTGATAACATGTGAAAATGTTTATCATTATATCTTTACCATTTACCATCAAAAAAATCCATCCCTTTTCTTATATCCGCTTAATCCCACTCATCCGGGCAAAGGAAGACATCATCCAAATTTGTGTATCGTCATTGAGGGTCTTGTGAGCTGTTCTTTGTCTGGTACCTCATCTGGGATCTGTTTGCCTTGGGTGACCCTACCAGGGGCCCCGAGCAACATAGCTCAGACTCATTGGGGCCCGCAAACCCCCCCACCACGATAAGGTGACATGGGAGTATGTCAATCAATTATGTTGATCAAAGTCAATGTGGTTTCTTTTAATGAAAGCTTGAATATTTTATGTTTTTCAGGTGATGTTGAGTAAAGAGTGACAAAGTATTAAAGGTAATCAAACGGATAGTTGGAGCCTCTTCCATTTATCCAACTGTCTCAAGTAAGCCCTCAAGTCATACAGCTCTCGTCCATCTAACACAACTGTTTCCACGGTTGACCTGACACTAGTCCCCACTGAATATCATGATCTTGGTACAGTTTTTAGTAAAGATAAAGCACTATCCTTACCCCTTCACCGCCCATATGACTGCACCATAGCCATCTTATCCGGAGCACATTACCTACTAGAATATTCCACAATCTGTCACGCCCTGAAAGCGAGTTACTGGAGACCTACATCTGTGACTCTGTCATGGCTGGAATAATTAGGCCGTCATCTTCCCCTGTTGGAGCAAGATTTTTCTTTGTTCAAAAGAATGATAAGTCTCTGCGACCCTGTATAGACTTTCGAGGATTAAGTCAGATCACCGTGAGAAATAAGTATCTCTTGCAACTTATAACCTCAGCTTTTGAACTCATTTAGGGCACAACCATCTTTTCCAAGCTCGATATCTGCAATTCTTATCACCTGGTACGAGTTTGGGAAGGTGATGAATGGAAGACAGGCTTGAATACACCACAAGGACACTTTAAGTATCTTGTCATTTCTTTCGGCCTCACTAATGCATCTGCAGTGTTTCAAGCACAAACTAGTTATGTACTGAGGGATTACCTTAATCAATTTGTTTTTGTGTACTTAGATGGCATCCTTCTCTTCTTCAAATCCCCAGCTGAACACAGCTTACATGTCCGTCGGGTTCTCCAATGGCTTCTGGAGAACCGCCTCTTTGTGAAAGCCGAAAAGAGTGAGTTCCACGTCCCATCAGTTTTCTTCCTCGGCTACATCTTCCAGGGCGGGCAGGTGAAGACAGATCTAGAGAAAATAAATGCAGTGGCTGAGTGGCCCACTCCCACTAATCGTAAGATTCTGAGGTTTTGAAAATTTCTATAAAGCTTATCACCCAAGCACTGGTCCTGCTGACCGCCGTTTTGTTCCCACCTCTTCTCGCTCCACTGTCATCCACAGGACCCATACTGCCAGGTTTGCATGCCACCCCGGGATTCATGGAACAACCAACCTCCTTCAACGCTATTTTTGGTGGCTCTCCCTTGAAACCAACACTAGGGAATACATGAATACTTACACTGTGTGTGCCAAGAGTAAGAGCACTAACTCTTACCCTCCATCGCCCTCCTTCTGGCCTATTGCAGCCTCTGGAGGTACCTGGTTGCCCCTGGTCACACATCTTGTTGGATTTCAATACAGGACAACCTCCCTTCCAAAGAAAAACCACCATTCTCACCATCTTAGATCGCTTTTCCAAGGCTGCTTCATTTAATTCCCCTTGATAAACTTTCCTCTTCTTCTGAAACATCAGACCTGTTGATTAACCATGTTTTTTGCCTCCATGGAAACCCCTCCGAGGTGGTGTCCAACTGGGGACCCCAGTTCGTCTCTCATGTTTGGCAAACCTTCTGTGCTGCTCTGGGTGCTAAGGTTTCCCTGAGTTCTGGTTATCACCTCCAGTCTAACGGACAAACTGAACGTCTTAACCAGGAGCTTGAGGCCGCCTTCCGCTGTGTATCCTCTAACAACCCCTCTTCTCTGAGTAAACAATTACCCTGGGTCGAATACGTTCACAATACCCTCACATCCTCTGCCACAGGACTGTCATCTTTCGAGGCGTCACTAGGATATCAACCTCCTCTGTTCCCCGAAGAAGAGAGAGATTTGGAGGTTCCCTCTGTTCAGCACCATCTTGAATGGGCTCAGCGCATTTGGACTCAAGGGCCGTGTAAACTCTCGCAGCAGTGTGTCGCAGTGAGCTTGTCGCAGACATGACGCAGTTATTTTTGATTTATGCCCACTTTTGAAGCGCGGTCTGCGCTATGTTAATCCCACGCCACAACGCAAGAGGGACAATTACGAACAAGCTAGGATTGTGGGTGTGGTGGGTGGCGTGTTTCTCTTCCGGTTACGGAGGTCATTCAACAACAATGGCGACTGGACGAATGCACACTTTGATTGAGATGCAGCTGATCGATCTAGAAATAGAAGAAATATTGCTACAACTGGAGCTGGCAGAGAGGCGAAAGAATCGTCACGGTTAGCGTCACCATCAGCCGGTTAGCAAACCGGAAATACGCATAGTGTAGAGCGGATGTAGAGTTGAACAATCAGAGGCCTCCTTTCTCTCTTCCCTGCGGCGATATCTGCGGCACTGTCTGCGGTGAGACAATTTTGGGGAGGTGCACCAGATTGTCTGCGTAAGGGAGGGGGGGGGGGCTGTCTGCGTTAACTGCGACACACACGCAGACGACCTGGTTTCCGACCATAAATCAGCCTTCAGACCCCGGGAGGCTATAGTATGCCCTGTGGAACACAATCACCGTCTGATGGATCGTCATCAGGTTCTTGCAACTCTGTACACTCCTGGTCAACGGGTTTGGTTGGGGACCAAGAACATATCTCTGTAATTCACCTCCAAGAACCTGGCTTCCAAATTCATTGGTCACTTCGAGGCATACTCAGTCAATAACCCTTCCGCCTTTCGCCTTAAGCTCCCTCCTTCCATGCACATCCATCCCACGTTCCATAAGTTACTAATCAAATCTATGTCTTCCATGAATTAGCAAACTAATTTGAATCATTGCACTATCGTGGAAATATCTCCTAACCCTCTCCTTCCACCTGCAGAGTTCTTGCCCAACCTTGATTCAGCCTTCGGCTCTCCACTCACTTTGTGTCCAAATAATTCCTTTTACCTTGATTCACTATCTGCGCTTGAGTCCGTACTTCCAGACAGGACACTTTTTCTCTATTTGTTGGAGTTGTCTAATTTTTTGTTTTTCGGAAGAACATTTCCATCGAAATGTGCATGCCCACATACACACCACTAGCACGAGTAAAAATGACACAAATCTAACAACTTTGCTCTCATCTAGTGGTCAATCAGCAAGCTGCAGTGCAGCGGTTTAATTTCAGACCAAACACTCACTGTATCAAGGGATTGGCTGATACAGTGAGTGATACAGTGAGTGTTTGAGGGATTGGCTGACACAACTATACTGCAGTGTCCCTGAACCACTGGAATGTCCTGTACGTCTCTGGTAGGTTGGTTTGGATTGATCACCTTGAGGAAAGCAGGTGATGCTTCCAATCAGCAGGCAAGAAATCCACAACACCAGTGACCCGATCTCCTGGAGAAGCGGTAGATAATGGATGGATGGATGGACACTCACTGAAACATGGTTATGAATGAATAGCTTTCTTGAGGTAGTGAGTAAAATTAAGAATAAAACTGAGAAAAAAAGATGCTTTTTTTCTCATTTTTATTAATTATCATCACAATACTTATTTGAGCAGCCTGAGCGAAGTTTGTACACAATTCACTCAACTGACCATTCCTAAATTTGGATATTTCAAATATTATTTCTGAAGTAGCAGCAACATAATATCAGAACATGAATATATGATAGATTATGTTGGAGGAGGGACTATTTGAAAGAAATAATTCATTTCATAACAAAGTGCAGATATTCTGTACACTGATTTTTTTGTCAATGGTGTGTGTGAACTACCTAATTCACTATTTTAGTTTTCTGTTTCAGTTTATTGTTGTATTTCTAATAATTTTTCTATTTTCATTTGTATATTCGTATTGTTTGTTTTTCTGTTAGCAATTTTACAATTCTTTTGAAATTCCAATGGAGCCCCATGACAGAGCATTTTTTTTCAATTCAATTCAATTCAATTCAAAATTCAAAAATACTTTATTTATCCGAGAGGGAAATTAAATGTTGATGTAACTCAATTAAATCAAGGAGTTACGTATTATAGATGCTGATGGCTGTGGGCAGGAAAGATTTCCTGTAGCGGTCCGTTTTGCATCCAAACTGAAGAAGCCTTTGACTGAAGAGACTCTGTTTTCTGATAACAGTCTCATGGAGAGGACGTTCAGGGTTGTCCATAATTCTCTTGATTTTATGCAAAATCCTTCTTTGCATTATTGTCTCCAGAGGTTCCACAGTCGTCCCCAGAACAGAACCAGCCTTCTTTATCAGGTTGTTGAGTCTTTTTAGGTCCCTGGTTCTGATGCTGCTGCCCCAACAGATGACGCCAGAGGAAATGACGCTCTCAACAACAGACTTGTAGAATATCTACAACATCTTGTTGCAAACCTTGAAGGACCTTAGCTTCCTCAAGAAGTACAGTCTGCTCTGTCCTTTCTTGTAGATTGCTTCACTGTTGTGTCTCCAGTCCAGTCTGTTGTCCACATGAACACCAAGGTATTTATATTCCTCAACCACCTCCACTTCTTCTCCCATGATGGAAACAGGGTTTGATCTGACCCTGTTTCTCCTGAAATCTACAATCATCTACTTTGTTTTGTTAACATTCAAGATGAGATGATTGTTCCCACACCATGCCACAAAGCGGTCTACCAGCTCTCTGTACTCAGCTTCTTGTCCATCTCTGATACACCCGACAACTGCAGAGTCATCTGAATATTTCTGTAGATGACAGAAGTCTGACTTGTACTGGAAGTCTGAAGTGTACAGAGTGAAAAGGAATGGTGAGAGTACAGTCCCCTGTGGTGCTCCTGTGCTGCTGATCACCTGGTTAGACACACAATTCTTCAGTCTGACAAACTGTGGTCTGTTTGTCAGGTAGTCATTAATCCAGGTGATTGTTGAGGCCTCCACCTGAGTCTTCTGGAGTTTCAGACTAAGCAGATCAGGCTGGATTGTGTTAAATGCACTGGAGAAATCAAAGAACATGATCCTCACAGTGCTGCCTGCTTTATCCAGATGACAGTGGGTTTGTTGAAGCAGGTGTATGATAGCGTCTTCAACTCCAACTCCATGGCGATAAGCAAACTGCAGGGGGTCCTGATATGTGCTCATTGATATCTGAAGGGTGAGTTTTCTTTGGTACCGGAACCAGACAGGATGTCTTCCACAACAGTGGTACCTTCTCTTGGGTCAAGCTAAGGTTGAAAAGGTGTTGCAGAATCCCACAGAGCTGCTCTGCACAGGCCTTCAGGACTCAGGGGCTGACACCATCTGGACCTGCAGCCTTGTTCCGGTTCAGTCTCTCCAACTGCCTCTTCACCTGACTTCTAGAAACAGAAAAGTGGGAGGGGGAGGCAAAGGGGACAGCAGCATCTCCTGATTGGGTTGATGACAAACTAGTGGAAGCAGAAGAATCCATGACTGAGGTGGAGGTGGAGATGTTACAGGAAAGCTGTGGGTCAGAGGAGGGTGGGATGTCTCTTTGGCTGGGAACAGGAGGGGAGGATGGTGAGCTTGTTCCTGAACTGAACCTGTTGAAGAATGTGTTCAGCTCATTTGCTCTGTCCAGACTTCCATCCATCTGATCCTCCCTCTGCTTGAGGCCTGTGATCTTCTTCATTCCTGACCACACATCTCTGATATTGTTCCTCTGCAGTTTACTCTCAATCTTCTTTCTATACACCTCCTTGCTCTCTCTGATCTTGACTTTGAGCTGCTTCTGTATACTCCTCAGTAACTCCCTGTCTCGCTCCCTAAAGGCTCTTTTTTTCCTGTTCAATAGTTCCTTTAGCTCACTGGTGATCCAGGGTTTGTTATTAGGGAAGCATCTCACTGTTCTGGTGGGGATGGTGTTGTCCACACAGAAGTTTATATAGTCAGTCACACACTCAGTCATGGCATTAATGTCCTCTCCATGTGGCTTACAAAGAGAAATCCAATCGGTTGCATCAAAACAACCCTGTAAGGCTTCTTCAGCTTCCTCTGACCACTGTCTAACAGTCCTTTTTGTGACAGGTAGTCTCTGGACAAGGGGTTTATATGCTGAACAGAGAAAAACAAGGTTGTGATCTGATTTACCCAGGGGAGGTCTTGATTTGGAAATGTATGAATCCTTGACATTTGTGTAAAACAAATCCAATGTCTTGTTTTCTCTGGTAGAGCAGCTGACAAACTGTTGAAAAGTTGGCAGTGTAGCAGAGAGTGAGGCATGATTAAAATCACCAGATATTGCCACAAAAGAATTGGGGTGTTGAGTCTGTGGCTGTGTTCGAAACCGCCTACTTCTCCTACTATTCCTACTAGTCATACTTTTTTAAGTTCCCGTATGTACACTAGATGCATACTAGATTCGCCGAAATGTTGAGTATTCATCATGAGGTTACTTGTCACACTCAAACTACCCAAGATGCAACGTAACGTGACGTCGCCCATCGCCATTTGAACGGTCAAATTCCGTTAACGGGACGAGAGCAGTCAAAACGGCATAACCGGAAGTGCGTTGCTCACAGCGGCTAGCTTTACTAGCGGCGAATTCGTGGGAACAAAATTGTAAATAGCCGGTATTTTGTCAGATTTTCAACACCTTGGGGGTCTAAATGACTACTTTCTCGCCTGAAAATGTGTCAAATGTTGCTAAAGTTATATATTTACAGAGTTTATAGCTTAAGCGAAATCAGCTTTTCAGGCCGGCTGATTTCGGCTCGGGCAGGAGTGAAGTGCAATTGTGTGTAAACGCGCTGCATACTGTCTGATAGATGAGAATGCCGTATTAAGTATGTAGTATGTAGTAGGCGGTTTCGAACACAGCCTGTATCTTTGCAACAACGGAACTGATGACATCACATGCAGTGTCGGCAACAGCTGAGGGTGGAATGTAAACAGCCACCAAAACAACACTGGTGAACTCTCTTGGCAAATAATATGGACGAAAACTTACTGCCAATAGTTCAATGTCAGGACTGCAGATACGACTCTTCACAGTAACATGTCCTGGGTGAAACCATCTGTTGTTGACAAGCACTGCCAATCCACCCCCTTTCCTTTTCCTGCTACTCTTTATATCTCGATCTGCTCGTACAGTCAGGAAGCCCGGCAGAGAGACGCTGGAGTCGGGTATATGATCCTGTAGCCATGTCTCAGTAAAACACATAATGCTACATTCCCGATATTCTTGCTGAGTCCTTGTCAAGGCTAGAAGTTCATCCAACTTGTTAGCTAACGATCTTACATTTCCCATGATGCAGGATGGCAGAGATGGTTTGAACTTCTTCTTTCTTTCTCTCCTCTTTGCTCCTGCTCTGCATCCACGACGCCTCCTTTTCAATTCCAGTGGGATTTCTGGCTTCAGTTGTCGAATTATTTCTGCTTTTCCAATGTTATTCAGCTGCTCCCTGTTGTAAACCACCTTGTTGCTATGGTTATGCATCATGACAAAAGAGTAAAATATACAAAAGTATTGGGAAAAAATAATCCAGCTGCACAGCATCCAAGGCAGGAAGGAACAGTTGTCCAAAAAATGCAATTCCTTCCAAGAAATAACAGGAATGAAATTTAGAAAAAAAAGAAAAATCTCAATGTGAGGTACAGAGCTACTCCAACGTGCTGCCACCCTCAGCAGCGCATTCTAGAACCATGATTCTGGGTATGATTCCAAGGGATCATACCCAGTTATATGTCTGTTTCTGAATAAGGTAAGTTTCTGAAAGCAGTGATGCACAGAAAAGTGCGTTCTATATCAAATATTCTTAAATTCTATGTTGTGCAAAGGCCAAATTTTTCACCACATGTGAGACTCTGTGTATTTGCGCCCATATTAATTTGAGCTAAGCTACGTACCCAAAAAGACATGTTATCAGACACTTGTTTGAAACCTGATTCATCAAGCCTAAAAAACTTCTTCTCAGCACAGTGGTCACATCTTCCAAGTTCAACAGCCCAAAGCAGGTTTCTTTTTATGCAATAAATCTGTCATTGATTGCATTTGGTCCTCTGTCAACAGGAACATACAGAAATATATAGTGACCACTAGATGGAAGCACATGTAAGCTTCTGTTGTGGACCAAGTTGATCTTTACACCTCTGAAGCTGCTACTGGTAATGTGAGCTGTATCAGATTATTAAACTATGGAGTACAGTGTAAACTATCACTGATTTGCAATAAAACAATGTGTTTTAGTTCATGGGAGTAAAATAAATTCTGCATTAAAATGTGTTTGAATAAGCTGAAATCTATTTAGAGTACAACACCCTGTATCTTTAGATGTAGCATTTTCAGGTATTGTTGCTAGTTAAAAAGTGCAGCAGAGGTGTGGGATTAGAGCTCCTCTGCACCCTTTTTTAAAATAAATACTGCACCAAACTAAAATAATACAAGTTCACTTCCCTTAAAGCAGGGCGACTGCTTTTAAACTGATTTAAAGATGTTAATCAAAGTTAATGTGGTTTCATAAATTAAACATTAAATATTTGATGATGTTCAGGTGATGTAGGGTAAAGAGTGACAAAGTATTAAAGATAATCATTTTCATTGCATGAAAAATAAATGGTTACAATGTGATATATTCTACAGTTTGTGTAGTACATTGTTGTTTAACAAATAATCTAAAGTTGTGGTTTGGGTCCAGCTTATTTGAACTATTAATTTAACTGATGATTTAAATGACGAAATGGGTAAAGTGGGGAACAACTCAAATGTGCAATTTATTTGATAAGGTGCATCTTTATGGTGGTACATGACGTACAAAAACACAACAAGTGGTTCTCAAACCCCTCAGAGAAAGCAAAAAAAGAATGAAAAAAAGGGCTGAAAACAAATCTTGCTCTTTGTTGATCTCACAAGTAATCGTGGCTGAGAACAGAAATCTTATGCAAAATGGGCTTTATTTTAAATAAAAGCAATTTGCATGAGTTATTAAGGTTAACAGTGAATATACATGTATTATCTGCACATATAAATTACAGCAAAATTCTACAAGCACATAGAGTGAAGAACAGTGAATCATAAACTTCTCCCTGTGCATGCTGTGATGTGTATTATTTACTGGGAGTCCTTTTGCGAACAGTTAGCCGTGTAAAAATCCCTGTTTTGATCTGCGGTAGATTGAGTCCATAAACTAGAGGGTTAATGATGGGGGGAATGATTAAAAACTCCAGAGACAAAAAAACAATGAAAACTGCATCAATTTCATCAGCTTCAAGACGACTCAGTGAAATCTCGCAGAACAGAGACAAAGAAAAGTTCACAAATGTCACCAGGTGGGGCAGGCAGGTTCGCAATGCCTTTCCTCTGAATTCAGACGAGCTTTTTCTGCAGATATGCAGAATCCGCAGGTAGGTGTACAAGACAAAAAACAAAGGGACAAAGATGGTTGTTATTGTAACAACCAGACCCGCTATGTTGTTCACACTCGTGTCCACACAGGAGAGCTGAACCACTGGCCAATTTGTACAGAAAAGTCTGTTCAGTTTATTCCCACATAAAGGCAAGTTAACAGTGAGTGAAAGACAATATCCAAGTACAACTACAGGGTAGAGCTCTGCAAATATTATCAAACACATCACCATCTTAAAAGTCATTTTACTGTGATAGTGTAAAGGCTGGCAAATGGCTACAAATCTATCAAAGGCCATGATGCAGAGAATAGTCATTTCACATGATGCATACATGTAAATAACAAACATCTGAGTGAAGCAAGATGGACGTGATATTAAATGAGTGTCAGACAGAATGTCCATTAGAAGCCTGGGGAAGAGGCCGGCTGAGCCGTACAGAGAATTAAAAGACAGGCAGCAGATGAAAACATACATGGGCTGATGCAGGGACTTCTCCAGGCAGACTGTCAGAATAATCACAACATTAAAACAGATTATAGTCACGTAAATAAGCAGGCACAGACCAAAGAAAAGATACCTGAGGAGTCCAAAGTCTGTAAATAGTGTTAAGTGAAAATAATAAGAGTTCAGGCTGCCATTATTCTTCATTTCAGCAAAAGAGCAGAGCTGGAAGAAAAGAAGCAACAGATTTAAATATTTCTGTGTAATAAACAATATCTCTGTCCAATGAATTAAGAAGAAATTAAAGTGGATTTTAAGGCTGGCAACTGGCAAAGTTGTAATATCCAATAGTTACATATACTAAATTGAACAACTTTGAAAAAACAGCACATGTATCAGCCAAGAAAACACACAAAATCTCTGGTCTGTTACAGTAATAAAGACATAAACACATGCTGGCATCAGGCTCTGCATCAGTGTATCTACAGTGAGCTCCTGGAGAAATGCACAGCCCTCTCCCCTTATTATCTAACTTTGAACATGTTCTGCTGTTCCACTGAGAACGGTCACATGGGCCAGAAGAGTCTAAAGCAATATGTGCTATAATTATCACCAGTATCTGACAACAGTTTGTTATTCTGTAATCTGGTGTCATGTATTAGTATCACATTACTAACAAATCTGAAAGTGGTAAAGATATTCTGCAATGATCTTTATGTAAATAAAGCATAGACAAAATTATGATCACCCAAAGTGCTTAAACAGAAGAAAAGTGGAGTTCTATTCTTGATCGTTGAAAAACCAAGCCAGTTAGAACTCAAGAGGTCTTTGGGGGTGAGAGGTGAAACAACTTCAGCAACCAAGAAAAGAAGTCCAGCTACCCCCAGTTCAAGGAATGGATTCAGTTTATTTCTTCTTGTTAATCTCAGCACAATTCTCCATAGTGGGATTGTAAAAATTAATTTAAAATAAAGTTCTAAAGTATCCGATTTACATATGTATAAATCTCCGCAACTACAGTATGATTGCCTCACCATTAACTAAACAAACTTCTGTTAAAACCCCCTTCACCTGGTCCTCCAAAGCTGCTCAAACCTTCCAGCAACTCAAAGACAGGTTCACCTCAGCACCCATCCTGTCTCAACCAAACTCTGATCAACAATTTATCCTGGAGGTGGATTTAACTTCTCCATTTCCTATTGTCGAGGTTGGCGCAATATCAAGCTGGATGCCTTGTCAAGACAGTTTGCTCCCTCGCATGAACCTACAGAACCCGCCCGGTCTCTTACCTCAACCTGCCTGGTGGGTGGGCTATTTTGGCGGATAGACAACAAGACCCATCAGGGGTTGGCCTTGGACCCAGACCCGGGCACTGGTCCTGCTGACCACCGTTTTGTTCCTAACCTCTGCTCGCTGCGCTGTCATCCACAGGACCCATACTGCCATCCCTGACAGCCTGAACTTCTCTTGATTTTACAAGCTTGGCACACCTTTGTAATACAAGGTTTCTCTCACTTCCTTTGGCAGAAAAGTCAAGCTCAGTCTGGGCCTTATGTCGGACAGACAAAGTGTGAGAATTGGAGAAGACAGAAGAAAAAAGAAAAACATAAACATAATAATACACCAGCCCCTGTGAGTGCAACAGATCCAAATACCAAGTGGTCTATATACAATATAGTCCCATGATGGGAAGACAAAAGGATCTGTTGCACTCACAGGGGCTGGTGTATTATTATGTTTATGTTTTTCTTTTTTCTTTCAATACTTATAAATTCTCTAAATCTGTTACCTGTCCTTTTGACACTATTTGTCAATGTAAACATAATGTGATTGATTAATGTGAGACTCCACCTTGATTGGCAGGTGTCATGGGACTAATTAGCGGATTGTTGTCAGCCAATCACAAACTAGAGGACAATTTATAAGGGGTGTCTTAGTAAAAACAAGTAAAAACTTGTGTAACAACTTGAGAAAGGCCACACTGGCCGAAACGTTGTCAGTTTATTTATAATCATTTTTCTATTTTGATTTGTATATTCGTATTTTTTGTATTTCTGTTTGCAATTTTACGATTCTTTTGAAATTCTAATGGAGCCCCATGACGGAGCAATTTTCTCCAAGGGATCACACCCAGTTATATGTTTGTTTCTGAATAAGGTAAGTTTCTGAAGGCAGAGATGCACAGAAGAGTCTGTTCTATATCAAATATACTTAAATTCTATGTTGTGCAAAGGCCAAACTTTTCCCACCATGTGAGAGTCTGTGTATTTGTGCCTTTATTAATTTGAGCTGAGGCCAAAGCAGTTTTATTTTCATTTAATAAATGTGTTATTAATTGCATTTGGTCCTCTCTCAACAGGAAGACACAGAAGCAAGCACATGTAAGCAGGTGTATTGAACAAAGTTGATCTTTATATCTTTATACCTTTATAGCTGCTGCTGGTAAGGCGAGCTGTAACAGATTATTAAACTATGTAGTACAGTGTAAAATATCACTGATTTGCAATAAAACAGTGTGTTTTAGTTAATTGGAGTAAAGTAATTTCTGCATTAAAATGTGTGTGAATAAGCTGAAATCTGTTTAGAGTACGACCCCCTCTATCTCCAGATTTAGGATTTTTTAGGTATTGTTGCTGCTTAAAAAGTGCAGCTGAGGTGTGACGCTGGAGCTCCTCTGCACCCTTTTTTTTATATAAATACTGCACCAAACTACAATAATACAAGTTCAATTCCCTTAAAGCAGGGCGACAGCTTTTAAATTGATTTAAGGATGTTAATCAAAGTTAATCTGATTTCATCAAATGAAACATTAAATTTTTTATGCTGTTCAGGTGATGTAGAGTAAAGAGTGACAAAGTATTAAAGGTAATCATATTCATTGCACAAAAAAAGTGGTTACAATCCAATATATTCTAGAGTTTGTGTAGTACAGACAGAAAACAGGAGAAAGCCGTAAGCAAACTGACATCAGTATTGGTTTGATTTAAAGCGGCGCTATGCAACTTTCAGTAATACGGGGTTTGTTTACCATACAATACACACCCCAAAGCTGTAGGGGGAGCTCCGTAGAAAATAAGGCGACAGTCTAGCCAGACTGTCGTAAACCCACCAGAGGCAATTTACGGTTTATTTTTCAAGACACTGGCAGAGAGTTGGAGAGCCGTCGTTTCATGATAACAGCTGTTCTGTTGATGCGCGAGCTGTCAGTTGGAACTGTGAGTTTTTGTCAGTTAATAAACGCGACTCACAGAGTCTTAATGTGAGAAGTTTTCGGCTCATCTTTTCGCCTAAAGGCAACTTCCACACTGGTGACCCCGACGTTTGTTTACTGGACGTATCCAGATCGCCATGACCGCAAACGCTGTGTCTCTCAAGCTCCCCGAATTCTGGGAATCGTCTTCTTCTGCCTGGTTCGCTCAGACTGAGGCACAGTTTGCCTTACGTCAGATAACGGCCGACGAAATGAAATACTACTATGTGGTATCTGCTCTCGGAAGTTCTACGGCATCGAGAGTAGTGAGCCTTCTTAAACGTCCTCCTCTGACGAGAAAGTATGAAACTCTGAAAGAATACTTACTGAAAACATTCGAACTATCTGACACAGAGAGGGCTAGCAGGCTTTTCTCTCTTCAAGGGCTCGGTGACAGCAAGCCCTCAGAGCTAATGGACCGAATGCTCGATCTGCTCGGTGACAACAAGCCAGATTTCCTTTTCCTCCACCTTTTCCTGCGCCAACTGCCTGCTCATGTGAGAGCTGCTTTGGCCAACACTGCCAGCACTGATTGTAGAGAACTGGCTGCTGAGGCTGACAAGTGTTTCCTGGCTAGTCAACAGCCCTGTGCAGCTGCCCTTCTTCCTGCTGGTGCTGTTGCTGTATCAGAAATATCCGATGATCACATGCTCATCGCAGCAGCAGCCCCGCGTCGGCAGCAGTCTTCAGGTGTGTGCTACTACCATGCCAGGTTTGGCCCCAAGGCCAAACGATGCCGCTCTCCATGCAGCTTCAGTGGAGCGGGAAACGCCAAGGCCGGCGCTCACTAGTGGCCGTGAGCGTCGGCCATGCCGGCGGGCTGCTCTTCATCCACGACTCCATCTCCGGCCGGCGATTCCTCTGCGACACAGGGGCACAGCGGAGTCTACTTCCTGCTTCACAGGTGGACGTGGTGGCTGACACCCACGGCCCCCCCATGGAAGCCGCCAATGGAAGCCCTATCCGTACATACGGCACAAGGCATGTTGAACTGTGTTTTGACGGCCAATGCTTCGGCTGGGACTTTGTGACTGCCAAAGTCGCTGTTCCCCTCTTAGGATCAGATTTTTTGTGTGCATTTGGACTGTTAGTGGACGTTAAAAATCAGCGCTTGATCGACGCCGTCACTTTCTGTTCTTATGCCTGCGCGCTCAGCGACTCTGGTGCAGAACACCTCTCCAGCCTGCTCTCTGTCACGGACAGTTTCCAACGGCTGCTCGCCGAGTTTCCAGCACTCACCCAGCCCACTTTCTCCTCTTCTACAGCCAAGCACGGTGTAGAGCACCACATCGACACCACTGGCCCACCTGTGTACGCCCGCGCTCGACGCCTCGAGCCGAACAAGCTTGCCGTAGCCAAGACAGAGTTCGAGTCCATGGAGCGCCTGGGGATTGTTCGACGCTCCAACAGTCCTTGGGCCTCTCCCCTACAACTCGTCCCCAAACCAAGGGGGGGCTGGCGTCCTACCGACGGCTCAACGACGCGACAACACCTGACCGCTACCCAGTGCCGCACATCCAGGATTTTTCAGCGCACCTGGCTGGTAAGGTCATGTTTTCGAAGGTGGACCTGATCAGAGGATACCATCAAGTGCCCGTACACCCTCGCGACAGCTGTAATCACACCGTTTGGTTTGTTTGAGTTCCTGCGCACACCATTTAGGCTCAAAAATGCTGCTCAAACATTCCAGCGGCTCATGGACTCTGTTACGGGATCTGCCTTTTCTGTTTGTGTACCTTGACGACATCCTCGTGGCCAGTTCATCACCTCCAGAGCACCTTTCGCACCTTCGCACTCTGTTCGAGCGACTTACCGAGCACGGGCTCATCATCAATCCAGCCAAGTGCGAGTTCGGTCGGTCCACCATAGACTTTCTGGGGCACAGAGTCACGAAGGACGGGGTTGTTCCCCTTCCGTCAAAAGTGGAGGCCATCACCACTTTTCCACGCCCAGTCACTGTCAGAGCCTTACAGGAGTTCCTTGGCATGGTTAACTTTTACCACCGTTTTCTCCCCAGGGCTGCCCAAACCATGCATCCCCTGTACGAGGCTCTGAAAGGTGCCAAGCCTAAACACACTGTGGACTGGAACCCGGAAAGAGACAAGGCTTTTGTGGACGCTAAGACAGCCCTGGCTAAGGCTGCCATGTTGGCCCATCCCGCCTCCTCTGCCCCAATCGCACTTACCACGGACGCCTCGGACTACGCGGTCGGTGCGGTTTACGAGAAGTGGGTGGGTAATGCTTGGCAGCCTCTCGCCTTTTTCAGCAGGCAGTTACGTCCCAGTGAACGGAAGTATAGCACTTTCGACCGGGAGCTACTTGGAGTGTACCTCGCCATCCAACACTTTCGTTCACTGCTGGAAGGACGCCAGTTCATCGTTTTTGTGGACCACAAGCCTCTGACCTTCACCATGTCCAAAGTCACTCAGCCATGGTCCGGCAGGCAACAGCGGCAGCTGACTTACATCTCAGAGTTCACGACGGACATTGCACACCTTTCTGGGAAGCACAACCAGGTTGCAGACTGCCTCTCCCGTGCTGTTGCGGGGGCGGTCCACCTCGGTTTGGACTACGGCAGCATGGCAACGGAGCAGGCCACAGACCCGGACGTGCAGGCTTGCCGTTCATCCGCTACTGGGCTGCAGCTTCAGGATGTGGCATTCGACGACGCTGGCACCACTCTGCTTTGCGACATCTCTATGGGCTCCCCTAGGCCTGTTGTGCCTGCGAAGTGGAGGCGGCCTGTTTTCGACGCCATCCATAGCCTCTCACACCCCGGAACCAAGGCCTCACAACGGCTGGTGGCAGCAAAGTTTGTGTGGCACGGACTTAAAAAGGACGTGAGGGACTGGGCGAACACCTGTGTAGAGTGCCAACGTGCCAAAGTACACCGCCACACCAAAGCGCCACTGGAACAATTTCAAGTGCCTGAACGACGTTTCGACCACGTCAACATCGACCTAGTTGGCCCACTTCCACCCTCGCAGGGTTACACTCATGTACTCACTATGGTCGACAGGACCACACGGTGGGCAGAGGCTGTTCCACTGTCATCCATAACATCAGCGGACGTGGCACGGGCATTTATTGGCACCTGGGTGTCCCGTTTTGGCGCCCCTTCAGACATCTCCTCAGACCGTGGCGCACAGTTTACTTCCGAGCTTTGGAACGCTGTCGCAGGGAGCTTGGGAGTTAAACTCCACCGCACCACGGCCTACCACCCCCAGAGCAATGGCCTCTGTGAACGATTTCACAGGTCCATGAAAGCCTCCCTGCGTGCCTGCCTGAAGGACAGTTCCTGGGCCTGGGCATCAGGACAGCGCCGAAGGAAGACCTCCAGGCCTCCTCTGCAGAGCTGGTCTACGGTCAGCCACTGCGGGTCCCCGGGGATTTCGTCCCCAGCACCACGACCCCTTGGTCAGCCACACTCCAGCGCTCCAGCCTGTTAGACAATGCCAAGCTGTTTGCTCCACTTGCTACCTCCTGCCATGGTCTACCAAACTCTCACGTCCCCAGTGGCCTACAGTCTGCTGGGTATGTTTTCATTCGTGTGGATGGGCACCGCGGACCTCTCCGTCCTCCTTACGAGGGCCCTTTCCGTGTTGTGGAAACTGGGGACAAGCACTTTGTGGTGGACATTGGGGGCAAACCGGAGTGTATTTCTGTGGACCGCCTTAAACCAGCTCACCTTGATCTGGCCAGGCCAGTTGAGTTGGCGCAGCCCCCAAAACGGGGACGGCCTCTGACTAGGCCCCCCCTTTCCGTTCCTCCTGCCCCTCGACCATGCCGCAGGGGAGCCCCACAGACAGAGAGAGAGAGGGGGCGGTTCCGCACTCTCAAATTCGGCGGAGCCGCACTGGACGTTTGATTCGCCCCCCACGCCGTTGATATTTTTTTATCAGGTTTTCTGTTAGAGTGAATTCTGGGGGGGCATTTGTAGTGCTCTCAACACTGACGGCATAATTCACTTTCTTATATGTGTTCTGTTATCTGTTATGTTGTTGGTTCATCGTCTTTAATGTTATGATGCATTTAATAGTTGCGGTCTCTTTAAGAGATCCGGTGACGTTTCATCATAACAGCTGTTCTGTTGATGCACGAGCTGTCAGTTGGAACTGTCAGTTTTTGTCAGTTGGAACTGTGAGTTTTTGTCAGTTAATAAACGCGACTCACAGAGTCTTAATGTGAGAAGTTTTCGGCTCATCTTTTCGCCTAAAGGCAACTTCCACATACTGCTTTTAATTACGACTTGGCAGAGACCATAACGTGCTATTCATGCGTTTCCCATGAATTAGGGTGACCATATTTTCGTTTGGGAAAACCAGGACAACTTGGAGCGGGGGGACGACGACGACTCTGTTCCCATGCATATCGAGCATGATGCTGCTGCTTTAACAATATTATTATTATATTACATTATATTACATATTATTATTATAATATTATCATTATTTATGTCTGTGGCATGCGCTCACTTAACTTCACTTAATAGGCCTACCCAGTCCTACAATAACAAGATATTTACAGTTGGTTTATTAAAAATGCTTTTCAGTAAAAGTTAACAACAATAACCTTCATAACAAATGATAATTTTATTCAAAATGTATTTATTCAAAATGCTTAAAGGGATAATCTGGAGTAAAATGCACTTTAGATCAATTTACGGGATGTTGGGAGTACATACATTGAGTTGACATCAAAATCATGTCATTCGGATGTGTTTTGAGAATTTCGATTTGACCCTTTTTAGCCAAAAGTCGTTAGCCTGGAAGTGAATGGGGCAAATCATGTCACTGCTACAAAAAGCTATTTTTATACATCTTCTACAGCTCCAAACAACATAACACTTACGTTGTAGTGAGTAGAGGGTCCCTAAAGCCAAACCGAAGTGTCCCGAGGTCTTCATGTGGTCGGATATAGAGTCCAGAATGAATTTAATCAAGCCAGTACCTTTCCGGAAATGTTGCTGCTGCAGCTGCCGCTACAGACCGTGGTGAAGTTGGTTTGATATTGGATATTCGACAGATATTCACAATAAGGAAATAAGGTGTCTTTTTTTCAAACCAATATCAAACACACATCCGAATGACATTATTTTGATGTCAACTCAACGTTTGTACTCCCAACATCCCGTAAATTGATCTAAAGTGCATTTTACTCCGGATTATCCCTTTAAGTTAACAATTCCTGTAATGAATGAATAGCACAATGAAATAAATAATGTCTCATCTTAACATCCCTCACTTAACAACAAAAGTTAACAATAACTCTCAACTCCAAATGCACTGCATCCTCGTTCCCTGGTTTATGAATGAATGACTACTATTATTTTGTAAAACATGGTACAGCAACAGAACCATACCTTAAAAGAAATAAGTAGTCAGGGATAACACAAAAAAGCCCTAAGCCTTATTTTCATTGTGGGCCTTAACAAAGTACTGTGTGATTGAGCTAGCACTACTCTCGCCTCGGACAGCTGTTTTGTGCTTCTCGGTGTCCAGGTGGCTTTTCAGATCTCTTGCACCTCCATTGGACACCGAGACATGTGTGCCTGCTTTGCACACTGTGCACAAGGCTTCCCATTTGTCTCGACCCGGTCTGAAAGCGGAGAAACTCTTTTGTAAATCGTCGGTAAACGTGCATTTGCGCTTCGGCATGTTTGTTGCTTGCCTACTGACAGTCACGCTGTCTACATTCTGATTCAGAAGGCTGCCTGCACAGACGCGGTCAGGGATTACGTCACAGGCAGCGCCGTGGGCAGTGCCCTCGTGCCTGTAAATTTAATGGTCCAAAGAAGGTAATTTAAAAACCGGGACATTTCCTCACTTATTAAAAAAAAATCTGGGACGCCCGGGACAGGACGTGAAATACGGACATCTCCCGGGAAATACGGACGTTTGGTCACCCTACCGTGAATAGCCTACTAGTAAAACCAGAGCTAAAACTCGGGAGCGGAGCAGGATTTAATGTGCATGCACGACGTTGCTAGGCAACGTTGTGTATACAAAGCGAGATTACAGGCACAGATTCTATAATAGTACAGATACGCCACTCACTGTGCATTTCCGGTTTCCAACGAGGCAATTTTGGTTGCAGTTCCACCCTCTTTCCACGTGGGGCGCTCAGTTTTGGAGACCAGAATGAATGGAGTCCTATGGAGCTGTACGCCCTATCGTGCCCTTATCTCAAGATATAATTTTTTCTCTAGTAATTCGAATGTTGTTTTCGAAAGAGGATGTTTAGAAAATACCCATGGCTGAGTTTTAGATTTTTAGAGCCACTCATTTGCTTAAAAAAAGGATTTGAAGTGTATATGACGTCATACATAGCTTACGACCGGAGATGCCGCTTTACGGCAACAATCCTGCTTGTTGTTGGTCTCAAAGGCAGCAGCGTTTTCAAGGAAGAGCTGTAGTAAGAGAGAATTTGTGGTAACATCACAGATTCTTAGGCTGTGGTAACATAAGCGGAAAAAGTCCATCTTAATTCTGTTGTCGCTTGGTATGGAGCCAGCCGTCAAGCGGTGCCTCTGGTCGTAATTCTGGTCGACCAGCTGTCATTAGCACAATGCTAGCGCGTTGTGGACAACAAGAAGCCAACCTGTAAGAAATCAAAGGGATATATGTACTCGTTCAGTAGATTTTTGACTTGAAACCCATGTTGAGCTCTCAGAAACTACATTCAAATCTGAGCGCTCTTGAGGAAACTTAGGTGAAACTGACCATTTGTAGAATCTGGCTCCATTGGGCCCCATTCATTCTGGTCTCCATCGACGCCCCCAGTGGAATTCTGGTGGAACTGCAGCCAAAAAGCCGGTACAATGGAGCTTAATAGAGAGTGGCAAGGCTGTTAGTTATAATGGCTGTGGTACAGGTCGGTTTTTTTGCACATTCTGCACGAGGAATACGAGAAGTGACACAGTCCAAACTACACAACTCAACTATGGTGTCGAGTCGACGCTAGCCTAACGCTAAGGACACCGTCTACATCCTGCAGCAACATACGGCTCTCAGTGTTTGCCTAAGAGCCGTATGTTGCTGCAGGATGTAGACGGTGACCATAGCTATCAACTCCACACCTTAGCTAACGAGCCACACAAAAGATATGATGAAGTCTTAAAACTTAGCGTCTGTTGTCACTTACCATAAGCGAAACGGTGGTGTTTCGTAGTCTGGTGACGGTGTGCATTGTATTTTTTGACCTTTGCTTTTTGCGCATTTTCACAAAACACGCTCTTAAATTCGATACGACTTGGATGGAAACCCAACTACTCCCGCCGCTCGCTACATAATCGTTTATTTACATTCCATCAGGAGAATAAAGAGACGCGACGGTAAATTAATGAAAATAAAAATTGTAGTTTAATGTGACATTATAATAATGTACAAATATTTGTTTAAAAAACTTGGGGGCAATTTTGGCCCCTCGAGCATGATTTTTGGGGGCATTTTAGGCTAAATTGGGGGCCAAATGGCCCGTGGTCCTCACTAATTTCCAACGCTGGACCAAACACTCACTGTATCAAGAGATTGGCTGATACAGTGAGTGATACAGTGAGTGTTTGAGGGATTGGCTGACACGACTATACTGCAGTGTCCCTGAACCACTGGAATGTCCTGTACGTCTCTGGTAGGTTGGTTTGGATTGATCACCTTGAGGAAAGCAGGTGATGCTTCCAATCAGCAGGCAAGAAATCCACAACACCAGTGACCCGATCTCCTGGAGAAGCGGTAGATAATGGATGGATGGATGGACACTCACTGAAACATGGTTATGAATGAATAGCTTTCTTGAGGTAGTGAGTAAAATTAAGAATAAAACTGAGAAAAAAAGATGCTTTCCTAAAATCTAATTATCATCACAATACTTATTTGAGCAGCCTGAGCGAAGTTTGTACACAATTCACTCAACTGACCATTCCTAAATTTGGATATTTCAAATATTATTTCTGAAGTAGCAGCAACATAATATCAGAAAATGAATACATGATAGATTATGTTGGAGGAGGGACTATTTGAAAGAAATAATTAATTTCATAACAAAGTGCAGATATTCTGTACACTGATTTTTTTTGTCAATGGTGTGTGTGAACTACCTAATTCACTATTTTAGTTTTCTGTTTCAGTTTATTGTTGTATTTCTAATAATTTTTCTATTTTCATTTGTATATTCGTATTGTTTGTATTTCTGTTAGCAATTTTACTATTCTTTTGAAATTCCTATGGAGCCCCATGACAGAGCATTTTTTTTCCAAGGGATCATACCCAGTTATATGTCTGTTTCTGAATAAGGTAAGTTTCTGAAAGCAGTGATGCACAGAAAAGTGCGTTCTATATCAAATATTCTTAAATTCTATGTTGTGCAAAGGCCAAATTTTTCACCACATGTGAGAGTCTGTGTATTTGTGCCTTTATTAATGTGAGCTAAGCTACGTACTCAAAAAGACATGTTATCAGACATTTGTTTGAAACCTGATTCATCAAGCCTAAAAAACTTCTTCTCAGCACAGTGGTCACATCTTCCAAGTTCAACAGCCCAAAGCAGGTTTCTTTTTATGCAATAAATCTGTCATTGATTGAATTTGGTCCTCTGTCAACAGGAACATACAGAAATATATAGTGACCACTAGATGGAAGCACATGTAAGCTTGTGTTGTGGACCAAGTTGATCTTTACACCTCTGAAGCTGTTACTGGTAATGTGAGCTGTATCAGATTATTAAACTATGGAGTACAGTGTAAACTATCACTGATTTTCAATAAAACAATGTGTTTTAGTTCATTGGAGTAAAGTAAATTCTGCATTAAAATGTGTCTGAATAAGCTGAAATCTATTTAGAGTACAACACCCTGTATCTTTAGATGTAGCATTTTCAGGTATTGTTGCTAGTTAAAAAGTGCAGCAGAGGTGTGGGATTAGAGCTCCTCTGCACCCTTTTTTAAAATAAATACTGCACCAAACTAAAATAATACAAGTTCACTTCCCTTAAAGCAGGGCGACTGCTTTTAAACTGATTTAAAGATGAATGAATGTGGTTTCATCAAATGAAACATTAAATATTTGATGATGTTCAGGTGATGTAGGGTAAAGAGTGACAAAGTATTAAAGATAATCATATTCATTGCATGAAAAATAAATGGCTACAATGTAATATATTCTAGAGTTTGTGTAGTAGATTATTGTTTAACAAATAATCTAAAGTTGTGGTTTGGGTCCAGCTGATTTGAACTATTTATTTAACTGATGATGTAAATGACAAAATGAGTAAAGTGGGGAACAACCTGGGGAACAACTCAAATGTGCAATTTATTTGATAAGGTGCATCTTTATGGTGGTACATGACGTACAAAAACACAACAAGTGGTTCTCAAACCCCTCAGAGAAAACAAAAAAAGAATGAAAAAAGGGCTGAAAACAAATCTTGTTCTTTGTTGATCTCACAAGTAATCGTGGTTGAGAACAGAGTTCTTATGCAAAATGGGCTTTATTTTAAATAAAAGCAATTTGCATGAGTTATTAAGGTTAACAGTGAATATACATGTGTGATCTACACATATAAATTACAGCAAAATTCTACAAGCACATAGAGTGAAGAACAGTGAATCATAAACTTCTCCCTGTGCATGCTGTGATGTGAATTATTTACTGGGAGTCCTTTTGCGAACAGTTAGCCGTGTAAAAATCCCTGTTTTGATCTGCGGTAGATTGAGTCCATAAACTAGAGGGTTAATGATGGGGGGAATGATTAAAAACTCCAGAGACAAAAAAACAATGAAAACTGCTTCAATTTCATCAGCTTCAAGACGACTCAGTGAAAGCTCGCAGAACACAGACAAAGAAAAGTTCACAAATGTCACCAGGTGGGGCAGGCAGGTTCGCAATGCCTTTCCTCTGAATTCAGACGAGCTTTTTCTGCAGATATGCAGAATCCGCAGGTAGGTGTACAAGACAAAAAACAAAGGGACAAAGACAGTTGTTATCGCGATAACCCGACCCGCTATGTTGTTTGCACTCGTATCCACACAGGAGAGCTGAACCACTGGCCAATTTGTACAGAAAAGCCTTCTCAGTTTATTCCCACATAAAGGCAAGTTAACAGAGAGTGAAAGACCATATGCGATTACAAATACAGGATACATTTCTGCAAATATTATCAAACACATCACCATCTTAAAAGTCATTTTACTGTGATAGTGTAAAGGCTGGCAAATGGCTACAAATCTATCATAGGCCATGATGCAGAGAATAGTCATTTCACATGATGCATACATGTAAATAACAAATATCTGAGTGAAGCAAAATGGACGTGATATTAAATGAGTGTCAGACAGAATGTCTATTAGAAGCCTGGGGAAGAGGCCGGCTGAGCCGTACAGAGAATTAAAAGACAGGCAGCAGATGAAAACATACATGGGCTGATGCAGGGACTTCTCCAGGCAGACTGTCAGAATAATCACAACATTAAAACTGATTATAGTCACGTAAATAAGCAGGCACAGACCAAAGAAAAGATACCGGAGGAGTCCAAAGTCTGTAAATAGTGTTAAGTGAAAATAATAAGAGTTCAGGCTGCCATTATTCTTCATTTCAGCACAA
Organism: Odontesthes bonariensis; assembly: GCF_027942865.1. Lineage (NCBI taxonomy): Eukaryota > Metazoa > Chordata > Actinopteri > Atheriniformes > Atherinopsidae > Odontesthes > Odontesthes bonariensis. Next base: position 30,852,747 of record NC_134517.1, on the reverse strand, counting down.
AAGCAGAGCTGGAAGAAAAGAAGCAAGAGATTTCAATGTTTCTGTGAAATAAACAATATCTCTGTCCAATGAATTAAGAAGAAATTAAAGTGGTTTTTAAGGCTGGCAACTGGCAAAGTTGTAATATCCAATAGTTACATATACTAAATTGAACAACTTTGAAAAACAGCACATGTATAAGTCAAGAAAACACACAAAATCTCTGGTCTGTCACAGTAATAAAGACATAAACACATGCTGGCATCAGGCTCTGCATCAGTGTATCTACAGTGAGCTCCTGGAGAAATGCACAGCCCTCTCCCCTTATTATCTAACTTTGAACATGTTCTGCTGTTCCACTGAGAACCGTCACATGGGCCAGAAGAGTCTGAAGCAATATGTGCTCTAATTATCATCAGTATCTGACAGCAGTTTGTTATTCTGTAATCTGGTGTCATGCATTAGTATCACATTACTAACAAATCTGAATGTGGTACAGGCATGCAGCAATGATCTGTATGTGAATAAAGCATAGACAAAATAATGATCACCCAAAGTGCTTAAACAGAAGACAAGTGGAGTTCTATTCTTGATCGTTGAAGAACCAAGCCAGTTAGAACTCAAGAGGTCTTTGGGGTGAGAGGTGAAACAATTTCAGCAACCAAGAAAAGAAGTCCAGCTACCCCCAGTTCAAGGAATGGATTCAGTTTATTTCTTCTTGTTAATCTCAACACAATTCTCCATAGTGGGATTGTAAAAGTTAATTTAAAATAAAGTTTTTAAGTATCCGATTTACATATGTATAAATCTGTGCAACTACAGTATGATTGCCTCACCATTAACTAAACAAACTTCTGTTAAAACCCCCTTCACCTGATCCTCCAAAGCTGCTCAAACCTTCCAGCAACTCAAAGACAGGTTCACCTCAGCACCCATCCTGTCTCAACCAAACTCTGATCAACAATTTATCCTGGAGGTGGATTTAACTTCTCCATTTCCTATTGTCGAGGTTGGCGCAATATCAAGCTGGATGCCTTGTCAAGACAGTTTGCTCCCTCGCATGAACCTACAGAACCCGCCCGGTCTCTTCCCTCAACCTGCCTGGTGGGTGGGCTATTTTGGCGGATAGACAACAAGATCCATCAGGGGTTGGCCTTGGACCCAGACCCAGGCACTGGTCCTGCTGACCACCGTTTTGTTCCTAACCTCTGCTCGCTGCGCTGTCATCCACAGGACCCATACTGCCATCCCTGACAGCCTGAACTTCTCTTGATTTTACAAGCTTGGCACACCTTTGTAATATGAGGTTTCTCCTTTGGCAGAAAAGTCAAGCTCAGCTAGTCTGGGCCTTAGGTCGGACAGACAAAGTGTGAGAATTGGAGAAGACAGTTTCTTGTAGTTTTAGTCTATGAAACTCTCAGCAAAATCTTTTTTTTTTTGTGACTCTCTTGAAGTTTGGATATTTCAAATATTATTTCTGAAGTAGCAGCAACACAATATCAGAAAAATAATACATGATAGATTATTTTGAGGAGGGACTATTTGAAATAAATAATTAATTACATAACAAAGTGCAGTTATTCTGTACACTGAATTTTTTGTCAATGGTGTGAGTGAAACTAACTTCTTCACTATTTTAGTTTTCTGTTTCAGTTTATTTATATAGGAGGAAGAAACCCACGCACACCAGAAGTTTCGAGGTGCAGGTAGCGGGTACTTGTTCACTTCAAAGGGGAACATACAGCACACTCTTGTCCATCATGCTGAATTTTATTTCACAAACAACGTTTCGGCCAATGTTGCCTTTCTCACGTTTTTACACAAGTTTTTACACAAGCAAAGTGAAGACACCCCTTATAAATTGTCCTCTAGTTTGTGATTGGCTGACAACAATCAGCTAATTAGTCCCATAACACCTGCCAATCAAGGTGGAGTCTCGTCACACATTAATCAATCACATTATGTTTACATTGGCAAATAGTGTCAAAAGGACAGGTAACAGATTTAGAGAATTTATAAGTATTGAAAGAAAAAAGAAAAAAGAAAAACATAAACATAATAATACACCAGCCCCTGTGAGTGCAACAGATCCAAATACCAAGTGGTCTATATACAATATAGTCCCATGATGGGAAGACAAAAGGATCTGTTGCACTCACAGGGGCTGGTGTATTATTATGTTTATGTTTTTCTTTTTTCTTTCAATACTTATAAATTCTCTAAATCTGTTACCTGTCCTTTTGACACTATTTGTCAATGTAAACATAATGTGATTGATTAATGTGTGACGAGACTCCACCTTGATTGGCAGGTGTCATGGGACTAATTAGCTGATTGTTGTCAGCCAATCACAAACTAGAGGACAATTTATTAGGGGTGTCTTAGTAAAAACAAGTAAAAACTTGTGTAACAACTTGAGAAAGGCCACACTGGCCGAAACGTTGTCAGTTTATTTATAATCATTTTTCTATTTTGATTTGTATATTCGTATTTTTTGTATTTCTGTTAGCAATTTTACGATTCTTTTGAAATTCTAATGGAGCCCCATGATGGAGCAATTTTCTCCAAGGGATCACACCCAGTTATATGTTTGTTTATGAATTAGATAGGTTTCTGAAGGCAGTGATGCACAGAAGAGTCTGTTCTATATCAAATATACTTAAATTCTGTGTTGTGCAAAGGCCAAATTTTTCCCACCATGTGAGAGTCTGTGTATTTGTGCCTTTATTAATTTGAGCTGAGGCCAAAGCAGTTTTTTTTCATTTAATAAATGTGTCATTAATTGCATTTGGTCCTCTCTCAACAGGAAGACACAGAAGCAGGCACATGTAAGCAGGTGTATTGAACAAAGTTGATCTTTATACCTTTATAGCTGCTGCTGGTAAGGCGAGCTGTAACAGATTATTAAACTATGTAGTACAGTGTAAAATATCACTGATTTGCAATAAAACAGTGTGTTTTAGTTAATTGGAGTAAAGTAACTTCTGCATTAAAATGTGTCTGAATAAGCTGAAATCTGTTCAGAGTACGACCCCCTCTATCTCCAGATTTAGGATTTTTTAGGTATTGTTGCTGCTTAAAAAGTGCAGCTGAGGTGTGACGCTGGAGCTCCTCTGCACCCTTTTTTTTATATAAATACTGCACCAAACTACAATAATACAAGTTCAATTCCCTTAAAGCAGGGCGACAGCTTTTAAATTGATTTAAGGATGTTAATCAAAGTTAATCTGATTTCATCAAATGAAACATTAAATATTTGATGATGTTCAGGTGATGTAGGGGAAAGAGTGACAAAGTATTGAAGGTAATCATATTCATTGCATGAAAAATAAATGGTTACAATGTAATATATTCTAGAGTTTGTGTAGTACATTATGGTTTAACAAATATTTTAAAGTTGTGGTTTGGGTCAAGCTGATTTGAACTATTCATTTAACTGGTGATTTAAATGAAAAAATGAGTAAAGTGGTGAACAACCTGGGGAACAACTCAAATGTGCAATTTATTTGATACGGCAAATTTTTATGGTGGTACATGATGTACAAAAACTAAACAAGTGGTTCTCAAACCCCTCAGAGAAGGCAAAAAAGAAATGGGGTTAAAAGAGGGGTGAATCTGTTGTATTTCACTGAAACTCAACTTAAATCCATTTTATTAGATCAATATCCTTTTAATATATAGGAGTTGATTGTCATGTGAACTTACCTAAAATAAAGCACTTAAAGCTGACTTGGAATGAGTCTTGACACCAAATATTGAAGACTAAGTAATAATGCAAAAATGGACTTGAAAAGGCTGAAAAAAATATTGATCTGTTTTGATTTCACAAGTAGTCGTGGCTGAGAACAGAGTTCTTATGCAGAATGGGCTTGTTTTTTTTTCTTACATCCAATTTGCATGAGTGTTTAAGGTTAACAGTGAATATACATGTATGATCTAAACATATGAATTACAGAAATATTTTATAAGCACATAGAGTGAATAACAGTGAACCATAAACTTCTCACTGTGCATGCTGTGATGTGAATTATTTACTGAGAGTCCTTTTGCGAACAGTTAGCCGTGTAAAAATCCCTGTTTTGATCTGCGGTAGATTGAATCCATAAACTAGAGGGTTAATGATGGGGGGAATGATTAAAAACTCCAGAGACAAAAAAACAATGAAAACTGCTTCAATTTCATCAGCTTCAAGACGACTCAGTGAAATCTCGCAGAACACAGACAAAGAAAAGTTCACAAATGTCACCAGGTGGGGCAGGCAGGTTCGCAATGCCTTTCCTCTGAATTCAGACGAGCTTTTTCTGCAGATGTGCAGAATACGCAGGTAGGTGTACAAGACAAAAGACAAAGGGACAAAGAAAGTCGTTATTGTAACAACCAGACCCGCTATGTTGTTCACACTCGTATCCACACAGGAGAGCTGAACCACTGGCCAATTTGTACAGAAAAGTCTGTTCAGTTTATTCCCACATAAAGGCAAGTTAACAGAGAGTGAAAGACAATATGCGATTACAACTACAGGGTACATTTCTGCAAATATTATTAAACATATCACCATCTTAAAAGTCATTTTACTGTGGTAGTGTAAAGGCTGGCAAATGGCTACAAATCTATCATAGGCCATGATGCAGAGAATAGTCATTTCACATGCTGCATACATGTAAATAACAAACATCTGAGTGAAGCAAGATGGACGTGATATTAAATGAGTGTCAGACAGAATGTCCATTAGAAGCCTGGGGAAGAGGCCGGCTGAGCCGTACAGAGAATTAAAAGACAGGCAGCAGATGAAAACATACATGGGCTGATGCAGGGACTTCTCCAGGCAGACTGTCAGAATAATCACAACATTAAAACAGATTATAGTCACGTAAATAAGCAGGCACAGACCAAAGAAAAAATACCGGAGGAGTCCAAAGTCTGTAAATAATGTTAACTGAAAATAATAAGAGTTCAGGCTGCTGTTATTCTCCATTTCGGCACAAAAGCAGAGCTGGGGGAACAGAAGTGAGAGAGGTGGAGGATTAAGAAGGTGAGAGAAACAAGTTAAATGAGGACTAAATTGTAAATAGGTGATAAAAATTCGGTGACATCAGGGTATCCATTTAAGCTGCAAATGCTCCACATTTCAAACAGACACATCTGACAGTATTTAGAATACCGTATAATATTAAATAACTATAGAAGACACATGGGTGGAGGAAAGCTGTAGGTGATAAATGAACAAACAGCCTCACATTTCTCATTGAGAGATTTCAGCGTTTCTGTGTAATAAACAATCTCTCAGTCCAATGAATAAAGAAATTAATATGGATTTTAAGGCTGGCCAATGACCAAGTTGTAATATCCAATAGTTACATGCTAATACTAAATTAAAAACCTTTGAAAAAACAGCACATGTATCAGCCAAGAAAACACACAAACTCTCTGGTCTGTTACAGTAATAAAGACATAAACACATGCTGGCATCAGGCTCTGCATCAATGTCTCTACAGTGAGCTCCTGGAGAAATGCACAGCCCTCTCCCCTTATTATCCAACTTTGAACCTGTTCTGCTGTTCCACTGAGAACGGTCACATGAGCCGGGAGAGTCTAAAGCAATATGTGCTATAATTATCACCAGTATCTGACAACAGTTTGTTATTTTGTAATCTGGTGTCATGCATTAGTATCACATTACTAACAAATCTGAATGTTGTACAGGCATGCAGCAATGATCTGTATGTGAATAAAACATAAAAAAAATATGCTACTGTTAACTTTGATAACATGTGAAAATGTTTATCATTATATCTTTACCATTTACCATAAAAAAAATCCATCCCTTTTCTTATATCCGCTTAATCCCACTCATCCGGGCAAAGGAAGACATCATCCAAATTTGTGTATCGTCATTGAGGGTCTTGTGAGCGGTTCTTTGTCTGGTACCTCATCTGGGATCTGTTTGCCTTGGGTGACCCTACCAGGGGCCCCGAGCAACATAGCTCAGACTCATTGGGGCCCGCAAACCCCCCCACCACGATAAGGTGACATGGGAGTATGTCAATCAATTATGTTGATCAAAGTCAATGTGGTTTCTTTTAATGAAAGCTTGAATATTTTATGTTGTTCAGGTGATGTTGAGTAAAGAGTGACTATGCCGCCCATTGATCGTACGCGAGACTCCGGTTCCTTTCACAGATGTTTATTAATCGCATCAACACCGTAGAACTAAATATTAAAAGAAAACAAAGCAAAGACAACATCAGTTTCTGTAATCACTAAAGAAACAACATTACCAGCATCGTCGCCGGTATCAACAAATAACCAAAGTAACACTAACCACTTTAGCCTGCTTCTCAATCAACGGCAGTGTCATTCCTCAGAGGCAATCTCCACGGCAAAACCAGGACTCTTCAAACTTTGCATCACTTCTTTCATGACTTTCATGACTACATTTTTACACATCACAAGCAGGTAACATTACCATTACAGGTGCTCCTCGGTCTCTGTGAAGCTCACATGAGCTAACCGGCGCTACTTCCTGTCTTTTCTCGTTTCAACACAAAGCATGTATTTCAAAATAAATTAAAACAACTCCTGCATTTACACTCCCACTATCACACAATGTGTGATTCACAATAAAAATTGACATTGTTAACAGAACTTAATGACGATTTTGTAAAAACACAAATGTACCTTCAAAACAAACATAGTAACTTACTTATTTAGCCTCAAGCAATAGTACTGTTTTGTGTATGGAGCTTTCTAAGTAAACTGGCTTAGTTGTGCATGTTCCTTTACTGTCAAGTGTTGTGTCACTAAGTAACAGTTTGAGTTTTCTGACTCTTCCGTCAGCTCCTTGGAAGACTTCAACTACCTTCGCCAGCTTCCACCGATTTCTTGGTATGCTATCATCTTGCAACAGGACAATGTCATTCACTTTAGCATTTCTCCTGCTCTTGGTCCATTTGCTCCTCTGCTGCAGATTCAGCAAATACTCCTTTCTCCACCTTGTCCAAAATTCATTGGACAAGAACTGAACTCTCTTCCATCTTTTCTGCAGATAGATATCTTCCCTTACAAATTCTCCAGGTGGTGGTCCAATGATTGACGATTTCATCGTCAATATGTGGTTTGGAGTTAAGGGTTCTGGTCCTAAAGGATCATTGAGATGCTCTGTGGTCAATGGTCGACTATTTACTATTGCCATCGCTTCGTACAGGAAAGTTCTTAATGAAGAGCTGTCTAATCTTCCAGCAGACTGGTCTAGAATGGATGTGAGGACACTTCTCACGGTCCGAATCTGCCTTTCCCAGACGCCACCGATGTGACTGGAAGCAGGTGGGTTCATGACAAAGTTGCATCCTAGCTCTTTCACACATTCTTGCTCTATTCCTTTCATTAATTCCTGGAATTCATTGCGTGCCCCCACGAAGTTTGTGCCTTGGTCACTTTGTAGTTGACTTACATTGGCCCTTATTGCAATAAAGCAGCGCAACACATTCAGGAAGGCATCAGTGGAAAGGTCATCCAATACCTCAATGTGGATGGCACGAGAACACATGCAGGTGAATAAGAGCCCATATCTCTTTAGTTCTGTCCTTCCATCTTTAACATAAAATGGTCCGAAGCAGTCCATACCGGTATAGGTAAATGGAGGAGTAGCTTCCATCCTCTCTGGTGGAAGATCGGCCATTTTTTGTTCTTGGTTACTTTTCCTGAGTTTTCTGCATTTAATGCACTTGAAGATGAGTGATGAAACTTCAATACAACATCCTAAAATTCAAATCCCATTGGAGCGCAACTCATTGATGGTCATTCCATGACCCTGGTGCTTCACCTTCACATGGTAGTGTTTTATCAACAATCGAGACACATGATGTCCTTTTGGTAGGATAGCTGGGTGTTTGACATGAGGATGAAGTGTTGCTTGTGTCAATCTACCTCCCACTCTCAGGATATATTGGCTATCCATGAAGGGGCTCAACTTGTGTAGCTTGGTTGACTTGCTCCTTTTTACCTCTTTCCTTTGTATCAGAAACTTGATTTCATCACTGAATGCTTCCTTTTGAACTGCTTGGATTATGAATTGTTCAGCATCCATTCTTTCTTCAAGTGTCGTAGCTTCATTGGATCTTGTTTTAAGACCTTTCACTTCTCTTGCAAGACGCTTAAGTCTTGCTACGGCCCTTACGGCTCTCTTCCTATCTGAAAACTTTTGAAGTCGGTCTGGTAGAGACTTCTCCTCCTTTGCCTTTGTTGTGTGAACTTGTGCTCTTTTGATTTCCGGGTCGTCTTGATTGATTTCTCCCACCTTAATCTCTTCTCTCTTAGGGAGGTCTTTTTTCCACAAGAAACTAGGTCCCGTGAACCAGTTGGACTCTACAAGCTCCTTTGTGGTGAGTCCACGAGAGGCATGGTCAGCCGGGTTATTTGCTGAGGCAACATATTGCCACTGACTTGGTTTTGTACCTAATTTGATCTGCTGGATCCGGTTGGCTACGAATACATGAAATCGCTTTTCATCATTATTGATGTAACCAAGGACAACTTTGGAATCGGTCCAAAAGTATTCTTGTAGATCTTCAATCTCCATTTCTCTCTTTAGGAGATAACTTGTCCTTGTGGCCACGACCCCAGCTGAGAGTTCCAGCCTGGGGATTGTTGTTACCTTTGTCGGTGTAACTCTTGCCTTCCCCATAACAAGAGCACAATAGACTTCTCCAGACTTCGAAACAACCCTAAGGTAAGAACACATTCCATAGCCAGAAGCACTAGCATCGGAAAAATGGTGAAGTTCATACTGTTGACCTTCCTTGGATGTCAATGGTATGTAGTGCCGTGGTATCTCTACTGAAGACAGATTGTGGAGATCTTGGAGCCATGCTTCCCAACATGGCCTGAGGTTGTCAGGAAGTGGTTCATCCCATCCTAACTTGTCTTGGCACATCCTTTGTAAGATCAGTTTACCCTTCAAAATTAAAGGTGCCACAAATCCAAGAGGATCAAAAATTGAGGCCACTGTTGACAGTATTCCTCTTCTGGTGAAGGGATGTTCTTTTACCCTCACCCTGAACTGGAACTTATCTGAGCTAATGCACCATTGGACCCCAAGAGCCCGTTCCATCTTGTGTTCTCCCAAGGCCATGTCAAGGTCAGCTGCACCTTCAGCACGTTCTTACTTTGGGATTGTGCCAAGAACCTTCTTGTTGTTGGTTATGAATTTGTGTAGGCGGAGATTACCAGTATTGCAGAGGTCTCTTGCCTCTTTAACAAGCTTGATGGCTTCTTCTTCACTGTCCAAACTTGTCAATCCATCATCAACATAAAAGTTGCGCTGTATAAACGTCACTGTAGCTTTACTAAACTTGCCGTCTCCTTCTGCAGCCAGGTGTTTGAGCCCATAGTTCGCGCAGCCAGGTGACGATGCAGCACCGAACAAGTGAACCTTCATGCGGAACACTGATGGTGGAGCCTCCATATTCCCTCTTTCCCACCACAGAAATCTGAGGTAGTCTTGGTCCCTTGGTGCAACATGAAATTGGTGGAACATCCGCTCCACATCACACTTGATGGCTACTTCTCCTTTGCGGAAGACCCCCACAAGGGTATTTGTAAGATCTGGCCCGGTGAGTAGATGCTCGTTCAGTGATGTATTCTGAAACTTGGCTGAACAATCAAATACCACACGAATCTTTCCTGGCTTTTGGGGGTGATAAACCCCATGGTGAGGGATATACCACGTTGTCTGATTGATAAACTCTGACTCTGGAACCTTTTTAGCATCTTCTCTTGCTATTACGTCCTCCATAAAAGCCTCATAATCCTTACGATATTGATCATCTTTCTTGAGACGCTTTTCCAGACATCTGAGTCGATATTCTGCGCACACTTTGTTGTTTGGCAGACTTGGCCTCTCTTCCTTGAAAGGCAGTGGCATTTCATAATGTCCATTTGGCTTTTGCTTGATGCTGTCTTTCAGCTTCGCTAAGAACTTAATATCTTCTTGTGATATTAGAACGTCTTCACTGAACTTCTCTGTAAAATCTGACTCAAAGACCTTGAGTATATCTGTCGGAGAGATCATTTCCTTGACTTGAGTTCGATAAACAAAATGGACCTCAGACTTGAGCTCAGAAGAAGGCTTCATAGCTGGCTGAACTTCCTTTATGATGACACGGTGGCTGATACCGATTTCATCCTCCTGATCATAATCAACATCAGTGCTGCTGTAGCCGATAATGCTCCAACCCAACACAGACCTTTGTGCATATGGCTGGGTTTCATTGCCCATGATGACATCTCTGGGAAGTAAGGCTTGGGGACAGTTGTAGCCGATTAACAATCCTACTTCACAGTCGAGCTCAGGAGACATTTCAACTGCCAAATGTTCTAGGTGAGGCCAGGACTTTGCCGTTGTGCTTGTAGGTATATGGGATCTGTTTGCTGGTATGTATTCTCTGGTGTAGGTTGTTGGGAGTTTGATTTTAGTGTCAGAGCTGATGCCTCTTACTTGTAGTCCTTGCACCTTGTGGCTGTTCACCACCTTTGTTTTTGATGTTATTGTGGACACTTTAAGTTTTACTGGTTCTTTCTTGACATGCAATGTTTCAGCTGCATCTTGCAGGATGAAGGTTGTGTCGCTCTGACTATCAAGTAAAGCATACACCAGAACTTCCTTGTCTGGTTCAGCTGTCGTGGAGACATAGACTGGAACAATAGATGAAGTGTGAGTGCTGCCTTTCTCTTGAACAACTCGGTTAGAGGTAGCTTGCTGTATTTCTATGGGTTCAGACTGTTGGTTCTTGTTTCCCTTGTTTTCATTTGACCTTTCTTGTCTGTTTCTTACCCCTTGTTCTTGATCCTTTTTCCCACGATCTTGATGTAGGCAAGTGGGATGACGTTTTCCACATAAGTCACACACACTCCTGGATGTGCAAGATTTGGAGCTGTGGCCGATCTTGAGGCAGCCAAAACATAACTTCTCCAGTTGTACAAACTTAACCCTTTCTTCAACTGATTTTTCCATAATCATGCGACACTTATGGAGAGTGTGGCCTTTCTTCTTGCAAAAAATGCATGTGATGTTTGTCTTCTCACTTGTATTAGTGGTGAAAGTCTTAGCACTTACATTTAGATTTCTTTGATACTTAAACTGTTCTCGTTCTGTCGGCTTTGATCTTTCTTGGTCAGTTGGCTTCACTGCATATAATGATGTAATGGGGTTGCATGCAATTCGAGCCTCCACATTAAGAAATCTCACAAAGTGGCTGAAGTCAGGGAACATTTTGTGTTTGTCTTGATGAATCGTGGCTTCTCTGTTCCAGCGTGAGCTCAACCAATCAGGGAGCTTGACAATAATCTTTTGGTTTTCCACACAGTTGTTGAGAGTTTGTAGACCTTGAATGTAAGGCATAGCTGATTCCACACTACTCAGGAAATCAACAAACTCACGAAGATTTTCGCTGTCTTTGGGGCCAATTTTATGCCATGTGTGTATCTTGTCACGGTATGACTTGGCAACTATGAATGGATTACCAAATCTGTCTTCAAGTATGTCCCAGGCGACATGATAAGCTGTTTCTGTTCCTACAAGAAAATGGCCTTCAATAGCTCTCTTGGCTGATCCACCAACATACTTGCGTAGAAAGAACAGTTTTTCTTGAGTTGGCAGGTTTTTGCGATCAATAAGAGTATTGAAGGAAAGCTTCCAATCATTGTACTTGAGAGGATCTCCTTTGAAAACTTCAGGTTCTGGAATTGGAACTCGATTAGCTGTGATTGTCTCAGCAAGAGTTCTCACAAGGTCATTGGAAGCTTCATGAGAGGTCAAAAAGGTTCGAGTGGCTGGGGCTTGTTGCATGAGTGTAGTTTGGGTGATGACTTGACTTACAGGGACTTCAGTAACTGTGGCTGGATGTGGAATCAAATGTGATGTGTACATGGAGGGATATGGACGGGGGTTTTGAGGGGCTGTGACCTCATCTGGGCGATGTACTTGAGTGAGCTTGTCTTGTTGAGCAGGAAGAGCTTGGGAAACTGGTGCTGGATGGGAGGGAAAAATGGATCACTTAAAGGGTTAAGTGCAAGTGGTTGGTGGAGAGATTCTGAATAAACTTGCAGCCTTGCTTGTGCTGCAACATGCCCTTTAAGTTCTTCCAGCCGTTCTACTTCTCTTCTTTTCCCTTCTAGCTTCATCTTTCTATCAGCACTTTCTGCTATGAATTGAGCTCTTTTTCTAGCAGTGTCTGCTTCCATTTCCCTTTCTTTAGCTTCTCTTTCAGCCTTTAAGATTTGTTCTTCCACCTCAAGTCTTTCAATTTCTTCCTTTTGTTGATGTTGTGCATTTGTTATCTTTATCACCTCTTGTGTAGCTACAACTTCAGCTTCCGCTTGTTTTGCATTCAGGGACAGGATAGAAGAGTGTCTGGATGCTCTTGATGAAGCCTTTGACTGATCAGTTTGAGCTGAGGAGACGCTAGATACTGTGGTGTCAAACACTGACTTAGCATCAGGCCAAGATATGTCTTCTGAATCATTACCACTGCGAAAGTGTTGAACCTTTATATTTGCAATCCTAGTGAATGCTTGACATGTAGCATTCATTCTCCGAATGTCAGGCTCAGGATTTGAAATGGCTCTTATTTCAAGGTAAGTATTGTCAATGTCAACTTGGATGGTGTTAATTGCATTTGCAATTTCATCAATCAGATCATCAGCATCATTATTCTTAATGGACCTTTTTAAGCCATTGATGTGATACCTCCATCTTCTGTACATCTTTACAAAACTCACATTTAGATTCTTCAATTTGTCATCAAGCAAAGCCTTTCCTTTTTCAGTGAGCTTTTGTGTGCGTCCACTTTTCCTGATTCCTGGAGGCAGTTGTGTGTCATTGTCGCCAACCTGATATTGTGTGTCTTCAACTTGCTCATCAGCGTCAGCTTGCTGTGGTAGGGTAGTCTGCTCTGCGTCACCATCTTCTTGAAGGTTTCCTTGAGCGACCTCTTCAGTTGGTAGAACAGTATTTTCTTTTGTGTGTGACATATTAAATGTGCAGAGTGTTAAACCTGTTGAATTCTGAATAAAATGTGTTCTGTTCTCTAAAGTGTGCAAATATGAAATACAAATGTAAATAGAATCTCTTTGATTACCACATCTTAACTTTTTGCATAATGCACACTACAGTATCATAATAACACACTTAAAAAAAATGAATAATGAACAGCAATTAACAAAGTGTAAATACTCTTGGCACAGTCTAAATATGAAGAACTCACTTGTATGAAAAATATCTTGATATTACTTAAACCGCTTAGATTCAACTGAGAGAATGATGAATTTACTTATGTACTTAGTTTCTTTGATTCTTACTAGAAAGTCAATTGCAGGAAAATGTCCACTGCATCTTTAAGAAAAAAAAAACACAAATGAAATGTCTGTGTGATAGAAACTTAATGGCAGTTAACAAGTACTTCTGCTACTTTTAAGACACTCGATTCGACTTGCTTGCTTGTGTAGCCTTGTGCGCTAGCCCTTTGATTCACACGAACAGTTCACGTGGTGGTCTTTCCTTCACCGCATGTGGACTGCAGCTAGTCCGTCTTCATCCGCTTGGAGTCTTAACCGAAGTGTTCTACTATGCCGCCCATTGATCGTACGCGAGACTCCGGTTCCTTTCACAGATGTTTATTAATCGCATCAACACCGTAGAACTAAATATTAAAAGAAAACAAAGCAAAGACAACATCAGTTTCTGTAATCACTAAAGAAACAACATTGCCAGCATCGTCGCCGGTATCAACAAATAACCAAAGTAACACTAACCACTTTAGCCTGCTTCTCAATCAACGGCAGTGTCATTCCTCAGAGGCAATCTCCACGGCAAAACCAGGACTCTTCAAACTTTGCATCACTTCTTTCATGACTTTCATGACTACATTTTTACACATCACAAGCAGGTAACATTACCATTACAGGTGCTCCTCGGTCTCTGTGAAGCTCACACGAGCTAACCGGAGCTACTTCCTGTCTTTTCTCGTTTCAACACAAAGCATGTATTTCAAAATAAATTTAAACTACTCCTGCATTTACAGTGACAAAGTATTAAAGGTAATCAAATGGATAGTTGGAGCCTCTTCCATTTATCCAACTGTCTCAAGTAAGCCCTCAAGTCATACAGCTCTCGTCCATCTAACACAACTGTTTCCCCGGTTGACCTGACACTAGTCCCCACAGAATATCATGATCTTGGTACAGTTTTTGGTAAAGATAAAGCACTATCCTTACCCCCTCACCGCCCATATGACTGCACCATAGCCATCTTATCCGGAGCACATTACCTACTAGAAAATTCCACAATCTGTCGCGCCCTGAAAGTGAGTTACTGGAGACCTACATCTGTGACTCTCATGGCTGGAATAATTAGGCCGTCATCTTCCCCTGTTGGGGCAGGATTTTTCTTTGTTCAAAAGAATGATAAGTCTCTGCGACCCTGTATAGACTATCGAGGATTAAGTCAGATCACCGTGAGAAATAAGTATCCCTTGCAACTTATAACTTCAGCTTTTGAACTCATTTAGGGCACAACCATCTTTTCCAAGCTCGATATCTGCAATCCTTATCACCTGGTATGAGTTTGGGAAGGTGATGAATGGAAGACAGGCTTGAATACACCACAAGGACACTTTAAGTATCTTGTCATTTATTTCAGCCTCACTAATGCATCTGCAGTGTTTCAAGCACAAACTAGTTATGTACTGAGGGATTACCTTAATCAATTTGTTTTTTTGTACCTGGATGACATCCTTCTGTTCTTCAAATCCCCAGCTGAACACAGCTTACATGTCCGTCGGGTTCTCCAAAGGCTTCTGGAGAACCGCCTCTTTGTGAAAGCCGAAAAGAGTGAGTTCCACGTCCCATCAGTTTTCTTCCTCGGCTACATCGTCCAGGGCGGGCAGTTGAAGACAGATCTAGAGAAAATAAATGCAGTGGCTGAGTGGCCCACTCCCACTAATCGTAAGATTTTGAGGTTTTGCAAATTTCTATAAAGCTTATCACCCAAGCACTGGTCCTGCTGACCGCCGTTTTGTTCCCACCTCTTCTCGCTCCACTGTCATCCACAGGACCCATACTGCCAGGTTTGCATGCCACCCCGGGATTCATGGAACTACCAACCTCCTTCAACGCTATTTTTGGTGGCTCTCCCTTGAAACCAACACTAGGGAATACATGAATACTTGCACCTAACTCTTACCCTCCATCGCCCTCCTTCTGGCCTATTGCAGCCTCTGGAGGTACCTGGTTGCCCCTGGTCACACATCTTGTTGGATTTCAATACAGGACAACCTCCCTTCCAAAGTAAAACCACCATTCTCACCATCTTAGATCGCTTTTCCAAGGCTGCTCATTTAATTCCCCTTGATAAACTTTCCTCTTCTTCTGAAACATCAGACCTGTTGATTAACCATGTTTTTTGCCTCCATGGAAACCCCTCTGAGGTGGTGTCCAACTGGGGACCCCAGTTCGTCTGTCATGTTTGGCAAACCTTCTGTGCTGCTCTGGGTGCTAAGGTTTCCCTGAGTTCTGGTTATCACCTCCAGTCTAACGGACAAACTGAACGTCTTAACCAGGAGGTTGAGGCCGCCTTCCGCTGTGTATCCTCTAACAACCCCACTTCTCTGAGTAAACAATTACCCTGGGTCGAATACGCTCACAATACCCTCACATCCTCTGCCACAGGACTGTCATCTTTCAAGGCCTCACTAGGATATCAACCTCCTCTGTTCCCCGAAGAAGAGGGAGATTTGGAGGTTCCCTCTGTTCAGCACCATCTTGAATGGGCTCAGCGCATTTGGACTCAAGGGCCGTGTAAATTCTCGCAGCAGTGTGTCGCAGTGAGCTTGTCGCAGACATGACGCAGTTATTTTTGATTTATGCCCACTTTTGAAGCGCTGTCTGCGCTATGTTAATCCCACGCCACAACGTAAGAGGGACAATTACGAACAAGCTGGGATTGTGGGTGTGGTGGGTGGTACCAAGTGGTCTATACACAATATAGTCCCATGATGGGAAGACAAAAGAATCTGTTGCACTCACAGGGGCTGGTGTATTATTATGTTTATGTTTTTCTTTTTTCTTTCAATACTTATAAATTCTCTAAATCTGTTACCTGTCCTTTTGACACTATTTGCCAATGTAAACATAATGTGATTGATTAATGTGTGAGGAGACTCCACCTTGATTGGCAGGTGTCATGGGACTAATTAGCTTATTGTTGTCAGCCAATCACAAACTAGAGGACAATTTATAAGGGGTGTCTTTTAGTAAAAACAAGTAAAAACAAGTAAAAACTTGTGTAAAAACTTGAGAAAGGCCACACTGGCCGAAACGTTGTCAGTTTATTTATAATTATTTTTCTATTTTGATTTGTATATTCGTATTTTTCGTATTTCTGTTAGCAATTTTACGATTCTTTTGAAATTCTAATGGAGCCCCATGATGTAGCAATTTTCTCCAAGGGATCACACCCAGTTATATGTTTGTTTATGAATTAGATAGGTTTCTGAAGGCAGTGATGCACAGAAGAGTCTGTTCTATATCAAATATACTTAAATTCTATGTTGTGCAAAGGCCAAATTTTTCCCACCATGTGAGAGTCTGTGTATTTGTGCCTTTATTAATTTGAGCTGAGGCAAAGCAGTTTTTTTTCATTTAATAAATGTGTCATTAATTGCATTTGGTCCTCTCTCAACAGGAAGACACAGAAGCAGGCACATGTAAGCAGGTGTAATGAACAAAGTTGATCTTTATACCTTTATAGCTGCTGCTGGTAAGGCGAGCTGTAACAGATTATTAAACTATGTAGTACAGTGTAAAATATCACTGATTTGCAATAAAACAGTGTGTTTTAGTTAATTGGAGTAAAGTAACTTCTGCATTAAAATGTGTGTGAATAAGCTGAAATCTGTTCAGAGTACGACCCCCTCTATCTCCAGATTTAGGATTTTTTAGGTATTGTTGCTGCTTAAAAAGTGCAGCTGAGGTGTGACGCTGGAGCTCCTCTGCACCCTTTTTTTTATATAAATACTGCACCAAACTACAATAATACAAGTTCAATTCCCTTAAAGCAGGGCGACAGCTTTTAAATTGATTTAAGGATGTTAATCAAAGTTAATCTGATTTCATCAAATGAAACATTAAATATTTGATGATGTTCAGGTGATGTAGGGGAAAGAGTGACAAAGTATTGAAGGTAATCATATTCATTGCATGAAAAATAAATGGTTACAATGTAATATATTCCAGAGTTCGTGTAGTACATTATTGTTTAACAAATAATTCAAAGTTGTGGTTTGGGTCAAGCTGATTTGAACTATTCATTTAACTGATGATGTAAATGACCAAATGAGTAAAGTGGTGAACAACCTGGGGAACAACTCAAATGTGCAATTTATTTGATACGGCAAATTTTTATGGTGGTACATGATGTAAAAAAACTAAACAAGTGGTTCTTAAACCCCTCAGAGAAGGCAAAAAAGAAATGGGGCTAAAAGAGGGGTGAATCTGTTTTATTTCATTGAAACTCAAGTTAAATCCATTTTATTAGATCAATATCCTTTTAATATATAGGAGTTGATTGTCATGTGAACTTACCTAAAATAAAGCACTTAAAGCTGACTTGGAATGAGTCTTGACACCAAATATTGAAGACTAAGTAATAATGCAAAATTGGACTTGAAAAGGCTGAAAAAAAATATTGATCTGTTTTGATTTCACAAGTAGTCGTGGCTGAGAACAGAGTTCTTATGCAGAATGGGCTTGTTTTTTTTTTCTTACATCCAATTTGCATGAGTTATTAAGGTTAACAGTGAATATACATGTATGATCTGCACATATGAATTACAGAAATATTTTATGAGCACAAAGAGTGAAGAACAGTGAACCATAAACTTCTCACTGTGCATGCTGTGATGTGAATTATTAACTGGGAGTCCTTTTGCGAACAGTTAGCCGTGTAAAAATCCCTGTTTTGATCTGCGGTAGATTGAATCCATAAACTAGAGGGTTAATGATGGGGGGAATGATTAAAAACTCCAGAGACAAAAAAACTATGAAAACTGCATCAATTTCATCAGCTTCAAGACGACTCAGTGAAAGCTCGCAGAACACAGACAAAGAAAAGTTCACAAATGTCACCAGGTGGGGCAGGCAGGTTCGCAATGCCTTTCCTCTGAATTCAGACGAGCTTTTTCTGCAGATGTGCAGAATCCGCAGGTAGGTGTACAAGACAAAAAACAAAGGGACAAAGAAAGTTGTTATTGCACCAACCATACCCGCTATGTTGTTCACACTCGTATCCACACAGGAGAGCTGAACCACTGGCCAATTTGTACAGAAAAGTCTGTTGAGTTTATTCCCACATAAAGGCAAGTTAACAGTGAGGGAAAGACAATATCCAAGTACAACTACAGGGTACATTTCTGCAAAAATTATTAAACACATCACCATCTTAAAAGTCATTTTACTGTGATAGTGTAAAGGCTGGCAAATGGATACAAATCTATCATAGGCCATGATGCAGAGAATAGTCATTTCACATGATGCATACATGTAAATAACAAACATCTGAGTGAAGCAAAATGGACGTGATATTAAATGAGTGTCAGACAGAATGTCCATTAGAAGCCTGGGGAAGAGGCCGGCTGAGCCGTACAGAGAATTAAAAGACAGGCAGCAGATGAAAACATACATGGGCTGATGCAGGGACTTCTCCAGGCAGACTGTCAAAATAATCACAACATTAAAACAGATTATAGTCACGTAAATAAGCAGGCACAGACCAAAGAAAAGATACCGGAGGAGTCCAAAGTCTGTAAATAGTGTTAAGTGAAAATAATAAGAGTTCAGGCTGCTGTTATTCTCCATTTCAGCACAAAAGCAGAGCTGGAAGAACAGAAGTGAGAGAGGTGGAGGACAAAGAAGGTGAGAGAAACAAGTTAAATGAGGACAAAATTGTAAACAGGTGATAAAAATTTGGTGACATAAGGGTATCCATTTAAGCTGCAAATGCTCCACATTTCAAACAAACACATCTGACAGTATTTAGAATACCGTAGTAACATTAAATAATTATAGAAGAAATATTCAAAAAGGACACTTGGGTGGAGGAAAGCTGCATGTAATAAATGAACAAGCAACCTCACATTTCTCATTGAGAGATTTCAATGTTTCTGTGTAATAAACAATCTCTCAGTCCAATGAATAATGAAGAAATTAAAGTGGATTTTAAGGCTGGCCAATGACCAAGTTGTAAAATCCAATAGTGACATATACTAAATTAAACAACTTTGAAAAAACAGCACATGTATCAGCCAAGAAAACACACAAAATCTCTGGTCTGTTACAGTAATAAAGACATAAACACATGCTGGCATCAGGCTCTGCATCAGTGTATCTACAGTGAGCTCCTGGAGAAATGCACAGCCCTCTCCTCTTATTATCCAACTTTGAACATGTTCTGCTGTTCCACTGAGAACGGTCACATGGGCCAGAAGAGTCTGAAGCAATATGTGCTCTAATTATCACCAGTATCTGACAGCAGTTTGTTATTCTGTAATCTGGTGTCATGCATTAGTATCACATTACTAACAAATCTGAATGTGGTACAGGCATGCAGCAATGATCTGTATGTGAATAAAACATAAAAAAATATGCTACTGTTAACTTTGATAACATGTGAAAATGTTTATCATTATATCTTTACCATTTACCATCAAAAAAATCCATCCCTTTTCTTATATCCGCTTAATCCCACTCATCCGGGCAAAGGAAGACATCATCCAAATTTGTGTATCGTCATTGAGGGTCTTGTGAGTTGTTCTTTGTCTGGTACCTCATCTGGGATCTGTTTGCCTTGGGTGACCCTACCAGGGGCCCCGAGCAACATAGCTCAGACTCATTGGGGCCCGCAAACCCCCCCACCACGATAAGGTGACATGGGAGTATGTCCATCAATTATGTTGATCAAAGTCAATGTGGTTTCTTTTAATGAAAGCTTGAATATTTTATGTTGTTCAGGTGATGTTGAGTAAAGAGTGACAAAGTATTAAAGGTAATCAAACGGATGATTGGAGCCTCTTCCATTTATCCAACTGTCTCAAGTAAGCCCTCAAGTCATACAGCTCTCGTCCATCTAACACAACTGTTTCCCAGGTTGACCTGACACTAGTCCTCACTGAATATCATGATCTTGGTACAGTTTTTAGTAAAGATAAAGCACTATCCTTACCCCTTCACCGCCCATATGACTGCACCATAGCCATCGTATCCGGAGCACATTACCTACTAGAAAATTCCACAATCTGTCACGCCCTGAAAGCGAGTTACTGGAGACCTACATCTGTGACTCTGTCATGGCTGGAATAATTAGGCCGTCATCTTCCCCTGTTGGAGCAAGATTTTTCTCTGTTCAAAAGAATGATAAGTCTCTGCGACCCTGTATAGACTTTCGAGGATTAAGTCAGATCACCGTGAGAAATAAGTATCTCTTGCAACTCATAACCTCAGCTTTTGAACTCATTTAGGGCACAACCATCTTTTCCAAGCTCGATATCTGCAATCCTTATCACCTGGTACGAGTTTGGGAAGGTGATGAATGGAAGACAGGCTTGAATACACCACAAGGACACTTTAAGTATCTTGTCATTTCTTTCGGCCTCACTAATGCATCTGCAGTGTTTCAAGCACAAACTAGTTATGTACTGAGGGATTACCTTAATCAATTTGTTTTTGTGTACCTGGATGACATCCTTCTGTTCTTCAAATCCCCAGCTGAACACAGCTTACATGTCCGTCGGGTTCTCCAAAGGCTTCTGGAGAACCGCCTCTTTGTGAAAGCCGAAAAGTGTGAGTTCCACGTCCCATCAGTTTTCTTCCTCGGCTACATCTTCCAGGGCGGGCAGGTGAAGACAGATCTAGAGAAAATAAATGCAGTGGCTGAGTGGCCCACTCCCACTAATCGTAAGATTTTGAGGTTTTGCAAATTTCTATCGCCGCTTATCACCCAAGCACTGGTCCTGCTGACCGCCGTTTTGTTCCCACCTCTTCTCGCTCCACTGTCATCCACAGGACCCATACTGCCAGGCTTGCATGCCACCCCGGGATTCATGGAACTACCAACCTCCTTCAATGCTATTTTTGGTGGCTCTCCCTTGAAACCAACACTAGGGAATACATGAATACTTACACTGTGTGTGCCAAGAGTAAGAGCACTAACTCTTACCCTCCATCGCCCTCCTTCTGGCCTATTGCAGCCTCTGGAGGTACCTGGTTGCCCCTGGTCACACATCTTGTTGGATTTCAATACAGGACAACCTCCCTTCCAAAGTAAAACCACCATTCTCACCATCTTAGATCGCTTTTCCAAGGCTGCTCATTTAATTCCCCTTGATAAACTTTCCTCTTCTTCTGAAACATCAGACCTGTTGATTAACCATGTTTTTTGCCTCCATGGAAACCCCTCTGAGGTGGTGTCCAACTGGGGACCCCAGTTCGTCTGTCATGTTTGGCAAACCTTCTGTGCTGCTCTGGGTGCTAAGGTTTCCCTGAGTTCTGGTTATCACCTCCAGTCTAACGGACAAACTGAACGTCTTAACCAGGAGCTTGAGGCCGCCTTCCGCTGTGTATCCTCTAACAACCCCACTTCTCTGAGTAAACAATTACCCTGGGTCGAATACGCTCACAATACCCTCACATCCTCTGCCACAGGACTGTCATCTTTCAAGGCCTCACTAGGATATCAACCTCCTCTGTTCCCCGAAGAAGAGGGAGATTTGGAGGTTCCCTCTGTTCAGCACCATCTTGAATGGGCTCAGCGCATTTGGACTCAAGGGCCGTGTAAATTCTCGCAGCAGTGTGTCGCAGTGAGCTTGTCGCAGACATGACGCAGTTATTTTTGATTTATGCCCACTTTTGAAGCGCTGTCTGCGCTATGTTAATCCCACGCCACAACGTAAGAGGGACAATTACGAACAAGCTGGGATTGTGGGTGTGGTGGGTGGTACCAAGTGGTCTATACACAATATAGTCCCATGATGGGAAGACAAAAGAATCTGTTGCACTCACAGGGGCTGGTGTATTATTATGTTTATGTTTTTCTTTTTTCTTTCAATACTTATAAATTCTCTAAATCTGTTACCTGTCCTTTTGACACTATTTGCCAATGTAAACATAATGTGATTGATTAATGTGTGAGGAGACTCCACCTTGATTGGCAGGTGTCATGGGACTAATTAGCTTATTGTTGTCAGCCAATCACAAACTAGAGGACAATTTATAAGGGGTGTCTTTTAGTAAAAACAAGTAAAAACAAGTAAAAACTTGTGTAAAAACTTGAGAAAGGCCACACTGGCCGAAACGTTGTCAGTTTATTTATAATTATTTTTCTATTTTGATTTGTATATTCGTATTTTTCGTATTTCTGTTAGCAATTTTACGATTCTTTTGAAATTCTAATGGAGCCCCATGATGTAGCAATTTTCTCCAAGGGATCACACCCAGTTATATGTTTGTTTATGAATTAGATAGGTTTCTGAAGGCAGTGATGCACAGAAGAGTCTGTTCTATATCAAATATACTTAAATTCTATGTTGTGCAAAGGCCAAATTTTTCCCACCATGTGAGAGTCTGTGTATTTGTGCCTTTATTAATTTGAGCTGAGGCAAAGCAGTTTTTTTTCATTTAATAAATGTGTCATTAATTGCATTTGGTCCTCTCTCAACAGGAAGACACAGAAGCAGGCACATGTAAGCAGGTGTAATGAACAAAGTTGATCTTTATACCTTTATAGCTGCTGGTGGTAAGGCGAGCTGTAACAGATTATTAAACTATGTAGTACAGTGTAAAATATCACTGATTTGCAATAAAACAGTGTGTTTTAGTTAATTGGAGTAAAGTAACTTCTGCATTAAAATGTGTGTGAATAAGCTGAAATCTGTTCAGAGTACGACCCCCTCTATCTCCAGATTTAGGATTTTTTAGGTATTGTTGCTGCTTAAAAAGTGCAGCTGAGGTGTGACGCTGGAGCTCCTCTGCACCCTTTTTTTTATATAAATACTGCACCAAACTACAATAATACAAGTTCAATTCCCTTAAAGCAGGGCGACAGCTTTTAAATTGATTTAAGGATGTTAATCAAAGTTAATCTGATTTCATCAAATGAAACATTAAATATTTGATGATGTTCAGGTGATGTAGGGGAAAGAGTGACAAAGTATTGAAGGTAATCATATTCATTGCATGAAAAATAAATGGTTACAATGTAATATATTCCAGAGTTTGTGTAGTACATTATTGTTTAACAAATAATTCAAAGTTGTGGTTTGGGTCAAGCTGATTTGAACTATTCATTTAACTGATGATGTAAATGACCAAATGAGTAAAGTGGTGAACAACCTGGGGAACAACTCAAATGTGCAATTTATTTGATACGGCAAATTTTTATGGTGGTACATGATGTAAAAAAACTAAACAAGTGGTTCTTAAACCCCTCAGAGAAGGCAAAAAAGAAATGGGGCTAAAAGAGGGGTGAATCTGTTTTATTTCATTGAAACTCAAGTTAAATCCATTTTATTAGATCAATATCCTTTTAATATATAGGAGTTGATTGTCATGTGAACTTACCTAAAATAAAGCACTTAAAGCTGACTTGGAATGAGTCTTGACACCAAATATTGAAGACTAAGTAATAATGCAAAATTGGACTTGAAAAGGCTGAAAAAAAATATTGATCTGTTTTGATTTCACAAGTAGTCGTGGCTGAGAACAGAGTTCTTATGCAGAATGGGCTTGTTTTTTTTTTCTTACATCCAATTTGCATGAGTTATTAAGGTTAACAGTGAATATACATGTATGATCTGCACATATGAATTACAGAAATATTTTATGAGCACAAAGAGTGAAGAACAGTGAACCATAAACTTCTCACTGTGCATGCTGTGATGTGAATTATTAACTGGGAGTCCTTTTGCGAACAGTTAGCCGTGTAAAAATCCCTGTTTTGATCTGCGGTAGATTGAATCCATAAACTAGAGGGTTAATGATGGGGGGAATGATTAAAAACTCCAGAGACAAAAAAACTATGAAAACTGCATCAATTTCATCAGCTTCAAGACGACTCAGTGAAAGCTCGCAGAACACAGACAAAGAAAAGTTCACAAATGTCACCAGGTGGGGCAGGCAGGTTCGCAATGCCTTTCCTCTGAATTCAGACGAGCTTTTTCTGCAGATGTGCAGAATCCGCAGGTAGGTGTACAAGACAAAAAACAAAGGGACAAAGAAAGTTGTTATTGCACCAACCATACCCGCTATGTTGTTCACACTCGTATCCACACAGGAGAGCTGAACCACTGGCCAATTTGTACAGAAAAGTCTGTTGAGTTTATTCCCACATAAAGGCAAGTTAACAGTGAGGGAAAGACAATATCCAAGTACAACTACAGGGTACATTTCTGCAAAAATTATTAAACACATCACCATCTTAAAAGTCATTTTACTGTGATAGTGTAAAGGCTGGCAAATGGATACAAATCTATCATAGGCCATGATGCAGAGAATAGTCATTTCACATGATGCATACATGTAAATAACAAACATCTGAGTGAAGCAAAATGGACGTGATATTAAATGAGTGTCAGACAGAATGTCCATTAGAAGCCTGGGGAAGAGGCCGGCTGAGCCGTACAGAGAATTAAAAGACAGGCAGCAGATGAAAACATACATGGGCTGATGCAGGGACTTCTCCAGGCAGACTGTCAAAATAATCACAACATTAAAACAGATTATAGTCACGTAAATAAGCAGGCACAGACCAAAGAAAAGATACCGGAGGAGTCCAAAGTCTGTAAATAGTGTTAAGTGAAAATAATAAGAGTTCAGGCTGCTGTTATTCTCCATTTCAGCACAAAAGCAGAGCTGGAAGAACAGAAGTGAGAGAGGTGGAGGACAAAGAAGGTGAGAGAAACAAGTTAAATGAGGACAAAATTGTAAACAGGTGATAAAAATTTGGTGACATAAGGGTATCCATTTAAGCTGCAAATGCTCCACATTTCAAACAAACACATCTGACAGTATTTAGAATACCGTAGTAACATTAAATAATTATAGAAGAAATATTCAAAAAGGACACTTGGGTGGAGGAAAGCTGCATGTAATAAATGAACAAGCAACCTCACATTTCTCATTGAGAGATTTCAATGTTTCTGTGTAATAAACAATCTCTCAGTCCAATGAATAATGAAGAAATTAAAGTGGATTTTAAGGCTGGCCAATGACCAAGTTGTAAAATCCAATAGTGACATATACTAAATTAAACAACTTTGAAAAAACAGCACATGTATCAGCCAAGAAAACACACAAAATCTCTGGTCTGTTACAGTAATAAAGACATAAACACATGCTGGCATCAGGCTCTGCATCAGTGTATCTACAGTGAGCTCCTGGAGAAATGCACAGCCCTCTCCTCTTATTATCCAACTTTGAACATGTTCTGCTGTTCCACTGAGAACGGTCACATGGGCCAGAAGAGTCTGAAGCAATATGTGCTCTAATTATCACCAGTATCTGACAGCAGTTTGTTATTCTGTAATCTGGTGTCATGCATTAGTATCACATTACTAACAAATCTGAATGTGGTACAGGCATGCAGCAATGATCTGTATGTGAATAAAACATAAAAAAATATGCTACTGTTAACTTTGATAACATGTGAAAATGTTTATCATTATATCTTTACCATTTACCATCAAAAAAATCCATCCCTTTTCTTATATCCGCTTAATCCCACTCATCCGGGCAAAGGAAGACATCATCCAAATTTGTGTATCGTCATTGAGGGTCTTGTGAGTTGTTCTTTGTCTGGTACCTCATCTGGGATCTGTTTGCCTTGGGTGACCCTACCAGGGGCCCCGAGCAACATAGCTCAGACTCATTGGGGCCCGCAAACCCCCCCACCACGATAAGGTGACATGGGAGTATGTCCATCAATTATGTTGATCAAAGTCAATGTGGTTTCTTTTAATGAAAGCTTGAATATTTTATGTTGTTCAGGTGATGTTGAGTAAAGAGTGACAAAGTATTAAAGGTAATCAAACGGATGATTGGAGCCTCTTCCATTTATCCAACTGTCTCAAGTAAGCCCTCAAGTCATACAGCTCTCGTCCATCTAACACAACTGTTTCCCAGGTTGACCTGACACTAGTCCTCACTGAATATCATGATCTTGGTACAGTTTTTAGTAAAGATAAAGCACTATCCTTACCCCTTCACCGCCCATATGACTGCACCATAGCCATCGTATCCGGAGCACATTACCTACTAGAAAATTCCACAATCTGTCACGCCCTGAAAGCGAGTTACTGGAGACCTACATCTGTGACTCTGTCATGGCTGGAATAATTAGGCCGTCATCTTCCCCTGTTGGAGCAAGATTTTTCTCTGTTCAAAAGAATGATAAGTCTCTGCGACCCTGTATAGACTTTCGAGGATTAAGTCAGATCACCGTGAGAAATAAGTATCTCTTGCAACTCATAACCTCAGCTTTTGAACTCATTTAGGGCACAACCATCTTTTCCAAGCTCGATATCTGCAATCCTTATCACCTGGTACGAGTTTGGGAAGGTGATGAATGGAAGACAGGCTTGAATACACCACAAGGACACTTTAAGTATCTTGTCATTTCTTTCGGCCTCACTAATGCATCTGCAGTGTTTCAAGCACAAACTAGTTATGTACTGAGGGATTACCTTAATCAATTTGTTTTTGTGTACCTGGATGACATCCTTCTGTTCTTCAAATCCCCAGCTGAACACAGCTTACATGTCCGTCGGGTTCTCCAAAGGCTTCTGGAGAACCGCCTCTTTGTGAAAGCCGAAAAGTGTGAGTTCCACGTCCCATCAGTTTTCTTCCTCGGCTACATCTTCCAGGGCGGGCAGGTGAAGACAGATCTAGAGAAAATAAATGCAGTGGCTGAGTGGCCCACTCCCACTAATCGTAAGATTCTGAGGTTTTGCAAATTTCTATAAAGCTTATCACCCAAGCACTGGTCCTGCTGACCGCCGTTTTGTTCCCACCTCTTCTCGCTCCACTGTCATCCACAGGACCCATACTGCCAGGCTTGCATGCCACCCCGGGATTCATGGAACTACCAACCTCCTTCAACGCTATTTTTGGTGGCTCTCCCTTGAAACCAACACTAGGGAATACATGAATACTTGCACCTAACTCTTACCCTCCATCGCCCTCCTTCTGGCCTATTGCAGCCTCTGGAGGTACCTGGTTGCCCCTGGTCACACATCTTGTTGGATTTCAATACAGGACAACCTCCCTTCCAAAGTAAAACCACCATTCTCACCATCTTAGATCGCTTTTCCAAGGCTGCTTCATTTAATTCCCCTTGATAAACTTTCCTCTTCTTCTGAAACATCAGACCTGTTGATGAACCATGTTTTTTGCCTCCATGGAAACCCCTCTGAGGTGGTGTCCAACTGGGGACCCCAGTTCGTCTCTCATGTTTGGCAAACCTTCTGTGCTGCTCTGGGTGCTAAGGTTTCCCTGAGTTCTGGTTATCACCTCCAGTCTAACGGACAAACTGAACGTCTTAACCAGGAGCTTGAGGCCGCCTTCCGCTGTGTATCCTCTAACAACCCTTCTTCTCTGAGTAAACAATTACCCTGGGTCGAATACGCTCACAATACCCTCACATCCTCTGCCACAGGACTGTCATCTTTCGAGGCATCACTAGGATATCAACCTCCTCTGTTCCCCGAAGAAGAGAGAGATTTGGAGGTTCCCTCTGTTCAGCACCATCTTGAATGGGCTCAGCGCATTTGGACTCAAGGGCCGTGTAAACTCTCGCAGCAGTGTGTCGCAGTGAGCTTGTCGCAGACATGACGCAGTTATTTTTGATTTATGCCCACTTTTGAAGCGCGGTCTGCGCTATGTTAATCCCCCGCCACAACGTAAGAGGGACAATTACGAACAAGCTAGGATTGTGGGTGTGGTGGGTGACGTGTTTCTCTTCCGGTTACGGAGGTCATTCAACAACAATGGCGACTGGACGAATGCACACTTTGATTGAGATGCAGCTGATCGATCTAGAAATAGAAGAAATTTTGCTACAACTGGAGCTGGCAGAGAGGCGAAAGAATCGTCACGGTTAGCGTCACCATCAGCCGGTTAGCAAACCGGAAATAAGCATAGTGTAGAGCGGATGTAGAGTTGAACAATCAGAGGCCTCCTTTCTCTCCTCCCTGCGGCGATATCTGCGGCACTGTCTGCGGTGAGACAAATTTGGGGAGGTGCACCAGATTGTCTGCGTAATGGGGGGGGGGGGGGGGGGGGGGCTGTCTGCGTTAACTGCGACACACACGCAGACGACCTGGTTTCCAACCATAAATCAGCCTTCAGACCCCGGGAGGCTATAGTATGCCCTGTGGAACACAATCACCGTCTGATGGATCGTCATCAGGTTCTTGCAACTCTGTACACTCCTGGTCAACGGGTTTGGTTGGGGACCAAGAACATATCTCTGTAATTCACCTCCAAGAACCTGGCTTCCAAATTCATCGGTCACTTCGAGGCATACTCAGTCAATAACCCTTCCGCCTTTCGACTTAAGCTCCCTCCTTCCATGCACATCCATCCCACGTTCCATAAGTTACTAATCAAATCTATGTCTTCCATGAATTAGCAAACTAATTTGAATCATTGCCCTATCGTGGAAATATCTCCTAACCCTCTCCTTCCACCTGCAGAGTTCTTGCCCAACCTTGATTCAGCCTTCGGCTCTCCACTCACTTTGTGTCCAAATAATTCCTTTTACCTTGATTCACTATCTGCGCTTGAGTCCGTACTTCCAGACAGGACACTTTTTCTCTATTTGTTGGGGTTGTCTAATTTTTTGTTTTTTGGAAGAACATTTCCATCGAAATGTGCATGCCCACATACACACCACTAGCACGAGTAAAAATGACACAAATCTAACAACTTTGCTCTCATCTAGTGGTCAATCAGCAAGCTCTAGTGCAGCGGTTTAATTTCAGACCAAACACTCACTGTATCAAGGGATTGGCTGATACAGTGAGTGATACAGTGAGTGTTTGAGAGATTGGCTGACACAACTATACTGCAGTGTCCCTGAACCACTGGAATGTCCTGTACGTCTCTGGTAGGTTGGTTTGGATTGATCACCTTGAGGAAAGCAGGTGATGCTTCCAATCAGCAGGCAAGAAATCCACAACACCAGTGACCCGATCTCCTGGAGAAGCGGTAGATAATGGATGGATGGATGGACACTCACTGAAACATGGTTATGAATGAATAGCTTTCTTGAGGTAGTGAGTAAAATTAAGAATAAAACTGAGAAAAAAAGATGCTTTTTTTCTCAGTTTTATTAATTATCATCCCAATACTTATTTGAGCAGCCTGAGCGAAGTTTGTACACAATTCACTCAACTGACCATTCCTAAATTTGGATATTTCAAATATTATTTCTGAAGTAGCAGCAACATAATATCAGAACATGAATACATGATAGATTATGTTGGAGGAGGGACTATTTGAAAGAAATAATTCATTTCATAACAAAGTGCATATATTCTGTACACTGTTTTTTTGTCAATGGTGTGTGTGAACTACCTAATTCACTATTTTAGTTTTCTGTTTCAGTTTATTGTTGTATTTCTAATAATTTTTCTATTTTCATTTGTATATTCGTATTGTTTGTATTTCTGTTAGCAATTTTACTATTCTTTTGAAATTCCAATGGAGCCCCATGACAGAGCATTTTTTTTCCAAGGGATCATACCCAGTTATATGTCTGTTTCTGAATAAGGTAAGTTTCTGAAAGCAGTGATGCACAGAAAAGTGCGTTCTATATCAAATATTCTTAAATTCTATGTTGTGCAAAGGCCAAATTTTTCACCATATGTGAGAGTCTGTGTATTTGCGCCCATATTAATTTGAGCTAAGCTACGTACCCAAAAAGACATGTTATCAGACATTTGTTTGAAACCTGATTCATCAAGCCTAAAAAACTTCTTCTCAGCACAGTGGTCACATCTTCCAAGTTCAACAGCCCAAAGCAGGTTTCTTTTTATGCAATAAATCTGTCATTGATAACCATTAGGTCCTCTGTCAACAGGAACATACAGAAATATATAGTGACCACTAGATGGAAGCACATGTAAGCTTGTGTTGTGGACCAAGTTGATCTTTACACCTCTGAAGCTGCTACTGGTAATGTGAGCTATATCAGATTATTAAACTATGGAGTACAGTGTAAACTATCACTGATTTGCAATAAAACAATGTGTTTTAGTTCATGGGAGTAAAATAAATTCTGCATTAAAATGTGTTTGAATAAGCTGAAATCTATTTAGAGGACAACACCCTGTATCTTTAGATGTAGCATTTTCAGGTATTGTTGTGTAAAGGGTTAAACTGTGGGAAACAGACACCCATATCATTTTTTATTGTGTCATAAGCAGTGGCTAAAGATAAGTTTCATTTTGATACAAGATTGGATGGTAGATGCAATTCTCAATTGAGCCGCCAGAGGGCGCATTGCACTTGACGGGTATAGAATTGTACCACTACACACACGGAGGAAGAATAAATCCTTCCGTCGTGAAGTTAACAGCAGACGAACGTGTGTGTCTCTTCAATTCTGTATCACAGATTGTGGTGCAGCAAGTTGTCACCGGCCCAGGTACCCCTAGGCCTGACGCCGGCAACATTTGGGGGCTCGTCCGGGATCAGCGTCTCCTGGTGGACCAGCGCTCATCATCCCAGATCAGTGTGATCCTGATATTCTGTATCACAGCCGAATAAAGTGTCTTACTTCAGATCCAGAGATGACAGCTTTACGAGAACT
Source organism: Odontesthes bonariensis (assembly GCF_027942865.1). Classification (NCBI taxonomy): domain Eukaryota; kingdom Metazoa; phylum Chordata; class Actinopteri; order Atheriniformes; family Atherinopsidae; genus Odontesthes; species Odontesthes bonariensis. Next base: position 30,821,855 of record NC_134517.1, on the reverse strand, counting down.
GCGATGGGATATCCAGCAACACCTTCATCAGTTGACCAGTTCTGCCAACAGAAATCTACTCTACAAGCTTGCAGTATCGTGCCAAGATGAGGTAGAAGAAGATTTGCCAGGTGAGGAATCGACCGAGGTGGAACTCTTTGACTTTATTGTTGACTTTTTGAGAAGTAAACAACTGAGGAGTCTAGAGGACCATGGGATGTCTCGCCTGCTCGTCTTCAATGACCTCATTAATGAACTGCTATTAACGTCGACAGATGAGGGACATGGCCAAGCACCTGATAAAGGAGATGGTGATTCAGTGTCAGAGACTGAATCAGAAGTGGTAGTACCAGTAACGGCACCAACACCAGTGGTTGCTAATCAGGTAACTGGTCTTGTAAAACTGACAGATGTCACAGCATTACTACCTCGTAGAGAATACAAGATACACAGTGGACAGATTTCTGACTCAGGTTCTGAGGTTAGCTATCGCTCATTGTGTAGACAGATTGATGAAGGGCTATCTGAGAATTTCACAGAGGCAGAGGTAATTCGTACTGTCTTCAAGATAATCAAGCCTGGTACTTTTAGAGACATGCTGACGACCAAAGATGGGTTAACAGTAGCTGAGCTCAAGCGTTTTCTCCGAGCACACTTACGAGACAAGAGTAGTGCAGAGTTATTTCAGGAGCTTAGCAATACAAAACAGCAAGACAAAGAAAGTCCACAACAGTTCATGTACAGGTTAATGGGACTAAAGCAGAGAGTACTGTTTGCTTCGCAACAAAGTAGCTCAGAGTTCAAGTATGATAGTAAACTTGTACATGGAGTATTTCTTCACACTCTGTATCAGGGAATAAGTGAAAAATCTGCATATCTTAGGCGAGATCTTAAACCTCTTATCGCCAACCCAAGTGTAACTGATGATTTTATCTTAGAGGTAATGACACAGTCAGTTAGTGAAGAGGTTGAGAGACAGGCACGCCTAGGTCAGCCACACAAAACCAAAACATTCACCGTCAATACCACACAGGAAGGGGAGAAACGATATGTAGCCCAACCTCCTACTGAAGTCCATGCCAGCGTCCTTCAAACTCAAGCTGAAGTCCAGGCGAACCGCACAGCTATATCTGAACTGACAGCACATGTTTCAGCCTTAGCGAAAACTATTGGGAAGGCTCTGACCAACGCTGCAGAGTCACCACATGCCAACTCAGTAAATACTGTGCAGCCATTCAAACCTCTCACAAGGGGAAAATGCAAGCCATGTATAGCACAAGGGGCAGCAAGCTGCAACCATTGTTTCAAGTGTGGCCAGGAAGGGCACCGAGCTGTCGGCTGCCTGTCAAAGACAAAGCCTACGGGAAACGTGATGGGGCCACTGGGGAGGGACCACCAGTGACCGCACAGGAACCAGAGTCCCCTGTCAGGGTAACTAGCGTTGACTCTTTGAATACAACAAAGAACCATACAACATTGAAACACAGAGTAAGAAAGGGAAATCGTTTAGCAAAACTGATAGGCAAAAAGTGTATGGTTTCTTGCTATCTCAACGCTGTGCAAACTGACATGTTGCCAGATAGTGGAGCTCAGGTCACTATACTGGAAAAATCCTGGTTAAAAAAACATTTACCAGATGTCAAAATCCGGCCGCTCGAAGATCTGTTGCCAGATGATCCACTCAGAATCACTGCAGCCAATGGGACAGACGTACCTTTTGAGGGGTGGGTTGAAATCCAAGTGGAAATCAAGAGTGGGAGACATGGTCAAGTAGCCATTGATGTACCAATGCTAGTGAGTCAGAGCTGCGTTAGTGGTTCACTGCTGGGATTCAATGTGATAGAGGAAATCATCCTTGAGAGTCTTGAGAAGCCAGGAAGTGCCAGCTTAAGTGACTTGCTGGCAGAGACATTAAAGCTGCATCAAGGCACAGCCAAAACCATTGTCTCTGTCATCAGCGAGGTTCCAGTTCAAGAAAAACTGGTGAATGACATCATGAGGGTAGGAAAGAGAGGTTTCACAGTTCCATGTGGCCAAATATGTGACGTGAAGTGTCGTGTCAGATCGTGGCAACAGAGAGGAACAATGCTGTTTGAACCTACACTTGAAAGTGTCTTACCAGAAGGGCTAGAGCTTTTTCCTGCACTAGTTGATTTACCCCCGGGTGCCTCAAAAACTGTAAAGATTCCAGTCAGCAACTACACCAAGCATGACATCTTCCTGCCACCAAGAACAGTTTTAGGCTGCATTGAAGAAATCACTGATAGCAGACCAGTAAAACTCTGTTCACCTTCCCAGCAGCCAGCAAAGTCAGACAGTGAAACGTACCTGTGCACCGCACAGGTTGGATCAACCAGCAACACCAGCAAGGGCACAAGCAACTCAGGACAGTCTGACGCACAAGAAAAATGGCACCCTTCTGTCAATTTAGAACATCTTGATCAGCAACAGCAGGAGATTGTGCGCCAGATGCTTTTTGAGGAATCTGATGTGTTTGCAAGAGAAGAAGGAGACATAGGCTGTATACCTAGCTTACAACTAAAGATCAAGGTTACAGATGACAACCCTGTCCAAAAGTGCTATAACTCGATACCCAAACCCTTGTATAAGGAGGTGAAAGAGTATGTACAGAATCTCCTAGACAGAGGTTGGATTTGTAAATCTGTGTCCTCATATTCCTCTCCAGTGGTTTGTGTTCGAAAAAAAGATCAGAGTCTCAGACTGTGTGTGGATTTCAGGGGGCTGAACCGAAAGACTGTTCCAGATCGTCATCCATTGCCACGAATCCAAGACCTGCTTGACAGCTTGGGAGGTAATACCTGGTTTTCCATACTGGATCAAGGTAGCGCTTACCATCAAGGGTTTGTGAGTGAGGAATCCAGACACCTCACAGCTTTCAGTACACCGTGGGGGTTGTATGAATGGATACGAATTCCATTCGGCTTGACAAATGCACCTGCTGCTTTCCAGAGGTGTATTGAGGGTGTGCTGGAAGGTGTTCGAGACGAGTGCTGTGCTCCATACCTCGATGATGTACTATGTTACTCAGTGTCTTTTGAGGATCATATACACCATCTCAGGCAAGTCCTGGGCCGCATGAGAGAACATGGCATCAAACTGAGACCAGCCAAGTGTGAGTTGTTTAAAAGAGAGGTTCGCTACCTTGGCCGCCTGGTCTCTGGAGAAGGAGTCAAGATTGACCCACAGGATTTGGCAGCAGTGATGGCACTTAAAGAGAGAGAGCCTCGCACAGTTGGAGATCTTAAGTCACTGCTGGGGTTTCTCGGGTACTACCGCTCCTTCATTCAAGACTTCTCTCGGCTGGCTAAACCTCTGTTTGAACTGTTGCAGAAACCCATAGAAACTGATGAACGGAACACACAGAAGCAGACCAGCAAAAGTGAAAGTAGGGCTAAGAAGGGAGAAAAGGGGCAGCTTCCATCAAAAACACCCATCACATGGAGAGCTGAACACAGGGATGTTGTAGCCAAGTTTGTAGACATGCTGACTAATCCACCCATCCTAGCTTACCCGAACTTTGACCTCCCATTCATACTGCACACAGATGCGTCCAACGAAGGTTTAGGAGCAGTGTTATATCAGCACCAGGACAACAAGTTGCGAGTCATCGGGTATGGGTCAAGAACTCTAACTCCTGCCGAGAGAAATTACCACCTTCACTCCGGTAAACTTGAGTTCTTAGCTCTCAAGTGGGCTATCTGTGACAAGTTTCGAGACCACTTGTATTATGCCCCAACATTTACAGTATATACAGATAACAACCCCTTGACTTATGTCCTCAGCACTGCCAGACTAAATGCTGTCGGACACAGATGGGTGGGAGAGCTGGCCGACTTTCACTTTGACATTAAGTACAGACCAGGGAAGATGAACGCAGATGCTGATACTCTGTCAAGGTACCCTGTGGTATTTCAGGACGGCATGAAGGAACACACCGAGACCATGTCGCCTGAGATTGTGTCTGCAGTCTGGCAAGGCAGCAAAGCAGTACAAGACAATGATGTGCCTTGGGTTGCAGCCTTACAGCTTGAGGATGTGACTATAGATGTTGTACCATCTCAGAGTATCTCCAGTGTTACACCAGAAAACATCTGTGTAGCACAGCAAGAGGACCCAGCTATCAAAGAAGTTGTTTCCTTAAAACTTCAAAACTGGACTCCCAACGAAACAGACAAAAGAAACATGAGGAAAGAGACAAGGAGATTGCTGTACGAGTGGAATAAGTTAGAGGTGGATGAGGGCATTCTCTACCGACAGACTGAAACACACAAGCAGCTTGTCCTCCCGGAGAAGTTGAAACCCATGGTGTTAAAGACCCTGCACAATGACATGGGGCATGTTGGTGCAGAGAAAGTGACCCATCTCACACGTGAGAGGTTTTATTGGCCCAACATGCAGCATGATATAGAGGACTATGTTAACACAAAATGTACCTGCATTAAACAGAAACGTCCAAATCTCCCACAGAAAGCGCCCATGGGACACATCTCCACAAGCAGCCCGTTCGAGTTGGTGTGCATCGATTACCTCCATCTGGAGCAAAGTCAGGGCTACGAATACATTCTGGTATTGGTTGACCACTTCACACGCTTCGCTCAAGCGTACCCAACAAGGAATAAATCAGGAAAAACAGCAGCTGAAAAGATATTCCAAGACTTCATTCCACGTTTTGGATATCCTGAGAAGCTTCACCACGATCAGGGGAAGGAATTTGAGAACAGTCTGTTCAACAGATTACAGCAACTGGCTGGTATTGGTCACTCACGAACTACACCATACCACCCGCAGGGTAACCCAGTGGAGAGGCTGAATCGCACACTCCTTCAGATGATGCGTACCCTGGAAGAGGAAAAAAAGAGTCAGTGGAAAGATCACCTTCCACATATCGTGCACGCCTACAACTGCACAAGGCATGATGCCACCGGTTTTTCCCCATTCTTCCTCCTATATGGGCGATCTCCACGCTTACCTGTTGACTTACTGTTCCCACCCAAAAGAGAGAGAGACCCACCCGATCGACAAACATTTGCACAGAAGTGGGCAAAGAGGATGCGTTCTGCATATGAAATTGCAGCAAACAATAGTGAAAAATCTTCAGCAAAAGGCAAGAAACTGTATGACAGAGCAGTCAGGGGTGGGGTGCTCCAGCCAGGCGACAGAGTGCTGGTGAGAAACTTGTCCGAGAGAGGCGGGCCTGGCAAGTTGAGGGCTTACTGGGAGCAGGTAGTGCACCGTGTGGTGGAAAGAGTTGATCAGGGACCAGTTTACAAAGTGCAACCCGAGAGGGGACCTAAAACATTGCGGGTGCTCCACAGGAATCTCCTCTTGCCAGTGAATGAACTGCCCCTGGAAGGAACATTTCCTGCACAAGATCAGAGAGCGAAGGTACAATCAGGGAAACAGAAACAGACAGTCATCAACACTCATGAAGAAGACACAGACTGTGCAGATGAGGAGTACACTTACCAGCAGATCCCATGCTACAGGTTAGTGAGACCTCTACGGACAAAGCAAAACCAGACCACACACTATCCTCAGACTGAGCGAAAACTAAGTGCCGAAGCCAATGAGTTTCACCCCACTCTCAGACAAGTAACAGACACTGAGGACAAGGAGGACATTATACCACAGGCACAGGATGAAGCTCTTGAATATGTGGTAACGGAGGAAGAGCAGCAGGACAGATTACTGGAGAACAGTGTAGTGGGAGAGGAAGGATACGAAGTGCAGGCGGAGGGGGTCAGAAGATCCCAACGGACAGCCAGGCCAAGAGAGATGTTCACTTATGGCACGCTAGGACAGCCATCATACCAGCAATGGAATGCAGGGGCACACTCAGTACTGACAAGCAACCCTATGTCAAGTTATCATAGTGCTGTTCTTCTTCCATCCTTCTCACATCCACACCCTTTCTGTTACAACTGCTTCACCCAAGCATATTGACCAGTCACATACTCAAGTACACCTCTTAACAAATAGCAAATGTCTTGAGACATTCAAAAAAAGCAGGGGAGAGTGTAAAGGGTTAAACTGTGGGAAACAGACACCCATATCATTTTTTATTGTGTCATAAGCAGTGGCTAAAGATAAGTTTCATTTTGATACAAGATTGGATGGTAGATGCAATTCTCAATTGAGCCGCCAGAGGGCGCATTGCACTTGACGGGTATAGAATTGTACCACTACACACACGGAGGAAGAATAAATCCTTCCGTCGTGAAGTTAACAGCAGACGAACGTGTGTGTCTCTTCAATTCTGTATCACAGATTGTGGTGAAGCAAGTTGTCACCGGCCCAGGTACCCCTAGGCCTGACGCCGGCAACAGTTGCTAGTTAAAATGTGCAGCAGAGGTGTGGGATTAGAGCTCCTCTGCACCCTTTTTTAAAATAAATACTGCACCAAACTAAAATAATACAAGTTCACTTCCCTTAAAGCAGGGCGACTGCTTTTAAACTGATTTAAAGATGAATGAATGTGGTTTCATCAAATGAAACATTAAATATTTGATGATGTTCAGGTGATGTAGGGTAAAGAATGACAAAGTATTAAAGATAATCATATTCATTGCATGAAAAAATAAATGGTTACAATGTAATATATTCTACAGTTTGTGTAGTACATTGTTGTTTAACAAATAATCTAAAGTTGTGGTTTGGGTCCAGCTTATTTGAACTATTAATTTAACTGATGATTTAAATGACGAAATGGGTAAAGTGGGGAACAACCTGGGGAACAACTCAAATGTGCAATTTATTTGATAAGGTGCATCTTTATGGTGGTACATGACTTACAAAAACACAACAAGTGGTTCTCAAACCCCTCAGAGAAAGCAAAAAAAGAATGAAAAAAAGGGCTGAAAACAAATCTTGTTCTTTGTTGATCTCACAAGTAATCGTGGCTGAGAAAAGAAATCTTATGCAAAATGGGCTTTATTTTAAATAAAAGCAATTTGCATGAGTTATTAAGGTTAACAGTGAATAAACATGTATTATCTGCACATACAAATTACAGCAAAATTCTACAAGCACATAGAGTGAAGAACAGTGAATCATAAACTTCTCCCTGTGCATGCTGTGATGTGAATTATTTACTGGGAGTCCTTTTGCGAACAGTTAGCCGTGTAAAAATCCCTGTTTTGATCTGCGGTAGATTGAGTCCATAAACTAGAGGGTTAATGATGGGGGGAATGATTAAAAACTCCAGAGACAAAAAAACTATGAAAACTGCATCAATTTCATCAGCTTCAAGACGACTCAGTGAAATCTCGCAGAACAGAGACAAAGAAAAGTTCACAAATGTCACCAGGTGGGGCAGGCAGGTTCGCAATGCCTTTCCTCTGAACTCAGACGAGCTTTTTCTGCAGATATGCAGAATCCGCAGGTAGGTGTACAAGACAAAAAACAAAGGGATAAAGATGGTTGTTATTGTAACAACCAGACCCGCTATGTTGTTCACACTCGTATCCACACAGGAGAGCTGAACCACTGGCCAATTTGTACAGAAAAGTCTGTTCAGTTTATTCCCACATAAAGGCAAGTTAACAGTGAGTGAAAGACAATATCCAAGTACAACTACAGGGTAGAGCTCTGCAAATATTATTAAACATATCACCATCTTAAAAGTCATTTTACCGTGATAGTGTAAAGGCTGGCAAATAGCTACAAATCTATCATAGGCCATGATGCAGAGAATAGTCATTTCACATGATGCATACATGTAAATAACAAACATCTGAGTGAAGCAAGATGGACGTGATATTAAATGAGTGTCAGACAGAATGTCCATTAGAAGCCTGGGGAAGAGGCCGGCTGAGCCGTACAGAGAATTAAAAGACAGGCAGCAGATGAAAACATACATGGGCTGATGCAGGGACTTCTCCAGGCAGACTGTCAGAATAATCACAACATTAAAACAGATTATAGTCACGTAAATAAGCAGGCACAGACCAAAGAAAAGATACCGGAGGAGTCCAAAGTCTGTAAATAGTGTTAAGTGAAAATAATAAGAGTTCAGGCTGCCATTATTCTTCATTTCAGCAAAAGAGCAGAGCTGGAAGAAAAGAAGCAACAGATTTAAATGTTTCTGTGTAATAAACAATATCTCTGTCCAATGAATTAAGAAGAAATTAAAGTGGTTTTTAAGGCTGGCAACTGGCAAAGTTGTAATATCCAATAGTTACATATACTAAATTGAACAACTTTGAAAAAACAGCACATGTATAAGTCAAGAAAACACACAAAATCTCTGGTCTGTCACAATAATAAAGACATAAACACATGCTAGCATCAGGCTCTGCATCAGTGTATCTACAGTGAGCTCCTGGAGAAATGCACAGCCCTCTCCCTTTATTATCCAACTTTGAACATGTTCTGCTGTTCCACTGAGAACGGTCACATGGGCCAGAAGAGTCTAAAGCAATATGTGCTATAATTATCATCAGTATCTGACAGCAGTTTGTTATTCTGTAATCTGGTGTCATGTATTAGCATCACATTACTAACAAATCTGAAAGTGGTAAAGATATTTTGCAATGATCTGTATGTAAATAAAGCATAGACAAAATTATGATCACCCAAAGTGCTTAAACAGAAGACAAGTGGAGTTCTATTCTTGATCGTTGAAGAACCAAGTCAGTTAGAACTCAAGAGGTCTTTGGGGTGAGAGGTGAAACAACTTCAGCAACCAAGAAAAGAAGTCCAGCTACCCCCAGTTCAAGGAATGGATTCAGTTTATTTCTTCTTGTTAATCTCAACACAATTCTCCATAGTGGGATTGTAAAAATTAATTTAAAATAAAGTTCTAAAGTATCCGATTTACATATGTATAAATCTGTGCAACTACAGTATGATTGCCTCACCATTAACTAAACAAACTTCTGTTAAAACCCCCTTCACCTGGTCCTCCAAAGCTGCTCAAACCTTCCAGCAACTCAAAGACAGGTTCACCTCAGCACCCATCCTGTCTCAACCAAACTCTGATCAACAATTTATCCTGGAGGTGGATTTAACTTCTCCATTTCCTATTGTCGAGGTTGGCGCAATATCAAGCTGGATGCCTTGTCAAGACAGTTTGCTCCCTCGCATGAACCTACAGAACCCGCCCGGTCTCTTACCTCAACCTGCCTGGTGGGTGGGCTATTTTGGCGGATAGACAACAAGATCCATCAGGGGTTGGCCTTGGACCCAGACCCGGGCACTGGTCCTGCTGACCGCCTTTTTGTTCCTAACCTCTGCTCGCTGCGCTGTCATCCACAGGACCCATACTGCCATCCCTGACAGCCTGAACTTCTCTTGATTTTACAAGCTTGGCACACCTTTGTAATACAAGGTTTCTCTCACTTCCTTTGGCAGAAAAGTCAAGCTCAGTCTGGGCCTTATGTCGGACAGACAAAGTGTGAGAATTGGAGAAGACAGAAGAAAAAAGAAAAACATAAACATAATAATACACCAGCCCCTGTGAGTGCAACAGATCCAAATACCAAGTGGTCTATATACAATATAGTCCCATGATGGGAAGACAAAAGGATCTGTTGCACTCACAGGGGCTGGTGTATTATTATGTTTATGTTTTTCTTTTTTCTTTCAATACTTATAAATTCTCTAAATCTGTTACCTGTCCTTTTGACACTATTTGTCAATGTAAACATAATGTGATTGATTAATGTGAGACTCCACCTTGATTGGCAGGTGTCATGGGACTAATTAGCGGATTGTTGTCAGCCAATCACAAACTAGAGGACAATTTATAAGGGGTGTCTTAGTAAAAACAAGTAAAAACTTGTGTAACAACTTGAGAAAGGCCACACTGGCCGAAACGTTGTCAGTTTATTTATAATCATTTTTCTATTTTGATTTGTATATTCGTATTTTTTGTATTTCTGTTTGCAATTTTACGATTCTTTTGAAATTCTAATGGAGCCCCATGACGGAGCAATTTTCTCCAAGGGATCACACCCAGTTATATGTTTGTTTCTGAATAAGGTAAGTTTCTGAAGGCAGAGATGCACAGAAGAGTCTGTTCTATATCAAATATACTTAAATTCTATGTTGTGCAAAGGCCAAACTTTTCCCACCATGTGAGAGTCTGTGTATTTGTGCCTTTATTAATTTGAGCTGAGGCCAAAGCAGTTTTATTTTCATTTAATAAATGTGTTATTAATTGCATTTGGTCCTCTCTCAACAGGAAGACACAGAAGCAAGCACATGTAAGCAGGTGTATTGAACAAAGTTGATCTTTATATCTTTATACCTTTATAGCTGCTGCTGGTAAGGCGAGCTGTAACAGATTATTAAACTATGTAGTACAGTGTAAAATATCACTGATTTGAAATAAAACAGTGTGTTTTAGTTAATTGGAGTAAAGTAATTTCTGCATTAAAATGTGTCTGAATAAGCTGAAATCTGTTTAGAGTACGACCCCCTCTATCTCCAGATTTAGGATTTTTTAGGTATTGTTGCTGCTTAAAAAGTGCAGCTGAGGTGTGACGCTGGAGCTCCTCTGCACCCTTTTTTTTATATAAATACTGCACCAAACTACAATAATACAAGTTCAATTCCCTTAAAGCAGGGCGACAGCTTTTAAATTGATTTAAGGATGTTAATCAAAGTTAATCTGATTTCATCAAATGAAACATTAAATTTTTTATGCTGTTCAGGTGATGTAGAGTAAAGAGTGACAAAGTATTAAAGGTAATCATATTCATTGCACAAAAAAAGTGGTTACAATCCAATATATTCTAGAGTTTGTGTAGTACAGACAGAAAACAGGAGAAAGCCGTAAGCAAACTGACATCAGTATTGGTTTGATTTAAAGCGGCGCTATGCAACTTTCAGTAATACGGGGTTTGTTTACCATACAATACACACCCCAAAGCTGTAGGGGGAGCTCCGTAGAAAATAAGGCGACAGTCTAGCCAGACTGTCGTAAACCCACCAGAGGCAATTTACGGTTTATTTTTCAAGACACTGGCAGAGAGTTGGAGAGCCGTCGTTTCATGATAACAGCTGTTCTGTTGATGCGCGAGCTGTCAGTTGGAACTGTGAGTTTTTGTCAGTTAATAAACGCGACTCACAGAGTCTTAATGTGAGAAGTTTTCGGCTCATCTTTTCGCCTAAAGGCAACTTCCACACTGGTGACCCCGACGTTTGTTTACTGGACGTATCCAGATCGCCATGACCGCAAACGCTGTGTCTCTCAAGCTCCCCGAATTCTGGGAATCGTCTTCTTCTGCCTGGTTCGCTCAGACTGAGGCACAGTTTGCCTTACGTCAGATAACGGCCGACGAAATGAAATACTACTATGTGGTATCTGCTCTCGGAAGTTCTACGGCATCGAGAGTAGTGAGCCTTCTTAAACGTCCTCCTCTGACGAGAAAGTATGAAACTCTGAAAGAATACTTACTGAAAACATTCGAACTATCTGACACAGAGAGGGCTAGCAGGCTTTTCTCTCTTCAAGGGCTCGGTGACAGCAAGCCCTCAGAGCTAATGGACCGAATGCTCGATCTGCTCGGTGACAACAAGCCAGATTTCCTTTTCCTCCACCTTTTCCTGCGCCAACTGCCTGCTCATGTGAGAGCTGCTTTGGCCAACACTGCCAGCACTGATTGTAGAGAACTGGCTGCTGAGGCTGACAAGTGTTTCCTGGCTAGTCAACAGCCCTGTGCAGCTGCCCTTCTTCCTGCTGGTGCTGTTGCTGTATCAGAAATATCCGATGATCACATGCTCATCGCAGCAGCAGCCCCGCGTCGGCAGCAGTCTTCAGGTGTGTGCTACTACCATGCCAGGTTTGGCCCCAAGGCCAAACGATGCCGCTCTCCATGCAGCTTCAGTGGAGCGGGAAACGCCAAGGCCGGCGCTCACTAGTGGCCGTGAGCGTCGGCCATGCCGGCGGGCTGCTCTTCATCCACGACTCCATCTCCGGCCGGCGATTCCTCTGCGACACAGGGGCACAGCGGAGTCTACTTCCTGCTTCACAGGTGGACGTGGTGGCTGACACCCACGGCCCCCCCATGGAAGCCGCCAATGGAAGCCCTATCCGTACATACGGCACAAGGCATGTTGAACTGTGTTTTGACGGCCAATGCTTCGGCTGGGACTTTGTGACTGCCAAAGTCGCTGTTCCCCTCTTAGGATCAGATTTTTTGTGTGCATTTGGACTGTTAGTGGACGTTAAAAATCAGCGCTTGATCGACGCCGTCACTTTCTGTTCTTATGCCTGCGCGCTCAGCGACTCTGGTGCAGAACACCTCTCCAGCCTGCTCTCTGTCACGGACAGTTTCCAACGGCTGCTCGCCGAGTTTCCAGCACTCACCCAGCCCACTTTCTCCTCTTCTACAGCCAAGCACGGTGTAGAGCACCACATCGACACCACTGGCCCACCTGTGTACGCCCGCGCTCGACGCCTCGAGCCGAACAAGCTTGCCGTAGCCAAGACAGAGTTCGAGTCCATGGAGCGCCTGGGGATTGTTCGACGCTCCAACAGTCCTTGGGCCTCTCCCCTACAACTCGTCCCCAAACCAAGGGGGGGCTGGCGTCCTACCGACGGCTCAACGACGCGACAACACCTGACCGCTACCCAGTGCCGCACATCCAGGATTTTTCAGCGCACCTGGCTGGTAAGGTCATGTTTTCGAAGGTGGACCTGATCAGAGGATACCATCAAGTGCCCGTACACCCTCGCGACAGCTGTAATCACACCGTTTGGTTTGTTTGAGTTCCTGCGCACACCATTTAGGCTCAAAAATGCTGCTCAAACATTCCAGCGGCTCATGGACTCTGTTACGGGATCTGCCTTTTCTGTTTGTGTACCTTGACGACATCCTCGTGGCCAGTTCATCACCTCCAGAGCACCTTTCGCACCTTCGCACTCTGTTCGAGCGACTTACCGAGCACGGGCTCATCATCAATCCAGCCAAGTGCGAGTTCGGTCGGTCCACCATAGACTTTCTGGGGCACAGAGTCACGAAGGACGGGGTTGTTCCCCTTCCGTCAAAAGTGGAGGCCATCACCACTTTTCCACGCCCAGTCACTGTCAGAGCCTTACAGGAGTTCCTTGCATGGTTAACTTTTACCACCGTTTTCTCCCCAGGGCTGCCCAAACCATGCATCCCCTGTACGAGGCTCTGAAAGGTGCCAAGCCTAAACACACTGTGGACTGGAACCCGGAAAGAGACAAGGCTTTTGTGGACGCTAAGACAGCCCTGGCTAAGGCTGCCATGTTGGCCCATCCCGCCTCCTCTGCCCCAATCGCACTTACCACGGACGCCTCGGACTACGCGGTCGGTGCGGTTTACGAGAAGTGGGTGGGTAATGCTTGGCAGCCTCTCGCCTTTTTCAGCAGGCAGTTACGTCCCAGTGAACGGAAGTATAGCACTTTCGACCGGGAGCTACTTGGAGTGTACCTCGCCATCCAACACTTTCGTTCACTGCTGGAAGGACGCCAGTTCATCGTTTTTGTGGACCACAAGCCTCTGACCTTCACCATGTCCAAAGTCACTCAGCCATGGTCCGGCAGGCAACAGCGGCAGCTGACTTACATCTCAGAGTTCACGACGGACATTGCACACCTTTCTGGGAAGCACAACCAGGTTGCAGACTGCCTCTCCCGTGCTGTTGCGGGGGCGGTCCACCTCGGTTTGGACTACGGCAGCATGGCAACGGAGCAGGCCACAGACCCGGACGTGCAGGCTTGCCGTTCATCCGCTACTGGGCTGCAGCTTCAGGATGTGGCATTCGACGACGCTGGCACCACTCTGCTTTGCGACATCTCTATGGGCTCCCCTAGGCCTGTTGTGCCTGCGAAGTGGAGGCGGCCTGTTTTCGACGCCATCCATAGCCTCTCACACCCCGGAACCAAGGCCTCACAACGGCTGGTGGCAGCAAAGTTTGTGTGGCACGGACTTAAAAAGGACGTGAGGGACTGGGCGAACACCTGTGTAGAGTGCCAACGTGCCAAAGTACACCGCCACACCAAAGCGCCACTGGAACAATTTCAAGTGCCTGAACGACGTTTCGACCACGTCAACATCGACCTAGTTGGCCCACTTCCACCCTCGCAGGGTTACACTCATGTACTCACTATGGTCGACAGGACCACACGGTGGGCAGAGGCTGTTCCACTGTCATCCATAACATCAGCGGACGTGGCACGGGCATTTATTGGCACCTGGGTGTCCCGTTTTGGCGCCCCTTCAGACATCTCCTCAGACCGTGGCGCACAGTTTACTTCCGAGCTTTGGAACGCTGTCGCAGGGAGCTTGGGAGTTAAACTCCACCGCACCACGGCCTACCACCCCCAGAGCAATGGCCTCTGTGAACGATTTCACAGGTCCATGAAAGCCTCCCTGCGTGCCTGCCTGAAGGACAGTTCCTGGGCCTGGGCATCAGGACAGCGCCGAAGGAAGACCTCCAGGCCTCCTCTGCAGAGCTGGTCTACGGTCAGCCACTGCGGGTCCCCGGGGATTTCGTCCCCAGCACCACGACCCCTTGGTCAGCCACACTCCAGCGCTCCAGCCTGTTAGACAATGCCAAGCTGTTTGCTCCACTTGCTACCTCCTGCCATGGTCTACCAAACTCTCACGTCCCCAGTGGCCTACAGTCTGCTGGGTATGTTTTCATTCGTGTGGATGGGCACCGCGGACCTCTCCGTCCTCCTTACGAGGGCCCTTTCCGTGTTGTGGAAACTGGGGACAAGCACTTTGTGGTGGACATTGGGGGCAAACCGGAGTGTATTTCTGTGGACCGCCTTAAACCAGCTCACCTTGATCTGGCCAGGCCAGTTGAGTTGGCGCAGCCCCCAAAACGGGGACGGCCTCTGACTAGGCCCCCCCTTTCCGTTCCTCCTGCCCCTCGACCATGCCGCAGGGGAGCCCCACAGACAGAGAGAGAGAGGGGGCGGTTCCGCACTCTCAAATTCGGCGGAGCCGCACTGGACGTTTGATTCGCCCCCCACGCCGTTGATATTTTTTTATCAGGTTTTCTGTTAGAGTGAATTCTGGGGGGGCATTTGTAGTGCTCTCAACACTGACGGCATAATTCACTTTCTTATATGTGTTCTGTTATCTGTTATGTTGTTGGTTCATCGTCTTTAATGTTATGATGCATTTAATAGTTGCGGTCTCTTTAAGAGATCCGGTGACGTTTCATCATAACAGCTGTTCTGTTGATGCACGAGCTGTCAGTTGGAACTGTCAGTTTTTGTCAGTTGGAACTGTGAGTTTTTGTCAGTTAATAAACGCGACTCACAGAGTCTTAATGTGAGAAGTTTTCGGCTCATCTTTTCGCCTAAAGGCAACTTCCACATACTGCTTTTAATTACGACTTGGCAGAGACCATAACGTGCTATTCATGCGTTTCCCATGAATTAGGGTGACCATATTTTCGTTTGGGAAAACCAGGACAACTTGGAGCGGGGGGACGACGACGACTCTGTTCCCATGCATATCGAGCATGATGCTGCTGCTTTAACAATATTATTATTATATTACATTATATTACATATTATTATTATAATATTATCATTATTTATGTCTGTGGCATGCGCTCACTTAACTTCACTTAATAGGCCTACCCAGTCCTACAATAACAAGATATTTACAGTTGGTTTATTAAAAATGCTTTTCAGTAAAAGTTAACAACAATAACCTTCATAACAAATGATAATTTTATTCAAAATGTATTTATTCAAAATGCTTAAAGGGATAATCTGGAGTAAAATGCACTTTAGATCAATTTACGGGATGTTGGGAGTACATACATTGAGTTGACATCAAAATCATGTCATTCGGATGTGTTTTGAGAATTTCGATTTGACCCTTTTTAGCCAAAAGTCGTTAGCCTGGAAGTGAATGGGGCAAATCATGTCACTGCTACAAAAAGCTATTTTTATACATCTTCTACAGCTCCAAACAACATAACACTTACGTTGTAGTGAGTAGAGGGTCCCTAAAGCCAAACCGAAGTGTCCCGAGGTCTTCATGTGGTCGGATATAGAGTCCAGAATGAATTTAATCAAGCCAGTACCTTTCCGGAAATGTTGCTGCTGCAGCTGCCGCTACAGACCGTGGTGAAGTTGGTTTGATATTGGATATTCGACAGATATTCACAATAAGGAAATAAGGTGTCTTTTTTTCAAACCAATATCAAACACACATCCGAATGACATTATTTTGATGTCAACTCAACGTTTGTACTCCCAACATCCCGTAAATTGATCTAAAGTGCATTTTACTCCGGATTATCCCTTTAAGTTAACAATTCCTGTAATGAATGAATAGCACAATGAAATAAATAATGTCTCATCTTAACATCCCTCACTTAACAACAAAAGTTAACAATAACTCTCAACTCCAAATGCACTGCATCCTCGTTCCCTGGTTTATGAATGAATGACTACTATTATTTTGTAAAACATGGTACAGCAACAGAACCATACCTTAAAAGAAATAAGTAGTCAGGGATAACACAAAAAAGCCCTAAGCCTTATTTTCATTGTGGGCCTTAACAAAGTACTGTGTGATTGAGCTAGCACTACTCTCGCCTCGGACAGCTGTTTTGTGCTTCTCGGTGTCCAGGTGGCTTTTCAGATCTCTTGCACCTCCATTGGACACCGAGACATGTGTGCCTGCTTTGCACACTGTGCACAAGGCTTCCCATTTGTCTCGACCCGGTCTGAAAGCGGGGAAACTCTTTTGTAAATCGTCGGTAAACGTGCATTTGCGCTTCGGCATGTTTGTTGCTTGCCTACTGACAGTCACGCTGTCTACATTCTGATTCAGAAGGCTGCCTGCACAGACGCGGTCAGGGATTACGTCACAGGCAGCGCCGTGGGCAGTGCCCTCGTGCCTGTAAATTTAATGGTCCAAAGAAGGTAATTTAAAAACCGGGACATTTCCTCACTTATTAAAAAAAAATCTGGGACGCCCGGGACAGGACGTGAAATACGGACATCTCCCGGGAAATACGGACGTTTGGTCACCCTACCGTGAATAGCCTACTAGTAAAACCAGAGCTAAAACTCGGGAGCGGAGCAGGATTTAATGTGCATGCACGACGTTGCTAGGCAACGTTGTGTATACAAAGCGAGATTACAGGCACAGATTCTATAATAGTACAGATACACCACTCACTGTGCATTTCCGGTTTCCAACGAGGCAATTTTGGTTGCAGTTCCACCCTCTTTCCACGTGGGGCGCTCAGTTTTGGAGACCAGAATGAATGGAGTCCTATGGAGCTGTACGCCCTATCGTGCCCTTATCTCAAGATATAATTTTTTCTCTAGTAATTCGAATGTTGTTTTCGAAAGAGGATGTTTAGAAAATACCCATGGCTGAGTTTTAGATTTTTAGAGCCACTCATTTGCTTAAAAAAAGGATTTGAAGTGTATATGACGTCATACATAGCTTACGACCGGAGATGCCGCTTTACGGCAACAATCCTGCTTGTTGTTGGTCTCAAAGGCAGCAGCGTTTTCAAGGAAGAGCTGTAGTAAGAGAGAATTTGTGGTAACATCACAGATTCTTAGGCTGTGGTAACATAAGCGGAAAAAGTCCATCTTAATTCTGTTGTCGCTTGGTATGGAGCCAGCCGTCAAGCGGTGCCTCTGGTCGTAATTCTGGTCGACCAGCTGTCATTAGCACAATGCTAGCGCGTTGTGGACAACAAGAAGCCAACCTGTAAGAAATCAAAGGGATATATGTACTCGTTCAGTAGATTTTTGACTTGAAACCCATGTTGAGCTCTCAGAAACTACATTCAAATCTGAGCGCTCTTGAGGAAACTTAGGTGAAACTGACCATTTGTAGAATCTGGCTCCATTGGGCCCCATTCATTCTGGTCTCCATCGACGCCCCCAGTGGAATTCTGGTGGAACTGCAGCCAAAAAGCCGGTACAATGGAGCTTAATAGAGAGTGGCAAGGCTGTTAGTTATAATGGCTGTGGTACAGGTCGGTTTTTTTGCACATTCTGCACGAGGAATACGAGAAGTGACACAGTCCAAACTACACAACTCAACTATGGTGTCGAGTCGACGCTAGCCTAACGCTAAGGACACCGTCTACATCCTGCAGCAACATACGGCTCTCAGTGTTTGCCTAAGAGCCGTATGTTGCTGCAGGATGTAGACGGTGACCATAGCTATCAACTCCACACCTTAGCTAACGAGCCACACAAAAGATATGATGAAGTCTTAAAACTTAGCGTCTGTTGTCACTTACCATAAGCGAAACGGTGGTGTTTCGTAGTCTGGTGACGGTGTGCATTGTATTTTTTGACCTTTGCTTTTTGCGCATTTTCACAAAACACGCTCTTAAATTCGATACGACTTGGATGGAAACCCAACTACTCCCGCCGCTCGCTACATAATCGTTTATTTACATTCCATCAGGAGAATAAAGAGACGCGACGGTAAATTAATGAAAATAAAAATTGTAGTTTAATGTGACATTATAATAATGTACAAATATTTGTTTAAAAAACTTGGGGGCAATTTTGGCCCCTCGAGCATGATTTTTGGGGGCATTTTAGGCTAAATTGGGGGCCAAATGGCCCGTGGTCCTCACTAATTTCCAACGCTGGACCAAACACTCACTGTATCAAGAGATTGGCTGATACAGTGAGTGATACAGTGAGTGTTTGAGGGATTGGCTGACACGACTATACTGCAGTGTCCCTGAACCACTGGAATGTCCTGTACGTCTCTGGTAGGTTGGTTTGGATTGATCACCTTGAGGAAAGCAGGTGATGCTTCCAATCAGCAGGCAAGAAATCCACAACACCAGTGACCCGATCTCCTGGAGAAGCGGTAGATAATGGATGGATGGATGGACACTCACTGAAACATGGTTATGAATGAATAGCTTTCTTGAGGTAGTGAGTAAAATTAAGAATAAAACTGAGAAAAAAAGATGCTTTCCTAAAATCTAATTATCATCACAATACTTATTTGAGCAGCCTGAGCGAAGTTTGTACACAATTCACTCAACTGACCATTCCTAAATTTGGATATTTCAAATATTATTTCTGAAGTAGCAGCAACATAATATCAGAAAATGAATACATGATAGATTATGTTGGAGGAGGGACTATTTGAAAGAAATAATTAATTTCATAACAAAGTGCAGATATTCTGTACACTGATTTTTTTTGTCAATGGTGTGTGTGAACTACCTAATTCACTATTTTAGTTTTCTGTTTCAGTTTATTGTTGTATTTCTAATAATTTTTCTATTTTCATTTGTATATTCGTATTGTTTGTATTTCTGTTAGCAATTTTACTATTCTTTTGAAATTCCTATGGAGCCCCATGACAGAGCATTTTTTTTCCAAGGGATCATACCCAGTTATATGTCTGTTTCTGAATAAGGTAAGTTTCTGAAAGCAGTGATGCACAGAAAAGTGCGTTCTATATCAAATATTCTTAAATTCTATGTTGTGCAAAGGCCAAATTTTTCACCACATGTGAGAGTCTGTGTATTTGTGCCTTTATTAATGTGAGCTAAGCTACGTACTCAAAAAGACATGTTATCAGACATTTGTTTGAAACCTGATTCATCAAGCCTAAAAAACTTCTTCTCAGCACAGTGGTCACATCTTCCAAGTTCAACAGCCCAAAGCAGGTTTCTTTTTATGCAATAAATCTGTCATTGATTGAATTTGGTCCTCTGTCAACAGGAACATACAGAAATATATAGTGACCACTAGATGGAAGCACATGTAAGCTTGTGTTGTGGACCAAGTTGATCTTTACACCTCTGAAGCTGTTACTGGTAATGTGAGCTGTATCAGATTATTAAACTATGGAGTACAGTGTAAACTATCACTGATTTTCAATAAAACAATGTGTTTTAGTTCATTGGAGTAAAGTAAATTCTGCATTAAAATGTGTCTGAATAAGCTGAAATCTATTTAGAGTACAACACCCTGTATCTTTAGATGTAGCATTTTCAGGTATTGTTGCTAGTTAAAAAGTGCAGCAGAGGTGTGGGATTAGAGCTCCTCTGCACCCTTTTTTAAAATAAATACTGCACCAAACTAAAATAATACAAGTTCACTTCCCTTAAAGCAGGGCGACTGCTTTTAAACTGATTTAAAGATGAATGAATGTGGTTTCATCAAATGAAACATTAAATATTTGATGATGTTCAGGTGATGTAGGGTAAAGAGTGACAAAGTATTAAAGATAATCATATTCATTGCATGAAAAATAAATGGCTACAATGTAATATATTCTAGAGTTTGTGTAGTAGATTATTGTTTAACAAATAATCTAAAGTTGTGGTTTGGGTCCAGCTGATTTGAACTATTTATTTAACTGATGATGTAAATGACAAAATGAGTAAAGTGGGGAACAACCTGGGGAACAACTCAAATGTGCAATTTATTTGATAAGGTGCATCTTTATGGTGGTACATGACGTACAAAAACACAACAAGTGGTTCTCAAACCCCTCAGAGAAAACAAAAAAAGAATGAAAAAAGGGCTGAAAACAAATCTTGTTCTTTGTTGATCTCACAAGTAATCGTGGTTGAGAACAGAGTTCTTATGCAAAATGGGCTTTATTTTAAATAAAAGCAATTTGCATGAGTTATTAAGGTTAACAGTGAATATACATGTGTGATCTACACATATAAATTACAGCAAAATTCTACAAGCACATAGAGTGAAGAACAGTGAATCATAAACTTCTCCCTGTGCATGCTGTGATGTGAATTATTTACTGGGAGTCCTTTTGCGAACAGTTAGCCGTGTAAAAATCCCTGTTTTGATCTGCGGTAGATTGAGTCCATAAACTAGAGGGTTAATGATGGGGGGAATGATTAAAAACTCCAGAGACAAAAAAACAATGAAAACTGCTTCAATTTCATCAGCTTCAAGACGACTCAGTGAAAGCTCGCAGAACACAGACAAAGAAAAGTTCACAAATGTCACCAGGTGGGGCAGGCAGGTTCGCAATGCCTTTCCTCTGAATTCAGACGAGCTTTTTCTGCAGATATGCAGAATCCGCAGGTAGGTGTACAAGACAAAAAACAAAGGGACAAAGACAGTTGTTATCGCGATAACCCGACCCGCTATGTTGTTTGCACTCGTATCCACACAGGAGAGCTGAACCACTGGCCAATTTGTACAGAAAAGCCTTCTCAGTTTATTCCCACATAAAGGCAAGTTAACAGAGAGTGAAAGACCATATGCGATTACAAATACAGGATACATTTCTGCAAATATTATCAAACACATCACCATCTTAAAAGTCATTTTACTGTGATAGTGTAAAGGCTGGCAAATGGCTACAAATCTATCATAGGCCATGATGCAGAGAATAGTCATTTCACATGATGCATACATGTAAATAACAAATATCTGAGTGAAGCAAAATGGACGTGATATTAAATGAGTGTCAGACAGAATGTCTATTAGAAGCCTGGGGAAGAGGCCGGCTGAGCCGTACAGAGAATTAAAAGACAGGCAGCAGATGAAAACATACATGGGCTGATGCAGGGACTTCTCCAGGCAGACTGTCAGAATAATCACAACATTAAAACTGATTATAGTCACGTAAATAAGCAGGCACAGACCAAAGAAAAGATACCGGAGGAGTCCAAAGTCTGTAAATAGTGTTAAGTGAAAATAATAAGAGTTCAGGCTGCCATTATTCTTCATTTCAGCACAAAAGCAGAGCTGGAAGAAAAGAAGCAAGAGATTTCAATGTTTCTGTGAAATAAACAATATCTCTGTCCAATGAATTAAGAAGAAATTAAAGTGGTTTTTAAGGCTGGCAACTGGCAAAGTTGTAATATCCAATAGTTACATATACTAAATTGAACAACTTTGAAAAACAGCACATGTATAAGTCAAGAAAACACACAAAATCTCTGGTCTGTCACAGTAATAAAGACATAAACACATGCTGGCATCAGGCTCTGCATCAGTGTATCTACAGTGAGCTCCTGGAGAAATGCACAGCCCTCTCCCCTTATTATCTAACTTTGAACATGTTCTGCTGTTCCACTGAGAACCGTCACATGGGCCAGAAGAGTCTGAAGCAATATGTGCTCTAATTATCATCAGTATCTGACAGCAGTTTGTTATTCTGTAATCTGGTGTCATGCATTAGTATCACATTACTAACAAATCTGAATGTGGTACAGGCATGCAGCAATGATCTGTATGTGAATAAAGCATAGACAAAATAATGATCACCCAAAGTGCTTAAACAGAAGACAAGTGGAGTTCTATTCTTGATCGTTGAAGAACCAAGCCAGTTAGAACTCAAGAGGTCTTTGGGGTGAGAGGTGAAACAATTTCAGCAACCAAGAAAAGAAGTCCAGCTACCCCCAGTTCAAGGAATGGATTCAGTTTATTTCTTCTTGTTAATCTCAACACAATTCTCCATAGTGGGATTGTAAAAGTTAATTTAAAATAAAGTTTTTAAGTATCCGATTTACATATGTATAAATCTGTGCAACTACAGTATGATTGCCTCACCATTAACTAAACAAACTTCTGTTAAAACCCCCTTCACCTGATCCTCCAAAGCTGCTCAAACCTTCCAGCAACTCAAAGACAGGTTCACCTCAGCACCCATCCTGTCTCAACCAAACTCTGATCAACAATTTATCCTGGAGGTGGATTTAACTTCTCCATTTCCTATTGTCGAGGTTGGCGCAATATCAAGCTGGATGCCTTGTCAAGACAGTTTGCTCCCTCGCATGAACCTACAGAACCCGCCCGGTCTCTTCCCTCAACCTGCCTGGTGGGTGGGCTATTTTGGCGGATAGACAACAAGATCCATCAGGGGTTGGCCTTGGACCCAGACCCGGGCACTGGTCCTGCTGACCGCCTTTTTGTTCCTAACCTCGGCTCACTGCTGTCATCCACAGGACCCATACTGCCATCCCTGACAGCCTGAACTTCTCTTGATTTTACAAGCTTGGCACACCTTTGTAATATGAGGTTTCTCCTTTGGCAGAAAAGTCAAGCTCAGCTAGTCTGGGCCTTATGTCGGACAGACAAAGTGTGAGAATTGGAGAAGACAGTTTCTTGTAGTTTTAGTCTATGAAACTCTCAGCAAAATCTTTTTTTTTTGTGACTCTCTTGAAGTTTGGATATTTCAAATATTATTTCTGAAGTAGCAGCAACATAATATCAGAAAATTAATACATGATAGATTATTTTGAGGAGGGACTATTTGAAATAAATAATTAATTACATAACAAAGTGCAGTTATTCTGTACACTGAATTTTTTGTCAATGGTGTGAGTGAAACTAACTTCTTCACTATTTTAGTTTTCTGTTTCAGTTTATTTATATAGGAGGAAGAAACCCACGCACACCAGAAGTTTCGAGGTGCAGGTAGCGGGTACTTGTTCACTTCAAAGGGGAACATACAGCACACTCTTGTCCATCATGCTGAATTTTATTTCACAAACAACGTTTCGGCCAATGTTGCCTTTCTCACGTTTTTACACAAGTTTTTACACAAGCAAAGTGAAGACACCCCTTATAAATTGTCCTCTAGTTTGTGATTGGCTGACAACAATCAGCTAATTAGTCCCATGACACCTGCCAATCAAGGTGGAGTCTCGTCACACATTAATCAATCACATTATGTTTATCTTGGCAAATAGTGTCAAAAGGACAGGTAACAGATTTAGAGAATTTATAAGTATTGAAAGAAAAAAGAAAAAAGAAAAACATAAACATAATAATACACCAGCCCCTGTGAGTGCAACAGATCCAAATACCAAGTGGTCTATATACAATATAGTCCCATGATGGGAAGACAAAAGGATCTGTTGCACTCACAGGGGCTGGTGTATTATTATGTTTATGTTTTTCTTTTTTCTTTCAATACTTATAAATTCTCTAAATCTGTTACCTGTCCTTTTGACACTATTTGTCAATGTAAACATAATGTGATTGATTAATGTGTGACGAGACTCCACCTTGATTGGCAGGTGTCATGGGACTAATTAGCTGATTGTTGTCAGCCAATCACAAACTAGAGGACAATTTATAAGGGGTGTCTTAGTAAAAACAAGTAAAAACTTGTGTAACAACTTGAGAAAGGCCACACTGGCCGAAACGTTGTCAGTTTATTTATAATCATTTTTCTATTTTGATTTGTATATTCGTATTTTTCGTATTTCTGTTAGCAATTTTACGATTCTTTTGAAATTCTAATGGAGCCCCATGACGGAGCAATTTTCTCCAAGGGATCACACCCAGTTATATGTCTGTTTATGAATTAGATAGGTTTCTGAAGGCAGTGATGCACAGAAGAGTCTGTTCTATATCAAATATACTTAAATTCTATGTTGTGCAAAGGCCAAATTTTTCCCACCATGTGAGAGTCTGTGTATTTGTGCCTTTATTAATTTGAGCTGAGGCCAAAGCAGTTTTTTTTCATTTAATAAATGTGTCATTAATTGCATTTGGTCCTCTCTCAACAGGAAGACACAGAAGCAGGCACATGTAAGCAGGTGTATTGAACAAAGTTGATCTTTATACCTTTATAGCTGCTGCTGGTAAGGCGAGCTGTAACAGATTATTAAACTATGTAGTACAGTGTAAAATATCACTGATTTGCAATAAAACAGTGTGTTTTAGTTAATTGGAGTAAAGTAACTTCTGCATTAAAATGTGTGTGAATAAGCTGAAATCTGTTCAGAGTACGACCCCCTCTATCTCCAGATTTAGGATTTTTTAGGTATTGTTGCTGCTTAAAAAGTGCAGCTGAGGTGTGACGCTGGAGCTCCTCTGCACCCTTTTTTTTATATAAATACTGCACCAAACTACAATAATACAAGTTCAATTCCCTTAAAGCAGGGCGACAGCTTTTAAATTGATTTAAGGATGTTAATCAAAGTTAATCTGATTTCATCAAATGAAACATTAAATATTTGATGATGTTCAGGTGATGTAGGGGAAAGAGTGACAAAGTATTAAAGATAATCATATTCATTGCATGAAAAATAAATGGTTACAATGTAATATATTCTAGAGATTGTGTAGTACATTATGGTTTAACAAATATTTTAAAGTTGTGGTTTGGGTCAAGCTGATTTGAACTATTCATTTAACTGATGATTTAAATGACCAAATGAGTAAAGTGGTGAACAACCTGGGGAACAACTCAAATGTGCAATTTATTTGATACGGCAAATTTTTATGGTGGTACATGATGTACAAAAATTAAACAAGTGGTTCTTAAACCCCTCAGAGAAGGCAAAAAAGAAATGGGGCTAAAAGAGGGGTGAATCTGTTTTATTTCATTGAAACTCAACTTAAATCCATTTTATTAGATCAATATCCTTTTAATATATAGGAGTTGATTGTCATGTGAACTTACCTAAAATAAAGCACTTAAAGCTGACTTGGAATGAGTCTTGACACCAAATATTGAAGACTAAATAATAATGCAAAAATGGACTTGAAAAGGCTGAAAAAAATATTGATCTGTTTTGATTTCACAAGTAGTCGTGGCTGAGAACAGAGTTCTTATGCAGAATGGGCTTGTTTTTTTTTCTTACATCCATTTTGCATGAGTTATTAAGGTTAACAGTGAATATACATGTATGATCTAAACATATGAATTACAAAAATATTTTATAAGCACATAGAGTGAATAACAGTGAACCATAAACTTCTCCCTGTGCATGCTGTGATGTGAATTATTTACTGAGAGTCCTTTTGCGAACAGTTAGCCGTGTAAAAATCCCTGTTTTGATCTGCGGTAGATTGAATCCATAAACTAGAGGGTTAATGATGGGGGGAATGATTAAAAACTCCAGAGACAAAAAAACAATGAAAACTGCATCAATTTCATCAGCTTCAAGACGACTCAGTGAAATCTCGCAGAACACAGACAAAGAAAAGTTCACAAATGTCACCAGGTGGGGCAGGCAGGTTCGCAATGCCTTTCCTCTGAATTCAGACGAGCTTTTTCTGCAGATGTGCAGAATACGCAGGTAGGTGTACAAGACAAAAGACAAAGGGACAAAGAAAGTCGTTATTGTAACAACCAGACCCGCTATGTTGTTCACACTCGTATCCACACAGGAGAGCTGAACCACTGGCCAATTTGTACAGAAAAGTCTGTTCAGTTTATTCCCACATAAAGGCAAGTTAACAGAGAGTGAAAGACAATATGCGATTACAACTACAGGGTACATTTCTGCAAATATTATTAAACATATCACCATCTTAAAAGTCATTTTACTGTGGTAGTGTAAAGGCTGGCAAATGGCTACAAATCTATCATAGGCCATGATGCAGAGAATAGTCATTTCACATGCTGCATACATGTAAATAACAAACATCTGAGTGAAGCAAGATGGACGTGATATTAAATGAGTGTCAGACAGAATGTCCATTAGAAGCCTGGGGAAGAGGCCGGCTGAGCCGTACAGAGAATTAAAAGACAGGCAGCAGATGAAAACATACATGGGCTGATGCAGGGACTTCTCCAGGCAGACTGTCAGAATAATCACAACATTAAAACAGATTATAGTCACGTAAATAAGCAGGCACAGACCAAAGAAAAAATACCGGAGGAGTCCAAAGTCTGTAAATAATGTTAACTGAAAATAATAAGAGTTCAGGCTGCTGTTATTCTCCATTTCGGCACAAAAGCAGAGCTGGGGGAACAGAAGTGAGAGAGGTGGAGGATTAAGAAGGTGAGAGAAACAAGTTAAATGAGGACTAAATTGTAAATAGGTGATAAAAATTCGGTGACATCAGGGTATCCATTTAAGCTGCAAATGCTCCACATTTCAAACAGACACATCTGACAGTATTTAGAATACCGTATAATATTAAATAACTATAGAAGACACATGGGTGGAGGAAAGCTGTAGGTGATAAATGAACAAACAGCCTCACATTTCTCATTGAGAGATTTCAGCGTTTCTGTGTAATAAACAATCTCTCAGTCCAATGAATAAAGAAATTAATATGGATTTTAAGGCTGGCCAATGACAAAGTTGTAATATCCAATAGTTACATGCTAATACTAAATTAAAAACCTTTGAAAAAACAGCACATGTATCAGCCAAGAAAACACACAAACTCTCTGGTCTGTTACAGTAATAAAGACATAAACACATGCTGGCATCAGGCTCTGCATCAATGTATCTACAGTGAGCTCCTGGAGAAATGCACAGCCCTCTCCCCTTATTATCCAACTTTGAACCTGTTCTGCTGTTCCACTGAGAACGGTCACATGAGCCGGGAGAGTCTAAAGCAATATGTGCTATAATTATCACCAGTATCTGACAACAGTTTGTTATTTTGTAATCTGGTGTCATGCATTAGTATCACATTACTAACAAATCTGAATGTTGTACAGGCATGCAGCAATGATCTGTATGTGAATAAAACATAAAAAAAATATGCTACTGTTAACTTTGATAACATGTGAAAATGTTTATCATTATATCTTTACCATTTACCATAAAAAAAATCCATCCCTTTTCTTATATCCGCTTAATCCCACTCATCCGGGCAAAGGAAGACATCATCCAAATTTGTGTATCGTCATTGAGGGTCTTGTGAGCGGTTCTTTGTCTGGTACCTCATCTGGGATCTGTTTGCCTTGGGTGACCCTACCAGGGGCCCCGAGCAACATAGCTCAGACTCATTGGGGCCCGCAAACCCCCCCACCACGATAAGGTGACATGGGAGTATGTCAATCAATTATGTTGATCAAAGTCAATGTGGTTTCTTTTAATGAAAGCTTGAATATTTTATGTTGTTCAGGTGATGTTGAGTAAAGAGTGACTATGCCGCCCATTGATCGTACGCGAGACTCCGGTTCCTTTCACAGATGTTTATTAATCGCATCAACACCGTAGAACTAAATATTAAAAGAAAACAAAGCAAAGACAACATCAGTTTCTGTAATCACTAAAGAAACAACATTACCAGCATCGTCGCCGGTATCAACAAATAACCAAAGTAACACTAACCACTTTAGCCTGCTTCTCAATCAACGGCAGTGTCATTCCTCAGAGGCAATCTCCACGGCAAAACCAGGACTCTTCAAACTTTGCATCACTTCTTTCATGACTTTCATGACTACATTTTTACACATCACAAGCAGGTAACATTACCATTACAGGTGCTCCTCGGTCTCTGTGAAGCTCACATGAGCTAACCGGCGCTACTTCCTGTCTTTTCTCGTTTCAACACAAAGCATGTATTTCAAAATAAATTAAAACAACTCCTGCATTTACACTCCCACTATCACACAATGTGTGATTCACAATAAAAATTGACATTGTTAACAGAACTTAATGACGATTTTGTAAAAACACAAATGTACCTTCAAAACAAACATAGTAACTTACTTATTTAGCCTCAAGCAATAGTACTGTTTTGTGTATGGAGCTTTCTAAGTAAACTGGCTTAGTTGTGCATGTTCCTTTACTGTCAAGTGTTGTGTCACTAAGTAACAGTTTGAGTTTTCTGACTCTTCCGTCAGCTCCTTGGAAGACTTCAACTACCTTCGCCAGCTTCCACCGATTTCTTGGTATGCTATCATCTTGCAACAGGACAATGTCATTCACTTTAGCATTTCTCCTGCTCTTGGTCCATTTGCTCCTCTGCTGCAGATTCAGCAAATACTCCTTTCTCCACCTTGTCCAAAATTCATTGGACAAGAACTGAACTCTCTTCCATCTTTTCTGCAGATAGATATCTTCCCTTACAAATTCTCCAGGTGGTGGTCCAATGATTGACGATTTCATCGTCAATATGTGGTTTGGAGTTAAGGGTTCTGGTCCTAAAGGATCATTGAGATGCTCTGTGGTCAATGGTCGACTATTTACTATTGCCATCGCTTCGTACAGGAAAGTTCTTAATGAAGAGCTGTCTAATCTTCCAGCAGACTGGTCTAGAATGGATGTGAGGACACTTCTCACGGTCCGAATCTGCCTTTCCCAGACGCCACCGATGTGACTGGAAGCAGGTGGGTTCATGACAAAGTTGCATCCTAGCTCTTTCACACATTCTTGCTCTATTCCTTTCATTAATTCCTGGAATTCATTGCGTGCCCCCACGAAGTTTGTGCCTTGGTCACTTTGTAGTTGACTTACATTGGCCCTTATTGCAATAAAGCAGCGCAACACATTCAGGAAGGCATCAGTGGAAAGGTCATCCAATACCTCAATGTGGATGGCACGAGAACACATGCAGGTGAATAAGAGCCCATATCTCTTTAGTTCTGTCCTTCCATCTTTAACATAAAATGGTCCGAAGCAGTCCATACCGGTATAGGTAAATGGAGGAGTAGCTTCCATCCTCTCTGGTGGAAGATCGGCCATTTTTTGTTCTTGGTTACTTTTCCTGAGTTTTCTGCATTTAATGCACTTGAAGATGAGTGATGAAACTTCAATACAACATCCTAAAATTCAAATCCCATTGGAGCGCAACTCATTGATGGTCATTCCATGACCCTGGTGCTTCACCTTCACATGGTAGTGTTTTATCAACAATCGAGACACATGATGTCCTTTTGGTAGGATAGCTGGGTGTTTGACATGAGGATGAAGTGTTGCTTGTGTCAATCTACCTCCCACTCTCAGGATATATTGGCTATCCATGAAGGGGCTCAACTTGTGTAGCTTGGTTGACTTGCTCCTTTTTACCTCTTTCCTTTGTATCAGAAACTTGATTTCATCACTGAATGCTTCCTTTTGAACTGCTTGGATTATGAATTGTTCAGCATCCATTCTTTCTTCAAGTGTCGTAGCTTCATTGGATCTTGTTTTAAGACCTTTCACTTCTCTTGCAAGACGCTTAAGTCTTGCTACGGCCCTTACGGCTCTCTTCCTATCTGAAAACTTTTGAAGTCGGTCTGGTAGAGACTTCTCCTCCTTTGCCTTTGTTGTGTGAACTTGTGCTCTTTTGATTTCCGGGTCGTCTTGATTGATTTCTCCCACCTTAATCTCTTCTCTCTTAGGGAGGTCTTTTTTCCACAAGAAACTAGGTCCCGTGAACCAGTTGGACTCTACAAGCTCCTTTGTGGTGAGTCCACGAGAGGCATGGTCAGCCGGGTTATTTGCTGAGGCAACATATTGCCACTGACTTGGTTTTGTACCTAATTTGATCTGCTGGATCCGGTTGGCTACGAATACATGAAATCGCTTTTCATCATTATTGATGTAACCAAGGACAACTTTGGAATCGGTCCAAAAGTATTCTTGTAGATCTTCAATCTCCATTTCTCTCTTTAGGAGATAACTTGTCCTTGTGGCCACGACCCCAGCTGAGAGTTCCAGCCTGGGGATTGTTGTTACCTTTGTCGGTGTAACTCTTGCCTTCCCCATAACAAGAGCACAATAGACTTCTCCAGACTTCGAAACAACCCTAAGGTAAGAACACATTCCATAGCCAGAAGCACTAGCATCGGAAAAATGGTGAAGTTCATACTGTTGACCTTCCTTGGATGTCAATGGTATGTAGTGCCGTGGTATCTCTACTGAAGACAGATTGTGGAGATCTTGGAGCCATGCTTCCCAACATGGCCTGAGGTTGTCAGGAAGTGGTTCATCCCATCCTAACTTGTCTTGGCACATCCTTTGTAAGATCAGTTTACCCTTCAAAATTAAAGGTGCCACAAATCCAAGAGGATCAAAAATTGAGGCCACTGTTGACAGTATTCCTCTTCTGGTGAAGGGATGTTCTTTTACCCTCACCCTGAACTGGAACTTATCTGAGCTAATGCACCATTGGACCCCAAGAGCCCGTTCCATCTTGTGTTCTCCCAAGGCCATGTCAAGGTCAGCTGCACCTTCAGCACGTTCTTACTTTGGGATTGTGCCAAGAACCTTCTTGTTGTTGGTTATGAATTTGTGTAGGCGGAGATTACCAGTATTGCAGAGGTCTCTTGCCTCTTTAACAAGCTTGATGGCTTCTTCTTCACTGTCCAAACTTGTCAATCCATCATCAACATAAAAGTTGCGCTGTATAAACGTCACTGTAGCTTTACTAAACTTGCCGTCTCCTTCTGCAGCCAGGTGTTTGAGCCCATAGTTCGCGCAGCCAGGTGACGATGCAGCACCGAACAAGTGAACCTTCATGCGGAACACTGATGGTGGAGCCTCCATATTCCCTCTTTCCCACCACAGAAATCTGAGGTAGTCTTGGTCCCTTGGTGCAACATGAAATTGGTGGAACATCCGCTCCACATCACACTTGATGGCTACTTCTCCTTTGCGGAAGACCCCCACAAGGGTATTTGTAAGATCTGGCCCGGTGAGTAGATGCTCGTTCAGTGATGTATTCTGAAACTTGGCTGAACAATCAAATACCACACGAATCTTTCCTGGCTTTTGGGGGTGATAAACCCCATGGTGAGGGATATACCACGTTGTCTGATTGATAAACTCTGACTCTGGAACCTTTTTAGCATCTTCTCTTGCTATTACGTCCTCCATAAAAGCCTCATAATCCTTACGATATTGATCATCTTTCTTGAGACGCTTTTCCAGACATCTGAGTCGATATTCTGCGCACACTTTGTTGTTTGGCAGACTTGGCCTCTCTTCCTTGAAAGGCAGTGGCATTTCATAATGTCCATTTGGCTTTTGCTTGATGCTGTCTTTCAGCTTCGCTAAGAACTTAATATCTTCTTGTGATATTAGAACGTCTTCACTGAACTTCTCTGTAAAATCTGACTCAAAGACCTTGAGTATATCTGTCGGAGAGATCATTTCCTTGACTTGAGTTCGATAAACAAAATGGACCTCAGACTTGAGCTCAGAAGAAGGCTTCATAGCTGGCTGAACTTCCTTTATGATGACACGGTGGCTGATACCGATTTCATCCTCCTGATCATAATCAACATCAGTGCTGCTGTAGCCGATAATGCTCCAACCCAACACAGACCTTTGTGCATATGGCTGGGTTTCATTGCCCATGATGACATCTCTGGGAAGTAAGGCTTGGGGACAGTTGTAGCCGATTAACAATCCTACTTCACAGTCGAGCTCAGGAGACATTTCAACTGCCAAATGTTCTAGGTGAGGCCAGGACTTTGCCGTTGTGCTTGTAGGTATATGGGATCTGTTTGCTGGTATGTATTCTCTGGTGTAGGTTGTTGGGAGTTTGATTTTAGTGTCAGAGCTGATGCCTCTTACTTGTAGTCCTTGCACCTTGTGGCTGTTCACCACCTTTGTTTTTGATGTTATTGTGGACACTTTAAGTTTTACTGGTTCTTTCTTGACATGCAATGTTTCAGCTGCATCTTGCAGGATGAAGGTTGTGTCGCTCTGACTATCAAGTAAAGCATACACCAGAACTTCCTTGTCTGGTTCAGCTGTCGTGGAGACATAGACTGGAACAATAGATGAAGTGTGAGTGCTGCCTTTCTCTTGAACAACTCGGTTAGAGGTAGCTTGCTGTATTTCTATGGGTTCAGACTGTTGGTTCTTGTTTCCCTTGTTTTCATTTGACCTTTCTTGTCTGTTTCTTACCCCTTGTTCTTGATCCTTTTTCCCACGATCTTGATGTAGGCAAGTGGGATGACGTTTTCCACATAAGTCACACACACTCCTGGATGTGCAAGATTTGGAGCTGTGGCCGATCTTGAGGCAGCCAAAACATAACTTCTCCAGTTGTACAAACTTAACCCTTTCTTCAACTGATTTTTCCATAATCATGCGACACTTATGGAGAGTGTGGCCTTTCTTCTTGCAAAAAATGCATGTGATGTTTGTCTTCTCACTTGTATTAGTGGTGAAAGTCTTAGCACTTACATTTAGATTTCTTTGATACTTAAACTGTTCTCGTTCTGTCGGCTTTGATCTTTCTTGGTCAGTTGGCTTCACTGCATATAATGATGTAATGGGGTTGCATGCAATTCGAGCCTCCACATTAAGAAATCTCACAAAGTGGCTGAAGTCAGGGAACATTTTGTGTTTGTCTTGATGAATCGTGGCTTCTCTGTTCCAGCGTGAGCTCAACCAATCAGGGAGCTTGACAATAATCTTTTGGTTTTCCACACAGTTGTTGAGAGTTTGTAGACCTTGAATGTAAGGCATAGCTGATTCCACACTACTCAGGAAATCAACAAACTCACGAAGATTTTCGCTGTCTTTGGGGCCAATTTTATGCCATGTGTGTATCTTGTCACGGTATGACTTGGCAACTATGAATGGATTACCAAATCTGTCTTCAAGTATGTCCCAGGCGACATGATAAGCTGTTTCTGTTCCTACAAGAAAATGGCCTTCAATAGCTCTCTTGGCTGATCCACCAACATACTTGCGTAGAAAGAACAGTTTTTCTTGAGTTGGCAGGTTTTTGCGATCAATAAGAGTATTGAAGGAAAGCTTCCAATCATTGTACTTGAGAGGATCTCCTTTGAAAACTTCAGGTTCTGGAATTGGAACTCGATTAGCTGTGATTGTCTCAGCAAGAGTTCTCACAAGGTCATTGGAAGCTTCATGAGAGGTCAAAAAGGTTCGAGTGGCTGGGGCTTGTTGCATGAGTGTAGTTTGGGTGATGACTTGACTTACAGGGACTTCAGTAACTGTGGCTGGATGTGGAATCAAATGTGATGTGTACATGGAGGGATATGGACGGGGGTTTTGAGGGGCTGTGACCTCATCTGGGCGATGTACTTGAGTGAGCTTGTCTTGTTGAGCAGGAAGAGCTTGGGAAACTGGTGCTGGATGGGAGGGAAAAATGGATCACTTAAAGGGTTAAGTGCAAGTGGTGGGTGGAGAGATTCTGAATAAACTTGCAGCCTTGCTTGTGCTGCAACATGCCCTTTAAGTTCTTCCAGCCGTTCTACTTCTCTTCTTTTCCCTTCTAGCTTCATCTTTCTATCAGCACTTTCTGCTATGAATTGAGCTCTTTTTCTAGCAGTGTCTGCTTCCATTTCCCTTTCTTTAGCTTCTCTTTCAGCCTTTAAGATTTGTTCTTCCACCTCAAGTCTTTCAATTTCTTCCTTTTGTTGATGTTGTGCATTTGTTATCTTTATCACCTCTTGTGTAGCTACAACTTCAGCTTCCGCTTGTTTTGCATTCAGGGACAGGATGGAAGAGTGTCTGGATGCTCTTGATGAAGCCTTTGACTGATCAGTTTGAGCTGAGGAGACGCTAGATACTGTGGTGTCAAACACTGACTTAGCATCAGGCCAAGATATGTCTTCTGAATCATTACCACTGCGAAAGTGTTGAACCTTTATATTTGCAATCCTAGTGAATGCTTGACATGTATCATTCATTCTCCGAATGTCAGGCTCAGGATTTGAAATGGCTCTTATTTCAAGGTAAGTATTGTCAATGTCAACTTGGATGGTGTTAATTGCATTTGCAATTTCATCAATCAGATCATCAGCATCATTATTCTTAATGGACCTTTTTAAGCCATTGATGTGATACCTCCATCTTCTGTACATCTTTACAAAACTCACATTTAGATTCTTCAATTTGTCATCAAGCAAAGCCTTTCCTTTTTCAGTGAGCTTTTGTGTGCGTCCACTTTTCCTGATTCCTGGAGGCAGTTGTGTGTCATTGTCGCCAACCTGAGATTGTGTGTCTTCAACTTGCTCATCAGCGTCAGCTTGCTGTGGTAGGGTAGTCTGCTCTGCGTCACCATCTTCTTGAAGGTTTCCTTGAGCGACCTCTTCAGTTGGTAGAACAGTATTTTCTTTTGTGTGTGACATATTAAATGTGCAGAGTGTTAAACCTGTTGAATTCTGAATAAAATGTGTTCTGTTCTCTAAAGTGTGCAAATATGAAATACAAATGTAAATAGAATCTCTTTGATTACCACATCTTAACTTTTTGCATAATGCACACTACAGTATCATAATAACACACTTAAAAAAAATGAATAATGAACAGCAATTAACAAAGTGTAAATACTCTTGGCACAGTCTAAATATGAAGAACTCACTTGTATGAAAAATATCTTGATATTACTTAAACCGCTTAGATTCAACTGAGAGAAT
This sequence comes from Odontesthes bonariensis, assembly GCF_027942865.1. Lineage (NCBI taxonomy): Eukaryota > Metazoa > Chordata > Actinopteri > Atheriniformes > Atherinopsidae > Odontesthes > Odontesthes bonariensis. Next base: position 30,786,894 of record NC_134517.1, on the reverse strand, counting down.
GATGAATTTACTTATGTACTTAGTTTCTTTGATTCTTACTAGAAAGTCAATTGCAGGAAAATGTCCACTGCATCTTTAAGAAAAAAAAAAAACACAAATGAAATGTCTGTGTGATAGAAACTTAATGGCAGTTAACAAGTACTTCTGCTACTTTTAAGACACTCGATTCGACTTGCTTGCTTGAGTAGCCTTGTGCGCTTGCCCTTTGATTCACACGAACAGTTCACGTGGTGGTCTTTCCTTCACCGCATGTGGACTGCAGCTAGTCCGTCTTCATCCGCTCGGAGTTTTAACCGAAGTGTTCTACTATGCCGCCCATTGATCGTACGCGAGACTCCGGTTCCTTTCACAGATGTTTATTAATCGCATCAACACCGTAGAACTAAATATTAAAAGAAAACAAAGCAAAGACAACATCAGTTTCTGTAATCACTAAAGAAACAACATTGCCAGCATCGTCGCCGGTATCAACAAATAACCAAAGTAGCACTAACCACTTTAGCCTGCTTCTCAATCAACGGCAGTGTCATTCCTCAGAGGCAATCTCCACGGCAAAACCAGGACTCTTCAACCTTTGCATCACTTCTTTCATGACTTTCATGACTACATTTTTACACATCACAAGCAGGTAACATTACCATTACAGGTGCTCCTCGGTCTCTGTGAAGCTCACACGAGCTAACCGGCGCTACTTCCTGTCTTTTCTCGTTTCAACACAAAGCATGTATTTCAAAATAAATTAAAACAACTCCTGCATTTACAGTGACAAAGTATTAAAGGTAATCAAACGGATAGTTGGAGCCTCTTCCATTTATCCAACTGTCTCAAGTAAGCCCTCAAGTCATACAGCTCTCGTCCATCTAACACAACTGTTTCCCCGGTTGACCTGACACTAGTCCCCACAGAATATCATGATCTTGGTACAGTTTTTGGTAAAGATAAAGCACTATCCTTACCCCCTCACCGCCCATATGACTGCACCATAGCCATCTTATCCGGAGCACATTACCTACTAGAAAATTCCACAATCTGTCGCGCCCTGAAAGCAAGTTACTGGAGACCTACATCTGTGACTCTCATGGCTGGAATAATTAGGCCGTCATCTTCCCCTGTTGGGGCAGGATTTTTCTTTGTTCAAAAGAATGATAAGTCTCTGCGACCCTGTATAGACTATCGAGGATTAAGTCAGATCACCGTGAGAAATAAGTATCCCTTGCAACTTATAACCTCAGCTTTTGAACTCATTTAGGGCACAACCATCTTTTCCAAGCTCGATATCTGCAATCCTTATCACCTGGTACGAGTTTGGGAAGGTGATGAATGGAAGACAGGCTTGAATACACCACAAGGACACTTTAAGTATCTTGTCATTTCTTTCAGCCTCACTAATGCATCTGCAGTGTTTCAAGCACAAACTAGTTATGTACTGAGGGATTACCTTAATCAATTTGTTTTTGTGTACCTGGATGACATCCTTCTGTTCTTCAAATCCCCAGCTGAACACAGCTTACATGTCCGTCGGGTTCTCCAAAGGCTTCTGGAGAACCGCCTCTTTGTGAAAGCCGAAAAGAGTGAGTTCCACGTCCCATCAGTTTTCTTCCTCGGCTACATCGTCCAGGGCGGGCAGTTGAAGACAGATCTAGAGAAAATAAATGCAGTGGCTGAGTGGCCCACTCCCACTAATCGTAAGATTTTGAGGTTTTGCAAATTTCTATAAAGCTTATCACCCAAGCACTGGTCCTGCTGACCGCCGTTTTGTTCCCACCTCTTCTCGCTCCACTGTCATCCACAGGACCCATACTGCCAGGTTTGCATGCCACCCCGGGATTCATGGAACTACCAACCTCCTTCAACGCTATTTTTGGTGGCTCTCCCTTGAAACCAACACTAGGGAATACATGAATACTTGCACCTAACTCTTACCCTCCATCGCCCTCCTTCTGGCCTATTGCAGCCTCTGGATTTGTTCAGCCCCTGGTTGCCCCTGGTCACACATCTTGTTGGATTTCAATACAGGACAACCTCCCTTCCAAAGTAAAACCACCATTCTCACCATCTTAGATCGCTTTTCCAAGGCTGCTCATTTAATTCCCCTTGATAAACTTTCCTCTTCTTCTGAAACATCAGACCTGTTGATTAACCATGTTTTTTGCCTCCATGGTAACCCCTCTGAGGTGGTGTCCAACTGGGGACTCCAGTTCGTCTCTCATGTTTGGCAAACCTTCTGTGCTGCTCTGGGTGCTAAGGTTTCCCTGAGTTCTGGTTATCACCTCCAGTCTAACGGACAAACTGAACGTCTTAACCAGGAGCTTGAGGCCGCCTTCCGCTGTGTATCCTCTAACAACCCCACTTCTCTGAGTAAACAATTACCCTGGGTCGAATACGCTCACAATACCCTCACACAAGAAAAGAAGTCCAGCTACCCCCAGTTCAAGGAATGGATTCAGTTTATTTCTTCTTGTTAATCTCAGCACAATTCTCCATAGTGGGATTGTAAAAATTAATTTAAAATAAAGTTCTAAAGTATCCGATTTACATATGTATAAATCTCCGCAACTACAGTATGATTGCCTCACCATTAACTAAACAAACTTCTGTTAAAACCCCCTTCACCTGGTCCTCCAAAGCTGCTCAAACCTTCCAGCAACTCAAAGACAGGTTCACCTCAGCACCCATCCTGTCTCAACCAAACTCTGATCAACAATTTATCCTGGAAGTGGATTTAACTTCTCCATTTCCTATTGTCGAGGTTGGCGCAATATCAAGCTGGATGCCTTGTCAAGACAGTTTGCTCCCTCGCATGAACCTACAGAACCCGCCCGGTCTCTTCCCTCAACCTGCCTGGTGGGTGGGCTATTTTGGCGGATAGACAACAAGATCCATCAGGGGTTGGCCTTGGACCCAGACCCAGGCACTGGTCCTGCTGACCACCGTTTTGTGCCTAACCTCTGCTCGCTGCGCTGTCATCCACAGGACCCATACTGCCATCCCTGACAGCCTGAACTTCTCTTGATTTTACAAGCTTGGCACACCTTTGTAATACAAGGTTTCTCTCACTTCCTTTGGCAGAAAAGTCAAGCTCAGTCTGGGCCTTATGTCGGACAGACAAAGTGTGAGAATTGGAGAAGACAGAAGAAAAAAGAAAAACATAAACATAATAATACACCAGCCCCTGTGAGTGCAACAGATCCAAATACCAAGTGGTCTATATACAATATAGTCCCATGATGGGAAGACAAAAGGATCTGTTGCACTCACAGGGGCTGGTGTATTATTATGTTTATGTTTTTCTTTTTTCTTTCAATACTTATAAATTCTCTAAATCTGTTACCTGTCCTTTTGACACTATTTGCCAATGTAAACATAATGTGATTGATTAATGTGTGAGGAGACTCCACCTTGATTGGCAGGTGTCATGGGACTACTTAGCTGATTGTTGTCAGCCAATCACAAACTAGAGGACAATTTATAAGGGGTGTCTTAGTAAAAACAAGTAAAAACTTGTGTAAAAACTTGAGAAAGGCCACACTGGCCGAAACGTTGTCAGTTTATTTATAATCATTTTTCTATTTTGATTTGTATATTCATATTTTTTGTATTTCTGTTAGCAATTTTACGATTCTTTTGAAATTCTAATGGAGCCCCATGACGGAGCAATTTTCTCCAAGGGATCACACCCAGTTATATGTTTGTTTATGAATTAGATAAGTTTCTGAAGGCAGTGATGCACAGAGGAGTCTGTTCTATATCAAATATACTTAAATTCTATGTTGTGCAAAGGCCAAATTTTTCCCACCATGTGAGAGTCTGTGTATTTGTGCCTTTATTAATTTGAGCTGAGGCCAAAGCAGTTTTTTTTCATTTAATAAATGTGTCATTAATTGCATTTGGTCCTCTCTCAACAGGAAGACACAGAAGCAGGCACATGTAAGCAGGTGTATTGAACAAAGTTGATCTTTATACCTTTATAGCTGCTGCTGGTAAGGCGAGCTGTAACAGATTATTAAACTATGTAGTACAGTGTAAAATATCACTGATTTGCAATAAAACAGTGTGTTTTAGTTAATTGGAGTAAAGTAACTTCTGCATTAAAATGTGTCTGAATAAGCTGAAATCTGTTCAGAGTACGACCCCCTCTATCTCCAGATTTAGGATTTTTTAGGTATTGTTGCTGCTTAAAAAGTGCAGCTGAGGTGTGACGCTGGAGCTCCTCTGCACCCTTTTTTTTATATAAATACTGCACCAAACTACAATAATACAAGTTCAATTCCCTTAAAGCAGGGCGACAGCTTTTAAATTGATTTAAGGATGTTAATCAAAGTTAATCTGATTTCATCAAATGAAACATTAAATATTTGATGATGTTCAGGTGATGTAGGGGAAAGAGTGACAAAGTATTAAAGATAATCATATTCATTGCATGAAAAATAAATGGTTACAATGTAATATATTCTAGAGTTTGTGTAGTACATTATGGTTTAACAAATAATTCAAAGTTGTGGTTTGGGTCAAGCTGATTTGAACTATTCATTTAACTGATGATGTAAATGACCAAATGAGTAAAGTGGTGAACAACCTGGGGAACAACTCAAATGTGCAATTTATTTGATACGGCAAATTTTTATGGTGGTACATGATGTAAAAAAAACTAAACAAGTGGTTCTTAAACCCCTCAGAGAAGGCAAAAAAGAAATGGGGTTAAAAGAGGGGTGAATCTGTTTTATTTCATTGAAACTCAACTTAAATCCATTTTATTAGATCAATGTCCTTTTAATATATAGGAGTTGATTGTCATGTGAACTTACCTAAAATAAAGCACTTAAAGCTGACTTGGAATGAGTCTTGACACCAAATATTGAAGACTAAGTAATAATGCAAAAATGGACTTGAAAAGGCTGGAAAAAAATATTGATCTGTTTTGATTTCACAAGTAGTCGTGGCTGAGAACAGAGTTCTTATGCAGAATGGGCTTGTTTTTTTTTCTTACATCCAATTTGCATGAGTTATTAAGGTTAACAGTGAATATACATGTATGATCTGCACATATGAATTACAGCAAAATTTTATGAGCAGATAGAGTAAATAACAGTGAATCATAAACTTCTCCCTGTGCATGCTGTGATGTGTATTATTTACTGGGAGTCCTTTTGCGAACAGTTAGCCGTGTAAAAATCCCTCTTTTGATCTGCGGTAGATTGAATCCATAAACTAGAGGGTTAATGATGGGGGGAATGATTAAAAACTCCAGAGACAGAAAAACTATGAAAACTGCATCAATTTCATCAGCTTCGAGACGACTCAGTGAAAGCTCGCAGAACACAGACAAAGAAAAGTTCACAAATGTCACCAGGTGGGGCAGGCAGGTTCGCAATGCCTTTCCTCTGAACTCAGACGAGCTTCTTCTGGAGATATGCAGAATCCGGAGGTAGGTGTACAAGACAAAAGACAAAGGGACAAAGAAAGTTGTTATTGCAACAACCAGACCCGCTATGTTGTTCACACTCGTATCCACACAGGAGAGCTGAACCACTGGCCAATTTGTACAGAAAAGTCTGTTCAGTTTATTCCTACATAAAGGCAAGTTAACAGTGAGGGAAAGACAATATGCGATTACAAATACAGGGTACATTTCTGCGAATATTATTAAACACATCACCATCTTATAAGTAATTTTACTGTGATAGTGTAAAGGCTGGCAAATGGCTACAAATCTATCATAGGCCATGATGCAGAGACAAGTCATTTCACATGCTGCATACATGTGAATAACAAACATCTGAGTGAAGCAAGATGGACGTGATATTAAATGAGTGTCAGAAAGAATGTCCATTAGAAGCCTGGGGAAGAGGCCGGCTGAGCCGTACAGAGAATTAAAAGACAGGCAGCAGATGAAAACATACATGGGCTGATGCAGGGACTTCTCCAGGCAGACTGTCAGAATAATCACAACATTAAAACAGATTATAGTCACGTAAATAAGCAGGCACAGACCAAAGAAAAAATACCGGAGTAGTCCAAAGTCTGTAAATAGTGTTAACTGAAAATAATAAGAGTTCAGGCTGCTGTTATTCTTCATTTCAGCAAAAGAGCAGAGCTGGAGGAAAAGAAGCAACAGATTTAAATGTTTCTGTGTAATAAACAATATCTCAGTCCAATGAATAAAGAAATTAATATGGATTTCAAGGCTGGCCAATGACCAAGTTGTAGTATCCAATAGTTAAATATACTAAATTAAACAACTTTTAAAAAACAGCACATGTATAAGTCAAGAAAACACACAAAATCTCTGGTCTGTCACAGTAATAAAGACATAAACACAGGCTCTGCATCAGTGTATCTACAGTGAGCTCCTAGAGAAATGCACAGCCCTCTCCCCTTATTATCCAACTTTGAACCTGTTCTGCTGTTCCACTGAGAACGGTCACATGGGCCAGAAGAGTCTGAAGCAATATGTGCTATAATTATCATCAGTATCTGACAGCAGTTTGTTATTCTGTAATCTGGTGTCATGCATTAGTATCACATTATTAACAAATCTGAATGTGGTACAGACATGCAGCAATGATCTGTATGTGAATAAAACATCGAAAAAATGTGCTACTGTTCACTCTGATGTGAAAATGTTTATCATTATATCTTTACCATTTACCACCCCAAAAAAAATCCATCCATTTTCTATATCCGTTTAATCCAACTCGGAGTTGAGGGAGGATTGGAGCTTATCCCAGCTGTCATTGGGTGTGTCAAGTCCCACTCAGTTGAACTCCGAATGGACACACGGACAACTCTTGATTTCCAATTTTGATCAACTTTTTATTGTCCAACTTTTCTTTGTTGGTTGATCCAGTTGAATTTCAGAAAAATCATCAGGTTGTTAACCTTCGAACACAGAGAAACAAGTGTTAACAACAAAATTACACAGGTATGTTCAAACAAGGTTTCACAATAATTAATCAACTAAAAAAAAAAAAAGGTAAGTATAATTGAATTAATTAAATAAATCAGCTCAGTAAGGTAAGTATTTTACAGGCTTGTAGATCAGCTCTTTCTCAAACATTTTAAACTTTTAACATTCTACATTCTAAATTCAAACTTTTAGCAAGAGTTTTTAATCAAACATGTTTTTTCTTTAACCTTAACTGAATTCATTAATTTTTAACTTTAAACATTAAACCATAAGCTTTCTTTAAATCTTTTAACTTGTCAAACACAGTTAGCAAACAGTGAAATGCAATCAATGCTCAAAACTGCAATAAGTTTGCAGTAGCTCAACTTTTTAACCCTAGCACTAACAAACAATTTAGGACAGGTAAGTAATTAAATTAAGAAGCTTCTAGGTATAAACTTAGCATTTCAAAGTAAATATTCTACCAGTCCTCAAAAGAACAAATATAATCACCGACCATTGGTGTGTTGGAGCAACTTCTAGAGTAGATCTTGCAGAGAGTTTTGGCTGCTTGCTCCCTGCATGCAGCTTGTTCGATCCATGAAGCAAGTGAGCAGCTCCTTACTTTCAGCTGCTTTCAATCAGTCAATTGGTGACCATTTTGCCCATGGCCTACTGGGAAATGTAGTTGCTCCCACTTTGACCATGCAGTTTCCCACCATGTAGGGCAGGGATTCATACTTGATTTTGAATTTTTAACTTCACAGGGTGAGAGGCGGGGCACACCCTGGACAGGTCGGCAGTCCATCACTGGGCCACACAAAACAAAAAAACATCCACGCTCACTCCTAGGGTCATTTCAGAGTCACTAATTAACCTAACATATATTTTTGGGGGATTTAGGAGGACGCCGGAGTAGCCAGAGAACCCATGCATACACAGAGAGAACATGCAAACTACACTCAAAAAGGCCCCAGCTGGGATTTGAACCAGGAACCCCCTTGCTATGAGGTAACGGTGCTCACCAACACACCACTGTGCTAAAATGTACAGCCAAAATAATAGTAAAAGAAAAAAAGAATTACTGGTATGATTATGTTCTTTTCTCAGTGAGGAAAATTTCTGTATTTGTAACATAAAGAGGAAATAAAACACAATGAAGTGGATGGTGAGTGTAGAAACACAGGACTGTAGGTGTGGAGACCAGAGTTACGTGTACAGTACAATGTAAACTATCACTGATTTGTTATAAAACAGACTGTGTTTTACTTAATTGGAATAAAGTAAATCCTGCATTGAAATTATCACATCCATGGGGTTTTCCACATGTTTTTAATTTTATGTTTCATCATGTGTTAGGTTGTTTTATGTCTTGGTTTTTGAGTTCATGTTTAGTTTTAGTTATGCCATTGTTTTTCCCTCACTTCCCATGTTCAGTTCATTAGTTTCACTCTCGTCACCTGCATTCATTGTCCCCAGCTGCACTTATTTGTCAATCACTCGCAGTTCAGTATTTAGTTTCCAGGTTTCTCCTTTCATTTTGTGAAATCCCTTTTCTGTTTTTCACCCCTCACGCCACGCCACGCTACGCCATGCCACGCCACGCCACGCCACGCCACGCCACGCCACAACAATGTGTTTTTTCATGCCCTGTCATGCCAAATGTTTTTCTTGTCACAGTTTTATTCATGTTTTGATTCCACAGTCTAGTTTTGTCTTCCGGCTCAGGCGCACCTTTTGTTAACCTTGTTTTTTAATAATAAACCCAGTTTTTGCCTTACACCTCTGGAGTCCACATCCGTGTCCTGCCAATCCCGCAACTTGACAGAAGGATTTCACCAGCCATGGACACTGCGGACCCCGACCGGTTCTGGGATTTATGTGAAGACTTCTGGCGCTGCTTGGAGCGGGACACCACCTTGTGGCTTAAACTACAGATGACTAACGATCTGATGGACTTTCTTTGACACCATACCCCGAACCCCAGCCAACCAGCCCCCCCCCCCCCCCACCACCACCACCACCACCACCACCACCACAGTAACGACTTCCTCCATCCTGAGAGAGAGACGTCAACAAGCTCTTTAAGAGGCAGAATCCCCGCAAAGCAGCCAGGCCATGACTCCATCTCTCCCTCCACCCTGAAGCACTGCGCTGATCAGCTGTCCCGGTGTTCACAGGCATCTTCAACACCTCACTGGAGACATGCCACGTACCAGCCTGGCTCAAGACCTCCACCATCATCCCAGTCCCAAAAAACCTTGTGCTTTCACACCTGAAAGCCATCACAGACCTCTCCTGGACCCCCTGCAGTTCGCCTACAGAGCCAACAGGTCTGTAGACAACGCAGTCAACATGGCCCTCCACTTCATCCACCAGCACCTGGGCTCCTCAGGAACCTACGCCAGGATCCTGTTTGTGGATTTCAGCTCTGCTTTCAACACAATCTGCTACAGGACAAGCTCTCCCAGCTTAAGGTGCTTGACTCCACCTGCAGGTTTTTCACAGACTTCCTGTCTGACAGGAGGCAGCACGTGAGGCTGGGAAAACAGGTCTCAGACTCCCGGATCATCAGCACTGGTTCCCCTCAAGGCTGTGTTCTTTCCCCTCTGCTCTTCTCCCTGTACACAAACAGCTACTCCTCCAGTCACCAGTCTGTCAAACTCCTGAAGTTCGCAGACGGCACCACCCTCCTTGGTCTCATCTCTGGTGGGGATGAGTCTGCCTACAGGTGGGAGATTGACCATCCGGTGACCTGGTGTGGACTGAACAATCTGGAGCTCAACGCTGTGAAGACAGTGGAGATGGTGGTGGACTACAGGAAGAGCCCAGCCCCACTCACCCCCATCACCCTGACAGACTCCCCAGTCGACACTGTGGAGTCCTTCCGCTTCCTGGGCAGCATCATTTCCCAGGACCTCAAGTGGGAGCTGAACATCAGCTCCCTGAGCAAGAAAGCCCAACAGAGGATATACTTCCTGCGGCAGCTGAAAAAACTCAACCTGCCAAAGACGATGATGGTGCACTTCTACACCTGCATCATCGAGTCCATCGTCACCTCATCCATCACCATCTGGTATGCTGCTGCCACCGCCAAGGACAAGGGGAGGCTGCAGCGTGTCATCCACTCTGCGGAGAAGGTGATCGGTTGCAATCTGCCATTTCTACAGGACCTGTACGCCTCCAGGACGCTGAGGCGTGCAGGCAAGATTGTTACTGACCCCTCCCACCCCGGACACAAACTTTTTGAAGCACTCCCCTCTGGCAGGAGGCTGCGGTCCATCAGGACCAAAACCTCCCGCCACAAGAACAGCTTCTTCCCCTCTGCAGTTGGCCTCACCAAAAAGGCCCGCTGTACCCCCCCACTGACATGAACCCCTTATCCCCACTGACACTTTATATATTTACGTTACATTAACGTTCTGTCTCGCTGTCATTACAGAGTGCGTTACATTAATGCACTCTTCTTACAAATGTCCCGGATTTAACTTCCACAGACACAAAATCAGGTTCTGAGATCCCCCAAATCACTAAGGCACTAGGTGAAGCAGGTATAGAAAAATAGAACAACTTTTTGTAATTTCAATGCATAAGTAAAATCATTGCATAAGTAAAATCATTGCACAAAACCCACCTTCAGTTACCCCCACCCCCCAGCTCTCAACCAGTAACAAAAACAGGTAATATTCTGGCTACACGATATGTTATTTCCCCATAACTCCCCCCTTTCTTCCCGGCTAGAGGTACTAGAAGAGTAGCAAAAGAACAGGTACTACAAGCAGTTATCCCACACCGTTCCACTACACACGCTCATTGAACAGAGGACATTTCACAGCAAACACTTCCAAATTAATCACTGCACACGTTTGTCACTTCATAAACCACAGCACACCATACCCAGTGAAAGCACCCTTAGGGCACTACCTAGCCACTGTAGGGGGGTATAGACAACAGTAGGAATTTAACCCAGAGTGGCACTAATTACCTGCCATACAAGGTCATGGCAAGACACAAGGGTAGTTGTTACTGCCTGGACAGCAGGATGAGGAAGTTCAATGTCCGCTCTCGGTCGGGGGCTGCGACCGAGAGAATCGACCGAATCAGCTACTATCTTCAAACCGCCCTGGAACACCACCAGCGGGGTCCGAGCAACAGGGCGGCGGCACGCCTGTCCGTGGTGGCACTGCGTCTCCAGGAGTGGGCATCCAGAAATGCTCCTCCACGGCGTCCGACAGCTGCCAGGGAAAAACAAGGGAGAATCAGCAGTGGTCTCTTCTGTTAGTGGGGTTTCACTCACACACACGAGGGATGCGGGCCTTTACACTTTCCTTCACCCAGGAAATTGTGAGCGTTGTGTCGGGTCTCTCGGGCCTTCCCACGATCGCCCCTGCCTGGTCCGAGTCCGTCTCCGTCCTGTCGGGAGTGCCGGAGAGCCGAACGGAAATGGCGCAAGTCAAAGCTCCAGGTTCATTATGAGACTTACAAAGAAAAGCTATGTGTGTTCAACCAGACTTTGCGTAGAACAAGGGAGAGTTATTTTTCTGAAATCATCAAAAACTGCAGTAACAACTCTCGTGTCCTGTTTGCTACAGTAAACAGATTAACAAACCCTCCAGTTTCACTGCCTTTAGAACTAATTTCTACATCCAAGTGTAATGAGTTTGAAATATTCTTTAATGACAAAGTTCAAGGCATTAAAAATGCAATAATTTCCACAACACAAATCACTACTCTGCAGCCAGCTAGACACCTAGAGCTGACACATTTCACACCTGTTACAAACAAAACAGTCTAAGAGACCATCTGCAGTCTGAGTTCATCAACGTGCTGCCTTGATGAGTTGCCCACTAGATTCCTAAAGTCTGTGCTGAGTAGTTTGTTACCACAACTTGCTCATCTAGTCAACATCTCACTCCAGACTGGAACATTTCCAAAGGCCTTAAAAACTGCTGTCATTAAGCCTCTTCTAAAGAAGAGCAATCTTGATGCCACCGTACTGAACAACTACCGGCCCATATCAAACCTGCCATTCTTAGGCAAAGTCCTAGAAAAAGTTGTATACCAACAGCTTAGTGACTTTCTCCTGTCTAACAATGCTTTTGATACTTTCCAATCAGGCTTTAGGCCCCACCACAGCTCTGAGACAGCTCTGATCAAGGTGACAAATGACATCCGCCTGAACACAGATGCAAGTAGAGTCACAGTCTTAGTTCTGCTGGACCTGAGTGCTGCCTTTGACACAGTTGACCATGCGATCTTATTACAGAGGTTAGAAGACTGGGTTGGAATCTCTGGTCGTGCTTTAAACTGGTTCAAGTCCTATCTGGAGGACAGGAAATATTTTGTTGAAATTGGTAACTGTGTCTCAGACCAAATGGCTATGACCTGTGGGGTTCCCCAGGGGTCAATCCTGGGACCCGTATTGTTCAATCTGTACATGCTTCCACTAGGCCAGCTAATACGCAGCTATAATGTGTCCTACCACAATTATGCAGATGACACTCAGATCTACGTGTCACTGACGGCAGGAGAACACGGGCCTGTAGATACACTGTGTCGCTGCATCGAACAGATCAGTGTGTGGATGCAAAACAATTTCCTCCAGCTAAACTCAGACAAAACTGAAATCATTGTCTGTGGCCCACAGAAACAAAGAGAAAGTGTTATCAGTCACCTTGAGACTCTCTCTCTAAAACCTAACTATCAAGTTAGAAATCTCGGGGTAATATTGGACTCAGACCTGAACTTTAACAGCCACATTAAATCTGTAACATCAGCAGCTTTTTACCATCTAAAAAACATTGCCAGAATCAAAGGAATAATGTCTAAACCAGACTTAGAAAGACTGATCCACGCGTTTGTCTCCAGCAGGTTAGACTACTGTAACGGCCTGCCCACTGGGCTCTAAACGGGCTATAAGACAGCTGCAGTACATCCAGAACGCTGCTGCTCGAGTCCTGACTAGAACCAGGAAATACGACCATATTAGTCCAGTGCTCAGGTCTCTGCACTGGCTTCCTGTCGCTCAGAGAATAGACTTTAAAACAGCTCTGCTTGTGTACAAGTCTCTTCACGGTCAAGCGCCAAAGTACATCTCTGACATGTTAGAGCCATATGAACCAACTCGGGCTCTGAGAACCTCAGGGAGGGGTCTCCTGCTGGTGCTCAGAGTCAGGACTAAACAAGGTGAGGCTGCGTTTCAGTTTTATGCTCCTAAAATCTGGAACAGTCTTCCAGAAGATGTGAGACAGGCCTCAACTCTGACAATGTTTAAATCCAGGCTGAAAACAGTTCTGTTTAGCTGTGCATATGACACCTGAAAGTATTTTATCTGCACTCTTCACTTTTTAATGAATTAATGATTAATTTAATGGGTTTTAAATTTCTTTCTTTTTTAATTTTTTTTTCTTCCTTTTTAATGGTTTTATTGCCTTCTTGTGATTTTGTGTAGCTGTAAAGCACTTTGAATTGCCCTGTGTATGAATTGTGCTCTATAAATAAAATTGCCTTGCCTTGCCTTGCCTTGCCTGTCGCTCCGAATGGGCGGGCTGGATCCCTCACTGTTGCTGGCCTTCCTCAGGCTCCCGACTCCTCGTCCGCTCTGCTGGCTTGTCCCCAGAAGACGCCGGCACACCTCCCTCTACGCCAATCAGCGCGCTCACCTGGAGGGCCCGCCCTGTGGCCGACCAATCAGCCACCAGTCTCAATCGTCAGAGTCATTACTATCAGCTGTGGAGGAAAAGCACCCCCCCCCCCCCCCCCCCCCCCCCCCCCCCCCAACAGACAGTCCCCACATTTCCTCAATGTATGAGTAAAAAGTCCAAGTTGCATCAGTCCATGTACAAAGTTATTTTTGACAATGCCAGTCCACCACAAATCAGTCCATAAACAGTCACTTCCCCACAAAGCCTCAGTGTACTGGTGACACAAATACTTTGCATATATATTTAATTTTTTTGCATTTATTACTTTATTCTATTATTATTATATTTTTTGTTTTGTTCTTATGGCACCAAACAGACCAGGCCAAATTCCTCGTGATGTACAAATTACTTGGCAATAAAATCTTTCTGATTCTGATTCTGATTTTCAGAATTGGACTGAGAACCTGGCGGACGTCTTTGTTTATGTGAGGAGTAATTCTTTGCTAGACATTTTTGGCATGGAGCCAGAAAAGATCATCGTGCTGTACAGATCCTCCCTCACCTCTCCAACACCACAGTCCACAGACCCAGAGTCCAAAAAGTTAGCAGCCACAGAGTCCACAGAGCTAGCACCTGTAGCGTCCACAGAGCTAGCGCCCGTAGCGTCCACAGGGCCAGAGCTAGCGCCCATAGAGGCCACAGAGCCAGAGCTAGCGCCAGAGCCTAGAGAGCTCAGAGAGCCAGAGCTAGCGCCAGAGCCTTGAGAGCCCAGAGAACCCAGAGAACCAAAGCTTGTGCCAGAGCCTAGATGAGCTAGCGCCAGATTCTAGAGAGCCCAGAGAGCCACAGCCCAAGGACCCACAGTTTCAAGCCACTCCCTCCCACCCTCTTTTTGGGATGTCTGGGATCTATTCCTTGAAGGGGGGGGGGGGGAGGCGGCGGCCGCCCGATTATTTCCTGCCTCCATGTCGCCGTCTAGCCATCCGCCAGATCGGTTCATGCATCCAAGTTGTTGGTAGTTTGGCCGCCTGCCAGATCGGTTCCTGCCTCCATGTCGCCGGGAGTCTGGCCGTCCGCCAGACCATCTTATTTCGAGCCCCTCCCTCCTACCCACTTTTTGGGTTGTCTGGAATCCATCCCTTGAAGGAGGGACTCCGGACGGACCTCATCCACCCCCGGGGCCTTGCCACTGAGGAGCTTTTTGACCACCATGGCAACCTCAGTCCCAGAAATGAGTGACCCCACATCCGAGCTCCCTGACTCTGCTTCCTCATTGGAAGGCGTGTCGGTGGGATTGAGGAGGTCCTCGAAGTATTCCTCCCACTAACTCACAACGTCCCCCACCGAACTACTCCCAAGCCTGAGTTTTTGCCTCAGTAATCGCCGTGGCTGCGTTCCGTTTTGCCTGTTGGTTACCATCAGCTGCTTCCAGAGTCCCACTGGCCAAAAAGGCCGGATAGGACTCCTTCTTCAGCTTGATGCCTTCTCTCACAGCTGGTGTCCACCAGCGGGTTCGGGGGTTGCCATCACGACAGGCACCAACTACCTTAATGCCATAGCTCTGGTCAGCCGCCTCTGCAAACAAGGTATAGAACATGGTCCATTCGGACTGAATGTCCCCCACCTTCCCCGGGACATGGTTGAAGTTCTGCCAGAGGTGGGAGTTAAAGCTCCTTCTGACAGGGGATTCCATCAGATGTTCCCAGCAAACCCTCACAATATGTTTGGGCCCGCCAGGTCTGACTGGCTTTCTCCCCCACCAGCGTAGCCAACTCAACACCAGGTGGTGATCAGTTGACAGCTGCACCCCTCTCTTCCCCCGAGTATCCGGCCGCAAGTCCGACGATACAACCACAAAGTCGATCATCGAACTCCGGCCTAGGGTGTCTTGGTTCCAAGTGCACATATGGACACCCTTATGCCTGAACATGGTGTTCGTTATGGACAGTCCACGACGAGCACAGGAGTCCTACAAAAGAACACCACTCTGATACAGATTGGGGGGCTATTCCTCCCTATCACCCCCTTCCAGGTCTCACCGTCATTGCCCACGTGAGCATTGAAGTCCCACAGCAGGACGAGGGAGTCTCCTGCAGGAGCACTGTCCAGTGCCTCCTCAAGGGACTCCAGAAAGGGTGGGTACTCTGAACTGCTATTCGGTGAATAAGCGCAAAAAAACAGTCAGGACCCGTCCCCCCGCCTTAACACCGGATTAATCTCCAATGTACAGGCGCACAGCCGGGGGGCAATAAGTACGCCCACAGCTGCTCTGCGCCTCTCACCAAGGGCAACTCCAGAGTGGAAGACAGTCCAACCCTCACAAGGAGACTGGTTCCAGAGCCAAAGCCATGCAACAACATGAGTCCAACTATATCTAGCCAAAACCACTAAGCCTCGCCCACCAGCTCAGGCTCCTTCCCTAACAGAGAGGTGATGTTCCACATCCCAAGAGCCAGCTTCAGTAGTTGAGGATCCGACTGCCAAGGTCTCCGCCTTCGGCTGCTACCCAGCTCGCATTACACCCCTTGGCCCGTTGGAAGGGGGGACTCACGTCGAAATTTCGGGCTATGCCCGACCAAGCCCTATGGGAACGCTCGGCCACCAGGCACATGCTGCCGGGCCCCGCCAATTGGCCACTGGCCCCGGTGACCCGCGTCCGGGCAAAGGAAGACGTCATCCAAATTTGTGTATTGTCATAGAGGGTCTTGTGAGCTGTTCTTTGTCTGGTCCCTCATCTGGGATCTGTTTGCCTTGGGTGACCCTACCAGAGGCTTAAAGCCCCGAGCAACACAGCTCGGACAAATTGGGGCACGCAAACCCCCCCACCACGATAAGGTGACATCTCATTGGGGAGTATGTTGTTCATTTATGTTAATCAAAGTTAATGTGGTTTCATGTAATGAAACATTAAATATTTGATGTTGTTCAGGTGATGTAGAGTAAAGAGTGACAAAGTATTAAAAGTAGTCATATTCATTGCATAACAAAATGGTTACAATGTAATGTATTCTAGAGTTTGTGTAGGACATTGTTTTTTAACCAATATTTTAATGTTGTGGTTTGGGTCCAGTTTATTTGAACTATTCAGATTATGTAAATGACAAAATGAGTAAAGTGGGGAACACCCTGGGCCACAGCTCAAATGTGCAATTTATTTGATAAGATGCATCTTTACGGTGGTTAGGGATGGGAATTGATAAGATTTTGACGATTCCAATTCCATTTTCGATTCTGCTTAACGATCGGTTCCCTTATCGATTCTCATTTGGAGAAAAAGGACAACAAACCGGTCAATTAGCATTAAATTTGTTTAGTTTAGAAGTAACACGAGTCATGACCTTACAAACCCAACAACGGTGAGGTCCACATTCGTCTGTCATGGCCTGGGTAATTTAACTCAAGTTGCAAGTGTCCCTGTTGTCGTCTTTTTTAGGGATGTGTAACCAAACTTTTTAGCATTTGTACCGCTTGGGCGCCATGTTTACTGTTGGCTGCACTGGACTCGCCACGCAACGTTGCGTGGTGACGTCATTCGCGCCCACTGGAATCGATAAGGGAATCGTTTGCAAAATTGCCAAACGATTCCAAGGAATTGAAACACTGGGAACCTGTTCTCAACAAGAACCGGTTTTCGATTCCCATCCCTAATGGTGGTACACACACACAACAAGTGGTTCTTAAACCCCTTAGAGAAAGAAAAAAAAGCAATGGGGTTTAATGAGAGGTGAATTTGTTCATGTGGAGAAAAAAGAAACATGAGATAACCCTTTCTGTGTCATGATGTGTTTCGGGGAGGACCCAGATGCAGACACGACGGGAGGCAAAATAAAGTTAAAGGGTTTATTTGACAAGGGAATAAACCAAAAGCGCAGCAAAGCTGGAATATAAAATCTAAACTGGACATGAAACTAGAAAACAACAAAACACTACCAAAAGGACAGACGAGGAAGGCGGACTAGAAATAACAGACTAGGGGGACAAAACCAGACCAGGACACATGACAAGACTAAAGACCAAAGTATCGAAGACCAAAGTAGTGAAGGAAATGAAGAGGATCCAGCAAGGAGTGGTTGGACTAGACAGACATATATACTGGGGAGGTGATTACTGGAGTAGGAACTGGTAGTTGATTGGGAACAGGTTGCAGGTGAGTGAATGAGAGCAGAGGGCAGGAGAGAGACTGAAGAGAGAGAGAGAGATGGCAGAACACAGGGGGCGAGAGAGAGCAAAGGGAATACACAAGGAGAAAATAATACAGAACTTAAAGTGCTTATGAAACGAATTTTAATTGTTGGAATTTCACAGTTTTTGCTGCTGATTCTAAAGGTTCCAAGCCTTGCGATTAAAATGAGATATTGTCTGGATAATAATTTATCCGGGAAGTCATGTTAAAACGGGCTCAAAAGGAGCCACATTTTGTCTTTTTGTGCGAATTCGTTTTTTAATGTGTGACGTCATAGGGTTGACACAGAAGTTCTCGTAGTCTAACTGTAATGGTGGCGTCTATGGCTAAGACATCAAAGCACGGCAGAAAATATTGTGTTGCTGGAGGAACAAATGGTGTTAGTTGCAAAAAAAGCAGCTTCACTGAAGGCATCTCTGCACATGTTTCCCAAACCAAAAACTACTGGAACTGAGGCTGACAAGGAGAAGGCAAAGACGAGAGCACGGTGGATACAGTTTGTACGGAGGCATCGTCGTGATTTTGAAGTGTCCTCAACATCCGTGTTGTGCTCCTTACATTTCCATCACAACTGTTTCACTAAAAATGTGGAGATCGCGGGAATGGTTGGGAATAGGAGACGTCTTTTAGCTGAAGCTGTTCCAACTATTGACATCGCTGGACCTGGTGTGCCGACGGAGACTGTCCCTGCTCGAACTACTGCTCGGGCGCGAAGACAGGTGAGTCTGAAATTTCCAGATCGGACATTACTGGACTTGTTTTTTTTATGTATAATAATGTTCGCTTACTGTTCGCTTCTGAGAGGCAAGTGTCGACCACTGCTATTGGCTGAGAGCACGGTGGATCGTATCACTGCGTGCTGCTGCCTGCCGATAGCTGCACCTGAATTGCTGCTCGGAAGCAGGGGACTGCTCGCTTTGCTCTTCGGTCTGCACACATATCCAGCTAGAATTGCTGTCTGGTCTCTCCGGTGATTGCGCCAGCTACGACATCCGAGGCTCCGTGGATCAGTCCTACCGATGGCTGCTGCAGGTCGTGCCGAGGCCGGGTGCCCATCTCCCTGTCGCCGACCCGTGAGGATCCGCACTGGGGCCGCGCACTGGAGGATCTCCGACCCGTTAATCCACGCCATTGTTTATTAAGCTTACATTAAAACCATGTTATTATCACATACGTTTTTTTTAAGTGGCTGGATTTCAAAGTGCCCCTTCGTTAGGTTTCAACGTGTCAAAGACAGCGCAGCAGAATGCCATATCTGCGAAACCGGCATGTTCAAATCTTTTCCAGTTTACCACAGCAAACATACACTATTGTGTCATTTGATTGATAGCATCTTAATAATAATCAGCGTGTAGTAGGAGCGATGGCTGTTTTGTGCCGCCGATCCTGTGCCGAAAATGGTAACTTTCTTTCATTTCCATTACCTATACGGGAGGTGCAGAGAGCCTCTACAATATAGATATTAAATCAATTTGTGTGGCTTAAATTCAACGAAAGTTTTTCCACATAATGTTAGAGGTGTGTTCTTTCGACCTGCTGATGTTTGTATCAGAATTTAGGTTCCTTTATGAGATATAGGTCCATCAAATGTATGTTGTTTTCGCAGCCAGCCATACTAGCAAATAAGGGAGTCAACCCTATGACGTCACGGTCACGTGGCCAATTTCGCACCAAATGCCATATAATTCACACTTTTAAATGGCCGTTTTAACAAGTTATGCCCGGAAAATTTAGTTCAAGTTCGATTGATGGTTTTAGAAAAAGACAAAAATTTCATTTGAATGATAGATGAACATTCGTTTCAGTTCATCTTTAATAAACAGAACTAGAATGAAACAAAGACTAAATCTAAATACAGAAAACACAAAGTACTGAATCAAGACACCAATAACTAAGTACAAGAACACAACTTAAAATCCAGATCCTGACATTCTGATGAAATCACGATGACCTTTATTTTACTAAAACTCAACTTAAATCCCTTTTTATTAGATACATGTCCTATTAATATAGGAGGAGTTGTGTGTTATGGGAACTTACCTAATATAAAGCACTTAAAGGTGACTTGGAATGAGTCTTGACACCAAAGTTGATATTGTGGACTAAATAATAATGCAAAAATGGACTTGAAAAGGCTGAAAAAAAATATTGTTCTGTGTTGATCTCACAAGTAATCGTGGCTGAGAACAGAGTTCTAATGCAGAATTGGCTTTTTTTTAAATTACATCAATTTTGTATGAGTTATTAAGGTTAACAGTGAATATACATGTGTGATCTGCACAAATTAATTACAGCAAAATTCCACGAGCACATAGAGTGAATAACAGTGAATCATAAACTTCTCCCTGTGCATGCTGTGATGTGAATTATTTACTGGGAGTCCTTTTGCGAACAGTTAGCCGTGTAAAAATCCCTGTTTTGATCTGCGGTAGATTGAGTCCATAAACTAGAGGGTTAATGATGGGGGGAATGATTAAAAACTCCAGAGACAAAAAAACAATGAAAACTGCATCAATTTTATCAGCTTCAAGACGACTCAGTGAAAGCTCGCAGAACACAGACAAAGAAAAGTTAACAAATGTCACCAAGTGGGGCAGGCAGGTTCGCAATGACTTTCCTCTGAACTCAGACGAGCTTTTTCTGCAGATGTGCAGGATACGCAGGTAGGTGTACAAGACAAAAAACAAAGGGACAAAGACAGTTGTTGTTGCAGCAACCCAACTTGCTATGTTGTTCACACTCGTATCCACACAGGAGAGCTGAATCACCGGCCAGCTAGTACAGAAAAGTCTGTTCAGTTTATTCCCACATAAAGGTAAGCTAACAATGATTGAAAGACAATATCCGCATAAAATAACAGGATAGAGCTCTGCAAATATTATCAAACACATCACCATCTTAAAAGTCATTTTACTGTGATAGTGTAAAGGCTGGCAAATAGCTACAAATCTATCATAGGCCATGATGCAGAGAATAGTCATTTCACATGCTGCATACACGTAAATAACAAACATCTGAGTGAAGCAAGATGGACGTGATATTAAATGAGTGTCAGACAGAATGTCCATTAGAAGCCTGGGGAAGAGGCCGGCTGAGCCGGACAGAGAATTAAAAGACAGGCAGCAGATGAAAACATACATGGGCTGATGCAGGGACTTCTCCAGGCAGACTGTCAGAATAATCACAACATTAAAACAGATTATAGTCACGTAAATAAGCAGGCACAGACCAAAGAAAAGATACCGGAGGAGTCCAAAGTCTGTAAATAGTGTTAACTGAAAATAATAAGAGTTCAGGCTGCTGTTATTCTCCATTTCAGCACAAAAGCAGAGCTGGAAGAACAGAAGTGAGAGAGGTGGAGGATTAAGAAGGTGAGAGAAACAAGTTAAATGAGGACAAAATTGTAAATAGGTGATAAAAATTCTGTGACATCAGGGTATCCATTTAAGGTGCAAACGCTCCACATTTCAAACAGACACATCTGACAGTATTTAGAATACCGTAGTAATATTAAATAATTATAGAAGACACATTCAAAAAGGACACTTGGGTGGAGGAAAGCTGCAGGTGATAAATGAACAAACAACCTCACATTTCTCATTGAGAGAGTTTCTGTGTAATAAACAAGTTTCTGTGTAATAAACAATCTCTCAGTCTAATGAATGAAGACAAAATTAATTTGGATTTTAAGGCTGGCAAATGACAAAGTTGCAATATCCAGTAGTTACATATATTAAATTAAACAACTTTTAAAAAACAGCACATGTATCAGCCAAGAAAACACACAAAATCTCTGGTCTGTCACAGTAATAAAGACATAAACACATGCTGGCATCAGGCTCTGCATCAGTGTATCTACAGTGAGCTCCTGGAGAAATGCACAGCCCTCTCCCCTTATTATCTAACTTTAAACCTGTTCTGCTGTTCCACTGAGAACGGTCACATGAGCCAGAAGAGTCTAAAGCAATATGTGCTCTAATTATCACCAGTATCTGACAGCAGTTTGTTATTCTGTAATCTGGTGTCATGCATTAGTATCACATTACTAACAAATCTGAATGTGGTACAGATATGCAGTTTTTCAGTCTCTGTTTCTGATTCACTGTGTTGTCTGAGAACAGACAAAAAAAACGTAAATAAGATGCTTCTGAAGGATTTCAGCTGCATTAAAATACAATGTATGAAAGTGGAGAAAGTAGGAGAGAAGCAGATACCCACTGTTCTGTGGCATTTTTATCAATAGCCTAATTATACATATTTCAACAAATATTGTGTCTATACATGAAGCTAGTTCATAATGTGAATTTTTCTCTTTTGAATAGTTATTTTTGCTAAAGTATTTCTTATCTGATCACTCGATTAATTGATAGAATAATTAATAGAACGCTCAGTTATCTACATAATCATTTGCTGTAGTCCTAGTTGCTGCATTTGGGAAGTATACTGCAAAGAGCTACCCAAAGATATTGGATAATGAATGTAGTAGAGTTGGACTGTAGGTGTGGAGACTGTAGCTAACACCCTGAACCATGCATGAGCTTAAATTTACGCTATTGTGGCGTAATCACTATTAAATTCAAAATATATTACATTACAACCTTGTTTGATGGAATGAAATTATAAATAACATGAATCAGTCTCACAATGCTACTCAGTAGTTCTCTCTTTAATTGACCCAGTTAAAATAAATACAGAATATTTATTGAAATATTAACCAAACATAGCATTGGCCAAAGCATGAATCTTAGATTACAAGCAGATAATCTGAGAGAAATATTTAACCTTCTGAGTATGAGTATGGAGGTGACTCATAGGCAAGAAACTGGGAAAGATCACAAAGCTGAACCAATTTAAGGGCTCTAATTCTAGGCTACATGTAGCTTAAAGGTGAGCAACTTGGAAGTTGATCAACGAGTACCAATCTCAAAAGACCAACCATAATACCCTCAAAGGATAGAAAGCAATGGATCCTACTTTAAAGGACAAGACCGTTTTTTTGACATTGGGCCCTTGATTTCACATTATAACATAATGTTCTACTCACCCCTGCTTGTTGTTGGTAATTTGGAGCTGTTCCGAAGATATTCGAGAGGCGTCTGGCTGCTCTCTTGAGATATTCGGCCATGAAATGGTTTCCTATGGGCAACGTTATACAGGCACAAACTATGCTGTTTATAATTTATTAATTACTGTACACTAGCACTAATAACGTGGAGGTGCGTCGCTTCCTTAAAAAAATCCGGGTTACTGTAATTTTGAATTTTTGTCGTAAAGTCTGTGTGTGTTTGTCTGTGGGCTGTCTGTGGTAGTAGCACGATGATGACGTCAGTAACACCCACTTTACGACAAAAATTCAAAATTACAGTAACCTGGATTTTTTTAAGGAAGCGACGCACCTCCCCGTTATCAGTGCTAGTGTACAGTAATTAATAAATTATAAACAGCATAGTTTGTGCCTGTATAACGTTGCCCATAGGAAACCGTTTCATGGCCGAATATCTCAAGAGAGCAGCCAGACGCCTCTCGAATATCTTCGGAACAGCTCCAAATTACCAACAACAAGCAGGGGTGTTATAATGTGAAATCAAGGGCCCAATGTCAAAAAAACGGTCTTGTCCTTTAAGTTTTAGCAAAACACACATTCCCAGCAAATATAAATGTTTTTAATGCTACAACTTAAATGAGATAAAAAAAAAGTTAAATAAATATGCAGTCATCCAGTCATCACAGCATAAATTCTCCTCTAAATCTCCTCTTGTGATGAATGTCGGATTCACTGCTGTATTGGAAAACAAATTTCCAGAGAAGACAAAGATAAGTCCTGTGTGTCCCTGCCTTTCTCTGGCTAGCACTAATTCACATCAATGTGCTGGTTAGGATATTTTTTGTACCGATGCTCACTGCCTGATGTAAAGCAGCAAAAAAATAAAACACATGATGATGTACATGTGCTACTGTTTCTGTTTATAACTGATCATTTATCCTTTACTTAAAAGCAGCCGCTGTATTTGGGCAGGATTGGCAGAGCCCCGCCTTCCACACCCCAACCTTTCTTTTATATATAAAATATAGATAATTATAAATTATAAATAAAATATTTATTTCAACTTCAATCACAGTGGGAATCGTATTACAACAGATTGTGGCTTGTGACGGACTTTGCGAGTGGAATCTGTTTTTATTTTCGCTGAAGTATAGCCTACCTCCAGTGTGGCTGCTTAACGTTAGATCTATGGCCACTGGCCAGGGCAGATGCCTGGTCTGCTCTCAGCTAAGCCCGGCCCCGCCGAACTCTCGAGCACATTCTACCAATCAGAATCACTGTAGGCCCCTACGTAGCATAATATCATGAAACATTTAGCGTGCCTGTGTAGATGTTATTGGGGCAGGTGTATGATCTGCCCTGGACATGGAAAGGACTCAAAGGGTTTAAGAAATATTACTCCGCCCATCTAGCCAGTGGGAACTTCAGTGCCGCCAAATTCCCCTACAAACTTGTTGGATAAAACGGATAACTATGTCGGATTTGATGCAGGATATTGGCCCTCATTTATCAAGCCGTCGTAGAAAGCATCGTAGATATGAGCGGAGAACTCGTCGTACGCAGAGGCTCAAATGAGATTCACAGAACATGCGTACCACACCAATCCCATCGTAAGACTGAGCGGTTGTTGATAAATCCGGTGGCCGAAATCCATCGTAATTATCCTAATCACGCCTTCTACAAAAGGGGGCTGAGAGGCCGCACCTCTAGAATATGCGACATGGATAGACGAAAGGCGGCAAAGAAACGCAACTACAACGAGGCCGAACTTGACACTCTCACAGCCCAGGTGGAGAAACACCGCCTGGTGCTGTTTGGAAGTATGAAAGCTGGCATAAAGAGCACCCAAAAAACGCGCACTTGGAAGGAGATCGCCGCGGCTGTCAACAGCGTTGGCGATGTAAATCGCAGACCGGACGAGGTATGTATTTTCCCCTACTGTGATGGTCAATAAAATGTGATAAACTCCAGATTAAATGAAATCTAAAATTGAACGATGTTCTTACTTTTTCTCCAATAAGATCAGGAAGAAGTGGTCCGATATGAAATTGGCCACAAAAAAGAAGGTCGCAGCTCTCCGACGCAGCATGTCACAAACAGGGGGGGGGGGGCTCCGATCCAGGTTTGGATTTGAGTGCCTTGGAGGAGAGGGTGGCTGGCCTGATCGGAGCTACGTCCTCATCGGGCGTGCCAGGGGGACTTGACACTGATGCGCCCATAGAGCTCGAGAATGGTAAGAATGACTGCACACCCAAGACGTTTAAATAAAACAGTTGCTTCAATTTTCAACACAAATGAGGTTCCTAATCAAACTAATATTTTTCATTCACAGATGAATCCGAAGTGGCATCCGGGCAACCTGACCCGCGCGACGAATACGCGGCCCGTCAACATCCGAAGCCTCTGCCTCTGCCCCCCGGTCTGCAGCGTCACACCGGCCAGCCGTGTTGACCACAGAGGTCCTAGAAAGACAAACAGAGATCGTGAAGTGGATGATGGCTTTAACACACACCATGCAATCTATCGACAGTACATTGAAAGACATAAATGAAACACTGAAGTCACAGAATAAATGCTGAAAGAAATCGTCGTTCTCCTTTCTTTTTTCCTTGAATAACAGAATGCTTACCAAAAGTCAGAATCGCTGAATAAGTTCCTCTCTCCTCCTGAGCGCTCTTGGCTGTGCAGGCTGGTGGTAGGGATCTCTGGGTACGGGGTCCTCTGGATGTACATCTGGAAATGGCACTCCCTTTTTTTGGGCAATGTTATGGAGAACCCCGCATGCAATAATAATATTGCATACCTTTTTGGGCGTATATAGAAGGATTCCCCCCGCAGCCGAGAGACAGATCCACCTGCCCTTTAGGAGCCCTATACACCTCTCCACAGTGCCACGCGTGCGCGTATGCGCAGTGTTAAAGCGCCTCTCCTGTTCGGTGTGAGGGTGCGCGGTTGAATAATGAGCCATCACTCTTCCAATTACGGAGTTGTACTTGTTTAATTTTTTAATTTATTTAATTTGCGTTTATGTTTATATTTATGTTGAAGTCAAATAAAACATGGGCCTTCTTTGAAGTGGTAAGTCTGTAATTTTAACCTAGGGATTTGTTGCGACTCATGAGGCACGCACTAGTGACGCTGCTGTTTATGTATGCTATTGCAGTCACCGCAAGTCAAAATGGAAAAGTGCGTACACGGCCTCAGACCTGTCGTGGCGATTTCATCTTTCCTGCGCTCACGATGGATTTGATAAATGCCAACCTTTGCGCAGAAAAGAACGTACGCACGACCTACGCATGTTTTTCGTCTTACGCAAGTTTGATAAATGAGGGCCATTGGCTGTTTAATCCGGATTCACGTTTGTGGTAGGTAAAGATTTTACTTTATAGTTGCTATCTTACAAAGTTTAAGTGATTGTGAACGAAGTCTTTGCAAAATGGGAAACTGGGAGTGATTTAATGAAATATCTTAGCTTGATGAGCAAAGCAATGTTGAGACAGTAAACAATGTGTTGACAGCTTCGTACATGTACAGTAGGTTACTTGTCTGCTAGCTTTGGTTGGAGCACTGTCGGTGTGTGTGACATGAAGCATTTTTCGGAAAAGGCAAAAAAACACGAGTCCAACAAGGCGCATCTGAATTGTGCCATGAAATTAGCCATGCTAGGTAATGCTTTGTGACAAGTTTCCCTCTAATTGAAACGTAGGCAGTATTAATTCCTTTCACAAACTTTCTCTTCGCTCATTTTCACGTGGCTTTTGTGTTTGTTGTATGGCAGACTTTTATGCGAGTGTGCAAAATTAGAAGTAAATTCAGGAAACAGTAGAAAGTTGAACTTTTACAGACTTATCCTTCTGCATAGTGTGTCTTTAATTATTAATGTGTATCACCTGTCTAAAAAATCCAAAAATCACAGTTTTGATCTGAGGCAGTTTGAGTCCATATACTAAAGGGTTCAAGATAGGAGGAATGATCAGAAACTCCAGAAACAAAAAAACTATAATAAAGGGGTTCATTTCATCATCTTTCAAACGATTTAGTAAAAGCTCGCCAGTAAATGACAAAGAATAGTTCACAAATGTCACAATGTGGGGCAAGCAAGTTTTCAGAGCCTTTACCCTGAATTCAGATGAGTTTCTCTGTGAGACCAGCAGGATACGCAGGTAAGTGTACAAGATAAAGAACAAGGGGATAAAAATGGTTATTACAATAGCTATCAGACCTGTTATACTGTTCACACTCGTATCCACACAGGAGAGCTGAACCACAGTAGCCTGGCGACGCCATCCTACGTACTTCCGCCCAAAGATTTTGGCTCCGCACATAGTCTGGCCAAATCCCCCTACCTCGGTTCGCTCAGTGTTTTGCCAATCAGCAAACAGTTGCGAGTGGTGACGCAGAACTCACGCGCGGAGTCCATTGTAGTCCATATAATTGTAGTTCAAATGCAGCGGAAATAAACATGGCGACGGAAGAACGCTAGAAGCTATCCATGAAGTTGTCTCAACTCTGGAGATCATTACACAATTAAAACGAGAGCAAGAGGAATGCCTCTTCAATTTTGTTAGTGGCAAGGATGTCGTAGCTCTCCTTCCAACTGGCTTTGGGAAAAGTTTGATTTATCAAATGGTACCGGTATAATGAAAGCGGATGTGGGAAGCGTGATTCGCGAGCTAGAGCCTCGCGAGAGTAAGCATGAACCTCGGCGCATAACCAACGTCATTTCTAAACATTATGATTGGTTAAGGGAACTCCGTTACTCCAATGAATTTAAGTTGCTGGGGAAGGTCCCGCCCTCCATGGAAACGGATTCCTCTTGGGTTTTCCCAGACTGTTTGACAGAGTCAACAGTCGGCTTTCGCCCAGGCTAGAACCACAGGCCAGTTTGTACAGAAAAGCCCGTTTAGTTTATTACCACACAAAGGCAACAAAATAGTGAGGGAAAGACAGAAGCTACATACACATGCAGGGTAGACTGCGGCAAAGGTGATAAGACGAAACACTACCTTAAAAGTCATTTTACTGTGATAGTGTAAAGGCTGGCAAATGGCTACAAATCTATCATAGGCAATGATGCTGAGAATAGTAATTTCACATGATGCATACATGTATAAAACAAATATCTGAATGAAACAAGATGAACGTGATATTAAATGAGTGTCAGACAGAATGTCCATTAGAAGCCTGGGGAAGAGGCCGGCTGAGCCGTACAGAGAATTAAAAGACAGGCAGCAGATGAAAACATACATGGGCTGATGCAGGGACTTCTCCAGGCAGACTGTCAGAATAAGGACAACATTAGCACAGTTTATGATCATGTACATGAGCAGACACAGACTAAAGAAAAGATATCTAATTGGGCCAATGTCTGCAAATAGTGCCAAGTGAAAATGAGAATTTAGGCTTTCGTTGTTTTTCATGTCTGCACCAGAGTGCAGCTGGAAGAGGTGGATCAGGGATGGATCCAGAGATTTAATGTTAATTCAGTGATTAATCTAAATAAACTAAGATATATGAATCAACAAACTGACATTTGCACTTTCTGAAATATGAAACAAACAAACAAATTAAGATTCAGTGATTGGTGAGGGAATAGAAAAGAGGTTCAGATACACCCTAAAACATGAAAAATCCACAAATGACGTTTACATTTTCATGGAAAAATAGAAATCAAGCTTTTTGGATATGAGTGTTAATTGTGCTTAAAAGAAAAGTTGTGAGAATAAGCTCATGTATCAACACAATAAACTGTGTATAAAATAATAGTCCTAATAAGCTAACAAGAGCATAGAAAAACAAAAAGCATCCATCAGTTTACGGAGCGTTACATCTGAGAAATGCAGCAGCAGCCTCCTCCGATCAGACAGTGTCAGCTGCTGAACTTTTAACCATGTTCTGATGTTGTCCTGAGGGCAGTCATATGCACTAATAGGGTCCAATGGGAGATAATATGCATCCTTACCTGATCAAATATGCTCTATCTTTAAGTGTAAGGTTTTACATATCCAGACAAAATAAGGAAAAACCATCTGGTCCTTACCGGCTCTTTGATAAGTGAACAGAGTGTCAGATGAACAACACATGACGAATTACACAGTGTCATTATTTACTGAACAAATACTAGGCCAAAATGCACCTTCAGGGCCACAGATATTTTAAGCACAGATTGTGTGCCATAGCTTATTGGTCTTACATCAGAATATGCACTAAATTCCCTTTTGTTGACATGGAAACGGGAGGAAACAGCAAGATGTTAACTTTGTTAACAACACCTCTTACATTTTTGTACAAAAACGTACAGAAACTCTGAAATTGTATTGAAGGACAGAGTATTTGAGAAAGCTCTGAGAGATACAGAGTTAAATTCCTCATACTCCATCACAGACAGTATTCCTGGTTTTTAATGAGACTCAATCGGACCTCTTTGTTGTTGGAAGAACTTTAAGAATAAAGGGGTTATCGTGAGTTTGCCCACACATAGAGGTCATCTTTCAGAAAAGTTGCTCACTGAACTATTTGTCAGGAAAGGGGAGTTCATTTACAAACAACAAAACTTCTGGAATAATGTCCTTTGGAAAAAAAGTGAGCTCAAAATGGAGTTGTTTGGACACGATACACAAAACACAGCATCTGTCAGTTGTCAAGCATGGCAGTGGAGGGCTGATGATTTGGGCTTGTTTTGCAGCCACAGGACCAGGGGCCTCATGTACAAAGGGTGCATATGCACAAAATAGTGGCATACGCACTTTTTCACGTCAACGATCGAATGTATCAAGAGCGAAAAGACCGTGGAAATGTGCGGTGCCTCACGCCAACTTCAGGGCTGGCGTACGCACTTTTCTACAGCTGTTGATTCTTTGGCGACACCTAAGGTGATGTTGGGAAACTGTTATAATAAATAAATGTGAAAACAATTAGTCCTCAGACAGTGATGTGCACATTTGAGATACATGAACAATTAATACTGATAAACAATTAACACACCCATGCGTCTGCAATTACAAGATATTTTATGCCATTTAGTACGTCTTTCAAAGTAATGTATTTTAGTTGGACATCGAATTCATGTGTCCAACACGTTTTCTGTGGATGGAACATGTCAGCCAGAAAATTTTGATGCAACTGGCTTTTACATTATTGTATTAATGCAAGCCGTAAGATTTCTAAATGATAATCAAGTCATTTTTTTATGCTCAGTAGATTGTATTCCCAAAAAAAAAAGAAAAGAAAAAAAAGATTAGCCTAAAATTATACTTGAAGATATAATTACTTTTAAACATTGGTGGTTTGGACAGTAATCAGACTTGTTTGTGCAGTTCAGTCCCTCAACTCGCAAAATGTCTGAATTTTGACTTTATCACGTCTTCAATGTGACACAACATCTTTTGTGGCTATTTCAGAAAATGCTCTGACACCTTGTTCCTTTATTTAGTTATTTTTGTGTCTAATAACATGAAAATACAGCTAAAATTCCATCTGTGGACATAATTATTTACATTTTTAAGGCCAGGCTGAACGCCTGCTTCTGCATTTATTGCTTTTTTACTCTTAACTTATCTTTGTCTTTGTAAGCTTGTGATTTTAAAGAGGTGTTTAATTTAATAAGTTTCTCTGTTCCTCACAAACAAAAATAACAGATTTGTCATTTTGTTGTGGTGATAGAACTTCTTAAGATATAAGATGACATAAAGTGACATTTCATTAATATCTTTCATTATATATTTCATTTTATATATTTCATTTTTATATATATATATATATATATATATTAATTTGATTTCTTTCCGACTGTCTTTGTCAATTACTGACATTTGTAATTTTCTTTTAAAGTCTTTTTCAGTACGTGTTGCAATATTAAGATTAAAATGAGCTGCAGTTATTATTCATCATAATAGAAAAGAGATGTGTGTAACTTCGCTTCATTCTAAGAACAATGAATGAGCCCAACTACCCGACAGATTTTAATTCACAAATGTTTGCCATTCATGGTTAAAGAAAACAAAAGAAAGCATATTTCACATTGGTTTTAACATCACACAATAAATACAGTCTGTAAAATGTTAAATATGTAAAATAGATGGTGTGTGTTAACTTGAAAATGCTTAAAAATGTCGTCATAGGCCTAAATGATCAAATTAACATGTCTCAGCCAACCAGCCTATTCTTTTCTCCTTATTGTTATGGCTTCCCTGTGGACTTTACAGAGACTTGTTTCACTCAACATTTGGACATTAATTTATGACAAGCGCCCTTATATATTATATCAATATTGCCTTTTATTTATACAATATTCACCACATCACAAAGAAAAGATTTATGCAATTAGTATCAGCAATGTAAAACAGGAATATTTTACACTTGTTTCATACTTACTTTTTATTTTGAGTGTGTGCTTCAGACTTAAAACCTTAAAACCAGACCCTGTTCAACAAAATCACAGTAAAAACACAGTAAATAAGGAACCCACAACTGGATTAACCTTCATGTTTTCTCTAAATGAGGAGCTAAAATAAAACAAAAGAAAGACATCATCAGAGCAGCTTGGGCTTGTGCTCATGTGTTCAATCTGTTAATGGAGCATTTTGTAATGTTGACATTTACAACCTTTAAATCAGTCATATTTTAGGTGTTTTAAAAGATTAATGTCAATGATATACGTATATCACTTACACTGGTATTTGCCATTATAATGAGTCACATTACTTATGTTAAGCCTCTTACAGTCATTTAAAGGCTCCAAAATGTCTGTGGACCATATTCGCAGATGCACATGTCAGTTAAATATGACAAAAATTAATCTATGTGTGAAACAAACAATGCTTTCTTTACAAGACAAATCAGATTGTGGTTTAAACTTGAGGAACAGGTTCTTTAGGTCCTCCTTATTAGATAACTCTCTGTAAAATTGTTCCAGTGATAATACATTAGATCTGTTTGGCTGGAAAGAACAGCCTCTTGAGGTGTTTAGAAATTTCTTTCATTTTCAGTCCATACATTATAGGATTAAAGAGAGGATGATACATTATTAATTGGAAAGTCATTATCAATCGCAGAGTTTTTGGAAAATCTGAGTCAAGATGAACTATTATGACATCAAATGCACACAAAATGGAAAAGTTGATTAAAACAACTAGGTGGGGTAAGCATGTCCGAGCAGCTTTTTTCCTCACCTCTCTACTGCTTCGATAGGTTATTATAAGTATCCTGGAGTAAGTGAAAAGTATGAAAAGCACAGGAAGAAGCGCAACATTTATCAAAATCACCATATCGTGTATGATTTGTGCTCTTGAGACAACACACTGTAACTTGTAAATAGCATTATTGCAAAACACTCCTTTGAAAATAAAGCTACAGAGTTTTTTATTTGCACTCAATCCAGCTGGCACTGCAACCTGAGAGGCAGGCAGAATCCAAGCTAAAATCAAGAGAATACTGACAGTAGTTTTTGACATAATAACTGAATATTTCAGAGGTTTACATATAGACACATACCTGTCGTAGGCCATGGCTGCCAACAGCAAAAATTCTGAACCGCCTATAGAGTAGTACATGTGAAACTGGAGAAGACAGGCTGAATATGATATAATCTGTTTTTCAGATAAAATGTCAATCAAAAGCTTTGGGTAAATAACAGTGCTCCATAGAACAGAATTCAATAACAAAGATGCAATAAAAATATACATAGGCTCATGGAGGTTTTGGTGAATCAAAATAAGATACACAATAACAGAATTACTACATAGTATTAGAATGTATATTGTGAGAATGATCAGAAAATAAAGAAGTCTGTATTTGTCTGCCTCCACATGCCCACCGAGAACAACATAGGTTGAATTTACTTCATCACCCATTTAGATTCCCGACAAAGCTGAAAGGAAGGAAGAGTATCTCAACAACAAACTTAAATATAAACTGTAGGTTATGTTCTGAGTCAGTTCTCTTCACTCTCTATGGATCTCATTAAATAATAACATGTATACAACTTCTCCAGACTCTGAGGACCTCAACTTGACGAATGTTTCAGCAAAGGCAGGGCAAATAAAAAATAAAAACAAAATCACAAAGCCTTTCAGTAGCTATAATTAATGATGTTGGAGTTTTGGTAGAAAGCTCGGCAATAATGTTACAAGAAAACCATTAGGCCTGAGTTATGACCCAGCTCAGGTAGCGGTAGAGAAAGTAAAACATTAAAGTTAAACATTTTTTAATTGAAGTTTGCAATAAAAGTGAATAGAAATATTAGCACCACAGGGAATGAGTAAACAAAAACAAAATCGAAAACAGAGGGTGCTACTCAAATCAATAAATAAGTACAACAAAAAGTCCCGAAAGTGGTTTTTAAAGCTGATCTTGTCTATCTTATTTAGAAATTGATCCCAGTTGACTACTCTGAGTAAAACATAAAAACACAATAAGTAGCACTAAAAACGACCCCAGCAACAAGTTACACTAAAGACTGAGTCAAAAGGGCATACTAGTATAGTAATATTCTAGTAATAGCAAGTAGTATCTTAAGCTACGAGTAGCTACTATGAACACATACAAGAGCCACAGAGACAGGCCGCTCACAGCTGCCCCAGATGACTGTTTAAATGTGAATTTAAGCAGTTGCAGTGAGAACTGCGTAAGCACGGTTCATCTCGATTGGGTCCCTGGACTGGAGCACGGGTCCAACGGATGTTATTCCTGAGATCTGTTTGAGCTATTCTCCCAGTTTGGGGGTCAATGGCCCAGAAGCTGGGATTACCACTGGCACCTTTGTTGCCTTCACTTACCACATCCTTCAACTTTCTTCTTTAGCCCTAAGTATTTTTCAAGCTTCAAGTGTTCCTTCTTCTTGATGTTCTTTTCACTTGGAACTGCTGCATTTATCACTACTGCCTTCTTCTGTAGTTTGTTGTCCACCACAATGTCTGGTTGGTTAGCCATCACTAATTTATCAGTCTGGATCAGGAAGTCCAACAGGAT
The DNA here is from genome assembly GCF_027942865.1 of Odontesthes bonariensis. Classification (NCBI taxonomy): domain Eukaryota; kingdom Metazoa; phylum Chordata; class Actinopteri; order Atheriniformes; family Atherinopsidae; genus Odontesthes; species Odontesthes bonariensis. The sequence continues at coordinate 30,753,169 of NC_134517.1, read as the reverse complement.
GTTAGCTTTGTCATTCCACCTACTTTGGAGGTATCTCGCACTTTGACTTTTGGACTTCCAAACCCAACTCGTTCCTGTATTCCCACCTCTTGGTTATTCCATATGGCTTTCCATTTTTTACTACCTATATTTTACACCCCACTACTATATGGTGGAATGTCTCTAAGACCTCTATGTACAGCCTGCACCTAGGATCCTGTCTAGTATGGTAGACCCTGTCCTCTGTTGTTTTTATGCACAGGGACTGTTCTTGACTTGCCAAGATTTGTGTCTCCATGCCGTTTTTCAGACCAGCCTTTTCTAGGCACTGATAGGATTCTCGTTATCTGCAACTTTTTCTATCTGTCATTATAACATAATGTTCAGAGGCTTATATGTCCATGATGGTTTATCCTCTGCCTCCTCCTTTCACTGGGTTTCAGCTGCCTGAGGCAGTCACTCAGTTCATTATTGAGGGCCATCTTCCTGATGTATTTATGGATCTCTGTTGTTTCATCCTGGATAGTGGCTCTGACGTTCACTAGCCCCTGGACTCGTGGCAGAGGCTGGAGATAACTAATGAACTGCTGGGATTTCTTTCAGACAAGCGGATTCTCCAAGCCTGGACTGAGAATCTGTCATGTATCTTGCAGGTGGCGAGGAGTGTACAGCGTGCCTTGGTTTTGGACATTTTCGGCATGGAACCAGAAAAGGTAACCATGCTGTGCACATCCTCCCTCACCTCTCCAACACCACAGCCCACAGATTCTTACTCCAGAAACCCAGCCGCCACAGAGTCCAGAGACCCAGAGGCCGTAGCGCCCGAGCTGGCCCCAGCCACAGAGGCCGTAGCGCCCGAGCCAGCCACAGAGCCTGACTTAGCCTCAGAGCCCGAGTCAGCCACAGAGGCCATAAAGCCCGAGCTGGCCCCCACAGAATCCATTGGGCCCCGGCCTGGGGACCCACAGTTTCGAGCCCCACCCTCCCACTTTTGGGATGTCTGGGATCCATCCCTTAAGGGGGGGGCTCGCCCTTCGCCGGATGTCTGGCCGCAAGCCGGACAGTCTCCGACTTCTTCGGCCACGTCGCAGGAAGTCTGGCCACCCGCAAGACCGCCTCCTGCCGCCACGTCGCAGGTAGTCTGGCCGCCCGCCGGACTGTCTCCGGCTTCTCCTCCTGCCATGTCGTCGGATGTCTGGCCGCCCGCCGGACGGTCTCCGGCTTCTCCTCCTGCCACGTCGTCGGATGTCCGGCCACCAGCCGGACGGTCTCCGACTCCTCCCACCATGTTGTCGGATGTCTGGCCGCCCGCCGGACGGTCTCCGGCTTCTCCTCCTGCCGCGTCGCCAGATGTCCGGCTGCCTGCTGGACGGTCTCCGGCTTCTCCTCCTGCCACGTCGTCGGATGTCCGGCCGCCCGCCGGATCGTCTCCGGCTTCTCCTCCTGCCACGTTGTCGGATGTCCGGCCGCCCGCCGGACGGACACCGCCTCCTGCCGCCACGTCGCAGGAAGTCTGGCCGCACGCCAGACTGCCGCCACGTTGCAGGAAGTCAGGCCGCCCGCAAGACCGCCACCTGCCGCTATGTCGCAGGAAGTCAGGCCGCCCGCAAGACCGCCTCCTGCCGCCACGTCGCAGGAAGTCTGGCCGCCCGTCAGACTGCCGCCACGTCACAGGAAGTCTGGCCGCCCGCCAGACCGCCTCCTGCCGCCAAATCGCAGGAAGTCTGGCCACCCGCCAGACTGCCGCCTCGTCGCAGGAAGTCTGACCGCCCGCCAGACCACCTCCTGCCACTTGAAGCCGGAACTCTGGCCACATGCCAGATCGGCCCTTGCAGTCACATCGCCGGAAGTCTGGCCGCCCGCCAGACCGCTTCTGGCTTCGAGCCCCTCCCTCCCGCCTAGTTTTTGGGTTGTCTGGGATCCATCCCTTGAGGGGGGGGGGGCTCTGTCACGCCCACCGGACTTTCCCCATGTTTTTAGTTTCATGTTTTATCATGTGTTAGTTTTTAAGTCTATGTTTAGTTAAGCTTTTCCATGTTTTAGTTTTGCCATTGTTTTTCCCTCACTCTCATCTTTAGTTCATTCCCCTCACCTGTCTGTTATTGTCACCAGCTGCACCCTGTCACTAATCACTCCCAGTCCTCTATTTAGTTTCCAGGTTTCCCCTTTCAGTTTGTCAGATCCTACTCCGTCATCCATGGTCCTTGTCACAGTAAGCCAAGCTAAGTAATTTAATGTCATGTCAAGTCAAGTTCAGTGTTTTTTCATAGTCATAGTATTGTTTTGTTTTCTCACGGTTTAGTTCATTTTCCGGCTCAGCCGTGTTTTGTGTTAAGCGTTTTTGTGAAAATAAATCAAGTTTGCTTTTTGAAAGTCCGAATCCGTGTCCTACCTCACCACCCCACCCCAACCTGACAATATTAGTTGCTTCTATCTCCTCGTTTGGCCAGGTTATTTTACTGGCAGGGTATCTGATAAATTGTGGGGCATAGGTTTTCATGGCTCTGACTTTGTTCTTCCCCATTCAACTGACTCCAAAGGACCAGCCCTTGTCTTTGCAGCTACTTTGTTGTGACTGACTTCCTTGTGCCCTCTTTAAGATTGTCATTTGCCTGTGGGACACAAAGGTATAACTAGCTGTCCTGAATATATACTATGTTGTCTTCTGGTCGTTCAACCCTTTTTGTTGTGATCATCTTGCCTCCAATTCCGATGTACCTTATTTTTACCTTGTACCTTATGTTACCTCGGTAACGTGTATCAATGAGTTGATGTCTTGATCAGCCCTGACATACAGCTTGATGTCATCCATGTAGAGAAGGTCTGTTGCAATCATATCAGCATAGAGTTTAATTGACTGATTAAACAGTCAGATTTCATTGCATGCTTAAATCAGAGGAGTAATACAAGAGATTTTCTCGCTGAACATTTCCAGAGAGCAGCTGAGCATAGCCAGTTATAGGAATTAAGTACAGGCGGACGAAAAAAAGAACTATAGATCATGAGCCATTCAACCAGTACAACATAATTGACCATTTTTATCCACAATGGGGAAGAGAGCGTATTCCATGCTAAACTCCACTGGATAATGGCACCAATTTTCTGTAGCCACTGAAACCACCTCCTGGTTTGTAGACCCATATAAGAGTAAGTTGGTTCTTAGTTGAGTTCATCTTTGACTGCTGTTGTAGTCTTTTCATTGACAGGATTTACAATGCCAAAAGCGCACCAGTGCTAGTATTCTTCCATGCAAGATTGCTCCACCCTGTTCTGGAAGAGGGGCTTCTGGTCATCTTCTTTATGTGTTGTTTTCTTCCTCTTGAAGGAACCAGTGACTACAGTGACACTTCCCTTGACTACAACCCATACATTGAAAGTGATTCTCATCATGCCATGACCTAAAATGAAATTAGAAAATCTGATGCCCGTTCACATAGATATTGCATAGATCTTTGCCAACTTTGCCAGTATCTAATTCCAGACCACCTCTTGAGCATAAGTGTCATACTCATTTTTGTAGTGAGACTCAAGGTGGTTATCCCAACCAGGAACAATTTTGCACTGGCCCCTTGAGTGTTTGATGGAATTCTGGTGGCACTATGTCACTCTTCATGCTCCATGGGCTCCATGGTTTTGGCTTGATGCAGGGATTAGGCCGAAGCTGGACACCAGGCCAGATATTTTTTTGGAGTACAGAGTTGCAAGATGTTGGTTATTTATTATTTTGGCTTTTGTGTGTTTTGTACATGTTTTTGGTGTTGCTCCAGTCACTGGAAGCATTTATTCAGTATGGCAGGGCTGTATTATCGAACATTGGTGCAAACTGCCAAATTGATGCACCCCCTGAGTTGGATTTCATACCACTAGAGATTCAACGGACCACCGTGGCTGTCGCCACCTCCTGCCTTCGGCCTAGGAGACAGAGGAGACACCGTGAACAAAAGTGGGGTAAGAGGAGCGGCGTGCGCGCTAGGCTACATGCTAACCCGCACCGACTGGCTCTTCCCAGTCATCATGGAGACCTGGCTGGATTCCAACACACCTCATGGTGTGGTCGAGTTAGCGGGACGATCTTTGTTTCGAGCAGACAGGACTGCAGCCTCTAGTAAAAGCAGAGGCAGAGGGCTCGCGCTTTACATCCACAACTCCTGGTGTACAGCCACACACATCATTGGAACGCACTGCACACCTGACCTGGAATATCTGGCTGTGAAATGCAGGTCATTCAAGACGGTGAGAGAGTTTTGCTCCATCCTGATCATAGCTGTTTACATTCCACAGCGGGCTAATGCTAAGCTAGCACTAGAGGAGCTCTACTGTCTGGTCAGCAGGCAGATGAACTCCAACCCAGAGGCAGTTGTGATTGTGGCGGGAGACTTCAATCACGTGGAACTCAAAGCAGTGCTTCCAAAATTCAAGAAGTTCATTCACTTTTCTACCAGAGACAATAACATATTAGATCACGTTTACTGCAACATCCCAGGAGCATACAAGGCTGCAGCAGCTCCTCACCTGGGCATGTCGGATCACATCTCTGTGGAGCTGACTCCAGCATATAAACCTCTGATCTGTAAGACAAAACCATCCACCAAAACAGTTCAGGTTTGGACTGAGGAGGCTTCTTCAGCACTACAGGACTGTTTTGAAATGACTGACTGGGAAGTTTTTAAAGACAGCTCAGACCTGGAGGCCTACACATCATCTGTCCTGGACTATCTGCAGTTCTGCACTGATGCTGTTCTACCCACAAAGACCATCAAGGTGTTTCCAAATCAGAAACCATGGTGTGACAGCACGGTGCGGTCTCTGCTCAAAGCTCGGGATGCAGCCTACAGGTCAGGTGACAGGATGGCCTACAGCAGGGCCCGGACAGAACTGAGGAGGGGCATCCAACAGGCCAAACGCAGGTACAGACAGCGCGTTGAGGAGTACTTTGCCGACAACAACCCACGGGAAATGTGGAGAGGCATCAGAACCATAACGGACTACAGGAACAGCAACCAGACGATAACGACCCCACCCTGCCTGACACCCTAAACAGTTTCTTTGCACGCTTCGACACACCTGGCAGCAGAGAGACTGTTCATCTGCCACCGCTTGAGGAGCAATCCCAGGCTCTTGTCCTGCAGCAACAGGTGTACTCCACCCTGAGGGGGACCAACACAAGAAAAGCTGCAGGAACAGATAAGGTGTCAGGTCGGGTTCTTAAGCTGTGTGCTCATCAGCTGGCTGGAGTTTTTATGGACATTTTCAACCTGTCCCTGCAGCTCGCTTCAGTTCCTGCTTGCCTCAAATCCTCCATCATTGTGCCTGTGCCAAAAAAATCTGCTATTACCAGCCTCAACGATTACCACGATTACAACGATTATTTATTCTCTTGTATATTATTTAGATATCTTTTTATATTTTTTGTGTATCCAAAGCCAAGAGCTCCTGCACTAAATTTCATTATACCTGCATAGTGACAATAAAGATTCTTGATTCTTGATTCATTCACAAAACCAGTGCTATCAAGTTAATACAGGGGACTGACATCAGTTCATCTGCCTTTGGAAAAAATTGCATGTAAATGTCTGCTGGTATGGTACTTGGGTGCCAAGGCTGGCTCTTGTGTGGCTCGTTGGAAAAGGCGCCAACAACCCCTTAACTATTGAGCAACTAAAAGGGAAGTTCATTCAATCTTTGTATATCATTTAGCAAATGATACCATTCATTATTTTGTAGTAAAAGGAAAGCCCAGCTGAGGCTGATGGAAGTGTCATTATAGGTTTACTTGGTCATAAATCAAAGTTTTCTTTCAATTAAAATGTTTACCTGTTCATGCCACTGATTGAAAGTTATAGGATGACCCATTATTCAAGTTCTTACAATTTAAGCAAAGAGAAATTTGCCTTGGAGAAAACCCAAACCGACACTGGGAGAATATTCAAAGTCCACACAGAAGAACTTCAGCAGAGATTCGACCCGGGAATCATCTTGCTGTGAGGCAGCAGTACTAATCCCCACAGCATCAAGCTCGACTGAGGGCAGCTGTAGTACAGTTAAAATATCATTTTAGACTTTATAGTGTTTTAAAGCTAGGCCTACATTGGCAGTTTAAGATTAATCTTTACCAAACAAGTCTCATATTACAGACTGCTTCTCTTTAAAAAAAAAAAAAAAAAAAGACCCCATGGACAGATTGTCAATACAGGGAATAATGACCTGTAATTATGTTTTAAGAATATGGAATCTCTCGTGGTCACGAGAGCAACCACATGTGAAGTGAAATATGGTTCTTGCTTAATTCTTACTTCTTAACCACAAGTAATGGTATTCCTTATACTAGATCAGGAGGTGAATGAAGTGTTTTATGACAGCATATGATCTCAAAGTGAAAAAAAATTTTGTTTCTTGGCCTTAAACTCAAAACCCTTTGCTGAAAATGTTTTATTTCAGGGCATGAATAAACAAATTTGAGGACTTGTTGAAACACCTTTAGGAATTTTTGTTATTTTATTGTAATTTTAACTTTAAGGTGTGGAGAGCAAACAACAATTTAGTTAACCTGAACACGTTAAGGCAAAAAAATGATGACATTACATCACTTCACAGCGGTACCTTCTGTGTCTGTTGTAATTTATAAACAAATTCAAAATTAAATAAATCTGCAGATTCACTTCAACCGACTGATCTTTCATGACATCAGTAATGTCAGCATTCCTTAGTATGTATCAGTCATATAAAAAAAATCATATATTAAACACCAGTGTAGGATCAAAGGAGTCACTTTTTTATCACTGTTACAAATTAAACAAGAAAATTATGGGTTAACAGTGTTGAAACATTTGTTCATTCTTCCTCTACAGAACAGCATCTTAAGGTGTTTTGAAATTTCTTTCATTTTCAGTCCATATAAAATTGGATTAAATAAGGGATGGTACAAAATAACTTGTAAAGTCATTATCAACTGTACAATCTTTGGAAAATCTGCTTCCAGTCCCACTACAATTACATCATATGTACATAAAATGGAAAAGTTTATGAGAATTATCAAGTGAGGTAAACAGGTCTGTTCAGCTTTTCTCTTGACTTCTTTACTGCTTCCATAGCATATCATAAGTATCCTGGTGTAAGTAAAAAGTATGAAAAACACAGGGACGAGTGCAACGTAGAGTAATATGATCATATCACGTATTACACGCACTCTTGAGATCACACACTGAAGTTTGTAAACTGTATTGTTGCAAAAGATTCCTTTTAAAATAAAGCTACAGAGTTTATCGTTGGCAATAAATCCTGTTGGAATAGCAAGTTGACAAGCAGGCACAATCCAAGCTAAAATCAACATAATAAACACAGTAGTTTTTGTCATGATAGTTGAATATTTCAAAGGTTTGCATATAGACACATACCTGTCATAGGCCATGGCTGCCAACAGTAAGAATTCTGATCCACCCAAAGAGTAAAATATGTGAAATTGAAACAGACAGGCTGGATATGATATGATCTGTTTTTCAGACAGGAGGTCAATTAGAAGCTTTGAGTAGATCGCAGTGCTGAAAAGAACCGAGTTCAGTAACAAAGCAGCAATGAAAATGTACATAGGTTCATGAAGATTTTGGTGAATCCAAATGAGGTACACAATTGTACAATTGGTTCAGATTATTAGAATAAACAGTACAAGCATAACAAAAAAGTAAACATATCTATATTTATCCACTTCCAAATATTCATCAAAAGTTAAATATGTAACATTTAAAGCATCACCCATAAAGATTGTCAAATAACTTTGTGAATACAAAAGGCAGATTACTTAAATGGTAAATGTGAGATATAACTGAGAACTTCAGCAAATAAACAAGTAAAGTAAACTGATGAGGCACTCGCATTTACCTGACATAAGTTGTATGTCTCGGGGAGTCCAAAATGAAATGTTTGGCTCTGCCGAACTCTTTTTATTAGCTTCCGTCACCCTCCAGGGACCTCGGTATCTTGTGGATTAAGATAATAAACTACACAGATCAGTTTGATGTTTGTTTTTGTTTGTTACCAGATTGCATCAACCTCCATAAAATGTGCCTGCCCACACATTGCCTGTACTGTTTTAGCAGTGAAAAAAAAAACGCAATTAAAGGACTTGCAAGCATCTTCATCTCCTTCCCTGGGCATAGAAGACTGTGACATCAAGGAGGAGTTCTATAGGATTGCAGGGTTTTTAAAAAAAAATTACAGTTACAATTACAATGTTAACATTCAGAGTAAGATACTCATTGCATCGTATTACAGGTTTCCCCAATGTCATTGGTGCAGTGGACTGCACACACATCAAAATAAAATCCCCCTCAGGTGGCCATGAGGGGGATTTTGTGAACAGGAAAAACTTCCACAGCATCAATGTACAGGTGAACATGACTTTTGATAAAGTTAATTAATGAACACTGTACATTGCCTGTGATGTGCATTAATTGGTTTAACATCTTATCATTTCAGATGGTCTGCAATGCTGACTATTTGATCAATAATGTTGTGGCAAAGTGGCCCGGCTCGGTCCACGACTCCCGAGTGTTTCGGAACTCAGAGATCTATCGGCGCCTATCACAAGGTGAGCCACAGAACCTCTATTGATAACCACTTTTAACATAATGGCTGTGTTAAGAATGTCACTACTAATGAGGTTGTGATGGTAACATTTTGTATTCACAGGTGAATTCCTGGGTGTATTGCTGGGTGACAGAGGGTATGCCTGCCAGCCTTTTCTGCTCACTCCATTTGCAGACCCTCTGGTGGCCCAACTGGCATACAACCATGCCCATGCCAGAACAAGGGCCCGGATAGAAATGACATTTGGCCTACTGAAGGCACGCTTTCAGTGTCTGACCCACCTGAGAGTCAGCCCAGACAGGGCATGTGATATCATTGTGGCCTGTGCTGTCCTCCACAATGTGGCCTGCCTGAGAAAGGAGAGGGCCCCCAGAGTGCCAGCTCTCATAGACTGGGACAATCCTGCCATCTTCCCGGATGACGACTGTGGTCGGCTGGTCAGAGACCAATATGTGTTAAATTATTTTAATTAATATTGCATGTTTATTTAAGTTGGGCCTGCAATGGCAGAGGAATTTTTGTTAGGTTTTTGTGCTGTATAGGCAAGGCAATTTTATTTGTATAGCCCATTTTTACAAACAGTTTGTCTCAAACTGCATGCTTTGATTCTGTGCTTTTTGTCTTGTAGAGCACTGTGTGACTTCAGTTTTGAAAGGAGCTGATGGTTTACTTGCTTTGATTCATCCTTGTTCAATAAAGGAACATCATGGTACTCTCTAATGTGTATTTATATTTATATGGTGATGTACTTTATGTGTAGTCTGTGGGAAACTAAATTATCTAGTGGTTCATCTAAAATCATCAGTTATCTAAAATTATTTCAATTAATGATCACAAATGTTTCAATAATGATAGTGGGTATAGTTAAATGTTTTAACAATATGTTCTAGGCAGTGGAATAAATATTGGTTTCCAAATGTGGCGACCGCTGACTGAGATAAGGAATGAGATTAAATAGATCCTGGAACTTAGCCTGGTCTGGAGCAGGCTAGCTTCACAGAATAAATCTCCATGGTAACTTACGTCTGAACATATCCCACTTCCCTTATCCTACTTTTGTGCAACCGGATCACGGATAAGTTGATCCAGGATAGCCAACATATTCCCGCTTAATCCCTTATCCTACTTTTGTGCAACGGGCCCCTGATTTTTACCTGTTGCCAGATAAGTTTGCACCAGGCAACATTATTGTCCAATCCTGTGTTACATTTTGATTTTGATTTTTTTTCTTCTTTTTTCTCCACTGTCTGCATATACATCAATGGTTGGTGCCAAAGTCTGGCAAGAAACAATTTTCCTTATATATGCAATTTAATCTTTTTTTTCTTTGATAATTATCTAATTTTTCTTGTGCAAGTGATGGTGAGTGTGTCCTTCACCAGTCCTCTTTGACCACCTAATCTAACAAGCTTTATTGATTCCTAAACCTTGAGTTAGTCAGAGAGGACTAGAATCGCCGACAGTGGAACACAAAGGGACAGGACAGAGGACAATAGACAGAAGACAGACAATAGCAGTTGTGTGTGTAAGGTGTACTGTGGTGCGTATAGATGAATGTGTGGAAGTTTGTGTTGTGGTCACACTGACTCATCTATTTTTGACAAATACTTTTAGGCCAATTTGCTAAGAACTTCCTTAGTCATGTCAGCAGTTAGTCTATGCTTTCTATGTGTGGATAAAACAACAATAAATATGTCAAGATAAAAATCAAGGGACCCAGTGCACTTGTATATATCCAATGAGAGTACAGAAGAATAGGAATAATATTATGTTACCACTGTCACTGTATGCTATAGCGTCACTAAAAGACAGAAATGCTTTATGTTGCCTATTATTGAAAAATTAAAGGTGGGGTAGGGGTTCTTCTTCTGGAGCATTTTTTTACATATCGCTTGAAATACTTTTCACACCCCCATTGCATCCAATTAATTAAAAGTTTTGACACAAATATGAAAAGTTTTAGTGGCCTCTAGAACGTACAATCTAGGAAAAACACTATCCAATCATACTGAACAGACCGTTAACAATGATTGGATTCTGATGCCGTCTATCAAACTGCAATCTGCTCCTCCCTCCCCCTCCTCCCCCCTGTGCGCGTACCCTGCTCCGTGAACGAATTACGCGTCCAGAAGCCTGGCAGGAAGCTAAACTAGAGCCAGCTTGGCTAGCACCTAGCATTATTAGACGTATAGTTATCATATACTAAATACTAAATACTAAATACGGCAACGATCGATGCTTGCTGTTAGAACAGCGCTCGTGCACCTTCGTGCTCGTGCACGTTCATGTACTGTAGAGGCGTGGCTTCGGGGGGAAAGTGAAGAAAAGGGTTGGGACTTTTGACCTGTGTATTTTCAAAATGCAGCTTCGCTGGACTCAAAATCCAGGATCTCCTACCCTACCTTTAAGTAAGCTTTCATGTGTTGTGCTGGCAAACCTTAAAGGGACACTATGTAATATATTAAGTCATTTATTAGCTCAAATCAACATATTCATTCATAAATTAGTCCTCATTGGTGTAAAATTATCTCTGTCAAAAATCTCAATTATCCTCCTGAGTGAAGAATCACTAGTCTGCATCTACATAGAGCGGGCAAGCTCTATGGAGGCTACCATGTCCTTCCGGTCTATGAAAAACGACGAAGTGCCGAGAGGGACATAAAGCACTTCGAATCGCGTTTTCCCCATTTTGACGTCATGTTTGCACGCAGGTAAAAACAGAGCCAGTCTACGCCATTAGACATTCTCTGGTATAAACCAGCCTGAACGGCCTGCACTTTTGTTCGCAATGGAAGACCATAGTTATGCCACGCCACAGGAGAAGGGATCCTCGTCGCCAAAAAAGCCAAAAAGAGAATTGAAATGGGAATGTGTGCTTCTTGAATCTTGACACATACCGCCTGCCGTAGTTCAACGCACATTTGAAAACGTGAGGCGCTAGAGAGCAAATTCATTCGACTTTGCAAAATAAAATTGCACCACTAGATGGGGGAAGAAATTACATAGTGTCCCTTTAAGCATGTATTTTTTAATTTCTAAACCTACCTACTGGTTTTACACTTAAATTGAACCCTTTGGGTTTTTTTCTCTAACCATACCGTAGCCACATATTTTTATTACCTAAACCTAACAATTTACCAGACACGACAAGATAGGAATGTTAGTGTTCTCTCGTATATGTTCGGTGAGGCTAGATTTTGGGTTCCTCTGAAGGACTCCAATGCTTATTTGAGCCGTGACAGTCAGCTTGATCATGACACGAGAAAAAAATATATTATGGTTTTAAAAAGAAATCAGACTTTTAAAATCTTTGTAAAAATGTTGGTCTGTTCAAAATCAACTGACAAAGTTGAACTATCACATCCAGATGATGCGGTTGGGGACTGAGTCGTTCTGCATTTATACGGAAACGAGCCTAGCTGCTCCACACATGCTTCAAATTTCCATCTTTTTTGGATCTTTTAGTAAAACTAGTAAACAGTAAATGGATATCAACACAACCAAATTTTTAACGAAATTACTCATCCACATATTTTTCTATTTATTTTGTCAGATGGCTTAACGTGTCAGAGACTAGGCAAGGCAAGGCAAGGCAATTTTATTTATAGAGCACAAATCATACACAATGCAATTCAAAGTGCTTCACAGCTATATAAAATCACAAGAAGGCATTAAAAAGAAATAATAAAATAATAAAAGATAAAAATAAAAAAATAGATAAAATCAGAGAAATAAAAAGCATGATTTAAATTAAATTAAAAGAAAGAAATAAGAACAATATAAAATCAGTAGTTAAAATGTGATTCATTTTTTAGCTTTATTCAAATGCAGCTGAAAATAGGTGTGTCTTCAACCTGGACTTAAATACACTGAGTGTTTCAGCTGATCTGAGGCTTTCTGGGAGTTTGTTCCAGACATGTGGAGCATAGAAGCTGAATGCAGCTTCTCCATGTCTGGTTCTGACTCTGGGAACTGATAGAAGACCGGATCCAGATGACCTGAGGGGTCTGGAAGGTTCATACTGGGTCAGGAGGTCACTGATGTATTCTGGTCCTAGACCATTCAGAGCTTTATAGACCAGCATCAGAACTTTAAAGTGTATCCTCTGATGGACAGGCAGCCGGTGTAAAGACCTCAGAGCTGGACTGATGTGGTCCACTTTTTTGGTCTTAGTGAGGACTCGAGCAGCAGAGTTCTGAATGAGCTGCAGTTGTCTAACTGACTTTTTAGGTAGACCTGTAAAGATGCTGTTACAGTAATCAAGCCTACTGAAGATGAATGCATAGACTAGTTTTTCCAGGTCCTGCGGACACATCAGATCCTTTAACCTTGATATATCCTTAAGGTGATAGTAGGCTGACTTTGTTACTGCCTTAATGTGTTTTTCCAAATTTAGGTCTGAGTCCATCACTACACCCAGATTTCTGGCCTGGTTGGTAGTTTCTATGTGTATAGATTGAAGTTCTGTGGTGACCTGTAATCGTTTCTCTTTGGCTCCAAAGAGAATTACCTCAGTTTTGTTTTTGTTTAGCTGGAGAAAATTGTGGCACATCCAGTCATTAATCTCTTCAATGCATTTACCAAGAGCCTGTACAGGGCCTCGGTCTCCTGGTGACATTGTAATATATATCTGCGTGTCATCTGCATAGCTATGGTAGTTTATTCTGTTGTTTTTTATAATCTGTGCCAGTGGGAGCATGTAGATGTTAAACAGTAGAGGTCCCAGGATGGAACCTTTGGGAACTCCACATGTGACTCTTGTGTGCTCAGATGTAAAGTTACCTATTGACACAAAGTACTTCCTGTTCTCCAAGTATGTTTTGAACCAGTTCAGTACGGTTCCGGAAAGACCCGCCCAGTTTTCCAGTCGTTTGAGTAATATATTGTGGTCAACTGTATCAAATGCAGCACTGAGATCTAGTAAAACTAAGACTGACATTTTTCCACCGTCTGTATTCAGACATATGTCGTTAAACACTTTGGTCAGAGCAGTCTCAGTGCTGTGGTTCTGTCTAAAACCTGACTGGATGACATAGCAGTTATTTTGTTTTAAAAAGTAATTAAGCTGTTGAAAAACCGCTTTTTCAATGATCTTACTTAAAAATGGGAGATTTGAGATAGGCCTGTAGTTGTTCATTTGTGTCTTGTCAAGATTGTCCTTTATCAGCAGAGGTTTGATTACAGCTGTTTTCAGTGGCTCTGGAAACACACCCGACGTTAAAGACAAGTTCACAATCAGTAATAGGTCTGACTCCAAAATCTTTGAGACCCTTTTGAAAAAAGCTGGTCCATCCTGCTGCTACAGACAGGGTTCCATTGGGCACTCTGTTCAATGTCCTTAAAACAATACTAATGTTAATTTTAAAGAAAAGGTCAACTCACCGGGTGGTTCGTGGATGTTCCTGTGTGTCCCAAAAAAAATTGCGTTGCGAAATAAAAGTTATTTCTTGCTTTATTTAGCATTTTGTAATCCAATTGTATTCCGTTTGGAAGACTTTTCACTTTCACTTTCACTGTCAGATCACTGCGCCAGGGCTAGAGCCTCAGACTCAAATATAGAGCGGATGTTTACGTGCGTCGTGATTTAGCATGAAAAATAGTTCCTGAACAGCAAAGAACACGGATTACACGGATGGAAAACCATAAAATGCGCCGACATTTTTTTTTTAATACCACTAACCACCTGGTGAGTTGACCTTTTCTTTAAAATTAACATTATTATTGTTTTAAGGACATTGAACAGAGTGCCCAATGGAACCCTGTCTGTAGCAGCAGGATGGACCAGCGAAAACAGCCAAAATGGATAGAAATGAGCTATTGTTGTGAAAATGGTCTCCTCATTTCTTATTCTTGATAAACAAGCTGGAACTGGGACTCAAGGTCTTAAATAGTGAACTGTTCCTTTAAAGTCTTGACACCGAAGTTGATATTGAAGCCTAAAATTCTCATGCTAATGCAAAAATGGACTTGGAAAGACTGAAAAACAATCTAGTTCTGTGTTGATCTCACAAGTAAAGAGTTCTTATGCAGAATGGGCTTTATTTTAAATGAAAGTGAATTTGCATGAGTTATTAAGGTTAACAGTGAATATACATGTATGATCTGCACATATAAATTACAGCAAAATTTTACAAGCACATAGAGTGAATAACAGTGAATCATAAACTTCTCCCTGTGCATGCTGTGATGTGAATTATTTACTGGGAGTCCTTTTGCGAACAGTTAGCCGTGTAAAAATCTCTGTTTTGATCTGCGATAGATTGAATCCATAAACTAGAGGGTTAATGATGGGGGGAATGATTAAAAACTCCAGAGACAAAAAAAATAATGAAATCTGCTTCAATTTCATCAGCTTCAAGACGACTCAGTGAAAGCTCGCAGAACACAGACAAAGAAAAGTTCACATATGTCACCAGGTGGGGCAGGCAGGTTCGCAATGCCTTTCCTCTGAATTCAGACGAGCTTTTTCTGCAGATGTGCAGAATCCGCAGGTAGGTGTACAAGACAAAAAACAAAGGGACAAAGACAGTTGTTATGGCAGCAACCCAACTTGCTATGTTGTTCACACTTGTATCCACACAGGAGAGCTGAATCACCGGCCAGCTAGTACAGAAAATTCTGTTCAGTTTATTCCCACATAAAGGTAAGCTAACAATGATTGAAAGACAATATCCGCATAAAATAACAGGATAGAGCTCTGCAAATATTATCAAACACATCACCATCTTAAAAGTCATTTTACTGTGATAGTGTAAAGGCTGGCAAATGGCTACAAATCTATCATAGGCCATGATGCAGAGAATAGTCATTTCACATGCTGCATACATGTAAATAACAAACATCTGAGTGAAGCAAGATGGACGTGATATTAAATGAGTGTCAGACAGAATGTCCATTAGAAGCCTGGGGAAGAGGCCGGCTGAGCCGTACAGAGAATTAAAAGACAGGCAGCAGATAAAAACATACATGGGCTGATGCAGGGACTTCTCCAGGCAGACTGTCAGAATAAGGACAACATTAGCACAGTTTATGATCATGTACATGAGCAGACACAGACTAAAGAAAAGATATCTAATTGGGCCAATGTCTGCAAATAGTGCCAAGTGAAAATGAGAATTTAGGCTTTCGTTGTTTTTCATGTCTGCACCAGAGTGCAGCTGGAAGAGGTGGATCAGGGATGGATCCAGAGATTTAATGTTAATTCAGTGATTAATCTAAATAAACTAAGATATATGAATCAACAAACTGACATTTGCACTTTCTGAAATGTGAAACAAACAAACAAATTAAGATTCAGTGATTGGTGAGGGAATAGAAAAGAGGTTCAGATACACCCTAAAACATGAAAAATCCACAAATGACGTTTACATTTTCATGGAAAAAGCTGTTGATTCTTTGGCGACACCTAAGGTGATGTTGGGAAACTGTTATAATAAATAAATGTGAAAACAATTAGTCCTCAGACAGTGATGTGCACATTTGAGATACATGAACAATTAATACTGATAAACAATTAACACACCCATGTGTCTGCAATTACACGAGTAGATGTAAAAGCATGCGCAAAGTGGTGCAATGCATACCATTAAAAACAATGGCTGCTTTAGCAGTATTAGAAGACTTTGCAAATGGTGCAATTTGAAGAGAGCGTGTGTTTAAAAACAGAGAGGACCTGCTGGCACATGATGGCGACTGACTCATTAGCCGTTTTGAAATGGGAAATCCTCCTAGAACTGTGTGCAGAGCTGCGGCCGGCGTTGGAGCGCAACACAGCGAGGAGCCATGCGCTGCCTGTGCTCACAGGTGATGTGCACACTGAGGTTCCTATAGCAACCAGGGCATTCCAGGGGGAGCTGGCCAACCGATTGGGACTGTGCCAGTCTACCCTGAGCCGAACCATGCCAGCCGTGTGGAACAGAATTATCCGCATCTCAGCCACGCATATCAAATTCCCACAATGAAGTTGAACAGGCCAACATTAAAGCTCAATTTGAAGCGAGAGCTGGTTTTGTAATAGGGCTATCGACTGCACACACATTGCTATAAAAGCGCAATCACATGATGAATTTGTATGTTAACAGGAAACATTTTCATTCGATCGATGTACAGATCATATGTGATGAGTAAATACAATTTAGTAAATGCAACATCCCTATTTTATTATCTCCCTTATATAGTTTTAACTTCCTGATCCTGTGTCTGTATGTATGTCTACTTTTGCACAAGCTGTATGTATGTGTGTATGTTGCTGCTGCGACGCATGAATTTCCCCACTGTGGGATAATAAAGGGCATACTTACTTACTTAATAAACCAACAATGTGGCGAGGTGGCCTGGTTCAACGCACGATTCATACATTCTGAGTAACAGCATTGTTGGGAACAGACTACAAGGTGGCACTTGGGTGATGGTTGGCTTCTTGGTGAGTAACTTTATTTGTGTAATTGTCCTAATATTATTCCCCATGACGTGCATTGAGTATTTGCGCCCCCAATTTCTATCCCGTCTTCACAGCATCATGACTAGTCGTGGTTTAAGTTAGTTTCTTGCTGTTTTTTGTTGGTTAAACTTCAGCTTAAGATCTTTCTAACAAGCTTCTGATCGTCTCTGTGGGCAAATGTTTTAACAACATGCATAAAAAGCGAAATGTCTTAATCAGCCTCACCTTTTCCTCGGCGCACTTCTTCACATTACTGTATGAACACGTTGTTGTAAGTTACACAAAAACATCGGTATTTACCTTGGGGGTAATCAGAGTCACCCACATGTGCTCCCACCACCCCAGAGAGAGCAGTGTCACCCATAGTTGCGCCGATTCTCTGTTCAAACAGAGTCGGTTACCCCCAGATTCATGTACGTTGGAGGGTTTCAGTAGGAAATCCACGCAAGTCTTTGTACATGAGGCCCCTGGACATCTTGCATTCATTGCAGCCAGCATGAACTCCTCTGTATACCAAAGTATTGCCAGTTGTGCAAAGTGGTCGTGCAACAGGACAATGATCCCAAACACAGCAGCACATCTACAACTGAAAGACTGAAAAAGAGGAATCGAGGTGTTGCAATTGTTCATTCAAGGTCTACACTGATAATGTCAAACAGACTATGATTACTTAAAAGAGAAGTTTGTTTTAATTAAACCTGGACCTTATTTCTGGTATAAAATACGTTCATCTACTCACCGATTACAGTTTGGTGAAAGTTGGCATCCTTCGGCCGCTATTTAGATCCGTGTATATCCATATAACGGGAGTGAACGGGGGTCGACGCCCCTAAAATCTTTTGAGAAAGGTATTGGGTGTTCTATATCCTACTGACACTGCAGTACAAGAAATAAATGCTGAAAATTAGTCTGATTGTTTATGACAATCACAATCACACACAAAACATTGGGTAGTTTCTCCACCTTGCATGCACTAGTTTCTCCTGTTACTTACAAGGGCATCACACAGTAAGTAGTTAGGATTGGTCCCCATAATATTGAAGTACTTTCTCGCTTTGACCTGATCCGCTAATTTCAGTAGAGTCATTTCCCCAGCCTAATTTCAGCATCACGTCCTGCCTACTACGCACATTTCTCTCCTCACATTTCCAGCTATGGGTGCACTTCTGGGGAGATTGAGACTGTTCAGACCTGCATAAACCTGGGGGTGGTGCTGGACAGTGTTGGGAGTAACGTCGTTTAAGTATAACAGCGTTACTAACGGCGTTATTTTTCCAGTAATGGAGACATGTAATTAATTACTTTTCCCATCGTTACAACGCCATTATCGTTACTGAGAATATAAAGTGGCGCGTTACTACAATTTGGTTGTAGGCTTTCGGCTACACATCAGCTACATGCTGCCTGGAGAGAGCAGGGGTGGGGATGATGACACCGTTGCAAATGCGATGATGATTGGCTGGGTGGGCGGATGACCTGCTCACGCTGTCTCACTGCACGCGCTGACTACTAAACACACACAAGACAGCGACAATGGCGACGAGCCGGTTTAAGTTCAAAGGTAGCGTTCTCTAACTGGAAGTACCGGCACTACTTCTCACTCATGGAGATAAAAGTCAAGAATGTGTATGTAACATGCACGCTATGCCCAGGGAAAAAAACTTTATCCACGTCTGCCTCAAGTTACTCAAATTTAATGAAGCACCTCACATCAACCCATGCGAATATGAAGCACTTGTTGCTTCTGCAGATGCTAACCCAACCCCAAGCCCAAATGCAGCCAGCGTGAGCCCCAGCAAAGGAGACGGAGCCACTCGAAAACAAACAACACTCGATTTTTCGGATCAGAATTTATTTATTAATTTATTTCTATGCATCATATGGCAGGCTGAAATCTATTGAGTTCAAATAAATACAGAATGTTCTAAATTACTGTATGTAGTGTTTTTATATCTTCTATATAGGGAGTATATATCTAGGGAGTATAGGGAAATATTCACTGAGTCTGGTCCAATTTTTTTAATGTTACTTCTCCTTCCCCCCCTGGCTGAGCTGGGTCGTAACATTTATTTATATAATCATTGTAAATATATATATTTTTTTAAAATAACAAATTTTAAGCTCCTTGACTAATTTTGAATTTTCCCCACTGGGGGATGAATAAAGTATTTTTCTATTCTATTCTATTCTACTTCTTAAACAGCAACCAAAGAAACCACAGAAAAATCTCCATCGATCACGTGTGAAAATGCTTTTGGTGAAATGTTCACAAAAAGACGATTCAACATTTTATGATAAATTATATGATTGGCCGACGTAGCTTCACATCTGGCTGGGCAGTAAATATGTTTATCTCTGAAAATGTGTCTTCCACAGCCAGCCAAACACTGTGCCTGTGAAACAGTGTTGACCTTTTGTGTGTAAAACTCAATTTCGGAGTGTGTGTGATGGAAAAGAACCGACTGTAACAGTCCCTGTTACACACCAGCAAGGGTCTGAAGGGATTAGTCAAATTAGGCACAGAAGATGAAGCTTATTGTGCTGAGAAACACAAAATTCCTATATTTTATGCCATTTAGTATGTCTTTCAAAGTAAGTATTTTAGTTGGACATCGAATTCATGTGTCCAACACGTTTTCTGTGGATGGAACATGTCAGCCAGAAAATTTTGATGCAACTGGCTTTTACATTATTGTATTAATGCAAGCCGTAAGATTTCTAAATGATAATCAAGTCATTTTTTTATGCCCAGTAGATTGTATTCCCAAAAAAAAAAGAAAAGAAAAAAAAATTTGCCTAAAATTATACTTGAAGATATAATTACTTTTAAACATTGGTGGTTTGGACAGTAATCAGACTTGTTTGTGCAGTTTAGTCCCTCAACTCGCAAAATGTCTGAATTTTGACTTTATCACGTCTTCAATGTGACACAACATCTTTTGTGGCTATTTCAGAAAATGCTCTGACACCTTGTTCCTTTATTTAGTTATTTTTGTGTCTAATAACATGAAAATACAGCTAAAATTCCATCTGTGGACATAATTATTTACATTTTTAAGGCCAGGCTGAACGCCTGCTTCTGCATTTATTGCTTTTTTACTCTTAACTTATATTTGTCTTTGTAAGCTTGTGATTTTAAAGAGGTGTTTAATTTAATAAGTTTCTCTGTTCCTCACAAACAAACATAACAGATTTGTCATTTTGTTGTGGTGATAGAACTTCTTAAGATATAAGATGACATAAAGTGACATTTCATTAATATCTTTCATTATATATTTCATTTTATATATTTCATTTTATATATATATATTAATTTGATTTCTTTCCGACTGTCTTTGTCAATTACTGACATTTGTAATTTTCTTTTAAAGTCTTTTTCAGTACGTGTTGCAATATTAAGATTAAAATGAGCTGCAGTTATTATTCATCATAATAGAAAAGAGATGTGTGTAACTTCGCTTCATTCTAAGAACAATGAATGAGCCCAACTACCAGACAGATTTTAATTCACAAATGTTTGCCATTCATGGTTAAAGAAAACAAAAGAAAGCATATTTCACATTGGTTTTAACATCACACAATAAATACAGTCTGTAAAATGTTAAATATGTAAAATAGATGGTGTGTGTTAACTTGAAAATGCTTAAAAATGTCGTCATAGGCCTAAATGATCAAATTAACATGTCTCAGCCAACCAGCCTATTCTTTTCTCCTTATTGTTATGGCTTCCCTGTGGACTTTACAGAGACTTGTTTCACTCAACATTTGGACATTAATTCATGACAAGCGCCCTTATATATTATATCAATATTGCCTTTTATTTATACAATATTCACCACATCACAAAGAAAAGATTTATGCAATTAGTATCAACAATGTAAAACAGGAATATTTTACACTTGTTTCATACTTACTTTTTATTTTGAGTGTGTGCTTCAGACTTAAAACCTTAAAACCAGACCCTGTTCAACAAAATCACAGTAAAAACACAGTAAATAAGGAACCCACAACTGGATTAACCTTCATGTTTTCTCTAAATGAGGAGCTAAAATAAAACAAAAGAAAGACATCATCAGAGCAGCTTGGGCTTGTGCTCATGTGTTCAATCTGTTAATGGAGCATTTTGTAATGTTGACATTTACAACCTTTAAATCAGTCATATTTTAGGTGTTTTAAAAGATCAATGTCAATGATATACGTATATCACTTACACTGGTATTTGCCATTATTATGAGTCACATTACTTATGATAAGCCTCTTACAGTCATTTAAAGGCTCTAAAATTTCTGTGGACCATATTCGCAGATGCACATGTCAGTTAAATATGACAAAAATTAATCTATGTGTGAAACAAACAATGCTTTCTTTACAAGACAAATCAGATTGTGGTTTAAACTTGAGGAACAGGTTCTTTAGGTCCTCCTTATTAGATAACTCTCTGTAAAATTGTTCCAGTGATAATACATTAGATCTGTTTGGCTGGAAAGAACAGCCTCTTGAGGTGTTTAGAAATTTCTTTCATTTTCAGTCCATACATTATAGGATTAAAGAGAGGATGATACATTATTAATTGTAAAGTCATTATCAATCGCAGAGTCTTTGGAAAATCTGAGTCAAGTTGAACTGTTATGACATCAAATGCACACAAAAAGGAAAAGTTGATTAAAACAACTAGGTGGGGTAAGCATGTCTGAGCAGCTTTTTTCCTCACCTCTCTACTGCTTCGATAGGTTATTATAAGTATCCTGGAGTAAGTGAAAAGTATGAAAAGCACAGGAAGAAGCGCAACATTTATCAAAATCACCATATCGTGTATGATTTGTGCTCTTGAGACAACACACTGTAACTTGTAAATAGTATTATTGCAAAACACTCCTTTTAAAATAAAGCTACAGAGTTTTTTATTTGCACTCAATCCAGCTGGCACTGCAACCTGAGAGGCAGGCAGAATCCAAGCTAAGATCAAGAGAATACTGACAGTAGTTTTTGACATAATAACTGAATATTTTAGAGGTTTACATATAGACACATACCTGTCGTAGGCCATGGCTGCCAACAGCAAAAATTCTGAACCGCCTATAGAGTAGAACATGTGAAACTGGAGAAGACAGGCTGAATATGATATAATCTGTTTTTCAGATAAAAAGTCAATCAAAAGCTTTGGGTAAATAACAGTGCTCCATAGAACAGAATTCAATAACAAAGATGCAATAAAAATATACATAGGCTCATGGAGGTTTTGGTGAATCAAAATAAGATACACAATAACAGAATTACTACATAGTATTAGAATGTATATTGTGAGAATGATCAGAAAATAAAGAAGTCTGTATTTGTCTGCCTCCACATGCCCACCGAGAACAACATAGGTTGAATTTACTTCATCACCCATTTAGATTCCCGACAAAGCTGAAAGGAAGGAAGAGTATCTCAACAACAAACTTAAATATAAACTGTAGGTTATGTTGTGAGTCAGTTCTCTTCACTCTCTATGGATCTCATTAAATAATAACATGTATACAACTTCTCCAGACTCTGAGGACCTCCACTTGACGAATGTTTCAGCAAAGGCAGGGCAAATAAAAAATAAAAACAAAATCACAAAGCCTTTCAGTAGCTATAATTAATGATGTTGGAGTTTTGGTAGAAAGCTCGGCAATAATGTTACAAGAAAACCATTTGGCCTGAGTTATGACCCAGCTCAGGTAGCGGTAGAGAAAGTAAAACATTAAAGTTAAACATTTTTTATTTGAAGTTTGCAATAAAAGTGAATAGAAATATTAGCACCACAGGGAATGAGTAAACAAAAACAAAATCGAAAACAGAGGGTGCTACTCAAATCAATAAATAAGTACAACAAAAAGTCCCGAAAGTGGTTTTTAAAGCTGATCTTGTCTATCTTATTTAGAAATTGATCCCAGTTGACTACTCTGAGTAAAACATAAAAACACAATAAGTAGCACTAAAAACGACCCCAGCAACAAGTTACACTAAAGACTGAGTCAAAAGGGCATACTAGTATAGTAATATTCTAGTAATAGCAAGTAGTATCTTAAGCTACGAGTAGCTACTATGAACACATACAAGAGCCACAGAGACAGGCCGCTCACAGCTGCCCCAGATGACTGTTTAAATGTGAATTTAAGCAGTTGCAGTGAGAACTGCGTAAGCACGGTTCATCTCGATTGGGTCCCTGGACTGGAGCACGGGTCCAACGGATGTTATTCCTGAGATCTGTTTGAGCTATTCTCCCAGTTTGGGGGTCAATGGCCCAGAAGCTGGGATTACCACTGGCACCTTTGTTGCCTTCACTTACCACATCCTTCAACTTTCTTCTTTAGCCCTAAGTATTTTTCAAGCTTCAAGTGTTTCTTCTTCTTGATGTTCTTTTCACTTGGAACTGCTGCATTTATCACTACTGCCTTCTTCTGTAGTTTGTTGTCCACCACAATGTCTGGTTGGTTAGCCATCACTAATTTATCAGTCTGGATCAGGAAGTCCAACAGGATGTTAGCTTTGTCATTCCACCTACTTTGGAGGTATCTCGCACTTTGACTTTTGGACTTCCAAACCCAACTCGTTCCTGTATTCCCGGCTCTTGGTTATTCCATATGGCTTTCCATTTTTTACTACCTATATTTTACACCCCACTACTATATGCTGTGATGTCTCTAAGGCCTCTTTGTACAGCCTGCACCTAAGATCCTGTCTAGTATGGTAGACCCTGTCCTCTGTTGTTTTTATGCACAGGGACTGTTCTTGACTTGCCAAGATTTGTGTCTCCATGCCGTTTTTCAGACCAGCCTTTTCTAGGCACTGATAGGATTCTCGTTATCTGCAACTTTTTCTATCTGTCATTATAACATAATGTTCAGAGGCTTATATGTCCATGATGGTTTATCCTCTGCCTCCTCCTTTCACTGGGTTTCAGCTGCCTGAGGCAGTCACTCAGTTCATTATTGAGGGCCATCTTCCTGATGTATTTATGGATCTCTGTTGTTTCATCCTGGATAGTGGCTCTGACGTTCACTAGCCCCTGGACTCGTGGCAGAGGCTGGAGATAACTAATGAACTGCTGGGATTTCTTTCAGAAAAGCGGATTCTCCAAGCCTGGACTAAGAATCTGTCATGTATCTTGCAGGTGGCGAGGAGTGTACAGCGTGCCTTGGTTTTGGACATTTTCGGCATGGAACCAGAAAAGGTAACCATGCTGTGCACATCCTCCCTCACCTCTCCAACACCACAGTCCACAGATTCTTACTCCAGAAACCCAGCCGCCACAGAGTCCAGAGACCCAGCCGCCACAGAGTCCAGAGACCCAGAGGCCGTAGCGCCCGAGCTGGCCCCAGCCACAGAGGCCGTAGCGCCCGAGCCAGCCACAGAGCCTGACTTAGCCTCAGAGCCCGAGTCAGCCACAGAGGCCATAAAGCCCGAGATGGCCCCCACAGAATCCATTGGGCCCCGGCCTGGGGACCCACAGTTTCGAGCCCCTCCCTCCCACTTTTGGGATGTCTGGTATCCATCCCTTAAGGGGGGGGCTCGCCCTTCGCCGGATGTCTGGCCGCAAGCCGGACGGTCTCCGACTTCTTCCGCCACGTCGCAGGAAGTCTGGCCACCCGCAAGACCGCCTCCTGCCGCCACATCGCAGGTAGTCTGGCCGCCCGCCGGACGGTCTCCGGCTTCTCCTCCTGCCATGTCGTCGGATGTCCGGCCACCAGCCGGACGGTCTCCGACTCCTCCCACCATGTTGTCGGATGTCTGGCTGCCCGCCGGACGGTCTCCGGCTTCTCCTCCTGCCACGTCGTCGGATGTCCGGCCGCCCGCCGGACGGTCTCCGGCTTCTCCTCCTGCAACGTCGTCGGATGTCCGACCGCCCGCCGGACGGACACCGCCTCCTGCCGCCACGTTGCAGGAAGTCAGGCCGCCCGCAAGACCGCCTCCTGCCGCTACGACGCAGGAAGTCAGGCCGCCCGCAAGACCGCCTCCTGCCGCCAAGTCGCAGGAAGTCTGGCCACCCGCCACACTGCCGCCTCGTCACAGGAAGTCTGACCACCCGCCAGACCACCTCCTGCCACTTGAAGCCGGAACTCTTGCCACATGCCAGATCGGCCCTTGCAGTCACGTCGCCGGAAGTCTGGCCGCCCGCCAGACCGCCTCTGGCTTCGAGCCCCTCCCTCCCGCCCACTTTTTGGGTTGTCTGGGATCCATCCCTTGAGGGGGGGGGGGCTCTGTCACGCCCACCGGACTTTCCCCATGTTTTTAGTTTCATGTTTTATCATGTGTTAGTTTTTAAGTCTATGTTTAGTTAAGCTTTTCCATGTTTTAGTTTTGCCATTGTTTTTCCCTCACTCAGATCTTTAGTTCATTCCCCTCACCTGTCTGTTATTGTCACCAGCTGCACCCTGTCACTAATCACTCCCAGTCCTCTATTTAGTTTCCAGGTTTCCCCTTTCAGTTTGTCAGATCCTACTCCGTCATCCATGGTCCTTGTCACAGTAAGCCAAGCTAAGTAATTTAATGTCATGTCAAGTCAAGTTCAGTGTTTTTTCATAGTCATAGTATTGTTTTGTTTTCTCACGGTTTAGTTCATTTTCCGGCTCAGCCGTGTTTTGTGTTAAAGCGGCAGTCGGCAACTTTTTTTTAGTCATATTAGCTTGAACTGTCATGGGATTCTGGAAGTAGAATATTAAATAGCCTGTTTAGGAAAAATAACGAAATCTGTAGCTCCCTCTGAAGCCTGTAATCATGCTTACAAAATCCGAGCGCTCCCGGCTGTTTTTAACCAATCAAGTTAGGGTGGAGGAATCCTACCTGTCAATCACAGCTTGTGCACACGCTGCTGAGCGTGAGTCTGCCCCAGCTTGTGTGCGCTCACACTGGTGTGAACTCACGTGCACAACCTCGTCCACAACCTCGTCCACAGAGGGGGAGGGGTTTGGGGGGCGATTCGGAGCTTGTTAGAGGTTGGGGGAGGGACCTGAAAGTTGTGTCAGTTCGAATTTTCCGACTTTAGACTCGTAATTTTGAAAACTTGCCGACTGCAGCTTTAAGCGTTTTTGTGAAAATAAATCAAGTTTGCTTTTTGAAAGTCCGCATCCGTGTCCTACCTCACCACCCCACCCCAACCTGACAATATTAGTTGCTTCTATCTCCTCGTTTGGCCAGGTTATTTTACTGGCAGAGTACCTGATAAATTGTGGGGCATAGGTTTTCATGGCTCTGACTTTGTTCTTCACCATTCAACTGACTCCAAAGGACCAGCCTTTCTCTTTGCAGCTACTTTGTTGTGACTGACTTCCTTGTGCCCTCTTTAAGATTGTCATTTGCCTGTGGGACACAAAGGTATAACTAGCTGTCCTGAATATATACTATGTTGTCTTCTGGTCGTTCAACCCTTTTTGTTGTGATCATCTTGCCTCCAATTCCGATGTACCTTATTTTTACCTTGTACCTTATGTTACCTCGGTAACGTGTATCAATGAGTTGATGTCTTGATCAGCCCTGACATACAGCTTGATGTCATCCATGTAGAGAAGGTCTGTTGCAATCATATCAGCATAGAGTTTAATTGACTGATTAAACAGTCAGATTTCATTGCATGCTTAAATCAGAGGAGTAATACAAGAGATTTTCTCGCTGAACATTTCCAGAGAGCAGCTGAGCATAGCCAGTCATAGGAATTAAGTACAGGCGGACGAAAAAAAGAACTATAGATCATGAGCCATTCAACCAGTACAACATAATTGACCATTTTTATCCACAATGGGGAAGAGAGCGTATTCCATGCTAAACTCCACTGGATAATGGCACCAATTTTCTGTAGCCACTGAAACCACCTCCTGGTTTGTAGAGCCATATAAGAGTAAGTTGGTTCTTGGTTGCGTTCATCTTTGACTGCTGTTGTAGTCTTTTCATTGACAGGATTTACAATGCCAAAAGCGCACCAGTGCTAGTATTCTTACATGCAAGATTGCTCCACCCTGTTCTGGAAGAAGGGCTTCTGGTCATCTTCTTTATGTGTTGTTTTCTTCCTCTTGAAGGAACCAGTGGCTACAGTGACACTTCCCTTGACAACAACCCATGCATTGAAAGTGATTCTTATCATGCCATGACCTAAAATGAAATTAGAAAATCTGATGCCCGTTCACATAGATATTGCATAGATCTTTGCCAACTTTGCCAGTATCTAATTCCAGACCACCTCTTGAGCATAAGTGTCATACTCATTTTTGTAGTGAGACTTAAGGTGGTTATCCCAACCAGGAACAATTTTGCACTGGCCCCTTGAGTGTTTGATGGAATTCTGGTGGCACTGTCACTCTTCATGCTCCATGGGCTCCATGGTTTTGGCTTGATGCAGGGATTAGGCCGAAGCTAGACATCAGGCCAGATATTTTTTTGGAGTACAGAGTTGCAAGATGTTGGTTATTTATTATTTTGGCTTTTGTGTGTTTTGTACGTGTTTTTGGTGTTGCTCCAGTCACTGGAAGCATTTATTCAGTATGGCAGGGCTGAATTATCGAACATTGGTGGAAACTGCCAAATTGATGCACCCCCTGAGTTGGATTTCATACCACTAGAGGTTCAACGGACCACCGTGGCTGTCGCCACCTCCTGCCTTCGCCCTAGGAGACGGAGGAGACACCGTGAACAAAAGCGGGGTAAGAGGAGCGGCGTGCGCGCTAGGCTACATGCTAACCCACACCGACCGGCTCTTCCCAGTCATCATGGAGACCTGGCTGGATTCCAACACACCTGATGGTGTGGTCGAGTTAGCGGGACGCTCTTTGTTTTGAGCAGACAGGACTGCAGCCTCTAGTAAAAGCAGAGGCGGAGGGCTCGCGCTTTACATCCACAACTCCTGGTGTACAGCCACACACATCATTGGAACGCACTGCACACCTGACCTGGAATACCTGGCTGTGAAATGCAGGTCATTCAAGACGGTGAGAGAGTTTTGCTCCATCCTGATCATAGCTGTTTACATTCCACCGCGGGCTAATGCTAAGCTAGCACTAGAGGAGCTCCACTGTCTGGTCAGCAGGCAGATGAACTCCAACCCAGAGACAGTTGTGATTGTGGCGGGAGACTTCAATCACGTGGAACTCAAAGCAGTGCTTCCAAAATTCAAGAAGTTCATTCACTTTTCTACCAGAGACAATAACATATTAGATCACGTTTACTGCAACATCCCAGGAGCATACAAGGCTGCAGCAGCTCCTCACCTGGGCATGTCGGATCACATCTCTGTGGAGCTGACTCCAGCATATAAACCTCTGATCTGCAAGACAAAACCATCCACCAAAACAGTTCAGGTTTGGACTGAGGCTTCTTCAGCACTACAGGACTGTTTTGAAATGACTGACTGGGAAGTTTTTAAAGACAGCTCAGACCTGGACTATCTGCAGTTCTGCACTGATGCTGTTCTACCCACAAAGACCATCAAGGTGTTTCCAAATCAGAAACCATGGTGTGACAGCACGGTGCGGTCTCTGCTCAAAGCTCGGGATGCAGCCTACAGGTCAGGTGACAGGATGGCCTACAGCAGGGCCCGGACAGAACTGAGGAGGGGCATCCAACAGGCCAAACGCAGGTACAGACAGCGCGTTGAGGAGTACTTTGCCGACAACAACCCACGGGAAATGTGGAGAGGCATTAGAACCATAACGGACTACAGGAACAGCAACCAGAAGATCAGCCACGACCCCACCCTGCCTGACACCCTAAACAGTTTCTTTGCACGCTTCGACACACCTGGCAGCAGAGAGACTGTTCATCTGCCACCGCTTGAGGAGCAATCCCAGTTTCTTGTCCTGCAGCAACAGGTGTACTCCACCCTGAGGGATCAACACAAGAAAAGCTGCAGGAACAGATAAGGTGTAAGGTCGGGTTCTTAAGCTGTGTGCTCATCAGCTGGCTGGAGTTTTTATGGACATTTTCAACCTGTCCCTGCAGCTCGCTTCAGTTCCTGCTTGCCTCAAATCCTCCATCATTGTGCCTGTGCCAAAAAAATCTGCTATTACCAGCCTCAACGATTACCACCCTGTCGCTCTGACACCGGTGATCATGAAGTGCTTTGAGAGAATTGTCCTAAGTCACATCAAGGACATCATTCCTGCCACTCTGGACATACATCAGTTTGCCTACAGGGAGAATATGTGCAATACAGTCATACAACAACCGGATTGCACTGTAACTTTTTACTTTAACTTTTACTATTTTTATTCTCTTGTATATTATTTAGATATCTTTTTATATTTTTTGTATATCCAAAGCCAAGAGCTCCTGCACTAAATTTCATTATGCCTGCATAGTGACAATAAAGATTCTTGATTCTTGATTCATTCACAAAATCAGTGCTATCAAGTCAATAGAGGGGACTGACATCAGTTCATCTGCCTTTGGAAAATTTTGCATGTAAATGTCTGCTGGTATGGTACTTGGGTGCCAAGGCTGGCTCTTGTGTGGCTCGTTGGAAAAGGCGCCAACAACCCCTTAACTATTGAGCAACTAAAAGGGAAGTTCATTCAAAACTACATAATTTAGTATTTTCAATTTTGGAAACAGGCTTGTGTGTTTTATCTTTGTATATCATTTAGCAAATGATACCATTCATTATTTTGTAGTAAAAGGAAAGCCCAGCTGAGGCTGATGAAAGTGTCATTATAGGTTTACTTGGTCATAAATCAAAGTTTTCTTTCAATTAAAATGTTTACCTGTTCATGCCACTGATTGAAAGTTATAGGATGACCCATTATTCAAGTTCTTACAATTTAAGCAAAGAGAAATTTGCCTTGGAGAAAACCCAAACCGACACTGGGAGAATATTCAAAGTCCACACAGAAGAACTTTAGCAGAGATTCGACCCAGGAATCATCTTGCTGTGAGGCAGCAGTACTAATCCCGACAGCATCAAGCTCGACTGAGGGCAGCTGTAGTACAGTTAAAATATCATTTTAGACTTTATAGTGTTTTAAAGCTAGGCCTACATTGGCAGTTTAAGATTAATCTTTACCAAACAAGTCTCATATTACAGACTGCTTCTCTTTAAAAAAAAAAAAAAAAAAGACCCCATGGACAGATTGTCAATACAGGGAATAATGACCTGTAATTATGTTTTGAGAATATGGAATCTCTCGTGGTCACGAGAGCAACCACATGTGAAGTGAAAAATGGTTCTTGCTTAATTCTTACTTCTTAACCACAAGTAATGGTATTCCTTATACTAGATCAGGAGGTGAATGAAGTGTTTTGTGACAGCATATGATCTCAAAGTGAAAAAAAAGGTTGTTTCTTGGCCTTAAACTCAAAACCCTTTGCTGAAAATGTTTTATTTCAGGGCATGAATAAACAAATTTGAGGACTTGTTGAAACACCTTTTGGAATTTTTGTTATTTTATTGTAATTTTAACTTTAAGGTGTGGAGAGCAAACAACAATTTAGTTAACCTGAACACGTTAAGGCAAAAAAATGATGACATTACATCACTTCACAGCGGTACCTTCTGTGTCTGTTGTAATTTATAAACAAATTCAAAATTAAATAAATCTGCAGATTCACTTCAACCGACTGATCTTTCATGACATCAGTAATGTCAGCATTCCTTAGTATGTATCAGTCATATAAAAAAAAATCATATATTAAACACCAGTGTAGGATCAAAGGAGTCACTTTTTTATCACTGTTACAAATTAAACAAGAAAATTATGGGTTAACAGTGTTGAAACATTTGTTCATTCTTCCTCTACAGAACAGCATCTTAAGGTGTTTTGAAATTTCTTTCATTTTCAGTCCATATAAAATTGGATTAAATAAGGGATGGTACAAAATAACTTGTAAAGTCATTATCAACTGTACAATCTTTGGAAAATCTGCTTCCAGTCCCACTACAATTACATCATATGTACATAAAATGGAAAAGTTTATGAGAATTATCAAGTGAGGTAAACAGGTCTGTGCAGCTTTTCTCTTGACTTCTTTACTGCTTCCATAGCATATCATAAGTATCCTGGTGTAAGTAAAAAGTATGAAAAACACAGGGACGAGTGCAACGTTGAGTAATATGATCATATCACGTATTACACGCACTGTTGAGATCACACACTGAAGTTTGTAAACTGTATTGTTGCAAAAGATTCCTTTTAAAATAAAGCTACAGAGTTTATCGTTGGCAATAAATCCTGTTGGAATAGCAAGTTGACAAGCAGGCACAATCCAAGCTAAAATCAACATAATAAACACAGTAGTTTTTGTCATGATAGTTGAATATTTCAAAGGTTTGCATATAGACACATACCTGTCATAGGCCATGGCTGCCAACAGTAAGAATTCTGATCCACCCAAAGAGTAAAATATGTGAAATTGAAACAGACAGGCTGGATATGATATGATCTGTTTTTCAGACAGGAGGTCAATTAGAAGCTTTGGGTAGATCGCAGTGCTGAAAAGAACCGAGTTCAGTAACAAAGCAGCAATGAAAATGTACATAGGTTCATGAAGATTTTGGTGAATCCAAATGAGGTACACAATTGTACAATTGGTGCAGATTATTAGAATAAACAGTACAAGCATAACAAAAAAGTAAACATATCTATATTTATCCACTTCCACATATCCATCAAAAGTTAAATATGTAACATTTAAAGCATCACCCATAAAGATTGTCAAATAACGTTGTGAATACAAAAGGCAGATTACTTAAATGGTAAATGTGAGATATAACTGAGAACTTCAGCAAATAAACAAGTAAAGCAAACTGATGAGGCACTCGCATTTACCTGACATAAGTTGTATGTCTCGGGGAGTCCAAAATGAAATGTTTGGCTCTGCTGAACTCTTTTTATTAGCTTCCGTCACCCTCCAGGGACCTCGGTATCTTGTGGATTAAGATAATAAACTACACAGATCAGTTTGATGTTTGTTTTTGTTTGTTACCAGATTGCACCAACCTCCATAGAAAAAAACTCTCCACCAGCAACTTTATCTAACTTAACTTATCTAACTTTGTAGGCCTGAACTTGTTGGTAGGGAACTGAACAGAAACTTCAAAGATGGATAAGATTAATTTCAACCACTCTCACACTGACGTCAAATACTTCACACAGTGACAAACACACTGATTTTTACCTGTTGCCAGATAAGTTTGCACCAGGCAACATTATTGTCCAATCCTGTGTTACATTTTGATATTATTGATTTTTTTTCTTCTTTTTTCTCCACTGTCTGCATATACATCAATGGTTGGTGCCAAAATCTGGCAAGAAAGAATTTTCCTTATATATGCAATTTAATCTTTTTTTTCTTTGATAATGATCTAATTTTTCTTGTGCAAGTGAGGGTGAGTGTGTCCTTCACCAGTCCTCTTTGACCACCTAATCTAACAAGCTTTATTGATTCCTAAACCTTGAGTTAGTCAGAGAGGACTAGAATCGCCGACAGTGGAACACAAAGGGACAGGACAGAGGACAATAGACAATAGACAGACAATAGCAGTTGTGTGTGTAAGGTGTACTGTGGTGCGTATAGATGAATGTGTGGAAGTTTGTGTTGTGGTAACACTGACTCATCTATTTTTGACAAATACTTTTAGGCCAATTTGCTAAGAACTTCCTTAGTCATGTCAGCAGTTAGTCTATGCTTTCTATGTTTGGATAAAACAACAATAAATATGTCAAGATAAAAATCAAGGGACCCAGTGCACTTGTATATATCCAATGAGAGTACAGAAGAATAGGAATAATATTATGTTACCACTGTCACTGTATGCTATAGCGTCACTAAAAGACAGAAATACTTTATGTTGCCTATTATTGAAAAATTAAAGGTGGGGTAGGGGTTCTTTTTCTGGAGCATTTTTTTACATATTGCTTGAAATACTTTTCACACCCCCATTGCAACCAATTAATTAAAAGTTTTGACACAAATATGAAAAGTTTTAGTGGCCTCTAGAACGTACAATCTAGGAAAAACACTATCCAATCATACTGAACGGACCGTTAACAATGATTGGATTGTGATGCCGTCTATCAAACTGCAATCTGCTCCTCCCTCCCCCTCCTTCCCCGTGTGCACGTACCCTGCTCCGTGAACGAATTACGCGTCCAGAAGCCTGGCAGGAAGCTAAACTAGAGCCAGCTTGGCTAGCACCTAGCATTATTACACGTATAGTTATCATATACTAAATACTAAATACGGCAACGATCGATGCTTGCTGTTAGAACAGCGCTCGTGCACCTTCGTGCTCGTGCACGTTCATGTACTGTAGAGGCGTGGCTTCGGGGGGAAAGTGAAGAAAAGGGTTGGGACTTTTGACCTGTGTATTTTCAAAATGAAGCTTCGCTGGACTCAAAATCCAGGATCTCCTACCCTACCTTTAAGTAAGCTTTCATGTGTTGTGCTGGCAAACCTTAAAGGGACACTATGTAATATATTAAGTCATTTATTAGCTCAAATCAACATATTCATTCATAAATTAGTCCTCATTGGTGTAAAATTATCTCTGTCAAAAATCTCAATTATCCTCCTGAGTGAAGAATAACTTGTCTGTATCTACATAGAGCGGGCAAGCTCTATGGAGGCTGCCATGTTCTTCCGGTCTATGAAAAACGACGAAGTGCCGAGAGGGACATAAAGCACTTCGAATCGCGTTTTCCCCATTTTGACGTCACGTTTGCACGCAGGTAAAAACAGAGCCAGTCTATGCCATTAGACATTCTCTGGTATAAACCAGCCTGAACGGCCTGCACTTTTGTTCGCAATGGAAGACCATAGTTATGCCACGCCACAGGAGAAGGGATCCTCGTCGCCAAAAAAGCGAAAAAGAGAATTGAAATGGGAATGTGAGCTTCTTGAATCTTGACACATACCGCCTGCCGTAGTTCAACGCACATTTGAAAACTCGAGGCGCTAGAGAGCAAATTCATTCGACTTTGCAAAATAAAATTGCACCACTAGATGGGGGAAGAAATTACATAGTGTCCCTTTAAGCATGTATTGTTTGATTTCTAAACCTACCTACTGGTTTTACACTTAACTCATTGGCTGCCAGCCATTTTCAGTTCAGAGATACCCATACTGCCAAGTGTTTTACAGTATTTTGACTGATTTTCCAAGACCCACAGAAAAGTGTGTCTTATGACTATGTACACACCGAAATTACCAAACGAAAGAGTAGACTCTCTTCTTTCATCAGGAAAAAAAAGTTTGTTTCTACCATTTTCAGTCCTTTAGTAATAGACAGTAGAACATAGGTTGGTTTCACCAAAAACAGCTGTTTGACCCAAAAAACGGAGAAAACACGCTTCTTTTTTTTTTATGCAAAGTGGCACTGCTGCCACCTTGCGGGTAATTTTGCCAGTATATTCTCTGTTTAGTGTTAACAAGCCTAAGATTTAGTGACAAACTCCGCTAGATTGTCCCCCAGCCCGCTCCGTTAAAAAACGCAATTGACGTCTATAGACGTCTTTGGCAGTCAGTGTTTTTTTTTTAAATTGACGTCTATAGACGTCAATGGCACCGAAAGAGTTAAATTGAACCCTTTGGGTTTTTTTCTCTAACCATACCATAGCCACATATTTTTATTACCTAAACCTAACAATTTATCAGACACGACAAGATAGAAATGTTAGTTTTCTCTCGTATATGTTCGGTGAGGCTAGATTTTGGGTTCCTCTGAAGGACTCCAATGCTTATTTGAGCTGTGACAGTCAGCTTGATCATGACACGAGAAAAAAATATATTATGGTTTTAAAAAGAAATCAGACTTTTAAAATCTTTGTAAAAATGTTGGTCTGTTCAAAATCAACTGACAAAGTTGAACTATCACATCCAGATGATGCGGTTGGGGACTGAGTCGTTCTGCATTTATACGGAAACGAGCCTAGCTGCTCCACACATGCTTCAAATTTCCATCTTTTTTGGATCTTTTAGTAAAACTAGTAAACAGTAAATGGATATCAACACAACCAAATTTTTAACGAAGCTACTCATCCACATATTTTTCTATTTATTTTGTCAGATTGCTTAACGTGTCAGAGACTAACTGAATTCAGCCCATTTAGACCATGTGTCAACTCACAGTCACTCACAGCATTTCCAGACTGTCGCTCAGCTCTAAAATGAGCATTCAGTTAACTTGAAGAAGCTGTTTGCAGTGAATTCCTCTAAACTTACATGTATCATGTCTTCGAAATTCAGGGGAGAGGAGCGGAACTGTGATCACCACCTGGTGGTGAGGTGGATGAGATGAGATGAGATGAGACTTTATTGTCATTACACATATAGCATAACGAAAAGTAGGTTTCGGCATCTCACCAGAAGTGCAAATAGCAGCAATAAATAAATAGTGGATTTTTACAGATGAATAATTACAGATAGTGCAATGAAATACAAATAAATATATGGATTAAAGTGCAGTGGTAATATATACATCTATTTTGAGAGATTGGGGAGCAGAGTTCAAAAGGCAGACAGCTCTGGGGAAGAAGCTGTTCTTCATTCTGCTGGTTCTGCTCCGGAGGCTTCGAAGGCGCCTACCGGAGGGCAGGGGGACAAACATTCTGTGCGCAGGGTGGGAGGACAAAGGCTTGATGCCCCTGAGTGCCTTGTGTGAGTGTGCTGGCAACATCTGGAAAATGCCTTGGTCCACAGGATTATTAGCTTTGCTCTTTGGAGGAACTTCTCCTACAGCTTCAGGGAGGATGCAGACATGGAGTGGGTTGGTTTATTTGTAGTCTCTCTCTGCTACACTTCCAACTTCTCATTGAAAATGAATTAGATATTAATCAACTCGATTAAATTCAAAATCATAATCGTTTATATTCACCAGCAAATGGCAGGACAGTTTGATGGACTGGGCTTATGATGGAACAAGTAGCTGGATTGGGAAAGAATAAAAAACTACAATACATGAATTTAATAATGAAAAAATAAAATGCACATCCAGAAAAACAGTGAAAGTAAATGTGAAATTTTCACTACCTTTAGACAGTCTCATATCTAGAGACACAAACAGACACACACACAAACACACGCACACACACACACAGTTATGTATATATATATGTGTGCTTACATCATCACACTAAGTGGACTACCATTAACCAGTTAATCATAATAAACAAAAAGCCAGGGCAAATATCATTGATCATAAAAAATTTAACAAAACACTGAAAGAAAAATGCAGAAAACTAATTACTTCAAGAAACGAGTCAATCATTAAGTTGTCAATGCTAAAATTATTCTTTACTGTGAATAAAATGGAGAAATACAGTATACTCTTACCACAGATATTACTGGATCAAGGGAGTGATTTAATTTTAAATGAAAGTTTTTAAGTTAAAAGCCTAAAAGTCTTGAAACATTAGTTGATTTTGTAACTGCAGAGAAGTTTCTTGAGCTGCTTGTAAATTTCTTTCATTTTCAGCCCATATATGATGGGATTAAAGAGGGGATTGTTCATTACAATCTGTAAACTCATTATACAATTTAAAGTCTTTGAAAATTCAGATTTCATTGACACTACAATGACATCAGATGCACCCAAGCATGAAAAGCTCATTAAAACCAACAAATGAGGCAAACAAGTCTGTGCAGCTTTTCTGCTGAATTCTTTACAACTTTGATAAGATATCACCATTATACTGGTGTATGAAAACCATATTAAAAACACAGGGAGAAGTGCAACATTAATCAGTATTATCATAGTTAGTATATCTAGTGCTACTGATTGCACACAGAGAGGATTGTAAAGTGGACTGTTACAAAAAAATCCCCTTTAGACTATAGCTGCACAGTTCTTTATTAAATTTCAGTGCAACCAATTTAAATACACTCATGTGAAAAGCAGGTATAATCCAAGCTATAGCCAAGACAACACTGACAGTCCTTTTTGTCATGCAGAGGTTTACATATAGACACATATTGGTCAAAGGCCATGGCTGTCAACAGTAAAAGTTCTGAAGGACCTAAGGAGTAAAACATGAAATGTTGAAAGAAACAAGGTGAATGAGATATGATCTGCCTCTCAGATAACAAGTCGATCAAAAGCTTTGGAAAGACAACAGTGCTGAACAGAACAGAGTTCAGTAACAAAGCTGCAATAAAAATGTACATAGGCTCATGGAGGTGTTTCTGAAACAAAATGAGGAATATAATAGTGGAATTAAAGCAGAGTATGAGGATATATACAGTAAACATGACTCTCAACCCATACCTAGATGCTCGTCTTTCAGTATGGGAGGCCGTATGGTGTTGAAGGCACTGGAGAAATCAAATAACGCCTCGTCTATGATGTATGAAAGTGTTGTTCAGCAAATGGCAAGCTTGTGGCTGGGTATTCTGGCGGACAGCCAGACATCCAGCGACGACGGAGCAGGAGTCGGAGACGGCCTGGGGGGCGACCGGACATCCATTGATGTGGAAGCAGGAGCCGGAGACGGTCTGGCGGGCAACCGGACATCCAGTGACGTGGAAGCAGGAGCCGGAGACGGTCTGGTGGGCGACCGGACATCCAGTGACGTGGAAGCAGGAGCCGGAGACGGTCTGGTGGGCGACCGGACATCAAGTGACGTGGAAGCAGGAGCCGGAGACGGTCTGGCGGGCAACCGGACATCCAGTGACGTGGAAGCAGGAGCCGGAGAATGTCTGGCGGGCGACCAGACATCCGGCGACAAAAGAAGCAGGTGACATGGAACCGAGCCCCCCTGTACCTCCTCTTAGTCAGGGACTGGCGCAGATTGGGGTTGTGGGTCTCGGGGCTGTGGGTCTTGCGCAGATACTTATTCTCGTTCCATGCCAAAAATGTCCAGCGCCGCTGCACGCTGAACCCTCCCCGTCTCCTTCCTGATGTGTGTTAGGTCTACATTCTACATATGAGGTGGCTTCTGCACAAAAAAGTCAAATATGTCATTAGACACCTCCAATTTTCTCCACAAGCTTCTCTCCAGCTCCAAAGAAAAGAGGTCACCGACCAGCTCCCAAAAGGCTTCAATATCCGCCGCGTCCATGGTAGGCTAGATCCTTCTGTCACGTTGGATGAGATGCGTGGCGTGGAAATAGGACACGGATGCAGATATCAAAAATAAAACTTGATTTATTTTCCAGAAACAAAAAGCGCGGCTGAGCTGGAATGCAAAAACAAAAACATGACTATGACTAAACTAAAGGACAAACCTGGCTTGACAAAACTTGACTTGGTATAACGGTGACGATCATCGGTGACGGGGTAGGATCTGGTGCATGGGAAACCTGGAAGCTAATTACTGAGGGAGTGATTGGTGAGTGAGTGCAGCTGAGGGGAAAAACACAGGTGACATGAGTGAAGCTGATGGCTGGGGAACATGGTAAAACTAAAGAATAGACCTTGACTTGGAAACTAACAAAACTAAGACATGAGAGAAATTCAAAACATGGCAAGGCTAAAAACTAAACAGGAACTAAAAACAAGACAAAAACTCAGAGACCTGACACCGAGCACATTTAGGATATATTCGAGTAGTTCAAAAAAGAAATATTTAACCAAAAATGTTCCATAGCATACATTGTGTCCCTTTTCGAATAATGAAATAAATTTTATTCAGACAAATATTATATTAATATAAGGATTCATTGAGGGATGCTGTCCCTCAATGCATTTAGTTGTAAAATCACCTAACTGGTCAAAAAAGACTCAATATGAACGAGTGGTGGATCGGGGTGTGACACTTGATTTTTAATGATTCGCAAAAATTACAACTGAATGCTGACTGTGACTTCAGGTCAATCACTATTTTAAAAAAGGATCTGATTTAACAATATTTAAAGAAAAATGTTTGCTTGTGGATCTCCCACAATATGTCAGTCTCTATTTGGGAATACCTCCAAGATCCAGTGTATAGAAATAGTGTATTTTAATATATATTGAGATATATCAATATGGAGCCATACATGGTCTGTGCATACATTTTCACATACACAAAGATATACGATCTAATTCCCTGTATATGTAAAAGTTCAATTTGATATATTGGAATATATTTTTTGTGTGCGATAAGTAATATCGGGAAGAATTTGTGTGACAGTCGGTGCTAATTCTGAACTGGTCTCTGAATAAAAGTGGATAATAATTGGACTTTGACTGTATCCTTTAAGCTCATTGAGATGACACTTGTGATTTGGGACTATTTAGATAAAACTAAACCGAACTGAATTGAATTAATGATCAACGACATCTTTGTTGCTACAATCCATGTTCAGCTCTGCAAAGTTACATCAAATCACCGTCTAAGGAATTCCCCAAAACAGTCACATACAAAGACCTCTAAATATCTTAAAAAAAACATCACATCATTGCAGGCACAATGCACTTTTGGTCTCAAACACTTTAGAGGCAGAAAAGTAATTCAGATATCAAATCATACCATTCTAAACTGAACGTGGAACTGTAAAGAATTGAATTACAGAACTGTTGCCAACTTGGATAATTACTTTAATCAACTGTAGAAGTGTATTTGAGCAT
The DNA here is from genome assembly GCF_027942865.1 of Odontesthes bonariensis. Taxonomy (NCBI): domain Eukaryota; kingdom Metazoa; phylum Chordata; class Actinopteri; order Atheriniformes; family Atherinopsidae; genus Odontesthes; species Odontesthes bonariensis. The sequence goes on along the minus strand of NC_134517.1, from coordinate 30,713,672 downwards.
TAGATACATTAAAGGATCGGAGGAATCACTGACCCAATAACAACAAAGTAGAGATGGTGTTGAAACTTCAGTTTTTTCCGACTCTGCAGAGCAGCTTCTTAAGGTGTTTAGAGATTTTCTTCATTTTTAGCCCATATATGATTGGATTAAAGAGCGGCTGATACATTACGGTCTGTAAATTCATGATTAAATTCATTGTCTTTGAAACTTCAGATAGCTCTGCAGTTGTAATGACATCAGATGTAGCCAAACATGAAAAGCTCAATAAAAGTAACAAATGAGGAAAACAAGTCTGTGCAGCTTTTGTCCTCACTTCCGCACAACTTCGATAAGATATTATTAGTATGCTGGTGTATGAAAAACATATTAAAAACACAGGGACAACTGCCATATTGATTAGTATTATCATAGTCACTATAAATGGTGCTATTGTAGTGATTGAACACAGAAGATTATAAAATTAACCATTACAAAAGATCCCCTGAAGAGTAAAGTTGCACAGCTGTTGATCTGAACTCAGGAAAACCAGTTTGAACACAATCATGTGAAAAGCAGATATAGTCCAGGGTAAAGCCAAAAGAACACTGACCGTCCTTTTTGACATAATAACTGGATATTGCAGAGGTTTACATATAGACACATATCGGTCATAGGCCATGACTGTCAACAGAAAAAATTCTGAAGCACCTAAGGTGTAAAACATGAAATGTTGAAAGGAACAAGCTTGAATTGATATGATCTGCCTCTCAGATAACAAGTCGATCAAAAGCTTTGGAAAGACAACAGTGCTGAACAGAACTGAGTTCAGTAACAAAGCTGCAATAAAAATGTACATAGGCTCATGGAGGCTTTTCTGAAACACAATGAGGAATATAACAGTGGAATTAAAGCAGAGTATGAGGATATATACAGTAAACATGCCCACAAAATAAAGATATCTGTATTTCTGCAATTCTATAAATCCATCAAGAGTTATATATGTAGCATTCAGTTCAACATCCATAAACCTTATCATTGTTGAAATGTAAATTGATAAAACTGGAATATGACAGAATAAGCTAATATTAGGGATAATCAGCTGTCAACAGTTCAGTATTGAAACTGGGTTGCTGTAATTTATACTTATCTGATCTGGTACTGCACACAAGTCTTCATATCTTTGATTCACAGACTGAAGGGTTTTGAGTTTGCAGATTGTTTTTAGAAAACTGCTTCATCCTCAGATGACTTCATTAATCTGTCCAACAAGAGCAACTTGTAAACACCTCAAACTCCAGAGGCCTGCACCACACATTGTGCACGAACTCATCGATGTTTAACTAAAACTTTTTTAGACACGATGAAAAAGGTAAGACACAGCATGTCCTGAGCTGCTGTGCCTCTCTATAACATGTTCTGGATATGTATGTGATGGTAGAAAAGCAGATTCCTTAAGCCTTTGTGTCCTGATCAAAGATATTAAACTAGAGCAGAAGTTGATTCAGTTTGTTTGGAGACATCTTAGAGTCCCATCAGAATACCATAAAGGACACAGGTCTTAAGTCTTAATTTTTGAGGCTGCTGCTTTGAAAAGTTGACCCAAATCACAGAAGGTTTTTAGTCACAAACTAATAACAAGTCATACAGTATTCCAAAAATATATATCCAGGCAACACTGCAAGTACGAGTTGGCATTAACTGTCAAATGGTAGTTGTATCTTTAAAATTTGTTTTAACTCTGACAGTTATGAAGCAAGAGGCTGTGACAACCAAAAAGTAGGTGAATCAAATAAAAACATTTATCAAACTTTAATTTTTATTAAATACAAACAAAAGGTACTCCATTAGGCTAGCCAAGGCAATTTCATTTGTAGAGCACAGTTCGTACACAAGGCAATTCAAAGTGCTTTACAGCTACATAAAATCACAAGAAGGCAAATAAAATCATTCCAAAAAAAAAAAAACATAAAAAATAATCATTAATTCATTCATTTAAAAGTGAAGAGTGCAGATAAAATACTTTCAGGTGTCATATGCACAGCTAAATAGAACTGTTTTCAGCCTGGATTTAAACATTGTCAGAGTTGAGGCCTGTCTCACATCTTCTGGAAGACTGTTCCAGATTTTAGGGGCATAAAACTGAAACGCAGCCTCACCTTGTTTAGTCCTGACTCTGGGCACCAGCAGGAGACCCCTCCCTGAGGTTCTCAGAGCCCGAGTTGGTTCATATGGCTCTAACATGTCAGAGATGTACTTTGGCGCTTGACCATGAAGAGACTTGTACCCGAGCAGAGCTGTTTTAAAGTCTATTCTCTGAGCGACAGGAAGCCAGTGCAGAGACCTGAGCACTGGACTAATATGGTCGTATTTCCTGGTTCTAGTCAGGACTCGAGCAGCAGCGTTCTGGATGTACTGCAGCTGTCTTACAGCCCGTTTAGAGCCCAGTGAGCAGGCCGTTACAGCAGTCTAACCTGCTGGAGACAAACGCATGGATCAGTCTCTCTAAGTCTGGTTTAGACACTATTCCTTTGATTCTGGCAATGTTTTTTAGGTGGTAAAAAGCTGCTGATGTTACTGATTTAATGTGGCTGTTAAAGTTCAGGTCTGAGTCCAATATTACCCCGAGATTTCTAACCTGATAATTAGGTTTTAGAGAGAGAGTCTCAAGGTGACTGATAACACTTTCTCTTTGTTTCTGTGGGCCACAGACAATGATTTCAGTTTTGTCTGAGTTTAGCTGGAGGAAATTGTTTTGCATCCACACACTGATCTGTTCGATGCAGCGACACAATGTATCTACAGGCCCGTGTTCTCCTGCCGTCAGTGACACGTAGCGCAATGAGTATCTCTGCTCTATATGAATGAATTGGATTATTTTGAAATTAATTATGATTACAATGAATTTAACTCCAATTGGCTTGAATTGGACTATATTATTTACGTGCCTTGAGATGACATTTGTTGCAATTTGGCGCTATATACATAAACTGAATTGAATTGAACTGAACGGAGGGATGACGTGTGCTCTTTAGGCTGATTGAAGACCAGACGCGCCGCCACATTCTGGACCATCTGCAGAGGTTTCACAGCACAGGCTGGGAAACTAGTTCAGAGGGCGTTGCAGTAGTAGATGACCATAGACTGCACCAGGAGCTTGGTGGCGTGTTGAGTTAGTTACGGCCTGATCTTTCTTATGTTTAACAATGTGAAATTTAAAGATATGATCATTTTCCAATAGGACAAGCCTTTATTGTTTGTCTGAGAAGCAGCAATCAAGAAAACTCACATATTAACAGATATCAAACTATCAACAAAATACCTCTGTTTATTTGGCATTGACCTTGTTTCATTGTCTTACTATAATCACACCGTTACTCCAAATGGGTCATAAACAAAAACAATCTGACTGATGTACGATGTTTGCCTTTTAATTTTCCTGCTTTGTTGTCGCTCATCTCTTTTCTTTTCTATTAATTTAAATTAGAATCAGTATTTAGTTAGCATGAATTGGTTTGTAGTACAAAGTTGTTTGTCTTAGATTTGTTGATGTTTATCATACTATGTCAACTGTGAAATGTTTCTTACTTTGTACACCACAGCTTGCAGGAACTTGTACATTGTCTATGTATTCCTCAGCGTCCCTGCGACCCTGAATTGTATTAAGCAGGTATAGAAAAAGAGTGGATGTATGCTTCAGGTTATACCAGCAGTGTAAACGCCATGGCACAACTTCAAACAATTTGAGCAAATAAGACTTTTTAGACTCTGATTAAAGGGCAGTTTATTGAAACTCTCCACTGACAATCCCAGTTACAGTAAAACTTGTACCTACTACCCAAACTGTATATGAACTTGAACAACAACCCTTTTACTATGGCCTCAAATAAAATCACAAACATTTCATTATTTATTTTCATAAACTTTCAATTGTCATATCTTATATCAGTGTGACATTTAGCTTGGTTGGAGTTTAGGTCGAGCGCATTGGTTAAAATACTGCTGTCAGAGGGGGGGTGGGAGAGTATGGGGGTCAGAGCAGGTCGGCCCTGGTGAAAACATCACTTTAAACACTTTAAACTGCTTTTGAAACTGTTGTTAACAGCTTTTTTTGTAAATGATTAATGAAAAAAAAATAAATAAATAAATCGATTTTCCTAAGACAAAGACACAATTGTGAGGCTCTTTTAAAAAATGCATGAATAAAACTGTACTATAGTGGTTTCAAACATTTTAGCAGTGATAGAAAGGACATAACCTCAGAAACACTGTTTACATTATCACTTAGAGGGAGGCTACAACTATATAGGAAGAAATTAAGCAAATATAAACAATATTAATCATACATTTGTATACTGAAGACTGATGTAGAGGTGTTGGAAACAGAATTACTGCAACAAACTGATAAATCATTATTACACTATAAATCATTTGTAGAAACCTATTCTGACATTAAACACCACTACATGATCAAGTGAGTCTCTTATCCAAATTACTATTCAAGAACCTTTATTTTGACTCTGCAGAGCAGTCTCTTGAGGTGTTTCGTAATTTCCTTCATTTTCAGACCATATATAATTGGATTAAAGAGTGGTGGATATATTAGTATCTGTAAAGACGTTATAAAATTTTCAGTCTTTGAAAATCCAGATGCCAGTGTATTTACAGTTACATCAGATGCAACCAAACATAAAAAGCTGATTAAAATGATCAAATGAGGCAAACATGTCTGTGCAGCTTTTCTCCTGACTTCTTTAGAACTTCGGTATGTTATCATGATTAACCTGGTGTATGAAAATAAAATCAAAATCACAGGGAAAAATGCAACATTAACAAATATGATTGTAGGAAGTATGTCTAGTATTACTGAGCGCCCACACAAAAGTTTGTAAATTGGACATTTACAAATGATCCCTTTTAGGATGAAGCCACACAGTTTTGAATTAGAAATCATTAGAGCCATCTTGAACACACTTATGTAAAAAACAGGCATAATCCAAGCTAAAGACAAAAGAACACTGACAGTCCTTTTTGACATAATAACTGGATATTGCAGAGGTTTACATATAGACACATATCGGTCAAAGGCCATGACAGTCAACAGTAAAAATTCTGAAGCACTTAAGGTGTAAAACATGAAACTTTGAAAAAAACAAGCTGGAATAGATATGATCTGCCTCTCAGATAACAAGTCGAACAAAATCTTTGGATAGAAGATAATGCTGAACAGCACAGAGTTCAGTAACAAAGCTGCAATAAAAATGTACATAGGCTCATGGAGGCTTTTCTGAAACATTATGAGGAATGATATAGTGGAATTACAGCAGAGTATGAGGATATATATTGAAAACATGATCACAAAATAAAGATATCTGTATTTTTGCAATTGCATAAACCCATCAAGAGTTATATATGTAGCATTCAGTTCAACATCCATCAAGATTATCAAAGTTGAAATTAAATATGACAGAATAAGCTAATATTAAAGATAATTAGATGTCAACAGTACAGTATCGTCTTACCGCTGTAATTTATACTTATCTGATCTGTTACTGCACACAACAAGTCTTCATATCTTTGATTCACAGACTGAAGGGTTTCCAGTTTGCAGATTGTTTTTATGAATCTGCTTCATCCTCAGATGACTTCATTAATCTGTCTAACAAGAGCAACTTGTAAACACCTCAAACTCCAGAGGCATGCACCACACATTGTGCACTAACTCTGTCAATCTATTTTTGACAAAAATGACCATGGGCAGGAACAGGATTAGCGGGGCATCTGCAGACCTCCGGTGCCTCTGATTTTCTAGCCCCCTGCTTTAGGATTCCTTTCATGCTGGTCTGCTTATCTGCCCAGTCATCCTTTCCTCTCTTTTTTATTAGCTTTGTTCATCCAGCAGCCCCTCTCCTGCTTTTCCAAGAAATGGGGCTACAAGTGAGCCCATCCCTATTCTCCACCTTTCACCCAGGTTGATTACCGAGTGGAAAAAAGGTCCAGACCCTCTCCTGGAGACTAATTTCATATACTTTGCTGTGCTTTGGGGAAAGTGCCTATTTCAGCAGTAAGGCATTGCTATGGCCTTGGCCTCAGAGCCCAGCTCAATCCACAAATCACTGAACTCTTACAACACCTGTGTGTCATGGGTCCCCAGCAGGGTAGTCACGTGTGACTCATTTGGGCTGTTCCATATCTTATTTCATCATTTTATTAGATTATTCTCAAAAAAAAGTTATAGGAAAGATATCATTTTATTTAGTGTATTTTTTTTGTTGATATTTTTCTGTGGCACTTATGGCACTTTACAGACAGTTTTATTTGCTCAAATTGTTTGAAGTTGTGCCATGGCGTTTATACTGCTGGTATACCCTGAAAAATACATCCACTCTTTTTCTATTCCTGCTGAATACAATTCAGGGTAGCAGGGACGCTGAGGAATACATAGACAATGTACAAGTTAAGCTGTGGTGTACAAAGTAAGAAACATTTGACAGTTAACTTAGTATGATAAAACATCAACGAATCTAATAACTTTGTACTACAAACCAATTCATGCTAACTAAATATTGATTCTAATTGAAATCAATAGAAAAGAAAAGAGATGAGCTACAACGAAGCAGGAAATTCAAAAGGCAAACATCGTACATCAGTCAGGTTGTTTTTGTGTATGACCCATTTGGAGTAACGGTGTGATTATAGTAAGACAATAAAACAAGGTCAATGCCAAATAAACACATTAACACAGGTATTTTGTTGATTGTTTGATGTGTGACGCATAAATATAGCAGAATAATTATTCAATTGGGAAATTAGCATATTAGCCGGAGAAAATGGAAAAACAAATATATCTGGCCACTACAATTAATTTCAATTGAAATGTAGGCTAGCCGCAAATTCAACATAGCAGACTCACCAGGTGTTGGCAATCGCTCATCAACCATCCAGATCCACATATAAGGCGCTCCTTCCTGGGCTCGACCTGTTCGTCAGCAAGCTGCATCCCACCACCTCCCCATCGCCACCCGATGTCTCAAAGTCCTCGACATCTCCTTCCTTCGTACGGCTCCGCCACCAGGTTCGGGTCCCAAAGGGGGGAAGATATTCAGCATCTCCCTATGCCGGACTTTCAAGCTCACAGCGGTTCAGCTTGCATGTCCTCCGCCGGGGCCCGAGCGCCAAAGAAATATTGACAATAAACCTTGCAATTGTCTCCCTATCTCTCCGTGTGAGTCTCTCCAGGTTGAATTACAATTACATCTTTTTTTGCCATTGTTGTGTTTACAACAAAATTAAAAAATGTCATCCTGTCAGTGCATTAAAAAAAGGAAAAAAAGCATATAAAAACATACATCTATCCATTTTCTATACCTGCTTAATCCAACTTTCGGGTCACAGGGGGGCTGGAGTCATCCCAGCGGGTGAGAGGCGGGGTACACCCTGGACAGGTCGCCAGATGGGGGACTTTAGGCAGGGTGGGACAATGGACTGGGAGAGGTACCGGTTGAATATCCTGGTGAAGACTCCAGCCATTTGGTTCGAGCAGTCCTTCAGCACATGTCCATAGACGCTGTCAGGTCCAGCAGCCTTCCTTGGCTTAGGGTGAGGCTGCTATGGGCCGCAGGGTGAAGCGTGGCTACGTCCGATTGCTCCGCCTCGAAACGGGCAAAGAAGATGTTCAGCTCCTCGGCCGTAGAGCTGTCAACTTCAGCAGCCCCAAGGTTGGTCCTGTAGTTGGTGAGGTGCTGGACTCCCTTCCACACCTGCCTGCTGCTGTTGCTATCCAGGTGGTCTTCAATCCTCCTCCTGCAGTTTGGAAATACTCTTTCCAGATTTCAACATCTCTAAGATTCCCAGACCCCAGCTTCGGATGATGTTTTCTAAGTACAAAACAAATTAAGCACATCGTTAGGGTTAGATATGTAACTCACATGGTTACGTGAGGAATTTCACAGTTTTGTTGCATTTGTTGTGACTTCATACAACATTTTTGTGCAGTGGGTAAGCTATGACAGCTATTACATGTTCTAAAGGGATACTGGGCTAATACTTTACTTACTGTATACATTATTGTTGTTTATCAGTCAGATTAATTCATTTTTTACATGTCTTATAAATAATAACTGCGGTACAATCCAATAACATAACAATGTTTCCAAAATGATTTAGGAGAAAATATGGTTAGTGTGCTACGTGTGGTACCGGCTGTCAGGTTTGTGTGAGGATGGAGGACACGGATGCGGATTTCAAAAAAGTAAAGGCTGATTTATTAACAAAAAACAAACAAAGTTCAAACGAAAGGCGCGGCAAAGCCGGATTCAAAAAACTTAACTGTGGAAAGGCAAACAAAAAACTTGGCATGACATTGCATGGAATGAATAAATAAATGCTTAGCTTAACGGTGACGTGAAACATGGGAAAATGGGTAGCATGGGTAAGTAGACATGGAAGGCACAAGCAGGTTAGGCATGACAAAAACAAACACAAGACAGGGGAGACTGGAAAATAAATAGAGGGCTGGGAGTAATTGGAGAGTGAGTGCAGCTGGTGACAATGACTAACGGGTGCAGTGAATGAACTAATGATGTGAATGAACCAATGACCAGAGTGAGGGGGAAAAACAATGACAAGACTAAAACTCAAAACCTGGACATGAACTGAACACCTAAAACATAAAATGTCCCATGGCGTGACACCGGCCTCCAGAATTAGATGTTTACAAGTTGCTCTTGTTGGACTGATTAATGAAGTCCACTGAGAGCGATGCAGTTTCATAAAAGTGGTCTGTAAGCTCAAACCCTTCAGTCTGTGAAACAAAGATATGAAGACTTGTTGTTCGCAGTACCAGATCAGATGAGTATAAATTACAGCAGTAAGAATAAAAACTAAACTCTGATTACAATGCATAACTATTCAAAATGTATTTTTTAATGCCATATTAATACTGTCATATTCTAACTTTGACTAGATTGATGGATGTTGAACTGAATGCTACATATATAACTCTTGATGGATTTATAGAATTGCACAAATACAGATACCTTTATTTTGTGATCATGTTTACTGTATATATCCTCATACTCTCCTGTAGTTCTACTATTATTTTGCTCATCGTGTTTCAGAAAAGCCTCCATGAGCCTATGTACATTTTTATTGCAGCTTTGTTACTGAACTCAGTTCTGTTCAGCACTATTGTCTACCCAAAGCTTTTGATCGACTTGTTATCTGAGAGGCAGATCATATCTATTCCAGCTTGTTTCTTTCAAAGTTTCGTGTTTTACACCTTGGGTGCTTCAGAATTTTTACTGTTGACTGTCATGGCCTTTGACCGATATGTGTCTATATGTAAACCTCTGCAATATCCAGTTATCATGTCAAGAAGGACTGTCAGTGTTCTTTTATCTGTAGCTTGGATTATACCTACTTTTCACTTCATTGTGTTTAATATAGCTCTAATGATTTTTAATTCAAAACTGTGTAGCTTCATTATAAAAGAGATATTTTGTAAAGGTCCACTTTACAATCTTCTCTGTGTGCACTCAGTAGTACTAGACATAATGCCTACATTCATACTGATAAATGTTGCACTTCTCCCTGTACTTTTGATAATATTTTCATACACCAGGATAATCATGATAACATACCGAAGTTCTAAAGAAGTCAGGAGAAAAGCTGCACAGACATGTTTGCCTCATTTGATAGTTTTAATGAGCTTTTCATGTTTGGCTGCATCTGATGTAACTGTAAATACACTGGTATCTGGATTTTCAAAGACTGGAAATTTTATAACATCTTTACAGATAATAATATATCATCCGCTTTTTAATCCAATAATATATGGGCTGAAAATGAAGAAAATTACGAAACAGCTCAAGAGACTGCTCTGCAGAGTCAAAATAAAGGTTCCTAAATAGTAATTTGGATAAGAGACTCACCTGATCCTGTAGTGGTGTTTAATGTCAGAATATATTTCTACAAATGATTTATAGCCACAACTAAAGTCAGCATCAACAGTGTAATGGTTTATCAGTTTGTTGCAGCAATTCACTTTACCACATTTCTACATCTCTATTTTAATACATCCTCTAAAGTACAGTTTAACTTCTACAACATTATTTTTCAAGACCATGAGAGGATGATGGTTCTTGTAAAGTGGAGTATCCACCAGATCTGTTCTGCTCGGACATACATACAAGCTCTTTTGTAACTCCTTCAGAACAGTATTTTTGCCCACATGCCAGACCCAAACTAGATCTAATCAAGCCCACTGATGGTACAGATATCAGAAAGGAGAATGTTTATGGAAATAAATAATAAAATGTTTAAGATTTATTTGAAGTTAAGGTTCATATACAGTTAGGATTAGTATAATTGATCACAGTTGTACCACCCATCTTAATAAATCCAATTTAGAATAAAAAAAAAAAAGTCTTATTTGCTCTAGCAGCTTGATGTTTCTTGCCACTGCAGCGGGTTTACAGCGGGTTTACACAGAACAATTCACAGACTAAAGTATTACAATTCCTGTAAGCAGTAGTGTGCAAAGTTAGGAACATTTGAAAGTTAACATTTGGTTGTTCTTGATCGTGACGCATTTGGGGGAGTGTTGGGATTGCAGTAAAGCAGTTTGGGTTTGCAAAGACTGGAAAATTTAAGGTTTGCTTCATTGCTCTCATGTACTCAAACACAGGCATTAAATGTGTTTTGTTGATTCTTTGTTATTTGTTGTTATGTGTGTTTTTCTGACTGCAGCCTTTCAGGCAGATGATAAAGGTCTGACCTAAGGAGGGAGCACACATGGGTATCATCGGAAACTGATTCTATTAGAATTAACATGCTGTTAATCTGTGTTAACTGTGAGGGGATTAAAGGCCTGGACTGTCTTATACACATAAGTCAGCTTATGTCCTTGTCTCCCTTCTGTTCTCTTTTTTTTCTTTTCACTAACTATTTAAATGCCAGCTCTGGGCCAGTTTATGATGTAAATGATCATGTTATGCAAATGAAATTCAGCTGTACATGCTGTTAAACCCACAGATTCCAGAAGAGCAAAAATGTCCTTAATTTCATTGATATTAAGTCGGGTGCCAATCTGTTCTCCTAAATTTTGTCTGTACTGCTGTGTATGTATGTTGTGGAGAAAAGATAGCCTCTTTGAAAAATATCTTATCAAGCCGGGACTGTTGCACTTTCATTGTGCATCGTGTCATGTGTGAAAGTACAGAAGAAGAAAGCGGCGATCAAAGGCATTCCACCACTGATATGCCAATGAGCCGGCAAGAGAGGTAATAAAAGAGGCAAAACGATCCCGCCTCGTGATTTCGCATTGCCGGCTTGAATACAAGGAGGAGATCAGTCGCCACCCATGTTTGAAAGAGGCTGATCTGTCACACGAGTGGACAAAGTGATGAACAACAGGGCCATGATCTCACTCCACACCCTGTAGAAGTACTTACGATTACAGTCAGCAGTTCTAAAGTCACTAGAACAAATCTTGACACGTGATGACTCTGACATTTATTTGAGTATGAAACAAAAAGAATGTTAATATCCATTTTGTAATGAGATAAAAACCTTTGTTGAAGAATATATGGCATATTATATACAATTAAAGCAGAAAAAAGTGAATAAAAAGCTAATGTGCATTGTTCTTCTTTCCTCGCAAAACCAGCTAACGTTATTATTAATAACATCTAAGCTTAAAACTAAGTTTCTTATTTATTGATTAAAAACAACTACAATATCTTAGGATTGTTAAAGTTCTTAGTTTTGTGTTTTATCATGTTTTAGTTTATCTCATGCCTTGTTGTTTAGTTCCTGTTTAGTCCTTAGTTTTCTCATGCTTTAGTTTCGGTCATGTCTTTAGTTTTCTAGCTCATGTTTAGTTTTAGTTTTCCCATGTTTTAGTTTTCCCTCATACCTTAGTTTTCTAGTCCAGTATTTAGTTTAGTCATGTCATGTTTTTCATCAGTCTAGTTTTTGTCATCCGGCTCAGCCGTGCTTTATATTAACCTTGTTGTTTTGAAAAATAAATCAAATTTCCTTTTTTGAAGGTGTCCTTTTACGCCTCGCACGACCCACCATTCTGACTTGCACCAGCTCAAAAAAGTATTTTTGCTTCCACACATCCAAAACCTTTTTCTTTCATACATCCTAAACCATCCTTCACATACAGTGACAGTTTATTGAATGTAATCTCTCACAAGGGGGGAACAGAGGGCTCATTTAACAAGATTACACATTCATACACATGTTTTATCAGTGTAGTGGAGGATCTCCCCACATCCCCTGTCTCTTGGTCACCTCAGTCAAACTGGCGTGCAGGTTCAAAATTTTATTATATCAGTGGTTAAAAAGATAGTCAAGACACAAGAGGGGTCACAAATAATCTTCTGTAGACAGCAAAGTTCAATCTGGGTGCATTTTATTGAGCCAACATTGAAATACAGACCAAACAAACGGAGTTAGACAGCTCCGGAGCCCCCCTCCTAATAACCACCTGTTTACTCTACTGTATGAACACACCATCCTACTTGCACTTGCACACATGACCCACAGTTGCATCTAACACAGAGTTGGAATCAGTGAACAGATCAGCTGTCTCTACACACAGTTGGTATGGCTTATCAGATCACACGCTTGAGATTGCATCTGAGCATTCACACGGCTGATATGACTGAGCAGAGGCATACACGCAGCTGTCTGTAAGGCCCATTTTATGACTACATCAATGACATGTAAACCAGAATAAATCAGCTGTTTTAGGCCATTTAAACATCCATGTTATGCTGAAATAAAATGATAAAACATGTAACTTAATTTAATAGTGTTTATATACGTCAGGCACAGTCTATACAAAAAGAAACATGTCGGATGTGAAAATTTGAAACAAATTAAAATTTAAAGTTGAATGAAATAAATAAGTGAACTGTGACTGTAGCGTTTTGCATACAGAAAACTGTTTCTTCATTAGCTTCCCCAAACTGAGTATCATCTTTTCACATTCTTCTATTATTGTTCCAGTAATAAGGATTGTTAATGAATACATTTATTTATTATGGCTTGAAAAAAAAAAATCCTTTTAAAATGTCTTAACATTTTTATTCTAGTGATAATTGGATTAAAGAGCAGATTATATGTAACCATTCGTAGGGTTGTGAGAAAATACTGTTAACCGATTGCTTCTAATGCCAGAACAAGATCAACGGCGTGTGCGATGAGTAGAGTGAGCCGGTCTGTGTACATTTTGAGAAAAAAACAGCTGAGTCTAACTCAGAATTATCACAGCATTATTAAAGCAACATTACAGCTATCATTTTCAAAATCTACATGAATGTTAAAGTCACAGACTGTCATGAACGTACCTATCCTCTGCACTGAGATTTAAAAAATCTGAGAATTCAGGCAGAACTTTCAGTGAGAGCCAGGTGGATGATGCATGACCACAACAAGAAGCCTCACATCTACTTCAATTCTTAGCTTTGCAGTTTTTAGATATCGATCAAACTTTTATTTTCTTGTTTCATTGGACCTCTTCCTACATTCTCTTTTATCAGCTGAAACACATATCCTCAGAAGATGAAACAGACTGTTAAGGTGTGCAGCAAGGCCGATGCAACATCTCTGAATGAACTTCTTAATGTGTACGAGGTCAATCTTGATCAATCCCAACAATCCCCTTTCAAAGAAGATCAAAGTTGCTCCTGTCATGAATAATTCTGCTTGTACAACTAATCACCCGTCAGGGGTAATAAAGACATCCTTAATCCTTACAGACAGCAGGGTACCAGACAAATGCTGAGCAGAAAAGTGTCTTCATCAAACAATAAAAATCTCATCTTGGATAGTTGAAACACTTTCATATTTAGATTGTCAGAGGTACATATATCTCTACATTTAAAAAACATCTCTATCATCTTTATTAGTACAATAATAAGAATTGTAAATGGTGAAATTACTTTTCTTTGGCTTTACAGAGCAGCATTTTCAGATGTTTGGAAATTTCTTTCATTTTTAGTCCGTATATGAGTGGATTGCAAAGAGGATTGTATGTAATTATTTGCAATGTCATTACAAAACGTGCAATTTTTGGAAAATCAGATTCCAGTTTAACTATAACAACATCATACGTAAGCAAACAAGAATAGTTGATCAAAACTAGCAGGTGAGGTAAGCAGGTCTGTGCAGCCTTTTTTCTGACCTCTCCACAACTCTGATAAGCTATAATGAGTATTCTTATGTAAGTAAAAAGTATAAAAAGCATAGGAAAAATTCCAACATTAAATAGAACAACTACACCATACACAGATAGAAATCTTGAACTCACACAGGAAAGGCTGCTAAGTGCATTGTTGCAAAAGAATCCTTTTAAAGTGTAGGTGCAAAGTTTGTTATTAATATTTAGTGTAACTGGAACTGCAACGTGACAGGCAGGCACAAGCCAAGCTAAGACCAAAAAAATACTCACAGTAGTCTTCCTCATGATGGTTGGATACTGCAGAGGTTTACATATGGACACATATCTGTCATAAGACATGGCTGCCAACAGCAAGAACTCTGAGCAGCTTAAGGAGTAAAATATAAAAACCTGAAAGAGACAGGCTTGATAAGATATGATCTGCTTTTCTGATAAAAAGTCAATCAAAAGCTTCGGGTAGATATTGGTGCTGAAAAGAAATGAGTTGATTAACAAAGCAGCAATGAAAATGTACATAGGCTCGTGGAGGTTTTTGTGGGCAACAATGAGGCAAACAATGGAGGCATTAAAGAAAATGATTAGAATATAGGCTGTCAACATGATCAGAAAATAAAGATATCTGTATCGCTGCACTTCTACATGTCCACCAAGAATGATGTATGTTGTATTTAATCGAGCTTCCATACAAAAAATGGGCAAAAATAAAATATAACAAAATTTAACAGGTTTATAAATTTGATTTTTGAAAAGATGAGTCGTGATTTGGACAAATCCTTACTTATATCTATCATGTCATTAACTGAAAAAAGTTACACTCTGCATGTTTGTCTTGAGTTCTGATGATGATTTGTTTTTCTAAGATTGTCACCCTCCATGGATCTCATTAAACTCTTCACCAGTAAAGTTACATCAGCATCAAACCCTGGAGACCTGACCACACAAACAGGAGCCATTGCAAATGTTTTCTGGAGTTGGACTCTTGAGTATGATGGCAAATGTTGTATTTCACTGGTTAACCATGTCTCCTAAACCCTGGCCCTCTGACTGTATTCCCTCATAAGGAAAAAAAAAAAAAAGAGCTATTTGTCTGTTTCTAAATCACACTGCCAGTCTTCCTGGTAAAAAAAATAAATAAATCACCATCACAGCATTCATGAGCTGAACAGTGACAACCGAGCAGGATGCAAAATTCACAACGGATGAAAACACACAGAAATAACTTAATACATGTGCACACAAACACCACCGACCACAAAGAAGTAAGGAGATTGTTAACTGATTTTAAGATTAAAACAGCAGCCTATTAAATGCATGTCACATTTTCTTTAAAAAGACAACTATTCTGTAGATTTACTAGCCTGGGAATTCCCATGCTGCTTTGCGCTCTATTTCATTCTCACTGCAAAGTCAACCTGGAAACCACCGCCCTTATTTTTGCCTGAGTTTGGGAACCAATCACAGAACTGGGGGGGGGGGGGGGGGGGGGGGGGGGGGCAAGACGATGACAACGTCTATGCGCTACACCGAAGCTTGTAGAGTGTTAATCCAACATGGCAGCGGACACAACGTTACCGTTCAATTTCTCCATTGATAAAATAAATTCACAACTCTACAACATAAAAATATCTTACTTTGAAGCTCCCAGATCAAGGAAGTGACGTTGACACAGCTTTAGCAGCAGAGAAGCTATTAGGCTTGTGTTGATAATAATAAACTCCTGGACTATTTTCAAACTTCCAAATGCATCGTTTTGTGAGTACAGACCATATTTGTACTACTGTAGAAGTTTGGTGTCATGGCATGTGATTTTAGTGTGGTAATTTTGGAGATACTGCCAGGGTTCATTAGCGCTTGTACCAAGCTATTCGGGATAACTCAGTAACTCAACTGATGTTCAGCCAAGATCGGAAAAACTTGGCTGGATGTCACGGTTCAAATGACCCTAGGGTGAATCTACTCCGAACCATCACTTTAAGTTGCTTAGAGCGCAAGTTTACTTTTATTTTACTTTTTTTTCTTCTTCTTCCTCGTCGAATTTCTGTCGTCATCTGGCATAAGTGATACAATTGGCTATGAATCGCGCGCAAAGCAGCATGGGAAGAACCAGACCCCATTTGATAGACATTCGTAGCGCCCAATAAACGGCTCTAGGCATTCGTAAACCACACCTCAAATACGAGAAAATGCACACCTAGTTCCCAGACCACCATCTCATCGAGATTGTGGACGCGTCAGCCAGGCTATAGATTTACGGTAAATATGCATTAATGTCAGGAACTTGGTAGATTACTGGCTGATTACGCATCACAACTGTTTTCTGAAAAAAACTCCAAGATAGGCTACACAGTGGAAGCAGCGTCCAGAAAAACAGCAGGCATGGCGGCTCACATAATTATTAATAAGGTTATTTACCATTTGATGAAGGCATTGCTCATACAGATAAACTTTTGTGTTGATAAAAATCTTCTCTCCAAATCGATAAATAACCCCAGCAGTAAAGGTATTGCACTTTTTAAAAAAATTGTTGGGCTTTTTATGCCTTTAATGATAGGACAGTTGGAGAGAGACAGGAATGCAAGGGGTTAGAGAGAGAGGGCAGACATGCAGCAAAGGGCCGCTCGGTGCGGGACTTGAACCGGGACCAGCTGCCGCGAGGACTGGGGCGTCTGTACATTGGGCGGCTGCTTAACCCACTACGCCACCGACCGCCCCAGGTATTGCACTTTATTTGAACTTTTCATCAAGGGGTACCGAGCATAGAGTCGAAATGCTTCCAAACATTTAATTTTTTGCTCCAAATTCAGCTCTGTGTGAGTGGGGTTGCCAACCGTCCCTTGAAAAACGGAATTGTTGTGGTGATTATATTGTTCTTTTACCTTTACTTGGTCCTGGGTGCTGGTTGGTTTTTCTTTGCTGGTTTCAGGCTGGGCGGAGCAGCTTGGAGGAGCGCTCTCCCACCATTCTCACCTGTGGCTGATCATCAATCTGGCACCGGTTAAAGTCTGCTCTCCCCAATGCTCCGGTGCCAGATGATTGTCTTTCTCCAGTATAGTGCCGGCTCTAGCACTCAGCCTTCCACCGAACCAGCCAGCAGCCCAACTCCAAGCCTCTCCTTACGAGCCCCCCTTACGATCACGCACCCAGACCCAGAGCCTCCTTTCCCGCCGACCTGCACTCTGGATCCTTTCCTTGCTTCCTGGCATCCCAACTCTCCCCTCACTGAATAAAATCCATTTTTTGACATCAACCTTACAGTCTCTTGTTCGCTTGTGGATCCAGTCTTATCCACCCATAACAATCGTCCCATATTTAGCACGGTGCTTTTGTTTCTAAATACGGGACGATTCTGTTTTTCAAGGAATGTTTGGCAACCCTAGTTGTGAGTCTTGTTTTGGCAATTAAAGGCATGGTTGGTAATCCTGTTCGGAAACACATTTTGTAATACTGGGTGAAAGGGTCCATCTATCCTGAGAGTAATCTATACATGATGTATTTAGAAAAAGGTCCGAAAATAATCAGACCTCTGTGGCAGCTTCAGGACTGACAAAAAGCTGACCAATCCAAGCTCCTTGGGCCGAGGACAAAAAAACAATCGGATGCCTTCATGTCTAGTTCTGCCCGTTCTGCCTACGCCCCCCTCTGTCGGTTCCCTCCTCAGCGCACACGCGATTTCACCGGTGCCGAAAATAACTTAATGTGAGTGCAATGGCAGAGAAAATGCAGCCAAAACTACCATTACTTGTAACGGCTCGCCCCGCTAAAAGGGGAAGAAAAAGAAAGCCGGAGGCAAAAATGGCTGTTTAGTGGAGGTTCCACTTTCAAATCTTGCTAGCTCTCTTGCTAGCTCTCCGGGATTACCAACCATGCCTTTAACTCCAGCTTTACAATAAGAGTTCATATTAAGAGCTGCATGGCCGTCCTCTGTTGCAACCCCACTGAAACTGTAATAAGATCTGACTTAAAGGTGGG
This sequence comes from Odontesthes bonariensis, assembly GCF_027942865.1. Classification (NCBI taxonomy): domain Eukaryota; kingdom Metazoa; phylum Chordata; class Actinopteri; order Atheriniformes; family Atherinopsidae; genus Odontesthes; species Odontesthes bonariensis. The sequence continues at coordinate 30,695,533 of NC_134517.1, read as the reverse complement.
GTAGGGGTTCTTTTTCTGGAGCATTTTTTTAACATATTGCTTGAAATACTCTTCACACCCCCATTGCAACCAATTAATTAAAAGTTTTGACACAAAAATGAAAAGTTTTAGTGGGCTCTAGAATTAACAATCTAGGAAAAACACTATCCAATCATACTGAACGGACCTTTAACGATGATTGGATTCTGATGCGTCTATCAAACCGCAATCTGCTCGTCCCTCCCCCTCCTTCCCCCTGTGCGCGTACCCTTCTTCGTGAATGAATTACGTGTTCAGAAGCTTGGCAGGGAGCTAAACTAGAGCCAGCTTGGCTAGCACCTAACATTATTAAACGTATAGTTAGCATATACTAAATACTAAATACGGCAACGATCAATGCTTGCTGTCAGAACAGCGCTTGTGCACCTTCGTGCTCGTGAACAAGCATTGCGTGTTCATGTACTCTAGAGGCGTGGCTTCGGGGGGAATCTGAAGAAAAGTGTTGGGACTTTTGACCTAGGGCTGCACAATTAATCGAATTTTAATCAAAATCGCGATTTTGGCCGTGACGATTATGAAAAATGAAAATCGCGATTTTTTTACATTTCTTTTCTTAATACGGGTTTAGTTGCATTATACTCTAGCATGCAAGCATTTAACCAGTAGTCCGCCAAGAGCCAGGGGGCGAACATGGACCTATTCGTTACGCCGCCTAACTGATCCACAAGCAAGTTAAGCACGCAGCTCCTCACTAGTGCGGCCAGCAGTGGTGTCAAGTTCAAGTGGTGAGAGCAGAGTAGTACTGATATAAGGGAAGACAAAACTGGTGGTGATGACTGAAATGACCGAGAGCCAAGCTGAAGCTGTGGCAGAAGATAACCCCACAGCCGGTCTCTCTGGTGAGAAGGACGAGCTCTTCCCTCGAAGGGGCTCAATTTCGGCTGTGTGGCGCTACTTTGGTTTCATGGCTAGCGATGTCCAACAAAAGCAGGTGTTGTGCAAAGACTGTGGAAGAGTTGTGTCGGCACCGCAAGGCAACACAACTAATCTTTATAACCATTTAAAGAAGAACCATGTTGAAAAATACAACGAAACTGAAAAGCAAAGTTTCACAAATGCCCCGTCCCCATGCCACAACCCAGATGCAGACAACGATAAATGCCAACCTGCACCGTGCAACACCATATGCGCCAACATCACAAAGACACGCGGAAATAACAAAAGAAATCGCAATTTCTTTAGCCAAAGCCGTGACTCCAATAAACACTGTTGACAATGTGGCATTCAAACAAATGATCAAAACGCTGGACAAAAGATACGAGATCCCGTCCAGAAATTACTTCTCCAAGGTGGCATTACCTGCGCTGTACAAACAATGTCGAGAACAAATACAGAAAGAAATATCAGCTCTCCCATTCTATGCCACCACGACTGACCTATGGTCGAGCAGAACCATGGAGCCATATCTGTCCCTGACGATTCATTACATCAACGAGGATTTCGAAATTAAAAACCGCTGCTTGCAGACGTCCTATTTCCCCGTGGACCACACGGGAGAAGCAATTGCTCAAGGCTTGACAGAGGCGCTGGCTTCTTGGGACTTGCAAGCAGAGAGGCTTGTCTGCATCACAACAGACAACGGGGCAAATGTCGTCAAGGCAGTAGCTCTCAATCACTGGACAAGACTTCAATGCTTTGGCCATAGGCTCCACTTGGCAATTGGTGAGTATTATTATTTTTTAAACGCATGCCAGTGTTTTGAAAATACAGACATGCTTTTCTTTGCTCTTATTTGATAAACCAAGTTATTACTTATTTATGCCTACATTGTGTCATGTCAGTGTGCCTTAAATGAAGCACATTTACATTACATAGTTCTTGTGTATATTTTTGCCATAGACTTGTAGTAGTAAAATTGGCCTTTAAAAGTTATTTAAGGATATAAGTATAAGTTATTGAATTTATAAGTAAAAGTTAATTATCAGTATAACAAAACAATGAAAAGAAAATAATAGAATATAGGCTTCATATAACATTAATATGCACATAATGTTTTATTATGGGATGACTCAACATGACTCTTGCATTCTTTTACAGAGAAGCATCAACACATTGACCGTGCAGTGGGGGTCTGCAAGAAACTTGTCAGCAGTTTCTCCTACAGTTGGAGGCGCAAAAGGGAGCTAACACAAGCTCAAAAGGAGATGAAGCTACCAGAACATGGGCTGAAGACAGAATGCCCCACAATGTGGGGATCAAGGCAGGCAATGATAGCAAGAGTCCTGGAGCAGCACAGGGCCATTTCTCACGTCCTATCTTCAGACCGAAAAGCAAGAACCCTCATTCCAACATGGCAGGACACTGAAGTCCTGGAATCCATCAACCAAGCTCTCCAACCTCTGGTTGAATTCACTGATGCACTGTCCAGTGAGAAGTATGAAAGCATCTCCTTTGTCAAGCCAGTACTCCACCTGTTCAGCACATCCATCCTAAAAACAAGTGACGATGCTACAACCCTCACCAATACCATCAAAAGCAAAATACTTGCCTACTTGGAGGAGAAATACCAGGATCCTAAGACACAAGAACTGCTAGATATGGCATCTGCTGTCAACCCTCCCTTTAAGCTGCGATACGTGAATGAGGACAGGACTGCACCAATCCAGGCCAGGCTCATCTCTGAGATGGATGCATCTGCACGCACGGTTGGTAAAAATTGTGGCTATATAAATGCAGAATGTACAATACATTAAAATGTACAATACAATACATGTTAATTAAATGCATTACAATATGCTAAAAGATGACTGATGTAACCTGAATATGTTACTATATGTTATATAATACTGAATTGCTCTTTTTCTTATCTTAAACATCATTTACTCTTGAAGGTGATGGGCCAAACTGATCCATGTGGAGGTACCACAGACGATGCAGAGGATGGACCAAGTGCACCTAAGCGACGGAAGACTTTGGGGAGCTTCTTCAAAGGCACTGGGGCAACCACATCATCCTCTCTTCAGCAGGAGCAGCAGACTGTGGCCTCTGAGCTTCAGGCATACCTTCAGTGTGCCAGTCTAGACAGTGAAGATGACCCATTGGTCTGGTGGAGAGACCACCAGAAATTGTATCCAAGAGTGTCAAAGCTGGCAAAAAAATACCTCTGCATCCCAGCAACAAGTTCCCCATCGGAACGCGTATTCAGCACAGGGGGCAATATAGTGACCTGTCTTCGGGCATCCTTGAAACCAGAACATGTTGACAGGCTGGTGTTTCTGGCCAAAAATCTTTAAGCCCGCCTAAGCTTCATGCTATTGCCTTTATGCAATAATAATTGCATTTCAGTTTTATTTTGTTTGTTCCTTACATAGTACATTTGTAAGCCTGCCTAAGCGTCATGCTATTGCCTTTATGCAGTAATAATTGTTCTGCACTGAAAATTGTTTTTTTTTTTGGAAAGAAGTGCAATAAAATTCAGTTGTTTATCGTTGTTCCATAATCGTGATTAATAATCGTGATTTCAATTATGATCCAAATAATCGTGATTATGATTTTTTCCATAATCGTGCAGCCCTATTTTGACCTGTGTATTTTCAAAATGCTGCTTCGCTGGACTCAAAATCCAGGATCTCCTACCCTACCTTTAACTGCACAACACGACAAGAAGGATACAATGCAAATCTTGTGTTTTAATTTATGAAAAGGTCAATTGGCAGGTATTCAGTCAAAGCACACAAAACCAAAGTATGATCAAAAAGGCTTTGTTAACAGGAAAACAGGTCAACTAGCAACCAGGTCAGATAAGGTTTTAGTAAAAGGCAGTAATTGTTAAACAGGCAGGGACAAAACACACCACATATGCACAAGGAAAGAATGCTGGAGCAGGTGCAGGAAATGGGAGAATGCAGCTTATATAATGAGCATTTAATTAGTCACAGGTGAGGATAATCAGGTGCAGGTGAACTCAGGCAATTTGGGAAGATGGAGCAAGATGGAGAAATCTGACGTGGAATGAAGTAACAGTTAGACAGAGGAAACATAACTGAGGCTGTGCTCAGTGACATCAAAGAAACAACACGTTGATACACAACATCTTTTACACTACTGCTATGGTGGTAGTTAACCATAAGTAACCAAGCTGAATAGTACTTTAAAAATCCTAAATATACCCCGCCTCTCACCCGATGACCGCTGGGATAGGCTCCAGCCCCCCCGCAACATGACCGATGGAATAAGCGGGCATAGAAAATGGATGGATATCCTAAATAGATACGTAAATAAACAGAAATATTAATTAATATATTAATTATTTAATTAAATAAAAATAGTAATATGTATCCTAGAAACGATTATAGTCCATTAGCACCTGTGTGGGTAATATGACTACAGCATAGTTTTTATTACAGGTACCTTCTATGACAGTTTTACCTGACTCGTTACCATTATTGACAACTTCAACAGGTATGTAGAAATGTTTCTGTTACCACGGTAGCCAACACAAACTGGACCTGCTGGACTGGAGTGTGAATCAAGATTATCCAATCAGAAGAGAGTAGACTACAGAACCTGTGTCGGGCAGCTGGGAAGACGTAGGAAGGGCTGTGCATGCGCTCATCACCATTTTGTGCTCGTCTTTTCTTGAATCTCGGTGTAAAGAGAAGTGGAGGTGCGACACAGTGGTAAACATGGCCCTTTGCCAACTTATCTGAGATGAGCTGCTGCCATCAAACTCAGTTTGAAGAAAAACATTTTTCATGAAATAGTAAATGTCTCACTTTTTACATATAGTGAGATTTGCAAATGCTTGTTTTCTTTCTTTATCAACGTTTTACACAGCTTCCCAGATTATTTTGAATTGGGGCTACAAACTGTTTCCTTGAATCATAATGTGTTCATTCAAATGCAGTGAATTACTCTCCTGACAAACAAGTCAAGCATTATTATCAGTCCAACACCCACCTCTGCACATCTATAAAGCAGATTAAGCCATATAATGATAACATGCTACTTGAAATGACACCATACACACAGCTCTTTTTCTGCCTTGTCTTTTATGACACATGGATTATTCATAGATGAAATATTTTACATATTTTCTATCACTAGTATCAGTGTAAATATTTCTGATGGGGATATTCTGTGATGGCTCATTATCATTCATTATGTTGACATTTAAATAGTAAAGAGACTTCCAAAACATTAAAAACCCAGACTCGTGTAAAATCTGTCTAAGTCTTAAAATAAAGGTTTTAAATCTGAAGAGAGCTTTGCTTATATATATAAAGACCAATTACATAAACAACACTGATGTAAAGGAGGGAATGTTAGAGTGGTGCAATTACATCCTTCTGATCACTGATAAATTCAAAAGACAAAATTTACACAGTCAAATCTAGTTTGTTAGTTTATGTTTTACGATTATGGCTAAATGAAAGCCAGATAATCATTATTTAAAGCAAAACTCAATTGTAGTGGTAATTACAGGCACTTTGGATCGCCATGTTGCTGAAAAGTGCTATATAAATAAATTTCACTTCACTTCACTACAGAGGGAAAATAATGGGATTTACTGACTCAAAGAGTAATCACATTGCTTCTTTGTAATTACAGCAGAGCAACAGTACATCAATTATGTTTGCTCATGTATCAATTCTCTTTCTCTTGACGGAAAATCCTTTTCATGTGCTTAGAAATTTCTTTCATTTTCAGTCCATATATGATAGGATTAAAAAGGGGATGACATACAATGACCTGTAAAGTCATCGTTAAACGCACAGGGTTTGAAAAATCTGATTCTAGTTTAACTATAATGACATCATATGTAACCAAATAAGAATAATTGAGTAAAACAAGTAGGTGGGGAAAACAGGTCTGTGCAGCTTTTTTCCGAACTTCTCCAGAACTTTTGTAGGTTACTGTAAAAATCTTTGTGTAAGTAAAAAGTATGAAAAGCACAGGGATCACAGTCACATTTATCAAGACAATCACACCATACACAGACAGCGCTGCTGAACTCACACAGTGGAGTTTGTAAATTGAATTGTTGCAAAAGACCCCTTTTAAAATGAAGTTGCAGAGTTTGGTGTTAGCGTTCAGGGCCACCGGCACTGCAATCTGACAGGCAGGAGCAAGCCAAGCAAAGGCCAGAATAAATACAACAGTTGTTTTTCTCATGATCGTCGCATACTGCAGAGGTTTACATATAGAAACATACCTGTCATAGGCCATGGCTGCCAAGAGTAAGAACTCTGCACCATTTAAAGAGTAATACAAAAAGCACTGAAACAGACAAATAGGGTAAGTTATAATTTGTTTCTCAGATAAAAAGTCAATCAAAAGTTTTGGGTAGATAGTCGTGCTGTAAAGAATAGAGTTCAGCAACAAAGCCGCGATGAAAATGTACATAGGATCGTGTAGGTTTCTGTGAATCCATATAAGGCCTATGATGGTTGAATTACTGAAGAGTATTACAATATATATCGCTAACATGATCACAAAATAAAGAAATCTGTATGTGTGCACTTCTATGTGTCCGCCCAGGGTTATAAATGTTGCATTGCATTCGTCACCCATTAAAACTGTACTAAAATAAAAGCTAATGTACAGAAAATGCAGATTAAGCAGAGGACATACAAGAGTTAAAATGGTCAAAAACAAGTCTCCCTTAATCGACAACAAACAGCATGTCACAGTTACCTGTACTTCATGTATATTTGTCCTCGAAGCTTAAGAGAATGAGCTGTTTGACTCTGTGTACCGTTTTTACTCAACCTATGCCTCTCTCTCCACTAAGATCATTACGGTTCCACTGGGTTTTTCTGGGTCAGTGCTAAAGAACAAACATGTTTTTCCAACTCTAGGGGCAGGTGGTGTTGTTTCATGGGACGGAAATGTGATATTTGATGACCTCACATGTTATTTTGCCACAGAGCAGAATTTATGCTGGTGAGTCTTTTTCAAACATACCCTGAAAGGTGTGCTTTGTGTTTACTCTGATTAAGTCCATAACACTGTACCAGTAGCAGGAAATAAAATAAGTTTCCAATTAAAAAGGTTCAATCCTTCATTACATAAATGTCAAATTATGTTTCGCTAATTGCATTATTTGGAAGTTTAAATGTTAGAGTTTATGGGATTTTCACGTGTTGTTGTTCTAGTTTATTTTTTGCCCTTTAGGCTCACATATGTTATTATTTTGTCCATCGTCATTGCTTCAGTTTAGATCTCATTTTCAACCTTCGCTGTTTTGTCAACATTTTGCTTTTGCTCTGTAAAGCACTTAGAGTTACACTTGTGTTTGAAAGGTGCTATATAAAAAGAAGTTGAGTTGTGTTCTGTTCTGTTCTGTTTGAGTTCTGGTATCCGCTTTAAACTTTATTCTTTGTGTATTTTGTTTTTGTCCACTTTATTATTAGAATTATTTGTTAAAGTCTTGTTTCTGCTTGTGTTCTGTTTTTAATCTTTGGTTTAGTTTAGTTTACTTTCCCTCTATTCTTTCCATCACCCCTAGATGTCCTCAGTTGTCCTGGTCTTTTCACACCTGTCCTCTGTTAATCACTCACCTGCTGTCACTCAACTCTCCTGCCCCCTCACTCATTTCTCATTGTCTTTTATCCCAACGTTTTCCTGTCCTGTGCCTTTATTTGTGCTTGTTTTTTATGTCATATTCTACATGCCCTTGGTGTGATTAATAAATACATCTCTAAATGAAATGAAAAAAGTACTTTGTTTATCCCAAAGGGAATTATATTATATCACAGTATTTTTTCTCTTAACAGCCTTTATAAGTTCTATTATTATAACTATTAATAATTATATTATTAAAATATAAAAAGACGGGTGAAGCTGCTTTCTGTTTTTATGCACCAAAAATCTGGAACTCTCTACCAGTGTATATTCGTCAATCAACAGATATTACAAACTTTAAAAAGCAGCTAAAAACACATCTATACACCCTCACCTTCTACTAGTTTTATGGATTCTATTTTTATTATTATTACTATTTGTATATTGCATTTGTTGTTTCTCTATTTTATTGGTAAATTCATTTTTCTATTTTGAGTGCTTTTTCTTTGGTTTGTGTCTGTTTCCTCCTCGCTCTGCCCCCCCCCCCCCAGTGACATGTTCTATTGTACTCTATTTTGTTGTTCTTGTGGTTGTTTTACTTTATTTACTTTGCATATTGATCTTATTTGTAAAGCACTTTGAGCTACATTTTATGTGTGAAAGGTACTATTTAAATAAATGTATTATTAGTATTATTATTATTATATTATGTATTATTATAGCTGCTGCTGGCAGGGATGACCTCCTGTACAGTATCTCTCTGTTCCATCGTAGTTGAAGGCATCTCATACTGATCACACTCTTGTTTAAACTCCATGTGATGTAGAGGGGGAGTCACTGTTCAGAACTTTCTCTACCTTCTCCTTCATCTCGCTCCTGCCCAACATCCATGGTGTTTATATCCATGGGATACAACCCCCTCTGCAGCCCTATCCACGGTTTCCACCTGGAAGAGATCATGGCGTGGTTGACGGCAAACTTCCTGCAACTAAATAGCTCAAAAACAGAAGTCATTCTTGTTGGCACTCCGCACCAGATCCGGTCATCCACTATCACCAGCATCACCTTCTCCGGCCACGACATCCACCTTTCACCCTCAGTCACTAATCTCGGTGTTAGGATGGACCCTCACCTGACCTTTGAGGCTCACATCAAACAACTTTGCAAAACCTCCTTCTTCCACCTCAGAAACATTGCCAAACTCCGCCCCATGCTCACTCTCCCTGATTCCGAAAAACTTGTCCACGCCTTTGTCTCCTCCAGGCTGGACTGCTGCAACGCACTCCTCATCGGGATCCCCAGCAAGAACCTCCAGCAGCTGCAGTATATTCAGAACTGTGCTGCCAGGATCCTGGTGGGGGGGCGGAAGTACCACCACATCACACCCATCCTCAAATCCCTCCATTGGCTTCCTGTCCAGTACAGGATCGAATTCAAGATTTCCCTTCTGTCCCACCAGTGCCTCCATGGCACTGCCCCCCCCCCCCCCTTACATCAAAGAACTCATCGCCCCCCATTCCTCCTCACGTCATCTCCGCTCTGGAAAGGCCAATCTCCTCCAGCTCCAAAGGACAAGGCTCAGGTCTATGGGCGACCGGGCCTTCAGCTCAGCTGCACCCAGTCTGTGGAATGCTCTCCCTGACCATCTAAGGGCACCACAGACTGTGGATTCTTTTAAAAAAGGCCTGAAAACTCACCTTTTTAGAAAAGCCTTTAGTTTGCCTGAATTATCTTAATATTATTTTACTGGTTTTTTTTTTTGCTAGTTTAAAAATGTAGCACCCTGAGGTCATTAAATTGATGTAAAGTGCTTTATAAATAAAATATATTATTATTATTTTTATTATTATTATTATATGTCTTTTTTTCGTGGCTTTAGCTGACATTTGGAATGCTCATTTAGTTTGTAAATAAATAAATGCGTTAGCATGGTAACTCAGGACAAAAATATGAGGAGAATCCACTCAAGCGGCACTTCTCAACCAGCATAAAACTAGCTGAGTATAAATCACTTAAATATGCACAATACTGTCAAAGCTGCGACTGCAACTACCTGCCAACTTCGGTGCAGCTCATTCTTTAGTTAATTGTTAGCTGTCTGCATTTGGGCACACCTGGCTCACCTCTGCAGTGGAGGCCAGCAACAATAAATCTACATTCTTCTGTCACATCAAAAACAGAAGTGGAGTTAGCTGTTCAGCCAAACATTAATGAATAAAAAGTAACCAAGTTATAAGATGTATATGAGCATTTCGTTCTGCTCTGAGATGCTAGAGTGTGTCCCGACAGTTCAGAACAGCTCAAAACGAGCCATGCTGGTTAAACAGAGCTTGTTGTAACCAAAAACGACTGCTTGGATGTGACATCACAAACTCATGCTACAGATAAACATTTTGATCACCTTCCGGATCTGGAATATTATGAGTGTCCTGCAGAGGATTCACCCAAAATATCAGTACAATGTGAGCGACTTCATTCACCAGTCATGGGGGTGTTTTGATCTACCTGTTATAATCTGTTAAACCCCAGCTGTCTCTAATAAATGTCTGTAAAACTACCAGGTGAAAATTTGAGGCTGGTGTTTATGGTCATCTTCAATTCTCTATCTTTATGATTCTGCACAAAGTCAATAACTGAGAAATGTCTCCATAATCTTTGCAATATGCTGATGGTTTGTAACAAAATGAATCCACAGTAATTTCCCTTCTGAGATTAATAAAGTATTATTGAATTGAACTTAGTGTCCTCAAACTGAATTAAATTGGTCAATTCCACTTGAATAAATTTAATAATTTAGTTTTTATGACAAAATACATGTGAGCATTGTGCTCAAATGTTCATGAATTTATTACTATTATTTTTATTGTTATGGATGGCAGTTAGTAGTACTAATAGATTCCTGTTTTCTTATTCTGTTGATCAAAATGATTGTTTTCATTTGGAGTCAAAAAGAACTACATGAGACAGAAGCTTCTCAAGCACAGACAAATTTAAAAGTACATTTAATAAAATCAATTAAAATATGTAATAGCTGGCAGTTGTGGTAAGATAAAGGACATTAAAAAAAACACAGACACACAAATTCTGCCTCAGTGTTTAAACAAGTAAAGAACAGTTTACATATTTGATTTGACTACAGTAATTATTTATGTTTGCTCTCAATGACATGTAGATAAAATAATTTCCTTTGAAGCGACTTTGAGATGACACAAATAACAAGAAACCCGATTATCTTGGCTGTCATTTTGTAGAAGGTCAATCAACAACGTCCATAAATAATGTAGCACATTTTATACATTGCCATAAATATGTTGGGCCTTAATATGTTATTTCAAACTTGAAACTACAAAACTATATGTATATGAAACAGGAAACAGATTTATTAAGATAAGACAGTTATAATGTTCTTTGATTAAAGATAAAAATTATTTGTGGTTCATTTAGGATTTTAGTGTCTTGGTGTCAGCCGGCACCTTAACAGTCTCTTTCACCCTTCCCCCTGTCTGTATTCTTAACTGTGAGGGCAGTTTCTGGTGGGTGAGAAGGCTGCAGCTCATTATTCACATGCTCACAAAATCAATTTTTGCTTCAACAACTCCTCGTCAGATCACTGCACTGTGTATAGCCAGTTAGGCAGCTTCTTAGTATCTTTGCTTTCAAGCCCTCTCAACTTTTTTCAAATCTTGTCTTGTCATGCCAAACAAATATTCCAGAGCCCTGCCTTACAACCATCTTAAACTGCTCTGCAGACAAAGTCTACAGATTGGAAAACACATGCACAGACCTTCCAAGTTAAGCCACACCAGCCTTTAGACCAAACATCCTCCACCATTGTAAATAAATAAATGATCCCTGCCTTTGAGTCTGCTTTTGAGTCCTTGATCTGCTACACACCCGTGATATTTAGATATCTAACTTGACTCTCAATTCTTCAAATCTGTCCTCATGCAGAAGCATCAGAACCTGCAACATTTAATGTCATGGCATTCAATTAAATCAGCTAAAGCAATTCATTTAGAGGTATTTCTACTATACCATTAAAGATATTACATCCACCTACAGAAACCCAGCAGTAGTCCACTGTTGTATTTTCACATCAAACAATGGCCACTTTGTTTCGACAGAACAACCGTTTTAGGTGTTTGGAAACTTGCTTCATCTTTAGCCCATATATCAGTGGATTAAAAAGAGGATTAAACATAATAATTTGTAGAGTTATTACAACATGTGCAGTTTGTGTAAAATCAGACTGCACTCGAACTAGAATGACATCAGAAGTAAACAGAGAAGATAAGTTGATTAAAACGAGCAGGTGAGGTAAGCAGGTCTGTATCGCCTTTTTCTTGACTTCTCCACAACTCCCATGGGCTATTACAAGTATCTTTGTGTATGTAAAAAGTATGAAAAGAATAGGAAAAAACCCAACATTAAATAGAATAATTACACCGTAAATATACATTATTACTGTTTTGCTGCAGTAAAGACTGTTAACTGAATTGTTGCAATAAACTCCTCGAAGGGTGAAGCTGCAGAGTTTGTTGTTGATAGTCAGAGCAAGTGCCCCTACGATGTGACACGCAGGCACAACCCAAGCTACAAACAACAAAATACTCACAGTAGATTTTCTCATGATGATTGGATACTGCAGAGGTTTACATATAGACACATACCTGTCATAGGCCATGGCTGCCAGCAGTAAAAATTCTGAACAAGTAAAAAAGTAAAATGCAAAAATCTGAAAGAGACAGGCTTGATAACATATGATCTGTTTTTCTGATAAAAAGTCAATCAAAAGCTTCGGGTAGATATTCGTGCTGAAAAGAACTGAGTTGATTAACAAAGCTGCGATAAAAATGTACATTGGCTGGTGGAGGTTTTTGTGAATAACAATGAGGCAAACAATTGTGCTATTAGATAAAATGATCAGAATGTAAGCTGCTAACATGACCAGAAAATACAGATATCTGTATCGTTGCACTTGGACGTGTCCACCAAGAATGATATATGTTGTATTCAATCTGGCATCCATTGTTAATTTAACGGATAAACTTGATATTTGAAAGTAAGTCTCAGTTCACAAGATTACTGAATTGAAGACCAATCAACCTACTCAGTGACGGGGACCAGGGTTTTTAAATGTGTTTGCTGTGTGTTTGTTTCAGAACTGAGATTAGTTGCTTTCATCATCATGTTTCTCTCAATGGATCTCATTAGCCTCCCCACTAAACATTTCATCATCTAACTCTGGAGGTCTGAACCCACTGCAAGGAGCATTTATGAATGTTTTAGTGGAACAAAAACTATATTCAAGCTCATCATTTTTGTTAGTGATTCATTGCAGGATCTCACCAACCAGGTGCTCTAGGGCGGTTCAGAACCTCGTAATGTACACAAGTCAGTTTACCTCGAAATGAGTCAGAAGCCAAACTGCTGCTAACATCTCAGGCTCAGTTTAGAGAAGCCTTGAGCAGGTTACCTGCTACATAGTGTGATTTCCATAGACAGTCAACATAAGTGTCTTAAATGTGGCTGAACCTAAAAACAGAAAGAAATAGAATATATTGTGACATGACAACTCATCGATAAGCAATTACGTCATCGGTGTATGCCCCAAGACTTCTGTCCCTTTCCTTTTATTTATAGATCAAAAGAATTAGGTGCCACAATTTTATTCAGCTAAAAAGTATGTTTAAAATATTCCAAAACAAATAATGAGAAGCAGATATATCAGACTTAAAAAGATTACATATGTATCATTACATGAAATATGACATTTTTATACATATTCTCAGGAAAAGATGTGCCTTACATTTGAACTAATTTGAAATGAAAAAAGTCACACAGCAAATAATCAGGAATTAAGCATTTTAAGAAATTATATGAAAATGTCTTTTTCTGTACTATAGTCATAGGAATGGAGAGCATTAGACATTTTTATTACAATACAATAGCTTACAAATGTTTTATTGAACCTTTACTTGGCAGAACAAGCTTCGCAAGTGTGTAGAAATTTCTTTCATCTTTAGTCCATATATGATTGGATTGCAGAGAGGATTAAATGTCACTATTTGTAAAATCATTACTAAACGGGCAATTTTTGGGAAACCAGATTCAACTCTTACTATAGCCATATCATAAAAAAGCAAGCAAGAGTAATTAATTAAAACCAGTAGGTGAGGTAAGCAGGTCTGTGTGGCTTTTTTTCTGACTTCTCCACAACTCCGATAAGCTATGGTCAGTATCTTTGCGTATGTGAAAAGTATGAAAAGCATAGGAAAAAGTGCAATATTGAATACTACAGCTACACCGTACAGAGATATTGCTACTGAGCTGAAACAGTAAAGTTTGGTAATTGAATTGTTGCAAAATATTCCCCTCAAGATAAACTTGCAGAGTTTCCTCTTAATGTTAAGACCAACTGCCACAGCAACATGACAAGCAGGCACAAGCCAAGCTAGAATCAGCAAAATACTCACAGTAGTTTTTCTCATGATGGTTGGATACTGCAGAGGTTTACATATAGACACATATCTGTCATAGGCCATGGCTGCCAACAGCAAGAACTCTGAACTGCTTAAGGAGTAATAAGCAAAAACCTGAAAGAGACAAGCCTGATAACATATGATCTGCTTTTCTGATAAAAAGTCAATCAAAAGCTTCGGGTAGATATTAGTGCTGAAAAGAACAGAGTTGATTAACAAAGCAGCGATGAAAATGTACATAGGCTCGTGGAGGTTTTTGTGAATAACAATGAGGAATACAATAGAAGCATTAAAACAAATGATTAGAATATAAGCTGTCAACATGATCAGAAAATAAAGATATCTATATCGCTGCAATTCTACATGTCCATCAAGAATTATATATGTCACATTCAATCTTACAGCCATCAAAATTATGAAAAACTAAATACAATATAACAAAATTGGTTCTTGAAATAGTCAAAAGTGATTTATGGCAATAAACCTTACTCAGATTATTTAAACAAATGCATGCTTGTTTTTTTTACACGATTCTGAAATGAACTTGGTGCATATTTGTCCTCACAACTCAGAGGATGAATAGTTTTTATCAGATGTGTCACCCTCCATGGACCTCATTAACTTTCCAACAAACATGTCATCATCATCATCATCATCATCATCAGACTCCAAGGGTGTTAACGTATACGTAAGACTCCTAATGACTGTTTCTGTGGGTCCCAAACTGGATTCAAGCTCATGAACATGGCGGTCGTCCAATAACCGGAAGGTTGGCGATTCGATTCCCACTCTCGCCACTCAAAAAAGATTGGTGGAACTGATAGCTGGAGGGGTGTCAGTCCACCTCCATGTCACGGCTGAGGTGCCCTTGAGCAAGGCACCATACCCCCCATGCTCCCCGGGCCCTTCATGGCTGCCCACCGCTCCAGGTTGGCATCTGTCTCTGAGTGTGTGACCCTGTGCATGTGCATGTGCATGTGTATGTCAACAGGTGCCAACCTGGATGGGTTAAAAGCGGAGGACAAATTTTGTGTGCATGCATGTATGCATGACCAATAAATCTAATCTTAATCTGAATCTTAACTAGTGTAGTCTGAGCATTTTCTTTTCTACGTACACCAGTTCAAATAAAGCAGTCATTTACAATACAGTGGCCATTGCTGTAACTCGGGCACACGCAACAACAGGAAACTGTGCAGAACTGAATGAACTGTGGTTTAAGTGAGGGCCAATGAGATGGGAGTTTGTGGTTGTAATGATGTCGGACTCAGTCGTGGTGTCATTATTCAGTTTTCCTCTATGACCTATCAGTCAGAGCTAGCTACTGACCCGCGTCCTTCACTTTGGCTGCAATCTTCTTTCATCCTCTGTTTCATAATCAACACTTTTTCTTTCAGCATGCATCTCATCAGCAGATTCAAAACGTTCATCAGAATGGGCAACTTCATAAGCTGTCTCCACAGGTGAATGAGCGAGCAGCAGGAAGTTAAATAGAATGCTTAGATTGTGGCGTCCAGTATTTACACGAGGTATCAAATTTAATGTTGCAGTATGACTGCCACTCTTCACTCATCTATTTGTAAATCTTTCAATTTCAGTATATTGGCAAAAACGCATGAGGTCTGTCACGTTGGGTGGTGATGAGTGCCGTGGAAATAGGACACGGATGCAGATATCCAGAATTCAATTCAATTCAATTCAATTCATTTTTATTTATATAGCGCCAAATACAACAAATGTCATCTCAAGGCACTTAGATGGTAAGTCCAATTCAAGCCAATTGGAATTCAATTAATTAATAAAACTTGATTTATTTCCAAAAAAAGTCAACACAAGGCGCGGCTGAGCCAGATTATAAAACTAAAAACTATGAAAAAAAAACAAAACTTGACTATGACTATGAAACACAAAAGAACAAACCTGGCTTGATAAACTTGACTTTAATAACGGTGACTAAGATGAGGGACCGTAACGGGTTGTATCATGGGTGACGGGGTAGAATCTGGCACTGGTACATGGGAAACCTGTAAACTAAATACTGAGGGAGTGATTGGTGAGTGAGTGCAGGTGTTGTGAGTGAAGGGGACGGCAGGGCAACAGAAACTATGGGATCGTGGCAAAACTAAAAACTAAACTGGAACTAAATATGTGACAAAAACTCCCCAGTTTCCACATTGCTCTTATAGGCTGTGTTCGAAACCGCATACTTCTCCTACTACTCCTACTAACTTTTTGAGCTAGTATGCCAGTTTTAGAAGGCGAGAAGTTCCCGGATGCATACTAGATTGGCCGAAATGTTGGGTATGCATCATGAGGTTACAACTCATACTCAAACTACCCAAGATGCAACGTAACGTGACGTCGCCGATCGTCATTTCCTGTCAAAACGGCAGTTTCAAGCTAGCTACAACGAGGGTAGGTTCACTTCCTGTTTTCAAAACAAAAGCACCAATTATATCGTAATGGCTTTCCCTATGATAAAAGGCAACGGGTATTTTATTTTGTGAAAATAACCGGAAGTGCGTTGCTCACTACGGCTAGCTTTAGTAGCGCCGAATTTGTCAGAACAAAATTGTAAATAGCCGGTATTTTGTCAGGTTTTCAACACCTTGGGGATCTAAACAACTACTTTCTCGCCTGAAAATGTTTCAAATGTTGCTAAAGTTTACAGAGTTTAGAGCTTAAGTGAAATCAGCTTCAGGATGGCTGATTTCGGCTCGGGCAGGAGCTAAATGCATTGTGGGTAAACGCTCTGCATACTGTCTGATCGATGAGTATGCAGTATGGAAGTATGTAGTATGCGATTTCGAACACAGCCATAGCCACTGTTTCGGACGTATTCAACAACAGAGAATGTTACTGGCTCATCTAAATGAGCAAGTGAACACCTGTCAAGACCCACTGCAGTTTCCTTATCATCCTGGTGTTGATGTTGGAAATATAATCATCTATTTGCTTTCAGCGAACCCACTCTCATCTGGACAAAGCAGCCACCATGGTGAGGAACAAGTTCTTCAATTTCTCCAGTGCCTTCAACGCAATTTAGCCTGTAATGTTATGTAAGAAGCTGCAGAAAATACAGGTGGATGCCTCCATAATCACCTAAATTATAGACTACATCACAAACAACAGTTGTGTGTCTAAGAGGATGGTCAGCAGCACAGGAGTCCCACAGGGGACTGTACTCTCACCGTTTTTCTTAACTCTGTGCCTCAGACTTCCAGTACAACCTCCAGAACTACTCATATGACTCTGAAGTTGCTAGGCAAGGACAAGAGGCTGGTCAGTCACTTTGTGGCATGGTGTTTGAACAATCACATCATCTTGAACACAAACAAAACAAAATGGATGGTTGTGGATTTTAAGAGACTGGGAATAAACAAACACTGTCTTCACCCTAGGTGAAGAGGTGGAACACAGATACACCAACATGTTGCATATCTTCTAAAAGTCTGTGGTGGAGAGTGCAAACTTTTTTGCAGCCATCTGTTAGAGATTAAGAGATTAAGATCAGATTTATTGTCATGCACATATACAGTATATACATACACAAAATTTGTCCTCTGCTTATAACCCATGCAGGTTGGCACCTGTTTAACACGCACACGCACATGCACAGGGTCACACACTCTTAGAGATAGGTGCCATACACTGGAGCAGTGGGCAGCCAATCACAGCGCCTGGGGAGCATGGGGGCACGGTGCCTTGCTTAAGGGCACCTCGGCCATGGCAAGGAGGTGGACAGACACCCCTCCAACTTCAAAACACTTTCCACTATTTTTTCCAAAGAATGTGCAAAAAAGTTGAAGTTAGGGATAAATACTGTATTGTTCAATTTTATTTAATCTAATGTAATTTATCTAATGTAATTTATTGGACTGATCTCCTTGTCCTGATATAAAAGGCCGACTTTATACGTGAAGTTAAACTCATCAGTTTCAATGAAATCTGCTCTACCTTTTGAGCAATTCAAATCACAGCTAAACAACAATCTCTTTTTCTTGAGCTTCCTTTCCTTTGTTATTTAAGCTGATTTTACTATTCGTTTGATCTCTGAAGCACTTTGGTCAAACTTCGTTGTTTTTAAGATGTCTCATACAAGTAAAGGTGACTTGACTTGACTTGAAAAATGACTTTGTTTCTTTTCTAATCTTTTTATTTCGAAAAAAATGCATGTGGGGAAAGTGGAGATGCTTGTGCTTATATAGTCTGTTGGTGGATGTTTTTTCCATTGAGGTGCTGAAAAACTATCAAACTTTTCGGGTACAGAAAATGGATGAATGAGAGAAAAAACTCACTAAATCAAAGATTCCATCAGAGTACAGAGTGAAAAAGTACATTTAATATAATTCATAGTAAATATATACCGACATAAATATTTATTTAACAGGATTACACATTCAATATACAGGGATATTATGTAAAACTGTTTTAGCATATCAAATCTAATTTTTCATTTAGCTTTTTTTGGTCTCAATAACATTTAGACAGGGCTACATATGATTTATGTAAAACAATATATATAGCAACATTAAGAATATTATAGTCTATCAATATTACGCGACTTGAAAAGTACATTCTAACATAATAATTCTGATATAAACATTTTCTTCAATTGAAATTTTTTTTTTCCATTCGATGTTTTATATAAACATTGAATGGTTTCTTATTTAACAGAAAAACAGAAAAGTACATTCTAACATAATAATTCTGATATGACTGTCTTAAACATTGAAGGGTTTCTTATTTAACAGAAATTATGCTGGGATGAAAAATGTCTTAATTGATTTCTACTCATCACACCTTTTCAGATAATTATCCCTCTTAAAATAACTCTAAATACCCACAACTATCCAATAGCTTTTTTTATGTCACCTTGTCATTATTCTTAAAACTTCCAATAAATAATAAAACTTCAAAAAATGTGAATTAAAACGTTGGTGTTCATAAATTACTTCACTTTATCTTGACAGAGCAACCTTTTGAGATGTTTAGCAATTTCTTTCATTTTTAGTCCATATACAATTGGATTGAAAAGAGGATGATAAGTTATAATTTGCAGAGTCATAACCAGTTGTGCAGTTTTGGGGAAATCAGATTCCACTCTTATCATAATGACATCATAAGTAAGTAAAAAAGAATAGTTGATCAAAACCAGCAGATGAGGTAAACAGGTCTGTGTAGCCTTATTCCTGACTTTAGTGCAGCTCTTATAAGCAACAAGGAGTATCTTTGTGTATGTAAACAGAATGAAAAGCATAGGAAAAAGTCCAATGTTTGTAAAAACAATTAGAGAAAAGACAGAAAATGTTCCTAAAGTCTGACAGAAAATACGACTAGTTGACCCATTGCAGAAAATAGATTTTGAAGTAAAACTGCAAATTTTTGTGTTAACATTCTGTATAACTGGAACAGCAACATGACAGGCAGGTACAACCCAAGCTAAGACCAGCAAAACTCTCACAGTTGTTTTTCTCATGATGGTTGTATACTGCAGAGGTTTACATATAGACACATATCTGTCATAAGACATGGCTGCCAACAGCAAGAACTCTGAGCAGCTTAAGGAGTAAAATGTAAAAACCTGAAAGAGACAGGCTTGAAAAGATATGATCTGCTTTTCTGATAAAAGGTCAATCAAAAGCTTCGGGTAGATATTAGTGCTGAAAAGAAGAGAGTTGATTAACAAAGCAGCAATGAAAATGTACATAGGCTCGTGGAGGTTTTTGTGAATAACAATGAGAAATACAATAGAAGAATTACAGCAAATGATTAGAATATAAGCTGTAAACATGATCAGAAAATAAAGATATCTATATCGCTGCACTTCTACATGTCCATCAAGAATTATATATGTCACATTCAATCTTACAGCCATCAAAATTAAATGCATGCTTGTTTTTTTTACCTGATTCTGAAATTAACTTAGTGCATGTTTGTCCTCACAACTCAGACGATGAATAGTTTTTATCAGATGTGTCACCCTCCATGGATCTCATTACCTTTCCAACAAACATGTCATCATCATCATCATCATCATCATCATCATCAAACTCTGGAGAAAGTTGAATCATGTGAGAAAGAAAGTTAATCGTCTTTCAATTTTAATATTTTACATTTCAGCACATAATAGAAATAATCTTGTCCTTCCAAGATCTTTAAAATTTGATAAGTACAACCTTAGATGAACTACAACAAAGGACGTAATTTAATTTATTCAATAAAAACTAAGCCAAAATGCAGAAGCAGTGTGTGAAAAGCTGTTAGAAGCATCTTTCTTAGCTTTCTTGCAATAATTATTTCTGTTTCCAGTCTCTCATATCATTGTGGAGGAATTTGGACCACTCTTCTTTCCAATGCTGCTTTATTTCATTGAGATTTGTAAGCAGTTTTTTATGTACAGCTCTTCCAAGGTCCTTTCACAGCATTGGGTTGAGGTCTTGACCTCGGTTAGACCATTACAATACCTGGATTATTTTCATTTTCAGGCCCTAATTTTATTTTTGTTGTACTTGGAATCAATGTCCTTTAGCTTTAGCTGTCAGGCAGATGGCCTCACATTTGACTCTGAAATACTGTGGTACATAGAAGAGTTCATGGTCAGCTCATTGCCTGCTGAAGAAGCCCAACTCATCAGCCTTCCACCACCATGCTTGATAGTTGGTATGTAGGTAGCATTTGTTCTGATATGTGTTGGGCATGTGCACGTGGTGCTCATCTGTACAAAGAATGTTGTTCAAGAAGTCTTGTAGCCTGCTCGGATACTTATTTTGCAAACCTATGTCATGCTACATGTTCTTTTTTCAGGAAACCCAAACAAACAAGCCTTATTTATTTATTTATTTTTTTAACCGTAATGTCTTGAACTTTTACATTTACGTTGAAAACTGATGCCTGTAGACTCTGAAATGAAGCTTTTTGTTTTGTGTTTTGCTTCTGAACATTGCATGGTCTGACCATGAGGGGAGCTTGTTTCGACATCCACCCCTGGAACATTGCCTCTGTATCGAAAGGAGTCAGTTGATGTGGTTCAAGCATCTGATTAGGATGCCTCCAGGTCGCCTCAGTTTGGAGGTTTACCAGGCACATCCTACTGGGAGGACGCCCCGAGGCAGACCCAGAACACGCTGAAGGGATTATATATCTCCTCTGACTCAGGAACGCCCTGGGATCACCCAGGAGGAGCTGGAAAGTGTCGCATATTAGGTCAATTGGTGGCATGAAATTGTCCCTAGGTGGCACTGGCATAGCCAGAAAGTAGACATTGGGTGTGCACCAGCAAACTCTTGGTGTGCCAAATTTATTTTCAACAGAGTGTTACTACGGTGCCCGACACGTGCAAACGCATTGCAAACGGCAAAACAAATCCAACAGTAAAATGCTGCAAGAGAAAAATGCGGCAATCACAAAAACGATCGGAGCACACGCGACACAAACGCCAAAACGCATGCAAGAGAGAAACGCTGCAAACTTTAAAATACATGTAAGAAAGAAATGCGCTGCGAACTTCAAAACACATGCAAGAGAGAAAAACACAACGGAAGTTCGCCAAGCCACTAGGGGGTTTCCACCTGTGTGGGATAGGCCCTGCCCAATAGGGGATTTAGTATGGGTGATTGACCATAGTAACGAAGGAGAAGAAAGTCAAAAGGTACGTTGTCTTTCATGTCTTTATGCCAAGTGTTTAAAAAAGACAAAGGACAACGTACCTTTATACTTTCTTCTCCTTCGTTACTCCTCTGATCTCCCAAAGTCGATCCCCTTTCCCAGAGGTCGAGGCCCCCTAGTGGCCTGGCGAACTTCCGTTGTGTTTTGAGTGAACTTGCAGCGTTTCTCTCTTGTATTGTTACACCTCCACAAACATTCAAAAGAATGTATATCTCGAATACAACATTAATAACACAAAACGTATCCACACGTTGTGTGCGTTCTTATCAGTAATAGTAAACAGTAGTTCACAGCAGGTCTAAACATTCACACATTACATTACGGTCATTTTTCAGACGCTTTTATCCAAAGCGGCTTACAATGAGTGTGTTCAACATCGGTAGGCAAAAGAACTTCAGGTCACAAGAAATTGTAAATGCATTTCCTTCCAAAACCAAACAGCTAAGAGCATAACTAGTGCTAGAGTAAGTGCGATAAGTTAGGTACCTAGACAAATGGGAAAAAGACCATTTAGAAAACAAAGATAATTTAGGGAACAAAAAAGTGCGTAGGAAGCTGGGACGAAACAGGTGATGTCTTTAAGAGGGCGGATCTGGGTAGTGTTTCCTGAAGAGATGGGTTTTCAGCCTGCGGCGAAAGATGGGCAGCAACTCAGCTGTCCTGACATCAGTCGGGAGATTGTTCCACCATTGGGGTGCCAGAACAGAGAAAAGCCGTGACCGTGTCGATCGTGCGCAGGGACGACTGAGTGACGGGGCAGCCAGCCACCTGGAGGCCGCAGAGCGAAGTGGTTGGGCGGGGGTGTAGGGTTTGACCATAGCCTGGAGGTATGAAGGAGCTGTTTCTTCCACTGCCCTGTAGGCCAGCACCAGAGTCTTAAACTGGATGTGAGCAGCTACAGGGAGCCAGTGTAGAGAGCGGAGAATGGGACTGGTGTGGGAGAACTTGGGGAGGTTGAACACCAGACGAGCAGCAGCTTTCTGAACCAGCTCCAGAGGTCTGATGGCAGAAGCCGGGGCGCCAGCTAGGAGGGAGTTGCAGTAGTCCAGGCGGGAGATGACAAGAGCCTGGATGAGCACCTGTGCTGCCTTGTCGGTGAGGTTCCTCGCAGTCCGAGTTGACGTCACCACGGAGTCATCCATGGTGATGGCCAGGTCTCGGTGCGGGTAGCCCTTCCCCAGGAGAAACACCAGCTCAGTCTTTTCCAGGTTGAGTTTGAAGTGGTGTGTTGACATCCACCCCGAGATGTCTGCCAGGCACGCAGCAATGTGTGCCTCCACTTGGGTGTCAGAAGGGGGAAAAGACAGAATCAGCTGGGTGTCGTCTGCATAGCAGTGGTAGGAAAAGTTATGGGAGTGGATGATAGAACCAAGAGATGATGTGTAGAGGGAGAAAAGAAGACGACCCAAGACCGAACCTTGCGGAACTCCAGTGGTGAGCCTACGTGGCTTCGACACAGACCCTCTCAGTGTTACCTGGTAGGAGCGACCTGTCAGGTAGGATGAAAACATGGAGAGTGCTGAACCAGAGACACCCATTCCCTCCAGGGTAGAGAGAAGGATGGGGTGGTTCACTGTGCCAAATGCTGCAGACAGGTCCAGGAGAATCAGGACAGAGGAGAGAGAGTTTGCTCTAGCAGTTTGGAGTGACTCAGTTACTGCTAGGAGGGCCGTCTCAGGTGAGTGGCCCACCTTGAACCCGGACTGGTGGGGGTCCAAGAGGTTGTTCTGGTGGAGGTAAGAGGACAGTTGATTAAAGATGGCACACGTTCAAGAGTTTTGGACTGGAAGGGTAGAAGGGATACTGGTCTGTAGTTCTTGATCTCTGAAGGGTCAAGAGTTGGTTTCTTTAGAAGGGGAGTGACTCTGGCAGTGTTGAAAGCAGAAGGAAAAGAGCCAGATGTGAAAGACGTGTTAATGAGGTGGGTCAGATAAGGAAGAAGATCAGGTGCAGCAGAATGAAGGAGAGGGGAAGGGACTGGGTCAAGGGAACATGTGGTGGGGCGGCTAGATGTTACAAGGTGAAGGACCTCATTTGCAGATAGGGGAGAGAATTGGGACAGAGAGGGAGGTGGAGAGCGAGAAGGTGGTAGAGAGGGAGGGGTGGGAGTGCAACAAGTGTGGTCGGTGTCACACACCGACGGTACGGACAGCGGAGAGGTGAGGGAAAGAAGATTGGATATCGTTAACCTTCTTGTCAAAGAAGTCGGCGAAATCGTCAGGGAGAAGGGAAGAGGGGGTGGGGGTTGGAGGAGGGACGAGAAAGTTTGAGTTTTTTGGGCTTGGAAGCAGAAGTTTGAATTTTGTTGCAGAAGAAGGCAGCTTTAGCAGCAGAGAGAGAGATGAGGAGAAAGTGGAAAGCAAAGACTGGAAAGCAAGAAGGTCCTCAGAGAGTTTACTTTTCCTCCATTTGCGCTCAGCCGCCCTCAAGCTCCGTCTCTCAGTACGCACTGAGTCCGACAACCAAGGGGCAGGCCTGGAGGTGAGGGGACAGAAATTGTCCAGAGAGGAGGACAGGGTGGAGAGAAGAAGATAAGTAGCAGTGTCAGGGGATAGAAGAGAAAAGGAGAAAAGGGGCAGAGAGAACAGAAGAGGAGAAGTCAGTGGAAGTAGTGGTCAGAGAGATGAAAAGGAGTGACAGAGAGGTTGGCGCTAGAACAGTGCCTGGTGAAGATAAGGTCCAGTATGTTGCCAGCCTTGTGGGTAGGAGGAGATGGGGAGAGAGCTAGGTCAAAGGAGGAGAGAAAAGAAACAAGAGGGTGAAGCTTCTCTGTCTGTATGTTGAAGTCACCAAGAAGGATGAGGCCGGAGCCATCATCAAGGAAGTGAGAGACAAAAGTGTCTAACTCCTCCAGGAAGTCCCCAGTAGGGCCTGCTGGGCGATAAACTACAGCAATGGTGAGCTTGACCGGGTGAGAGACAGTGACAGCATGAAATTCAAAGGAGGAGGGAGAGAATTGTGAGAATGAACAAAGAGAGTATTTCCAGTCGCTGGAAATGAGCAGGCCAGTACCACCGCCTTGCAGCTCTGGGAGTGTGAGAGAAAGAGTACAGGCCAGTACCACCGCCTTGCAGCTCTGGGAGTATGAGAGAAAGAGTACGCATCAGACAGAGCTGCGGGCGTGGCAGTGTTTTCTGGGGTGATCCAGGTTTCTGTTTGTCATGAGTCACTTGGTTGTGGTGTGTTCAGAGTTCTAGGCGGGGCAGAGCAGGCATCCAGGAAGTCCAGGTGGAGTCTGGCATGCTCCTGTCTGCACACCTGTTGTCCATCTGCCTCCATTACGGGCTGGCTTTTGAAGGAGCAGCAGAAGTTCCAGTCTCTGCCAGATTGTCTCACAGTTACCTGTGGTAATCAAGGCCCACTTTTGAGTTATTGGCACGCTGAGTGTAACTCTCAATAATTAACCTGCCGGCTTGTTTTTGTGGACTTCCAGTGTACTCAGTTACTCGCTTGCTGCTGCCGCCTACCTGCACGCCTGCCTGCCACACAACTAATCCTGATCAGTCACACCACAGCCTTGGACTACCCCATCCCTCAGTGCACTCCGTCTGGATCTCTCTGTAAGCCACTACATTTTAATTTGGATTTCCACAGAAGCCCTGAACCGCCTTTTGTTGACACTCTGTTTCTCCCCAGTGAGCACCTGAACCGGATACAACTCTCTTTGGACACACACACGCCAATCCTCTTAATAAACTTTTGATCTTCCCACTCAGTCCCTATCTGCATTTGGGTTCTTTTGTGTTTACTGCCCCTTTTCGGGCGTGACACTGTTAGAGCAAGAAAGTTAAGGGAGAGCATGGATGCATAGCCTGAGATAAACTCAGCCTTCTGCACAGCAGACTGGCAGTTCCAAAGCCCCCTGTCACCACTTGCTCAACACGAGTGGAGAGAGAAGGATGGATAAGTTTAGTGGGGTCCCGGCCTCTGGGTCTGACCCCGCATTTGAGTGGTTGCCGAGACCGAGAGGAAAGAACGGGAATGAAGCACATGGTTAGTCGAAAGATGGCACTTTACACTTACAGGTGCCGTCCAGAAGAAGATCGTCCTTGAAAAAGTCGGATGCCTTTGTTCTACAGCCCTCGTTTGAAGACTGACGCTTCCACGAACAGGAGTTACTTTGTATTGCGTCACTAATTGCTAATTGTTTGCCAGGAGTGTAGGCCCCTCCCACAGTTTAACAGGTAATTGGCCTTTCTTGGCTGAAACTAGTTTCAGCCGCCTCTTTGGGTACACCCTGGCACACCCGTGGCTACGCAATTGCTAGGTGGGATTGTGAGTGCCACTGGGGAGCTCGAGCCAGTTTATTTCTAGTGCCAGTCCCAAGCCCGGATAAATGGTGAGGGTTGCATCCGGCGGGAAACTCTCGATGATGCGAGATCAACTCACTGTGGCGACCACTGATAAAGGGAGAGGCAGAAAGAAGAAGAAGATGGCTAAAATGTAAAAGAAAACTGTAGCCCAGTAAGACCACATTCAAGTGACTTAAAGTTAACGTCTTTGACGTGACTGTAGCCCTAATTACATGTACAATGATTTCCAACATGAAAAGTTAGAGGAACTAAATCTGCGACTATAGGACAGTT
The DNA here is from genome assembly GCF_027942865.1 of Odontesthes bonariensis. NCBI lineage: Eukaryota > Metazoa > Chordata > Actinopteri > Atheriniformes > Atherinopsidae > Odontesthes > Odontesthes bonariensis. The sequence goes on along the minus strand of NC_134517.1, from coordinate 30,669,252 downwards.
TCATACACGTCCAACTGGGAAGAGGCTCCAACAGTTTCATGCCCCTATCTACATTTATCTTTTTCATTCCCAACAACAACAAAAAAAAGTCTTCAGTGCATAGCCTACTTTATCTTATCTTGTTAAATAAAGTGCATTTTAGCACATTTAAAAACAACTTTGCCCTCATATGCCATATTCATAATACTGATCTTATCATGTAAAATCTGATTCTGGCTCAGGGCTTAATCAGCTTACATTTATCTACTTCAGTTACATTAATAATTACTTAATGCTGGTGCACGTAGAGTAAGGAATCAGCACTGTGCTCTACCGCTAGATGGTCAAAGAAGCCCGGCCAAAAAACAGCATTCAGAACATTCGTGTTGATAATTGAGTATGCTCGTCTGCCTTCCTCTGTTCTCACGTCTCACTATCAGCAAATCCACATTTTCAGACACTGATTACAGCATATTAGCCTGCAGACACAAACACTTACAGTCACAGAATTGACATCACACTAACATAGCTTAAGGTAACTTCAAATGAAACAGCAAATTACACCTAAATTAAACAAGAACCATGTTATAGAAGCCTAATCGCAGATTAAATCATATTTAGTGACGGTACATGACACAAGTAAGTGAAGGTGAATGTGCAGCTGACAGTGCCAAGGCCAAATTCAAAGTTCAACATACAGCTAAAGGTGTTCTCCTCTGGCTTTTCACTGTTCAAAGTGATCTATTGCAACCTTTAGATTTAGCTGGCAAGCTTCACCAACTCCTCTATAGCTCTCTCTTCTGTACAACACAATTTCTTTCTTAGTTTCCATCTTAATAATTATTATAATAATAAATTGTATTTATATTGCACTTTATATCTAATAATATCAAAATGCTAAGAATCCCAGAGTGCTATATCAAAGCTATTTCAGCAGTGAGCTTTCTTAAAAAGGTGAGTTTTTAAAGGTTACGTTTAAAAGCCTCTACAGTCTGTGGGGCCCTCAGGTGGTCGGGGAGGGTGTTCCACAGCCTCAGAGCTGCAGAGGAAAAGGCCTGATTGCCCATAGTGCAGAGCTTGGTTCTGGGGGCTTGGAGGGTGTTCTTGGTTGCAGAACGGAGGTGCATGAGGAGGTCTGGAGGGTGAGTAGTTATTTTAGGTATTGGGAGGCATGTCCATGAATGCACTGGTGAGTGAGGAGGGAGAAAGTCTGCTGCAGGAGTGTTGCTGTGCAGTTCTTCATATATCTGTAACCACACATGTCTGTATTGTCCAAATGCAGTTGCATCAGTTCTATATATGGTAGTAATTATCATAAATACGACTACATGTACATGTACAATGAACTCCAACAGGGAAAGCCAGAAGCAGAATGTCTCTGTTTGTTGGGTGTTCTCCAATTGCTTTTCACTGTTAGAAGTCATCTATAACAACCTTTAGATTTAGCTGGCGGGCTTCACCAACTCCTTTATGGCCCCTCTTTTCTAAACACCACATTTTTATTAGATCTGCAGTTTCTCAGTTTCTACCTTAGAGTTTGCTGCTCTAATCATCCTCTGTATCAGCCGTATATGTGGTAGAAACTATCATAAAGTCTGTTGGCTTCTGTTGGAGTGGGAATATGTGCAGATAAAAAATGTGCACTGTTGACAATTTTTATTCAATTCCATAATAAAGTGCTCAATTCACATTAAAAAATTCTTTATACAGTTTATATAAGTTCATGGTCAATGTAACACATTTAAAATGTTCTTACACAAAAGAGAGTAAAATTGTTGGTATTCATCGTAAAATATTACACTAGAATAAAAAGAGACATCTCCACGAGATTTAAATATATAAATCTGCATTGAAATAAAATATATTGAAATACATTTAATTGAATATGAATCTCCACTGCGGAGTTGTTCAAATAAAAGAATCATTGATTTGTGTCAGTTTAGTTGAGCACATAAACAGTAAACAGTTTACCTCAATGTTAATTCTAACTTTAATGAGAAAAATTACAACAACATAAATGATTTTGCATATGAAGACATTTAAATTCTGATCGGGAGATTTATGACACTCGAGTAAGATACAGTGAAAATGAGTGAAACAAAACTGATTCCAGAAAAAGAGTTACATGCTGTTTCGAATAAACAACCTTTTTAAATGTTTGGATATTTCTTTCATTTTGAGCCCGTATATGAATGGATTAAACAAAGGGTGATACAGAACTGTTTGTAATGCCATTATGAAGCGTGCAGTTTTTGGAAAATCCGATTCCACTCGAGCTATAGTTACATCATATGTCATCAAACCAGTGAAGCTGATTAAAACCAATAGATGAGGTAAACAGGTCTCAAAAGCCTTTCTCCTAAATTCTTTACAACTTCGTTGAGATATTGTAAATATCTTTGTATATGTAAAAACTGTGAAGAGCATAGGAAGTAGTACAAGATTAATTAAACAAACAACTCCAAATGCAGTCAGTGCACTTGGTCTCGCACACTGAAGTGTGAAAAATGAATTATTGCAAAATATTCCTGTAAAATGAAAGCGACATAATTTAGTTTGAAAACTAAGTATTACCTGTACTGTGATATGACAAGCAGATAAAAACCATGACATAACCAGGAGAATACTCACAGTAGTTTTTCTCATGATAGTTGGATATCTCAGAGGTTTACATATTGACACATATCTATCATAGGCCATGGCTGCCAACAGTAAGAATTCTGAACCAGTAATTAAATAAAACATGAAATACTGGAAGAGGCAGGCAGAATATGATATGGTCTGTTTTTCAGATAAAAAGTCACTCATAAGCTTTGGATAAATAGTTGTGCTGTACATAACACCATTAAATAACAGAGCTGCAATGAAGATGTACATAGGCTCATGGAGGTTTTTGTGACGCCAGATCAGGTACACAATAGTAGAATTACTACAAATTATTAAAGTATATAATATAAATATAATGCAAAAATATAAATATCTGTATTTGTCAATTTCCACAAACCCACTTAAAGTTATGTCGGTAAAATTTAACTTATCCATCAATGTATGAATTTTTTTTGTTTTACTTAATAACAAATTAAGAACACAAACTCTGTGCAAATTAAAACTATGCAGTTATACCAAAATTCCTTCAGCACTGACAGTCATTCAGTCATTGTCATCACCTGCCTTTGAACAACACCTGGTATACTAGGTTTGATATCATCTGCAACATTAAATGAATAGTTTGAGTCTGTGGAAAGTTTTTGGTTTTATAATGTTATTTACCCCTCCAGGATCTCTTCTCTGGAGGCCTGCCACACAGTGTGTACTATCTTTTATCCGACAGTGCAGCATTACGCAATCTTTCCAAAGCTATGCTCACATGTTTTGTGGGATCTTTGTTTAATTTATTTTGTTTTTTTTAGTTTATCCTAAGACCATATGAATATAATAAAAAAATATAAAATATAGTACAGTATTTACATAATATAAGCAGTTGAATAAAATTGACAAACAAAACCATCATTGCACTGAGCATTAACTTCTCTTTATGGCAACTGTACACTCACTATCGTGTAAAAGCTTCTCATTTTAACAAATAAAACAAAATGGTATTTTACAAAAGATATTACATCAATAAAAACACAAAAAATATTTTAGACACATAAATAAAACTTTCCATCCTAACCCATCCTAAAAAGTATGCTCCAACATGAGACCTGCATAGTCTCCATACCATAATCATTGATCCTCCAAACACACTAACACTGTAATACAAAATGTTTTTGTTTTTATTCAGCATATCTGTCATGTCTGTGGGTTTTTGCCACGTTTTTAGTTTCTGTTTAAGTTCTTAGTTTTACCATGTTTTTGTTTTTCATGTCTTAGTTTTGTTAAGTTTTAGGTTCAGGTCTTGTTTTTAGTTTTTGCCATGCTATGCCACCTCAGTCTATCTACTGCCCTGCCATCAGCTTCACTTCCCTCACCAATCACCCTCCTCACTATTTAGTTTCCAGGTTTCCCCATGCACTTTGCCAGATCCTCACCGTCACTCACGGTCTCAAGTCAAGCCAAGTCATACAAAGCGAAGTCTTTTGCTTTCTCACAGTCACGGTCACGTTTTGTTTTTTCTTGGTCTAGTTTTTGTCATCCGGCTCAGCCGCGCTTTGTGTTAACTTTGTTTTGTTTTTTTAAATAATAAGTCAGGTGGCGGGCGGGCGGGCGGTGGCGTAGTGGGTTAAGCAGCCGCCCCATGTAAAGAGGCTACAGTCCTCGCTGCGGCTTCGAGCATCCTGTGCCGCCCTGTTCGAGTCCCGCACCGGACGGCCCTTTGCTGCATGTCTTCCCCCTCTCTCTGGCCCCTGCTTCCTGTCTCTCTCCAACTGTCCTATCCATTAAAGGCATAAAAAGCCCCCCAAAAATATTTTAATAATAATAATAAATCAGTTTTGCTATTTACCTCTGAAGTCTGCATCCGTGTCCTTCTACGCCTCGCAGCCACCTATTCTGACAATTTCGAACTCAATTGAACCACCGTGTGAGACTATTATCATACTGTAAATAATTCTCAAATAGATTGCATGCTATGCTGCTGTAATAATTTCTTGATTTCTGCTGGTAATTCAGATTATTTATTTTTTTTATGCATCTGTTTTGGATGCATAACCATGTCAACAGAAAAGTTGTTTGCACCCAGAAGCAGCTTTACAAAGCCCAAGTAATGCCTGAAATAAGACCCCAGATCCAGATGAGTTTAAAGAGGAGATGTAAACAAAAACTGAGGTAAAGAAAGAGAAAGTTTAAGCCATTTCTTCCCTGACAAGGGCACACAGGAATATCGGAAAGATATTATAATTTGTTTAGCTGACTTGACTGCAGGAACAACTCAAACACTTCTCAACCCATATTTAAGACCACATGGGCAGACAAAGACAGAGAGATAACAGTAAAAGAGGGGGATTTCAGTGCTTTTCAACAACAGATGGTATACTGTTGGAGATTACATTGAGAAGGAGCATCTTTGTGCCCCAGATGTTTGCTATGAGTTCACCTGTGTTAACTGCTGATGCTGTGTGTGACATCATCAGCTAAGTTGTTGCCACACCACAAAAACAACACCCTGATCCATTCATGTGACCTCTGAAGATTTCGACTACTAAGATTTCAACTACAGACCTGAACCGACAGATGCACTAAGGCATGCGGTGAAAGCAAAGGTGGGGGGCTTATCATCTATATAAACAATCGCTGGTGTAACCCGGGACATATCTCTGTGAAGACGGTCTTAAGTTGTTCGGACATGGAGCTGCTAGCAGTTAGCCTGCCACATTATTATCTGTGTATTATCTATCCTCCTAGAGCCACTTCCTGTGAGAAGTTTCGCTCTATCGCTGCAAGGCTACAGATACAGCACCCAGAGGCCTTTGTGATCATTTCTGGGGACTTCAATCAGATTACTTTGGACTCTACCATAGCTGCTTTTTTACCAGGTTGTGGTCTGTCCGACAAGAAACAACAGGACATTTGACCTGCTGTATGTTAATGTGCAGGATGCATACATAGTCACATCCCTCCCCTCACTAGGGAAATCTGACCACAACCTGGTTAATTTACAGCTGAAGTACACCCCCCCAGTTAAAAGGCAGCCTGCAATAACTTCTTCCATTAGGATGTGGTCCCCGGAAATGGAAGCTGCCCTCAGAGACTGCTATTGCACCACAGTCTGGGATGTCATGCTTAACCCACACTGTGAGGACATAGAGGGGATGACGGAACTGTGTAACGGAATATTTCAATTACTGTGTAAATGTGGTCTCCCCCATTAAAGGTGGGGTATGAGATCTTGGAAAAACGGTTCCTGCAAGCTATATTTTTGAAAATACACAATCTTGCCTCTCCCTTCATCCCACCCCTCGAAACCACTCCTTCAAAACACATGAACTAATCACGAGTCTGTGAACGCGCAGGGTGGAGGGGTGAGGGGGGCTGACGGTTGATTGGCATGTCAGAATCCAATAGAAGTAACTCTCATCATTACTTCTATTGGTCAGACATTTCCTCTTGCTACACCCTCTACAATGGACTAAAATATATTTTTTTCCCCAAACATTCTATTTTAGTGGGTGCAATGGGGTCGGGAGGAGGTTTTCAGACAATATGATAAAAAATGCTCCAGAAAACATCTCATACCCCACCTTTAAGACTGTACAATGTTACCCTAACAACAAGCCACGTGTAACGTATGAAGTCAAAGCAGTGCTCAACAGGAAGAAGGCCACCTTCCGGAGCAGGGACAGGGAGGCGATGAAAGCAGCACAGCAGGAGGTCAATCGCTGTGTGAGGAAAGCTAAGAACAGCTACAGGAACAGCTACAGGAGGAAGATGGAGCAGAAGCTGAGGGAAAACCACATGAAGGAGGTCTGGGATGGTGTGAAAACCAACAGAGGCCACAACACAAAGACCAGAGTTGTGGGGGGGGCAGTGGAGAAGGCGAACAAGATTAACAACTTCTTCAACCGGTTCAACCAGACCATCCCCCTCTCCTCCACTGCAGCCATCAATTCTCCGTCCCTCAACACACCCTCTCCAGTTGTTGTAGCTATCTGAGGCTGCGGCTACACGGAAACGTTTTTCACTGTAAACGATACTTTTTCTTATCTTTTCGCTGTCGCGGCCACACGGAGCCGGCGTTCCCACTACCCCAAAACGATAGTTTTTGAAAACGGGTTCCAGAGTGGGAAAGTTTGAAAACGGCCTCGTTTCGTTTCCATTGTTACAGCTAAAACGTTTTTGCGTCAGTCACACGTTGACGCTGTGAGCCAATTTTAACACTTCTCTATTGTCTCACAGCGTGGCGTGACACAGCGGCGTGTGTATTGCATCGTTTCATCGTTTTCATCCGTTCTCGTCTGGACAGCAGCGCGTTTCCATGTGGTCGCAAGAATTTTCGTACCCGTTTTCAAAAAAAAAACTTGTTTCGTTTTCGTGTAGCCGTAGCCTGACTGACAGGCCGCAGTATGTCAGGCTGAAGGACATCACGTCTGACACTGTGATCAGCAGGACTGGTGCACCCCAGGGCACGGTACTGGCTCCTCTTATCTTCACCCTGTACACCACGGACTTCTGTTACAACTCGGAACTGTGTCACATTCAGAAGTATGTAGATGACACAGCCATCGTGGGGTGTATTAGGGATGATAGAGAGGAGGAGTTTAGGAGCCTGGTGAAGGACTTGGCTGTTTGGTGCCACAGGAACAATCTGCAGCTCAACAACACGAAGACCAAGAAGCTGGTCATCAACTTCAGGAGGTCCAGACCAAAGTCACCACCAGTTCTTATCGAGGGTAGTCGAGGTGGAGGCTGTGGACTCACACAAGTACCTCGGACTGTGGCTGGACAGCAAGCTGGACTGGACCTGTAACACTGACCACCTGTACAGGAAGGGACAGAGCAGGCTGTACTTTCTGAGGAAGTTGTGGTTCTTTAACATCTGCAGAAAACTCCTGTGGATGTTTTATCAGTCAGTGGTCGCCAGTGTCCTGTTTTACACCGTGGTGTGCTGGGGGGGCAGCATATACAAGAAGGACACATCCAGGCTGGACAAATTGATCAGGCGGACTGGCGCTATGGTTGGCCTGAAGCTGGACTCTCTGGTGATGGTGGCAGAGAAGAGGACTATAGACAAACTACTGGACATCATAGATAATGCCAGTTACCCTCTGCACACCATCTTCAGCGAACAGAGGACCCTTTTTAGTAATAGACTGATCCTTCCCAAGTGCAGGACACATAGACTCAAAATCTAATTTGTCCCTCACGCCATCAGACGGTACAACTCCTCTTTGGGCTGGATGAGGGGTATCAGGAGGTAGAGGATGGGAAGGAGCACTAGCACTAGCTGGATATAGAATTTCTTTATTTTATTTCTTTATTTTATTATTATCTATCTTTGCATGTATAATTTTTAGAATATTCTTTTTTTAAATTTTTCTGTAATGGTGCTGCTGGAATCTTAATTTCCCCGAGGGAACCTCCCAAATGGATCAATAAATTTCTATCTAATCTAATCTAATGTGCTACACTATGACTTTCCAAAAGTTTCTCAAATCATTTTTATCTGATTTTCTTTCTGTGTTATTTTGTGATCTTTAACAACACCTTTTACTGCAGTGATATAATTTCCCATCAGGGAATAAAATATAAACATAATCACCAAATATAGTCAGTACTCTTGATCTTTCAAACACAAGTGTGTACATTGAATTGTTACGAACTATTCCTTTTAAACTGAGCATAATTTAGCTTGAGCACTCAGTATCACCTGTACTACAATATGACATCCAGGTAAAAACCCTGCAAGTACCAGGAAAATAATGACAGTGTTTCTTCTCCTAATAGTTGGCTATCTTAGAGGTTTAATACCCAATAGGAAATGTGAGTTGCTGTTGAGGTAAATAAAAACATCAATGTTTGGAAGGTATCCTCTCTTATCCTTATTCCTGCAACTACACCTACTTCTAAAGAATACAAAGCACGTTTTATTAATTTTTTTTAATTTTTTTTATAAAACCAGTAATATATGTGAATATTGACACACTGCATTTTAAATAAAACTGTTCTCAAAAATATTTCAGTTCTTTGGTCAGATGGCTAACATGTTAGAAATTTGGACTGTAAATCAGCCCATTCAGACCATTTTTCGCTTTTGCTCAAAGCATTCCCAGACTGTCACTACTCTAATAAATTTCTGATTTGATAACTATAGCCTTAAAGTAAAGGCCTGTGCAGTGAATACGACTACATGTACATGTACAATGATCTCTAACAGGGAAAGCAAGAAGCAGCAGAATGTCTCTGTTTGCTGGGTGTTCTCCACCGGCTTTTCACTGTTCAAAGTCATCCATTACAACCTTTAACTGACAGGCTTCACCAACTTCTTTATGGCCCTCTTTTCTGAGCACCACATTTTTTCTCAGTTTCTACCTTAGAGTTTGCTTCTCTAATCATCCTCTGTATCAGCCGTATATGTGGAAGTAATTATCATAAAGTGTGATGGCTTCTGTTAGACTGGGATTGTGTTCAAACATAACACGTACACTGTTAAGAGTGTCGTTCAATTCCAAAAGAGCAGTGTTCATTTCTCATTTCAAACAGCTTTATAGAGTTTAAAATGAATTGAAATTCATGGAAATTCATGGAAAATGTGCACATTTACCATGTTCTTGCACAACAGATAGTAAACATTCAAAATAAAATATTACACTAGAATGCAAAAGAGACATCTCTGAAAGATTACAATACATAAATCTGCATTGAAATAAAATATATTCCCCAAATTGATTTCACAAAAGATGAATCTTCCCTTTTGAGTTGTTCAGATCAATTAATCATTGATATGTGTCAGTTTTAGCTGATCATATAAACAGTAAATTGTTTATCATAATATTGATTTTTACTTTAGTGAGAAATTTTACAACAACATAAATGATTTTGCATTTGAAGACATTTAAATTCTGATCAGGAGATTTATGACACTCAAGTAAGATACAGTGAAAATGAGTGAAACAAAACTGAGTTACATTTTGTCTCGACAGAAGAGTCTTTTTAAATGTTTGGATATTTCTTTCATTTTGAGTCCGTATATGATTGGATTAAACAAAGGATGATACAGAACTATCTGTAATGTCATTATGAAGCGTGCAGTTTTTGGAAGATTTGATTCCACTCGAGCTACAGTTACATCATATACCATCAAACAGGCAAAGCTGATTAAAACCAATAGATGAGGTAAACAGGTCTCAAAAGCCTTTCTCCTGAATGCTTTACCACTTCGTTGACATATTGTAAATATCTTTGTATATGTAAAAACTGTGAAGAGCATAGGAAGTAGTACAAGATCAATTAAAGCAATAACACCAAATACAGTCAGTGCTCTTGGTCTTACACACTGAAGTGTGTACATTGCATTGTTACAAAATATTCCTGTAAAATGAAAGCGACATAATTTAGTTTGAAAACTCAGTATTACCTGTACTGTGATATGACAAGCAGATAAAAACCATGACATAACCAGGAGAATACTCACAGTGGTTTTTCTCATGATAGTTGGATATCTCAGAGGTTTACATATTGACACATATCTATCATAGGCCATGGCTGCCAACAGTAAGAATTCTGAACAACCTACAGAATAAAACATGAAAAATTGGAAGAGGCAGGCAGAATATGATATGGTCTGTTTTTTAGATAAAAAATCACTCATAAGCTTTGGATAAACAGTGGTGCTGTAAATAACACTGTTAAATAACAAAGCTGCAATGAAGATGTACATAGGCTCATGGAGGTCTTTGTGACGCCAGATCAGGTACACAATAGTAGCATTACTAGCAATTATTAAAATATATACTGTAAACATAAAGGAAAAATATAAATATCTGTATTTATTCATTTCCACAAACCCACTTAAAGTTATATCGGTAAAATTTAACTTATCCATTAATGTATGAAAGAAAAACTATTTAGCTTAATTCATAACACAAACTCTGTGGAAATTCAAACCATGAAGGTAGACCAAAATTCATCGAGCACTGACTGTCATTTTCATTACCTGCTTTTGAACAACACCTGGTATACTGGGTTTGATATCATCTGCAATAATACATTAATAGTTTGAGTCAGTGGAAAGTTTTTGGTTTTATCATATTATTTACCCCTCCAGGATCTCATCTCTGGAGGCCTGCCACACAGTGTGTGCTATCTTTTATTGGACAGTGCAGCATTACGCAATCTTTCCAAAGCTATACTCACATAGTTTTTGTGGGATCTTTGTTTAATTTATTTTTGTTTATCATTTATCCTACGACCATATGTAAATAAGAAATAAATAAAGGCTTTAAGGTATTTTATAAGAAGCTAGTAAGAATTAACAAAAATAAAAAAGTTGCATAATACATAATACAAAAAAACAACAGTTGCATAAAACTGAGCATTAACTATCATGTAAAAGCTCATTTTAAAATATAAAACAAAATGGTATTTTACAAAAGATATCACATCAATAAAAACACAAAACAATATTTTAGACAAAGAAATAAAATTTTCCATCCTAACCCATAAAACGTATGCTCCAACATGAGACCTGCATAGTCTCCATACCATAACCACGGATCCTCCAAACACACCAACACCCATCCATCCATTTTCTATACCGCTGAATCCATCGGTCGGGTCACGGGGGGGCTGGAGACTATCCCAGCGGTCAATGGGCGAGAGGCAGGGTACAACCTGGACAGGCCGCCAGTCACACTAACACCATAATACAAAATGTTTTTGTTTTTATTCAGCATATCAAACTAAATTGAACCACCGTGTGAGACTATTATCATACTGTAAATAATTCTCAAATAGATTGCATGCTATGCTGCTGTAATAATTTCTTGATTTCTGCCGGTAATTTAGATTTTTTTTTTTTATACATCTGTTTTGGATGCATAACCATGCCAACAGAAAAGTTGTTTGCACCCAGAAGCAGCTTTCCAAAGCTCAAGTAATGCCTGAAATAAGACCCCAGATCCATTTGAGTTTAAGAGGAGATGTAAACAAAAACTGAGGGAAAGAAAGAGAAAGTTTAAGCCATTTCTTCCCTTGATCATCATGGGAAATGTGAGATCACTAGCAGACAAAATGGACAACCAGGGAGCCCTGACAAGGGCACGCAGGAATATCGGAAAGGTATTATAATTTGTTTAGCTGACATGACTGAAGGAACAACTTGAACACTTCTCAACCCATATTTTAGACCACATGGGCAGACAAAACAGAGAGATAACAGTAAAAGAGGGGGATTTCAGTGCTTTTCAACAACAGATGGCATACTGTTGAGATTACACTGAGAAGGAACATCTTTGTGCCCCAGATGTTGGCTATGAGTTCACCTGTGTTATCTGCTGATGCTGTGTGTGACATCATCAGCTAAGTTGTTACCACGCCACAAAAACAACACCCTGATCCATTCACGTGACCTCTGAAGATTTCGACTACAGCCCTGACTGTGCTACACTATGACTTTCCCAAAGTGTCTCAAACGATTTTTTTCTGTTTTATTTTGTGATCTTTAACGACACTTTGTACTGTGGGAGAGAAATGTCATGACATGGCCTAATTACATCTTGTGCTTTGTTGTTCGGTTCATATGAATATTGTTGAACGTTAGAATGAGCTTGTTTACGATAATGGCGAAAGCCAGGCGCCTGAGAGAGATTGGGGCTTGAGCCACGTACGCATTGTATGAAGCAGGGCAGTATAAAAGATTGTCACTAATTGAGGTCAGAGGGAATCTCCGGACATTTCCGAATGCACATGTTTCTGTGACGGTTTGTTCAAATAAACTTCCCCATGAGAGGCTGACCGACGCGGATTCGACTCCTTTTCTCCACAACAGTACTGCAGCGATATAATTTCCCATCAGGGATTAAAAGAATAAATATAGTCCCCAAATACAGTCAGTACTCTTGATTTTTCACACAGATGTGTAAAAAAATGCAATTGTTACAGGGCGGTTGGTGGCGTAGTGGGTTAAGCAGCAGCCTCATGTACAGAGGCTATAGTCCTCATTGCAGCTGGCCCCGGTTCAAATCCCGCACCGAGTGGCCCTTTGCTGCATGTCTCCCCTCTCTCTCTGCCCCTTGCATTCCTGTCTCTCTCCAACTGTAACATTAAAGGCATAAAAAGCTCCAAAAATATATTAATAAAAAAATTGAATTGTTACAAACTCTTCCTTTTAAACTTTTTACTACATTTTTACCACATGCCCGCTGGACCCTGTTCGTACTCATCTATTCCAGTTTATAGCTCCTACTGTGACTGCAGCAGTCACACACGTGATTAATGCTTCACTGACATCGGGTCCATTTCCTACCACATTCAAGCTAGCTCGGGTTACACCGCTGCTCAGGAAACCTTTCCTCCCTCCGACTAAAGTGGAGAACAATCGGCCGGTCTCTCTCCTCCCATTTCCGTCTAAGACCATTGAAAGGGCGGACTTTAAGCAGGTCAGAGAATACCTCTCACAAAACAACCTCTTTGACCAAAACCAATCTGGGTTTAAAAGTGGCCCCACCACTGAAACTGGAACGGCTCTGTTGGCTGTGACAGAAGCCTTAAAATAAGCCAGAGCGACAGCTAAGTCCTCAGTACTTATCCTGCTCGACTTATCGGCTGCATTTAACACAGTCAACCACGGCATCCTTTTGTCCGTACTTTCTGGCATGGGCATCACAGGGAGGGCACACTCTTAGTTTGAGTCAAACCTCACCGGATGGTCATTCAAATTATGTTGGCATGGTCACACTTCTGCAGCACACTACCTCTCCACAGGGGTTCAGTACTGGGACCTCTTCTCTTTGCTATATACACACCTCACTGGGCCAGATCATGCGATCACATAGTTTCTCATACCAGTGCTATGCTGACGATACCCAGCTCTTATCTGTCATTCCCACCTGACAACCACACGGTCTCAGCACGAATCTCAGACTGTCTCTCTGACATAATGAAATGGATGAAAGCTCATCACCTCAACTAAACCTCTCTACAACTGAACTGCTTGTCTTACCAGCCAAACCAACCAAACACCATAGGATCAGCATCCAAACTGAATCCCTATCTCTTGATCCGTCAAAGGTGGATAGAAACTTGGGTTTAATGATTGATGACCAACTAACCCTTAAAGATCATGTCATCTGCGTTGCTCAATCGTGCTGCTTCACATTGTTAAAGATAGGACAGATCAGGCCGCACCTAACCCAACACGCCACCCAGCTCCAGGTGCAGGTTATGGTCATCTCCCGCCTTGACTACTGCAACGCTCTCCTAACTGGTCTCGCTGCCTAAGCTGTGAAATCTCTGCAGATGGTCCAGAACTCAGTGGCGTTTCTGGTATTCAATCAGCCTAAAAGAGCACACGTGGTCCCTCTGTTTGTTGAGTTCCACTGGCTACTCTTAGCAGCCCACATCAAATTTAAGTCATTGATGTTAGCCTACAAAGTCCTTAATGGAGGGGCTCTCATCTACTTGAATGCTCTCGCAAAGGCTTATGTCATGACTCGGTCACTCCGGTCGTCATAGCATTGTCGTCTAGCAGTGCCTACACCACGCTTAAGACAATCTAGACTCTTTTCATGTGTCATTACATGATGACCTACCAAGCGCTACCAGAACAGGGGGGTCCCTGTCTATCTTCAAGAAACTCTTGAAGACCCAACTCTTCAGAGAGTATCTCCTACCCTAACACTTACCCTGTACTTCCCTCGATATCTGCACTCTATCTCCACGCTGTCACCTCTGTCAACTCTGTCAGACCCTGACGAGTGGTGCCCTTCTATGTAGCTTTTTGTTAACTTTGATGTTAGCTGTAATGTTATATCCTCGTTTGTAAGTCGCTTTGGATAAAAGCATAACATAACAAACTGAGACTGCATAATTTAGCTTGAGCACTCAGTGTCACCTGTTCTGAAATATGACAACCAGGTACAACCCATGCAAGAACCAGGAAAATAATGACAGTGTTTTTTCTCATAATTGTTTGATATCTTAGAGGTTTAAAACCCTATAGGAAATGTGAGTTGCTGCTGAGGTAAATAAAAACTTCCATGTTTGGAAGGTATCCTCTCTTATCCTTATTCCCATGACTTCACCTACTTTACAAAATACAAAGTACTGTTAATTTCATTTCATTTTTTAACTTTTTTGTAAAACCAGTTGTGTACGTGTATATTGACACACTGAATTTCAAATAAAACTGCTCTCAATTATATTTCAGTTCTTTGGTCAGATGGCTAACATGTTAGAAATGTGGACTATGAATCAGCCCATTAAGACCATTTTTCGCTTTTGCTCAAAGCATTCCCAGACTGTCACTACTCTAATAAATTTCAGATTTTATAACTATGGCGTCCTCTTACAAAATTACCATCGGAGTGACTTAAAGACAACCAGTGACTTCTGTTAGAGTGGGATTGTGTGCAGACATAACACGTACACTGTTGTGAAGAGTCGTTCAATTCCACAAGAAAGAGCTGTGGTCATTTCACAGAATGTGAACATCGCTCATCAATGTGCATATTGAACATGTTCTTGCACAACAGATAGTAAACATTCATAATAAAATATTACACTAGAATAAAAAGAGACATCTCTGAAAGATTTAAATATATAAATCTGTATTGAAATAAAATTAATTCCTCAAATTAATTTCACAAAAGTTGAATATTCGCTTTGGAGTTGTTCAGATAAAATAATCATGGATTTGTGTCAGTTTTAGTTGACCACATAAACAGTAAAATGGTTTATTATAATATTAATTTTGACTTGAGAAAAATTACAACAACATAAATGATATTGCATATAAAGACGCATGCATGTGAAGAAGATTTAAATTCTGATCAGGAGATTTATGTCAATCAAGTAAGATACAGTGAAAATGAGTGAAACAAAACTGAGTTACATTTTGTCTCGACAGAAGAGTCTTTTTAAATGTTTGGATATTTCTTTCATTTTGAGTCCGTATATGATTGGATTAAACAAAGGATGATACAGAACTATCTGTAATGTCATTATGAAGCGTGCAGTTTTTGGAAGATTTGATTCCACTCGAGCTACAGTTACATCATATACCATCAAACAGGCAAAGCTGATTAAAACCAATAGATGAGGTAAACAGGTCTCAAAAGCCTTTCTCCTGAATGCTTTACCACTTCGTTGAGATATTGTAAATATCTTTGTATATGTAAAAACTGTGAAGAGCATAGGAAGTAGTACAAGATCAATTAAAGCAATAACACCAAATACAGTCAGTGCTCTTGGTCTTACACACTGAAGTGTGTACATTGCATTGTTACAAAATATTCCTGTAAAATCAAAGGTACATAATTTAGATTGAAAACTCAGTATTACCTGTACTGTGATATGACAAGCAGCAAAAAGCCACGACACAACCAGGAGAATACTCACAGTGGTTTTTCTCATGATAGTTGGATATCTCAGAGGTTTACATATTGACACATATCTATCATAGGCCATGGCTGCCAACAGTAAGAATTCTGAACCACCGATAGTATAAAACATGAAAAATTGGAAGAGGCAGGCAGAATATGATATGGTCTGTTTTTTAGATAAAAAATCACTCATAAGCTTTGGATAAACAGTGGTGCTGTAAATAACACTGTTAAATAACAAAGCTGCAATGAAGATGTACATAGGCTCATGGAGATCTTTGTGACGCCAGATCAGGTACACAATAGTAGCATTACTAGCAATTATTAAAATATATACTGTAAACATAAAGGAAAAATATAAATATCTGTATTTATTCATTTCCACAAACCCACTTAAAGTTATGTCAGTAAAATTGAACTTATCCATTAATGTATGAATAAAAAACTATTTAGCTTAATTCATAACACAAACTCTGTGGAAATTCAAACCATGCAGGTAGACCAAAATTCATCGAGCACTGACAGTCATTTTCATTACCTGCCTTTGAACAACACCTGGCATACTGGGGTTTGATATCATCTGCAATAATAAATTAATAGTTTGAGTCAGTGGAAAGTTTTTGGTTTTATCATATTATTTACCCCTCCAGGATCTCATCTCTGGAGGCCTGCCACACAGTGTGTGCTATCTTTTATTGGACAGTGCAGCATTACGCAATCTTTCCAAAGCTATACTCACATAGTTTTTGTGGGATCTTTGTTTAATTTATTTTTGTTTGTCATTTATCCTACGACCATATGTAAATAAGGAATAAATAAAGGCTTTAAGGTATTTTAGAAGAAGCTAGTAAGAATTAACAAAAATAAAAAAGTTGCATAATACATAATACAAAAAAAACGACAGTTGCATAAAACTGAGCATTAACTATCATGTAAAAGCTTCTCATTTTAGAATATAAAACAAAATGGTATTTTACAAAAGATATCACATCAATAAAAACACCAAACAATATTTTAGACAAAGAAATAAAATTTTCCATTCTAACCCATAAAAAGTATGCTCCAACATGAGACCTGCATAGTCTCCATACCATAACCACTGATCCTCCAAACACACCAACACCCATCCATCCATCCATTTTCTATACCGCTGAATCCGTCGGTCGGGTCGCGGGGGGGGCTGGAGCCTATCCCAGCGGTCAATGGGCGAGAGGCAGGGTACACCCTGGACAGGCCGCCAGTCACACTAACACCATAATACAAAATGTTTTTGTTTTTATTCAGCATATCAAACTAAATTTAACCACTGTGTGAGACTATTATCATACTGTAAATAATTCTCAAATAGATTGCATGCTATGCTGCTGTAATAATTTCTTGATTTCTGCCGGTAATTTAGATTTTTTTTTTTTATACATCTGTTTTGGATGCATAACCATGCCAACAGAAAAGTTGTTTGCACCCAGAAGCAGCTTTCCAAAGCTCAAGTAATGCCTGTAATAAGACCCCAGATCCATTTGAGTTTAAGAGATGTAAACAAAAACTGAGGGAAAGAAAGAGACAGTTTAAGCCATTTCTTCCCTTGATCATCATGGGAAATGTGAGATCACTAGCAGACAAAATGGACAAGCAGGGAGCCCTGACAAGGGAACACAGGAATATCGGAAAGGTATTATAATTTTTTTTAGCTGACATGACTGCAGGAACAACTTGAACACTTCTCAACCCATATTTAAGACCACATGGGCAGACAAAGACAGAGAGATAACAGTAAAAGAGGGGGATTTCAGTGCTTTTCAACAACAGATGGTATACTGTTGGAGATTACACTGAGAAGGAGCATCTTTGTTCCCCAGATGTTGGCTATGAGTTCACCTGTGTTATCTGCTGATGCTGTGTGTGACATCATCAGCTAAGTTGTTACCACGCCACAAAAACAACACCCTGATCCATTCACGTGACCTCTGAAGATTTCGACTACAGCCCTGACTGTGCTACACTATGACTTTTCCCAAAGTTTCTCAAACGATTTTTTTCTGTTTTATTTTGTGATCTTTAACGACACTTTGTACTGTGGGAGAGAAATGTCATGACATGGCCTAATTACATTGTGTGCTTTGTTGTTCGGTTCATATGAATATTGTTGAAGGTTAGAATGAGCTCGTTTACGATAATGGCGAAAGCCAGGCGCCTGAGAGAGATTGGGGCGTGAGCCACGTACGCATTGTATGAAGCAGGGCAGTATAAAAGATTGTCACAAATTGAGGTCAGAGGGAATCTCCGGACATTTCCGAATGCACATGTTTCTGTGACGGTTTGTTCAAATAAACTTCCCCATGAGAGGCTGACCGACGCGGATTCGTCTCCTTTTCTCCACAACAGTACTGCAGCGATATAATTTCCCATCAGGGATTAAAAGAATAAATATAGTCCCCAAATACAGTCAGTACTCTTGATTTTTCACACAGATTTGTAAAAAATAGAATTGTTATGGGGCGGTCGGTGGCGTAGTGGGTTAAGCAGCCGCCCCGTGTACAGAGGCTATAGTCCTCGTTGCAGCTGGCCCCGGTTCGAGTCCCGCACCGAGTGGCCCTTTGCTGCATGTCTCCCCTCTCTCTCTGCCCCTTGCATTCCTGTCTCTCTCCAACTGTAACATTAAAGGCATAAAAAGCTCCAAAAAAATATTAATAAAAAAAAAATTTAATTGTTACAAACTCTTCCTTTTAAACTTTTTACTACATTTTTACCACATGCCCGCTGGACCCTGTTCGTAGTCATCTATTCCAGTTTATAGGTCCTACTGTGACTGCAGCAGTCACACACGTGATTAATGCTTCACTGACATCGGGTACATTTCCTACCACATTCAAGCTAGCTCGGGTTACACCACTGCTCAAGAAACTTTCCCTCCCCTCCAACTCAAGTGGAGAACAATCGGCCGGTCTCTCTCCTCCCATTTCTGTCTAAGACCATTGAAAGGGCGGACTTTAAGCAGGTCACAGAATACCTCTCACAAAACAACCTCTTTGACCAAAACCAATCTGGGTTTAAAAGTGGCCCCACCACTGAAACTGGAACGGCTCTGTTGGCTGTGACAGAAGCCTTAAAATAAGCCAGAGCGACAGCTAAGTCCTCAGTACTTATCCTGCTCGACTTATCGGCTGCATTTAACACAGTCAACCACGGCATCCTTTTGTCCGTACTTTCTGGCATGGTTATCACAGGGAGGGCATACTCCTGGTTTGAGTCAAACCTCACCGGATGGTCATTCAAATTATGTTGGAATGGTCACACTTCTGCAGTACACCACCTCTCCACAGAGGTTCAGTACTGGGACCTCTTCTCTTTGCTATATACACACCTCACTGGGCTAGATCATGCGATCACATAGCTTCTCATACCAGTGCTATGCTGACGATACCCAGCTCTATCTGTCATTCCCACCTGACGACCACACGGTCTCAGCACGAATCTCAGACTGTCTCTCTGATATAATGAAATGGATGAAAGCTCATCACCTCAACTAAACCTCTCTAAAACTGAACTGCTTGTCTTACCAGCCAAACCAACCAAACACCATAGGATCTGCATCCAAACTGAATCCCTATCTCTTGCTCCGTCAAAGGTAGATAGAAACTTGGGTTTAATAATTGATGACCAACTAACCCTTAAAGATCATGTCGTCTGCGTTGCTCGATCGTGCTGCTTCACATTGTTAAAGATAGGACAGATCAGGCCGCACCTAACCCAACACGCCACCCAGCTCCAGGTGCAGATTATAGTCATCTCCCGCCTTGACTACTGCAACGCTCTCCTAACTGGTCTCGCCCCCTAAGCTGTGAAACCTCTGCAGATGGTCCAGAACTCAGTGGCGTTTCTGGTATTCAATCAGCCTAAAAGAGCACACGTGGTCCCTCTGTTTGTTGAGCTTCACTGGCTACTCTTAGCAGCCCACATCAGATTCAAGTCATTGATGTTAGCCTACAAAGTCCTTAATGGAGCGGCTCCCATCTACTTGAATGCTCTCGCAAAGGCTTTTGTCACGACTCGCTCACTCCGGTCGTCATAGCATTGTCGTCTAGCAGTGCCTACACCACGCTTAAGACAATCTAGACTCTTTTCATGTGTCGTTACACGATGACCTACCAAGCGCTACCAGAACAGGGGGGTCCCTGTCTATCTTCAAGAAACTCTTGAAGACCCAGCTCTTCAGAGAGTATCTCCTACCTTAACACTTACCCTGTACTTCCCTCGATATCTGCACTCTATCTCCACGCTGTCACCTCTGTCAACTCTGTCAGACCCTGACTAGTGGTGCCCTTCTATGTAGCTTTTTGTTAACTTTGATGTTAGCTGTAATGTTATATCCTCGTTTGTAAGTCGCTTTGGATAAAAGCATAACATAACAACCTGAGACTGCATAATTTAGCTTGAGGACTCAGTGTCTCCTGTTCTGAAATATGACAACCAGGTACAACTCATGCAAGAACCAGGAAAATAATGACAGTGGTTTTTCTCATAATTGTTTGATGTCTTAGAGGTTTAAAACCCTATAGGAAATGTGAGTTGCTGCTGAGGTAAATAAAAACTTCCATGTTTGGAAGGTATCCTCTCTTATTCTTATTCCTGCAACTTCACCTACTTCTACAAAATACAAAGTACTGTTAATTTCATTTCATTTTTTAACTTTTTTGTAAAACCAGTTGTGCACGTGTATATTGACACGCTGAATTTCAAATAAAACTGCTCTCAATAATATTTCAGTTCTTTGGTCAGATGGCTAACATGTTAGAAATTTGGACTATGAATCAGCCCATTAAGACCATTTTTCGCTTTTGCTCAAAGCATTCCCAGACTGTCACTACTCTAATAAATTTCAGATTTTATAACTATGGCGTCCTCTTACAAAATTACCATCGGAGTGACTTAAAGACAACCAGTGACTTCTGTTAGAGTGGGATTGTGTGCAGACATAACACGTACACTGTTGTGAAGAGTCGTTCAATTCCACAAGAAAGAGCTGTGCTCATTTCACAGAATGTGAACATCGCTCATCAATGTGCACATTTAACATGTTCTTGCACAACAGATAGTAAACATTCATAATAAAATATTACACTAGAATAAAAAGAGACATCTCTGAAAGATTTAAATATATAAATCTGCATTGAAATAAAATTAATTCCTCAAATTGATTTCATAAAAGTTGAATATTCGCTTTGGAGTTGTTCAGATAAAATAATCATAGATTTGTGTCAGTTTTAGTTGACCACATAAACAGTAAAATGGTTTATTATAATATTAATTTTGACTTGAGAAAAATTACAACAACATAAATGATATTTCATATGAAGACGCATGCATGTGAAGAAGATTTAAATTCTGATCAGGAGATTTATGTCAATCAAGTAAGATGCAGTGAAAGTGAGTGAAACAAAACTGAGTTACATTTTGTCTCAACAGAAGAGTCTTTTTAAATGTTTGGATATTTCTTTCATTTTGAGCCCGTATATGATTGGATTAAACAAAGGATGATACAGAACTGTTTGTAATGTCATTATGAAGCGTGCAGTTTTTGGAACATCTGATTCCACTCGAGCTATAGTTACATCATATATCATCAAACAGGCAAAGCTGATTAAAACCAATAGATGAGGTAAACAGGTCTCAAAAGCCTTTCTCCTGAATGCTTTACAACTTCTGTGAGATATTGTAAATATCTTTGTATATGTAAAAACTGTGAAGAGCATAGGAAGTATTAAAAGATCAATTAAAGCAATAACCCCAAATACAGTCAGTGCTCTTGGTCTTACACACTGAAGTGTGTACATTGCATTGTTACAAAATATTCCTTTTACACTGAGGCTACATAATTTAGTTTGAAAACTCAGTATTACCTGTACTGCAATATGACAAGCAGGTACAAACCACGACACAACCAGGAGAATACTCACAGTGGTTTTTCTCATGATAGTTGGATATCTCATAGGTTTACATATTGACACATATCTATCATAGGCCATGGCTGCCAACAGCAAGAATTCTGAACCACCGACAGAATAAAACATGAAAAATTGGAAGAGGCAGGCAGAATATGGTATGATCGGTTTTTCAGATAAAAAATCGCTCATAAGCTTTGGATAAATAGTGGTGCTGTAAATAACACTGTTAAATAACAAAGCTGCAATGAAGATGTACATAGGCTCATGGAGATCTTTGTGAATCCAGATCAGGTACACAATAGTAGCATTACTACACATTATTAAAGTATATAATATAAACATAATGAAAAAATATAAATATCTGTATTTATTCATTTCCACAAACCCACTTAAAGTTATGTCGGTAACATTTAACTTATCCATTAATGTATGAAAAAAAAAAATATTTAGCTTAATTCATAACACAAACTCTGTGGAAATTCAAACTATGCAGGTAGACCAAAATTCATCGAGCACTGACTGTCATTTTCATTACCTGCCTTTGAACAACACCTGGTATACTGGGGTTTGATATCATCTGCAATAATAAATTAATAGTTTGAGTCAGTGGAAAGTTTTTGGTTTTATCATATTATTTACCCCTCCAGGATCTCTTCTCTGGAGGCCTGCCACACAGTGTGTACTATCTTTTATTGGACAGTGCAGCATTACGCAATCTTTCCAAAGCTATACTCACATAGTTTTTGTGGGATCTTTGTTTAATTTATTTTGGTTTTTCATTTATCCTACGACCATATGTAAATAAGAAATAAATAAAGGCTTTAAGGTATTTTAGAAGAAGCTAGTAAGAATTAACAAAAATAAAAAAGTTGCATAATACATAATACAAAAAAAACAACAGTTGCATAAAACTGAGCATTAACTATCATGTAAAAGCTTCTCATTTTAGAATATAAAACAAAATGGTATTTTACAAAAGATATCACATCAATAAAAACACCAAACAATATTTTAGACAAAGAAACAAAATTTTCCATCCTAACCCATAAAAAGTATGCTCCAACATGAGACCTGCATAGTCTCCATACCATAACCACGGATCCTCCAAACACACCAACACCCATCCATCCATCCATTTTCTATACCGCTGAATCCGTCGGTCGGGTTGCGGGGGGGCTGGAGCCTATCCCAGTGGTCAATGGGCGAGAGGCAGAGTTCACCCTGGACAGGCCGCCAGTCACACTAACACCATAATACAAAATGTTTTTGTTTTTATTCAGCATATCAAACTAAATTGAACCACCGTGTGAGACTATTATCATACTGTAAATAATTCTCAGATAGATTGCATGCTATGCTGCTGTAATAATTTCTGGATTTCTGCTGGTAATTTAGATTTTTATTTTTTTTATACATCTGTTTTGGATGCATAACTATGCCAACAGAAAAGTTGTTTGCACCCAAAAGCAGCTTTCCAAAGCTCAAGTAATGCCTGTAATAAGACCCCAGATCCATTTGAGTTTAAGAGGAGATGTAAACAAAAACTGAGGGAAAGAAAGAGAAAGTTTAAGCCATTTCTTCCCTTGATCATCATGGGAAATGTGAGATCACTAGCAGACAAAATGGACAAGCAGGGAGCCCTGACAAGGGCACGCAGGAATATCGGAAAGGTATTATAATTTGTTTAGCTGACATGACTGAAGGAACAACTCGAACACTTCTCAACCCATTTTTAAGACCACATGGGCAGACAAAGACAGAGAGATAACAGTAAAGGAGGGGGGATTTCAGTGCTTTTCAACAACAGATGGTATACTGTTGGAGATTACACTGAGTAGGAGCATCTTTGTGCCCCAGATGTTGGCTATGAGTTCACCTGTGTTAACTGCTGATGCTGTGTGTGACATCATCAGCTAAATTGTTGCCACGCCACAAAAACAACACCCTGATCCATTCACGTGACCTCTGAAGATTTCGACTACAGCCCTGACTGTGCTACACTATGACTTTCCCAAAGTTTCTCAAACGATTTTTATCTGGGTTTTTTTTCTGTTTTATTTTGTGATCTTTAACGACACTTTGTACTGCAGCGATATAATTTCCCATCAGGGACTAAAAGAATAGATATAGTCCCCAAATACAGTTAGTTCACTCACTTCACCTGTGTTTTTTTCCCTCAGCTGCACTCACTCCCCAATCACTCTCACTCCCTATTTAGTTTCCTGCCTCCCCTGTCAATTTTGCCGGATCTTTGTTGTTTGTCACACTTGAAACCCATGCTAAGATTCCTGCTGCCTATGATTTCCACGTTTGTCAAGCTAAGTATTTATTCCATGCCATGTTCTTTTTGTTTTGTTTATAGCTACGTTTTTTGAATCCGGCTTTGCTGCGCCTTTCGTTTGAACTTTGTTTGTTTTTGCGTTAATAAATCTACCTTGTTTTTTGAAGTCCACATCCGTGTCCTCCTTAAAACCCACACCTTGACCGAGAGAGCAGGGGTGGGGATGATGACACCGTTGAAAATGCGATGATGATTGGCTGTGTGGGCGGATGTACGGAAGCCCTACTCACGCTGTCTCATTGCACGTGCTAAACACACACAAGACAGTGGCGACAAGCCAGGGAAGTTCACAGGTAGCGTTCTCTAACTGGAATTACCGGCACTACTTCTCACCTGTGGAGATAAAAGGCAAGAATGTTTATGTAACATACACGCTATGCCCAGGGAAAAAAACTTTATCCACGTCTGCCTCAAGTAACTCAAAACTAATGAAGCACCTTACATCAACCCATGCGATTATGAAGCACTAGTTACTTGTTGCTTCTGCAGCTGCTAACCCAACCCCAAGCCCAAATGCAGCTAGCGTGAGCCCCAGCGAAGGAGACAAACAACACTCCATTTTTCGGGTCAGAATTTATTTATTAATTTATTTCTATGCATCATATGGCAGGCTGCAATCTATTGAGTTCAAATAAATACCGAATGTTCTGGTCCATTTTTTTTTTTTCCTTTAGCACAAGTTTCTTGTGTTTACCTTGAATTAATTAATTCAGTTAATATAAACATATTTGATGTTACATAACAATAACGCCACAGTTACTTTGCTGAATAACTAATTACTTTTACAATGTGGTAACTGAGTTACTAACTCAATTACTTTTTGGGAGCAGTAACTATAACTAATTACTTTTTAAAAGTAACTTGACCAACACTGAGTGGGACCTCTTCTTTTTGCCATATACACACCTCCAGATCATCCGATCACATGGCTTCTCATACCAGTGCTATGCTGACGATACCCAGTTCTATCTGTCATTCCCACCTGATGACCACACGGTCTCAGCACGAATCTCGGACTGTATCTCTTACATAACGAAATGGATGAAAGCTCATCACCTCAACTAAACCTCTCTAAAACTGAACTGCTTGTCTTACCAGCCGAACCAACCAAACACCATAGGATCTGCATCCAAACTGAATCCCTATCTCTTGCGCCGTCAAAGGTAGCTAGAAACAATTATGAGAAAAACCACTGTCATTATTTTCTTGGTTCTTGCATGGGTTGTACCTGGTTGTCATATTTCAGAACGGGTGATACTGAGTGCTCAAGCTAAATTATGCAGTCTCAGGTTGTTATGTTATGCTTTTATCCAAAGCGACTTACAAACGAGGATATAACATTACAGCTAACATCAAAGTTAACAAAAAGCTACATAGAAGGAAACCACTAGTCAAAGTCTGTCAGAGTTGACAGGGGTGACAGTGTAGAGATCGAGTGCAGATATAGGTGGAAGTACAGGGTAAGTGTTAGGGTAGGAGATACTCTCTGAAGAGCTGGGTCTTCAAGAGTTTCTTGAAGATAGACAGGGACCCCCCTGTTCTGGTAGCGCTTGGTAGGTCGGCTGTTTACATTCCACCCTCAGCTGTTGCCGACACTGCATGTGATGTCATCAGTTCCGTTGTTGCTAAGATACAGACACAACACCCCAATTCTTTTGTGGCAATATCTGGTGATTTTAATCATGCCTCACTCTCTGCTACACTGCCAACTTTTCAACAGTTTGTCAGCTGCTCTACCAGAGAAAACAAGACACTGGATTTGTTTTACACAAATGTCAAGGATTCATACATTTCCAAATCAAGACCTCCCCTGGGTAAATCAGATCACAACCTTGTTTTTCTCTGTTCAGCATATAAACCCCTTGTCCAGAGACTACCTGTCACAAAAAGGACTGTTAGAAAGTGGTCACAGGAAGCTGAAGAAGCCTTACAGGGTTGTTTTGATGCAACCGATTGGATTTCTCTTTGTAAGCCACATGGAGAAGACATTAATGCCATGACTGAGTGTATGACTGACTATATAAACTTCTGTGTGGACAACACCATCCCCTCCAGAACAGTGAGATGCTTCCCTAATAACAAACCCTGGATCACCAGTGAGCTAAAGGAACTATTGAACAAGAAAAAAAGAGCCTTTAGGGAGCGAGACAGGGAGTTACTGAGGAGTATACAGAAGCAGCTCAAAGTCAAGATCAGAGAGCGCAAGGAGGTGTATAGAAAGAAGCTTGAGAGTAAAATGCAGAGGAACAATATTAGAGATGTGTGGTCAGGAATGAAGAAGATCACAGGCCTCAAGGAGAGGGAGGATCGGATGGATGGAAGTCTGGACAGAGCAAGTGAGCTGAACACATTCTTCAACAGGTTCAGTTCAGGAACAAGCTCACCATCCTCCCCTCCTGTTTCCAGCCAAAGAGACATCCCACCCTCCTCTGACCCACAGCTTTCCTGTAACATCTCCACCTCCACCTCAGTCATGGATTCTTCTGCTTCCACTAGTTTGTCTTCAACCCAATCAGGAGATGCTGCTCTGTGGGATTCTGCATCACCTTTTCAACCTTAGCTTGAGCCAAGAGAAGGTACCACTGTTGTGGAAGACATCCTGTCTGGTTCCAGTACCAAAGAAAACTCACCCTTCAGTCATCAATGACTACAGACCTGTTGCAGGCTGGTAGACTGTAGTGCGTCCTTTGTCTCCGTTGGTAACGCCGTTGGGCGGTGTTTAAGTCCCATAAGTAGACTCCAGGTAGGTTGGTAGACTTGTGATACTGCATCTGAGTGTTGCAGTTTAGCGGCCTCTTGAGTGCAGTTTGTAGATTTCAGACACATAACTTAACGATATAAATACAATAATACACTAAAATTACACTGTTTTACACAGTTTTTCCTCTCGAGCGGTCGCTGCGAAAACGATCGCGCCGCCGCTTTATGGTTACCTAGGCAACCAAAATGTAGTTGTAATAATAATATAAACATAATGAAAAAATATAAATATCTGTATGTGTTCATTTCCACAAACCCACTTATATTTATGTCGGTAACATTTAACTTATCCATTAATGTATTTAAAAAAAAACTATTTAGCTTAATTCATAACACAAACTCTGTGGAAATTCAAACTATGCAGGTAGACCAAAATTCATCGAGCACTGACTGTCATTTTCATTACCTGCCTTTGAACAACACCTGGTATACTGGGTTTTGATATCATCTGCAATAATAAATTAATAGTTTGAGTCAGTGGAAAGTTTTTGGTTTTATCACATTATTTATCCCTCCAGGATCTCTTCTCTGGAGGCCTGCCACACAGTGTGTACTATCTTTTATTGGACAGTGCAGCATTACGCAATCTTTCTAAAGCTATGTTCACATAGTTTTCGTGGGATCTTTGTTTAATTTTTGTTTTTTCATTTATCCTAAGACCATATGCAAATAATATATAAATAAAGGCTTTAAGCTATTTTCAAAAAAGCTAATAAGAATTTCCAAAGATAAAAAGTTTCACAAAATATAGTACAGTATATACATAACACACATATTACACAAAATACAGCAGTTGCATAAAATTGTCAAACAAAACAGTCATTGAACTGAGCATTAACTCACTCACTATCATGTCAAAGCTTCTCATTTGAACAAATAAAACAATAGGTAATTTACGAAACATAATGCATCAATGAAAACACAAAATTATAATTTAGACATGGAAATAAAACTCCTATCCTAACCCATTAAAACTATGCTCCAACATGACACCTACATAGTCTCCATACCATAACCATTGGCACTCCAAGCACACTAACGCTGTAATACATAATGTTTTTGTTTTTGTTTTTATTAAGCATATTGGACTAAATTGAACCACCATGTGAGACTATTATCATACTGTAAATGTTGCACCACGGTGAAGTTTTGTCTCGTTCCCATTTTTTGTCTTGTGACTTCCTGTTTTATTTTGAAAAGTAACTTTCCTCTCGTTTCAGGTCACTTGCTCTTCCCTCATGTGTCACCGGTCTGATTGTCTTCCCCTGATTCCTGATTGTTTCCACATTTTCCCCATTACCCCTATCTGTTTAAATAGTCTGTGTCTCCCTTTGTCTTGTGCCAGAGTGTTTCGTCCTGTCGATCACCCCATGGTATTCCAAGACCTTGACCAAACTATAGTTATAGCAGCATCGTTTGTTTATTTGCCTTTTGCCTCCTCGTGAGTAACCCTTTGTTTGCCTTCTCGTGAGTGATCTTTTGTTCATGTAGGGACCGGCATTACGTTGGACTGGATAGTGTAATTGTAAGATTGTGGGTGACCTGGGTTCAAATCCCCTGCATGAAAGGTACTACCTATAGTGGGGGACTTTAGGCAAGACCCCCTTACCCTACCTGCCTACCAGTGTAAGTCACTCTGGATAAAAGTGTTTACCAAATGCTTAAAAGTAAACACAAGTTGGCTTCTCGTGAGCGTTTCTTGGGAGAACTGGGACAATGTAAATCTTTTCTGGTGGACTGCTCTCTACATTTTGAACATCTACTCCATGCCTTCCCCACTGACAGGTCTAAGATAGCCTTCATGATTCCCCACCTGTCAGGCAGTCAGAGCTTGGGCTACGGAAGAGTGGTCTCGAGATTCACTGCTCTGCAACTTCCTCACAGACTTTAAAGAATCACTACAGAGAACTTTCGACCTGGTATCGATTGACCAGGAGAAGGCACCGGAGCTGAGTGGCTTGAGATAAGGCAACAACTCTGTTTGTGACTACGCCATCCACTTCCGCACCTTGGCTGTGGAGAGTAGATGGAACTACATGGCTTTATATGATGTGTTTCTCAAGGGGCTGGCGTTTCCCATTCAAGAGCTTCTGGTGATCTGCCCCCAGACCTGGATTCCCTCATTGCACTCGTCATTTGGACGGATAATAGGGTCCGCAAACTCGAATCACAATGGAGCGGCAGATTAAGAATGACAGAGTAACCCACATTCACCCAAGCAGCGGTCTGGCCAGTTCCCCAGCGCTTGCCGCCAGAGAATCATCATCGTTCCCCACGAAGGAAGATGGGTGGTCCATGCAGCTGGAAGGGGCTCGGCTGATGCAGGAGGAGCCACGGCGTCGACAGAATGAGGGTCGGTGCTTTTACTGCGGGGAGTCGGGTCATCTCGTTGCCATATGCCCAGCCAGTAGACTCATGGTGGTGATCCATGTAACAGCCTCAAGATCAGCTCTACAAAAATTCAGGACCATCTGGAAGCACTCATAGACTCAGGGGCTGATGAGAGCATGATGGACTGGGGGTTAGCTCAGACAATTGGACTGATCTTTTGGTTAAGCCTATCAAGGCTTGCACGCTTAACAGAAGCACATTATTCACAATCACACACACAACCATTTGAAGTCTACATTAACGATAATCAGGAACAGATGAACTTATATTTGTTCAAGTCACCTTCACATGCACTGGTTTTGGGACATTCATGGCTGCTCATAGCCGTGGGAACTAGGGGTGCAGGGGGTGCGGCTGCACCCCCTGCTGAATGTGCATTGCGAGATGGTGGGGAGCTAACAAAAATATATTTCATGAAAACCTATTGTACAGTCTCCTCCGATCGGGATTCGAACACGCGTCTCAAAACACAAACGTTCCGACTCAAGCAACGGAAGCACGTCTCTTACCAACTGAGCCACTGCTTCGGTCTACCGTTACAAAGTTGCTAATGAGATCTGTACCTATTGGTGACATTGGACCCACGTCCCACACGCACGCCAGTCCTGCTCCTGCGTGTAGGCTCATTCCATGAAGAGGCTGAGAATGAGACGTGGTTTATGATATTATGGCACTTCTGGTTTAAAGTCCACTGTCTGTCTGTACTCGTCATCCACAGAGACCCTCGATGGAGGTGTGGCCAACCAGTTCAGCCCAGCAACATTCTGTTCTCTATATAGCCTAATTTTTTTAAAATGCTGTTAAGCCAGCTGCCGCCGAGCAGTAATGTACGCATAGTTATTTTTTTGAGTTTTGAGTTATTTTCGACGATGCTGTTATTGCAGCTACCACCGCGCAGCATGTAGTTAATTCTTAATTAGTTCTGTTAGTGATTACTTTCGACTGATGCTGTGTGAGCTGACGTGGGACACATCACACACATGAGTTCAGTAGGCCTAATGTATAGGCTACCCTTGTTGCCATGAATTTTTAGTGCTTTAATAAAATGCAATATTTTACCAGTTGATGAGGCTGCATACTTTTTTTTGGAATGGTATGGGTGTTTGCGTTGACCATAACGAGGGCGAAAAAGCCGCCACTGACCTAAACTGTGTGTCCAGGACACGATTAAACACAATGTAACAACAGGAACTTAAACAACGTTCTAATATAATTAAAGCTCGCAACAATGTTGCAAAATATGAGCCCTTTACACACGAGCACGGGTAGAGTTCCACGGTCAGATTGCAGGAAAG
This sequence comes from Odontesthes bonariensis, assembly GCF_027942865.1. Classification (NCBI taxonomy): domain Eukaryota; kingdom Metazoa; phylum Chordata; class Actinopteri; order Atheriniformes; family Atherinopsidae; genus Odontesthes; species Odontesthes bonariensis. The sequence continues at coordinate 30,638,567 of NC_134517.1, read as the reverse complement.
GCTCCGTTTTTTGCTCATTAAAATATTTCATTGAAGGAGATATATACAGCTATTTATTGTATTTACATAATATTCTACAAGTTTGCGGTCGCGACCCACAGTTTGAGAACACCCCCCTTTTTTTTTTTTTTAAACCGCACCCCCTGTTAAAAACTACTTCCCACGGCCCTGTGGCTGCTTCGACCCAACCCTTATATCAACTGGGAAACGGGAATAATCATGGGATGGGGGGAAGCCTGTTTGGGCAACTGTTTGAACTCCTCAACCCAGAATATAGGGTAGAGAATTGAACTGAAATTAACATTGTCTCTGTTAACTCCACGATAGACTCTGAATACCCCCAGTTGAGTTCCGTGCCCTCCTGTCACCACCACCTGCAGGAAGTTTTTAAAAAGACCAAGGCCATGTCACTCCCTCCTCATCGACAATATGATTGTGCCATAGATCTGATCCCTGATTCCACCATTGCGAGGGACGACTTTATTCGGTCTTGGGCCCAGAGAGGGAAGCCATGAAGCCACACTGTACCTCTACAGCAAACATCTGCTGCTTTAAATGGTTAGAAGAAACCAATACCTACCAGCCTGCTTTCACAGCTGATCACAGCTGCCAGGCCAGAGTACTCGCTTAGCCGGGTTCCAGAAATCAAATTTATGTTGTCGGGGTCACCATTATGTTGAGGAGAAAAGAGTAGTCAGACTCACCTTTGGAGTCTCTTATGGTGAATTTATTAACAGGAACAACATAGAAACATATAACATGGCAGTATACACAGAATTCCCAACAACCTTAGTTTGTTAGATCCTCTTATAGGCCCTGCTCTCTGCCACATTTCCCAAAGCTAAAGTGATGGCTGTTATGAGACCCCAGTTCCAGATAAGTTGAAAAGGAGATGCTGATAGTGAAGAGCAGAAACAAAACTGAGGGAACGAAGGAGGAAGTTGAAATAATATCTTCCCTTGATCATCATGGAAAATGTGAGATCACTCGCAGACAAAATGGACGAGCAGGGAGTCCTGACAGGGGCACATGGGAATATTGGAAAGGTAATAAAATGTGTTCAGCTGACATGACTGCAGGAAAAACTTGAACACTTCTCAACCCATATTTTATACCACATGGACAGACAAAGACTGCAGATAGAGAGGTAACAGTAAATAACAGTTGCCAACAGATGGTATACTCTTGGAAATTAAACTGAGAAGGAGCATCTTTGTGCCCCAGATGTTGAACTGTATGCTATGAGTTCACCTGTGTTACCTGCTGATGCTGTGTGTGACATAATCAGCTAAGTTGTTGCCACACCAAAAAACAACACTCTCAAAAACATACTCCTGCCTAGTTGTCCTGTCTCTTTTTGAGATAGGGCCAGATCTTGTGGAGAGAACTCCATCTGGCCCCGGTACTCCCAGCGTTGGGTAGAGCTGGGGTCCTACATGGCGTTGTGGGTGGAGGTGTCCCTCGCTGTCTGCGGTGTCCTTCCATTGCAGCTAGTCGTCCCCTGGGCAGCCTTGTCTGGTTCTGGTGGGTCGTCCCTCCCTGCTGGGCTGCTCGAGGGTTGGGCTCCTGCGCTTGGCAGGTTGGGAATGGGGCATATGGGAGGGGGATCTGGTCGCTACCTGTCTCTGTGTCTCTCCGATGTGAGTTCGCATCACGCCTCTTTTAATGCACCTCACCAGCTTCAGAGCTATGACACATAGGGTACATACCATAGCATGATAGGGTTGGAGGTGCTGGCTCCAGGGTGGGGGGCTTTGTGGGAAGGGGGGGCTGCAGCACAGGAATGTGGCCTCCCCTCCTTTTCTAACCTAGCAGCTAGAAAACAGCCTAAACTTCATCGTCACCAACACAGGATATGGGTTAGGGTCTCGAAGCTAGTGAGGTGTGGACCTGCAAGATGTTTTCCATCACCTCGCTCTCCGCCTCTGTATCCCCCTTGCTTACCCTGTCATGTGTGGGGGGCCCGGCTCTTGGGTCGTCCCATGGGGCTGGTGCGGTGATGTCACGGAGGTTGGCGTGCTGGGGAGGGGGTTGCTGCGGAGTTTTCCTGGGTCACTCCCGCCCACTGGTGCTTTTCCACAAAGCCCTGCCAGGATGTTTACCAACTGGATCCCCACAAAGGGTTGGTGGACCCCTCTTGGCTGCCTGTGTGGGTTGGGCGCACCCCCTTTGCCCTTCATCCTGGGGGTGTGCGCTTCGCCCATGGCGGGGTTGTGATGTGGTCGGAATGCTGCACCACTGGTCCGCTGGTCTACTCAGGACATCCTGGCTGGTGCCTGGATTCTGGGTTGGCCCTTTTTCCTGTTGCCTGTCACATGTACAACGATCTCCAACAGGGAAAGCAAAAAGCAGCAGAATGTCTCTGTTTGTTTCTTCACTAACTCAAAATCAAATTGTGACTTAAAAAAAACACTTCATTGTGCATTTTCTACTTTATTTGATTGAGTTTAGCAGAGTTGATTTCCGCCTGGACTTTCAGTTTTGCACATTTAAATACAGCTTTTTCTCTCAGAGGTCAAATTCATTACACTGATTTTGTTGTATAAATTCTGATTCTGGCTCTTTATCAACAAAACCTGTAGAGCTTACTCATCTTACCTTTATCTACATCAGCTGAATTAAAAACTTTTTAAAAACTTAATTCTGGGGCAAATGGCGTGACATGATATAGACATGATATAGACAACACATCGGCTAAAATAACTTCAGCAGTGGTTGCAAAACAGCCTAATAAAGATCAAAGCAGCAGCAGTGATAAATCATGTTGTGGGAGCATCATCTCAGATTAAATCATTCTTAGTGACTGTGCATGACACGGGTAAGTGAAGGTGAATGTGCCAAGGCCGAATTCAAACTTAAACTTACTTTACATGTGTTCTCCACTGGCCTTTAACTGTTCAAATTAATTTACTACAATCTTTAGAATAAGCTGGCAGGCTTCACCAACTCCTTTATGCCCCTCTTTTCTGAACACCACATTTGTTTTAGATCTACAGTTTTTCTCAGTTTCCACCTAAGAGTTTGCTGCAGGAGTGTTGCTGTTCAGTTCTACATATATCTGTAACCACACACGTCTGTAGTGTCCTAATGCAGTTGTATCAGCTGTATATATGGTAGTAATTATCATAAAGTGTGGTGGCTTCTGTTAGAGTGGGATTGTGTGCAGACATAACACGTACACTGTTGTGAAGAGTGTTGTTCATTCCACAAGAAAGAGCTGTGCTCATTTCACATTTCTAACAGCTTTGTACAGTTTGAAATTCATGGAAAGATCGCTCATCAATGTGCGCATTTAACAGATAGTAAACATTCATAGTAAGAATATACACTAGAATAAAAAGAGACATCTCCGAAAGATTCAAATATATAAATTTGTTTTGAAATAAAATGTATCAATGAAATTGATTTCACAAAAAGATGAATCTTCCCTTTGGAGTTGTTCAGATCAAAAAATCATTGATTTGTGTCTGACCACATAAACAGTAAAATGTTTACCATAATATCGATTTTCACTTAAGTGAGAAAAATTACAACAACAAATGATTTTGCATATGAAGACATTTAAATTCTGATCAGGAGATTTATGACACTCAAGTAAGAAAAAACTGAGTTACATTTTGTTTCGACTGAACAGCTTCTTTAAATGTTTGAATATTTCTTTCATTTTCAACCCGTATATGATTGGATTAAACAAAGGATGATACAGAATTATCTGTAATGTCATTATGAAGCGTGCAGTTTTTGGAACATCTGATTCCACTCGGGGTAAAATACCATCATATGCACCCAAACAGGAGAAGCTGATTAAAACCAATAGATGAGGTAAACAGGTCTCAAAAGCCTTTCTTCTGAATTCTTTACAACTTTGGTGAGCTATTATAAATATCCTTGTGTATGTAAAAACTGTGAAAAGCATAGGGAGTGCTAAATTATCCAATAAAATAACAGCACCAAATAAAGTCACTGCTCTTGGTTTTACACACTGAAGTGTGTATATTGCATTGTTACAAAATATTCCTTTTAAATCAAAGTTACATAATTTAGTTTGAAAACTCAGTATTACCTGTACTGCAATATGACAAGCAGGTACAAACCACGACACAACCAGGAGAATACTCACAGTGGTTTTTCTCATGATAGTTGGATATCTCAGAGGTTTACATATTGACACATATCTATCATAGGCCATGGCTGCCAACAGTGACAATTCTGAACAACCTACAGAATAAAACACGAAAAATTGGAAGAGGCAGGCAGAATATGATGTGGTCTGTTTTTCAGATAAAAAGTCAACCAAAAGCTTTGGATAAATAGTGGTGCTGTAAATAACAGAGTTAATTAACAAAGCTGCAATAAAGATGTACATAGGCTCATGGAGATCTTTGTGACGCCAGATCAGGTACACAATAGTAATATTACTACACATTATTAATGTATAGAACATAAACATAATGAAAAAATATAAATATCTGTATGTGTTCATTTCCACAAACCCACTTATATTTATGTCGGTAACATTTAACTTGTCCATTAATGTATTTAAAAAAAAACTATTTAGCTTAATTCATAACACAAACTTGTGGAAATTCAAACTATGCAGGTAGACCAAAATTCATCGAGCACTGACTGGAATTTTCATTACCTGCTTTTGAACAACACCTGGTATACTGGGTTTGATATCATCTGCAATAATACATTAATAGTTTGAGTCAGTGGAAAGTTTTTGGTTTTATCATATTATTTACCCCTCCAGGATCTCTTCTCTGGAGGCCTGCCACACAGTGTGTGCTATCTTTTATTGGACAGTGCAGCATTACGCAATCTTTGCCAAAGCTATGCTCAGATATTTTTTTGGGATCTTTGTTTAATTTATTTTGTTTTTTCATTTATCCTAAGACAATAGATAAATGATTATAAAATAAAGGCTTTAAGCTATTCTCAAAGAAGCTAGTAAAAACGTACAAAGATAAAAAGTTACACAAAATATAGTACAGTATATACGTAATACACATAATGTACAAAATACAGCAGTTGCATAAAATTGACAAACAAAACCTTCATTACACTGAGCATTAACTTACTCACTATCATGTAAAAGCTTCAATATGGTATTTTACAAAAGATATTACATCAACAAAAACACAAAACCATATTTTAGACACAGAAATGAAAATTTCCATCCTAACCCATATGCACCCGCATGCTCCAACATGACACCTGCATAGTCTCCATACCATAACCACTGATCCTCCAAACACACCAACACTGTAAAACAAAATATTTTTGTTTATATTAAGCATATCGGGCAACATTTAACCAATACATGAGACTATGACTTATCATACTGTAAATAATTCTCAAATAGATTGCATGCTATGCTGCTGTAATGATTTTTTGATTTCTGCTGATAATTCAGATTTTTTGGTTGCACAACCAGGCCAACAGAAAAGTTGTTTACACCCAAAAGCAGCTTTCCAAAGTCCAAGTACTGCCTGAAATAAGACCCCAGATCGAGATGAGTTGAAGGGACGACGTTGAAGGGACGACGTTGAAGGGACGACGTTGAGGATGCAGGGCAGGAACAAAACAAAGGGAAAGAAGGAGGAAGTTTAAACCATTTCTTTTCTTGACCATCATGTGAAATGTGAGATCACTGGCAGGCAAAATGGACAAGCAGGGAGCCCTGATAAGGACACACAGGATCCGATATTCGATATTCCGGTATAGACAAAGGTGTGGAGGTAGCCAGTGTTCAGTCCTCAGGTGTTGACTAAACTTTTATAAAATCATTTTAAATAATCAATCCAGCACAGGGTGTCCTTTTCATCACCTGAATTTGAAGCACACTTGGTTTGCCATCATTTGTGCAATGTACAGCTGTGTGAGTCTGTATTAACTTGTCTTTTTTATCATATTGTTTCCTCCTACCCAGCACCCTCCCTACCTAAATGCAGAACACCCACTGTACGTAGGACCCCACGATCCGTGGGGGGCCCCATTTTGCGCAAGGGATTGACAGCACGCAGCATCTGACCAATCAGCGGTTATATGCTCCGACAGGCAGTTGGATGCAGGTGGAGAGATGGCCTCCAAACGGCAGTACGACTCGGTAGCAAGCAAAAGAAAGCAAAGGTCTAAACAAGACGGGGCTCGTGCTTCACTTGAAGGTGGGTATGTTGTTGAAATAAAAAAGAACAACTTTGAGTCATAAATACTCCAGCTGCTAGTCTGCTAATCATGAGGCAGAAGAGAGGATAATTCTGTCTAGATGTGGACTGGAGATAAAATTTCCCAGCGGCCCTGATTATCATTTATTGAATGTCTTGTTAACTGTATATACATTCACCTCTGTTGAAAAAGGTGTGGTTAATTGACCAGTTGGTGGTCGTATGTTGGCTCAGGGTTATTGCCTATCAATGTGGCCTGGCTATCATAAGCATCAACTCAGAAGTGGCACAGCAGCTGTCATATGGCAAGGCAATAGATAAAATCAGATAAAATCAGTAGTTAAAATGTGATTAAGTTTTGAAACTCAAGCTTCAGATTTGGAGCTTTATTCAAATGCAGCTGAAAATAGGTGTGTATTCAACCTGGACAACACTGAGTGTTTCAGCTGATCTGAGGCTTTCTGGGAGTTTGTTCCAGACATGTGGAGCATAGAAGCTGAATGCAGCTCCTCCATATTTGGTTCTGACTCTGGGAACTGATAGAAGACCGGATCCAGATGACCTGAGGGGTCTGGAAGGTTCATACTGGGTCAGGAGGTCACTAATAATAATAATAATAACTTGGGCTCATATGGTGCCTTTCAGGGTACCCAAGGTCGCTTAACAAGAGAAAAGAAGGGGGGAAGGGTAGGGCCGGGGGGGTGGGTTTAAGAAGAGTAGGACATGGAGAAGAGATGTGATTTTAGATTCTTTTTTAACTGTAGTAGAGAGGGGGCAGAACAGATGTGAAGTGGGAGATTGTTCCATAGGGTAGGGGCAGTTGAACAGAAGGCCCTATCTCCATATGTTTTTAGTCTGGTACGAGGAACGGAAAGTAGGTCCTTGTCTGAGGAGCGCAGAAGCCGCGATTGGGAGTAGGGGTGGAGGAGATCAGAGATGTACTTAGGTGTGTGTGAGTGGAGAGATTTGTAGGTCAAGAGAAGGATTTTGTAAGTGACGCGTGCTTTGACTGGGAGCCAGTGAAGTTGCTTTAGGATGGGGGTGATGTGCTGCCAGGGCTTGGTGTGAGTTAGCACCCTGGCAGCTGAGTTTTGAACATACTGCAACCTGTCAAGGGCCTTACTGGGTAGCCCAGACAGGACACCATTGCAGTAGTCCAGATGGGAGGAGATAAATGAGTGGATGAGGGTCTCTGTTACTGAGTCGGATAATGAGGGCCGGAGTCTTGAAATGTTTCTGAGGTGAAAAAAAGGCAGATTTAGTGATACTTTTGATGTGGGACCGAAATGAAAGGGTGGAGTCACTGATGTATTTTGGTCCCAGACCATTCAGAGCTTTATAGACCAGCATCAGAACTTTAAAGTCTATCCTCTGATGGACAGGCAGCCAGTGTAAAGACCTCAGAGCTGGACTGATGTGGTCCACTTTTTTGGTCTTAGTGAGGACTCGAGCAGCAGACTTCTGAATAAGCTGCTAACTGAATTTTTAGGTAGACCTGTAAAGATGGTGTTACAGTAATCAAGCCTACTGAAGATGAATGCATGGACCAGTTTTTCCAGGTCCTGCGGACACATCAGATCTTTTAACCTTGATATATTCTCAAGGTGACGTTGTTATTGCCTTAATGTGTTTTTCCAAATTTAGGTCTGAGTCCATCACTACACCCAGATTTCTGGCCTGGTTGGTAGTTTCTAGGTGTATAGATTGAAGTTTTATGGTGACCTGTTTCTCTTTGGCTCCAAAGCCAATTACCTCAGTTTTGTTTTTATTGAGCTGGAGAAAGTTGTGGCACATCCAGTCATTAATCTCCTCAAAGCATTTACCAAGAGCCTGTACAGGGTCTCCTGGTGACATTGTAATGTATACAGTGAACCCTCGCTATAACGCGGTTCACCTTTCACGGTCTCGCTGCTTCACGGATTTGCATCGTGCATTGTGTTCTGCATTCTGATTGGCTAAACGGTCTCTCCGCTTCTTCTCTACCTGTGTGTCAATAAAGTTGCGGTTTAGTATTGTAGTGTTATTGGGCGTAAATGTTTATCTCGATAATTAGGGGCACCACCTCTTGCTTTGTTTGAACTTATTTAAGTTACAGTCCAAAGAGGAAAACTGTTGATACAATAAAATGGGTAGTCCCACTGATTCGTAAGTTCTGTTTGAAGTGATAATCGGCTTAATAAACTGTCCGTGACACGCTTGAATGGATTACATACAAACATTTATTCAACATTCCACAGGTATATAGGTGTATAAACAATTGATAAGAGACAGAATATGGGTATTTTGCAATAGTTATAAGGAAACACGGTTGAAAGGGAGAGATAACTAAGGGGAGGACTAGTGACCTGGGGTTAAAACGTTAATACTAAGTCTGGGCCTTCACACGGAGCTGCTATGGCTAATCACTTCGGCCGGTTATTTCCTACGGATCTCTGCACAACCATCACTTTCAGAGGAAAGGGTCAGCATTCAGAGTTCAGCAGAATTCCACTGCTTCAAAGATCTCAGAATTCAGCACCTTACTTTGTCGTAGAGTAGCGTGGTTCTTTTACAAGGTGAGCGTCAGTCCTTGGAGGCTGTGTTTCTGTGGTAACCAGTGGGATGACGTCGAATCTACTTCTTCTTCTTCTTCTTCTTCTTGGGCCGGGCTGTATGAGTTAGGAAACACTCGCGTGTATCGGACCAGACTTTTATATAAAAAAAAAGGAAGTCTAAAAAAATGGGAATTAATAGTTACGGAGTAAAACAGAGAGAGGACAAGAGAGTTGCGGGGTGAAGACAAGATGACAAGAGAGCAAAAATTGTAAGAGAGCAAAAATGGTAAGCGTGAGCTGAGGGGACAAAGGGAGTGGTCAAGGCTCGGAGGACCACCGGGAGGTCCCAGAGTTGCGGATTTTGAGAGTAAGAAGTAAGAGAGCGAATATCCTGCGCGCCTCTGCCTTTAAGCTTGAGGTCACGTGTCAGCTTTCGTCCAATCAGCGTTTTAGCTGGCCCCCAACCCAAAAAGCTAAAAAGGGGGGTGGAACTGTAAAACTCAGAACAAAAGGGAAAATTGTCTCTTTCAAACGCATTTACCTACGTTACACTGATTTATACAATATAATGTTCCTAACAGACAATAATGTTGCATAAAAGCAGGCATAAACACAAATATGAGCATGAAACAGTTATCAGCATACAATACTTCATATTATCATGATAGAAATGGTATGACAAACTTTTGGTTACTGTTAACTAGAATAATCTGCAGCTCTTTGAGTAATACCTGTGGAATTAACACCATTGGGTTATGCATTGCACATAATGAGAACATTAAACATCCATAGTTGAAATTGTCCATGGTCATTAGGCTGACATAGTGAAAAGTGTCCGTCATCCGTGTCCTTTGGGTGGCGCTGTGGTTCCACGGAAGAATTTCTATTAAATCCAATATTCCATAACTTGGTAACTACTTCATGTAAAAGAATGGCGAATGTTTCAAAATGATCTGTAGATTTATGCAGTTCCGATTTTAACAGTTTTATTCCAGGAAGAGTGAGGATTAGGATTGATTCTTGTTCTTCTAAAAATAAGAGAGTTGAACATTCCTTGGCTGGTACCAGGAAGGAAAGAAAAGCAAGCCTGATCTGTTTCTCTGTCAGAGGGTGTCAGTTTGCATAATTTATTATGCGTGGCTGGCGTGGAGGAGAGAATCTCACAAAGAAACTCCAGTTGGTCAGAATTCACATCTGGGTCCTTATCTTCTTTAGGTAATCCGTTAAGAGGATCGTAAACAGTGAAATGTTTTTGATGTCAAGACATTTGAAAAAGTGGGGAAGGTTTTTATGTAAACATCTCCGTTCTCTGTCTTTCCTGAGAGCACGCTACAGTATGTACACGTACACGTTCATTACAGTTCTCAAACATAATCGATGGTGGCATGTCGGTATATAAGAATCTTTTTGCCCAGAAGAAAAAAGAGCGACAACAACTACCGATAATTATGTTCTTCTCTCGAAAAAACACACCTGCACCACGGGCTTTAGAAGAAAAAAACGCTACAGAGCGGAGTCAGGATGCAGTGGCTCAGTCAGAAGAGCAGTGAACTAACGTGAGTCACTATTTGTCCCACTGTACTTTGTATTTTTTTTCAAAATCATTTTTCATTTTCTACCGTTCCAATCCAATGACTCGGGTCGCGGTGGGTGGTGCTGATCTCCGCAATTTGAAGCCTTCAGTTCGTATTGATGATTAAAATGATTATTTTACAATACAGTAGTTATTTGTAAAAAAAAAACATTTATACAGTACTTTTATTTGTTAAACAAATGCTTGGGCCTATAAAAAGGTTTTGTTCTTTGGTTTCAATGTATTATGGAGTATTTCATTGTATAATAATTGTAAAAGAAATAAAGGTTACTACTTCACGGATTTCGCCTATCACGGGTTCTTTTTGGAACGTAACCTGCGCGAAAAACGAGGGTTCACTATATCTGTGTGTCATCTGCTTAGCTATGGTAGTTTATTTTGTTGTTTTTTTATAATCTGTGCCAGTGGGAGCATGTACATGTTAAACAGAAGAGGTCCCAGGATGGAACCTTGGGGAACTCCACATGTGATTGTCGTCTGCTCAGATATAAAGTTACCTATTGACACAAAGTACTTCCTGTTCTCTAAGTATGTTTTGAACCAGTTTAGTACAGTTCCAGAAAGACCTGCCCAGTTCTCCAGTCGTTTGAGTAATATATTGTGGTCAACTGTACCAAATGCAGCACTGAGATCTAGTAAAACTAAGACTGACATTTTTCCGCCGTCTGTATTCAGACATATGTCATTACACACTTTGGTCAGAGCAGTCTCAGTGCTGTGGTGCTGTATAAATCTCTGACTGGAAGGTGTCATAGCAGTTATTTTGTTTTAAAAAGTAAGTAAGCTGTTGAAAAACCACTTTTTTAATGATCTTACTTAAAAATGGGAGATTTGAGATAGGCCTGTAGCTGTTCATTTGTGTCTTGTCAAGATTGTCCTTTTTCAGTAGAGGTTTGATTACAGCTGTTTTTAGTGGCTCTTGAAAAACACATCTGACATTAAAGACAAGTTCACGATCAGCAACAGGTCTGATGATGACTTTCCATCCAGAAAATGCAGACGGGTGCATCTGTGAAAAGCTTGTTCCATTTGTTGAAAGAGACTGTTCATTTGATTTGTTCCTACTAATAAAGGTTGTAAACCTAAATGGCATATCGTGATACAATCATTATGTAATTGGGGGGGCCTCAAAATAAAATTTTGCTTAGGGCCCCAGTTTGGCCAGGGACGGCCCTGGCCCTACCTCATCTCTGAAGGCCTGCTATATTTCTGAATGTCTTTTTTTTAGACAGTGCAACTTTACACAATATTTTAATATCACAATATCAATATAAGTAAAGCAAGGTAAAGTAAAGTTGGTATTAATAACTCACACAACTTCAGGGATTGTGAGTTATTTGTTTCCCTTTAATTGGTTTTAACTAGTCCAGAAACAATGGAAAATAAATACACCTTTTTCTCTCAGAGGTCAAATTCATTACACTGATTTTGTTGTATAAATTCTGATTCTGGCTCTTTATCAACAAAACCTGTAGAGCTTACTCATCTCACCTTTATCTACATCAGCTGAATTAAAAACTTTTTAAAAACTTAATTCTGGGGCAAATGGCGTGACATGATATAGACATGATATAGACAACACATCGGCTAAAATAACTTCAGCAGTGGTTGCAAAACAGCCTAATAAAGATCAAAGCAGCAGCAGTGATAAATCATGTTGTGGGAGCATCATCTCAGATTAAATCATTCTTAGTGACTGTGCATGACACGGGTAAGTGAAGGTGAATGTGCCAAGGCCGAATTCAAACTTAAACTTACTTTATATGTGTTCTCCACTGGCCTTTAACTGTTCAAATTAATTTACTACAATCTTTAGAATAAGCTGGCAGGCTTCACCAACTCCTTTATGCCCCTCTTTTCTGAACACCACATTTGTTTTAGATCTACAGTTTTTCTCAGTTTCCACCTAAGAGTTTGCTGCAGGAGTGTTGCTGTTCAGTTCTACATATATCTGTAACCACACACGTCTGTAGTGTCCTAATGCAGTTGTATCAGCTGTATATATGGTAGTAATTATCATAAAGTGTGGTGGCTTCTGTTAGAGTGGGATTGTGTGCAGACATAACACGTACACTGTTGTGAAGAGTGTTGTTCATTCCACAAGAAAGAGCTGTGCTCATTTCACATTTCTAACATCTTTGTACAGTTTGAAATTCATGGAAAGATCGCTCATCAATGTGCGCATTTAACAGATAGTAAACGTTCATAGTAAGAATATACACTAGAATAAAAAGAGACATCTCCAAAAGATTCAAATATATAAATCTGTTTTGAAATAAAATATATCAATGAAATTGATTTCACAAAAAGATGAATCTTCCCTTTGGAGTTGTTCAGATCAAAAAATCATTGATTTGTGTCTGACCACATGAACAGTAAAATGTTTACCATAATATCGATTTTCACTTAAGTGAGAAAAATTAAAACAACAAATGATTTTGCATATGAAGACATTTAAATTCTGATCAGGAGATTTATGACACTCAAGTAAGAAAAAACTGAGTTACATTTTGTTTCGACTGAACAGCTTCTTTAAATGTTTGAATATTTCTTTCATTTTCAACCCGTATATGATTGGATTAAACAAAGGATGATACAGAATTATCTGTAATGTCATTATGAAGCGTGCAGTTTTTGGAACATCTGATTCCACTCGGGGTAAAATACCATCATATGCACCCAAACAGGAGACGCTGATTAAAACCAATAGATGAGGTAAACAGGTCTCAAAAGCCTTTCTTCTGAAATCTTTACAACTTTGGTGAGCTATTATAAATATCCTTGTGTATGTAAAAACAGTGAAAAGCATAGGGAGTGCTAAATTATCCAATAAAATAACAGCACCAAATAAAGTCGCTGCTCTTGGTTTTACACACTGAAGTGTGTATATTGCATTGTTACAAAATATTCCTTTTAAATCAAAGTTACATAATTTAGTTTGAAAACTCAGTATTACCTGTACTGCAATATGACAAGCAGGTACAAACCACGACACAACCAGGAGAATACTCACAGTGGTTTTTCTCATGATTGTTGGGTATCTCAGAGGTTTACATATTGACACATATCTATCATAGGCCATGGCTGCCAACAGTGACAATTCTGAACAACCTACAGAATAAAACGTGAAAAACTGGAAGAGGCAGGCAGAATATGATATGGTCTGTTTCTCAGATAAAATGTCAATCAAAAGCTTTGGATAAACAGCGGTGCTGTAAAGAGCACAGTTAAATAACAAAGCTGCAATAAAGATGTACATAGGCTCATGGAGGTCTTTGTGAATCCAGATCAGGTACACAATAGTAGCATTACTGGCAATTATTAAAATATATACTGTAAACATAAAGGAAAAATATAAATATCTGTATTTGTTCATTTCCACATGTCCAGAAAGAGTTATGTAAGTAATATTATACTCAACATCCATAAATATTCTCAAACAATGTTAGTAAATTTACTAGTGAAACAGATTTGTTAGCAACTACGTAGTTACACTAAAATCCAACCTGCACTGGGTGTCCTTTTCATTACCTTTCTTTGAAACACACTTGGCAAACTTGGTATGTAATCATCTACATACTGAACCATGTGAGTCTGTGGACATTTCTTTAATGAGATTTTCTCATCCTCCAAAGATCTCATCTCTGGTGGCCTGCCAAACTTTTAATGATTGTTTACTATAAGGTACAGTGTTCACAATATCATCCATGGGGATGCACAGTTGTGCAGTGGTTAGCTGAAGATGTGTCAGTTTTGGTGTCCACCACTACTTTAGATTCACAGGCCTCTTTCAATTCTTTGGCATGTTCATGAGCAACTTTACACATGGTCTGATATATATATTTATATTACAAATACATTGAACTTTGGTGGTCTTTTTCTGGGCCGCACATATCATAGTGCAGAGCAAAGTGTCTTTCAACTTTTGCTAATGAACAACAAGCCAGTCAAGCTGCTGGCCACATAATTTATGATGATATGTGTCTCCAGCAGTCAGGTGAGGAGAAAGCGGGAAAGACTGAACCAGAGCCAGGCTGCAGGTCCGCATGGTGTGAGCCCCAGGGTCCTGAAGACCTGTGCAGAAAAGCTATAAGGAATTCTACAGCAACTCTTCAACCTTAGCCTGAGGTAGGAGTAACTTCCAGTGCTGTGGAAGATATCCTGCCTTGTTCCAGTGCCAAAAAAATCTCATCCATCTGTCCTCAGTGACTACAGACCAGTTTCCCTTACATCCAATGTCACGAAAGCCCTGGAGAAACTGTTGTTGGCTCACCTAAGTAAGCCAGTAAACACCTTTCATGACCCACTACAGTTTGCTTATCGTAGCCCACTCTCATAATATATATGGATACCTCCACAACCACCTGGACAATTAACTTCCTGACAAACAGACCACAGTTTGTGAGACTGAAGGGTTGTCTGCCTGAGAAGGTGCTCAGCAGCACTTGAGCATTACAGGGGACAAGACTCTCAATTTCTTCTCACTGCGTACACCTCAGACTTCCAGTACAAGAAGTTGATTAACCTAAAGAACAACACTGACCATCCTCTTCATAATAGCCGCATTCCCACTGTAGGAACCTTTTGCAGTTCCTATAAACTTTTCAGGAACGGGGCTGTTTTTTCCCCGCATTCAGACATACAGGAACTAGGAACCACGGCCCTCAGTTCCTGGAACCATTTTAGCTCCTTCTCCTCAGCTGGGTCTTTTCTGGGTTCCATAGGAACACATCTGATGGAGGTGTTTGGTGGTTGGTAGCTCCGCCCCTTGTCAGATTTCCGCTTCTTTGTGTTCCTAATCTGCCCAACGCAAACAGTAGAATAACGGCTGAAATGTTCCTCATACGACACGGACACAACCGGCGCGTGTTTAATAAGTTAAACTGACATGTGGTCTCCTTTGTCTGCGGCGCTCTGCTCTCCTTCCTTAATGAAACAAAGAAGTATGGCCTGCTGCTCGATCCTTCGTCTCCTGACTCTCTCTGTGAGCTCTTCCAGCCTCCATGTTAGACGCTCGATGTGATCGTCCATGATTAATATCACCATCATGCAGACCATGAACACGGTGGCCTCCCCGCTCTCCATGTTAGCTTCTTGGTGTCACACCGCGGTGAGGTTAAGTTGGGTTTTTGTCTCGTTTCATGTATTGTTTCGTCATTTCCGGTTTTATTTTGAAAGATTAACTTCCCTCTCGTTCCAGGTCACTTGCCCTTCCTCTCGTGCTCCAGTCTGATTGTGGTATGAATGATTCCAACTGTTCCCCATTACCCCGGTGTGCTTAAGAGTCTGCGTCTCCCCCTGTCTTGTGTCAGTGTGTTGTATCTGTCCGTATGAAGTGCATCATCCTCGCCTTTTTGCCAAGCCTGATATCCAAGCCCTGTTTCCAAGTTTACCAAGTGGTATTTATCCTCGAAAGAGTGCTTTTTTTTTCTCATAGTGAATTTTGATAAATTAGAACCTGTAAGAGTTACAGTGTTAGTTTTTGTTGATAACCTTCTTGTTTTCCCTCCTAGTTGGAGTGGGTTTTGTTTGTAAATTTATCATAGTGTATTTCCTCCAATTTTTAGGAGAGACTTTTTGTTTTTTCCTCCGCAGCAGGAGTGATCCTTAGTTAATCTTAAAGTTTCATGGTCTTTTGTTTTTTCCTCCGTTAGAGGAGTGATTTTGAGTTTGATAATTTATATAGATATACTTTTCCATTTTGGAAAAGTATATTATTAGTATAATATTTCATAGCCTGTTTAGCTTCTCTGAAGAGGAACTTGTTGATTCTGCTGCCCTCCTAATAAAGCATTGGAATTACATCTCCTGCATCTGCGTCCGCCGTTCTCTAAGTGTGACACTTGGTGGTGTTTTTTTCTTCTCTCCTTACTTTTCGCGGGTTTCGTTTTGTTTTGTTTTGTTGTTGAATGTGGCGCTAAAGTAACACGTCACTGTCGCAGACGGTTGTGTCGCATCAGTCCCTATCAAGGTCCTATCAATGAAACAGTTCCCCTGGGGAAGGGCAGTTATTAGAACGAAATTCGAGGTGGACCGTTTTTAGAACTGCATTCTTAGAACTGCTCTGTCCGAATGCGGCTATTGTCGTGTTGAAACAACAGAGAGTGGTCAGTTTGGAGCATCTTCAGCTCCTCCGCAGTTCCTACCCAACACACAGATAGCATGCTCTGACGTGACAGACATAATCTATTTATGTTAGAACTCTCTTTACTCTTGGCACAGTAATACCGTTTTTTTTATAAGTATATATGGCAAAAATTAACCAAAATGTGAGTTATTGTGATAAACACAGGAGTGCAAGATTTAATCAAGTAAATAGTTTTGTAAACAATTTCTACTTTTTACACCTTAATATTGTTTTCCCCTGCCTACATGTCAGTATCATAAATGTACAAATGTTTAGAAAGACCAGACTTTTCACACATAGCCGATTGTCTTCAAAGTCTATGGTTGAAACCTGGTCAGAATTTGACGGGGAGAAGAGGGTTAAGGCAGCTGCATTTGTAGGTGGCAGAATAACTACTCCTATTTTCATTTAGAGGTTCTAGAAAAACACACTTCCCAAAATTGAAATGATGTAATATAACTTGACAGTGCTTAAAACCATTGTCCCATAAACTGATCTTGTTTCAAAATGTCTCTCTGTCCATGACTATCTCAGGTTTAGGTCTCTGGCCCATGTGCATAACCAGGTAACACACTCTGTGTGTCAGCTTACTACCAGATCATAGACATAGCCAGTGTTAATCTTGTGCTAACCTCTTTTTTTTTTTTTTATGTTTGCAGATATAGAAATCTGGCTCTCAAGGATTTGACAACCAGCCACCTCCTGCCTCTGTTCATCTTGACAATCATATCTGTCTCTTTCAGCTTAGACCAAACAAAACAAAACTACATCAACAGCCTCACTAACAACAGACAATGTGCAGCCTAAACACCAACTGCAGCAGCATTGAATATAGGGTGTGCTTTCGAACTCAGACGGTGCAGATAATAAATCCAATTTTTTACATAAAGTTAGTTTTTGGATGAACAAAACAACCTTTTCAGATGTTTAGAAATTCCTTTCATTTTCAGCCCGTATATGAATGGATTAAAGGAAGGATGATAAAGAACTATCTGTAATGTCATTATTAACCGTGCAGTTTTGGGAAAATTGGATTCCACTCGAGCTATAATAACATCATATGCTGAAAAAAGTGTGAAGCCGATTAAAACCAATAGATGAGGTAAACAGGTCTCAAAAGCCTTTCTCCTGAATTCTTTACTACTTCGGTGAGATATTATAAATATCCTCATATATGTAAAAACCGTGAAGAACATAGGAAGTATTACGAAATCAAATAAAGAAATAACACCAAATATAGTCAGCGCTCTTGATCTTTCACACAGAAGTGTGTAAATTGAGTTGTTACAGAATATTCCTTTTAAACTGAGGCTACATAGTTTAGCTTGAGAACTCAGTATCACCTGTACTGCAATATGACAAGCAGGTACAAACCATGACACAACCAGGAGAATACTCACAGTGTTTTTTCTCATAATAGTTGGATATCTCAGAGGTTTACATATTGACACATATCTATCATAGGCCATGGCTGCCAACAGTAGGAATTCTGAACCACCTACAGAATAAAACGTGAAAAACTGGAAGAGGCAGGCAGAATATGATATGGTCTGTTTCTCAGATAAAAAGTCAATCAAAAGCTTTGGATAAACAGTGGTGCTGTAAAGAGCACAGTTAAATAACAAAGCTGCAATAAAGATGTACATAGGCTCATGGAGGTCTTTGTGAATCCAGATCAGGTACACAATAGTAGCATTACTGGCAATTATTAAAATATATACTGTAAACATAAAGGAAAAATATAAATATCTGTATTTGTTCATTTCCACATATCCAGACAGAGTTATGTAAGTAATATTATACTCAACATCCATAAATATTCTCAAACAATGTTAGTAAATTTACTCATGAAACAGATGGATTCAAGATTTGTTAGCAACTACGTAGTTACACTAAAATCCAACCTGCACTGGGTGTCCTTTTCATTACCTTTCTTTGAAACACACTTGGCAAACTTGGTATGTAATCATCTACATACTGAACCATGTGAGTCTGTGGACATTTCTTTAATGAGATTTTCTCATCCTCCAAAGATCTCATCTCTGGTGGCCTGCCAAACTTTTAATGATTGTTTACTATAAGGTACAGTGTTCACAATATCATCCATGGGGATGCACAGTTGTGCAGTGGTTAGCTGAAGATGTGTCAGTTTTGGTGTCCACCACTACTTTAGATTCACAGTTCGTATTGATGATTAAAATGATTATTTTACAATACAGTAGTTATTTGTAAAAAAAAAACATTTATACAGTACTTTTATTTGTTAAACAAATGCTTGGGCCTATAAAAAGGTTTTGTTCTTTGGTTTCAATGTATTATGGAGTATTTCATTGTATAATAATTGTAAAAGAAATAAAGGTTACTACTTCACGGATTTCGCCTATCACGGGTTCTTTTTGGAACGTAACCCGCGCGAAAAACGAGGGTTCACTATATCTGCGTGTCATCTGCTTAGCTATGGTAGTTTATTTTGTTGTTTTTTTATAATCTGTGCCAGTGGGAGCATGTACATGTTAAACAGAAGAGGTCCCAGGATGGAACCTTAGGGAACTCCACATGTGATTGTCGTCTGCTCAGATATAAAGTTACCTATTGACACAAAGTACTTCCTGTTCTCTAAGTATGTTTTGAACCAGTTTAGTACAGTTCCAGAAAGACCTGCCCAGTTCTCCAGTCGTTTGAGTAATATATTGTGGTCAACTGTACCAAATGCAGCACTGAGATCTAGTAAAACTAAGACTGACATTTTTCCGCCGTCTGTATTCAGATATATGTCATTACACACTTTGGTCAGAGCAGTCTCAGTGCTGTGGTGCTGTATAAATCTCTGACTGGAAGGTGTCATAGCAGTTATTTTGTTTTAAAAAGTAAGTAAGCTGTTGAAAAACCACTTTTTTAATGATCTTACTTAAAAATGGGAGATTTGAGATAGGCCTGTAGCTGTTCATTTGTGTCTTGTCAAGATTGTCCTTTTTCAGTAGAGGTTTGATTACAGCTGTTTTTAGTGGCTCTGGAAACACATCTGACATTAAAGACAAGTTCACGATCAGCAACAAGTCTGATGATGACTTTCCATCCCGAAAATGCAGACGGGTGCATCTGTGAAAAGCTTGTTCCATTTGTTGAAAGAGACTGTTCATTTGATTTGTTCCTACTAATAAAGGTTGTAAACCTAAATGGCATATCGTGATACAATCATTATGTAATTGGGGGGGGCTCAAAATAAAATTTTGCTTAGGGCCCCTGTTTGGCCAGGGACGGCCCTGGCCCTACCTCATCTCTGAAGGCCTGCTATATTTCTGAATGTCTTTTTTTTAGACAGTGCAACTTTACACAATATTTTAATATCACAATATCAATATAAGTAAAGCAAGGTAAAGTAAAGTTGGTATTAATAACTCACACAACTTCAGGGATTGTGAGTTATTTGTTTCCCTTTAATTGGTTTTAACTAGTCCAGAAACAATGGAAAATAAATACAGCTTTTTCTCTCAGAGGTCAAATTCATTACACTGATTTTGTTGTATAAATTCTGATTCTGGCTCTTTATCAACAAAACCTGTAGAGCTTACTCATCTCACCTTTATCTACATCAGCTGAATTAAAAACTTTTTAAAAACTTAATTCTGGGGCAAATGGCGTGACATGATATAGACATGATATAGACAACACATCGGCTAAAATAACTTCAGCAGTGGTTGCAAAACAGCCTAATAAAGATCAAAGCAGCAGCAGTGATAAATCATGTTGTGGGAGCATCGTCTCAGATTAAATCATTCTTAGTGACTGTGCATGACACGGGTAAGTGAAGGTGAATGTGCCAAGGCCGAATTCAAACTTAAACTTACTTTACATGTGTTCTCCACTGGCCTTTAACTGTTCAAATTAATTTACTACAATCTTTAGAATAAGCTGGCAGGCTTCACCAACTCCTTTATGCCCCTCTTTTCTGAACACCACATTTGTTTTAGATCTACAGTTTTTCTCAGTTTCCACCTAAGAGTTTGCTGCAGGAGTGTTGCTGTTCAGTTCTACATATATCTGTAACCACACACGTCTGTAGTGTCCTAATTTAGTTGTATCAGCTGTATATATGGTAGTAATTATCATAAAGTGTGGTGGCTTCTGTTAGAGTGGGATTGTGTGCAGACATAACACGTACACTGTTGTGAAGAGTGTTGTTCATTCCACAAGAAAGAGCTGTGCTCATTTCACATTTCTAACATCTTTGTACAGTTTGAAATTCATGGAAAGATCGCTCATCAATGTGCCCATTTAACAGATAGTAAACGTTCATAGTAAGAATATACACTAGAATAAAAAGAGACATCTCCAAAAGATTCAAATATATAAATCTGTTTTGAAATAAAATATATCAATGAAATTGATTTCACAAAAAGATGAATCTTCCCTTTGGAGTTGTTCAGATCAAAAAATCATTGATTTGTGTCTGACCACATGAACAGTAAAATGTTTACCATAATATCGATTTTCACTTAAGTGAGAAAAATTAAAACAACAAATGATTTTGCATATGAAGACATTTAAATTCTGATCAGGAGATTTATGACACTCAAGTAAGAAAAAACTGAGTTACATTTTGTTTCGACTGAACAGCTTCTTTAAATGTTTGAATATTTCTTTCATTTTCAACCCGTATATGATTGGATTAAACAAAGGATGATACAGAATTATCTGTAATGTCATTATGAAGCGTGCAGTTTTTGGAACATCTGATTCCACTCGGGGTAAAATACCATCATATGCACCCAAACAGGAGACGCTGATTAAAACCAATAGATGAGGTAAACAGGTCTCAAAAGCCTTTCTTCTGAAATCTTTACAACTTTGGTGAGCTATTATAAATATCCTTGTGTATGTAAAAACAGTGAAAAGCATAGGGAGTGCTAAATTATCCAATAAAATAACAGCACCAAATAAAGTCGCTGCTCTTGGTTTTACACACTGAAGTGTGTATATTGCATTGTTACAAAATATTCCTTTTAAATCAAAGTTACATAATTTAGTTTGAAAACTCAGTATTACCTGTACTGCAATATGACAAGCAGGTACAAACCACGACACAACCAGGAGAATACTCACAGTGGTTTTTCTCATGATTGTTGGGTATCTCAGAGGTTTACATATTGACACATATCTATCATAGGCCATGGCTGCCAACAGTGACAATTCTGAACAACCTACAGAATAAAACGTGAAAAACTGGAAGAGGCAGGCAGAATATGATATGGTCTGTTTCTCAGATAAAATGTCAATCAAAAGCTTTGGATAAACAGCGGTGCTGTAAAGAGCACAGTTAAATAACAAAGCTGCAATAAAGATGTACATAGGCTCATGGAGGTCTTTGTGAATCCAGATCAGGTACACAATAGTAGCATTACTGGCAATTATTAAAACATATACTGTAAACATAAAGGAAAAATATAAATATCTGTATTTGTTCATTTCCACATGTCCAGAAAGAGTTATGTAAGTAATATTATACTCAACATCCATAAATATTCTCAAACAATGTTAGTAAATTTACTAGTGAAACAGATTTGTTAGCAACTACGTAGTTACACTAAAATCCAACCTGCACTGGGTGTCCTTTTCATTACCTTTCTTTGAAACACACTTGGCAAACTTGGTATGTAATCATCTACATACTGAACCATGTGAGTCTGTGGACATTTCTTTAATGAGATTTTCTCATCCTCCAAAGATCTCATCTCTGGTGGCCTGCCAAACTTTTAATGATTGTTTACTATAAGGTACAGTGTTCACAATATCATCCATGGGGATGCACAGTTGTGCAGTGGTTAGCTGAAGATGTGTCAGTTTTGGTGTCCACCACTACTTTAGATTCACAGGCCTCTTTCAGTTCTTTGGCATGTTCATGAGCAACTTTACACATGGTCTGATATATATATTTATATTACAAATACATTGAACTTTGGTGGTCTTTTTCTGGGCCGCACATATCATTGTGCAGAGCAAAGTGTCTTTCAACTTTTGCTAATGAACAACAAGCCAGTCAAGATGCTGCCACATAATTTATGATGATATGTGTCTCCAGCAGTCAGGTGAGGAGAAAGCGGGAAAGACTGAACCAGAGCCAGGCTGCAGCACCGCATGGTGTGAGCCCCAGGGTCCTGAAGACCTGTGCAGAAAAGCTATAAGGAATTCTACAGCAACTCTTCAACCTTGGCCTGAGGTAGGAGTAACTTCCAGTGCTGTGGAAGATATCCTGCCTTGTTCCAGTGCCAAAAAAATCTCATCCATCTGTCCTCAGTGACTACAGACCAGTTTCCCTTACATCCAATGTCACGAAAGCCCTGGAGAAACTGTTGTTGGCTCACCTAAGTAAGCCAGTAACCTTTCATGACCCACTACAGTTTGCTTATTGTAGCCCACTCTCATAATATATATGGATACCTCCACAACCACCTGGACAATTAACTTCCTGACAAACAGACCACAGTTTGTGAGACTGAAGGGTTGTCTGCCTGAGAAGGTGGTCAGCAGCACTTGAGCATTACAGGGGACAAGACTCTCTATTTCTTCTCACTGCGTACACCTCAGACTTCCAGTACAAGAAGTTGATTAACCTAAAGAACAACACTGACCATCCTCTTCATAATAGCCGCATTCCCACTGTAGGAACCTTTTGCAGTTCCTATAAACTTTTCAGGAACGGGGCTGTTTTTTCCCCGCATTCAGACATACAGGAACTAGGAACCACGGCCCTCAGTTCCTGGAACCATTTTAGCTCCTTCTCCTCAGCTGGGTCGTTTCTGGGTTCCATAGGAACACATCTGATGGAGGTGTTTGGTGGTTGGTAGCTCCGCCCCTTGTCAGATTTCCGCTTCTTCGTGTTCCTAATCTGCCCAACGCAAACAGTAGAATAACGGCTGAAATGTTTCCTCATACGACACGGACACAACCGGCGCGTGTTTAATAAGTTAAACTGACATGTGGTCTCCTTTGTCTGCGGCGCTCTGCTCTCCTTTCTTCATGAAACCAAGAAGTATGGCCTGCGCTCCATCCTTCGTCTCCTGACTCTCTCTGTGAGCTCTTCCAGCCTCCATGTTAGACGCTCGATGTGATCGTCCATGATTAATATCACCATCATGCAGACCATGAACACGGTGGCATCCCCGCTCTCCATATTAGCTTCTTGGTGGTGTTTTTTTCTTCTCTCCTTACTTTTCGCGGGTTTTGTTTTGTTTTGTTTTGTTGTTGAGTGTGGCGCTAAAGTAACACGTCGCTGTCGCAGACGGTTGCGTCGCATCAATCCCTATCAAGGTCCTATTAATGAAACAGTTCCCCTGGGGAAGGGCAGTTATTAGAACGAAATTCGAGGTGGACCGTTTTAAGAACTGCATTCTTAGAAGTGCTCTGTCCGAATGTGGCTATTGTGGGAGGAATTCGGGGAGGAATTCGGGGAGGCCATGGAGAACGACTTCCGGACGGCCTTGAGGAGATTCTGGTCCACCATCCGGCGGCTCAGGGGGGGGAAGCGGTGCACCGTCAACACCGTGTATGGTGAGGGCGGGGCTCTGCTGACTTCAACTAGGGACGTCGTGAGTCGGTGGGGGGAATACTTCGAGGGCCTCCTCAATCCTACCGACACGCCTTCCGATGAGGAAGCAGAGTTGGGGAGCTCGGACGTTGGGCCTCCCATTTCTGGGGCTGAGGTTGCCGAGGTGGTCAAAAAACTCCTCGGTGGCAAGGCCCTGGGGGTGGATGAGGTCCGTCCTGAGTTCCTCAAGGCTCTGGATGTTGTGGGGCTGTCTTGGTTGACACGCCTCTGCAGCATCGCGTGGACATCGGGGGCAGTGCCTCTGGACTGGCAGATCGGGGTGGTGGTCCCCCTCTTTAAAAAGGGGGACCGGAGGGTGTGTTCCAACTATAGGGGGATCACACTCCTCAGTCTCCCTGGTAAGGTCTTTTTGGGGGTACTGGAGAGGAGGATCCGCTGGATAGTCGAATCTCGGATTCAGGAGGTGCAGTGTGGTTTTCGTCCTGGCCGTGGAACAGTAGACCAGCTCTATACCCTTCGCAGGATCCTGGAGGGAGCATGGGAGTTCGCCCAACCGGTCTACATGTGTTTTGTGGACTTGGAGAAGGCGTTCGACCGTGTCCCTTGGGGACTCTTGTGGGGGGTGCTCCTGGAGTATGGAGTGCCGGACCCCTTGATATGGGCTGTTCGGTCTCTGTATGACCGGTGTCAGAGTTTGGTCCGCATTGCCGGCAGTAAGTCGGACATGTTTCCTGTGAGGGTTGGACTCTGTCAGGGCTGCCCTTTGTCACCGATTCTGTTCATGATTTTTATGGACAGAATTTCTAGGCGCAGCCAGGGTGTTGAGGGGGTCCGGTTTGGCGACCTCAGAATCGGGTCTCTGCTTTTTGCGGACGATGTGGTTCTGTTGGCGTCGTCGGGCCGTGACCTTCAGCTCTCACAGGAGCGGTTCGCAGCCGAGTGTGAAGCGGCTGGGATGAGAATCAGCACCTCCAAATCCGAGACCATGGTCTTCGGCCGAAAAAGGGTGGAATGCTCTCTCCGGGTCGGGAATGAGATCCTTCCCCAAGTGGAGGAGTTCAAGTATCTCGGGGTCTTGTTCACGAGTGAGGGACGAATGGAGCAGGAGATTGACAGGCGGATCGGTGCGTCGTCTGCAGTGATGCGGGCTCTGCACCGGCCCGTCGTGGTGAAGAAGGAGCTGAGCCAGAAGGCGAAGCTCTCGATTTACCGGTCAATCTATGTTCCTACCCTCACCTATGGTCACGAGCTGTGGGTAGTGACCGAAAGAACGAGATCGTGAATACAAGCGGCCGAAATGAGTTTCCTCCGCAGGGTGTCTGGGCTCTCCCTTAGAGATAGGGTGAGAAGCTCGGTCATCCGGGATGGGCTCGGAGTAGAACCGCAGCTCCTCTGCATCGAGAGGAGTCAGATGAGGTGGCTCGGGCATCTGGTTAGGATGCCTCCTGGACGCCTCCCCGGTGAGGTGTTCCGGGCCCGTCCCACTGGGAGGAGGCCCCGGGGAAGACCCAGGACATGTTGGAGAGTCTATGTTTCTCGGCTGGCCTGGGAACGCCTCGGGGTCCCCCCAGAAGAGCTGGAGGAAGTGGCCGGGGACAGGGACGTCTAGGTCTCTTTGCTCAAGCTGCTGCCCCCGCGACCCAATCCCCGGACCAGCGGAAGATAATGGATAGATGGATGGATGGATAAGCTTTAGCATACATCAAAACATTGGAAACGTTTGTGTACATTGAACATCTCATTAATCTATTGTTTACGAAACAAGTCGCAGTTAATTACGTTGTCATTTTGGTCAAGAAGTGTCTAAATGCAATGTAATTACAACACACTAAAACGCATGACAAGAACCTTACCTTTGCCAGTACAACGCTGTTATCATCACCAGAGCCATCTGGAGGCTTGTAGATGGCCAAGTCCTGCACCCAGCCACGGCAGAAAGTCTCGTACGATTCTAAAGATTTGTGACTTTTAAACTCCTGCATAGTGTAGTAACTTACACCAAAGACAAGATAATTTACTATGTCCATATATGTGCACGGAGGTAACTGGTACAGGTTTCTGTGCCATTCTGCTGCAGGGAGCTCGTAAGGATCAATATTTTGGATGCTCGAGAGCTTCTCCAAATACCGCTGCTTTGCACTTGTAATAAGCTTGTCCCTGTAAGGTCCCTTTTCTTTCGTCTCATCTTTCTGTATTGCTTTGCTTTCTTTCTTTTTTTTATTGTATTCGTCTCTGTCCTGCCGAAATGATGAATGTGGGAAGATATCTGGAATATATAGGCGCGCCTCTGTTAAGTTCTGATGGCGTTGCCCCTGGCAACCAATAGCGTCTCCTGCCAACATGGCCGACCGGCCGACCGGAGTCACGTGACTCCTCATTCTCAATAGCTGGCGCATACACCTCCGTTACCGTTCCCACCCCCCAGCCATCACAGCCAATACAATTGCGCAAACTTGATATTGCCCTTGACTGACCAGTAAGGTAGAAACAGGGGAAAGTGATGCATTTACTGGCGGTAGTAAATAGTAGGAAAGTAGCAAACACAACATTTACTGCGTGTCAACAACGTCAACAAAAATACACGTGTATGTTTAAGACTTTGGCAAGGTGCAAAGCATCAAAGGTGAGTGTAATACAATAACAACATTAATTAGAAAAGTAATTATTACAGTTTAAGATGGGAAAGGCCTACAATGCATTGTATTTAAGGAAATGTATAAGATGAGTAAGAAAAAAGGAGGTTATATATAACCTAGGGGGTTACATCGATTTTACTTATGCATTGAAATTACAATAAAGTTATTCTATTTTTCTATACCTGCTTCGTCTACTGCCTGTGTGATTTGGGGGATCTCAGAACCTGATTTTGTGTCTGTGGAAGTTAAATCCGTGACACATGTACATGTTAAACAGAAGAGGTCCCAGGATGGAACCTTGGGGAACTCCACATGTGATTGTCGTCTGCTCAGATGTAAAGTTACCTATTGACACAAAGTACTTCCTGTTCTCTAAGTATGTTTTGAACCAGTTTAGTACAGTTCCGGAAAGACCCGCCCAGTTCTCCAGTCGTTTGAGTAATATATTGTGGTCAACTGTATCAAATGCAGCACTGAGATCTAGTAAAACTAAGACTGACATTTTTCCTCCATCTGTATTCAGACATATGTCGTTAAACACTTTGGTCAGAGCAGTCTCAGTGCTGTGGTACTGTATAAATCCTGACTGGAAGGTGTCATAGCAGTTATTTTGTTTTAAAAAGTAATTAAGCCGTTGAAAAAACACTTTTTTAGTGATCTTACTTAAAAATGGGAGATTTGAGATAGGCCTGTAGCTGTTCATTTGTGTCTTGTCAAGATTGTCCTTTTTCAGCAGAGGTTTGATTACAGCTGTTTTTAGTGGCTCTGGAAACACATCTGACATTAAAGACAAGTTCATGATCAGCAACAGGTCTGATGATGACTTTCCATCCAGAAAATGCAGACGGGTGCATCTGTGAAAAGCTTGTTCCATTTGTTGAAAGAGACTGTTCATTTGATTTGTTCCTACTAATAAAGGTTGTAAACCTAAATGGCATATCGTGATACAGTCATTTTGTAATTGGGGGGGACTCAAAATAAAATTCTGCTTAGGGCCCCAGTTTGGCCAGGGACGGCCCTGACCCTACCTCATCTCTGAAGGCCTGCTATATTGCTGAATGTCTTTTTTTTAGACAGTGCAGCTTTACACAATATTTTAATATCACAATATCAATATAAGTAAAGCAAGGTAAAGTACAGATGATAACATAAAGTTGGTATTAATAACTCACACAACTTCAGGGATTGTGAGTTATTTGTTTCCCTTTAATTGGTTTTAACTAGTCCAGAAACAATGGAAAATATGTGGCACAAAAAAACCCTCAAAAAACTGAAGTTAGGCGTTGCCACATTCAAAGAAGCAAGGTCAAATTGACCAAAAAGCTGAACAAATCATGTCACTGGATATACAAGAAGATGACAGAAAAGTACAGCAGTTGCACCTAAATTGACTAAGAGGAACAACAGTACCTGCACTGCCTCTAGACATCTCCTTATGGTAATTGTGCAAATAGACTAACTGACTTAGCTTCTTGCTTTACAAATAGAATAAAATCCACTTTAACATTTATTGCATAAACTAAAAAACCTTATAAATGGAAATAAAACAGTTCCTACCCAACACACAGATAGCATGCTCTAACGTGACAGACATAATCTATTTATGTTAGAACTCTCTTTACTCTTGGCACAGTAATACCGTTTTTTTTACAAGTATATATGGCAAAAATGAATCAAAATGTGAGTTATTGTGATAAACACAGCAGTGCAAGATTTAATCAAGTAAATAGTTTTAAAAACAATTTCTACTTTTTACACCTTAATATTGTTTTCCCCTGCCTACATGTCAATATCATAAATGTACAAATGTTTAGAAAGACCAGACTTTTCACACATAGCCGATTGTCTTCAAAGTCTATGGTTGAAACCTGGTCGGCATTTGACGGGGAATAGCAGGTCAAGGCAGCTGCATTTGTAGGTGGCAGAATAACTACTCCTATTTTCATTTAGAGGTTCTAGAAAAACACACTTCCCAAAATTGAAATGATGTGATATAACTTGACAGTGCTTAAAACCATTGTCACATAAACTGATTTTGTTTCAAAATGTCTCTCTGTCCATGACTATCTCAGGTTTAGGTCTCTAGCCCATGTGCATAACCAGGTAACACACTCTGTGTGTCAGCTTACTACCAGATCATAGACATAGCCAGTGTTAATCTTGTGCTAACCTCTTTTTTTTTTTATGTTTGCAGATATAGAAATCTGGCTCTCAAGGATTTGACAACCAGCCACCTCCTGCCTCTGTTCATCTTGACAATTATATCTGTCTCTTTCAGCCTAGACCAAACAAAACAAAACTACATCAACAGCCTCACTAACAACAGACAATGTGCAGCCTAAACACCAACTGCAGCAGCACTGAATATAGGGTGTGCTTTCGAACTCAGACGGTGCAGATAATAAATCAAAGTTTTCACATGAAGTTAGTTTTTGGATGAACAAAACAACCTTTTCAGATGTTTAGAAATTCCTTTCATTTTGAGCCCGTATATGAATGGATTAAAGGAAGGATGATAAAGAACTATCTGTAATGTCATTATTAACCGTGCAGTTTTGGGAAAATTGGATTCCACTCGAACTATAATAAGATCATATCCTGAAAAAAATGTGAAGCCGATTAAAACCAATAGATGAGGTAAACAGGTCTCAAAAGCCTTTCTCCTGAATTCTTTACAACTTCGGTGAGATATTATAAATATCCTTGTATATGTAAATACCGTGAAGAACATAGGAAGTACTACCAAATCAAAAAAAGAAATAACACCAAATATAGTCTGCACTCTTGATCTTTCACACAGAAGTGTGTAAATTGAGTTGTTACAGAATATTCCTTTTAAACTGAGGCTACATAGTTTAGCTTGAGAAGTCAGTATCACCTGTACTGCAATATGAAAAGCAGGTACAACCCATGCAAAAACCAGGAGAATACTCACAGTGGTTTTTCTCATAATAGTTGGATATCTCAGAGGTTTACATATTGACACATATCTATCATAGGCCATGGCTGTCAGCAGTAGGAATTCTGAACCACCTACAGAATAAAAGATGAAAACTTGGAAGAGGCAGGCATAATATGATATGGTCTGTTTTTCAGATAAAAAGTCAATCAAAAGCTTTGGATAAACAGTGGTGCTGTAAAGAGCACAGTTAAATAACAAAGCTGCAATGAAAACGTACATAGGCTCATGGAGGTCTTTGTGAATCCAGATCAGGTACACAATAGTAGCATTACTGGCAATTATTAAAATATATACTGTAAACATAAAGGAAAAATATAAATATCTGTATTTGTTCATTTCCACATATCCAGACAGAGTTATATAAGTAATATTATACTCAACAGCCATAAATATTCTCAAACAATGTTAGTAAATTTACTCATGAAACAGATTTGTTAGCAACTACGTAGTTACACTAAAATCCAACCTGCACTGGGTGTCCTTTTCATTACCTTTCTTTGAAACACACTTGGCAAACTTGGTATGTAATCATCTACATACTGAACCATGTGAGTCTGTGGACATTTCTTTAATGAGATTTTCTCATCCTCCAAAGATCTCATCTCTGGTGGCCTGCCAAACTTTTAATGATTGTTTACTATAAGGTACAGTGTTCACAATATCCTCCATGGGGATGCTCAGTTGTACAGTCGTTAGCTGAAGATGTGTCAGTTTCGGTCTCCATCACTACCTTAGATTCACAGGCCTCTTTCAGTTCTTTGGCATGTTCATGAGCAACTTTACACATGGTCTGATATATATATTTATATTACAAATACATTGAACTTTACAGGGGACTATCAGGGGGCTTTCTACACACGCACCTAGTGGGATGGCGTCATCGACGTGCACCGCTGCAGCACAGCTTATTTACTCCATCGGATTCAAAGTTGTCGTCCACGTCGTCAAAATCTGATAAATATCCTGCCACGTTGCACAAAACTAGCAGTAGCAAACTCCGTGTGAAGACAGCTAACCGTCACAGAGCATGGAGTGAATGAGCTGTGCTGCAGCGGCGCGCGTCGATGACGTCATCCCAGTAGACGCGTGTGTAAAAAGACCCTGATAACAACAACATGGCAGTTCTGAGCTAACAGTGCAATAGTACGCGTTCATTCATTCATTCGGCTTAAAGTATTGGGGATAAAAAGACAGATAATGCCTTATTTAGAGGCTGTATTGTCTGCCTCGTTCACTCCCGTCATGGATATACGTGGATCTCAAGAGATCTAAATAGGAGGCCGACGTTCACCAAACTGTTATCGGTGAGTAAATGAACGTATTTTATGCCAGAAATGAGGTTCATGTTTAAAAAAACGAACTTCCCCTTTAAGGCCAATTTGCGCTTTTCCTTTAAGCATTTTCAGATGGTAAAGGCCTCAGTATGCTTCTATCCGTCTCCATAGTCCGTCCTTTCGAAGTTCTCTGTCGGATACGCAAGGCAATTCAGCTCCCGATCAGTAGGCGTCGCTACGTTAGACGACCTAATCTCGCAACGTCTATCGTGAAAGTCGTTGATTGATTGTTCACCTTCCGGCTCCGTTCCACTCCTCACAGTGAACGATGGCGAGCGAGAGAGAAAGACTGTGTTGGAATTGGAGCTTATTGACTTTGAAATGCAAATAATTTTGACCAAATGTTAACCGGCCACACAGTAAACTCTTTCAAAAATGGCGGTGTTGTTGTTCTGAGAGGAAGGCGCTAAACCGGAAAAGTAATTCCGGAAATTATGTTGTTGGCCGACCAATCACAACCCTTGTGGTCTCCGTCTCCTCGACGGATAGTTAGGAATTTTGGTCAACACACGCAAGCGACAGAAAGCGTCTCCGGGAGGGTCTCCGTTGATGGAGAGGGCTCTCCTTAGGCGACCATAAATCAGCCTTTACTCTGCCCTAATAAATTTCTGATTTTATAACAGCATCATCATCCTACAAAATCATCATTAGAGTGACTTAAAGTCAATGTCTGCACAGTGAACACGACTACATGTACACTGATCTCCAACAGAGAAAGTCAGAAGCAGCTGAAAGTCTTGAACATTTTCTCTCATCCACAAATTTATTGATTTATTTGCACGTATACTGGTAAAAGGAAAGTTGCATGGACCTCTCTGTATCTATATATTTTGTTACAAGCTCAAAATGAAATAAAAAAAATTTGTTTTAGTGCATAACCTACTTTATTTGAAAAGTTTAACAGTGTGCATTGCAGCCATGACTTTAAATAGAACTTTGCCCTCAGAAGTCACAATCATAATACTGATCTTATCATGTAATTTCTAATTTTGAGTCCTAATCAACAAAACCTGAAGAGCTTACTCAGTTTACATTTATCTACCTCAGTTGAATTAATGACTTTTTAAAAACTTAACTCGTGTGCACATTGAGTAACAAAACATAGGCAACATAACACTAACATGGGCTAAGATAACTTCAGCAGTGGGTGCAAAACAGCATAAAAATGAGCAGAGCAGCAGCTGTGATAAATCATGTTGTGGGAGCATCATCTCAGATTAAATCATTCTTTATGACAGTGCATGACACAGGTGAGTGAAGGTGAATGTGCAGCTGACAGTGCCAAGGCCGATTTCAAAGTTAAATTTACTTTACATGTGTTCTCCACTGGCTTTTTACTGTTAGAAGTCATCTATTACAACCTTTAGATTTCGCTGGTAGGCATCAACAACTCCTTCATTGCTCTCTTTTCTGAACACCACATTTGTTTTACATATAACTGTAACAACACACATTTGTAATGTCCTAATGTAGTTGAATGTATTATCATAAAGTGTGGTGGCTTCTGTTAGAGTGGGATTGTATGCAGACATAACACGTACACTGTTGTGAAGAGTGTCGTTCAATTCCACAAGAAAGAGCTGTGCTCATTTCACATTTCAAACAGCTTTGTACAGTTTAAAATTAATTGAAATTGTGAACATTTACCATATTCTTGCACAACAGATAATAAACATTCATAGTAAAATACTATACTAGAATGAAAGGAGAAATCTCTGAAAGATTTGAATATATTAATCTGCATTGAAATAAGATATATTCCTCAAATTGATTTCACAAAAGATGAATTTTCCCTTTGGACACTCAAGTAAGATTCAGTAAAAATGATTGAAAACAAAACTGATTCCAGAAAAAGAATTACATCTTTTTTCGACTGAACAGACTTTTTAAATGTTTGGTTATTTCTTTCATTTTCAACCCATATATGATTGGATTAAACACAGGATGATACAGAATTATCTGTAATGTCATTACTATCCGTGCCAGTTTTGGAAAATTTGATTCCACACGAGCTATAATAACATCATAAAATGTAAAACAGGAGATCATGAATAAAACGATGAGATGAGGTAAACAGGTCTCAGTAGCCTTTTTCCTGAATTCTTTACCACCTCGGTGAGATAATATAAATATCCTCGTATATGTAAAAATTGTGAAGAGCATAGGAATTATTACCGTATCCATTAAAGCAACAACTCCAAATAAAGTCAGTGCTCTTGATGTTACACACTGAAGTGAGTAAATTGAATTGTTACAAAATATTCCTTTTAAATTGAGGCTACATAATCTGGCTTTAGCACTCAGTATTACCTGTACTGCAAAATGACAAGCAGATAAGAACCACGACATAACCAGGAGAATACTCACAGTGGTTTTACTCATAATAGTTGGATATCTCAGAGGTTGACATATTGACACATATCTATCATAGGCCATGGCTGCCAACAGTAAGAATTCTGAACCACCGACAAAATAAAACATGAAAAACTGGAGGAGGCAGGCAGAATATGGAATGATCTGTTGTTCGGTTAAAGAATCAATGATAAGCTTTGGATAAAGAGTGGTGCTGTAAAGACAACAGTTAAATGACAAAGCTGCAATGAAGATGTACATAGGCTCATGGAGGTTTTTGTGATGCCAGATCAGGTACACAATTGTCAAATTACCAGACATTATTAAAGAATATAATATAAACATAATGCAAAAAAATAAATATCTGTATTTGGTAATTTCTACAAACCCACTTAGAGTTATGTCGGTAACATTTAACTTATCCATAAACATTAAGAAAAAAGCTTTAAAGTTAATTTATAAAACAAATTCACTGTATTATTCAAGCTATGCAGTTAGACCACTATTCATCCATCACTGACTGTCCTTTTCATTACCTGCCTTTGGACGACACTTAGTCTGTTATCTTCTGCAATACTAACTGAATAGTTTGTGTGTGGAAAGTTTTTGTTTTATTATCTTGTTACTCCCTCCATGGATGTCTCATCTCTGGAGGCCTGCCACACTGTTTACTGTCGGTGCAGCATTACGCAATCTTTCCGAATCATTATACGAACCACAGCAAGAAAAACAAATTAAACGTGAAACTAAGTCAGTTTAAATCATGCACACAACTGCAAATGTATATTTTTGTGGGGTCTTTGTTTATTTGAGACTCTAGATAAACAACTAAATAATTAAAGAGGCTGTTAAGAGGGTTAGGGTTACAAATAATGAGAAATATGAACAAAATATGATTCAACATATACATAATCACAGCACAGAACCAGCTCATGAAAGCTTCTCAATTTTCATAAATAAAACATAATATACATATGATGTGTTAATGTTCAAAACATATTGCATTATTGAAAATGCAAAACAACATTTTGGACATGGAAGTAAAACCATGGCACTCCAGGCACAGTAAGCTGTTACTGTTGTTTTTTTTGTTGTTGTTCATGTTTTTATTTCCATTTTTGTTTCTATGAAGCATTTTAGGCGAAACTGAATCACCGTGTGAGAGTATCATAAATGTGTGAGTAGAATCTAGAATGACGCCAAACAGGTGGCAGCCAGCTGCAGGTTGCATTATTGTTCACATTATGAATTCAGTGTGACAGCCATCAGACTCCAGTGTGAACAGTTTGCGGCCCTGAAGTGACCCGCATGCGCAGAAGACGTGACATCACACGCAGCACGCTGCGTTTATGGAAGCAAATACGGATGCTACACATTTCCGCATGTGTGTATCAATTCTGAAGTTTTTGTGCAATCTGAGCCGACAAAATTATGACCAAGTGCTTATTTGGTCCGTTGTTTACATGTGATCTAGCCCCGCCCCCTCTGGCACAGAATCGTGACGTCTGTCTCACGTCAACGTAAAAGTCGGATGAAATGCCACCTGACCGTTCAGACTGAGTTCACTTTGAAAAATATCAGATATGTAGCCGATTTATTACCACATACTGAAGTGGCCCAAATTGGAATTGAAAGAATCAAATCACATGTGACTAGTGCTGTTCACACTGTCATGAAAAAATCGGAACTGATACAGTCAGATCTGGGCCACATTTGACATGCAGTTTGAACGCAGTCTTTGGCTACATTTACACTGTCAGTTAAATGTTACCCAATTCCGATTTTTTGCTCTCATGTGACACAGATCGGATATGTTTTTTGATCATGTAAATAGGACAAGGACGCATGCATTCGGATATTTTGAGATCGGATACAGGCCTCCTTCATATGTGGAAATTTATCAGATATGAATCGGATATAGGACAATGCGACCGCCGTGTAAACAGGCAGATCAGATATTCTTACACATTGCGTTCCACACGTCAACCTCAGAGGACGGTCTGTAGCTCATCAGCTCGTGGAAGCTGTATGTACCGATGCCACAGCTCGTCTCGCACGACTTGGCAGAAGTTGTTTACAATCAGTCACACTGATGCGTTGTTAATGCCAAATAGGTGAGCCAATGTGCGATAGCCTGCACCTGTTGCGAGCCACCAAAGAGCGACACCGACATGCATTTTCAGTGGAATTGCCCGACGAAATGTGGTGTCTTGGTAGGAGAAGAATGGGGACAAACTCTCGCACAGCATATCAAAAGTTTGTCGGCTCATTCTAAAATTGCTGACCCACTGCTCTTCATCAAAGCCCGCCACAACATTCTCCCACCAGTCCTGGGATCGGTCTCGCACCCAGACACTCCTCTGAACAGCTGAGGAGGCAATAATTGCAGCATGTGCACAGGATGCAATAATGGCCCTTTTCCTCCTTCTCTGCCTTAAAATCCTGCCAATGTTGAGCGAACTTCTCATGTACCGCAACACTAGCATCACACCTATGTCAACGTCGTCCATTTGCCTCAGCAGTAGAGTTTGGTAAACACTTAAGTAGGCATGCGCAATGTTTCAGGTGATAGGCAGGTGTAATCGCGTGAATCAGATATGAGTCACATAATTAAAGTATGTGTAGCCACACGTTAAAAAAAAAAAAATCAGATTTAGGCAAAAAATCAGATCTGGGCATCAAGACTTGCAGTGTAAATGTAGCCTTTGTGTCTCTCTTTGCATCTTCAGATTTTCTAATGAGCAGGTTTTTTTTGTAATTTTTACACATTTTTCTGCACAGGTTGGCTTGCTATGCTGCTGGAACTAAATTTATTTAGATTTTATTCATATATATGGTGCCAAATCATTTAAATATGATTTGCATACTAAAATAGGGACATGGACAGGGTGGAGTCGGGTGCTCCAACATGTGCGCTCAATTCCGCGTTGACTGGGATGTACAAACGAAATGTGCTTTGATTGATACGTGCGCACAGATTCATACATCCGGATATTTTTGTACATTGGAGGGCATTTGAGTTTGAGCGTACGCCATGTTTCAGTAGGAAATCCACGTAAGTCTTTGTACATGAGGCCCCAGCTCCCCACAACCCTGAACAGCATTAAAGGGGATGTTTGTTTTTTTAAACCTGGACCTTATTTCTGGCATAAAATACGTTCATCTACTCACCGATAACAGTTTGGTAAAAGTATAGCCCACAAAAACAACAACACAGCAGCTCTGAACTAACAGTGCAATAGTACGTGTTCATTCATTCTTTAGGCTTAAAGTATTGGTGAAATAAAGACAGATAATGCCTTATTTAGAGACTGTATTGTCTCTGCCCTGTTCTCTCCCGTATGGATATACGCGGATCTCGAGAAATCTAAATGACGTCCGAAGGATGCCGACTTTCACCAAACTGTTATCGGTGAGTAGATGGACGTATTTTATGCCACAGTGTCACAAAGACGTGGGATGCAAATACAAAATGGCTGGAGTCGCAGGTAGTGCTTCAACTGTGCGGTTTATTTACAGGGAGAGACATCTTATAAAGAAGCCAGTTATGTGGACACAAAGCAAGCCCTTACTTCAGCCCTCACACTCTCCACCCGAGTGTCTGGTCGGCCTGAGCCTTATATAGCCCCAAGCCCCGCCCCAAGACCAATCAAGCCAATTAACAGAGAAAACAATACTTCTGGCCACCACATTTCACACACAGGCTCTGCAATAACCCCATTAACATTACATAACATATACAAACCATCACCATAATAAATCACGCTCCATTTGAGCAATTACAACCGAAAATATGACCAGACCCTGAACTCTCCCCCTCCACTTAGAGGGGAGATGGTATAGTCCGCAGCCGACCCTATTATAAAAGTCAGCTGCTTCTGCTGCTCTGTTTGCTCTCCCAGGCAGGCACAGAGGAGCAGGAGGATGGCAGCAGCAGTACAGGTAACTATCCTAAAATAAAGAAACCTTGAGAAAACAAATGTGATTAGTGTGGGGGTTTTTTTGTGCTTCTGTTGGAGATATGATGTTTGAGCATTAGTCCAATGTGGTGCGTGCACTCACATCCAAACCAGTGGGGAACAATGCAAATATGATCCATGTATGAAAGACTGAAGGTGCTTTACCATGTATCACCTGTGTGTAGTGACGAGGGTTTCGTCACATTACCGCCCTCCTCTCCTGCAGCGGCAGTGTTTGGCAGCCGTGACAAATAGTCCGCTGTAACATTCTCCTTGCCTGCCTTATGCCGAAAACAGAACTTGAATGGCTGCAGCTCCAGGTACCACCTGGTGACTCTAGCGTTCCTGTCCTTCATGGTTTGTATCCAGGTCAGGACCCTGTGATCTATCTGAAGGTCAAACTCCCGTCCCAGCAAGTAATACCTGAGGCCATCCAACGCCCACTTGATTGACAGGCACTCTTTTTCAATGGTGGAGTACCGGGTTTCACGAGGTAGCAACTTCCTGCTGAGGTACAGTACAGGACGTTTTTCTCCCGGCTCTCCCTGAGCCAGTACTGCCCCCAGGCCCACCGCTGACGTATCCACCTGCACCAGGAAACGGCAGTCAAAGTCAGGACTCTGCAACACAGGGGAAGAGCATAATTTCTCCTTCAGGCCTTGGAAAGCCATTTCACACTCCTCACTCCATTGCACAGGGTTATGGGCCAATTTGCAGGTGAGGTTGGTTAAAGGGACTGCCAGAGTGGAAAAGTGAGGGATGAACCGCCTGTACCAGCCCACCAAGCCAAGGAAGGACCGGACCTGAGTTTTGGTACGAGGTCGGGGACTGCTTAAGATGGCTGCAATTTTATCAACTTGAGGGCAGATCTCACCTTTTCCCAGCTGGTACCCCAGGTATGCCGTTTCATGTTTCGCCCACTCACACTTCTGCAGGTTAAGGGTGAGCCCAGCTGTACTGATCGCTCCAAGTACTCGACGGAGGTGTTCCAGATGTTCTTCCCACGTCTGGCTGAACACCACCACATCATCCAAGTAGGCAGCGCTACAGTCCTCACAGCCCTGGAGCACCTGGTCCATCAGCCTTTGGAACGTCACTGGCGCCCCGTGTAAACCAAAAGGCATCACGGTGAACTGGGACAGTCCAAAAGGGGTCCTGAAAGCAGTAAGGGGGCGGGACTGCTCCTCTAGGGGAACTTGCCAATACCCCTTACAGAGGTCAAGGGTCGTGATGTAAGCTGCCTTACCAATCCTTTCCAACAGGTCTTCCATTCGTGGCATTGGATAAGCATAAAAAAAAGAGATAGCATTCAGCTTTCTAAAGTCAATGCACACACGAAGAGACCCATCCTTTTTGGGCACGATGACTATGGGGCTGCTCCACTCACTTGCTGAGGGTTCGATGACTCCCAGCTCCATCATCTGCCGCACCTCCTCTTTCAGTGGCTGCACCAAGCGCTCTGGGACTCTGTAGCACACCTGACGTATTGGCCTGTTCTCTGGCTTGACTCGGATGACATGCTGCAACACTCCCGTACAGCCCGGTTTCTGTGAGAACAGCGGGGGAAAAGAGTCAAACAAAACTTGGAGTTCAACTGACCTCTTATCATCCAGATGAGAGAGGTCTACTCTGGCCGGTTGCTTCCAGTCTTCCACCACGCCTTCGGTGTCATCCTCCTCCTGCACATGACACGCTAGCAGAGAGGTCATGGATGGGAGGCTTCCCCTTTCCTCCCAGGCTTTCAAGAGGTTCACGTGGTAGGTCTGCTTCCGTTTCCCCTTCTCAGGGTGCAGGACTTCATAGGTTGTGGGCCCCATCCGCCTAATGACTTCAAATGGCCCCTGCCACTTGGCCAGCAGTTTGCTGGTCGACGAGGGCAGGAGCAACAGGACCTTCTGGCCTGGTTTAAACTCACGTTGGCGGGCCTGTTGGTCATACCACCTTTTCTGTGATCTCTGTGCATCCAAGAGGTTCACTCTGGCCTTCTCTCTGTACTGCTCCAATCGGTCCCTCATCTGGAGGACATATTGCAACACCCCCTGGCCCTGCTCCATCTTGGCTGGCTCTTTTTCCTCCCAGTTCTTTCTCAGCAGGTCAAGGGGCCCCTGGACAGGCCACCCATACAGGAGCTCGAAAGGAGAAAACCCAGTGGAGGCCTGTGGCACTTCTCTGTAGGCAAAAAGGAGAAAAGGTAACCATTTATCCCAGTCTTTTCCTGTGTCAGAGACAAATTTTCTCAGCATCCTTTTGAGGGTCTGGTTAAACCTCTCCACCAGCCCATCTGTCTC
The DNA here is from genome assembly GCF_027942865.1 of Odontesthes bonariensis. Classification (NCBI taxonomy): domain Eukaryota; kingdom Metazoa; phylum Chordata; class Actinopteri; order Atheriniformes; family Atherinopsidae; genus Odontesthes; species Odontesthes bonariensis. Next base: position 30,599,068 of record NC_134517.1, on the reverse strand, counting down.
TGGGTGATAGGGTGATGTCTTGATCCCTGTAATGCCCAACTCTCGATGCAGCTGACCCATCAGGCGAGATGTAAAGTTGGTCCCTTGGTCAGTCAAAATCTCCTCTGGGATACCTACTCTAGAGAAGAGCTGGACAAGAGCACTGATCAGTTTTGGAGTGGTTATTGACCGCAGAGGAAAAGCTTCTGGGAACCGAGTAGCATAATCACAGACAACGAGGATGTACTGATATCCTGCTGAGCTTTTTTCTAAGGCTCCAACAATGTCCATGGCAATGCGTCTGAATGGGGTGTTGATCACAGGCATAGACTGCAGCGGTGCTCTGTCTGCTTTATGGGTAGCACTGGTTTTCTGACACTCTGGACATGATTTGCAATATGCCTGTACATCAGAATACATTGAAGGCCAAAAAAAACGTGATGCCACCCTGAGATATGTCTTATGGTGCCCCAAATGTCCCGCCCATGGAATGGTGTGTGCCAGGTGTAACACCAGAGATCTACAACTTCCTGGCACCACTAACCGCATGTTATCTGGCTCACTCCTCTGGTACAGAACATCATTATGCAGAACATAAACTGAACCCCCAGTTTTAACCATGTTATCCGTAGAGTTTGCAACCTTGTCAAACAGAGACTTTAACAAAGGGTCAGTCTGTTGTAACATTTTGATATTTTCTGGTATCTCCCTTTGAACAGAGAGATCATTGTCTGGGGTTTTAACAGATTCAGGAGCACCAACACGTTTCTCCAACCGCCGCTGTCGGCGTGACTTCCTGGGCCCATTGGGCCCTGCCTCACACAGACTACCACACAAGTCTGGTAGAGGCTGCAGTCCGGGCTGAGCTTGGGTTTTAGCCTGAGACCGTGTCATGACAAAACAGGAGACATTCATTTTGGGCTCTAACACCAGTTCAGCAGCATTGCAGGAACTGTTACTATCAGTGAGGAGATCATACAACACAGGGAAATCCCACCCCAAGATCATCTCCACAGGTAAATTTTCCAACACACCCACTTTCATCAGGTATTTCTGTCCATCCACCTCCACAGTGAGTTCAACCTGTGGCTCTGGTTTGCAGTCACCATGCACACACAGGACATTGGTTTGTTGGCTGTAATCAACAACACATGGCACACATTGTTTCCTGATAAACGACATGGAGCTACCAGAGTCTAGCAATGCAGTCAAAGCTCTCCCATTAACCTTAACTGGCACAGTTCTAGATTTCCCCCCACTTTCTTGGCTGTCCCCCCGCTCCTCTCTAGGCACATAACACAAACCAGACAATTTTGGTCTCTTTAGGGGGCAAACAGAGGCCTTGTGCCCCTGCTGCTGACAGTGATAACACGCCAAAGTCTTAGTCCATGGCTGAGCTGTGTGGCCCTTATCCTGCTCCCCCCGATTACCTTCAAAGTTCTTTGGAGGAGCCTCCCGGGCGCGATGATAGTCCCTGGTGATGGGGCCCCTCTCCTGGCATTCAGGAACTGTGTGGCTAACTTTGCAGCCGTCAGCCCGTCCTGGGGTTCATGTTCTCTTACCCAGGTTCTGATGTCCCCCGGAAACACCTGCAGCAGCTGCTCCAAGACGAACATCTCCCCGATCTCGTCTTTACTCCTCTGCTCCGGCCTCATCCAGTGACGATAAAGGCCCTTAAGACGATGATACGTCTCCGTCGGTGTCTCACCAGCTGGCGTCAAAGGGGCCCGGAACCGTTGGCGATACGTCTCAGCCGAGATATCAAACTTGGCCAACAGCGCCTCCCTCAGGTCCTCATAACAGTTGGATCGATCTTCGTCGATGGCGGTGTAGGCTTCCAGCGCTTTTCCAGTCAGTGGGGGAATCAGTCGACAGGGCCACTCCTGTGGCCACTGCCAAGTCTTTGCCATGCGTTCAAAGCGAAGGAGATAATTTCCAATGTCCTCCCCTTGTTGATACATTGGCATTTTAGGCTCCTTCCTCTGTACTGTTGGTTGACCACCAGGAGAACTATATAGTCTGTTAGGTAAAGGCGTCATCAGCTCACCCTGCCCAGTCCCTCCAGGTGGGCCCCTACGGGGTGCTGGCGTTGGGAGCTCCATCCGAACACTCCCGTCTGTGATGGACTGCACAGCTGGTGATGGCTGCCTGCTGGGCTGCTGGGATGCTGAGGCCTCCAGGGAAACACGCAGACCCCGCAGCTCGCCCTGGAGAATATCATCTCTTCTCTGCTGCGCTACCAGGAAGCCCCTGAAGAGGTGTATCATCTCCAAGAGCCCCTCCTCTGGAGGCCCAGCTGGTGGCCCAGCTGGTGGCCCAGGCGGCGGTCCAGGCGGCGGCTGGTGGTACACTCTGGGCTTTGCTCTTTGTGCCTCATACCTCTGGTCTTCATCCCCAGAAGAAGCTGCTGTCTCCCAGTCATCCTCTACCTTTTTCTCAATCTGTAGCTTCTGAGAGCGCAAGCCGGTTCGCTTCTTGAAAACACGCTCAGTTCTGCGACTGGCCATCCCACCACTGCCACCAAATGTCACAAAGACGTGGGATGCAAATACAAAATGGCTGGAGTTGCAGGTAGTGCTTCAACTGTGCGGTTTATTTACAGGGAGAGACATCTTATAAAGAAGCCAGTTATGTGGACACAAAGCAAGCCCTTACTTCAGCCCTCACACTCTCCATCCGAGTGTCTGGTCGGCCTGAGCCTTATATAGCCCCAAGCCCCAAAATAAAGAAACCTTGAGAAAACAAATGTGATTAGTGTGGGGGTTTTTTGTGCTTCTGTTGGCGATATGATGTTTGAGCATTAGTCCAATGTGGTGCGTGCACTCACCACCAAACCAGTGGGGAACAATGCAAATATGATCCATGTATGAAAGACTGAGGGTGCTTTACCATGTATCACCTGTGTGTAGTGACGAGGGTTTCGTCACACACAGATAAGGTCCGGGTTTAAAAAAACGGAACTTCCCCTTTAAGCGGGTATGGAAAATGAATGGATGAATAGCAACCTTAGAATGAAGACATATTAAAATGTCCTTTGAACTCCTTAAATTAATGTTCATTGAAAGGAAAGCACCCTGTGCATTAAAAAAGACGATGTCATATGATGTATGATTGATCAGATTATATATGCCATAATGCTATCCTAACCCTAACCATGTAGATCTTTAAAACCTAAACATAATCCAATTCTTTTGGATATTAAACCAAGCTGTGAGGGAAAGCTAAGAGGAAATTTATAAAAGATAGTTACCAGAAGGACCTGGAAACACTGCTTTAACTAGTTCTCAGGTTTAAGAAGAAACAAAGACAAACAAGTCTTTGAAAGCTCCAACTTTCAACCACTCTGATGGCGCTCTGTGCGCTTCAAACTGACAATCTCTGGATCAGCTCACACTTGTTTTTATTTACCCTTGTCCATGTAATTTAGTGGGTTAAACAGGACGATACGCACATGTATGTATGATAATAATTAACAAGGTATGTTCTGTCTTACTAGGCTGCAGCAGTTATTCACAAAAGGATATTTTTGCAATTTTTAATTTATTTTATCATCAAACACAATCAAGGACTAACTTATTAAAATATTTGCGTTATTGCAAAATAAATCTATACAGACAAAAAAACATTTACATTCCTGCATCACCTTCAGTACATTAGAATACTTTAGTTTGACAGAACAACCTTTTCAAGTGTTTTGAAATTTCCTTCATTTTCAGTCCATAGATAATTGGATTGAAGAGAGGATGATACAGAATGATCTGTCCAGTCATTATTAAGCGCACAACTTTTGAAAGGTTGGATCCCAGTCTGACTATAATGACATCAAATCCACACAAACATGTAAAACTGATTAAAACCAGCAGGTGGGGCAAACATGTCTGCGCAGCTTTCTTTCTGACTTCTTTACAGCTTCGATAGGATATTACAAGTATTCTGGAGTAAGTAAAGAATATAAACAGCAGAGGGAAAAGTGCAGACGTAATCAAAATAACACCACCAAATACAGACCGTACATTAGAACTCTCACAGTGCAGACCGTAAATGGCATTGTTACATAAAACTCCATTCAGATTTGATTTACAGAGTTTCATATTAGCACTCATAATTGCTTGTGCTGCAATCTGACAAGCAGGCAAGAGCCACGCTAAACCAAGACAAATATTCACAGTGGTTTTGTTCATAATAGTTGAATATTGCAGAGGTTTACATATAGAAACATACCTGTCATAGGCCATGGCTGCCAACAGCAAGAACTCTGAAGCACCTAAAGAGTAAAACAGAAAAAACTGCAAGAGACAAGCTGACCATGATATGATCTGTTTATCAGTTAAAAAGTCAGTAAGCAGTTTTGGGTAGATATTAGTGCTGAAAACAACAGAGTTCAGAAGCAAAGCTGCAATAAAAATGTACATGGGCTCATGGAGGTTTTTGTGTGTCCAGATAAGACAGAAGATGGTGAAATTACAGAAGATTATTAAGATATACACTGTCAGCATGATCACAAAATAAAGATACCTGAATTTTTGCAACTCCACATGCCCATCAAAAGTAATATATGTTGCATTAAAATTACCATCCATCAGGTATCTAAGCTAACAGCACAATAAAAAAAAAAATTTAAAATTAAATACAGGGAGACCACATCATCAAAATATACTGCATGAATTCAGAAAATAATAATATTAGTATGATCTCTGCTGGCGTATCAAATGTGCTTTGTGTATGGTCACCTCCAAAATCCAGGGAGTAAATAGCTTGAACACCTTTTATCAGGCTGCTTCATTCTCCATGGAACTCATTAAACTCTCCACCAAAATAAGTTTCAACAGGCACAGAACTTTAGGAAACTTGGAGCCCCAAAGTGACACCTTCATTATACATTCCCCATCCCTGCTCATCTCCCTGGTGCTTTTTTAAACTTACCTGACTTTGTTTGGTGGATCAGAAGTACCACTGGAGCAGTCATAACCAGTAAAATTGAAGATCCCAAATGAGTAAATTATGAATAGACATATTTCTGTAAATAGAAAAAAGCATCCTCAGATATACTGAGTAAAGACGAACTGATGAAGGTAGCCAGTGTTTAGACCTCAGGCGTTGACTAAACCCTTTAAAACTCAAGTCAATTCATGTAAAATTCCTAAAAAATCAAATTACATGAGCAAACAGAAATTAGTAAAACAGAAATAAATGTGTGTTATTAACCGCCCTGCCAGACTTCCATCATTAAAACAAACGGGACTGGGGTGCTCAGATTTACATAAGGTCTCCTTTAATTAATCAGAACATTGTCTCAAACTTTGACAAAATCTGTCACTGACAGTATGTGCTGCAAACCCTTGTTATTGTTCATTCTTTTCCTCACTATTACATTAGGTTTAGGAAACAAAATTTCCTTTTTAGGTTGAGGCACAAAAACTGCTTGGTTAAGTTTAGGAACTAAAACTAGACGGTTAGAGGACCATGGTCTCGGATTTGGAGGTGCTGATTCGCATCCCAACCGCTTCACACTCGGCTGCGAACCGCTCCAGTGAGAGCTGAAGATCACGGCCCGATGACACTAACAAAACCACATCATCAGCAAAAAGCAGATACCCGATTCTGAGGTCGCCAAACCCAGGGCCGCTGACAGGTTTGGCTGGGCCCGGGACAAAATTCTCTGAATTTCGACAGTTTCTATAAAGGTAAAAATATTTCATTAAAAAGTGATATAGGCCTACATTAACAGGGGTCAAAATCAACCATTTAAAAAATAACAATTTGAAAACCATTTCATTTGACTATATAACACAGATTTATTTTATTTTTTTTAAATGCCTCCTCACTCCATTTAGAATGTTACCAAAATTGTCATACTCCCGAGTCCCAACCACAAACACAGACTTCCCTGGCTCAGCTCCCAAACACAGCACGTCATCTGATGGGGGTGACACGCCCATTTACTGCGGATAAACCAAAAGGATTATTTACCACTTTGCCTGGATATGGATATGGACTGATTGGAGTTATGGCTTTCAAAATCCTACCACAATAAAACTCACGCTATTTTATTAATTTAGAGCTCATAAACTCCACTTCAACCATTTTTCACTTGACCAAGGTAATCATGTTAAGGGTACTTTTATTTATCGCCAGACCCGCATGTATGTCCGCTGAACTTTCTGAGAATGTTCGGGGAACAAGGCGGAGCCCATTCATCTGGCGAGTGTCAAGTTAAATCAGTCTAAACGAAAGTTACAGGCTACCCCAAAACGTCACGTTTATGAACCATCCGTTACATTCAACTCTATCTAAATGGCAATTTCACACGTTGCCATGTCTATACTGGCTTATTTTAAACAAAATAAGGTTAAACCAGAGCCGCGTTACACTGGCTGTCATTCAGCTGACCGGGGATGATTCTCAAATCAATTCAGCCTGATTGGCGTACGTGCCTGAAACATTTGGACATATTTGCAGACTAATGCGCACATTCCTATTCAATTAGATATAGGCCTATGAAACACAGTGTAATTAAGCCGTTGTGGTTATGAAATGATTCAATGCTCTGGTGCCAATATGATTGGCACGCCGCCTGTGCCTGGTGTTACTTCACGGGGCTGGGAAAAGTTGGCCGTGTCTTACCTGGCTCTGCTGCACAGCTGCCTGTACTGGTACCTGGCTGCTACATCATCTGAGTCTTTTGTGTAATATTTGTATAGAGAACCCCTCAGGCTCTTGGCTTCTTCGGGTTTTTTTGCCTTTCTTTTCTTTTCTGCGCTCCTGATTTGTGCATTTCGACTAACGCGCAATGACCGCTTATGGTCAAATGATGTCGTTTTTTTCTTCTCCGTAATTAAAGACCAAACCATCTTTGGAATAGGGGTGATAGGGGGTTATTGGCCCTTTTTTTAAGGGGAATGAAGGCAAACAATCCAGAAGTCATTTATTAAATGCAAATAAAGCACTTTTCTTCCCCAAATCAACACATTTTGAAGGAAACATGCAATAATTAATCGCAACTTCATTGGGCCCCAGTTATGGGCCCCCCCCATTCCTGGGCCCGGGACAAAATACCCGTTTGTACCCCCCTATCGGTGGGCCTGGCCAAACCAGACCCCCTCAACGTCCTGGCTGCACCGTCCGTCTTCAGCCGGAAAAGAGTGGAATGCCCTCTCCGGATTAGGAATGAGATCCTTCCCCAAGGGGAGGATTTCAAGTATCTCAGGGTCTTGTTCACGAGTGAGGGACAGGAGATGGACAGGCGGATCAGTGCAGCGTCAGCATCGGCCTGTCATGGTGAAGAAGGAGCTGAGCCAGAAGGCGAAGCTCTCGATTTACCGGTCAATCTACCTTCCTACCCTCTGGTCACGAGCTGTGGGTAGTGACCGAAAAAACGAGATCGCAGATACAAGCGGCCGAAAATCAATTCAATTCAACTAAATTCAAAGTTTATTTCTATAGCACATTTAAAACAGCCTCAGCTGACCAAAGTGCTTCACAACAGCAACTGCATCACGAGAGTCATCAATAAAATCAATAAGAATGACTTTCAACACAGATAAAAAAAAAAAAAATATGAGATAAAATTAGCAATAAAATAACAATAACAGTAACAATAACAATAAAAGTACCAAGCCAAGGTGAACTCCATTTCAGCTATGGAAGGCCAGGGAAAAGGGATGTGTTTTCAGTCCAGATTTGAACTGGCCTAAAGACTTAGAGGATCTAACAGACAATGGGAGGCTGTTCCACAGTCTGGGTGCTGCCACAGAGAAGGCTCTATCACCTCTGGTCTTTAGCCTGGCTTTGGGAACAGCCAACAGGAGCTGGTCAGCTGACCTCAATGCTCTGAGTGGAGTGTAGGGCTGCAGCAGCTCACTTAAATAAGATGGGCCCATGGAGTTTAAACACTTAAAAACAATCAATAAAACCTTAAATTTCACCCGAAAGCCGACAGGGAGCCAATGAAGGGCGCACAAGACTGGGGTGATGGATTCGCGCCTCTTTGTTTTGGTCAGCAGACGGGCTGCAGCGTTTTGGACGCCCTGTAGACGCTGCAGAGAACGCTGGTCCAACCCTATATATAAAGAATTACAATAATCCAAACGCGATGTTATAAATGCGTGGATTGCTCTTTCAAAATCAGCCTGAGGAAGATAAGATTTAATCTTTGCAAGAGTCCTCAGCTGGAAGAAGCTGGCCTTGATGACAGTGCTGATGTGCTTATCAAATTTAAACAGAGGGTCAACCATCACACCCAGATTCCTAACAAAAGGACGGCAGAGAAATGGGCTTCCTCTGCAGGGTGTCTAGGCTCTCTCTTAGAGAGGGTGAGAAGCTCGGTCATCCGGGAGGGCCTCGGATTAGAGCCACTGCTCCTCTTTATCGAGAGGAGCCAGTTGAGGTGGCTCGGACATCTGGTTAGGATGCCTCCTGGATGCCTCCCTGGTGAGGAGACCCCCGGGGAAGATCCAGGACACGTTGGAGAGACTATGTCTCTCGGCTGACCTGGGAACACCTTGGGGTCCCCACGTAAGAGCTGGAGGAAGTAGCTGAGTACAGGGATGTCTGGGCTTCTCTACTCAAGCTGCTGCTCCCGCGACTCGACCCCGGTCAAGCGGCAGATGATGGATGGATGGACGGTTCGAGGAAAAATACAAATACTTAGGATTTTAGTCCAGCACATAAGTAAAACGTAAAAAATAAAAAACTGTTTCCACTGTTTATCTGCTGTATTGAAAACTAATGCTAAAGGCTATCTTCTGTGCGAGACATGTGTCCAGATAAAGCAGTTTATCATAAAAGTAATACAGTATATGAGACATGTTTCTGTAGTCTTCAAAGTGAACCTTCTGTCACTTTCTGTTCAAATCTCTGTAACATCACCCGCTTGTTTTGATTAAATAATATTTACATGTTACTTTTGTAAATTGGTGAAAAATTACAAGTGACAATTCTCCTTGATGGGGATGCGACAGTTATTTCAAATTTGTTTGATGTTTTGAATGGCATCCAAATGTCCTCGCTGTACAGTATATCATGCTGAGGTGTCTCAGTGAGTCAATATCTCCATCAATCTTGGCACACAGCTTGATGTCATCCATGTAGAGGAGGTAGCTGATGGTTGCTCCACTTCGGAACCAGTATCCATAACCACTCTTTGTGATGATGTGGCTGAGGTTGTTCAGGCCTATGCAGAAGGCGTGTTACTCCCAAGTCTTCTCTGGGCCCCGCTCATGTACTGATACATGTGCCAACTCATCTTATCTACTATGATGCCTGAGGAGCTTCTGTGTTGTACAGAGGCAGGGTATTGGCTGGTAGCTTGATGGAACTGCCTCCTTCTGGGGATCTTTAATGATCTTTAATGATCAGTACTGTCCAACTTTGGGTTAACCAGTCTGGGTGGGTCCCATCCATAAGCAGCTGGTTCATTTGTGCTGCTAGGCATTCATGGAGTGCAGTTAGTTTCTTTAGCCAATGGATGCATATCATGTCAGGTCCTGGTGCAATACAGCTCTTCCTACTTAAGACGCTTTTGGGGATGTCTTCCACCATGATGGCTACTGATCCCTGTTCTAGGAGATTCCTATGGTCAGCTCTCAGATGCAGTAACCGTGGAGCATTTGTGTTATGTGATACTTTTGTCTCCCATATGCTCTTCCAGTATTGTTCAGTCTTAGGCCCGGGTGGATGGACGACAAGTCTGTCCATTTGATCCTTCCAAACTTCAAAAATCCAAATGATTTCCAGATACCAGATTTATTGGCAATTTGTAAACTACATTGTCAGACATGTTTCGCGTTCACATCATAAACGGTAATAAGCACATATACGCCGCTTTCACTGCTGCATCTGAATAGGGTGAGGCGGGCTGGGCGGCTGGCTGATGCAATGATTAAATATTGGGAAGAAAGTGCGCACTTGCATAGTGCTTATGCTTGATTTATGCTTCAGTTGTGTTCTCGCCCTCGTGCACAGCCTCGCATGCCAAACCTGACGTCTCAAAAGCTGGTGCTCCAGGCGTTTAGGTTTAATTTCAGCCAGTCATAGACCTCTCAATTTTTGAAAACCTGGCACATACTGTGTCAGGGGAACATTTGAAAAACAGGAAGATTGATCCACCAGGAGCCGTTTTGAGCTGTTTGTAGCTACAATCAGTTATGAGATCAGACACAGAATTAGTCAAGCGATTTGGCTGGTTGGTGCTTTTGCTGCCACTTAATAAAGAAGAACTGTTCTTAACTTTGTACTCCAGTCTCCTCGAGCAAAGGAAAGCAACAGACCCAGAACTTAGTACGTCAGCATAAGACGTCACTCCATTGAAAGTGAATGAGAAGCGAGACAGTTGTCACCTGAAATCTGTGAATACAGGTTTACATTATACTCTTGCTTTGCTGTGTAAAACCTGCAGTTAAACTTTAATCAAATTGATTCTAATGGTAGAATTTGGTTATGCAACATTATATTGAATTGCTGGGTCCACCTACTGTTGTAATAACATCTTTAAATGTTAAGTTTGAATTCTGATTTGTATTGCTTAATCTTACACCCTTAGTGAGTTTTACACCCAGAGTAGGAGTAGTCTGTTCGACAATACTTCAGTTGTTTGCTTACTGTTTTAGAAAGGCAGTGATCAGCAAACACCTTAATGTCCAAAGCCTTAATCTGGGAACCATCTCCCAGACACAACATAATTATCTCATCTCAATTATCTCAGAACATGCCTGATTCAAATGAATGGGTTTGACACGTTTATAGAAACAAGCTGGGAAACATAAAGAGAAAAGGTGTCAGAAGGACCTGGAAACACTGCTGTAACTAGTTCGTTGGTTTAAGGGAAAAACAAAGACAAACAAGTCTTTGAAAGCTCCAACTTTTCTGAAAGTCTGTGAAATGCCACTACTGGAGCCACCCTGATGGCGTTCTGAATGCCTCAAACTGACTGTCTCCGGATCAGCTGACACTTGTTTTCCTTTACCCTTGTTCATGATTACATTCATAGGACTGTCTTTCACTATATCATTAACTAGGTACGCTCCATCCTTATATAATGTCTTTTTAGGCTGTAACAGTTATTTACAAAAAGATAATTTTGCACATTTTAATTTATTTTATGATCAAATGTTTTATGTTTCAATTAAACATGCTCATAGGTTCCTAAATTCTCACATAAAATACCCTCAAATAACTAAATTATTTCAGTCTTTGCCTTACTATTACAAAATGAATCTATACAGACAAAAGAACATGTAAATTCCTGCATCACCTTCAGTACATTAGAATACTTTAGTTTGACAGAACAACTTTTTCAAGCCTTTCGAAATTTCCTTCATTTTTAGTCCATAGATAATTGGATTGAAGAGAGGATGATACAGAATGTACTGCATAGTGATTATGAAGCGCACAACTTTTGAAAGGTTGGATCCCAGTCTGACTATAATGACATCAAATGCACACAAACATGTAAAACTGATTAAAACCAGCAGGTGGGGCAAACATGTCTGCGCAGCTTTCTTTCTGACTTCTTTACAGCTTTGATAGGATATTACAAGTATTCTGGAGTAAGTAAAGAATATAAACAGAAAAGGGAAAAGTGCAGTCGTAATCAAAATAACACCACCAAATACAGACCGTACATTAGAACTCTCACAGTGCAGACCGTAAATGGCATTGTTACATAAAACTCCATTCAGATTTGATTTACAGAGTTTCATATTAGCACTCATAATTACTATAACTGCAATCTGACAAGCAGGCAAGAGCCAAGCTAAACCAAGACAAATATTCACAGTGGTTTTGTTCATAATAGTTGGATATTGCAGAGGTTTACATATAGAAACATACCTGTCATAGGCCATGGCTGCCAACAGTAAGAACTCTGAAGCAGCCAAAGAGTAAAACAGAAAAAACTGCAAGAGACAAGCTGACCATGATATGATCTGTTTATCAGATAAAAAGTCAGTAAGCAGCTTTGGGTAGATATTAGTGCTGAAAACAACAGAGTTCAGAAGCAAAGCTGCAATAAAAATGTACATGGGCTCATGGAGGTTTTTGTGTGTCCAGATAAGACAGAAGATGGTGAAATTACAGAAGATTATTATGATATACACTGTCAGCATGATCACAAAATAAAGATACCTGAATTTTTGCAACTCCACATGCCCATCAAAAGTAATATATGTTGCATTAAAATTACCATCCATCAGGTATCTAAGCTAACAGCACAGTAAAAAAGAATAAAAATACAGGGAGACCACATCATCAAAAAAAAAGCATAGATTTAAAAAATGATGAATAGAGTTTGATCTGCACTGGTGTGTCAAATGTGCTTGTAGGGTCACCTCCAAAATCCAGGGAGTAAATAGCTTGAACACCTTTTATCAGGCTGCTTCATTCTCCATGGAACTCATTAAACTCTCCACCAAAATAAGTTTCAACAGGCACAGAACTTTAGGAAACTTGGAGCCCCAAAGTGACACCTTCATTATACATTCCCCATCCCTGCTCATCTCCCTGGTGCTTTTTTAACTTACCCTACTTTGTTTGGTGGGTCAGAAGTACCACTGGAGCAGTCATAACCAGTAAAATTGAAGATCCCACTGTAGTAAATTATGAATAGATGTATTGCTGCTAGCAGAAAGGACATCTTGTAGCTTTCTTTTTTGCTCAGAACTTAAGAAGCTTCAAACTGATTTAGCTCTATTCTCTCATTACAATATCAGGAAGAAAATGGCTAGAGTTCTTTCATTTGAGTATGAGTGTAGTCCAAAGGCAAAAAAAAGTAGCCAGCTGGGGTTCAACAAACTCTGAGTCTATTCCTGAACTCTGAGTTGATCTACTCTGAGATAGAAAACTCAGAGTTTTCGGTTCCAGAAATATTGATTTGAGGGAGTTTAGTCAACTCTGAGTAGTTTCACCTTGAGTTTAGCGCATGCACCACAACTTTAAAAAGCCAGCATCAATGACGAGTCACCATAGCAACAGTGAAGAGGAGGGGCTACGTTTTTCACCAACCTCAAATTGGAAATCTTAATGCGCTCATACGGCGAGTTCCAATACGTTTTTAAAAATAAGTGCACTGCTGCAGCAGCAAAAGTGTAAGTTTAAATGTAGTCCTTTGCAATCACAATAATATTACAGGGGAAAACTGCTTGAATGGTAGCCCATTCATTTATTTCATTTAGGTGCAACCCCGTGGGAGAGAAGCGCACTTGGCAGCAGAGTTCTCAATGGGTCGGCCCGAAAAACCCGACGGGACCCGCGGGTTCGGGTCGAAAATATAAGCAGATGACTCGGGTTGGGTCGGTCCTCGGGCTTAATCTTTTCCACCCAGTGAAAAAAAAAAAAATGTATTCATCGCTGCTGTTTACCGTGAATCATGGTGAATTTCCCCTTGGGGATCAATTAAGTATCTATCTATCTACCTACCGTAACGAAAGTCTGCATGGAGCGGGGACAGACATGACACCGCTGCGTGCACGCCTTTAGCGGAGAAGAAGATGGAGTTGGTGAAGAGTAAACTTGCTGCAGGTGAATTCACCGTCGCTACAGGAGCGGGAAAATCAGAGGTCTGGAAAGTGTTTGGAGTGGTGCTGAATTCTGATGGAAATTCCATAGGTTATGTGCAATGCTCAAAATGCAAGGTGCTGTTAAAATATGACAGCAAAAAAACAGGGAAGTCCAGCCTGAGCCGCCATACAGTAAGCTGTGGGCATTCAGCTACCATAACATGGGAAAACTCGACCCCCGGCGTGGGGCCGCGGGCCGGGTTCGGGTAGATAATTCATATTGATGTGTCGGGTTACATCGGGCTCGGGCTTTGAAAGCCACGGCCGGGTCGGATCGGGTTGTAATTTTCAGGCCCGTTGAGAACTCTACTTGGCAGCAGTTTAAGATGAAATATAAAAACATTGTTCAAACAGGTGATACCTCGGCATGGAGGTACCTCATTTTGATCATGTTTTACACTGTAAAGTAAATATTAAAGGTCCTATGGCATGAAATTTTCACTTTTTAAGGTTGTTTAACATTAGTATGAGTTCCCCTAGCCTGCCTGCGGTCTCCCAGTGGCTAAAAATGACGATAGACCTAAACCATGCACTGTAAATTATTCTCAGCCTTTGGTAATGTGACCATGCAGGTGGAAAGCTGCCTCATGTGACGTAGCGCCTCATATGACGTCGAGGTTATTTCCCCCCACGAGCCCATATATGGCTATGCCAAAACTGCCTTGCCCCCCCACAGCTCTTTGGCCAGTTCATTGCTCTGTACATGGATGTACAATGGATGTAAAAAGTCTGTTTAGAGCTCCTGCATCAGAACCTCTAAAGAGCCAGTGGACAGATTTTGTTTTTTTCTGGGAAAGTGACGACAGAATCGAAGAGATTTGTGTATGTGTGCGGTGCGCCAAACATTTCGCCGACGAATGTTTCCAGAACTTCGGCCAATACCGAGCTGGCCTTGCCGAACGTCTGAAAATTAACCCTGGATCAGTACCAACTCTCTTTGGCCCAACTACAAACCTCGGACAAGTAAGTCATTTAACGCTCTATAATTGTGTTGCTTTCCTGTATGTACACTATAGTTACATAGCTTGTTACCACAAGAACGTGTCTGTATCGTTAGCTATGCAGCTAATAGCATCTGCAAGCACTTATCTCTGCCAACTGGGCTGTTGGAGGTGTTTGCATGCCCATGAGATGGTTAGCTCGCTCATTTTAGACCAAAACCCCCTACTTCAAGCTTCCTGAAGAAGAATGAATCTGCAAATTCAGTGCATTTCATCAGGATAATGATTCATTCATGGTATCCAGAGTCAAAACGGTCAGTCTGTCTGTGTCGTTAGCTCTGCAGCTAATAGCTCGGTCACTGTCGCTAATGTAACGGTAAATAGCATGAGGTATGCAAGTGGACACCTCATTTACTGTAACGCGAGTGTTGTGTACTTATTTGTTGTTTTGATAGCCGTCCTGCTGTTGGTGTTATGGCGCGCACAATATCTGCCTTTCCCCTGATTGAAATGACTCGCGCTACGTGCATCTTTGCAAACCAGAGCAATCAGATGAGAATGTCTAAATCCTCACTCCTGCTTTCCCCTTCACGCACGCCTTTTTTGTCATCTTGCTGTGTCTTGTGTAGCAATTGCTTGATGTTTGACTGTGTTAGGAAAGTTGTTCACTAACTAGTTCGTCATATTGTCAAAGTAAGCTCATTTCAACAGGTTTCGCTAGTTTTAGTCGCTAGCATCTTTGCCCCGCCTTTGTCCTCCTAATTTGCATTTAAAGCTGCAGACCCTAAACAGCTCATTCTGAGGATCCCAAAGAAAGCTCATTTTTGGGACTGGCTGTAATTCTGCACCAAGGCAGAATTTTGGGGAAAAAAACTCAGGTACAGTTTTAGGGGACCACTAAAGCCTATAAAAATATATAAAAGCCTCCATTTATTTCCATGCCATGGCACCTTTAAGTGGCTACTTCACTGTGCAGTTATTTTATCCCCAATATAATGCTGTTTTCACACACATAAAAGTCTTCTCATCTGTATCATGTTCTGTTAAATAATTAAGCCTATTTAAACTAACACAGACTTCTACTCAGCCAACAGAAAGAAGGCAGATGCTCGTAAAACGGGTGGTGGCCCAGCACCACCAGGCTGAGGCAATCCCTGAGGGACACACGTGACACAAGTGCCTTTATAAAATATAATAGGGCTATTTATATCTTTTTTAAGCCTATTCATACATGTCTTTTATGTCTTTTTTTCTTTTGTCCCAACAAAATTCTGATGGTGCCACTTAAAAAGATAATTGTCTGGAAAAGCTAAAACATCTATGTGTGGTCTGATAACCATCTCCCGAAGAATATTTAATTCTATGCGCAGTAATGCTGCACCTTCATTCACGGGATCGTTGTCAAAAGGACATGCCATGTTCGTGAAAAAAGTCGTCTCCTACTGTGCCTAATGGACTTCTAGAAGTAGAAGAACTCGCTCTGCTGATTGAATGAATGAGAAAATCAAATGGCGTGTGTGGCTGAAAGAGGGCGGAGACAGAGAGAAACTCCAGGTTTCTTGAGTAAAACCTGGTCCCGACCAGGTTAGGTTCAGAGTGTCTATTACTACGGTAACTGACCGAGAGGTTAAGTTACCTCTCTTTGTGAAACAGGCTAGAGTTACCCCTCTTTCTCTGTGTTGAGTTACCTCCCTTTGTGAAACGAGTTTCCCTCATTTCAGGGTTAATAAACTCAGAGTTTTCACTAAACCTGCTTTGTGAAACGGACCTCTGGTTGTTAGATACACAACTAGATACCATAGTTGGCTATTTCCATGCAAATATATTTGTGGCCTAACTAGAAAATCCAAAAACAAACAAAAACAGAATTATGTTCTCAATTTTTAGATTATTTAATTTAGCTGAGCCTTTTCAGCATTTCTAAGCAATTTATTCCTGATGAATTTATTTCTAAAATGAGAGAAAAGAGATGTTTATCTGCTACATTGAAAACTGAGGCTAAAGGCTAAAATAATACAGTTGTTTCAGTCTTTAAAGCTTATATCACTTTCTGTTCAAATCTCTGTTACATGACCTGCTGGTTTTTATTAAATAATATTTATGTTTACTTTTATTAATAGAAAAAGAATTAAAGTAACATTTCTTCATGATTGGGATGCATAGGATACTAATGACTGACTGTTATTACAAGTTCCTCAAGTTTCAACTAAGATTGGAAAGTCTTCTTTTACCCTTTCATTTTCTGTTCTTTTTTAAGATTAAATTAGATTAGATTAGATTCAACTTTATTGTCATTACACTTGTACAGGTACAGAGCAACGAAATGCAGTTTAACATCTAACCAGAAGTGTAATAAGCAGTGAGTGCATGCAGCATAAATAGTATATATGGAGGTATGTACAGGTTGTTTTGATAGCATATGGACAGTATTTGCAGATGACAATTTTTGTACAAGTGAAACCGTATATACAGGTGATGGAGCTAAATATACTCAATGATTGATTGAGGTGTTGAAAACATATTATACAGATTTATAGACTATTCACAGGAACTATAGCATGATTTACAATAAAGGAAATAGGCAGATGATAAATTAGGTGATATAAATACAGATGGGGTGAGGATTAAATAGTCCATAAATAATGAAAAAAAAAAAAAAGACTTGACATGGAAAAATACTAAGCTTGGAATACGTGGGTTCGTGGCATGAGGGGTCAAAATCAGGTAAGCAAGATATCAAGGTAAAGAGGGTATCAAGGTAAAGAGCCGACAAACTGAAAGGGGAAACCTGGAAACTAAAAAGGGGACTGGGAGTGATTTGTGACAGGATGCAGCTGGTGACAATAACAAACAGGTGAGGGGAATGAACTAATGATCAGGCGTGGAAAGTGAGGGGAAAAACAATGGCAAGACTAAAAACAAGAGCTCAAAAACCAAGACATGAAACCTAAAACATGATACAACATAAAACTAAAACATGGGGAAAATCACATGGGCGTGACACACACAACATTTTTCTTCCATTTCAACAGGGTTTAGATGTGACATTTAGATGAAGTAATGATGTTCTCTCCGTCGGTCTGTGCACCAACAAAGGGCCAAAAAGGGGTTGGAAACAGGCAGCAAAATTACATTCATGGTTAAACACACTGGCCTGTCGCCCTAAATTCAGTGAGTCCTCCTGAACAGCCAAGCTTTACCTTGCATTCACGTGCACTTCAAAGATACACCAACATCGAATGATAAACCTCTCGTATCTCTCAGATTGCTTTTTTTTATACTAAACAAACGTTTTATATGTTTATGAATTTCTTTCATCTTGAGTCCATATATGAATGGATTAAACAAAGGATGATACATAACTATCTGCAACGTCATGATCACTCGCGCTGTTTTTGGGAAATCCGAATCAACTCGAACAATGCTTATATCATATACACTCAAACAAGTCAGGCTGAATAAAACCAACAGGTGGGGTAAACAGGTCTCAGCAGCTTTTTTCTTGACTTCCTTAGAACTTCTATAAGATATTATCAGTATTTTTGTATACGAGAAAACTATGAAGATTATAGGCAGGATAACAACATCTAATACAGCAAACACACCATATATGGCAATTGATCTTGATCTTACACACTGAAGTGTGTAAATCGCATTGTTACAAAATATTCCTTTTAGATTAAAGTGACACAGTTTAGCTTTTTCACTGTTCAGGAGCATTATTGGGATTGCAGAATGCAAAGCAGGTACAAACCAAGCTACACACAGGAAAAGGATGACAGTGGTGTTTGTCATGATAGTTGGGTATTGCAGAGGTTTGCATATAGACACATATCTGTCATAGGCCATGGCTGCCAGGAGAAAGAACTCTGAAGGGCCTACAAAGTAAAATATGTAAAACTGAAAGAGACAGGCTGAATATGATATGATTTGTTTTTCAGATAAAACATCTATCAAAAGCTTTGGGTAAGTACTGGTGCTGCAAAGAACACAGTTCAGTAGCAAAGCTGCAATAAAGATATACATAGGTTCTTGGAGGTTTTTGTGAATGCAGATCAGGTACACAATTGTTGAATTACTACACATGATTAGAATATAGGCAGTAAACATAATAACAAAATAAACGTATCTGTATTTGCTAAGTTCCACATACCCATCTAGAATTATAAATGTGCTATTCATCTCCCCATCCATTAATCCAAGAACTAAACACAGCCAGAAACTAGAAAAAAATGATCAACAGTGTATATTAGGAATCAATCAATAGGAACAATTGTACCTTCCAATTGTAACCTTCAGCCTGTTCTGAGTGTTTCATCTATTTACCTGAACTTTAGGTGCACTTGGCACAATTATTGTTTGCTCATCTACAAAATCTAGCGTCCAGAGGGTGTGGAAAGTTTTTTATCAGATTGCTTTTGGTGCATTAAGAGCCTCCAGACACATAATCTCTGAAGGTCTGTTACATCAGTGTTCACCACTTTGAACAAGTGGGGATTTCCAAGCCCCACCTGCCCCTGTCGCCCCAACAAAAATATTGACAAATTACATTTCAACTTTATTGAACTAACACCAAGTGACATCATATTT
The DNA here is from genome assembly GCF_027942865.1 of Odontesthes bonariensis. NCBI lineage: Eukaryota > Metazoa > Chordata > Actinopteri > Atheriniformes > Atherinopsidae > Odontesthes > Odontesthes bonariensis. Next base: position 30,580,005 of record NC_134517.1, on the reverse strand, counting down.
TATAATGAATCAAAATCAATAACATCAAATAACACAAAGTTCAAAAAGAGAAAATAAAAGCGTTTCATTTGCAATCTGTGCAAAAAACAAAAACAACTCAAATTTATCCCTCCATTACTGGCTGCAATGAGCCTGTTTTGCACTGCACAACTTCTCAAAACGTGGTTCCAGGCTTGAAACTGCCACTCTCAAGTCATGCTCAATGTTCAGCTGAAAGCTGTATTTTGTTTTCAGAGATGCCACAGCTGAAAAGCATGTGGTTGCATTGCGGGATTCTGTATGTAACTTTGTATTGCCATTTGTGCTCGACTGTTAACCGACGCAGCCTTTACATGCGTTGCTCCTGCTGTCGATTATTTTCTTTTAAAGAAATCCAGTGGCTTGTTAACGTGACAGGGGTGTGTTATAGTGATGGGATACTCGATTCCTTTTACTGAATCGAGTTTGTATGAGTCACTCACTAAAATGAATCGGGTTTTCGAGTCACGGAATGTACAAACAAGTTCCAAACCACGTCCAAAATCATTGTGAAAAAGGCTAAAAATCAAGAAGTCTCCAGGGCGAAACATTTATTTTTCTTTCTATCTCTCTAAATAAATTCACCCAATAAAATAACCCAAATAGCCAATAAATTAACATTCAGTGCGAAACAGTGCAAAATTATAATAAAATGTAGGAAACTGTGCACACATACAACATTTAAATAACCTAAACAATAGTGCAAAAATAATAATATTCTAACATTCATGGCTTACTAAACTAAGACTTACTGAGGTTGAAAGCCAGAGAATAAAAATGGGTCTTATGGTGAGTTTTAAAAGTGGACAGTGAAGGGCCCTCTTGTGTGCAAGGGCAGGTTATTCTACAGTTGGGGAGCAACAATAGAGATGCCCCTGTCCGGTCTGAGCTTACTCCTGGACCTCGGTACCTGCAGGAGCAGCTGGTCTGCTGACCTGAGGGGCCGAGAAGGTGAGTAGGGGTGAAGAAGCTCAGAGGGGTAAGCTGGATAACTTACTACAACAGCCAAAGTGTTCCACAATGCCTCCCTTGTTTTTCCATTCCATGTGCACAGACCATGTGCATTCCATCTGCCATGACTTTTGACCGGCAAAAACAAAACAACAATCAAACAAACACAACATATCAGCACTTCCCTAGATATGTATAACGTTTGTGCCAGTACCTAAAAGCCTAAAAGCACCGCAGCGATGTTATTGGCAAATTCAAAGATGAGTGAAAGAGAGGAAACATAAAGATATTAACATTGTGCAACTGTTTACTATGCGTGTGCAGATGGAGAGAAAGAGGACATGGCATATGACTGATGAAATCTGTTTTCCTGACAAATTATCCTCTTTCAGATTAATCTTTAAAGATCTCGGTAGGAGATCATGTCGGAAAGTTTGGTTCCTTATCGATTTTCACATGAAAGCGCTCTCACTACGATGCGCGCGCTCACACACACACACACACACACACACACAAAGCGTATTACGCATGATGGCACAAGTGACACTGACTGCCAGCAACCATACAGTTTAACCATGAACTTGTATCAAGATTAGATGATGTTCAACACCAGTTGTTACGTTACGTTGTGCATACTTTTGTACGAGAGGTTCAATTCCACTTTTGTCGCATCTTAACACTGCTGCACAGGCTGTGCGAGTTCAATGGCCACTCCAGTGAATCGTCTGTCCGGTTCGGAAATGATGGTATCCAGCACTGGGAAATACATGTGCTGTTGGAATCCAGGGGTCTCACTCTTGGACATTTGCACAGCATCAGTTTCTTCTCTGTGGCCCAAAGTCGTTGTTATCAGGAAATTATCGAGGGAGGTGGGGGGTTGTGTGGCCCGTTTTCTTTTAGGTGCAAGTGGTCCAGGACCAGCAGGTGTCTGACACTGAATGTTCACATCCTCGGGTACGGAGACGTTGTTGTCTCGGCAGAACTGTTTCACTGATCCCCATACACCATTCCATTTGTCAGCCTGTCTCTGTGACACAAAGTGCGCTTTCAGGTTGTCGGTAAGCACAGCCGCTTCAGAAAGTGTGAGACTGGAGGACTGAAGGGCTTTGTGTGTGACATGAATCACACACAATATGTCCTCAAGTACAATGAGACATGTAATGAATGACAACCTGCCCATATGCTCACAAAGGCCAGTGGCCTCCACTGACCATTTGTCTCCCTCATCAATCATTTCTCTCAGGCACTGTGTTATCGCAGAGTAATGTGTTTTAACAGCATGCAGAGAACGCCACTTGCATGCCCAGCGCGTCTCGCTGGGCTGTGCAATTTCAGTTGGCTTCATATTCAGCGATTTCTGGACTTCAATAAAGCGATGGTGGTTTGAATAGGCTGCTTAGGAGAGCAATGCTTGTCGCCAAGATCATTTGGTAGTTGCTGTGCTGTAGAAGTAGCAATGCTAGGCAAACTAACTGACCCCGACGACAGCCCAGCAAGTTCCGATGGTGAGCTAGCTGGGTCTGCTGTACCCACGCTGGTCCCAGGTGTTTCTAGGTCAGCATTTGTTGGTAGTTCTACTGGCTCTTGTTCGACTTCTTGCCGAATGTTGGCCGAGGTCATGGGACGTCTTAAAAAACGCCGAATATCCATTTTCACTCACTTAAAGGCTACAACTGTATGCTATAACGTTTCTGTACAGCCTGGCGAGATTGATACTGAGAGTGAAACCACCGGCGGAAACAGTGGTCAATGTCACTATGTCACATGATTGCTGAAAAATAAATCTATTACAAAAATGTACTAGGATTCATGTTAATTTCATACTACCATGTATTTTAATCAAAACATTAAAATATCAGTTTGTTTACATTTTTAACATTTATATTTTGTCATTTCCTTGACTTTTGTCATTTCCTTGACATTTCCATGTCGTTACATGTTTCAGCCACCAAGGGGGGAAATGCCCCCCCTGCCCCCCCATAAACTCCGCCCATGCATATGACAACTGAAAGTATTTTATCTGCACGCTTTGCTCTTAATTTGATCAATTAATGATTTTTTTAAATATTTTTTGGAATGATTTTATTTGCCTTGTGATTTTATGTAGCTTTAAAGCACTTTGAATTGCCTTGTGTACGAATTGTGCTCTACAAATAAACTTGCCTTAATTTGCCTTACAAATGGCTTTGGTTGCAGTAACACTTTAATTTCAAGTATGCACCAACATTTTGCACTCAACATTTGAGTTTTAATGCTTAAAACAACATTTTGACCAGTCTAATTTTCAGTTGAGCCATACCAGACAATAAGCAGCAAAATATCCTACCGAAATTTAGGGGCTGCCATCGCTTAGCAGCGCGTCAAAGGCTTTACATTCGTGCTAAGTAATTGCATGCTGTGTGGTCAAATGTTTCAGTATGTTGGAGGTATTTCCCCCCCTTTGATGTGATCAAAGCTCTGCACGTGTTGCAGAGCTTTGGCATTGGTAATATAACCAATGGTAATACTTTGGAGCGCTTCTGCCTCGACGCTGTGTTGGGAACATTCTGAGCCAAAATACAAACCGGTTCTCGATTCCCATCCCTACTCTTGCCCCTCTAAGCTGTTCTTTTTAAGCCAGATCATGTTACTGATCTGCTGCCAATCAACCTCATTAGTTGCAACAAGTGTAGTATATCAGCCCTTTGGATCTCCAGGACAGTTTGAAGCCCAGTAATGTGCAAATATATTTGAATTTCCCCCATTGGGGGATGAATAAAGTATTTTTCTATTTTTTTCTATTCTATTCTATTCTAGTCAGTGTACATCAAAGCAAGTTGGAAGCACAAAGTTTTAAGGTACATAAAAACTTCTCTTGTATTGCTTTAAGGCACTGAAGACTCAATTATACCATTGTACACCACTCTAGACTGAGACAGACAGTTATTCAGAGTATGGGATATGGCAGCAGAAACGCACCACTGTTTAACTGAGCATAAAAAACAACAGTGGTATACACACAACACAAAAAAAACAGGCCTCCTGAGTTTGAAAAAGTTTGTGACGTTATTATCTCCTTGGTGAGGAGTTTAATGAGATCCATGAAGGATGAAGCAGTCTAATAAAAACATCCACCAAACTCAGACAGTGTACTTTAGAACAGCTGAGCTAAATTTATTATGACTGTACTTCTAAGTTAGGTAACTGTGAATTAATTCAAATGCATACTTCGTCTCCGTCACCCTGTACGATGTGTCGGTAATGTTATGTCCTTTTTTTAACTGACTAATAGATTTTTGACTGTTTAGATGGATGATAAGTTGAATGTCACTTATATAACACTTACAGGGTATTTAGAGGTGGAGAAATTGAGGTATGTATATTTTGTGATTATTTTCACAGTATATGTTCTGATACTCTGCAGCAATACTACCATTTTTTGTCTGATTGTGATTCACCACAACCTTCATGAGCCCATGTACATGTTCATTGCAGCTTTATTACTGAACTCTGTTGTTTTCAGCACCTCAATCTACCCAAAACTTTTGGTTGACGTTTTATCTGAAAGACAGATTATATCATACACAATGTGCCACTTCCAATTTTTCTTTTTTTACACTACAGGAGGTGCAGAATACTTTCTGTTGGCAGCCATGTCTTATGACAGATATGTGTCTATATGTAAACCTTTGCAATATCCGATTATCATGAAAAAAACTACTGTCTGGGTGTTCTTGGTTTTGGCTTGGCTTCTGCCCACATGTCTGGTTGCTGGGTCAGCTGTACTCAGTGCAAATGAAAGAGTTTGTAACTTCACTTTAAAAGGAATCTTTTGTAACAATTCACTTTTCAAACTTCATTGTGTGACCTCTACGATACTATCTGTGTATGGTATAATGATTATGATAAGTACTTTATTTTTGCCCATACTGTACATAGTTTTCACTTATGCAAAGATACTTATGATATCCTGTCATAGTTGTAAGACGGTAAGAAAAAAAGCTGCACAGACCTGTTTACCTCATCTGCTGGTTTTATTCAACTTTTCATTGTTCTGCATTTATGATGTTGTTGTACTTAGAATGGAGTCAGATATTTCTCAAACAGCTCGCTTAGTAATGACTTTACAGTTACTACTGTATCATCCTCTCTTTAATCCAATCATCTATGGACTGAAAATGAAAGAAATCTCTAAACACCTGAAGCGGTTGTTCAGTCACGTAAAATGACTTTCAATAAAGAGATGTTACATGAGAAATTAAGTGTTTCGTCTGATCTTTGAACAGAGAAAATTATTACAACATAGTTATTATGTTAAATTATCTTTATCATGTTTTTTAAATGAAAAGAAACTGCATTAATCTAACTGCTCATATTTAGGGTCCAAAACCTACAAAAAGAAAGTGGTTGCTTGTTTTGCACAGATCTTTCTCCAATCGTTTATGAAGGCACTGGCAAAAGAATTACAGAGCTAAGTTATATAAACACGTTTGTAAGAAAGACTGAATATAAATTCTTCACATTGCAAAGAACAAGTACGCTGGAAGAAAACAAAAAAAAACAAGCAACCGTCTTGATAAGTTAAAAGATACCGTGCAGATTTCATGCATGAGAAAATACATTTTTTTAACCTTGATTTAAAAATGTCTAGATTTGGTGAAAGTTTAATCTCCACTGGCAGTTTGTTCCACTTGTTTGCAGCATAACAGCTAAATGCTGCTTCTCCATGTTTAGTCTGGACTCTGGACTGGACGAGCTGACCTGAGTCCTTGGATCTAAGAGCTCTGCTGGCTTTATATTCTCTGAACATATCACAGATGTATTTTGGGCCTAAACCGTTCTGGGATTTGTAAACCATCAGCAGGCTTTTAAAATCTATTCTGTGACTGACTGGAAGCCAGTGTAAAGATTTTAAAGCTGCTGATGTGTTCAGATCTCTTAGTCCGGGTTAAAACTCCAGCAGCAGCGTTCTGGATGAGCTGCAGATGTTTAATGCTCTTTTTGGGAAGTCCAGTTAAAAGACCATTACTGTAATCAAGTCTACTGGAGATGAATGCATGGATGAGCTTCTCCTGGTCTTTTTGGGAGAGGAAACCTTTAATTCTGTTGATGTTTCTGAGGTGGTAAAAAGCTGCCTTGGTGACAGCTTTGATGTGGCTGCTGAAAGTCAGATCTGAGTCTATCAACACTCCGAGGTTACAAACTTGCTCAGTGGTTGTAATGGCCCGGTTGTAAGGGTTAATTTTAGAATATTCTCTCTCATCCAGGTGTTTATTTCCTTCAGACACTGACACAGTATGTCTGCTGGGCTGCAGTCATCTGGTGACAGAGACACATAAAGTTGTGTATCATTTGCATAACTGTGAAAATTGATGTTAAAGTTCTGTAATATCTGACCCAAAGGGAGCATGTACAAGTTAAACAAAAGAGGTCCAAGAATTGACCCCTGGGGCTCTCCACTAGTTATGATCACTCGCTCAGATTCATAGCTGCCAATTGAAACAAAATAACTCAGGCCTTCTAAGTAGGATTTGAACCAGTTAAGGACCGCTCCAGAAAGTCCAATCCAGTTTGGACCCAGTCCAACAGCAAAGAGAGCAGTACAACAACATTAAAGTGATTCAATCTGCATCTTCTAATTTACAATATTAATTGTTGAACTGTTGGATATTTGATCTAATGTAAAATTACAACCATAGTAACAAAAAAGTTGTACTTGATTTGCAAAACTCATACATGAGTATTTAATTCACAGTTGAACACATTCCCAGCTGGTCGAGGCAGATGGCCACCCTTCCTAAGTCTGTTTTTACAGGAGGAAATTGGATTGAAGAGAAGTTTTGGTGCAATCTGTTGGTTCCCTTAGCCAGGCCACTTTTTTGATTGGCTTTGGATGTATGAATTGGACTCATTTGGAATTTAAATAATTGGATTGATTGGATTATGATGTATTAGAATGAATATAATTATAATTGTGCTCTGTGATGGACTGGTGTACACTGCCTGTAGCACAATGACAGTTGGGATAGGCTCCAGAACCTCCTAAGTTGGATTGAGCGGGTATAAACAATAGATGGATGGATAGATTCCAATTGACTTGAATTGGATTGTATGTTTTAAGTGCCACGAGATTGCATTTGTTGTAATTTGGTGCTATATAAATAAAACTGAATTGAACACATCAGACATGATCTTGAAACCAAGATCATTTGATGCCTGTCACAGAGTTTGACCCGGAGTTAACTTATGCAACTGCCAAAATTGCTTTCAAGTATGACTAGAGAATTTGGCAAATCCTTTGCTCTTTGGCTCTTTGGCCACTTGGGCCCTTCACATGTAGCTACAGCTATCCAGATGAATTTGTTGTCATGTTGAAGAGACCAGAAAGATGACATCAAAAGCCTTTAAAATGTGAAGTGCTCGTAAAGCCAAACGGTGCGGTCTATCTACAACCCACATACAGACCTTGTGTACAAAGACTTCCTGTTACTAAAAGATCTTTCAGGAAGTGGTCACCAGAGGCGGGTGAAGCATTGAGAGACTGCTTTGATGTCACAACTCTGCAGCAACTCTCACCAACAGGCTTCTTCTGTCCAGTTGTACCTCCACCTCTAGGGCAGCTTCCGCCGCCAGGCCTTCTGAGCCCAGCTGCATGTCCAGCTCTGCAGCAACTCCCACCACTAGCCCTCCTCTGTCCATCTGCACCCCCACCCCCATCTATTGTATGATTGATAGCAACATCACTCCTGTCAACCATCCCTCCGCTACATCGTCATTGTCTAACTATAGCGGTCTAAATATACTCCTTCAGTCAGGGAGGGCATTAGGCCCAGATGGAGTCTGTCCAAGGCTTCTGAGGGACTGTGCTGGTAGACTAGCAGTCCCTCTTCAGAGGCTCTTCAATATGAGCATTCAGATGGAAAAAGTCCTGTTGCTGTGGAAAACGTCTGGTCCCAAATTAGGGTAACCGGTGGAGCTGAATGACTACAGACCGGTGGCTTTGACGTCTCATATCATGAAGACCTTGGAGAGACTACTTGTTCGTCGCATGAGATTGCAGGTTGCTGAGGCTCTTGACCCCCTCCAGTTTTCCTACCAGAAGCACACAGGAGTGGAAGACGTGATTCTGTACATGCTGCATCAGGCATATGCTTATCTGGATGTGCCTGGTTCATATGTGAGAATCATGTTCTTTGACTTCTCCAGTGCCTTCAACACCATATGGTTTCCCATACTGAAAGAAAAGCTTCTAGGTATGGGTGTGGCCCCCTCCCTGACATGGTGGATTATAGACTATCTGGCTGGCAGACCACAGTATGTCAGGATGGGGAGATGTGTTTCTGGAACACTGGAATGCAGTCTGCATTGATGAAGGGGAGTGGAGTGATATGATGTGCATGTTTTATCACACTATCATTGAGAGTGCACTGTTCTATGCTGTTGTTTGCTGGGGGAGTTCCACGACAGACAAAAACTGTACACGCCTGGACAAACTGGTGAAAAAGGCTGGATCTGTTGTAGACAGAAGGCTATCCCCTCTCAGTGCTGTGGTAGAGCAACGGATAAGGAGGAAATTATATTCTGTTTTGGAGAATAATAAACATCCTCCCCACGAGAGGCTCATCTTTCTGCCTACGCCCCCCTCTGCCGGCTCCCTGCTCCGTGTGCGCATGCGGTTCTACCGGCTTTGGATGACGCACTGACGGAATGGGGAGGGGGGGGTGGAGCTTAGAGGAGGGGACACTTTCGAAGGACTGAGAGGTTCAGGAAGTCCTTTGTCCCCACAGCCATAAGGCTTTTTAACAGTGACTGCTGACATGTTCCTCTCACATTTATTTATTTATTTATTTAGTCATTTACTATCATCATTATTAGTAGTAGTAGCAGTAGTAGTAGTAGTAGTGGTAGTATTATTATTGTTGTTGTTGTCTAATATACAATCATTGTAAATATCTCAACTTTTTTGAGCTACTTGACTAATTTGAATTTCTTCCACTGGGGCATGAATAAAGTATTTTTCTATTCTAGAAAGAGACAGTTATTGAGAATATGGGATATGGCAGCAGAAACACACCACTGTTGTTTAATTGAGCATAAAAAACAACACAAAAAACCAGGCCTCCTGAGTTTGAAAAAGTTTGTGACGTTATTGTCTCCTTGGTGAGCGTTTAATGAGATCCATGAAGGATAAAGCAGTCTAATAAAAACATCCACCAAACTCAGACAGTGTACTTTAGAACAGCTGAGCTAAGTTTATTATGACTGTACTTCTAAGGCAGGTAACTGTGAAATAATTCAAATGCATACTTCGTCTTCGTCACCCTGTACGATGTTTCGGTAATGTTGTGTCCTTTTTTTAACTGACTAATAGATTTTTGACTGTTTAGATGGATGATAAGTTGAATGTCACTTATATTACACTAACAGGGTATTTAGAGATGGAGAAATTGAGGTATGTATATTTTGTGATTATTTTCACAGTATATGTTCTGATACTCTGCAGCAATTCCACCATTTTTTGTCTGATTGTGATTCACCACAACCTTCATGAGCCCATGTACATTTTCATTGCAGCTTTATTACTAAACTCTGTTGTTTTCAGCACCTCAATCTACCCGAAACTTTTGGTTGACGTTTTATCTGAAAGACAGATTATATCGTACGCAATGTGCCACTTCCAATATTTCTTTTTTTACACTACAGCGATTGCAGAATTCTTTCTGTTGGCAGCCATGTCTTATGACAGATATGTGTCTATATGTAAACCTTTGCAATATCCAATTATCATGAAAAAAACTACTGTCAGCGTCTTCTTGGTTTTTGCTTGGTTTCTGCCCGCATGTCTACTTGCTGGGTCATCTGTACTCAGTGCAAATGAAAGAGTTTGTAACTTCAATTTAAAAGGAATCTTTTGTAACAATTCAATTTACAAACTGCATTGTGTGACTCCTAGAATACTATCTGTGTATGGTATAATTATTATGCTCAGTCTTGTATTTTTTCCAATACCGTACACAGTTTTCACTTATGCAAAGATACTTATGATATCCTGGCATAGTTGTAAGACGGTAAGAACAAAAGCTGCACAGACCTGTTTACCTCATCTGCTGGTTTTATTCAACGTTACATTGCTCGGCACTTTTGATGTTGTTATACTTAGAATGGAATCGGATATTTCTGAAACGGCACATTTAGTAATGACTTTACAATTTCTACTATATCATCCTCTCTTTAATCCAATCATCTATGGACTGAAAATGAAAGAAATCTCTAAACACCTGAAGCGGTTGTTCTGTCACGTAAAATGACTTTGAATAAAGAGATGTTACATGAGAAAGAGATATAAGAGATATGTCTGATCTTTGTTGTTTTGAAAACCTTCTTGCATACCTAAATTAATGTACCATAATGTAAGACCGGGTTTTGGATGTTTGAATTGTCTTACATGAACTATCGGAGGGCTGTGGGTAAAGTCAAAAGCACGAGGACAACTACGGCCGTAGAACTCGATCCACTTTTTAATGTCTTACCAGAAGAAAAACCTCAACTCTCACATCTTACATATTACTCCGCCAATCTTAATCATCATTGCACATAAAATGCGTTATATTATATAGTTCCAGATTAAGCAGCAGAATATAATATTTATAAATGTAGAAACAATGAATTAAATTATGTGAACTCAAAATAATGAACAATGCAAATAAAGGCAATCTGCTGAATATGGAATCACACCAAAATAAATCTCCTCTTACAATAAGACTTGATGGCCACGTGGAAGTGTAAAAATACAGATATCTTTATTTTGTTTTAATGCTAATAGTATATACTTTTATCAACTGCAGCAATTCTACAAAACCTCCATCAACTCCGTTCTTTTCTGCACTGAAATTTACCTAAAGCTTTTGATTTCATTTTACGCTTTAAGTTGTTCAGAATTCACACTACTGGCAGTCATGTCTTATGACAGATATGTGTCTATATGTAAACCTCTGCAGTATCCAAACATCATGAGGAGAAAACATGTTGGTATCTTAGTGTTTATGGTCTGGCTTTTACCTACTTGTCTTGTTGCTGCATCAATTAAAGAAAAGGTCAACCAAAACTCTGCAGCTTTACATTACAAGGTTATTTTTGCAACAATACAGCTAACAACCTTCTCTGTGTTAGTTCAAAAGCATTGTTGACATACAGTTTAGTTGTTCTATTCAGCATTGCTCTTCTTCCTATGCTTTTCATTCTATTCACATACACAAATATAATTATAATAGCTTGTAAAAGTTGTAGAGAAGTCAGGAAAAAGGCTGCACAGACCTACTTAACTCACCTTCTGGTTTTAATCAACTTTTTGTGTTTGACTACTTATGATATGATTATAGTTAGAATGGAATTCAACATTCCAAAGAGTGCACTTTCTGTAATGACATTGCAAATTATAACATGTAATCCTCTCTTGAATCCAATATAGTTCATCTTTAGTCCATATATGGACTAAAGATGAAAGAAATTCATAAACACCTCAAAAGGTTTCTCTGTCAAGCCAAACTGAACTGATTCAGTAATTTACTGTCCTTTTAATTTGTGATAATAATTAAAGGCATGGTTGGTAATCCTGTTCAGAAACACATTTTGTAATACTGGGTGAAATGGTCCGTCTATCCTGAGAGAAATCTACACAAGATGTATTTAGAAAAAGGGACGAAAATAATCAGACCTCTGTGGCAGCTGCAGGACTGAGAAAAAGCTGACCAATCCGAGATCAGCGGGACGCTGATCTCGGATTGGTCGCCTACAAAAAACCAATCAGATGCCTCTGCTTTCTGCCTACGCCCAGAGCTATAGAGTAATACACCACTCTGCCTACGCCCCCCTCTGCCGGCTCCCTGCTCCATGTGCGCATGCGGTTCCACCGGCTTTGGATGAAGCACTGACGGAATGGGGAGGGGGGGGTGGAGCTTAGAGGAGTGGACACTTTCGAATCTTGCTAGCTCTCTTGCTAGCTCTCTAGGATTACCTACCATAGCTTTAAGTGATGTGAGAAGATTGTGTCAAAGAAAAGAGATGAAAAAATATCTTACTTTATTTATTGTAATTTGTTTTGTTGTAATAAGTTCTGTTTAGTTAGTGTACTTCTCAGATCAGTGATGACATCATGTATATGATGTCCCTGAATGTTTTCATTAAGCTTATTTGAATTGGCAGCCATGATCAGTTTTGTTGTTCAATGTAAGGCGCTGAAAAGCCAACCCGAGGTTTGCACATTTAACTGAGAGTACATCATTATTAAAATCTTCTATCAATAGTAAATAACTGTTCGATAATAATATTGTAACATAAATGCACTAAACTCAATGCTGTATATTTGATCTTTTCTTTTTCTTTTTTTGTATTTCAATTACACTTGCTCTGAGAATTAAAAGATGAGAAGTGGAAGTGACATCAGGGGGATCTTAAATGTTTCTAATTTCACTATCACTTCTGTTATCATTATCTCATATTACAGATCTTATTTTCATTCTGTGTATCATCACATACTGTGGAGCAGCTAAAATGTTTATTTTTATGTATTAGCAGACGCTTTTATCCAAAGCGACTTACAAATGAGGATATAACATTACAGCTGGCATCAAAGCTAACAATAAGCGACATAGAATGAAAACCACTAGTCAGTTTCTGTCAGAGGTGTCAGGGGTGACAGTTTAGAGATAGAGTAGAGAAGTAGAGAAAGAGAAAGTGCCGAACAGAGGGTAGGGACGTACAGGGTAAGTGCTTGGGTAGGAGATGCTCTCTGAAGAACTGGGTCTTTAAGATTTTCTTGAAGTTGTTCTGGTAGCGCTCGATAGGTCATTCCACCATCGTGGAACGACACACGAACAGAGTCTGGATTGTCTTAAGCGTGGTGTAGGCACTACTAGACGACAATCCTTTGATGACCGGAGTGACCGAGTCGTGACATAAGCCTTTGCGAGAGCATTCAAGTAGATGGGACCGTTCCATTAAGGACTCTGTAGGCTAACATCAGTGACTTGAATTTTATGCGGGCAGCTAAGGGTAGCCAGTGGAGCTCAACAAACAGATTAAGATTAAAATCAGATTTATTGTCATGTACAGGGACTATACACTAAATTTGTCTTCCGCTTTTAACCCACCCAGGTTGGCACCTGTTGAAGATACACATGTGCCAGGTCACACACTCATAGAGACAGGTGCCATACACTGGAGCGGCAGGCAGCCAATCACAGCGCCTGAGGAGCATGGGGCTAATGGTGCCTTGCTCAACGGCACCTCGGCTGTGGCAAAGAGGTTGACTGACACCCCTCCAGCTGTCAGTTTCACCAATCTTTAAGTGGCAAGAGGGGGAATCGAACTGCCAACTTTCCGGGTTATTGGACGACCCACTCTCACAGCCAACAGAGGAGTGACGTGTGCTCTCTTAGGCTGATTGAAGACCAGACGTGCCACCGTATTCTGGACCATCTACAGAGGTTTTTTAAAACCTCCCAGCAAAGGTTGGGAGACCAGTCAGAAGGCTGTTGCAGTAGTCAAGGCAGGAGATGACCGTAACCAGCACCAGGAGCTGGGTGGCGTGTCGGGTTAGGTGCGGCCTGATCTTGCTTATGGTTAGCAATGCGAAGCGGCACGATTGTGCAACAGAGGCAACATGATCTTTAAGGGTTAGTTGGTCATCAATTATGATACCCAAGTTTCTAGCTACCTTTGACGGAGCAAGAGATGCGGATTTAGTTTGGATGCAGATGCTGTGGTTTGTGGTTGGTTTGGCTGGGAAGACAAGCAGTTCAGTTTTAGAGAAGTTTAGTTGTAGGTGATGGGCTTTCATCCATGTCGATAAGTCAGAGAGACAGTCTGAGATTCGTGCTGAGACCGTGTGGTCGTCAGGTGGGAGTGACAGTTAGAGCTGGGTATCGTCAGCATAGCACTGGTATGAGAAGCCATGTGATCGGATGATCTGGCCCAGTGAGGTGTGTATATGGCAAGGAGAGGAGGTCCCAGTACTGACCAAGTGTGACCAAGCCAGGATACCTTGAGTGACCATCCAGGGAGGTATGACTCAAACCAGGAGTGCGCCCTCCCTGTGATGCCCGTGCTAGAGAGTATGGACAAAAGGATGCCGTGGTTGACTGTATCAAATGCAGCCGTTTTGGCGACCTCAGAATCGGGTCTCTGTTTTTTGCAGACAATGCGGTTCTGTTGGCGTCGTCGGGCTGTGACCTTCAGCTCTCATTGGAGCGGTTCGCAGCCGAGTGTGAAGTGGCTGGGATGAGAATCAGCCCCTCCAAATTTGAGACCATGGTCCTCGGCCGGAAAAGGGTGGAATGCCCTCTCCGGGTCGGGAATGAGATCCTTCCCCAAGTCGAGGAGTTCAAGTATCTCATACACTATATTGCTAAAAGTAATCACTCACCCATCCAAATAATTAAATTCAGGCGTTCCATCACTTCCATGGCCACAGGTGTATAAATTCAAGCACCTAGGCATGTAGACTGCTTTTACAAACATTTGTGAAAGAATGGGTCGCTCTCAGGAGCTCAGTGAATTCCAGCATGGTACCGTGATAGGATTCCACCTGTGCAACAAGCCCAGTCGTGAAATTTCCTAGCTACTAAATATTCCACAGTGAATTGTCAGTGGTATAATAAAGTGGAAGCGATTGGGAATGACAGCAACTCTGCCACGAAGTGGTAGGCCACATAAAATGACAGAGTACGGACAGCGGATGCTGAGGTGCATAGTGCAAAGATGTCACCAACTTTCTGCAGAGTCAATCGCTACAGACCTCCAAACTTTTGTGGCCTTTAGATTAGCTCAAGAACAGTTTATAGAGAGCTTCATGGAATGTGTTTCCATGGCCGAGCAGCTGTACAGCTATACATCACCAAGTGCAAAGCGTCGGATCCAGTGATGTAAAGAATGCCGCCACTGGACTCTAGAGCTGTGGAGACGCATTCTCTGGAGTGACGAATCACGCTTCTCCATCTGGCAATCTTATGGACGAGTCTGGGTTTGGCAGTTGCCAAAGGGTACGGTACTTAAAGCTGCCGTCGGCTACTTTTTTTTAATCAGATTAGCTTGAACTGTCATGGGATTCTGAAAGGAGAATATTAAATAGGCTGTTTAGGAAAAATCCCGAATTCTGTAGCTCGTTCTGAAGCCTGTAATCATGCTTGCAAAAATCGAGCGCTCCCGGTTGTTTTTAACCAATCACGTTAGGTTTATTATTGATCTATTATCTGAGCAGAACAGTCACCAACCACGTCTTCCATGTTGAGCGTGAGTCTGCCCCCAGCTTGTGTGCGCGCACACTGGTGTGAACTCACGTGCACAACCTCGTCCACAGAGGGGGAGGGGTTGGGGGATGGACCTGAACGTTGTATCAGTTAGAATTTTCCGACTTTAGACTGCCGACAGCAGCTTTAACGATCCGAATTCCCCTCCACCAAACTTTACACTTGATAAAGTGTGGGTGTGGGGTTGTTTTTCAGGAGCTGGCCCAACATTCCAACAGTGTTGGTGGTATAGTGGTTAGCATAGCTGCCTTCCAAGCAGTTGACCCGGGTTCGATTCCCAGCGGGTTCATGGGCGGTTAGAGTCGGTCGTTGGCAGGTTGTTTGCCCTCTCTCGCAACCACTCACTGACCACTGACACCCCCCAGCTTTCAGTCCACCTCCTTGTCACGGCCGAGGTATCCCCACCGTATCCCCATGCTACCCCCGGGTGCTGTGAATGGCTGCCACAGGTTGGCATCTGTCTCTCTGTGTGACCCTGTGCATGTGTATGTTAACAGGTGCCAACCTGGATGGGTTAAAAGTGTACGCATGACCAATAAATTGGATCTTAATCATCTTAATCACATTACTGTTCCCCTTACTGTGTGCTGTGCTTTGTGCACATAAAGGTCCATAAAGACATGGATGAGCGAATTTGGTGTGGAAGCACCAGACTTGACTGGCCTGCACAGAGTCCTGACCTCAACCTGATAGAACACCTTTGAGATGAATTAGAGCAGAGACCTCACAAATGCACTTCTAGAAGAATGTTCAAAAATTCCCATAAACACACTCCTAAACCTTTTGTGTAAAGGCGAATACTTTTGGCAATATAGTGTGACTGTTGCAGTTACCGTAAGAGCTATGGATTGGAATAGATTTGTAGGAACAGGGTCCAGCGGGCATGTAGTAGGACGGCAACATATGAGAAGTTTAGAAACAGAAGAAAATGATGCAGTGAGACTTTTTTATTTACTGAATTCGTGGCACACATGTTTAGGGAAGGTTTGGGTGTCTGCAAAGGTGTCTGCCGTCAGATTGGTAGCAGGCGAATAAAAAAAAAGGTGGAAAATAGTTTACGAGTGTCAGTAGTACTGTGAATCTTGTCAATGTATAAAGGCTTTTTTGGATCAGTGACTCTGGCTTAGAATGATATGCATAAAATACATAATAAAATACATAATATGGGTTCAAAGTTTGTCCTATGTGGGATGCATATTGGCTAAAATCTTAATAACATCTAATACAAGTTCACTACATTCTAAAATTTTGTTATTGAGGATTTTTTGGGACAAAAGCTTTAGCGAAAAAAATTAAAATCGTATCCACATTCTCAACCCTGAAGCATCTTTTCTGATTGTCGCATACATTATCAACACCTGGTGGCTTGTTTAAGGTTGCAGTATATCCTGTATTAGTTCTAAATGTTGGGGTACTTTTCTTAATCTTGCTGTCTGCTGCCCAGTTCTTTTTGCCTTATAAAAGGAAAGCTTTATAAATGTGTTTGAAGTATATAAGGTAAGATCCAGCACTTTTCCACAATTATTCTCTTAAGCAACCTATGAAGAACAAGCTCCACAATTTGCCACATATGTGAATATGTTTGTTGCCAAGTGGCTCCCCGAATACGCTGCGGGCCCCGGATCTGGTGGACATCGGGCCCTCCTGCTCTGTGGTGGATCCCTGGGAACAGGGGTGCCTATTGCAGCCATTCTGTGGCTGTCCTCTCCGGGGGAGCCTCTCACCCCCGGTCTTCTAGATCCCCATACCCCTCTCTCTTCTGGCTCCTGTACACAGCACACATTCACACACGTAGGGTTTTGAGGGCGGGTGTGTTCTGTGAGGTACAGCGGATGGGTCCACGTAGGTGGTCCCCTTTGCTGCACTCTGCAGCCCCCCGCCCTTGTTTTAATTACACCTTAGACATCACTAATCATGAGACACACACACACATTAGGTTTTGGGGGGTGATAGCACTGAGTGGTATCATGTGGGCGGGGCTCTTTGGGTATGTAGGCTGCCCGGAGGGCCACGCTCCCAGTTCCACAAGGTTGCTTGCCTCTCAGGAGGAGGAGTTGTCTTGCTGGTTCAGGGTCTGTGGTGGCTGGGGAGCTGCTGGCCCCCGGATGTGCCCACTGCGCCACACTTCAGCGGAGTTGGGGGATGGATGCATGTGCTGTGCGAGTGTGTGTGGATTTGTTTTTATTTATTTTTTATTCTTTTTCTTATATGATTTATTGGGTGACTGGGTCTGGGTCTGGGTCTTGCTGTCCTCTGGCCTGCTTGTGCTGTTTCTGATGGGGGGGGGGGATTGCTTCTCCCCGCTGCTCGCGGCCTCACCCACCTGTGGGCACGTCTTGACTCCCGGGGTACTTGCCCAGGTGCACTGGGCTGGCCCACTGCGCTTAGCTGTCTGTGGCGCCTGGCCCTCTGGGGGGGTTTGGTGGCGCTCGGGCTCGCGGGGGTCGGTTCCGGCGCGCGGCCCATGTCTGGGTGGCGGGGGCCTGGCGGGGCTTGTAGGCTGCCACCTCTGGTCACCGGGGGGCCTCTGCCCGATGCTTGTGGGGTCTCTGTCCGGAGGCTTCCTCTGCTGTCTTCTGGGGGGATGCGTGGTTGTCCCTATGGTGGGCTTCCCGGGTTCTGTGCTCCTTGGGGTCTGTTGGTGGCCTGGGTCTGGGGGCCCTCTCGGCCTGCTTCTGATTGCTGGGGGGGTGGGGATTGTGGCCCTACACACTGATATTTAAGCGTAGTTATTATGTGGGACCATCTATGTGTATTGCATGTTCATGCACACATGCACACACACACACACACACACACACACACACACACACACATTAATTAGCCCAGTAGCATGCTCACTAAGCAGTTGTTTTTCTGTCCTGTGGTTTAAGGTCATCTGTGTCCACAGATGTATTATATGAGATTGCTGCTGCTTCTGCTTTTATTGTTTGTTTGTTTGTGTGTTTGTTCTCTGCTTGTCTGCTTACACATGCTCCTGGTGCCTCTTAGGCTGGATTCCCCACAAAAGCCGTGAATCATCTTCAGTTTTGTTTTCACAGGTGTAGCAGCTGGTTGTCTGATTTTTCATTGTTTTTTTATGTTTGTCTCCTCAAATTTATGTTCCTTTTTTTCCCTTCTTCGCTTTCCCTCTCTCTCTGTCCCCCGGTCCGGTTCGCCACTATCGCACTATCACATCATGTTAAGTATTGTAACAAAAATAAATAAATAAAAATAAGTAGTTGATGGGCATAAAGGGGAGCTTTACATTTATAAAGCTTCCCTAGGCATAGCAAATGTGTTTGACATAAACGGTATTCAGATTACAATTCTGCTGCCATAATGCTGGACAGGACAAGGGGTTAAAAAAAAGCTGCCAATTGTAACAAAATAACTCAGGCCTTCTAAGTAGGATTCTCTCTACCTTTGTATCACTACGGGCTGTGTAAACTGTGCAGACCGAAGAGTAGACCAAGCTGAAGAACTCTCAGTCTGTAGAAGGTGATGTGGACAGAGACAATATCACCAATATTACAACAGGTCCGATAGTGTGGCATTTTTCACCTCTGCTGCATCCATCCCCAGCACCACAACTGCTTCCTCTATACTGCTTCCACTGCCCAACTGTACTTCCACCTCAATGGCAACTCCCTTCGCCTAGCAACTCCTCCGCCTGACTGCATCTCATTACATTACATTACATTACATACACTTAGCTGACGCTTTTTATCCAAAGCAACTTACATCTATTTAGATACAGGGTATTGGTTACAGGCCCTGGAGCAATGTGGGGTTAGGTGCCTTGCTCAAGGGCACTTCAGCCATGAATAGAGGTGTAGGGAGAGGTAATGGCGGGACTTGACCTTGCAACCCTCTGATCTTAAGTCCGCCTCCCTAACCACTAGGCCACGGCATCTCCAACTCTGCTGCAACTCTCACCAACAGGCTTCTTCTGTCCAGTTGTACCTCCACCTCTGTGGAAAACGTCTTGTCCCAAATTAGGGCAATCGGTGGAGCTGAATGACTACAGACCGGTGGCTTTGACATCTCATATCATGAAGACCTTGGAGAGACTCCTAGTTCGTCGCATGAGATTGCAGGTTGCTGAGGCTCTTGACCCCCTCCAGTTTTCCTACAGGAGTGGAAGAAGTGATACTGTACATGCTGCATCGGGCATATGCTTATCTGGATGTGCCTGGTTCATATGTGAGAATCATGTTCTTTGACTTCTCCAGTGCCTTCAACACCATATGGTTTCCCATACTGAAAGACAAGCTTCTAGGTATGGGTGTGGCCCCCTCC
Organism: Odontesthes bonariensis; assembly: GCF_027942865.1. NCBI lineage: Eukaryota > Metazoa > Chordata > Actinopteri > Atheriniformes > Atherinopsidae > Odontesthes > Odontesthes bonariensis. Next base: position 30,560,470 of record NC_134517.1, on the reverse strand, counting down.
CTGACATGGTGGATTATAGACTATCTGGCTGGCAGACCACAGTATGTCAGGATGGGGAGATGTGTTTCTGGAACACTGGAATGCAGTCTGCATTGATGAAGGGGAGTGGAGTGATATGATGTGCATGTTTTATCACACTATCATTGAGAGTGCACTGTTCTATGCTGTTGTCTGCTGGGGGAGTTGCACGACAGACAAAAACTGTACGCGCCTGGACAAACTGGTGAAAAAGGCTGGTTCTGTTGTAGACAGAAGGCTATCCCCTTTCAGTGCTGTGGTGGAGCATCGGATAAGGAGGATATTATATTCTGCTTTGGAGAACAATAAACATCCTCCCTACGAGAGGCTCATCTCTCTGTGCTGCAGGACTGAGAGGTTCAGGAGGTCCTTTGTCCCCACAGCCATAAGGCTTTTTAACAGTGACTGCTCACCTGTCGTCTCACATTTATTTATTTATCTGTTATTTACTATCATCATTATTATTGGTAGTAGCAGTAGTAGTGGTAGTATTCAATATAAACACAAGAAACTTGTGCTAAAGAAAATAAAAAAATAAAATAAAATAAAGGACCAACCTCAGTGAATAATTCGCTACACTCCTTATTATATAGATCAGTGAGCAGTGCTGACCAACATGTCATTGGGGTCATCAGGTGGGAACCTCCTTTCATCAGTGTTTCGTCTAGTTGGGCCCACGACACCTCTAGGAGGCTAGACAAGGACCACTGGCGTCCCAGAGTCACCCCCTTAATCTCAGCCAATACTGCCCCTCACAACACAACCACCAGAATCTACTTCAGCCTCTCACCAAATGCACACCAGTCACAGCGGGGTGGGGATGCAAACCCTGGTTTGGGTAGGGGAAGAAATAAAAGAGGTAAGAAAAGCAGGAATGGGATTCAAACCCCAGTTCGGGTAGGGGGTAATGAAAATATAGAGGGTGGCATTGGTGGAGGCAGGACAAGACACACTAGCAGATTCAGCCGACAAACTCACCTAAACAGTCCTATAATCACTAAAAATGCCAGCAAAAACAAAGCCATACAACTCACTCCAAGCCAACTCACCCAAAATGGCCACCTTGTTTCAAAAGGATCACATATGCCAAACCCTCCACTTAAATCCTACTTCCACTGGACAGATTCTAACCTTCCATCCTCGCTGCTCTGCTTCTGCCCCCAACTCCACATATCTAAGCTTTTTCCTTTCATATATTTCTGCTACTAATTCCTCCCAAGGAACAGTCAGCTCTATGAAATAGACTCTAATTCTACTCCTACACCACAAGACTATATCAGGCCTTAGGTTTGTAGAGGCTATCTCCTGGGGAACAACAAGCTTATTTCCTAAATCTACCTGCATCTCCCAATCACAAACATCCTCCAAGCTGCCGTGCCTCCTTATTGTCTTTTTAACTTTCTCCCCCTCTTGAACAAACTGAATTGCCACTCTCTTCACCTTAGACCCTCCAAAGTTTACCTGCCTTTGTTTATCTTCAATACCTGAAGCTAAGCTTCTTAATACTTGGTCATGTCGCCATGTATACCGGCCTTGTGACAGACCAACCTTACAACCTGACAAAATATGCCTTAGAGTTGCAATACCTGAACATCGCGAACATAGTGGGTCTCCATTATTATTATTATTATTGTTGTTGTTTAATATACAATCATTGTAAATATCTAAACTTTTTTGAGCTACTTGACTAATTTGAATTTCTTCCACTGGGGCATGAATAAAGTATTTTTCTATTCTAGAAAGAGACAGTTATTGAGAATATGGTATATGGCAGCAGAAACACAACACTGTTGTTTAATTGAGCATAGAAAACAACAAAAAAAAACAGGCCTCCTGAGTTTGAAAAAGTTTGTGACGTTATTGTCTCCTTGGTGAGTGTTTAATGAGATCCATGAAGGATAAAGCAGTCTAATAAAAACATCCACCAAACTCAGACAGTGTACTTTAGAACAGCTGAGCTAAATTTATTATGACTGTACTTCTAAGTCAGGTAACTGTGAAATAATTCAAATGCATACTTCGTCTTCGTCACCCTGTACGATGTGTCGGTAATGTTGTGTCCTTATTTTAACTGACTAATAGATTTTTGACTGTTTAGATGGATGATAAGTTGAATGTCACTTATATTACACTTACAGGGTATTTAGAGATGGAAAAATTGAGGTATGTATATTTTGTGATTATTTTCACAGTATATGTTCTGATAGTCTGCAGCAATTCCACCATTTTTTGTCTGATTGTGATTCACCGCAACCTTCATGAGCCCATGTACATGTTCATTGCAGCTTTATTACTGAACTCTGTTGTTTACAGCACCTCAATCTACCCAAAACTTTTGGTTGACGTTTTATCTGAAAGACAGATTATATCGTACGCAATGTGCCACTTCCAATATTTCTTTTTTTACACTACAGCGGTTGCAGAATTCTTTCTGTTGACAGCCATGTCTTATGACAGATATGTGTCTATATGTAAACCTTTGCAATATCCAATTATCATGAAAAAAACTAATGTCTGCGTCTTCTTGGTTTTAGCTTGGCTTCTGCCCTTATGTATTCTTGTTTTGCCTACTGTACTCAGTGCAAATGAAAGAGTTTGTAACTTCACTTTAAAAGGAATCTTTTGTAACAATTCAATTTACAAACTGCATTGTGTGACTCCTAGAATACTATCTGTGTATGGTGTATTTATTATGTTCTGTCTTGTATTTTTCCCAATACCGTACACAGTTTTCACTTATGCAAAGATACTTATGATATCCTGGCATAGTCGTAAGGCGGTAAGAACAAAAGCTGCACAGACCTGTATACCTCATCTGCTGGTTTTATTCAACGTTACATTGCTTGGCACTTTTGATGTTGTTATAATTAGAATGGAATCGGATATTTCTGAAACGGCACACTTAGTAATGACTTTACAATTTCTACTATATCATCCTCTCTTTAATCCAGTCATTTATGGACTGAAAATGAAAGAAATCTCTAAACACCTGAAGCGGTTGTTCTGTCACGTAAAATGACTTTGAATAAAGAGATGTTACATGAGAAAGAGATATAAGAGATATGTCTGATCTTTGTTGTTTTGAAAACCTTCTTGCATACCTAAATTAATGTAACATAAGACTAGATGGCCACGTGGAAGTGTAAAAATACAGATATCTTAATTTTGTTTTAATGCTAATAGTATATATTTTTATCAACTGCAGCAATTCTACAAAACCCCCATCGACTCTGTTCTTTTTTCAGCACTGAAATTTACCGAAATTTGTGTCTATATGTAAACCTCTGCAGTATCCAAACACCATGAGGAGAAAACATGTTGGTATCTTAGTGTTTATGGTCTGGCTTTTACCTACTTGTCTTGTTGCTGCGTCAATTAAAGAAAAGGTCAACCAAAACTCTGCAGCTTTACATTACAAGGTTATTTTTGCAACAATACAGCTAACAACCTTCTCTGTGTTAGTTCAAAAGCATTGTTGACATACAGTTTAGTTGTTCTTTTCAGCATTGCTCTTCTTCCTATGCTTTTCATTCTATTCACATACACAAATATACTTATAATAGCTTGTAAAAGTTGTGGAGAAGTCAGGAAAAAGGCTGCACAGACCTACTTATCTCACCTTCTGGTTTTAATCAACTTTTTGTGTTTGACTACTTATGATATGATTATAGTTAGAATGGAATTCAACATTCCAAAGAGTGCACTTTCTGTAATGACATTGCAAATTATAACATGTAATCCTCTCTTGAATCCAATATAGTACATCTTTAGTCCATATATGGACTAAAGATGAAAGAAATTCATAAACACCTCAAAAGGTTTCTCTGTCAAGCCAAACTGAACTGATTCAGTAATTTACTGTCCTTTTAATTTGTGATAATAATTAAGTGATGTGAGAAGATTGTGTCAAAGAAAAGAGATGAAAAAATCTCTTACTTTATTTATTGTAATTTGTTTTGTTGTAATAAGTTCTGTTTAGTTAGTGTACTTCTCAGATCAGTGATGACATCATGTATATGATGTCCCTGAATGTTTTCATTAAGCTTATTTGAATTGGCAGCCATGATCAGTTTTCTGTTGTTCAATGTAAGGCGCTAAAAAGCCAACCCGAGGTTTGCACATTTAACTGAGAGTACATCATTATTAAAATCTTCTATCAATAGTAAATAACTGTTTAATAATAATATTGTAACATAAATGCACTAAACTCAAAGGTGTATATTTGATCTTTTTTTTCTTTTTTGTATTTAAAATACACTTGCTCAGACAATTAAATGATGAGAAGTGGAAGTGACATCAGGGGAATCTTAAATGTTTCTAATTTCACTATCACTTCTGTTATCATTATCTCATATTACAGATCTTATTTTCATTCTGTGTATCATCACATACTGTGGAGCAGCTAAAATGTTTATTTTTATGTATTAGCAGATGCTTTTATCCAAAGCCACTTACAAATGAGGATATAACATTACAGCTGGGATCAAAGCTAACAATAAGCGACATAGACGCAAAACCCCTAGTCAGTTTCTGTCAGAGGTGACAGGGGTGACAGTTTAGAGATAGAGTAGAGAAGTAGAGAAAGAGAAAGTGCCGAACAGAGGGTAGGGACGTACAGGGTAAGTGCTTGGGTAGGAGATGCTGTCTTAAGAGCTGGGTCTTTAAGAATTTCTTGAAGTTGTTCTGGTAGCACTCGTTAGGTCATTCCACCATCGTGGAACGACACACCAACAGTCTGGATTGTCTTAAGCGTGGTTTAGGCACTGCTAGATGACAATCCTTTGATGACCGGAGTGACCGAGTCGTGATGTAAGCTTTTGCAAGAGCATTCAAGCACTTTGTAGGCAAACATCAGTGATTTGAATTTTATGCGGGCAGCAAGGGTAGCCAGTGGAGCTCAACAAACAGATTAAGATTAAAATCAGATTTATCGTCATGTACAGGGACTATACACTAAATTTGTCTTCCGCTTTTAACCCACCCAGGTTGGCACCTGTTGAAGATACACATGCACCAGGTCACACACTCATAGAGACAGGTGCCATACACTGGAGCGGCAGGCAGCCAATCACAGCGCCTGAGGAGCATGGGGCTATGGTGCCTTACTCAAGGGCACCTCGGCTGTGGCAAAGAGGTTGACTGACACCCCTCCAGCTGTCAGTTTCACCAATCTTTGAGTGGCGAGAGTGGGAATCGAACTGCCAACTTTCCGGGTTATTGGACGACCCACTCTCAAAGCCAACAGAGGAGTGACGTGTGCTCTCTTAGGCTGATTGAAGACCAGACGTGCCACCGTATTCTGGACCATCTGCAGTGTTTTTTTAAAACCTCCCAGCAAAGGTTGGGAGACCAGTCAGAAGGCCGTTGCTGTAGTCAAGGCGGGAGATGACCGTAACCAGCACCAGGAGCTGGGTGGCGTGTCGGGTTAGGTGCGGCCTGATCTTGCTTATGGTTAGCAATGCGAAGCGGCACGATTGTGCAACAGAGGCAACATGATCTTTAAGGGTTAGTTGGTCATCAATTATGATACCCAAGTTTCTAACTACCTTTGACGGAGCAAGAGATACGGATTCAGTTTGGATGCAGATGCTGTGGTTTGTGGTTGGTTTGGCTGGGAAGACAAGCAGTTCAGTTTTAGAGAAGTTTAGTTGTAGGTGATGAGCTTTCATCCATGTCAATATGTCAGAGAGACAGTATGAGATTCGTGCTGAGACCGTGTGGTCGTCAGGTGGGAGTGACAGCTAGAGCTGGGTATCGTCAGCATAGCACTGGTATGAGAAGCCATGTGATCGGATGATCTGGCCCAGTGAGGTGTGTATATGGCAAGGAGAGGAGGTCCCAGTACTGAACCTTGGGGGACCCCTGTGGCGAGGTGGAAGTGTGACCAAGTGTGACCAAGCCAGGATACTTTGAGTGACCATCCAGGGAGGTATGACTCAAACCAGGAGTGCGCCCTCCCTGTGATGCCCGTGCTAGAGAGTATGGACAAAAGGATGCCATGGTTGACTGTATCAAATGCAGCTGTTTTGGCGACTTCAGAATCGGGTCTCTGCTTTTTGCGGACAATGCGGTTCTGTTGGCGTCGTCGGGCCGTGACCTTCAGCTCTCACTGGAGCGGTTCGCAGCCGAGTGTGAAGTGGCTGGGATGAGAATCAGCCCCTCCAAATCTGAGACCATGGTCCTCGGCCGGAAAAGGGTGGAATGCCCTCTCCGGGTCGGGAATGAGATCCTTCCCCAAGTCGAGGAGTTCAGGTATCTCATACACTATATTGCTAAAAGTAATCACTTACTCATCCAAATAATTAAATTCAGGTGTTCCATCACTTCCATGGCCACAGGTGTATAAATTCAAGCACCTAGGCATGCAGACTGCTTTTACAAACATTTGTGAAAGAATGGGTCGCTCTCAGGAGCTCAGTGAATTCCAGCATGGTACCGTGATAGGATACCACCTGTGCAACAAGCCCAGTCGTGAAATTTCCTAGCTACTAAATATTCCACAGTGAATTGTCAGTGGTATAATAAAGTGGAAGCGATTGGGAACGACAGCAACTCAGGCACGAAGTGGTAGGCCACATAAAATGACAGAGCAGGGACAGCGGATGCTGAGGTGCATAGTGCGAAGAGGTCACCAATTTTCTGCAGTCAATCGCTACAGACCTCCAAACTTTATGTGGCCTTTAGATTAGCTCAAGAACAGTGCGTAGAGAGCTTCATGGAATGTGTTTCCATGGCCGAGCAGCTGTACAGCCATACATCACCAAGTGCAAAGCGTCGGATCCAGTGATGTAAAGCATGCCGCCACTGGACTCTAGAGCAGTGGAGACGCATTCTCTGGAGTGACGAATCACGCTTCTCCATCTGGCAATCTTATGGACGAGTCTGGGTTTGGCAGTTGCCAAAGGGTACGGTACTTAAAGCTGCCGTCGGCTACTTTTTTTTAGTCATATTAGCTTGAACTGTCATGGGATTCTGAAAGGAGAATTTTAAATAGGCTGTTTAGGAAAAATCCCGAATTCTTTAGCTCCCTCTGAAGCCTGTAATCATGCTTGCAAAAATCGAGCGCTCCCGGTTGTTTTTAACCAATCACGTTAGGTTTATTATTGATCTATTATCTGAGCAGAACAGTCACCAACCACGTCTTCCATGTTGAGCGTGAGTCTGCCCCCAGCTTGTGTGCGCGCACACTGGTGTGAACTCACGTGCACAACCTTGTCCACAGAGGGGGAGGGGTTGGGGGATGGACCTGAACGTTGTATCAGTTAGAATTTTCCGACTTTAGACTGCCGACGGCAGCTTTAACGATCCGATCCCCCCTCCACCAAACTTTACACTTGATAAAGTGTGGGTGTGGGGTTGTTTTTCAGGAGCTGGCCCAACATTCCAACAGTGTTGGTGGTATAGTGGTTAGCATAGCTGCCTTCCAAGCAGTTGACCCGGGTTCGATTAACGGGCGTTGGCAGGTTGTTAGCCCTCTCTCGCAACCACTCAAAAAAGATTGGTGGTACTGACAGCTGGGGGGTTGTCAGTCCACCTCCTTGTCACGGCCGAGGTATCCCCACCGTATCCCCATGCTACCCCCGGGTGCTGTGAATGGCTGCCACAGGTTGGCATCTGTCTCTCTGTGTGACCCTGTGCATGTGTATGTTAACAGGTGCCAACCTGGATGGGTTAAAAGTGTATGCATGACCAATAAATTGGATCTTAATCATCTTAATCACCTTACTGTTCCCCTTACTATGTGCTGTGCTTTGTGCACATAAAGGTCCATAAAGACATGGATGAGCGAATTTGGTGTTGAAGCACTAGACTTGACTGGCCTGCACAGAGTCCTGACCTCAACCTGATAGAACACCTTTGAGATGAATTAGAGCAGAGACCTCACAAATCCACTTCTAGAAGAATGTTCAAAAATTCCCATAAACACACTCCTAAACCTTGTGGAAAGCTTGCCCAGAAGAGGTGAAGCTGTTATAGCTGCAAAGGGTGGGACAACATCATATTAAACCATATGGATTAACCTGATGTTACTTAAATTCATATATGTGTAAAGGCGAATACTTTTGGCAATATAGTGTATGTGACTGTTGCAGTTACCGTAAGAGCTATGGATTGGAATAGATTTGTAGGAACAGGGTCCAGCGGGCATGTAGTAGGAAGGCTACATATGAGAAGTTTAGAAACAGAAGAAAATGATGCAGTGGGACTTTTTTATATACTGAATTCGTGGCACACATGTTTAGTGAAGGTTTGGGTGTCTGCAAAGGTGTCTGCCGTCAGATTGGTAGCAGGCGAATAAAAATAAAAGGTGGAAAATAGTTTACGAGTGTCAGTAGTACTGTGAATCTTGTCAATGTATAAATGCTTTTTTGCATCAGTGACACTGGCTTAGAATGATATGCATGAAATACATAATAAAATACATAATATGGGTTCAAAGTTTGTCCTATGTGGGATGCATATTGGCTAAAATCTTAATAACATCTAATACAAGTTCACTACATTCTAAAATTTTGTTATTGAGGATTTTTTGGGACAAAAGCTTTAGCGAAAAAATTAAAATCGTATCCACATTCTCAACCCTGAAGCATCTTTTCTGATTGTCGCATAAATTATCAACACCTGGTGGCTTGTTTAAGGTTGTAGTATATCTACTGTTAGTTCTAAATGTTGGGGTACTTTTCTTAATCTTGCTGTCTGCTGCCCAGTTCTTTTTGCCTTATAAAAGGAAAGCTTTATAAATGTGTTTGAAGTATATAAGAAGGTAAGATCCAGCACTTTTCCACAATTATTCTCTTAAGCAACCTATGAAGAACAAGCTCCACAATTTGCCACATGTGTGAATATGTTTGTTGCCAAGTGGCTCCCCGAATACGCTGCGGGCCCCGGATCTGGTGGACATCGGGCCCTCCTGCTCTGTGGTGGATCCCAGGGAACAGGGGTGCCTATTGCAGCCATTCTGTGGCTGTCCTCTCCGGGGGAGCCTCTCACCCCCGGTCTTCTAGATCCCCATACCCCTCTCCCTTCTGGCTCCTGTACGCAGCACACATTCACACACGTAGGGTTTTGAGGGCGGGTGTGTTCTGTGAGGTGGGGGGGGCGGGTAGGTGGAGGAGTTGTTGCTGTTTCGGGGTCTGTGGTGGCTGGGGAGCTGCTGGCCCCCGGATGTGCCCACTGCGCCACACTTCAGCGGAGTTGGGGGATGGATGCATGTGCTGTGCGAGTGTGTGTGGATTTGTTTTTATTTCTGTTTTTATTTTTTTATTATATGATTTATTGGGTGACTGGGTCTGGGTCTGGGTCTTGCTGTCCTCTGGCCTGCTTGTGCTGTTTCTGATGGGGGGGGGGGCATTGCTTCTCCCCGCTGCTCGCGGCCTCACCCACCTGTGGGCACGTCTTGACTCCCGGGGTACTTGCCCAGGGGCACTGGGCTGGCCCACTGCGCTTAGCTGTCTGTGGCGCCTGGCCCTCTGGGGGGGTTTGGTGGCGCTCGGGCTCGCGGGGGTCGGTTCCGGCGCGCGGCTTATGTCTTGGTGGCGGGGGCCTGGCGGGGCTTGTAGGCTGCCACCTCTGGTCACCGGGGGGCCTCTGCCCGATGCTTGTGGGGTCTCTGTCCGGAGGCTTCCTCTGCTGTCTTCTGGGGGGATGCGTGGTTGTCCCTATGGTGGGCTTCCCGGGTTCTGTGCTCCTAGGGAGCTGTTGGTGGCCTGGGTCTGGGGGCCCTCTCGGCCTGCTTCTGATTGCGGGGGGGGATTGTGGCCCTACACACTGATATTTAAGCATAGTTATTATGTGGGACCATCTATGTGTATTTCATGTTCATGCACACACGCGCACACACACACACACACACACATTAATTAGCCCAGTAGCATGCTCGCTAAGCAACTGTTTTTCTGTCCTGTGGCTTAAGGTCATCTGTGTCCACAGTTGTATTATATGAGATTGCTGCTGCTTCTGCTTTTATTGTTTGTTTGTTTGTGTGTTTGTTCTCTGCTTGTCTGCTTACACACTCAGCAAATACAAGAGGGTTAATTTTTCAGAGTAAAAATTCACGGAGTATATTTCTACACTGTGGTGTTTATTGTGGCCTGGCTACACTCACCAGTGTACCTGACCAGTGTACATTGTTTCAGCTTTGTCAGTGTAGAGTTCATTCCGAATGCTGGAACTCTGAATAGTGTATATAAGCGATTGAGACTTCTCGGCTCTCATCTCACGTACATGGCGTGCTCACGTCACGTCGTCACAACTGGCCCAAACGTGAGAGACGTACCCCGGAGTACAGAGAAGCCGACTTCGACTTGAGGTGCGGAGCTGCTTAAGGACCGAGGTAAGTCAAAGTCAAGTTTAAGGAAAATAATAAGTCAACATAAATATAGACTTATCGAGTGTTTGACTTCCATAGCGGTTGATGTGGAAAACACTTTCACTGTGGTTTCGCCGAGTTGTAATTAGATGTTTGTGGTAAATGTCTGTAATGGCCAGAAGTTGTTAACGTTATTTTTTTAAATTTCCCGCCCATGCTTAGCACTAGCATCTAAGCGGTTATGTATACTATCAAATTTGGCTGCCATAGACAAAAACGAGGAAATGCATCCCCAACCCCTAAAAGTATATGGATGTAAGATATGTTTAATTGCAAATATAGGTTTTGCCACACTTTCGTCAATGGTATTACCACTAGCTACCCCTCTCGTGCGACTCGGTTTACATGGTGAGAACATCGGATGCTACGCTAACGAGTTTTGTCTTGCCAAACTGCTTGTTTGTGAGTATTGTTGAAATTGTAGATATGTACCACATCGTTGTTCATGTAAACGTAATACGACAAAATATTCGTATGGTAATCGCCAATTTCAGGTGAGCCCACTTTAAAGATGACGTTAGGCTAATATGGCTTGTTAGGTTGTTCGGCTAGTTTACTCGGCCAACGTGGCTTCAGGCTTCAGTAGTTCATTTAGTGCTAGGGTGTGCCTCAAAACTGAAGCACGCCACTTTACTTGACTATCTCTTCAAACAATGACAAAATCAGGCAGTTTTTTTTTTTTTTAATGAAATTGGTATCTGGCCCACTGTACATAATTGGTATTGCTGGCTGCCGCCCAATTGGTAAAATAAAATAAAATTGTACACGCCATTGTAATCCTGTAACTTTGCAGTGATGGTGAAGCGTTTACTTTGTGCAACAATGAGAATTGCTTCATCACGTTAAGTTGGTGTTTATCTATACTTTAACATGTAAGCGTGAGCCATTCTTTTTTGTTAACCAGAAACGTGCTTCTCGTCAGTTGCATTCATGAATTGTGTCGCTCTTTTAACTGTTTTTTAAAATGCACTTACACAGGAAAATAACTATCTTAATAAAAAAAATCTTATTTGGTTGTGTAAGTGCCATATGTTCTCATTTCTCATAGTTTTCTCTCTTTCTTTCTTTTTAGGACACCATGTTGGTTAAAGTGGAATATCTGGGGAAGAGGAGGTACATAAAGATGCATGACGCATCCTACACCGCTTTTCTGGAACAAGGTAATGGAGCCTATGGCTTGAAACTCAGTCTGTTCCCACCATTCCCACTACTTTCTGTCAATGTTAACCTACCAGGGACTACAGATGAAAACTAGTCAGTGACTAACTCTGGTGCAGTTACATGTTCTTGGTGGTCATTTACATTTGTCCCTTCATAAATTAATATGTTAAATGCTGCCAAATTAGGGCCATGTTTGAACTTTTATTGGGCACAAACTCTCATGCATGTCCAAGCTGGTGGGTACCGGTAACTCTGCCTGTTCACAAGGCACTACTAGTGTTGTGTGTCAGCGGTATTCTCATTGCTTGATTTCTCAGACACTCTATGGGATTTCAACCTGGGGTGTACTCACTTTTGTGGGTACATGTTCAAACATTAATGGCTGTATTTTGAAATGTTTTGAATGAACAACAAATTGAAGCGGTTATACATGTTGTACACAAGTTACTATTCATTGGGTCAAAGTGAAATTTCTTAAATGTTGTCCTATGGAAAGATATACTTAAGAATCTGCCAAAATGTGAGGGGTCTACTAACTTCTGTGACATACTGTATTTATAATACTGAAAGTATACTTTCAGTATTTAAAATATGATTTGTATGTTTCAAGCCACTGAAACTGGTATGTTCATTTGACTTGTTCAAACATAACCTCTTAATGCATTTACAGCCAAAGAGAAATTCCGAGGGACACGAGCATACTTTTGATGGATGACACCAACACAGAGGTGGACGAAGACGTTTTTGGAGAAGTTCTTGGTGAAAAGTTGGACATAACGTGGACTGTGTTGGAAGTAGGTACTTTAAATGGTAAGAAATACTGTGTCTTTTAATATATTTGTGGAGGCTGCCCTGTAGCCTCGGTTTGGACTGAAGTTGTTCTTGAAATCTTGCAAAAAAGTGGAGTTCCAGCCAGAAAATAGTTTTAAAAGTTCTATGTTTTGATGCTGCATGCATAAATCAATGTTTATTAATTTTGGTTGACTTTCACGTCATTGGGTTTCTTCTCAGACTCACTTGCACAGTCTTCGTGTGACACCATATCTACAAATGATGCCCCAACAGTCCCATGCATTGATGGTCTTCAGACTTCTGCTGTTCATTCTGATCTTTCTTTACATGCTAAAGAGGTAAGCTGCTCCATCTAGTTGTCTTAATTGTTCTCGCCATAGCTTTATGTAAATAAGACATGCCATCACTCAATAACTGCTAATGAATGTAAAGTACTACGTTTGCAAATAACACTAAGTATGTCAAGACTGGGGCTCACTCACAGGATGATTGTCATCCTTTGACAATGAATGTTGGGTTAAAGTTGGTTAAAAATAAATATTTCACTTTGTCCTCATTCTATTTTTCTTAGCTTGTACAAAGTGTTCTAGAAGAAAAGCCAGGAGGTGACAAAATACTTGCTGAATATAAAAGAAAGCCAGAAATTACTGATCAGACTCTGAGAAAAATCGTAAACATGACTGTTGCGACAATGATCGAAAAGCATGGGTAAGTGCAGTCTCTTTCCGTCAAACAAGAGCAACAATGACTTTGAAAATCAGATGGCTGATCTTAATGGAAATAATGGTAATTTACAAATCCCCTTTTAGGAATGCTCCACCGATGGAAGTCCGGACTCGATATGCATTGGGGATCGTCACCCTGTTTCCCTGCTTGAGAGATCCATATTCTCAGAAAGGATACGTAAGTACCGTATCTAAGCAAGATACTGTACACATTTTGCACTATTTTAGTTATCTGTTTAATCAGACTGTATGACTCAGTTTTGTCAGTCGGAAGCATAAACCTTACTGTTAAAGTCTTACAGTATGTGGTGTCGGCTTCACCCCAAGATGGGGCCTGTGTAAAAAAAAAAAATAATAAATCCTTATTGTCAGATTGTAGAGCAACGATGATCAGATGTGATTAAACAAACTGTTTCGATAGTGGGATTCTTGGGCCCTTATGGAAATGGGAAAACTACAGGCTATCAGTTCCCATACAGTAATTCCATAAATTGGTTGGCAACAATACTCACTTGTATTGCTAAAACATACAGTAGATTTACTTATCCTGTGAGTTTCAAATTAAAATTTGGCATTTCATGGACAAAAAAAACATTGGTGTTTAGAATATGGATGGGTGGTGAGTCGTGAAAATGATATTGGGTTTGAAAGGGGGTCCCAGCAGTAAAGGTTTGGGAACCATTGGGCTTAATTGTCAATCTTGTTTCTCGATCTCTGTACATAGGAGCACTTCTTTGATGCACAAAGCAATGAAGGCTACATCGCCTGGAAATTGAAAAATATCCAGCGTGAACTCAGTGGGGGTGGCAAAAGGAAGAGGAGCAGCTCTAGCAGGGATCCATCAAGGGGGCCAGAGTCCGAAAGGGAGGTGACGGCAGTACACCAGCTGGATGGAGAACAGTGTTTGGAGGCCATGTCCCTGCTGAAACACAGCACTGATGAGCTCCAGGTTTTCATCAAGATGAGAGAAACTTTTCAACACCGTCAGAAATTAATCCATGATGCAGAGATGTCCTCCTCTGTCCTAAAACATTTCCCTAGGTTCTTGGACACAAAGGGCCTGGTGAGTAGATATCAAAACATAAAAATACTGACATCACCACTGAATAGTACACCATATTTGTTAACTACATCTGTATGTTGTTCTGTGTCAAACAATAATTTATCACCAAAAAATTTATCACCGTCTCTTACATTGTCCTACCTGCAAGTCTAATATTCTGCTTCCTTGTGTGTATTTGCACATTCGCAGCACATAAGCATTTTCCAATGTCCGTACATCTGTATCTGTACATACCCTGCACATGCATATACCTACCGTACTTGAACTAACTGTAACTATCTATTTTTTAAATACTACATTGATGCCTCTACATTCCACTTACATGTTTACACTTTGATTAGATACTGAAATGCATTTCATTACTTTATATTGTGTAATAACAATGATGCATGTAATCTAATCTAAATATTGCCATTTCTAATTATTTCTTTCATTGTGTAGCTGCTTCAGGACTTTGAACTGATGTTCGGTGAGGGGACGGCAACCAAACTAATCGAGAAGTGGGGAACTTTCCTGAAACCCAAGATCATCAAAGAGGCCAGGAACCTCACCAAGACAGCGATGTTGCAGTCACTCATCAATTCCGCAGAGGGGAGCTTGGATGGACAGGAGGACTTGATAGGTGAGCAAAGGCTTCTTGTAATATCAAAACAAACATGAAAGATCTGATGACACCATGTGCAGTCTGTCACGTTTTATTACTGAGGTAAATCACTTGGGGATTATCTGGAGTTGGAGCAAGTTTGGCTCATTTTTGCATGTTTAAGGCTTTTAAATGTTGTGTTTTTGCAATGTGGTGTAACGGCGAACCCGCGATGCCCCCAATCTAGTATATAGCACAGCTGATGTGGCTAACGGGCTAATGTGGTATTATCAAACTTTCTTAAAACATATCCTTTTGCCCTGATTTTGCTCATAAGTGACTGTATTTCATCCCAAACATGCAAAAATGAGCCAAACTTGCTCCAACTCCAGATAATCCCTTTAATGCTTAAGTTGAAGGTGTGTCACTCTGGCACTAAATGCTAACTCTCATACAGGTAAGAATGTGAATGTAAAACCGTATGTGTTCATTATGCCACAATGTATTATGGGAGATAGTGTTTGTAGCATAAGGTGGGTAGTCTGGCTTGCAAGGCTAGGTTATTTTACATTTCTGTTCTTGTTTCAGATTGGGACGGTGACATGTCGACGCTCCTCCTGTTGGTCTGCCTTCTTCCTCCACAAGCCAGTGGGAAAAGGACTGTGCAGAAGGTGTCCATTCGTGAAGCTGTCACCCATGTTGTTAAGTTTCACAAGGTATGAACCCTCTAATTTAGCAAAGCAACAGTTATCAAATTTAAATTTTTCATACATAAATAGGAGGATCTTAATGTCTACCATTTTGAATTACCAGTCATAAACCTCTTAAACTGAAAATCCTGCTGTACTTTGCTCAGACCAGTAAATCCTAGTTTATTACTTAGTTAATATTCATAAAAATATCAAATTTGTGAATGTTAAGCATTCATTTTGAAAATAAACAACTTAAGTTACATTCTGGACCTTGAAGAAATGATATTTGCTATACAAAATCTATTTTCAGCAGACCTAGTTGAGCTGGGAGGTGTTTTTAATGAGTCTCACCCTTAATTATCTTGCAAAACTGTGTTTGTATTATTTTAGTCATGCCGGAGCCTACAGGAGGTTCAGGCAACGGACCACAGGCAGCCCTACATCCTGGCCGTGGGCACAGCAAGAAATGCCATTCATGACTTCTACGTGGTGGTGGACGGCAACCTGATCCCATGCTAAGCTAAGTCCTCAATTGCAGCATTTGATGAGCTCTTCAAGGCACACTATGTCTTTGGGATTGCCTACGACCAAGCCTTGCACAACATGTATACTTTTATGCAGACGACAATTTACAACATTGACATCGGACTGTGTCATGAAAGCCCCAGGGTCAAAGAACTGAGAGCCAAAATCCTAAATTGACGTTGAAATGTTTCTGTGTTTTATTTGCAAGAACCATTATCACACGGTTCGGATCTTAGTTAGGCATTTGAAGTTCGCACATTGTTTTTATCCAAATGCAAGAGTTCAGTTGGTATGTTCTCAACATGGTTGTTGTCAAAGGTTCAGCACCTTTTCGGGCTTCAGAAAGCATCTGTTAAAAAAACACAGTGAACGTGCTGAGGGGGAAAGTCACACACCCTCTCAATCTGTTTTTACTCTACCTCAGGCTGTACCTGATCAATATGAGTCTTCTCATAACACTGCAGGGCATTCTGAAAGATCAAATGACAAAGAGCAAAATGACAAACCAAGCACCACAGAAATGTGTGCATCAATTATTGGGGGGTTACTGAGTGCTGATGTTGCAACAACGAAAGTGAAGTCATTTGTTGATAAATTTGTAGACGCTTCTCACACAAATGTCAGAGATGATATCCTAAAATTACTTCCTCCTGACAATGATGTCTTAAAAGGCAGAGTGAACGATTATTTTGAGGGCCTCAAAAATCCTGTAGTGAATTTCAACACTGAGACCAAGTGGAAGAAATATTACACTGAAAAACTGGGTGTGGTGGAACCCGTTGAGATTGCTTTGGGTGTACGGTTTGATTCAAGAAGAAATAGATCGTCTGGAACCTACAATTAGGTTCCTGTAACTGACAAATTTGTGTATGTTCCTATACTGGAAACTTTAAAGTTCATATTTTCCAACAAGGACATCTGCAGGCATTTTGTCCAGCCTGCTGACAAAAATGGGCTCTACCGAGACTTTTGTGATGGTAGCTATTATAAAAATCATCCCCTCTTCTCCAAAAATGAAAATGCTCTCCAAATTCAGCTTTTTTTCGATGAGTTCGAGACAGCTAACGCTCTGGGTTCGAAACATGGTATTCATAAAGTTGGTGGTATCTACTTTATTCTTAGAAACTTCACTCCAAAGGTTAATTCTGCGCTCTTAAATATTCACCTTTTGGCACTATTCCACAGTCAGGACATTAAAAAATACGGCATGAATTCTATCCTGGAGCCTATTGTACGTGACATTAAAGTCCTGGAGTCTACAGGAATCAATCTTCCTTTCTCTGATCAGCAGATAGATGGGACAGTTGCACAATTCACTGGCGATAACTTGGGACTGCACACAGTCCTTGGTTTTGTTGAGTCCTTCAGCGCCAGATATTATTGCCGATTTTGTATAGCTGATAAAAATGAGTGTCAAGGACTTTTTACTGATGATTACCCAAACCCACGTCCTACATGCTAAACACTGTAGTGATATACAAGATCCCACAGTTGCATCTTCATTTGGGGTTAAGAGAACCTGTGTGCTAGATGAATTGCAGTACTTCAGTGTCGTTGATAATTATGTAGTCGACCTCATGCATGATATTTTGGAAGGAGTGGGACAGTTTGAATTGAAACTCTTGTTTGGATACCTTGCAGAAACAAAAATCCTATCAAATCAAGATATAGCTGAAAGAGTATATGCGTTTAACTATGGATATCTTGAAAGGAAGAATCGTCCCAGCAGACTAAATCTTGAACAGATTGGCAAAGGGATTGGTCTTAATGCCATTCAAACATTTTGCTTGATTCGGAACGTGCCTTTGATATTTGGAGATGTTGTGCCTGAAGGTAATGCACACTGGAGACTTTTGCTACTGTTACTTCAAATTATCAATCTTGTGTTTTCACCAGTCATAACAGAGGGCATGACTGTTTGCCTCAAGCACTTGATTATTGACCACCATAAACTGTTTAAAGAGCTGTACCCTCATCGGAACCTGATACCGAAGCAGCACTTTTTAATTCATTATCCAAGCGCTATTCGGAAAATTGGCCCTCTTATTCACTTTTGGGGGATGAGATTTGAAGCCAAACATCGTTTTTTTAAGGACACTGTGAAAAATTTCAAAAATATAACCAAATGTTTAGCTCAGAAACATCAAATGACAATTGCATACCATTGGGCATCGGAGCCTTTGAAAGGTATTACGTGTGGCCCAACAAAAAGCGTTACTGTTGGTGACTTGGAAAATGGAGACCTGATTGCAGACAGTCTGCATATTGACATAAACGGTCTAATAGATGTTGTGTCCTGGATTACATCTTTCGGAACAGAGTATCGCCCCGGCCTTCTTGTGTGTTCAAAAGTAGAGGAGGGTATACCCATTTTCAGTGAAATAAATGAAATTGTCTCATTTTCAGGGGAATATTTTCTTACTTTAAATGATTTTCAAACGGTGGGGTTCACTGAGCATCTTCATTCCTATGAAGTCATAAGAGGAAATGGTTATGATGCCTCTCTGTTAAGACTTGATGCGTTAAAAGTTTTCAAACCATTTGATTTACAGATGGCTTATGGTTTTAATGATGAATATTTTATTGTTCCTGTGCATGTACTTGTATAGATTTGGTGTTGAAATTAATTGAATGTTTACTGTACATTCCTGCATTGATGTAAAAAATTTAAAAAAACATTTGACCCAGCCAGCATTAAGGTTTTTTTTCTATATCATTACACTCATGGACTGGAGGTGTGTATTTCAACATGGTGTTATACTACGTTACATTACACTTACCTGACACTTTTATCCAAAGCGACTGTTTTGGTAACAGCCCCTGTTTGAAATGAACTCTTCTGGAGTAATTTTAACTCTGTCAGTGTAAGTACATTATTTGTGTACAAATAAACACTGACTGTGTAATATGAACTCCCATGGAGTATAATACACTGCTGAATGTGTTATTCGTAAAGTGTACATTGAACTCTGAATCAGAGTTAAATTGTACTCTTTTGGTGTGAAACAATGCCTGCGCTAGAGTACATTTGAACACTATCAGGGTTAGAAATTAACTCTATTTAAGTGTAAAAAATTGTACTCTGGTGTCGGTGTATAATGTACTCTCTATACTTGGACACACATTAAAACACCGAACCCGGTGTTAAATGTACTCCTTCAGAATAAAATGTACACTGCCTAATTTGCTGTGCATGCTCCTGGTCCTCTAAGGCTGGATTCCCCACAAAAGCCGTGAATCATCTTCAGTTTTGTTTTTACAGGTGTAGCAGCTGGTTGTCTGATTTTTCATTGTTTTTTATGTTTGTCTCCTCAAATTTATGTTCCTTAATTTCCCTTCTTCGCTCTCCCTCTCTCTCTGTCCCCCGGTCCGGTTCGGCACTATCATACTATCACATCATGTTAAGTATTGTAACAAAAATAAATAAATAAAAATAAGTAGTTGATGGGCATAAAGGGGAGCTTTACATTCATAAAGCTACCCTTGGGATAGCAAATGTGTTTGGCATAAACGGTATTCAGATTACAATTCTGCTGCCATAATGCTGGACAGGACAAGGGGTTAAAAAAAGCTGCCAATTGTAACAAAATAACTCAGGCCTTCTAAGTAGGATTCTCTCTACCTTTGTATCACTACGGGCTGTGTAAACTGTGCAGACCGAAGAGTAGACCAAGCTGAAGAACTCTCAGTCTATAGAAGGTGATGTGGACAGAGACAATATCACCAATATTACAACAGGTCCGATAGTGTGGCTTTTTTCACCTCTGCTGCATCCATCCCCAGCACCACAACTGCTTCCTCTATACTGCTTCCACTGCCCAACTGTACTTCAGTGTAGTGATATGATGTGCATGTTTTATCACACTATCATTGAGAGTGCACTGTTCTATGCTGTTGTTTGCTGGGGGAGTTGCACGACAGACAAAAACTGTACGCGCCTGGACAAACTGGTGAAAAAGGCTGGTTCTGTTGTAGACAGAAGGCTATCCCCTTTCAGTGCTGTGGTGGAGCATCGGATAAGGAGGATATTATATTCTGTTTTGGAGAACAATAAAGATCCTCCCCACGAGAGGCTCATCTCTCTGCGCTGCAGGACTGAGGCTGCGGCTACACGGAAACGTTTTTCACTGTAAACGATACTTTTTCTTATCGTTTCGCTGTCGCGGCCACACGGAGCCGGCGTTCCCACTACCCCAAAACGATAGTTTTTGAAAACGGGTTCCAGAGTGGGAAAGTTTGAAAACGGCCTCGTTTCGTTTCCATTGTTACAGCAAAAACGTTTTTGCGTCAGCCACACGTTGACGCTGGGAGCCAATTTTAACACCTCTCTATTGTCTCACAGCGTGGCGTGACACAGTGGCGTGTGTACTGTATCGTTTCATCGTTGTCGTCTGGACAGCAGCGCGTTTCCGTGTGGTCGCAAGAATTTTCGAACCCGTTTTCAAAAAAAACCTCGTTTCGTTTTCGTGTAGCCGTAGCCTGAGAGGTTCAGGAGGTCCTTTGTCCCCACAGCCATAAGGCTTTTTAACAGTGACTGCTCACCTGTCGTCTCACATTTATTTATTTATTTAGTGATTTACTATCATCATTATTATTAGTAGTAGCAGTAGTAGTGGTAGTATTCAATATAAACACAAGAAACTTGTGCTAAAGAAAATAAAAATATAAAATAAAATAAAGGACCAACCTCAGTGAATAATTCGCTACACTCCTTATTATATAGATCAGTGAGCAGTGCTGACCAATATGTCATTGGGGTCATCAGGTGGGAACCACCTTTCATCAGTGTTTCGTCTAGTTGGGCCCACGACACCTCCAGGAGGCTAGACAAGGACCACTGGCGTCCAGGAGTCACCACCCTAATGCCAGCCAACACTGCCCCTCACACCACAACCACCATAATCTACTTCAGCCTCTCACCAAATGCACACCAGTCACAGCGGGGTGGGGATGCAAACCCTGGTTCGGGTAGGGGAAGAAATAAAAGAGGTAAGAAAAGCAGGAATGGGATTCAAACCCTGGTTCGGGTAGGGGATAATGAAAATATAGAGGGTGCCAGAGGTGGAGGCAGGACAAGACACACTAGCAGATTCAGCAGACAAACTCACCTAAACAGTCCTATAATCACTAAAAATGCCAGCAAAAACAAAGCCATACAACTCACTCCAAGCCAACTCACCCAAAATGGCCGCCTTGTTTCAAAAGGATCACATGTGCCAAACCCTCCACTTAAATAGCTTGAACTTCTTCTTTGCTTTTTCAAAAGTCTGTTTACCCTAATCCACTAATCCAAATCCACTGGCTGGATTTTACTGCTTTATCTGACATTTCCTGCATTATTTTCCTCACACTCTGTCCACTTGAACCCAGCTCCCTCAACAATGAGACAACAGACTTTGCAGCAAATCCTCTACATCCTACTTCCACTGGACAGATTCTAACCTTCCATCGTCGCTGCTCTGCTTCTGCCCCCAACTCCACATATCTAAGCTTTTCCCTTTCATATACTTCTGCTACTAATTCCTCCCAAGGAACAGTCAGCTCTATGAAACAGACTCTCATTCTACTCCTAGACCACAAGACTATATCAGGCCTTAGGTTTGTAGAGGCTATCTCCTGGGGAACAACAAGCTTATTTTCTAAATCTACCTGCATCTCCCAATCACAAGAATTCTCCAAGCTGCCGTGCCTCCTTATCGTCTTTTTAACTTTCTCCCCCTCTTGAACAAACTGAATTGCCACTCTCTTCACCTTGGACCCTCCTAAGTTTACCTGTCTTCGTTTATCTTCAATACCTGCAGCTAAGCTTCTTAATACTTGGTCATGTCGCCATGTATACTGGCCTTGTGACAGACTAACCTTACAACCTGACAAAATATGCCTTAGAGTTGCAATACCTGAACATCGCGAACATAATGGGTCTCCATTATTATTATTGTTGTTGTTGTTGTCTAATATACAATCATTGTAAATATCTAAACTTTTTTGAGCTACTTGACTAATTTGAATTTCTTCCACTGGGGCATGAATAAAGTATTTTTCTATTCTAGAAAGAGACAGTTATTGAGAATATGGGATATGGCAGCAGAAACACACCACTGTTGTTTAATTGAGCATAAAAAACAACACAAAAAACCAGGCCTCCTGAGTTTGAAAAAGTTTGTGACGTTATTGTCTCCTTGGTGAGCGTTTAATGAGATCCATGAAGGATAAAGCAGTCTAATAAAAACATCCACCAAACTCAGACAGTGTACTTTAGAACAGCTGAGCTAAATTTATTATGACTGTACTTCTAAGTCAGGTAACTGTGAAATAATTCAAATGCATACTTTGTCTTCGTCAACCTGTACGATGTGTCGGTAATGTTATGTCCTTTTTTTGACTGACTGATAAATTTTTGACTGTTTAGATGGATGATAAGTTGAATGTCACTTATATTACACTTACAGGGTATTTAGAGGTGGAGAAATATAGGTATGTATATTTTGTGATTATTTTCACAGTATATGTTCTGATACTCTGCTGCAATTCCACCATTTTTTGTCTGATTGTGATTCACCGCAACCTTCACGAGCCCATGTACATTTTCATTGCAGCTTTATTACTGAACTCTGTTGTTTACAGCACCTCAATCTACCCAAAACTTTTGGTTGACGTTTTATCTGAAAGACAGATTATATCGTACACAATGTGCCACTTCCAATTTTTCTTTTTTTACACTACAGCGATTGCAGAATTCTTTCTGTTGGCAGCCATGTCTTATGACAGATATGTGTCTATATGTAAACCTTTGCAATATCCAATTATCATGAAAAAAACTACTGTCTGCATCTTCTTGGTTTCTGCTTGGCTTCTGCCCGCATGTATAGTTGTTGTGCCAAGTGTACTCAGTGCAAATGAAAGAGTTTGTAACTTCACTTTAAAAGCAATCGTTTGTAACAATTCTATTTACAAACTGCATTGTGTGACTCCTAGAATACTATCTGCGTATGGTATAATTTTTATGCTCAGTCTTGTATTTTTCCCAATACCGTACACAGTTTTCACTTACGCAAAGATATTTATGGTATCCTGGCATAGTTGTAAGACGGTAAGAACAAAAGCTGCTCAGACCTGTATACCTCATCTGCTGGTTTTATTCAACGTTACATTGCTCGGCACTTTTGATGTTGTTATACTTAGAATGGAATCGGATATTTCTGAAACGGCACACTTAGTAATGACTTTACAATTTCTACTGTATCATCCTCTCTTTAATCCAGTCATCTATGGACTGAAAATGAAAGAAATCTCTAAACACCTGAAGCGGTTGTTTTGTCACATAAAATGACTTTGAATAAAGAGATGTTACATGAGAAAGAGATATAAGAGATATGTCTGATCTTTGTTGTTTTGAAAACCTTCTTGCATACCTAAATTAATGTAACATAAGACTTGGTGGCCACGTGGAAGTGGAAAAATACAGATATCTATATTTTGTTTTAATGCTAATAGTATATATTTTATCAACTGCAGCAATTGAACAAGTGTGTGTCCCATTGTGATTCCCCAAAACCTCCATCAACTCCGTTCTTTTCAGCACTGAAATTTACCTAAAGCTTTTGATTTCATTTTACGCTTTAAGTTGTTCAGAATTCACACTACTGGCAGTCATGTCTTATGACAGATATGTGTCTATATGTAAACCTCTGCAGTATCCAAACATCATGAGGAGAAAACATGTTGGTATCTTAGTATTTATGGTCTGGCTTTTATCTACTTGTCTTGTTGCTGCGTCAATTAAAGGAAAAGGTAAACCAAAACTCTGCAGCTTTACATTACAAGGTTATTTTTGCAACAATACAGCTAACAACCTTCTCTGTGTTAGTTCAAAAGCATTGTTGACACACAGTTTAGTTGTTCTATTCAGCATTGCTCTTCTTCCTATGCTTTGCATTCTATTCACATACACAAATATACTTATAATAGCTTGTAAAAGTTGTAGAGAAGTCAGGAAAAAGGCTGCACAGACCTACTTCACTCCCCTTCTGGTTTTAATCAACTTTTTGTGTCTGACTACTTATGAAATGATTATAGTTAGAATGGAATTCAACATTCCAAAGACTGCACTTTCTGTAATGACATTGCTGATTATAACAAGTAATCCACTCTTTAATCCAATATAGTTCATCTGTAGTCCATATATGGACTAAAGATGAAAGAAATTCATAAACACCTCAAAAGGTTTCTCTGTCAAGCCAAACTGAACTGATTAAGTAATTTACTGTCCTTTTAATTTGTGATAATAATTAAGTGATGTGAGAAGATTGTGTCAAAGAAAAGAGATGAAAAAATATCTTACTTTAATTATTGTAATTTGTTTTGTTGTAATAAGTTCTGTTTAGTTAGTGTACTTCTCAGATCAGTGATGACATCATGTATATGATGTCCCTGAATGTTTTCATTAAGCTTATTTGAATTGGCAGCCATGATCAGTTTTTTGTTGTTCAATGTAAGGCGCTGAAAAGCCAACCCGAGGTTTGCACATTTAATTGAGAGTATATCATTATTAAAATCTTCAATCAATAGTAAATAACTGTTTAATAATAATATTGTAACATAAATGCACTAAACTCAAAGGTGTATATTTGATCTTTTTTTTCTTTTTTGTATTTCAAATACACTTGCTCAGAGAATTAAAAGATGAGAAGTGGAATTAACATCAGGGGGATCTTAAATGTTTCTAATTTCACTATTACTTCTGTTATAGTTATCTCATATTACAGATCTTATGTTAATACTAGGGCCCGACTGATATGTTTTTTTCAGGGCCGATACCGATAATTATGGAAATGGGAGGCCGATTACCGAAATGTGCAACCAATAAATAGAAACATTATTCACGATAAATTAAAAATAGCACACACTGACACAAACTTTCATATCCATTAAGACTTTTTAATTGTAAAAATTAAAAGTGCAGGGAGCTGCCAGCAGGATTTGTAAAATAAAGCCAAACATAACTTGGAATAAAACGAGAAATAAAATAAAAATATAAATACATAATTATCAATAAAAAAAAAAATCACTCCCTGCTATGAAAATACTTGAATATATGCTATTTTTATATTAAGAAGTAATAGAAAATTAACTGAATGCTAAGAATCAGCAGCGCGAGAGAATGATAAGTACTCGCGCAGGGTATTACAGCGAGATGAAACAAAAGCATTTAGGTCTGAGTTTAATATAATGTTTTCACGTCACAAATAAAGGCGATTTACAAAGAAGTATTTGGATCATTGTACCTAGCGCACATCTAATGTCTGGACAAACTCCCTACAGATCGACCAACTGCCAGCACTTTGATATCACACCGGGTGTGTTTAAATGGTCAAAGGGCTTAGCAACGCATAATAAAGTAACTAATAGGCTAAACGTGCAATGTGCCTTTAGGGCCTGACTCGCGTCGCGTACTGCTTCATGAAGTGGTTCACCTAACACCATGGTTGTTAGCGCAAGCCTGCTAGCTACTTGCTGGTGGTGTGACAGCCTGTCTGGCTACCCGTAACAAGATGTTACTCCAGATGTTTGAAACGCAGCGACTGGCCAAAACTTAATTCTATTAAAGTTAATTAAGAGGGACATTACGACCAATCACCGTTGGTTCTACCGTGCTGGGTAACCAGTTGTTACGGAACAAGATAGGCTCTCACACCGGCAGGCTACCAAGTAGCTAGCAGCCTTGCACTAACAAATGGCTAGTCTCAGGAACAAACACACGTTTTATTTGGTCTTCCATTGACCATGGCTTTCAGTCCACCTTTCGTGTAGAACTACAGACACGTTCACGTTTCCAAGTGGGGGTTTAAAAATTACTGTACACTATGCTGAGACTACTTTATGGACAACCGTTTCAGTGAGGAGTATTCGCTCCTCACTGAGGAGTATTCAAAGATTGGTCGCAGGTGGCAGAGGCAGAGGGTTAAAGGATAACTGCGGTATTTTCAACATTAAGCCTCTTTTCTGAGTCGTCTGCAATGTTTTAGAACCCCCCTCACCGCTTTTTTTATGTTTACTGCTGTCAACCTGCTTCAGAACGGCAAGTCATGTGCATGTACAAAAAGGTCTGTAAAAGCACCATAAACGTCCATTTTCAAAATAATCAACTCACCGGAGTGGTTACTGGTGTGCACTGGTAATCCATGTCAAATTTCGTTGCGAAAAGTTGCTTCTGTTGTGTTTTATTTGGCAGCTCGTTCATGCTCGAACTATTTTCTTAGCGGTGGCGGAGTAATATCAACGAACATCCAGTACAAAATGTCAAATAAAACACGACAGAAACAACTTTTCGCAACGAAATTTGATATGGATAACCAGTGCACACCAGTAACCTACGGAAGAGTATTAGGGCCAGGCATAAGAAAAAATATTTATATTTTGCCTGTCGAGAATAAAGTCGAAATGTCGAGATTAAAGTCGAAATGTCTAGAATAAAGTTGAAATGTCGAGATTAAAGTCGAAATGTCGAGAAAAAAGTCATCTCCTCTGGTCCATCATCAAATTAAGCAACTGGCCGCCCTACCAGAGTGTGTCCTTGGCATGTGATGGTGAGTCTCTGAAGTGGTCCAACTATATAACTGATAGCTGTAGGCTATCATATCTGTAGCGTAAAGCCTAATCCTTTTAGCTTAACCTTGACGTTACCAACCTAGCGGAATTCAACTCATAAACCTAGCCAGCCACTATTTTCAGATAGCTAGCTAACTACACGCTATCAAATACAGTGCTCTTTCGATCTTTATTGTTGTAGATCTAACGTTAACTATTCAGCTATCAGATATAATAGGTTGTGTAAACCTCATGAGACTCTTTTATGACAGTTTTAAAGGACCATAATCCGCGAGAACATCGGCTCACTTGGATCTGGCAGATATGTCAATCACTGTGACAAGTTTCCTACGGGATCGGGGGGTCCCAGAGGAAGCCCTCACACTAATGGAGGAGCAAAAGGTGCGTTGTGGCAGATGAGATGCAGTACAGTTGACAGGCTATAGCCAGGTATCCCCTGGGTAAGGTTATCAAATGAATGAATGTATACAATGGTGACCCACTTTTAGCAACCTTTCAGAAAAGTGTCATATTAACTACGGATATGATTATCTCCATTCCATGTGATTTAGTTCCTCTCAATATAAAATCAGGTTTCATTTGCATTTCGTAATGATTTTACACTCCAGCTTTTTTGGCTGGAGTCACACAAAAAATGTGTGGCTAACAGTGATTTATGATAGGACATGATAACAATTATCCATATGGGGTAATAACAGACAATGCAGTGGAATCCATACATACTCGGACTGTGAAAGATTGACTATTTATTTGGTTCAGTACTGATTACTATGGATGTGAGATGACACCACATAAATGGAACATAATTAATTAAATATTAATTAGCATATAATAGGCCTATATGGGTGACATGAGTTCGTACAGACTGCTTTTAAAGCTGGCAATTTGCACTTAAAGGGGAACTCCGGGGCATTTGAAGCGCAATCCCATTGCTAGAGGTTGTCAAATACTGACAGTAAGACACAGACTGGTGCAAATCGGCGCTCCCTGTGCGGCGATTGCGCTGTTTGCGCAGCCTGTCATGCTAGCCAAATACGTGGTGGCCAATGGGCAAATTCTAAACCTTCCACGTAAAATAACAACTTGCACACTGCAGAAACATCACACCACTTTATAAACCATCCGACAATAAAGTCACAAGCCTTACCATCAAAACCATATGCATGGTTCTTACATTACTGGCATGGGGACGTTACAAAACAACTTTATATACAGCATGTCACTTACTGGTTGTTGGTATGCGCTCGCATGTGAAAGCCCAAAACAGTCAATGGACGATACTCCCATATACAAAGCAATTATCTTCTCTAGAAAAACTGCATTCAAGTATTTAAAAAATTACAACAATACATGCCCAGTAATATTGTTGTAATGTTTTAAATACTTGAACGCAGTTTTTAAGTACACACTTAAGTTGTTCTATGAATAAGGTGATGTTTGTATTTTGTGCAGGATGAGGCACAAAATGTCACACAAAAAGGTAGTGTAAAAACAAATCTGAGTATGCAAAGTGAATTGAGTTAATTGGTCTGTGCGTGTTCAGTTGGTGCAGTTTTTATTACAAATGGACCAAGGCATGTTCATAATTTGACATTAAAAAAGTGCATCAATTTCATTTGTGTATGGTCTTTTTAACTGTTCATTAAGTTAAAGGGGAGGATTCACTAAAGCATTAAGCACCTGCAAGCAAATACCAAAACATGCACTTAGTGAAGATATTTTCCATACAGCATTTCTAGGGAACAGTTTTGGTTTAACAGGTTAATGCTGAGCCTGATTAATTTTGTGTTGTAAAAAATTACAACAATACATGCCCAGTAATATTTTTGTAATGTTTTAAATACTTGAACACAGTTTTTCTAGAGAAGATAATTGCTTTGTATATGGGAGTATCGTCCATTGACTCTTTTGGGCTTTCACATGTGCGCACATACCAACAACCGGTAAGTGACATGTTGTTTATAAAGTTGTTTTGTAACGTCCCCATGCCAGTAATGTGAGAACCATGCATATGGTTTTGATGGTAAGGCTTGTGACTTTATTGTCGGATGGTTTATAAAGTGGTGTGACGTTTCTGCAGTGTGCAAGTTGTTGTTTTACGTGGAAGGTTTAGAATTTGCCCATTGGCCACCACGTATTTGGCTAGCATGACAGGCTGCGCAAACAGCGCAATCGCCGCACAGGGAGCGCCGATTTGCACCAGTTTGTGTCCTACTGTCAGTATTTGACAACCTCTAGCAATGGGATTGCGCTTCAAATGCACCGGAGTTCCCCTTTAAATGACAGTAGTTTCACATCCAAAGTAATAAGATGGAGCTAAAACATTGAACAATGTGTCCCAACTTTATTAGCTCATTGTCTATTGTATTTTTGTATTCCAGGGCAACATGTAGGCTAATGTGTGAAAGTACTGCCTACTTTTTACCATTTATATCATGTTTTTCCTTTGCTTCACAGATCGACATAGATGTCATCCTGCTTATGGACGATTCAGCTTTAGCCAACTACGTTACCTCCTATGCAGACAGAATTGCACTTTTCAATTTTTGCAGAAATCAAAAGCCTGTCTCAAAGCGAAAACTAGGTCTTCTTGAAAAGCTCAGGGAGAAAATTAAGTTAAGAAAGGAAACCAAACAAAGTGAAGAGGAGCCTCAAACCTCTATACCTGATTCCAGACGAAAGCAAATTAGACGGAATATTGAGATAGGTTGGATACTTCAAGACACATAGTGAAGCTAAACAGGTCAGAGCCAAACAAGGAGGGGGAACTAGAAAGGTTGTTATGGACATCAGTAGTAGATTTAATGACATCCTGAAAGAGGGGAAGAGTCTTTTTTCCCCAAATGGTGTTTCACGTAAAGGCCATGAATCAGACTTTACATTCGAAGTATGGGACTTTAAACAAAAGTCGTTTACTGATGATATCTCAATTGGCACAATATATGACACTGTCAAACTACCCAAGCTGCGTTTCTACATTGCTACTCAGCCAAAACCACAGTCAGTTGAGGATGCCTTTACCACTGAGTCTGAACACAAAGATGATGATTTTAGCTTTGAGGGCCAGGATGAAGTTATTGAAGTGTCTGACAGCCAGTCCCCATCTCAGGTGTCCAGTTACTCAGATCAAGACCAGGTCAGTCTGCATCACCCAGTTGCCACGGATCGTGCAATTGCTACAGTGGTCTCAGAGATCCATTTTCTTTTACCAGAGACATTACAGGAGGATGCAGTTGTTTTTCAAGACTCTGACCCAGAAATTACATTTGGCCCACACACAGAGGCTGAATTTGATCAAGATGACACACTGATTTATCAGCCTGAAACACCTGACCATGCACCTCAAACAAAAATAATATATATACACCATGCAAAGTGCTTCAATGACATGATTGAAGCATTTTCTGACCCAGAGACTCTGACCAGAACACTGGCAGTGAGGCGATTACTCCCAGATAATTCTGAGGAAGCTGGTAGTGGGACAGGGGTTCTTAGAGATGTCTACAGTGCTTTTTGGCAAGACTTCTATGACCGTTGCACACTTGGGACAACATTGAAAGTACCCTTCATCAGACACGATTTCACAGCTGACACCTGGAAAGCTATCAGCCGAATTTTCTTGAGAGGATACCAAGATTGCCACTACCTTCCGATCAAGCTTGCACCCCCTTTTGTTGAGGAGATGTTATTTGGAGCAGTGTACAGTGACCTGACAGAAAGCTTTCTTCAATTTGTAAGCTGCCAAGACGGAGAGATCCTCAGGCAAGCTTTACAAGATTTCTCCTCTGTTGAACCTGATGACCTTTTGGAGGTTCTTGACAATTAGGCTACGAATATAGAAGAAGACCCTCAGCAGACGCCCTTCCAGCAATTCTGATGGAAATTTCCCACAAAGAGCTGGTACAAAAGCCAATGTTTGTTATTGATTGTTGGAGGGAAATCACAAAACTATTATGAGGAGCTGACAAAGATGTATGCTGACCAAAAATCAACATCTAGGAAGGTGTTGAGGCTGTTGAAGTTCCCAGCAGATATGACAGCAAAGCAAAAAGAGGTGGAACATCATCTCAGAAGGTATGTTAGGGAACTGGATGAAGAAAAATTTAGGAAGTTTCTGAGATTCTGCACAGGATCCAATTTGATTGTGTCAGACAGTGTCATTGTTGAGTTTACAGTAATGTCTGATTTCACAAGACGGCCGAATTGGACGGACGTGTGGAATGTTCCTACAGCTACCTGACTGCTACGAAAATGTTCCAGATTTTCGTGCTGAATTCAATGAAGTCCTTGAGAGCAATGTCTTGTTGATGGAGATTGTGTAGCCGTATTGTGTGCATTCATACACTAACTAATACGTTTACATTTGCGGCAAAATATATTTTAGTTTTGTGCCTTAAAAATGCCTTTTGTGGTTGCACACATGCCCTCTGCAGTCATGCCATAACTATTTAACTACAGAGGGGACCTTTAACTGGTTGTGCAAATGTTTTGTTAAGTTTTGTGATTTGCAGATTTTTTCTTTTTGCGATTTCATAGCTGTTTCTTTTTTTCCTTTTATAAAACCACTACAGGCATAGTATACGTAAAGCATGTTGCAGGTTAGCTTTGTTTGACTACACTTAAGTTGTTCTATGAATAAGGTGATGTTTGTATTTTGGACAGGATGAGGCACAAAATGTCACACAAAAAGGTAGTGTAAAAACAAATCTGAGTATACAAAGTGAATTGAGTTAATTCACTTTGAGTTAAAAATATTTCTCTGCTCTTATTGCTTCAAATTCCCACAAACCTCGTGTGTTGTTTAAAGTGTTAAATTCTGCTCTGAATGCACCACAGAGTGTGGGAATTGAGCCCTCCCCTTCTGTGTGTGAAAACTTCTTGCATTTCTTCACTGCTAAGGTCACTTCCACCAGAGCACTCATTTCACCTCCTGCTTATGACCCGTCAGTGTATGTTCCCTGTACTGCTGTGTTTGACTCCTTTGAGCCTGTATCCCTGGTTCTTGTGCAGGAGACTGTGGAGCATTTAAAACCATCAGGCTCTCCCAATGATCCTGTCCCCCCTCGACTTTTTAGGGAGGTTTTCCCCACTGTTGGGCCTTATCTACACAGCATCATCAATAGCAGTCTGTCCTCAGGAGTGGTTCCTGTACTTTTTAAACATGCAGTGGTACAGCCACTTATTAAAAAAACCTGGTCTGGATCCTGCTGTCATGGCCAATTTTAGGCCCATTTCCAAATTGTCCTTCCTTTCTAAAGTTTTAGGAAAGATTGTTTACTGTCAGCTCATGGACTTTCTAAATGAACACAATGTGCTTGAAATTTTCCAATCTGGTTTTAAAACATTGCACAGCACTGAATCAGCGCTTTTAAGAGTTTTTAAAGATATCTTTTTAGCCACTGACTCTGGTCACTGTGTTATTCTTGTACTGCTGGATTTAACTGCAGCATTTGACACAGTAGATCACGACATTCTGATCTCTCGTCTGGAGCACTGGGTGGGCATCAGGGGCCCGGCGCTGGCATGGCTCAGGTCTTACCTGTCTCATCGGACGTTCTGTGTCAGCCTTGGTGACTCTGTGTCCTCTACTGCTCCTCTCTCTTACGGGGTCCCTCAGGGTTCAGTGCTCGGCCCTCTTTTGTTTTCATTATATCTTCTCCCGCTGGGTTCCATTCTCAGGAAACATGGTATTTCATTCCACTGTTACGCTGATGACACTCAGATTTATGTCCCCCTTAAAAAAGCTGACTCCTTCTCCCTTAAGCCACTGGTAAATTGTTTAGATGAAGTCAAGGCTTGGATGGCTCTAAACTTTTTAAATTTTAATGAAAAGAAAACCGAATTGATGTTCTTTGGTGGCACCTCTGAGTCCCCCTCAATCGATCTCAGTGATCTGGGGGTAAAAGTGGACGCGTACCTCAAGTTTGACAGCCAGATTAAAGCTGTGGTTAAAACGAGACAGTTGGCAAAAATAAAACCCTTTCTTCCAAGACAGCACTTAGAAACAGTAATCCACGCCTTTGTAACCACTAGGCTTGATTATTGCAATGCACTTTTTATGGGGGTTAGTGGGTCCTCCATCGCACGCCTTCAACTGGTACAAAACGCAGCTGCACGACTTTTAACTGGCACTAGGCAATTTGAGCACATTACGCCGATTTTAGCATCTCTCCATTGGCTTCCTGTCCATTTTAGAATTAATTTTAAAATTCTTTTGTTTGCTTTTAAAGCCATGAATGGCCTTGCACCAGTGTACCTCTCTGAGCTTCTGCAGCCCTACGCACCCAGTCGATCCCTCAGGTCAGCTGAACAGCTGCTCCTGAGGGTTCCTAAAACAAGGCGGAAGCTCAGGGGGGACCGAGCATTTTCTGTTGCTGCCCTTAGGCTCTGGAATGAGCTGCCGCTGCACATTAGGCAGGCCCCTTCCTTGTCCTGTTTTAAAAGTCATCTTAAAACACACCTCTTTTCTTTGGCTTTTACCACCGTCTAGGTTATTTATTTTATGTGCACAGTTTTGTTTTATGATGTTTTTATTGTGTTTATTTTAATGTACAGCACTTTGGTAACCTTTGCGTTTATTTAAAATGTGCTTTATAAATAAAATTGATTGATTGATTGATTGATAATTGGTCTGTGCGTGTTCAGTTGGTGCAGTTTTTATTACAAATGGACCAAGGCATGTTCATAATTTGACATTAAAAAAGTGCATCAATTTCATTTGTGTATGGTCTTTTTAATTGTTCATTAAGTTAAAGGGGAGGATTCACTAAAGCATTAAGCACCTGCAAGCCAATACCAAAAGATATTTTCTATACAGCATTTCTTGGGAACAGTTTTGGTTTAACAGGTTAATGCTGAGCCTGATTAATTTGGTGAGAAATTAAGTGCATATTGTGTCATCCACAATACAACCTTTAACTGTACAACATGTTTAGTTGTTTTAGACACTAATTCTTCAGGTCTCTCTGAATTCATGTTTTCAAAAATATTCAAAAAAAGGATTAAAATCCTTGTCTGTAACAGAGAAATCCACTGGCGGTGAAATGACAGATACTAATCGTTAAACCATTAACCTTAAATAACCCATCAATGAATACTAACAGGCAAATGCAACACAGAAAACGTTATAAGTACATTCACCTCTAATAGGCATTTAATGTCAGAATATCAACCATAGACTGTTAAACAAAATTACAGTACTATTTCAATGGCATATCAATTTACGCATGAGCAGAAATACCCGACAGTATGCATAAACATATTATAACAGTCATAACTATAGCCCTCTACAAGTGTGCGTTTAGTGTGGTGAATGTGTGTGAATAAGCGCAGAGAGCAGTTCAGAATGTTGACGTTGACTGGAGCGCTACTCTGAGGAGTGTATGTAGTGTATGTGTGTGCGTTAAGATAGCCAGAGAAGTGTGGATGCACATAAGATGCCATTCAAACCAAATGCATGGGTGCATCTCACATGCTGCATGTCGGGGCTACATGCATACATAGACCAATGATCCTCCTTTTAGTCCACCCTCATATATTTAACAGTATTTCAGTTCTCAATAAGGTGTACAGTTCAGCAGCAGAATATGCATCTCTTGGAGCATCCCATCCTTTCCCATCCCATCCTGCATCAGAAGACAGCAGAGATCAAATACTGTGTCATCACATGGGTATTGGCTTTTGGGGGTGCACCCCTCCTTACAAAGGGCCAACTCCTCCATGTCAATTGTCTTGATATTGTCCTCAGCACCATACATCTCTGGAAGTGTATACATCAAAATAGGGCGACCTCCAATCACACCATGGCCTGCCCTAGCTCTTATCTTGTGCGAATTCCAGGTTGTCACGACTTCATCAAGTTCATCCTGCATAAAAATAAAATACCAGATATAAGCTGGGGTTTTATTCATTATGGCTATATACACAAGGATATGTGAGATATATGTATCTTTACTAATTTTATACTGTGTGTAATATTGAAAATGGTCAGTCAGTTGTGTCACTCTGCACGTGTGTAATTGTGTTATGGAATGTTATCTCCTCCTATTCCATGGCTTTGGACAAAAGCGTCTGCTAAATGACTAACTGCAAATGTATTCGATTATCCTTTCTCTTCCATGTGCTCTAATCAAAGCTATTTTGGTTTATATGGTTGGCATGTTTAAGGAAGGAGAAGAGGATAGGATATGTGTAGATGAGTTTGCAGGCCAACCTGAACAAGGTTTAGGAAGCAGAATTGGATTAGACTTCTATCCAAGAAATCACTGGAGAAATGCCCGTCATCTTGGAGGGTTTGGAAAAGGTTGATCCAAAATTGTGCAATTTGTTTTCTCAAGATTCCCCACCAAGATTCAATCCGCTGGTTTGCGGTGCTGCGTCCATAGATGAAACTTCGGTCTCTTGCAAAAGTATCTGAGTGATTCCTGCGCAAAAACACAAGCATGTTTTCGACGTGCCCATTTTCCGTGCCTCTGTCAGCGCGCAGTCGCTCCGGGCATCCTCCCAAGCGCGCAATGGATGTGATGAAGTAGTCTGCTATTACTTTTGGGTCGTTGTTTGTTCTGTACGCTTCCATCCACACATCATAGCGACTAAAACCATCAATACAGCCATTGTTGGCAATACTGTATGGCTTCAGCTTATCGTACGAATCCATATGCCATAGCGCGTTGGGACCTTTGTTGCGGTAATGCCTGCGTCTCAGACGTCGCGCCCGCCTGAGCTCCACACCTACAGGATCCATCAACTTTATCAATTGTCTTATTGTATCTTGTGATACAATATATACTCTCTGTATTGCATGCAGGTGTAGCCATCGATATCCTTGCATCTGTCCATTACCAGCTATTTCAGTTTGCACGAATGCGGCCACCTCGTCCAAGTTTGTGTGGTTTCTCCTTCTGAACAGACGTAGTTTTCGGCACAATCTCTTCAAAGTCCGTATACTTATAACTATTCTATGCTTATGCGCTAAAAGACAAATGATTTCCTTATTATTAAACCCAATTTTGAAGTACAATGTCACCAATTCATCAAGACCAGGCATTTTGTATAGGCAGCATGTGCGCTAACGCTTTCTTCTCAAGAGTTTGACTTCAATCTTGAAATGTCAAGTTTTTCTCGACATTTCCACTTTATTCTCGACATTTCGACTTTAATCTCGAAATGTCGACTTTATTCTCAACAGGCAAAATATAAATATTTTTTCTTATGCCTGGCCCTAATACTCTACTCTACTATTCTGTAGTAACCACTGAGTTGATGATTTTGAAAACGGACGTTTATGGTGCTTTTACGGACCTTTTTGTACATGCACATGACTTGCCGTTCTGAAGCAGGTTGAGAAGAATCAAAATTAGGCAAATACCGGAGACAGCAGTAAACATCAAAAAAGCGGTGAGGGGGTTCTAAAACAATGCAGACGACTCATAAAAGAGGCTTAATGTTGAAAATACCGCAGTTCCCCTTTAAGTAGAGTTTTGAAGGTGGAAAATAGTTTCTGGGTGTCAGTAGTACTGTGAATCTTGTCAATGTAGAAAGGCTTTTTTTTTATCAGTGACACTGGCTGAGAATGATATGCATAAACAAAGCTTCAGATTCACTATGAGCTGTACAAAGAAAGCCTGCGTAGTTATAACAATGAGCTGTGCAAGGCCAGACAGCTGCATTTATCTGAAATGATTAATAAGAATGTCAACAATTCTCGAATTCTGTTTGCTATGGTTGAAAAACTCACAAATCCTCCTAAACAGTCAAACCCAGACCTCCTCTCCAGTAAGAAATGCAACGAATTTGCCAACTTTTTTAGCCAAAAAATCAAAACAATTAGACAAAACATTCACGCAACACAGACAAACAAGAAAACTAATCTGTGTCTAAAACCTAGAAATAACTCTGACGTTATGTCACAATTTAATATTGTTAATTTAAAAATCCTAGAGGAAACAGTTCGGCAGCTGAAATCAACAACTTGTTCTCTGGACATAATACCATCCGACTTTTTAAAAACTGTTTTTACCTAAGTAGAAAGTGATCTCCTACGAATAGTTAACAGCTCACTGGCATCAGGCATTTTTCCCAAGTCACTAAAGACAGCTGCCATTAAGCCACTCCTAAAGAAGAGAACTTTAGACGCCTCTATGATGAACAACTACAGACCTGTCTCTAATCTCTCTTTTATATCTAAGATTATTGAGAAAGTTGTATTTAACCAGCTCAACGACTTTCTGAATGAAAGTGGAAGTCTTGATAACTTTCAATCAGGCTTCAGACGTCATCACAGCACTGAAACAGCTCTGGTAAAAGTGTTAAACGACATTAGGTTGAATACTGATTCTGGTAATGTTTCAGTCCTGGTCCTGTTGGACCTCAGCGCTGCGTTTGATACTGTAGATCACAGAATCCTGTTGCACAGGCTGGAAAACTGGGTTGGACTTTCTGGAGCGGTCCTAAACTGGTTCAGGTCCTGCTTAGAAGGCCGGAGCTATTTTGTTACAATCGGCAGCTATGAATCTGAGCGAGTGGCCATGACTTGTGGAGTCCCCCAGAGGTCAATTCTTGGACCTCTTCTGTTTAACTTGTATATGCTCCCTTTGGGTCAGATATTGCAGAACTTTAACATCAATTATCACAGTTATGCAGACGATACACAACTTTATGTGTCTCTGTCACCGGACGACTGCAGCCCAGCAGACGTACTGTGTCAGTGTCTGGAGGAAGTAAACACCTGGATGAGAGAGAATTTTCTACAATTAAATGAAGACAAAACTGAGATCATTCTGTTTGGTAGCAAAGAGAAGAGGGTCAGCGTTGGTACTCGGGACCTTACAATCACTGAGCAAGTTCGTAACCTCGGAGTGTTGATAGACTCAGATCTGACTTTCAGCAGCCACATCAAAGCTGTCACCAAGGCAGCTTTTTACCATCTCAGAAACATCAACAGAATTAAATGTTTCCTCTCCCAAAAAGACCAGGGCCCTCAATTATCAAGCGTTCTTAGGAACAGATCTGTGCGTAAAGCGTGCGTGCGATCATTCCTGAGCAAAGTGTGGGATTTATGAACATGTACTTGAACTTAGAAATGTGCCTAAATCTACGCACAGTTTTGACCATGCTTACGCACATTGCCTAGTAGTAGAATTACGAAACTGCAAATGGTGTTGATCGGTGCACAGGGGAATATTACAATGTTCATTCAATTGTTGCATTACAGTATGTCTGACGGCATTTTGGTCCGTGTAGCCTATGCAATTCCAAAGCATGGTGCATTAGACCTACCTGGCGTTCATTGCATTTCATTCAGAGTGTAACAATAATTGTTTCACCAGAAGACCTGACAATAATCAGCCTAGTTTAATTGATATGGGTATAAAAGGCACACGTAGGACATGCCATTCAGAACGCAACATGGCCCATCTTGCATTGCTTGAGGATCTGGAAAACCGTGCGCTACGGAGGGAGCGCGTGTTTAGGGAGCGTGCAGATTTATTGGCAGAAAGTAGTGAGTGGCTTCTAAGCAGGTTCAGATTTCCAAAACATATATTGATCGACCTCTGCCGTGAATTGGGGCCATCGATGCGGCATTTCTCAGCCATCCATGAGCCGAATTCTGCCCACAGTGTTGGATGCGATTATTTCTTTGGCCCCGACTTACATTTGATTCCCTTATGGGGGTCCACGCCAGGCAGACATTAAGCGAGGGTTTTATGGTATCGCGCAGTTCCCCAACGTCATAGGAGCAATAGACTGCACTCACGTCGCACTAAAAGCACCATCACAGCACGAATACAACCTCGTGAATAGGAAGGGGAAGCACTCCATTAATGTACAGCTTATATGCGACAGTGATATGCTGCTTCTCAATGTCGTTGCCCGATGGCCAGGGGGGACGCACGATTCCTTTATTTTGCAGAACAGCTCCGTGGGCCTTCGTTTACAAGAAGGAGCTGTTGAAGATGGATGGCTTATTGGTGAGTGTTGCGCAGCATGTTTGCAACATTGGTTATATTCAGTGTTCGAACTACGGGGGGACTCGGGGGATCCGAGACCCCCTGAAACTGACACGAGACCCCCCGAAAACATGATTTGGGAAATGTTGGGGGGTCTCTAAAATATTGGCAAAATGTAATTTCCCCTAATGAGTTATGATTGCAGACGCGATGCGTGTGTGGAGGTGTAGAGCCTGTGTGCGTAATTGGCATAAAGCTGTGCTGTCCGCCACGTATGATTCTGTATTGCTTCTCATGTGTTTTCGAGATCCGCGCTCTGAGTCAAGCGCCAGCAAGCAAGCAAGTTCCGGTGGCTTTTAAAGGGAATGTTGGTGCCATATATGGTTACTTGGGGGCGTTCCATGATGCAAATTAGTCTGCTCGTGCCCGCGCAAGGTGAACTGGCAGGTGTGGTATTTATCATTGCAGATTGGCTACCCGTGTGCGTACGACCTGTCTAAGAACGTTTGATGAATGCCGATTTTTTTTGTACTTGGGCACATTCTAAATTTCACTCATATGACAGGATTTACAAGGGATTCTACGCACTAATGATGAATGAGGGCCCAGGAGAAACTCATCCATGCATTCATCTCCAGTAGACTCGATTACTGTAATGCTCTTTTAACTGGACTTCCCAAAAAGAGCATTAAACATCTGCAGCTCATCCAGAACGCTGCTGCTAGAGTTTTAACCCGGACTAAGAGATCTGAACACATCACACCAGTTTTAAAATCTTTACACTGGCTTCCAGTCAGTCACAGAATAGATTTTAAAA
The DNA here is from genome assembly GCF_027942865.1 of Odontesthes bonariensis. Lineage (NCBI taxonomy): Eukaryota > Metazoa > Chordata > Actinopteri > Atheriniformes > Atherinopsidae > Odontesthes > Odontesthes bonariensis. The sequence continues at coordinate 30,521,169 of NC_134517.1, read as the reverse complement.
GCCAGCTGATGGTTTACAAATCCCAGAACGGTTTAGGCCCAAAATACATCTTTGATATGTTCAGAGAATATAAACCCAGCAGAGCTCTTAGATCCAAGGACTCAGGTCAGCTGGTCCAGTCCAGAGTCCAGACTAAACATGGAGAAGCAGCATTTAGCTGTTATGCTGCTAACAAGTGGAACAAACTGCCAGTGGAGATTAAACTTTCACCAAATGGAGACATTTTTAAATCCAGGTTAAAGACATTTCTGTTCTCATGTGTCTATGCATGAAATATCTTTTAACTTATCTAGACTGTTGCCTGTTTTTAAATTCATTTAAATGATTTTATTTGTTTCTCTTTATATACTTTTATGTATTTTTAATGCTTCTGGCACTCCCTGCTGCAATGCTTTTATTTTATGTAAAGCACTTTGAACTGTTTGTACATGAAATGTGCTATATAAATAAATTTGATTTGATTTGATTTGATAAAATACATAATAAAATACATAATATGGGTTCAAAGTTTGTCCTATGTGGGATGCATATTGGCTAAAATCTTAATAACATCTAATACAAGTTCACTACATTCTAAAATTTTGTTATTGATGAATTTTTGGACAAAAGCTTTAGCAAAAAAATTTAAATTGTATCCACATTGAAGCATCTTTTCTGATTGTCGCATAAATTATCAACACCTGGTGGCTTGTTTAAGGTTGCAGTATATCCTCTGTTAGTTCTAAATGTTGGGGTACTTTTCTTAATCTTGCTGTCTGCTGCCCAGTTCTTTTTGCCTTATAAAATGTAAGTTTTACAAATGTGTTTGAAGTATATTAGAAGCACTTTTCCACAGTTATTTTCTCAAGCAACCCATGAAGAACAAGCTTCACAATTTGCCACGTGTGAATATGTTTGTTGACGATGTTTGCTGTACCCAATAAAGAAATAAAGCCATGTTGTTACTATGTCGGAGTTTTCATTACATGACATATAAGAAAATGTTTAGAGAATGACAATCGCGGGGTATAGTGCTGCACTATGCTAGAACACACCTCCTCCACTTAAAATCCTCCTAAGAGTACACGGGATGAGGGCTACATTTGCTCTGATGTTTACTCCTCAAACTCAACCAGCTGACCTCATACATACAGTACATTCTGGTGTTGCCCTTGCCCCATGTTTTTTGAGGGGTGTTTTTTTTTTATGTTTATCCCCCTAAACCCAATGTGTACTCAAAGGCAGGGCCCATGCTGTCATAGCCTTTATCTCTCTGCTCCCTAGACGGCTGATACTGTTCCTCTGGAAGAACCAAACATTTAACACCCACATTTAATAGATGGATTAGAGACACCATGTCATTTCTGAAACTGGAGAAAATTAGATATCCATGCAGAACATTGAGAAGAAACTGATTAGATGCATAGATGGCAGTGGGGCTTCTTACATTTTTGAGCAGCGTCTTCAAACAGACTGTGAAGTCCACTGATTATGTTTATGCATTTAGCAGACGCTTTTATCAAAAGCGACTTACAAATGAGAATGTAACATTACAGCTAACATCAAAGCTAACAATAAGCTACGTAGAAAGAAACCACTAATGATCTGACAGGGGTGACAGTGTAGAGATAGAGTGCAAACATAGAGGGAAGTACAGGGCAAGTGCTGGGATAGGAGATGCTCTCTGAAGAGTTGGGTCTTCAAGAGTTTCTTGAAGATATTCAGGGACGCCCCTTTTCTTGTAGCACTCGTTAGGTCACCATCGTGTAGCAGCGGTTGGTGGCGTAGTGGGTTAAGCAGCCGCCCCATGTACAGAGGTTTCAGTCCTCGATGTAGCGGGCCCTGGTTCGAGTCCTGCACCAAGCGGCCCTTTGCTGCATGTCTTCCCCCTCTCTCTGCCCCCTGCTTCCTGTCTCTCTCCAACCGTCCTATCATTAAAGGCATAAAAAGCCCAAAAAAATACTTTAAAAAAAAAGGGTCACCATCGTGGAAAGACACATGAAAAGAGTCTGGATTGTCTTAAGCGGGGTGTAGGCACTGCTAGACGACAATCCTGTGACGACCGAAGGGCCTTTGCGAGAGTTTATATATTATAAATAAAAAACGACCAGTGCTCATCCTCGACCACTCTACTTTTTCACAGGTTCTGCCACCCTTGGAGGAGACCACATGTAGAAATATTATGTGCTGCACACAATTATTTGATTTATTATGGTATTGTGTAAGACAAAATGTTAGGATAACATTGTGAGGTCGTTTAGACAATTTTTACAAGATAATCAACCTTATTTTTACAAAGTCGTTCATACGCTTATTACCGTTTAATACTCTTGATGCATTTAAACAACTTTCTTGTCCTTTCTGTTTAACATGGATGAACTGGTGCACATGTTTTAATGTGTTATTGATGTAAGGCTCAACTCAAAGAAAGTCAAAGAAGTCAGAATGTGGTAACAAAGTTAACACAAAGTTGATTCTAAATTGCTGCAAAGTGTTGTGTATTTTCCACCTCATATGATGCAATTTGTTTACATACCACCAATGAATTAATCTGAATGCCATGAACTGAGGTAATGATACTGTAATGAGTGTCATTGGTGTACTCTACTGTGGCCTCTCATGTGTTCCACCTGCACTGTGGTAAACAACAGGCCAGGCCTCAGAGGAGCGGCCTGACTACAGCCAGTCTGAAAACAGATAATTATGACCCAGTGGCCATAGTAAGCAGGTCTCATGGGACGTTTTCACATTTACCTCTGTGATTTGTGTCAGACTGATCCAAGATGATGCAATATAACAAACACAAAAAGAAAACTTTTACTAACTGTTAACTGTCACAGTAACAGAGTTAAAAACTGTGCTTTTGGTTTTTATTTTGACCACATGGCTCATAAAAGACTGCAAAAGTAAAGATTTTGTTTAAAAAGAAACAGAAAATCAGACTAATATGAGTTAATGTAACTGATTGTAGTCTTAAAATCAAGAAATTTAGAAGGTTATTTTAAATTGCATAGTTCAACAGTATATATATGAATTTGAGGAGAACATAGGACGGGTCTGTTTCTGTGAAAAATGTGCAATAACTAACAAAAAACTATGACTTTTTGTATTGTTTTAAAATTTTCATTCTTTTGTACAGCAGATTGTGTGTGTTTAGCTGTGGGGCCAGGACTCTTTGATGCACAACACTGTTACAGAATCAGTTTTAATGATGTTTTCCTAACCTTAACCATCATATTCCAAATACCTGATCTCAACCAATCCTTGTTCCAGTTGTCGATAGCGCTATATAGCAGTATTTCCCACTTAGGGAGGATAATTCAGAGGAGCGCATATTAAAAGTGAGAAATGAGCGTGACCTTGTTCTTTTGTTTGATGAGGACTTAGGTCAACATTTCTAATGGTAAACTGTGAGCAGATACAGTTCAGTTATAATCTATGTTAATTTAACTTGTGTGAGTTTTCACAATTCTGTCTATGGATAACCTTATTGTTCAGTAATACAGGCTGTTGACAGTCTGGCATACAAGGACATCACCCTCTGCTGGCTTGTATATGTGAGCGTGAGAGGCCAGCTCAGTCACACCAGGAAATATATAATAATGATAATAAATAATCCATATGTCCAAAAATGTATGGTGTCACAAGCCATGGTTGTAAATTGTGAGATGATAATGCTGAGGGTGTTATTTTCTGTCCAGCAGCATTCACCTGACGTGATGGAAACTGTGACCTATAAATATATATAAAAAAATGAGTGCAAGGGAAGTAGTGAAGTGCAATGACTGTGGAGAACATACACGAGTCACAGACTACTGAAGCCTTTGTGGTCTAATGAACACGAGTAAAATGTGAAAAGTAAATATAGTCACTTAGGAACATGCAGTTAGAAGGAGCCTGTTAACCTGCTGTCAAATCTGAACCTAATGGTTCATGGTAAAAGTGTCAAAGATGTGAAAAAGGGAAGGTATAACATGTTTGAACTTTTGGGTTTACAAACCAAAACAGAGTGTTGTAGACGCCTCAGGCAGGCTTACTTCCTCCTTTCTTTTGATATGATAATGTAGTATTCTCTAACTTATTCAGAACATAGTCTGAACACTTTTGTTGCTCAACGAGCAGAACCAGCATGGTTCAACCATTTAATCACTTCTGCATTGCTGGAAAACATGTGCATAAACATAAAAGGGATTCACTCACTGATTAAAATTTAAAAAAAGATTATCGTGTCTTGAGATATTAAAGTTTTATAAAGCTTAAACAAGTTCTCTGAATATACACAAACAGGTGACAAATCAAATCAAATTTATTTGTTTAGCACATTTCATGTACAAACAGTTCAAAGTGCTTTACATAAAATAAAAGCATTGCAGCAGGGAGTGTAAGAAGCATTAAAAATACATAAAAGAATATAAAGAGAAACAAATAAAAAAATTAAATGAATTTAAAAACAAGCAACCGTCCAGATAAATTAAAAGATATCGTGCAGATTTCATGCATAGACACATGAGAAAAGAAATGTTTTTAACCTGGATTTAAAAATGTCTCAGCTAATCATAGCTTAATAAATGAGTAAATAAATGAGTATCTATGAGTATTTTCAGTGTAATGGAAGTTAGTGGATGCACCACAGTGTCACCTTCTCAGCTCAAGACTGAAACAAAACATTCACTTAGGTTCTCTTTTTCTTTTGAGTCTGATAAAAGTAATATCCATTTATATAGAACTTTTGTAAACACATTATCAACAGATGGAAAAACTCATAAATTCAAGCAAGACAACTTGAATACAGTAAAAGTAAATAAACCAAAAATATGGTTTAAGCATACTGCATTAAAAGAATTGAACAGCACGGTATGAAACTGCTTAGTGCCAGGAGATTATTCAGAATGTTAAAACCCATATTAAAGGCCAAAGACATACGTTGGTTGATTTTTGTTTTACTTTGTTTTGACAATGTTACAGCAGCAAGAACGGTGAGATAGAAGAAAGTGGCCCAAACATAATGTAAATTGTGCTGTATTCGTTGCAGAGAAATAAAAAGATACCATATTTGTATGGAACGAACCACTTTAGCAATAATCCCGTTAATTAATGTCAGCGATTTTTACTCATCTGAGATTGTAGAACCAGGTGGGGACCTGATGATGTTTATTTTATTTTATCCTTATAGGTGTGACGGGGCATTTAGAGACATTTGTGGACTAGTATTTTCTGTTTATTCATATGTGTTCATATGTAGGATGTAGTCTGCAGAACAGAGACGGAATAAAAACAAAAAAGTAAAACAACGATTAAACTTGAGTTTAGTTCAGGACTCTTTGCCTCGTCTCCAGAACCCTCACAGGGAACTTGTAATTTGTTCACGTTAACATATCGTGATGTTTGCTCTTTGCTGTCGTTATTATTGCCACATCAGCTTCAACGGGACTATGACCCAAAACGACACCTTTTAGGTACCTCGGAGTTGAGATTCCAGAAGTAAAGGAGATATCAGTGGGTCAGAGTTCCCAGATAACAGATATTTAAATTATATGAGTAAGCTGGACTTTTTCCATAGTTCAACTATTTTCATAGAATAAGGTTATTATGATACTGTAAATTGGGATGATCCTTTAAATTAGCAATTTTTAAAACAAATGAAGAGTTTCACCAACGAAGGTCTTTGAAAACTTTCTCAGCCTCAGATATAAGTTCGACAGTAAACTATAAATAATATTTGCTCTTTTTCTTTTTAGAAGAAAGAATAAACACTTGAAAAACTTTTTCTTTTGTTGTTGTTAAAGTGAACTAGCTAAAGGACCTGTTAGTCAGAGCTAATTGCTCTCTAAAGACTGTGAGCTAATGATCTGTTGGCCAACTCTGTAACTGAGAAAGTTTCTTCACTTAACTTCGTGTCTCATTAAAGAGGCAATTAAAGTCAAAGTTTTCTATTTCCAAGAGCCAAAGGCAACCAGAGACTTTGTAATAACCCAGCATGCTGGATCAATGTGACACATATCACTGATCGCAGAGGTAAGTGTGAGAGCATCCCACGAGTCCAGCTCATTGTGGGCACTGGGTGATAATTACCTGTGTGGCCTTTCCTCTGAGGCCTGGCCTGTTGTTTACCACAGAACAGGTGGAGCACATGAGAGGCCACTAATAACACTCTTGACAGTATCCTTACATCAACTGTGAAAATTCCAATGTGTAATAATGATAGCCCAACATCACAGGTCAGCTCCAAGGGTTCATGTATGTGTCACCTAAATAAATTGCATCATACTATGTGAAAATTGCTTCAGTAGTTCCTGTGAGGCAGACACACACACACACACAAACAAATAGAACAACAACTTTTTATGACTTTAGTAGCAGCTTTCTGTCAACTTTCTGACCTTTTTGACTTTGCACACAATGAATAAGTAGTTGCAGCTGTAATACATCAGGAGAACAATAGATAACTTACTTTAACCAAAACTTGCAACACATAAATATACTCCGCCATTATGTCTGATATAACTTACAACCAGAAAGCTTTCTAAAATACAAGTTTCACTGCGGGATATTCTCACTTTTCCATCTTTATGAGTGCACACACAGCCATCAAATTCAGGATGTACTCGTATTTTTCATGGAATAGTTCAAATTGCTCAGTTCTAACATTTCATTTGTTTTCTTTGTTTTATTGAGAATAAAATAGCAGTTTGTGAGATTTGCATCCTGTTTTTATTTACATTTTGAATATCGTCCTAACTTTTTGGAATTTGGGTTTTACGCTGTACATTTACAGTTGACTTTCTTCCTATTTTGACCTTACTCTCACTGAGGTACTGCCATGTAAACAGCATTCGATCCCTTTAACCCAAATTAGGGTGTATTAAGAGTAGGTAATAATGACTTTGATATGTGGTGTATCCCATAAGGTCAACATTTATACAGCAGTGTGACATCCTACAGGAGCTTTTGTTTCATCTCGCAACACAAACCGCTGCTTTACAATCATGTTTTAGGCTCCAGTGCAGAAAAGGAGGAAAAATGCTCACTTTTGAGGAGAGGGAGAAATCTGACGAGTGTCCTGAGGTTTGAGCGGTTTGTAATAAAGTTTTTGTGAGGATGGAAACATCACAATAGCATTGCACTTAAAAAAATTAAAATATGCTCTTTAGTATCAACCCATCCATTTTCTCTATCAACTTCATCTATTTTAGGATCGCAGGGGGGGTTGAACCTATCCCAGCTGCCCGGACATGTTGCCAGTCCATCAAAAGGCTGTAATGTAATATGTAAATGGTAATATAAAGGATATCCAACTCAGGAAAATTGAATATTCAGACTATTATTTACAGTCATCTCCTCAGGGCCTCATCCTGCTGGCCTTTATACTGAGGGACAGCAACTAGATTGTCACCTATGTTCAATTAGTTTTTGTGCAGATTTGTTTACATTTAACTCTAGAAAGTTGATTCTACATTAATTTCGTGGAGTAGCGAAATTTCTCTGAGTTTCTAATGTCAAGGTGTGTATGTGCCTTCATGATTTGTGGCACTACAAATTATCTTTAGGCAAATTTTCAGTCTAATCAGCCCTTAGCAAGTGGGATATTGTTCACAAAGTATTTGATTTGAATTAGCTGACATGTAAAAAGTGGGTTTGATCATTTACCTGAAGGAAATATAACTAAATAGAGATTTGCCAATTCTACAGATACAATTCAGATTTATTCTGATCGAACCATTTGATTAAAGCACCAAATAAAACACATTTAATAAGTCACATCCAACAGTAGGGTTGCGGGGGGGTTGGAGCCCATCCCAGCTGTCATTGGGTGACAGGCAGGGTACACCCTGAAAAGGTCACCAGTCCATCACAGGGACACATGGAGACAAATGACTACACTCACTCCTAGGGACAATTTAGAGATGGCAATTAACCCAACATGCATGCTTTTTGAACAGTGGGAGGAAGCCGGAGTACCCGGATAGAACCCATGCATACATGGGGAGAACATGCAAACTCCACACAGAAAGTCCCCAGCTGGGAGTTGAACCTGGAACCCTCTTGCTTTGAGGTGACGGTGCTAACCACCACACCACTGTACAGCCCCAGTTAGTAAGTCGACTGTATTAAAAAAAGCTTAAGAGAAGCTACAGAATGCAAGACATTCAAAAATATTAGGAAAGTGAGACCGAAGACACTTGATAAACTGGAACGACCCTTTGAATGACAAAAACAAGAAAAGAAAAGGAAAGTTTATCAATGTTTCCTCCCGTAAACACAACAGTTTGACCATGGTCATCATCTGGGTTACAACTGGATTTGTGTTAGTGACTACAAACTGATATAATGTGATCGTTCTGTTGTCAAAAGAATAATGACAAATCGGTATATGTCACATTGTCTCCAATATACTCCTCAAACTCATCCATCTATTTTCTATACTCGCTGAATCCAACTCAGGGTTTGCAGGGGTGCTGGAGCCTATCTCAGCTGTCACTGAGCGAGAGGCTGCCAGTCCATCACAGGCCATGGAGAAACAAATGAGACAAACAATCATCTCCTCAAATTCAAATGATATAAAACACAAACATTGCATTGTTCTTATGTAATTTAAAATGGCCTGATAGATTTTTTTGGCTGTTAAGTGTACAAGATGAAGGCACATTTAACTTTGATTAATAGCATTACATTTGGACAAATAGTCCCTTAATGAGCCATGTTGTCATGTATCAATAAGAACAATGAACCCTGTTTTTATACTTTTATTATTGTTGTTAAAGTTAGTTGTCTTAAGACTGTTTGTGAGGGTTAACCGCTCTCTGAGGGCATCATGAGATATTGAATCGTTTGTCTCATTTAACTTTGCAGCTCAAGAGGCATCCAAAGTAAAAGTTTGTCTTTTTCTGTTTGTTTTGTTGCATCATGTTGGATCAGTGTGGCACACATCACTGACCACAGAGGTAAATGTGGGGAAATCCCAGGAGTCCATCTCACTGTGTTTTCAGCCTGGCTGTAGTCATGCCGCTCCTCTGAGGCCCGGCCTGTTGTTTACCACATCGCAGGTGGAGCACATGAGAGGCCACAGTAGAGGACACTAATGACACTCATTACAGACGATTTGTGAAACGCATTATTGTAGATCAAACTTTTTCCTCAAGGTACATAACAACACTTTGCTAAACTTTAGAAGCAACTTTGGGGCCACATTCTGACTTATTTGACATCTCATGATTTTAGCCTTGCATCATGAATGTGTATCATCAGTGTTTGACAAGACTTCTCAACAAAAAGGTTCATTATTAAGCTAAAACTGTTTCAACTACTCATCTTCAGTCATTCTCACATTTTGTCTAATACAATATTACCATAAACTAAATAATCATTTCTTTTGAGTAGGCAAGGCAAGGCAATTTTATTTTTAGAGCACAATTCATACACAGGGCAATTCAAAGTGCTTTACAGCTACATAAAATCACAAGAAGGCAATAAAACCATTAAAAAGGAATAAAAAAAATAAAAGAAAGAAATTAAAAAAGAAAGAAATTTAGAACCCATTAAAATAATCATTAATTAATTAAAAAGTGAAGAGTGCAGATAAAATACTTTCAGTTATCATATGCACAGCTAAATAGAACTGTTTTCAGCCTGGATTTAAACATTGTCAGAGTTGAGGCCTGTCTCACATCTTCTGGAAGACTGTTCCAGATTGTAGGGGCATAAAACTGAAACACAACCTTTAGTCCTGACTCTGGGCACCAGCAGGAGACCCCTCCCTGAGGTTCTCAGAGCCCGAGTTGGTTCATATGGCTCTAACATGTCAGAGATGTACTTTGGCGCTTGACCATGAAGAGACTTGTACACAAGCAGAGCTGTTTTAAAGTCTATTCTCTGAGCGACAGGAAGCCAGTGCAGAAACCTGAGCACTGGACTAATATGGTCGTATTTCCTGGTTCTAGTCAGGACTCGAGCAGCAGCGTTCTGGATGTACTGCAGCTGTCTTACAGCCCGTTTAGAGCCCAGTGAGCAGGCCGTTACAGTAGTCTAACCTGCTGGAGACAAACGCATGGATCAGTCTCTCCAAGTCTGGTTTAGACAATATGAATGAGTAAGCACCTACTCATTCATTCATATCTTATTTTCAGCTATTGACATTAAATGGTGTACAACACAATGTAGCTATATGCACTTCCCTCTAAGAGTGGCGGAACATGTGAGAAAGCACAGTGGTCTATGATGAGCACGAAGGGTCACAAGCAGCCTTCAGCCTGAGTGCTGACAGTGGACAGGTATTGGGGTTAGGTGTAATGCCCTCTGGATGATGTGCTAAGGAAATGCAAGGTGCAAAAGAAAGAACTTTCTTTCGCAGTGGGCCCAAACAGCGATTATGCTGGGTAGGAAATTATTTATATTGGAATGAAAATCTTCTTCAGCTCCATCCCTTAATCACTGGCATCCTTCTCTCGGCCAACTAGCTTCTTTAGAAAGGTTATCATTTAAATTATTGAACAAACTAGATGATTATGATCGAAAATGGGGCCTGGCTTGTATTCAATTAGCGACCCTCTCCAGCTCAAATACTTAGGCATCTGAATAGGCTTATACAGCTGAACTCTTGAAACTTCATGTCCAGATTTCGTTTGGCATCACTTTTGTTTGTATTTATTTTGTATTTATCTATTTTATTATTACTATTCTTTATCTTATTTTTACTAATATACTAATACTGATGTGTATGATTATATTTATATATATATTTTTTTTTATGTGTTAATTTTTGTTTTGTATACATTCGTTCCTTTTACTATTTAATTTTGTGTGTGTGTAATGTTGTATAATTCACTTGAAGTCATTTGTCAAGGACTGAATTTATATTGTATAATAATATAATGTGGATTATTGTTTGGTCATTGTTATTGTTTGAAAAACAAAAAAAAAGGTTAAGTCATAAAAAAAAAAAGAAAATGCAAGGTGCAAACCCACAGAATGGACACTATAGAATCAGTGAAAAAAAGGCCTTTTTGATGTTTGATTGGGCTCAGTTTGGAGCATTAGGCCTAAATGTCTCTGGAGGCAACACCTGTGGAGTGACATATAATGAGAGAGACAGATGCTAACAACACCGTTTTATTCTTTTATTGGTTAAAGCAAACATACAATACGGACATATTTACAGATGTGACACACACCTTGTTCCGCAGCAGTTGCTCCAGACAATAAATCTTACTTCATAATTGACTTCAAACCCCTTTATACGACTTTTGTAGGGATAAAAAGCACTGAGCAGCAGAGAACAATATCAGGAAAACTGCAAAAATTCAAAACCAACAGCAAATAGATTGCAACTATAAACAACGACCAGATGTTAATGATTCCAATGACTGGTAATAAATATTTGCCAACAAAATTTGCAATGACAGCATTTCGATTTATAGTGAACTTGTTTTATATAGTTTCAGAGAATAACTCTTCAAAGGGCTGACTAAAACTTCATCATACAGCACCTCTCTGCTGTTCCACAACAATGAGAACAAATATTAACATGAATTTTATTTGAAGAAGAAATCAATGAGAATAATAGAAGTTGAGATGTTATAGTGAAGCTAGGAATATGTATGAACCCCTCTGACCTCAACTTTAATTCTAAAACCAGTGTGACACGGTGGCTTTAAAATATAAGAAAAAGAAATTACCTTGTAACTGTCAGCATGAAAACAATAGGAAAGGTTGTTCTTTGTTTGCCATTCAAGAGGATTTAAATAGAGATCTACTCTCAGTCTGATGTCCAAACATCGGGTTGCCTTTTTATCCCCCTCACTTTGAACAACAGATCATACTTTCAATATTTCTGTGTCAATAACAAATGTAGATAGTTGAAGTAAGAAATTTCTTGTCATCACTTTTCTGTGTTCGTAAAAGTTAATAAAAAATCCCCTCCATCATTTTGACACAGTCTCCTCAAATCTCCTCACTATCAGCATTGTTAATGCACAGGACAGTAATTAACTGAATAAGCTCAGTTTGGCTTGACAGAAAAACCCTTTGAGGTGTTTGTTAATTTCTCTCATCTTTAGTCCATATATGATTGGATTAAAAAGAGGATTATATGTTATTATTTGCATGGTCATTACAAAACGTGCAGTCTTCGGAAACTTGGAGTCCATTCTAACTATAATCATATCATAAGTAAGCAAAAAGTAAAAGTTGACTAGTGCCAGAAGATGAGGTACGCATGTCTGTGCAGCCTTTTTCCTGACTTCTCCACAACTTTTATAAGCTATTATAATTATATTTGTGTATGTGAATAGAATGAAAAGCACAGGAAGAAGAGCCATGTTGAATAAAACAACTAAACCGTATGTCAACAATGCTTTTGAACTAACACAGTAAAGGTTGTTCACTAAATTGTTGCAAAAAATACCTTGTAATGTAAAGCTGCATAGATTTGGATTAGCATTTCCTATGATTGGCACAGCAATATGACAAGCAGGTACAAACCAGGCCAAAAACAGTAAAATACCAACATTCTTTCTCTTCATGATGGTTGGATACTGCAGAGGTTTACATATAGACACATATCTGTCATAAGACATGGCTGCCAGCAGGATGAATTCTGAACAACTTGAAAAGTAAAATGTAAAAATCTGGAGGAGACAAGCTTGATAAGATATTATCTGTTTTTCTGATAAAAAATCGATCAAAAGCTTCGGGTAGATATTAGTGCTGAAAAGAAGGGAGTTGATTAACAAAGCTGCGATAAAAATGTACATCGGCTCGTGGAGGTTTTTGTGAATCACAATGAGACACACAATAGTAGAATTGCTGCAGATGATAAAAATGTATACCGTAAGCATTAAGACAAAATAAAGATATCTGTATTTTTCCACTTCCACGTGGCCACCAAGACTTATATATGTTATATTCATTTAAGTATGCAAGAAGGTTGTCAAAACAACAAATAAAACATGGATGGAAGAGACAGGAAGAATGCTTTAAAGCAGCATACACGAGAAAAGAAGTACAGCTCTTAAGACAGTTTGTCTCTTTAGTCAATAGATACCTGCACTTGGTGTTGTTCTTCAGATCTGAAACTTTCAGAGTCAGACCAAATATTTAAAGAAGCTTGCTCATCCTCAATGGAATTATTTACCTATTTTAATTAGGAGCTGTTACCTGGTTCACAACTTCATTAACTGTACTGGTTTAAGATCTTGTTTACAGGCCGTTTATTTCGTCATGATCCGTGTGGACTTGTCTGTTGCCACGACTGCACTAAACACTTCACATGTAGTCCATATCTAAACAAAGTGCCTATTCATGCATGAAAAAAATGTGATATAAAGTCTTCGTGGGAGGAATTTTCAAAAAACATCCATTTGGATGTTTTTATAGCCGTGTTTATGAAAATTCCTATAAATAATAAAATAATATTATTATTTATAATAATTTAATTATTTAATTAAAGCAATACAATGCAACTTCTCAAAAAGCCCACTCTGGAGCTCCCCCTACAGGCTTGGAGGTAATGTACGGTGACACTGTCGTAAATACAACACCCTTTCGCGTTCACGTTTCACGTTTGTTGACGAACCGGCGAGGAGTCAGAAGGTGCAAGCTATGTCAACCGAGAAGGTAAGAGTGATCAAATGTACCTGGGAGCGTGAGAGGGGTCTATTTGTTTTTCCGGTAGGTGTGCCACAAAGCAAGTCGAAGTACTTCCGCTCAGCTCCCGGGCCGGTCCAGCAAAGTTACATAGCGCAGTTTTTCCAACTCAGACCCCCGAAGGGCATAGGAGACAGGCCAATCGTAATATTAAAACTCATTCTGGCCGCACAATTTTTTTCGCGCTGTTATTTTAAGGTAGAAATGTTACATAGGATTGCTTTAATAATAATAATTTCAATAAATTGTTTATTGAAAATGTCTAACAACATTTGGTTAAAAGTTATGAGAAGCTTGGGTGGTCGGTGGCGTCGTGGGTTAAGCAGCCACCCCATGTACAGAGGCTACAGTCCTCGCTGCTGTGGGCCCCGGTTTGAATCCCGCACCGGACGGCCCTTTGCTGCATGTCTGCCCCCTGCTTCCTGTCTCTCTCCAACTGTCCTATCAAAAGGCATAGAAAGTCCCAAAAAATATTTCAAATAAATAAATAAAAGTTAGGAGAAGCTAACTTCTGCGTAAATTTTTCCACTTTCACAGCATTTTTAATTTTTGCACATTTAGTTCGAATGGATTTTTCAAGTCTGGCACAGAGGATGTGAAGTTGACATCATAAGTTGGCTTGTTTGGTGCTGTTGTATTCACGCTTGCTCTGATGGTGTATTTTGTATGTAAAGTCTCTGAACTTCAGGATAACTTTCAGATTAGCCTCTAAAATCTTATTTGAGTCCAAGTTTAATCCTTATAAGTACATTTTGAATGTATATGTCCTTTGCAAGTAAAAAGAAAGCTTTTTTAATGAGTTTTGGGTTTTAAAAACACTTGTTTATTATTAATATGCTGACTCATGATATCTATTGCACAGTGGAGTGAGTCTGTCCAGTAGTATTATGTTTCTGCATTTGGCAGACACTTTTATCCAAAGCGACTTACACTGGTAGGGTAAGGGGGTCTTGCCTAAGGACCCCTACTGGAGGTAGTACCTTTAATTCAGGGGTGTCAGGATTTGAACCCAGGTAACCCACATGAAAGGGGGAAATCTTACCACTACATCCGGTCCTATAACTTGTCCTGTCTAAGCTGTCACTCAGTGGGGTTACATGGCACTGAAAGTACCGGATTATTGGATAAATTACAATAAGAATGAGTTATTAAGTGCATGTAGACACCTTAATCTGACAAGAAATTGGATCGGATCGGATTAAGACCCAGAGATAACTCGGTTGAAAGTCAAATTAAACTTGCATGTAGACAGTGAAGCACGTGGTGAAATTAGACTTTACGTTCTGCGCATGCTCGAGATTTTTTCCCGGGGTCGTGATAAGAGACACGAATTGTGATAATTAAGAGACAATATTACAGTGGAAACCGCTTATAGTGGTCACGGATATAGTAATCAACCGCTTATATGGATCAAAAGGCTTGGGACGGAATCATTTCTATACAAATGCTGTTTAAATAATTCGTTTATAGTAATCAAGAAATCCGCTTATAATGTTCATTTTTGGTCATTTTATGAATGTACACATGTGCAAAAATTAATTTTAAAACTACGTGTAGCTATTTTATTTTTTACTCCCTTGATTCCTTTCTGGACGTCTGCTTCTGCCTCGCTAGCCAACGTAACGAGTTGACACCGGGCAGCAAGCGCGCGAATCATGGCTGGAAAAAGGAAGTCATGGAGGAGCATGTGTCCGAGGATGGGTGCTGGAGAGCGGATTGAATGCGCGTGTGACCGCTGGAAGCTCCAGGCTGGTTCTTGTAAGATGGGAGGCCGGTGTTCATTCGATTTCTCCTACTTGTCGAGAATTGCTACTTTGTGGTTTTGCGCATGCGCCGAGCCGATTTTCTAAGTTTCGTTTTCACGCCAAGTAGCACAAATCGACAGAACACCAGCACGGAGGAGCATAGATCCGAGCAGGAGTGCTGAAAGGCGGATTGAATTCAAACTTTTTTTTCTGACTTGTAAGAAAAAAAATGCACCGGCGGCACAGCAGAGAATAAGTAACGTACTGTATTTGAGTTAGCCTACAGTATGTCTGCGCACTGCGCAGTACTGTAATTAAACTTGCATGATAATAAAATTCAGTAAATGCTGAAGGCTATCCGTTTCATTTCATTTTTCTCATTGAAAAACGATACAAATGGCATTTAGATGATATTCTCCATAAAAAATAAGTGAAATACCTGTACTGTAATACAAATTCGGTTTTAGTAATCAACCGCTTATAGTGTTCAAATTGGCTCTGGACCAACGTGATCACTATAAGCGGTTTCCACTGTACTGTTGTTGTCGCCTCCGTCGGAAAGAAACAAACAACGCGATGGAGAATGCGCCGTTGTGCATCCCGTTTGTGCAATAAGCAGCTCATCACAAATAAAATGTAGAGGGACGTAGCTTCATCTTGCTCTTTGTTCACCATTTTCTCGAATGCCTGAGTTTGTTGTTGCTGTTGGTAGTGAAGAGGTTAACTGGAAGTGGCTCTGTTAGCAATAGTTGAAATGGGTACAGCGCCACCTATCGTATCGGAGTATGACATGCTTTGTGCCTCTGATCCGACTCATCCATATATCCAAGGATAATTACCCTTGCTCAAATAAGGAGCATAACCCAACTATAGCTATAATCGAATTAATTTCACCATGTAGACCCACTGACTGTTGCAGAGAGCACTCACGAATACTATCTGGTGTCTTAAACAGCATTTAAAAACTAGACAGGGAATGTTACGACATGAGACAAATGCTGTAATATGTTGTTGTTTCTCTAAACATTTATGTGTAAGGCCATCTCACAAGCTGCAATCATAACTCACAACGAAAGAGCAACAAAACTAGAAAATGTCTGAAGAAATTTTGATGGATGCCAAGCTACCGCCCACCGAGAGACAGATGCTGTCTCTCTGGATAGTTCGCCTCTTTTGACATGAAGCTGTGTGACATCCCATACTAGCAATATCATTTATGAACATTTTCTTACCCCCTGCTGCGTCCTGTGAGCCGAGTTCCAGCCTCGTTTTGATGTTGACAAAAGTAGTCCGGCTAGTTGGCTGGGGCTTAAAAAATAAAGCGTTTTGCTTCTCAAAACAATATGCGTTCAAAAGAGTAATACATTTGCATCACAAAATCGTTCTCCAGGAAAAAGTCAGACCTCATAATCGCTTGGCACTATTTTCTCTCCCTTCGTATCACTGCCTGCTGCCGCCTGCCGACAGCCGCGCCTGTTACGGTGTTTGCTGCTCGGAAGCAGCGGACTGCTCGGTCTGCACGGTCTACAAAGCACGCAGTGATACGAAGTGAGAGAAAATAGCAAAAATCCACTGCCCACTACACATTGTTATCACATATAACTAGACCCACTGTCATTATTTAAACGTTTGTGATCATTAATTTCAATCATTTTGGATAAATGATGATTTTAGATGATGTTGCAATCATTAGATGATTTACAGTTTCCAATAGACTATAAGGCTTTATATAAAATGAAGGAATATTAGGGCCACAGACTTCGAGAATAAAGTTAAATTTTTATTCTCTTTATTCTCGTAAATTCCTAAATTTACGAGAATAAAGTCAGAGGAGGAGAGTTGTTAAAATGAGGCCCGTGGAGCATTTCGTGAAATGGTAATTTGGTCTAGGTTTCACAGAAAAAGAGATACTTAATCTTTTGGCACATCAGCATCACATTGTCATAAGTATCAGGAATTTAAAAAGAATATACAAGAAAATGCATCTTTTCCGCAGAAAGAACTCTCATATATTTATGACTCTTTTTTCTTCCTCAGTGTGGCCCTAATACTCTGTCGTATAAAATAAAAACCCATATAAATATAAATACACAACAAAGTGTAACATTCTGTTCCTTTATGGAATAAGGATACATCAAAACAGGTAAACCATCAGTTCCATTCGTCCCTGACTTGTGAACAACATCATCAGCTCCTTTCAAAACTGAAGTCAGACAAAGACTCTACAAGATAGAAAGCACAGAATCAAAGCATATTATACAACACAAGGATAAATACACGTTCAAAGGTCTGTATATAATGTCTGCACACTGAAGTAAATGCAAATCCATACACATCAAAAGAACAGAATGGATGCAGTAGCCTCTCTGCGAGCTTGTATACGCACAGTATACAGCACAAACATCATAAGAGGACACACTAATTTAAATTAAATAATAAAAAAATTTAAAAAATCCTCTGCCACTGCAGGACATATTTAACTTAAATTTAAAGCATGCATGTTAACTAGAATAATTTAACACATTTTGGTCCCTGACCAGCCGACCACTGACCCCCACAGCGTTTGGTGACCCACCACCCGTGCCTTGTTTGTGGGTTTTCTTTTTCACTGCAGGCACCTTCTGGGTACAATACACGCTTGTGCATTGTTAAGTATTAGTCGGGCCCCTGACCATTCTGCAGAATGTTCTTGTATTTGATTTTGACTTGCTGCCATGTCCGTTTTGGCCCGGTAATATTTAATCTACATCACACCACACACACACGCTCACACACACACACAGCAAACATAAGAAAAGACTAACTTTATTTATCCCAAAAGGAAATTCAATGAAGTCAGTAAGCAAGCGACCTTGGGTCCTTTGAAAGGCGCTATATAAATTAAAGTTATTATTATTATCATTATTTTATTTGCTCATCTGTTTATCAAAGAGTTATACAGTCTGATGGAGTAACATGTACACAATTTCACTCATATCTGCAGTCCATTTCAATTAAAAATTCAACTGATTCATAATCAGAGTACAACTGTGTTTTTGGAGATGTGAATTAACTATTTGGATTGTAATTGTGATGTTTCAGCGGAGCGGTGAGTGTGTAATTGTGCACTACTAACGTATTCAGGCGGACAGCAATACTTTGCCACGCTTTTTCTCGTTGCTTTATCATTGTGGCGGTGTTGCCTTTCTTTTTAATTTTGTCTTTTAACTAGGGTGGAAACAGGAAAATAATAAGAGCCTAGCAACAGATTAATATGTGTGTCTAATGCACCCATGATCAGGTAGTTACATCCATCTCTGTGATATATATCTTTTTTCAAAGGATCTGTGTTAATCTTAAGAGGTGACCCACTGACTTTCACCCTGGCATAACTCCCAGCATACATGTACATACACAGCTAATAGCGGCTTACCTTTTGAACCCTCAGATGCTGCAGTGAGATTTAATGCATCACAAATTTACCGTTATTGTGTCTTTTGATCTTAACACTGTGGTAACTGCTGTTGCTGAACATATCTGACCGGCTATGTGTTTGTGTGCTTGCTCACCTTCTTTGTGGGGACCACTATCAGACACTATTTTCTTCTTATGAGGACATTTATAAAAGTGGGGACGTTTTTTCAGTATTTACCTGAGATGAGATCTGAAAACATCTGCTTGTATGTTTAGACTTAGTTTATGAGTTGAATATATGATCAGTTAAATGCTATGTTAAGAAACCATTATGTAAACAAAGGTCCTCATAAACACAGAAGTACAAATGTGTGTGTGTTTGTAGTGTGTGTGTCTGTATATGTGTGCATGGCTAAAAGCTGCAAAGTATGAATATTCAGACTATTATTTACAGTCATCTCCTCAGGGCCTCATCCTGCTGGCCTTTGTACTGAGGAACAGCAACTAGATTGGCACCTATGTTAAATTAGTTTTTGTGCAGATTTGTTTACATTTAACTCTAGAAAGTTGATTCTACATTAATTTCGTGGAGTAGCGAAATTTCTCTGAGTTTCTAATGTCAAGGTGTGTATGTGCCTTCATGATTTGTGGCACTACAAATTATCTTTAGGCAAATTTTCAGTCTAATCAGCCCTTAGCAAGTGGGATATTGTTCACAAAGTATTTGATTTGAATTAGCTGACATGTAAAAAGTGGGTTTGATCATTTACCTGAAGGAAATATAACTAAATAGAGATTTGCCAATTCTACAGATACAATTCAGATTTATTCTGATCGAACCATTT
Organism: Odontesthes bonariensis; assembly: GCF_027942865.1. Classification (NCBI taxonomy): domain Eukaryota; kingdom Metazoa; phylum Chordata; class Actinopteri; order Atheriniformes; family Atherinopsidae; genus Odontesthes; species Odontesthes bonariensis. The sequence continues at coordinate 30,501,566 of NC_134517.1, read as the reverse complement.
GATTAAAGCACCAAATAAAACACAGTTAATAAGTCACATTCAACAGTAGGGTCGCGGGGGGGCTGGAGCCCATCCCAGCTGTCATTGGGTGACAGGCAGGGTACACCCTGAAAAGGTCACCAGTCCATCACAGGGACACATGGAGACAAATGACTACACTCACTCCTAGGGACAATTTAGAGATGGCAATTAACCCAACATGCATGCTTTTTGAACAGTGGGAGGAAGCCGGAGTACCCGGATAGAACCCACGCATACATGGGGAGAACATGCAAACTCCACACAGAAAGTCCCCAGCTGGGAGTTGAACCTGGAACCCTCTTGCTTTGAGGTGACGGTGCTAACCACCACACCACTGTACAGCCCCAGTTAGTAAGTCGACTGTATTAAAAAAAGCTTAAAGGACTTATGAAACGAATTTTAATTGTTGGAATTTCACAGTTTTTGCTGCTGATTCTAAAGGTTCCAAGCCTTGCGATTAAAATGAGATATTGTCTGGATAATAATTTATCCGGGAAGTCATGTTAAAACGGGCTCAAAAGGAGCCACATTTTGTCTTTTTGTGCGAATTCATTTTTTTATGCGTGACGTCATAGGGTTGACACAGAAGTTCCGGTAGTCTAACTGTAATGGCGGCATCTATGGCTAAGACATCAAAGCACGGTGGAAAATATTGTGTTGCTGGAGGGCCAAATGGTGTTAGTTGCAAAAATAGCAGCTTCACTGAAGGCATCTCTGCACATGTTTCCCAAACTAAAAAATACTGGAACTGAGGCTGACAAGGAGAAGGCAAAGACAAGAGCACGGTGGATCGTATCACTGCCTGCTGCCACCTGCCGATAGCTGCACCTGTTACGGTGTTTGCTGCTCGGAAGTAGGGGACTGCTCGGTCTGCACTTCGGTCTGCACACATATCCAGCTAGAATTTAGCGCCGTTGTGAGTGGCTGGCCGTCTACCTCTGCTAGCTTTTTTTGTGTTTTGTTATGTTTTCATCGTTTTCATCACTACTGATGCATGATCGCCTGAGTCTCTTGAAAATCAGAGAGTCTGTGGACATAATATCGATCACGTCAACGATGAGACAAAGCCACCGCCACCTGTTTAGGCGTCTGTACCCTCTTACCTATGGCATCTACCTGGTCGCTTGCCACGCAGCAGCCGTCGCAGAAGACGTGGAAAGAGAGGTGGAGTAATATGCCGGCTGAAAGCCCACCTGGCTTTGCCCTCCACCAACAATGCTCGCCATCTGCTGTCTGGTCTCTCCGGTGATTGCGCCGGCTACGACATCCGAGGCTCCGTGGATCAGTCCTACCGATGGCTGCTGTCAGTCGTGCCGAGGCCGGGTGCCCATCTCCCTGTCGCCGACCCGTGAGGATCCGCACTGGGGCCGCGCACTGGAGGATCTCCGACCCGTTAATCCACGCCATTGTTTATTAAGCTTACATTAAAACCATGTTATTATCACATACGTTTTTTTAAGTGGCTGGATTTCAAAGTGCCACTTCGTCAGGTTTCATCGTGTCAAAGACAGCGCAGCAGAATGCCATATCTGCCAAACCGGCATGTTCAAATCTTTTCCAGTTTACCACAGCAAACATACACTATTGTGTCATTTGATTGATAACATCTTAATAATAATCAGCGTGTAGTAGGAGCGATGGCTGTTTTGTGCCCGCCAATCCTGTGCCAAAAATGGTAACTTTCTTTCATTTCCATTACCCATAGGGAGGTGCAGAGAGCCTCTACAATATAGATACTAAATCGATTTGTGTGGCTTAAATTCAACGAAGGTTTTTCCACATAATGTTAGAGGTGTGTTCTTTCGACCTGCTGATGTTTGTATCAGAATTTTGTTTCCTTTATGAGATATAGGTCCATCAAATGTATGTTGTTTTCGCAGCCAGCCATACTAGCAAATAAGGGAGTCAACCCTATGACATCACGGTCACGTGGCCAATTTCGCACCAAATGCCATATAATTCACACTTTTAAATGGCCGTTTTAACAAGTTATGCCCGGAAAATTTAGTTCAAGTTCGATTGATGGTTTTAGAAAAAGACAAAGATTTACTTTGAATGAAAGATGAACATTCGTTTCAGTTCATCTTTAAGAGAAGCTACAGAATGCAAGACATTCAAAAATATTAGGAAAGTGAGACCGAAGACACTTGATAAACTGGAACGACCCTTTGAATGACAAAAACAAGAAAAGAAAAGGAAAGTTTATCAATGTTTCCTCCCGTAAACACAACAGTTTGACCATGGTCATCATCTGGGTTACAACTGGATTTGTGTTAGTGACTACAAACTGATATAATGTGATCGTTCTGTTGTCAAAAGAATAATGACAAATCGGTATATGTCACATTGTCTCCAATATACTCCTCAAACTCATCTATTTTCTATACTCGCTGAATCCAACTCAGGGTTTCTCTGGATGTAGGAAAGATCTCTCAAAGAGATTAACCCTTCCCGGGCAGGCTGGGCCATGGGCTGCCCATGTGAACTGGTTCTGGGTGAGTCACTATGGGTGTTGTTAACTTGAGCTGGTGACCCTGAAGAGTGTTGTGGTGACTGTTCAGCAGGTAACATTACACTCTGTCTAAGCCTTTTACCAAGCTCCTCATAGCTGTTTAACATTTCCTGTAGTTCAGTATTTGTGATACTGGAGACTGCTTAGCTGATGTTCTCACAGGGCTAACTGTGGAACTGTCACTGGACTTGTTATCAGAAACGGAACTGACTGGGCCAGTCTGACTAGCTGCGCCTACAACTTGAGACTGATCAACCATGTTAGCTGTAGTGATCAAAGGTACAGTTTGTGGGGGACTAACACCCATGTCACCTGTGGAGTGAGCTGTAGGTGCTACTGTCTGTGTAGTGTAGGGATCTTCATCCTCATCTTCATTGGTTCTATACAGTAGCTCTCGATTCTTTACCAAATCATCAATGAAGTCCATTAACACTAACAACTCCCCCATCACACCGTCCTCTAACTCAAGTAAGGACTTACTGTTCATGAAAGAACTGATGTGGTCAAAGCAGTCCTCCGGATCTTCCTTGTCGATGTCTGGCTGATCCCGACCTGCCACTGGACCAACTTTTTCGGCGACCTGGTAGAGCTCTGTCGTTGTCAGGTTGTGGAGGCTTTTCCTAATGTCCCACACTAGGCGTTTCCTCCCACTCCCGGCCATGGCTGTAGCTCCCCGCTGTCCCTCTCGCTCGGTCACTCGGCACGACGGTTCAGTCTCAGCTCCAAGTCACTGCTCGCTCAGCCCACATCAGCTCTGGTCCTGGTCCCAGATGTCATCAATGGATCAGCTCCAAACCGGAAGGCGGCGCCGATCCCGGACGAGCCCCAAAGATTTGTTACGGGTTACACAGGTAACAAGCAACAATACAAACAATATTTTTATCGGTGTTCACCACACTACCAACCTGTGAAAGCAGGTGAAGAACTGAGTAATGAAACACGAGGCTTCTTTGTTTTAAATAAAAATAAATACATTAATGAAAAGTGTCCCATTAAAGCGATACAATGTAACTTCTCAAAAAGCCCACTCTGGAGCTCCCCCTACAGGCTTGGAGGTAATGTACGGTTACACTGTCGTAAATACAACACCCTTTCACTTTCACTTTTCATGTTTGTTGACGAACCGGCGAGGAGTCAGAAGGTGCAAGCTATGTCGACCAAGAAGGTAAGAGTAATCAAATGTACCTGGGAGCGTGAGAGGGGTCTATTTGTTTTTGCGGTAGGTGTGCCAGAAAGCAAGTCAAAGTACTTCCGCTCAGCTCCCGGGCCGCCACCGGGCCGCCAACGGGCCGCTCCAGCAAAGTTACATAGCGCAGTTTTTCCAACTCAGACCCCCGAAGGGCATAGGAGACAGGCTAATCGTAATATTAAAACTCATTCTAGCCACACAAATTTTTTCAAGCTGTTATTTTAAGGTAGAAATGTTACATAGTATTGCTTTAACACAGCATTTACATAAAATAATATTAATGTGGCCATTCCCTCTCAGGGGTGCCACACAAGGTGCAAAAGAAAGAACTTTCTTTCGCAGTGGGCCCAAACAGCGATTATGCTGGGTAGGAAATTATTTATATTGGAATGGAAATCTTCTTCAGCTCCATCCCTTAATCACTGGCATCATTCTCTCGGCCAACTAGCTTCTTTAGAAAGGTTATCATTTAAATTATTGAACAAACTAGATGATTATGATCGAAAATGGGGCCCCGACCTGGCTTGTATTCAATTAGCGACCCTCTCCAGCTCAAATACTTAGGCATCTGAATAGGCTTATACAGCTGAACTCTTGAAACTTCATGTCCAGATTTCGTTTGGCATCACTTTTGTTTGTATTTATTTTGTATTTATCTATTTTATTATTACTATTCTTTATCTTATTTTTACTAATATACTAATACTGATGTGTATGATTATATTTATATATATATTTTTTTTTATGTGTTAATTTTTGTTTTGTATACATTCGTTCCTTTTACTATTTAATTTGTGTGTGTGTAATGTTGTATAATTCACTTGAAGTCACTTGTCAAGGACTGAATTTATATTGTATAATAATATAATGTGGATTATTGTTTGGTCATTGTTATTGTTTGAAAAACAAAAAAAAAGGTTAAGTCATAAAAAAAAAAAGAAAATGCAAGGTGCAAACCCACAGAATGGACACTATAGAATCAGTGAAAAAAAGGCCTTTTTGATGTTTGATTGGGCTCAGTTTGGAGCATTAGGCCTAAATGTCTCTGGAGGCAACACCTGTGGAGTGACATATAATGAGAGAGACAGATGCTAACAACACCGTTTTATTCTTTTATTGGTTAAAGCAAACATACAATACGGACATATTTACAGATGTGACACACACCTTGTTCTGCAGCAGTTGCTCCAGACAATAAATCTTACTTCATAATTGACTTCAAACCCCTTTATACGACTTTTGTAGGGATAAAAAGCACTGAGCAGCAGAGAACAATATCAGGAAAACTGCAAAAATTCAAAACCAACAGCAAATAGATTGCAACTGTAAACAACGACCAGATGTTAATGATTCCGATGACTGGTAATAAATATTTGCCAACAAAATCTGCAATGACAGCATTTCGATTTATAGTGAACTTGTTTTATATAGTTTCAGAGAATAACTCTTCAAAGGGCTGACTTTAAAACTTCATCATACAGCACCTCTCTGCTGTTCCACAACAATGAGAACAAATATTAACATGAATTTGATTTGAAGAAGAAATCAATGAGAATAATAGAAGTTGAGATGTTATAGTGAAGCTAGGAATATGTATGAACCCCTCTGACCTCAACTTTAATTCTAAAACCAGTGTGACACGGTGGCTTTAAAATATAAGAAAAAGAAATTACCTTGTAACTGTCAGCATGAAAACAATAGGAAAGGTTGTTCTTTGTTTGCCATTCAAGAGGATTTAAATAGAGATCTACTCTCAGTCTGATGTCCAAACGTCGGGTTGCCTTTTTATCCCCCTCACTTTGAACAACAGATCATACTTTCAGTATTTCTGTGTCAATAACAAATGTAGATAGTTGAAGTAAGAAATTTCTTGTCATCACTTTTCTGTGTTCGTAGAAGTTAATAAAAAATCCCCTCCATCATTTTGACACAGTCTCCTCACTATCAGCATTGTTAATGCACAGGACAGTAATTAACTGAATAAGCTCAGTTTGGCTTGACAGAAAAACCCTTTGAGGTGTTTGTTAATTTCTCTCATCTTTAGTCCATATATGATTGGATTAAAAAGAGGATTATATGTTATTATTTGCATGGTCATTACAAAACGTGCAGTCTTCGGAAACTTGGAGTCCATTCTAACTATAATCATATCATAAGTAAGCAAAAAGTAAAAGTTGACTAGTGCCAGAAGATGAGGTACGCATGTCTGTGCAGCCTTTTTCCTGACTTCTCCACAACTTTTATAAGCTATTATAAGTATATTTGTGTATGTGAATTGAATGAAAAGCATAGGAAGAAGAGCCATGTTGAATAGAACAACTAAACCGTATGTCAACAATGCTTTTGAACTAAAACAGAGAAGGTTGTTCACTGAATTGTTGCAAAAAATACCTTGTGATGTAAAGCTGCATAGATTTGGATTAGCATTTCCTATGACTGGCACAGCAATATGACAAGCAGGTACAAACCAGGCCAAAAACAGTAAAATACCAACATTCTTTCTCTTCATGATGGTTGGATACTGCAGAGGTTTACATATAGACACATATCTGTCATAAGACATGGCTGCCAGCAGGATGAATTCTGAACAACTTAAAAAGTAAAATGTAAAAATCTGGAGGAGACAAGCTTGATAAGATATTATCTGTTTTTCTGATAAAAAATCAATCAAAAGCTTCGGGTAGATATTAGTGCTGAAAAGAAGGGAGTTGATTAACAAAGCTGCGATAAAAATGTACATTGGCTCGTGGAGGTTTTTGTGAATCACAATGAGACACACAATAGTAGAATTGCTGCAGATGATAAAAATGTATACCGTAAGCATTAAGACAAAATAAAGATATCTGTATTTTTCCACTTCCACGTGGCCACCAAGACTTATATATGTTATATTCATTTAAGTATGCAAGAAGGTTGTCAAAACAACAAATAAAACATGGATGGAAGAGACAGGAAGAATGCTTTAAAGCAGCATACACGAGAAAAGAAGTACAGCTCTTAAGACAGTTTGTCTCTTTAGTCAATAGATACCTGCACTTGGTGTTGTTCTTCAGATCTGAAACTTTCAGAGTCAGACCAAATATTTAAAGAAGCTTGCTCATCCTCAATGGAATTATTTACCTATTTTAATTAGGAGCTGTTACCTGGTTCACAACTTCATTAACTGTACTGGTTTAAGATCTTGTTTACAGGCCGTTTATTTCGTCATGATCCGTGTGGACTTGTCTGTTACCACGACTGCACTAAACACTTCACATGTAGTCCATATCTAAACAAAGTGCCTATTCATGCATGAAAAAAATGTGATATAAAGTCTTCGTGGGAGGAATTTTCAAAAAACATCCATTTGGATGTTTTTATAGCCGTGTTTATGAAAATTCCTATAAATAATAAAATAATATTATTATTTATAACAATTTAATTATTTAATTAAAGCAATACAATGCAACTTCTCAAAAAGCCCATTATGGAGCTCCCCCTACAGGCTTGGAGGTAATGTACGGTGACACTGTCGTAAATACAACACCCTTTCGCGTTCACGTTTCACGTTTGTTGACGAACCGGCGAGGAGTCAGAAGGTGCAAGCTATGTCAACCGAGAAGGTAAGAGTGATCAAATGTACCTGGGAGCGTGAGAGGGGTCTATTTGTTTTTCCGGTAGGTGTGCCACAAAGCAAGTCGAAGTACTTCCGCTCAGCTCCCGGGCCGGTCCAGCAAAGTTACATAGCGCAGTTTTTCCAACTCAAACCCCCGAAGGGCATAGGAGGCAGGCCAATCGTAATATTAAAACTCATTCTGGCCGCACAATTTTTTTCGCGCTGTTATTTTAAGGTAGAAATGTTACATAGGATAGCTTTAATAATAATAATTTCAATAAATTGTTTATTTAAAATGTCTAACAACATTTGGTTAAAAGTTATGAGAAGCTTGGGTGGTCGGTGGCGTAATGGGTTAAGCAGCCACCCCATGTACAGAGGCTACAGTCCTCGCTGCTGTGGGCCCCGGTTTGAATCCCGCACCGGACGGCCCTTTGCTGCATGTCTTCCCCCTCTCTCTGCCCCCTGCTTCCTGTCTCTCTCCAACTGTCCTATCATTAAAGGCATAGAAAGTCCCAAAAAATATTTCAAATAAATAAATAAAAGTTAGGAGAAGCTAACTTCTGCGTAAATTTTTCCACTTTCACAGCATTTTTAATTTTTGCACGTTTAGTTCGAATGGATTTTTCAAGTCTGGCACAGAGGATGTGAAGTTGACATCATAAGTTGGCTTGTTTGGTGCTGTTGTATTCACGCTTGCTCTGATGGTGTATTTTGTATGTAAAGCCCCTGAACTTCAGGATAACTTTCAGATTAGCGTCTAAAATCTTATTTGAGTCCAAGTTTAATCCTTATAAGTACATTTTGAATGTATATGTCCTTTGCAAGTAAAAAGAAAGCTTTTTTAATGAGTTTTGGGTTTTAAAAACACTTGTTTATTATTAATATGCTGACTCATGATATCTATTGCACAGTGGAGTGAGTCTGTCCAGTAGTATTATGTTTCTGCATTTGGCAGACACTTTTATCCAAAGCGACTTACACTGGTAGGGTAAGGGGGTCTTGCCTAAGGACCCCTACTGGAGGTAGTACCTTTAATTCAGGGGTGTCAGGATTTGAACCCAGGTAACCCACATGAAAGGTGGAAATCTTACCACTACATCCGGTCCTATAACTTGTCCTGTCTAAGCTGTCACTCAGTGGGGTTACATGGCACTGAAAGTACCGGATTATTGGATAAATTACAATAAGAATGAGTTATTAAGTGCATGTAGACACCTTAATCTGACAAGAAATTGGATCGGATCGGATTAAGACCCAGAGATAACTCGGTTGAAAGTCAAATTAAACTTGCATGTAGACAGTGAAGCACGTGGTGAAATTAGACTTTACGTTCTGCGCATGCTCGAGATTTTTTCCCGGGGTCGTGATAAGAGACACGAATTGTGATAATTAAGAGACAATATTACAGTGGAAACTGCTTATAGTGGTCACGGATATAGTAATCAACCACTTATATTGATCAAAAGGCTTGGGACGGAATCATTTCTATACAAATGCTGTTTAAATAATTCGTTTATAGTAATCAAGAAATCCGCTTATAATGTTAATTTTTGGTCATTTTATGAATGTACACTTGTGCAAAAATTAATTTTAAAACTACGTGTAGCTATTTTATTTTTTACTCCCTTGATTCCTTTCTGGACGTCTGCTTCTGCCTCGCTAGCTAACGTAACGAGTTGACACCGGGCAGCAAGCGCGCGAATCATGGCTGGAAAAAGGAAGTCATGGAGGAGCATGTGTCCGAGGATGGGTGCTGGAGAGCGGATTGAATGCGCGTGTGACCGCTGGAAGCTCCAGGCTGGTTCTTGTAACATGGGAGGCCGGTGTTCATTCGATTTCTCCTACTTGTCGAGAATTGCTACTTTGTGGTTTTGCGCATGCGCCGAGCCGATTTTCTAAGTTTCGTTTTCACGCCAAGTAGCACAAATCGACAGAACACCAGCACGGAGGAGCATAGATCCGAGCAGGAGTGCTAAAAGGCGGATTGAATTCAAACTTTTTTTTCTGACTTGTAAGAAAAAAAATGCACCGGCGGCACAGCAGAGAATAAGTTACGTACTGTATTTGAGTTAGCCTACAGTATGTCTGCGCACTGCGCAGTACTGTAATTAAACTTGCATGATAATAAAATTCAATAAATGCTGAAGGCTATCCGTTTCATTTCATTTTTCTCATTGAAAAACGATACAAATGGCATTTAGATGATATTCTCCATAAAAAATAAGTGAAATACCTGTACTGTAATACAAATTCGGTTTTAGTAATCAACCGCTTATAGTGTTCAAATTGGCTCTGGACCAACGTGATCACTATAAGCGGTTTCCACTGTACTGTTGTTGTCGCCTCCGTCGGAAAGAAACAAACAACGCGATGGAGAATGCGCCGTTGTGCATCCCGTTTGTGCAATAAGCAGCTCATCACAAATAAAATGTAGAGGGACGTAGCTTCATCTTGCTCTTTGTTCACCATTTTCTCGAATGCCTGAGTTTGTTGTTGCTGTTGGTAGTGAAGAGGTTAACTGGAAGTGGCTCTATTAGCAATAGTTGAAATGGGTACAGCGCCACCTATCGTATCGGAGTATGACATGCTTTGTGCCTCTGATCCGATTCATCCATATATCCAAGGATAATTACCCTTGCTCAAATAAGGAGCATAACCCAACTATAGCTATAATCGAATTAATTTCACCATGTAGACCCACTGACTGTTGCAGAGAGCACTCACGAATACTATCTGGTGTCTTAAACAGCATTTAAAAACTAGACAGGGAATGTTACGACATGAGACAAATGCTGTAATATGTTGTTGTTTCTGTAAACATTTATGTGTAAGGCCATCTCACAAGCTGCAATCATAACTCACAACGAAAGAGCAACAAAACTAGAAAATTTCTGAAGAAATTTTGATGGATGCCAAGCTACCGCCCACCGAGAGACAGATGCTGTCTCTCTGGATAGTTTTCCTCTTTTGACATGAAGCTGTGTGACATCCCATACTAGCAATATCATTTATGAACATTTTCTTACCCCCTGCTGCGTCCTGTGAGCCGAGTTCCAGCCTCGTTTTGATGTTGACAAAAGTAGTCCGGCTAGTTGGCTGGGGCTTAAAAAATAAAGCGTTTTGCTTCTCAAAACAATATGCGTTCAAAAGAGTAATACATTTGCATCACAAAATCGTTCTCCAGGAAAAAGTCAGACCTCATAATCGCTTGGCACTATTTTCTCTCTCTTCGTATCACTGCCTGCTGCCGCCTGCCGATAGCCGTGCCTGATACGGTGTTTGCTGCTCCGAAGCAGGGGACTGCTCGGTCTGCACGGTCTACAAAGCACGCAGTGATACGAAGTGAGAGAAAATAGCAAAAATCCACTGCCCACTACACATTGTTATCACATATAACTAGACCCACTGTCATTATTTAAACGTTTGTGATCATTAATTTCAATCATTTTGGATAAATGATGATTTTAGATGATGTTGCAATCATTAGATGATTTACAGTTTCCAATAGACTATAAGGCTTTATATAAAATGAAGGAATATTAGGGCCACAGACTTCGAGAATAAAGTTAAATTTTTATTCTCGTAAATTCCTAAATTTACGAGAATAAAGTCAGAGGAGGAGAGTTGTTAAAATGAGGCCCGTGGAGCATTTCGTGAAATGGTACTTTGGTCTAGGTTTCACAGAAAAAGAGATACTTAATCTTTTGGCACATCAGCATCACATTGTCATAAGTATCAGGAATTTAAAAAGAATATACAAGAAAATGCATCTTTTCCGCAGAAAGAACTCTCATAAATTTATGACTCTTTTTTTCTTCCTCAGTGTGGCCCTAATACTCTGTCGTATAAAATAAAAACCCATATAAATATAAATACACAACAAAGTGTAACATTCTGTTCCTTTATTGAATAAGGATACATCAAAACAGGTAAACCATCAGTTCCATTCGTCCCTCACTCGTGAACAACATCATCAGCTCCTTTCAAAACTGAAGTCAGACAAAGACTCTACAAGATAGAAAGCACAGAATCAAAGCATATTATACAACACAAGGATAAATACACATTCAAAGGTCTGTATATAATGTCTGCACACTGAAATAAATGCAAATCCATACACATCAAAAGAACAGAATGGATGCAGTAGCCTCTCTGTGAGCTTGTATACGCACAGTATACAGCACAAACATCATAAGAGGACACACTAATTTAAATTAAATAATAAAAAAAATTAAAAAATCCTCTGCCACTGCAGGACATATTTAACTTAAATTTAAAGCATGCATGTTAACTAGAATAATTTAACACATTTTGGTCCCTGACCAGCCGACCACTGACCCCCACAGCGTTTGGTGACCCACCACCCGTGCCTTGTTTGTGGGTTTTCTTTTTCACTGCAGGCACCTTCTGGGTACAATACACGTTTGTGCATTGTTAAGTATTAGTCGGGCCCCTGACCATTCTGCAGAATGTTCTTGTATTTGATTTTGACTTGCTGCCATGTCCGTTTTGGCCCGGTAATGTTTAATCTACATCACACCACACACACACGCACACACACACACACAGCAAACATAAGAAAATACTATTTTATTTATCCCAAAAGGAAATTCAATGAAGTCAGTAAGCAAGCGACCTTGGGTCCTTTGAAAGGCGCTATATAAATTAAAGTTATTATTATTATCATTATTTTATTTGCTCATCTGTTTATCAAAGAGTTATACAGTCTGATGGAGTAACATGTACACAATTTCACTCATATCTGCAGTCCATTTCAATTAAAAATTCAACTGATTCATAATCAGAGTACAACTGTGTTTTTGGAGATGTGAATTAACTATTTGGATTGTAATGGTGATGTTTCAGCGGAGCGGTGAGTGTGTAATTGTGCACTACTAACGTATTCAGGCGGACAGCAATACTTTGCCACGCTTTTTCTCGTTGCTTTATCATTGTGGCGGTGCTGCCTTTTGAAGTGAATTCGATAGAGGAGAATCGCCGAAGCGGTGTAAAAAATGAGTGATGAAGGAGTCTGCTGACAAGAACTCAGTCAAACAAAAGAAATCTTTATTTCTGTTGTCAGGTTTGTGTCTAATTTACAGAAAGATGTATCTTCTGGAGAAAGTCTGTGTCCAATAGCCCCATGAAATCCTTTCTGCTCTTGGAGAGAAAGTCCTCACTCTTTAAATGTTTTTCAAGGCCACTTGTCCAGGCGTTAAGCCAAAAGATATGGTCTGACTGCACGCATGTCTTATATCAAATCTATTTGGTAAAATGTTAAGGGCTTGTTTTTCAGTGTATCTCAGTGTCTTGCACGGAGACGCGCAGAGGCGTCTTGAAATTAACCAGCTGTGGACTCATTAAACTCCAGTTCGTCCATTTTGTCTGTGGACTCAATGAACTCAGTTCAGATTTCCTCATGTGCCTTGGGTCCCATTTTGCCTGTGGGTCCATACACCTCACTTTCTTTTTAATTTTGTCTTTTAACTAGGGTGGAAACAGGAAAATAATAAGAGCCTAGCAACAGATTAATATGTGTGTCTAATGCACCCATGATCAGGTAGTTACATCCATCTCTGTGATATATATCTGTTTTCAAAGGATCTGTGTTAATCTTAAGAGGTGACCCACTGACTTTCACCCTGGCATAACTCCCAGCATACATGTACATACACAGCTAATAGCGGCTTACCTTTTGAACCCTCAGATGCTGCAGTGAGATTTAATGCATCACAAATTTACCGTTATTGTGTGTTGTGATCTTAACACTGTGGTAACTGCTGTTGCTGAACATATCTGACCGGCTATGTGTTTGTGTGCTTGCTCACCTTCTTTGTGGGGACCACTTTCAGACACTATTTTCTTCTTATGAGGACATTTATAAAAGTGGGGACGTTTTTTTAGTATTTACCTGAGATGAGATCTGAAAACATCTGCTTGTATGTTTAGACTTAGTTTATGAGTTGAATATATGATCAGTTAAATGCTATGTTAAGAAACCATTATGTAAACAAAGGTCCTCATAAACAGAGAAGTACAAATGTGTGTGTTTGTACTGTGTGTGTCTGTATATGTGTGCATGGCTAAAAGCTGCAAAGGGTTAAGAAGCTTTGTGATCCATTGAAGTGCTTAGATTGAGTAGAGAGCAGGAGAATAATAGAATAAGAAAAAAATACAATGAGAGGAGTGGAAGGTAAAATAAAACCAGAGAAACAGATGGAGTAAGTGATAGGAGTGGAAAGAAAAAGATCTGCAAAGTTCTACAAGAAAAAGGAGAGAAAAGGAGATGAGGTCCAAGGGAGGGGGAGAGGTTGTTGGATTAAGCGGGGTTAGAGAGGATTAGTGTCAGGTTCGGTCGTAAACTCACATCCACGTCAGTCATTTCTAGCTGCTACTGACATGCTAACACTGCTGATTCCCTTCAGCTCAGAGATCACACACTGAAGCATCACTGCAGGGGAAACTGGACCAAGGGAAGAGGAGGTGAGTTGGTTTTATTCACTAGTGTTGTTATCTTATCTGTGGTTTCACTGCATGTAAACAGAGGTATGTGCGTGCTGGTGTGTACACATGAGAAAACAAAAGGCTAGACTGATTCAAATCTGACTGAACGTCAGAAGTCTTCCTGGTTGGTCCGCAACGTTGTGCTTAATCACAGTGATCTATTGATCTAAATCCTAACAAGCCCCCCCTCGATGATGTACTTATTGATGTAAACAACAACCAAACAGCCAAGGACTTGTTAAGAAAGGAGAGGTTGAGCTACACAGAGAGCAACTGATAGGTTGATACCATAAAGCACTGACCCCACATGTTATTGTCAGGCCTGTAAGATAACACCATTGGCACCAATAATGCCTCGAATAGGTTGATTCAATTTTGAAATTGATGTTAAAAGGAAAAAAAATGCAAAAATAAGCCTTTTCTTTTCCATGTATTCAAACCAAAACTTTCAAATTGACTAATTATAGAGTCAAAAGGTTCATTTTTAGGTGAAAGGTGACTAGAAGGATGTATATGTGGAATTCAACCTCTGAAGGGCAAGTTATTTAAGCTGTAATTATACAAGATTTATCTTCAGTTTTTACTAATATAAATAAGAAATATAATGGATATAGTTGATATTATTTGTGTTTATTTGGCCTTTAAAACATGTGAACAAGTTTGAAATAAAATCCCTGTTTTCTGAGTGAATTCATGGTCACTTGGCTTGTTTTTTTAATTAATCTTCATCGAATTCATGAATCCTATGCTGCGGTATTTAAAGAAATATAGAAATATAAGACACTGAAACTAAACTATGGACCAACAAATCACTGACATGGGGCAGGAAAAAAGTCCAGTGGCTTTCGGAACAAGTCACAAAATATGATTTAATTAGGTTTTATATGACCAAACTGTTTTCATTCTGAAAAAGGGAGCTAATAGATACATAAGAACTTTGAAGTTGGCTGTATTTTATAATAGACACCAACAGAATTAGTCCAAGGTTTTCCGTCACTGAGTCTTGTCTTCCTGACGATGCTCTAAGACTTTGTCGCTGACGTTTGATGACCTCTAATTGAAGCTCCTTTTGGAGACTCTAAGTGGAAACGGAAGCTGACTAAAGATAAGAAGCTAAAGAGAAGGCATAGTCCACATTTAGTAGCCTACTGCTGTGAGAAAAAGTACTGACATAACACGAGTTTTGTTTGAAATTCCCATCCACTTGTTTGATGGTTAGCTTTATTCCATCTGCACTCATGTTTTAGGCTTAGTAATCAATTTATCAAACAATGCACAATCATTTTGGGCAATATTCAATCATAAAATATATTTCAACTGATATATAAGGATTGCATGCTTTTTCAATCATATCTCATGTTTATTTAAATTGATAATGATGAGACCTTACAAAAAGGGGAACTCTGTAAAGGGATCGGCATTAACAAACTATGTAGTTAGATTGTCATGTAATATTTCTCTTTTTGTCTCTGTTTACAACTTTTGACTTCACAGTAACACCAAACTTCAGCCAAGATTGCCCCTGATAATACCATAATCATATAGATAACTGAGCCTGAACCCTAACATATATATATATATTTATATATAGACTGTGCATTGGAATGGAACTTATAAATTGTGCCCATTAAAACAGTTTCACTAGTTGTTAGGAAATTAAAAGTCAGTGGCATGATTTCTAAATGCCACATATAGTCTTATTTACTATTAGGCAACCACAGGTAATGGATTTAAGTGTTTATTTTTATCTGGTCGGACAGAAGGCCCAGACGAGCTGCCAGCCTCTATTTAAAAGCAACAAACTTAAAGAATTTAGAAATCAATATATATATCCTTCTGTGATCCAAAACCTGCTTATGATGTCTGACTTATTGGAACAATCTAGGCTTAATACAGTTTTTAAAAAATATATTTATTCATAGATGCGTACAATTCATGAGGCACACAATCAAATAACAGACACTTGATTGTGTGCCTCAAGAGTTTGTCACATTTTTCTACTGTATAGTATTTTTGCCCAGCAAAAAATACAAAAATACACCCATTTTGTCCTCGTCTTCACTGGGCTCACTGTCTGTTTGGTTTACCCATCCAACAGATCCACTTTGGGTGAAAGATTTGAACTTTTTGCCAGTTATTGGTAGTTTTGTCTCTTTCCACTCTTTGTAAACCTTTCCAACCTTTGCATTAATTTTAATAAACCACCTTAAACTGTTCCAGATAACCCAAAAAAGACCCAAAATACGAACGTTCAGACAATGAAGATACATGGGAAGGTTCATTTTGAGGAAAGATTGTCAAAGATAATTAGACTCACTCACAAAATACCTGTAAATCTATAACAGTTCATTAGAACTGAGGATGCCGTTAAAGTTTATTTGAAAAACAAATATTAGCCCAGTTGCCTTTTTACTCAGCAGATCACTGATAAACAACATTTCAGGTGTGCTGATTTTCCAACAACTCGTTTGTCCTTATTGTAAAGATAGACAGAGTAGGTCCTGGTACTGTTGATGTAGAGACTTAAGTTTCCATATGTTAGAAAGCTTTCATTTCTATATTTTCCATGTTGCCTTTTTGACATGTTCATGGTTTTCACACAGCTGCTTGGTGTTTATTGTTCATATGACCCATAGTGTTGCATTTGATTGTTTCCAATCAAAACTCAAATGTATCACCTTTTCTGTACAGTATTTTGTAAAGAAGGATGTTATATGTATGTTAGCTATAGTAGTTAAATACAAGGTCAGGTCTTCGTTTGCAATGACATATTTGTGATTATTTAAGTTTGATGTTATTTTCTTTTCAGTGAAAGAATCCATCCGATCCTTATCAGTGGTTTTGGATAATCACCATGAGAAAGAACATGGAAGATGGTGAGGAAGCACACACTAACACATAGAAACTCACATTCTATTCACAGTCAGCTTCCCTTAGAAACTCATAGACACGATCATCATTGGTTGCATTCACTGTTTAATGTCTTTTATTGTGTTTTATTTTAATTCCAAACTAAGGTCTACTTTAATCATATCTAATTCCAACCTCTACACTTCCTTATTGGTGGACAACGCCAGAGTTGTTACCACCTGCTCATGAGAAACTTCAAGCTTTAAACATCTCCTGTTACTGAACTAAAATCATGTTACCATGCCTGAGAAACACACGTGCATAAGCCAAACAAACCTCTCTATCATACAATATATCCAATGTAACAACTTACCATTTCTGATGGTGTTGATTCCCTGTTAATGTTCAAAGAGGAGAGAGAACAAACAAGTAATAATGAACAAATGTCAGAAAACAGTATTTTATTCTCAATGGAACAGAGACAGTATTAAAGAGTATAAAGTCACAAAACACATGAGAGGAAACTAAGGACAGGGTCATCTTTACCACTGTGCAACATCCCCTAAACAGTCGGTAAACATCTGGGAAGTTGCTGCACCTTTTGGAGAGAAAGCTCGTACCGTTCCTGTCTGATTTAGAATTTAAACTGCTCAGCAGTCCTGGGTCTATTTTGTCACATTTTATATTTCATGATGCACCAAATATTTTTCATTAGGTTAAAGGTCTATGAGGGCTAATAGATGCAGCATTTGGTTTGGCATTGTTTTGCTGAATTAAATCTGCAGATACCATTCAGCATTGATGGTGCCTCTCCAGATGTACTGTTTGTTTGTTTTTAGCTCCATAGGCACTATAGTGCACCCCCCATACTATCAGAGATGCAGGCTTTGAACTGAGCACTTATAACAAGCTGTATGGTCCTTCTCCGCTTTAGTCAAGATGATGTTTCGTTCATGATTTCCAAAAATAATTGGAAATTTTGCTTGATCTGACCACAGAACAGCAGTGTTTCCGTATCATGCTCACATTTGGCGTCTTCTTTGCATGATAGAGCTGAACTGTTGTTGTTGAACTGTGTTCACAAACAATAACTTCTGAAACTGATCGTTTGCCCATGCAGGTATTTCAAGACAGACTGCTTTGAATTAAATGTGGGGCCCATTTAATGGGCTTGAGTAAGGGCCCGAGGATCACAGGCATCCAATGTTGATTTTCCACCCTGTTCTTTAAGCACAGAGCTGTCTCCGGATTCTCCAAATCTTTCAATGATATTATGTACTAAGTCTTTAAAATTCACGGAGAGAAATATAGTTGAGAGACTCTTTCTCTCTGAGGTGCTCTTTTTATACCCAGTCATGTAACAGTACACGTTTAAGTACCACTTACTTTTCCAGCCTGTCCAAGACTTTTTCAGATCTGATGCTGCCAAGATGAGCCCTGTTTTTTTTTAATAATAAAATATTAAAACATTTGATGTTTTTTTAATTTTGTATTGTCAATAAATGTATTGGTTTATGACATTTTTGCAAAAAAATTACTCTGTTTTTATTTAGATTTAACCCAACAATCAAACTATTAGACTGTGTTAACCATTCAGTTATACATGCAGCTGTTGTGACTACATGACTCATCGTCAGGTTTATACTGCAATCATCAAAGTCGTGATCCACCTGTGGTTGAAGTAATTGTGGTTTCAAACTGTTCGCTATTATTGCCTTTTTTGTGTATGCGCAGGCGTCTGTGAGATGCTTTCCAGTGTGGTGGAAGACGTTGGTGAAGCCGTCAGCAGAGACATTGGTGGCGCCCAGCTGCTTCATGACCTGCTGAGTGCTCCGTGGCTGCGCGCCCTGCTGAAGGTACCTGATGCAACGCTCCTGCAGTGCACAGACAGAAAATCCATTTGTAAATTGATCTTTTAATTTCTTCTTTGTCTCTCCAGACTTATGAGTGCCTAATGCAGTTTCAGAGGCAAACACCAATCCCCTTTTTGCCTTATGCCTCAGGACTCTCATGTGAGGTGAGTGAACACACTGATACACTGATAAATTATATCCTAATGCAGCTAAGCTGCAGCAGCTTTTCGATAGGGACGCTGAGGCGAGTTTTACTGTAGTTACAGAAAAAATAAGGCTCATGGCCGAAATGCATGTTTCCAAATGCCTGTCAATAATTCTGCTGTCAGTTCGGTATGTCGTACTGTGGGTTCAGTCTTCTGTGTGTGCTAATTTTAGCTCTGAGGCTCTTTACCGTACACTTTGTCATATGGTTACTGAGTACTATCTATCTCAAAAGATGCAGCTCCAGGGTTATGAAGAGGTCATTCCACAACAAAAAAACTGGCCTATCTGAATAGGGGTGTGAATTTATGACAGAAAATGTTATCTTCACTGAAGCATGTCCAAGATATTTCATTAAAACTGATGCAATTGTGTGAATTGTCTCCTTTAACTCATCCCTAACTTAATTCTGTATTCATCAGTCTTCTTGCTTTTGCTTCAGATCATGACTACAATAGAGAGCATCGATCATCCTTCAGCTGAAGCTAGAGAGCTCTACGGCCTTCTCTATTCACCACATGTCAAGGTCTGACGTGAGATTCACTCTAAACCTTCTTTGTAACACATATTTGATGCCCCGGTGACAGTTTTTGATTGTCCTTGTGCCCGTCAGGCCCTTCTATCTTCCCATGACAGTATAGCACAGTCAGACTATCTACCTGTCCTGCCTCTCCTGCCTGATGAGTTACCTGAGGATGAGGAGGCCATGAGAATTGTTTGTCTTGTGAAGAACAACCAGCCACTGGTAAGACATAATGAAAAATATTCATTTAGCTGTCAATTTTGTTGCTTTTAGCATAAAGCCCATGTGTATAGATTATTAAGTTTATAGTATTTTCAAATAATTCTAATGATATAAGCATTTGTTGGTTGGAATATTAGACAATCCTGTTGTAAATGTGATTCTCTTCTTGAATCCTTGACGGCAGGGGTTAGCGCTGAAGTCTGCCACAACTAGCTGTCAAAAATGTGCGAGTCTGGCTGAAACTGTGCAGCACTTTTAAGTTAAGGCAAAAAAAAAAGCAATAGCTACCTTTTCCACCCTCAGTTCTCTACTGTAATACAGCTCTAACGCTGCTACTGAAGAGGATGATACTCCCAATGTTATGACGTCAAAACATTTCCATTTCTGACGAGCACAAATATTCCAAAAGAGGGAAGGAGACACAGTTAAGAGCAAAGAATACATGGTTAGGGTTAGAAAACTACACACAGACTCCACAGTTTAATTCTCATTGGTTGTGATTACCATCACAAAACAGCTGCCTTGAAATTATATTGGAAATATGGTGAGACGGAGCTTCCTGGCTTCCTAAGATAGTTTGTTCCTCTTGTGCAGGAATAATTAGTATTTTGTGGGATTTTGCACCATTCTCTGACAGTGGCTTACTGAAATATATGATCTCTCTACCTGAAATAACTCAGTTGTGAAATGTATTAGTATTTTGAGTCAGATACATCCATATGGCATGTTTCCTTCGTGGAGAGTAATAGGGATCATCGCAATTCTGAAAAGGTCAAAACCATCAACCTAAACGTTAAGACAGACAGCTCATGTGAAAATTCAAGATAAACGAGTTAAACATTTGAAGTGAATTGAATAACAAGGCATGTATTTTTATTGTAATAACTTAAACTAAAGCCTCAGAGCTTCACCTCAAAGATATTTTACAGGGTGTCAATAGCACAATTACATGCAGAAAATTCCAACTTGACACCCAGATACAACTGGTTTTTCACTTCTGGGTTTTGTTCAGTTCCTTACTTAAACACTTTGTCACCTCCTGTTTGGGTTTGGTAGTAACATTACTTTATTAGGGTAAGAAATTATTTAAAAAAAGGTGTTCAAAAACATCATGGTTAGGCCTAGAATACAACATTTGCATAATGCCACTGTCACAATAGCAGTCCTTCGTATGGCCACTAGATGTCTCAAATTCTTTTAATCTAATTATTATTATTATTATTATTATTATTATTAGTAGTAGTAGTATTATTATTATAGGTTGTTACTGCCTGCATGAAAAATTACCCATGGGGTGTTTTTAGGGAGGACAATTTGAAATATTCAAACTACACTTAAGAACTGACAGAAGCAATCAGCTTATATTTACCTACAACCTACAAAACATAGTTGCATAACAAATGTATTGGGTACATATACCAATCACTGCCTTAAAGAGGATTCTAAAATCATAAAAACTCAATTTCCCATCTTTCATTCACCAAGAGTGGAGCAGAGCAAAGAGGAAAAATAGTAGACGGGGTTGGAGTTGTTCGTAGTCGCTGGAGCAGCCTTCATCGCCTCACATTGGAGCGCCTCATCCCTATGAGGACGGTGTGGTCGGGGCAGGAGCTCAGCATGACTGAGAGTGAAGCCACCCCTCTGTACCCCTCCAGAGGCAGCCAGCTCTGCCCCTTTCTCCCCCGTTATGAATCAACAGGAAGTTGCTGTTTGCGTCCACGAAATGCAGAAATATGGAACAAAAGGCTCAACCAGTCAGCTCCGGCTGTCTTTAGTCCTGATATCCTCACTGGTAAGAGGAAGGAAAACAGAACCAGTCGTCAGTCTGTTTTTCTTTTTCCTTCAGCCATTCGTTTGTCTCTGATCAAGCCTATTAGTCAAACCAGGAGTAATGATGATGACGTATAAAGAACCCGTCCATCCACATCTCTCTTTCATCCATCCATTTAGACATTTCCTGACTCCTTTGCCAGCTCATCTTTTCAATAACACGTTGAAAGGAAATTACCTTTTCATCCCTCATCTTTCACCACACAAGCTTACTTGTTCTCCTCAGTTGCCATTAAGTCAGTCTTTCTTCGGTGTTCTAATCATAATTTTCATCTTGCTATCCATCCATGGGTGTTCGTGGTAAACTTTTTTCCTTTTATCTGATTTTCTTATGTGTGTTATTTCTCATTGTCAGAGAGACCAAATAGGGAAGAAGGTGCTTCAAGCGGCAGTGATGACTATGCTTACCCTCCTCCTCCAGTCCTGGCTTACAATCTCAGTCTTCCAAATTCTCCCCTCTTGTGCAAAAATAGTACTCGAGGGGGACTAATAAGGAACTTTCCTACTTACGACAGGGCCCCTGTCAGGGTCCACACTGCACCTGCTAGTCCTGCACCCCAGCGTTCCACTCGGCAGCGAGGCATCAGCGCACTCCCCAGCCCTGTCCGGCAACAAGCTGGACCTCATAACCAACCCCAAAATGAACCTTTAAGCCATCCAAGTGTGTCCTACTACTCTACTGTTCCTCATCACAATGAATGCCAAAAGACACAAAACACGCAGCACCACCAGCCTCCTCCACCTCCTGAGCTCAACAAACAGTGCAGCATGGAGGAGCTCAGGGCTACTGTTCAGACAGTGGCCAGCAGTATTGAACACAGTAGTCAGGATGTACTCCATCTCGGCCAGAAGATGGTGGCAGCCACAGAAAGTATCACGGACAGCGTGGAGGAGAACGCCCAGGCCCTCAACCTTCTTGCTGAAGTGGTTGACAAGCTCCAAGGGATCATTGCAGCCCAAAAACAGCTGGAAGCGTCACCCCCATGCAGGCTGAAGCGGCGCACTGGTCCCACACCTCCCCCAAGGGTCTCTTCGCTATCTCCGAAAGTGGTTCGCAAACCTCCCACACCTTATCCACGCCCACCATCACCTGACGACACTTTGTCCGGCTCCTCTTCCTCTTCGTCCGTCAGTTCCTATGCAGACGGCTTCGCAGTGTCTCAGACCCCAAAACATTTAAACGGAGGATCCAAAATGAGCCAGAGGGCAGGTGGCAGTAAAGGACACGTTTGGTTTAGCAGCGGAAAAGTTACAAAAGCTCAACCGGAGGACCCAGACTGTGAGAGCACAGGCTGCTTGAAAACAACAAAGAAAAAGATGAAAAAAAAGCCCTCAAACTGAAAACAGTTCCCTCTCTTGCCTGCTTTGCTATTTGAAACAGACAGCGACGCTTAAAAACTTCACTTTGCATGGAAATACGTGATTCTCTGAATGGAAACGATGCTGGAGTTAATTCAGCATTTCCCACGTCTTAGTTAATCTGTTAAATGTTTAACCACAAACCAGAAGCAGATTCAGATCCACTCTTAATAAGCAACACAAATATTTCTGTTACTGGATCACTAAAAGAAGCCAAAGGAATTTGATTTAAAGGTACGAACTGTTTATTTATGACTGTAAATGCTTGTAATTTTCCCCAGATATCACCAACTCTGTTCCACTCTCTGAATTTCTATTTTTTAGAGTTTGAATACACATTTTTACACGTAATCAAGATAACTGCTGTTTTAACACAGAAATCCCATAATTCACTGACCAAACCAGAGCAGAGTTTCAGTGAATGAATAATCTCTTATGAAAGGCCCAGACTTAGATCTGATGTCAGACTTTTTAGGATCCACAAACTAAAAGCACGGTTTCCATGGTAGCATGACACGCAAACCACAAGTTGTTTTACTGATAAAAGGTTCAGATATTTAACATATTCTTTCAGCTGAGAATCTACATTACAAGCTAATGTAACACAAAAAAAAGGAAAAAGGATCACTAAAAGAAGCTAAAGGAATTTGATTTAAAGGTACAAAGTGTTTATTTATGACTGTAAATGCTTGTAAATTTCCCCACCTATCACCAACTCTGTTCCACTCTCTGAATTTCTAGTTTTTAGAGTTTGAATACACATTTTTACACGTAATCAAGATAACTGCTGTGCGTTGTATATAAAAGATGAGGTCAGCTATTATTTATAAAGTCACAAGTTAAGCATTTAGTTTGGTGTCATCTTGGAAAGGCAGGAGTTACGTTATCAGCTAGCACATTCTGCTATGTCTATAACGGCCACTATGATACACTTCCATTTCAGGCCAATTAAAAAGCTGGATATCAGTCCCATGAAGGTCTGATAATCCAATTAACTGAAAGCTGAGTGAAAATGCCAGTCCCAGCAAGCAGTCAAGATTCAGAACCACATATGCTCTAATCAGAAGATGTGAAGTGAGCTATTAACTCTATAAAGACCTGACAAAAGGTTTCTGGGGAGAAGGAAGTCTGAGGATCTGTGCTCAGGATAGAAAAATATTTCTATTTCTCTTATCTAAATTAGTTTTCAAGATGGATATCACTATAACAATTGGATTAGGTTAGATTCAACTATGTTGTCATTACACATGTATAAATACAAGGTAGCAAAATACAGTTTAGCATCTGATCAGAAGTGCAAAGTGCAGCAAGTGCGATACAGTATATACAATATGTAAATAAGTCAATAATAGAGGACAACATACAGATGTGTGAATAGTTTAGCAGTATAAAATCAATGGGAATGAATTAGCATTAATGTGTTAATTTAGTAAATTAATTAAATTAATTAATATTAAATTACATAAATAAATATCAATTATTAATTAGTTATTAAATATTAATAACATAAATTTATTTAGTCATTTATTATTATTATTATTAGTTAGTAGTAGTATTTTTACTAGAATTGGTATTATTATTGTTGTTGTTAATATACAATCATTGTAAATATTTATAATTTTTTTTTAGCTATTTGACTAATTTCAATATCCCCCATTGGGGGATGAATAAAGTATTTTTCTATTCTATTCTAATATGCATAAGGGCAATATGCAGATGTAGTATGAACAAGTATACAGATGTGCTATATTAATATACATAAAATACCAAGCGTGCTATACGTATACATACGGACGAACAGTGAGCAGATATACCGGGTGCAGTAAATATATACACAGTAGTAGAAAGAGCGCTGTGAACATACTTTAACAATGTCTAATGTAAGCGTACATATTCAATTAATGTTATATACAAGTCCAGGGATGGTCCACCACGCCAGACCATGTTCACAACCTTTAAATATAGCGGAATCAAAATGCTCTTATTACTTGTTTTATAAGAAATATTCAACACATTGTCATCTGTTCCTTCAGATTCCAACATTTTTAGGCCAAACTAAGTCTCCAGAATTCGTGGATTTGCAATAAAGTTTTGAATTATCTAATATTGTTGGTCGGGTTGAAGACTCTTGAGTTCAACTGCCACAGTAATGATGACCAGCAGGGACAAAGTATAAGAAAAATATGTTAATTTACTTTTCCAAATGACAGAATCTAAGCATTTGCCTCAAAAGGCCTTCTTGTTGTCATCATAACCTCCGTTTGTGTATCCGTTTCAACCACCGTTTTCATCTGTTTTGCCTCCACTTAAGTGTGCTAGAAGCTGGTGTCCACTGCACTTCTTAAAGATAATCGATATTTGTCTAACAGGGGGCAACAATAAGGAGGGAAGAGGAGACCGGAGACATCTACATTGCTCGGGTAATTCATGGAGGGCTTGCTGATCGCAGTGGTGAGACAAAACTATACACGGCTATGTGTGCATGTACATGCAGGAAGAATGCAAACATGGGACGGTTTAACGTGGGTTTGTGTGCCAGGACTCCTCTATCCTGGGGATCTCTTACTGGAAGTGAACGGGAACCCAGTGGTGGGCCTGGAACCAGAAAAGGTCATCCAGATCCTGGTAGGTAAACTGAGAGCGAGAAGTACAACTCAATAAATCTACATTTAAAAAGGAACATCAGGGGGAAATTGGGTTGTTTGACTATCTTATGAGCTCAAACACTGTCCTATGTTACATCCAGTTAAGATCCACTGAGTGTTGTACAAGACGGCTCAAAGCTGCTCAGATATTACAGACATGGCTGCCCCCTCTCGGCTGTACTTCTGCTTTAGGTGTTCAAAGGTTATAAATGTGATTCTCAGATCTACTGCATCTTCTGTATTGCTTTATACGTTGTTAGTGTGCTGTTGTATATTCTCTAGAAATGTGGGACTGTGAATTAAGATGCTTTTTTTTAAGAAACTTTTCTTTACTTGTGCATAATTTCAAGCTAAACTTATTTATGACTTATACAACTTATGAAAAACACTGCAGCTTAGAATACTACACATACCCAGTTCCCCACACACATACTGCTTGAGTATCGATCCGTAAAGACTTTCCATGTCTCACGACCTCCATAGACCTTTGTGACAATGCGATGACACAACAGGCTGTAAAATCTGAAAAATATGGAGTAATTTCACCATAAAAGCTGAAATATTGTTTGCTACATCTTCCTTCTTCAGTTGTCTCCTGTGATCTAGCTCCCGCCTCGCCACTGATGCCGTTTCCCCTCCTGGAGTCACGTGACCACTTTAACACTCGTGACACAATAATGTCGACAGCTGCTGCTCTTGACAAGCAGGAAATGACCATATATGGGGAAGGAGGGTTTGGTGGATGAGGTGGTTAGAAATAATGGACACGGTTAGGTTCAGATGTTAAAAATTACATAGTTGGGGTCAGAAAAATATAGATAGTCTTGGACCGCAAATAACTTATTTATTACATGTGGGTTTTTTTCAGTGAGACCAGGCCGATTATTTCTGATATGAAACAAAGAAAAGCCTAAAATTTCTCCTTTTGTAGTGAAATTGATTGATATTTCTTTCTTTTTCCATCCCAGACCGGTTCCACGGGCACCATCCTGTTTAAAGTCATTCCACATCCTGCTCAGGTCAGCAGCAACCAAAGGCCGGTGAGAAATATGCACTTTGCTCTTTGCAACCGTTCAAATCACACTCACTGCAAAGTAAATATAAGAATCTGTATAAAACTTGAAACTGGAGTTGCTCATTGAGCTGGGCGGTCAGTTTGAAAGTAGCTGGGGCCTGGTTTATGATTAAATATTAGTTTGGGGCCTCCGTGTCCGGCTGAATGATGATAAATGTGAACTATTAGCTTCAAGACTGGAGTCATCTTCAAGGTCAAGGTCAAGGTCATGTTTATTTATAGAGTACATTATAACAACCAAAGTGCTTTACACAAATGAATAACAATAAAGTCCAAAGATGAATTCCACTAAGACAATTTCAGCAAAAGATATATGCAATCAACAACTTTTGTCTCACCCACGTCCGAAAGACTGGGAGAAAAGGTGGGTTTTAAGGGAGGATTTAAAAATTTCCAGAGTTTCTGACGACCGGATATGCAGCGGTAAACTATTCCACAGCTTAGGGGCAGCCACTGCAAAAGCTTCATCGCCTTTAGTTTTCAGCCTGCATTTAGGCACATCCAGGTATAGTTCGTCAGCAGACCTCAGAGCTCTGATTAAAGACTCGGGGGCCAAACCGTTCAAAATTTTAAAAACAAACATCAGGATCTTAAAATCAATTCTGAAGCGGACAGGAAGCCAGTGCAGAGGCCAGAACAGAGGTTATACCTTCCCCTTTCTTTGTCCCCGTTAGAAGCCGAAATAAAGGCATGAGTCATCTTCTCCAGGTCACCAGGAGAGAGGTACGGTTTTACCTCGGCCAGAAGTCGCAGCTGGAAATCTTCAGCAAGACTTACAGACAGATATGATTTCCATCTGTTTTACTGAGCATCTCAGTCATATCACTTCGTTTTGCCAGGAGGGTTCAAATAAAAGAACTCTTTAGGACTTTACATTAACAGAACAACAATTCTTGAACTAAACTTGCTGTGGAGCATTCCTGATGAAATACATAGTGGAATTAATATTTAAAAACATATCATCATACATGTTAGTAATCCTGAGGCCAATCGAGGAAAGGTTGTGATATCATGGAGTTGATTTTAGAGAGTTTTTCATCTCATGTGCCAATTAGGACATAATTTCTGACCAATATGCATCGTGCTTTGTAGTGCTGCATCAACTAAAACGCTCTGTAAAAGAGAAAAGAAATGAAAAATGAATAGAATAGAATGGAATGGAAATACTTCATTAATCCCAAACTGGGAAATGATGAAATAAACGTAAAATATAACCTTTAGAATAGAATTTACAATATACAACAAAATGTGCAGTTGTGCAGTACCAATAGCATTTTTGAGCAGATGTACAGTATGCAGTATGTTTAACATGTAAAAATATATATCTAAAGTGCATACGGAGAAATAAGGACCACTGATTTCAGCTTTTATTGTACAGTGTGATGGCATGTGGCAGGAATGATTTCCTGTATCTGTCCCTTCGACAGCGGGACCAGGAATAAATGTCACTTTCAGGGGGGAAAAAGTTCCTCCTTTTCATTGCTAAACTTAGAAAGAGTGATCAAATTACTCCAAACGTTACTTATGGCTAAACAGACCTTAAAGTCTGCTCTGAGTGTTGGCAAACTGGACAAATAAGCAACTCAAGTTTCTTTTTGATAGAGTAATTAGTTTATTCAATGAGATTTTTGACTGTTGTGATCATTCCAGCAACGTATTCACCTGCCACACTGTCATTCCACGACACAATAAAACCTAACAAAAGCCCCCTGCCAGCAGCTCTAAAGCTTAATACTTATCATTTCTTTATTGTTATTGCACAAACTTTATCTCTAAAAGTGCTGTTATTCAACCTCCTGATTGTTTAACAAAGGAAATTTGAGTTTTTATCTCTGATCAAATAAGTCGTTTAATCCCTGTTTTTAAGTTCTTGTCGCACATGACTAACACAACATGACCGAGTTGTGGCTTTTTAAAGATATTCAGCGACCCACAAAGCCATCCGTCTTTTCAGTAACTGTTCAATTTCACCCAGAAACTGTCCCACTCTCTGTCAGGCGTACATGAGGGCAATGGTGGACTACTGCCCCCATCAGGACTCCTCCATCCCATGTCCAGATGCAGGGATGCCGTTCAGCAGGGGAGACCTGCTGGAGGTGGTCGACCAGTCGGACGGACAGTGGTGGCAGGCCAGGAAGTTGCCCCGTGGGGCGGCCTGCGCTGGTCTGATTCCCTCTGCCAGCATGCTGAAGAGGTGAGGCACAGACCCACACATACTGACACCTGCCGCCCTCTCAAGCTGCCACCAGAGGGAGTTGTTGATCCGTTTATCACAGTAAAACTAACTGCAGCGTACGTCTGTTGGAAAGTGTTTCAGCAAGTTTAAAGATTCAGAAATCAATAATTTTACTGCTTTATTGGTGCTTTTACCACTAAGTTATTTAATAATTAAGCTAATTTAAGCCTTAGCACCATAAAAAAATTAGTGTTTGGGAGCTGGAATAAATTAATATATTGGGCGGAAAGTACTTCAGTACTTTTTCTGTTGATTCTTCGACGTGTGTTCAACACAAAGCTGAAAATTGTTCAGTGATTTCACTATTGATCCTTTTACTACACGAAACTTATCATACCCAAGTACTTTTACAACTGATACTCTCACAGCAGATGTTACTCCATGAAGGGAATAATACTTCAGTAATTCCACTGTTGATACTTTTACTACACGAAGCTGATAATACTTCATTTCTGTTACAAGCGATACAAATACTGCACAAAAGTGATGATTTAAGTACATAATTACTTCAATAATTGTATGTTTACAGTACTTCAGTACTTTATCTGTTGATATTTTAACACGTGTCAAGATAAAGCTGTGAATACTTCAGTAATTCCACTACTGATAGTTTAACTACATGGAACTGATAGTACTTCATTTTTGTCTCTGATACTAATACTTCATGAAGGGAATAACACTTCAGTCATCCTACTATTTGACTATACCAAGTTGATAATACTTGTGAACATCTTCTGCTGATACTTTCACGACATCATCATATGTGTACTTTTACTTTTCATTCTTTGTCTGCATGAAGCTGATAGTATTTCACTACTTTATCACAAATACTTTGACTATATGTATATAGTACATATAGAACTATAGAACAGCTGCGTTCTTCATGAAGCTGATAACACTTCAGTACTTATACACTTGAGTACTTTGACATCATTAAGCTGGTAATACTTGTGTACTTTCATTAGTACAACTCGAATCAGCCAAAGCTGAACTTTCACACGACTTCAAATGAACTTGTCGAGTGTTTTATGTTGTCGTTATTTCACTGAGTATCTGAGCGCCGTGCTTTTCATGCAGCTGAAATCATTTAAATGTTTCTTCTTTGTTGTTTGTTTTTATCTCTGAAGTAAACAGAGGGAGAACTGGTGGTGTCAGCCGTTACAGGTTCATACCTGCATCAGACCCTGTAAGGATTCCTCTTCATTATCTCATCCCATCTTGTGTGTCAGCACAAATTAGCAATGTAAATGTGTGTGTGGAGAAGGAAAACCTGCAACAGATATGTTGGACAACAGCACAAAATGTGGCTGTTACCAATAGAGGAGTGAAAATTGTAATTGTGACACAGAAACATGAACAACGTGGCATTAATTTGCCAATCCAGCTCTACTTTTTCTCATTCCTTTCACACTTTGCTCCCACACCTGACTGGTTGGACTGATTTTCACTAGTTCCATTGGCAGATGTTTTTGCTTATTTCTAGCAAAAAGGTCTCGTATTTGTTGTTTTTCTTACTTATTTTTGGAGGGGCATTTTTTTTCCAGTGTAGACCAGAAGGTCATAGAAGAAAAAACATACATAAATGATTACATAAATGATTACATGTCATGATTACGGTTAGATGGTCAAAAAGTACCGATAACAGTTTTGTTTGTCCAGAATCTTAACGGTACTGGATGGACCGGTACCAAACAATACCAGTACTCTGTATACATCCCTACTTAACACTGACTATGGTTCCCCTCATATTTCCCACCTGGGTTAACCTTGGTTTTGACGTAGCGTTGTGCATGTAACTGAAAATAACAGCTGTTTCTTTCCTTCCTGCTGCCCTCAGGGTCCCAGGCGGATAACGGTGGGTGTGGCCCCTGATGAAGCACTCATAGAGTAGCTTATCATTCACAGTAATGACAGCTTGTTTGCATTTTGTGAGCCTGTTGTTCTCATGTTGTTCACACATAGTTTGACTTTTCTTTTGCACAATGACACCAATCACAATATGAAGGAGAGAAAAACAAAGTTGCTACAGTTGAGACAGACGTTTATTAGACAGCTGCATATAAACATTTGTTTTCTAAGTGCATTTAACGTTGACGCTATCACATTTTAACACAGAAATCCCATAATTCACTGACCAAACCAGAGCAGAGTTTCAGTGAATGAATAATCTCTTATGAAAGGCCCAGACTTAGATCTGGTGTCAGACTTTTTAGGGCAAAAGATATAAAAACAATATTTAGTTTATTAGGATCCACAAACTAAAAGCACGGTTTCCATGGTAGCACGACACGCAAACTACAAGTTCAGATATTTAACATATTCTTTCAGCTGAGAATCTACATTACAAGCTAATGTAACAGAAAAAACAAGGGTGGATCAAATATCTTATAGATTGAATTGTGAATAGATGGCACTGATTTAACATTGTATTGTGGTTAAATTTGGTGATTGATACGCCGAGATTTGACCAAAGTCTAAATGCAGAACAGCCGTTGACTTTTAAGATGGAAGCTGAATGAACCCGACGTTTTTTCAGCATCAATTAAGTGCTTTTAATTTTGTTAGCATGTCAGACATAACCTTCAAATACTTTTAAAGTACAACATTTGTTCTTAGTCTGAATGCTGTCTGAGATCCAAAAGTCAGGTTCCCAGTGGAGTCTAAGTTCCTGTTTTAGCCTTTTTGACTCACCAACTTTCAGCAAAGTCACTTCTTTTTCCCTGTAGGGAATAATTATAAAAACGCTGTACATTTCATTCCCAAAGCAGCTGTTTATATTCTTTTTTATGTGCACTGGAACTGTTGACCTCTCATAATTTGTGAGGAGCATCTCATGACATCTCATTTTCAATAACATGAAAAAACAACTTGCTTGAGATGTGAGATCTGTGCAAAGCATTTGAATGCGTTCATGAGCAATGGGGTGAAAGTTACCATCTCAAACTATTCTTTATCAAAGTAGAGAATACTACATTCAATAAAAATGAATGGGTATGTGTGTCCAAGCTAAATCTAAATGGGTCAGCTGGACTCCAGACAAAACAACTAAAAACACACACAGAGTTAATTAAAGAAATATGTTCTAAGTGTTTCTAAGGTAATACATGAGAAGCGCAGTGTTTTAAACCTTTATCAGATGTTAACCTGTGCGTTTTGTTGCCGTAATGAAGCCTTTTTTTTTCCAGCTCCTCCAGAGGACGATCCACCAAATCCTGATGGCAAACGCATCGTGACAGGTAAAGCGTGTCAGAATATTTGATTTTTGAGTTTTTATGAACAGAATCTCATCAACCATCAGCGGAGTGGAAGTGACTGTTGTTCTTTTCTCTTTTCCTCCAGATTTGGATATTCAAGAAATAAACTTTGGTGGGTAAGTCTGTCCAGACGCTTGTGTATTGATCTGATTAAGATGAGCAAATGATAATGACTGCCGATCACTTGTGATGCTTTGTACCGTTTTCTTGTATTTAAGCCTACAGGATTCATTAGCCGATGCATCATTTATTACAGTGTTTGTCTGGTTTTTATTTAGTATTTTAAATCTCCACAGTAACTGGATTCATTTGTATTTCCACTTTAATTATTTTATCTGTTTTGTGCTTAATGAAAAGAGGAGTTTAGCGAAATTGAAAGTTAAGGAACTCCTGTGGAGAGAACAAAGACTTTGACTGTTTCTTTCCTTCAGATGAGGCTGACTCCGATATCACTGATGGCATCTACCTGGGTAAGATGCATTCAATGATCACATAATTAAATGGTTTATCCACTGAGACTGCAAACAGAGGAGAAGACAGATTAGCTCAATGGTGGAAAAACAAAACATTTTAGAAGGAATATCATATGAAAAAACTAATTTAGTCATTTCATGTTTCAACAAGACATTTATTTTCTCACTATATCCATTTAAAGACATTTTTATGTTTCTTTAGGCTCTTTCTTCAAAAAACTACTCTAAAAAGCAGAGATTAAAAACTTGAATTTAGATTTAAAGCTTAATCAAATATTTCTCACTAAACTCATTTAATTTTTGGTTCTTGCTTCACTATGTATTTTCAGTCTTTGACAATAAGATACTGCTTCTCAAGAGTTAACTGCCTGATTGTAGGGGAGCCTGCAGTTCTTTATGGACTTATAATAAAACATTAAGAACGAGGAACTTGGAGGATGTTGACCAGGATATGTGAATGAAAAAACACTAAAAGACTCATAGTGGGATTAAATAAAAAATCAGTGCTGAAGGAGAAATGATCAACAGGCCGGCAGCCCAGATGTTGCTCTTAATAAAAGCATAAACTGATCCCGAAGGCATTAGTTAATGTTGTATTAACAATATTTAAAAAGACAATAATTACTTTTGCTTTAATAGAAAAGTTATTTAAGGTGAAACACTACAGAAGAAGTTTGCAATATGGGTCGTTTTGCTTCCATAACATGTAACCGTTCAAATTAGAAGAAATAAATGATGAAAACAGTTAAGTTAATGATAATAATAAAACATTGAGGTGTCTTCTGGATGATTCTGGCATTATAGCAGAGCATGTACAGCTCAAATCAGTGCGTATTCCACCTCTAATGAGCTGCAAATACAGTTCAGAGAACCATTCATTCCAGGATTTCCACCAGAGTAGCAGTGACATACATCAAACTCTCCTTTTTCTCCTATTCTGAGTTATTGTTGCAGTCTGAAAAGCATGGCGACGATTCATTTATTTTTTATGGAAGATATGTATACTTCTGAAAGAAGAAGATCCGGTTCCCCTTCCTGGCTTTGGACAGGGATTTCGCCTCTGAATGAACATGTAAATCAATGAATGTGTTCTCCGCCCTCATCAGCTGGTTTCCGGCGGAGTTTCCGTCTCTGGAGGAGGACGTCCTACAGGAAGAGGCGACAGTCCTGCACCTCCTGCTCCCCCAACATCAACGCTCTGTCCACCCCCTACGAGGAGGTGGCTTTGTACCAGCGCCCCCCGCAGGAGAACCACCGCCTCATCATCCTTGTCGGTGAGAGGAGAACATCCACATAACTGGCTAAATCTCACTGATCACTTGCCCTTAGGAATGATTAGGTTCACTAAGTCCTCTCCAAGGTAGAGTTTATATTTTTAATAATAATAATAATACATTTTATTTACAACGCACTTTACATTTACAACAAAATCCACCAAGTGCTACTGTGGGATAAAAGACAAATATTAAGATCAAAAGCAGGGACAGTAAAATGCAAATAAAATACACAAATAAAAGTAGTGAGTCCTTTAAATGCAAAAACGAAATAAAAATAAAATAAAATAAAAATTTTATTTTATAAAATTATAAAAATTTATTTTTATAAAAAAAATATGTAAAATTTTATTTTTATCTATTTTTAGCTCTGCCTTTCTGATTAAGAGTATTTTGAACTTTGCTCCATATTTTCTTTCCTCCCTCTTAGTCAATATTTATTCTCTTGGAAGTTTTATGAATGATCCAAGCTCACTTTGCCATTTTTATTCAGCTGTTCCGTCTTTAATATGTCTCAGTCTGATTTAAATTGCCAAAGTGG
Source organism: Odontesthes bonariensis (assembly GCF_027942865.1). Taxonomy (NCBI): domain Eukaryota; kingdom Metazoa; phylum Chordata; class Actinopteri; order Atheriniformes; family Atherinopsidae; genus Odontesthes; species Odontesthes bonariensis. The sequence continues at coordinate 30,467,403 of NC_134517.1, read as the reverse complement.
CTCTTTTAGATTATTTTGTGACACATCTCAGTATATTCAAATGCAATACAGGTGAAAAGTTCTCTTCAGAGTTTCAGTGACAATACTTTTATGTCTCAATCTTTAATCTTATTTAAAGTTAAGATGATAATAACTCGGCCATTATCTTACTATGTGTATATGTCACATCACATATATTTTGTTCATTATATAATCTAATTGTTGTGTTGGCCCGACTAAAACTGGACTTAATTGAATTCGTCAAAGTTGCATCAACAAGCACAAATGATTCCACAGGGAGTTAATTACTCCAGCATGTATATTCAGTTGGACACAAACAGTTATTGGCACATGCTCCAAACACAGTTCCCAACCCAGAATTTGACCCAGGGTCCAGTCAAATAGTAAAAAGAATTACCTCCTGTCGTCTTTTCCTAAATTCTTGTCCTTAAAGGAAAATGTCAAAGAGAATCTGACACACCGACACTAAGCTGTGATGTGTACAGCTGTTTGATAAATATCCTACAAAAAGGGCTTTAAATTATGTGTCTATTTCATTCTTATCCCATTGCAACACGAGGGTTATCGATAATATATCATGTTAGAGATAAGATTTTATGTAGAATATCATTGTATTATCAAGGAAAAATTCATGAAAGTGAAGTGAATTATAGTATTTCACCTCCTGTCCTTATATTTATCCACTTGAATCATAGTTAATCCGACTGGATGAAAATAATCAATTGCTATGAAAGTTGCAGAATTGTGGCCATGATTATTTCATTTGTAAGGAAAGGCAAGTTTATTTGTTTAGCGCAATTCAACTACAGGGCGATTCAAAGTGCTTTACAAATACATTAAAACAGTAGAAATAAAAAGCACAATTTAAATCTTAAACAAAAAAGAAAGAAATAAGAACAATAGATAAAATCAGATAAAATCAGTAGTTAAAATATGATTTAAAGTTTTAAAACTCAAGCTTCAGATTTAGAGCTTTATTCAAATGCAGCTGAAAATAGGTGTGTCTTCAGCCTGGACTTAAATACACTGAGTGTTTCAGCTGATCTGAGGCTTTCTGGGAGATGGTAAACAGAAGGAAAAGCCAGGAACAGCAGAATAGAAAGAAAAAGGTTACAAGGAGGCATATCGCCACGCATTGTAGCAGTCAGACATTCACAGAAGGAGAATATACACCTTTGTGTACACTGAAACAAGAACAGTATGACAACAAAAGGTGAGCTGTAAACGTGGCTCGACTGAGCTGTGCACGGAGAGTCTGCTGACATCTGCGATGGTTTCCTCTGAACAGGTGCGTCGGGAGTTGGAGTGAACGAGCTGAGGAAGAGGCTCATCAAACTGAACCCATCGACCTTCCAGGGACCTGTCCCTCGTATGTGCCGTCCACTCATTCAATGAATTCATCTGAAGTCAATAAGTCATTGTTCTCATATTGTAACAGTTACAGAAGGAAATCTACAAGTTAAATACATATAGTCGTGTGCTTTATTGTACATAATCCACGTCGCTCTAACATTTTGTAAATGTTTTGAACGTTCACCCATATGATTTCATCGTTTCTCAACAAACACTCTCACAACATGCACGAGGATTTGCCTTATTCTGATCAGGTGTGTGCCTTCTTAACATCTGCAAAACTGGTCAGAACTGTTGCAGTAATGTGCAATATGGGGAAAAAAATAAGGTTTGTCAGCATCAATGGATGCAAACCGATCAATGAAATGATAAACCTGTGAATTAGCATCATATGGTAACTGTAAGGCCCTAGTTTAGAGTGTTGGACTATGCTCACACCATCACTGTCACTGTGTTTCTGCAGACACCACTCGTCCACTAAAAGAAGGGGAGCAGACGGGTAGGGAGTACCACTTTGTTACCAAAGAGCTGTTTGAGTACATGGTCTGCAACCACAGGTAGGCTTCACTCTCTTTCCTTACATTGTTGTGAGTCAAGTTTATTCTACTCAGTTGTATTTGAGCTCTATTTAGCTCAAAAGCTTCACCATATGTACAAAAGTGTGAATGTATTTCTGCGTTCAGGTTTGTGGAGTATGGGGAGAGTAAGGGCCAGCTGTATGGGACCAGCATCGATGGAATGGATGAGGTGCTGAAACGCGGACGGATGTGCATCATCGATGTTGAACCACATGTGAGTGTCTGTGTATGAAGCTTTTTCAGTCCAAGGTCATTGTGTGTTAGCACAGCAAGCAGCAGGAAGATGCTAACAGTAAAGCAAAGTGAAGATACCCCCACTGGGTCAACATAAAGTAACTTAAACTTGGCCAGTTAGCACATGGATACAAACAGCATTACAAAGCCCTTTCTCAGCTGCTACAGCTACATTTACATGTCATCAATTATATACTCACAGATATTATTCAACCCACTGAATGAAAACAACTGAAACTCACTTAAAATAAGTTAATCTGAGTTCATGACTGAATTTATTCATTTAACTTTTGTGCACTACTTCATATGATTATTTGTTGATCTTTAACATTTTTCTTTAATCCTTTTTGTATTGTTTTATTTCAGTTTTTGATAATAGTTTTCTTTGTTTTTTCTTTAGAATTTCTTTATATTTAGTTTTTATTCCTCCTCTGAGAGGCATTTCTGCTTTAAAAAAAGTGTTATATTGATAAAGATTGATACATTAAGTGATTGATTGAGTGCCACTACGGCACAAAATCCTGCGTAGAGAGAGAAAAAAGAAGCAGCACCCAGGAAAATGCTTCATTTAAAGTCTTCAGTTCAATTTATTATCAAAATGGTAGATTGTTTTCATTTAGCTTTTATTGTTATTTTTATCTTAATATTTTAAGAATATGATGCACATCTTGCCTAATGATAAATTAGTTGCTGTCAAATCAAAACATAAGTGAATAATATTATATTATAAAGACTTTAAATGTACCATGTGACAAATATCGATCAGTCCTGCTTCCAGGAATCAGTGATTTGCCTCAAAAAATCCGGATCAGAGCGGCCTTTTTGTCTAATAATACATAAATTGTTTCATTTTCAGAGCATCCAGCTGTTAAGGACAAGAAAATTTAAGCCCTTTGTGATTTTCATCAAACCTCCAAACCCGGAAAGACTGAGACAAACTCGGCGAAACTCCACAATTATCACCAACTACGCCATCAACAGAGCATCGACGGTAAGACTGCAGACGATGCCTCGCTTTACATTTCTATTTCTCCCACTTTGTAGCCAAACTGATCAAATTAGGAAAGAAAATATCGGAAATATTAGGCTTGATAGTACACCAGAGCAGAAATAAGAAATAAACTGAGTCAAAGCATGGAGCAGTGAGCACAGTCTTATCTCTCTTCATGCAGGAGGAAGATTTTTTGGAGCTGGAGGACGCCTCCCAGCTAATGGAAGCTAAATACAAGCAGTTTTTTGACAGCATCCTGGTGAACGACGACCTACAGGATGCCTGCATTCAGCTCTGCTCCATCATCCAGCAGGCACAGAACGAGCCCCAGTGGGTGCCTGTCAGCTGGGTCCGACCCGAGGAGTAGCACAGGACAGGGGCAAAGGTGGAGATGTGGAAAACAATTTGGGTTGCATCAGATGTAGAGAGATTTGAACACAGCGGTCTAGTTCCAAGCCATCTAAATTCCCTCTCAGAGCTGTTAAGAAAGCGGTTCAATTTCAAATATCCAATGAAATAGACAGCAGAGTGCTATATGCTTTCACATATTTAAGTGTTTTCTGTAAAAACAGAGTCAAACCCACAGAAAGCAGCATCATCAGCTTCAGCCGTTCTGCAACATCTTAATTTAAGAGCTGGAAAAAGTATTCAATCAGACATTTTTTTCAATATTTCAAGTAAATTGCAAACACTAAATACCATCGTTAGGAGCTTTGTTGGCTCAGATTCTTTTACGTTAACTTGGCAGCTTTAGTTACTAATTTTCCTTCTTTACAGACTCATTGTTTGCAGGACAACAATATAATAGGCTGGTTGAATATCAGGCTCAGATTGCGTTGCCCAGTAGTTCATTACAAAACTTCCATTAAAGTCCATTAACTTTAGCAATAAAACGCTGCAGTTTGAGCCTTTTTTTAATGAGTTTTCAGTTCCTCAATAATCAATAATCCTAACGGCACTTTTTCTGATGGTATAGTTTTGGTAAGCTGAGTTAAAACCAGTTCTGATCATCAGTGAGAATAGATTAGATCTGAACCCCCAAACATTCGAAAGGCGGTAATTTTTTGTGGTTCAACCTAGAAAGATTTATCATTGGAACATTTTGAATTTGCCCCTTTTGATTAAGGAACTGACATCCTTATTTTCCATGAAGGTTTATTATGATGGGCTGCACTGTGCTCGGTGGTTAGCACCAGCGCATCACAGCAACAGGGTTCCCTGTTCGAATCCCAGCTGAGGTCTTTCTGCATGTATCCAAACGAAAGGATTCCTCCCACCCATGTTAGGTTAATTGTCTAAATTGTTGCTAGGAGTGAGCACACATGGTTGTGTGGCTCTGTGATAGACTGGCCACCTGTCCAGGGTGGACCCTGCCTCTCACCTGATGCGGACCCCCCCCTCAGTTCAGAAGACAGTCTAATTTAGCAGCATATTTTCTAAATTAACAGGCAAGTTCAACATCGTTTTCCAGGTCACTTAGAATTAAAGAGTTTTACTTCTTCCTGCTGTGTTATTTGTATATCTTCAAAGCTGAGTTAAGTGGTTGCACTTTAAGAAGTTTGATCATTTTCTGACAGATGTTTCACCGCTTCAACTATAACTAAAGTATCTGGAAGTCCATGTGTACTTGGCCTGTGTGTTTGTATGTGAGAGGCAATAAAATGAGTAACAATGACCAGTGATTTTCTGAGTTTACTGCACTTAGCATGACACTTATAAAAGAGACAATGCTGCTTTGCCTTCCAGCCTTACAGTGCGCAAACATAAATGTCATTATTTTTGTTTAAACGTTTTCAGAGTACCATTTAAGAAGGAGCTTTCCTTGGCTGAATCCTGGACGACAAAGCCCTCTTACTATGAATACAGCTGCTGCTAACGCTGGTAATAGTTGTTGCTTCATTGATTTTAATGTAGCTATACAGTTAACTGTTGATTGCGGAGTCATGGAGTAACACAGAATTGTACGAAAGCATCTGGATTTGAGGATACTTTTAGAAATAATGCTTTTAGTACAAAGTGTGACAGAAATCTTGTGAGATCAAGTGTAGATAATGTGTTTTATGGAATCCACCCCACACGCGGTGAACTAATGAGCAGATGTGGCTTTTATAATCCTCATTTTAAGCCTCAGTTAAGTGTTACTTTTGTTGTGGCCCCCACTGGAAGCTGGTAAAATGTCATGCAGCTTTATAGAATACACAGAATGTATTATGGCTTGTGACGTCTCATGTGAATGAGACTTTTGAAGGCTTTTATTCATTGTAATCACTTCCAGATAACTTCTTTTCCTCAAGCATGAAGGTGTAAAAGCAGTTAAAAATAAATAAACTGGAAATATTTTTCACAGCTGTGGCACAACCAATGTGTGTGAAATCACTTTTGTCTTCATTCGAGTCTCACAGTGGTTACCACTTTTTAAATAATCCCAGATTTATAACACTTCACTGAAGTCAGCTGAGTTGAGTGGTTTTCCAAGGCAGGTTGCTTGTAAAAAAATATATCTTTATTAGTTATTTCTTTGTCATGGAATAGAAAAAAGTGACTTGTTTTCTTGCAGAAATGCTAATACTTGAAAAATCCCAACTTTAGAGTAGAGTATAACAGTATTTTAGTCGATAGTGGAAAACATTCGAGAAAGCTGTCAATCTTCCCAAAGAAATTACAAAAACATCCAAGTGCTACATTTCACGCCAAGTTTATTCATATCGCACATTTACAAACAACCTACAAGACTTCAGGCGGTGTGTTGGTTCGCACCATCACCTCATAGCAAGAGGGTTCCTGGTTTGAATGTCTCTGTGTGGCCCTGTGATGGACTGGCGAGCCGTCCAGGATGTACCCCGCCTCTCGCCCAATGACAGCTGGGTTAGGCTACACCCCCCCCAAGCTGGATTAAGCGGGCATAGAAAATGGATGGATGGACTTCTGGAACGATGTCCTTTGGACAGACCAGAGCAAAGTGGAGATGTTTGCTCATAATGCACAGCAAACCAAACACAGCATATCAGCACAAACACCTCACACCAGCTGCCAAGCACGGTGGTGGAGGGCTGATGATCTGGGCTTGTTCTGCAGCCACAGGACCTGGGCACCTTGCAGCCACTGAGTCCACCATTAACTCCTCTGGATACCAAAGTGTTCTAGTCAGATGTGAGGCCGTCTGTCCGACAGCTGAAGCTGGGCTGAAACTGGCTCATCAACAGGACAAAGATCCCAAACACAGCAGCAGATCTACAGCAGAATGTGTGAAGAAGAGAAGAATCAAGGTGTTCAACGGTCCAGTCAAAGTCCAGACCTCAGCCTGATGAGATGCTGTGGTGGGACCTTCAGAGAGCTGTGCAGAAACCAATGCTGCAAACCTCAATGAGCTGAAGCAATATTGGAAAGTGAAGTGGGCCAAATGATGTGAGATTAACACCATCCTATGGAAAAAACATCCTTCAAGTTGTTGCTACTGAATGCGGTTCTGTAAGCTTTTTTGCTCACTTTTTCTGCATTCTGGGTTAGTTCTTACAATATGAAGAATGTTGCACTGTAATATGTCATGTGTTGTTTATCTGAAGTTGGATTTACCCCTTTTTATTATCTAGTTAGGAGCAGATTATTCTATTCGTTATGTCCCGATGCATAAAATCTAACAATGGAAAGGGTGTGATTTCTTTTTCACATGACTGTTTATGCATACTGTGTGGGGTGTCGTTGTTTTACACGGCATATAACTATAAAGAGTATTTTGATGTGTTAAGGAGACAATCTGTTCTTGACTGAGAAGTCACATCTGTGACCAAATCAATTTCAAGCATCTTAGTTTGCCCTCATGACAAGCCTGTATAAAAGCTCAACATCCAGTGAATGAGCAACCAACAACCTGTCAGTCATCCCACAGCTCTACAGGAACCAGTAACCTGCTTCAGTACGACCATGAGAACTCTGCTGCTGGTTTCCGCCCTCCTGGCAGGACTGTTCGGCTCCTTGGCTGCCATCCCTTTTCCTTACCGGGCTTTCTGCAGCTCTCTCTGGTAAGTACAGCACACTGACCTCTGTGTTAGAGCCTGGATCTAATTGTCAGGTACAGATCAAGATTTATGATGCTCTTACTCTTTCATTTGTTAGTTTTGTCTATTCAGATGTCCAGACTGTGTTACACTTTCTTTTTCTAGGCTCTTTGATATGCCTTGCACCAAAATCAGTTTCACACTAGTGAAACAGATTGAAGCCTTCAGCCCTCAGTATCAGGTAAGAGGAAAACAAGAGTCCTGTTCGTGTTCTGGGCCGAATGCAAACTACTTATTAACATCTCACTGATTAGACACATTTATATGTCTGCTCCAGCTTGTGTCGGCCACACCTCTGATTATAAACGCCAACCATACTTCGAATGATGGGCTACAGACTGAGAACATTACCTTCGCTTTAAGTTCCGCCGTGCTGACCGGCAGCTGCCGCGTGTTTGTAAGTATCTGTGTTGATTCCTGAACAAAAGTGTTTCTCTTTGACGATGAAGAATGAACTATGTATACAACTCTAACGGAATCCAATTCATTGTTGGTCCGGAGCATGAAGTATTTCCACAGTGTTCTCTGGTGGTATTCCAGTTATTTTCATGCTGGTGATCATATTAGTGCTTAAAAAAACATGTATTATTCATTTATTGATGTGTCGTTTTACCAGGGTGAGTCTGTTTGTCTCAACTTCACCACCCTTTTTGATGACGGCCTCAACTACTGCAACCTTAACAACCTGCTGTCAGGTGAGCGAACAACCCAAACCACTCGAATCCTCTTATCGCACACGATCTTAAAGTGTGACACAACTGCTGCTCACACTAAGATCCAGACTCCCCCTCAGCATTTAAATGAAGAATGACAGATGTATTGATTTCAATCATGTCTGTGTTTGTGAATGATTTCAGCAAGCGGTCTCACCTCAGCCCCAGGCTTCACAGAGATGACCAATGAATGGGCGTGTCCTGGTTATGGACTCTCCACCTGCAAGGTTTAACATGGAGCCGTCATCCATTTCTGCATTCTTTGTTGCTGTGTACAGTTAGTCCTCAAACATCTCTTGATTGTCTCCAGTTAGATGGAGAATTTACTTTAAGTAAGCATCAACCGATAAAAACCTGCTAAACTTTTTGGAACCAAAAAAATCTCGTGTTGAAAACTAATCTGTTGAACTTAAATGAGTTTAATAAACACTTTACATGTGGGACAAGTCTAGAATTGATTCTTCTTCCTTGAATTTTCAGAAGATAAAGATACGTTAAATTATCCATCTTCATAAAAAACGCTGTTTATTGCTGCTCCACATCAATGAGCCTGTTGAGGTAGTTTGGTCATCTGGTCAGGACTCATCTCACAGGTGAGGTGTATTAGACTTCAGGGCAGACCCAGGACTCACTCGTGAGATCATATCTTTCAGTTGTCTGATGACACCCACAAAGAAAGTTGGAGGAGTGTGAGAGGAGTCTATGGATCGGTGCTTGGACTGATGCCTCCGTGGCCCGGTCGAGAGAATATAGACGGATGGGTGCAAATACAGAGGGAAGACAGCTATTATGAGAGCACACTTACTATCTGTCAGACCATGGGAGGGAACTTATGATCAGAGGAGGCATAAAATGTTCATATGTACTTTTAATTTACCCTCACCTACAGTTCAGTCACTAACGGTTGGTTTTGATGCCTCTTTCAGCCACAATCTGATGACAAGTCATGTGTTAAAGTGGTCAATGTTGCTAAAACAAAGCCGACAGGTAAGGCCGAAGCCGAGCACCGGCTGTCTGACAAAGTGTCAGCTGTCGGTCACAGATGATGTCATTAACCAAACCACAAACCAGATGATAAATCTTGTGTTTCATCGTTGCTCAATTCATCTGTTACGGTCATTTTTTAAATACAATGTTGAAAGAGAAGCAAAACCTGTTTCATGTGCTTTGGAAAACATAAAGAAGGAACGGGCACCCAGAGATGACCACTGAAAAATTCTTAAGTTCTGCATGTATGTGCTGACCATCAAAACCGAGGTCACATTATCCCACCATGTGATTCTGGAGATCGTTTTTATTTCATTTTATTGAATGTTAGTTCTTATTCTCAGATGCACGAATGCAGGGCCGCTGACAGGTTTTGGCTGGGCCCGGGACAAAATTCTCTGAATGCCCCCCCCCCACCCCCGTAGCAACCCACCCACACCCACCTCTACTTTCCCAGTCTCTCATTTATTGCGGATAAACCAAAAGGATTATTTACCACTTTGCCTGGATATGGATATGGACTGAGTGGAGTTATGGCTTTCAAAATCCTACCACAATAAAACTCACGCTATTTTATTCATTTAGAGCTCATAAACTACACATTTCATCAACCATTTTTCACTTGACCGAGGGAATCATGTTAAGGGTACTTTTATTTATCGCCAGACCCGCGTGTATGTCCGCTGAACTTTCTGAGAACGTTCGGGGAACAAGGCGGAGCCCATTCATCTGGCGAGTGTCAAGTTAAATCAGTCTAAACGAAAGTTACAGGCTACCCCAAAATGTCACGTTTATAAACCATTCGTTACATTCAACTCTATCTGAATGGCAATTTCACACGTTGCCATGTCTATACTGGCTTATTTGAAACAAAATAAGGTTAAACCAGAGCCGCGTTACACTGGCTGTCATTCAGCTGACCGGGGATGATTCTCAAATCAATTCAGCCTGATTGGCGTGCGTGCCTGAAACATTTGGACATATTTGCAGACTAATGTGCATGTTCCTTTTTTTTTAAATTAATTAATTTTTTTTTTTTTTTTTGGCCCCCCCATTCCTGGGCCCGGGACAAAATACCCGTTTATCCCCCCATATCGGCGGGCCTGAACGAATGTGTGTGTGTGTGTGGGGGGGGGGTCCTGGTTCTGTTCGTTCTCTTCAATCTTTTTCTAGTCAAGAATACTTTTGAATTGTTTTCCTTTAACTCAGAAGGAGCTTCTGAGTTAAAGGAAAACAATCACTCACTATCACTCAAACAGTACAAAGGAGAAGCTTGCGTTTGTTTGGAAAACCCTCCTCTCTTAATGTGGGAAGTGAAAGCACGGGGCAGTATCATTATGAAAGTAGGCTACGTAAAGATGGCCCTTTGTGGTTTAACCACTGTCTCACGGTGGCTGCATGGCAGATGAATTAAATAGCGAATACTTTGTATGCTGTAGAGACATTTCTACTTTTCACACAGGAGAGAGCACCACCCAAGTCTTCTCAGAGCAGGAGGAGGAAACTTAACCCTTAAAGGTTTTCTGTGTGAGCTCTTCCACCAACATGCCTCTGGATTTTGTATCCAGACTTTTGGAAATAATAAAACCTGTTATGAGTATGTTCCTGCTCATGGTCCTCTTGTCCATCCTGCAGTACATATTTGACATGCATTTTGTGTGCTCTTGCCAACCTGGGCTTCACCCAAATGGTGTAATGTACATGCTTCTGCCGCCTTTGATCCTCACTTTTGTTGTCAACATCGTTGAGCCTTTTTATCAAAAACGGATTTTGTTTAGTCGGCGCCATTTCTGTTTTAATGGCCCTGCCAGCTGCTGTGGACGCTATCTTATAAAACTGATCTTCAGTTATGTCAGCCTGACTTCTCTCTGGATTTCCCTGGTTTTGTTTGATGGAGACTGGTATTGCTGCCTGAGGACAAACTTCAACACAAATCAGACGGGAATTCCTTGCAGAACAAATCTGACTTACGAGGAGCAACGCATCACAGACCACTATAAGACTGAGTCACTTGTAAGTATAACCAACTCATAAGATTTACTTAAAAACCCTTTGTAAGTATTTGCACTCAAACGATTTAAGTAATATTTAATGCTGCAATATCAAGTAAATTTTACTTACCATAAAACATAACAGTTTTGAAGATATTAAGTAACATTTACTTAATTACATCTAAGTTTTATTTATATTTATTTAAACAAATTAAGTAAAGTCTACTTGTTTTTCAGAGGCAGGAACATCATTTTACTCAAAATTTTAAGTAAATTTTATATATCTGTAGTATTTGCTGTTATGAAGTAACTTAGTAGAATTTAACGAAGTTTATGTAGTATTTCTAGGTTTATGTACATACAACTATTAAACATTTAAATTGTACGAGGAAACCTAAGTAAAACTTACTCTTCCCCCATAATTCATGTATTACGTTAATAAAATGTTTAATTTTACTTAAGAAGCTCGAGTTCTTACTGAATCTTAAAAATACAAGGTAGAAATTATGACAGTTACTCTAATAGAGTTTACTTCACCAAAAAGTCACTTTTTTCAGTGTATCAGTGCACATTGATCAAAAAAACTCACTGATGTATAAAGACGACTCATTTTTAACCTAATGCAGAACAATCTGTAATGTGCTTGTATATAAACATTTATTTACAGATTATAAATGATTTTCTAAGAGAAGCTGTCAAACTTTTTTATGGTATCATGATTAAAAAACAGACTTTATATGTCTGATGAAGATAGAAATATCAGTTTTATTGAATTCACTGAAAAACGAAGTTGTAATTTTTATTGCATGTGCATTTAAAGTCTATAAAAGAAAGCAAATGAATGACCAAATATACATTTCCATCTGAATTATCACAGGATTGTGTGATTTGCTGATTTGATCACACTCGTATCTTAGTTTTGTAACACAAAATAAAAAGAAAGGAATTAAGGATGCTTAGATTTAGCTCTCTTAGGTGTCAGTAGTGTCTATTAGTGGTGCTTAAACTGTCTAAGCTGAAGCAGCTAAACAGCACATGTGCAGCAGGTACCGAACTTCTAACGTTGATGTTGAATGCAACATAATGGACAAAAGACTGGAACCTTTTCTTTCTTTTCCAGGACTATGGCCTTTGTGTGAGTCTTGCTTTCCTATTTCTTTGGAGCATCGCTGAAATAAGGAAAATCGATTGTACAGCAAGACCCTCTTCTCGTGGCTGCCCTCCGTACTACAGCGTGGTGTTTGAAAATCTGCTGGCGGAGGAGGTCAGCAGCCATTTGAATGAAAAGCTAAAACTAATAGCAAATAAAAGGGCAGAAGCTATTTGTAAGAACCACGTTGAGGTGATTGACAAACACTATAATCTGCAAACTGAGAGTGATCCTGGCAAGGTTTGCGACGTCTGGAAAACCATTTCTGACCCAGGTTTCTTCATGACGACTCAACAGGAAATAGAAGTCTAAAGGATTACCATATGAATATATCATTCATAAATAGTTGTTTAATTTATCATCATGTAATGTATCATTATTGTTGATTAATCAATTACAACTTATCAATCTTATTTAACTCAATAGTGTGAATCCTCTTTTCTGTCAGTAACATCTTTTTTCATATTCTCTTTGGTCTGCTTGTAAGTTTCGTGTATTCAGTTGCTGTCAGTGATAATCTTTGTGAAATAAGTTGAGTTAACACTTTATTGTCATGTAGATACACAAAATTACTCATTAATCATTAGAAATCCACAAGACCACAAATATTAAATAATTTTTTCATTTTTCAAAAACAAATTTGGATTCATGTCATGTCACGGACGCTGAAGAGCATGGATGAAGAACAGGTAACTGTCTGCTAACATGAGGAGGACTGTCAAAATTTGATTTATGCTCATTTTTACCCAATAGGTCACATGACCTGGAAGCTATTGTGCCAAAATGCTAATGTTTATTTTTTTTAAAAAATGAGTGTAGGGGCATAGTACTATAACTTGTTTTATGAGACACACATCTCTTTCTTTTTTTAAATAAAAAAGTGACAGTTCTCGTTTATTTTTGAAAACCGGAAGTCACCACATGCTGTTGAAAGTTAGCGCTGAGTTTCTCAGTCGTCTCCATGGTGTAAGATAATAACCAGTGGTGTCAAAAGTACACACATTTGTTACTTAAGTAGAAGTATAGATACTGCAGTTTAAAAACACTCTGGTAAAAGTTGAAGTATCAACTTGACCTCTTTACTCAAGTAAAAGTGAAAAAGTATGTGCTCCAAAACCTACTTAAAGTATAAAAGTATAAAGTAAACTTTAAATAAATTTTAAAGGTTTTTTTAAATAAAAAATAATAAACCCACACACAAAAAGGTAGATGACACTATATGAAATGCAAGCTTAATTTGAAAACTGGTTAGTTCTACATGTGGCCCAAGACAACAATCATAAAACCATTACTGTCAAAGACAAAGTCACTCAAGGAGCATGTTCTTTCTCAAACTTGGAATTGGAATTTAATTACACGTGAGGTAGTATTCAAGAGGTAGGTCGTGAGGTATTCATGTTCGTCCCATCAAAAAAACAAAGAAAAAGTCTTACTGCCTGAAAAATTCAAAGAAAAAAGATATACACACGCACGTTCCCCCCTTTGTCATAGCTGACTGTCAAGAAAAAAACTGAAACGAAAATGAGCTCTTTATCACTACATACAGAGCACCTAAAACGCTCTGAAAATGGAGTAGGAGAGTGCAACAATTTTGCATACACACTAATATTATGTTAGACGCTTCGCGCAGCTTCGCGTTTGCAGTTTGTAGAACACCTGCTTGCTTCTGACGAATGACTATTTGCTTGTGCACAAATTTGACGAATGGCCTAACCGATGAGTGTTTGCGTTATATGATTCATCCAATTACACTCGTTCTCACTAGGTGTGGATGGCGCCACTGATCTGTATTGGATGGCGCACATGACGTGAAATACATAAACATTAAACTGAAGCCAAGAGTTAAAAAAAAAAAAAACTGAAGCCAAGAGTAACGAGGCTGTTTGTTTTGAAAATGTAAGGAATAGAAAGTACAGATACTTGTGTGAAAATGTAATGAGTACAAGTCAGAAGTAGGCAGAAAAATAAGTAATGGAGTAAAGTACAGATACCTAAAAAGTGTACTTAAGTACAGTAACGAAGTATTTGTACTTTGTTACTTGATACCTCTGATAATAACTAAGCTAATAACTAAGAACACAGTGTATCGTCACAGAGAGCATAGCATATTTTAAAATAAAAAAAATGTTACTTTCTTCCTTGTCTGTCACAAATATTGCAAAATAGCACATTAAAAAACGAATCTACTTCTTCTCCTCCACACATTCTTCTTCTGCGGTTCAATGTGTTGTTCTATGTTGAGCATCAACGTTGATCTCCGCCCCGATCTGCAGTCTGCAGTCAGGGGCTACTCAATCACAGCGCCCGGGGAGCATGGGGGTACGATGGCAAGGAGGTGGACTGCCGCCCCTCCAGCTGTCTGTTCACCAATATTTTTGAGCAGTGAGAGTGGAAATCTAACCTCCAACCTTCAGGTTATGTCCATCCTGAGCTACGGCCGCCCTCATGTGCGAGTTGTTTATATTTTCAGCCATCAAAACCAGCTAAATCCATCCCTCTGACATGTTTGGTAATATTCTAATCAGCATTCAACTTGCACCAATGAAAGCAGACAAAGAAAATTACACAAAAATAACTTGGATAACTGGATAAAACAAGAATAGAATGACAAGCACTTTTCTGTGGTATTTCAGTGTATTTAAGGAAATGAATAAAGGCCCAATTTGATCAAAAGTGGTGCTGAAAACACAGAGAAACATTCTCAGCAGAGGGTGACATTTGACATCCAGCGTTTGATGAAACAGGAGTTCAAACAACAGCAGCAAAATAAACTTTCCAAATGGAGGATGGAGATTGCACACCACAGTTCAGGAGCTCCTTTAGTGCGAGGTGGAGCGTAACGGTCACATGGGAAAATTGGAAAATAGCATTTTTTTCTCTTTTTTTTGTTGAACAAAATGCAGGTTTGGCCCATTCAGACCTGATAAAAACATTTCAATCTCTCAGCTAATAACCAATAAAACCCTTCTGAGAAGTTAAGCCTTCAGCTTTTATTGAAAATTACTGACATTTCCCTCAAGTTTATTAGATATTTTTCAACTAATTTCTAATGTGTCCTGAAATAATCAGGATTGCAAGATAAAAGCACATGTTGCTCATTGGTTAAAACGGCTTCTGAAAGACTAAATAATGTCATATTTATTTTATAAAATACATTATTACACATGTAGAACATGTGGAATCCTCAAGGGCAAGAAATACCGACCTGTTTGGGGTGTCCAATCCTTTTTTTTTTTGTTGTCTTTTGTTGTCTTCAACACTTTGACATACAGTGCTAGAAATATTTGACCACTTGTAGTATGAAACTTAGTAAATATAACCTAAAAATAGGCTCTCAGTCCCTTTTATTTACGAGTATCACACCTTTCTTTGGAAGTGGGCTTGTTCCATTTTGTTTCACATACTTCATTTCACTGAATTTTTGCTGTCACCGAACAGATAAACATTGAGTTTTATTGCATTTTCTGCCTTCCCACCTTGAGTAAAGGAGCATTCCCAGGAGATTTGACATTCTTTAACCTTTATGGATAAGATATAGCTGTTACAGCTTCAAATTGCATAGGTTAGCTACATAGTCAAAGCATCCATGTCATAATTAGTTAACAACTTCCTTTTATCAAACATTACAAGTTGCTGATTCAGAGCCCATTTTCAATGTCAGTTTGACATGTTTGTTTTACACAAGATGAATGAGCCTCTGTGACTACATAACATGGCACACACACCTTAAATGTAATATTTACTTATGGTGTTGTGTTTCAGGTGCGATGAGAGAGGCAGAAGACACCCACTCTGTACAGGCAGAGGACAGAAGGAACATGTGTGGGATTATCTTTAGGGAAAAGGTGGATATTCGACTGGATCTTTGACTTAAAATTGTTTTGAGGAGCCATGGCTACAATCGGGCAAATCGTGCTGTACAGGTGAGGTCATGAGGTTTGGATGTAGTGGTGCATACTGAATCTTTTGATCCAATTAATTCAGCAGCTGCTGTTGCAAGTTACTCTCAGATTTAGGAGGATAAAACCTGAATTGCATGTAAATTCTGAAAGATAATCAGTCTAATTCATACTTCTTGTCCTGTTGGGTCTCAGATTTCTATAACATGAGGAACTTCTAGTTTTGGTTGTTGTGACATTTATCTATTTTTTTTTAACCCTTAAACATTCCTGTTTCTTTTCATTCTTTCCATGTGAAGCATGGTGACCCTCATCGTCATCTTTGGGGCACTCATTATCCTCATTTTGGCTCTGGCCTTCTCCAGTAAGTTCCAGACATCCATGTGGATTCTGTATCAACAATGATGTGCTCAGTCAGACCTGAGGGGATACGTGGGTGTGTTTGTTTAATGTAAGCAGCTAATTCTTGTGGTTAAAGACAAACCACCAAGCATCTAGAAGCATGTTTGCATGTAGATCAAATATAACTCTGTTATTTCTCCCTTCGACCATTCAGACGTTCGTTCCACAAAACATTTAAAGTTAGCTCAAAATAAAATGAGTTCATTCTTGTCTTCTCAGTTTATCATGGTTTATTTTTCTTAAGTTTGTCTTTTTCATAAGACAAAGATATCCAGTATTTTACATTATATAGACATCCAGCCACAAACGTTTCAAACTGCCTCTGAACATCCCCCCAAACTGACTTTCAATGCACTGTGCAAGAGAAAATGTTAAAAACACAAAAAGCCATTACTCTTATCCAACCTGGCTGCTGAGGTCTTTCCTGAAACAGTTCAATCACTTTTCATTCAAGTGATAATTTGGAAATAACTGCTTTTATTTGGGTTTCATGTGAAAGGATACATTTCTGTATTTGGTGCCTTAAAAGGAGACGTTTATATCTACAGATCCTGACTTTTTGTTGTTGTTCAGAGTTGGGAGGGCAGGGGTGAAACTGAGGGCATATTTGGTTGAATTAAACGTGTAACTTCTCACCTGAAATGTCACCAAATCTAAGACGCTTCAACCTCGTCGCCTTTAACTTCGTTAGAGATCCATTTGTTGACAAGAACACTGAAAAAAGTGACTTTTTGGTGAAGTAAACTCTATTAGAGTAACTGAATAAGTGTAATTTCTACCTTGTATTTTTAAGATTCAGTAAGAACTAGCGCTTCTTCAGTAAAATTAAACATTTAATTTCACGTAATACATGAATTATGGGGGAATAGAAAGTTTCACCCAGGTTTCCTCATACAATTTAAATGTTTAATAGTTGTATGTACAGTACATAAACCTAGAAATAATACATAAACTTTACTCTGAAAGTGTATCGTTAAAATCTACTAAGTTGCTTCATAACAGCGAATACTACGGATATATAAAATTTACTTAAAAATTTGAGTAAAATGATGTTCCTGCCTGTGAAAAACAAGTAGACTTTACTTAATTTGCTTAAATAAATATAACTTAAAACTTCCCTGTTAAGCGGATAGAGTTGTCAGAATGTCCTTTGTTTTATTACATTCTTCCAGATGTAAAATCCTTTTGCTATTCTCTTGCTTTTCTTTTTCTTTTTTTCACTTTTTGAAGACTTTTTGAAGTCTGCTCATGTCAAATCTTTTTAATTGCAGTAAATATATATTTTAAGTGATTCTGTGCAACACTTTTACGTGTCATAATTAAAGAGACATCTTCTGTGTTTTGCCCTTTTGGCCCTTTACAGTCATACGAATAAGCTTGTTTCCATTTTCATACATAAGTCCCTGACTTCCTGTTGCTATGTCAGTGTTCAATCTCAGCATGTCTTTATTTCTAGAAAATTATTGACTGAATGTCTTTTGCTCTTTAACCAATGACGGGGCCCTCCCAAATATATCTAAACGGACAAGTTACAGTTGTTCAGATCACGTGCTTAGCTTCCAGGGTTTGTTGCTTTACATCATAATGCTTCCTTGTTGAGTCACTGAGGATCATCAGTAATAAAAACGGAGTTTCTTTGGAAAATAAAGACCACATCTGTAGAATAAACCCATTTGAGCTGACAAATGCATGCACATCAATCTTCCTGTTTTGCTGTGCCTGACCTGAAAACCCTCTGGTACATTTGCCTTGAGCTTCAGGTCTGTCTTTTCAAGAAAAGAGATGTTTGCACCACTTTTCTTGCAACGACATCACTTAACAGAGATCTTTAAGGAACATTTTTTTGAAAATGCTAACCTGCACTTTAAAGCATCCTTTAGGAATATTTAGATTTGAACCTAAAGCCAAAGACTTTGGATATGTCGAAATGGAAAGTCTCAAATAGTGAAACATGTGCTGTGTTCTCCATGATGAGACTCTGCCCTCGTCCACAGGACAAACCTCTGAGGTGATGAGCAGCAACTCAAAACCAGTCGCCAACCTCGGTGAAGACAAGCTTCTCAGCTGTTATCTTCCCACAGAAACTCAACCAGACAGACCCGGTGAAGTGTTAGTCACCTGGGGGAAGAAGGCGCTGAGTGTTTATAGGTATGAGAACGGAGCTCCAGCTCTCCAGGGTCAGGCCCCGCAGTTCAGAGGGAGAGTTCAGCTCTTCCCTGATGCTGTGGCCACAGGAAACGCCTCCCTGCTTCTGCGGAGTGTGAGAAGTGGTGACGAGGGCGAATACACCTGCAGCATCAGGTCCTCAGCAGGCCGAGGGAAGGTCAACATTCAGCTCAGAGCGGCAGGTAGGATGACTCGTCCTTCCAGTTTCACTCTGTTTACTCTGAAAAGTAAAATCTCTCTGAGACGCTAACATCCTCTTCAGTCAGCATGATTCAGCAGCAGCTTGTGTGTTAAAGAACACATCTGCTTTTACAGCCAGAGGTAATCTTTTATATGCCAAATGTGGTGGTTGAAGATGCTTGTAACAGCATCTTTACAGGTCTACCTAAAAAGTCAGTTAGACAACTGCAGCTTATTCAGAACTCTGCTGCTCGAGTCCTCACTGAGACCAAAAAAGTGGACCACACCAGTCCAGCTCTGAGGTCTTTACACTGGCTGCCTGTCCATCAGAGGATAGACTTTAAAGTTCTGATGCTGCCCTATAAAGCTCTGAATGGTCTAGGACCAGAATGCATCAGTGACCTCCTGACCCAGTGTGAACTTTCCAGACCCCTCAGGTCATCTGGATCCGGTCTTCTATCAGTTCCCAGAGTCAGAACCAGACATGGAGAAGCTGCATTCAGCTTCTATGCTCCACATGTCTGGAACAAACTCCCAGAGAGCCTCAGATCAGCTGAAACACTCAGTGTGTTTAAATCCATGCTGAAGACACACCTATTTTCAGCTGCATTTGAATAAAGCTCCAAATCTGAAGCTTGAGTTTCAAAACTTAATCACATTTTAACTACTGATTTTATCTGATTCTATCTATTGTTCTTATTTCTTTCTTTTTTGTTTAAAATTTAAATCATGCTTTTCATTTCTACAGTTTTAATGTCTCTGTAAAGCACTTTGAATGGCCTTGTAGTTGAATTGTGCTATACAAATAAACTTGCCTTGCCTTGTTGGAAACATTGGAAACCTTTTTCTTTTCATGCGTCTTCCTTCCCACTTTCATCGCCTCAGCCTTCTCAGCCCCCACGTTCAAGTTGTCAAATGGCATCCTGACCGCTGAGGCGAGCAGGTGGTTCCCTCAACCAACTGTTACGTGGATGAACCAAACAGGGAACGTCCTGAACGCAAACACGAGTTTCACAAAAACCTCAGCAGGGACGTTCAGCATCATCAGCACGCTGAAGCCGGTCCAGAGCAGCGGCGCCTACAGCTGCAGGATTGAAAATAATCTGGTGATCGCATTCTCTGACGCAGCAATAACAGGTAAACTGTTTTCCTTTGTCTACCAGTGCAGAATATTTATGGAGTTAAGTAACACCACAAACTCCTTTTAATCTTTTTAATCCCATATTGTTACAAGTTTTTGTCATTTTGATTATCATCATCTTGTTTTTGACAACATATTCTCATCCCCAACTTGTCACACACTCGAGAGTCCTTCACGTCAGTTTTTAAACGCAAAGGGTCCAGCTTTACAACCACATTCTATTGTACAACAAACTGCTTCATGTCCACAAGTGCTCTGAAAATACTACAAATACAGTTCCAAAAAAGGTGACACATTGTGTAAAATGAAAAATAGAAATAAATACATATATACCACGTCTATCTGTCACCTTTTGCACTCTGTACCTCAAATACTGGAACATTTACTTCATATCATATGTGCCAATATAACCTTATTGATATCATATTTATACAATATTCTAATCTTTTGCACATTCTAGTTACATATTCATATTCATAGCATATTATTTGTCCCATTCTGTGTTTTTATTTTTATTGTATATCTATCTATCTATCTATCTATCTATCTATCTATCTATCTATCTATCTATCATCTGTACAATAAATGAACAATATATAATATTCTATTCACAAAACAATATAGAAAATGCTGAAGTGAGACATTTTACTGTTTATTGTTTTAAGATGATCTTGAATTCGATGGCAGCAATAAGTCTGAAAAAAGCCAGGACAGGTCCATGTTTCCCACTGTGTAGCGTCCCCTCTTCTTTTACAGTTTTTCTCTATTGGTTTGGCTCATTTCTTGAAACAGAAATTACATTCTCAAAACTCTAAGATCATTTGGCATAACACTCTTATAGTTCAGCACAACACCATAGCTAACCTGCAAAAGCACATATCTCTCCCAAAACTGTTCACCCATGCTTCAGACCTGATTTATTTCCCATGTAAAGAGTCAGTGCCACCCAAATTGCAAAGATCTTTCTCAATTGCCTAGGCTCATTTCTTCAAACAGACCAGATGTTTTCAACACTCTTTAGTACTTTTTGCAAAACTAAACTGAATGGTTCAGCAAAACACCACGGTTCACCAGCAAAAGCTCAAATCTCCCCCTAAACAGTTCACCCATGTGTCAAAATGAAGTTTCTTTCTCATTCAAATAGTCAGTGCCCTCAAAATGCATTGTCCTTTTGGCATTGTGTGAGCACTACAAGTCAAAATGTTTAGATGTTTTGTCACTATGGCATAGGACTACCTAACAGAATACAATAGTGTATAAAACTGAAGGAAAAAAGGTTCACAGTAAGAGTAGCCTCAAAGCACACACAATACACTCATACCAACCATTTTTATTCACACAAATACTGTGAAGTACGAAACTTCCATTCAGTATAGTATTGTAGAAGGAAAAGAAAAATATACATAACACACATGTACTGTAATATAAACACAAACAAAAAAAACAAGCAAAATTAGGTGGCCTACAGTACTGTAAATAAATCTGCAGCTTACAGAAAACACTATAGCAACACTTTACTGGTCGCTGTCGTCCCCCTCCCGCTCACCCTCCAGCTCACCCTCCCCCGCCCCTCCCTCATGACCTCCTGGCCGTCCAGACGTTGCTGTCTGTCTGGCCACAGATTCGCATCAACATCGCAACGTATATTTTCCCTTGCAATGCAACGCGGGAAGAAACGCCGTGCATGCCGCAACCATCCCCAACACTGATCTCCTGTAATGTCTAAACATGCAGCGTTCTTGGCCCATTTTGACAATTGAACAGATTATTGTGCATGTGATGACTTATACAATGAAATCATGCTGACATATTTTGGATAGAAGAACCATTAGACCAAGAATCAACTAATCAGTTCAGATCACCAAAATCTATTCACTTGGAAAATGTGCTAAATGTAGGCAAACTGTGCAAAGTGTAGACTACTTGTACTTAATCTTATGCAGAGATGCACTGAAACAATTGACACATGTATTAAGACAATTGCAATTGGATGAAAGCAATGAGAAATGCCATTCTGTTGTGAACAATTGCGAGGTGGTTTGGAGATTTGTCTATGTTATTTTGATAATGTAATTTCTCTTTCAAGAAATGAGCCAAACCAATAGAGAAAAACTGTAAGATGATCTTGAATTCGATGGCAGCAATAAATCTGAAAAAAGCCAGGACAGGTCCATGTTTCCCACTGTGTAGCGTCCCCTCTTCTTTTAACAACAGTCTGTAAACATCTGGAAACTGAGGAGACCAGCTGCTGCTCCTTTGGGAGAGGAATGTTGTCCCATTCTTCTCTGATAGAGGATTCCAGCTGCTCAGCAGTCCTGGTTCTTCTTTGCAGTATTTAGTGCAACAAATGTTTCCAGGTGGTGAAAGGTCTGGACGGCAGGCAGGTCAGTCCAGCACCCAGACTCTGCCACTACGAAGCCGTGCTGTTGGAATAGATGCAGTGTGTGGTCTAACATTGTCCTCCTGAAATATGCAAGGCCTTCCCTGAAAAGGTTGTCGTCTGGATGGCAGCATATGTTGCTCTAAAACCTGTACATACCTTTCAGTGTTGATGGTGCCTTTCCAGATACCAAGTTGCCAGTTCAATTGGCAAGAATGTCAGAGAACAGAGAATCTTGCTTTCTTGTGTGTGATGCATTCTGGCCCTCAAAGCTCTACATGATCAGATATATTTCAGGAAAGTGAAAAAGTATTCACACCAAAATGTCTAATTTTCAACATTTTGTAGGTTTTTTATGTTGTATTGTGAACAAAATATTGGTTTATGAAATTTTATTAATTACCTTCTGATTTAATTAAAATTTTACAGTGTCTCAAATATTTTGGAATTGTAAAAAGAGCACAATAGCTTTCTTTATTTTTCATTTTCTACATTTAAACAAGATGTTTACAGTTTTTCTCAGTCGCTTTGGTACAATTCTCGAATCATCCTCGCCATTTGCAAAACAGTACGCCATTTCTCAAAACTGTTTGGACAAATAGCAAAACACCATGGATGACCTGCAAAAGCCACTCTCTTGCTCAAAATCCTTAGTTCATCTCTCAAAACTAAATATCTGTGTCAATGAACATGTCAGTGCCATCAGAATGTCAAGTCCTTGTGTCATTGTGTACGGATAAGACAGTCAAATTGCTTAGTCATGTTGTCAATATAACAGTGTACTCTGGAGGGATGTTCTGATGTAAACTATGGCTAAGTTTTGATGACAATTATTGTAATTTACACCTTAGTGTATGTGTGAGATTGATTACAAGAGACAAGATTCACAATTAACCTTTTACTGTTTGTAATTTGTACAAAAAAGAAAAGACAGCACTGTATAGCACAAAGAAAAAGTAGAAATGTGAACCTACAATCTATCCATCCATCCATCCATTATCTATACCGCTGAATCCGTCGATCGGGTCGCGGGTGGGCTGGAGCCTATCCCAGCAGTCAATGGGCGAGAGGCGGGGTACACCCTGGACAGGCCGCCAGTCCATCGCAGGGCCACATAGAGACATACGAGACAAACAACCATGCACGCTCACACTCACTCCTAAGGACAATTTAGAGATACCAATCAACCTAACATGCATGATTTTTTGGACAGTGGGAGGAAGCCGGAACCTACAATCTAGTAAGGGAAAACTGTACATACAGTGCTGTAGGAATTACAGTGCAGACAGTCTTCCTAGACCTGTTGACGTTCCTGTCTGTTGGGCCACATATTCTCATCCACGTCACATTGAATATTATCTCTTGCGATGCAGCGTGGAAAGAATCTTCTTGAGTGTCTTATCCAGCCTCTGCAGGCCTCTGCTGTGATGTCCTCATACGCCGCATCCATGGCAGCCAGAAGGGTAATTTGTGTATGTGGCTGGCGATCATACACTTTCCAACGCCACGCAGAGAAAAACTCTTCAATGGGGTTAAGGAATGGGGAGTAGGGTGGGAGGAACTCCATCAGCATCCTATTGTGAGCTGCAAACCATTGCCTGACGATGTTTGAGCGATGGAAGCTGACATTGTCACAAATTACCACATGCTTTGGCAAGTCATCTCCAATCTGACCTCTCTCATGTTCAGGGATGAGATCCCCGTAAAGAGCGTCTAAAAAGGTGACTAGACGCTCTGTGTTATATGGACCACTAAGGGGAATATGCGTTAGCACACCATTTTCTGAGATGGCAGCACCCATTGTTATGTTCCCGCCCCGTTGGCCTGGCACATCAACTGTCGCTCTGTGCCCGATGATATTTCGGACAGATTTTGAACAAAAGTCTAATGGAAATGTATAGAAATATGCTTGACATATTATGACAACTTGTTCAACCATTTTGCATGTAAAGACCTATACGATGAACTAATGCCTTAATGTTGTGGGGGGTGAGACTATTCAACAGAGACCTGTACAATACATTTTGATCAACATGACAAAAGCAATTGATAATGTAGGAAACAGCAGAGAATTGTACATAATCATGTGCATGGATGTGCCAAATCATTGGCAACTTGCTGAAAGAAATGAGAAACTGCTTGTTTGATGTGCACAAGTGACACAATGATGTGACAATTGAACACGTAGTTTTGAGAATTACAACTCTGATCTGAGAATTGTCCAAAAGCGACTGAGAAAAACTGTAACCTGAAATTTACCATTGGCCTCTTAAAAACATGCCTGCTGCTGGTACATTGTAGGTTTTTTACATACTGTGTTGTTTAAAAGGTTTTGAGAGGGTAAAAATGTGGAATTGGTGTTTTTGGACTAAAATTTAAAAAACATCCTTTATTAATTATTTAACTTGTTTATCTCTAACAAATCACATCATCAATCTTCACGATTGTCCAACATTAAGTCAGTGAAAAACTCCTTTAATTAAAAAGATTAAAAGAACTCGAGTTTAGATTTTAATTAAACAGATAACTTTGCATTTTAATATGTTGACATTTTGTTTTTCAGGCACTGCTGTTTCAGGGAGAACCTTCTTCACCTTCAATGTTGCTTCCTCCCCGCCTGCATCACTTTACCTGAATGTCATGATCAGTCTCCTCTGCATACATTATGTGACCTAATTAAACCTATTAAAAACTAACCCTTATACACTCACCGGCCACTTTATCAGGTACACCTTGCTCGTAAAAGGTTGGACCCCCTTTTGCCTTCAGAACTGCCTTATTTCTCCGTGGCACACTTTCAATAAGGTCTTAGAAACATTCCTCAGAGATTTTGGGCCATACTGACATGACGGCATCACGCAGCTGGCTGCAGATTTGTCGGCTGCACATCTATGATGCCAATCTCCCGTTCCACCACATCCCGAAGGTGCCGAGATTGAGATCTGGTGGCTGTGGAGGCCGTTGGAGTCCAGTGAACTCATTGTTCATGTTCAGGAAACCAGATATGAGCTTTGTGACACTGTGCTCATAAAGGGATGGATGCATATCACATATCATAGTGAGTCACTGGATATTTTCTCTTTTTCGGACCAATGGCTGTGCGTGAAAATCCCAGCAGATGAGCAGTTTGACATACTCAGACCAGCCCGTATGGCACCAACAACCATGTTTAAACACACTTAAATCCCCTTTCTTCCCCACTCTGATGCTCAGCATTAATTTGCAGCCATGCGATTGGCTGATTAGCCATTTATGTTACAGTTTTTCGCGATTGGTTTGGCTCATTTCTTGAAACTGAGATGACATTCCTATAACTATAGGGTCACTTGGCCTAACAGACTTGCAGTTCTTCGCAACACTTGAGATAACCAGCAAAATGTCATGTCTCCCAAAACGTTCATTCTTGCGTCAAAATGAAGTCCCTGTCACATATAAATAGTCAGTACCATAAAAATGGCATAGATCCTTTTCAATTGCTTTGGCACATTTTCATTCATTTTGTCCTCCTGTCAAAATAAACTGGACGGTGCAGCACAACTACATGGATCCTCATATTGCTCCAAAAATAGTTTACCCATGTGTCAAAACTAAATTCCTTTCTCACACAAATCGGTGCTTCCAAAATGCATTGTCCCTTTGGCATTGTGTAAGCACTGCAAGTCAAAATGATTAGATGTTTTGTCTTTATGGAAAAGGTCTAGCTAAAGGAAAACAATTTTCACACCACACACTGCACTCATTCTGCTGAGGAAATTGTAACTATTTTTATTCACAAGTACATTTTTACACATTACTGAAGGTAGGAAAGAAAAAAAACTACAAAGGAACGCTGCAGTCTGTTTGGCCATAAATTCTCGTCAACATCGCATCTGATGTCTTCTCTAGCAATGCACCATGGGAAGAAGCGCCTTGAATGCCTTAGTCATCCTCTACACTGATCGCCTGTGATATCCTCACAGGCAGCATCCATCGCATTGAGGAGGGACCTCTGGTTCTGAGCATGATGCTCATACGCTCTCCATCTCCAAGCAGAGAAAAATTCCTCAATAAGGTTAAGGAATGGAGAGTAGGGAGGAAGTGGGACATTATGCATCCTTGAATGCGTCTCGAACCATGCCCTGATGCGTTGGCCACGGTGAAAACTGACGTTGTCCCACACAACAACAAACTGGGGTAGGTGGAGCCCATCGAGACCCCTCTCGTTCTCTGGAACTAAATCTAAATATAAACGCTCAAGGAAACGGAGGAACTTCTCAGTATTGTATGGGCCCAAGCTTGCCGTGTGTGGCCACACCATTTTCAGAAATGGCTGCACACATGGTAATATTCCCCCCCTGCTGGCCAATGATATTTCGGCCACGCCTGCGGCCCTTGGCCAGGTTGAACCCTGCCTCAACGAATACAAGTATATGGGGGGTGTCATTCCCCTCTAGTGCCAGGATTCTCTACAAAAGAGAAAAAAAAAACAAATCAGTCATATAGATGGGTCACCACACGGTCAGTAATACTCTTCACAAAGTATATATAACCCACTGTTCCAAACCTAGAGTGCAGGCATATGCAGAGGTTCTGCAGGTAGTTTTTTCACACAAATAGAAGGGAGACATAATGATGAGAGTGTTCTGTTACTGTTCTTTGGCAAAATACTGTGGTCAGATACTGCATTGTAAAGCTGGATTCCAAAGGTAAGGAGGATACTGGTAACCCTCAGAAATTGGAACCTCTGCATACCGTAGGCTATACAAAGTGATAGACCATGAATAATTGGCTTACCTGCACAAACTGGTACCGCAGCTCTTTCACTCTGTCTGTGTTTCGATCGAATGGTACTCTGTAGATCTGCTTCATGGTCATGAGGTTTTTCTTCAGTACACGGTCTATTGTGGAAATGCTGATGGAGTTGATGTTTTGGAAGACTGTGTTGTTTTGGAGGATTGTGTCACGGATCTGTGTCAGTGTTATTGCATTATTTGCAATGACCATGTTGCAGATCTCTACTTCTTGGCGATCGGTGAGCAGTCTTCTTCTCCCACCTACATGACGCTGTCGCCCAAACCTGCACATAGACAATATGACTATTTGTAGTGTTTTTCTTGTGTTTTTGTTACATATTGTCAATCACTGTAATGGCTGTATTGCGTACTGCTTCATTCTGCTATCATTCTATAGCTTTTGCACTATAATATTTGCAATATTGCACTACTGTAAACTGCAACACATGTATTTTGTCTAATTTACATTACAATTGTATTTTGTTTGTCATGTTACAATAGTGTGCTGTATCATACTGTGACATTGAGGTGAGATTTTGGACTGGCCTATGGGCCCACACATACACACACACACACACACACACACACACACACTGAATCAAATACAGTAACAGTACAGTAAGGCTTTCTTAGAGAATTCTGTAGTTCCTTCATTGCCTGAGTGCATACCTGTTTTCCCGGCGAAAGGTCAATAATGGTGGCCCGAATTTCATCCGGGACACGATGTCTGCGAACTCCTCCTCCTCCTATTCCACCACCACGAATCCTCCTCCTCCTCCTCCTATTCCACCACCACGAATCCTCCTCCTCCTATTCCACCACCACGAATCCTCCTCCTCCTATTCCACCACCACGAATCCTCCTCCTCCTATTCCACCACCACGAATCCTCCTCCTCCTCCTCCTATTCCACCACCACGAATCCTCCTCCTCCTATTCCACCACCACGAATCCTCCTCCTCCTATTCCACCACCACGAATCCTCCTCCTCCTCCTCCTCCTCCTCCTCCTATTCCACCACCACGAATCCTCCTCCTCCTATTCCACCACCACGAATCCTCCTCCTCCTCCTCCTCCTCCTCCTCCTCCTCCTATTCCACCACCACGAATCCTCCTCCTCCTATTCCACCACCACGAATCCTCCTCCTCCTCCTCCTCCTCCTCCTCCTCCTCCTCCTCCACCACCACGAATCCTCCTCCTCCTATTCCACCACCACGAATCCTCCTCCTCCTATTCCACCACCACGAATCCTCCTCCTCCTCCTCCTCCTCCTCCTCCTCCTCCTCCTCCTATTCCACCACCACGAATCCTCCTCCTCCTCCTCCTCCTCCTCCTCCTATTCCACCACCACGAATCCTCCTCCTCCTCCTCCTCCTCCTCCTCCTCCTCCTCCTCCTCCTCCTATTCCACCACCACGAATCCTCCTCCTCCTCCTCCTATTCCACCACCACGAATCCTCCTCCTCCTATTCCACCACCACGAATCCTCCTCCTCCTCCTCCTCCTCCTATTCCACCACCACGAATCATCCTCCTCCTCCTCCTCCTCCTCCTCCTCCTCCTCCTCCTCCTCCTCCTCCTGCTCTTGCTCTTGCTCCTCCTCCTGCTCTTGCTCTTCCTTCTCTTCCCCTTCCTCCAGGTGGAGGTTGGCCTTGTACTTGCGGTCTGTCCATGTTGACATTGGAAAAAGTACTAGCACCAGAACAAGCTGTGTATTTACAGCAATGCCAGCATTCAAAATCATAGACAACACCTGTCAGGTAACTCACCAAACTGATGGATTGGTCACCTGTAATGTGGGACACTCCTCCTCGTCAGAACCTGCTTTCACCTGTTACCTACTCACCTGATTGTCATGAACGTATGAAATGTTCCAAAATATGTGTACTGTATTGTATTCCAATTTCTTAAAGAATTTTGACAATTGAGCAGACTATTCTGCAGATGATGACTTATACAATGAAATTGTGCTGACATGTTTTGGAGAGAACAACCATTACACTGAGAACCAACCAATTGGGATAGATCAGCAAGATGCGCTTTTTTGGGAAATGTTCTTAATGTAGGCTGATTGTGTTAAATGTAGGCCACTTGTACATAACCATTTGCAAAGATGTACAAAGTGCTTGAGACATGTACAAAGCATTTGAAATGTGATGAAAGCAATGAGAAATGCCATTCTGTTCTGAGACACCGCCTGTTAGTTTGGGGATTTGTCCATGTCATTTTGAGAATGTCATCTCAGTTTCAAGAAATGAGCCAAACCAATCGAGAAAAACTGTAACAAGCAATTGAACTGGTGTACCTAATAAATGACTTTACTTTGCTTTCTAATTTATTACAGCTGGTATTTTCAATCTGAAACAACAATAAACTGTGTTGCATTTCATTGATAATTTACCCATCTATTTACTTCCTCTGATGAATGATTCAACTGTAAACTGTGTGCGTAAACTGAAGAACCCATCTACATTACATGTATTTGTCAGATTACCAAAATTTCCAAAACTGAAACAAACAGATTTGCTGTAAAATAAGTGGGAATGCAATTAATATTTATATTAATATTAATATATAAGTTTAGAAAAACGCCCAACAAATGATCTGTGTTCACATACAGTGTGTGAATCCCCGTTGACCCGTGCTGACTGTGTCAGACACGTTATTCTGTCCTGGATCGGTATGAATAATGGGAGTGAAACATTCCATAGTCGGGGGCAGTAAAGAGTCCTGGAATGTCTTTGGACCGCCCCGGATAGTCACTGACACGGTTCCCATTGGTCTCTGAGGGAGTGAGGTGTCGGGTGTCCCATGCAGATTTGAACACGGCCAACTTTGTCGAGGAAAAGTATAATTAGTGAGATGAAAAGTAATTGTTGAAGAGGTGGAAGGATATTTTCGTTGCCAGCGTGAGGGAGTCCGATTATTTTTTGTCATTATTGTAAAGAAGAAAGATTCTACATTAGCTTTCTTTCAGCTGTGAAAACTTTGCATTGCTCCGTGGGTTTCTCGGTGCGTCCAAGTTTTCTTTCCAGGAGTCACCAAAAACCGACCATGTCGCAGTCTGAACCGAGAGAAGCTGCGGGGAACGCGGTGCCAAGCGCGGAACTTCAACAAAAAGGCGTTTCGGTGAACCCCCGAGCGGTTTGTAACGTGTGTAAACGCTTGTATCGTGACCCTAAAATCCTGCCCTGCCTGCACACTTTCTGCTCGGACTGTATCGGTCAGCTGGAGCCGTTTTCGGCGTCTCCTCGTAGCCGCGGTGAAGGTGCGGAGCACGGCAGGAGCGGCGAAGCGCAGGAGGCGAAGCGCACCGCCACCGTCACGGTGCTTTGCCCCGACTGTGACACCGAGGTGAATATCCCTCAGTCGGGGCCGGCTGGGCTGAGCACCGACCACCTTGCGCTGGACGAAGTTTTCCTGGAGACCCTGGTGTCGGATGCCCCGCTGGGATGCGATCTGTGCGGCGAAGGAGGCGCAGAAAGCCGCTGCGAAGTGTGCTGCGTCAACCTGTGCGAGTTCTGCTGCCAGGCGCACAGGTAGGGTCGTTTCTGTTGGGTTCTAAACAAAGAAAACTCTGTTCTCAAGCTGCCAACGTGTTCTATTTACTGTCTGTCAAACTAATAAGAACAGAAACATATTAGCATTAACATAGCTTGATACTGCACAGACGTTGTCTTTAAGGTACTTAAATGGAGATTTTGTCAGGTGCTGTTATAAAATCAGGATTTTATTAGAGCACAGCAACAGTCTGAAAATGCTTAAAGGGACCACATGTTGACACTTAGGCACCTGATAGAAAAAAGAAGAGAGGAAATATGTGAATGAGAGCATCTTTCTTGGGGATTTGGCTGCATTGATACAGATTTACACTTTCCTGTTTTTACAGAAGAGATGCCCACTTTCCCTTTGTGGTTATGCTTTCTTGTTTCCAGCTTCCTCCTCTTCTTGTGTTCTTGTGTGTGCTGAACAGGAACTCAGGAGCAGGCACAGAGTGCCTTGACCAGTTTGAGTCTAGTTGAGTTACACATGCTGGAGGGAGTCTACTCCCTGCCACATTATCTGGGTGTGTTAGTCTGGCTTTGAGAAGTTTGATTTCCCATGTGCACTGTAAAAGTCCAGTTTGGTTTATCTTGTACTCTGCTACTCGCAGGCGGCAGAAAAGGACGGCTTCTCACTCCGTTCAGGCCCTGGAGGAGCTGAAGACTCGAGGTCGCCTCTGCCGCCCCGTCCTCTGTTCCCTCCACCCCGGCCAGGAGCTCCGGCTCTTCTGCCAGCCGTGTGACCTACCCGTCTGTTTGGAGTGCGCCGCCACGCTGCACCGCGACCACCGCTGCTGCACCGCGCACGACATCATCGATCTCCATGGTGACCGCATCCGAGAGCTGGTCAGCATGTGCCTGCGACCCCGCCTGGAGCGGCTGGAGGAGTCCCTACAGAAGGTCATGAGAAACCCACCTTTAATTCCATGTTTTGATACGTTTCTTTGACTCTGTTGTTTGTTTGGCCTCACGCTGCTTCTGTGTGGTGCAACAGCTTCAAACCAGGTCCTTGAGTAAGTTTAGAGAACAAAAAATTCTTCTCAACGGGCACCATGACACAAATGACTAATTCTGTTTGAACTTTTTTGAGGTGTTAAATTATGAAGCTAAATTCTTCCCTCATACTCGCCTACAGGTGGAAACTTCCCAAAAGACTTTGCAGGTAGGAGTGGAGGCAACAGCCAATGAGATCAGGGCGTTTGCACGAAGCTACGCCAGCGCTGTGGAGGCCCACTGCCTGTCTCTGCTGCGTCGTCTGGAGGAACTCCGGGTCCAACGCAGGTATGACGTACTAAATATCGCCATCGGTGATGCTGTGAGCACATGTTCCGTCACAGCTGCTCTTCTATAAATGAGATTTATGTGAAATAAATGAGAAATTGTGTAGTACTGCTGGCACCTTTGCTTCGTGTCATGTCTCCACATGCTAGTCTGAAGGCTCGACTATTTGTTCACCTTGTTACTTCCACTTCCACTCAATAGCCTTGCTGTTGCATAGCAACCAAACCAACAACAATAGACGAGATGCTCAGAGGAATGAAGCAATTAAGGGGCAAAAGATGGGTCCAGGGATAAATAAACGCGCGTAGAAAAGAAGATGAAAGATGTGTTTGAGGGAACCTTGATGGGTGGAGGTCAAAGCTTCACAGAAACATGATTGGAGAAATTCCCCAAAGGGATATATATCCACGAGTGGCAGGAAAACAGGCGGATGGATCGCTGTTTTTATAAACAACACAACTTGGTTTTCCCAGAAATTAAACTGTGAGCCATGTACAGGTCATATTCCAGGAGTTTCCACCCTCCATCTTTATCAGTATTTACGTCCCTTCACTTGATAACAAGACACCCGCACGTGGCATCATTCACCCAGTAGCTTTTCATTCTTTTCTTGTTTATTGTTTTTTATGTGTGCGATTTTATAAGAGTTGAGTTAAAGGTATAATGTGATTTCCCTTTGACGATGATCAAAGCTTAACTCCAGTCTAAAGAGCACAGACATGAGAAATGAAACATTTCTATAAGTAATCTTTGGTGCTCTTCTCTACTGTACATTTCCTCATTCTTTTCTATTCTATTCTTTTTTTATTATTTATTTAGTCATTTATTATTAGTTAGTAGTAGTATTTTTATTAGAATTGGTATTATTATTGTTGTTGTTAATATACAATCATTGTAAATATTAATATTTTTTTGAGTTACTTGACTAATTTGAATTTCCCCCATTGGGGGATGAATAAAGTATTTTTCTATTCTTTCTATTCTATTCTAAATGTTTTGCAGATTTATTCCTTTTTTTCCTTGCACTTTCATGCAGAAAGAGCTGAAAATCTGACAAGATAAACTTGATGCCCGATAGTTTAAAACTGATGACTCCATCAGTTGGTACTCTATCACTGTTATTTCTGAGCCAAGAGCTAAACTTTCATGTTAAATTGTTGCTTTTAATTGGTCATACAATAATCTGTTAAGGTGGAAAGACATAATGCACGAGCAGCATGTGTTTACATGCGTCACACTCCCCTTCTGCGCGTCTTCCTGTCTCCAGGAACCAGCTCCACCTGCAGAGGGCGCAGCTGCAGCAGGCTCTGCTGGACGTCCGAGGCAGCGTGGAGTTCGCAGAACGTCTGCTGAGCTGCGGGTCCGACACTGAGATCCTCAGCGCCAAAGGAGTGACCCTGAGAAGGCTCACCGGTCTGGCAGAGAGCAGTTACGACCCCCACCCGGCAACCGTCGCCCCCGACGACGGCAGCAGTATTCGCTTCATGCCCGGGGAGCCTGCAGGTGAGGTGGAGGGCTACCCGGTGGTCGGGGTGATCAACTCTAAGACTGTGGATGTCAGCAGATGCACCATTCAAGGGGAAGGTAAGCACCTGATAGGAAATGATTCAGATTTTTATTTACTGGTGTGTTTGGTCATGTCCTCTGAGGCTTAAAATTAAAACCATGCAAGAGCCCCTGCCCACTTTAGTATGTCTTCAGAAGGTTAATACCTGGAAATAAATCAGAATAACGACATTAAGGAAGCGAACAATTTCATCTGAGTTAGCGCTTGGCGAAAGTAGGGCCAGTAAACCAAGACCAGAAAGATTTGGCTCTGGAGCTAAAGGTGCCTGCAGGGAGAGAAACGCCCAAATTACAAGGAAGAGAAACAAAGTTAGAGACATCCAATAATGACAAATGGAAGCTTAGAAATAGACAGGAAGGTAGAGAGTTTCTGCAAAAAAGGAGCTCTATAAAGTACTGACTTTAGAAGAGGTGAACACTTATCAACATTCAACTCTTATTTATTCATTCATTACTTCGTGTTTAAGAAGTTTACAGACGCAGACGAGTGTGTATGCCTGAGAAGATGATTACTGTTGTTGCCTCTGTGGGTGCTTGGGCTCAAATGCAAAGAATCCTTTGGAGCTGAAGGAATGTTGAGGTGACTCAACAGACCTGCAGGCAATGCTTTGAGAATCTGTTTGCACACAAATATAACAGGTCCACACACATGCTGTCAGGGCGACAAGTCGGAAGGTACTTGGCAACAAGTCACTTTCAGGAGTTGCCTTTTTATAGGCTCATATACAGGCCTGCAACTGGAACATATCCAATATGAGTGAAGGGAAGTTTGGTCAGATAAATGGAAGTCCCTGTTCTTATTTCATTAGTCCAACAAAAATCCAAAAGTAGTTGCAAAGATGCATTCTAATGTTTAGATGTAATCTAAGATGTGGAATGGCTGAATGAGTGCTGATAGTTAAATAAGAGCCTCTGAAGTGAGGATTCATTGCTTCTTCTTGTTTCATGTGTAGCACGGTTTAAAGATTCACTTTATTTGAATATTTTGTTGACTTAATGATGCATTTATTATCAGAAAAGTCATATTTGATCGATTACTTTGTGATTAAAGTTGCTGCCTTCAGAAATGGCTCAACAGTTACAGCGAGTCGGACACTATTCACAGCAGCCAGGGGAGATTTGTAGATTTTCTGCGTCTCTGTCTGAAAGCTCAGCGATGGGGAAAAACCAAAGCAAATACAGACCTCTGTGCTGAATCAAAGAGCCAAAGTATTGTGCTAATGTTTGCTGAAGGTCTAAGTGCCATGTCGGGCATTTACTGAGCAGCTTACAGGATTGTGTTCGGCTTGTTCTGATCTTTGTCCTGCTGTGACATTTTGTTGCATGTGGCCTTCCTATTGTTTCCACAGGCTTGAATGAGATGAGCTTTCTTTTGCTGGCATTAAAATGTTTCTCCTCTCCAAGTTAACTGGCATCAGCAGTGCGATGCTCTCATTTAAAGGCTCAGACAAAGGTCCGATTATAGATAATTATCACCTCACTGAGTGAAAAAGAGGATTTAAAGTGTCGGAGCGGACCACGAGGCTTTGCAGCACAGGTGAGCTGTGACCTTCAACAGCTGCAAAACTTTAATGGCATCAGCTGCCGGCTGTTCTGCTGAGCGGGAGCACGCACACACACAAAGTCCAGTCATCAGGAACAGCAGTGGTAGCAGGAGAGGTTGGGGTCCACGTTAGTCGAGATGCGGCTGCGATAGATACGCAGTGTTGGTCATGGTAATCTCTGTATTCGTATGTGATGTTTAAAAAGAAAAAAGTCCTTTCACACATGGAAAAGTTCAGAATTCTGAGTTCTGAAGTGGGGATGTGTTAACATATTGTTGTCATAGAAACATAAAACAAACAGAGCGCCCCCTTCTGTTGGCATGGTGGGTCAGACTGAGACGCTTGCCTTCTGTGCTCACTCTGTATTCACGAGTGTGCATCAGTGAAATCTCACATGATCAAGAATCAGTAATCTGCACAAGTCTTTATCCTCCCCTCATTTCTTTATGTTTTGCTAGAAAAATAGGAGATGGGTGCAGCAATTTCTTGAAACGTGCAGAAATCGATGGAAATACAAAAACATTGTACATTTCAATACAAACGTACGAGCTCCTTTATCCTCCAACACAGCCTGAACCCTCTCAGACGAGCTTTCTGTCCTTTCTTTAAGGAGTCTTCAGGAATAGTTCTCCAGGCTTCTTGAAGGACATCCCAAAGCTCTTCTTTGGATGTGGGCTGCCTTTTGTTCCGTTCTCTGCCAACATGATCCCACACTGCTTCAGTAATGTTGAGCTCCGGGCTCTGGGGAGGATTCATCCCTCCATCAGACCTGCTGCCACTGATTTTCAGCCCACTTCTTGTGTCCTTTGGCACAGCTCAGCCTTTTCTCCCTGTTTCCCTTCCTTAAGAACGGCTTCTTGACAGCCACCCTTCCATGGAGCCCATTTCTGATGAGGCTTGGGCCAACAGCAGATGGATCAGCTGAAGGTCCAGATGCATCTCTCAGCTCCTGTGTCAGGTCTTTGCTGGATTTTTTTCCTCTTTTTTTTTAGGCCTGACACTTCTTCTTTTGTCCTCCACTTGTCCAGTTTCCTGCATCTTTTTTTAAAGGGGAACTCCGGGGCATTTGAAGCGTGTTTCCATTGCTAGAGGTTGTCAAATAATGCTAGTATGACACAGAGAGGTGCGTATCTGCGCTCCCTGTGTGGAGATTGCTCTGTCCGCACAGCATGTCATGCGAGGCTAATACGTGGTGGCTAGGGGCAAGCGCTAACCCTTCCACGTAAAACAACAACTTGCACACTGCAGAAACGTCACACCACTTTATAAACCATCCGACAATAAAGTCACAAGCCTTACCATCAAAACCATATGCATGGTTCTCACATTACTGGCATGGGGACGTTACAAAACAACTTTATAAACAGCATGTAACTCACCGGCTGGTTGTAGGCTCGCGCATGTGAAAGCCCAAAAGAGTCGATGGAGAATAATCCCATATACAAAACAATTATATTCTCTAGAAAAACTGCGTTCAAGTATTTAAAACATTACAACAATATTACTGGGCATGTATTGTTGTAATGTTTTAAATACTTGAACGCAGTTTTTCTAGAGAATATAATTGTTTTGTATATGGGATTATTCTCCATCGACTCTTC
Source organism: Odontesthes bonariensis (assembly GCF_027942865.1). Classification (NCBI taxonomy): domain Eukaryota; kingdom Metazoa; phylum Chordata; class Actinopteri; order Atheriniformes; family Atherinopsidae; genus Odontesthes; species Odontesthes bonariensis. Next base: position 30,430,879 of record NC_134517.1, on the reverse strand, counting down.
TGGGCTTTCACATGCGCGAGCCTACAACCAGCCGGTGAGTTACATGCTGTTTATAAAGTTGTTTTGTAACGTCCCCATGCCAGTAATGTGAGAACCATGCATATGGTTTTGATGGTAAGGCTTGTGACTTTATTGTCGGATGGTTTATAAAGTGGTGTGACGTTTCTGCAGTGTGCAAGTTGTTGTTTTACGTGGAAGGGTTAGCGCTTGCCCCTTAGCCACCACGTATTAGCCTCGCATGACATGCTGTGCGGACAGAGCAATCTCCACACAGGGAGCGCAGATACGCACCTCTCTGTGTCCTACTATCAGTATTTGACAACCTCTAGCAATGGAAACACGCTTCAAATGCCCCGGAGTTCCCCTTTAAGGACACACTGCACACCATGCTGATATGTGCCAAGTTTTCAGCTAACAGATAATTGGAATCCACTTGTTGCTGTAAAACCAGATGCAACGTAAGACAAATGAACAAATTGTGTCTTTGCTACAGGCTGCTGTGTCTAAAGATCCAATTTAAGCTTGGGGGATTCTTGGGTCGGTGTTAAATGGCTTAACAAACTAAAGTAAAGGCTCATTCATATGAAACTAGTCATGAACAAGGACTGGATTGAAAAAGAAAAAGAAGCCAGTGTCCAAAGAAAAACTTTGAAAGACCTACCCCAGCTTATGCTCAGATTTCTACAATCCATTATTAATTTATTTATTCATGTCCACCTCTAGCAGCAACTACAGGTTCTCCCTCCTAAAGAACAAGTTAATGAGAAAAAAGCTGTGCAGTTCTGGAAAACTGGCCAGCAGCTGGTGTTCAGGAGGAAAGTGAGGCACACGTGCGCTCACTGGGAGGCTGTTTGGTGGGTGGGATGGTACGTGTGTGGCTGAAGCCTTTAGAAGCCTCATGATCCCAAACATAAAACTGGAGTCTTTTTTTCCACAGTTTTTCCTTCTCATCGTTCTGATACAGGTTCATTGTCATTGGATTATTCCAAGTTTCAAGTTTCAGCAAACAGCTGATCAGTGACACTGGGTCCCAAACTCCCAGATTTTCTTTTAACAGACCCTCAACTCGACTCCAGCTGTCTTTCTCGTCATTAAAGCTCTGTTTTTGCTAACCTTGTTGTGAAAGAGAATGGTCAGTTTCTTTCCACGTTTCTCTTAAGTCTGTCACGCTATTACACACTTTAAACGTCATCATGAGGTGTGTTATTGCCAACATTCACTTTGCTGTCAGTATTGTTTGCTGTATATTTGTTATTTTCCTTTTCCTGGTTTCACCCCATCGTCATCGGCGGAGTTTGCGGGAGGGCATTTGCCCCCCCCCCCCCGGTGATCAAAAGTGTTAATTACTGTGTTCCCAAATTAATTCGAAAAAATATAATATAATGAAATAAATATATAAATATTTATAAGTGACATAAAGCACACACAGTGACAGTAAATATATCAGACCATGATGTTATATATGAGTTGTAATGCACTGCTATGTATGCTTCACAGTGTGTGGTTGGCTCAGATTTCAGGACTGTCAATATTAGACGGGTGGTTTTTTTTTTTGGTGGGGGGGGGGGGTTTGCCCTCCCTGGCAAGAATCTCAAAGCGTCGCAGACGCCTCGCTCAGCGCGCCTCTCCTCCTGACTAGGGATATTTATCCTGAGACTTGGACATCTCCATGAGTCCCACAGATCACGTCTTTGGAGCGTTATCGCATAGTCGTTTTGAGCGATTGGTTACCAGCGATCAAACTGCCGGTTTGGCTCAGATTTTGTCTGGGGTTAAATTGGGGTTAAAAGTTTTGTAGTGTGATCAATTCTGCTGTCTGTCCAGATTATGCTGCTCCAGAACTGCTTTATAATTGTTTTACAAACTCCCACCTGGGTGTTCTGGGTTTCTGAGGTTTATGAATGATTTGCACCTTGTGGCGACCCTTTAATGAGCGCTCTCATTATGACAGACTTTAATGTGCCTTCCTCCTGAGAGCAATCTTCTTTAGACTTAATGTTATTAAGTTGGGTTTTTCTCTGAATGAACCAAACTTTTGATCTGACCTCTTGTACTTGCTCTGTGAGCTCATTTGGCTGCATTTTTAGCCTCTGAGCGCCAGCTTAAAAACAGACTCTACTCCCGACTTTTACCAACCTGATTGACAAATAAAAAAGAAGGTACAACACTAATCTGTCCAGGAAGCAGCTTTTAGTCCAATTAAATTTTATCTGTGGTACTTACTCATCACTTAGCTCATGTAAAGCGAGCGAACTGTGATGGTCCTTCCCAGTTTCAGCGGGATGAGGATGATTGTCTGCACTGAATGAGACCCATAAAGAAATAGTTCCTCAGTCAGCAGGCTCATACAGGCTGATGCAGCAGATCAATCACCTTAGACTCCTATGTTAAAGCGACACGCACTTTTAGCCCCACCGTGTATTTTAATTGCTCTCAGCAGCTGTTTGGCCTCTAACCTCCCACCACTTGTGCTCACAGGTCTGCAGCAGGGCCGCGAGGGCCAGGAGGGCCACTTCATCCTGGTGTGCCGAGACGCAGCTGGAGAGCAGATGGCTCGAGGTGGAGAGCACGTCCTCGTCAGCATCGTCCACAAAGAGAAGAAAAACTGGTGAGTGTGGCGGTCTTTGGCCTGCTTTGTCAGCAGCATTTCAGTCATAAAAAGACTTCCTGCGTCCTGGAGCAACGAGATGATGCCTCAGTTTTCTGCTTTGAAAAGATATCTGTCCTTGTGTGCTTCACACCTGTGCAGGGTTTTTGATTTTCTTTTGGTTAGAACACCAAACGTACTCATTTTTATTTATGCTTCTGCTCGTCTGTTCCACTTTGATGAAACAGTCTTTCAATGTAAAAAAGAAAGTTGTGTATTTCTGCCAATGGCGACAATGTCAGGAAGACTGATACCTGATTCTTCCCGACATCCTTCATCCACAGCAGCCTGCATGTAGAAATGAACACGTGCTAGTTTTCTGAAGGCAGCTTGTGTGTGCTCTGCATGTACAGCCTGTAATTTAGTTGTTAAACTCTTAAGTACACCAGAATGACCGTGGTTATCACCATCAGGCTGTTGCTCAGTTCCCACACAAACCTGAGTTCCTCCACATATTGCCCTGTTGGGCTGATCCCACTAATCAATACAGCCTCCTCTTTTATTTAGTAGAAAGTTCAACCTGAGAACTGAGCAGCTGCTTTAAGGTGATACACACAGATCTTTTCACAACAAGAAAACAAACTAAAAAGAAGCAACTTGGCTTAAGAAAAGCCCAAAAAAAGAAGACTTTACTGACCAATATACTGTATCATTTTATATATATATATATATATATATATATATATATATATATACTGTATGGTCAACAAACAATGCATGTTGCATGTGGAAGGAGTGAGCAGCTGAAGGAAAGCAATCAGATCCTCTTTATGAGTAAAAGTGACAGTAATGCAGCGTAAAAACACTCTGCTTTAAAATTCTTTCTTAAGTAGAATTAATAGGTTTATAAAAACAATTGGAAATGTACTTAATTAGCCTAAAATAGACTCATTAGGTAAAACCCAGTTATTAACATCATTTTGTTGAGTTATGTTTGATAATTCACTGAAATATGCTTCATTAGTTGATTTTATATGAAAATGTGATCGAAATATGCAAAACAATGAACCAGTAGAGCTTCAAGATGGATTTAATGTACTATAGAGGGCTGTATTTGCAAGGAGAATATAATGGAGTACAAGTAGAAAATAATCATAGCAAGGAGATACTTCAGTAAGACACGAGTTGCATAGATCAGGGCTACAACTTCAGCTTCATTTGTCTAACTTGTTTAAGTCGAGGGGGGGGCACGCTGTGAGGATGCGTCTCAGAATATTAAAAACTAGTCATCTTTGGACAAGTATAATAGAGACAGGGATAGTTCCTCCAACTACACTTTAGACACAAAAAATAATAAGCAACAACACATATTTGACAGTAAGAAGCCCAAAGTTGCTGCTAGAAAGCCAAACTGGCAACCCTGGTGGTTAATGTGTGAATCATTGTGAATGAAAGATCCAAATCAGCCTCTTAATGTGTTGTTCATGCTAAGCAACTGTGCCATTAATAACGTTTCTTCTTCTTGTTATCATTATTGTTATTATCAAGACTTTGATGAGTCCTACTTGGTTTAAGATTTTTACAAACCTGATATTAAAAATGTTAATAAACATGGAAATAAAAATGCAGGAAACCAGTCGTCTTAACATTGTTTTTTTTTTATAAATTGTACTCTTTTGTGGTGTTTTGCTCCAGCAAAGTGGAGGCGACTGTGGCCGACAACAGTGATGGAACGTACAGTGTTTCCTACACGCCTGCAGAGCCAGGATCTTACTCTGTGTGGGTTTGTGTCAAAGCCCAACATGTCAAGGTACAAAACCAATCCAATCTGATTTTAAATTGTTGTGTTTAGTAGCTCGCAGCTTAACCCCTCATGTTCCTGCAGGGTTCTCCGTTTGTTCTGAATGTGAAGAGGAAGTTGAGGCATCACAGTGGGACGTTTCATTGCTGCTCGTTCTGCTCCGGCGGAGGAGCCAAAGATGTTCGCTGTGGCTGCCCAGGAACCATGCCAGGTACACGGGAAACGCCCTCAAAGCGCCTCCACCTTTTCACCAAAATAAGTCATTACATCAGCATTTAAAACATTGCTTGTCCCTTGGTTTTTTTTTAGCAATCCTAAATAAGTAGGTTTTTAGCCTAGATTTAAAGAGGCCCAGGTCAGAAATAAGACGCAGCTGGACGGGGGGCTTATTCCAGAGCCTGGGGGTAGCGACGGAAAAGGCTCGCTCACCCCAGTCTTTGTATTCTGACCTGGGCACTTCTAGCAAAAATTGATTTGTTGACCTCAGAGCTCTACCAGGACTGTTAAAAGCTCAGATAAATATGATAACTGTAAATTCCTTTTTCCTTCCTCAGCTCACTTTAAACATTAAACGTAACACAAGTCAAAACTGCTGCCCTCACATCAGTGGACGTGCCAGGACTCCCACAGATCACGCTGCTGAATGGATGAATAACAGCGCAGCGCCTGAGCATTTAGTCACAGAGAAAAGAGAAAACTGCTAAATGCTTCTCATCATGTTTGTGTTTGTAATGCAGCTGCAGCATCTGTTCTGTGAGACACAGACTCTAGACAAAGTGAAAGAAAAGTGTCGATCTGACTGATCAACAAGCTTTAACGTGTTGAAAATCATTCAACACTGGTAAGTTTTAGGGAAGCACAGCACACTTGTCAGGCTAATATGAGCTGTTTGAAGTCCCATCATACCTCACTGTGTGCGTACACTGCCTGCACACTTTGGCTTTCTCCAGCCTTTTTGATGGGCATGTGGGACCGGAGCTGTGAGGAAAGTCGCTGTAAACGGGACTAAATATGAAGTAAATTTTGAATGATCAATTCAGTTCATAAAGATTTTAGTTAAACCTTGAAGGCTGGTGTTGTAGCGGCGCCTGCAGGACACACACGATCCCACTATTATTCAGCACACTACTTTGTTTTTAGTCATTTGCACCCTTTCTTTTTCATCCCCCCCCAACTCTCCACTTATAGGGAGATATCATAGACTTTCCAATGTCCCAGCACATCTGTCTCTGTCTGTCTTCATGCACGTCTCTCTGGCTGCAGGAGGATTTAAAGGCTGCGGTCACAGTCATAAGGGACATCCCGGGAAGCCTCATTGGTCTTGCTGTGGAAGCACTGTGGAGAAGTCTGAGTGTTTGCCTCAAAGCGTGTTGGCTGCAGTTTCCCCTCGCGGCCACCTGCGAACTGTGGAGCTCTGATGTGACTCGGAGACAAGTCGTGTCAAGATGATGCAAGTGCGTGAAGGATGGCAGCAGGGGAGCAGGCTTCAGGCTGTTTGTGGGAATCTTTGGCAGAGTCGAGAGAGGAGTGAGGCAGGACATTAAAGTGGCCGCGTGTCGTTCACCTCGGCCAAAATGCTGGCGGCTGCTGGCGTGATTGTGACCCAGCTACAAGCTTAGAGAGACGGGACATAAATGCATCCTTCTTAATGAAATGTGGTAAAAGCATCCTGAGAAGTTTTGCCTCATTGTTTGAACTGTCTCCAATAACTGAACCTTCATATTTTTGTATTTTTCATATCCAAAGGTCAAAATGCGGTTTGTTGAAACATGAAACCCTCATACAGTACAGCTCTAATCCCTGTTTGAAATATCAAAAGGGCTCTCATCCAAACGACCCATCACTGCTATATCAAACACTGATAATGAAGAATTATTTTTATTTTAGGTTGTTTCTTTACAGTATTTACAACCCCAATGCCAAACAGTTATTAGCATTATTATTACTCACAAAATGCAAAAGACGGATGTTTGATTTTCATTTAAGAACATAGAATGGTTCACAAGAGTAAAAACTAATGATCCTAAATGATGTTGACCTCAATGGAAGAAAAGTTCATCTCTGCAGGAACCCTGGAAGTGACTAAGAGAACTTGTACAGATAATTGCTTCCAGAAGCCAGTAGATGGCATCGTGCACACAAAAACAAACGGGCATTAAATACAGGAGATGAAAGTGAACTCTGGAGTTCCTTTATTAAATGTCATTTGAAGTATCGGTGTAAGAATAAAAGCGGGTCACAGTTTTTGAACATCCTGTAACCTTCTCACAATGATCTCTTCAGCAGTCGTCACGCCACCGATAAACGTGGCTTATCACCAGGATTCAGCTGACTGAGGTCTAAACCACCACTGATGGGGAATAAAGTCCATAAAGAGGACGTGAACAAGTAAACATTCAGCAACGCATCATTAATCAAGTGCTTAACATGTATTAGTAAGGACTTTAGAATGACTAAGGAAACTAATCGTGGGTCTGATTGCAAAGAGTTAATGGGATATTTTACACCACTGAAGAAATTAAAGCAAAAATGTTTGCCTTTCAAGAATCTCTTAACATTGGCGAGGCCAGGAGGTGGCCACAGCTTCCGCAGACTCAAAGCAGTTCCAGAGAAGTGTGTGAGCCTTGAAATGATGTGCTTCTGACTGTGCTTCTGAGGCACATTGACATTAATTATGCACATAATGCAGCCTGACACTGGCCCGGAGCAGCCAGAGGCTGAGAAACCGCTCACAAATTTCCTTTTGACTGATATTAAATCAAGGTCGGTTTCAAGTAATTATCTTATCAGGGTAGATGGAGGTTAGAGAAAGATGGGACGGAGACATGGGCTTAATGATGTTATATTTTTTTATCGTTGTTGTTGTTTTTAGGATCAGGATAGCGCTGATGTTCTTGCGTACTCTGAGGTGTCTTTTGAGAATCTTCCTCTGTCACTCCTTAGGAGAGGAAGAAGTAAACAGATAGCTGCCCTCAGAGACTGACTCTGTGGTGATTTTCAGTTCCTTCTGAAACATGCCAACCAGAAGCATCCATTCCAAACTTCCTAAACCTCCTTCACTCACCACTGAGCCCTCAAATAATGTACCTTGTAATTGTGAGAGTCGGTGAGCATGATGCAGTATTGTCTCACAGCTGAGACGTGTCTCCTGCTTTACTCTTTCACCATTTGTGCATTCAACGCTTCCGTGATTGGCTGCTCAGATTATCCAGAGAGAGTTACTGCGAGTTCTGTTGCAAAAGTGCCTGAATTTAGCTGTCACAACATTCAATAATACCTGCTGATTACGCTTTACAATAAAAGAATAGACGTGAGCGTACACTAAGGACTAATATTTCACTTGTGGGATATTTCACGGTATATTTGCGGTACAAAATGTAAAAGTCAGACCTGCCACCTGCCGACACCAAAACGAGGCTGGAACTCGGCTCACAGGACGCAGCAGGGGGTAAGAAAATGTTCATAAATGATATTGCTAGTATGGGATGCCTTACAGCTTCATGTCAAAAGAGGCGAACTATCAACTTTGCATGTGTGTCCACAGAGGATTCACAAAGACTGCAGGTCACTCAGGCTGGATGATGTGTAACCTGATTAGAGACAAAGAGGTTAGGCCACAGTCGTGACGACAATGTACTTACGAGGCTCTAAACTAAACCTAATCAGTTCCCTTCTGGAGACAAGTGCTGTTGTTAAAAGCCTACTGAAGAGCTACTGAAATCTAAGCTCACAGAAATTCTGCTGATGGAGCAATATGAGGAGTTTGATTTTATTTTATTTTTTAAATCAAAGATTTAAACTATTTAAAAAGGTTGCAATCAGCGAGGATGAAGGTGAACAAATGTCGACACATTTTGAATTTAGTTTGTAACCTCAGAGAAACGACAGTAATGCTACAATGACACTGTTCAGCACTCAGAGTATCTTTCACGTTATATCATTAGTACCGTTGCTTTGGGGTATAACATGGTATAACATGTCCTCCTAACAATCAAATACAAACATCATAGACAGAAACTGTAATAAATAAGAAACTAAAGGCCCCAAAGTAGAAACTCATGAGGCTAAAAGTTAACTCTTGGATACATTTGATAATATATAATTATCCAAATATGATTAAGTTACACATTTAATTTCCAATTATCGGCCTTAACATTTTTATTGATTTACCTGTGAAAATGGGAACTTTCTCACTTTGGGACCTGTCCGCTGTACATATATAGGCATGTCTGCATCCTAGCTCAACATGAAAAAGAACTGCCAGAAGAGATGAAGAATACGGTTGTTAGACCTAACAAAGTTAGGGAAGGATACTGGAGGATAAATCACCTTCAAGAAACAATGGAAACACCTGTTGTCACAGTGATGAGGCAGGGTCCGTCACAGGGCTACACAGAGCTCACACTCACTCACTCCTTGGGTCGATTTAGAGACGCGTACACGAGGAGAACACGCCAACTCCACACGGGAAGGCCTCAGCCGGGATTCCAACCAGGAACCCTCGGCGGCTGAGATGATGACTCACCGTCTCTCAAAGCAAAGAGGAAGAAGAAGAAAACCCACTGCCAAAATTACGTGAAAGTTTCTAAAGGAAAAAGTGAAAACTGTGACCGGATAGAAAGAAAATGTAGGGCAACACAACCTCTTCAGCAAAGAGCAGCTTTCCCTGTTTAAGGACTAATAAACTATTCTGCTCTATTCAATGCCAGATTATTCTAAAAAACATTGCTTCGAAAAAAGCTTCAACATCCACAAGACTTAGGAGTGAGAGTGGCATCTGTTTCTGTTTCCCTTTGTAAAGAAAACATCTATATTTATGGGTGGATGTCATGTAATATACAGGAGTCCTGGGAGCTTGAGAGTTGTGTGAATCTCTGATGTTCCTCGGATCTGTTGGAGCCAGTCTCCTAGTTTCGGGGTCACAGACGTGACACCACTGCTGCCTTCATATCCAACATCCTTTCAGCTCCTGACAGAGGAAGCTGGAAATTATTTCTGTTTCCTCTAACAAGGCCCTGATATGTCTGTGTGTGTGCGCACACCATCACAAGCAAGGAGCAGGGTGACATCGGGTAACTTATTGGCTTATTTTGCATTGTTGCTTGAGCTGTTGTTGGCATATTATATCTGTTTTATTGGTCTGAGGTTGTGTAGTTGGGCACAACATCAAACTTTTCTGGCAAATCATTGGTTAAGTGGATATGACATAACAAATACCACTGAAAACTTTAATGTTTGGCTGGTTCTTTTCATTTGGTTTCTTTCTTTTCAAGTTGCAAAATTTAGATTTAAAAAAAAAAAATAAGGGATTTTAGCTTACTGGCCCATTTTAGTTTAACCAGTGAGTTACAATGAACCACACTCTAGAAATGGAAGTTTAACAGATTCTGAGGTCCAAAACACATCCATAGGTCTATCTGTATGAGTCTATCTAAACTCTCAACATGAATTGCTCCTTTTATGACGTGTACGACTGTGTGTTTGTTGTTTTTTTTCTTGTTACAATGAAAACATCCAAAAAAATTATTATTTTTTTATGATTATTGATGTCTGCTTTATGTTCTATCACATAGTTATGAAAATGGATCAATTCAACCTATAAGAAACTTATAGAAACTGTCAACAGGTTTTTACAACTTAACTTTTGATAAGTGGGAATGAGCAAACATAAGAAACATTAATAAACAATCCAGCAACCAAAGAAAGCAGAAAAAACACTGGATCAATTAATTATAAAAACTTCCAGGTAGGCTTTAAAAGCCCCAGAAACCGTGGCTCTGACTCACCCAGTGTGCTGATCTAGTTTCACAGTGTTGGAGCTAAAACAGACACCATCCACCTTTCTCCTGAGCTTTGGCTGTGAATCTTCTGGCAGCATTTGGTTGCCAGACCTAAGCTGCCTTTTATAGAGAATAAGAAGAAAAAAAATAAATCGCTGAGAGCTTAGAAAGTAACCAAAAGAAAATCCTAAAACTAAAAAGTGGGATTGTTGAAGGCATTTTCAGCCCATCTGTGATAAATTATCTCTGGAAGACCAATGTTTCCTGTACTCGTTAACCAGTTAACCGGTTAGTTTTCCTTTCTCTTTCTTCATGCAAGTGAATGCTTATAAACCACTGGCAGTAATCACAGTACAGAGAGTCTGTTAAATAAAATAAGAGATCATTTCACAAGCTTTGGGGGGAAAAAAAGTAGAAAACAGCCCCTTAGTCTAATGAAATTAGTGTAGTTTGTCATTCTATCTCTGCCTGCCTATGAAGCCATAACTCACTGGCAAGGCGGCAGTCTTATCTCAAGCTTGAAAGGTGATATCATGGAAGAGGTTCTGTTTGTAAATGGATACACATTGTTTTCCAATAGAAATGATTGATCACGCCCACTTGGAGCAGAAGAGGAGGATGCAGAGTCAGAGAAACAAAAACGGAGAACAGCAGAATTAGTTTAACGGGACTGAAAATCAAAATGGATTGTTGGCAAAATTAGAGGAGATGTGCGTGATGGTTTAGACTTAAAAATATATAACAGATCGAATGCAGACAAAGACAAACGGATTGGGGGTACAGGGTGCGATGAGGATGTTTGCGTTACTGAATCACAATGGAATGATTAGCTTTTGTATCACAATAATAGGACGAAACGTTTCCTTCGGGAATAACTGACACAAAATGAAGGAAATATGTCTTTTATATGCAAGCAGTCAACTAAGAAATTTCATCAGAGGCACAGCCTTAAGTCCTGTCCTTTCAAATTGTGTATTTTCATCTTCATTTTCAGTAATGGTACAGTGTCTTTCATAATTAAAAACTGATAAAGTGCTGCTGCCTGCTGCTTAATGGGATGTGTGGAGGCAGCACTCAGTCTGGCTGGGTATCTATCGCCATTTTTGCTTTGGATTTAAAAGCATAAGAAAAGGTGAAAGGACACTTTACAAATTACACTTTTTTTCAACTTCAAATAACTCATTTATATGCTCAGGAAGATTAGTTGCACGCTAAAGAGTATGGAAACAATTTTGCCATCTGCATTTGACCTGGCAAACACAAACTCGGCAATTGTTTCGGGTCTAAGCTGCCGTGAACCACCAGCATCTTCGTAGTAAACCTCCTGACTACTGTCAGTTTGTTAGCACCGTCTGAACTCATGTTACTCTGCCTGCTTGCTGCTTTGACCTATGTTTTCCATGCTGCATGTGCGATTAAAGCGTTATTTCTCAAGCGCAAACCAAAATCTCTGAGTCTCCACTGGTCTCTCAGTGGCAGTGAGGCACTCAAGTCCATTAAATTTCAAGCACATCTCCTTGATTTTCCAGTACAAATGGAGCCTTTCTTTTCAGCGATTGTGCATCCGTCTACATTTAATATTGTGGCTCAGAAGCTGGGTCGTGGACCGGGTGAGGCCTCTTTATGTTTTTCATCTGCACAGGCTGGATTAGAGGAGCTTTATTGCAAAATCAAGCAGCTGAAAAAGAAAAATGAATGATCTTCCTCCAAGCGGAGAGCTGGCACGATGCTACACTTAATTTTTTAATGATGTCAGTGATGATGATAATCCACAGTTTTGGGTTTGTGTTTTTTCTTTGAGATTTTATTTGTGAATTGAGGCAAGTTCCACATTTACATATATTAGAACTGATTGCAAAGACATGCATGCAAAGTCAGTGAAAGGGTAGAAGAGCTTTGCTAAAAATCTACCTTTAGATGAGATGTTGCAGACAAGCGCAAGAACTTAATGAGAATTTTTCAAATCACTGAGTTTTGATTGCAGAAAAGTGTTTAATTTAGATCAAAACTGTATACTGGAGCTTTGGAGATGACGCCCGGTGCCTTCGTGAGACTTTGCCAGTTGAATAAATAAGATTCTGCAGCTAACTGCATGAGGACACTGTCCTCTACAGAAGCATCTAGATTCTGTGGACCTCATTATGGTTGTTCTTAGCAGCGTGGGAAGTTGCTGCATCGCACCATTAACTGGAATGTCAAACATTATGTGTGTAGCTCTCAGCGCTTTATGCAGTTGTCGCCACTCAAGCGTGGGATTAACACTTCAGTCACACATTTCCTCTATGCCAAGCAATGTCCACCACAGCCAGAGGTCAGAGCGGATCTTACCCAAACACTGACAGGCAGGCTCCCTCAGGTGCAGCATTCAGAGGCTTCAAGCTGTCAGATTTCACCATTTCAGCATGTCAGACATGGAGCTGAAGGACAGATGGTATTTGGTTTATCTTGTACTTGGAATAAAGCATCCTGTGTCTTGCCTCGCCCTCCTGTTAACATTTTTAGTCCCTTTTGTGTTTTGCTCCGCTTATCCTACACCCTTTTCCAGAATGAGGGGTTTTTGTCTTTGCAGCGGTGGTATTTGTGGGGGTGAAATGTGTGATGAATCTGTCGCAGTCCGTCCCTCTGACAGTGATAAACACGCACTGAGGTAAAGGACACCCTTCTTCCTCTCTGTGCAACACAGCCTCCTTCTCTGTAACTTGGCGGTGATTTGGAGACTGTCAGCCTTTTTGTGTCTGCTCAGCTCATTCGGCTGTTTTGTGTGTCTCTGTGCATCAACACCAACCTGGCATTCGATCTCACCAGCTCTCCTCTGGGAGCATGGAGTGTGACTCATAGCGATGCCTCTCCGATGGGAGGAATTCTCTGTGATTACGACACTGCAGGCTGCAGCATTGCCACTAATTCACTCACTGAGGGGTGTCCCGTACATCAGACCCGGTGGGCGCTGCAGGGAGTGTGGCCGCGGCCGGTGGCAGCTCGAGGGCCATCTGATTGACTCAGCGGCTGGCTGTCTTCCACACTCAGCAAAACCCAGTCGCTGTCTATATGTTCGGACTTTATATGTGGAAAGAATGCCTGTAAGAAAAGAACACACTTGGGGATGTGGGCTGACAGCATCCCAGTGCAGACTTACTGCCTGCTGAGTCCAACTTCAGCACAGAGAAATACAATCCTCCTTCTCAAACATACGGAAGCCCAGAGCGGACGTGGTACGTATAAACTTTTTTTTTATCGTTTTCTCGAGATAACGAGATCATTTACCGATGGTTTTCGAGGCCACTTTTTCTCCCCAGTCCGCCCCTGTTTATATGTGTTTATATGTATTTCTGGCAAAGGTGTACCCATTTTTACTCCCCTTTCATTGAAAACTGAATAAAGTAGCCAATGAATCAAACATGGAATGTGGAGCGTTTGTGTAACAATTCTGCTTGTGAAAATGCACAAAGCAAATCCCGCTGGTGTGACAAGCATTTCATTTTCTCGAGATAACAATAACGGCACCTATCGTGCATCATTCGGTAACCATGGAAACGGCCTGGTCCCCTCAGCTGGTCACTGATGAAGTCGACTATAAATCAACAGGATCACTGAGGTGTAAACGCCTATTGAGCTGCAGTCGAGCCAGCCCTTAAATGACGCGGGCTGATATGAAAATTATCTCTACAAGACAAACAAATTGCGAACACATAAAACACATATAAACAGGGGCGGACTGGGGAGAAAAGGGGGCCTCGAAAACCATCGGTAAATGAACTCTTTACACGAGAAAACAATGATCGTTTTCTCGAGATTAACGACATAATTATCTTGAGAAAACCATCAAAAAAAAGTTTGTACGTACCACGTCCGCTCTGGGCTTCCGTTCAAACACAACCCTGGTATGTACTGTTGTGTTATTGAGAGTCAGCTCCTTTATCCACCTGTCTTTGACCTGATTGGATGCACAACACATTGTAATCAACTCTGCTGATTATAACACCTAAATTCTCAGTATAAAATCCTAAAAGTATACAGTAGAAGTCTGAAGCTATGTCAGCAAGCTAACCAATACTCTTTGGTTCTTTGGGTGTGATATTAGCTCTGCTTTCCACTTTATTTACTTTGTTACCTTAGGATGCAAACAGTTAAGCACCACACACAAAAGAAGAGCTGGGGATAGGTGGGTATGTCATTAGTTTTTAAAGCATCTATAGAAACTTTGGTCAGTTAAAACATTGACATGCAGTGGTGGCTGAACGTTTTTGAACCGTTCAAAAATGTTGATATTTCTGTGTAAATGACGTCATCATGCGCACAAATCCTACTCAATTAAACAAGTATGACAAAAAAATCAACTCGTACATTTGTTTATGGAGAAACATTGCCCAATACTACGAACCTGTAGGTGGTAAAACTATGGAAACCTTTGCTTGATCAGTCCTGCACATCAGCTTGGAGGAATTTGAGCCCATTCCTCTGTACAGAGTGGATTAAGTTTGGGATGTTGGTGGCTGTTCTGACACAAACTGCCACCTTTTGGTTCCTACATAACAGTTCTATTGGATAAAGGTCAGGACTTTGACTTGCATTTCAAAACTTAGTTCCTCTTGAACCATTCTTTGATGGGATGACTTGTGTCCTTTGACAAGTCCTCTTCGGAGAAAAAGGAGGGGCTTAACTAAAACACTTATCACTTCCTGGTTGAGTTCTGCCTAAAACATCACTTGGTTAGTGTCAGTAACCTGGCTGGAGTTAAAAACACTGTGGTTAAGGCTAAATTATATCATTTGTATCCTTACAGGACGCCACTTCTACACGTCACAGTCAGTTTCTCTCACAACCACCAGATGCTGCAAAAAAAGGCCCGAACCATGAAACTACCACCACTATATTTGACAGATTTGACGAGGTTTTTATGCTGAAATATACTCTTTTCCTTTGTTCATGAATAATGCAACAAATGCTTATCTTTTTGTCAGGTGTTGCGCAGCAATATTCTTTTGGAGAGCGGCGGTTTTCTCCCTGCAGCCCCGCCACGCGCACCATCGTTCAGTATTCCAACGGTGGACTCGTGAACATTCACATTAACCAACATTAGAGAAGCTTTATGGGATCGTGCACCGTTGCACACTTAATCCTAGAGTGATCTCTATTTGTCGCTCCCAGGGAGCGTAACAATTATCCTGATTTTCTAGCATTTGTATACAATCTATCTGTCTGAGGGTTGGTGTCCGCGCTCTTCACAGGTGGTTTTATAAGCGTGGCAAACAGTGCTGCAGGTACTGTAGATGTACACACCTCACGGTGAAATGCTTTCACCAAAATGCAAACGCTTGAGTTGAATCAGACTGCGCTGATTTAGCTGTGCTTTCACATCGCAGTGACACTGCTCAAGCTCTACACACCCACTCTTACTTTAAGTCACCCGTCTCCAGATAATATACAATCATGTTGAAATGGTGGCTTGAATGTTTATGTGGTCATCTTGTACTCTCATTCTCCCAGAGGGAGACAGTTAAGTGCTCTGAAACTCAACAGAGTGGAGCAAGTCATGGTCACCTTTGTCACCGGCATGTCTTTTGAGAGTTTGTGGTTCAGCCAGGTTTGTGGCCCAGACCCAAGTCGGACCGCGGGAAAGCCAGCTATCCGGCAGCAGGAGAAGTGTCATGGCTGAGGTTGCTAACAAATTACACCCTTCACTTGCGGAGAAAGCCAAGCTCCAGGCTGGGAGTGTGCTCTTGGCCAGGGTCAAGGGAAAAACTGCTCTGCGAGTGGAAGAAACGCTCCTGAAAGCAAAGTGACACCTGTCTGATATTCAGCGGTGTCTGTCTGCTGAACAGGCAGACAGAGCGCTCGTTGTCAGGGCCAGAACAGGAGACAAAGTTCTCAGCCTACAGCGGGGGACTAATACGATAAACTGCGTCATTCCTGGCAGCTCAGCCCATGCTGCATTTGATTAAGGAGAGTGCATTTGACAAGATTATTCAATTTTATGCAGTGACCATTCATAATGTATAGATCCAGGAGGCTTAGTGTATCAAGTTACTGCATGGAGCTGCCAAAGCACCCTCTGCTGTCAGTCTCATTTTCTTTTCTTATGTCTGTCCACTTTAAGATGTTTGACTGGCCCATATTTTAATTTTATTCATTCAAATCTCTATATCTACTGGTATTTAATGCAGTTTATACATGCCCTCCACTGGATGCAAACGTAACGTATCCTGTCTCCTTCCAAGCAGAAGAAAGGGCTCTTATTTTGTCTTTGGTGTTCTACTTGGCTCATCTAAAATCATGTTGAAAAGATCTGTTTTAAATGCTTTTGCCTACTTAATTACATGTATAGGCTTTTTGGTATCTTTTTATGGTCTTAGAATTTTGTATTGCACATTTTTGGGGTTTATTCTTGAACCAACAGTAAAACTCAAAGAAACAGAGCCCGATTTAGTTGGATTTTTATCCCCTGGTGTGGGTGAGGCTCCAGGAAACTGCATTCTGTGTTCCCAGTAACACAGCTCGCTGGAATCCTTTCAGTGGGGGGCCTCTCTGCCTCTTTCAAATTCTACATCTCCCACTGTAACACAGGCTGTTTGTTGTGCATCTGAAGCTTTAAAGTCTGAGCTGAAATTGTCCCGATGACACTAAAGTGACATCCTCAGGGTCTCAGAAGATCAATCCAAAACAATTTTTTTCGTTTCAGCGGCTGCGTGTTGACAGCAGCTGACTGACGACGGTGGATATCTGTTTAAATGGCACAGCCCTGGTAGGAATTATTCAGACCTCTGGATTTCCAAAATATTGAACAAGACACAAAAAGTGTTCTGGAAAGAATTACTGACACCCTTCACTGATAATTGATTGCAGAACTTCTGGAAGGAAATGAGCCTGTGAGTGTTCCAGAAATCCGGCCTCGACATGATGAACATGATTTCATTCTGGGGAAGAAAACATTTGCTACATTCTGTTGCTTTGCTGTTTCACAAGTACGGTTAATACTTAACTTAAACAAATGCTCCCATTAACACGTCTTTTTTATTGTTTCTCTATAACTAACTTAATTTTTGGAGCTCAGAGGACTGAGGAAAGTACCCGGGGACATCATCCACTCTATTACACGGTAAAGTCTCGTTAAGTGTCTCACAGACCGTTACTGAGATACGCTTATTGGCGTGGTGGTAGTTACAAAGACCTCTCTATTTCATGCTGCACTGTTTTTACTTCAATGACTTGCAGTTCATAGAAAAAGTATGTAAAGAAAATGGTGTGATTATCTGCTGTTGCACAAGAGGAGTGGCATGGTGAAGAGTGTTCGTTTGCTCAGAGCGCTGTCTGCCACACTCCGTTTGAAGACATAAAGATAAAACAGACAAACACAAACATTTTTGCCATCTATCCTTTGGGAAAGAGCTACACTTCAGGTCCAACAAGTGAACTATTTGTCACCGAGATGGCTGCTCAATCCATGAATTGACCAGAAACTGAATTACACTTAATTGTTCTTTATTAATTCTGAAGTTAGAATTCAATTGCTACAGTATAAAAGACTAAAATAGAATTATTTACTAAAAGAAAAAGTAAATGTAGAAATAAGAACACATAAAAAGCTGTTTCTCCTGGAACAGAGAGTCGTTATATAAGGCTGTTGCAGAGGACAGACCATCTGTGCTGGACCTTATTCTAGCCGAGCTGAAGAAGCCTCTGACTGAGGATACTCTATTTTTGAACGTTTTGTAGAGGTTGTGCTGTTTTGTCAGTTATGTTTTGCAGGTTGTGCTACATTCCTCTCTATACAATCAACTCTAGGATCGTCAGAGCAGTCCCCGGTGGGAAGTTTGCCTCCTTGATCTGTTTATTCAGATGACACAGCGATCGTGGTCAAACGCTTCTCATAAATTATTTAAAAATATAACACAGTGGTAGAGTGGGCCATGATTTGTTGCATTCAAAGAAATTATGAAACCTTGCAAAGCCCCCTGTTGTGCATAATATAGAAACGTACGATTTTTAAGTTCTTTAAACAGAAACGATGCCCACAAATTCACTTCTGGATGCTTTGATGTCTGTTATATGAGTTGTCTAGCACTTTATGTCGTGAATAATAATCACTAATAAACACAAATCATAATCATTTTCAGTGTTTTAAAGTTTGTCATTGCTTTGTAATAAACGAAAAATGTTGATGACTCATCCTGAACTAGGGGGCGTGTCCAGCCTTTGCGTCCAATCAATACATTTGGCGTTCTTGGGTTTTATTGTTACCGGAAACATGTAAAACACATGCAGGAAAATAGCACTACACTGGCTGCTTAGTAGGAATTTTAAGAGGTTTATGTGTAAGTGGGAAGCCTGGAAACTTATGGATCTGGAAAAACATGCTTGAATCAGGAAATGCTTGATAAAAAATTAAATTTTGCTTGTAGATATAGGCAATTGTTGCAAAAAAAAATCATGTAGACTGCCAAATATCACAATTGTTTAACTAATGTGATGCATAATCATTCAAAACACAAGTAATTCAACTGGTCTATAACAATATATTAATACTTAATAATAATTAATTATTAATTATTAATAATAGTAATTAACTTTTTATTTTACTTTAACAAGCTACATTTTATTACAGTATTCCATAAATCAGCAATAAAAATGCATTTATAACGACCTGCTCGTGTAATAATGGTATTATTTCTTATTAATAGTTCTTTTCTTTCAGTTCTTTTTCTTTCTTTACACATATGAGAAGGGAAAATGATTAAAATGATGGATCCTCCAGCTTTACAAATGACCATCATTGAGCAGTGATGTGCATTCAGAAGCACCATGTTGTAGGTTTCCCATTTCTAGCGTCACCTTGTCATAAATTCTATCACATTGAAATTTCATTTAGTTTAATTCCGCCTAATGAATTTGTCAGATGGTCCCTAAGTTGGGCAGGCAGGCTGATTAGTTGATGCTGGATCTGGAAGCAGCAGCAGCTCCACAGTCAGTCCACCGCTGCAGTCTATCAGAGCTGCCGGTCATCAACATCCCATCAACGTCCGCGGAGCTGTGGCGCTATGTGGCTCTGAGCTGACGGCGAGCGGTGCAGCCGCAGCAGGGCACTACAGCGGCGAAACATTTCGTGGACATGAGGACATCTGCTTCGGCGAGTTCTTCTAAACGGCAGACCGGGAATCCTGACCAGTTCGATTTTCACCGAGCATTTGAGAAAGGTGGTGATGCAGCACACAAGCAAGCGAGCACCTCTGTCAGTTGATAGCCACCTTAGCTAGCTAGAGTTAGCAATGTAAAAGAGCCACTTAGCTGGCTCGGCTCCTCAGCAGGCTGTTGGTTTGAAAGCTCAGTGTTTACCACCCAGCAGTGTAGCCTATATGTCAGTGAGCCCAAACGCGAACACTGGGGGAATTTTATTTTTATCCGTGTTTTTTCCCCCCAGAGCATTGCCCGACACTCAATTTTCTGCACTTCGTTTTTTTTATGCTAGCCAGTATTAGCATGGTAAGTTAGCTCCTTTGCTCGTTAGCTAGCATTCCGTGTCGGCTAATCAGCTCACACAGGCTGGCACTGTCAGAGAATGAACTTGGTATTCTGTGTGTGGACACGCCGAGACAACGTAGCACATCACCGACGTGATGGAAAGCCGATGAAAAGACTCGGATAAACGTTTCAGTTAACATTGGGTAAGGCGTTAATAAGACCGCTTATGTTGGTGTTTTACGGGGCTGCTCGCTTGATTTTTGCCATCCATCCCTTACATTCGCACCTGGAGCATCGGAATCAAACATTTGGCCACTCGCCCGTCGATTTATACGGGCACGGCCAAAAAAAGCCAGGACCTTTTGTAGTGCAGCCACATGGCTATTTTATATAAGTATTACAATTCAGATTTTTTTAGCTTCCTTATGCGGGATTTTACACACCGAATTGTTATTCCAGTCGTCTCTGACGGAAACGAATTGCGGAAAGATGTAAGCGGATCTCGCTCTTCTCACTCGTTACTTTCTAATTCAATCAAACATGACACCGTAAGCTTCACGGGAATTTAATACAATGAAACTGCAAAGTGAAAGCCTCATTTTTAGGTCCAGGCAGTGATGCCAATATGCGCAGAGGACCGTTGATCCCACAGATATTGCTACCTTAAGCCTATTGATAATATGTTTGTCATTTTTCTCATGCCCGAAGGATTAAGGATTATTTTGTGCAAAGGGAAATGAGAGATTCTGAAGTATTAATTTTAGAGGGTGTTGAAATGACTCCAATATGGAAGAAGATAGTTTATTACTTAAATGTTTTGGCTAACTCTTGATAGATTACATGCAATTTTGTTGAGTTGCCATCACGTTTGACATTGTAATTTAGCGCTTTTGGGCTCAGAGGAAGTCTTGTCAGGGAGTGCTTGGTGAGATGATGTTTGTGCTTGTAGGGGACGCCGCCAAGGTGGAGAAATGGCGAATGAAAGACTGTAAAGGGGATTAGCGCTTTTAGACTGCCAGATGACGGTATCCATGGAGGATTGTGTTTAAAACGAGGCAAAGAAAAGGTTTGCTTTAAATGGCTTTCAGTGACTGCTGGTAACATGTGACCTCTGTGTCTGTTATGTGTCTTTTTTCAGATTGGTCATGACCTTTTTCCTGCTGACTAGTCACTCCTTTATTGAGGGACCTCGGCCCTGTTTTGTTACCGGACTTACCAGCGTAGGGATGAGATAATAAAGTCAACCAGCCGGTGCATGCTACTACAACACCACCTGTGGCACCTGTATAACACACCCCACCCTGAGTTGAGTTAACTCCAACAGTCGAACTATGACGACGCCAGCTCTACTGCCACTGTCAGGCCGCAGGATACCCACTCTGTCACCGGGTGCCTCCTCTTTCCCGCACCACAGGGCTACTTTGAGGCTGTCGGAGAAGTTCATCCTCCTCCTTATTCTCAGTGCCTTCATCACATTATGCTTCGGGGCCTTCTTTTTCCTCCCAGACAATTCCAAGCACAAGCGCTTTGACCTGGGCTTGGAGGACGTGCTCATCCCGCATATTGACTCGCCCAAGGAGGGCAAGCATGTTGCAGGACAGGCGGTCATACATGGAGAAGGAGGACTTGATGAGCACAGACACAGGTAAGCACAGAGAGATGAAGTGTTGTCATATCTTAAGTTGTTTTTTTTTCATGTTAATATCTGGGGGCAACCATATTTGATCTGTTTGGTTTTGGGTTATTGCTGACGTGGCGTCACTCGCATGTATTTCCTCCAGGCTTTCAAAGCAGGGTTACTGATGCTGTTTCTTGCAGTCTGCTGTGACAGCCCGGATGAGGTAATTTGTAGAGTGTTACACACTCCACTGAACATTCAGATACACGTCAGCACAGGTGTTGCTCGCTTCCTCGTGTCCCTCTTCCTTTAGTGCAGCTGGGTCTGCTGTGAATTCTCCCACCCTCTGTGTCTCCTCTGGGTGTCATTGTTTAAGTTCTTTTAACAAGAGAAGTTTTATCACCTTGACCCAATTTTTGGTGTTCCGTCCCGCAGGCAGAGCTCGGTGAACTTGATGAGCCAGAACACATGGTCTGTTTAAGCTTTACCGGCTAAACGGGCTCGGAAATTCCTGCATGCCTTTAGCTAAAGCCTTTTTTTCCCCTGCAGTTTCTACATTTGTCATTTGGTTCGCATAGGCTGCTGGCAGGATTCCCCTTCCTAAATCAAATTAATATTTTCTGGCTACTCAAAGTGTCCCATGTCATTTGGAATCCACTGTATTGGGCAAACACAATGGTGAAAAAAATGGTTATTTTTTATTTATTTTTTATTGGAAGGTCATCTCCATGCTGGTGACATTAGTCATTCGGTTTTCTGAGTGTTTTTGTAAAGTGTTAAAAGCAATTTCTCGAACACTTTCACAGTGGGGACCACTGAGTGCTGCCTCCTTGTCCCCCGTGGAGTCTTTTCTTATTTGCATTCTGAAAGCCTTCTAGTCCTTGGGATCGTGCCGGCTTGAAATAACATAATATCGGTGTTCAGCTGCTCAGTTGGATCAGACGGGGTTGGGCTGAATGTGTGATGTGTTTTTTTGTCAGCATAGAGACGCATATTTGAAACTGATTGTAGGAGGTTTGAAGACGTTTGAGCCTCTTAAGGGCCTCCCTGTCTGTGGCAGGGACGAGGAAGGACTTGGGAGCATTTGTAGCTCAACACGACCAAGTATCATGTCTGAGCTCCTCTGTTGTTTGATTGTGGCAGCACTTATAGCTTTGTTTACATACACATTAATACTGTTTACATGTTTCATAATCGTATGAATGGCTCATGCCCACATTATACTCAACAGCATACCTCATATCTCAGTTTGATTATTTTTTACTCCTAATATGACCTCAACTGGGATAAGGTATCGTGAAGATGGCAGTACAGTGGAAACCGCTTATAGTGATCACGTTGGTCCAGAGCCAATTTGAACACTATAAGCGGTTGATTACTAAAACCGAATTTGAATTACAGGACAGGTATTTCACTTATTTTTTTAATGCAGAATATCATCTAAATGCCATTTGTATCGTTTTTCAATGAGAAAAATGAAATGAAACGGATAGCTTCTGCATTTACTGAATTTTATTATCATGCAAGTTTAATTACAGTACTGCGCAGTCCGCCGTCATTTTCTTTCTCCGTCGTTAGCATTCATGACTGTCTCTCGTTGCTTAATTAGACTACACAAGGTAGCCTGAGGAATGCCAAGCTTCGCCGCGGCATCTCGTTGGCTCGTTTTTGGTAATTTGTCATACGCCTCGAGGAGACAACGTTTTTCATTCAGAGAAAATTACTTCCTTTTTCCAGCCATGATTCGTGCGCTTGCTGCCCGGTGTCAACTCGTTACGTTAGCTAGCAGAAGCATAGGGCAGAAGCAGACGTCCAGAAAGGAATCAAGGGAGTAAAAAAATAAAATGGCTACACGTAGTTTTAAAATTATTTTTGCACATTACATTCATACATTCATAAAATGGCCAAAAATGAACATTATAAGCGGATTTCTTGATTACTATAAACTAATTATTTAAACAGCATTTGTATAGAAATGATTCTGTCCCAAGCCTTTTGATCTATATAAGCGGTTGATTACTATATCCTTGACCACTATAAGTGGTTTCCACTGTATCGTATTCAGCGTACGGTTTTATAAGATAATGCTAATATCAGAACGAGGGCTGTCGCAGTAACCGCAAAAATGAAATCTCGCGATATGAAGAAGCCCACCTCGATTCATGATAGGCCATCGCCGCACGTCACCACAACACGCGTTGAGAAGGAGACGATGGCAGTTGCACTGGTATCTAAACTAAATGTTACTTCGCCCCTTTGCTAGCATTTCGGCTTTCAGCCAAATGAAAAGGGGGAACAAGCCAATTTAAATGAGGTGATCTATAAAATCTGAGGCAAAACGTTTGAAGTAAAACGAGGAAACACAACTAATTTAAGGGCTCACCCAGCAAGCTACCATGCAGCTGTTGAGGCGCGGTTACCGCGGCCTCCTGCCACAGAGAGTCGCGGAGCAGCTCATGTCGGGGCGAACCGACAGCTTGGAGTCGACGAAGCCTTTGCTCGAGTCGCCAAGTACAGCAGAGACGGTGACGGACATAAACGCCTAACAGGCGCTGTTACACGGTATCTGGTTGACCTGCTGAAGTCACGGACAAGCACGTCGGCAACCGTCCCGAAGAGAGCCGACCTACCTGCAGGAGGAGCCCATCGACCCCAATGAAAACTGCAACCAAACGTAAACGTACTGAATGCCCTTTGACATGAGTGAACTGTTGCTGTTCTTAAACGGTGCATTTTGTTTGAAAAATGTGACAATATGTTCTTGCTCTTACTCGGCGAGCTGCAACAGATGGCAGAATGCGCTGAATAAAACAAAGTATGCGGGATGATCTATATTTATGTCAGCTTCGTCATATGTTTAATGGATTTCCTGTTGCATATGACAGCTAATGCCCTCTGTTTATGGAATTACATGGCTGTTTCAAACACCACAAGCAGCATTTTTCCTCAATTCAGACTCTCCAGAATGTGACATGACATATCCCTTTACATAAGAGACTGAAAATGAGAGGAATGAGCCAAAGTGGTGATTTTAATAAAGCCGCCACTTAGACTCTGAGGTGAATCTAAGGTTATTAGTAGGAAGAGTAATCCTAACCTTTGTGGTCTCTTGAAATGAGTTTTATGCAATGGAAAAGCATCCAAAATGCACAAAGTATTTAACCCTACCTAAGTGTGAGGAACGTGAAAGGAAGTGTTATTCTTTTCCTGTCATGCACCAGGTAATGGCAGTGCATTCAGCCTCAGATGTTCTTCAGGACGTTCTTTAGTCATTATGTGTGCTCCAGAGGACCAGGGTTCAAATGGCTCCTGCAAAGCGAGGTGTGCTTGGATTTAAAGAGACCCTCAGGAGCGCAGACAAGATCGCAGTAATTCCACCTTTACTTTATTTGGCCGTGACAAACCCCAGAGAACCGTCTGTGTCTTCTGAAGATCACCTTGCTCCAGTTTTGTACAGACCTCTGAGATAGTAAAGGTTATTGATCTATTTTATCTGCGGTAATCCATCTGTTCTTGCATGTCAGACTTGAATGTAGAATCGAATGTGTTTTCTTGTCTTTGCATGCATTTCACACTTGGCTGCACTTTAAATCTTTTTGTCATGAGTGTCTGAGAAGGGAATGTAAGTAATTCCCTTTAATATTTATTCATAATAGTAGTCGTAGAACGGATAGTGTATCGTTTTGAGGCACTATCCTCTTACAGCTCATGTAAACATACTTGTAATAACTCCAGTCAAGCTGTTGTAATCAGTCATGTTTATAACCAAGCAAACATCCTCTGATAGAGAGCATTTTAAAATATTTCTGTCTGCTGTGTTTGTGTTTCTAGCTCACTGACAAATGTAACCTTGTTAAGTCCGTGTAATAACGATTTTACCGGATTTATGTCTTGCCCCCCCCCCCACAATTTACTTACTTAACATGAGCCTACAGACAGATGTGTGGGTTAAGTTGGTTTGACTGAACCCCTCTAGCACGCCTGAGACATATTTCAATAAATAGCTAGAAATAAATATGCATCCCCCTAAATATCAGGTCTCCACTCGAGCATATAGGCCTCCTTTAAAATGATTGTTTTGGCCAAACACTAATGCTAAGTCCAGTCGGTGGAAAAGCCCTCTTCACAGAACTGTACTGCTACTGTATTTAGCTGTACTGTGGTTTCTTAAATGAGGTCCTCTGCTGAAACTATTGCTACAGGTGAGTAGTGTGCTTCCCAACTAATTGCAAATCCATTCTTTAGCTGTAATGCTTTTACTAAGTTTGAGGAATCGGATCACGTAGCGGTATATCGTGGCGGTATATCTACAAATCTGCATTTAGACAAAGATGCAGATGCTTTTGCAGATTTTTAAACTGTTTGTTCAGCAACTGGTTAGAAGCCAGAAGCAGAATTGAACATGTCTCAACAAACAGTGGAGATGTGTGTGTTTATTTGTGGTATTCGGTAGGTTCAACATACAGAGCAGGCAGGTGGTTTGCATTATACCTCGGCATTATAGAGCGATTGTTAAAATGGAAAGCCAACACACACTAAGTACAAAGTAAATTGAGAGGAACATCTTCAGATGGAGTACAAGCTCTGTCAAGCTTCAGGGCCAATAAAGATCCAGCCTTTTTATTCTGGTTTGGTTCCAGCGTGAGAGCGGGCCAGGAGCATTACTCTTCATCTGAGAAGGAGGCACGTAAGGCTGGGGAATGCATCAGATTTGATGTTTTACTGGTGATTTTTGACGTCCAACAGTCCTAAAACAACCCCTGTGCCCGCATTCTGTTTTGCAGTGAGGCTTTTCTTTTGTGTGGCGTTAAATATTCAGAGCGCCTCTTTCCCATGCTGACTCTCTGCCAGGCCGTGGCGTGTTCAGTTCAGTTCATATTTATTTATGATCGTATTATATTTGAATAAAAGGAAGAATGTCCACGGTTGAAAATGCACATCTTATAAGCTGAAATAAATGTGCATTGTTTACGGTTTGTGAGTAAAATAATAATCAGGATTCAGATTGTTGCTGCAGTTCTACGGGCAGCTGAGACAGTTTCTGTTCAATTTTATGATCAGGCATGATATTTTTTCTTAACGGGTGAGGACACACCGCTCTAGTATAATTTAATTAACATAATTGTTCATCATGAAACCTATGGGTATCGCAGCTCCCTCGGATATGAAAGGGTTAAACCAAACCATTCAGCTCAGGAAAATACAACTCTTTTTGTAAAACTCTGTTTCTTTTATACACAATTGGGAAAGATTAGTTCATTTCAATCAACAGACAGGACTGTAAAGTAGATTTTAACTTTCTTCACATCTTATTTTAATAAACAGCTTCAACTCCGGTCGTTTCATCTCATTATTTGTCATTAAAGATGATCTGAAATGAAGATACTTAAAGGGACCCAAACCTTTCAGTTCATTTGCCTCCGTCTGCACTGACCTGTGTGACTTTCCCAAAGGGAAGATTTATTACTGAAGTACAAACAAATTATACAGAAATGACATCCTGTGCTGTTCAGAGTGCTGAAGAAGCCTCTGACTGAACTGACTCCACAGTTTAATCTCTATGTTGTGTCAAGGGTGTGTAGTGTTGTCCATTATCTTTAGCTTGA
Source organism: Odontesthes bonariensis (assembly GCF_027942865.1). Classification (NCBI taxonomy): domain Eukaryota; kingdom Metazoa; phylum Chordata; class Actinopteri; order Atheriniformes; family Atherinopsidae; genus Odontesthes; species Odontesthes bonariensis. Next base: position 30,404,031 of record NC_134517.1, on the reverse strand, counting down.
CACTTCTCAGGGGATATGGTTTTGTCAACATAGTAAAAATCTCTGAAATGTTAGGAAATGCAACACTCTTGAAGCTCAGTCTTACCATGACAATTTAATATTTGTGTCAGTTATCATTCATATCTTGAAGGCGTATCTGTGCAGTTTGTGTCTTGAAAGGTCATCTTTAGCGTTCACACCAAACTAGCTTACTCGCTAAGCCAGTGGTGGAAAATTTAAGGGCGCCATAGAAGAAAATGAAGAAGCCCAACCTTCCCACACTGCATCCCGCTCGTAATAGATTTTAGAGTCGTGACATAAGCAACCTCGTGTTGCTACTTATTTGCTTGCCAGTTGTTGTTGGTATTGGCCGGCTTCACCTGAGCTTTTCTGCTGTTAATACTATAAATCAGCATCACAGCCCGGCAGATCACATTTAAAGCTCAGGCCAACAACAAAGTGCACTTATTTATCATATTTAGTTTGACCGTAGACATCATTACTGTATCTTCACGCTTCATTCCCCAACAGCAGCAAAGTAAATCTAGGTTGGTTGTGTGTGTTTTTCTCCAGATGAACGAACCTCAGCTGTAATAAAGTCCATTTGTACACGCAGCTCACACCATCCTCACGTACACCTTTGCTTAGCCAGGAAAGCAGAGATCTGAAGATCTAATTTGATGGATGATCTTAAAGTAACACTGGAGAAACAGGCCGTTATTTTCTCTTTGTTCTTTGGCTCTCGCTGCTGTTGTGGGATGTAAAACAAATCACATTTTGTGCACTTGCACAGCTATACATGTGCATTTATTATAAAGCTGTAGAGGCTGGCAGAGACGCCCGCAGAAGCCGCCAAAATTGTCTACTGACAATAACAAAATCACTTGTCCTGTAATGCGACAGTTTTTTTTTTAAGTGTTTGAATGTGTCGTTTATGTGAAATTGATACATTTCCAGTGTAATTCAGGTTGTATGACAGTGCCATGTTGAAGAGATGCTCACATTAACAAGACTTTGGCATGAAACTTGCAAAATGTCGCCAAACATTTTTATTCGAGAGATAATTTATAAGTTCGAAACAGCACTGAACTTAGGCTTCACATGTGAGGTGGAGATGATGGCGATGATATGCTTCAGTCTCTGCAATACACAACCTTACAACAGCAGTTGTATTTTGTTTTATTATAGAGAAATCAGACTCTTCACGATTGTCTCTTTTCATGATTTTAAACCAAGTCCATTAAACGTGACGTAACACTAAACGAATGAAACTGACGCCTGTAAGCTAGTGTCGTCTTGGTCAAAGTGTGTTATTATCTAGTTGTTGGCGGGTGACGTGGTACCTTTAAGCAAAAATGTTGTAGTGTTGAGCTTGAAACTAGAGTTGTGAACTCTACAGGCCAAGAAATGTGCAAATAACACATCTATATATGTCAAAATGAGTAAGAAGCAGATAGTTTTGATAGTTCACACGCTTCTCTTTTGCTGCTCTTAGAGTGTCATTAGAGTCAGATTGCTCTTTTGAAAGATGAAATAAACCTGAGAAAAGGTGTGATAGCGATGGGCAACGCTCAGAGTTCACCCATGGTGAGCATTCGTAATCAAAGAAAGAGAGAAGGCGATAATTCCGAGAGAGATAGAGTTGTTAATTGTCAAGTTAATGTTTCAGTTGCTGTATCGATGCTCTGCTTTAATAATTAATTTTCACAACTTTTGACGTTGCAACTTAACAAAAGTAAGTGATGTCTCTTTTTTTTTCTTCGATTTCTGTAATAAGACTTTGGCTTCCTATGTATTTTAGCCCATGCAGTCTGTAAATTCCTTATTCCTGAACAGTAAGACTTTATGTTTTATGTGACACCATCACTGCAAGATTAATGAGGACATTCCAATTATGTATAATGTGTTTTTTAACAAGACGTACACACAACAGCCACAACAGTAAAAAAAACGCTGACTGGTAAAACGAGTAACGCTGCTCACTGTCACCCACTGCAATGTTTAGCTGGGAGAAGCCACATCCTGGCATTCACATGGACTCATGTTGGTGTCCCCTTTCTTTTGAGTTATTTATGCACATTACAGTATAAAAACACGTCCTTTTTTGGAATTGGAAGAGCATACTTCTTGTCTGAGTGGCTGGCAAAGATTTGTGCATTTCCAACTGGAATAAGAATTTGATAAGGGGTAGTTGTTCCCTCTTTCCCTCCTTCTAATAGAGAGTATTTTATAGAAATCAGTGCTCATAGTAGTCTCTGGGTGGTGGCCCGTGTATTGATTTCCAAAAACTGAAACATGCCTGAAGATTGTAACTCATGGAGTTGATATTTTGAAGCAAGCAAGCAAGCAAGACCTTTTAAACCGATCTTGTTGGTACTTGTTTTTGGCTGAATTTACATGTTCAAACGCACATTCAGGAGAGTAACAGTGAAATTTACATGACCCTTTTTTCCCCCATCTAAACTCGTTTTAGTATTTATCATGGAAGTATCAATACATGTAGAGTAAGAAGTCCAATCTAAATCTTTCAGGTTCATGTTCCTAGTAATTTGATGAGCCCATCAGCTGTTCATATCTGGTTTTGTTTAATTTAAAGCTACAATGTTAACCTTAATTAAACGTTAAACAAACCATTTATCAATAATTTATCTGTTAAAAGATACCATCTAGTGCTGTTGGTATCAGCGTAAAGAACCAGCAGAATCGGCGTGTTTGTATGAGTGATTATCAGATCTGCTCGCTTTGTATCTCATTTCCCGTCCTTTATCTTGTCTTATTTCCATCTTTTTCATGTGATCATAGTGTTTTTTTTTTTTTTTCCTGGAACACAGCTGCAGCCTCTGAGTTTGACCAAATGACTCTGTGTCCATGTGTGTGTGTGCATGAGGGTGCATGTCTTTTTTGTTGTAGAGGCAGCTTTCAACTTTTCATTTTTTAAGCATTTTCATGCCAAGAAATACAGTTAAGTACACACGAGCGAGCAAAGCTTGGGTTGGAGTATTCAGGTCAAAGAAAAAAACTGCATATATTTGAGAACAGGTCGCAGAGCCACCATTTCAAACTTAAAAAAAATGTACTAAAATGTATTTTTAGATGGCCAGAAAGCTGGCTAATTTGTCATGATTTGCCCGTGGGTCGCACTGGTTTGAAACACCACCTCTTTGTCCACCATCTTGGCTCCAGTGTACATGTCCGGGAGGCTGGTTGAGTTAATGACTGCACAGACGTCGTCTTTAAGTCAACTAAATGGCGATCTTGTTTGATGCTGCTGTTACAAAATCAGGATTTTATTAGAGCAGAGCGACGGTCTGGAAATGCTTAAAGCAACAGCCAGTTGGTACATTGTCTCAATGAGCCGATATTCAGTCCCAGTTTCTGACATGTGGAAACGTGTGAATTAAAGCAGCTTGATTAGGAATTTGGATGTATTAAAATGCACGTTCGCTTTATTATTTGTATAAAAAGATACAGAAATGTGGAACTTTAGTGCCAAGTGTACATGAAGAATGATTCAATCCCCAACTACAGTGTCTGAGCTTTGATTTTGCACAATTTCAGCTGGATGAAAGTCCAATTTAGTTTAATTTTTCTTGTCATTTAAAAGTCCTTTTTACCTTAGAATTATTTACATATATCAGCACTTCTGCTGTCAGTCTAGCTGTCAGTGCAGCATTTATTCACTAAAACAGTATATTTTCATTATATTTTCATAGTGTTAAGAAAATTAATTTTACAATAATAAATCTGTTGTATTCAAGTCAACAAAATCAGCTCATATTTAGAACATGAAATCAGAAATTCTCAGAGGAAAATATTTTAAATCTCACGGGCGAGTAGTTTAGATTCCAGTGATAAAATGTTAAAGATAAAGGTCCTCATTGTGTTGCAGGAATTTCACACAAATATCCATTTCAGTGGAACATTTTATTTCTCAAAGGTCAACTCTGATGTATTAAACTTCTGTATTTTAGAAACACTAATTAGCTCCAAGAGTTGATGGTTTAACTTATATGGAGCTGCAAGAAAGTCAGCAGAAAATATAGCAAGGTTAGGCTCCAGCATAACATTTTTCCAACAGTAGATCAGACATTTACTGTATATTAGGGGTGGGACGATATGCTTTGATCACGATTCGATTGTATCACGATTCTTGATAATTGCGATTCTACAAGTATTGTGATTCGATATATTCAGTAATTGCAATTTTCTTCCTCCTTAAAAAAACAAAACAGTTGAATTCTACACTTCTAGAATGAATGTCGTTCCCATAAACGATGCTTATCAGTCTGTGTCAGTCAGTCCAGCAGCTGACTCTTATTTCAACTGAGACAAAAAGAGGTCCTTAACATGTACAGCATTTTTTAAAGTTTACAGTTACAAAATGAATTGAAATGTCCACACAGCACAAATGTGGGCTAGTTTTAACATAACTTAATGTAATGAATTGAAGAAGTTTTTCTGGACACGGATATGACGTAATATAATCGATTCAGGGGAGAAAAATAGATTTTTAAAATCATCCCATAAAAAAATCGCGATATGTACATGAATCGATTTGTTTTTCGCCCACCCCTACTGTATATTGCTGCTTAAATAGTTAAATAGTTAATTTCTTTAAGGATATGTAAAAGGATACGAAGTAGCCAGCCAGTAAGTTTGCACAAACTCAAATTTCTCATCTTACATCTTACTTTTGAATTTTCCCCATTGGGGGTTGAATAAAGTATTTTTCTGTTTCTACTATTCACATACTTTGATGTGTACTTGATAAATGGTAAATGGACTGTACTTGTATTGCACTTTTCTGGCCTAGGTGACTCTCAAAGCGCTTCTAAGGCTACGGCTACACGAATACGAAACGAGGGTTTTTTTGAAAACGGGTACGAAAATTATTGCGACCACACGGGGAAGCTTCTGTGTCCTAATGGAAACGATGAAAACGCTGAAAACGATGCAGTACACACGCCACACCTCTGTGCGCTGTAAGTCACCCTCACCGGTTACACCAGAACAATAGAAGAAGCAATGCGCATGCGTGTACGCCCCTACTTCTACCAGCGCGAAGCTCACGTTGTTCCTTCAACAACGCCGCTGTAGTTAGCAGTGTCTGCAGCAGTGCTGCTATCAATGTTGTGGGGTCCATGATGATTGCTGTCTGTCCTTGTTGTGTTGTCTTCTTCTTCCGGATTTTGAATGGAAGCCGCTTTTTGTTCTGGTCACTGACGTATGTGTATACGTCACTGGCGTTGGTTATGTGGCTGTGACGCAGATGTAAACGAATCCGTTTTGGCTGTAACAATGGAAAGGAAACGACGCCGTTCTCAGATCTTCCCACTCTGGAACCCGTTCTCCAAAACTATCGTTTTGGGGTAGTGGGAACGCCGGCTCCGTGTGGCCGCAACAGCCAAACGATAAGAAAAAGTATCGGTTACAGTGAAAAACGTTTTCGTGTAGCCGTAGCCTAACACTACATGCCGCATTCAATCACACTCGTATCTACGTGCTTCCTACTCCATTCACACATTCGGTTGGCAGCGTGGGGTTCAGTGTCTTACCCAAGGACTCTCCGATAAGTGACCCGGGGAAGCTGGAGTCGAACCACCGTAAGTGTTGGGCGACTGCTCTTCCTCCTGAGCTATTCAAGTGTTTGTGATGCATCTTAGACTCTTCTGTAAAAATTAGGCCACATTAAAATCAGTGAAACAAACCGTGAAACCTTTAAAAGTGTCAATTTTTATACCCGCAAGAGTATTAAAAAAAAGATGAACGATCCCTGAGCTCTTCTGGCGTTTGATGCTTGACTTTTGAATAATCCCATCAAACATACAACAGATGTTTTATGCAAAATTTTAATTTCAAGGTTCGATTATTAGTCTGATTTGTGCAATGATGTTATAGGAGGGAGAGAATAAACACAAAGTATGCATCATTCACACGTCCCAGACCTCACAGATGCCTCAGGCTGCATTAGAAAGCCTCTTAACCTTGATCAAGGACATAACAGTTGTGAAGTGTTTTCACATTAGTCTCCGCTAAGGCATTTAGACAAAAGAATTAGGAGGACACGTTTTTCTGAGAGCAGCACTGACATGCTGGCCATGTAAAAAGCAGCATACTTTGGCTGCGGCAGCGTTGCCAAGGAGCTTTGTAGTTACTTTGGTGAGCAGCGAGCCATCGTGTGGGCATCCTCTTCAGCTGCTGGAGCCCTTTGTGGGATGAAAACAGAAATATTTATCAGGGAGGGAGTGATAAATCTTTCATTTCTTTTCTTATAAATTGTGCAGCGAAATACATCAAAGCAAAAATAAGATCCTAGAAATCTGAAAGGGTTTCCTTTAGTGTTTATTCTTGGAAGAAAAAAAACTTACCGGAGCAGGATTTCTCTTTGATTAGCAGTTTGGTTAATGATAAAACGTTGCTTATTATACTGTTATAACAAGCTAAGCATCAGCAGCATAATTTGGTGATCAGCAAGGGAAAGAAATCCTAAGATTTTTTTGTGCTTATCAATAATTTACACTCAAAATAGAAAGGAAATGGAGCCGTGGTTAAAACGTTTCCTTTAACCTGTACTGAGGGTTTTTCTTGTACTTTTAGGAACATGCATAACAAATTGGAAGAACTGCATGTAAAACATGATGGAGAGTAACTGCAGGAGGACATTTTGTAACACTGATGGTCAGTCAAAGCTTCTGTGGAAAACACTGCATGGGAGAATATAACAGTACAGTATATCTATACTCTAAATGGAAGAAGCCGTTTCTTCCCCTTATTTGAGTTCAAAGCTTACACATTTTGGATCAGTTATATCGATGCTGCAGGAGATCAAAATACATAGAATTAGTTAGAACTTCCTCTAAGAATAAAAGGAACATTGTGGCACAGGATTGCAGGTTCACGGTCTTCATCCATACTGTGATTTCACCCATTTCACTCGGCTTGCCATTTCAGTCGTGTAGCTTTAGTCCTTTGATGTGGAAACCCCACCACGAACAAGGCAAAGGTTAACATTTCTACTTGGATATGGTTTGCAGAGTGCAGATCAAGCCAGGCGGGGTAAATCACGGGCTTTTTGACGAAATCCGCAGGCTAAGTTTTTTTTTTTTTTTTTTTTTTTTTTTTTTTTGTAGATTATAAATGTGGTGTTGTGTTACTGCTGGCACAATGGAAACTCTGGTTGGAAGTTCTGGTTGTTTATGTGATAGAAATGTGTGTTTTTTTTCCACCGTCGTTGGACTTTGAAGCTGCTCTGTGGCCATTCAGAGTTGCTTGGAAGGAAGTCGACCTTTTCAGATTTCAGAAAAAAGTGCGGATTTTGAGTGAAATTTAGTTTCACCACTACCATGGATGAAGGAAACTGGCTGTGTAGCAGTTGGATATTTGTTAAAAGTAGCAAAGTTTATACATATTCTCACACATGAGATTTGTGTGATGATAACTGAAGATAAATCCTGATTTGTTTTGATTGTAATAACTGAATCGGGACACCTGCAGCTCAGGGGATTGAACTTGTTCCCCACAGAAATACGTGAAGGGTAATGGTAGATGGGAGTGAAGGGTGGATGGATACAGTAGTTATTTTAGAAGTGTAAATTAGTTGAAATGATGGTTCGATGTGTGTTTGTTTGTGTAAGAAAGAGGGGGTGTGTAACATCAACTGTGCCTGTTGGGAAAGTGCCTTTCTCTGTCTGCCATTTGGCATCCCTCTGGAGTGCAGCAGTTGTGACGAGACATCTTGAAAGCTGGAGCAAAGAAAAAGAGACACTTGATGTGATTGGTTTGCATGAGTGCAGCACAGAAAGTTCTTGGAGGAGACACAGCTCAAGATGTCTGACAAAATCAAAACTCAGATGGCAGAGAATTGGTTCCCAAAGCCCTCATTACTTGCTCCTACCCCTCCATTTTGCATTCTGGCGGGTAGAGTTGGTGTCCTGTTTCTCTCTTACAGTGGGCATAAGGCCATCCAGGTGGCTCCCGTTTAAGGTATAGATGACTGTAAGAAAGGGGGCATTTTATCCATGGGTGGTATTTGGATTGGGCTTTAGTCTTTGGATGATGTGACCATAGCTGACTGCAAAGCTGCTCACTGCATCACATCCCAGCCAAACAACGAATCTGCAGCAGTTAAAACAATAAGTGAGATCCTTCAACACTGAACCAAACCCCAGTCCTTAAGTTTTCAGTAATTCAGTTGAAACCTCTCTGAATGTAGTGGTGATTTTAGACATCCTATTCTGTATTGAGCATGAACATAAAGGTTTTAGTCAGTAATACTGTCATGGTAATTAATGTGGCTTTAAATGTGCCTTGAACCAGAACCATTGGATTTGTCATCGACCCGAGGATAAGAGAAGGGACCAGATTTAGTTTTTATGTTAAGTGTTTTTATGAACTTCCAAATGATCTGAAAGTTCATTGTGATCTGTTGGTAAAAAGTGGTTAAAAACTCTTATGCCACTCTCTTATTGTCCCAGCTCAGTTTTCTTACTACCCTGACTGCTCTCTTAGCTCAAAATGCATAGTTTAGGCTGTAAACTCTCCAAACATTTGGTGATTGAACCCAATCATTACACTCCCTTTTCCCCATTAAATCTGTGTACCAGAACAGCAACCAACTGGGTTTACTCTTTGTTTCATGGCCAGCAAGTGCAGACTTCTTCTATTTGGTGGGAATGCATTAAGACTCTAGTTGTAGTCTTAAAAATCTAGCGAGAAAGATGGTTATATTAGCCTATATGTGGTTCTACACATGCATCAAACATACACTAAGTTTATGTTTGTATTTTTTTTATTGTACATCTTGTCCTGCTTCTAGAAACCTTGAACGGTCTCTCTTGGTTATGCCACATACATAAAGGATGCATACACACAAAAACCCTGCACCCCTCCAACACATGAACTGGTATTTAGGAAGAATTAATGAGTTAGGACTGTGGACAATTCACTCATCTTTTTTTTTTTTTTTGTCTGTGAATGAGTATTTAGCGTAATCATTTTCTGGCACAAGATTGGATCATGTGCCGCTTTAGGCTTCCAAAGGCAATATAAAAAAAAATAGCCAATATACAGGGCTGTGTACTGTACAGACTAGCTTTCAGCTTTCATCATCACGGCTATTTACTTGTTTTAATATGTAAATTACTCTGCGTTCGTGGCTAAAAATGGAGTGGGAATCGGATCATGGAAATGTGTATAGTTTTAAGATGACGGATACACGTATAGCTTTATAATTTTTGTTAAAATAACGCACATTTTTCTTTTGTGCGTACACGCGGTTTTATGAATCAGGACTCTGGAGCACTCAAACCAGAATAATGTGGCTTTAGACACTTTGACCCAGTGAAATCCAGGGATAAGATGCTTTTATACATCCTAGAATTGCAGGTGTATATTGATGTCAAGGTTCAACTTGGAGTGAAAATTGATTTTCATACTGTATAAGTTTGCTCATTTTCGACTGGCGAACTCACCTGCATCGCCTTTTCTTCTCGACTGCCTGTCAGAGCACAGAAAACAATTGGGTTCATCTAGGGCTGTCGCGGTGAGGGAATTCCCACCGCGGTGACTCATAGCCACTCAACAGCGCGGTATGCGGTGATGTCGCATTTTTGTTCATTAGGCTACTTTCCACGACACGCAATGTTAGATGAAAATCGAGCGCATAATCCGGCTTTTTTTCCCAGCGATTCTGACATTTCACTTTGCTTTGCCTGTCATTTACTCGCTCACAGACCAACATAGCGGAGATCAAGCAGCGCATACCCCAGTTCTGCATTGTTGCCAGTGCCACATGGCAAATATCAACATCGTTGCAGACCTGCGCACGTTTCGTTTAGTAATGACGGAGAAAAACGAAGCAGATCAGCGCAGCAGTTGAGCTCACGTGTCCGGGATACAGTTTTTTTTTTTAACAGACTGCCGCCGACCAACCAACCCAAGCTGAACTTTAACTGTTTCCGCGAAGTTGTTAGAGCTTATTTCTGGCCCGGCACGTTTTTTAAACGTTTTTTAAATTTTTTTATTTAAATAGTTTCACCTACACAGTTTTGTTGAAATGATCAGGTATTTCCCAACAGCAAATGTGCACACCAAGCTGTGGTTCTGTGGTTTATTGTTGATATTAGACGGTCGCATTTACAACATTAAACATGGATGATAAGGGAAGATTCAAAGCCATAAAGTGTCCAGACTAGGCAGAGGAGTAAAGCCGAGATAAAGGTAGGCCACTGCATTTTATTTTAACTTCTATTGCTACGACACTGAGTAGGCATATGCTTGTAATATCAGCTGCTGAGGGAGAATGAGACCACAACGAGTAGCATGCAGACGTGTGTGCGTGTGCGGTGCCTATATGCAAAGATGACGACAGAAACGCGGCACCTCGCTGTGTTAATGTGTTTCTCCTGCCTTGCGGGGAATATACAATGTATCATTATTACTGTGCTGGCTTTAAAAAAGTATCAGTTCTGTCAGTCGCTTTGTATCCACTGTGCAGTCTTAAAAACGCTTTTAGTTTCTCGAGTTGTTCTGCGCGTGCAAGGGGGCGTGCGGTGGGCGGAGGTGGCAGTGGCCTGGACACGCACCGCGGAGGTCCTCTCAGCACCGCGGTGATTGCATTTTGCGGTTATCGCGACAACCCTAGGTTCATCGTAATTGATGCTTATTGTTAAATACTGAATACCACGAAGCCTGCTGCATGGTGAGAATCTCATTGTTTTGCACCTTGGGAGATCCATTTCATATTCAGCTTTGTCAGCCTGCAAATGAACCATCTCATGAGGGGAAAAAAGGAAAAACAAACTGTATCTGATATTTTATATTGACGTGGCTCACAAGCAATGCAATTTCGGCTGCTTTATCCACTTAAATATGGGGAATCTGTTAGTTTATGTTGCCTAGCTGGAGTTGGACGTGTTCGCTTTCACGTGAAACTCAGGGGAGATGTTCTCGTGAGGGCTCTCTGGCACAGAGGTGCTTGTCGGGGAACAAACACTCTCTACTCGTGTGTCAGTATGGCAGTGCCTCACAGGAAAAAGTGAGGAAATTCCTGTCATGAGTCACTGCCACACACTAGGAACAGGCTTCCTGTGCTCCAGGACCGTGAAGAAGCAACCTCTGTGCACAGCTGGGATGCAGGAAAAACCAACAAGCGTTTCCTCTCTCATGGACTTGAGCAGTCTCCTTCATAATGAGAGGTTCAGTTTGTTTCCCTTCCTTATTGATGTGATGCTACAATTAGCATCTGTGCAGTCACTTAGCGGCCCTCCAGTCACACCATGAATAAATGAGTCAATTAGATAATTGGGACTTAATTTTGTGTTTGTGACCTCTATATGTTGGTGTTTCTGTTGCTATGGTAACAGCGTTTAGCCTCCAGAACCGTGTTCCCTCAACTTGAGGAAAAACCTGTTTTTGTTACCCCCACACGGCAGACGACGACGGCGGCTTCTGCTGCTGCCTCCTCCTCCACTTACCTATGAAAAGTGCTGATCTTTACTCACCAGCGGATTTCACGATACCCTTGAAAATTTAACTTGAATGACGGCCGAGAGGCTCGATAGGATTTAAAGTGATTAGTTGGCATCCTGACCTGATAGAAGTAACCTTGTATCACTCAGATTTTAGGCGATGTAGGTGAGAAGAGTCAGTTTAACCCGTTTGTCCTGGTAACTGAGTCAGGCAGTCGTTGGTGGGTACTTTATGGCATGTTTTAGACTTTTTATAATCAAAGGGAATCCCAAGAGGATTTATTTGAATGTGGTAATTGCTCTGGAAAAGATAGACTATAAAGAGGGAGAGGAAATATTCCAGAAATGTGAGACCTGTCTAAAGAACGTTGTAAACTGCTCTGAAACTGACATTTTATCATTGAATCATTTGAGCGCTTATTAGCTATAATGCCAACGTAATCTCAGGTCCTTTTCCAGTGCTTCTTTACAAGTCATATGCTTGTGTACGTTATGGACACACAGACATTAGTCGGCCTTTAAATGCGTGTTTATGGGATGGCGTGCAGAGGAACTGTGACCCTCTTAGGTATCAGCACAGTTATACACGCACAGAAATGACAAGAATGCAGGCAATAAAACCTCAGAATGACCTTGAAATTGAGAAAATATGCATAAATTCGCATCACAAACACTGAAAACATGTAAGAACAACACATGCGTGAAAACACCACAAAGTAAACGTTGCATATTTGAGGCATCCTCATACGTATCAATACCTTCACCGCTACACGTTTACAGGCGTTGCCATATCGATGGCTGCCGTATTAAAGTCGGTATGATGAGTTGTTTCCAGGGCGATGTTGTGTAACTTTAGGTGTCAGCTGGCTCCACAGCCAATGCTCATTGTGTTGTGTGAAAGATTATTAGTATAAAATGTCTTTTTCATGTTTCTGTTTCCAAATCCTTTATCCTTTTATTTCTTTTCTGTCCTGCTCAGACACATTCATCCACCAGTGTTCTGCAGCTCAGTGCAGTACATTTACAGAACTTTGGCTTTCTTTGTCTGATAACTAACGGACTCTCTGCATTCATACAGCTGTTTGACACCTCTGGCTTTTCTTGGACCTTTTCCATTAGTCCTTCAGCTCAGCTGTCTTCTCATGTCTGCCTGTACTGAAACCCATTGTCTCTGTAACCGCGGTGATGCATGGATCGGCATGCACACGCCTCTGCGTGTACTTGATGTCAGACGGTACGGTTTCACAGAAGCGCCCTGGATGTATTTATCATACTGCACATTCTCTATTTATCTGAATGCCATTTCACAGGAGCAAAGCAGAGTGGCTTTTTCTTTAGAGACTGGGAGGTTTTGTCTCTTGCCTGCACTTGTCTGACGTCTCATGTTGCACCTTAAGCGCTAGACTGCGCATAGTCTGCGGCATTACACGGATGTTATTACAGAGCGAGCTAATTTTAGCCTTTCATGCTGATTTAAAAACCCACGTAGTATTAATTCTGCCTTCAGCCCCATGTCAAATAACTCTGCACTAGTCACAGATATTTATTGCTTTTGCAATCAGTGGGAACACCTCGGCGGCCATGCTTATTGTCAGTGTGGGTGCTGCGGTTGGGGCAACAAGAGTGGGCACAGCTCACTCGTTCTGTACAGAAACACTTGCTTACAGGCCGTGGTGTCTCACATGAAGGCCCTGCAACTGACAAAAGATCTGAGTTTTGTAGTAGATTTCACCTGACTGAATCTGTTAGTGGACCACATAACCAGCCCCCAGAGCACTGGGGGTAAAGATGCCACTACAAGGTTTTATTTGGTGCAGCTGCTGACGCTCTTATCCTGGTATCACGGAGCTGAATGACGACATACAATATATACGAGTATTTTACATACGTTTTAAAGTCTGAAGGTGGCAGGGGCACTTGGTAATGTGCTCTCTGGTTGATCTGATTCTTTCTCGTATTGGTTCAGGTTTTTACTCATATCAGCCAGCTATGAAGTAAATCAGTGATACTCACTATTTATTTCACAAGAGCCACATTGGCAGAGCAAAATCATGGGAAGAGCCACTTTTACGACAACATACTAAGTCCCCTTTTGCAAATATACATTTCTACATATAAAACATCCCACAAAAAAGAAACAACACAGCCAATACATTTTCAATTAAGACCACATTTACCTTAATACTGGGATGAGCGGAAGCTGGCATGCATGTCCTTGACTTTCTTCATGTTGTATTTGTAGTTTGTTGTTGTAATAATATAGAGACATTCAAGATGAGCATGGTTTCTGTGCTGGTTTTTGCCCTTTTTAATTAAAAACCGATCCATTGTGCCTGCATCTCGCGCTGGCTAAAGCCCCATACACACACGTCGCTGCTATTTACTCGCTCAGCGAGTGAAGTCAATAGAATGTCTATGTGTTCACGGGAGGCGAGGAGGCGAGTAGGCGAGTAGGCGAGGAGAGTACAAGCGAGTACAAGCGATGCGATGTGGGCGGATTCCGAGATGAACATATTTCAACTTCGAGCGACGCGAGTAAAAGCGAGTAGCCAATTAAACTGCAGAATACAGATTATTGACAGGTGACGTTCCCCCAGTTTTCTCCAAACAGTGGCCACCCAACTTCTACACGCCAAGTCAGCAAAAGCACCCAAGCGAGTGGCGAGTAGGCGAGTGAGCGAGTGAGCGAGTGGCGAGTAAATAGCAGCGACGTGTGTGTATGGGGCTTGAAGGAGCTAGCGTGCGCTGCGGTAAAGTGTGAGGTGGTTTAAGCGGTTTGCGTTGCCAGGTTTAACAGAGCCCCCTTTAGGAAACACCATTAAGCCTTAATTAATACTTAATAAAAATACTTAATACTGTGCAGTATTCGCTGAATGTTATTTGAAAAGATTTATTGTTATTGTTACCATATTGTTATAAGCTACTATGCGAGTGCGAGCCACCAATTAAAGCTTGAGGAGCTGCATGTGGCTCGCGAGCCGCGCAATGAGTATCTCTGAAACAGTCATGTGCCCTAATACCGCCTGACTCTCCACAAGCAGGAGTTTCTGATGCACAATACATTTACACTAGGGATGCAAATGATCGATTAATTCATTAATCATTAGTTGACTGATCTTATCGATCGACTTACGATTAATTGATAAGCGGCGTTTTTCACCTGAATTTCAGTGTTTCAATAGGGCCTTTAAAAATATCAGCTAGTTAAAACACTGAATTCAAAAGGTATATATTATATTATGATAATTATATTGTATTATATTATATTACATATTCCTCAAGTAATTATGCATTAGGAAAAGAAAGCAGACATGTTTTTTTATGGTATAACAAAATACATTCTTTAAAAAAAAATGTTTTTAAAAAAAGAAATAAATTAAGGGAAGGGATATTGTAGCCTGGCTCTTGGATCGCAATGAGATCCTGAAATCCTGCACCGTCAACTGTGTTGATTGGCATCAAATCTCTCTCGATCATGCTGCATATGCTCTCTGTAATGCCCTCCGCCCTTCTCTCATCACACGCTCGCCTTCCCAGTGTAGCTTTGATTGTAGGTTGACCGGGTGCACGGGTGCCATGCAGGACAGCTCCATGCACAGTGTTCAAATGATAACTGAGTGAGCTAGTTGAACTGTTGTATTTCAATAGCGCATGACACAGCGAACATTTGACTTCTTTGCCTGCATTAATAATGTTGAAATGGTCCCACACAGCACTTCTTTTCGCCCGCTTCATTTTGTCTTCAACCCTGGTCCCTTCACTGAACACATCTCGCGAGGGATCACTGTTCACCTCTCGTTCTCACGCTCTGTTCAAGTTACTACAGACAGTAGCGCCCTCTAGCGATTAATCGTGATTTTTTTAAATTTTTTTTTTCACGATTAATCGTGATTAATAAATTTTGTTCGAGCAACCTCTTGATTGACAATTAATCTAAAATCGATTAATCATTTGCATCCCTAATTTACACATTTACATATTTACACATATACACACGCACAACAGCTGCAGGATCATCTTTTCTATCTGCAGAATAATAAACACACACACGTGCTTTATTGGATGGTTTTAGGTACACATGCTTTGGTACACACAGACGTTATCAGTATTGTTTCCTCATTCTCTCAGATGGTGAACTCTGTTAACTGTGGGGTGGTTTGCAGCTGAGTCCACATGAACCTCAGCGGGTCATCTGTTCTTCCTGCCTTTAATTATTTGGAAGATGAATGGAAAAACAAACTTGAAAGGGCATGTTTGCTCTCAGATGACACGCAGATAAGTTCTGATTCGTCTTTTTTGTTCACTGCAGCTCTTAAGATGTTTTTTAAGACTTTTTTTTGGGTTAAACCTCTGACACACAAATAAATATTTTACATTAAAGGTAATTTTGATACTGACAAACATAAAGGAGTAAAATCAATGTGTGCTTCCTTAGTCCAGCCATATTATTGATGTGCTGTTTTGTGCAAACCATGCAAGTAGAAAACAGTTTCTTTTCTTCCACAACCAACAGGCCAAGTGTTGGCAGCACCATATCTTTGAACTACACACAGACTTCAGCGGTGAACAAATAGCGCTGTGATAGCATGCAAACACTGCTGTGTTTACTTTTTATATTCACTGTAGTCCTCTGGTTTCCCTTGTTGAAAACCATAAATAGACCACTGCGGGGAGTTATGTCGACGGTAGATCCGAGCAACTGGACGTGGTCTTTGGTTCTGATTAAGAGCCCAAACACTCACTCAATTCAAAAATATATGGATGTTTCAATTCATTTTTCTCATACTACTCTCTGTCTAACCTTTTAGGAAAATTCAGTTCAGGGCTGTTTTATTTTTGTCGCTCCGGATCAAAAGCGTAGACATCTCAGGGGACTTTTCATGTTTTATAGAAACAGACTGTTCCACCTTGAGCAAAAACGCGACCGGCACAGGGAGGAGAGGCTCCCCTTAAACAAGAAGACACTTCAAACGGGAGCAGACTGAGCGGGCGGCCATCTGTCTTTTTGAGCTAGAGGAAAACAGAGAGAAGATGATCTTTTAACAATGGTCGGGTTTGTGGGCCAGTAACCACAAATTAGAGTCGTGCAGCTCTGGAGCTGCAGATATGAGGTGAAAGGTGAAAGGAGGAGTCCTCATCAGTTTGTCTTCATTTTACAGATAATTTCTCAGTCTTTATCACAGCTGTAGTAGCAAAGTGGCATTTAAAGGTAAATCTCCAGCTTTCTTACCGTGGCGACCACAGAGGAACAGTACAGTGTTCTTGTCCTGTCCTCCCACCTTTGCCTCAACATCCCGCTTTGTTTGTTTTTCCATTACTGAAGTACATCCTCATGGGGTAGAGTTGTGTCAACACCCTGGGGCTCGTACCACAACATGGAACCAAAGATGATGTTTCATTGTCATTTTGGCACCGCCAGCCTCCTCATTGTATTCATCTCCACCTGTCCTACTTCCTGGAGCTGATGTAACTGCAGATTAGCTCGGTCGGGGTTAGGTTTCCCAGGAGAGAATGATGGGTTTTTCCCCCATAATGATCTGGAATAGAGGTGGGCAAGATTCAGTCTGGTTGCTTGCAGCTGTTTGTTGGAAATAGTCTCTCACTAGGTATAATTTGCTGTTTCATTCAGCTGGCATGCAAAGTGCGTCTTTATAATCAACACAGCAGAATATCCATTTCCCTAAAGAGTTGGATGATATTGATTTCATCAGATTTGGTTAGATTTAATCATGGAGCGAGCAAACTGTGGTGCTTAATGGGGATTCAGGCAAAGTGTGAACATAAGAATTCAAATATTTCTGCTTTTTCTCTTCTACCTGCAGGGAGGAGGAGGAGAGTCTACGAGACAAGATTCGTGCAGACCATGAGCGAGCGCTGCAGGAGGCAAAGGAGAAGCTGCAAAAGTCACGTGAGGAGCTGAAGGCTGAGATTCAGACCGAGAAGACTAAAGTGATGGAGGATCTGAAGAAAAAGGATATAGGGCCTAAGCCCTTACCACCCGTCCCCATGCCGAAGGTGGTGGGAGTCAGTGATGGCGAGCCATCGGAGCCTGACGTCAAAGAGAAACGTGACAAGATCAGAGAGGTAAAATGACCTTTTACCATTTTATTTGAACAGATTTCAAAGTTTACCCTTCACAATGCTTCCTACTGGTGAGGCTCCCCTTTATAAGGGAGTTGTTTTAAAGCTTTTAAGGAGGTAAGGCTAATTTTGAGAGTGGTAATAATAAAAAATGATGCCCTAGCAAGGGAGGAGAAAGTTGACAAGAATCCAGCTGATCTTCATACAGGTAAAGGAGTATCAGGATTAGTTCGCTGTGATGGTTGGCATCCTGAAGTCAGCCATCAGCCCAGCACTCGCACTCATTCCTGTCGAGAGCATTTTGCAGTAGATTGGGATGAAAATTTGTTGCCATGCCATCCGTGTGGTGTAATTTAACTCCCACAGCGCGTGAGTTTAAGCACTAATGTGTGCTTGAATATGTACTGTATGTTTGAATACTTTTCAGTGGTCTGTTCTCTGTCTAAGCGCCAGCTCTTATTGAAGGCAACAGCGAGCCAGATGGACAGTGCATGTGCAGAATGCTGATGATTCTATCTGGTCCCACTCTCTATAGACGCCACGCCAGCCCCAGCGTATCTCCCTCTCTGTGCTGCTCTGATTCCTTTCTCCCCTCTGCAAGGCCTTTTGCATAATTACCTCATATCGTCTCTCATGAAACAGCACTTGGAGTCTGAGCACTCGCCGTGAATGGGAGCAGCCCCATTCACTCCAAAACCCGCCTTTGTCTCTAAATGCCCCTTTTGTTTCTTTCATAATTAGAGAGAATGCCATACACTCCCAAATGAGCAGGAAAGTAGCAGCTGTACGGGCACCGGCACAGCACACTGATGATAATTCTGATGCGTTTTCTCCTCCTACGTAACCAGACTGCGACAGCCGTTTAACCTGCAGTTTAACGTTGAAAAGGGAGGAGTTTCTGCATCCTTCTTCTGATTGTGCCCGTTCCATATTGACAGGAAGTCTTTATCGTGTGTCCGTCACCACTCTGAGCTGGTAAAACCTCAGTGTGTTACATCGTTTTATCGCACACACACGTATGCAAGCGTCTCATCAGCTTGGAGGCTGATGAAAGAGGAGGGACCTTTAAAAAAAAAAACTAACTGTAATCAGTAAAAGGAAAACCAAATTATTCCCTTTGATAATATTCAGGATTCAGCCGTGATTATGATCAACAGTTGGGGAAATTAGTTGGATCCAGCTGTTTTTTTTTTTTTTACCTGTCACACTTTTCAGGCCCTTTGCTGCTCCAGAAATAGAAACAAACTTGCTTTTATGCCTTCCAAATGCATATTTTATTACCCGTAAAGCAGACAGAAGCATTGTGTTCTTCCACTTCCATGGGCTCACAGTGCAGTTATGCTACTTATTGGACCTAAAGGCTTCTGTCTGGGAGTAGAAAGAATCTTTATTGCAATAAAGAAAGTTAATGGAATTGGTTTGATTATTGATTGTTTTGGTACTGTCGCCCTTGGAGTTAATGAGCTGTGCTAGATTTGTTCGTTAATGTTGGGGGGAAAAAACACTTATCTGTCTACAGACATGAGTAGAATCCTTTATATTGAATTAGACTGTATTTAATTAGCCTTTCACTGAAGTTATTTACGTTCTCTGCAAATTGCTCTTTTTGGGGAATTAGCTCCATAATAAATAAACTGAATTTAAATTAGTAAAGATTAGAAAAAATATATACTTTGGTACCAAATACATGTTTTTCTACAGTGCTTCAGGTGCTGGAAATACAATATTATATTGACATGTGGAAAATGTAACTCTCAGCTTATGTTGTACATTTAAATAAATGAGATATTTGTTGAGATGCTCATTCGAAGTGCTCAAGTAGTTGTCTTTTATTTGAAGAATCAGATCCTATCGGACATAAGTTAATGTCACTTTAATTTTCATGATGATATTATAATTGTTTTTAATTTAATAATATATCAGGAGGACTTCTGGGAATATTGGACACCTCCAACACACCACATAGGCCACATTTTGTTAATTTAATTAACGTGTATGTGTTTTTGGACTCCTAAAAACTGTTAAAAGTCTTGATATTACATAAATATGTAATACAAATGTAATGAACTTAAATGGACTATTTCCAATACTTTAAGCTTATTTTCCCGGGACAGTTATTCAGGCTTGCTTGTAATTGAAAACCCATCTCTTCAGGAAACACTACCCTGATCCGCCCTCTTAGGACATCACCTGTTTCATCCCAGCTTCTTACGCACTTATTTGTTTCCTAAATTGTCTTTGTTTTCTAAATTGTCTTCCCATTTGTCAAGGTACCTAACTTAATGCACTTAGTCTAGCACTAGTTATGCTCTTAGCTGTTTGGTTTTGGAAGGGAATGCACTTATGATTTCTTGTGACATGAAGTTCTTTTGCCTACCGATGTGGAACACACTTAGTCGCTTTGGATAAAAGCGTCTGCAAAATGACTGTAATGTAATGTAATGTGATTGGCAGGTGATTACTGGTAACTACAGCGCATTATCACTGCAAAAGAAAGGAAAATTCTCAGATCCTAGTTGGCTCATCAGGAGGCAGAACGGTGTATGAGCTGGCTGTGGATTTGGCTCGCCAAACCGTCAGCTGTGACTGAAGACAGAAAAGCCAAGGATTAGATTTGTGGCTGGCATTAGAGCATATGTATGTATCCCTGAAGAGCAATAGGCTGTGGCTGTAAAGTCCAGATAAATCGATGGCCAAAGCGGCCCGTTTTAAGTGCAATCTAAAAGGAGCAGCAAGCCAATTGTATTGGTCCATAAACGGACGGCACAGGTTACCGATAGAGATACGAAGGTGATGAGGAGCCGCTCTTTCAACCCTCACTCTACACTCTCATTTCCTCTCAAGCATCCTCCTTCCTTCACATCTTCAGAGGCATAATGATGGCCTTGTGTGTTGACAGTGCACGCGGTTTATACTCTTATGCATGTGCAGCTAAATCACCTTCAGGGTAGGACCCTTCATGTTTGACCATATTTCTCCCTCTCATTTTGCCCCTCTTGCTTTCACCCCAGTGTTCCTATAATGTCGCATCCTGCCTCCCTCAAACCGAAGGACAGCTCAGGACGATCGTCCATTATCATTCTGAGCAACCCTCCCCCACATCACTACATCACTACAAGGCTCAAAAATCATCTGTTTTCATCAGGACTTTGGGCTGATTGCTTTGAGCAATGAGCAATGAGCACTTCTCGTGCACAGACAACACAGAACACTGTTTTAGTCTATAAGAGCAGGGAAGAATAGTAAGAGAAAAAGCTATCTACTATAAAGCCTGGTCACTTTTTAACCAAATTTGTATTAGATTGAATACTGCAATTAATTTATAATGTTGGATTAAGCTATTCTGAACCCTATTTGACTCTAATTTAACATAATTTTGACACAATTATGTCTCCAGCACCTCTGTGTACTAAAGTTAAATTTAAAATATACAAACTCCTTAAATGTCAACAGTTAGTTGACCACAAAAATATCCGGTCACGGTCTAATCAAATATACCCAGCCAGTGGTTGGCTAGTAGACATGAAAAATACCTATCTACTCCAACTCTCATGCAGCCACTGAGAATTATCGGAAAGTTACAGCAAATGATCATAAGGTCTGAAAAGAAATTGGATTTACTTCGGTGTTGGAAATGGACAAAGTAAGAAACAAAACTGAGTTATCTGCACATGAAGGGAGCCATCGAAGAGGAGGAAGAGCCATTGGAGAGGTGACTGGACATCTAAGCCCTGTAATGTAGCCCAACTAATGTAACCAACATAGAAAGACAAGAATTTAATGAATTATATAAGCTGTGAACTCTGAGGTCTCAACTACACAACTCTGACAAATGTTTGAACGGATTTTGTTTCCTTTGATTGAAGAAATATATCCAGACAAGAACGTAGACATTCCTTCAAAATACTGAAATATTCATGCCGGGCCAGTAGGTGGGTGATAGCATCCTCATTAATGTGATAGCATCCATATTCATGTGATAGCATCCTCATTAATGTGATAGCATGCACATAATGTGATAGCATGCACATAATATGATAGAATCCACATAATGTGATAGCATCCACATAATGTGATAGCATCCACATTGCGATAGAATCCACATAATGTGATAGCATCCACATAATGTGATAGCATCCACAGTAATGTGATGGCATCCACATAATGTGATAGCATCCACATTGCGATAGCATCCACATAATGTGATAGCATCCACAGTAATGTGATAGCATCCACAGTAATGTGATAGCATCCTCATTAATGTGATAGCATCCACATAATGTGATAGCATCC
The DNA here is from genome assembly GCF_027942865.1 of Odontesthes bonariensis. Lineage (NCBI taxonomy): Eukaryota > Metazoa > Chordata > Actinopteri > Atheriniformes > Atherinopsidae > Odontesthes > Odontesthes bonariensis. The sequence goes on along the minus strand of NC_134517.1, from coordinate 30,382,210 downwards.
ACATAATGTGATAGCATCCACAGTAATGTGATGGCATCCACAGTAATGTGATGGCATCCACATAATGTGATAGCATCCACAGTAATGTGATGGCATCCACATAATGTGATGGCATCCACAGTAATGTGATGGCATCCACATAATGTGATAGCATCCACAGTAATGTGATGGCATCCACATAATGTGATAGCATCCACATAATGTGATGGCATCCACAGTAATGTGATGGCATCCACAGTAATGTGATGGCATCCACATAATGTGATAGCATCCACATAATGTAATAGCATCCACATAATGTGATAGCATCCACATAATGTGATAGCATCCACAGTAATGTGATGGCATCCACATAATGTGATAGCATCCACATAATGTGATGGCATCCACAGTAATGTGATGGCATCCACATAATGTGATAGCATCCACATAATGTGATGGCATCCACAGTAATGTGATGGCATCCACAGTAATGTGATGGCATCCACATAATGTGATAGCATCCACATAATGTAATAGCATCCACATAATGTGATAGCATCCACAGTAATGTGATGGCATCCACATAATGTGATAGCATCCACATAATGTGATGGCATCCACAGTAATGTGATGGCATCCACATAATGTGATAGCATCCACATAATGTGATAGCATCCACAGTAATGTGATGGCATCCACAGTAATGTGATGGCATCCACATAATGTGATAGCATCCACATAATGTGATGGCATCCACAGTAATGTGATGGCATCCACATAATGTGATAGCATCCACAGTAATGTGATGGCATCCACATAATGTGATAGCATCCACAGTAATGTGATGGCATCCACATAATGTGATAGCATCCACATAATGTGATGGCATCCACAGTAATGTGATGGCATCCACAGTAATGTGATGGCATCCACAGTAATGTGATAGCATCCACATAATGTGATAGCATCCACAGTAATGTGATGGCATCCACATTGATGTGTAATAGCATCCACATAATGTGATAGCATCCACATAATGTAATAACATCCACATAATGTAATAACATCCACATATTGGGATAGCATCCACATAATGTGATAGCATCCACATAATGTAATAGCATCCACATTAATGTGATAGCATCCACATTAATGTGATAGCATCCACATAATGTGATAGCATCCACATAATGTGATAGCATCCACATAATGTGATAGCATCCACATAATGTGATAGCATCCACATTGATGTGTAATAGTATCCACATTAATGTGATAGCATCCACATTAATGTGATAGCATCCACATTGATGTGTAATAGCATCCACATTAATGTGATAGCATCCACATAATGTGATAGCATCCACATAATGTGATAGCATCCACATTGATGTGTAATAGCATCCACATTAATGTGATAGCATCCACATAATGTGATAGCATCCACAGTAATGTGATAGCATCCACATTAATGTGATAGCATCCACATTGATGTGTAATAGCATCCACATTAATGTGATAGCATCCACATAATGTGATAGCATCCACATAATGTGATAGCATCCACAGTAATGTGATAGCATCCACATTAATGTGATAGCATCCACATTGATGTGTAATAGCATCCACATTAATGTGATAGCATCCACATAATGTGATAGCATCCACATAATGTGATAGCATCCACATTGATGTGTAATAGCATCCACATTAATGTGATAGCATCCACATAATGTGATAGCATCCACATAATGTGATAGCATCCACATAGCATCCACATAATGTAATAGCATCCACAGTAATGTGTGATAGCATCCACAGTAATGTGATAGCATCCACAGTAATGTGATAGCATCCACATAATGTGATAGCATCCACAGTAATGTGTGATAGCATCCACAGTAATGTGATAGCATCCACAGTAATGTGATAGCATCCACAGTAATGTGATAGCATCCACATTAATGTGATAGCATCCACATAATGTAATAGCATCCACATTGATGTGTAATAGCATCCACAGTAATGTGATTGCATCCACATTGATGTGTGATAGCATCCACAGTAATGTGATAGCATCCACATTAATATGATAGCATCCACATAATGTGATAGCATCCACATAATGTAATAGCATCCACATTGATGTGTAATAGCATCCACAGTAATGTGATTGCATCCACATTAATGTGATAGCATCCACATAATGTGATAGCATCCACATAATGTGATAGCATCAACATTGATGTGTAATAGCATCCACATTAATGTGATAGCATCCACATTAATGTGATAGCATCCACATTGATGTGTAATAGCATCCACATAATGTGATAGCATCCACATAATGTGATAGCATCCACATTAATGTGATAGCATCCACATTAATGTGATAGCATCCACATTAATGTGATAGCATCCACATTGATGTGTAATAGCATCCACATAATGTGATAGCATCCACATAATGTGATAGCATCCACATAATGTGATAGCATCCACATAATGTAATAGCATCCACAGTAATGTGATAGCATCCACATAATGTGATAGCATCCACATAATGTGATAGCATCCACATAATGTAATAGCATCCACATTGATGTGTAATGGCATCCACATAATGTGATAGCATCCACATAATGTGATAGCATCCACATAATGTGATAGCATCCACATAATGTAATAGAATCCACAGTAATGTGATAGCATCCACAGTAATGTGATAGCATCCACAGTAATATGATAGCATCCACAGTAATGTGATAGCATCCACAGTAATGTGATAGCATCCACATTGATGTGCAATAGCATCCACAGTAATGTGATAGCATCCACATAATGTAATAGCATCCACATTGATGTGTAATAGCATCCACATTGATGTGTAATAGCATCCACATTAATGTGATAGCATCCACATAATGTAATAGCATCCACATTGATGTGTAATAGCATCCACAGTAATGTGATAGCATCCACAGTAATGTGATAGCATCCACATTAATGTGATAGCATCCACATTAATGTGATAGCATCCACATTAATGTGATAGCATCCACATAATGTGATAGCATCCACATAATGTGATAGCATCCACATAATGTAATAGCATCCACAGTAATGTGATTGCATCCACATTGATTTGTGATAGCATCCACAGTAATGTGATAGCATCCACATTAATGTGATAGCATCCACATAATGTGATAGCATCCACATAATGTGGTAGCATCCACATAATGTGATAGCATCAACATTGATGTGTAATAGCATCCACATTAATGTGATAGCATCCACATTAATGTGATAGCATCCACATTGATGTGTAATAGCATCCACATAATGTGATAGCATCCACATTAATGTGATAGCATCCACATTAATGTGATAGCATCGACATTAATGTGATAGCATCCACATAATGTGATAGCATCCACATTAATGTGATAGCATCCACATAATGTGATAGCATCCATGAATGATGTTTCAGAATTCACAAAGCAAAATTCAGAGCCTGCCGGCTAACTTATGGTGAACACTTCAGAACCAAAGGAAATAAGATGTGATTTAGTATGTGCAAGTTGTACGAGGTAATGAAGCATCACAAAACAGGTTTATAGGTGCCACTGTTGCTATGGTTTCCAGTGAATATCTCCACTTTGGGAATCAAAGCAAAAAAAACTTGCAAGAGTTTGCAAAAATGCAAGAGATGAAAATGCAGGAGAAAAGGTTTGTTTTGCAGCTTGATGTGGACAGGATGTGAATTTGCTTCTTAAAATGAGTATTTTGTGTTGCTCTTATCTGTTTTCAGTATGTTAAATCAGGTTTTCATTTAAAAAAACCCACACACAATCAGACTTAGAAAGACACTTAAAAGCCAAAAATTGGGGGTCACTGTTTTAAGGGGTCACAAATACGGGCTCAGTGATGTCATCTGTTTATATTATATTTATATAATATTATATTTAGTGGTTTTGTGATCATCTGGAGGTGGATGTGTGTTACCTGTGTAGTTGCAAACCTCAGACCCATAACAAACATCCCACAGTACAGCTTTTATTGTTTTGTTAACGGTTTGTGTTCAATGATATAATCAAATGATGATCTATGTGTTGGAAACTCCTTTGAAACACAGTGTAGTGTTTTTCATTCAAATTACAATATTACATTTTAGATTACATTTTACATTTTACAGCATGTTTTACCTCTGCTGAGCAAGTCGGTGTTTAGCTTTAAGAGTAATCACTTTACGCTTTTCATCATAGCATAAACCAACCTTTGCCGCTATTTTTCTAGGGGTTGACACAGCTGAGTCTTTCTCTTATTTTGACAGGTTGCATTGAAGTCACATTAGTTTAAGTGTACGGTAGTTGGGTAGCTGAAAGCGGGGTGAATCTATTAGACGCTAATAAGAACACAACTGTCTTTTACTTGAGTAGTGGTGGTAAATTCCTCTTTTGGGTGAGAAGCATAAAGAATGGCGACTGTAGTAAGTACAGGGCAGGACAGACATAATGAACCGTACCGCTTAGAGCTCAGGTGAATGAGAGTGACATCGAAGCTTCCAGAGGACAATGGTCCCACAATGGTGGACTGTCCCTCTGGGCTGCTGCCACAGTAGAACAGCTCTATCCAGGTTTTCATTCTTTATAACAGAAGACCAATAGGCAATACTGACGCTGAAGCATTTAGTTTTGCTCTGAAAACGTCCAGCTGTGTGTACGTGTCTTTGTTGATCTAACATTAATGCGATGAACTTTTTTAATGTTTAGTAATCCCGGCTGTAGCTGCTGTGTGGATGAAAACCGTGGATGAAGCTGCCGTTGTTCTTCAGAGAAAGTCGGACCGGCAGAGAGCGTTTTCCTTTCGGCAGCTGGCCCAATTTACCAAAGAGCAAGAAAGAGAGCTCTAACTGGGCCATGTTGTCCGTCTGTTAGCGCCTTCCCGCGGGAGAATTTTATTTTTTTCTTTTCTGTAGAACACTCAAAAAAATTAACTCACATTTCACACTGAAAAAAAGCTCAGGGCTAAAAGATGCGTTTTCTTTTTGTTGGTGTGTGAAATTAAACTTTTTGTGAGTTTGAGTGTTAAATATTTGGAGGATTTATGAGTTTTTATTATTTGAAGTAAGTAGACTACAGTCCACTTACATTATATTAGTATTTTATTCACTTTAGGCCACTCAAACTGCTTTAACCCATTGAGGCCGGGAAAGCATTGCCGCATTTCTACCTTTAAAGCCGGGGGCGCTGTTGCGTTATTCTACCTTTAAGGCCGGGAAAGCGTACATGTCTTTTTTCATGTATAAGGTTGTTTTGCACCAATTATTGACCTCTGCGCCAATTTAAGGCATTATAATGGACACGTGAGAGTGTCGTCATGTTCCTCGTGTCATTGTTTTGAAGTCAAGTTACATTGGAAAAAAAAAAAAAGTTAAGTTTCTTCGAACCAAGCATGGAGGACTTTCAGTGGGAAGACATTTCAGACGGGAGCGATTGTGAGGAGTTTCTTGGCTTTGATGCTGAAGAACGTGCTGACCCAATTGATGGAGATTTATGGCTAGCACATATGTTTGAAGATGATTTTGAAGGGTTTGAATGTGAGTGGAAGACTGACAATTACCACCGTAATCGACGGAGAGATTCCAACCGCACACCAGGGGTGAAAGTCAATTTACCTGCAGATGTCACACTGTTGCAGGCATTTAATCATATTTTTACTGAGGAGCTTTGGGCGCATCTCGTTTCCGAGACGAATAGATACAGTGACCAGGTACTTCAGACTCCAGCTCGAGCAAAGATGGCAAGGTGGTCACACGTAACTGTGCCGGAGATGAAAACGTTTATTGGAATGTGTATGGGCCCCTTGTGCTGCCAGTACGAAGAGACTGGCAATAAAATAAAAATATAAATAAATAATTTAAATGTAAAATTAAATTTTATTTTATTTTATTACTGTTTTCTAATTGAAAACAGCTCTGTTCCTGCACTTGACTTTTTATTTTATTTTATTACTGTTTTTTTTTTATTGAAAATAGTGCTGTTCCTGCACTTCACTTTTTACATTTTCTATTTTCGTGAAGGTGTATGTAAATAAACTCAATTTCCAAAGAAAGCCACAGGTGTAAGCTCTCAAATACTTTTTGAATTTTGTTTCTATCTGCTACAGAGGCTGAGAAATCAATCATTTAGTAGGCGTTGACACAATTGCTGAATTTCCAGAAAAACTTCAGGTTTTAGGGGGTCTGTCTGAAATCGCCCATAGGTTTTACAGGCATTCTTTTCCAGGCGTCTTAGGCCTAAATGGGTTAACAATACATAGCGCGTTCACACAGCACTTCTTAGTCTCTACAGTTTTATTTGCAGTCTACGCGGTACTTTTCGTGTCACACACACTCTCACACACTGATGAATGCAGTGTGAGTTCACTGTTCTGCTCTAAGACACTTAGACGTGACCTTCTGATTAGCAGACAACTGCTCCTGAGCCGCTCAGCATTGCGTAAATAACTCATGCTGGGTCTATTAAATGAAATGTTTACCAAAGAGTACACTTCTTAGTGACACTAATAGTTGACCAAGCTTGACAGTGAACATCTTCTAAATTGGTGGGTTAACTGTGTTGCTGGGGAAGTGTTTGTACTTACTGCGTATTCTTATATTTTCGGTGATTGTTATTAGATCAGGAGCTACAGAATACCTTATTTTTTGTCTTGTCAGCTGTTTGCAGACACTGTATTCGTTAAATGATTATAATAAATAACGCACCGATACAAAGTCTCCCTCTCTGTGCTTCAAGCCTCAACTAAGAGACTTTGATACGAGACATAAAATGGATCCCTTTCAGTTTTATCATCCAAACACTTGTAAATGAATCCAATGTTCTTTAGTTTATGCTCTTTTTTTTATTATTTCTGACTTGTTTAACAGCTGACTTCCTTACTGAATATGACTGACCAAACTTCTAACTTCCTCCTTTTCCTTAGTGCTGGTGACTTGCTGGCTTCTCTCCCAAAATAACACCATATACTGGATTAATTTAATGCCTATCGTACATATAAACAGCGAGGCACACGACAACGAACCTGTCTTCAGAACTAGCTTTGGACTGAAATTAGGTGGTCAACTGTAGGCTTTGTTTCAGATGAACCAACACTTTTTTGTTTGGCTGTTGGCCTCCATTTGCACCGTATATATGTGTTGGGGAGTAGAGTATTTAAAGGAATCCCATTGAAATTAACTGAGGTTGTTATAATGCAGTTTTCTGCTGATAGCTTATTATTTACCTGAAAGCTGAGAGTCTTAATCAGAACATGACCACATCTAAGACAAAGAGGTAACAAAGCACTTTATTAGTCTTACAAGAAGGCATAAACATACAAAACATATGACATGACAATTATCTTTATTGGCTTTTTGTTTAGTGCTTTGTTACCTCAACATGTTCCAGTGGTGCCAGCAGTGCTCATGATACCAAATATGAATCGGTGTCCAGATGAAAGAGTCGATGGCTCAACAGCAAAATGCTTTCCTGCCCTTTAAAGATAAAACATCCAAAAATAAGAACAAAACAAACTTTAAAAGACTTTAGCTTAGGGAAGTGGAAATGATGTAAAGTTTCTCTGATTGGCACAGCCTACAGCAGCGATGGTGACCTACTTGGTGATAAATGCCTTCTGTAGCTTCCTGCCGTCCTTTGGTTGAAAACGTGGCTCTTTTGAAATTGTTTTCTTTTTTCCTCCCCCAGCAAAAAGCGACCGCTTTCAGTTTCGATTCAGAAATTAATGGAACCAACGTCGCGGTGGGAGTGAAATGTTTGATTTCCGCCTGGGTTCAATACATAACACTTAGGTAATTGGGCGTCGCCATCTTTTGAGCTCTCGGCTTGAGAGCAGTTTGAAAACGGCCTGTCTGGACTCCTTTTACTGCCTCAATTTCATGGGGAATTTATCGCAAAGAATGTATTTACTGCAAGAAGCAATTCAGATGTCACACTCTCCCCAGCCTCATGCATCTTCTGAGAGAGCCTTCTGTTAAGCGAGATAGGAAGCCTCCATGGGGTGATTTGGAAGGAGATGTGAAAGATGAGGGCAGGTGGACGGGGCTTTAAATCAGTCGTGCTGCCTTTGGAGGTCACTCAGAGCAGCTTCAGCCTCACTCCAGACCTCAAAAAGCTGGTCAAACACAGGTTTTTTTGTCTTTAAATAATAGCAAAAGTAACAGCCTTGAAGACAGCTGGCCAGAATTTTAAATATTTTACTGCTGAGTTCTTATCCATGTCCATATCTTGTAATTATGTGGGTGCGTGAGAGTGTGTGACATTAAGGAAAAGAGAAGCTGAATCATAGCTGTTGTTTCTTTTGGAGAGAGATGGAAATTTCCAGACTTTGCTTCTTTCCTTTCTTTTCGGGCTCATACTGTGAAGGTCACAGCTCCTATTAAAGTGCCCAGCCTGGCCACTCTGCCTCATCTGAAATAATCACCTGATACTTTCTTTTTTGTTGCAGTAATAAGTGGAGATCTGAATGAGGAATGTCAAAGATGGAAGACACATGGTGTATTTGTATTTCATATTCCATCGAATATAATTATCAAGCACTCCTAATCGGGCCGGTTTGCCTCTAGTTCAGCTTGTGGTCGATCCAAGGGCACCAGGAAGCATGTGGAGGTTTCTGCCATCCAACAGATTTAAAGCTGGCACATTTCTCTCTAAACTAGTATAACAAATGTTTTTAAATAAATGAATCGAAGGCGGAACGCCGCTGCCTTTTTCATCAAGCCCCCCCGACACGTTTCAGACTTTCTGCTCTCATCAGTTGAGTAGGTGAAGCCGGGGAGGAGAAGTGTTTAATCTCCCTCACTCCAACCTTAATAACACTGGGCCACTCCTGGGCTGCCACTCTGTTATAAAGTGAGCCTGACTGTATAATGTTGCACGGTTAATGAACATACTGCGTCAACGGAGAGCCGTGGCGGTAGCCTTTAACGACAGCGCTGTAGATGTGCTCCGGCGTCCTCTCAGACACATGATCATGTGACAGTCGGCGGGTTTGAAATGGGGACGCTTTGAGCTATTGAAGCGTCCTGGTAGATGATGACGGTTTTTATTACCTCATAAATCTGTTATTTCCTGAAAACCAGAGATGTCCATGAATGTAAGAATACACCTTTTGATTTGTTTTTCGCTTTGGCTCTTGGGGTGACCAAAAGAAGGGAAAAGCAGAACATTACTAGATTGATTATAACTACATCCCCACATGGTCATTGTTCCATATCTCAGTCACACTTGAAGGACACTGTAGGCATGAAAGATGCAGTAAGAAGTGGTATGAGCAGCCTGTGTTCTACCTGCAGTAGACTGTGGTCAGAGTGCTCGGTTTGAAGGATCAGCTAAGCTAAAAGCTACTCAGAACGGGCCCGTTGTGTCGTACTGCTCTACTTTAGGTGAAGACGGTAACCAGGACTGGCTGTTGCTAATAAATGCGGTTTGAGTTGGATCACTTATTTGCAAAACAAACCATATTGCTTGAGATGGCCAAAGGTTTGCTCCACTCATGGCCACCGTCTGAGTAGCTTTAAGCTCGGCTTGTTCATCTTGATTTGTTCCCAAACTGAGGGCATTCTGCCTGCTTTCTCCTGCAGCTAACACCAAGATTAGTCATCAGTACTTCCCGCTTAAAAAAACAAACAAAAACTTCCCTTAACGAAGAAGTGGAAGGATCAACCACTCAAATGGTTTTGTACTTCATATTTCCAATTTCTTCAGGGGCTGATAAAGTTTCTAATAGGCTGCTTCAGTTGAACTGATTTAAACTCCAAAGGGAAAAACTTCTCTGTGTCATTATTTGGATGATCTGTATTTTACTGTCCACCTTCTTGTTGTTACAGATAAATAAGCTATCCCAGTCCTACTTAGCATCTGCATATCAAACTATGACAAATCCTGTAAAAGAACAGGCTGTGTTTATCGGTCTGTGTCACTTTGGAAACTTGTCTCGGTTGATTGGGCTCCCAGTCTTACGGCACAGGCTGCTGGATGCGTTTGTCCGTTCTGGTTCTGCAACCAGTTGCTAATGTGGTTTAGCTGTAATTGTACAATGAGACAGCCACTTGGGCCAATTCAGACCCATTTTTTTCCCCTCATCCTTTCCATTTGGCTCCCATGATGTTGTGATGGCAGGCGGTAGCTGTCAGAACCATTCTTTGCATTTTGTAGCTTAATCTCCAAGCGGTGCTTCAAAGTCCTCGTCGTATAAACAGTTTTTCAACGTTGTCAGGGAACCCTGTTCTGTGCCACTTGTCCTTGTCATATGGACCAATCAAAATTTGATGAAGCATCCAATCAACGCATGTCAGGGGGAGTCTGCCAGTGCTGAAGTGTCCGTGTCATGGAGTGAATTAATTTGATTTACAGTCTTTGGTGTGTGGATGGAGTGCGTCATGGAACTCCACAAGGCCAAGAACACAATGATTCTCCTGGCCCTTGTCTGTATTAGCTTGGCCATATGCCCGCTACAAGGGGAGGAAGTTGGACGAGGGTCTGGCTACGCATCCCCATATGGTGGCATGAAAAGGCAGTGAGAGAAGTTGGCATTGCTGGGTGACAGAAAACACAAGGTGTCTGACTGTCACCACGCTAATCTGGAGCATACAGGGCCAGAAACTGAACAAGCTGGTGATACGATTCAGCTTTTATCTCCATTTCTTCTAAAAGAACATAACACTGTTACACTAATATTACAAGTTTAAAAAAAATTCACATACTACATGGAATAAACCTCATTTTTTGTGTTTAAGGGAAATAGATTAAAAATTTAATTCACTTGTGTTTGAGAAACGCAGGATTGCAAATCATTTCAACGCCATCACGTTGGTCACCTTTTCAACATCAAGAGCTCCACGTTTGAATGTTATAAAGAAGCAGAGAGGAGCATTATTAAGAAATAAATCACCAGCCATCCTCTGACCCTGGCAGTGACCGTTTCGACCACACAGACAGGAAATGGGCTTTTCTGAAGTCGTCAGTGCCATAAGAAGAAGAAGAAGAAGCTGAAGGAAAGCAGCACTGAACATGTTCTGTTTGCCCTGGAGCTCCCCTCCTCAGCCTCGGTGTCAGGGCTTGTCTCAGTCTCTCGCCCTTTTTATCTTTGTTTCCCTCCACAATGTCTCTCATTTCCAGGCTCCATTCAGCGGTCATGTGAAGAACAAAATCTTGCTTTGTTCCATCAGGCAGTGTTGGCATATAAGGGGGAGGAGAAGTGGTAATAAAAACAGCCTTAGGTTCTGCTGAATTTTGTTGTTGTGTCATTTATTATTTACCCCAATGAGTGTTTTACTGCGCCCTCTTTCAGATCGAAGTATTATCTGCGAGACGTGGTCAGAATGTGTGATGATGTGCCACTCTTTGGTCATTTTAATGATTCACAAACCAAACACTTTCGTTCTGCTCTGACTTAATCAGCAGCTGTGCGAATTCTAATCAGTAGCAGCTGTTGCAACTGAAATTACATTGTGCCAAAATCCAAATTGTACCATTGTTAAGCAGCATCCTGAAAAGAAAACGCATCCTCCACCAAGGCGGATGCCCCGTTTGTCCTTGTTACAGAACATCAGTTCCACGCCGAGCCTCACATGTCACAAAAGGACCTGACATCTTCTAATATGTGTTGTTTTCCTGTTTTCAGATGATGAAACATGCATGGGACAGCTACAGACAATATGGCTGGGGCCACAACGAGCTGAAGCCCATCGCTAAGAAAGGTCATTCAACAAATATCTTCGGTAAGTTGGACACAAGCTCCTCTCTGCCTCTGCTGTCCATACCCACTGGCACTGTGCTCACACACTTATAAATCAAACCCACACACACACACACTCTGACTTGTTATCACTCAGACACATTTACACTCTCACACATGCACACAGATTTAATTATTTATTTTTCTTTCTTGTGTACAAGGTTATGTTATAATGCCTCCAGCTGGATACGCATCACTTTAGATGGAGTGTTTGCAAACAGCAGCACAAAATATTAAAAGCAGAACACACACACACAAACACACACATCACTGAAAAAGTATTCAATGTACTGCGAAGGTTTCACGTGTAGAAATGTGTTTAAACTCTTAACATAGAAAAGATCCTTTTAGCTTTCGGTGGACGTTTTTAATAATAATCCCATTCTTGGTTTAACACAAACAGATGATCTTAAATAAAAAGGGTCTTGGTGTAATTGTAGAAATGTAAAATTGATTGGATTTCATGTTCCGTTCTGATTTTTGCCTCCAACAACTACAAAAACAAGATAATTGAGGCAAAACTTGACTTCTGGTTCCAAGAAGTTTGACAAAAACCTCCAAATCTTGTTTATTTCTTTAAAAAACTCAATGAATGAACAACGCTTCCAAGTCATTTGGTTAATTTACGTCAGAAAAACGGTCAATAAGAATTAAAAAAGGTCATGTAAACAATGTAATCATATCAGACTGATCTGATTTAGATGTTTGATTGTTGTTTATTAGGTTCAGAAACGATCATCTCCACAGGAAACTGTAACACACTGATGGTTACATGGTTACAAACTGGTTGAAGGCATATAAACACATCATATCGCTTTATTTAGCATCCATTTAAACAGTTGCATTTAAATCTCTAAAGAGAAATGTTTAATGTAAACGGAGCAGATGTGATTCAGATATCGACCAAAGCGGTTATGATGACTCCAGCTGGGGTCGGCGCCACGATTCTGGTTTTCTGGAATATGAATGAATGAGGGATCGTGATTGTGGGTTTTGTAACAGTGTTTACAAGAGTCTGGTGAGGCTTTTAAGGATGGAGTCATGAGGGAGTTTCCTGTTTGTAGAGACGGAGACGTTGCTGTTTGCAGTGATCCTTTTCCCCACAGAGATTCATCCAAGAGATTTGAGTTTAAGGCTATGAAGATGACACGGATTACACAACTTATTCCAGGGTTATTCCCGGACACCTCTGCTTTGGACGGGATTGAACGTCAGCGCCCGTTCTTTCTTTGGGCGCTCTCCTCCCGCAGTCCAAAAAAACCTGCATGTTGGGTTAATTGGTGAGTCTAAATTGACCCTGGGAGCTGGCGTGAGTGTCTGTTTCGTTGGTTTCGGCGTTAATCCGCAGCGTGCCTATCGCCCGATGGCAGCTGGGCGTTATCACTGTTGATAATGATGCTCAAATGTGAATTTATTCATGTGAGGATGTTGCTTATTGTGTTTCCATAACATGATAATTAGACTAGACTGTGTTTTGTGTGTGTGCATTTGTGCTTAATGTTGCTGGATGCGTCATTGATGCGTGCGGATGCACGGTTATGAGGCTTTAGTATCAAATTGAAATGTTCTGTTTGGTAAATTGGCCAGAGGCGCCTGTTTCTTTTATAAGCTGCTGCTAAATGCTAAATGGATGCCGTTTGTTTGTGTGTGTGTGTGTGTTTCCATTTGTTGGCGTTTCTATCGGTTCGACTCATCTGGAACGTGTCCTTCACTGTTTCTTAACGTCCGTGTGTATTTTTCCCTCGACTCCCGGTAATAACAGAGTCTAGAAATCTGCAGGTTATTAGTCGCCAGGCGGGCAGTGAAAACAGAAAGCAAGGAGTCGAGCATTGCACTCTTCAGAAAACATACTTACATTATTGATGAAGGGGTATCCTGTCTTCTGGCTGTATTGATTACGTTGGTGCGTGTGTTTGAGACGGCTCAACAGAAAAGAGACGGAAACACAGTTGGATGTGGCTGTAAATCCCTTTGATATGTTGTTTCTGTAACTGAACCCCTGATGCAATACGCATTGATGTAAAGCCTCTCAGAGAGAGATTACATTTACTTTTACATGAATTTAACTTGTAATACTTCATCGACTGGAGGGAGATGTGGAAAGATTTCACCTCTCCAGCTGAGCTGGCAGTGTATTCTGAGTCTGAGCAGTCATCCTGCTTGGCACGAGCTCTACATACGCAGCAGCTTGCATGCAGTTTGTATACCGGACAATACCCTCCATGCAGATGTTAAAAAGACAGTGTTTAAAGCTCTTTGTGCTCTTTATTTTCTACACTGCTCAGCCTTAATCTGTCCAGCAAGATAATAGGCTGGATTGGTAACATGAGGACTGTGGCTCTCATTCTGGCAGTGAGCACAGATGGCCTTAAGTTCACTGCCTGGTCATGGTTTGTCTCCTTTTCCCCACTGTATTCTGTTGAGAATGCGTAAAATGGATATTGAGCACAGATACAAACACGGCCTTTGTCTTCAGGCTTCACGGTTTTAACAGGGATGACTCCGGTCCTGTAAAGAGAAACCTGGGTTAAGCTGGTTTTAGAGTTAGTTGGCGACGTTCTCTTCAAAATGCAAAGCTTAACAGTACAGACTGTGTACTCATGAAGGTCCAGCAAACACCGGAGCCTGCTTTGACTTGTTTTAGGGATAATTATCTCAAAGAAAGAGGAAGATGTACGCACAACAAGCAAAAAATAAGTTAAAAAATGGGTAGGTGTGTAACAGTCTGATCAATTATTTCTCAACTTATCCTTTAAGAGCAACATCCAGTTACCCAGGCCAACACTTCCTGTTCCATGCTTTAAGGGTGTTACAATAACTATAAATGTGTCCCACTGCAGTATTGATAGGCAGCCTGCTGAGGATGTTGAGGATCGCTCCCTCCCAGTTCTTTGGCATTAGTGGTGCAACAAGATCACTGGCCTCCTGGCTGCAGTCGCCCACCCTTGTCACTCTCCCTAATGGTTTGGTGCAGGGTCTATCAAGTCTTCACTTTGGCCTTTCATTGTTTCGCCCACCCCCTGCAGCAGACCGTTGCCTTTAATGTTGGGGGGATACAACAGTTGCTTCTGTAAGATGAGCTCCATATGATTTAACCCCCCTCCTAGTCCTTGTTATCCACTGAAGGACCGTACTCCTAGTGACTTGGAGTCAGAGGCCCTGAGTGCTTTGTTTAAAGTTTTAAAAATAATTTGATTTAATGGTGTTGAGTTTAACCATTGCAAACTTTAATGGGTGTTAGTCGAGCATACAGCACTGATTAGCCACCCAAAAATTACCACTGGGTAAACTGGAACAGCCATGCCATTTTCTGGTAAATGCTTTAATGTGGATATGTTATGAAAAAGCTAATGAAAAGCTCATTTGGAATTTCGAAAGGCTCGCTTTAATGGCTTCCCTGAAAGCCTGCAGATCTTAATCTAAAATTCCTAATGAAGTAGTTTAACTCGCTTTCAGAAAATGATATGAGGCAGAGGGAGGTGGAGGTGATGAAGCTGATGCCAAACTGGGATGAAGTTTGGACATATTTCTACGCTGTCGGCCCAGCACTGAAGAGAGCTTACTCGTTATTCATGGCAAACACTTATTCCATTATGGGATTACCTTGGTTGTTTGCCCATAGCTATGACAGGTCGCTGTTAGGAGTTTGACACATGCTGTTGTAACCACACAGCAGCATGTTTTATGTCTAAAAGTCTAAAAAGAAAACCTGGACCAGAGCATTACTGTTAACTTCTATTAATGTATGAGACCAATGCTGGAACGGAAAGCTCTGACTGATCATCTACCAAATATTTTTGTCTGGCAGTCAACAACAACCACTAACATTAGGTTCTGTTTGTTCTGTCAGCCAGAATGCAACAGTATTGGATCCGACGCTTACTTTGATTTCCAGCTCTCCTAATCAATAAACTCCAACACATGTAATCTTTTTTTAGAGCTATTGGATATTCATTCCCTCTTACAATCTTTGCAGGGGTAATTACCATTAAGCCACATAGCATTCCCGTCTTTCTCTCAACATCTAACGCGTGTTTTAAGGTGATTGGCTGTCAGAGTGAGCACTGCATCCTGGGAAAGGGTTTGCAAAGTGACACCATGACAGTGCACCATGGGTGACCACCAGTAACTGAGGCACATTGGGAGAAAATAAAAGCAATGGCATATTTATTGGTGGTTGCTGTAGGAATATAGCACCATGTATCTAGTACTAACAATAACATTCAAACGGTCTCACACCACTGTGTGGATGGACCACAGGAACAAAGCTACCGCATGATACGTTAGTTTAGAGCCACAGAGCCCAAGAGGAATAGAAGCTGGGTGCAAAAATATGCTCTATCCCCATCTCTTTACAAAGTGAAGGCAGTTATTTCGCTGCATAGATGGAATAAAAATAGTTAGTAAGTTGGATTTTAAATTGGGTGCCTTGGGTGTTTTTTTGGTGTGAGAGTATAATAAGCAGGAGTCTAAACAAAAGACTATTATCATTGGAAAAGTTATTTTTACCCTCAAGCTTCTCAATAAAGACACACCCAAGATTTCAATATAACTTAGAACAGATGTCAGCTCAGTTCATGTAGGTTTGTAGCTGATTTGGCTGAACTTAAAGCAAAAAATGTTAACCTAAACAAATAAAAAATCCTGAGTAATTAAACCCTGATTAGTCCCCTAGCCAACAAGAATAAAAAAGCCAAAAAGCAACGGCTCATCCTTTGGTGTTGTACAAAATCCCTACTAGGACTACAACCTCAGATGAACAACAGCACATAACATAATCACATCATGCCATTTATTTAACTGAAAATTAGGAGCATGGCACCGTGGCTTAGGTTGCATCGTAAAGGCTGATTCATACTCGGCGCAAACGCGCAACTGTTCTGGCTCGAGAACCATTAATGACGTCATCGAAAGCGCCAGCCCCTTCACAGTTCCTTCAGCTCATAAGCGCAGTTTGCGCCGAGAATGCGTCACATTTGCAGTTCTCTCCAGACCAGCGAGCGTCACTGTTGAGGAAACAAGCTGAAAAGCATATGAAGAAAGCATACACAATGCCACCTGTGGTGTCACGTCAGCAGAGGCTGGCACATCTGATGCGGAATACATTTACTCTGGGTGAAGAACTGTATATGTATGTCAGAGCTAAGCGGCTGCGGCAAAAACAGAAGAGAAGGTGGAATGTTCGTCCTTTGCAACAAGACGAACTTTGTCAAACGTTGTCCCAGTGTAACTTCATAGACGTGTCGTACAGATGTTTGTAGAGGCGCACCGTCTCGGTCACCGCGGTCTCTGCAGTGTTCATTTTTTCTTTTTCTTGGTCAGCTGTTTCCAGTTGAGCGCGCGTGAAGTCAGAAAAAAAAGTTGTGTGCGCGCCCTTGCGCCGCGCGAGGATTTTCTAGCTTGCGACGGGGGGCGTGGCGGAATTTTGGGACACGTGACCGTTTGCGCCATTTGCGACCAGCTAGTATGAGCGAGGTCGCGCCGAGTATGAATCAGCCTTAAAGCTGCATCTGAACAAACCACAAGACTTCTGAAACCGATGCAGCACATCAGCGCTAACTGACCAGCACGGTGGTGGAAGGCTCATGATTTGGGCTCATTTTGCAGTCCCTCTGCAGTCATAGAGTTAAAGCTGGGCTGAAACTGGCTCATCAACAGGACGATGATCCCAAACACAGCAGCAGATCTACAGCAGAATGTCTGAAAAAGGAAAGAATCAAGGTGTTGCAACGGTCCGGTCAGAGTCCAGACCTCAGCCTGACTGAGATGCTGTGGTGGGACCTTCAGAGAGCTGCCCACAAACTAATTTCCTCAAACCTCAGTAAACTGAAGCCCCTTTGTAACGAACTATGGGCCAAAAATTCCTCCACAACGATTTAAGAGACTGATAACGTCATACCCAGAACACAGTTGCTTCAGGTTATTGCAGCTCTGTCTGTTTACCCGTGTCATTGCAATTTGAACCTTAAATTGTTCAGGTACCTTGGAGCCTCCCTTTTCTCTCAGCTTGGCTGTAGGGCAGATTCATCCAGTTGCTTGTATCATGGCTGGCCTGTGGTGGCACATGCTGTGCACAGCAACGCATCACATCACTGCAGCTGCTCTGTGCAAGTTGGGAGAATAATGACTGTTTTTGACTGTGTTCAAGGTCACACTTTTTGGATTGTTGTGTAGCTCATTTTTAAAAATAATCTATTTTCTGAATTCCTAAAAGGATTCAGTCCACCACAGGAGCACTTAACGATTTATTTCATGTTCATCCATGTCCGTCAGCCCTCTAATTAAACCTCCCAATATACACATACTTGTACGAAGGCTGGATTGGAGTAAAGATTTGACTGATTATCACTTCATAATGATTGCCTGAGGGGCCGGGGCCACTTCCAATGTAAGAGAGGGAGACGGAGGGAGAGTGGGAAGCATAGATCGCCGTTCGTGGCGAGCATGAAATACAGTTGACCCCTCACTGAGCCCCATCCCTCTTGGTTACCGTTGCTATGCTTGTCAAGCTGTCCAATGTGGCGCTACATGTTGAGCTCTCCGTGGTGATGGTTGAAGATTTGCTGGCTGAAAGTCTCTAAGATTTTTTACAACAGAACCTTGTCTTTTATTGACAAAAGAGGCAGCTTTCTTTTGATGAACCATATTTATGATATTTATCGCACATTTTTATGTACTGGAAGAGGAATCGTTCCTTTGTAGCATTTTGCATAGATTTAATCCCTTTTTTTCTTGCAAAAAGGTAGTTTTTCATTTGGTTTTCTTACCCAAACTAAGTAATCATACAGAGTGACATTGTACTTACCGTAATTTAGAAAACTACTTATGATAAGCAGCCTGTCATTATAGTTATCCAGTATTCAGCTTTACTGGCTGATTTTCTTATTTTAACCTTCCCTTTTCATCACATTTATTTTCTTTATTTCCTTATTTAGTAAACGCTACATGAGCCATAGGGCTGAGAAATCCTGTGGAGATTGTAACCTTCATGCTGTGACGCGTCAGTGCTAACCACCGTGCGCACCACATGACAAACTCAATTAGCCTCATAATTTTATAGTGAAATAGTGGAAATTAGTCAGTTCCTGGTCATTCCTGGGAGAGGAAAGTCCTTTACCAGTGTCTTATATGTTATGTTATTAAAATGTATATCATCCAGGATTCATCCGCTACCGTTTATATCGTAATGAAACTTTTAAGCCAACACTACAGAAGTTTGTGAACCCTAAAACTGACCCTTGTTGTGCACATTCCCAGGACTGGAACTGCACCACACCATTGTGCTTTACGGTTACTTGACGTTGACTTTATGGCCTTTTTAACATGATGAAAAATCATGTGTGTAGCTGTATGTATGTTCAGGGCTCACATGGAGATTTTAAACGTGACTTTTTATCGGATAGTTTAGGATCATAACTTCTGAAATGTCTTTCTTTGTTTCTCTGAAGAGTAAAAGATTGAATCCTGCTTCGGTGTTCTTTCAGGACCCTCTGTGGGTCCTCCCTTACTGTTTCTTTTCAGATTAAACTTTGAGTCGGGCTGCAGGTGCCGAGTCGGACATCAGAAAACGGCCGGATTTGCCTGCTGTGTAGATCAGCAGGAATTTGCAAAAAACAAACCAACAGTGTTTTGTTTTTCTGCCAAATATGTGACCACATGATGATCTGAGGGCCACAGCTTTGAATCTTCATATGGGATACTTTGCAGTTCTACCTGAGGTTATAAGGTTTTCTATGAATGTTAAATAACTGAGCTGTCAAAGTACACGGTTCAGCACGGTGCGTTCAAGATTGGTTCTATTTGTTGGTTTTTAAGTTCTTGGATAAATTACTGGCTCCTATCGATGTGATTTGGGCTTTGAACATACATAAACAT
This sequence comes from Odontesthes bonariensis, assembly GCF_027942865.1. NCBI lineage: Eukaryota > Metazoa > Chordata > Actinopteri > Atheriniformes > Atherinopsidae > Odontesthes > Odontesthes bonariensis. The sequence continues at coordinate 30,362,554 of NC_134517.1, read as the reverse complement.
ACTGTTAGAATTTAAAGGAGTCTGTGACCTTTTTTCTGATTGAACTATCCCACAAAAGCCTACTTTTTCATTTTACTCTCATGTTGACCAACATACCGTGTTGCTCATGTTGCCTTTTTTTAGTCTGTGGCTGTGTTCGAAACCACATACTACATACTAGCATACTGCATACTCATCGATCAGACAGTATGCAGAGCGTTTACCCACAATGCATTTCGCTCCTGCCCGAGCCAAAATCAGCCTGAAGCTGATTTCTCTTAAGCTCTAAACTCTGTAAACTTTAGCAACATTTGAAACATTTTCAGGCAAGAAAGTAGTCGTTTAGATCCCCAACGTGTTGAAAATCTGACAAAATACCGGCTATTTACAATTTTGTTCCGACGAATTCGGCGCTACTAAAGCTAACCGTAGTGAGCAACGCACTTCCGGTTATTTTCACAAAATAAAATACCCGTTGCCTTTTATCATAGGGAAAGCCATTACCATACAATTGGTGCTTTTGTTTTGAAAACAGGAAGTGAACCTACCCTCGTAGCTAGCTTGAAACTGCCGTTTTGACAGGAAATGACGATCGGCGACGTCACGTTACGTTGCATCTTGGGTAGTTTGAGTATGAGTAGTAACCTCATGATGCATAAGCAACATTTTGGCGAATCTAGTATGCATCCAGGAACTTGTCGCTTACTCAAACTCGCATACTAACTAATAAAGTTAGTAGGACTAGTAGGAGTAGTAGGAAAAGTATGCGGTTTCGAACACAGCCTGTATTTGTCGTGTGATGTTGCGTTAAACACAACCACAGATGCACTTTTCTTCTCAATGTGACACCTCAGGTAAAAAAAAAGTTCTGCTTTTTATACCCCGTTTTGAAATAACACCCTGTTGTTGAACACCATAAATCTACTTATTTGTTGGTCAACTGATCCTTTTGTGATCAGTGTAATCCCGGCTTGCCCTGTGGTTTTATTGTGGTTAATATTGGCATTTATCTAATAATGTCTCACCAAATTTGGCAGTGAAATTCAACACTTAGTTGAGATGGTCCTTTATGTTTCAACTCATTTTTGTATCACATACCCAAGCTACGCCTGTCACAGTTATATTCAAGGTTATTGTTGATTTCATTGTCTCCGTGTGGATGTGGGAACGCCATCAAATGTCTTTACTGTTAAAGACAGCTTTGACTTGGGGACCAGGCCTGGAAACGTGCAAACAAGCTGGAGTTTAGCCAAGGAGCTCATATTGAGCGGAAGGCCCAGTCAGACCAGTTACACTCTGAGGCTGAATTCAGAACACAGCAGATGTTCAGTTCTGGTGCCAAATAAGTTGGTTACCAGTTATCAGACAGCCAGACTGGACTGCATTGGCCTGGGGAGTTGACTTGGCTTAGTTTAGCACCGCTTGGCTTATTACAAAACAGGCTGACGTGTCACAGTGGACTTGGAGCAACAGAGGAGGAGAACCTCTTCAAAACTGCAGAGCATACTCTCGCTATGACAGTCAATACTTTTAGTCTAACATGATGGTACAAATGGGCTGAATACAAAAGAAAAAGAGTATTTTTCACTATCTAGATAGAAGATGTTTCCATGATCACTAAAAATGAATTTCTCTGTGAACCAATGCACAAAATCACCGTTATTGTTCTGACTTGAAAAGGTAAGGTGCTGTCAAAACAATGTCAGTAGTAAGTACTTCTTAAAGGGATAGTTCGCCTCCTTTTTTTCAGAATAACATTTATTTTTCACTGAACCCATAGTCATATCGTATCAAGATATGAAATTTTGTCCATATCGTTCATCCCTAGCTAGCACCATGATAAGATGGCCTCTTTAATGAAATGGTGCTAGCTTGCTTATATTTGACACATCTGGTTTACTAGTTGGCTAGCTACTTTATGAATATATTTTACCATAGATCAAATATATCTACCTCATAATATCATCAAAATTGGCTAGACTTTACGTCAAATGTGTGGTTTCAGTGGTCTGTATCTGTGCTACCGACTCAAAAGAGTAGATTTAGGAGTTCAGAGTTCTAGAAATCATCTGTGCACGTGATGGAGGAATGCACGATGCTTGTAGGGCGTGTGGCCTCGATAGTCCTGCAGGTAGTACTGTGTTTGTGATTGAAGAATAGCATTGATACTCAACTGTATATGCGTCAAAACGGATTGTTTTAGGTAAGATTCTGCTGCAATTAAGTCCCCAACAGGAAGTGTTATTCATTTTTAAAGAGTCCCTGATTATCCTAAGAGTTTGAATAAATGCAGCTGGACTTCTAAAGTTGTTGGCGGGGAGTTTCTGCTCATAAATACTTAAGCTGATGCAACGTGATCGGACCGAAACGAGTGTGGATGCAGCTGTTGCCTCGCACTAAAACAAAGGAAGCAAGGAGCAAACACACCCACATCGTCTGCACTCATTTCATTCAAAGCCAAACCAGAAATGGTCGCCTGAGCGCTCCATCATCTCCCATTCTGCCTCCAGTTTACATGACAGGAGAATGTGGCCTGAGTAACGGCGGGATGTTTTCCGACCTCGTGTGAATTCATACCAGAGCTCTGAAGCCCGCCGTCTAATGAAACCGATGCAGAGGCCAAGATAGTGGGTGTGAGTGTTCGAGAGCTAATGGAAGAGGAGAGGGAGAGAGAGAGAGGTGTGTGAAATTGTGATAGATGGAGAAAGGGTGTTAAAGAGTGGAGTTAGAGTTCAGTAGAAGGAGAGGGGTGTGCGGTGTGAAGTGAGTCAGAGTTGAAGGAGAGTACATGTTAAGCAAAGATGAGTGTGTTGGAGTTCATCTGATGGGAACCATGTGTGCAGGAGGTGGTGTTGATGAGCCCCCAAATAAACATTATTCAAGCCAATTTGTTTCAGATAAGCAGTGTCTGGCAGTCATGAACCGCTTCATGTGATGCAGTCGGTGTGGCATGAAAGGCCACAGAGCTCTCCGACTCTGGAGACCAGGCGGAGAAACACTGCGTCGGGAGATAAGGAGACCGGGGAAGGCAGGCGCGAGTGCTGCAGGAGAATACAAACATTAACCGATGACAGAAAAATGCATTCACAGAAGGGTGGAGCACTATCTGTGAACCAGGGTTTGGATGGAGCGATTAAGGCGAGATTAGGAAAAACACAGCCAGACAGTGATGGATGAGGGCGAACAGATGGTGGGGTACGAGAGGGGGGGATGGAGCAGAAACGAGATGGGGGTGGGCCGTCTTCTACTTCAGGTGTGATCACAATGTGTGATAGAGTGAACAATAACTACCCATCTGAGGTCAGGTTGTTTATAGGGAGCCAAAATAATTCAAGCAGCATCAGTTGTACATTTATTTAGATTTGTTTTACCAAAGAAAAGTTCCAATGCAGCGGTGTCCAGAGCAAGAAAAAAAAAAAAAAAAGGTACATCTATCTGGAACAAAATGTGGTCATGAAGTAAAAGTCTTGTATTGGCCTCTGGCTGATATGCGATATAAGATTTCATTAGGTTATTAATACCAGCACATTCATCCGCAGATGCTATGCCATCTGCTTTATAAATACTTTTACACTCTTGTTTACCACCAGGAAATTCTGAAGGGGAGTGAGATGATTACTTGAGAGAGGAAAGAAGCAAAAAAATAGTTCTGAAAACTCATCTCTTTGGCCAGATATCGGGTAAAGATTTATGAAACGTTTACAGGAATATGTGGAAAGTCACTGTTGGGTGGGACCCTTAACAGCTCTGTGGACGTCTGAATTCTGACCCTTACTACATGCTGCTTCTTTAAAACCACCATCAGTGGTTATATTGTCCATTCTGTAAAGTTTTCCTCTTAAAAGTAACCTAAGTGTCCAAAACTGTCAAATTCAGCAGCTCAGAGTGGACGTCGACCTTCAGTCCTTAAACAGATAAGTGGGACGGTGCGGTTCAGCTCCACTCTCCTGTGCTTCCCTGTCCATCATTACTCCACTATGTGATGCTGCGGCGGCACAAAAAAGAGACTTTCATGATTTTATTCACAGCAACTTAGAAGCAAGAAGTCCAGAGGAGTTACTCCAGTGTGTGAATTAGTGACAGGCTTCATCAACTAAACTCTGGCTTTAGCTCTGGTTTTGACCTTTGAAAGGGGAGGACGAAGCACAATTAACTAATTATCTATTGTTGTTGCGGTTGTCTTCATCAACCGATTCTGAACATTTGGATCAAGTACTTTTCCTCTGAACTCTTGGCACACATTCTCCAACGAGTGCAGGCTGGAAGATATTTTACTGCAGTGTGTTGTCGACGGCGTTTTAATGATAATCCTGAATAGTGTATCACCGTAATGGACATTTGGGAGCTGTTACAGTAAACCCTTACATCACGACAATCGTTGATTTTAAAAAGCCTCCGTCTTTGCCTCGGTGATGTCAGGCCGTCATCGGTTCCTTCGGCCCACCTGTGGGTGATGGTGGCAGACGGGAGGGAGTTGGAGGTCGTGTGGCGCAGAGGAGGGGCTCTGCTCCACCGGCAGTCGGGCCAATCTGTCAAGATCCGGCAGACGGCCAGGGCATGTCGCTATCTGCTTCGCCTGCCTGCCTGCCTGCAGTGTATTTTTAGAGAGATTTAGAGGTTCCTGTCTGTGATGATAATACTGCTGCAGCTCCTGCGTGAAGCCAAACACTCTCCCTTTGAATGGAGTTGTAGATAAGAAGGGACAGCGGGCAGCCTTAGGAATTCAAGTAGCGCACGCCCTATCTGATAGGAAATGAAGACGGATTTAAAGGGCTGCGCTGCTGACTTCAACGGTCAAAATATGGCGTTAATGTATGTGCGCTGATCTGGGTGTAAAGACGAGCCACGAAAAAACGAGTTTGCGTAAAGAATGGCTTTGGAAAGGCTCAGTACTTTTAACAGTGACTACTGAGTTCTTCTCAAATTGATTGATTGATTTTATTTTTTATTTTTTTATTATTATTATTATTATTATTATTATTATTATTTATTTAGTCATTTATTATTATTATTAGTTAGTAGTAGTATTTCTTATTAGAATTGGTATTATTGTTGTTGTTAATATACAATCATTGTAAATATTAATAATTTTTTGAGCTACTTGACTAATTTGAATTTCCCCCATTGGGGGATGAATAAAGTATTATTTTATTCTATTCTATTCTACTCCATCCTTCTCTGGGTTTCTCTGGGTTTCATCAGTGCAAACGTTAGCTTGTATTAAGACGATATGATTGAATCTTTAGATATTGACACACTTTCAGATGACATTCCGCTCAGTGAGGTCGTCTCCTCATAATAACACGATGCACTTTGCTCCTGTTTTACTTTGATTTACATCTTCACCCTATGCTTCAGTTGGACTGCCTTAAAGGTGGGGTCTGAGATCTTGGAAAAACGGTTCCTGCAAGCTATATTTTTGAAAATACACAACCTTGCCTCTCCCTTCAGCCCACCCCTCGAAACCACGCCTTCAAAACACATGAACGAGTCACGAGTCTGTGAATGCGCAGGGGGAAGGGGGGCTGACGGTTGATTGGCATGTCAGAATCCAATAGAAGTAACTCTGATCATTACTTCTATTGGTCAGACATTTCCTCTTGCTACACCCTCTACAATGGACTAAAAGATTGTGTTTTTTGTTTGTTTTTTTTCCCAAACATTCTATTTTAGTGGGTGCAATGGGGTCGTGGGGAGGTTTTCAGACAATATGATCAAAAATACTCCAGAAAACATCTCATACCCCACCTTTAAATAAACCTTTCACCTTAAATAAATCCCATTAGCAGATGTGTGACTGAATGAATCTCTCGACAGGTAACTCTCAGCTCGGGGCCTCCATTGTGGACGCTTTGGACACCCTGTACATCATGGGTCTGCACGACGAGTTCAAGGATGGCCAGGAGTGGATCGACCAGAACCTGGACTTCGGTGTGGTGTGTACCAACCTTCTTTGTTAAGCAAAATGTGTGAAAAAGCTTTAGTAAGAGCACAGACACACACATGGACTTGTGTTTTGATATATGTTTGTCAGTAGAGTGTCGCTGATGCAACTAAATGAGTTTTTCCCATTAGTGAAGCCATTAAATCGATGTGAGGGAAAATTAAGTGTAAGAGCTGCATTTTCTTTAACCATTACATTACATAATATGTCATAATATCGTCCATCCTCACTGATGGGGCCTAATTTAGAATTTCCATTGAAATGTATCCTTATTTATAATCTTTATACAGCTCTGCAGCCGTCTTTATCCCCTTTTATCTCAAAAGCATCACTCATAAACTCCTCTTTACAAAGATACTGAATGCACAATGAAGCCTATAAGACAATTTTTTTTAAAAACACATTTTACATACAGTAGTTATAAAGTTATGAAGACACATTAAACTTGGATTATTCTCACTCATTTTGTCACCTGCTTCCGCTGCTTGGTGTGTCTATTCAACACGTTTTAACAGGGTTTCTGCTTGTTTGTTATTTTCACACGACCTCACCCGATCTGCTCCGAAAAGACCTCTGATTGGCCAGAGTCTGTTGTCACGGACAACGGCTTCTGCGGCTGGTTTCAGAGCACTTGAATCCCAGTTATGCTTAAAGATGTTCATGGAATAAAAACGCCTCTCCCAGTTTTAACACGGGGAGATGTTCTAACTGCGTTCTTTGAGTTCAGCAGATCTGTTACATCTTATCTCGGCTTGATTCTGTTTGTATTTATGCCCGTCGTCCATCATCTAACTTTTTGTCCGTTTTCATTTCCTTTTTTCCTCAGCCGTCTCTTTTCCGTCACCCTTGTCCATCAGCCCTGCAGCGCTCACCTAATTTATTTCCTGTTTCAATCCTTCTCCCGATACCAGCTTTCTTTTCCTCCTTTTCACCTGTCAATCACCCATTTTTTTTTTTTTTACTGTGCTCCCTGCATCCTCTTACAGCTCCCTCCTCCATCGCCTCCACTTTTATTTGCATTTTTTCTTCCCTTTTTGTCATTCCTCTCTTCTTCATAGCGTCTTTGAGGATCTAGACTTTGTCATCGGTCTCTGGTCTTTCATTACTTTTATGTCACAATCAAATGTTTCGCCATCCATCATCTGCTGTCTTTCTCTTTGTTTTATAATCTGTCCAATCTCCTCATCAGTTTTCCCTCCATCTTCTCTCCTTCTCCATAACAGCCTCCCTGTCCTTTGTATTTAGTTTACGCCCTCTCATATCCCACCACGATCTGTCTTTCTTCATCCCTCCATCATCCTCCAACCTATTTTCTTTTTCATTACTCTTTCTCTGATGTTATTTTGCGATCTGTTTTTCTCTCTCATTTATTCAGACCTAACCAGGCTTTCTGCTGTTCATCTATTCACCTTTTGTTTCCTCAAAGTGTCCTCCCTCCTTCAGTCCCATCTGTTCTGATCAGTTTACCCAAAAGGTCCCTTCAGATCTTTCCATCCGCCTTTTCTCGGCTCTCCCTCTAGTTTTCCCGTCACTTACTTTTCTGCCATCACTGACGTCTGACTTCCAAGCTTGTTAGTCTCCTTACCGAGGCAACTGTTGGGCAGCTAACAGTCTGACACTTGCAGGGCTAATTAACCTCAGGATCACTGTGGAAAAAGGAATGAAAGGACAAAATGGAGATGGAGAACCGGAGGGAGCAGAGGATGAGGGAGAAATTGGGTCTGGAGAACAGAAGCAACAGCAAAAAAGGAAAAGAAGGCGACGCATCGGCGATACAGGGGAAAAAGAAAAGAGACAGAAGGGCTAGTGAAGATAAATTGGGGTTTTGTTGGATTGGCCGTACAGTAGATGGAGGGAGAAAGAACGAACACGTCTAAGTCTTCCAGAAGAAAAAGACCATTTCAGACAAAGTCTTCTTTTATTGACCAATAGTTTTTAATTGTTTTTTTACTCTTTTGTTTGCAGTTGTGGAACTCTTTTCAGATGTGTATAAATGCCAATAAATAGTGAAGATTGCTGTATGTTAATATGACAACAGACTCAGGGAAAGAAAGTAGTTGTTGCTTCTACTTTGAAACCAGGATTTTAGCTTTTGTCTGTTCAGTTCAGTTTGTTCTGTGGTAATCCTGAGCCCAAAGAGCTCCTGACTGTAATCCCCGAGCCAACTCAAAATAATCAGAAATATCAATATGGATTTATGGACATTTATCTGCAATGACACCGGAAATGAGAAGTTTCTTTGAATCTAAAACATGTGAATCGTGTTCAGATTTGATTTGTGAGTCTTTGATTCATGAGTAAGGGATTTTTAAGGTCAAAGGGGCTCGCTGTGAAGCAATCTGTGGACAAAAATCCATCCAAAGTGGCTGGTAAATCCAACCACATCAGGTTTTGGCTTAATGTTTCTTATGAACTGGAGAAAGTGCTTGCATTAGATGGAGTAGGACAGATTATCTTTTCTCTGTTTGATTTAGTTTTGCTCATTTTTGGGGGAGGAGGGATAAACAAGCTAAAGCAGAGCAAGGGGGTTCGGTTATTGGTCTAAAAGATCTTGGACTCGCATCATTTCTTTAACAGGAAAAGCGTCTGTTCTGGTTTAGTGATTTCCAAAATATTACCTGCAGATGCAGCCAACACAATAACATCTCTTACCTCCAACAAATTGTACGAGATCTGTACCTTATGAAAAAGGTGGATTATGAAGCGTAAAACAAATGTGACTACAATGAGAGCTCTGAGGAGCTTACAGGACAGAGGGAGGAGAAGAGGAAAAGAGATGAGACTCGAAGCTCTTGTTAACAAGCTGGAGAAGGAGGGAGGTGTGTCCCCGTTTCTTCGTTAATAGCTCGGTTTATAGACGGAGGATTCAAAGCTTTGCTTTCAGCCGCTGGAATATGTCTGAAAGGTTAGGCCAGTTTAGGATGAATCTTAGCAGTTTGGATCTGGCATCGCTCTCACTTTTTTTCACAAAAAAGTCAATTTCGCAGTTCACAGGGGACAATCTTTTTCAAGCCTGCTGTGGTCTGGCAGCATAATTTGCACCTAAAATGTTATTAAGCCCGGTCCTTGTGAATATCAAAGAGTTGTTCGACTCACAGGGCGAAGCCGTACCCACACTCTCTAGTTGGAGCTCTGAGGGCGGAATGAGGCCATAGTCTGGATTTCTATTTGGGAGATTAAAGACATCAGTCTTAGTCAAGTTTAATCACTTGTCTGTGCGTGCATGAGAGGAACTTCCCGAGTGTTCCACCGAACTTAACTGCTGCTGCGTGTGTGCCGGGCCTGTTGGAGTAGGTTTAATCTTTATCGGCCTATTTCACTTTGATCAATTCATACATTTTGAATGGGACTGACTTTGAATGAGACTGGAATTGGGATTGGTTCAGGAAAAACACTCCAGTCATGTGAAATATAAAGTACAAACTCTTTAAGCCTGAAGGTTTTATGAGTCAGGACGCAGTGTGTGAAAAACAAAGTCCACTCTGACTGCTACCAGAGGAATTAAGAGGGTAAAGACCAGCCTGGTGCTGCTAATTAAAAGCACTAGATTATTGATCGTCGGCCAGCGTGAGCATCTTTTATTAAAGAAGAAGTCTTGGCAGTTTGCTGGTCAGCAGCATTCAGGCGTGTAATAACTCAGTGCCAAGGTGGAAGACATCAGCAATGATCTGAAGCCTGAGTGTGATTCTCGCTCATCGCAGATGAAAGGTGGCATACGTGAAAGGATTGTGGGGAGATGTTTGTAGCTCCAAACTGTAATTTTACATCGCACCGTGAGACGGGTTCAAAGGCCGCTGCCGTCATGGTCGTGTGATCTTAGATAATCAGAAATTTACTGCACTTATCCCACAGTGCCTGCTGCTGAGACGAATGTCTCCTAATCAGCGAGTAGAAGGGTGAGAAAGATGATTCACGAGTGGGAAAACATTTTTGACAGCTGTCAATCTTCCCGTAAGTGGACGTCCGTGCAAGTTCACCCCAAGGTCAGACCGTGCAATACTCAGAGAAACTGCAGAGCCCAACGGCTACATCTCAGACTCTGCAGGCCTCAGTTAGCACGTTAAATGTTAAAGTTCATGACAGCACAATTAGAAAAAGTCTAAACAAGTATCGTTTGTTTGGAAGGGGTGTTCTAAAAAAGAACATGGCTGCACAGCTTAGGTTTGCAAAGCTGCATCTGAACAAACCACAAGACTTCTGGAACAATGTCTTTTGGACAGACCAGAGCAAAGTGGAGATGTTTGCTCATAATGCACAGCAAACCAAACACAGCATGTCAGCACAAACACCTCACACCAGCTGCCAAGCACGGTGGTGGAGGGCTGATGATCTGGGCTGGTTCTGCAGCCACAGGACCTGGGCACCTCGCAGTCATTGAGTCCACCATGAACTCCTCTGGATACCAAAGTGTTCTAGAGTCAGATGTGAGGCCGTCTGTCCGACAGCTGAAGCTGGGCTGAAACTGGCTCATCAACAGGACAAAGATCCCAAACACAGCAGCAGATCTACAGCAGAATGTGTGAAAAAGAGAAGAATCAAGGTGTTCTGATGGTCCAGTCAGAGTCCAGAGCTCAGCCTGACTGAGATGCTGTGGTGGGACCTTCAGAGAGCTGTGCATGAACCAATGCTGCAAACCTCAAGTTTCCACAGTTTGAGAAATTAATGTTCCTGTTTATTTGAGTTTGTTTTCCAATGAAGCTTGAATTTTTTGGACTTACTAACCTAAAAAACATGTTTCAGTTCATATCTGAATGCAAGCTCTTTTACACGTTTGTTTTTAAATATTCATTGCATAAAAACAGTTTAGTGGTTCTCATATGCTTTCACATATTTATGCACATTTTCTCTAACACCCTGCCAACACGTCCTCTGCATCCAGCCACCCACCTGCTCCCACTAATCCTCCAGCTTCAGCTCTGCCACTAATGAATGATTAAATAGCTGCCATGTCAGGTTGAACCGAGCGGTGAGTCATCGCCGGACTCTACGGTGTCCCGGTTGGGCCCCCGCACTGCAGCTCGCCTTTGCATGATGGATGTGTCGGCAGGAGATCTGCGTCCACCGCCAGGCCTCAAAGTTAATGGACTCTGTTAACTATCGCATTAATAACCCTTGTAAAAGAGAGATTTTGATCGGCCGCACAGATAGAAAGACAAATTAATTCTAGCTGTCGAGTGCGCTCCCGTCCAGTTTGATTAACCTGTTTCATGTATGCACAGGCTGGAGCTCTTTATTCAGAAATGCTGGTGAAAACATCTGCGCTGCTGCGTTGTGACGCATGATGCTCTGGTGTTTTCAGTTTTTTGGTTGTTTTTTTTTGTTCTTGTAGGCACAGAGCATGGCCTGATGAGCTTCCTCTCCCAGCCAGTCCCCCCTCCACTCATAGCCTTTCAACTCAGGCGATAGACTGTGAGTTTGCTCGAGTTTGTTGCAGAATTTAGCTTATTTTTTGATGAGATACCTGGATGACGTGTTTCCACTTGTCTTCACACATAATGGATAGAAGAAAGATATGATGATAGACCTTTAAAGGAGAAGTTCTTTTTTCTGCCATAAAATACGTTCATCTACTCACCGATAAGTTTGGTGAAAGTCGGCGTCCTTCGGGAGATATTTAGATCACTGGAGATCGGCGTATATCCATATAACGGGATGGAACAGGGCAGAGACAATACAGCCTCTAAATAAGGCATTATCTGTCTTTATTTCACCAATACTTTAAGACCAATGAACAAATGAACGCGTACTTTTGCACTTTTAGCTCAGAGCTGCCGTGTTGTTGTTATTGGGGGCTATCAGGGGGCTTTCTACACACGCTACACATGTCTACAGGGATGACTTCATGGACAAGCGCCGCTGCAGCACAGCTCATTCACTCAAGTAAGGACGTCCATCGTACTCAAAGTCGTTGTCCATGTCGTCAAAATCTGATAAATATCCTGCCATGTTGCACAAAACTAGCAGTAGCAAACTCCGTGTGAAGTTAGCCGACCGTCACAGAGCACGGAGCCGACTTTCACCAAACTGTTTTCGGTGAGTAGATGAACGTATTTTATGCCAGAAAATAAGGTCCAGGTTTAAAAAAACAAAAAAAACTTTAAGTTTGAATAAGTGGTGGGCACACCCAAGACTTTAGAATTACAAATTAAGCTAACGTTCAGTGCACACTGCTAATTTAATGTTTTGTTTCTAAGGAGTCAAATCTTTCTTTTTATGTTTTAAATTGTTCTTTGGCAGTATTTCTCCAGGCTCTAGCTTTTTTTCTTCATCCCACTGAACACTGAGCCATGAATCATTCAAACCAAGAAAAGGCCCCTCACTCAGGGGATGAACCAGTGTTGTGTCGACACAGCAGAGAACCTATCAAAGAAGCCATTTTAAATTGGATCTTTAGGCACTTTGTTACTGGAAGCCTGTCACAAAGATGCATCATTTCACATTTGTTTGGTTGCATCTATGAAAACTGAACAAATAAAACAGTTTGACAGGCATAAAATACCAATTTTGCAGCAACGAGGTGATTCCCAAACAACTATTAGCAGAAAACTTGGCATATCTCAGCATGGTGTGCCTCATCAGAAATGGTCTCCATGGAAGGGTAGCTGTCAGGAAGCTATTCTTAAGGAAGAGAAACAGGGAGAGAAGGCTGAGCTATGCCAGATGATTTAAGTCTGTGCATATCTTAAGCTTGGTTTTACGCAGTCTTTATAGACCGCCTGTGTGCTTTCACTGGGAGGACTTGTCATATGAAACACAGTAGATGGTGTTAAACTGAGCCGATGCAAATCTTTCAAACCAGTGCTGCAGGCTACATGCATTTCCTCAGATATTCCTTATTTTCACCACCACTAGATCTTCATTTTCTTTGAATTAATTTCTCTGTTTCTAAGATGTCGGAACAGTTTCCTTTTTTAATCTCAGAAGAAAATCTAGTTTGTTAGAAATAACACTTGGGAAGCTGCACTTTTATGAAAATAACTTCAGTCTTGTTACTTTTACTGAACATAAACTGCTTCGGTTAACTGGAAACACTAACAGAAACTTTACTTTTGCAAAATTTCTGATGTTCACATGGTACAAAGTCCAAATCTGAGGTCCAAACCCTTTTTCCTCTCTGTATAGTTATGTAAAGCTCGTCTCTCCTGCTTTTCTGACGAAGATGGGACGCTTCTGATTGATGAGCGTCTTCCTGCTGAAGACATGCGAACAGCTTACACTAATTAAATCAGCAGTGATTAAGCTTTAAGTGCACAAAGGAGAGTCAACGGCCGCATTGTCTCTACATTAAACTTTCCTCCTGACCCTGTCACCTGTACAGCAGTGACGGGTTCCAGCTAAATAAACCCTGATTATGTGCAGCAGGAAGCCTGTAAGACGGCTTATGAGAGGGGCTGACAGGTATCTGCTGGATGTTGGTGCAGAATGAACAAAAGGTTGAATGCAGAAAGTGGGAGAAGTGAAGGCGGCCTTTATGAGCTACCTTGTAATAAAAGAACAGAGAATGAAATGGCTCTGCAGTCCTGTTTTGTAGCCTCATAACAAAGTGATTTATTAAATCAAAGCTTATTTTTCTATGCTGCTCTCATGTGTCATTGCTGTAGTCCCCCCCGCCCAAACTTCCCCCGTCTGTGTTCACCTCGGGCATTTTTAAATCAGGGATGCTTTATTGCATCTCCACCTGTAAATGACAACGGAGACTCACAGCCAGACTGGGAGTTAGTTAGAAGGGCTCTACCTAATAAACCGGGCTTTTATGAGACAACACCACAAATACAGCATCCCCCTCATTATTAGCACCCTGTGGTGTTTTTTAAATCCCTAATTGCCCCGTGATGTGCTGCACACGTGCCCTTTAAAAAGCAAAATGTCTTGTTTTTTACTTTGGTTTGTTTATTTGGGATCGGACAAGTTGAATGTAGCCATCCAGTGTCACCGTGTCCGTCAGCTCTCTTTGTCCGTAATAGGTTGTGGCTTATTATCGGACAGGTTATTGTAAGCTAAGTTCAAATTGCAAACCTTAAAGAGGAAAAAGAGCAACTGCACACGTAGGATGTGAAACCATTTTAACTGAAGGTCAACTGTGGGCGTCGCTACTCTTTCACAGCGAGGGAAAGCCAGAAAGAAAAGGGAGAAGTTTCTGCAGAATCAAAGCCAAGCTGTCCCTTTTGTTTCAGGAGATGCCTTTGCCGAACCTGAGGCCAGAACCAAACCCGCTTCAAACGGCTCACAGATCCTCAGATGGAGGGCTCGCGTTCAAAGGAAGCGCACGAAGCGCGCTGCCACACCACCAGACATAATACTGGAGATAAGAAAAGTATTCTGGTGGGAACATGTAGCTGTGCGAGGCAGCGGGCCTCAGCAGCAATATCTGGAATGCTAAGAGGCAGAGAGAGGCGGTCGAATGAATTACAGCAAGGCTAGATGAAGGTAGCTGTTGGCCCTTCATCCCCCCCTGAGCACATTTACTTTAAACTGATGTAATTCAGGCTGTACTCTGTACTTTGAGCTCTTTCTTTCGAGAGATGTCATATTAGAGTTTGAACAACAGCAGTCGGTTGAATGTATTGGGATTCAGGGTGTTCCTGCTGAGTAATCTGTTCGTATCGTCCCCGATCAGAGAAGAATGTGCAGATCTCACATGGATATCTCAATGGTTGGAAAGCAGCAGGGCTGGCAGTAAGCTGCTCATTCGGTGTGCGTGAAGTAAGGAAAAAAAAGTCTATTTTTGTTTCAGTTAATCCTCATTTAAAACTGTTCTTTGCCAGAAGGAAAGTTCTGGAAAACGCTGCGTAGCTATTTTGGCTTAACTGTAAAGTTCTTTAACTATCTGGTGCTTTAAAGACACTTTAAGGCTTGTAAACTGTTAACGATGACCATCGTGTTCGGTTCCACTGACCTGACGGTGACTTAAGGATTGACTCACAGATTGCATCTCTGAAATAAAAGCCTGGTTCACTCAAAACTTCCTTCAATTAAACAGTAGTAAAACAGAGGTTCTCCTCATTGGCACAAAATCCACTCTATCAAAAACCATCAGCTTCCCACTCCTTATTGACAGCTCCTCCGTCTTGCCCTCCCCCCAGGTTAAAGGAGCATTCCGGCCATTTTACAAACATATCCCATCTGTTGGAGACCCAGGGAAGTTGGCCAAAGGGAAAAACGCGAGAAATGTTCATGCCCGCTGCGCAAAGTTGTCCAATTGCGCTGATTTCCATGAAAGCGGGCTCTATCGGGCAAGCGTTTAACCTTTTCTAAGGCTCTTAACGTGTATCAAAATACTTTTGACCGAATTGGCCTCTCTCAGCTTCCGTGTTCCACAGGCGTGCGCACAAATCGATCGCCGAAGTCATACACTATAGTATTCCAAAATTGTCTTTTTGTCCACCAAAAACGACCCTCGGGAACCGAACTAAACATTGCCATGTTTGTTATTGTTTCCTATCGAACAGCTGACTCGTTTCAACACCCATTTTCGCCGTGATGTCATGACGTGTCACATGACTGCTGGAAGGAGCGCACCTTCGCCCATTATTCAGCTGCGGGAGATAAGAACCCTCGGGATTTTATTGTTTGCAATTGCGAGATGGATAGTTCGTCAGATTCTGATGTTGGAATGGAAGAGTTTGACGAGTTTGATGGTCGGGGTTAGCCTCAGAAAAGGTTAAACGCTTGCCCGAAAGAGCCCGCTTTCATGGAAATCAGCGCAATTGGACAACTTTGCGCAGCGGGCATGAACATTTCTCGCGGTTTTCCCTTTGGCCAACTTCCCTGGGTCTCCAACAGATGGGATATGTTTGTAAAATGGCCGGAATTCTTCTTTAAGAGTCTGGGTGTCATTCTCGACAGCACACTATCCTTTCAATCCCATATCAATAACATTACCCCACACTGCCGCCATCCTTGTCCACAGCCTCGTCACATCCCGCCTGGACTATTGCAACTCTCTCCTCTTTGGCCTCCCTCAAAAATCACTCCACAAACTTCAACTGGTCCAGAATTCAGCTGCCCGCATTATAACAAAAACCCCCTCTATCCACCACATCACCCCTATCCTTCAACAGCTCCACTGGCTCCCGGTTCAGTTTCGCATTCAGTACAAAGTTCTCCTGGTAACATACAAGGCTCTTCACAATCTGTCAGACCTCCTCCATGTTCCCACCCCCTCCCGCTCTCTCAGATCCTCCTCTGCCGTACACCTGTCTGTCCCCTCCGCCCGTCTCACCACCATGGGGAGCAGAGCATTTAGCCGCTCTGCCGCTCTGCCCCTCGCCTCTGGAACTCTCTGCCACCCCTACTTAGAAACACTGACTCACTCCCCCATTTCAAATCACAACTGAAAAACCCATCTGTTCAAAATTGCTTATTCTGTTTGATATCAACTTCCTTGTCCCAGCCTTTGTTTGTAACAATCCATATTCTGTCTATTTGTGATATTGTTTTGTTTTTTGTTTTTTACTACTTGTGATATTGATGTGTTTTTATCTACTTTATGTACGGTGACCTTGAGTGTCCAGAAAGGCGCCTTCTAAATTAAATTTATTATTATTGTTATTATTATTACTATTAAAGATCGTTTCACTTTGATAGTTGTTGTTTTTTCACAAAGACCAAAGGCACACTAAAGAGAAGAGAAGGATCGGCTATAACTAATGGGGCTACAATAACTTTTGGACTTAATTTATTGTCTTTACGTTTGATTAAAGAACAACACGTCTCAGCCTTCCAGGTCACACTAATCTTTATAGTTTAGAAAGAAAGCAGCTTGACTTCTTTTCTGACTAACATCATCCGTCAGTCCAGTTAAGAGATTAAAACCATCTCAAATACTGCCCCTCATCTATCGGTTTAATTAGGAGAAAACAAGCAAATCTTTGAAGACCTTTGATTTTCATTGGTTATTTCCATATTGGAAATTACACCTACGTCCATCCTGAGTTAAAGTCACCTCCTTGTGTTTTCAGTTCTTTATCGGCTCCGTTGCCTGTTCTTTCATTACATAAAAGGCATAAAGCTTCTCAAAAACAGGCATTTTTACCGGGCTGTCTTCTTCTTCTTTGCTACCCTCTGATTGGTGCCCTTCTTGTTCCTTATCTGCTGTTCTCCTCTTAAGAAGGACCCTTTGTGCTGATAGATATAAATGGTTAGTTCAAAGCTAATAAAACGCACATTTAATTTAAAAAAGCTATAAGTATCTTACCTGAACAACGTTTTTGATGATGCAGTAAATAGATTTCTCATATCTTTATAAGAACTTTAGAGGTTTCTGTGGAGTAATCCCCTGATGGTCATCATTGGTATTGCACCTTAAGGCATTTTCTTATTGGCTGAATGCTTCACACAAGGTGGGTGTGGTTGGATATCTTATGATTGAGTTATTCCAAAATGACAGAAATAATAAGTTCAAATATGTCCAATTGTGTGTGTGTGACGGTGAAAAGAAAAATTCACAAGAAGCTCATCAGGACGGTGTTTGAATAATTCACTTATCTCCGGTGTGTTTGTGCTCTCTTTGTTTTTCCAGAACGCCGAGGTGTCTGTGTTTGAAGTCAACATCCGCTTCATTGGAGGACTTCTGGCTGCGTACTACCTCTCTGGACAGGAAGTAAGTTTACAGTTTTCACACGTGTCTGAGGTCTGTTGAACTCGAGCTATCGCAGGAAATGGGTTTAAGTGAAGAAGAGAAAGAAAAGGTTACTGAGTGGTTGGGTTTTGCTGTTTTACCTGCACTGACGTGATAAGGACGACTGGACGGAGAACTTCCAGGCTCTCATCTCGTCCTTTCTTTCCCGTATAAGATAAACCTCTTTTGTTCTTCTCCCCTCCCTCCTTTCATCTGTTTTCTCCTTTGCTCACATGATGGCCAGAAGGCCGACTTTGTTTCTTGGTAAAACTAAAATCTAACCGTCTGTATTCCCCCCCTTTACCTTTTTTATTACCATGTCTCTCTTTGTCTTTTCCATCCACTCCAGCTTTCATGTTCAGCAAAGGCTCCGTAATGTTTGGAAGTACGATCAAATATGTGCACAGAACAACCTCTACAAATACTGTAATCTCTGTTATCATTTCATTTAGGCCTTTTGGGGCCCAGCAGCAACTTATTCGCCAGTTTCCACTTTCTCTCATCCAGCTCCTAAGACTGTTTATCTTTATTTAAATAATACCAAGCTGTGTTAGAATGCTGTAAACATCTGACGTATGGAGGAGAGGAACAGCTTATGAATACAGCAGCTTGCTGTAGGTGTAATACCCCTTTAAATGAATGCTGCTACCATTCAGAAGCTCATTTGAACTTGAATTAAGTTTGTTTCGCTCACATAAACTGACTCGGGGGGGCTTTTACATTTGGCCTCCCTATAGTTTGCAGCTAATTCTTCACATACTGAGGAGGAATAAATTCATTTGTTGTTTGAAAATCAAACCCAAAGATGATTTAAAAGCACATTATGTTGCATGTTTATCTTCCAAAGTGATGTAACAAAAAAGAGAACGTATTAGTCTGTGTTGTTTGTCTACCTAATGGCCTGAAAAGAGAAGCTTTCCACCTTCTCCCACTAATAACGCCTCGATCCCTGGAAACGCCCGGCACACTTTGCTCCGTGTGAGAGACGCAGATGTTGTGGGTTGTGTTTCCTAAACCCATAAATGCAGATTTTGCTAATTCGTTCTGAATCACAGCAGAAACTTAAGTGCCTCTTTCTCTGCATTTTCTCCCTCCCGTTTCCTTCGCTCGACTCCACCTCCTCCACCCAAATCAAAGTCGGTCATTCATCAGTCAGAACAGGAGCTGTGGGCGGAGGGAGTGTGGAGGGGGGGGGGGGCATGGGAGGGCTCGGAGGCGAGGCAACGGCGGAGGAATCTGTGCGATGGGACAGTGAGGATCAGTGGGAAGTGTTTGGAGGTGATTGTTACAGCGTGGAGGATGAGGATGATGAATGGCTGAGAGCTGAAAACAGCAAGTGAGACTCATTGTTCAGTCTCACTGGAAACGTCTTTGAGCAAGGCACTTCATCCTCCTAACGGCTCCAGATAACCAGCGGCTGAACAGACGGCTCGCTCTGGGTTTTTCTCTGAGGAAAGATGTGTTTACCTGCAGTAAAAAGGAGCACTGTCCACCCCCACAATGCCACAAACTGTACAGAAGCAGGAGGAGAAAGGTTGGATGTAGTGTTTATACCACTTAGATGTTCGGGTTACTTTGGGGAGGAATTGTTTGGGAGGTTAAGAAAATAGAAACATGCTGAGAGATCTAATAAAGATGAGAAAGAAAGGCCAATGCAGTCGGCTTTACTGAATATATTCAGGACTTCTTGTGTGTTCCTGAGCCTAAACTATTCATTTTTACATTCGGCCTCTGGAGAACTTCCAAAGTAGTGGCTCTAAAATGGCTCTGTAAGTCTTCTTAAAGTCACTTCCTGTCGCCTGCTGCTCTACAAAAAGTTTAGCTGTTAGTATCACCGTCCCGGAGGGAGTCATCCCAAAGGGATCAATAAAGTCTCAGTCTCAGTCATTCTTTGTGTCTTTGCTTTGGACAAGCTTTTAGAACCAAGGTAATCTGAATGTGCGCACACACACACACCGCCTCAGTCAGCTGGAAGAGCAGTGACATAACCTCAGACCCCAAAACCAAAACCTCACCGCTCCAGCAGACAAACAGCAACCAAAGCATGATTATATTCTTTTATGGCCTCCTGTAGATGTGGAGGGTTTAAGCTGCTGCTCTTCCTCTGCAGACTGAGGCCATGAATGCTCTGATGGAAGGTAAACAGGAAGAGGAGCTGGGCGGTCATCCGATTGGTTGCATTTGGCTCAGACGGGTCAGGTTATTGAGAGGAGGATCATATACTGGGCCTTTAAGATGCTGACCGATGCTGAACTCCAAACCGCAGTGAGAGGAAGTGTAATTCCTTCACCAAACAGCCACTTCAACATGATTAAAATGTAGTTTAGAGGCTCCCACACTGAAGGAAAGCAGATGCTATCTGTGCTCTGACTTGGCTTATGATGAACAAAACGAGTTGTTATTTGATTTCATGTTTCTCTGCAATTAGTGATAATTAGAGAGCAGTTTGTCCCCCTCCTCTGTTTTTCCACGACGGCGAGTCTCAGTTCTCTCAGAAAAAGCTCCTGTTCTCAGGTTGTCTGCTCAGTCTGAGCTTGAATATATCTCTTCTTATCTGGTGAGTCAAAGTGGAACAAGTGCAGTGATAGCCAGCCTGGTTGTGGTAGTTAGCAGCTCGGAGGTTTCCACCTCCTGTTGTTGTTCTCTGACCATCTCTTACTCACATAACTAGCTTGTTATATCAGTCCCCTGCTGCAGAGACCTGTATCCTCAGTAGTAGCAACCTGCCTGCCTCAGCATCCTTGGTGATGCCCTCCCCGGGAGAGCGTAGCTATTCGCCCAAGTTGGACGCTGCCAGAGCGCATGCTGGAAAATCATCATGAAACTTTTAGGCATTTGATTGTGCCTTTAAACCAAACCAAAGCACCAAATCCAAACAGCTGCTGCAGATGGAGTGAGACTTCACTTCGCGCCGGTCTCTGATATTACAGCGAAGCTCGCAGGCACAGGGTGAACCTGAGAGTTAGACAACAGGACAAACACACCCTGCATCTTGAGATGGTTGGTTGACTTGCAACAAATGGCTGAACTGAATTTGGCTAGGTGTTTGAGAGGCTTTCTGGCTCATTTAGAGCTTTGAAGATGTTCCAGGAGTCACCCACACAGGCTACTCCCTCCTCCGTCAGCCACCATCTGCAGAGTTCCCCTTCGGCTTGGCTGCTAATATCTTTGTGGGTCTGCTCAACGACAACATGTGGGAAGAGATTCACGGGCTCCTGTTGGTTGTGCTCACATTTTGAAAGCAAGCCAAACTGATGTGGATGAGGCGCTTTACATCAGCTTTACTCCATGTGGAAAAAGGCTGAGCACACACTCATAAGAGAAGACTTGAGAAGGACAGGGACAGAAGACAAAAAGAAACAATCGAGGCTAAACGGAGAGCTGGAGCTTAGCGCTGTGGAGGAGGTGGTGTAGGGTTGAAGCAGGGGAGCAGTGATGGATTGTGTTTACTCCTCTGTCTGCCTCCAGCTTTATTCTCTTAGTCCACCCTTCTTTTGTTTCAGGCTCTTTCTCTAATGCCCTCACCAGTTTCTCCTCTCTGTTTACACTTTGCTCTCCTCTTCATCCATTTGCTATTTCTTCTGTTTCTGCTTCTTGCAGCTCTTTCCACCTCTCCACAGTCCTCTTTTTGTCTTAGTGGAACTTTAAACTCACTCTGCTCTGTGCTGTCGACTTTCCTTTATCTTTCTCCTCCTCCCTTTTTCCTTCCATTGCATCTGCTCTCTTGCTACATATCATCTCCTCTCTTCATCTCGGAGGTTTGTTTTTCCTCCCCCCTCCTCTTCCTCAGGTTTCCTGGGTTTGAACTCTGCATATTGTAGGTTTTTATGATGGTTGGCTAGTTATGGAGACGTTTGAATTCTGCTTTATAGTCGGGCCTTTCTGAAAAACTGTTAAACTCCCAGTCACAGGTAATTCTTCAGATGTTTTGGATGCGTTTACAGGGTTATGATTGGAGGAATGGTTGATGCTTTGTGAGTCTTTGCCCCTGACTTTGCTGCATTACTCTGGGAGTAGACATCAGCTTAAGATTAGCTCAGTCCTCCAGTGTGTGCAGTTACTGATGAATCTGCAAACTCATCCACCTCATTTGCACTCTGCTTTTGGGGGTGTTTTTAACCTTTGTTTTTGATATATAGACATATTATAGCTTTGCCAGACTTAGTGTACCAGCATTTGCTTTATATTCAGCGTACAAGATGCTAACACGCATACTGGTGCAGTTACGCCCCAGTGAAGTCTTTTTGTCATCCTGTGTTCCTGTGGGCAGCGCCTCTGATGTTGCACCCAATTCAGTTAATGGACATAAATTGAAAAAAACGATCTTTAGCTTCTTACTACTTCTTAAATGCTGTCTTTTCGATGGGTTCTGCAAACGAGGGACTGAGTTTAGGCTTCTGATTGAAACCCTCAGCTCAGTGCAAAGCAGCCGCTCTTTGGTTGGTAGCTCATTGCTTGTTCTCGGGGAAAGACGCTGGGAACAACGGTCGCCACCTTAGACGACAGCGCGACTGGTTCGGGATGCACCTGACGGCTGGAGATGAAGCTCAAAGTGCCAGAAACGCCCACGCTGAGTTTACAGTCGGCTTTGAAAGGAGTAAACCCACCAGCTTCTGCTTTTGGTGACACTTCCTGTGACGTTCTGTTTCTAGTTTGATCTGCCGCGCTGTGGGTAGAGAGCATTGAATAATGGAAGAGCTGTTGGAACTAATAGGAACTAAGCAGATATATTTTGCTATTTATCAGACTGTATATTTGAATTTTTGCCCCCTGTGAGCACAAGTCTCCAAGAGGAAAGGTAACATGTCTACTGAAAGTCTAAGGCTGGGAGGATATCTTTTAGATTCATCCACCGCACATCGTCCCTCTCAGTTGTGCCGTATTTCATCTGTTGTGGCTCCTGAGTGTAGTCCTGTCACAGGGTTATCTCTGCCCACATAAAACCCACCTTTCAGAGATTTTCTAACCTTTACAGTGTAATCTGTCTCTCACGGATCCTCCAGTTTATGGATGTGGAATCCTGAGCTCCTGGAGAGCAGCTTTACGTTTGGATTCTCTTGATGGCTTTTGTGGACGTCGATGCAGCAGCGGCTGCTGTTGGAGGCACATTCCCCAACAATTATTCTCTACAATAGATGTTTTTAATTGCTCTTTTGAGTGTGGCTGGATTAAGTTCTTATCTGTGAACAAGATTGATATTTTTAAAAAAAGAAAAGAAAATACAGATGAAAGTAAGAATCTTAATGAAAACTGTGTAAATGTGTTTTAAGGAGAAGATCATGACAATGATCCCCAGTGTTGTGTTCTTCTCCTGGCTTGGTAATTACTCATTAAAAGCTCATTTGCATGCATGCATCTTTTTTTTTTAAATTTTTTATCACTTCTCCCACTAATTTGTTTCACTCTTTTTTTTTTTTTTTTTACTCCCTTCCTTTCTTTTATAGCTGAAGAGAAGCAGCATCGTTAAACAGCCGTGGTAGACTGTAAGCTATAGGGAGGCATTCACACTATATCTGCAGCAGTAACACATACAGCATCAGAATCAGAATCTGTAGCTTCCTCTTTGCCGTCCTGTTGGCAGGAGAAAGCGGGTCGTTGCAAACAGAAGGGGGGGGGGGGTTTGGCTTCCAATTATTTAAAAAATCCAACAAGGAAAAGAAAGGTGAAGAGAAACGGGGACATGAGGTAGATGTGATGGAAAATATGGGCCGAGGAAATAGTTGCAGATGCCGAGACGGAGATCAAGAGCTGAGGAGAAAACAGGAGTGTGGCGAGGATGATTTGAGCGAGAAACAGCAGTGAGAGGCGACAAGGTCAGCGGAGCAACCCGAGCCCTGTAATGTAGGATAATGAGAGGAAAGAGCCGAAACTCTGCAGGCGTAAACGCCACAGCACGGCCACCCTGTGGATGAACAGATGGAGGCAGAGAGGGGAAGGAGAGAAGGAGAAGGACGGTGAGTGAACACCAGATGAAGCCTGGGACAGAAATAATGATGAGGGCAGGAACTCCAGAGAGAAAGACGGGGCGTTTCATGAAAGTGGTGCGGAACAGGGAGAGGCGTCAAAGGCCTCAAAGTTGGAAAGGGAAGGAGAGACCTTCGGGAAAAGCTCGTTTTGGGGATGCAGTGTCACACGAAGGAAAAAGGAAGAGTTGGATTGGAGGAATAGAGAGGAAGCGTTGGTGTGAAAGCAGGACGGATGATACAGCGAAGGGTGGAGCTGGAGAAGAAGTGGTGGAAAGATAAAGACATATTCTCCGATAAATAGTAGCAGATGTTTCTTGCACTTCATTGTCTCTGCTTCCATCTTTGGAAGCCTCTCTGTTCAGACTGTTTTCCTCTCACGCCTTTCGTCACAGTCCGCACCGTTCACTCTCCTCACATCTTGTGGAACACCTCAAACCCGACAGGACGGCATCACGTTGTACATCTGACTGTTGGATCTCACCGCAGCTTCAGGCCGCCTCTCACATCTTGTCGCACACCGAACGTGTCAAACAAATTCAGGGCTTCATTGTCCCTCTCACCGACTGCCATCTCACACACACACACACACACACACACACACCTGCCCAGCAGGAAGGCGGAAACATGTGGTTGGATTATTTTAGAGTTATGAATAGATGTAGAATAAATGCTTTCCTCTCTGGTTTGTGAGTGAAGTCAAAATAAAAACAAATCAGACCTCACAAATAACCTACTGCTCATTTATAACTATGAACATGGAGGTTTAGATGATTTTTTTTTTCCCATTTAAGAACATTATTGAACTGTATAATTGTACTTTATGGTTTCTATAATCGTTCATGTACCATTTTTATACCAAAATTAGCACTTGGATGCTTTTATGCTAAATGAGGAAGCACCAGCTGTCCCTTACCTTTTCACAGTTGTAGTGTGGTTATGCACATGATCACATCCAGGAAGTACGACAGGAAGGAACTGCATCCCACAGGCTGTATATCAGAGAAAATTTCTTCAGCACCTGGAAATGCTGGTGGATCAGTTTGTGAGATGGATAATGAGCTCCGAGGAATGTTTTTAGCAGTTCCAAACATGTTGCTATCGCTAACATTTGTGACGGTTTATATCGAACGAACATGTGCAGGTTTAACACACGCTTTACTGAACTTTGTGGTTATTCCACGATGACCTTTAGAGAGAAAGTCTCAGTTAGAAGGCTGGTGTTACTTGCTGTGAACACGGAATATGGACGCGTTAGGGTTGGGTTGAAAACGGTTCAAATTGAACTCTCCTCAGCTCTGCATTTACTTACCATGTTGTTACTCTTATTCCAGCCTACGTTGCTCTTTTTTTTTTTAATATTAGGCCGATATAACACATTTTGTGCGGGTAACGTTGGACATCAAATGTGACTTCTGCCTGACGAAAGCTGAAATCTGGAGACACACACAGATGCTGTGACATTTCACAAAAGCTGTGGGATTAGGGGGATTTGTTGCATGCGGAAGTCTTGTGAAATGCAGCCAAATGTTTGAACTCTTCGCTTTAGACTTCTTGACCTTGTGCAAGACGTGTTGCCCTCACTACAGCTGTTAACGGTGAACGCCGGAAGGCGGTAATAAACAGTTGTGTGTTTTGTGGCACCGAAATTCCCGATGTCATTCGGTCTGGTTACTACCGTTCACGTTGGCACCGATTCTCCCGGGCTTCGGTGCCCAATCCTCTGAGGTGGAGTGGGACCGCAGCCTTTCTCTGTTGTTACAGCACAAAAATGATGGCGTTCACTTTTGGAGCGAAAACGAGTAGCTATGTCACTGTTAAGCCTGCTGCTGCTGTAACAGCTTCCACCGTTTGTACAGGGATTTTCTCCATTCTGCAGCGAGCTCTTTCCACTCCAGACTGTGAAGAACATTTGTTTAGGGGCCTTAATTAGCTTAATTACCAGTGTGTCTTACTGTCTGTGGACATTCCTGCGTCCCACCAGTCATAAAATCATAAAAACTGCTCAGTAATGTGGAAGAAATGTTAGTTGTTAACAAAACACTTTAGAATCCAGGTCATAAGAAATAACTCTACACACACACTGTGCACACTTATTATGTAATAGCCCAGCAGATGATATAAAGCAAACATCAAAACTAAAAGATTAAAAGCTCCAAATACACAGACCAAACGGTGGCAAAATAGTCAGGTTTAACATCTTATGTGCTCATTATGTGTTCAAATGACTGACTCCAAGCAGAGGGAGCAGCATATTTAAATACCTTTTCCCCCAATTTAATGGGGGCTTTAGGGATAGAACAGAGATGAGAACCAGGTGGATTTACAGCATATATACACAGTAGTTCTGCATAGCCTTTGCTTATAATAAAAGCCTCAAATTAAGCGAAGCAAAGCTCAACGTTCTGACATCCTTCCTGTTCAGAGAGCAGCACATATTGAGGCCACCCCGCTTGTTTTTAGTCGCAGCTGTCTTGTCTCCTCTGGGAATCATTTTCTCTGTTGCAGAATATTGCCGCGATGACATGCTCGGTAACTGCTGCTGCCGCGGTGCCAGCAGGCAGGCGCACGAGGAACAAGGACACCAAGAAGCCAAGATGGTGTAACAAACGGGAGAGAAATGTTGTTCCGCTTCTGCTTTTTACATTTGACTGCGCGGACATGAAAGAGGTCACGAAAGCAAAGGGGAAAAAAAGAGAGAACGCAGCGATACAAGCGAGATTAAGTCGGAGAAATGTGTGTCAAACTGGAAGAGAACGGGACAAAAAGAGTGAGATCGAAGCAGAACAATGGACATCCACATGCTGTGGAAACATGAAGACATGTTGATAGATCATCAAAGATATGCACAACTTCTTTACCCACAGAGGAGATTTTTAATTACTCAGAGAAGAAAATGTTCTATTTCTGCAAATATTGTGGTACAATTAGATAGAGAACGATGTGGGGACCAAACACCAAATAACAGCGTAAGCACAGCGCGTCTGCAGCAGAACAACGAGCCTTTCTCACGGCAGAATAACTCATTAGTCATGCCTTCTTCTTTTCAAGGCATTAGTGCACCATTTCTGTTAATACTCAATTTAGAATATCTGTCAAATTTGTCAGCACTCGGTTTCACGCATCGCGACGGCAACAAATGAAGTGCTCGGCGAGCTAATTTGATGATGGCCTTTGAGTTTCTACTCACGGCAGCTCATCTTTGTTCCCCCTCCGTCCTTTGATGCCGAGCCAGTGAACGCTGAACAATATTAGCAAATGGATCAGCTGACGGTGGAGTGGCATGACAAAGTATGGAAACGACACAGGGTAACCACACACACACGGAGCGGGTGACTTAATCTCGTCTCTCCTGCTGGCCCTCAGGGCCCTTCCTACCAAGCAGGCGCATTCAGCACATTTCACAGTCTGCCCTCTAATCCTTTTAGGAGGCTCCATTACATGTCAGCAGTGGCCCACTGCGTGCACCAGAGAGCGGGAGTCAGCTGGAGTACAGCGTGCCTGTGTGCAGCGCTTTGTTGGGATGAGCAGATTTTATTGCACGGTGAAAAACGTTTCTTATTCATTCATTTAAGCACATAACAAGTACGTTCCCGTCAGGATTCATTCAGTCGGTGTTTAGTCTGAAGTCTTAATGTCTTAAATCTATTATATCAGTACTAATGTTACAAGAACCAAACGAGAGGCTCATCTTAATTGTTTTGTTTCATGATTAATGTTTTAGATCGAGATGCCAACAAAGTCTCAGTGAAACAGAGAGACTAACTTTGCACTCTTCTTCTCGATGATTTGACTTTTTTATCCAGTTTGTGTCATTTTCAGATTATCTGAATTATGATTAGAGGTCCAGGGCAAAGGTTTGATGAGATTCAGCGATAAAAGTCTCGTCCCATGTTAGAAAAAAACAAAAAAAAACAAAGCTGGCAGAACAACCTGCATGTCGGAACAATCTGTTCTGGGATGTTTGGATTCATAATGCTCGTTTTGAGGTGATGACAACACAACAAGTCTTTTTTTTTTTTTTTTTTGTCTTTATTTTAGACCAAAGCATAGTTATTTATGTTAGCAGGGGTTTCTGACTCTTAAGCAGAACACTTGACTCCTCGTGGTCGAGCTGAACACTGAAGGCCTCGGTATGCTACTCCGTAGCTATCCGACTCCTCACAGTGAAAGATGGCGACCGAGAGAGAAACCCGTTGTAGGAGTTTCTTGATATTGAAGCGCAAATAATTTTAATAAAACTCTTTCAAAAATGGCGGTGTTCCGGAAAAGTGATTCCGGAAATGATGTTGTTAGCCGACCAATCACAACCCTTGCGGTCTCCGCGAGTCTCCGTCACCTCGACGGATAGATAGGAATGTTTGCCCGACGCACTCAAGCAACGGAGAGCGTCTCCGGGAGGGTTTTCCGACGACGGAGAGCTCTCCGTCGCTTGTGTGCGTCGACCAAAATTCCGTCTATCCGCAATGACCGCAATAGTTGGATTGGTCGGCTAAGAACATCATTTTTGGAATCACTTTTCCGGTTTAGCTCCTTCCTCTCAGAACAACAACACCGCCATTTTTGAAAGAGTTTACTGTGTGCCGGTCAACATTTGGTCAAAATTATTTGCATTTCAAAATCAATAAACTCCAACTCCAACACAGTCTTTCTCTCTCGCTCGCCATCGTTCACTGTGAGGAGTGGAACGGAGCCGGAAGGTAAACAATCAAACAACGACTTTCACGATAGACGTCGCGAGATTGGGTCGTCTCACGTAGCGACGCCTACTGATCGGGAGGCGAGTTGCCTTTCGTATCAGACAGCCCGACGGAGAACTTCGAAAGGACGGAGAGCCTCTCCGTGACTACGGAGAAGCATACTGAGGCCTTTAATTAGGCTTAAGCCGGAGTGTTTGTTGCTTTGTTGTGTATCGTCGCTAAATGGCACGCCGCCACCAGGGTGCATTTGTGAGAAAAATCACTCAGAGGAAGTTTGTTTATTCCAAAGTTATGTAGACGTGGCGATGAATGATTCCTTCCATTCACTGGACAACTTTTAAGACCTCTCCAGGGTCACTAGAACTAGATTCTTTTTGGGATTATTTCCCATCATGCACCTGGTGGAAACTCTTAACCGCCAAGCAGCTTTCAGCCACAGCTGTGTTTATTAAACTTCGTAGAGACATTCGTGCCGTTGCCATCACGCTCCTCCTTTTGCACGGTCCAACCGTACGTTTATTACCTCATCGCCGCGGTCGCTCTCATCAACGGCTTCCACACAATTTGCATGAAACAAAACAAAAGACTTGTGATGATGTTAAACGTGTTTGACTTTGCGGTCTTAAAACAGCCCGGATCGAGCTTTACGCCCACCTGGCACCAGATGACCGAGGAACACCGTGAAACTGTCTGAAACTCTGTAAACACTGTGTACGGCCAGCTTTAGTTTGCAAGCATTACAACCTTACGTTGTGTTTTTATGTGGATGTTTCGTTTGTGTGAGACCGATTCACAAAGGCAGAAGTACTGTAGAGCCAAAAAGGCCTAAATGAATGGCTCTCGTTTTCTCCTTTTACATGATATTAGGATTCTGATATTTGCCACAATTAAAACGTTTGCCTCCATTGTAAATTGAATTATCTCTTGTAAAACTAAAGTGTTCTGTTAGAAAACACTTCTGATAAGCCATATCGAGCCACAACATCTGCCTTTTCCCTCTGCTTACAGCTTCGATCCACCGAGGCACAAACTCCAGGACTTCTGTGCTTTATGGTGCATCATTTAAGTTTTAAGGTGGCATCTCTTCAAAAACAGCCGTTCCACAGAAGACATTTTGATGTGTCATAGCAGGGGAGAGATCCTGCTGTTGTGAATACAGTTTCCTGGGACACTAAAAAAAAAAATAACCATGTTTCATGTCTTTCATTACGCTTGTGCTTCTCGTGCTCTGACCGGTCAAAATGTCCGCTGTGAAAAAGCTCCGTCCGGCCTGTTTTCTGACACATCCCACAGATGCTCAATCTGGGGCATTAGAAGCTGTTTCTGCTCATTATTTTCCCTTAAAGATGCCACTTGTTCTTCTTCTGCTACACACATAGAATATTCCACAGCACAAACTTTGTGATGACCAGATAATCAGCATCTTTTTGCCACGCTGAAGTCTGTCCGTATGCTTCTCTTGTCCCCGCCATGCATCCGTGCCCTTACCAACAGTTAACGCTGTTTGCTTCATCCGTCAGAGGTTTGGATGGATCTCTTTGTGCCGCTTGTCTAAATGCATATTTCAAGGTTGACCGATTCCTGCTTGGTTCTACCCCAAAGGCCTAAACATCTGCTTTATCAGAGGTGTTTTGGTGTTTTCTTTGGACTGGGAAGATGTGCTTATGGTTTAGTGCCACTTTGTGTTTGCTTGCATCTGGACCGGCCCGTGGTGGCGCCTGGTCCGCTTCGCTGTGGTTTTAGTCTCTCGCAGCTGTGATCATCAACAGATCTGATCATTAGCTGAGTCTGAGTTGTGTTTTAGTGGCTGATGTAGCCCCCCCCCCCCGTCACTTGGAGGTTACACTGATGCACCATTTTGCAGATGATTTAATTCAGGCTGTCGCTGTTGTATCTTAAGAATTTTTATCTCAGCTTGATTCAGTTAACATCACATTTTAAATTCATGTGAACGCACAGCTTGGATAAAACTGCTCATTTACTTTGCATCCAATCTTCCATCTAAGCACTGCATCTTCCACCTTCTCTACTACCCTCCTTCCTACTTATCAACGAAATGAATTTACTGGTAATTCTGTGACAAGCTGAAACTGGCAGATTGTAACCTGCAAGCCCACAAAAATGGACTGAATTTATTGCCGAGCCTCGCCTTCTTTCCCAGTTGTGCATCTCAAATCTATACGTGTGTTCGGCGAGCGAGTACATCCTTCAGTGATCGATTTTAAAGAGCACTGTAATGCATTTAAAAAAGGCAAGACACTCAAGCTGTCAGCCCCGGAGGGAGAATGAGAGAAGGAAATAACAGACAACGATCTGTCTGGGCTTGTCCTCCCCAAAGGGAGCGCTCAACAACCTGATCTCGTCTTCGTGCCACAGTAAATATGATGTCAACAGGACGGATGCATCGAGATCTGCTGCAGTGATGAGGAGACGAGCCACGGGGGTGAAGGATGCAAACGCTGCTGTGTTGACAGTGCAGCTGCGATACGTTTCAGGTTAATGGGACAGTAATGCCAAACCTCTTCCCCTCCAGCCAATTTTGAATATTCTTGTTGAGTCATCTTTTTGTTCTCCCCTTGTTTTCTTCATTATCTTCACCAAAGTTTTTACGGCTGATCTGTCTGTGGTTCGATATCTCCTTTTGAGAAATATTAATGTGTTTTTAACAGAATCCTCATTAACACTTGGAAAGTAACAGAAGTTTAACAAGCTCCACGAAAATGTACAGACGCTAATTAAGCAGCATTTTTATGGGTTTACATTCCCGTGTCTCTAAGGGGATCTTTTTCTTTCGCATCTGCCCGTGGAGCAAGATGATTATCATAAACTACAGAGTTTTATCTGTGGAGGCGGCCGGCAGGCTCTTCTGATGGGTTGTTTGGATCCTGTTTTTGCTTGATGGCACCGGCAGCAGCGCTGCCAATGAAAGCTTCGGGGCGTCTGTGCAGCCAGCAGGGAGGTGGCAGCTAGACGGAGGGCTTTATGATGCTGATGAACACGCACGAGTGCAGGCCGACACCAGTTCACGTGCAGGCGGTCGGCCACACGCAGCTGGCCATGACAAGCCTTTGCTCCGCTAACGCGGTGAATCGAACTGATGTTAATGACGCCGCTGTTTTTCAGATGCACGCGCGTGTTAAATGGTGTTTGTTCTTAGCTTTTGTTTTAGTTACCGCTCCAACAGTAGAACAGTAGAACATAATGTGCAGCAGAGCTCGCAGTGTATGTGAATAACGGGGGAAATGGACTCTTATCGTCTTATTTCTATGTTTGAGCTCTTCTTATAAAGGCGTTGGTCACTTTTGGGAGCCACGTCTAACGCTGCTATAATCCATCTGTTTGTGTAGATATTAAAAAAGGAAGAAAAGGTTTAAATGTATAAACGGATGCATGTGTTCAGAGATTTTTTTCACTATTTGCACGTGTTTTATGACTCTCACAGCCACAGGTCTGTTGGTACCACCTCAACTATCTGGGGAAGGGATCACAGGGCCCAGAACTCCAGACTGTGACCATTTATTTACATTTTACAAACATTTTTGGACACACTATTTCACAATTAGATCCATCGGGGGACTTTGATGTGGCCAAGCGTGGCCTGGTGGCGTTCCCCTTTCAGCAGCAAAGGTGGAACTTTGTTCATAGAAGCTATTACGTTTAATCAGGTTGTAAATGAGGATGTGGCAATCAGTTCATTGATGGATTGTATTTAACTGTTTGAATTTGAGTTTTTTTCAGTTTGAGCAAATCTGACCCTCGGTGGCAACATAATATGTGTGTATCAGCCAAAAACCGTAACCCATTATTTCTTCCATCTGAGCTCCACAACTGAGAGTATACTGATAATTACTGATATTTTGTTTATTAGCATTGTAGCCCACAGAAACACCAAACTGCTATCTGAAAGGATTAATTTATCTTGGTCAAAGTTTCCTTTAAATTGAAAGAGACGTTTAGTGTTGTCCTGTTATCCTTGGATTGCAACTAGTTGGAAACGTTGGTCTGGAGCCTTTAGTGTGGAGGAGAAATGTCGATTCTTCTTATTTACAACCATTTAGAAAAGGTGAATGTTGCTCAAAATGAGAGCACCCAGTTGGCCGACTCAGCGCTGCAGTCAACATCAGGTGGGTCAGACTTATTTCCCACGCATACTCAGTATGTCAGCCGTGATCCTCGACTACCGTGCTTCCCCAGGTATGAGTCAGCGATGCCTTCCAGGAGGGCTCTTCTTTCGAGCAGGGATTGGGCAAATCGGCCATCTTTGGACTCGACCCTCATTGAGTTGATCTTAATGTCTGAAGGAGAAACATCACGATGACTCCGCAGGGTGTTAAATCTACAGCTGTTTTTGTGCCCACCTCCAGTTAACCTTTAACAAACCTTTTCCTTTAGTTTGTGGTATTTTGGTTCGGTGTGAGGATGAATTAATTTTTTCACCTCCCCCCAGGAATCATGCAAGACGCCACGTTTCTGATCTTTTAGCCTTCTGAGGAAGTTTTCCTGCTTTCCCCTTAATGTGGATCATATCCTGCTCATATGCAGGCTTATCTCTGCATCTTTTTTGGCACCATTGTTCTCTCCTGCCACCCCCCCTGCTTGTCTGTATCTGCATTTGTTTCAAGTTTAACTCCACAGTTTGACCTCCAACTCCTCTGTTCAATGTCCCACAGGCTGCTTAAGTATTCTGCAAACACCGGCATGTGTTATTGCTCCCTGTTACATTTTCAGACAGCAGGAATTTTCCATAGATCTGCTGTCTCTATAAAACTGCTCAGCCCTGACACATCGTGTTGATGCATCAGCCTCCATCTGCACAGTGTGGAAGTGCTTTTCTTTGTGGAGCTCCTCTGCCTGACTGCTGTCTGTTTATTATAACCAACTATGTTTTTTCTCCTCACAACTGGGCTCTAATATATGTTGGAAATGAGTTGGAGTTTTTTCTCTTACTGAAATAGCTCCATTTTCGCCAGTTTTTCCTTGGATTATGGTTCGATTGTGCTGTTTTTCCTAATTCTGCATTATTCTAACACTAACTATCTAATTTCTAATTCTAACTATCCCTTTAGGATAGTTCACCTCTTTTGACATGAAGCTGTATGACCTCCCACACTAGCAATATTATTTATGTACATTTTCTTACCCCCTGCTGCGTCCTGTGAGCCGAGTTCCAGCCTCGTTTTGGAGTTGACGAAGGTAGTCCGGCTAGTTGGCTAAAAAATAAAGCGTTTTGCTTCTCAAAACAATATGCGTTCAACAGAGTAATACATTTGCATCACAAAATCGTTCTCCAGGAAAGTCAGACCTCACAATCGCATGGCACTATTTTCTCTCCCTTCGTATCACTGCCTGCTGCCGCCTGCCGACAGCCGCACCTGGAGAACGATTTTGTGATGCAAATGTATTACTCTTTTGAACCCATATTGTTTTGAGAAGCAAAACGCTTTATTTTTTACCCAACTAGCCGGACTACCTTCGTCAACTCCAAAACGAGGCTGGAACTCGGCTCACAGGACGCAGCAGGGGGTAAGAAAATGTTCATAAATGATATTGCTAGTATGGGATGTCATACAGCTTCGTGTCAAAAGAGGCAAACTATCCCTTTAATGTCCACTTGTAAATGTCCGAAACTCCCTTTGTCTGGTCCCTCAATAGTCACCCCGTGCTGGTTTTTCAGGGTCACCGTTTTGTTTAGTAACGCAGCTGAGCCTGTGAGGTTGGAAGACATTACGTTTTGGACCAAACTCTTGTTGTTCTGTTTTAATGTGTTCAAGGGCTGACTCTGATTGGACTGATTGGTAAATACAGTACAAGACTGGTAGGTAGACTTTGTGCAGAAGCATCACGGAGGGCCACTGGACACCAACAACGAGACCGGCCTGTTGTTTTCAAGCTCTGATGGGTCTAATTGGTCTAGTTTTCTTGGGTTACAGAGCAGGATGTGGTAAATACAACTGTAACACCACCTCTTTCTCCTTGTGTGTTGTAATCGCAGCCTTTTCTGTTCTTTGTTTTGTCCATCTGTGTGGATGTGGATGGAGTCAGGGTGGATGTTATTGTATAGATTCTTTCTTCCCTCTGAGCCACCAGGATTATCTGAAGAGAGTAGAAAGAGGCGGCATGACGAGAGTCAACACTGGTCCAGGTTTGAAATAGAGACCTCCACAAGCCGCTAAAGGGCTCCAAGTTGTGTTCCAGTTGGAGCTTAAGTATGACATCTAATTCAGTGGCCTGTGCGCTGTTTTCTCCATGAGAAACCGCAACGTGGACAGAGTGAGCCTTGTCACATCACTTGGTGGTAATATCGACTGTTCTTTGGCCATGAAATACCTGCTGTTGATCAGTGAAAGAGAATCCATTTGTCTCCTGTGGTAAAACGAGCATTTTGAAGACTCATCATCAAACCTGTCCTTCTGTCTTTATTGTACGGCAGCCCGAGTCTGTTGTAGACCATCTGTAAACCTCGCAAAGAGCAAAGTTTACTGTATCGTCAGTTGACAAGATTGACATCCATATTTTTAGCTTTGAGCGTGTGTTTGCATCCAGTTAGTTCAGACCTCGGGTTGCTTTCATCTCTTTGATTGGCGTGCTGAGAGAAGAACAAAGGCTGCAGCAGACTTCTCAGAGCCTTCATCTGTCAGACGAGTGGAAGAGGTCATGTAATCTCAAAATGAACACATGTCCATTTCTCTGCATTAGTCTTTTAAAATTAGTCGCCAGTCATGATAATAGAAATCCAGCTCCGGCGGTGCTGAATCGATGGCGTCTGACCTCAAAGCTTTTTTGTATTTCTCATCTCGCTGCCGCACAGTTCAAAGGGTGGTTTTGCATATATTAGGGTGTGAGTTTCCTCCATAAATCTCCTCAGCTGACACTTTGTGGCCATCGTTTAGCTGTCGTCTGGGTCCTGAAGTCTCACTCTGTTCCATTTGCTTTCATCCTGCATCCGTTTGGTTGCCGGCAGGCGTTTTTATGCTTGTACTTCTCCGGGTTTTGAGGTAAATATTAAGCAGAGAATGTTGATGGACTGCAGAATATTCCAAGCGAACATGGTAGGAAATAAATCAGTCCTGAAGTTAACCATCCATCACTCTTCCTCCCCCTTCTCTCTCTCTGTCCAGGTGTTCAAAATGAAAGCAGTGCAGCTGGCTGAGAAGCTCCTTCCTGCCTTTAACACCCCCACTGGGATCCCCTGGGCCATGGTCAACCTAAAGAGGTTAGTGTCCCCACCACTGAGAGCTCTCACCTTCTGACTACCCTGAAAGGGAAATAAAGTCGGCTGTTTTAACCTGAAATTGATTAACCATCTTGGCTCCATTTTTGCAGACTCAGCCTTGATTTCAGGGCACATTTAAATTGGAGAAAGTGTTTAGAACTTAAAGCTCTTTGATATGTAGACACTTTCTTTGTTAAAGACCACTAAGGGTAAATGTTAAGAAAACACGTTTCGTTCAGACAATTTGCATTGGTTTAAACCGTCAGGGCAAACTGCATTGATTTTACTCTGGCTTGTTTTTTCCTTCGGTCCTCGCAGCTTGTTTCTAAAGGTGTGTTTACCCTTGAGAGGTTTAGTTTGATTGAAATAAACTTTGGTCTGATTGCTCCATGAGTTTGGATCATTTGAACCTTTGTCCATAACAGATAAGCAGACGGAAAGCCATCTGTCTATTCAAACAAACTCCAAACTGAGGTTTAACTTGAATGTGAACGCAGCACGGGCCAAAGATATCAAATGTACTGTATGTTAGTGTTTTCCATCACCTGCTGATGATGCACATGATGTCATCAAAAGATTCAGGGAACCTGGAGACATCTCTGTGGGCAGGTGACACGGCAGAATCTTCACATACAGCATCTGTTACAGCAGCACGCCTTCAAAGTAGAACAGAGAAAATACGGCAGAGCTAGAATCCTTTAGCGCACAGGTCACAAAGGTCCAACAGCTGGTCTTCTCAGTTCCAGATGTTTACAGACTGTTAAAAGAAGAGGGGATGCCGCACAGTAGGAAACATGGTCCAATCGCAACATTCCCTGCCATCAAATTAAAGAAGAACTGATATTTATCAACATAACTTTAAACATTTGGCTTGGTTTTTTCATCTAGATAAAATGCTTTCGTGAACAGCAGCTAACAGAGACTAAACATCTGGCTGTGAAACCTAATTACACGTATGGACCTTAGACTAATGGCTAATGTTTGTGTCCAGGGTTTGTTTGGTCAGAGCAGTCGTTCTCAACCTTTTAGAGCCAACGTTTTCCCCGTAACGATACGGCAAAACCCCAGAAAATAGCTGGTGACCACTCCACACTGAGAGTTAAGGCATCTTGAATAAAGATCTGGTTCTACGGCTTTGCAGTTCACATATTCTAAGGTATTAGATCAAATTAATATCGTTCTCATATCTGTTAAGGTGCCGGTATAATCACACAACTGCTCATCAATAGTGATCAAAACTACCCAGAAACCCTCATATGTTCTTGTCAAAATCAAAGTTTTACAATGTTAGAAATGTTCTTTCAGCCTGATGAAAATGAAGCTAAAGCCTTGAAAGCTGAAACATTTGATTCCTGGATGATGTCAGAGGTTTTAAAAGCACCAGCACATGCACCGCCCACCCACACTGGGTTTTTTTCTCACTCATTTTGCCTGATTAGGCCTTTTCACAGAGCTGTGTGGGTGTGGACAAAGTAGATCCTTCATGGTTTTTTTTTTTGGTTTTATCCCCAAAGCACCTGCACTCACATTTCAACCTGAAAGAGAAAAAAAGTATGAGTCAACTCTCATTAAGCTGAATTCACCCCGTTACGTTACAGCTCGTAGAATCCCACATAACTCTGAGTCGGTCTCCTTTTTGCGTACATGTGTGTGCCTCCTCTCCGTGTTAGAAATTCACAGCTACTTATTCATGGCGTCAAACGGTAAAATGAATTTCTTTCTGAATCTACTTGGTGGTTTGTTGCTAAGCACCCAGCCTCTGTGCGAGGGACAGCGTTCCTGTTGAGTTATTTAAGTATTACGAGACAGGGGCTCATTTTTCTCAAGATAATTCCTAATTTGTCAGAGAAGCGACACCTTCTGTTTGGCCTTAATCTCCCACCAGACAAATACACGAAACGCAGCCGCGCATTCATACATACATAAAGGCCCCGTGTGAGAAAACGGGAATTAAAACAAAAACAGAAGACACACACAAGCGATTTAGCTCCGTTTTTTCAGCTTTAGTACACAGAAAAGACTAAAGACACTCAGACACAGATAGTACGGAGCCTTTAAATGTTAAATATACCAAGATGAAGCATTTCCATCTAAGTTATTGAGCAAATAAAATCTTTCCTGTTTGGATGAATTCACTCATTCCCATTTTTTTCTTAAAGTAAGGCTGGAGATTTCCTTTTTTTTGTCCTTATTTTTGTTAAATTTCCCAGAAAATGAATTCTAAGAAGTTCGAGTTGGTCGAATTTCCTGAGATCTTACCATATTTGACGGGCTTTGATGAGAATGCTACAAAGAGACGGTACAACAGCACCTATTTCCAACAAGAAAACAAACAGATTACAAGAAAATGATTATTTGCTCCTCCTTATGGATATGTTTTGCTGTTAATAGTAAAGCCAAAAACTAGTTTTTGTGGAGATGAGTTTGGAGGACAGGTGGGATTGTGACGTAGAAATCCACTGCAGTGACTTCAGAAACAGATTTATAACAAACATATGCTCTAAAGCACAACCTTTGTGTCTATATTAGTGTTGTTATCACTTTTCTGATGCTCCAGGCTCTTCGAAATGTTCTGAGCTGCAGCTCAAAATGTCTGAATCAGAGAACTTCTCAAACCATGTTGTGAGGCACTGGTTCAAAGTTAAAACCCTGTCACCCCAGGCTGATTTGTTTCTAATGGGAAAGCAAGGACGGTTACTTCCTGATTGTGCAGAACTCTGTATGTGTTCCTGTTCCTGTCTCTTGGTTTTCTTCTGATCTTCTCCTTTCGTGCTCTCCTCCTCAGCGGCGTTGGGCGTAACTGGGGCTGGGCGTCGGCAGGCAGCAGCATCCTGGCCGAGTTCGGGACTCTCCACATGGAGTTTGTTCACCTCACCTACCTGACAGGAAACCCTGCCTACTACCAAAAGGTAACGCCTGCACATGCCCACATTTGCAGACTTTTTTCCTACCTTTTCTACTTTTCTTTCATACTTTTTTTTAGTAACGCTAAATGTGCTGATGTGTTTCGGCCTAAAAACCAACTCGATATTTACTCATTTAGAACAAATAGCACAGAAATAAGAACGACTTGTGAATAATTTGGAGTTTTCTGTCATGAAAAGGTGATTTAGTCTCATGGTCTGTTCAGATGAAAACTGCTGTGATTGGTGTTTATCTCAGGTGATGCACATCAGGAAGCTGCTGGCTAAAATGGACCGACCCAACGGGCTCTACCCCAACTACCTGAACCCCCGCACGGGTCGCTGGGGCCAACGTAAGTGCAGACGGTGGCTTTAACGTGTGGCTCCTGCATTTTACATTTTATTTTACACATATTTAATGCTTTGAATGCTTATCAGACGTGTGAGCGTTGAATTTACTCGTGCTCAGCTACAGGTGGAAAATACTTTAATTGAGAATTATGCCTAAATTCCTGCATCACTGATGTAAAACCCCCACAGAGGGGCGGGGAGGGGGGGGGTCAGGGTGTTCCTGTGAGCTCTGCTTCAAATGATCGTTCCCTCAGAAGAGCCTCGACGAGTCAGAGAAAGGATTGAGTCCACACGCAGGAAAGACGAGGAGTGGAATGGATCTTCTTTAATGAGAACAAATTGAATCAAGCAGAAGAAGACGGAAGCCCAGGAACGCGGTCTTCCCACAATATTGATTACATTTGGCGCTTTGCCCGGGAAAATTAACAGCTCGGAGTGAAGTAAAGTCAGGCTGATTTCTTCCTCTGAAATCTGTCATTTCTGGTTAAAGCGATTTTCAACAGCAACCAAATGCACTTTAGCTTTTCATTTAAAGCGCAGGGAAGGACGAACAATGAGTGCGTCTGTGGCCACACCGAGGACACCGTTCAAAAAGCTGCGATTGTCTTTCTGCTTGAGGTCAAATTTGCTCTTATCTCTCACTACTTTTAATTATTTCCATTCAAAATAAACACATTTGAAGTCCAACTTCTTCTACACATCAAAGTTACATTTATCAATCAGCTAATCAGTTGTAATGAAGCAGCTTTTTGGTGATTTCCTGTCTCTCTAATTTGAATTTCTTCTAACCCCGTACGAGCATTATTTATTTATTTTTGTGTGTGGTCACATGCGACGTGTCGTCTGAAAGCCGAGATTAGTGTAATTCAGTGAGCGTAAAGAGTTTTAAGATTCAGTCACAACAGCTGGCACGATCGACGCCAATAAACCGATCGACGTAACACCAAGTCCAGACGATCAGTCCAATAAAAGGCTTCATGAAAAATAACATCAGTGTTTCCACAGACTGCTGTTAGACTTGCTGCCTCATCTCCAACACATTCCTTTCTGTAACTTTCCTTTGCAAGTCTGTGTTCTTCTGTCATAAGTTTGAGCTCCATAACGAGACTTTTGGAGAGTAAAAGGCATCGGAACGGACACTGAAGCTTAAATTTAACTTGGTAATGTGATGAATAAACTTTTACAATGATGATATGAATGTGGTCGCCCTGACACCTGGATGTATCCTCACAAATGCTCTTATAAAACGTTCATTTTTTGAGGTTATTGTATGTATAAATGTGGTCTGATTGTGTGTAAACACAGTCTACAGATTTAAAACGGAGGTGAACAATCAGGCAAAAGTGTTATTCAAACATCTGTCACTCAAAGCCAATTAATCCTTGTGTGGGAGGGAAAAGTTTTTAGTTTAGAGCAGCCGTCACTTCCATTTGGGTTTGCATTTCACAGCCTTTTGGGCTAATTTTCCCAAACATTTCCACGTGTCGAGTCTTTATATGTTTATGTTTATAGTGTCTCTGTCACTTTAATCGTGAAGTTACGACCCAAGACTTCACGAAGGAGCAGGCGATGATATTTCTTTATGTTTCACCACCTCAGGCGGTGTGTTCTGAACCTGAGTTCATCAGAGACTCGGATGCTGGATACTCCGGCTGACGTTGTTGGTGCTGAGCTGCTGCTCTTCGTGGGCGTACTCGCCTTTTCATGTCGATCAGATATCACTCTTCTGCTCAGTTTGCTCTTCGGTTCAGTGAGAGAAAATGAAAAGATGAAATCTGTTTAGATTGAATATTTAGGGTGTATATTTATGTGTGCGGAGTTGGTTTCCATAGTAACTGTGATATATTAAAGTAAATGGGGAAACAGTCGGTAGATTTTCCGATGCTATTGAGGTCGAGCCAGATTAAATCTGCTGTATTTGTTTAACTTTTGACAAATCAATTGAAGGGCTCTCAGTGACCGCTATATAAATGGATGGATGGCTTGGAAGTGCAAAGACTTTGGGCCAAAAGCGAGGGATAAATAAATGGACAGAAGATGGCGGGAGAGCAGATTGATGGATGGACGAATGAGTACATTAACAGTTGGAGAGTTGGCTGGCGAGCTGCGTGACGATGCAGGTGCTGATGGATGCTTTGTGTTTGTGTCGGGGATGGAACTGCATCCGTGCACGTCCACTAATGCATGTTGCTTTTTCAACAAAAAGACTTTGATTAGCTGCCATTCCACCAGCTTAACTGATTAGAAGGAAACTTTGGGAGACCTTGAATGCTGATATGTTCTTACAAAATATCAAACAACGAGGCTAACCTTCATATAAAGATTTCACCATGTTTTCAGTCATATGTTAAGCAGGGAAGTAATCACTCCCAATCAGACGGCTGCTGTACACTGCAGTGGACTGTATGTGGGGCGTAGAGCTTTGCAGAGTTTGGAAAAGAAAAATCAGGGCTATTTGATGGAAATGCATCTGAGGCATGGAGAGAAAATGCTGCCAACACACAGCCAGCAGAAGAAATCAGCGTTTCAAGTCCTGGCTGCATCAACAAATTAAGTTGTGTCTTATGAATAGAAGATGTCTGGGTGAGGTTAGGACATGCTGATCCGTCACTGTACGGGTTTCTGTGGTTCTGCTTGTTCTGAGTGCAGATGTGACAGCGGTTGACCCACATTTTCAGTCGGTGCTCGTTTGTTAGCAATCATTGTTAGCATTTAGATGCATTTTTTAATTCAAATGAAATGCTTTTCATGTTAATGCATTGTCAGCGTCTGCAGTCCTCTGTTTTAACTGTCACATATTTGAATGCTGCTCACTTTGTGTGTGAGGATTGCATCAAGTGCAGCGTTTCCTACTCTGTATTTGTATTTGTATTTGTATTTGCATCAGGACACAATAAAATACACGGCACTGAATAACATTAGATTAGTTTCGAAGAAAAAAAACAACATTGTAAACCACAAAAAGGCAAAAAAACATAAAATTGGTATAAAAGGTCACAAACTAATAACTTGTTTTAATAACAAGTTTTTGATTGGTTTGAAAAGGGGAAAAAAAGGGACTTTGGGTCCACAGTCCAGGTGCTGTTGTGAGTTTTAAATCACCTGAGATCTAAAGTTAAAGAGTGGTCTAATGTCACCGATGTGCAGTCAGAGTTAGTGTTAGCACTCCTCTAGCGCTAGTTTCTCCAGTTTGAGGACGATCAAGGGCTTTTATTTCCTAAAAGTAAGAAGTGCATTACACTAATCCATCATAATCATCTTAGTTTTGAATTCTTCCTCAAACACATAAAATAAACTGCTTTAAATCAGTTGTTTAAAATAACAATCTGAAGGCGTTTGGTCTTAAAATGAGCTCAGCTTAATGAAGGAGTGCATGGAGGGTCTTTTAGCTAACCAATTGTGCTGCTAACCGGTGCATATAACAGTCCTGTATGGACTACTAATTTTGATATGAGGCATTTTGTTCCAGCCCAAACAGCTTCAGTGAAGTACCATAGCTGACATCTGGAAATGGCTGATCTGGAAGGACCAGATGTGCTGTAAAGTCGGCTAAATAAAGGCCAACATTGCATCGTTCGGGTGTTAATCGTGTTCTTCACGTCTTAAAAGTAACAATGCTCACAGCTTTCTCAGGATATTCTGATCAACCTCCAGAAGGGAGAGAATCGCAGCCTGTTTACAGATAAATCCACAGAGTGGTGAAACACGTTGTGGAAATGCGTGTTTTCTCTTTGCATGTTTCTGAGCACCTGTCAGCGAGTCAAGCAGGCACACGCTACATCCATTTAAATTCATTACAGGATCCTTTTAGACTGCAGAGAGGCAGTGGTAACGTGAGCTTTTATCAACACATTTTAACACAAAGCCTCAATGCATTTCAGGATAATTAAGCAACCGCCGCTTAGAGGTTCTGTTTACTACTGAGCTGTTTTAATGATGTGACGGACGGAAAGAACAGTGTTTAGTAATGTTGAGGCCGGTGTGTGAATGTGGGCTTGTAGCCTGTATTTAACCAGGCTGGTGAGTGACTTAATGAGATCCTTCAGTTATTATTTTCACACACTGCTCTGAATGTAAACACCTACTAACATTTGGCTTCTCAGTGCAGTGGGAAATTGTTTAATCAAAGTTTTTTATCGGCCGCCGCTCGGCACGGCGCAGATGGTGAGACAACACCTGGGCGTCCGTGCTAATTTTCTCCGAGGACGCTGTAGCAACAGAAACATACTTTTACCGACCGTAACGCCTCACATGGAGGCTCTGCAGCTGCTGATCTCATTTCACCATTTAACAGCTGGATGCTGTGTTCAGGCCCACTGTGCACGGCTGGCCTGGTTACTTCTGCTTACACTGCGATACTCTACCTGTAGAGCTTTGGCATGTTTTAGCAGCCCTCTCTGCCTACCTGGAAGCATACACAGCACGTTTTAAACTCACTCACATTCACGCTATCTGTTAAACTATCCGTCTTTCATCGCTTTCTTATAGCAAAATTAATTACTGTTCAATCAATTTTCAGTTTTGTACGACCGTCTGACTGCTTGTTTGCTTTTATTTTTATTTCAACTGCAACTAGGAAGCGAGAAAATGTTCTTAATCCCGTTTCCAAAGCTTTGTCTGGTTCAGACATTATGCTGTAACTGAGGTGCCAATCAAAAGCTAACGCTGGTGGGTTTGTTTTGCAGTCGTTTAGACGCATCACGAACTTATAAGAGATGATATGCGAAAGATGAGGCAAGATAAAGCTGTAAATCAGGGAAATAAAACGAGTTTACCAATTGTTTCACACTGGAGGGGTTCGACATCACAGATAAACACCTCCACGCCACCCGTGAGTACGCCGTGTTGTTGGATATAATGTGAGAACGCTCTCGCAGCCCGTAAATAGAGATTAAAGTGAAGGGAAGATACACAGATTTGAACTGACTGTTGCAGTTTTTGTAGTTCTTACACCAACGTTGTCTTGGTTGGTGTCTGCTCGCACTCCAGCCCAAAGACAGAAAGAGAAGAAGAGACGTGGAAATGCAAGCAGGGGGAGCTGGCCTCCAGTACATATTAGTGGTAAATCTTGATTTAAAGGGATTAAATTTGTTGTCTGTTTGTTTCTGTCTCATCTCTGTTTTCCTTTTCCATGATCAAGAAATTAGACGGAGTATGTGGAGTGGGAATAAAGAGCTCTGAGCTACTTTCTTTCCTGTAAACCACTTCATCCGGGCTGCTGCTCTGAGTGGATTAACAACACAAAATGAATAAATGGATGAGTGTAGCTGCTAACGTGGTAAACATATAGATCACAAAATAATTCAGTAAAGACTGAAATATTTCACAGTTTTGAAGCCACACAGGCTTAAATACAATCTACTAATTGTATTTGAATACATTTTTTATTTGAATACATTCCAGGAAACAAAATTATTTGCTTATGTTGACGTGAATTTTCCTCAAAAATCCCCCAAAAACACACTGTTGATATTTTAAGTTTTTCTCTTTAGTGTGTGTGTGTGTGTGTGTGTATATTTTGGGAATATTTGAACAAATTTGATCTTTTTCCATGGATATTACTATTTTTTCTCCCAGACATTTTAATACTCCTAATATTTGAATTAACACTGGAAATGATTGACGCTGTGACACGCGTCACAGTTACCTGGACATGTCCCCTAATTTCCCTTAATTTTCATTCTTAGCTGGGCTTGTTTTACTTTGCATTTGTTTCAAATATGAAGTCTGGTGCTTCACAGGCAGCAGAAGGCAAAGAAGTTAAGGTAAAATAACATATTGAGTGATAAAGATGTACATCTCAACCGTAGTTCCATCAGTTAAGCCCGGCCTGATCGTAGTTTCTCACATCCCTCGACCTAAATCGCTAAATTTGTGATTATCCCAAACTTATAATTCCCTAAAAGATCTGAGATGCCTCCTGTTCCGAAGTGTAAACCACCTCCGACTCCTGTTTTCCAACCTCAGTACCGTTGCACGCTGATTTTAAGATTCCTTGGCATCTGGGAAGACACTTGCTGGAGCTCGTCTTTGCCACCTCAAAGAAAGCATTCGTTTCCAGCTTCAATAAACAGAAATACTTTACATTCCACTTTCGCTAGTGGGGATAATTTGCCTCGTCTAAGGCTGACGGAGGCAAAGATGGAGGCAAATTATACCAGATATGCATCACATGGACTCCGTTATTAATTAACATTCCCACACATGCTTTTTTTAACTGCAAAATGTTGGCCACAGCACCCCGGAGGACGCCTGTAAT
Source organism: Odontesthes bonariensis (assembly GCF_027942865.1). Lineage (NCBI taxonomy): Eukaryota > Metazoa > Chordata > Actinopteri > Atheriniformes > Atherinopsidae > Odontesthes > Odontesthes bonariensis. Next base: position 30,317,622 of record NC_134517.1, on the reverse strand, counting down.
GTAAGAACACACCCTAATTTAGTTCTGAACACCATAAAGATAAGTGGCGTGCTGTTTTAATGGCAGCAGAACGCCGGTGTTATCCACCAGGAAGCCGGAATTCGCTGCTGTTAATACCCGGAGGTGTTAAAGTCGTCTTCTGTTAACTGATTAACCGTTTCAAAAGTATTTAACTCGAATTATGATCTCTCACACTGGTGCTTAGCTGCTCGTCGTCACATGTACATTCCACACACGAACACGAGCACCCACTCTTGCCTCAGTAATGTCTTTTTCTCCACGATAAAAGATGAATAATTCATGCCCGTCTCTCGCTCGCCGTCTTTAAGTATCCCATCATTTCCCTACAGGCATGTTAGTCAAATACAGATAAGAATCTCCCTGGTGATGAGGCACAAAGCATCTGATCAGATATCGAATGTGACTACACAGAGATAAATAGATCACCACACACAGGGGGGTGAGAAATATTCTTGTTGAACCATATGAAGTCGGAGATGAATAAAACTTTTAATCCTTAAAAAAAGGTGATGAATCCTCAGTTAGATGTGTGAAATACTAACGTCGCATCCAGATGAACTCCAGAGGAAAAAGAAAGACTCGGTTTGTAGAAATGCTGTCACCACATCCTCTCTCTGTCCTCCTTTAGATCAGAATTTGGGATAATTTGCATGTTTTTCAAATGGAAAACACTTCAGGATGTTGAAGAAATGTTGGCGCCACACAAGCGACGGAGCAAAACCTCAAATCAATTTCAATATTGTTCATAACAGCTGAGAGTTCACTGTGTTTCTGATACATCTGAAATCTTCTTTGCTAATGTTGTAATTAGTACTTTATAGGCCATTGAAGCTGCCACCGAAATAAACCCAAGCACCATTAAAGTGCATTCAAATTGCCCTCGGGGGAAGATGTTTTCTTGGTGCGCTCGGACCCTGCCAGACGTTGGCCAAAATCCCATCTTCGCTCTGCGCCGTCCTGCAAATTAGGACAGCCATGAAAGCTTTGTAAACTTTGAGGACGACTGGGGATACTGAAATGTGAGCACATCGGGGAGAGGGTAAACAAACGCTGCCAATATAATGTGGCTGAAGAGAAGAGAAAACATTCCAGGCTTTGATAGATGCTTTCGATGCCAGGCTCCGCTCTGCCAAGGCAAAAATGAATAATTCACTTTTGTTCTCTTTTTTTTTTTTTTAAACTCCTTCCTGTCTCTGCAGATCACACCTCAGTTGGAGGACTGGGAGACAGTTTCTATGAGTACCTGCTGAAGGCTTGGCTCATGTCTGACAAGACCGACACAGAAGCTCGCAAGACCTACGATGACGCCATCGAGGTACAGTCCAACCTTTACAACAACCACCTACATGCATTTCAGCGGCTGGATACAAGCTAACAGGCAGCCACAGACCAGTCTGTAAATGTCTCCTCTTCAAAAAGCACTCGAGTGTCTGCTGCCAAGGTTCTGTCGGCAAAGTAAAGATGTTGCTTTGTTTTTTTAAAGGATTAAAGAGTGAATTTGGCTGACATCAAACTGTAATGGTGTGTTTGAGGATGTTTGATCATCAAGAGTGTCAGAATGAGGAGCGCAGTCTCCGCTTTGCTTTTTTTTTTACTTACTTACTAATACTTTGTACATATATATTTATTGTTTACATTTATTTTGTTTTTTACATTTTATTATTTTATTTTTTTTACATTTTATTATTTTATTTTATTATTATTCTATTTATTTTTTATTTTTTTTATTGCACCAAACAGACCAGGCCAAATTCCTCGTGATGTGAAAAATGATTCTGATTGTTTTGGACCTTTTATTTTAAATTTCCACTTTCTCCCCCCTTCAGGCCATCGAACGCCACCTCGTACGCAAATCCAACGGTGGTCTGACGTTCATTGGGGAATGGAAGAATGGGCACCTGGAGAGGAAGATGGGCCACCTGGCCTGCTTCGCCGGTGGCATGTTTGCATTGGGGGCTGACGGCTCGCCGGACGACAAGGCCGGACACTATTTGCAGCTCGGAGCCGAGATCGCGTACACCTGCCACGAATCCTACGACAGGACGGGTGAGGAGGACGAGAGGCCGTGCATTCATAAATACTGTATGCAGCTCTGTAGTCTTAATGTTCGGTTAATTTAAACTTTGGGTCGTAATTACCCTAAAACATAATTACCATAAGCTGGAGAGTTTACCTTGGAACACAGTCGGATCTAAAATGTCACCAAACAGACCCCCTGGTTTGATCCTCTTCGAAAGCCTGAGACGTAACATCCATTCAATGTTGATTTTAGAGTACTCGCATTAGATTGAAACTTTAAAGAAATGAACGTTTTTCTACGTGGTCGTACAGAAATTCTGTCCCAGAGAAGTTCAGACGGCTCCGAGACATCGTGTGAATGAATGTGTTGAAACACCTCGCAGCAGTCTGATGCTGATGATGCTCTGATTGCACATTTTATTACGTTTTATTACGTTTAAGGCCTGTTTGGCTCAGGAACGGCTTCCTTTTCACCTCTAAAACGAACACGTGTGTCGGTATCAAGCCCCGCAGCTGTTTCCTTTATTTCCTTCTTGTGTAATTCACAAGGTATCCAACTGTCTAAATCTGTCTAAATCCTGGATATTTATTTATTTATTTTTTATCAGATTCTCGTCGGTTGTTCAGATTCTACCAGAGAACAGATATTATGGTCTGTTGAGCCGGACGTCGAACTGTTGAATGTTTTTAACTCTCTGGAACCGTTACCGCCGTAACAAAGGAACGCCGGCGTGTGATCTCGCATCATGACTGTGTGAGTGTGAGCGTTTAGTTGGAGAGGTTGCCGTGGCAACGGATGAAGATGGAGAAATCAAGTGTGACAGAAAGGGAGCGGGGTAGAAGGAAGGAGTTTGAAAGCCCCCCCCCATGTTAGTCCGTTATTAATGAGTGGTCGTTTATTGCAACTACTGAATGTGTGTGCACGTGTGTGTGCACGTGTGACTGTGTTATAATCCTCTGTCTCTGCTTCTCAGAGGTTTCCACATGTAGACTCTTAATACTTATCTCTCTTAATTGGCAGAAAACCCTAGTTGTAAAAAGATAAAAAGGCAGTAAAATCAATGCGGGTGGATGCTTTTTATTACACACGTGCACACACACACACACGTGCACACACACAGGCACGTTCATATCAGCACTGACTTGTAATCACCAGCAGCTGAACCATTAAAACAAACAAGGAGCAAAAGATGGTGTTTATCCCTTCTGTCCTCTTTTCTACTTCTTAATCATTTCTTCCTCTTATCTCCCCTCCTTTTATCATCTTGTGTCTTCCTTTATTTACTCCTCCATCTCTTCCCTCGTCTCAATTAAATCTTTCTCTCTTTGGATTTCCTTCCTTTCCTTCTTCTCCATCTTTCCTTGTCGTCTCTGCTTCCTTATCTCTGTCCCTTCCAATTTTCCCCTTCACCTCCTCCCTTTTCTTTACTCTTTCAAGTGCTGAAGCTCGGCCCGGAGGCCTTCAAGTTCGACAGCGGCCTGGAGGCGGTGGCCGTTCGGCAGAATGAAAAGTACTACATCCTGCGGCCGGAGGTCATCGAGACCTACTGGTACATGTGGAGGTTCACCCACGATCCCAAGTACAGGCAGTGGGGCTGGGAGGCGGCACAGGTAAGGAACTGGTGTTCATTTACACACTGAAGCCAAAGTTGTTTCATTGGAGTTGAACAGTAATTAACACAGACCCATCTGGCAGGATTTGGTAATATTTGGACATCTTTTGGAGGGATACAGGCGTGCTCTTAGAACTTAATTACATTTACTGTTATTTCCTCACAGGGAACATCCTAACAGCCTAACTTCTTTCTTTTAATAGACTTTATAAAACATAAATGGACAGTATTGAGTATTAAGTGTCTATAGAAAGCTTAAATTATGTAAACAGTACACAGATATTAGTTTAATAGCCCCTTTTGAGTAAAAAAAACAGTATTTTTAGTTTTAATTTTTCTTTTTTTCTCGAAGCTTGACTAGTAGAAAAATAAAGAGGGCTGGTCTCACCCAGCAAAAAGTCCAAACAAAGACTTAAAGGGATAGTTTGTCTCTTTTGACATGAAGCTGTATGACAACCCATATTAGCAACATCATTTATGAACATCTTCTTACCCCCTGCTGCGTCCTGTGAGCACAGTTCCAGCCTCGTTTTGGTGTTGATGAAGGTAGTCCGGCTAGTTGGTTGGGGTCCCGAAAATAAAGTGACTTGCTTCTCAAAACAATATGCGTTCAAAAGAGTAATACATTTGCATCACAAAATCGTTCTCCAGGAAAAAGTCAGACCTCACAATCGCTTGGCCCTATTTTCTCTACGAAGCTGGAACTCGGCTCACAGGACGCAGCAGGGGGTAAGAAAATGGTCATAAATGATATTGCTAATATGGGATGTCATACAGCTTCATGTCAAAAGAGGCGAACTATCCCTTTAAATAAGCAGCTTACTTAGTTTTTCTTTTGGACCGTATCTACATATCTGCAAATGGTTCATCTGTTTGTGCAGATACACTTGTGGAGATTTGTGTTGAGTTATTCCTTCCTCTGCATGTGAAGTTTGATGAAAATAGAGCAGAAATGAGCGCCCTCGCCTGCTCCACCCGCCCTGACAGAGGAATACGGAATAAAGAGCTCCACCCATTAGTCAGTGTTAATTTCATCCGGTCTGCTCATCATCTTCATCCTTTTTTTCCCCTCCATCTCTGTTCTCGCCACCTTTTTCTTCTCCATTTTTAGCAGCTCTCTGAGTGGGAGTCGAGGCATATGAACGCCGCTGCCAAACAATTGCATTGGCAGGTGTGATTGTGCTGAGTTTGAGTGACACTAAAGAGAGTTGGTCCTGAAATGTTGCATTATTTAACATCCCACATACGCACATATTCATGTAAATACGACGGATCCTGTTTTTACTGCTCATCTCACATTTACTTTCAGCTGTTGTGTTTCTCTCAGCTCATTGATTCACTCAGTCATGAAGGAAACTAGATAGTTTAACCAATTTCAGATGGCTTTAGACTGGATTTTATCATCATTCTGTTTGTGAGACTTTTCTCTCCAGCAGGAATTAGATCAGCAGCCTGATCACAAACACGCTGCTATGAGACACGTCGGCGCCGCTGGAAACCGTCTAACCTCCTGCTTTTCAGGGATTAACAACTTCTATTTTCTGTCTTTTGAAAATTACTCCAACCCGCTCACACCTGACAAACACCTGCAGGCGTCTCAAAGCTCGGCTCAACAGCAGTGAATCTGTACTGAAAAACTAAGTCTTTACCGTGGCAAAAAGGCCATTTTGATTATATACTTTGGTTGTACAGGTAGTGGTTTTTGGCCCCCACATTATAACTAGGGCTGGGTAACGATTAAAATTTTTAATCTAATTAATCACATGATTTCCCTGATTAATCACGATTAATCGCATTTGTACGCAAAATCCAAAAATGAATTCAAAAGTAGTGTATAGCTTTTAGCATTTAGTTTTATTTTAAATGTGCTGCCATATGAATGAAAGTGCCATAACATTTGTTGTGCAAACACACTTTTAACATCAGCATCTTTCTGTAGTTTTTATGTAGAAGCCTCGCTCCACTGTCTGTTTCCTTGAATGACTTGCTGCTATCAGTTGTGTGTTTTGCCTTTAAGTGATATTTTAGACTGGAACTACTACGCTGAGAAGACAATTCAACTTGGCTGTAAATGCAGGAGTTTCTTTTTTTTTTAAATTTACTTTGAAATACGTGCTTTTATGTGGAAACAAGTAGAAGAGGAAGTAGCGCCGGTTAGCTAACAGTGATGTTACCTGCTAGTTTATTGTTATTTTATAACTCCATGCTTTGTGTGTTTGCTGTAACTGTGTGAATGTGATGTGCTCAACAGACTTTTACAATAATAAAACCTGCGTTAATGCGCGATAAAATATTTATCGGCGTTAAATAATTAAGTTAACGCGCCCAGCCCTAATTATAATACAAACACTCTTAACCTAACCGGCCTTTGTTTGTCCACAGCAGCCATGAACACAACTAGCTGTTACTTTAACTTGTGTTGCTGCGGCTGCTGCTGCCACTCTGCTCCTCCTCTTCCTCCTCCCCTGAACAGGTGGACTGTTTTAATCGGGCAATCTATTCAGCACAGATGCTCATTAGACGTGTGTTCAAAATATATGGCTGCAGTCATCTCAAACTGGGCGTTTCCTGGTAAAAGACTCTTCTGGTGATGATGTGACTTGAGTTTAAAAGTGACTTAAGTCCCCAGATATAATCTAGCGTACTTTGCGCTTCATACCGTGGTGTGTGTGTGTGTGTGTGTGTGTGTGTGAGTGTGCTGCACAGGCAGCTGCGGGACACTGCAGTATGGATGGAGAAGGGCAAAGTCATGTCGGGCGCAGCAGCCCATGAATAACAGGAATTATGCTCCAAACTCTTTGCGGTGGAAATCTGCTGACAGCAAAGCGGTCGCTTGAGGACAGGACGGAGGGCCAAAACGCATTCATTTTGCGTGAATGGATGAAAAAGCCCGGACTTTTTTTTGTTAATGTAGGTGCAGATTTCACTGTAACAAGTTCTCACTGCAAATCAGTGGAGCCTGAAGGAAAATAGCAGACCCCTGGCATCACCAGCTGGATGGTTTCTGTGTTTTTAATGGCTCCGAATGCAACTGTGGGACCGGTGGTTGTATGCGAGAGCGCAGATGGACAAACCACCTGTACGTGCACAGTTTTGTGTTATGGAACAAAGGGCCTCGTGTGTGTAATATGCTTTGGGTGCAGCTGTTTTTGAGAAATAAATCTAAATAGTTAAGAGGACGCTGTGTGTGAAATTACTGGGGCCGAGGTTTAGAGAGATGGAGGACCAACACGCTCTGAGTCCACAACAAAACAAGATCCACAATTCTGCAAGTTAGATTTGACGTGTGACCATTAAAGACGGATAAATCAGGATGTTTAGTTGTTGTTTTTTTGATGTCATCGGCCCTCCGTGACTCTGAAATCATCACAAAAGCTCCTCAAATGAAACCAAACGGAGAGTAAAGTGTGCGTGCTCTCGTTTTAAAGCTGCTTCATGTGGAAAGAAGGAAATGGAAATGCTGGGGAGGACTTTTTCCTCATATTTTGCCTCCTGAATGTCTCCCCAGGACCTGCTCCAATCTGTCACAAGCAAAGAAGTTAATTATAGCGTGCTTTTATATGCTTATTAAAATGTCCTCTCCTCCTCCACCTTTTCTTTTTGCTTCTCCTCATTTTTCTTTTGTTGATCCTTCATATTTTCTCTCACCTTTTCCTGCCTGTCGCATCATTTATTTTCTGTTTTCTTGGCACTTCTCATCTCCCTCCATTCTTTTCTCATTACTCTTCTCTTTCCCTCCCTCCCTCCCTCCCTCCCTCTGTCCTCGTCTCCTGAAGGCCATTGATAAGTACTGCCGGGTGAGTGGAGGTTTCTCCGGGGTGAAGGACGTCTACTCCTCCAACCCAACCTACGACGACGTGCAGCAGAGCTTTTTCCTGGCTGAGACGCTCAAGTAAGTTGTATGAAGTTTTTCCCTGAGATGTGCTTCAGAAAGCCTCGAAACGAGCACCGAAGCCGGCACTTTAACTCTCAGCTGAACTTTGATTTAGCACGGAGCAAGAAGTGTGTCTTTTCCCCTCATTAGCATTATGAGGACGACTGCCTCGACCTTTTCTTTCAGGCTTTTAACTGAGGATTTATGGCATGGTCATTAAAAACTGAAAGGCACAGTCACAAACTGTACTCGGGGATCAAGTATACGACACTAATTTTCTTTTAACTTTACTTTGTCCTGCTACAGTTTTTTATTCAGATTGATCTCATTAAATTGGACAAATTACACAAGTTGGTAATCCTTTGTCACGCTCTAAACAGACACCTTATCGTCTTGTGAAAACTTTAGATCAGAGAGTTTAGATATTGGATTAGATTAGACTGGATTGTACTTTATTTATCCCACAACGGGGAAATTCACTTGTCACAGCAGCAACAACAGACATGAACAAGAAATTTAAAAAAAGAGAAATTTAAAAAAAGAGAAAAAGCAAGTACTAAAAAGTAAAGTGACCGACTATAAATAATATTGCACATTGTGAAGTTGAAATGAATAAAATATAAATAATACGGATAAAGAAACAATCCTCTATGTGAGTGGTGGATTATCACCCTGGATGTTGGAGGCCTATTCCTCAGTGTCATGTGCTGGTAGTTGGGAGCTGTAGGCCCGGCGGGTGGGTAGGCATCAGGCTGTGTACAGCGACATAATGCCGTAATGTCTGTTTAATCACTGCCACTGAATGCAGACTGGCTCTAAATGAAATGAAAATGTGGCTCTCTGGTTCCCTCTACTGGCTGCTCTGACACCCCACCCCCCCCCCCCCCAGGATATTTGCTGTATTTGTAACCTGATACTATACACTGTGTACCGTTGTTACTGTCAGTCGAACAGCCTGCCAGGTTGAAGATGATGGTAAAACACTTGCTGCCTGCCAGCCCCTGTTTCAGCGGTCGGCGGGTGATCGGCCCTCCATTCTTAATTTGAACTCAAATCAACACCCACAAAGCATCCAAATGCCACTAAAATCTGTCTTTGGTGTGCGAGTCGTGAAAGGTCAGCCGCCACAGCGGCTGGTTACTCTCTGAGACGTTGACATTTCAGTTCCTCTGTGTTGCTGCGAAAGCCTTTTGTGTCCTCGGTATCTGCTCTCAGTGTTTATCCCCGCTGGCTGTGAGCCAGTCACATTAAAGCAATACAGCCGCTCCGCACTGTGTCAGGCAGGCTGCTGATTGGCTGAGTCGGCAGCATCCAGCTTAAGAATTACGGCTGTTTGAGGAAGTTGTAAACCCCTAAATTTTCTTTTTAATCGCGTCTTTCTGCCCTTTTCGGATCTCCTCCAGTTAAAAATGAACAAAGCAGCACGTGAGCGTTGGTGTTATTATGGTATTATAAGAAATCTCAGAGCATGTCACAAATAAAGCCCTGGCAGTAGTTGCTATGGCAACACAGGAAACATGTTGTCGTGTGAAGGCTTTTTGTTCACATGTTGTTGTTGCGGCTGAAATCAGCACAACATCTGGGACTGCAACTGCACCTCTGGGTTATGCATGTTGCTACTTTATCTCATCCAACGTATTTTATATTTGGATTAGAATATCAAATAAAATGTATTTGTATAGCACATTTCATGTACAAAACAATTCAAAGTGGGAAAATAAAATAAAATAAAAGCATTGCAGCAGGGAGTGGAAGAAGCATTAAAAATACATAAAAGAATATAAAGAAAAACAAATAAAATAATTTAAATGAATTTAAAAACAAGCAACAGTCCAGATAAATTAAAAGATTGCGTGCAGATTTCATGCATAGACACATGAGAAAATAAATGTTTTTAACCTGGATTTAAAAATGTCTCCATTTGGTGAAATATCGGGCGTTTGGAGCCTGGGACTCCACTTTGGGGATCTTTAATTAGTTGCTGAGCTTTTTTCCAAGGTGTGTGCTCGGTCTAATGTTAGCTCCTCGATGACTCGACGTTTACCAGCCGAACATTTCATTCTTTGCCCGTCAGGACATCACTTCTGTGGAGGTTTTATGGTGGAAAGAATCGGTCTCCCCTGCTACAGCTGTGTGCTGTGATCACATATCAAAGATCATTTTTCCCCCCCAGAGACCAAGCAACCAAACTCCAATAAACCCTGCATCTTAACCAGAATGTGATGACATAACAGTTTTGGCATTTTCACTTACTTGCTCAGTCTAATCGTTTTAAATTAAATGCAGTTTTAGGGAATGGATCAGTGCCTCTTTTTATGTTTTAATTTGATTTATGTGGCTGCCCAGTGAGATTAGAATTAACACTGATAGGAATGCTAATGAAACGACTACATCCCCGTAATTAATAAAGACAACAGAAGTGTGAAGAAGGGTTTTGGCTTGACCATCAGTAACAGCCTGGGTTCAGTCTGTGAGACGCGAGTAAAGCCAGTCAACAGAAGCTCCATCTACGCCGAGGAGTTTAGGATTTCTCAGTGTTTTCTGAGTTCTGTGAGGACCTCAGAAGGAAAGACACTCAGCTGTAACTGTGCTGTAAGGGGGCGATCAAAGAAAGTAGATTTGGATATTGGGTGCCATCTGTTGAGATCAAAGACGGCACTTTTTTTTTTTTAAACATTTCTTTATTAAGGTTTTGTTCTTTTATACAAACACACAACAACCCCAAACCCAAGGCACAAACTGAAATGATATAAAAAGTCTCCCTTGAAAGCATGAGCTCTGTAAGTGTCCACCTAATATAAAGGAATAAAGTCTCTTAAAGACAGAAAGTCCTTGTTGTGTGGTCCAAAAACAACCCAAATGTATGTTCCAAGACACATTACGTATTATGTCAAGCTGATTAATGTCTCAGCCTCAATACAATACACACAAACAAAAGCAATCGGTAAAGAACTGATAAAGTTGTGGGTTCTTTGAAGGTTAAAAGGAAAATACATATATATGTAACCCACTGCCTCGACACATCCGCTGCCAGACCCTCTGCACCCTCCCTGGACTCTGCGTTGTGATTTTATATATTTGTCATGGAGTATTATGCGGAGGGAAGGAGGCACCGGAGACAGGATTCTTTGGAATGTGAGTCCGAGACGTTTCCTTTTATTACCTGCGGGCCGCGGTAACACCTTTTGGGGCAAAGGTAGAGGAAAACTCCTTAAATAATAAATCTCCTCGTCAAACAATAATTAACATAAAAAACAAAACATATATCACAGAGTAAAAATAATCATTGCTGCCCGACCAGACAAAATACAGCATCTCTGGATAAATAAACCGCTAATGCAAAACATACATTTCCGCCCGGCTCACACAGAACACACTAGCATGCTAGCCACACGCTCACAGCCACATCTTACCGAGATTTCAAACAGTAACAAAAATATACAACGTTAATAACAACAGCGACAATTAGTCTAAAATATGACTGACAAACACTCATGAACAAATCAACAAAAAAAGGACCTTTACAACATAATATTTTACTATAATGCAGGACGCCTGACCATGCTTACCTTTTGGGGCAAAGGTAGAGGAAAACTGAGAAAACATGGCGTCCCACACAGGGCAAACCTCAAAAAACTACCTGTGAACAAGGTCACAGTGCCACAGTGGCGTAAACAGGTAACTGCCTTACATCCGCCCCTTCTTTAATTGATGGCGTCCCAGCCATCAGACCAAAACAAACATGTAAGTATAAATAACACCAAGACCATCCACTGAACATATGTGGAGCTCAAACATAGAACAGAGGGAATAAATGTGTGGTGAATAAATGATTGGATTGTGTCATCACTGTGCGTGTATGTTACTTCTGCTCAGGTGAACTACATCTGTGTTACACATGGCCTGCTGATCGTCTTGCTTTAATCCGCTGCCACAACTTCCATCCTCTTCTTATTTTCTCCCGGTCACTCTCTGACTTTATGACTTGTGATAGCACAGTTTCTTTGGAGGATGTCTATTCCTTGGTGGGTTTCTCCTCAGGAAACTGGGACCCTGAGGTGTGTTGTCACCAATTACAGCTCCATTTGTCTCCCCTCCGTCACTCATTTGTCCTGTGTCCATGTTCCCTGCGCTTGTGTGTTCATCCTGTCTGTTTATTGTTTCAGGTGCCGCCCTCTCCACATTTTCCTCTGCCTCCTCCATCATCCGGTCCTCAGCTGGATCTGACTCAGTGCCTGCATCTCTCACACCCAAATCGAGCTCAGTCTCCACTCTCACTGCTCCTCCGACCTGTTCGACTGGAAGAAACATACATTGTGTCAGGAGGTTGCGGTGAATCACTCTCTCTGTTCCTCCATCCTCTGGTCGCACCACGTACACAGGGATGTCAGGTTGCTTTTTCACCACAATGTACGGACGAGACTCCCACCTGTCTCCCAATTTCTGACGCCCCTCCACATGACACACTTTGACCAAGACTCTATCCCCTGAACTGAAGACTTGACTCTTTGCTTTTTTGTCGTAGTACTTCTTCTGCTGCTCCTTAGCATGTCGTGACATCTGGTTGGCCTGAGCGTAAGCCTGTGACAGACAGTCGTGGAGAGTCTGGACATAATCACTGTACCCGCATGGCTCATTCTCGGTGGCGAGCCCAAAGATTAGGTCCACTGGGAGTCTGGGATGTCTACCGAACATCAGGTAATGTGGTGTAAACCCGGTTGAATCATGCCGTGTGCAGTTGTATGCGTGGGTCATAGCATCCAAATGTTCATGCCAGCGGGGCTTCAAGTGCGGCTCCAACGTACCCAGCATGTTCAACAGGGTCCTATTGAACCTTTCAGTAGTCCCATTACCCTGAGGGTGGTATGGTTTGGTGTGGGTCTTGGTGATGCCAGTACACTTGCACAGTTCTCTCACAACAGCACTTTCAAAATTGCGCCCTTGGTCTGCATGCAATTTTGCTGGGAAACCAAACCTGCAGAAGAAGTTTCTCCACAGCACCTTAGCCACTGTGCAGGCTTTTTGGTCTTTGGTGGGGTAGGCTTGTGCGTAGCGGGAGAAGTGGTCTGTCACAATTAGCACATTTTCAATACCACCTTTGGATTTCTCCAGAGTCAAAAAGTCTACACAAACGAGCTCCATCGGTGTGCTGCTGTGGATGCTGACCAGGGGAGCTCTGAGGCCTGCAGTAGGAGTCTTTCTGAGACAGCACCTCTCACACTGCTCACACCATGCCTTGATTTCCTGGAACATTCTTGGCCAGTAAAATCTTTCCCTTATCATCTGCAATGTCCTCTCAAATCCTAAGTGCCCCGAGTCATCATGAAGAGCAGTCTTGACTGATGTGCGGAGACCCTCTGGCAGTAGAAGCTGCTCCACTGTCCCCCTCTGACAATCTTGGATGCAGCGGTACATGATTCCATCCTTAACCGTTAACCTCCTCCACTCCTTTAAGAGAAGGCACACTTGACCACCACCTTCGACCCTCTCGCTGCGACGTGGTTTTTGGTTCAGGCTCCTGAAGTGTAAGACTGGGCCAATGACCGGGTCTCCCTTCTGTGCTGTGCGAATCTCCTGCCTAGTCATGGCAGGGAGTGACTCCGTCCCAACGTCCGCATAGGGCTCACTAGATTCTGGGAGTTGGCTGGGTTCAGGCTCTGTGGAGGCAGCAGCACCCTCATCTGCAGGGCTTTCTGATTCTGGCGTGGTTTGTGTCTCCCACTGCTCGCTGGTCACCCGCTGAGGGCAAGTTTGCAGGACCTGGGTCACTTCCTGGTTGGACAACCGAGAGAGCGCATCAGCATTTGAGTTACTCTGACCCCGTCTGTATTGGATGTCGAAGTCGAATGCAGCCAGCTGCGACACCCACCGCTGGCCCGTAGCATCCAGCTTTGATGTGGTCATCACAAACTTGAGTGGATTGTTGTCTGTTTGAACAGAGAACTTGCATCCGTAGAGATGGTCATAGAACTTATCTGTCACCGCCCACTTTAGGGCGAGGAACTCCAGTTTGTGTGCAGGATACCTCGTCTCCGCTGGACTCAAACCTCTGCTGGCGTAGGCTATGACCCTCTCTGCTCCATCCTGCACCTGTGCCAAAACAGCACCAAGTCCCCCCCCCAGAGGCGTCTGTCTGAAGGAGAAACGGCAGGCTGTAATCTGGGTAGCCCAGTACTGGAGCAGTCATCAGCTTTCCTTTTAAGGACTGAAACGCCTCCTCACACTCATCAGTCCACAAGAAGGGTGGGTCAGGGTTCACGCTTTTCTTTCCACCTCTTTTTTCCTGGGGTCACCAGAGGTGAGACGGTACAATGGAGCAGCTAAGGTGGAGTAGCCCTGCACATACCGCCTGTAGTATCCAGCAAACCCCAAAAACTGCAACACTTCTCTCCGGTTGGTAGGCCTCACCCACTCCTTGACCCTGCTGATTTTCTCTGGGTCCGTCCTGATGCCCTCCGCAGACACCAGGTGGCCCAGATACTGCACTTCTTTTCTCACCAGCCAGCACTTGGAGGGCTTTAACTTCAAGCCATGTTCCCGAAGCCGATCAAACACCAGCTGCAACCTCTCAAGGTGCTCATCAAAGGTTTTGGAGAAAATAATGAGGTCATCAAGATAAATCAGGAGGTGTGTGAAGTTGAGATCACCAAAGCAGCAGGTCATGAGTCTCTGAAAGGTGGATGGAGCATTCTGTAGCCCAAACGGCATTCTGTTGGCCTCAAACAGCCCTATGGGGGTACTGAACGCTGTCTTGTGCCTGTCCTGCTCCGCTACTTCCACCTGCCAATAACCAGACGTGAGGTCGCGAGTGGAAAAGTACTTTGCTTGACCCAGAGCCTCTAGGGCCTCCTCTATCCGTGGCAGAGGGAATGCGTCGCTTGTGCTGCAGGAGTTGAGCTTCCTATAGTCAATGCACAGCCTTAGCGACCCATCTTTTTTAGTTACAATCACTACAGGTGATGCATATGGGCTCTTGCTTGGCCAGATGACTCCTGCATCCACCATCTCACTCAACAATCATCTGACGTCCTGCCACTGGGAAGGGGGAATCTTGCGATATGGAAGTCGAAAGGGCTTGGAGTCAACCAGGGGGATCTCGTGCTGCACAGTCTTTGTGTGGCCGTGGTCTGTGGGATGCTGTGAGAACACACCTGCATTCCTTTCCACCAGCTCTTTAAGGAGGGAGCGCTGACGTTCATCCTCCACCGCTGCTTCACTAAGATCCACCGCACAGCCCGCCACCACCTGATCAAAGCTCAGACATGCCTCACTGTCCCCTTCCTTTTCACCATCGTGCCGCTTTTTATCAGGAAACTCCACAACATTGTCCACCAGGGAAGCATTGGCCAGGTATGTATGCGGTTTGATTGTAATAGCACGCTGGGACAGGTTCATTACTCTGACAGGGACACAGGCTCTTTTCACATCCACAAGCACTTTGGCAACCAAGAGGTTTTGAGGGAGCTGTAGAGAAGTGTGACCTTCAATCAGGGCTGTGTAAGTCTTTCTTTGAGGGCCTGCTTTAATCTTGCACCTTAAGTCCATCTCTTTTCCTCCAGTGATGCAGATCTTAAGACCAGTGTACACAACAGGGCCCACTGTCATCCGTTTCACTCTGTTTGGTGTCTCCAACCTCCAGCAGAGACGTGTACCACTGGATGACTTTCTTTGACTTGGTGGAGAAACTGCTGGCCATGAGTTGCTTGGAGATGGCTTTTGACAGCACGAGTGACATTGGTACCTACAAGCAGAGGGACTGTGGAGCGATATTCAGAATCTGGAACGACAAAAGCTGGTACAGTCTTGTACTCTTTTCCCAGTACCTTCAGTTCAATGCACAGGACACCGTGGTAGGGCACGTTCTGGCCTCCAGCGCCTTCTATGGGTACTTTAGAGGACTGTAGCTTTTGCTTGCGAAGGATGGGGTGGTTACGCCAACATCTGTAAGTAATACTTGTTACTTGGGAGCCAGAGTCGATGAGGGCCCTGCACTTTATTCCATTGACTTCCACTTCCCCCTCGTTCCTGGGACCCACTAAGGGGGGGGCCTTTACTCCATCACTGGTCTCTTTTTTCTGTAGTAGGGGACCTTGCGGCTCGCCCATGGTTTCCCCAGCTACCATGGGCTTTAGGCATTTAAAGGCCAAGGCGTGTTCCCCTCTCCAGGACTCACTGGTTGAGGTTGCTGAGCCCTTGCTGGGTTGGGGTTGGGAAACACTTCTGTGCAGACACGGGCTATGTGTCCCTGCTTCCCACACCGGTAGCATGTGACACTTGCACTGGGGATGGGATTCATTGGGGGTGGTTGGGGTCTTGGGTGGGGAGTAGGGAGGGGGGCAGTTATTCTTGCTTCAAGGTGAGACAACTTAGCCATGTGCTCCTGTTGGTTTACGGCTAACTTTTGGACCATCTCTGTCAGTTCTGATAACTCTGAGGCATATCTTGTTTTCTCTGTCTTCACATTTGCACTACACTCAGATGCAACATGCACTTGTGCATATGTTTTCTTTGATTTGTGTTGTGCCTGGAACTTTTTAGTCTCTCCTGCTAGATTTCTCAGTTCAACTTGCAGCTCTCGGAAGCTTAAGAGTCTGGGTTTCATTGGTACAATCCTTGTATACACCTCCTTATCAGTAAGTCCTCTCAGAAACTGCCGGGTGAGTTTACTGTCACGATCAGGGAAGGGCCTGCCTCCTCTTTGATTTTCCTCCACAGCCCGCAATGTAGACTCCAGCACAATAGCATAAGAGCAGGCAGCCTCCCCTGGCCACTGGCTGCACTCATAGAAGTCGGCTAGTGGATCCAAAGAGCCCTGTGTGTCACCATACTCTGCTCTTAATTCATCAAATGCCTTCTCTGGGGTCTGTTCATGGGGAGGAAGATTCAGAACCAGTTTTCTGGCATCACCACTCAAGTGACGCACTACCGTAGAAAAGCGGAGGTGGGTGGGCAACTCTATTGCCTCAAGAAGATACTGCATATCACGTGTCCAATCATCCACAAGTATCTTGCTATCTGCGTTACCTGTGAATACTTGCACATTCTTAACCTGATGAGTCTGCATGAATACCCAAGCGTCTCATCTGTGAGACGCTTGGGTTAGCTGTGGTGTTCTGTGGGGGTGGGTCAGGCGGGGAATATTGCATGAGTGGGTTTGAGGGTTGGGGCATGGGCTTGGTATGTGAGGATGCACCAGGATACATGATGGCATGAGGGTTGACTGCTGGTGTCTGTAGCTGCATTGAAGTGGGGGCCTGAAGAGGAGTTGCGTTGCTGAAAGCTGCATTTACCATAGTCAGAGGCCTAGGCATTGTTGTGTTCGGGTCTTGAGGGTAGTGAACAGGGGCTGGTTCTGTACGGAGCTGTGGGGCAGGATCAGAGTGTGAGTAGCCAGTGTAACTTTGAGAGCTAGTTTTAATGGGCTGGGTGCGGTAATGAAGGGCGGCTGGGTGTGTCATGGAAGGCTGTGGCCCAATTTGCATTGCTGGTTGGATGGAATGTGGGGCGCTGTGAAAAGGCAGGTGGACTTGGGACCCATACAGACCAGCTTGAGGTGGGGTAACAGAGCTCGTAATAGCCTGTAATGTTGGCTGTGACACAGGAGCATCCAAAGGAGGCATGACACTTGGCAAGTTGTGATCTGACCTGTTTGTCTGACGTATCTGTCCTGTGGCTGGTGTGCCATGAAACCTGGGCCAGGGGACCTGCATTGTAGCTCCAAAGCCTGTAATGGTGGGTGCTTTGGCAGGATTAGTCCAATAAGGTGACAGCACTGGGGGCAATGGAGTTAGCTGTGTGTCTACGTCAGGCCCTGCGGGACGCCCGTGGGTGGGGGGGTCTTGGATGTGGTGCTGTGGGCTCACCGTGCCAGGGTCAGCCATTGCCCCATCACTCCAAGGGTGGATTTGGGTTCCATCTGTGCCACAGTAGGGGCTGGTTGCAGGACCATGGGAGGATTGAATGTTTGAGGCTGCAGCAGACGGTGCCTCCAGCCTTAATGGGGAATCTATGTAGCCACACCACATTGTTGTTTTTTTTCCTCTTCTCAATACACACTAGCCGGGGCTGAATAGGGATATTGTGAGGTTACTTCAGTATGTTGATGTTGTACGTGAGACTGTGTGGGTGTGAAAGTATTATATCTAGTACAATAAATTGTCATGAAATATGTGCAACACATCTCACATCACATCGTATCCATAACTTACACCACACGTAAATTAACTACTATTTGCCTGTATATAGCTTTCTTAAATCTCAAGCAATAGCAATACCAGTTTTAATATTGTTAATAAATGAAGTTTTCATCAAATAATCACACACCAGATTTGTCTTACTATCTATCCCTATTTCTCTATATAAAAAAAAATTTAAGAACCTGCATGCACTTTAATGTCCCACTCGATATTTGGAAGGATACTCTGTTGAAGGTGGATGTTATTTCACTGCAGTCTCCTGAAGCAGGAATGCAGCAGGAAAGCAACTGTCCCTTAAAAGTCTTTTTTTTTTTTTCTTGTTTTTTTTTTTTTTTTTAAACACAGTTTAACAGTTTGTTGATCGAGCTAAGAACGGGGCGCACAGTCCACTCACTGATGGTCATGCAGACCGGACACCCAGCGTCGTTTGGGATACAGCTCACTGCCACAGCGCACTGCCACTCTCACTCGCGCTCAGTCTTCGGTTTCGGAGCGTCACAATTCCAGTGGCCACGGCACCAAAGATGTAACCCACTGCCTCGACATGTCCGCTGCCAGACCCTCTGCACCCTCCCTGGACTCTGCGTTGTGATTTTATATATTTGTCATGGAGTATTATGCGGAGGGAAGGAGGCACCGGAGACAGGATTCTTTGGAATGTGAGTCCGAGACGTTTCCTTTTATTACCTGCGGGCCGCGGTAACACCTTTTGGGGCAAAGGTAGAGGAAAACTCCTTAAATAATAAATCTCCTCGTCAAACAATAATTAACATAAAAAACAAAACATATATCACAGAGTAAAAATAATCATTGCTGCCCGACCAGACAAAATACAGCATCTCTGGATAAATAAACCGCTAATGCAAAACATACATTTCCGCCCGGCTCACACAGAACACACTAGCATGCTAGCCACACGCTCACAGCCACATCTTACCGAGATTTCAAACAGTAACAAAAATATACAACGTTAATAACAACAGCGACAATTAGTCTAAAATATGACTGACAAACACTCATGAACAAATCAACAAAAAAAGGACCGTTACAACATAATATTTTACTATAATGCAGGACGCCTGACCATGCTTACCTTTTGGGGCAAAGGTAGAGGAAAACTGAGAAAACATGGCGTCCCACACAGGGCAAACCTCAAAAAACTACCTGTGAACAAGGTCACAGTGCCACAGTGGCGTAAACAGGTAACTGCCTTACATCTACATAAAAATTAAATAAATTTAAATAAAAACAAACCAATAATAATAATAAATTAGAATAAAATAAAGTAAAAAAATTGGGGGGGGGGCTCATTTCAAATTCCAACAGTATCCCAGCCTTCTACTTTAATATTATTATTTTCAAGAAAGTCGCAAAATATGTACCAAATATGTACAAAAGACGGCACTTTTGTGTAAGACTACGGACTGAAGCTCTGTTCCACACAGCTGGAATAATGCCCGTTTAGGTTCAAAATAAGAGCAAAATAAAGGGAAACTTGGATGAAGAACGTGTGGGTTGAGATGATCTGCCCCAGTCTTTGCATGTTTCAGACCTTTGTAAACAGCAGCTCTGGGTAAACCCAGAAAAAACAAATTGCCGTCGGTTTTTGGGACTCCTTAAAGCTGACATACATTTGCAGCTCTGTGTTGTATTCTGTCATTCACGTCTTTCTTCTTCCTCACCCTCCCTACCCAAACCCATCCTGCCCTCCCTTTATCAACCCCACCACCTCCTCCACCACCCCTCTCTCAGGTATCTGTACCTGCTGTTCTCCAGTGACGACCTGATGCCGCTGGAAAGCTGGGTTTTCAACACGGAGGCTCACCCGCTTCCCGTCCTCCACCTGGGCAACATCACCCTGCCCGGCAGCGAGCCTGCTCAGCGGTAGACACACAGGCCCTCCTCCTTCTTCTCCACCACAGCACCAGGGGGCGCCACCTTTCTGCCCACCTGCCTGCCCACCCAAAAAACCCCACCCACCAACACCGGACAAACTATCATTCAGACTCTCATACGGAAATGGATTGCAGACAGGAGCTGGGGAGATGGAGACACGGTCTCCAACGCAGAGCGCTGCAGAGAGGAGAGGAATGACTCCGTCTCTCTTTCTCTTCTTCTATGTCGTACTCTTTGAAGTCTCTGTCGATCTGTCTTCACTGCTTAAGTCAGAGGGACGGTGGGTGTGCTGCTCGGCCTCCGTTTGGCTTCAACTGACTCTTCCTCTGAAGGAAGGAGCTCCAAACCAGAGGCTCGGTTTAGTTTTTTTTTGTTATTTGTTAGTCTTTATTTGACCAAACTTTCCTCTCGTGCAGACTTCGAGCCGAGGCACCGAGAGTGCATAAAGAAGGCTAACGCAGTCAGTTTGGCACTGAGCTGATCGAAGGGGGGGGTTCTTTCTATTAAACTCACCAGGTAGACAGACTTGAGGACTTTACAGGGTCTGTTGATGAGATGTGTCTTTCTTTTTTCTTTTTTGTTTCTTTTGGACAAATTGTTACTGGAGACACAGGGTGAATCCGAGCCCTCCGCTTCTCCCTGACCCACCCCAGTCCACTTCCTGTTTATTATACATGTGACGAACGCTGACCTGGAACTGTATACGGATCATCACCGTCAGGGCAGGCGGATACAGCGCCTCCCTTAATCCTCCATTTTCAGAAAAGTGGACCATTGTAAGTGGGACGATAATTACAGCAGGCCTCCTCATGCTCACCCCTCCTCAGACTGACACCTTTTCAGTTGCCCCCCCAGTCAGACCACTCAAAACCATCCTGCTGCTACTCGAGTGGATGCTGCTTTTCCATCTTTTTCCAGATTTGATCATCTGATTCGTCACGTAGTCCCCCCCCCCCCAGCTTTTCTCAGATCTCTCGTTTTCCCCTTCTCATAAATCACATTATATTCAGGCCTTACATTGTGAGACGAGGCTAGTTTCAGCCATGCTTCTGTATTAGTATGTGTTTGTGTGTTGGTTGAGAAACAACCTCTGCTGTAAATCCTTTGTTTGAGCACTTTGAATGGAAAGATTAGAAGAAGAGAACAGTAGAGGTGCAACGCTGAAAGAGGTGAATAAATGAAGACATTACGCCTCCCTGCTGAGCTGGCACGTCACATCTTCTCTGTCCAACCATCAAACGTCCCCCTTTGTTACAATAACTCATCATACTGTTACAATTTTCCAGGTTTTCTGGAATCCTTCTTTGAATATCTGATTTTACCTTCACAATTTTCAACCTTCTTGCTTTCACTTTGACCTCAGCCGACATAACAAATATGTAAAAACCACAAGGCTTTCAGTCTCGTGAGATCTTAAATGGTGTTTAATTGTGTAAAGCCTTCGTTTAGAAATGTACAAGTTTTGTTTAATCTCTCAAAGGAAAAGAACAACATGCCAGCAGTTATTGTTTTCAGCTCCAAACTCGCCTCCTCGTGTTTCGTGCACTGTTCTGAGCAGCTGCTTTAGTGACGCATTTGACCTTTTTCACATATTTTCAAACAACTCGATGCTGCCGTGAACTAAAATCATGAAAAAGCACTTTTCCTCAGTGAGGTTCTATGCCCTGGGACACGTTGGCATCGAGCAGCAGGTGGTCCGACTTACTGACTCCGTTTCACCTCGTGTCATCACTCCTGACGCAGCGTGAGGGTTTTACTGTGTGGGTTCTTGGATAGAAAAGTCCTCTAAAATCTTTGCTGAAAAGTCTGAAGCCAACACGCGAACGTGTCTTAAGGGGTCACACATTTGATGCGACCCGTACACGAACCCGTGATTCTTGGATCCGTTTAAAGTCTCAAAACAGGGAAACGGGAAAACAAAGGCACATCAAATGGAACAAAAAAGGAACAAAAACTGAGGCTAGTTCCACTAAAATGATGTGAAAGTATAATATACAAAAACTAAACCACAAAAAAACAAACCAAAGGCAAAGCGACTTCAGATGGGAGGATTTGAAGGCCAGAACCCTATAAATAAAACCATCCAGTGAACAGAAACAGAAGTTTCCTGCTATGAGACAACCTCAACTTTTACTCATGGTTTTTTGACTGGGGCAACAGGCCATTAGCAGAAAGAGCCAAATGCTTTATTATTGTTATTTATTACTGGCCAGTCTGATACACCATCTGCTTCAGTTGGGCTTTATACACCATTGCTAAACTTTTTCTTTTCAGGGGAAAAATCATCTCGAGCTGATGTTTATTTGAGGTTTTTATTTCCACTGAACAAGCTTCTAGCTCCATAAAGCTACATGTTATTATCAGAATGTTACATGTTCATGTTACCATCACAAAATGTGCTCTGAAAGGTTAAAAAAGACTAAAAAGTTCATCACGAATCTTGGCTACAGCGATGAAGCGAGCCGTTTTCCCCGTTTCCTAACCGCCACATGGCAGGATTCTCAGTTTGGAGTCACGCCTTCAGCTTCTGCCCGTCACCCGGTTCACGCCGCGGCTTTCCTCGCACAGACGGGTTCGGTCGGTCGTGTTGCAGCATTTGAAGTCAGAACCTCGACCGTTTACTTTGCATCTAAATGAATAGTTTTACAAGCTGCTTTGTGTGCCACTTTTTTGCTGCTTTTAATTAATGTGCTAAACGTGATGCAGTCAGCTCAACGCTTAGCTGGTGTTTTTCACTTTGTGTGCAACAGAATTAAGAATTAACATCCGACAGATTAATCCATAAATCCTCTTACTTACATGTACCAAAAGACTTAGAAATGTCTTCATCGAGCAGTAGATGCAGTTGTTATCTGTTAATAAAGCCAAACTGTGATAAAAGTCTCCCTCTGCTGTCACAGCACACATAAGGACCTACAGTATTTTAGCAGATCACCGTCACTCCAGGTGATGACAGTGTTGCTCTTTACCTCAAAACCCACAAAAAGCTCCACGTGAGATTATTTGATCATATGAGAAGAGTTCATGTTCAAGCCTTTGTGAAAAAGTGTTGACAGCATATGTTACAGGGTAATAACACTTCATATCCCTCTTTATTTGCTCCTGTTTAATGAACTCGGCCCGGTTTTTTTTAACCTCGACTTAGTCATTTGTTTAATTTAATCTTCATTAAATCGTCAAAAAAAACAGCGTTTTGAGGTTTAAAGATGTTTTGCCGTAGTTTTCTGGCCAGTACAAGCAGCCGCTCAGAATACTGATGCAACACCAAGCTGAGCTCCATTTTAAGAGGCGGCTTTCAAAGCACTTACAACATGGATTTCCTCTACTTCTCTCTTCTTCATCACCCGCCTCTCATCTGAATCCATTGTTGCAGTACAGATTTGGCTCTCATGCTCTCTTCCCCCCCCCCCCCCCCGGTACCTGACATCACCACCACCTATATATAAGGAGGAAAGCTGGGTGCCCGCGAGGTCGCTGGGAGTGATGTTCATTTTGAAAACTGAGTGTTCTGTATTTGTATTTTTACTGGACTAAAAAGTAAAAATAAATTATCTGTAAATATGATTAAAACTGAGACACAAATTCAATAAAGATGTTATGAAAAGTGAGCAGAAACCAGGAGCATCTTCTTTCTTTAAACTTTTAATGCTTTCAGGACCTGCATCAGATTTGCTTGGAAGCAGACTGAAGTGGAAGCTCGAGGGGTAAACATCTCCTTCTAATTTGGTTGGTTCGCCACTTTGGTCCAGACTGATGTTTCTAAACAGTGGTTTGCATGAATCATCACGGATTCTGGTCGACTGTCACCTCCCTCAGAGAGATTTTCTTTATGTGGCACACACAGAAACCCACGAGTGAATATCTGCAAAATGTATCCCAGTCTCATTCGTTTCAGCTGTGCTTAATGGTAGATGGAAGTAAGATGGAAGTTGGCAAAGATGCCTGCTTTACATCAGCGTGTAACCACGATCATCGTGTAGATGTTACAGTGTGAGCGTTAGCATGTAGCTGAAAGCACAGCCTCACAGCTGACTGCATGGCTGAGGAATTACAACATCCATTGCCTCATTGGCCATCAGCGGCATCTTATTTCAGTCTAACGAGGAAAAATTTGCCGAGCCTCTTCAGGTCGTTTGCAAATGAGACGGATTGGATGGATTTCCGCGACTCTTCGGAGACCAAAGCCAAAAAGACGTCCAGTCTGAGGTGGCCTGTTTTATGGATTTTAAACACAGCTAATCTGTATGAGATGGATGTCTGTAGATGGGTTTAAATTGCAGTGTGAGCTTTGTCGGGATGTGTTTGAAAGGACAAGGCTGTCTGCAGACTGATGCTGACTAACTTCACCTTCCCAGCTCAAATACTGTGCATTCACTGGCAGGATTTTAGTTATTTATACAACCCCTGGGCTGAAATCTCACCACATGTGGAGGATTACAGTCTGGTCTTGTTAAACTCACTGGAAATCTCCTGTTTTGACTCATTTTTAAATATGTGGCAGTCTTTTATGTTGCCTTTAAGATAAACTGGTAAACAATGAACTTTTCTTTTAGAACCATCATGAGATCAAAGTCTGAGTTTGTCCAAAACCTCCAAAACTAATGATCAGCCTCAGCGTTACGAGTCGTGAGAGCTAGGGACAAACATCTGTCCGCTGTTGGTGTTTAGCTCAAAGCGCCGCTGTACAGTCGCATAAAGAAGCTGATGAATTAATTGTGAACGATGTGCTGGAACTTCAGAGGGGAAGAATGAATGGAAGGCTTCAGTGAGAAAACAAAAGAAAGATGTTGGTTCCTCTTTTCCTTCTGGAGTTGTGCAATACACGTGTAATACAGCTGCAAAGCAAAAAGCGTGAAAATATTTTCAAAAGAAAAACAGAAAACAGAACAAGTATTTCATTTATATTTTAATCCTTCAGATGACATTTTTCTTTGATTTGGGACTTTATCAATAAGACATGAGACTGAAAATGAACTTTTCAACTCCAAAACTGCTGCTTTTAGCTAATTCTTCTGTGTTTGTTTTTTTGGTTTCAACGTGTCCTGCGGGATGTTTTCTGTTTCGTGAAGTTGTTTCCTACTGCTGTTTGTGTTTTCTGTGTAATCTTTGTTCAAAATGTTGTCGTGTTTGGTATCTATGGGAGGTAACGATTAGCCCCAGAGCCTTTTGAAGGCATGGCGCTCCAAATGAACCGGGACGCCGGCTTTGAACAGAAAACTGCAGTTGACATCCAGACTTGTTCAACTTTTCCTCTTGTTTAGATCATTGTAATAGAACTTTCAACCCAGTGTGGTGGCAGAACTTTAAATTAGTTGAATAAAATGCTATTTTTGGATGTAAACTGATATCTTTCAGTGTTCAAGACTGAAGGTTAAAGCTCAGCGTTATTCACTCTTATATGAGGGGCCTTTTTGCTCCGAACAAAGGCAAAAACTCGGCTTGACGTGTTGTCGGTGGTGATTTTCTCAGAGCTTTGGCCCCTGCCGGAGTGTTCATGAAGAACATGTGACGCATGTTTCTGCGAATGGTTTGTGGGGAATTTGAATTCGAATCAAAGTGACGTCTGTTTTTGCTTCTACCCAGAAACCCACGAACATGTGATATCACACCTCAGATGTCATTTCCCCTCCATCTCTCTCCGTCTCCAGCTGCGGTTTCTGTTCTTAACTTTTAACTCTTGGAGAGTAAATGAACAAAAGTAGAAACTTGAGTCACAACCAGAGTTAAAAAAAAAAAAAAAAAAAAAAAAAAAAAAAAGAAAAAACTGAATGAGGGGAAAAAGCTGAGGATGAAAATCCAAAGGAGATCTTGGACCAGCGACTCCTGCTTCCTCTGCTGCAGATGAACACTTTGCCTGCATGTTGTCATTTTTACACAGAGATGATCAGATGGAGCGGGTGAAGACGTGCACAAGCAAACATCGCGTCTGTAGATATTGGCTCTCTAAGCAGCCACCCTTGTGCACTGCACCATTAATTAAGTGGTGCGTTTATGCAGCTGATCAGAAACCGATGAGAAAAAAGCACATTTGTGTCTGTTTTTTCTTTTGTTTGCTTCACCCGAAGCGTCTGGAGTTTTGTTTTTGACGTGGAACCGCACCATCCAAAGCTGCTGTATTCTCAGTGTTCGCAGCCCAGGATTGTGCAGCGATGAATATTCATGCGAGAGGATTGTGAGTCGCACTTTTGTCGGTGGATAATGTTTCATTTTCTCACATCACATTCCCTAGATGTTGATGATCGGTTTGGCTTCTTGTTTTCCTGACTGGGCTTTTGTGATTATATTTGTATATATTCCAGGCAACTGGAATCTGTTTATTATTTGTGCTTTGTGCTTGTATTGTTGGACTCATTTTTAGCCTTTTTGAGTGTTTTCATTGGGATGAAAATACATTTGACGTGCTTATATATTTTTTTGTTTAGCTCAGTGGATACACGACACATTTAGGTCTAACAGTGAGCAGATGTTTTGTTTAAGTAGTGAGAGAGCTCCTCATTGTGGTTGAACATCAGCTTCTTTCCTTGTGGTACCCCAGAATGGTGTGACATCAGCGCTGGATGTTTTCCCAGCTCAGCGCTGGGCGGGCAGATGTTGAACAGGCCTGAGAGGAACCGGTTACTTGGTATTTATAAGCAGCTCTTCATGATTTTTAATGTCCATTTGCACATGCATGACTCTTAACTTATTTAGACATAAGAACTCTGGAGACTGAAAACTCCCATTTTCAGGCAAAACCAGGAAGAGCAGCCGTCCTCAGCACCATAACATCAGGCCCGGGAAACCTGCTGAGAAAAATAACAACAAAATGTGTCATGTTCATGAAGACGTGAAAGCTCTTTGGAGACTGAGCAGCCTGTGAATTTCTATGTATGTTGCATAACCCTCTCATGTTTCACCGCCGGGGCTCACATGTCCGCATGTACATTATGCAAGTGTGCTGGCATGAGTGACCCTCATGGTTTAAAAGCTCATTCTCTGCTTTAAAAGCTACCCGGTAATACAGGGATACCATTAGATGACGAGTTTGTTCAGGTTTCTCTCTGAGACGGAAAGATTTAAAAGCATTGGAAGTGTGACCCAGCTGACCCAAAAGCAGTCTGCAGAGTTTCATATGTCCCGTGCATCTGATTCAAATACATATGTCCCGTGCATCTGATTCAAATACATATGTCCCGTGCATCCGACTCAAATACATATGTTCCGTGCATCTGACTCAAATACATATGTCCCGTGCATCTGATTCAAATACATATGTCCCGTGCATCCGACTCAAATACATATGTTCCGTGCATCTGACTCAAATATATATGTCCCGTGCATCCGACTCAAATACATATGTCCCGTGCATCTGACTCAAATATATATGTCCCGTGCATCCGACTCAAATACATATGTCCCGTGCATCTGACTCAAATACATATGTCCCGTGCATCCGACTCAATTACATATGTCCCGTGCATCCGACTCAAATACATATGTCCCGTGCATCTGATTCAAATACATATGTCCCGTGCATCCGACTCAAATACATATGTTCCGTGCATCTGACTCAAATATATATGTCCCGTGCATCCGACTCAAATACATATGTCCCGTGCATCTGACTCAAATATATATGTCCCGTGCATCCGACTCAAATACATATGTCCCGTGCATCTGACTCAAATACATATGTCCCGTGCATCTGACTCAAATATATATGTCCCGTGCATCCGACTCAAATATATATGTCCCGTGCATCCGACTCAAATGCATATGTCCCGTGCATCTGACTCAAATATATATGTCCCGTGCATCTGACTCAAATACATATGTCCCGTGCATCCGACTCAAATATATATGTCCCGTGCATCTGACTCAAATACATATGTCCCGTGCATCTGACTCAAATACATATGTCCCGTGCATCTGACTCAAATACATATGTCCCGTGCATCTGACTCAAATACATATGTCCCGTGCATCTGACTCACCCGTGCATCTGACTCAAATACATATGTCCCGTGCATCCGACTCAAATACATATGTCCCGTGCATCTGACTCAAATACATATATCCCGTGCATCCGACTCAAATACATATGTCCCGTGCATCTGACTCAAATACATATGTCCCGTGCATCTGACTCAACTATATATGTCCCATGCATCTGACTCAAATATATATGTCCCGTGCATCTGACTCAAATACATATGTCCCGTGCATCTGACTCAACTATATATGTCCCGTGCATCCGACTCAAATACATATGTCCCGTGCATCTGACTCAAATATATATGTCCCGTGCATCTGACTCAACTATATATGTCCCGTGCATCCGACTCAAATATATATGTCCCGTGCATCCGACTCAAATATATATGTCCCGTGCATCTGACTCAACTATATATGTCCCGTGCATCTGACTCAAATATATATGTCCCGTGCATCTGACTCAAATACATATGTCCCGTGCATCTGACTCAACTATATATGTCCCGTGCATCCGACTCAAATACATATGTCCCGTGCATCTGACTCAAATATATATGTCCCGTGCATCTGACTCAACTATATATGTCCCGTGCATCTGACTCAAATATATATGTCCCGTGCATCCGACTCAAATATATATGTCCCGTGCATCCGACTCAAATACATATGTCCCGTGCATCTGACTCAAATACATATGTCCCGTGCATCTGACTCAAATACATATGTCCCGTGCATCTGACTCAAATATATATGTCCCGTGCATCTGACTCAAATACATATGTCCCGTGCATCTGACTCAAATACATATGTCCCGTGCATCCGACTCAAATATATATGTCCCGTGCATCTGACTCAAATACATGTCCCGTGCATCCGACTCAAATACATATGTCCCGTGCATCCGACTCAAATACATATGTCCCGTGCATCCGACTCAAATACATATGTCCCGTGCATCCGACTCAAATACATATGTCCCGTGCATCCGACTCAAATACATATGTCCCGTGCATCCGACTCAAATATATATGTTCCGTGCATCCGACTCAAATATATATGTTCCGTGCATCCGACTCAAATACATATGTCCCGTGCATCTGACTCAAATACATATGTCCCGTGCATCCGACTCAAATACATATGTCCCGTGCATCTGACTCAAATACATATGTCCCGTGCATCCGACTCAAATATATATGTCCCGTGCATCTGACTCAAATACATATGTCCCGTGCATCCGACTCAATTACATATGTCCCGTGCATCCGACTCAAATACATATGTCCCGTGCATCTGACTCAAATACATATGTCCCGTGCATCTGACTCAAATACATATGTCCCGTGCATCTGACTCAAATATATATGTCCCGTGCATCTGACTCAAATACATATGTCCCGTGCATCTGACTCAAATACATATGTCCCGTGCATCCGACTCAAATACATATGTCCCGTGCATCTGACTCAAATACATATGTCCCGTGCATCTGACTCAAATACATATGTCCCGTGCATCCGACTCAAATATATATGTCCCGTGCATCTGACTCAAATACATATGTCCCGTGCATCCGACTCAATTACATATGTCCCGTGCATCCGACTCAAATACATATGTCCCGTGCATCTGACTCAAATACATATGTCCCGTGCATCTGACTCAAATACATATGTCCCGTGCATCTGACTCAAATACATATGTCCCGTGCATCTGACTCAAATACATATGTCCCGTGCATCCGACTCAAATACATATGTCCCGTGCATCTGACTCAAATAGATATGTCCCGTGCATCTGACTCAAATATATATGTCCCGTGCATCTGACTCAAATACATATGTCCCGTGCATCTGACTCAAATACATATGTCCCGTGCATCTGACTCAAATATATATGTCCCGTGCATCTGACTCAAATACATATGTCCCGTGCATCTGACTCAAATACATATGTCCCGTGCATCCGACTCAAATACATATGTCCCGTGCATCCGACTCAAATACATATGTCCCGTGCATCTGACTCAAATACATATGTCCCGTGCATCCGACTCAAATACATATGTCCCGTGCATCCGACTCAAATACATATGTCCCGTGCATCCGACTCAAATACATATGTCCCGTGCATCCGACTCAAATATATATGTCCCGTGCATCTGACTCAAATACATATGTCCCGTGCATCTGACTCAAATACATATGTCCCGTGCATCTGACTCAAATATATATGTCCCGTGCATCTGACTCAAATACATATGTCCCGTGCATCCGACTCAAATATATATGTCCCGTGCATCTGACTCAACTATATATGTCCCGTGCATCCGACTCAAATATATATGTCCCGTGCATCCGACTCAAATATATATGTCCCGTGCATCCGACTCAAATATATGTCCCGTGCATCTGACTCAAATACATATGTCCCGTGCATCTGACTCAAATACATATGTCCCGTGCATCTGACTCAAATACATATGTCCCGTGCATCTGACTCAAATACATATGTCCCGTGCATCCGACTCAAATATATATGTCCCGTGCATCCGACTCAAATATATATGTCCCGTGCATCTGACTCAAATATATATGTCCCGTGCATCTGACTCAAATACATATGTCCCGTGCATCTGACTCAAATATATATGTCCCGTGCATCCGACTCAAATATATATGTCCCGTGCATCTGACTCAAATACATATGTCCCGTGCATCTGACTCAAATATATATGTCCCGTGCATCTGACTCAAATATATATGTCCGGTGCATCTGACTCAAATATAGAACAGAAAAAGTGCCGACGCTCTCCTTCTAAACAAGCTTGTTGGTGTCAGTCAGGCTTGAAGAGGGCCTCAGAACAACAGGAGCCGGTGGAGAAGTGTCCGTTCTCGTGGAAAACCAACTGATAAGTCGTGCCGTGATAACTGTTGGCATGTACGAAACCTGTGAAAACAAACCGCCTACCGAACAGGGGTGTGGACAACACGCTGTGGTTGAAATGTGTCGTTAGCTCGTCAGCGACTTGTTCGTTGGTTCGTTAGAACAAGAACTGCTTTTCCTTGGTTCTCAAATTTTCTACGGTTATTTTCTTCCAATCCAAATTGCCTTTGGCATATCTCAATAAAGTCAAGAATCATGTTACCACAGACAGATGTTGTGTGTAGCAACTCACCGTGATGATAAGTAGAAAAAAAGGAGGAAACAGAACAGTGTGGGTTGAGTCATTCATTACTGATACAAACTGGACTAGAGCAGAACATTTCTGAACTCTAAAACTCTGTTAAAGGTGTGCAGAGTCACAGCAGAGACGATGTTCACTGTCAGAGCTCGTATAAAAACTAACGGTGTGTGTGTGTCGGTGGCTCAGAGTGCAGCTCAGCGTCAGACATTTAGACGTCTCTCCTGTTTTTTACGGGTGTTTATCTGAGATGCTGTGAAAGTGAAGGTGCATCCTGTTGCAAAAAAACTGCTCTGAACTGGAAAGCTGGGATCCCAGGACGTACACGGGTCCCTGATAAGTGATACTCCGACAGATGGAGCACTTCCAGGTAGATTTTTTTTATCGGTGTGGCAGGGTGAGGACGTCTGTGTAGTTTGTAGCCTGTGTGCTCGTGTCCAGGCTTTAATAATGTCTGTATTTTAGTATCTTTCATGGATATTAAAACAAAGTAATTCAGATTAACACTCCAATGAAAATCTGTTGCTGTGTTTTTAATATATTCAAAGAGGTCAGGAGATACTTATGTGGGCCTAGAATGATCATGGGAGCTATCAACTGTACATGCTTCTTCACAAGATCTGAATTTTACTCCGAAATCCACTTTTTTTCTCAGAATAAGTGAAAAAGATTAATAATGTAAGAAGACAAATTTCCAACACTGCGTTCATTCAAAATGAGCTGAGCTCAGGCATATGTCTGTAAATATTCATGTATAATTTCTGTATTTTCCACAGTTTATGTTCTTAAATCATGAAGCGCAGCTATATATAATTAAATAACACGTTCTTAATTCTGTCACCAATTCAACATTAAGATAACTACACGTACACTTTAGTTATATTTGTATCGTTTCTTTGTTTTATTGTGTGGTTCACATCTAATTGCTCTGTTTGAACGGTTTATTGGTGTTTTTCTTGGTAAAGTTATTTATAATGTTGTAGCTGTGGGAGGGATGCAAGGTGTTAGTATAACACTATAAAGCAAAAGACAGGAGAAAATTACACATTCATTTTCCAAATCAAGGTAATTAATAACCAGCAAACAGATGATTTTATCACTTGATGATTCACCGGCTTTTCACAACCTTATAAAAATGAAAGAATGCCAATTAGATGTGGGATTTAGCTCACATTGCTTTCTGAGGTTAAGTGTTGGCTGCTGATGAGAATTTCCCGTTAAAAGTAAACGATTTGAGCTTGAAAGAGGCTGGACAACACTTGTCTGAGCAGGGAGGTGTGGCGTACTTTACCTCCAAATCCAAAATGCTCTCACATTTCCAAGAGGCCCCAAAAAAAGTGCCAATTATGTGTTTTATTGTTAGCGTCTTCAGACGTCCAGATATTTGCTACAAGCACAGAAAACGGTGAATTTCCCCCCATAATATATTCCCATTAAGACTGCGAGCTAAAAACCAACAGCATTAAAAATGTATTCAAACCAGCACAAAAATGCATCATTTTACCAGATAAACATCATACTTCAAACAACCTGTGTAACAAAAATAATTAGTTGTTTCATGATGATGGTTTAAACTTTAACCTTTAAATGTTTGTCCTTTAAAGATGAGGGAAATTTCACAATCTTTCCATCCACGGTGCCACAAATGTACACGTTAGAAACACTTAAGCGAACCGAGCCTTCCAGTTTTACTCTGAAATATATTCACAAAGCTTTTCAAGATGGTTTTCACCATTTTCAGATTCAGATTTTATTGGTCTCAGGCGTAGTTATACAGCACAACGCGCAGTGAAACGTACCCTGAAACGCACTTTAGACTCCAGAGCAGAAGATGAACAAGCTAAGAAGCAAGATAAATGCTTTGTATGGGGATTAAATATAATATATAAAATGTAGCTGTATGCATATACAGATTTCTACAACCTGACATGTTGCTCTTCTGAAGAAATTTGCAGCATGCACAACCCGTTTATCATCTCTGTGCTTGTGAAATCCATCGGAGCCTTTTGAGAATTATTCCAGCATAACAGACTTGTTAAAACTTGTAAACGAAAACAGTCGAAACCACCCAGGTAGGCGAAGGATCTACAAAAAAGCTGGACCAGTTCTGTAGGTTTTATCAGTGCTTTGTCTCTATCCCACATCAGAGGTAGCAGGCGGCCCAGCATCTTACCCACAGACTCTTCGACATTTGCACTGAGGAGTAAATTGGAAAACTTGGCGCAGAATTAGATAAATGTAAAAGAAAATGTTTTATTTAACAGGATTTTAAAAAAATGGGGCATAATATATTTCAGAGGAAACCTCCCCAACACAGTTTATGCTACGCAGTTGCATCTAATCCCACTAAAGTGACTCCTGTTCTGCGTTTCAGCTTGGTGTCTCTTCTGCTTGGACAGTTTTAGACGGTGCCCCACGGCTGCATTGGTTTTCTATGAGCGCAGCTTCCCAACAAAGCTGCATTACATCGACTCAAAGACTTTGTTTTGCATCTACAACACATGTACTGTTGCGTCCTTGTGAGACATTTAGCGCTGACATCACCGCCACAACAATCAGCCATCCGAAAAATGTCACACAAAACCACCACATTTCCAACCATCACAGGAAATCTCTGTTAATACCCCCATCTGTTAGATATCAGCAAGCCACAATAAGTTGCTTTCTCTCCATTTGTTTCCCAAATAAGAGCTCAGACATGGAGAAGTAGCTAAAACAGGACTTTAATAACTGAAAACACACAATTAGCATCACCATTCCTCACAAAGCTATTTTTCAAACATTTTATCTGCTGGACTGGTGTGTGAAATGACTCCGTCTGGTTTCCCCTCGCAGCACCAGCCGCCTCAGTATGGGCAGACGGAGAGTAAATATAATCCTGGACGGTCTGAACTGTAGACGTGAGAAAAGAGATTTGGTGAGTGGTGTGGTGAGTCAGAGGAGCCTCCCATAGTTCTGGATCAAATTGAGATGTTTTGGTTTTTATTTGGCTGTGCGTTGCATCACTTTGGTGCCAGCTCAGCTCAGCTCAGTAGAGACGGTCTCCTGTTGCATCTCATTTCCATCTGAGTCGTCGTCCTTTTCCTCTGATGCCACGAGATTTACTGCATCCCACCCTGTCGCTCAGGAGGTTCATCATTTAAAGTCAGCAAAGCTCGCCGACTCTTCGACAAAGATCGTGAAAACATGGCCCAAATCATAGAAATGTCCCCTAAAAACACACATTTTGTTCATAAAGTGAACAGTGTGAGGAACCGGCTGAGCCAGCTGTTTCAACTGCTTGGATGCTGATGTTTAGCGAGTAAAGATTCTGGGAACCGATGTGTCTGCTTCTGTAATGCATCCTGACATTCTCCCACACCCTTTTTCTTCTTCTTTTTTCACCCCAGAAACAGTGGCAGCGCCACACTGAGACCGATAAAGTTAGACGTTTTGGGCCGTCTATCCACAAATTTCATCCTGGGAAAGTCTTTTCCATCTTTCTGCCTCTGCCAGTGAATATTTCTCGCTGTTTCCGCTGTTTTTTTAGTAGGAAAGTTAATGTTAGCAGACAAAGATTACAGCTACTACTACTCTGAAAAGGTTTCTTCACTCCGTGAGACCGAGCCAGACACCAAATCTGCTCACGATGTCTCTTACATTAACTAATTCCACGTGACACTTTCTTTTGTTCTGAGTCTCTGTCCTGAAATGCTTTTTTTTTTCCTTTTCTGCTCACAATAAATACTTTTGAAGTGACTCTGTGGGGCAGAATAAATTACTACTGAGGAAGAAGTGGAAACTTTAGTTTTATCTGCGAGACGAGAGCATCATAAAAGTAGACCAGAGAAACACATTTGTGGAGAAGACATGATGTTTGATTATTTCCAAGAACTTTTCCAGATACATTGGCGTGCTTTATTAGTCGTAAATTAAAACAGTTTGGAAATTAAACTTTTAAGTGTGTCAGAGAAAGGAGCGCAGAGGCGGAGAGAGCCTGGGTTATAACAAAGACTCAGAGCTGGAGCTTGTTCAACAAAGCAGGCTGAACATAAGGTGCTGTTGGACCGCACAAACTTTCCACAAACTCTTGAGTTTGTCCTCTTTTTTTCTCCAACTACATAAACATTAGATGATTGTATCTGTAGGGTCATTTTTTTAGCTCCTGGCTTGGAGTAGGTGCTCTGCCACCATGAGGGGAACCTTCTGGGCCTAAGTGTACGGTAACGGTTCAGAGAACGTAAGCACACAGTGTGATATATAAATGCAGCTCTGGATCCCTCCATTACCTTGTAAACATGAGTTTACTCAAAGGTTTCTCTTTGCATCCAACAGTCTCTTGTGCAGGTGCTTTGGCAGACATCGCTGGAGCCTAAAGAGAAGCTGAGGAGAAAAAAAAGCACTCTGTTATTGCTGAGCGTCACCATTTAGGATCTTAATCCAAACATCTGCACATCTTCAGATGTGCCACTGAAAAAAACTACTCATAAGATTTACTTAAAAAACCCTTTGTAAGTATTTGCAAATGATTTAAGTAAGATTGAATGCTGCAATATCAAGTAAATTTTACTTACCATAAAACATAACAGTGCTTTCATGCTTTCATGAACGTCTTTGAAGTTGAAACGTTTGGTGGAACGAGGCTGAAATTTGGTCCTTTTTCAGTTTTCTAACCTTTATTCTGCACATACATAGTCAAACATATGAAGAAAAAAAAAGAGGTATATACAGGATCTGGAAACCTGTCATGGTGCGGTAACGGAGTTGGACCCAAATGCAGACTACGTAGAGGAGGTGAGTAGATTATGATGATTTAATGAAAAACAAACGATAATACAAAAGATCCAGGAACACAGGGAGCTCAGGAAAAAAAACCAAAAGGTCTAATTTCTAGTCAAAATATCTCATTACACTTAATATAAGACAAAACTGCCTAACAAGTACTATTTCAGCCAGATATAGGGACTTG
Organism: Odontesthes bonariensis; assembly: GCF_027942865.1. Classification (NCBI taxonomy): domain Eukaryota; kingdom Metazoa; phylum Chordata; class Actinopteri; order Atheriniformes; family Atherinopsidae; genus Odontesthes; species Odontesthes bonariensis. Next base: position 30,281,897 of record NC_134517.1, on the reverse strand, counting down.
TTTGAAGACGATACATCTGGAATATCTTGTTAAATGAAAAAGTCTTGAAAACAAATTGTTTTGAGTCACATATCATATGAAGCAAGCTTTTTTTTACATTTGAAGAGGTTTTTAAGCTAATTTCAAGATCACTTTTATCTCAAAAGTCCCAAATATCACATCTTATTTCAAGAAATCTTGCCAAGCTGGTTTTCACTAGTTCCATTGGCAGATTTTTTTGCTTATTTCAAACAAAAACGTCTTGTATTTGTTGTTTTTCTTACTTATTTTTGGAGGGGCATTTTTTCCAGTATAAGGTGAAACAAAAACTGATCTAATAAAGAAAGAACTAAGAGCAATGAGCAAAAACACAACCAATAATTAAATACCAAAAAAACACCACAAAAAACACCCAGATCCTGACAAAACCTGGGCGTCTGATTTTGTGATGGCCTGAGCTGAAGTGAATTTCTCCTCCTCTTGAATTTAACATTGATACAACGCGGTGATAAACAGGTGTGTTGCTACGTTATCTTTACGCTTTTAAGCTACAAATACAGTTGAAGCGATTCGCTGATATATTGGCTTTGTGTTTGTCTCTTTATCTTTTTGCTGTATTGATGTAACACGATATGGAAAGTGAGATAACAACAACAACCGGGTGATGTCAGAGGGCCAACTGTTTTCGTCAGTGGACGTAGTGGAAGCCTAAATGGCTCTCCAGTGTGTGTCGGTCTGTTTGCTTGCACGGGTACAATATGTGCATTAAGGTACATGCAAATCAATCGTGTTTGTGTGTGTCGGTGTGCTTAATGTGTTAATGGCTCCCGGTGCTTAGCCACCCGTGGCCTGGACACACTGAGTCACTTCTCAGATGGCAGGAGAAGCAGACAGCAAAGCTGCAGCTGCGTAGCAGGATGAGGATAAACACATAGACACAACACGGTAACTGCACGGGCCTGCTGCTGCTGCTCATCCATACACAGCAGCATCATGATAACACTTCTGAGAAAGGTCGCTCACACCGCATATATGTTCCAGACTGGGGAGCTCCATTCATGTTTATTTCCATGTTCAGTGGGCAGACGGCTTGGCATAAATAGAAATAATAGTTAAAAACGTGACACGGACACAGGAGATGCTGTGTTCAGTCAAAGAAATCTATTCACACACACCTGAAAACACCTGCTGTGTGTGTTGGCTGAACAAGTAGAATCAAGTTGAGCCAGTAAATTTCCATGTTCAGCCTCAGTCTTAACAAAAAAAGGCAACTTTTCGTTTTTTGTATTCAGTTACCGTTAAAAAAGAGCCTAAATATCAAATCAAATTTATTTGTATAGCACATTTCATGTACAAACAATTCAAAGTGCTTCACATAAAATAAAAGCATTGCAGCAGGGAGTGGAAGAAGCATTAAAAATACACAAAAGAATATAAAGAGAAACAAATAAAATAATTTAAATGAATTTAAAAACAAGCAACAGTCTAGATAAGTTCAAAGATATTTCATGCATAGACACATGAGAACAGAAATGTTTTTAACCTGGATTTAAAAATGTCTCCATTTGGTGAAAGTTTAATCTCCACTGGCAGTTTGTTCCACTTGTTTGCAGCATAACAGCTAAATGCTGCTTCTCCATGTTTAGTCTGGCAAAAATATGACATCTTTGTTGGCTTGCCCACTTACCATATTAACCTATGTGAAAGCAGACGTAGGATAAGGTGGTGGTGAGAAGCCTGAATGGAAAAGGAGTGATAACTCATCTGTGATGCACATGGAGAGCGAATTGTTATGAAACGGATAACTTTCTCACTCATGCAGTTAACGTCATCGCTGGGTTTCAGCCCGTTTCAGCCCGTTTCAGCTCACAGGTGGATGCTCTATGGAAGGGCTGATTCTTTTTTTTCATTTTTCCAGGAAAATCATCTGATAATAACTCTGTGTTGCCATTTATCCAGCAAACATATCTGGTCTCCCCCAGTTTCAGAGGAGTGTTTATTCAGAAACACAGAACGGGCTGTAAGTCGTTTCTGTGTAGGTGCTTTCCCATCAACACTAAAACACCACCTGACTCAGTCACCAGTCATCTCTGTGTGTCACTTGTTCCACTGATCAATCCTCTTCCATTACACTACTTCTCATTATTCAGCTACTAATTTCCCCCCATGTTTCAAAGACTCATTTCATCCCTGAACCTCCAGGGGCATGTAGTGAGTCAGGTCAGAAGGGTGGACTTTTGGTATTTTAAACGACCTCTCTGACCAGGACAATGATTCCATCTTTGATAATTATTCCTTCATTTATGATTCATATTACCTCAACCAAAAAAAAACCCTGATGAAGCTTGTAAGCTGCCCCAACTCCCACTTTAATCGCAGCTTTTAGCGCAGCTGTGAAGCTGTGAGCACATAGAATGTTTTCAGCTTTAGTCTGAGCAGCTGAAAGTTTGTGCAGTTCAGTTTGGTCAAGATTAGGAAGGATTCATGTATACCTTCATAAGAGCTTAACTTCAGCTTTAGATGAACCACAAAAAGCAGCAGCTTTCCTCAACATGCCGTCTGTCATGTTGGAAAAGCTCAAAAGTCTTGGGTGTAAGACCATAATCTGCAAATTGCAACCGACTAAAAATTCCTCATCTCACAATCCCAAAGGCCCAAAGTCTAGAGTCCATGTTTGGTTTGTCCCTTCAGGGCTCCTGTTGTAACATGGCTGTGTGTTCGCCAGGACTTTGCCTGGCCTGCCCTTTGTCACCAATGCTGTTCATAACCTTAATGGACATGATGTCTAGGTGCCTCCAATGGTTTGCAATTTAGGATTGCAATCATTTTTGGATGATATGGTGCTGTTGCCCTTATCGAGCCGAGACCTGTGGCAGTTTGCAGTCAAGTGTGAAGCAGCAAGGATCAGAGTAAAAAATCTCAGAGACTTGTTCACGAGTAGCTACAATGGAGCAGGATGTTGTCTGGTACTTTGGGGCATTCACCAATCTGTTGTGGTTAAGAAAGAGCTGAGTCGAAAGCTGAGTCTGTCAATATACCTGTGGAACTATGTTCCAACGAATGATAAATGCAAGCAGTGGAAATTAGCTTCCCTCAAAGGATGGCTGGGCTCACCCTACGGGACAGGTTCGGGGCTTCAGAGTTGAATCACTGCTGCAGTTAAGGTGGTTTGGGCATCTGGTTTGGATGCCTTCTCACCAGGAGGAGACCTCAGAGCAGCCCCAGGACTCGTTGAAGGAGTAGATCTCTCTGCTGGCTTGGGAATGCCTCGGTGTCTCCCTGGAAAAGCTGCAGAAGGTGGCTGGGGGTGAGGGAGGTCTGAGAATCTCAGATTGTTGCATTGGGACCAAAGAATCAGCGATTCCCAACCCTGGCTGGTCCTCATGGCTCACAGCCCTGCATGTTTTCCATGTGTCCTTGCTCCATTACACCCGATTAAAGTAAACATGTTCAACACAATTCAGTCCAGTTACAAATCCAATGAAATCCAATCGATTAACGTTAATTTCAGCCATTCTTATTCAATCATTTGTGCCTCCTCAACTCCCCCGTCCTCCCGTCTGAGACCCAAAATCATTCACAGCTGAACACTTTGAAGGATGAAGTTCTAGGAGGCTTACAGGAGGAGTTATAAGGATGGCTACTCCAGTTTATTGGGTCTTTTTCTGAAGTCCACATTTTTAATTCAGCTAAAAGTAATTATCACAAACAGTTTTTATGCTTATCTCACAGAAATAATTAAATCCAGTGGGAGGATACAAAAAACAATGGTTACACGGTGCTTATTTTTCACATTTAATGATGTTGGTTTAAAAACATCGGCTTTACAGCAAGGATGTCTCATTTTGTCAAATGCCTCTCACCTCCACTCTTCTTCTGTCCTCGACTCCTCTATTACATCTCTGGATGGGGGGGGTGGACCCAAGGAGAGGAATTAGGAAGTAGCATAAAGGGATGGCAGAGAGTGTAAAGGACCGTCTTTAAGTGTCTTTAGGGCCACAATTAGGTAATGAAAACGTGTAATTCTACTAAAGTGAAAACACAAGGGTGAATATTTATGAATCCCAGTAATTATAACACAGTGGAACTTAGACTGCTAGTTTTAGTCATTTTTTATGTTCATGTTCTGGCATATTTCTAGCGTTCCACTTCATCACAGAGCGGGCGTCATTAAGATAGTAATCCTGCCTTTAAGCTTTTTAACCGTTACAGTAGATTTACAGTATTAATTTCTGCTGTTTCTGCTCGAATCGTTTATTTTTACTCCGCTCCATGTCCTTTTTCTTTTTTTAATACCTAAAATGGGAATGTATGTACTTCTACTTGCACTGCTTGTTTACTTGCAGCAGCGTCTGGTTATGGTTTGTGCGAGGCGTCAGTGTTGGGGGGTGCACGCTCTCTTCTCCTTCTTTGAGCTGCTGGAGCCTAAGAAGGGACTCGTTGTGTGTCATATTTTTGTTTTGGTGGTACGTCTAACACGCACATTGTACTCAGCCCAAAATCTCCTTGAAATAAACAGCCCTTTCTTGCAAAAAAATCGTGATTTGCAGACTTTCCAGGCTCCATCCGATGCTACCGCACATAATGATATTTTAGACAGTTTTATGTCTCAGACTTAGTGGTGACGGTTTGGGGAAGGTTTGTTCTATTCTGGCATGTCAGTTCAACCTCTGCAAAAGGTCAGCAGACAGCTCTGGAAGTGTAGAACCAAATTTTGGCCTGGCCTTATCGCCCAGCATCACATTTGTTCCTCGGTAATGTTCTTGTGACAGAGTGGGAGAAAAGCCCCGCAAGACAGATTGCCAGATCTTGTGGGAAGACTGAAACCAGCAGAATGGAGGCTGTTATGGCAGCAGATTAATGTCCTCAGTGTCCAGCAGAACTCATTTTAATTTTACTAAAATGTGATGATCCAGAGTTTCTTTTACAGTCAGCTCATATCTATACAAAGTAGTTTCAAGACTCTAGATCTGCAAGAATATGTGGTTGAAATGCTTATACAGCATTAAACTGCTGCTTGGCGTGTGTTTTCTAAGTGTGTGGGGGTCTGTCTCTACATAATACGTGACACAAATGGCTCTTTGGTCAGCTCAAACCGGAATATCAAAAGGTCAAATCTCCCTTGTCAACTTTTACGCCTCACACGACCTCTGACCTCAGCAATGATGTGTTTACGGCAGAGAAGATTCATAAACCAAGAACTGAAATCACTTTAAACGCCGACACGAAGCTACTGGACCTGCTGGTATGTGATGGGTTCTTATATGCAACATATTTCACAACGATCCCTTAAAATTTGTTAGCAGAGCTCTGACATTTTACACTTTAATAGAAACATCTGAAACGTTAACATGTGGTGATGTCGGGGTCGTTTTTTTTAGTTACTTCAAACATATAGAGGACAAATCACGCTACATGAGAATTAATCAGCCAGAAGAATTTGCTGTTGGATGCTACATTAAGTCCGTTAATAGTCGGACAATATGAGCACAAAAGAAAAAATCCAGCCAACATTTACACGTTCCAGCTTTCTCGTCTGAGTGTTGCTGCCTTGCTTGGTTTTAAAGAGGTTTTACTTCAGTGTGTTACACAACTTTATGTGTATGTGAAAGTTTTTCAGGATCCCAAAGTCTAGGGCCTCCCAAAGGCAGTTATTTGTTTTTTTTTATTGTTTTATTTATTTTTTATTTATCTATTTATTTACTGACACTTTACACAGAGACATTTTTAATTGTGTGTATTACTGTGATAGGGCTCTTATATTGTTCATATTTATATTTAATTTGAATTCTCTTTTTATTCTATAAATTCTATAAATTTGATCAAATTTATTTTTAAAAAATTTATCAATTTTATAAATTTCTATAAATTCTATAAATTTTATTCTATAAATTATTCTATTCTATATTATTTCTATTGGTAGCAGGACAAGGAAAAATTTCACTGCACATTGCACTGTGTATGATTGTGTATGTGACAAATAAAACTTTCTTGAATCTTCCTCTTACAGAAGACACTGTGGCTTGAAATGCCTAATTTGTAGTCCAGCTTTTTCTTTGAATTTAGTTTGAATCGCCATGTCATAAATTTGCCACGTGGATAGTTTGGCACACCTTAAAAATGGATAGCCTCCACAATAAATGACCTCCTATAATCTCTTCCTAAGCACTTTCCCTTGACCCCCGTCGGAAAACATCTTGAGGTTAAAGAAAGGTGGTCAGAGAAGTTGGAAAAAACCAGCTGTGCTGCAGTGAGAATGTGACCAGACTTCAAAAAAATATTCCACAAAAATTGCATTAAGTACTTTCCCTACTGTGCTCTTTCCACATTATTTTAAGGAGGCTATATTCTATAAATCATCATAAGATAATAGCCTGTAAAATATTTCTTCCTTATTATGGTTGGTAATCCATGAAAGGAAGGAAAAAGCCACAGAAACAAAAGATGTCACCACCTGCTCCCACTCACCCTGTTCTCACATTTATTTACACGAATCACAGTTTGTACGGGATGAAAATAATCAACTGTCACTGGGAATTATCTTCTTGTTCTTCTTTAAAGGATGTGCCAGTGTTTCATGTTGTAAATTAGGCCATAAGGAAAGCATTCCTTTGCATTTAGAGAGTCAGACCAGCTTGATACAGCACGTCAGGAGGAGACAGACCGACAGTCCCAAATGGATTGTTTGTTCCTGTGGCCAGTACTGACCTATAAAAGAATGTGAAGCCTCTAGCGGCCAGGAGAGGAACTGCATGTGCATCTTCTCAGGTCCAAAGAGTGTACTAAGTCCTAAGCATGATGTTTTCTAACCTTAATCAGGTAACATATCAGTAAAGTGTTGTGTTTTTTACTGAATGTAAACTTGAAGGGGAAAAAATGATAATTTAGTTTAAATGAATAATACTTTATAAACCCAAAAACGTGTCAATAACAGGTATTATAAAATAAGTCATTTGCTGAGCAGCTTTTGCAACATTTTTCTCTTCATAATGACATTAAATCTTGGTGTCATGGCTGAAAGTGCAGCACATATAACTGGGCTCTTCTTTCCTTGTTAGGACTTGTTTGCTCTGATGTGGAAACACTCATATGAGTCATTTTTCTCTCCCACCTTGTGCAAGGTTGGTAGGTTTGAGAACGCCCCATAGCATTGTATTTTAAGACTGAACAAACCACCTACACTGTACTTGGTTGTGTTGATTTGAGGACAAAAGAACAAAAGAGCCACAACAGCAGGCAGCATTTTGATGCTTTTTGTCAGCAGTGAAGAGCTCCTGAAATGTATGTAAATGAAATATATTCAGAGTCTGGTCAGTTTCTCAGACAAAAACAAGCGATTTGAAGATGCCACCTCAGAGTTCGGGTAAATGTTATGAGTGTTTTAGCCCCCCCGATAATGTCATTAATAACTTGATGGACTTGCAAGCCTAATTAGCTTGATGCACAGACCCCTTTTCAGTTTCAAAGATGACAAAGGTCTGATTTAAAAGAGGAAAACTCCTGTTTTGTAAGCCTCAAACTCATTAAATCAAATCAAATCAAATTTATTTGTAGCACATTTCATGTACAAAACAATTCAAAGTGCTTCACATAAAATAAAAGCATTGCAGCAGGGAGTGGAAGAAGCATTAAGATGCATAAAAGAATATAAAGAGAAACAAATAAAATAATTAAAATTAATTTTAAAAACAAGCAACGGTCCAGATAAGTTAAAAGATATCGTGCAGATTTCATGCATAGACACATGAGAACAGAAATGTTTTTAACCTGGATTTAAAAATGTCTCCATTTGGTGAAAGTTTAATCTCCACTGGCAGTTTGTTCCACTTGTTTGCAGCATAACAGCTAAATGCTGCTTCTCCATGTTTAGTCTGGACTCTGGACTGGACCAGCTGACCTGAGTCCTTGGATCTAAGAGCTCTGCTGGCTTTATATTCTCTGAACAGATCACAGATGTATTTTGGGCCTAAACCGTTCTGGGATTTGTAAACCATCAGCAGGCTTTTAAAATCTATTCTGTGACTGACTGGAAGCCAGAGTAAAGATTTTAAAGCTGCTGTGATGTGTTCAGATCTCTTAGTCCGGGTTAAAACTCCAGCAGCAACTTGGTCAGTGATTGTAAGGTCCCGAGTCTCAAGATATTTACCAACATTAATGTGCTGCTATAGAGTAATCCCCCTGAATGTTCCCTCGGGTGGCTTTAATAAGAACTGATACTCCTGTGAAAGGCTCGATGGCCTTTCTGTAGATCTCAGTGATGTTACGTGTGTTAGTGAGAACTTGATGCAGATTTAGGGACTCCCCTCTCCGGACTACCAGTTTTCTGTCAGCGCTGCCGCTGACTCACTGACATTGATGCATAAACCATTCCCTCAGGGGCTCCCCGCACCACGCCGCCACAGCCACGCAGCTGACATGGCTCCAGCTTTGCACTGTCAGTCAGTGGTTTCAGCTCACCTCCTGGTTTCCCCATCACTGACACCACAGAGAAGGGAAAACTGCTTCTTAAGTGAGACCAGTTCCTCTGACTGTCCTCATCACTCACTCATGAGCGTGATTGTGTGGATCTGAACGGGGCTTTACTGACATGAGGCCAAACACCCCACACTTCCAACTTAGCATCTATTAGTGTCCAAAGTTCAGTTTCAACAGTAAACAACTCTTCTTGTCGACTTCATTTTATTTTCCAGAGAATCCTGTTGTTCAGATACATTGCATCATACACAAGAATACACCACGGATGTCATTTTTGAATGTGTGTGTTGGATGAATTTCAATGAAACAACTGAATAAAGTTCATCGTCTTCCATGGAAATTCAAAAGATATTTCCCCAGACAGCAGCAAGCATCTGCATGCAGTGTTTCATGAACATCAGAGAATAGTCTCATGAACATTCTTCAATATGAAGCAACCAGATTTTTCATTTCCAGAACATACCACTTGCTATTTTCTGCGCGTACTCGCAGCAGAGGCTTGACCAACTGCGAACGTTCAACTTTAACATGACTAATTTAAACAAGTTATGATCTGTACTGTTTGCACAGACAGTTAAAGGGGAAGTTTTTTTAATTTATTTTTTTATTAAACCTGGACCTTATTTCTGGCATAAAATACGTTCATCTAGAGATATCCGCGTATATCCATATAACAGGAGAGAACAGGGCATAGACGATACAGCCTCTAAATAAGACATTATCTGTCTTTATTTCATCAATACTTTAAAGGGACAGTTCGCCTCTTTTGACATGAAGCTGTATGACATCCTATATTAGCAATATCATTTATGAACATTTTCTTACCCCCCGCTGCGTCCTGTGAGCCGAGTCCCGGCCTCGTTTTGGCGTTGATGAAGGTAGTCCGGCTAGTTGGCTGGGGTCCCGAAAATAAAGTGACTTGCTTCTCAAAACAATATGCGTTCAAAAGAGTAATACATTTGCAACACAAAATCGTCCATCCAGAAAAAGTCAGACCTCACAATTGCTTCATATCAATGCGTTCAGCCGCCTGCCGATAGCCGCACCTGTTACGGTGTTTACTGCTCGGAAGCAGGGGACTGCTGGGTCTGCACAGTTTACACAGCCCGCAGTGATATGATGGTAGAGAGAAATAGCGGCAAGCGATTGTGAGGTCTGACTTTTTCTGGATGAACGATTTAAGACGAATGAATGGATGAACGCGTACTATTGCACTGTTAGCTCAGAGCTGCCGTGTTGTTATTGGGGGCTATCGGGGGGCTTATGGGGGCTTTCTACACACGCGTCTACTGGGATGACGTCATTTATCTGCGTCGCCGCAGCAGCATCTTTACGCAGAATTTGCTACTGCTGCTGCTAACATGGTTCGTTGTTGCGTATTTTCAAATTGCCATGTTGCACAAAACAAGCAGCAGCAAACTCTGTGTAAAGGTGGCCGACCGTCACAGAGCACGGAGTGAATGAGCTGTGCTGCAGCGGCGCGCAGCGATGACGTCATCCCGGCAGACGCGCGTGTAGAAAGCCCCGGATAACAATAACACAGCAGCTCTGAGCTAACAGTGCAACAGTACGCGTTCATTCATTCATTGGTCTTAAAGTTTTGGTGAAATAAAGACAGATAATGCCTTATTCAGAGGCTGTATTGTCTCTGCCCTGTTCTCTCCCGTTATATGGATATACGCCGATCTCCAGTGATCTAAATATTGTCCGAAGGACGCCGACTTTCACCAAACTGTTATCGTATTTTATGCCAGAGATAAGGTCCAGGTTTAAAAAAAAGAAACTTCCCCTTTAAGAAGAAGAATAAAAGCTTGAATATGTCATGTGTGACCATCAATTTGCCATCAATAGCTGCACTTCAACTGGACTGAAAAATCAGTGCAAGGAGGAATGGAAGAAAACCCACACAAGTATAAAGGATTCCTGTTGTAGATGTAGCTCGTTTTTGTGTTTTAGGTAAAGAATAAACTGTATTTAGTTAGTTAGTTAGCAAGGGGGTAGTTCAACAACACTGTGAGTTGCTCTTTCATTAGGAACACTTTTTAAAATTGATTCCAGTCTAATACGTGTTCTGATTTTTATTTTAAAAAAAAAGACTTTAGCCAATCATTTGATTCCATCCATACATTTTCTGTCACTTTAATTCAGTCAAGGGTTGTGAGGAGCTGGAGCGTATTCCAGCTGCCACTGGGTGAGAGTACACCCCAAAAAGGTCGTCCGTCCATCAAAGGGCCACACAGAGGCACCCCAGGGTCAATTGGAAATCGCCAGCTAACCTAACATGTATGTTGTGTGGCGGTGGGAGGAAGCCGGAGTACCTGAGGAGACGAGGAAAACGAGCAAACTCCACCCAGAACCAGGAATCCTCCTGCTGGGACGTTGCGGTGCTAACCAACACACCTCGTTCAATTTCAGTTTGGGCACAAAAAGTGTTAAATCTCCCTGAACAATCGACCAAAAACTGTACAACTGAGGCGTCTGTCAATCATAAGAAATCATATTTCTCGTCAATATTGTTCAGTAAAATGATCCGACCTCATGTTTAATATACAACTCATAGTTTAGACTGTACACGGTCCTTACTCTGGTGATAATTTCTTTGTACAGGTTGCTTACAACACTGAGCCACCCCTCCTTTCTTTGTATTTTCTTCCAAGCAGCCAGATGTTCTTGTAATCTTTTCAAGTGGTCATGAGCACTTGAGTTCTCCATGTTTTCTGAAGCTCTTTCAAACACAGACGTTGAGTCTAAACAAAGCAGACAGCTGAGCAAAGAACCAGATTTACATTTGTTATTAGCAGCCTGGGACAGAAAAAGGCTGAGGTATGCCATGACACAAGGAGTGGACTGAAAATCAGTGGCAACAGAGCCCGGATATCAATATTTTTGAAACGGTGTGGGATCATCTTCACAGAAACTTCAGGCTTTGTTGAAAAACAAAGATGCTCTTACAAAAATAATTTACTTTCAAGCTTGTTAGAATTGTACAAACTCTGTTTTGCCTCATATATACACTGCATTCCCATTCGTGTTTACTTTTTTTTTTTTTTTACTTTCTTATTTTCACGGTAACATATGAAGAGATGACGGGAGGCCCGAGACATATGCATAGTGCACGAGCGCATGTGTATGTGTATGTTTATTCGAACAGTGAAGATAATTCATTAAATCCACCGTGAATATTTAAAATCATGCTAAAAGTTTGCACTGACAACCAATATAACTGTCGAACGGGGCGATGAGACAGCTATGATGTCATGGAACGCCGGCTGCTGCGTGCAGGCGCTCCTGGTTACTTGGCAACTCAAAAACCTCGTTGTCCAATCAGACGCCTCGTTGAGCGCATTGGTACAATCAAACTGCGACTTGACGACTATGTGATCCACTGGTGATTAAACTGTGGGCTGTTGTAATCAGACAAAGTAAGTGTTTTGTTTTAATTGGGTTACGCTTTGTGGTTAAATTTGTAAGTTTGAGTCAGAAATTGCCCGCATCATTGACATGGGAACTGTGTACCGCCGCGGCGCATTTATTTCAGTGGGCAGTGCTTCGGCTTTATAAAACAGGCGTGTCTTCTGCGGAGGTTGTGGTTCAAACGCTGACTTTTAAGCTGTTAGTTTGTTTGTGTCGGGTAGTGGATTATGTGGAGGCGTGTTGGCGAATTTAACATCTTTTTTGGACTTTTGAGTGCCTCCAGAGCACCCTTTTGGTAATGTATGTACCGCATTCATTCTTCACTAATTCACTGCGTGATGTTGTGTTTTAACCTCGTCGTCAGGAAAGTTTGAGTGGTTAAATTAAAGTTCACTCAGCTTAAACGTGATTTAAAAAAAAAAAAAAAACGTGACACCGGCTGGATATTTTAACGTGAGACGAATATTTGATTTCTCCACGGTTTCAAATTATTGTGACTTGCATAACTGCTGGAAACTTACTGCCATATGGAGCGAAATTAAATCAGATGTAACGTTTTCCAGCTAGCGTAACAACTAGGTGAGTTGGTTTTTAAATGTTAGCCGTTTGCACCGTGTAACGTCAGCGGTTTGGTGGCGTAAAAACCTCTTCGGGGGTCAGCTGGAGCAAATGATTGCGGTTCATATTTTTTGACTAACGGTTCGGTTAACGAGGTTGTTATTTGAGGGGACGGGAGCGGCTTTGGTGTTTGTCTCTCAGCGGTTCTGGAATAAAAGCCAGGCTCGCGCGGGGTGCTGTTCTAGAAGCCTCACGGGCTCTGTTCTTTATGTGCGCGTGTGTAACGGAGAGCGTGCAGGTTGTCTCGTGCTCGCATTCTGCTCTGCTCGTGCTGAGTGATGCAGCGACTTTTTTTTTTTTTTTTTTGAGACGTTTGAAAGCCCCCGTGCGTGTAGATTTGATTTATATTTGGATGTTTTGACGTATTTACGCTTCTTTTCTACAGCTAAGCCTCGTCTGGTGGAGATTTGTAGGTTAATTTGCTTGTTTTTTGGTCACATCTGAGAGCCATTGCTGATTTTTGTGTTCTGTCCTCCCATCTCAGTTAATCTGAACTTTGCAAGAAGATGGAGAATAAGGAAGAATCAACCAATAGTTCTGTCAGCGTCCTTACCTGGGAGCAGGTGAGCCGGCTGAATGAAGTCCTGACTGAGGTTGTGCCCGTTCATGGACGGGGGAACTTCCCCACCTTAGAGGTGCAGCTAAGTGACATTGTGGCACGAGTGCGCTCCTGCCTGGAACGGAGCGGCATCAGGGTGAAGGACATCCGGCTCAACGGCTCCACAGCCAGCCACGTGTTGGTGCAGGATATCGGCTGGAGCTACAAGGATCTGGATGTCATCTTCAGGGTGGACCTGTCGCACGAGTCAAAGTTCAGGCTCATTAAGGATGTTGTGCTCGGCATCCTGCTTGACTTCCTGCCCGAGGGCGTGAACAAGGAGAAAATCACACCCATGACTCTGAAAGAGGCTTACGTCCAGAAGCTGGTGAAGGTGAACAACGAGCAGGACCGCTGGAGCCTCATCTCCCTCTCCAACAACAACGGCCGCAACGTGGAGCTGAAGTTTGTGGACACGATACGCCGGCAGTTTGAGTTCAGCGTGGACTCCTTTCAGATTGTGCTGGACTCCGTGCTTTCCCACTACGAGCAGGCGCAGGTGCCCATGTCGCAAGCCGTGCACCCCACTGTCGTGGGAGAGAGCGTGTACGGGGATTTCAACGCCGCGCTGAGCCACCTGCGCAACAAGCTCATCGCCACCAAGCGGCCCGAGGAGATCCGAGGCGGCGGCCTGCTGAAGTACTGCAACCTCCTGGTGCGGGACTTCCGGCCGGCCAGTCAGGAAGAATTCAAGGGACTCGAGAGATACATGTGTTCGCGCTTCTTCATTGACTTTCCCGACATCGGAGAGCAGCAGCGCAAGGTGGAAGCCTACCTCCAGAGCCACTTCATCGGCGAGGAGAAGAGCAAGTACGACTACCTCCAGATCCTGCGCAAAGTGGTCAACGAGAGCACGGTGTGCCTCATGGGCCACGAGCGGCGGCAGACCCTCCACCTGCTCTCGCTGATGGCTCTGAGGGTCCTGGCGGAGCAGAGCGCCATCCCGGACGCGTCCTGCGTGACCTGCTACTATCAGCCGGCGCCGTACGTCAGAGACCACAACTTCAGCAACTACTATGTGGCGAACCAGAACATTCCAACATGGCTGCCATGTAACTGACTGAATAAACAAGCGCACGGATGACAGGAGGGCGTGGCTGCCACTGCTGCTTTTGTGGATAAAAAAAATCTAAAAAAAAAAGGAAGATTAAATAAGCCAAAAAAAGTTTAAAAAAAATTAATAAATAATGAAAACTCACAAAAATTGAACACGGTGGCAATAAATGCTATGTTTCTCTGAAGGCACAAGATAAGTGGACAAGTTATTTTGCTTTTCTTTTATCTTTCTCATTCCTTATCTACAGAGGTGTCTGTTTATTGAATAGAAAGTGATATTTTTAAGTGTTTAGGTTTTTTTTTTTGGTTTTTTTTCCCTCCTCTCGTTTGGTTGTTTACGTCTTTATCGACCTTATTCTTAAAGGAGATGCGTTTTGTGCCTTAACCTTCAGGTTTACCCCTCCGATACTTTTGTGTATGGACTATTATTTGAAGAAAGGGAAGATAAAATGCAAAAAAGAAAAAAATGTAAAAAATGCTCAAAGTATTAGTATTGTTTGGGGGAAATTTGTGATTCTGATGGGTCACAGCCAAAAAAAAAAGTGTCTGATCACTGGTGTTGGTTTGGGGGATGGAAGGAAGGGAGGAAGGTGGTACACTAATAACTTTTGGTCACATCAGAAATAAGTGAGAAGAGTCCATTTGTTTTTATTCATAGTGACGTGTAAATATCTCTGACATTTGTGCCAGCAGTGCCTGTTATTTGTAAATGATGTAAAAGCATATCTTTTATTTTCCAACTGTGAATTTCACCCCCGATCCAGCCTACTCTGCCCCGTGTTTTTCAGCCCGGTTTGTCTCTGAGGGCAAACCTTTGGTCACACAGTGCAGGCTTCAGACTCTGTGTGTTTTTGGCAGTGACTGAGGGAGGGTGGTTCTTCTCCTCCCTTTTTTAATTTGCTTCCAAAAAGAGGTCACCGGTGACCTCCAGATGTCACGGTGCTGCGGGAGGCTGACTGACACAGGCCCGCTGAGGGAATGCGCCTGGCGTGGAGTCCTGTGGTGACGGACCGACCGGCTGCCTCTTCCCTTAAAAGGAGCAGCACATGGAGGGCCTGCCCAGTCACCCCTCACAGCCGTTGCAGGCTCGGCGGCGGCGGCCCTGAAACGGGATCCTCCGCTGACGTAGCTCGGTGACCGGCTCTCAAACTGTCTATAATTACCTTTTGGGAGCGAGGTGTGTCGCCCGCCACCTTACATGTGTACGAGCTGAGTAGCTTCCTGTCCTCTCAGGTGCCTGTTGGGACTACACAGCGTTTGAACCCCTTTTGTGGTCATGGAAGGACTGATGACGCATCTTTCCTTTCGGACTTGATTTTCTTGATTCATGTGGAAGTTATAAGGAGCCACCCCACCCCCCCCCCACCCACCCGACTAGGTTGCCCCCTGCAAACCTATGAATTTCTATTCCTAGCAAAGCCTATTATTAGCTGTTAATGTTGAGCGCTCGCAGCGGGACATTTCTCACAGATGGCCTAAGCGGCGCCTACTTCAGCTTGTCATCTCTCTCCTTTCCCGACGTCGCAGCATATCAGCTGAAGAGGAGATAAATCGCTCTAAAACTGCTTTTACACACAGCTGCTCCCGTCAGCTCTGTTTCTCAGAAGTGGAATTCCAGCTTCCTCCTCTGCGGTGGCTCGTGTTGGAACCAGATAACCAGAAGTGCGTCTTATCTGGCCGGCTCGCAGCACGCCGCTCGTTACAGTTGATCAGTGAGATCATCTTTTTGTATGCGGGTCACATCGGGGTGGGGGGGGTTCGGGGTATATCGAGTTGGCTCATGCTGCACTTTTGTGTCTTTTCTTTTCTTTTAAACAACAAAGAGCTGCTGCGTGCCGTCAGCTCTGAACCAAAGGCAGCTTTACAACCAGCAAGCCAGACGTTTAAGTGCCTGTCACATTTTTGGAGGGTTTATCTTTTTAAAATGATTTTTAATGGTGATCAGAAGGGTAAAGTTTATCCATTTAGTTTCTTTACAGCCTCTTAAAACCCTGTGAGAGTTTGTACCAATTGTGTTTTTTGATGGGTTAATCAATACATTTTGTCAAGCAGCTTTTGATTTGGCATCCCCCCCCCCCGATCCTAAACGTTTCTTTTCCTGGGAACCCATCTGTTTAGTCATTCCTGTGAGTCTTCTCTGTCCATTTAATTTACAGTCTTCTCTGTGATGCTTCTGGAAATCTGACTTTTGACTAATTTGATTTGCTCAGCAGATGTTCTGTGCTTGCACCCTCCCAATTTGATTGTCGGCCTCAAGTTAGAGCTTCGAAGCGGCCTGGTCAACGTTTTTTTTTTTTTTCTTTTTTCTTTTTTCCTTTTCGCTGAACTTGTTGTCTTCATCCAAACCAAAGCAACACCTGAAGTGCATTGACGGAGCCGGACTGCGGCAGAGTTGTTGGAGCTCACCCGGCACAGACCTCACGCTGACAGCACTTTAAAGAGGCCTAAATGCGCTAACGTGGTCGCCTGTTATCGGTTCCCTTTTTAAAATGAGTGAATTGGTTTAAATTGCCTTTGACGCAGACCACTGGCCTTCGTTTGTGCCTTTTCTCTGTATTGATGCCGACTCTCCTTGGTTTGGAGGTCATATGTAGCAGACTGATTGCAGCATCTCCTGGGTTAGCATCACGGCTGAGTTGGATCTGAAGGGCTCGTAGCTTCCTGTCGACGGCCCTCGCTGAATGACGCCAAAATGCACCAAACACAAATGTGCGATTTCAAGTTGATCATGAATGCAGCGTGGAATGTAAATCCTGTTCCTTTCTTTTTGTGCACTCCCCAGTTTCACACGATTACGGTTATTGTTACCCCCCCACACCCCTTTCTTTTTCTTCTTTGGTTCCCTGACGGCTGAAAATGCGTCAGCGGGACCTTTACCTTCCCAGAGTGCAGCAGGGTCCACGCCTAATCCTTCCTTTAGTCAGGGTTGATGTATGTATGGTGAAGGATAGATATTATTGGGAAAAATCAGGAGGATGAAGTGTTGTTTTTGACTTTTCTTTTTCTGGCCCCCGCTTGTCTTTCTGCTGTAGATTCGTAGGTGTTGGTCCGGTCTCTCCTTACCCTCTTTGTTTGGGCCTTTGTGTGTTAGCACAGTGTGTTCTTTCCTTGGACACCTGTAGATGTGTCTCTGCTCTGGGGGCGGCGCAGAGAAATCTGCCTGTAGACGCTTTAGTGGTGGCGCTTGTCTGAAGTACAAGTCTTAAACCATGGGAATGTGACGGAGGTGCTCTCCTACAGTTTCTATAAGAAGAGTTGTGAATTTCTTTTCTTTTTTTGCAGCATATCTGTTTACGTTGATGCGTGGAGGTGTGTGTGCACGTTTGCATGTGTGTATGAGGGGATGCCTGTGGGAGAAAATGTAATAAAAATAAAAGTGGGGAAAATATGAAATTTGTCGCACTTTTTTTTTTTTTTCCTTCGGGAATAGTAAATGCAAACAAGCTTATTTTGTCAGCTTTGTGATTGTGATGATGACTTTGATGGTTACAACCATTATACTATTTCGTTTTTCAGCACCTTTACCTCACTTAAGTTTTTCCTTTTGAATCGAAATGTACATGTACATCAGGAAAGTGTGTTTGAAGAAGAAATAAAGACGATTAAGTGCATCTTCTGTCTCAGTGGTTTGTGTTGATCAGATCCAACTTTGAAAAGGTTTCCAAACCCCGACTTCAGGGGATTTGTGTGAAAGTGTTTTACAGTATAAAATTTAATTCCTGGAAACTGGTTTAGTTTGAGTGAGCAAACTAAAATTGTGCTTAGTAAACATGAGAGGAAAGGGATTATTTCTGCTGTCAGATGTAACCAAAACCGTTGACGCTTTGCATCCGTCATCGTACACTCAGGGTTTTCCTTCATGACCACAGAAACCTCAGAGCGCCGGATGCAAACTACAGAAATGAAATGTTTGCTCTAAATTGGCTCGACGGAAGCTAAAACGATCCCGCCCGTGTGGTGGTGTGTTCAGAAGAAGCTCTGCAGGGTCTCTGAGAGCCGAAGAGCTTTTAAAACGTCTTTGTTTCCACCAACGGATGGAAGAGGGGGGGGTCATGTCCAGCTTCACCCAACGGACAGAAATCGCTCTCTAAGCTGTTTGAGGGGTCTTTGGAGGGCTTTTCTCCGGGGGAAGTGATGATGGGCCGTAAACATTTCGCATGGAACCCGTCTGCCGACATCTTGGAGGTGTTTGTGTGGATTCTGGGTCCGAGTGGGTCTGAGACTGACCATCTGATGTGGTGTTCAGGGCCCTGTGGGGCGGGGCCGCGCCATCTGTTGCAAAACTTTTTGTCCTCCAGATGACAATCTGATAAAGGAAAATACCTGCAAAAAGTCAAACAAATGTATTCATTGATGCCTTAAAGGAGAATTCCGGCCATTTAATGAACATATCCCATCTGTTGGAGAAGTTGGCCAGAAATGTTCATGCCCCCTGCGCAAAGTTGTCCATGAAAGCGGGCTCTATCGGCAAGCGTTTAACCTTTCCTGAGGCTCTTAACGTGTATCAAAATACTTTTTACCGAATTGGCCGTGGTGCCAGTAGCAATACAATTCAACCCAGGGGCTAACCATACCGTTAGCTAGCACAGACATGAAACATTTGGAGATTTCAAAAACAGCGCACCTACCTCTCTCAGCTTCCGTGTTCCACAGGCGTGCGCACAAATTAATCACCGAAGTCATACAATATAGTAGCCTATTCCAAAATTGTCTTTTTGTCCACCAAAAACCGAACTACACATTGCCATGTTTGTTATTGTTTCCTATCGAACAGCTGACTCGTTTCAACACCCGTTTTCGCCGTGATGTCATGACGTGTCACATGACTGCTGGAAGGAGCGCACCTTCGCCCATTATTCAGCTCCAAATGTTTCATGTCTGTGCTAGCTAACGGTATGGTTAGCCCCTGGGTTGAATTGTATTGCTACTGACACCACGGCCAATTCGGTAAAAAGTATTTTGATACACGTTAAGAGCCTCAGGAAAGGTTAAACGCTTGCCGATAGAGCCCGCTTTCATGGAAATCAGCGCAATTGGACAACTTTGCGCAGCGGGCATGAAAATTTTGCGCGGTTTTCCCTTTGGCCAACTTCCCTGGGTCTCCAACAGATGGGATAGGCTATGTTTGTTAAATGGCCGGAATTCTCCTTTAAATCCAGCTTTTACTATCCCACCCAGCTTCCCGGCGTCCTGACGGGAACTCTATCCGGAGATGTTTTCCATCTCCATCACCGGGGATGTGGTTAGTGGGGATATCCTTGGGCTCAGCAGGCAGAACGTTAAACCATGTTGTTGCTGACCCGAGCGAGTGGAAAACACTCGTCTTTAGTGGGTAATAACGGCCTGCACGTTGCCTCTGTGAGGATGATGCCGGAGGAGTCGGCATGGTTACCGACGGGCTGGTTCTGTGCGTTTCAGCCTGGATCGGTTTCAGTGTGTGCGTGCTGTCTGGAGTGTGTGTGTGTTAACCCTGCGCCGGGCTCGTTGTCTGCTCGTCATTTTCCGCTCAGACTGGATGCCTCGCTGTGGCCCTGAGTCACTGATCATTTATCTGTGAGGCAGTGACTCACTGTGTGGACCTGGGTGCTGCAGTAATCTGCCCTCTCCAGCCCCTTTTTCCACTCTGCTGATACTGGTTTAAAGACTCTCTTAACCTTTGGTTTTTATCCAACCCTGACTCACACTCTTCTCCTTTTCTTCTTCCACCTCTGCACTGTGGTTTATTTGTGGTTTCACATGAAAGTTGATCAAAAAATCATACAAATTCTTAGTATCAGTACCCCAAAATGTTCCTTTTTATCATATTTATGTAAAAACCTGCTGTGTAATCGCTGAAAAGCGGCACACTGAGCCTCCGATCAGACATCTGAAAACACTCTTTTCCAGCCAGTTGTTGCTGGCATCACGTGCAGAGCAGCACCTGCCTCCTCTGTGCTCCCGGCTGCTTCACCCACTCCCACCTCCCATCTAAATTCATGAGAGCCATGGCTTCCCTGGTGGTGTTTTGTCAGATTCGGTCTATTGCAGTAAAATTGATTGGAGGGACAATGACCCAAAACATACTGCAGAAACGACCCCGCTATTATTAAAGAAGAAGAAGAAGAAGAGGAGGAGGAGGAGGACTCTTCAGATCCACCGAAGCTCATAGTCGACACTTTAGCTGCATTTCCGTTGTTTCTCCAACAATTCTGTCCAAAGAAGATTTTCTCCATTTGAAGTCCTCACATTTAGTATTTCATATAAAATGTTAACATTTTCTTACCATTAGAAGCTTTTTATAACAGAAAGAAAAGCGTTTAAGACCCTTAACAGAAGGAGTTGTTTACAGTGATGTAAAAATAAAGATTAATTGTTACATCTGGAGTAAGTAGATAAAAATCAATTATCGTGGGTGAGATCTCGGGTCATGTTTTCTGGTACAAAGTGTACGCAGGTGTAACATGAAATCTCCGGCCAGGTTTACATTTCTGTACATTTCAGAGTGTAAAATGTGTAAAATCTGCCTTATACAGTTTGTGTTTTTGGTCGTGGAAACACTCTCTAACCCAGTCCTCCAACCCTCATTTCCAGAGAAGTTGGGAGATTTTGTAAAATCAAATCAAATCTGTCCCTTTAAGTTTCTCCTTCAGCGTATAGAAGTCGCGCTCAGCTGGATTTAAATCGGGTGACGGGCTCGGCCATTCGGGAATGTTCCATGTTTCAGCCTCAGCAGGATCTGTGGGATCATCATCTTGTTGCAGGATGAAGATTTGGAGGCATTTGAACAGATCAGATGTTTCTATCCAGCTCAGAATTCACTGCTCAGCTCCATCATCAGTGGAGCTGAGTGAGCCGGTACCTGTGGCAGCCATACGTTCCCACACCATAACACCCCCTCCACCGTGTTTAACAGAGGAGCTGCCCTGCTTTGGACTTTCTTCACTTTCTTCTTCCAATCACTCTGATACAGATTTATCTTTCCAGAACTCTGCAGCTGCTTTAAGGACTTTTTGGCCAGTTGTAATCTGTCCGTCCTGTTTTTGTAGCTAACTAGTGATCCTTCCTTTGTCCCTTTGTGATTACAGAGCCCATCCCAACATTTAACCCTTTAAATCAAGTTGATCTGTATTCACAGTTTCTTCTTTTAAACGAGCCTTAGGGCTGGACGCGATAAAGCAGTTCTGTCAGTTTTATTTACACAGCATATCTCCTTCCATGTAAACAATGTGCTGAGCAGAGACAAACTCTGAGACACCCACACATAAACAGAAAAATTACAGAGCAGGCTCACAGGCCTGCTCAGCAAATCTTCTGTGAGGCAGAATTCTTCAGAAGCAGGTTGAAATGTTCCCAGAAAGAGGTTGAATGTTGGCTTCCCAGTAGGTTTTTTATTGCTCTCATTAGGGAAATAACAAATTAAATTAGTGATTTATACGTAATAAACCACATCTCTGCTGTTAATACTGGTGCCCATGCTATCTGCATAGTTTATTCTGACTGTTTTATTCCAGTTAGGGAATGAAATATCCTTAACCCCTTCAGACCTGCATTTTTTAACTGATTCTGACTCCTCTGCAACAGTGCAAAAAACACATTTTTTGGTAACTTTTGTTAGTATTTGTTCATGTCCATTCCAATGGACGCCAGGACAAAATGGGCGTAAAATGTCATAAAAACATAAGGAAAATAAGTTTTTCCACATAGTAACCAATCAGGTATGACCTAAACATCTGGAACTGGATGTTTGCATGGTTTTGAGATGGTGTACAGTTTTGAACATGCACATGAACTTGATGGTGTGTCACAGCGTGGGCAGGGAACAGCAGTGAGGTCATCACCAGGAAAACCCGGAGCCTGCAAGAAGATACAGAAATAATCTGAACATGCACATGATCACAATAGATGTGTGACTGTAGATAAGATTACCTGAAAAATCTGTTTTTCCTTTAGTAAACTGTATGAAAATGAAAAGCTGACAGGTATTTTGTTTCTTTATACACTGGCACTAAACATGTGAGTGTTAGCTGAACCCATTGCAATGGACATCAGACTTTGAAAAAATCCTATAAATTAATGATATGATATATATTCAAAATAACTTTTATATTTAATAGTATCACTTGTAACTGTTACAGTTATACTGAGAGCACATTTGTTTGGCCAGCATGAACATAAATTGATATTTTTGATTGAAAATTTGGGCACTTACTCTTCCCTCTCTGCCATGCTTGTGTTGTCTGATGTCTGTCATGAAGTCATGAAATGATTGTGATTGGATGATCAGGATCCGGTCAGTAACATGCACTGCTGGCATCATTCAATTACAGAGTATTTATTGGTTTAGAGACAGAAATATGTCACGTCCGTTCCAATGGACGCAGGCTCTGAAGGGGTTAAGTTGTTATTTCCATACGGTTTCAGCTGTAAGTTTGACAGGAGAGGTCAACCTACTTACACTGAAAAAAACAACTCATAAGATTTACTTAAAAAACCCTTTGGAAGTATTTGCACTCAAATGATTTAAGTAAGATTTAATGCTGCAATATCCAGTAATGCTCACTTGCCAGTATCAAGTAAATTTTACTCACCATAAAACATTACAGTTTTAAAGATATTAAGTAACATTTACTTAATTACATCTAAGTTTTAATTATATTTATTTAAACAAATTAAGTAAAGTCTACTTGTTTTTCAGAGGCAGGAACATCATTTTACTCAAAATTTTAAGTACATTTTATATATCTGTAGTATTTGCTGTTATGAAGTAACTTTGTAGATTTTAACGATACATTTTCAGAGTAAAGTTTATGTAGTATTTCTAGGTTTATGTACATACAACTATTAAACATTTAAATTGTATGAGGAAACCTAAGTAAAACTTACTCTTCCCCCACAATTCATGTATTACGTTAATAAAATGTTTAATTTGACTTAAGAAGCTCTAGTTCTTACTGAATCTTAAAAATACAAGGTAGAAATTATGACAGTTACCCTAATAGAGTTTACTTCACCAAAAAGTCACTTTTTTCAGTGTATGACCACAGCAGCCGACCCCTCGGAGCAGTTCCAACATGCACCACGCTCGCCCCTCACTTGCTTTTCACCTGTCAGCTTTTCCCATCACAGTAAAGTTATCGTTTCCTGCGTGGCAGAGGCGGAAACACAGAGTGAGGTGACAACCGGTCTGTGGGGGGGAGTTTCAGGCCCACAGCAAAACCACACTGCCCCCACCAAACACATCACAGACCCACAAAACCTGCCGCGGTGTTCGGCCTGCTCAAACAATGCATGATTTCTGGAAAAATACTGATACATGTAAGCAGGGGAGAGACAATGGAGAGTTACTGCGGTGCAGAGGGGGTGTGTGGGTGTGTGGGGGGCTTCCTACCTGCTGCTGCCCCCTGATAGCAGCTGAATTTGTGCTTTTTTCCTCCAGCTGTTTCATGCTTCACATCCACTCACCACAGCAAGTCCACAGCTTTTTTTTTTGGGTAAGACTTTAAAGTGAGGCGCTGGAGTCAAAGCACGAGGTGCTCATTGGTTTTCATTTTGAGAGTTTTCACTTTGAGTTATGAAACGTTGCTCAAACAGAGTGAGATCTCCACTCAGGAAGCTCCGATTGTTCTTTAAAGTCGCTTCATCTTCCTGATCAATAAAATATCTCACTTACCTCTGACTTTATGGATTTTTGGGGTTAATAAGTATATTAAAAAAAAGCTCAAACACGCCTTAAAATGTTAAAGTTTTACATTCCAGTTCTGGTGTAAATCAGTTTTATTGACATTTAGTGGAGTCGAAGAATGCTTAACTGTGCAAAACAAGACGAGGGTCAATGTTACAGACTCCATATGTCGGATGCTAAAATAAATGCAGTGATTGTTGGCTCCCAAGCTTCTTTGAAGTCTACGAGTTGTTGCTCTTTTATCTCAGAAAGTGATTTAATAGCTTTAAAAAGGTCACCGGAATAAGTGTGATATGTATAGTTTTACATGTTTGTATAGTTTCACATTTCTCAGGACTGTTGTTTTCACACAGGCAGCATTCATGACACATGAAAACCACCATGTAACCACCATTTTGTGTATTTTACAGACCAAACCGAGGCGGTAAAAGTTGAAAACAGCGTAGAATGAGTCTGGAACCAGCGATCTCTTACTTATAGAAAGTTCCCCAGATTAGCATGAACATAAAGATGCGGAAACATCACCATGCGTGCTTTAACCATGCATCAGGATGGATTCTACCATCAGACAGAGGCATTACATGTACAATTTCTCAACCTTTTTTGGTGAAACTTTAATCTTTAGGAGTAATATTTAAAACCCAGAGAAGCATTGGTTGCAGTGTATGCCTTTGAGGGTTAAAGGTTACTGGAAACCATAGAAAAAGTTTGACCTCTATGTCGGATTTTCACACAATCTTTCAAAGAAACGAGGAATCAGAGGGAAATTTCCCTCAAGACAAGACAATTACTGTATAGTTTTGACACAAGAAGGATAAATGTACAGAAAACTCAGAGTATGAGGACACAAGATTTAAGAAGTTTTGTTCCAAACTGTTGGTTTTGTTCATCATCAGACTGATAAAAGTGTTTTGCCTCCACAGTTGAAGGACATCCCAAAGCTCTTCTTTGGATGTGGGCTGCCTTTTGTTGCGTTCTCTGCCAACATGATCCCACACTGCTTCAGTAATGTTGAGCTCCGGGCTCTGGGGAGGATTCATCCCTCCATCAGACCTGCTGCCACTGATTTTCAGCCCACTTCTTGTGTCCTTTGGCACAGCTCAGCCTTTTCTCCCTGTTTCCCTTCCTTAATAACGGCTTCTTGACAGCCACCCTTCCATGGAGCCCATTTCTGATGAGGCTTGGGCCAACAGCAGATGGATCAGCTGAAGGTCCAGATGCATCTCTCAGCTCCTGTGTCAGGTCTTTGCTGGATTTTTTCCTCTTTTTTAAGGGCATCACTTCCAGATCCTGTTCATCTGCTGTAGATAGTTCTTTAGGTCTGACACTTCTTCTTTTGTCCTCCACTTGTCCAGTTTCCTCAAATGTTTTAAGGACACTCTGCACACCATGCTGAGATATGCCAAGTTTTCAGCTAACAGCTCTTTGGGAATCAGCTTGTTGCTGCAGAAATCCTGTTTTCTGACTGTCAGACTGTATTATCTTTGCTGTTTTTTATAGATCCAACAGAAGAAATGGGAATGAACGATGTGTCTCTGTGACAGGCTGCTGGGAACAAAGTGCCTGAAGATCCAATTTGAAATAGTTTGACTGCTTAGTTGCCTCTTATCTGTATGCACAGCATTGGTTCATCTGTTTAGTTAGGGGCCTTTATTAAGTCTGAATGATTCAAAGGTCAGTGTTAAGTGGCTTAACAAGCGAAACATTACCTGAAAACAGCCATGTACGAGGAGTGGACTGCCCCACCAATAGTGGGAAAGCAAGAAAGTTATTAAACCCCAAAGCATGAAAGAAGCCAGAAACAGGGATCTGATATTTAATATCTCAACTGAGCCTTTCTGACGGTATCGCTGGACCAGAATCCAAGAGTCATCAAACTGTGATGCAATTGTGAGCCAAAGCAGTGTTGACAGAAACAGCTGTAAATGTTTAACAGCTGCTCATCACTCACGCCGGCCTCCTATGTGAGGAGTCGGTGCCACCATCTGAACGCAGCTCATTTGTGTGGAAATGGATGTTGAAAATGCTTTCATGTTCCCTTCGCTCCTTCCTGTTTTTCCGTGCACGGTCCTCTGGGTCAGCGCGATTAATTAGCACTCGGCTTGATTGTGGCTGATGTGCCGTAGACTCCTCATCAGAGACCTCATCAGCATCCAGGCGAACCATCCAAGAGTAATGAGCTGCAGCACTGATGGCATCTGCTCTGTGGGCTGATGATTTTTGCTGATTATGTGTTGTGTTTGATATGACTGAGCGGGGGAATGGCTGCACAGACGGGGGTTAATGCTGTCAGACCTGACCGTTCATGTCTGCTCCTCCTGGCAGACATCAGGATTGTTACAGTGCTGTAACAATGGGTGTCCTTTTGGCTCTGTAAACAAACCTTTCAGCACATTTTCAGACATCCACTGCTGCCTTTTGGAGCTTTGATCTATTCCAAGAGGGAGTCTCTGCAGGTCACACATTCCTGACGTGTCCACCGTGGCTGGCTGGACTCACTTCTGCTGCTCCTGACCGTCACACTGACCTCGACCCTAACCTGAACCATTCAGACGGAGGAGCTGTTTCTTGTGTTTGTGTCACATGGTTTTTCCCAGACTGACATTTCCTTTAAGGACACCAGCAGCGGGTCCTGGATCTGTTAACTTTAACGGCCAGAGTGAACATGAACACAGATTCTGATTCTCTCCTGGGGGGAAACATCGGAGCCCTTTTACACACAACAGACATCTTAACATTGTCAAACTAAATTGGTATTTTTCTGACCAAAGAATCAAAAGGAAATGAAAGTTGTTTTAGGCTTGTTTATGCTGTGTTTCAGCAGCACTTTATCATGAGATCTGGCAACACAAATACCCCTAAAAACTGAATATATGACCCAAAGATGTGTGACGTATATGTAATCTGGATCAAATTTGACTAATTATCCTCTTTACCTTAGCAGATAAAATCATACAGCACATGTTTAACATTGCTTTTATCCATCCAAATCTCACCCACTTAGACCAAAAGTCTAATATACAAACCTTAAGATAGATGGCTTTATGAGATATTGCGACAGCTGTTGGCTCACGGAGGAGAACGTGTGTCCTTCAGTCTGAAATTGGTTGCTGGATGAATCCCAAACTCCCCTGAAGTCCACTTCTCCCCTACAGCTTGTAAGCAACTTTGGGTAAAATCATCTGCTGAATGGAAGGATATTTTACAGCCCCATCTCAACCCAAGTAAACTTGTAATAGCAACAGATCGATTAATTCACTGGTTGCCTTGGTTACATGTAAAAACAACCCATTACGGTCAAAGCGAGTCACTTACTGGTTGGCTTTAGGCCACAGAATGACTTGCAAAGAGTTTAACAATCATTGCGCAGGCTCAAATACATTCTTTTTACAAAGCGGCCGTCACTCTCATAGGCGCCATTTTTAGACTTCAGGCTTGCAGTTGCTTTCATGACCACTAGAGGCTGCATGTTCCTTGAGCGTAATTACAGGTCGTATCGGCCTGCATGAACGAACGTCAGCCTCAAAACACAATAAAGTGTCACAATAAAGATGCAGAAATTGTGAGATGGTAATATTTTGAATGGCCTATTGTTTTGTTTTTAACAAAGATGTGAAACTGTAACGATGTATTTATCCCCACAGCTAACCCACTGAGAAATTTGTTGGGTCAGAGATACTCAAATTGAACTCTTTTGTGTGACATACCATCCACACTGTACTATATAATTGGAAGTGTTTTTGAACATGTTATATCTGTTTCACGTGATTCTGAACCAAAATTTGCAGAGGAAAGCATGGGCGTGGAATTACTTCATAGCCCAGAAAGTGAGATAATTTCACAGTTTTCCAGTCGTTCTAAAGAAACTATAAAGCTACAGAACAGTTACAACAAACCGGACCGATGAATTTTTGTTTTTCAAAGTATTTCCACTAGTGGTGGGCAGATTATTTTTTTTAATCTAGATTAATCTCACTGAAATCTTGAAATTGATCTAGATTAAAATGGCTCATTCAGAATATGCGTGCTACCCAAGTAATGACTAAAAATCAAGATAGGGTTTCTTAATACAGGGGGTGCATTAAACCAGGGGCTCATTTCCTGTTTCCAAAACCCATCACTGATTGCTTGAGAAAGCTGTTCTACTTTGATATTTGGTGAAGAAAAAAAAACATGCTCAATAAAATGTACTTGTGTTAAACGGTTTATTCAGTTAAACATGGAAATTAGTACGGTAAGCCTACATGGTTTACATCAGTAGCTTTTTGTTAATCAGTCCAAGCGCTACTTTTCCTTCTTCCACCAGTCACTTAGGCAGACCAGCTTATTCACATGCATGGCTCCAGCAGTTTCTCTAGCTTCGCCAACTTCTCATATTCAACAGTTGGGAGGGCCAGGTGGTGCTGCTGTTGCGTTGTGTGCAGTGCGTCTCTGTTGCGCCTCACGCGCTTGATCATCTCGAGGGTGGAATTCCACCGTGTTGGAACATCTTGCACGAGCGGCTCCTGAACTTGCCCAAGGGAGGTTTGCTGGACTTTCAGCTCGTCTGCGTTGGCCGGACTGTGTTTGAAATGTCCCACCATTTGTCGACACTTGGCAAGTGCAGCATCAAACCCTCTTCTCGCAGTGACATTACAATCGCTCTCTGTACAACATGTGCAACACACGGCAGATGCTCGAAGGGCAGTATCCTCCCTGCGGCCACCATATTAGGAGCGCTGTCTGTTCCAACAGAGCAGATTTGGTCAACTATCCCCCACAGATTAGCGACCTCCATAAACTGCCTAGCACAGGCTTCTGCAAAGTGGCGTTCACCTGTTTTCATCACACCTAACGGCAGACAAAGTACATCGGCCTACACCCGAGCTAAAATATCAAGGTAAAAGTCATCACAGTTTGCTTACCTATTTTGACCCAGTTCCCAACCCAACTTTGAGAATAGATTAACAGCGATATTTTTTATATCGCCCGATAAGACTCTCAAATTATCGCAGCACGTTAACGCCGATACCGGCCCACCACTAATTTCCACTCATTTGTTGTTGAAACTTCAATTGGAAACCCTTTATTAACTGTATTTACACATCTTATTGCCAACACGATGCACTGGCATAAAACGGTCAGCTCAAGAAAACCTAATAACTCCAATACCACATCACGATGTTTCGCTCCAGAGAGCAGAACTCCTTTAAAGGACTCTACCAGTGATTCAAAACTGCCCTCACCCTGTATCACTTTTACACTATCCCCTCTGGTTTCTATGTAAACCTCACATTTATGACATTTTAACATCGTTATTGGTTATTATAACCTCAAACGGATGCAGTGACTCTTAATGAAGGGAAAGCTGGGTGCCTTCTGCGTTCATACACAGCATGCCCCACAGTCACAGGTTGTGTGTCAGTCTGCTCCGCTGAATATATTCACCACTGTGAAACAGCTCTGACAGCTGGTGCAGCTGACGCAGCCTCCAACAGCCTCGCCACCACACCTGCAGCCACGTTATGACTCTGCTTTCAGACAGAAAGACGTCCACGATCTGATATATATGTAAATATCCACCTCACTGCTGCAGAACTCGCTGTGAAAGTGTACTGCTGTGATGCTGTAAAAAGAGCATCAAACCCCCCAACAACCTGGATTCACTCTGGGCTCATGCTGTTATATAAAGTGTGCTTAATCAAGTGCATTAATACGCTTTGTAACCTGGTTAATTCTATGTTTAATATCCTTCTCTCCGTTCCATTGAAAAGAGGCAACTTTTGCCTCAAGTTCAACTGAATGCTGGAGACTATATATGTATGTGTAACCGGTATGAAACCTCTGCTTTGTGTTAAGGTTAGAACGAATGGAGACCACACCGCTGCTCTTTCGAAGGTCTTTATTTTCCTCCACCTTTCCTCACCAAACATCAGAAAAAAGAGGAAGAGTTTAGGCGGGACCGTGTCTTTTGTCACAGATGTTGCTCCCCCATAAAATAATGTACAGAAACCGAAAAAGAAAACAAAAGTTCCACCTGACTAGTCTTATAAATGTCATAAAAACAATTAAAAACAATAATTTTGTGGAATTATACACAAGCCAAATTAACCCTTGTTACATATATATATATATATACGTATATATGTGAAAGTATATGTAACTGCACCTGTGTTCCCCACCAAAGCAACAAAAACAATAAGTTTGTGAACAGAAGTGTCCAGAAAATTAATACAAATAGCTTTTTAAGATGACTTTGCAATTGAGTCATTCAAAAAAATCAAGTTCACCTTCAGTGGATTTAACGCTTCAATCGTGTTTTAATGAGTGCAACACAAAGATTTCCACCGAAAATCTATTTAGGGATTCTTTATTAATGCCTGAAGGGAAATTGCATAGCTGCAGTATAAATGATTGTTATGGCTTCGCAGTGGAAAAGCAGCAGCATCGAGGAACTGTCCATTAGAGCCGTTAAACCGGTGACTGCATGGACTCTGACCTGTTGGGGAAACATCAAAAAGAAGCGTGGGAAGTTGAGCGGCTTGTGCAAACTGTCCAACCTTTCAGGAATCAAACAAGCTGAGCAAACAGCCGCTGCCTCCATCACGCTCAGTCAGCCCCAGAGGAGTGCTACGCATGCTGGACACCAAGGTCCCGAGAAACAGGTGATGTGTGGGGGGTGGAGTGTGAGCAACCTGTGGCTGAAACAGAGAAAGAGAAAAAAACGGACTCAGTGCGTTCTCATGTACCCTTTCCACGCACCGATGGTCCGTTTCCCAGAAAATCTTCAGCACACACACCCAAACACACACAACCTCCTGCTTGTCAGTCTATGTAAAATATCTTACCAGCGCAGCCGTGTGATGCAACATACAGTATGAGCTCCGTATTCTGCGTATTTCCAAAAAAATCGTGGAACCTTTCCATTTCCACTAACTTCTGAAAACACTTCAAGACCAAATGTTTTTCTATGTCGTTTTAATGTTCTCTGACATGCTCTTCTCATTACATCTGTCTTTTTTTTTTTTCTGGACGTGTGATCTCTCTCCAGCTACATTCTGATGTCTGATCCTCCTCCAGCTGCATTCTGTCAAGCAGACTGCAGACTGCACTGTGTGTGGACTGCACATTAAGAGCAAAGGTAAGATAGGGTGATGATGGCCTCCAAACCGCCAGCTGACATCTCTCTATCACTGGGGTGAAGCAAAAGTCTGACGTTGTGTTTCACCATAAAGCTCAACGGGTGACGTATCTTCTAAGAGCTTCGCAGGACAAATGTTTAATGCAGTAAATCAGGAACTCAGAGTGGAAGGGAAGACATTCTGCATACACTGGAAAAAATCTAAATCTTACCAAGCATATTTTTCTCATTGAGTATGTCATTACACTTGATATAAGACACAATTGCCTAACAAGCACTATTTCAGCCAGATATAGGGACTTTTTTTAATACAATACATCTGGAATATCTTGTTAAGTGAAAAAGTCTTGAAAACATCTTGTTTTGAATCAAATTTCATATGAAACAAGCTTTTTTTTTCATTTGAAGAGGTTTTTAAGCTAATTTCAAGATCACTTTTAACTAAAAGTCCTAAATATCACATTTTATTTCAAGAAAACTTTTGACACACCGATTTTCACTAGTTCCAATGGCAGATTTGCTTATTTCAAGCAAAAACGTCTTGTATTTGTTGTTTTTTTACTTATTTTTGGAGGGGCATTTTTTTCCAGTGTATGTATCTATATTTCTGTGTGTTTTGCTTCATGTTTGTAGTTGGGTTGCAGTGATGAACAGCCTCAGTAAACACAAAGAGCAAATAATTAGAGGAAAGATCTTGCAAAATGACTGCAAAAAGTCTGCCTGTGGCCACATTTTTCACTTCTGTGGCTTTTTTCTTTGCTTTTCTACATGATAATAAGCTATTTGCACGATGTTTTCCAATCAATTAGAAAAAAATGCTCAGGAAAACCCTCTTTTTGGGGAGTTATGTAAATGCGGGTTGGCTCCTTCTTCCAAATGTCTGATTGAAGTGTTCGTCCTCTTAAATAGAGGGGAAAATGTCTGCCAGCAGGAGCTGGCGTTACCTTACTGATGGCTAAATGTTACATATTCAGCAGAGCCGCTGTCTTCATCCGCCCAGTCTGCTGTGTGTGTCAGAGGCTGACCTGAGCCGATGTGCTGATTAATATCCTGTTCAGACGCTGCTCAGACTCCACCTGCCATGATGATGATGCAGACTTATTAATAACCGATAAGATGACATATTTTTTAAGGGGGAGTCCAACTTTTGAGGAGGATTTGAATGAATTTGAATTAGAAGGACCAGAACTGAAGAAACGGAGGTCCAAATGTGAGGATGGGCCAAGCTCCACACACACTGGAAACTATGCTTTTTTCCCCCGATTTTTTTCTTTCAGACTATGGAAAATTCACCAGAATAAAAGACTTTTCCAATTGTGGAGCATCTTTTAGGCTATTTTAGTTTTCACCTCCTCAACACTGATGCCGTTTTAATGGGGTTTGCAGATGAACAATCAGTTGTTTCTCAGTTTTGTCGTACGAAACTTGGTGGACATGCAGTTCAAAATCTTTTAAAGGGATAGTTCGCCTCTTTTTACATGAAGCTGTATGACATCCCATATTAGCAATATCATGTAGGAACATTTTCTTACCCCCTGTGAGCCGAGTTCCAGCCTCGTTTTGGCGTTGACGAAGGTAGTCCGGCTAGTTGGCTGGGGCCACAAAAATAAAGCGTTTTGCTTCTCAAAACAATATGCGTTCAAAAGAGTAATACATTTGCATCACAAAATCGTCCCTCCGGAAAAAGTCAGACCTCACAATCGCTTGGCCCTATTTTTTTCTCCCTTCATATCAGTGCGTTCAGCCACCTAGCGATAGCCGCACCTGTTACGGCGTTTGCTGCTCGGTCTGCACTTCGGTCTGCACAGTTTACACAGCAGGCAGTGATATGAAGGAAGAGAGAAATAGAGCCAAGCGATTGTGAGGTCTGACTTTTTCTGGAGGGACGGTTTTGTGATGCAAATGAATTACTCTTTTGAACGCATATTGTTTTGAGAAGCAAAACGCTTTATTTTCGGGATCCCAGCAAACTAGCCGGACTACTTTCGTCAACGCCAAAACGAGGCTGGAACTCGGCTCACAGGACGCAGCAGGGGGTAAGAAAATGTTCCTACATGATATTGCTAATATGGGATGTCATACAGCTTCATGTAAAAAGAGGCGAACTATCCCTTTAAGTTGAAGAACATCAGCAATGACTCGTTGAACTGAGGTTCCTTAACTTTGAATTCATCTGCTGATATGGCTAAAGAGAATCTCACTGAGCTGCTCAGACTTCCTGTCTTACAGCTGTTACAGTTCATTTCTGCTGCATCAGATGAGCTGTGCATCACCTTTGTGGGTTCATTCTCAGCTGCTGCTCTGAAAGACTTCAAAATAACAGCGAGGTGTCCCCTGAGCCCCGGAAAAAACCCTCAGGAATTTACATAGTGAAAATCAAAACTTAAACCGCTGGGAAGGGTTTGCAGCTCAGTGTAATGGAGACGTGTTCTCATGTAAGAGTTTTACATTTTCTCCGAATTACAACCAAGCTGAGACAGAAATAGCTCCTCTAAATGAAAAGATCTGAACAATACCTGTTTTTCTTTAAACTATTTACCAACGTAGATGACAACATTCGGAAACTTGGATTAGGATCTGAGTCGATAAATGAAAAGCTCTCAAACACACTGAGATGATAATGCTTGTGTGGCTCAGATCTGTAGGAAACTTTCCCGATTCGCTCACCAGAGAAAACAGGCTCTCCGTTTAAGGTCAAAGTTCACATTGGCCCTCTGGAGGGAAGGTAGTCGTTTGACTCCCAAGTTAAAACTGAATAAACCTGCTAAATGTGGGTGAGAAAAGTGGCAAAGCTAAATTCTCTGTCAGGTTTTTTAGATTTGGGCAGCATGTTGTTTTCTTTCCCGTTGATTCTCAGCAGCGTTGAAGCCCAAAGGCTCAGATCTGACATTGATTGATTGTTTGATAGATTTTTGTTTTCGAACATGTATAAAAAAGAAAATGTATGTAACTATTTGTACATACAAAAGACAGAAAAAGAGAAATAAAAAAAATGAAAAATTCAATCACATGAATTGATATTGATATCCTAACCACAATACACCTATATAAATATATGCCATATATACACTTCCTAAATATCTAAATAAATATATAATCACAAAAATAAATATATATATATATATATATATATATATATATAACTATCCCCATAAATAAAGCACCACCAACAACAGGTGCACCACCAACAACAACAGGTGCACCACCACCAACAACAACAGGTGCACCACCACCAACAACAGGTGCACAACCAACAACAGGTGCACCACCAACAACAACAGGTGCACAACCAACAACAACAGGTGCACCACCAACAACAACAGGTGCACAACCAACAACAGGTGCACCACCACCAACAACAGGTGCACAACCAACAACAGGTGCACCACCAACAACAACAGGTGCACCACCAACAACAACAGGTGCACAACCAACAACAACAGGTGCACAACCAACAACAGGTGCACCACCAACAACAACAGGTGCACCACCAACAACAACAGGTGCACAACCAACAACAACAGGTGCACCACCAACAACAACAGGTGCACCACCAACAACAACAACAGGTGCACCACCACCAACAACAGGTGCACAACCACCAACAACAGGTGCACCAACAACAACAACAGGTGCACCACCACCAACAACAGGTGCACAACCAACAACAACAGGTGCACCACCAACAACAACAGGTGCACAACCACCAACAACAGGTGCACCACCACCAACAACAGGTGCACCACCAACAACAGGTGCACCACCACCAA
Organism: Odontesthes bonariensis; assembly: GCF_027942865.1. Classification (NCBI taxonomy): domain Eukaryota; kingdom Metazoa; phylum Chordata; class Actinopteri; order Atheriniformes; family Atherinopsidae; genus Odontesthes; species Odontesthes bonariensis. The sequence continues at coordinate 30,247,206 of NC_134517.1, read as the reverse complement.
CAACAACAGGTGCACCACCAACAACAACAGGTGCACCACCACCAACAACAACAGGTGCACCACCACCAACAACAGGTGCACCACCAACAACAGGTGCACCACCACCAACAACAACAGGTGCACCACCACCAACAACAACAGGTGCACCACCAACAACAACAGGTGCACCACCAACAACAACAGGTGCACCACCACCAACAACAGGTGCACCACCAACAACAACAGGTGCACCACCACCAACAACAGGTGCACCACCACCACCAACAACAGGTGCACCACCACCAACAACAGGTGCACCACCAACAACAACAGGTGCACCACCACCAACAACAGGTGCACCACCAACAACAACAGGTGCACCACCACCACCAACAACAGGTGCACCACCACCAACAACAGGTGCAGCGCTCGCTCCGTCTGAGATGTTCATTCGGACTTCAGTCAGAACACTTAAGAAACAGGCTGAAAGGGCCTGGGACCACAAAGGGTGGGAATCTGTGAGCATCAGCAGGAGTTAGGCTGGAAGCAGACAGGAGAAGTCCACGGGGTTCAGAAAGGTCAGCCCGGTGAAAACCAGAGAGAAGCCATGTTCTGCTGAGCAGGCGCAGGAGGTGTGGAGCGGAGGGAGAGGTCCCGACACCAGCTGTTATCTCAGAGGCGCAGGCCATCAAGTCTCCACGAAACAGCCACCGAGTGTCATTCCTTTCTGTGTTTTCACTTGTTTCATGTCGAAGCAGAAGCCTGGGAGGTGGCCCCACTCCTGAAAAGCTCGGTCCGCTCTGATTGCCCAGCTCCAGGCTAGATATCATAACCAGGCTAGATACTAAACATATTAAATGTATGTGATTTATCATGCGAGGCCGATCTTTGAAAACTAGGGCTGGGCAACGTTTAAAATGTTTAATCTAATTAATCACATGATTTCCCTGATTAATCACGATTAATCACATTTGTACGCAAAATCCAAAAGTGAATTCAAAAGTAGTGTATAGCTTTTAGCATTTAGTTTTATTTTAAATGTGCTGCCATATGAATGAAAGTGCCATAACATTTGTTGTGCAAACACACTTTTAACATCAGCATCTTTCTGTAGTTTTTATGTAGAAGCCTCGCTCCACTGTCTGTTTCCTTGAATGACTTGCTGCTATCAGTTATGTGTTTTTCCTTTAAGTGATATTTTAGACTGGAACTAGCCTGGCTGACGTGTCCACATCTCGATGAGATGGTGGTCTGGGAACTAGGTGTGCATTTTCTCGTATTTGAGGCGTGGTTTACGAATGCCTAGAGCCGTTTATTGGGCGCTACGAATGTCTATCAAATGGCGTCTGGTTCTTCCCATGCTGCTTTGCGCGCAATTCATAGCCAATTGTATCACTTATACCAGATGACGTATATGTAGAGCGACAGAAATTCGACGAGGAAGAAGGCAATGAAATCTTTCAACGCCAAACTCTTTTTTTAAAAGTAAACTTGCGTTCTAAGCTACTTAAAACACTTTCTAAGGCTGTATCGAACGGTAACGTTGTGTCCGCTGCCATGTTGGATTAACTCTCTACAAGCTTCGGTGTCGCGCATAGACGTCGTCATCGTCTTGCTGCCCCCCCCCCGTTCTGTGATTGGTTCCCTAACTCAGGCAAAAATAGGGACGGTGGTTTCCAGGCTGCCTTTGCAGTGTGAATGAAATCGCGCGCAAAGCAGCATGGGAATTCCCAGGCTAAACTGGAACTACTACGGTGAGAAGACAATTCAACTTGGCAGTGTTTACAGATGACTTTGGTTCTGTCGACTCCGCCGTCTGGAAGAACTTTAAAATGAAAATGGCCGAGTAAAAGTTCCGTACCCTTCTCCATGTTTGGTGGATCCGCCGATTACTTTCTTTTCCGGTTCCGTAGCAGACAGCAACAGACTTTTACAAAATAAAAGCCTGTGAGCAACAGACTTTTACAGAATAAAATAAATAATAAAACAGGTATGGTCCGTGGCGTAGTGGGTTGAGCAGGCGCCCCATGTACAAGAGGCTATAGTCCTCGCTGCAGCTGGCCCCGGTTCGAGTCACGCATCAGATGGCCCTGTGCTGCGTGTTGTTCCCCTTCTCTCTGCTTCCTGTCTCTCTGAACATTCCTATCCATTAAAGGCACAAAAGCCCCCAAAAAATAATATTATTTAATAATAAATAAATAAAACCTGCATTAATGCGCGATAAAATATTTATCGGCATTAAATAATTAACGAGTTAACGCGAAAATAACGAGTTAACTCGCCCAGCCTTATTGAAAACTAGGGATGGGAATCGAAAACCGGTTCTTGTTGAGAACCGGTTCCCAGTGTTTCAATTCCTTGGAATCGTTTGGCGATTTTGCAAACGATTCCCTTATCGATTCCAGTGGGCGCGAATGACGTCACCACGCAACGTTGCGTGGCGAGTCCAGCGCAGCCAGCAGTCAACAGTAAACATGGCGCCCAACCGGTACAAACGCTCGAAAGTTTGATTACACATCCCTAAAAAAGACGACAGGGCAACTTGCAAAGTGAATATTTCACCAAAGGGAGGAAATACTACCAACATGCAATAACTATGAATGAATGTCGCGTTTTCGATCCGCTCTGGACTAACGTTGGTGAATCTGAACCAAGCAACGTTAGCAACATTAGCATGTCGTCGGCTAACACTGCAGGTAACTAACTAACTAACAAACACTGCCTATCATGTTCGCACCATTTGCCTCGTTGTAAAACATGCTATTAGTAACGGTTAAGGTTAAATGAATGCCTTCTCAGGCATTACATTTAGATGAAATCATGAGAGACAGAGCCTGACTGGCTCAGAGCCAGAGGCTGGTGGTACTACCCCCAGTTCACCTCTACCTCCGGCTTCTCCTTTCACCAGAGCAGGGAAGAGTTAAATTACCCAGGCCATGATAGACCAATGTGGACCTCACCGTTGTTGGGTTTGTGAGGTCATGACTCGTGTTACTTTTAAACTAAACAAAGTTGATGCTAATCGACCGGTTTGTTGTCCTTTTTCTCCAAATGAGAATCGATAAGGTAACCGACAAAGAACCGAATCGTTAAGCAGAATTGAAAATGGAATTGGAATCGTAAAAATCTTATCAATTCCCATCCCTATTGAAAACACATCGAATTTGACTCCAAACGGGTTTAATCTCAGATTTCAGGTGACCTCATATAATCAACAGGTAAACGTGCATTTTAAGAGTTCTTCCCCGTCTTTGTTGTTGTCTCATTACAGATATTTTCCCTTCAGTGTGCAAACGAAGCTCAAAGACAACAGAGGAAGTTCTCTTTATATTCTGCTGCAGTGACCAGTGACAAATGTCCAAAGTGGCGACAGTAACGGTGGGATCTGTGTTGGAAAAACATCCTGTTCAAAGGGTGTTGGTGCTACCATGCCCTCCTCTGCCATTGGCCAAGGAGCTAATGGTGCACACTGGTGACAGCATTTCACAGACAGAGTTCCAGTTTGTGGACGAGGTTGGTGAATGAGTGGGAGTTAAAGAAACTCGGACCTCAGACAGTTTCCAGTCCGCATGCCTGTAGCTGTTGTGTTTGCCGTGGGACCGGCTGTTATCCACCCCTCCTCACTGTACCCACAGTAAACAAATGCATAATTTTTAAGTTCCAAATATAAATTAAGTGAAACATTTCTTAAAACCCAGTGAGCATTACTGGGAATGATGTGTTTACATGCCTCGGTATCAACACACCGCAGATGTTGTCCGGAGTTTCTTATTATCAGCGGGCCTACTGCAGCTTATCTGCTCTGCTGATACTCTCCCTGTACGTATGCAGCAGCCAGATACAGCAGGCCTCAGTACCCTCAGTGAGTGCTTGTTTACACATTCTACGTTCATCACATTATATAATAGAAATGTAATGTTGCCCTTTTAAACTGAGCTGTGAAAACTCAATGAAATGTGCAGTTCAGGGTAAGTAGAATTCATCCCCTCATTTAGCCCTGACCCCTGGCTGCCCCCTCTTCATCAGCAGCCTTCAGCAAGGCAAACCCAGGGCGGGTGCTTCTCTTAATCAGGGCATATGTTCGGTCTGAAGCACTGCCACATACACTGGAAAAAATGCCCCTCCAAAAATAAGTAAAAAAAACAACCAATACAAGACGTTTTTGCTTGAAATAAGCAAAAAAATCTGCCAATGGAACTAGTCAAAACCGGCTTGTCAAGATTTCTTGAAATAAGATGTGATATTAACGACTTTTGAGATAAAAGTGATCTTGAAATTAGCTTAAAAACCTCTTGAAATGTCAAAAAAAGCTTGTTTCATATGAAATGTGACTCAAAACAATTTGTTTTCAAGACTTTTTCACTTAACAAGATATTCCAGATGTATCGTCTTAAAACAAGTCCCTATATCTGGCTGAAATAGCACTTGTTAGGCAGTTTTGTCTTATATTAAGTGTAATGAGATATTTTGACAAGAAATGAGACAAATTTTTTCCAGTGTATGTGGTCTGTGATATAAGACAGATCGGACGCCTCGACCAAAGCACACTCACTCAGAGAAAAAGCTTGCTGTTTTCTGTGAGATATGTTGCCTCCAGATGCCTCCCCACATCAGTTTTTCTTTATTTTGCCATAACGTGTGTTTCTTGCAGTTGGGGGGGCAGAGATGAGGTGCAGGGGTTGTGCACGTTGATGTACTGTCAACAGTTTGTTGATGGATGACCATCAGGGCTTCCCAGAATGCCTTTGGTGACCTCTTTTTAATCTACAGCCACCACGAGGTTAACATGTGGGCTCACAATGATAAATTTGGATAACTATTAAGATAAATATTCCAGGTCTCTGATAGGGATCATATCCAGTGACTATGGCAAGCCAAGGTTGTTTGAGTTAACATCAAAAGGCCTGAACTTTATAGATATTTTGATAATTATCTCAGAATTTATGACATGAATTAGCTAAAAGGGTCTTACTACCATCGCCATGACAACTACTGGATTAAATTAGTCACGACTGGAGTTTCATCCAGAGGCGCCATCAGCTCCAGTTTCCTTTTTGTCCAGCTGTGTCACTACATAAAGCAGGAAATGAGCATGAAATGGACATCGCTTTGCTCCTGCTGATGGACACAAACTGCGCTCTCTGTTCTCGTGACGCCCTGCAGTTCGCGGGATTTGAAGGGTTCTCTCGTCGCTGCACCGTGTTTGTGTTTTTTTGGGTTCGTCTTTAGGCCAATCTTAAGGTTCTTATGACAAAAGAGTAGAAAAATAGGGTCGAACTTGTTCGGAGAGGAGAGGGATCGACAGTTGTAACTTAACCACGAGGAAATGTCTCATCAAAGTCGTGATCGGATTCACCTGTTTGGGATACATCCACGTTTCTCTAAATTATAGAGTTTAAGCCACTATGCAGTTTGTTGAAGTTTCTTGGTGAACCTGCAGACCTGCAGACGTTTACTGGTATGCCTGCCTCATAGTTTAAATGATATTTTGCTATTTATTTTGTTCTCTAAATGCTCCTGAGACAGAGGGTTGTGTGATCGGTCAAACTGTAGCGGTGCGACAGCTCAAGGTTAATATAGTGTTCTCACTCAGAGTGTAACAACTCCGATTCAACACCAAGTTAAACCGTGTGCAATGAAAACATGAGTCAAAGTGGAGTTGAGATACTCATTGCGCGGCTCCTCAAGCTTTAATTGGCGGCTCGCACTCGCATAGTAGCTTATAACAATATGGTAACAATAACAATACATTTTTACAAATAACATACAGCGAATACTGAACAGTATTAGGTATTATTTATTAAGTTTGTGTTTTTGTAGTATTTAGTATCTTTATTAAGTATTAATTAAGGCTTAATGGTGTTTCCTAAAGGGGGCTCTGTTAAACCTGGCAACGCAGCCCGTTTAAACCACCTCACACTTGACCGCAGCGCACGCTAGCTCCTTTAGCCAGCGCGAGATGCAGGCACAATGGATCGGTTTTTAATTAAAAAAGGGCAAAAACCAGCACAGAAACAATGCTCATCTTGAATGTCTCACTATGATTACAACAACAAACTACAAATACAACATGAAGAAAGTCAAGGACATGCATTTCAGCTTCCGCTCATCCCAGTATTAAGGTAAATGTGGTCTTAATTGAAAATGTATTGGCTGTGTTATTTCTTTTTGTGGGATGTTTTATATGTAGAAATGCATATTTGCAAAAGGTCGTAAAAGTGGCTCTTCCCTTGATTTTGCTCAGCCAATGTGGCTCTTGTGAAAAAAATAGTGAGTATCACTGATTTACTCTAAAGTCTTCAATGACATTTGGTGAAAACTGTAAACAAACAACAGATATTGCATTTTAAACAACTTAAAATATGAATAAGCACATTGAATTACTGTAATTATCTCCAGCAGAATGTTTTTTTATCATGTAAATAACATAGACAAAAGTGTCCTTTTAATTACAAATAATATATATTTTTTTGAACAACTGTCACTATTTATTGTTTTTTAAGACGTTTAACATCATGTTATATGTACTTACGGCGTTGCTTGTACAATATTTCTAAGTGGATGGCTTCAGAACACACCTTGCATGTCAGGAACATAAACAGGAAGTCGCGAACACAGGTGAGCTATCAGGAAGCGACGTCATAAGTAACTCAATTGTCAAAATAAAATCATCTTAATAACCTTTTTAAACCTTTCTACTGTTATTTCTAACTACAACACATATAAATGAATCATTTTAAACGACACATTACAGATAAATGACATAAATGCCTTAGAGGCAACACAGTTAACGTCCTTTGCCTGGCCTAAAGAAAGAAAGTCTCACTCATATCTTATCGGAGGATTTTTAGCTCTGTTTGCAGCACACATTCACTCTGTCGTCTCTATGATAAGCTTTTCTCACGTTTTTTGGGGCACAGAACGTGAATGAACCTACAGCCGACAGACGGAAGCAACCTCAGATCACGACGCTGCCTCCACAGGCTCGTAGAGTTGGTGCAGCCCTTCATCCTTTGCTCCTCCCTCCATCCTTGCCCAGCGTAAATCTGGACTCCTCGACCACATGATGACAGTCTTCCATTGATCCACAGCCCAGTCTTTTCTGCTATTCCACTGATGACAGATTGCTTCGTCCCACTACTCTGACTTCTCTCTGCTTTGTGTGTGTGGGAAATGCTTTTAATTTCACTGTAAACATCACCAAGTGTCCTAAAACAGATTTGATTTCAAACGTTTTGCATCTTTTCCGCCATCACAACACAGTTGTTTAAGGAATGACGTTGGAGTGGAAATGATAAAAATCTCGCATGCTTTCTGAGCACACCTGCGATACATCAGTGTAATGAAACACAATCTTAATTACCGTAGTCAGATCCGCTCCTGCTGTAATGACGTGGCACTGATGTTGATGACATTATTTCACATTTGCTCAAGTCAATGCGTTGCCTTTGGCCTCCAGTTATTTTCCTCACATTTTTGTGCCATAGTGGGTTGTTCTTGTGGGGAGAAAACGTTTGTTTTTGTTTGTTTTAAGGACTCCAGATGATGAAAACATCACACCCTGACAGCATGCGGATGTGGGCCACTTGAGGCAACGATCCGGCACTGTAGGCATTCTTCTGGCCCGGACAAAATAAATGTGAGCCTAAAGTGGCCCATGTAGTAAATGCTACATTTGGGCCAAATATCACAAAACGAATACGGCCCAGCTTTGGCTGATATATGGCAAGTGAGCATTGAGTAATCCAAATGTGAGCCTAAAGTGGCCCACATATGAAGAAACACACTTGGCCTACCTTTGTTGAAACATATTTGGGTCAGTTTTGGGTAAGAGTGGGTTTACTGTGGGCTGGGCAAACCCACTCTCATTCCACAAAAAAAAAACTGCTAGTTTTACCTGAAGAGAAGTTAGACTGTTGTTTTTTTCACTACCACACCCCCTTGGTGTAGAACCAACTCATGGCCATGAGTTGGTTCTACTCGCAGATATGTAGGGAGACGGTAAATAAGGAAAAAGAGTCCTTCTGTACGTCTGCGTCAGTGTGCAGATGTTAAAGCAGCGGGACCTGTCAGAAGTGGAGATGTTGGACACCACTCTGCATTCCTGCCTTATTAGTGCGCCCTCACGCTTTTTATGAGTTTGACCGAACACACGCTCCACATAAAGGTCACGTCGTCACACAGCTTCCACGTGTACTCCAACAATCCTCTTTCACTCTGTGCGCTGCAACTAATTACTAATACGGACAGTTTTCAATTACTTTTATCATCTGGAGCTCAGACCTGGTTTGATTGATTGAGGCCTTAAAACACACGAGCATCTGCGGGTCATGTAAAGTCTAAAGTCTCTGCGTCTACACGTGGAAGCTTAAAGTGCAGCTAAAGTTTCTATTTTCTCACCTCAGCGGATGATGAGGAGTGTGTTTGCTTTGGTGTTGCTGTCGGCATGATCTGTCAGCAGCCTTTTTCCTGGCTGTGTGAGCCCTGTGAGGCTAAAGATGAGACTCTCTGACTGGCAGCTTTTCACTTTTCTTGTCACCCTCTTTCCAGGAGCCCGCAGGGGTGAGAAGTCACAGGAAGTTCTAATAAAGCAGCTGCTCACCTGCAAGAGACACAAGAGTTTTAGTGAACATCAAACATGCTCGGAGGGGTTCATCTTGACGAGGTAAGAGCTAATAATGTCTTCTAAATTCAAGCGAGGCTTCTTAAATATGGAAATAATGCTTGGAGACGAATGAAAAGAGCCATAAAACTCCTGTCTGATGCTAAATACGAAGCTCAAACTCCATTTATTGAGTAAAGAGATGATATTATGCTCATTTTGCAGGCTCGTTATATAGCCGAGGAGGTCTGCTGAAATATGAGTAACATGAAAACAGATGAAAACAGATGAAATCAGATGAAATCAGCAGGAACATCGGGCTGGTCGGAACACCCACACACAGAAAAGGTTAATAATGCTTAAGATGACGTAAAAACACACATTTACATCCCAGTTTCATGACAAAACGTGAAATACAAACAAAAAGAAATTATTATAATCGTGCTGATGGACACATTTAAAACAGGGAAGAGTGTTTGTCCACACGCTCAAAACACATGTGAAATGTCACACTGAAGAAACACAGATTACTGGACGCTAATGATCTTCATTGCTGGTTGTCTGTAACCATGTATTTATTAATATTTAAGACAAACCATGTAGTTATTCAGCCCTAACTCTCTGTTTTCTATTTAATTGTTGTGCGGTATCACTTCTGTGACAGTTTCCTGTCATTCACAACAGAAAAATGTTGAGAAAAACCTCCTGAAAGTCTGTTAACTCTACTAAAACTGCCTCATTTTCTGCACACAGTCTGATGGAAGTCACTTACTGTAAAATAGGATTAGATTTGTTTTGAGTCATGAGTCCTGCGGACACTATAGGCTGTTCTGTGCCCGTGGAAGTTAGAACCAGTTATCCAATAATTATGGTTTCAAAAGAATAAATGATCAAAGCAGTTGGTCTTGTGACACAGCTTCCCCTAAGGCAGAGGTAAAAATGAGCACTGGAGTTGGTTAAACTGTGTATTTATTTTCATTTAAGCTAAATATTTCAATCAAATCGGTGTTCCTGGGCTTTTGTAACACTTTATCACACACTGAAAGTTACCAACATTAACAAGCAGATCTGTGTCTTCAGCAGCGCCCCCTTTCAGCGGACCAGTGGCAACCTTTCCTGTTCCAGCCTTCATGCTGAGCTACCTTTCATTTACTTTCTCACATGGATGTTACCTAAACTACAACTATTCTTTTCACTAAATGTCAAATCCATACAATAAAGATAACTCAGTCATTACACTGACTGTATATTAGAAGGACGTGATCACAGTCTTCATGTCTCAGGTCTGTTTTTTTTGGTTCATTTGTGAACTTGAGCACATCTGCAACAACTGGCAACATGTCTCTCGCTGTGTTATTAGATGGTGAGCTGTGTTTTCACGGTTCTGTGGGGTGAAAAATAACACTTTTCCCTCCTCAGTGTAATTTGAACGCCGCCCAAAGGCAGCTGTTGACTTCCTGTCCTTCTGCTCCGTTTGTTTGAACCAGCTAATCCCTGCCTGTCATGGAGGGAGGTCCATAAAAGATGGATTTGTTCCTTCTGCTCTTCACATCTCTCCATTTACAGCAGCATCCCTCATCAGCGCCTCAATCCAACCACACCGAATAGAGATGCAAACGACTGAAGGTGGCGGGTCACAGAGGGCAGGACTGAGGAGCAGGTCGGAGGTTTTTAATCGGCACAATTCCGCTTCTGCACTTTCTGTTCTGTTCTGTTACTGAAGGTTAGACTCATTCAGCCAACTGCACGTCTCCATTTCTCCTGAAAGCACACTTGACAGCTCCGGATTCATTGATCTTTGCATGAAATTAACCAAAATTATATCTCAATACATTTTGGAACACTTTTAAATAGAATCCAGAAACTTTTTGCAGCTTTCTTTGCATTTAAACTCCTAAATTGTTGAATTGGTCACTCTTGCTCTGAACAGGATTCATAAAAGCCCCCTTTGATAGCAGTTGGTGGTGAAACCAAAATCTTTGCCCTCCTCATGTCGTGTGTGCAGCTCAACCGCCTCCAAATATGGAATTGTCTCACCGACTAAAGGTTGTGCCTGGAGGCTGTGTTCCTCTGAGTCCAGAGACATGAGGACACAAATCATGGGAGGAAGACGTGTGTTGTGACAGTTTCACAAACTTCTGTGACACAGTTGATACGTCATTGTCCCGCTAAAAGACCGAAGACCTTCACCTCAATCCTGATTTATTCCTTTTTAACATTGTGTTGCACATTTTGCTCTAAAGTACCGACGTGTTTTCTTCCACTATTTTCCTTATGGGCTTGATTTCATTGCCTGCAGACCATCTGCAGTTACCTCTGTCTGTTAGAACACTGAGAACAACCGTCACTTATCTGAGAAAAGAGTCCCTCACCTATGGTTCAGTGTGAGCTGAAACCTCGACTTCCAGCCAGTCAGAAGCTCTTTAAAGTTCGGACGTTTTCATTCATTCTCTTCCTGGCAGAATGTCCTGGAAGCGTCTTACAAATAAAACCCCTGAAAACAAAGGTTTGGACGTCTTCGATGGTGGCATTTCAGCATTTGAGTTTGATGAAAGCGTTTCTGATTCTCTGACAGCTCGTGTGTCTCCACTGGAAACAGTCGGCCCTGTTTTTATACAGTAATAACTGAAAACTAATCTTTTTATATTAATCTATCGTTCATCTGTTCATTCATTCATTGCGTCGGCTTAAGCAAACAGGACACAACATGTTTAAGTATCTTTCAAAAGGAAGGACTGTAAATGTATCGCCAGCTGCTGAATTGGCTCCAACTCATGCGTAGTGATAATCCTGATTAAAGGTCTGTGACCTGCTTTGTTTAACATACTCAGTGGGGTCACATGGCACTGAAAGGATCGGATTATTGGCTAAATTACAATAAGACTGAGTTATTAAGTGCATGTAGACACCTTAATCTGACAAGAAATTGGATCGGATTACTCACAATCGGATTAAGACCCCGAGATAACTCGGTTGAAAGTCAAAATAAACCTGCTTGTAGACGCTGAAGCACGTGGTGAATTAGACTTTGCGTTCTGCGCATGCTCCAGATTTTTTCCCGGGGTCGTGACCCGGGAGTCAAAGGAGACGATATTACAGCTCATCACAGACCAAAGTTAGAGGGACGTAGCTTCATCTTGCTCTGCGTTCACCAATTTCTCCAATGCCTGAGTTTGTTGTTGTTGTTGTTGGTGAAGAGGTCAACAGGAAGTGGCTCTATTAGCAACAGTTGGAATGGTTACAGCGCCACCTATCATGATACGCTTTGTGCCTCTGATCCGATTCTTTCACTGCCATATATCCAAGGATAATCACCCTTGCACAAATAAGGATCAACTCATTCCTATTATAATTTAGCCAATAATCCAAACCTTTCAGTGCCATGTAACCCCACTGACTGTTTCTCAATTCCGGTCCTCTGGACCAACTGCCCTGCATGTCACTATAACCATCAAATTATGTTATTTTTATCTGTGTTTATGTGTTTGATTACCTACTGTATTTCCATTCTCGTTGTTGGATAGATGGTGATTTATATCTGGCTTATATTTAGGCTTTTAAAGACATTTGAACTCTGGATATTTCTTTTTGGTCTCAAAATTACTTTTCATCACTCAGCAGAGTTATATCTACAGGATTTGACCGTTTTATCCCGAACTGACAGCATTCCTGTTGTGATGGATACTCCCACAGGAGTGTATTTGGTGTTGCTAATGTTTAGGTTTTATGATAGATACATCTGTCTATGTTTGGAGTTCATAATTTGCACAGAATGTATTGTACACTCACTTATGATCGAACGAGATTGGGCGTGTTCAGGGCGGTGTAACAAATGATCTTTTTATTGATGCAGAAACGACATATTTATCTGTGCTCTGACTCCTAAAATATAATTTTACTGTTTAAAAAAGACGCAATTTATGATTATTTCATGTAATTGAGCAGCCTTGGTCTCTCTGTGTGACGATTAACACAAAACTACACGAGCTTGACAGGTGAGAAAGAGGTGAATGAACTAAAAACTGATTGTAAACATCAAACCTGCTCACTATCACAGTAAATGACTGATCTCCATCAGGGTCAGCAGGCCTGACAGGCGCAACATGAACACAGACAGTCAGTGGGGTTACTTACATGGAACTGAAAGGATCGGATTATTGGCTAAATTACAATAAGAATGAGTTGAGCAAGGGTAATTATCCTTGGATATATGGCGGTGAATGAATCGATTCAAGCATTCGAGAAAATGGCGAATGAAGAGCAAGATGAAGGTACGTCCCTCTACATTTCGTCTGTGATGAGCTGCTAATTGCACAACTTAATTTGACTTTCAACCGAGTTATCTCGGGGTCTTAATCCGATCCGATCTGATTTCTTGTCAGATTAAGGTGTCTACAGGAATTTAATAACTCAATCTGATTGTAATTTAGCCAATTATCCGATCCTTTCAGTGCCATGTGACCCCACTGAGTGAGACCTGACACTCAAGTTTTGGGACATGGATTAAGCGGATCATTTGAATATTCGTGAAGCTGAACCCCACGCTGCCTACTGATGTGTGCATGTGTGTAGCCTGTATGGACCGTGTGAGCGAATAGGTAAAGGTGGCATGTCGTGTGAAAGCGCTGCGAGCGGTCAGCTACACTGGAAAAGTGCTTTATGAGTGTGTTTACCATCTCTGATTGGAGGACGAATTCAGAATAATAACTGATCTCAGGATATTTGAATCATGAATTGCATAAAACTAAAGACACACTGGATCCATGAATGCTTTCACTATAACTAACAAACTCAAACTCCAGTCCACTTGGTGGCAATAATCCCCCTTTAAGGTGGTTTTCCAGCTGCCAGTGAAGCTACTCTTGGTACGATCTGGACCCCTCCAGCATAAATGTGATTGGAATGATCCACTTCCTGTTTGTCACTCTGCAGCTGTTTGGATGGATGGGAGCACATGGAGCAAACATTTGGGTAAGTGCACTTTGAATGTATAATGACATCAAACTGACTGTGGATGGAAACATAGCTTCAGAGCTAACGGAGCAGGCTGAGGCTAGTTATCTTGGTTAGAAATTGGTTTAATTAGATGCAACAAATAAGAAAATAAAGTTTTGGAAGAGCAATAAAATATCAAGTTAAGAAAGACGCAGAGTAAATTAAACCGTTGGGTTGAAACGGTTTAAATCAATGAAAGATTCAACAGAAAGTGTGGTTGAAGCAATGAGTGTGGATGTGCTTTTTAAAGGCTTCATCACTGAGTGCAGGCCGGGGAACACTGGGCCTCACTGGAGAACCTCTGGTGGGACACATTTGCTCTCAAGTCGTGCTCCGAGTGATTTAAGAGAAGTTGCGCATTGACCAGTTTTTTTGTATTTTGAGTTTTCTTTCAGGAACGAAGTGATCCAGGTAAAGTGTGGTAATAAATGTGTATATATTGTTCCCCATAATTATGCTGACATTGTGTTTGACTTAAATGATGCACTAATTGAAGGTTAATTTGACACTCTATATAACAAGGTCAATGGGAAGCTGAACCAGCGGCTGACTTCGCGCGTCAGGCTCTTGGAAGAGACCGATGTGTGAATATCGTTGGGTTGGAGACAGACAAATGGCTGACATGGCGATTTAGATTGCCAAGGACTCTGCAGCTTGCTGGAGCCACAGCTCCAGAGAAACTGATCTAACCCAATTCCACCACACGTCCAGGTCCTCGTCACCCTCGGATTGTTGGCCACGGGAACCTTTCAGAGGGAGATGGGGTCCCAGTCCTGTTAGTTGCGCTCCCCTCGGTCATGAAAAGTGTCACCAGTTCATCAGACACGGTGCATGAAATTTGCATACACTGCTTTGGGAGAAGTCGAAATAAAGAGGGACTTTGATGGCACAGCTGGAGTGGCACAGATAAAGGAGCTATATGCGAATATTGGATGAGAAAAGTTGGTTAAAGGGGCAGTACTTAGTTTTTTTTTCTCCAAAAAATAGATTGTTTCTTATTGAGTAGAGATTTCTGTTTATAATTGGCTTTCTGTAAAATTGAGATTGTAATTTATTGTCTTTGTGTGGCAGCATGTAGTAATGGGTCGTAGTGACTTTCAGCTGGGCTCTGCTCCCAGCCAATCGCTACATGAGAATGGCGTATAAATGCGGTGTGAGAGCACGTGATGGGTAAGCCTATTTAAGTGTTTTTGTATGGTAGAAGTTGGCTTTGGTGTTGCTGCTGTCCACCTCCTCATGCGGCCAATGTGCAGAAACCTGTGTGGTTGTAGCGCGGTGGCTTGAGCCATGGTAAGGAGGGGAAGTCTGTCTAACCTGTGAGACACCAGTGCTGCTTTGTGTTTGGGTCTCCAGGTTGGATTAAACCACATTTGAACTGTGTGTGAGAGGCAGGCGGTACTGATCCTTTGATAAGCTACTTATCAGTGTTTTAAATTGTATTGGCTTTCTAAGGTGCTGAGTTTACAGTGTCCCGGATGGTGGTTCCTGTGCTCCATCCCTGATTGCCGTTTTCCTCTTTTGAAGTAAGTTGGAACCAAAGAAATGTTTTTTTTTTTTAAACTGTCTACATTGGTGGAGTGGCCCCCTTACTGACATCTCCCCCACCTCCCTATTTATAAAGCACATAGTAAATGTATCAGAATTCTAATAAAATAATTATTGGTGTTGAAGTTGTGACTATTGTGTTTCATTCAGTTCTCTTGCAGCTTTTCTAGTCATGTGATAAGCATTAAAATGGATATGAGTTTTTTTTAAAAAAAAAAAAAAAAGCAGCTTTGGTGCTCCAATGGATGCAGTAAGTGGGAAAACTAGCATTCATGATGTAACAGGCAGCAGCTCAAGGAGATGATATAATTTTTAACTAAGTCCCTATGTTCTAACAGGCTCCATAACCCCCTATTTTCACCTCTCTGAACCCCAGGGAGGGACACGGCCCCCTCCCCTGCCCATCTTGGTGGGACTTTGGTTTATCCGGGGTGTTCCGCAACCAACTTTCATCGTCTCCGTCTGGGGGCCTCCTCCACACGGGATCCTTCTTCTCCATCTGGGGGCTCCTCCACACTGGATCCTTCTTCTCCATCTGGGGGATTTGCGCTGCACGGGACTTGATCCGGGACCTGAAACACCACTGCTGATGGCATACCTACCTGCCATACCCACTGCGCTACAGGTCCTTCCACGTTTCACTAACTTTTCGGGATCCTTTTCTATCTGCACTTTGAATCTTGGACTTAAACCCTATTAAAAAAATGTTCATTCTGGACTAATTTTGCTCTCGCTGGGAATTGAACCCAGAACTCCTGGCACTGCAGACAGTTTCCCAACCTCCTGAGCTATCTCATCCTGCTGTAACCTCACCTTCCAGAACACATTTACACTCATGTCTTTCATTAAATCCCCAACATGAAAAACAACTTGTCACAATTAAAAAACATTAAGCTTTCTCACCACAGTGGTAAAAAACCATTTCACTTCACTTCTTGCTCAACTGAGTGCTTCTGACCTTTAAATAATTTTTACTGCCTGAGGATTGAACCCACAACTTCTACACACCTTACAGGCACTCTAACACTCCGAGCTAAAAGCTTTGCGTTGGAAACTTTTGTCTGGATGCTAAATCTCTTAAACACTTCTGTTCACAAACCATCTCCTTTTATTCAATGACTTTCACTCCTGATCGCAGCTACGTGGACGACTTCGCTGTTTCCAGCAGTCAGCTGGATTCCGTCTCTTCTGTGGGTTACAAACATGTTGACTCTGTGTGTATGTGGTGGAAATTTCTGTTAAAGCACACTGAGACCATAATCAACATTTTATTTCTACTTCATCAAGGCGAATAACAGCATGAGCTGTAGCTCTGAAGGAGTCTCACATTTCATCTCTTTCTTATACAAACAGAAACATCGTAAATGTATTTTTTTTATACAGCCCTTTACAAACAATCATTACGATGTACCAAAGTGCTTTACAGTAGATAATAAAGAGAATAGGTAAAAACAAATAAAAACAACACAGTAAAAGCAATAAAATACAACAAAATCGAATAAGATAAAAGTGTCCTCATACTACTGGGTATCGTGTTACACAAAACCTGCATGAGACGGATCGGTTTTTCATTCGCCAACTTCACACATAAAAACAAGCTAAAAATGTACTTATATACAGAAAAACAACACCCAGCACATGCTAAAGGACAATTAATAATTTTCCATCACATCTCCCTCCTTTTCATTAGATATGTTAATATTAATCACTCAAAACAACAAATACAAATGTAGTTAAAACTACATATAACATCCCTGAGAAACATCAAACGTGTTCATTCAAAAACACTCCAAACACGTCATCATCCCTGCACACAGTAAAAGAAATAACAGGAAACTAATTAATCGGCACAATCAAAAGTAACTTCAAAGATAGGAGCGGCGAAACCGAGCCGTACCATTGGATGACCCACACTCTTATCTATCGTTCACACAATAACACCTAACAGAAGGTATAATGCAGCCACACCACAGCGCTAAGATGGATAACCCAATGAAAGTGAAACAATCAATGCTTTCCATTTAACAAACATAGAATCAAAGCTTCCACACCTGACTTTTCCACAAAGGCCTCCCAACCCTGTGGTCACACAACCATCTGATGCAGGATTAGTTGGCATGAAAGTACAGCAACTATCCCCATAAGGGCACAAACAGCTCCACGCTCAGCCACTAACACGTCTACGGCGAACCTATAAAACACGTTGGAGCCAGCTGATCAGCCAAACCTTTAAGTGCATCATAAGTATGATTCATAAATCTCTGCTGGTTGTTATAGCGATGATTAATCCAATCCAGCACAGAGCACACAGAAGGTCAAGTGTCTGATTCTTTCTTGTCAGACGCTTCACGTACTGGAAGTTTAAAGATTTTCCTCAAGTAACAACGTGGGAATGAATGATGACACACGTGGAAGGAAACTTTTAATACAACTACAAAAATAGACACAAAACTGGATCATAATTTACTAAGTATTTCACAGAGCAAATACAGTTCTGTGTTCCTGGAAAAAGAAGCTGACGTGACGATCTTCTGTGTCTGTTCACACAGATGATGTTTGAGCTTACAGAGCATGTTGATGCCGAGGGTCCCATTGGACAAATCCTCTTAAAAAAATACAGTGTTTCCCACAGAATTTTTGGAAACTATGGGGGGGGGGGGGGGGGGGGGGGGGGGGTAAATTCATGCGGCGTAAATTTGTGCGACTGCAGATTTTATTTTATTTGATTGATTTGCACACATTCATTCAAATATAACACATACACAATAAAACACAACAAATTAAAAAAAAGGAATGTGTGCTGGAGATGTCAGAAACCCTTGTGGGCTTATAAGGAAACCTCATCTTGTCATTAAAACCCAATGATAACAATTGTAATAGAAAATATTTACAGGTTAAAACTAAACTTCATGAAAAATATGAATGGATCATATACAGTGAGTACTTATGCCTTTTTGAGAAACTTGAAAAGGTTTTCCTTGATAACAAAGGGTGTGGGAAGTACACAATGAGTTCAGGAACACATCAGAAGTGGTTTGGTTTTGATATCTTTAAAAACAAGAGAGCTATTACAAAATAAAAGTCTAAAATGGAATTAACTATGCACACTGAGTAAATGTTCTACCTAAAATGATTTTTCTGGAAACTAAAAGGCTGTGAAAGCTTTATAGTGAGTTCACAAACCCATCAGAAGTGGTTTGGTCTGCATTGGTTGAATATCCAGTGAGAACAAAAAAAGGCGTTGCACTTTTGCGACGGTCCCTAAGCGCTCCGGCTGCCGTAGTTCACTTAGAAGTATATTCGGCGCGGTTACTCTGATCTTTCAGGCTTACTTTGGTGAGTTGATAAAGCCTGTGGTATGTTAGTCTTAGTTTTCTGTAAATATTAATACCATCCTGAGGCTAATTGGTGCGGTTTTCGTGACGCTATTACAATTACAAAACCGGAAAATAGGCGAATGTGAATATAAAACCAACTTCACCCCGCTCCGCCTGGTCGGGACGGTTGAACCACACATGCGGGACGGATGAAACACCTTATTTTAAACAGAAACTATTGAGCTTACTATTTTTTTAAGCAACATACCGGACAACATACTAGTGTACCCGTCATTGCTCAAATTTCACATTATTTTTCATAATATAAATAGGTAAAAAAAATACGTTTGTCAACGAAATCACGATGATTACAGCTGACCTTTGTGCACGCGCACCCACTGTGTCAATCGCCCCGACAGCGTCAGCGAAATAACCTTTTTTGCCACTAAACTTAAAAACTCTGACACTGCAGACTTTAGGACATGTTTAATTAATAATTCACCTGTTGTATAGTCATATTGGTTGGTTTTCGAGGAAATCGCTGTGTTTCAAAAAAATAAAAATAAAAAATAAAAAAAATAAATAAAAAAAAAATCGCTGTTTGGGATTCGGAAACTATGGCGGCCAAAAGGAAACTATGGCGGGCCGCCATAGTTTCCTCAATGTATGGGAAACACTGAAATAAATAAAAATACCTAATCTCAGTCTCCTTTCAGGGGTCTGCGTGGCTTTTTGCTGTAATTTCAGTCACTGGAACATAAACACCAGCTTCTCCATCAGAAGGCTGACCCTGGTTCAGCGACACGTTTCTCTGGAGAAAACAACAAAAGTATTACAATGCAATACAAACACTTATGCAACTAGAAAACAAAAATGAAGAAATGCAGTGTCATACCTGCCTCTTCTCAGTCTTAAGTTGTCGATGAGCTCCTGGGGATTTGGGCCCAGCCTGCTCCTCTCCTCTGCCTGTTGCCTCAGCTTTCTTAAAGTTTAGTAGATCTTGACTCCCGCGAAAGCCAAAAACTGTTTTCAGAGCCAGGATGTAAAAGAAAAGGGGTATTATGTCCAAAGCCTGAAAACAGACAAGAGTGGACTTTGAAAACGGAGGAAAAATGTGTCATTATTCATGACAAAACGGATGGAGTAAAATGCATGTATGACCCTGTAGGGCTTCCGTATTAGACTACCGGTAACTTCATAATCATTATAGTACTTAATACTTAATACATCATAATACTATTATAGAAACTGTGTCATTACTAACTAAATGAGCATTTTACGACAAACTAATGCTATATAAACACAGCCACAAAAACCAAGATAGCGAGCTAACATACCTCTGACGAATTGGCCGCTGCAGACATTAACAGCCTCTGCTCCTCCCGGCCGCAGACGAAGGTTTAAAATCCACTTTTTACGGCTTTGTTCTGTGAGATTTTTACATTTCTCACCTTTGTGAACGACCATCTTCGGTACTCTTAAAAAAAAACATTTTCCTTTTCTCGCTTAGAACGAGTAGAGCAACCGTAAAGCACACCAAACAGGGATTTTTTCACTTCACTTCCTGCCCTCCATCTGAATTCCCGCTCTCGCGATGCAGCAATGTGACGTCACGTGAAATCAACCAATTACTTTAAGCCCTGCTGCACGGGGATCTGAGCGCAACGAGAGTTGAATAAAACTGCTGTTTTATAGCATAATACATCCAAGGTTTTAAAGCGAAAGGAAGCGGCACGACTCCCCACTTCTGAGGTACGATGAATGCAGCGGGATGTGATGTAGTAGATGGAGTAGGTGGAGTTACATACAGGGGAGGCTGGATCATGCTGCTCTGACCTCCAGCTGTGACGTCACATCAGGCTGCAGAGCTGAACGACTCACTGAAGATGGTATTTATCAATCTAGATGTCCTCAATTTATCACCTACGCTTTCCTTACAGCACAAAGACTGAACTGTGAACACAACCAACTCTTTTCTGGGAGAACAGTCTCAGTGTTCAGCAGTTCAAAGAGAAAACAAACTCTTTTACAGAGGAAAGCATTTTAATCAGTGTAAAAAAAACAAATTAAGTCCCTTCTTTTGAATCTCAAAAGTTGTGGACAACCAACGTGCATTCATAGCTTTGAATTTATACAAAAGGAAACAAACAAACAAAAAAAAAAGATTATATACATTTCCGCTAAGTCAAAATTTGGCTCGTTTCTGAACATTTGGACATCACAGTTCTAACAGTTCAGGCTTTAATCTTTATATAAAAAGCACTTTTTACAGAAACTGGACCAGTTTTACCAATAATTTCAGCATTACTGGAAAGTCTTTTTATGATTTAAAGACTTAAATGATCATTTACTTCAACTTGATTGTTACTTTATTTTCCCATGATTATTCTGGTGCTTCATTATAAGCTGACAAACAACCCCAAAGATATTCTTGAACAAATGACGCGGCACCTCTTAAACAAACCCACGAAATCCAGCATCGCATCCCTTAGTAAGCCTCAAAGTTTCTGCGTGATAGTGTGAAATGGCCCGTTGGCCCGCTTCAGGACGTCTGCGGACAGAAGATTCACCCTGAAAGACCCCGAGAGCCGACATGAAAAGATTCCTTTTGTTGGAGGTGACGGAGCGAAGACCTGCAGGCGTTCGTCAAACAGACGCTATGCTTATTGTGATAGTGTTGAAGGTTCAGACAGTCAGAGGAAGGCTGATATTTGTCGAGTTGGATTTAAGTTCTCGTGGAAAATCACAGCAAATGAAGAGCAACAAACACAAACTGCATCAGTGACTGAGCCACGAATGGTTGTTTTAGGGACAAACAAGAGAGAAAAAGGCATGTTCCAGAATGTTCCACTGGGAGGAGGAAGAGAAATCAGGGAAATGTACAACTGTGCACATCTGGATTTAAATAAATGAGGCGATGTTGATTACAGAAGGAGAATTCTATTTGATACCATAAATTCTCTCCTACGAGCAGATGTATGTTAAAGGTAAAAGAACCATAACCCCCCTCCTCTGTGATTATTTTTCATTATTTCATCCATTACTTTCATGCAATGGCACCAATACACCAAACAATCTTCTGACTTGAAGGTCTGAGGGTTATAAAGCTTCAGGAAATGTTGAAAAATGCTCCTTAACAGCCTCCAAATTTGAGAAACTGGAACGACTTGCTGAAACGATAAGCTGGAAGCTACTGATTGACTTGTAATTGTAATGTTGACTGTAGTTCTGGGTTCAGTCCACCTACAACACGCGTTTAAATGATAACACGTGTTGGCACCTGTGTCTGTGGAAAAGGGAAACCTCAGCAGCTTTATGTTCCTGTGTCTTAGTTTGAGGAACAGGTCCATTCTCTGGAGGGTGAGCGAGATAAGCGAGACAACGAATATCCCTTCAGCCATCTCCTGACTGTAGCTTTGCATTTACATGCAAACATGTGAGTGATGATATGGATGTGATAAGTTAATGTTAGTGTGCAACATAAAACAACGTTGGGGAAGAAGCCGTCTCTCTTTTTATCTTCATGTCTGGACGGGACTTCAGGCTTCTGGCTGAGGCGTGCTGTGTGAAGCGTCTCCGGTCATTCGCAGCATGAGGATGTGTGACAGAGCAACAGAAGAACGAGGCTCCTTCATTATGGAGGAATCTTTAAAGAAACTGCTGAATAAGAACCTCTTTGTGTAAGGTACGGATAGTTGTTGTTATCCAGAACCTATACCAGACCCACAAACTGATGACGAGCCATGCTGTCCGCGTGCCGCGACTCTTCATTGTGTCCGTTTTGACGAAGGTTCAGAGCCTTAAAGAGGTTCAGCGTGCGGGTCACATGGGCAACGCAATGTCCAATAATGGCTTCCCTCACTCCATTAGCCTGGCAGAGAGGTCCAACGGGTTTCCCGTCACAGACTGGAGGCCTCCGAGAGATGGTAGGGTCCATTCACCTGCGATGGAGGAAAAAAAGAAGCCATCAGAGTTGAGTTGCTGCTGGTCCACCTTTATCCTGCTTACATCAACTAAATGTCCTATTCGAGAAGCTACTCGATTTCTCAAAGGTTACGGAGCGTATCGCGCTAGCAGAGGAAATATAAACCATTTAGGTTCTACAACAGATATAACTTAATATTTGTCTTTTTAAACACTCGTTATTTACTGATCTTTCCTGCACTGCTGTTTGTAGATGATAGTTTAAGGATGGCATCCATCATCAAATGCAATAATGTTTTAAAAAATGTTGAACATGAGGGGAACGACTTCCAATAAAAGGTTAAATTTCATGTTTATCTGTGTTAAAAGCTGAGGAATAAAGGTTAAAGGGTTTAGAATATTTTTCTTAAAAGGAATCTTTGGGGAAATTGAGTCAGAATATACAAGAACTACAAATTGATAACAGCATTACCTCAGGAAGGAATCCGCCTCCTTTTCTAAGAGGCAATAACTCATTCTTACCCACTTAAATTCCTATGAAACAGCTCACTGAGCGCCACTGGCTTCGGCATGATTACAGATTTTCTATGAAACAAAAGCTGCGGAAATTTATCCTACTATTTCAAATGGTTGACAAATTAATGCTCCCAAAAACATCTGCTTTATATCAGCCTTTTACATCTGCGGGCTTCTCCTCTTACTCCCTGAGCTCACACATACTGTATCCTAATATAACCGAATACCGAATAAAACTCTTCTCATTTATGTACTTTTTCTGTTGTAAGTCTGTAAGTAATACTGAATTATGGCCTATTTAAAATCTGATTCTAACCGCGGTCACTATCAGACCATCTACATATTTATAAGTTAAAGGGATAGTTCGCATCTTTTGACATGAAGCTGTATGACATCCCATATGAAGGGAGCGAAAATAGCGCCAAGTGATTGTGAGGTCTCACTTTTTCTGGGTGAATGATTTTGTGATGCAAATGTATTACTCTTTTGAACGCATATTGTTTTGAGAAGCAAAACGCTTTATTTTTTAAGCCCCAGCCAACTAGCCGAACTACCTTCGTCAACGCCAAAACGAGGCTGGAACTCTGCTCACAGGACGCAGCGGGGGGTAAGTCAAATTTAAGAAATGATATTGCTAATATGGGATGTCATACAGCTTCATGTCAAAAGAGGCGAACTATCCCTTTAACGTCTGTGATTTCAGTCATATTCACATGTTTGATGATTATTCTCAGCAGGGAAAAATTCACTTGGGGTCTAAAAAATACCAAAATTAGCAGGAACCACTGAGCTGGGGGGGAAAGTCCAAGAAAAGCCTGGTGCGCCCCAACTGCTCAGGCATCGTTCACCGCATTTTCCATGAACAAAAACCTCCAAAATACCATGAAAAACGCATACAAAACAAAAAGCAAACTAGTTGAGTGGGCCGTGTATTTCAGGCTCTCTGTGGGTTGCTGTGAGATAATAACCAAGACTCAAGTGTTAAACCCAACAAATACCTTATTACAGTAAGTTCTGACCAACTCCAGTGAAAGAAACCTCTGCAATACAGCTGATGAGAACAAAAAACATTGGTCCATCCCCTTTATTTCAACTGTAAACACTGAAGCAAAGAGGTGAGGTGGGGTTGGTTCCACTGGTATCTCAGGGTGTAACAGGATCTCAGGCATTCGTGCACTGGAACAGGAGGCGTGCAGTAAGCTGCAGCTGATGAGTGGTTTTATATTTTCTATTCACTTTCTAGTAAAGCTACAGTTACCTGAGATCCCAGGTAACTCAAGCCCACATGTAACTGGTGGGACTGGTTACCCTGTTAGCCGACGTGACATAACACTGCGTGCAACACTGTTCCGGAAGATTCTGTAATCAGAAGATTAACTGGTGACAGGTGAGGGTGTTAGGACGAGGTAAAAGGAGCATCCACCAACAGCCGAGTCTTTGGAGCTCAACACTGAATCAGAATCAATGAAAGTATTTTCCCTGAAAAATACTTTAAAGGTATAGTTCGCCTCTTTTGACATGAAGCTGTATGACATCCCATATCAGCAATATCATTTATGAACATCTTCTTACCCCCTGCTGCGTCCTGTGAGCCGAGTTCCAGCCGAGTTTTGGCGTCCAAGAAAGTAGTCCGGCTAGTTGGCTGGGGTTTAAAAAATAAAGCGTTTTGCTTCTCAAAACAATATGCGTTCAAAAGAGTAATACATTTGCATCACAAAAGAGTTCTCCAGGAAAAAGTCAGACCTCACATCGCTTGGCACTATTTTGGCCTCCCTTCATATCAATGCGTACAGCCACCTGCCGATAGCTGCACCTGTTACGGTGTTTACTGCTCGGAAGCAGGGGACTGCTCGGTCTGCACAGTTTACATTGGACGCATTGATATCAAGGGAGGCAAAAATAGCGCCAAGCAATGTGAGGTCTGACTTTTTCCTGGAGAACTCTTTTGTGATGCAAATGTATTACTCTTTTGAACGCATATTGTTTTGAGAAGCAAAACGCTTTATTTTTTAAACCCCAGCCAACTAGCCGGACTACTTTCATGGACGCCAAAACTCGGCTGGAACTCGGCTCACAGGACGCAGCAGGGGGTAAGAAAATGTTCATAAATGATATTGCTAATATGGGATGTCATACAGCTTCATGTCAAAAGAGGCGAACTATCCCTTTGCAAAATTACACAGAAACTTGTTTTTTCCACAACTGCCAAGCAGTATACTGTAAAGAGATTCAGAAAACTTATCGTGTTAGTCTGACTAAAACTAAAATCTCTGAAATAATATGAAACAAGCTTCTTGGAGCCAGACTAACACACACAGATAAGGATGACATCGTCGTCGAAATCAGCCCGTTAAGACTAGATTCTTATAACCGCAGCCTCATCGGACAAAAATCACCATTCGTGTACCTTAAAGACGACGTCTGAGGCGGCAGAATATCTGGGAACGTTTTCTCACACAGCATCATAGCAGCTGACATACTTCAGTCAATAACTCTAGTGTGTAGGAGACCACGTCATCATGGTCAGTACAGCCACATGGGCCCAGGAATACGTGACACAGTCAACAGCTGCATCCAGAAATGTAACCTGAAACTGTTTTACAGGAGGAGGAAGCCGTACTTTAACGAGTTCTCTGGACACCAGCTCGTCTCAGATGGACAGAAAGACGGTGGACACGTCTTCTGTGGTTAGAGGAGTCAACGTTTCAGCTGCTTTTGGGAAAAACTGACAGTGAATTTATGTGTCAGAGATAAGAAAGACTGTTGCCAGAGGAAGATGTGGCGCGGGGCAGCAGAGTCCATGGCATGGAAGACTTACTAATGTGTGACGGTACCATCGATGCAGAGGCATACAAGGAAATCTTGGAGAAACATTTGCTCCCATCGAGGCGATGTCTTTTCCTGAGAGGTTATTCAACAGGACGATGTCAGCCCCCATTCTGCCCGTTGGCAGTCCACACTTCCTCCATCATAACATTTTCGATCATTGAATTTACCTTTACTTGTGTCTGTTTAATAAAGGCTTGAACAGATGACACATACCAATTATCGATCCTTTTTTTGTAAACTTCCCAACTTCTGATTGAAAAAAAAACAAACACATTCCCTAACGGTTGAGTCCTAAAAGGAGTTTTATCTTTAGAGGTTGGCGTTAAGGCTCCATTTCAGCAAATAAATAGAATAATTATTTCCCGCACTCCATCAGTAATGTAATCCAACCCTGCGATTCAATCCAACCTGTGAGGTAACAGCTCACAGGTGTCGGCATAAAAGTAGCCGCTCAGTTTGTCTGCTGGCTGCAGTGCAGAAAAAGGAAACAGCACCGAACTACAGCCTTAAAGGAGGCCAACCAGCTGTGTTCACATACTGGAAGTTTAATTCCCAGCAAAGGACTGAGGTCGACCCTAAAATGTGTTCCTTGTGAGTCAGCGAATGCTGGGACACCGCCAATATCTCAGACTGCTTTTCTGTATCATCTCTTATTAAAGAGAAGATTAAGATCTTTTATTACTGAAGCAAACTGGGTGAAGGGACAATTACAGCCAATTTGAAAGATAAATTAAAAGATTACCCCACCTGAGATGGAGCCAGGAGATGGAGCAACGCAGCCAGGACTCGGCGTGGGTTACCAGCATAGTGTTTGGGCTTTTAGCCATCGGTACGGACCAGGCTCTGCTCCAAAGAGCTCTTGCTCAAACTGCAAGACTGGAGAAGCCACTGCTCATTCTCCAGTGGAATTTGCACACAGGGCTAGGAGACACCTTAATGCACAGCACAGGTTCTCTAAAAACAAGATGGCTCCACTCAGAGGTGGCATGGGAGGTTTATCCATTACCACCTGCCCAACTTTATAACTGTATGCTTCACACTAATGAATGAGGAGGTTGTTGTCCTGCGCCTTCCTTCGGGTCAGGAATCTGACCGCGATGTTGAGCTTTCACAAGACCTTTCTGGAGTTCCTTTCTGGGGTGCTGGAAGGAGCTACCTGTGGGAACTCTATTCTTCTACATGGAGACTTTAATACTGACGTGAATAAATATGGTGAAACCTGAAGTCTTTGGATTACGATGCTAATCACAGTAAGGCCGTAATAAAACACTATTTAAGATTCACCAAGGCAGCCGAGGCTGTGGCCTTATGATCAGTTTTGTAGTTGCATCTTTAAATCTGAAACTAAATTTAGGGAAAGAGACGCTGAGCTTTCTGCTGCAAACCCTAGTCAACACAGCTGGATCAGGTCGCAGATGCCAGTCCAAACAGCAAGGGATTCTGGGGACTCATGAGTCTGAATGTGCCATCTGCTGCTTCTCCATTGTTGGAGCAAACTGTACAGAACTGCTGCTGAAATGTCACTGATGTCCATTACTGGCAATAACAAAGACGAAGGAGCTTAAAATAAAGCTTAGAACGGGTTCTTAGCCATTAATTTTCAGCACCGAAAGGAACCAGTTCAGCTGGTTTGGGCATCCGTTGAGATGCCAGCTGCCTGGTCCCAAGATGAGAGGTAAAGGTTTTCCTTCGAGAAGCAGATAAGAGGTTTTCAGCCAAAGAGAAGATGAGAAAGTGAGGTGCAGCAGTTGAGCTGATTAAGGATTACGTGACTGCCGTGGCGGAGCATCAGCAGCGGAGCGTCAGCAGCGGAGCATCAGCAGCGGAGCATCAGCAGCGGAGCATCAGCAGCGGAGCATCAGCAGCGGAGCATCAGCAGCGTAGCATCAGCAGCGGAGCATCAGCAGCGGAGCATCAGCACCGTAGCATCAGCAGCGGAGCATCAGCAGCGGAGCATCAGCACCGTAGCATCAGCAGCGGAGCATCAGCAGCGTAGCATCAGCAGCGTAGCATCAGCAGCGTAGCATCAGCAGCGGAGCATCAGCAGCGGAGCATCAGCAGCGGAGCATCAGCAGCGGAGCATCAGCAGCGTAGCATCAGCAGCGGAGCATCAGCAGCGGAGCATCAGCAGCGGAGCATCAGCAGCGGAGCATCAGCAGCAGAGCATCAGCAGCGGAGCATCAGCAGCGTAGCATCAGCAGCGGAGCATCAGCAGCAGAGCATCAGCAGCGTAGCATCAGCACCGTAGCATCAGCAGCGGAGCATCAGCAGCGTAGCGACCTACACAGACTACGGGTGAAATACAGATTTTAATTGCCATACGTCCTTGATGCGAGCACATTTTGACTTTATGTCAACAGAATGTGTAAGGATTAACAGAGGTTCAGCTACAGCACATATGTAATGATATGTTAATTAGCTCACTGTTGCTTATGCTGATTACATTTTTTTGCACATATTTTAATCAGATGAAGTAGTTAATCATATGATGGGATCACTATATATTTGCTTTTCTAAACAGTCTGCAGTTAGGTGAGCTCAATCTGTAGCTGTCAGTGGAAACAATGGAAAGGATTAAAGAAATTTCTTCAACAAGGACAATTCAACTCAGTTTGGCAAAAGATGTTAGTTGTTTCCAGTCAGCTGCGTCTAAAATCTGGAGCAAGAACAAACAAATTGGGAAGGTTGTAAAACGGAAACATACAGGTCGACCGAGGAAGACTTGGACAGGAAACTCAAAGCAGTGCGTCTGAAAATAGAAAAAGTGATGGAAAACAAATGGGCACAAACAGGAGTCAGTGTTTGTGAGCTAACAATAAGAAACCAGTTGAAGAAAAATCCAGGAAAGTAAAACCATGACTAAGAGAGAAAGGTCACGGTGGGATGAAGAGACGCAGTCATGGACTGTGGATGATTGGATCAAAGTGAAGTTCAGAGATGAATCAACAATCTGCTTAAAGACGAATCGTATAAGAAAACAAGCACATTTCTGCAGTGATCAATAATATGGGGTTTAAAATAAACGCACAGGTGGAATTAACAGCTTCTACTTCCTTCCATCAAAGGGAGGTGTGGTGGTGATGCGGTTCACTTTCAGGATGATAATGCATCACAAAGCACAGACTTTTCCTCAGGAAAGACGCGTGAACTCAACGACACGGCCAGCAGCAAACAGTCCGTATCTGAAACTGATTGAAAATCCAATCCAATCCATTTTCTAAACCCGCTTAATCCCACTCAGGGTCGCGAGAGTGCTGGAGCCCATCCCGGCTTTAGAATGGAAGCATAAATAAAAGGTTCATGACAAGGCTCAGTCCCACACAGCTGATCCGTCAACTCCAAAAAACTAAACAGTTGCGTCCAGCTACAACAAAGTATTTCTGTGATCAGCTCGATGTTGAAAATCCTCCAAGTGTGGTGGCTATATCTTTTTTTCCAGGGGTTGTACACTCATCCTGCACCCAGCAGCATTCATTTGGATAAATCACCAAGAGGAATCTAATCATACACATAAACACACAGGACTTTCACATGGCTCAATGTGCAAGATAAAAGCCGGTAAAGTTATAGTTCACACATTTGGGTCAAGTTTAATCAAAGCGACTTCACTCGGTTCAGGAATCAACATAGAGCGTCCTGGACTGTGTCGTTTTGATTGAGTTTGTCAGCAAACTGATTAATTGGTGTCATTGGTGAAAAAGCGCACACATGTGAAAGGCAAAGGAAACACTCACTGTTTCCATCATCTCTGAGAAATATCAAATGCAGATAAAAGAGAGCTCAGAAATGCAGGGAATGAAACGCACATGGGTGTAAACAGATCTCAGAGATTTGGCGTGCC
This sequence comes from Odontesthes bonariensis, assembly GCF_027942865.1. Classification (NCBI taxonomy): domain Eukaryota; kingdom Metazoa; phylum Chordata; class Actinopteri; order Atheriniformes; family Atherinopsidae; genus Odontesthes; species Odontesthes bonariensis. Next base: position 30,217,658 of record NC_134517.1, on the reverse strand, counting down.
AGTTTCCTTTAAAGTTCAGTAAACCACCAGGAGCGGATGGAAGGCTTCACAGTAACGAAAGAAAGGACTGGAAGAGCAGAAAGGAAGCTGCATAGACTTGAATTAAAGAAAGAAGTCGGTGACTGGCAGCGGACATCTTTAAAGTCACAGCGTGCTTCTTCATGGTGTAACCAGAGCAGATAAAGCAAGAAAATCCATCATTTTGCATGAACATTTCACCATGTTTGTCATATTAAATGGAGCCTGTATTCTGGTATCTGCATTAGAATTTCCTTCGACGCTTACAGAAAGAGGTTAAAGGTTTAGTCTGACTGATTCCCACTCACATGGTCCCTACAAAACCAGGAAACAAAACCCTTCCCCAGCTGAATATACCAGGAGAATGTTAGCCGTTTACATGACAGGTTAACCGCATCGTAAGTTAAGATCAAAAGAGAAGGCGTTTCAGCTTTACACAGTATGTGAAAGGTTTAACAGATACAACTTTAATCATTTAAAAACAAAAACATGATTCATCTGAAGGAATCTTAGGAGACTGGAGGTCAGCTGATGTCGGTCTACGGATGTTTTCAGGTCAAAAATCTTATCGTAATTAACTTTTTTAAATAAATAAACTGTGTGCCGAGTCGGTTGCGCTGCTTCTTACTCGAGCATCGTACTCCAGGACGAACGGAGGGATGTCGATCTGCTCGGGTTTGATGCAGGTGAAGAGCTGCGGCAGGTTGTCCAGGTAGCGCACTTTGTCCTTCAAGCCAGCCACACTGAAGGTGGTGAAGAACCACGTTGAGACCTGGATCGAGCATGGAAATACAAAAAAGAACATTTCACAAGTTTTTATATATAGACACTGATGATTATTTCATGTTACCAAGATTTTAATCCTGAAAAAAAGATCAGAACACAGAAAAGAAAACAGCAGAACTGGATTAACTCTAATGCTGCTTTAATGATCCAATGGAAAGTTTGGCCACAGGAGCAATGAGTACTGTAGCTCTTGTAAACATTCAAGAAAGTGATATAAACCAGAGAGCAGTCAAGGAGCGCATTTCTGCGCCAACAGGAAAATATTTAGAAATGTTTCATTTGCATCTGAATCAGGACGAGCATCTGAACACGTTGCGTAAAAGAAGCAATGCAGATTATTTAATAATGTTTATATGTGGAAGGCTCAAGCTCTGTCCAGGGACAACATTAATCTAATTACAACATGGTCTCATTATAGCCGAATTATTCAAACAAAAATGGTTTTGTTTTGGCCAAATTTTGCAAGACTAATGTGTGCTTGTGTGAGCCAAAGTTTCACAATTATTAAGAGTCACGGCAGGTCATAATCTGTACGAACGGATAAATAAAGACGAGGAACAAGAAGCTCGATTTTATCCATTTACATCTGAGTGAGCTATTGTGTCGTCCATAGAGAGCAACAGAGACAAAATGCACAGCCTAAAATACCATTTTCTAAAACCCTCTGAGATTATAATGATTCATGCATGTAATGGGAACTCCTGGCCTGGATGTTTGTTGTCCGGCGATCGCTGCATGAGCCACAGCCATCAGATGGTAGCTCATAGGTTCGCAGATTGTTTGAAGATGTATATTTCCCAAAAACAATCCAGCAAAGTAGTGTAAAAACGGAAATTCTGAATCACAAGTGATCCAAATACTCCAAAAAAGATTTGGAGAACTATAAAATGATGAACCATCCCTCTGAGTTACAGTAATAATAAAGAAAAAGGCAATAATGGAGGCTTTAGCTGCTACATCGAACAATGTTACGACGATTAAAACATTAAAATCTCGTACTCGTCAACAAACAGGCCTCGATACGTTGATAAGCTCTACAGATAATGCAAATATCAGTACTTTAAAGCATGCCAAGATCAACGAACCTTACCTTTGAGCGAAATGTTGGATGCACAAAGTAGAAGGCCTTCAAATTCTTTTTAAACCTGGAACACATAAAACAGTGGACCTGAGAGAAAGCCCCTCTCAGTTTGGGTTATGACTCACTAATCTTGAAATAAAACAGAAAAAAAAGCAGAATTTAATAAAAAGTAAAAACTGTGGATGAAGTGAAAAAGATTAATCATCTGAAACTGTGTGTGAAGTCATTGTAGCCGTGCTTCCAAAGGCACAGCTTCGCTGTCCCAAAAAACACAACTGGCCTAAAAATGAGCTGCAGGCCGTCCGTCAGCAGGGAAACTTTCACCACATGGACACGCTAAACCATCACAGCCCTCACACGCATGCAGTGTGCACAGGCAGGAGCCATGTAGATGCCATGTACAGTCTAAGAGTAAAAGCCAGGCTTTATCCAGTCTGTATGCAACATAAAAAAGACACCGGCTCGGACTCATCATTCTACGGAGAGGAGTCCAGTCCCCATCCACCTTCAGAGAGCCATGTTCAGTCCAAAAGTGGCAACTAGCCAGCATCACGGACCTGCAAAGGCACGGTCAACCATTCCACATCGGCTCTGTTAATGTTTCTGTAATGATGGGATAATATAAATTTCATTAAAGTGCTTCATTGAACATGAAATTAGGATACGTCCGTGAGTGCACGATGAGTCATCAACATTTAGTTTTTCCAGTAAATCCAGACTTATGCTGTAATGACATTATTAAGAATACCTTTTGTTGGGCCAGAAACTGCTGAACAGATGAAATACCAAAAAAAAACAATCCGTAGCTTTCTGGTGTGTTGTCAACGGTAACTAGAGCCAACCCACTTCGCTCTTCCTCAGGACGCCATGCTCCAATGGAGTATTAAAACCACATCATTGGCAAAAACCAGAGATGCAGTGCTGAGGTCACCAAACCAGTGTGAGGCTGTTCGGCTGGTGTGAGGAAACCAAAGCTTCCCTCTTTTTTGTTTCCTTTCTCCCAAAGATGCTAAAGAGTTCCTCTTACCAATGTGACCGTGAGGCCACAGGGCTCTGAAACACCAGGACAAACACACCCTGAAACCGCCCACACTGCCGTTACAAACTGCTCCTGAAATTAATCAGCACATTTCAGAGGCACAGCAGACTGAATCCGTTCTTAAAATACAAAACCTTTGGCCAACAGACTGAAGAACTTGATGTTCCGGCTGAAAACCTGAAAGGATAAGCAGGAGAACTACCCCACCATCAACCTCAACATTTCCACATTTTGCCAGACAGGTTGGGAAATGTCTTGTGTTCACGTTTGGCTTCAGTCTGCTGGTTAGATCATGTTGAGCTAAACTGCATCTGCAGCCAATCAACAGCTGGATGGGTTGATTGCGCTCGATATGTCGGGCCAGGCTTTCTTTGCCTGTGGAGGTCAACGTGGCCAATTCCCCCTCCTTTATAAGAAGAGAAGTCATAACTGCTTGAAGGATGAAACTGCTTCAAATTAGTCATCCAACTCGAAACGAGAGCAGGGGCATGAATAGACTCAGTTACTCACAGCTCCGTTTGAAAAAGGTGCAACTCTTTAAATTTAGAAAGAGGGTTAGGGTTCCAGAAGCAGCCAAACTTCAGTCCAAGATAAACTACAGGTATGTTGTTGTATTTATACCTCGACTGAGCCAAAGTGCAATGTAAATGTAAAAAATAAATAAAAAAACACAACTTGAGGGCGGTTGGTGGAGTGTTTGTGGGACTTTAAATAACCATGACATTTACATGGACAGGGTTCCTACAGGTTTCTTCAAGTCAAATTTAAGTCTTTTTAAGACCTTTTTAAGACCATTTATAAAAAAAAAAAAAAAAAAACCTATTTCACAGACCTACCGGCAAAGAAAAACTTTTTTTTTTTTTTAATTTGTTCATTTATTTCTCAAACAAATGAAAGTGTGGACTGTGTAAAGCATTGATGAAACATTGCAGCATAGTAGTAGTAAACGCTACAACACCACAGCACAGACACAGAGCCAAACAGAGGTGTGAAAAATCAAAGAAAATTTCATCAGACCACAAAAAAGTTTAACTGACACAGCTAAGTTGTTTTTTAACATTGGTTATGTTAGCTAGCTACTTATTCCATGCTGGGAATATGGGGAGTAGAGAGAACTATAAATAATGAAAATCAACTAAAAAATTTGTCATTTCGTTGAGGCTCTCATCGAACATAAGAACGAACGGTGATTTGTTTACCTTGGACACCAGCTCCTCTTTAATATACACAGCTAAACCAAACTTGGCTATGTACGCCGTTTTGTCGGGACCACAAGTAATTGTGGCAGCGATGTCGGAATCGGGGAACATGCATTTAAACAACTCTGAAATACCCTCGTTTCCATTATATGAATGGTGTTTGGTAATTGTGTTAGGAGTCCACAACACCTCTGCTTTCATGGTTGGTGTGGACCCAAAAGCTGTTCGCAGATCTACTCTAGTTGCGGTGACGGTCGTAACTTGAGGGGCTGGTTAACGTTATCTGCTAGCTCAGATACATTAATAGCTAACTGGCAAGCGTTGGCCGGTTGAAACACCCCGGCGATGGAAGGAGTTTGATCCTTCGCTTCGATATTATTCATTTGCTTGGAGGACTTGGCGTGAGACTCTAAAGCCTTCAAGCCCATGGTGCCAAGCTGAATCCTCTTTTTGCACACTGTGCAAAAAGCCTCGTATACATTATTGTCCACTGGTTTTAACCAGTGACAAAATGATTATTTCTCGCGCCACGCTTCATTACATTTACATTTCCCCATAATCCCAGCAAGAAATGGGAAGCAAGGAAACGCAAACAAATGTTAAAAAACAACATAACGGCGCAAGTTACACTTTCTTGTTTTCTGCTGAGATTTGCCTTGATTTTTCACGCTTCTGCTTGGCTTGTTGCTGTGGTCTGAGTCAGTGCTGTAGCAATGTGATCAGACCCGGGGCGGAGCGGCAGCGTGCTCAATGATTGGTTCCGCCACTCTTCATTTAGGCTACGTTATTTAGGCTTTTCAAAATAATAGTAGCCTAGTTGACAAATGAAACGTTTGAGGAGAATGTGATACGGAGAAGTTACTGCACAAATTTTAAGACCCAGATATCAAAATTCAAGACTTTTTCAAGTCTTTTTAAGATATCATTTCCAAATTCATAAATTCAATGCTTTTAAGACTTTTTAAGACCCCGCGGGAACCCTGATGGAATCAGCATCCCGCCCTCAGTACTGTCATGAATCAGCAAAGTGTACCAACACGGTCACGGTTATTGATAAAGACTGAATGGGCTTTCCCAGTTCCGAGGAAAGGGAGAAGCTTTACGAAGGCGTTTTCATTCTGCTTCAGTGGTGACAGCAGAAACTGGGTGTTTAACTCTTCCTCTTAACCGTTCCAAGTCTCCACTTTGTCTCTAAAACCAGCAGACCGGGTTTGATGGCCTCACTGTGAACTTATCATGTAACACAAAGAGACACCATGAGGAACATTTTCACGACAGACGGCAGCAGACAGCCGAGGAGAACCGGACTGAATGAAGAGTCAGAGAGAGTGGCATGCTGAGAGGTGCAGAATGACTGAGCGGAGTTTCCCACCGACACAGGAAGCTTCGTCGGCTGTGGTTACTAGAAACCAGAAAGAGATAAGAACTAGAGAAGTTGAATGAGGTTATTCAGCCCTGGAGTTTCTATGTTTTTACTTGAGTAGCTTCCAGTTAGAACAGAAGGCGAGAGATGAATACAAAATACTTTCTAAGTGCTGATGCTGCATATTACCCTAAAAGTGAAATAACCTCTGTGACTTGACTCCAGGCATCTGCCAACGTCATGTGGACCACCTAATTCTCAGTTAGATCAAACTGAAAAGATCCCAAAAACATGTGATTATCCCTAAACTGTTTCCTGAAAAATGCACCATATAGTCGGTCAAATCTAAATCTGGAAGAACTGTAAACTCTAATGGATATTTACAAAGAAATGCTTGAGTAATAACCCTCTTTTATTTGCCAATAAAAGCTAGCCCGACATATTTAGAACAAAAAAAAAAAAACTTTAGATGATGAAAAGCATCAAAAAGAAATGTAAAAAAAAAAAAAAAAAATAGAAGTGGCAGAACAGAGTATTTAAATACATCCGTGAGGGAGTTTGTAAAGGTAGAAGAGCACCACAGGTATGACTTTTCATCATGCACAGATGTGGATCGGCTCGGATTGTTGCACGGAGCTGTAAACAATTCCAGCTTTTATTTGGAGGATGTGGCTCCTTTTAAACTGGATCAAAAAAAGTCATCAGTGGTGAACCTCACGGCAGATTACAAACAGAGCGTTGCTGTGTTAGGGTGGTACTAACACAACATCTGAGCATCTAATAACTTAATGCTGTGTGCGTGATGACAAACATCCTCCAGCGTCCCCGCAGCCGTCGCTCAATAAATGACATGCTCCTCAGAGTCATTGTTTTAGGTCCAAGTGACTACTGGACTGCATCTGGACTGGCTTTCATGAAGCAAACCTGACATTTCATTGACAAATTATCATCTACCAGGAAGCTCAAAGACCCTTTCAAAGTTTCGGCACTCTGGAATGTCATCCTACAATGGATTCAGTTCGCTTTATTCTATCAGCAAATGATTCTCCGCAATGATGAAGCTCAAAAAAATGTTTTTTTCGAAGTGAAAAACACATGTCGAACAGGCAAATTCCAGTTCATTGAAAATCAGCCCATTAACACGATGTGTCATGTTGTAGCCACAGCAATCACCATTCAACTAACTTTAAAACAACATCTGTGCATTTCGTTCAGCTGCACTTACATGCTAAATGATCCCCCTAAAAGAGAGTTAGAAGCAGCAGAATGTCCTGAATGTTTTCAAAGACACAGTCCACAGCAACATGGCGTTGGACATATTTAATAGTCAAAAACTCAATCCCGTCCATGTATACTGGAACAAAGACGGCGGTCCGCTTAAATGACCCAGTCAAGCTCTAGCTGTGCATGTGGAGCACTGAGCACTCGGGTTAAGGTTTGTGATTGTTTCAACCACAATGTGGCAGCTTTTTCTGCTGCGTGAAACAAAGAAAACCATCCAAAAGTCCTCTTATAACGTACAAAAGAAGCACTATTTACTTAGTTTACATGCACCAGGATTTGATCAAATCTTCTTGTATCCACCTTATCTGTGGGTCTTGATAGAATCTCGTCTTGCTGGTAGATTCAGTTTGTGAACCATGACCAGAGATTTCAGTTCACAAGCACAACCGATAGAATCAGCTGCAGACTGTGAAACATCTATGAAAATGGGAGATCCTTTTTAAGAAATTAGCAAAACATTCCAAAAAGCTTTGGCAGCATTTGTCTTTAAATAAAAAAAAATAATAAAAAAAAACAAAAACTGGCATTGCGCTGCATAACAAAGGTCTACGACTTATTTTCACAGACAGCGACTTGCCATGTTTTGAGTTTTCCCAGTTTCTACGAACAGTTTAACAGAATCCATTCAGAGCGATTAACTCTTCAAACTTTGAGCCGTTTCATTAAGGGTCAGAAAGTCCCAGAGAAGTCACTCCATGTTCAAGTTTCCAGTTCCAAAAATGGCTGCCAGATTTCCACAAAACAAGCAGAGGTATGGGCAAGATTTCTGGTCACAGGAGGGCCGAGTTAAGACAAAACAAGAGTGCCTGCAGAGACTTTTGTGAAATAACTTCAAAGAAAAGTATGATTGTCAGTTAGTTCTGGCTACCAAAAACCAAAGACGTGCTTGGCAAGCTGATTTTTGTCCGTTCTGCTGCCAACCTCAGATCAACATACAGATCTGGATGAGTTGGTTGTTCTCACTCGTGATACAAAATGGGATCTAACGCCTAAATTGATTGGGCTTGGATTTGCTTTAAAATTTCAGTTCCATATCCAAAAAAAAGTTGGGACGCATCAAATATTGAAAGTGAGACATTATATTGTTTAATAAAAAATACTGTCTGATCTCGAGTTTCCCACGGTGTAGCATCCCCTCTTACAGTCTGAAAACATCTGGGACCAGCTGCTGGACCTTTGATGAATGGCTGATTTAGGAGTCCTGGATGGTCTTTATCGTACTTTGAGCTTTAAAAATGGGCCAAATGTTTTGATGCAGTATGTTTAACCCGTTCCTGAAGAAATATTCCAGGGCTTCCATGAAAAAGACGTCTGGATGGGAGCAGATGTTGCTCTACAACCTATTTATAACTTCCAGCATTGAGGACGCCTTTCCAGATGTGCAGGTTTCCAGTTCCATTGGCACTGATGCACCCCCCATACCATCAGAGATGCAGGCTTTGGAACAGATTACTTAGTGTTGATAACAAGCTGGATGTCCCTCTCCTCTTTATTCCGGAGGATGCAGCGTCCATGATTTTACGAAAACTAATTTTATGTTTTTATTCATCTGACCACGGAACAGTTCCCCCCTTTGTCTCGGTTAATTTTAAATGAGCTTTTTAGAAGTGTTTCTGAGCCTGTGCAGTTATTTCCAGGACAGAATCAGGTCTGTTTTTAATGCAGCGCTGCCTGAAGACGACAGGTTTCTTGAACAAAAATATGTCTCCAGATTCTCTGAATCTTTTCATGTAATCACGTACTGTAGATGATAGAATTTTAAAAGTCTTTATAATTTTACACAGAGGAACATGATTCTGAAATATGTATTATTTTCAGCTTCAGTTTTTTTAAGATTACCAAACCTCTGCCTATCTTTATTTCTGAGAGACTCTGCCTCTCTAAGGTGCTCTTTTTATATCCAATCGTGTTACTGATGTGCTGCCAGTTAACCTAATTATGTTCTTCCAGCTGTTTCCTCCTACATTTACAGCCTTTCGCTGACCTGAATGAAAGAGTTTTAGTAAAACGTCTCACTTTCAACATTTAACATCTTGTCTATTAGAAATAAAATGTTGGTTTATGAGACTTGTTTACATTTTGTGTCCCAACTTTTCAGGAATTTGGGCTGTAAATAGAGTGCACAGATACCACATATATGCATTCACGTGGCAGCTGTTGTCTCAGTGTTAATGAGGACAGTAAAATGTCAGACTGACTTCGTGTCGACGATGTCATAGAGGTTTTTGAGGAAGTCTGAGTCCAGATGGTTGTGCTCTCCGGTCAGTGTGTGGAAGTAAACCATCACATACTCCTTCACGGTGATGGGATCCATCACGTGGATGAAGTACAACAGCGCCTGAACACAGAAACACAAACAAAGTGAGTGTGAATACTCTTCTACAGACCTGAGTGTTTCTGGATTATTCATGTTTGGTGACAGCTGAGGCTGGAGGCTGGTCTGTCAGTCCTTTCCATTCTCCTGAGGGGACCGTTTCTAATGAGGCAAATATGGGACCCAAAGACTAACTGAACACGGTGAACAGTTTCACAACAACATCTGAAAGGATCAGACGGTTAAATGAAACTTTCTTGAAGACAAGGAGAGACGGATGTAAACCAGAAGATGACTGTAGAATTAAAGGTCTTGCTTTTAAATCAACATTTTAGTTTGTATTTTTTGTAGGGCTGGGCAACGTTTAAAATGTTTAATTTAATTAATCACACGATTTCCCTGATTAATCACGATTAATCACATTTGTATGCAAAATCCAAAAAATGAATTCAAAAGTAGTGTATAGCCTTTAGCATTTAGTTTTATTTTAAATGTGCTGCCATATGAATGAAAGTGCCATAACATTTGTTGTGCAAACACACTTTTAACATCAGCATCTTTCTGTAGTTTTTATGTAGAAGCCTCGCTCCACTGTCTGTTTCCTTGAATGACTTGCTGCTATCAGTTGTGTGTTTTGCCTTTAAGTGATATTTTAGACTGGAACTACTACGCTGAGAAGACAATTCAACTTGGCAGTGTTTACAGATGACTTTGGTTCTGTCGACTCCGCCGTCTGGAAGAACTTTAAAATGAAAATGGCCGAATAAAAGTTCCGTACCCTTCTCCATGTTTGGTGGATCCGCCAATTACTTTCTTTTCTGGTTCCACAGCAGACAGCAACAGACTTTTACAAAATAAAAGCCTGTGAGCAACAGACTTTTACAATAATAAAATAAATAATAAAACAGGGGTGGTTTGTGGCGTAGTGGGTTGAGCAGGCGCCCCATGTAGAGGCTATAGTCCTCGCTGCAGCTGGCCCCGGTTCGAGTCCAGCATCAGACGGCCCTGTGCTGCGTGTCGTTCCCCCTCTCTCTGACCCCTGCTTCCTGTCTCTCTGAACTTTCCTATCCATTAAAAGGCACAAAAGCCCCAAAAAATAATAAGAAAAAAAACAAAAACCTGCGCGATGAAATATGTGTCGGCATTAAATAATTAACACGATAATAACGAGTTAACTCGCCCAGCCCTAATCTTTTGTTAGATGATGACACAGCAGGAAGTTAAATAGGTCCACAGTATTTGTGCGACAGGCACTGAAACAGGGAGCATTTGTATTCAGTTTCTGTGCACGTTTGCACACAATCGACAAAAGAACAAGCAACCAAACGCAGATGCTGAAAATATACAAATCACAACAGACATTGTAGATCATTGTTTAGAAATATTGTTTTTCTTTTTCGTTACCTTTTCCAGATCAATGAGCGTCACTGGCATGTTTCGTCCAACAATGACCATCACTGTCCTGCCACACATATCCACACCTGGGCACACATTAAAGGTTAAAAACTCAATCAGTTTGTCCTCATGGAAACACAAAGTTACTCACTTAGTGAGCTCAGAGCTGGGTAATTTGGTGACTGAGGCCTCCAAACATTCACAGGTTTTACTCGGATGGTTAAGCTTTTAATGCCACCTGGTCTTCACTGGATATATTGTTGATGGAGTTCAAGCTGCAAATCTCTGATGCAGCTTTTAACATTTCTCTGGAAGATTTGGACAGTTTCTGATAGACAGACAGAGTTTGTTCCGACTGTATAAACCAAATAATATGAATATGATCTGAATTAAGTATTGTAAATACAATCAGAAGAACAATAAAATAATGAAAATAAACCACCAATGGAAGCGAAGTTGTAATACAGCTAAATTTGTTTATTTCTAATTTATTAAGTGATTAATAGAGAAATAAACACATAAAAATAACAAAAGGAACAAACAAAAAGACGCAGGATAAGACAGAGAAGAAGAGTCTCTGTTCACCGTAGGTCAGATTTTCACTCTTAAAGCTCGTTATTATCTCGTTGAAGTCGCACTGAGGCTTTGTTTTCAGAGAAGCTTTAAAGTTTGAAGCCCAGCCTCCATGTTGAGCTGCTCCTCCTTCGAGATCTTAATCTGTCTTTAAAACTGGTGACAAACCTTCTTTGGAAAGAGTTTTAAAAATGATCCAGATTACGAGAAACAAACAAATCTCTAAATCTTTTGCACGTATAACAAAAGGAAATCCTTTTCTCTTAACGAACCTGATGCCCTGCTATGTGGGTTTCATTTACAACAACAACTTGAGGAGGAAGCTTTTTAGAGAGCCTTTTTCCCCATAAGCAACTTATTTTAACTGTGTTTACATTTTATATTCAATATAACCGGAAAAAGTCTGGATGCCCCCATTTGACATCAATTCAGGCATCTGGCCATAATTAAAAAAAAAAAAAAAAAAAAAAACACTTCAAAATTACATGTAAGTCTCCTTCATCCACAATCTTTATCAGCAGAATTAGATCACAATGGTGACACCGCCCCCTGCTGGTAAAGACAACCAATTGCACTTTACAGATGAGAAACAATGCAAAGATGCAGTAAAATTTAGACCATTGAGGGTGAAATATAGGCGACTTCTGGGACTGGCGAACATCCAGGAGGCCAGGAAATACTTTGTAATTAACTCACTTTTTTATATTCGTAAAGATCCATTAAAGGATCTGAAGGTTATTCATGATCTTAATCATTCTGCTTTTTTAAAATCATGTGAATGAGGTGCTGGGAAAACAGATGACTGTACTCCACCAGCACTGGTTTCAGTGATGTGAAACAGAGACTTTTAACCAGATGAAAGGTCACTCACCGCCCACACAAGCAGCCTTACAAGGTCATAATGTAGAAGTTGTCTCTCCTCCTGTCTATCACACACAAACACTCACCAGTCTGATATAAGGCTTTCAACGCAGCGATGTCTGACAGATCTTCTGCTCTCGCTCGACACAGCCAGCGACCGTAGCTGCAGGTTTAAAACACCAAAACATAGTTAGACTTTAAAGCTCCATTATGTGGTTACGCAGCTGAACATATGCCACAGCCACAGAATGGACAAACATTTGAAAATTATATTGCCTCTGTTGAGATTTTGTTGCATCTGGTAAAGCTTTATTTGTGAGTTAATGATTGATGTGCGAGAGCTCTAAATAATCTCTGCTGTGGCTTGAAAGAACACACAGCTCAGCACACAGTAGATCATTTGGTCAGTTGTAAATAAAACTCTGGACGCACATCTGCAATGCTTTTTGAGGCCTTCTAAGATTCAAGATTCAAAGGTTTATTGTCATATGTGCCGTTAGAAACGTGTTTCCCTGTACAATGAAATTCTTTGCTTTGTTGCCCGCACTGGATGTCCAAATATATAATAATAAAAGATAAGATAAAGATATGATAAGCATGCAACAACAACATTATAACAGGAAAAAAAAAATTCTTAAATAAAATAGAAATATAGAAATAAAAATATAGAAATCTAGCCTGTGTATATATATAGTTTTAATTTTATACTCCTGTTTCGGTACTCTTAAAAAAAAACGTTTTCCTTTTATCGGTTAGAACGATTAGAGCAACCATAAACCACACAAAACAGGCATTTTTTTCAGAATGCAGATCATCACTTCCTGCCCTCCATCTGAATTTCCCGCTCTCGCGATGCAGCAATGTGACGTCACGTGAAAGCAACCTATTGTTGATGTAATGGCAGCTAAAGGTAAAAGTTTGATGTTGTTAACTGGCTGATGTGGGACCATTTTTTGAGGGGGGGGGTGATCTAATCTATACCAATGCATATATCATATGCAGGGCTCATACTCCGTTTCCACAACATAAAGTCAGAAATTTGCAATTTTGCAGACAGTTTATTTACTTTAGTTCAGGCATTGATGCAGCCACCTGCTCCACAGCAGTCTCACACATGGGACCATCAGCGCATCACTGAGGTTCCAGAGCTGCACACCTACTCAGAAAAATGAAGTTTCAGGTGCAGCTATGGTCAGTGGAGACTCTGTGGACTGAACTTCTGCAGAGGCGAGGTCAAATCGATTTGACACTGGGTAATACAAAAGGGTATCCTACCCTAAATACCCTGAACCCGGGACCTCAATGGAAATGTAGCCGAGGACAGAAGAAATCTTTTAGCGCGTGGAAAAGTCGTTTAAGTTCTGGGTGCCGTTGATGACGGCGTCCTTAAAGCCAAGTGGTTTGAGTAAAGGTAGAAATGTCTGATACATTACACATTTTACAGAAGGCGGCAGTTATTCTAAGGTTTGGTTGGACTCTTACTTCCTCTGGTGTTGTTTCTGTATGGCTGCCTCTGACATCTGGCCCTGTAAGATCAACTTCCGCTGTTTGTCCACGTCGCCCTCCATCCGGGCGAAGGCGTGATTCCCCACCTGACCCAGATCCAGTTCCAGGCTCTCTTCACAATCATCTAAAGGAACAAATAGACGGCGCAGAATGACGCACGCTCCATTTACTTGATTAGCCTGTATGGGTTCAGGAGTTCCTGTAAAGTTAAGATGTTTTACAACAAATACTCTACAGCTTTGCAACCTGCTCAGACACAGCAGTAGGAGTAAAGGCCGATAAACTCAATCAGCAGTATCCAGGCTCGGCTTTAGTTCTGTTTTTGTGTTTGTTTCTCTGTGAACATGTGCACCGCACACGTTTCATCAACACGCGAGTGGCCACATGTTTCTGTCAGTGTGTATATACACCTCAGCGTGTTGTTATTGGCTTTCATTTGAAAGCAGCCTGCTTGCTTTGAATCAACACTCTGAAGCATCAAGCCAACAGGCATCACACTTTAGGTCAGTGGAGGAAACAGGCTCCACATAGAAACCGTAAACACTCCCTGACACACAGCCTGGTGTTATTTTCACAGTTCAGTTCACCAAAGCCTGGCATTTACAGTGCAAACTGAGGTGAACTGGGTTCATACAAAGTACAGTTTACATGGAGTGTTTAAGGCCTGAAAGAGAGTTTGAGATGCTCCATTAATGTTCTTCTGGGCTTTTCTCAGATACTTAATAACTACATAATAAACTTCAAGGTTTCAAGTCTAGATGGAAGAAAAAGCTCCAAGAAAGGCTTTGATGTGCTATATCTGGAATTTCTTGAGTTTCGGGAACCTCACGAGACAGATCTGTCTGAACGTGGCGCCAACATATTGACCATTAAATCCGTTTATGAGCGTAAAAGTGGCCAAAGCGTTAAACAGCCCTGGTTTAAGTACTCCTTTAAACATTTTACAGGTTGTTAATTCATTATCTGTCAGCCTTGATCTCCTTCTGTGTAAATTAAGTATCGTGTTCACACTTCTGTGAATATATAAAGTGTAATATTTACAGCCTCAGAGGAGGAGGAGGAGGTGGTCGGGTGTAAATGGTGCAGTTATTCTGTTTACCCTGGTAAAACAGAGCATTGATGGACAGGCCACACCACCACCGGTAATGAGGGTGTTGCAGTGGACCGCTGAGGTGGATTTCTCTTACCATCCTATCATATGTTTCAACCATTACATGAGATCCTGAGCTCTGGGTGTGGTTCCAGACACAAGTTTAACTATTTAAAGCCAAAACAGGGTTTGCAACAGGTGCAAAGTAATGGTAAATCTGGGCTTCAGTGTTTAATTTAATCACCTGACTCCATGTCTATATACCATTTAACGTCCAGTCATACTCCACCAGTGTTGGTGTAAATAACCAATATTACTTTCACATAGAGTTTTGGCTTTCATCAATAATGAAAACAAGACCAAATTCAACCAAAGTTCAGGGTCAGTGTGATCTGCTGCTTTCGTTTAAACCTTTTATGAACATTACAGCGCTTCGCTGATGCTCACCGAATTCATTTGAATTGAAGTGGAAAATATCTGGAGTGAAGTGGACTGCATTCAGCTGGCCTAGAACATAACTCGTTTATTTTCTTTGTAAGTGAACTGGCATGAGTAAAATGAATCAAAACTAAATGGAAGATAAAAAAAAAGAAAGGATTAAACGATCATGCTGCATTTCTTTCATGCTGCAGTGGGCTTTCACTCATCTAAAAAGCTAAAACTCACCCTCTGCCAGGCTTCTTTCAACCACATCAACCCCTAAAAAACCCCAAAAACACTTAAGTTTCAAGAGGTCAGGTTTAGGAATAATCCATATAATAAATGCATGTTTTTATAAGTTATAGTCTAATATGGTTAAATGATCAAACTAAAATTACTGCCCAAAATAACCGAGCAGCGCTTATTCCTCCTCCGAGTCTGCTGAAACAGACCACAAAAACTTTCACACTACTTTCCCCAAACAGCCGAATGAACAACGAACCCAACAAATCCCTCATGCTCTTAAATGAGCAGCAGATGATGCCGAGTGCAAGACAACTCAAACAGTACAATTAAGAGTTTAAGCATAAGAATAACAATATCCTTCTCTTCTGTACCATTCCAAGCTTTTAATGAATGTAGATGAAATATTCTTCAAATGACTCAATATAACAAATAAATACCACAGAAAACACCGAAGCAGACATCTGTGTCGTCTCTACTTAAACATGCTGCATGACTCATTATTAGGGAATATAAACCCATTAAAGTCATTCTTTGTCCTGCAGTGGATTAAAACCACAACTATCTAATGTAAAAAATCCTGGATTAAAGCAGAAACTCTTTGTAAGATGTAGATCAGACTCCTGGAAAACCTGAAGTCTTCCAGGAGGCCACGAAGCAACGAATGATACGCATGAGTAGGTGAGTGTGAAGGTAATCGTGTGGTTTACAAGATTCACACAGTCAGGTGTCAGCTCCACTGACCCAGATAAATTAGCATCCTCACTGACCACCGGAGCTGAAACATTGTCCTCGTGAATATTTCATTCTTGCCCAGACCTTCATCGTTGTGCTACATCTGATGTTGTGGTCGGCAGCTTATAGGCGACAGCGAATGGGAAACAGTCACCTGCATGTGTGGTTATAAACGTGCCTTTATGGTCAGTCAAACGGTTGGCTGACTGGCGGGTAGTAAGCCACATATTTGACTAAATAACTGCCCGACTAAAACTCTACCCACAGAGAAAGAGACCATTCTGACCTATTGACAGCTGGTCTTATGTCTTTATTGAAATGTTCAGGTAATTCTGCCTTAATAAAGGTTTTTAGAATGCCAAAAATAACCTGGAGACATTGAGAGATGTCGACAGAAATGGAGATGAACCCAACTTCAAATTGTGCATGCGAACGCTTATTTTTCTGACTTTTAAAGCCAAAGAACTCATTTGATCTTGAACACCATTAACCACCTGAAAAAGCATCACGTCGTCTCCTATAAATAAATCGCGGGCGAGAAAGTGACGTTCATTTCTAATACAGGCAAACTAAAAAGAATCGAGTACCTTCCAGGACGCCTGGTTTCTCAGTGATGCGGATCTGTCTCTCTGGGACAACGGGTTCACCCTCAGAGTTGCCAACGTCAGCTGGGATGAGAGGCAGGCAGGCCTTCTCCTCTCCCTCAGAGCGAGGGTAGTACAGAGGAAGCAGCTTTTTGTACACAGGCTGAAAGAATACACACACATGCGCACATCAGTATACTGTATGTATATACCGAGTACACAGGCAGGCTAAACTGCAGGCACATGTGGAATAAGGCTTCTTGACTTCAAAAATAGCCTTAAACAAGACGTCAAAAGAGTCAGAAGGCTTTCATCAAATGACTTGCTTTAGTAAAACTGCTAAATCAGATAATCCAGAGTATTTATAACTTCTTCCAGATTTCTTTTGAAATCACTGAACTGCTATTTCTGTCACTTTTTACGTGCACAAACGAATGCCTTGAAATAAATACAGTGTTTGGCTGACGTGTGTTCGCTTTGAACATTGCGACATCCTTTTAATGCTGGTAAAATCAAACAGGAATATGAGAGTTAAACATAGTTTCTTTAGATTTTGAGCAGCAGCTATCAGACATCAACATGGCTGAAGAATACAGAAGCTCGTTCAGAGGACGTCGGTAAGCTACAGCTCAAATACTCACTGAGTAATGATCAATTCTCTTCCACATCATTGTTATCTGTGCAGAATTAAACAAACCTCTTCTGTGTCTGACACTGCAAACACCACCGTCTCAACGCTGTTTCTATGATTCTCCAGGAACCTGCGCACCGTCCCTGTAAAAACATCACCGCCGTTACCTCACATATGAAGACACGACACGGATTAGCAAATAAAATTATAAATCATGCAATGCAAAACAAGCCAAAAATGCACCAGAATACCTTCTTTTTCTGTGATTTAACAAAAGAAAAAGACTAAAAGTAGAAAACAGCTTTTGTAATCTGTAGATCGGACTCCGGAGAACACAAAGTCTTCCAGGATGTTAAATCAAACAAAGGTTTTCATAGTAATCATAATGTATGTTATACTGCGGTGATACTGACACATTTTGTCACCAGTACCTGTATAAACACTTTGGAGACTGGCATAAATATTTAACACGTATGCATCTTTGAGGAAATATTTGTTACACTAACAAATGCAGTCTGGTGTAGCAGACCTGCAGTAAATTCTACATCCATATAAGGCTCACGTGGACGACAAGTCTGAGGGACAGAAGCAGCCCGAGACAAACGCCATCATCATCTCATCTCACACAAGTAGCTCCTGCCATTGAAAGGTTTGTAAGGTTGGAGGCTGTAATGGCAGAAGCAGACTTTGGATGAATGCTTAAAAAAAAAAAAAAGCAGCAAGTCCGATATGACGAGAGATCATCAGTGTTCAAGGAGCCCAACATCACACGGACAAGTGCTGCAAACTTGTTGCAGGAGTACGACCCCGAGCAACAAATGACCAATCCTGGAGGATGTTCTTTCATTGTAAAAGAATAAAGAAGATGCACAACAATCCTCTGATAGGATCTTTGAGGCTTCATGAATACAAACTAATATTCTTTAGAAATATAACTTTCTTGTACAGCAGTTAACAGTCATTCCTGAAGAAAAGTTTGAACTCTCTTTGGTCTATGGCTACATGCATTATCACCCTGAGAAACGACCTCAGCATCATCAAACCTTCAAAAAAAAGTGTCCATCTGTGCATGTACTGAGGTAAGGACAGCCATCTCTCCTGGTCCTTTACCTCAGTGTTTCCCAACCGGGGGTAGCGCACGGGGAGCTTTTTTTATTTTTTATTTATTTATTTATTTATTGAGGTGTCACACTTTTATGAAGGACTGTTTATGAAGGAGACTCCAGTTTTGTGATGAATGTTACATGAGTTAGGCCTGTTAATGTATTCTTAAAAAGAGAGAGAACTGAGTTATGTTCATGTATTCTTAAAAAAAAAAAAAAAGAGAAATGTTACTTGTTTAAGTTAGATAACAAAAGAAGATTATTTTGATTTAGTATTTATACTATTTTGGTTAATTATTTATATTTCAAGAAAATGTTTTTTATTCTTATGTTGAATTCAACTGAGGTTAAAAAAAGAGAGAGAGAAAGCCTGAGAATTTTATGTTCAAGTTAAGGATATTAAATAAAATGATTTTCATGTAATAACCACTGTGTTGCTCTACTTTTGGAGAATCATCGCACGTGTTGTATGTGTGAGGGGGTACTCAGGCCAAAAAAGGTTGGGAAACACTGCTTTGCCTGACATCAGCCCAGTATTAATAATCAGTGTAGAAATGTGTGTTGTCTTCACACATTCATCTTTAGGTCCGATGCAGATGGATGAGTCATCACTGAATATCTCTTTCATCCAATCGTCCGTGCTTCTCTTCAGCCCACCGTAACCGTGTTTCCTTCTGCTTTAATTCTTCCCGGCTGCCTCGCCCATCCTGCGTTTGTTTGTGCACGTCCTCAGAAATGACCGGCAGGGGCAGTGTGGGGGCCAAATCTGACCGGATGTCGGGTCACGGGTGCGGCAGCGGTAAAAATGGCAGGAAGATTTGAAGACAAGCTAGTAAAGGAGGTCTGCAATTATCCGAATCTTTAGGTTGCGTCTGCCACAGAAACAGTGACAAATATGCCATTTTGGAAACATCCGTTCAGGGCTGGGAGTCCTCCGGTGACAGGAGCCGTACACAGGTAAGTCTGGGAATAATTTCACCCACCATGTAGAAGAGATTAAAAAGCAAGAACATTCCTGACCCCTAAGTTCACTTACAAACACCAACTCCTGTTTCTGCTCTTTTTTTGTTGGAAATGTTCTATTTTCATGCATGTTGCTTTGAGTTTTCTGTTCTGACGCCTCGACTGACCGCTATGTTCCCCTTTTACAAACCTCCCGATTTCGTTTGCGCTCGCTCCTAATTTTAGACCCAACAAGAACAACTGTTTGAGACTGTTTGTGTGAAAAAATAAAGTGACAAGGCTGTAAGCTGTGTGAGCCTGTCGGTCGCTCATAAAAAGCTGCTTGTGATGGAGTCTCTGTCTTACTGAAAGCGATGTGTGTAGCGTCCTCCAGTGGATAACCTCTCTTGGTTGTGCTCACCACACAGAGGCCAACAGATGTCATCGACTGCTCTCTGTGGAGACGAGCACAAAAATGTCTCAGATACTGTGAACAACATTCAAACTACACGCTGATTAGATGTTACTCAAAAGCACAAACTTGTGCCACTTAAATCCAGACACATCTTTATATCCATTTTATATATAAAACTGGAAGACGGGTATCAGCTGTGCATTTTTTACCCACGAATGCCTTTTACGGTGTAACAACTTTAAAGACTTTATACTTCAAGATACCAAAACAGCTGCGGCTTTGATTAATACCGCCGACTCTTTTAGGGAAGAACTGGAAAGCTCTGATTAGCTTTCATCAAAATATTGTTTATCAAACAAAGTCATATCTCAGAGGACAGAAAAGAACAAAACAAACAAAAGGAATTCACATCCCTCATCAAACATGCCGCTTTTCCAGATTAGAGCACAGACGGTGTTTGATTACATTCCTGCCGGCAGCCGTCAGAGGGACTGAAGGACTGCTTGAACTGGTTCTTACACAGCCAGCTGCATGATGTTCCTGTAGCAGCTGTACAGCGAGCTCTCCGCCGCCGTCCTGTACTTGGTTTTGTACTTTGGTCCCACTGTGTGGATGATGTACCTCGCAGCCAGGTTGAAGCCTTCGGTCAGCTTCGCCTCTCCCGTCCGACATCCTGCGCACATTTTACAGACCACATGGTATTCAGAAGACTAAAAATGTCGATATCTTCCATTTTAAGTGGCAAACTTGTGATATTTGCCTTAAAGAACCTCCAGTTTATCATCATCTTTTCAGTGAATGAACATTTCCCAATTACTCCAAAAGCTACAAATTTCTGTGGGCAGCTGCACAGCCTTCCTAAAATGATGGCATATATCAGAGTGGAAGTGAGGTCCTCTCATTAAACTGTTTTTATCTATAAAAAAGAAATCAAAGAACAGGATGAAGCATCATTCTTTGGGGTTTTTTTTGTGTCCATCTTCGCCCTCTGCTGTCAGATTTGCACCCGAAGCAGAAAAAGTTCCCGTTAAGTCCCAGTTCATCTCTGTAACGCATCCTTTGGTCTCTACCTTTGAGTTTGAGCAGATCGTCCCGCAGCTCGGGCCCGGCCAGATGATGGACGCTGTCAGACACCGAGTTCTTGTCACTCAGCGACTCGTTGCTGGTGTTCACGATGGCCGTGCAGTTCAGCAGAGCAACGTCACCGTTGCTGTTGCAGAGAGAATAAAGAATCAGGTCAATTCATCTGACTGGAAACAACATAAACAAGTGACGAAAGACTGTTGAACACCGTGTTAGACATCCGGATGTAAAGATGACCTTCCTGTGTCTGAAATTTTCTGTTTATTATCAGAAAACAAAGGCTATGACCCTGTGACTAAATACTAATCCCATCCAATCGCTGAACACTTTCTTCTTTAGCACACAGGTGTGCTTTGAGGGAGTAGAGTCCTTCTATGTCACTCGAACTCTTAGCCCCTTTCAGCACCTTTCACTGCAGCCGCTGACACACGAAATCACTTGAATTTACCTTTAAAACTGAGTTTTTTCTGTCCCTAACCAGGTAACTACCACACTTACTCTTCTCCATCTGTAGCTCATCAGAGAGTTATAAAAAAGGTAGTAAATATCAGAATGATTAGGAACGGCATGATAGTGGCTAAATGAGAGCACCTGTATTTTAGGAAAACATAAAACACAAGTTTTGCACTCTTTAGTCACCAAAACAAACACACTGGTGGAAAAATTTGCTATGAACAAAAGAATCTGACATGGGTATGAATAGTTTTGGCTTAATAAATCAAATCGAATTTATTTGTATAGCCCATTTCATGTACAAACAATTCAAAGTGCTTTACATAAAATAAAAGCATTGCAGCAGGGAGTGGAAGAAGCATTAAAAACACATTAAAGAATATAAGAGAAACAAATAAAATAATTTAAATGAATTTAAAAACAAGCAACAGTCCAGATAAATGAAAAGATATCGTGCAGATTTCATGCATAGACACGTGAGAAAATAAATGTTTTTAACCTGGATTTAAAAATGTCTACATTTGGTGAAAGTTTAATCCCCACTACTATAATCTCCATACTATAATAAACATATAAACCCTCGGATGTAAGCGGATGTGCCATTTTGTTTGGCTTTTTTTGGTTCCAGCAGCGTATTTACAGCAGCATATCTCCACTTTTCTGCACAACTTCACCATCACAGTGATCGTATGACCCTCAGGAATATTAAAGACATTCCTTTGCTCTGCAGCCCCTTCAGGGCTTGTTTGGAAAGAGCACTTCGGCTTGTGTTGAAAGCATTAAGTCACAAGGGAAGTTCAGTCACCAGGAGCTTTAAGGAGGAAGTTTTCTGCTCTATTATACAAACTCTCCACAGATTGACATAAGACGGAACGCAATCAAAAGCCAGCCAGGCTGTCAGAATACAAGTCTTCCTGGAAAACACATCTCGGATTTCCTGTTCTGTCGTGTCTCATGTTTTACAGCACAAATCAGAATATTCCTTTGAAGCAAAATGTCAAGTTGTCATTTAGTCCCAACTGAACAACAAGATGATTCACTGCGTCGGTCTCATGTTTTAAATGGGAGGTCAACACGTGTGTGTCAGAAGTGTAGCAGCAGCGAGCTGCATCACTGCCAACCCCGCAGGGAAGGAGGGACTGAAAAAGGTCGGAAATACAGCAAATAAGGATAAAACACAAACAGGAAGAAGACACAAAAAGCCATCTTATCGCTACCTGAAGCAAAAACACACAAAACAACTGATGAAAACAACACTGAATATAAATAAATGATCGGTTTGGAGGAAACAAAGTGTCGTAAAAAAATATCCAATCATTTAAAAGGTTAGAATCACTGGAGGCTGCAACACAACAGTTACTTTCAGATAAAGGTTATTAAATCATTCATCAACTGAGGAAAAACACTCATTGTTGGCGCCGATGTTCGCCAGATTTCGGCAAGTTTAGCTAATTAATTTTTCTTTTTGTTTTACTTCTTATTCAAGAGAAACTCTACAAAGCAACAGCTCAGTTTCAGTGTGTCATACAAGTCAAAACACACTTAAATATGCAATACGCTCTCAGATCCTCCTCACAGAACCTTTATGTGGGACAATTAGAACAAAGTCACAGCCTCAGAGTGGTGGGACCAGTCTCTATAAACACAACTTAAAAATTAAAGACCTTTCAGGATAGTTTTCACTTCCTACACTCGTCTTATTGGTCAAAGAACAATCAAAGAAAATCAAATAATAATTATAAGAATAATATGCACCTGGAAAGGTAAGTACATTTTAAACTCCTTTAATTTTTTTTTTCTAAAACCCTTTTTTAGCATCTGCAGACAGATTTTTAAAGTCTGAGCAACAAAATAAGCACAGGTCTAAGATGAACAATAAAAGGCTGTTCATGTCCATGTGATGATAGGTAGTGAGCAGTGCTGATAGGGGATTAATCGTGCTTGTTCTTTGTCATACTAAGATAGTCATCTATCAATAATTACGGGAGACGTGAGCGGAGAGTGAGGACAGAAATGTCTGTTTAGTAATGGAGACATTGACTGAGCAGATAAAGACAGAGCTGCAGATACATTAGTGTTTAATGTTCATTTAAGTTTGCAAGTTTTGTGTCTGACATGATTAAAAAGAAACCTGAATTATTCCCTTTTCACTGGTCACAAGCTGAAAAGGTGCCTGTGCTTCAGGGGCAGTTGTTGGTGATTCCTGGTCATGTTACCGCAGCAGGAATGTGCCTCCTCCTGTCAGGGGCTGCTGCTGCAACAACACTCCTACAGAGAAAACTGCCGCCGTCGGGCCACACGCGGTCATGTGTTCGTCCACAAAGAGGATTTAAGAGGTGTTCTGGACTCTGAACTGATGTGGGTGAGCACGTGGAGAGGCACAAGCAACATTCAGATGTCAAAGTCTCCTGCTAAGAGCTGAAGACTCAATATGATGCTAGAACTGAACACTGATGGTCACAGTCATGTACTGTGAGAGGTGAATAATACGGTCATTTCTGTGTACGCGCCGTTTGTTTTTGGGACATTTCTCACCTTTAGACATGTGTACCGCAGTGTACATGTGGTATTTGACATGAATGTGAGACTGGACTGTACATAGTGAGGTATATCACCAAAGTTTCACATTAGCTTTCCAAGAAGAATAACAAAACGAAGTGGTTGTGGATGGAAGCAGCTGAAAACGTCACCCTTCTACACGTTTCATTTCACTCAACAGTCGGTTTCACCCTTGTGATAGTTTCAATTCCTCTCCTCTTGCACTCATAGTTGTTGCAGTTAAAAAAGGATATTTAATTAACCTAAGGACACATTCTCTGCTGTGTGGAAAGCGAGAAGCCGCTGCACCGCTTCTCAGAGCAGAACGCAGAAGTTGCAGCTGCATTTCGAATGTTTTTAAGTAGTTTTTTCTCGTGTTCGTTTCACTCAAACGCCGAGAAAAAATAACTCTGCGCTGCAGCTAATTATCACAGGAAGGACCATGAAGTAGGAGAGTTTGGACAGCGTTTTTATCCAATAACACGATCTGTCGGATTCCTCTGACCACAATAACCCACTGCTGCTGCGTCTGTCCATTAATGCGACCGCCGCAGGTCAGACCGATGCCCTGTTGATGCCATGTTACCCGATCCAACCCGAGTTGGCCTGCCATGATAAAACATTCATGCTAATTAATGGAAAGCAGTGCAGGTCTCAAAAGGCACTTTTATATTTAACCCATTTCCAAAACCGACAAATTTGGTGTGGACTTTCCCTCTGAACTGTCTGTAACTCACTGTTCCCAACAAACCACGAGTCCACTCAGCACCTGACGAGACTATGTAGGCATTCACAGATGAGTTAAATACGAATGAACTAATCATGGCTTCGTATATTAGATTAGATTAGATTAGAACATGGAAACGGTGTGATCTTATTTGCTCCTCATCTAATGTCTAAATCGCTTCATTCTGCACCATCAAAAATACTTTGTGGTTACACAAGAACTCAGAAGTGAATGGGTCAAAGAGCACAATCGAGATGCAAGATCAAAGTCCAAACAGGACTGATCGCATGACTTCTGCAGGTCAATACGGACGGCTGGTTTGAACATAAGAAGCAAAGCATTAGCGAAAAGAAACACAAAAGAAGAGATTTGTTGAGGATCTGAGAACAATCCTGGCATTCATGGCACCGCACGGCTCAGAAACAGCATTTACATTTTAATACAAACCAAAATTTTACACAAAGACCGTGATTATTGCAATTCATCCACAGTTAGCAGCTTTTCAACAAACTCAGGAACTTTTATCGATATAAATATGTGTGAGGAACTGCCCTCCATAGCTGCTTTGGAGAAAGAATTCCATATCGAATATTTCAAAAAGACTAAAAAGATGTTTAGGCTCACCGACACATAATCATTTACATTGTGTGCTGCACTTGTTTTCAATATTACAATATTGAATCAATATAACAATGTTTCTGAAACATTGTTCTAGCTTCACAAAGCCCCGTGGAATTCACGCTCTCTAGCTTTTATCCCATTTAGCTGCATTAAAATGGATTTTTGTGTTGTGGGTTGATATGATTTTGACCATACAACACATTCAAATAGATCACTTGTGTGTTTCTTGAGCGGTGCGTTTTGGGGTCACTGTGATTCTGAAAGGTGAACCTGCATCTCAGTCTGAAAACAGATTTCCCCTAATAGTTCGTCTGAACTCAGCACTGTCTGTTACAGTTTTCATTGAATTCTGACCAGTTTCGCAGGCTCTGCTAATGAAAAACATCCCCACGGCATGATGCTGCCACCACCATGCTTCACTGAGCGTGTGGTGGACCCGGGCTAATGGAAATGTGCGCTTTTCACTGTGGCTAAATGGTTCCCTTTAAGTATCATTTGCCCACAGCAACATCCTGGGAAGTCTCCAATCATGGCATTTTATTTATTAAGGAATGAATGCTCATCGTTGTGGAGTCTGCAGCCTATAAACAGCTTATTCAGAGGTTTGTTGCCTCTCTAATTAATGCTTCTCTCTTTGTATGATATGTGAGTCTGTCCTTTCTTGCAAGACACCAAGCACCCATGTGAAGGACCCACCTTGAGGAAGGGTGAGGGGCCCAAACATTGGCTGTGTTCGAAACCGCATACTTCTCCTACTACTCCTACTACTCATACTAACTTTAACTTTTTTAAGTTCCCGGATGTATACTAGATTGGCCGAAATGTTGAGTATTCATCATGAGGTTACTACTCATACTCAAACTGCCCAAGATGCAACGTGACGTCGCCGATCGTCATTTCCTGTCAAAGCGGCAGTTTCAAGCTAGCTACAACGAGGGTAGGTTCACTTCCTGTTTTCAAAACAAAAGCACCAATTGTATCGTAATGGCTTTCCCTATGATAAAAGGCAACGGGTATTTTATTTTGTGAAAATAACTGGAAGTGCGTTGCTCAATGCGGCTAGCTTTAGTAGCGCCGAATTCGTGGGAAGAAAATTGTAAATAGCCGGTATTTTTGTCAGATTTTCAACACGTTGGGGATCTAAACAACTACTTTCTCGCCTGAAAATGTTTCAAATGTTGCTAAAGTTATATATTTACAGAGTTTGAGCGAGCGCCCATGTGAAGGACCCACCTTGAGGAAGGGCGAGGGGCCCAAACATTGCCTGTGTTCGAAACCGCATACTTCTCCTACTACTCATACTAACTTTAACTTTTTTAAGTTCCCGGATGCATACTAGATTCGCCAAAATGTTGAGTATTCATCATGAGGTTACTACTCATACTCAAACTACCCAAGATGCAACGTAACTTGACGTCGCTGATCGTCATTTCCTGTCAAAACGGCATTTTTAAGCAGTTTCGCTTGAGCGAGCGAAATGCATTGTGTGTAAACGCTCTGCATACTGTCTGATCGATGAGTATGCCGTTTGCAAGTATGTAGTAGGCGGTTTCGAACACAGTCATTGAGTACTAAAAAGAAGATACAACTGAGTGTGCAACACTGTATTGATTAGTATTTCATTTAATCTATATAAACAACTCTAATCTGTAGTTCTGTTGCATAACTCATTGGTCTTCATTATGCTGCTTGCTTAAGTTGCAAATTACATTTGAAAAAATATCTTTAAATAAGAGTTTCTAATGCAACCAAACAGGAAAAACATCACAAGGCACTGTTTTAAATCACATCCAAAGATAGGAAGCAAACTCGGTAATGGAGCTAAAACTCATTTACAAGAGACATTTACACGCTAACAGCAACAATATGAAGAAATGTGTTAGTGACTCACAAGAGGATGATCTTCCTGTTGATGTCCGGTCTAAAGGGGAAGGGAGAGGGGAAGGCCTGCTGGCTGAGTGGGTCGTCGCTCCGGTCCAGCGGCGTTTTGACACCATCCCCTCTGAGCTGCTGCTGCCACGTCGGGAGAGTCTGGATATCCACAAACTGGGAGCGAGCACCCAGAGGATCCATCCCCTCTGGCACTACAAGCTCCTGCAGGGCCTCCAACCAAACGGCCTGTACGACAACACAAATCAGGGAAAAAAAAGTCAGCATCAGTGTGTTTTGATATCAATCTAAGTGTTGACCTCTACTGTGATAGAGTAGCCAGGATACAGCTGCGGAGAAGCTTTTATCAATGTTTCCAAAGGTTCAGTGAGCTTCTTTTTCCTCTGTAATGAAACCCAATCTATCCTTACACAGATATCGTTTATTTCACACAATGAAGCTTTCTTCCCTCTCGGGATTCATCCAGTTTCCACATCACGCAACTACAGAAAACACTTTCAAGTACACAAGGTTAAATGAGAATAAGCCGAGTTCAGAGGTCTTTTTGTCTCTACAAAGAGAGAAAATTGTGAAAAAAAATAGGTTCTGTGGTAGTCACTTGGAGGTACATTAAACATTTTAACTGTATTTCACACCACTGTCAGCCAAACTGCAGCAATATAAACCAGATTAAACTCATTTTAAATCACAAACTCAGCAAGAAACCTTCATAAAAGAACAATATCATCAGATTAGAAAGGATGAGCTCCATGCTTTATCAAATATTAGCATGTAAACAGTCTCTCTGATCAGATAATGTAGTGTCATCGTATCAAATTCCAGATACAAACCTTTAAATAAGCAGATGAAAGCTCAAGAACCTGAACTACATTCACTTTGTAACGTATTAATTCATATTAACTACTCCTCTAAACCACCCTGAATTGGATTATTAAGCGGGTATTAAAAATGGATGGATGGATAGTTAATTTATACAATATTACTCAACAACAAATTGGCTTTTGATTAAGTCATTTGTGGAAAGCTTTTCTGCTTTTTTAAGTACGTTTACTATCCGAAGCTATTCCAGAAACATAAAACGAGACTAAAAACATTCAATCTCTGTCGCAAAAAAACAGTAATTTTCGATATTTCGATTTTCAACAACCCGCCAAATATATAAAAAATGATGACTGAGCTTAAATGTCAGACGCAGCACTGTTTTTACAGGAACATTAGGATTCCGTAACAGCTGCATATCATAAAATTAATCAACCAAAACACAGGTTTGTGCTGGGAGAAAAAAGACAACTTTGCTCCGAGGAAGCTGTCGTGTTACCTTAAAAAAAATTCTAATTTCCTCCCTGAAAGACGGAACTTCCTTCCCTTTCAAGGCATATTTACAGACTCCGAGGAAGAAAACTGTCTTTAATAATTGGTGAAGACTGTATTTTGCCCCGTTGTAGTTTTTTAAAAACAACAAAATCAGCAGTTACCTACCTAGCCAACCCAGACAGAGGTGATGTCCACGCCAAAAAAGATCAATAATGAATAAATCTCCTCACGACAACTTGTGCACTCGGCAGATATCGACGTAAATACGTGTCCTCATACCAGCAAACAAGTTAACTGCAACAAATGCGAAAAAATACGTTAAAAAGTGCCAATTACCCGGGTTTATACACTTAGCAAACATGCTACTAGCTGACTGCCGTTGCGACTAATAAATTAGTTTCCGTAAACTGAAGTACATCCGGTTTGGGATTTCAAAATAATACTTCTCAAAGAAAACTACCGTTTTATTCACCCTTATTTAAATGAATCCATTTTTCTATTAAAACATATTTAGTGTGTCTGTGTCACACATCCTGTCAACCCACCTTCTAGATCTGTCTGTGAATTATAACATTTAATCTTAGTGTTTTGCCACTATTGGTTGCAACTAACATGATCGCCACGTCAACAGATGGACATCAGAAGGAAATGTTCTAAATATCGAAGTGAAACCATCTGAGATGTAAATGAAAAATAGGTTTGTACCAAACACATGAAGGGAGCACGAACAGTGGAAAATGATATGGAAACTGTGATACAAACAGTTTTACAAGTGTCATATGTTGCTTTTACGCAGTTAAGTAAAAATAATCATCTTAACAGTTAAGTAAATAATCATAATAAGCTCTGATAATGTATTCAGGCAGTTTTATTACAACTATACTGGGCCTGTGCTCCACAACTTTAAGATCCTGAACAGGGCTAAGAATAGAAAGTGAACGGATTAGATGGAGGATTTACATCAAATTAGAGCTTTTAATTGAATATTTAGCTCATTTGGTCCTTACTGGCAGTTAAAATCTTCAAGATTTATGAAATCTCTCACCTTGAAATATTATTTGTGCCTTACATTGTTTCACAAGGAAAATATCATGCTAAAGTTTGTTGTTTGTTAGTAATCTGCTCCTTGACCTTCCTAAAAACAAATTGGAATATTTATAAATATGCATTACGAAATTTTGCACATTAAGATTCAGTGTTATGCATGTGCTAACTGCATATTTAATCATGATTAGCTTCCTAGCTGCTCATCGCAACATCATACTCATGAATGGTATTTAAAAAAAAAATGTTTTATGTGCCTTGCTTTGACTTTCCCTTTTCCACTTAATTCTAATCATGCTCTTATTTTTCCTGAAGCACACGTGAACTTCCGGTACCAGTAACGCTGTTCATGATACCATTGACCATGGTTGACTCATCAGTTGCTAATCAGCTGACTAGAGAGCTGTAGCACTTCCGCTGTGGTTGCTCGGGAAACGGTGAGAAGTGACAGCATTTCCGTAAACAGCAAACCAATAACTGTCAACCAATAATCTAAATAAACGAACATATTATCTCAAACGTATTTTTATATGATAACTGGGTTATCAAAACATTTATTTTCCTAAACTGACACAGCTACGTAAAGTTTAACGTGTTTTCTGGTATCACAGACAAAAGCAACAGAATGACATTGACTGAGAGACACAAGTAAAACATTATAAAACATATAAAACATATTATCAGTTCTGCTCAGCATTTACTTCCTAATACTGCTAAGAACTAATCTCATAATATTTAAATGTGTGTACTTTAAAAGAAAATTTGGTGGTTCAGGGTACATTACGCTTCAATTTTGTTTTTAAGCCGTTGGTTGTCGATTAGTTGGGTCTGAGTCCGAACAGCAACGCTAGGAAGACAACACAAGTTAGCAGGTAGCCACCAAAATTTAAAGGTAAGAAGACAAACTCAGCAAACTGAAACTTGTTTAATTTTTTGAAGACACGTTAACATTGTGTATAACATTTACAGACACAAATGTACGTTTCGTTTGGTTTCCTGAGGTTGATTTAGACGAGAACGTCACCACGTGGGTTCAGAACCAGGCAGAGTACTGTAGATGGATGCGCTCGATTTGTAGTACGGCAGATATAAGATGGACGGAGTTTCTGTTACAAGTCGATTCAACTGTTGGAAGTGGCGAATTTAAAACAAGCGGGCATTTTGAGGTCTAAAAACGAACGCTCCCATCAGTTTGTGGCCAGAGACTTAGCTTCAAATGTGCTAAAAAGTCTGTAAAATGGCTAAGTTATGCTAAAAAAACATTTTAATAAACACGTGGTTTATAACGCTTCTTTTTTTATGTTTCACACATCCACATAACGGATGAGCAACTGATGCAACTGTATTTTGCAACCAGGTATTGCGTTAAATTTACAATATTGGTATATTGACACGTTTTAGGACAGATAAATATAGAGATCAAAGTATTCTCAGAACATGTTTAATTAATAGGATTACTTTCTTTGGCGTTAATACAAAGGTTGGACAGCTGTGTAAGATTTTCTTAATTCTGAATACAATGCTTTAAAATATTCAGAGCTACACTGTACAGCAATGTTTGATAACGATATCACATCAAATGTTGAGACTGTGAAGTGTTATGATTTATTTTTTCTAAATGTACATGATGCCTATCTGTAATTATAAGCCAGCTTCACAGGAGAGAATTGAAAAACTAAATATTGTAGGATAATGATAATGATTTAATTAATAAATCCATCTGTTTTCTATTTTGATAATGGGAGGAAGACAGAGTTTTAGTCTTTTTTTCCACTGATGCTGGCACATGTAGTTTTTTAAAGGAACCATGTGTTGTTTTTAACTGGAGAAAATGATTATTATTAAAGAATTCCTTGAGAACTGTGGTTGTTGGAATCAAATGCCTCAGAGGTTACATGGATTAATACGGGAATACTTAGGGAATAGAAGAGTGATTTGTTGGAGTCTGTACTGTGTTCCTGTGAAACAGAACTCGACATCCCATCAGGCTGCCGGTCATGGGTTTGACCAAGCAGTACCTGCGCTACGCTGCCACTGCAGTGTTTGGAGTAATCGGCAGCCAGAAGGCCAACATCACGTACGTGACGCTTCGAGGAGGCGAGAGGGGGCGCTACGTGGCCGCTGCCGCATGTGAACACGTCTTCATCTGGGACGTGCGAAAAGGAGAGAAGGTGAGGCTTCAGCACAGGTACGACGGCTCCGTAGGAAGCGACCAGGTATCTGGTTAAAGCGTTTAAAGCGAAGCTTTAATCCTTCTGTCCAGGTTTTGATTCTGCAGGGCCAGAAACACGAGGTGAGCTTCCTCTGTCCTTCTCCTGATGGCGTTCACATCGCTGTGGGCTATGAGGACGGGGCTGTTAGAATCTTCAACCTGCTGAACGGCGAAAGCAGCGTCTCCTTCAATGGCCACAAGTCTGCCGTCACCGCTATAACCTACGATGCGCTGGGGGCGCGGCTCGTCACTGGTTCCAAGGTACAAAACGCAGGATTTTCTTAGATTTTATCAAGTCTCTAAAGTCTGATAAAACTGGGAGTTGAGGTAAAACTTTGAGGAGACAGCCTCCACTACAACATGTTTAAATACGAGGCGTTTCACCAGAAAATTACAGGTGTTACAGCGAAGATTGATTGAAGATTGCCGATTTGTTTATTGTTGTGATTTTCTCCTCCTTCAGGACACAGACGTGATCGTGTGGGACATCATCAACGAGTGTGGGCTGTACAGGCTGAAAGGCCATAAAGATCTCATCACGCAGGCCTTGTTCCTTAAAGACAAGAACCTCCTGATCACAAGGTTAACACGCCTCTCAGACGAATAACTCGTAGCTGATCAGATGTAGCTCATGAAAACAACTTTGCTATTGAAACTGACTTGTCTTGGATCACAGAGTATGTGATGATGAGGAGGATGAGTGGAAATTTCATCAAGTCATTGGCTGAAAAAGTTAAAAATTAGATAAAAAACAACAGAATTCTTTCATTCTGACATCCCACATGTAAAAGGTATTGATGTAAGTTGATGTAAGAGGTTTATGCTGACACAAACCCACCCGGGCGCCAGATTAATCTGGCCTGAACTCGGGAGCCCTCTTGCCACGCTGTTAAGCACTGCACCACTTGAGCTGCCTGAGTTACGCCACATTCAATGCAGTCTGGCATGTGGGTCTGATTTGTTTTTCTGTTTTTTTATTTTTTTTTTATATATATATATATATATATATATATATATATATATATATATATATATAGTGCAAAGCCTTGCAGATAGTTCATACAGTGTTTTAGCTTTTAAAAGAAAAAGATTTCAACATGATCATTGATGTTGCCCTTCTGCTATGCTCATAAATACACATAGTATACTGAATTTATATTAAAAAAGGACACATTATACGGTGAGGGTTAACTTTACACTGATGTATTTCAGAAACGCAGCTGGACTCGACACCACCGCCCGTTTTATTCTGCTGTGTATAGCATTTATGCTAACACTGTTTACTCTGTGCCTGCATCAGCCAAACAATATAACAATATAATAAAGCAGATTACCACTAATGCCTGTGAATACATCCTAATAAGCTTAATTTCTTTGTAACCAAAGTGTTACTAACATAGTGTGTGTGTATGTGTGTGTTCTGCTGCCGTGCAGCTCCAAGGATACCTTTGTGAAGTGGTGGGATTTGGACACACAGCACTGCTTCAAGACCATGGTGGGGCATCGCAGTGAGGTGAGAGCTTCTTTCTCTACACTCCAGGGCTCAGGACCAAACTTTTTCTTTTAGATGGAGCCGCACAAAATGTGTGTGTAAGAAATAGGTCTCATTGTGAGTTTTTCTGTTTGGTCAAACTTGGGATGAATGAGGTGACAGTGGCAGTGTGTGTTTCTCACACACAGGTTTGGGGAATGGTGCTGTTGAACCAGGAGAACAGGCTGTTAACGGGCTCGGCCGACAGCGAGCTTCGAGCCTGGGACATCAGCTACCTGGAGGAGGTGAGCCATGTAGGGTTTTGGTTCCTAAATCTTTTTGATTCTCACTGAGCAAGCCAGCGCATAAATGACACAAGTCCCTTTTGCGCAGCCTGTGATTTCACAGCCCGTTAACTGTTCTCATCATTGATTCTTTCTGGTTCTGGTCAGGAAAAAGCTGCGGGTGAGCCCAAAGTGAAAAAGGGGAAAACTCTGCTGGATGATGACGATGATGGAGACAGTGTGGAAGCGGAGGACGAAAGTCTTGAAGAGGTAAAACTTTAGTCAACGTGCTCTCCTGTGACAACACTGTTGTAAAAAAAGACATTGAGATCATTCAATTGTGCTTATTTAAAGTCTTCTGGGTATCAAATCTGTCAGAGCCGGTGGCAACCACTCTGTTTAGAGTGTTCCTCAGTCTCACTCCTGTTTGGTTGTGTTCTTCTTAGCGCATCTTGAGCTGTAAGAAGGCCGGCTCCATCCTGAGAGAAGCCAGAGACAGAGTTGTCTCGCTGAGCACGGACACCAAGGCCAGAGTCATCGCCTGCCACGTGAGTGTCCAGATGTCCTGTTTAAGCCCTCTGAACTGCCATGAAATGTGCAGAAACTGTCACGGCTGCCTAAGGAATTCTGAAGGAAATAAGTGAATCAAAATAGATTTTAGGTCTCATGCAGGTGGAAAAGTGTTGGATGACATGTCGGCTGCAGGACATTCTGTTAAAGTGACTCGCTCATAGTATTGCTCTGATAGGGGAGGGGCTCAAAGTGACAAGTGAGTTACCTGTACAGGGTCCTCAGGTTCGTGGGTTAACCCCTTCAATCACATGTTTTGGCTGCAAAAATATAGTATAATATAATATATATACAAACCAGTAGTCAGGAGTTATGTAGACTTTTTGAGCCTTCTGAGGCATGTCTGCAGCTCTGAGGGGTTCCCAGCACCGTTAGCTTTACTGTGGCCCTCATCAGTAGCTGATTGGCTCGTTCGACACGTTGTTTAAGCACCCAAAACATTCATTATCATTGTGAAACATGACAAGTCTGCTTGATATAATTCACATGGATGTCAAAACATTTAGCTTCTCAGCCCGTTGTTTCTCTGTCTTTTTTCCAGTCTGCTCAGTTGAGATGAAGCAGTTTGCATTTTATAAAACAGATGTGATGCATCAGGTAAATAAAGTCTTTGTATTGACAATTAAATCCATTCATCTCGCTCTCACCTGGATCAGGGCAGTGAATCGGTGCTGGAGCTCTTCACTGTGCTGTCAGAGGGGGACGTGCAGAGAAAAATGACCAAGAAGCTGAAGAAAGCCAAAAAGAAGGCGGCAAAGTAAGTACAGAGGAGACCGGGAGTTCAAATTAGTTTCCACCACTTATTCTGTTTAAGCACTCACTGATCCAGAGTCATACAGTTCATGTTGGGGGATAAGCGGTCGTCTGAAACACATTCGTCGGATGAGTGGTTCAGTGATTTGTTTCCAACCCCACTTGCATTATACCGCCGGCTTTGTACTTTACAGCGTGTAACCTGAGCAATAAGAACATTTCTTAAGTAGTCAGATTGATCCACGTATAGACATTATTCATACTGATCCGTGGGATGGGCTTTTAGATAGTCAGCAGCAGAAGAATGAACACGTCTGTGATCTCAGCTGAGCGTGAGATGAATTGATGGTAAAATGAGGAACTACGGTCACAACATCCACTCCTCTTTCTTTGTACCCCTTAAACGTAAGCATCGTGGGCTCTGCTTTGCTCCTGCACCCACTTCTAAAGCCTTTCAACCCATCTTCAGACGTGAGATGTGCAACATATCAGTCATTCTGGTCCTAAAGTAGCTCATGGTTTCATTTAGACACGTCTGTGAAAGTGACACGATGCATGCTCAAAGTTAGCCATTAACGCAAGATTTAACTGTACACAAAGTGCGGTAAGTTAAAAAAAAGTCAGTTTTCTCTTATATGGAGTGATATCAAGTCAAGTCAAATCAAGTCAGTTTTATTTGTCAATTCTTTCACATGTACCAAACATACAAAGGAATCGAAATTTCGTTTCTCTCCATCACCACGGTGTACACAAGACATTTCTGACATTTAGGTAGACAAGACAAGAGCCATCACATAGCATCATATATCAGTGTGCAAAGTTTGCAGTAAAACATGGTGACGGTGGATGGAAGCAGCTGAAAATATTACTTTCATACATTCGTCCATTTTCTATACCTGCTGAATCCAACTCAGGGTCACGGGGGCCACACACACACACACACACACACACACAACCTGTCAGCTGATTATAATCCAAATGAACCCACTTCTTTTGTGAGTTTCTGTCCATTAATGTGACTCAGTAGTTCAGACTTTTGCCATGTTGAAAGTGTAACTGTTATACAATCGCCAGCACAGTTTATTTAGTGTTGAGCCCATTATCAAAGTCTCTAAATCTGCGACTCCAGACTCAAGTTTGTCATGTTGCTGCTTCCTGCAGAGCTCAGGAAGAAGATGCAGGCGAACAGAAAGCAGAGCCGGTGGTGGAGAGGATGCTGAAGGACGAGATCATCAGACTAACAAGCATCAAGGCTTCTGCCAAAATCAGGTCGGTGTGGAGCAAACGTAACGGTAACAGAGAGGTGAGATGGTGACCAGCGGGCCGCCCCTAACCCGCCCCACGTCCCCGTGTCCCCTCTCAGGTGGGTGGACTGCCTGTCGTGTGCAGGTGGGGAGCTGAAGGTGGCACTGCTGCTGCAGAACAACACCATTGAGACGTATAGCCTGAAGACCTTAGACAAGACTCCTGCAGCCAATAAGACGGCTCGCCTCACGCTGGGGGGCCACCGCACCGACGTCCGCACGCTGGCCTTCAGCTCTGACAATCTGGCTGTCCTCTCTGCGTCCGGAGACACGGTCAAAGTCTGGAACAGGTGCGAGGATAGTAGATCTGATCTGTTTTGCCACATCGACACTGACGTCGGCCTCTAACTGCATCTTCCTCCGCCTTGCACAGGTCCACCCTGCAGGTGATTCGCACCATGGCGTGCGATTACGCCCTCTGCTCCCTCTTTGTGCCGGGAGACAGGCAGATAATCCTGGGAACCAAGGTATTTGGAGTCTTCTTTGCTGATTTATAAGGTTTCTTCTTTCTTCCGTGTGCAGTTAAGTTTTTTTGGACTGCTACTTTGATGTCTTGTTTTTTTCTGTATTTGAAGATTGATGTTGGATTTAGATGACTGAGCCTGTGGCGAGTTTTGTATACCTCTTTGAACGTTACAAACCTTTTGTGGTGAATTTTTTTTTCCTTTTCAGAGTGGGAAGCTGCAGATCTTCGAGCTGGCCTCAGGAAGCCTTCTGGAGACCGTAGACGCCCACGATGGAGCCGTGTGGTCCCTGTGCCTCGCCCCCGACCAGGTCAGCCCTCTGACCTGCTCAACTACCCTTTTCTAGTCACATCTATCCTTCTAGTTTTATTACTAGTTCTGAATTACTAAAATTGCTGGCTGTTCTGTGGTGTTTAACTTATTGTGTCCTGCAGAGAGGGATCATCACAGGAAGCGCAGATAAGACGGTGAAGTTTTGGGAGTTTGAGCTGATAAAAGACCAGAGCACTGGCCTGAAGTGAGTTATCGCCCACTTCTATCTTGTATTACCCAACACATGGACTGAAGTCAGCTGAAGCAGTTTTTGCTATATTTGATGTCCCTTTTTGCTCACAGATTCGTTCATTCTTTGTGTTTGATTGGAAAGCTTGTGAAGCGCTGTGTATAGAACAGAAATGCTCGGCTGAAAGGTCAGATGAGGTTTTGTGTGTGTGACGCAGGAGGCTGACGGTGAAACACACTCGCACTCTGCAGCTGGAGGAGGACGTTCTGTGTGTGAAGTTTTCTCCTGACCACAGACTGCTGGCTGTGTCTTTGTTAGACTGCACCGTCAAGATTTTCTACACAGACACCCTTAAGGTATGTTCTACATGAATACAGCACTGTGCAGAAGTCTGGAGCCAACTCTTATGTCTTTCTATTTTACATCCAAGCTGCCAGACTTTCTGGTAATATTTTAAAAGTGGTCTCGAGCAAAAGCTTTTCTTTTGTCATTGGCTGCTTTTTTTGTACTCATTTTCAGTCCGGTCCTGATCATTTTCAGAGAAATGTGTCTTTGTTTTGAATAATTTAAGCACATAAAAGGCCTCTAACTCAGTGTTTTGTGCAGCTTGTGAAAGAGAAACACAATGTATTCCCATTTATTTGGTTGCATCCATGAAAAACAGCAAAGATAACACAGTCTGACAGACAGAAAACAGGATTTCTGCAGCAACAAGGTGATTCCCAAAGAGCTGTTAGCTGAAAACTTGGCATATCTCAGCACGGTGTGCAGTGTGTCCTTAAAACATTTGAGGAAACTGGACAAGTGGAGGACAGAAGAAGAAGTGTCAGGCCTAAAGAACTATCTACAGCAGATGAACAGGATCTGAAAGTGATGTCCTTAAGAAAGAGGAAAAAATCCAGCAAAGACCTGACACAGGAGCTGAGAGATGCATCTGGACCTTCAGCTGATCCATCTGCTGTTGGCCCAAGCCTCATCAGAAATGGGCTCCATGGAAGGGTGGCTGTCAGGAAGCCGTTCTTAAGGAAGGGAAACAGGGAGAAAAGGCTGAGCTGTGCCAAAGGACACAAGAAGTGGGCTGAAAATCAGTGGCAGCAGGTCTGATGGAGGGATGAATCCTCCCCAGAGCCCGGAGCTCAACATTACTGAAGCAGTGTGGGATCATGTTGGCAGAGAACGGAACAAAAGGCAGCCCACATCCAAAGAAGAGCTTTGGGATGTCCTTCAAGAAGCCTGGAGAACTATTCCTGAAGACTCCTTAAAGAAAGGACAGAAAGCTCGTCTGAGAGGGTTCAGGCTGTTTTGGAGAATAAAGGAGCTCAGAGCAGATATTCACTTTTAAACTCCAAACTCTGTTTTTTGCTTTATTTGCTGTATTTCCATTTATGTTTGTGCATATATCAGTACATTGCTGCACCTGGTTCTGTTTTCTGGGTAACGTATAAAGAAATGAAGGGTGGCTCAAGACTTGTGCACACAAGCATGCAACAGAGTAGCCAAACATTAGGCATTATAAGCTGTCAGATAAAGTTTGCATCCTGTCTGAACCATCTCCCTCTTGCTGCCTCAGTTCTTCCTCTCTCTGTATGGACACAAGCTGCCCGTTCTTTGTCTGGACATCTCACACGTGAGTACTCTCAAGATGCAAAATGTTCAACCTGAATATAAAGGTAATCATGGTCAACAACTACCAGCATTCAGCGTGGACAGATCATTTGAAAAACATTACATCTACTTAAATTGATGAAGTCGAGTAATAAAAGGAATTCAGGGACTTTAGTGAAGCTTTACAAGAAGTGACATGAATGGATATAGGAGACAGAACAGGAGTCAGGACACAGGTGGAGGTGGAGCTGGGTTAGTTGTTTTTATTTGTTATTTACAACTTAACTGATTTGCTGATTTATTTTCACAATGATCTGTTTCTTCATTCGTTGCTTATTTTTAGCTGATAGAACTGGGCTTGAATGGTCAGATTTTCATTCAGTTATTTAAATAGTAACACCATTTCCTGCAGTACCACTTTAACTCATTTTCTGAGTTGTAGCCGAGGCTGATGGGAATGCTCAGTGGCTGCCGTGTAGCTGGGGGTAAAGCTGCTGTGGAAGTTCAGGGGATCAGCAGAAGGACCTTCCAGAGGTCCCTGACCCTTAGGGACGGTTTCTGTTGTCCAAACGGGAAAGTCACAGAAATATTCTTATGTATGCAAATCTGAAAATCTTGAGACATCTCACCTGTTTATTCTGCAGGATGAGTTAACTTCCCTGCTCATAAAAGTCGTATTTCTAAGTTTCCTTTCAGTAAAACAAGCCTCGTCTTCCCATCTGTGTTCACGCCTGCTTCTCCCAGCACATTGTGTTGCTTAGTTCAGAATTTTAAACAGTTAGAAAAGTCTAAAGTGAATCTCTCAGAGTCTATCTTTTTTTCCACATTTGAAAAGCAGCTTTATTTTTTGTAAATACTTTTGTACGGTGAAGCAAACTTGAGTTTAAGCTCAGCTACACTTTGCCGTTTGCATTTATTTGGCCAGTTTTCAGTCTGGTTGTCCTGCTCTGGCGGTTTGGGGACTTACCGTCTCGCTCTGATGTGGAGTCTCCAGCACAGAGTGTGTGTCGTTCCATCAGCTGGTGAGATGTCAGCCTGTTTGTGTTTCTGTTAACAGGATAATACCCTTATCGCCACCGGCTCCGCTGACAGGAACGTGAAGATCTGGGGTTTGGACTTCGGCGACTGTCACAGATCCTTGTTTGCTCACGACGACAGGTATCAGCTGACACGTGTCCGGACCGAACTGGTCATAAGTTCACTGGAACAGAAACAGGTTTTCATCCCATACGCAGTGATGAAATCATTTTCAGGGCTGTTTAGTTTCCAGCTCTGACTTCATCTCTGGCGGTCAGGGAGCGTGGTCACACCAGCTGCTCTTTCATCTCACCGCTCATCTGTTTCCCTCTGGATCACCTCATTTTATGTCTTTTTCTTTCCACTGTCTTTATTGGACTTTCATTTTTATCTCTTCTGGGTTAATTTTTTAGTTTCTCCATTTCTTTCTATATACTTCCTGCTTTTCTTTCTTCTATCTTTTGTGTTCCAGCCGACTTTGTCTTTTGTATTACTCGTATCTTTGAAGTTTTAACTGATTAGCTTGTCCTGATTTTCCTTTTTCACTCTCTTTTTTTCCTCTACAGCGTCATGTTCCTCCAGTTTGTCCCCAAGACTCACCTGTTCTTCACAGCAGGGAAGGATAGGAAGATCAAACAGTGGGATGCCGACAAGTTTGAGCACATCCAGACGCTTGAGGTGATACTCCTCTCCATCGACCTGATGTTCGCCCTCACTGGCATTACTGAAAAAATCTGTTAACTGTCCTTTCTGTGTCAAAGGGCCACCATCGGGAGGTCTGGTGTCTGGCCATCAGTCCAAACGGAGACCATCTTGTGTCATCGTCTCACGACAAGTCCCTCCGTCTCTGGGAGAGGACCCGGGAGCCCATCATCCTGGAGGAGGAGCGGGAGATGGTGAGGCGGGAGGACGGGGCTTAAAAAGTGACACTGGCATTTGTTCATGGCTCTAATTTGCCTTTTGTTTGGATTTGCAGGAGAGAGAAGCGGAGTTTGAAGAGAGCATGGCCAAAGGAGATGCGCCTGTGGTGAGAGCCCTCTTTTCAGCTTCCAGATTTCACTTCCATCTCTGTAACTCCTCCGACTCATAGTGCGCCGTCTGAAAAAGCCGTGTAGACAATATGGTTAAACCATGGGTGTACTAATGCCACGTCTGTTTAAACTTCTGCTCAGTTTTCCAAGCCTGAGAAACGGCTTTCACTCGTGTGTTTAGAGCCCGTTGAATGAATGAGCTCCCGTGATGCTGCTGTGTCAGACGGTCGTTTCTCACTCTGCAGGTACCCGGAGAGACCGAGGGAGAGGCTGCTCCAGCCGGCAAGAAGACCATTGAAACCGTCAAAGCTGTGAGTGCTTTCGCCTTGTTGTGCCAGAAATATCGTGTTTTAGTTTCAGGCTTGTTTATGGAATGATGGAAGACTGCCACAAAAAAGTTAACTGGAAATCATAAAACGTTTATTTATCCGTTTCATCTCTTAATTTTTCACTATATTTATCCGTGCTTGCACCATATTGAGACAGGTGTGCACATCTGAGTTATTTGGGTCCCAACAATGCTCACACATTGAAGACCGAAGCTACGAATCAGCTGGTTTCGATGTTCCTTGTTGATGTTGTTGATGTTGTTGTTGTTGTGTGATTTCTGTGCAGGCAGAGCGAATCATGGAGGCTCTGGAGATTTACAAAGAGGATCTCAGGAAGCTGGAAGAGCACAAATACGCCTGTGAGAGAGCCGGCAAAGAGGTAGAGACACTTTTCAGTTGATTTTCTTTAACCCCGACCTTTGTTATTTAATGAGGCTAGAGAGGTTCTGATTTGTTGTTTCTGCATACATGATGCGACGCCTTTCTTCAGTATTGATATAGTATTTGTTTGTGCAAAGTTGAAATTAATTTAAAGCCGATGCTGTTTTTCAGCTTCCTCCTCCAAAACCCAACCCGATCCTCGTGGCCTTTGGGAATGTTTCGGTAAGTGGAACGATCATGGAAATCATTGCCTTCCCCAACTGATCATATTTACCGTATGGAAGGATTAACCTTGTTGGTGAGGTTGTTGTCGGCTGTAACCTGGAACTAAATGACTTACCGTCCCTCTTGCAGTCATCCCGCTACGTTTTAGATGTCATAAAGAAGGTCAGGTCGAGGTAAGCTATGAACCACAGAAGATAAATTAAACCCACCTGATATGTCACCCTGACTTGGAGCTATCAGCCCGCGTTGTTCTGTCCGTTAAAAACACATCTCATGTGATCACCAGCGAGCTGGAGGTTTCTCTGCTGGTGCTGCCGTTTCCTTACGTTCCCGAGCTGCTGAAGCTCTTCAACAGCTACATCCAGCAGGGCCTGGAGGTGGAGCTCGTCTGCCGCTGCCTGTTTTTCCTTCTCAAGTAAGACCTACACACGAGGGGCTTTGCCTGGTGAATTTGATACTTAAACACTCGGTGCTCAGTAGGGTTGTGCCGATGGACGATGATATCATTTATGACCCACCATCACGATGGATGGTAACCATCGTGATGTCACGCCCACTTTTTTTTTCTTTCTTTTTTTTCTTTCTTTTTTTTCAAACCGAAACACAATGGCTATGGCATTTACCTTTCTTTTTTTTTTTTTTTTTTACTGCAAAAGCTTTCAAATAATTTGTCATGCACTTCACTGATAGGCCTATGATATCACAGCAGAACACCAAAAGGAAAGAATAATAAAAATATAAGCGCAAGAAAAATAATAAAACAAACAAACATAACGCATGACTTACCTGTACCGAAACGCGCTAAACCGTAAGAACTTAAAAGGTTAAGAGGGCGACACGGGTGCAGCCTATTCCAACATATTTACATGTCTGTTTCTGGCCAAAAAACCCCAACATATTGACCTTGTCTGGCTTTAATAAGCTGCGGACTGGGGTGACCACACTGCCGGCGGTGCTGAAAACTCTTTCCGAAGGCGTGCTGGTAGCGCATTTGCAGAGATACTTTCTAGCGATTTTTGCCATCACAGGAAACCTGCTCTGGTTACTTTCTCTGGTTACTTCCCATAGTTTGGGAAAGTTTCCAAATGCCTAAATGCACTGAGTTGCGGCCATGCGATCAGCTGTTTGTGTTAACGAGCAACTGAACAGCCGGATAGTGACATTCTGGCACGGGCCGTTTTTTTCCCCCTTACAGCTAAAGCCTGGGAAGTCTGTGTAGAATCATCACCATGTAGCTTATATACTACCATTTTATTATTATTATTTGATCATAATTTTATTATTATTATTAGATCATGAGTCGTAGCCGATGCCGATATCATCGTCCATCACGATGTTTCACTGTAAACATCGTCTTCTGCGAATTAAGAAGACATCGCCCAACCCTAGTGCTCAGTGAAGAAAGGAAAAATAAAATTGGATAAATTGAGAAAAACTTGTAAAATATGTGACTTTAAAGCAAAAAGAAAGAAATCCTACATCTCTGTGATGGACGATCATACAGAGGAAACGCGTATTACAGTCAGATCAATCAGTATTCCAGATCACTTTTGGAAGAAGTGGATGCTGTTTGTTGCATACCAAAGATGAAAATTCCCACCCCGACTGTTGGCAAAGATCGTTTACACTTCTGTGCTGACATTATTTGCACATCAGGGAGTTTACAGCAACGTTCCGAATGCTGCTGACAGATTCTGCAGGAAAAATGGGACAGAATAACGCCATTATGATCAAAATCATTGTAACACAATCATAATCTAATCAAATCGGATTGATTAAAATCCAAATGAATCCAATTCAGACGATGCCATCGTAATTTAAAGCTAATGCCTCCCAAAGTTAACATTAAATATTTCTGCAATATGCAGAACACCGCAGTTATTAATGGTTGTTGCATTAGATTTCTTAATTCAGGTGTAAATGATCTTTTAAGTGCAGCTCTTTGTTGTTCGTGAATTAGTTATTTCTATAATGATATAATGAGAGGGATGTGGAAACCTTAAAGCCAGTCTGAGCGTGTTATCTGCTGTGATTGCTCTGGTGGAAACCATGTTGGGCTGATGTCTTTGTGTCCTTCCAGGATCCATTTTGGTCAGATCACCAGTAACCAGATGCTGCTGTCCGTCATCGATGAGCTGCGGTCCAACACGTTCTCCAAAGTGTCTGAGATCAGAGTCAGTACACATCTGCACGCAGAAGCAGCTCGTTGTTTTGTCTCTCTGACGTGTTTGCTCACCTTTGTCCTCTGTCCCTTCGCCTCAGGACGTGATGGGCTTCAACAGCGCCGCCCTCCAGTTCCTCCAGCGGGAGATCGAGAGCAAAGAGGAAGTGACGTTCTTTGCCGAAGCCACGGGTCGACTGGAGGAGAAGAAGAAGAAGAGGCGGAAGAGGGAGAGGGCTGTCCTGACCATTGCTTGAATTATAATGTACATTTTGTTCTCCTGCCCTCCACCTCCCTCGGCTTTACTTTAGGGGTGACCACATGGATCGCACCGTTGGCCTTTGTACGTCCTGACAGACTCAGTGTTAATCAGTGACACGCTGTATTTTTTAAATAAACTGTGCCTGGTGTTTTCTCATAGTACTTCAGGTTTAATAAAGAATAAATCCACCACGGCAGAGAGTGATGTTGTGTGTGCACAGCGGTCACTATAAAACACGCTAACCCACGGTGAAGCTTTAAATAGATTTGTGTCATGTTTGAAAAGCGCTCCGTTCACGATCGCCACACACAAAGGACG
Organism: Odontesthes bonariensis; assembly: GCF_027942865.1. Taxonomy (NCBI): domain Eukaryota; kingdom Metazoa; phylum Chordata; class Actinopteri; order Atheriniformes; family Atherinopsidae; genus Odontesthes; species Odontesthes bonariensis. The sequence goes on along the minus strand of NC_134517.1, from coordinate 30,173,517 downwards.
CGTTTGATTTAAGCTGGTTTCTTTCTAACAAGCCTGAAGGGAGCCATTCAGGACCGGAGCCAAAAGCAGACTAAAGATGGTCTGGACATGCTAGGAGTTTTTAAACCCGTCAGACTACCTGAGCACCCGACCACCTGGGTGTGACCCCCACGTCCTGCTGAGCGAATCTCTACAGAAACTGGATCCAGCTGAAGATGTGAATGGACTTTATAGTTCCAGTAACTTAGCCTGAATTTACTGTCCCGGGAAGATGCGTCTGTTTTGGGCTCAGAACAGCAAGCGTGTTTGAACGTCTCGCCGTCTAATCCGACTGACTTTTGGAAGGTTTCACACCCACATCAGACACTTCATTTTCCACGAGTGTGTTTATTTCCTGACCGTGGAGCGCTTTAGGAATAATGAAATGAACCCTTTAAAACACCTCTCGCTCACACTTCATGTTTTAATGTCACAGTGGACAAAAAAACAAATTAACTCAGTATTTTTAAAGGCTTGTAACAGGAAAAAAAAAAAAAGCGAGGGGAGTGGGCAGCAGCTCTTTATGAGGCTGGATTTGGTCTCAAAGCTGTAAATGTCACACCTAAGAAAATTAAAAATTCTTTAGGAAAATCCCAGGTCACTCTCACGCACATGAACAACATGGACATCGCATTAGCACCCAGCTGTGGTTTATATTAGTCATCATAAACTGATTAAAATGGAAAATACAACGTTCCAGCGAGTGCTTTAAATCTGCAAGTGTTCATTTTACCCAAAAAAAGCAAATCACTGACATTCGATTAAAGATGTAGAGGTGGCTGAACAGGATACAGTTATGATGCAGAATCTGAGAATCAAATAAAAGCACTATTTTCTGAGCCCGTCCTGATGTTACAGAACAGTTAAGAAGTATTTATCTCCAGACTTCAGGGCTGACTTTGCTTTAAAGACACACAAAAAAAGGCTCATTCAACGTAAGTGAGCAAATCCTGGTGTAATGTCAGTTATTAAGCAAGTCAAACGTGTTTCACTTTGCTGTCATTTTATTGTTTCCAAGTAGAATTTTAACTTTTATGTAAAGCTCAGATTCATTATGTTAAAACTTATTTCAGTTTCATTTTGATAGCAGATTAGATCCTCGTTATTATGAATTTTTAGAGAGATGAGACACTTTTAAACTGCCGGTCTCTGGATTTCTGGGCTCAGATCTGCAGGGGTGCTTTTACTTGCAAACAGTGACTCACATTTCACAGGATGAAAAGAACACATTTCTATATCATGCACTTCAATTTACCACCTAGTTAGTAAAGTTATTCCTACATCTGCTGTCCCCTTAGTTCCAGGTCGGAGAGTTGTAGCTGTCTGAATATGCTGCATTCAATGACATAGAGGAACAATCAGTGTTTTTTTAGTTGCGTGCATGATTGCAGGGTTTTTCTTTTCTTTTTTGGCCAAATCTGGCCAGCTCAAGGCCCAGTGGTTTGCAGCGCCTACATGAGAATGTTGAGAATCATTTTAAGAAATCACAACACGAATAATAATAACAACCCTTCTCTTTCTCCTTAGTGATTAGGAGATTAGATTTAGCAAGCACCCTAAAAAAAAGGGTCTAAAATAAAGCAATCGTGGATGAACATCTACATTAATTTAGATCATGGGTCCATTAATCTGTGTGCTGTGTATTAACCCAAGTTCAGACTGAGCTATAAAACTGGGGAAAGGTTTAAACCATAAATATTCTTTCATGTAAATGAATCAAGATTTGTTCATCAGTTCTAACCTGTGCATTATCCCTGACATGAGCCATTACCTTCACTTATGTACATGTTTTTACATTTTAACCGACATACTGCAACATACAACAGCGGAAGGATCAGAAATGCAGGGAAACGAACATGTCTTTGTTCACTAGATGGCAGTCTTGCCTTTTCTCAGACTCGTTTCACACTTGTTTCAGACTTGTTTCAGACTTGTTTCAGGCTCTTTTGGTATCCAGGCTCCTACGCGGCTCCTTGTTGAGCGCTTACACACCTCCGGCCACCTGCCGCTCTGCTCAGCTCCCAACGTTAGAGAGTCAGGCACAGGCCCAAGTTGGCAGCTGACCACAAGTGAGAGATACCCGGACCAGGAGAAGTCATCTCACATGTGGGGTTGACACTTTTAATGCTTCACAGCATTTCTGGAGGTAATTTTGATACAGCAGCCGTGAATCATCCCAGAAAAGACTCGCTTTGGTTGAATTTTTCAAGGTCGTTTTACTATTTTGCTTGTTTTTTGTAGGTGGCGTTGATATCTGCGGCAAAATGTGACACGTAAAGCACCCCCCACCCTCTTTCTGTGTAACAGATTTATAATCCTTGAAATAAACTACGAATCCGTGTGTGTTTGTTCCCAGAATGTGTAGCGCACCACCTACCATAAAGTGGGCTTTAACGCCAGTGTTTACATTTTGATTGACAGGATATTGTGTTACTTGTTGACATTTACATTGCGAAGTCTGTCAGCATATGGTCTGCACGGCATTATGTTACATATGATACAATCTTAACAGTGTCACTTAAGAGAGGCTGACTGATTTGGTGGTTCTATGGCAACGAAATATGATGCAAGTTATAAATGTATGAGCCATACTTGAGATAGATGCAGGTGGCAGTGATAGGCCTCCTCTTACAGCCACTCAGCTCTTAGTTAATCAGTTTACACAGCAAACAACCTCGAAATAGGTGGAGACACTATAAGTGTACTTCTTATAGGTTTAATATGATCTTTTAAAACCATAATCAGGTCATTTCCATCATAAAATGTGCAGCTGGATAGAGATCCAGACTGTTTGCTGGTGCTAGTGATGGTTTACATTTGTTTTTCTTTGGATTTAAATCCCATTTATTAATAACTGAGTCCTGTTTCTGCAACATCGTCTGTCGCTTTAATTTTTCTGCCATGACAACGTCTTCCTTGGTCTGGCTGTATGTTTCCCTTTCACAACCTTCCCATTTTGTTTGGGCACACCTGGCTGGAAGCAACCAACAACTTTTGCCCCACTCTGAGCCGAACAACCATCTTGGTATAGCTTTATAATCCTTTCCATCTTTTTGAACTGACTGCTCTTGTTGGGGCCATGTTTCCATTTAACCAGCTAGGTGCAAGACATCTTTAAGGTCTACAAAAACTTTCTTTTAACTCCAGAATCATTTGCGTAATTGTTGTAGAAATGCAAATTTCAGAATGATTTGATCATTTTTCCCTCACGACTGAGGGATTCCTTACTTTTCCCATTTCTTTTATTGGAAAAAAGAAATTTCCATTGATATATTAATATATTAGGACTGACACATTTATATGGCAGGGGTTGTAATTAAATTTTTTCAAGATTTAGTTTGTTGGCAGATCTGAGAGCTCCAGACGGAGAAACTGGTTCTTTTATTGTCAGTTTTAAATCAACGTAAATAAAATATGATGCGTGGAACAGCTGCATCATCTCTGGATTATTTTGTTATAACTTACCTCTGTACTTAGGTATCTCTGTCGGCTAAGCGTTGAGCTTTCATGCCGACTTTTGTGTTCATTGTAATTGAATTTACAATTTTCTGTAATGTGCCACTCACTTTGTTAAAGTCCCAGCTGCCCCAAAGACCTCTGCAGAGGACACGTCTGCATCCTTACTTAATGCTCCCCCGGCATGTGTCCTGTCTCCACCAGGCACGTCCCATTCTTTAAAGCTGTGCTGTGATTAGTTTTCGTGTCATATGTGGGAGGAGAGAGGAGACAACGAGGCAGAACACAGAGTATTTAGAGACAGACCAACACATGTTTTTCCTCTTTTCGTGAGCTGTTGACAGTAAAAAATAATTGAAAAAGTTCATCCACAGACTAATGTTTTCAATGCAAAAGGTTTTGGCAGATTCTTTGGACATTTTAATCAGTGAGTTATTTACATTATAACACATTACAGATTTTTCTATAAAATATCAAACGCTTTTAAAAGACACTTTGATCAAATTTAACAGACAGTTCAAAGCTCCTTTGGTCAGTTGAGCTAATTATTGGACTATTTAATTGTTGCTTAAAGCTACAACACTCCATCTGCAGGTTGCTTTTTAATCCCTTCATGATAGAAATTCACACCATCCTTAAACGTATTGCAATGACTGTCTGCTTAATTTCACTCATCTATAAATGCAGAAAAATGTCGTCATCGTGGGGACCGGTTCATGTATCTGCCATGCTCGTGATGCCAGGTTTTAACCACAAACCCATTTACAGAACAGATTGCAAATAATAATGAAAATAATGGTGACGATAATAATAATAATAATAATAATAATAATAATAATATTAGTATAAAATTCTTTCTACATCTACGGTGCAAAATATTGTGAAAAGATTCAGGGAGTATGGGAAACTACTATTGGATGTACATGACCTTTGAGCCCTCAGGAGCACCTTGGAAAACCACTTTTACTTCACACAGTCCGTCGCTGCGTCCGCAGATGGAACCCGAAACTATTCTACACAAGGAGAAAGCCATATTAACCCCGTACAAAAGTACAGTAGAGCTCTCTGGACATGAGCTCATCTCAGATGGACAGAAAGACGGTGGACACGTGGAAAAACTGACATCTGGTTCTACGTCCCATAGGTGAGAAAGACCATCCAGGCTGTAATCAGAAAAAGATGCAAGCAGAAGCCAGGGGGAGTGCGTCGGTGTCTATGGCATATGCATATGTGTGCAGGTACCACTAAAGAAACCCTTCCATGCTGTGGTGTTAAGACCAATAGAACCATGTTAAACCCTAACTGCCTCCGTGCTTCAACCGTTGGTCAGAAAAGTCCCACATTTTGACATATATGGATGTGCAGATCAGTGAATAAATAAATGTCTTGGTTAAAAAGTAATATATAGTCTACCACTGGGATTATTATTTATGTCCAAATATTGGTTTAAAAAATATTATATTTATATATATATTTTTCAGCCCTAAAACCTTATGCAAGATAAATTTTGAGATGTTTCACATGTCACCAAAAATTATTTGGCATTCATATATTCTAATCCTCACACACACATATATATATATATATATATTTATATATATAGTGGTCAAACTAAATAACTAATTAATCAGATTAACTCTATAGGAATATGTCCCAGCAGCACATTTTGCTCCATCTGCCTTTGATGACCTCACCAACATCAAAAATAGCCTCCAGTCAGAAAGCAGAACAGCTTCAACCGTCAGTCAGGCCATCCATCAGCCTGCCAGGCCACCAGTCATCCCCATGACGGGCCCCGTGTTAAATCTGTGTCCAGCACTCATGAATGAGCCCGTACCTGAGCTGAGATATGAGGTGACGGCTCACTCTGATGCAACGCAGTTGTAATGCGGCCGCTTTAGCAGCAGCAGGAGCAGGGCGGGAGCCGTGTTTGCTGGGCGTCCAGGCAGGCCGCTGAGTGATGAGGTGACGGTGCATGCAGAGACAGCCAGCAGAGCTGCATAGCTGCTCACATACACTTATGAATGTTCCCTTTCTCTGCGTCCTGTCTGCTTTTTCCACCCCTCAGCTGTCCTCAGACTTTTCACACTTCCTTCCTTGATGTTTGTGTGATGCTGCAGCCCCGCGCTGCAACTCCTAACAGCAAAACTATCATATGAATATAAGAACTAAGTCTCTTCGTTTCTTATTTTGTTCGCCTTCTACCTGGACAAATCCTAGAGGTTCAATAACTCCAACAGTAAATCTCACCTATAACTCTTTCTGTCAGGGTTTTCTGGTGCGTTCACTGAAAAAGTCGTCACTTGCACATGTTGGAGAGATCGACAGCTCAACTCCTCTCTTCTCGGCGGAAAGGGGAAACATATTTTAATAACCCAAGTCTGCGGAGATCAGGGGGAGAGGAAACCATTTTTTTCTGTGATGTCAGCCCTCTGTACTACAAAGCGACACACACCCTCTTGCACATATGTACAACACACATACCAAACTGGTAATCCTGGAGCACAGAGTTAAAAACAAGCAAATGGACCCATGTATTTACAAAGGACTTAAATCTTCACTTGGCACGAGACAGCCATGAGGGCACAAAACACATCAGACTTATTAGCTTAAACAAGCCTTCACACACACACACAAACACAATCACACAACCACCACTGCTCCGCTTTAGGAGTTCTCCCAACAAATCCACATAGCTGATGTAATTAGTGATTTTAGGGCTCTGCACTTCATATTACAAGTCATAAACAGACATTCAATACCGTGCTTTGAGAGAGCTGTTTATTCTGGAATTTTATAGTCCATGCAGGACTCTACTGTGTTTATTCTCCGAGAACAATAATGTCACTATGCTCCTGGGCTGGAATGTTATTCATTTGTCCCGTTAAACACAAACAAAATAAATACAAAAATCGAGCCGACTTGTTCGGCCTAAATTTTTTTGCTTGAAAAACAGTTTAACAACAGCGCTCTGCGGGGGATTTACAGCGTGCTGTTGGAAACTCAACTGATGACTAGTAAATTACTGTTTGCAGAGGGCTAATAATCTGCTATTATTCCAAGATACCATACAAAAAATGTGGAAAACAGGGAATAATGGGAGAATAAGGCCAATATGTGTTTGTGCAATAACAATCAAAAATGTCCACAGAACTTTGAATATTGCTGGAATTGTGTTTGGAGAGTTTTCAAATTAAATGTGGCAGGGTTTGCTGAAAAAAACAACAGTTTGTGTTGCTAAAAGTTGAGGGGAGCACAGCCGTTTTATGTAACACAAAGTTACTGCGTGGTCACCGTTAGAGCCATGATTTATGAACAGGACGCTGACCCACAATTCTCCTGACAGACATGCAATTTCCTGTGTGAGAAAACGCTAACTTAATCCATACAGCAAAAAAAAAAAGCCACAGCCAGAAACTATTTATACATCTGTAATAGTCAAACTAAAGTAGACAGTTGGACCGTCACTGCTTAGGAGTTTCAACTCAAACTTTCCAACAAAAAACCTGATAACTATAAAGACTACAATTTTTTCTTCTTTTAAGTAATTCCACAAATCTGGAGGCTCACATCATAATATTCTGCTCACGTGTCAAAGTGACGTGCCGAGCTGTGACAGTGAAGTCAAGCAGCAACAACACAAGTATTCTTTATAAATCCTTCATTTATGTCAGTTGTTTTATTCAGTATTTCAAACAATAAATGTCGATGGAACAGAAGCTTGAAAAGACAAAAATACAAGTAAAAAACGACGGTAAGAAGGAAAAAAAAGGTAATTTAATACACCTGTTTTTGCAAACCCACCTGTCGACAAAAATTAAATACACACTTTGCTGCACTCGTGGTCTCATTGCAGACCCCCAGTATTGTAGTTCCTTGGTAGTTCATTGGAAATCAAAAACACACAGCCAATTATGAAGGTCTGTTTATGGGGCTGACCCACATATTCTCCAGGGCATTCGGACAGACATGATCAGCAGCCCATCCTTGTAGCAACATCCAAGGCTCTGTGTTTGGTCTAGCATTGGATCAAGGTGTCAAAACTATCATGGGCCCAGTCAGAGGAAACAGGGAGTAATCATACAAAATGAGAAACAATCTGAGGAATGCCTGTGAAGTCTGTTTGGTGGTAAAGCCCTACATCTGGGTGAGGTATGACACTGAAAGGGCAAAGGTCAATGACTGTTTTAAGCCTTTAGCAAGGATATGGCTATTAGCCTGGAGCAGGAAGCAAGCATGTTATGGATGCCAGTTAAAACCCATGATTGAGTTTTAAAATATGGAGGGAAGAATTACAGCCAATTTGTTTACAGGCACAAATGAGAGAACAAAGAGAACTAATGTTGCTGAAAGTTCACAACAATGAGCCATAAACAGGTAAAACAAAGACAGAGAATGTACTTCCATTTAGAGTTCACATATATTCATGATGGCTACCTACCTATCCTACGTTCGTTTATAATGTTGACTGTGCAAACCTGCAGAAATTAAGGCCAAGCGTATGTAGGACATAATATGGAGGTGACCATTAGAGGAAGCAATGGGGCAAACGTGACCAGATATGTGACATCTTTGATTTAGAGGCCTTAAATACCATCTGTAATGCCGTAGCTGTCGCCTTTCCCGCCATAATCTTAACATACACCAATTACTAACATCCTTCTTTGACTTTATGTTCAATGATTATATCATGAAAATGTCATCAGCATTCTGCCTGATTTTAGTTTTCTGTGGTGAGCCCTTGTGGAATCCTAAGGAAGCAGGCCTATTACACAGGTAGCCTAAGAATGTAAACAGCAGCCGACAACAGAGCTAATGGTGTGATCTACCTTGCAAACAGTTCACTGTGTGTACAACCTTTCTAACAGCAGGTGATCTCATTAAAGCTGTCTCATTTAAAGACAAAAGAGAACTGTTAGACATTAAAAACAGCTGTGTAGATGGATGTTGGAGTCAGATGAAGCTCAGGACTGGAAATATGGATTACTACAGTTGGATGAAGAAAGAAATGCTGGTGAAAATCGTTAAATAGTTGTGGGCTCATTAAAGCTCAGTAACTTTTGGAATAATGTTATTCTGGTTGAATAACATTCAATTTAAAAAAAAGAGGACGAATATGTGAGCTGAGAATTGCAAAGCTGGCAGTTTCGTATTTCAAAGCTATTGTTTTGGCATTAAAATAAACTATTGTTTTTTTTTATCTCTAATAACAGTTGATTTCTTGTTTTTTTTCTTGTTATCTCAAGAAAACAAAGCTGTTTTTATGAGGCAATTCTATATATTTAAATGTAAGTGTGTAGTTATTTAATACCTTTCTGACAGAACCATAAATTGAGACATGGTGGCATAATTTTATTTGCTACAATTAGGCTATATTAGAGCAGTTTTGTAGGCAGACATTAAAGACACTAACCAACTTTCAATTATCTGCTTTAGTCAGCAGCTGCTCAAAAAAATGCTAAATAACAATTAATTATTAAACATTAAAACCACTTCATCTCAAGATAAAATCTTAAAATATCAGTATGAATAAATAGTGTAAAGCACAGCCATTCTCGGCCTTTGTAAATCTAAAACCAGCACTAACTACTAGAAAGTGTAACAATTTATCTAAGCTAGCTAGCTAGCCTATGACTTAGCTATCCAGTTGAAACTTGTAGTTCTAGTTGGAATAATATGCATATATTTCAGTGACTTTAAAATATAAGCCTGCAATGATAATACAATCCATAGTAGTTTGAGAATAATGAGACAAGGAAAAAATTCATTACATGAATCTGCAGCTCACTGCAGCTTTATAGCCTACAGTAGTTTAGCTATTTCTGCTAAATGTGTGGGACCATTTTGTTTTCAGTCTCAACATCATTTTCAGTTGCGGCAGGCGGTTCTTCTATTCAGAAAAGTATAAAGAAAGTACACACCCTGCTAAACGGCAATCATTCAACTCGCTTGTGAACGCAGATTAGCTTTTAGCAGCTAACTGCTAAGACATTTCCCTCAGGGGCTGGAAGAGTGTCCTGTGATGTAACCAAAGGACAGCAACAGCAGACACATATTTTTTCCTAAGTGCTTTTAAGGGGTTTAATGGACAAGGAGACAAAGAAGTGCTTGAAACTGTTACATCTGCTCAGGGGAACCCTGCACTGCTGGCCTGACAGGAGAAGCTGGTACTCTGAATGAGGCACATAGGTTGGATCTGAGATAATTTTTCTGGCCTGTGTATTTATGAGTTGTTGAAAAATAACATGAAGATTGGGACACTGACCGACTCCCATGATATTCATTGCAATCTGTGTATGTCAAGTGATCTAAGCTTTTGGCTGTAGCCTACTGTAAAATGACCAAACCGTGCAGACGACATAGCTCAGAAGACTCTTTATTACTGCATGATAGAAAAGAAGCTGCATACCAAAGGTTCTGAGCCCTCTGAGGAAGTGCAAGCTCTGCTGTACTCTGCTGTACCGTAGAGCAAACATCCTCCATGTGGACCTCTTAAACTAGTGCTAAGCGGATGCCCAAATACAAGTAAGAGTCCACCTGCAAACTGGTGTGGTCATGGATAGCCACTGGTGAATGATCGCCCAGACATTTACGGTCCAACACCATCTTCTCTGTTTTTATTATGTTGAGAAAAGATGGTGTTTGTCTCACCACTGTGGGATTAACTGGGAATTTAGACACCTGTGCATTAGGGTTAGAAAACACTCAGAATTATAAAAACAAAAGCCTATGATTGGCAGCATCATTAGACAAACTGGTATGGGTCTAACTGTTGTCTTTTCTTTGGGACAGAAATCTATAACAATCCCCAGAACTATTTCAAATACTATTAACGATGCTATTACCCCATAAAAGCCAGATGGAGGTTCATGTTGGTGTTAATGTTAAACTATAGAAGAGTCCTCAGAGACTTGGCTGAAAACATCTTCGGTCTAATCTAATCTCAGGAAGCATGCGGCATTGTCTGTGAATCCAGATGTTAAAAATTTGTCATAATGCCCCATGGGAGAAAAGCATCTGAAGACAGAAAAGTGGCTCGTGAAGGGATGTACAAAAGATCTCAAGACACAAGACATGGACACATGATGTGGCCATTTTCCTTCAAGATTTTTGTGGGGAAAAACAAGGGATGAAAAATAGCTGAAAGGGTGACATAGAGCCTGTCAACCCCCTCCTCAGTCACGCTTCCAGCAGCACCACCACCACCATCACTGGGAGACCACCCAGAAAGAGAACAGTGAGCCGTCACTCCTTTCATTAAGGGGGTAAACACTTCAGTATTTCGTTCCTATGTGGAGTACTGCTTCAAATGTCTCTTTAGGTCGTATCATTGATACTCATACTGACACAGAATATTACCACGGATTACACAAATGATTTTTGATGTACTAAATGTTATGCATTTTCCACACAACTCAAATGCATTCAGACAGCCTGACCTCTGATTCATCTCATGTGGCTGCAGATTCATATGTAATGTAATTAAAGCTAATTACACAGGTTTTTATTCAATTAAAGGCCGATTGGTCAGCTTGTTAAAGACTGCTCTGAGGTGCTGCCTAATCATCACAGTGATAAACACGCACACATCAGGGTCAGGCAAGGGCGCACGCGGAGTGTGTCTCCACAGTGTGTGTGTGTGTGTTGACTCTCAGGGGCAAGTTGTCTGTCAGCACCGAGGCTTGAACTCGAGCTCGCTGTAATCCCTCTGTCAGTGATCGGACCTCCTGCCAGTAACACACACACCAACCACTGACCAACCAATAAACCAACCCCGTCTTTTAACATCAGTCCAAACATAACCTGCAGCCTCGGTCCAGACCACCACACAGCCTCATGGCATCTGGCTAATCTTGGGAGATTTAAGAGAAGTCGAAGTAAATGGCGTTCCTCTCATGTAATGACAGACAAAGTGATATACGATTACACGTCGCAAAACACTGAGGGCCGATCGAGATTGAAGCGTAAGACAGGCATTTTTTTAACCTGACACGAGATATCGTCAAAGTAGCGGTGGATGTTGAAGCAGATGAAAAATATATGAATTGTAATGGATATGTGACATAAAGCATTTACAGCAAACCGCAGATAGGAAGCCAGCTTGTAAAGTCATGAGATGGGAAACACAGTGAAAGGTCCACCTATAGGCCACAGCAGTGGTTTTATGTCTCTTCACTAAGATCACACACACTTTGCATCACTTCTGTTTGTATTAGCCTGGTCTCACAGAAAACTATGTACTTCCACAGATGAAGACGAAATCCGTCTCTTTCTTCGTGTTGTCCAGGAGGACCGTCACAGGAATGTATTTCGGTCGGACATCTGCTCCATGTGTACGGCGTGTTGTGTGTGTTTAGCTGACTCAGCAGGCAGTAGTACAGGTAGAGGATATTTTGATGCGATACACTATAAAATAATCAGTTTTAATGCACCCCATGATGTTTTCTTGACCTTAACCACCTCGTTTTTATTACCTATCTTTAATCAAGTCGTAATGTGCACAACTGTGATGAAACAGTGACCGTTACTATTAATTAGTAACAGTAACAGATGATGCCATTAAGGCTCTTACTCTCATACTTGTCAGTTAAGTGTGTAGCACCGTTCTCCAGTGCCTATGACCTCCAAATTCAGGCTTTTTCAACGATCAAACAGGATTTTATGTTTTAATCTCAAACATGCACACACTACAAGTCTGGAAAATTATATCACTTTGCACTCTAACCATGTGTCATAGTTTCTGGGTTTACATGTTGTGTTGTCTTATCCTTATCCTTTGGACTTCCATGTTCAGTATTCTAGTCGACTCAATTTCTGAAATCTGTTCTCCATCTGCTCTTTAGTTGGCTTTTGTTAAGTTTTCCCGGACCTCAACCTCACAGGAATTTACATAATTTCAGCAGATGTGAAGAAAACACAGACTGTTGCTCAAAAACGTGCTACAAAGGTCTGTAACAAGGTGCAGCGAGCAAAGAAAAACAGAAGAAGAGCCGAGTCTGAATGAGAAAATTGTTGGGGATATCCAAAACCTACTTATTTAGGATTGCTTTTAATACCCAGTAGTGTGATTACACTTTTATCTTATTTGATCTTATTTGATTTTGTTGTATTTTATTGCTTTCACTGTTATTTTATTGTTTTTATTTGTTTTTTACTTATTCTTCTCTTTATTTATTACCTGCTGTAAAGCACTTTGGTACATCGTAAAGACTGTATGTAAAGGGCTGTATAAATAAAATACATTTACATTTACATATCAGTGAGAAATGAGGTGAGATTATGACTTTTGGGTTTAAGGTGTAGATGTAGTGAAGTCTAGCTGCATAAATTGCACATTGCAACTAAATGAATAGACTCCACTTAAACCAAAAGTGACAGGCCCATGCTGGAGATAACATTTGTATGTCTAAGCTGGCGACCCAACATGGCAGAGGATGGAGGAGCCATGTTTGTGTATGAAGTGGTTGATTCAGGTTAATGAAAAGACCACAAATCCATGCTAAATCCATGATAAAAAGAAACATTTCATGATTATCTTGATTATACATCGCCTTTGTCAGTGTTAAACATGTTTGATATGATCTGGTTGGCTGTGATGAGTTAGAAAGCAGTTTAACCATATTCCTCCTCACACTAAGAATCCAAACATTCCCCTGAGAAAACATATTTTTTTCCTTTTCTTTTCAGGGACTACTTGGAGATGCTGATTTAGACCACATTTCACTAAGACTTGCAAGAAGAAATATGAGGATTCAAGCAAGAACTCCTCTCTTAAACCCCATGTTGTCAACCTGCTTTGCAACCCACTGGTCTTACCAGACTTTATATAGAGAAATTTACACAATACAACCTTTTCACTGCTTATATTGGAAGGAAGGGAGCACATTTTAACTTTAGGGCAGTCAAAGCTGTATCGTTAGTGTACGGGTCCCACAGCACTGAACTCACTTTACACAATAATGTATACAACTGCTTCCATTACAACATCCTGGAAGCTTTTTGCTTGCAGCACACAGCATACATAACTTCATAATTATCGCACCTTAAATGAAACTTTAAAGAGTTAAATTGTGTCTCGTCTACCAGAGTGACACGTTTGGGGATATAGTGAAGTTTTAAGTGCACTTTTGCTGGTTGAAAAGAGATCTCAGATGTGAAGACAGCGGTTGGTACTCACTGGTAACCTGACCATTTAATGTACATGTACTTGTTGAAAATCTCAGTCCAAAGCCACAGGCATTAATATACATGCTATAGAGGCCTCCCCACCCCTGGTTTCAGGCTTTCCATGAGGTTTTTAAAAGTAGCTGCAGCAATGTGTTTCCATTCAGCCACAAGAGGAGCCCTGAAATCCAACAGTTTGGTAAGCGTGGCATTCCTGTTCATCCCAAAGATGTCGGATTGGGAAGGAGGTTGTAGTAACCAGTCAGCTTCTATTTCAATTAACGAGGCGAACCCCCCCTCCTGGCGGACCTGGCAGTTTAGCTGAAACAGGAAAGGGTCTTTCTTGACTTTGGATATCAGTGAAAGAGTGAAATATACTTAATTTGTCCTCCATCATAAAACAAGTAAGGACTCAGCTCCATATGCACACTGCTACACACACACAGTCCCTATGGCCTCAGACTAATCCTATAAGAGTAATGCTGTCAAAACACACGCTCCCACACAGTGCCACAAGTAGTCACACACACAAACACATCTGTCTATCCTAACCTAATAACACCACTGACTTAGTCAGCGATAGAGACTCCAGGGGGGTCCAAGCTCACAAACATCTCTGTCAAAGACTTCACCTCCGGCCACATACACACAATTCACATATGAAAGCCCCGTTGAAAAAGGGGAGAGGCACGACTGCTTCATATTAGCGTTTAATTAAGTTAAAAGAGCTCTCTCCACCTCCCTCACTCTGCAGTCCAATAACTCAATTGAAGTCGTCTTTCCTTTCATGGCTGTGAGCTGGCTTTCCTGCAGCCTGGGATCACAGGCCATAAAAAGCAGGTTTTGGCATTCGGTCTGCAGGCCTGACAGTCGCCTCTGGCCATCACTGATATCTCACTCATGTGATTAACTCAATAAAACTATTACACAGACCTCCCTCTATCTCCAAACCTTTCTTTCACTTTGTCTTCCGTGCCCCCCACTTTTTGTTTTCCTTTCATACCACCTGCTGTCTCTCATGTCAGCCCTCTCCCCTCTGACGGTGCCGTACCTTCACTTTCTGTGGTTCAGGTTTTACCCCGGGGCCAGAATTTCGGCCCCACAGCTGCCAAGAAAAGCAGGTTGAACTCTTTTATCTCTATAGACTTCATCAAATCTGGAGGGAGCATGTAGCTTTTCAAATGTTATCTTTAAGGATGATATTAGTTTAAATATTGCTACAATCTTCAGCTTTTTAGGATTTTTAAAGTGATACAGAATCTCTCGTTCCTGCTTCAAGGAATATGTGATCAGTGCAGTTATTTGTCTATTTGCAGGATTACACACAAAAAAACAATGCACTGATGATATATGTTGCAAAGAAAGCCAACTCTAATATTTCTGGATTGCTTTCTTTAAAACAAAGTGAAATTAAATAAAAACATGAGTTCTTGGCCTGAGTGCCATCTATTCTATTACATGTTCCTGGTTTCTGCATTAGATGGTAAACAGCCTGCCCTCAGAGGAATGCTGTGGCTCTTCTTTATGTAAACAGAACATAAGTTGTCCACCACCGGGTGCAAACTCGAAATTACTGTTGGTATTTAAGATGGGTACATAGTGATCTTCTGCCCGAGCCCTGTATCACATGTACTTCTGGGAGATTCACTTTCACAGCACTAAACTCAGGAAGGGAATCATTTAAAAGACTGATTCACTAAAGTTTTATGTGTTCAGTTCACTGCTGACAGCACCGTTATTTATGGTTGAATTAAAGCGTGTCTTAAACTTTTCACTCGACATAGCTGTGATAGTTACGGACAGAAGGGGGTACAGGTGCTGTCCAACACAAACGCAAGGAGAGAGTCGCCTGGTTTCTATTACTGTTCATGCTCCGAGTTTAGAAGATAAAGCTGAAAGAAAGGTGAAAGGAAACATTAGATATTAAAAATATGTGCCAGTCCATCACAGGGGTACTTTATTATTATTTTCTATTATGTTTTATGTCCTTTGTAGATGCGATTGGACCTACAAATGTGGAAAATGGAAATGTCTAACATGTGGGAGATCAACCTATTCTTACATATTGAGACTTGGTCAGGAGCTCCTCATGTGGGACAGCACCCACATAACCATCCCATTTCTCTGCTGGTCATGGAACGTGTTGCCATAGCAATGTCAAAAATGATGGTGAAGCTTTTCCACAACAAAACTGCCCAACCTTGATGATTTCCAAACCCTAACCAAGTCATTTTAATGCCTCATCATATAGTGGTGAATGAATGAAAAGCAGGAAGTGAAAAACAGCAGCTCCACAGCTGTTCCTGAACTCAAGTCCAATGTTTACGGGTCCTGTAACTATCATTGTGTATAAATAATTGGTACGTTGGTAGTTTAGTCATATGTGTCTGTAATGCATCTACTGTATGTGTTGTATTGGCCTCAGTTGAGGAAATATTGGTCCCTGATGAAAACATAGAAGCAAAATTGAGTCAAAATGCAACAACCAATCTGTAATGAAAAACATTAAAAGATTCAATTGTATAGGAATCATATGATCATGCAGTTCTAAATTTCAACATCAGTTGTGAGTGGACATATGCTTTGCTGTGATTTATGCAAATGTATACAGATTTCCACAATGCATATCACATATATAGGTTTATAGGTAGGTATGTAGGACTTGTTGTCTCTGTTTTGCCTTTTAACTTGAGAAATTATTGCTTCGTAGTAGATACTCAGTACGGTCATGTGATGCCAAGTTATCAGAAAAATAAACCCTGAAAAGCAGCCTTTTATACCTTTTTTCCCCAAATGTTCGGTATGCTCTCATGTGAACAACTGGAAGTCCATTCATTCCCATGAGAGTTGCCATAATCTATGATAGATATGCAAAACTCTGCATACAGAACATACGACAAACTACTAACTTTATAGTTATAAATGGATCAGTATATGTTGTAAAGAGATGTAATTAGTCAACGTTGGCACTGAAATGATTTAAATCAATGTAACATATGGAATAAATGCACAGCAGCTCATATATCTTTGAATGGTTTTTACAATGAAAAATCACTGAGGCAGATCCATCCTTTTCTTGCATTGTGAGTGTTTAATCGTGTGTTTTAACACAATCTTTTTTTAATTTTTATGTACACTCTGTTCTCCCACTCATGAGCTCCTGCCCTATCCTCCTCCATAATGACAGATCTCCACTTAGCACCTTCATAAACTGCTTGGTGACAACTTTTTTTTTATCTTCTGAACTGAATAAACACCAGTAGATTTAGTCTTCAGAGGCTGCCCCTGTGGATCTGATCGTATGACAGGGAGGGATAGAAAAACAGATGAAATCTTTGAGAAATGCTCCTCTTTCCACACTTGTTTTATCAGCCGCAGGAGAAAAGATGAGACGGATTTTCAGCTGCTGCAGAGATGAGATAACCTGCATGTGTGAGAGATCATTGGATAAAAAGGATAGCATTTCTTTTAGTTCTGCTTTCTCTCTTTACCTCATTCTTTTTCATTTTATAGCTCTTTATCTGTCAACATCTCTCAGTGTCACTATCTGACTACCACCCGCTCTGAATCCGTGTCCATTATTAAACAGCTACAGCAGGGGTTTAAACTTTTTCTCAAGTAACATTTTGTTTGGCTAACATGCTGTTGTACAGATGATAAATCTTGCTCCATTCTCACAGTGTCTTCCATGGATAGATTACACTGCCTTGGCAGCACATTTTATTTCTTATCCCCAAATTATTATGTTAAAGAAATCATAATCCTTCAGTCAAGTCCAGTGGATGTACATGTTGATTCAAGCCCTCTGTATTTCATCCCATACCATAGCTGAAAAAGCAATATGAGCTGATGATATAGCTGCCACATTAAAGGTTATGCTTAGCATTAGATAAATCAAAGTCTTGGAAATTAAATGATTTTACATGAGGCAGTGAGGGGAGTGATGGTCAAGGACCAAGATGTGCCAGCGATAGAGGTGATGGTGGGAATCTCCCGGGCACATTGCCATTGACTGACAGGGGGCTCATTCTGAAGCCGTCTCGTTCCCTCCTTGAATAGAATAGAAATTTACACCAGGGTAGATTAACCACCCGTATCATATGAGAGCGTCGTGTGTCCGATTTGTAAAAATAAAGAGCGTGTGACATCACCACTGCTTTCACTTCCACTTACGGCACATTTGCTGCACATTTTTTGGTAGATTGGGTAAGAGGATCCTGTTCAGTGGCAATGGATAAATGTAGCGGTTACACAAATGGGGCAGGAGGGAGGACGGAGGGGCAGAAGGTGAGAGACAGGGATGTCCAGTCCTAACGAGCGGCTGTAACTCATGTCAGAGAGGAGAGTTGTGAGTTATGACCTTTTAAGCCACGCTGGGGTTAAGTGTTTTCATTCCCAAACCAGCTGACACTCGACCTAAAGACTGCGTGGACAGGTTGATGTGCCTGTAGTGTAATTTATGGCCATGATTACTGTCTTTGTTATTTTTTCCCCCTGAACTCCTCCTCACTGTGCACCTACCTCTCACCTCATCTCTAAACTACCAGCCTGTACTGTAGCGTGATAGTCTCTGACTTTCCTTGACATTTTCTGGTGTAACGTTAGAGGTTTAGATAGAGATGAGCTAAAACGGGTTCAAATACTGACCCCAGCCACTGGCTGACATTTGGGATTTTAATGAGTATAAGTGACCGTTTAGACTTGAACCCCTTAATGAGTAGGAGTTGGTTTCATTTTGACGTAATGGACCGAGGAGTTTTTTTTTTTACTCGACTGATAAGATGCTCATGTGTTGCATGCTAAGCTCTTCTTTTACGTGCCTCATCGACACACTCGGTCGGTCACATTACCTGGCTGAGCTTCAGCCATTTGCTTTGGCAACACTTTTTCCATGAGCTGTCAGTTTGGCTCCACAGACAGTCAGGGCATCAACATTTCCACAAGACCCTCCTTAAGAAACTGGTCTCATCCCCAAGTAAATAAAAACGGTGATGGATGGTCAAGGGAACATTTTCGAGCCTCTGCTGTGTGAATCCTTCACTCTTTGAAGGCATTATTTGGCTGCTGCATGACAGCAAAGGCCAAAACACAAGTTCAAAATTTGGAAAACCATGTTAGGTAATTTAGTCATTCTAAATTGACACGAACATGGTTATTTGACTTGTTTGTGTTGGCCCTGGGATGGACTGGCGACCTGCACAGGGTGCGCCCTCCCTCCCAAAGAGGAAGAAGTGGGTATGGACGATGAATGAAATGAGGTCGAAGGGATGTTTGAACTTGTTTGAACCATTCAGTTTCCACTGAATGGTTGAGATCAGGGAAACGTTTACTGACCGTTACATTTTATGAAGGTATAAACATTTATTATTAATTTTCAGATTTATTTTTTTATATTCATCTTCTGAAGCGGCTGCACGGTGGTGTTGTGCTTCGCACCGCTGGGGCCTTACTGTGTTGAGTTTGCATGTTCTCCCCGTGTTTGTGTGGATCCTTTCCACTCTGGCTTCCTCCCACTATCCAAAAACATGCATGTTAGATTAATTGGTGACTCTAAATTCTATATGAGTGGGAGCGTGCATGATTTGTCACTGTGTTGGCCCAGGGACGGAGTGGCGACCTGTTCAGTGCGTACTCCGCCTCTCTGCAATGACTCTTTTATTCATTAGGCCACTGATGGTAATGATGGAGGACTGTGCAGTTTCCTACTGTTTATGCATATATTTACAGTTTTCTTGTAAGAATTATAAAAATTTGCGCAAACACTGAGAAAATATTCATTTCAAACCAGCAGCAGAGGAGTTTTTTAACACTATCAGCAGCTTCTGAATTGTGGCTAATTGGTTAAACATCAGTTTGGTCTGTGACTGTCTTTCAAACAGAGATTGTTGAGCCTTTGGAGATCTTGTTTCCACGCTAATCAACCTTTGGAGTAAAATACAACCTGTCCTTCACTGATAATGTTTCACAGTGTACCATTCTTGCCTCTCATCTCTCACCTGCACTCTGGTTTATTTCTTTCCTCTTATCACTCACTCCATTGCTCTCTCCACCAATAACCCACATCTCAATTTTCTTCATTCCTCCCTCTTGTTCTACACGTCTTTCTCTAAATCTCTCCACATCTCAGCAGGAGAGCAGAGATGCTGAGTGCACAGCTCATAAATTTGGCCTGGTGTGAAACAGAAGATGGCTTCCCAGGACGGCTGGGAGGTTTTTCATCACTGGAGCCTTTTTAGTACCCTCCACTGCCACAACCACATGTCACCAAACTCAAGCTGCACTACGTGTTTATGTGTGTGTATTTGGGACTTGGAAGTCAATACGTGGGAGTGAACTTCAGGAAAAAAGGGCCGGACAGAGAGGATAAGAACTGAAAATATAAGAAGAAACTACTGTTTCCTGTTATGTGTTTAATGCAGCTGTAGGAAAATAAATAGTTGGATTGTAGCGTAATTAAGTGAAAAGATTAACACACAGTTGATGCAAAGGTTTTCACAACAGGGTGCCAACAAATAAACACAATTCAGAGATGACATGTCCTATGAGGGGCTTCGCATGGCAGAGGGACAGCGCCATTCCCCAAATTCCACTCGGGTGATCTGGTGTCAGATGGTACCGACTATTCAGTCTGGGCCCCCCAAGGGATGGAAGGGTTATCCGGTTCCGCAAGAAACACGAACATGGCAGCCGATAAGGTTCTCCGTGACAGCTGTGGCCTAATCTCAAATCCACACCAGCCGTTACACAGTGCTGGCAGATCAGAGCAAGTCATCCGATAGCACTGTGAAAAAGACACAGTTTGTTTTAAGATTCATGCAAATTCAGTGACTTGTGCTGAAGGTGCCCGATAATATAACATCTATTAGGCTCAATGACTGAAAGAAGCAGCAGATGCAAGCCGTCTTTAGAATGTTTTTATTTTTGTGAAAGTTCTTCGTGATATCTTCAATTTCTTCTCCTCTCTTTAGCTTACAATGCAGAACTTTTGTGATATGTTGCTTTATAGTTCTTTAGCTACATTTTGAAGCTGCTGTCCACCAAACTGTGTTTCTGCCTGACGGGGCTGGTGTTTTGTTGTCATTTAGGCCGGTTATGTACCTGCTGCAGGTTGCTCCAGTGGTGTGTTAAAAAGAAGGAAGAGCTGCAGGAGTGAGTGAGTGAGCAGGCCCGTCTCTGTGGGCATCTATGATATTCACAGAACCAAAGAAGGTAAGATTATTGCAAATGTTCAGAGTAGCACTGGGGGTACCGCTGCCAGTCGTCAGGGTTCTTGTGGTCATCTTCTAACTGAAAGGTTGATGGTTCAATACTCAGTGCGTCCGTGTGTCGACGTGTTCTTGGGCAACATGCTGAACCCGAAATATTTATCATGGAGTAATTGTAGAGAGAAAGTGCTGCATGCTGTGCATAGAGTGCATACATATGATATATAATGAATTGCTATTTGAGTTGCTGTGTCAATGACTGAGAAACTCATGTAAATCCCTTTGTAGAACCCAGACAAGGTTAAAAAGGCAATATATAAGTGTTCCAGGGAGTTGACAAGCTCTCCAAAAAGCAACACACCTTTAGAGTTTTTATTCTCTGGTTGTAGTCGTACTGCAGATTTGAATGTTCAGGTGACTTAACAGCTTCTCATGCTGGGTAAGTACTTACTCTGAGATAGGAGCTAAAAAAAACACCCCACAAGTGAAGTTCTATGAACTACAGTTGTGCGCAGATCCTTTGGTGCACACATAACAAGGAGGGGAGCTCTTCCAGCAATTACCTATAACTATGAAGAAGGTTCCATGGTCTGAAATGACCTAATACTAAGCATTTACAACATCTCTCTTATATCATCTTATAGCAGTCCTCACTATAATTAATCAATGTGTGTGTGTCTTCTTTCCATTTGGAAAAGGAGTAATTTAAGGTGTGGTCTCCAAAAACAACTGGGAGCACTAATATGAGAAACAAGGAGAAACAGAACTGCAGGGAAAGCTGTGATCGCCTCTCCGGAGTCATGAAGTGTCTCGCTTCATCGGCTTGTCTTTTCTTGAGCCAAGCAAAATCTTTACCCTCCCTATTCTTGTCTGTTACCATCCCTTTATGACCCAGGCCCACCGTGAAACCAGGATCACAATAAGTACAGATGGCATAATAATGGCAACACTGCACATCTGTGGAAGTGGCGGGCAGGGGTACAGTTCACTAATTAGTCTCTAAAGTCCTCAAGAGGGGCTCAACTCTCATCCCAATTCATAAAGCCACTGAAACACCCACTTAGCATTTGTTTACATGTGAGGGAAACACAGAGAGAGTGAGAGCAGACGGGGATAGAGGAATGCAAACAGACAACTATGGGGACCAGACAGAAGAGTTGATAGAAACTAATACCGGCCTGCCACCCAAGGGATGTGTGTGTGTGTGTGTGTCTCTGTATACACCATGTGATTAATGTGCCACTTGAGATGTGGACAGCAGAGGAGGACATAAAGGGCAGAGTGAAGATCTTGAGTGATTCAGAGTAGGGTAATGAAGTCCACAAGACTGTCACCTCCTCAATAATTCCTATAGATTTTAGGTCTGATCCACATTAAAATCATAATTAACATGTTTGTTCTTCTCCCGTCTGCTTAAACCTGAACTTTTCCTCCATGCAAATAGCAAGAAACTATGTGCACAATCTTGATTTGGGAGTCTGAAAAAGGAAATAAAGTGACAATTATTTTCCTTCCCTAAAAAAATTAACCTAAAAGGCACCTTTTTTTGTTCTCATAGTTTTTACTTTGGGATCCAGAGAGCTTTATCTCCCCTAACATGCACTGCAGCCATGTTCAAGTGTCTTTGATCAGATATATTTTCTGCTTTGATCCATATAAACAACAGACTGAAACAGGTTTTCTCATGAAGTTGTTTTTGTGTGATGGGATATGATGTGCCCACGGTCATCAAACATATAGCCCTCGATGGGGAAAGTATGGCAGATATACACATAGACACAAGAATGTGAGTTATCCTAGTGACAGGCCTCTGAAAGCAATCCTCAG
Source organism: Odontesthes bonariensis (assembly GCF_027942865.1). Taxonomy (NCBI): domain Eukaryota; kingdom Metazoa; phylum Chordata; class Actinopteri; order Atheriniformes; family Atherinopsidae; genus Odontesthes; species Odontesthes bonariensis. Next base: position 30,150,847 of record NC_134517.1, on the reverse strand, counting down.
ATTTAAATTTACCCCAGCAGGTGAAGGAGTGGACTGAAGCTGTCACCGTACTTCTGCCCTTTTCTCTTACTCTTCTCATTTCCTCTCCTCTTTCCTCCATTTGTCCAATCGTTCAACACCAACCAAGTGGCTCTCCAAACATAGCGACGTCTTCTATCCTCACATGTTGGCTCTGGTGGACACTTTTAACCCAAGATCCTTTTATAGCATCTTGGCCTTTACATTTTTAGCTTTAGTTTTTCCGCACAAAGACATCGGAGGGTGGGAAAATAAGTGCAGTTCAAACGTCGTCCAACGAGCCGTCATCGATCATTCTGCAAAACTCCAGCCACATTATCTCAGTCTGACTTCTGATTGCATATTTTTTGTTCTGTTGTTTGCAACAGAAATACTAAAGAGAAGCCTTTATGCTCATTAACAAGTTCACAACATTTCTGGGGGGTCTGCTAGAATAGATTCACATATTTGATGTTAAAATGACAACATTTTTTCATACCATACTTACACTTGACTACATTTTTTCTTTTAACTTTTGTTGGGTTTGGACACCAAGATCCATTTTAAGAAAATATACAAGGTCTGAGCAGCCCGACGTTACCTGAAAAGAACAATGAGTTGCACAGAGTTACCCTGTGCCTCCTCTACAGGATGGAGGTTAAGAGTTTGTGTTCATTTGATATATTCTGTTAGAGCTTCACTTTTAGGATTATGGATTACAACAAACGTCACTTGCAGCCACATCTCCCGATTCATTTAGAATCCAAACTTCTGTATTTTTAGGTTCTCTCCCGCTGTGGGTTTTGCTGTCAGTTTCAATTCAACTGATGCTTAAAAGCTGCTGTACAGAAACATTTAGATACATAGCCTACTGAAATAACCGGGAAAGTAAATTTGACCTACAGCGATGGGGAAAAAAAGGTTTAGTTCCTAAATAACGTACAGAAGTCTCAGTATTATTGAATGCACACAGGGCCGTTAGAAGAATTCTTCCAAAAAAATGTAGTTGTGATATTAGATGTTGAAACTCTGTCACCAAACTTTTCAATATGTTTATTTATAGAATTCCATGATCTGAGACTTAATTTGAGCACATTAAATTCTTATTCTGTAGTTCTGGCTGAAGGACTAGCATGTCCCACCACTTATCTGTATAAAATAACCTAATATAAGTGCCAGAGAGGATTATTCACACTATATTCAGTTGATTTTCAGGAAGTTTTGCTGAAACTTTTTACATATTTTGGTGGAAATTCAGTCATCTCAGTAGTAACACACCATGGATGCAACAGGAGGATACAGCCTACAGATGTAGATGATCAACCTGTCTTACCCCTCTGTGCCCTTTGTCTAATAACCTCCAGTGGACCCCATAGCATCAGCAGTTGTTTACATGCCTGTAAACAAACAAACTTTCATGAAGCCCTGAACACAAAATAAGCCAAACTCTCACATGTTATTCAAAGAAAGCAGCACAGATGCGAGATAATAAACACACTGGTGTTTCACCGGCCTTCTCTTTCTGCACTCACACTCAGACGTGCACACACACACACACACACACACACACACACACACACACACACACCTGCTAGTCTGGCTAACCACGAGCAGGCAAATGATCACAGAGTCCTTTTGTCAAACTAGGAAATTAGCGCTGGCTCTCACTCGTTAGAGATCCATTGTAGCATTAGCACATTGTTATGGCCACTGAGCCTTTTGACTTTAGCACTGTGGCACTTCAGCTCAGACATTTGTCCCTCGAGGGGAAACATGCCTATATGTTTGATTTACTGGCATCTTCTAAATATGACAGCTTTATGCAGCTTGCTTGAATTAATAGTCAGTGTTTGAGGCAGAAATGGTGCTAATAATGACTTGGGCGCACCTTACAAGGAACCATCAACAGTCTGTTACCTTTACGTAAGCACTGCCTCCTCTGGAAAAGGGAATACCCAGAAACCGACAGTGTTTGGTTCGAAAGGTGCAGCACACATGATAGCTCAAGTGTCTCTAATATCCAGGACATGCTGCCAACATCCAATGCAACCTGTTGTGTTAGGAAACATATTATGAAAGCATTACGGTACAACTCTACGCTACATTTAAATGATCTGTGCTATTTATCTAAGGTCTAAACGGTTTTAATCCAAAAACTGAAGATACTGAATATTTGCAGTGACCCAGAGCCTTACCTAATTGATTCATACACCTAATATTTCCTAGATACAATCCCTTACATTGTATAACTGTCTTCACATTGGTTTCCAGTTACAGTAGTAATTGGACAGAGATTTTTCCATAAGAACCGAGCAAAGGTTGCTTAATGCTGTCTCCGTTGTAGGAAATGGAACACAATGTCTTATACCAGAGGAGCAATTTTGCTCTAATACTCTAAGGCCAAACAGTGTCATTACAAACTTATACTGTGCATCCATCCATGATATTCTCTCCCAGTGTAAACATCATGTTAATACAGTTAGCTTCTGATTTTAACAACCTTAAAGCTACTTAAGGGAAAAGAAGGGCAACAACGAGGAAAATGTATGTCAAGGGTTTAAAAAACTACATTTATACACACTGAATGCGTGGATTTGAACATGTGTCGGTAATGTAAAACCAGCAAAAGGGTCAAAAGCCTCTGGCTGAGAATATGAGTTCGCTAACGTGTGCATGTGTACATGTGCATGTGGGAAGGTGTCGAGTATAATGTTCAGTGTTAGTTTCAAGGTTACAGGCTTGGGTACCCTCCACCCGATGGCCACACACACACACACACACACACACACACACACACACACACACACACACACACAGAGGATGGTAATAGCGGTGCTGACAGACATGTGCGACCAGCTGAGCTGGAGGCCTCGGCTGCAGCTGAAAGCCCTGAAAAGGCCGTTTGGACACTTTTAAACGTCACCAAACTTAAAGCAGCAAGGAGAAAGACATCTGTAAACAAGAGCCGGGAACAGAGGAGGGATTACTGGAAATGTCGAGGACTCTCCGTCTCTGTTCCTGACAAATGATCCATTTATCAACTTCAGTGGAATTATTGAATAATGATGGCGTTTTTACCTCATTATGCTGACCACATGAATAAATGTAAACTTTTACAACCTCGCTCGCTATATTTAGATAAACGACTTCTGCCATCACAGATCATCCATTTCTCTTCCGTCCTTTGCATTGAGAGATTAATTCCTGTCACACGTACACACGAAGCATTTAGATAAATATGCTGATTCTTTAAGACCTTTGGCTAGAAGCAGGTTATTATAAAATGCAATTTTTCACAATTCTATTGTTTTTTTTGGGTCAATTTTGAAATTATTGGAATGAAAATAAACGTTATTCCAATATTTGTCTCCCACAAACAACACAAAACAAACAAAAAATAGATAATTACAATGTTTTCTAAATTATTAAATAATCAAAGTAGTAATAACTTTATACTCATTTATATTTCTCCAAATCATATATCATAGTAGTAACAAATTCCCAACTTTTAGACGAGAGAGATTTATATGCCATATATAGCTATATATAATGCATGAAAGTTATTCATAAAGAATAATTGTAATGTTCATAAAACATTGGAAATCTGAAGCTGTAATGATATAAAGATTGCTTAAATGTATTATTAAAAGCCATGATAAATATGGTCGATTCATTCTATCAATAGATAAGTGTGCATTTGTAGATTTAAAAAAAAAAGTTTCAAATCATATTCATATGTAGGTTCTAATTGTTTAAATGCGTGTGCTTGTTTATTTTTAGAATATGAATATGTGGCCAACAGAGACCTCGTGGCTTCTTTTCACTACAAACAGCGTTTGTCTTCCACTGTGTAAGATGAGTGTCCGAGTCATGGTCACGCGCCAAATTCCCCCAAATATCCAGCACCTGGCTGTTGACAGGCAGCTCTCTCCTGCCAATTTAATTGGGGAACACACACACACACACACACACACACACACACACGCACACACACACACACACACACACACACACACTAAAGTCTTTACCAGTGGTGAACAACATTATAAATACTTAATGTGAAATGCATGAGACACAGCTGATAAATGTTAATATTCTCACTAGATTAAGCTTTGTGTGTGCAAACATGCACTTTAACTTGTGCTTTTATCTGCAGTATGACTGTGTGTGTGTGTGTGTGCGTGTGTGTGTGTGTGTGTGTGCGACTGGAGGATTTGAGCGTGTCAGTCTGTCAAACTGTTCCTCTCTGTGGGTGTGAGTGTGTACAACTGTGTTCTGCATGTGTATGTGTGTGACAGTGTGAGTGTGAAGCCGTCAGATTTCACCACCTCGCTGATCCACGGTCGCGGCTTGATTCTCCCCTCTGGTGAATCCGGTTTGTGGTCTTAAGTTCCTGCAACTCTGTCACCTCGTAGATGATTGTAAACAGCGTTTGGCTGCTCATCGGTTCGTCAATATTGCTTGAATATCTAAAATAAAATGATGTCACGGAAGACTAAAACAGCTGAGTTTAACTGTTATTGAGAGGGTCATGCATCAGTTGATGCATCAGTTCAGTAGGATTCAGTCATTTCATTACATAAATATGAGCAAATAATGTGGAACAGGTGCAAAACGATGGTTCATTTATTTTCGGTTTGTAAAGACGACTGACTCAGATCTGTTTCTGGTCTCTGATCTCACAGTTTAAGCTCCGTCAATAACTTATTTTGGACTACTGCCCTTCCGAGTTGTTTTTTGTGATCTAATTTTAGTGGATAACCGTGATATGATGCATATCTGCCAACGACCGTCGACCTTCTGTCACAACAACAGAGACGGTGTTGTCGAGTTTTAACATTTAATTTGTTGATTTATTTTGTTATGAAGATGCAAAACCAGACTTCTCTGAAAAATGTACAGAATTATCCTTTTTTTCAGTCTTTAAAAGGAGCTAGAAACATTAATTAGAAACAAGGAATTCACAATATTATCATCATGTCATTGGTATTGGTTAAAAAATTACAAAATTGGGTCTGGTTGTGGCTCAGTTTACGACTGTCCTTGGGAGAGGATCCTCCAATCTCATTAAATTAGGATAAAATTTTGCTGAAGAATGTATAAAGATAAATATGTATGGATGCTTTAATGTAAATTAAAGTTTTTCCCATCTTACGCTATAACTTCGGCCCATACATTTCAGTTCCACTACTGAAGAGGCCTGATCATCATGCATCAGTATCAGCAATAAATTGAAATTAGTTTGAAAGGATCGGCATATTGGATCGTGTCAAAAACACAATGTTGCGCAACCCTAATAAAAAACATGTAAACTGTTGCTTTTGCTCGTATTCATGTTAATCTAAAGAAGAAGAAGAAAAGCAATCCCATGTCATGTGTCGATGACATTTAAAAAAAAAAAAAAAAACTCCCTTCACTGCAGCTCTGAAAGGATGATGCATGAATACAATCATTATTCAAATCATGCACAGAGGAAGCACATCTTATATCCAGTTACGACTGGTTCCACAGTCTGCAAAAGCTCTCACTTTTCAGTTTTAGTCGTGACTACTGGATGTGTTAGAATGATTCCAGGTTTAAGTTAAAGTGGAATTTCACAGCTGGATGACACACCGGGTTATCTACCTGCTGAAATGGTGCCATTATCTTTTAAGTTGGCTCATAAAAGCCATGCAAGCCATCGTTTTCAAGGCACAAACATTTGGAAGTATTGATGAAAGTGCAAAAATCAACAATTTAGAACAAAAGCAAAAGTGTTCGCCTCCAAAATGTTTATTTATTTTGCATTTTTTCATTTCTGCACCAGGTTACTGTAATATTTGTAACGGTATCTCTGTGTGCACCAAAGAATTTCTGCTATTATAATGTTCATTCAGTCAAGCCAAATATTAAGTTGAGCAGTATTATTAATTTGTCATAAACTTGCCATTATTCCCTAATATAGTGCAGCAGTTTGACGTTACATTTTCTCATCTGCTACTCCGTTACGTCACTGTCAACACTTTCCGACTCACTGATAGACTTAATCACTTCTGTCAGAAGTGCACGGTCAGCCCTTCAGTTGGAAACAAGTTAAAGCAGGATGCATTTTTGATTTATTTTAGGATTCTACCAAAGAGATTCTACAAGTTCAACTGTTGCCGTGACCAACAATAACAATCCTAAAAAAAGAAAACCGGGAAGAGCAGAGTAAACATGATTTGGGCTCATAAAGGTCTCCTGGCAGAAAGAGCTGGCTGTTCTGATCCGAGAGCAGCTGGAGAAACACAGAGTCACATGGGATGAGGCTTTACCTCCTAACAGCTGGCCAAATAAAGCCAGACACACACACACACACACACTAAATACAACACACATTAAACACATGGTTGTATCCTCGTGCAAAGAACAGTGTGTGAACATAGACGCATATACTCACAGCGAGTACATAAACCATGTTAATTCAACCCACCTCGTGTAAAAAGTTTCCAGAACGGTATTGAAAATGATAAATGGACCTTCATCGCCCTTTTTCCACGTATTCATTTAGCAGATGCTTTTATCCAAAGCGACTGACAAGTGAGGAAGACTTGCGACGCGTAGACCCGGTGAGGCGTTGATTGAGCCGGTGACCTTCCGCATGGTGGATGACCCGTCTGGTTCATCAGCTACAGTTGCCTCAAACAGATTTTTTTGTCAGGTTTTAGCCATTAAAAGAAAAGCAAAAGCTGTGACACCAAGCAAGTCACGAGATATTTTAGAAGAATTGAAGCAGGTCAGTTGTTTTGGACGGAAACAGAAACATCATTTCTTTTCCTTTACATTTTAGAATAGTTTGAAAAGCCTGTATCATCGGCTTCAAATGTTTTGGGACACCTATTTTGATGTAAATTTTATTGAAAAGTGAACAAAAATGACTCTGTTTGGCTTTTACAATGAATAATGCTGCTGTTGCTTTAGAATCTTAGGGGAAGATAATGATTGTTCCAGGTATTAGTCACACCCCCATGGAAACTAAACAAAGAATAACATAATTTATTTTTTATTTATTTTGTCATTTATTATTATTATTAGTTAGTAGTAGTATTTTTATTAGAATTATTATTATCATTATTTATTAGAATTGGTATTATTATTGTTGTTGTTAATATACAATCATTGTAAATATTAATCTTTTTTTTTTTAGCTACTTGACTAATTTGAATTTCCCCCATTGGGGGATGAATAAAGTATAATTCTGTTTCTATTCTATTTCTATCAGTTTCCAAAATGTAGTTTGTGTTTTTATGTTATGTGGTATTAGATGTTACACTTTGGAGTGTAGAGCTCCCTTTCTTTAAGATCTTTTCTCTTTCTAAGAAGCCTGTATATCAACAGGATCATTTTAAGGTAGGATTCTTAATATAACACAGCATTTAATCAAGGCCTGCCTGGTTCTCTGGGGAATGGTTTTAAAAATCAACGAAGAAAATATTTACGTGTGCTGAGAAGTTCGAAGTGTTTTGTGAAATTTCTCTACATAGTGATACAAGATGAGTATCCTCAGCCACAAGCCGATCTACTTTTAAATCCCTGAAACATCTACTCAGTTCAGTCCAGTTGTAAAATAAAAGGAGAGGAGAGGAGGTGCAGCTCGTGTTCAGTGGAAAATGGTGTGGGTGTGTTTGTTGGGGGCATATTTACCGAGTATAACCATCGCGTTTCCAGGCGGGATCATTAACGTGTAACGACATTGTTCACAGCTTATCAGAACATTTACGTCTCACCATGAGATGTCTGCACCCGGACAGATCACTGGGTCGTCCCTGACAAAGACAAATTGAGCCAAAATACCAGTGGAGAGAGAGGTCGGGGTGGGGGCAGAAGAATTGGTGGGAGTGGCTGCCCCAAATACCCCAAATATGCAGTAATAACAGTCTAAATATAGGGGCGACACAGGGTGCAGATGAGATGAGTCGAGAGGACAAAGGGAGGTAGATGGGAGGTCAGGGGACAGTTTCTGTGTGTGCAAGCTACCGGAGCCCCCGTCTGATCTTTCCCTGGCAGCAACAACAAAGAAAAAGACTGAATGTTGTCAATGTGTGAAGTGGAATGTGTCTCCTCGTACAGATTACAAGAGAAACTGATGTTTTATTCAGACAGTTGTGTTCCAAAGCTAGTAAACGGGTGATGGGTAGCGGTTTTCCACAACGGCCCTCAAAAGTTGAGTCATAGTGCAATAGATAGATGAACTCACGGCTATAACCAAACCCTGCCTGTATGAAAATGATCTGTAATATCAATTTATTTTCCCTCAACTGCTGAAATTAGATAAAGAAAATCCCTGAATAAAGAAGGAGCCATGCTATTTATCTTTGTCATTTAGAAACAAAATGACAGAATTTGTTGAAAATGACGACGATGCAAATAAAACTGCACAGAAGGGGCAGAAGACTCGTGCAAAAGTACATGAAAAGTACACTAATTTAGTCTCTTTGCTTGACCATATTAAATTAATTATTTAATGAAGGAAACATATTTATTTTTTTCATAAATTCCACACAAAATTAGGGTCAATCTGACCATTAACAAGAGAACGAGCCAGATTTATCAAGTCATGTCCTATGAAACTTACATGTTTCTGCCCTCTGAAGTGGGATCATTCCCTCCACCAGAACACCCTGACCGACGGAATCAAGCAAAACAACACTTAGACAATTAAGTTCTGGGTACATAAAGTGAAATCAGCCTAAACATGGACAAGCTGTGCCCCAGGCCTGTGGGGTATTTCTGCCTACACAGGACTGGATGTAGGTTTGGTGCCTGGGGAGAGATTGGACAGCGATCTGCTCCATCGATGGTAAACTGTCTGTGCTGACTGACGGAGCGTTTATGCAGTAAAAAGGAGACCTCAAAGAGAGCAGCATGTCAGCATGGAAAGTCAATTTATAGCAACCCCTCCATCAGCTCTTCAGTCACACTGTGTAACTCTATATGTTCAGTCAAGACCTCCGAAATGCACACACACAAAGTACATGCATTTCCTCCCTATAAAAGATTTAATGGCTGCTCGACCACTTGTGAATACAGGGCAAAATTTAAAGTAAGTAAAACCAAAATCTTAAAATGCTTTTCTCACACAAAATCATTAACATTATGATCACTTTATGTTGTCTTTATACTCTCTTTCCTAAAGTCCTGTTTACACGTGAGATTAACTCAGATTTTAAACGTCCACATTCTCATGAAAACTAATCAAACTCGTCATCATTTGAAAGCTTCAGAACATGAGGGAGACACCCTAAAAACTGCTTTGTCGGCACACTTCTGCAAACTCGGGAATTATCTGCCGAACTCATATTTTACTTACAAGTGCCAACAAACTCCCCCACAATATTTTTAAATGAAAAAGGTGCATTACGTACTGTTATATTTCCCTGCATTTTCTCCACGTTCCTAAAGTTAGGTATTCATTCAGGTAAAAATGTTGATGCTAAAGATGCTGTCGCTAAAACAAGATGCTTTATAGAAACAGCATAAAAGAGAATTATCGGATTGTTTAAGTGTTGTTAAAATGATCATGAATGATAGCTTTCTCTGCACTGCTACGGCAGCGTTTCCCCCATTTGTCCCGGAGCTTTCACCACGGTCAAATGATTTACATTTTCATCGACACCGTCAGTTGGTTTTCTGTCAGTCTGTGTGTTTAAATATCCAACAACACCACGACATGCTTCCTGGGGCAAAGGTCAAAGAGTTGGAAGCCCATTACAAGCCAACGCTCTGGGCCTCTTTTTCCCTAAGAGTCAGGAGAAAGAACATGTTGATGTGAAAATATGTCAATGCTAATTTGTAGCCACTGAAAGCAAACCAAAACAAAAAGTGGAAAACAATGTGAAACAAAATGCAAGTTTCAGAGTTTTCATGGTTTTATGCGGACCAGATATCCAGATCATTTAAAGTGAAAACCATGCTGCTCTGACACAGCGTCCTGTCTCTACCTCTCAAAAAGTAATTGATTTGTTAACCTGTTAAACAAACTAAATGTGCTCCTGGTCAAAGTTACTCACACTTCTGATTTGTACCGAGGGCACGAACTAAAACGAAAGAATAATAAAAAAGCTTATATGTACATCTGTATAGAGCAACTCGAGCAAAATAACAAAAAAAGACAGCTGTGAATAATTTTGTGTCTAAATTATCTGAAATAATCAAAGAATGACGAATGCAAAAATATTTATGGCTGCAGTAAATCTGGGGAAATGTTTCATGAACAGAGAAAACTAAAGTAGGGCTTTAATTTGTTTGAAAAAATAAAATAAATATTAGTGAAGCGGGACAATAAGTGACTCCAGGGTTTACTTCCTGTTTATTGACTTTGAGCATTGCTTTAGTTTTAATTAATTCCAAATTCTCTCCTAGCAGATTGTTATGGGGTGCCTTAAATTATTCTTTAATTTTAAGGATCAAAAGATTGAAAATGGCTTTCAGATTTTAAATTTTTAACATTTTTGTTGTCTTATTAATGGAAAAATAGGCCTGTAAATACAGCCCACATCTCAAATAGGCATTTTCACCACTCAAAATGTTATTCAGGTATATTGAGCTTAACTTTTGGTTAGTAAATAATCTATCCCAACTCAAAAAAGTATTATGACTGTGACGGCTTTTAAACAGTATGGAGTTCATTCTTCTCTGACTTAGCTGGAGATGGACTGCTGCTCGCTGACCGAGCGTCCCTGCGGGCTCCAGATGTGCTGCTGAGGGAAGGTTTCAGCTCCACAAAGCTCAAAGGGAGCCCGGCTCACTCCTCACATATGTAAATGTGAGCATTGCATGCATTCTTGCATTAAAAAACAGACCAATAGAAATACGTGAAATAACCAAAACCTCTCACACATTTTTACATGGTAGTGGAGGTGTTATCGAATTACAATGACCACAGGAACGCTGCAAAAATAACGTTTAATTGAGATTATAATGACCAACAAAGTTCCATCACTGAGGCAGGGGGAGACTGAGATGTACACCATGAACTTTAACCAGGAAACTGGGGATCGGTTTCCATATTTACAGTATTCGACTCTTACATTTAGCTGAATCTCATCACAGAAGTGGTGATGTCATCGCCCTTACCCGTTATGTTATTTATATTTCCTGTCAAGTCAAATACAAACTTATGTGAGTCTTCAGTTAAACATTGTTCTTGTTAAATTTTCCAAAAAGAAGCCGTCAGCTAAAAACAAAACATGACGTTTTCTGTGGCCGTCGGGGCGATGATGGCTTTTAAGAGAATTGAATTTTGGAAAACACTGTGAGTGGGACGTTGCAGGCCCACTGTGGGCCCAGGTAGACCTCTCTCTGTCCAACTTCGTCTCACTCTGCTGTCCCCCGGTTCTCCCGCTGGAAGTCAGAGCAATCAGGACTCTTCCACAAAAGCCAGCAGGTTATATTTATTGCATGTAGACACGTGAAGGTCAGACGCGTAAAGCGCTCCTGATGGGTTTGCCAAATGGCAGCCCCCTCGCCTCTCGCCAGACTTGTGCGAGGAACAAATGTCATTCCCACCACCAGGGGCTTGTATACGCCACTGCAGAAACGGCCACGGTGAGAATTCAGAAGAAGTTTGGGAGGTGACAAAGAGTGGTCTGTGCTGACATGTTAGGAGAGATGATAAAACAAGCAAGGCAACAGGGCTGCAACTGTGGCGCGCTAACGGGCTGCTCTGTACACAGGCGGGGAGAAAAAGAACAGGGGGCGGGGGGGCTCATTTTGGATCCTCAAGTTGGGCCGTAAAGGGGCGACTGCGGCCCTCAAGTCGTGTCCAGTCAGTAAATCACATTGAAAAGTTTTTTCCTTCTTAATTTTCAGTCTGGCAGCCCTTTTCCCCTTCAAATAATTTAGAGCTTGCTCCTTGGGAAGAATGGGCACTGGCCATGAATCACCCGCCTTCAACCGAAGCCTTGCTCAAGAGCATAAACGTCCAACTATCAGTGACCTCTCGCTGAGTGTGTAAATAGCACCATCATAACCGGCGTTCTCATGCAAATACTGTTAACGTTTCCACGTGGCCTCAAAAAAGGACGGAGAAATCGAGCTTCAGATTCTGATATTTATGTTTATTATTATTTTAGAAGGTGAGGAGCAGGTGCTGAAAATAGAGGCTGAAGCAGCAGGGTGATGGTGCCTTTAGCGCCACCTGCTTCCAGACTTGTAAAAGTTATGAGATGCCATAGTTCACACTCACCTGCTGCAAGAGGTGTGTGGTCCGTCTGACCCCAGAGACCGTGGGGTTAAAGGTGAGTAATGTAAATCACGGATATCAGAGAGGCCGTGTCCCAGCTCGGCCATGTCAGTGACTCTGAAGGACAAAGTGACCCGATGCGTTCAAACGGAGCCTGAAGGAGCCATGACAGTCCGCCTCCTTTTAAGTATCAGCTCAGCAGTAAGCAGTGAAAGATACTTTCTATTTAAAGGAATAACAAAACTCATGCACCTGGTGACATTTCAAGATGGGATGAAATGACATTCAGAGCAGAAGCATTCTGTTTTATTCTTTGATAATTATTCAGCTCCTCTTACTTCATGGTTAACACACATCGAAGAGTGATTCGTACTTCTGTCTTTTTTTGGGAAACAACATTTACAAATATATTCACATTAAATGGTTTAAGTCAGAGAAAATCTGCAAATGCTTCAGCGAATGTTTTGCGAACTGGCAGTGCATTTAAAAGATTTCCCAAATATCTGCGCATCAATGTCCCGGCACGAGACTGAATATTTCTTCTTCAGATTCACGAGCAAATATTACCTGGACAAAAAATAAATCAACTCAAATAAAACCAAAACTATGCTGACTAAACTTATGTTACATAAATGACTTTAAGTTTGCGAAATTATTTATTCTTATTAGTTAGTCGAACACACAAAATAATTACTGATTGAATTAAGTCTTATTTACCTGGTTTGGGTCTCAATTTAATTGAATTTATTGTTTATTTAATGAGCCAATAAAGGTTTGTCAGGTTGAGGCGTGTCAGTCTAGTTTTAGTTGAATCGGTTTTAATGAATTAAACAGGACTGATACAGGAAACCCTGATAAAGTACCTCATACAGTAAGATTTCATTTAGCTTCACTGAAAAGTTGAATTGATGAAGTCAAACAGATTTAAATGAAAGATATTTGGATTCAGTGAAAGGAGAGTTAATTGAGTCGAAATTATATTTTACTGAAAGCTTTTTGAGGTGTTCCATGAAATCATGGAAGGTATTTCCATGTTGACCCATGATGATTTACGTTAGTTGGTGTAAACTATATGAAATTAGTAAAAAAAGTGTATTAAGCCTGAATAGATTATACTGACCCATCCCAGGAATATGAATTCAAAACAACAGAACTGCTTAATGTTAAAAGACAGCCAATTATTTTATGAAAATTAAGTATTTTTCATGTAAATTCAACAAGTTATTATTTGATTTTGAGACTTTTCTGAGTATTTGACCTCTTCCTCCATGACTCTCAGCCGTTGGTCTACCTCTGCTGTGTGTGTGCTGTAAAGATTCTGTTGTTTTTTTCAAGTTTTGAAGGTGATGGGACATATGCACCTTTTATCTTCTGTGCCTTCTGAAATCTCTACCTTATTGCAGCCCAGAAACAGATCAGACTCACATATATGCAACACTTCTTTTTTAATCTCTTTGGACCCTTCAGATTCCAGAGGCTGTAAATGTCCCGTCATGTTTACCAGTTATACGGTTCAGGTGATTCAATTGAATTTTTTAGCTCTATTAAAAGCTATGAATGCTTAAGATTTCACCCCCCTCAAATGTATCAGGATGGTGACCAGATACTGTCAGACAGCACACAACTAAGCATGAAAAGATGTGTTTAAAGAAGCTATATTTGTTGTAGGGAAAAGCAGCCTTGCTTGATTCCTCAGTCAGAACCTCTATAAGAACAGAAGAATGTGTTTGTGAGTGTTTTATAGGGAGGTTACATCCTTGTGAAGGTCAGCCTGCAATGAGCATAAAGGTCCATCATATCTTTTTCCATCTCCAGCAGTGTCTGCAGGGATTTATCTCATGGGTGAATAAAGATGATGGAATGGTGAAGCTCTGTGGTTTAGCAATGGACTGTAAGCACCGCGGGTATCTGATATAAGAAGGCCTGTTAACTAATTCACTGTATGCACGTTCTCAGGCACGCATGCGGCTGATGGATTTAACATCTAAAGTGCAGCTTTGGTTTTTACAGTCTTGGCTTGGTCGGTAGGATTCCTGAAATAGATATCGCAGAACACAGAGGAGGGGAAAACTGCAATGTCAAAGGCAATCTTTCAGTTCCTCTGATTTGCTCCAAACATTGAATCTGATTTTAATAGTGATGGCTGAAAATGTTGCGGAGGCAATAAAATGCTGAGATATGGCTGCACATTTCTGCTTTGTAACCCAGAAAGTGGTTTTCTACCTGATCATTTGTCTGATTCTCCATCTTTCTTCTGATCTCTCACTGCTGCTTGTTGAGCTGTAAATCTGCTTTGAGGTGTATTTATAGCGCAGAAGAATGCAAGTCCCTCGCATCAACAACAAGCTGACGGGCTCAGGTCATAGCACAATAAAGCCTGTCTGTTTTCATCGTCCTCACTGCGTGACACTAAGTGGTGTCACTCACCAACACACAGTGCATTTAACAATGTCACAATATCAGCCTCAGCATCAGACTTTGCTCTGTGGCAGGGACGGGCACCTCACGACGTCTCAAACCTGCTTTTATTGGACTCATAGATGGAGAAATAGTGCATGGAGCAGTGAAATCATGTTCATATTTATGTTTGTGCTGTGGCTGCAGAATTCACTGCTCAAAAGAACACTTTAATTGGGCTTGTAACTATCACCTTTTTGGACAGTTTATCTACCACATGGCAAACATTTCCACAACCTTTATTCTCTGAAATAGTCATTGTAGGAGCTATTTGTAAAGTTAGTTTTTGTTTTTTGGTCCCAGTTGTAAATGTTGTTTATTTGATTAATTTCAGTGCTTTATTTAGATTAGATTTTTGCTAATATTCTTTATTAGTTATTTGTTTAGAATATTTTGGTAATTGGGTCACACTGGGCACCTGAAGCTATTTGTGTAGGTAGGCACCTGGAGTACCAGCATGCACCTGGGTTGGCCAATGGTTTTTTAGCAGGGAAAACGAAAGAGCAGCAGGCAAAGTTATCTTTGTTCTTTTGTTTGTTTTATTATTTTGAAATAAATCAACAGAAAATGCAAGAATTTATCTTGGACATTCATCTTCTTTTGCCTGCGTTAAACCACATCCCCCATGGTGCATCAGTGGCCTTTTGATTTTGTTTGGTTTAAGTTTCATTTGTTTTTTATGGACAAATGGTCACTACAGTCATTTATACATCTTACATATGTGCTTTATCCTGTTCAGGGCCACAGGAAAGAAGCAACAGATTTTTTCTTTAAATAGATGAACCTTTAGCATAAACTGGCTTCAGTTTCTCAGATGAGACGCTGCTAACTGCGTGGTGGTCTGCAGCGTGCCAAAGCTAATTCACAGGTATCATTTTACAGACTTTTCAAGTTTCTTAGACATTTAAGACACTACAATAAGAAGAAAAACATTACAATAATATGCTAAATGTCAGAATTACACACTGTTCCCAAATAGTTAAGCTGAAGAAGGTTTGATAACATGATAAGTGATAAAAAAAGATATAAAATTACTTAGAACTGTGATGCCACATCATCTACGGCGTGGCATGAAAAAAATTAAAGAAACACCAAAAATGTAAAAACTCAAGAGTCAAGGCATCAAAATAGTTCTGAACAACCGTGATCTTTAGGCTCTCCGGGGACACAGATTTAAAACCAGGCACGACCCCCTGCCACCTTCTCTGGACCTGAGGCCGTATAACATGTAGCCACACAGAAATCTGTAGGATGGGGCACAGATGCACACTGTGCAAAAGTCCTGAGCTACTCCATATTTGTTCATTTAAAGCCAGGAAAACGTGGTTCTTTGCCAAGCTTATTCAAGTTCAGACAACCTGGAGAACCCTCGCTCATGTCCACCTTAAAAGAATTAAAGAAAGGACGCAAAATGTAAAGAAAGAGTTTTGCACATTACTGTGTGGAGCATATTTTCCTTTGTTCCCTCTTTTTGAGACCAACTCACTTGAAATAACTTTGCAGGTGTCTTGATCTTCAAGGCCACATGAGATCTGGAGAAGTTTCTCCATCTGCTCCTTTCCTCTGGGCCCAGATGTTTATACGTAACATCCCTCTCTGCCTGCACTAATGCAGAAAAAAACACTCATTTCAGTAATGTTGGAGGGCTGATGCATCTGTTGAAGAAAAAAAAAGAATCTCTGGTTGCAGATTATGTCTAAAACAAAGTGCAACGGCTTAGTTAATCTGTTCCTCTGTATCAAATAGCTCAGCAGGCATGAAAACACAACATACTCACAATAGCATTACAGTATCATCGACAAACACTCGCAGCACAGCTGCACTCACCACTTTGAATGGAACAGTCTTAACAGGGCTGACTCATACAAAATTTACTAACTCCTCTATAAAGACGCTTCAAAGCACGCCATCTTACACACATACACACTCCCTCGCATGCCCAAACCTTGTTCACCCAGCTGCTACATTCAGCCAGAACAGAAACATATAAACAACGTATTGATCGCATTAACATGTAGGTGTGAAGGCAAACAAGCCTAAACACACACGCACACAAGCATAAGCAAACATCAAAAACTGACCAACAACATACAGTCATCACTTCCATTTATGAAAGTGGTTGTGCATGCATGCAACATTGATTACCCTCGCCGCATTAAAGCCAGACATTAAGCCCCGAGCGCCACAGCATCCAGAAGTGACACCTTAGACCAGCATTTCATTTTGTGTGGCAGCAGGCGTTAGAAAAACACATGATGTAGCCAGTTGTTTTGAAGGGCAAATGGAGCAGCCATCATAAAGGGCAGTTTTATTAGCTGTTGCTTGATTTGTTCCTGCAGCCTGCAGAGCGAGCCGCTAAATCAATGCGCCCAGCTGTTCTCCGGGCTCGCTGGGGCTCTCTGGGCGCGCAGCAGGTGTATGGCCTGCTCGGCCCAGTCACACACACCCGCTCACATAACAAATAATAACGGCCTCCACACACGGCCCATCCATCACAGTTATGGGCCGGCCCGGGAGACCGACGCTCACACAATCATGCACGCTCAGGGGCTGCAGGAGTGTGTGCGTGAGAGTGTTAAACACAGAGCACAGTTGTGGAACAACACAATGACAGGAATTTCTCCACAAATGTGTAGTGTATATGATGTATGCAAACATGGCTGTACTTGTGAGGACCGTCGTTGGATTTTCTGGTCTCTTGTGGATTAACCAACACCATTACACACTTAAGCTCAGTGCTTATCGAACCTTAATATCATTAGACCAACTTATATGGCTGGTGTTGCCCCTTTTAACAGCGTTTTTAAAGCGTTATTTATCAGTATAGTACTCAAACTGCTCTTGATAAAGACAAAACACACAATAAAAAAGTCTGGGTCCCTCCTCCAGAGAGCGTTTCTAAAACTACTCGTCTCCTGTGTTTTATTGGCCGCATGCTTCTGGTTGTTATCTTAAAAACTCTCAGCCCATTGAGCAGACATCCTGAGGTTTCCACTCAGGATTGCTTTTTATTTTTCTACTGTACTGATAAGTCTCTTGGTTTTTGCTGCAGAAAAACATCCACATAGAATGATTTTCCCATGACAGTGTTTGACTGTTAATTAGGCAAAGCTCCTCGCTTGGTTTCTTCCGTACAGGCTGCTGGGTATTAACATGGTTTTGCTTCGGATGGTCTGACAGTCCTTTAGGTGGTTTGCTTTTTAGTGAGGAATTGCTTGTGTTTGGCCACTCTGCAAAGTCAGATTGGTGGGGCACGGCCTTGAACAAGGTTAACTTTCTGAATAAGGCCTCTGATTGTTCCATATGCCTGAGTGCGTGCGGCTATTGTATCCTTCCTCAGATCTGTTCATTGGCAGTTCCATCTCAAAGGTACATACCCTCACAGCCTGGAGTTTTATCCTGACATTATAGACATTTGTGTGCATTTTCTAACTATGTCCAATGAATCCCATAAGATACAGGTGGAAGTATCTTAAGCATGATGAACCGTTCCCCAGCTGAAACTGTAAAAGAGTGTCTGAAACATATATGAATGTTATATTTCAGTCTTTTATTATTGATAAATAAAAAAAAACCTCCAGGTAGCTAGTTTAACTTTGCCATTTTAGAGAATTGTGTGTACATTGGGAACCCAAGAAATAACTCGAAAGGTCTGAAAACTTTCTTTGTGCACAAAACTCTTACACAGAAACAAACCTGGAGCCTTGAGACAGAAACACTTAGCTCTAGAATGGAGCACAATACACAAACATTGCAGCTACACACACACACAGACAATGACAAACTGAAGTCAATGATGCAAAATTCTATTTGTTTCTTTCAGCAAACAGTTTTCTGCTTCTTCTCTGATGCTGTGGCATCATGTGTAATGTTAAAAAATAGTTACAAAGAGTGGGATCACCAGTGCCATTTTTTGGACAAAACACAGCATGAGGAAACGTTTCTGCCACAAACCAGGAAAGTTGATTTTTTTTTCACATTTTTCTTCATCTGAGAAATCTGTGCAAATACAATCAAAACTATCTGCATGGCTAAAATGCGACAGATGTGAGTAAGGAAACCTAATTTGCCAGCAGATCACAAATACAGTACAACAGCTGTACTATGGTGCAGCCTAAAATCAATCAGTCTTCCAAAAAACAAGGCTCCACATCTGGTGTAACTCAAAGCGAGAGGGGGATGGGATTCAGCAGGTGATGGCAGCAAACTTTACTAAAGAGTGAAACCGAGAGGAGAGGCAGGAATGACGATGGAGAGGAGAGTAGAGACAAAGTGAGAAAAGAAAAGTAAAGAAACACGAGATCTTTGCAGGACTCATGATTCAAAGGGTCCAAAAAAGCATCCCGATGTCTGGCAACCTCAAATCACCATATAACCACACGTATCTACTCTCTCCTTAACACAATCAGTCATTCATTTCAGTCAATACTTTCAAAAGTCACATAATAATTGTTCATTTAAAACACTGCTCACACTGTATATTACATACAAGTCAGCTTTTAAATTCATAAATCACAAACAATGATTAGCTGCTAAACTGATTTCGTACAGTTTAGGGTTAGTAGTTTATTCTGCAGTGATTCCCCTCATTGGGAACAGTTGCCAGCGCCTCAATTTTTTGTGGCTGATTATTCAGGCCGTTTGTGTTCCTTAAAGTTGGAGACGTTTGGTCACGGTGAAAACAGCTAATATAGTTCCTCATTCTAGTTGAATTGCCACAGCATTGCATTTTTGTGAGGCAGATTTTACACGTGGTGCACGTCTTGTCCTGGTAAGTTAACACGTTTCTGGTAAGTTTGCCCAGATGTCTGCTTTCAAATCGCTTTTCCTGCACGATATCACAGTAATGTTAGCATAATGTCAGAGCTAGCAACTTCTTCTTTGGTGCTTAATCACAACTGAACATAATGCACCGTGGTAACTGGACCTATAGATCCGCTGGAGCCAGAAAATCGTGAATTAACAAAAAAAAATGTGTCACTGCATCGATACAGAACTGTTTGTGTTGGCATCGAGATCCAACTTTGAATAAGAGATAAGAAGAAGAGATTAGAAGAAGAAGAAGATGAAGAAGAAGAAGAGGAAAGGAAGCTGTAAACATTTTTGAATGTGAGGAAATGCAACAGGAGATGATATGAACCTTGTGTTTGTCTTTGTGGAAGCTGAAGACGCACTGAACTTTCTTCCTTCACAAACAGAAGTCAGGGTTATTGGCACTCAACGATTTGTCAAATCAATGGCATTTCAGAACTGTATAGGAATGCGTGTGTAAGTGTATTTATATGTGTGGGTGAGAGCGGGCTGCAGAAAACCAACTGCTCTGGTGAAAAGGGTAAATCTGCTTTAGTTCCTAACAGCTGGTCCCTGCAGTTGCCCTTTTCCTCACATGAAAGGGCAACAGTCACTGTGTGTGTACATGCATTTGTGTGTAAGACATGAAAGAGAAAAGCAGCAACAGGCATCGCTAGGAAATATTCAGTGCCTCATAAATCACTGCGACGTGATGCATGCCTTTAACACAACAGTTTGTGTGTGAGTGTGTGTGTGTGTGTGATTTGTTCATGTTGGTTTTCAAGCAACTGTTACTCATTACTATTATAACATCTCCAGATATCTGTGTCGTTTAAGGAAAAAGTAATCTGGAGAGCAAATTTATTCTAATTAATTTCTTCATTTCCCTTTGCTTCTCTTTAGGCGAGCGTTGATGAATTAGAGCGTAAACAAAATCCAAAATCCATCATTTTTAAACGCATCGTAAAAAAGCTACAGCATTGACTGGCTGTCTGAGGAGGATAAAATGGCCAGAGTTTGGATTATTTTCAGAATGACACAAATGTCTTATCTGTCATCCAGAGAAAGCAGATAAAGTTTGTTGAAGAGGTGAAACATTTGCTTTCTAATGCAGTTAATGTTGGAAAAGGGAACATATTAAGTCAAATGATGATGATTTCCCAAACCTAACCAGGTAGTTTAATTGTCTTAATATTATTACATGTTCTGTTTTTTTGTTGTTGTTTTGTGTTGGAGGTTATTGTTTCGAATGTTTCTTTTATTTTATCTTGATTTGATCTTAATGATAAAGATTACTAAACATATTGGGTCTTATGCTCGATTTTCACAAAGAATATGGCTTTTTAGACTTAAAATCAAAATATCTTTTTAAAAGATCTTCACTGATAATCATCACTGCAGTTGTTATCTAAGAGTAGAAGAAAAGCACAGAAAAACTGCTCCATACAAACTAAAAAGCAGAAATCAGATGTTGTAATGTGTACATTTCTACTTGTACACGAGCATGTGCAGCTGATGTTCCCACATCTATCTGCCATGATTAAATGTACAAATACCGGAAGGTGCCCTTAAATCTCACATCCTTTTTTTTTAATGCAGACCACCATCTCCCAGTTTCATTCATTCTCATCGACTCAAAGATCTTTTTCCTCGCTTTATTGTCCTCTTTATAAGAGCTGAGGTGCTGCTGCAGTTTAAACGTCTGCATTATTATCCAAAGTTCTTGTTTCTCAAACCATTAATACACAAGAAGAAGCATTCTTTTATTCTATTCATTATATTTGTGAGTGCCTGAATCCTTGGTTAGGTGTATAATGGTTATTTTGAGAGCATTATTAGAATTATCATGTTTTTTTATGGTGTCTTCTCAAACAGATAATAAATAAATAAATGTGTTCTGATTTTCTGATAAGACAAAAAAGCATTATTCATGTTTCATGTGTTGCCTAATTAGAAAACAATTAGAATATAAAGTGTAGAATAAAATTGTGTTTGGTAGTATTCAGAGCAAACTGGTCTGATGATAGAAGATATAAAATGAGCCGTGATTTCACAAGTTTCTTAATATTGAGCACCTGTAAATAAATGAAAGTGATGCTTACTTAACAGCATTCTGAGTCAGTCTCATCAAGCCTTCAGTCAGGTTATCTGGCTCATAGAAAATAGCACGATATACTTCACATTGTGGTGTTTCGGAATCACTGATCATCAATAACCTTTCTCAAACTTCACTCTTGCATAACGGTAAATAACCTCTCCGCCAGAACTTTAATTATGAGAAATTCGATGACCTTGGACAATTGCAAAATCATCCAATTTCGAATACCTCCGATATGAGTTTCACAATACTCTCAAAACTCTTTGTTTTGTCCATGCAACCTTTTATTTTGCTTAGATAAATGTGCAAGATGGAATTAGGTTCAAGTTAAATGAAGCACAAATGGGTGTACTTATGGCACTTATTCTAAACCCATTTAATACCTCAATCTACTCTTACCAAAGCTGATAAAGTTCATACAAGACTTGTGAAATTTGGCATTGCAGCGAAAACAACAACAACACAAAAACATCCATTAGATTTTGTTACTAAATTCTAGTAAAACATCTTGCTACCATACAAACAGGGCTTTTGAATTTTTTTTTTAGCAATAATCCGATAAATAGTTGATCCTGAATGGAGATAATCTTCTACAAAAGATCAAAACATAAATCAGTGCAGCAGAGGCTGAGGATCGTTTGTTTCATCTTTTTCACAGTCATGTGGTGAATTCGCCATCCTGTTCGGTTCTCGTTTTCTTGCTGTCGTGTACCTTTGACCTGATTACATTGTAGGTAACGGGTGAAAAGAGTTTTGGTTTAATTTCAGAGGTCAGTGAAGTCTCAAATTAGCACAGAGGAAAGTCGAGTGCATTGTCACCGCTGTCTTGGCCTAATTCCGGTTATCATGTACACAAAGCTCCATTTCAGCGTCCAGGAGGTTGTGTTCTCAGATACTACACGTACAGCACACCTTTATTAAGACTGTCACACCCAAATATGAAACCAATATGTGTAAGGTGCACAGCAGCTGGACCATTTACACCTCAGTTTGGTGTTGGTAACAGCCTTTTCTCTGCAGGGGATTCCTGTGTGGCCTCCTCACACCACGTGAACATGTATATTCAGCCTTGTACCCAATTCTTCCAAATTACTGCCTTTTATCAAACCTGCAACTTGTACCTCAGAGCATTAACAGCATTCATATGTGACATTTCATTTCCTTAACAACTATTGGGTGTTGGGTCCACTTCTATGGTGGCTTGCTTTACATGGTGATATATTATCTGGTGTGAACCAGGTCAGTCCATATAATGGCTGAGCAGCAGTTTCCTCCAGCTAAGGAGGAATTTATAAAACAGATGAGCTTTCAATTAGCACAGAGAAGTGTTCACCGAGTTGTATTTTTATTCTGGTTTGTGCCAAACCTTTACATCTGTTTGTTTCTTTCCCACCGTCCTTGCTCACATATTCCATAAATTCAACCAGCTGTCTTCCTAATAAAGCTGCTCTTTTTCACATATGCCTTTTGTCAGATGGCAAAACTACTCTAACTGTAACTGAAAAGCGGGCCATTAAGCAACAAATCGTCCAACTCAAACGGATATGTCGGTCTTTTGTTCATACGGTAAATGCGGTAAAGTACGTCCCCTACGAGCAGCAGAAGGGAGATGTAACTCATACGGCCATTTCCACATTAGAGCAAACGTCATTCTCAATTCTTTCATTTAACAAGCCACAAAATCCTGAGACCAACATATGATCTGTCAATAACTGTCCTGTTGGAACAAAAGTGAAGTTGTTTATCTGTTTGTCTGAGGGTCTGCACACTTCTGAAGGCTCTCCATGTTGAATTTACAAATCTTTATCTTTAAGCACTGCATTCTCTTAGTTATGAAATTGGATGTTCAGCTAATCAGCGATCGAACAACGTTAAGTCAAGTTTATTTATATAGCACATTTCATGTACAAAACAATTCAAAGTGCTTTACATAAAATAAAAGCATTGCAGCGGGGAGTGTAAGAAGCATTAAAAATACATAAAAGAATATAAAAAGAAACATAAAATAATTAAAATGATTAAAAACAAGCGACAGTCTAGTATAAGTTAAAAGATATCGTGCAGATTTCATGCATAGACACATGGGAAAATAAATGTTTTTAACCTGGATTTAAAAATGTCTCCATTTGGTGAAAGTTTAATCTCTACTGGCAGTTTGTTCCACTTGTTTGCAGCATAACAGCTAAATGCTGCTTCTCCATGTGTAGCATAATCTTTAAAGTCTTTGCTCTGTTTGCTTTTTTTTTTAAGGACTGCATGTCTTTCCATCTGCACTGAAAAAATACCAGTTCAATTTGGAAATATCAGTTCAATTTGCTGACAAAATTGCGTCAGTGCCCCCTTTTTGCTCCATGGAGTCACCAGTTGTGACCAGTACT
The DNA here is from genome assembly GCF_027942865.1 of Odontesthes bonariensis. NCBI lineage: Eukaryota > Metazoa > Chordata > Actinopteri > Atheriniformes > Atherinopsidae > Odontesthes > Odontesthes bonariensis. The sequence goes on along the minus strand of NC_134517.1, from coordinate 30,126,924 downwards.
GCTGCTGTAGGCTGTTTGTTACTCCTAACGAATATCATTCTATTCTCCAGGTGTGGATATGGACTGTGTTTATCAAATCTAATGGCTAATCACCCTTCCTTTAATGCCGTTTAAAGTCTCAACTGTGAATCGCACAACAAAATCCTTTAGACACACCAGATGTGGTGCACAGAAGCGTTTTCTAAAATGAGTCTAAAATGCTGTAATGTCACCAGCTGAACTGATGGATTGCTGGGTAAGAAAGGCACATTCACTTAACAGTTAGTAGGAGTAATGTCTTGACTAAAATAATATATTAAAGATATACACAATCTACAATGCCACAGTACAGCGTTTGTGGTCAGAGCAGCAAATTAACCTTCAGTTTGTGTTTTCTGTACAGTCTTGCTGATAGAATGCCACATCACTTTGCTTCCTCTGCCCCCAAAAGCTATCACCACCTCGCTGCTGCGAGCCGCTAGACAAAATAACCCATAAGGCCCAATCATAACAGTGGGTCGTTTCGGTCGTGACCTTTGCAGTAAAAGAATGACAGAGGGTTGTATTTTTCCTCCAAACAGAATTCCCACATCGTTTTTCTTCTTTCTGCATGTTTCCGCCTCTGCGACTCCTCAACGCCGCAGACCCTCTGGTGCACTCGGGGGCTCGGGCCATCAATCACACGGTTTTAACTGCACAGTCAGGGCGGAGGTGAGCGAACAGCAGAGCAGGTGACCCTCCCCAGCCACACTTGTGACCCCATCATCTCCCAAACACCATCTCTGCACCCCAATAAATTCACAGCAGGACTTTGTCAGAGTCTGTTTTTCATCTGTCCTCTCACTTCCTGCCTGATATCATCATCACAAATAAAACATTTTATCAATTAGGACAACAAGCTTATATAATGGGACAGACAGAGATATATGTGTATGAATGGTAGCTTTTTTTTTGTTGCTATACTTCACATATATATATGTTTATTTGATCCGTTTTATGATGCTCCAGTAAAGACATTTACGTCTCTAGATTCTAAATCAAAACATTTAATACAGGCATGTTTTTTTTGCAATATTCATGACATATAAAGGTCAAACACTTTTGTTGAATCTCTCAGTGTCTCACTCATATACAATATCTGTTCTTCAAAAGTAGGTGGGTTACACTACAAAACCGTCACCATCTTCTGCTGGTCACAGACAAAGGTAAAGGGGATCCTATTATAGCAGGAGCATCACAATCTAGGTCATTAGAGGAATTGCCTCACGGCAAAGTACAACAAATGGTGAGCGACATGCTTTTTGGGTGTTGACTCCTAATCCAAATGAGTACCCCCCCCATATCTTTCATCAATGTCACATCATTCATGCCAAATATGGGAAACAATCTCTTCACCCTGACAACCATAACAGTTAGTAAACACTTTTTGTTGGCTGCTAAGAGTTTTACAGTTTCTGTTTCAGGGATTTCTTCACCCATTTACTGCTGTTTTTATAAACATGCTCAGATTTTTAGTAAAATCAGGAACTATGACAGCCGGGATAAAACTGTCAGCCGTTGCCTCGTGAAGATTTTGAGGTTTGTGTTAATATCCAGTTTTAGAGACCACCCTCTTCATCTTTGAAGAGAAGATTCAAAGCGATCCGTTGGTTTCTTTCACGAGGCAACTTTGTATGATTCAGCATGATATAAACTGGAGTAACTTGGATTTTAATGAATAATTGAGTTGCAACTAGTTGGACTGAATTAAATTATAATTGGTTATGTTTGGTTAATTGTTGTGAATTGGCACCATATAAATACACTTTATTTGAACTGATTTACTTCTTAAAACAGTTTGTTTGCCTGCAGTTGTGCACCAATGAAATGTTCCGTAGAACAAATCATAAAAAACATTGTTTAGACATTTATTTAGTGGACATAAGGAAGGTTTTCTTCTGATGACTCCTCTAAAAAGACTGTATCAATACTAACGTAGCTGCACAAAGTGAAACAAAACAACCTAACCTTCCTGTTTTGTTGGTCTTATAGACATCAACTTCGCCTCCTCTATTCGTGTCGAATTCCATTTTTTAATTACATGAAAAATGAGGGAACAGCTTCCTAACCGTTATCTCCCTCTATTTGGGTATAACTTAAGCTAATCCAGGGCAGCTGCTGCGAGGAGTCCATGGCTGCTGAGTGATGGGGCAAGATTAAAAGAATTAGAGCATCAATAGAGCTTTGATATTTGCATCGCATGTCAAGTCAAACTCCAAAAAAGGCAATTAAAGTCCAAGATCTTTGTAAAAGTCCACTCCCCTATTATATTTGAACAAAATCTTCTTCTAACTCCTTCACTTAACTCATGTCTTTCAGAGGTCAGGTCATTTTCTACTCAGTTACAGATATTTAAACAAATGCTTAGTCCAATATATTAGTGTTTAACACAAAACCTTTTAATAAATCACAACAATTGACACATTTATTGTTCTTTAAAGATGAGATTTAAGTAGAAAGAAAACACTCCTGGAGCTTTGTTAAGATTGTGTTGGCATAGAACAAAATATTCCATGAGGACTTGACTGCGTAATGATCGTGACCTTTCTATCCTTCAATGTCTTTGTGATGTTCGTAGGTAATGTATAGGTTTTCGTCCTCCTCGTCTATGGTTTGGTCTCACTTGTTTATAGCAGTTTCCTGAGTTTGGCAGTCATAGATTTCTTTGTTGTTCACCGATGTGCTATTGAACCTTTGTCAGAATTACTGTCTTTGTCTCCACTGACGCGGCATAGTTTCAGTTACCTTCGTGATACACTGCAGGATCAGTTTGCCCTTTCATCATTAGCCTCTGAATATATGCCGCCAACAATAGATGACAATTATACAGTATATTGTGCCACAACATAATAGGCTGATACACTTCCCATACGTGACATAAAATGCTCTAGTCCCCTCTAAAGTATAGGGTTTTTCAAATTTTTAGCATTATGACACCACAAAAACACTAGAGAGAACTAAAACTATGGCTTGTAAGCACTATATAAAACAGCGAGTAAATTAAAGCCAGATAGAAAAGTCAGGCATTGATTTATGTGTTCCTCCATTGCTAGCAATCTCTTATCATATGTGTGTATATTTATGAATTTTGAAAAATTCAAATGATGATCGATAGAGTTTTTCATTCCAGTTTGGCTTTTGATTTGAATAAAACAAAAATCCAATTTGATATAAATGACGGTGTGAGTTTTATATGATGAAGAAAGCCACTCAGTGATTATTTTAAAGAGTTAACAAATAAAAAAGAGGAAAACAGAAGAAAAAAGGCTAAAAATTGTGTTTGGCTGATTTCTTTTCCTTCATCAGGATCTCATTGTGTCTGCCCTTCAATACCTACATTCATGTATAGTTGAATTTAAACTCAAAGATGTGTAGCTTAAATGTTTTATTTAGTATCTGTTTAAATGCTGATTATGATGCTTTTACTGTTAATGTCGGTCAGGCATTGCCTGCCAGGATCAAACTGGGTCATTAAGTTGGCGGGGCTCAAACCGGATGAAAGAACCTTCACAGCATTGTATGTATTATTCAGTTATTCACCACATACAGTGTTATGTTCCAATAATTCATGAAGGCTCTGTACTGGGGGACATGGTAATCTATATTTTAAGGCATAGTCAAAAAAGGAACAAGCCTATTGTCTTTGTGTACAATGCTTCAGGTTTCAATTGTTGCCCTTAGGACATGGTCCAGACTGGAGTTCTCCTTCCTAGTACAATGCAATTGTTCAAAAAAAAGGCAGTTGTTTGACCTTGTTTTGGACCAATCCCAGGAGACACAGTTTCCTATAAAGACCACTGAACCGAACCTAAAGACTCCAAACACTCAGAAGACCTACCAGCCTTCAGTTGAGACAAGGTTTTAGCATAAAGAAGGTAACAGTCAAGGTAAAGCCGAAGAACAACCATGAAGATTCTTTTGATTTTACTCTCCTTGATAGCCAGAAGTAGTCAGCTAACAGTAGGAGACTGTGGGACGGAGGCGAGACGACCAGAGATAACTGACATTGCAGTGCAGTGTGGTACTTCATCCATTTCCCTGGCAATTCAGATCTGCCCAGTCATCTATACTGGCTACAATGAGACTCTCCTGATCCTGAACCATATGATGGACCCAATCTGCAGAGCAACCCTCGATGAATCTGTAAGTCCACCTGTTGCTCGCTTCAACTTTCCACTTAATATGACCCAAGCCTGTGGAAGCACATTCAGGACCACCAGTGCACCTGGGACAGGCCCATTTGCTGACTTTTCCAACATCCAGACTGTAAACATCAGTGGCGTTGTCCGGTCCATCGATCTCACTACCGGCACAATCACTTACAACGCTGAGCTGAAGTACCTCTACTCCTGCGCCTACCCCTTAGAGTATCTAATTAACAACACCCAGATCGATGTGTCGTCCTCCTCCATTGCAATCAAGGACAACAATGGAAGTTTCATCAGCACCTTGAGCATGGAGCTCTTCAGTGATGCCAACTACACCAGCCCGATGGTCATTCCACAGCTGGGAATTGAACTGAGGACCGATGTGTACGTCGAGGTCAAGGCCACCAACTTGACGGGCCAGTATCATGTTCTGCTGGACCGGTGCTATGCCTCCGTCTCTGCTCTCCCTTCCAACTCCAGCTTCTTCAACCTGTTTGTCCCCTGTTCCAAGGACCGCTTCACGACCATGATTGAGAACGGAGACAGCCAGTCCGCCCGCTTTAAGTTCCCCGCCTTCCGCTTCATAGAGCAGCAGAACGAGACCATGTCCACCTATTTCCTCCACTGCATCACCCGACTCTGTGAGATAAGCACCTGCAGTACCTTCAAGCAGTGCAACAATAGGAGGAAGAGGAGCGCCCTCGACACTTCTGCTACGGGCATAGCCAACACTTACACCATCACCTCCCCAGAGATCGTCACCAAAGCCGACTCCACTGAATCCAAGGAAAAGCCCCTTGTTGCAGGAAAAGAAGATGACTCCACTGTCGGGCTCGGCGTGGCCGTCGGTGTCCTCGCCTTTGCTTGCATAGTTGCCCTTAGTGTTGCAGCCTTGTTTTACAAAAGGCTCAGGAACTAAGGAGGCATCGATGAGTTGAAATGCAGAACACTGGCCTGTGAGGCTACACACTTTTTAAACTGTTCTGTATCTACTCTCTCATTTCACCTTTCTGGTAGAGGACTGGGCTCAACTCAACACTACATCTGTCGGGAGATCGTCTGTAGGTTCTGGAAAGATAATTAGGAGAATGCACATTTCTGTAGGTTCTGTAGATTTTGTTAGCATTAAAAATGTCTGCACTTTATGGGCTTTGAAAAAATAGAATTAAAAAAAAATGGTAAATTATAAGGAAAATAGCAAACGAATGTTACAATATCATAATTTCTTCCTGTGGAGTGGTAAGGGTCTGGCATGTTTTGAAAGTAAAATTAAAGTACCTTTCAAAGTATTATGTCTGTAATTTATTGAAGCTGTTACACAAAATCAGTAAATCACTTGATTATCTTTGTTTAATTCTCCCTCTAATGTAATCCACCAATTAATTACGCAAACCACTGCAATCCACTGTGTTAACTTTAGCTATTCTTTCATGTCAATGACTGTAAAACAATATTTGCTTGATTATTACAAAGCTTTGACCTGTACTTGTGTTTGTTTGCATGCCTGCATTTCCTTTGAAGTATATATTTGAAGAGTTAGTCATATCTTTTATAATGTATATAAAACTGTAAGCCTGTCTGTAGGAGAGGGTTATGAATCCAAGATGCATAAATAAAAGAAAAAGGCCATGAAAAATGTATTTGGAAACTTCTTCTAAGCCAAAATCTTTACACCAGCTGGAGTTTTGTTAGTATAAACAGACATTTTATGAGTAACAAAGAAATCCAGGGACAGAATTTGAATTAAAAAAAGTCAAAAAACACTCTCACCACAAGCTGAGTTGCAGAAAATATGAAGGGACAACAGCCACTGGAGGAAACCGAGAGAGAGAAAATGATTCTATATGTGCAAAATAAGTGACTGAGATTAATATCCCTTTTCATACGAGAGGCCTGAGAACATATGACAAATACATTTACAGCCACTGAAATTAACACAATACTAAAATATGTTCATGATAATTAATATCTCTATAAAGTCAAATCAATGTATGACTTGAAAAGAAGCACTTTTCCTGGTATGTGCAAGTCTTTAAGGTTTCCCCACCCCCTGCTCCATATCTGCTGGTAGAGTCTCCAGAGTCTTCCACACTTCCAGACTGGCCTCATGCCCCATAAGGCCAGTGTACATGTCAGAAAAGGAAGCCGTCTGAATATGTGAACACACATGGCAGTATATCTCCGACCCCACAGGGCCACAACTGCTCCACCCTTCTGTGATGTGCTCCGGAGACACCCGCTGATGAATGGACAGAAGATGCAGAGCCCCCTCAGGAGGGTTATTTAACAGGACCGAAAATGAAACATTTTTACTAACAATTCTTTGTGCTCATTTTAGTCTTTCTGGTACAGGACAGGCCGTTTCCTGCCTCCGGTAATTGCACAGGAAAAGCATTCTAGATTTAAAGCCCAATGCCAGTGTTTTACGAGCTAATAATTTATAATAACATTTCTGTTTGCCTTGTCGTAGATTTACACTAGCACATAACACGTTTATACTTTCATAATTTACGCGAATGCGTCATCGGCTATTACAAAATGTTATTGGCGATACATCTAAAGTGCCCCAGATCAAGAGAACAATATTAAATAGGATTTGATAATCAAACAGAACACAAATTAGAGAATAAACTACATATTTAATACAAACAATAATGATAAGAATTAGATCTCAGAACTGTATTATTTAAGCAGAAATAAGAATAAAAAGGACAACTGGTATGTTACACACGCCACACAGTTACTTGGCACTGCATTGCGCTGAATTTGCAAATATTATACAGCATCTCTGGTTTGTTCTGAGCTCGGCCCATAGAGTTGTAAATGATGGGCCAGTAACTACTGTATATGTCCTCGAAAAAAATGCTGGACAAGTGAGATGGAAAATACAGACTTTGAGCAGAAACATTTGGCATTGTTGAGCAGTCTTTACTGTAAGCCTACCCACACATATGGGTTACGTTCACACACACAGCACATGGAGCAAGTTATGCACGGGTTTCATACTAAACCCCAAAACCTGATCAAATCATTATTTGCTGTAGAGACGGGCAAATATGGACTTGAGCCGTTTCCCAGAGTCATGCTGGATTTGATCTATGGCAGTTTAGCAACAACAAGGTTTAGCAATGAGACTTAAGAGCTGGAAGGGCTAGAAAGCAGAGAAAGAGGAAGAAACGGAGAAAGTGATGCAGAGAGGAGGTAGTAGGAAGGAGGCACATTTTTGATTGGTCTACTGTGTATAAGTATTATATATTCTATGAGATTTATTCTCCAAGGGTTTGTTCAAGGGAGTTTAGTTTACTGGGAAGTCAATTTGTCTGCCCCGACTGTCCCTGACTCCAGCTGGCATGTGCATGTATGCGTGTAACAGATTGAATTTCATTTATTCACAGAATGGAACTGAAGCCCAATCTCTGAAGCAGTGCTCCTCCGGAGGAAGAAAAGTTTTTCGAAGAACCAGAAACTTTCTGGCAAAGTTGGCTTAAAGTGACATGCAGTGGAAAAAAAAACTAAATGAATCCAAAGCTTCAAAGCTTAGTTCTTCAGCCCATTCTGAGAGTTTTGAAGTTTCATTGTAGGGGTTTGCCATCATGTAAGCAGTCTAGGAAGTTACATCCCCTTCCTAACTAATCAAATAATTAGATTTGATTGGTGTTGTTGGAAACATTCCTTTTAATGTTAATACAGTACATATTTTGTCGGGGGGTTATGACTTTTTCTTAGACATTAAGTTTAAATAAGTAATTGTCAAATGTGTTCAAGGTGTTTGCAGGTGCATTGAAAAGTGCAGCTGCTGTCAAATTTATAGTTACTGGAATATCAACATGTGCAAGATCAATATCCCAGACCTGAAAAAGGAGAAGCAGGGCTGTAATAATGAGGGCTGCTTTCCACTTTAAGGAAGTTCTACTTATGTTCATACAATTCACTAGGATACACAGGTGCAGAAGTGGAACTCATCCCTCAGTAATTCCCCTGAGATTAGCACCATATGTTGTTTTATCGCAAGCCCCATCGTCATTGGAACATTGTAGAATGTGTGTTCTTCTAATATTGTACAGCCTTATTGCAATGGCTTAAAGGGATAGTTCGCCTCTTTTGACATGAAGCTGTGTGACATCCCATACTAGCAATATTATTTATGAACATTTTCTTACCCCCTGCTGCGTCCTGTGAGCCAAGTTCCAGCCTCGTTTCAGCGTTGACGAAGGTAGTCCGGCTAGTTGGCTGGGGCCACAAAAATAAAGCGTTTTGCTTCTCAAAACAATATGCGTTCAAAAGAGTAATACATTTGCATCACAAAATCGTTCTCCAGGAAAAAGTCAGACCTCACAATCGCTTGGCGCTATTTTCTCTCCCTTCGTATCACTGCCTGCTGCCGCCTGCCGACAGCTGCGCCTGTTACGGTGTTTGCTGCTCGGTCTGCACGGTCTACACCATGAAACAGGGGCGGCTGGCGGCAGCGATTTTGTGATGCAAATGTATTACTCTTTGGAACGCATATTGTTTTGAGAAGCAAAACACTTTATTTTTGTGACCCCAGCCAACTAGCCGGACTACCTTCATCAACACCAAAACGAGGCTGGAACTCGGCTCACAGGACGCAGTAGGGCGTAAGAAAATGTTCATAAATAATATTGCTAGTATGGGATGTCATACAGCTTCATGTCAAAAGAGGCGAACTATCCCTTTAAGTGAGTCATGCACACCAGTTTAATGTAGAGATTCAGTTGTGGAAACATGAAGTAGTTTTCTTCTTCAAATCTGAGAGATAAACTAAATTTATAATAAAAGCCTGTAGTGTAATAACAAAGTTCCTGTTTTCTTGCTACTTCATTACGATCACTTTATATCAGTGTTGCTTATCCTGCGATGGCCTATAACAGCCTCACTGTGTGGATAATATTAAGTGTCCTTCAGCAGCAGTCGTGAGATTCTTGAGGCACTGCTAAACATATTATGTGAGTTTATGACTAAGCGGCGGGAGGCAGGCAGGATGGATGACACAGGAAATAGGAGGAGGAATACCTGCTGTCCATGAGCAGAGGACTCTTATACACATCGTCTGATGCAGTTTTGTAAACTGAAATGTTGAGCCGTTACTGGTTTGATGCATTCTTCCAGACATTTGTTGATTGGTTTACATATTAATGTTTAAATTCTCATGACCAATAACCTTCCTCAGTGGGTGCAGACTAGTGAGCTTGAAAAGGTTATATACAGGCGTACAGTTTCAGATGCATAAATCTGGTCTTCCCTGCAGAGAGAGATGAAACTGCCTCCTATGGAGCTGGCATGGCAAGACAGTTAGAGTCCCATATATCATATCAGGAGTACGTAAACATCCTGCAGTTCCAGTTAGAGGTGGACAACCTTACAGCTCTCCGTTTGTGTTTGCTGTTGTTACACGAATGATTAAAACAATTATAAAGTATTTAACATTTAAAAAACGCAATGTTCTCTGCTCTCTGGGGCAGGGTTTGCGTCTGCTGAGGTCCCCGATTGACAGATCTCAGATCAGCTCAAATAACCACATAAACTCCTGGAAAGTTTGTTCTAACGGAACCGAACAGATTAGATGGAAATCACAAACGCACAGCGCATCCATCAAACATTTCAGTAGTGAACCGAGTTACCGATATTCTTACACTGTAACACACACGTTCACAGTATGGGCATCTGCCAAAGAAGTGGCCAAACGGTGGAAAGGGAGTCCATCTGGTAAAGTGTGGCTGCAGTGTCCCTGTTAATCTTCACCTGGTGGAAGCATATAAACCCACCCGATGAACGATGAGATGGGTGTTGGTGGTTAATCTTCAGCTCCGTATCTGGTACTAGGGGCAGGAAGGGAACATCTGGTTTGAGCCGGGTCTGATGGAGTATCAGAAGCTTTATTTCGATACAAAGATGGTTTAAACAGAGTTTGTAATTACAGAGAAATGTTCGTTTTCCAGGTGGAACCCCAGAAAGTCTCCTGGGGCTGAACAGGTTAATCCACTGAACATAAAGCCTGATTCTCTGATGGGTGAAAACATCCAGATGAGTGAACTCCCTGTTAATCTGAATCAGAAGCAATCCCATAATCTGATGAGAAGGTTTGCACTCTTCAGATCAGGACACTGCCAGAATGATGGGAAGTTTTTAGTTCCAGATACAGCTGAACACATGCCCAACTTCCTCCGGAACAGAACAGTTTTCCCCCAGTGAGTGTAGCTTTGCAAACTTCTGCAGGGTCTCCTTTCAGCTTCACTTACAAAATAATCAAACAATTTATGTCATTATTTCTCTGCAATCTAAGTACATTTGGAAATTCTGGCATCCGGTGAAGGCAGATTTCCACGATGAAGGCAGAACAGTTAGGTTGCCGGTTGTCGCATACACAGCAAGACGTCTCATTCAAGAACAATGCATTGTTGAAGAACTATTTATGACATCACAGCGTTATGGATGAGGCCAACTTAATGCCACTCCTCTGCATCTTGGAATGCTTGAATAAAAACCCCCGAATGGACCTTTAAGAAACTATTTTCTAGTAAATATAATATACTTCCATGCAAATCTCTGAACTCTTTGCTCAGACTTTAAATGCATCTCAGCAGAAGCGTGAACACAGATCATACGTGCATGGCAGACCAGAGAAATTTTCCATTACAGTATAAATAACACAGGAAAGGGAACATATTAGAGCCTAAGAAATGACCACAATGTTATTTCCACTGCCCCCCACAAAAAAAGCCCACGATAAGAAGAACTCCGTGTCCTTTGTGGTGTCCTTAGCTGTCCACGTGCACTTCTGTGAGGGTGAATAGTCGAGCCACTAGCATTCCAGTAATATAAATGAATCAGCACACACCACCGATCAGATCAGATCAGCTAACTAATGCTAATGAGTTACTACACTGGAAAAAATCTGAATCTTACCAAGTATATTTGTCTCATTGAGTATCTCATTACACTTAATATAAGACACAACTGCCTACCAAGTACCATTTCAGCCAGATATAGGGACTTGTTTTAATACAATACATCTTGAATATCTTGTTAAGTTAAAAAGTCTTGAAAACATCTTGTTTTGAGTCATATTTCACATGAAACAAGCTTTTTTTTCATTTGAAGAGGCTTTTAAGCTAATTTTAAGATCACTTTTAACTCAAAAGTCCTAAATATAACATTTCATTTAAAGAAATCTGGACAAGCCGATTTTTACTAGTTCCATTGGCAGATTTTTTTGCTTATTTCAAGCAAAAACATCTTGTATTTGTTGTTTTTTTACTTATTTTTTGAGGGGCATTTTTTCCAGTGTAGCCCTGTTTGAGCGGGAACGCCTGGTAATTAAATCGAATGATCAGAATAGATTAAAAGTATACACAACATCTTAGGCCAAACTAAAGTTTGTCTCACTGTTGAAATGTCAATTCATCGAGCGTCTCAGACTCCACAAACGTGACCTTATGGCTTAGTCAACAGCTTCGATTTGGAATCAAATGTTTTGGACTCTAATCCGAAAGAGGGTTCATTATTCTGATCACTGGAAGATATTGAGAAACATTTCAGCACCAGCCTTGACTGTTCGCCAAACAGTGAGTGTTGAGGGAAATCAGGCCTCACTCACTTATGCTTTCCAACAGTGGCACTTTGTATGTACACGGCTGGCAGAATACCAGGACAAAGATCCCCTTCACTCTCAAGTCGTTTCATTAAGTCCGAAGAGAAACTCAATTTCCTGCTCAGCCCACACAAACTACCGAACACAAAGTAATAAGTGAAGAAGTGTTTAGTTATATAGTTTGAACGTTGTCATATTTAGAGTGCCTTTTAAGGTATAAAGAAGTAAGAAATACTTGGTTAACACAGTATAACTCAATGTTACCTATTCAGAAACTATACTTTGGAATCATTGATAAGAGAAAAAGTCCAAAAGGTCCAAATAAGCTGGATCAAACAGGTAACCGGCTCGGAGGACATTATTCTGAAAATATCTTTAACCAGTGTAGTCAAGCACCATGACGACATTCTTTTAACACAGCCTTGTGTGCTGAGAAATCAGCTTTCGAACAAAAGAGGAGGGCCTTGACCATCATTCAAGGGTCATTTTCTATTAATTAGTCGCTGACTTTCAAGTAGTTTTTCTTTTTTTTTTTCTTTTTGAGGCTTTCAATAATGAGCCATCTGCTGCTAAAAAGATCCTTCACAGCATACAACTCATAACTTTAGTTTTACTTTGACAAGCAGGAAAAACTTCCTCATTTTTGATTATGTTGACTAAACAATGTCAACATAAAAGTGTCATGAAAACATAATTCAGCCGACATCAGACGGCAGATGTTATCAAGGTCTGTGCACAGACTTGACAGATTCATGGGGATCTAAAGCATTCTCCAGCTCTGAGAGGAAAAAAAGGAACGTTAAATATGTTAATCTAAGACGGAGCGGAATGATAAAACGCTTTTTGACTCCAAAAAATGAGCAGTTTAACTTCCTGGACTCCAGTTACTCCAATCATTGATACACCTATAAACACACACCTTGAACGGTGCTGATATCTATATGTTGAAGTCAGCAGATGTGTCCCGATGTGTGAGAGTGGAGAGATGTGGTGAGTGAGGACTCCATGTTTATTCCTCCATGGGGAGAGGGCTGTCATTGCTGAATTCCTGTGAATGAAGTATGGCGGCTGGTTCCTGAGAGCTGGATAATTCACCTTAGTTATAGGTCTGATGCGTCCAACGTGGATGTGACACTTCCACAATTGTGTTAAGAATTCACACAAGGCCTGGTCATGTAGACTCCTGTGGAGCGACTAATACTGGCAGTTTAAGAGGGACCGTCACCAGCAGGTATGACGGACAGGCTGCAAAGGTGTTGAGTTATCCGGATGCCTTATCCAAGCTGTAATAACAGCAGAGCAGGTTGAGGATGAATGTCTCGCTGGAGAGCTTCGGGTCACAAATTAAACAGGATGAATATAAAAAGGAGCCTGAGTTGGTATCACTGCTCAATGACTACAAAACAAAAGGTAGAGGATTGGGTATTATTTCAATTTTAAAGTCCAAAAAATGATTGTGGTTAAGATATTAATACATTGTTTTTATAATGACATCATCATTATAATGGATGCCATGTCGACTCCAAATCTTATGACAACACAATCCCCTCTTGGTTGGGTTTAAGCAATGGTACATCACTTGATACATGATTAGGGTTAAAAATAAAAATCCAGGTTTGTCAGTGCAACTGCCATAAAAGCTTTTGTTGTCGTACAGCTCTTCTTTTGCCTCCATGTGTTGGTGGAGGTACAGCCAGCCATCATTCAGGAAACCTTCATTTGTTTTACATTAAACTGACAGCTTTTTACACTTTAGTTTACTTAAAACTTCTACTTTTAACTGCTAATTTGTATTTACTTTCATTCACTGATTGGTTATGTTAAGACAACAGAACCTACTACGGTCTAATGTAAAAAACAGAGTAGGTTTTTATATACTACAGTCACTGTGGTTATGAATGACTGTCATTTTTGTCATGGCTCCATCTAAAGTATTAGACACAGCTGATAATGGTTTACTTTTACATACTTTAAGAACTCTTATCACAGTGATAGGAAGCAGCCCAACATCAAATACTAAGGAGGAGTTTTTTTTTTTGTTTGTTTTTGCCAACCAAAAGTGTTCCCCAAGGTTCAGTTTTAGGAGCGGTTCTCTTCATCATTAACATTAACAACACTGCATCGTTTTTTTAAGGACTGCAACATTCACTTGTATCCAGGTGATACAAATTCAAGTAATTTCTAGACTGTGATGTTATCTATAGGCATGCTTCTGCTTCCAGTTTTAAGCCCCTGGATTCAGTTCATCATTACTGGGGACGCCAAGGACCCTCATCACTGCATCCTTTATGAAAAAGTGTGACGGACTTCATCCATGAAGCCTATATTTGAAAACTATACCAAACTGCATCACATGACAGGATTTAATTACAAGTGTATCAGATCTCTACCGAGCTTGGAAATGTAGCTTTTGACCTCTGACCTTGTTGAACTCCTTACAAACCGCATTGAAAATGAATTACTTGATAACCCCGAGTCATCTCAAATTGATGGTGGCAAATCATTTTGTGACAGTTCGTAAATGTTTTTTTTTTTTATATATTTTTTGGGGCTTTTTATGCCTTTAATCAATAGACAGTTGGAGAGAGACAGGAAGCAGGGGGCAGAGAGAGGGGAAAGACACGCAGGGCCGCTCGGTGCGGGAGTCGAGCTGGGGCCAGCTGCATCGAGGACTGTAGCCTCTGTACATGGGGCGGCTGCTTAACCCACTACGCCACCGACTGCCCCAGTTTGTAAATGTTTTATATGGATATGTTATGTTTGTATCATTTCTTGTGTTGCTTAATACTTAATGAATAACACCCTCAATGACCTTAGAGTTTAAATAAATTAATTAAAGACCTCATGACACCTGGAGACGACCTTTTTTTGTTTAGTCTGAAATAACTATTATTTTCGAGTTGAAATACATTATTGTGATAAATATGCCCGGTTCTCTGTTATTTTCGAAATTTGAACGCACGCCACTGAAATCCACAGGCCAGTGTCCCGCCAACGTTCCAACATAAAAATGACGTATGCTCCGGAACGTCTGCTCCCTCTCCTCTCGCGGCAGCACACCGACTCATCTACCACTGGCATTGGCTCACACCTCCCACAAGAACACCTAAATATAACAGATAAAGGCAAGGGGCTTGAAATAATCTTACAATTGTCACAGAACTTTACAAAGTGTCAATGTCGTGGGTTGATTCGCGTGAAAAGCCAAAGTAGAACTAGCCTAATCGCGGAAGGATGGCCACTGGTCAGGAGCTAGGCTATAGCATATGAGCAACAGCGCCTTCCGCCTCGCCATCCGAACTTTCTGTGGAACCGTGTGGCTCCAACTCATCCAGGTATGGCTTGTATCTATAGGGTATAACGCCCCTCACATTGTCCTCCAGCATTGGGTCAGACTCTGCCACTTCGAAAAATGTGTCAGAATCCATGTTGTAGCTATGACAGGTGTCAGGATAGTTCCGGAGTGTACGTCATAGGTCACGTGACGGACTAATAGGAAGCTAGCCAGCAGATCGCAAAAATCGCACTTTTAAAAGGCCGTACAAACTAATTTTCTCTATCATAATGATTAAAACCAACTTCAAGTGACTATTTTGTATGTGTACTTTCAATGTGTTTATGTATATTACAGTATTTTCCACGTTTCATGAGGTCTTTCAATTAAAAGTATCATCTGTATTTCATAAGTTCCCATAATATCATGTTAGGCCTGAAATTGGTCATTAGATTTTTACTCGTGAAACTAAATGATAATTTAGCTAAAAATGGCCAAATTTTTCATTTTGACAGGCTTACCAATGTCTGAATGACATCTGTAGTTTCCTCCTTTAGTGTCAGATAAAAGTCAAGGCTATCAAAGAGTCATTCATGCAACATTTCGGAGACCAAACCAAATTACCTTAGACAGTTAGAGGAGTCCAGTCTCACAAGAATGCATATAATGGAAACATTTGTCCACTTGAGATGTATTTGCAAATCCTAAACATGTATTTTGAGGAACTAACCTCAAATTCTAACCTTAAAAATGTCAATTTTACTCCCAACTCTAAACATTTATGGGTTAGAGTGAAGCATAAAAGTAACTAATCACGGGTGAGAATGGGAATGGAAAATGATTGAATGATGGAAAATGCTATTCAGGACAGGAGTCGAACTATAGATTTATTTTAATGCCATCCTGTGAACCTCTTCTACCCACATAGAAGATTTTGTGACGGTAAACAGTGTCGACTGATCTCAGGAGTCTGTGTTCTGAGATCAACGTCATCACAAGACAACACACGGTTAGTTGTACAATGTAGATTGCTTTGGAGTTGGGAAGCAAGTAAGGAAATGTTGCAATTAAGATTTTTAATGTAAAACTGCAACATTTTGTGATTTGGACCAATGTAGGTATTTCAAGCTCTGTTACAGAAAAGCTTGTTTAAGCAAACTGTTTTTATTCACTGCAGACTGATCAACTTTGGATCTTTAAAATGAAGGAAAATGTCATTTAAACTGAAGACTTAAAGGACCACTCCGGGGCATTTGAAGCGCAATCCCATTGCTAGAGGTTGTCAAATACTGACAGTAGGACACAGACTGGTGCAAATCGGCGCTCCCTGTGCGGCGATTGCGCTGTTTGCGCAGCCTGTCATGCTAGCCAAATACGTGGTGGCTAAGGGGCAAATTCTAAACCTTCCACGTAAAACAACAACTTGCACACTGCAGAAACGTCACACCACTTTATAAACCATCCGACAATAAAGTCACAAGCCTTACCATCAAAACCATATGCATGGTTCTCACATTACTGGCATGGGGACGTTACAAAACAACTTTATAAACAGCATGTCACTTACCTCTTGTTGGTATGCGCTCGCATGTGAAAGCCCAAAAGAGTCAATGGACGATACTCCCATATACAAAGCAATTATCTTCTCTAGAAAAACTGCGTTCAAGTATTTAAAACATTACAACAATACATGACCAGTAATATTGTTGTAATGTTTTAAATAGTTTATTATGGCTGTTCTAGAGAAGATAATTGCTTCGTATATGGGAGTATCGTCCATTGACTCTTTTGGGCTTTCACATGCGAGCGCATACCAACAAGAGGTAAGTGACATGCTGTTTATAAAGTTGTTTTGTAACGTCCCCATGCCAGTAATGTGAGAACCATGCATATGGTTTTGATGGTAAGGCTTGTGACTTTATTGTCGGATGGTTTATAAAGTGGTGTGACGTTTCTGCAGTGTGCAAGTTGTTGTTTTACGTGGAAGGGTTAGAATTTGCCCATTGGCCACCACGTATTTGGGAGCGCCGATTTGCACCAGTCTGTGTCCTACTGTCAGTATTTGACAACCTCTAGCAATGGGATTGCGCTTCAAATGCCCCGGAGTTCCCCTTTAAGTGGCAAAAATTGAGCGATATTGAGCTGAAAAGAGTTTTTGAGATTATAAACCTAAACCCACCAACACTTTGTCCATATCTTGAGATGTGAGTAATCCGGCTTCTTTAGTCCCTAAGCCCCCAATGTCTCACTGACTACTATATCCGAAGCAATTTTTTAAATGCTGTTAAGTGACCACCTGAGGCTCCCATGAGCGTCCTACCTGTTTGGAGTAGTTTTACATCCAGGAAGACAGGTTCCCTCATCACACGTTGATGTTCCATATCAGATATCGTACTCAGTTATCTCTGCAGGATTTCCTGTGGTTTCCTTGGCTCAGAAGCAGAGCGGAGGCAGAATTCCTCCGTCCTCCAGCCACTTCCCCAGCGCCAACCCTGAGGTTTCAACAGCCCTGTGCTCTTACTCTAAGGGTCTACTGAGTGTTTGGAAACCTGCTCAGGTTTTCACCTGCTGTGGCCATGAAACCCAAACTGGCTGTAAAAGTCGAAAAAACAAAGAAAAAAAAAAGAACTGAAGACGGATTTTTTTGGCCTTGTTTCCCTCCCAGCTTGCAGAGCAGATCGGAGGCTGCTTCAGATTGATGCACTGCTCCAGAAAGCTCACGTGTGTGGGAGGCTGAGGCGGAAGTAAAAGCGCAGCGTTGGACTTCACGGCTATCAAGGAGAAATTAGCATTTTTCCAGAAATGTGCTTCAACCCTACGGTACCCTTGGATATTTGTCAGTGTTGTTTTGTTTTACGAGGAGCGAGAACGATAGAGTCATACTCCATGAAAGTTATTTAAAAAGATCTACACCCCTAACTCTCACACATACATACACAACATCACCCCCTCATCCCTGGCATGTCGGACCTGCAGTGGAGCATGTAATCGTAACACCATGTCCAAGGCTGGAGAGAACTCACAGGCCAAATTGTCCATGTCATCGCCCGCTTCTGGCTGTGAAATACTGGATCTGACATCATTGGCCCTCATGGAGAGGCACCAAGGGATTGGAAAAGAGGTGGGGGTGGTTGTAGGGTGGGCAGATTGTATAGGATACAAAAAGATGGGAGGTGGGGGGGGTTGTGAAGCAGCTGGGCTTGTATCTGAGGAAGTCGTTACGTCAAACTCCCCAGGTAGACATCTCAAATAATTACCTGGTTCCTTCTGCCTTTTAAATGTCGTTTCCGCTGTTTTTATGTCTTCCCACTACTCTCCTTCCCTCCATCTTCCAACTCCTCTATTTTAATTTGTCAACCTACTTTACTGAGGTCCCCGCAGTTGACATGGTGTTAGATTTATTGGAAGACTTTTTATTTAAGAAATCAACATCATTAAAGCAGTACTCAGATGGCAAAGGGACACAGAGGTGCAACTGTTAATGAGCAGCTGCATGATGCTGCACTGCCATCACACAGTAACCGGTCAACACACAAATTAACAAAAAAATGGATTCAATTCAGTTACAGGATTGCTTTAAAAGTTACTTCCCTTCACCCTAATCTCACCAGGCCCTGCATTTCAGTGCTCGGGTAATGGTGGTTGTGAACGGCAGCTGCATCCTCAGGAGATCGGCTGACTCACAGGACTCTCTAACCGGCTCTCACTGCTCCCTTTTAAGTGTTTGACAGGTGAAATATGACAACCTAATCTCCCTGCCCCCTCTGGGATACAGTCAGAGAGAAAAACATTAGTCCCGACCTTGGAGTTTCAGATGCAAATCCATTCCAGAGGAGACAACCGGTCGACTCCCTGGTGACCCCCAGAGTTGGCTATAAACGTGCACACACACACTTTCTACAGGGGCAGTTTCTCAGAAGCAAACAACCACAAAATTATTATTTAAAAACCAACATGCACATACGCATACATGTAAAAAGCAGCCACACATGGAACTGGGAACATTGAAAGACTTATGAGTGTTAAAAACAAACCACCGCTTCTCATTAATCCTGCAAAATGATAAATCCACACATACTGCATGTGGAAATGTCATCCAAGTTTAGTTCATTATTCTAGGTGAAAGCTTGTGTTTACATAAATGACTGAAATCTGAGCATTAATCTCAGATATGGAAATGTTGCTGAACAAATAGCCTCATCTTTGTTCTATATATAAAATCTTTGCTTTATTATAATGCGATTGAGCTTTACTCTCAGCTCGCAGGTTATATTCAGGCCCGGTGAAAGAGCTCACATCAGGGAAGTGATTCACAGTACATGTCTGTGAGGACATGGCTCCGTTACATTTTGGCCAATCTCAATGGAAACCCATGAGCGAAGCTCTGGCATATTTCTGTCCCAAAGTACTCATGACATGATGGTTTTTCTCTCTGTAACTGCAGGAACCACAAATAGTTTGACTCAAGAAAAAGTGAAATAACTATTCATCACAACAGAGAAGAAATGTGCAGTCGCTGTCAGTAAAAGCAACATTTTAGTGCTATTTTCAGTGTGGTGCAGCCCCTTATCCCAAAAAGTATATATACATGTATATATGAGTGTGTGTGTGTGTGTGCACGAACATTTTTACAACTTAACTCAGTCGGTATTGGAGGAGCTCAGGCCAAGAAAAGGCTGCGGTGTCTCCGGATCCCGTGTGTGTGTTTTCTTCTTTGTTTAATCATTAGTTTATGGAAGCAGCGTGTTCACGGTCATTGGTATTCGGAGGTGTTCCTGAGCCCATGAAGTCACTTCCACTACAGAACTGTGTCTGTTTCTAATGCAGTTACACCAGAGGGCCTGAAGATCACAGCCATTCAGTGTTGCTTTTCAGCCTGCTCCCTTGTGCACAGAGATGATATTATATCATGTGCCGTGGATGATGAAATCCCCACAAGTTGTCGACACGAAATTCAAAATGAACACTTTTTTTTTTAGAGTATCAATCATTGCATTCTGTTTTAATTTATATCTAAGACCACATTTATTGCGGAAACAGGTTTGGACAACATACTGCAACCAATGCTGCCGTTTCCTTTCACTTTATAGGAACTTTTATCCCACTTTAGGATAATGTGAGACTGATACAGTTAAAATTACTTGTGGTTTATGATCAAACAGGCTGGGTAAAAGTCCCATTTAAATTAACTTTTTAAACTTTTGGTGACAGAGACTTGTTTGATATAGTCACGTGGTGAAAGGGTGGAACGTTTTCATTTGAGGAATATACAGGCTGCTTACAACCATTAAAGTTCTACCACTAAATGTGCCCTGCCACACTCACACACATATTAGGTTTTGTGGGTCTGTAAAGTCCATTGACAAGAGCTGAGGGATGGCTGATCGGCTGGCTGGATCTGCTTGGGACTTGTTAACACGATTTCCTTTTAACACACATGAAGAAAAAAAGTCTAGACTCTTGACCTCAAATTGACTTTGAAAGAATTTAGTTCAGTTTAGCTGTGACTGCTCATTTGATTTCTGATTATTTTTCACCTTCACTGTATGTTGGTCTCCCAGATTAAACATCTGTACGCCTACATATTCTGTTACTGATATTGAAATTTCATCTGATTTTCAGGTTAGATAACTCTGCAGAATGTGCGTTAGCATTTTTTGTGTCACCGCTCCGGAACAACTCCAGAACATTTCAGAATTGCGCTGCACATGTGAAAAATGGCACATGCAACACATCTGCATGATTATTAGCAGCTACGTCGGTGAACCTCAAACAAAGAATGTGACCTCATCCATCAGTTGACCAATCAGAACAGGACTGAAATATACCAACATGCATACCAAGCTTCTTTCTGCAGAAGAAAGTCTTCCAACAGCTGTCTCTCTCTGTGTTTATTTACATTTAGTGGTAACATTTATACATTAAGTACTAACTGTTGTTCAGATGTTGTACATTTTGCATTTAATGACTT
Organism: Odontesthes bonariensis; assembly: GCF_027942865.1. NCBI lineage: Eukaryota > Metazoa > Chordata > Actinopteri > Atheriniformes > Atherinopsidae > Odontesthes > Odontesthes bonariensis. The sequence continues at coordinate 30,105,904 of NC_134517.1, read as the reverse complement.
GCTGCAAAATAAAAACAAGAATTATTCCCGAAAACATGGAAAGTGTAATGTTTACAATAAATTATTAAGTCTTTAGAGGACAGGTCAAGCGTCTACATACCCCTCAGAAAGTAGGTAGTTGCGTCCCTGCCTACAGGTACTGCCTAAAAACATCTTATCTGGTACTCATGCTGGTGTGATTTTGTTTTGCATTACCTCTACAGGTCTCTGGGCTCCGTGTTGGGTGTGCAGCTGCATGCATTGATGCATTGTTAGCTTACATGACGATTATCCAAAGCATTATACTTATTATACGTGAGGTGATGCAGAGACCTCCATAATGGCCCTCGTGCAGCTTCCAGAGACAGAAAATTACGGTGGCCGACACGTGCAAACGCGCTGCAAAGGGCGAAACAAATCCAACAGTAAAACGCTGCAAGAGAAAAATGCGGCAATCACAAAAACGACCGGAGCACACGCCCTGCAAACCCCAAAACACATGCAAGAGAGAAGCGCGCTGCAAACCCCAAAACACATGCAAGAAAAAAAACGCGCTGCAAACATCAAAACACATGCAAGAAAAAAACGCGCTGCAAACATCAAAACACATGCATGAGAGAAGCGCGCTGCAAACCCCAAAACACATGCAAGAAAAAAACACGCCGCAAACATCAAAACACATGCAAGAGAGAAGCGCGCTGCAAACCCCAAAACACATGCAAGAAAAAAAACGCGCTGCAAACATCAAAACACATGCAAGAAAAAAACACGCCGCAAACATCAAAACACATGCAAGAAAAAAACGCGCCGCAAACATCAAAACACATGCAAGAAAAAAACGCGCTGCAAACTTCAAAACACAACGGAAGTTCGCCAGGCCACGAGGCGGTCTCGACCTGTGGGATAGAGGATCGACTATGGGAGATCTACCATATTAATGAAAGAGAAGAAAGTCAAAAGGTACGTTATCATCTATGTCTTTTTTAAACACTTGACCGTAATCTTTTACCTTATTATAGAAGAGCAGCGGAGTTTTGTCGCTATATAAATATATATAAAACTTATGTTTTGGAGTTTGCAGTGCGCTTCTCTCTTGCATGTGTTTTGGAGTTTGCAGTGCGCTTCTCTCTTGCATGTGTTTTGGAGTTTGCAGTGCGCTTCTCTCTTGCATGTGTTTTGGAGTTTGCAGTGCGCTTCTCTCTTGCATGTGTTTTGGAGTTTGCAGTGCGCTTCTCTCTTGCATGTGTTTTGAAGTTTGCAGTGCGCTTCTCTCTTGCATGCGTTTTGGGGTTTGCAGCAAATGTGCTCCGGTCGTTTTTGTTATTGCCGCATTTTTCTCTTGCAGCATTTTACTGTTGGATTTGTTCCAGCGTTTGCAGCGCGTTTGCACGTGTCGGCCACCGTAGAAAATATTTCTATATATACACATATCTAAAAGAATCTTGTCAGATTTGTAAAGCTGGAAAGAAAATAACCTTAAACATGTTAAACATGTTTAAAAAGTAGCTAAAAAATAAGAAACTATTCACAAAACATGTTGAAAATTACAATGCTAACAATAAAAAATAAGCAGGCTTTTATAATCTAAAAATAAGAATTTAAAAGTGCTTGTGATGAGGGCCTTATATGCTCTTTTATCAATTGGTGTAAACAGCCAGTACCAATCAGACATGTTTTGCATTATAGGCTGAATGAGTACAGATATATAGTGACTGACAGATCAGGGTGTGACACAGGCCTTCGTCTGGCTCGTCTGACACAGAGGAGCTGCTTTAGAGAAGTCTGATTTCAGGTTGGGCACGTTACTCTGGACAGGTGGTGGACACGTGCTGCAGAGAGCCTACAATGCTCACATTCCTCTTTACGAGTACATCTCTGTCATCAAAGGCCCTTTCATAGATTTGTGTTTTTTTCTTTTTTTGTTACAGGAAAAACATGGTTGGGGAAAGGAGCCGAAGGAAGGTCTCCTATCAGATTTCTATTCCTGAGTGAATCGACAAATCTCTTGTGTCTAGATATAACCGAACAAGGTTGTTAAGAAAGAAAGATTTAAAATAAGAGAAAGATTGAAAGTGGGAAGGTAAGAGGAGAGCGAGGACAAGAAGAAAAGCATGTGCAGTGAGATGTGATATGATGAACAAATCCTCTCTGCTCCCTTTCTAACGAGGGAAAGATGAATAATGTCTGAGTTTGAGAGATTGAGAGGAATAACGGGAAAAGGTTTGGACCACACAAAACCTGTGCACAACTCATGCTTGCTGTGAATCCTGGGGGACCCCTAAGCCATACAGTGAGGTAATTCAGACCATCTGCAGGAAGACCAGCCTGAACGGGGGCCCTCCATTTTTGCAGGGTTCTGTAAAACGGGTTTGAAAGGTGAATTTAGGTCCAGTGGCTTTTGGCTGTGATATTTATAGAATAAGATGAAACTCTCAAATCTTTAGATGTATCAGTGATCTGTTTTAATGTAGTACGAGCGAAAATTTGATCAATTCTGGTCACAATTTGGAAATTTGAAAGAAAAGACCATGCTATCCCTTCTTTCTAGAATTTCTTTTTTTTTTTTTTAAATGGCCGTTTTTCTCATGTCAGGACAGATTATCACAATGTTCACTGAAGGGAACGCATGGTTTTCTACAAGGAAACAATACAGTGAACAAGCATTCAGAAAATGGATCCACTGCTGTTGCGACCTGTAACAGTCTTTAGGAAGACAATGGTAAAAGGTCTGTATGAAAATACATCCTGATCTGGTCCTCACCGGATCTTAAAACAAGGTAAATAGAACGGCTGCTAATAACTTGGAGGGGAAGCAGCAGCCCAGGTGCTGCTCATTTAATCCATCTAAAAGTAGAAGTTTATAGAGAAGTAGACATTTTGGCAGTTTGCTTGTCTGGAGCATTCAGAGGAAAGACATCAGCAATGATCTCAGAGAAGCATTTGTTGCTGCCCTTCAATCTTGAAAGGGCTATAAGGCCATTTCCAAACTGTTTGGAATGCATCATTCTACAGCTAGAGAGATTATTCAGAAGTGGAAAACAATCAAGACAGCTGTCAGTCTCCCCAGGTGTGGAAGTCCCAGCAAGTTCACTCCAAGTTCAGAGTGTAAATGCTCTGAGAAATCACAACAAGCTCAAGAGCTACATCTCAGACTCTACAGGCCTCAGTTAGCATAAAAAATGTGCTAACATTTAGCCTAAAAGTAAAATTAGAAAAAGACAGAAAGCGTTCCCAGGAGACAACCTCTTCTCTCTAAAAAAAAAAAAAAAAAAAACCATTGCTACGCATCTTAGGTTTGTAAAGTTTCATTTTTACAAACCACAAGACTCCCGGATTAATCTACTTTGGACAGAAGAGACCAGAGTGGATATTTGATCATAAAGCACAGCAGCACGTTTGGAGAAAACCAAACACACACCTCAGACCAACAAGCACAGTAATTGAGATTATGATGATTCTGGAAAGACCTCCATGAACTTCATTGTATACCAAAGTATTCTAGAGTCAAACGTGAGGCCATCTGTCTGACAGCTAAAGCTTGATCCATCACTTACATGTTTATTTTTATTTATTTGAACTTCATTTTACCAGCTAAAATCAACTGAGAACAGCATCTCATTTACAATGATGACCTGGCAAATACTGACCTGACATGTCACTTCTGCTTCCAGAAACCAAAGACAATTATAACCAAATACCAAACAGCCTGACGAGTAATTTATATTTTAGCTGATGATGTCACAGTTTCCATGACAATCTTTCATGTGTACTCTAGTGGCATTAATCTTCATCATCGTCTTTCTTTTGGGATTTATAGCTGGAAATATGAATTATCACCAGCGACTAAGTGCAATAGTGTGGTACTGTAACCATGTATTTGTGAATGTACAACCTGGTACGTGTGCATGGGATACGCAAACAGAAAGTTAAATAAGAGTTGTGCATCAAACTATTTTCTCTGGCAGAACAGGTGTTTCCATATGGAAATATACTTAAATTGACATGCTGATGATGGAGCACAACTATCCCCACCCTGAATTGTTGTGATGACAAGAGCCTCATCAAAGCTCTCTACTCTGTCACTAACAAACTGACACATGCACACATACAATTGTTGCTGCCACCCATTGTTTCACGTAATATGAAAAAGATTAAAAAAAGAAAGAAAAGGAGAGAGAGAGAGAGAAGGAAGGCATATTTGCTGACAATGTAAAGGATTTCTGCTTTAACCTCATAAAGAGATTAGAAAATGCCATCAAATCACATTAAAATGTCACATTAAAATACCCCAAAAATTAATTTACATTTGTATTGTTAATACTTTAAATACCTGTGCACCCTGTAGCTGCACTTAGACACATGTGCACACACACAGATACACATGCTGGCTTACTTACTTACTTACTTACAGAGCCTATCAATACACCGCATATAGAGTGTCCCCCACCACAGCCAGAAGTCACATTCAATTTGGGAATGATCTGCCACAGGATATTCTTAGGAAAGGACATATAGTCAATATGTGCATCCCTAGTGAAATGCAAGGAGAAGCCTTAATCTCATTTTCACTGTGGGGGATTAGTTGTAAGGTTAGCCATGTTGAATTATCAGTCAGACTTTCATGGCATCACTATAGTGACATCTGTGAAGATGCTGTATCAGGACAGCAAAGGGACAGAAAGTGCATGTTATATACAAGCTTACAAAACTAGTACAGCAAAAGAAGTTTTAAATGACACACACACATATATATACAGTATATATATATATATATATATATATATATATATATATATATACAAATGCTCATTTTAGTGTAATATTGCTCTGATGTCACAAAATACATTTAGACCAAATCCAATTAAACCCATTGCTCTGAACGATAAATAGTCTCAGCTTTCATTTTTTTACTATTTTCAGCACCGTTGCTCCATCAACATCAACCCAACATTAAAATTCTTCATGGTAGATTATAGTGTTTAATTACTTGGCACGCCAGATGGATGGCACTCACATGTGCCATCATCTAGATTTGCAATATTAACTTTCACATTCTTCACTGTGAATTTCTGACACATGTGCCTTGCGACCGTATGAGACTAACTGAAGACATGTTGAAATCAATATTTGAACAAATGTGAAACTTGATTGGCTAAGAGTGAATATCTGCAGGAGTTTACCTTGAAATCACAGGTGGTTGAGGATTCAGAAATGGCAGAGATGGCAGCCAATACAGCTAATGCTCACCTTGCTGTATTCATGTGAAATCTAAATGAACACGTCTTCCAACGAGTTATATGGTTAGTTACAAATGATCAGTGGAAGGAATAAAAACCAAAGAAACAAGTTAAAGCTGGTTGCTAAAAGAGCAAAAGATCAAAAACAAAGAAGAAAATATAAACTCAGTAGCCAGTTGAATAAAGTATCCATCTAGCACTGTCTGGAATGAGAATTAAACCCGTTTCAGACAGGTTAGTAATGAAATTCACCACATAATCTGGGTTATTCGAAGCCACAACATCTGCACACACTGTCGTTGCCATGTAAAGTAAGTGTTAGCTTGTTCTTGTGTCATTGTGCATAAATAGGATGGAATTTCTGGCACATTTTGTACGTAATTTCAGCATCTTTTACTCTTTTTATGGCATTAAAATGTGCCTTTACAGCACATGATATGCAGTAACATGCAAAAACCCAAATCATTTGCACCAAAAACGACACATGAGATGATTTTGCAGGTAATTAAAACACCATTTCACGAGATCAGGCTGTGAACATGCCAGTTCAGAAAGTGGTGGGGCATGCCCCCTAGGTGAAAAGGTGTAAATAACACCTGGTGTCACATTCAGGTGGGTTCAAATACCTAATCTGCTAAATGCCAGCTATGTAAATGTAAATGTGTATTTATACAGCCCTTTACAGACAATCCTTACAGTGTACCAAAGTGCTTTACAGCAGGTAATAAATAAAGAGAAGAATAAGTAAAAACAATAAAAGAACAGTGAAAGCAATGAAATATAACAAAATCGATTAAGATAAAATAAGATAAAGTTTTGGGCTTCAAGAGTCAGAACAAAGCTTTTATGTAGAAACTCGAGTCATAGCAGCTGCTACGCTCCCAGCAGAATGTAATTTAGACCTTTAATCTATAAATTAAGTGCAATGAATGAAGCATAGACTCTAATTATGATTCTAAACTTTGTGGTTCATTAGATCAACATACAAATTTACATGAGTTTGAAATTAATTTTAGTTACATTCCACAACTATCAGGAATAATACAGGATTATAAGGGATTCAGAATGAAAGCCTTTTCAGTGAATGAGCTCATTTCCAATTTAAGTCCAATGGGAGAAATTACGGTGGGGGAGTTTTGGGATTTTTGACACTGAATCCTGCCAAAGTATAGCCACAGCCAGCCCAGTCACACCAGCTAACATGGAATATATACATCTGTCTGAGGTGAAGTAGTTTTAGAATCTGGTTGAGTACCCCTGAGCTGTTGTTTTCTGTTGGGCAGAGGTCATGTGATATGAATCTGTAAGTCAGATAAAACCTTGTGCATTTCCTACCCCAACTGTGTACATATAATATATCCTAACTCTAGTTATGTGTGGGTGAGAATCCTGTAGAAAAGTAAGGAGTCGGGAGTGGAAAGGAAGTAGAAAACATTGTGCATGTCTCAAACCAGTTATCTCCAGTATGTTAACCCACAGAGGTCTGCGATCCATGTCTTCCATCATCCTCTCTCCCTGTTAAACGTGTCCAAGTAAAGACTCTCATGATGTGAAACATGGAGATGATCAAATAGGAACCCCTATGGAAACATAGGATGTTGATGTGTAGATGAATTGAAACTCAAGCTGCATGTAGGAAATTATAATAACGGCCCAATTTCTGAGCCTTTCTTGACAAACTGCAACATTTTGCACTGTGGACCAACCAAGTGATGTCGGTTACACACCAACGATGGTCTTATATGCACCATCAGGAACTGGTACTTACCATAAACTTCAGGAAAGGTCAGGATGACAAAACAATGAGTGTAGAACAAACCAAGGATTTGGTTTTACAGTAAATAATTTGGTTGCTTCGTGTAAATTAAAAATAAAGGAGTTTCTACTCTTCATTTGCTCTGATTTACTGATATCTCTCCTCCACCAGGTCATTGCTCACTCTCTATTCCCACACTGATTCACATAATATCAACAGTCCACCTTAGTGACTCTTCTTTGAATAAAGACAAAAGGAGCGAATAAGATCCAAGCGGTTTAGCACCTGAACCCCACCGAGTACAATAAACGTCACGGGGATATTTATAGCACGGTATGTGGAGAATGCCCAATTCCCTTCTCTGTAATAACACACTTGCATCTGCTAATGGTATCAGAGCAAAAAGCCTTTCGCTGCATACGAGACGGACGTTTCAAGAAGTGAAAATAGAAAAGTGTGTTGCGTCAGCTCATCTCTGTGCCACTGAGCAACTTTCTATTAACCTACACTTTAAGCCCCTCGTAACCCAAACCCCAGCCAACTGCTGCCCAAGACCAGGAACTATATATACAAATCCATCGCTCACCTTCACAACTGCAAACAGAGCAATCTGTAACTCCATCTGTCCATAATCTGTCTGGATTAGGTGCAAAAACTTCCAGTATTCAAAACTTTGAGCATTATATATTAACTTTATTGCTCTGTGATGATTTTGAAAGATTTAGAGACTTTAACTGCAGCAAGGACTCAGTTAGCTGTTGAACTGTGGTTGCTGAGACGATGGAAAAAGGGCATCCGTTGTAAAGCAGTTGGCAATGCCCCGCTGACACAAGATGCCACAAAGACTCTTGTAGAGTATAATAGAACATTTAAGGTTCATACATCTTATCATAATCCAACCAAGATTGGAATACTCTACATATCTTAATCACTTAATTCCTCCAAATATGACTTTATTCAGATTAAGGTAATCAGAAAATGCTGTTTACGTGGCTGAATCTTTTCCAGAGTTATGTCTCATGCAGGTCAGCATGGTAACATCCCTCTGCATGTAAACTTTTTGTTTCAATCCGGTTTGATTATAGAGATTACGAGGCAAACTGTGAGTTTATTGCAATGATAGTTGTTCATCTTTCAAAGGAAAAGGAGTAAATGTTGAATACATTTTGTATACGCCCACACATTCTCGCTCAAAACTCAGGAGACCTATAGCATCCCATTTTGAAGCAGTAGGAAATCCTTTAGTGGCATATTTTTTATATGCAGGGTACTGAGTCAGAGCTGCTTCTTAGAAAGTTTAATGACAAACAAGGTGCAGTGGGGAAAGAAGGCACAGAACCTCCGGTTAGGAGTGTTCAGTTCTAATAAGTTTAGGTGTGTGCTGTGACAGTTCAGGTAAGAAGAATGTATGTTAGAGTATAAGTAGTAGTACTTTATAGTCCTTCAGTTGCAACAGAACGGGGATGGAGACAGTGGCAACACCAAGATCGAACAATTCAGTAAAAAGTATACGCCTAAACATTCTATAATTCACACACACTAATAATACATGGGAAACTGTCTCGGGTACTCTGCACACGTCACAGAGTCCATCTCTGTGTTTATGAATCAAGTGTAAATTAGAATTCAGGGCGCAATGCCCTAATCTGAGACGTGTTAGCACTACCTGCTGAGACCTAACTCCAGGTACAGTACACGGAGTGTTTATAGACGGCTGAATTGCATACAGATGTCTTCCCTTTACATCTCTGTCCCACTGGAGTTGCCATGACTGGAACACTTCCTTCATAAGCTTACTCCTCAGTTCTGTTCGACCAGGCCTGACTGGCAAACTAACTGCATTGCTCTCTAAACTTTCTTTGGCACATTGGTCGACTAGCTCGTTTCCCTCAATACCCATGTGAGCTGGGACCCACAGAAATGAGATGTAACAGCTTCTCTTGTAAAGGTCATTCAACAGTAGAAGAATATCAGAGATTAAATCAGGACGAGCATTAGAAGAATAAACTTGAAGACAGCGAAGGACTGACAGGGAGTCGGAGCAGATCAACACGAGTTTAGTTTGCGCCTCTACCACCCATTGCAGGGCTTTTAAAATGCCCATCGCCTCTGCAGTAAATACAGACATATTGTCACTTATCCTGTACCCTTTTTTAATATTGAGCACTGGGATACAAAAAGCGCAACTTACTCTACCGGAATCAGGGTCTTTAGATCCATCTGTGAATATTTTTAAAGAAGAGTTCCAGTTAAGATGGATGTATTCCACAGCAGAATCCCTAGAGAATTCTACTTCTTCATCGTGTTTATCTTTGTGCAACCCAAGATCGACTTGTACAGAGGGGAGGAGCCAAGTAGGGACAGGTCCCCAATATGAACTCTGAGCTGGAACCAAGTCAACTAACTTAAATTCCTTGGCCCATTCCATGCACTGTTTTAAGAAAGGCTGATTTCTTGCCTGCTCGGGGCCAAATTCATAGCAGTCCGTGAAGATATGACTAGTAGGGCAGGTAGACAATCTTTCTCTGAGTCTATTCCAGTAGTGTAACGAGAGTTGGATTCTCCTTAGCGTTAGAGGCTTCTCTCCCGTTTCGACAAGGAGCGCAGAGGTAGATGTGGAGGAGAACGCACCAAGGCAGACCCTAAGGGCCTTTGACTGCATAATATCAATCTTTTTTAAACAAGAAGGTGCAGCTGCCCCATATACCTGACACCCATAATCAAAAATAGACCTTATCATAGCTTGGTATACGGTTAACAGGGTGCCCTTATCCGCCCCCCAAGAAAACCCAGTCAAACATCTCAAAACATTTAACACCTTGCCAGATTTAGCAATTATATTGGAAATATGGTTGTTCCAATTAAGTTTGCTATCGAGCCACATACCTAGGTATTTGAAAGATTCCACCTTCTCTATGGGGGAGCCATAAAGAGACAAAGACACATCACATATTTTCCTTTTTCGACTAAAAACCACAAATTTAGATTTAACCACAGATATCTTAAAACCCCATTTCCTAGCCCAATTTTCTACAATATTCAACTCGTGTTGCAACTTATTTGAGATAAAAGGGATATTCCTGCCCTTGACCCAAAGGGCCCCATCATCTGCGTACAAGGACTTCCCGGTCCCTTGGGATAGGTCTAAAAACATGTCATTGATCATAACGTTGAAGAGAATCGGGCTGATTACGCTTCCCTGCGGAGTGCCATTATCTATGTACGCTACGTCAGAGAAGGCTTGCTCTACTTTAACCTGAATAGTACGACCTTCTAGGAAGTTCTTAATCCAACTAAAAATTCGTCCGCTAACACCATGTCTCAAGAGTTTTAAAAGGAGGCCTTCCCTCCATATCATATCATAGGCCTTCTCTATGTCTAAAAACACAGCAATGAGTGATTCCTTGTTAACAAAAGCTCTCCTTATTTCATAGTCAAGAGCAATCACATTGTCCATAGTACTCCTTCCCTTCCTAAACCCACTCTGGTAATCTACCAATGCTCCCTTTATTTCCAAAAAATGGACCAATCTATCAGTCACCATTCGCTCCGTTATCTTGCACACAACAGAAGTAAGGGCTATGGGCCTATATGAAGAGGGGGAGCTAGGGTCTTTCCCAGGCTTCAACACAGGGATAACAACTGCATGCTTCCACGCCTTTGGCAGCTTACCTTGCCTCCAGCTTTCATTCATGAGGCTAAGCAGTTCATCCAAAACGATGTCTGAGACATGGTTGAACATTTCATAATGCAGGTTATCCATCCCAGGAGCTGTCTTCCTACCTGCAGCTATGGCTCGCTTTAATTCATCTATAGAAAAGAAAACATTAACGTTAACATCATCACATACTGAATCTTGGGGAAACACAGACTGACTCACAAGCTGATCCCTCATGTCCCTGCTTTCTTCATCCAAATTGTCCAAACTGTGCACCTTTCTAAATGTCTCCACTAAAAGATTGGCCTTCTCTGCAGGAGTCACTGCTACCTTAGCATCATCTACAAGTACAGGGACAGTCGCCTTCCTACCTACACCGTTCATCCTCCTTACAGTGGACCACATTTGAGAAACTGGAGTGTCCCCTGACAGTGAGGAACAGTACTCTCTCCAACTACTTTTCTTAGCAGATTTCACTACTTTCCTGGCCAGCGCCCTACAGAATTTATAATGTACAAGGTTATCAACAGTGAGAAATCGCCTCAACACTCTAAAGGCTTTATTTCTATTCTTAATTGCCTCATCACACTCTTTATTCCACCAGGGAACCACTCTCTTCTGTTGGCCTGTGCCTTTCCTAGGAATAGCTGCCGCTGCTGCTGCTGAGATTATACTTGAAAGACCATTATTCCACTCCTCTACAGAGTTATCTGGAATGCCTGACAAGAGATCATCACAAAAGGTTTCAAACTTTCCCCAATCTGCTTTTATAAAATTAAATCTTCCTTCTATCTTATTCATCTCCACCGGTAACCTCAGCCCAAAAGATCCTAAAGTTGGAAAGTGGTCGCTGCCTAAGTTAAAAGGGTCAAGCACTGTCCATTGGCTCTTACCTGCCAACTCACCGGAGACTAACATTAAATCCAAACATGAAGGGACTAGGGAGCCCAGTTGCACTCTAGTAGGACGCCCATCATTAAGACATACCAAGTTAAAATCATGCATAATATCCTCAACAACTTCTCCATTACCGTCAGTCCTTCTGCTTCCCCATAGAACATTATGTGCATTAAAATCCCCTGTCCAAACAACTGGGAGGCGTACCTGACTCATTATACCTTCAAGCTCGGCTGCACTCAAGCGTAGACACGGGTTATAAAAATTAAGCAGGGTAAACCTTCCAGTGGTGCTCCAAATTTCTATCACTATCAGTTCTAGGGACGACTCTACTGGTACAACCCTGTACTCGACACCAGCCTTAATAAATGTAGCACACCCCCCCCCTGCCCTATCACTTCTATCTTTGCGAACAGACTTATACCCAGGTATGACAAAGTCTAATGCAGGCTTTAGCCAAGTCTCCTGGACACAAATAACATGACAACTTATTTCACTGGAGGTAACAAATCTTTTAAATTCCTGACCATTCCCAATCAAACTGCGAGCATTCCACTGCAGAAGGTTAAAGGCCATCTACCCCTCCCCTCCCCCTTCACTATTCTGAGAGCCCTTAGCACCACCCTCTCGATCTTTAAGAAAATTGAACAGAGATTCGGGAGACACATTTACTTGTAAGTATTTTCCTGCCGCCGTAGATACAAGCTTTATTACGTCAGATCTATTGGATACTTTGGAGAATTTTGATCCTGAAATCACATCAGATATAAATGCCAAAAAATCCACCTTCTTGATAATGAAGCTGTCGCTCGGAGGGGAAATAGCTTGCGCTCAAGGGGCCAGCAACTGCTGGGAGGTACCAACATTTTTCACTCTTCTCAACGCTTCAGCATAAGACACATTTTCGTTTGTTCTAACTTTCTGGACTTCCAAAGCACTCGCATATGATCGACACCCCTTGTACGCCGCACTATGATTTTCCCCGCAATTTGGGCAGCAAAGGGCCGCCTTGCATTCCTCGTAGTCGTGGTCCTCCCCACACTTACCGCACTTTCTTTTCCCTCTACATACAGCCGCAACATGCCCATACCTCTGGCAATTGAAACACCGCAGAGGAGGTCTAACGTAAGGTTTCACCTGGAAACTCAAATATCTCAGCCCAATGCGCCTCGGAATAGCCTCAGAGTCAAATGTCAACAATACTGTTTGACTGGGTACTTTCTCATTGTTCTTATTTATTTGGAAGCGCTTGACTTCACAAACTTTTGCCCCTTTCGCATTGGTCAAAATGTCTCCATCAGATATTTCGATGGGCACTCCATAGATTACACCTTTAGCCCTTGAGCCTGTCCCTGGTACGTAAACCTCCACATCGCATTTTTTTAGAGAAGTTACGGCAAGAGCCCGATCTTGTTGCATTTTGGACTGACACACCACTAGGATCCTGCCATTAGCCAGAGTTTTCGCATGAATAAAGTTTCCTATTTCTTTCGCCAAGCATTCAACCAGTTGTAATGTGTTCAAAGTCTTGGAGTTAGAGCTACCTTTCAATTTCACAATAATAGCGAATTCACTCTTCCTCGTTTTAAGCCGCTGAGACTCCCCATCACTCCCCGTGCTCGATTTGCTGTGTCTTTCTCGTGTCTTTCTCTTCCTATGATCCACAAGAGAATATTCTTCTCCTGCACTTTCCATACTGTCAGAGAACACCATACTGTCCTCCCCAGACCACGACCGCATCAGGCCACTACGAAATACTGTAGTTTAGCCTAATTTGGTGTTACCACTGCTCGCACTGAAATCAACCAACTCAAAAGCCAAAAAACCACGTCATGTAGTCCGAAGCCATGCTGCAATGTCAACTACCTATCGCTCCGTCCTCTGGGCTCAAGCGCGCCAAACAAAGTGGACTGTTCAACAAACGCCTCTGATTGATCATCTCCCCTCCCCCTTTCCTGTTTAGGTGGTAAAGGTCTATTCTGTGCATTTTTCTTGCACCGGTCTGCCAGAATGGAATTTAAAAGAAGTGTAATTCTCACAATCATGTGATGAAGGTCCATGCTGCATGATTAGATGGATAGAAAAAAAAGAACCATATAGATGCTAAATAGTACGGTGGGTTTTAATTTCTATAAATAGAGAAAAATGTTGCAGAGTGGTTTAAGAGTGTGTGGTTCAGTTATTATCAACATTATCAACATAACATAACATATAACATACCAGAAGTAAGCCTTCCTAGCAAGCAAATGCAGAAAGGTAAAAAAGTTTTTTAGTAAAAAAAAGAAATCATTTTTGTGTGATGTTTTATAATGACATACTGCATTTCACACAGTGTCGCCCTGAAATATCACTATGGAGAGCATGATGTTCAAAAATGTGTCACAACAGACCCAAAATCTGAAGAATCTGTTTCATTCATCCATTCCATTTCCAAAATAAACATAAAATGAAAATACTAAAAAAAACATTTTGTTTCTACCAACTGTATTTTTCAAACTCACAATGAAAAATTGGATAAAAAAAATATTTTCCCATTTCCAAATCTGGGGAAAAAAGATTGGAAAGAACAGATGAGAATTTCATCAGGATACAATCAGTGGGACCTGGAAGACACTCCTGGTCCATTCAAATCTAAAATCTTGTGGTGTTATTTTAGTTTTAGGTGATAATTGGGGTTATAGAGCCATCTGCCACCCTGCATTTCATGTTTTTTTTGTTGCTTTATAAAGCTGACAGTCACACGTGACCCAAAAGTTGGTTATGTATGTGTCCAAAAGTGCATAATAGCTACATTAGAAATGTAAATGCACTTAAAATGTGACAAAACAGGAAAAGAACAAGCTGTTGACAATATTTTGTAAGTACACTTTAAGTCCAGCATCGTTGTGTGATGAATGGCCCTTAGGCTTGAGTTTCACTGATTTTATCCGTTGTACTTATTTATTTCTTTTTTGTTTAACATTTAAATCGTGCTTTTTATTCATACTGTTTTAATGTCTCTGTAAAGCACTTTGAATCATCTTGCTGTTGAATTGTGCTATACAAATAAACTTGTCTTGCCTTAACCCAGGCTGTATGCATACTTAAGTAAGTTAGTTTTAAGAGAAAAAATCTTGAATCTTAAAAAAAATCTAAGAGCAATATTGTAATGTTTAGTGTTAATCTAAGGACTGCATATCTTTGGCATCTTTGCTCTCCAACTTTGAAGCCTTTAAATAACTTTATTATTTGTGATAAAGTCAGCTCAGTGTGGTCTTTTAAAACCCTAACAGTGAACATGTGCACATAGATAGATGCTCTCGTTCCATACTGTGACTACACAAAAGTAATAATTAAGATTAGATTTATTGCATACATGCATAGACACAAAATTTGTCCTCCGCTTTTAACCCATCCAGGTGGGCCCCTGTTGACACACATGCACAGGGTCACACACTCAGAGAAAGATACCATACACTGGAGCAGTGGGCAGCCATTCACAGCGCCTGGGGAGCTTGGGGGTACGGTGCCTTGCTCAAGGGCACCTTGGCTGTGGCAAAGAGGTTGACTGACACCCCTCCAGCTGTCAGTTCACCGATCTTTTTTTTAAGCAGTGAGAGTGGGAATTGAACCGCCAACCTCCCAATTGTTGGACGACCCACTCTGACCACTGAGCCCTTAAAGAAAAAAAACAAAAAAAAAACACAATGGCCCTGTGATCTAATCTACATTACGTTATGTTTCGTCACAGACAAATGTGCAAATTGATTTTACAGTTGAGCATTCGCATCATGTGCAGTTCTGCCGCAGTAACGTGCACTTGTGTTTCACACACATTTGCACACGTCTGTGGGTACAGGCTTCAAAAAGCGAGGCGTGTATGTTTCTGCTGATATAAATCATTTCAGCACAGCTGCAGTCTGTTGCTCTATCTATCCTCAGATAAGCCTTCTCAAATCTCCCTGCAACCATCATGTGGCCTCGCAGCACTCACAGCCTGGCTGCCTCTCAAAGCGCAGCAGTTTGAGTGCGTTTGTGTGACGGCATGTGTTAGCCCTTGTGTTTAAGAGAATGTGCTGTGTGCAGAATGCTTCGCAGCAAATGCTGATTTGAGAGAATGTGTTAGTGTGAGTGAGTGTGTGATTATGGGTGTAACTAGTACCTTCTAATCCCTGAAAGAATCATCTACTCTTTCACTCCTGGCTCTGGCAGATAATGTGAAGACACTTTTGTCCAGGTCAGCTTTTTACATCCGATTGCTGAATTAAAAAATACTTGTTTGTTAGCCTGGATAACACTATTATAGTTTCATGCTTCATAGTTTGTTTGCTTTTTTTTCTCTAATTTCTATCAGTCATTGTTAAGATTTGAAAATAAAGCAACACTATTGCACAATTTAGGGCAAGAAATGTGCTGCAAAAAGCCAAACCATCACTTAAATTTATTTGTGTGTGTCTAAACCAATAAATTTGGAGGCGTTAAACAAAGAAGCAAGCAACCAAAACAGAGAGCCAGACTGCAGAAAGTGAAGAAAAGTCAGAAATGAATATCTGAAGAAAGGGTGGTGAGAGAAATCAGGGGTTGTGCAGAGGCTGCAGAGGCAGATGGAGTTTGGATTTAGGCTGCTGTGGACGGACCCGTCACATTTCATTCTTCAGCGTTGCTGAATGTGCCCAAAATCTCTCTCACACGCACACACACACGAACGAACACATGAACAAACACTTAAAAGTTGCGAAAGCGTGCAAAGTCATACATGCAAATGAAGCCTGCCACCTACAACTCGTCTTACGTATTTGAAAATGTTCCCAAGCACATGAAACACATAAAATATGGGAGAATGACCAAAACTGTTTGGTCATTTTAGAAAAAATAAATGTATGTATAATTACATCAAATTCAATTAACATTAGAATAATAAATATAAACAATCATATCAAATATCATATTGTTTTCTTTAAAAGTAATGCCTGTAAATTCCTTGTATTACCTTTAGGCCTGATTAACAAACTATTTGAGTCTTTTTAAGACAAACAACGTAAGAGTGAGTCAGCATTGTTAGTGAGCAGAACACACACACACACACACACACACACACACACACACACACACACACTCATAAACAGATACAGTAAGCCTACAGATGTTTCTAATTGAGGTGGCCAGTGTGAGATCGAGTGCTTTTTGGATGAAGGGCTTTTTTCTTTTTTGCACGCACAATGTAGCTCAACATGAAGACACTGGCCATTACACTCCCAGCAGAGAGTTCCCAATGAGCCGGGGAGAGCGCAGCACTTCCACCGTTCATGCACAGTGCACAGCAACACTGTCAGAAGTGCAACCTGTAGCCTCTGCATGCATTCAGGCTCGCTTGCGGACCATCACGGATGCAGAAACGTACATTGCATTATTCATGTGGGACTTTGCAAGGCAGAAAGTGAAAACATGTGAAAACAAAGTGTTAATGTGGTGGTGAAACAGATTCCTCCCTTTTTCTTTTGGTAAGATATACTGATGTAGTTCTCCCTAATCTAATAATGTAATCAGCAGCAAGGGGTTTGCTCTATTCCAGCTTTAATAACAACAGTAATACAGTAAAGAAGACAACAAAGCCCATAGCAAAGAATTAGACTCAGTACAACAATGTCTTCTGAGGTGATAGAGGTTTGGGGGGCAGAGTTCAGGGCTTTAAGTTTAATAAACTTATCATGCTTAGTATTATTTGTAAAAATTAACCTTAACAGTTTAGTACTGCTCTTCTGTAAAGCTGGTTTTCTCTCCCAACCAAGCCCTAAAAAACACGTATTACATTTCATACAATGTAACATTATAGGATGTATGATATAAACTGCCTTTCTTTCTTAATGGAATAAATCCCTCATTCCAGCCTGGTCTCATAAAAATATGGGAAATAACTACAACCCCTTCACTCTGCTTCTCATGGTGGAGGTATGTCATTCATTGAAAAATCACACTGGCACCACAGAAAGCAACAAGCTATCAAAAAGCATACACCTGTGCAGTTATGGCTACTTAAGACACTCTCTTGATGCAACTTGATGCAAGATGGCAAACTGAGACAGACTTCTGAGTCAGACTAAAAATCTGTCAACGCAGAGCTTCAAACACAGACTGTGTGCTAAACACGTGAAGTCCTCCAAGCCAAACTCAAAGAAGTGCTGATTTCAGGTGTACAGCGGTTATCATGTGCGTGTATGCTAACACTTCTGGAGTCCTTTTAGCTCACAGGGACAATCCACACACAGCAACATAGAAGTGTGTAAGATGTGATGTGTAAAACATAAATTCCAATGTTTATCCATTCCACAGAGGTGGAGAAAAGATCCTGACGATAGCACAGCTGGACACAACCGGGCATAAGTGTGAAAACAGAATCTACTGCAATTTGGGAGAGATAGCCCATGTTTGAGACTCTGTTTCTGCTTCATTGTTTTACATTGTTTAATATTGTTCTTGTGTTTTATGTCTTATACTTCGTTGTTATTCATGTGCAGCACTTTGTTTCAGCCACGTCTGTTTTTAAAAGGCTTTATAAATAAAGTTGAGTTGAGTACTTCAGTTTATAGTCTTTCACAACTTAAATGAAGACGGGGAAAAGCTCATGTACAACTCCACTA
Organism: Odontesthes bonariensis; assembly: GCF_027942865.1. NCBI lineage: Eukaryota > Metazoa > Chordata > Actinopteri > Atheriniformes > Atherinopsidae > Odontesthes > Odontesthes bonariensis. The sequence continues at coordinate 30,087,760 of NC_134517.1, read as the reverse complement.
TATTGAACTTATGAGAGGACATGAAAGCAACATGAATGTTGGATGTCTCCACCAAACTATGATAGAATATCAAATTATTTCCTATTTCAATATCACAATAAATATCCTCCAGATTGGGGAAAATACTCCAATGATCCCAACAAAACACACTAAACTTGATTAAACATGGTTATAGTTCTGGAGCTGTGAAAACTATGTAAATGACTTCCTTTAACAGGCGCTGAACTCAACTAACAGACTTCTTACCAAGTGACTTCGACCCCCTTTAAATATCATAATACATCATTACAAAACACATGTAAGAAGAAGGGAATGCCGCTGATCAGCACATAGTAACAGGACTTATCGCCCCTCATATTTAACCACTGCGAGGTTATTTTGTTCCTTCCCACAGGTGTTAGAAGTTAATGCTGCCGGTCAAATGAGTGTCGTTCGGCTTTGGTCTCTCAGGATGCCGAAGAGGTTTCAGGGCTGTGAACAACCAGCCTCACGGCTTTCATCTGGGTTTGGAATAACGGTGTTAATAGCTTCTCACACAGCACAGCAGTTCAGCGGCACAGCAAGGATGATGGTGGAGTGGGAGGAATATACATAGGCTTAAAGCTTTGTTGGTTCTCTGTGGTGTGTCACTGTGTGATAAAGCAGACAAAGTGGATGTGATCGAGGAAGTTGTGTTTCGTTTAACATTTCTTTGTCCGTCTGTTAGCAAAAGTTTGCAAATACTACAAGGCTGTTTTCCATGAAAGGTGGAGATGTGAAGCATGGGCACAGCAAACCCGCGTCCAATTTGGATGTCAGCATATTGAGCATGACGAGCGTATGTGGGGGAGCTGTTTAAATTCCCAGATCAAACCAAGTTCAAAGCCTTCAGATATGTCATTTTCTGTAAAATTGGACTTTCCAGCATATTATATTTTATGAAAACGGTTCCTCCGGGCCACAACTTTTTCCAATCTTCACAATTAGGGGATGATAACTCAGTCAATGAAGTGCTCACATGGAGTTTTGCACGAGGAAAGTTTTCGTCTGTTACAGTCATACACAATCAGTCGTGTGGCTGCCAAACGGAAAAATGTCCTTTTATCTCAGCAAGCTATTAAAAAGCCATATGAGTTTTTCTGCTGTTTGCCTATTTGGCTTTGAGAGGCACCTTCAGTAATGGTTGCTTAATAACCATTGATGTTTTTCCTTTAATGAATTTGTAAAATACAGTTTTGTATCTATTTTGAGGCAAAAGAAATATCAGCTTTGTGTTCCACACCTACCTGCAGATCAGACATTTGGAAAGGCTGAAAATCTGTCTCCCTTTCCTGAGGTGAGAAAACAATGGTTGAATGAGTTCCTGCTCTCAAATCAAACTAATATCCACAGCAGCGTAATGAATGTGCACTCATAGACACACAGAGCCGTAGTCAGAGTTGGACATGCTAAGACATCTGCTTCATTTAAGTACTGAATCCTCTTTCTGCTAAGGGTCATAATGATGTCTCCAAGCTAAATTACAGAATAAATTCTCAGCATAGTAGGTGCAAAAAAAGCTAAATATGGACAAAAGGATGTAGGAGGCAAATTGATTAGCAGCAAGCAGAGATTAAAATCTAATAAAAAACAGTCAGTGAGAGAAAAGTTAACATCAGAGGCAAATGACAAACAAAATATGAGGTCATTTCTGTATAGGAGCAGCCTGGAAAACAAGGATGCTGAACAAATACCAAGTTTCTCTCCAGGCCAGGAGGTCGATGGATTCAGGCTAAGACAGCTGGAAGACGGGGAGGTTCCTCTGCAGACGTGCCTCTGGTCTGTAAAGGAGCTCTGAGGCTGGGCTGGCTCCTTAAAACCTGGCCTGGACTCTAACACACACACACACACACACACACACAGAGGACATCTGGAAAAAGGCTAAATCCACTGCAGTGATCATTATAAATTGACATTATAAATTGACATCCTGAGCCAACACCACACAGAGCAGTGGCGCTCGAACTTTTCATCCCACGGTCACGTTGTTAAAGGAATGTTTCTGTCTGTCAGCTCTGAGCCTGATCCTTCTCTGACCCGATCCAAGTAACCCTTGACCAAACCCCCGATCCTGCCGCTCGTAGCAGAGGTACTTTACTGGCTTTGTTGTGGGTCGTATTTAAAGGAACTATGAACAAACTGCCTAAATGGTATTAATGATTTGGTTCATGAAAGGCCATTTTGAAGCCTCAAGTTCAAGATTTGATTGGAGACAACTTGGTCTTTTTTTGAGCCTATCAGCCATCAGTGGTATTGCATCTTAAGGAACTTATCACTGGCTTCATACCTGTCCATCTTTTATATACTGTCTATAGCACCGACTCCAGACAGATTAATCTATCTTACCTCATCTTATCATTATGAAGTAAAGGCCGGTTCCACAAAGTAATGACTTTAAAATTCAAACACTGTTGGCTTTTAGTTTGGCTCTAAAGAGGAATTGGTTGCTAAGTTCTTAGGAAGCACCAACATTGATACCAGATTAGACCACCTGACTGGAAAGTAACCCAGTGGCACTTTGATAATGATAAGGAAAACTCATTATTAAAAAAGGATCCATGTTGAAATTATCAAATAAAATTCAGCAAGAGTTTCAGAATTATGTAGAATAATGATTCAACAGTAAAAATATATGCAGAAGGCTCCTAAACCATATTCAGTCTTTACCTTTAAAAATTTTTTTTTTTAAAACTTCAGTATTGCAACTGTCAGGAAAAGTGCTGCTTTGAAAACAAATAATACCCAATTATTTTCTATTCGCCATTATGTTTAGAATGTTATTTAACAAGGTTTACATGACATTTCTTGTTGGGACTTATTCGCCGAACAAGAAAAACAACTTTCAATAAAAATAAAAATGTTAATTTTAGCATTGATGCATGCTTTTAAAGTACAAAATTAAGATATAAACATTCTTCTGAGGCGAGGCTGTTATTAAAATTAGCTGGGGTACACATGAGCTCCACCAAGACTTACTATTCCCATCAGAGCACTTCTGCAGGTCAGGAGATGTTTATGTGTTTCTTTAAATGTACTGCAGCTCCACGCCTGAAACAAATGTGATAAGGAAGGGTGAATTAGAACATACACAGTAAATAAATACAGAGACACGTACATTTAAATGTAAAACACACATGTATTAAAATGTTTTACACACCTACAACAAAGTACAACAGTTTGTGATTACATTTAAATAATATATCTAATTTAAATGCTCATTAAACTGTGTTGCAGCTCTAAAATATGACACATGAGGGGGCGCATGTACAGAAGCAGCCACTAGGGGGGAGATGTGAGTCTTTTTCTCAACCTCCTGCAGCCAGCAGGAGCTGCTGATGCATTTGAGTGAGAAGGAGAGAATCAGTAAGTGCGTTCTGTTTAAGGTTTTGGGGCTGGACTGGGAAACTATAAATACTGTCTTATGTTCAAATGGAAGCCCACACAACTTCCAGTGTTCCCATGCTTGGGTAAGCTTGTAAGTATTCCGCCTCTCCTAGCAACCTCAGCTAATTAACCACAGGCATTTAATTTGAGCGGAGGAGACCTGAGCCGTGCTCCTAAATGTCCCTGGAGGAAATGGGGATGAGGGGAAAGGCAAAGGCAAAGGGACCAATAAAATGAACAGGATTTAGGTTCAGGGGGCCAGGGCAGAGGTTTGGGCCTGAGCACCTGTCGCACACACAGCCTGTGAGCAATGAATGCCATTGATGAACCAGGCAAGGTCAGCTACGACCACACCAGGGCCTCTGCTCAGCCTCTTTGGATCTCCGGCACAAAGCCAGGGGGATTGTTGGACACCTGTCAATCAGGCCGGGGAGGGAAACAATCTGCACTTGGCTACTGTGTCTCAGCTGTAAGACAGTTAAGCTGGCCAGAGCCAAGCTCATGACATTCTCACGGAAAACCCTGTAACAAGATAATGATCTTACAATATTACACCAACATTGAGAAACATTTTGCACACTAGCACATTATTAAGGGTGAGATGAGTAACCTACTCCCACTGAGCACAGACATTTGATTGTCTGTGGGGCTTCAGTGGAGAAACCTAGCTGAACTACAGTGTGGGGATGTTTAATGATGGATGAAGCATACAAGCACCACATCGGATTTTTTTTTTGTTTCGATCCTAAAATTCTGGATCCAAATGGAATGGACATGCTCTCCAGTTTTATGAAGCAAGAACTTGCATTCGTAAAAGCTTAGAAAACTCCAACAATAACAAACACATGTCTGTACTTCTGACCTTGCAGCATGGAAAAGCCTAAAAAGGGCTGCTGAACAGCCGGTGTTATGCCGAAAACACTGCTATTTGAATGAGAAGGTTCTGACAAAAGGGTTCAGATATGACACACAGGAAGTGATGGACCTAGTCTCACTTCAGAGGCATCGCATACTGTGATTTTGTCACGACCTCGACGTATAAATCAACACAGAGGGAAGCCTTGAATCAGCACCTCCATTATCCAACCTGCCAGATGACACCATCAAGCAAAGTATTTCAAATCAAATTACAATCTTTTCCACAAAAACCTGTGAAACAAAAATGAAAAACTGATGTCGAACTTCGGCCTCATGATCCCGACTCCTGCGACTTACACCGCCAGCCCTCTGCAGCCTCCTGATAATGACTTTGTAATTCGTTCGGCGGTTTAAACTCCAGAATGGCATTTGCTCCTCTTTAATATTGGTGCAGTGCAGACAGGAACACTGTGTTCATATCACAGAGACACCAGGAGCTTCGACAAAAATATTTGGCACCCTGGGATGTGAACAGGCGCCTGGGAATAGCTTGGAGTGAGAGCTCGTTCAACAAAGTCACACCAGCAGAAAAAGTCTCGGGCACCTCAAATAAATGTACAGTGAGCCAGATGACTACTAAAGCGAGTCCCACTGACTTTTGTTGGACGCAGAGTAATTCAAGTTACAAAAATACAGACAGATTCATGAGAGACATCAAATATTAATGCTAGGTGTAGCAGGGGTACTCACTTAATATGCCTGAGTAAGTCTTTTATGAGGGCTTTTGTAGGCTTGCAGAGATGTTTCTGATTTGTTTTACTGCACGTTTTAGGTGGAAAAAAAATTCTTTGAGAATAATCCTTAAAGTCTATTAAACCGAAACAACTTTAAAAGTCTGATTGGGGCGGAGCTGATTTCACTGTACACCGGGTCTATTAAGTGTGCTTAGAACAATTTTCTCTAGCTATAAAATCCAGTTTCATTATAGAAAAGATTGAATTTACTGGCCCTATAAAAACTGCATTTGGATGAATCATGAACATTTTGATTTAAGCTTAATATTTGAAAGGCCTACATAAAGACTTGTGTCACTAGAGTTGAAATGATGCCTGTTGTCTCAGCTTTGGTTGCATGACATCTTAGATGAGATACGTGTCAACTGGCAGTGACGCTCAATAAAATGGAACCATTGCGGCCTTTGAGGGTTTGGAGCCACCTGCTTTGCTCATTTTGTAATTAAGCCTTGGAAGTATTGTCCCTTGTTTGTTTCAGCTCTGGAATAACATTCCTGCATCTGAACTCAAGCTGTTACACTGAAACAAACGGGTTGAATAGAATTTACATGAATGAAATCATAAATAATATTCTATTCCCATATTAAGTCTCGGTGTATGTGTGATCTGATATCTGTTGATTCACACCGGGGAGGTCTCGTTCTCGTTGCTGGCTAAGCTCCCCTTAGGAAATGGCATTAGTTCAGGGAAAAGATGGGACGTCCCGTGAAACGTGTGGTGATCCCATCTGGGACTGACCCCTGACCTCTTGTCTCAGAGGATGATGGAGCCAATGGGGTTGTGTTGAGAGGGGGTATGAGAGTGAGAAGGACACCAAGATGATTGAATTTTGTTTTTTGCTTTAAGGAGGGGGTTTGAGGATTTAGCAAGAAATCAAACCCCCTCCTCTCCCTTCTCTTCTTCCCTCTGTCATCCACAGCACCTTGCAGCTGTCCCTTTTCCCTCTAATTTTTCTCTGTCAGATTTCAGCCTATAATTAGCAGAAAGACCTCAGTGACTCTCCACACACATGTGAGTGTGTGCCTGGGCAGCCCGGAACTAATGGTCTAAATCCACCCCCATGCACACACAAACCCCCCCACACCAAGCCTCCAGATTGCAAGAGTGACAGGTTCACATGTAGAGACTTTAAGCCGAACTTCGTTCTCACTGACCATGCAGCCTTAAAGGGCAACCCCACCGAGGTCTCCTCCACAGTGCCAAGGGGGCATCTTTAAGCCCCCCCAGTCTTTCCCCGGCTCGACATTCCTGCCGTAACATAGAGCTCCCACCTGCTGTCCACTTCGCATTTAAAGACCATTTTTATAGAACCGGCGGAGATTCAGGCTCTGTGAAGTTACAATAAGAAAGCAGAGTATGCCCTGGCGATGCCCTCACTGGGAACAGGGTAGCAGGAAACTGAGAGCTTTTCCATGACATCCCACCTGAGCCCATCCACGTACAACTGCGGTTGTGTAATCAAAGAACAAGGTCGCATTGTTGCTGTCCGTGATTGGTGGAGATACTAGTCCTACAGTGTGACTGCAGATCGGTCTCCAGGCCTTCCTAGAAATCACTTTGCCAGCTGTTCATGTTCCACTTTGTTGAATCAGACACACAAAAAATGAAGTAAATACCTGAAACCTTTTATATCGCAACTCATCCAGCTTGATTATTATATTTAGCACTCTCTTCATTAGTTGCTCTGCTAACAAAATATATTCTTTTACTTTTTTATATGGATCATTATGTGATAAGTTAGTATCTTTAAAAACAGCTAGAATTTCTGCACACACCAAGGGATTGCACTGCAGGACAGGTTACTTCTTCTTTACTTTTCCATCAAGGCTTCACAGTTCAACCTGATCTAATGAAGCACATAACTGGAAACACCTGTTTGACGATGCAGTGCCTTTGACTTGTAATAGTGTGCTTAATTTCTGATTGCATTTTTTAAATGAACTGCAGAGCATATCATGGCAAACATTAAGCAGAAATCTTATATTAAAAAAAAGCATTTTTTTCCCAACATTTTGGGATATTTATTAGCAGGAATGTAATGTAAAATTGTAAATTAATATTCTATTTGTCAATAGAATAGAATAGAAACTGTTGTCTTTCTTATTACATTAAAGGCAGGGTAGGGGATCTTTTTCTGGAACATTTTTTTACATATTGCTTGAAATACTCTTCACACCCCCATTGCAACCAATTAATTAAAAGTTTTGACACAAATATGAAAAGTTTTAGTGGCCTCTAGAACGTACAATCTAGGAAAAACAGTATCCAATCATTGTGAACGGACCGTTCACAATGATTGGATTCTGATGCCGTCTATCAAACTGCAATCTGCTCCTCCCTCCCCCCTCTTCCCCCTGTGCGCGTACCCTGCTCCGTGAACGAATTGCGTGCCCAGAAGCTTGGCAGGAAGCTAAACTAGAGCCAGCTTGGCTAGCACCTAGCATTATTAAACGTATAGTTAGCATAAACTAAATACTAAATACGGCAACGATCGATGCTTGCTGTCAGAACAGCGCTCGTGCACCTTCGTGCTCGTGCGCGTTCATGTACTCTAGAGGCGTGCCTTCGGGGGGAAAGTGAAGAAAAGGGTTGGGACTTTTTACCTGTGTATTTTCAAAATGCAGCTTCGCTGGACTCAAAATCCAGGATCTTCTACCCTACCTTTAAGATGAATAATGTATAACTCAGGACTGTGTGTGTGTATATCGCTCCCATGAAAAGAAAAATAAATGCCAGGGCTGTATTTGCTCTACTTTACTTCATCTTACGGCAGTGTTTTCCAACCCTGGTCACAGCCCTGTGTGTTTTTCATGCATCCTTGCTCCAACACATTCGATCCAAATAAGCAGGTCAGCTCTTTAATCTCTACAGAAGGCTGATGAAGACCCATTCCTTTGAATTAGGTGTGCTGGAGCTGTGAATTATAGAAAACACACAGGGCAGAGTGCCTCAACACTGTCTTACACCACACTGGATCCTTAAAGTTCCCATGAAACACCCAGTTTGTGCTTTTTTTCTTCTGCACGTTTACACGTATCCTGTAGAAACAGAGGCCCTATCAGCCCACCCCTCTCTCTATATGCCTGTGGGTGCAGAATGAGATATGAATATATTTTTAACTGTCATTCAGGATATTATAAACCCAAAATAAAATACCGTTAAGAAAAGCCGCAAAACTTTTCCGCTATTGTCGGTTAAGATACTCGCATGTAGATGATGTGCAAGACATAAAACATTTTAAATTTAATCTAGATTTCAAATGACCTGCCTAGGAGTATCGTACAGCACTGTATATATAATTGTTTTACTGTATGTAACTTATATATATTGTTAGCTTATCCTTTTCTTTGTAAGAAGAATCATAAAATCTAAAGAAACAATCATATCTGTCACTTAAAGGGGAACTGCGGTATTTTCAACATTAAGCCTCTTTTCTGAGTCATCTGCAATGTTTTAGAACCCCCCCCACCGCTTTTTTGATGTTTACTGCTGTCTCCGGTATTTGCCTAATTTTGATTCTTCTCAACCTGCTTCAGAATGGCATGTCATGTGCATGTCCAAAAAGGTCCGTAAAAGCACAATAAACGTCCGTTATCAAAATCATCAACTCACCGGAGTGGTTACTGGTGTGCACTGGTAATCCATATCAAATTTCGTTGCGAAAAGTTGCTTCTGTCGTGTTTTCTTTGGCAGCTCGTTCATGCTCGAACTATTTTCTTAGCGGTGGCGGAGTAATATCAACGAACATCCAGTACAAAATGTCAAATAAAACACGACAGAAGCAACTTTTCGCAACGAAATTTGATATGGATTACCAGTGCACATCAGTAACCACTCCGGTGAGTTGATGATTTTGAAAACGGACGTTTATGGTGCTTTTACGGACCTTTTAGGACATGCACATGACTTGCCGTTCTGAAGCAGGTTGAGAAGAATCAAAATTAGGCAAATACCGGAGACAGCAGTAAAATTAAAAAAAGCGGTGAGGGGGGTTCTAAAACATTGCAGACGACTCAGAAAAGAGGCTTAATGTTGAAAATACCGCAGTTCCCCTTTAAATGCAGCTGAAAAAGTTACATATTTGATTCTTAAAAGGTGGTTAGCGCAGCAATACTCAAATATAGTATTTGAGGCCAAAATATGGCTTGAATGTATTCATTGATTAAATAAAGTCATTATAACATCAGCTTGTGCTTTGTGTTGGGAAATGTCACAGATAAAATTAGTAGCTATTCCCCAGAAATCCTCCCCTGCCAATATCCACATACTATGGGAGTGGAGTATATTTATAATGGAAGTCAAAGAAGGTCAGTGCAAAATCACAACAGCCTGAAATCCAAGCATAACTATTTCCAGCGTAATACCAAAGCTTAAGTCAGCGTGCAAAATGAGACAAATGCCGCCCCACATTTCGGACGTCGTAATATTTCCAAGGAAACACGACACTCATCCTAGAGTAAACCGTGTCGTTAAAGGTATTACAAAGTCATTCTTTTCCTCCTTTTTCTCACACTTCATTTGGGCATTACTGTAGTTTACGGAGGCTTTCTGTGGTTATGGTGGCTTTGCGTGGTTTATCAAGTTTTCCTGGCTTTTCTCCCTTAAACCCACAACACTAAATCACACATTTGTCCAAACAGATGTGGGCTTTACCCACCATGACGTACAAATTGTACAGAGCACCTTTTTCAGCTTGTGTCAGATGCAAAATTTTGATTGATTCAGTGCTATGACACCTCTCACCAGCACTAACGGGAAATGCACGAATAAAGTCCGTCCCTTCAGTTCTAGACCAAAGCTATCATTCACTGACAGACTGGCCTTTAGTCTCGAGAATGCAAAGTTTCTCCCTGCAGCTTTGATTCCCTCAGTGCTGTCTCCCAGCCATGTTCTAGTGAGAGCCGAGGCATCTAAAGTTAACCGAAGAACGCTGTAAACGGAAACATTGCTGACCCGATGAGGCCGTGAAAAAAAAACAATGTTGGCAATGAACAAAAATTCAAATGAGGCTAGCGAGACGAGTGAGCGAAAAACAAAACGATAAAAACATTATGTCACGGCAGCCTGATTGACAAGTTCATGTGGGGAGGATCTTTACCATAGCAACATAACTCTGGTTGCTAGGAATAACAAGAGCAGATGGATGGATCGTCTGATTTTCCGCAGTGACCGACAGTAAGACACAGCATCTGCTAATGTGTTTATTTGTGTGCGTCAGCATGTGTGCTCTTACATCTGAGTGTGAGTGCCTATATAACCATGTGTACATGTGAGGACCTTGCTTCCCTGCGCTCAGAGTTTTGGCACAGAGAAAAAGTATTAGATTCAGGGGACAAATAATTAAGTGACATCAGCTGGTGAGGTCTGGCGAAAGGCTCCTGTGTCAAATATAGCAACTTTTTTTCCCAATAAATCGTTGCCGGTGTAGGCAGAGGCCTTTGGATTGACAGAAAACACTGCATGGCATTCACTACAGCCCTGATTAATGTGACAGAGAGGTCTTTCAAGTGTGCACTGAAATAGAACATCAAACGGTTTGGACAACAGCAAAACAACGTAGTCTCGACCAGCCGGCCGGCCTGATATAACATGAGAACTTTTCTGATGTCCCGCCACTTTGGAGGGCACGGGGAGCCATACAACATGCCATGTTTTTACACAACTAAACTTCTCTACCTCTTTATATCTTGACAAACATTGTTTTGACATACAGTAACATGCGATAACTTACTTTATGGTTTCATAGAAATGTTTTTCAGGTCAGAGTTTCCAAACTTGACCACCTAGACTTGGGCCCCCAAACAATATGGTTCAGGTGCATCGGCAAGTGACAGCGAAAGCAAATATAACATATAAACAAAGGGAAAATGTCATACTATGAATTATAATAAGTAAGGGACAAAACTTCACATGTAGAGACTTTAAGCCGAACTTCGTTCTCACTGACCATGCAGCCTTAAAGGGCCTTTTTAAACTACTCAATAAAATCTGCTAACATCTGGCACGTGAATAGATCTGAATCTAAATTAGAAGTCCTCCAGACATGCTTAAAGTCTAACCAACTGATTGCTTTCATCTGCCTCATGGATAAGTTTAGCAGAGGATCATCAGCTTAGCATTGGATATTTATGCCATGCCGTCTAATAATATTACCAAATGGAAGCGTGTACAAAGGGAAAAGCATCGGTCCAAGCACAGAACCCTGCGGAACTCCATGCCTTACTTTAGTGTGTGAGGAAGGCTCATTATTTACATTAACAAACTGGAATCTATCAGATAAATACGATTAAAGCCAGTTTAGTGTGGTTCCTTAATCCCAATGACATAAATAAAATCAAAAGTTAGAGGGGGAAGCCATGAAAAATAAAACAGCTTAAATCCAGCAGCTTTCTTTTATTCTTTATAGTTAAATCATTAAAATCTCTTTTCTGCATGTTAACTCATGCTACATCGTGTCTAATATTCTAATGAAGTAAAGATTATCAGTGTCAAATGTTAGTGTGTGCTCAAGCTGTGGTAAAAGTGCTATTAGACTGGGCTGTTTGACCAACTGTAATACACGTGTGAAGACTGTCAGTAAACACCTCAATGTATGAAGCTGTTGAGCGACGGTGTCGAGGTGGTCTGAGCACGAGTCAGTAACAGTGGGACAGTGATGCTGACACCCATGTCAGCATCACTGGCTCCAGAATCACCAAAGACAGGCAACCCAGTTTTTCAGTGCGGTTCACAAGCGCTGGACTCTTAGGATATCTGTGGCTTTGAGCGTTCTGGTGTCATAAAATTAGCACCTTTCTAAAAAAGATAGGGGGTGATGTTTGTAGAGGAGGCAGCCAGCATGATAGGAGATATTTTGGCAGCCATCAGTGAGGTGGTTAATGACAAAGCTGATGATATTTCTGCTTTTATTGACCTGTCAGTTCTTATCACAGACTTTCTCAGTAAATAGTTATGAGGGTATGCAAGGGGTGAGTCCCTGGAAAGATAAGCGGGACTACGGTGGTGACAGCATCTGATTGTATGTGTGGGAAAGATCCACTTCACCCTTGATAACGAAAGTGTTTTACTCGGTAGATTAGAACTGATTGAGGTCAGAGTCTGATAATTCTGTTAGTTAAATATATACAATTGTTAGAATTCATAAACATTTTGTAATTCTATCATCTTAAGGCCTTTTATGTTCTAGTTCCTAAATGCATACATCATCCAGGTAAATTCTTGCCAGAATCAGATTTTTTTTCCCCTTGAAAAATAAAGAAATACCAGATGTTCTCAAATACAATGTCTACTCACATGTCCAAATGCTGAGACACTAATAAAACAGAAATATATCATGTACACACAAACAGACAGGCATACCTGCACACACATGCAGGTCACAAACGGGTTATGCTCTGTAAACAAGGTACAAATCCTGACAACTTTTCACACAAAGTTGAGCTCAATTTTAGCCTCCAAAGTAAACCATCAATCCTGCTCCAGCACTTGGTCTTCACAAAGACCCACTGTAGTTATCACCTAAAGTGTGAACGGACTGCTCTCTCTGCTTTTTTATAAACAATGTGCACAGCCAAGAAAAACATCATAATTCCATTTATTTACTTTGAAAAAGATGTAATCTCTGGCGTTGGATATCTATGAGTGTATCTTTGGCCAAAACAGGGTGAACTTTGGTGCTGCACTTTTTTTACACGCCTCCTCCCACAGGCAAGCTCTCTGATTCCGCCAGACTTTTATTTGATTTTCACATTCCTGCTCTGTGGCTCGCTGCAACTGGGGGCAGTGGTGGTAGCCTAAAGGTTAGAGAAGCAGGCTTGTGACCAAAATGTCGGAGGATAACAGCGGGATGGGGAGAATGAATGAATGAATGGCTGAATGCAGTAGCTTGGAGGCTAACAGAGGAATACTGTGGCTGAACTGTGTGGATCGTTGGTGTGGGTGTGGACAACTGTGCATGGCAGGTTTTCTAACATCAGCGGTCAGAGATGGGAGTAAAATATGCTTTAACTGTAGCTGAACTTCATTTAGGTCGCAGTTAATTGCAATATTTCTACTAATTCTGCACCAATTTGTGATGTAAACTTATGGAGAATGTACATTTCTACACTGATTATGTATCATTCTATTAGGAGCGATGTGTATTGTGGAGCAGAAGCACATCTGGTGACATATGCTGCTCTACATGCTGGAGCTGAAGCTGACAGACTGTAGCAGCGAGTCACCCTGGTGGGAGATTAATTTGTGTGATGTGGAATCTTCATGTGATGTTATCTGGAACATGCGACGGCTGCCCACTAGCATGCCAATGTTCCAGTCTTCATCCTGTTTGTAGGTTTCCACTGGCCTTTAATGTGAAAAGCCCACCCTACTGTAAATTGCGCTCCTCTGACGCTGAGGAGTGACTCAGTGACGGGAAAGGTTGCGCTGACCCTGTGAAAGGCCTCAGCAGCAGCATATTAAAATCCAACTGACCAGGAGCAAGGTAATATTAACTTTATTGCAACCGCAAGTGATCCCATCTAGGAATACGCCATAGTCAGAACAGTTAATCTTTCATCAGCTGATATATAATATACTAACACAAATGGAATAGATTTGATAGTTTATTATTATCACAAAAGGCAAACACTGACTTGAAATGCAGAACTTTCATTGACTGCCCACTTCTGACAAAGCTAAGCATGGCTAAAAGAAAGTTGAGGACTTTTTGTTACTGTATAACTATGGTATATATTGGTATTTCTGCTTAAACACAAGCAATATTACTCTGCAACTTCTCTATTTTTACACTGAATGTATTGTACATATGTGCTGTACCTTGTAGTCTATCTATATCACCATCTGGCTGAACAGGTGTAACCTTACACGCAGCAAAGCGTTCTGGAAATGTATCCCCATAAATCAATTTAGATATAATTACAGACAACGCTATTCATCAGTCAGTATGGGCTCATATCATGTCTTCTGAAATGATTATCATAGCAAGCTATTTTCACTGATGGAGTGATCAAATCATGAACCACTTTCATCCTCTTCTATTTCAAGTACAGCAGCTTTAAATGTAAATGTACCTTTTAAACCTTGGGATGTTAAGACAACATTTTAGACAGAATTTATTCTTAGGTAGGCTACAATGTGTTATTGCATATAGCAGACAGTGTTCCTCAGAGTCCAGGCATTTTTAAGACTCTCATAGGACCAGGATTAGAAATGAGATCTTCTAATTCTAATTGGGTTCTTCATGGGTAAAATTCCCAACATTTGGGTGATGTTATGTTATTCTTGTGTGCACAGCAGAATGGCAGGCCAATTTCCATATCCGCTTCTTTCTATTCGGGGTTGTACGGTGGCTGGAGCCCGTCCCAGCTGCCTGGACAGGCCACCAGTCCATCACAGAGACAAACCACCAGGAACACTCAGTGTAGAATTCACAATTAACCAAACGTGCATGTTTTTGGATGGGATGAAGGAGCTAAAGCAGCCAAAGAGAATCCATGCGTGCACGGGGAGAACATGCAGAGTCCACACAGAAATAACCCATCTGAGATTCAAACCAAGGACCTTATCTGCTGCAAGGAAACAGTGCAAAGAGTATTCCATAATTAAGTTGCAGCTTTGGTGTTTATTTAGACAACGATTAAAAAAAAGAATGGCACTGCAGCCTTATTTGTAAAGCAATTTAGAGCTTTTGCAAAACGCTTGATCACCAACCAGTTTAATTCTTTTCATGCTGTCCCCAACTTTAAAGATGAACTGAAACGAATGTTCATCTATCATTCAAATGAAATTTTTGTCTTTTTCTAAAACCATCAATCCAACTTGAACTAAATTTTCCGGGCATAACTTGTTAAAACGGCCATTTAAAAGTGTGAATTATGTGGCCTTTGGTGCGAAATTGGCCACATGACCGTGACGTCATAGGGTTGACTCCCTTATTTGCTAGTATGGCTGGCTGTGAAAACAACATACATTTGATGGACTTATATCTCATAAAGGAAACAAAATTCTGATACAAACATCAGCAGGTCGAAAGAACACACCTCTAATATTATGTGGAAAAACTTTAGTTGAATTTAAGCCACACAAATCGATTTAGTATCTATATTGTAGAGGCTCTCTGCACCTCCCGTATGGGTAATGGAAATGAAAGTTACCATTTTCGGCACACGATCGGCGGGCACAAAACAGCCATCGCTCCTACTACACGCTGATTATTATTAAGATGTTATCAATCAAATGACACAATAGTGTATGTTTGCTGTGGTAAACTGGAAAAGATTTGAACATGCCGGTTTCGCAGATATGGCATTCTGCTGCGCTGTCTTTGACACGTTGAAACCTAACGAAGGGGCACTTTGAAATCCAGCCACTTAAAAAAAACGTATGTGATAATAACATGGTTTTAATGTAAGCTTAATAAACAATGGCGTGGATTAACGGGTCGGAGATCCTCCAGTGTGCGGCCCCATCTGCGGATCCTCACGGGTCGGCGGCAGGGAGATGGGCACCTGGCCTCGGCACGACTGACAGCAGCCATCGGTAGGACTGATCCACGGAGCCTCGGATGTCGTAGCCGGCGCAATCACCGGAGAGACCAGACAGCAGATGGCGAGCGTTGTTGGTGGAGGGCAAAGCCAGGTGGGCTTTCACCCGGCATATTACTCCACCTCTCTTTCCACGTCTTCTGCGACGGCTGTTGCGTGGCAACCGACCAGGTAGATGCCATAGGTAAGAGGGTACAGACGCCAAAACAGGTGGCGGTGGCTTTGTCTCATCGTTGACGTGATCGATATTATGTCCACAGAATCTCTGATTTTCAAGAGACTCAGGCGATCATGCATCAGTAGTGATGAAAACGATAAAAACATGACAAAACACAAAAAAAGCTAGCAGAGGTAGACGGCCAGCCACTCACAATGTCGCCAAATTCTAGCTGGATATGTGTGCAGACCGAAGTGCAGACCGAGCAGTCCCCTGCTTCCGAGCAGCAAACACCGTAACAGGTGCAGCTATCGGCAGGTGGCAGCAGGCAGTGATACGATCCACCGTGCTCTTGTCTTTGCCTTCTCCTTGTCAGCCTCAGTTCCAGTATTTTTTAGTTTGGGAAACATGTGCAGAGAGATGCCTCCAGTGAAGCTGCTATTTTTGCAACTAACACCATTTGGCCCTCCAGCAACACAATATTTTCCACCGTGCTTTGATGTCTTAGCCATAGATGCCGCCATTACAGTTAGACTACTAGAACTTCTGTGTCAACCCTATGACGTCACGCATAAAAAAATGAATTCGCACGAAAAGACAAAATGTGGCTCCTTTTGAGCCCGTTTTAACATGACTTCCCGGATAAATTATTATCCAGACAATATCTCATTTTAATCGCAAGGCTTGGAACCTTTAGAATCAGCAGCAAAAACTGTGAAATTCCAACAATTAAAATTCGTTTCATAAGTCCTTTAATGTGCTGTAGTTAAAGTGAGAGACACATTTCTGTAAGTTTGATACCAGGCTATGAAGATGATTATTTTCTGAAGTAAAGATGAATTTATAGAAAACTGCAAGTATTTTATATATAATATTAATATGAAAAGCAATACAGTAAATTTGAATGATTCATTTCAATACAAAGTGTTTTGTAAAGATATATCCAAAAACAAAAAAAACCAGCTGAATGGTCATGTTTACTGATGGAACTGATGAGGTGGGACAGAGTGAAGGGCACTGCAGCACAAACAACCTCATTAAGACACTGTCCCAATGAACACACGCTCGTTAAATGATCATCATAAAACTACTGCTCCACCTCCGGGGTGCTGATGGATCCAGCTTGTGTGACATGTGGAATCACGGAAAGTGCTGATTAATTAGAAGCCAGCTAATTGGTGGCCGTCTGGAGCACACGTAACGACCTGCTGACACACAGTATGAGCAGTGTAAACGATCGGGCCCGTGGCACCATGACAGACGGGTGAGGGAGGAGGGGCGCAGAGGAGGGGGAGCCATCATGTGTGATATTACATTTTATCAACAGACAACCTGTTGAACAGGACCAAAATGCAACTTATCTATAGATGGATGAAATCCCTCCTCAGATCTGACGCGTCCTGCCGTTTGATTTTAGGTTTAGCAGATGACGGCGCATTGACGCAGGGAGCCTGTGTGCTATTAATATCTCTGAGCTTCACCCAAGAAACATGAGCAGATTTCAGCCCCGACTTCATCAGCTGTTTATATAGTAAACCAGGTAGAATCTTTGGTAGCATTTACGAACCTGTCCTCACCATCATCATGACATTCTTAAGCATTTTCTATTTTTTATTTCACTGCTTGAAAGAGTTTTTTTTTTTTTTTGCTTTTACATGTAGTATTTTTAACTGTAAATCCATTGTACACAACAAGTCCAACACAAGACAGCTAACAATTGTTAGCTGGCGTGTAGCGGGTTAGTGTTGTTGTGTATGAAGCAACTTATTTCTGTCATGAGACAAAATGAGTCGATGTTGGACTTTTATGTCTCGTGTCTATAAAGACAAGTTGCCTTTACACATCAAACTTGCAAAAACAATAAACAGAATTTAAGAAGCTGATGACAGTCTGAAAAACAGCAACAGCATCCCCTCCACAAGCCAAATCTGAGACCTCATTCATTAAAATTTCCAAGATTCTTACTTTAACCTAAGATAAAGATTTCTGGAGGGATGCCTTCTGATTTATGTAAATCTTGCTTAAGCAGAATCTAAGACTCCTATTTTAAACTTGATTGAATGTAGTATATAAATGGCTAATCATCTTAAATTGAAAGCACCAGTCTTGCAATTGTTCCAAAGGGTTTAGTCATGAATAGCAACAGATCAAAAGAGGGGAGCAAACTTTCTGGGAGATGAGATCATCCTGAAGGAGACGAAAAGTTTATTTTGTGGACTATGTAGGTGGACGAACAAGGTCAAACATGCAGCTAGTGTTGCAGGAGTGAATGAAGTGGGTCAGAGAGACAGAACTGCCTGATACCAGAAATAAATGATTTGATTTGAACTTTAAAAGGAAAAGGAATAGCAACACGTCTCATCTCACACTCTGATAATCCTCTCATACCGTTCATAAAGCTCAGGGAAGGACCGCAGACGCATCTGAAACTGCAAAAACGTCTAAACTTTGCTGAGAAATAAGATCATCTCTATGTCCAAGTAAGAGCTTTGGCTTGGTTTTATACTTCATATCAAAATAATCAAGTCCATTGTCCTCGGCAATGAGACCAAAAAAAACTTGGAGGTGGGTCATTTCCCCAGGTTGATCTCAATCAGATTTCTAAAGACTTTAAAAGTAGAACTCAGCATTGGAAACGTGAAACTGAGGGATGCTCATGGGCCAAAACATGCCGAGACAGATGATGAGTATGCTCTTGTTTGTGGAGACTGTGGGCTCTTCCAGTGTTTGGTCTCTTGGTCATAACCATAGAGTCAACTTCTCCTCTTCACCAGTGATGAGAGCTCCAAGTGAAGCAGGAGCACTGGGGAGCAATGTATCACTTCACAAGGTCGCTGCTTTGAAGAGAATAGTGGCTCAATTTAGAATAGTGTTCAAGTTTAAATCAAGTATGCTTTTTGCCTTTTTATAGCTACAGTCTCTGATCTTTTCGAGTACACTGCGTATTGTGATTTAACTAAAGAGATGGAAGCAATAATTCTAATCATTTTGTTCTGCTGTTAATATTATGGTCTACATTTACAAGAAATGCACCAAAAAATAAAGAAAGAATTGAAGAAACCGTGAGTCAGTGCCAGGTGAAATGAGCCTGCTCTGACCCTGTAAAACCTCACTTGGCCCAGTGATGGTAAACTTATTCTGGGGTCCACGCTTTCTCACTCCCTTTCTCTCACCATCTTTCCCTGGTACTGAAACGTTATATCTGCAGCTCAGCCATCGCTGAGGTGATTAAAGCAGATCTGAGCCAACCGAGTGAAATGCAGTCTGCAGGAATGTTCCACTTGACCATCCAGAGCATACCAAGTGAGAGCGAGAGGCGGTGTTTGGGAGGAGGTTTAAGTTTCACTAGACCTTCTGATGTGAAAGCAGTCAACAAAACATTTAAGCTAATAAAGAATTAGATGGGTCGCAATGTTGGCCAACATAGTGAGTTGAAGTGAGATATGTTGTTGTGTTATTAATGGAACTGCACTCATACTGAAGCATAAACACACGATAGTTCAAATGAAACAAATTACACTTTTTTTTTTAACAAGTTTACACAATTTTCCAAGGTCTTAATGAAATCTCTGACATGCTTCGGTCAATTACCAATGAGATATAGCACCGCACAGCTCTCCTCTCAACCCCGTCTGCGCACCTGATTTCAAGGGGTGGAGTAAGCTGTGTTCTATCAGAGTTTCTATCAGCTGGTAAAACTCACTGTAACAGGTTACATCTGGACTAATCGTAGAGTAATAACTTTTTTTCTGTTGCTTAGAATTCTAATCTTTATGCTTTCTAGCAAATCAAAGCCTTTTTAAGATTATGCTCACTGATAAGTTGTTTTCTTAAGGCTGCACAGCTGTTTTAATGCCAGTGCCACGAGTTCGCTGCATTGTCTGTGTGGACATGCTCTTACTTTCACTATCACACACCGCCATGAGTTCTGCTGTTGATCTTCTTTTATCTGCTTTTACCAAACAAAGTTCAGTGATTTCTCATCACAATCATTCAAGATTTTCCACTGACCATGTTTCTGCCAACACTATCCTCTCAGGTTTCCCCGCTTTGGACAGTTCTTAATCCAGTTTTAGTAGTTTCTGTAAACTCCTTGATATTTTTTTGTTTGCTTGATGCAGTCCAGCTCCGATATGGCTGCTTAAGAATTAAGAAACTACTCATTATATTAGTTAGAGCTAAATAACTTGTTCCCGGCTGAAGTATATTAATCACTGTAGTACTTTTCCATGTGGAGGTCTACCTATTTGGTCAGTTTAATCCAGGTGGTGACTTTTATTTCATAATTTTCTGCTTTTTTGGCTAAGGAGTGCATGTACAGTGTCTTTACTGACAAAAAGTAATTGTATCTGGAGTTTGATGTCAGCAGCACACTCAACAAAAAGTTAAATGAGGTCTGACATCATCTTGCTTTAATACCCACAGACCACCTTAATGGTGGCATATATTTCTCCAAAACTCCAACATACATCTCTGCATCGATGGTACTTTCCATACATATGCAGGTCCTCCATGCCATGGACACTGGTGTACCTGCATGCCATCACTGCACCTTCCTCTGATAACAGACTTTTTTTCTCCAAAGCGGCTGAAAGGTGGTCTCGTCTGAACGCATATCCCCCCGCTTTCTGTCCATCTGAGATGAGCTTGTTTCCAGAGAACAGTCCAGAGTTTATAAATGGCCTCCTACTTGTGTTACGTATGTCAGGTTACATTTCTGGATGCTGATAAGTGAAAGTGAATTTCCCAGATTCTATAGCCTATCTGGCTACAAGCAGTGCTGTCTGAGAGCTTGAAGCACAGTCAACAGTGGTGTCTGTCATTGGCTTTTACACACTGATATTTCCTCGGACTCTTTATTAATTGTGCTCTATCAACGTTGACAAGCCAAACGTTTCCGTTTGGCCCAGATTTGTGAGTCATGAACCATCCTTGCTTGAAAAGATGAAGCCCTTTGAGGATCTGCTTTAATAACCAATCCTGATGCCCTCACCTGTGACCAGTTTATCTGCAGATTACACAACGTTTAAGAAAAGTATTACTTGCATATTCTTGCCACTCTCCCAACTCCAAATACAATTAAGTTGGTCAGTGGAGACACTGAAAACAATTTAGTACATATTATCCATTGTATATCCCTGCTTAATCCAATTCTGGGTCGCGGGGGGGGGGGGTCATTGGACAAGAGGTGGGCTACACTGGACAGGTCGCCAGTCCATCACATGGCCAACATAGAGACAAACAACCATGCACACTCACTCCCAGAGTCAATTTTAGAATCCACAACAGCATCACAAATAAAATGTCACTTCCATTTACCTAAGATGGCGGTTTGTCAACATAACATTAAAGAACTGGCCCTGAACTGGCGTGAATGACCATCTGTCACTGTTGTGAACACAAACGAGCACCTGCTTCTGCACACAGAAAGAAGGTCCGACACACACACTCACCTTCATCCGGGGGTCACTGTCACATTCTTTAGACAGAGACAGATTGCCTGTCACACAGGTGTTCTTCCCACTCACCCCCTTGTGCATTCACTCACACACACATGCCTACAGATACATAAGTGTTCTTTTGCCCTCCTCTCTGATCATTAATCATGAAACATACAGGTGTAACTAAAGTAATGCTTTTGAAATGTGACTGTAACAGTTTCCAGTTTACTTTGTCACTGAACCGCACCTGTGGTCAGCTTGGATTTATGTCCGATGCTAAACATTTTAACAGTGCGGACAGACACACACACAGAAAGAAAGGAATATCAAAGCATATATGAAACCTTGTTAAACTGCTCCTGCTGTGTAATCGTTCCATCTGTTTTCACAGAATGTTCCAGCTAGTATTTATGTTAGAAATATAGCACTTCATATCCAGCTTCTACTTGACGTCTCATCTTCCCTACAGCACAAAAATATTAGATAACCGAGGAAATATTTACCTGGAGGCAGGGAATGATTTAGGGGAGAACAATCATTATTATTCCCTTTATTTTTTACAAATTTAGCTTGAACATTCCTAAAAGTTCCACTCGGATCACACTGCTCTCTGCTCATCTGCTTGATCAGTTAATTAGCAAAGACGACACGTCCAACCAAGACATCATGCACTGGAGGCACCCCTTGGCGTGGAGAATCAAGGTGTTAAAATGGGGAACTGATTTATTAAGCTCTAATTGTTGGTGTGTGGATGTCTCTCCGTCAGACAGGGGCTGAGGTTACTGACAGACTCTGCTGAGTGCTAACTTTTGTCAGCTGGTAGATTCACTGCAGACACTCGTGAAACCTCCCGCTGAGGAAAGAATATTTTCTAATTCTTTCCAAGTTGTTGCCACCGCTGGAAAATTTCCCCTTGTGTCCTAGAGGTGGTAGTGTTTGTTTTTTTTCTTTATCTCCAGCAGGCAGATGATTAATGAGAAGATGATAGAGGAGAGAGAGAGAGGGAGCATGGGAGAAATAGGAGAAAGAAAGGAGGATGGACAGACAGAGAGCAGGGGGATGTAGGCCGAAAATATCCTGGTGTGGGGGGTTGGCAAGGGCAGCAGCAGGGGTCGCCTTGCCTGCCTGCGAACAGAGTGTGTTCATAGACCGGCATACATAACGCATGACTTACTGTAGATAGCAGGAGATTGCAGAGGCTCAAAAAAAGTGAGGCTTGTCTGGCCAGGCTATTTGTGGAGCAGAAATTCTGCTTTGGACCTTACTGTCATTCGATGATGGATCAGTGAGAGAGGAGCAGATCAGAAGCGAGGAGGGGAGGCCGGGGCATCTCGTTGCAATACAGAGGTTTAAGGGGAAACAAATCTCAGCCCCGGGCCCTGTGCCTGGGCATCAAGCCTTGGACAACGCCAGACCTCTGCATGGTGACGGCTACAGTTTGTTTTCTTTGGTCTCAACCTCACACACTCACCGCTCACTCGTTCCACGTGTGCTTACAAGGAGCGCGCTCATTGGGCAAAGTTCCAGTTAATCATCTTTGCATGCTAAAGATTTCAAACAAACATGACTCTAGACCTGTAACTTTATCTACATCAGATTTCCTTGACTGGGAGTCTTTTCCATGGTTGACCTTCTTTGGTGTTCATGCCTACCTGACCTATCATTCCCTGCACAGTGACACTTCTGATACACAGCATGTGTGGAGGGCACGTCCGAAACACACACCCGCACACACAAGCCTTACTGGTTGGGCACTTTCTTTTGTTTTAACCAGATTTATGTCATATTCACAGATAGAGCAACAAAAATTGCTGTTGTTCAAAAGCTTGAACCCAGTTTTTGCTAATCTAAATCACATGTGGTTCGGAATGTGATTATGAGTTCTACACATGTGTCTCAGTCACTCAAATCCAATGTCTAAATCCCTTTTCCAAGACTTGCAATGCAATATACAACGGTAACATCACATCCAGTGCCTTGGCCGTGCCTAGAAGAAATACCCTGCTTCCACCAGAGGGCTACGAGTTATGGCTTGTGGAAAGAGAGCTGATTGAAGGCACTTTGAAGGAAACTCTCCATTAAGGTAAAGTTGGAAAAACCAACCAAAAGAAAGACGGTTTGAGTACCTTGTTAGCAAAGACAACCGTGCAAATAAGATAGTGATGCACTACCAGGTCCCACCTAATTAAATGATGCCGCATGCAGTCAGACACTCACCTGATTTGCCTAAATATAGCCTAAACCCCCTTGCTTTGGTTTTATAACACATTTATTTTATGGTTCAGCTCTTATTAACTCTGCAGCTGCAGGAAGCAGCAGCTTGTTTTCAACAAGTCCTGTTAAATCAACAATAATTAATGCTAAATTCCTTAGATTAATCAGAGAAATTTATAGAGTAACTGGTAACGATGATGGGATTTAGAGCTAGTTTTAGTCCTTGCTCAGAGTGGCAACACCCTCTTCCTGCCCCCCTGCCCCCCTACCCCCCTGCTCTCCTCATCTTCCCATTTGTGGTCGAACGTCTCGGCTGGGTTTGGAATAGCACCAGTGACCCAGGGGTGAAAGATCCCGTCACGGGCCCCCGAGCCCACTGTGCCCTCTGTGATTTATATATCTGCCCTGAATTTACAGCTTGTGAATTGCTCTCCGTTAACAGCGGGACGAGAGAGGAGAGAATGAGGATCCAGCGTGTTGGCACACATTTATTTACCACTATGTGTGAATATTTATTCATATTTGCCCTGAAATACAGATTTTTGCACATTAATTGTACTGGTGTCCAACCACGTAACATACTGTTATGTGTGGAAACATATTGAAGGAGCCTGCATTTGTTTGTGTAACATATACATACTGAGTGTCTGAGGCTTTACATATGGGTTTTAATTTGAGGATTCATGTGAATGACACACGTCTGCACTGTAAGTGTATATCTGTGTGTGCATATGTGTGTATGCAAACATTCCCCAGTCGGAGCACCTGGCGCAGAGGAGAGCTTATAAATTCCCACGATAAGGAGAGGGGAAGTGTCACATAGCTTGGTGTCATTTTTTTAAGATGTGAAGAAATGCCGCCCAGCTTGATTTCCTTATGAAATACAGCAAGACTGAAAATAGTGTTAAGTTTCCCAAACTTCATAAACTTTTACTATGCAGGTGAAAAGCTGAAAACGTTGAAATAATCAGCTCACTGTCAGCCATCAGAACTGATATTAAAATCTACTTCTTATTCACTCTTCTCATAGTTCTGATGCTGAGAATCGAATTTATCATGCAGAAGCTGTTTATCTCAACTTAAATGAATGATTTTAGCTAACATGGCTTTGATTATTATATCGTAGATCATACAAAAATGTTCAGACTGACACTTTCACAAATAAACTTTGGTCCTCCATTATTTTCATCAGTCATTGCACCAGGAATTGACTGAATTCTCGTCTTCACTGTACACACCTATCATCCGTGTGACATTGGTGAGAAGGCTGAACCCAGGCTAGTATGAAATCTAATCACCTTTTCACCAAATTTCCGCTCCTAAAATAACTCTGGTCCTTGTGATGTACCTGGAAGCCTTCTGGGCCGGTACATCAGGCGCATTGAATTGAACTGAATGCTACTTAAAGCTCCAGAGCGGTTCCCAGAACAGAGCCAGCCTACTCTATTAGTCTGTTTAGTTTCTTTATCTCTCTGGCTCTGACGCCGCTGCCCCAACAGATCACAACTTTCCACCACAGACATTTGGAAGATAAGCAACATCCAGCTGTGAACGTTGAAGGATCTGAGATGCATTTCCAGTTTAGACTGTTGTCCAGGTGAACATCTCCACCTCTTCTCCCAGGATGAAGACAGTGTTTGGTTTATTTATGGTTCTCCTATCATCAGCAATCTTATATGTTTTGTTCATGTCCAAAATAAGGTCATTTTCCACGACATCATGTCATTAAGCAATCCACCAGGTCCCTGTTTTCAGAGTATTTCTGAAGATGACAGGAATTTGAGATGTGCTGGAAGTCCAAGGTGTAAAGAGTGAAGAGAACAATGAGAGTACGGGCCCCTTTGGTGCTGCTGACCTCCCTCTCAGACGCACAACCCCTCAGTCTCACAGACTACAATCCGTTTGTCAGGTCCTCAATAATCCAGGTGGTTGTGGAGGCATCCATCTGAACTGAAACTACCGTGCAGACAGAACTGTATCAAAAACACCAGAGAAATAATAATGATGATGAAAAAACATCATTCTTAGAGTGGTGCCTGCTTGTTAAAGCAGGTGGATGATGTTTAGAAACCTGCAGTGGGTCCTGAATGGTGCACGATGCTCATCACATGATAAGTTCCCACAGCTCGTCAATATGAGCAATTTAACAGTTTCATCACACCATAGGCCACAGTGTTTTTCTCACTCACAAATAAAACTGAAGTACTAAACGTAAGCCTCAAAACAGGAAACAAAAACTAGCTAAGACTAACCAGAATCAGAGCATTTGAAAAAGTAGGTTTGTTAGATCTGACAAAAAGAATAGAAAGTCTGCCCGCACCTCGCCCTTGTGCTGAATGTGTTCGGTTTAAGGACGGCAGCAGTATACCGTCTGAAATTAATGTAGCATCAGTTATAGTGTCTCAGTTTGTGTACGTATGCATTCCATCTTCTAAATGTGAACATCCATGAAACCTGTCGTTATGCACTGAAAGTGATAAGGTGTGTGATGCAACGCACTATGTAGGACAATTTAGTGCTAAATGCGGCGGGACAGAGTTGAAATGTTTTGGTATCACACAAAAACACACTGAATGCATATTTGTGCATTCATTATAAGCTAACTCAGTACTGAAACTGGGCAATAACAAAGCATTGCCCCCTGCTGAGGTAATGTTTAGCAGAAGCAGGACTTCATGCTTCACTCTTTTGCCATAAATGCTGTTTTTACATCTTTTATCTACACAGTCATAAAAGGAAAGACTCAATTTGTTTCTAAATGGTTGAACAACATAGCCAAACTGATGTTGGAAAATGTGTTCATCATATCACCTTTATTACCAGTTTTATAATAGAAAAGGTGAAGCTACTGAGATAACTTTTTATTCATTTTATCTGTTGGTTTCTTAGTTAGACCACACATGGTGGCCGTGATAATTACGGCCTACGGTGAGGGTTTTCATTTGTTGGAAGAAAGCCTCACCAGGAAGTTGCAACATTTACTCGGGGCAGTCTATGCTGCTTGGCTGGAGAACTAATATGAGATGGAGATCTAAAAATAGATGTGGTTAAAGGCTTGTCATTTTGCAAGCTAGCGCTTGGGCAAAATGTCCAAATGAGACTGAAAATGATTCATGAATGTGTAATAAATCAAACAGTGATTATTTTTCACTCAGCTTCCTAACAAAGCGGATCAAAGCAGCATGATATGCTGAGGGTGTTTCAACATGGTTCGAGTCGATGTAGGAAATCGATCCTTTGTGATGAAAGTAAGAGGTAAACAAACAAACAATTTTGCCGAATGTCATCGTCTCCCTGCTGGGTGTTTGTTGGTGAGGGTCAAAGGGGTAGAGGGGAAAACAGGAGTGGAAATGTCATAAATCAGAGGGATTTTAGAATCTGATGACAAACCTAATTCCTGTCTGAAAAGAGCCGGGCTGTACACACCCCCCCCCCCCGGACTGTCATCGAAGCTGGCCTATAAACATCGCAGCTGTCACCCAAGCTCGCACGGACCGCGAAGGACATGCCATCGTGCCTCTCACATGCTCTTTCCCTGGGCCAATTCTGGATTGGAGGGGCCGGCAAATTCCGCTTAGCATTTTGTCACATTCGGCCACAGTTGGGGCCGAACCAGGACCCCAACTGTAATCACCACCGCCCACCACCCTCTGTCATGTCTGACCATCTGCTATAGGGCATGTACCCCTGCAAAATCACTCCATCCTCCTAGAACTCTGAAAACAGTTTGTGAAGTCTGTAAAGGGAAATGTGGATGAAGCTGAGGTGGGGAGTGGGAAGACAGGGGGTGGTGAGTTGGGGCTGGGGGAGCGCACAGTGCTAAATGTTGTCACTGCGAAAGGTGAGTAGAGGAGCTTTGGAGGCCATTTTCCACTCAACAAACTCTCCGACTGCCACTCTCCAGCCTCCTTCTTCCCCAGCATGCACAGACACACAACCACAACACACAGGCAGTAGTAACCAGATAGCCCCCCCTGAGCCCGCTCTGTAACCTATACAACTAAAGCTGGCAGCTCACTCACTAGAGATATAAAAAAAGGAGAAATATAAAATTACACTGGGACGTCCAGGCATCTGAGGAGCGTGTCTCACGGTTCCAAAACTGTTGCTTTAACTTTAACCTAGAGCCAGATGAGATGCTTTACTGCTGTGGAGCTGTGGAATATGCAGGATAATTGGTACTTTTACGGTCCAGCTGACTCACATGCCAAAAGAAATGTCATAACAATGAAATTTTCCTGATTTAAAATGTATTACATTCAAATGTTTGGCCAAAAGTGCCAATAACATTGTAAACATAGACAGGACAACATGTAAGGCATTCTGTAAGTACTTATGCATGAATAAACACCTGATTCTTGCTCTTTATGGTGTTATCTGGTGTATTTCTGGGCCCTTTAGAATGACGAATGGCAACATTTTCTCATCCGCAAACAATATAATTGGTTTGATTTTCCAAAACTCCTAGAAATAACTTTTGAAAATATAGATTTTAGTTAGCTGACTAAACAGCTCTGACCCATTAAAACAGAAACAGAGTCCTGACCAACTTCTGTCCTGTATTTCCCCCTCTTGGATGGTTTGGATGTAAATGGCCACAACACATCGTAAATATGAAGAATGTCAAGGGCCTACTTCCTGTATAATTAAATCAGCGTGTTAAACTATACGTGATGCTTGAGGACGCCCGCCTGTGTGCTCACCACATGTATGATGGCACACACACCCTCCGTCTTTATCTTTATACTTGATTTCCACACACACACACACACACACACACACACACACACACACAGATAGTTGAATGTGTTGTATGAGTGAACATCAAACGGCATCTCTGAATCTTAATAAAGACATCTGAAGGTTCACATCCAGCAGCTGGATTTATTTAGTGCCATCAGCAAGTTTAGGAGGAGCTTGTACGGTTGCCTGCACTTAGCTTTAGTTTTTGTATAAACATATAATTAGTCTGCTGACTTGGTTTAATCAATGAAGATTGTAAAGATTTCTGTCCAGAGAACCATTTGAACTCAGCCCAGTGGTAATCGCTTTTCTTTTATCTAAAACTGGGTCGGCTGCATTTCCTAAACAAATCTGTTTTTAAGAGGTAGTGTGGATCTGAAATGTAGCAAGTGATTGAGTTTTAGGCCTTGAGATGCGGCAGAAGGGTCAAACCAAAGCAAATAGGTCACTCTCTCGAGTTTGTTTGATATTTTACCTGCATTTTAGTTCAAAGTAAGAAGAAGCAGTCTGAGACCTTGGAAAGAGTAGAATAGTAGACTCAAACAACTATTAACCTCCAAATATAAAGGAAAAAACTACTAATTCAATATTTCTATTCTTATTTTTATTTTTACTGTCTGTACGCTGCTACTGCAAAATAATTTCCCAGCTGGGATGAATAAAGTAGTTCTATTCTATTCTATTCTATTATAAATCGATGTGAGAAATTCACACATTTTTTCAGATGTTTGATCTTTACTGTGCAAACTTGTACTGAAGCTCCCTGAAATTATTATGGTATGTGGACTCAGAATTGAGTTTGGACTTTATAGACTCAGAAAAAAACATGTTATCATGTGACAGCATCTTAACAGGAACCCAATGTGTCCCCATACGCGTTTTAAATGAACTAAGCTGTCAAAGTGTGGAAGGGTTTGATGTTTCTGGGCATCAGCCCTTTGACCTTTCAGCAACCCTGGAAAACACTTCAGAAAACTCATTTTGCCAAAGTAGGAACTCATCCTTCAACACCTTTTGCCTTTCTGTAGCCAAAACAGTGATTATATCAATCACTGCTGCTGGAACTAATGGAGATAAGAGCCACACTGGAGAGAATTAAGTCCATAACTGCAAGGGACAGATGATTGGACCCGAGCTGAGGGCTCGCCCTGCTCTGCGGTTCCCTCCAGCACAGGCTGCATTGTCATCGTCAGGAAGGCCGTCTCGCTAATAGTCTTGTAATTGGCTTTAAGTGGATTAGGTCTCAGGCAGGGGTAGAGCAGCTCAGGCCAGAAACGCACAGTCCATACACAACCTGTTGTTCATACCATGACTGAGAATGAGGTCTCAATCTGGTCACCAGACATAGATACATGCATTATGTGTTCCACTTTACGCATCGAGTGTGTAGGAGTAGCTGCTTTTTAAAGAGGACATCTACAGTGACTGTCTGAAAATGTTTCATTCAGTAAGCCATTCAGATTTTCAGGGTTTTGCTGCATCACAGCACCAGCTCATAGTAGAACTGTTGAGCCTCCCCATCCTTATGTTTACCCACAACAAAACCAACCACCAGGTAAGGTCGTGGGTATTCTTGGTAAGCTTCCTTTCTTGGGAATTCCTTAAAGGGCTAAAGTCAGGGTTGTTAGACTTTACCCAAGTTCCATATTTTCTTGGATTTTCACTAATTGGTAAATCTCATTTGTTTTCAAGTGCAGCATAAATAAGCACGTATGAGCACAACAAAGCTTAAACAACACACCTAGAGTTGAACATGCTGATGTGCAACAAAGGCAGAAAAACCACAGGATTTGACTCATCTGCCACCTGCTCGTTACATTATTTCATTATGTCAGTGTGCCCATTTGCAGTATTGTGTTATCCAACCTGTATCAGTTTAAAGCAGAAATCGTTAATGAGTTGTGCCCAAAATAAGGAATCAATTCCAACTCTCTGTAGCCCAATATTTGAGAATGAAATTGCCAGTAGCCATGTTTCCACTGTCAAAGATATGAATAAGAAAAAGTACGAACATTTTGCCCGTTTGAAAGACCTGATGCAGTTGGGAGAATGGAAACGACTTCACAAATTGCATCTGACAACACTACACAATCCCGTTTATTTGCTTCAAACCAATGAAAGTGTGCCCATTTTTCAAAATCTCTTCATCTATTTTTGTTCAGATTTGCTTGCTAGTGAATCAAAACCATCTTAGTTAGTTTATCATCATTATTGTGAGAATGCGTTATGGCATTCTCACTATTAAGTTCCTGTTTCTCTTTATTATTATTATTCCGCCAGTTTTCAGCACCTAACTACTTCTGCATACTTTCAGTTATTTCTACAATTTTACAGCTTTACACTTTTTAAGATATTCAACTTTATTCAAATATTAAAAAATATTCAAATTTCCCTGTCATTCAAAAGAATGGAAACTGCTTTCAGCTCTTCCAAATCATCTTCCTCTTTCCAACTATTCCTGCATGCTTTCAGCTAGAGACACCATTAAAACTTTAAATGGGTCACAAGACATTCAGCTATTACCAATTGTTTCAACTTTTTCAAATCTTCAGCCAAGTTTCAAAAACATGAACATTTTGCTCCTTCTTGATTTTTATGAATGAGCACACAGTTGAGCGCGTGCTGATAAGTTTCAAATTTTTCATTTTTCAAACAAATTCCTCTAACTTTCATACAGTTTAACTTAGAGAAACAAATTATACCTTAAGATGTAGGAAAAATTGTCCTCTTTCAGCCAATGTAACTCCTAAATAGCTCACATTTACAGAATTTCAGCTATGAGCCTTGAACCGAGTCAACCTCTCAAATTCTCCAATGTTAAGTTTGGTAGTACACAAAAAAAAACAAAAAAAAAAAACAACACAAAATCCCTTCAACCAATACCTCAGCAACAGTTTTTACTGCTAAAATTGAACTATTTTCAGCTTTTTTAGCATTGTCAGCTATCCCCGTTCAGCTCATAAGCATTCTCACTGCTGTTTCGCAGGAACAGCTCTTTCTAGTTATTATTAAAATTCTTATTTTATTAGTTGTTATTGTTATCATTAATATTATTTATGATGACCCCAGAAAATTCTGTCAGCTCGCAAAATGGTGCATAACAAGTCTCCTTTGATAGTTTACTTCTTGTTTTGAGTCTACCGCTGTGCTGTCACGAAGTAAATGAATAAAATGCAAGGGCACACAATAACTCTCAATATGAAACATTAATAATGCTATTCATGCAACCGGGGTTTGTCTAAATATAACAGAGATATCATTAATTAAAGTCTCATTTCCACTCGGTCTTTGCTCGTGGCTGTAAATTTAACTCTGGGTTTCTGCAGCAGGTGTGAGGGATTAGACTGAAAAGGGTGTTCATAAATCCTACATACTGTGAGACATCTGAACTTTCACACACAATAATTCATGTGGTGATGTGTATAAAGATCATTATGCGTTGAATGAAACACTGTACAGGTGGATTTTAGAGACCATTCGGAGAGAAACTGGCAAATGAGCAGCAGGGTGACAACAGGAAGAAGACCACAGTGGATACAGACAGGTTGATAGAGAAACATTTAAAAGAGGAGGGTCTTTTTGTGGCTCTCTCGTCTCAACTCTTTATTAAAAAGTAAAGCTCTTAAAAACCATCTGCTTATTGAAACTTTTAAAGCTTCCTTTCAAAGTTTCCTTGAACATCAAGGAATGCTGGAGAATATCCACCTGTCTTAGCCCATGACAGCTGGGATAAGAGCCATGTGTGTATCTGAAAGTCCAGTTTCCATTAATTATCGAGAGAAGTTAATGTATCCATGTGCAAGCTGTGGTGGGATATTTAATGCAGCATTCCAAAAATCTGAAAGAAAAATGGCGGTCTTTAAATATTGATGGACCAAGCTTTCGTCCGTTTATTGCCACCATGTTAATCTTCAGCTGTTCTGCATTAGAGCGCAGGAGCTAGTCATGTTAAAATTGGCTTGTGCATAAAAGTGAGGGGTTTAATAGAGGATCAAGCGCTGTATTAGTAAGGCTTACAACCCATTCGCCAGGAAAAGAGACCAAAAATACGTGCAATATGTACGCTCCAAACCCTGCAATACGAGCAATAATCAAATCCAATATGCAGCGTGGCAGATGGGGCTAAAAATAACACTTTCACCCGACTCAAGTTAAAGTCCTGCAGGAAATGCTCGTCCTTTTGTTTCACCTTGGATATTACTTGTGAATCTATGGTAATCCACATCAACGGCATATTTGCCTTATTTTTCAAATAGTTTTCTTCAGTTAACTTACAAATGAAATACCTGGTAATAGCTATCAGGTTAGAGTCAGGGAATAAATCATATAGTTCAGGTTAGGAAAGAAAAAGCCTGGTTCACATTTCACATTTTACATTATTTTGGTAAATCACCAACAGCTAAAGTTTGTGCAAATGTGTCCACAAACCTTCATTAATCCTTTTCTTTGCACAAAAGTCGTGCCTTCCTCAGCAAAACAGCATCGGCTCAAAGTCAGAGGCTCACTGAGACGATGCTTGATCATTTCCAATGACCTGAACATAACTGCTATTACATGTGGAAGTGTCTGCTTTGGTGTAAATTCTGACTTTAGCTGGAGCTGAACTCAGTGCAATAAGTCACGTGTGCACCTTATTCTATCACTCCTAACCTATTTTGTCTGATCCAAAATAACAACAAAAATATGGCTCACTCTAGATTTGCCAATAGTATGATTAATAGAAAAATAAGAAGCAGCTTTGGAGGTAATGAATGTTGAAGACATAAGATCACCTTCTTTTCCAAAAAAAATATTTAAAGATTTTACATTTTACATTAATAATCTTGAGTCCAGGACAAAAATCCTTCTTATTGAATGAGCAGAGAGCTTATCTTTGATTTATGCGGGAATGCAAGCCCACAGCACCTGTATACTCTCACTCTGCATACCGTTTCTGCCTCTTGTGTTCATGTTTGAATACTGTAACTAAATGCTGAAGCCATTCACAGAGCACATACATCCCCGGCCAGCTTTTGTCTTCCAGCTGTGCATTTCAGGGACTTAAAAGAAGGTTTTTGGCAGAGTTGGAGCAGTTGTTCAGTGTATGTTTTTGACAAAGGTTTCAGGAGCTCCGTGAACATGTGCAGCAACTCCAGATTCCACTGGAGGAAAGAGAGAGGACCCCCGCTTCCTGTTTCCCTCTCTAAGCACACGTCGTTATGTGACCTCAGCCGAGCCGCTGGGCAGGACAATGAGCACGGGTGTGATTCAGCTTTCAACAGGCCTGTTACCAGGGATTACCCCAGTGTTGTTTAATAGTGTTATCCGGACCACAATAGAATGTTGTTTTATCAGAGTAATAAGTCAGAGACCTTGCTCACTGACGGCTTCAGAAATGTCACCGTGAAATTTCTGCGAATCTGTCCCTGGCCTCTGCCCAGTCAGTGCAGGTGAGGTCCATGACAGAGCGCAGCTGCCACTCTCAAACTCGCATTCAGACACGCACCAGCATGTATGGCTCCCATAGATAGATTGATGGTGACGGAGGAGGGTGGGAGGGAACCAAGGGCTGCGTGGTTGTCCTGAAATCTGGCCAGATTTAACACAGCCGACACGCTCTCAATCCCACAGACGTAGTAGCATTTTATGTGACAAGCATTATAAAGGTGATTTATAGGACGCAAGTGTGTCAGGCTGAATATTTTCCAGAATGTTTAGATGGGGGTCTAAGGTCTGCATTTTCAAACCTGCCTGGTTGTTCGCAGCGTCTCTCTGCGCAGACAGTTAAACAAACCTCATGTGAAAATAACGAGCATAGCGAATGGAAATCTCTCAAAGGTCCCGACAAGGACAAAGGCGGCATGCCGTTCAAAGCGCACACTTAAAGGATTTGTTGTTTTAATGAGATGGGCTTTAATGTGCAATAGTGACGACTGTTTTCATGTAAACTTAGTGCCAATACTCCCTTAAATCCATAGTTTTCACCTAAATGGGTTATCAGTGTTTCCTCAGGTTTAATTAACTGCTTCTGAAATGTTGTTTTGCTTTTCTAGAATTAATAAATAAATAATTAGGAAAGCATACATTTGGCTTTTTTTCCCTTTACTGTATGTGCAACACAGCCTTACAGCAGAATGTGTAATAGCGGCTAATCTAATATCTAGTTGTCGGGTTAATTGGTTATTGTTAACTGATAAGTAAGTTAAGTCTAAGTGTGCATGCATGGTTATTTGTCTCGTTTGTCTCTGTGTGACCTTGTGATGGACAGGCGACCTGTCCAGGGTGCCCAGAGTCAGGACTAAACAAGGTGAGGCTGCGTTTCAGTTTTATGCTCCTAAAATCTGGAACAGTCTTCCAGAAGATGTGATGCAGGCCTCAGCTCTGACAATGTTTAAATCCAGGCTGAAAACAGTTCTATTTAGCTGTGCATATGACACCTGAAAGTATTTTATCTGCACTCTTCACTTTTAAATTAATTAATTAATGTTTTTTTGGAATGATTTTATTGCCTTCTTGTGATTTTATGTAGCCGTAAAGCACTTTGAATTACCTTGTGTACGAATTGTGCTCTATAAATAAAATTGCCTTGCCTTACCTTTCGCCCAATGGCAGCTGGGATAAGCTCCAAACCCCCAGCTACCGTGAATTGGATTGATCGGGTATAGAAAATGGATGGATGGATGGAGGAAACCTCCTCAAGGACAACTAGTTCTTCAGCTGAATTAAAACCATGAGGAACATAGCTTATACACCCTTTGGTGACAGTATGCAGCCTAACATTTGTCTGACTAACATTTCACTTTGAAGTATTTCAAATCATTGACTCAGCGTAAGTAAACCTGGTTGATGGTTTTCAGAAGGGATCCTGGGCCTGTGCAGTTATTTCCACGTCAGAAACGAGTCTGTTTTTAGTGCAGTGCTGCCTGAGAGCCTGAATATTACCACCATTCAATAATAGTCTCCTAGTGAACAGAGATCTCCCCGGGTTCAGTGCATTTTTTTTTTTAATTTTATTTATTTTTTTTACTCACACAATCATGCCACTGATATACTGACACCAGATTTTGCTTTTTAATATTATACCACTCATTCAATCTATATTTACCTGGTTTTAACTATTTTAAAATGTGCGGCTGTATCAAATTCAATACAATTAAGGGTTTAATTTATTTACAATTTTCACGGTACCGTGACTTTTTTGGGTTGTAGAAGGGTTCTAACTGAGGATTTTGAGTCAGAGAAAATGAGAATGATTGATTTTTCAGTTCTTCAGCCTTAGACCAGGGGACACCTGTTTCTCTGCATTTCAGACTACAATTCAACTCTTTGTCCCTACCCATCATCAAACAACCGACTTGCCAGCCAGCATCCGTGTGCTGTTCCACACCAAGAGCCTCTATCCCCTGAGATTCCACCACTTGTGTAGTTTACATATTTGTCATATGGTGGAAAATATGAAGACATGATTATAATCATGACTGATGTTTTTCATTGATGCTTTTTTTGGTGTTTCGTAGATAAATCCCTATAAGCAGCATTATATCTAAATACGTCACGTTTCAAATAATAGCAACAAGTCACCGCTCTGTTTTCTTAAAAAGAATAAAAACAGTTTCTATGACGTAAAACAAAGAAAAGGAGAAAATCATGATTATTCACTGAATAAATTGAACTAATAATCAGTTCTGTTGACAGTTTTCTTACAGTCCCAACTTTCAGCACAACTTGACTTGGCTGATCCCTTCTCATGCTCCACCACTTCAATTCTCACACTCTAAAATCAAGCCTCCGTGGGGGTTTCAGTATCCGGGTCACCTGCCTGGTCAGTCACTCAATCCGCTGGATCTCTGAGGACCTGACGGCACAGCACCACACGGCACCGGACTTCTCTCATTAAGACCCTGCAGGGCGTCTTTGTTCTCACCAGGCATGGCGCCGTGGGACAGCCCCGGACAGGTCTGTCTCCATCTGGGCCTGCGGTCTTTATCAGAACCACCTGCCTGAGAGGGTGGACCGTATCTCAAACATCTCTTTTCCCTTCTGAGGAAGAAGGCTGTTTTCCTGTTGACCTGCATGCCATGGCCGAGGCCCTGTCCTCAGAGTGTGAGAGTATTTGTGTGTGTTGAATGATTAGCTAACAGATACCAAGCACGCCAGATCTCAGATCACTTTAGCTTAGGCAAAAAGTTACATTAAAGGTCGTCTTTTTTGTTTTTGTATAAGGGATCAGTTTTATTTAAAGTGTTAAAATACATTTTCAGCCTTGATAACTTATGAAAAACAGATATACAAGAATCCGGCCGAGGAAAAGGGCATTCCACCCTTTTCCTCGGCCGGAAAAGGGTGGAATGCTCTCTCCGGGTCGGGAATGAGATCCTTCCCCAAGTGGAGGAGTTCAAGTATCTCGGGGTCTTGTTCACGAGTGAGGGACGAATGGAGCAGGAGATTGACAGACGGATCGGTGCGGCGTCTGCAGTGATGCGGGCTCTGCACCGGCCCGTCGTGGTGAAGAAGGAGCTGAGCCAGAAGGCGAAGCTCTCGATTTACCGGTCAATCTATGTTCCTATCCTCATCTATGGTCACGAGCTGTGGGTAGTGACCGAAAGAACGAGATCGCGAATACAAGCGGCCGAAATGAGTTTCCTCCGCAGGGTGTCTGGGCTCTCCCTTAGAGATAGGGTGAGAAGCTCGGTCATCCGGGAGGGGCTCGGAGTAGAACCGCTGCTCCTCCGCATCGAGAGGAGTCAGATGAGGTGGCTCGGGCATCTAGTGAGAATGCCTCCTGGACGCCTCCCCGGTGAGGTGTTCCGGGCCCGTCCCACTGGGAGGAGGCCCCGGGGAAGACCCAGGACACGTTGGAGAGACTATGTCTCTCGGCTGGCCTGGGAACGCCTCGGGGTCCCCCCAGAAGAGCTGGAGGAAGTGGCCGGGGACAGGGACGTCTGGGTCTCTTTGCTCAAGCTGCTGCCCCCGCAACCCGATCCCCGGACCAGCGGAAGATGATGGATGGATGGAGATATACAAGAAGATATAATGTTTCAATATACCAAAGAGCCATATTTTACTAGGGCTGGGCGAGTTAACTCGTTATTGTCGCGTTAACTCGTTAGTTATTTAACACCGATAAATATTTTATTGCGCATTAACGTTTGTTTTATTATTGTAAAAGTCTGTTGCTCACAGGCTTTTATTTTGTAAAAGTCTGTTGCTGTCTGCTGCTGAACCGGAAAAGAAAGTTCCTCAGTGGACAGAACCAAAGTCATCTGTAAACACTGCCAAGTTGAATTGTCTTCTCACCGTAGTAGTACCAGTCTAAAATATCACTTAAAGGCAAAACACACAACTGATAGCAGCAAGTCATTCAAAGGAAACAGACAGTGGAGCGAGGCTTCTATATAAAAACTACAGAAAGATGCTGATGTTAAAAGTGTGTTTGCACAACAAATGTTATGGCACTTTCATTCATATGGCAGCACATTTAAAATAAAACTAAATGCTAAAAGCTATACACTACTTTTGAATTCATTTTTGGATTTTGCGTACAAATGTGATTAATCAGGGAAATCATGTGATTAATTACTTTAAAAATTTTAATCGTTGCCCAGCCCTAATTTTTAGATAAATTAGGTTTACTTCACACATCATTAACTACTTTCATAAAGGAAATATAAGGTGTTGTTTTTCTCTCCGTCTTACATCTCTCTCGTTTAACATAATGTCCGCTCATCTCTTCAATTTAAAATTTGACACATTTAATGTTAAATTCTGGAACATCATCATTTCGTCTCTCATGTTCATTTGAGCGATTCACTGATGACGTTTGTTTGCAGCTGTCCATAGACTTGAATTAATAGAAGAAGTTTAAGCAAATCTTAGTCATTACTTTGCAAGTCACTAGAAAAGTTGAAATCACTCTGCTGGAGTCCCTGCTGATGAGACTGATGAGCCCCAAGTCAAATTCAACTCTTACACTTTGCGTTTTGAGTCCTTGACGAACCCAAAAACAATTTAAACAGTATTTATATATTAACTTTACACAAATTCCTGTTGTTTTGTTTTTATTTGCACTTATTAACTGTATAAAAACAAAGGTTGTGATTAAAAAGTAGTGTTGAAATTGCTCTTTCACATCATATAGAACTATTAAGCAATAACAACAGATTAGATGTAGTTTAGTTCTGTTCGCTCTTGTATTTAACCAGATCTAAAACAATGTCTACAAGTTTGTCCACACAAATCTCTGAGATATTCTCCATTTAGATATTTTCTGTGAAGGGGGAGCAGCTGACTGAACTTTTGTAAAAACCAAAGTAACGCCTGGAGTAAGACCCTAAATCCAGACTAGCTGAAGAGGAGGCGTCTAGGATGCAGATCAGGAACAGAAAGAAGAGACAAGAGGAGGAAGTTTAAACCATTTCTCGTCTTCATTGTCATGGGAAATGTGAGATCACTGGCAGATAAATATCAATGAGGTTGGAAGGATACAGGGAATATCGGAAAGGCGGCGATAATAATCATTAAACCCAGATATGGCTTCAGGAATGACTAAACCAACTGCACCCGGCTTTCAGACTATACAGGCAGACAGAGAGGTAACAGTAAAGGAGGACAGATTGCAATGCATGTTAACAACAGGTGGGGGCAATTTAGCAATTTAAATTTACTTTATCATAACGTTTCCCCTCTGGTGTTCAGCAATATGACATTATTCCATCATGGTTATGTGACTGGATGCAGGGAGCAACCGATTTGTAAGTTGGGTAAAAATCTACTGACAATGAGAAGATTTTACAAAAGTTTGATTCATTAAATAAATAAAACTGTTTTTAAATAACATGTGTTCTAAATGTTGTTACTGTTGGGATAGGACAGGGGTCCCTTTTGTGCATAGTGGGGGCAGCATCTCCACGTAGCAGTCATTATACAGCACAGCTGTATGTTTATGTAAAAAATGTTTATGTGCATGCGCGTAATTTGCACGGGGGTTACGGGGGTCATGACCCCCTCAAAAATCAGATCCAGCTAATATAACCCCCCCAATATCATCAAATCAAATCATCAAAAAATATCATAAAATTCTGAATGAATAACTTTTGTTTGTTTTCTTTATTCATTCATTTCATTTCAAGATAGTATCATGTTTTAAATAATCTGTAATGTAACCCCCCCTCCAAACCGACTACTTGGTATTACCCAACCCAATTTCTCTACCGAAAGTTTGTTTATGCGCAGCCGCTGGACCTGGTGAGTGGTGCCAGAGGGTGCCAGGGATCACTGTGTGGAACCAATGTCACTGAACTGTATCTTAAGTTGCTGTTTGCTCCAAAACAGTCACACTTTTTTGGGGTTTGTTGTGCTAAGAGGTGGATTAACGAGAGTTAAATTGATGGAAAAGGGCTGTGACGGCTGCTCAGAAAGTTCACAAAGCTAGCGCGAAAATCTTGAATGTTGTCTTGCACACACCAAGACGTTCACCTCATGTGTTCCTTATATGTGATCCTGCAAGGCGAAACCAGTCGCTTTGGTAAAATTTACAAAACTAAGTTATTGTGCTCACATGAACGGCCATAAACTAAGTTTCCAACGATATGTATATTGAGGCTATTGCTATCGCTAAGATAACTGCATCCAAAGTTGGCATGGTTCTCCTGTCAGGATAATGCTAGAAGAGAAGAAAATCACCTTTTTAAGCGGCGTTGACAACTGGAATGACTGCTAATGTGTTAAATCTTCACCGGGCTTAACAGTCAAAACATATGTTTTTCCGTGAAATTTGTTCAACCCGCCCAGTTTTCCAGTCGGTTCAGTAATATATTGTGGTCAACTGTATCAAATGCAGCACTGAGATCTAGTAGAACTAAGACTGACATTTTTCCACCATCTGTATTCAGACATATGTTGTTAAACTCTTTGTCAGAGCAGTCTCAGTGCTGTGGTTCTGTCTAAAAGTTGACTGGAAGGTGTCATAGCAGTTGTTTTGTTTTAAAAAGTAATTAAGTGGTTGAAAAACCGCTTTTTCAATGATCTTACTTAAAAATGGGAGATTTGAGATAGGCCTGTAGTTGTTCATTTGTGTCTTGTCAAGATTGTCCTTTTTCAGCAGAGGTTTGATTACAGCTTTTTTTTAGTGGCTCTGGAAACACACCCGACATTAAAGACAAGTTCACCATCAGTAACAGGTCTGACTCCTTTAATAATATTATTATTAATTTATAGCAATCTTAATGTGATAGTAAGTGGGCAATATGTGAAATCAGTTCAGAATAAAGGTGCAAGCTGCTCTCCAGTGCGCCACCCTGTATTGTGTGATGTATCGAGAGTTGCATTGTGCATAATACATTTGCTGCATGTAGGTGCCAATACAGTGATGAAATTGATTAATCTTTAAGTTCTTGTCATCTGCCAATGTTGGCTAGTGCTTAAACACTGAATTTAACTACTGTGTCGTTATGGCATAAATAGTGAAGTGAACTGCTGCATTTACGTTAAGTAGCCTAAATCAGTAAAAGTATCACAAAGTATTTCTAACACAGGAATGGCAAATTAGCGAGCAAGAAAATGATTAAATAAATAAATAAATATGCTGCGAGTTTAACCCCCCCAATGGTAGACCCAAAGTTACGCCCTTGTTTATGTGAGTAATATCATGCCATTTAAGTAGTGTGATGACATACAAACGTTTGCATGAATTCAAACACCGCAGCTCACCAGTATCGACTCCGTCCAACTCTAAGATGGTCCCATCACAGTAGACAGCAACATCTTTGTGTGTTCGGTTTGTCCAGTTCACAGGTAGTAAAGTCTCTCTCATTCACTGCAGAAAAACGCTCTAAAGAGCGATATGTTGTGGATGTGAAAGCCATTTTCAGTGCTCAGTGTTTCACACAAACTTTTTACTTTTTTTAGTTTAGGTTACCAGCAGTTCAGACGTTAAAATTATGGACAGTGAAGGCGACAGCTAATTAGCACGGAAGGTGCAGGTGCTGACGTGTTGCGTTCAGCGTCATTACGGAACAATGAGCGTCTCTTGTCGTGGGATTATTTTTAAAGCTATTTTTGGATTTCTTTCTTTCTGAACCAGTCGCAGCCCATTACCAGTTTCCCTGACAAGGGGATTGAGAATTTCATTGAGGCTCAATTCCATTTGGAGTCATGAGACATTAGTTTTAAAGTCCAAACAACAAACAAATTTGTGACTCAAATGTGATGAAACGAGATAAGTTGAATGTAACCAAACTTAGAACTTTTGATGTCAACCCAGGTGCAGGATTTTTCAAACACAGCGCTGGAGGAGAGATTATCTAATAATGATGAAATATAAACAGAAGAATGGACATGTACAGCATTAGAACATGTTAACACTTTTTTCAGTAAGACAAACAAAGCCTCTCCTGTGGCTATACAAACTTTGGTCACATCTCCAGATCCTGTATATTTGATTTTTTTTTCAGCTTGACATCTGCATCATGACTCTATCCATCCTGGAATAGTTTCAATATGTTCCTTTGAGGAGAAAAGAACACTGGTGGAAGGTGGCCGAAGGTATGTGAAATGATTTAGAGTCTCAATACTCGTGTCAGGCACACGGTAACGCCTAAGAAAAGTGGGTCTACGTCTACTTTCAGCAATAATTTACCATGACGATGAGCCAAGCCAAGCCAAATAAAATCATCTAGAAGAGAGGATTAAACACAAGAGGGCAATATTTTACCATGAATTTATGATTGAAGTGACTGATCTAAACGGACGGTCTGTATCAAAACCAGACTCACACATCTCTGAAATCAAAGCACTGTGTTTGGTCTCTCTTCCACATGGTCATGGTTCTCCTCGGCCTGACTTGCACCCAGTAAAGTTCCCCAGAGAGCCATTTCTGAGTCTCTTAAAATGTCTGAAATGTGTTCGAAGGGACAGATCAATGGCTGAGGAAGAGGGATTATGGGATGCCTTCCAGTCAGCATGCTGTCATTCAAAATTAGCTCAAGGAGGCATCTCTGTCAGAGGACCTTGTTAAAACACCCGACCCTAAATCTCCAGTTCTTTCAGTTTTGTGGTGGGCCAGCTCCACTCTTCCATTAATCAGCCAATGGAGCCATTTTACTTATTCTGAATCGAGCTGAAGACGTCGCGATGAAAAGCAGAGTGGCTCCTGCTCAAGCGTGACCATTCTTTTCCACTTGAGGTTCTGATGGATAGTTTAAGGCATAAAATCAGACCTGCTGTGCATTAAGTTATACCACCACTCTTTAGGTTCACGTGCGCTGCTTCTCGTTACAAATACATCTCCTAATTTTACAGGCCCTGAGGTAAATGCAATAGGATGATTCTGAATATTAATGCAACCAGAGAGCAGGGAACATCAGACACATAATGTGGATGATTATTGGAGAAAAGCCAAATTATGAAATCATGCGCTTCTCTCCGGAACATCCCTCTGCTCATTATTTCAAGTCATGCTTGGAAAAACAGGTGTTTTCAATAGTGGGTTCGCCATCTCCACGGTCCCACTCCCCCTTCATTTTCTGATGATGGTTCAGATATGATATTTCATGGCTGGAGCTGTATGCATGATAGGAAGTGATAGGGGAGAGCTGTTCAGAAGACATCCATGTAATGGATGCTGATTGGTCCCAGCTAAATCCCTGAGGTCTGTGCCTCTACAAAAAGACGGGAACCACAAAGCTGAAGTAGGAATGATCCTAAATTCAGAATGTTTTCACTCTCTTAGCGGTTAAAGTAATTACAAGGGGATTTCTGTCTTTTTAAACAGGTGCCATATTTATGTGCATCACGTACATCAGCAGTGCAGCTGAGTCCAGTTTGAGAGGGCTTTTTTTTCTCCATTCTTTTGATAAACAGAACCAGCAGGGATACATTTTGTCTTATTTGGGTCTTTTTCTTGCAGTTTGGTTTATGATCGATGCATTGCGTCAGTGTTTGAAGCCCGTGTCTGTGATGTGGAGCAGAGCAGATGTGTGCAGAGCCCTCTCCTGTGATTAATAGTCATGTCATTTCTTGTTTGGCCTCCAAGCTGCGACTGTCAGGTAAATCAGCTCCAATAGTTAAAGTGCATGGATGCAAACAACTCGCATGGGTTGGAAGAAAAAAAAAAAAGCTACATTGTTTGAGTTGTTTTCGGTGAAAGACAAAGATTAATGATTCCTTTAGTATATTTCTGTAATGCCCATGTGACTGAACTGCACTGAGCGAAAAACATCGACTGAACTGTCGTGACCTGCTGCAAGAACCTCACATTACCCCATCCTGCTCGGGTGGATTTGTGTTTTTAGCCAATGTTATCAGACTACTTCCTGTCACAGCAGCATCTCTTAAACTAGCTCACGACTTGTAAAATGAATTGGACAGAAACAAATTAGCCGGCCACAATGAGAAAAGTTGGCCGAAGTTCATTTAAACATGAGAAGTTTAATAAAACATGAGCAGCTGAGATAACTTCAGGATAATCTGAAGCTTCTGTCTAAAGAAAGAGAAAATTGGAGGAAGGTGAAGAACCCGTTGTAGAGCTGTTGGATGCAGGTTGTAGTTCAGTTAGAGGTGTTCATGTCATGACGACATAAAGCACTTTTTTCTTGATTTTTTTTTAAGACTAAATGATGCATTTCCAAATTTTCCAGTGAATTATTCTGTGAGATTATTCAGTTTCTACTTCATTTTACCCCTGACACTTCCCAATGT
Source organism: Odontesthes bonariensis (assembly GCF_027942865.1). Lineage (NCBI taxonomy): Eukaryota > Metazoa > Chordata > Actinopteri > Atheriniformes > Atherinopsidae > Odontesthes > Odontesthes bonariensis. The sequence continues at coordinate 30,043,932 of NC_134517.1, read as the reverse complement.
TTACGCACGTGAATGAAGCATAAATGAGCACCTCACAGAGTTAGTGACATTTTACAAACAATAACACATACAGTCTTTCCATAACAATTTCAATAGACCAAATGGTGACCATATATGGTGTCTTTATTGTTGATAAACAACTCTTGTCAAGAAATGACTGATAAAGAAAGAAGGTTTTACTTCTGTTCTGTTGAAGTCATGATTGAAAAACATGTTAAGACTACCCCACGTTAACGCCACACTCTACTCTAGGACTGCACACTAAAAGGGAATCACTGCTTACCACCTGTCTGTTATTTTAGGGTGTATCATCACGTGGTGATATTTTACACCCTCGCTTTGTATTCAAAACGAGAGCAACTGGATCCGGTGGGGCATGTTTTTAAAGTAACATTGATCAGATATAAATCATTGTTTTTGTCGCATCTGTGAACACGTCCATTCGTCTTGTTCATGTTAAACTCCTCCCACGTGGCTTATTAGAGATAAATAATCTTTTCTCATTCTTTTCAGCTGGAAAACACAGAATGTTTTCTCATTTTCACAGAAACCTTGCTTTTAAAATGCACATCTACTGCTAAGAAAGGAAAAAAGTTCAATTAATTTACATGAAGTGGTACATTTATTGGGATTTTACGTGCTTGGCACCTGTATTTACATTTTTTTTAAAATGCTTCAAAAAAGAATTACTTTGCTTATTTCCCCTTTTCACACTTCTTTGATAGCAGATTGGGTGATAAAATTGCTATGTTGCTCTGCACTTAAATACACATCTCTAAACACACCACAACATACGTTGCTCTCTTTGCTATTGCTTATTTTTTATAATTTTTCACACAACAACTTTTTAAGCTTATGTTATTGATTGCATTCGCCAACTTTATATATATATATATATATCTACATATATATCTATATAGATATATATATCTATATATAGATGTATATATAGATATATATGTATACGTATATATGCTTTAAAACATAATCCACTCAAACATAGTGAAGCTATTCCAGTCATTTCGAAGACTTGTGGGTGAAGCTGTTTGGAGCAGTCCTGATCTCTTGTGTACTGTACATGTCTGCTGGAGTTAATCACGCCCACAGTGACTCCGTTTGGCACTGCAAGTGGTCACAACAGTGTCCAGATACTTCATCTCCTTCATGAATGTGGAGCAGTGAGTCACTCATTGATCTTGTCCAGTTGTCCCTTTCATTCGAGCCAAAAACCCCAGACCATGACAGCGAACCACTGACCTTTTAACACTCTTAAACCAAAATGGCACAAGTGCTGCATGAAGTAATAACTTCTGGATCACAGTGAAGATTCTTTGGTTCCAGAGTGGCAGGAAGACCTTATGGTCTCTGAGTCCCTAAAAATTAAGAATGAGTCACTTGAAGGGGCTGTTGCTATTATTGCACCGTAAAAAATTTACATCCCTTCTGAACCAGAGCATGCTCTCCCACTCTTTTTTTCCTCTTACACTGATTTGAATTTGTTGTTTTTTGCCATCAAACATTAAAAGTTTCATAGCTCCTGTCCCATTGTTTTTCTTTATCGAAACAATGAAAATTAAATAGTAGTTTTGACTCACTCTGTAACACTTTGTCAGTGGTGGAGAGTTTCTGAAACAAATCACGGTACCTTGGCATATAAATGCTTCATGTAAAAACTCTGCTTCAACTTCAGAATCAACCCTCACTGACTGGAGATTCGCTTTTCATCTGAAATACTTCAGAAACACGAAGCACTGCGAGGTGCGATCCCTGTTCCTACACCATGTGCATGGACATCTGAGAAGAGGTGCCATACTGACGTCCATCACAAGAGCTGCTTCCCTGCTGGCCGCTGGTGGAATTACCAATCATGTGCATTGTGTCCATGCTTCCATTAGACAAGTACTGGCGGTCGGCAAAGGCTCCTGCAGGAGTGGAGGAGCAGAGCAACCCCCCCTGAGGCTTCTCTGGGCTGGCAGCCAGGCGAGGAGAGGTGGGGAAGTTGTATCCGTACAGGTTGTAAGGGTTGTGGAGGGAGAAAGCATTGTAGGAACCCTGCTGTACGTGGTGGTGGCTTCCACTAAACATGTGGGCAGAGGAAGGGGAAGATCCCGATGAATTGGATGAAGCAGAGCTGGAGTTCCCACCGGCCTGCATCACATACTGAAGCTGAGAGGCTGGGAAAGAACCAAGCTGACCGCTATAAGCATCTATCTTGCTACCGGTGCTGCTGCAACTGCCACTGCCGGTCAGAGAGGCGTGAGTGCCGCCCTGCATGCCAGCAGCAATCAAGGAAGAAGTCCTCTGTGGCAGGAAGGATTCAGAAGGCTGAGCAGAAGCCACCGCACCCCCTGCAGCTTGGAGGCGTCCATAGGAACCGTCGGCCAAGCCACCATAGCCCTGTAGGGCCGCCATGTTGCTGCGAGCACAGGCTGGGTACTCTGATAAGCTAAGGTTGCAGAGTTGACTTTCTCTGCAGCCGACATTGAAAGTGTTTGGAGCCAGATGAAAGGTTGGCGGGGAGCAGGAGGGGGACAGGAGGTGTGCGGCGCTAGATGGAGAAGGGGTTCCTGTGCTGGAGGTGGTGGGTGAGGTGCCTGTGCTGCCACCTGGAAAATAGTATCCAGAGAGAGTGGGTGAAACACAGATTTATGTGACGGGTGCTTTTATCTCACTTATAGGCATATAAAAGTGTGTTTCAAAAAAATGATAATAAGTTCAAGACACAATGTAGTCAGGATCTACACAAATGTGAACAATAGTGAAAGATGTCATAAGCTCTGAATCCATCAGCTGTGGATATCATCCTCAGTGGGGCCATCTGATAACGGATGAGACCAAACTAAACCCAAGAACTCACACATGATGTCCACTTCACGCAGGGTTACATTAAATTAAAAAGTTAGTTAATGTGTGAAATAAAAAGCTTTTATCATATCTCCAGCTTAGCGAGATTCCTCAATAATAAAGTAAAAGAAGTGAAACTAACATTAAAATTTATATAAACACTTTTATACATTCTCACAAATGCAGACGTGTTTTTTTTCCCTTTTTGTTTTTTAGTTTGTGAAATCAACACAGATCCCCTCCTGCTAACCTTTGACCTCCCTATTGTGGGGCAAGAAACAAACAAGATTCCTCTGTGGGTGGGTTTTAGGTTCCCATTGCCAGTTCTCCATGTTTCTACCCTGTGGCAGTGCAAGGCAAATCTGCCCAACAAACTGCTTGGAAAAGTGTCAAATTTAATTAAGACTGACATTTATTTTTCCACCACAGAACGAACCAAGCTTGAATGCTTTCTGTGTCTTATGTGCAATGTTTTAGTAAAAATGATTCATTGTGAGCATGTGTTCATTGACTTTAGCATGAATCCTCCTCGTCTCTTTCCTCTGCTACGAAGCAGATGGAAGTATCGTCTAGAAATAATTGCCAATAGGAATATTTCCAAGTAGTCCACGAGCACCAAATTAAACAAAGTAATACACATAGTCCTTCTTCACCTGCTGCCAGTAGAATTTATAACTTTGTTAGGCTACACTGACTTTTCAAAACTATAGGCTTTGCTTTTAGAAACTGTACCGGACGCACGATCATGTGCAGATCTGTAAAATATATGGCTGCCATGTGGAGATAAATTCAGTTTTGACTATGTCTGGTCAACAGAGCTGCCACACACACACACACACATATATATACATATATATATATACTGTGTAACTTTGTTGGCACAAATGATATCCACTAGTCTAGTCAAGCCTTTCAGAGTGAAACCATAGGAGGGAGATATCAATCACAAATAGTACCTATTAATGAGAATTTGGCATGTGTTCATGCCGCTGTTGGAGAAAGTCAGTTTGAAATTAGAATGAGGAGGAGGCATAACTAAATAATCCAGGACTTGCTTGGCTGGAGATCTGATTTTGCACCATATGCCTTTGATAATATCACGACTGCGCTGTGCTCTGCTCAAGGAGATTGAGGGTTGTTAGGAGGGAAAAAAAATAGAGAAAAGGAAAAAAGAAAGGTAGTCATATGTGGACAAAGGAAAAAGAAGGGAACAATATTGGTGATGTCATGTTTTTCCTCTAATTAACAAGGCTCAAGGTGCTTCAGTGCGGAGGGAGAGTCGATGGCTTAAAGGGGGAAAGGGTGTCCGGTGCCAAAAGGCAGCTGCACATGCACATACGGTTAATGCACTTTGCACCACACCACAGTGTCCTTACAGGGTGACAAAGAGTTCATTGGCGGTGTAAGGACTTTAATTAAATCCTAATCACTGGAGAGGAGTTTTTTAGATAACAAGCATACGTCAGCCCGCTCAGACAAAATGCGAAGCATGACATCATGCTGACCTCCAGAGGTAACCGTGACAGGGTCGGTTAGGAGACAAAGTTACTTTGAAGCGGCAGGGCCCTTGATGTGTGTCATGACTACGTCTTCGTCGCCTGCACTAGAGGTGAGACAATGGGAGGTGGCGCGACTGACGCCGACTCGGGTCGCCAAGCCGTCCAAAGCCCACATTATAAGGATTTTATTTTCAAGGACGGCGCGTGATGTGAAAAGTTCAGCAGACGCAGGCAGACCTGCCAGAGTGCAAGCGTATGGCCAAGCTCAAGTGAAGGACAAGCATAACTGATGCAGTGTGAGGTGATATATGCAGGGAAAATATGCACCGGGTTCAGGTTGGGATAGCGATGCTCGGGGGTCATGCTGAGGACCACCGCACGGGAACTCTGTTTATGTGCAGTAAATAGGCTTAAAAATGCAAACCAAATAAAGCAAAAGTCTAAAAAAAAGACATTTATGATTATAATTATGGGGTTTGGTTTATAGACGTTTCTTCACGTTAAGTCCAGATGCTTTAAGTCGAACAGTAAAAAGCATACGAACAAATTGAAAAGCGCGGTTCTTATCTTTATCCTCAGTCATAGTCTCCCTAATCGCAAATGATTAAAAACAGAATGGCTCACGGTAAAGCAGGCTGTCAGGTGGATTTCAGGCCTTCAGAACAAAACAAGTGTATTCTGTTTTGGAGCTGCCAACTTTCTCCCATCTGTTTCTACTTTGTGGGTAAAGGATCCGACGAAATTATACCAAAAGTTTACCTAAAATCAGAAGTAAACCGGACGGACCGAGGGATGGTTTTCTCAGAGAGATGATGCACGTTTACATACCTTGCTGTTTCTGCATGTTGGTGAAATCCTCAAATGTGAGGGTCCTCACCGGAGGTCTCCAGAAAGCATATGTCTCCATTATCGCCTCCAGGCCGGTCCTGGCAGAGAGACATGCAGAGATATTTCAAATCTCTCACAAAAAAAAAACAACTGCAAAATAGAAAAGGAATATGCAACAGTAATTAACCTCAGGATTAACTGGTTGATCAATTAAATGAAAACAGAGTTAGTGTCTATGATTGACTTTAAGATTTTATTGCCTGATTTCTAAGCCTTACACGCTCTAATTCTTGATCTCTGATCAGCAGGTCATCACTTCTGTCCAAGTTTTTATTCGCCTGGATCTTTTGTTTGTTTTCTCACTCAACTACATTTCAAATAAGATATCCATATTTCAGTTTTAGTATTTTGAATGTAACTGAAGTTTTTCTTTTATTCGGGGATCTTTACTTTAAAGACATGGTAGGTAATCCTGTTCAGAAACACATTTTGTAATACTGGGTGAAATGGTCCGTCTATCCTGAGAGAAATCTATACAAGATGTATTTAGAAAAAGGGACGAAAATAATCAGACCTCTGTGGCAGCTGCAGGACTGAGAAAAAGCTGACCAATCCAAGATCAGCGTACAAAAAACCAATCAGATGCCTCTGCTTTCTGCCTACGCCCCCCTCTGCCGGCTCCCTGCTCCATGTGCGCATGCGGTTCCACCGGCTTTGGATGAAGCACTGACGGAATGGGGAGGGGGGGGTGGAGCTTAGAGAAGTGGACACTTTCGAATCTTGCTAGCTCTCTTGCTAGCTCTCTAGGATTACCTACCATAGCTTTAAGGTTGAACAGTTCTTCAGCAATGAAAATTCAAGCCCAAGGATTTCAGGAAGAGTCAAAGTCCTCGGATGTTATTATTAATTTCTATCCTGCTTAATCCATCCAGTATTGATTTCATTATAATCTCACATTACTATTATTTCAGTTCGATGTTTAAACATTGAATAAGATCAAAACAGTTTGTATGAAGTTATTCACATTTTGTTTCATGGAATCTTTTGCAATCGGACACTTTTCAGTCATAAACTCCATTTTTATTCTACTTTTAATTATTTTATAAGCTTAAGGAAACATTGAACTGAACGGAAATCGGTCTATATAAATACAATATTTAATCCAGTTCGGGACAAACAACTAGAAACACGTCATCATGAATTGTACTTCAGTGCAATATCACCATTAACTATAACCTCAGAATTAATCATACTGTTCAGTTAACATATATCCGATCATTTATCCGATCAGTACCTTTTATTGTGAACTTCATAAACGGTACTATTTATGTTCAATTTGTTGTTTTGATTTGGGATAGATTGAATAGTTACACTCACTACAGCTAAGTTTAGTTTAAAACATTGCTTTCTGGAAAACTGCTGTTTGTCATAAAATATCTGACGAGCGCATGTGTTTTTATATGAGACTGAATCAGCAAATGAGAACAAATTATTCCTTGAAATAATCGAATTAAGAGGGAGACTGGTACTGTACGCGACAATGAGAGGGAGATAAAAAAGGTTAGTGGTGAATGTTTCAGATGGAGCGCGTCAGAGAGGCGGGAAACTAGAGTCTGGTTGGAGGAAACCGGGGCCATTAAGAGGGAGCAGGTTTTTACTGTGCACATAAATCTGAGGTGACGTTTCATCTTGAATCTGTACATGGTTCTCCTTCCTGCGTGATTTACTTCCCTGCACACCGCTCAGCGTCTTCCCAGGGAAACAAGCGCTGTTCCTCGTGTTATTTTAGGCCCACCAAGTCCCAGAGCGTGGTAGCTCGTTAGTGCACCATGCTAATCTGCCCTGCCCCTGCCATCAGTGCACTCATTCATACAGGCAAACTGCTGCGGGACCAAAGCCCAACAAATGAGCTGTATCCCTCCGCGAGGCCATAAAGCCACAGCTGACGACACCACCGTTACTTACTGTAAAGCTTAGGTTAGGGCTGGTAAAAGATCCAATAAGAAAGTAAAAAAAAATGCAAACAAGTCTGTGTTTAATGTGAAAATTAGCAGTGCAGGTTTGCCCTTTCTATTAATTAAATTCCATTTAGTAATTTATACAGCGCCCATTCACAACAAAAGTCATCTCAAGGCACTCTAAAGATTAATTTGGATTTTTCCCTGAATGTGGAACTTCTTGGTTATGTTCCACTACAAACAAGCTGCGCCATCGCTTTACAACCATAATCCAGGGAAAATAACCACAGTTTTGTTTTTCCCGGTGACTGTTTATGTCACTCATATCCGACACCACTATAATGTTTGAAAAAAAAGTCCCGCATGGCAGCGACAAAGTATGTCACACCTGTTTTTATGTTTGCAGCTTCTTGTTTCCAACAATTACAGTTGCAGCTGTCGCCTTCCACTTTTATATCTTGGCTGAATTAACTCCAAAGAGGGCAATCACCATAAGCTTGGTATTTTATTAAAAGTTATATTAGGGTTGTCATGCTGCATTGTGTTCCAGTGGAACAGATATTGATTTTTCCATTTTAACATCCAATGAAAAGCCTGGAGGAGAGCTTTTTGCTCACATTATGTTTGCTGTAAAAACGGAGCCCTCTCATCAAGCCTCATCTGTTCTGATTGGTCAGCTCCACTGGCCTGATCAGGCATTGCCTATCATCCTGCATAAGCTCTGATGAAATTTGGTTAGTATACTTCCCTGATTGCTGGATGCTTTTTTAAGGAATTAAAAGCCTCTCACCGAATACAAACAGTTTGTTAAAACAATAAACTTCTTGAAAGGTTTGTTATATTGAGCAAACACTTTTGTTAGAGGGGACTTGCAGAATGTGGCCAATTAAACTCTGAAGCCGTCATAAATATGCCAAAAAAGCAGCGGGAAAGTAAATGGTCAGAGCTGCAACTGCTAAACAATATTCAATCATGAATGTTTATGCATTTAGCAGACACTTTTATCCAAAGAGACTTACAAATGAGGATATAACATTACAGCTAACATCAAAGCTAACAATAAGCTACATAGAAGGAAACCGCTAGTCAGACTCTGTCAGAGGTGACAGTGTAGAGATGGAGTGCAGGCATAGAATTACAATGAATTCAACTCCAACTGGCTTGAATTGGACTATCCTATTTAAGTGCCTTGAGATGACATTTGTTGTAATTTGGTGCTGTATAAATAAAACTGAATTGAAGTGAATTGAATTGAATAGAATAATCAATAAATAAAGGACTAGCAGATGGTATTGAATTCAGAATGACTCAGAATGGGAAGGGCTTTTAAGGTAACTGAAGAATTTTCAGAGGGTCCTTCAATCCAGACAAAACAAATTGCAGGAGGACTGCAGCAGTACGTGAGGATAAATTTATTTTCTTTTTCTCTATGGACAATATCTCATTCTCTCTTATCTTCTCATCTGTTTCTGCAAGGAAATTCTAATGCCAGTTCATAAATCAAACAGTCTATTGTTTGAAAATGAAAAAAGATGTCTCAAATATCTGTGTGCCAATAATGCAGACCAGATGAGGGGGCTGCTTTCATGTGCGGAGGGGTCTGCTGCTTCAGTGCATCCCCCCCCAACCGTCCCCAGTGTTATATGTGTTATTTCAAAGACTGAGAGAAAACGAGGCAAATCGAGAGAAACCAAACCTACATCACGCAACATCCATTCAGAGACGGCGATTGTCACATTCTTATATGTGCAAACAGCACACAGACACAACCTGACAGATCAGATCACTTTGTCTGTCTGTCAGCTGTTGCATGAACTTGTTGTCATTGCCAGAGCGCCGTCAGCCAGAGGGGGGACTCCCCTTGGCTGCCGATACTGTAGAATCATAAAGAACAGTGGTCGTCATAATATTGCTGAACATATTTTTATTTTGGCTGTAAAAATAAAAAAAATTTAAAAAAAGGCCTATTTATCTGGTCTTCTACAGGTCCCTCATCACCTGTATCTACCTGAGTTATCCGGATTCTGCATGACTCAAAGAATCCAGTGTTTTGAATCGATGCACAGCTTGCCAGCTTTATTGTGTCATGTGGAGTGTGAGTATGTGGAATTAAAAATAAAAAAAACACAAGTCCAGACAGTGTTTATAACCCTGTTGGTGTGGACGTGGTGCTTTACAGGTCAGAAGATGTCTAGACGTCTAGGTTAGAGTGGCTAAATTGTGTTATGTGTAGCCGTCGTTCCAAAAGCATTTTATGACCATATTTTAGCCTAAAGCAGGTCGTAAGTATGTGTTGAAATTTTTATGATTTTATATAACAAAATGTTATAAAAAGAAAAAGCTTTAAGTGGGGGATAAGGGAGACACAACCCAGACTTAATAAGGTTCACAAAATGTGAATAAATTCCCAAATGAGCGATGCTGTAGCTGCAGAAAACATCCTCCTGTGACTATTGATAAGCAGTGATTTACAGTTAATATCAAAGGCAGACAGGCCTATGATTTAGGGGGTTACATTGATTTGTATATTTAGGAAAAATATACCACAACACTGGGGCAACAGATTTTATTTTCTACTAGTTACAATCTTTACTGATCTGGGTGGTTCATTTAAGTATGACCTGTCCTGTCCATCTGCTTCGTGTCTTTGTGGTTAAGCAGCCATCTTGTCATTTATTTTATTTTTTTCAACAGGTAGGAATGCTTGTCCGACTAAAGTTTAAACTAATGAGCTTAAGATGTGGTTAGATTTAGGCTACAGAAATATTTGGTTAGAGTTAGGAAAAGATCATGATATGGTATAAACAACAGCCTTTAAAAACAACGTGACATCATTGTGTGAAGAGCTTTGACATGATACACATCAGTGATTAATAGAAATGTCAAATGAAAACCTTTCTCCTGAGTCACTGCGTGAAGATGGAAGACAACGATAGATGCATGGAGCACAGAAGACACTTTCAGGATTTATGGTGTACCTGTTTCGACCGGAGTCCCGGAATCCTTTGGCAAATGGGTTGCGGTCAATCTTTAGTCTGGTGATCTACAGAAATGTAGAAAAAAAAAGACTTTTCCAAGATGCACAAGCAGAATGTTGGATAGATATTAAAGAATTAAACAAGCATTAAGACCAAAGATCATTTTAGTTCATTGAACCATTTGCTGGAAAGTTGCACAGATAGAATTCTTTAACCCTCCTGTTGTCTTGCGGGTCAAAAGTGAGCCACTACCATGTTTAGCTGTAGAAAAAAATACCGTAAACCAAGGCAGGAATTTCACGAGGGCCACGAGGGCCCTCCCACTTTGGCCTTGTGCCCTTGAAAATTATATCTGCCATAAGGCCACAGTGGCCTTGATGCCCTCTCTGACTAAGTTTTGCGGTTAGCAGTCTGCCTCTTTTCTGACACGGCTTAAATGATCAATGAGCATCTGGTGGAGAAAAAAAATAAAAAATCAGCGGTGCGCTTAATTCGAGCCTGGAATACACCGCTCGGACGGTCTATGATGACAGTTGACATCAGTCTATCTCCGCCCACCCCCTCAAGCCTCCGTGTGCGTAGCCAGCTGATTCTCCGCTGGAGGTGAGGTAAGGTTTTGTGATGATCCTGTTTGCCGTTAAGTTTTTCATTTGTCCAGCTTTAAGTGTAATTTTATGGATAACATTACTATTTCTTGCTCGTATGGTAATACATAATTATAATATTTTGAAGTTGTGTTCTTTTATTTTTATCTAGTGCTAGGCAGTTAGCGCTGTGTTGTTAGCTGTCAAAGACCTCTGTGCAGACTAGGTTCGTTTGCTGCTCGTTTATACCAGGGCTCTAAATTAACACCCGCCAAATGCGGGTGAAAGTTATTTTTGGCGTGTATTAAAAAAAACTCACTAGCCGGCTTGGCCGATGATAAATGAGGAACTTTACCATCTATTTCGCGGGACGCGCGAGCGCAGTTTCTATGGGAACGCATCCGCCGAGGCTGCCGTACTAGGGGAGTGGGTCACTCTTGGTTTGGAAATACGATAGACGCCGGTGTTCAGCCGATTTCTCCTACTTGTCGAGAATTACTACTTTGTGCATGCGCCGAGCCGATTTTCTAAGTTTCGTTTTCACGCCCATAATGTTTTGCTACCCTGCGTCTGATTATTTTCTTCTTTGGAAGACATGCAAAGTAATAAAACACTTATCGTATTATAACAAGCAGTTAGCTTAACATGCACAAATGGGGTGTCATTCGCCATTTGATTTTTGTATTTGGGACACTTCTGTCTTTATTTAGGTGACTCTGCTCCATCATTGTGAATGAATGCATTGAGAAGGGGGAGCATTATTTGACAGCGTGTTATTGGTACAAATACAGACGCAAACACTAACAAAATGTGGCGATGGTTGGGACAGCCGGCCGTGAAGAGAAAAGATATGCCTGCCAAAGGAGGGGAGGAGGATAATATTTTGAATATATTGAATCTGGCATGGTGACACTTTGTGAGAAAAGGGAAAAATGGAACTGATTTAGATGGATCCGAAGACAGTTCAGAGAGCTCGGACGATGTTTAAGCATTTCACAGTATCCATAATTCCATAATTAGTCTCTGCACATAGTTTTGTGTTTAATTTTATGCATTATCTGCACTAAAATATGGTTAGAAAGTTGTTCAATATTTCCATTTTTGTAGATTCAGGGTTCACATGAATATAGATCAGTTTTAAAGTTATTTTTTTATGTACAAAAAATGTTACCCTGAATAGTCTGTGAGGGTTGAGGAGTAATGAAATGTTAGAATAAGTTTTGTATGTACATAAGTTTAATTATTGTAATTATTTTAATTGGATATACATTCCCAATTTCACTGTAAAATGAATTTAAAGCTTTAGTTAATAAATTGATCAAATGAATTCAGTGGGTCTCATCTGTCTGTGGCTAGTGGATATAAATTATATCGCCCCATTTTCAAAACGCAATCAAAATACCCATTCACATGTCTTGTGGCATGCCTGAACTGTCCACAAAAAAAATACATTACACCCACTGGCCAGAACTAGCTTAGTTAGCTTAGCATAGCAACTGCCATTCACTTACATTGTAAGTGACGTCCTTTCAACGTAGGCCCACTACCACAGTCTCACAGTGAGCCAAACATGTCTGTGCTATAAGAATCCTGTGTAGTTTTAATAAAAAAATTGTTTAATTGCAATTTGGTGTCCATTGAATGCTTAATAAGTATATATAAAAGTATTGTAAATGCATATACAATCGTAGTCACTTCATATCATATGTTAAATCATTGTTTTAATTTATGGCCTTGGTGCCCTGGCTTTTGGCCTTTGTGCCCTTAAAAAATTGACAACTCAAAAGGCCAAGTGGCCTTGCCCCTAAAATGACGAAATTCCAGGCCTGCCGTAAACTATCTTTTTCCAACTTGAAATTTTATGACTTTTCCTAAAGTGACCCCATCATTAGAAAAAGTCATACTTTATTTTTGTTTATGTTTCCATGTGGGCTGTACACCACTAGGGTACAAAGATTGTCTTATGGGTCATTTTTGACCCGTGAATTATAAAAACATTTAAACACCAGAAAAAAGTTCACTGTTTTTTTCCCTTTCAATATAATTAATTCAGAAGTAATTACTTCACATTTATATAATAGCAATAATAAACCTTTATTATGTAAAAGAAAACTGAGAAAACAAGAAAACTGTTGGTCCAACTGACAGATGGTTTGTGGTAAAAAAAAAATAAATAAAAAAAAAAGTGGAATCCTGAAAACTGGTGATTATCTTTTTGTATTGTGTAACAAAAAATACATGATAAAAAATGTATCGAATTGAGTTGAATAGATAAATAACAGGTGGTTTCATCATACAAAATTGATTTTGGATTTAAAATTCAATTAAGTTGCTTTATTTTGGGGCTTTGGTAGGGCGGGTCATTTTTGACCCATAGGATAAGGGGAGTAAACAGAATGTTAAGACTGCACAAGGGTTAAAATACATTTTTTATGTGGGTACAAAGAGAGAGCTGCTTACTTGCTGGTTCTGGTAGGCGGTGACGGTAGTGAAGACCGTCTCAGGGAAGCTGAAGGTCTTGACTCCCTCCCCACTGGGCACCGCTTTGTTTGGAGACAGTTCGCTGCTGAAGTCCTTCCTGATGACGTGAACACGAGGCTGATACTTGTGCATGGAGTGGAGGATAATCTGAGGCACAAAAAGAGAGAGATGGAGGTGCACTCAGTGTTTTTGTGCTGTTGGAAGCGATTGCGTAATGCAGATGTGTGGAGTAAAGGTTCGACGTGAATCAAATAGATGCATCACAACTGATGTGTGCTTCTGAACTTGTAGTTCCAATCATGTGCAGTTTCTTCACATCAATTAGCCCCACTGATTCTGCATCGGTTTCGTGTGACATTAAGCGGAAACCAACTTCACATTGCAGTGACGCTTGCTTGAGGATTATTTCACAGCAGAGCAGAGGCGTCAGACTGTGTTGGCCCCAGCCTCGCCTCAGGGTCTCGGTCTGCTCTTGATTAAACGGAGAGTGAGAAAACCTCCCCAGAGCCAAACACCCCCAACCTTCTCCACATTCGGGTACAACAGAGGGGGTCATTTCAAACCGGGGCTGCAGGGGGGAAAACACCTCTGAATATCAAAAACATTGCACTCAGTGTTCCAGACCTCAAACGCAAATAAATGCAGAAATTACGACTGAGCTGCTGCATGGAGACGCACAGATGCTGCTTTAATATGGAGTCCTCATTTTAAAAACTCATCTCCATTCGTGCTGCTCAGCGTTCTTTTTTGTGGTGTTTTGGCGTGCTCTGCCCAGAGATAACCTGTCAATCAAACCATGTGGGCGGCACTGCAGTGTCTTTTTACTCGATGTTGCACAAATTGTATCCCCAAAGAGAGAAATGTCTCCAGGCTGCATGTCTCCACATCAGTTTTAGGCCATTTCTCTTCTAGCGGGTTGTTTTCATGCCGCCGTCCTTTGAAATGGTGAAACAGCCTTTTGAAAATGGAAATTACAAGATTTAAGTAGCCCTCCAGGAATGAAAGTTTACACATAATGACTGCAGATTAGGCATGTTTTACAATTCTTATGCTCTTTCCCACCAGTGTAATTTTAGTGCAGAAGTAGGTGAATGTACAATTGTTTCACTGTCTAATCAGCCATTATAGTCTGGAAAATTCAAATCTCTGCCTGCATATAACATTTTTCCTGAATAGACTCATCAGTTTGCAGGCATTAAATAAAGCAAATAGATTGAAATCCAAACATATTTTAACAGCAAACTTCTAAACAGATGCCAGACAAAAGAAAGGACTCTGGAACCAGCTAGAGGACTGTTGTTCGAGTGCAAATACAATCAGGTTAATCAATTCCCTTTGAAAATCACTTGGATATCCACACCAGAAACACCAAAACATGCATGTATCAGTTTTCTAGTGCAGTTTTAAAGATAAACACCAAATGATCGTCGAAGGTCAGTGATCAAAGCAATTAATTACCCGAGTTGTGGCTGTGCAGGAACATATTGTTACTGTGTGAGAAGATTGATCACCAGTAGAGAAAGTGAGTGACTGTGTGAGACAGAGAAGGACTGCTGTGCCTCACACGTCGTTCTGATGAAGAAGTGAAAAAATTGCATCTCTTAAAAGCAATTTAAACAATTTTTTTGCGGGGAAATGGGCAAATGTTCAAAGCAGACTGTAAAAGCATTTACTGTGGACTTTTGAACGCTCTCGCACAAAAGCATCGATACGTTACAATGCATCATTAACAACAAAGAACAAAAGCGAAGCAACAAAAGAAAAGAAAAAACTTTTGGCTCGTTCAGCATGTTTCAGTGTTTTATTAGATTTTTCCCACAGACCAGCGAGACAGGAAAAAGATGACAGGCGAGAGTGACAGAGTGAGGCGGATCTGAGCCGATGAGTCCAATCAGAAACCAGAACCTCTGTTAGCTGACAGCATGAATCCTCTTTGACACGCTGTGTGCGTGATGTTACAATAACTCAACAGCGAAACTATGGAGGCATGGTGCTTCGTGCATGAGAAAGAACACGTGTTCGTGTTGCCTTTCAACAACATTTTCAGACTTACTTTGCAAATAAAAGAAAATATATCAAATGACCTTTTCGTTACAATGTTTATTTGATTTAATCTCTTGGGCCACAATCAGCTGCATCATACTGTATGATGTGCATTTGGACGCACTCTGCAGCACATAACATTATTCACTTTACTCCACGACTAACTGCAAACGATCTCCCAAACTAAGCTGAGAGCTGTTATTAAACCATTTGGAGTAAAAGGTAAGACTTTAAATTTGAATCCAAACAATGAGAATCCCTCTAAGTGTAACCAGGACTATGGCCTAAAACACACTAGAAAATGTGTTTTTAATTCTGGCTCCATTTTCTGTGAACAAATGCCTGTAAATAGCTAAAGTAGAGACCTTTTGTGTTGCTGGAAAACACAATCTGACAACAGGCTGGTGCCTTACGAAGAACTTGCTCAAGTTTAATAAGAATACTACAGAGGATGAACATTTTAGACAGGTCTTAGTTTGTGAAGGAATATCCAGACAGCTGCAACTGCAAGAGGATCATCGGTAACCACAGCTGCGTTCTCAGGATAAAAGCTTATCGATTAAAATATCCAGTCATCAGATTTAAATATTCATCTATCTGGCCATATTTTTACTTTTAAAAATAATCTTAATAACCAGTTTACACTTTTTACACAGTGGTTCATAAAGAACTGGAAGCAGCAACGTTACCAGGCTTTTTTCTCATCGGACATTGAAACCAACCCACTCATTTTCATTATCTCATTGGCTATAAATAAGACAAGTTGCACGTGGCTCGGTCTGTACACACAAGAGGACGAGGCAGTAGGGATTATTTTAAATAATGACTCTTGCTGGCTTTAGTAGTTTGTGGAGAAGACTCCTACCGTTTTAAGTTGGGTGTCAATCACAAGCTAAGGATGGTGGTTCCATTTAGAATAATGATAACAGTATGTTGTTTACGTGCAAACTGCAGCTATGACCAAGAAAACACAGAGGATAAGATAAAACAGCTGCAACATGCAGCGAGGAAATTGTGTTTTTTGGATTAAACATTTTAGTGGATTGGATTGTCTGGACTTTTATCGCTCTGACAATACTGTTCCGGCCGGGATAACAATGCTCACTGAATTATTAGAAGGCAGCACAGGTGAGTGGTCTCATTTTTGTAACTTATTTGTGTGATTTTACCTACTACAGATACAAATAATTAATTTAGCTACTACATTAATATATAAATATAAATATATATATATATATATATATATATATACACACACACATATATATATATATATAAAAGAAAAGACTGGACATATATCTACCTCTTATTACAGGTTCTTATTGGTTGTGTCAGTCCAGCGGTTGTCAGAACCGGCAAATCTCGTCGCTAAGTCCAAAATTAAAGGTGACACTGTTTGACAATTTGTCTGCAGTGACTAAAATAATTTTGTCACAGACTCTGCTACTGTTGAAATGTCTGATGATTCATGACATTTACTGTGTGCCGTCTGTTTCTGATGAGGCAGGCATTTTGTGACACAAGTCAGAAAGATGAGCACGAACTGGTGAGGTTTCCCCACACAGGAAGCTCCAGAATTTATTCCCTTTGCTCACCCATCACCGCCCGAAAAACAAAGCGCTCAAACTGCGCAGTGGGAGAGGACTCGTACCCATAAGTCATCCCCAATGAGCTGATGAAATCTTCTGCAGAGCAGGAACCGAGCAGAGGTCCACCAGCTCCACATGAGGCTGCCATCTTGTCGCAGCACTGTAAACTTCTTTGTGATGGCGCCCATACTGCGCCACATCCACAGCCATCACAGCACCTGCTTTTTTAACCCTCCCAGTGACGATGTTCATTTGGAGCGCTTCCTGTTTTCTTCAACAGCATCTCACACAACAGCAACAATTATAGCAGCCTACTTTCAACTAGTTTGACAGTCAGGAGAGACTTTTTTTTTGTTTGTTTGTTTTATTACCAACTTTGCATCAGTTAATTGAAGCAAAGCAAAACTGAGAAACTCTCGTCAGTACACGTTAAACAGCTTTTAATATTTTCTTTTTTACTTTAAAACAACACTACAGAAGTTTGTGAACCTTGAAATGATGTGGCTCTGACTTGTTTTGAAGTAAAATTACCGGGTCTGAAATGGCCCCACAGCGCCCAGGGGCTGAGATACCGCAGTTCACAACTTTAGTTTCCAGCCCTGCACCAAACTGTCGCTTTATATTTTGCGGGCTTTTGATGGGATGTTGGTGGCCTCTTAAATACGACAACAAATTGTATGGCTGCACATTTGCAGGGCTCACACAGAGATTTGTTTATAAGACAGTGGTGTAACATCCCACAGCTGTAGGGGGAGCCAAAGAGCAAAACAACTGCCAAATGATGTTACCTCAAATTCTAAAAGTTTAATACCATTCCCCTGGTATTGCTAGAACCTAAAAAAAAAAGGCACTTTGTGCCCTAAAATGGCTAAAGCATAACATTAGTAACTTTGCCATATTTAATATAAGCAGATCTGTGAGCAGTTTAGCCCCTCCCAATCGCCTCTTCTTGGTCTGCAGCTCACCTTTGATGGATCTCAAACACCGTAAAACTATTTTATGCTGAACGAATTAATGGAATAAATCCAGCCATACATCTTTAAACCCAGAAACCATGATCTAGCTGACTGGGATAAGTTTCTTTGGTATGAAATTCATCACGTCATCCCTGCATCATTAATATGCATTTTTTCTTTTCTTTTTTTTCTTGTCATTTCTAGTCATATAGAAGAACATTCCGCCTTATTTTTAACCGCCCAGTGTTCTTATTGTAATGATCGCAGTCGTTTGTTCATGTGCTGAATTACGACCCTTAGGGGTGTCTTCTAAAGCACCACACCTATCCAGAGCAGGAGGGACTCATAGGAGTTTCACACACAAAAAGCTCAGACACCCTTGATCTGTCGAGTAAAAGTGATGTGTCATTCATTTGCAGTATCATGTTGTGACGTTTAATGAAACCTCATATTTTTCTGCTATAGAAAAAAAACACGTGGACGTGTTATAGCACGGTTGATTCTTTAAACAGTTGTGTTACCATTCTTCACCGTTATCGGGGAAGTTAAAGGCCGTCGCTCCGCGGCTCTGGAATGATCTCCCACTCTCGTTACGTTCGCTTGATTCAGTGGATGCTTTCAAGAGCGGACTAAAAACCCATCTGTTTCGACAAGCCTTCTAACCACAGCAGTGTGTTGGCTGTTTTTATGACCACTTTGTTTATTTTACTT
Source organism: Odontesthes bonariensis (assembly GCF_027942865.1). Classification (NCBI taxonomy): domain Eukaryota; kingdom Metazoa; phylum Chordata; class Actinopteri; order Atheriniformes; family Atherinopsidae; genus Odontesthes; species Odontesthes bonariensis. The sequence continues at coordinate 30,025,461 of NC_134517.1, read as the reverse complement.
TGTAATATTATTATTATTATCATTAGTGTTGTTAATAACTGTATGTTTTTATTGTTGACTTTTATTGTATTTTCTGTGCACTTCTTGTGAAGCACTTTGTGACCTTCATTGTCTGTGAAAGGTGCTATATAAATAAATATTACTTACTTACTTAAAGTTTTTTTTAAACCTGGACCTTATTTCTGGCATAAAATACATTTATCTACTCACCGATAAAGTCGGTGTGCTTCGGACGCTATTTAGTACTATTGCACTGTTAGTTCGGAGCTGCCGTGTTGTTGTTATCGGGGGCTTTTGGGAGCTTTCTAAACACGTGTCTACTGGGATGATTTCATCGAAGCGCCCCGCTGCAGCGCAGCTCATTCCCTCTGTTAAGGACGTCCATCGTACTTAAAGTCGTCGTCCACGTCGTCAAAATCCGATAAATATCCTGCCATGTTGCACAAAACTAGCAGTAGCAAACTCCGTGTAAAGTCAATCGACCGTCACAGAGCACGGAGTGAATGAGCTGGCTGCAGCGGCGCGCTTTGATGACGTCATCCCAGTAGACACGTGTGTAGAAAGCTTCCTATTGACCCATCCCACGTGACGTCACAACAAAAGCGTCAGCCATTTTGGACGTGAAAACGAGTAGTCTACCACAGCCAACAACGGAGGAGCGAGGAACATTCAAAGGAAAATATCGATTCGATCAGTAAGGTTTACATCATGCCGGCATATTGTTGCGCGCCTGGGTGTACCAACAGTCAGCAGACGAGGAAAGATTTGTCTTTTTACCGGATCCCCACTGACCTTGAGCGACGGAGAAGATGAGTCGCGGCGATCAATAGGAAAGACTGGCAACCTTCAGTATACCAGCGGTTGTGTAGTGACCACTTTGTTGGAGGTAAGTGTCGAATAAAGATATATAACATATACATATACATGCAAAATAAAGATAAAGCCTTAGAGGGATTTTCCACGGCACACCAGATGATCTCTCACGGCACACTAGTGTTCCCCCGTGCCATTTCAGGGTTGCCTTTCTACTAGATAAAACATAACACAGCGCCTTTAGTAAAGCACTACGACTTGGTCATTGCAATTCTCGTAATAGCAAGATTATAACACCGTGTCAACGGGTTTACATGTCGTTTATCCTGGTGAACAACGTTAAATGAAAAATGTAAACAAACCTTAGCTGTAAAAAGATGGCGCCCACCGGCTCCAGGGACGATCCACTGGTAAAAGGCAGGTCACATAGCCCGACACAAAATATTTGTAGGCATCCAAACTCTTGTATGCCTTTTGATCCTTTCCCGTGTATGGCGATGGGTTTTTTACAACATAAATATAAAGGTCGCGGGGGCCGAAGTCGGGTAAAGACGAGGCGGTGGCATGCTGTCGGACGTCTGTAAACAGCCCTAGTGGAAGCAAGTACACGTCGTTTTTTAAACCTCCAATTTTCAGCTTCTCCAAATCCCTCTCCCTCTGCTGGCCCACTAAATGCCCGACCTCGCTGGATAGTGGAGTTTTTTTCTGCATCTTTTTCTTTCTTCTTTTATACAATTTTCAGTCTGTCTGTATCGTTACTGTTACTATCCTTACTCGCAAATCGTTGTCTTCTATACATTCAAAATGGCGGTTGCTTTACGAAAGTCACGTGACTGGGAAGGGTCAATAACAACAACACGGCAGCTCCGAACTAACAGTGCAATAGTACTAAATAGCGTCCGAAGGACACCGACTTTCACCAAACTGTTATCGGTGAGTAGATGCACGTATTTTATGCCAGAAATAAGTTACAGGTTTAAAAAAAAAAAAAAACAACTTCCCCATTAAATCCGATGTTGGAATTTGTGCTAAAAGTTCTGGGACGGTGAACTAAAATGAGTTCAAACATCCCTTTTGCAGCTGCATTTATCAATTTCAAATTCACGAAAAGAAAGGTAAAAAAGTAGACACCACTTTTATATTATGGTTGCACAGACAGTTAAACACTGCTTACAGTCTTCACATGTTAGTAATTTTTTGTTCTGTTGTGGTCTCCACTGACTGCAAGCAAAAATAACTCCGTCTTCATTTCGCTGATGCTACATTTCCAACCATCCTTACCAACTGCAAACACTGCTTATCAAAATTGCTTCCCTGTCATTTTTGATTTATAAGTTTAATATTTTCTTGTGCATTCAGTTAACTTTCATAGCAGGACTAAATGCAATAGGGCCAGTAATTATTAATAGCCTTCACCTAATAAAGTCCCTCTCCCATGAAACCTGCCTCTAACTTAGGAAAAGTCTGAAGTGCAAATAAGCAACACACTTAAGCTTGCTGCAGTCTTGCTGATGGACATAAGCAGCGCAGTAAATCAATGATGCATTAATGTTAAATATTTCACTTATGAAAGCCACATTACATATTTAGAGCAGCCAGAAACCTATAAGGGACTTACTTGAGCTCACCACCTCTTTTACTGCATGGATACAAGCGATGCAGTAAATCAGACAAGATTGTGGTCAGATTTTAGATTTAGTTCAGTTGTGTGGCTGCTGGAGGGAACTACAAATCAAACGGAGTCATTAAGTGCCCTTAGCAAAACTTTTTCATTACAATATCCTTCACAGTGCCATGAAGGAAATAAATATTATGCATTAAGGGGCACTGGTTCAAATCCCAGACTTGTAAAATGTTTCCTGCATTATATTCAATCAGTGGTCAATGTTCACAAAGAAACAGAGTGTGGGAGGCGGCGTGTGGTTCAGCAGACAGAAAATCGATTCTGAACTCATCGTTCTGTGAGTCATGAAAGCATGAAGTCCGTGAAGAGTCGTGTCAGCTTTCCTTTCAAGCAAATGCATCATAAACATTTCCATCCAAGAGCTGCCACAGCTCCAAGAGCGCTTTCATTCATCGCTACAAAACCATGAAGAATGAAGCACAAAAATGAAAATCACAGCTTAATATCTAAACCCAAACAAGACACGGGTTTTTCATTTAGGGTTTGTACAGCGTCCATTTGTGTTGTGTACTGTTTCATTTCTGCGTTTTGTGTGTGTATATATCATGCTGATTATGTTCGGTTTACTTGTGCACAAGATAAATTTCCCCTCAGGACGATGAATAATATTTTAATTACTACTTGTGTTGCAAGATGGTATGCAAAATGAATGATTAATGTGAGGGTTCAGGGGCTTTGACATCATTATAAAAAAAATGTGCCAAAGTATTAAACAAACTCAAAGATACCGTGACTAAATATTTTGTGAGATTTCATGGTTTCGGTATGTAAAAAAGACTGAGCAGCGAATGATTTCTGAAGCTAAAGAGAGAAGGAAGTTTTCCTTACGTGTCCCTGGTCGTCCAGCTCATTATTGGTGAGTTTGAGTTTGTCGAAGCTGACCACCTGCCTCATCCAGGTGTCTCCAGAGGCCAGAGAGTCTGGGTGGATGTAGACCCGTGGAGGCACCGGGGAGTCTGCATTTCCTGCCACCATCCACTTGGAGCTGTGGTACACATACCTGCAAGAAAAGACAAAGGCATAAGATAACTTACTGCTGATCCTCAAGACAAAAAGAGGATGTTTAGTAACTGACAAGATTTTAGCATGAATGGCAGATGCCATAACAGCCAATAAAAGCCTAAACTGAATAATAAAACCTTTATAAAAACATTTGAGTTATTTCAAATGTTAAGGAAAGCATCCTACAACGGTTCTGTCTTCCTAGCATGCATGCCTCTCATGCTTTCGGAGGCTTTTGCTAATCCTGTTTTTGTTCCACATAAAGTTAGTGGAGGTCTGATATTCCCTCATCACTTCACTGTTTTCAAAACTCACTTGAGGTTACTTCAGGGTTGATCCGGTTTTTATAAAGATCTCTTGGACCCAAAAAGGCTGAAGTGTGTCTGATTTTTTTCCTCTATGCTGGAAAACAAACTCCAAACAATGAGCCATGTTGCCACAACACCGGCTGTTTAAACTCGTCCGCTGTTTCTTCATCGCGCCTGAAATTTCTAACAAGAGCGACATAAAATATTCCATATGCAGTCACACGCTCAGCTGCATAGTTTCAATTAAGCATAGCCATAATATTTGATGATGTTGTGTGTGAGTTTGGGTACAATGGGGTGTCCCACCCATTGAACAGCAGGAAGAGGGAAGAAAGAAATTAACTTTTAGCATCCTTCTCGCAAAAGCAAGAAAATACCACTTAACTCTGTGTGCACTATTAAAAAACAAGCAAAAGACCAAAGAAAAACAAAGAAATAAAAGAAATAAAGGAAAGAGTGAGAGGAAGAAACAGAATAATTAACGCAAGGAAGAAAAGAAAGAGCGGTTCAAACGCCAGAGAGTCATCAGGGGAGAAAAGGAGAGAAACGTTGAGTGAGATGAAGTCAGCAGACAGAGAGGTGAAAGAAATAAAAGAGGAAAAAGAGAAGAAGTGTGAGAGAGTGGTTGGGAGTGAGTGGAGGAGAGAGATTGTGCAGCACAGCTGTTTGCTTTTAGTTCTGGCCCTGCGCTCAGTTGAAAGTGTTTTATCTGCAGCGTCTCTGCCAAAGTCATCACTCACTGCTGAAACATGGACAAAACTCTCATTTGGTTCTTTTGTTATTGCCTTCGAGGGATTGTGCCGCCCCGTTTTACATGCACATATTCTGAGACGACAAACCCTCCTGCCACACAAACACACAGGAACATTTAAAAAACACACACGGGGGCATTTCTGGGAATACTGGCAAACACACCCTCCGGCCGCCATGCTGGAGCTAAAATCAGCTCTGTGTGACGGCGTTTCTCACATTGCAAAAATACCCATTTCATTAGCTTATTTAGATAAGAAAGGCTTTTAGAAAATTCTTGTTTCTATGACAGCAAGTATATTTTTCTTTAAATATTCCGGCTTCTTTAAAGTTCAGGCACTGTGCTTAAGATAAGTTAATGAACACATGACAAGATTTAAACGCAGAAAGTTCTCTGAAAATTGATCGTGATCGGCTGTGGCTGAATGGGAAGAAAATGAAACTCCAAAGGAACATTTCAGGACCTCAAGTACAAGACACTAAATCTATGCAAGCATGTATGATATGCTAACCGTAGCATTTCACATAGTTACAACCAGTAGCTTTGCTGAGTTTGCTTTGCATATTCATGAAATGTCAAATTCAAACTTTAATTAGATTTTTAATAGTTGGAACTTGAGGTAATTGGAACTCAAACTTAGAAACTCGCGAAGTTAAAAAAGTAACAAATACTCAAAGTCCATTTCTAATAAATGACCTTTTACACACGTCAGTTTAATGAAGATGTATGAAGATGAAAAACACTCCATCGTGCATTCTGGCAAAACAAACTAAAGAGCCAAACTATCTTTTAGAGCAGCGTGGTTCGTCTGTCCGGTGTCCCATGGTTTCAAATAAGCAGTGACAATTTGAACACAGTTGACATAATAACTCATAACTTCTAGACCAAAGCATAAAGTGGGACTTGCAGTGTTGTATAAATGTTTGCTATAGAATTAACAGTGGAGGAATCACAGGAATCCAGTTTTCACCAGAACTTCATGACCGACCCGAATGTTTCTGCACAGTTTACAGTAGTTGTGTTTTTCAGCTTAATCTACTGTACTGTAAATATAAAAACATATTCTTTGGTGTCCCCGGTAAGTCCTTTTGGTGTGTCTGCAGTGTCTGCAAATCATTGCAGGAGTTACTACTAAAAGTCCTCTTCCTCTAGTTGCATTTTTGTGCTCCTTTATTGTGTAGTAAAAACATGGCTGCTGCTTCTGCTCAAGCTACTTTACACTACTTCTGCACCACAGATAGCATCGCTTTGATGGACACAGTTCTTTTAGATGATCATTGTAGCTGTGGCATGTGAAACAGTGGAGGAAGGGACAGGCAGGAAACACTAACATATGTCTTTGCGTCTGAAGACGTCTGAAGACAGTGGCCGTTAAACCGAAACCTTGCTGTCAGACATCTTTTCAGAGGAAACAAGAACTGCTGTGTGCAGACGTTCAGCAACGTTTCATGCGAGGAGTCTATTCTGTCTGCATACATTTAAGGTCGCCTTTTAAAAGCAACTCAACTCACTTCCATCGATGATGGAAAAACTAAAGAAGACGTGATGTCACATGCAGCGCGCTGCGTTTACGGGACTAAATATGGATGCTGCACGTGTCAGCTTGTGTGCATCGATTCTGAAGTTGTTGCGCAATCGGAGCCGAATGAAATTATGACCAAGTGATAAAGGGAAGAAGAAGGTTGAGAACAAAAAGAGGTGCAGAATTGGGACATCTGTCTCACTTCAATGACGTAAAAGTCAGATTGAAATGCGACATGATCATTCAGACCGAGGTCGCTCAGAAAAACTTCAGACTTCTATCTCATTTAGGACCACGTGTGAAGGTGGCCTGGGTCTGATATGGGTCTGATTTGGGCCTGCAGTGTGAACATAGCCTCACAAGAAAAGCCCTCATAGGCACATTTATCAACATCTCCAGCAATGTTACCATAAATGTGCAAAAACTACGACATAGTAGCATTTTTCCTTGGCTGTCGGGTATAAAGAAACACTCAGCGAGCGTTCAGACCATGTGACTGTGTGACCATGTTTACAGTAATATTCCAGCCTAAATGTGTGCTTTTATTCCCAATCCTCACCATGTATTCATCAGTTACAAAACATTCGACTAACAGAGAAGTTGAAAAGGGACGAGTTGTTCAACATGGCTCAACTCTTGCGTGGCTGTCTGTGCTGCAGCACCACCGTCTACGCCCTCCTACTATGCCATCTTACAAGCGTTAGAAATAGTTGTGCAGTATCAAATCGGTGACACTTTCAAGTAGCACAAAAAGTAACCATCTTAGACTGGAAGGGAACATTTTGGCATGTTTTGGCACTGCGTTGGGAGAATGAGCCTTTAGGACAAGCAGAAGTTGTAAACCCAGTCGCTAGTATGAAATGTAAGCAAAACACTCTGTCAGCATGCACAAGTGCATATCTTAACCTGGGCTAGTGTGCAGAGATCCATGGTGTTCAGAAATGCATTTTGTCCTGATGTATGTTCTTTTGTAGCTGTGTTTCTGGCCAACTCTTGCACACCTTGCTCATAAGCTGCTAAGTTTTATGCCATCTTTAATGGATTGTAACAGTATTTATCTATCATACAGATAGTGTGCAGGGAGCTGGGAGCTTTCTGCTGAGTAAAAACAAGTGAGGTTGTATTCAGACAGCTGAACAATCCACTTAAACTCACTGTAAATCAGAGTGGGGCAGCAGAAATTGTCTAAACCTGCAGGCAACTTTCATCATTAGCCCTTTTACAAAGTCATATTAATACATTTTCACTAAATTATAAGGCATTTATGCAGCCCAAGAGCATAAATTGGCTTCCATGAGGCTTCTGATATAAACTTTAAATTACAGTTAAAGTTCAACATCATAAAAAATATAATGCACGTAAAAAGGCATTTATTCAAATCAAAATGTCTGTGTTTGCCGTTGAAATATGGAGCTTGTTTTCACTGTAATGCCATACACACCTCTCCACACACAGCCCTGACTTTTGACCTTTACGTACACTCACACGTGCATGCACGCCCACAAAGGGTGCCAGGCCTTTCTGTAATTTCCTGTTTGGAGAGCTGTTTAGGGTTACGCTCAGTGTAGCAGGGAAAGTGTTAAGGAACGAGGAAACTTTAGCCCTAAACAGGACTGGAAATCTGATTAGTTCCCCGCTTTCATCTTCCATAAATCTGCCATCTGGCACCGGCACGATCAATAAAGACTCGACTTTATGTGACACTCTTACTGGACGGATGGAGGGGTGAGAGGGGGAGGAGGGGGGGTTCTTTTTGCCTTCTCAGCCAACACCAAACCATGCAGCAGACAAAACTGTACAGCAATGCATGCTCCAATGCTCTCCTCGTTTCATTCCCACACACACACACACACACACACACAGAGACATGAAGCACATGCACAGAAATACACATGTCAAGCAAAGAGCAAAACAGGTTATCAGCAAAGGTGTAACTGAGTGTGTGTGCCTCATCAGTTACAAACTGCCACACACTGACCTACACATTTAAAGCTGAGACTTTATAGTAAATACTGCCATTAAATTACTGTTCAGAGGACCCAAAACCTGTGGATGAGCACATATGTGTGTTCTCAGATTATTACACTTATGAGGACTGAACGCCCTCACATTAATTGATCACTTGCTAGCTGTCAGTTTAAGACTGCTATTGCTAATAATAGGATGAAGATGAGAATCATGTTTGATTACATTTATTTCAAGTTTGATTTAGGGCTGAGATCAAATGTAGTTTCCAAAATTATAACACAAATAGAAATAGGTGTGTTTATATATATATATATATATATATATATATATATATAAACACACCTATTTCTATTCGTGTTATAATTTTGGAAACTACATAATATACCGCTTTAAAAATACAAGTCTTGATATGAGCTCATGTTCTTTGAATGTTTTATGATTAGAGAGGACTGACTCATTATGTCTCATCTATGGTGTTATTATAAAGATAGTAGAATAACTGGAAAAAATAGTTGGGATTGAGATCACATTGGTTTAATCTGGATTAGGATCTAGATCTAGATTAGACCAGAAGTTTGTGGGTGTGTCAATTTATTTTCATATATGAAGACCAGGTATCACTAAAGTTATAGTTATAGTATAGTTATAGTTTTTTATAAAGTTATAAAATTACAGTTGGGTTCACTTCCTGTTAAAGTTGTGTGAACAGAATTCTGTGGGCTGCTCTTCTACATGTAATGATGTTTTGCTGTCTCGGTTGTGTTGGTGCTGTTGGTGCTGTTGGAGGTAAATTTAGCCTTGGAAAAGACAAAGTGGACAAAGATCTGCTTAGTGATGGAGAAAATAAAGACTTTTTGTTTTCACCGAAGATTCTGTGCTTGTTTTGGGAGCTCCATCCTCTTTGTTATGGAATCAGATGTTGTCAGGCCCAGCTGGTTTGACGTAGTATTCAAGCTAACGTGCAGCCATTGATCAACACGTAGCGTCATCTCCAAAACCTACATGCTGTTAACGTCTTGGATGACTCCACATGTCCTCACAAAGACAGGAAAATAATGACATTTTGTATTCCCTCCCTCTAACAGCCAATTAAGGCCAGTTTCAGACTAGAATTGGTGTTTATACGAGTTCATTTTACTTCAATATTACCTTTGCATTAGTTAATTAAGGGTGAACAACTTTTTCTGGACTGCACTACTTTGAGTTAAAAAAAAACGTTTGATAGAATGAAGCTTTGAGGTTATTCTTCTTAACGTTAAAAGACACTTTGCCAATTAGTCACAGCAATAACCTGGGTTTATAGACAAGATAATGGTTCGCTCAAGGGACCCGTTTTTTTTTATTGTCGTCATGGGTAAAGTCACTAATATCTTATTTTTTGTGTGTGTGTATACTTTACTTCTGAGAAAGAAATGTCCTCACTGAAATAGGAAAACATCAGGTTATGTTTCCAAATAAAACTGGGTATGTGTGTGTGTGTGTGTGTGTGTGTGTGTGTGTGTGTGTGTTAAAGCAGAGCTACATCACATATTTAAAAAATTTGAGAATCCAGACAGCCCCAACATCCAGTGGAGCAAACTGTGTGACTGTCCACATAAAAGAGCTGTGATATATGGAGATTTCATGTGCGTGGTACCAATGAGACGTCCCTAAAGAGGGGCAGCGAGCCCAAGCAAAGCAAGCTGACTCCGATAAAGACTGGATTTCCAGACCCCAAACTCTCAAGGCCTGTGATACACAGCAGTGACAGCTCCCTGCTTGGTTTGCAAAGCCCTGTGGTAAATTCCCCAGCCAGGAAGAAAATCCTATTTAATTTTACAAGATCTTCTGGCCTCTAAAAATCCTCCATGATGTCTTGGTTCACTGGTGAGCGAGCAGGAAGAGGCGGCAGGGCAGAACGTCTGCTCAACGCTCTGGTGGAAAACTTTACATTTTTAAACAATTATATGAAATGAAGGCTGCAGGAAGGTCGAATCAAATGCGCCGAATGCACAGCTCCCATCATTTCAGTTTGTCTTGTGTTTTTATGAAGGCTTTCATTTCTTCCTGACCGATCGGTTTTTATATAAATCTGTTTCGCAGAAGGAGAGGGAATGTGTCCGTGCCACACTCTCAGCCTTTAAATAAACTTCAGCCTCACACAAAACGAACCCCCTGCAATCATGTTTTATGTCATTGAACTTTCTGCTTTAAGATATGCTCAGCAGCTGCCAGGAGGGGCCATGCAGGCCTTTAAAACGCTGCTGATGCACCTCTGAGGACACACAAACACTACTCAGCTGGACGCCTTAGACGTCTCCATGACCCGGTGTTTACGTTTTTAGGATTTTTATGGATTAATTCAGATTAATTGACATTTGAATGTCAACCTCTCATATCCAAACAAATTTGGCAGCTGAAATACCTCCAACCAGTGGTGATACTCAGCCCTGACTGAAACAAAGCAAACCTGTTCTTAAGGGGGTTTTATTTGTTCAGATTTAAATGACAATGGGGTGAAAAAAAAAAAAAGAAATGCCATCAATGAGATTATTTTTCACAGGACACATCCCCTGCATTTTCTCAAACGATTGTATAATACCCTTCCACTTTTAGAACTACATCCTAAAAATAAGAACAATTCGGGAAAACACACCTTCAAACAGGCAGCATCTAAGACCACAAAGATCACATATCAAAGAGGACGGGTGACCTGAGAAGCACTATTTCCCCCCAAAGAAAGACTAATCAATGGTTTCTGATAACATCAAGGAAGTACGGCCAAATACTGTCGATCGTCGTCTGTGTTTGACATTAATAGACAGCGAGTGGGACAAATGTCATGAGGGCGTGATGCATGTACGAGTAACACAGTCTTATGACTGTAAAAGTGTGTCGGTCCATGGAAAAACTCCCAAAAATGACTCAAAAGTTTTACAGTAGTTAAGTTTACCTTCCTCAGTTCTCCTCTGTTGTGCTCTGATGATGATGGTGGTTGTGATGGGACGTGTTGGACATGAGGACGCATTGCAGGCAAAAACTCTGCATCAGGGGAAAGGAGCCCTTCAAGTGAGACACTTGTGGTTCATTCCCGTCCTGCACGATCTTTTCCACCCTCCTTTCATTTTGTACTTTATTAATGCTTCACTAGGAGGCAAACTTAGTCATATTCATATATTGAAGATCTATTATCATTCATCATATCAACCGTTCTGTTATTAGCTATATTTTTAAATGCTTCCTCTTAGAGGAAGGTTTATCCATGTTTGTTAGCTTTTGTCAGTTTACTCAAATTACCTGTTATAGTTATACCAATCTTACTATTAGCTAAATTTACTTTTGCTCTGTTATAGTTATATATACCAATCTTACTGTTAGCTAAAATTAATGTTAAATTTACCTGTATTTCTGTGTTGTATTTTTTTCTGTATGTCTTTATGTAAAGCACATTGAGTTGCCTGTGGTATGAAATGTGCTATATAAATAAAGATTGATTGATTGATTACTAACTTTTTTTTACTTCGCTCCCAGCCACTAATGGTTAGAATTAGAAGTTGAACTTTTCTGATCAGAAGAGATAAAAATGTTTGGGGCGTGTCATGTGATGTGATGCCATCCTTCACAAAAAAAAAAATCTGACAATCAAGATCTCACAATTTTCAAGCCTGGATGAGAAACTGTGGACCAATACTCCTATTTCACGATTTCTTCATACAACAGCTGTGTATTTCACTTCCTGCCTTCTCTCACCGTTAATCACATTTAGCTACTTGTTTTTTTTTTTAGAAAAAAAGACCACAGTTTAGGCTCAAACACATCCTTTAGCATCGTCCACCATTCAGAAGGTTAGTGGTTTGATACCCAGTTTTTTTAGCGTCTTCTTAGATATATCGAGCCCTACGTTGTCATTTATGTGCCCAAGAGGTGCTTCGGGAAATGTGTTTTTTAATGTAAAGCACTCCAACAGAGACGTAGAATAAAGCAGCTCAGCAGTTATTCTAAAACTGAGAAGAACTGAAAATGTTTAATTCACATCATTACCGTTTATATTGGAGCATCTATATTAAACATCGTGGGTGGAGCCACATTTCATGTGAAAATGCTATTTTCACTAAATCTTCAGCGACGAGACACTTCTCCTGAAAACGTGTGGTTTTTCAGCCCTAACCCAAATTGTTTTCTAACCCTGTGTTTTAGTAAAATGCTGTTGTGCCATTGACCTACGCTGGTGTTGATCTCACATCACAAAAAGGCCCACGGCTGAAGGCACACAGCTTAACTGTGTCATCCACAACTCCTCATTCCACCTTAAACCAGAGATCTTAGAACAATATGTGCCCTGATGTTGAAATGCTTATAGACATCTTACTGTCAAATCTCTGGATTATTCTTTCCAAATACACCCTCTCTCACACACACACATATATATATATATATATATATATATATAAATATAAAGATCTCACCTAAGAGTAGAATGAAGTTTGAGTGTGAAATCTCTGCCTGTGATAACTTTGAATAAGAGATGATTTGACCTTCATATTGTTTTGGAGTGAAGGTTTACATCAGAGTGGAGAATGAGAATGAATTTACCTTAAATGACCTTAAAATAGTTCCTTACCGTGGGTACATTTTGTTTTGCATTACAACAAGATTTTGGCAAATACAGCAACAATTTTTACTGAGAAAATTAAACGATTAATCACAAATAAAGTTTTTGGGTTTTGAATTAATCTGTGAAATAAAGTTTGTTCTGGAGCTACAGAGTTTTACACAAGAATGGAAAAAGATTTTCATATTAACGGTTTTAAAGTGTTAAAATCATGTTTTTATCAATTTGAGGTTGATCCCGTTGCTTCCTGTGTATTTCTCATTTTGATCACCTTTTCTTAATTGTCCATAAATCAGTCTCTGCATCAGCTGTTGTCAAGAATGATCAAAAATCATATCAGCGTGCCACTCCTGTTTCAGTAATAACGAGTGCAAAATTCTAAGCCCCGTCTCGGAGAAAAGAATAAACCATTCATGAGAAGTTGTTGAGTTTTTATGCGTCTGTCATCATTCTGAGAAGCGACTGGACTGAGCGGTTCAGGCAGATCTCGAGTGTATGGACACATAAAACACATTTCTTGATATACAAACGGCAGCATCACAAAAGAAGCTATTAGATGTCGAGCTCTGATTCAGATGTAGTGACGCGTTATGAGCTACATTATCAACAGCCTCTATCCACAGAAACATCTGTAAACCCACACACAGTCACTGAATCTGCAGGTAGACTTCATACATTTTCTTCATTTCTCTGAACCGTAAAAGCAACTCCGAGCAACTTCAACAGCAAATCTCTACAGCAGCAGGTACATACCTTTATATTTTCTTTCCTTTCCGACTTAGTTTTTTTTACCCCATTTCCCGCTTTAGACATGAATGTTGAGAGTTATCTTATTTGCAGTCAGACTCTGGCTCTGCTGTTCATTCGATGATGAATACATTTCAATCTCCTCACTCTGACTCCGACTCCAGGGACCAAGGCCGAGTCAGGATATCAATCTTACAGCTTATCCAGAGAGACGAGCCATCCTCAAACACATGCACTCTTTAATCACTTTCGCTTCGCTGATGTAAACGATGAGAGTAACTAGTTTCTCTGTATTGCAGTATGAAAAATCTGAAGTGGGGTGAAAAAAAAAAAACTGCAATATCTATGTTGAATCCAGATCCTGTTATGTACGAGTCCAACGTGATAAATGGTCCATAGATGAGACAAATCCAACCAAGGCAGAATGTTTATGCCAGGTCCAGCATCCAGGAAAGTGCAGACATGCGTCCAGCTAACGCAGCGGCAGGGTGCAGATCTGCTCGTGCATTCGCACACTGAGACGTGGCCGTGCAAGTTGTGCATTTAGGAAAAACTTCAGTGAAGTAGAAGTGGGACACGCTGCTATTTTCATACCCAAGCCCAATTATTTTTTGCTGATAAGCAGCATTCTTTCATACAAGAAAAAAAAACAAAAACAGAATTACTGAGAGTTTTTGCTGCAGTTTAATTCTTATTGTGGCTGAAAGGCATGTGAGACGACATTAAGACCATCATGGGATATTAAGCTCGCTCTGTGAAACCCAAAAAAATGAAACCACTTTTGATTTAAATGCTGTTTGGTTGACAAACTCTGGGATACATTTATGTATCTGGAGCAGACTGAAATGGCAAGGGATTAAAATTAAAGGGAATTAGATTTAATGCCAGGCTTCACACTGAGAAGAACAGCCGTTTTGGATGACACTCAGCAGCTGTCTGGCATTTTGACAAAGGCATTCAAACTCGTAATAATACTTTCGTGTGTCAGGAATGTACCTGTATCTCTTGTTGTCCACAGGCACTATGTCCATGGCGATGTAATACTGCTGATGGGGATCCAGACCTGCGATTTTTACTCGCATAGCAGGAAACATCCTCCTGAAGGGAGAGCAAATACATCTGATAAAGTGATGTTCATTTTTTTATCTGGACATTTTAAAATAGGCAACATCTGAAAAGAACGTGAGCCCAGAAAATCCTTATTAGAGGGGAAAGAGACGGGCCAAAAAAAGTCTGCGCTTCCTTTGAAACAATGAGACAATGTTCAGAGGTAATTAAATCCAGCTTTTCAATCATTTGCAGAATTATTGAGTAAACACGTACGGACACCGAAAAACGTCAGACGGCATGTCAGTTTGGCCTACTGGCAAGTGTTTTCCCTCTCCTCACAATAAGGGTTTTATTCATTTGCAGCACAAATAAATGCAGAGAAATATCCTGTAAAAAGGAAAACGCAATGAAAATGACCAATTCATAGGCCGACAAAGATATATTCATCCAAATCTTTGATGTCAAGAGAGGAAAAAGCTCAACGTATACCAGCTGAGGAAAAACAAATAGGTCTGTTCTCCAGATACCGCAACATATAAAAATCAATTATTTCCATGTTGGCATTCCAGCTCAAGGCAAAAAAAAAAAAAAAAGTCAATGAAAAATGCTGCAACTTTGTAGTAAAAATAATAAGGAACACTGTAAATGACAGCATATATACAGCTATGAATACCTCTAATAATGTTTTTCATGCTTTAACATGAATGATTATCATAAAATGCTTGCATCAGTGTGAGATTTGGGGACACAGGTCACTCATAGACTGTCATATAATTGAAAATACTCAATGAATTGGTGCATTACAAAGTTGTAGTTGCTTCAGATAAACAGGTTCAATTGTAAGTTGCATTTCAAGAGAAAAAAGTTCCTTTTCTCCTGGAAGAAAAATCTGTCTTTTCTCTGTCCTAACTGATGTAAACACACTTTGTGGACCGTCTGGTCGGTGGTAATTAAAAACACACATGATGCGGATGTTAAAAAGCTCCAGAAATCTGTTTGGATGTTGTCAAAAACCTTTAAGACAATTTTCAAAGATTCCTGCTTTTTTTCTGTGGGGAGTTTCGTATGAACTGCTCTTTATTTCTTCTTCGGCTTAAATCAGGTCTAAATCAAGACAGATTGTAAAGCCTAAAGTTGAGTGTTTACCACCTTCCATTAAAAGCATTTGCTGCTTTTGGATAAACAGAATATAGAAAGATTTATTTCATAAAATGAAAATAAGTCGCTGTTATTTCAACTGCTGATTGAACACACTCTGTCATAATTATGGTTATTATGTGAATCTTTGTTAATAACATGCAAAGAAAATATGTTACTGGGCACTTTTTTTTTTTTTAAGGGACAAATCTGCGGAGATAATTTGGAGAAAAAACGCAATTTTTATCTTTCAGCCACTCACACCTCTGACCTTTTTTAATTTTTTTTTTTTTAAGTATTCTGAGAATAAAATTAGCCTAGATGTCTGGATGTAGATAAACAGAAATTATTGTAATCCTTGAAATGTTTTCCGCTTCTAAAGGCTGGGGCTTAAACTGATGTAAACCTCATGAAAATTATACTCTCCGAAGGGGGAAAACCCGACTTCTCCATTAAATAACAGTCTGTATAAGAAGAAGGAGACATTTCAACTTAATTCCCCGGTTTGCACTTCAAACGCTGCATTTTTCCCCCCTCTTTTCATTTAAAGGTCGTAAATCCGGGCCTGCGTAATGAGAAAAGAGGGCTGTTTTCTTGCTTCCCTTCCCTTCTCCTCCGGATTTATGGGCTTATTATGAGCAGGCCGTGAAATACGCGCGGCGACGGTCGTGTCCGCCTTCACTCTGCTTCAGCACCATCTGATTGCTGCTCTATTTATGAGCTGATTACCAATTTAAGCCCAATTCATAAAAGCAGCCAAGGGTAGTCTATAACGAGTAAAGGGGAGCGACATTAGTCCGTGTGTCGACCTGAGGTGTGAAGACAGAGACAGAGACAGAGACAGAGACAGACATAGAGACAGAGACAGAGACAGAGACAGAGACAGAGACAGAGACAGACATAGAGACAGAGACAGAGACAGAGATAGAGACAGAGACAGAGACAGAGACAGAGACAGAGACAGACATAGAGACAGAGACAGAGACAGAGACAGACACAGAGACAGAGACAGATTTGGTCGCATTTGATGGATGAAAACATGCAGGTTTCAAACGTTGCGCAACGACAGAAAAATATTAAATGTATAAAATATTTAGAAAGCTATATTATATTTTATTATAAACTGAGAAATATACAGATATTTTACTCAGCCTGTTCTGAGAGACTGGTGTCAGAAAGGAGTCTTAGATAAATAAACCTGTTTGCTGCTTCCCTAAAACACATTTTTAAACGCCAGTTTAGAGGGGAAAATATGAATTACGCAAAGCCCTGTTATAGCATCCGGCCCGTTAACAACAATAGGAAGATAAGTACTAATGAGACCAGCCGTGCGCTGCTGTGCGGTTATCGTGGGAAAATCATAATATTTCTGTTTGTCAGCCTAGTGGCTCAACATTTTATCAAACATTTTTCATGCAAGCAAATTACAGTATATGAGCTTATGTTTCGTAAAGTCAAAGGCGCGTCAGTAGTGATCACTCAGGCCGACTGATGGGCACAGAGAGGAGGGAGGTGCAGTTGGAAACGTGCGGGCGCGCAGAGCTGAGTGGAAAGGTCCTTCCTCCGGGAGCCGCAGGTCAACCTCTGTTCCTGCTCTGGGGTTCGAGTATGTGCCCGAGAGAGCGAGGAAACCCAGAGCACGTTACACAAGGATTAATTAGAACCAGGTCTCCTTGTACTCCGACATAACCTGCAGCGTCAGGAAGGCCTGAACGGAGCGGAGCAGCCCCCATGTGCAACACATTAACACCCTCCAAACAGAGATCAGTGGGGTGTGTTTGTACCCGGTTCTTTACAGTTTTCAGCATGTTTGTGAGTCTGCGGATTTAAGGACTAAACATTTTTACAAATCTTCGCATTTCTGGAACAACTTGTTTATAATCATTAGAAAATTAACAATTCTACACAGTCACGAGTCGCTCAGAGCTGAATATAAAACAATTGCCCTAGATTCAGCAACGGAGAGTGTGTCCAGCCTACCTTCCCGCTTTGGTGATGATCATCTCCGTGCCGATGTCGTGGAAGCGCTTCCACAGGTCTGCGCACTGCAGCTCCACCTGAATCTCCTCCATGCTGGTCGTTGGAGACGCGTCACAGGGGCCCGGGGCCAGGTCGGCAGGTGAGCCGAAGGAGCACGACGTCCTCTCGGCCAGACCCTCTCCGTCCGAGCCGGGACTCGCCTCTGAGTCTGGAGGGGAAATGAGAATGATGATGAGAGGGCAGCTCTAAAACAGTGGAATTAATGCGCTTTACAGCTTTACGCAGGAAACTTGGCGCGCTGTGAGAGCTGAGCGGTTTTCCCATCTGAGTCCACATCACCTGCCGTGTGCAGCTTGGAGACAAGCGGGCGAGCTTGGCTTGCTGGCTCGACCTGTCATGGAGCTCTGGGCTAATGTCAAAGGCAGACTAAATGCTGCGTTAAGCCTTTGAAATGCGATGAATAAAATTATTCAATTTTCAATTGGGCCACACAATGAAGAATTCCAAAGGGGAAAATACAGAAAATGAAATTTCCCCTCAAGTGATCCTTCCGGACCAATTTTAACAGACTGGCCATTCAAAGTCATAAAAGGGGCAAAGTCAGAGCAGATAAAACCTTCTTCCATCTTGAAGCAAATCCAGACCTACCGGGGAGGTTTCCATCCATCAACCAGGATGACCTCAGCCTCCTTTTGCCTTCCTTGCATCATTTCAAAGAGCGCCCTGAAGAAGGTGGATCTGCCTCAGATGGACACGCGCTTATCCCAACAAAAACTGTGCGTCACTTCTAAGAACGGAAGACTTAAATATAGAAATGCCTTCTACATTTTAACACTTATATCTGCTTTAATTTCACAAATCCTACATTTAAGCACTGAAATCGAGACTTATTCGAAATCCATTACTTAATGCAAACAATGCTCTGAAACATTAAAATTCACATCCATTACAAGAGGAATGCAGAATTTCCCAACCAAGAATTATTCAGCTTGTCTCTAATGTTTATTAACACATGTGTGATGCTATTTAAATATAACATGAAAGCCTTCAGGGGTTAGATATCAAAATGTATCATCGTTTTTCCAGCTGGGATGTCAAATCTCCAATGCTCAACACCTCATGAGGGTATTTTGCCCAGAAAAACCCTCACAGGATCACCACATGTTGGCTCTCATCTCACTTTTCTCAGAAACACTATACAAATGATTATCCTATCCACTCCCTCCAACGCCGCACCCAAAAAAATAAAAAGGCATCTAATAATGTATTATTTATCTAGGGCCCTGACACGAGGAGGTTGGCTTGGCAGACTACGGGCACACAAATATGGTTATGCAAATGCAGAGCTGCTGAGAGACTGGACAGAGTCCCAGGCGAAACCACCGGAGCGCAGGCCGAGCCAACCCTGCTGGAAACGAGAGAGCCAACGGCAGAGATGAAGATGGGGAGGGGTGTAATGAGCACAGATAGACTGAGAGAGTGTTTCCACCATCTTCTTTGGAGATTCTTCCAGTGTCACAGCAGCCTGTCACACATGATTATTCTCACCTCTCTCCCCTTTGAGTGTTCACACTCACGGTGACAGACACCCAGCTGCCACTTCTCACTTTATAAACACAGAGCAGAACACGAGGCTCTCATAGCTGCAAAATAACAACTAGAAGTTTGTACTGAAGGCTTTCAGATTGAGCTAAAAGGATTCAATCAAAGAAAACGAAACCTATATACTGAGCAGAGTTTGACTGATAAAGCTGCTCTGCTTTAGAGCCATTTCTGTTCATCTTTTTATTTGTTATTTCATTCTTTTGCTGATTTGAACATTTGATATGAGTACTAAAAATCTGGCCTACAAGTTTCCACCTTACATCACAGTCATCCTGATTATAGCTTCAAGCTGTGACAATATATTTAAAGCCTGAGCCTGAGATTTGCTTTTTCATCAGCAGCATGAAAAACACAAGAAATGTGAGAGTTTTGGAATCTAAACTGAAAGCTGCTTGGATATTTACCTCAAAGATACCCTGAAGAAACATACGGAGAAACTCCATATCTAGCATATAAAAGGGGATGCTGCTGTGTGAAAACAGACGTTCAGAAGAAGCAGATGCATTCCAAACAAAAGCAGCCAAATTAAATTGAATAATTCTGCTCGAACGCCTCCAAGATGCAGAGGAGCGAAAAGCAGGGACACAGGGAGCCTGTCGACTCCGCCCGTCTGCCCTGTCATCAGCCTGAAGGACCTGTCCTCTGACACTCAGCAGCCACACACACACACACACACACACACACACACACACCTAAACCAAGCATCAGAGACAAACACAGCACCAAATATACATGAGTCTGTTCCACCATGTGTTCAGTCAAGCATCTGATCTGAAGTCATTTCCAATGGTTTCACTCCAGCATCACACGATGTTCTGTCCACGCTTTGTTTCTCCAACTTTAATAAAAGCTTCACTTTTAAGCTGAAATGACATTTATTGATGAACAAAAATTTGCCCACTCAGCAGAATGGTTCCCTGAATTTTGCTGTGGTTATCTCCAAACACACACATACACACACACACACACACAAACAAACAGTGTACACACACATGGGGTCTGTATCTTGCGGTTGCGGGGCTTCCTGTGTAACGGGTTCCTGATCAGCTCATGCCAAGCCTCATTAAAAAGAGACAAACATTCATATTTGGCCCTTAATGGGTCTGAATTCAATCATTTTTACTGCTGTACATCAATCAGCCCTCAGTTTTGTCATATTTTCACACTCACACCAGTATCAGGCAGCCGAAGAGAAGCTGAACCAAACATGAAAACTTACACAAGGATGAGATGCTTTTATTGATATAAATAGATTATTTTCTATGATGCTTGTCCCTGATATTTAACATTAACATGATTTCATCTAACTTTAAATTAAAACATCAGTAATGTATTCATTTATCCATTCTTAAATTGGATGGTTAATCAGATGGAGCTACTCTTACTGGGTTTTACTTATTTGATGATAATTCTCAGCATACTGAATTTTCTTTTGTGACATCTTTAATAAAGACCTCCATGTTGCATTTTTCCAGCTTTGCAAAGATGTTAAAAATGACAGAACTCCAACAAACAAAGGTTTCTCACTGAAGCTGGAATTTGGGAGACATGTTTTCTATTTCTACGTCAGTGAGGCGAAGGACACCGCCTTGGGATATCTGAGCGTGTAAGAACTTCACTGATACCTTAAAGGCCACGCAGAACACACAGCAAAGTGTGTGAGAGGAAATTCACTATGGATATGAAACCTTTAAAAAAAAAAGTTAACAAATCAACTCAACTTATTCGTAAAATAAGGTCAGATGGCCTTATTTTACGAATATGCTCGGAGTTTGTAGTGGATCAGTCTTTTGTAATGCTGATAAATACAGTGAAGGAGATTTCTGAAGTGGACGGCAGAAATTTGCCAACTATGAAATCACTGCGTAGCTCTGTCCACACAGGGGGCACCTGTTTCCTCGCTGATGGAGACTCAGGCGCGGAGGAGGAGGCAGTTTTACCGTCCATCCAGCGCGTATCAGACTAAAAAAATACTCTTCACAGACAGACTGAATGGAAGATGCGTTTGGTACAGCTGTGAAATATTATCAGTACATTATTTAAAAAAACATCTTCGTAGATTCTGATTAACAGAATCTGGGTGAGGTGTTGGGTACAGATTCTGTGCGTAAAAGTTGAAGCGCGACTCTCGGTCATCCCTTTAACAGACTGACAAAAAAAATTGAATTATTGTCTCATAGCAGATATTTATCACGGATGTGTGGAAGTAGTTTTGTGAGGTCTAACAAAACTACATTTTCAGTGCAAACTGGACTGTTGAGCTCTTCCAGGGAGGCCGTAAAATACGTGCCTCCTTCAGAGTCTGTGCATTTCTCAGTCCTGTCCCTGTCTTTGAGGCTAATAAACGTGTTATACGACCAGCCTCCCAGCCTTGCCTGGAGCTGAGTAAAAATAAAATCACTCCGTAAAGGATTCCTCTAAACCACATAATATGACCACAGAGACTCGCTGTGCTCGGTCACCGACGCGCCAAAGCGGAGGCTTTAGGACCCGAGCAGGGCCCGCTGAACCTGCCAGGAACCCGGCCTCTCATTAGAAGGAACAGAGAGGCAACGAACCGGGAACTGGGTCATCCATTGAGCATAAAAGGCTAAAACTATACTGAGATGAAACCTGAGGGGCAGATAACCTTTTCTGACCCACCAAGGCCAAACTGGAGCGACTTCAGAGTTTTATTAGAAGCCCAAGCTTGCATTTTTCTTGACTATCTTTGCCCTTTTAGAAAACACACCAACAGGCTGCTCCTAATCAACTTTTAGTTTCACCTCCCTCATTTAACCACAGCACAGACAGCTCTATTTTCACAACAACAACAACAGTCTCCCCATGAGAATTCCGGGAACAAAGCCACACTTTAAAGCCTAGAATATTTACATTTAGTTTTCTCTCTCTTTCTTTTTTTGTGAAGTTTTGCTTTGCGAAAAGTGCTGCGTAAAGGCGCTGCGCCCCGGAGGTCAGACTGCAGCAGGCAGCTGCACCGCGTCGGCCTGGGCCTGAAAGCGTCACTTCTTCCTGCTTCCAACTTTCTACGCAGATTCAATTAGTTGCAATGTGCTGAATAGGTAAGATTGTTCAAATAACCTAATTTAAGGAAATTAGATATGTTCCCGATTCAAATTGGCTTCACAAAGATGATCCATTTTCATCGTATCCAAGGTTTTTTCCCCCCACGGGACAAGTTCACCGCCTTCTTAAACTGTATTTCTAAATTCACAGCAAATCAGAGCATATTTTTCCTGTACAGTTCTTACAGTAACCGCAAAAATCTGAAATCAACGCAAAGCGCTCGAGTGGAAGGTCCCTTGAGGCCTGAATCTGAAGTTACTCCTCGGTGACGCAGTTTGACACGAGATAAGCAGGAATATTTCATCATACGTGTAACTGATTGTAAGTTATAATTAAAATTACGAATCAAGATCCATAATATTAAAGTGATGAGTCAGAAAATTCAGGTTTTAGGTGAAGCTCCTCTGAGAATAAAAACGACACAATTAAATAAATTAACTGTTCACAAACTAATCTGAAATATTTCCATGTTGCGTGTTTGTAACGAAATTCAGTAAAATGTTGCTTTCATACTTTAAAATGTTATCGGTCACTTATTAATTTCAACAAACTTCAACTTCAGTTTAAAAAACGTCTTCATCTTCATGGAATATGTTGTAAATATTTGTGTTTCCCACAATTTTTTGCGTATTTTTTACGCAAACAGTTCGTTTGCTTTACTGCAGCGAGTTTATTCATATTTCAATCATGGGTTGAACTTTTTCTAAATATTTTTTTTAATGCTGGTTTCATAATTCTCTTGAATTCCCTCATGATTTATTTTGACCTCATTAGTCTACGGAGCGGCCTCATACCTGGTAAATACATGTGACCTGTGTGTAGCACGTCATCCTTTTTTTTTTTTTTTAACTTGATTGCATTTCTGCACAACAACCACGGATTATTTGTAGAGGATAATAAAATATGAAATATATTAGACCAGCTACTCTTTGAGAATGAAATGCATTAGATTTAGTCGTTCATTTGTTTCTGGTGGACCAGCATGTAACAATGTGTGGCCTCGCCGCTCTGCAGGTTCGAGGCCAAATTCAAGCTAAAAGCAGAGTTCAAGCAGCAACTTTACGCTTTGGCACATTAAAACATTTAACTATGTTACTATCTCATGTATTTCTTACTATATGATCCACTAGACCACAGTCAATGCTTGGTTTTAAAATGTCAACTCCCCCCTTTAAAGAAAGAAACGCACATTATTCCATATTGTTGACAGTAAATCAAATGTTGCCTCAAATCTGCGCTTATCACAGTTATAAACTACATCTCCAACGCTTAAACTTTGTCTGTGCTGCTGGCAGCGCTGACTGTGGAGCTATGCGCCCTATCTTAGGTTGGGTCGTTGAACGTGGAGCCATGTTTTGACTCAGAATGTGTGGCCTCTCATTGCGCTGAAGTGATCTAACGGAGATCCGGACATTTGAGCGGTGTTGTGCATGTTTGCGGACTGACCCGGGTCCATATCCAGACAGTGAGCCGGATCCTCCCCGTCCGTGGCGAGGCTCTCCATGGACAACTCCAGCTCCTTCTCCTCCCAGCCACGAAGCTTCCTCTTCTTGTTAGAGCCGATCAGGGCTTCCACGGAAAAAGCGTGGGCTCTAGAGCTCAGAGCTGCAGCAGATCGCCTCCTCTCACTCATTTCTCTCAAATCCACCCGAAGTGGGGACGCAGCGAAAAACCCACTCCGTCCGTCCAACGTAGTAAAAGCAAAACAATAGGGGGGGAAAATGCACACGTCAGTGTTTACAGCAGGGCGCAAACTCACCAAGTGTCCAAAGTAATCCCAACTGTGACTAGAAACGCCGAGGGAAACTTTTGAAGGCAGTCTGTGCCATCTTGGCTGCGTACTGGATCAAGTCCGTGAGGATTGATAGTTCTGGTGCGGTCTGCCGCTTTACGCGCCTCTTCGTCCTTCTTCTCCCCGTGTTTCTTTTTCTGTTTCTGACCCCCAACTTCTCTCTGATTGATACTCACTTCTGGAGGAGTTTTTTCAGGCGCGCGGGGGGGGGGGGCGGGGGGGCGGTGTTCCTGCTCGCTGTCAAAGCCGCGCGTCCAATGAGAAGTGAGAAGACATGGCTGCACAAAGGGTTTAGTCCAATGGCAGCAGAAGGGAGATGCGAGTTCTGAAGTCATCCGAAATACATCAGCCTAATGAACCGCCTCCATAATGAATCCTATTGAAACCAACACAAGTTGTTGTTTCTTTCTTGTTGTGCGTAAATATGCGTTAAATTCAAGTATATCCAAAAATAGAACAAAATAATAAAACTGTTAGTTTTAACTTCAATGGCGACCTTACTGGGCCTTCGTCCTCTGTGAGATCCAAATCTTGCAACATCACTTCACTTCTCATCTAAAGGCTGATCATCAAGTTTATGACCGTGAGCCAGGCCAATGCGAGGCCTGCGTAACCATCCAGAAGTCATTTCTCCAAGTGTCAGAGCCGCCGGTTGCATCATTAAACTGTAGCAAAAGTCCCATTGCAGCTTTATCATGTCACCCGAGAGCCGAGGAGGCAGAGCGGGGCCGCGGCGGGACAGGTGGGCTGCTCTCAGAGCCGCAAAGAAGATAAGCGAGCAGATTTCTTTCACTTCTGCTCGGCTTGTTGAATGTTTATTCAAGCGGATCCACAGTTCAGAAACAGAACAATGCATCTTTGAAATATGTTCATGATTAGATGCAGTAGTTTAGATCAAAGATCACAAGTGGCGAAAATGATTTTTAGTCATAAAAACTGTAAAATGGAAAACATTTAAAAAATAAATTCGACTGCTGTGGTAACCTGATTTAATCCGAAGCTGTTATCTAACTGTAATAATTCGGTGGTCATTAATAGATCTGAAACTGTCAGAAAGCAAATATTATAGCCTACCAATTAAACCTATAAACATCTAAAAAGAGCCTGGAATTATACACATAGTTCCTTAGTTCCTTCAATTAATCTTTGTCCAATTAAACTGCTTGAAGATCAGAAACTACGTTCTTATATTGTGTTGAGAAAATAAGTAGCAGACGGTTTAGAACTCGCATGTTGCAAAGACAGGCCACGTGTCAGTAGACTACATGTGTACGTCGCGTAAATGAAATAAAAAATAAAAAAAGCAACAACAGTTAGTCTAAGCTAAATGAGGCAAATGTCATTATTTACAGCTTGCTCAATAATATTAAAAGCAGCGGATAAGAAGTTTATAATCTGGAAAGGTGGCTTTTTTAAAAACAGAGGAGGTTCGCTGGGTCTGCTCTGAGCTGCTCGTGATCGTTCCGCCGGTCTGCAGCTCAGTTCAGGCCGAACAGAGCAGGCTGATCAGATTCAGTTGTGGGGGGAAATACTTCACACATTTCAACGAAAGATCAGAGGGGGGGAAAGGGGGCAGTCGATGATCGCTGCTGGGCTGATCTGTCGGAAAGAGAGAAGGTGGCCGTATACGCGCAGATCAGGCCTGAAGCCAAGCTGCCATTCTGAAAAATGACAGTTTCCACCGCTGATCATAGATAAAATAGAACAAATAGATGGAATAGTTAGATATTCTGCGCGTGAGGGTGTGTAATCCCTGTGGGAGGAAATTTATGAAACACAGTCAGTAAAAACTTTAGATCTCATTCAGGGACCCGTCGGCATGTGATTGCCCAACAACACATGCACTCTGACATGATTTATTCTTAAACGTTTTTATTTGATCCAGTTTATTGAAATATTTTCTCACGAACACTCCTGGGAATTCTGTCAGCACCTTGTTGTGACAAAGCACGTGGTATTTGTCACGTTTAGGTCAAACTGACGCACCTTGTCCTATCAGAGATTCTTTGCGCATATCAGACACTTCGCGACACGTGGAAAGTGGGCGGAAACGTGAAAATCTGTCGTTGATATTCTATCAGTAGCAACAAGAAATCGGGATAAAGCGTGCGAGAAATGGCAAAGCATTCAAACTGACAGCAAATTTTTTTCTTTTTTTCTTTTAAAAACCTTGCGCTTTAGGCCGAGGACTGCGCTTCTCCGCGCGGGAATAAACGTCCCAAACGCTGCGGAGGGCAGCGGTGAAGATTAATCATGGTGTCATTTAGCCGGATTCACCTGTTGCTCTTTTTTTTTTTTTAAATGAAATAAAAACCTTAATACAGATTTAATCTTTTACGCATTGAAAACAAAATTTTGTTCCTGACTATTTCATAACCAAGAGGAGTTTTATTGGAGCATTTACAATAGATGAAATCAGGAGGCCGATTTGTTTCACCACAAAATACTCAAGTTGAACCGAAGGCGAAAAAACAAAACATCAAAGTTGGAGACAAGCATGAGGCGACAGGAATTCATTTAATCCGTTTTTATTCATCACCGCAACGACAAGGATTTTCTTTTCTAAATAAAGACTTTAAAGTCTATTACAAATAACATCACCGGCTTTTATTAAAAAAGGCGAAGAGGTGTCTGAGGACAGGCGGAACTGACAAGAACAAAAGGTCCCAATGACAGCGATTAACGAAGTCCATATTGGCATTTCCTTTGTTTTGAAAAGTTTGATCACACAATAAAGCAGAACAGATTGGAACTCTGAATTCTAATTATTCTGCTTCAAATAACACTCGATTTAATCCAACAACGTTGGGACAAGGGAGGCGTTTTTCGCTGTCTTTAAACCAAAAAGGGCATTTAGATACTTTATGTCCATATTAAGGTGTTATGCAGCTATATGGCATACAGTGAGACAAAGCAGTAACTCCAGATTACTCCAACCTAAAAAAAAACAGTGGCTCGTCCTAAATTCAGGAGCGGCCAACATGTCCTCAGTGCTGTGCTTCTAACGTGTCTGCAGAGCGCAGGAAAAATGTCCCACACACGGACACTCACAAATAATGTGTCTGAAAACACACACTCCGTTTCCAATTATTTAAAGGAAATACTGTTTAGGTGATTAAGGTAGAAATGCTGTAACACAAGCGCCAATACAAGGCTTACCTTTTTACCTGCGTTAAACAGCCATAATGTCCAAAGTTTAAGAGCCTCTGGGTTTACTAGTTTCCTATTCTGCTCACTGCATGGGCTCCAACTAAGATCAACAACAATAAAACGGCTCATTCTAACATTCATTTCTACCCTCGCAGGGCTGGAGCTGTTTCCACGCGACACGGTCTCCATTACACGCGATTTCTCTCTCTATATATCTATAGATATATATCTATATAGATATATAGATATATATATCTATATATATATCTATATGTCTATATCTATATATATATATATAGATATATATATAAAAAAGGGAACAAACATTAAGACTCTTTTAACGTCTTTACTCCTGTGCGTAAAACGGTTCAGTTACGGCGTCGCCTTCCACTTCTGACCCCACAGCCCGTCTCATTCTGAGCAGAAACACGTTTTTGTCATGATGCCGCGTTCCTGACAGGTCGGCGAGTTTTACAGATGCTGCTCTGAATATATGTAGTCTTTATTTATATTCCATCAGATGCACAAGCCAGCAGAGAAGGAACCACACGGGATTTAAACCAAGCAGGACACGGTGTGCTCCCAGGTAAAAAAAAAAAAAGAGAAACTAAACCCAGAGCGGCTCCATAATGTGTGTGCGCGTTTGTTTGTGTTTAGAAAAGTTTAAGCATAAAGGGCGAGTCTCTGCAGACATTTTTTAGGACGAAATGTGCATTTACAAAGAAAGAAAGCGGGAATAAATGAACTATTAGGGCAACGAAAAAGCAGAGGGGATGAGACAAAAATGCAAAGGAAGGTACGCAGTGATAAAAGCCGAGCAGAAGATATTAATACACTAAATCATGTTTAATTGAATGTGTAACTGCAGGGAAGTGCATTACTCTCCTCCCAGAGTGATACAGTAATACACATCTTTTAAAGAGCGTTGCAGGTATATTGCAGGAGTGGCCTATAAGAGCCTTCTATGCAACGGCTTCCTTAAGAATGAACCAAACTGCTTGTTTTCATGCTGCACGTTAAGTTTAGGTGTGATTATGTCAAAGTGTTACTGCATAAACAGCCAGCCAACAGTAAAGTATGCAAATAAATATGAAGAAGAAGAACGGTTCAAACAGGAGTGGAATTAAGGGCAAGACTCAGGTGAGTAATTCAGTAAAATTACAGTTAACTTTAGGAAATTCAGTTTGCATCTATTTATGTCAACAGGTGTAAATAACGTCAATTTCTGAGATGAAAATAAATCTCTAGAAATATATTTATGTATTTTCTCTGAAATACTCAGAAACAGGAAGAGTTTGAGTTCCCACATCACAGCCTTCTGTCACCTCCTTATCAATGAACATTTTCACACCTTTACCTTTGAATTCGCGTCTTTCACACTGGACTCGTTCGGCTTGTTAATGTTGCGCCGTCATGAAGCGAAGCTGAAATGGATCCCTCTGCAGCACATTTGAAAATCAGCAACGAAATTTGCTTCGTGTTTCCATAATCTTCTGGCGCCGTGCATCACGTTCAGGTCCGGAGCGACCACCGTAAGATAAATCAAATATCCTAAAGGTGGGCAGAAAGGTAGAGTACAAGCTACACATTTGTTTCTGCAGCCTAAATCCCAGCAGCACACCGACACTCTGCAGGGATGAAATGTACATCCAATCATTTGTGGTCTTTGACAATATTTTTTTTAAACTTTTCTTTCTTTAAAAAAAAAAAAAAAAAAGTTCAGTTTATCAGAGGTGAAAATGTTTTAATTTACTCTTCTCCTGCCTTTGCATACACAACTTATTTAAGCTTCAGAAAACATCATTTTCCTTAAAGCGGATCCTGTCGCTGCAGGTTTAAAAGCTCCCATTTTCTGTCCTGATATCTGCTGAACATCAACACACAATATGATAGAAAATAACCCGTATGACAGACATCACTTTGAATGTTGCGCTCGTGTCCATCTGCACTAATACAATAATCCTCGTTTCTGTGCCTTAAAGCACCAGAATGTGCTGAACTTGAATACACTGTGAAGAAAATCTTTTTATTTTTCAGACGTTTTTATTGTTTTGGAGGCACTGCAGTGTGTCTGAAACACCTTGAGAAAAAAGATCAAAATCTGTAAATAATATCCAAAAGACTTAATACAAGCAAAACTGATACAAGCAAGCATTGACGAGGTAATAAATAAGTCGAGCAGGAAGAAAAATCATAAAGATCCACGTCCTGCTGAGTCTTTTCCATGTTGCTTTAAACACATTTTCTCATTGAATGAGTTGAATATTCAACACAGAAAAGTCACAGGAATAAAACTTCAGTTAAGCGTTCATGCCTGGCAGTACAACAGCTCCTCAGCTGAAACCCACTCTGTGTCGCACCTCTGCCAGCACAGGTGCAGCCAGTTCCCGAGCCCTGATGGTCCCCTGAGCCAGCAGTTCCTCCAGGTGCGCCCGGTCCGACCGCAGCCTCTGGATCTCCTCCCTGATGGGCGTCAGCCTCTGGATCACAGCCTCGCTCACAAGGTTCTTGTAGGCTCCCGTGTCCAGTCCTTTCGCCTGCGACACAGCTTCCTCGACGCTGATGGTCGCCATGGCAGCGTGGATCATCACCAGGTTGGACACACCTGGGCGCGTCTCTGGGTCGTAGGTGACCTCAGAGGTGAAGTCGGTGACTGCGCGGCGGATTTTGAGGGCAATGTCATCCGGAGAGTCGGTGATCGCGATGGTCGCCATTGTTTGGGGGTCAGACTTTGACATTTTGGCCGACGGGTCACGGAGGGATTTAACCTTCCGCGTGGAACCTGTAGAAGGACGAAACAAAAAAATCTTAACTTTATAAAGCTAAGAAAAACTCAGATCTGAGTACGACAATGTAAATGTTAAATTATTGCATCTTTTGTTTAGAATGGAGATTTAAATATAAGGTAGAATCTGTGCAAACCTTCCTCTCAGGCTGTATTTTCCCCAACAGCGTCTACCAATCAAGAAGCAGCGCAGCCTGTATTTAAGCAGACATGAAAGCAGCTCGGGAAGCTCCACAAAGCCTTCAGTGTTCCTCCTAAAGCTGAAGCTTGACCTGCACACCAACAACTGGGGAGTGAATCTCTGTACTTTGATCAAACCCAACCCTCTCTTCTTGACATTACTGACTGGACTTTATAGAGCGTGTAAATCCATCTTAAACAGCAGAGTAGAAGACTGGGCTCTGAAAAGCTGCATGTGACCCCAGGATGATAAACAAGCCCCTTAAAATCTGAATAAAAGGAGTAGCTGATTTTCTTTCATCTACATGAGACATTTTTATGGATTTCATAAACTGATTTATAGAAAAAATATGAAGCTGACATCATGATGGCTTTGTTTAGATGTTGCATTCCTGAGGCCCTGAAATCCAACTTTAGAGTTGTGTTTTGATGCATACCCTGTAGGATTGGTCTTCTTCTACTCCTTACAACTAAATGCTAAAAATATATGTCCATTGCAAGAAAAAATACATTTGGATGAGATTTAAAAGGTTTTAAAGGAATATAATTAGCCTTCTTCAATAAAAGGGGGGGGGGTCTGATTTGACATGGGGTCAGCTTTCATCAGATTTCCAGCTTCTCCACCAAGGTTTTTAGCCAGCAGAAAAGCTTACCAGGTAACCTTCCTCACAGGATGGCATGGCCTTACGTAGCTTCACGTTCTGAATTCTTAATTCTTTAAATTCAGAGGCAAACATCACGTTTCCTCTACCAATTTGGACACAGACAGTGAGACTGTCGATGTCAGATTGAGTGAAATGATACAGTAACAAGGACTGTGAATGGCTGGAGATTAAAGAACCATCATGGCCGCCTGGTGTGTTTGTGTAAAACTATCCCAATGCGAGGCAGACATGTTGCAGTGTCAAGTGATGAGCAGACCATGGGAGCTGAGATTTCCTCTCCTTTTATCATTCACGACTGAAATCCTTCCATCATCTTGCAAGTTCCATACGAGCCATCCACATGTGTCCTGTTCAACATCCTGGAAACGTCTTTATCTCGAGAGAATTAAAAGCCTCTGAGTCTTTGGTTTGGTTTCAAAGGAACGATGGTTACTTACAGCTCTGCTTTGCTAAAAAAAACAGGAATGAAGAAGGGATCCACCAGTGTGAGCCGAATATTTCTGGACTAGTGGCTGATTCTCACACACACACACACACACACACACACACACACACACACACACACACACACACACACAGCTATAGTCATCTTGAAGACATCCTCCCAAATCTATCATCCTTCCATCGTTCTGATACAAAAGGGAGAAAAATATTTCTTTAATCAAAGCTTCACGGAACACATGACTGAATCCATCTTGTGCTTTTATGATGGTGATAAGCAGGGAGAATCAAACTGGGAGCTGGGAGCCATGAACATGTTGGCCATGTGTGTGCAAGAGATGAGAGTCCGCCTCAGAAAGCACAAGAGCAATCGTCCGTCTCAAGGCAAAACATTCTCAATAATGTCTTTATGTCACTTGATATCAAATTTCTGGTGCCTGACACTTAATTTAAGCTTTGAATTTAGTCTTTATTCAGGCGCTGAAGTCGGAGACGTCTTTTACAAAGGAGGCCTGCTTGGAGCGGCTGTACGCTGTTATCTGATGCAGCTCTATCCAAGCACTGAAAACGGAACATTCACATCCTGTCTGCTGACGTATTGCCTGTGAAACTTGTTATCAATCACAAACTCTGTTTCCTAAAAGTGCAAAATTTAACCAGTTATTACCATTAAATCTGTTGTGGCCATTTATGTTTTGTAAGTCATGGGTTCTATCAGTTTGGTTTTCTTTGGGCAGTTGGAATATACTTTGGTTGATTTGGAGTCAAGATCTGGGGTTCATTTTTGTATTTGAGATCGTTAGATTATTTTGGTGACTTTTAGACCCTCCCATTAATCACACAGATTAAGAACACACCAGGGGCTCTTCTTGTTTGTCAAATGTCCGGTGTGAAGACGGGAGGTGGTGGTTAAATGACTTTTTGACCACTTTTAGATCTTGTTAAATCAGATAATCAGTTAACTTTCGTTTTTCATCCAAATTGTAAGAAATTTTTTGTTATCGTTTTGTTCATATTTTTTTTTGTCATAAATAAACTACATATATTTTTTAACAATCAACTGAAGTGCGTGCAAGAACAAAACCACCTGCTGCCACCCACGGCGTTTGTTGGAAAATATAATTTGGAAACTTAAAAGGCCGCGACAAAATCTGTTGAGCTGCTTCCAGTCAAACTAAAAAAAAAAAAAAAACAATAAGAAAATCTAAAAACACCTTCATAACGTTTCATTAGCATTTCTATACATGGGTTGAGAATAGGAATTGTTTACAGCTACGAATGTTCCTCTGATTCAAAACAACCTATTTTAGAAGCTTGAATGCATTCAGGAAAAAGATTGAGAGACAAATCTATAAACCCACAAAAACAATACTGGAATGCAGCTAATTACATCTTACAACGTGAAAAACTGGTTAAAAGAACCTGCCAGTGCCATGCCCATATGCAATCTGCTAAAATACACGCTGAAACATTTCGCTTTGTTCTGGAGACTTAGAGAAAACTGATGATTTCTGTTAGAAAAACATGAAACACTGACTGCACGAGCAGCTTTTGCCTCTTTGTTTTCATACAATAAAAGGTAACTGAAGTACTCGATTAGGGTGACGATTTAATTTATAAATCAGTATCGTTCTCTTCTCACTAAAGCAGGAAACAAAGTCACTCAACCATTAGAGTTCATTCCTACTACAAGCATCAACAGAGTGATTACTCATGTTAGCGGCTGCTTAGACTACAGAAAGCTCTTTATTGTATTTTCAGAGGATTTTCTTCAGGATGAAGAAGTTTTTCCTCCCAAAATGTGGTGCATAAACATGCAAAGCTGCTGGAAAATCACGGTCTCCCAGAACACGTCTTCATTGTGTGTCGCCGACTGTAAAGAGCTCTCATATAATTAAACCTCTTGCGTGTGTAGTATGCGTGCAGGAGAATTCTTACTGAGCAGCGCGCGGGGTTCAGGGAACAGGTCGCCAAAGCGGTTGTTGAAGATGCGAGCGAGATCCTGAGCCAGCTCCAGATGCTGGACCTGATCCTCTCCGACGGGGACGTGAGTGGACCTGAGAGAAACCGTCAGTGTGTGAGATCCCCACAGCAGCAGAACGAGAAATGGGACGGAAGCACAAAGTACAGACAGTCAGGGTCACAGCTGGAGGCTCGACAACATTTCCTTTCATTCAGGAGGATGCCATAAATTCATTTTTCTATTTAATAAAATCCAGACAGCGTTAGCTTTTGCTCTGCCAGGAAATAATAAATAAATAATCTATAGTTTTTAGACCCTTAAGCTAAAAAATAGCCGAAGACGTCAGTTTAATAATATTTCGTAGTTTATAGCAACTCAAAATCAATGAAAACCTGCTTGAACTCGCAACTCAAACAGAAAAACTGTAACCTTAAATACATTAATGAGTGCAGACCGATCCATTAAAACACTAAATTCCCTACTTTGCAGCTACTTTGGGGTGTTATTTTGGTTAAATTTGGAGACGGCTGTCTGTTAGATGTTTGCCTCCACAGCACAAATAACAGGGGCTTTATTTCATGATCCGACAGAAATACGTCAACAATACTCGTTTCACAAGACGAACCGCTCGATATCCTGCAAAAAGCTCTTAGAGAAGCAGTTCCCGTGAAACCGGCAGGTATGTGTCGAGGATTAAATCATTCGTTCACATATTTATCCGGTGAAAACTGGAACGGAGAACTCACAAATCAAATCAAAACTATCAGACACCAAGACTTAAAAATCGGTTTTATGATATGCTTTGAGTCGTCTTTAACAGATTATAAAGCTGACGGCCAGTTAAAGGTGTGTTTACTGATATTTTTGACCAGGTTAACTTCTCCGAAGGTAAAGAGCCACAACCAATCAGAACATTTTACAAGATTAGTTTAAACTCTGGACTAACAGATTACTAATAATATTCCCTCAAAATGAATAATTCTTTATCATATTTTTAGAGTTGATCTATGTTCAAACTTGGGATAACATGACTTTTATCCCAAGAGCTAACAAAATGAAAGTAATATCAAAGTTCTTATGGGCTCAGAAGTGCAGTCCCAGTGACACGCTGTCATTTATAACCATTACCTCTGGAACAGACCTAGCTTTTAGGGAGTGGAGCATCCGCCACAGAGTCTCCATGAGATTAAACACAGACTACACTTTTGGCCTTCAATCACTAAAAGGATGAATCTGCGTTTGAGAACAGGATGGTCGCACATGTCTAAAAAGCTGAAAACCCTTTCAGCAAAGATGCACTCTCTATTTTTCTCAGCTTTTAGGCAAAAATCAGGAACCCCGATGTTGCGTCATCTACTCCAAGATGAGGCACCATTAATTATAGGAAACAAAATCTGGATTTGTTCCGCTTGGAAAAACATTAAACCCGACCTTGGACGGGGATTAATGCTTAGATTTACTCCAGCGTGGAATAAAACCATAAATTCAACATCGTTTTCATGAGGATTTAGTCGAAAAAGTGAAGCAGCACCGTAAATACTGGATATAATGATTGTTATTGTCGCTCCAACACACGCAGCAGCCTGTCTGAATGGAAATCGAAAGTTACGTACGTAACTACGGTTCTATGAATCCTGGATGACCGCCAGAGGCGGTGCTTTCAAGCACTGAATGATACATCTCGCGCATGCGCAGGTCGTGTGTTTATACCAACAACGTCACTCGTGACCCCCTGCTGACCCCGGAGAGCCTATATCTTCCGGCAACATCAGCAGGTCAGTCCCTACAGAATCTTCTCGCGAGTATACGAGGATTCTGAGTGACAGAACGCTCTGGCGGTCATCCAGGATTCATAGAACCGTAGTTACATACGTAACTTTCGTTCTATTTCATCCTTACTGACCGCCAGAGGCGGTGCTTTCAAGCACTGGATGACTAATACCAGAAAAGTCACGAGGAATCCAGCACCTACTCACTTTACTGAGAGGAAGCAGCAGAGTCGGGCAGCAGGACCACAGCCAACGGGTGGGGAGTGGCAACATTCACTCGATAGAACCTGGAGAAGGTACTCGGTGACGCTCATGACGCTGCCTCACATATGTCTTCCAGGGGAACGCCCCGTAGGGCTGCCCATAATGTCGAGACAGCTCTGGTGGAGTGGCAGCTCACCCCAGCTGGCTGGGGGTGCCCACTTCCCTTATATGCCTGGGTGATGACGTCCACCACCCAGTGGGACAGTCGCTGTTTAGAGAGCGCACAGCCTCTCCGAGGGCCACCATAGCAGAGGAAGAGCTGGTCCGACTGCCTGATACCGGCAGTCGCGGCCACGTAGGCTCTCAGAGCCCGCACAGGGCATAGTAGGCATAACCTGTCCTCCCCCTCCGGGGGAACAAACTGTGCCAGGTGGATAGGTCTGAGGTTTGATGAAGACAGCACCTTTGGGAGAAAAGCGGAGTTTGGCCATAGGGAAACCCCTGAGCCATCCGAGTTCCACCTCATGCAGGAGTCGCTCACTGACAGAGCATGCAGCTCCCCGACGCGCTTCGCTGATGCGATAGTGAGTAGAAAGGCGGTCTTAGCGGAGACCCACCTCAGCCCTGCCTGAGCAAGGGGTTCAAAGGGAGGCGAGCACCAGGTGCAGATCCCATGGCGGGGTGCGCCGCACTCGTGGGGGGCGCAGCCGCCGCACACCTTTCAGGAAAAGGGACACCAACCTGTGGCTCCCCACCGTGCCGTTATCCACTCGAGCATGCCGAGAGGAAATGGCCGCCACATACACCCTCAGGGTAGCGGGGGACCGGCCGTCCTACAGGAGTGACTGGAGGAACTTCAGAATCCTAGGGACAGGACAGTGCACAGGGTCCTCACCCCTCTCCAAGCACCATGTAGTGAACAGCCGCCACCTCTGTTCATAAAGCGCCCGGGTAGAAGGCGCCCTCGCGTTTGGGATGGTATGGCAGACCTCGCCAGAGCACTCAGTCAGCAGCGGGTCGTGCCCTGCAGTGGCCAGACCCACAGCTGCAGGCGGGACGGGTCGGGATGCCAGATCTGACCCTGCCACTGAGACAGGAGATCCCTCCTGTCGGGGAGGCGCCACGGGGAACCGCTGCAGAGCCTGTGCAGCAGTGGAAACCACATCCTCCCTGGCCAAAAGGGGGCTACCAACAGCAGCCTGTGGCCCTGCTGGAGGACCCTCTGTAGTGTAGGGACTATCAGAGGGATCGGCGGGAAAGCATAGAGGAGAACCTCTGGCCAGTCGTGGGCCAGAGCATCCTGTCCCAGGGGACTGCTCTCCTCTGTCAGGGAGAACCAGAGGGGGCAATGGGTCGACTCTTCTGAGGCAAAGAGGTCCACGTTTGCTCTGCCGAAGGTGGTCCAGATATTGAGCACCACCTCCGGATGGAGCTGCCACTCCCCCAGCGGAGGCTTGCAACGGGAGAGCAAGTCCGCCGTCTGGTTGCGTTCCCCGGCAAATACATTGCCCTTAGGCTGGGTAAGCGTGGTGCTGCCCACAGCAGGAGGTCCCGGGATCCCTGCAGCAGCAGTGCAGACCTGGTGCCACCTTGGTGGTTTATGTGGGAGACGGCCGAAACATTGTCCGACCGCACGAGTACATGTCGGCCCCTCAAGAAAGGGAGGAAAGCCTGCAACGCCCTGTGCACAGCCCGCAGCTCTAGTGCGTTGATGTGCTGTGAACGGTCCCGTGCCGGCCACAGCCCCTGAGCCGTCCGGTTCTGCCACACGGCGCCCCACCCCGAGAGGGAGGCGTCCCTCGTGACTGTCTCCCGACGGGATGCAACGGAGCCCATGGGCATGCCCTGGAGGAGAAACGAACGCTTCCTCCACGGGGCCAGGGCAAGAAGGCAATGGTGGGACACCGCGAGCCTCCTGTGCCGGTGTCTCTTGGCGTCCAGGTGAAAGCTGTGCAACCACCTCTGGAGGGGACGCAGCGACAGCAATCCTAAGGGGACCACAGCAGCTGTCAGTTTCCCCAGGACGCGTAAGAACTCCACATAGTGGAACCTTCTGCCTTCCCGAAACGGGAGGAGGTGGCGGAGGATGTCGTCCACCCGCCGTGGCGACGGGCAGGCCATCATGGTGACCGCATCGAGGGTCACCCCAAGATAAACTGTGCTCTGTGATGGGACCAGGCCACTCTATGTAAAGTTCACCCTGAGGCCCAAACAGGCCACATGGGAAAGAAGACACATCATGTCGAGGGCCACATGAGACTGGTACAGCACACAGACGAGCCAGTCGTCCAGATACGGCAAGATCTTCATGCCCCGCGACTGTAGGTGCGAGAGGGCTGCCGTCACACACCTGGTGAACACCCGTGGGGAGAGGGAGAGACCAAACGGGAGCACCCTGAACTGGAAATGACGCCCCTGAAAGGCGAATCGCAGAAACTGCCGATGGTGTGGCGCCACAGGAACGTGAAAGTAGGCATCCTCCAGGTCTATGGAGGTAAACCACTCCCCTCTGGAGACCGTACGCAGAACCTCTGCAGTGGTCAACATATGGAACCTCAAGACCTTCAGGAACCTGTTGAGGTTCCTGAGGTCGAGGACAGGTCGGAATCCGCCATCTTTCTTTGCTACCAGAAAGTAAGCCGAGTAGAACCCCCCGGGGTGCACCTGGGGGTCTACCGGTTCGATGGCACCCTTGCCCAGGAGGACGAACAGCCCCTGGGCGAGGGCTCGGGCTTTCGCCGGGTTGCGGATGACAGTCATCCTGACTCGGCCATGGGTCGGGGGCCGACGTCGGAACTGAAGTGTGTATCCGTGGGTCAAGGTGGAAAGAACCCACGGGTCCCTAGTGGAAGCAGCCCAGTAGCTGAGCTGCTGCTGGGAAAAAAGGCCGACGGTTGGCCCCGTGCCCTCAGCGTCGGGCCCCCCGACCTCTAGAGGCTCCAGGGGCACGACGGGTAGTACGTGAGACCTGAGGTTGCCCAGGGGGCAGTCGCTCAGGCGCCCGAAAGGACTGCACCTGCCGCTGAGCAGGCTGTGGGCGTGAGTACTGGGGCCGAGGGAGGCCCCTGGCCCGTGAGTGGGTGCCGCGCTGCTGGACGGCCCCTAGGGTTGCCAGGCGGCGGCGCGCTTCTGTGAAGCTCAGACAGCTGCTGTCGGGTCTTCCCAGCTTGGACCGTGCGCTCGAGGGCTTCCAGAGCCGCGGAACCAAACAGCTCCCCCGGTTCCACCGGAACACTGCGGAGGGTTCTTCTGCAGGCCTCCGAGAGAGGGGACTGCGCCAACCAAACCTGGCGGCGAGCCTGAACGAGAGTTGCCATTACCCGTCCCAACTCCCTAGACATCAGTGCAAAGGTCTGTAGAGAGGCGTCAGTAACACTGTGGACAGAAGTGTCCAGTTAGGTCTCCTGCAGGGATGATGACAGGGCGAGCAGCAGGTGGGACATGGAATTACCCATGCGAGCCATTCGTGCTGCCGCCTCATAGGCCTTCGACAGCAAATCATCCGTAACCCGGCACTGGGGGCGAGGACACCTCGCCTCCCGTCTCAGAGCCTCATCGGGTGAGACGATCAGGGCGGCTATAGTGGGCTCAACCGCTGGCATGCGGTCCAGGCCGAACTTGGATGCGTCCTGCATGACTGCCAGGGTCCGAGCATCAGCTGTCGGACGGGCAGGGGCCCTAGGGTCCCTCCAGAACATCTGTAATTCCCTCAGATATTCTTCTGATGGAGGTACAGTTAGTTCAGCGGGGGTTGAGGAGCGCCTGAAAAAGGCACTGGCCGAAGCTGGCTGAGCCTGCGGCACGTCCAGCTGCAGCCTGGCTAGAGCCATACGAATGGCGGCTCCCACAGAGCCTTCCTCACTGCCACCCGCAGAGCTACGGGCTGAAAAAAGGGAGCCCGCTGCAGAGGGATGGGAGGCTTCGTCTCCCAGGAGCACGTCCGAAGCGTAGTCCTGAAACATAGTAGCTGAAGCTGCTATGGAAAACGCATCCTCCTCCGGACCGAAGGAGGCCGTTGGAAGAACAAGGGCACCTGGCTGGGTTGCCCCAGCCCCAGGCTGGAGAGCCAGGAGGAGGGACTTCATGCTGTCAAGCTCCGCTGTCAGCTGATCCACTCTAGAAGTAAGGCCGGACCCCTTGGCCCTCTTCCCGGAGGTGGGGCCTGCAGTCTCAGCAGGCCGACGCCGTGGTCGGCTAGACCGAGACGGGGCCAGCCGCTGGTCAGGGGTCAACTGGGGAGACAAGGGAGGGCCCAACAGGTGCTCTACCTCGGCCAGCCTTGCAGCCCTGACAGCATGAGGCAAGATGCCACAATTCATGCAGGACTCGTCTGAAAGACCCTGCCTCAGATGTCCGAGGCACGAAGGACACAGATCATGGCCATCCTCAAGCTGTAGAGGAGCCATACAGGCTGAGCAGGAGTGGTTGTGATCCATGTCGGGACCACCTCTAGCTCTCTCTCTATATATATATATATACATACACACACACACACACTATATTACGATACGATATACGATAGTACGTATTTACTAATTCTTATTTATATATTTCTTCTTCTTAGTTATAGATGAATGCTGGGAGAGGGAGCCGCAAACGGTGCCTTCGCCGACAACCACTATAGGCCACCTGTGCTGGGAGCGGGGGGCGCAAACGCCGCCTTACACCAGGAGAGGGGCTATTGCTGTATTTATACACTGTCTATAGATGGATACCGGGAGAGGGAGCCGCAAACGGTGCCTTCGCCGACAACCACTATAGGCCACCTGTGCTGGGAGCGGGGGGCGCAAACGCCGCCTTACACCAGAAGAGGGGCAGAACAATAGCAGCAATGAAATCAAAGAACCGGCACAACCGAGTTGGCCGCTTCAACATAGGCAGGTCACAAATGCCGGGAGAGGGCTAGCAATTATTCGCTGACAATGTAACTAAAAACAGACTGTTACTCACGTGCGGCGCACAGCACCGGGAGAAGGAGCGAGCTGTTACAAGCTGCCTAGACCGGCGCTTGTAACAGCTGGCAGTATGCTTCATCAGCCGAGGAAATAAAAAAGGTTACAGACCTCTCGGCAGTTCGTTGCGGTCTCTGAAGGGCGAGCAGCTCGCAGCCTCGACGGGGCGTCGCGAGACCACCAGCAGCGAACGATGAAGGAAGAAAAGGTTTTGGAATTCGTCTCATATGCAGACGCGGTAATACCTTGCGCAGCGAGAAGATGAAAGGAGGACTGACCTGCTGATGTTGCCGGAAGATATATGCTCTCCGGGGTCAGCAGGGGGTCACGAGTGACGTTGTTGGTATAAACACTCGACCTGCGCATGCGCGAGATGTATCATTCAGTGCTTGAAAGCACCGCCTCTGGCGGTTAGTAAGGATGAAATAGAACTCACTTGTACAGGAGAATATCTGCAGCCTGCAGGACGGGATACGTATAGAGACCGACGCTGCCGTCCTTCTTCAGCTTGCTCTTCATCTGGTGGAAAACATTAGATTGTAGAAGAAAGAAATGATGCAAAAATAAAAGCAGGCTGCATGAATAAGTGACTCAAGCTGGGTTTTTTTCTTCCTTTCCCCCATTAAGAGACATTTTCACTTTTACAACTCATCAACTCTCAGACAAACGCGTCGCGGCTGACTTCACATTATGTTTTCCACCTCGTTGAGATCAACTCATGCAGTAAACAAAAGGCCTTTTCTTTGTGTATCAACAGGAAACTGCCGTCTGTACACGAGGCCTCAGAAATAACTGCGCTTAGACAGCTTAAAAAAGCAGAAAATACAGGATATACTACAATATATACAAACATATAGCTTAATTTCTGAACTTTAAACTGAAGTCCAGGGCAGAAAAAGTTGGAATTAATTAGTTAACGTTATTTTCAGGTTGCATTTTGTTTGGTGGAAGTCTAGATGAACAGACATCACTCCAAAAAAAACAAATAGTTTTTTTTATAAAGCTGCTTAATTGTCTCTATTTAATTGCTTGTAGCTATAACGTAGTTACCAGCCCACCACTGATGATACGAGTACAAATAAAAGCAGAACAGGCTCACAACCTCTGGGCTGGACTCAAAAAGGTGTCCATGTTTTCTGGAGCGGCAAATACTGAAAATACGGGACAAATTTAGTCAGAAACTGAAGTGCTTTTCAAATGTACTGTGTATGTGAGTTATTACGACGAGGGTGGTCCCTCCGTTAAAGAGCAGGGACCTGGGTACAAACTGCTTTGTTCACACGAGGCTTTGTAGCTGAAAACTTCCATTCAAAGCAAATCAAAAGCAAGACTTGCTCGCTGAGGTTTAGTTCAACAACACGATTTTTTAATTCAGGCTTCTCATTCGTCATTTTCTCGGCTGTTTTGACGTCGGTTTGTCTCCACTGTAAATAGACCCCGATGTGGATTTTCAAACAGTTTTTTATAAATCCAGATTATAACCAGTTTATTCTTTCTATCCTATACAGAGATGTTGATCTGAATATATTCATTTTGAATTTAAAAAAAAAATAATCGTAATATTAAATTGTAATAATAAAAAAGTCACAGCTCAGTTTCTTTTTGTTTATTCATTACATTAATGTGTTCTCTTTGCTGATTTGTGTTTTAAGTGCTGGTATTCTTTATTAATCAAGCATTTTATTCTATGTCTTAATTAAGGTTTAATTTCACTGTTCACCTATAAACAGCTAAATATTGTATCTATATAGAAGAATACTGAACACAGCCCCCCCCCCCCTCTGTAACATAGTTTGTATGTGTATATAAACATATAATAAATGGGTTTTAATAACTAACACGAGCAGCCATTAGCACACATTCCTGCAGTCTTTGTTACTTTGAATAAGTGTTTCTGTCTTTACCGCTGTTGGAGTTGTTCAAATATTTCTAAATCTTTGAAAAAAAATGTTTGTTTAATGTCTAAACATTCTGCAAAACTCGGTGTTTACATCTGTGGCGAGTTGTGTTGATCAGTACTGTGGTTTTTTAATTTTTATTATTATTATCGTACTTTCACATATCACAAACATCATTATTCCTCTTTCTGACTGATCGTTCTTACATATATTTATGTGTTATTTGTGTTTTATGTAATCTAACAGAAAATACTAAATTAAATCATTAGTAGATTTGAGAAAAACTACAAACACTGCACTGAAAACAAGCTTTATCTGTGACAGGCTTGTGTTTCTAAAAGCTTCGTCGGGCTGAATCTTGTGAGCAGGACGGTTAAAGATGTCTAAAACGTCTCCTTCGTTGACGCCTCCTCTTGTTTACTCACTGCAGATGTTGTCAAACACTCCCTCCCACCAAACATCGGCCAATAAAGGCGCCTAAGAGCTCATCTTTCAACATGGTTCCCACCAGGAAGATTCAGCTCATCAGCAAGCAAAACTCTCACACGATCCAAACATTTTATTTCGTCTGGACTCAAGAAGAAATGTTTGAGCAAAGCAGTAAAAACTAAAAAGTATCACAAATAAATGCTATAAAACAAGAACACAACTTATAACTTGATGATCAGAAATCATAAATATTAACACTTAGGATTTCTTTAGAGCTTCTCAATGAAACCATTTTCTTATACTTAAACTGGTCGCTCAGGCTGACTGATTGTTATCCGATTGTTTCGAGTGTGTGTGTGTGTGTGTGCAGACAGATCTTAACCTTCCACTGCGGTAGGTGTCGTAGACGGGGCATGCTGGTCAGGCAGCCGATGATCCAGGAGAGTTCTGCGTGCTCCGACACCTGCAGGGTTGAGACAGGAGCCATGTGGAAGCACATCCATGTAATCGGCATATCTAAACCACATCTGTGCAACAGCAAATCTATAAAATTCATCCTTTGTTTGTGCTTATACTCTAAATTTAATCAATATTTCCATATGTAAAAGACCCAAATGTAATATTTACAATATCCTGCCTGATCTCAGATCAATGGAACTGATTAGCATCTGACACAGACTCCAGCAGAGGTTGTTGCTGCTGTGGTTTCTCTTAATAATACAAACATCAGTGTTTTACTATTTGAGTCCTGCAATAAGAAAAATCATAGAAACCTCAGATAGGAATTCAGGACACACACAAGAGATAAAAACAGAATAACTAAGCTGATGGATGGATGCAGAGCCTGCTGTGGGACAGCTGATGTGGAGGAAATGAAGGGCAACTTCCTAGCGCCTCCAAGTGGATAAGAAGAGCGCTGACAGTCTACACCCCTCATGAAAGCGCCCCAGAACAGTGTGGGCCACACAGTGTGGGCCACACTCCCCTCAGGGCGCCATGTTTACCGTCAGGACAGGTGAGTTTAGACTTCAGAGATTGGTGAAGAACGTGGCCTTCCAACCACCAGCATCTTTGCTGATGTGTTTTCGTTTTATTTGCAAGTTTTTTTCTTAAACAGTTCAACTTTCAATGCTGGAAAGCGTGAATCGTTTTCGTGACACTGCCTACAGACATGATAAATGATTCAATAAATAAGAGTTTTATTCGTTTAAATCTTTTATTGGCAATTCTACAGTAGAATTTCTACTCTTTTTTTTATAATTTACAGGCCATTTCTCAAAAAATGCCTCATTTATTTGTCAGTTTTTTAAACTTCTACATCTCATTTTCCAATGAAAACCTATGGTTATTGGAGTCAAGGAAGAGGTTGAGACAAAGGTACCAGATATCAGGATGACATCAGGATGGGCTGTTTATTCAATAATAAATAATATCGACTAAAAAGAATTAGCAGAGGTCACATTGGGAGTTATAAGCCAAAGTAGTAGCTGCAGTTTCTTCCAGGAAAGTCGAATGTACGCAGGTGTGAATGGAAAAGGAGCAACACAGCACTCAGCTTCACTTTCAAGTTCAGGTTTAAGTAGTGTTTCTGGTGCTGGCTTTGTTCACGAAACCATTAGAATAAAAATGAAAAGTCTTTGCATGTGGCCACAGAAATTAATAACACACTGTTGAGTAATGAAGAGATGAATGTCAGAGCAGTGTGTAGCTGCTGCATCTGGCAGTGGTGAATTAACCCCAACGTAGCATATCTGCTTTCATGGAGGCTGTCCTAAATGGGAAATGGGAATCATGTGAGTAAGTGTGTCTGTGCCCTCAAGAAAATTCCTTCTGCTTTCACAAATTAAACTTTATGGATGCTGGCTATATCGCCGTTATCCGTCTCCTGTTGCTTGAAAAGCATTCTGTGGGGTGTGACGTCACGACCAGACATCAGGAACATAAACACGGATTTCAGGCCAACATGTAGGAGGCCGGTATTCATTACACACTGCAGACAGACAAGACACGGGACAGATGTCCATGTCAGTGCCTGAAGGGTA
Organism: Odontesthes bonariensis; assembly: GCF_027942865.1. Classification (NCBI taxonomy): domain Eukaryota; kingdom Metazoa; phylum Chordata; class Actinopteri; order Atheriniformes; family Atherinopsidae; genus Odontesthes; species Odontesthes bonariensis. The sequence continues at coordinate 29,980,967 of NC_134517.1, read as the reverse complement.
CGGTATGGTTTGAGGCGCAATAAAAGTGATATTTAAAGGGCGTGGGAGAACGGGGAATCCATTCATGCTGCAAGGCCAGAGCATACCGCAGCAAGAAATCTGCTCGTGTTACAGATCATAACAGAATTACAGTGATGGTGCCTCAGCTCACAGTCCCAGCAGCAGCGCATTCAGGCTGGAAAGAAGGCTTTTTGAAAACAGCTCACAGCTATATCCGCTTTTCTCCTCGAAACCCATCTAAGAATCAGTGGTATCAGAGATAAAGTCAGTGAATCAGCAGATCCAAAAAGTTCAGCTGGACACCAGCTCTGTTCATTATTTCTTTTTTTTTTTAAGAAGTTAAGTATTTTCTTTGGGCGGCCGTCATATTTTTACATGTGGAGCAGACATGCTCAACACGGGGGTCGCCTTGCTGCCAAGTTATATGGCATGAAGCTAAACGGGAATAAAAATAGGATTGGATGTGTGTGCAGGAGGAGGGGGTTTCAAAGCAACACAGATGGACTTCACGCACACACACTTAAACTTCCAAACCTGTGAGCAAGAAATGAAAACACACATCCGGTGTCAGAGGAGAACAGAACAGCTGTTCCGACTCCCGTCTCTGTCTTTGCTGTGAATTTAAACCCAAAAATCTGTGTTGTGCTGACGTGCTGCGAATGCCGAGCCTGTCGTTATTCTTGTCTGTTCGTTCATGTGGCCAAAGCAGGACTTAATTGTGGTTTATGGCAGTTAGTGTTATTATAGTCGCCAAGAGTTTGCAGAGCAAACTGTGGAGATAAGGATCAGAAGCAATCAAATAAACACAAACATCACCGTTTCTCTCTGTGACAAACATGCAGAGAGAGAAAAGACACTGATGCAATGTCACACTGAATAATCACAGTAAATGTGTGAAATAATGTGCGCACACAAGCATATATAAGACTGCTGCACTTCATAGTGGTCACAGAGTTTGTAACTGTTCCTAAAAGAAGTACAAAAACATCTTAAAAAGCCAAAAACATTTAAAAAATAATGTAGAAATATCTCAGCCTGGCATTTTGAAAGAGCATTTATAACAAAGTCATCAACATGGCTGCTAAACATTATAGTTTATTGAATTTAAACCTCTGAATTAAACTGTTATTTCTTTCCGAGTCTACCTACTGACTAGTATGAATGCAGCAGGAGTGTGAAATATGAGTGAAATATGTGCAAAACAGCAAAATAGAAGCCCATTTATGAAAAGGGAAACTGTTAAATGTAAATAAAAAGAGAATACAATGGTTTGTAAATCTCATAAATCGATGTTTTATTCAGGATAGCAAACAAATGAGATGCTGAAAGTGAGACATGTTATTATTTTGTAAAAATGGTCATCTTGAGCGACATGTTGCTAATTAGGTTAACTGGCAACAGATGAGTAAAATGATTGGGTATAAAAAGAGCACTTTAGAGAGGCAGAGTCTCTCAGATGTAAAGTTGAGCAGAGGTTCAACAATCTGCAAAAACATTCATGATAATGTTTTCCTCCAACATTAAACTGTTAAAACTTTGAATATTCCAAAATCTACAGCACATAACGTAAAGATTCAGAGAATCTGGAAACAAACATGTGTCCAATTGACACTCAATCAATCGATACTAGATGCCCTTTAAAAACGGACACAATTCTGGGCTCAGGAACCCTTTCAGAAATCATCGTCTGTGACATCCATAAATGCAGGTTAAAGCTCCATCAGGAAAAGAAGAAGCCGTGCGTGAACATGATCCAGAAATGCAGCGGTCTTCTTTGGACCAAAGCTCATTTAAAGCTGCAGTCGGCAGGTTTTCAAAATTGCGAGTCTAAAGTCGGAAAATGCGAACTGATACAACTTTCAGGCCCCTCCCCCAACCTCTAACAAGCTCCGAATCACCCCCCAAACCCCTCCCTCTCTGTGGACGAGGTTGTGCACGTGAGTTCACACCAGTGTGAGCGCACACAAGCTGGGGCAGACTCACGCTCAGCAGCGTGTGCACAAGCTGTGATTGACAGGTAGGATTCCTCCACCCTAACTTGATTGGTTAAAAACAGCCGGGAGCGCTCGGTTTTTGCAAACACGATTACAGGCTTCAGAGGGAGCTACAGAATTGATTATTTTTCCTAAACAGCCTATTTAATATTCTACTTCCAGAATCCCATGACAGTTCAAGCTAATATGACTAAAAAAAAGTTGCCGACCGCAGCTTTAAACTGAGGAAAAGTGGATAAACCATCTGTGGTCAGACGAATCGAAATTTGAAATTCTTTTTGGAAATCACTGACGCCACATCTTCCAGACAAAGGAGGAGCAGGACCATCCGGCTGGTTATCGTTGCTCAGCCTGCATCTCTGATGCTGTGGGGGTGTATTACTGCCTGTGGATCTTTCAACATTTGGTGCATCATCAAATGTGAAATGCAACACAGAGCTCCAGGACTGCTGAGCATCTAGAATCCGATATCAGACGGGAATGTGACAACATTCCTCTCCCAAAGGTCCAGCAGCTGATCTCCTCGGCTCCCAGATGTTCACAGACTGTTGTCTGAGAGGGACGGGATGCAACGCAGTGGGAAACAAGGACCTGTACCAACTTTTCTGAGCTGCTTTCATCAAATTCAAGATGAGCCAATATTTCTGTTTAGTCATTTGATTGGTTTGTGAGATTCTGTTTATTTACTGATATAAAGTATCATGACCATAGGACATTAATTTGACCTTAAACATTGCATTTACTCATTTAGCGGACTCTTTTTCTAAGCAAACTTAGGTACAGTAAGAAGCACTTCATGAGAATAAGGGGAACAAGTAGAGTGTTGAAGGTAGAAAGGGATATTTCGGATATTTTTTGGTAGCCCATTTCACCGTCGTTAAAGCACAAATAAGAACAGTCTGGACTGAGTCTGCTTTGTGCACGGGGATGGCTGTATCGGATGACGCTCCTGAGAGGAATGCGGTGGTCATTATAGTAAACTCCACCCACAAGTGCCTCCTTCTTGGTACCTTCTGTATGCATGGATGAGGAAGTTGGACTGTTTTTCCAATTTCCAGTAAATGGAAATTCACTTAAAGTTTGCGTCCTATCAAATATGCCGTTTTTTTTTAAATATCGTGCTATTATGGTGATTGCTGCGGTATGAGACTCTGTGGTTGTCATTTTTCATCCACCAGGTCATGAGCTACATACTCCATTGTCTTTTATTCCACATCGTGGTTTACCTCAACTCATCGTAGGTGATATAAATATCCATTTAGTCAAGGCTCTGCTGACTTCCTGTCACTCGTCTATTCATCTGGCCTGAAACAGATTTGCAGCCCTAATCCTCATTTGAAATGGTGCCATGGACTGCATCATGGCCAGGCCTTTTCAGCTTCCTGACCGCCGACTCATTTGAAACAGCCCTCTGGTTCCAGCACCGCTGGTCTCATTCCACAGTGACCTCGGAAACCTGCCTCTCAGACCCGTGCCTCTTTCTCTACATACTAGATGTTTTGTTAGCGAAGACAGGCAAAAATCCTTAGCAAGCAGTTAGATAAAGCCTGTGTTCGAAACCGCATATTACATACTACATACTTGCAAACTGCATACTGATCGATCAGACATTATGCAGAGCGTTTACCCACAATGCATTGCGCTCCTACCCGAGCCGAAATCAGCCGGCCTGAAGCTGATTTCGCTTAAGCTCTAAACTCTGTAAACTTTAGCAACATTTGAAACATTTTCAGGCAAGAAAGTAGTCGTTTAGATCCCCAACGTGTTGAAAACCTGACAAAATACCGGCTATTTACAATTTTGTTCCCACGAATTCGGCGCTACTAAAGCTAGCTGCAGTGAGCAACGCACTTCCGGTTATTTTCACAAAATAAAATACCCGTTGCCTTTTATCATAGGGAAAGCCATTACGATACAATTGGTGCTTTTGTTTTGAAAACAGGAAGTGAACCTACCCTCGTTGTAGCTAGCTTGAAACTGCCGTTTTGACAGGAAATGACGATCGGCGACGTCACTTTACGTTGCATCTTGGGTAGTTTGAGTATGAGTAGTAACCTCATGATGCATACCCAACATTTCAGCGAATCTAGTATGCATCCGGGAACTTAAAAAAAGTTAAAGTTAGTATGAGTAGTAGGAGTAGTGGGAGAAGTATGCGGTTTCGAACACAGCCAAAGCATCTGTTATCGATGCGCTACAAGCTAGGCCAGTCACCAAATAGAAGCTACATACAGTCGTTGATGCTCAATTAACCTAAAACCCACATGGAGGCTGGAGCTGCTTATATAAGTGGCAAATTGCTATGAAAGTTTGTATTTGGTCACCAGATAGCTCGGAGCCTGAAAGTGTGATTTTTTGTCATGATTGTAATTTAGCCGACCTTGTTAGAATTCAGCTGCATCTTAAGCTAAGCACTATAATGATAAAAATCAAAGGAGGAACTCCAGCTTTACATTGTAGCTTACCATTCAGAAGCCATTATACAGCGTACATACCTCAAACATAATGCCATTCTTCGTTTTATAGGATCTATGGATCCAGGATTCTTCAAATTTTTTCTATGACAGACAGCCACTCATGAGTCCATCATCCACCATCACCCTCTCCGACCCACCTGAGACTGCTGAAAAAGTATCGCCTTCTCTGGGTTGATACCACAGGCCAGCAGACTGGCAGCCATGTCCAGTATGTTGCTCCTGAGCTGAGCAGGATCCTGAGACTGGGTAATGGAGTGCAGGTCCACGATGCTGTAGATCACAGAAGGGTACTGGTTCTGCAGGGCCACCCAGTTCTCCAGAGCACCCAGGTAGTTTCCCAGGTGTGGGACTCCAGTTGGCTGGATCCCCGAGAACACGCGACCACGGCCGGGAGGATCCTGGAAGAGAAGAAGGAACATGCTTAACCCTAATCCCTGATAGGGGACATTTTTGTCCACTTGGGGTGTACTTTCTCCTCTAGTTTCACACTGGAAATAGTGATACTCATCATATTTTCTCCAGTTGTGCATTTTTTACTATTTTTTCGAATTTCAAACACATCATATACAACATCATTTAACCCAGCATGAGACTCTGTTTCTGTTATTGTTTTAATTATTTTAATATTGTTGTTGTTTATTGTTGTTTTTACATTGTTCTTGTGTTTTATGCCTTGTTTTATTTTGTGTTGTACAGCACTTTGTTTCAGTCAAGGCTGTGTTAAAAGGCTATATGAATAAAGTTGATGATGATGATGATGAATGCAATTTCTCATTGTGAAGTCAAAAAACTCATTTTTGTCCCCTTTTAAAACTACCTAAAAACATTATATATTAATATTTTTTCCCACTTTTGTTCCATAAATCTTTTATTCCACTTCAGTTCTGATCATAACTACCAAGTTTTTAATTATTTTCAAAAAATTAACCCTTTAGATGCCAATTTGAACTTTTTAGCCCAAATTTTAAGTCTTTAGGTGCCAGTATTTTCAAAATATGGAATGCAAAGTGGAATTATTAAGTAGGGATAATTATGGTCTGGGATATGTTAATGAGTAGCAACAGCATTGATTTTTAGGGATTTAATTTTTTTTTGTTATGCCTGATTTAAAAAAAAAAAACTCCTTAATTTCTGAAAAGGCACATGGCATCAGGTATGAGGGTTAAGATGGCAAAATGAAGAAGAATACAGTAATAATATTACAGGTGTATAAAATCAGTCCAAAATCATATGTTTTTATGTTTACTTTTTATAAAAGCAACGAGATAAAAGGCATGATCACAGTGAGGGTCGCTGTGAAAAAGAGAGAAGCTTCAAAAGCTTGAAGTTTCACTGCTCAAATATTGGCAGGTTGGAGGCCAGCAGCAGCCATGCTTGTGTTATTATGATCTTAACTCTATGGCTCGCACCTCCGTTCTCTCCCAAACACGTTTAATAAAAAGAATGCAGCACCTTACAGGCCAACAATATCATTTCACATCCACCCAACTTGCTCCCAAGCAGGGAGGCACGCTAAAAGAAGACAGAAGCCACAACCACAGACGTGCAACAAATTTACGGACATGAGGCTCAGCATATCACCAACATTAAAACAAGGAGACAGCATGAGCTGTGTGTGTGCCGTGTTTGTACCACTGGGCAAACGCTGTGTTGCTCTTTGTGCAGAGCCTCGCCATGGGCCAGACCGCTTCATTTCTCCTGGCATCAACCTGCACTGCTGAACCTTGGCTTTGCTGAGAGTCTTAACCACTGCTTGTGGCACCTTAGACCACACGGTGCAATTAGAGGGAGAGAAACGCGTCACCTGCCATGAGACATGAAACCACACTGGCATCCGAAAATCTGGACTTCTTCATCAAGGCTGTTTCATGCTAGGTTAGGGGTGCGACTGAGCTGTGTTTTTGTTGGGCCGAAACAAGACAAAGTGTTTGGAGCCCGGGCAACACAACTCACCACCCACACTGGAGACCAGGAATGTTTGAGGGCCAAAGTCAAGAGGTTATACAAAAAAAACTTGATAAGGAATAATGTTTTTACTGAGATCAAATGAGCTTCTACAAGGTACAACCAGGGTGAAAGCATCCATCTGCCAAGTGCTGGTGAAATATGCAACATCAATAACAATTTGCCATTGAGTAGGGCGGATTTTATCGATACTGCGATATATATCGATATTTTTTGCCCCGATAAAGTATCGATTTTTCAGCCGTACGTATCAATTATTTATTTATTTTTTTATTTTTTTTAAGCAAACTTGGTAAAAACACAGAACATTAACATAATACTATACAATGCCGGGGGGGGTCACATTATAAAAAACAGTGATAAATTAGTTCATAACCCTAACCTGGATGGGTTAAAAGTGGAGGACAAATTTCGTGTGTATGAATGTATGCATGACAATAAATCTAATCTTAATCTTAATCATAAAAATGTTATATAAAGTGGTTTTGATGGCTTTTCTGTTTATAGAGTTTTGGATTGTTGTTATGTATTGTTTGAGCCATCTGTCCAATCAGCAACGATTCATGTCAAATCTCGCTGTCCCTTTAAAATCTTTCAGAAAATGATGTAAGTGTATTGAATCGTATCGAATCGAAGGCTGAATATCGTGTATCATATCGTATCGTGAGATTAGTGTATCGCTGCAGCCCTATTATTGAGCGACTGGTAAATTTGAGCATTCAATTATCGGTGGCTGAAGTTAAGTTCCCACCCTGTGTACCACATGTATTCAATAAAAATGGCACAGCTTTGAGAAGACATGCCAAGGGCCACGTTGTAAAGTACAAATGAAACGATGGAATACCAAAAGTCTTGTTTTAAATAATCAAATATCTGAAAAATGAGTGATAAACATGCCAAAATGCAGAATATAGAAGTTATCATCCAACTTTATGTTAATGAAGTAAACAACAGTATTACAAACTGGTGTTAAAAAACAATTTGCCACATATACACACACACACACACACAAGTCTGTGAAATAGTAAAAACCCTAAAAGAGGTACATTTAGGAAGTAAACAGCAATTTGTTATGCTAGAATATAAAAGTTTAATGGCTTTCTTAACCAAGAGTGCAGTCGCTCTCCCCTCTGTGCGTTCTTATTCAGGTTGCTGTGTTCTGTATGGCTGCAGCTTCAGATGTTTGTGCTAATAGTTAGTAGAGCTAGTCTCTCCGACTCAGAAGATCAGCTGATAGGTTTCCACACTCCTCATGTCCACAATGTCAAATGTACAAACGATGCTTGTTTTGGAAAAACGAAGGTGACAAATGAAAAGAGAATGTGTGCGATATGCTAAAGTAGCTGTTTGCTTTCCGTCATCGCTGCCATTTCCCTTTTTTGTGCGCTCATTTGCTTTGCTGCCGACAGATCCACAGACAGAATCTGCAGATTGAAAAAAAACTTTCAACCAAGTAAGATGAAGCAAATGGAGTGAGACATGTTTACTTTTGATTTCCCTCACAGTTTGCTTCTGTTTAGGCACTAACACCACTTGGTTAGGTTTAGTAAAACATCACTGCTTGGCTTAGAACAGATCATAATGTCTAAGTTTAGTAGGTGTTAGATAACTTCTTACTTCCGTTAAGGAGCAGATAAAATTATTCTGTTTATCATGACATATGCACAAAGTTTGGAAACTATCCTTAAATTACATAAACCTTCAATTTAAATAACCTGATTTACTGTGTTGATTTCGCAAACACTTTCAAAGAAGATAAGTTTAGCTTGATGTAAGTTTGTATTGATTCGTCGTCAACAGCAACACCTGGACATTTCAGAGGAGCCCGTTTTAAAACTCCCCCCTCAGTAAACCCATGGGATCTCCGAGTTATCACGTCAGATCTGGCCGGCCATCATATGTTCCCCAGCTGCAATTTTCAAGGTTATCATAACTAATCATTAAAAGCTGAAACTTTTAGAGGATATCCTCTTCGGTCACTGCTGAGAAATCAGTTATCTTGACAGCTTGCTGAGCTACATCACATTCAATCTGACTGAAGGACAGGCTCAGCACAGCATCTGATATCAGATAGCAGCTGCTCTCACAACAGCGTGGCCCTTAGTTTCCAGATCTCTCAGCTCTCAGGGATCAAGTAACAACTGCTCTGAAGCCAGCATGATCCACGACGTCTCCATCTACTGGCCTGAGGGAGCGGCTCTCTACCCAGCAAGAGGGAGGCAGGAAGGAACTGGGTGCTTATGTCATTACTGACGGGGTAATTGCACTGGAGTGCCATTGATGCTGAGAGCCTCTTAAGAGGTGTCAGGATTGATTTGGGTGTGGACGGGGCCCTGAGCCTGGCTCTTGTGTGTTCTCACCTCAAGCTGACACGCCTAACGCATGTTCCCCCTCTGTGCCGCCTCCCAGGGGAGGCCATTAGCCATGCAAACGTGGTAATGGTGTCATTTGAACCAATTGAGTGTCAAATAAGAGTCAACGCCACAGCTAACTAGCCACTGGGCAATCATGGGCCATCAGGCCTGATGCTGCTGCCCCACACACCTCCATGTTAGTTTTGGTCAGAGGGAAGTGTCTTTAAACATGTGCCTTTATATAGAGGAGATAGTTTACACAAGAAGTAAATCAACTGCTGCGTGATGACAGAGATGTCAAATGTTGTAAAACAATTATTGTTTGTAATGAATACCTCACTGCAAAGCCAACAGTAATAACGTACTATCATCTGTATTAACACAGTCCAAGTTCATTTATTTACTTGTGAAATACTTGAAACATCTCAGAGGTAAAATGATACCGTAGGCCTTATTAAAAAAAAGTCAAATAAATTAAATGTTCTGCAAGCTGTTCAAACTTATAACTTTATAACCAGATTTTAACACCCCAAAAAGAAAATATGACAAAATATGAACTAAAGCGTAAGCATTTTAAAACACTGGGACTCAGGAGTGCTTTAAGTTTACATTTAAATAACTTTTTTAATCGTGTCCTCTTAGGCTCTCTGCAGTGATTAAACAATAACCGCATTGAGTTTAATTATTTGGTGATATATAAAGAGCTCTCTGTGGGTTCATGTGTGTTCAGCAACACTGGTTGGTGATTAATCTTTAACAAGCGATGATTTTGCCTGATATAAGACTGTTAACTCATTACACCATCCCGTGCCGCGCTCCAACCATAGACTGTTTATTAGATTAAGCCGCAGAAGAGAAATCTAAATGAATAAATAACTAGTGGTGTAGCACCACCATTAAAGTTAGTTAAGTCAGTAACTGGAGGACATGTTGAACCTGCTTTGTATTACAGGCTCCACATCTTTGGTTGCAAAAAAAACAGACTGTAAAATATGAATCACTTGATTAATTAACAAAATAAATAATGCTTTTTTTAAGGTATAATAAAAGAATAGATCATATTTCCATTTATAGTAAAACAGATCGTATGGTTTGATTTTAGGCCGTGACCACTCTGGAATGAACAAGTAGCTTTTTCAGTGGGTGCGTCATGTTTCCACAGTACTTTACACATGAAAATCCTGTTTAAAAAAAACAACACAAGGTATAGTCCAAATACCAGAGACTGCGTTCCATGTTTATGTTCCCCATCTTTGTTTTGCATGTTAAATTTTAAACTGTTCCTGGATCGTTTTTCCTCTTTTTTCCTCCAGAGACTAGTAAAACGGAGCAGATGGAAGCTCTAGATGAAGGTTACCAAAGTTACTGCAGATCAACCCGGCAGGAACCTAAACGCCTGTAGCAAATTTCATGGCAATCCATCACATGGTAACTGAGACACAACAGTCAAATTCACCAAAGTTGACCTTGTGGTGGTGCTAGAAACAATGTCAGGAGATGTCTAAGGGTCTTTGGAAATGGGAGACATTACGGGAGTCTGGACCTCTGACCGACTGACCAGCTGACAGAACAAAACAATCCACAGAGCCAGGAAGAGGCCGATGGTGTGGCTAAAAGACGGCTGCGTTTGCACAAGTGAGGGAAAAGCAGCCGTCCTCAGCTAACAGGCACACCGAGCTCACTTCTAATGAAATGCTATGTATCTTTGTCAAGTTACAGTCCAGCTCTCTCTGAAAAGGATGCCTGCTGATGACATGGAGCAGACACAACACTAGTTGTTCTCTCCTCATATTTTATCCTGACAGGCACGGTGCAGTCGCACTACACCACTGAAAAGGTGACGAAAACCTTCTTCATCCACGTCTGCCATATGCTAAATGCATCGCGCACCACGTGTGTGTGACATTAGCGCCAACAGCTAGAAGGTTACATACACTAAAAGGCCATGTTTTCACACTTGCAGTACCTTTCCGGGAATGTGTTCATTTGTCAGTGTGTGTGGTAATATCCATTGGGATGGAGGTCATGTGCAAACACAGACGTATGTCCGCATGTGTCGTAGTCCTTGCCTAGATCAACATCTGGGAAGCTGTGAAGGTGTCTGTTCATGCGAATTTGACAGCTCGCATCAAGGATCGGCAGCAGTGGAAAGAAAACTACCAGACAGTTAATCAAAAACAGTTATGTGACCAGAAATCTGCATCATCAAATTGAAGAACAATAGTCGAGCTGGAGTGAATTCACTTCATTCACCCACAACAACAAAAAGACAGAATTCCATGGAGGCGTTTCTCTGTTCTCCGCAATGAAATTACACCCTTACAAATGCTGTCAGGAGACGGATAAAAGCTTAATATAAATCTTTGGTCCTCAGGCTGCATGCTACTTCTTTAGTTGGATTTATACGTAGTTTCAACTATTTTCATTTAAGCTGGACAAAGACTTTATCAACCTTCAAGAAAAGCAATGATCTCACATGCAAAGACAACACTGGAAATCAGATACTATCTAGTTATTCTTTCTCTTTTTAATTGTTAATATAACACTTAAAGTGTCATTTGCTCTAGAAAACTTCCCATTTGACCGTTTGCTCTTCTTTTATATCTTAGGTCATAGGCCGGATCTTCTGTCCTTCAACTGGTTCAAATAATGTTTCTTTAAGGTTGCATTCAAGAGATTCCCATCATTATTATAATTATCGAGTCATTGTGGCTTTTCCAGGAATATAGTCTCAGTCCACTCAGTATTTTTAATCACAGGAATGGTTTTGGTCGAGCTAGAGCTTCCAAAACTGTGCATTTCTCTTCTCAGATCAGCTCTGGGGTGCTTTTCAGGGCTCATCCATCATATCAGAGCCTCGATGTCCTGCGGCGCTCCATCGACATCTCTCTCAACACGGAGCTGAGGAGAGGGCACGATAGTCGCTGCTTTTTTACAGCGCCAGTTTCAACACGACACAAGTCCACCTCTGGGAGCGTCGCCGCATGCCCCGCTGTGCGTTACCATCAGCTCTTTGTGAGCCAGCAGAGAGCTCCAGATCCGACTGCATCTGCAGAGCTCGGAGACGGGCCCACGGATGGAGGATATTCACAGCCCTCCTGCTGGGTGTCTTACACAGTGTTCAGTGTTCCTCTGCTCTCCCGGGCACCCCAGGCATCCCATTAACACCAACATCATGCTGAAATACACGCTGACACACGTTACCCCATTCCTGTGCATCTCTCTTCATCTCAGCCTTTTGCCCACTTTGGGACCTGTTAAGCAGGTGACCAACAGAGCCGCACTTCAGTGAGGAATCAAACAGGAAACGGGGCTCGCTGCATTGTGCCTCTTTATCCCTGAAGGTATGTCTGTGTTTAGCCAGTGTTGAAGCGCACCACAGCTTGAAACAAAGTGCATGTGACCACAAGGAAAACATGCATACGTGGATGCATATAGACACAATGGCCAGAAAAAGGTTAGGAAGTACAGCAGTGGATTAAGCGTGAAAAAAAGAGCAAGTGGAAATTAGCAGGAGATGATGCTATAAAACAAGAATAAAAAGATTAAATGCAACTACAGTCCAGGTAGGTTGTTTTCTCTTTTTTCTGCATGGCGAGTATGTTGCAGGGGCAGCAGGCCCAGAAGGAGCGCTTGATTAAATCTGCGGTTGACGTGTGGGACAGGTGAGATTGATGAGGTTCCTCCGAGTTTCACACTGTGCAGAGAGCAGGGGTACAGGAACAGAACGCTGCAGTGTGGCGGGACAGGGCTCAGGGCCCACTCGCGCCGTGGGGTCCCTCGCCTGATTAATGGGACTGGAGGCCCTTCAAAAACAGCACTCCCCGCAGGCAGAGGCCGTCGGTGCTCCAAAAATAACCTGGCAGGGGGGGGGGATTCCAGCCCTAACAGGCAGCAGCTTCTGAAGGAATCGCACTTCAATAGAGCCTGGGGGAGATAACCAAGCCGAGAGGCTCCTACTTTAAGACAGGAAGCTGTTATCTGGCTCATTAGAAACTAAACATTTAATGACTTCTAGTTTTTGGGAAGTGACTCACTAACAGTGCATCAGTGCTGGCATCATATTACTTGCTGATGTTATTACACTAAACATCTGTGAAATATGGCCGATGCCAAGAAAAAAGAAAAAAAACTTTACACCGTTTGTTTTCTCTGCTTTTCAAATTTCTGTTTCAATGATCCAGTGGAAGCTGCAAAAAGACACGTCAAGGCTAAAGCACTATAGAAAGTTCTTTAAGTGAGCACAGAGACTGAACGCTGCCCAGCAGCCACTTGGCTTCGTGTACAGGAAGTCCAGTATCATGGAAAAGATCCAGAGATGTCCAGGTTCAGGCCTCTCTGCTGTTTGGGCTTTCTCTCATTTCCACAGTTGTCTCTAATCTGACTTATTATTTGAAAACACACACTGCTAAGTTTCTTCTGTGTGGAATGAGGAAAAAGCAGTTTATTAATGACTGTCTTCTTTACCGTCAGAGAGCGAAACTGCTGTGTGAAAAAGGCGGCTTTCAGGGAGGAAGAATAACTGCACATCTCACTGAGAGATAGACAACTTGACAAGATGTGTGATGCTGCGGTGGACGAGACTGCGTAAAACAGAGCTGTGTTGCAAAAACCGTCTCAGCCAAACGAAAATAGTAACAGAAGCTTAAGCGGCTGATATGCGCCAACAGACACGATTTTCTTGTTTTTTTTTCGTGAAACCAGACATGGATACAACAAATCCCGCCCCTACCCGAAGTTCACTTAGAAATATAATTTTAGGATTCAGTTGCTTTTTTATTTACAAACTACTTGGCTAAGATTCGGTAGTAAAAGCTACACAGTTGTGGTCAGGCACTGAAAAGTATATGGTTTAAGTTTAGGAAAACATCAGGAGTTGCGTTAAAGCAGACGTGATGATTACGTCCAACTACTGGCTGCGGAGTCCCGTCCCCGAGACAAATGACAAGAAAAGGGATGGACGCATAATCTAGATGTTCAACTAAAATACATTACTTTGAAGCCGTGTTGGGTAGCATGAAAAACAAAAAGTAAAGGTTTCAGACCCCCTTTCAGAATCTGATCCCATAAAAAAATTGATAACCAACTAACATTCAACATAACACCATGTAGCTGAAATAAAGAGCTTTCAAATCAGATTTTAAAACTTTTGTATGAAAGAGCAAAGTCACTGGCTAAAACTGAGTTTAATCCTGCTAAAAACCACATCCAGTTCATCCACGGCTGCACGTAGAGCAGCTGTGTGCACATGGAAAAGCCAAAACCACCTTCATTTATGTGTGACTTCTTAGCTTATGCAAACACATTATAGGTCAGTTTCAAATAGTTTCATTCGACCACTTCCTCCTCCTCCAGTGTTGACAACGGACATGTTTAAATTTAATTTTACTAACAGGAAACTCGCTGACTGACGGGAGGGCTAATAATACCTGAAAATACACATAAAAGTCACAACGCAGCAAAAAATAAGCGACACACAGATCGTAAATTTATCAATATGTTATTATGGTAACACTCAGGGCAAACCTCCACCACCAGCACCTCTGAAGAGTGCGGTCACTTCCTCCTGCGAGGGCACAAAGGCACAATATCAGATACTTGGTATGTTTTAATTAAAAACGTCAGATGCTCCATGAAAAAAAGCTCTGGATCAGCCTCACAACTAAAACATGGGAAGACTCCCAAGGCACCATTGTGGCTGTGGTTCTGTAATTCGACTTAGGGAGATGAATTTTCAAAATAGGAATAAGCTGACATGTGGGACTGCTTTAAGGAAAGGGTAAATGTGCAGGGCTTCAGAGTGAAGGCCTTGGCTGGAGAATGATTACGACAGACCTAATTACACAGAAGGGACCGCTGTGAATTAGCGGGCTTTTCTGACAGTTGAAAATAAATAGGGCAGTTAATGTACATCCTCAAAGGGGAGGCCAGTTTCCTCGCTCTCGCTGGCCTCTCCCATGTGGTGCAGGAGCTGCTCTAATGGTTTTAGCTGACACCCGAGTAAGTGAATTTGGAGTTGAGGAAAACAGAGAGGCAAATTAGAAGTCACTTCCTCTTTCCTGCAGCCCAGGGCCGACTCGACTGATAGCAACCAATAACGGGGCCACAGGCAAAAGAAATGGCTGCGTTTACGGCTGATATGAAGCTGAAGGTCAGAGGAGGGCGGGAAGGCTGCGAGAACAATTATTTCCCTGCAATGACAAAATGCAACTCGCCATATAAAATGCATCAATGCAGCGATTTAAAGGTGAAGAAATTAGGAATGATTATTCAAAGATTTGATCAGAATGACAACAATTTGCTTCCCAACTGGATGAAAACACAGCCAGACTGTTGGGCAAAGACTTAATGTCAGACATCTTAGTGTAAATGTCATCTGAACAACATTAACATTAGTAAAGTAAAGGGATGTGAATAGCCGCATTCGGACAGAGCAGTTCTAAGAACGATCCACCTGGAATTCCGTTCCAATAACAGTCCTTCTCCAGGGGAACTGTTTCAGTTTGCATTCGCAAATGAGTCGGGACCTTGATAGAGACTGATGGGACGCAACCCTCTGCGACAGCGATGTGTTACTTTAGCGCCACATTCAACAACAAAACAGAACAAAACAAAACCCGTGAAAAGTAAGGAGAGAAGAAAAAAACACCACCAAGAAGCTAATAGGGAGAGCGGGGAGGCCACCGTGTTCATGGTCTGCATGATGGTGATATTAATCATGGACGATCACATCAGGCGTCTAACATGGAGGCTGGAAGAGCTCACAGAGAGAGTCAGGAGACGAAGGATGGAGCGCAGGCCATACTTCTTGGTTTCATGAAGGAAGGAGAGCAGAGCGCCGCAGACAAAGGAGACCACGTGGAGGTTTAACTTATTAAACACGCGCCGGTTGTGTCCGTGTCGTATGAGGAAACATTTCAGCCGTGACAACATGACAAGGGGCGGAGCTACCAACCACCAAACACCTACGTCAGATGTGTTGCTATGGAAACCAGAACAGACCCAGCCTCGGAGAAGGAGCTAAAATGGTTCCAGGAACTGAGGGCCGTGGTCCCGAGTTCCTGTATGTCCAAATGCGGGGAAAAAACGGCCCCGTTCCTGAAAAGGTTAAAGGAACTGCCAAAGGTTCCTACAGTGGGAATGTGCCTAATCTTTCACACAATTTGATTCACTTCAAAACCTTGGATCAATGCTCAATTACAGTCATCGGCAAAGTCATTCAACTCCCATTGCACTGGATTTCACATGTAACGGGGCACGATCAGTGTTTAAGAGCATTTATTCACATCCAACTTGTGCAAAGAAAGGAGAGGTTTGAATGCAGAGTAGTGCATGTGGCCTTTACATTCAAACAGGTTAGAATAACTGTTAGAGCAAAGAAATTACCTATCTTTGTCAAGCTGAGACATCTTTGCACGTGAAAAAAAAGAAGAAATAAAGAAATACTTTGACATAATTGATAATATGGTAAATATGAAACATTTGCTGTAAACTAAATGACAGTCAGAGCAGAAGTCTGATCGGAGAGAATAAACCCAGGAACAGGATATAGTGTCAAATATTTCGTTTGCTAGAAATAAACAGAATTTTATGAATTAAAACTTGCCTCATCGGTTTTTAAAACATAATATTACTGTTAAAAACTTCACGTTTTTAACAGTAAAATGATATATAATATGATATGATAACTCCACCAAGATCACTGGGGCTGTTGTCTCCGACTTTAAAAACTGGTTCAGTATCCTTTAAATAATCAAAAACAATGACAGATTTAGAAATAATGACAAACTACTGGGCTCTAATACAATAGAGACCATTTACAGTATCTGTGGTGTCTAACAGTGAACCAGAAATACTGTCAATGCTGGCAGGCCAAGCAGTAGTTCATGAAAACTTCTTGGAGCCGAGGGTCTAAAGCCACGATTATGCTCACAAAAAGTGTCCCCTCAGTGGTTTAGGTGAGCTGTACAGAGGCCTGAAGGGAAGGACCTGTGAGCTAAAGGTTACCATCAAACAAGGAGGTGAATGACTGGCCAAAACAACACGAAAGCGTCCGGCACGCCAGCTATTGTAGCATCGATTTCCACGTGCCAAAAAGTGAAGGACGGTAACAAATCTCACCTTCTGTTCCCGAGTCATAGTGTTAAATAAAAACCCCAAAAATAGCAGTTATTTTATACCATTTATTCTAACAGTAGGCACAAAAGCAATGCATCTATGTTTGTCCCCTCAAATTTAGCTATGTAATGACAGCACATCGCAGCAATATTTGCAGTCACATTAACTACAAGCGTGAAACTTAAAAAGCAGACAAACAGCTCTGAGAAAACTGAAAGCGTCTGACAAATGTCACACTTCACGTTTCTGCCAGTCAGTCGGAGCTCCTGGACGTTTAAAGCTGCGTCTTGTTTGACGTGAATCGCACCTCGGAGCGTAGTCTGCGCTCAGCCATCTACATTTAGAGAAAATTTAAACAAATGAGAAGCAACACTTCATTTCTGGTGTTATTGCTGGTCCTGAAGCACTGCTGTGATGCTCTCAGGGTCCCAGACTTCCAGCCTCGGCTCCCTTTACATTGCACACAGGACGGCAGTGAACGTGCCGACTGTATCGCAGCTCGTACATCAACCTGCAACAGGGCTTTAGGTTGATGAGTGAGGTTTAAACTGGGCCATAAGGTCAGAACAGTTCAGCTGTTAAATAGTTAAACTTATGTGCGCCAAGGAACTCAGTGTTTGCTTAGCAGAAAAACCTCAAGCTGACTTACAAAACGTTTGAATCCACTTAAAACCAGAATAAGTCAGTAAAAAGATATTTAGCAACAGCTAGTGAAAGCTGCTACATATAATGTGATGAAACAAACGGTTTCAAACTCACACAGAAACAATAAAAACACTGTTTATATCAGACACTATAATAACTTAGATGTGATCAAGCCAGCTCAAAGTCAAATAAAATCACTGTATGACATTTAATTCCTCAGACGACATACTGAAGCATCCCTTTGCGCAGCCACGTTCTGCCTCAAGCTGCCTCCTTTGGTGTCAGTTTATCATTTCCGTCATTTCCCAGAATGTCTTTTCTCCGGGGCTCGGGTTGGGCGTTTGCTTTCATCTGTACTTCCTTCAGAGCCTTCTGAGCAACCGACACCAAAGCGAGCAGTTACTGCTGAGGTTCCAGGTCTCTGAAAGCACTTTCTGCTGTCAGACTTACAGCACCTCTCATAAATACTACAACTTCCAGCTTCAATTCCACGAGCACCTTCTACACCGTGTCAAGCAGTCTTATGTTTCCGCTCTTATGTTTCCTTTTATTACTTTTTTAACTGACAGGTAATAATCACATTTTTAAGAGAATGTCAAACTTGACAGAAATGTATTTGTAGAAGAAGGGCTGCACAGGAAGAAGTTTCGATGACTGGATTCTTACACGCAGCCACAGAAAGGCCGCAAACATAACGCACCAATCAAGCTTTCTGGGTAAAAGAAACTGACCGGTAGTTTGTCACACATCATCAGCTATTAGCATCACACCAGTGAGCTTTAGTGCCAGCCAATTTCTGCCAGAATCTCAAATCATTAAGCCGTTAAAAGCAGCTAGATTAACCATGGTTTTTTACCACCTCAATTCAGTATTACCCTCTTATGACTAATTAGTTTTGCTGAAACCTGAGAAGGCTCCAGAAGACTCCGTCCGTATGCGTCTGCGTATTCATTGAGCATAAATGAGCATTTAGGCTGCTTAGCCAGGGTGCCTGCAAGTGTGTCAGTCAGACAAAAATAAATTATCGTTCACAGCCTAAATCCTGCAAGAGAAATCAGAGCAAATTTTGCTCCAACATCAGAGTAAGTGGTTGATCACACGAATGCACAGGCTGCATTCAGGAGTTCAACCAAACATGACAAAGGTTTTTAAGAGAAGGAGAAAGAACATCCAGCGGAGGAGAGGAGGAGAACAAATTAAAGGAGAAACCAGCATAAATGAGCGTCTCAGTAAAGTGTTGGGTCACGAAGAACACCCAGAACATTTTCAGTGCACTGTTGTCGTTGTTTTTAGATCTACAAGACTGTCGAATGAAAGATATTCACTCATTTGGTGTTTGCTGACGGCAGCAGAGAGCTCTGTCTAACATTAGTCCAAAATCTCACTTCAATGATCCATTGGGTTGAGTTCTGACGACTGGGTCATAATATGAGCCGCATATTTTCATTTTCATCCGAGTCATTACCCCCTTTGAGACCTATGCAAAGGTGTGGTGTCATCCCAAAAGAGACCGCTCCCATCAGAGGTCCCACAGTTAGGCTCTGCGTGGTTTGCCTGATCTCTTGTTTTTTTTCCCTCAAATTAAAAGGCGACAGATGACACCCTTTAGAAGACTTTAGGGGTGAAACTTATAACAGGATGACGCTATAAACTACAAAGCTAAATTAGTTTAGGAGCTACAAACAGCTTCAGCTATTATTAACCAGCTGTTCCAAGACAGGGTATAAAAAAGAGAGGGAGAGACCACTGGCTCATAAATCTTTAAGATGAAAAAAGACCGTTTATGTGTGGATAGACAAAAGGACATGTTCGCATAAAATGCTCATACAGCAAAATGTGCATCTCCGCAGTTCATGTTAATTCCACAATGTCGTGTACTCCCTTAACTTAAGCAGTACAAGTTGAGTGGCAATATACCAGTGACCCACTTATATGTGAATTCAAAAGGGGAAAATGGTCTTATTTTTATTATTTATCTGCCATTGATGGTTGCTTATCCAAGGAATAACTTAAATGTTTGTGATGTGGATGAATAACTCAGATACTGTCGTTTAGTTCTGAGAGAATTGGACTGATTTTTCCCAACATCAGAAACAAATAAATAGCTTAAGAAGGACTATTTAGACTATTCATGTATCTAGATTGGCCAAACAATGGTTATATGGTTCTATGGTTCTCATGGCTCACACACATTGTGTGTATGTGCTTAAACAACAAAATAATAGTTAAATAAAAGAAAATCTGGAGTGGGTTTGGTTCCTTTTTTATCTCAGGTGAGGCTTATGAGCTGAAGGAACTGTGAAGGGGCTGGCGCTTTCGATGACGTCATTAATGGTTCTCGAGCCAGAACAGTTGCGCGGTTGCGCCGAGTAAGAATCAGGCTTTACGGTCTCAGACATTGAAAACCTATAGATTTCTTTACAACACATACATAATAAGCAAGTATTGCCCCTATATAAGTTAAGGAAATAGCGATTAACTGTTTATTAAGCAGAAGGATATGGTTTAATGAGTGCCTTCTGAGAGTAAACGTGTTGCTGTAGAGGCTGTTTGTCATTTACAGAGGAAAGACATGGAGCTGAGAGGATGTTGGGCAGATAATTAAGAGCCGACACGCTGCTACACACAGCTCACCTCCTCTGCACTGCCGTCTGTTGCTGACCTGCTGTCCACTTCAACACAAACTTTGAACACAAACGGCGTTTTAAAACATATTAACTCGTTATTTTTAAATGCATTCCTTCACAGCAGCACGTACCTTGGTTTCCGGACAGACTGCGGGGCAGAAAGACCTTTTCGGGGAGTTAAACTTCTGAATGAATCTGAAGAGACGCTTCGAGTTTATCCGCAAGGGGAGCGCCATGTTGGATCGTGACATCACTCTACGGAAAGCGTTGAAGGACAAAAGCGTTGCGGTACGTAGGAAGGCGTTAAATAACAGCTTAAATTGTGGTCAGTGTAGAAGGAAATAGTCTTATAATTTACTTCAGTAGAAATACTAATTGTACACCGTAAAACTCCACATTATGCGTATAAGTGTGCAAATATAATTTTGTATTTGTAATAAAGTATTAAAAGCAGACAGTGGAGTAACCCCCCCCCCCCATTAATCCTCCTAAACTATAACAAACATCATCAATGATATGTTGTTATTTAAACAGTGACAGAAAAGCTGGAGCTTCCTGCTATAGTTGGTTGACTTGCAGCTCATCAGTGATCATCTTTACTGTATTTAATTTTATCTTTTAAATGCCGTGTTTTTAATGAATCGGGTTTTATTTAGAGTCGTATCAAAGGTGTTCAAAATATTCGTCGAAATGGTTTTCTTTCAGATGACAAATTGATCAATTCACGAATCAAACTGCACATGGAGGAATGTTTGAGTAGTTAAATCTAAAAAAAAAACATGTCATTAGTTGCCCTTATGTTTTGGGTAATTTCTAAAGTAACTTGTCATTTAAATTGTTAGATAAAAATAATGCAGAATGACGGGAAAACTATGCTTGGGAGATGCAGTAGAGTAGAGGTGAAATGGAAAAGCATGAAAGCACTTAGGTACAAGTAAAAATGAATACTGTAAATGTACTTAAATCTCATGTTACCCACTTTGTATAAAGGATCACGCTGTAAAATGATAGCTGTCTGTGACTGGAGCACTGAATAAAATCTACATTTTTATTAGAGACTGTCCCACAAAATAAATAACAACAATCAAACTGCACTTGAATAAACCATTTGGTCATGTGAATAGTAATAGTAATATTTTATTTGTTCCCTATGTGTTTTATGTTAATTTGTAAAGTAAATAGTAATTAAAATGGTAATAAATGTTGTAGTAAGTGAAATATTTCCTTGAGAAATGCAGTGGAGTAGAGGTAAAACTGGAAAAAGTACACACAATAAAGAACTATCTTTGTTTAGTTTTTGGTTTTTTTTGTACCTGATGCTTATATTTATTCAGTCATTCAAACCTTTATTTAAGCAGGTCATTAAACAACAATACATACACGTTCTACACCAAACGTTATACAAGCTTGAGTAGAACCCATAGAACAATTACAACGTTCTTAAAAACAAAACCTCAGAATATTTAATCATCACAGGCCAGACAGGTGCAGGATGGTCAATCACAGCATTTACAGCCAGACATATATATGTATATAAACAAGCCTTAATTTTCACATGATCGTAACATCCATTATCTGTACTAGTTTGTTCTCGGGAGGGTCGGCTGGAGTCGAGTGGGGGGCCAATAATGCGCAGTCTTCACTGTTACTACACTGTGGAATATTTAAATATCTTTAACAAAATCTTAATAAATGAATAAATAAATAAAAAGCAGAGCCAGGCACTCAGGGAACATGGAGTCTATCAAAGATTAACTATCCCTTCAGTCATAATTATTGAATTTAGACTAAAACTTTTAACATAACAATGTCTTTGATTAACTCCTTTCGTCTATCCTCTCGACTTTGGTACTTTAATTCTATTTAGAGAGATTTTAATGCATAAATGAAACAATAAAAGTGAAGAGAGACAAATACAAAAATTAAAAAGTCCTTAAAAAGAGACCTAAATTGTTCACTATTGCTTTTACTATTGTTTTTACTATTG
Source organism: Odontesthes bonariensis (assembly GCF_027942865.1). Taxonomy (NCBI): domain Eukaryota; kingdom Metazoa; phylum Chordata; class Actinopteri; order Atheriniformes; family Atherinopsidae; genus Odontesthes; species Odontesthes bonariensis. The sequence continues at coordinate 29,958,800 of NC_134517.1, read as the reverse complement.
CTTCTGTCTCTATGAGTGTGTGACCATCTGCATGAGTGTGTCAACAGGTGCCAACCTGAATGGGTTAAAAGCGGAGGACCAATTTCGTGTGTATGCATGCATGCATGACAATAAATCTGATCTTAATCTTAATCTTAATCTTACAAAATGTAAAAAAGATAAAAAAGAAACATTATGATTTTCTATCATTATGATGATGATCATTTAGAATTAAATTAAAATGAAAAAGCAGGTTTTTAATGTAAATTCCCATAAGTTTTCATTTTTAATGCTTTTTAGATTCAGTCAGTCAGAACAGGTGAGAGTTAGTCATGTGATTAGATACTGTCACCCCTGAAGAAAGGGATGGTTTTAAATGCAATAATGTGCGATAGTTTGAGTTAATGAGTCAGATCAATGTTGTATCTCTGACTGTTGTAACACTGAACTCTTAACAAAAGGAGGGATGGGATTTAAAGAAAAAAATGATCTTGCAGTTGAATCATATTAATGTAAATCATCTTCTGAGAAACCTCAACTGCTGACTCTTTAAACTGAGAGCAGCACAGGACCCTCTGGTCTACTTGCTGAGCTGTACACCAGCTGCCCGCTCTGCTCTGTATGCATGTCTGAGCCATGTGCAGCCTATGGAAGAGGCAGATATGCAACTGCACACATTCCCACAGCTAAATGTACAGTAGGCTATAGAAATGTGTCAGACATGTGCGGTTTCCTTGTTGTCAGAGGTCTTCATGTTAATTGAGTGGTGTTGTGTCTGGCAGCTTCCTCAACAACCAAACTTTCCCAGGGAGCAGCTGCAGAACTCCTTTATTCTATACCTTCCCTCATTACAAAGTGGCGATATATATGCTCCGACTGATTATACTCCACGCTGGGTAAAGTTACAACATGTTTGCAGGGCAGGCCGGCTGCTCACAGTCCCTGAGACCTCTTGTTTTTCAAACATCTGCTCCTGATATTTTTCCCTCCACCTTTTGCATCTGGTTGCATTTGCAGAACAAAATACAGACTATCATTCCATATTCATTATTATTTCCCGAGGCACTGAGGCTGAGCTCTTTGGTGTGTCAGATTCAGAGACCTGAGCCGGCATGTTCTCTCACGCCTGGCCGATGGGAGATCTGGTTTTCGTGGAGCAAAGGACGACTGATGGGAGATGCGTTTGTATGCCTACTGGTGTGTGTGTTTGAGTGTGTGTGCAGAAACCTTCAGCTCCTGTTTCCTGGCCACCCAGAAGAGGTCGGTCCTCCAGTGCTTCATCTGCTCTCTCCCCTTCGTTTTCTCCTCCTTTTTACTTCTTTCCCCAAAGCAATGAGTGTAGTTCTTCTCCTTTTCGTTTCTGTGAGTCTTATGAATAAATAGTGTGAGAAATGTGATATGTAGCACAGAGAAACCAAGTAGTGACGAGCAATTCCTGCACAGATGACAAAGAATTAAACACGAAATTCTAACCAACACGGTGGAGTGATGTCGTTGCCTGATTAAACAACACGGCGGTCCAAGTATAAAATGCAAAGTAAATACTCAGCACGCAAGTTAAAAAATTCAATAATTAAGCTGAATTCTAATTCAGCACCAGGACTTCAGACTCTAAACAAATCAAGCCCTGAATAAAATATTTTGTAACAAAGCCTCCACTTGAAATATTCATGGCTGTCTATGCAACTCAGGAAGTCCTCAATAAAATCTAAATCATCATTAAAGACTGTTCAAAAAACAGCACCACAGGATGTTTGTGTAAGCAGTGTTGACATGCAACTTCTACCGGCCGCCTGAACAAGTGCATGTTACACGTCCCTAACTAAACCAGGTCGGTGTGATTCCTAAACCTAACCGACCGCTTTAGTACCTAAATTTAACGTGGAAACTGTGTTCTCTAATCCTAACAAAGTAGTGAAGGCTGAAGAAAGAGTGAATGAAACCATGAATGAAATAAAGTCATGATGTACTGCAGTCTTAAAGGGATAGTTCGCCTCTTTTGACACAAAGCTGTATGACATCCCATACTAGCAATATTGTTCATGAACATTGACTATACTACTATACTACTACTACCCCCTACTGCGTCCTGTGAGCCGAGTTCCAGCCTCGTTTTGGTGTTGACGAAGTTGGGGGCACAAAAATAAAGTATTAGTATGGGATGTCATACAGCTTCATGTCAAAAGAGGCAAACTATCCCTTTAAGTCTTTTATGTCTTAGTCTGTTACTTGCCTCTGCATCCCCTCAAACAAATCCAGACGGAAGGGCCTAAACCGGGATTTGAACCACAAATCCTCTGGCTTGGAGTTTACAATGCTAACCACTGTCTAATGATGTTGCCCTATTTATTCTGATTATGCTGATTAAATAGTGTTCTGTATTTGACGTTACTAGACAGTAAGATAACATGGCCGATTGGAAAGAAAAAGCTAACACACCTCAGCGTTTCATCTCATGCTTTTTGCTAAAGATCAACACCGCAATTTACAGATTTAGCTTATATCGGCTCTAAAAGAAGATGAACATATCCATCGGTAGATCAAATATTATCATAGTGAGGCAGAGGTCAGAGAGCTACAGTGTTTGCTTAGACTGAATCTGAGACTTTTTTATTTTGAGACATGACCATTTTTACCCAATGCCGTTTACGACAACACAATATCATGGAACACATATTGATCTTTTTGCACAGTTGCACAGAGGAATTGAGTGGGGTGATCCTCCTTCATATATTAACATGTTCAAACTGTCCATCACTCTGTTGGAAGCTGAGAAGAAGAAACAGAAACTCAGCAGTCTGATCTCCAGAGAGGGATGAGAGGCCATCCAGGTGATGAGTGAAGACTCTGTGCTTTCATCACAAATCTTTTCCACTTTTCACCATCAGGGTGATTAATTTTTCATCCTCATCAGGCTCTCTACACCCCCTGCTACTCCTCCTCCTCCGCCTCAGCTTTACATCTTAAATCACCCTCTCATCTCTTCCTTTCTCGTGTTCTTGTCTCTTTCTCCACCTTTTCTTTCTTGTTGAGCTTCTTTTTTTTTTTTTAACTTGCTCTCCTTCCTTTGGTTTCCATGTTAATCTTGCCTCAACCCTCCTAATTTCTCCCCTCTACACTCATCTTGTTTGTATGCTTCCATTTAAAACATTACATAAACAGACTTGTTATACGCACATGTGCAGAATAAACACATACATACTCACATACTCTCAGCAGCAGTCATCCTCAGCTGAGGAGAGATGTTGGTAGGAAAGTCCGGCTGGTGGCGACCGACACTCCACCTGTCATAATACAGCCAGGCAAGGCATGATAGGAGGGTGTGGGGGCTGCTGCCTGATGCTGAAAGACAGGATCTCCCCTCTGACATTTAAGGCGTTCGGAGTCCACGGGACATCCACCACCCAAGTGGATGGATGGAAAGAAGGAAGGAGAGACAACCAGCAGAATGACAGACACTTTGACAAGCAAAAGATGTGAACAGATGTCCACAAGTCCAGACAGACGAATAAAAGTACAGACGTACGCATGGTGGGACAATCAATCACATTATGGGTTGAATACTGGAATTTGGCTGACGAAATCAAAATAACAACAACAATGATAAAGCACAATACTAAGAAATGCAGAGAATGTGTCAGTGATTGAAATGCGGGGCTGACCGCACACACAGCCTCCTCAGCGCTCTCACAAGGGAAGCCTCAGCAAGCATAATAAACATTCAGGACAAAGGATTTTGTGTAAAGCAATGTTTGCCTCCCAAAGGAGGGTCTGGATTTCATTACATATATGTGTGACTGTGCACGTGTGAAAGAGTGAGCATTTGGCAGGTTTATGCATTTGCATCTTTCTGTCCTCCCCTTTACGAGCACACCGAAACATATTTGGATACCTAAACAGAATAAATTAGAATATTATGACAAGTGTGTATTTGATGCTTCATACATCTTAAGATGCACCTTTTTGTTGTCATCTGAGAAAGTATTTGCATGAACCCCTGACGAGTTTCTGGACAACTACTGATTCTCCAACCAGAGTATGTCTGTTGTTAATGTGAGGAACCACTCACTTGTACCAAATCTGCCGCAGAACATCGGCATAAAGTGAAGCCAGCTTGGAACTGATTAACTAAAAACAAAAACAATAATATCTGAGAAGTTGAACCCAAAAAACCCTCTGTCAAAAAGCAATGACTTGTGATAGAGGATAATGGTAAAACAGATTTATCCAGAAAAGACCAGTAGCTAATTAATCTCAGCTCACAGCCCTGTATGAGTGCTCTCATAACCTCAAAGAAGGAAATAGCTCGGATCGAATGTTCAAAAAAAGCATGCATAGAAAGAAAAAAAGTTGTGGGAGACGATGTTTTATTTAGGGTTCAAACTACCTGATGGTAGAAAGTTTGTGTGCATGAGAAGACATCCAGCCAAAGTACCCTGAGGGTACAATACAGCATGCAGGAGGGAGCATCAAAGGTCTGGAGCTGTTGTGGGATGTCCTGACTGGATAACAAATACATTTTGGATTCAAACTTGATGAAATCAGCCAGAAAACTTATTCAAGAGACAGAAGTGGGTCTCTCAGTAGGGTAATGTTCCAAAGCATATCGGCAGACTTCTGAAAGAATATTTTCCCTGGGAGAAAGTGTTAGAAAGGCCCTCTTGGAGTTCTGAGCTAAATCCAGAACACAGAGGATTTACAAGAGGAACTGAAAGCTTTTCTGGCTAAAACATGGAGGAAACCTTCATGACAAGTGTTACAGAAGCTGACTGATGCAATGCCCAGACACCGAGAAGGTAAGTGATGCTAACTAAATGCTAATACACAGTGATCTGCGGTGAGGCCGCTCCTGCTGTCCACACATGTTTTTGTCTTCATTTCTAACCGTACGAACATTGATTATTCATAAAATTCAAAAATGTTTTTTATTGAAAGTGCTCACAGGATATTTCAGGTAGAATATATTTGGACTACAAATTTACATCGCCACACTGGAGTAAGATAATACACCCTGGCTGCTCCCTTCACCAAGTATTTGACTCAATAGGTTGAAATAGTCATACTCATTTTCATGAGTTGATCCCCAAGAAAGATTATTCCATGATGTTTAAAACTGCTTCATGAGTGTTTGGGGTGGCCGTGGGGTTAGAGTGGGTTGTCCAATAACCAGAAGGTCGGTGGTTTGATTGACCCTGTGCATGTGTGTGTTCAACTGGTGCCAACCTGGATGGGTCAGACGCGGAGGAGTAATTCCGTGTTAACATTTGTGTGTACATGACAATAAAAGTAATCTTAATCTTAATCCCCCCCCCCCAAAAAAAAGCAATTTAGAAAGTTCACACTCTTTTTTTCTAGAAACTGATATACGTTTCTGCACCGCTGGTATGGTGAAGTCTGAGGTGTTGGGGGTGTGGTGTGTGTCCCCAAAACTTGGATGTGATAGATTAGCATTTGGGGATTTGATTAAAAGGATTTCAGTTTCACCTCATCAACAGTGTATTTTCTTTTTGTTGTAGATAATCAATACACACGAGACTGAACACATCTGTCTGCGATTCTCACATGATCAGAAAAGTCTGGATCCCTTTTGCTTCCCTGTTAAATCTGATTGGTGCAGCTTGATGAAAGCTTGTTGGTGAGGGAGATATGTATCATCATCTTTTCTTTGTGATCACCTTTCAATTAGAAAAGCACAAGTTTATTGAAAAAATAAATACTTAATAATAACAATAATCTCTGTGTTAAAGTTCAGAAGGTAAATGACAAGATGTACATTTTAGATGTGAATAGTTGTCGCAGCCTTTTGAGTTTCCAAACTATATTCTAACAAAGGTCGTGGGTGGCAACAGGTGGTTTTGTTCTTGCAAGCACTTCAGAGTTGATTGTTTAAAAAAACATATGTAGTTTATTTCTGACAAAAAAAAATATGAACAAAACAATAACTAAAAATCTCATACAATTCGGATGAAAAACGAAAGTTAACTTAATCTGATTTAATAAGCTCTAAAAGTGGTCAAAAAAATCATTCAACCACCACCTCCCGTCTTCACACCGGACATTTGTTCTTAATCTCTCTAATTAATGGGAGGGTCTAAAAGTTACCAAAATAATCTAAACAATTTCAAATATAAAAATGAATTACAGATTTTAATTCCAAACTAACTAAAGTATATTATAACTGCCCAAATAAAACTAAATTGATAGAACTTAGGATGTACAAAACATAAATGGCCACAACAATAGTATTGTCCAGTGTCATGCCTTCAGTTATTTTGTCATGAAGAAATATTGCATTTCAGTCTCTTTTAACTGTGTACAGCAGGAGAAAACCTCTGCAGGTGTGCACACTGAAGAGTGTGCACGTGTTTGCAGTGGGCATTGTGGGCTCCCACAGGGAAGCAGTCTGTTTCAGCACCTTGTCTCATTGCCTGTTGTAGCGTTGACAGACCAGGAGTGAGGGGGCAGACAGGGTGAAGCCCAGAATCACAGATCAGAAGGGCGCCTCCACAGCTTCAGTCTGATGAATGTGTCAGGATCACTGTTAATGAATCTAGTTTCAAACAACGCTTTAAAAGTGTTGTAATTGCAGTTTGAGAATTCATCTTTGAAATAGAGCATGCGGTGTTGCACTACTTTGAAGTCTTCCAATAAGCTAACTGGATTTAGCACACACACACAAAGAAAGAAGACATTATATTACCTACACCCAAAGGTCTTTCTGACAAGGAACAGATCATAGAAATAGTTTGTAGAAAAATCTTTTACCATGTTGATAAAATGAGCATAATCCCTTATTAAGACTTTTTAAATCTGTTTGTCTTACAGAAATCTAAAATAAACCTCCGTAATGTGCTGAGCAATTATTCTCATGCTGATGGACATGAAATGTGCTTTCTGTTTGTGACATCATGAAGACTTTTAAAGTAATGTTTTCCAGTGAGAGGTTTCCTCTGCTTGCTTTAAAGATTTGGTGGGAAAGCCATGAAAAAGACTTATAACATGCAGCAAACGTTAGACTCTCTATCTGAGAGAGAAAGTTCCGTTTTGTTAAAAACCTGGACCTTATTTCTAGCTGTATATACGTTCATTTACTCATTGATAACATTTTGGTGTTGTATTCGTGTATATTATAACAGGAGTGAATGGGGAAAGGCCAATGCAGCCTCTAAATAAGCCACGAAACTCCTTCATTTCACTCAAGGGAAATAGTTGGTGATTCATCTTAAAGTATTGGTGAAATGAAGGAGTTTCGTGCTTCCTATCCTAACAAATTTGCTTATAATGCTTAAACTTTGGTTTCTATTCGCATCAGATGAGAGACAAATGTAGTTCTCTGAGACCCTTCCAGTCTCAACAACTGTTTGATGAATTGTCACGAGAAGATAATCCTGTCCGAGGACTCAAATCGATAGCCTATGTTTCTTCAGATTCTTCTTTGTTGATTAAACACTGAGATTTATTTCAAACTTATTCCTTTTAGAATATTAAGTCATCAGAATTTGCACATTTTACCTGCTGCTACATTAAAACAGTGCATTTAACACATCGGTAAATTCGCACGTATGTTTGCAGTGAAGTGCTCCTACTTTCAAGTTTGGAAAACACTTTTTCAATCACTGTTGTATAGTGTCGTTTCAGAAACAATGTTCCAGGTTCTCTCAATAATGCAAAGAAAACCCGGTCCCAAGTTTTCTCCAGAACTTCTGTGAACCCTTTAATCATCCTAAATTGGTTTACAAATCCCAGAACGGTTTAGGCCCAGAATGCATCTGTGATCTGTTCAGAGAATATAAACCCAGCAGAGCTCTGAGATCCAAGGACTCAGGTCAGCTGGTCCAGTCCAGAGTCCAGACTAAACATGGAGAAGCAGCATTTAGCTGTTATGCTGCAAACAAGTGGAACAAACTGCCAGCAGAGATTAAACTTTCACCAAATGGAGACATTTTTAAATCCAGGTTAAAAACATTTCTGTTCTCATGTGTCTATGCATGAAATCTGCACGATTTATTTGAACTTATCTGGACTGTTGCTTATTTTTAAATTAATTTAAATTATATTATTTGTTTCTCTTTATATTCTTTTATGTATTTTTAATGCTTCTTACACTCCCTTCTGCAATGCTTTTTTTTTCATGTGAAGCACTTTGAATTGTTTTGTACATGAAATGTGCTATATAAATAAGTTTGATTTGATTTGATTTGATTTGATCCTGAAGTGTTGATGCTTCAGACCACAGATAACTGAGCAATGATGTTGCTTCACACAGCTCCTCTATTCAGCTTCTGTTGCATAAGGGTGGAGCCAAAAAACTCTAACTTAACTCGTACTTTACTCCAACCCAGGTGCCGTTGTAAATTACAGCCTCACTTATCGAGTTCTTCTCACAGGAAACCTGTTCGTCCTCCAAGACTGATTTTAAGAGCCAAAGTGAAACAAAATGAATGAATGCAATAACAATCACAACAAGGGCATCTGCTCGGTATAAATACAGTCAACATTTTTAGAGGCAGAGCTTACAGACGTATTCAGCACAGGAAAAGAAACTGGAACAGAGTTTTGTTTGTAGCGTTCAGGGAACCAGACTAACTGTGAGTTTCAGGAGTTTCCCATAGTCTAAATGAGCTGAGGTCAGAGGAAATTGTCAGAACTGACGAGGGCTGCGGAGTGGGAACGGTTGTGTGTATCTGCATGAATGTGAGCTGGCATGCATGTGCATGTGTGTTTATTAGCCGTTTCCAAAATAACAAAGGGATCAGGGGATGAGCGGATGCCAGTGTAGCATGTAATCAGAGCCAGATCCTACAATCCATCAGAGCCGGGGTCAATCAGAAAATGACTGACACTGGTAGATGGAGATTTTCTGCTGATTCCACCACAGCAGAGACACAGTCATTAGTCAGCCTGACAGCGTTCATTTATTCCCTGTGAAGTGAAAAATAATGGTGGTCTCTTTGGACCCTGCCTCCCCGAACAGCCCACCAGAGAAACTGAAAGGCACGCAGACAAACTCAATTTAGAAGACAGTTTGTCCTTGTTTTCCCTGCAGTGTAATTCTTTGAGACTGAACTGATCCTAAAGTCAGATGCTTCTTCTCGGTTTGGTCATCTTTTCCTTCGTCTAATAACACGAAGGAATACCGCGTGTCCTTTTTCACAGGACATTTACCCCTTCCAGTCAAACAGAGAAAAGAAGGAGACTCTTCTTCTGGCATCGATTAAATGCCTAACTCAAAAGTGACCCACTACCATGTTTAGCTGTAGAAAAAATACCTTAAACTATCTTTTTCCAACTTGAAATTTTGTGACTTTTCCTAAAGGAACCCCATCATTAGAAAAAGTCACACTTTATTTTTGTTTATGTTTCCATGTGGGCTGTACACCACTAGGGTACAAAGATTGTCTTATGGGTCATTTTTGACCCGTGAATCATAAAAACATTTAAACACCAGAAAAAAGTTCACTGTTTTTTTCCCTTTCAATATAATTAATTCAGAAGTAATTACTTCACATTTATATAATAGCAATAATAAACCTTTATTATGTAAAAGAAAACTGAGAAAACAAGAAAACTGTTGGTCCAACTGACAGTTGGTTTGTGGTAAAAAAAAAAGTGTAATCCTGAAAACTGGTGATTGTCTTTTTGTATTGTGTAACAAAAAATACATGATAAAAAATGTATTGAATTGAGTTGAATAGATAAATAACAGGTGGTTTCATCATACAAAATAGATTTTGGATTTAAAATTCAATTAAGTTGCTTTATTTTGGGGCTTTGGTAGGGCTGGTCATTTTTAACCCATAGGACAAGGGGAGTAAACAATGTTAAGACCGCACAAGGGTTAAAAGTGCTTACAATTTTGTTTCATTCTTGAATCTTAAGGATAATTCAGCTGGGCCTCATGTTCAAATACCTGATAATCTAATATCTAAGCTTATGTTACCCCATTAAGATGTGAACATCGCATCGACATGTTGAAGACACACACAAAGACAGACAACTAACACACACTTTTTTCCCATCACGCTCCCCAACCTGCTGAAGTAGGAACAACACAGCAGATGTGCACACAGGTCATTAGCCGGTGCTGCTACTCACTGCTGTGTGGCTGCCACAGAGTGGAAGCAGAGACACACATGCTTGCTCAGGAGAAGCAACACTGCAACACTTTGTCCAGAAAGTTGCTTAATGTGTTGCTAGGTGCTTTTTTTTTGTTTGTTTGTTAAATAAAAAACAGAAGCGAGCGAAGACGTCACGTGTACTCACGCTGAGATACATTTTCATACATTTACAACACGAATAACATGAAGTAATTTTCTTTTATGAGGTCGTAACAGTTTGGCCGACTCTTCTGAACAATGTTGCTACAGTTCATTGAGGTTTGCTGGCGCAGCTCGCTTAATGCCCCGCGGCAGCATTTCGGTCGGGTTATGCTCCGGACTTTGACTGGGTCATTACAACACATTGCAACTTCTGCTTTTAAAGAGGTGCTCACACTTACTGATGATCAGTTAATCAGTGCAGGTGATAAGCAGCACCTGGCTACCACTTAGCCTTTTAACTACTTTGGTAGAATTCAGGCTGCACTTTGCATTTCACAGTTATCTAAGGTTATATTCACATCATTTTAAGACCTATAAAGTTCAGGTGATTTGTTTGTTTTTTGATAATGTCCTTAGAACTGAAAGAGGGTGTACTTTATTAGAGTAAAGCTCTTGTCAAAGGAGTGCTTATACACTCACATATGTGAGCATCACCCTCAGATATGTGCTAACACAGAGGAAGTCTGAACTAATATATGATTTAATCATTAAAGCCTGGCAACACACGCCAAAGTAAACCCCGATCTGAGAACGTGACCTTGTTATCCAGTCAGCTGTGCATATGTGTGTGTGTGAGTGTGTGTGTGAGTGTGTGTGTGAGTGTGTGTGTGAGTGTGTGTACGTTGCCTGCTTCCCTTGAACTTGATGACTGATTAAGAGCTATTCTGCTGAATAAACTGTCTGCCCAAATATCAGCAGTCCGGCATGTCTGCAGGAACATGTGTGTGTGTTTGTTCTAAGCAGCCACCAAAAACAACCACAACATTATAACACCTAATTTACTCTCATTTAAAGGCAGGAAAGAGTGAAAAAGGGGGTCAGTGGTGTTGGCTCCACACAGATGGGCCGTTTCAGAGAGTTGCTTCACACGAACAAATCTGAGAAAAATTACATCGGGGATGCTGCAGTTTGCATGACTGGCTTTTGTAGGAGATTCTTCAGGTTTTCTATACTCATGTTCTAATCCAGAGCAGCCTGCAGGGAGTTAATTGGCAGGATTTAATGGACACTGGCAGCTTGAATGGATGATAATAGTCACAGGTCAGGAGCTCTGCTTTATTTTATCAAAGTCACAGAGGTTTTATCTCTGTGATTTAACACCCACATTTACATCTTTTCCTTTTTAGGGGGGAGAAAATACTCGGCATGATGTGCCGTGTCATCACTTGGAACAAAAGTCATACCGGAGTCAAAGGCAGGTCTTCTGGTCAAAGGTCTGCTGTCCGTTGAATTAAACCTCCGCCATCCCACCAATGCCACTGGGAGCCCTTTAACGTGAAACACCTGTGCAGGAAGTATGTCGGTTTTATTGACAGTAGCTCAACAGTCAATACGAAAACTGCCAAGTAGCACTGACTGCATTCAAATGAAGGGTGTCATAAAGAGACGGTCTCTGACAGTCACTAGCTGACAAAATATCTGAAAAGACAATATCTAAATGTGGTAGAAATGGAAAACAGGATTATTTACCCAATGCACACCTATTAGAAATGGTCCATGACATAATACATTTTAAAATAAGGACTGCGTCTTCAATTTAGGTAAATGAGGCTGCGAACTGATAGTTTATGATCTCTGTAATTTTACAAAAGTGAAAAAAAATTGCAGACTGATTGGCAAGTAAGTTCAAAGTTTTCCAATCAGAACCTTTTAAACTGTAAACAGTTTTCAAACCGGTGCATTTTTCTTTGCCGTGTGTGCACACAGTATGTGAGGAAGAGGCGCAGTGACAGCACATATGTATGTGTGCGCTTTAATGCATATGTATGGGTGTGTTCACATGTGTAATAGATGTGTAATATCTGTTCCAAGGCCTCATCACTGCTGTCAGCACATCCGACTTTGAGCGTGTGTGATGGTGGATAGTTTTACATACAGCTGGAACTGCCTGCCGTCTCCCCGACCGAACCGGCTCATTTCCATTAACATTCAGCCCGACCAGCTCTGCTCTCACTGTGGAAAAATGAAACGCTGCAGTGTGGTTGTGAATGAGGGTGGATCAGTCTGTCTGCTGGACTGTATTTGTGTGCATCCATGCGTGCGAATGCATATAAGAGTGTGTAAAGCATCCGCGTGTGTGTGTTGGAGGTTGACATCTAATGTTGTGTCTTGGGGGTCCTGTGGGACGAGAGAATAATTTTATTGTTTATATCAGAAGTGAAACTGGGGTCAGGGAAATCAAACCTGAGTATTTCTGGTAATACCACAGAGCAAACTGTATAAAACAGGGTGATGATGATGTCCCAATAATTTAATGAATTATGATTAGATTTAAAATGATGTCCTGGAAAAAACTTAACAACAAAGGTGTAATTGTTCCAAGTAAACAAGACGTTTCATTTAAAGGTTCTCCCCGTGTATGCAGGGGGTATCCGGTACTCCGGCTTCCTCCCACCATCCAAAAACATGCATTTTGGGTTATTTGGTGTCTCTAAATTGTCCCTAGGAGTGAGTGTGGTTGTTTGTCTCGTCTGTCTCTGTGTGACCCTGATGGACAGGCGATCTGTGCAGGGTGTACCCCGCCTCTCACCCGATGACAGCTGGGATGGGCTTTTTTTTAGGGCTACAAGTATTCATAATTTGTGAAGGATTTTGTGTTTATTTATGATTTTTGCTTCATTATTCTTCTATTTTGACTGTCACTTTATTGGATGCAATTCTGTTTTGTGTCTTTTCTCTTTTTACTATTATTTTTTCTTCTTCTACTTTAGTATTTGTAAAAATATAGGTTGATGGGTAGCTTCATTTTGTTCAACAGGACAGGCTTAAATATAAGCATTACGCTTCTGCCTGTGCCTTTTCAGTCACTTAAAAATGCTATGATTGTACTGAACACATTTGTTGTATACTGTGTGACTGAATAAACAAACAAAGTAAAAAAAAAGAAAGAAAATAAAATAGAAAATGAATGGATGGATGGACTAAATCTGAATACTTTCCACTTTGATTAACCCTCTTTATGCAGGCTGACATAACATCTCAGGCATTAACGGAGTTTACTCAAAAAAAAGCTTTGTTCCTAGTGGTCAACTTTTCTTTTTTTTAGAGTGTACGTATAGTATCAGATCATGACTGTAAATGTAAAGAAGTTCCAATGTAAAGGTGCATTTGGAGTTAAAGGAATACTCCACAAATGTTAGACATCCTTGATAGCTGACTTGTGATGATAAGTACTCTCCAAAATGTAAAAACCATTAATTCATGTCTTCAGTGGAAGTGATGTGTGACGTCTGAGGAAATTATGCATAATCAAATCAGCTCAGTTACTCTGTATCAGTCTGGATGTGAAAACTCATTTTTCTACATGAAATTTTCACCTAAAACTTTTTTGTTAACAGCTCCAAAGCTGTAAGACCAGACCAGAGTTTTATAGTGTCTGCACCCACAAACCTGTTTAAGACTCCATAGACACGCATGTACACATTCAAACTACTTATTAGATCATCATAGAAGCTTCCCGTGCGTAATTATGTAGTCTGTTTACAGTACGCTGTGCAGACAATAGCGAATATCTGCAAAGTCTCTTCTCAAAACAAGCGTCCGTGTAATCCTGCGGCTTTTCATCATAATTGTTCGGTATGCTGGGTTTTTCAGTTCAAGTGGTCCCAGAAGGACCTGCTGTACCCTCTGACTGGTGCATATGATGAGCTTAATGAGCAAAGACTGAAACTTCTGGAGAGATGAATGAAAAAGAGAGAAAACATGAGATTCCATGAAAAATGGGCTATTCTGCTAACTGTAAGTTTGTGTTGCTTAAAGAAAGTTTGTTTTGTAAACTAAAACAAGGCATAACAAATGCTAAATCCATTTTAGTTGCACTATTAAGGATGCCGCTATAATCTCACAGTCCCAAAGTGACCTCCCCACCGGGTCGTTTGGCCTCACAAGTGTCTGGGCAGACAAATAATCACTTAAACGCTGCAAAGAACACATCTAACCGCCGGTGCTGATGTGCACCGACTCTGAAAGTTTATCTGTTCATTTGTCATCTTTCCCAGATCATTTTATGAGATATAACCAGAAATAAAATTTCAGAAGCGTATTAACTGAGGTGCATATAAGAACTCACCAAAAGCAGCAAAAATCCTTTGTGCCGTAAATAATAATATGGTGGTCTGTATGATGACTTGATTGAATGATTGATTTGTTTATGGTTCGTGGTGAATGTATAGCATATGGAGCAGATGGGCATATGTGCCTGCTTTATATTTTGGGAGCATATTTGTGTCAGGTCGCTCCCCGGCTGCAGTGCAGGCAGAAACGGTAAAAGTGGATTTCGGGTCAGGTCTTGTTGGAGCGGTGTATGCATGCAACAAGTCAGGATGGTGATCACCAAGCCCTGCGACACACACACACACACAGAGGCAGAGTGGCCGCTGTTTACACACTGAGAAAATAACAATGGTTATAGAATAGAATAGAAAAATACTTTATTCATCCCCCAATGAGTGAAATTGAAATTGAAGTGACTCAAAAAATTCTAAATATTTACAATGATTGTATATTAACAATAATAATTATAATAATGATAATGATAATAATAATAATGCTCTTTCGAAGGGTTTTATTTTCCTGAACCTTTCCTCACCAAACATCAGAAAAAAAGAGGAAGAGTTTAGGTGGGACTGTGTCTTTTGTCGCAAATGTTGCCCCCCCATAAAAGAATGTACAGAAACAGAAAAAGAAAACAAAAGTTCCACCTGACTAGTCTTATAAATGTCAGGTTAAAACAATAATTTTGTGGAATTATACACAAGCCAAATTAAACCTTGTTACACTACTACTACTAATAATAATAAATGACTAAATCAATCAATCAATCAATCAATCAATGTGAGAAGAACTCAGCAGTCACTGTTAAAAAGCATTATGGCTGTGGGGACAAAGGACCTCCTGGACCTCTCAGTGAACACTTTGGTGCTTTTAAAACAGGTGTATTAAAAAAAATGAATGTACTAAATTCTTGTAAAATGTTGAGCAAGACCATTTAGAGTGTAATTCTGACAAGAGAATTGGTGCAAAAATGTGTGCAGAGAAGAAGAAAATAACTATCTCAGAGCTCACAAACAGGCCTGTTTTGCTATTGTTAACACATTATTAAATATGTTTGTGTGTACAGTGAACTACAATATAAAGGAGAGGAATACTGGCCGGCTTCAACCATGATATCAGATTTCATATCGAGTGTCTCATCCTCTTTATTTGCTCATTTGAAATGAAACGCAGCCAAGAAAAGGGCCACAACACAACATTTATCCTTTACTATTATATTAGATTTTTCAGACAGTTGGATGAAACATCTTTGATATTGAATTTCACATAAAAGCACATAAAAATGTCATGTTTTCAATTCATAATATACACACAAGTGTGGCTCTTTTTACCAAGTCATGTATTCCCTGTAGTACTGTCTCTTTCTCCCACTGTACCAAGCGGCAGAATTAGAATAATAGCTTGTTTTATATTTAGCTATAATGTTAAAAAACATTCCTGAGGTCCCGTTTTTTAATTAATCCCTTTTTTTTTAATGGGAACAGTGAGCTGGATCAAAACCACAAAACACATAAGTGATTGAGTCAATTTGCTCTAATTGTGTTTATAGCTCCAAACTTAACATTAACAGATGAAAAATCTGTTTATTCACAGAAATAATTTGCCAAAACTCCTTTTGGTGCTTCTGATCTCGCTGTATTTACATTTCACATGCCATCAGTTTGAGTTAACATGAGTATAGTGTTTTAATTTGATATAGTATGAAAATATATATACATATATATTTGCTATTTATTGCACAATATGGTTAGGAAAATATTTGACCAATCAATCTGCAAAAGAAGCATAAAAATGTACAATCTAAGTTTTCAGCATGCCTGAAATCATAGTTTGTGCCAACAGTGAGATTTTTATTTTTTTGTCACAGTCCCTTCAGGAAGCAACATCCAAAGACGTAGTTAGACCCCTTTAATACCTCTCTGCCATGAGAGGAAATGCCAGCACTTCTCAGAAGACGTGTTTATGAGCAGATGAAGAAATGATGTGACACAAAGATGCTCCTCAAACTGAAAATTATATATAATTCAGCAGGAACTTCCTATCATTTGTGCCTGAGTTGGTCTCTATAGATTGTTTGTATCTTAAAACTATTGTTTCACAACTATTCTAGGACATAACTAAACCAGTGATTAAACCGGCTGTGACTGCAATGTGGCGAAGAGGAAAAGAAGAGACTAGAAGGAATTTCTAATGTTCTTAGAAGAGCAAAGATTAGGGTTTGAAGTCATTTTCGGCCAAAACATCTGCTCCAGAGTGAGAAAGAGCTGGCTCAGCTCTTTCTCATGCGGACTGTCAGTTTTTAACCAACCAGGAAACCAAGTTGATGCGCATTTGTTGCATAAGCACAGTTCTTGAACACCATGCACTCCTAATGGGATTTTCATGGACTGACTCTGACCTGGAGAAACAATTTGAGCCAACAGTGAGCTTATTCTAGCTTTTATCCCACCAAAAATCCCATTTGTATCATTCAAGTCAACCAGAGGTTCCCGCCTAAAATGTGGATTTTCTTCTTTTCTCTTTTCTCAAGGAAGACGAATAACTGAGAAAATTATTTATTTATTTACACTCACTTTGACTATCTGAGGTGAACATATTTTGCCTTAACTGTTGAACAATTTCAGAGTTTTAAAAAGATCAATAGTCAGGAGGGATTCAAATTTTAAATGGTTTAAAATTGTTCTTTGACTTTATCACAAACCGTTGGGGGTGTCTGCAGTTTCAAGGCCACAGGTGGCTTAATATGGGCTGTGTCAACATCTAAATCTGTCAATATACTTTCCAGAAAATTCAAAGTTATTCCTATAAATAAAGTGTATTCTTTTTAGCTAAATTAACCTGACAGAGGGAGAAAAGGGCCCACATATATGAATATTTTACTTTTAACCTTAAAATTAACTTCTGTATTAGAGTTGTTATGTTAGAAAATAACAAATTATGGAAGTATATCTTCAGTTAATGGGCGACACTACAGTTAGTGCATATAAAATCTGTTACAATAATCATCATGAACCTTTACTTGTTGACTAGAATTAAAAACAATACATCTTTTGCATTGAACATGGCCTAAAATAAATGGATGGAAGCAAAACAACCCGAAATTTTAATCTTGTGACCAGTGTGTGAAAAAACAATATTTTGTTAAAGTCTATATAATTACACTCACTTGTCTTAATGGGAAGAAGGTTTTGGAGCCTCGGACAAAGAAATTAGCTTCATATTTTAAATATACCTGCAGATAAATGAGCAGGAAAGCACATATAACTGGTTTATAAGATTTATAATGTTGATGGTTATACTTATCATCCAAAAGGTAGTTAGCCAGTGATTTTAAATGAGCAGCAGCAGGTATTTTCCTCCTGAAAAATACAGAAATCTCAGTTTTACAAGTTTTGATAGTAGTTTTACAGATGTGGTTATTGTTGTAGTATATTTCACTATTTTACTTTATTTAACATTTAATTTTAGTCATTTATATCTTAAGTAGTAACATTATATTATTTTTTAATTACCACTTAACTGGATTTCAAATATCTAGAGATGAATGAAACTCATTGTTAACACGATTGTCAAATGTTTAAAAAGCTAAAAGACATGTTCATTTCACATCATCCCTCACACTCTTTCTAATGAGTTATTCTGCTGCCTTTCTTCGGCCTCGACATTCTCCTGCCTGGTTTGTTCAGCTGCCTTCAGCAACACGGGACCCGCACCCACAACTATCCGGGGGCAAGCCTCTGCTTGCTGTCCAAAATCGCAGTTCTTCCACCCACCCACATAAATCCTAAGTGTACTTCCAGCTTCTTGCTCCTCTTTTTTAGCTGACATGAGTTCAAAACAGCTCACTGTCACATCATATATTTGCCTAATCACGCCCCACTCTGTCATTTAAGATGCTGATTTATTTCTGCCAGTGAGCAACGGTCTTAATAACGTGAAGTAAGTGCTCAAAGTCTCAATTTAATTAAGTCTTTTGGAGCGGGAGAGACACTTTTCTTTAATATTTTACTCGCCTTCAATGCCACAGAGACAAGAAGATGAGGAGTGAAAGACATATGACAGCGAAAGTCGAGCCAGGACTCGACACACACAGTCGAAGTCCATTTTTTCCAGGTGTAAGTCTGGGGGGAAAACACATAAGTGGTTCAAATGGGACTGACAGACTGACCAGGGAGTTTAACACTGATTCATAGGTGTGAACTCTGTCAAAGGGCCCACGAGTGACGCTCGTTTGCTCATGCACCGGACTGTAAATTTGTATATCTGAAAAATGCAAACACATGTTCTCCTTCAAATCTGTCAAAGGCAAACTGAGGCCAGAGAAGCTTTTATATTGGCTCAGCCAGAGGAAAACAAATCATCCTCAAATTTTACCTAATTTTCTTTGGGGATCACTAATGCATTCAACTCATGTTTGTTATGCTCGAGTCCCTCTTTTATTAAATTTGAGTTTGTCCGGTGACAGATTAAATTACGGAGCAGAGAGACACTTTCACATCATTTACACATCATTAAATCTTTTTCTCCTCATGCTGGCTTCCTTTTTATGTGTCTGTGGAGTGTTATTACACCATGTTTCAACTGACTCAGACCTGGGTTTTTTCTCCATACAGTCAGTTCATAATTTCTTTTGTTTTAACTTGCAAGTGTAGTTATTTTCGCCCTTTGGACACAAGCAGTAAAAGTTACATATTGTCACCCTTTAGTTCAGAGCAGTCACCTACGAAAGTGTAAATCTTACATTCCCAGATTCCCAGGATTTAACACTGGAGCTGAACTCACGTCTCCCAGATGAAAAACACTCTGACTTACAGCGAGGCAACAAAAACATTCATTTGGAGCCAAATTTCTAACCTGCAGTCTCTTCTCTCGCCAATAACTCTTTTTTTCCCTGGATAATGTTTTGCTTCCACCAACAGAAAACCAATTTGTTAGCTGCTTTACTTTGGCACCGGAGAACCAAACTCTCATTTCAAACGCAGCATAATTTCTACCACTTCAGTCGTGTCGGGTGTTTTCATTAGTTCAGCACATGCCCTTTCCTGTCTCTGGTGCTGTCATGATTGTTGCACGGATCTGATGGCGTTTCATGCATGCTGGGAACAAAGACTTTTAGTTTCAGAAGCAGCTTTTGGTGTTCAAAATGCCTGCAAAGTTGTTAGCAAACACGAATTACAGTAAATCTCTGCCAGTTGTGCATGCCCATTAGACGCACACGAGGTGTCCTATAGCATCAAAAAAAAAAAGATGGAATATAAGGGTCATTCGTGTGAAATACACCTCTTCACAGCATTTATCCAGCAAGCTGAACACAGAGGTTTCCAGCCACATTGATTTGTGACATCATGAACAAAATGGCTGCATGTGACACCTTCGAGCATCGAGTCAGAACAGGCTCGACCATCTATAGACATAATATACGTAGACACCTCATAATAAGACGGGAGTGTTTTGTTGCGACTGAGTCGTCAAAGCTCTGTAGTGAGCACTTCAAAGCCTGGTGATTTTGACAGCACGGGTGAGATTGTCAGGCTTAGAGATGATGCTTGTGTCTTTTTTGGTGTCTGTATTTCACAAAGTGAGTAAAGCAGCGTACGCGAGAAGCTGTGCAAAATAGTTCTTTTTCAAGGGTTTTAGCTCCCCAGCACCATTACGAAGCCCAACAGGGTAGTGCAACGCTGGAATGACCTGGAATTATAACGCTTATTTTTCTAGGCCATTAAAAAAAAATGTACTGAGCTGGTACAGTATATATGTGCAATATTATATTACAAATACTGCATCAATAAATGAGTAATAAGTCATGTAGATGAATAATGAATAAAGTATTTTTTCTATTCTATTTTCTTCAATGTTTACTTCCACCATATTTATAATTCCACCATTTTTATAACTGTATATATCTTTTTCTAATATATTTATAACTGTTTTTACTACTCAACACTTTTTTTTTATTCACGACACTTTATTTTCTTAATTGTTGTTGTTTTGTCTGTTGTTCTTGGGTGCCAACAAAATTTTGCTGTAGGAATACAAATAAAAAAATCCTTGAATTCTATATGGGAGCTTGTATGTGTTACCGAAGGGTTGTGTGTGTGAGAGAGAAATAAATTCGAATGAACAATCAAACTTGTTTCTTTATTAAAATATAAAATTTATATTTAAATGTAAAAATACATTTATCAGTATGCCATAGCCTACCGTATGTCTTTGTTAAAGAGCATAATACAAAGTCTTTCAGCATGAAAGCACGTATTTTTAATGTGTGATAGCGTCCTGTATCATAACTAAATCTCTGTCGTTTGTAACAAAGCAAACCGTGTGAAAATCTGGTAAATATTCGGGGAGTTATGATCATTGAAGTTGAGAATATACACCGTCCTCAGTTGAAATAAATGCAATGCGACCCAGCCAAGATGGTGGCCGCGCTGATACATCAGCTCCAATAGGCAGCGTCAGTCAATGAGGCGTCTACGTATATTATGTCTATGGGCTCGACCACCTAACAAGTCCAAAACAATTGTACATCTACCTCTGCATTGGCTGCATTGATAGCTACTGTATGATGAACGATGTGTCCCTGCAGCTAGTAAATGCTTTGGTCTGTCCATCTGTTAGTCACCTACTGAGCCGTGGAGATTTGTCCTAAAAACAGTTGTGTTTTGCAGCTGAGAGGGAGCAGAGCTGTGGGTTTATCACTAGCAATGACTCCTTTTAGATAGAAAGTATTTAACGTGTGCTTGAAAAATCAAGTGAGTGTACTTTAATGTTGCCATGAACATTATATAATAATCCTCTCTACAGCCCCTTGCTCGTTATGCCTTTGTTTGGTAAAACCATTTCACTCAGTCGTCTTTGAACGTCAGCCCATAAACTGCCAGTGAATATCCGCCATACAATAACCTTTTATGATTATTGTATTTCACGATAATGAGGACTGCTATAAAATAGTGACTGCAGACAACAAATTCCAAATCCATTGGAATCTCGGTCTCAGTCATTCTATATCAAACCAGACCGTAATGGTCTTTCTTCTTGATTGCTAAAAGTTGGACAGATGCATGAGGCAAGCAGACTGTAGAGTTGACTCCCAGCCAAGAAGATGGAGCAGAGCAGAAAGCCAGTGAGATCTGGCAGAAACACAAAGATATTTAAAATGGTGAAACCAGCTTTGACAGCAACTTTGGACAATTCATTTGGGGCTGAATGACCTTCGTGCTTTTTTTTTTTAGGGATTTCTGAGATGCTGTGTCTGAACTCCACACCTGCACAACCTTTGATAAACAAGCAAGAAACAGTTCTGGTAGCTGGAACTCTTTTGGGACCCCTCAACCTATCCATCTGTTACATCACCACCAAAGGTTGGCAGCATGTTGACATTTACAAAACATTGTATTCTACCTGGTAGAGAGACCACGGTGAACATCCTTATCCATCCAAACTGCTCGTCTTTAAGCAGAAAAGACAAGCAGAAACAATTATAAGGTAATGAATGAGTCTAACTATCAGCTGTAACTGCACGAAGAGAGATGTGGCGTAATGAGTCCCAAAGACTGTACCACAATTCACGGGTGAATGAAGGAGAACTGGCTCCACTAATGGAAACGATGCGCTGATCAATGCATAATGCATTCCCAGCTTGAGGATTGAATATCATAAGGGAATCCATATGGGAGTAGGTGGGACATTGAAAGGTTCGTCCTCTTGAGAAGGCATGCCGAAGTGACACCACATCTGTGCATCTGTAACGCACTCAAAATTTGGGTTCTGCTCTAATCAAGGAAAGAAAAAAAAAAAAGATTTGGGTCACTAAAACAGCAATTGTAAAACAGAGCAGTGTTGCTGTAGGAACCCGAACACAGCCGACGTCAATAATGTGATCTATTGGTGCCATCTGGAAAAGATTGGGCCAAAGGGTGCCTCTACGTTTGCCTGCTCTGCTTGCTGTATGTGAAGGGATCCATTACCATGTTTATTTGTGCAGCTAAGCCTCGGTTGGCGAATAGGATTATGCAGTTGGGTATTGAGAGTAGATCCTACACAAACATTGCTATTGAAGCTGGATTTCTGATATATCCTGAACAATAATGGATTTACAAGGCAGGAATTTTTTTTCTCCCTCCCTCTTATAACCTCTTCATTTTCCAGAAATTGAAACCAGACTTGCAGCACGCAGCACAGATCTTCTGCTCTTATGTGTGCGAAGAGGGAGAGAAGATGCGGCTCGAACCTGTATTTGTTGTAGCTTTAAACAACATTTAAATAGTACCGAGTGTGGACACAGACAAGAGATTGAACATACACCCACTGCCTCATCAGGACATTAAGCTGCTGATATTGTTCTGCTTGTCTACAAATTTCTGCCTTTCTTTTTCTTTCCTAAATCACTTCTGTATCATGGCTATATTTTATACCTTTCTATACACAGCGTGTACCATAGAAACCAAGCACATATTTCAGTGTTTCCCTGGTTCACAGGACCAACTGCCCCACATGTTTTACACGCTTCCCTGCTCCAACACACCTGATTCAAATGAATGGCTCAGCTCATCAGCTCGTCATCAGCTGTTAATGACCCATTAATCTGAGCCAGGTGTGATGAAGCAGGAGAAACCTGCAGTGATCTATTAATTACAAATAGGATCAGAGAAATTATTTATTCATTTTCCTTATCTGATTTATGTGGTGACTGGGTCTGGGACTTGCTGTCCTCTGGCCTGCTTGTGTTGTTCCTGATTGGGGGGGAGGGGCATTCACCCACCTGTGGGCACGTCTTGACTCCCAGTCAGCGTGCGCTGGCCCACTGCGCTTGGCTGTCTGGGGCGCCTGGCCCTCTCGGGTATTGGGCGGGGCCTCTGTGGGGGGGGTTGGGGGCAGCCCATGTCTAGGTAGCTTGTGGGGGCTCTGTCCGGGGGCTTCCTCTGCTGTCTTCTGGGTGGATGCGTGGCTGTCCCTGCGGTGGGCTTCCCGGGTTCTGTGCTCCGTGGGGGCTGCTGGTGGTCTGGGTCTGGGGGCCCTCTCGGCCTGCTTCTGATTGCTGGGGGGCGGGCTGTGGATTGTGGCCCTATACACTTATACACTCATAGTTAAGCACGGTTATCATGTGGGACCTGTGCCATGTGTATCGCATGTTCATGCACACACACACACATTCATTCATTAGCCCAGTAGCATGCTGGCTAAGCAGTTGTTGTGTTGTCCTGTGGTTTAAGGTCATCCGTATCCACAGTATTATATGTGATTGCTGCTGCTTGTGCTTTTTTTGTTTGTTTGCTTGTTTGTTTGCTTGTTTGTTCTCTGCTTGTCTGCTTACAGGTGCTCCTGGTGGCTCTAAGGCTGGATTCCCCACAGAAGCCATGGATTGTCTTCAGTTTTGTTTTTACAGGTGGAGCAGCTGGTTGTCTGATTTTTCATTGTTTTCTCTGATTGTTTCTTCCTATTTCTGTTCCGTTTCTTTTTCTTTGCTCTCCCTCTTTTCCTGTCCTCCGGTCCGGTTCGGCACTATAAGTACTATAGTAACAAAAATAGATAAATAAGCAGTTGATGGGCATCAAGGGGATCTTTACATTCATAAAGCTTCCCTTGGCAAAGCAAATGTGTTTGGCATTAACGGTATTCAGATTACAATTCTGCTGCCATAATGCTGGACAAGGGCTAAAAAAAAAAAAAAAGAACCTCAAAGTATAAATGTTTCATCATGGTTTTACTCATTAAATAAGTATATGACATGGTGAGGCACTGGCATCATGGCTTCTGTTAGAGCTGATGTTCTAAATAGGGCTGGTTATATCTACCCACTTCCTGAATCAAATTAATCAGAACATATTTGGCTTCTCTTTCACATGTATTAATCCCACTGCTCAATGGAGACAACTTGGGTAACATAAACATAGACATAAAAAACTTGTGAATCAATGAATGATTATTCAAAATAATTGACAGTATGAGACATGATTAGTGTCTTAGCAAAGTAACTTCAGGTTCAACTCTTGATTTTTTTAGTATCACGAAGCTGGTTCACTTCTTCTTTGGGTGATTCCGGTAGCAGCCAGAAAAAAAGTCGGTGAAGAAGAAGAAGAGTAGTCTGAAAACTGGCCAAAAATCCACAACTGTGCGGCGGTTTGACCTGTGAGGAGCACTATTTACCCACAAAACTGAGGAGTCAGAGCTTCTTCTGAACTCCGGTCCAAACCATTAACCCGCATAATCAACAGTGCTCATCAGGCCTGGTGATATCTATTTGTCTCCCTCTCTAATGATCTGTGGTGAGCCATCATCTGGATTATATGTCTGCTCTATAATTCAGCTGAAGAAGCCGGGAAGGAAAAAGGAAAGAGAAGATAGAGGGATAAAGGAGACAAAAAGGCTAAAAGATAAGAGAAATACGGTGGAAAAACCCTCCCTAATTGGGCTTCCAGTGCTGCTGAGCCAAGAGGAAGTGAACTGCCATGTCTCCTTTCGCCCACAACTCCTCACCTCAACTAAAGGCAGACCGCCCGGAGCTGGGCCTCATCCCCCTGGAGCTCCCTCTGAGAGTGAGGTGCCAGCTTCAATCTCAATAACTTCTGCCCAACGCACAGTGGTTATCCCTCCTCAGCACTAAATGAGCTGTGATTTACCTCCCTCATGGCTTTAATTCTATGTCAACCTGTCACTTTGATGCCTTAGACCTGCGACAGAAGATGCCAAAAGACAGTTCATCTTGTCAGTCTGCAACATACTGACCCCATCAGTAATTCTTCTGCCAGTCACAATCAAAAACATATTCTATTCTACTACTTTACTCACAACCCTTAAAGATATAAAGAATAGCTACACCCAGGCCCTATAAGATCTTCCTCTATCTGCAGCCTGGCATCTCCCTGGTTAGAAGGGGAGATCACTTTACGCTATATGGGTTCAACACGTTGCTTTTTGTTGGTGCTACATATACTTCACAACTGTAAGGTGTTTGCTGCTTGCTGCAAGGCCAATTTCCATAGCACATTCAGCTTATTCCATTCAGATTATTGTGCAGGTTTGTTGTTTGATCAACCTCTGAGTCAGTTTTACGACAAAAAATCTGTATTCCAGTAAAAATGGATTCAGCTGGGTAGATGTTTTGTTTATATAAGCCGACTATAAGGGTGAGTCATATTCTTTTCCACGATACAAAACTGTAAAACTCAGCCGAACCTTATTGTCAACTACCTATCATTACGTGCTCATCTAGTGCTGATTTTATTGTGCATATCAAACGCTGAGTCTTCCATTAAATCTTACATCATATCATCATTTACACATTCTTTTTCTTCTATTTCTCTCTCACACCAACACTCACCCAAATTATTCACACACATACGCATATATTCCCCCCACCCAATACATCCCTGACACATGTGGAGCAAACTTCTAAGGCATATAGATGTTCCACATGTAGCAGAGTGTCCTGACTCCAAACCTGCTACGCAGATGTAGGGGTGGTTGTATTTCTGCACTGTCCACATTCTGTGTAAGTGAGGGACAGAGAGCAGAAGCATCAGGAACTGTGCGAAAGATGTGCGCCTTTCTTTTGCTGTGCTGTGGCATTCGACGCTTTTGTGAGCTTTCCTATAAAAACCTCAAGCTGAGAAATGGAATGGATAAAAGGAAAATGTGTGGGGTAACATCAGGGCGCTGACTCAGCCTGTGAATCAGCACTTCTGCATTCAGAATATATTCATATACAAAACAGTCAGGCTTAATGTTAAAGCCATTACTGGCAATTACCCCCCAAATATGGTATAATATGTACAAAAATGTTCTAATAATATTGAATTAAAATGATAGATGCTGACATACAGCAGTGGTTACGTTGCAGCATCCCGAGTAGACAGTTCAGCAAAGTTCTGTGTTTCTTTTGCTCCTAAATTTTTACGAATGATCCGTTTCACTGGACTGAGCCTTTGTAGTTTGAATATCGCCGTTTTTACACATGGACTGGAGTCCTGAAATGTTGTATAGGTGATCTGCAGTGATGGCATGTGAGAATGCATCGGTATCATTGGCTTTTCCAACCAGCCCTCTGGTGAAGTTTCCAGAACATCAGCGGGTCAGAAAAGATGTAAATGTATCAAGTTCTCCTTTATATGCATCTTTCCACTCGATCCTTGCTATCGTTAATACTGTATGTACAGAACCGATATCATCACAACGGGCCTCGTGTTGGTCACAACGTGTTGCCAAGAAAACTGTGATTTCCAGCCTAATTTCTGCATCACGACTGCCTCCTGTGCGCTATAGACAGCAGTTCTCCTTCATCAACTCCCTCCCATTTCCAGCTGTGAGGTGCTTCTCTGTCATAAAATCTCCTGCTGTGAAATAAAAGCGTGAACAGCAACTATGTGAAACATCCAGAACGAATGGTCCGCACATTCTCCAGAAGATTTCGAGTGGAAAAACAGCTTATTTGCTCATGCTGTATATTAATCTCATACACATTAAATCGTTGTAGTGAGTAGCTAGATGGACGACCATTTGTATCTTTCAGTAAATCATTTTTTTCTATTATGAGCAGAGAAGCTGTGAAGTGTAACTTAAATGTTCAAGAATTTAGGTTCATCACTATTTCATGCATGAAATGAGCTATTCCGTGCGGAAGTATTCATAATGAAAACAAATTCAATGCATAAAAGAAATGTAAGGCAGGATTTAAAGTTCAGATAAAAGCTGATTTTAAACCTAAGATTCAGGAAGTTTTCCATTTTCACCCATCCAGGTAAATCTAACAACCCGGCCTCCATTTTTCTCAGCTCTAAAAACCCTCCCCTTCCTATCCTCTTTATTCTACAGGAGCCCATCCATCAAGGCATCAAAGCTTCCTGGGACATACTCGGACTCCAAATCTCACTCTCTGGTGTCTCCTCACCAGAATTCCAATAGGTTCCACAGCTTCTTCTTTTTGCAAATAACTACTTGCAATGTGAGAATGAAGTGGTGCATTGATATTTTTTACCACAGTTTTCAGCCTCTCCCCCTCTGCAGCTCTTTGTTTTCCGTGGCATGGACGTCGGCCTTTGGCTCTTCCACAGAAAGTGAATTTTTTAGCATTTCCTCTACTTGAAAATGCACCTATTTCATTTATAATGACTCAAACAAAGAGAGGGCTATGATCTTAGTTTACATCGATTGTTTTTTGTCTTGACATGCAGGTGACTGCTTTGAAAATACATCTGCGACCCCTCTGTGTTGAGGCTTTACAAACACACCTGTTTGTAGCATTTTGCTGCCACTTTGGGGCAAAAATATGCAGAACAGTCTGAGGTGAGGGTGGGTCTTAGTTGTGTTGGTGCTGTTGATGGTCCTTAACACAAGTAAAGCTTTAAATGTTGAAAAAAGAATTCATTTTGTCTAGCTTTCACCTGTTTCGCCTGTTCACTTTCTCCTCTTTTTTGGTTTCATATCTCCCTTTCTGCTGATCTCCTGCAACACCCAATGCTTTCTTTAAGTCTACCTTTGTTTTTTGCTATTAATTTTAGGAGCTTTAAACCTACCCAAACACACTGAATGCAGATTCTTACATCACCTGTATCTGTTAGATTCGATTGGTTTGTTTTTACACTAAGTAAAAGCACAGGTGTAATCCAGGCTAACATTTTGGGCCCTGATACCGGGAATGTTGGCTCGCTTAGTCGGAAACATCATGGAACTGAATTATCTTTCTTCACATGTGATTCACCTGTTCTTTTCCTGATTTCAAGAAAAGTCTGTTGAAGTGACAAAATAGTTACAAAATAATCTGCTGACTGCGAGGCCTGCATCGCCAGTCTTTTATTGCCCGGATTCATCACTGTAACGACCAGGAGGACAGTTTAACTCCCCAACATTTCCTGTTGAGAGGTAATGCCACAGCTTGGTGATAATTTCCTCCTCCGTGCAGCTGGAGCTGTAAAATGTGAAACTTGTATGATGGCTACATCTGTTGTTAAAATAGCATAAAAGCATCACTACTTCCCCTTGAAGCCTCTAAGCCTGGAATCTGAGAGGAGGAACCCTGTAGAGTCAGCGTTGTAATTCAGAAAACAACTGGCACACAGGCAGCATCGGCTCTTTGTCTGGTTTCTATGTGGTGCACATGTGGTGCATTTAAGCTATTACAACAATAACAACAACAGCAACAGATGGCTCTAATCGTTTTCAAAGTTTCGATGACTCCACATCAAAGACCTGTCCGGCAGAACATGATCATTGATGTGAAATACAGGTAGTACACATGAATTAATAAATAGCATGCATGTCACTCTGTGTACTTTCTGCACACAATGTCATATCCACTTTCAACTTCTTTGATGTCCAATAATTCAAGGAGATTGTGGATGTCCAGTAAAGCTTTTACACGGCTCAAGAGGAATTTTTAGTCTTTCCATATTTTAACAGACCATCAGATCTTTCTCTCTTTCCTCTCACACGCACATGCACATGCACAGCACTTCAGAAGTTTCCCTGTTTGATAGGAAATAAAAAAAGAGATGAAGAGGGGAAGAGGCAAGAGGTTGCGGACATGAGTACATCTCATCTTGGAGGATGCTCAAGAGACACTCTATCAAAGCCACCTTCCGCCTATAAATACCAGCTCAGAGGATAAAATCCCCCCCAGCCCCCGCCACACTGCGGGCATCAAGTCAAATCCAAGATCTGCACAACATATGAGAGGCATGAGCATCACTTCAAGGAAAACTTAACAGCCCATAGAATATTCATCATAAAACTGCAGTTATACAGCTGTGTATATTACCACAGCAAACTCACTTGATGTTGATACGTCCATCAAAAGTTGCTGTTTAAGTGTCTTAGCTGATTGAATCATATAAGGCTTGACAAGTGATAAAAAGCGGTAATGGCCGATAATGACTCTTGGTTATCCGTTCCAAAGAAGGACACAGTTGTGAGTAGTTACCAGGTGTGGTGCAGCAGATGGGACGTGATCAGGAATCCTGAGGCCCCAGAGGAGGCCGTCCTGCTGCTGACAGCAGCTACTGATCCGGCCCATGAAAAGCCAGAGGTGGTAACTGGAAGGCCAGAGGTAAGAGAAGTCAAGGCGATTACTTATTCTTCCTAAGTTGCATCTTGTACATGTCGCCCAGCAACCTGTTGCCTTGGCTGATGGCTGAGTTTGGAACCAGCACACCTTGGCAGGTGACCTACAGTAAGTTCTTCCAAAGCCTGCTAAACTTCAGTCAGTGGGGTCACATGGCACTGAAAGGATCAGATAATTGGCTAAATTACAATAAGAATGAGTTGAGCGAGGGTAATTCTCCTTGGATATATGGCGGTGAATGAATGGGATCAGAGGCACAAAGCGTGTCATACCCCGATACAATAGGTGGCGTTGTACCCATTTAAACTATTGCTAATATAGCCACTTCCTGTTGACCCCTTCAACACCACACTCAGGCATTGGAGAAAATGGCGAACGAAGAGCAAGATGAAGCTACGTCCCTCTATACTACAACAGTAATATCGTCTCTTCCGACTTCCGGTTCCCGACCCCGGGAAAAAATCTCGAGCATGCGCAGAACGCAAAGTCTAATTCACCACGTGCTTCACCGTCTACAAGCACGTTTATTTTGACTTTCAACCCAGTTATCTCTCGTTCTTAATCCGATCGCGAGTAACACGATTCGACCCAATTTCTTGTCAGATTAAAGTGTCTACATGCACTTAATAACTCAGTCTTATTGTAATTTAGCCAATCATCCGATCATTTCAGTGCCATGTAACCCCACTGAGTGATATTATGTGTTAATATATATCCCATGATCCGTGCATCTGAACGTAAATATGTGACACAAACATTTCGTTAGCAGCTATTACTGTAGTTGTGTCACTCTAGTCTGCTGAAAGAACTTAATTCCTGAGCTCAGGGGCACATTGAAGCCCTATAAGTGCAAGACATGCTGGTTTGATTTCTGAATTTGTGGTAAAATAACACGCTTATCAAAAACTTGTGAGTCAAACAAGGATGAGTAGATTGTCTACGAGAGTCGCCGTGGCGACCCCTGATAAAGGGGCATCTCGTGACAGAACGTGTAATAGCTTTAATGTTGAAATTCCTCAATAAAGGCTCCAAAATTCTACAATTCCCCCTTTCACTGCAGTGCCCAATAGAAATACAGCTTATATATATAAACATGCCATCCTATTGACATTCAACAGCAACGTATGTCCTGCTACGTGATAATGTGGGGGGGGGGGGTTCCTCACTTTTCATCACACACTCAATTACAAAAGTTAGGTTTAGGAACAAATGTTAAACTTATGGCTGCCCCATAAAAGATTGGGAAATTCAATCCACAATAATAGTGGATTTACTTTGAGTGTTCATGTTAAACTGTTTAAAATGAAAATAAAAAGTTTAATTTTATTGTAATTTAGTTGTGTGATATGTGATAAATATATATTAAATGCATAGAATATTGGTTAAATTTATTTGGTAACATTTATCAAAAGAATTATGGCAATGATTACCTAATTTTAGTGAGTAATGTAACGTAATGCAACCAAGTAAATTAAAATGTCAAGCACAAGAAAATAATTCAAATCTACTAAATTACTTCATAACAGCAAATACTACAGATATATAAAATTTACTTAAAATTTTGAGTAAAATGATGTTCCTGGCTATGAAAAACAAGTAGACGTTACTTAATTTGTTCAAATAAATATAACTTAAAACTTAGATGTAATTAAGTAAATGTTACTTAATACCTTCACAACTGTTATGTTTTATGGTAAGAAAAATTTACTTGATACTGGAAAGTGAGTGTTACTGGATATTGCAGCATTAAATTTTACTTTAATCATTTGAGTGCAAATACTTACAAAGGGTTTTTAAGTAAATCGTATGAGTTATTTTTTTCAGTGCATGTTTAGGGTTAGAATGAAGATACATGGGTTGGGTTTACATGTTACAAAACACATTGGTTGGTTTAGATTAATAGGACCCATGTCACATGGACGCTTGCCTTTCAGTGATGTGGACAAATGCACCTCTTATTAGGTTTTCTAGTGAGACTGGGCTGGCATTGAGGTTTTACTGAGGTAAAGGTTTTAAAAAGGAGCTTTTAAGGAATGACAGCTATTCCACTTAAAGCAAACTCTTGATTTTTGGGAGAAGAAACGTTAGAAATGCAGGCTTTGTATGTGGGCTACTATTCAAATGAAACTTAATTTCTTCGGCACTATCACATGTTAAGTATTGTAACAAAAATAAATAAATAAATAAATAAGGAGTTGATGGGCATCAAGGGGAGCTTTGCATTCATAAAGCTTTCCTTGGCACAGCACAAATGTGTTTGGTATAAACGGTATTCAGATTACAATTCTGCTGCCATAATGCTGGACAGGACAAGGGGTTGAAAAAAAAACAAAAAAAAAACAAATGAAACTTAATCCAATTCAGTAGTATTTTACAGAGCAATCTGAGTGGAGACTGATAGATTTCACATTGATGCTTTCTACGTCAGAGCTGCGTTCAAATAAGAGTTCTACCTGTCAGTCTCATTCTTCAATCACTGTCAAGAAATTCCAGCCTTCATTCATTCACTAAGCTGTTTTCAGGGCTTTTTAAGGCAAGTTTTTAAGGCTACCAAAGTAAGTTAGACTGGGAATCACAAGTGATCCAGTGAAAATGAGTCTTCTTCTCACAGAGAGCAAGTAATTTACTCACTGTACCTGCCGAAAGAAAGAAGACAATGAAGCAAATTGTTTAATTTTTCCCTCTGTGGAAATAATTCAGGGGATTGGAAATGAGATTTTAACCAGGAAGTCATAAACAACCTGTGGCTGGATTACTGCAGGATCTCCTTAGAGCCAGGATGACACAAAACCTGCCTCCAACAAATCCATGCTTCTTTTATCAGCCGTGGCAAGTAAGACTTTTTCTTTCTTTTATTACTTTCCCCTTTTTTTGTGGAAAAGGAGAGGGGAGGGGAGGAGAGGTGGAGGGCAGCATTCCCTCTTTCCATCAGAGATGCAGAGGAGAGAACTCTGCCAGCGAGCAGAGCTTTGAAAGTGAAACGTAAGAATGGCAGATCACAGAGGCCAAAGAAAAATGATATTCTCCTCGTTATGACTCCCTCAGCCAGGGCCTTTGTTGTGGAAGCTTCTGCTTTTAACTGGAAACAGGTTCAGTGTTTCTGTGGTACCCCACACACACCCACACACACACACACACACACACATGCTTGAGTGTACAGTTCATTCGAGCACACTGACACATTCAAACTGCATCATTTCTGCATTCCCTGAAGCCTGGTGACAGCTTGTTAAACCTGTGCAAAGCCGTGCTCTCTGCAAGACGTTTGTCCTCAGCTGTCAGTGAAGACACCAGGTGGGGACGTCCTCCTTCAGCTGGCAGGTGGACGTGCTGGAGGAGGGTCCACAACATCCCTCCTGAGCAAATAAATCTGTCATCACTGCCCAATTCTCACTTCCTGTCTCTTCCTCATAAGTTTTTCACAACTTGTGATCTGAGATCATCTCTGATGCTGTAGTAAAATCATAACGTATCCATATTGTAATATGTGGCGGCCATGGCTCAGTGGTTAGAGTGGGTTGTCCAAAAATCGGAAGGTTAGTGGTTTGATTCCCACTCTCACCACTCCAAAAAAAAAATTGGTGAAACTGACAGCAGGAGGGGCGTCAGCCCTTGAGCAAGGCACTGTACCCCCATGCTCCCCAGGCGCTGTGAATGGCTGCCCACTGCTCCAGTGTGTGGTGTCTGTATCTATGAGTGTGTGACCCTGTGTGTGTGTGTGTGTCAATTTTTGTGTGTATACATGACAATAAATCTGATCTTAATCTTAAATAAACCAATCATTGCAATTATGTACTTACCTCAGATGGCAGCTTAAATGTCTTTAAAGCCAAATTGGAACGTTTTCCATGTATTGTTTTCTATGTCCCACTCGACACAGTCTTCTGGGGCTGTTGTAGCAGAGCAGCCGCTTCATTTTCTCTCATTTTCACGCTCGGAGGTGCTGGTTCCCACATTAGTTCTGGTGTTCGAGCCAACTTTGACATGTTGAACCGAGTCTGTACTCCTGGTTTGGATGTTTTCCCTGTGAAACAAAAAATAAAAATAGTATCGATAACAGATTTAGTCAGAGGTAATTTAATTTGATCTCATCATACTTGTGGTATAAGACAGTTTTACTTTAATTCAATGCAAGTTTGGCTGTTATAGGAATTCTATTAGAAAAGAAAGGCAGATTTGACATTTTAGAGAGCTGTTTTGCATCGATTTCAGCTCTCTGTTTTGGATTAGATACCTTCTTAGTACGTACTTTTTCAGTTTCTGAAGTGCTGACAATGCTTCGCTCTGTCCTTCATGGGGTACCAACACACAAACAAACTCTAAATGCAATCCGACATGCCTTATTTTAGTGATTGTAATGCTTTGTTGAATCAAACGAAAAATGTGTCAAGTTAACGTGGCGCCACTTCATATTTGGTAAAACTACTCTTTTGTGACTGTCACCCTGGTTCCATATTTTGGGTGCGGAGCGGAGCAGCAGGCTTCAGAGGCTGTGCCAAAGCCTGTGGCGAGGTGGGCGAAGCTTTAGCATGTGAGCGTTCATCTTTTTGGAATTATGAGAGGAGATGATTGACAACTTTTATTGATGGCCGGAGGGGAAAATTCAGAGACCTTATTTTGTCTGGTTCACACACACATGAATGGACACACACAAAAACATATGCATGCACATGCCTACCCTTTCAAAGCCAGCTGGTCCTTGGAAGAGCCTACAATTTGTCTAGTTTTCATCAGAGTGAAAAAAAACGAGAGTTTAGCATACAGTCTGTAATGCATAACAAATCCTCAGTTGTCTCTGCCAGACCTTACAATCAAAGGCTCGGATCTGACTAAAACAACTGTAAACTTTTCTTTAAAACCAAGTTATCTTGAGTTTGAACATAAAAGAGCCTCGTACCCAACTTTTAACCTTTTTAATGCTAACTTGAAAGTCTGCTATAGCCTCTCACTTGTCTCGCGTTGACACAGTCGCTCAGTAAAGTGGTTCCCAGGCCTCTTGCCTCCAACTCGCTCCACATGTGCTGCATATCATTAAATGGAAAAATGCGATAAAAATATTTATTCCCCACTCAGTTCTTTGCGCTAAATTTACTTTTCTAGTTGTTCTCAGATCGATTGGGCTCTTAGAAGTGTTGATGGTCTTAGTTTATGTGCAGTGGCCACAAAGCAGGCGTCTGAGTCCATCCTGGGTTAACATTTAACAGCAGCCACTTTGTGATCTTTCACTTTAAGATCAAAAATACACAGCTGGGCGTTTTATTTTTTAAATAATTTCATTAACTTTGTCCCGGCATTCTCTCATTTTGGCTCAGCATGCTGCTCACATTAGCATCTCCATTACAGCAGCATGTAAATTATCTTGTGGTTTTTTTTACTAATTCAAACAAAAAATCTCCAGATCCAGTTTATTTTAATGAAGCATTTTATTCCACATTCATTTTGCTACTTCAGGGAAATGATTTAGCCCAAATGTTTAGAGAGTACCGTGGCATTGTGTTCTGTTCCATAAGGAACAGTTAAGGCTCACATTATTAACAGCCTCATTATTTTCATTGTTTTTAGCTTTTACATCAACAAATAATTAGCTGCCACATTAGAAAACTCAAGTTATTGCTGCTGTAACTGAAATAATGGCAACTGAGAGGGAACATAGATAAATATAGAGCACTAAAACAATTAAATACAGAAAATCAACAGCAATCTGCTACAAATCACCTTTGCACCCATGCAAATGGTTTAAAACAGGATATCTACTTGCTAAAATGTTTAACTGGAACTAAAAAGTTGGTCTTATGCAAGGCACTGGCTGGCCAGTTTGTATAGATATCAAGTTTTTTTTATTTCCAGAGACGAACACTGATGTGCCCTCAAAATAAAATAAATAGATAGGTTAAAATACATACATATATATATGTATATATATCAGATCATAGCATGATATCACACCATCAATGCTGACCTGAAGAAGCCCGTATTTGTTGATGTACAAAAACATTTCTCGATCTGTCTGTGTCGGTATAATCTTGAATATTTATATGACAAAAACTTTGCCAAAATATAACAGGTCCAGATTTCCATGCAGATCATTTCATTCATATTCGAAGCTCATAACCAAAACCAGCTCTGCAATAGAAAAAAATAAAACGGCCCTTGATGCACAGTTCCCCGACCTTTTGCTTGAGATCAACCAGAACAACCCGCTCAGCATGTGCTTGTTTGTAGGTTTGTAGGTATTGTGGGTAGGAATGTTGCCATGGAGGCATGCATGACGTGACCACCCACAAACGAGCATGAGCGTATCTGCTTTTCCCGATTCAACAACACCCAGAAATCAGCCAATACCAGAAGTGAACACCAGAGACTGCACAACAAGCAGATGTGGACAAGAACATGCTATTTGAATTTTTGGCAATACGGCCTCATGCTACATTAGTTAGTTCTATGAAATGTACATGTTGTGTCCTCTCCCTACACTCAAAGTATAAAAAAAAATGCAGGACTGAGCGGGATTGATTCTAATTGGGCAGGTTATTGCACCGTGATTTGCATAATTTGCAAGAAATTGTGAGGGGGTTCTCGGAGAGAGCTGATTACAGAAAATGTCACAGTGGATTCCCGTTTCAGCAACAACTGATTGGACATGAAGTTTTCCAATTGAGCCTTGAGGTACATGAAAAGTCTTCAGATGATGAGCAGGAAACACGAGAAAAGAGAGAAAAAAAGATGATGAGGGCGAGATGGAGAGCGCAGTTATTCTATTCCTATTTCATAGAGGCATTAAATCGAAGCTTTTGACTTTTAATGATGAGAAAGCGTCATTCCAGAATCTTTTTTTTGGACATATTATGAAGAAGAAGGGCTGCACACCATCCATTTTATGTGGTCTTTGTGTCTCTTTTTGATTTTCACAAGGTCTCAATGTCTCTGAGGCTAGTTCTGACCCTAGTTAGTTGCTTCAGACAGCTTAGCATGATGACAAAGCTTCAAGAAGGTTATTGGACAAGTTCAGCTTTTGCTCATCAAGCTTAAAAGGGTTTCTTTTTTATTGTGGAACAATATTTCTTCTTGGAAAGACAAACGACCGTCCTGAAGGCTTTTTTTGCTGTGAAAAAGAGAAAAACGGAGCGATGGTACATACACCAACAGTCACTAAAGCAGACAGACCCTGTCCTCATTCATATACCCTCACTGCACAACAACAGAATATTCCTCACACATCTTTGAACATTTAATGGCATAAACCACTAATTAAAGGAAGGAAATGTTCAGTATGGCTGCATTGTGTAGGACTACAGAATACTTTTACTCTTAGCCAGTTCTTTCCTGCTCCTAAAACACTTATAACCCCAAAAAAAGCTGGCAAAAGACTCTTTTGGTGGTAATAAATACACAAACTTACTTAGTCTACGTGTGTGTATGTATGAAAGAATCCGGTCCTCACCAGAACATAAAGCTCTTTGGAATCAGATGACTGACTTTCACATTTTGGGATGTGTGACCATGCAGACATTTTCTCAAAATATTTTTCTCTGCACAACACAGTGGTGGAAACACTTGGAGAAATATTGGAAACAGACAAAGTCTGAGAGCTGGGTTTTGTAAATCTTTACTTGAGAACTGGAGCTGAGCAGTACGACCTGCTAACAGTGGTGGGCATCTATAGAGCTCATGTTGAAATGCACCAGTCAGGCCGGCAGTAAATGATAAAATACAACAATTTAGGGCTCACCTGAAACAACACTGACCACTTAGTGCAGATTTCCAAACAAAATGTCAGCCTTATCTTAACTGGGATCTTCTTTATATTAGGACAGCAACAGTAAATGTGCATTTATATTATTTAAAACAGGGGTTTTAGGTTTACAGCGTCAGATTTAGTCCCATTCTTCTTTGGCCTGAATATGCACCGGATAACAACAATAGACGCCGGGGAGATATAGCCGTTGTGAACCATATTAGCAGCACTTTTTTTACATGTTTGCACATAAATGTTCAATCAGTCTGTTTCGCCACTAAAGAACAGAAGCATCCGTGCACAGAGCTCCCTGCTACATGATCCGATTCAGAACAAACTGTCCATGTCCCCAGTTTTTAAAAGACACCCAGTTGGACCGCTAGTTGTCCAAAGGGGACGAGGGGAAGACAACCATACGGAGACCTTTTGGTGCTGTTTGATAAGTTGTACACTGAACTGTGCACGACTAGCAGATGAGGGGAGATAACTTTTGATGCTTTGGACCGTGTGTACATGCAGTTAGCTGTCACTGTGAAAATATCTGTGTTTGTATGTACTATGTAGCCTTAGTTTATCCCAAATAAACCAACATGCCAGGATGTCCAACCTGCACACACCACACCGAACACTGCTAGGATTACTGCACACATAGGGACTGTTCTCAATGTTCAGAATATCATCACCCCACTAATTCCTCCTGTAGAAAACAGTTATTTGCTTGAGTAGTTCCAAATATCCCACATATTTACTCTTACAGTGAGAGACTGCTGACTGCCAGCAGCCGAGTGATTTAAAAGTTACAGAATTATGTCAGAAAACATGAAAACATGTGATAGAGGTACACACAGAAGTTTTTACACCAAATTAGACCTAAAACATTTGTTTTTGACGGAATTTCGTGATTTACAGCTAAATGTTTAATGGTCAGATTTTGCTCTTTATGTGTAACAGGTAACTTGGGTATGATTCATCATTTATTCATGGATTCATAATTACCACACACCAAAGGCTAAATTTAGGGGCTTTCATATAAATAAACTCTTTGTTTTGTATCCATACCACTTTCTTTAATTCAGTGTGTCAGGGTGTTATAGGGCAAGACAAAGTACGTAGATCAGAGCAGATCTGATGCTATCTGTGCAGAAAAAGTCAGCTTTCATTTGACCAAGGCTGATTGTTGGTCTGTTTTGATCATATCTTGTGGCCTATAAAGTATTTTTAGCTTGTAAATGTTTGTCAGTTTTTTAACTGGCAGAAAAAAAACAAAAAGGTCCTTTTGGGCCTTGTTTCCATCACAAAGAATTAAACCAAAACAAGTGTATATGCTGAGCTACCACAAGTCAGGACTTCACAAACATACAACTGAGGACACGGTCACACTTTTCAGCTCACCCACATGTGCAAACACCACCAACGGCAATCAGGAAGACTATTTCGATGAGGTCTTTCTTTCCAAGAGAATCCTGCTGACAAATTCACTTTGATGGGGTGGGGGAAAAAAATAGCATCGAAATGTCGACTTAACACTATCTATTGTTTTCAGACACAAATCAAGGGATGTGGCCTTTTCATCAGCTTTGAGAAAAGGCCCATTTAGGCGACAAAACCCAGTTTAAGTCAATGATGAGTTTTGGGCTGTGGTCAGAGAGAAACAACTTAGAAGTCTGACCGTTAGGCAATAAAAATTAAATAAAAGCTGAAATAAGTTAAAAGTCTCCTCTTGTCGCAATACTCTCAATCTTGGCTTTCAACAGGCCGTTTTACTTCCCATTTTATGTCATGTCCAACTAACCTTTTGCTGGAAACCACTGACTTGTGCATGAAGTATGTGTTTGTGTTCGAAGACATCAGGTTCCTTTTACATAACTTAATCAGACAGAACTCCAAACAATCTCTGCAAAGGAAAATAAAGAGAATATTCAGACATTTACCACAAGAAAGTTCAACCCAAATAGACTACAAACAGAAATAGAGAAGAGGAAATGGCATTTATGTGCAGCATGCAAAACCAAAGTGAAAGTTAATATTTTAAA
The DNA here is from genome assembly GCF_027942865.1 of Odontesthes bonariensis. Lineage (NCBI taxonomy): Eukaryota > Metazoa > Chordata > Actinopteri > Atheriniformes > Atherinopsidae > Odontesthes > Odontesthes bonariensis. The sequence goes on along the minus strand of NC_134517.1, from coordinate 29,919,626 downwards.
AGCGCCCACAGAAGAGTTCACAGCCATCCCAGTCGAGTTTTCTTAGCTTCAAGCACACTTCAGGGAAAAATGAATCCTTCACACAAATCATGACATACTCCCTCTTCCATTTAGAAGGAAAAACTGAGCAGAAATAACACTTTCACACAACACCGCTGCTACTTCGTAGATGTGAATCATCAGTCGCTGGTGTGTATGGATCGAATCATAGAAGCCTGAAATGGCGTGACTGCAGCCTGTAAAATATGTTCATATCTCTCTCAGACATCAACTCCTCTGGACATCATCACTCATCCACTACATGACATTTTCAGGCATACAGGCACTGATCTGTTCCCTTCTTTGCCTTTTGATTCAGCTTTCGATGTTTCCATTGAGATACACAAAGAAACTGTACCGCTGCTCGTCTCCTACAAACACTCAACCATCCAGGAGGTGAAAATAAAGCACATTTTCAAACATAAAATTCCTACAATTTGCCAAAAAACAAGTTTATTCTTGTTATCCACTGAATTAAATATAAACACAATTTAACCTCCTTAAATAACTTTATGCTATTAAGTTTAAAGGCATTGGCAAGAGCTTCAAAAGAAATATATTAAAAAGACTCACTTAATTTAGTTAAATAATTAGATTTTTTCCTGTTTAAACTTTATACTTTGTGTGGGGGGGGGGGTTCTTTTTCTTCTTTAGACATTTTTCATAACTTTTCCCCCATAAAAACATTAGTAATCCCAAATATTCATGGGTGTATATATTTAAAAAAGAAAAAAAATAACTCACCAGGAATTCATTTTGCTTTTCATTTTCAAAAGATTTAAAAGTTGGCTTTTTACTCCAATCTAATCTGCAACATTTAAATATTCTTAAACCACACCCGTAAAATCCACTTTGTAAAGTGGATTTTCTTCAGTTGAATTGAATCAATTTTTTTATGTGTTAATCTTATCTGCAGAATTCTTCACCTATTCTGCATCAAACCCTGTAACTTTATTGCTCTTTTGTTCTGAAAACCTGCTGAAAAACATCTTTAAATTAGTCTAGGTGATAAAAGAGGCTTTCTTATCTTTTAGAATTATCATTTCCTCCCTCAAACACTATTTAGCGTGATAACAGGGGGGGATTTGCCTCCCTGTCTGTTAAACCTACAGCTGGAGCAGCTAAGGCCTTGCTGCAGAGTCAAATGAAAAGCTTCAAGGATGTGCGACCTGTCCGTGGATTCTGTTATATTTAGTCTGATAGCGAACCCGGGAGACACAGAGGTGGAGGAGCTCGGAGCCTCGCCAGGGCATGATAACACCTTGACAATTCAACACACATGTGCCGCAGCGTGCTGGGCTGCAGCCTCGGGGCAGAGCCTCAACCAGCATGTGGAAGAGGTTTTCCACTCAGCTGAACGTTCACTACCTCCAATACGATGGCCCTCGAGCCAGATCCAACTCTAAGGTATTAAGCATCGCGGCCAACTGTGAATTAACACTATTTGCACCTCCTCTTGGTGCAGGTAACACTCACACCTCCCCACGGAGGTCCAGCTCGTCGGATTCAGCCTCAGTGCAGGAAGATTTAACAAACATTCTGAGATGCACTGTACAAAGAAAGATAGACATCTCTCAGGAAGTCAGGTTTTGTTACCAAAGATATTACATTTACAAAGAGTAAATTCAATTCGAAAGCCATAATGTAATAAGAGCGGCAGAATCTAATTTTACCGCGCTGCACCCCACCGCTGTTTTAAAATGCTTGAACAACTTCTTGAGGCATTTTGTTTCGCCATGAGTGAGCCGAGACACTGTGGCATTCATAACATTTTCTCTCACGTCCTGCCATCGATCCATCACTTACGGGTTTGGGACCCTATCATAACAGGCTCATGATATCAAAGCGCGGGACATCTGCGTTTTATGTAGCTGACACTCAAAATGCCCGACAGAGCCTACACTCCACTTGACAAGATTGACGTTTCCATCTTGATTGTTTTAGCTTTTCAACCATACATATAGACAAAGCATGTAAATCTAATGTAACACGTGCATTTAAGCTGTCCCGAAAGGTCGATGTGTGTGTTTTGTTTTGAATTAAGCTATTTATCCTGGAGCACGCACACTTTCATAGTCAACTAGAAAGATCTCTCCAGAAAGTTATTACTTATAGGCTGGTTTATATCTGCGAGTGTCTATGTCCCAAAAAAGATCTTTTTATGAGTTGTCAAAATAAATTCTTGCTTATTTTTATTGCTATGATTTATTTTCTAGGTGTGGTCTTTCATTTCATTTATGCCAAATAAATTCTCCAAAAAAAACACACACACACACAACGACGATTGACAGGAGGAAGGAAAGGAAAGCGGAAAGATAGAAATAAAAGGGAAAGAGGAACGAACAGGAGGAGGAATGAGTGGCGAAAGTCAGGGAGAAAACCTAAAGAAAGATGGAGCAATGGAGGAGGATGGGGGGGGGGCTAAGTAAGGAAGTGCAGAATAAAGGACAGAGAAAAACAGGAGGTTTTTGTTGCTCCCGCAAATGTTTGACCTGAGCTTTGGTGTTTTTTGGCACAAAGAAAGGCCAGGACCAAGAGTGCTGACGAGGGGCTTATCTGGTGGGGAGCCAGAGTGGGCGGAGCTTCACACTGTGAGGCGGAAAAAAGGTGGGGGCTGCACTGAACTTTGACATGACCCCGTCACATGAGAGGTGAGCCAACATTACCGTAGGCCTGCTAAACAGTTCAGCTTAAGGTAAGACAGAGATTTTATCCACTTCATTACATGTGTTTTTTTGGGGTTTTTTATACACCGTGTGCTCTTTATTAGATTAATCTTTATCGTTGTTTTCCTTTTACCCCGAATGGTAGAAACCCAGAGTTTTTCCACCAGGCAAATGAACGTCAATAAAAAAGTTATCAGGATGGGTTTTAGGGTCTGAAGGTGATGAGCAGAGCTGGAAATCTGTGAAATATGTTGGTTTCTGTCAATCCTAAACAAATGGGGGTAAATCGTCACCTTTTCTGAAAACAGTAAACCAATTACCAAACACCAAGTTTTCTAGAAATTCACCTGAACAATGTGCTCTCAGCAGCCATTCAGAGGGTCGGATTGACTGACACCTTTTCACAGACGACACAGGACAGAGGCTCGCAGTCATCACAGAAATACAACCGCAGTGGCAAAGAAACTAAAGACAATATCACCAGAAAAAAGAGAAATAAATATTATTAGTGCTGCCTGGTGGTAAAACACATCAGAGTAACATTCATACTGTATCATCACATTTAATATTTAATCATTTTAGTCCGTTTTTTAAACTATTTTTTAAGATAAAAGTTGTTATTTGAAATATTAACTCAAAAACATACAACAGAACTGTGTAAGAAGGTTTGAACAAAGTGTATAGCAACAATATGTATTTCTTTATAAGCGTTTAGACGCTTACTTTAAATCAGAGAACACACGTTTCCTGCTTGAAGATCGGACTTCCTTCAGTACTGTGCTGCCCTCAAGTGTTCGTAGCTAAAAGCTACTGTGAAAGGGTTCAGTGGAAAGATGCTTCTAGATGACTAAAACTACATATGCTACAGAATGAATGTCTTATTCAAGAAACTAAATATCTCACACACACCTTAACATTTGGGTGCAATTTAAATACGTGCATTGCAATAGATCTACAGGCTTTAACTTCCTTCTTTATTTGTGGTCAGTCCTATAAACTGGTTGCGGTTTATCACTAAATCCTGGTATCTTATTATAAGGTGGAGGTATTTTCTTCTCTAGTTTATTCTAGTCTTACACTTGGCATGTTTATGTGACACTAGAAAAAACTGATCATTGTGCGTGTCAGACCAAAAGTAGACTTTTAGAATATTTGTACACGTTAGTCCGACTGAAATCACTGAAAAGACTGATAGCTCACAAACAGCTCATTGAATCAGCTTGGATTTAAATGTTCTGTAATCACAGAATGTCTTCAAGATTCAAGAAGGAGGCCTGTTGCCTTCATTCAAGCTCTGAGGATTGTAATGATCCTGATTCTGAGCCAGATTATCCGGTCGGGGTTTGAATCGCACTCAACTGGACTCAAATGGGCCGCACATGCTTAAAAGTTCAATTTTTTTTACATTAATTCGGATGTAAATACATATCGATTCAGCCGAATTCCCAATAAATCTGCTTTCATTCACATATTCCCCATCGGGATGATAAAGTAATTGTTAATTTCTGGTAATTTTCTTTATTGGATGGCTAAACATGTCAAAAACTGGCTGAAAATCAGTCCATTAATACTACAAGTTTATAACAGGGTCATTTAATAAAATCACCGTTCAATCAACTAAGAATCAAACATCTGTGCAGTGAAATTATGCTGGATATATTTCAAGCAACAAATAGATTAAGAAAGTCCATGTACTGCATCATGTTTCAACAATCAGAAGTCCGTTTACCTGCTGGCTAACACTTAAATTAAAAGAATTCATGCCCACAAAAGGGAAGCAGGCCTTAAAAAGATGGAAAGGCTTTTTCATGTTGCCGTTTCCTCAGTTCATCATGTATCAGGAAAGGCTAAGGACAAATTGAGGTCCAGAAAGTGTGCATTTACATATATTACTGGATATACACACAAGAAATCCTCTGGTGTCGGTGCCATGGCAACAGCAAAGGCAGCAAACATCTTCAAGTCAGTTTATTTATATAGCGCCAAATCACAACAAATGTCATCTCAAGGCACCTCAATGATACAGTCCAATTAAAGTCCAATTTATTGTAATCAAATCCAATTAATTAAATTCAAAATGAGTCCAATTCATACATACATACAGAACCATAAAAAAAAAACAACTATTTTCTCGCTAAGGAAACCAGCAGATTGAACTGAAACTTCTCTTCGGTCCAATCCCCCGTCCTGAGCGTGCCTGAGGAGAGAAACAACTCCCTTTTAACAGGAAGAAGCCTCCATCAGAACCAGAACCAGAACCAGGAAGGGTGGCCATCCGCCTCGACCAGCTGGGGTTTGAGGGGACAACAAACACTGTAACACCATTCAAAGGATACCTGCTGAGAAAGAGAAACACAAGTTAATGACCACAATAATGCCAAATGTACATAATGAGGACATAAAAGAGAGCAAAGTGAGGAAAGATGGGACATAAGAGCCTCCCCGAAGTCTAGGCCGATAGCAGCTTAACTATGGGATGTTTCAGGATCACCTGAGCCATCCTTAACTGTAAGCTTTATCAAAAAGGAAAGTTTTAAGCCTGATCTGTCTGCTTCCCGGACATTTACTGGCAGCTTATTCCACAGAGAGGGGCCTGATAACTGAAGGCTCTGCTTCCCATTCTGCTTTTAGAAACTGGGAACCTCAAGTAAACCTGCAGTTTGGGAGCAAAGTGCTCTGTTAAGAAAATATCTTACAATGAGATCTTTAAGATATGATGGAGCTCGGTCATTAAGAGCTTTATATGTAAGGAGAAGAATCTTAAATTCTATTCTGAATTTAACAGGGAGCCAATGAAGAGAAGCTAAAACTGGAGAAATAAGATCTCTCAGAGGACAGGCCAATAATAAAGAATTACAGTAGTCCAATCCTGATGTAACAAATGCATGGGGCAGTTTTTCTGCATCACTCTGAGACAAGATGTTCCTGATTTTAACAATATTACGAAGGTGAAAGAAGGCAGTCCTAGAAACCTGTTTTATAAGTGCGTCAAATGATAAATTCTGGTCAAAAATAACTCCAAGGTTCCTCATTGTAGAACTAGAAGCCAAGAAAATGCCATCTGGAGTAATTATATAGCAAATTTAGCAGATGCTTTAACACAAAAATGACTTAATGGATGATCAACCAAAAGAGAAATTAACTTCTGTCTTTGCCACAAAAATGAGCATCAGCGGTTTGTGGACTGAATTTTACACCATCAAATTCTGAAGGGAAACAAACAAAGTCTGTTATAGAAAGAAAATACCTTAGAATGACTGTGGGACAGCTTCTACAAAAAGATCCTAAATACACTTTAAAAATCTAAAAGCTAAAAATAAAAAGCTTCCAGAGGTGCACGCAGAGTGTTTTTCCTTCGCCCTCACGGTCCAGGAACCTGCCTGTAGACCTAATAAAGCTGTAGCTATACAACTTGAACTGTGGATGCAAGAATCCAAGAAATGTACTGAACTAGAATCATGCATGAAGAAAATGTCTTAAACAAGAACTAAAAAAAAAGAATAAAAAAATGTTTACAAGCTCCTCTACTTGCCAATGTTTTCCAACCCAAACTTATGCTTCAGGACCTCTTAATCAATGAAATAATATTTTGTTAATTGGGATTTTAGTTGCCACTATTGGCGGGAGCAGTACTATTGCCCATAGAAACATTACCGGCAGCAGCAGTGACAGACTAGTGGAATCAGTTTTGTCAGTAACCACTGTGCTTCATCTTCTGGCTGTGGGCAGTTCACAGGTTATGAGCCAGGCCGGAAGGAAGAGCATCAGCTGAGAGAGAATGAGCGGTTGTAATCGGTGAGTAAACTATAAGATGGTAAAATCAACTCTCTCATCTCTGTGAAGATGTGCAGGTACTGAAAACCGCAGGGAAATCTTCACAGGAAAGGAAAATAAAGCCTCTTTTTTTGCCTTTATTTTAAAAAGAAACACAAAGAAAGAAATGTAAGCACACTATAATAAATCCATAACAACTGTAAACGTACCAGATCATTTACATAGATGTTGAATTTGTTGATTGTCAATCTGTGAATATAATTGATTGATTAAATTTAGATTACATTTGCAGAGTTTCCCCTTGCACTGTGCATTTAATTGTTCAACAAGTACTCTGTTGTTTCTCTGAGCTTTTTTTATGTGCGACAGACATTCAAGTCATTAACTGAGGCGATAAGCCACTGAAAACAATAGTGTATGTTTGTGAATATCAGCATGTGTTTAGGAAAAAAGTAAGAGAAGTAGAAAGAGGCAAAAATGTGATTTAAAATAAGTAATAGCATAAGTTGGTCAGTCACATAGGTCGGACACCAGTAGCCACTAGATGGCAGTTTTGTTCAGGCTTTTGAAAGGTTTGCGCCTGGGCCACCATGAAGAAGCAAAAATATCAGCAGATTCCGGGTATGATGCAATTTGCCTTTTGATGCTACATAACTGAATGATCTTATGGCATCGTCATAAAGAAATTAAAACATAGAAAAGCTCCATATGAATGCGGGACACCATTCATTGCAACACGACAGCTGCAGCACCGACCAATGCAAAGCTGTTCTTATAAGCGTATGCAAACAGGCGCTTAAAAGGAACAGTTCCCCTTCTGCGGTGCCTCCAGTTAAATGTGAGAAAGTTCAGCCAGGCCCTTGTGCCAAATCCGCTTGCAGTTCATGCCAGCTGCTTCGGCAATTACAGAAAGAAGTACTTGCTTATGCTTATCAAGTGTCAAACATGACTTCACAGTCCAAGACCTTCAATTCCACTTCTCTTCACAGTGATACATCAAACCTGTCCCATGGTTTGGGTTGGCCTGACCTAAAAAATACCATTTGGAAATCTGTTGGAACTGGAGGGGAGTCAGATGCATTCTGCCTGAGAAAATTAAACATGAGCTCTCAGACTCATCTGGCTCCCAAACCAGCTTAATAAAGGCCATCTTATCAGGGATTCTCTAGCTCTTTTTATCTATTATTTGATATTTTCTTTTGTTTCTTTTTATTTTCCTCCATGCATTTTTTAGCTCTTTTTTTGACTGTAAAGCACTTTGGTGCGGCTCTGCCACTTGTAAATGTGCTATAAAAATAAACATTTACTTACTTACTTACTAGGGGTAATGCTAGATAAGCTAGTCAAATATGCTAAAAAACCAAAGGTAAGGAAAGACAGTTTGCATTCAAATCATTTATTTTGCAGATAGCAGACACATTTTAAGTAATCTGAGCTAATTTAGGCACCTATGGTTCAGTTAAGGCATGGTCCAAGGCAACCAACTCTGCACACTAATTCCTAAGGTCAATCATCAATTAAAGGTAGGGTAGGAGATCCTGGATTTTGAGTCCAGCGAAGCTGCATTTTGAAAATACACAGGTAAAAAGTCCCAACCCTTTTCTTCACTTTTCCCCCGAAGGCCCGGCTCTAGAGTACATGAACGCGCACGAGCACGAAGGAGCACGAGCGCTGTTCTGACAGCAAGCATCGATCGTTGCCGTATTTATTATTTAGTATTTAGTTTATGCTAACTATACGTTTAATAATGCTAGGTGCTAGCACAGCCCTTTTACAGAGCTAGCCAAGCTGGCTCTAGTTTAGCTTCCTGCCAAGCTTCGTTCACGGAGCAGGGTACGTGCACAGGGAGAAGGAGGGAGAAGGAGGGGGAGGGAGGAGCAGATTGCAGTTTGATAGACGGCATCAGTATCCAATCATTGTGAACGGTCCGTTCACAATGATTGGATACTGTTTTTCCTAGATTGTACGTTCTAGAGCCCACTAAAACTTTTCATATTTGTGTCAAAACTTTTAATTAATTGGTTGCAATGGAGGTGTGAAGAGTATTTCAAGCAATATGTAAAAAAATGTTCCAGAAAAAGATCCCCTACCCCACCTTTAATCTAACATGCATGTTTCTGTACAGTGGGAGGAAGCCGGAGTCCCCGGAGAGAGCCCAAGCACATGCGGGAACTATGTGCAAACTCCACACAGAGGGGCTGCAGCCGGGATTTGAACCAGGAACCCTTTTGCTGTGAGGCACCACCACACCACCAGGCAACCCTAAAAGATAATTAGGCTTTTTAAAAAGCTTTATAAAAATGAAAGAGGGGGAACATTTGACATTAAAAGACAACAATGATAATTATTTTCAGGGTTAAGCACCAGCGCACATAAATTCTGTAGCTCTTTTTAATACACAGGCAGCCTGTGCAAAAAATTTGAGAAATTATATCCTCATAGCATACAGGATCTTACCTTTGCAGTCAGTGGTTACCATGGTTACTGAAGCGTTATTCAGCTTTAAAGAACCAAATCAGTGGAGGCAAAGGGAGGAGGTTTAAATTCGAACGCACAGAAAAGGGCCTTGGCTTTTAAATTTGATCATTATCTGAACACAAAACACTGAACACAGACGCAGACTGAGGGATACCCGTCTCATCTAGTTCTATGGTTCAGGTGCGTCAAGTTTTTGATCATTTGCTGCATTCACTTGCAACTGGGAATAGGTTCATCATTCCCAATTCTTATCATTACCCAAATAAGCAGCTCACAAACTAAATTTAAAATGTTTTTTTTAGGGTAATTGTGCCCCATGTTGTGAAAAATCAGCTACGTAACTGTTAATTAGAGTTCATTTTGAATAGAAATTCAACAAGGCAAACCGAGTGTCACGTTGTGGGTTGATGTGCGTGGAGAAGGTGGGACCCTGATGCAGATATTTCCAAACAAACAAAAAACTTGATTTATTCCAAAATAATTCAACAAAAAGCGTGGCTGAGCCGGAATACGAAAACTTAAACTATGAAGTAACTTTGATAAAACAAAACTTGACAAACCTGACCTGAACGAACAGACATGACATGACATGATGACGGTGACTGCCATGGGTGCGGGTGAGGATCTGGGAAAGTGCACGATGAAACCTATAAACTAAATACTGAGGAAGTGATTGGTGAGTGAGTTCAGCTGATGGCAGGGCAAGAGAAACTAATGAAAACATGGCAAAAACTAAAGACTAAGCAGGAACTTAAAACTTAACAAAACTAATAGACATGACACCGTTTGTGTCGTTTTTAGAGTAGAGAGTAAAAGCATCACTTTTGAAGTACAATGAATGCAGCACATGTTCACATTTGGAAAGACACCGAGATCTAAAAGTGGTTAAAGGTTGTACGATCAGCCGTTTCATCAATGGTCTGCTTCATTTGCAGATCTTTTGCCAAACACCCAACTGTCACAAAAGGTGCCACAGGTCTGCACGAAGTTATCTGCACAGACAACTGTGGAAATTGATTCCAAAGAAGTTTAAATCATTATTCACTGCCCTTAGGCAAAAGTCAAAGTCAAATTAATTTGTGTAGCACATTTCATGTACAAAACAATTCAAAGTGCTTCACATAAAATAAAAGCATTGCAGCAGGGAGTGGAAGAAGCATTAAAAATACATAAAAGAATATAAAGAGAAACAAATAAAATAATTTAAATGAATTTAAAAACAAGCAACAGTCCAGATAAGTTAAAAGATATTTCATGCATAGACACATGAGAACAGAAATGTTTTTAACCTGGATTTAAAAATGTCTCCATTTGGTGAAAGTTTAATCTCCACTGGCAGTTTGTTCCACTTGTTGGCAGCATAACAGCTAAATGCTGCTTCTCCATGTTTAGTCTGGACTCTGGACTGGACCAGCTGACCTGAGTCCTTGGATCTAAGAGCTCTGCTAGCTCAGCCTTTTGCTGTAGAACTCAAACACAAACTGCACTGTACTCTGGCTCTCAGCATCCTACTGTACCTGGTGTCGCTGGCCATTCTCCCACAGCTGCTTCTGCCAACTACAGACAACTGTAGGTATCCAAGATCTATTTCCACAGCGAGATAGCTCCGTGCAGATCCATCTATGGCACCTTTTGTCATAAAGTTGGGTGGTTGGCATAAGTTTGCATGTGCAACAAGAGGTGTTATTGATGCAACAGGCCGACGACCAGCCCGCAGTGGCAAACCACTGAGTGAGAAGTGGCTTTGTCCATTTGAGATGGTGTCAGACTGGCCGACCTTTAGCCCCTCTTGGACCTGGGCCCTGCTGTAAATTTGGTTTAGCTGGAGGAATTTTTATTTAACGGTCAGTTTTACAGAATTTTGTCAAAAATTCTTCCAAAATTGGAAAAAAAAACATGGTTGCTGGTCTCAGAATCTAAGATATAAGTCAACATCCGGTTATTTTCTTGTTGTTGGTCACGCTACAGAAAGCTTTGCATCCATGGTGTCAAGCTGAAAGCATGCAGCCAAGTTAAAAACATCAAAACCACCAGAACAACTTTTTACATTGAGACGACAGACATTAGTTAACGTGGAAAAGTCTGATACCAGCTGTATAAAAATGCTACATGCTAATAGTTGTGATCAAGTGCTGAACATTTCACGTGCAAGACTTGCATCTGTTTGGGGTGCACATTAACTTACGAGAATACGTGTCTTGTGAAGGATTTGAACATCTTTTAACAGAAAGTAACCCATCTGTGTATGTCCAAACTACATTATTCAGTGCTTTTATAGTTCATCATTACCTGATTTCTAATAACCTCAATACAAAAAAGGTTTTAAACCATGAGTGGAAAGACAGTTGAAAGAAGATTATTCATATCTCAGCACCCCCTGTGTGCAGGTGTTGGCCAGTGTGTAGATATGTATGCTGCATCTGGAGCACTGAGCCCTGTGCCAATTTTTCTTGCTCACATGTCAAAGTACAGAAGCCTGACTGCTGAGTTATTGATTGATTGAACTACATAGGCTTGTTAAAAGGGGAGTTTCAGTTTGAGCTGTGATGTCGCAACTCGAGCGCTTATTTCAGAGGGATTTTTTTAAATGAGATAAACGTTTGTGGGTAAGTCTTGAAGCTGTAATTTCACTCGTGTATTTTTTTTTTTGTTATTATGAGTTTAAACTTGCTTGAAGCCGTTGTTGCTCAAAGGTTGTTTTGACAAATGCAGTGCAGAAAATGTAGTTTCCAGACCAAACTGGATCTGTTCAACATAAAAGATCTGAGTGGTTGTTTTAACTAAGCATTTAACTAAGTCAGCATGGGATCACATTGAGTTAAGAGATGTTTTCATGTAAAGCACAAGTTTTATTAAGGACATGGGGAAATGTTTGGTCTTGAGTTAGATATAAATAAGCATCACACTGAAGCTGTTTGAGCTCTTCTCCAACACAGAGAAGGAACTCAGTGTGCAGAGATGGCTATGGTGTGCCTCACAGACTTTGAAGAGTATGCTAAGGAGCATCTTTCAAAGGCCACCTGGGATTATTACGCAGCGGGAGCCGACGAATGTTGCACCAGGGACGACAATCTCCTGGCTTACAAAAGGTACACGGTGAAAATTACAGTTCACCAAGACATCTGTGGACATCTATGTAGAAGTGTTCTGTGTGCATTACATTTCATTGTCACAGTGTGTGTTTTTAGAACAACAAGCCTATCACTAAGGACTGTTTCCTGTCTTATTGGAGCATGTTAGATATTTCCAGGCACTGAAGCGATGATTACGAGTAACAGCTTCAGAATAACACAAAGCGCTCTGTCTGTAAAACCTTTGCACCAAAGTAAAACATCTCATCTGGTCATGAGAGATTTGGGTTTGGTTCCATTTTCAATTATTCTTTCATCCAAATCAGAGTAAAAGCTCAAAATAACTGAAAAGTGGCAAAATGTTAGAAGTTCCTGCAGACGTCTTCAGTATCATTCATCAGGTCACTGTGGAGGATGCTTCAAATGAATAAAAAAAACATCATTATTTATATTGTTGTTTGGATCAATATGAGAACATTTAGTTGTGGTTTAATTATGCATGATTACATATCTATATGAGAGGATTTACACTGTGACATGCTGTTAAAATACTCATTTTACTCACATTTACCTTTTGTTCCGCTTCAGGTGATCCCCACTTTAACATTTCATCGGTTTTTGTTAACATCTGTGCTTCCCGTTCAGGATCCGTCTGCGGCCTCGCATCCTGAGGGACGTGTCAGTGAGCGACACGCGCACCACCGTGCAGGGGACAGAAATCAGCTTTCCTGTTGGCATTGCACCCACGGCGTTTCACTGCCTGGCCTATTATGAGGGGGAGGTGGCCACAGCCCGAGGTCAGGATTGTGTGCTTATGACAAGGCATACGTTCGTTGGCCAGGGAGTGACACTCACTGCACGTTCATTTCGTTTTGATTGTTTCTTTATTACCGTACTTTGTTTTTCTCTCTTGGTCAGTCATTGTTAAATTAAATTTTTTTTCCATTGGTTTAGGTTTTATAGCTCATAAAACTATTTCATAAAGTCAAATATTCTGTATCAGATGAGTTTAGTCACGAGGGATTATTCAACTTCAACAGGGTCTATTTAAACAGTACTGCTTTTATTTTTGCACGTACAAAGGATTATTTAAAAACTTTAAGCTTGTAGGCTTTTATCTTAATAAAATGTACCCCCAAAGCTAAGTAATAAATTTACACTAGTAGCTGAATGGTGACCCATATGTCACATATATTAACCTGCATCTTATCAGCCTCTTCACTCTTAAGTAACTCGTCTAATAATGGCATAGAAGTAATTACAGTTGTATGATATAGCACTTTGGCAAATGCTGCACACTTGGACACCAAAAAGGGGCGTCCAGGCGTGCATAAGTTCAAAATAAAGCTTTTACTTGGGTTAGTTTCTCTGCACGTACACACAAGCACATTAGCATGATGCTTTTTCATCCGTGTTCTCGTGTCATCTCCAGGACCCCTGCGTTGTCCTCAGTACCTGTGTCAACTTCATTCATAGACACCACAAATTTGCCTGATCAAAAGCTGCTGCTAATGTGAAAGGACTAGGGCTGGGCGAGTTAACTCGTTAATTATTTAACGCAGATAAATATTTTATCGCGCATTAACGCAGGTTTTATTTATTTTTTTATTTGCTGCAGCGAGGACTATGGCCTCTTGTACATGGGGCGCCTGCTCAACCCACTACGCCACAGACCACCCCTGTTTTATTATTTATTTTATTATTGTGAAAGTCTGTTGCTCACAGGCTTTTATTTTGTAAAAGTCTTTTGCTGTCTGCTGCGGAATCGGAAAAGAAAGTAATCGGTGGATCCACCAAACATGGAGAAGGGTACGGAACCTTTACTCGGCCATTTTCATTTTAAAGTTCTTCCAGACGGCGGAGTCGACAGAACCAAAGTCATCTGTAAACACTGCCAAGTTGAATTGTCTTCTCAGCGTAGTAGTTGCAGTCTAAAATATCACTTAAAGGCAAAACACACAACTGATAGCAGCAAGTCATTCAAGGAAACAGACAGTGGAGCGAGGCTTCTACATAAAAACTACAGAAAGATGCTGATGTTAAAAGTGTGTTTGCACAACAAATGTTATGGCACTTTCATTCATATGGCAGCACATTTAAAATAAAACTAAATGCTAAAAGCTATACACTACTTTTGAATTCATTTTTGGATTTTGCGTACAAATGCGATTAATCGTGATTAATCAGGGAAATCATGTGATTAATTAGATTAAAGATTTTAATCGTTGCCCAGCCCTAGAAAGGACATATTAGTGCATGAGTTAATAAAACAAAATATCACAAAATAAAATCAGCAAACAAGTGAATTGAATTCAGTGAACAAAACAGCACATCAAATGCATTATAATGGGGGGTGTTCTCTGCTCAAAGCCATGTAAGCCGTGTAAGATAACATTCTGAAAGCCACTTGGACAGCTTATTGTGACATTGAATCTTTTAGATTAACATGTAAATCCCATCTTCAGTAATCACAATAATCATTTCCCCCCACAGCCACCGAGGCCCTCAACACCTGCTACATCAGCAGCACATACTCCACCTGCTCTGTGGAGGAGATTGTTGCAGCAGCTCCAAACGGCTACCGCTGGTTCCAGCTGTACGTGTACCGGGACAGGAAACTGTCGGAGCAGCTTGTGCAGCGAGTCGAGTCGCTCGGGTACAAGGCCCTGGTCCTCACCGTGGACGTGCCCTACACAGGAAAGCGCCGCAACGACATTCGCAACCAGTTCAAACTGCCGCCACACCTCAAAGTCAAGAACTTTGAGGGATTGTTGCAGGTAATATTTCTACATATTCAGCAGGAATTTATAGTATGTAACTAAATAGAAGAAAAATAACTAAAGGAAAGTAGACAAACGTCATTTTACTTGAGAGTAAAATTCATATCATGAAGGTTTTTTTATCAGAAGTGACCAGTTTGACTTGTAAAATATGGTTCAAATTGACTCACAGCATAAAAAGAGTCAAAGTTGCCTGATAATGAAAGTTGAAGCATTATGAGTACAACCAGAAGTGCAGTACGTTTGTATAAGTGGACACTTAAAGTGGTTGTACTTGTACTGCGTGCACTCGAAGCAGGAAAACGCAGTCCCAGAGGAGTACGGCGTACCGGCCAACACCTTGGACCCCTCCATCAGCTGGAAGGACGTCTACTGGCTGCAGTCCATCACCCGCCTCCCCATTATCATCAAGGGCATCCTGACCAAGGAGGATGCAGAGCTGGCCCTGGAGCACTGTGTCCAAGGCATCATTGTGTCCAACCATGGGGGGAGGCAGCTGGACGGAGGCCCGGCCTCGGTAGATACCGAACATATTACTCACTATCTATAGTGCTTTATAATAAGATTACATCAGGGTATACATATTTGAATGCAGTGACAATACAGTAGTGAGCTGCCAAAGTAGCTGTAGCAGTAATGAGGTGGCTGAAGTTGTGGTAAATTTTACACAGTAGCTCTTTACTGTCTGCAGCAGAGATAAAGCCCAAGTGGAGCTATGATAAGTTGCTGTTTTACTGATTTAACAAACAGGATGAAAAGTGTTAATAAGTGACCTTCAGAGGTGTTGGTCAGCAGAAATATGTTTCCCCTTGTTTTCAGTCTTCTCGTTAAGTTAAGATAAGCTAAAAGTGTCCTGGTTTTAGCCTCATATTTAGTGTACACACATGAGAGTCAAGTCTATTTTTGTTGACAACTATTACAATTTATACAACATACAATCGCCTCTGTCCCTAATCCTTTGAATTGTATTATTACTGTTACGTAACTCATGTTAAGAGGGTTGAGAACTGATTCCCCAGTACAATAACGGTAGCGCTGGTAACATTTATCAGTGATAAAGTGTTATGCAGATGTTTAGGATCAGCGTGCTCCTGCATGAAATCTTCCTCAGCTTTGGGTAACTTAAAGCAGATATGCATCAGAGCACTTAAAAGTACTATTAGTTATATTATTCTTGTTACATTTCTAACTTTGTTGCTAACAGATTGACGCTCTGGCAGAGATTGTGGACGCGGTGCAGGGCAGGATTGAGGTTTATGTGGACGGAGGAATCAGGACAGGAAGTGATGTGCTGAAAGCTTTGGCCTTGGGAGCCAAGTGTGTATTTATTGGCCGTCCAGTAGTGTGGGGTCTTGCATACAAGGTAAGGAATTTCCTTTCATTTGCAGCTCCTGGTAAAAAACGGTGGAGTCACCACTCTTGGATGATGTTCAATCAGTTTTTTTTCTTATTGTGTAAGAAGACTTAATAATTTGCATACATGACAGAAAAAAACTATTTTATTTATTGGTGTAAGATTCTGGTTTTGTAAAGAATACCTAAAATATTTTTTAATGTCTCAAAAATCAATTATTTTCTCGGATGAAGCAGAGAAAAAACACGTGGAATTACTTTTTATTTAGATTTTTTTTTTAAATAAAATTCCTGAACAGGTCCAAATATGCAAATTAGTGTTTACAAAGCTTAAAGGGATAGTTCGCCTCTTTTGACATGAAGCTGTATGACATCCCATACTAGCAATATCATTTATGAACATTTTCTTACCCCCTGCTGCGTCCTGTGAGCCGAGTTCCAGCTGAGTTTTGCTGTTGACGAAGGTAGTCCAGCTAGTTGGCTGGGGTTTAAAAAATAAAGCGTTTTGCTTCTCAAAACAATATGCGTTCAAAAGAGTAATACATTTGCATCACGAAATCGTTCTCCAGGAAAAAGTCAGACCTCACAATCACTTGGCCCTATTTTCTCCCCCTTCGTATCACTGCCTGCTGTGTACACCGAGCAGACCGAAGTGCAGACCGAGCAGTCCCCTGCTTCCGAGCAGTAAACACCATAACAGGTGCGGCTGTCGGCAGGTGGCAATACGATGCCGATACTTGGATCTCAGTACTTGCCGATACCGAGTACCAATGCCGATACTTCTACCACAAAAAAAATGCAATGAATTGGAAGACAGGTTTCGGTCTCACTAGCCTAATCACACTGTTCCTGATTAGCTCGACATCTCCCCTAGCCGCCAATCTAAAGAAATACAACAAAAATGACAAGACACCCTCTGATCGCGGTCTTCATGCAATAAATTGGTATCGATTCATGGTATCGGTTAACTTTAACGAGTACGAGTATATTAATAGTATCGGCCCGATACCAGTATCGGTGCATCCCTAATTTAAAGACCTGTTGGACCTGGCTGAATGGCAGGAAACATGGCCCCAGCAAGAGAGGCGTCAGTGGGAACTATGGAGAGGATTATAAAACGTGTTGGATGCAGGTCCAGAGAAACATGAAAAGATGACTGGCTGAAGAAAACAAGCAAATTAGCACAGTCATTGATGATATGGGGTCCAGGGGAGATGGCACTTTTTTCACATTCTATCTATCAAAAGGAGGTTTGGTGATGCTGAGCTGATTTTTCAGGATGATAATACATCTTGCCACAGAGCAAAGAGTGTCCAAATTTCTTTTCAAGGAAGGCATATCGATGAGCTGTATGGTGGTTAGCACTGTGGCCTCACAGCAAGAATGGACCTTTCTGTGTGGATTGTGAATGTTCTCACGGTGCCAGCAAGGGTTTCCTCCAGATGGCTTTTTCTCCCACAGTTAAAAAAACATCCACAGTGACATACGCAGCTTCTTGCCCAATGGTAGCTGGGATGGGCTCCAATCCCCCACAACCCTAAATAGGATTAAGCAGGAATGGAAAGTAGATGGATTGAAGACATTTCAATGAAATGTCCGACAATCCAGCTAAAAGTCTATGGTGGAAATTGAAAGAAAATGGTCCGTGACGAGGCTCGCTCCTGCAAAGCTGGAAAAAAAGAAGCATAATTAACCTCTATGTGTGATAATGACAGATTTTTTAGCGTATCTTTAAAATTGAAGCCGAAGCGTTGCAGACACAGGAAATATGTCTTGTGTGATCTCTCAGGGTGAGGAAGGAGTGAAGGAGGTGCTCCAAATCTTAAACAACGAGTTCCGTCTGTCCATGGCTTTATCTGGTGAGTCTGGGAGGTTAAATCCCTAAAATTCAAAAGTGTCCTGTGTAACCATGCTAAAGTCATTTGTGTAACTTTTCTTTTATCATCATTGACCTGATCCAGGCTGCAGGAACATAGCTGAAATCAACAGGAACCTCGTTCAGTGCTCCAAACTCTGAAATGCCAGCAGAGGGCAGCGCTGAGGCTGATGATGGTTCCAACTATTCAGGACTCACGAATGAATCGAACAGCTACTGATGAGATTTTTCATCATGACTAAAAATCAGGAAGTTTTCACCTCAAAACTCATTACCGTCACGCCAGGAGGTTAGAGTGCGTACTTTGGAATTTACCTCAGCCTGACATCCAGTGTAGATTCAGACCAGCTTGTGTGGGTTACAGAATGTCCTGGGAAAGCTCAGGGCTGCTGGTACACTTAGCAAATGATTGATGAAAGTGTTTTGGTTTGGAAGTTGAATGGATGGAGGCACGTAATATGAAAGCAACAACTTTCTTTTGGTTTTATTGTAATGAACACTGTACACCATAGTTTAAATGCCAGTGCTTGTGCTTGAATAAACACCTGCTCAAAGATTTTCTGCTCTTTTCTGGATTTGTTCACATCAGATCTTGGCATATGTCGCAGTGTTTGTATGCTTTTCTACTCAAGTGAAACTAAAATCATTGTGCTTTAATTCTTAATGATTACAGTGCATACACCATTTCAACTACAGGTGACACACCCAACAAATTCAGGTAGCACAATGAATTATAACGTCCCCTTTTAAAAGGTCAAACACCATATATGTTTTCAGCTTTCATGCAGAACATGTCAATTAGTATCTCATTAAAAGTATTAAAGGCTCGACTTATTAGACTAAACCCTTTTTTTACTTGAAGGTCATCCCTTTGGCATAACAAACTATTGAAAGTGGGGGGGAAAAACTCTCTATTGGAAGTCCTGAATTGAAGCAGGGATTAGTTTTATTGGAGATGTTTTTTAGGGGGACAATTTTATGTTTTTCGCACAATTTGCAACTAAATACAGAATCCCAAAACGAGACTTTTGGAAATATTTGCAATTAAGAAGCTGTATAACTCCCCTTGTTACCTCTAACTGAGTTACAAAAACTAGTACAGGGCAACCAGGGGACTAGGGGTGGGGCATCTAGATATTACAGTCTTATGAGACAGTCCCACCCACCAAAACTTGAGGGTCTCAAGAGAGCATAGGATGAGGATCAACGGGGCGAGATAACTATGGAGAAGTGGAAGGAAATAACCGGATCCTGGTATAAGACATCTAGAGAAATACAGACCCGCTTAATTACATATAAAATCATACGTAGGCTTTATTGGACTCCTTATAAGATGGCAACTCTGTGAATCCGAGTTGTGCTGGAGATGTGAGAGGAGTAAGGGAACACTTTTACACATGTTGTATGAATGTGAAATGACACAAAACCTATGGGGAAATGTAATGTTATTCATCAACAAAGTATTCAGGACAAATTTATCTCAGTATTTTGGGTATCTATGTATTTTGGGCATAATAACAGAGGGAATAGACATATCATTCCAGCAAACTTTATGGTGTAGATTGGCCCTTACTACAGGGTGCGTGGTTGTTCTAAGACACTGGAAAAACAAAAATATTATACCATTTAATGAGTGGTTAGCAGAAATGAACAAAATAGCAAGCTACGAGCAATTGATTTACAGGCTGAACAATAAGGAGGAGATATTCATGAAACTATGGGGGCCATTCATAAGTGTTGGGCGAGATGGTTGATTGGTGGGGCAATGTTGATGAATCTTTATAGCGAGATGTGTCTTAACTGTGACTAGAGTCTGATTTGTTGTTGGATGGTGACTTTGGGAGTGAGGGAGCCAGGTGAGATGCTGGAGATGTTAACGCTGTGTAAGTTGATGTATGTAATTATCTTAATGCTTGGATTAGTTTATGTAAGCATTTTTTAGCGAGTAATGTTTTGTGTGTGTGTTGTTTTTTTTGTTTTGTCTTTTTTTTTTTCATGTTAGGTTGTTTTATTCTGGTCATTGTTCATGTACCGTAAATTCCGGACTATAAGCCGCTACTTTTTCCCAGGCTTTGAGCACCGCGGCTTATAGTACGGTGCGGCTAATATATGCTTCTTTTTTTTTTTTTTTTTTCATGCCGCCAAAAACATTTTGCACCGTAACATTCGACCAATAAAATTAAGGAATAGTTCACAGTGGTCCAATGAAATTGTACGATAAATCAAACACACTTACACGACTAAATTATTGTAAATCGGTCATTTGTACTCACTCTCAACATGGAAAACAAACGAAGGAATGCGTATGATGCAGCTTTTAAATGGCTTTTAAAGGCGATCAATGACTTTTCCTGGTAGGCTACTGTCTTTTTTTACCAGCTGTGTTACAGGCACTCCATCCATCCATTATCTATACCGCTGAATCCGTCGATCGGGTCGCGGGCGGGCTGGAGCCTATCCCAGCAGTCAATGGGCGAGAGGCGGGGTACACCCTGGACAGGCCGCCAGTCCATCGCAGGGCCACATAGAGACAAACGAGACAAACAACCATGCACGCTCACACTCACTCCTAAGGACAATTTAGAGATGCCAATCAACCTAACATGCATGATTTTTTGGACAGTGGGAGGAAGCCGGAGTACCCGGAGAGAACCCACGCATACACGGGGAGAACATGCAAACTCCACACAGAAAGGCCCCAGCTGGGTGTTGAACCTGGAACCTTGTTACAGGCACTGTTAGAAAAAAAAAAGCATTTACACCATGTATTTGTGCGTAACCAATTGGTATTTAAGTTAAAACCAGCCGTGTTACAGGTACTGTTCGGGAAAAAAAGCATTTGCAGTGTGTATTTGTTTGTGTTACCATATGCATTTAATTAAAAGTTTAAAAATCCTCACGTGTAACATCTTTCTGTGTAAATATCGTGGCTTATAATCTGGTGCGGCATATACAAGTACAAAATGGATTTTCTTTTTAAAATGAGAGGGTGCGGCTTATATTCAGGTGCGCTCTACAGTCCGGATTTGACGGTAAATGTTGTTCCTTTTGTTGTACTGTTGAAAAGCAATAAAAAAGTGAATTACAAAAAAAATAGTATTAAAGACAGCTGTAAATTTAAGCAATGCATTCCTCCATTTAGGGTTTCATGTTTCCAGATAATCTGAGGCCTTTCAGTGTGTCAGAATACTTTGTTCGGGGCCTTAGAAACAGTTTGCGAGGCTTCATGACAGTATCACAAGTAGCTGGGTGGAGAACATCAAGATGCGGAAAAGACTGAGAAAGAGAAGTAGCACAGGAAGTGACTGAGGTCTGGGTTAAGTCGAAGAGACGCTGATGCTCACTCAGACGCTCCAACTCTTCACCCAGCTGGCGCGCTGCAGCAGACATTTTCTGCTAAGTCTTCCTCTCAGGGTTCTGGTTGGTTAGGCGAGCAGGCTGGAGGGAAGCCTCGGGTCCAGTCTGCTGAGGAGAATTTCTTCCAGGTAGGTCACACACAGATGTCCATTTTGTTTAGTTTCAGCTCTTATGTGAAATACCTGCTTGCACAGGACTTAAAGATAAAGTACGGGTAATACTACATATAAGCGTGGTTGTGTTTTATCTGTACTTCATGAGGAATTTAGGCTTAGTACTACTATAAACTGCTAAACTTATTTGAATACTGTTTAGTGAGTATCTCTGACGCTGAACTGCTGCTTCTCTTCATCATTGCACTTGTCAGTTGAGGCATGTCACAATATCTCATGCAAGAGGGAGTTTGAGGCTCACTAAAGAATCATGGCCTAAAAGCTCGTGATTTGTGTGCAAATTAAAATCCTTGATCAATTGTTGTGGGTGGATATAAACGTGAGAAAAGCGGCCGTTAAAGGCGGTAAAAGGATTCTTTTTTTACCTCGGAATTACGTCAGTTAACTTCATGAAACCTCTTAATGACATATCTTTATTTATTATATATTTAATCAGTTAAAAGTGCCACAAAAGTGCAATGCAGGGAACGATAACGTGAAAATCTGCAACAGGGATAACGCACAAATCAAAATGATGGGATCTAAATGGGACAAGGCACATTAAACAGGTTGTTAGTCACAGATCACATATAATCATGAGTCTGGAATTTGATCGCAGAGATGAGAGGCTATAATGGGATGCATGTGAAAGGAGATCTCTCATTGGATTGGCAGTTATTCGTTAAAGGTTACAGGTTTTCTTTTATCACAATTTACGGATTATCCAATAAAACAAAAACTTACATGTAAAATAAATTGATTACAGAAAGTAATCAAAGTAGCTTTTGACTTTGTTCATTTTGCAGAAATAATGTTTAAAAACATAAAAGGTATTTCAAAATTTGCAATATTTTCCACGCATCACTTTGATATAATCCGTGTTCAGATTTTAATGCATGATTCGTGCATTGACTCTCCAAACTTTATTTAACACTGAACTACTTCAATCCTTTTTATGGAATATGACAATACAGTTCACAATTACTTTGTAAAATCTATAACTAATTGTAATTGTACAATCAGAACACACCTTTATTTATCGACATATATAGATATTTATATTTATTTATCTCCCAAGCAAGGCCACACTGAAGCTTTAAGACAGCAGGACAAAAAAACACCCAGTATGATATCTGTTTGTCTTCATTCAGCTCACCTGTACAGCACAGGAGTTCCTTTAAAAGGAAACGAAGCACACTATCCTATGTAGCCCTGGAAAAACATTTCTGTCCACTAAAGTCCTAATTTTACCTCCTTGTAGGAAGTCTCATCAGCGCAACAACAGCCCTCAACCCCAAGGGGCCAATGAAATGGGGTAAGGCGGTTTCTGGGCTTCAGTGTTTCAATCTTCCTCCTTACTGTATTGCACAGTCTCTGCAACATTTCGTCATTACTGGATAAGATGTAACAAAACCAAGCTGCGGTTAGATAATGAAACAGTTTGAGTTCCTGCATGCATATTTCTGCATTAAAGCAACTGATATCTTGTTCATTTACTGTATTTAGATATTTAACAGCATATTTAAGGATGATAGTTTAATTATTTTTACATATTTGATTCCTCAATGACTTCTTGAATGCCAGGTTAATTAAAAGAAATAAACAATATCATCAGCGTTATACAATGCAAGTTATTTTATATGTGTTTTTTCTTTACTATCTGTGTGTTGTCGTCTTTTGAGTTTCAAAAGGAGAAGCGGTGAACTGGAAATTGGTCCACTGGTTCCTCTTTTTATAGATTTTGAAACCAAATTTTGTAAGCTGCATTAAGGAAATACAAGATAGAAGCTAAAGTTAAGACGAGGCTTTAAACCATGGACAAAGTGAGAGTGAAGGACGCGGCCTGGGAGAAGGAGTGTAGAGACGAGGGTCATCTACTTCAACCGACTTTAAAAACCAGGATTAGTTTTGTCCTCGTCTTATTGTTCGTCAGAGGTTAATAATTCCAAATCCATCCATGTAGCCTAATGTATGCAGATTCACTGCCATCATTCTGCTCATTCTAATCATTCTGAAGATCACTAGGCTAAATAACTTCACTAATAATTGCACCGTCTCCTCCTCTGCAGTCTAAACGGAGACGACAGCGGGACGAGCCGGCTGAGCCGCAGACTGTCTCGTCTGGGCAGCCGGCATTCCAGGGACCCTCCAAGAGCTCCAGCTCAGGCAGAGAGGCCTCCGGCTCTGCCTGTTCATCAAGGTGGGGGTCTTTAATGGGCCCCACAACTAAAAAGACGTTTCCTAATCCTTCTCCACAGCACTTCAAAGGGAAACATTTGAATTCAAATAGCATATGATGATGAGAGCCATTATACCAGTTTCACATTTGTTTCCATCTCTGTCACATGTTGAAATATGAAAGATTCATCAAGAAAATGTGCTTTAAGTATCCATTAAAAGCTTGTACCCAGGATCGCTCAGAGCCATTGAAGCCTTCGGCACAGTCCATTAACCTTTAGTGTTCCCTCAGTGCATACAGACTGTAGCAAAAAGGCTTTGACTTCTAAAGCTGTCCAGTTTGACCCCATTAAGGACTTTTAAACTTATTTTAAACTATTCTCCTTTTGACTTGGTGCTTTTAATTTAAACTTTGAATGTACTGTATTGATGATTATGTTCAAGTCCCTCTTGAATATGACTCACCTCTCATTATCAATATGTGTCATCAATTTGTATGTGGCGTTACAGATGAAAGGCCTTCTCCAGCAGCCCCCGCTCTGCCTGCAGAACCATCTCCAGCTCCTCTCCCCCCGCCCGTGAACGTGCCCCCCAAACGTCCCGACAAAGCCACCAAGCCCAAGCTTCCGCCTCGACCGCTTTCCAAGATCTTCAGCAGCAATGAGCACGGAGCAGCTGTGCTACAGGTACATAACAGAGCCTTTATTTTCACATTTAAAGTAAAACAATTAGCGTATCATGTCCAGGTGACCCACAATCAAAGTGGCTTTATTTCAGTTTCTCAAATATTATGCATAAAACATAGTAAATATAAGTTTAATTTAAGTTCCTTGTCTAAAATAATCATTTTGCTCTCAAATTTGGATCATAAACCTCTTTCAATGGACTTTTTCTCAAGATTATCTGGTTAAATTTTCACCCAAAGAGCAGCAAACTTCACCCTTTTAACACATACACCACAATAAAGAGCCGTAGAAAATGTAGTAGAGGTCACCAATCCCATTAGCAGGTGTTCCAATATCAATGTATTAAAATTAAGATGCATCATATGAACCTATTCTTACTACAACATTCTTTTCCCCAAAGGGTTTTGATGTTTTTCGGGCAGATGAGACTCTCTGTGACGTTGTCTTGGTTCCTGGAGACAGTAAAGAAGCTTTCCCAGTTCACAGGGTCATCATGGCGTCATGCAGTGACTATTTCAAGGCAATGTTCACAGGTTTGTTGCTCTTTCTCTTAAAGTTGAAGGCAGACAACTCAACTTTAGTCAAAAACCTTTTCAGTGCCCCTGTGACACTGCGGTTGTTTAAATTTCAATGGTTTGATTTGGTTTTTATACAGCTTAGGGTTAAAAATATCAGATGATCTAAGGCATGTTGATCTAACATGACATTTTTACTATTTTAGTCAAAATGCTATCTAGTATACCGAGTTATCTTTTGATTAAATTGCCCAAATAAGTGCCTATCTGTCTATATGTGACATTGCTACCCTGATAGAATCAACTACATCTATTATTTTAACTTGGCCATAACTCGTAGTTTCACTTTTAGAACACAGTAGTTAAAAAAAAAGAGGAAGTAGGTGTTGACTTCAGACTCACTTCTACATTAAACCTCCTTTCAGTTGCAGCCTCAAAAAAGACGTTTGTATTAAATCGCACATGGAATTACTTCCTATAAATGTCTGAGCAGACAGTCTTTACAGTGTTAGCTGCATCTTTGCATCTTGCTGATTGTGCTGGAGGCAAATCCTCTCAAACAATGCAGATTCATGCTTTCACCTTGTTTTTGTCCCTTTGCGCTGGTTATCTCCCGTTCAGGAGGCATGAGGGAGCAGGAGATGAGAGAGATCAAGCTGCATGGGGTCACTAAGACCGGCTTAAAGAACATTATAGATTTTATTTACACGTCTAAAGTCAACCTCGACATGAGCAACCTCCAGGACACACTGGAAGCTGCAAACTTCTTGCAGGTCATGCCCGTCTTAAACTTCTGCAATCAGCTTCTGAGCAGTGAGGTGAGACGGTTTTCTGTTTCATTTTCTGTCATTAACACTGGTTTATTCCCCCGGGGGCTTCTCTGCTCTTTCCATCCACACTTAAACTCAGTTATACATTACAGAATACAAGGAAAGATGATGTTGAACCGACAATTTGAAACTAATTCATCCTTTTTCTGTGTTTTTATTTGACAGATCACCATTGATAACTGTGTGGAAGTTGAGCACATTGCCACAGACTTGCTACTGGAGGATGTTAAGCTGAATATCGGTGAGTAAAATGAAAGTTCACACCAAACTGCAGTATTTGGTGAGATGAGTGTGGATCTGCAGTAAAAGTTAAACCCCTCTCTGTCGTCAGTTTTATGTCTTTGCATTCGTTATCTGTTGCAACTTATTATATTTAAGACAATAATGAAAAAAATGAATGCTCTGTGCATAATTTTGGCTCCAAAACTATAACAAACTGGGTTATTTTGGTGATCATTCTTTATTATGAAATGCAGGTAAGTTTGTGAGCCAGAACCTCTCGGAGCTGGTGCAGTGTGGTCGTTACCTGCAGCTCTCCGATGCCAGCATGGCCAACGCTCTGGCGAGCAACTCCCTGAAGGGTTTCTCTGAGCTGGAGCTCTACCACATCGCCAAAGGATGGCTGAACCATGACCCTCCCGAACGCAAGTCCTCCGTCTACACCCTGATGCGACACATTCGTTTCCCACTGATGAGCCCCTCTGAGCTGATCCAGATCTCTCAGGACGACGAAGAAGAAAGCAACTCTACGATGCGCTCCGAGACGGCTTGTGTGAACCTCCTGCTGGAGGCCAGCAACTACCAGATGATGCCTTACATGCAGCCCGCCCTGCAGACCGAGAGAACCCAGATACGATCGGAGGACACGCACATTCTGGCACTGGGTGGTGTGATGCGGCAGCAGCTGGTGGTGAGCCGGGAGTTAAGGCTGTACGACGAGAACACCGGCTACTGGAGGGCTCTGAAGCCCATGGAGGTGCCACGTTATCAGCATGGCGTGGCTCTTCTGGGTGGCTTCCTCTTTATCGTCGGAGGTCAGAGCACCAACAGTTCACGCCGTGCACTCACAGGGCAGAATTCACATCAAGCTTTCAATCCACGTGTATTCACTTGACTGGTGATAAACCTAACCAAACTGCGTGATAGGAGACATAAAAAAAAGCCACATGCACATATTTGAGGATGTTACATTTAAAGAAATAAGACACGAGTACAGGTCTGCTGTCGCTGAAGTGATCATAACAAGGCTATACAGATGAATTTATAACGCTGATTCTTGTTGGCTTCTCAGGTCAGAGTACATATGACACGAAGGGTAAAACGGCCATAGACAGCGCCTATCGCTACGACCCACGCTTTGACAAGTGGCTTCAGATCGCTTCTCTGAATGAGAACAGAACCTTTTTCCACCTGAGTGCCCTGAAGGGGAAACTGATCGCAGTGGGAGGAAGGAACGCCTCTGGTGAAATTGGTGAGCTGCTACAAAGATCTTTTTTTTCTACAACCGCTGCCTGTTGATGCGTCACATCTTTTCATAAACATATATTCATCTAATAGATCATTCAAATTCAAATTGCTTAAAGGCAACCTATCTCAGTTTAAAAATGACAATACTTCCACTACAGTATTCTGCACTTTCTCTGTAGTTCTACTTTATTATAGCTGTTATTATTTACTTTTATTGCCTGTTTAAAGCAAACTGTAATCATCCCTCTGTGATATTTTATTTAATTTTTCCCATCAGACACAGTGGAGTGCTACAACCTGAAGAAAAATGAGTGGGCCTTTGTGACCAGCATGGTGGAGCCTCACTATGGACATGCTGGTACAGTTCACGGGGGCCTCATGTACATCTCAGGTGAGACAGCACAGCCGCAGATTATCTTTGCAGGAGAACATCTTGCTTTATTTGAACTCATTTCACTACTTTGTCATTCATGGAGTCGATTCTCTGAGATGAGTGCACCCTCCTGACAATGTTTGATGTCAGTTTGCAACGTGTAGACACAACCTGCATCTCTCCACTGCGTTTGTACTTCTAACATTTGCTTTGTATTGTACTGAGCACGTCTTTAAATGCACTTTTGTTTTTTAGGGCACAGTCCTGAGATGACATGAGATCACAATTAAAGCAACAAATAAATACCTAAAAGACTAAAATCAAACTTTGATCAAAGTGGTCTTCAAGCAGCACACTAAAACAGGCATAGTTAGTGGTTGGTGGTTATTTAAAAAAAAAATAATAATGTTAACGTCTTGTGCCTAAACCACAAACGCTTCGGTAAACACTTCCTCTTGTAAATGATCCGTATGACTTTCAAAATTGACTCAGCTTAAAGGGACATGAAGCTATCAGACATCCCATACTAGCAATATCATTTATGAACATTTTCTTACCCCCTGCTGCATCCTGTGAGCCGAGTTCCAGCCTCGTTTTGGCGTTGACGAAAGTAGTCCGGCTAGTTGGCTAAAAAATAAAGCGTTTTGCTTCTCAAAACAATATGCGTTCAAAAGAGTAATACATTTGCATCACAAAATCGTTCATCCAGAAAAAGTTAGACCTCACAATTGCTTTTGTGATGCAAATGTATTACTCTTTTGAACGCATCTTGTTTTGAGAAGCAAAACTCTTATTTTTTGTGGCCCCAGCCAACTAGCCGGACTACCTTCATCAACGCCAAAACGAGGCTGGAACTCGGCTCACAGGATGCAGCAGGAGGTAAGAAAATGTTCATAAATGATGTTGCTAATATGGGATGTCATACAGCTTCATGTCAAAAGAGGCGAACTATCCCTTTAAGTGCTTAAAGAGAAGGCAGTGCGCTTCGTTTGGGAGTTTCAGGTATTTAACTTCTACAGAATTAAAGAAGTGTCCGGTCCTCCGTCTCCGTTGTTGAGTTTGAGAAACGCTGCACGGATAGGGAAAGATCCTTGTGGCTGTGGGAGTTAGAATAGAATAGAATACAAAAAATACTTTATTCAAGCTTGTTAAGGGAAGCTTGCCCTTGCAGTAAAGATAAACGAGCACTGACAACAGTTTGACACGCAGCTGGGGGCAAATTTCTGTCTGCAGCCACCATAGAACCACATTCCCTCTGAAAGGTTTTCACAGCTGTGTAACCACACCCTGCAACCTTTATCTAAAGACAGTCACTGTTCACACAGTCAATTGCATCAAGAGTCAAACCTACAGTTGTTTTGCAATGTCAACAGACAGCCTTCTGTTTCTTTACTAGTCATGAACATCTGCTTGTAAAACCTGAGGTTGTTGTGAAATACTTTTTTTTTTTTTTTTAACTTATAGACTAAACTCTGCTGGCTGACCTACTTGAAACCACTTCCTGTTTAAGTGGCAGCCCTGTAAGCTGCTCTCATGCTGAGCTCGGTTTCTTAGTAACTTGGACAGGAAAATACCTTATTAAATACCGCGCAGAGTTGAGTTTCACATGCAGGACTGAGATCCAGGAAGCTCAAAGACCTGTGGTTGAGGTGGGCCTCAGCACTTTAAAACCAAGTTCGAACTGACACTTCTAAGAGGCGACATCCTGCGTGTAATCATGTGCTTCATTCAGCACATACACCATTTACACTGCATCTGCATCACGTATCCTTTTGTCACCCAAAGTGCTAACTGTGCAGCATGAACTATACAAAAAGCCCAAAACGCTTCCATTCCGTGGCACTTTCTCACCTCGTTTTTGTTCAGTGCTGCAGGTGTAATTCAGTTTGTGTCTCTGCTTCAGAGACTAATTCAGATTACACGGCAATGAACGTCTATCTTATCACAGTGTTATGGCTCAGATGCTAACACAAACAGCTGTCTGGCAGGGCTGCATATTCAGTAGGAGCAGCTGTGACAAGCTGCCGAAAAAAACTGAAGCAATGAGCCGACTGTGAAAATGTAAAATCAAACAATAGTAAAGGTGAATAACCAGCAGTTCCAACTTCATGGGCTTGTAGACATGTCTTCATGTCTTTAATATGGTTTCCATGTTTTTAAACGTGTGCACTTCTTTCATGCCTCTCTGCGTGAGTGTTGTTCCAACTACAATTTTTGTTGTGGCGAGACATGAAGCGCACGAGTTTCATGATGACTGCTGTAGCTTCCTTTTCCACAAGCACTTACTGGAAGAATGAATAGTCATTCAATTAGTTATTTGGTCTGTATAATATTAGAAAGTGGTCCAAAAAATGTGACTGAAAACCCAAACCCAAAGAAAAACTGGTTATTAACAACAAGGAAAAACAGGGTAATTAAGTTTTACAAGCTGGAGCAACACTGTACGGAGTTTGGCTGAAAAATAACGGTTTATACTGGCAGCAGAAGAGTTTTACATGCTTTTTATAAGCATGTTATTGTTTATAAGCATGTTATTGTTTAAAATGGCAAAAAGTATAAAACCAAAGAAAGTTTTGAGAGTTATAGATTGAAAGTCCACATTTATACGGCTAATTTTAGTCGTAGGGTCTTTACAATGGGCTCCTCTGTCTCCCTTTATTATCATTTTTCTTATTTACATTATTTTTCTCCATCGTACACTTCCATACTGTGCAGCGCGTGGCTCCTTGTTGTGTCAGAGGACACTTCCACGTGTGGAGCAGCTGGGAATCGCACCACCTGATCCACACCTGCTCCGTCTTACTGTTACCGCCTTACTTACTATTACACTAAACCAAGCAAGTTATCCATCCAATTACATTTTCAAATTCAACAACCTCGTTAAAATGACTGAAATTAGCTCTAAGCTCACTCGATATCAGAGCATCCAGTGTAGTAGCATGTAGGGTCCCATCTAAAAAAGGCTTCTCAAACGTGTTTTTTCTTGAAATTAGTGCATTTCTCTTCCACTCACACATGGAGGGTCGCCATCATTTCCGTACCCCACTGATGTAATGAGAAAGCCTTGATAATCTACCATTAAGGTAAATCAAATCTGAGGCATACAACTGTGAACAGGACGGGACAGTTTATTATGACGGAACATGCTGAGTATGTTTGCTGATGTCTGCAAGCTTTGTTCAAAACCAGGAATCCCCCGACATGCTCACAGCTGCAGACTGCAGCAGACAAACAGGTAGCACACCCACCTTCCTCTGAGTGGGTGTGTGTGTGTGTGTGTGTGTGTGTGTGTGTGTGTGTGTGTGTGGAGGACAAAAAAAAACACTTTTCAGTGTGTATGTCACTGCAGTTACTATAGAACACGGTTTACTGTAGTCAACCCAGTAATTTTATACTTTAACAAGTTTACTTTTGGTGTCCAGGGGCAGCAAAGTACTAGACCAGCATCTCAAACTCTCCAACATGCATTAATTTTCACCGTCATTACAGCAAAGTCACATGATCACAGACCTCCTATATATACAGTAACATTAACATCTGTCGAGGAGAAATATCTCCAACATACTTGTGCCTATAAGTGACATAAAGTGACATAAACTAAAATACAGTAAACTTTTCGAGTAATTTATTCTGCCTCTTATCTGGAACTGGGTCATAGAGGCAGCACGCTGATCACAAAACTCCAGATTTAGTCTTCCAAGTCACATCCTCCAACTTTTCTGAGGCGACACTGAGGTGTTCCCCAGCCGGCAGAGACATTTGGCCCAATCCCAATTCCTCCTCTTTACCATACCACTGCTGATTACCAGTAGTAATTACTCTTAAAGCAATACTATGTAACATTTCTACCTTAAAATAACAGCTTGAAAAAAATTGTGCGGCTAGAATGAGTTTTAATATTACGATTGGCCTGTCTCCTATGCCCTTCGGGGGTCTGAGTTGGAATAACTGCGCTATGTAACTTTGCTGGACCGGCCCGGGAGCTGAGCGGAAGTACTTCGACTTGCTTTCTGGCACACCTACCGCAAAAAAAAAATAGACCCCTCTCACACTCCCAGGTATAAGGCTAAGCTAGCGCAACATTGTCAGTACGATCATCATGGCGGAGGCACCAAAGAAACAGAAGAAGACGTTGACTGATGAAGCAAGGAAGAGAAAGAGATTTACGACAGTGTAACCGTACATTACCTCCAAGCCTGTAGGGGGAGCTCCATAATGGGCTTTTTGAGAAGTTACATAGTATTGCTTTAAAGTTAATACTAAAGTCTGCAAACAGTGTGGTAGGGATCAAACGGTAGGTTTATGGAAAGGAACTGAAATCTTTGGCTGCATAGAGGCCTCCTGTCTGAAATACCCTCCCTGTGAGACAAGTGGAAGCCGATCCTTTTTGATTTTCACATTCCGATTTTACAAAACAACATATGATACTCTCAGTCATCTTAAACCAAAAGCTGGGATTATTCAGCTGGATAATGCCCATTTTCATCTTGAGCCTTTTGAAACTGTTGCATTTCTTTGGGTTGTTTTTATTGTCAGCAAAGGAGCACGAGTGCCGCCTCCCCTCCTGATAGTTTTCTTCTCAAACAGGTGGCATCACTCGCGACACTTTCCAGAAGGAGCTTTGGTGTTACGACCCCGTCGCCGACGCTTGGAGTCGACGGGCTGACATGATGGAGCTGCGCGGTCTGCACTGCATGTGCACGGTGGAAGACAGACTCTACGTCATGGGCGGGAATCACTTCCGAGGCAGCAGCGATTACGACGACGTCCTGGGCTGCGAATACTACAGCCCAGACACTGACCAGTGGACGGTGGTGGCGCCAATGCCTCGGGGCCAGAGCGACGTGGGTGTGACAGTGTTCAATGGGCAGATCTACGTGGTGGGAGGGTATTCCTGGAACAGCAGATGCATGGTTGACATTGTTCAGCGTTACGATCCAGAGGAAGACGCGTGGGACAGGGTGTTCAACGTGTTGGAGCCTCTGGGGGGGATCCGAGCCTGCACAATGACTGTCCATCTGCCAGAGGGATCGGTGGATGAGGCTCAGATACAAGAGTGCCCTCTGCTAACAGCTAAGAGCTGATAACCACACACGGGGGAGGGGGGGGTTTCTCACACTGTGGCAAAAAGAGAGCAAAACAGGAAACGGTGTGGTTGGCAAACATAAACTGCGTATGTAAATAAGGCGGCTACTTCTACAGATAGAGACTTTTGCACCTTTAGCTTCCTGTCGTGTAATTTCCTGTCCTGTCATGTGGTGTCTGCCACGAAGCATCTCACCTGCTCTGTTCGCTTGCATATCGTTTAAGTCTAAAGTTCAGCCAGTTCCCAAAGTAAAAGATCAGAACTGCCATCTATCTCAGGTTGACTGGGCACTCGCTGACGGAGGATCACTGCGTCATTGTTTAACTTTTAATTGGGCAAATCCATCCCTCCACAGAAATGAAAGGAGGCTTTAGTATGGAACTAATGTTATCCATGTATAAAACTGGTGTTATAACACATGCTGTACTTGTCCTTT
This sequence comes from Odontesthes bonariensis, assembly GCF_027942865.1. Classification (NCBI taxonomy): domain Eukaryota; kingdom Metazoa; phylum Chordata; class Actinopteri; order Atheriniformes; family Atherinopsidae; genus Odontesthes; species Odontesthes bonariensis. Next base: position 29,886,509 of record NC_134517.1, on the reverse strand, counting down.
GTAACTCAGACCATTTTTTTATCTCTAAAAAGTGTGTAAGCAGAAAGCCGCAGTTTGGCTCAACCATGTCTTTTTCTGACATTCACGAGTCACACAGAGTCATGAGATTATCATCTATACAATGAGTACAAAGTCGTCTTTCAATGACGTGGGAGTCAAACTTCCTGTCCCACTTTTCACGGCCCTGCCGAACCATCTATAATAGGCACAACTACAAAGTCAATGCCTCACATCAAGTTTCATTTAAGATTAGTTCAAATGCTGTAATTCTCTGATGACATTCATTTGAATATCAATAAAGTCACAAGTTTTTCCATGGCTACAAGCACATTAACACAAACACTGAGCATGTGACGCTGAGACTACCCTTGAAACTTCACCCTTCACTTTCAGATAAGACGGCTGTCATATTGGCTTCTGGAGCATAAGCTTCGAAGTTTAGATTCAAGCTTTCCTGCACACGTGTAAGTGATGCAAAAAATGTTTTATTTTTGTTGTGGAAACAATGCACAAAGCTGATTTGAATAAACATTTGCTGTACGTTTAACTTTTAACTGATCTCTATATGCACACACGTATAAAATACACAATCTACTTGAAAAGAAGTCTACGCACTTTCAAATAAACTGAGGTGTAAAACAAGCATTGCCTCATTTAAAACTGGCGCCATCAGTAAAAACTCAGTTTCCACCGCAAAGCCACTTCACCCCAATGCACCCTTTACTCAGGACACAAGGTCTGACTGTAATTAATCACCGTGCATGAGAAAACATATCTTGCCATCTATCAAACAGATGTTACCTTGAAATGTCGGCTCTTGTTTTACTTGGCTGATGTAGCCTTGTACCTTCTACAGGAGTGGGAGGCATTCAAGCACTTCACTAATATTGTGGAGCACAGATTCGATCTACTCGTCTTTCCCCTTCAAGGTTCCCTGTAAATCGTTTCCTCTGGATTCATAAACAAAGCAGTAAAAGCTGGTAGAGTGGTCTGAATTAGTAGAGAAGCATCACCGCCCTGCAGAGCAAATATTTCCCTCATTCTCCGGCTGAAGGATGCTTACAAAAATATATATATACATATACAAAGAGGTCTTCATAACTCAATACATTTTGTACAACAGAAAAAAGAAAGAGTCTGCAGGATAAGAACTAAATTAGAGTTAATAGCAGCCAATTTTAGCAATGAGACCTTTTTCTGTAGGAAAGAAAGGCTAAATATAATATGCAGCAGTGAAGAGAATATAATGACAGTACTTAACTGTGAAATATTACATGTAAGAGTTATACATTCGTAATTTAGAAGTACGGGTTTTATCATCAGAGACGGTCCAAATTAAGTTCAATATTTCCCTTTATTGTCATGTCAGTAAAATCTGCACCTAAAAACTGGCAATATACAAGTGAAGTAAAAAGAATTGTACTTAAATACAATTTAAGAAATATAAAACATGACCTCAAGCAGGATACAATTATGAAGGTGAAGTACCTCGATTTTTTTTAAATTTTGATGTACTTCTGCATTACAACTTTGATTTTAAGCACCTAAAGTTATTTTATAGTGTTCACTCTCATAGGAAAACCAAACTGTGGCACTTCTTTAGCTTATATGGAGTATTTTTGTGTAAGTTATACCAGCTTTTGTTTTGTTTAGCACCACATTCCACCAGGAAACAGCACAGCCCATCCCCTTTTTTCCCACCCTGCCTTGAAGCAAATAATAAGGGTGTTTTTTTTTTGTTTTTTTTTTTCCTGTTGTAACCTTTCTGAGCTTACAAAAAGTGGAGCAGTTGAGGCTGCGAGGGCAGAAGGTTCTGCCGCTCTCCCATCGACAGACAACAAAACCCAGGAATCCCAAATTTGCGTTCCTCCTCTTTGTTTCACTTTCAGCCACTTGTTTAGAAGAGGCTCATTAAGAGGGAGAAAAAAGAGAGAGGAGCTCTGAGAGAGAGGTTTGCAGGTTTTTCCAGAGCAAAGCAATATTAGCCCACAATGTCTCTGAGAGGTGAAGTATGTGTGGTGACTGGAGCCTGTGGATTCCTGGGAAAGAGGCTGGTGAGGCTGCTGCTTGAGGAGGAGAAAACGGCTGAGATCCGACTGCTGGACAAAGACGTACAGCTACAAGTTTTACAGAGTCTGGACGGTAATTTTTTTTTGAATCTATAATTACTAATATTACATTTTCTGCAGTGATATGAAACACGCTAAAAGTGCAGCCATAGATATTGTGCATAAGTTTCATGAAAACACTTGTTCCTACATGATTAAGCATCCACAGATGAGGGAAAAGTTCAGTTTATTTAACAAACTTATTTAACTGTAAGAATAGATGAATGCCACAAAGCTACGGTGCATGAAAACTGTTGTATTATCAAATTATTTAACTTTATTTACAGTTAATCTTCAGTTAATTTGGGTGGAATAAATAAAATGTTGACTTAATTTAAAAGAAGTTTTAGCTGTAACTGGCAATACATGATGGCAACTGTAGACATATTCAAGGATAAGGTGTCTGGACCGTGTATAAAATGTAAATCAAAAGCAGATTCCAAATCATTTATACCATACATTTAAATAAAAATGGCACAGAGTTAACATTAAATTTAGAAACTGAAATGTAATTGCACCCCGTCTGCAGAAACAGACCGAGTCTTTCAAGGGTAAAGATGGGGAGGGATGTGTGGACAAAAAGTTGAAAAAGGAACCTTTCTAACCCTGCAAAGAATTTCATTATCTGAAAAAAGAGGAGAGGAACTATTAGTTCAAGAGCTTGCATCCACAATGGCATGATGTGCACAGCACAAGGGTAAAGACTCACTCTGGACCTCTAACCATTACCACCTGCTCTCAGCCCTCTGATGTGACTCATTTAACAACAAATATCAACAAAATGTGGCAGCCATTAGTGTTTATACACTACACCCCTCAGACATACTTTTAAACAAATGTTTTCCCCTCGGTTGGATAAAATATCTTTGCTCCAGATGAGAATGCAGAAATTCAAACAAATGCTGAAATAGTCATGCCGGGCCAGTAGGTGGCCATAATGTCTGCGTTAATAGTACATCAAAATGCAAAACAAGAATACTCTGAGAACTGAAAACTAGTGGGCTGAGACTCCATTTGCAAAAATTGACAAGACAACTTCTATGTGCGCACAGATGATTGAGTGCAGTTGTTTCACAACCTGACACAATAATACATGTTGATTAAATCCCAGAAAAACATTAACATGAACTTTTGACTTGCTGATTTACCAAAGCAAGAGCCGGAAGACATTCTGCAATAAGAGCTAAACCAATTGATCTAATCCCTACCCAAACGCTTACAGAGTTGTTAAAAGCTGCACTGTGTGGCTTTAATTTGGAGGATCCTCTGACAATAAGAACCAATTTGTTTTCATTAATTCAGTATGAGACAAACTCCGCAGAGCGCTTTAATCACTGTATTTTTACTTGCTGGTAACCACTGTAGTTTCTCCCACTGAGGCAGTGGATACTAAATCGGTCGCTATCTGCGACTTCACCACTAGATTTTGCTAAATCACACACACTGCTCGTTTAAAAAAGGAGGTGACGCGGCACAGGGGTAAATACGTCCCTGCCTTTTTCTTTTTAAATATTGATGACACCAAATCAGAAATGTGCATATATTTTTTCAAAAAGCACCAAAATGCTTGTAGTTTTAATATCAGGTTTGATTTATTTTTTGCGTGAAAAGGTGTCACAACTTGATTCACTGTGTGTCAGACTGTAGAGGGGAGACTAAACTGAGTGCGTTTGAGGGGGACATCAGAGACTGCGATTTCCTCCGAAAAGCCTGTCGAGGTGCATCGACCGTCTTCCACATCGCATCCATCATTGACGTTACCGACTCAGTGGAGTACAGCGAGATGTTCGGGGTCAATGTTAAAGGTAAGGCCGCTACTTCTATTCACTTTAACCTAATTTCATGTCTGGTGGGCCATACGCTGTTTTCTGCTCAATTTCTCTTCATACACAAATGCTGTGCATGTAGATATTCCTGATAAAGTGAGGTTTTAGCTTTGGATTGACACCTCAAATGAGTCTTTAGGAGCTCCCATATCATGGGAAATCAAGAATTTACTCCCAGTGGTTGAAGTATACGATGGATAGGTATTTTTGACTAATTTGCAAAAACAGCATTTTGGAAGCAGTCAGAGTTGAGAATCAATACGTTCAGTGCCCATGAGTATCTTTACTTTGCAGGAACCCAACTGCTTCTGGAGGCGTGTATCCAAGAGAACGTGACAACCTTCATCTACACCAGCACCGTGGAAGTGATGGGACCAAACGCCAGGGGAGAGCCTATAATCAACGGCAGCGAAGACACAGTTTACGACAGCCGTCTCAAGTTCAACTACAGCAAAACCAAAATGGAGGCTGAGGAGAGAACCCTGCAGGCTAACGGTGAGGTGCTCCCAAACGGAGCTCGACTGGCCACATGTGCTCTTAGACCTATGTACATTTATGGGGAGGGCTGCCGCTTCCTGCTGGGCCACATGGGCGACGGGATACGAAGCAGGGATGTTCTGTTTCGTATGTCCGTGAAAGAGGCCCTTGTGAATCCCGTCTATGTGGGCAACGTGGCCGTCGCTCACCTCCAAGCAGCCCGCAGCCTCAAAGATCCACAAAAGAGAAACACTGTTGGAGGGAAATTTTACTTTGTTTCTGATGACACCCCACCTGTGAGTTATTCAGACTTCAACCACGTTGTGATGTCTCCTCTGGGCTTCAGCATCCAGGAGAAACTCCTGGTGCCACTACGCATCTTGTACATATTCTGTTTCTTTTTAGAGACACTGTGCATGATGCTACGGCCTTTCATGCGCATTGTCCCGCCACTGAACCGACAGCTCCTCACCATGTTGAACACAACATTCACCTTCTCCTATCAAAAAGCTAAGAAAGACCTCGGATACGCCCCCAGATACAGCTGGGAGGAAGCACGCAAGCGCACCACTGAATGGCTCGCCTCCCAGTTGCCAATGCAGAGGGAAAGACTAAGGTCCAAGTAATTTATCCATAAAATCACTGGCACTGCAGTGAAACAGAAACAAATCACCGGCTTAGTAGAAATGTATTTCTGTGCATGTATTGATGTTATGCAGTGACCACTGTGAGGCAGTCATTTAAAGGCACTTCTGAGAAATTTTTGTATATATTTTTGCTTTATTAGAGTCAACAAAAACACATCTTCACACACTGAGGGCAGTTTTAGCTGCAGATCAGGAGATTTTAGCTGCATTTGTTTATTTAGTAATTATGGCTTTGTAGATAACAACCTAATCTTTGCTAAAAACTTCTTTAAAATGAGGCAGATGTCAGCATTACCCATTTACATGTGTCAGAGGAGACTAGGACATGTCAAATGTTTGAAAACCTTCACCTGTTGGTAATGCTGGGTTTACTAATAAAATATATGGGGAAACTTCTCTCCTGCTGTTTCATTTATATATTTTGTTTTTACTTTTATTTTCTGTGCATTTTTTTAGGGTTAAAGCATATATCACCATATATCACCAGTTTATTACGTGCATTAAGACTGAAATCTCATGTTCCCGCATGCACTTGGCATGCATTCATTCATTCATTCATTCATTCATTCATTCATACCATGACCTGCTTTATCCTGTTCAGGTTCGTAGGTAGCTGTGGCTTATCTCAACAGTGGAGGAACCCAAACCGAAGCTCACTGAAGACATACAGATAATGAACAATATGGACTTTTATTAAAATGAATCAAACCTTTGGGCCCGGCAAAGGCAAGTAGTCCAAAAGAGAAATCTGAGAACGAAACCTGACTTTGCATAGAGAATGAGAATACACAATGAAAAATGCTGACAAACTGATAATGAAAGAAGGAAACCCTGGGATATAATTAATGAGGCTGGACAAAGTCAAAATTAATGCAATCAGTAACTGAAACCTGGGGTGAAATAAGAATGCAAAGCCAAATTAAGCATAATGCACAAGGGATACAATTCTTTCAATTTAAAACAGGAAGTAAAGTTCACCATGGAGCAGAGAGATGAACTAGCTCACAACCAGATCGAAAACACCCAAAAAAAAACAAGAGACAACGTCCCAATAAAACAAAGAAACAACAAAAACACACAGATAATGACGGCCACTGCTCAAAAGGCTGGGTGCATCCTGGAAGGACCACCAGCTTCAATAGAGATCAACTATCAACGAATCAGCTCATTTGTAACATTTACAGAACAGAAATGTAAACATTGGATAGAGCCAGTTTAAGATTTTATAGAAGGCATTTTGGATTAATATGGAAGCCCAGAGCGGACGTCCGTCCATCCATCCATCCATCCATCCATCCATCATCTTCCGCTGGTCCGGGGATCGGGTCGCGGGGGCAGCAGCTTGAGCAAAGAGACCCAGACGTCCCTGTCCTCGGCCACTTCCTCCAGCTCTTCTGGGGGGACCCCGAGGCATTCCCAGGCCAGCCGAGAGACATAGTCTCTCCAACGTGTCCTGGGTCTTCCCCGGGGCCTCCTCCCAGTGGGACGGGCCCGGAACACCTCACCGGGGAGGCGTCCAGGAGGCATTCTCACTAGATGCCCGAGCCACCTCATCTGACTCCTCTCGATGCGGAGGAGCAGCGGTTCTACTCCGAGCCTCTCCCGGATGACCGAGCTTCTCACCCTATCTCTAAGGGAGAGCCCAGACACCCTGCGGAGGAAACTCATTTCGGCCGCTTGTATTCGCGATCTCGTTCTTTCGGTCACTACCCACAGCTCGTGACCATAGGTGAGGGTAGGAACATAGATTGACCGGTAAATCGAGAGCTTCGCCTTCTGGCTCAGCTCCTTCTTCACCACGACGGGCCGGTGCAGAGCCCGCATCACTGCAGACGCCGCACCGATCCGTCTGTCAATCTCCTGCTCCATTCGTCCCTCACTCGTGAACAAGACCCCGAGGTACTTGAACTCCTCCACTTGGGGAAGGATCTCATTCCCGACCCGGAGAGGGCATTCCACCCTTTTCCTCGATATATCCTCGAGAGGGGTTGGACAGAGCGGACGTGGTACGTATAAACATTTTTTGATGGTTTTCTCGAAATAACGACATAATTATCTCGTTATCTCGAGAAAACGATAACGAGTTAAATTACCGATGTTTTTTCGAGATCACGAGATGACTATCTTTTTGAATGCTCATGATCAGTTTCTCAGTGTTCTTAAAGCCTTTCCAAGAACGGACTCAAGCTGAAAATGTTAGATTTTGGAGAACCCGACATAGATCAACGCATCAGATTTTACTTCCGTCGAGGTCTAACAGGCAGAAATTGCAATTTGTTTGTCTTGTAGAGATAACTTTCATATCAGCCCGCGTCATTTAAGGAGACGGCTGGCTCGACTGCAGCTCAATAGGCATTTACACCTCAGTGATCCTGCTGATAGAATCGACTTCATCAGTGACCAGCTAAGGGGACCAGACCATCTCCATGGTTACCGAATGATGCACGAGAGGTGCCGTTATCGTTTTTTCTCGAGATAACGAGATAAATAACTCGGTGACAAACAGGTGACAGCTACTCAGCAGACAAAACAGTTTCCTGACCCAAACGAAATACCTTTAAATGCCTAAACATACCCGTGTTGTTGAGCCTAAATATACAACAAATCCAAGGCCAAGTGCATTGAATGAAAATAATCTTAAATGTTAAATTAGTGCTAAAAAATTATAGGTCTGGACAGGAAACAAATTGGTCTGACCCCTCCTAATTCCCAAAAGTGAACTTTTTCCTACTCTTAAATAGTGGTGGGTGCTGCTTGACGTCAGTGAATGAGCATCAGGATTAAATAAGTGCCCAAAATCACGTATAAATCCAACTAGCCCATTAAAAGAAGCCAGCTAATATTTGCCAATTATAGGCGTGTACGTAAACCAAACTTTATTAGAACATATTGTATCTTGGAGTTCCACAGGGATCTGTGCTTGAACCGATTCTTTTCACTTTATACACGCTTCCGTTAGGTAACATTATTAGACAGCATGGTAGAAATTTCCATTGGTATGCTGATGCTACTCAGCTTTACTTATCTATGAAATCAGATTAAACCAGTAAGTTGGTTGGGATACAAGTATGTCTCAAAGACATAAAGACCCGGATGACTCAGACAAAACTAAAGTTGTTGTTTTTGGACCAGAGTTCTTAAGGTAGAAACTGTTCAGTTATGTACTTACTCTAGATGGCATTTCTATGGCTTCTAGTACTGGTCCTGTATCTGTTCTTTGACTCACATATGAAACAGGTTTCTAGGACTGCCTTCTTTTTGCCTTCTTTCACCTTCATAATATTGCTAAAATTAGGAATATTCTGTCTCAGAGTGGTGCAGAAAAATTTGTATGTGCATTTTTCACTTAAAGATTGGACTATTTTATTTTTTTATTATTGGACTGTCCAAAAATTTTTCTGTAAAGCTAGATCTAAAATGCTGCAGCCAGAGTTCTGATGAGAACAGCACATATCATATTTCTCTAGTTTGAGCCTCTCTTCATTGGCTCCCAGTTAAATTCAAAATAGAATTTAAAATCTTCTCCTGTAAATGTAAAGCTCTTAATGACCAAGCTCCATCATATCTATCCATCAAAGATCTCATCTCAAGTTTTGTTTCCACTAAATAGAGAAAATGTTATGAAAGGAGAATCCCAAATTTACAAGAAACTCCCATAAAAGTCTGACATATAGAGCCAAAGTTACTATTTATAGAATATTCCTCCTTTTCCCAACAAAGTCTAATGTATATTTAACTCTAAATTACATATTGTGACGGGTTTAGCAGCTGTAAGAAGTACCTTTGACCTCGTTTCAGACGATTACATTTCTGTGTTTGCATACTAGTTATTACTGAGGTTGTGTGGTCATACAAAGTCATACTGTGGGGGACGCTATGAGGCAAATCGTTTAATTTTAACCTGAAGACACATTTCAAGGACAAATCTCCATCATGGAATCAAATTAAAAGCTGCACCGAGTTTTTTAATATGCTAACAAAGAGCACTGATTGCATAACAGCATTCACAGAACAGCCACTAAGCTGCTTATTGATTTTTCTCTGACCTCAGCTAATTTTCTTTGACACTCCTGCTCTCTCTTTCTCTCAAAAACACCAACCGAGAGACAGAGAATGTAAGCTCGCCACCCACAAAACCCAGCGGGCAGTCAGGCCAGAGTCCAGCATTTAAAACAAACAGCCATTGAGCACAAACGAGGTCATGGATTCACCACCAGGCAAAGACCTCCAATCACTTGTTGGCTCAGTACAAACCCAGTCTGGGCCAAAAAAAAAAAAAAAGAGAGAGAGAGAAATAGCCCAGCAATGAATGTGATGGCTGTGATGAACAGAGGGAAAAACACAGGGGGAGAGCTTTGTTATGGATATGTTCAGGGTCATAGTGGCACTTACGAGAAAACAAACCCAGTCTACTTTGTGGGCTCATTTGGGTTGTTATATGGAGTCTTTCCTTCTCCATGTCTGCTGTTTGCCAGTAAAAAGCTGAAGTTTTGTTCCAGAGTTTCAGCACTACACGGAGCTGGGATTTAGTCCATTGACCAATCTGGAGGCTCAACAGAGCAGCCGAGCACTGTTAAGCACTGACTAAAGCTCCCTGGCAGCAACTCACCCCATTCACTTCTCAGTTGCAACAGAAATGCCTTGGAAGCACAGAGCCCTCCTTTTCGCCATTTTGTTGCTCTACATCTCTTCACAGGTGGCGGGTAAGCGGTCTGTTCATGAGTGAAATTTGTTCAGCTTGATGAATTTGTGGTATTTTTTAATGCATATGTGCCAACATGTCTAAAATTGCTTCAGTCAATCAGAAATCAGAGTTTATGTCAGAGCATGAGGGAGGGATTACTTAACACTAGATGACTGATCAGTGTAAAGAATCACTTAAATTCAACACTTTCTCTCCATTTTACACAACTGTTAAAAAAGGCAGGGTTTTCAAATGTAAAAATGGTTGCTTTTATGCTTTCAAATTTACTTTAGATGTCCTCAAAATGCAGTATTTGAGTCATTCCAAGAGAATGGTTCAAATTGGACTTTGACATTTTTACATTTCTTACAAAAATGTATCATTTGTATTTACATCCCACAGCATTAAGGATATTTTTAACTATCAGAAAAACTTTTTTTTTCTCATCTCAGGCATTAGCTCTCTATTATTAATGGGCAATTTTATTCTTCAACCCTGTTATGTACACAATGGAAGCTCTCTGGATTTGATCATAAAATGTATTTCTGAAGAAATCAATATTTTCATATAATATATATAAATAAAAATCAGATGTCCCCCACACTAATTCAATAACTGCAAATATAAAAATGATTAAAGCCTGAAAGGTCCCTTTTCGTGAAAGCACTCTTGTCATTTTTTATCAAAAGTGTAGTTTAACTCAAGAAACTTCAGTCAGTCAAAATCAATAAGCCTTTAGACAGAAGTCAACAAATATTAAATTACTTTTTAATGCATTTTTTAAATATAATGTATGAAAATGTTGGTGTAATGGGGTTGAGACTAGGGTAACGGGGTTGAATGGATAAATACAGTTTAAAATAGGAGTTGGTAGAGGAGGAGAGGCTGGAAGACATATTTAAAGTTGTAAAAATATAGATTTCAGTTCAACTATAACTAATCTCAAACACGCAGTACTCAACGTCAAATCTTTAAGTAACAAATCATTCCTGATAAATAGTTTTATTTCCTCTCAGAATCTTGATTTTATGTTTTTAACTGAGACATGGCTTGACAAAAACACAGCAAATGCAGTCCTGATTGAGTCTAGTCCACCTCACTTCAATGTTGTGTCTGAAACACGAGAAAACTAGAGGGGTGGGGGTGTTTGTGCCATGTTCAGGGACAATATACCCACCCACAAGTTGTCATTTGGGGTTTTTTCATCATTTGAGTATATGTCATTCAAAATGGAGATAAAACAATCTTCCATACTTTATATCACCATTTATAAACCACCACAGAATTGTTTTATTGATGATTTTACTGAACTACTTTCAATTGTGTGCACTGCTTTTGACTGTTTAGTCATAACAGGGGATTTGAATGTGCATGTGGATGTAGCCCATAATAAGGAAGCTAAAGAGCTCACTGCTGTCCTTGAAATGTTTGGTCTAACTCAGCATGTGACTGAGCCCACCCACAACAGAGGGCACACTCTAGATGTGCTCATTTCAAGGGGTGTTGTTATTTCAAACGTGGATGTCGTCGATGTTGCTTTATCTGATCATTTCTGTGTTTTCTTCGACCTATCTACTTTACCCAAAACACCAGCTGGGTCTGCAGTTGTTCAGGGAAGACTCATAAATGACAGAACAGGGACACAGTTTATGGAAATGATTAGGTTTGAGAACACTCCGTGTTCTGATGTTGATGATCTGTTGAATTCTTACACATCAAGTCTCTTAGATGTTTTGGATACCATTGCTCCTGTCAAGGTTAGAATGGTTAAAAGTAGGCAAAGGGCGCCATGGAGGAAAGAAGAGTCGGTCAGGGCACAGAAAAGGGAGTTCCGGAGAGCCGAAGGGAAATGGCACAAGTCAAAGCTCCAGGTTCATTGTGAGACTTACAAAGAAAAGCTATGTGTGTTCAACCAGACTTTGCATAGAACAAGGGAGAGATATTTTTTCTGAAATCATCAAAAACTGCAGTAACAACTCTCGTGTCCTGTTTGTTACAGTAAACAGATTAACAAACCCTCCAGTTTCACTGCCTTTAGAACTCATTTCTACATCCAAGTGTAATTAGTTTGCAACATTTTTTAGTGACAAAGTTCAAGGCATTAAAAATGCAATAATTTCCACAACACAAATAACTACTTTACAGCCAGCTAGACACCTAGAGCTGACACATTTCACACCTGTTACTGACAAAACAGTCGAAGAGACCATCTGCAGTCTGAGTCTACGTCTACACGAAAACGAAACGAGGTTTTTTTTTAAAACGGGTACGAAAATTCTTGCGACCACACGGAAACGCGCTGCTGTAAAGACTCAGGTCCAGACGAAAACGGATGAAAACGATGAAACGATGCAGTACACACGCCACTGTGTCACGCCACGCTGTGAGACAATAGAGAAGTGTTAAAATTGGCTCACAGCGTCAACGTGTGACTGACGCAAAAACGTTTTAGCTGTAACAGTGGAAACAAAACGAGGCCGTTTTCAAACTTTCCCACTCTGGAACCCGTTTTCAAAAACTATCGTTTTGGGGTAGTGGGAACGCCGGCTCCGTGTGGCCGCGACAGCGAAACGATAAGAAAAAGTATCGTTTACAGTGAAAAACGTTTCCGTGTAGCCGCAGCCTCAGTTCATCAACGTGCTGCCTTGATGAGTTGCCCACTAGATTCCTAAAGTCTCAGCTGAGCAGTTTGTTACCACAACTCGCTCATCTAGTCAACATCTCACTCCAGACTGGAACATTTCCAAAGGCCTTAAAAACCGCTGTCATTAAGCCTCTTCTAAAGAAGAGCAATCTTGATGCCACAGTACTGAACAACTACCGGCCCATATCAAACCTGCCATTCTTAGGCAAAGTCCTAGAAAAGGTTGTATACCAACAGTTTAGTGACTTTCTCCTGTCTAACAATGCTTTTGATACTTTCCAATCAGGCTTTAGGCCCCACCACATCACTGAGACAGCTCTGATCAAGGTGACAAATGACATCCGCCTGAACACAGATGCAAGTAGAGTCACAGTCTTAGTTCTGCTGGACCTGAGTGCTGCCTTTGACACAGTTGACCATGCGATCTTATTACAGAGGTTAGAAGACTGGGTGGGAATCTCTGGTCGTGCTTTAAACTGGTTCAAGTCCTATCTGGAGGACAGGAAATATTTTGTTGAAATTGGTAACTGTGTCTCAGACCAAATGGCTATGACCTGTGGGGTTCCCCAGGGGTCAATCCTGGGACCCGTATTGTTCAATCTGTACATGCTTCCACTAGGCCAGCTAATACGCAGCTATAATGTGTCCTACCACAACTATGCAGATGACACTCAGATCTACGTGTCACTGACAGCAGGAGAACACGGGCCTGTAGATACATTGTGTTACTGCATCGAACAGATCAGTCTGCGGATGCAAAACAATTTCCTCCAGCTAAACTCAGACAAAACTGAAATCATTGTCTGTGGCCCACAGAAACAAAGAGAAAGTGTTATCAGTCACCTTGAGACTCTCTCTCTAAAACCTAATTATCAAGTTAGAAATCTCGGGGTAATATTGGACTCAGACCTGAACTTTAACAGCCACATTAAATCTGTAACATCAGCAGCTTTTTACCACCTAAAAAACATTGCCAGAGTCAAAGCAATAGTGTCTAAACCAGACTTAGAGATACTGATCCCTGCGTTTGTGTCCAGCAGGTTAGACTGCTGTAACGGCCTGCTCACTGGGCTCTCTAAACGGGCTGTAAGACAGCTGCAGTACATCCAGAACGCTGCTGCTCGAGTCCTGACTAGAACCAGGAAATACGACCATATTAGTCCAGTGCTCAGGTCTCTGCACTGGCTTCCTGTCGCTCAGAGAATAGACTTTAAAACAGCTCTGCTTGTGTACAAGTCTCTTCATGGTCAAGCGCCAAAGTACATCTCTGACATGCTAGAGCCATATGAACCAACTCGGGCTCTAAGAACCTCAGGGAGGGGTCTCCTGCTGGTGCCCAGAGTTAGGACTAAACAAGGTGAGGTTGTGTTTCAGTTTTATGCTCCTAAAATCTGGAACAGTCTTCCAGAAGATGCGAGACAGGCCTTAACTCTGACAATGTTTAAATCCAGGCTGAAAACAGTTCTATTTAGCTGTGCATATGACACCTGAAAGTATTTTCTCTGCACTCTTCACTTTTAAATTAAATAATTAATGAATATTTTTTATATCTTTATTTTTCCCCCTCTTCTTTGATTACTTTTAACTGTGTTTTAATTTATCTTTTAAATGCCTTGTCTTTATGTAAAGCACATTGAGTTGTCTGTGGTATGAAATGCGCTATATAAATAAAGATGCCTTGCCTTGCCTACTTGAGTAAAAGTATCAAAAACAAAAATGTGAAAACTCTTAAAGTAAAAGTCCTGCATTAAAAGCACTGTATTGCTGAATACACTGGTATAAGACCAGTGTATTCAGCCTGTTGTCATTCCCACTGACTCTCACATCAACACGGTAGATTTTAGCATTAAGCAATAAAGCTAACTGGCTAAGGCTACAGCTAGCTTTCTGTAGTGTTCAACAGGGGATCAACTTAAAGGAGTGTAATTTTAGTTCTTAATCCTAAAAAAAAAAGTACTTTGGGTACCCGAACCTTAAAGGAAAACTCCGGTATTTTCAACATTAAGCCTCATTTCTGAGTCGTCTGCAATGTTTTAGAACCCCCCTCACCGCTTTTTTGATGTTTACTGCTGTCTTCGGTATTTGCCTAATTTTGATTCTTCTCAACCTGCTTCAGAATGGAAAGAATGGGGCAAACTAAAAGGTCCGTAAAAGCACCATAAACGTCCGTTTTCAAAATCATCAACTCACCGGAGTGGTTACTGGTGTGCACTGGTAATCCATATCAAATTTCGTTGCGAAAAGTTGCTTCTGTCGTGTTTTATTTGACATTTTGTAAATTCCATTGAGTTGTATTGAAGACTGGATGTTCGCTGATAGACGACATGTTTGTAGTTCTCTCGCACCGGAAATGCTGCTAGGTGTATTGCAGGTTTAAAATCCACTTTTACGGCGTTCTTCTGTGAGCTTTTTACATTTCTCACCTTTGTGAACGACTATCTTCGGTTCCATGAGAAGAACCAGGAAACTAAAAGCTCTGCCTCTCATTTTGGACCAGGAAATTCTCGGAACCACAACTCGGCCTGGAGTCAGAGTGGCAAGTTATTGTGTGGTTGTAGGGAACAATAAGATCCCGCTGCCAACCAGGAAAAATCCTGACCCAAACTCTTCATCTCATCCATAAATCTGCAAATGGGCAGTAGTTTCAAAAGGACTTTTTCAAGGATTTTAGAGATTAAAGGGATGTTAGATGTGGGTTTGTAATTAGCTAAAACATCATGACCAGAGACGGTGTTAAAGCAACAGTTTAGTTAAAGCTAGCTTAAACGCCTGTGGTACATATCCTGTTAGAAAGACAGATGGTGATGAGCAGCAAAAGACCCACAAATGGTCTATAGACAAAAAAAACGAATGGAAAGCAAGGCCCTCCAAACCCCCTACACTACCACCAATTGTTTGTTTTCCGAATAATAAAAGAATCGGAAAATTATAAAGTTCTAAAAACACTTTACATGGATCATAGTCGAAGTAGTACCATAGGTCCATATTGTACTGCTACACATAAACTAAATAATTAAATAAATGTATTTAATCAGGACTTTTGACCTTTTTTCTTAATTGTCATGGTTTTGTTCAGACTTCTGACCCACATACAGAGAAAGCACTCAGAAGATACAGGATTCGGTAAAGTAAGTTTATTGGAAAAGGGCTTGTCCGGAACGGTGAGGCGGATCTGGGCTTGATCCTCTGTAACACAGGACACAGGGTTAGGAAAGTAGGTGTGAGGAGGAAGTTTAACGTAGCAGTCAGCCGACTTACTTCGGGGCAAGTTTCCTCTGCCAGGGAGAGGTGGACGGGTTTCAGGGATGGCTGTTAGGGAGTGGGCTTGTAGGTTCCTTCCAGGTGGTAATGAATAGAGGACGGCTGCTTCAGGGCAGGCAGGTATGTGCAATAGGAACGGTTCCAGCTGTGTCTTCCAGAAGGTCCTTTCTCGGGGGGGAATGACTTCTGGCTCGAAAAGGTCACGGGCAGAACTTCCTGGGAAAAGCATTCACAAGTTATTAGTTTTACGGTGATCAAAAAGTCACAGGAGTGCTTGAGAGTTACCGTGTTAGAGTAACAATCCGGCGGCGTGTAGATGGCCTCCGGCTCCTTATATATTCTCCGGTGATGAGGCTGACGATCTGCAGGTGTGGAAGCAGAGCACCTGCAGCAGATGACCAGCCTAAGCAGCCCGTCCAAATATGTACTCTGGAGGAAGGAAAACTAAAAACCCAGCCATAAATCCTACTCCCTGACACCAATCTCATTTTAAAAAGTGTTAAAGCCTCTCCTCTACGATGTTACCTGAGAACATGGGACAGAGCTCGGGCTTTATAAATGGGATATTGTGTAAGATTAAAAGAGGATTTTGCAGATTATTCTTGTATAATTTTGTTTGTGCAATCATTGCTCTATCATCCACTCACCAAAGTGGACTCTATGTCATGATGCATTGACTGACCTCATTATGAGATTTTGTAGAACTTGAGGTTGACGCAGCAGTCAGGCCTGGTCGTCATGACATTAAATCCTTTTGCGTCCATCAGGTTTTGTTGAAAAGCAGGATGGTGATCAGTGCGCTGAGCTCAACAACAGCACATGGCTGGAGTATCGTCAGCAGAGAGTTAAAGTGCGGGTCCAGTACCTGCTGCTGACCAGAAAAAACCTGGACTGTGCACAACAGTTTGACCAGGAGTCTCTCAGCAACAACACTTCTTTCTTCAACATTTCCCATCCTACAAAGGTCATAATCCACGGGTACAGGTGAGGAGCAGACTCTTGAAGGGCCTGAATCAGTTTCTGAATGAGGGCATTCAACATTAAAACAAAGACAACGGACAAAATTTGATTACCACTGTTCCAGATTTCTATATTTTTGATATATCTGGGTTCTGCTGGCTCGTTTGAATGATAAACCTATTTACTGTATGCATCATTTAGTCACAAAGTTTACAAAGTTTAATTAACATTAAAGACTTCAATAAATGCCTCAAAAGTCTTTTAGTAACACTAAAAATTATTCCTGTTACAACATCAGCACATTTATTTTGCAAACATCCTCCCAAAAGTGAGTAGAATAGAAAATTGTAGCTCTAACTTCTGTCAGTGTTTGTAGACCTGATTGATTGGCCCACAAACGTATTGAAATGGGTCAGAAAACTGAAAATTATCACCTCACAGGGCCCTGGGGGGTAAGCCGTCCTGGGTGAAGGAGCTGGCCCGGTCCCTGCTCAGGGCTCAGGACGTGAATGTGCTGGTGGTGGACTGGCTCTATGTCGCCTCTTTGGCCTACAACCAAGTGGTGGAGAATTACAGGGAGGTGGCTCTGCAGATCTCTGTCCTCATCAACCAGATGCAGGTGAGAGAAACAGAAGAGGCGGCTGTTATTATTCATTATTTTAAAGTGAAGAACACTTATCTTTTTTTCTATGATAAACTTTGTAAAGGGAAGTCCATGACAAAGAAAACAATGTAAAATCTTACATGAACATAATTTGAAGCCATATGTAGATGACAAAATAACAAACTATATGGAAGTTTTTCTGTGCCATCAGAGTTTGAATACAAATTTCTAATATTGAATTTTTACAGCATCAAAATCAGACTTTGAATTTGAAAAACCAACAGTGTAAACAAAAATCAATTTCTAAAAACAAAAATCAGTGGAAAAAAAATTCAACATCTAAAATTCTGTGGAAAAAGATCGACAAAAAAGCAATCGATCCCTGTCTCAATTCATTCAACGACAGCCAATGAAGTTACGCTCCATTGGACAGATCAGCCATGGTGCTTCGGTGAGTGAGTTTACTTTATTTGCCATTTGTGTTAGTAAAATTGAGTAATAGATATTACTAATATCTATTCATATCTATCTCAATAGATATTACTAAAATCTATTGAGCTGATCTGTCCAATGGAGCGTAACTTGATTGGCTGATGTTGGATGAATTGAGACAGGGATCGATTGCTTCTCCCTGTTTACCCGGATGTTGAGTCTGGTTCTTTTTCCACTAAATTTTTTGAAGTTGAATTTTTTTCCACTGAATTTTTTTTTAGATGTTGAATTTTTTTACACTGTGTGGTTTTTCAAATTCAAAGTCTGATTTTGATGCTGTAAAAATTCAATATTAGAAATTCGTATCCAAACTCTGATGGCACAGAAAAACTTCCATAAATCTAGTGCAACACTAAGATACACAAATTACTATAACTTTAGAAATGAGTGTTGTATCGTATCTTGTCATGTCTATAACAGTTGAGAGAATATCAATCATCTTATATTATAACTGCTACCTTTCAAATATGTTGTTGCTCTGTGGTCATGCAGAAATAAAAGAAGCTAATAGAAAAAAGTTTAGTGTACACCACAGGCCTGTCAAGTTAAGATTAAAATGTTACATGTGTGTTGTCCAACAGAAACACGGATGCAAACCCGAGTCCTTCCACTTTATCGGGGTCAGTCTTGGAGCACATGTTGCGGGTTTTGTGGGGACTCTGTTCGAAGGAAAAATAGGAAGAATCACAGGTGAGTGTCGACCATGGAAACACTTGAAAGTTTGGAAGAGCTTATATCAATCCTGCCTCGCCTATGCTCCTGCTCAGTTCCAAAATAATATCCCTCTTTTACTCGATGCATCACAGAAATCTGAGGCACGCCTTCTGTAGTATTTCTGGCTGGTTAGAAAAAGACAAAAAGTGCCAGTTTTCTGCTGCTACACCTAAACAGCCTAGTAAGCCTAGTAAACAACCAGGCCAGACAATGAAAGACCCCACAAGTGTCTGACAGAGCCCCCAGTGTGACGTCGGAAAATTAGCAGGCCTCTTCAAAGCACAACAGCATTCTGACAAGAGACACTCAGAGGCCCTGTGGAGAGGCTCAGTCTTCTCATTCAATAACACACCACGCACCACAATGCACCACTGTTCACTTGGTGATATGGGCCTTGTTGTCTGAGTGGGGAGGCTTGTGTGGTTTTCAGGCCACACAAGCACCGGCGGGAATAGATTCAGAGAGGACAGAACTTCAAGAAGTCTGACAATTTAACAAGCGAGACTTTTGGTTTGGGGAGTTTTGTTTGGGAGAGCAGTTAATCATGCTGCCAGACTTTTCAGTTAGAGCTAAAATAATGAGGAGAATTTCATTTTTGCGCTTTTATATCCTTCTGGTAGTCAACATTCAAGAGAAGAAAGAGAAGAAATGCAAAGACTACCAAGTTCTACTCCTTCTTGCTGCTGGCATTCATTCCATTTGCAGCTTTTCTTTCTCACAGAGAAAGTTTAGCTCTGTCCTGTCCTCCCTCCACAACCAGCCACTGTAATTAAGCTTTACTAAAGGTTCTCCACTTTCATCTACAGACCAGAGACCCGCCTGATTTATCTTCTTACAGAGGGATTTTTATTTTAATGACCTGTTATTCTGAGTTTTCCTTCTTGTTTTTTTTTTAGGTCTCGACCCCGCTGGACCCATGTTTAAAGGAGCTGACACTTACGACCGGCTGGACCCATCTGACGCTCAGTTTGTTGATGCCATCCACACAGACTCTGACTGTGAGGAAAACTTTAACTTACACCACACAAAAAGCCTTAGAAAGCACATTTTTCGCCCAACGTTTGAGACCTGGGCAGCTAAATGCTGGGCACAAAGCAGCATTTTACAAAGAAATAAAAACATAAACTGAGACTCATGTTTTGTGTTTGAGACATAAAACAGATTTGTATTAATTAACGTGCAAACATTTGTTACAATCCCTCTCCAGCAAATATTAAAACCCTTAAAACTCATCTGCGTTCCTCAAATTTGTACAATTTGAAGTTTTTTGCCATTCAAAAAGAGCAAAAACAAAAACTCTCATGGCTTTAAAATGGCTTGGGTATTACTCTACACCTATTTCTTCTAATCGGTGAATGGGGACTCATGAATATGCTAATCTATATCTCTTCCCAGCATGAAATGAGAACCTTGCACGGGCTGCACGGAGAAGTTAGTCAGGGGTTAGTGGTGGCTGCTCCCTTGGCTGAGGCAGCGTTGCCAACTTGGTGGATTTGTTGCCAGTTAGCAGCTTAACAAGATCTAGTTATGTGAGAAGTTGCAGGCAGGCTCGCTTGAGCTTATTCTGCCTCTCCACCAACATGGCGGAGTGGAGAAATGAAGCAGCAGCCAGCCCACAGCAGCCGACAGACATCTGTAAAATAGAGAAAACATTTGAGACGTTCTCGGGTGATCATAACACCATGCAGCAAATAAATCACAGCACAGACGTTGTTCTCAGCTTACGTGTTTGCGGTGCTGATGAGGTTTTCTTGTGACAGATTTTGGCATCTCCATCCCGGTCGGTCATGTGGACTTCTTCCTGAACGGTGGGAAGGATCAGACTGGATGCGCACGCTCCAGATTTGCATCAAGTAAGTTTAGAGAAACCTGAGGAGAAGCTGATTTTACTTTAACACAGTTTTACACCTGAATTACTTTAACACAGTTTTACACCTGGATTACTTTAACACAGTTTTACACCTGGATTACTTTAACACAGTTTTACACCTGGATTACTTTAACACAGTTTTACACCTGGATTACTTTAACACAGTTTTACACCTGGATTACTTTAACACAGTTTTACACCTGAATTACTTTAACACAGTTTTACACCTGGATTACTTTAACAGTTTTACACCTGGATTACTTTAACACAGTTTT
This sequence comes from Odontesthes bonariensis, assembly GCF_027942865.1. Lineage (NCBI taxonomy): Eukaryota > Metazoa > Chordata > Actinopteri > Atheriniformes > Atherinopsidae > Odontesthes > Odontesthes bonariensis. Next base: position 29,865,947 of record NC_134517.1, on the reverse strand, counting down.
ACACCTGGATTACTTTAACACAGTTTTACACCTGGATTACTTTAACAGTTTTACACCTGGATTACTTTAACACAGTTTTACACCTGGATTACTTTAACAGTTTTACACCTGGATTACTTTAACACAGTTTTACACCTGGATTACTTTAACACAGTTTTACACCTGGATTACTTTAACAGTTTTACACCTGGATTACTTTAACACAGTTTTACACCTGGATTACTTTAACACAGTTTTACACCTGGATTACTTTAACAGTTTTACACCTGGATTACTTTAACACAGTTTTAACACAGTTTTAGGCGCCGTTTACACATACCCGGGTATTTTGAAAAACGCATATTTTCTAACCTTCGTTTTCAAAAAAAAACCCGTGCACACAGCCCCGTTTTTAAAAAAAACCCCGTCTACATTGATCCGAAGAAATACGCTATCAGGAGCTGTTAAATTACGCCAAGCCTGACGGTGGCAGTGTTAGAACAATGAGAATTCCACACAAGCCAATCAGAAGCCTAATAGAGAACCGCTGACAGGCAACTTTCTTCACAACATCAACAGAAGCGCGCATGTGAGTACTCTCACCCTGGATGTGCGGGCGTAGCAGTTCTGCTAGGGAAAGGAGTGAAAATCGTGACATCCTGAAATTTTCCCTCCATTCCTCCGGGACAACAAAGCCATTTTCAAAATTTTCCCACCATAAAGCAGTCCGTCCGGGTCTAATCCAGAATCGCCGTCGCTGGCGGTGGTATGGCCGGGCTCTGTCTGCCAACAGAAGCTCCGCAATTGTTGCCCTCCGCGCCGTAATGCGCCTTTGTTGTTCAATACTTTGTATGACTGTAATTTTCAAAATCACACAAGCGAGTATAGCTCTCAACAAAATAAATGCTGCTAGTACCTCCATGCTTGCCAGATAAACAATGAATGGCGTTATCCTGCCACTATGGTGGATAGGGGCGGGGCTCTGTACAATGACGACAACTCCGCATTCCATTCTGAAAACTCCGTTTTCGTCTTTCAACCAGTTTACACACAAACGCTAAACGGAGTTTTTAAAAAATCTCCACTTTTGCCGGAGTTTTTTTTTAGCTTCGTTTTCGGAGGAAAAAACTCCGTTTGTGTGTAAACGAAAGGCACAAACGAAGGGAAAGGTCTTCGTTTTTCAAAATACCCGGGTATGTGTAAACGGCACCTTACACCTGGATTACTTTAACAGTTTTACACCTGGATTACTTTAACACAGTTTTACACCTGGATTACTTTAACACAGTTTTAACACAGTTTTACACCTGGATTACTTTAATACAGTTTTACACCTGGATTACTTAAACACAGTTTTACACCTGGATTACTTAAACACAGTTTTACACCTGGATTACTTTAACACAGTTTTAACACAGTTTTACACCTGGATTACTTTAACACAGTTTTAACACAGTTTTACACCTGGATTACTTTAACACAGTTTTAACACAGTTTTACACCTGGATTACTTTAACACAGTTTTACACCTGAATTACTTTAACACAGTTTTACACCTGAATTACTTTAACACAGTTTTACACCTGGATTACTTTAACACAGCTTTACACCTGAATTACTTTAACACAGTTTTACACCTGGATTACTTTAACACAGTTTTACACCTGGATTACTTTAACACAGCTTTACACCTGAATTACTTTAACACAGTTTTACACCTGAATTACTTTAACACAGTTTTACACCTGGATTACTTTAACACAGTTTTACACCTGGATTACTTTAACACAGTTTTACACCTGGATTACTTTAACACAGTTTTACACCTGGATTACTTTAACACAGTTTTACACCTGGATTACTTTAACACAGTTTTACACCTGGATTACTTTAACACAGTTTTAACACAGTTTTACACCTGGGCAGATGTAAGTCGCTTGATGACAGTGGTAGTCTCTGGGCATGTGGCTTCCTTAGTGCTCCTGTTTGTTGTCAGTTCTTGTGTACTTTCCAGTGTACGGTTATGTGATTTGTGACCACATGAGGGCGGTGCACGTCTACATGAGCGCGCTGAACAGCATGTGCCCCTTAATGGGGATCCCCTGTTCCAGTTATGAGGACTTCCTGAAAGGAAACTGTATGGACTGTGATGTCTTCCAGGGAACGTGTCCAGTGATAGGTAATCACACACCTGCAGAATGGCTGCCGCAGCCTTGAATGAGCTGCTGGTTTTCTCTGCATTATTGTCTCACTTACACATAAAAGCAAGGGGGGATTTATAAGGAGGGTTCTTACAGTGATTGAAAAAGAAAATAAAGATTTATATAGCATTGAAAAACTTATCTTTTTGCTTCTTTTATCATTGTAAATGCACCACGTCACTGATAATACGGTTTAATAAGTAGAACGAACCACATAAGATTAGTGTGAGTGCTTCTTAAGTTACGATAAGATCAAACTGGTGACTGGTGGAACTAACATCACTGAATCAGGCGTGAAACTAGAAAAAAGATAAAAATATAAACTGGATGACTGGTGTCTTGTTCTGTCCAGTCTCAGTAACACCAGTTGATTTGACTTCTCAGCCAGCAGGTCAGGTCTCGTCACACGGCAGCTTCTGGCAGCTTCTTATCATTTCAGCCCCCAATACATGAGGGTCCTGCTTCAGTTGTGATGCAGCCATGTAAACCTACAGTGTGACTCTGACTCTGTGAGTGTGTTTATTTCAGGTTTATCAGAAAACTGTGGGATAGACACGTCACCCATTCCCAGGGAGCAGAAAGTCTTCCTCCTCACCACTTCTTCGCCACCGTTCTGCAGTGAGTGTTGTTTGTTTAAAGAACAGTTCTGTGCAAATGTCTTCAGCCATCTCCAATGTCTTTGTTTTTGTTCATATTTAACCAGAAAAAGTATTATTTACATGCAGCAATAAAGAGTTTGTACAGCTCTCAACAGCTTTAAATTGAATATCTGCTCTGAGCTCCTTTATCCTCCAACACAGCCTGAACCCTCTCAGACGAGCTTTCTGTCCTTTCTTTAAGGAGTCTTCAGGAATAGTTCTCCAGTTCTTCTTGATGGACATCCCAAAGCTCTTCTTTGGATGTCGGCTGCCTTTTGTTGCGTTCTCTGCCAACATGATCCCACACTGCTTCAGTAATGTTGAGCTCCGGGCTCTGGGGAGGATTCATCCCTCCATCAGACCTGCTGCCACTGATTTTCAGCCCACTTCTTGTGTCCTTTGGCACAGCTCAGCCTTTTCTCCCTGTTTCCCTTCCTTAAGAACGGCTTCTTGACAGCCACCCTTCCATGAGCCCATTTCTGATGAGGCTTGGGCCAACAGCAGATGGATCAGCTGAAGGTCCAGATGCATCTCTCAGCTCCTGTGTCAGGTCTTTGCTGGATTTTTTCCTCTTTCTTAAGGACATCACTTTCAGATCCTGTTCATCTGCTGTAGATAGTTTTTTAGGCCTGACACTTCTTCTTTTGTCCTCCACTTGTCCAGATTCCTCAAATGTTTTAAGGACACACTGCACACCATGCTGAGATATGCCAAGTTTTCAGCTAACAGCTCTTTGGGAATCACCTTGTTGCTGCAGAAATCCTGTTTTCTGTCTGTCAGACTGTGTTATCTTTGCTGTTTTTCACAGATGCAACCAAAGAAATGGAAAAGTTTTATTATTTATACAAAACACCGGTTTATTCTGTGAATCAGGTGTCTTATTTCTGCATTTAGTGAGGAAGGGTTGAACAACTTTAAAATCCCCTCCATCGATCTTTAAAAAGCTGCACAACGCCAGCTTTCTAGTGAAGCGGCCTGAATTATAAAGCCTTTATTTTGTCCTAAATAGTGGAAAGAAACTATTTCAACATATTAATATTCATATAATGTGCTAATGTTCCTCTCCTCAGCTCATCACATCTTGCTGAAGCTGGAAGTTTCCGCCCTGGATAAGAGTGCTGAGGTGGAAGTGACGCTGACGACTGGGAACCTGGGAACAGAGGACCGGCTCAGGCTGTAAGTAGCACATAGTTAATGGTTATTTAAGTATCCTACAGTTCAGAGAACCAAAAAGAATCCACAGACCTCACTTGTTAATGTCACTGTGGGCGAGCTCTATTCAGTTCAGCCCGTGGACCGTTTGATCATTTATATAAAGGCAGGAAATTATCACTGAATAGATTTTCTGTCCAAATGCAAAATATCCCGCTCAAAAATAAAATGGTGAAACCTTACAGTTTAGCAGTGAGTGGGCAAATAAATAGCTGTTAACTAACAAATGCAGGGGGAAAGTCTGTATTTGATCTGCAACAGCTGCCTTTTGGCAGTGAAAACATTTATGTGACTCAAATATAGACATTTAATTTGAACAGGTCAGCTGCTGGCAGTGCAGTTCGTTCTTGCTAATCAAACCATAACATCCGCAATCAACCTGCTTGAACAAAAGTACAGAAAAAGTTTAGAAAAATGATGCTTATAGCATCTATACTTACAGTAAAATCTAAACTCGAATGTAAAGTAGAGCAAAAATAATTAGATTCTCTTCATTCAGCTGCGGCCTCCTGTCTTAGCTCGTAAGCAAATTCTTTATATACTCCCTGAAATAAGGTGAGGCTCTATTTAGAGAGGAAAGGAGCTTCAGCCAGGTGCACGAAACTGATGCAGAAATGTTGAGACAGCAGAAGTACCTCAGCACAGGTTCACAGAGTTCAATAAGAGTGTGTGGATACATTTCCTCATTATTTGTTTTCATGTAAACAAGGAAACATTCAACCTTGTTGATTTAAAAAAAAAAACTAAAAAAAACGCTTTAACTGCTCCTTTACCTCAACTGAGACTGGTGGAGAACATCCCTTCCTTTAAACAACTGAGAATATCTGCGGACCTCTCCTGGACAGAGAACACTGCATCACTGGTGAGAAAGGCTCAGCAGCGCATCCATTTCCTGAGGATCCTTCAGAGAAACAAACTCAAAGAGGACCTGCTTGTGTCTGTGATCTGCTGGCTGCCCAGTGGGCGACAGAAAGAAGCTGCAGAGTGTGATCAAAGTAGCCGAAAAGACTATCGGTTGCCCCCCTGCCTTCTTTGCATGACGCTGCGAGCTCCCGATGCCTAGTTCTCTAGAACTGGCAAGATCATCAAACACCACCTCCACCCAGAACACCACCTGCTCAGCCTGTCGGCCTCCAGCAGAAAGTACAGAAGCATACCAAGCAGAACAAATACTGAGAAACAGCTTCTTTCCCTGGGCTGTCAGGAGCGTAAACTCTCATCTGAGCACGCTACAATAATACTTCAGTGAGACTAAGTGCAACATCACCCTCAGAACAGGAATTAGAAATAATGAATTATGTATATTTTCTTGTCTGCCTTTTATTTATTTATTATTCTAGTTTTAACCCTTTTTTTACTTTTTAGAGATGCTTTTTGTAGAGGTTGCACGTTTAATTTCATTGTATAGATGCCTGTACAATGACAATAAAGACAATTCTTCTATCGGTTATAACAGATGCAGTAAAGCTGAGGTGCAATACACATCAGCACTGGACTGAAGATTAAAACTAAACCAAAAATAACAACACAAAAAGGAAACCGACAACAACGTTTCCCTAAATAATATATTTGAACACAAAAAAAAATAAAACAAATGAGAAAACACACTATACAAAAAAACCAAATGCACTTTTCACAAAACAATTAAACAGAAAACTCAACATTTCACACAACAGAACATTTCTGAAAACGCATCAACAAACCCACATTTACAGCTTGCTGTAACAATTATCCAGAAAGCACCAAATGTTACAAAAAAAACAAAGAAAACAACAATAAATGACAGTCATTCAACAACAAAACAACCTTTGACAAAGCTCCTTTTGTGGCACGATGCGCTTTCAGTTAGTTGCTTTTTGTTCAATGTCAGTGAAATGTTTGGGTCTTTTGTGAAGGGGTCGCTGTATTTTTGCACCTCAGGGCCACGATAATAAAAGCAATAACTGTCCCAAGTGTTTTGTTTGTCTCGTCTGTGCAGCTGTGACGTTACTTACACGCACGTTGTGTGTTTCTTGCAGTCAGAAGGATACGACTGTGTACAGGACGGTGCTGGCTCACCCTGCTGCTCTGTGTGAGATCAGCTCCATCAGGCTGAAAAACACCGGAGCTCGCTTCTACAGGCAGGGAGACATCCACTTCAAGTCTGTGTGTCTGCTGGAGCTCCCCTCCCTCAGGTTTGTGTGGACAAAACAAGAACTTTCCAAGTGTTCTGCGGATCAAATCCTCATCGCCTGAATGTCGGCAGGCAGAAAAATCTGAAACTTCAGCTGCACTTCTCACCTATCGACCCTCAAGCTCAGCGTCTTCTAAAGAGATTTTAACATAGCAACTCAAAGCTTCTGTTTATTCTTTGGTCCCGAATGATGAACATGAAGCAAATGTAGCTGAATCGGTGGAAGAATACACAGAAGACGAGTCAGCAGCTAAAGACTTCTTCTTATATCAGATTCATCTAAACTGTTCCAGCCCTGCAGCAAAGTGAATGTATGAGATACATCTTTAGGGGAAGAAAACCTTTAAGATTGCTGTTTTCTGAAATTCTAAATTTCTAACATTAAGGCTCAAACTCTTACACACAAACCACCCTCTTTGATGTTTGAATTAAAGTTGTGGAAGGTTCGAAATTTATCTTGAAGGGATATTTCGGGTTTTATGAGGTGGGGTTGTGTGAGGTACTTCTGAGCAGTTACCTTACCTGCAGGGGGCAGAACGCTCTCTGTTTGGAGAAGCTGCTGAGACCAGGGACAAAACAAGACCTTCACCTTCTAAAACAACTCAAACTTTGATCAGCGAGGGCTACATTGTAGATCTGTCACATGTCACTACTGCAGGGCTCTCAGACTGAACCGTGAAAGGGCCGGTGTGGCTGCAGGTTTTTGTTCCAATCCTGCAGCAGCGCAGCTGACTTCTTTCATTCAGTCAACTCAACTGGTTCAGACCTTCAGTGCAGACAGTTCAGTCTAACTGAACACTAACTTAAAGGGGAAGTTTGTTTTTTTAAAACCTGGGATGTGTTCGAAACCGCCTACTTCTCCTACTACTCCTACTACTCATACTACTCATACTAACTTTAACTTTTTTTAAGTTTCCGGATGCATACTAGATTCGCCAAAATGTTGCTTATGCTGCATCATGAGGTTACTACTCATACTCAAACTACCCAAGATGCAACGTAACGTGACGTCGCCGATCGTCATTTCCTGTCAATACGGCAGTTTCAAGCTAGCTACAACGAGGGTAGGTTCACTTCCTGTTTTCAAAACAAAAGCAACAATTGTATCGTAATGGCTTTCCCTATGATAAAGGGCAACGGGTATTTTATTTTGTGAAAATAACCAGAAGTGTGTTGCTCACTGCGGCTAGCTTTAGTAGCGCTGAATTCGTGGGAACAAAATTGTAAATAGCCGGTATTTTGTCAGGTTTTCAACACGCTGAAAATGTTTCAAATGTTGCTAAAGTTTACAGAGTTTAGAGCTTAAGCGAAATCAGCTTCAGGCCTGCTGATTTCGGCTCGGGCAGGAGCGAAATGCATTGTGGGTAAACGCTCTGCATACTGTCTGATCGATGAGTATGCCGTTTACAAGTAAGTAGTATGTAGTAGATGGTTTCCAACACAGCCCTGGACCTTATTTCTGGCATTAAATACATTCATCTACTACGAATGAATGAATGAACGTGTACTATTACACTGTTAGCTCAGAGCTGCCGTGTTGTTGTTATTGGGGGCTATCAGGGGGCTTATAGGAAGCTTTCTACACACGCATATACTGGGATGATGTCATCGACACGCGCCCCTGCAGCACAGCTTATTCACTCCAGTAAGGACGCCCCCAATAACAACAACACGGCAGCTCTGAGCTAACAGTGCAATAGTACTTTTTGCTGAACTGGTTAAGACCTTCAGTGCAGACAGTTCATTACATTACATTACGGTCATTTTGCAGACGCTTTTAACCAAAGCGACTTACAATAAGTGCGTTCAACATCGGTAGGCAAAAGAACTTCAGGTCACAAGAAATCATAAGTGCATTTCCTTCCAATACCAAACAGCTAAGAGCAAAACTAGTGCTAGAGTAAGTGCGATAAGTCAGGTACCTCAGCCTCTCACCAACTGCACACCAGTCACAGCGGGGTGGGGATGCAAACCCTGGTTCGGGTAGGGGAAGAAATAAAAGAGGTAAGAAAAGCAGGAATGGGATGCAAACCCTGGTTCGGGTAGGGGTAATGAAAATATAGAGGGTGCCAGTGGTGGAGGAAACAATAAGTGCGTAAAGAAACTAGGACGGATCAGGGTAGTTTTTCCTGAAGAGATGGGTTTTCAGCCTGCAGCGAAAGATGGGCAGCGACTCAGCTGTCCTGATATCAGTCGGGAGATCGTTCCACCATCGGGGTGCCAGAACAGAGAAAAGCCGTGACCGTGTCGATTGTGCGCAGAGACCCCTGGGTGACGGGGCAGCCAGGCGCCTGGTGGCCGCAGAGCGAAGTGGTCGGGCGGGGGTGTAGGGCTTGACCATAGCCTGGAGGTATGAAGGAGCTGTTCCTTCCACTGCCCTGTAGGCTAGCACCAGAGTCTTAAACTGGATGCGAGCAGCTACAGGGAGCCAGTGTAGAGAGCGGAGAAGGGGAGTGGTGTGGGAGAACTTGGGGAGGTTGAACACCAGACGAGCAGCAGCTTTCTGAACCAGCTCCAGAGGTCTGATGGCAGAAGCCGGGGCGCCAGCAAGGAGGGAGTTGCAGTAGTCCAGGCGGGAGATGACAAGAGCCTGGATGAGCACCTGTGCTGCCTTGTCGGTGAGGAAGGGGCGAATCCTCCGGATGTTGTAGAGGAGGAATCGGCAGGAACGGGTCACTGATGCGATGTTTGGCGAGAATGGCGGTTCGTCGTCCAGGGTCACACCCAGATTCCTCGCAGTCCGGGTTGATGTCACCACAGAGTCATCCATGGTGATGGCCAGGTCTCTGAATGTTGACTGAATGAAACAAGTTAGCTGTGCTGCTGCAGGGTTGGAACAAAAACCTGCAGCCACACCGGCCCTTTCACGGATCAGTTTGAGAGCCCTGCACTACTGCATCAGACCACTGATGCTTTGTCACTACTGACTGAACAACACCCTTGTTGCTTCCCGTTACTGCGTGCTCGGCGGCTGGCCGACATATCCTGCCGCTGATCAGTTGTGACTCATAGTTCTGCCGCTCTAATTCGAAAACAACAATTACAATACAGTAAAAATATAAATGTTGTTAGTCTGTGTAGAAGTAATTTCCAGAAGGAAGATATCCGACAAGCCTGAGTTGTTATAGATGGGGAAAATTCTCAGTGGCTGTTAGCTTGGCCCCCCATGCTAATTCCTCCCTTCCTCTCCAAAAACAGAGCGCTCTGACTGTTGCACTGGAAAAAATCAAAGTCTTTCCAAGTATATTTGTCTCATTTCTAGTCAAAATATCTCATTACACTTAATATAAAACACAACTGCCTAACAAGTACTATTTCAGCCAGATATGGGGACTTGTTTGAAGACAATACATCTGGAATATCTTGTTAAATGAAAAAGTCTTGAAAACAAATTGTTTTGATTTCATATGAAACAAGCTTTTTTTGACATTTGAAGAGGTTTTTAAGCTAATTTCAAGATCACTTTTATCTCAAAAGTCCCAAATATCACATCTTATTTCAAGAAATCTTGACAAGCCGATTTTCACTAGTTCCATTGGCAGATTTTTTTGCTCATTTCAAGCAAAAACGTCTTGTATTTGTTGTTTTTCTTACTTATTTTTGGAAGGGCATTTTTTCCCATTGTGCCTACAGCAGCCAAGGCTCAAACTACTCATAAGTATGTCATACAACGCCGCTTCAGAAAACCTGAACTATCCCTTTAACTTGGCACGTCCTGTTAAAGATCATGACTGACTTTGGTGGTTATTAACTCTGAGCTGAAAGGAAAAGTTAACTCTGGGAAGCTCACAAAAAGCCTAAAAATGGAGCTGAACTGCTTTGTTCCAGCTCCATTTAGTCAAAGTTTGTCTTATTCAATATTTATTCGAGTTCACTATTTTTAGCTTGATTTAGGTGCGTTTGTCTTTCAGGCAAGAGAAACCGCTGTGTGTGAACAACATTGGCATCGGACGAGGAGCCCCGTGGTCACACGACTTTGTCCAGGTGTGTGGGATCTTCTGAGGAGAAAGGCCGACTCAAAAGACTCTGAGAAGAAAGCAATGCAACCATCTACAGTGAAGTGACACTCACATGGAGGCAGTTTCACAGTTAAACCACCTTGTTTGATGTTAAAAGAACAGAATGAGGGAGTAAAATCTCACGGGACAGGTTCATGGAAGTTCATTTTATGTAGTCAACCCTATCCCTCGAATACTAACGGACAAAATGCCAACCATTTATGCAAAGTTGGTGAGTTAAACCTCTGATTTTCTAACTTTGTGCCTGAAACCATGATAATAATCTTGTCTGTAAAAAATTTAAGTTTAGCTCTAACCTCACTCCAGTCTCCTGTGATCTGATTATTCAGCTCCGAGCCTGACTTGTGAAATATGTTCCGGATTTTAAGGTTTGTTTTATATTCTCTCACAAGTAGTTTAGGAAATAAAAAGAGCGATAAACGGTGCTATGTTTTGTTTCTCTGTCAGTGTCAGGAGGTCGGATAGTCTTTCTAAAGCAAAATGGAGAGGCTTAATTGAATTACTCTGTTACTTGTACGTACATCAATATAAACAGCAAATGAGGAAACAGTTGCCTTTGTTGCAGTTGTTGCCTCTGGCAGAATTTTATACAACAAAAAAGCCAAAAGATGCTGCTTCAAGAGTCAAAAGTTAAAAGGTTTTTATTCTGATGTGCAGTCAGTGAGTGCTGAAGTTTAAATTTTGCAGCTGGATGAAGCAGCATGAGCCGGGACTTATTTTTATGGTTGCACATAAATAACTTTGATGATAATCTGGGTTCTGTCTTGTGACGAACGTGACAGGAAGCAGACAGTCAAAAAACAAACTACACTGCACACAAAGAGCTTTATGGAGAAATGTTGGACCCACGATGAAGACTTTTTAAAAAAAACATTTATGCTTCATTTTCGTCTGATCAGTCTCTTTTTTTCTTATCAGTGACAGAAAAAGAACAATTCAGTGTCCATTTGTGTAATACACACTAAAAAAAACATGGTCTACAGCATTCAAAGTATCACCAAAAATGAGGTCAGACAATTTCTTCTTGATTAAAATGGGTCATTTTCTGAAGTCAGAACCACAAGCTGAACCCTCAGCACACATTAGCCCGGGTCATAATGCATTCAGGAACCAAACGGGTCACAACAACAACAAAATATAGGTGAAATGAGGGAAACTACCCAGCTCGCAGGTTTTGTTCCTAACTGGAGCTGCTGGAGAGTATTTATGCCAAACTGAAATATATCCAGGTCTTAAAAGGATGCACCAAAAACTCTCATCAATTCATGACTTTTTTTTTTCTTTTTCTTTAAACACATCACATCCAGAAGTTATGTGGTAACCCTAATAACTCTAATACACTTTAACACTGAGTCATTTGTGATACAAACAATTACAATAAAGCACTCGAACATCAATTTTGAGTGAGAGGAAAACCAAACTCGTCTGTTTCAGTAATCAATAAAATATGAAATAACATTTCAGACACCGAATGTGATGTTAAGTTAACACTAACTTAAAGGGGAAGTTTTTTTTTTTTTTTAAACCTGGACCTTATTTCTGGCATAAAATACGTTCATCTACTCACCGATAACAGTTTGTTGAAAGTCGGCGTCCTTCGGAAGATATTTAGATCACTGGAGATCCGCGTATATCTATATAACGGGAGAGAACAGGGCAGAGACAATGCAGCCTCTAAATAAGGCATTATCTGTCTTTATTTCACTATACTTTAAGATGAATGAATGAATGAACGCATACTATTGCACCGTTAGTTCAGAGCTGCCATGTTGTTGTTATCTGGGCTATTGGGGACTTTCTACACACACGTATATTGGGACGATGTCATCTACGCGCGCCCCTGCAGCACAGCTCATTTACTCCAGTAAGGATGCCCCCAATAACAACAAAATGGCAGCTTTTAAGGTCCAGGTTTAAAAAAACAAACTTCCCCTTTAAGTACACATTTGAGCCATTTTAAACTATTATGATTCTGATTTGAATTTGGATTTGAGTGACTGTTTGTTATCACATATTGGATAAAGAGCCTACAAGTTAAGAAGCAGAGGTTTCTCTCTGACAACAGCAAAAGAAAGATAAGTGCTGCAAACCACCAGAAAACATATAAAGTGTGCTTTTGTCCATGTGTACAAAACTTATTGGTATCAAAATCCACGGTTAGAAATGGCAACATGGCAACATATCCCTGGCGTGCTGCTTTGTGTAAGCCAACATTCCAGTGACACGATGGGAACCACGAACAAGTAAGCACCAACCATGTATACCCGTGTTTTTTTTAACCCTAACTATGTATATTAATTCCAAATCCCAACCTTTTTATTTTAAAGGGATAGTTCGCCTCTTTTGACTGATATGAAGGGAGAGAGAAAATAGCGCCAAGCGATTGTGAGGTCTGACTTTTTCCTGGAAAACGATTTTGTGATGCAAATGTATTACTCTTTTGAACGCATATTGTTTTGAGAAGCAAAACACTTTATTTTTTAAACCCCAGCCAATTAGCCGGACTACCTTCATCAACGCCAAAACGAGGCTGGAACTCGGCTCACAGCACGCAGCAGGGGGTAAGAAAATGTTCATACATGATTGCTAATATTGGATGTCACACAGCTTCATGTCAAAAGAGGCGAACTATCCCTTTAACTTCTAACCCAAACCATTCACAAATGAGAGCGGAGAAAACAGTGTGTAAGATGGGTGTCGTACTTGGGTCACACCTGAATCCGTTTAATCTTATCTTTTTATTAGCATTTCGGCCAAATCTACAGTGTCAAACATCTGTATGATCATGTAGAGCGATGTTGCATGTGGATGTTTTGACATTTAGACATTTAGACAGTGAAAAACCTCAGGAAGACATAGTCATTGTACTATTTCGGGCCTTTATTGTAAAACGGTGGACAAACGTAGCTTTTGCTCGTTCCGTCATGAGATTGGGATGAGTTGGAATATTGTTGGTATTGGCTTTTCTAGTGTGGTTCATCAATAGCTTACAGTTTTGTTTTGGCATCGAAATAAAGATAGCATGTCTTCAATGTGTATATATCAGTGTATCAGCTGGCATTCAGCAAAAAACAGTCAATTTAATTCCTATGTAAGATATAAAAACTGGCAGTTTAAAGGACAATTTCGGTCGTTTACAACATCCAGCTGTATTGCCCAATCTACCCATGATTTAGCCATAGCAAAGACGCAAAAAAATGTCATCCGACCCTGACAGTGTTGCTTGCACGGAGATTTCGGACTGACAACATAGCCATGCAGGCATCAATTTATATTGTGTTTTAAACTCTATTTTTATACCTCTTCTACAGCTCCAAACAACATAACACTTACGTGGTAGTGAGTAGAGGGTCCCTAAAGCCAAACCGAAGTGTCCCGAGGTCTTCATGTGGTCGGATATAGAGTCCAGAATGAATTCAATCAAGCCAGTCCCTGCTCTCAATCAGAGCCTCTTCCGTCAACAGGAGGCTATCTCACGCGAGACATCACGTCACGTGACATTTCGAAATTCCAACCTGTTAGTAAGCTAGGCTTTGCTGTTGCATACAACTTCATTTCACTTTCGAAAGAAATACTGGACTATGTTTGTAAAAAGAACGGCAACGAAATTGTGACTTTCCAGAGCGAGTTACTCCACAATCGGCAATCAACTACGGACTCACGTGACGTGATGTCTCGCGTGAGATAGCCTCATGTTGACGGAAGAGCTCTGAATGAGAGCAGGTACTGGCTTGATTAAATTCATTCTGGACTCTATATCCGACCACATGAAGACCTCGGGACACTTCGGTTTGGCTTTAGGGACCCTCTACTCACTACCACGTAAGTGTTATGTTGTTTGGAGCTGTAGAAGAGGTATAAAAATAGCGTTTAAAACACAATATAAATTGATGCCCCCATGGCTATGTTGTCAGTCTGAAATCTCCGTGCAAGCAACACTGTCAGGGTCGGATGACATTTTTTTGCGTCTTTGCTATGGCTAAATCATGGGTAGATTGGGCAACACAGCTGGATGTTGTAAACGACCTAAATTGTCCTTTAAGTCGAACTGTGACTTGAATAGTGAGCAGGAAGAACATAGATAAAATGAGAGCAGACAGTGTGACAGATTCATACTGCTATACTGAACATGACAAGGGTGTTTCCAGGATAGACTGTTCTCACAGTTTGGGAGTGTCGGTGGGAGCCAGCGGCGCTCTGCCCCTTCGGAATCGAGGTGGTAAATTCCCGTCAGCATCACCTCCTGCAGAGGCAACATCGAACCCTGAGTTAGGACACAAGTGTTCTCACAGGAAGCTCAAAGTGTGTTCACAATGACAACTGATAACGTGAGAAACGAGCAGCAAGTCGATCGAACAGTTTGAGGAAGAACTGAGCCAAGGGAACATCTCCTGCCTCTTCTCAGCAAGTATTTACATTTTGGAATCTCCAGCTTATTAAAAACTGATTAAATTTGATCCATATCAGTCACAAACAGACCTGCAGACAGGCAGCAAACATTTAAAGTGGCGTAAACTCTTCAGAGGAAGCCTGTTAGTGTAAATGGAACACAGCTTTGATTGTGATTAATGTGGTTTTTGTGTATTAAGCAAATGTAGCATTTCCAGGTAATGGGGAAAATATCGACTACAGAGTGTGAGCAGGTACGAGCTGCAGCAGCACTGTGAGGAGTGCAGAAGGGAGAACATTCAGCCAAGAACCCCGATCAGCGTCTGCACTGAACATTTCACTGTTTTTAAAGTTTCATCTAACAGAAATGTATCGTGGAAGCCAAAAATATAACGTGCAACACAAAATAACCCCTCGTGCTGTTTTGGGTATCTACGCTTTTTGCTCTGTTAAACAGCTGAGTGGGTTTTGTTGCATGCAAACCACTTCTGTGCATGTTTGCAAAGAGTCCGAGACCACACGTGCAAACAGCTGAGTGTTGGTGCAACTCGGAGAAAAGAAGTTCCAGAGGACCAAAACCAGACTGTTGCTTTGTTTATTTATCATTTCTGACAATTTGCCAGTTATTTATTCTCAGAACAAGATGTGCCTCAATTATGAGGATAAAAGTGAACTTTAAAACACCAGCTTGATGTAGAGCAGACAGATTTATGAACATGAGCTGAAGTCGTGTTACTACAGCGGGACAGATTTGACCTGCTGCTTCACAGCTGTCCTGCAACCCAAGTCCAACACTGACCCCACTACCCTGCTGTGAAATGTGATCCCCCACCTGTGATTGGATGGGAGCTGCTGCTGGGCCGGCAGGACAGCGGGCGGGGTCGAAGGGGGGAGGGGGAACAGATGAGCGGATAGAAAGCCAAATGGTGGGCACGCTGGATTAATAGCGTGGCACTGAATTTTTTTGAACATCCCCTAAATTTACAAGCTCTAATCCTTGTCAGATAAGAACACAGCTGCTGTCCAGCCAACATCACGGCCACTCTGTGACCAATTGCAGTTCAGAAACCCCCCTCAGTTCATCACACACACACGGGAAACATACAGCTACACACTACGATGAACCCAAACTGTGTGTATTTACAGTTAAATTGTTTTCCACTGACTGATCTATCCCCCGAGAACCCATTTCACTCTGCTTCCCTCCCAAACACGACTAAGCTTTTATGCAGCATAGCAACTGCTAATGCAGAACAGCTGACATGGAGAGTATTTTAGTTTTAAAGTATGATTTGCAGTTGGATAATAATCCAGGCAACCATAAAGCTGAGGAGGCTCCACAGTGAAGAATCTTAGCCATCATTAAAAGTTCAACGCTGAGCTGCGAATCACTTTCTAAATCCATTAAGCAGTGGAATTATTCTAAAAATCAAAGTGGTTCTCCTTTAAAATGCAAATACCATGAGGTCCTCCAAAGACAAATGAAATTAGAGATAAAATACTACTACTAGTAGTACTACTACTGGCTCCTCATATCAGAGAGTATCATTCCAAGTCTAGACAATAGATTTTTATTCATTTTAACCAATCGAATATCTCTAGGAAAACTCTGGGCTTCAAATTAGTAGAGGAGCTATGATAGTTATAAAAGCTTGTCTACAGTTTCTACAATTAAAAATAAATCTCGTAATTTACGTGTAGTCATGTTTACTCATGGAAGAAGCACGTTAAAGGTAAAAAAAAAATCATAGTTAAAGGCAATGGTAAGCTAGCATTTTCTGTCGCTTTCTGTCTTTCAGTTCAATTTAGTTTTTCTATAAAGTGCAGATTTACACCGAGGGTCACCGTTACAGTTGTTTTTGTTTTTTTTATTAAACTCATTATGGATCCTGTCATGTTGAAGTTGAACTACGGTTACAGCTCCACTTGGCCTTAAATCGGACTGTCCCACCCTGTCCCATTATACATGTAAATCTAGGGAAAATCTAGTATGTGGCCCACTGCAACACTCTGGATTGTGTGACAGATTATTTAAGACTTCTCTTCTTCTGCTTTTAACTTTCTCTGTTGAGGATCATCATACATGTAATTTTGACCACTAGATAGTGTATTTTAACTTCTAAATATCATAAATGTCGCACTTAATTGCTGTCAAATTAATGGCGATAAATAGAAAAATAATTAAAAAGTTCATTTAAGAGACTGTATTTTCCATACATTTGTAAATTGATGTCTGTAAAAAAAATATTTATATGATTTGTTCTATAATGTTGGGATGTATTGCTCAGCCAGGTTAGTAAAAACTGTGCACTGCAAGCTTCCATGCACACACACCGCCCCCATGCGACTCTTTCCACCCAGGTGAGGTACTTACATGTAGCTTAAGTGGTGACCCAGTGTGTTAGCTCCAGCACCCTGCCTTTCTACCTCAAATAATCCCTCTCACTGCCATAATCCGTTAAGGAGCCTGTCATATCAGCAAAGTCCTCCAGGACCAGGCTGGTGGTGTCCTCACCAGAGGGCAGGTCCGCGTCCCAGGGCTGTTGGTAGAGGTCGTGCTCAGAGGCCTGGGGCACATCCGGGGCTGTCGTCTTTGGTCCCTGCAGGTGGGGTTGAAGGGGCTGAAACTGGCCCAGATCAGACATCTCGTAGGCCGGTGCTGGCTCCTTGCCTTGCTGGTTCTGTTCTTCAGATGGTTGCTCCTTGGGGAGGCCACCGTCACTGCCGCTGCCGCGGCCGCTGCCGCCCTCGCTGCCCTGCGAGGCAGGGGCCAAAACGTGGTAGAGGCTCGGCAGGCGGATGTCCAGCAGCACACCACTCTTTATAAAGAGCTTGTTGTTGAGGTTGTAGAGCTTTTCAGCAATGTCGTATCCCAGCATGACAGACAAGAGACGGGCAATGTAGCGCTCCTTTGAAATCAGCATGTAGAGGCGGCGGCGACGCCATGAGATGTAGCGGGAGTCTTCATCTGCTGTCAGAGTCACCTGGAGAGCATGAATCAACACTATAAATATGTCAAAGGTATTCCTTTGTTATATTTAACCATAGCAGAATAGAGCAAAGGTTTTTCTAAGTAGAAACCATTTTTCTTTTCCAGGTAACTTTGGCTATTTTATTCTAGCATAAAAACATTATCCCTTTATAAAGCACAGTGGTGGCAGTATCATGGTTTGGGGCAGTTTAGCTGGAACAATTATTTCTCAAATAAACCAACAACTTCTTCAGGAAAAAGTCTGAATATCTGTCTGTGAAGTGACTCAACAGAAAGAAAGTGATACTGCAATACAGATGAGACGAGGAGTTCTACCAAAGAATGGTTGAAGGGAATAACAATCATGTGTTAGACTTTAATCCAGAAGAAATCCGGTGGCAGGACACTAAAAGATTCAGAAACTTTTTGCCACATACAAACATGTCATATTGGGGGTAATTTTCATAAATATATAAGTACATGAGCCAGCGTGACATTTGAATGTTGTTTTAAGTCATATTCAGACACAAATATAGATACTTCTGAGTGATAATGAATTTTAAGGACCCGCCATGACAGACTTTTTCATTCTTTTCTGGCATAAATTATTAATTGATCGATCCAGGATATAAACAGCAAATTCTGGAAATAATTATTCATTACATCCAGTCAGTCTGATAACCAGCAAACCATCCCTGTTGAGCCAGAGCTCAACCTGAATATGGAGTTTAACTTTATCGCCACCCAATGAATTTCCTTTGTTAAGACATGACCAGAAGCTGCAACAACGTCTCCTTTGATGATACCTGGAACTTTCCCTCCTCGTTTGGTCTGAGAGACTCCCACTCAGGGGAGTCAAGGAACTGATGGCGGTGGATGAAGTGTAGAAACTGACCCTCCAAAGACACGCTGATCCTGTAAGTGAGAGTGAAGATACAAGGTGAAAAAGACACACCGGGAGAGATGCAGCCAGTTACCCCCAGAAGTCCATTAATTAGTTCAATTAAATCTAACTGACTCTAATTAAGGTGTCAGATGATCTCAGTATGTGCAGCATGCACCTATTGTGAAAGGCCCCAGAGTCTGCAACACCACTAAGAAATGAGCACAATAAAGACCAAGAAGTTCTTCAAACAGGAATTATTGTAAAATAATGCACTAAGTGTCCCTCAGAGCATGATTAAATCCACTTTTAGGAGATATAGTATAGAGCACTACAACAAACCTTCCTAGGAAGGGCAGGCCACCAAAACTCAAAGAAAAGGCAAGAAGAAGGTTAATCAAAGAGGAAATAAAGAGTCCAGAGTTAACCCTGAAGCAGCTGCAAAGCTCTGTCTGTCCACAGGAACAACTCCACAAATCTGGGCTTTTTTTAAGAGTTGCCCAACAACTCATTAAGACAAACTCTGCATGTGGCACAATCTCATTACCTCGAGAGCGCCAACACACGGTGAAGCACGGTGGTGGCAGCATGGTGCTGTGGGGATATGTGTTGCCAGCAGGGCCCGGGACATTTGGTCAGAGCTGAATGAAGGATGGCGCCAGAGAATTTAAACCGGGACTTTCAACACGACAGTGACATGTAACTATACTGCTAAAGCAACACTCCAAAGGCGTGAGAGGATTTATTTGGATGTGATTGAATGGCACTAAAGTCCAGAACTCATCAAATGACGAATCCGTGGTTGACTTAGAGACTGTAGAACACCAACCGAACCCATCCGCCTTAGAGCTGCAGCAGTTAACCCTTAAAGAGTCTCAGGAGATGGACTTGCAGCTGTAAGTGCTGCAGGGGATTATACAAAGTAATGATTTTTGATAGGCCTGGGCGAGTTAACTCGTTATTATCGCGTTAACTCGTTAATTATTTAAAGTTAAAATATGTTAAAAGTGTGCACTTTCATTCATATGGCAGCACATTTAAAATAAAACTAAATGCTAAAAGCTATACACTACTTTTGGATTCATTTTTGGATTTTGCATACAACTGCGATTAATCGTGATTAATCAGGGAAATCATGTGATTAATTAGATTAAAAATTTTAATCGTTGCCCAGCCCTAATTTTTTACTTTTGATAGCTCTGCACGCTCAACTTTTATATTATTTTGCTTTTTTCTTGTGTAACAATTCTAAATATTTTCCTAAATCAAAGTTAAGCATGATGCGTTGAATCCAATATTTTTGTAAATCAATGTGTTATTGTGGTGGACAAAGTATAATAAGCCTTTATTTAAACCCCGGGTGTTAATTCAAAGCTATTTTACTATGTGCTGTGATAATGACCCTGATTTCCTCTGGCAGAGTCACCTGCTACAAAGGTCACTGCACTGCTGGTACTTTCCTATCTGGCATGTATGTTATAAGACCAATTGTGCGTGTGAACACTCCCTACTTTAGTCTGAGGCATTGGAATCTGTTGTCCTCCACTGATTTCTGTCGAATCTCACTTTATAATGCTATTGAGGCTGAATGGGAGCAAATCCCTGAAGCCAGATTCTTAATCTGGTCAGAGGTTTTCCCAGAAGATTTGAGACTGTTACAGCATCAGATTATTGTTCATTGTTTTGAGATGAAATTCCAACAATCATAAGTTCAGTTCTGCCACCACTTCAGCTTTTGTTTGTTTCCAAATTTGGCTCGTCGACACCGTGGCCAACATTTAATTCAAGGTAAGATGAGCTGTCAGCTTCCACTTTCCTGTCACTGGTACAAAGATATCCCTTAACCAGCTGGCAGAGAGCACAGGGACTCTCACTGGTGAGTCACAGACAAAAATACTCTGTTTACAACATTTCTCAACTGTACGTTCCAGGCCCGCACGATCTAATGCAGCCCTGCTTTGAGGATGTTTAGATGGGGAGAACACATTTCCTGTGATGGTTATATGTTGCCAACAGCCTCAAAAAAATAGGAAACGTAGAGTCCAGTGTGATGAAAAGGTAGTTGTTTTACTATCCCTAAAAGAATGATTTAAAGCTGTGCATATAGGTGTATAATGAGAGCGCCCTCTTTAACATTTTAGCATCGTCCATTAGATGAAATCTAATGGACGATGTAAAAGGGAAATAACTTCTTTTATCATTCTCCCACGCCAAACAAGATGTTTGCATCATGACATGTTATTATGATAATGATATTATAACAGCACGCTGAGGAGGGAATACTGTAAAAGTATCAGTATTCAGTGCTACTTTTAAAAAGCTAAATGAGAAAGCAATGGTTTATAAATCATATAAATCTAAATATATATCATGAAAACTAACATAAGTTAGTGATATTTTGTGTTGAAACTGAGACATTTCTGAAAAGTACATGCTTATTTTAAGCTTTTTAACTCTAAGAATTACGATGGGGGCAACAAAAGAATACAAAAGTTATTTGAAAATCTACTGATGTCACATCAGGTCAGTAAAATGACTAAAAAGAGTATTTTAGTAGTGAAGAAGAGGAGGGGCTCTGAGAGACTGTGGGAACAAATAGTTCAGTATTTAAAGAATGATGTTTTTCAACATAAAAATCCAAAGCATTATGGGATGTCATCATCTGTGGTAGACGATATTTAATAAAAGATGCTGAGAATGGGGGTGAATCTCAGTATGGAGGGAACACAGGTAAAACCTGATGAACTGGACATTTAGTGGCTTGTAAAATCCACTGACACCGCCTTGTTTCCTCTGCCCGAGCTCATTTAAGATGGATTGAGGTGAGAAACTGTGCTGCAATTTGATCAGAATCACAAATTTGTTTTTTAGAAATAATGAAGCCTCCCAAATCTGTGTTGGCACCATTAATGCGAAGTGACGTATAAAGGTTCTGGAGCAACATTTCACACCATCCAGACTATTTTTTCCTCAGAGAAGGCTTTGCTTTTTCCATCAAGACAATGTACTGCACCACTAAGCCGTAGAAATTCCACATAAAGTTAATTTCGTGTCCCAGTCCAAACATTTTCAGAACTTTTTACTTAAACCACCAAGAAATCCAGTCATGTAAAAACAGTCTCTTGGAGAGACAACCCCACGAATGATTTTGTTTTCCAGAGTTGAAGGAAACATTTAGACATATTCAAATTTATTATGTGGATTTAAAGTCACAAATTTATCCTTTTGTTTCATTCTCGTGCTTCTAACTGGCAAAACTCTCAGCAACAGACAGCCCACAGGGACCATAATGAAGGTTTTTGCAGATGAAAGGCCAGTTATTTCCCACATGAACTTGCAGAAATCAAAATCAGAGCTTAAAGGAAGGTTAATATTACATTCTTTGAGGACCCATGAAGTTAATACCATCTGAGGTTCTGTGAAAGATTCTGTAAAATCTTGTTTTTCAATATAAAAGTACTTATTATTATTATTCAGAGTTTCCTGCGTTTACTTTAGTGTGCTGCCTGTATTCTACAGAAACAGAAGGGGTGGTCTGCATTTGGTTGCACAGATGTGTGGATGTAAGACACATGCACACACTCCCCACCTCCCAGACAGCAGAAAGGAGAGCTGGTCAATGGGCGTCTTGCCCTCCACAGCATACGTCTCTCCTGCTTTCAGCTCCACCACTTTGTTCTCAAAAGCTCTTGCAATCTCCTTGAACACCTGGACAGGCACGCCCAGCGGCAGGTAGACGGCCTGGTAGAGGGCGGACAGCTCCTCGCTGCGTATGCCTTCCTGGTGAAGCCGGAAGAGGAGGTGGCAGATCTGAAGCAGGCAGGCCAGTAGCAGGAGAAGGTTCCAGGTGAAGACATCGAGGCCGCACATGGTCAGCCAGCCCCACAGCGTGAGGCACAGGAAGGCGGGAGACAGGAAGCCGAAGATGAAGAGGCACCCGTAGGCTCCGCTGCCTCCCATGTAGCCCAGGACCAGGATGGTGTTGCCCAAATGGTAGATGGCTCCCTCCGTGTTGTTGCTCCAGCCATCGCAAAAAGGGGAAAAGATCAAGCTGTCCAACAGGGTCAAGTTTTCTGCGCTCATGTTCAAAACTCACAAAATAATAAGCTGGAAGGAGGCACAAAATAAAGCAAGAAACACCGATAAGGCCGGTGCTGTCCCTGTCCTGTCAACACCTACAACAAGATGATCTGTTGGAATTACAGCCGGTTGAAAAAACAAACAGCTGATGCTGAGTAAAACTGTAAATGTTTGTTCCCTTTGGCGTGCAGTGGAAAATTCTTCAATGTGAAAAAGTTCTCACGGCTCTGTTTGTTGCAGAAACACAGCTGGAATGGGTCTCCTCTTCTCCTCCTCTCATTATGCGTCCTTTCCTCTGGCTTCTCGCCCCGACTCTCCCTTCTGAGCCTTCCTGACGTCTTTCTTGCTTTGATTTTCTGTCCGTTTCTTTCACCCGCCGGCCTGCACTGAAGAGCCAACAGCTGGAGGAGAAGGCAGAAGGCAGAAGGGAGGGGGGGGGCGTTGATAGAGCCCTAGAAGGATAACCATGTTTGGAATTGAAACCCAAGGAAGAGAGAGTGGCAGATAGAAAGCAGGCCTGCTACTTAACATAACAGAAAGAGAGGGACAGGAAACGGGAGGGAGCAGCGGGGCTGTACAGCAAGAGACAACCACCCCCCCAAAAAAAGTGTCACACATTTAAAGTGAAGACTTTCTCACAGATTCCATGAGTGCAGGCCACTCAAGCGAGCGTGGCTCTGCTGGTGCATATTTAGAGACACAGAAATAAACAGCATGGCAGAGCAGGTCAGATTTCAGGTGTAAACACCACCATCGCTCCACATATCCGACTCTCAGGCTGGAAACTCTCCACTCAGGGACACGTCCATCACAATCTCTGGGCTGCTCTATAAGGCGATGTATTCTATTAAAGTTAAACATTTCAGTGTGTACTGAACTGGTTATACCACCTAAGGATTGTTTTCTACCTGCAGCTGTTTGTTTGCAGTTTATTCTTATTTAAAGGGGAAAAAAGGACTTAATGAGGCAGGTTACGTGGAACAAGGAGGCAAAGACACATTTACTTACACACCGTAATCCCTCCCGTGTCAATTTTAGTGACTCATGAAATATTTTTGGGCAAAAACAAAAGGCTTAAAAGTAACAAAAAGAAACTTTTGTTATAGACATTCATGTAGACACTGCACGGTATTGTAAATAAACTTCTGGACACCTATAACATGGCAAACTTAAGCCATTAATTACACACTAAAAAAACATCTATGCTGAATACATTAAGATTCTTTTAAACATTGAAGATATTTCACCTTATAGTGGAGAAAATAACGCATGCAGTGGCAAGATCTTTAAACATCTTAAATCATTTTCGGGGCAGCTTTAAAGTATTAAATGATGCATCCAAAAACAGAACAAAGTGCAGCTGCAAAACGTGTTTGCATGTGGAAGTCTGAGCGCTCACTCTAAACGGTCCATTTTCAGATATTTTCCTTACGTGATACTACAGAAACTTAGTGGTGAGCTGTATTATCTGAAAACTTTTGCAAAAGGTAATCCTAGACTAATTAAACCCTTATTACACAACTATCAGTCTGGGCTAATCTCTTCTCATGTAGTGCCCAACACTCATCATTGCATGTGTCCACAGGGGAGTGCACTTAATTCTTAAAACAAATTAAATCCCCTGAAATGTCCGTGATGTTTCCATTTAGTATCCTTTCAAACTTAAGACACATTGTTTGCGATTAAAAGTAGTTTAAACACCCCTTTTACATGTGAATGATTCTACTTTTAAACTGCATTTCAACACCTTCCTACACTGACGGTAAACTAGTTTGTTTACAACGTGATCGCTGTGGCCGTGCGAAAACAAGTGTCCACAATCAGGCACACTTCGGTGACACACTGTGGAGAAGGAATGCAGATATGCCAAGTATCGACTTTGCAGGGTCAGGAGTTATTTTTAAGCATAAGTGCATACCAGGAGCAGCAACTGGCCAGCAACCGCTTCCACGGGGAGAGGAGCCACAATACGAAATCCTTAAGAGGAATACATGACTAATAACCTTGAGGAAAGTGAGCAGAGTGGCTTATTGCATAGGACCTTTATTTCCAGACATCCTTTAATATATATTCACACATCAGATTTGTCAGACTTTAAAAAAAAAAAAAAGAAGAAGAAGAAGAAAGAAATGACACTTTTTCATAAATCCAGAGTTGAAGTGCTCCATTATCACGTTTCCCTTGCAGCGGAGGTATAAATAAGAGGTGAAAAAGGAATATGCTGGGTCATCTTCCACTCTCAGCAACGCACTGCAGGAGAGATCAAAAATGCACAAGGACACAGTTTGAGTGCATCACTTCGTAGAGCTACATGTTCTGCAGATTACATTTTGATGAGACCTACATTTGAGCCAAAGTTGTTTTCAAACTTCAACACACAGGAAAACAAAGTCCAGGGCTGGTATTTAACAGAAGTCACACATTTGACCAACAAAATCAAGTTCAAATGGCAACATACTTGCAAATTCATGTTTCTTTCAGCCTTGTGAAAAATATTTCTCCTGCACAAGTTAACATTAAAGCAATATCAGGCCTGTTAAACAGCCCCGGGCTCGTTTCATCTGTAGCCATGCAGCACACGGGACAACTCCTCCGCCCACATCCCATCTCTGCCCCTTCATAAATCAGGTTTGATCTCCTGCTGCAGCATGAAATGAGCAATAGCCAAGGCAACTGACCCAGCAAAAGAACAACTTTCATTGCCAACCTTATAAAAACTTTGAGAACTACAGTAAAGCTGGGCATTTTCATGGGTCACAGAAAGGGCAGGTGCCCCCATTAACACACCAGACTGATTCAATTCAAGCTGGTTTTAGTCTGTCAGGGCATATCTGGCTGCAGCTCGTCAGCCAAGTGAGTAATGACTGCATGCAACTTTAAGCTTCCTGTTTCTAGTCCTTTTAAAAAGCTACGTGCTAAAAGGGCATATTAACAACACATCTTTTTTTAAAGGGGATGTAACACCCCGAGGGGATAAAAACTCAGGAAACGTTAGATTCAATTAGCAGCTAAAAGGAAGCGATGATGGGTTTTGTGCATCAGAAGCAACAAACATTACATTTTTTATTTAAAAAAAAAAAAAAAAAGGAGTGCAGCTGGTTGGAGTGACTGGTAAATGAAACTAAATGTGTGAGCTTCCAAGTTTCGTAGTAACTAGAAAAGGAAGTTAAGCTTCAAGCGAATGACTCATCAACACAGACTCACCATAAATGCAAGCGACTGCATCCTGTTTGCAGTATTTCTCCCCCAGAAAAAGAGAACTTTACCAAAGGCTCTGAAGCTTATCAAATAAAAGCATCTTTAAAAGGTGGAACAGTTTTTATTTGATACTCACCACACAATCACACACGCATAGTACAAGTAGTTAAATCTTGAATCCAAGTGCCCTCATGCAATCTTTGTGTGCCTCGATTAAGTCTCCGCAGCTTTCCTCGCCCTTTTCAATGATGCTGGTGGGGCGAAACAAAAATAAGGTCAGGGATCTTGCCCACTTGCAACAAGGAAACCATTTCAGCCTCTTTAGCCAGGTACTTACCAAGCATCTCTGACTTTCTTGGTCTCTGGACAAGCACAGCATGGCTTCAGGGGCTTTTTCTCCTCTGTGCTCGCTGCAATAGCAGGAGTCTCGACACTGGCAGCAGACAGAGATGACATCTTCAAGCTAAAAAAAAAAAAAACACAGAAATGAGAGAATTACTTCCTTTACCAGCAACCTTCACTTCAACATTCACTACAGATCAGTTGACATATCTATCTTCCTTTCTACATACAAGGCAAAATAGGATAAGCTGGCATTCAGAAGTCAACTGAACACATTTCTTCTGAAAGGAAAATGCCAGTCCCACGTACATTTTCCTTTATTTCAATTAGACAAATGTTTTGGACTTCAAGGTCACAACTGAAAACGGCACTGAAATGCTAATCAGACCACAATCTCTGGCGATGATTGCCCAATTATTCTCATATAACTGCAGTACCGCAGTCAAGTGTGCCAGTTCCTCTTCCTGCAGGGGATCAGTTAATTAGAGCCACAATCATCCACCCAATTACAGTTTATGTCAGGCTGAACTGCAGGTCCTGGTAAAAAAAAAATAAAAAACTGATTTAGCAAAAGGCCAAATCTCTGGTGGTTCCAGCTCATTAAGTCTTCCTGATCCTCTTCTGATAATTATTCTGACACTGTGATAAGAGCTAAACTGACAGGCTGACCAACAATAAGATTCACTATGGTGTCATCACACTGTTAAGTTAAAGCAAAATATATGATGTCCACTCAAGAAAAACCATGTGAATTTAACCCTTCATCTTCATTATTAAAAGACATTATCTAAACGAGACATGAGGCGTTTGCGTAATCTACATTTCAGGTTAACTGGTCCACAAACATCTGAAAACCGAGTCCTCGAAAAATAAACCAAACATGTCATTTGGATCTTGAAGATAATAATAAACCGATCACATTTTAGGCGACATCTGCAGCTTTACTTCCTTGCTTTTGACTCATTCAGAGAAGGGCGCTGAAGTGATGTAACTGATGCAGAGATGTAATCATTAGAGGTAATAAAACATTAAATACACAAGCCAGGGATTACACAAAAGTATCTAATATTAACAAGCATTTTGAAGGGTCTAATTTAAGTCAGGAAACAAGCCGTCTTGTAATTTTTCGCAATGTTGTGGTTTTAAGCCTTAGCTAACCATGTTGCACAACACTTACATAAAGTTAGCTAACACTAGCTAACAATGCTGGCAAAAGTAGGACCACAAAAACATACACAGGAATGCTCGAAGTGGCGCCATGACAGACAAACGCTTCAGTTCAATATACAAAACAAGTAAAGCAACATTTAAGTTAAAAACGCGGCGATAGTACGTTGTGTAACGCTAACTTACTTGTATGAAGACTACTCGTTAGCTGAAGATTCACCTTCAAAATGAAACCACCACGCGGAGAACAATGTCACGTGTTCAACTTTCTACCCACATGACTACAAATATTAACTGAGGCTTCTGGGAAATGTAGTACAAAAGGCGGGAAGACTACAGAGAGGCGATACGCGAGGAGAAAACAGAGTAAGCTGGATATTTATTGAGGTTTAAATAAATATTGATCATCATGTAAGTAAAAAAAATTTGAATAAATGCTCCTCCCCATGGCAAAACTAATGCCTGATTTTCATTCTGTTTATTCACTTTTTAAATATTTTTTGGGTGAAATGTTTGACATTTGACAGTCTGTTTACTATATTTTTTCTCAGCTGAAGCATAGACAATGAGGTCCTCGAATAAATGCTCAATTTATGAATTATGCAATTTACTTGAAAGCATGTAACATCATGCAGAGAAAAGAGAAAGACGGGCTTTCCATGAAGAACAATCTTTACATTATCTAAATTATGCAAATCTGTTTTACATTGTTGTCGTTTTCTAAACAAAGCCATACACACTGAATAAATGAAAAACAATGTTTTTAAATTGTTTGCTTTATTCCTACACCGTTAAATGTCCTGGCTGCATCTATGAAGACGTGAATAAAAAGCATGCCTGGTGGGGGTTCACTAGTCTTCCTGCCAGAGTGGATCTTGCATCATGGAGACTGCATCGCTTCCGTTTTCTTTTCTAATTAAATAAATCTCACCTAAAGGCAGGTGAACTCTGTTTTGTTCTGATAATCACAAAGGTGCATTAGCTGAAAATTTGGGACACCAGACACAGCATTCTTATTTTCACACCACACAGTCAATACAGTTATGTAAGACACTGCTGCCTCCCGACAGGACGCTCAGTAAACAACAGTGGCCTGGGAGCTTTGGCATATGAAAAATGTTCAATTCATGTTCTACAACAATACAGGTATTTGTGCATTCCCGTTGGGTCTACAGTGCGTCAGTACAGCAAAGCCGTGCGTAAGCAGAAGCACTGAGTCCCTAACTCTCCTTTGAGAACCAGCTGTGTGCCAGATAACTGAGCATATTGCTCACTTGCTTATAACTGTGTGATATATCTGCATCACCCATTGAAACACGCTGTGCTGCTCTCTTCGCTGCTACTATCACATCTGTAGCTCTGAATGAATGTGAGTGGGACTGAAATGTCCATTATTTCACGCTCAGTTTGCTTTGAAGTCGTGTTGTTTTTGTCTCTCCTGCAGAACACTGCCTCCTCGAGGGGGGAGAGGTGCAGAGCATGTCCTGGCCGTCTCTGCCACCTTGTGTTCCTTGCAGCATCTTCTGACAAAGCAGAGACGTAAGCACTTTTTCGTCTAAGCCTCTTTTCAGTATTTCCTGTGCAGAAAATAATCTCCAGCGGATGGTAAGCTGGAGAGTGCAGTGACACCAAGACCTTTTAAAGTTTAAATGACTAAATTAAACCTATCAAAGCTTTGCTTCTCCTCAGCTGTTTTGGTACTAAATATAATTTATTCACAATGACGCAGAATATTTGCCTAAAATTGCATTTATTCATACTTTTATAAGTAAACTGAGACCTCAGACAGTAAAATCATTGCTGGAAAGCATTTATTAATGCTATTAGCATCTACCAGCCTCCTAAGAGGGCGCCATTGTTGAAGGTCAAAGCCAGCTGTCCCCTGAGGATAGGATGCTGAATGGTCTGGAACAACTGCCTTGGCCACAAATACGACAATATGGATTCTGTGATGTTGTCCTTCTCGTAAGCAGGTACACTCCTAAGCAGAAGGTGTTGTACACGGCTTAGTGTTACTGTTGTTTCAGTTGTCTCTGATCTACAGTTGATCAGTCGTTCTTGGTTTGAATAAGATGCTTTTAGCCTCTAACACTTAGTAAGATGAGAAAAGAGTCACTAAAAAACAGACAAATGGCCATTGTGGTTGTTTTTGATGGCATTATAAAACAATTTCCATACACTTTATTATGTTATCCAGCTTGTTGTTGAGGCTATTTTTGTCCATCCGGCTCAAAATCGATCCACACAGCCCACTGTCACTCGGTGAAATCTGCGTGCCAAAACCAGATTATTATATCGTTTGAAACACATAGATTGGATTTAATGCTTAACATTTACAAATCATCCAAAGGAAAACTGCAAGAAGTATGACATCCAACAAATTTCTACGCTCTACTCCATTCTGTTTGAGGTCACTGAGGACTATTTTAGGAAGCACACTGAGGGAGAGACTGTGTGCACCTGGACAGGTTGGCAGTTTGTCACAGGTATTACAGAGAAACTGGCATGTTGTGCTTTCCAATAGCATTTTGCTTGCTAAGCTGCAAACTTAGAACTGAGAGATATCACTCCACCAGAATGTATCCTTATGTAGGTCGGGAAAAGTTGTTTTTTCTTCTATATTTGATAGAATGAAATGTAGGCAGAGTTGCTCTAAGCTCATCTTATGCACTCAGATGCCAGTAATTTGGTTTACCAGCTGTGAAGATCCCTCAATTAGTTCCACGTTGCTGTCACATTATGTAATTTATCAAATTTGCTAGCTTGCAATCAATCCTCCTCTCCTTCCACGAAAAAGATGATTTCTATCCCAATTTCTCACTTTATAATCCTCAAGAATAATGCTCCCTCTTGATTTGTTTTCTCTTTTTGATGTGAAATGTGCAAACAAACAGCCAAGGAGTTGGCTCAGTGCTGCAAGCATACTGTATGTACAGCATCGGGTAACACAGAACAGGGTTTAATTACATCCGTGGCAGAGTTTTCCCTGACTGAACTTGCGCACGCTGCCACATGTCTAGTTCACATGACAATAATTGTGATCCCCTCTACACGCACATGCCTCCACCATTGTCCTTCGTATTAATGTGAGCTGGACTTTGTCCCCTTGACATGGCTTGATTCATGTGAGACGAGACACAGATACTGAATAGTTGATGAGCTGAGAGAAAGAGAAAAGAAGTGAAGGGGAGGGGGCAGAAATAGAAAGAGGCAGCCAGAGAGGAAGGGAGGGAGAGAGGGACTGAGCAGAGAGGCGGGTATCCACTCGCTTCGCTCCACATAGCTTCAGTAAGCCCTGAGGTTGGGAGGCTGGATGTAAAATTACCTTGTGATCAAAAAGGGACGTCAGGA
The DNA here is from genome assembly GCF_027942865.1 of Odontesthes bonariensis. NCBI lineage: Eukaryota > Metazoa > Chordata > Actinopteri > Atheriniformes > Atherinopsidae > Odontesthes > Odontesthes bonariensis. The sequence goes on along the minus strand of NC_134517.1, from coordinate 29,835,344 downwards.
TTGCTGGAGTCTGACTTCACTCATCCCAAGAAGAAGAATAAACAGCAGCAGCAGCAGACGAAGGATGGCCTGCTCGTTCAGCTGATCAGAGGGGACCTCTAAGGGACTCGCTATGGAGAAACTAAAATGTCCCGTCGTGGGACGCTCCAAACTCACCTGTGGATGGAGATCCCTGCTTCTCCCACAGCTGAACAGACAGTCGCTGTACGTGTACGGCAGCGAGGTGGCCGTGGAGAAGGAGTGCATCCGGCAGCTGGAGAGCGGAGTCTTTGTCATTCACCCTTTCAGCCTCATGAGGTATTTAATAACTCTGATAGAATCAGGCCAGTCCCGTACATCACTTCCACTGTTTCTTTGGACTATTTCTGGTTCATTGATGTAGATGATTGTAGATGATTAATGACATCATTTCACACTCCAAACAAAAAGTACCCATCCACGCTCGAGCCAATATTCCATTACTGAGTCCTGTGATTAAATGCCAGATACTCTGAAGTTAAAGTTTCACAGATTCTCTGTTTGGTTTTCAATGCAGAAAACCTAAACTTTTAGAGGTTTGCACAGGAAAAACAAAAGTGAATTCCATCACCTAGTGTTTTGAGAATTGTTATTGCTCATCTTCTCATCATTTCAATCAAGAAAGTAACTCAACAATTTCGGTAAAATGATTCATTAGTTGCAATTTTTATCGCATTACTTGATCTTTACATTCTATATTTCCGTCTATACTGTAAACGTCCTGCTCACATATGTATTGCATGTGACAGATGTTTTTCTTCCTGATATCTGTTCCATTTTTCGCCCATTACGAGCTTTTTCTCATTCGAATATATTGTAAATAAAGCTAAAATAACGATATATACATAAACACGAGTTGGGGATGATTTTTGCCCGCCATACTCTTATTTAGTCGAGAGCAGTTTAAGGTGATTAGAAGACGAAAACAGATGGTTGAAATGACTTCTTTAGGAATCAAGTTTTCAGAGATGGCTGGTTTTTCTTTATCAGTGGAGCATCGTTAATAGTCTGTAAGGTGATCATGTGGAGTGAAAGCAGAGAGGCAATGAAACAATTGGGATCAGAGAGCAGATATTCGAGCCCGGCAATCTAAACCTTACTGAGGAGATGTGCAGTTACATTATCAGAGTATTTAGTGTGCATAAATCAGCTTGATTTACTGGCTGCAGCGGGACTGTCTAATGAGTTCCTTCTGGCAGATGAACTGAGACTTTCCACTACAAGCCTACATGGAAAACAAGATCTGAGAGGTGCTCAAAGGTCCCTTACACTGACATGATTTATGCTTTGTGATCTGTCTCCCGTAGGAGCTACTACATCATGTGCATGATGGCCATCACATTCCTGAACCTGATTGGGATTCCCATGGAGATCGCCTTTCTGGATGGCAAAAGCGGGCTGGCATGGGAGAGCTTCAACGTGTTCTCAGACACTCTGTTTCTGATAGATGTGGTTTTAAACTTCAGAATGGGTATCATAACAGAGGACGCAGAGGTGAGAGTGGCTGCGCTCTATTTTCAGACACAATCTGGAAGACGATAATCCCTCAGGCTCATACAATCCATCTCTGCTCCATCTGTAATCTACTCAATACACGGAAGGCTAGATTAATCTCCCGCTGAGCTCCATCAGGCCACGGGCAACATTGGCACCTGCTGTTTGATTTTATAACAGGGATTATGATGTTTTGGTTAAATGAGTATATATCATTTACTATTAAGTATTTTACAGAGCATATCCCATTTATTTCCATCGGCTCATGGCTTTCTGGCCAATCACAAACGGCCCATCTGGGGTGTTTCCCACGCAAACATCTGGTTCTGCCAGATTTATTCTCAGTCGGTTTCAGTCTGTTTCAAATATTCACAACACTTCGGTGATGCGGTCGAATGAACGTTTAGTTTTTCGAGCAGCCTTGTCATCTGATCTGTCGTTGACACTGTTAATTTTGAACTTGCTCCTGACATATTGGTTCGGATCGGATCCTACATTATTCATGTGATCGTGGCATATGCTACGCAGTGTCTTCATCCATCTGCTCGATCCACTGCGCCCTTCTGTTTTTCAGGAAGCTATCCTGGACATCAAGCGGATCCGAGTCAGTTACCTGAGGACATGGTTCATACCAGATGTTATAGCAGCTTTCCCAATTGGATACATACTGCTGTTTGCGGTAATGATGAACGGACTGTTAAAGTTAAAAGCCAACAGTGTGCTGCAGTGCTCACAAAGCAAAGATGCACCTATTTTAGAAAAATTTCATTATGATTTATGTTTCAAAAGTTTTGTACAGCACTTAAACAAATCAGAACTAATGGATGTGTAGTAGAATAATGTGTATTGATGATAATAAGCCGTGAAAATGCACATTTTTTAAAATTCTATTCACAGGACTTACAATACCGAAATGATGACAACCCTACCAAGACCAACAGGATGATGAGGATACTGATGTTCGTGCGGATCCTCAGCTTGATCCGGCTGGCTCGAGTGTCCAGACTGGTGAGGTTCTTCAACGAAGTGGAGAAGGTACGTTCAAACACAGACAGACCACAAAGCTCACCTCTGAAAGTTCACTCAGCTGTTTGATGCCTTACCACAAATCTGACTCTGACCACTCAAAAAACTATTTAAAGAGCCGATTATTGTCAGATCTTGAAACTGAAGGAAATCCAAGGCACTCTCCTTTAGAGAAAGTTAAAAAGCCTTTATTGTGATGGCTTGGTCATACTAGACGTTTAAAAGAAAAAGGGGTCTTTTAAATGTCTAGTATGACCAAGCCATCACAATAAAGGCTTTTTAACTTTCTCTAAAGGAGAGTGCCTTGGATTTCCTTCAGTTTCTGCATCTTCAGTTTTTCCCTATCCAAAGAGCACCTCAACCAAACTTTTTTTGAGTCCAGGAAGCGCTCCTAAACAAACTTTTTTTATTGTCAGATCTTCTTTGTCTGTTTCTAATCCAACACGTTGAGTGGAAACATTGGACTCCACTAACAAAAACTTTATGTCCATTTAAATGTAACAGTAATTCACTCTAAATCATAGTTTTTGTACTGATAATTCATGACATTGCATGTTCTCTTTTTTGTGATTCAAAACCTTTGATAATCAACAACTAGTAGCTTACATAAACAGTCTTTACTGCATGGTTTGGTGTCATGCTGCTCACTCTGAGTTCCTGCAGTCCCTGAAAACCAGGAAACCTTTTAGTTTTCAGGACTCGGAAGTGAACTGTCAGATCTCCAGTTAGAATGGCAAAAACAATTTGGAGTCACAACACAGAGGACCTTCCTGAATGGAAATAGTTGGTAATATTACTCTTGCAATTCAGTCTCAAAGACGTTCCATAAATGTTGCCATCAAATGCATCTTTGGTTTTTGTCGATATTTATTGGAAATCTGGCCAGACCGAGCCATTCTTGCACTGGTGTGCCTTGTGTTCATGATTGTGCGTTTTTGAAGTTTTGTGTGGATCGATAGGTAGGAATTTTATGCAGGTTTAAGAGACTTTGAGGAGTCCCTGTCTGACCCATTGTGTTTTGACCACAGATCCAGTGACTAAACAAAGTAGGAACCTAGTTACTGCAGATAAATACTGTACTTTTGAGTGTACAGGGTACCTTTGAGATGGGGTTTGCAGCATTGAACATTTCTGAATGGTTGAGTGTCTTTTTTATGCGTAAAAACAATCAATCTCTGCTAAAACTATTAACACGTGTTAACCTCACAGTGTTACTGTTTCTCAGAGATGGGACCAAGTCACACATGTGCAAGTCTCAAGTAAATCCCAAGTAATTTTTTCATGGGCAAGTCAAGTCAAAGTCAAGTCACCTTATTATTGCAATTTTACCTGCAGAATCTGATCTTAATAAAGTGAAAAGACTAGATATAAGTAACTGTCAGTAAACATCATTGGCCAATGTGTCCAACCTGTCCACCCCGTATCATATCAAGCTAACTTTAGCTAACTACCGACTAGGTTAACAGGATAATATTAGCTAATTTGACAAGCACTTACTGGTCAGAATGGATCTGCAAATGACGAACAAAGTTCAAAGTTATACTAGATGCTTAACACTCAAGTCATTCAAGTCATCGTGTCTCAAGTCAAGTCAAGTGCCGAGTCTTTAACTTCCAAGTCCGAGTCGAGTCTCAAGTCTTTTATTTTTTGTCAAGTCAAGTCACAAGTCATCAAAACAGCAACTCGAGTCGACTTGAGTCCAAGTCACAGTGACTTGAGTCCCCTCTGCTGTTTCTGAACACAATACTCAAACATTGGCATTGATCACCTCGAGTGGATGAGGGATAAAGTGAGCACATGCTGTGGCAGTGAACAAATCAGTGAATTAGAGAATAACACCCGAACCTGAACACAACCCTGAGGGAAGGTGCAACATTGCCATTTTTTAAAGGGAATTCTGCTGAAGCGCAGTTCCTACTTTCACTGTCTGTGTCTGTGTACTACAGTCAACCCCGCAGCCCCAACACAGCAGCAATTAGAGGTGTGTATTTTTTACACTTCAGACTCATTCGCCTGATCTTCGATGACTTTAGAACTCAGTGAACCCTGCAGTGAAGTTTCTCAGATAAAATGCCTGCCAAAGAAAGTGCTGTGTCCCTTTAGTCAATATGCAGTTTGTATGTCATCTTGTGTTAGTTTTTGGTTATGTATGTTCAGTCAGTTTTCTTAGGTTGTTTTAGAACATTCAGCACAGTTACATGCACGGTTAACTGGACCGTCGTTCTTGTCCTGGTATGCATGCACGGGAGGCGGTGTGAGTGTATTAGATGCCACAATGCTGTCGCCTGTCTGAGAAATTGTTCAAGACATTCTGCCATTTCTAACTTTGTCTGTGGGAGACCATTGGACGTGTAAGTCGCTCGAATGGGGAGTTTTGTGCAGCTGCAGTTATTAAATCCGGATTTTATTAGAGCAGAGCGACAGTCTGAAAATGCTTTAAGTGACCACGGGTTGACACGTGGTTTTAATAAGCTGATTTTTTACATTTCTGACACATTTAGAACAGAACAAAATGTGAATTAGAGCAGCTTTATTGGGGATTCAGATGTATTAGAATAAACCTACTTTTTTACTAGATGATGCAAAAAGATGGAACTTTAAAGCACGTTCAGAGCATTTAGGTCCCTTTGAGTGTCAATGAGCATGTGCATGATGGAGGGATTTGATCCCAAACTGCTTTATGTTGTGTCAGCCCTGCTTTGAGTACCTTGATTTTGCCTTTACTCACGTGTTCATTCCTTCTCCTGTTCTCAGTTTGCCACTCATCTCATCCTTTGTTTTGATCGGGAGTAACTTGGAACCATTTTTTTTTTATTGTTGCATTTTCATGGACTATGCCACATTCATCTTGCACAGTTGGGCTCTGATTTCTAACAGTTATTACAACCTTTTGCCCATACTTGGCCACTTTTCCTGTTAAAGATAAATAACACAGTATATCTATGTATTCAGAATTAATAGTTGACGTGGAAACACAAATAATTAATGGAAATGATTAAAACTGGGTGAGCTGACCGCAGTTATATCTGTGATGGGGATTGTTTAATATTTATGGTGCAAATTAAGTGGTTCAGATAATCTGACTAAACTGTTGACTTGTTTACAGCCTGTCGGATCGTTTGGCTGCTCATGTTTCTTGCCACGTCGGACTTTGTTGTTGTCACTTTGTCATTTGATGCCCCCAAATCTAAACAACAGCTGACAACTTGCAACAGCTATGCAAGTAACACAGAAGTTTGGATAAATCTTCTGACTTCTTCATGAAATTATATCCATGAAAGTAAACCTCAAACCTTCACGGTAACTTGATAGAATTGGTTCAGATTCTGCTCAGCTTTGATCACTGTTGTTATTTCAAACCCAAACTGTCTTCAATACTGAGTTTTAGGTAGTTTTAAGGAACACACGAATTGTTTAGCCAGAAAGAAATCATATTCACTTGATATTTTCACAGTATCGTTTTAAGGTCAGAGAGTCGGCAGCATTTCACACATCTCAGCCAAGACAAGCTGACAAGATGATCTGTACTGAGTATAATTTGCTTGCTAAATGTCATGTCTCATGACGTCTCTTCTTGACAGGTGTCAAATGCAAACCTGGAGGTGGTGCGCCTGTTCTTCCGCATCTTGTCTCTCTTCATGATGATTTTTTTGCTGTGTCACTGGAACGGCTGCATCCAGTACTTTGTGCCCATGCTGGAGGAGTTTCCCAGCGACTGCTGGGTCAGGAAGGAAAACCTGATGGTAAAAAAAGACTGTTAATGTTGATTGATGTTAATGAGGTACTTGTGAAGAGGCCTGTCAGTCTGTTTTTTTTCTGTCAGTGTAGAAAATTGCTAATTTTAGAAAAGGTTAAGCTGAATATTTCCTTTTTCCACCAAAGGAACGAAGAAAAAGCCATGAATAAAAAACTACTGTGTGAAATGCAGCAAAAATAAGACTATTAATGGTACATCAGAAGTCTCTGATTGTTAATGAAACATATAACTTATTAACTTTTCTTTTCTTCCAGAATGCAACAGTCAGCGTGAAATACTCCTGGGGAGTTTTCCGAGCTCTCTCCCAGATGATCGCTCTCTCTTATGGCTCAATGGACGCTCCGACAAGTGAGGATTACTTCTTTTTTTTTACTGCGACACTTAAATAAATCAGGTGGAGCTGAAGCTGCTATTGTTTTCATCACCAGATTACGTTGAGATGTGGATCGTCATGGTCAGCATGATATCCGGTTGTCTGATGTACACCGTCCTCGTGGCCAACGCCACGACCATGATCGCCAACGTCGACCCAGCAGCCAAGGAATACAAAAGCAAGGTCCTCATGCTTCACACTTAGGCCCAATCACAATTCCTTCACTGGAAAAAATGCCCCTCCAAAAATAAGTAAAAAAACCCAGCAAATAGACAAGAAGTTTTTGCTTGAAATAAGCAAAAGAAATCTGCCAATGTAACTAGTGAAAATTGGCTTGTCAAGATTTCTTGAAATAAGATGTGATAAGACTTTTGAGATAAAAGTGATCTTGAAATTAACTTAAGAACCTCTTCAATTGTCAAAAAAAGCTTGTTTCATATGATATGTGACTGAAAACAATTTGTTTTCAAGACTTTTTCATTTAACAAGATATTCAAGATGTATTGTCTTCAAACAAGTCCCCACATCTGGCTGAAATGGTACTTGTTAGGCAGTTGTGTCTTATATTAAGACAAATAGACTTTGATTTTTTCCAGTGTTCCCTCTATTTTGCAGAAATGCCGCTTTCCTTCAAGCATTTAAGGAGTGATGGCCGTCTGCCCCTTCAGTCAGGGTGTTGGAGGCTATTTGGAGGGCTCAATAACTTCTGCTGCTTGGTTTCTTTAAAGAAAAGTGGCATCTGCCCTTCGTGCTAGAATGAGAAACAGAGAAGTGGAAGAGCAAAAGGGGAGGAACTGGGATTGGGTTTTGCAATGTCTTTGCAAATACAACTACTGAAACTTGCACTACTGTGACATTTTACTCTCAAGTTTGTATTTTAAGAGGAAAAATACGTTTGTAGAAATATTCCTCTCATCGTAATACTTTGCGGTTGTGGAAAGTGGACACATAAGTACATCATCATCACTTATTTAATCATGACACACATCATTAGGACAAGTCCCATGAATTATGTGAAGGGAGGTGTCTGAAACTGCTGTGACTCTCAACAGATGAGCCGTTTGGAGCACTACATGACCTTCATGAAGCTCCCGCCAGAGTTGCAGCTTCGCATCAGCAACTACTACCAGGCGCGCTACGGAGGGAAGTGGTTCAATGAGAAGGACGTCATGGATGTCGTGTCCTCATCACTCAAAGAGGTACAGCTGAGAAATGAATGCTTTTGTCTGATTTACAACCTCAATTCCAAAAAGTTGGATATGGAATCGGGCTGTGTGAATAAACTGTCTAAATAAACAGAATACATCGGTTTGCAAATGCCATTAACTCATATTTTATTCACAGTAGGACACAGAAAACATGTCAAATGATGAAAGTGATACATTTTGTGAAAAATATTTGCTCATCTTGTATTTGATGGCAACAACAAATCTCAAATAAGTTGGCATTAAGAAAAAAGGCTGGAAAAGAAAGTGGTACTAAAAAGAAATAGAGGATGTGATGCAACTAATTAGGTCAATTGTAACATGATTGGGTACATAAGATGGGCAGAGTGTCAGCAATCTGCAAAAACTGCATGTGTAAACTTTGGAGCAGTTTCAGAGTAATGTAAGACAGAGTAATGACTATTCCATTATCAACTAAACACAGTGTTATGAAAAGATTCTGAGAATCTGGAGACGTTTCTGTCTTTGAGCCCTCAGGTATTAAAAAAAAGATCTGATTCTCTCCTGGAAATCACTGCATGGGCTCAGGAACACTTCCAGAATTCTTTTTGGGAATCATGGATGCTGCATCCTGCAGTCTAAAGAGGAGAGGGGCCATCCAGCTTATTATCTTAGTTCAAAAGTCTGCATCTCTGATTGTATGAGGGATCAGTGGTGTACATAATGGAAATGTCCTGAAATGTATAAACAAGTTATAGAGCAACATATGCTCCCATCCAGATGACGTATTTTTCAGGGAAGGCCTTTCATATTTCAGCAAGACAAAGTTAAACCACATACTGCATCTATTATAACAGCATGGCTTCATAGGAGAGGAGTCAGGGTGCTGGACTGACCTGCAGTCCAGACCTTTCACCACCTGAAAACACTTAAAATACAACAGAGAAGACCCAGGACTGCTGAGCAGCTAGTTTATAATCATTTTATTTGTTTTTTCAGCAAATCGTGACGGTGATGTGCAGCCGGCTGCTGAGAAAAGTGCCCATGTTTCAGAACAGAGACGAAACCTTCATTAATGTCATCCTTCTCAAACTGGAGTACGAAGTTTTCCAGGAGGGAGACGTCATTGTTCGTCAGAATGTCCCGGGTGACCGAATGTTCTTCATCGACCACGGCCAGGTTGCCATGGAGATGGATTCCTACGAGAGGGAGCTGTGCGATGGAGACTTTTTTGGAGGTAATCTCATAAAATCTTAAGTTACGTTTGATTAACACTTTCGAATGTTTTCTTTCCCAGATTAATCACCACATTAATGTTTTCATATTTTAATGACCAACCTATTTGGAAACCATGAAACTGTGGGAAAGTATTACCAGCAAGCAATGAATGTGTCATATATCATTTTCACATCTCAATTTCAGTTTTTATGGGCTTTTTTTGGCAAAGAGTTGTTGCAGTTAAGTTGAATCCTGGCTGGAGCCCTTCTGTGTGGCGTTTTTTTCTCCATGTGCTTCCTCCCATCGTCCAAAAGCATGCACGTTAGCTTAATTAGTGATTGTAAACTGACCCCAGGAGCCGGTGTGAGTGCACAGGGTCATTTGTCTCTATGTGGCCCTGCGATGGACTGGTGACCTGTCCCTGTTGTCAGTTTTGGATTGGATTGTTGATCTGTCCTGCAACACATTTACATAAGTCTGCATATATAAAATAATTTTTAATAAGCAGATGGAACATCGTAAAGGAATTAAGAAGTTTAACTATGAGCACCAACCAGATCAGTCTCCATAGCAGCATTATCTGATGTTAAATATGGCTCTAAGCACTGGTAGAATTTTTTCATATATATATTTTTTTTGCATTAAATTGTATTTTTCTATTGACTCAACATCTTTCTACTGAGCTCAGCCTTTCTCTGCTTGGTTCTCCACTTCAGACAGTATCCCACACATAGGCTGGAATCTTCTTTCTTTCATTGTGCTGCTGGGACAAGCTGCAGTGACTGAAATGGGTCACAGAACTCCCACAAATACGAGTGTAGAGAGATTATTGCACTAAGTGAGTGTGTTACAGGAGTGTAAGATCATTTCTGAGCAAACAGACGGACACTGTGAGCTACAGCTCACAGAATGCTTTCAAATATCAGACTCAAAGAGAATGAATCCATTTCTTATCATTTTGGGAAGTGTTTTTAAATTCTCAGGCTTTCAGTAGGAACAAGCCCTCTTCCCCCAAAAACTCAGCTACGTCTGGTCATTTAATTTAGGATTAATTGTCAGAGCTCATCCCCTTCATTAGGGTTTACATGCTCATTAATAACGGTCTTCTGGTTCCTTCTGTGACTGCAGAGACATGTGTGCTGACCAAAGGCAAACATCTGGCCACAGTGAAGGCGCTGACTGACTGCCAGTGTTTTTCTCTGTCCTGGGACGACTTCCAGGATGTGCTTCAGGGCTTCCCAGATGTCAAGAAGGACATAGAAAAAATTGTCCTGCTCAGCTCATCTGAGGATGGACTTCTGTAAGACGGAAAAAAAAAAAGAAAGCACGTGGACTTTTTACTTCAAGAAAAAGACAAAAGCTATGCAGTTACAGGGCATTTTGTTTAGTTAAGGGATGGACAGACTTGGATACAAATGGGACACTTATTCATTTGTGAGATGGACAATTTAGAATATTTAGTCAGTCTAGGAGTCATTTTGTCTTCTTATCCATCAGTTATCAGCAATAAACAAAAACCTCACTAGTAAAGACAGTCAAATATGTGGTCTCAGCCTTCTTGTTGTTAAAGTTGCAGTTTAGCATTGATGTTTGCAGAGTTTATCCACTTCCAGGAAGGATTGGAAGATTCCTCATGAGATTCTCAAAGGTAGGGGGGAAGCCAGATCTATCTCCAAAGCCTTGAAAAAGATTCTGGATGCACCCATTATCTCAGGTAGAGGGAAAAATATGTACCCAACTGTATTCCATGAAACCAGTCTTGGACGATGTTGCCATTTTATGTGTCTGGGAACCTCAGATATCCGTCATTAATGTAATCTCACCCAACCCTGTCACATAATGATGTTTTTTTTAAGGACCGTTTTGGGTTTTCAGAGACTCAATTCAAAGGTTTTTTCCAAACGTAACCAATTTGTTCTGTTCCTTTAAACCTAAATGAAATAATTTTGGTGGCTGAATCTAACCAAACAGTTAGTTAGAACAAAAGTAAAGAGGAATCAATAAGTGACTTACAAGAGACTGGAACTGAGGTGCTCAAGGTGAAGCTAAATGAATTGAAAAAAGGATCACTCCTTCATTTATACGTCTGCCTTTTTGACAAGGCTTGTGCAGGACAAGGCACGCAGTGTTGCATGTTGCTGGAGTGGGTTTAGGAAACCGTGAACAACAGAAATGATAACCTTGATTTTATCTGGCACAGCTCCACAGGACCCCTGAAGGTGTACGTCCTTTCTGTCCTGTAGGTTGCATGTTAGCGCAGCCTGAAACACAAGCCCCGACACCTCGGGGCTTGTGTTTCTGAAGCACAGATTTTAGCACAAAACAGAACACTTTGTCCACTTTGACTTAGCAGACCTAAAGGACCAACACCAAAACAGCCAAGGGCAGCCCACAGCTCAGATTGTTCCACATTATTCACCCGACCGCTCACAAGTGGCCGCAAAACACCATAACATGTACATGTGCCTTTCCAAAGAGGTCCCAGAACCAGGTTCAAAGCTTTACTCATCACTGCCCACTGGGAGTTTCACACAGATTGTGCTGTTTCTTAAATTCTTCCCCAGACAAAACAATTAACTTTTGTGAAACTGCCTCAGATCCTTACACTTCCCTGCATTTCCCACACTCTTTACGCTGATAGCAAGGACGAGTTTCACTGCAGCTACCGTTCAATGCGTCTGGACTCTGAGGTTCCAGGATAATCAGACAATACTTGTTTAATGTGTGAACAGGCTTAATGTTTCATCTCATTGCTCTTGACAGGACCCAAGTTGCAATGTGCCAGAATTTTGCTTTAAAAAGGTGATAACTTGTGTTTATTTCCTTTTGAAATAACATTTCTTTAAACATAGCACACACTAAGGTGACATTGAAAGTAAGTTTGAATGATTGTTGCATGATTTGGTGAATATAATTACAAATAATATGGGTGAGAACAGCAAGTGATTTAATATTTCATCCAAACAGAGAAATGGTGCCTGACTCTGCCTGACTTAGTGGAATCTGTTGGAATATTCCAACCTCTCCAGCAGCTTCTTCAGCAGGTAGCGCCATGTCCTGGTGAATCTGGGATCCTTTATTCCACAATGAGTTGGTGGAGGAGGAGGCATCTTGGGCAGAGAAACTATCCCTATGAAACTACACTTGGAGAGCAAAGTCCCTTTAATATTCGAGTTCCTAAAAACGTCCTGGCTTTAGTTCAAAAGCCTTCCAATGTCCAGAGTTTATCTCAGTATACACCAAATCTTTAATATGACAGTTAGTAGGAATAAAATGTTCTATGTGAGCCCGTGCATCAGAATAAAAGGTTGACATCCTTTAAGCTAAACCCTGTTCTGTTTCAAAGAAAGAGGTTTTACTGCTGATAACAAAACAAGAGAGCAAGTGAGGACAAGATTAACAAAAGCGCCGCGGTGTCACCAAACTGTCGGAGGTAAAGAACAAAAAAACACTGCGGTGTCATATCAGAGTCAAACCCACACCTCCCAGCTTCTAACGTCAACTTGTTTCCTGGTTCACGAGGCATGAGCCTGAGGATGCAGCCGAAATGTGTTCTTAGAAACAGAAACAGAAAAATGCAGGTGGAGTTCATAATAAAGTGACATCTGGCACAGGTTTAACTACTAACTTAGATCCATCTCCCATCTTTAGCTGTATGACATCCAATCTGGGGTTTTTGTTAACTGCACTGACCTCAGAAAAGAGTTTAAGAACTTCATCATTATGACAGAATAGGGGCTCATTAAGATCGTTTTGGCTCACAATCTAAATCTTAGGAGAGGTCTCGATCCTTTTATTCTTTCAGAATATATAATAATCTTTGCAGATGCCCAAAAACTTCAAACAAAGAATGAGATCTAGAATGAGGCAATGTTAGTGCTTTGGGAGCAACGGTTGGAAGGGCTTTGTGAAAATGAACTGATACTGGGATTGATAATGACCAGCAATTATAACAACCAAGGCTCACCAATCTGGACACTAGATTTTTACGGATTACGGTACAAGTTAGTTTAATATGCCTTTCCGTCAAAGTAACCTCACACCATAAACCCACCTGGACTGCATGATGAGGGCAACTTTAATGATTTTTTCCACTTCATTGACAGCACCTTTAAAGGGCTTTTCTATAAGAGTATTTCACCAAATCAGTCCTTAAAAAGAGCGCTGCGCTGCACAAACCGCTCGTTGAGCTCCAGTTTCAAGCAGATATTGCTTCAGTATTAACGTAATCCATCGAGTTTGGCTCCACACTCTTAAGCCCCTTATTAAGTGGAGATTCAAGGATAAAAAAATAAAAAATCTTCTTTGTAGCAGAGAATGACAACAACGGGTCCAAATGGACACTGTGAGGTAATATGCGAGTTTATGTCTGATGTTAACAAGCAACTGTGTCCAGTAGTCTGTCGTTCTGTCGTCCCTCTGAGCGTAACACGCAGAATCAGCCCGCCATGACCAGAGCAGGCGCAGGCTTATTTGTTACGTAAAAGCAATTCTATGATTTTCTTCAAAACTTAATCACAGGCAAATTCTATGTCAAGCCACCATTTACACGGTTAAGAGCAGTAATCAGGCTTTGAATCTCTGTTTTAATTTAGGTATGAAGCATGAACCGTGAGCCATGAAAGCACTGCTGTTGCTCCCTTTAAATGGAAGGAAAAACATTTGTTCCTGCGTCGGCAAAAGGAAATTTGCCAAATCAGCTCACAAGGAAAACAACGGAAGGTCACAGCTCTGCAGCATTAAATATTCAGTTTATTTTCATACCAAGAAGATAGATGCAGCGTGCTTTAATCCCCACAGGAACGCAGTGTTTTTCTGTCACATTTATCTTTTTGGGTCTGAAAACTGAATATTTAATCCTCTGCTGCTGGAGTTCGAGCATGTTTCCATTCTTTCTATGGAATCGCATCAAAACATCAGCTTAGTTTGCTTATTACATTATTGATTAGCTTCAATTAAACCCAGAAAAGTCTCATACATCAGTGCGCTACCAGATTAATGAGTCAGTTATTTGATGTTGTGTATTGAAGTTCCAACTTTAAAGGTTTTATATGCAAAAACGATACTTTTATTTATCATTTTTCCTTTCTCAGACTTTGTGTTTGTGTACTTGTGAATCTAACTTTGTGAAGTTGGTGCATGTTGTCCCTCAATCACAGAGTCTTAATTTAAGGATTAAGTACAAGACAAGGTTAAGGTCAGTGAATGCATCATGTCAGTGAGAGATAAAACTACTAAAAGTGTGTGTGTGTGAGTGTGTTTGCTCAGAGAAAGGTCACTGAGTTGCTGTGTCAGCTCAGGTTTGCCTCTGTATAATGACATGTTAAATCAAACTTTAAATAAACAGAGACGGTGAAACTTTAATGACCTCTGCTGCTGGGGAACCACACGGCCCTAATGCCATCACCCCTCCACCCTGAGCGCGGCACCATCACCGACCTTTGCACCAAACTCCCTGCAGCTCGCAGCATTTGGACCAACACTCCCATCAGATGGTTGCAGAGCCTCTGCATGCACTAAAAAATCTTCTTCATCTCCATCTTGGTGAGATCTGACAAGGAATTTATGGAATAAAAAACAACTTTAAATGTTCTTTAGCTATGAAACTAAACTTAAACGGTTGCTTGTAGCTCATTTTAGTCAACAGAATTGTGTAAAGCTCAGTATGAGCTCCATCAGATGGAAAACTTAAGAAATAAGCAGATTATGTTTATCAGCAAATATTGGAAGAGGTAACAGTAAGTAAAGCTGCATGTATGAGGACCAGATTCTGTTTCCTCACAGCAGTACCCAGCTGGTAGCAGACCACAGCCAAGTTGACCTCCAGCTGGTTGACCTCCTGGTCTTTCTGCAGGCTGTTGCTCGAGGTCCTAATCAGTGGGGTCCAGGCTCCTCTTATCCACCTCAGTTTCCTGTACTGGGAATCTCTCGGCCAGATGGGAACAAGTGCTCTGGACCAGGACCCTGCACCACACAGATCCCTGATTCCCTTTACAAAAAGTGTCTTCCACGTGTGAAAGCAGGCGGGGAATCAGGGTGTGAACCGTGGTCCTGAGCAATGTTCTGACAAATTGTGTTTGCTCTGTTCATAAATTATTGAAACAAGTGTTTACCCAAACAAAACTGAAGCCCACAGTGTTTTCTTTGCAGCTCACCTCAGTTGTTTGGTGTGCAAAATTAAAATGACCCTCAAAGTTTGTCCTCTGTTTGTGTACTTTATATATATAAATATTTAACCTGTCATTTAATCTGTTGTAATTTATGACAGACATCTTCATGGTAAAATATTATGTTTCAACATAACAATCATATTATTTCAATAAAAGTTTTTTTTTTGCTTTTCCTTGCTTAAATTTATTAAAGAAAAAGTCATTTCACGTACAGATATTGGGCACAAACAAAAGTATCTGTCTTCTAAGTCACAAATTCTAAACTCAGAAAGTCCTTTCATATTTACCATAGCTATTTATGTGTAATGATATGTATAATCTAAGAGGCATTTGAAAAAAATACGTTGAAAAACCAGCAGATACACATGTTGTTCTTCACATATATCTATGTAGAAAAAGTTACTGGCTTCTATGGTCTTTGTCTCACATTTCTGGCGTGCAAGTTGTGTGACCCTGTGCTGGAGTGGTGTCAGTCCACCTCCTTGTCACGGCCGAGGTGCCCTTGAGCAAGGCACCGTACCCTCCATGCTCCCTGGGCGCTGTGAATGGCTGCCCACCGCTCCAGTTTATGGCATCTGTCTCTATGAGTGTGTGACCCTGTGCATGAGTGTGTCAACAGGGGCCAACCAGGATGGGTTAAAAGCGGAGGACAAATTTTGTGTGTATGCATGACAATAAATCTGATCTTAATCTTAATCTTAATCTTAATCTTATGTTATGATATTATATATATATATATATATATATATATATATATATATATATATATATATATATATATTATATGTTATTAAAACATCGGCCCAAAGAAGAATTCCTAACACATATGATCCATGTTATCTTATCTTATCACAGAACCTATAGCTCTGAGGTCTACTGAAAGTGCTTAACCTAGAGCATCACATTCTTATACAATTCTGACCAGGAGTTGATTTTCATTTATGCCTAAACAACTCACAGCAGATCAATTAAAAAAAAAAATAAATCGAAAATAGTAGTTGCAACTGAGCCCCTTTCATTTAAATAAATCAGACTGTAACAATTTGCATGGGTTTTAAGATGCTGCAGAAGCCGTCAAAATGCAAACGTAAGTGATTTCAAGATTTGATAATCCAAGGCATAAAGGGAGTAAGAAATTATATGAATATAATAAGACATGCATCAATAGGATGTAAAATTATTGAGATTGAAATATTGAATAAAATCAAAATCACAGGGCAGCTATAATATATGATTTAGATATTTAATCCCAAATGAAATTGAACAGAACATGGTTTAAAACAGTTCCAACTATCAAACATAGGGGGCGCAAATGTGACAAAATACGAGTGAAACCGAAGAAGAAGAAACTACTTCCGCAATAGCCGGAAGAGGCGCCAAAATCAAAACGTTTTTTTTTTTTCCTGTTAGATGAGAGAATATACAAACAAACGGCTGGTCACCTTTCTCAAACTCGTGAATTTATCTTGAGCAAGTTGAATACTTTGAGCTCTTTTTTTTTTTTTTTAAAAATGGATTCAACTTCCCAATTCTTCTCCAAACTGAAAAAGCTGGCGGTGACTCTGGAGTCAGAAACTTCCAGGCTCCAACACTCCTTTGAGAACCGCAACAACGACGGTGACAGCGGTGAGTTATCCGGCCACAAGCAGACCTGCGGTGCAGCTCCTTCAAATCAGCCACTAATACGTTATTTTGCTCATTTATGTTTTTAATATAAGTTCGTTTTTATTTCAGAAAATCAAGCCAGGGGGATGCGGGCGTATCACGAACTGAACAGTGAAGTCGGGAATCTAAAGGTAGCTACACCTTTTACCTTACATCTAAATGTGTCGTAGTTTAATTCACGTCCTCAGTAACACACCAACAAGCACAGTCATCAGTCTGTCAAAACTATTTAAGTCGTGTAAAAGACACCATGTGGCTGATACGTTGCCATTTATGGCAAATTACAAAATATAACTGATAGAATTTATTTGGAGCAAACAGCTAACATGAGACATGACGAGTGTTCTGTTTATTTTTTTTATTTTGAACTAAGTTTTGACTATCCAAAACAACTGAATTCATACACTTTTACTCTTTTGTTACCAAAAAGACCAAGAGAAACTCATCCATGCATTCATCTCCAGTAGACTCCATCACTGTAACGCTCTTTTAACTGGACTTCCCAAAAAGAGCATTAAACATCTGCAGCTCATCCAGAAGCGCTGCTGCTGGAGTTTTAACCCGGACTAAGAGATCTGAACACATCACAGCAGCTTTAAAATCTTTACTCTCGCTTCCAGTCAGTCACAGAATAGATTTTAAAAGCCTGCTGATGGTTTACATCTGTGATATGTTCAGAGAATATAAACCCAGCAGAGCTCTTAGATTCAAGGACTCAGGTCAGCTGGTCCAGTCCAGAGTCCAGACTAAACATGGAATAGCAGCATTTAGCTGTTATGCTGCAAATAAGTGGAACAAACTGCCACTGGAGATTAAACTTTCACCAAATGTAGACATTTTTAAATCCAGGTTAAAAACATTTCTGTTCTCATGAGTCTGTACATGAAATCTGCACGATATCTTTGAACTTATCTGGACCGTTGCTTGTTTTTAAATTAATTTAAATTATATTATTTGTTTCTCTTTATATTCTTTTATGTATTTTTAATGCTTCTTACACTCCCTGCTGACATGCTTTTATTTTATGTGAAGCACTTTGAACTGTTTTGTACATGAAATGTGCTACAAATAAATTTGATTTGATTTGTTATGTCTTCGTGTAGGGGAAGTTTCAGAATGAGCTGGCTGAGCAGAAAGCACGAGATAATGAAGTGAGCAACTTCATTCAGGCCTGTAGAGTGATGGAGAAGAGAGTCTCTGATGACATCCAGATGCTCAGGACACACATGGGAAAATATGGTTATCAAGCTCCCTGCGACAGCCAGAAACCAACCAGTGAGTCACGAATACAGCTCGCAAGTGAAAATGACTTTAAAGAAGTTTACTAACTCTTTGGTCTCTTACGCAGAGCCCAAAGATCAGGAGGCAGGTGCTGAAGTTGCAGAAGAGGATGAAACTCTCTCGGCAGTAGGAGAAGAGGGAAGCCAGAGGGAGGATGAAGAGATTATTTTCTCGTCGCCTCAGAAAATGGAGCCCTTCACCGATGTGTTGCGAACCCCTCAGCTCTCAGACTTCGGTCTGTCTGAGCTGCAGCTGAAGAGAGCTCTGGCTGGGGCGGAGTGGTGCTCTGAAGTTCCACCTATGCCCGAGATGAGCCTCCCACACCCTGCACTAAACACACCCGCCCCGCCCCTCCTGTCCATAACTCCTAAATGCGCCCTGCGGATGGATGACGATGAGCTGCAGACACCCCAGATGCACGACTTTGGCATATCGGAGCACGCCAGGGGTCTGTTTCAGAAGAATGTTGAAAAGCCCCAAAGGTAGATCACAGTGAGCTGTCGCTAGTATAAGAAGTACGGATAGACGCAGAGCTTTATTAGCAGCAAGGCTTGTAGCAGTACTGATACAGATATCTCAGTTTGTGGTCACCGTGTTTGTTGCTTCATCAGTGTCCTCCTCCAACAGACTCCCACAAGACAAACCCGTGCCACCAATTGACTCTTTAATGGAGAGTTTGCAGACAAAAGGTATGAAACCATTAAAGATTCCTCTTTATCTGAATTCAGAGGTGAGTCACGAAAGCCTCGTTTCCACTATGCAGTCCGGTACGGGTCGGGTCGCTTTGGGGTCAGCTTGCGTTCCCACTGTACAAAGGGGACCCTCAGGGGTGGGCGGAGTGCGTGCCGAAGCGTAAATAGCAAATAACAGCAAATAACATCCATAATTTGGAACCACCTCCAAGCTTCTTCAGCTTAATGCGACACCGGCTTGCGGTCCGGTTGAAACCACTCTCTGCCATTTTTGCGGCAATCAGCTGGAAAACTTTTTGGTTTGGCACAGCGCCATCGAGCTCCCGCTGCACAGCCTCCTCACCAACAACGGAGAGCAGAGCCTGGAACCGGTCCCGTGTGCGAGGTACCCCAAGCAGAAAGGTTACAGACATGGTAACGGGTACCATGGTAACGGGTTCCATGGGACCGGTACGCTTTGGGGGTAGTGGAAACACTGAAATAAGCGAACCGACCCGTACGACCCGTACCGGACTGCATAGTGGAAACGCTGTAACTGACCCCTACACCGGTTTCTTCCTGCTGTAGGGATGAAGCCAAGAGTGTTGTCATGTTCTCCTGCTGTATTTCGTTATCTTAGAACAGTTAATTAAATGCCTGGTTTCTGATGAACGTGCCTCTGAACTTCTATTGGAAGGACTATCTATCTTTGTCACCTTTTTCATCCCAGTTCGGTCTGTACCAGAAACGAAGCTCCTTAGACGGTCAACATAACTGATCACGGCTATATTTTTCCCCACCTTTTGTTAATCCTCTACTTTTGCTTTAAATTGCACTAAAATAGCAACTCCAGATTTGTTCTCTCTGTCATCCATCTGTGTATTAAATTCTTATTAAAGTTATGAAAATATTAAACTTCTAAAACTTTGCTTTCATTCTTGGCTGCTGCAGAATCGTTGCAGTGAGACGTTTACAGATGCAGATGCGCAGATTCTTACCTTATATTCTTGTTTTTACACAAATTAAAGCACAGTAACAAAACATAACCTGCATTTCTGCCAGTGCTGTAGATCCTAAATGCTATGGCCTGAAACTATAAGAAGAATAATATTACAGGAGATGCCTTAAACCTGCATAATTACCTGCATAAATTATCTCTTTAAAAGACAACACTGCAGTGACACCTGTTTTGCCTTTTTATTAATATTATTTTCCTTGTTATCTTTAGTTGACAACATGGCGTCCCCAGAACCGCCTGTACTTTGTAACCCAAGATTTAAGATCAAAAAGGCAAACGGTCACTGCTCCCCACCGGCTCAAAGCAACGGTGGCCCAGTTGGCCCCTCCGACCTGCCTTCCACTCCAGACGTCCCAGCATTCGAAAGCGCATATGTGAACCGACTCGTCAGCACCAAAAAGGTCTTAAAAGCATTTCACTTTCTTTGAATTTAAAGTCATGTGATGATTAATTGCCTTGTTCTGATCCAAACCTTCAGCTCAGAGTTTGTGCCTTTTTAAATGTGTCTGCAGAGTGCACGGCGGCCTGGGCCTGTCAACAACACCTTTCAAAATCAATCGTCTCCTTGTAACGGAGTCACAGCCTACAAACACGCCTGGGAGTACAATGTGCCAGATATATCCGTCTTCGATGTGGATGTCGATAAGATGCCGGTGATGCCAAACCTGGAGTCTGCTTTAGGAAACTCTTTACAGAATGTAAGATCAAAGGAAAGAGTTTTCTCCAATCAACAGGTTAACTCCCAACATTTGCCAAGCTAGAATGATGCTTTAAAGCATATAAAACCTTCAGAGACACGACCAAAAACAGATTTTCACATGAGTCACTAAAAAAGACAAAGATAACCCAGTTAACAAAGGAGACAAAAAATATAGTAACCTGGAGAATTAGCATTTAAGTTGAGGGTGAAATTCCAGTTTGATGGATGTATATCTTTTGGGTTTAAATTAGCCTTGTGTTTGGATGCAGTGAAACTGCATTTAACAACACTGTGAAACATGGTGGTAGTTCCATGGTTTAAGCCTGTTCTGCTGCTCATTGATGGAGCAATGGATCCTGGATTATACCAATGAACTACAAAGGACGTCAGGACATTTGTCTTTGAGCTAAATGTTAAGAGAAAGTAACTTTTGCTGCAATATAATGATAAACAAAGATGTTCTTACTCCAAAAAAAACAGATAAAGACAATTAAAGGTGATATATATATATATTTTTCTGTTCCTGGGAGCATATATTACAACTAAACAACTCCCAAATTTCCCCATTTGTTTGAAAGTTCATCAACTAACCCGATTTTCATTTCAAAATTACATCACTCCTTAAGTTCAGTCAACCTCCTCTGCTAAGCTTCGACCTCTTTGACCCCCCCATCGGGTATTTTCACCAAAGCCTGTCTCGTATATCTCAGTAAGACCTCTGAAAATTGTGTCAATTGTTATAAAAAGGGGATATGTCTCCTTAAAAGTTAATGTTTTGAAATAGGCAAATCAAAATCATAACCCTGAGCCAATAGAAATATGGTGGACCAACCAGCTTAGCTTAGCTTAGCTTTTTACCTGTGCCACATTCACCTACAGAGAAATGGAAAAATCCTGAAGATCGGTGAGACTGAAAAGGCGGAAAAGGACCCTGCTGTCAGTCGCCTGGAGCTGGATGGACTGACCCAGGAGTTCAGCCTGGGGACACCTCGCATCAGGACAAACTTCCAGGAGCCAAGCACCCCCGAGATGCCAGACCTCAGCTCTGTTACGCAGGATATTTGTAAAGTAAGCGCCGACCACACCTGCTGATTGTTCCATATTCAAAGTGTCAAAACTAGATTTCAGACTTCTTTACATCATTTTTTTTTTTGTGCAGCTTGTTACTCAGGCACAGAAGAAGAAGGCAGTTGCTGTAGATATGCATCCACATGACCGTCCAGAAAAAGACAGACGCGGGTAAACTAACTTCTAACCTTCCCAACAGCTTTAAAAACATAAGGGTGTCAGTGGAGAACGGAAAGTTTCACGTCAGGCCACGTCAGACTTTGTGTAACTGGTTTATTAACGAACACACAGCTGTGTGTATTCTGAATTTAAAGGATAACTGCGGTATTTTCAACATTAAGCCTCTTTTCTGAGTCGTCTGCAATGTTTTAGAACCCCCCCTCACCGCTTTTTTGATGTTTACTGCTGTCTCCAGTATTTGCCTAATTTTGATTCTTCTCAACCTGCTTCAGAATGGCAAGTCATGTGCATGTCCAGAAAGGTCCGTAAAAGCACAATAAACGTCCGTTTTCAAAATAATCAACTCACCGGAGTGGTTACTGGTGTGCACTGGTAATCCATATCAAATTTCGTGGCGAAAAGTTGCTTCTGTCGTGTTTTATTTGACATTTTGTACTGGATGTTCGTTGATATTACTAAGAAAATAGTGCGAGCATGAACGAGCTGCCAAATAAAACACGACAGAAGCAACTTTTCGCCACGAAATTTGATATGGATTACCAGTGCACACCAGTAACCACTCCGGTGAGTTGATTATTTTGAAAACGGATGTTTATGGTGCTTACCGACCTTTCTGGACATGCACATGACTTGCCATTCTGAAGCAGGTTGAGAAGAATCAAAATTAGGCAAATACCGGAGACAGCAGTAAACATCAAAAAAGCGGTGAGGGGGGTTCTAAAACATTGCAGACGACTCAGAAAAGAGGCTTAATGTTGAAAATACCGCAGTTCCCCTTTAACACTGACTTGTTCATTAAGAGATCGAGTCACTGCTAATATTCACGTTATTTTCTTGGGTTTTTGTTTGAAATGTGCTGAAATTTGATCAGATCCACCAGTAATCCAGTCGTATACGGATCTACAGTATGTTGTTTGACCCATTGTTTCTCCAGCTGTGGTCCATCTTTCCTCCTCTGCTCCACATTTGACCATTTTTAGCAATCAAAGTAATAAAAAAATCAGCTGTGGATGCATTTCCTAATCTATCCTCACACCTTCTTTATGTGAATTAAGCTGTGAATAAGTGAATCCTGTAAAGTCCTGAGCCCAATCAAACTGTATCTGTGCTGCATAAAGTCATTTAAGATGGTGACCTGACATGTATTTAACTTCAGCAGATTAGTTTAGCAGGTGAGACCTGCTGAATTTAATTCACGTGTCTACATTGTAATAACGTATCCTTCCATGCAGTCCTCTCCCACGAGCTGAGAGTCTGTCCGTGGTGTCGCAGAGTGAGTTTCAGACTTTACCAAAGTACCTGAGGCGAATGGCTCTGAGCAGCCTCAACCAGGCAGTCGACAACATCAACAGATTTAAAGAAGAGCGTCAAGGTCAGTGCTGCTGTACGCAGGATCAGAACCCAAGCTAAGTGTACACGAACGAGCCTTTTGGGATAGTTCGCCTCTTTTGACATGAAGCTGTATGACATCCCATACTAGCAACATCATTTATGAACATTTTCTTACCCCCTGCTGCGTCCTGTGAGCTGAGTTCCAGGCTCGTTTTGGCGTTGACAAAGGTAGTCCGGCTAGTTGGCTGGGGTTTAAAAAATAAAGCGTTTTGCTTCTCAAAACAATATGCGTTCAAAAGAGTAATACATTTGCATCACAAAATCGTTCTCCAGGAAAAAGTCAGACCTCACAATCGCTTGGCCCTATTTTCTCTCCCTTGTATCACTGCCACCTGCCGACAGCCGCGCCTGTTACGGTGTTTGCTGCTCGGTCTGCACTTCGGTCTACACAGCAGGCAGTGATACGAAGGGAGAGAAAATAGAGCCAAGAGATTGTGAGGTCTGACTTTTTCCTGGACAACGATTTTGTGATGCAAATGTATTACTCTTTTGAACGCATATTGTTTTGAGAAGCAAAACGCTTTATTTTTTAAACCCCAGCCAACTAGCCGGACTACTTTCATCAACACCAAAACGAGGCTGGAACTCGGCTCACAGGACGCAGCAGGGGGTAAGAAAATGTTCATAAATGATATTGTTGGTATGGGATGTCATACAGCTTCATGTCAAAAGAGGCGAACTATCCCTTTAAACAACTGCAGCAGTTCAGGGAGCTCGTTAAGTGCATTTAATTTACTATTAAAGGAAAAACACAACGATTTTTACCAAAGTAAAAACACATTATCTTACCAGGTAGTTTGTGTTACCTTTAGTAAACGTAACAAATGACGAGACCTCGGCCTCAAACAGCAAGTAAAATGGTTGATGATGCCTGGCTCTGTCCAATTAATGGGCTAATTTAATTATCTAATTATTGTATAAGTGACCGGGTCGTACTCAAGACAACAATGTCTTCACATTATTTCCTTAGTTTCAGATCCGTCACAGATGTTACCAGGATGTATTTTCATCAGTTTAAAGTTTTTTTTTGGCTTCACCTACAAACTACAGCAACACAAGTGAATTCCTGTTAGATTTAGCTGATGCAGCTGTTTGCAAACAGCCTCATGAACAGCTAAGACATGCAGTTTGTTGAGATGAAGAGCCTTGTTGAAAACAGCTGACGTAGCAGCTGGCTCCTTGTTCTTTGGTGCCCTCTGCAGGAGGAACTGAAGAGTTCACGACAGAGGAGCTGAAGAGGATTATCGACGTCGGAACCATGGCCCCGGTGTACATCGTCTGTCTGAAAGAGCTCAAGAGGCTGAACCAAGTAGACGACGTTATGGACGTTTACAGATTGGTCGCACGCCGCTAAAGGTTGCCGGACTTAATGAAAGCGTTCATCTTTAAGGTGCAGAAATGATCTGCTGAGAGGAGTCCGAGCTAATTATCCACTCCAGAGAAAGTAGGTTAACGTCTTTAGTGTTTTGAATGTAAGTAGTTCCGGTGCACGCTGCTGTTCAACGGATGCAAACATGTTTCTGCACTTAATGCGAGCTCTTTAAACGAGTAATGGAGATATTTGACAAAAGAACAAGTCTCACTAATGATGGATGATAGATTCTCCTCCTCAGTCAGAGTGTGTCCATTCATTTTGAATGCCCTGAAGGCACCCTGGCCTTAGAAAACACCTAAGCTGTTTTACCTCTTTTACACTTTTCAGCCTTGGATTCAGTCTGATTTAAGAATGCAAATTTGTACATTTACTGTTATGGTCTATCTTTTCGCTGCTTTTTCAATAAATAAATAGTTCAACACGTCACAACGAATCAGAAATAAGTCAAATTCAGCAAAAGCAGTTCGGCTGCCGCATTTATACAGTAGAAAAAAGTTTGAATGTTGTCAACTTTGTGCTTTCTTTATATAATTTAATGGGGAAAAATAAGAAAAACTTAGTATTATAGTTTAAAAAGTGGGGATGTCATTGATTATGCCTCAGATTCTCACAGTCGTTGATGCAAGTACCCTTCAGAATATGATATAAAAAGAGCATTCTTACATTTTGTTTGGACACCAACTAAAAATAATCGTCATTCGCCACCAGATTTTTCCCGTTTTATTGCATTTTGTTTTCAGCCTTCATTCCCAAACCTGCCTTGTAGCATCAAGAATTTCTGCTGTTCACTTGCTCACTAAAGGCAAACCTTCCCTAAGAAAAAGCCACATATTCACCTTTTTATTATTGGGATTAACATTTCAGTGTTGATGAATGATGCTTCCTCTGTCCCGTGTCGAAACTTGTGTTTAAGATTGAAAAGAATACGACATCAAATAGTTTCTCAGGGAACGTTTGACATGAATCCAGTTCAGCATTTCAAAAATTATTTTGGCTTAGACTTCAAATAAAGGGAACATTGGTATAGAAATAAATTATGGAAGCAACACAGTCCTGAACAACAACATAAAAAACACAAAAATGGCATCAAAGCACCAACCTGACAAGACTCCAGTTCTTCTAAATATCCATATTTAATATCTTTAACTGTTTGGACACTTTTTGTTTGTTGTTTGTCTCCTCATCACATTCTTTAAGTTGATAATTCTTTGAATTTTTGAGGAGGCTCTAATTTGATTCTATATTTACTTTGGGATTTAATCCAGAATCCAAGAGAATGTTGATGTTAATCTAACAAATATTACTTATTCTCTTCTTCCAAGACACTTAAAACTAGTTGCTAATGTTCATGTAGTTAGAGCAAACCTTCTTAATAGGGTAGACCTGGTGTATGATCTTGTATTGACTTTCTTTTATTAGATTTAACGCGTTTCTATGGGAGAAACCATGTTGAATTCCTATTTATGTTGTGGAAAAAATGACAATTTCACTCAGTTTTCTCTTGGAGTGATCTTCCTTTTGCTATATATGAAATTTCTGATGTATTTACAGGAACATTTGTGACTTTTAAAGCTATTCTTTGAATGCCTACTGTCCTGATATGATACGAACAGGTTGGAATCCTTTATAAGAAAGGGGGGAAGATTGAAGAACTCATAGTTTTAAGCCTCCTCATAATGGGGAAAATTGCCAGAATAACTATATTTTTGTCTATCCATTAAGTAAATAGAATAGTTTATTGGTTTGTTTATGGGTTTGTTGTTTCATATGATAGTTTTAAAAAGGAGGAGTTACAGGAATAAGTTTTTCTTCAGATGAAATTTAGGTCGTGGTAGTCCTCCCATCTAACATGATGTGGTATTAAGTTGGTATTTTCGTTTAAATGTGTTTTTTACATCCACAAAGTCAACAATGTCCAAGCGACCCCTGTAATAATCTTTATTTAATTGGTGGTCTTTATTTTTCCTAATAAACCGGAATATTTGTCACTTCTTTGCAAAGGGATTGATGAATATATGAAGAGAGGGCAAAGTAGAGACATGTCGAGAGAAACAGACTATTTTACTCAATAGGACTCTGCCTAGTAACGGCAAATCTCTTTAAAACCCAGTTTTAAACATTTTAAGACTTTCTTAGTTTGGGTTTTGAGTTATTTTTCTCGTTTTTTCTTTATATTTTCATTCTTGACACATTTCCCCCTCAGTGCTCTAGCAGCACCGCGTGAGTCCAGATCGCGTTTCGGTGACGTCGTCCAGAGATGATCCAATCAGAACGACGAATGCGAACTAGCCGTTGATGACGGCGCTATGGTTTTATTTTTTTCTGGACATCCTCTGGTCGGCCACCATTTTGGGAGTCAAAACGCCTAACAAACAGCAGCGCGCACCTCCCACGCCTCTCCGTGGCCCTACTATGGTTCACACATGTGTGGTGGCAGGCTGTAGGAACAGAAGGACGCCAGGCACCACCCTATCTTTCTACCGTTTCCCCCGGGACTCCGAGAGGAAGCAGCGCTGGATAGCTGCCGTGAACCGGGAGGGTTGGGTCCCGAACGACGGCAGTCGGCTGTGTAGTACTCACTTCATCTCAGGTATGACTGCAGTACAACTCTGGAGTCATAGCCCCCCCTCCCATCCCCAGTGGTTATTCTGATCCAGTGATGCAACCCCAAATTCTGCTAAATATACTGCCACAGTAGAAATGCACAAGAAATTCAACAACAAAGTATGTCTTAGGTTGCATGTTTATAGCTGATAGTAACAACATTACACATTCAAAGAGATTTCTTGCTTACTTAACAGCATTTAAGTTTTCTTTTTCACCTGAATTAAATTTATCTTTTTTAAAAAAAATCAAATACATCAAACTCTGTCTCATTGTGTATTTCACCATCAAAAACTGCCATCCGTGTGCAGAAAATGCTGTAAAAGTTTGTGTTTCAGGTGGAGATTCAAACCATTGGCTTTAGTTTTTGGTGTTAAGTTCTAGGAAGAGTTTGATTAAATTGTTTCTATAGGGTAACAGGTGGCATAATTGTGACAAAATGATTCGTATTTTTCTACTTTGATCAGCCTGTAGTTTACTCTTGTGTTGCAACTTTATCTTAGATTTTAGCCCTGCCAAAAATGAAAGAAATAATTGCTCAGTCATTGAATTATCTACACAGTTTACAGAGTTTTGCAAAACATAAAAAAAATTAAAAAAAACCTTGAGCTTGCACCTTAAATGTGTTTGTTCAAGTTTTTGTGGTTGTAGTGCCATATTTCCTAATAAATACTTCCACTATCTGTCACAGAGAGTGATTAAGGGTAAGATAAGCTTAGGTATGCATTGCAATACTAGTAGCTTAGTGATACACTGCTGTTTGATTCATCAGTATAATATTCACATCCTCATTGAGCAGATACAACACTTAGGAATATTAAACAATCATAACTGGCCCTATAAATTCCACCCACAAGAAGTCTTTGTATGAAACTCTGCAGCCTAACTTGTTGCTGTTTTAACTGAGGTTATGATCAGGTGGCTGTGAGGGGGAAACATGCTTCAGTTTTTCTGTACTCTCCTTATTTTCCACATGCAGGTAAACAGGTAAAGAACCCACGTTCCCCAGATTATGTTCCTTCTGTGTTCACGACAGCTCCCTTATCCCCAGAGATGAAGGAGCCCGGTGCCTTGGAGATTCTGGACAAACAGGAGGCGCGCGTGGAGGCGGCCAACGCCTTGCTGTTCCTCCAGGGCCAGGGCCGGTCTGCGGCTGATGATCCGCGCCAAGAAGAGCGACCTGGAGAGAGGGAGCGAGAGGACCTCGTGGAGGATAGTGCTTCATCTTCCCTCAGCACCGATGAAGACGACGACGACAAAGAACCTCTAAATAACTGTAAGAGAGGAAAGTTTGCTCAGGCGTCTGATGTGCCTGTTAACTTTGATGACACCCTGAAAGCACTGAAGAAGGAGAACCAGTTTCTCAAGGAGTCTGTGGAGAAAATGTCCCTCTCTGAGAACTCTCTAAGGAACGATGCGGAGAAAGTCAAGTTTTACACTGGTTTGCCAAACTACTTCGTCTTGGAGACGGTCATGTGGCTGCTGGCTCCTCACATGGACGGGATGAAGAACGTTAAGCTGTCAAAGTTCCAGCAGCTTTTGCTGACGCTCATGCGTCTCCGTCTGGACCTCCGGAATCAAGACCTGGCCTACCGCTTTGGAGCGAAAGTCGGCACGGTAACCAGAACGGTACACCGGATGGTCAACATCATGTCCTCCACGCTGGTGCCAACAGCTGTCTTCTGGCCCTCCAGAGCTGAGCTCCGTAAAAATCTGCCAGCGTCTCTGCGCGCCTCCCACCCGGACTGCGCCGTCATCATAGACTGTTTCACCGTGCCTTTTGAGGAGGAGCAACCGCAGGGGGGGCTCTCAGGCCCTCATGGGGTGGGCTCAAGCTGTAATACGTTAAAGTATCTGATCGGCGTGGCTCCACAAGGCGTTGTCACCTTTGTCTCCAGGGGCGTGATGGGAAACGTCAGCGATAAGAGCCTCGCCGAGGGTTGTGGATTTCTATGCAAGCTGCTCCCGGGCGACGTCGTGTTGGCGACTCGCAATCTGGACATTGGCGAGTCTGTGGCGGCACGCGGAGCCCTGTTTAAAATCGCCGGCGCCTGCCAAGAGGAAGGGTGTGGGAGATCAGAGGGCTCGCCCCCGCCTGATACGGCGTCTGAGACGACGAGTGTGCAGAGGCATGTGGAGAGGGTAATCTCCATGGTGAAGCGGAGGTACGCCATGCTCACAGGCCCCGTGGAGAGCCCCTTCACTTCAGCCTCCGAGCGCACGTCCACCCTCTCAACCTTTGATAAGATTGTGCAAGTCGCTTGTGCCTTAAACAACCTGTGCATCTCTGCTGCTCCACTCGAGTGATTTGCACTAAATAACTTTTGCTCCTTTTAATGCTGTAATACATAATTACCACGTTATCTAGGTCATGTTATTCCTGGCAGTCGTTGCACTTCCTCCCAATCCCACACCGCTGCAATGTAAAGTCGTCAACGTCACGCAGCTCCTCTGGCACAGAAGCTTTTTAGGCTTTGGATAACAAAGAAATGTCTTTTTGTTACACTTCTGTGAATGCAGAATTCAGTTTGGGTGGTGCAGGGAGTCTGCGAGTCTGTTTGTTCATCTCTAAGAAACACTGACCTAACTGACTACACCCTCCTTCTGTTGCAGAAAAAAAGACGTGTGTCTTTTTTAAACCAGCGGCTCATGCAGCGTAAACATGTACGTGACACTCGTTACGATAACAAAAAGCCTGAAATGCATCGCACCTCCTCGAGAAGAGTCTAGGCTTCCTGTTTGATGCAGAAAGACAGAAACAGGAGGTGCTTTATGGGTCTAAATTTACCTTTCTTGACTAACTCGCTTCTATGCCAGCCAGGTAGATTTGACAACAATGGAGCGAATCCCAGAAGGGACGATTGGCACAGAAAGACATTCCACCCACAGCCCAGTTTACCACCCCTATAGCCAGAGTATAGCCAGAGTATAGCCAGGTATCACTTTCTGCTGAAGGAACTCATTTCCAGGATATTGCAGAAATCTTCTGCAGTGTTAACTTTTCTTTAAGAAGAATAATCCTTCCTGAAGAAAGTTGA
The DNA here is from genome assembly GCF_027942865.1 of Odontesthes bonariensis. Lineage (NCBI taxonomy): Eukaryota > Metazoa > Chordata > Actinopteri > Atheriniformes > Atherinopsidae > Odontesthes > Odontesthes bonariensis. The sequence goes on along the minus strand of NC_134517.1, from coordinate 29,805,130 downwards.
ACTGGAAGTGTCCAACACAGGCTGTGAACAATGATGTCATCATTTACAATGCTTTCCAGCGTTTTTAGCCCAAACCCTTTGGTTTAAAAAGTATATCTTTGTGCTGGTAAGAAGCAAAGAATTTGAGCAAGAAGCAGCGCCGTCATACGCTGGGATCTGAGCTCCAAATCTGTTCCTCTCAAGTCATTTAAAGGTGCGTCATAAGAGGAATGGTCTGGTGTGTTTATGAGGTATTGTTTCTCATCGGTTTGGTTCTGTAACCGATTTTTGGGGGCATGAATACATCCCACAGTTAGTTACCCAGAAACTGAAGTGCATTTTAGACGTTTGTTAAATTAAGCTGGAATGCATGTGGTAACTAAAACCGAGAAATCTGCACCCTGTTGGTCTTGTGTCGTCCTGCATTGCTGGTGCCTTATTTTGCAAAGTTTTTACCAATCAGACTTTGTTTTCTACAGATATTTATGTTTTTTGCACCTTATAACATGCTTTAGACCCACTTCTGGTTTGGTACTTTAGCCAGATGTGCAAAAACAATCATCTAGACTATGTAATGTAATCTACTAATCTTTATTTCTAGCCATTGTTATTTAAGCTTCTGCCGTTTAATGCTTATAAATTGGTGATTCTTGCACTTTGTTTAAAGGCTTAAGATGAATTGGAAAAGGTCTTTCACATGGTGTGAAGGTTGCTCCAACAACAAACCTCAGTTCAGGAAGTGAGCTTTAACAGGTGTTGCTTCCCAGTCATTAGCAGTGCCTTCTGTTCTCTGGCACATCCAAAGATGGCCACGCGTCCTTCCTAACCAGTTACATTTTCTTTCACTGATAAAGTATGCACAACGGGGCTTCCTTCTGCTTGTGATCCCTTTTTCAGTTGTTGAGGCGTGGATTAATCAGCAGCACTGTAGTTGATGTGTTTACTCACTGGTGCATGTGTGCTTCCTTTCTTTCGTAGCTGTTTACACACCACGATGATGTCTGCAAACTGTTGGTTAAATGTTAAATTAAATGTTTTTTGTCAGTAGAGTTTCTGCTTGACTTGGTAAGAAATACCAGGTGCTGCTGCTCCTGAGAGCACAGGATGCGGCGCCTCTTCTGTACAAGAGGATCGTTATCAGATGAGACTGAATTCCAGTGTTACGAGGAAAATATTTGAAGTCGGTGGTGGTTAAATCTGTTATGTTGTGTCTATTTGTTACACCATGTACTGTTTTCCTTTTTTTTCTTACAGTTGCATGTGTTTACATGATGAGTAACCTCTAAAGGTTTGTTTTGTTTCTCCTCTAATATTGCTCCTGTGACTAAAAAATTAAAGTTTAAGAAATGCTACGTCCTTTTGCTACTTCCTCAGTACTTTAAAATGTTAGTTTTGTGTCCGTATGTGCCGTTTCTCTTCTTTGTGTTTTACTTTAAGACTTTGGGGGATTGATTTGCTTTCACATTCATTCTTAATCCTTGATTGATTGGCAAAGATTCCCTCAGGGTTCAGAGAGGAGTAGACTGAATAATGTAATGTACTGATAGCGTTTAATTTATGAAAGGGAGAAAAATGCTGTGGAGGAGGCTCCACCTTGAGAATGTGCGGTCAGAGAGGAGGGAAAAGGAGGACGTCTCACTCCGTTGCTTTCTAAAATCACTGAGGAGAATTTTAAAATGCAGATCAGAGGATTCTGGCAGGATTTATCATATTCCCACACATTAACACGTGCCCTTAATATTGATTCAAACTATAACAAAAAAAAAAGATGAATACAAGACTATTCGAGAGTAATCTAATCAGTCATTTTCCTGAGGTGTAAATATTTTTAGGTGTAAATATGTGTGTACTATCCTCTCTACCTGGCATAAACTTTCAATAATCGATAATCGGACAATATATTTATTGTGTGATTTTTAAAAAGAAAAAATCGCAAAACAAATGCTCAACATGCGCTCAGCAAAAGCAAAGCCGCAGAGTGACTCCTCCTGCTCGCGATAGACGATCTGCGGCCGTGCTGACGTTCGTTGGTCCGTCACGTGACCCATGGAATGTTAACAATGCAGCGAGTGTCCAACTTTGTGCTGCATTTCTGATCCTGCCTTGAGTCTGGGGAGAAAATGGAGGCTCATTTCATCTCATTTACTCAGTTGTTCCGTCTTCGCTGAGCTCCTCCGCGGTGTCTACGCGCCCAGCAGCCGAGAAACGGATTTTAAAAGTCGCCGTTTGACGGGATTTACTCCCCAAACTTGAGTTATTCGTGCTACTTCTATCACATGGTAAGTTGAGTTACTTTTTTTGGGGAGGGGAGTGGTGGTGGGACTTACTTCTACGACTTGTTGCTGAGGAAAAGGCTCTATAACGGGTGTGTTACAGTAAGTGGTTACTGAAAGGAAATCTTTTCCCCCCCACTCTGTTAGTTTATAGTGTATTTAGGTGAACGGGGCTGCTTCCATATGTTTTTTCCTGCACAGGAATGCGGTGCTGCCCCCAGCCCTGCCCGGGGTACAGTGAAGAAGGCCACGGAGCGTTAAAACAGGGGTTTCCAAATGTTTCCGTGTCCAGGGGCCCCTCTGGCAAAAGCTCTAATGCTCATATTCATCCGTTTTTTTCCGCTGTTTTAAAACGTTATCAGGCAAATAGTCATTTTTGCACAATATGTTCTGGTCCAAGTTGAAGTTATTGATAGTTTTTTTTGGGTCAAGCTTACTGTAAAGCAGCACTGGAAGTGATCAGGAAAATACAGTAGCACTTATTTCAGTGATTTAATTTTATTTCTACAACAAGACTGCTACATAACTCTTTTAAATTCCTCATTTAATCTTATTGGAAGAAAAGGGCAATTTTTTTTATTTATTTATTTATTTGAATTTGCAAGTTTAGCTCGGTTTCATCGCACAGTGCGTGTTTTGTGCGTCTCATCCAGGTGTGTTACTACGACTCCCTCCCACTCAGACTCACTTGCATTTTGTTTGATTGAGCAGTTGCTCATCACACGCAGGTGTTTGAGCTCAGCATGAGAGCAGAGTGTTGTCAGGCACCACAGCTGGATCTCATGCTTCCAGGATGTTTAGATGCATCCCAACAGTGCAGATGCTGGCAGATGTTGGCTGTATTTATTCACATAGGAGCTTGATGAAATTGTGGATGAGAGCTGCTGTGATGATAGATGGATGCAGGTACACTATTTTTTTTTTTTTTTAATGTCCTTTCTGTTTAAAAATCTAAGCGCAGCAGATGGGAAGAAAGCCAGCAAAGTCGTACACATTCACTCTCACAACTACAGAAACCTTGACGGTTGTCTCTGCCTGTGCATTTTTTGGCTCCAGCAGCTTTCCCTTTTTGGAAGTTGTCTTTATTCATCTTCCTCTGCAACTTCTCAGATGCAACGGAAACATTACTTCTCTTTTAGCCCTTATTCTGCAAGCTGCACTTGCTGCTGAATGTTCTGCGCACACTTATTTTTAAAGCCGACTACCCGATTCTGAACCGAACAACTGGTGGCCATGATATGAACTGCTGGCAGAAAGTTGCAGTGGTTCAGACGTTTCGTTGGGTGGTTGCACCTTTTTAAAGACTTCTTCCAGTTTAGAGTCGAGTCAGAGTAGAGTTGAGGGTTAAGATTGTATTGGTTTGTGTTAAGTATGAGACAGTGTTTGCAGATGTGTGTACAACTTGTGGTTTCCTGGATAGTAATATCTTACATATCTTTTTTTTTTTTTTTCTTCTCTTGTAAATGTCTAGAAAAAGATTCCCCGCCCTGCTACAGCTTATATCCAGACACCAATCTTGGTTTTTGGTTTATTTTGGTCAGCACAGACTGTCCCATGATTCAGGGGTGGTATTTTACTTGTAGTTACTTGTGGAATGGAATGCTCATTGCTCGGACAAGGCGCCTAAAGCGTCACAGGAATGGCAGCAAGAGATCCCAGAGATGGGGAAACATTTATGCTGCCTGGCCCCACATCACCCGCCGTCCAGCTATATTTAAAAAAGGAGAGAAAAGAAAATGTGTTTTAGTCTGTACAGAGTTTTATCTGTGCAAACAGTGAGAGCTGTGTCTTTCTTAGAAATGGCCCTAAGGGATGGAGACCGTCATGGAGGAGGCATGAGCTTTTTGTTTGGCTGCGGTTCTGGGTGATGAGGCAGAGATCATTACAACTGTATGATCTTGTTTTTTACTCGTCTTTATGCAGATGATCACATCGTCTCATTAGCCTTAAATTTACTCTTTGTAAATTGTTGTTATTCTTCGTTTTCCCTTAGCGCAAACACACACGTGAGTCTTTTGGTTGGTGTAACAGTACCCACCATTGAAAGCATAATTTGCCAGTTGAGAAAAGAAGATCTGACCCACTAAACCAAAGGGAAACCAGTTTACATGGCTGAATGTTAGGTTTGGTCTCCACAAAGATGGTTTTTATTAATGCAGCATCCAAAAACTATCAGTAAAGTAGGCATTCTTAGGGATAACCCTTCTTCCACATGTGTTCACGAAAGAAATCGGGTATAAAAAAAGCATGTTACCATGGAAAAGAAAGAACATCTACATCTTGTGTTTGCTTTTTTAGCTTTTGGCTTATCTGAGGCTTTAAAACTGAAATTGATTAAACTTGATCTGCTTTAGCTCAGTTTGTAGCTCGACTGAAGGATGAGCCATTTCTTTGCTTTTCATGGCGTCTCCATCTGGTACTCTTGGCCGCCTTGATAACTCCTTTCTCACCTGGAACTCCTGCGGTTGAAGCTGAAAATAAAAAATGAGACATTTCTCAAACCTTTTAGAGGCAGACCGGTCCACATTCATGGCAGATACCAAAATAAAAGCTTGGAGCGAGCCCAGCTGCTGTTTCCACAGTGTGATGATGCAGTTTTAGTTGTTAATGATATTTGCAACCTTTACTTTGTTGGCATGTGATTAAATTTAACATCAATCGAGTCTTTCAGCACATGGCAGCTTCCACAGACGGATAATTCTGATACACAAACCCAAACGCCATCATCGTAAAGTCCCTTTGAGTGTTCCTTATAATAAACTTATCAGCTGATTTAGCTGTTGTGTTGGCAGGGAGTTAATTAATGCCACAGTGAAAACAGCGATGCTGACATCATTGTCTCCCATTTAGTTAGGCTATTTGTCTCTCAGCTCTCACGTATTTGTTAAAATGTGGTAACAAGCTGCAGTTGTCCAGCAACACAGCTCAGTTCCACTTCTCATGTAGACAGGAAGTTTAAGTGATGCGGGATAAAACGGACCACAAACAACACTTAAAGGCATGATTCATCAGTCGCGTATTTCATGCCTGTAGTCACTCGTCCTGGTATGAGCACAGAAAAAGTCTCAAATATGTGGAATCATTCATTTGGAGGAAGACATTCCTTCGACTAATCAGTCATTTTTATGTGTCAGAGTAATTGTCAGGTGGAATTCCTTCACCGATTCACCTGCCAACCAAAATCTTTGAAACGGGACCAGATCCATGAAAGCAGATGTTGTTTATGCATGTCTGAAACCGCCAGAGGTTGCATCTACCAGAACGACCTTGTTGGTTATAAATCAGATGAGTATCTGGACGAATGAGAATCCGCAGCTCACGTGTCGGCTTCATTCAGCGCGGTTACACGCGCGGATGCGTCGGGCTAAGGTTGCAGCTGGAATGGAGCGTTTCACAGGACCACCGTCCACGAGTCTGTGCCAGGCGGCCTGCTGTTTCTGCTCTCTGTGGGAGGTCACCGTGCATGCGAGTAAAGCCAAGTTCACTGCACGGACGCCATCTTTGAGCTGCTTGGGTGTCGGGTTTGTCAGGTGAAGCTGTGGTTGGTAAAGCAGGATTTTATTAGAGCAGAGCGACCGTGTGAAAATGCGGTTTTCAGGAGCTTGATTTCAGACAGACGTGGATTTCAAGCCCCTTAACTTTATGGCTTTTAACCCAGCATGAGACTGTTTCTGTTATTGTTTTAATATTGTTATTGTTTATTATTGTTTTTACATTGTTCTTATGTTTTATGCCTTATATTTCGTGTTGTTACTCATGTACAGCCACGGCTGTTTTAAAGGGCTTTATAAATAAAGTTGAGTTCAGTTGAGAATTTCAAAGGTGGGGTTTGGTCGGTCTTACTGTTACACCAGCGTTAAATATCCTCGTGCTTGGTTCTGTTCAGCCGGCAAAGTGAGAGTTTACTCAGAGGAACCCAAAGAAAAGAAGGAAGGATGCAACTTTTGAGGGGAAAAAAACCCCCCAAAGAAATGGAGGGTTAAAATGGCCTCCTTTCATCTTCTGGCATTTTTTTCCACTTAACAAACTCTTAACTCAGCTGACTTCTGGGGACGTCCCATCCATCACTGTCGTAACGGGCCGCAGTGTTGTTTCATGTGTGACTGAGACCACACCTGCACGTTTTCACCTAAATGAATGAATACAGTCTGCCAGAGAGCATCTTTTCTACCAGAGAAATGTAAAATAAAGAAAACAGCCGGCTGGTTCTCAAGCTTCTGAAGCTGAAAGTTAGAGGGAGAATAGTTTGGGGGGAGCCCAGTATGGTGCTGACCATAATTTAGTACGAGGATGGCATGCAAGACGGGTCCTCTCTGTGATTAGCAAATAGTTCTATTAACCTCTGCCCTGCTGTCTTCTTAATTTCAACATATTTCTTTAACATGATTGATGCCAACGGACTATTCCACCTCTGATTGGCCAGCTGTCAAATGGGGGCCAGGGGCAAAGAGTTAAGTGCTACTAAATACACGGTAGTTGCTGTGATTATTGAGCCAAACAGACAGTTAAGATAAAAACTGTGAGCGAACATGGTGTTTTACTGCATTCAACCTGTGGAAAATCGTGTCATTGAGGAGCTGAATGTCCCAGAATGGTCTTTTTATATATGTTGTGCATTTAATTGGACTACTTTCCATGTAGCCAAGAAGCACAGGAACAGAATAGATTGAAGTATTAACCAACTCAGCCCTCTTTTAGCCTGTCACCGTTGGATTATTTCTGCTTAATCTGTAGCGTCGCACAACAAATCAATTGGTAGCAAATTGGTGCCTCATTAAGCGGCAAGTTGGAAATCCTTTTCTGCTTTACGTGCACATGAAATGAATCCTTGTGGATTTTTCTCCGTCACCGGCTTCTTCTTCTTCTTCTGTAAACGGTCCAGCTGGGTATCACTACTGACTTCCTGAATCGATTAATTTCCAATTTAGACTGTCGTGATCCATTTATATATCCGATTTGAGTCCATATCGATCAAAATAATTAAGTTTCAGTTGAAATTTGGCTTTGCTATAAAGAGGTTTTCACAGAGTGAAAAGATGGATGTTTTTTGCTCAGGTACATTGTTAAAAAATGTTTGTTTTTCCCAGTTCGAGTGGACAGGTTTCTTCTGTTGCCTTCGGCTCAAATGTGCAGAGTACCTCGGTCAGCCGGAGCCCCGTTCAGTTAGTTTCTGTAACACAATGATGAGATTCTTCTTCTTATATCAGTCCGGTTTTAGGCAGCCTTTTAAAATAAATGTTAATCCAATTCAAATCGTACCAAATGTAACTCAGACTAACCTAACCTGATGATGTGGTTTCAATTTGAGTTTCTAGTCTTTTTATTTGACCCGTAAGCGACAGAAGAAGAGCCGACAAAGAATAATCACAAGTGACAGCATGCATCTTGTTTGTTGTTCAGATGTCCAGAACTGTTGGTCTGGGATGTGATGAATTAACAGTGTTTAAGGGGAGGTCCAGTGAGTCCGGCCTCCCCATAGGGGGGGTCCGCACTGTTTAAGGGGAGGTCCAGTGAGGAAATATCACATTTGTTATCCAAAGAATAACTCGCATGTTCATGTTGTGGTTGGTGAGCTAGATTTCTGGGAATAATGTTTCTTTTCCCAAAGTCAGAGCCTGATACCTTTGGACAGACTATTTATGTATTTAGTGCTTTATAGATATGTCAGACAGCAGCTGGAGGTTATCTTGGCTCAGTTGGAAAGTGTGCATGGGATCAAACAACTGAACCGAGATCCTGTTGGCATCCAGGAATTTAGGAAAAAGTGGAAATAGTGGAGTGTTGTCCAGACTTTATCTGAGCGGATGCCTGACTTTCCCAGGCTTTGGAAACTCCCGTCTCTAAGGTGGGAAAATGTGGAGATGGTGAATGATTAGAAACGCTTTATCACTGCGAACTTTGGATTTTTTTCCCGCAGAAATGAACCTTTCGCCTTGTGGCACTGGATGAAAGTGTTTCACCTCGGTCCTCACGTGAAGCCCCTGACAGGAACATGTGCACACATTCCACCGGTCATCCCATCTGCTCCAGCGGAGTAACGCTGTTGTGGCAGAATTTGGAGTATGTTCCCCCACTTAAGATTGTCAGGTGGTGTTAAATATCTGATGGCAGGGGAGCGTCCCAGGCAGAGGGGCTGGTGAGGGGAGGGGGGCTGATTGGTTCTGACCTCCTGCCGAGCGCTGCGCTCGCAGAGGGGTGTTCACCGATGACCACGCTGCATAACTATTCAGTGACAGGGGCTCAGTTGTGCAACTGTAGCTATCCATTGATGGGGTGTGGAGGTGGGGAAGGTGGAGTTTTATGACCACTGGCATTCCTGAATTATGCACAAGGTATGCACCAAGCGCTTGTGCACTACCGGCAGGGAATTTGACTCCCAGGCTTCCAGGTAATAATAGTCTCAAACTGGTCCCAAGTGCTGGTTGTGACATTTTGTGACCACCGGCAACATTTTTGGAATTCCATTTCTCTAACCTTATATTACACCAGAATGTTTGAGGGTTATTGTCAACGTTTCTGTGCCACTTCTGCATCTGTCGCATCAGTTAAAGCCCAGCATTCAGTTGCTCTGGATGCAAACTGCTCTGCATGTGCTCCGATTGAAAAAAAAATAAGACAAATACGACCACAGTCTCCTCGTTCTCACTGCATCTCTTCCTCCGCAGGCGCAGATTGGCATCATCATGTTTTGGCTCCACGGTACCCTGATGAGCGGCTGCATTTCCTGGAATAAGCTGGAACCTGAGCGTTGAAAGGCACACCATGGAATGCCTGTAGCATCCCGCCTTGCCTTCTTCCACCCCACCAACATCAGCTGAATTCAGAAACACAAAGTGAGACGCCAACGACTGAGGGACACATTGGACGTCCCCTAAATCTGTGCTCTGATCTTCTCTCCCGGAGGCTCTTTTTTTATCTATTTAGGTCGGCCAGTGTGAGAGGGAGCTCTGAGAGTGTAAGGGAGTGAGTGCCAGTTTGTGTGTGTCTCCCTTTTAGAGTAGGTGCCTGCGCTGGGCACGGAGGCCATGAGGCCCAAGACTTTTCCTGCAGCCCCGTACGTGGGCAACACACGGCAGAGGCTTCAGGAGATTAAGGAGGGCCTGAAGCAGCCGGCCAAGCTGGTGAGCCAGGCTCTGCACGGAGGCAGCTCCCGGTCCGAGGGCGGCAGAGGGGCCGACTCCAAGAGCGGGAAAGACACGTCCAGCCGGCAGCAGCAGCTCAGACCCCCGCAGAAGTTCAACAACTACCAGAATGCGCTGCGAGAGATCCGCAAGTCCCTCATGCCCTTCGCCAACGAGTCGGGAGAGGCAGGAGAGGTCAACCGGCAAATGCTGCAGGAACTCGTCAACGCAGGCTGCGACCAGGTGAGCCACGAGGAAAAAAAGTGTTTTTTTTCAGCAATGCAGGTTCCTGCTGTGGTGTCACAGGACAGAGGGTGTGATAGAGCCTCAGTAATTATCTGTTAATTCATTTATTTTCACTCCTTGATAGCTTTGAAAGTAAAAAATGTGCTTTATGTTAAAGTTTTACTGCGAGAAGAAGAGATGGGTGGTGCTTAACGGGACTGTGTTTAAGATACTGCTCGACACACCAGACACATGAAGGTGGCTGTCCGGGCTACATTAAAGCGAACTATCCCTTCAACTACGGCTGGATTGAAACGGACCAATGGTCCCCAGCCGGAAGCAAAACCTGGAGGAAGAAGAAGTAAACTCTGCCCTGTTGCCGTGGCGATATACTTGAGATAAATAGTAAGATGTCACTAGGAGTTGTTTTAGACGGAGCTTGTTGTGAGAAGTTAATTTAAGTGAGTGTAGGTCACGTGAAGACTATTGCTGTGAAGTGGTGGACTCTGTGACGACAGCACTTCTTAGTTGACTCGAGCAGTTTTTGCTGTGTTTTATGTAAAATATAACAGTTTCTGTTGATGTTAATGTGTGTAAGAGGCTAAGATCAGCCAATAGCATCTACAAGTTAATCGCATCATAAGTTTTTGCAGAAGTCTTGGTGTCAGGGAGAGAAAAATTCAAATAGCCTTTTTATGAGGCAAATAAATCTTTTAGTCCTGGTAAAAGGAAGTAAAAGATAAAACATTTTGTGTGGATTAGAAGGTGTGTTTCTGTGTGTGAAAGCCAGAGTTTTATCTGCTCTTAGATGAGCTGCAATACGCTTCGGGATTTCCTGCCGAGTGATTCAGTTATGATGTGGGAACATCAGGTGGAGTTCTCAACTGGGCTGTTTGGCATTTTGTCCTTCGAATGCGAGCGCGCCATCAAACGTCTCCTGAAGAAGGAGGCGGGAGAGCGTTTCCACACTCAGCCTCCAAATGAGTCATGCGGAAGCTGTTAATCAGTGGTCGCTTCACCTCCTGTCTGTTGAAGAATTGGTGTCAAACATTCGACTTTTAAAAGTTACACCTGCGTAGAAATTCACATGATTTTAAGTGACGTCTCTGCATCGGTTGTCGAGAACCTTTCTCCATCCTGGCGTTTGGGAGCTACAGTTGGAGGAGGGATTGCATACCAGACAGTTGTAGTCTAAAAGATTATTAAATGCCAGTGAGGTTCGCTCTGAAACAGGATAACTGAGAACCAATGACTGAGGAAGCTGAGTTTCTGCCTCGGTGCCTTTGCCCACACTGACCGCGCTCTACTTTCTGCAGAACCCTCCAGCTCTCCTCTTTATCGTTGCATTTTCTTTGGAAGCTGCAGAAATGCGTTTTCGAAGGCGTGTTTCAGGGGCGACTCAGCCAGATGATTAAATCACAGATTATCTTAAGAAAATGCAGTCGGTCCAGTTAAGATCTGGTGCGTCTGTGGTTGAAGGCCCTGTGATGAAGCTCGGTATGTGAAGAATGCTCCGCTCAAGCCCATGCATGGCACCATGAAGAAGAGCAGCCAAATTGATTTTTAGGCTTATCACAAACAAAGACCCACTGTTTGTTGAGTTCTTTTGCTGATAGCAGGACCTTTGCTCTGCATCTTCTTCCCACATCTGGACTGACTGTGTGTCCCACCAGCGGACTCATTATTCAAAATCAGCCCGATTTTGTTTCTTTAATTTGCATAAAAATGTTTTTTTTGGTTTTTTTTTAATGGTATAAGAGTAGCTCACAGATCCAGAAAGCCAAGTCTTTGCTGGAAAAATATCCGTTAATTTGTTGTTTCTTGAGTCAAAACATTTTTTTATTTAATTTGTAGAGGAAACCCGATCCGAGCGCGTTATTTTTTTTTTAAAGCTACGCATCAGCAGGCTGGCAGTCGACCTTCAGGCATCTGCGTTGGTTTCCTCAGGGGATTTCTGGAATACTAAACAGACTTTTTTTTTTTTTGTATTTTTCTAAATCCAAACCGAAGAACTGGGGCAACATTTGTGAATGTGCAAGCGGTGCAGTTTGCACAGTTTGTCGCAACATGGAAAGATTTTAACCACGTAGCCAAATTCTAACAATGTGGCGACTTTAGCAGTGTCCCAGTGGCAGCTGGGATAGACTTCAGCCACTGAAACAGGACAAATGAATGGAAAATGATTGGATTTTGAAGCAGTGACATGATGAGAAATCTCTGTTCCTGAGATGGTGGGAATGCGTGCCGAGGCTGCTGATCGACAGCTCTCACACCGGCTTGAATGAACCGTTCCAGGCGAATATGTCTGGTTAAATGAATCCGAGTTGGCTTTAACTAAACCAAACAGGCTAGAAGTGAAACTCTCACTGTAGATCTGAAAGATTTCAGTGTCTTTACAGCTGTCACGCACCCACCTGTGGGCATCAAGGCTCCGGCCGCGAAGGAAGAAAATGTGTTTATCCGTAAAAGTGGTCTAACCATTGATCCCAGTGTTGATCCCACCTTTTTTCTGCATCTCATCATTTCTCTCTCATGCACATGAACCGTTACAAAGATGGCGGTCCAATGAAATGGAGCTGTGACTGAAGCTCGCCTGAAATGCGCATTAAAACTGATTGTGTTAGTTGAGGATGCTGCTTTAAAAGCAAGTTGAAAGTGTCTAAAGATGCTCAGTTTTCTGGAAAATGATATATTTTCACACAATCCTTTAAAGTTGAAACAGGAAGACCACACCTCAACCTGGCATGCTGTTGGTTGATGTCTGGATGTTGACATTTGAAGATAACGTGTGTGCCGTTCTCCCAGCTGCACTGAAACGATCATATCTCCAACTTTAGGCTGTTTTTTTTTATGATTATCTGCATTAAGGTTTATTCTGGACATTGTTGCTCTTCCAGCATTTTAAACATCTGCTCTAAAAGCCCACAATGGCAGCCATTTCCTCTGCTTCTGCTGCACTGGACAGTTGACCTCCATGGTTGCCACCATTGTGAATGGACCAGAGCAGAGCGGGCCCAGTCAATACAAACAGGAAGTGAACATTCAATGGCAGCAGGGTGGAACAGTTTCTTTTGTTGCGCTCACGTCAGCACCCAACATGTCGCCTCTCCTCCTCTTCCTCTGTCTCTGACCAGAGGACTCGGGTGCTTGTTCATAAAGTTTGTATGAATGATTAAATCATTGGAGTAAATGTATTATGGCCTAACAAAGGAAATGAGGCTCATTTGAACAAAGACTTCACATTGAGACCATGTACCAAAGTACCTTAAAGCCTTTTAAAAAAGCCATACAGTGCCTTTTATTTCTTAAAGCTTTCCAGAGATCAGAGACTTCCATGAGTCTGTTGCCTCTGCTCAGGGTTTGGTTTCTTCCCTGTGACCTCTACAACACACAGACAACCGATCAGCTGCTTTGCAACGCCTCATGTCGAGATCCAAACAAACACTATTGCTCGTGGCCAACTGAACGCTCTGTTGCACACGTCGACAGTTTACCGAGTTCATGATCCAAAAACCGTAATGTGAACGGCTCAAACAAAGCAACCATTAACACACATCTGTAAGTGTGTCCCACTTTAACTCTGAATCAGCTGATTGAATTAAAGAATATTCACTCTTCTTTAAAGCCCACTGAAGCTGTCCCTCCCCGCCCATAAAAGACCAGCCAACTCTTATTGGTTAGCTTCAATTGATGAAAAAGAATGAATGAAAAAGTCTTCCAGAAACTGACTAACTTTAAAAAAAAAAAAAAATTAAATTTGATTTCTGGGGGACTTTTCGGTGGCTTGTGTCTCCTTTATAACGTGAAACCAACCTGGAGTAGCTTAATGGAATTCAGACTTTATTTCTTCTTTCTCGCACATCCTACCTAAAACACTAAAGTTTGGACCAATCAGCATTCTGCACTGGCAGCTAAATGTGGGCTTTGAATGAAGCATGTTGTATTCGCCTTTAGAGCTTCATTGATCCGACTGATTTAATTTAGCTCGTGTTTTTCTAAGTATTTTTTTAAAATGGCGTTCCAAACCATCTGGTGTGACATCACTCGTAAATACTCGATGCTGAAGTTTGTGTGATTTAATAATCAGTTGGCTCGTGTTTTTTTTTTTTTTTTGGAAATCTTTACTCTAACTGGCCCTCACAGGCAGCTTCCACTTGCGGTGCCATCAAACTCTGGTTCTCGCCATTGTTTTTTCTTTCTAAAGCACCTTCCAGAGTCCTTAAAGACCCTTTTTCTTCTTCACCTATTTTCGAGTGAGTTACAGGCTTATCAGCCTGCCTCGTCTTCCCCATCTTCCTCGTCTTCCCCCACTCCTCCAGCTGCAGATCACATACCAATGTGGCTCGTTACATAATCTTTTTTTTTTTTCTAAGAGAGGAAATGTTTTTCAGGGGGAGCACGGGTGGGGGTGGGGGTGGGGGTGGCATGCCGGGTGTAGAGATGACGGGGAAAGACGGGAAGTGTGTTCACATTTTTTTTTTTTTTTTTTCATTTGTAAAGTTTCTAAGCTGTCCTCGTTGGCCTTTTTGCTGCGTCTGCAGTCCAAACTGCAGGAATCCCGTTCATGCTAAACATACTGCAGCCTTCAGTGTGTAAACTAGCAAATAAGTAACCGTGAGGCCAGCTGGACACGACTGGGAGGCGCTGCATGGTGTGTTTGCCTGCTGGAGTAGAGGACGGGGCATTGCACTGTCGCTTAAACGTTGCAGTGCACGTGTCTCGCTTGGATGAAGATGAAGAAGCATTTGCAGCTCTCTCTGTGGAAATGTTCTGCAGACATCCCGGTTGGTGTGTCCCATCTGTGCTCCGGATCGTGCTCCACATGGCTTTGATTTCCTGGGTCCAGGACTGGAATGTGCCATAAGATGGCTTACATCAGAAACATTTTGAGTTTTTGTTTTCTTTCCTCGTGTAAAGCAAAGCGGCGCGTGAAACTCGGCCTCGGTCCTCTGTCGCTGCATCAGGCTGTTGGAACGGTCCGTGTGTAGGCTGGTGATTATGCGTTTGGGATAAACCATCATGACAAGGGTGCGAATGTGGCCTGGATATCTTCAATTGACAAAGAGAACGCGAGAGAGACTATCCAGATTGCAAATAGCGTGAATTCCTGCTTCCTGGGCCGAGGAATGTTGAGCGAGGAACATCTGTCGCCATGACAGCCGGGGTCACCAGACCCGCCTCCACCCAGCACACACGCAGAGCCACGGTCCGAGAGGAAGAGACGAACAATAAAAGCAAAGAGCTGCTGGGATGGTGGTTCAGTGTGTCCGAGTCGGAGCTGTTTTAATGTCAGATTATAGATATTTACGGCCATGTTTTAAACCAAATGCATCAAGTTTGCGTAATATGTGATTCAAACCCTAAAGTTTTTAAAGGAAGCAGAGGAAGAAGCACCATGGTCAGATTTTCTGCTTTGAGTGCAGATATTTCACTTCCTCTTCCACACTAAATCAGCTCTCTGATTACATAACACACTCAATCTTATTGCTTTGTTTATTACACCCAGGCAACACAACACTGTTTCTGACATTTAAACTGTCTCTTCTGATCGATAAAAGCGTTGCTTTCTTTATCTTGGATGCAGAGTAAAATATAAACAAACTCTTATTTCTAATGAGAACTGGCACAAAGTCGGGACATAAAATGCAAAAATCTGTGTTTGTTATGAAGTTGATGTCTGAAACATCCACCAAGACCAGAGAAGTTGTAAATAATACCTGCTGGAGCATGCCATGGCAACCCGTCAGTCACCTGATTGGGGGGATTATCACAGTTTTTCCAGATGTAGAAATTGGAAGGTGTCCAGATTTCATCATCTATGGTACTTCATGTGATTAAAAGATGCAGTTAATCCACAGATTCTGTGCAGAAGGGGCATGATTGTGTTGTGGAAGTCACTGCTGAGGCTTTGGGAACACTTCTTAAAACCACTTTCTTTGAACACAGTCCAGATAAAATAAATAGAGATAAAACTACCGTTCTGAGGAGAGAAAAACACTAGATCTGGAAACGCAGCTTCCCTGTGAGTCTCGGCTTTTTGCAGAAAGTCTTTGGTCAAAGTTCCTTTTGGTCGTCATGGAACCCCGTCTGTCGGGGTTAATATGGGGGGTGCATTAATGCAGCATGTGTTCCACCTAAAACGAGCAAATCCTGGATCCAGATGCTATTCCAGACCAACATGAAATGTTAATTCCCTTTAAAGCAGAGCTGCGTTATATTGGGAAAGAACGGCTGCATATTTCACTTCCAGAACCGAAGAAGCTGTTTTTCCCATTTCTCAGGAGAAGGGGTGATGCAGCACAGCGAAGATGCTGCTCTTCCAACTTTTTTTTTTTTGTTTCTAAGTGTTTGCTCACGTCACTGCACTTAGTTTCAACATCTGGTGTTTATTTTCAGTTCTTAGATTTGATTGATTTTACATCCACCTGCAGTCTGATTCAGAGTTAATCTAACGCACCACCGTAGCTTTTAAGGTGGAGGTGGAGGTTAAACACCAGGTAGAGTCTGACCATTCTCTGCGTTTAAAAATGGGCAAACATCTGTTTTTATCACTGATCGTTTGAACAAAGCTGAACTTGAAAGCACTCTGGAGGAAGCAGAACAAACAGAGTAGAAAAATGCTGAAGAGGAAAGGACAAAATGTGACAGTACAGGGCGGCTCTGGCAGCCAGCACTCTCCTCTGGCTACGCAGGAATGTAACAGACGCACACACATGAGTGTGCACACAGGAAACGGAGTATAAACAGTGCTGTGTGTGTGTGTGTGTGTGTGTGTGTGTGTGTGTGTGTGTGTGTGTGTGTGTGTGCGCGCGGTCAGTGTTGGGCTCAGGGATTTAAAGGTACACACAAACAATGGGAGGGGACAGTAAAGCAGGCATTGGTTAGTGCTTCTGCACACACATCACAGAATGTGAAGAAAGTGCACGGCCTTGGCATTTCCTGGCTTTCAGAGCGGACCATGCCCACCATCGCTGCGTGGGCCGGCTTTTAAACAATTTGCGTTTGATTTAGTTTCCTGCTGCCAGTCTTCCTGAGAAAGGGCGTTAGAAAATGGCTCCTCCGGGATGATTCCTCTCCCGTCAGCTGCTCCTTGGTTTCCCGCACTCAGAGGACACGGACGTAGTTAGGTGCTTCTGATGTCAGATGGCGTTGTAGAAAACCTTTATTGTTCTTGTTGAGGTAGTTTGGAACCATCAGCAGGACGGTTACTGCCATGTGAAAAAGCCAAGATGCAATCCTTGAGACAAAAACACAATACATATGTTCAGCTTGGGAAAATTAAACCGTTTCAGTCCAGTTATTAATGGCACTGATTGTACTGAAGGGAAAATGTCCAGTGGAGGAAAGGAAAGGAAAAGGCAGATGACGGCATCGTAGCTAAATACAATTCTTTTCCACTTTATGAAAAGACTTTGGGCCGTATTAGCTGACTTTTGGGGCTACTGAGTGATTTATGATGTACCAGAGACTCTGAAAATCCTCTAGAATAACCCTGAAAGCCATTGTAAATATTTAAGGGAAGGAGAAATCTGCTGAGTCGTCCTGGTTCTGATTAGAAATCTGGCAGCAGCATTCCTCTGTTTCTGGGAAGAAGACTGGACACGCATGCCAGTGCAGTTGTTCATGAGCTATGGGTGAATTTGTCATAGTGGTGCTGGAGTATAGAGTTATGGGAGCGCCACAAAGGAATGAATCCTTAAAAGAAAAAGAAATTAGGAAGTATACACAGAAATAACTGAATAAATGTGGAAATATTTCAGCCTGCATTAGCCCGTGGGTTTGAGCCACAGTCCTCTTCAGCCAATCGAGTTTGAGCTCGAGTTGTCTGCTTCCTGTTTATTAACTCCAACCAACCACTTCATCTGTTGCTTACGTGACCATAAATATGTAACAAATCTGCACTCGTAGCCTTAAATTCAGAGTTGGTTCCTCCTGTTCCTCCCCCTAAACCTCCTGTTTGGGCCACAGAATTTTGACGTTCCACCAAACTTCTTATTCAGACCTTTAAATTTGCACTTAATGGTGATAAAATCGAATAAGTCTCTTTGCACATAAGGCTCAGTGCATAAAGACAACTTCTGCTCAAACACGATTGGCTCAGAGGGAAAAGCAAAGACGGAATAAAGAAGCAACAAGAACAAATAAAGGGATAAATATAGATGGATGAAAATGCAATGGAAAAAAATCTATTTACACTCCATATTTATTTCTGTGTATATTTCCCTTTTCAGATTTGATTTGGTGGCACTTTACATGCACATCGAATGTGTTATTGACAGCTAAGCTTGATAAATGGATGAAAAACACAGACATGATGTCACCGTCTTACCTCCAAAGCAGCATCTCGCTGTCCTAACTTAGCCGTGTATATATAGAAGTTTTGAGTTTCCTCTTTGGCGTCGTCATGTTGCCGTGAACGTTGGAATAATTCGGATCTGTCGCGGGCAGAAATGTCATTCCTGAGTGTGGGCAGCGAGCGCGTCGGAGCGCCGCTGTCACTGCTGTGGGGCAGAGGTCTGAGCTGAGATGTCTTTACGGTGAGGTCATATACCATCCGAGGGGATTTCTTCATCGAAGTGTGGGTCGCTGTCGGAGAGGGAAAGAGGGATCTCATGTTGTTTGGTGCTGTGAACTAAAGGAAAGAGCTGAGGTTTAGAGACAGTTTCTTCCCCGTTCACGACATCTAAAGGAACTTTTTCTCTGCAGATGGATTCAGATCAGTTAATTGTTTACATCTGCTGCACAGCATGTGCAGGACAGTGTTTCACTAATGTGCTGGAATTAAGCTGAAGATGTTATCAGAGGGGGTTCTACTAAAAGGCTTGTGTGTCTTCTTTTAGTAAAGAGCTATAAATGCTCCAGTAAAACAGCAACTCCTTGCATTCGGAGACCTTTGCTCCCCGTCATTAACATGCTTTCCAGGGGATCCAGTCACAAGTGAGCAGCTTTTAGTGTCTTAATCGGGCATTAAGATTGAAACGTGTCTCCGCTAATCGAGCGTTTGGCTCTGCTTTGTACTTCCGTGCAAATAAACACGTAGGCTGCATCTTACACCGTTAACTGTGATGAGCAGCAGGCAGCTACACGACATGATATTCAGCTGACGTGCACCCTGAGGGCATCCACATCTGTACTTGGCATAATGCCAGCTGCAAAAGGTCTGAGTTGGTTTAATACAAGATCCAGAGAATGATTGGCATTGTTTAATAAAAAGGCCGTAAAATCTACGGTGGTTAACCGACATTTTTTGCATAGGTGACCTACATACCGTTAGCTTTTATAGTGACCCACCTGTTGGAACATCAGCCTCCAGGCATGGGATCAGTTCCATGTGCCCCACCTGTGGGAATGAATGAAGGCAACGAGCCAAGTGAAATGTAATTTATATCATGAAGATGGAGGGTAGTCTGCTTGGCTTGATGCATGGATCCCTAGGAAAAGTTGTAGAAGCTTAAGAGCAAATTCTTAGCAGCAAATTTAATTTCAAATCTCAACAAACTTGAATGAAAGCCCACAGTTGAGTAAAGATGAGAGTGCGTCAGAGTAAAGTATCGGCGGTTCCTAAATGTCTCTTTTTGTGTGTTTGCTTTGGCAGGAAATGGCAGTGCGCGCGCTGAAGCAGACGGGAAGCAGGAACATCGAGGCGGCCTTGGAGTATATCAGCAAAATGGGTTACCTCGACCCTCGCAATGAGCTCATCGTTCGTGTCATCAAGCAGACTTCACCAGGTATAGATACAACTTTAACAGACGGCCGATGGAGTTGGATGTGCTTGTCGATAAAGTTGCTGTAACAAAAATGAATTGACATTATATTTTAACAGAAAGAACGATTTTGTTCTTGTAGGAAAAGCTGGGATGCCAAACGCAATGGACCACCGGCCTTCGTTGGAGGTTTCAGGCGAGGCGGGGGCCATGCCTCCTTATCATCAGATGGGGGCGCCCATGTATGACGGAGCAGCAGGATATGGTCCTGAGGGAGAGATGGCCAGAACTTACATGGGTGCTCCCCCCGTTATGAACTACATGATGCCCCCCTCTGGTGCAGCACAGGGTCCTGCAATGGGGAACCCGATGGGCCGACCTCCCAGTATGGGCAGCTATCCACCAGTGATGGCCACCCAAAGCAACCCAGGCAACACCATGTATCCCCCAGGGGCTCCGCAGAAGGGCTACCCTGGCAGCATGGAGCAGCACGGGCCCATGATGAGCTACAACGTGCCCGGCCAGCCTCTGCAGCTCCAGCCACAGCCGCCCGGGGGCCCCGTCCCCGGTCCACACTATGACTACGGTCACGCCAGGCAGCACATTATGGAGCCTGCAGGCTATGGAGTCAAGAGGACCCCCTCCTTCCAGAACAAGATGGCCCCTCCCCCTATGGCGCCCCCAGACAACTATGTCAACATTCAGGGGAAAGGGGGTATGAGTCAGAACGGGCCGGGTGGAGGAGGCGGTGGATACCCTGCTAACCTCTACCTTTCCCCGCACTCCCACCCCCGACAGGCCAGCCCCACCTCCCACCAGGTCCACATGATAACCCGTTCCCCAGGTGGGGTCGGAGCCATGGGGCCTGACTTCTCAGACCTGCCCCAGGGTTTGATGACACCCTCCAGGGCCAGCCTCAACCTGGACCTGTACGAGCACCTCTGGGCGGGGCCTCCGGGTCCCGAAGGGGCGCCTCCAGCCAGGCAACCCCAGCCCCAGGGCCCATTCAGGGGGGAGGTGCGTGTGCCAAGCAGAACCAACTCCTTCAATAGTCGTTCTGCAGGTCCGAATGGTGTCCGGCCCACAATGGCTGCTCCCCCTTCTGCTGGGAAACAGGAGTCCTCATTGGGCCCTCCCAACACCATCACAGCTGTAACCTCCCCACCCATCCAACAGCCAGTCAAGAGTATCCGTGTGATGAGGCCAGAGCCCAAGACGGCTGTGGGACCGTGCCACCCTGGCTGGATGACCGCTCAGACCCAGGATGCATCAGAACCTCTGGCCTACATGCCAGAGGAGACGTACCCACTGGAGCCTGCTCAGGAGCCACGATGCCCTCCGCCTCCTTACCCCAAGAATCTGCTCATGTCTGGGGCAGGTGCTGAGGCGGGGGCCCTGGAAGGACCCGGGGTCATGTGTGGAACTCAGGACCTCGGCAACTCTGCTGCAAGAAGCACTCGCAGCAGCAGCGGGGGGAGCGGAAAGGCCGAGGACGGCCAGCAGGCGAAGGAGAAGACCAAGATGGGCAAGGGAGAGAAAGCAGTGAAAGACAAGAAGCAGATCCAGACCTCACCGGTTCCTGTGAGGAAGAACGGACGAGACGAGGAGAAGAGGGAGTCCCGCATTAAAACGTACTCGCCTTTCGCCTTCAAGTTCTACATGGAGCAGCACATAGAGAACGTAATGAAGACGTACCAGCAGAAACTCAACCGAAGGCTCCAGCTGGAGCAAGAGATGTCCAAGGTAAGACGACATGTTTCACAGTTCCTAGCATTAGCTGCATCTCTAACTGATCAGATACGCCTGGAATATTCTGAATTCCCAGCCTGGTTTCATGAAATAATATCTAATGAACTGCAAGTCATGCTGCCAGAAGTCGGTTAACATGCTTGAAATGCACATGACTGCCCCCAAAGCTGCATACCACTTCTACAAATGACTATTATTTTGAGCTTTTTTTATAACCTGATCAGGCATCTTTGACAGGATTCAGTAGAGCACTCCTGGGATTTTGCATGTTTTAGCCTGTTTCATACAAATGATGCAAGTCTAACATTTTGGCAGGCTGATTCAAGTCACTCGGTTTGGCACAAGTCAGATGTGTTGTCACCTATTCTCAACAGAAAGCAGCTAAAGTCAGCGCTTTCCCGACGTCGTCCCGTTTCGTTTTCATTCTGCCTGCAACTGTTTGCCTCTCTTTTACTTTCTGTTTTCACATTCTGTGTCTTCAGAAAGCTCACTTCTCAGTAAAACTGCACTCACTTCCATGGGTTTTAGTTGTCAGACCATGAAACAAGTTTGAACTTGTGAGTGGTAAGCAGCCCATTAAGACTTCATGTTAACCCTCCATCACTTTCATGGCATTTCAAATGTCCACATAGTGTAAGCGGGAGGCTAGGACATGTCAGACAGAAATACCAAAACAAAGAAAAGCTCTTTAGTGGGAGGAGACGAGTTGGTCACTAAATGTCTCATCTGTAGTAATCACCTATTTCTAATGTGATGGCAGTGAAGCTGAAACCTTCTGTTGAAAACATGAATAAGCATCCCGCACCTTGGTTGACACCTGTGCAGGTCTATTCATCTCCATCTGAAAGGAGTCCCACTTAAAACTGCTCCTTCATAAACCTAAACACGGAGCCAGAATGCACTTTTAACCGTAGCTTTTGCACATGACTGATATGCTTTGAACCGGCTTCTCCCTGCACTGCAGCTGTCAGACTGAGCTGAGAAAAGCTCATTCAAACAGTACGAGAGCAGGTGACCTTCAGCACCTCACTGTGAAATAAACAAAATATCTGCTCAAAAAGGGGCGGGGCTAATGCTGCTGGTGGAACGCCAACAGCGAGCGCTTCCGAGCACCCTGCCAGAGCTGGACGCAGACCCTCATGATAAATAAACATGGCTTACTCGTTCTTTTGTCCATTTAGACGGAACCATCCAAGTTTACATTAAAGGAGAAGTTTTTTTTTTTTTTAAACCTGGAACTTATTTCTGGCATAAAATACGTTCATCTACTCACCGATAACAGTTTGGTGAAAGTCGGCGTCCTTCGGAAGATATTTAGATCACTGGAGATCGGCGTATATCCATATAACAGGAGAGAACTGGGCAGAGACAATACAGCCTCTAAATAAGGCATTATCTGTCTTTATTTCACCAATACTTTAAGACCAATGAATGAATGAACGCATACTATTGCACTGTTAGCTCAGAGCTGCAGCTGCCGTCATCCCACTAGACGCATGTGTAGAAAGATTCTTCACGGTAAAGTTCAGTCTCTTGAAGCTATTTCTTGGAGTTAAGTTTGATTAAATCTCAAATTCTTTTTTTTTTTTTTTTTCATTTTATTGTTAAGCACCGACTGTATGAACATCGAAGCTACGAAGATAGACAAAGCTTGTACAGAGTTCCTCTCCTAGCAATTGACAAACAAAAATAGTGCTACATATAGGCTGTTTTGCAATCATGCAGACATTACATGTATAACATCCTAAAAAGAAGGAAAACACTGTTCATGGAGATAATACAAATTAAAAAGAAAGAAAGAAATAACGGCAATTGTGAAAAGCTGTTTTAGCTTTGCCACAGCTTTAGTTGTGGTACCAACTGATACCACAAAACAAAGTATTGGGCACACGGAAAAAGGATAAAACAGAATAATAATAATATTTATAGTAATAATAATGATAGTAATAATAAAATTAGAAAAAGATAGGGGAGGTAAGTTTAAATGAATTGACCTTAATTGTAAAAAAAATTAAATAATATGTAAACTAACAAAGGGCACAACATAATTGAGACATGACAAGATGCTGTTTCAATTGTCTTTTGAACACAGCCTGTGACTTAACTCAACTTAATGGGCTAAAACTGGTCAACCACTGGTTATGCTCTCTTGTCTAAACCGCTGGTGAGAATGATGCTGGGTATAGAGTGTCGATTACTAAGAGATATAAACTTCTCTCTTAGGAAATGTCCAGAGCTTCACACTATGAGTTTTCATGAGTTTGACTGAATCACGGCTTTACTCTTTGACCGTTTTCTTCAAAGTGATTTAAGAAAAACACCCCAGCTTGACCCAAACTAATTAAATCTGACAAAGTTCAGGAAACTGGGTTGAGCTCCTGCGACATTCCTTATAAATGATTGTTTTTAATCTGTTCCTGAGGCTGCTTCTCTTCAACGCTTCTTCTCTCTGCTCAGGCCGGCCTGTCGGAGGCGGAGCAGGAACAGATGAGGAAGATGCTGAACCAAAAAGAGTCCAACTACAACCGGCTACGGCGTGCCAAAATGGACAAGTCCATGTTTGTTAAAATCAAGACGCTGGGCATAGGCGCCTTTGGTGAAGTGTGCCTCACACGTAAAGTAGACACTGGTGCGCTGTATGCCATGAAAACGCTGCGCAAGAAAGACGTCCTCAACCGCAACCAGGTGATTCAGCAGATGCATGGAAGATTGATTCATTCTGAGCATACTGTGTCATTTAAGAAAAGCTGGAATGCAAAGTAGCTGAACTGAGTGTCTGTGCTGCAGGTCGCCCACGTGAAAGCGGAGCGCGACATCCTGGCGGAGGCAGACAACGAGTGGGTGGTGCGGCTCTACTACTCCTTTCAGGACCGCGACAGTCTCTACTTCGTCATGGACTACATCCCCGGAGGAGACATGATGAGCCTGCTCATCCGAATGGGCGTTTTCCCCGAACATCTGGCTCGCTTCTACGTGGCTGAGTTGACGCTGGCCATCGAGAGCGTCCACAAGATGGGTTTCATCCACCGCGACATCAAGCCGGACAACATCCTCATCGACCTGGACGGACACATAAAGCTGACGGACTTCGGCCTGTGTACGGGCTTCCGCTGGACGCACAACTCCAAGTACTACCAGAAAGGTGGTTCATTGCTCCTGGTTCACACGAATGTCCACATTATCTAACAGAGGTTCAGTGATGCTCGGACAGTTTAGAACCATACGGTGCTCAAATACTGTTTTTCATCAAATTTCTGGAATAGAATTTAATGTCGTTTCTCCTCTTCTGTCTCCAGGGAGTCACGTCAGACAAGACAGCATGGAGCCCAGTGACTTCTGGGACGACGTGTCCAACTGTCGCTGCGGCGACCGTCTGATGACGCTGGAGCAGCGCGCCAACCGCCAGCACCAGCGCTGCCTGGCTCACTCGCTGGTGGGAACGCCCAATTACATCGCACCCGAGGTTCTGCTGCGCAAAGGTGAGCCAGAATTACAGCAGCTACCACCTGCACGGTGTCTGAACTCATACCAGATTCAACTCTTCATACATAAAAGATGAGATTCTACTACTTTGGGCGCCTGCTTGCCGACTGCAGCTAGAGATTTGGAGGGTTTTTTTCACCCGTCGGATCGATTCGATGCCTGAGTTTCCCCGTCCACATGTGGAATTATAATTGGATAAGATACCGAACTCCTCATTGGCCAAGATGTGCTCATATGTGTGCTCTTTATTTGTAAAATCAGAAGCCCTTCATGCTAACTGCTGCAAATAAACCACAATGTAACTAGTTATAATGTTAATTAAATGCAAGCAAATGTCTTGAATCTCTTTATTTGGCGTGAACACAGTTGAAAATGTCCTGTTCTGTCCGAAATGTGCTGCTCAGTTGCATTTTAGCACCAGAGGCTTCGTTTCATTCTGCAGCCAACAATAGAGAAAATGTGGCTGCTTAACAACAATAATCGGCCTGTGTGTCTTTTGAAGTGAGAGAAAGCACTTGTTGAATAACCTGATACATGTGCTGTGTTCAGGTTACACTCAGCTGTGCGACTGGTGGAGCGTGGGGGTGATCTTGTTTGAGATGTTGGTGGGACAGCCGCCCTTCCTCGCTCCGACACCCACCGAAACTCAGATCAAGGTGAGTCAGGAAGAAATGATCCTAGCTTTGGATTTTCTGATTCACATAACTAACTGATGGATGGATGAAAGTCAGGCTGCCGAATCATCCGTGCCACATGTCTTTCTTCCTTTAGGTTTGGAGAAGTTAGTTGAATTTGATGTTCACTTTGTTTCATCCGCTCTCTCTGTGGTCCGGCACAATAAAAGGGGAGGAACCCCTAGTGCCAGCCACCTTTAAATTGGACTTCTGCAGCTCTCAGACCTTTGTGTCATTTCCCAGCACGAACACAGAGAATTTAGGCTTTTCTGAAGAGAGGCCATGAAAAACACGTAACATGGTTAGATTTGCGTGTCCCAATTTTCCAAAGAGCTGTCGGCACAAAGCGTACACAGCAGCATATTCAGCACATAAATGTAAATGTACTTTATTTATACAGCCCTTTACAAACAATCATTACGGTGTACCAAAGTGCTTTACAACAGGTAACAAATAAAGAGAAGAATAAGTAAAAACAATAAAAGAACAGTGAAAGCAATAAAATTCAACAAGATAAAAGTGTCGTCATACTACTGGGTATTAAAAGCAATCCTAAATAAGTAGGTTTTTAGCCTAGATTTGAAGAGGCCCAGGTCAGAAATAAGACGCAGCTCAACTGGGAGCTTATTCCAGAGCCTGGGTGATAACTTTGTAACATAACTTAGAAATAAGATGAATTGGTCTGTAGTAGCATAAAACCAGTTAGCGGTGTCTGTCATAAACATATAAATCCTCCTGAAATGTGAGTTAAAGTACATGTCATTGCAGAATATAGCCTTCACTGGCATCCCTGTAGCTTGAATTTTGTCCCTTTGGCACCGAACAAAAAAAGAGGGTGAATCAAAGGATGTAAACATCACATTCAACGACCGTCACACCAGCTGTTATCAGATTTTAGTTTTTATATCTCAGCTTTACCGTAACTTTAAACCTTAAGTCAAATTGTACTCTAAACCATGTAGGCATGTGAATAAAACCGCTTCATGTTTGGCATCTCCCCCCTTGCAGGTCATTAACTGGGAAAGCACACTGCAGGTGCCGGCGCAGGTCAAACTGAGCCCGGAGGCTGTCGACATCATCGGCCGCCTCTGCTGCTCCGCGGAGGAGCGCCTGGGTGCCAACGGCGCCGGCGAGATCAAGGCTCACCCCTTCTTCTCCCAGGTGGACTTCTCCAGCAACCTACGGCAGCAGCCGGCCCCCTACCGGCCCAAGATCGCTCACCCCATGGACACGTCCAACTTTGACCCTGTGGAGGAGGAAGGAGGCCCGGGAGCGTGGAGCGACAGCGGGGACAGCACCCGGGCCCTGGACGCGCTCTGCTCGCCGCACGGGAAGCACCCGGAGCACGCCTTCTACGAGTTCACCTTCCGCAGGTTCTTCGACGACCACGGCTGCCCCTTCCGCTACCCGAAGCCACTGGAGGCCAGCGAGGCGCTGCCGAGCATCACCGGGGCAGCCGGCATGGGCACAGAGGAGGAGGAGGAGGGGCAAGAGGAGGAGGAGGATGAGGACGACGAGGAGGAAGAGGGGGAGCAGGGGGAGGGATGTGAGCCGGTGTACGTGTAGAGACCCGAGTGTCTGATACTGCTCAGCTCCCTCTGAAAACTGCTCCTCTCAGGTGTTTGTCTGTGCGTGGACAGATGTGAGTGATGCACAGACGTGTGTGTGTGTGTGTGTGTGTGTGTGTGTGTGTGTGTGTGTGTTTTTGCATGTGTGATTGGACAGTAGCAGGAGCAGGATGGATGAACATTGCCACCTTGTGGAGTCAGTAGTGAGCTCCTCGATAACTGCAGAACTCCTCTGATCCGGGACCAAGAGACGACATTCTGCGCGTGACTGACTGCATCGAGAGTGAAGCAGAGGCGGGATTAAAAAAACAAGCTGAAAGGAGACGGTTAACATTCTCTGAGATGTTGTTCCAGCAGTTCCTCGTGCCATTCCTTCCACCCTCGGTCTTACGGATTGCTCAGACGCCTCCACGGTGACCTTCTTACGGGAGCTAACTTCCTGTTCCACCTGAGCTGCTTTCCACTCAAGTATTGGACACTGCAGCGTGAAGGGTGCAAACAAGTCGACTCTTTCACAGCTGCTTCAAAATAAGCTACAAAGACGCCTTCATGCACGTGCACGCTCACACCTGCTCGTTCATTACAGCTCATGCTCAGTGGCAAAGGGCAAAAAAAAGGCAGCCGGGATTCAGGTCATCCACGTCCATATTGATGTTTCAACACGCTAGCTCCAACGATTGACAAAGAGATTCCTTTGACGCAGAAATAGTTTAGCAGCCATCTTGTGCTGTGAGAGGAAGCGTGTCAAAGACCAACATATTTATAGTTTCTTCATCTGTCTTTTTGCGTCTCCACCTGCCTCATTTTGTGCCAATTTTAGCTCCAAGTAAGATGGAGTCTGCTCACTCGGAGGTGGATGTTTCCTTGTCTTCTATGCTCGTTATTTCAAGGCTCACCTCCCAAAAAATCTTCAAAGTGTCAGCGTTGACTTTGGTTTGCCCATATTTTTATTAAAACCAGCAGTGTCGCGATACTACAAACTGCAGGAAGAGTCGGATCTGGTGTGAAATGCTTTTGCATTTAAATTCTACTTTGTGTTTACAATAGTTTCTCCTGATTTGCTCTTTTTAAAAGAAGGAAATTGGCAAAACCGATTAGAGAAATCAGAGCCAGATCTGAATATAAAGTCTACATTCTGATCAGGCTCGAGTCTGATGCAGAGTCCAGCTCCAGTGAACAGAAACGCATGCACACAGTGGCAAAGATGCATGTTTTTTTTTCAGCCAGTCTCCTCTACCTTCCGGAGGCAGTAATGGAAACAAACCAACATGTCCGTACAACAGCCAAACTCGTGATAGTATCACTATGTGCAATACAAAAATGACATTATGTGTATATAGTTTTCTAAACACTTAATAACCTTTT
Organism: Odontesthes bonariensis; assembly: GCF_027942865.1. Classification (NCBI taxonomy): domain Eukaryota; kingdom Metazoa; phylum Chordata; class Actinopteri; order Atheriniformes; family Atherinopsidae; genus Odontesthes; species Odontesthes bonariensis. Next base: position 29,776,989 of record NC_134517.1, on the reverse strand, counting down.
TTGAAAGTTTTGTTCTGAAATGTACAAATATATTGGTTTATATGTGCATTTTCTCTTTTCAACTACAACATGCTGCTTATTATTGTGGTTAATATAATTTACATTATTATTATTATTATTATTATTATTATATTTGTTATTACCCGTTTTCTTTCAGTGCGGTCTAAAGAAACGATGGCTTGAGTGTGTTTGGGTTGTGAGAGTACCGAGCCGTGTGCCTTTCTAACTGAATGTTGTGGTGCGCGTCGCCTCTCCATGGCGACGGTGGTGGTGATGATGATGAGGGGTGTTTGCAGAACATCGGGGGGTTGGGCTCCTCGCCTGCTGCGGCCGGGCTGGCCCTGACTGCGGCGGAGGGGAGTTTGACAGGTTTCAGAGTTCAGAGTTGGAAGAGAGACGATTTAAAAAAAAATTGAAAAATTGAAAAAAAAAGTTTGCAGAAGAAGAGGAGCGAGGCAAGTTGGCTTCAGGAAATGTTATCGGATAAAAAGAGTGAGCAGCTTTCACTATTTTACAAAACTACAGAATATTACACTTCAAAGAGCTTGGTACATTTTCTTTTATTTATCCAAAATAGCCACAAGTTACGGTCGTAGTTTAATTCTGTACTTTAACTACAGAGCTGTGCTGCTGCTCGGCACGCCGTGCTGCCATCTTGTACCCTCTTGCTTGTTGACAATCAGCAAACAGTAAAAGGCTCTCTTTGTGTTGAAATGAAATCTTTGGTCAAATAATACCAAAACTGTTCCAGAGGTATTGTGAATTGTGCGCATGGTTGTGCTCAAACAGTCAGAACTTTACCTGGATTCTCTGGGTGACGGATAAATGTGAGGGTGAGATGACGTTGTTGCTTTGTTTTGCTCGACAATGTTTTTATTTTTTTCCTGTAAATGTGCCTTGTCTAACATGAGCAGCACAATCTTAAACGTTTTGCCTTGTTATCTTCAGCCCTGCTCCACAGACTTGTTTTATCTGTCGTCATCCTGGATCCGGGGAGAGTGACGGAGAACGCGGCTGTGTTTACGTGCCACAATCCTTCTTCTTATTCCGGTCCATAACGAATAAGTCGGTTTGTTTTAATAGATGAGGGAAAGTGAGCAGAAACATAAACTACATCTGAAATCAAAGAGGGATGTCGGTGGCTTTTTCTCCTTTTTTCCCACGAAAAAGTCCTAAAATCGTATTTTTCTAAAACTCAATTTTCTAGTTGCCACATTCTCTTTTAGGAAAGGGAAACAACTGCAACTGCAACTCAGGTCTAGTTCACATAAAGCTGCTGGTTTAATTTGAACCTACTTGTGTTTAATGGTAGTTTAATCTGGACTGATGGCGGTTTGCTGCATGGAAACACAGCCAGCGTTGAGGCCGTGAGCTGCCCTGAACAGCCCAGCCCGGCTTTGCTCCGTCACTCTTCCCCCTCCAGCTTCTCTCAGCCTCCCTTTGACTGTGGATCAGGACGGGCTTCTCAGTGGGAAATAAAGCTTTATAACGAGAGCGTGTGAGTGCCACAGAGTGCGTGAGGTGTTTCCTGAGAGTGACGACTGACAATCTTTGATGGGCTCTTATGTCCTCTTCATCCGATTTCCTGGCAGGACTCACTTATATATCTTCTTCATTTTGTATTTTTACTCTAAGGAGCCTCTGCTTATGCTCTTTCATGTTTGATACAATTCTGTTATTCTTAAATTTATATTTATACAGATATACATATTTTTTGTATCTTTTTTTTTTTCTTCCTCTTTTTTTCAATTTTCCTCGTGCTAATGTTAAAAATCCACAAATACGCAGTATTATAGATGATGTAATTCGGACAGCTATCTCTTTTTTTTACATTTATGTATGAACTGAGAATTTGTAAAAATGCTTTCACTGTCCCTGTGTGTAAAATGTATGTATAAATTAAATTAACCAACTTGGACTTGAGTGCATTTATATGTGAAAGGAACGAGCCGCAGTACTCAATTACACCACCGTTACACACTATTTACAACTATTTTAGCTGTACATCAGGCTCATGAGTCAAAGATTAATCATACAATATGAATTGAATATTCTATACAGTCACATTTCTGTTGTTTTGTTGGCCGAGTAACTCATAATTCAGAGACGTATAGTAACTGATACTGTGGTATGAGAATAAGACCTTTTACCATTCAAAGTGGCATCTTTCAGACTGTTATTAGATGGATTGGTCACATTAGTTGTGCTGTAAGTAGTGTTAAGAAGTAGCTTAGCAGCTGCAAAGGTGAAATAAATTTGAATTTGCTAATGGCCTGCATTGTTTTAGATCTGAAATATACAGAAGAATGTGGGTAAATAAAAGAATAAAGTGCTATATTTTTAGGAGGGAGATTCAGTCGTCCAGTTCGCCAGCTGAATTGCGCTAATTGAAGCTAAAAGTTGTGTTCTGGCACATCAAAAGTAAGCTAACTCTGGCCCGGTGATAGTTGCCAGATTTGTTAATTGGGCCGGGGGCAGCAGGATGGTGTCGGGGTTCTTTCTGTGAACGCCTGCTTCCTCCCGTAGTCCAAGAATGTGCGTGTTAGGTTCATTTGTCATTCTAAATTGCCCTTAGAAGTGCGTGTGAGCATGCATGGCTCTGTGATGGACTGGTGACCCGTTCAGGGTGTAACCTGCCTCTCGCCTGGTGGCAGCTGGGACAGGCTCTGGTCTGTTCTGTGGCCCTTAGCAGGATAGAAGCGGGTATCGAAAGTGAATGAATGATTTTGTTCTGTCTGCGCTGAGAATCGATCAGTTCAGTTACACTTATGGGTCAAATGTGGTCATGTGAATTCAAAGTTAACTTAGTTTCAGTAACCAGGACTCGAGCCATTGTACTTGAGTCTATTTAGCTGAACCAAACAGTCATTTCTGGCTTGCCATATTTGGGCTTTTAAGCTCTTCTTTGGATGTCGAGATCCAACATGACCCCACACTGCTTCAGTAATGTTGAGCTCCGGGCTCTGGGGAGGATTCATCCCTCCATCAGACCTGCTGCCACTGATTTTCAGCCCACTTCTTGTGTCCTTTGGCACAGCTCAGCCTTTTCTCCCTGTTTCCCTTCCTTAAGAACGGCTTCTTGACAGCCACCCTTCCATGGAGCCCATTTCTGATGAGGCTTGGGCCAACAGCAGATGGATCAGCTGAAGGTCCAGATGCATCTCTCAGCTCCTGTGTCAGGTCTTTGCTGGAGTTTTTCCTCTTTCTTAAGGACATCACTTTCAGATCCTGTTCATCTGCTGTAGATAGTTCTTTAGGCCTGACACTTCTTCTTTTGTCCTCCACTTGTCCAGATTCCTCAAATGTTTTAAGGACACACTGCACACCATGCTGAGATATGCCAAGTTTTCAGCTAACAGCTCTTTGGGAATCACCTTGTTGCTGCAGAAATCCTGTTTTCTGTCTCTCAAACTGTGTTATCTTTGCTGTTTTTCATAGCTGCTAATAACAAAGCGTCTGAAGATGCAACTTAAAATTGGTTCTTTGCTGCGCTGTCTGTTATGTGTAGACACAACACCTGTTCATCCCTTGAGTTAGGAGCTTTTTTTTTGTTTGAATGATTTACAGGTCAGAGTTAAATGGCAAAACAAACAAAAACATTCCTCTGAAAATGGTCAGGTAAAAGGAGTGGACTGAAAATGAGTGAAAAAGCAGAAAATGTCCAAAGAAACACTTTGGGAAGCCTGGAGAACTAATGCTAAAGACCACTTCGAAAGATTACAGCAAAGTCTGGCTGCTTGGAAGCAAAATATAAAGAAAAGAGTGACTAATGGTAATGAGTATGAGCAGAGTTACTGTCTGTTTATTAGTTTCAAAAACACTTCAAGTGTTTTTTTTTTTTTAATTCTAATAAATCCATGTTCTTCTAAAGCCCGCAGCACTTTCAGACCAGTGCTGGATTTTGACAGCAGTTTCGTGCCTCTAATCGATTACGTAACCCGCTCTCTGCGTTCACGCTGAACCCCGCCGGGCACCAGCGGCGCTGTAATCCCACAATGCAGAGCGCACGGCGCGTCATTGGAGAGGGACGATGATGGCGGCGGTCGGTGCACCAGAAGTGATCACACAGCTGGAAAGCGCTGCCAAAGTTTTAATGGTGAGAAATTTCATCGTTGTTTCGTGGCCCCGGCGGGAAAGACACAGGTTTCCGAGCCCGTCTCGAGGGGAGCGTGGCGGTCGGAGGCTCTCGCGGGTGTTGGTTTTGGTCCCGGGTTTTGTTGGTGAATGTGTTTTGTGAACGATGCGTGGCGCAGCGCCTCGCTTGTCTCCATCCTACATGAAATAGAAACCCTCTCATCACCCCAACGTTTCTCCCGCTCCTCTCCGCCGTCCTTCCCTCCTTTACACCCGTAAATATCACCTCATACGCGGGCGCTTCGCATTGTGTGGCTCGGTTTTCCAGAAACTTCAGTGGCTCTGTGTCGCTGCTCTCTCAGCCGTTCAATCAAGTTTTTATGGACTCTGGACACAGTTGGAGCATCTCGCTGCTGTCGGTTCAGCGGTTCTTTACCTCCGTCTGTAACTTTAGCTCCTTGAGTCCTCTCCTAAACAGTTATTTACATTAAATGTTTGCCCCCCTCTCAGACCCCCCCTACACCCGGCTAGGAGCAAGTGGCTAACTAACCATGTGCAGTGTGCTGGATAAACTAGCTAGCTAGCTTTTCAAAACGATTTTATCCCAGGTTTTAAAGTAAAACTTTCCTTTTTTTAAAATGTGATAAGTGTAAAATCCGTCTGTTTGATGAAATAGCAGCCAAACAAGTGTGGCGTAGCTAAAAGTTGTGCCACATTGTGCCAGTCTGTATACATTTAAGTTATCTGGTGAGTGTTAGCCTGAAAGTGTGGACTCTCTGCTTTGGGTTTGGGTTATGTCACTCCAAATATGAGGAAGGGTTTAAAGATTACAACTTTACTTTGGAGCCCTCTTTTCTAGGCGCTCAAATCTAAAAGAACACAACTAACAAGAAACCTGTTTCTGTGATGCTCTGCTAGACTGTCTGTGAATCCTCCAGCCTGTAAAACCCAGCTTAGACCAGGTGATCCACTTGGCACATCTGACTGCTTCTGCCTTCTGTCATGATATTATAAAAAAATGCATTCTCATTGTTGAAAGTTGCGCTGAATCTGTGGCTTGTGATGGGTAAATACTTCAGTTCATGGTGCTAAGCTGCGTGCACACAGGCACAGCATCCTCTAAGGGGGCCTACAGCCCTCATTTATACACCTTTGCTTGTCAAAATGTCTTTGCAATATTGATATTGCACATGCTGATACTGTGATGATGATACATGTTTAATATATAGTGCAGCTGGAAGCCGAGCCTTGACACTGCCCCCCCCGTGCGCTTCACAGATGTTGCATTTTTTAGATCATGAGTGGTTTGATGCCTTATCGTTCTGGTGCAGGTTGAGCTGTCAAAATAGAGCAGTTTCAGAACCGGTTTGACTTTTTAAAGTAATTTCTGACTAAATCTAACCCGGCCTTTGTCTTTTTGAGGTGTCTGATTGGTGTGCACCTGGTGTTGAACCCTCCGTATTTGCTCTTTGATAATCGATGTCTTCCCAGTGGAGATTTGATGCATGTTGTGAAGGGATTTTTCTTTACCTTTGAGAGGAACTGGGACCGTCCAGCAATGTTATCAATGACAGCAAGAGCTCAAAGAGAAAGGTCTGTTTTTGTTTCTGTAAAATATACCAAAAACTGTCGATTTGGCCTCTTCAGATGTCCTTGCAAATGAAATTTAAATCACAGCTAAATGTTCAGTATGTGAGCCTAACTTTACGGAGTGAATCCAACTATTTATCAAGAGTTAATCAAAGAGGACTGGGGATTGTGATCACTCATTATAGGAGTTTCGGATTGGTTTTTCCCTTCTCCGATGCTGCTGAGAAGCCTGTTGAGACAGACAAACTCTCTTATTACTTTATTTGTGCCTTTTACTGGACAGATCACAATATAGGAAACGAGATGAGACAATGAGATTCATGTCTGGAGTAAATGTGTCACTTTGACACTCATGCTCTGCCTGTACTAAGTCTAAGCCCACAGGCAGTCACGTTGTAAATTGTACAGAAATGTCTTCACCTAAACAGATTAGATAAGCTGTGCCTTATTGATCCCAGGCTGGATAGAGCACAGTGCAACAGATAAGTAGAAGATTCTGATTTTATTTATGTTTGTCCTGTTGTGGAAGCTATTTCTGATGTTGACATTTTGAATTGTGGAATTTCCTATCGTTCTCATGCATTCTGGATCATTTTCAGCACCAATTCGTGCACTTTCTGCATATATATGAGAAGTAAATATGTTGTAAAGGAGAAGCAGATGAGACTGTTTAAAATATAAAGCAGTAAACCTCTCTGGCATTCTGTTCTCCTTCCAAATATCTTTTCAATGACAAAACATTGTCAAAATTGACTCTCTTTCTCCCTTTTTTCAGTTATGTGAACTGTTGTTTTTTTTAATAGTTTTTGTATGTCCCTGTCCAGTTTTAACTCTTATGTAGCTCTGTTTTAACCTCTGGTTCATTCAGAACACACAAACACCACTTTTGGGGATTTGATTTGTTCTCCAAATCTCACCTGTCGTGCTATTGTGTGATGGACGAAAAAGAGAATAAAGCATCGTGTGACAGGATGAATGTGGCCTGCCCTGTAAAGCACTTTGAGAAGTCAATGGTTCTACAAAGCAACAGGAAAAATACTCCATTTGTTCAGCTAATATTGTGCCTTGTAAGCACCGAACCCTCACAGACTAACCGACACCTCCCTCCATACCTGCTGCACACATCCAACAGCTGTTGGTGCTGGACTTTTTATTTTGTATGTATATTAATCAGTCTCTGTATGGGGTATTCATAAGAGCTGTCAGAAATCAGGAATGCCTTGTATATGACTGAGGATACAGATCACTGAACGAGCTCAACAGCCGGTAGTCGGGTGGATCACGGTTACACCTACATTTCAGAGCGCATTTGTTCCCTACAGCACGCTTGATTTGTGTGTGTTTTATAAAAGACATAAGAGAAATTTCCACTCCCAGAGTGTGGAGATTGAGCCACTATCTCACGCAGAGTGGAGAGGAATGGAAGGTGCTTGTTGCATTAAATCCTCCCCCATCCATGTAACCGGTACAGCACATAACCGGCCAACAGTTTAGGTTTAATAAGAACCTAAACACCTCAGGGTTTTTATTGGGGCGGTTACAATTAAATACATTTGTTTTAATGATGATTCATGATTGGAAAGACCTTCCTTCAAGCTCAACTCACAGAAGCGTTGTGCTCTGTCTGACATCCCATCATAGATGGCACACTATGCGGTTGGAGGTGTGTTTGTGTTGGGGTTTCTCCGATAAAAAGCTCTTTCTTCACTCTGCTGCCTTCAGCCGCAGAGCTGCTTTTACTGCAATTAGGTCTGGAATGTGACTTTCCTGCTGAGCGGTATCATGGAGACACTCCTCAATAAAAACCCGTGTGTTCCACTTTCTCGTGTTTGTTCGCTGTGTATTCAGAGCCGGGATGTCTTCTTCTGTTCCTCTGGGATGGTTACCGATGTTATCGCATGCGTATGAAAAAGTGGCGATAATTGTCCTTTTGATGGAGCTGTTTCTGAGGGAATGTTTGAGAAGCACATATTTCTTTTTTTCTTATTTTGTTGTTGTTTTTTAAGTATGTCAGTGTTTTCACCTTCACGACGGCTCGTCGTTTGTATTCCACGATGACATAAAAAACCAAAATGAGCCCCAGTAGTGTCGTTTCTACTTTCTGCTGACTTATTAGTTCGTAAACAGGCAAGTCATTTAATGTGATGGCGTGGATAAGGTTGTATAAGGGCTCAGCAGGAGCATTTTCTGGGAAAACCAGTCTCGCCTAATGCTTGTTATGTGTCCATGAGTGCTGCAGTGTAAGCACGGGCCATCTTGTGAAGTTTCCAGCTCATAAAAAAAAAGTTTGTCTGGGCCTGTCTGTGTCTATGTCTTTGTCCTGTGTTTGTGTTCAGAGTTATTGTAGTGAATTTTGTTTTTATGTTTGTTTTGTTGTGAATTTTGTGATTGTTTTGTTGTGAGGGGTTGAGTGAGGGGTTGGAATATTAAAAGCAAAGCTTCCTCCATCCCCTCTTCAAATCGCAGTGTTGTAGCTAATTGTGAACTCTATTCTGTATACAGATTTGAAACAAATAAAGAAACAAACAAACAAAATCTAATGTTATCTCTACACAAACCTAATATGGTGTTTTCCAACAAACGGATGAGAGGAAGTGGCAGATTTAAACTTGCATTTGTTGTTGGATGAAGTCGTGGTACTCTTCCTCTAAATGCTCCTTTTGTTTTGATCTCTCCAGGCACCGCCGTCCATGGTCAGCACAGAGCAGAGGCAGCATGCTGAACATGTGTTCCTCTCCTTCAGGAAGTCCAAATCCCCTTTTGCCATCTGCAAGCACATCCTAGGTAACGATCAACGCGATCAGTTAACACGGGACATCTTTTTTTTTTTAATGTAACATGAATTTATCAAAGGAAGGCCGCTCTGTTTCTCCAGCTGCAGGGTTGTCGGTGTCGTGCATGGCTCAATGTGTCACATCGTACCTTCATTCTTAAATAAAAAAGTTTTTAGGAGTCTTTCAGGTCCTCACATCCACATTTCTAAGCATGCAGAATGCCGAATCGTCTCAGGCTGGTTGTTTTTGCACATGTTCTAAAGCAGCTTCGTTATCAGAATCCTTACATTTTAGCTTTTGGTCCATTTCCCATGATTCTCTGCGTTAAGAATCAGTTTATAGAGTCTTGTTTGTTGTGCTTTTTAATCACAGTATTATACAGATGAATGTTTCAATTCATGAGAAATATTTTGTCCACCGTGTTTAGGTGTTTATATGTGCAGTATAAACCTTATGAACTCTAATAATTACACCTTTATCTGAATGAAGACTTGTTCTAAGCTGCATCAGATTTAGCTACAGGTGCCCACATCGCTGCTTTCCTCTGTTTCAATGCAGGGCTGCGTATTGATTGGCTTGTAATTAAGCATCAATTGCATAAATGAAATTTCTCTTCCTTATTTTGTTATTTAAACCTTCATTACGTTTTATTTCTCAGTGCGATCCAACGTAATTAAATTTCTATGTTTCATCTTTAGAAGAAGTCTGCGACAAAGTTTCGACAAAGAGAAAGGCAAATAAAGCCCGAACAAACAGAAGGGACCTTCAGACAGCAGTTTCATTCACTAGGGCAGAGTTATCCCAGTAAACTGTTTTAACCCAGGACTTTTAAAGCTTTGAGCTATTTCCATTATCTCCCCACTTCCTTCCATTTCTCTCCCCATCTTTTGACTCGCCAGAGACCAGTAAGGTGGACTATGTGCTGTTCCAGGCGGCCACAGCCATCATGGAGGCTGTGGTACGAGAGTGGATCCTACTGGAGAAGACCAGCATCGAGTCGCTCCGGGCATTCCTCCTCACCTACGTCTTACAGAGACCCAAGTAAGTACAAACGAGTCATAAAAGAGACATTTTGATCTAAATCTAAACTCCTCTCAGTGTATTAGCAGCAGGATGTGCAACGTTGGAGGTGAATGAACATCGTTTCCTGTTTTTATGTTGCTCTAAAACAGAAACTTATGCAACAGACTGAATAAAGCACAGTAAATGTACTTTATTTATACAGCCCTTTACAGACAATCCTTACGGTGTACCAAAGTGCTTTACAGCAGGTAATAAATAAAGAGAAGAATAAGTAAAAGAACAGTGCAAGCAATAAAATACAACAAAATCAAATTAGATAAAATAAGATAAAAGTGTCGTCATACTACTGGGTATTAAAAGCAATCCTAAATAAGTGGGTTTTTAGCCTAGATTTGAAGAGACCCACGTCAGAAATAAGACGCAGATGTTATAACAACAGACCTTTTAAAGCCCACAGACGTATTTTAGACGTGTGGTGAGCCGAGTATCCGAATGCGTGATCAGATTTTCTATTTGAAAGCAGATCCCCAGTGTAGAGCTTTAAAAGTCGGGCACACTAACACACATGAAGCCACGGTTTTTACAGATGTGGTTCCTCATACTTACTCAACATTACAACAGAGGGCTTCCTTAAAGAGCATTGTTGGGTTTCTTTCAGTCTAAAGTGCCCTAAATTGACTTTTTGTTGTGAATTTGAATTATTTGGATCCATAGCACAAGCTGCTGTGGTGCAATCTCAGACACACACACACACACACACACACACACACACACACACACACACATACTCTCTCTGCCCGTCCATCATTGTGCTTCATCCGGACAATAAAGTTTGACTGCAATGATCAAACGTCTCCATGTTCCCCGCAGTCTGCAGAAGTATGTCCGGGAGCAGATCCTGCTGGCGGTGGCGGTCATCGTGAAGCGAGGCTCTCTGGACAAAAGTGTCAACTGTAAAGGCATCTTTCACGAGGTCGGACAGCTCATCAGCAGCGGGAACCCCACGGTGGTGAGTGTCGTGTGTTTTAGTTTTTTTCTTCTTCTTTTTGTAAATGTGCAAATATTGAGAAGAAAAGGCGGCCCGATCCCTGAATTTAAATGTTGAGGATTACTAATCCCAGCGGAGCGTTTGTCTTCATCAGATAGGCGTGTGTTACCGGGAAGTGTCATGGCAATAACAATGAACTGTTATCATGGAAATATATTTATTAAATCAGTGCCCAAATGCAAGTCTTTCTGAATCCGGCCAATAGATGGCGCTGTTTCATTTGTTTCATCAGCTGAAACACTCAGTGTATTTAAGTCCAGGTTGAAGACACACCTATTTTCAGCTGCATTTGAATAAAGCTCCAAATCGGAAGCTTGAGTTTCAAAACTTAATCACATTTTATCTATTGTTCTTATTTCTTTCTTTTTTGTTTAAAATTTAAATCATGCTTTTTATTTCTACTGTTTTAATGTATCTGTAAAGCACTTTGAATCGCCTTGTAGTTGAATTGTGCTATACAAATAAACTTGCCTTGCCTTGTTTCCACATGCTGTGAACGTTACTCTTTGTAAAACTCCTTTTCTCCAGCAAACGCTGGCCTGCTCCATCCTGACGGCGCTGCTCAGCGAGTTCTCCAGCTCCAGTAAGACCAGCAGCATCGGCCTCAACATGGAGTTCCACGGCAGCTGCAAGCGTCTCTTCCAGGTTTCTTTCCCAACCTTCCCTCCTTCACGCGGTCAGCAGCCTCTCCCTTTGTCTTTCTCCCTTAATCTACTTGTCTGTTCTGCTTCTCCATCCGTCCGGCTGCTCCAGGAGGACGGCCTTCGTCAGATCTTCATGTTGACCATGGAGGTGCTGCAGGAGTTCAGCCGCAGAGAGAACCTCAACGCCCAGATGTCCTGCGTCTTCCAGCGCTACTTGGCTCTGGCCAACCAGGTCCTCAGCTGGAACTTTCTGCCCCCCAATCATATCCTTTGCTATTTCTACTATTTCCCTTAAAGAACACAAAGTATTTGGCAACTTTTGGCCTTACGGATAAATACGGATAAAACCCAGGTTGCTTTAGAGTAAAATTAACGTCAGAGTTGCTTTGATAAATGCTGTCTTTCTGTTTAAATGTGTGTGTGCTGTCCCCACATTGGCCTATACATCCGTGTATCTATTCCATTTGTGTGTGTGTGTGTGTGTGTGTGTGTGTGTGTGTGTGTGTGTGTGTGGTGCCCAGGAATGCAAATCTGTCGCTCAGTTTTACTTTGTAGCTCATCTCTTGTGCATACATCCGTGTTATCTTTGCAGTTGGTCGCATTGTTGAACGAACTTAGTCACTTAATGTGTGTGTGTGAGCAGCCAGGCTCATTACGACTTTAATCCCAACAGCCAGGCATCCTCTCTGCCTGTCTGAAGGGATCTGGAGTGGCGCTTGCTGCCAACCAGAGCCATGTATCATTTTCAAAGAGGTGTCTGTGTGTCCATCCCTGCATCATTCCAGCAGCACACCAGCCCCGCCTTGGCTTGTCGAGGCTCCCCTTGGTATGTGTGGCACGCTCCGTTTGATATGTGTTTGTTCTCAAAGACATGCTTTTAAGTCTAAGAGTGATTGCAGTCAATTTTTAGACAGCGGTTTAATTTTGTTTTGGTGTTGGGTGTCTATACGAAGCCAATGGAGCGATTGTTTGAATCGGAGGTTAAAGCAGGTGACTGTTGGCTCGGTTATTAGATGGAATATCAAATGGTTTTAGTCTGGTTGGATTACACACACACACACTAAACTGACACGACTCATCCTGTTATATCTCAGGTTTATCCAGACAATTATAGCAAAGTTTAACGCTTAATGCTGGGATATTTGTGATTAGACATCTGTATATTTAGGCTTTTTACCCTGACGAATCAGCCAGAATTTCCACTCTTTTTCACCCAAGTTGTGGAAAATGTACTCATCACTTGTTATATTATCTTGAGTTTATTAACAGTTTATAAACAGTTTATTGCTCGTATAATCGTTCTGGTTAAATTCTGCTATCACTTTGAAAGTTTTCTTGGGTCAGGAGCATTAAAGATTAAAGTTATGGCTGTCATTAACTTAAATGAGTGAGGTGCCGATAGCTGGGGCATTTTTAGATACAACGAGCTTTATTTGTGGTGTTACTTGCGTACAGATAGAGCTGTGGTCCTCTGCTTTCTCGATGTCGAGTTGACATATATGTGGACTCCTGTCTCAGCCCATAAAAATGGCTCATGGTTTCTTAGATCAAGTGGCGTTCCCCTTGAAATTCGGTGCGTGCGTTTGAAGCCTTTGAGTGTCTGGGCCGTTGTTGAAAAGGAAAACGGATTGATGAAGACCGCTGGGAGGCCTGAATGAGTGCGGCCGCCTGTCTGCAAGTGTCACAGAACGCCTGTGCGGGTGCGACGTGATGTGAGCGATACTTGTATGGGCGTCTGAGGGGCCTCCCCTTAATTGCATGGCCCACAGCAGCCACCGCTCTTACAAGCACGCACACTCCTCAGCCGGCTCCAAAGACTCCTTCAAAAAGCCTTCCTCCCTTTTATGAACTGAGCGGCACGCAGGTCATCTGTCCTCGCCGCTGCCTGACCCTCGGCTCGGTGGCTCTGGTGTCATGTGGTGGAGACACACTCCACGGGCATCGCTAAGACACCGTGTCACTCCACACTGGGCTCGACTGGCCGGGGTCGCGGTCAGGTGCTGTAAACGGCCGTTTGAGCGACGGATGACCCAGCTGCCTCCCACATTAACCTCTGCATTTGGGCCTTTGTCATGTTGTTTAGATGTCGCTGGAATGTGAGGGAATCTTTAGACTCATCTGTCAGTCGTGTTGCTATAATTGGTGCTTTGTTATGTTGCCGTTTTCTACTTTGTTTCCACTCGTTCGGTGGAGAGGTTCACGGTTTAAACTGTCCCCGCCTCGTCCTCTGAAGCGCTGTTGTCTCTGTTTCTCTTCCCTACTGGAGTGGAAGTTGTTTGCTTTATCCTTAAAGAACTAACCTCCATCTTTGGATTTTCTTTTCATTTGTAGCGTTCACTTCCAGGGGAAGAAGTGTGGCCCCCAGCCGCCCTTTTAGACCGGCACATGTGTGGCTCGGTTTTCTCATTAGCTGTTGAAAGGTCAGTTTCTGGTCACCGTGGCCCTCAGGTTAAGGTTAGGATTAGGAGTGTGTAAGTTGATGCTGGATGTTTGCCTTGGCCCTGACCTGTATGGAGAATCTTTAAGGACCACTGTCTAAACAAAGCTGGGAGGGGGAGTAAACAGCTGCTTGAAATGCTGATGGATGTTCAGTTGGCACGCGTGTTTAAGCCGCGAGATTTAGGGTCCTCTTTTAAACTAAATGACTGCATTTCTTTCAGTGGGTACAGTTCATTAAGGCCCACTCTGTCAGCTCTTTATTTTCTGCTCATTTATTTAGCTCCCGTTTTCATCCATACATTTTTGCTCTTGAATTCCAAAGAATGGTGTTGAGCAGTGGCGTGGAATTACTTTCTTATTGGTTTAATCCACTGGAGGGAGAATTAATGACAACTGCTGTCTAAACAGATGGGGGGGGGCAAACAGTAGAAGGAAATTTGAAGGGAGGGAGGGGGGCAGGTCACCAAGGAAGTATTCCTGCACTGTTATTTCACATGGCGAGGCTGCAGGACAGATTTGTGGCAGGATGTATCACTTAAACCCGACCACGCGCCTTAGCATAGCACTGCGGTCTTCGCACGGCCGCTGGCAGACGTTCAGCTGGTCTTCTTGTGCGGCAGGACACTCCTCAGCGAGGGTCAAGTGCAATGAATAGACCAGTGATACTCACTATTTTTTTCACAAGAGCCACATTGGCAGAGCAAAATCGAGGGAAGAGCCACTTTTAGGACAACATACTAAGTCCCCTTTTGCAAATATGCATTTCTACATATAAAACATCCCACAAAAAAAGAAACAACACAGCCAATACATTTTCAATTAAGACCATATTTACCTTAATACTGGGATGAGCGGAAGCTGGCATGCATGTCCTTGACTTTCTTCATGTTGTATTTGTAGTTTGTTGTTGTAATCATAGTGAGACATTCAGGATGAGCATGGTTTCTGTGCTGGTTTTTGCCCTTTTTTAATTAAAAAAACCGATCCATTGTGCCTGCATCTCACGCTGGCTAAAGGAGCTAGCGTTCTCTGCGGTCAAGTGTGACGGTGGTTTAAACGGGCTGCGTTGCCAGGTTTAACAGAGCCCCCTTTAGAAAACACCATTAAGCCTTAATTAATACTTAATAAAAATACTCAATACTACAAAAACGCAAACTTAATAAAAATACCTAATACTGTGCAGTATTCGCTGTATGTTATTTGTAAAAATGTATTGTTATTGTTACCATATTGTTATAAGCTACTATGGGAGTGCGAGCCGCCAATTAAAGCTTGAGGAGCCGCACAATGAGTATCTCTGGAATAGACGATAGAAGGAGAAGCCTCCGGCACGAAGGTTGTTCGGGCTTGCAAAATGTTGACATTACAAGGATGAGCAGTTGTTGGCTATTTAAAACTGTCACAAAGATAATATATATATATATATATATATGATAGATTGATCTGTAAATGCTGAAGCTGTTGTCACAGAGTTAGGAAAGTGAAAGCTGACTTAATAAACTTGATCGGAGGTTGCAAAGTTAAACACAAAATCACACAAATTTGGTAGCACTCATGTTTGAATTCTTATATATTTATTCATTTTTATATTTCCAGTAATGATTGTTGTGAAGTTCTGAAGTGATTCTAAAGTTTGGAAGCAATTACAGAGTAAAAACTTGCAGAATAGAGCAATTTAAAAAGGAAAAGACACGGACAAAATGAAGATGAAATCTGGTCATTTTTTGCATCTTTTAGGGTAAAATGTGTTTGGAATCCATCTGACTTTTACCTGGAACTACAAGTAGGCTGTAGTTTAATACAATGAGTGCATGCTTTAGCTGCTATCCTGACAAAATGAGAGCATTTTAAATGCAAAGCCAGGTTTCCCTCCACCATGTTCCAATGGTAGCCCCGATGGGACACACCATAGTTGCTCTAAATCGAGCCTTTTCTACTAATTATGACCACTACTGTGTCCCCGCGTTAAAAACAGCTGCTGGATCAAGGTTCAAGACATCCCATATTCAACCTTTAAGCTAATTAGATGCAACAGGTCTCTTGAGTGCTGAAAACGGCAAACACGATGGTCTGTTCATCGCACCGACAGGTGTGTTTTTATCCATTTCTGGCACAACTACGGTAGTCACAACATCATTACAGCCCGATCTGCCACATGCAGAGTGTGACAGCTTTTGTCTTGTGTTGTTCCCGATCTTTTACATCAGATGGTTTTAAATTGGGCGGCTACAAAGGGACGAAATATCACATTACTTATTAGAGGAGTTGCCAAAAACAGATCACATAGAATACCTCAGATATTTGAATTTATAGTTGTGATGTATTAGTTTTGGGGGAGTTGTTTCTCTTCCTTTCCTCACACTCAGAAACTGCTAAGTATGCCCAGACAGAGCCATAATTTGGTATGGTTTATTGCAAAGAGGAATATTTCATTCTTTTGGCCGAGTGTCTGTGGCATCCAGGCACGTTATCATAATCTCATACACGCCCAGGAACTAAGCTAAGAGAAAAACTAAGCCAAGAGGAGAGTCTTATTCAATCAAATATTTAATCAGCACCTTTATTGGGATTTGACTGTTAGTTGGTGCTAATGAAGGTCTTACCGTGTGCTTCTGTGTCTGTGGGTGCAAATCTGAGAGCTGCGTGTGAGAACTTTGGGTGTGTAAACTCCTTCACTTGCATTTGATTTAAAGTCTTGTGGTCAGTGGTTCACCCCGGCTGGGTTCTGAGCAAGCTGAGCGTGTTAGTGTGTACCTCTGTCTGTCAGTACGTCTTATCTATGCAGTGGAAAACTGACGTGTCACATTAGTTATTCTTGAACCTGCTGGAACGGTTGAGATGGCAGCAGGTGATGTCTTTTAAAAACCCACCAAACCGCAGCCACATGTCGTAGTCACTCTGTGTACATTACTCATACTGGAGGCACGCACTAAACACACACAGACTGTCAGTCCTTTTTTCTTTTTTTAAAGTGTGAATCGCACGGTCGAGGTTGTAAATTCGCTTGTCAACTCTGCAAGTAGAATTTCCTCTCAATTCAGAAGCTCCAGCTTGCTCTGAATGAGCACAGTTCCTTTGGCCTGCAGCAGAGTTTCTGAGTTCCCTCGCCGCTTAAACAGCTCACACGTGTGGTGCACCGACTGGAACAATAAATGACTCGGTTTGACCCTCTAAAATGGGAATGTTTCAGGTTTTCTGTGACAGAAAACGGAGCGTTTGTCCCGTAGAAAACACACAGACGTCATCGCTGTTGCTTTTTGAGTTAAAGTTGAAGTGCATAAAACACCGAGTGAAGTCGCTGTGGTCGGATAGTTTTTTTTGTTGATGTTTCCTGAGCGCACACACGCATGAACAGACCTCACTGTTGATGACACTGGCTGGAACTAAGTGTTTAAAGCTAGTCTTGCTACATGATTAGTTGATGATAGGGCTGGGCGATTTGGGGAAAAAGTCACATCACGATATTTTTTTTATATCAGTCAATAACGATATATATCGGGTCCATAACTTGTAGCATCCATTTGAACCCCTTATTCTCCTCTCTGCTTATCGGCAGCAGGTCTTTTGCAGTCTGGGGTCTTTTGTTGTATTCTTTTAGATTGGCGGCTCGGGGAGATGTCGAGCTAATCGGGAACAGTGTGGTTAGGCAAGTGAGACCGAAACCTGTCTTCCAATTCATTGCATTTTTTTGTGGTAGACGTATCGGCAAGTACTCAGATCCTAGTATCGGTTTGAAAAAAGTGGTATCGCTGCATCCCTACTTGTGAGTTTGAGACTAAAAGCAATCTGACCTGTTAGTAACTGTACCAAAGGTGCACTTGTGAAATTAAACAAGCAGATGTATCAATAAACCCAATCTGAAAAGGTTATGGGTCCCTCGGAAATTCACTTTCAGAAGATTTAGGGATTTGTTAGCTTAAGGGAAGCTACTTTGATTCACATCCGGCCATTTTAATTCAGGAATATTTATATTTGCTTTTTTTTTTGTAAGTTAAGGTATTGACACAGAAAGACCTTTTGATTTCTCACTAAATGAAGAGTGAGAAGAGCCACTGACATCCGTCTGCATATCCAAAGGGTTCAGGTGGTACGAGATCCCAAATGAAGTAATTTATCTGTTCCAGCTCTGATCGGCAGTGATGTGAACATGTGAGTTCTGCTCTAACAGTGAGCACGAATCACTTTAAACTCGTGTTTATCTACTGCTCTGTCTCACATGGAGGCTCTGACACTGACGGTGCCACCCTGGGATAAGGAAAGGCTCCACAGGTCGACTGTGGCTGCGTTGTTGTGACTTATGCAATTATATTTATCATACATATGTTCTGATTGCATCAGTTCCTCTTTTAGCTGCTTACAGGATTTCCACTGGGAGGAAATAGTATTTCTGGACTTAAGTCAGGTATGTGGTCATGAGGACCAATAGGAAAGGATTTAATCGGCTCGTATTACCGGGTGGACCCAAATTTCTAAAAGCCAGTTTGGTTTTATAGTTATTAGTCTAATCAGGTAGTAATCTTTTAAACTAACTCTCCAGCTGCTTTAAAAACAGAAACACCTTGCTTTGATACATTTATCTCTTTCTTTCTGTAATTAAAATGAATTTGTGTTTGGAAGTCAACCTTTTTGTATACTGTTGGATGAATAAAACCTCCAAATGATTGGTTTGAAATATTATAAATTACAAGAGTTTTTATATATTCTGCTCCTAATTTAGATTCATCTGGAGTTCACATTGAATTCATTTTAGCTGCCACAGCTTAACTCACCAGTTTCCATCGGTGTAGTTCTCTTTCCTTGGATCTCTTGTGAGTCCAGTCATGTGACCTTTAGAAAGGTTTGTATAACCTTACCGTCACTGAGGGGATCCCTCCCCTAAGAGACGGGATGAAACGCGGTTGTTGTTGGACCTTTTTTTGTATTTTTGTGTTACCCTCGCCGGTCCTTTTTAATTAAAGGTTAGTGTGCAGGAAGAAGAAACAAACAGAGCAACAAGAGCTTGGTCAGTTTCATTTGAAACAGTATCAAGAAGGGCATGTAAAGTGCACAGAGTGCTCAAAATCGAATTAAAGATGGATGCTTGTAATGGAAAAAATGAGAAAGGGAAATTTTGTGATGAAATGATTTCAACCTGCCAACATAAACAAAGAGAAATAAAGTCACTGAGACCCCGGTTATTTATCAAATCTTTCTTTTTCCCCTCTTTCGTTGGAAGGGTTCAGTTAGAGGTCCTCTGCCTCGCCACGACTATTTTTAACAAGGCCTGAAAGCCAAGCGCTGGACACAGATACACGCACACAATCCCACGGACCCTTAAACAGGTGCCAACTTTTGTGCCGAAAAGTGTGGCGTGGCGTGTTGTGGTGGGGTGTGTGCATGGGGAGTGACTGTGGGCTGGTGTGGGAGGAATGTGTGACCTTCCTGGCCTCTGCCGCTGTTTGGCTTTGATCGAACATTCCTCTGGAAGTTTCCGCCTTCTGCTGTCACTGAGCCGCAGGGCAGTGACACGGGTTGGTGTGCTTGTGTCGTAACGGGGGGAAATATATTTTGATTTAAAAAAATAAATAAATAAGATAAAATCCCTGCATAAGACAAAGACGCAAAGGAACTAAAGTTAGGATTATAACTGCTTGCAGACGCGGTAAACGGATATTTATATTTCTTAAGTTGGGGATTATATTGGTTGATGGCTATTAAAGCGTCATCAATAGCCCTCAATCAGTATAATTTGTATTTGTATGTATACCCCACAGCATTAAGGATATTTTTAACTATCAGAAAAACATGTTTTGAGACTATAGTAACAGGATTGAAGGGACAAATGCATCTTAACATAGAAGGTAGAGGAGGAGAGGCTGAATATGTAAAGTTGTTCAGTTCAATTCAGTTTTATTTATATAGCGCCAAATTACAACAAATGTCTTCTCAAGGCACTTAAATTATATAGTCCAATTCAAGCCAATTGGATAATCATAATTCATTTAAAAATAATCCATTTAATTCATATAGAGCCAATTCAAAAACAGTTTCCCAGCTAAGGAAACCAACAGATTGCACCGAGTTGTTAAAATGTAGATTTTTTGTGACCCAGTAGATAAAAAACACCTAAAGAGGAGAGAGGGACTCATGGAATGACTCATAAACTCATTTTGTAACCCTCAATGCTTCCAAAAATACCAAAAGGTTGAAATTGAAAAAAAAAAAAAAAAAGATTCATTTTGGATACGAGGTTGCTTTCATGTTACCTTCCGTGGGATTAAGCATCTTTTGGGGAGGAAATTTTCCCCAAAACGTTTCCCTCAGCAGCGACGACGAGCTGCTTCACTTTGTAGCCTGAGTATGTTTGGGATTATAAGTGATTAACAGGCAAAACAACCTATTTTAAGAAGCCATCTAGCGCTCTAATGGCACCAAATCCTTGGGAAGATGATCTGCTAATTAATTGATGATGAAAATTACAAGGATTTTTGGAGGAAAAAAAAAGATTTTGAGTTTTTTGTTGGTTTCAGATGCATGTTAAATGTGAGAATAACATAAAAAAAAAATCACATTTATGGAATATTTATGCACATTCTAGGTAACTGTTATCGTCTATAAAGGGCATTAAAACTGGAACACATTAATGAAACACTCACTTGTTGTGAAAAATGAGTGTCTGATAATCCTGTAAGAACTGACCAAAACTGTAGGAGAGAAATGGATCACCAACCTCACCGGTGAATGAAGACTAAATAAGACTCGGTGAGTCGAACCGAGCAGCTCACCTGGTCTGTCCCATCAGCTGTAAAATGTGTCGATCGAGTCAGCCACAGCCCCGAAAACACACAACATTTAGGCCCCTTAGTTAGAGAATTATTCTCAGAACGACCACGGATCAGAAGAGGTTGGATTAGCTGATGGCGTAATAATAATTTAATGGATGCAGGGTGGATACAGAGAACCAGAGGTCAGCGTGGCTACACGTTAATTCCTTTTGTATTCTGTCTATGAAATAAATTCGGGGAAAAGGCATCGTTGAAGAAGACAAAAGAACAAGGAGTCGCCTGGTGCTTCGAGCGGCTCATTAATTCATAAAGTTCCTGAGTGACATGCTTTCGTTGTGGAAAGAGTGCGTGCTGGAGCAGCAAAGAGGGCCGTTCTGGATGAGCGTCGGAAAAAACTTGTTGTGGGTGTGTTTCCAAAGTTTTGAATGAGGACAGGAAGTGTTGTTGTGAGAGATTCTGTGTTGTGGGTTTGTGAAAAGCTTTTTGTGGCTACAGTGAAAGCTTAAATTAGGCGACTGTGTGGTGGAGACGGGGAGACTTGTTCGGGAAATGGGAAAAAATAAAGGACATTCGGAAAGTGACGAGGTGAGAAGTGTTTGTTTTTTAAGTTTTTAAAACACGATGGCGTTGAGTGTTCAGATGAAAGTGAAGACAAGAGAAGAAATAGACACTTCAGATGGAAAACAGTGTTTTATTGAGGGTTTAAGTGAGCGTTAGTGAAGCAAAGACGGTGTTTCTTTGGTCTTGGAAAGCAGTCAGGAGGAGAGCCGCAGTGATTGGCTGAGGAGGCGGGGGGGGAGGAGTGTCCGGGGCAGTAAGGAGTCTGGCGTCTCCAGCGTCTTGTACATTTCAGATCTTAAGGAGGCAGAGGGGAGAAAACTGAGAGCAAAAGCAGGGAGGGGTTGGAGAAAGAGGGGTGAAGAAGAGGACAAGAAGGGAAGAGGGTGTCCGGCGTGTGAGAGGGTAAAGATTAGAAAGACAGAGGGAGGAGGAGAGAAGTGGATAGGGGGGCGAGATTTGCTGTGTGGGCAAAAACTGCTGCAAATAAAGAGCTGACGAGGGAGAATAAAGGGAAGACAACATAAAGCGGTTCAGAAGGCGAGGGTGAGAACAGTAGAAAATCCTTTTGTGGATGATAGATTGACAGAGTTAATGAGAGGAAGAGTTGGCGAACAAGTGCCTCTCAAGTATCTGCTGCCAGCCACGAGAAGCCGAAGAGTCTCACACAGAGACCAGAATACCCATTCACAAGGAGCTTAGTGACAGGAGCTGGTGTTTCTGAGTGTGGCCCTCCTCCTCTTCCTCCTCCCCCTTTTTCTTTCTTTCTTTCTTTCTTTCTTTTTCTGCCGTTGTTGGCCTTAACTGGCGGCGGATCACTGGGGCGCCACTACATCGCCATGTTCGAGGCCACGCAGAACGTCATGCTCAAGCCCACGGAGTCCTGGAGGGAAGCGCTGCTGGACACTCGCGTCATGGACCTCTTCTTCACTGTGAGTATCTGGATTTATTTGCCCTTCTCTGAGCTGTCAGCTGGCTGTCGGAGTAACGGATCCGAAACCTTAAATTTGTTCGCTCACGTGGGGCACCTTTACACTTTTACACTTACTTAAAATGTCAATATTTTACTTTGTTTTAATGTATTTTGGCTTTCAAAATGGGTCTCATTACATTTCAAACAGCGCCGCATAAATATTCGATTATATTTCAGTGACTAAATTAAAGTTCCTTTTTCTCCGATAATCCGCTTTTGTTTGTCCAGACGTATTTTTCTGCCCTTTCCTTACGCATTTAAGGCTCCCCCCCCACACACATATTTCCATTAGAAGTTCCTTATGTCATCTTTCTCTGTGTCTTTTTTTTCCTAATATCATTTTTTTTTACCTCTCGGTTGAGGTTTATTTATTATAACCAAAGAGACACGGTTTGTCTCCTCGTGTTGGGCAGAAAGCTCTGGTTTGACCTCCCCTTTTTGGCACATCCTAACTTTTTTTGTGGGTTACTTGAATTTACCATAAAGCAGATTTATGGGTGCCGTGCAGTGGGGTCATGTTATTGTGTTACTGTCTGGAGGACCGCACGGTGAAGTAAATGTGTATTTTCGTGCACTGTGTTTAAAGAGACGGCCCACGCTGGCCAAGCACATGGTGTGGAATAGAAGAGTGGAACAAACTGGTCAGCTCTTCTTCCATTAAGCATCCACTCAGACACACTGGCTGCCCATCATCAGATAACTGCTCCACCCCTGAACCTTTCAGCTGCCTCCATACTCGCCTTTTTCCAAATACACTTCACATGCCGCCATTGTGGGAAATCTTCCCGACTTTTCTGTCATCCAGAAGCTTTTAAGACCTTTTTTTGTTCATTATATCCATTACAGCATATTACTGTACTGCATCACCTCCTTTATTTTTCCCACATTTCCCTACAAACTACATGAATATTATAAAATTCGGCTCCTATAGGTGCACATGTCCTGACAAACAGCAGTCAGACCTGTTTTTATGTCTTTTCTCAGAGCAATTCATCCGTAACACCCTCTACAACTGCTGATTTATGCAGTTAGCCAATCAGGAATCCATGTGGCAGCAGCGTGAAAGGAAAATAAAAAATGATCTCAGTGACCTTGATTGTGGCGTGATTGTTGGTGACAGACAGCCATGCTTCATCACTGCAGTCTCTGGAGTCCAGATGAAGCGACGCTCTGCTCAGAGCTGACGGCCGTCCCTCACATAAATGTTCTTTACAGAAGCTGGTGAGCAGAAAAGTCCAGAAAACCTGCTACAAACTGACCAAATAAGACCAAACTAAACCTTTCCGGGTCTGATGAAGCGCCATTTCTGCTCGGGCTGCGAATATTTTTCAGCAAATGGACCCAAAGCATCTCGCTTCCAAGCGGTCTGGTGATGCTTTGACGTTCAGTATTTTTTCCATCAACACTTCGAGCTGGTTAATACCAACCGGTCGTGGTTTGAAAGCCACAGAACTAATTTATCAATAGAAAACATTCTTACCAGACTTGTTTGAAGTGAGTGAATCTGGCTGCGTTAGAGTTCCTGCATGGTGGCAGTGAAGGCTAAAGCAGAAGAGAAAAAACCCAAACAAGCCTTGGTTTTAAACTAATTTGGTACGATGTGATCATTCCTTCATGTCAGTGAGTGTTGGTCCTTTTTATTCTCTACAAATGGAGGCAGCTGATCACTGATGGGATAAGTTATGTGTTTCTGCTCTGATGCTCGTCAGGACTTTTCCAAAAAAGGCAAAAACCATCACAAAGGAGGGCACTTTTCTTTCTTTCTCCTGTTTTCATAAAACAGGGGATGTTTTAATCTTTTAACCTCTATCAAAGCCGTTTATGTATCTTATTACATTTTTTGTGGAACTAAACCTGCCTGAGCGGGTTGTACCACTTGCTTTGGGGAGGTAATGCTTAAAGAAAGTACATCTTATGTCATTTCTTTCTCATATTTTGGTAGTTTGACCATAAAGCGTCACCCGAACTATCTGTAAAAACACTTGATTCTGATTATTATCGCCCTAAAGAAACTCTTTTTCTCTGTGTTGACATTAAATTGTTCAAATGCAGCTTCAAATTGTGCATTTAAAGCATTTTCAAAGGTTTTCATTCACTTTAGCAAATCTCCAAATGATCCTTTTAAAAGCCATAAAAAGGAAATGTGAGTCACTCATTTCCATTTACTGTTAAGAAGCAAATAAACTGTTCTGGTTTATTTCAACCATGTAAATATGAAACGTCAACATTGTAAACAGAAAATATAAAAATAGAAAGAAAGGGACATGAAAGGCTCCTTTTTTTTTTTTCACTGTTTTGGTTCACATTATGCATCAGAAACGGCATAGCAACCCGGAGTTTCTATTGGTGGAAACAGGATGTGCAGCTCATTAGAATTACAGATAAGTCTAATGAACATGACGATGAGCTGCTTTGCGTATTTCCAGATCTGGATGCTGAAGAACGGGAGATTTGAAGGCGTGAACGCACAGCTGAGACATTATGTGATGCAGCCGTGTTATGATGAACTCTCAGAGGAATGTTTCCAACATCTGGAGGGATCTAAGGCACAAAGAGCTGGAGCTGAATTAAGGGAACAGCGTCTGCCTAATAATGTGCTTGATGCGTGTATATTCCTGGTATATGAGGCAGTTTTATATATTTGTTTGTGTCACGTTGCCACTTGAGCACCATTTCTGCCTGAAGCCTAGCTGGAAAACTCCTGGGATCAGTAATTCTGATCGTCAAGTAGTCGTTTTGAATGACTTATAAGCTCATAAATCATCTCTTCTGTAGTAAGCAGTGATGCTTCTGAAATTGTAAAACAAAGGTTTGATAATGGTCGTTTGTCTGCTCTCTAAATGCAAGCGCCTCGTCGGGACTTTGCAAAGCAATCACAAGTAATTGATTTGTTTTAAAGCGGTGAACGCCATCAGAGACGTGTTCTACGAATTCCAGAAGTCCAATCACGGCCTTGATTGGCCCGCCAGGGAGTTTGGCACCGAATAAAAATGTTTGTCATTTTTCGGCCGGTCCTCTTTGCTGCTGGAATCCGCAGGACGTGTTCTGTGTTGGTTTCAGTTTTCAGGCCTCCGGTTTCATCTCTGGCTTTGGTATTTCTAGTAGCTCAACTGTTTGTTATTGTAAGGCTGCTGTGGCACTGACAGCTGTGTGTGTGTGTGTGTGTGTGTGTGTGTGTGTGTGTGTGTGTGTGTGTGCGCGTGCGCTCCACCATCATCCTTGTCCTGTGCATTTTTGTGTGTGCTGGAACATATCTGTCTCTGCAGGATTGTGTCAGTTAGAGTGTGTGTGTTTGCTGGGTTTAATGGGGTCCTTTGCCGTCTCAGCTGCTGTGTCTCCTCAGCTGTGAGGGGGGGGGGGGTAACAGACTGGCCGGGCTAATTGTGTGTAGAGGGGGTGCTCATAGACACGTGCCGTTAGGGTCGCGGTACACAACCGACCGGTGGCAGGATTAGAGCCCAGCCCCAGGATTAGGGGCCCCTGTTAACAACCACAGTAACCCAACCATAACAGATACGCATCACCCTGTTGAGGGTCCGGGCAGCCCCCCGTCTCCCAGTGGGTGGATGGTTGTCAGCCCCCCATTTAATGGCTCCTGTAACCCGTCACCTATCTGTGTTGTCGGTCCACGCAGCCAAAATGTTTTGTTGGTGTTCAGAAATCCCATTTTGCTTCTTTAATTATGCTTTTTGTTAATAATCAAACTCTATATAAGACTTTGTTTGCGTGCCTTCTTATTTATAACATCCTCAATGTTAATATGCTGCTGCTGATGTTACTCAAGTTTTTCTCACTTAATCAGTGAAGAATCTGTCTCCGTCGTCATGGTTACATGCTCGGTTAATTGGACCTTTTAACCCCCTATTTGAAGTTGGACGACGCTGGGGTGATAAAATCAGGATTTTATTACAGCAGAGTGACCGTCTGGACCCCCCCCCCCCCCCCCCCCTGCATTATCTGGTTTGGAGAACGTTGGCTTTTGAACATCTTCAGTCAGACTAACATGTTTACATGCATTTTAAGTCCAAATTTGGTCTGACTAAAGCTTCTTATCCGACTTCTTTTTTCTAAAAAAAAAATTAAATAATCAAAATCAAATTTATTTGTAGCACATTTCATCTACAAAACAATTCAAAGTGCTTTACATAAAATAAAAGTATTGCAGCAGGGAGTGGAAGAAGCATTAAAAACACATAAAAGAATATAAAGAGAAACAAATGAAATAATTTAAATGAATTTAAAAACAAGCAACAGTCCAGATAAGTTAAAAGATATTGTGCAGATTCTAGTGTCATCTTGATGTGCCGCCTCTCTCTCTCTCTACAGTTACTGTTTATATGTTTCTATCTATCTACTGGTGCTATCCTTCCATCTATCTCTTGATATAGATGTATAGATCTGTTGCTGCATAGCTTTCTCTTGGACCCTTTCTCGACCGATGTCGATCCCACGCTGGATCAGATCCATTTTTTTTTGCATTTTGACAGCCTCCAGTTGACTTTCTTGGCCATGAATAGAGGTGACGAGAACAAGGAATGCCTCATATCAGGGGCTAAGGGGCGAGGATGCGGTGACTAACTAAAATTTTTACAACCGCCTTGTTTGAGGGAGGAAAAAAAACTAGAACCAGCGGCGCGCTCTTGCACTCGAGCTAAAGGGGAACAACCAGAAAACGGCAGCAGCAGCATGTTCACATGAGGTCATCTTTCCTCTGATTTACACGGAGAAGCAGCATTTAGCTGTTATGCTGCAAACAAGTGGAACAAACTGCCAGTGGAGATTAAACTTTCACCAAATGGAGACATTTTTAAATCCAGGTTAAAAACATTCTGTTCTCATGTGTCTATGCATGAAATCTGCACGATATCTTTGAACTTATCTGGACTGTTGCTTGTTTTTAAATTCATTTGAATTATTTTATTTGTTTCTCTTTATATTCTTTCATGTATTTTTAATGCTTCTTCCACTCCCTGCTGCAATGCTTTTATTTTATGTAAAGCACTTTGAATTGTTCTGTACATGAAATGTGCTATACAAATAAATTAGACTTTGACTTTAAATGTTTAGATATGATGCCCCGTCAGCCACATGAAGCAACATTCACCATTATTGTTTGCAGCTGTGTTTGCACACAGCATTTTTTTTTAAAATACTGTTTGATAATTTGATATCACCAGTGATTATAGAGCCTGTTTGCATCACTTTTTTTAAAGTCCAGTTAGCATATGGAACCACTTCTTGGCTTCGTAAAGTGCATCCATAAATGCAGACTGCTGGCTGCAACATGGCTGCTGTTGATATTAAGACAATGAGTTTCAGGGAAAATGAGGCTGTGATCCGTGGGGACGAAGACAAACTGTCTGCCTGCACTGTGGTCTGCTGCAGGAATCCAGAATACTCCAGAGGGAGCTTCAAACAACACACAGCAGGTGTTGGAACACACACTTACGCTGACGTAATGTCGTGTGGAAAAGCAGAACGGCTCTCGGAGAGTTTTAAAGTTGAGCTCCAGCAGCGGGTTCAAATCAGTTAAAAAGAGGCATCTGAGACATTTTCTCTCTGTTTCTGTCTCACTGTCTCTTTAGAACCCACACGCTCTCTTTATTTAATCGGACAAAAGCATAGGAAACGTCTATGGCAGCTCGCTAATTTTTGGAAAGAAATTGGGTTAAACTGTAAAATCGCTGCCCACACTGTCTGTTATAAACATCCATTAGATTTTACAGAGTGACTCATGAAAGTTTGACCTGCCTGCAATGAGGGAGCTTTATTGGACGGCTGAGAGATGGGGAATTTGTTTCCCTTATTAAAGAAAACCCGGGGATGATACCACGTATCTGCTATCGCCATTATGAACACAATGTTGCTTTATTGGAAACGATTGCCGGAACCATGAAAATAAGACAGACGTTGTAAATTAATTCCGACTTTCTTTTTAATAGGCAGATGAAGTAGTTTGGGCCACTGACAATGAATGCAATGAATCTGCAGAGCAGTGAGAGAATACTGAAAGTAGATCATTATTGATTGTGCCAAGCCTCAGGCTGATATCTGTTTTTCAACTGACAGCACGGTACTGTATCATGGAAACCAGCCTCATATTTATGCCGTGCGTAGCAGCATCTTGCTGCTGAAGAGCTGCTCTGTGCAGCAGATTGTTATTTTGGCCCCAGGGGTTTTGTTAGAGAGCGCTTATCTCTGCCAGTTATGGCTCCAGATTCAGGGCAGGGATGATGGATTGAGAGACGATTGGAGAAAACTCGGTAGAGAAGAGGGGTAAAATGAGGAGAAAGGAGGAGAAAATGGTTTGAGGTGCAAGTAAAGAAGGAACAGACGAATACAAAAACACAACAGCTCTTACATAAACTGAGAAAGCTGTAGTTGTGGCTTCAGCAGTGCGTTTTCTGTCTATGAGGAGTTGGAGAGCTGCTTCTCATTGTGATTGACTGTAGGCCTGCCAGCAAACACCTGGAAATATGGTCAGTTGCATCTAGTTAATGGCAAGGCAATTTTATTTGTAGAGCACAATTCGTACACAAGGTAATTCAAAGTGTGTTACAGCTACATAAAATCACAAGAAGGCAATAAAATCATAAAAAATAAATAAATAAATTAAAATAAATTAAAAAAACGTAAAAAATAATCATTGATTAATTAATTTAAAAGTGAAGAGTGCAGATAAAATACTGCAGAGTGCAGGATGGGTTCATACTGCCAGAACACATAGTTAATGTCATGCTAATTCCCTAAAACACTGCACATGCCACTTTATTCCTGGGAATGTGCATTTTTATTTCCCTTTAACACATCGTATGTATGTGCACACATTTGTCTTGATATTTAAATCTCTTATTCGTCTCCTGTGGCATTGAATTAACTATAACTGTGTTGGACTGTCGGACAGCCAACAGCTTTGGCTCACAGATAAAAAAGATGAGCATTTATCCATATTTTCTGTTGTTTATCCGTGTTTCTTTTCAGTTTACTTTTTATTTCCAAAGGCCGTGAAGGTGCAAACAAAGTGTTTGGATGCAGTTAAACAAACTTTAACACCAGTCAAAGTGTTACGAAGAGATGCGCCCCTGGGTGACCTCCTCTGTACTGTTCTGTGCCCTACACCAGACCAAGATAAGGTCAGTCAGACATCTATTTAAACAGTGGTATGGATGGGCTCATACTGCCAGAACACATAAAACACGAGCTCCAGATTCGCCTGGCTTAGAGGCGAAATGTTTGGTAGAACAGATTAATCTGTAGCAACTTGATATATGCCCTAACTTTAACCCTCTCCAATGAATTAATTTATTGTTGCGTGTCGAGGCTTCACAGTGCGACTACAATAGCAGCCTCGCATCTGACTTGTTTAATTAGGTGTCGTGACCACAGCAGGAATATGAGGACATTAATCGTGTGGCTGAACAATAAATCAAACCTGCAGGATTCTCATTGTTCCCCACGTTAAGACAAAGCAACAGAACGCTGCTGCACTTTTTACGGATTCACCTGCTCAGATTCAGTTACCCTTAGATCAGTTTGCATGAAGTTTAATTGAGCTTTAGAGTAACAGAAGCTGTAATTACCTGAAATACGGTCTGAATCTTTACTTTCTCAGTTGTATGAGCAAACAACCAGTGAGAGAAATCCTTGCTGCCACGGCTTAAACATACTTTAGTCGTAGATCAGCGATGGAAAGCCAGACTCTGTTTGGCATCAGCCTCAGAGACATGCTCTGTGCTGTGAGATAGTAGAAATTTGTTCTTTTCTTAGCATCATTTGGACAGTGTTCAGCATCAGGTAATGCAGAACTTCCTTTGATTATATTCCATAGATTGCTTTCCGTGTTTGTTCAGAGAACATATGCTCTGAACTGTGTCCCGTTTATTGCTGTGATGTGAATTTGCGTTCTCTGGGATAGGCACCGACTCCTCGTCCTCACAGAGATATAATTGGTGTGTGCACACACACACACACACACGGAGGCTTCTTGTGTTTACCCGGTAAACACAATCAGTGCAGGGGCTGATGAGGCTGCAGCAGAGGCCTGCAGGCAGACCGTAACCTGATCAGAGGCGGCGGTGGTGGAAATGACAATAAGTTGGAAGCACAGCGTTGATTTGAAAAGGCAGAAAGATGAGACTCTGAGCCCTCCCGCGGTAACAGACGCCAGGCTTTGTCTCCTTCTATAAATACAGTTCCTCCTTCTGCCCGCCTCTTTCTTTCCACTCTTCATCATCAAGCTCTTTCTGCATGCTTTCTGCCATCTTCTCACCTGTTTCTGCCTCTTTTCTTTCTCTCCCTGGTTGTTTTCTTAGATGTGAATGTTGAATCTCTGCACTTTGCTTAGCTTGCATTTGAATTTCCTGTTGGATCCAAGTAAATCAAGCAACCATTGTAAATAACTTGGTTACTTATTGACCGGTAAACTGAAGAAGAAGAAGAAGAAATTGGGCACAAAATTGCATTAAAACGTCCAGTTGTTCATATGAGAACTCGTCTTTAGCGTCACTTTAAAGGAACATCAGATGAACTCTTTCAGTAAAACACATCAGGGAATCACACACTTGATTCTGACCGACACCGTGGAGTAAAAATCCTTGAATAGCTAAGAAGTAAATTGCTTTGATTTAATTCGCTGACATCTGAGTAAGTATGAAGGATATTTACTCTTTGGGCATGCAGGCAGCATTTAAAATGATCCACACAGAGACTTGCACAGATCCTCCCTGCTGCAGGCAAAGAGAATGAAAGCAACATATCCTAAGATAAATCTGCATTTGAACTTTTTTTGTAGCATTTTTAAGGCAAGACAAGGCATCTTTATTTATATAGCGCATTTCATACCACAGACAACTCGATGTGCTTTACATAAAGACAAGGCATTTAAAAGAACAGCATAAAGCAGCATAAAAACAAGCAATTTAAAGAGAATAAAAATAGAATAAAAATAAAAACACACAGTTAAAAGCCATCAAAGAAGATGGGGAAAAAAGAAAAATATAAAACAATTAAGAGGATTTATAGCATTATGCTATTATTTAAAGGAACTCAACCATAAGCACACCGAAAGAAAAATGTTTATTAACCCTTAAAAGTGAACCTGGTCTGATCCTCACCTCCCGTGCCACTGCAGCTCTCATCTTCTGGGTTCTGATGCGAACGTTTTCTCGTGCAGCCGCACGATAAAACCTTTGGAAAACGTCAGGTTTCACAGCAGCCACTGCTTGTTTAGCTGTTTGGTCTGAGCGCTGGTAAAGCAGAGGTTCACACATTTATTTTTGGTTTGGATCGAGCTGAAAAGCCGAATTGTGTTTTTCTGTCATATAATGCAGCATGGCTCCAGTACAGGCTGTTCCCCCTCGCATATTTCACTGATGGTCATGGAGATTAGTGAAATGTGTTTCCTTTGTTTTTCTCAACCAAACTGAGGAAAGTATGTTTGTGTTTTTTTTTTTGTTTTTTTTTTTGCAATCTCATTGTGGTTGAAGGACACGTCCTTAGATCAAAGACTTGGCTGCTGCAGATAGTTTTTTGTGTTTCTGAAAGATTGCAGTTTATGAGGTCCCGGCACATATCCTGTGATGGTTTCTGTGACGATTATCTGTGTAATCAGTGGTCTTTACATCACCAGTTAGTATCTGTTCAGCTCATTTGGAACCTTGACTGATGTAAGGTCGTCTTGAGCCGCCCATCATTCCTTTATATACAAACATACAAATAGTGTTGAGCTCCGGGCTCTGGGGAGGATTCATCCCTCCATCAGACCTGCTGCCACTGATTTTCAGCCCACTTCTTGTGTCCTTTGGCACAGCTCAGCCTTTTCTCCCTGTTTCCCTTCCTTAAGAACGGCTTCTTGACAGCCACCC
The DNA here is from genome assembly GCF_027942865.1 of Odontesthes bonariensis. Classification (NCBI taxonomy): domain Eukaryota; kingdom Metazoa; phylum Chordata; class Actinopteri; order Atheriniformes; family Atherinopsidae; genus Odontesthes; species Odontesthes bonariensis. Next base: position 29,745,239 of record NC_134517.1, on the reverse strand, counting down.
TTCCATGGAGCCCATTTCTGATGAGGCTTGGGCCAACAGCAGATGGATCAGCTGAAGGTCCAGATGCATCTCTCAGCTCCTGTGTCAGGTCTTTGCTGGATTTTTTCCTCTTTCTTAAGGACATCACTTTCAGATCCTGTTCATCTGCTGTAGATAGTTTTTTTTTTTTAGGCCTGACACTTCTTCTTCTGTCCTCCACTTGTCCAGTTTTATCAAATGTTTTAAGGACACACTGCACACCATGCTGAGATATGCCAAGTTTTCAGCTAACAGCTCTTTGGGAATCAGCTTGTTGCTGCAGAAATCCTGTTTTCTGTCTGTCAGACTGTGTTATCTTTGCTGTTTTTCACAGATGTAACTAAAGAAATGGAAAAATGTTATTATTTGTATACAAAACACCGGTTTATTCTGTGAATCAGGTGTCTTATTTTATTCTTGAATAATTTATTGGTCAGTGTTTAGTAGCTAAAAAAGTAAAATAAGACATTTCTCTGAAAATGGACAGGTACAAGGACTGGACTGAAAATGAGTGAAAAAGTGTCCAGATGCAATTTAAAATTGGTTCTTTGCTAAGTTGTCTGTGATGTGTTGACAACGCTGGCTCATCCCTTGAGTTGGGTGACTTTTAATGCTCGACTGATTCATAGGTCAGAGTTAAGCGGCTTAACAAACGAAAAACACAATCCTCTGAAAGAAAAACTTCAGAAAATCTTTAGAAAGTCTGTGCTCAACACCACTTTAAAGCGTAATATAAAGAAATTAGAGGTGGCTTGAGACTTTTTCTCAGTACTGAACCAGCATCAGTTATGTGGAAAACTAAAGACGGTGCAATGTTGCACCAAAAGGATGTGAAAAAAAGGACAAAACGATTTGGTATAAACCATCACACAAGTCGGGTTTTGTATCCCACGAAATGTCAAACCAGTGTTGGATTCTGTTCCCTCTTACCTGCCTGGAGCTGTTTAGTTTGGCTGAAGTTCAGCGAGTCGCAGCTGGCTTAAACCAACGCTTTACTGCCGCCAAATATCTGAAGGAAGCGGTGTGTGAAACCTGCTGAAAATGTTTCATATTGTCTCTTCTTCCGTCCATCCCTCTTTACAAATACTGACACACTCTTACACGCTCGCTGTGTATCTCTAACTATAGTCGTACTCAAGGCGACTGGCATTACTGGCATCGCATGGCTCATTCGCTGAAGCAGCTGCTTTTTCAGAGCCTGCGCGGTTCAATCTGTTGGCCTTGCGCAGCTCTCCCACCCCTCCCTCCGGCTTTCTTTCTCACTCACTCCCCAGTTACCCCCTCGCCTCCTCCCCCGTCCTCTCTGCCGAGCTCTTCCAGAGGATGACTTCACGCTCTGGAAGAGAGCAGCAGCACTGAGGACTGGAGTGTGGCGGCTGTGCTACGTTAGCATCTGAGATCCCTTCCCAGCAGTGTGGCTTACGACCACCAGGGCAGCACAGCTGTGGAGCAGAAAGGACGGAGCAGGGCGGAGGAGTGTGGAGAGGCAGCAAAAAAAAAACAACCTGGGGGGAAGGATAAGAAGGAGCGAGAGGATTTGAAAGTAGAAAAAGGGAAAAAGAAAGTCTGATTGCTCAAGCGATGGAGCCACACGTTGGTTTGCCTGCGAGGAGCCGGTGAGGAGGCGTTGACTCTGGATTTGTAATAGGATGACAGTTCATGAGACGGGAGAAGAAGAGGAAAGAAGCAAAGGGCTCGTAGCCGCAGCTCAAAGGAAGAAGGCAGATCTCCGTCAGTGGAAACACATGTTGCTGTGATGACTTGCAGTGATTTCTGTGCCGCCGGTTACAAACAGCGATGCCTCTTCTCCCGCCGGAGCGTGACAGCTCAGCGCGGCTCAGCCCCCGAATCCCACGAGTGAAGGGCAGCTCAGAGCTGAGATGAGACTGAATCGAACGGCTCTGTCTCATCAGGAGTCGGATCCTTCCTCTCCGGGTTTGATTGAGGCTGTCTGTGACTTCAGACGAGTGCAGCGATTGTTTGTTTGAGGCCGGTGTCACGTTCTCCGGAGACGAATCAAAAACGGTTGGACATTTCACAGCACCTCAGTCGTCCGTTACACCAGCGAGGATCAAACCTGCCGGGTATCAGGGGCTCCTTGCTTTCCGATGTGGTAACTGGAGGAAGAGGCAGGTTCACCTTTGCATTCTTTACCTAACGGCTTTTCTATTTCAAGGTGGTATTCTTTGCAGTCGGGTTTATTTTTAAGTGTCTTTGATTAAAAAGTGTAAAAACGTCACAGGGGGACCGGTGAAAATGAGCATCGTTGATCATATTTTCCCGGATCTTCCTTTCTCCTTTGAGATAAATCCATTTTTAAGTGAAGGTATCTGCTTATTGTTGCAGCTCTTTGATATTTTAGTTTGTTTTCTATCTTTTCATACCATTACTGAGACTACCGCACACGCTTTTCATCGTGCTGTTTCCCAGGTGTACGAGCGTAATGACAATCCAGTGTAATTTGATTTAACCTAAAAACTCTTGAATTATTTACCTGCTGTGGGGGTTTTGTCTTTAGGTGTGTTTTTAAATCTAAATCTAAGGTTTTAATTGATTAATTCATCAGTTTTCTGCCATTTATCTTTATTTATATCTATTAAAAAAAGTAGTAATTTACAACGGCAGATTGGGTGTTGGATAAATTAAAGCTTGATACTTCTTTTTACAAGCAAAGTAGTATATTCAACACATTTATCTACATAGTTGCTATTAGATTTAAGACTTTAGAGACTGTTTGTATGAATTTAAAGAATTTAATTAGGTTGGATACAGACATTTGTCTTATAAAAAAAGAACTTTACCTGAACTGACATGAGAAATCTTTAAATTTTTACCCGATGTTAATGTAAATACGAGCGTCGTGGAGTTTAAGAGCTTCGGCCTGGGCACCATGTCTATTCTGTAACTTTATAAGCAGAAGAGCTGCGAGTGCTCTGGCCTGAATAGTTTCGCTGCCGTCAGCAGCAGAGCCAAGCAATCATTTCTTTACGTGACTTTCAAACACCAAAGATAAACGTCTATCTTTTTGAAAAGGATTTATTTGCCCCTGTTGGTGAGTTTTTAATCGCCGGGACTCTCCTGTGTTCCTCTGTCGCTTTAACAGATCAGAGGGGTTAAAACTTAAGGGACTGTTAACCCAAAATGAAATGCAAAATATTTTTGTTTCTCCGGGGTTTAGGATTGTGCAACACAGAGGCTCCTAAATTAAGCTGATTAGGCTTTTGATATCCATTTGGTTTTTATTTTGGCATTTCAAGGAATTAATTTCTTCTTGTATAATAGGGGAGCAGCTGGGCAGATGTTCTTATTTCTTTAAATAAGAAACCTTTTTAGTTAAAAGTTAGTTGTATTTATTGTCATGTAATCTACTAACAGAGTCTCTGTTCAAAGCAGAATTTGGTAAATCACCATCATGACCCGACAGTAACATATGAGACCATCTGTGAAAACATCAGCTTCTTCAGGCTCTTCTGTAATTACTGGGCCGTACTGTTGCTTTAATGAAGGCATCCTCTGCAGAGCTGCAGCACAGCAGAGAGGGATGCAAGTTAATCATTCAAATTTTTAAGCTCCATTCACATTTTGCCCGAGGTTACCAGGTTTTTATCTTAACTTGCTCTGACCTTGTTACCCGAGTCTGTCTGAGTGAGGTTGTCCACTCGATGTGTTGGACTCGCTCACATGAGAAACCCGACACCGGTTCCTTTAATCGACTGAATTAAGTGGAACAGTAAATTGTTAAAGATGAAAGTGTGCTGAAGATGCTCCAGACATTTCAACCCGCTCCGATGTTTGTGAAGTGAAGCGAGTTGATAAAAATGGTATATTCCTCTTTCATGGCTCCCAAACGGTCTGATGAACCAAAGTGTTTCTCCTCTGCAGGTACACAGAAAGATCCGGGAGGACTCGGACATGGCCCAGGACTCCCTTCAGTGCCTGGCCCAGCTGGCCTCCATGCATGGGCCCGTCTTCCCAGATGAGAACGCCCAGATTTCTTACCTGGCCCACATGGTGGAGGGTCTGCTCAGCATGATCAATGGGTGAGTGTGCCACCATATAATCAGTCGCCGCTAACGCAGCGTTTCCATCGGCTTCAGGATCAGTAGTCGGTGGGATTACCGTGTGCCACGGAAATAGTTGTGCAGGTGTTATTTCCCTCTCAATCACAGTTTGATTTGAGCAAGATAAGAAATGGTTGGTCTGGTTAAAAACGGCTTTATTTTTAAGACGCGTTGTCTTCTTGACACCCTGCTTTATTGTCCCTTTGTCGTCATTTCGGTCGATACGTTGGAGCGAGTTGAATATTCCTTTGGATCTTAGTCGTTTTTAAGAAGTCACGACAACCGTGAGAGTGGTTTGATTTAATCTACTCAACAGCCCCGGCCTCCAGAAGGTGGATGTACCACACTTGGCTAATTTAACACTCTACCTCTTTGAAAATGAAACTCTGCACTCGGATAATTCACGTCCCTAAATGTTACCACTTTGCTCCTTCATTGACTCGCCCTCTGGCATCATCATCAGATGGATATTTGCATCCGTCTGTGCTCTACTTGTAGCGCTAATTAGAAAATATCAACTGGTTAAACGGAGCAGGTTCTTACTGCATTAAATTTAAATGATGCTGAATCAGAATTTTCTATGATTCAGAATCAATTAAAAAATGAGAGAAATCTTTGTTTTAAACACATTTTTATCTCTTTGCCAAAGTTTCTCTGTTTTTTTTTTTTTATGTCGTAGAAGAAGAGTGGGGATGGCTGCTAAAGTTAAACAGAGACTGATGTCTGTTGTGTGAAATCTGCTGCTCCAGATTAATACCTTAAACTTTTTAATTCACTTTATCGAACAGTATTTGTGTTGATGGTCTAAATCAAGAGTTTGACCCAGAGAATTTTATTCTAATCGTGTGACGTATTGTTTTATTCTCCTGCTAATTTCTCCTGTTGACCACACTACCTGTGAGAAGATCTTTAATTTAATACATTTAGTTCATCTTTGATGTCTTGACACGTGTTAGATCTCCTGCTACACTGACAGGTGAGGCTTCAGAAGCAACCTGACTAATTTAACCCTGCCGAGTAAAAGCAGGGGGCTGCTACAGGCCCAGCGTGAGCTGCTGAACCCTGAATTAGCTTTTCTCTGGAAGGTAAAAGCCTTCCCTTATTGATTTACTCCATTAGATCTGCAACAATCGCATTAAAGGCAGCTCAGAAATGAATTTAAAGATGAAAACTGCAAATCTGCGTTGCGAATGGGGCACACGCCTGTTTATGCCGCATTATCTCCGGCTACAGATTTGGTAGCTGTTTATCTCTCCGTTGTATGTCAAGGATTTTGTGTTTTTTAAATTCGGAGACTCAACAACTGAAGGGGGCCAACGTCAACACCAGTATAACTCACACCGAAACCATTTCAGCTTTATTTACAGCAAGTAATTGCTTGTTGAGTCTTTGTTTTATTGCCCTCTTTCTATCATGGGAAACTGTCTTCCAGTTCAATAACAAATAGAGTAACCAGAGGCTTATGTTTCCCAGATGGCTCTCAAACCAAATTTAAGCTGAACTCAATCAAATTACGCCTTTACGCTCCTCGCAGAGACTTGTTTTTACTAAAACCAACACTAGCAACCACTCAAACATGGGAAAACTCTGGGTATGGATGTGTTTTGCTGTATCAATCAACAGTTGTCCTCTAATCCAGCCCAGAGCTGCATGACCCTGTAATAACAGCGAAGTGGACTGTTTCTCAGTTCCAGCTGGAAGCTGCTGTTGGAGCCCATTTGGCATGACTCTCTGCAGTCTGAAATTTAAATAGGTCCAAACACTTTTAAACGGGTTCTGTGAGATGTAAACTGAGTCGTATGATGATAGTTTACAAATGTTGTAATTTCATATTTTTCGTAGGCTGAAATTCGCCCGACGCAGCAGCAGTAGTTCAAACCTGAAAAAGATAAAATACTGATGATATCTGTGAGAAAAATGAATAATACAGATGGTAAAAATCCAAATATCATCGAATTGAAGGAGACAAATGCATGAAAATGGCCTGATATTTATTTTTTAAGTGTTCTATTGATCGTTGTCGTTATGACAGTCATGTGCGTCATGGCAACCTTACCTGACAAATCCCCAGCATTTTCTACTTTATGAATATCTTAATAAAACACAAAGTTGACGCCTTCTAATCATGAGTGTTTCCAGCTTCGGTCTCCCTCAATCACAAGAAAGTATCAAACAACACAAAGTTATTTCAGGAGTGAAAAGAACAAGATCGCCACTTAAACACGTAAAAAATAGCCTAATTTTGGCTTGTTGACAACGAAACAAAAGGTGATCGATGCACTTTTTTGCATTAATCATCAAGAAAAAGATGTTTCTGTTCCCTGTTGCATCTTACAGAAGGTGTAACTTTGTCATCTGAAAGGGTTTTGCATCAGAAACATTTTGGTTTTGTTACCAGAGGAACCGGCAAACTCTTTTTAAACCTTCAAATTCAATAAAAACCCATATAATGAATCTATAAGTGAGTCCCGTGAATCACGTAAGTGTTGTGGGTTCCAGGCGAATGCCTCAGAAGAGATTAGCACTCTGTTTTTAGCAGCCGGATGAGGTGGCAGCTACCTGCAGGTGTTACCTGGAGATGTTTTTATAGTTCTGTAGTAAATGTTTCTGAGAGCTTCAGCAAACTGTAACCAGAGAATGGCGAAAGAGGAGGTGGAATATTGATCGATTATGATTATGTTGTGCTGTCTGTCGTCGGGTTTGAAGGCTGCTGCAGCCAGAGTTGCTTTAAGAGATTCAGTGTCGAGCACCTCACTGTTTATTCCAGCTCAGTGAAGATGAAACCTTTTACAGCGGACGCTCTTTCAAGTATTTCAACTTGTCGGCTGTTTTCAATTATTCTTGGTTGATAATGCGGCTACATGACTTTAACCATGACTATTAGAAGGGAACCCATTAGTCCTATTTTTATTTTACTTTGTGAATCCACTTCTCTGCAGCGTGCTGCTGTTTGCTGCTAAGAAAAGCGACCGTACTTTATCCATCAGCGTTGAACACTAGAAAAAACTCTTTGACTGTCTGACTTGGTGGAAAATGCAGCTCAAGAGCCAGATTTTTTTTGTCTTCCTTTTTTTGTTTTTCCCCCCCATGAGACCCAAAGCAGATCTAAAACGAATTCTATTCACATTTAAAAGACGACGGAAACACAAGTTTTTGCTCGACTGAAGCCACATTTCTTGTGTCGTAATGAGCTTGAATGAAGCACAGATGCTTTGTCACTTTGCCGTTATTCTGGTCCTCTTATTCGCAGTGACCATTTGCAAAAGTGATAAAAAAAAATAAAAAAAAAGACTAATTCAGCCAGAAGAAATCGTGCTCATGAGGTTTGTGTTGTGTTTGAATGAAATATTTGGGGTTAATTTGAGGGCGTGTCCGACGGCGTGTTCTGATCTGAACTAAGCAGCCACACTCGCTTCTCGAAGGGGTCCCCTCTCTCCTCTCCCCTCTCTTCTCTCTCCCTGTCTTCCCTCCTCTCCTGCTGTGTCTTTAATCACCTATTCTTGGAGCCTTTTTTTCCGGTTGCCTCATCGGAAAACCATGCAGAGTGGGGCGGCCGTTCTGCAGCGATTGAACTGTTTTGCTCTCAATTTCGCTCCATCTGATAGGATTTAGCAGGGCCTCTCGCACAATGTTCCTCTGTCACTGGGACCGACTCTGAAGAGGGGTGTCAGTTCAAAGCACACACAGCTTCAGGGTTTGGAGGTTTCTGTAAATGATTTCCTTCTAAATGATGTTCTGTTTGATGGGGAGTAAAGGCATCGGGAGATTTTTAATCTGTTAAACGCTAAAACCTGAAGGAAATAAAAGATACGTTTGATGTTGTTTGGAAACGATCTAATTTAGTCAATTCTAACATTTCCTTGAATGTTTATTTTTTTTTATGGTAGTCTGCTGTTTTGTGGTGGTCTTCGGGTTATTTCTTCGAAATCTGATTAATTTTTCAGGACAGATGGTGATGAGATGCTTATCGTGTGTCCAGATATAGCCGATCTGTTTGCTGGGGTTGCCGTGGTAATAAAGTAGATGTCGGTAACGACGTGGCTCTGTTTATAATCAGGCTTTTCAGAGCGGGATTCCTCCCAGCTTTGCCTCCACCGTAGCTCTCTGCTAGTAGCAGCTGACTCCACTTAGCACTCATGGCGCTCTGGATCCAACGAGGTCTTCGGCTGCATTTTGTCTGTAAGGATCCATTTCAGGAACTGGGCTCTTTTCTTTGACCCTTTTCATTTTTACACTGTAGGAATCGGTGGAAACGGAGGCTAATTGAAGGTCTGCTGGGGGGATGTAAGTCAAAGCGGCCCTGGGGGGGAGGCGGTACTTTTGAGAAGCTCCAGAACCTTCTGGGCTGAGGCTTGCAGTCCTGAACATTTGATTTAGTGCTCAGTTTCTAACGTACATCTTTCTGTCGCAGTTATCTGACAGTATTTTTTCTCCATTACACCATGTAAGCTCAGTTAACTTTAAGCTGAAGTAGTCGTTACTGCTTGTAAACACAGAATTTAGCCGACTTGGTGCCCGGGTCACTCAGCTGGGGAGCACAGATGTGCTCGATGGTCAGAAATGTGTAACATAAATAGAAATGAAGTGAACTTCCTCCTTTCACTTCGGTGTGTAATGAATTTGCATAATCTCCCCTCAACTAACGTCTGTGGACATGCTCAAGAAAAAAAAAAATTCCTTGGGGCATATAAGCAATAAGGCTTTTGATAGCTCAGCAAAGCGTCCTCTGTGGGACACGATTCCCACTTCACGGAGCTTTTAGATGCACAGAAAACCTCTTCATTTCATTTACATACAGACATGTTTCTGCCTAAATTTAAAGTTTCCGCACACCTTTGTGGATGAATTGAAGATCTTTTCCAGCCTATTTTATGTTTTTTTTGTTAAGCATCTGGAGCTTTTCGTCCTCCACTCTCCACCTGCTCGTAGTTTAGTCGTGTGATGTGCTGAAATGATGACTGAAACGGCTCAGAAAGATGCAGGGAAGTTGTGGTTTTCAGCTGTTTGGGTCACATTCACGACTGGACTCCTGGTAAAATGTGGCGTATCGGCTATGAGCCTTAATTATTTGTTTGTTATCTATCATGAATTATTATTATGTATAAAACACTTTCCTTTGATGTTGAAGTGTTTAGATTACGATCCGCTTTCAGATCTGGTTTCCACAGTCTGGTCTCTTAAAGACAAAGAACCAAAGAACACCCTTATGCTCCCTGTTTTCATCTTAAACTTTGTTTTCCCTTTAAAATGTACTCGAATGCAGCTGTGGAAAACACATCAAGCCTACGAGTAGTTTTGGTTTCCGTTTCCTACCAGTTTCCAGCGTTTAGTTACCGGTTGATGAACTGAACAGTGACCCAGTTCAGCCTCAGCCTGAGTGTTTCTGAGCAACACGTGGGCGAATAAAACACTTTTTTTTTTTTAAATATACGAGTTATTTAGATGTTATTTTGTATTCCCAGGATTGAGATCGAGGACTCGGAGGCGGTGGGCATCTCCAGTATCATCTCCAATCTGATCACCATGTTCCCACGGAGCGTTTTAACGGCACTGCCCAGCGACCTCTTCACCTCCTTCATCAACTGCCTCACGCTGCTCACCTGCTCGTTCGGACGCAGCGCGGCCCTCGAGGAGGTGGTGAGTTACAGCGCTTTGATCCTTCTTCAGATGCACTCAGGTGTCCAAATTCAAGTTATCTCCTCATATCCAACAGGGCCTCAGTTACTGTTTGTTAGCAGTGTTTTCATTGTAGTGGTCCGTCTTAACCACATTTGTCTTCTGATCAAATAAAAGGTCGCCATCGATGTCCACGTGGCTGTTCTTAGTCTGCTTACCCCATATTTATGGAGCTGCATTTTTTTTTTTAAAAAAGCTTGGAAAATGATTGTATTTGTCCTTGTAAACGGGAGGAAGGGTGTTTGATTATGCTGCTCAGACTTCATGGAGTCAGCTTCAGAATAGCTTCAAACCAGTGAGGCTAATTTAGCTGAAGTAATTCAAAGAGGCAGAAACTTAATGACATGCATGTTGGGATATTTATTTAAATAAAGGTTAAGAATTATTAAATAAAACTGAAGCAGTGACATTGGCTGCTCACCACTTCCACAAAGGTTTCCCCATCACTTTTGCTCACTTCATAGGTTTATTGGCTTTATTATTGAAGATGCAAAGCTTTATTGGTTAGTCAGAGGACAACAGAATAAAAAATGTATTTATTTTAAACCAAAAAGCATAAATACAGATTGTTCTTCTGAAGTTACTTGACGTCCACATGGTGGTAGATTAGAAGAAGGATGTTTAAAGATGCATTTGCTCTGCTTTTCTCAGCTGGATAAAGACGACATGGTTTACATGGAGGCCTACGACAAGCTGCTGGAGTCGTGGTTAACGCTCGTACAGGACGAGGAGCACTTTCCTCGCGGCTGTTTCGTCCAGCCAGCGATCCAGGTCTTCAACTCGTACATCCAGTGTCACCTGGCTGCTCCAGACGGCACCCGCAACCTCGTGAGATTCCCTCTTTAAATGCACATATAGAAGGCTGAAAATAAGATTTCTTCTTCCCACCGGCTTCTTAATTTGTACTTTACATTGTTGTTGTTGTTTTTAAAATGAATGAAACTCTGAACCACTCTTAACTTCCCAACCTCTCAGTCGGTGAACGGCATATCGTCTCACGAAGAGGATGAAATCAACGAGCTGCAGGAGGACGATAGAGAGCTGTTCTCAGACCAGCTGTCGAGCATCGGTATGCTGGGGCGCGTGGCTGCAGACCACTGTATCCCCCTGCTCACCAGGTAAACACACAGCGGACCTCAGATACACTTTCTGTCGCTTTTAGTGCTGCAGCAGGAACTTATGTTGCAGATTAATTCCAGCATGTGTGTAAAATCAGGATTTACCTTTGAGAGAATCTGAGATCGGCAGTGTTTGTGTTTCCCATGATGGCATTTTGTCTTTTGTTGTTGCTCCGCAGCCTGCTGGAGGACCGGGTGAACCGACTGCACGGCCAACTCCAGAGGACCCAGCAGCACCTCATGGCCTCGTCTGACCTGGGATCGGTGGACCGCAGAGTGCTGGACGACCTCTACGAGGACATCCACTGGCTCATTCTGGTCTCAGGTCGGCAGCTAGACAGGAAGCTTTTTTAAAAAGGGAGAGAATGACAGATGGGAGTATTTGGCAACAGTTGTAAAGCTTTTTTTTCCCCTCATATTGGAACCATCAATAACTAAACTTATAAATTTTCTAATAAAAACATATTCAGACTTGACTTAAAGCAGTTTTCCTTCAAAGAATGCTGGTTCATTTTCCACAAATCCTTCTTGTAAATGAAAATGAAACACAGATGCATCGCTGAAAGCTCTTAAAAAACTTAACGAGGACTCGCAGGACTTTCAAAGACAATAGAAACGGCTGTTTTTATTGTGCTCACAAAGGACTTTTCCAGGGCATTTTGTTCCACTTTACTGACTAAGACAGAACAAGGGAACTCCACCCAGTTCCACGGGTTTAGCTTGGTGAGTTATTGTCTGCATCATTAAAGCAACATTGTGTGTTTCTCACCATTGAAGCCTGGGTGTGCCTCCTCTCCCAAATGAGACGCCTCGTGGGTTGTTTAATCTAAATGATGGAGCACAATAACACTGTGAAAGTGGCACATTTGATGGTTGAGAGTTCATGAACAGAATCAATCCGCTGCTATTGGAAAGCGTTGAGGTGCACCTGCTCCGACGAAAACTGGATACTGTCGTGACAAATAGCAGTTATTTATTCATCATTGATTAACCCTAATTGTTTTTAATCAACCACTTGATTATTTGGTGTATTAGATGGAAGAAAACATGTCCATTAAAGTGATTTTATGGACATTATTTTGGCTCAGCAGGTGTCTAAAACAAGGTGGGGAAACTAAAATGTCTGCACTCTCTCCAGGGTATCTACTAGCAGATGATCCTCAGGGTGAAACGCCGCTCATCCCCTCAGAGGTGATGGAGTTCTCCATCAAACACTCAACAGAAGTGGACATCAACACGACGCTGCAGATCCTCGGGTCGCCGGGGGAAAAGGCTTCTTCCATACCGGGCTTCAACCGCACAGACTCTGTCATCAGGTACCATTTCTGTTGTGTGCTCTTTATTTCTATTAATGGGGAAAAAAAGTGTAGCATTTCCTCCCTTTTTTAACAGTAGAACAGGTTTTGAATGCAGTGATTATTGCTCGGACACAACCTAATCACAAAGATGGAGCTGCACGGCTGATTGTCACGTTGCCCACAGACCGGATCCCTGCTGTTCCAGAGCACTTTAACTGGGTTACTTCAGATATCCAATGCAATCGAGGGTTCAATCTGTGATCTTTTGAACCTGAATGCAGAACTGTTTGTTGTGTTCTCACCAGAAAGACTGTTTTGTAATCTGAGCGTGTGCGCTTTGTGTTGTGGCAGCTGCTGCCGCTGCATGCGAGTGCCTGCTGATCTCTATGTATCCTCCACTTAATAAACACTTTTCATGAGCTGAAAAAGCTTGCATAGAGATAAGAATAAGAGTCCGCATTGCTCATGAGATGGAGAGGTGTCTGAGTTAGGTTACATTTTGGGGTTTGGCTGGCCATCTACTGCACTTACACTGTTTTGACACTAAAAGTAGTGATTTTAAATGTGGGCACACCTGCTAAAACAGTCCAATTTAATCCTTTTTATCCAATTTAATCCCGATTTCCGATCTCCGTCCTTCCTTTTCGTCCACGGGTTGTTTCCGTCGATGTCAGCCTCCGTGTGTCGTGTTACCGTCAGTAAACGAGTGAAACTGAAGAAAACGAGAGCCCTTTCCACCGCACTAACCTCATTTAAAGTCAGTGCATACACCCAGGTGTTGTGATCCCATCGATGCTGATCGAACACAAAGCCCATAAGTACCCACGGTTATTACAGTCATTTCATGAGGGACTTAATTCCAATGAAGTGATTTTGAAAGTGGCAATTCGATGCTCATCAGACCTGAAAGGTTAAAAAACATTTAAATATCTCCCCTGAATCGTCTAGAACTGGAGAGGGGAACACATGAGGGTCTAAGGTTAGGCAAACTTTGTGTTAAAAAGTATCGAGTAGAGGTTTGAAACATATTTTTAACTGTAAGAATACCAAACTTCGGTCGTGTAGATTGTCGTAATGGAATAAATGTCTCTTCTTTGTGTTCGACGGTCCTTTGTTGTGACAGTTTGTCTCACCTAACAGTTGGCTCCCCATAAAACTCCCAGAATAGATTTCCTCTCTGTCTGGAGCTAGCTGGACCGTCCAAGTGTAGTCCCATTTATTGTCCCATAAATCTAGAGGAAGTTTAGTTTCTATGTATTCACACAGCAACACCATCTGAATGTGCGGCCTGTAAAACACTAACTGTGGTTGTGGCTTAATGTGGTTTGAGTGCATCTTGCAGTGTCATTTACTCTGGATGACGAACTGTTTAACACCGTCAAACATGCACACATGTGATAAAACCGCTTAATTAAACTGTCACTGCTGTTATTACAAGGCTGAAGCGCCACATAAACCGCATTAAGGACAAGACCCACAAGTGTGTCCTGAAATGGATCAACTCATCTGTATATTTATATCAGTTTAACAACCCCACACTCATATTTAGAAATGTCATAATCAGATGTATTTAAAGGGGAAGTTCGTTTTTTTTTTTTAAACCTGGACCTTATCTCTGGCATAAAATACGTTCATCTACTCACCGATAAGTTTGGTGAAAGTCAGCGTCCTTCGGGCGCTATTTAGAGCACTTGAGATCCTCGTATTTCCATATAATGGGAGAGAACAGGGCAGAGACAATACAGCCTTGAAATAAGGCATTATCTGTCTTTATTTCACTATACTTTAAGACGAATGAACGCGTACTATTGCACTGTTTGCTCAGAGCTGCCGTGTTGTTGCTATCCGGGGCTTTCTACACAGGCATCTACTGGGGTGAGGTCATCGCTGCGCGCCGCTGCAGCACAGCTTATTCACTCCGTGCTCTGTGATGGTCGGCTAACTTTACACAGAGTTTGCTACTGCTAGTTTTGTGCAACATGGCAATTTGGAAATGCGCAATAACGAACCATGTTACCAGCAGCAGTAGCAAATTTCTTGTAAAGATGCTGCTGCGTAATGCACACAAACGATGGTTAAATATGAGTGAAAGCATCTCTCAAGATCGTGAGTTGATTAACATTATCAACTCCAGATTGTGAGTTAATTAACTCACGATAACAAGGATTTTGGTGATAATGGCTAAATTGATATAATTATATCTCGATAAGTCCTGTTTTCTAAAGATAACAGGTGGATATATTTTGTTAGTTCCGGTCCCAACGCAAACCGTGCGATTTCCCCTGAAGGGCAGCCACTGGCGGAAATGGTTAAACGCCACTTTTTACTAAAGTCACATTAGTCACCTGTCACGATGATGGCAGTAACGTGTTAACGCAGAAACCGAGTTTAAGTTCCAGGCTCACCATAATCACCTTGTAATCTGGAGAAACCAACACTTCTTTTCTCATAAAATGTGGCGATCTGGAGAAAAGCGCACAGAAATTAGCCTTGTCATCTCAAGATGACGGCAACTATAAACGAATGATGGCCAGACGAGTCCAGTTTTGGCGTCTGTAATCCTGCTGTTGTCTGACTGGACTGTGTTCGAACACAAAGGCAGAACCCTGAGATATTCCTGAGCTCTGGTACACCATAATGGCTCTAAAAATACACGCATAATTAAATTGAGTCGAGCATGCAAAATGTAACTCTAGTTGCTGTTACCAGATCAGATTTGTTTTTCAACAGCAATTAGCTGTGCGGCCTGTTCTGCTGGAAGCCTTGTGCTGCCGGGGGCTTTCTGCAGCCGTGATTGGCTCAGATAATCGCGCTGACGACAATAGTAAGTCACGACCGCCAGTGATGTTGTCTGTTGAAGGTCATCCTGGCCCCCGTGTTTTCTAGATTGTCCATCACATATAGGAGAGTGCGTTTATGTGTGTGTAAGAGGGATGACCGCGATGACAGAGGATTGCAGAGACGAGTGGCCAGTGGCGTCGGGTTTCCTGGTAGCGGGTGGCATAAATGTCAGAGTGGTTTTGTTTTCTGCAAACAATGTGAAACTGTGCGCCGTCCTCGAGGGAGAAAGACGGGCCCGTAAGCTGCTTTAAGCCCTCTGTCTCTCTGTCCTTTTACATGCTGTGTGTGTGTGTGTGTGTGTGTGTGTGTGTGTGTGTGTGTGTGTGTGTGTGTGTGTGTGTGTGTGTGTGGGTGGGCCTGGGTTTGTGAGGCCCGGTCCTCCACCCACCCACACACACACACACACACAGACAGCGAGATGATCCTTTGTCTCTGGCGTTGTTAGTTGGATAAATGGAGGCCTGTGATGGCTGCTATTGTTTAAAAGGAGAAAAATTGTAGTGTGATGCAAAAGTGAAGCGAAATCTATTGGAAAACAAGTTTGAAAATGGGTTATTTGTCAGTGAAAAGGTTCGATCAGCCTCCTTACACTGCAGGATTTATGAATAATGTCTGTGGTTTAAGCTCAGATATCACCATGTTATAAACAACTCTACTTTACTGGGTTTATTTGGGGAAAAACAGGCCAATAGTTTATATATAGTCACAGTGAAGAGATGCACGAACATCACAGGTTACACCTATTGATGGTAAACAATAGCAGAAATGCAGCAGATCTGTTGTCTCCTCATTATTAAGGTGTGTCATCCTAACAGAGACTAAAAAAGCTGCTCTCGTGAGTCTGTTCCCTGCCTTCCCTGCTTGATCTGACTCTTCTTTTAATTTGCCTCATCTGTTCTTCTGCCACAGGTTGCTGTCTGCGGTTTTAAGGACGTCGGAAGTCGAGTCCAGGGCGACCAGAGCGAGTCTGACGGAGCTGCTGAGCCCGCAGATGGGAAAGGACATCGTGTGGTTCCTCAGACGGTGGGCCAAGACGTACCTGCTCGTGGATGAGAAGCTTTACGAGCAGGTATGAGGGTCCTCAGAGCCGCCATGCTGGTGCACAGCGGCGTGCTGGTGCACAGCAGCGTGCTCCATGTTGTGTTTGTGAACACAAGGCTCAGGCTTCTCCACCGGGTGTTTCATCCCATTTTTCCTGCCTCTCCTCAGATCAGCATCCCCCTGAGCACGGCGTTCGGTGCAGACACAGAGGGCGCCCAGTGGATTGTGGGATATCTGCTGGAGAAGGTGATCAACAACCTGTCGGTGTGGAGCTCAGAGACGGAGCTGGCCAATGACACCGTGGAGCTGCTGGTGACGCTGGTGGAGAAAAGAGAGAGGTGAGGACGGGTGGAGCGGTCCATACCGTCTTAGTTCTGTCGTTCCAGCTGCTTAAATTCGAGTGTTTGCTGGTTAATTTGGTCTGAAATGAACAATTCTTTGATCCCAGATTTGTGATTTTGTGAAGTAAAGCGATGCAATGAGGATGAGTTTCTGCAGACTGTTGGGGGTCACGTGACGTCCTGCGACGCCGCTGACTCTGACGCGCTCTCTGCTTCCCTTTCCCATCAGGGCGAACATCGTGGTGCAGTGCGAGAGCTGGTGGAACCTGGCGAAGCAGTTCGCCAGCCGCAGCCCGCCCCTCCACCTGCTGTCCAGCTCCGTGCAGAGATCTCTGATGAAGGCTCTGGTTCTGGGAGGCTTCGCTCACATGGACTCTGACGCCAAACAGCAGTACTGGGCAGAGGTAACGTGCACATTCCATGATCTTACTGTTTAATTGATTGATTTTCGTGTAATTCGATGTTTGTTGGATATTTGGGTTTCAAACGAATACCATCTAAGTTCTATAAGCAAAACAGAAGACTCGCACCTTCGTGTTTGAGCTCAGGATGTTTAATGATTCACACGAGTTATGAAGATGTGTCAACAGCTGCATCTCAAGTTTTGTCAAGCGACCGAAAGTGTTCATCTATTCATTTGTTCATTTATATATATTATTCTTGCTGGCTCAACCTTTACAGACTGCTGCGAGTGCACATAACTGCAAGCACAGTTTCCTTGTGTGCTTCGTATAACTTTGTTGAATTCACTATAAAGATGTCACAGCAATATTTATAATAAAAACTTGGATGGAAAACGTTTTGTTTCTACAGTTTAGGCAACTAAATGACACTTAATATAGGAGGTGGAGAGCGTCTGTCATGAATAAAACACTTATTTCTGTCAGCTGAGATCAGTTTATTATGTTAGTCCATGTGATATTAACACACCAGTAATGTTACATGATGTTAAAGGTTGCAGTTGGGGTCAACATGGTTAAATCACTGCATCCCTTTTCCAAATAAGTCTGAATTTATGGTGTTTTTTTTGTCACTTTTCTGCCTAACGATGACTTGAAGCTGGAGCCAAAGTGCATGACCTTACCTTGCCTACAGCTGATAAGAAATAAACAAACGTGCCATTTCTGCAGTTTTTGTTGAGATTAAATTCACATCCTGAGCTTTTTCCCTGTTGGTTCAGTGGGACGGAGCTGATGGGTGCATTTGATAATATTCCTCTGTTGATTCTTTGTCCCTTGTGTATAACTCGATCCTCGTCCTGATCCTGGAAATCTTTGTCTTAATAGGCTGACAGTAGTAAATAGGGGTGCAAAGCCACAATGACTCCAGTGTAATTGAGGGGCGGCGGCAGGGCAGGGCGGGGGGGGGTGTTGGAGTGAGACAACAGCTGCTGCTTCTTACAGCTGTTCAGTCTGAACTCAGCAGCTCTGAGCGAGGAGAAAGAGGAGCGACCAGATTACAGATGTAACTGAAAACTTTACATATTTAAACATAATTAAAGTCACTTTTATCCCGTCAGCTCCAGTTTCTTCGAAGTCTTTAACTCATTAAAGTGTTTAGTAAAATCACGGCTCTAAGAAGAAGTGAAGTCGTCTTGTTATATTGGGCCAAATTGGCTGCAACAGTTTTTAAAAGTGAGATCAAATGATGTCAGATAATTTAATAACTATCACTTGTATTGATGAAAAACTGTGTCAGCTGTTTATATTGATAAAATGATGAATAAGGAGCTCGTTGATCAACAGATAATCTCAGTTCTTGTTGATTTAAAACCGGTTCTGAACCTAAAATGTTGGCTTGTACGTCAGTCGCATCCAAGCAGGAGTCATAACAGTACATCTGGTGGAAGTGGGTGTATACCAAACCCAGTGTAACCTACAGAGCTGCTGCACAAAGAGGACCCAAACTGCTTCTCTGTCGGTCCACAAACAGCCAGTCACATGTCAACAAACTCTATGCACTGACTGTTTGGGGTCTGAAAACAGTTTCTTCTCCATCTGTCCATCCAGGTGCTTCACCCTCTCCAGCAGCGCTTTCTCAACCTCATTAACCAGGAGAATTTTGCTCAGATCAGCCAGGAAGAAGCCGTCAAACGGGAAATCGTCGCCACGTTGGAAGCGCTGTGTGGCATCGCAGAGGCGACGCAGATAGACAACGTGGCCTCGCTCTTCTCTTTCCTCATGGACTTCCTGTCCAGCTGCATCGGCCTCATGGAGGTAAGAGCGGACACGGATGATGAGGCAAAGCATGCAAATCTGTGTTTAAAGGAGGAAGATGAGGCAAAGCATGCAAATCTGTGTTTAAAGGAGGAAGATGAGGCAAAGCATGCAAATCTGTGTTTAAAGGAGGAAGATGAGGCAAAGCATGCAAATCAGTGTTTAAAGGAGGAAGATGAGGCAAAGCATGCAAATCTGTGTTTAAAGGAGGAAGATGAGGCAAAGCATGCAAATCTGTGTTTAAAGGAGGAAGATGAGGCAAAGCATGCAAATCAGTGTTTAAAGGAGGAAGATGAGGCAAAGCAAGCAAATCAGTGTTTAAAGGAGGAAGATGAGGCAAAGCCTGCAAATCTGTGTTTAAAGGAGGAAGATGAGGCAAAGCCTGCAAATCTGTGTTTAAAGGAGGAAGATGAGGCAAAGCATGCAAATCTGTGTTTAAAGGAGGAAGATGAGGCAAAGCGTGCAAATCAGTGTTTAAAGGAGGAAGATGAGGCAAAGCCTGAAAATCAGTGTTTAAAGGAGGAAGATGAGGCAAAGCCTGCAGATCAGTGTTTAAAGGAGGAAGATGAGGCAAAGCATGCAAATCTGTGTTTAAAGGAGGAAGATGAGGCAAAGCCTGCAAATCTGTGTTTAAAGGAGGAAGATGAGGCAAAGCCTGAAAATCAGTGTTTAAAGGAGGAAGATGAGGCAAAGCATGCAAATCTGTGTTTAAAGGAGGAAGATGAGGCAAAGCGTGCAAATCTGTGTTTAAAGGAGGAAGATGAGGCAAAGCGTGCAAATCTGTGTTTAAAGGAGGAAGATGAGGCAAAGCCTGAAAATCAGTATTTAAAGGAGGAAGATGAGGCAAAGCCTGAAAATCAGTGTTTAAAGGAGGAAGATGAGGCAAAGCCTGAAAATCAGTGTTTAAAGGAGGAAGATGCGGCAAAGCCTGCAAATCAGTGTTTAAAGGAGGAAGATGAGGCAAAGCATGCAAATCTGTGTTTAAAGGAGGAAGATGAGGCAAAGCATGCAAATCTGTGTTTAAAGGAGGAAGATGAGGCAAAGCATGCAAATCTGTGTTTAAAGGAGGAAGATGAGGCAAAGCCTGCAAATCAGTGTTTAAAGGAGGAAGATGAGGCAAAGCATGCAAATCTGTGTTTAAAGGAGGAAGATGAGGCAAAGCCTGCAAATCAGTGTTTAAAGGAGGAAGATGAGGCAAAGCGTGCAAATCTGTGTTTAAAGGAGGAAGATGAGGCAAAGCGTGCAAATCTGTGTTTAAAGGAGGAAGATGAGGCAAAGCCTTCAAATCTGTGTTTAAAGGAGGAAGATGAGGCAAAGCCTTCAAATCTGTGTTTAAAGGAGGAAGATGAGGCAAAGCCTTCAAATCAGTGTTTAAAGGAGGAAGATGAGGCAAAGCCTGCAAATCAGTGTTTAAAGGAGGAAGATGAGGCAAAGCCTGCAAATCAGTGTTTAAAGGAGGAAGATGAGGCAAAGCCTGAAAATCAGTGTTTAAAGGAGGAAGATGAGGCAAAGCCTGCAAATCAGTGTTTAAAGGAGGAAGATGAGGCAAAGCCTGCAGATCAGTGTTTAAAGGAGGAAGATGAGGCAAAGTGTGCAAATCAGTGTTTAAAGGAGGAAGATGAGGCAAAGCATGCAAATCTGTGTTTAAAGGAGGAAGATGAGGCAAAGCCTGCAAATCAGTGTTTAAAGGAGGAAGATGAGGCAAAGCATGCAAATCAGTGTTTAAAGGAGGAAGATGAGGCAAAGCCTGCAAATCAGTGTTTAAAGGAGGATGATGAGGCAAAGCCTGAAAATCAGTGTTTAAAGGAGGAAGATGAGGCAAAGCCTGCAAATCAGTGTTTAAAGGAGGAAGATGAGGCAAAGCCTGAAAATCAGTGTTTAAAGGAGGAAGATGAGGCAAAGCCTGCAAATCAGTGTTTAAAGGAGGAAGATGAGGCAAAGCGTGCAAATCAGTGTTTAAAGGAGGAAGATGAGGCAAAGCCTGCAAATCTGTGTTTAAAGGAGGAAGATGAGGCAAAGCCTGAAAATCAGTGTTTAAAGGAGGAAGATGAGGCAAAGCCTGCAAATCTGTGTTTAAAGGAGGAAGATGAGGCAAAGCCTGCAAATCAGTGTTTAAAGGAGGAAGATGAGGCAAAGCGTGCAAATCTGTGTTTAAAGGAGGAAGATGAGGCAAAGCCTGAAAATCAGTGTTTAAAGGAGGAAGATGAGGCAAAGCATGCAAATCAGTGTTTAAAGGAGGAAGATGAGGCAAAGCATGCAAATCAGTGTTTAAAGGAGGAAGATGAGGCAAAGCCTGAAAATCAGTGTTTAAAGGAGGAAGATGAGGCAAAGCCTGCAAATCAGTGTTTAAAGGAGGAAGATGAGGCAAAGCCTGCAAATCTGTGTTTAAAGGAGGAAGATGAGGCAAAGCCTGCAAATCTGTGTTTAAAGGAGGAAGATGAGGCAAAGCCTGCAAATCTGTGTTTAAAGGAGGAAGATGAGGCAAAGCATGCAAATCTGTGTTTAAAGGAGGAAGATGAGGCAAAGCCTGCAAATCTGTGTTTAAAGGAGGAAGATGAGGCAAAGCCTGCAAATCTGTGTTTAAAGGAGGAAGATGAGGCAAAGCGTGCAAATCAGTGTTTAAAGGAGGAAGATGAGGCAAAGCCTGAAAATCAGTGTTTAAAGGAGGAAGATGAGGCAAAGCCTGCAGATCAGTGTTTAAAGGAGGAAGATGAGGCAAAGCATGCAAATCTGTGTTTAAAGGAGGAAGATGAGGCAAAGCCTGCAAATCTGTGTTTAAAGGAGGAAGATGAGGCAAAGCCTGAAAATCAGTGTTTAAAGGAGGAAGATGAGGCAAAGCATGCAAATCTGTGTTTAAAGGAGGAAGATGAGGCAAAGCGTGCAAATCTGTGTTTAAAGGAGGAAGATGAGGCAAAGCGTGCAAATCTGTGTTTAAAGGAGGAAGATGAGGCAAAGCCTGAAAATCAGTGTTTAAAGGAGGAAGATGAGGCAAAGCCTGAAAATCAGTGTTTAAAGGAGGAAGATGAGGCAAAGCCTGAAAATCAGTGTTTAAAGGAGGAAGATGAGGCAAAGCCTGCAAATCAGTGTTTAAAGGAGGAAGATGAGGCAAAGCATGCAAATCTGTGTTTAAAGGAGGAAGATGAGGCAAAGCATGCAAATCTGTGTTTAAAGGAGGAAGATGAGGCAAAGCCTGCAAATCAGTGTTTAAAGGAGGAAGATGAGGCAAAGCATGCAAATCTGTGTTTAAAGGAGGAAGATGAGGCAAAGCCTGCAAATCAGTGTTTAAAGGAGGAAGATGAGGCAAAGCGTGCAAATCTGTGTTTAAAGGAGGAAGATGAGGCAAAGCGTGCAAATCTGTGTTTAAAGGAGGAAGATGAGGCAAAGCCTTCAAATCTGTGTTTAAAGGAGGAAGATGAGGCAAAGCCTTCAAATCTGTGTTTAAAGGAGGAAGATGAGGCAAAGCCTTCAAATCAGTGTTTAAAGGAGGAAGATGAGGCAAAGCCTGCAAATCAGTGTTTAAAGGAGGAAGATGAGGCAAAGCCTGCAAATCAGTGTTTAAAGGAGGAAGATGAGGCAAAGCCTGAAAATCAGTGTTTAAAGGAGGAAGATGAGGCAAAGCCTGCAAATCAGTGTTTAAAGGAGGAAGATGAGGCAAAGCATGCAAATCTGTGTTTAAAGGAGGAAGATGAGGCAAAGCCTGAAAATCAGTGTTTAAAGGAGGAAGATGAGGCAAAGCCTGAAAATCAGTGTTTAAAGGAGGAAGATGAGGCAAAGCCTGCAAATCAGTGTTTAAAGGAGGAAGATGAGGCAAAGCCTGCAAATCAGTGTTTAAAGGAGGAAGATGAGGCAAAGCATGCAAATCTGTGTTTAAAGGAGGAAGATGAGGCAAAGTGTGCAAATCAGTGTTTAAAGGAGGAAGATGAGGCAAAGCGTGCAAATCTGTGTTTAAAGGAGGAAGATGAGGCAAAGCATGCAAATCTGTGTTTAAAGGAGGAAGATGAGGCAAAGCGTGCAAATCAGTGTTTAAAGGAGGAAGATGAGGCAAAGCCTGCAGATCAGTGTTTAAAGGAGGAAGATGAGGCAAAGCATGCAAATCTGTGTTTAAAGGAGGAAGATGAGGCAAAGCGTGCAAATCTGTGTTTAAGGAGGAAGATGAGGCAAAGCGTGCAAATCTGTGTTTAAAGGAGGAAGATGAGGCAAAGCCTGCAAATCTGTGTTTAAAGGAGGAAGATGAGGCAAAGCCTGAAAATCAGTGTTTAAAGGAGGAAGATGAGGCAAAGCCTGAAAATCAGTGTTTAAAGGAGGAAGATGAGGCAAAGCCTGCAAATCAGTGTTTAAAGGAGGAAGATGAGGCAAAGCCTGCAAATCAGTGTTTAAAGGAGGAAGATGAGGCAAAGCCTGCAAATCAGTGTTTAAAGGAGGAAGATGAGGCAAAGCCTGCAAATCAGTGTTTAAAGGAGGAAGATGAGGCAAAGCCTATAAATCAGTGTTTAAAGGAGGAAGATGAGGCAAAGCCTGCAATTCAGTGTTTAAAGGAGGAAGATGAGGCAAAGCCTGCAAATCTGTGTTTAAAGGAGGAAGATGAGGCAAAGCCTTCAAATCTGTGTTTAAAGGAGGAAGATGAGGCAAAGCCTTCAAATCTGTGTTTAAAGGAGGAAGATGAGGCAAAGCCTGCAAATCAGTGTTTAAAGGAGGAAGATGAGGCAAAGCCTGCAAATCAGTGTTTAAAGGAGGAAGATGAGGCAAAGCCTGCAAATCAGTGTTTAAAGGAGGAAGATGAGGCAAAGCCTGCAAATCAGTGTTTAAAGGAGGAAGATGAGGCAAAGCCTGCAAATCAGTGTTTAAAGGAGGAAGATGAGGCAAAGCCTGCAAATCAGTGTTTAAAGGAGGAAGATGAGGCAAAGCGTGCAAATCTGTGTTTAAAGGAGGAAGATGAGGCAAAGCGTGCAAATCTGTGTTTAAAGGAGGAAGATGAGGCAAAGCCTTCAAATCTGTGTTTAAAGGAGGAAGATGAGGCAAAGCCTTCAAATCAGTGTTTAAAGGAGGAAGATGAGGCAAAGCCTGCAAATCAGTGTATAAAGGAGGAAGATGAGGCAAAGCCTGCAAATCTGTGTTTAAAGGAGGAAGATGAGGCAAAGCCTGCAAATCTGTGTTTAAAGGAGGAAGATGAGGCAAAGCATGCAAATCTGTGTTTAAAGGAGGAAGATGAGGCAAAGCCTTCAAATCTGTGTTTAAAGGAGGAAGATGAGGCAAAGCCTGCAAATCTGTGTTTAAAGGAGGAAGATGAGGCAAAGCCTGCAAATCAGTGTTTAAAGGAGGAAGATGAGGCAAAGCCTGCAAATCAGTGTTTAAAGGAGGAAGATGAGGCAAAGCCTGCAAATCAGTGTTTAAAGGAGGAAGATGAGGCAAAGCATGCAAATCTGTGTTTAAAGGAGGAAGATGAGGCAAAGCCTGCAAATCAGTGTTTAAAGGAGGAAGATGAGGCAAAGCGTGCAAATCTGTGTTTAAAGGAGGAAGATGAGGCAAAGCATGCAAATCTGTGTTTAAAGGAGGAAGATGAGGCAAAGCATGCAAATCTGTTTAAAGGAGGAAGATGAGGCAAAGCCTGCAAATCTGTGTTTAAAGAAGGAAGATGAGGCAAAGCATGCAAATCTGTTTAAAGGAGGAAGATGAGGCAAAGCATGCAAATCTGTGTTTAAAGGAGGAAGATGAGGCAAAGCGTGCAAATCTGTGTTTAAAGGAGGAAGATGAGGCAAAGCATGCAAATCAGTGTTTAAAGGAGGAAGATGAGGCAAAGCATGCAAATCTGTGTTTAAAGGAGGAAGATGAGGCAAAGCATGCAAATCTGTGTTTAAAGGAGGAAGATGAGGCAAAGCCTGCAAATCAGTGTTTAAAGGAGGAAGATGAGGCAAAGCCTGCAAATCAGTGTTTAAAGGAGGAAGATGAGGCAAAGCATGCAAATCTGTGTTTAAAGGAGGAAGATGAGGCAAAGCCTGCAAATCAGTGTTTAAAGGAGGAAGATGAGGCTCTTTATAGTTGAATAAAATCACATCCCAACACGTCTGATCCGATGGAATATCGTCTGTTTGTGAACATTAAGAAGAAGTTGAACTTGTGATGTGTTTTTGTTTTTTATCTTCTAGGTTTACAGCAACACGCCTGAGACGATCAACCTCATCATTGAGGTTTTCGTGGAAGTGGCTCACAAGCAGATCTGCTACCTGGGAGAGGTGAGACGCTCTTTTAACGATGAAAACGGATTAGTTTACTGAGATTAAACATCTCTTTAAAGACTTCCATCCATTTCTAAACCTGCTTCGTACAGTTCAGGGTCGCCGGCGGGGCTGGAGCCTGAGGAGAGACATGAAACTGAACAAAAATAGCTGAAAACTCAACTGTGGATGCATGTTTGAGGGATGGATCAAGATGAATTCCATTCCAACTATTTCTTTTTTTTTTTTTTAAACATATATTTATTGGTGTGTCATGTTAATATAACAACATCCAACAATTTAAAAATCCAAAACATATGGCAGAAAAGAAAATAATAAGTAAATGATTAAAAAAGATACAATAAACCGCAGTAATTAGACAGCAAATTAATGTGCCATTTCAACTATTTTATATCAGTTAACACCTATAATAACTGTAACAGCATTAGAAATATGTGTGAACGTACCTTCCTCAGGCAAAGATTTGTCTTCACACCAAATGCATTGTTTCTTTATGCAAAAAAGAACATTTTAAGCCTTTAACTTCTCCGCCTCACCCCAAATAAAAGCATTTTGGAGGTTTAACCGTGAGTTTCTTTTTTAAAAAGTCCGACCTTTGTCTTGGTGCTCCTGACGCGTCACATCTTCAGCACATCCGACAGAGAGTTGTTTGAGAAAACGTTGTATTTCTGGTCTCTGTTTTCAGACGAAGTCCATGAAGCTGTACGAGGCGTGTCTGACGCTGCTGCAGGTCTACTCCAAAAACAACCAGAACAGGAAGCGAAGCGACGCCACGGCCGAGGAGGACCAGTACCAGGACCTGCTGCTCATCATGGAGCTGCTCACAAACCTTCTGTCCAAAGAGTTCATCGATTTCAGCGACACCGGTGAGCTCCCTGGATGTTTCCCGTCTGTGTTTATCACTTAAAGAGATCCACCCACTGAACCTGTAAACCGATGTGTGTTCAAGATGAGGTGTTTCGGAACCAAGACCAGGGAACGCCGGCGTCCAGTCGGACGGTTTCAGCAGCGGACGTTGTTCTCTACGGAGTCAATATTGTTCTTCCTCTCATGTCTCAGGACCTGCTCAAGGTAAACCGACGCAGCAAATCAGAGCCGAGTTCCAGCTTTAAATCTGCACCATCTGGCAGCTGATCCTGTCCTCTTTCTTTTCCAGTTCCCGTCTCTGTGTAACCAGTACTACAAGCTCATCACCTTCATCTGTGAGATCTTCCCAGAGAAGATTCCACAGCTGCCCGAAGACCTCTTCAAGAGCCTCATGTTCTCGCTGGAGCTGGGAATGACCTCGTATCCAGTGATTTAATTAGTCTTCCACTCTGGCTAATTAGCTTTAGGGCTCATTTAGGATAGTGAGAATGTTTATGGTATAAAATATTTGGGCTAAATTTAAATATTTGGCTTCTTGTTAGATGGAAAGAAAAGGCAAGACAAGGCATCTTTATTTATATAGCGCATTTCATACCAGAGGCAACTCAGTGTGCTTTACATAAAGACAAGGCATTTAAAAGAACAGCATAAAGCAGCATAAAAACAAGCAATTCAAAGAGAATAAAAAAAAAACAGAATGGAAATTAAAACACACAGTTAAAAGCAATCAAAGAAGAGGGGGAAAAAAGAAAAATATAAAACAATTAAGATGATTTATAGCGTTATGCTTTAAAATTATTTAACGGAACTCACCATAAGCACACTGAAAAACACAAAATCTCCTCTTTTTTTTTTTTTACAAATGTCAGAAAACCCCCTTACATTTTGAATTTCCCCCATTGGCATTGGGTCCTGTGTTGAATGACTCTGCAGTAGTTGCTGGTGTTTAGCTCTGATCTGCATAGATGTGGGCAGAACATTTGAATGAAACATGGCGTTTTCTCTGATATTAACACCTTTTTTTTTTTACTGACGGTAACCTCAAACACGGAGGCTCTGAAACCAACAGCAGCAACTCACAGACAAAGAGAGATGAGATTGATTTTTAGCTGCTTGGAAGACACCAGGCAGCGCTGCTGTGTGGATGATGATCAAATAAGAAATAATAAAGTTAATTATCTGGGAGAGGATGCAGGGTAATGCCCCCCCCCCTCTAAAGGGTTTGTCCTCTGGGAGAAACTGGTCGAACTGGACGGAACTCCACTTCTTTCTGCTTTGGAGCTCTGAACTTCAGCTTTAATTATTTGCTCATGCTTTAGTTATCACTCTAGGTTTCCATATCATTAGTAGATTAGTGAATTTCTCTGTTATTTCTGACAAAGATGAGACTTTTTCACTGCTACAGATGTGCGTGTAACGGGCATAAATCTGGCAGCTCCCTGGTCCAAGTCAGCTCTGGTTCGTGGATAAAGCGCTCGCTCCTGAGCAATGTCCGCAGGCTTAAGAGCAGAGAAGGCGTTCAATCGGGAGAACAATGACTGAATGCGTGTTTTATTAATAATCAGAATATTTGCAGAAAGTCAACAGCAGTGCTGCACTATGCTTAGGTTGAAATATGAAAGCTAAGATGGGAAATGGGCTCAGAATGTGCAGAGAACCCCCAGCTGTTTTTTTTTTTTTTACTTCCCTCTGGAGCTGTTAATTATTCGATGCAGCTGTAGGAGCGCCTGTCAACATGATAAAATGTGCTTTTTGCGTAGTTTGTGCTCCTTGACGTCTGTTTTCAGGATGAGTTCAGAAGTCAGTCAGCTGTGTTTGGAGGCTCTGTCTCCTCTGGCTGAACAGTGCGCCAAAAACCAGGAGAAGGACTCTCCCCTCTTCATCGCCACCCGGCACTTCCTCAAGGTAGGGCGCAATTCCAAGAAATGCAAACGTGTGAACGACTGCAGACCCAGCCAACGTAAAGAGGATTCACTGCTCTCTTAAAGGATATAAACTTCCTTTAAAACTGCAGTTTCAGTTGATACTAGAGCAGATGAAACAAACGTGATGATATAGCGTGTTATTTGTTGTTTTCCACCCCATCGTCTGTGCCTCCAGTTGGTGTTTGACATGCTGGTGCTGCAGAAACACAACACGGAAATGACGGTGGCAGCCGGAGAAGCCCTCTACACACTCGTGTGCCTGCATCAGGTGCGTAACTTCAGGTTTTTTGCCCAGTTTGAGCCTTTTAAACTGATTTGTAGTGTCTCTTTTACCAGTTTACATGCACAGTAGCAGCGAGCTGTTAACTAAAGTATGTCTGACCCCTGTGAGGCTGTGGATGGGCTGAAAAAACAACAACATTCTGCTGCTTCTTACTCTCTCTTTTGGAGTTTATTTCACATGCCAGTAGAGCTGAATTCGCTGCACAGATGTTGTCTTTTAGTTACAGAAATGGTGACTTGGTCAGATGAGGCTGCGGTTATAAAATCAGGATTTTGTACAGCTCAGGTGTGACAGTTCCTGATTGGTCAGGTGCTTCCAGTGATTGGGTGTAATGACTTTCATCTCTGGGAATATCTACCAGTAAGAAAAGCAGTTTTCCCTCACACTTTGATCCCTCCTCTCTCAGGCGGAGTACTCGGAGCTGGTGGAGACTCTGCTCTCCTCTCAGAGAGACGCCGTCATCTACCAGCGACTGGCCGACGCCTTCAACAAGCTGACAGCGAGCAGCACGCCGCCCACCATGGACCGCAAGCAGAAGGTCGCCTTCCTCAAGAGCCTGGAGGAGTTCGTGGCCAACGTGGGCGGCCTGCTTTGTGTGAAATAACCACTGGAACCAGACTCGACCTCGAATCACCCCTCGTTCTGAAAGGTAACCAATCAAAGACGCCCCCCTGCTTCATCCGTGGAACTACGCGTGGAAGAGACGGCTCGAACCTCAGAGGAGCGCCTCCGCCTGCTGAATGTTTGCCCCGTTTTCACCTGGGATCTCTTCTTGACTCGTCCCCCGACCCCCACCCCGGCTCCGCCTGCTACCATCGTCTGTCCCGCAGCGCCTCCTTCATGATTGGCAGACTTAACGAGGATGATGGTAACCATGGAGACTGAACTGCTAAGCAGACGGACTCAGTCAGAGGTTCCTGCCCCGTTAAACTGAAGCGAAGGAGCGTCATTACAAAAGGTGGAGCAGCAGTTGGTGTTTTCCTCCTTCTACTTGGGAGCCTAAAGTCTGCTGGAGTGCACGCACATACATGCACACACACACATGCACATGCACACACACACACACACACACGTCACTCCTATCCTCCCTAGAGTGCCTTTTGTTTTGATTGTTCTGTGTGTTTGTGTGTATGAGTGAATCCTGTCATACATCGGCTGACAACAAATATTGACTGTGCCTGCCATTCGCTGCGAGTACAGCGGATGCACACAAAAACACGCATGCATGAAGCGTTTCCATGACGACGGGCGTATGGGCGGCCGGCTGGCTGTCTCTGAGGTTGCTGAACCACGCAGCACGGGGTGGCGTTTGTTCGTTGGAGACAACAGAAAACCAAAATCAGATTGTTTCACTAAGAGGTGTCTATATATACATATATACAGTATATATATATATATATATATATATGTATATATACAGAGAGAGAGAGAGAGAAATTTATGATGTTTTCAAACAGAAACCTTCAGAAATGTTCGTTCAAAGAATAAAGACGACTGAAATGTTTTTATACGCCAGTTGGCGGCGGGTTTAATGAGTTTAACCATGTATGAATTCAGCTAAAGAGGGAGCAACTTTCGCTGTGTTGACCTTTGCAGTTTGATATTGTTTTTTCTATTTGGATTGTAGTTTTGCCCCCTTCCCCTTCCCCTTTCCCCCCGCCTCCACACAGAGGAACGGCCTGAGTCGGATCGGGCCTCGGAGCTTTAGCAGGTTGATCTCAATAGTATTTTTTCTACCGCAGCACATCCACAGTAACATTCAACACACACTGGATTGCAGCAGAGACTGTTGATGAAGGACAGCAATAACAAACCAAATAAAAAGGAGCAGAGCCACTCGTTGAAGCATTTTGTTGGAGATGGAAACCTCCTCGTTTTGAGCACTATCCCAGTTATTGTAGATGGCTGTTTTGTTAATGAAGTGTAAAAGTGTACATAAAGTTATTGTATAAAATGTTCTGGCCTCTGCAGTTTCCTTTATATGTGCTGTTTCTGCTGTAATGTCTTTTATTTACTTTAGTAATAAATAAAGTGATTGATCTTATGTTTTATAATGCAACATTTAGTCTTCAAGAGAGATTTAATCAAAGTCTGCAGCATTTCTCTGTTTTTGCATGATTTTTATGTCAAATAACACTCTGAAGCTTCCTCTTTTCATCTATATACAAAGATTTTTCATTTCAGTTGGAATCTTTGCATCTTTTGCTGTGTGCATTCAATGAAAACTAACAAACTGAGCTCCTTCCATGTTTTACATAAGTCCCTGAAAGCCAGCTTTACATTAAAAAGTCCAGTTCTAATAAAGCAGACCCCGTACTTTTAGTCCATTTATAGCTCATTTGACTAGGTAAACTATGATGATGGCAAAGAAACCAAATTTTTCTTTCCCATTTAGTAAATCAAACCAGCTGATTTCTGAATTCTCCCTTCAAAGTACATCCAAAAATATGTAAATGGCTAAATAAATAGATATAAGTGATTATAAATGCTACTAAAAGTAAATAAAAGATTAAGTTATGAAAAGAGAATCAAGCAAAATGTGAAATAAATATATTTTTCTGCTTTAATTTAATAACCGCATTCATTTTATTCTTTAATTACTTCCTTTTACATCCTATTGATCTACTCATTACCTCTAAATGTTTAATATTTTCATCCAACCATTTAATCTTAGTAGCATTTATCATCATATAAGCGTATTTATTTAGACATTTACCATCACATTCTGTCACTTTACAACATTAGAATATATTAATTTCACCCCTAATTGTTGTATTGCAACATTACAAGTTTGTCAGTGTTCATAAGTTTATTAAAGGACACAACGGAAGTTCAGCATCACGAGCTGAAAGGACAAGGAAAGTGTCTTTCTCCACAACCTGGCAACCCTATATATATATATATATATATATATATATATATATATATATATAGCTGCTGCCCCCGCGACCCGATCCCCGGACCAGCGGAAGATGATGGATGGATATATATATATATATATATATATATATATTGAAGGCAAAATCTTAAATGAGGGCTGATTAAGACTTTTGCACGTTATTGTGTGCAGTTCACACTAACACAAAGAAGTGAGTATCTTCTTTATACTGAAGACCTCGACCCCTAAATGGAGTTATTTGTTTGGTCACACTCTAAAATGTTTTAAAGCATTGGAAGGTGTAAATGAACTACTAATATTGGCTAAGACTGAGTTTTTCCTCGTTTAATCTGCATCAGTCCTGCCGGCTTTAAGAAGCTGATCACATATTGATTGCATGTGATCGATGAAAAGTGAATAAACGCTTCCACTGATAGTAGCTCACTCTTTGAGTCTGAATCTTTCAAATCTTCTTACTGCAGATGAAACAAAACCCCTAAAAACTACCAAAATCATGTTAAAACTATGGATAAACACAGTTATTTATTAACAGTTACTCGGGGCATTTTGTCCCTCTACGGAAGCCGTAGTTTGTGGGTCGCGTCTTCTTCCGGTTTCTGCTCACATGTCGCAAACAGAGCACTAACAGGGTGGAAGGAGCACATTTCTGAGCAGGTATGTTCCCGGTTTGTTCCCTTCAGCTCAGCTTTAAACACAAAGTCAGCGGTTTGAAGCTTCAGGATTTACACTTTATTTAAATTAGTCACGCGACCCCATGTGGCTTTAAGATGATCCAGAGAAGAGACAAACCTCAGAACTGTCATACCAGCAGAAGTTCAGGCTGATTTCTGATATTAAAAATGAGTCCAACTCTTTTCAGTGGAATTGTTTGCGGCTGTTAAAGTGATGTTTGCATCCACAATCTGCTGATGAACGTGCTTCTGTGTCAGAAGGTTCGAGCTGTAAAACCACAAAGCATTTTATTCAGGGTGAGGAAGGATGACATTTCAGTATACTGCAGATGTGTCTCCATCTCTGAGGGATTGGTTTGGTTTTGGAGCCTGTTTCACTCCAATAAACCTTGTTTATTAACCGTTAACAGTTTCAGGTGTTGAGCTCCAGCAGACACCCGTCTCCCCATCATTCCTCAAGGACCACTGTCTCCTCCTCCTCCTCCTCCTCCTCCTGTGCTCCACCTGTGCTCCATCAGCCATGAGCGACAGTGATGACGATGTTCCCACCCTCTCTGCCCACACCCTGGCTGCCCTGCAGGAGTTTTATAACGAGACCAGAACCGATCCGGATCACAGCACCACGCAGTCCGAACAGTTCGCTGTGGGAGCAGTGGAGGAGGACTGGGTGAGTTCACTGGATTTACCCTGAGTCTCACCTCAGTCTTAAGCAGCTGGAGTCACTAAAGCGGCATTGTTGTGTTTATTTCTGCTGACCTGAGCTGTTGAAAAAGACATTTTACATCTCAAGAGCTTTTATTTCCTGGTTGATTTGAAATAAATAAATAGAAACTAAGTCGAATAAGAAAAGAGTTTGACTCAGATGAACTTATATTTAGGATAAACAGCAGATATTCCCCCTCCATAATGTTTGGGACAGAACGATGGTGGGTGCGTTAAAGCAGCCATGTTTAGTACTTTGTTTGCTCAGCTGGATTTAAATCAGGTGAGTGGCTCGGCCATTCAGAAATGTTCTGAGAAACTCTGCTGCTGCTCAGCAGGATGTTTGGGATCATCATCTTGTTGCAGGTTGAAGCTTTGGAGGCATTTACTGGACCTGAGCAGATCAGATGTTTATATCCAGCTGCCATCAGCGGCTCCATCATCAGTGGAGCTGAGTGAACCGGTACCTGTGGCAGCCATACGTTCCCACACCATAACACCCCCTCCGCCGTGTTTAACAGAGGGGCTGCTGTGCTTTGGATCTTTGGCTCTTCCCGTTGGTCTCCACTTTCTTCCTGCCATCACTCTGATGCAGGTTCATCTGGGTCTCGTCTGTCCAGAACACCTTTTTCCAGAACTCTGCAGCTCCTTTAAGGACTTTGTGGCAAACTGTAATGTGTCCATCCTGTTTTTGTGGCTAACTAGCGGTTAGCATGTAGCACTGTAGCCTCTGTGTTTCTGTTTATGAAGTCTTCTGTGACACACCTGCCTCCTGAGGACAGCTTCTGATCTGTCGGGCAGACCTGTGAGGACTTTACTTCACCACAGTGAGGATTCTTCTGTCTTCCTGGGCCTACCAGTGCATTCTTTCCTCTTAATGATTTCTGTAATCCTAAGGTTTTAACCCGTGTCTCTAATGGTTTTATTCTAGTTTTTCCAGCTTCATAATAGCTTTTGTCCTCATGTTGAACAAAGGCACCGACAGACTGTAGAAGAAAGCCGAGTTATCTCATCCCTGCACTGATGAAACACACCTGAGTAACCACCAGTGTTGCTCAAGTTGCTTGGAAATAGTAATTAGTTTCTGATTACTTGTCCAAGAAAGTAATCCAGTTACTTTACTGATGACTTATTTTCAAAGTAATTAGTTACATTACTGATTACTTTACTTAGTTACTTTTCACAAATTTGATGCACAACCTGAGTACGCTATAAAGCAACAGACCCTTCAGCCTAATTCTATTCTTTCTGCATATTCCATCATATAGAATTCACATAATAGCTTATTAATACACATAATAACAATTATGTGTTTTCTCTCTCAAGCTGTCCTGTAAATGATTTTCTCTGCGGTAGCTTTTGGTCGGTATTTTTCTACGATGCGTCGGAATGATTCAGTCTCCAGTGGAAATGGACAATATGTCCTCGACAATATAGCCAGCGACGAGCTCCTTCAGTTCAGCGGCACTAAAGGCTGATTTATGGTCGCCTACGGAGAGCCCTCTCCATCAACGGAGACCCTCCCGGAGACGCTCTCAAAAAATTCCTATCTGTCGATGCGACGGAGACCGCAAGGGTTGTGATTGGTCGGCTAATAACATCATATCCGGAATCACTTTTCCGGTTTCGCTCCTTCCTCTCAGAACAACAACACCGCCATTTTTGAAAGAGTTTACTGTGTGGCCGGTCAACATTTGGTCAAAGTTATTTGCATTTCAAAATCAACAAGCTCCAACTCCAACAACAGTCTTTCTCTCTCGCTCGCCATCGTTCACTGTGAGGAGCGGAACGGAGCCGGAAGGTGAACAATCAATCAACGACTTTCACGATAGACGTTGCGAGATTGGGTCGTCTAGCGTAGCGACGCCTACTGATCGGGAGGTGAACTGCCTTGCGTATCAGACAGCCCGA
The DNA here is from genome assembly GCF_027942865.1 of Odontesthes bonariensis. NCBI lineage: Eukaryota > Metazoa > Chordata > Actinopteri > Atheriniformes > Atherinopsidae > Odontesthes > Odontesthes bonariensis. Next base: position 29,711,138 of record NC_134517.1, on the reverse strand, counting down.
CGGAGAACTTCGAAAGGACAGAGAGCCTCTCTGTGACTACGGAGAAGCATAGTGAGGCCTTAAGTTTCACATTCACTCAGATTTGAGGCGGAATTTTTCGCTGTAGATAAAAGAAAATTTCTTCCCACGCTGAGTGTGCAGCGGACGCTCATGTTTTTGACACTTTTTACCGATTCAAACTCAAAGTAATGTTGGTTCTTCCAAGCATTAAACGCTCCATGTTATCTCATTGAGCACGTACTGACGTCGCACCGCTCATACATGATTGTCATGAGACAAAACCACGGTTTAGTAACGCAGCCTGCTTGCGGGAAAGTAACAGTAATCTAATCCCTTACTTTACTCGTTACTTGAAAAAGTAATCGGATTACAGCAACACGTTACTTCCCATCACTGGTAACCACAAACACCTTTGTCAGTTTAAGACAAAACCAAATTATTCCCATGATTTTCAATACAGACTCACAATGAATATGAATGAACTGATAAATTGAACATATTTTGATAAAGTAAACTGACGCTGTGTGTGTGTGTGTGTGTGTGTGTCAGCGGATGAGTCAGTTCTGGTACAGCGACGAGACGGCGGCACAGTTGGCAGAGGAGGTCATACGAGAAGCCGGAGAAGGAGGCAGGTAAAACTGCACAACTACACCCAAACATCCACTCGCTTTGGATGCTACTCGGTTATCAGCACACAGCTTGTTTTAAGGCGTCATAAATGCCAAAAAAAGTCAGAATCCAGGAGTCAGAGTGGCGTTGATATCACTATCTGCATCCAGCTCCACTTAAATTCACAAAGAATGGTGGAATGGATGTTTTTATAAGTGTATTTAAAGTTTTAACTCGTGCAAACAAATGTTACATTTTACTGTAAGTATGATGGACGCATTGTTTAAATTTTTTAGATTAAATTATGCCGAATTAGCTACAGACAGCTCCTTTATGCTATAAATGGAGGGAAATCGACGCATATATCACAGAGTGAATTTGATGAGACAAAAACATGAAAACCTTGAAATCCTCAGGCTAATTCTGACCTATCGTCATTCTGCATTATGAGAAGACTATCTCACAAAAACAATCAAAAATGGGGGATTCCATCAGGATCTGGCAGTTACAGTTGGGATGTTAATTCGTCATATTTTACTTTCCAAAAATGTGAACAGATGTAGGCCAAAAAAAGGCTAATTTGCAGCACAGAATGTCTTTTTCTACAGTCCTCATGTACAGGACTTTAACAAATCCTTAAACCTTTTGTTTTGTCATTCTGAAGAACTTTGGAGACCTTCTAAGAGGAAGTGTGCAGCTTTTTGTTTTCTCTACATAAGAAGTCCTCAAACTTTAACACGTTTCTGTCGGCTGTCCCGTTTAAAGGCGACACTAAAGGTGCGCTGCGCTTCCTTCCCTCTCAGAATAGCGTGTGTGAGCGCGCCCAGCGTGTACCAGAAGCTGAAGCAGGGCGTGGTGGACGGGTCAGCCCGAGTGTCCGCCGTCGTGTTGGAGTACGACCGCCGCTTCGCCACCTACGGAGAGGACTTCATCTTCTACGACTACAACGAGCCGCTTTCTCTGCCCTCCGGCGTGGCTCCGCAGAGCTTCGACATCGTCCTCGCCGACCCGCCTTACCTTTCCGAGGAGTGTCTGAGCAAAGTGGCCACGACCGTCAAGTACCTGAGCAAAGGCAAAGTGCTGCTGTGCACGGGTGAGAGGCGGCTCTGATGGTTCTATCAGCATCAGTTTTCCTTCAGTCTTTCTGCAACATGAAATGCAGTAATTAGCTTTGCTTTCTCTTCATCTCTTTGTGTTTATTAGCAGCTGTTTATGCCTTTCTTTTGTTTGTTCTACAGGAGCTATCATGGAGAATGTTGCCAAAGAAGTGCTGGATGTAAAAATGTGCAGCTTTTTGCCCAAACACAACAGAAACTTGTCAAACGAGTTCCGCTGTTTCGTCAACTATCCTTCCCGCCTGCTGTCCTGCTGACGAGCCGAGCCGAACTTCCACCCGATTCGCTCTTTGTTTGGAGCAGGAAGGAGGCCACACATCGGACTTTTCCAGCCGTGGCCGCACGATGTTCAGGTGGAACAGAAACACTAAATCTGGAAATGTTTCGACAATGGAGAAAGAGAGATTTTATTTCTCTAAAATGTGGGAATTTGATGCCTTTTACACACGATGTTAAACTGGAAATCGTTGGATTTTGGACAGTTTCAGACAAAACAAGACGCCGAAGATATTAAAGAGATGTGGGTAATTATAACAAACATGTATCGGATACTAAGCGGCTTCCTCAGTGACAGGATTTCCTGCTGGTTTTAACTGAATCCATTTGGAATTTTTCTTTGTTTTACTTGCATTTGATATACTTTAAAAGTGGGAAGTTTGAATTTGAAAATATATATTTAGACTTCTTCACATTTAACAGCTCAAACTCCACACAGAAAGCCCCAGCTGGGACCCAAACCTGGAACACTGTTGCTGTGAAGCGACAGCGCTAACCACCACACCACCTGCAGCCCGTTTCTCAATGACAAATCATAAATTCAAATTAGATACTGTTGAGTTTCAGGAGGGGAAAAAAAAAAAACTTTTAAATAAAAAAAAATACCAGTAGGTGGCAGCCTTGATCAGGACATTCTGATGGGTGTCTTTTATTTAGCAGTTTGGGTGAACCACATGATAAATATACATGTTCCAATTTATTTAGGGGTCATTTGTTATGCAGACTGTTGGATAAGCTGAGATATTAAAAATCGGTCTCCACCCTCGTACAATGGGGAGTTGAGGTAATAAATCTGAATAATTTCTGGGATTTTCAGCAAATAAAACCACAACTATTTGCAGTTTCGTGCAAAAATAAAGCACAACATATTCCGTCTTTTTGACTGAAGCGGATCCTCTGTTAGTTAAATCTAGATTTTTTTTCCGGACCAGTTTACCTCAAACAAAATGCAAATAGATTCATCTTTATAAAAGGACAGAAGCATGTCAGAAATGACAGTGGACCATGTGAATTAGATCATATGAGATCCTCATTAGCTTTGTATTGATAAGTCTGGCTGCAGCAGCTGTTGACTTCACATCCAAACATTTCATCTTTAGTCAACAATAAGGGTCTGCCGCTTTATGTAAAATCCTCTAAAAAGTATCCCATGTGTTTAAAACCTAGCTGGAGGGGCCCAGTCCTGCTTCCTTCACGCCGTCTTGTCTGCAGGGTAGAGCTGCCGGGCTTTGGGCTCCCTCCTCTCCAGGCTCTGGTTGCTGTTCTGACGGTCCTGCTCCTTCTCCAGCAGCGGCACGCAGGTGCAGCCCACCGCGATGGAGACGTAGATCTCAGAGTAGGAGTGGCGTCCCCCCATACAGGAGCCAGTTCTCTTGAGGATGACGGAGGGGGCGTAGACCGGAGTGCTGCGGTACTGGTTGCTCTCCTCTCCGTACGACCCGATCAGGCAGCCCTTACACAGACAGTAGGCCTCGGGGATGTAGCGGGGATATCTGGTTGGGTTGTATGAAATCCTGAAAAATGGATCCAACAGATGCATCAACAAAAAAAGCACCGACTCTCCTGCTGCTTGGTATTAAATCTCTTGTAGTTTTACAGAGCTCTAAAAATGTATTTTGAGTTCCTGAGCATTGGTTTTAATCATTTAGTTCTCATTCGTTTATCTGTTTCTTCTTTTGTTTTGGCGCACCAGATGATGTGAAAGCAGGTGAGAGAATGAAGACTATAATTAACTCCCATCAGCTCCTGCGCACAGCAGACTTCTCTCTGTTCTTTTTAGGTTTTTCAGTCCTTGTTTTCTTTTGTCTTTTCTGCATCTTTTTAGTTTTTAGAGCTTTACAGGAAGCAAGAAGCTCAAACTGAAGACTCAAACACAAAAAGGTAATAATAGATGTGTAATTCTAATGTTCCTCAACACTTTGATGTATTTGAGTTTGAATAAAGTGGTGCTGTCCAGTTACAAACAGGACTATAGTTCAGACGAGCATGTTAAAATGAACTCTTACTGGTGTTTTCTGTATCTTTAATTTAAAATTAATCCAAAAGAAAAACATTTCAACACGATTTTATTGGAATTATAAATGTGCAGCTTAGCGGTGGGAAACCAGAGGAAGAACGTAACGTTGCACCTGCTCATACCTGTAGGCCCAGGGGGACATGCTGAGCAGGTTGACCGGGAGGCGGGTCTTGCTGTCGGTCGGGGTCCGCGCGGTGGTCGGGCAGGTCAGGTTGAGTTTGTCCTGCGGCTCCAGCTGCAGCGCGTGGTGGAACGCGCTCATCACTCCCACAGAGAGCCGCCCGAACATCTGCTCCAAAATCTCTTCCGGGAGGTCCAGACAAGCCCGGGTCCTGGTGGCTTTCTTTCGAACCCGGACCGCACCTGCCGGCCACACCGGAAACAGTATGGCCAGGTGCATCAGCAGCAGGAGGACGTGGAGCCGACGCGGCATCGCTGCGATCCCCTGGGGACGGTGTTGCACCAAACTGCGGATAATACAGCTTTACCGCCTGCGCCACCGCTGGCTTTCTTAAATTAACTATTATCTGAGCAAAAGTTGCCCTTAATGAAGCAGCTTTACAGGTTTCCTCCCTCTGTTATAATCCTGGAGTTTGTTGGACGCGCTGAACAACCGCCGACACACAAACAGTCCACAGTCCTGACGGTGAAGCGGAGGGGACATGCCAGGGAAATTCCAGAAACATTTTTGGCATAAAACATCCACAGTGTCGCCAAAAGTAATCCCCCCCCCCCAAAAAAAATTTTTTTTTTTAAATAAATCAGAAATTATAAACAAGATTGAAGTACATCTGCTGCTTCCGGTTTAAAAGGAATAAAACGCAACGAAGAGCTCTTTTCCATTCACTTTTCCCCTGCGACGTGTGCGTAAAATCCGTTGGACGCGCACAGAGACGGTGTGACGCACCACTCAGATGGAGCCTAAATCAAACTGAGGCACTGACAGATAAAGCTCCGTCTCAAACTTTTTGGCCACGGCAATAAAAAAAATAAATAAATAAAATATCCCAGCGTTTCTGTGAGCAGCTCTTTGCGCGAGGGGGAGGTTCATACTGCTGGCTGCGCGCGCTCTGCTGCTGGATCCAAACTCCACACTGGAGATAAACTAGAACCCGCCTTGTAAAACTGTGTCAGCTCTGGTTTAATAAAGAAACTATGAAGTCAGAGTCACGCAACCACACATTGATACAAAAAGCGTTTAACAGATAAAATTACTTTGTTTTCTCTCTGTCGAAGGCCACGTTCCTGTCATTTAGTTTAACAGATACTTTAAGAACTACACGAGGCTAAAATCCAGACCCCAGATTACTATTATTCAGAATGCATACATAAAGCAGTTTATTTCTAAAATTCGTGTTTCATCTCCTCCCTGATAGTCTCAGAAAGAAACCAACACACAACATCTTTGGTCTTAAACTGTACAAATATTTCCCTTTTAATTATATTATTAAAAAATAGACAAGAAACTAGCAAAGAATATAAATACATACTAGATTACATACTTTGATGTTCATTTACAGGAGCTGAAATGGTTGGATTACATAACTTTGGTACAAGATGTGGAGGGTTTTAAGGCTCACACGTGGAGAGCATTTAAAAGCATTTGTTTATCTGGAACTGGAGTCCAACACACTGGGCAGCAGTAAGGAAAGCATGTCCAAAAACTGTTCTTTTACTTTCCATAGAGTGCATCAGATGTCAAATTAAAGCCCGTTTATGTTTCAAACCCAGATTGTCTGACAACAGAGCCAGGTCAGCACTGTCCGAACAGAGCTACGCTGCACTGCAACCAGCTACTGGTGGATCACTGTGCATTCGTTTCATGTATACAATTATCTTCCACTCTAAAAAGACCAGTGAGACCCATCAGCTGGAGGCCCCATGTGTTTTTCATGCAGTGACTCAGATGTTGGACAAAGGCGACCTGTCTGAGGAGTCTCTGGACCATCAATAATTTCATTTACGTGATGTTAAAAACTAAAAACAGACTTTTAAAACACACCAGTCCTGCTGAAAGTCAGAAAAACACACCAAGAAAACGTGGTTTGGATTTAAATGGTTCTTCCGTGCGTGCGTACGTTCAATTGGACTCGGACTGGCCGAGGCGTTACACACACTCACAGTTCCTGTTCTGGGTTTTTGACCTAGGAGTAACAGATGCTGGTAACAACAAAGAAAAGCCTCAAGGGATTGTGCACCTCACATTTCTAACAAATTTAAACGAATGTACAAAACACACAGAGCTGTGAATCAGCCCAACGCACCACTTGATGCAGGAGCAACTTGCTGCCAAAAAGTCCAATATTCCAGCTGTCGTCATGGAAACTTCAATCAATCCATCCATGCAGGACTGTAGTAGTTAACTGTGCATGTAAACCAACCGACTGCTTACCAGGAAATGTAAAGATCAGACGGAGATCTGCATTGAAATCGTTTTAAATTCACTCTGGGTGAAAACGTGGTGATAACGCAGTGAAGGCTGATGCATTCACTCTGGGAGCAAGTCGTCTCCCAGCTCCTCGTCTGCAAAGTCATCATCTTCCATGCGCTTCTTGGCGCCTGTCTTCGGTCTTTCCATCTGAGGCCCCAGTGGGTCCACATAGGATGCATCTACACAAGGGGAACAGAGGTTCTGCTGGTTATGAATGTCCTGAACCCAGTTGGCTGAAGGTTACAGTGCATGTTACACTGTGTGCATGTGCAAGCAAAAAGCTTCTTTTTATTAGCTGAATTAGGACACATTTTAGTGTCCTAATTCAGCTCTGTGAGATTCCCTTTACCTCAGATATATACACTTTATAAAGCCTGAGATTAACAATTATAAGCATGAAAACAAAGGAAAATACACAGTAAAGTTATGTATAAGTTATGTATGAAAACAGAATGTGACGCCAGAAGCTGCATTCAAACAAAAAATATCTTAGTGGTGCCTCAAGAGCTTTTCAGGATGCGTCCACATTCCATGAGACGGTTGCATAAAAATCATTTTAAGTGTTCAGTTTGAAAGTTTTTGGTTTATGATCATCTCAGTTTTAAGAGGCTTCTGGGGAATGAGGCCCTGCTTTGACTCTGGTAGAATGTCCTCTAGTATTATGCCAAAATAGATTCCCAATATTCTTTCAAAATGGAACAAATACACGTGTGTGTGTGTGCGTGTGTATAACTTTAGGACCTAATTAAAAGGCAGAGTAAGTGGTAGTGGTAGTCTTTATGCCCTACGACCCAGCAGAAGTGAGTGGTGGTGTATTTCACTGCAGAGACGAAGTGCTTTGCTGGTATTAGCCTTGTTTTTTTGTTATTTTGCTGTGTTTTTGGGGGGTTTCTGAACAGCAACCTTTAGGGAGAGGGTGAGTGGACATCAGCCATGGATCTGTTTCTTTGAGCTTCTGCTGTGAATCGATTGCTTGGTAACATTTTATTTCTCTTGATAACTGCTTCATTCGGTGACTGTGCAGCTGAGTCGAAGAGTAAAGCTTTTTGAACGCAGCATTAAACAGTAAATATAACTTTCTTTGCCTTTAACCCTTAATCAACAATGAATTTAACTGTTTTGAGGACAAAAATATGTAGTAGTTAAATTGCATTTAAATTATTAAGCAATGTATAATAAAAGTATACTTCTATTATCTGTTCATACACTTATGGGTATCCACACACAAATGATCCATTTAAAACTACATCATAGCTTTTTATGTCTCTATATGTTGATTTTTAGAGCCTCATCCTGGGAAAAATGTTACTTTTCTGCATCATTATTCCTTGACTTTATTTTTGAGAGCAACTTAAAATGACTCAAGCAAAAACAATCTGATTGTGTGATCACCAAATGTTTCATTACAAACCTCAAGAACACAAAAGGCTTGAGGATAAAAGACAATTAGCCGGGCAGTCTGAATCATGTAATTAACCACAGAGATGGATACGCAAAAAAAAATAAAAAAAATCTGGTGTCCTTACCGAGTTCTTTAGGGCTGCTGGTTTCGTAGGGCTCATTGGAACCAGGAAGTGACATCATCTTGGCACTCAGGCGCTCTCCTTTAGTGCTGTTGCTGCTGTGGCTGCTGTCTGCGTAGGACACACAAGTGCACATCCTAAATCTGGACCTTTTTAAAACGCAAGTTATAATCTCAGTCAACTAGTCGGACAGGCGTGGAACGGTTCCTCAAAGCTGAATTTTGACCTCAGAAGTGTGGTATAATAACACATTAAAGCTTAGACTGAGTCCTGAGGGCAAAACTTTAAATATGCTACCAAAAAGCCTCACAAGCCCATTTGAATACTTACTTTAACTGAATACATTTTTTTTTCTCCATGTCCAAGAATTGAAAGACACATCATACTTAAAGCCTCTTTAGTAATACACTGAATACCAGCACCAGCTCGGGTCCTTATTACAGCCGGTGCTCTCCACAGGATGCAATAAATATGTTGGAGAGTGTCTCAGATGACGGGCTGATGGAGCGGTTTAGTGAGCTGAAGGACAGTCGTGATTACAGGCCACAGGACCAACATCTGGCTGCCAGGTAGCCTTGGAAACTAAATAGAACAACGGCTGAAAGCTGAAAAACAGGAAGGAGGCCCGATATTCCACCTTCGCTCACGGTCCCAAATATCTCACACGAAGCCTCACAAACTGCCAGCCAACTGAAACCTTTGAGTGGGAGAGTGGGGGGGGGGGGGGGGCATTTTCCAGCAGAGTTTTCCCCTTTTCTTGGCCTGTACACATGACATTTTTTATAAATCAATCCTAAACTAGTTTAAATTTGACCAAGAATACATAAGAAAACATTAAACGTCTCAAAAATCAGTACATAGCGACTCACTTGCCTCAGTCGTTTTACCAGATTTACAAGAAAGAATGAAAGGACACTAAACGTACTGAGCATTTCCAGTCAGGAGCTGCTAACCTGAACGGCGCTTCTCAACCACATAATACTCAGAGTTGCAAATATGCAGACTTTACAAAAAAAGAGGGAAAATTCTCAGGTACACTCGAGGTTTTCCCAGATATCTGGATGATTTTCGCTCAATTGCTCCCCTCCTCCTCGGTGAGAGCGCTCAAAGCAAACATTTCACACAGTCCAACGTCTCAACTGGCCGTCAGAAGGTTTCTGGATCACTTTCACGTGTTTTCACCAACACATTACGGTCTAAAGTTACTCACATCTGCTGTGTGAGTTTGAAAGAGTTGGTTTTAAACTGTAAAGATATTTGCATCAGATAGAAATTATGTAAACTGACACCACTAATGTTCAACTGGAAATGATAGTTTTAGTTCTTTGGATAAGCAGAGAACATGTGTGATTGATTAATAACTGATCAGGTGATCACTGATAACAGCTGTCAGAATAATCCTTTTTGTAGCTTGTTAAAGTGGAGATTTATAAAAGTCTGTAATGAAATGTAGCCAGAAAGCCCAAAGTTTCACAGTCTCCTTGTACACCATTAATCAAATACATGTGCCTCAAAATACAAGTTCACAACCTGCAGGTTTCAGGTTCGTATGCTAAGGTCATAATGTTACATACCTCTCCCCGAGTCCAACAGGGGACTAAAGCGTTTAGACTCAGACGGAGTCTGAGGTGCTGAGCAGCAAAGAGGAAGCAGCAGATGAGAATACAGATGCGCCAGAGAAGCAAAGATGCAGAAAAGACAAAAGAAAAACAAGGACTGAAAACCTAAAAAGAACAGAGAGAAGTCTACTGTGTGCAGGAGCTGATGGGAGTTAATTATAGTCTTCATTCTCTCACCTGCTTTCACATCATCTGGTGCGCCAAAAGAAAAGAAAAGAAAAGAAAAGAAACAGATAAATGATAGTGTTGAACTAAACGATTAAAAGCATTGCTCAGGAACACGAAACACATTTTGTTTCTTTGTTTTAACAGATCCAGTTACGCCTTCTTGGACAGCTACGCGTTTGGATAATAAATAAGAGTTTTTTAAATCTAATTTTTCAGGACGCAGCCCGGTAATGGAAGTGTTGGCGTGGTGAGGCAGCATGCATATTAACTGGTGACTGATATCTCTATACCCAACTATACTACAGGATCCTACTGGAGACAGCTGCACAGCAAAGCAAAGAAAAGCTGGGCTGTGTTACAACTACTGGCAACTTTCTAGGTGTCTGGGCCGCATTTGAAGACTGTTGATGGGCCAGCTTTCCGGAGCCAGTGTACGAGTCTGTATTTGTTGTGGATCTGTAGTGAAGGAGTGCTAAATGTGTCAGTGTGCAGGGGACCTTTTCATCTACAGGATAAGGAGCTCTGTACAGCACACTTTTGGGGACTGTGTGCTGCTAATAAATATACCTATAAAGCCAAACTTCTTGGAAGAGAGGAGTGCAGGTGTTGAGACAGCTGCTGCAGTGCGAGCGAACAGCACAGAGGAGAGAGAGAAGTGGTGACACATGGAAACAAAACAGAATGCCATGGGAAAATAGATGATAAATGTAACGTGCTGACTTGCAGGTTTGTTTCAAGGAAGTATTGAGGTTTGAAATGCAGCCTTGCTCTTAAGAAACATCTGATGTTACCCAAAATGTTGAACAGTTTAAAGCCCCTCTCCATTTGTTAAAACTTTTAGAACAAACCTCGTCATTCAGAAACAAACCGGTTTCTTTGGAAAAGTTACGTATGTAAACACACACATCGTTTTTAACTTTTTTAATTCTTGTGTCGGGACCGAAATAAGCCGGTAAGACTGCGAAGGAGCCAGTCCTGTCAGCTAGTGGAGGGTGAAACTAATCAAGACTGGTAAACATCTTAATCTGCCTTCTGAAAACCTAAATAATGCTTTTACACCACTTTTGAGAAACCTGGAACCTCAGGTAGTGTACAAACCTTGTATAATAGTGACTTACCACCGCTGCCTGCGCTGCCCTCTCTGCCTTCTCTCCGACCTCTGGCACTGCTCTCCCGTCCGGATTTCACCCTCTGTCATATGAAAGAGGGATAAGAGTGGAAAGGAGGATTAGGGAACTTAAGATTTAGGTGCAGACAAGAACATGAATAACTCAGAAAAGAATTCTTAACAAAAGCAAGTCTGTTTGACATTAATAAACATAATAAACACGCAAACAAATCAAATGGGATTACTGGGCAGAAACACTATAATGTTTAAATTTTAGTGGTAAAGTTAAAGAAAAAATGTATTAAAATGATTTAATGAATATTACGGTTTCATTCAAATCATCCAATTTAACTCCTCTTTTCAAGCACTATGTGTGCACATGAACCGGATTAGTTGTTCCTCATTCAGTTTAGAGAATCTGGGGATTAATGAGTCAACTCTCTGGCTCTGTCACTCTGTCAGGCTGTCGCTCTGGTCCAACTTAGTCTCTGATTTAAGACCAGCTGGTTGTGATTCCACAAATTCCTCCTCCCGATCTTGTCCTGGCTCTGATAAATATCTCCTCGGGACCAGGATTATCCAAATGATGCAACATTTGACGCCTTTGGATGATATTCTTATCCAGCACTAAAGATAATAAATCCCAAATATGAGATCAGATGTTCCCGTTCCTTTGGAATCACCACCTAACAGGGAATTCCAATGATTTCACTCGGCAGTTTGTGATATTAAAAAATAGATAATAATGGCTGAATATGGATGAAGAAGAAAATTATTATATTTTAGATGTACAGACTGATATCACAAATGTCTAAACCATTCAGATGCAGGTAAACTTCGCCTGCTAATCAAAAGATATGGCTCCATGATGCATCAAAGATTTATTGGGGATGAGAAAAGAGGGTTCACTGCATCCTTGTCTGGTTATATTAACCCTTCTGTCTTTTTAAGCCACTCTCGGGATCAGATCCAGATCCAAACACTAAAGAAGTTTTTGAAAGACGTTGGATTGGTGACAGCTGTTTAGCATCTGCTCTTCTATCAACACATTCCGATTCATGGAAAAATCAACAGAGGTGAGAAACCATCTGTTTTCAATCAGCGTGGTCATCAGGAGCAGGCGACAGAGCACCATGACATGACACAGGTGATGAAAATGTGATTAACGACGGGGCAGGACAGCTCTGTGATATACAACTGCAAAGCAAGCGAGACATTATTCAGGCAGCATGATGTTCAGATTATTCAAATGTACTCAATTATGTCATCAAATGAGGCTTTTATTAATGGAAATCCCAAGAGGAGAGCATATTTCTTCTGACTTCTTCTACTTGCCAAGTAGTTGTCCAAAAGATTTGAGATTTTATCTCCACGTTTGTTAATAAGATCTTTTTTGTGTTTTCTCTTAAAGTCGTAATCTTTAAATCAAGGCTCTTCTGCTGTCTGCCAACTACACCATTTGTCTTGCTATAAAACATAGAAACCTTAGAAAGCTTTAGAAAACAGATGACACAGCAAAGTGGCATTTTAAAAGTCGACTAAAAAAAAAAAAAAATGAGTGGCACGTATACCTGCTCTCTGATCTCCTTCATCTTCTCCACCTTCTTCAGCTTGGTGGCGTATTCTTGGACTTCTCTCAGTCCCATATCAGTGGAGAGCCTCACCAGAAAACGCAGGCCTTAAAAAGAAGCACACGGAAATGTTTGTTTTCTTCCTGCAGTGGATCATCTGCTGTTGTTCAGGACTGCTGTTGAAAAATGCTTGAAACAAAACAGCATGAATTACATTCCACATTATCTGGAAACTTGCGGTGGATCTCTTTATAGGTTTCCAAAGCTTTCTGGTAGTTTCCTGAAATGAAAAAAGAAGACGAAGCCTTTCACTGAACTCTGCTGGTTTACGTCGTAAATGAGCTTTTATAACAAATGTGATGAAAAAGTAGAACAAATGGAGTGTGATCCTCACCGCTTCTCCTATAACAGCTTGCCATGATTAGCTGCCACTTCACCTGAGTTGGTCTGAAGAACACACCAAAAAAAGTCATCCAAGCTTTACTAAACAGCCAAGGTTCCAAATTAAGCTAAACGTAATAGTCTTTACTGAACAAATAACACGTATAACATCTGAAAATGTTGGCAGCGCATTCAAACAGGGACAATATTCACATAATGAAACAAATGTGATACAAATGTTGCTTCTGCCATCACTCCAGAAGAGCTTGTCCTGCAGCGACGTCAGATTGTTTTTTTTCAATCCAAGCACATCCCACAGATGCAATCAGTGCCATCAGGGAATGCCGCTGCTATGACGGGGCGTGTGAAGTCTAAAACATTGTTAAATAGGTTTTAGACATAAAACATAACGCCGCCTTTACTGGTTCGCCTTCCTCCATGATGCGTCCTGCTGCCAACTCAAGCAAGAACTGAATGTTAACACTATAATTAGATAATCAATGTTATTCACTTCAACATTCAGTGGTTTGAATTTGCAGTTACATGCTAATCAAAGATAATGAATAAATTAAATTAAACCTCCTCTAAAGATGCCAGTTCCAGATAAGAAGAGGCTCTGTGGCTGTCGGAACACTACTGGCTTTACTGAAAGATTTAAATGAAACATTAACATCTTTCGTGGTAAAACTCAAAGAAAATCCAACTCAAAGCCCTTCAAACAGTTCAGAAATCTATGCATGTGGGTAAAAACCAACCTATGTGGCCTCTGATCTTATCCCTCTCACTGATGGAGTCATTTTGTTGAAAGAAAGTGGAGGATAACCTAAAACTTTATTCATTCCAACAAAACTACATGTACAAAAGTGCACACATGGCCTGGGCAGCCTTTAAAAGTTTATGCCCTTTTCATGTCACTGTTCACCAACATATCGCACACTGGAACTATAACCAACTACTATTACAGACACAGATGGAATAATTGGATTTCTCTTGCAAATTGGTGACATATGAATGAAATTGTTATTTTGATTTGCACTTATAACGCCACAAAGTGGAAACTTACTGAATGAGTATGGCTCTTTCAAAGTACTGAATGGCCTTCTCACAGAACTGCGTCTCGATGTAGTACGCACCGAGCCACATGATCACATCAATGTTGGAGGGAAAGTACCTGTAAGACTAAACAATAACAACAACAACAACATCTTCAGAGAACCGAGGTCCGAAATGTTCAGCTCGTCATTTACTGTGGAAAGAGAATAAAAAGCTTTTATTTCTGCCTCATACCTCGCAGTAGTACTGGAAAGCCTGAGACTTGTCTCCCTCGTCGTCGTGCAGCTTTCCCAGTTTGGCCAGTGCGTGCGGGTCAGTGGGAGTCACGCTGATGACCTGCATCAGCCACTCGATGGCCTGTTGAGGATCTCCCAGCTGTTCGTAGCTGAAACCTACGCGTCAAGGACCAACAGATGCTTAAATTATGCTAAACAGAGATGCAGGTTTGAATCTCTAGATGATTACAACCTTCAGGGCAACATCGTCAGATTTAAAGTAGTTTGAAACTGTTAACCCATGCCACCCACAGACGAACGCATTGAGTAGGATACAGGTTGGCCAGCTGGTACATGACTTGAGCACTGTTCCTCAGAATGGCATGAAGTTTCAGGAAGCAGTCCAAGGCTTCCTCCAGGCGGTTCAGTCTCTTATAGGTCAGACCTAGAGCAAGTTAAAGGAGGAAAATGATCAGTCAACTTTGGCTCTACAGTGCCGGTAGCCTTTAAAGGGATAGTTCGCCTCTTTTGTCATGAAGCTGTATGACATCCCATATTAGCAATATCATTTATGAACATCTTCTTACCCCCTGCTGCGTCCTGTGAGCCGAGTTCCAGCCGAGTTTTGGTGTTGACGAAGGTAGTCCGGCTAGTTGGCTGGGGCCACAAAAATAAAGCGATTTGCTTCTCAAAACAATATGCGTTCAAAAGAGTAATACATTTGCATCACAAAATCGTCCCTCCAGAAAAAGTCAGACCTCACATCGCTTGGCGCTATTTTCTCTCTACCTTCATATCAATGCGTTCAGCCACCAGGCGATAGGGGACTGCTGGGTCTGCTCTTCAGTCTGCACAGTTTACAAATCCCGCATTGATATGAAGGGAGGCAACGCTTTATTTTTGTGGCCCCAGCAAACTAGCCGGACTACCTTCGTCAACGCCAAAACGAGGCTGGAACTCGGCTCACAGGACGCAGCAGGGGGTAAGAAAATGTTCATAAATGATGTTGCTAATATGGGATGTCATACAGCTTCATGTCAAAAGAGGCGAACTATCCCTTTAAGTGGGGCGTTACATTTACCCTCCCAGTTATCCATCAATGCTCTGCGTTTACTTTGAAAGAATTACCCAGGTTATAGAGGGCCTCGGTGCATGAGGAATCATTCCTCAGGGCTTCTTTGTAGAATTCTGCAGCCTTTTCATAATCCTGTTTGACAAACACAGTGTTCCCCTTGTTGATAAGCGCCGCAGGGTTGTAACGATCTGCGTTCATGGCGAGTTCTGCATATCGGTCAGCTTGGTCATAGTCCTTCTCCTGTAAGAGATTAAAAGGTTAGAGAGGCAACACTGGGTTATTCACCCATCCTTTTACTGCATGAGCAAGCATCAAGTCGGGGGTGGCAATGGAAACCTTTATTAAGTGATTAATAGACTCTTACCAAGAAAAAGAGGAACGAGAGATTAGTGGCTGCAGCGCTCTTCACTCTGCTGTCTTTCTTCTCAAATGTCTTCAGTGTTTCCACCGCCTGACCACACATAATAAAATGCTGACAGGGAAACACTCTGCACTTGATCTCCTCTAATACACGAGCATGCTCTCAGTAACATTATGTAACAATACAGCAAAGGTACGAGCAGATTCCCCAGGTAGGTAACACACCTACAAACATAAAAACCAACATTAGAAGAATAAAAAAATCATTTATAATCAGTATCATTTATAGCCATTACTCCAAAATGTGTACATGATAGTAAATATAAAAAATAAATTAAAAAAAAACTGTAAAATGTGTGGTGACACTTTTACACTTTTTTTGACAAGGCTTTTTGCATCTAAGCATCTAAGTACAGTAATTATATATTGACCAACCACTAGCTCAGCTACAGCTGAGCAAAAATAATGCACATTTCATCACCACCACTGTCTTTAAACAGTGTAAAGGCACAACACACATGCATTAGATCTAAAGCCTGATCATAGAGGCCACTAAGCTACCGAAGCTATAAAACTGTAACTACACTCCATTTGTTTCTCTTTATTTTCTTTTATGTATTTTTAATGCTTCTTCCACTCCCTGCTGCAATGCTTTTATTTTATGTAAAGCACTTTGAATTGTTTGTACATGAAATGTGCTATACAAATAAATTTGATTTGATTTAATACACACACTTGTGCCATTCTTCGTCATTAATCCTATACGGTTAGCCACAGAGCAGCTCATCTGACACAGCTGCACTTTCTTCAGAGCTCGGTATTTATCGGTATTAAAGAAGGTAATAATTTCCTGTTTGCACAAAGATTTTCCTCACAGCTCAGCTGGTTTTGCTTCTCCAACTTCTGTTGGCAGTACCATGGTTAGATAGTCACATGTCAAGGGCAACAAAGCAACACAATCTAAATGTGATCATGGAAACAGAGGGCAAACATACCTCAACCTTAGGCATGCAGATGGGAAGGAAATAAGACAAAAGTAAGAATGGAGGGCAATGAGAGTGGGAAATGTTGAGTCTGATCAAACAGAGGAGAAAGGTGACGTACAGAATATAAACAGCAATGAGATGTACAGAGCCATTTTGTTATAAAAATTAATAAACGAAAAAAAAGAACATTTTGTATAAACAACTCTAATCTAAATGTAAACAAGATCTGGCTCAGGATGTTGTTTACATCCTGAGCCAGATGTAAACAAAAGAGCTCGACAGCCACTTGGTCGAGCTCTGAGTCTGCGCTGCGCTACGTTCTGAAAGAACATTTGATAACTGAAGGATGACATCTGTACCTCACACTCCTCTGCGACCACTGTGGCCTTAAAATTGACCAGACTGGGCGGCATCTTACAGACACACTCACCTGGTTGAAGTCCTTTTGTCTGAGGTAGGTGATGGCTTTGTTGATCTCCAGATCGTTGGCAAGCTCAACATACTGAGAACTCTTCACCATGTCCACACACCTTAAAACAGCCATGAATGTACAGTCTTTATGCCATGCATTCCATCATTTAACGGTCAATGAAGTTACCAAGGGATGAATAACGGAACAATTATTCACACTGGAATTTAATTTCCTTGTTAGCATATTACTTAAAGTAAAACCGACACAGTTACTGGGATAAGAAGACGTGTTTTAACTCAGGCTGTGATCCATTTCATACTTTGAAGTTCTTACAATTGTTCTTATTTCTTACAAATGAATAAAGAATGAAAAAAAGCATTAAAAGGCAAGTTAAAAAAAACTAGACATTTTTGAAAAATGTACTCAAGCTGAAGAGGTAAGTAAAATGAGAATGGAAAGTGAGATTGAAAGTGACTCCTCTGCGATGATAAAGATTCACTCCAGTGACGAAAGGGAGTCTGCTATGAATCCCAGCCTGTAAAAAACTCGTTTTAAATCATGTTTTAAGGTCTCACTGAACTAAAATGGTACGATGAAACAAGCAAAAACAGCCACAAACCAGTCAAATCCACCCGCAAAAGAAGTCTCAATGGATGGGGCGATGAGCTTGGCTGCCGTCATGATGTACTTCTCAGCCAGGACTTTTCTACGAAACCACAGAAACAGGAAACAAGACAATAATTAAATAGGCAGTAGACTCAGTGTAGTGGTTTGATAAGGTAACATATCAATCATGTTAATTGCTTCGTGTTGCACATCATTTTTCTTACAAATCTCTCTCCATCTGGTGTAGTTTGTCGTTCTTAATGGCCTCAATCACCATATTTGTGCTGGTGTCATCCTGAAAGAGGCAAATGGACAGTAAGGGCACCAAATCCATGTCATCTCCAACACTGTACTGTTGAGTCGAGACAAGTCATTTCTCAATCAGTGAGAGGTTGGAGGACACATGATCAACAGAATTGTTTTTTTGGGTTAATGCATCCACTGAAAGCATTTAGTAAGAAGGTAAAGTGTTGTTTTCAGTAGTGGAACAGAATGAGAATGGAATAAAGAACAGAAATATTCAGTGTCAGGGCAATCAATATACACCAACTCTATGACACCTGATAAAGGCAAAAAAAAAGGAAATAACCTGTTTTTTTACATTCATATAGTCCATCACTATAACTCACATTAGATGGGATGTATTTGTCTTCATCATCGATGCCCAGCGGAACAGAAATGAGCTTCTGAAAGGCCTTCTTCATCCTCTCTCTGTCACCGATGGCGTAGTAGCACAGAATAAGGTTGAAGCCAGTTTTGACGTTGGGACTCTCACTCATGATGTGCTCGAAAGACGTTATGGCGTCTGAATACTGCCCCAAGCGGACGAAGACCACGCCGATATTCTGCATGATCTTGATCCTCATTTCCTTGTGAGTGTTGGAGATCTGATCCAGGGCCATACGGTAGAACTTGATGGCTTTAGGGTAGTTCTTCTGTTTGACGTAGATGTTGGCCATGTTGACCTTCAGACGGCCTGAAGGGCAGCACATTTAGTTTAAGGGAAAACCTGAATAAAGCATCTCTGTTGAAAGATATGCCATCAAGTCATGCTAGAAATCAACCCCATCGATAGATAAAACGGGAATAAAAATAGGCATTTTTCAAACAACCTATACACAAAGACTTTTGTAATCGGATATTCACATTAAAAAGACCACAAACAGATGTATAAACAATAAAGAAAAATAGCAAAACAGAAGGAACAATGACTGGCTTCTCTCAGACATCAACAAAACTGACCAATGAAAGCATGCTGGTGTTGCCCAACAAAGTTATGGAAATGATCCCTTACACAACATATACAGTGTCATAGAGATGTGGGAAAGAAATTCCCAACATCATCAAACCATTTGACTTAAAGCCTACAGCTGTGTGCAGATACATGTCAGGCAAAATGTTGATTTTTTTGTTATCAACAATGTGTTTCGATGATAAAAAGTTATACTTTAGTGCAAGATCAGACAGTCAGGAAAAAATCTGTTTGCTTTAATTTCATAAAAAAAACAAACAAAAAAAAAAAAAAAACAGGACTTTCTGATAACAGCTGTCACAGTGTAAACGCATATGCAGCGAGTGTGAAGCCGGGCGGCATCCTCACCTGCATTGCTGAACATCTTGTTCTTCACAATGACCTGGTAGCTGTTCAGGGCCTCTGGGTACATTTCATTATTCGCATACTGGTTGGCAAGGTTGAGCAAAACCTGTTCATAACAAAAAGAATCAAATATCTAAAAGCAAACTTAGAATGATAAGAAAAGAGAAAAAAAACAAAAAAAAAAACAAAACAGACAATAAAGTCAGAATGTGATTGACAGAGAAAAACTTAAAATTTCAGCTGATCTTAGTGAGCTGGGCCTGCTTAGCTGATTGCTAAAGTCCACTGCCTCTGAAGCCAAACATGTGCCCTGCTTTACTGTCTCTCCCTACAATGTGAAAAGAAAATTAATGCAAAGTGAAAAACAGAAATAAGATTCAGCATACAACAAGAGCAACATGGCAAATGTTATGTTTCAGTGACAGCTACACAGAACCAAGTAGTAATGGCTTTTCTCCAGGACCCCTGGATCCCCCTCACTCCCTGCCAACAAGCCTGTGTGCACATGCACATCAAAAGAACAATAAACATAAACTACTTGAGCTTGCATTCCCCTGATGTTCGAGTTCCCCTGACACAAGGCGATGAAGTCTTTGACAGGTAGCTGTTTCTATGAGGTACGTCATTAAAAGGCTTCAGTCAGATGTTTGCACACAATTACAAATGAGCTCAATGAAGAATTATTTTACACAATAAACATACCTCTGTATGCAACATCAAGTCATCGTCACACAGACTTTTGATTATACAGTAAATCAGTCATGATTTTTATAAGTACAAATTCAATTTTGACAATATCTGTGGAGCGAAGCTCTGTGATCTTTGGCGCCCCCTTAAGGAGGGTGAGGACCCCGCGTTGGGAAGCAGTGGTCTCAAGCCATCGAATAACCAGAAGGCAATAAAAGGTACAAAACAGGTGATTTTAAATGAGAAGTGTCTCTTTCAATGTATTCTGTTTTTAAACTAAAAATATCTGCTCTCAAGCTCTTCCTACCAATGCAACAGAATGTGAAAAATTTAGGAAATCACTTGTGCTGGAAGAGGTACAAAATAGTTTCGTCTGAAGGGAAGAAGACTGACCCAATTAATAAATTACATCACAGCAAATCACAAATAACCACCAATAAATGCAAATATACAAGCTAATTTCTGGCTTTAAAGGTGTGTTTTTTAGTCCATTTTAACAACAGAAGAATTTAATCATTTTATCTTCAGTGCAGAATGCAGAAAACTGGCCTCCAGCAGTTTGACTTACAGAGTAGGTGAGATCTAAATTAATGTTGTCTGCATTGCCAGACTGTTCCCGCTGTCTGACCAGCGCTCGCTCCTTCCTCCCCGCCTCTTTGGCTTTTTCAAGAGCCTGCAGAACCACATCCCAGACACACAAGCGCAGATCAGCAGTGGTGACACCAACATCCATACCAAAAATAAACAAAGAAAAAGTATCATTTGTCTGATAAATGTAACAAGTTACGTTTAAAAAAAAAAAACAGATTAATGCTTTGGTTGTACTAGATTTCTTATGCGTTTCATCACAAATTACAAACTCAGGCTTTTGTAATAAACTTAAAGAAAACTTCCCAAGTGCATGATTTTAAAAGAATGCTTAACACAGTTTTTAAGATATCTTACCAATGACCAATTTTAGGATTACCCAAGTGGTAAGTGAGCTAAAAGTTTTATTTATTTGAAAATTAAAGGGCCTTTCTATCACACTTTAGCTGCAGCAGCAAAAGAAAAAATAAACTAACTTGAAGCCAAATCCGATAGTCAGTATTATTTTACAGTTTGTAATAATAAAGAAAGAGTCGGAGTCTGACCAGCTGTAAGGCGCCCATGCTCTGTGCCATGCAGCTCTCTTCTATCAGGTCATTCACTTTTTTCTCCAGGATCTTGATCTTCTCCTCAGGCCTGTGAGTCCACAAAAAGAAAAATGTGATATGAGAGTGAATGTTGACTGAAACAAACCCTCTCTACCCACTTCACAAGATGCAGCAGCTTCAAGGTAATTCAGAAATATCTAAATGTTAGAATAGTGACAGGAACATATCATCACTGCATTAGGAGAAAATGGATGTTTTTCCCAGCTAACATACAGATCTGTCAGACCAAAGTTAGTAATATGTTACTTATTTAACTTACTTATTCATGGTACTTTGAGTTCTACTTTGCCCTGGTTTTCAAAGACCAATCATTGCAAAACTCTCGACATATAATGTAGTATAAATACCTCTATGCAGATCTTTTCCTCTCTAAAACAGACAATTCACTTTAAGGAAAGATGACTCACGTGTCCTCATTTTTTGCTTCAAGTGGAGGTGCGGGTCCCCTGGACTGGCCCAGAGGGTCAAAGGTTGAGCCTGGACATACAAATTATCACTGTAACAGGATTCCATTGTTTACATAATTACAATTTGATCGTATAAAAATCAGAAAATGCTCATAAGAATAAAATGCTATAGTCTTCCTTTTTCAAAATTGGACTAAAATTTAAGATAAGTCTGCTATCTATCAATGCTTTGGCTCAACAACTTTGCCTACTTTGGAGGTATACTAAACTCCATACAAACAAAGTTAACCTTCACCAAGTGGTAAATCACATCAATACTAAGACAATTTCTGTTCGGGGGTCCTTTAAACTCACCACGTGTCATGGAAGAGGTGTATCCCGCCGCTCTGACAGCAGTCATCGGTCGGGATGCTCCATCCTGTCAACATGTAAAAAGACCAGAGTGTTCGCTACAGACATTACATTTTCCACATATGACAAATCAAAATGTCTGCAGTGAAAGTCTATTCTCCTCACAAATAAGAGTTATTATCAAACATGACATAACATGACATTATGTGGAGCAGTATAGAAAGTAGACAAGCAGAATAAAAGCTATGCAGATCATAAAATTCCAACTTGACGGGTGAATCTTCTCACCAGCACAGCTCCGGTCATGGGTCTGCCCATTGAAGAGGCCAACGGGACCCGAGACTACATGAAACAACATGTATGGATTAATGCGTTAGCCTTATAGTTTTGTTTAACATGCAGATGGACAAAAACACAGTCATTCATTAAGGCACATTTAATGTATTGCCTTGTTATATTAGATTTTGTGTAGCCTCCGTTTCTTATCTTAAACATGTTTTATAAATTACAATGAAAACAATAATTTTCTACAGCTGCATACTGTTTCTCCAACCAGTGAATTAACGTGTGAAATTTACACATTAACGTTATAAAGTGTTTTCTCTGAAGAAAGTCTGTAGGATGTTATTTTGAATACAAGGTCACTTGAACAGAAGATTTTAAAAGTTCTGTAAATCAAGGTCTCATTCAAAACAATTGAGTTTAATGGTACTTACACCAAAGGATGTAGCTAAAGGTCGAGCTCCCATGGCAGTCCCTGGAAACTTTGCAGTCATCTGGATAAAAAAAAAACACACAAGCAATCCATCAAGGGAACATGTCCCCATCCCCTGTTTTCGGTAGGTAAATCCAAAATTAACTAAAAACTGCCACTATTTGTTAATTCAGCCGCTTACAAAAACATACTCAGTTATATTATAAATATGGACTAGACTCAAATGTCCTATTAAAGGAATTAAACTGACAGTCTGCACTTTAAACTTCATTATACGACTTATGAATGAAAGATTTTCACAAAAAAAGCAAACAAACAAAAACTGAGTCAGCATCCAGGTATTTTCAGACCAAACTCTATCATACACACTCAATTGCACTGAATATAAACGCTACTTACAGGAGGTCTTCTTCCATAACTTGTCCTAACTGCTTGTTGGAAGCCCGCGTCATTCTCCAACTCCTTAAGATTTAGTAGGGGAAAAAAGAGGAAACAAAGAACATTCTTATTGTGTACATATTATCTAGTTTAAAAATGGGCCCCTGCCACCTGTAGTGTTGCCGTTATGAATATTAGTTCTACGTTATGGTACCAACGGCTAACGATATCTTGCTAATTTCGCATAAAATTAGCGGTCGACTCACCTCAGAGTCCAACGTGGGATTATAGTCGTTGTAACCTGAGTAAAGATCATCCTCATCTCCAGCCAGGTGCACATTTTCCATCTCTATATCACTGGAAACAAGCAGCTATCTAAGCAAATTATCAGAGAAATTAGTTTGTTGTCGTTTTTCGGCTTTAATCCCACAATTCAATGCGGTATGGGTGGGCTCATTCTCTTTCCGAACTTCTAATTGGTTACTTATACGTCATTCATCCTCTAGTATTAACAGGATTGGTTGAAGATGATCGACCCGTTGCTAGGTTACAAGTATAAGCTTAAACCTAACTCTTTGTCGTTTTCTTCACAGTTTCTCTTATATATCGGAATGAAAAAATAAACTTGTGATTTTAAGAAAAAGTTAGAAATTATTTGTGTATCTTTGGCTTTCTTAACGAGGAAAATGAGTTTACTTGGCCGCACTCTCTTGAGCTGTTTTGCCCTTCTGAGTTGCCGTACTACCCTATCAGCGTGACTCTAAGGGGGCGGTGCGAGAGTTTGGATAAGACTACATGCACTTCAGTCTGAGTTATACTTTTAAAATATAAAATGAGCACCTCTGACTGCAAGTCTATCACTGTGATCGGCAGGTGAGCATGAAAAGACGTTTCTACAATGTAAAATGTGCTCACAGGCTTTGAGGCTGATTCTGTAAAATGTTCATGAACCTGATCACAGCAGTTACATTTTTTGTTTTATAAGGGTAAACTTGCATGTTATTCCAGTTAAGCGTTTGTATTAATGCATCCATGCTCTTGTTCTCAACATAAAAACTATTCCGAATGCATGTTTTGATCTCTTGCATGCATTTTGGTCATTTCCCTTTCCCTTTATTGTATATTATTTTTGCAGCTAGATTGATCACATTTCTTATTTTAACAACGGCTAAATACAGGCATTATTTAACCCACTTTATGAACGAGGATGTCGGTTGTGCTGGCTCACTGGCTCTATCGTTTGAGCGTGTTTAGAGCAGGCTTACATTTTAACTTGTTTTTCTGTACTCTGTTCATTATTTCTGTGCACTCAGCTGAAGTTGATAGTCCTCTGAAGTGACCTCTGTAAGAAAAGTAAACACTCAACCGCACATTTCATCACTCATCTTTACCTGTAGTAGGTTGTAGCCTTTTCGTGCATGACCTGCTTTACACAAATTCCAATGGGAGCATTATCCATAAATACTGAATGGATATGGAAGTGAATGGTAAAAAAAAAAGCACTAATAACATGACAGGACAACAGGAGAAGGAATGTGACATCAACAGGTTTAAGCAATGAGAAGGGCTTGTTGTCAGCAATACTTTAACCATTTTTCAGTGTAATTATTTAGGAAACTTAACTGAGCAAAGATGCTCCACAGCTTACCTCACACCCGCACAAATAATTGGAAAACTTCACACTATACCTCTCATTCCTTGGTTTGATTTTATCCCTGTTTTTAGTGGGCTGATCGGCCGCTCTTGGGCCATGGTGTTTGTCAGTGGAGGCTTCAGTGTGAGGATCTATGACAACCAACCGGGACAGGCTGCCAATGCCATCGCAGAGATCAGGTGAGCCGGGCCGAACAAATCATGTAAAGTAATCAAAATGAATGCAATATTCCATGATGTGCAGTGATTGAGTGCATCTTCTTGGGCTATACATCTTTAAAGTATGCTATGTAGAGTTACATTTTGCTAAATGTTGCCATGCCATTATAAACACCAAAAGATTTGTTGGCACAGGGTAGTGTCTGCTCTGATAGGATTTATAGCATGCTTAAAAAGAACAGGAATCAAACAGTTGTTATCAAAAAATTCATGAAAAGGAAAAATATGCATATATTTTAACAGATATGTCTTTTGAAAAACTAAGAGATAATAATGTCCAAATTCTCCGTAGATCAAATCAGTTAGGCTGAAAACCATTAACAACACATATAGAGAGGCTTCCAAGCACCCATAACTCAAAAAAAGACCCTATTGAAAATAAAACTTGCCCCTCCATTCAGTGCTTCCAGAGAAGTCACACATGGACACTGCATGATCATCAGCTTCCACCTGCTGTGAGAACACATGAAAAACACACGTTCAGGCTTAAAAACAGCTTCCCAGCGCAGTCATCACTGGTTAAACATTACTGTGGAATGACAAAGACCTTTTTGGCGAAACCTCTGTTAAAAATGCTGTCAAAAAGGAAAAACCTGAAACCTTTATGCCACTGAAGGAACCCAAACTGTAACCAGTATCTTATTCATTTCATTTGACTTTATTCTGCAAAAAGCTGCAACTAATTAGCTGAGATGTTTACGCTGCAACCATTCAGACTATTGGAAGGTTAGTTGATTATATGAAGAGGAGGGGTCGTAAATGTATTATTCTCTCAGTGCCACCTTATGTTTGAGGCCTAATCTTTCTCCCTGTGTTTATAGTTTAATTACATTTTTGTTCATTAGTGTAATTTACTCTGAATCGTTTTATTTATCTGATATCTGATTTGATATAATATCTTCTAAATCTCTGATATCACAGTGCAGTGTGTTTTTTTTTTTTTTTTTCTTAATTCATGACGCTTCAGAAAAATGTTGCTTCAACTTTGAGTCTTTGAAGACTGTGTGTGTATGTGTGAGTTTGCATTGACTGCGTCTCCTGTTCTGTGGCGGCTCAGGAAACAGCTGGAGGAGCTGGAGGAAGCCCACATGCTGAGGGGGGAGCTGACCGCTGCGCAGCAGCTTGCTCTGCTCAGCAATTATGAGGACTTGGCTAAAGCATTGGAAGGAGCCTTCTTTGTCCAGGTAACACAGCAGACCTCTGATAACACATATCACTGTGTGAGTTTTGGCTCCCAGTACTATAGGAATAGTTCTCCAGGCTTCTTGAAGGACATCCCAGAGCTCTTCTTTGGAAAGTGGGCTGCCTTTTGTTCCGTTCTCTGCCAACATGATCCCACACTGCTTCAGTAATGTTGAGCTCCGGGCTCTGGGGAGGATTCATCCCTCCATCAGACCTGCTGCCACTGATTTTCAGCCCACTTCTTGTGTCCTTTGGCACAGCTCAGCCTTTTCTCCCTGTTTCCCTTCCTTAAGAACGGCTTCTTGACAGCCACCCTTCCATGGAGCCCATTTCTGATGAGGCTTGGGCCAACAGCAGATGGATCAGCTGAAGGTCCAGATGCATCTCTCAGCTCCTGTGTCAGGTCTTTGCTGGATTTTTTCCTCTTTCTTAAGGGCTTCACTTTCAGATCCTGTTCATCTGCTGTAGATAGTTCTTTAGGCCTGACACTTCTTCTTTTGTCCTCCACTTGTCCAGTTTCCTCAAATGTTTTAAGGACACACTGCACACCATGCTGAGATATGCCAAGTTTTCAGCTAACAGCTCTTTGGGAATCAGCTTGTTGCTGCAGAAATCCTGTTTTCTGTCTGTCAGACTGTGTTATCTTTGCTGTTTTTTATAGATGCAAATTATGTGTCTTCCTGAAAGGCTGCTATTAAAACTTGCTAAGTTGTCTGTTAAGTGCAGACACAACACTGGTTCATCCGCTGTGTTAGGTACTTATTTTATGCTTTCATTAACACATTCCACCAAAAATGTCCAAAGAAAATCTTTGACAGACCTTCAGAAAGCCTGAAGAAGTGTTGCTGAAAACCTCTTAAAAATATCACAAGAAAGTCTGGCTGCTTGAAAGCAAAATATAAAGAAAAACTTTGCGTTGCTGTATATGGTGTGTGACACAATAGCAAGGTAGTATTTTTATAAGCACTGCAAATCACACTCTGGAGTGACCACACTTCCCTCAGCAGCATGTTCTGGTTTAGGTATGACATATATTATCCACAAGGGGGCAGAACACTATTGGTTTATAGTCATTAGAACTGATTTTTGACTTTTTGTCTGGATCTTAACCCACTCAGCTTTCCATCGGTGGCTTAAAGTGATACTCCGGAGTAGATTCAACCTAGGGTCATTTGAACCGTGATATCCAGCCAAGTAGCCCACCCGCAGTTTTTTTCGATATTGGCTGAACATCAGCTGAGTTACTGAGTTATCCCGAATAGCTTCGTACAAGGGTTAATGGATCCTGGTCCATATCTCCAAAAATACCACACTAAAATTACATGCCATGACACCAAACTTCTACAGTAGTACAAATATGGTCTGTACTCACCAAACGATGCATTTCGAAGTTTGAAAATAGTCCAGGAGTTTATTATTATCAACACAAGCCTGGTAGCTTCTCTGCTGCTAAAGCTGCGTCGACGTCACTTCCTTGATCTGGGAGCTTCAAAGTAAGATGAGGGTTGCTCTACTACTGTAGACAACAAAGCAAGGCTGCTCAATTTCTCCATTGATAAAATAATTTCACAACTCTACAACAAAAAAAAATCATAAAAAAACATGTAGAATATAGCATATACTTTGTTGTATACAGTAGTTTATGTTGTAGGAAAGATGCTATTTAAAAAAAAAAAAGTCATATTTGAGACTACAGTCCCTCTTTGTCCTTTTACTTATATGGATGTAAAACATTACATTTCAGAACATCTTATTAATCCTTGACAGGAAATTTGGTTTTGTACATGTATTCAATACAAAAATATGAGAAACCCGAGATAAGTATGCATGAAAACATTGTGCAGGATGTCACTTAATGTTGCTCAGTTGGTGCACAGAAGGACATAAACTACAGCCAAAACGGTTTGTGATGTATCATTATCGGGGCTGCAGAAACCATTCCTTCCAGTGCTCTGCGTATTGCATTGATGGTTTACCGAAAAATGTTAAATGAATTGATCTGTTTTGGGTTTATGAAGGAGATTTAGTCGTGGTATTTTATGAAAAAAATAAGTTTAAATAGGTTTTCTGACTCAAAAAGTTAAAAATATGATTCACACATTGATTAATTTTGCTTCCACATTTGAAGCTGATTTATTTCCTGATGGCATGTGATGTTAGTTTCCCCCTTTTATTGATCAGGATTTTCTTCCAATAGAGAAGAGGAAGTGGAGGAAGTGGAGGAAGTGGAGGAAGTGTAGGTGGCTCTCTTTGCCACATTGTTGGTAAATCAATACTTTGCAGAGTGACTGACATTTATCAATACTGTTCAGTTTGCTGAATGGTTCCATATTTAGTGCAGGTAACCAGTACAGGACATACCATTAGATTACAGACTGTACACACAGCACCACTCCTAACTTTAGCTTTTCCATTCCCGGCACAGAGCTTTAATCACAGATACGTCTGTTGTTTCCCAGAGGAGGTGAGAAAGGATCAATAAGTTATTTTAATAACTAAAGAATTAGCCTTAGAATTAAACAGCAGTAATAGTTGAGTTAAATAGGTTTAGTCAGGTCATGCACCTCCACAGACATGTTAAATATTATTTAATGGGCCTACAGGACATAGAAACAATACTATGAAAGTTAAAAGGCCAAACTTAGCTTTGTGCTATCAGCTTTGACTTTGACAAACAAACAAAACACTAACGGTTAATTTGTTGTGATGATGATTCTGTCAGCGCTGCTTTGACTTTCCAAAGAAAAGCTGACGAGAGGACGTGTTTTCACATGAAAATATAAAGTAACTTCAGAAATATGAACTTATCACAATGCTCGATGCTCGGTCGTCTCAAGATCATCTCAGAGACTTTCCAGAATTACTCTCACGTGTGCTGCAAATTAGTCTTTCTTTGTCAAGATTTAGTTGTGTTTTCATCTTCACTGAGATGCTGAAACAAGACTGAAATACTGAATTAGAGGCAGCTGGTTTTATGCCTCCTCATTGGCCAAATTATGTGCTTTAGTGGTCAGTCAATCCATGCATTGTGTTTTTCCATGTGCACACCGGTACGTTCTAGTCTTATGGACACAATAGCGGAACTCCTGCAAATTTGGCGCAATCTTTCTTTTTGATTCAAGGCTGACAAGATTATATTTTGGTGGGAAAAAGAAGGCTCTGTCCTCTAACCCATAACTAAAATCTTTACAGCAGTTATTGTAGAATTTCACTCTTAACTAAAAGGGTGAAACGATAAAGGGCCAACGGTTTGAAAAGTGGGAGTAATTACATTCTCTATTTGTTGCAATAGGTCATATGGTGTTCGTTCACTTTGTTGCAGAAAATGACATCATGAAAACTCTCTCAGTGATAATTCTCTGTGTGTTCATGTGTTGCAGGAGTGTGTATTCGAGCAGCTTGAAGTCAAGCAGAGCGTCTTTCAGGACATAGAGCGTCTCGTGGGAAAAGACGTCATCTTGAGCAGCTCCACCTCCTGTCTGGTGCCAAGCAGCGTCTTCTCTAAAGTCCAGAACAGGAGTCGCTGCCTCGTCTCTCATCCGGTTAGTGCTGCAACAGAGCTGCAGAATTTAAAAACCAACATGAGTGCACGGACAGACGATTAACTGCTCGATTATGCATTTACGAGACATTTGCTTCAGCCTACAGTACAGTTAAGAAAAAAGTCTAAATTCTCTGGCAGTCGTGAGGGAAAGCTCTAACTTTGGTTTGTGCTTATGCACCAAACGGTAGTTCAGAGAACCCGGCCTTCTTGGAGTCCCTGGGTGGTCCAACTGGGGATTCCATTGTTCTCATAGGGGGACTTCAGTCCATGTAGATAGTTACGGGGTGACCTGGTGGGGCTTGGTTGGAGGAACGGCCTACCTAATCTGAACCTGAGGTGTCTTTTGTTATTTGACTTCTGAGCCATAACAAACACAATGTTCGAGCGTAAGGTGCCCCATAAGTGTCCTTGGTATCAGGCCACCTTAGCCCAAAGGTCGATGATTTCAGACCTGATCATCAGACTTGCAGACGTGTGTCTCGGACACTCAGGTCAGAAGCTAAAACTCTGATGTGGGAGGAATTTGCGGCCACAGAGAAGCATTTTCGGTTGGCCTCAAGGAAGTTCTGGCAAACCATTTAATGGTTCAGAAAGGGAAAGTAGGGCCCGTCCAAAGGTTGTGTTTGGTCAGGGTGGGGAACTGCTGACCCGAAATGGGGATATTATCAAGTGGTGGAAGGAATAATCTGAGGATCTTCTTTATCCAATGTTTTATCTCTCTACTTTTCTTCTGCTTGTTCGTGTTCTGAACCCGTAATGTTTTGAGGATGGTGTCTACCGGTGAAGCAAGCCCGCATCTGCTCGGTTGTGCATTTGAATGCGATGGGAAAGTTTCCAGTCCTGCATCTAAAGACTCTGCAGTAGTTAAAACATTGAGATGCATTCACCAATTTCCAATCAGAGTGCTGCAAGAATGAGCAGAAACAGACATTAAACGCCTCACGGGGACCTGAAACGGACCGCAACAACTTACAGAGGAAAAAAAGCAAGAAAATCAGTTTCACCTGTCTGTAAAGCAGCTATCGGATCACTCACAGTCCCACACTGTGGGCTGAAGTCCATTATAAACGGGTCTAATTATCTCAGAAAGTGCTGATTATCAGTGGTCCAACAGCCTGCAATACAGTGTTTATGATATCACAGCTATCAGATTTATTCCCTGGGATTAGTAGCTTCTGTTTAGCCCATTTTTTACCTTTCTTTTCAACTTTTTTTCCCACACATTCAGCTCCGAAGGCCTGAAATTTTCCAGAGGGGCTGCATGTGAGAACACAAATGTCAGAAATCTGTTCCGGACTTTAGACATTTCGAGTAAATCAACAAGCGTTCCGCTGTGTGAATGTAGCAGTTGATACAGTTGCTGATGTTTGCTGGTAAAAACTGCTGCTTCATACTTTGTTTTCTGCTGACCTGTATGTTGCTTTTATTATTAATATCATCTCAGAAAATGGTCATGAGTTCGGCATGCTGTAAACAAAACCCAGCTTTTTCCTCAGCAAACTTTATGCATCATTTCCTGCCTTTTGTGTTCTCTACCCAGACAAAACTCTGGAGTATTTCCAGTTTTTCACCTGGGGAGTGCAACTGTGGAGAAAGTCTGGGCCTAATATGTGGCATTCATATGTGAAAACAGCTTGTGTTTCCTAAAATTCAGTTTGGTAGTTTTGGAA
The DNA here is from genome assembly GCF_027942865.1 of Odontesthes bonariensis. Taxonomy (NCBI): domain Eukaryota; kingdom Metazoa; phylum Chordata; class Actinopteri; order Atheriniformes; family Atherinopsidae; genus Odontesthes; species Odontesthes bonariensis. Next base: position 29,680,014 of record NC_134517.1, on the reverse strand, counting down.
TAATGCTGCAGACTCGTAGGTAAACAAGAGAAGCATAAAGGCAGATTTCACTGTTTTTGGGATAATTTGTTAAAAAATTGGCTGTATGAGCATAAATCCAATCCCTTAATCCTTCATTCAGCCTTTATTTAAACTCTCAGTTCATTGAATTCTGAAGTCTTCATTTACATTTAGAATTTTAAACAATAACCCAAATTATAAGCCAGTTTAACCAGTGAGGATCATCACCTGTAAACCAGAGAATTAATGGCATAAACTCTCTCTTTTGGGCTCTGCAGGTAAACCCACCTTACTATGTCAAACTGGTGGAGCTGGTACCTCACCCAGAGACGTTAACGGCCGTCATGGACACCACCCACGCTCTGATGACCAAGGTACGGTGAATGTAGCTCATGGTTACATCAGAACGTGTAGGAGTAATCAAAGAGCAGATTAAGATCTTAGGTGCATAAGAAAGCGGTTTGGCGGTTGACGTTCGTTTTCAAGATCAGACATGTACCACACGTGTGACGGCGAGACGTTCCCTGAGACGGATTCATTTTCCGAACGAGTCTCAGCAGCTAAATTTCATGGCGTGACATAAAATAAAAACCAGCAGCTTTGGGAAAGTAACGCAAGACTGTTCTCAGAGTCCTGAAAGGTGTTTCACTGCATATTAAGTCTGACATGTTGGTCATTTATCTTCTTCTTCTCTACCTTCCTTTTTGGTTTGACCTCATCCAGCCTTTCTAAACTAGTTCCTTTTTAAGTCCACATTTTTCTGTTTTTACTGGGTGTCGTGTTGCAATTTCGGTCTTTGCTTCTTGTTCTGACATTTTTACTCAAATCATCGCCACAAATGGAAAAATTCAAATTCTGTTGCTCCTAAAATGTGCTACATGAATAAAAGTGAGTTGATGGGAAAGTAAATAAAGTTTAAAAACTCTCTGTTTCAGTACTTAAATCTGCTGTGTTTGATTTCTGATTTTTCTGAGTGCAGGTTGGCCAGGCGCCCGTCCGTCTGAAGAAAGAGATCGATGGCTTTGCCCTCAACAGAGTCCAGGCTGCCATCATTGCAGAGTCATGGAGGCTGGTCCAGGTCAGTTTCGGGCTTCAGAGGGAGGCCATTTATTTCAGCAACTTTTCTTCCTCCACCACTCATTATTGGTTTTCCTTATGAACTCTATTCCAACCATGATTTCATATTGAAATAAAACCCTACTGGTCGGTAAAGAATCATTTTAAATTGTTATTCAAGAAATAAGAAATTCACAATTAAGATTTCTTACAGCTCTTACTTATTGTCATGTATAAGTGACACATCTCATCTAATTTCTGGGGAACTTTAACGTAAATCTGGCAACAAACATTGAAATATTCTTAATGTTTCCATGATAAATAGCTATTAATTGATGTGTCGTTCAAGATTATGATTTTAGTCATTAATAAACAGAATATTTAGCATTATTTGAGAGATCACGAAGATGATAACACGTAAGATTACGTTTTTATCAGCATGACAATTAAATTCACTCTGTTGGACATCACTGTCATCACTGCGTATTTCATAGCCTAACCAATTAACTTCAGGATTGACTATGAAGGAAAAAATTAACATAATTAATAACACATGAGATACTCGTACGTGAATTATTTAGAGCTTATAGAAAGTCATGGAAATCCATGCACCCTTTCAGTGTTACCTCTTAATAGTTTTCAATAAGCTGGACACCCAGGATTGCATTTACGTGAGCATGTGTGGTTTTATTTCTGGACAAAAGCCCCTCAGTCTCAACGAAGTTATGTACGGCCAAGTTGGGCTGCTGATGGTTTTGTAATCGAGGCAGAAAAGAAGAGGCCCTTATCGGCTCACCTCTACTATAATCTCTGTGTTCCTTTCCAATATGGAACACAAAGAGAGTAAATGAGCCTAAGTCGCTGATGACAGGCTCCATTATGTGATCACTCATGGGGGAAATGGTTAGAATGATGATGGGTACGATGAGCATGACAATAATTACAGCTGATGGAACGTTAACTTGAGATGTTCAGTGTTACCGTGAACTGAAGTTACCCGACATCGATACACTGTTTATCTACTCGAGTTGGAACAGTTGCTTTTCAGACACAGATTTCATTGTGGCTTCCCTCACTGGGTTTAACATGAGTCACTAATCCAGCTGGAAATGGATAAGGACGTGTGTTGTTATATCCAGAAACATGAAGGTTTGAATCCCAACCGGTGGGCTGTTTGGTTATAGGAAAGAAAACCTGATCTGTTGGTACAAAGATCTTATAAAAAACACTTTTGCATGCAAATACACACTGAAAACACGCTGACTGTGCACTAAGCATCACTCAACTTGACTCAAATGGGCCGAGGCCCTCTCTACATGCTGCAAAGCTCCATCTTTATGCATCTTTTTATAGAAACAGGAAAGTTTAAGCGTATATGCCCAATTTATATATTTGTCTGTTTCTTTGTTCAGACAGCAAATTAAAACTAGTTCATTAACTCACAGTTTCCAGACTGTTGCTCTGCTATACTAAAATCCTGACTGTGTAACCACTGTGTAATCTGACCAAATTAACCTGAAAAACAACACCTGTGCAGTGAATTAGGTATACGTTCATGTAATGTGCCACCTCCTGTGAAACTTTGGGCTCTGCCATTAATGTGGATGTTTCCCTATTTCACACGTTAACTGAGCAGAATGTCAGTTGTGTTAGTTCCAGTCTTTGTTTGCGGTTACCCATTTAAATAGGTAATGAGACACTGGAAACCATCCAAAGACGCACCTTTAGAGCGCACAGGAGGCAGGACATGATGCACGCATGATGCTGAAGTCACAATCTTTTGTTTGCAGCAGGTTGACATTGGAGACTGCCTGTGATTTATCTGTGATGATGACTAATATGTGTGTAAAAGGCTACGAGATCTTCCCTGCCGTAGGTCCACGGGACACACAAATTAGCAGCTTAGTGATACAAGGTTAGATCTGCAAGTTGTGAAAATAAATGTGGGATAAAAAGTATTTCAACACAAATTATTCTAATACTTCTACATCAAAAAGGTAGAGCTGGTAGATACAGCCAGAATTTTATTTAAGTAGTCAGATTTTAAAAGTATCGCTAGGTTGATCCATTTGAAGTGAGAAGCTCTGTCATTAAAGTAAAAGTACTCATGAATAAATACCCCTTAAAGTGATAGTTCGGAGTAGATTCACCCTAGGATCATTTGAACCGTGACATCCAGCCAAGTAGCCCACCCGAAGTTTTTTCGATCTTGGCCGAACATCAGCTGAGTTACTGAGTTATCCCGAATAGCTTAGTACAAGCGCTAACGGACCCTGGCAGTATCTCCAAAATTACCACACTAAAATCACATGCCATGACACCAAACTTCTACAGTAGTACAAATAAGGTATGTAATCACAAAACGATGCATTTGGAAGTTTGTACATAGTCCAGGAGTTTATTTTTATCAACACAAGCCTGATAGCTTCTCTGCTGCTAAAGCTGCATCGACGTCACTTCCTTGATCTGGGAGCTTCAAAGTAAGATGAGGGTTGCTCTACTACTGTAGACAACAAAGTAAGGCTGCTCAATTTCTCCATTGATAAAATAAATTCACAACTCTACAACATAAAAATTCATAAAAAATCATGTAGAATATAGCATATACTTTGTTGTCTACAGTAGTAGATTACCCCCTACCCGAACCAGAGTTTGAATCCCATTCCTGCTTTTCTTACCTCTTTTATTTCTTCCCCTATCCGAACCAGGGTTTGCATCCCCACCCCGCTGTGACTGGTGTGCAGTTGGTGAGAGGCTGAGGTACCTGACTTATCGCACCTACTCTAGCACTAGTTATGCTCTTAGCTGTTTGTTTTGGAAGGAAATGCACTTATGATTTCTTGTGACCTGAAGTTCTTTTGCCTACCGATGTTGAACACACTTATTGTAAGTCGCTTTGGTTTAAAGCGTCTGCAAAATGACCGTAATGTAATGTAATGTCGTTACTGAAGGTTTTACAGTCAGTAAATTAGTGATAAATAGTCTTTAGTGTTTTTCTAATTAATTTTCTTAATTAATTGAAACTTGCTTCAGGTTAGTGTAACTATTTTCCATCATTTAATAATGCATTAGGGTGCTGTGATGGTACATATGTAGATATCTGAACTATGTTTAAACAGATTTCTTGAGGGCAATAACCAGCAGGCTCAGCAGGTTTTACACTGAACAAAAACCTCTCCAACCAAATCCAAAACGTTTTCAGTGTTGAGTCTTAGAAATTATGCAGAATGGAGGAGAGCTTTTAGCTGCGTGAGCTTCATAGAAGTTTTCTGATGGACCTGTGAGGTCAGTGGAGGCAACACGACCATTATGTGACCACCACGTGGAAGAATGTGCACAAACTGTAAGAGCAAGTTGGTCCACTTAAATCATCTCCTCACTGAATGCTGAGAGTAGCTCTTGTATCTTAATGGAATGTGCATTCTTCCAAGGTAATAACAGTACCGGAATGTTTTTTAACGCCAAAGTATCTGTAAAGTAACAAATGACAGACAAGCTCTCACGGATTTTTCAGTAGCTCGTGGAGTATGTTCACAGATGTGAGTGAAGTACACATGTGCAGGGAAACCAATTTAATGTGTGTGTACAGACATGTGGATCCACCTGAAACATGTATGCTACATTCATTATTACCAGAACATTGAGTTAAAGTAGATGCTTTTACATATCTGTACTTGTAGAGATGATAGAGATGGCTCAGGCACGTATGCTGCCACATATGTCTTCATAAGAAATGGTATAGTCACTGAAAAATGTCCTTTAGCAAATGTTAAAGCAGGACATTAAAGGGTTAAACTGTTCACTGTCCTTCAAGGCCAAAAACGTTGATTTTTTTCCATTGTTTTGAGTGAAATCTTTTGAAAAGTTTGGAGTATTATCAGAGCATAAATCCCTGCTGCACCCAACGTCAAAGAGCTCCTAGCAGACTTGACTGGATCTTGAAAGTTTGCGTTGCTGCAGTATTGATTATACGGCTGAATTATGTTGTGATAAACCAGTTCCAGAGTTCTTATCAGAAGTGAGATGACTGGGAAAACAGCTGTTTTCTTGTTACTATTCTTGTCAATATCACGCAACACAAGTGTATTTTTCTGCATGTCTTTCCCTTAACCCCTTTGTAATGTGGAGGTGTTCAAAAAGACCACTTAAGATTTTTATGCAACTCTTTTTAAGTTGTACGTTAACACCTAAAAGTGTGAATAGACCCAGAAATGTTCACGGTTTGCTGCACAGCTTGGGTTTAAGAAAGTGTCTGAAAATGCAAAGCGCCTTTGGATTTGATCACAGCTCAGTGTCTGATAGGAATAAATAATGTTTATGTTTAATGGATTCTTTCAGGAAGCCTGGAGGTCAGAGGCGTGTCACAGTTTGGGCGTTTTAAGAAGTCACTGAATGTCTTTTTTTGTTTCAACAGCAACTTCTCAGTTCGTTGATGAGGAAAGTGGGCGTGCAGTCAGGTGAAAACACTTGTCATCCCACTTGTTTTCACACTGGGGATAACATTTCACTCCTGAGAATTGAAATGTTCTTCAGAGAAATGCAGCAGTGGTTACAGTTGAGTCTGTAGCACAGCATGCATGCATCCACCGTGTGATATTTGTGATTTCACACAAGACCGTGGAAGCTCAAACTCATATCTACATGACATTCGTTATTGTGTGCGGATCGCTACACTGTGAGACTTCTGCCGAGGAGAATTAACCCTGAGGGTGCTCTTAGGTCCTAGCTGACAAAAATACCACTTCTGTGTTAAAGTGCCAAACTTTGCTCTTGAAGACGCTCCAGCAGAGTGAATCATAGCGTGTCGTGTTCACAACTAAATTAGAAAGAACACGCACACACAACCAGGAAGACACCATAAGTTCTTAATGAGGAAAAACAATTAAGTCAACAATGGTTAGTTAGTTAGTTAGTTAGTTAGTTAGTTAGTTAGTTTACAGTAGTTGAAAAGGTGTGCAGCAGGCATTAAACTCATGGAACATTGTGCCATTTAACACACAAAAAAACAAGAAAGTCTGCATTGGTAAGTGAAGCTAACATGTCCTTCTCATGCTCTGATTATTCATAGAAAAACAGGCATTGTCAGCTCGATTTTAACATCATTTATGTATTTAAGTGTCTTAGAGGCTCTCTGGATTTTGACATGTGTCCACAAATCTTACAAAGCCACTAAATGATTATACAAATAATCAAATTACAACTATGCAGCTCAGATTTTGACTTAAACATAAAATTTAGGAGAGATGATTTAGTAGGTTCAATCTCCCTGGTCCATAAAGTTTAATGAAAATCTGCCCGGCAGGTTTTTGCATTATTGAACAGAGAAGCAGATGTGATTGTTACTTTGCAGGTTGACTCCAGGGTACTGTTACACTTAATTGTAAGTGAACTGCTCTGACAAGTGAAATTATTAGCTGCAGGCAGGACCAATAGATATCTTGAAATCCTCCACAGCCACAAATATGTAAATATAGCCAAAGATTTTAGACTTCAACGGAGGGAGCAGTGAGATTTGTGTTCATGACACAGACTTGGTTGGATTTTTAAAGAAAATCTCTGTTTTTCAGCCAATTTTGAGTCTGACAAACCTGTCCAACTGGAATGATCTCGTTCATTGTTTCTGGTGTCAAAGCCTAAATCCAGAATATCTCAGCACTGTTTACAGCACAGACCTCATTCTAATGAAGCGTTGCTTATGTAAGGTGTGGATCAACTCAAGTTGTTCTCTGATAAATAAAGTGCTTAGAAAAAAGCAGTTAAACAAAATGCTTCTTTGCATTTTTTCCATTTCCTCGTAGCAATTATGAGAGTTGGTATTTTTAACAAAAACTATCAACATTTGAACAATTAATAGTGTAATCCACACTATCTTTATACCTAAGCCAAGTGGTGTAGAAGGCTCACACAAGTTTATTCCCACACATCTTTGATAAAAATACAGTTTACCGAGCTGCAGGGAGTTACATTAAAGGGTTAAAACAAGAGCAGGTGAGCTAAAAGAAACTGTTAACCTGAACTTCCTCCTGTTGCCCTTCGATGTATCTAAACAGACACGAAGTTTCTGCTTCATGTGTGTCTCATCTCCGCAAATAAAACAACTTTATATATGCTTTGGGCTAAAATTTCGCCCCACAAATAGATGCAAATCAGTCCAAAGTGTGTCAAAGTCCCACATGGAGGAATCTTTGATTGTAATCCCTCTTGTTCTTCATGCTTCCTGATTCTTCTTACATGCTGTCCGCTTGCTCCAGCTTCACGATTGTAAAGATTTTTCCAGTTTCTCCAGTTAAAGTAACATACATTTATTATCTCACCTGTTGTTTAGTGGTGTTAATTTGAGTTTTATCAGAGTGGGTATTTTATAAGAAGGTGGACTATGGGAGGAATAAATGGATCTGATGCATATCTCCAGAGAGAAAGACTGGTATTAATTAAAAATCATCCAAATCATGCAGAAAAACCTTTTTGAATAACATTAAAACATCATATTAACCAGGGGCAAAGAGCAACACATCAGCTGTCGTTTCTACCAACATCTACCATCCGCATTCCCTCATATTCAGCAGTTGTTGCCGCTTGAAGTGTGACTGAATGGAAGAGAAACTAAGTTTAGCCTCTTTCAGTTTATATCAATAACTGCAGCATCACTTTTTACTGTTGAAGCAACTCTATACATTTAAAGCGTTAACCACTTCATTTTTCACTGATGTGGTTAAAAACGAGTCTAAATTTCACAAATTCAAAGACAAATTTCAAGAGATTCTAATTTACAAGACAAAAACCCATTATTTCCTCCCCATGTTTATCATTAACACCACTTTAATTTTGCCATGAACGTGGCTGCATAATTTCTTCTGGTTTGCGTAAAACTTCAAAAACCGGTCTTTGTCGTCATCAAACAAGGGACACACCCCGGTCCACAAAGCATGTTCATGTGAAACACACTTAATGATTAATTACCTGCTGGGTGATGTGTGAGTGGAGCATGTTGCATCCCTCACCTGAGGCCCAGGGTAATTGGTACTCTCAACAATGCGATGTAACAGTGGAAAGGACACGTCACTGAATTTACTGTGAATAAAAAGCACCGGCTCTACCTGTTATTGGAATAACATGTGGCATCAGCTCTGTTTCATCAACACAGTTTACATATACAAGTGTTTTACATGTTTCTACATGTTTTACGGGCCTGGTAATGCCAGCGTGCAGGGACAGTTGAGCCCTGAAATTCTCCAGATGTTCCAGAGGGGGCTGCATGTGAGAACCCCCATGACCAAAACATTCACCAAGGATTTCTTGTGGAGAGTCTTTAGCCAACTACCCATCCATCCATCCATTTCCTATACCCGCTTAATCCAGTGTTGGGTCGCGGGGGGGCTGGAGCCCATCCCAGCTGCCATTGGGCGAGAGGCGGGGTAAACCCTGGACAGGTCCCCAACTACGTAGTGAGTCCAAAAAAATTAAAAAAATCACAGTTAGATGTAAAATCGGATCGAAGCCTATCCGATTCGAGCATGAGTAGACTTATTTCACCTTAATAGTCCTTTTAAAAATCAATTTCTGAAAAGATTTGAAGTGAGAAGTAAGCAACAGAGTTGCCTTATAGTAGAGTTACAAGGCCTTGTTTCAAATTGTTGGTCTAACTTTCATAAGATAGGGGCTTAACTGCTCTTTCTGTTATTGTAGCATCTCTCTTTTAGAAGCCACCAGACTAACCTGAAGGGATAATACGTCCAAGTGTCATAGAATTAACAAGCATCTCTGTGATTATATGTCACAAATATGAGGACAAACACTTTTTTACACATAACAAACATAAGAAATCTAAATCTAATTGTACACACAAATGACCTACATAAAGTTAAAACCTAACCCAGCTCTTCCATCATTAAGGGTTTTATTTAAAGTTCAGTGTGGAATATTTTCGGCAATCTATTGGCAGAAATCTACGGCCATGTTTTTGTTAGAGTAGAATTGCATGAATATAATAATTAATGTCCAACTGAGCAGGTGGTTGCCCTTTATGCCCCTCCACGATGTTACTATAGTAGCTCTGAAATTAAACACACTGGCCTCAGAACAGGACGCTACGTTTTTTGCAGTAGGTGGTGGTATGTATTTTTTTTTTTTTAATGATTATTTATTTATTTAGTCTATTATTATTAGTTAGTAGTAGTATTTTTATTAGAATTGGTATTATTATTGTTAATATACAATCATTGTAAATATTAATTTTTTGAGCTACTTGACTAATTTGAATTTCCCCCATTGGGGGATGAATAAAGTATTTTTCTATTCTATTTCTATTCTATTCTATGTAGTTGGTTGCAATTCGCAGTTTGTGCCACTGTATGTCTCTTCACCCTCCACAAAAGCTCTTTAAATGTTCACAGCATACAGCAGTTCATCATCAGACTTGGTTTTGTCCACATATTTAACTCCCCAATGCTAATTTTTAAAGGTGCAACAACTTTCACAGCGTTCCCTCCTCTCCGTCCAGATGTTATCACTTGTGTCAGCTGGCCATGAACACTCAAATGTTTTATTTACTTGCTTCTTCCGTAGAATCATGGTGTTAACCTATGAACATTTAGAGCTTGTAGAGACTGGGTTTGCTAAATTTCTGGGTTTCACTGTGTAGCTTTCCGCTTCCAGCTTTCCTCGTGGTGTTTGTAAGGTAAAGTAACTCCCTGCTCAAACCTCAAACAGAAACGGTGCGAACAGGAAAAGATCAAAAGTTCAGCATTCACCATCAGGGCCTGTAGTCTGACAGGAGCCTTGTGATCCTTCTTACATAACAGGACCCTCCCTGACCCCTCCAAACGCACACAAACTCAGAAAATGGTCCTTGAGTCGAGGCCAGCGTTGGAAAGCAGAGCGGCTGAGAAAGCACCTCGTTACCCCCAGTGATTACAGTGGAGAAAAGACCCCACCCACCACCCTGCTTCGCTCAGATAACAGCCTCGTTGTTGGACGCAGGAGTCAAACAAAGGCGACCCTGTCCCTCTCCTCTTGCTCACCCTACTCTCTGTATCTGTTTTCTCTGCGCTCGGCCAACAGGCATCTCAAACCCAAAGATACCTGAACCCCTCCCTGTCTCACTCCTTCCTTCCATCCCTCCATCCTCAGCTCTCTCCTCCCTGTGCATAATCCCGAGGACAGAGTTGGCTGATTTATGGGAAACTCTATATGGTGGGAGTAGTCGGATTGGATCAAAGGCATTTTGGTTTGTAATATATTATGGGGCAGAAAGTCATGACTTTTGGTTAGTGGCACGGTCACCATCAAACCCTGAACTGTGGACATTTTTCACCTGCACGAAAAGATTCACCTGCACCACATAAACCAGTTTAAACAGAATAAAGGAGATTATTTCAACCAGTTGAGTTAAATGCACTCGTGTGTCTTTCTGTTACTCCGTCAGGACGGCATTATCTCAGTGAAGGACATCGACCTGGTGATGTCAGAGGGACTGGGAATGCGTTACGCCTTTATAGGTCCCATGGAAACAATACACCTCAATGCACCTGAAGGTAATGTTTTTCCCCGTTTGCTGCTTTTTGCTCACAAATAAAGAAATGTACTATTTATGTATTTATTGAGTGGCACGAAAAGAAACTAAAGGAACAAGATGGCGTGCGACAGCAGCCTTGAAACATAAAGGCTTCGGTTTAACACTGATTTCTTTGTTGCCTTACTAAATCGTAGATGGTAAACACTTTATACAATTACAAATGTTTAGCTCAAGCCCAGTTAACGACTATAGTGTTTTATATGGTAGGAAATTCCTGTACCACGGCTGTAAAAATGCCATTAAATGAGCGCAGGAAGCTTCTGAGTGACAGTAATTAAATGTATTCAGTAAAAGCTCACAACATGCATATACTGTACTGCGACGCCCCTGTATGTGTGTGTCACAGTGAGAATGAAACCTCAGGGAGATGGAGAATATCAAAGGGGAGTGTGAAACCCAGAGGCTAACCCTGACTGTGTACACACACACACACACACTCTGACTGAACAAAGCCGTCTTTTGATGGGTAGCTGAATGCACTCCCTCACACCAGTAATCCAAAACTCACGCAGCCCTCATCACGGCCTTCAAACCAGGTGCCAACTCTACCTGTAGTTACCATACTGGACCTTTTTCACTGTTTCTTTTTTCTTCTTGGGAAGGAGGAGTACGACCGTGTTCTCAAAAGATTGCTAAAACCTACTCTTGTTCTGATTTCAAGTCCTTAGATCATTTCAATCAGATACCGAAGCACTCAGGCTCTCTGTCTCTCCTTCTCCTCTACCTGAATGCTTTTTGGAAACCACGTACCTGCACAGGAACACGTTGTCGTTTTAAAGGAACAATCCACTAAAAAGCCACTCTGTAGTTATGAAGGAGGCTTTACTCCGGGCGACCTGAGAAAACCTTTTGAAGCTATCTGACCATGCAAAAATTGCTGCATAAGACTAAACTGCAGCTAACAGCGTTAGCAACAAGTGTCTCTGTGTGAAGGCCATACTGATCCAAGGTCAGAGAAGAGGTTTCTGTGCAGATTTGGACACTTTCTTGCCAACTGGGCGACCGTTAGAAAATATTGTAACCACTGTTCACTGTGATCCCAGCTGTTCTTAACAAAGAAGCAATCAGCATATGGCTTAGCGAATTATTTGCTGCGTTTTTTTAGATTCTGACCACATTAAACAGGACCTGCACCACACGTGTTAACATGTGCATTCATTTAGTTATTTAACAAGATGGAGCCAATGAGCAAAAGGAGTTAAAAACTAACGCAGCATTAGCATCAACTTAACTCTAACCCTTGGGTGGCCAGCTATTTATATAATATAATAACACATCTCCCTTCCAGATGAGATGTTCAGTAGATGGTAGATGGTAGTTATCACACTGCTGTGTCATATATACTGATGCACACTTGGTCTGATGCACACATTCAAGTTCAGCTTTAGGACAATGTGACTGAAAGTTGAGTTTTTTTCTCCCATTTTGGGAAATATTTTAGCTGGAAGTGGAAAAGTGAATGAAAAGATGGAAATTTTCACAGTTTTTTGAAGGATGTGTGTTTGAATGAGGAGCTAAACGGAGCCCCTCTGGCCTCTTAAAGAGCTGGTGTGAAGCAGGTTTTTGTTTTTCCAGAGGTTTTTGCCTTGGTTTTGTAACGCTTCAAACATTCGGCCCTCACCTGCTGGGCTTCTTATCACAGGAATGTCAACAAACCACAGCACTGGCCCTCTTTATGATGCTTTTTGCCCAATCACTGTCATTGTTACCCAGCTTGCATTGCCCCATAGATCGTTAGCTACAAGGGATTTTCTTTCATACTCAGACCTAATTATCTAAGCTATTTATTTCATCCTGCAGCTCTGATGGATGCTTAGATAAACTTGCTACATAAAGCACTTTAATAACAGTTTTTTTCTTTTCTCTCTCTTTATTCTTGACGTTTCACAAAGTAGAAACATTGCAGGCTTGAAGTTTAAAAAAACCGAAGCATTTTAGAAAAATCTGACCTAACATTTGGAGAATGATCAGTTGTGATACTCTTTTCAAGCAGAGCGGGGGGGTTTATGACGCAAGACTGTCAGAATTTAATATCAGAAAAGTTTTTTTTTGTTGTTACATTTGTTGTAATTCAGTCTCAGCAGAGTGAACACAACAGGGCTCACAGTGAGAGAAAAGCAGAACCCTCGTTTATTAATCTTTAACAGTTTGTTTGGGCAGCACTTAGATCATTGATTAGCTGCTTATGTCACAAATTAGTCATTGAAGTTTAATAAATGAGGAATGGCATCTCTAAAAGTTAAACTTAAGTTAAAGAGCTTCTGAAGGGGGTCAAGTGAGTTATTTATGAGGCATTTAACAATGAACTCTCAGAGCGGAGAAGCTCTCATTTCAGACTGACAGACGTCTGCTTTTTATGACTCAAATCAGACATTTTAATTGAAAAACACATCTTTAAGCTTGTTCCCTGTAGCTTAAATAGATCCAAAACACTGAGACAAGCAAAGATTTTGAATGTTAACTGCAAAATGTTGAAAATTAATTTACTTGTGCTTTAAAATCTTTTCATTGTAAATGTAAATGTACTTTATTTATACAGCCCTTTACAGACAATCCTTACGGTGTACTAAAGTGCTTTACAACAGGTAATAAATAAAGAGAAGAATAAGTAAAAACAAATAAAAACAATAAAAGAACAATAAAATACAACTAAATCGATTAAGATAAAATAAGATAATAGTGTCATCATACTACTGGGTATAAAAAACAATCCTAAATAACTAGGTTAACATTAAGTTTGAAAGAAAATTGTAGGAAAAAACCTTCTGCATTTGCCTTACATGATAATAATAGAAGAATAAAAATGGAGTCATAGCTATTATAGAGTTTGCTTTGTTGCATTTTTTTATGTTTTCCATTCTGGGTTGAGCCATGGATGCACGCAAATGAGCATTAAGAGGATTCAAGTAAGTTAACGGACCAAACTGAAACAATACAAACAGAATGCAGTGATTTATGCATCTCATTAACCAGCGTTTAATCACAACAGATCATAGAAAATATGTCAACCATTTAGCTTTTTCATGATGAATATTGGCTCATCTCATTTGCAGCTACACATCTGAAAGAAGTTGGGAAAGGTCCATGTTTCCCAGTGTGCAGCGTCCCCTCTTCTTTTAACAGCAGTCTGCAAACATCTGGGAACCGAGGAGACCAGCTGCTGGACCTTCAGGAGAGGAATGCCGTCCCATTCTTGTCTGATATGGGATTCTAGCTGCTCAGCGGTCCTGGCTCTTCTTTGTTGTATTTTAAATGATTGCAGGTGGTGAAAGGTCTGGACTGTAGGCAGGTCAGTCCAGCAGCCAGACTCTTCTCCTACGAAGCCGTGCTGATGGAATAGATGCAGGATGTGGTTTAACTTTGTCTTGCTGAAATATGCAAGGCCTTCCCTGAAAATGACATCATCTCGACGTGAGCATAATGTCGCTCTAAACCTGAATATACTTGATTTCTGGGAATGTTCCTGAGCCGCATTGAGTGATTTTGACTTATTTTGATTGTAATGTTGTTGAAGACGCTTCATTCTGCAGTTATCAAACTGGGATATTCTGCCCTGAACACCACGGCATGGTTCACCTGAACAGTGGCAGAATTTTCCATTTAACACTCATTTAATGACTTGCTTTCTCAGTAATGTTATTGTATGTTATGATGCTCGTGTAAGATTTCTGCTCACCCAGTGATCTGCTGTCCCCACTCAGGTTTGGAAGACTACATGATGCGATATGGGGAAGGCATAACAAGAGTCCTCACTTCCTTTGGGCCTGTGCCTGACTTCTGCGGTGAGGGAGCCAAAGGCATCAATAAGGTATCTTGAGTGACGTTTTCCCGAAAGCCAGCATGTTACAGTATTTGTTTATTTATTCAGGTCAAAATCACGTGTTTAGTGCTAAATTTGCCCAGATTTAAAACCCTTTAAAACCCTTTAAAACCAGTCAAGCGTGTCTTTAGTTCTGCTTGATGGAAAATCAAGTGTTCCTCCTCACTTTTTGCACCATACAGCTCTATTGGCATGACGCTGTCACATGTTTTCACGAGCTGTTAAAATGTTAGTCACAGAAGGTCACAATGTGAGGACACCCTGAGCTACAGCAATAAATAGTTTCGGCTGAAATCGTCCAGAGGACATTAGCAGTTGATCCTGTTTTCTGGTGCTTTTGACCTCGGTTGCAAACCCTCAGTTCTGCAAGTCCATAGTATTTGTAGAGAAACTCATATAACTGAGGCACCAAATACAAGAACAAACAAAATCCCACAACATTAACTCTGATCTTTTTATTTTTGAGACTTTACACCCTGGTGGTCTCTGCAGTAGAACCAGTCATTAAGGCCTCAGTTTCACACATCATACATGTGCAAATCGATGGGAATTTCCATTTCATTCCACATGTGTGTGAAACTCTTTCTTCTTTTTTTCTTCCTTTAGCCAGAAATTAGCATCAAGTACATGAAAAAACTCTAATATCTAACAAGGATTTCAGAGACTCAGAGGCTACAAACTACGTTGATGGTTAAAATGATGCTTAGTTCATTAAAACATTTTCCAGTGAAAGTGTAAAGTCACACCTTGCTTGAAAACACACCTGGTTTTGTCACCAAAGTGCTCCATGTTTTCATAAAAATTGGATGGAAGAAGTGGAAAAAAGGGGCCTCTTTTCTAAAGCTGCAGTTAAAAGCATGCATCCTTCCATATATCCATATATTACAGACAGAGTACAGAGCAGTGAAGAAAGAAGACTGTGCCCCATTTTTTTTTTATCTTTCAGTGACTAAACTGGCCTCATGTGCCTAATTATTTGTCTCACAGATCCATCTGGGAGGCCATCTGTAGAAAAATACACTTAGCAGGTGATTGGTTGAAGCATCTGCCTATTAAAGCTTAAAATAAACTGCAGCCAATCAGATGAACCAGCCAACCACCACGACTAGTTTATTTACCTGATTTGTGCAAACTTTTGCGTATCGACCACAAACTGACAGCTTAAAACCAGGAAAGATGGAGTTCCCCACAAATCTGATAAGATATTTTTAAGATACTGACTAAATATGAGCTTGTCAGCATCACTTTCAATAAATGCTTCCTGTTTTTAATTAGATTTAATCTGGCGGAAGTTTTTCATAGCTCAATCTGGTGTTGTTATGGAAACAGGGATGGTCTCAGTCGTTAAGCCACTACCAGAAGAAAATGAGTGTTTGTTCTGTTTAACTTGGACAGGAACCCAGTGTCCCAGTGAAAAGTATCAAAGAACTAGTATCAGTCAGAGAATGACTAATCTGTGATACATTAACATGCAGCAAAGTCTTATCAGGACTGCATGTGAGTGAGAATCCAACTGCCAGCCCAATGAAAGTCAGCTCCTGTGACTTTAAAATCCCTGTGAAAGAAAATCTGATGTGTAAATGTTTGAATGAGATCACTGCTGCACTAGATGTTTTCCATTTCCTTTAAAAGAATTGAAAAGTATCCATGGCTCATCCTGCACTCGGGTGCACTTTGCATCAAACAAAGTGCTCTTTTTTAGTTTAAAAGTTCAGCAGAGCTGAAGAACGGTTTGTGGTGTCCGATTAGGCCACCGGAGCTGACCAATCAGAGCTGACTACACTTTTTAGGGTGGTGGGGAGGTACAGCCTCCTTAATTCTGTAAAAAGGAAGAAAGAAACTGTTTTGGGTATCTTCACTCGCTGCACAGCAGCTGCTTCCAAATGTAAACTTATAGTAAAAGCTCGTTCTGTTAGTTTTGTTGTAAAGGACTCGTAAACATGCAACATAACTAATGTAAAAGGAGATTTATTTTGGTGTGAGTACATATTTAGCAGATTGCCTTATTTTCCATTGTTCATTATTTTGAGTCCACATAATTTTACTAATTGTTTCTACATTTATAAATATTATATTCTGCTGCATAAGTGTCATCTGGAACTATATAATATGGCGCACTTTACGTGCAGGTAATGTGAGTAATGATTAAGATTGGCAGAGTGATATGTAAGATGTGGGAGTTGACGTTTTATTTTTGGTGGGACATAAAAGTGGATCGAGTTATATGGCCAAAGTTGTTCTTGTGCTCTTACTTTACCCACAGCCCTCCGATAGTTTATGTAAGATAATAATTCAAACATCCAAAACCCGGTCTTACACTGATGTTGTAGTATCATATGATTGGATGTTCTTCGCCACATGACTGTGAATAAGTCGGGGATTGTGTCAGCTTCTTCTTTTTGAACAATGAGACAATATGTTTCCCCTGCCCTGCCGTCCACAGGAGATGTGTGAGCTGATTCCCGGTGACCAGCAGCATCTGTCCGCCAGGAAGGAGAGGCGGGACCAGCTCCTCATGCACCTGGCCAAGCTGAAGAAGGACCACTGAGATCCTCCCGCAGGGCCCAGAATCAGGAATCCTGCTGACTGAGATCAGGAAACGTTTCATTCTTACAGTGTCACTGACAACTTCCGATGTTGATTATTCTGCACAAGTTTTAGAAACGATTTCTGAACGTTGATGCAGTTAGAAGTGAAACAATCAATAAGAGTTTAAGCATGAAGGATATCTTGTAGTGTCGTCACAGTCGTGAATAATTGTGCTTTCATTGTCATTTCTGAACAGTTCTACCATCATTATAAATGTTCTGTTGATAACTACAACACAATAAGAACAACAAATCTACAGCAGTGTGTTTTTTATAAAATGTTCATCTTCACATTTACTGTAATAAATTCAAATGAAATGTGAAAAACAACGTTTTGATTAATAAAATCCATTAAAATCAGTTAAATGATTTGTTTTTACTCCTGTATCCAAACGGGTTGTTATGATTCTCCACATGAAAAAAGTTTTGGATTGAGTGCATTACAAATGAAGAATGTATGTGATATGAGCCGCTCCCAGAGCAGGAAACAAGGACTGAAAACATGTCACGAGTTCTGGGTGCAGTTCAGTTCCTGCTCAGATTTCATTTCATGGAGATGTTTCACTGGAGTGAGCGACATGTGATCCCACAGTCTGCATCAAGTGATAAATTATGCCATTACATACCCAGGTTGTGTTCTGGGTATGTAAAAATGTATTTGAGTAGTCTGTGGACACAGAAAACAGAGAAAGCAGAAATTACAGTCACCAAACCTTCTTCCCTTCATGTGACGGATTTTCTTGAATAACCTTTTAAGTGAAATGGACATGAAAAACAAAAAGTCCTGCATCTCCACTCATGAAACCTTATTCAGCAGGGATATCCATTATTTCTATGAATTATAGAACTACGTCCATGCTACATAAAAACCACGATAAGAAAACTCCAGTGAAGATGCATCTTTGACCTGCTGGTTAATGTTCATCTGTTCAAATAAACGAATAAAAACTGATTAAGTTCAGGGGATCTGTCTCATTCAGACAGATGATAATGTCTTCTTTATGTAATTAATCTACTTTAAGACATTCATAAACAACCTTTACTTTAATTACCAATCAGTAGAATGATGACTGACTGGTAAACAACGATAAAACTGACTGAAAATTCACCAAATATTACATCTGATATCACACGTGAAAAGTATTTGGAGTCAAGTTTTTTCGATTTTTCTTCTTTAAAATTTGAATTCAAGAAAACCCATGACATGAAACAAGAGGATAAGACGAGTTGATTAAAATGTAGCAGTGCACACTGAACTTTTTGGTGTGTTATTCGTGATGTTGATGAATCCATCTGCTTTAGGCTAAAATTTTACAAGTGAAAAGACTTTCATTCAATGGAAATCATCAGATTTATTAAGAGTCAATTATTTTTTCTTAAAACGCGACTTTAGAGGAGATAAATGTGTGAATGTTTAGTGATTCAAACTAATATTCACCGTGTTTAGTAGCTGAAGAGGCTATGTGTTGGGATTTTAAGCCCTTTGCTGGTTTAGAAAACTGTGGCTCCCTGTGGCTCTTTTCAGCCACTCATGAAACTCCAGCGGCTCTCGGTAGTTCTTGACAGTATCGTGTCTTCCACTGGCTCCCGGCTGGCTCCCGGCTGGCCCCACCCTGAACGTGGCCCCTCCCTCCGTGTCTGCAGAGGTAATGATGGAAAACCTCCGAGGACTCAGGTGCGTCTCACACTCTGCTGCGCAAAGACGGGACAGACCGTCTCCCCCCAAAAAACATCCCAAACCTGATTCTGCTCCGACGCACAGCAAACAAAAGGACCAGCTGTTTACATGGAAACTTATTAAGGTTTCTTTGTTCGGGATAAACTCCGCAAAAACAGGTGAGTTTTGTGATGAAGTGATTTCACATTCTGATACTTTTACGCATATTACAAGATGCAGATATTACAACAGGCAGACACCTCTCATAATACTGATGGCCATCAATATGGCTTAGGCCTTTGGTTTAACGTGTAATCATTGTTTAGCACGATTTAAATCAGATTTGTAGATATTGTCAAAACATTTAACCCAGAGAAAGAAAATCAAATCTCTTCGGAAAATCCCGTAAATACATATTTCAATCACTTACAGAATGATTAATTCGGGTTTTGTTTCAAGACAAGGGAAAAACAGATCTTACTGAGCCCATTAATCCTGATATATACAGTTAATAAAGTGGTAAAGTGAAAGAAAATCAAGTGATCATCATGGAAAAGCTATTTATGGGTCGTGTTTTGTGGTGAAATATAGAGTAAAAGATTTTCAAATCTCTGTTTAGTGGCACAGTACTAACAATACTTCTCCCAGCAGCATACTCAGTTGATTGAAGTGGCCTTGCACCTCAGATTAAGATCAAACACGTTTTATAAAATGAGAAATTTGTTGTCGCCTGGCTGCTTGAATATAAATAGTTTCTAAAAGGCGAAGCTTCTGCATAGTTTTTTGCCTTTCGGTTAGACTTTGCGGCGCACCACAGAGCTTCTCTGGTTCTCATGTCATGTAGGTGTTAAAAGTAGTGTCTTCTACACCTTGTTGAGCGATATTCAAAGTTTTCTAGAAAAGAGTGAGGCTGTAGTAGTGATGACTGGGCACTTTTTTTGGGTTTCTAACGCTGATAACTTTCTGCTGAATCCTACAGGTTGTTTGAGCCTCCAGTGTCCTCCTCGTCACCATGAGTTGGGGGGCGCTCTATGCCCAGCTGGGTGGTGTCAACAAACACTCCACCAGCCTCGGGAAGATCTGGCTCTCCGTTCTTTTCATCTTCCGCATCACCATCCTGGTTCTGGCTGCTGAGAGCGTCTGGGGGGACGAGCAGTCAGACTTCACATGCAACACGCAGCAGCCTGGCTGCAAAAACGTCTGCTATGACCACTTCTTTCCTGTGTCCCACATCCGCTTGTGGTGCCTGCAGCTCATCTTTGTCTCCACACCAGCCCTGCTGGTAGCCATGCACGTCGCCTACAGAAAGCGTGGGGATAAGAGGACCATGCTGGCCTCCAATGGAACCGAAAAGACGACGGATATGGACCTAGAGACACTGAAGAGGAGGCGTCTGCCCATCACAGGTCCGCTGTGGTGGACCTACACCTGCAGCCTGTTCTTCCGGCTCATCTTTGAGGGCGGGTTCATGTATGCACTATACTTTGTCTACGATGGCTTCCAGATGCCCCGGCTTGTGAAGTGCGAGCAGTGGCCTTGCCCCAACAAGGTGGACTGCTTCATCTCCAGGCCAACGGAGAAGACCGTCTTCACCATCTTCATGGTGTCCTCATCAGCCATCTGCATGGTGCTGAACGTGGCCGAGCTGTGCTACCTCATCGTCAAGGCGCTCCTGAGGTGCTCAAACAGGTCAACCAAGAGAAAACACCCTTACACGGAAAGTGTGACACGGGACAACAAGAGGAATGAGATGCTTTTGTCGTCCTCCACAGATTCGTCCAGCAACAGGACCATGTGCTGAAGAGCAAAGAGAGGGATGAACTCAGAATCCATCCTCATAGTTTGTGCCTACAGTTTGGTTCTCGGACTTTTAATGTGAGCACCCGCCAGAAATTTCTCCTGGGACACAGAGTCAGAGTCTGTAGTTCAGCGGTTCGCTTAGATGCCTGAAAGTAGTTGACTGGGATGGTTTTCTCACCCATGACCTTAAATTAGACTCTTGAGGCAGTCCAGTGTTGTTCACAGTTGTTTATTCTCTAGTATGGTTGATGTCCGCTGACACTGAATTACATCCCAGTTTGCTCACTAATATTTTATCAGTCTGAGCATTGCACCCAAGACCAATTTACCCAATGCGCGATGAGTTTTTTCACAGTTAAAACTTAATGGTGCAAATCATGATAAAGGCTTTGGTTAGAGCTCAGAATCCTGAGCAGAACCAGCTCAATGATCAGAGGTAATTTTGTGGTAAAGAATACCCACACAAAGGCACATTTGGTTCTAATCTGGACCACTTTTTGGCACATAGATCATCTCACGCCCACATTTGGACCAAAAATTCTGCATAGAAATTTTACTTTGAGAGCCTTTTGGTAATCTTAGAACAAAAAAAGCACCTAATTATGAATAGATGCACGTTCACACAGTTTAGGGTAATGTTAAACACGAGGGGCGCTGATCTGGAGAAGAATAAACCTACACTGCCATCTAGTGGTGAAAGTGGAACCTCTGCGAGCATGAACAGCGTCCACGCTGCCTGTTTGAAGTGTCTCGTTCACTGTTTAGACGAACAAATTGAGCCATGAAAAGTGGAGGTGAGAAAGAATATGTGTAGTGTCTAGTTTACAAGGACTGACCATAGATTTTAAAAGAGCATTTTATGTTAAATCAATGTTTGATCAAAGCAGATGAGTTTTATGATCCTGCTGTGAGAGCTTTTAGAGTTTTGTGTGTTCAGACTTAAGTTAGAGTTGTGTTTGCATTTAGTGTGATGAAAATCGTGCCTATCACACCAAAGTGGCTTGACAGATTTGATATCTTTTCACTTTAAATCAAACCTGAATGTCTTTTATGTAAAAAGAAAGAGCACTTACAATAAATTAGATTTGTCTAGAAAACACAGAGGATGCCTTCTATATTTTCACACATGCATGACATTTGTTAAATCATGTGAAAAATGGATGTTTGTACGGTACAAGATGTTTGTGACCAAGTGATAGAAGCCTGCTCAAGAGCTCATACTGCAAAATGTGTGCATTTTTCCATGAGAAACTGGTGGTTTAAGCAAAGATGGATAGACCCAATTTAACAACAGAGTAATATTCATCCACAAATACTGGTGGGTTTGCTGAATTTCATCCTAAAGTTGTGAAGATTCCTAATCTGTCATGCATGTAGTGATGTGCAGATATGAGTCAGTGAGTATTTCTTGAACAATTGTAATATTCGTGTTGCTTGACAACAATGTTGTTTCCATCTAAGATGTTTTTTGAGGTTAAAAAGTTTAAAAATCGCCCCTGAAAGTTGCTAATAACCGACAACTAAACATAGTCTAACACAGCTTTCATGGACAGAATCGAATGGGTTTGCTTTAGTCACCATCGTGTTATTCCTGCTCTTTGACACTGTAGTTGTCTTGTTGGTCACAGTCCTGCTCCTGTGCTATTTAGATTTGCCATATTGTTCTTGTGGTGTGTGCTGACCCCAGCTGGCCGTATCAGCTTTCAGCGTGTGCCTTATTTTAGTCGCCGCACGGATCACCGCTCGGCCTCTTGATGTGGCCAATCTCAAAGTGAAAATGTCTTTGTCCTCCGACCACCCAGGAATAGCAGAGCTGGATTAGCCACATCTCTGCAGTTTAAAAAGACACCTTGTGCGAACACTGACCTGTAATTTTGTGATGACATAGCAACGCCTTCAATTAAGTGTGTGAATTCTGATCTCATAAAAAAAAAAGCCGGATGAGTCGCACTGTTTATTCGTGTTACATAACAGCTGATGCAGTTGTGTGGAGCTTCTCAGATGAAGAGGAAAGATTAAATAAAAATGTCACCAGAGTCACATGATTTACAGAAGGAAATGTTTTCTATATCCGCTCTGTCCTGACCTTTGACCTTCTGCTGGGAGCACTACGATGGACATAAAGTCCTGATAACTGCAGTCTCAAGATTTTCTAGTTTCTCAACATTTCCTAACCCAATTTCACTACTTTTAATAGCAAACAACATACTAATGGACAAACATGTTTCAAGGCACAAAATGAATAAATGAAATGCTTGTGATTGTATTTTGCACCCAAGATGTTTTTATTACACTCGCACTTTGATCCTTCACATTGTTTTTCTCTTTGAGTCTTTTTTCATAAATCAGTAAAAAACAGATCCGTGTGGTTCTTTTTTGTGTATTACATTGATTTAGATAGCAGCGACAGAATGTATGGGAAATGTGTGGGTGTTTTTTCTATTTTCTATTATCTGGCTGGGGCCTAAAATCTATTTTTTATCCTCCCAGTTTGTCATTTTCTTATCAGATGTCAAGTTGTTAGAAATTAGGACGATAAACGATGTAATGTTTTACTTGGACAGAATGTCTGCGGTCAAATTTTAGTTTATGGTGACATAATGATCATTTAATTGTGCTTTTGTCTGAAAATATCACAGTTATAACTAGATTAAGAGTCAGGGATGAACTCTGGGGGATATTTGCAATGTTTTCACGTTAGAGAAGTTCAGGGTCGGACCATTTCGGCAACTTTTGCGCACAATTTGGGACCCGTTTTTTGGGGAGGTTGGCAGGGGCGTGGTGTGACTTCGGACAGGCTGATGACTCTGTGGATTCACTCATGCATGGTCACACAATGTGACAGTCCAGACATGGCTGGAAACGGGAGGCAGCTCCGTTCATCCGAGCCCCATCTTCGACTCCAAACCGCCTCCAAAAACTAACAACAAACAAAGGAGAACTTTTCCTCACGCAAGGCCCGGGACAGACCGCGCGCCTGGAGAAGTTTGTGCATGAATGTGTTTGTGAGGCAGCGCTGAAAAAAAAGAAAAAGAGGAGTTTGTTCAGCTGAGGAAAGTGACAGGCTGGGTTCAGGGAAACTGAGGGAGGGTCGTCGCAGTCGCGGGAGGTCTACACGCTTTTCAACGCACTCCAACGATGGCACCAATGACGGCAGATGGATTTGCTTTTCGTGATTAAGTATGACATCTCCGCTTGAAAGGTATGACGGATAAACACAGCAGTGATTGCCTATTTCCCAGCACTTAAGTGGGAGGGAAGTTAATGAAGAACGCTGTGTTATCAGGTAATTAAATGCTGCTTCAGTTTTATTGAACAAGAGTGGGACAAAAGCTGACAAAGCTTGTGGCGCTTAAAGGGAGTCTGAGGACTCTGGCACACTCTGCATTGTGCGTCTGGCACGTATGGCTTTGTAGTTGAACCTGACTTAAATTCCACGAATGCCAATGAAACTCGGAAAAGCTTATGCAGTTTTAAAGGTTTGCCTCTGATAAGTCACCACGAGGTCAAAAGAAAAAAAACTTTCTGACTGTCTGGGTGTAACTGCCGGAGTATCCATGTAGTAACACCGCTCTGCCAGTATTTATAGCAGGTAAATGCAAAGTGTGTTTAGAAAATCAAACGTAATATGTCATTTTTACAGGATATATGTTTAAACATGTGCAGAACTTTTTATGTGCAAAATACGTTGACGAATGAGTGATGCTTCTTTTCTCTTCCAGGTGTCATACATATTGGGAACCCTAGTCGATGGATTTATTACCTCTATTACAAGAATATTTTAGTAAGTTTACTCTCTGATCTTTGTGTTTGTGTCCATTATATCTGTTTATTCTACCTTCCTTGACCCATCACAGATATCTCACATAAAAGGGAAGATATCTGTTTAACTTAAATTGTAGCATCAGATTTTAAGTTCCTCACATCAGAGACTTGTGTAGTGGAACATGTGATCTAATGATGTAGTAATATTTATCAAGCAAAGTTGCTAAATGAGCTTCAGTTTCAGGGCTCATGTTTCTTAGTTTAATATATTTGTCTTGGATCTATTCGGAGTTTCTAAGCTCTATGTTTGTGTCAAGACACCAATTTGGGCCTCGGGGGGATTGTATTAGCTCCTCTTTATCAAAGAAAAACAAATCAAATCAATTAATGAACATTAAAGCTTCTATGTGAGCCAGTTGGAACTAAAACGCCACTCTCAGACTTTTTAAGACTTCAACTTTTGGTAATCTCATACACTACCATAAACTGTCACACATATATTAGATTATCACGATTCATAATTACAGTCGGTTGTTTTCTGTTTCACTCCTGTAGCTTTAGTTTTACAGCTGACAGAGTAACAGAGGAAGGGGAGGGAGGGTAGCGTATATGCGTGCACGTCAGTATTTGTGTGTGTGAGTGTGCGTGTGTGCGTGTGCCACACCAGAGCCCCATCTCTGCTAAATGCTGTTTTCGAACATAATAATGTTGATCTCAGCACATGCCTGCTGGGCAGTGGAGCGAGCAGGTGAGAGACAGCGACAGGCCTGACACAGACACAGAGAGAAAAGCAGTGAACCAGGGTTCAATCACACAGGTGGCCTGTACAGTACACCAGCTGCTGAAAAAGCATCTGTATACCATGCAAAAGCTGCAGTTTGTTATTGATGTCCGACGTCTGTGTGGCAGATTTCTATACTGTGTTCTAAGAGTTTAATGAAAACGATAAATATGTCGGACTGTCCTCGACACCTGTGCTCTCAGTCGTTTCTCTGTGCGCTCTTGTGTGTGTTTGTATGTGTGGAGTGTCTAAGCTTGGGGGGTAAAGCCTTAAACCCTGTTCACTGACCGACATTTTCAACAGATTCCTAAATGTTCTTAAACTCTCTCTCTCTCTGACACGGTTTCTCTGTTTTCTCTATTTGTGCTGCATTCCCTCTTTCTTTGTCCGCTCCAGCCTGTACTTTCTCCATAGGCTAGAAATCTTGAAGCATGGGCGACTGGAGCTTTCTGGGGCGGCTGCTGGAGAACGCTCAGGAGCACTCAACGGTCATCGGCAAGGTCTGGCTGACTGTCCTCTTCATCTTCAGGATCCTGGTGCTGGGGGCCGCGGCTGAAGAGGTCTGGGGCGACGAGCAGTCCGACTTCACCTGTAACACCCAGCAGCCCGGTTGCGAGAACGTCTGCTACGACGAGGCCTTCCCCATCTCGCACATCCGCTTCTGGGTGCTCCAGATCATCTTCGTGTCCACACCAACTCTCATCTACCTGGGCCACGTGCTACATATCGTCCGCATGGAGGAGAAGCGGAAAGAAAAGGAGGAGGAGCACCGCAAAGCAAACAAGTTTCAAGAGGAGAAAGAACTCCTTTATAGAAACGGTGGTGATGCTGGAGGAGGTGGCAAGAAGGAGAAGCCGCCAATCAGGGATGAACATGGCAAAATCCGTATCAGAGGCGCACTGCTGCGCACCTATGTGTTCAATATTATTTTCAAGACCCTGTTTGAAGTGGGTTTCATTTTGGGCCAGTATTTCCTTTATGGCTTTAAGCTCAGGCCCCTGTACAAGTGTGCACGTTGGCCCTGCCCCAACACCGTTGACTGCTTCATATCAAGGCCCACTGAAAAGACCATTTTTATTATATTTATGCTTGTGGTGGCTTGCGTGTCTCTTTTGCTGAATTTGTTAGAGATCTATCACCTCGGATGGAAGAAAGTTAAACAGGGCATGACAAACGAGTTTGCCCCAGATCGTGTGTCGCTGCGCCATGTTGACACAGCAGAGCCTGAGCGCTTGGCCTCAGCCTCCAGAACTGCCCCCTCCAGCCTCAGCTACCCTCCCAATTACACAGATGTGACGGCGGGCGGCGGGGCTTTCCTGCCGCCCATGGGGCCAGCAGCCGTGGCCTCAGGTGCGGAGTTTAAGATGGACGACCTTCAACAGGAGGATTCCCTTCGCCAGTCCTCCCCTTCTTCCCACTACTACATCAGCAACAACAACAACCACAGGCTGGCTACTCAGCAGAACTGGGCCAATCTGGCCACCGAGCAGCAGACTCGGGAGATGAAGGCCACCTCACCCTTCCCGTCTTCCTCATCTTCTGCCAGCAACGAGAACGAGCACCAGCAGCAGCCCGTTGATGCTCCGCTCAGCAGCGCCGACGCAGCCGTTAATGCTGCCTCCAGCAACAGCAGCCCCGGCCCTGCCTCCAACGCAGACAGCTGGGGTGGGGGCAAGAGCGTGCAGGGGGAAGGCCATATCATCACTACAGTGGAGATGCACGAGCCCCCTGTGACGGTCAGCACAGACCCTCGGCGGCTCAGTCGGGCCAGCAAAAGCAGCAGCATCAGGGCCAGGCCGAGCGACCTGGCGGTCTAAACCTCTTTGGTCCATTCATGTCCCTAAACCCTCTTTAACTAACACCTTGGTTCCCCCGACCCCACCCCAAATACTGATTCTCAGATACACATAAATCACACATTTACATAAAGCAAAGGAAAAAAAAAAACTACAAAAAAATGACAAAACAAAAAAAAAAAAAACTAAACAAAAAAAAAAAAAAAAGAAGGCAAAGCGAGAAGTGACGGGAAAGCCAAATAGCATAAAATGTTTAGGCAAATGTGAAGTGACTTCATCAGCTGCAGTCTGACTTAGTGCAATCGGTGAGTTGCAGAGTACTAGAGGCAAAGTTTTTATTTTCTTATTTTTATTGATGGTGGTCTCTATTCATGCAAATGAAACGTGATCACGCAGTTCTACAAAGTCAGACGCTCCGCTGAAAGCAGCGGACGGAGTGTAAGACGTTGTGATAAACTCTCACATCAAAACGAGGACACATCCCACCAACACGTTTGCTTTTGTGGGGGAGAATTTCATGGTGTTTCTCGACTTTTCTTCCTTTTTGTTGAGCCTTAAGGTCTTAACATATCAAATGGAGGTGATCGTGTGTCAATTTTTTTATTTTTTTTCCTGCCGGACGCACAGGTAGCTGGCATTGTTGCGCAGATCAGTTGTTCAACTTGTTGCCAAAACATATTCTGTGTATTCATCTGGTTTCACAGTCGGATCGGCAGCACAGATACTGTGTTGTGCCACATGTCAACACCCCACGAGGGTATTTATGCTGTAGCTCTTCTTGAATGAACACCGGATGTATCAAACATGAATCATCCAGGATCTCATTTTATTAACATACACTGATATTTTTTCCCTGTGGTTTCATAGACCGATTCCCAAAGTTTTCCCCATATTCCAAAGATATTCCCGCACAGATAGGGAATATTGTGACTGAAATAGAAAAGGACAAATGTCAGGATAAACAAACGTAGGTTGCATTGTTGACGGAATATGGGACAAAACTGCTGATCGAAGTCATCCCTGTGGGGCCCAGAATGCACCTGGGTCTCTTTGAACGCTGC
Source organism: Odontesthes bonariensis (assembly GCF_027942865.1). Classification (NCBI taxonomy): domain Eukaryota; kingdom Metazoa; phylum Chordata; class Actinopteri; order Atheriniformes; family Atherinopsidae; genus Odontesthes; species Odontesthes bonariensis. Next base: position 29,652,116 of record NC_134517.1, on the reverse strand, counting down.
ATGGTCAGTAACACAGACATCAAATGAGAAAAAGTTTCCCTTACGCCTGCCTCTGTCCGCGTTGCTTTCAGCATATACGAAGAGAAAAATGCGCTCCACTAATTGCACAGATATTGCCTTCAATGAATTTTGAAGCAACTATTTTAAGAATAACAATATTCTTCTTCCAAAACTCTTTTGTCAGACTTGAAACTGCTATTTTTAGTGGAATTTATTGCAGATATTTTCAATCTTGAACCCACAACCCCCTTCTTTAATCTCACCGAACGATTGAGAGCAACTTTGGGAGTTAAATTATTTTCATTGTCACACATTTCACGTGTGTTTTCATCTGAAAAGCCCTATTTTTTTTAAAGCTCAATTGAATTTTACTCTTAAATTGCACACTTGTGGTAGTCGGTTTGTGATTGCGAAACAGCTACGAGTAAAAAAAACAAAAAAAACAACCCAAAACGCCGGCCGCGGTGCTGTCAGTATCAACCGCTTCTATTTTGTTGTGTTCATTTGGACACTTGGAGGCCTTTTAGATACGCCCAAATTTGAGCTGAACTCATCAGCAGCCACAGTCTTCTGTCTGTGTTGTGTCACTGTCCCGTTTGATCATTCACAACCCAGGCACTTTCAAAAACGCTTTCTGACTTTAGCTCAACCTTAACTTATTGTACTATCCTGTAAGTCCAACACTGGGGCAGAGTTAAGTTACACAGGAACCTCGTGTGAAAACCCGACAATCTGCATCGGACATGTTGCATTAGCTGAGCACAGCAACGCAACAAAGCACCAATATGTCTGTGCACTGTATTTTACGAGAATACTTTCCCTGCAGTTACTGTGAAGGTTAACAGACTGGAGTAAGAGCGTGTAAAATTATGTTATTTTCCACTTTTCAGGGGAATTGGAGAGGTTAAAAAAATGATAGCATTGTGTTGTGTAAAAGCACCTGTACCCATATTAGTATAAAGATTCATACTGTATCTTGCTGCCGTTGCTTAAATGACTTTCAGTGCAAACAAAAGACACAAATGGGAGACAATATAACTATAGAACAGAACGCTATAAGTAGTTACTTCATGCTTCTTGGTGAAAATGACAAAAACTATATTTTTTATTGTTGATTCCTAAAGTTTACATTTTGGCAGGTGGTGAAAAAATTTGCACATGTAGGAGAGAAAGCTGTTGTTTTTCAATGATGATATTAGTCGTAGCAGAGGGAGAAACATAAGACAAAGAATGTGACGCCAAACTGCCAGTCTCTTTGATCCTCAAAGGAAAAAGAAAAAAAAAGAAGAAATGTCTTAAAAAAACCAAAACAGTATTGCTCTTCGCAGAAAGGACGGTATTAAAAAAGAATCTTATTTATCTCAATCTCAGATGATGAAGTGTTTGAAACTTAAAACAAAAAAAAAAGCAAAAAGACAGTTGGGGTATACTTTTGTTTGCTTACTCGGTATGTTCTCACAGACCCAATCGGGACTCTGGTTGGTTGGTTGGACGTCCTTTCAGACAACTCCACAGTTGAGAGAATGTTAGCTGGGTAGCTGGCCCTTCCCTAACCCTGCACCCCTGACAGGATGTTGTGTTCAAAGCCCATCAGCCCCGTGACTCCTCCGAGCTCTCTCCTCTTATGTTTCATGCAGAGCATGATTTCTCTGGCTCGTCGGGGAGTAGGAACCATCTCACAAAGCTCACAACAGCAGCCTGTTTTCAATGCTGTCTTAAACAAGAGAAGTGCCTTGTGTATGAATGATTATTTTGTAAGAACAAGTTGATGTAAATGTTAATTTACCTCAAATGTTTACAAAACTGTTACTAAATAAAATTTTGTACCATACTTACACGATGTTCTTGCGTTCACTCTCAATGCCACATACATCACCACAGAGCTACGGTCTAGTACAAATAATTAGGGTTATATTTAAAAGACTTTTAAGATTTTACACGCCTCAAAACAACAATATTTCTGGTTTGAACCTCTTTGTGTGTAGTTTTAACTCTCTACTGATGCTGTGTTTGGCTCCAGCCCGCCACAATGGATGGATTTAACTCGGATCTGCTCGTTATGACCCTTAAAAAAAGTTGTTACTGTCACTTTCCGACTCAGATAGCAGGGCATGACTTTTAGTTTAACACCGTTGGCCTTCACCATGCCATAGTATAGGCCTGCTGCTCATTATGTAAAGTTAAATCAAGTGGAATCTCTTTATCATTCCCCAAATTAAAAAAAAGAGATTTTGCATTTGACTTTAGTTTGAAATATCCAAAGATTGATGAGATGCTTATTCAGTAGCAGCTAAATCTCAAAGATCTTCACCCATCATTTATTTTCTAGCTCTGGAAGAGACAAAGCAGACCCCTGAAAGAAAAGGAACTGACCGACCATAAGTTTATTGATTACTTTTAAGAATAACTACAGACCCCAAACACACGTCCAAAAGTAAAAAGTTAATTGCTGTTAATCACGAGAACATACAGTATGTATCCTCCGAGCTTCAAACATCACGAGCAACATAGTCTTCTAAAGTTTGTGAATCTGTAATGAAAAACAACTTGGCATACAAATTTTATCAGGCTTTTTCTTTTTCTTGTTTGTTTGGACACAGATTTAAGAACTTATAGTCTCACAGCATTTTGAGAAGGAGTGTTAGCCAGTTTTAACAGACAAACTAGTGCTTACTGGGTCACAAGGATGGAGGTTTTCATCAAAGGAGCTTCACAGTTAACTTTTTTTGTAGGAACTTCACTTTTATTGTGTTTAATTTACCTTCCTGTTTGACTCGGTTAATGCACACAGACTACTTGATCAGGTTTAGGCACTAAAAATGTCACTACTTTGTTACTTTAAAGGTCCATTCAGTACATTCAGTGGATGTAATGATTTCTACTCGGAAAAAAAAGAGAAAAAAAGGAAAAAAGAAAAAGGGGGAAAAAGAAAAAAGAAAGGAAAAAAAGGAAAGAAAAAAGGGCGAAAAGAGAAAAAAGAAAAGAAAAAAAGAGGGGGGAAAGGAGAAAAAAGGGGAACAAAATGAGAAAAAAGGAAAAAGAATTAACAAAAGGAAAGAAAAAAGGGGGAAAGAAAAAGAAGAGAAAAAAATGGGAAAAAAGAGAAAAAAAGAGAAAAAAGAGAGAAAAAAAGGAAAGAAAAAAAGGGGGGAAAAGAAAAAAGAAAGGAAAAAAGGAAAGAAAAAAAGGGGGAAAAGAGAAAAAAGAGGGGGGAAAGGAGGAAAAAAGGGAACAAAATTAGAAAAAAGGAAAGAAAAAAGAAAAAAAAGAAAAAATGGAAAGAAAAAAAGGGGGGGAGAAAAGAAAAAAAGAGAAAAAAGGGGGAAAAGGAAAGAAAAAATGGTGAAAAAGAGAAAAAAGAAAAGAAAAAAGAGGGGGAAAGGAGGAAAAAGGGAACAAAATTAGAAAAAAGGAAAGAAAAAAGAAAAAAAAGAAAAAATGGAAAGAAAAAAAGGGGGAGAAAAGAAAAAAATTGAAAAAAAGAGAAAAAAGGGGGAAAAGGAAAGAAAAAATGGTGAAAAAGAGAAAAAAGAAAAGAAAAAAAGAGGGGGAAAGGAGGAAAAAGGGGAACAAAATGAGAAAAAAGGAAAAAGGAAAAAAAAAGGAAAGAAAAAAAGGGGGGAAAGAAAAAGAAGAGAAAAGAAGAGAAAAAAAGGAAAGAAAAAAAGGGGGAAAGAAAAAAGAAAGAAAAAAAGAAAAGAAAAGAAAAAAAGAGGGGGGGAAAGGAGGAAAAAGGGAACAAAATGAGAAAAAAGGAAAGAAAAAAAGGGGGGAAAGAAAAAAGAAAGGAAAAAAGGAAAGAAAAAAAGGGGGAAAAGAGAAAAAAGAGAAAAAAAGAGAAAAAAAGGAAAGAAAAAAGGGGGAAGAAAAAAGAAAGAAAAAAAGAAAAGAAAAAAAGAGGGGGGAAAGGAGGAAAAAAGGAAAGAAAAAAGGAAAAAAAGATAAAAAAGTAAATAAAAAAAGGGGAAAAAAGGGGGAAAAAGGGGGAAAAAGAAAGAAAAAACGTCTACCCGATTATTTTGCATATTGCAATGAGCCAAATGTTCCCCACATACTTTAGCTATGCGAGGTGTGGAAAAGCTGCTATAAGCTGTTATAGTAACGTAGCAGAGGGGGGAGGAGGGTGACCAGCTAACGTTTGAATACAACTTTCTCCTTCTAAGTTCATTGAAATGCAGTGATTACTTTTCTTTTTTTAATTGTACGCATAAAACTACCAGATTGATTTCCAGCTTTAACAGATAATAAAAGAAAGAAGAAAAATATTTTTAAAGTATTTGGAGGCAGAAGGTCTTTGTTGCCTATTAGACACAATTGTCAAATTAAAGTGTTCTATCTAACACCAGTACTCAAAATGTTGCAGTTCACCTCTGATTTTAGACACTGTTTAAAAAAAAACTGGCTAAATTAAGACAATAAAAGCAAAATGTTACGATTTTGCATTAAAACCTACTTCATAGCCTTAAGTTATCAGGCTCTTTTCTTGTGGAACTAGCTCTTGTTGTGAGTTTAGGAGGCAGAGACCTTCTCTACCTTTACGAATAGGCTTAAAACCTTCCGTTTTGATCAAACTCTTAGTTGTGGCATCCCTTTAGTTTAACTCTCTGTTTCTCTTTCTACTTCTTCTTCCACATAGCAGGGTTGTCCTTTCTTGGTGTTGCTGTTTGAGTTTCTGCCGTGTGCGCTCATACCCCCACAGCCCATTGAGGCCGATGGTCGCCCTTCCTGACTGAGGTCTCTTCCTGTCTAATGGGAGTTTTTCATCTCCAGCGTTCTCTTTAAAGTGCCTTGAGATGACTTTTGCTGTGAATTGCCGCTACATAAATAAACTAAAGAGAATTTCACTGATGTTATGGCTAAATCCAACCTAGGGTGAGACAAACACGTCTCAAAGAAAGAAAAGAAAAATAAATCTTCTATTTAAAGTCAAAAACAAAGAAACAAGATCTTAATTTCTTCGATATTTCACGTCTTATCAAGGGACACAAACCATCAATGGGAAAGACAAGTCTGAATAATGAGTTCAGTAGAGGAATAAATACTAATTGGGTTTAAATTCTTATATATTTAAGAGGTGATTTATCCAACTTTGCCATGCTTAGGACATCCCAATGACCTGAAGTCAGTTTCGGTCCAGAGGCTTCCACTAGCTCCCAGAATGCACTGCTGTGACTTTATCTCTCATTTGGCCTCGGAGCAGCTGGGGATCTCCCAAGAGGAGCCAGAGGAAGTTGCTTTTTTTTTGTCACCCCTGCTGCTACCACTACCCTGATAAGGACAAAACATTTTGGGGGAGCATCTTCCATCATTCATTTTTATTCAACCGATACATCTCACCCATTTCTAAATGTTTTAGTCTGTGCTTTTTTAAACATTGTAATTAATAGGACCTTATTAAGTGTTGATGTGTCATATGAGATAAGTTGCTGTGTTTTTTCCCCCTTCCATTATCCATACTGGTGGCTTCCTGTTTGTTCTTCTCGTGACTTTCAACCTCCCAGCTGCTCCCTTCCTCCCTCTGCATTCCAACGAGGAATACTAAAACATGTCGCTGACTCAGGCCCATTTCATAACACCAACCAGAAATAATTAAAATAAGAGGACTGTGTTAGTATTACACATGGGAGTCAAATTTTGACCGCTAACACAGTCCCCAGTTACAAGAACTAAGAATTTGCAACACTGTGTAATACATGGTAGAGATGGGTGAAAATTACAGGTGCTGACAAATTTCATTTTGACCTTTGAACAGTTGCCCACAACAATTTACAAACTGGCAAACATAAAAGGAGTCAGAGTTGTCTCCAATGAATACACCACGTTTTCACCTAAAAAAACCTCCAAAAAACTGAGGGATAAGGCCGGATACTTTTAGTTTGGTTTCTCCAAGACATCAAATGGCATGAGCTGCTTTAAAGGGATAGTCCGCCTCTTTTGACATGAAGCTGTATGACATCCCATATTAGTGTTAGATTCGGTTCTTTTAGTTGGAAGCTCAAGAACAGACCGGAGTAATTCAAGTGAATATGAAGTCTTTATTTAGTCACACATCAAAGCATATCAGCGCTGGGCTCAGTGGGAAAGAGTCCCCGCAGGAAGTCCGTCAGACTGCGCCTCGATTTCCGGGTATCATGTGTATTTATAGCCTCATAGGTTGGACTCACTCTCGACCGAGTATGATTGGACATGAGTAGGTTCAACATGCTTCGTCATATTCTCTGGATCAGCCCAAAACAATGTGTGTGTGTGAATCTGCCCTTGCTTTCCCAGGCTTTCCTAATTGTTTTGTCTTGCTACTCCTGGATCACTTTAGGTCATAATGGAAAAGTACTGAGACTTATTTCATTCATAATGTCTAAGAACAAAGCCAATTTTTACATTAGCAATATTATTTATGAACATTTTCTTACCCGCTGCTGCGTCCTGTGTGCAGAGTTCCAGCCTCGATTTGGCGTTGATGAAAGTAGTCCGGCTGGTTGGCTGGGGCCACAAAAATAAAGCGTTTTGCTTTTCAGAACAATATGCGTTCAAAAGAGTAATACATTTGCATCACAAAATCATTCATCCAGAAAAAGTCAGACCTCACAATCGCTTGGCGCTATTTTCTCTCCCTTCGTATCACTACGGGCTGTGTAGACCGTGCAGCAAACACCGTAACAGGAGCGGCTGTCGGCAGGTGGCGGAGTGATACAAGGGAGAGAAAATAGGGCCAAGCGATTGTGAGGTCTGACTTTTTCCTGTTGAACGATTTTGTGATGCAAATGTATTACTCTTTTGAACACATATTGTTTTGAGAAGCAAAACGCTTTATTTTTTTAAACCCCAGCCAACTAGCCGGACTACCTTCATCAACACCAAAACGAGGCTTACAGGACGCAGCAGGGGGTAAGAAAATGTTCATAAATGATATTGTTGGTATGGGATGTCATACAGCTTCATGTCAAAAGAGGCGAACTATCCCTTTAAGGTCTGGCTCTGTTTGTTTTGTGGTTTTAGGATCAAATACTGGACCTTTAAAGGAGAAAAACCACCAGGATTTTAACAGAAACATAGATCTGTAATCTTATCAAAAAGTCTGAAGGAAAAAGTCGACACTTTCCAGGTCGAGGACCTGGGTGCAAACCTTTCAACATCAAGGGGACGGCCCAATGAATTTCATTTGTACACTGATAAATCCTGCACCTTCAGCTCTGAAAAGGCCAGAAGCTTTGTAGAAAATGCTTTTCAGCATCTTAGCTGGATAACGAATGGGACAAAAGAGGCCAAAATGCTTTTAGTGAGTCACTGTACAAATGACTGAGGCGGTTAAAAGGTTTTGGTGATCTGACGGTCACAGTGGACACTCTGGACACGGTGGGACAGCCTTGACTGGCCAGAAAAGACCAGCATGGTAGCAGATACCTCAGCAAAACCGGGCCTCAACATCAACCCAGACAGCAGCTAGATGTTAAAGGCCAACACTTCTAATGATACACCTGTCATGCTCGAAGGGGAAGCCCTGGAAGAGGTGGACAGTTTGGCCCACCTCAGCAGCATCATCAACAGACGGGGTGGGACTGATGCAGATGTTAGACCCTGTCTGGGATTCCAGCAATATCAGCACCAAGATCAAATTAAAAATCAAATCAAATCAAATTTATTTGTAGCACATTTCATGTACAAAACAATTCAAAGCGCTTCACATAAAATAAAAGCATTGCAGCAGGGAGTGGAATAAGCATTAAAAATACACAAAAGAATATAAAGAGAAACAAATAAAATGATTTAAATTAATTTAAAAACAAGCAACAGTCAGGATAAGTTCAAATAAATCGTGCAGATTTCATGCATAGACACATGAGAACAGACATGTTTTTAACCTGGATTTAAAAATGTCTCCATTTGGTGAAAGTTTAATCTCCACTGGCAGTTTGTTCCACTTGTTTGCAGCATAACAGCTAAATGCTGCTTCTCCATGTTTAGTCTGGACTCTGGACTGGACCAGCTGACCTGAGTCCTTGGATCTGAGAGCTCTGCTGGCTTTATATTCTCTGAACAGATCACAGATGTATTTTGGGCCTAAACCGTTCTGGGATTTGTAAACCATCAGCAGGCTTTTAAAATCTATTCTGTGACTGACTGGAAGCCAGAGTAAAGACTTTAAAGCTGCTGTGATGTGTTCAGATCTCTTAGTCTGGGTTAAAACATTACATTACGGTCATTCTGCAGACGCTTTTATCCAAAGCGACATACAATAAGTGTGTTCCACATCGGTAGGCATAAGAACTTCAGGTCACAAGAAATCATAAGTGCATTTCCTTCCAAAACCAAACAGCTAAGAGCATAACTAGTGCTAGAGTAAGTGCAATAAGTTAGGTACCGAGACAAATGGGAAGACAATTTAGAAAACAAAGACAATTTAGGAAACAAATAAAACTCCAGCAGCAGCGTTCTGGATGAGCTGCAGATGTTTAATGCTCTTTTTGGGAAGTCCAGTTAAAAGAGCGTTACAGTGATGGAGTCTGCTGGTACGGAAGAGTATTAGGGCCAGGCATAAAATTAAATATTTATATTTTGTCTGTCGAGAATAAAGTCGACATGTCGAGATAATGTCGAAGACTTTATTCTCAACATTTCAACCTTATTCTCGACATGTGGACTTTAGAATAAAGTCTTTGACTTTATTCTCGACATTTCGACTTTATTCTCGACATTTCGACTTTATTCTCGACATTTCGAGAATATTTTTTCTTATGCCTGGCCCTAAGACTCTTCCGTATACTGGAGATGAATGCATGGATGAGTTTCTCCTGGTCTGTTTGGGAGAGGAAACTTTAATTCTGTTGATGAAGATCAGGGTGTTTAACACCACTGTGAAGCCTATCTTATTCTGTGGGGCTGGGACTTGGAGAACCACTGTTAGCACCATGAAGAGAATCAAGGTTTTCATCAACTCAATATCCGTCGGCCACAGAAGAACAGCAACAAAGCAGCAGCCATCCTTCAAAGACTTGTGGAGGTGGATTGGTCACACCCTTTGCCAGCATCACAAGGCAAGCCCTTAAATGGAAGAGAAAAAGAGGTCATCAAGACCTGGAGGCCGACTGGAAGAGGATGGGTGATACATGGTGACAGCTGGAAAGACCAAGGACGGAGATGCACGTCTGATTGACGGCCCCACGATCCAGATGGGGCCACAGGCAGGATTTGTCCCTTTCAACATCGCTGATTTGAGGCAGGTTTAAATTAGAGTCTTCTTGTTAATTAGAAATAAATCATTCTTTACCGTCAATAACCAGGAACACGGGTGAGTTGTGATTTACAGAAACGCTGCTGACGTGAACAACGTGTTCCATACTGTCAGTTTGTCTGTTTCTGCAACATAGATCATGAATTTCAGATAGTTCTCGATCCTTGAGAAACACGTCTGTGAAAAACAAATACCAGCAGGTTAGAAGCTGAGAACAGGATTACTTGGTGCAGGTATCTGGCACCGAGTCTGAAGACAGAGTACAGGACATGAGTGGCGAGCTCTTGGTTTCAGTGGCTGAAGAGTGATGGGAGATTGTTGATCTGTTGGCACGACTGACTGGAGGCTTCAGCCCTGTCACTCAGTCTGCTTTGTTTCCACTGCAGAGCCAAACAGGGACGTTTCTACATAACACAACATCTGATTTATGCTTTTATTCATTTATTTACTTTCCCTTTTGTGCTGTGAATAAGCTAAATAGCCACATGTAGTGGACGTATCGATGGAAATGTATTACTTTCAGTTCAGTCTCACCAGAAAAGGAGCAATAGGTCTCAAATATCCACATATCCAAACCTTAGAGGTGTCCCAATCATTGGTTAAAAATTGTGAGATTTTACAGGTCAACTGTAGGGTCAATGCATCAAATATCAACGCTATCATTGCAGTCATTTAACGGCATTACTTTCATTATTTAATACAGTAATTCAATGAGGCTTTGTTTTGAAAATGTAAACAATTTGAATTAGTCAGACACTCCTAACACACCTAAAAATTAATTTAGATCATTTTACATTGTGGTAATGGTCATTTTTGGTTCATACTTTGCACCTTATGGTTTGCTCTGGCTATTTAAGCTCGAAACTTTGGGAAGGTCGACCCTCTGTTTGTTTGTTTTTTTGGTTAGAAAGTTAAGAGGCCAGTGCACACCTTGAATTAAATTAACAAATTTCTTCAATTTTTTTGGTTAATTAAGCACCAGCCGGCAAAACGGGACAAAATTGCTGTTCTCCAGCTTTATAATTTACTGCTAAAATTCATCTCATCACAGCGGATTTGGCACTCACCCGTTTTAAAGCTATTTCAAACAAAAGCTGCAGTTTTACAGGGAGCAGATGCACAAAAGCCACAGCAAGACACGCAAAAATCCTTCTTTAAGATTTCTTTCACAACAGTTTGGAGATTTTAATCATTGAAAATGACTTATTTAATTGAATAAAAACTCAACTAATATCACTTAAATGGCATAACTTCCCCAATTTCTTTGAAACAGAACAATATAAGATGCTGATCTATGCAGAAAATACATATGTCAAGTCTCTTGGTCATGACTGTGGTGTCGGTGGTGGTTTATCAATCTAACCATTTTGGTGCACGTAAATGGACCAGTGCTGGAAAAGGAACCTCTGGCGAAAGCAAACGTCTGCCACTGAGTCACCAGCCTACAGCTCGGAGCAGACAGGAGGCTATATTTAGCCTTTAATCACCTAACAAATTCACACTCAGCCCACAGCACGAATACCTCAGGCCCTCTTTATGTATTTCAGGAGTGTGATGAATTTGTTTCTGGGAGGCCTGACCGCTGGCTCATGGAAAGACTTTGGTTGGTTTGGTAGAAACTTTACGAGGTTGGTTTATAGATTTTCAATGGTTGGAAAGACAAGATTACAGGGCTAGTACTTAACAAAAAACTGAGCCATTTAATAGCCAAGTTACATACTTTTGTAGACACAAAACGTATTTCTGATAGCTTGATAAAGTCATTTACCCAACCACGACAACCTTAACGCTGTTTCACTTGAATACAGCGATTACGCTGAGAGCAACAGATGTACAATAAAAGTCATTTACCAGTCATTATAAATCAAGAAGTACATGTTCATGAGCTGATAAACAACCTTTGATTTGGAGCTGTGGCAGAAGACTTCTGTCTTTTAAAAAGGGGGGAGGGAGTAAAAAAGAAAGATTCGTGTTTATAAAATCTTATTTTCTACCGTCCAATAGTATCAATTCTAACAAGAGGCTGGTAGCACTTTGCATCTAGTGTTTGATGCAAACTACAAATTCTAAATATAGTCTATATGAGGCATTGTGTGTACCTTGTCTGTCATTTAAAAACACACAAATCTGTCACTTAAAATCCGATATTATCAGATTCAGTACGGTTAGGACTTGTGGCTCAGTGAAGATAGCAGTTGTTTGGCTCCATCTGAGGTCTCTGAGACAAAGAAACTGCTGTTTAAAAGAAATATTTAAGTAGTAAACTGATCTGAGAGCGGCAAAACTTTTTGAAATCCGAGCAACCAGTCATCAAACTGGGGCAGGTAAACCCCCGCATGACAATCCCAAAATAAAAGTCTAATCACAGTTCATTCGTCCAAACAAATTTTGAATGTCCCTCACTTGAATACAAACAATGTGCCGCTGTTAATGCTATAAATGATGTAATGTTTCAGCTTTTCTACAGCGTGGGGTCATGTGGGACGGCTTGTTTTGACTGTCTGTGCATACAATAAGGGATGGGCTGCACGGGGCAAAAGAGCACCATGAGAGAGCTATTAAAGGGGAGGTAAGCTCTGCGGGGACACCTACAGGTCAGGGAAGAGTACGGACACAACTCCCACAATGCACCTGGCTGACATCACCTGATTCCTGGATCTACCAGGGTCCCAAGAGTATCACTAGTATGTTTATCATGTTTAACTGTCTCTTTTTGCACATAAATATCCTTAGATAGCCACAGATTTTCACTTTTTCTGGATTTTTTTTGGGGGAAAAAGTGGTGAATACCGTTCTTTATGTCATTTATTTTTCTGTGTTTTGGAGTTTATAAATGATTGTTTTCCTCAGATATTCAAATTGTCAAAAAGGATTTAAGTTTTACTAAGCTGGTTCCAGGTAAATTTCTTTCTTTTTTGTCCTCAACACTTGACAATGCTGCTTATATTCCTGTGTGATGAACCTTAAGGTTTGTTGCCCTCGTGTTTCTACTCTGTGCGTCTCCTCGTTTTAATGTGAAGTGCCATTAAAAATGGAGGGATGAGAGCAGCATCCCATCTCTTCTCCCTCACAGCTTTGTGACCTTTTGGGAGTTGGAAACAGTTTAAAGTCTGCTTCACGTGTCGTGTTTTTAACACCACATATTTTGTTGATGCTTTGGTCTCTGCGAAGCATCTTTGCTCTGGACGTGGTGTTTGTGTACTTTACATCTGCAGTTTTTTTTTTACATTTGTTTCCAGCTGGAAGGTTTCATTGCTGGGAGGTGTTTAAGGTCTTCTGATTCAACGTGACTCTTCACTGGAGACATTAATATACACATAAAGTGACAATTTATGCCGTTCACAAACAGTTGTTTGCTTTTCTCAACCTAAAAAGAACCTCGTTGACATTGAAAATGACCATAAGTGGATATTTGACATTTTTTTCTGACTCTCTTCTAAGGTTAAAGGTCACGACTACAGTTAATGTCAACAACAAACCTGTTTAGTATCAACTATCACTTTGAAGAAGAGAGAGGTTCCTACTGAAGATGTAGAAGCTGGTGAATACCGTCCCGGCTTCAAAGGGGAATGCTGGGCTTGTATTAGTCATGTTATGAGGATATAAATCTGTTCACACACTGACTTTGTGGGGACTTGCCTCCCATTTGGGGAGGAAAACGAAGCCGAATAAGTCAATAATAAAGGGATGACTCGATTCCAGTTCGGGCTCGCGTTCAAATTAGGAAATTATTGTGAGTTCTGGGAAACGTGGCGGTGTGACATCAAACATGCTTTCTTCGGGGATCAAGACTTCATTAAGGTCTGAATCAGGTTGTGGTTATCGTAAAGGTGCAGGGTTGTGGGAATTATGTTGTATGTATGCATGAAACAGAGGTGAGGGGAGTTGTTTTTGCAGGGCTTGCTGACCCCAGTGGGTGTTTTGGGGAAAAGCTGAGTTTGGTGAGTGGGCTAAAGGGGATTCCTGCACTCACTGCTCCACAACAGCTTACCAAATAGGGTCAGGCAACCCTAAATTTAACCTAATCCAAGCCCTCCCCCACCTTCCCATGCCAGAGCCGGAGCCAAGGTTACAATTTTCTGTGTCTGTGTGCATCTGCAGTTGTTGTCCATCAAGTGTAAGCCAAACAGCATCATCCTTCGCATTGGAAGAAGCCGTGACTAAATATACAAGAAAGGAGGATCTGTGGATAGATTTGGTGCATCCTGCACGAGCAGGACATGAGTACATTAACAGCGGTGCTCCAGGAGAAAGACAGGATTCGTGTTGCACTTTAGCCCACTTCTAAGCAGCTCCCACCAGGCTCTTGCCCATCCCTCAGCCAGTTGTACGCCATGTGTTGAGGCACACAACCTGAGAAATGCAGTTGTCATCCATTCCTGCGCTCTTGTCCTCCCTGCAGCTGTACACTGCACCTACACACATGCGCACAGCAGCTATTCCCTCCCTGGCGCTGTTGTTTTATCATTAAATGCCGACATTAGTTCATATCATGTGATTCGAAGAGGATTCATTGCACATTAGAGGCCCTAATCGCCACCTATAGTCTACCCCCCGGCCCTCGCTCATATGACCCTGCTGAGCGCAGCGCTTCCTTTATGCACCCTGAAAGAGCTGGGGATTGAGCCCAAACAAAAAAACCCACGAGGGTGAAAAAATGTTTTTACACCCACCCCGCTCCCTCGCAGGCCTGGCTGTGTGGGCGCACAGGGCCGTTTTAGCTTTAGATCAATGGGACAAGTTACTGGAGTCTGGCCAACTCTGACAGATAGCACAGAAAGAAAAAGCTGGCCTCTTCAAAAAATTGGGTTTTGTCACTGTGTTTTGTACCTCGACACGTCCAGCTCCCCCCAAAAAAATGCGAGGTGAAATGAGGGAGCGCTTTTTCCCTCAAAGCTGCCGAAAGGTTAGAGTTTTCATGCGTTTCCTCCTCTGCTTGGATGGTGCAAGGGCGAGGCAAGGGGTGGGGTGTGCACGGGCTTTTGGGAGGGTCGCCTTACGTCAGCCGCTGCAGACGAAGCTCTTGCTGGACGTGGGTCCCGACACAAGCTTTTCAAAGCAGCGGCCCGTCCCGCAGTTAATGGTGGGTGTTATGGTTTAGAAACGTGTGTGATGGAGATGACGGAGGTGCCGAAAAACCAGGAGTTCAGGAAAATGCTGCCATTCTCCCAGGAAGAGGCTCACAGCGATAGCATAGCGCCTCCCAGTGGGAGAACGGGACAGTGCTTTTTGACCCTTAGACACAAAAACAGACGCAAACCTTGTGCCAAACCTTTTCTACGTCTGTCCTCAGAATAGAGTAGAGCTGATATTCAACAATCCCAAGAAAGAAAACGTGGGGAGAGTGTGGAAAAACATGCCTGAAGCTGTGCAGCAGTACGGTTCATCGTTGTATTTTCAAATTCTCTGTTAAGGGCTGCAGGCGGGCCAGACCCGTACCTGTACCCTCTTCTTCTTCTTCTTCTGCCTTTGTTATGTGTGTAGAACATGGTTTTATGTTGTATTGTGGGGAAATACATGGAGGTACCTGGAATGTGGTCCTCAGGGCAGTATGTGTTCCTGTAAGATTTCTGCATTAATGCTGCCACCTCAGAAAGTAGATCATCTCAGCCAAGGGCACCGATACAACCCCATCCCATCACAGAGCCTGGGCTTTGGACTTGTTGCTAATAGCAGTCTGGATGGTTTTCAACGGCGTCTTCTAAAAAAAGATTGTCAATACTGATTGGTCTGACCACAATACACACTTCTTCTGTGTGATGGTCCGTTCCGGACGCCTCCGGGGTTTATCTATTGCACGGTAAAGTTTGAAGTGGCATTTGTGAACGTACTGTGTCGCTTTCCAACGTTCCCCACAGCGATCCTTTGTCCACGCGGTTGATAAATGGCGGCTCGTGATGCAGAGATCACAAATGTCCGGCTTAGGCTTGCTTCCTTGTCCTTTGCACGGAAATTCCCTCTGACTGTTTGAACAGTTTATTCTGAACTGTGAAGGGGGGAAATACGCAAATCCCTTTCAATCATTATGTGAAGAACATTGTCTTCAGACGGTTCAACGATCGTTTCCCACATTTGTTGACAAACCGGAGATCCTCTACCCATCCTCACCCCCCAAAGGCTCAGCCTTTCCTGGTCGTGTTGACATCACCTGTTTGAAATAACTTAGTGGCACTAAACCGCCCCCTTAGCAACTTTTAAGCTAACTAAGCTAACGAAACCAAACATGAACTGTTGTTGGGTTCATGCAGACAGCAAAGAAAGAAAGACTTTGATGGCCAGCAGCAGTTTTCTTGCCCCTGCACTGATCAGCGTGGGCTTCTTTTTGGTAAAGGCCAGTTGATGCGGTTTGTCTATTTGCGTCTGACGAAGTTAGAGGGGATTTCATCTCTATTCCAGCCATCCATTTCCATCCACTTATCCGAGGTCGGGTCGGGGAGGCAGCAGGTCTAGGAGAGGAACCCGGACTCCCCTCTCCCCAGTGCCAATTTCCGGCTTTGCAAACTCCATGATTGTTCCAGAGATATTTTGATGACTTTTGATGACCTAATGCGTGTCTTCAGTTTCAGATCATTTCTCCTCGTTAGCTAGCTTCGATCTTTAGTGACCCCTGGCCTGTGGAGCCTGCTCATCAGCTCAGCTTTCCATCCGGGGCTCCTGGGTCCTGCTTAATCTCCCCCGAGGTGTCGCTGCTCTAGGTTCCAGCTCGGTTTCTGTGAAGTCCTACCTTCATCGCATGCTCCATTCGCCATCTTGTTTGTTCTCACGCCACCCCCCCCCCACAAGTACTTTTACCTTGTATTTGGCTGCCATGTTGACTGCCTGATTGTCTTAAAGACTTGATCTTTGGTCCATTCCTCATGAAGAGTTGACCATTGTGACATTAAATGTGGCAAAATGATTAATCATAGGTGCGTCTCCTCTGCTTTAAGCATTTGTGTCGTCATTGCTTTGTTAGTTCAGAGAATGCACAAATTACTGTCCTCAAGTTTGTTACATTCATACGGTTATAATTGAATTTGAATATTCAATTCATCTCATGAGTCATAACACATTTGGTCTTACTACTTACTTTTTAATTAAAAAGAAAGTATAGATATTAATGGTAAGCCTTAATATTACTGCGTATCGGAACTGAATTAAATTTAGTCACATAGTTTAGTCCTTACTGTGAATCACAAATGATTTTAGTGATATTAAAACATAATTTCCTTCAACAACCTCTGCTCTGAAGCATTTATACGCTAATTAACAAACCTTAAACCCAAGCGCAAACATGTACACAGACTCATAAATAAATATCTTCAGCAAGAAGAAGAGTCCCGGAGAAGATTACAGTCGACACAAAAGCTGTATTAAAGTCCTGCCAAACACCTGCCAAGTACCTTAAAAAACTGCTCAGATAATGTCGGGCCTCTTCGAACTCGTGGAGTGGTCGTATCGCGTGACCCGGGGCCTCGCCACCCGGGGCCTCGCCGCCCGGGCTGCCGTGCTGACCCTCGGGTGTTGACAGGCCACACCCCCCCCCCTCTGCTGTCAGTCATCTTCCAGATAACACACCCCGTCTCGGTGTCGTGTCCGCCTGGCACCTTGTAAAAATGGGACACGATAGCGAAGAAGGTCAAAAACACAATGAAGAGGCCCTCACTTTGTGCTGCCTGTTAGGCACAAACCACATCTCCAGCTTTATATTCGTAGGTGTCAAGCTCAACCAAGAGATCCCACCCCAAGCAACAGTCACCCCCTGTAACTGTTGCTGTTTTAGAGGCTGGGTCCAATTAGAATTTATTTCATATTTACTGGCTTAAATTAAGGGTTCAAAAACCTATTAGGTAACTTTTGTGTCTGTGTGGTTTCAAGGCAACAGGCTGTTTAACACGGCAGTAATTCGAGGTCATTTTCAATATTTAAAAACAGAAAAATGACAAAAATGCAAAAATATTAAAGATTAATTCACAGAAAAAGCAGGATTCACTTTGGAAATTATGTGAACTCTTTTAAATTTATAAAGCTGGAAGATGTGGAAGGAAACCACGCTCACGCATGGAATTGTATGAAATTTACTTAACAGCAAAATGTGATTTATATTAAATCCATCCCATAAAAATCTCTCATATTTGTAAAAGGAACTTCATGGTTAACATATAAAATTCAGGATTTATACATCAGAATTTTTCTAAAACCATTTATATAATTCATTATTTTAAAAAGATTACATTTTCAATTTGATTCAGTTTTAGAGGTGACGGTGGATTTTCATCAATTTCTCTTATTTTAGCCCTCTGTGCTGTCCAGTTTCTGCCGGATTAAACCAACATTACTTTACTTGCTTTAGAATTGCAAAGATACCCTCAAACCTTTCTATACAAAATAAGAAAACAAGTGGACTGTTAATAAATATGGATCATGATACATGTATCATACGTAAAATGATAGATGCTTAACATTTTTAGTCTTTTTTAATCCTTAAATTTGCTCAAAACTTTGGGGCGAAATTTAAAATGTGATCCACTCCCTCTGTAAAAGTGGAATTTGATCATTATCACAACATACTAACAAGCAGATAACACCCACAACAGTGAGTTATGTCTTTTCTTTATAAGAAAAACCTTTAAAACGGCTGAGTCACGTGCAATGGTCTGCCTACCTTCTACCTGTGAAGTACTTCAGGTAACTACGGCTTCCACCAGGTAGTTTCTGGCATCTTAAAATGTCACTCAGAACAGATTAAATAGATCCTCTTCAAAAACCAGCTGTGGTAAAGTTTTAGTTGGAAAGTCTCTAATATAGGCTTTTATAAGGAGTATAAAAGTGTGGGAAAAGAGTGGGAATCTAACCGCCAACCATCTGGTTATTGGACAACCCACTCTGACCAGTTAGCCTCAAACACCTCTGAAGTGTTTCCTTCAAATTTGAATGAAATGGTTTAAAGAATGTAGTCATTGTATTTTCCAACAAAATATCAAATCCAAAGAAATAAAAGATATTTGAAGTTTATTGTGGTTAAAGATGATTGTATTAGTCCGAGTTTTACAGCCACACTGGTTCACCATCTGTCCCTGCCGTCTTTGTTTTATTTACTTTTTCTATTTGTGCATTTAATGCTCAGCACAAAGACGTAAATAATTATTTTTAGGCTTGTGGCAGGCACTGATACGTGAAACATCGAAAGGATCGAAGGGACAGTTCTGTCCAGAGGGAGAAACTGCAACGACACCGACCCAAATATCCACAATAAACTGCCTCAGGAAAGTCAGGCGGAGGCTTCGGAGCTTCAATCAGATGCACCGCACTCTGAAAAATTTGGTACATTTCAACAATTGTTCTTAAGCTCTTTTTTTAATTATCTTAATTTTATTCAATTCATTTTATTGCACTTGTGGAAGGCGTTTAATGCCCTGCAGCACTTTTACTATTTCTGAATCGTGTTTTATGTAGTCGTTTTTATCCTGTTGTAAAGCACTTTGAGTACCAGTTGGCTATTGTAAAGGGCTATGTAAATAAAGTTTGATTGATTGATTGATCAAGCAAACAAGGTGTCGTTTGAAAATAGACGTCAAACTGGAAATTAAGTTTTGTTCAGTTTAAGGTTCCGTTTGTCACTTTCAGAAGGTGAGAAAATAAAACTCTGGCAAAGCATCACCTTATTTTAACATCTATGTAATAACTTTGCATAATTTACATCCATTTTTTGGTTTATTGCTCATTTCAGACTTCAGCTGAGGCCAAATTCCCCAAAGTTAAACTGGGAGATATTTATTCGGGTGGTTTTTAAATTCAAACTTGTGGTATTGAAACATGGAAATGTTTTTCCACACACACATTTACTGATGAAAGTATTTTACACAAGCATCAAGAAAGAGTCTGGTTAGAAAATGAAATCATTTATTAAACATAACCGTATCAGCAGATCAGCCCACACACATAGCATCAGATTCAAGTCACAATCACTCACTTTCAGTATATACAGATAGGCACATTCACATTAGGCATTAAAGCCGACCACAGCGTCTACTGTAGATCCAAACCTGTGGCAGGTCTGTTCGCTGCCTCCCAGTCCAACAGAAAAAAGAAACAAACATCAGTCTGGTTAACCAGTGTCCTCTGATCCAGGGTCTGCTAACCTGTAAAGTTTAAAGGTTTCGATTTTGGGCATTTTCACCAAAAGATTCTCAGTTTAAATCCGACGCCGTTGTTCCTGATTGTTTCCCTGCAGATTCAGACCATTAAATGCAGTCGTGTGTACAAAATATCAGGAACACCTGCTCTTTAGATAAAATAAAACTCTGGGGGGGAGCAGTGATGTGGATTGTGCACAGAGGACATTTTAAACCAGGAGAATATATGAGGAGGGGGTCCATGAAGGCTTCTTTATCATGTGATTATCCTATTTTGATCTAATGAAGGAAGTAGAAAAATAACCCTCATGAGATTTTAACTTGATGGCAAACAAAAGGATGTTTTTTGTTATTGTTTAAAAAAAAGAAAAAGGACTTTAAACACATAAATTAAGTGGAACTCACGTAGTTGGTTGGGGGGCATCTAATGTCTGATCAATAATCTGTCACAATAAAAACCTTTGCTCTGCAGAACAAGCTCAGAAGACTGGGACACTTAAGAGGTGCTTGGTTTTCAAATAAATTTAAGGAAACCGATGGTGAAAATACAGGGACAAAAGCAGACTTCAAAAGTTTGAATAATGGTCGTCCTTCATGTTTAGCAGGATCTCTCCCCCCCCCCCCGATGCCCGTTAACCAACAACAGATGGGCGAGGGTGCAGCACTGAGGCAAGTTATCGATGAACGGAGAGAAGGAAAACTCACCCATAAACATCCCAACACAAAATGGATACAGTCAAACTAATAAAAAAAGAGAAATAAATAATGAGTTTTTTTCAAAAGGCTTCTCAGTAGGCAGCTTTTTCTTTACCCCAAACTAAACAGAGTCCCTCTGTGTCGACTCCATCTGAAATAACCGCCTCGTTCCAGAGATATTTACACACCAGAGCGACCCAATCTGGGCTTAGTACGCGAGTAATGCTACATCACAGGAAGGAATGTTCCCCTAATGTCCGAGAAAGAAACGCAGCATGTTGTTAGGTAGCTTGTCGCCCTGCGCCTCAGGCAGATCTGTCAGATGAGAGACCGAAGGACTCCGCTGCGGCGCAAAGGTTTTCGCCTGAGAGCAGGGACGATGGGAGGGAACGAAAGCAGCAGCCTGGTGAACGGAGAAGTGATGCAACGAGGAAGTGGCTGATGATATTCTGCTGCTTCTGGAGCACGTTGGAGGGTCAGAAACGTCATCTTCAGGCAGTGACCAACACAGCAAAGACTCTACAAGGCGATAATTATCACACTGAAGACATTCCAGCGACCACGTCCGGACAAAAACAACAACAAAACCCGCCTTAAATTCCCTCATCGCTAATTTAAAAGAGGAACGAGGTTCTGCCCGTTTCTCTTTGACATGAAACCAACCTCTGCAGCTTCTGATCAGTGAATACCGTCGGCCACATTACGGGTTTCTTTGGGTGTTATATCAGTAATTAACCCATTATTGAATGAAAGGACAACTTTTGTCCTCTAAAATATTTCCCCATCGTCATCATTTAAGCCTCATAGCTTAAAGCGACACTGCATTTAAACACTGGTCTCAGATACTCGATGTCTCTTATTTTCTGACGTGTGTCTGCATCTAAAATGAATCGATCCGTATGTGTGACATGATGTAATGGCATTGGTCCGGCCAGTAAAAGTAGATATATTGATGATCTGACACTGACGGGTGTTCTTTTAACTGAATTCTGACACATAAAAACACAACCAGCTGGGCTGAACATCCAAGACATTTGGAGAAACTCCAAGCAGCTCGACTTGTGTGATTTTGGTTCATGTCGTCTGTGGTTTACACAGATCGGACGGGAGCCTGCAGGTCCCATGTGAGCCTCTCAGCACGTCAGTAACTTCAGAACGGAGCGTACGAAGCACGTAAACGATGCATCTACTTTCCTCGACACTTTCAAACTCACACGTGAAGTAATACTTGATGAAAGTAAGGCTCTGATAACTGCTGTAGTTCTGCTGGAGACACGATAAGCTGCTGTGAATGTCTGACACGATCCTTTCTGCCAGCCGTGTATCTGCTTCATTTTATAGGCCGAAGGATGCGATGTCCACCCACCAGCTGTGGTTTTCGTCTTATTATGAGCTTTGTGGTCCTCCCTGTACTCGTCCGTCTCGGCCTCTAATACTCCCGAGTTTCCCCGTCCACAGAGTGAAGCTGAGGGGGACACGGACCTGTCTGATAATACCTTCCCAGCACCCTCCCTCTGTGCCTCTGATGCCTCTTTGCGGCCTCCTGGTGGCTGCCTGTCTGAGAACTATAAACACACGATGACCCACCAAGACACTTTGTCTTCAACCTGATTTAGTTCCGACTGTAGAAAAAAATAAAACACAGCAACCTTAGTTTCCGTATGTGCCCATTCTCCTCTTCTGGTTTGTGAGATCAAAAGTTTTTTTCTTCTGGCTTCCTTTTTAAGACAAAGGTACGAGTTTGGGGGACGTCCCTCACCAGGAGGAAACAGCAAGTCACTGAAGAGGGCAAAGAGACGAGACAGGCGAAGAGGACAAACTATGGGATACCCTACGTGCTCTCCCCAGGTCCAAGCAGCTGCTACTCCCCTCCCACTTCCTCACCATGGTCCTCTTCCTCCTCTTCCTCCTCCAGATGTTGCTTGTCTGTGTAAATGTCCCTGACCAGGAGGACCCTGGTGAGGAGGTTCTCCAGGATCTGTCGCTCCAGCGGTGTGGAGCTGAACCACAGCGGGTCGCCGGGGCCGCTGGCCGGATCCGGCTGAACGTAGAAGACGTCAAGGCGCTCCCGCAATGACGGCGGGCTGGAGGGAGGGAGAGTAAGGGAGGGGAAAACCAAAGGAGAAGCAGCAGAAAGGTGGAAAAAGACAGAAAAGGACAGTGGGAGGAATAACAAAAAGGATGGAGAATTTATCGTATGGAAGGACAGAAAATGGGGTGTAAAAATGTTGAGAAAGAAGGAAGAACGTAACAAATAAGGGGAGAAAAGACAAGGGGTGGAGGGGGTGAGACAGAGGGAGAACTGTGAGTCTGTTTACCAACAAGGAGAAACTTTAAATAACAGTTTATTTCAAGTCCTCATCTTTCAAGAGTCAACAGCGTGGTTCAGGATGTGAACAGCAATAAGTTTTAATCACAGGACTTCAGAGAAACCTAAATAACTGATCTACGGATGCACAAAACATTCAGAAATGTCCGATTAGACATTTTATTGTTGTTTATAAGGACATTTGTGTCTGAAATGAAGGTCGATGGTGATAAACTGACAGTTAACTCCAGCTGGAGACGGTTATTCCAGAAATAATAAAGAAATGGCATCGATATTAACCCTGGTATCACTTTATTTGTTAATACTGCCGTAGCTGTATCAGATCATAACTTCGGTCAGATCCATTATCCTCCGAAGTAGGGACTAAGAGCTGGGGATGACATAAAACCCAAGGTGCAAAATAAGTCGTTTCCTTCCAGAGTCACTACAGTTTTTCTGATTTTTTATTCTAAATCAACTGGGTTGATTAAATGTTAACTTTCTTACAGTTAAAATACTGAAATGCTTTAGTTATTGGGAGCTATGAACATGGAAAGTTGGATCAAATGTATTTACCACTTGGATCTGTAGAGCTCGTACAGACGACACTCGTGCTTCCTCACCGGGCAGCAAACAGAGGAGCCTCCCGAGTCCTCGTCTTCATCCTGCTCGCCATCCTCCAACTCGCGCTTCCTCTTTCTGGGCCATGTTTTCACTGCACAAAAACCCAACCGATAAAGACGTTTTCACATTTGTAGAAACGTAGCCGTCTCCTGTGAGATTAGAGCTTGTTGCTTGGCCCCGTGTTTCAACAGGGTGACAGTTCACATTCATACGAGGTAAAAAGGTGCGGCCCTTTAACCTTTGGTGGCTGTGAACAAAGAGGACGCATCATATGTGGACATAAAAACTAAATCAGAAACTTTAATTCCTTTCAGTTTCAGTGTTTCTG
This sequence comes from Odontesthes bonariensis, assembly GCF_027942865.1. Taxonomy (NCBI): domain Eukaryota; kingdom Metazoa; phylum Chordata; class Actinopteri; order Atheriniformes; family Atherinopsidae; genus Odontesthes; species Odontesthes bonariensis. The sequence continues at coordinate 29,628,816 of NC_134517.1, read as the reverse complement.
GGGAGCAACACTCGCATTAATCCAATAAATTAATGTGAATTTATTCTATACTAATCCAACTTTATGATAAAAGTAGAAGAATAAAACTAAAATAAATAATTGGAATCATTTGGAAGACTTCCATCCTGGTTTCTACATCACTTATAAGTTTAGAACTTTTAACATCTTGTATTTATTTTCCTCGTCCATCACAAATGACATAAATCTGATGAGCTGCATTGAACTGTTACAACTCTTCTTAAAATAGGTACATGTTTCCAGCCTCACCGGGGTGATCCTGGGAGATGGAGGGCACCCGGATGCAGACGGTGGTCTCCTTGGTAACAGGATGAACCGTGTCCGGACCGTAGACGTTGGCAAAGGAGAGGCGCAGGTGCTGCTCCACGGTGCGCAGCCCGAAGTATTTGGTGTTCAGGTAAACCAGGGAGCGCAGCAGAGCGGCGGGACTCTGCTCGCCGAGGTGCCGGCTGCTCCACAGGCTCTGCTCCTCCACTCGACCCCACAGCGAGCCTGGAGAGAGCGCTACTTTAACCACCACTCCAGGGAATAAACAAAATCTACGTTCACGGTGCAATCACAAGCATGAAGAGGGAGGCATCATCGTGCACTCGTCTACCACACCGGCTGAATCTGCGGTCAGTGTTTACGCTGCGTCCTCATATAACATTAAAGTCCAATCACAGAGTGTCAGGATGTGAACAGCAAAAGAGTTATAATCACAGGACACAAGTCATAATAGTGAGCATTTAACAGCCATGTGCCACCAGCTGGTGCTGACAAGCATACGTTCAAACACACCCCTATATCTCACCAGGGTGCCACTTCACAGTGTCATTATTATCAGTGATGGAGGATTTTCTTTCCAGGCGTCGTATCTTTGTAATTAGCTCTAATTTTCCATGCTGAGATCCAGCGACACACGTCTGCAAGTTAGTTATTATTTCTGTGAGCACTGCTTTTGTTAAGAATCAATCATCCGAGGCAAGTTTTAAATCCCTAAAACGCTATTTCTACTGGGTGAAACTTCAAAAAGAGTCACCACGTGCCAGTCACATGTTCGGATCCCACCACGTGTGGCTGCACTCACCATCAGGAAGCACGCTGGGCTGCCAGTCTTTGAGCACCTTGTTCAGCTCCTGTCCAAACTGCTGGTAGCACGGGTCACTGAACAGGTCATCCTTCCGGCCTTTGGCGTGAAGATGCTTCAGACAAAAAAAAAAAAAAAAAAACAACACATTAAAAAAAAAAGAAAAAAAAAAGGGACGAACAAATATCGATCCGAGACCTCAAAGTGTCCTCATTTGGAAAAGATCATCACTGTTTTTCAGGATGTGAACAGCAAATAGGTATAATCAATGGACACGGTAATATGTGCAAAAAATATATATAAATAAATCAGCAACACCCATCCGCTGCTTTTTAAAACAGGACGAAACACAGAAAACAGCAGGCCAAGAAAACCACCGTAAACGATTCCAAACAAATTAATCAATAAACTTTCACAGAAACTGATCAGATGCAGCTTTTAAACACAGTTACAGGGAATCTTACGTTTTTCTGGCAGAAAAATCCAACTCCAGAGGACTTTAGGCAAAAAGGCGCTCTCCTCTGCAGCCATGCTGCCGCTCACATGTGAGAGGAGGAGGGGAAAGGGTGTGCACCGCAAAGTCTGACCCACTAGAAACACTTACCCTACACTTAGTTCCTACCTCAGATAGAGCGACAGAAAAATAGAAAAGCAACATTACTGAGGCTTGTCGTTTTTTAACCTGTATTTTCTTTATGCGAATATTTCTATTAATTTCTTTAAAAGTTAGTTTTGTTATATAATATAATATATTTAATAAAATATAAGAAAAAGTAGCACGATGACAAATACAGCTGCTTTAAGTTAAAAAAATACCAATGAACAATGATGGCTTGTCTGTTTTTAGAGTAAAAACAAAAGATAAACTCAATAAAGTTGTGATTATCTCATCAACACATTTAGTAATAAAAAGGCTCAAAAAACTCATAATTAGACTGGATTAATTTCTCCAGATGTATTTTATAAATCAGATACAACTAAACTTTGATGGTTCTGTTCCTGTAAAACTGTTAAATTTAAAGGTAGAACTCGTAAACATACATAAACCTCGGCCCTTTATCGGACGAAAATTGGTGAAAACCCTTAAAAACCCCTTCAACAGAGGATTATTTCACATCCATGTTTTTTCTCTATAAGTGGAAGCAGCTCATCAGTTATACAAGCGACACATTTGCTACGTCATAACTTTCCACCTCCCCTATTCATGTTCGGAAAATTTACAATTTATCATCGTCTTATTTGTCACATGACTGCGAATGAGTCAAATACACATCTTTATTGTGATGTATTAGAGCAGAGATACTCATTGTAGCTTATAACAATATGGTAACAATAACAATAATTTTTTTCAAATAACATACAGTGAATACTGCGCAGTATTAAGTAATTTTATTAAGTATTAATTAAGGATTAATGGTGTTTCCTAAAGGGGGCTCTGTTAAACCTGGCAACGCAGCCCACTTAAACCACCTCACACTTTACCGCAGTGCATGCTAGCTCCTTTAGCCAGCGCGAGATGCAGGCGCAATGGATCGGTTTTTAATTAAAAAAGGGCAAAAACCAGCACAAAAACCATGTTCATCCAGAATTCATCCAGTATATTAAGGTAAATGTGGTCTTAATTGAAAATGTATTGGTTGTGTTGTTTCTTTTTTTTGTGGGAAGTATTATATGTAGAAATGCATAGTTGCAAAAGGGGACTTAGTATATTGTCGTAAAAATGGCTCTTCCCTTGATTTTGCTCTGCCACTGTGGCTCTTGTGAAAAAAATAGTGAGTATCACTGTATTAGAGCTTGCTGCCCCCTTGAGAGGGGTCAGTGTGTGTGGAACTTTATTCTCAGGCTACCAACCTGCTGGATCCCCAAACAGAGGTAGAGGATGCTGTCCGGTGAGTAGCGCTCCCCGTTGGATCTGCAGACGTCTTTGACAAACTGGGACAGAGCCAAGTTCAGCTCCTCAGAGCTCAGTGCTAACAGGTTACTTTTAGGCCGCTCTGCAGAAGATGGGAACAGACATCGACTGCCATCAACACACAAAGTCCAGACGATTTCAGAGAAGGTAAATAATTGTTTTTAGCTTACCTGGTTTGGCGCCACCTTCTACTTTGGTGTCTTCTGATTTGTCAGGGAGAGACAGCGCCCAGCGTTTCCAGGCATTGATGCCGTAGCGAGCTTTGAGAGGCAGCGACCGCCCCTCTGACGATCTGCTCGTTTGAAGGGAAGAGGTGGATGAAGCCTCCTCTACTGCCTGCCTCTTGTTCCCCTGCAGCACAAAGACACTCATTACATAAAGTCGAGCTAAGCTGGCAAAGACAAGTCTCTAAATTAAACATGTGTGTGCACACATACGAGTCTCCTTGGTTGTGGTCGAGGAGTCGACTCCTCCAGCTCCTCTTTCTCTTCTGTCAGGACTGGAGGCAGAGAGAAGCCCATATCCTCGTCCATTCCTTCCAGAACAGGAACAGGGTCTGAGGCTGAGACAGTACAAGTAAAAAATAAAAAAAGTAAAAAATATGCTCAATGAGGGCGTGACTCCAGTTAATTTTCAATAACAATGTCTAAAACTTAAAATCCTGGTTGTAACGCGATCAGACAGTCAATAACTTCACACCCCTGTCCTGACAGTGCTGATGACATCGGGTCCGCAAATAGCCAGAGGGAAGAATTTTAATCTCAATTACTGCACCATTAAAAGAAACCCAGGAGGGAGGATACACGTGCACAGAGAGGGAAAAAAAATAAAAATAATCAGAGCATCACAACGGACTCTGGAGACAAAGTGATTCAATTTTAAGAGCATTTGCTCATTTCTTGACATTTAAACTTGGATGGAACTAAATACACAAATAAAATGTCAGATGAGTACGTGACTCAGTGACTAAATCAGCTGGACTATCACAGCTTTTACTGGTCAACAGAAGGAGGAGGATCCCGACTCTTAATCTAATGGAAAAGCCCCGGCAGCTTGAACAAGATTCAGATCGGTTTTGTCGGATTTGGATTTGTGGGAAGGTTTTTTTTTTTTTCCCAGTCTTATTAGTGCTTGCCTCTGTTTGTCTCTGAAACATTATGAGTTACAGCTCTCTGGTTGAGAGCTATTTACCTTGAGGGAAGTCTGCCTCTAGGTCCAGGTCGGGCTCGTACTTCTCCTCCTCCAGCTGCTCCTCCTCTTCCTCGGAGCTGCTGCTGCGCGGGGAATCCTCTCCATCACGCTCCCTCTTCACCTTTATCGGTTTCACATCTAAAATACATGCAGTCATGAAATATTTTTAAGCTTCTTTGATGTGCATTTCCTGTAACTTCAGCAGAGTAAACATGCATTAAGATGCTGCCCAGAGCTTCTATCATCACGTTATCGGTTCCATTCCTTATCTTTAATCACTCACCTGGCTTTTGGTTATCTGAGGTCGTATCAACCATGGAGAGCAGATCAGACTCCAGGGGAATAGCAGCCATTTCATTTTTCAGATCTTTGATGGTCTGAACGATCTGCTCTGCCCCCTGCAGGGTGGTGGGCATGAACACAGGCACAGGAATCTGGAAGGGACAAGGTATTACGTTCATTAATAACTGCTCCTTTCTAACTTTGTGCCAAATGCATTGACGAACGGAGGATGATGTCTTACCGGTACAGGCAGAGAGACTGGAGTGGGAGTGATCTGGGAATACATATTCATGGGCATGGGGATGAAGACGGGCACAGGTATAGGTACAGGAACATACTCTCTCTTAACGCCATCATCTACATCTGTGGACACGCATATGCCAACATTTTATATTACAATATTTATGCATATCATGTGTATTAATGGTTGCCTACAGATAAAAAAGGACAACATCTCTGATTTAAGCCTCACTAGGTATCAGAATTATGTCTAAAATCCCTATATCCGAGGTAATTCTCTGTCCTATATGGGCAGCAACAGTCATTTGCACTTTTGAACTGAAGAGCTGCTCTTACCTGTCTGCAGAGGTTTGCTCTGCATGTGCGGCTTGCAGTAGGTGGCTTTGGTCAGGGTGAGCGGCTTACAGAGTACCGCCTTGTTCTTCACGTCTCTTACCAAACCTCCACTGGTATACGCTGCCGTACTCTGGTTCACCATCTGCAACAGAAAAAGGAGGGAAACTCTTTAGTTTTTACAGGACAGGGGGGCAGCATGAGTAAACATCACAGATCTAATCCATTTCATGATATATGGAGTAAACTTACCCCAAGTTTGGCCCCTTGAACGTCTGTCCCTGTGAGAGAAAGTTTAAATGCATCAGATATTTTCCTCATGAAGACATCCGTCGAAAGGAGTGACCAGGGCTTGAAAACGAAATTATTTTTCAATCGTTCCGTTCCGAACGGTTCAGGCATGTTTAACGTTTTCGTTCTTGCGTTCCGCCACCAACATATCGTTCCTGAAACGGTTCGGAACATAAAATATCGTTCGTTCTTATCGTTCCGGCAGTGTTTGGCGGGCATATCAAGTCTACGTGTGTGGACTTTACCTTAGAATAGACGTACTCATTAGTATTTGCCCTTGATTTACACCGTAGCTCTATGCCCAAAAATAATAAATCACCGGCAGCATCCAAAAACATTCAGATGGGCTAAAGCTGCGTCGACGTCACTTCCTTGATCTGGGAGCTTCAATGTAAGATGAGGGTTGATCTACTACTGTAGACAATAAAGTATATGCTATATTCTACATGAATTTTTATGTTGTAGAGTTGTGGATTTATTTTATCAATGGAGAAATTGAGCAGCCTTGCTTTGTTGTCTACAGTAGCAGATCAACCCCCATCTTACTTTGAAGCTCCCAGATCAAGGAAGTGACGTCGACGCAGCTTTAGCAGCAGAGAAGCTATCAGGCTTGTGTTGATAATAATAAACTCCTGGACTATGTACAAACTTCCAAATACATCGTTTTGTGAGTACAGACCATATTTGTACTACTGTAGAAGTGTCATGGCATGTGATTTTAGTGTGGTAATTTTGGAGATACTGCCGGGTTCCATTAGCGCTTGTACTAAGCTATTCGGGATAACTCAGTAACTCAGCTGATGTTCGGCCAAGATCGGAAAAACTTCGGGTGGGCTACTTGGCTGGATGTCACGGTTCAAATGACCCCAGGGTGAATCTACTCCGAACCATCACTTTAACTAATGGATAACTAGTGGATAACTAGACTAAGTAGTGGATAAAGGAAGTGATTCGTGACAGCTGCCTGCATTGAGCCTAGCGGGCAGCGAAGTGAACGCACAACCGGAAGTAGTCTTTTTTTTTCCCCTGACAAAGGCTACGCTTTTGTGAAATTTTATAAAATATATAGAGAACGAAAAAAACCGTTATTAACCGGTTTTGTGGATTTCAGAAAAACGTTTCTGTTCCGGAACAGTTGAAGACCATTTCGTTTTCGTTTCTCGTAAAATTCCGTTCGTTTTCGTTCCTTGAACCGGTTCGGAGCCCTGGGAGTGACACAAAAACAGTTTGAGGCGCTCACACCTTCGCTGTAGCTTATGGCTTTACTTTGTTTTTAAACATATTTTATATCTATATATATATATATATCTATATATATATATATCTATATATATCTATATATATCTATATATATATATATATATATAGATATATATACACATATACATATATAAAATTACTGCACAGACAGATGCTGCCAAAAACTCAACATTTTATCAGAGCAACAGTCTGGAAGTGTTTTAAGTGACCACGAGTTGATACGTGGTCTTCATGGACTGATTTTCAGTGTTACACCAACTCTGTTTGGTCAGTACGAAGGTGAGGAAACGAGCTAGAGCAAAATCTCAGAGAAAAGGGGCTTAAAAAAAAAAAAAAAGCAGAAGCCAACTGAAATGTTTTCTTTTTCAGATGCTGTTAAATTCCAGAAAAAAGGACACCAACGTGCACAGAAAAACACACTGATGTCGTACCCATGCTGCTGTTTTCTGGGCCTTTCTGAGTGACCATGATGGGCTCATTCTGCTGACAGTAGAACTTCAACAGACAGTCCTGATCACAGAAATGCTTCATTTCTTCTCGCCACATCACAGACTCCGTCAGGTTTCCCTGCACCTTACAGCAGTCACATCTCGCCGCCTAGTGGCCAAAAGGAGAGCATTTCAGAATATCAAGAACCTATTTTAATCACACATAAACACAGACTCTAATGTATCATAAATGAGCGGACCTTGTAGTACCAGTCGTTGAACTTATTGGCACACCCCTCGCTGCAGAAGTCCCGAGTCATGCCACCGAGCTGCCGGGTCACGCATTTCTTACAGAGCTGGTTGCAGTGATTACAGCTCACACACTTCAGGCCGAGCCGCTTGATAAAATCCTGCTTAAATAACAGCTTACAACCTAGACAAATAACAAAGAAAATAAATAAAGGACATGGAGAAAGCTAGAAGAACAGAAGAGCAGATGATACATTCGTTGGAGAACCAGATAACGGTCCTTAAAGATGATAAAGAAGCTTAAAAGGCAAACCCAAATAAGATAAAAAAAAAAACAAATAACAAAAAAGATAAAATGCACCAACAATCTCTTTCCAAGCTTTAAAGAAGCTTTATAAAGTGTCCCAGGAGAGAGGAGAATATTACCTTCACTGCAGAACGGCCTCTTGACTCCAGAAAACTTGACCATTTCATGAAGCGTCTTCTCCTCTTGGCAGTATTCACAGAACGTCACAATGCAGTGGAGCTTTTTGTAGTCCTCACAACACGTCTTCCTACAGAACTGGTAGACCTTATCCTGAAGGCAGTCACATTTGGAGAACGCTGAGTCAAGATTCTCCACATTCATGTTTAAATTCATACCATCTTCAAGACTAAAAATACTGTCTCAATCAAAACAGAGCAGGGTGACAACTCATATTACTATTTTACCTTTCTTTTGGGGTCATTTTCTGCCCATCTGACAATTGTTTCATTGGCTTTTTGTTCTACTAAATGTAACAAAATAGTAAATAATGCCTGTAACTATTTCCCAGTGACCAAGTGGACACATTCAAATGCCTTGATTTGTAAGACCAACAAGTTTTACTATAAGAAAATAAGCAATTATTTACATTAGTGAGGCTAGAATTGGTACATTTAGGCAGTTTTGCATCTAAAAAAGGACAAAATTACAAGAATATAATGTTAAAAGTACATCAGACGAATGAAGTGCAACTCTCACCTCCCACTCGAGAATTTCTGGCTTCAAGCTGAACGCTCCTCGACAGTAGTTGCATTTAAGCTGGATGGTGTTGTTTGTGGTGGAGGGAGGCGTCTGTCCATTGGTGGTTGCTTGAAGAGTAGCATTCTGTTGTTAAAAATAAAATAAAAGTTGAAAAGAACAATAAAGGTTCGACTTGAAGCTGGTGTGTAACAGCATTAGGAACGCTCCATAAACATGTTGGTTTACTTGTTTTATAAAATTAAGTTAAATTTACTTAAAAAAAAAAATCTGTTTTCTTGTTGATTTTTAAATGAATGCAACATGGGGCCAATAAAGCTAAGAAAGTCCCAGAATCCCTATGGAGTGAGAATCCTGCCAAAACCTCGCAAGCAAAACATGTTTCACTCGAGCCAACGATTCACAAACAAACTTAGTGTGGTTTGCAAAGAAACACATCTTCAATTGCAAAAATATATCCTTCAAGTACGAAACTAAAATCTTTCAAGTTCAAAACAATTCTACAACTGAAAAACTTTTGGCACAATCTTACCGCTGTCACGTGACTTCTGGCACGATCTTACCGCTGTCACGTGACTTTTGGCAGTAACTTTCCGCTTTGCAGATCCGTAATCAAAGGCAAACTGATCCGTGCACAAATGCCTGTAATTCGCACTCCACAACAACAGGTGGCGCTGCTGATTTAATTTAACACCTGCTCGGAAGGAGGAACGCGACTTTGGCAGATTCATATAGCGTTCCTCCTTCCGAGCAGGTGTCCGAGTCGAAATGGTAGCTCCTGTTGGCGGCCTTGAATGGATGGGGGCAGTCATCCTAGCAGCCTTAAATTAAATCAACAGCGCCACCTGTTGTTGTGGAGTGCAAATTACAGGCATTTGTGCACGGCGGTAAGATCGTAACAGCCGTAAGATTGTGCCAAAAGTTTTTCACAGTTGTCGAATTGTTTTGCACTTTAAAGATTTTAGTTTCGTACTTGAAGGATATTTTCTTTTGAAATTGAAGATGTGTTTCTTTGCAAACTACACTAAGTTTGTTTGTGAATCGTTGGACATGAGTGAAACATGTTTTGCTTGCTTGCCAGGTTTTGGCAGGATTCTCACTCCATTAATCCCACTGAGGGACTGTGAGATGTTCTGAACTGTTTTCAGTCCAATGTGTCAAACAGCAAGTTGAGGAACAGCTGATTTGGGGCTTAAATTTTGTGACTTGGGTCAATTCAAACGTCAATAACTGTTTTTTTTCCAGGAAGCTGCAGAAGTGGGACTTCAAAAGCATTTATTTTTCAATCCAGTTATTGAACGTCTTTAATATTGAGTCAATGTGGAATAAAGTTATGCTCATTTTCAGCATCATCCCGCTTCATCGTAAAGCACTGACAGTATTTCATTCAGCAAAATAAAACTACTGTTGTGGCTATCAATCTAAAACACATCAGAAGGACAAGATAGATAATCTGTTTTGTGTCTTTTCGTTGGAAATCACAGGAGAGTTCCCACCTGGAACTTGGTAACGCACTGTGAGCTGCAGAAGTTGAGGATATTCCCCTCTGGCAATGTGGCCTGGTACTGCGGTAACGAATTCCTCTTACAGAAATGACACGTGGGTTCTGTGTCTGCACGCACAGAAAGACAAAAAAATGTATTTCCTTACAAAAGCCTCACAGTTTCTCTCGATTTAAGAAACGCTCCTTTTTTTTTCCTGCTGCTTGATATTCAAAAAGCATACAACAAACCAATAAACCTAAACACAATCAACCAAGAGGAAAATGTAATTCTGCACAGCGAACATCCAAACCAGCCTTCGCCGAGCTGGACGCTCGTAATCGTTCTGCCACTGCCAACATTTCTCTGTTCCAAGTGAGAACATGCAGCCTCTTTCATTTCTAAGGTTTTACACGTCAGGACCTCCGAAAACTATCATCTGGTCCTTACCAGCTATTAAAACAAATCTGGTAAATATAATCCAAAATGATTAACACATCATTATTTATTCAATAGAAAATAAGTAGAACAGTAACCTCGTGTTCTTGTGTTTAGAAAGCACAAATAAACAAAAGAAAGGTAAATTTTGGATGATGTTTTTAAGGTTTGTTAAACCCATGTTACTCACTGAGGAGGGGCGTTGGTGTCAGCTTGCCTTTGTTCATACAGCTGACCGAGCAGTAGGAGCCCATGGCGCCGCTCGCTCCGAGGCTGTGGAGCACCTCGCCTGTCTTGATCAATGTTTTGCACGTCAGGCAGCTCGCAAGTTTACTGTGGGCCTGGGTGGGAGAGCATCATCACACAGACCAATTACATGACGAATTATTGCAAACCAACATCTTTTAGCTAAAAACAGCTGGTTTAAGTGACCTCAGGATGGTTATAGTAACACAGATGCATGAGGAGAAATCATCATTGAAAACTACTACATCATTGACTGTTGCTTGTTTTTAAATTCATTTAAATGATTTTATTTGTTTCTCTTTATATTCTTTTATGTATTTTTAATGCTTCTTCCACTCCCTGCTGCAATGCTTTTATTTTATGTAAAGCACTTTGAATTGTTTGTACATGAAATGTGCTATAAAAATAAATTTGATTTGATCATAACTGAAAACAAATAGGTGTTTATTGGGAATCCAGAGCAGTTTCTGATTAATCACAGCTCAGACCTGGCTGCTGTCGCAGGATAAAACTAACCTAACTTAATTTTTTATTGTTGTAAGAGCTCCAGACTGTGACCACTAAGTGGTACGGAGCCACCAGTTTCTTGTGTTGACATGTCAGTCGTGGGGAAGGCTTCCTTTCACTGCTAAGGGTACTTCAGCTGAATCAGCAGAAACTATGACATGTATTAATGCTCTGGCTGTCTGATTTAAGTCAATATAGCTGAATCAAAAGCAATCACACAGGCTCCAAGTGTGCAAATTCTACAACATTACCAGCTTGTAGTCCCTGATGCAGTTCTGGCAGCAGAAGCGTTTCTGTTGGCCATCCACCAGCAAGGAGTGATTGGCTGATGCCCGGGTGGGCAGGTAGTCGCCACATTGCTCACAGCAGTTCATGATCAGCCCGTTGGCCCTGCGGTAAACGTTGAAACACGCGTCGCTGCAGATCTTATGGGTCACAGTCTTAAAGCTAACCTCATGCCGGATCTGTAGACAGGACGGGAGGAAAAGAACAGCTGACTAACGCGGAGTGATCACCAAAACTTAGCTTATCTTTTCAAATAAACTTCTCACCCTTAGCTGCATAAATGTGCAAAACCAATGAGTAAACACTATTATAAGTAGTCAAGTACAACTAGCAACTTCAAGTCAGACATCACTAAGGACAGCAGCCAATGCAAAAACACAGGACAAGCTGAGATAGGAATAAAAAGCTACAAAGAAATACTTTTAAACCTATGAATGACAGTATTCTTAAAGCAATTATAGTTTGCTGTTGCCTTTATGAGCAAATGAAACCACAAGCACACAGATAATGCCGTGATCTTAATAAGTCACAAATGTAGACGGCTGTGTTTGCTACATGACAGTGTTACAGTCGAGCGGTGGCCACAGTAAGACAACTAATTGCATTTAACATAAAAAGCTACTAACAAAAGCACGTCTCAGTGTTCAAAAGGTTTTTGCCCTGAAGCCCTGATGAAAATGGGCTCTGAGAAGCCATATCGAGAAGGAAGAGGGCAAGAAAGGTCCGAGAGAGTCAACTACATTATAGCTAGGCCAGAAGAGGATAAAGATAGACGAGGGAAAGATACTTCGTTACCCGAGAAGGAGGACAATAAAGTGGAGGAAGAAGTTAAAGAGACAGAGGTAATGAAATGGTTGTAAGCTAAGGGATTAAATATCAAGACCAAGAAAGAAAATGAAAAAGTGGTGACAAGATATGGATAGAAATGCAACAAGACTCTCCAAAAAAATACATGTTTTGTGCAAAATTAACTTTAAAACAAAGACTGGATGGTGAAGCCTACCTACAGCCGTGTTAGCAGCCCCTGGACTACAGTAAACCTAAGCAGATCAACAGCAGATGTGCACATGCTTCTATACACATTACAAATCCAGTTTAAAGTTCCTGTCTACTGTGCACACAGGTTGTGCACTTGTATCTGATGCATCTGATACTGTGAATGTCCTTTGATCCGTTTCCCTCCTCTCTTACTTTCTTTTTAATTCATTAGAGCAGAACAAGTATGTGGAGAATTACATGCAGACTGATGAGAAGATTAAGCCTGAAAAATAACTTAAAATGGTCTGAAAGCGTCGAGTCAGAACTGTAAAGCCTGTGACACGCGAAGAAGAAACAGAAGAATTATATTCACATCTACCTACACTTTACTGTTTTTACAAAAAGATGCACGTGGGGCACCAAGGCCCATCTGAGTCCAGTAAAGCGTATACATGCAGGAGTGATTTGATCCCCAGCCGTGATATCGCAGCGTTTTGATCAAACACAATCATTTCCTTTGTTCTACTATCATGTAAATGTTCTCAGTGAGAGAGATCGCTCTGATTGGCTGTTCAGTGTCCTGCATGTGCTTCAACAAACACTTTACGGTTAACTCAAAGATATCCGTTTGTGATGTTTTTAGCTTCATAAAAGAATGAACTTGAGAACCCCAAACATCTTAAAAATAAAGCCTGACTGAGTCTGTTCCACACTAAAAACTGAATAATAAACAAAAACAAAAACAGATTACCGTATTTAGGACTTTCTTACTCCAGTTTCCCTGGAATAAAAACATAGAAAGACTATTGCTCTCTTCAGTGATGAGATATCCTCTTAGTATTGGCTAATATGTTGGCTTTTTGTCACTGCAGATGTCAGGGCCTTTAAACTGAAAGGTAAAGACAAGAAATAAGGATCTATTGGTAAGTGCGCTGGACAAACTAACCTCCGTGAGCTTGCCGCAAACAGTGCATTTGGTTTTGAGGCCTGATTTGGGAGGGTTTTGCTTGCTCTCGTATGCACCTAAGCAACCAGTGCTGCAGAACTCTTGGAAAGACTCGCTGGAGTCAACCTGGGCCACAATTGTACCCTTTATGTTTGTGATGTCCCTGGAAAACACAAAACACATCACACGGCACAGATGAATGCAAACATCTACAGAAAATGTGCATCGCTTGGTAAAAAGAAAAAAACATTCTCCTTAATGTAAAATGCTGTGGTTGGAAGTTATTCTTCTTAGGTTTTGAATGCACAGGAAACTTTATTACCTTGTTACAACCTACTATAGTTCAAAAGCTGCATGCGCTGTACAAGCTTCTATTCAAAAGGACGCCTCGGCTGCAACACTCACTTTTTGCACATAGTGCAGCTCTTCTTGGGGGTGGGTTTATGTGAGAAGGCAGAGAGACAGGTGGTGGAGCAGAACAGGTGTGTGGAGCCTTTACGTTGGTAGGCTGTTTGGCCTTTCTTCAGAGGCTTTTTACAGTTAGCACAGGTCACCTGGAATGAGCAAACAATGATTTAACTGAGGGGCAGTTTCACAAAGTCAATAAGGAATTTATTACCTTATACGATTAGCTGTCAGTAAAACCTCAGGAGACACCGTTTCATCGTGCAAGACTTACCCAACAACAGCTACTCAGTCACAAACAGAATTTTGGAATCGTTATATCTATAGATACTACAGCTTAGGTCACTTCTTAAAACAGCTGCACTTCTGAATCTGGCAATCATGTGTTTGCTTATTTGCTCTCCAGCGGTACATGTGAATGTTTCCTTCTACACAACAAACTGCCCCTGTCGTAACTACAAAGGATCTCCCTGACCTTTGTGGATTACCTTGACTGTCCTGGGCTGTGTCTGGGAGCCTGAGGAGGAAGTGGATGAGGAAGACTGGCCAGCCGGTTTGGGCAGCGAAGTGGCCGGTGACGGAGAGTCCACCCCCGTCTGCTTTTGGTTGCGGGGGACTGAGGCTGACTGAGAGATCCAAGAATCTACAGGAAAGGTGGAGACAAATGGGAACTCTTTATTTTAAACTTTCATAGGCAAATTTTGGCTGAAGAAAATCTCTGCAACACAACTCGTTAAAGTCCTTCCACAGACTTTATCATATTTGAAAAGTGAGCTGTTTATCAAATCAAGGCTCGTTTGACTTCAGAAGTTTGAACATTTTCTGTTTTTTACCTTTTTTGGTAAGAGGAAGATAGAAGGCACACATGAAACCAAAGGACAGATACAAATAATAAAGCATCCTAAACAGTAACAAAATATCAATATTTCCAGCAAATTCTATGTGAGATGCAGTCTTATAAATAGAAATACTCGGGTGGAGCACACAGTAGGTGGGACACGATACATCAATTAAACTATGGACACAGTTTGATTACAGTACAGCAGAGTTCCAAATCAGGTGGTAAATTATCCTTTCACATGGAAAAAGGTGAGAACAGATGATGGGATAGTGCCTGCAGAGACCACATGCTGCTTCCTGATGACAGAATTATAAACATACAGAACGCTGCCTGTTACATAAGCAGGAGATGCTCGTGTGGAGACTCACTTTTCCCCAATCTTACATTTTACCTGAGAGGCATAACGGCTGCTAAAATCCCCCCGCCTGGATAATCCATTTGTTACCTGCTCTGTTGTGCGTCCCCGTGTCTCCGTTCTGAACGAGCTGGCTGATGGAGCCTGAGCCCCGCCCCGGGTTAAAGGAAGCGGTTGGTCGAGCAGATGGGGTGTCAGGATTGAGGCTGAAGGCACTGCTGATCTGCAGACCGTTTTCCTCTGCCTGGCCTTCACCTGCCTAAACACAGAAATCGCAGAGTTTAGAGGGTTCCTCTTTAGTCCCAAAACACTAGAATAAAGGTGATTAAAAAAGGTGATTTTTTATTTATTTGTTTATTTAGTCATTTATCATTATTATTATTAGTTAGTAGTAGTATTTTTATTAGAATTTGTATTATTATTGTTTTTGTTAGTATACAATCATTGTAAATATTTATAATTGTTTTGAGCTACTTGACTAATTTGAATTTCCCCCATTGGGGGATGAATAAAGTATTTTTCTATTCTACTCTATAAAGGGCCACAGATTTCTTATGCTGTGGTGGTTCTGAAAGCTTTGAATAAATGAGCAGAAAATATCTCCTGTCAACAGTGTTATTACATTTTATTTTCTGAATTGCACCAAGTAAACCTGCTTTTGATTTTGAATTGATTGATTGATTGTTTTAAATTTATTTAATCATTTATTATTATTATTATTATTATTTAGTAGTAGTATTTTTATTAGAATTGGTATTATTATTGTTAATATACAATCATTGTAAATATTACTAATTTTTTGAGCTACTTGACTAATTTGAATTTCCCCCATTGGGGGATGAATAAAGTATTAAAGTAGGCCTCAACTCTGACAATGTTTAAATCCAGGCTGAAAACAGTTCTATTTAGATGTGCATATGACACCTGAAAGTATTTTATCTGCACTCTTCCCTGTTAAATTAATTAATTAATGATTTTTTTTAATGGGTTTTTTATTTTTTTTATTTATTTCTTTTTAATGATTTTATTGCCTTCTTGTGATTTTATGTAGCTGTAAAGCACTTTGAATTACCTTGTGTACGAATTGTGCTCTATAAATAAAATTGCCTTGCCTATTTTTCTATTCTATTCTATTTTATCAGTCTTTACACTGTACATGAGCAGGAGTGAATGTAATGTGTTTAATGAAGCGAATCCTCACTGCAATAACGGCTGTAGCTCCTCCCTGCAGTGACGTCACTGAGGTTATCATCAGGTTCATGTCTTCTTGGACGTCCACCGGATCTGGTGACGCATTCCCCGGTGAGAGCGTGGAGCTTTCCTTCTGGCTGCCGGAGCCCAGCGTGGTGACGCTGGCGATCCTGATCTCCGAGTCCGGCTCAGTGCTGCTGAGAGCGTTGGGTGAGTGAGATCCAGAGGAGCAGCCGGGGGGAACAGGTGAGGAGGCGGACGCATCTTTCTGTCCACAGTCCTCCTCGTCGTCGATGACGATAGGCTCTAGTGATGCAACTGCTGGCTTCTGAGATTCCCCCACCATGGATGCGTTGGAAGACACGGGAGAACTGGGAGTCTTGGAAGGCATCGTTGCCGTGTCCACTGTTGCTACAGCAGCAGCCGGCTCTAGGCAGTCTGTGCTGGGTGTGTCTTGAGAGGAGGTAGAAAACTGGCCAGCCTCCTCCCCTACAAGAACCACATCATCATCATTGTCCTCGGTGCCATCCTCCTTCGGGGCTCCATCTCCTGTTACCACGGAAACCACCTCCCCAGACTCCTCGGCAGGGGGCGTGGCCTGTTGCTCTGGGGAAGGGGTGGCATTCCTGGGCTCCACCTGCTCCCCTGCCTCTTCTACCACGACAGGGTTTGGTTCTGACTCCCCATCCATCACTAAGGCAACTACCTGGCGACACAAACAAAAAGGCAGCAGGACATAATTAGGTGAAGCCAGCAATTAGGTGGAACAGGTATCCCCAGAGGTGAGTTCCATGGTTACACCTTCTCTTGGTTGATGTCATCAAACACCTTTTTTTTCATTTTTCTTTGAGTTTGGTTCAACTGAGCCTTTAACAACATCCTAATTTTTTACACAAGCCTGTCCCAGATACAAGCCTTTCACTTCAAAGACGCAGCTACAACCTCTGATTTCAAAGGATGCTCTGCACACAGTCAAAATGGATGCCTTGGCGATGCTGTGGCGGCGACGTGCCTCATGTAGGTCACTGGTGTCCATTCAAACTTAGGATCAGCACACCAAGAGAGATAAATAGGTTGGTGCAACAAAAATAGGATGCAATCTGTCAGCATTAGAGCTGCAACAACCAATGGACAGAAAAAAAATATATCAAAAAATATTAAAACACTTCCAGTTTGTTTTAGGCAGCAGCGAAGACATAAAACCTGACAACATCAAGGAGGTTTTTTTACAATTAAATCACTGGTGGAACCTAAATTAAATTATCCGGTGCACAAATACATTTACAGGAAAGCTTTTCTAAAAATAAGCCAGTTTCTTTATTTCCATCATTTCTTATTAACTTACTTCTATGTGAGTGATGCCATTATTGCTTTAGAAAAGTACCATGATTGATGGCGTCGAAGGATAGCGGAGGGTTTCGTGCTCCAGAGTCAGAGGGCAGGTGACGCTCAACAGATGCAACGGCAGAATCGAAAGCTGAACTTTGACCACTCTGCCCCTCCTCATACCCCAACGAACCGGCACAATACTCCTCCTCTCACCTGCTGTCTTTCCCATCTCAGTACACAGCTACTCTCTTGTTTCCCTTGGCAACCAGCGATGCTACACCTTGGTTGCCAGGGTGATGGTAAGGCCAACCACCAAAAGGACTTGTTCTCTGCTCTCCATGTGGGCGCTGTTGAATTGGCCGACACGGCACTGCAATGGTTTGGCTCCATCAACGGCGTAATGCAGATTAATGAATGGGTATGAAGTTACTTTAGTAAAGATCAGCGTTGCAGTTAATTGGTCTAAAACACAGGCTTCTTGAGCATAAAGATGTGCAGTTAAAACCCTGCAGTCTTATTCGTGGCACATTCCCAAATTCCACTGAAAGCACTTTTGGGGACGCGTGCGCACGATAAAACTCATCCGTTTCTGTCAAAACCTCCTTTTCATGTTACACAGCAGCGAGGGTGGCTGCAAGCCACATATCACATCACTGCTGACAGCTGCAGCGCAGAAACACACACCAACAGATGCAAGCTCACAGACACACTTCTGTGCAGACGCCGATCTTCGTAGCTGTTTTTCCACCCTGACAGACACGCAGAACAGGAAGAGCCTGAAAGCACCTGAACACGGGCCTATGAGCTGTAACAGAGCACAGTCTATATCACTGAGGACGCCGGGTCACATCAACCACATCACTGAGGTGGCCATTTTGGTTCCAGCACTGTGCCACAGTAGCATCTTGGGAGGACACAGGATGACTCTCACTCTCACTGTGTTAAGTTCCTGATGAGCACGGCACATCTGCAGTTCGTTTCAAAGGAAGGTTGGTTAGCAACTCCATCCTTTACCCAGATTTTCTCCAAATCCGAGCCCAGTTTATAGCTCTCGAACAAACCCCGAGCCAGCTGATGACCCCGACCTCCCTATGAAACATCACATGGCTACAAACTGGGACACATCGCTCTATAACTGGTTCCAACTCCTCACAACTATTGAGACGTTGAGTCTAAAGTCACGCCTGAATTAGACTTCCACCATTTCTTTATCCAAACATTTGGCCAGAAGCTGCAGTCCCAAAGCTTCTCAAGTGCAAGATGAGGCAATTAAACTAATTTTCCACAAGTTTGCTTGAAATTTAAAATAGCATTTCATGTGATGAAATCAACGAGCAGCTGCTAATTTACCCATTATTAACTCAACACTTTAAAATGTTGATAAAAAACAGAAATTATGGCAAGAAAATGTTCGAGTAGTCTTTGCTCTAACCTAGGGCTGGGCGATATATCGATATATTTTTAAATAAGATATGGAATTAGGCCATATCGCATATATCGATATACAGACATCCCAAGTTCCAAAAACTCATTTCAGGGAGATGCTTATCGAACACCCGTCCCAATAGAATATCTTAAATAAAATCTAATTTTATTTAAGATATTTTATTTATTTAAATGTGCACCTTACGGAGCTTTGTTATACAGTGTTTATGTTTACATTTTATAATGAGTGTTCAATAAAACTACTCGTATTTGGCTTTGACTTTGACTGAGCATTTCATTTCACAGCTCTCACTTTGCGGAAAAAATATCGGGATATATATCGTATATCGATATTCAACCTAAATATATCGGGATATGACTTTTGGTCCATATCGCCCAGCCCTACTGTAACCTAGATTTCTGAATTAATTAAAAAAAAAAAAAAAAAGTGATTTGAGCTTCATTTTGGGCAATTATCAACAGACACAACGTGACTCAACTAACAAACCCTCAATTAGCACTTTTAAATGTTTGAGTGAACTCCAGAGTGAATGAAGAGGGCTCCAACTGTGACAAGAAAGTAGTTGATGTGACCAATAAAATTTGAGTCTCCAATTGTTTTATAGATGTTACATTAAAAAACAGGACGAAAAACACCTACAACCTGTCGAAATTTTGAATATGATATGAATATCAATATGATTTTGAGAAAATACAACTGAAGAGCGCCTCCTTTTTTTGGACTACTCTGTAGGCTGCAGACCCAGCCCTAAAGCAAGCAGCAACATTTAACATTTTAACCATCTAAATTCGTCTAATCTACCCGGTTACGTGAAGCTCTTGTACACCATAACGATATAAAGAACAAGCAGCTGCAGGAGGACCCCCTGCTGCGGCTCCCGTTGCCAGCATCAGGGGAAAAGATTGTCCTTGAACACACCATAAGGACGACCTCCAACTGCCAACTATCATTCAGTGAGTTATTAATGCAAAAAGGTTTGCGTAGCATCTCAACACGTTCAGTTTTTAGGATCCAACATGTTGAATTGTCTAATTAAGGCCCTCAAAGGGGTCCAAAAGAGCAGATGGCGTGTTAAACTGTTAAAGACCAAAAAGATAAGAGCGACAGACGTTCATGGATACTCGAGTTGATTTTTCTTATTGTACGAGGCCCCTTAGGAGTCACAGGGCTCCACTTCAGTTGGTAAAAATATGTCTGAGGTTTCCCGGAGGACGAAAAGGTGAACCCTAAACATCGCTAATGTCCTTAGTCAAAATGTCAGCTGTAAATAAAGTAAACACACAAGGTTTTCTGGGCTGAAAAGAATAACAGGAGCACTGATGATTAGCCAATCAGCATCACTGTGGTGGTACAGCTCCACTCCTACGTTGGCATGGCTTTACGTCAGAAAACTTTAAACCGAATTGAATTCTGGTGGATAATGTTGCCCTCTTGTGATCGTCTTGGTCAGAGTCGAGAAATCTGAGACTTTGGCTGGAAATTAAGTGAAACAAGCTGACAATTCTGTGTGATGTCAGGCCAATCCAAGCAGTTCATTCATCAAACCTGAGGTTCACGTCTTTTTCTGGACCGTCAAAAGCTTACCAGAGAGTTGCCCCATTTGGTCAAAATAAATGTATTTATGTTGGACACAAAATGCATTTAAACACCCCTCACAACAGACGACGATAGACAGCAGTGCGCTACACCGTTAAATTCCCACCTTTAAGGATGCTATTAGTATTCAAACAACCTCTGGTATTTACAGCTGTGTCACTGTGCTGTATTACCAGACCTCTAAATTAAACTCCCAGGCACACATCAAGAAGATAACCGGACCAGGACCATATATTAAAAAGGTACTAAACCCTACCGTACAGTAAAATACCTCAAACAGCATCATGCAGTCTGTTGTTATACCTGAAAATGTCCCGTTTTATAATTAGTTTTTAATTAATGACCAATTCAGTAAGAAATCAACTAATTGTTGCAGTCCTACTCTCAAATATTCAGTGTATTTTTATACAAGAGCAAAATAGCTTGAATTATCACATGATTTGTGCATTTGCGTTTTTTTTATAATGAAAATAAATTCAACTTCTTCAATAAAGGAGGGACTGGTTCAGAAGCACTGGCGTTAAGCTGGTGTAAAATGTCAACCGCTTCATTAAAAATGAATCAAACCGCTGCACTTTGGAGTAAAAAAAAAAAAAAAAATGTATAAAAAAGGTCGTAGCAGAGCTGATAATCTCAAATCTGCTCAGCTGTAAAACACTGAAGCTGGAAGAGGAAGAGTAGCTCTCTGTGATCATGTGACAGGAAGCAGAAAGCATGACAGAATGGCATCACAGATCAATAGGTTGTTCAAAAACAAGATGGGAGTCCAAACCATTCTCCAAAGCCAGTGGAGCCTGCATTTAAGAAGCTACAACCAAGGCTGATGTCTACAAACCGCACGTGTTGAAGGTGAAAAACCCATTTGTTAGAATCTGCCAGGGTAAACGGTGGTAAAATATTGGGACAGGAGAGCCAAAAGGCACTCTCCTTCAAGTGCAACACCTCCCCAAAGCCAAGCTGAGCTGCAAAATATAATGCATCACAGCTTTCTGGCCCGATATAACACCAACAGAGGAATCTATGTGCAAAGCAGAGGTGCTCAGAGAGGAAAAAAATAGCCTGGTCTAGAGTGAGTTCAGACTGCAATGCAGAGCTGTGAGACAGCCTGCATTCACGTGGATGAGAGCAAAACGAGGACCCAGCATTAATGAGCTCTGACATGCAACCTTGCTCCCAACGTCAACACCAGGTGGACGGAGAGGTGGGCCGGCGCTGTGGAGAGACTGCCCCCCCCCCCCCCTCCTCCTCCTCCTCCATCTGCAACAAAACACTCAACGGACAAATCAACGGCTGCGCCACATCACCACCTCACATAGGTGCTCCTGCACCTTTCCAACAGTTTGCGCATGAGGCCAAGCTTCATGTTTTATTCCAGCAGGTCACAATCTGCAGATATATGCGGCCGTTTGCGCCAGTAGCCAAGATGAGAAATTACATATCAAAATTAAACGCGTGAGAATATTATATAAGTCTTATGTCACTGGGAAGTGATGCGTAATGCGCAGCCACCAGAACATCCCCCCCCCCCCCCCCCCCACCCCAAAGCCAGCTGATGGGCTAAAAAAAACGGCCCATTCCGGTTACTTGGCAGCAGAAAGCTCAACTAAAAAACCCTGCTCCACACAGCTGATGAGCTCTCATGAGAAATATTAGAAAATGACTGAGTACCAAGCTCTGTAAGGGACAACCTGGTCGTGCCCTTGATTATCAAGACGGTTTGGAGCATAAAATCCGGTCAGGGTACCCTTTTACCGCGTTGAATATCCTCGACCTGATCCCCCCCTCTCTCTCTTCCCCTTCCTTTTTTTCCCCCCCGGCTTGATATCCGAAAAAACTTGGCAATAAGGAGTAGGTTCAAAACTTTGACCAAAAACAATGAAAACAACTACCTGAGCTGCGCAACTCTTCCATAAATAACCCGGCTGGAGGAAAGGCTAGCTTCCAAGTTGGGGTCCAGAAGAAACGTGGTTCAGGGTGTTCCGTTCCGCTCCCACCCCTGCCCTTCCTGGCGCAAACAGCCATTGGATTAGCGGCGGATCGAGGGGAGGAGAGCAGACTTGGACTGCGCCATTGTTAAAGCGCCTCTAAACAAATCGACCCCAACTTGCTCAGATGGATTATAACAAGAGGCAAAATGTTGCACAGGATACACACAGTGGTGACACTCAAAAACACAACCCCTAACGTTTTTCTAACGGCTGTTTTCTGCCCATCTTCTTCGGTTTGTTTTCCAGATCTGGTCGCAAACGTGACAGTGTCGTCAAAACGGACCCGAAATCGCGATAAAAGAGACCCATTTTTATGATACCTGTGATGTTGGGGTTTTAATTGGAAAGTTACCCCGCACGGAGTCCACCCTGGCGCAATCAGTGGCAAATATGCCAGGCGACCGCTAGGGGCGCCACCCCCAACGTGTCACATGAACTGCCTTCATCTGTGTCATGCGATGGTAAAAAAAAAAACGAAACCAGAATAAATACCGGAATCATGTTTACTTTAGCGTCATGGAGGACAGGGAGAACCAGGTGTCTCTCGTTAGTTACAACCAGATAAAATCTGCCCCCCCCCTCCACACGCCTCCCCTAGCGGAAAACAGCACTGCCTGCCGTCCGCCATTAGGGAGCCAGCTGAACAATACTGGAGACTAGAGGCGGCAGCTGCCACAGCACACGGAGCAGGGGGGAAATATGTTAAAATTAAACTGTTTATTTATCCCTTAATGTGTCTCTTCGCCTCGGTATGACTCCGGAGAGACTCCCGGGGCATCCAGCCGGTGCCCCGCACAAGTTCCCCAAACTTTCACCAATTAGGCGTTAAAGTGGAATATAGAAAACGTCTGTGAAATTCGCTTACCGGAGTAGAGCTGGAAACGGTGTAAGCGCCACTTTTGTGCCTTGACATTAATCCCGGGGAGCGCGTGCGCACAACGTAGAATTTTCCACTTTCTGGCCGAAGATCGTCTGTTGTAAGGACTGCTCACTCCGAACGGGCTACGTGTGACGTAACACTCCAGACAAAGGACAAAAACAAGCTTTTTCGGACTGATTTTTCTATTTTTTTTAATGAAGGAACGGTTTTTTCTTCGGTTTGAGCTCCTAAAACTTGAGTTTCAAAACTTAATCACATTTTAACTACTGATTTTATCTGATTCTATCTATTGTTCTTATTTCTTTCTTTTTTGTTTAAAATTTAAATCATGCTTTTTATTTCTACTGTTTTAATGTATCTGTAAAGCACTTTGAATCGCCTTGTAGTTGAATTGTGCTGTACAAATAAACTTGCCTTGCCTTGCCTAAAAGTCCTTAAACACAGTAAAGAAAAAAATTTATCTGAGGTTGCATTAGAATAAATAAGTAAATTATGATAAGAAATAAGAATAAGGTAAGATTAAAATTAGACTAATTATTTCAAATTTACAAAATGTAATTGTGCACTAAAGCAACCATAGAGAAGTTTGTGAACCTTAAAAATATGTGTTTTTGACTATTTCTGAAGTACACAGACGTTTTTTATGCACATTCCTGGGCCTGAAACTGTCTTAAAGTGCCCCGGGGCAGCAGTTCACTCCTCCCAGAGTTTACTCCTGACATATTTATGGGCTTTTGATGGCGTCTTCGTGGCCTCTTCAACATGACAACAAATTAATATAATGTAATATAATATAATGTGATATAATAATGGCTGTTCATGTGCATGGCTCACACAGATTTGTTTTCACAACAACGATGTTACATCAAACGGCTGAGGGGGGAGCCAAAGAGCAAGACTTTACCTAAACTTTCTGTTGTTACTTTAATCTCAGTTATCAATTTGAGAAGTTTCACATTGATACCAAGTAGTTAACACCTTAATAGTCTCTGATAAGACAAAATGAAATGACAACATCTAAAGTATTGGTAAAAAAAAATACAGTGTCATGCAAAGGTAGGAAATCCCATTCTGAAAATGGTTCTTTTTTATGTGCCTTCACAAATTAGTCCAAACTGGTGAAGTGAAATTAAAAGAAAAAAAAGGTAGTAAATGCCCATGTCTTCATTTCCTTTGCTTTGAAATCCCTATGTTGTCATCTGGTGCTGCCAGTTACATTCAGAAGTCACAAAATTAGTTTAGTTACGTCCAGCTGTTGAGAATGGCCCATTAGTCTTCATTACTTTGCCTATTCTTGCAACACTTAATAAGTGTGATCCTCCATTTCTCAAATGTGTGACTTTATAACCTCCCAAGTCCACATCTCAAGTCCCAAGTTCTTTGACTTTCTTCTTCTTCTTTGTCACCCTCTGAATGTAAATCTTCTGTGATTTTAAGGCACAAGTATGAGATAACATAAGATAAGATAAGATGGACCTTTCACAAGGGGAATTTCCATGGCCTATCTATCTATCTATCTATCTATCTATCTATCTATCTATCTATCTATCTATCTATCTATCTATCTATCTATCTATAAGAATTTGGGATGTTGGCCTCATTATGTTTGTTTTTTTAGCAATTGTTTACATATGCGCAGAAATTCACAGTAGTTTGTGGTTCAAAGATGAGGGAAAACATTTAAATAACAAAATATGGGTTGGTGTTGAAAAAAAAAGACAATAACATGCAGCTGATGTTCTAAAAAACACCATCTGATGCTCAACTTTTACACCAACTGGAAGTAGAGACAGAGTGAGACCTTGTTATTTTATCATACTCTCTGATGGCATCCATTCGTATTTCTTGATATTTTTTTTCGCCGCGCAGGCGCATAAGGGGCAATCAGGGATCGCATGTCTGGCAATTAAATTGCCCCATTAAGTTAATTGCATTTTATCGATACATATCATATCTCCCATGTCAACTGACTCCAGCTCAGCTCGAGAATGAGAGTATGTTGACGCCGAACAGCTTTTTTTTCTTAGCTAAAAACAAGCTGCGATGAAGTACACAGCGCGGGTCCAATCACAAGCAGAGATCAGGGTTGAGAGAGTTCATGTTCTCAGCTGTGTAGGTCGGTACAACATCGGATTTCCTCACTAATTTCATCCAGACCTCCACCAGACGCCAAGCGGCCGGAGGAAACTGCTGATAACCTTAAAGCATATATGAAAAATGATGCACATGTCTTAAAAATGTCCCTCTTATATAACAGGGTGGACATGAAGGGGGTAAAAACATATATGAGTGCGTTAAGACATCACTGTTGTTCATTGTAAGTAAGATTAAGCAATATTAATAGGCACGTTTTTTTTGTTTTTGTATCGGTTACACCAAAAGTGTCATGAGCAGAAGATCACGTTGTTAATATGGCGGATCAGGTGCGTCCAAATGTCTTGAAATGGGCAGATCGGATTCATGATCTGGGTCGACGGTGAAGAAAACAGCCCCCCCTTTCTGTAGCCTTACACAAGTCTTCACTCACCCCATAAAGCGACACAACACAAGTAAAAGAGATGTTTTTTTTTATTTCCAAATCAGTTTTAACGAAGTGACCACAGCGGGTTGCCAGATCTGTTTGTCAAAAGCTGCGCAAAATGTCGGAGATTAAAACAATCCATGCGGCGTGCGCAAATTACGCAGAAATGTAAGACAAAAAGTGACCTTGGATCCAGGACTGAAAGACACAGGCTTTATGAACTCACAGCACAGGAGATCTGATCAGATGTGTGCAAAAACAAGCCAACTGATTCCGAATAGTATGGAAGAATAACAAATAAACAGATTTTATTTTTTTTTTTTTTTGGTATAGGCTAAAACCAGAAGACTTGAAGATTGAAGATGGTTAGCAACGAAAAGGGTTTTATGATGAAGAAATAAAATTCAGTGTACACGTTCCTGAAAACTAAACAAAACAGTTTTCCAAGTCACAGTACAGTCCAAAGACAGCTGTTTCCTTTAGGACTGGAACACACCTACTGCCAGGCAGGAGCTAAAAAGTTCCTACAATCTGCCGTGGATCGCAGTTCCTGAAGATCAGTCATAATAGGTTCCTTCTGGCCAACAGCTCCAGGTGGTTCCTTCAAGTTCTGGGGACTGGTGAGCACTTTTCTCTGGCTGTATTCACTCTGCAGGAACGCTGAACATGACCCAACATAACTTGACATAACAGTCAGAAAGCGTGCAGGAGAAGTAAAGCATCTTTGTTTTGTTTAGATTTTTAAAGGCTAATGATAATAATGATTGCCTATACGACATTCTCTCCACTGGTGTTGCATTTATGTCGTTCCTGTGGTCTGAAAGTGCCTAAAAAGGATCGCAGGAACTTTCTCAGAGAAGAACTCCCGGTATGTTTCCGCTCCTCTTTCAGGCTGGGAGCTTTCTCACATGACTCTCCTGTAAAATAAGTTAACAAGGTTTTAGCCTGCTGCAGTATATTTGGACATACTGCGTCTCTCCTTGCAGCTTCTGGAGCTTTTTCCTCTGAAAACACATGATGTTTTATGCTGGTTTGGATGCTGTGCTGCTGGAAAGATTTCTGCTGGTATTTCCAGCACTTTTCTTTACACTATGGCATGTTGTTTGCCTTTCGAAAAAACAAGTAATGCCTGGAATAAAAGACCCCAAATCCAGATGAGTTGAAGAGGAGATGTCTGGGGGGCAGAGCAGGAACAGAAGAGAAAAAGAAGGAGGAAGTTAAACCATTTATTTCCATGATTGTCAAAGAAGGCAGTATTATTTTTTAAACTAAGACATGGCTGCAGGAACAGCTTAAAACACCTTTCTGCTCAGCTTTAAGACTATACGGCAGACAGAGACTGCATACAGAGAGCTAACAGTTATTAGCTTGTTATTAACAGATGGTGAAATCCTGGACAGGCCACTGGGAAGGAGCGTCTCTGCACCCCAGAAGCTGTTCGGTCTAAAAAGCTCCAAATGGTTCACACAGTGTGTTTATATGTAGTTATGTGGAGCTGTGGTTATATTTCCTCTGACAGGTGGGGATACGCTCCCTTTCTGCCACTTGGTTTGGGATTTCTCCCAGTTTACTTACTGCATCACAATCCAAAAGAAGTGACAAAAATGTAGCTGGTGGCGGATTTCTTTACAGTTCTTTTCATACCTGCTGTTAGAGTCCACAGGGACATACACAAGCAGAGGCACCTTTTCTGTCCACTGCATTATTTAGTTGTGTTGGCCAGACTTTCAACATTTCAGTTTAGTGCATTTTCTTTTCTTTATGGACCCCATGTTGCCTCCCATAAAGACACTGATGTTGTTCATTCTCAAAGAGCTTTACTGTGATTATTTAAAGAAAGATGAACCTCTTTGTCCTTCTACACGGTTCGCAGCAAAAGACACAAGGCTGCTACCATGAAGCTTTTTAGGTGTGTTGATCCGCACCAACCCAAGTTCCTTTGTTTCTTGACCCGGAAGTGACATGACAGTTTGATAAACTTCTTTATGACATTATGAAGCTGAAACTGGAGTTTCAAGATCTGTGGTGATTGTCTTGTTTGTGAATGTGGCTTATTAGAGTTTAAAATCAGTTAAGAAGAGAAAACTTTACTTAAAATATCAAAAGTAAACAACTTTCATTAATGTTTAAATTAATTTCCTAAAACTTGTGATAAATGTTACCATCCCCTCGTACTTGCTGTTCCGTAAATCATTTCTTTGAATGAGCAATTTCCCCTCAAATAAATTTTTTAGTCACTAATTTACTTCTCAAGCTGTTTAATTTGCTGTTGAAGTATTTCCTCGGACTTATTTAACCGTATGTCTGAGCTGAGACATAATGGACAGAAAATTCTAATTTATTTTATGTGAATCGATTGGCCCTGACAAAATGTAAAGAAATAAAAGACAGATAAGCAAAGTTTTTACCATATGGTGACGCAATAAGTCTCAGAAATGTATCGAATATAAAGTTACCTTCCCTAATGTCACACAGTATTACAGATGGGTATTCTTTGAGGAATTGTAGTGAGTGTTAACACTGGAAATGATTCTCCTTTGCCTTTTGATTTGTTCTAAAAACAAATAAAACAGGCTTCAGTGGAAGTGATTTAGGCGCCACAAGTAAAAACACTGATGACTTGGACATGAAACCATGTGTTTAGTTTCTACATTCACATAGATTTTAGATTTTTTGTTTCACTTTGACAATGAAGCCTCAGTGATATCTGTAACATCTCAAGTCAGAGTCGGTTGTCCTGCCTCAAAGTGGTGCAAAAAACTAAGCACAGGCCTCGTAGTGACATGATTTAAACAGAGCCCTTCGCTCTTAGAAACGAGGCTTACGTGTGGTTCTTGGAGTTTCTCCCCTTCTTTCTCAAAGGTTTGAGTTCATGATGCAGACTCGCTCTCTACTTGTACGTTTAGGCTTGAAATGTTTCATTTTCGATAAAGCTCACAGTCAGATTTGGCTCGTGTAACCCTGCAGCCATCTTTTAGTTAAGCTGGCTGTAGGGGAAAGGTCCCATGATGCACTGGGCAGCTCAACCTTCGTCTGTTCTCTCCCATCATGTGAAAATAACTTCAGACGGCAGCGCGTGAGCAGCAATTATCCCTATGAATACACAGTATACTCACAATGACATACAAAAACATAAAGACTTATATATTGTTTAAAAAATAAGTTTAAATATTGTGATCATAGCAGGTCAGAACATCTCCAGCCAGGTGTGCTGCCTCTAATATTTACAGTAATAATTTGATTTGATTTATTGAGATGAACCTATTAAAACAACTTTTTCTCTTGAAGAAAGTGTATAAACTCACACTTTCAGCCACCTTTTGAAGCTGTTATAGCTGTACGTCTCTAAACTCTTTAAGTTTATAATATCTGGCCAGTGACACCATTATTCAGGACATAACTACTCCAGCTCCCTCAAGCTTTGTGGGCTCAGCCTTTAAGGGTTTTCTCATGCTGAAAGATTCAGTTTCACTAGTGTGGAACATTTTGGGTTGGCCCATTACACAAAATCCCAGAACATCTTGTCAAATTATGGGTTATAATGTAATAATATTAATACATTTTATTTGGAGGCGCCTTTCAGGTCACCTTACATGAGAAATAAAGAACACAATAAAAGCATAAAACAGAAGTGCACAGCGTCCAGTTAAAGGGAGTATGCCAGTTTGAATGTAGATAGGTTGGGAGTAATGATTTTAAGGTTTGTAATGAACCTGAGAGGCTTGATATCGCAGGTTAAATAAAAATTAAAAACTGGTTATGTTGGTTTTCTTTATTAACTGTGTGCGAATCTACAGACGATTTGTTTTCAGCTCACATTTATGACAAAGATTCTGTTTAATTTCATAACAAGTAACAAAATGAGCTACCAAATTCACCAAGTTTCTAATCATTGTCATTTGTTTTCTCACCAAAAACTGGAGCAGATGCCTTATGTTGTGCGTCATCCTCACAGTTTCTGTTGAAAGAGAGCCAGAGGAACTTTCTGGAAAATTCTACACATTTTATTCAGGACAGAGACACAGCCTCGGGGTAAGCAGCGACCCGTCTGCAGCATCTCTACAGACAGGGAACTCTTTCTCTCACATACAGTTCATTTTTTCTGCTGGAAAGATTCTGACCCAAAGAAGGCGAAGGTGAAGTCCAGGGATGGGCAAAGTATTCAGAAAATAAGGGTTAAAACTGGCAAAAACAAACCAAAATAAACCTCTGAGAAAACAGCTTGTTAATGCAGAATGGAGATGTTTTCACGAGTTCTATAAGAGCTGCGCTCTCCTTCCCACCTTTCATGGTTTCATCGCCAAGGAGTGCAGAAATAATCTATGACTTTGTTATCAATGTGTAATCAGAGGTTTGAGTTGATGCTTCATCATTACTGTAACGTGGCCAGTTTTGTTCAAGAATGACTACCTGGAGCATCTCTGTAATCGACATTGGATTTGATGGTTTACACTCCCAACGGAAGCCGACTTTTCATTTCACCCCATTTGGCAATAAACACGAAACCAATCGGATCGCAGAAGGCAGCAGAAACACGCCAACGAGTAAGAAACGGTGCACGCTGATCTGCAGTGGAGTCTGATCCAGACTCGTCTTTGGTTCTTTAGATGTACAGGGCCCAAAGGTTTCACGATTGTCGTTTAATCCAACACTTTCCAGCAGAAGAATTACAGCAGTCATTAAACCACAGACACAAGCTTTTACCGATTCCTTTCTCTGAAACAAAACATAAAAGACAAAAACCTTCAGTGATGCGCTGTCTGTCCTTTTAAAGTTATCAAAATCAAATCTAATGCATGCACCTACTCAGTGAAGTAAAACCGGATGCACCGACAGCTCAGGTGTTATTACAGGAGCGTGAACACGATGCGAGTTTGTGCTCGATTTCTGGAGAACGTCAAGACGCAGCACCAGAAAAGCACGAGCTCTGGAGCGAATCGACTGACAAGAACACGGTCAGAAAAGCATAGAAAAACAGGAAGGAGAAATTCCTTAAAAGGTGTGAACGCGCTTCCTATGATAAAACCTTCAAGTCTGCATCTGCTTGAAAGAGTCCCCTTCGATCGCATGACCCCCAACCTCCTGCTACGGCTGGGATCCCTCAGTATCACTTTTAAATCGCTGATTAAAAAAAGATTGTCAGACTCGGGGCAGCGTTTGTGGAAAAACATCAAATCCGTGGCGGTCAGAAGGCGACGATGATGCTTTTTAATATCAACAAATTAATTTTAGCCCTTAAACATTTGAGCTTTTTAACTGCACTAAATAACTTAACCCAGTCATACGGTGGCAAAAAAGAACAGATCATCACGAGACTTCATGACCGCATATATGCATGTATATATTTATATATAGTATGTGAATATGTACAGACCAGAAAATATAAAAAGAAACTTTTCGCATGGAAGGCAAAAGAAACGTCTTCATTCATTAAAACATCTCACTTTAAAATAACCTCATTCTGGTGTATGAACAGCTGGCAAACAAGACGGTGAATAAAAGGATGCGCACGTGTTGTGCCTGAGTTTGAACTTGCGCTTACTTCCTCAGAAGAGATGTAGTGTCTCAGCCAACAAGCAAGCAAATCAGAGTTTAAATCTACAGTTTGGAAAAGTTTCTGGACTGATTTTTCCAGAGAAAAACGAGTTATTCCTCTGAGGTTAGACCTTTATAAAGTAAAATTAGGAGGGTGAAAGAAAGCTTCGTCTTTGTCACTGTAAAATGCTAAAAAAAAAAAAGAAGAAAAAAATGGAAAAAAAAAAAATCCCCTTTTTTCAAGAAGAGGCAACACACAAACACACAAGCTAGGCTGGCAATCGACACACTAGTTTATCCACCTCATCAGGAGGTGGAACTCGGAAAAAGGCACGACGGGGGGGGGGGTTAGTCTTCAGGGTCACTCCAGAGAGGAAAAGAAGGTTGGCTCTGACGGCCTCCTTCCACCCAGAGGCTGCGTGGTGACGAAACCATCACCAAAGGGCAGACTCTCTGACTGGCTTCATCGACCTTGCAGGACCGTCAAATTTGTGCTACGGAGCAGAGCAGGAGTCTGGTCTGAGTCTGGTCTGAGTCTGGTCTGAGTCTGGTCCGAGTCTGGTCCGAGTCTGGTCCGAGTCTGGTCTGAGTCTGGTCCGAGTCTGGTCCGAGTCTGGTCCGAGTCTGGTCCGAGTCTGGTCCGAGTCTGGTCCGAGTCTGGTCCGAGTCTGAGTCTGAGTCTGGTCCGAGTCTGGTCCGAGTCTGGTCTGAGTCTGGTCCGAGTCTGGTCCGAGTCTGGTCCGAGTCTGGTCCGAGTCTGGTCCGAGTCTGGTCTGAGTCTGGTCCGAGTCTGGTCCGAGTCTGGTCCGAGTCTGGTCCGAGTCTGGTCCGAGTCTGGTCCGAGTCTGGTCCGAGTCTGGTCCGAGTCTGGTCTGAGTCTGGTCTGAGTCTGGTCTGAGTCTGGTCTGAGTCTGGTCCGAGTCTGGGTCTGAGTCTGGTGTCAACACGGTGGACAGGCTCTGACGCCATCATCACTGCAGCTGGACTCTGTACGCACAGATGAGGAGCTTGACCTGAGGAAAGAGCCGCAGAGAAACAGTTAGCACACCTTTATGGAATCTGCAGATGCTTTAAAGCAGGGATGGCCGCTGTCCTGCAGGTTTTAGATGTTTCCCTGCTTCAGCACACCTGATTCAGATGAAACGGAGCTCTTCAAAAGACTGTTAAGTTCTGAGGCAGCCTGCTAATGATGCATTGATCTGAATCAGGAGTGCTGAAGCAGGGAAACGTCTAAAACCTGCAGGACAGCGGCCCTCCAGGATGTGGACATCCCTGCTTTAAAGCAAAAACAGACTTTCTTTAAGTCTCTAAAAAAACTGAAATAATCACCCAGTTTTTGTCAGAATCACTGGAGGTCGATGTCACCTAACTGCATTCCTGCTCGCTCTGAGGCCGTCTTGTATTCACAGACCCTGAATTTCTATGCTCAAACTGGAGGATCAGCCTCTAAAAATCCTATCTCAGCTCATTTCTACTCCTTTTATGTCGATGCTAAACATGTCTGACCACATGTCCGAGTCTGAGTTATCAATCATCCCTTTGATGGTTGAAAAATACCCAGAAAAAAGGATAATCTGTCAGATTATTTAGCAGCCTTACAGGCAGCGGAGGCTTTTACATGCACGTTTAACATTTTAAGTGTGTGTGTGTGTATTAGTGCTTGTGAGTCACCTTTGCTGTTGGTGCTTCTGCTAGACGAATGAAGAGTTTGTTAATGCCTGGAACCGGGCTGAAGGAGTAGATGAAGTGGCTGTCCTGAAATGTTGAAGCCAAAAAAGAAACAATGAAGAGAAACCAGCATATTTCCACCTTAAAGAAACAATAGAGATCTATGTGACTGCCTTGTCTTAAGGTTTGCTGACTTTAGTTATGCACATTAAGGGGCCTGTGCAGGTCTCACATGGAGATTTGCTTTTAATGGCAGTGGTGTACCTCTAGGGGGAGCCAAAGAGCAGAAAAATAGCCAAACTCTCTTGTGTTACTTTAACATTAAACGTTTTAAAGATTCATGTGAAGAATCCCAACAAAAGGACACAAGGGACAGGATCATTTTAAGCAAGATTCCTGTAAAAGTTCCTGTAAGATATGTTTCCTATGGAAATGTGGAATGAATACATTAGGCTGAATAATGCTTTCATAAGGTGGTTGTAAAGAAAATATTACGAATGGTTAGAATAGTTATTAAAATGGAGAAGGGTCTGCTGGAATTAGGTTTTAATCAAGTGTTGAGTGCTTTATTGTTTTAAGTATTGGTCATGTTTATTCACTGGAGGCAGAAACGTGAGTGAAATACTTCATCAGAATCAACAACTTTT
This sequence comes from Odontesthes bonariensis, assembly GCF_027942865.1. Taxonomy (NCBI): domain Eukaryota; kingdom Metazoa; phylum Chordata; class Actinopteri; order Atheriniformes; family Atherinopsidae; genus Odontesthes; species Odontesthes bonariensis. Next base: position 29,595,256 of record NC_134517.1, on the reverse strand, counting down.
AAAAAAAAGCACAAAGTGAAGCTAACACGATGAGGGATGGGAATTGATATGATCTTATTGACACCAGCGACACTATCCGTGTGTCTTATCGGTCCGGCTTCTTTACCGATTCTCTCATCAGTTCCTGACCTCATTTTCTTTGAGCAAACAAGTCTGCGAAAGGTTTTCTGCAGCATCAACTGAAATCTCACACAGAGCAAACCCTGGCTTTAGTATCTTTGTCAACTCCCGGTGAACACAATGCTAAACCGATTAGAATAGAAAATCAACAACTTAACATCCTTTAAGCCTCTAATCTCAGAAAACTTCACTTAAAAATCTTTTATACCAGATGTTAAAAGACAGTGTAAGCTGACCTACCTGAAAGGGGGATTTCATACTTTTGAGAAAGGGGGCCAAGCCCTTCACAACTAAATTCATGACCCTTATTCACCCTTTAAATCACTCATCACTTTCCCCGTCTGTGCAGCAAAGCAGCAACAAAGTCCCCTGGAGAAAAATGTGTTAGCCGTGTTGCTAATGTTGCTAATATTTACAGTTCTGTTCGGTTTGTAAACCGCAGCACTTGTGCGGTCGGTGTGCAGAGTATCATCGTGGCACTCTGATTCTGATTCTCTCCAACTCTGCTGCCAAATTCCCAATAAAGCTGCTCTCATTCACGCATGTTTCCGCCGTAACGTGTTGAAAAGGGTCTGGAAATGCTAGCAAAAAGTGGCCCATGAAGACGACACATCCCAACATTTCTAGACTGCTAATCGGCTCTGATGAAATACACATATCATTCAACACTGCGTTATCTGGAAAACCCGTGAACAAATGAATCAAAAGCAGCGTCTGTGCAGTGATTTCGACCATATTTACATGTATGATGAAGTTCACGGCCTCCTGAACGCGCCAATCAGTACACATGTTCCAGCTCCTGCTGGCGTCGATATAGGAGCTGATAAGTTACGAAGCTCCAGATTACAAAGGTTTGGAAAATGTGAAACCGGTTCTCAGTTCCCATCCTTTAATACGACTTGTGACATTTAAGAACATGGATTTCTAGTTATCTGTAAACTGCTTCAATTTGAATGACAATGAAAGCCACTATAAAAGGTGTAAAATCTAGGGGTGGGAATCTTTGAGCCCCTCACGATTCGATTACGATTCAGGGGCTACGATTCGATTATAAAACGATTGTTGATGGGTCTTTAATTTCTGTATATCGATGCACTTTTTCACAACTTTTCTTTTTGTCTCACTGAATAAGCATTCATAACTCTCAAAGTTGAAAAACAGTGCATTTGTAATAAGAAACAAGAGTAAAATCAATTTCCATTAAATTTGATTAAACTAATGGAAATGCGAGCAAACTGGAAAGTTATGTCGGGTGGAATCGAGTTAACCCCTAAATTCTGCTGCAGCGCTCCTGACCCTCCGCAGCAGATGTAGAAAATAAAAGACAACGTGTTCACGGAGGATCATATTTCCCTGCACTAAACCTTGAAAACGTCACAATAACGTGCTTCTTGTCCAGTTCACTTCCGCCGTCGACGTTGTAGAAGCCGAAGTGTTTCCACACATCTGCTTTTCAATGAGAAGGAGCTGTTGGGATCTCACGGCGAGGTTGGTAGCTGCGGTCAGCCACGTTTGTTTTCCTCTGTGCGGCGTGTCCGCTCCCCATAGGGTCCCAGAGAGGATGCGTACCGCGCTTCTTATTTCTGCATTTTAGAACCGTCCATATTGCTTTATTTAAATTATTTAAATTTGGACGTTTGTGAATCGATTCAGAATCGCCCACGTCCGAATTGCGATGCATCACCCCTAGTAAAAACCGGACTTATTTTGGAAAAATCTGCCCCTGAATTAAACTGTACAGGCTGTAAAGGCTTTTATGTGTTAAATACATCTTGTTTGTTCCGCTAAGCCTCTCAGTAAAAGTGAGTCATGAGTTTTTGAACCAACCAGGAAAATGGGCAACTGGAACTTGTCGTTGAGCACCACAGCGTGAACGCTGCAGGGTCCGCAGAGCCTGGCTGTGATCTCATTCAGGAAGCTGGCGTGGAAGATGAAGAGGAGGATGCCCGAACCTGGAACAGCAGGGAGAGACGGAGGTATTGTGGGAGATGAAAAGGTAGTTTTTTTTAGAAGCAATGTGGGCTCAACTGATTTATCGAGAGAAATCTCAATTATCTGTCCTTATAAATACCAAATAATACCGTAAAGACATATAAACAGCAGTATTTGTGTGATTTAAGTTAATGTGAATTGATAAGTTTGATAACTATTGGAAATGTAGCGTTCTTTGCATCTTAGTCCACTTTTGTTTGACATCACAACACATCCAACAGCAGTTGTACAGGCTACCATCTTCTCTGCTTTCTGAGGTGGTGAAGATGTGCATTTACATAAATAAGTAGGTGTTTTACCCTCTGGTTGTGGCTGTGACTTGAAGCCAAACTCCATGGAGAAGTCCGGTCCCTCGCAAAGCCTGTGGCAGGCCAGAGGGAAGACGGGCTCCAGCAGCACCAGACGGGACTCAAAGTACGCTCGGATGGTGTCTTCCGCCACACTGGACAGCCTGGGAGACGGACACATGCACAGAAGGCAGATTTTACGCTGCGGTGCAACAGAATAGCACATTCAAATGGTATTTACAGTCTAAATGAGTAACCTTTGACAACATCTTTGACTAAATTAAGCCTAAATTTTTGAGAAAAACCACAAAATACCCAAAATATTTGAATTCCTTCCTTCTACCTCACCAGTTTCATCGGTGTGGAGTCATACTGAGAGCTGTGAGTGGCACTTACATGTTGATGTGATCTTTGACGAGGTCGTACACCAGCAGGTTGTTGCTGACTTTGGCGAAGTATAAAGCAGTGTTCTTGTGTTTGGACGTGGTGTTGCAGTCCGCTCCGTACTCCAGCAGGAGGCGCACTATGTCAGTGTTCCCTCTCTTACACGCCTAAAGGAAAGCAAATATTTACTCACACGATTTTGTAAAGATCCCATCACTGCAAATCCCTCTAAATAAAAAAACAAAAGCACATTAGTTCTTCTTCTTCTGCACCAAAAAAGCCAAGTTTTGTGACATCTTAGGATGTGGCGACTCAAATTGATCGCATTCGCCAGCAGCCTCGTCCTCACCCCTCATATTTTTATGTAAAACATAGAAAATTGATTCCATTTCTGTAAGGAAAGATGCCGGTTTGGTTTTAAAGGTTCCCTTTACTAATATCCTCCATCACAAACAAAATTTTCATCACAACTAGGAAGCGCTTGGGCCATTTCTATGGAGATTTGGTGTAATCCAGCACGCCTCACAACTGTTTTTAAACTGCAAATAACAGATTTCTAATGCTCGTCTTTCACAGATTACTCAACCAAGGGAAGTTCCTGCCCTTCCAGGTTTGTGAGTCTACTGGCAGTCGACTTTCTGGATGCTCATGAGACATAATCATTTTGTGACATCACTTTGCACGATTGTAATCTTTTGCATCTGTAATTGCAATGGTGGACAGAGAGGGAAGTAACAATTAACTAAGACCAATACAAACAAGGTAACTGTCATAAACCTGTTCATACTTCCATCACAGCATATGAGCAAAAACATGACTCCATACTTGGCTTTGATAAATAAAGTCCACCAAAGAGCACACTGTATCATACTAAACGTGTCTACAATGACCAGACGCGTCCGTGATACATGCTGCACCGAAGAACGATGTCTACAAACGTAAAAGAATCCCTGAAATATCACATCAGCCTTTTAGGGGAAGAACATCTGAAAACTGAAGTTGAGGTCTGTTTGTGAAATGCAGCTTTACCTTCATCAGAGCCGTTTCCCCTCCGAGCGTCTGAGCGTTGACGTAGGAGCCTGCCTCCAGCAGGATGGCAACAGTCGTCAAGAAATTCTGATGGCGAAGAAAAGAAACAATTAAACAAAATGCACGGCTTGTGTCTCTACTTCTGACATCGTTTGTGTTTGGTAGTACGAGTTGGAGTACTTATTGCTTTCTTTCTTCTGCTCTGGGAGTCAAAACCCAGCATATAAGAACGCATTAAGTTTACAAGTAAACGGTAAGTTAAGTATATAGTAGGGCTGGGCAAGTTAAGGGGTTATTATCGCATTAACTCGTTAATTATTTAACGCCAATAAATATTTTATCGCGCATTAACGCAGGTTTTATTTTATTTTTTTTTTCAAATTAAAAATCACTACGCCACGGACCACCCTTGTTTTATTATTTATTTCATTATTGTACGAGTCTGTTGCTCTCAGGCTTTTATTTTGTAAAAGTCTGTTGCTGTCTGCTGCAGAACCGGAAAAGAAAGTAATCGGCGGATCCACCAAACATGGAGAAGGGAACGGAACTTTTACTCGGCCATTTTCATTTTAAAGTTCTTCCAGACGGCGGAGTCGACAGAACCAAAGTCATCTGTAAACACTGCCAAGTTGAATTGTCTTCTCAGCGTAGTAGTTCCAGTCTAAAATATCACTTAAAGGCAAAACACACAACTGATAGCAGCAAGTCATTCAAGGAAACAGACAGTGGAGCGAGGCTTCTACATAAAAACTACAGAAAGATGCTGATGTTAAAAGTGTGTTTGCACAACAAATGTTATGGCACTTTCATTCATATGGCAGCACATTTAAAATAAAACTAAATGCTAAAAGCTATACACTACTTTTGGATTCATTTTTGGATTTTGCGTACAAATGTGATTAATCGTGATTAATCAGGGAAATCATGTGATTAATTAGATTAAAAAAATTAATCGTTGCCCAGCCCCAATATATAGTAAAGTACATTGTCACAGTGCAGGTAATGACCCCGGACTCTTGTGTGAGAGGCTGAATCACCTTTTCGGCAGCATGCATCAGTGCTGTGGTGCCGTTCTTCTGCCGAGCATTCACCCTCACCCCCTTCTTCATCAGTAACCTGAGGATGTCGTCCTGTCCCCCCGCTGCTGCCAGCATGCACAGCGACATGCCGCTGACATCCTGCGGACAGACAAATACAGAGCTACAGCATTACGCACTAAAGGGGGTAAAATAAGAGGATTCTCACTGAACTGCAGCTGATTAGGTCCAGGCTCGGCTTGGATGTTTACACTGAGGCAAATGCATCATGTTAGTGAGCCGAGTTCCTAAAGAAACTGAAGGGGAGCCATGTTCATGTGCACATTTCAGGATCACAAACTGTGCAAAACTAAATATGCTATACATCAAACTTTAATATCCAACCCTCCTAAAAGGAATACGCATCTTTTTCAAAGCAAAATATTCAAAAATTAAGTCAAGAAGCATTTTTATTGTACAAGCAGTTCCTTACAATACTTGGTAGGAAGCATCAACTGAAGGCAACATACAGTAAACAGGATGAAGAGCAATATGTGCTTATACAGTAGCCTTAAAAAAAAAAAAAAAAAAAAAAAAAAAGAGTTAAAAGAAAATGCATGGGAAGAAAAACAACATCACCAGAAAACAAGGGTATATTCCAAATACAACTATGTGTAACTGCAATATATGTTGTAACAGATATTTCCCTCTTTTACAAGCAGCGACACGGGAAGAAAACACTCCTTAGACATTAGTGGAATGGGCTGAATTAGGCTATCTGACCCTAAAGACTTTGGTATGAACACTGGTTATTAAGCACAGGTTAATTACAAGTTCTACTGATGCTAATACAAACACTTCTACCTGTGACAAAGACAAGCACCTTCTCCTGTTGAACTAAAAATAATTCAAGTTTTCTAAAGAAAAGCTCTGCAAAGTCGACACGTCCAACTGAACAACAAGAGCTCGCTGAGAATCCAGTGTAACAGAAAAGCTGTGATGAAAAAAGGGTTTTGGGACTGAAATGTAACAGCAAGGCTCACACAAACAAATGAAATGCAGTTTGAACCCGTTTTCAATATTCAATCTGAAATTTTTTAAGTTCTAAAAACGTAAAATATTTCCATTACGAAACAGCACATTCGTTAAAGAAGATAACACTTGTGGTCTTATCCACATGAAATGAGGAAATGAACCTGTCCACCGGTGAAATGTCCAGATTAAATTCTGTTAGAGATCGTGCTTGTTTAAAGAAATCCTAAATAATTGGATTACCAGAAAATGTTACCAGGATCTTACTCGTTTTTTTAAAACCTTATTTCTGGCATAAAATACGTTCATCTACTCAGCGATAACAGTTTGGTGAAAGTCGGCGTCCTTCGGGAGATATTTAGATCACTCGAGATCCGCGTACATCCATATAACAGGACATAACAACAACACGGCAGCTCTGAGCTAACAGTGCAATAGTACGCCTTCATTCATTCATTAGTCTTGCAGAAATAAGACAGATAATGGCTTTTTTAGAGGCTGCATTGTCGGTGAAAGTCGGCGTCCTTCGGAAGATATTTAGATCGACGTATATCCATATAACAGGAGAGAACAGGGCAGAGACAATACAGCCTCTAAATAAGGCATTATCTGTCTTTATTTCACCAATACTTTAAGACGAATGAATGAATGAACGCGTACTATTGCGCTGTTAGCTCAGAGCTGCCGTGTTGTTGTTATCCGGGGAGACTTTCACCAAACTGTTATCGGTGAGTAGATGAACGTATTTTATGCCCGAAATAAGGTCCAGGTTTTCAAAAAACCCGAACTTCTCCTTTAAAGTTGATGAAATCAACTATAATAAGGAAACAAAAACATAATAAAATGAATATAATATAATAAGGCAACACGATCTTGGCTACTGGATACTACTGACAAACATCCAGATAATATAAGTTTAAAAAGAAATAATAAAAATGAGTGTAGTGTACTTCACCTCAAATAAGGTACACCGAATACAATAAAATGTTCTAAACAGTCACTGTGTAGCGTTACAAAAAGCTAACAATACTCATGCGGAAATAAACAAAATGGTAACTGGACAATGATCAGCGGGATCCTAAATAAAAAAATAAAGAAGGTTACCCATGTTGCATTAACAGGTATGTACACACAGAGCTACTACACTCTAACATCAGAAAGGAGGGTATGTCATTACTGCTGCAGGCTACCTACAGTAGAGGCTACTGGCTAAAGCAAGAACATAGCACACTTGGGCTAGGCGCTAAGGAATTGTGCAAAGCAACTCAACTCACTCCTCACGTTGGAGAGATTGGCTGAAAAACTTCTGCTGGTAGATTTTTCTATCTCATCAAAATACATGAAATGCTACAGAAAACGGTACAGAAAGAGACGGCAGACGTATAGATCGGCAAGTTTCCAAGTAGAAATCCCACGGTTGGATGCACAGTCACTGAGGCCATCTGTGCTCTGCAGAAAACGGGAGGGAAACGCCCCCTTCGCTGTAATCGAGCCTTTCAAGCAACTCAAGCCACGAGTTTCACCGTCACGAAAGCTCGACTGGGGGATAAAGTTACTGCTTTCCATTGCCAGTGAATCCAGCGGGAAAAGAAGTTCCCATTTACGTCTCGATTACACAACTTCACAGAGATAACCTGCGCTGGTCTAACAGTGTTTTATACAAGCATACGATATGCAACACAAATCTGCTTTTTCTGAGCCAAAGCTACAGTAGAAACATCCTTACTTCCATTCATTTTAGAGTATATTCATGCAATAAATAGCTTGATCAACTGGACTTGATATTGAAAGTATTAGGACACTTTTTAATACGTGTATAATTTGAAAATGGCAGGACTGTCTGTAAATGCTGTCATCTACGTGGCAAAAACTCACATCTGCTGAATTTTTGAGCCTCGTTCAATTCAACTTTAAAGCCACAGTTTTCTAAAATCTTCACCGATCAATTGTTTTTTTGTGCATGTCCATGAGAAATATCTACAGCGACAGATACACGGGACCATCCCACTCAATGTTTGAAGTCTGAGTCTGAGTCTCTGGCTCTGGTGGGATCATTTGTTTGGCGGAGACCACAACGCCTCTTCTTTTCAGTGACTGAATTGAGTTATGTACGAAATATTTGACTTCCCTCCACGTTCTGCTGCTCAGCGCAGGTTCAGCAGCTAAACACGCGTCGCAATCCTTTTTCCCTGGCACCTTCACCAGCTTACAGAAGTCTCCGAGTTGACGCCTCACGGCTGCCTGTTCCTCTTCGCTCCACAGCCTCTTGTTTCTCTTTTGAGGCTTGACACCGGAGGTGGATTTTTTTCCCGTTGAAGACGCGGGCGCGCTTTCCTCAGGAACGCCGTGGCCGTGAATCGACGGCACGACCTGCGCAGCTGTAGGGACACTAGGTGGGCTTGTGTGGTAAGTTGGGGGGCTTGAATGGTTCAGGGTTGTGAATGAGGACATGATGGGCCTATTTCTGTCATTCAGTGTTGAGAATGCAGACACCAGGGGTGAGCTCGGGGTGTTTAACTGCGTGTACGTAGGAACCATTGAGGTACTCGGGGCATTAAAGGTAGTAAAAGAAGGAATCAGTGGCGAACTTGTCGTCTCGTGTGGGGTAAACACAGACGGGGGTAGCATACTCGAGGCATTCTGCGTATACAAAGAAGACAACGACAGACTTCGGCTGTTTTCTGATGTGTACACAGAAGGCATCAGGGTGTTTGTAGTGTTGTGCGGGGTAAATGTAGGGACCACTTGAGTGTCAGTAGAATTCAATGGTGTGAAGGTAGACATCAAAGATTGACTCGTATGGATCATATCTGCACTACTGTAACACATGGAAGCGTAACTCGCAGTCATCTCATGGGAAAACGGTGACGAGTCTCTTAAGTCGGTCGGTGGCGCCATTGTCATACAACAGTCTGAACTGTCTCTCAGGTGATCTGGGTTCACTGTTGTCATGGTGCACACATCACTGGTGTCTTCCTCTTCCGTCTTTGTGGTTTGGACGGCAGCTTTTAGACTCTTTGGACTCAGAACTTTCTCATTCCCGTCAGACTTATGCTGGTTATTTCTCCTACGCATCGTTTGTAGTGTGTTGTGCACATAGTTTTTCACATCTGTCCAAGATCTTCCTCCGAGATCTGGTTCAGCAGCTATGCAGGCATTGCATTCTTTTTTGCCAGGAACCTTCATTCTCGTGATAAATTCACTCAAGTAACACTTCACAGCCGCTTGCTCCTTTGCACTCCACGGTCTTCTCTTTAAAGCGGCCTTCTGTCCAGTCCCTAAGAAGAATATTGAGAATCATTGTAAAACAAAAGGATCACAAGCTTTATCCAATCAAGAAAGCAGTAGTTTTACAGTTTAAGCGTGTACTTTTTATAATAAAGTCCTGAAAAGGATCTGAAAATACATTGCTTTAATACTTACAGCTCCATTACAACTGAGCAAACTTCATCTTCAGAGAAAGACTGATACATCAATGCACAAAGATCCAACAGAACAGAAAGGTACCTACCATCTTTTGCAGTGCTCGGTGGACTTGACGGCAGTGTTCGATCCATTTTCAACAGTTGTTTGCTCACTTCCTCCAGCTGGGAAGCATTTTGTGAGAGCCTGTAGCATTCCTGGCAGCTCCTTTCCAACACCTTTGCCACTTGATCCAGTTCAGGTTCGCCAAGGCTCATCAGCTGCCAGCAGCTGGCGATTTGCTCTCTTAGTGATGAAGATAATAGCGCGTCTGGGTTTTTAACCCCGCATTCCACGGCCGCCCTTCGGAAACAATCCAATCCTCTGATGAAGGACGGACCTTCGGTCCTCGCAAACAGGTACGGGTTCGTCGTCGACACGCCTGCTTGCTCTCTGTTTTCCACGAGCAAGTCAATGGACAAAACCATCCTGTCCGTTAGCAGCACCAACATGTTCCGTCCGTACTGACCTTCTAGCTCCAATCTTGTAAAATTGGAACCCAGCTCCAACTCCAACTTAGTGCTTTTCCTCACATGATCTGCAGAGGGCATAAATGTCCCCCCGGTTTTTCTCTGAGTGTACGTTTGCATCAGAAGCCGACCAATATTTCCAACCCTTCCCCTATTGAAGAGACACACATCTGCCAACGTGGCTTCGCTGAGCTTTTTCCACGTCGACATGCTGGGGCTTTCTTTCAACTCCTTCCTCGCCTCATCCTCTTCCCCTGTAATGAACGTGTGGAGTTTGATCAAATCTTCTGTCACAGTCGATTTGTCCACTTCCACCTTCTTGATCTCTTGTTTTAGAGACTGTGCAAGTGTTTTACGTGAAAAAGACTCACTCCATTTTGTATCGAGGAGATGTATGAACTTCTTCAATTCGCTTTCCGTTTCGCTGTCCTCCGTCATGCGACTTTCTCCAAAAGCTATCTCGGCAGCTCGTTTCAAAGAATAGCCGATCTTTGAGACGAGGGAAATGGTTTTAAACTTACTGGAGCAGGGGTCAAACCCGCTTATTTTTTTCACCCCTTCTACGGCTAATTCAAATCTGGATGGCAGACATATTTCATGCAAGTACTTCACAGTCTTGTCGAGTTCGGTAACAGCCAGCACAAATCTACCCAATTCCCTCATCTTTTGTGCAATGTACGCAAACTGAGACTTATCGTGGTCATACTTAACAGACAGCGTGTTGCCAAATTTACAAATGAGGGGATCGATTCTGATATGCTTTGAGATGTCATCTTGATGCATGATGTGGATTATCTCCTCGCAGCTTGCAGTTAGGAACTCCGACATGGGAAGCAGTCGGGAGGAAACACTGCGGCACCTGGTTCTTTTAATCTTTTCAGAGGATTTCTGATCTCCCTTTCTGACTTTACACGACCGCTCGTGTCTCCACAAATCAGTTTTGCGATAAAATGCAAAACAGTGCTGGCAAGGCAGGAAGTCCCGAACAGATACGGTCCGTTTCTTCGCCTGTTTCTTGTTCACAATTTCTCCCTCTCCGCTTTTGAGAACTTGGCAATTGTGTTCATAATCTCCTTTATTGCGAATCTGGTCAAGCAATGTCTGCCTGACTTTGGAACCTTTGGGGAAATGTATAGCATGGGCAACATCCGTTTCCTCAGCGTGCTTCTTTTCCAAATGCTTGGCAAGTTGGGTAAAAGCCATTTTGCAATACAAACAGAAGTGCTTTTTGGAAGATTTTTTCTTCGCCTCATCTGCATGTGTTGGCTTAGTTTCAGGCACTTTCTTACGGGCCCTCAGACTTGATCGTGTTGGCTGGCTGATCTCCACAGTTTTTCTGCAGCGCCGTAATCGCGTTTTAACCGGCTCCGTTGTGGCCGACTCAGAGAGAACTTGATCCGCGCCGTCCGATTTACCCACCGCCACATCTTCTGCCTCACCAGTTGAGCGATTCGTTTGCCTGGTGCACCTGCGTGTTTTAGCTGCGTCATCCTGCTTTTCAACCATCCTTTTTTCATTTCTGGTTATATCTGAATCATCAGTGTTCAAACTCATTTTGGCAGATAAAGCACCCTTTGCATCAGCTGATGTCTGATCCTTCTGATTCTCCTCTCCTTGAGTAAAGTCACCACAGCCTTCAGTTATAGTGTCCCCATCTTGCTGCATTTTTTCATCTTCCCTCTCTATCGCTTGCTCAGTGGCAGGAGAGCTTTGCATTTTGTTATCAGTCTTTGGACAATCCAAATTATGGGGGATATTCTCTCCTTCTTTTGGAGCACCCTCTTCATTTCTTGCACTCTCAATGTTAGCAGTGAACCTAAGAGCACCACTCGAACTTCTCTCTTCAATCAAGCTCCTTTCGCCTTCAAATGACCTCTTCTCACCAATAGTACACACCTGCGAAAGAACAAGTATATGTAAGACTCAATGCCAAATCAGATCTTACTTAAAAATGTGAGTGAACTTAACACACAAACATTTAAGGAACTAAGTGTGATAGAAAAACAAAAGCTAAAATTTGTTTTGACCTTTGGTAAAAAGGTGGTGGTGATGTTTTGTTTTGATGTTGCTTTTTCGAAAATCTTTTGCACATTTTTCTTTTTTAAATTGTTCAGCACCTTGGAAATGCCCCATCAAGATCCAGGCTCATTCAAGCAAAAGTCAAGGTGATGGCCACACATCACGTTTTAGCCCAAGTTGAGTAACAAAAACACCCTGACACCTTTAAAATATTCAGTACAAAAACCACATGTGACCCATTCGAGAACAGTTAATGGCTTTATTGGATCAAGCAGCGTATTGACATCGTAAATGTCTAACCAAGTAGTCATGGGGTGTCAGATGAAATGCGACATGGAGTGAACAGAAAATGAACCGATACTAAACCTGCATGCACGGCCTACAATTAAAGCAAATAATCATATTACTGTTGTATTACCGGCTTTAAATACCAGTGTCAGTGAAACTGAAAGTGCTAATTTAACAAAAAGCGTCTTCAATGTGGCTGAAACATCAAACAAAGTGTAGGACCTGCTAATGTACAAATGCTAAAACATTGGAGCACTTTAACAGCGTCCAGCCATTCACATGCATGGTTTTAATCACCGATTTATATGTGATCTGTGCTTAAAATGTTCTCGTCCAAGGATTAAAGATCTTAGCAACATGATGGTCACTAATGCACGCTGCATACGTGTTCAATGATGATGACACATGTTCTGAAATCATATACATTATGTACCTGCTTCATCTTGTCCAGCTACTTCGTGTTTTCACCGTCTTCTTCCTTCGGCTCATTAACTGCAAAGAAAGATGAAATTATAATCTCTAACGTCCGTCCAAAAAGAATTCCTTTTCAATATATGATGAAGAATTAACAATTTTTAGGTCATGCTACTGATCTGGTGCAAAGCTGGCATGCAACAAAACATTAACAAGACAAGGCCGAGTGTTTTTATGTTGATCCTTTTCTAACTTTAGACACCAAAGTGTGACAAAATCCTTCACAAAGAAGCCATTTACAGCTCTAATACACATGACTAACCCTCTGAGAAAATCCCTTAATGATAACCTCCATCTATCACTGCACCGAAACATAAATGAAAGGGCAATACGGCCGATACATCAAAACTAAATGTAACCAATTTAATGAAACCAATAATTTTCAGATTGAAACCAACCAAGTTCTGCTAGATAAAATGCAACCAAAAGTTGTAATCAAACCAAATATCTATTATTACGAAATACTACAGTTTTACAACATCTGAAAAAGATCACATTTAAAAAGAAAATCTCATTCTTACCTGGACTTGTCGCAGATGAAAAGGTGTTTTGGAGTTGTAAGAAACATCTTGAGACGTCGATTTAACAGTAAAAGTCTGTGGATGTAGATCTCGAAGACTTTGGTGGAAGAGTTTGGAAAATATAGCCCCAGCTCCCGTTTTTTAAAGCCTTGAATAAGCCAACTACTGAACTCCTTTGAATTCAATGAGACAAGAGTCATAGCCGGTGAAATATATGGCCAGAATGAACAATTTAGTGCTGTACTGTAAATCTATTAACACAGGGGACCCTATGCTGCTCCAAAAGGTTTTTTTTTTTTAAGAATCAATGACCAATTGTGTGCCACCTGTTATGCGTTTTAACAATCAACACACTGATCATTTCGTAATATATCTAAAGTCTGGGTATATAACACGTCTGGTATGGTCACAATAAAATAAAATGCTTTGCACATTTCGAACAAGCTCAAAAGTTTGGGTACACCTTCCTATTTATTTTGCACGCGTACATGTGTCCAGATGTTTATGCATTTGGCATTTTTATCCAAAGCGTAGGTGGTTGGGGGCTACTGGGGGTAAAACCTTTCATGCAGGGGATTTGAACCCAGGTCACCCACATGAAAGGTGGGAATCTTACCTCTACACTATCCAGTCCAGATGTCTGCTCGCTACGTTGCTTCTCCCCTCATAGAATGCAGTGCAACCCTTCTGTACATATATTCATTCTCCAATGACCAGTGTCTATCAGACACGGCCTGACAAACACTGGCCATAAACTAAATTTACATCGTTTTCATGCTGGACACCAATCACTCCCACACATACACGCTCGGGGCAACCAAGGTGCAAGCTGTAAAATGTGCTTTTGTCTTTTATTTTAGTGTAAATAAAATAAAGTTGGATGGAGAAAGAAAATAAGACGGTTCTATGAAAAACATTTAGAAGGAGTGGGCGCATACCTCTTGTTCCAGATTGTAGTCCTCTTTGGAATTTAGAGCCAATTTAACGGACATGTAATCTCCACTTTTCACAGCGTCTCGCAACTCGCCTGACGGACAGAAGGCAGAACCAGAAGGAGATTAGAGCCACAACAAGAGTTGAGAAGCTAAAATATGCTTTATGAAACACACAAATAAAATGGTAAATGCTGCATCATATTCCATATCTATTAATTTGTATGTATTATGCTTCAACTGTTTTGTTTATTCTATTTGTTATTTATAATCTATTTGTTTTATAAATAGCTTTAGTTTTTCAGTTTAATGATTATTAACCAGCTATTTGTTTAGATAACAACCCAGAGGGAGAACATATGCAGACTGGAGACACACCACCAGAGGTGGGTAGTAATGACTTACATTTACTTGAGTAAGTTTTTGAAAAAATTATACTTCTAGGAGTAGTTTTAAATCTCTATACTTTTTACTTTTACTTGAGTAGATGTGTGCAGCAGAAGCTGTCCTCTTACTCCGCTACATTAGGCTACAATGAGCTGGTTACTTTTCTGTCATTATTTTTATCCCCCCGCGTACGCCTCATTTTAATGTTTTATTCTGACAGAGAGAGAGACTTCCACCAAAGGCTCTACCACCTGACTGTGTTCCACCAATCAGACGTAGCCGTGCAGTCTCGTCACGTGACCATACTCAATCTCAGCGGCGGGACGGGTTAGCTTTACAGTTTACAGTCGTAGCAAAATGTCAGAACTTATAGTCATACTTATAGTTTACTGTTTTTTTGCACATAATAGCATATATTTAATATTTTATACTTTTTCTAATTTTACTTCTTTTAATATTTTCTTATTTTAAGACATTTTCAGTCTTAAGTGTTCAGTGTTTACTGTGCTGTTAGGGAGAACGAGAGTCACAAAATTTCCAAAATGAATAGGTCTGAGTATGTATTACAGAATCGACAATAAAGCTGACTTTGACTTTAGAATCAACGGTCAGAAAACAGACACAGACAAGAAGGAACGCCCTTGGCCTCATACTTAAAGCATGTTTACCTTACAAAAAGTGCAAAAGCAGTTACATAAAGGCATCTTCTGTGTCAACCAAAGCAAACGCACATTTCAGCATTCAAAACTCAACATCTAACTTGTGGAAACATGTAGCAGTAAGTTTCCTAAATTCGTTTTTTTCCCTCGTGGATAGGCGAATGCTGGTTTTTTAGGTTACATTTGTTTTAAAAAGTATCTTTTTTTTTTTTTAATTGAAGTACTTGAAATTACCTGGATTATTTTCATTTAAGCTATTTTGTAATGAATTCATTCATTTTAATTTATTTTATTGACTCTAATTTGCCTAAAGATGATTATTTTTATATTTTTGTCTGTCTGATTGAATGCTTGTGTTAACAAATAAATCAGACGTTACTCAAGTAATTATTTGGATGACTACTTTTTACTTTTACTTGAGTACAATGTTGGGCTACTCTACCCCCCTCTGCTCACTACGGGGTGAGTACGTCATTTGGATGGGAACAAAAGCGGTTATCTGACGTCTCGTTGCAGGGACAGAACCTCCAAACAGCAATCATTGTGCACCTGTGCCAGGTGAGAAAGAAAGATACTTACTGGGGGATAATGGTGGACCTGACAAGATCTCATCCTCTCCATTGAGATGCTTCTGGAAGTCATCCAGAGTCATCCAGTCCAGGTTGAGGTCCATTCCCAGGCTCAAAGTAGCTTGGCCCTTGTCTGTGCGACACACAATGCAGAGTGATGATGAGCCGAAAGGTTGAAATGCTGAATTCGAACAAGCGCCTGTTCTCTCTGAAGGTAAAACTGAAATCAACGGAAACCTAGTTTGTGTTATTGGACGTTTGGAAGCTGCGAAGAGAGCAGACATACCAGATTTGTCTGTGCTCTCTGGTGGGTCCTGGCCGTCATCACATGCCATGAAGAGTCTGGGCTCGCTGTCCTCTCTCCTCTTCCTCCGGTCATCGGTCGGCGTTCTCTTCTCCCAGCCTGGACGCTGCGCTTCCTCTGGCCTGTCCCGACGTTCACGGGAATCATCTGCTGGTCGCGGTTTCTCGTCATCACGCTCGTCGCTGTCCAAGCTGAAGCCGTGACTCTGGCCAGATCTGGGGACTGAGGACAGGAGACCGTTCTTTGTTATTATACAACATATTTATGCTGTTAATCACACTTTTGGCAAACAAGTTTGTGCCTTGGCATTCCTCATAAGAGTAGACTTGGTTGTTTTAGGCCTGTTCATAACGTTGGAACTAAACACACATGGAAAAAAAGGCTCTTGTATTCACATTGTGACACATCTGCAGTCTGATTTGTTATATTTATAGGTCTGTTTAAGAGCTGTAACCAATCAAACTACAACTGCATGACATTACAATTGATTGGTCAGAAGGTCCAGTCTCTATTCTCAAACTTAACCGGCTCTTATGCACAACTTTGCATAAATATGAATGAAAAAAAGGATCAAATAACGCTAGAAATTAAAAGCCAAAAATACTCAAACGTGTGAGGGTTTGGATTATTGAGGCCAGGCACGTTTTCCAGCCGTGCTCGTACATACCCTCTGACTGCTTGGTCCGCTCCGTCTTCTCCGGCTCGGATTTTTGTGCAGTGGAGTCTTTGCCTGATTTGGAAATCTTCTCGATCTTGCCTAACAACTGATGTCGGAACAAAAAAAGGGAAAACACTGTAAACAACTTTTGCTTTTTCATGATCCAACAAATAGAAGCTTCCTGTAATGTGCTCATGGCTTTCTTTTACATCTTAGGTGGTGAATTCCTGTACCTTTGTGGGTTTGCTGCTGCTCTTCTCTGCGACAGCTTGATGAACCGGCGGCTTGCGGGGGGCCCGATCTTTCGCCTCGCAGTTTAACAGGAACTTTTCGAACAGGTTCGTCGAGCCGCTGGCGTCCTTTTGTCCCAACGTCTCCTCCTTAGTCACCTCCTCCTCCTTAGACTTGGAGGCACTCGTGGCTGTGATGGAGGACGATGACGACGACGAGGATGTAGAGGAAGAAGCAACTTTGGGTGGTGCTGATGTGCTCTCGCTCCCTTTGCTCTTAGCCTTTTTATGCAGGGTGGAGCTATCACTTGAGTCGGATTGTGGAGCGGTATCCTCCTTGCTTTTACATGTTTGGATCTTAAGTTTCAGCAGACTGACGTCTTTCTGGGTGGCATCTTGCTTTTTACTCTTTTTGTCATGGATAAGGTCCTTAATGCCCTGCAGCTTTACTTCCCACTTCCCTTTCTTTGGCTTGGATTTATCATCCAAACCTGCCTTTTCCCCAGACTTTGTAACAGCCTCTGTTGATGCAGAAACCTCCATTTTGGATTCTGACGGGCCTTCACTCAGCTCATCTTCTGGAGGAGCAGTAGTCTCATCATCAGAGGTTTCAATTTTCCGCTCCCTCTTCCCTTTCCTTTTCTTTCCCTCTTCTCCCTTGTCTTTCTTATGTTTCCCTCCCTCTTTTCCCTTTTCCTTCTTGTGTTTTTTGGAGGGAACGGGCTCGTCATCATCCTCTTCAGAGTCAACAAAGCTCTTTTTTGTCTCAGTCTTTTTCTCCTTGGGAGGAGAAGGTGGAGTTGGGAGTCTCTCCTCTTCGTCGTCCGTTTCTGGCGCTGGGAGCGGCCTCGGCTCCTCTTTACGTTTGTCTTTCTTTTTCTTCTTTTTCTCCTTTGGAGGTGGTTCATCCTCCTCTTCTTCCTGGCTCGTCTTCTTCTTCTTCTTCTTCTTGATGGGAGCCTCAGTCGGAGGATCTTTGTCGCTTTCGCACTCTGAGTCGGCATCAAACACGTCACTCTTTGTAGGGAGCTTTTGGGTAAAAATAAGAAAATAGAAACAGGGAATGCCACAGTGGTTACTTCTTACATCATTTTTCACAACCACTTGAACATGAAATCTAATCTCAGACAGATTCTCCATCCTAATTTGAATGATTATAACCAAAAAGATCTCAACTGCTTCCATCTCATGATCCAGTGAAGCAAACACCCAGTGCTGTGGAAAGAATAGGGGAGCTCACGGACTCATTTCACAGCTTTCAATGCTACAAACACACTAAAGCTTTGACACTATTGTGTCTTCGCAGTTTGTCTATTCCACTATGGTGGAACAGAAAGAAGAAGAGTCAAACTATGGTTGTTGATACCAACTAAAAGTTAAGTAAAGCTTATGTAAAAACACTGATAAAACTAAATAAAAACCCACTAACATATATCTATATTTTAATTCTGCTTTGCTTTGCTTTGATCCTAGAACTTCTGTCATTGAGGTGGTTAAACCGTCTCTTAATAATCAACCTGACATTTTTTCAAACCAAACATAAACACGCTTCTCTTTCCGAGCAGTCACGATGATTAAGAGTAAACACTGTGCCTGATAAAGGCTGTGTACGTACAGGCATCACTGTTTACAGTGGGAATAATAAGCTGCTCTCACTTACCAAACTCTTCTTGGATTCGGCCTCTTTCTTGGCCTTGACGTCGGCCTGTTGTTTCTTAAAAGCCAAAAGGACTTCACGACAGTCCTCTAAATGAGCCTCTGGCTCCCAAGTGTCATCATCTGAGCAGTAATTCTTCCAGCGGACTCTGTAGAGCACTTCACCCTGAAAACAGAGTGAAAAGGGGAAATATGAACATCTAGTATTACCCTCCAGGATGACCTGTCACACTGGTTAATAACTGTCAGAATTCAACTTCTAACCATGTTCATTAGCCAACAGAATCCACAGCTAATGGTTGAATGTGTGCAAACAATCCCGACAGACTTGACAAAACAACTAGGGAACAAAACCTGGGTAACAAAAACACATAAAACTGGCAAATAAAAGGCAAATAACTGGGACAATTAAAACACAAAAAAGTGCACATTATAGACACACAGTTACTGACATGGCCCACAGATTTATTACATGGGAAAGCAAGCCTGGGCGAGACTAAACAGTTTGGATTATTATACATTTTAATGTGGAAAAACACCACCGCACCAGAACAGAAGAATTTAATCTTATACTTATAAGGTGACAGGAACGTATCAACATGGCTGACTGACAGCTCAGACAGCAGTTGTAAAATAGTCCAACTCTATAGCTTAAAAATGTCCAGAAGCAAAACACTATTTTTCCACCAGAAGTTGATCCGTTTCCACACTCGAGGGTAAAAAACTGTGTTTTTCACAGAGAGCAGAAGCGATGTAATATCCTTTAAAAGCTGATATTAAGTTGCACATTTTAATACAATGTCTGCATGGAGACTCTGAAGATGCTACACTGGGGTGCTCCCCCTCAAAAAAAGAAGAAGATATTAACACAGCAGCATCTGAAATCTAAAAGTTGCAGAGAGGTTTCCATCCAATATCCTGTTCAGACGGGGAATATAACAAGCTTCACGGCTCTGTTTAACGTCTTCTTGATGTCCCTGAGTTTTTGTACCTCCTCCAGAGAGACTAAAATTCAAGGCCAAGATTGAAGCAATGCCGTCTTTGTGGCACTACTTCATTAAAAGAGACAAACCGCACAGTAACCAGCTCCATATTTGTGTCACACTTATCAAACAAACGCTGATTGAGTGTGTTCAAATGATGATGCCACTTTGTGAGGGGGTGGGTGGAAGTTTCTTTAATTATAAAAGAACAATATACGCAGGTTTGTTCAGTCAGAGAATAATAAAAATTACTTTTAAGATGTGGTTTCTAGCTCTGCATACCTGTAAATATTTCACATAAACTTAACTTTTTCCTCAATCCTTTGAGAGAATAACTTCACTCAAGAGTGTCAAAATGAGAGCAAAACTAAATATTTGAACTGATGTGATGAAAATTGTAACAAGACCTGACACTCAAGGAACAAAGAATTAAAAGAAGGGATCCCATATGCCCTCACGCAAAACTAATAAGCACTCAGGTGAAAGGCTGGCTGATATTTCAGTGTGAAAACGTGGCACCGTCATGTCAAAAAAACATCGCAGAAAGAAAATGGGAGAGACCACGACTGCAGAACCACAAAACCAACTCATCAAACGAAGTGGTTACTAACTTGGTTATCACCAACGACACCACAGAAGCCTCAGAATACTGACAGAGCTTAATTATTTTCCTTCAGGATGTCATCAGTGGTGTAAACAACACTGTTTACAGCTTCCACTTGGATGGGGATACGAAAGGAGACGACAGACAGAAGCCTTAACTGCAGTTTTCAGGTCATTTCCAAAACTCTTTGCAGATATGTGATATTTTGCAAGTTACGTTTTGCTTGCACCACTCAGCAACTTTAAGCTTTTCAAAACTATACACTATTTCCACACAGCTGGATGTTAGATGTTCAAATCCTACCGTCCCACAGGTAAACTGTTGGCTGTGAGATATTCAAATATAACAACACAAAGTGCATCAATTTTATGTTATTTGTAGTCGAATTTGGGAGACTTTTGCAGCTGTCAACAAATAATAATGACAATATTTCCAGTTGTTGGTGTACCTTTTTCACTCATCCTACATCCTTTGAGTTGCTTTTTGATAATAACTTTTAAATAGGAGGGTCAAGAACATTTAAATGGCGTTGCAAAGGATAAATAAGGCCATATAAATATCAAATACTAAATTAGATTACACTTTCTAATAGTCAAAACACTACAGAGATGCAACTCAAATTAAAAGTGTGAGTAAAGTATCAGCTGTGGTCATTCTCTGTTTAAGTCAGACTGTTTAAATATCTACACAGCTCAAAAACGTATGTATAGAAAATAAAAAGCGTGTTTCTCGGTCAGCTGGTGTTGTTACAAGTGCAGCAGTCACAATGCTAACGTGCTAGCTGACGTTGGTCCAATTCACATGAAAAGATTCCGTCATTTTTCTATGTTTACCGCTGGTAAAAATCACGCCAACGTGCTAAATGTGTTTTTTTAAATCACCAAAATGCGCTACAAAGCAGCAGCAGCCGTGATGAAAACATTTGTGAGCTTGCAAAGAGCGTCCGTCCTTGGCCTCAGCAGGGGAGAGGCGAACGGACATCATGGGACAAGTTGTGCAGGGAAGCGATGCGCTGCACGGATGAGCAGAAAGCGACGACGAAAAGCAGCACAAACACACGATTAAGTGACTTAAGAGCATCCTGTTATGTACAAATGTGTTCAAAATGCATTTTAAGAAGATGTTTTGTTCATATGATGAGTCTGACGGTTGCTGAAGGTGGGCAATGCGTCGTGAGAGTACAAAAAAAAAAAAACAGCCATGTTTGCCCTGTTAGCCGGGCTGTTAGCTTAGCGGTTAGCCTTACCTCTTCCACCCGCATGTCAATGATCCGCTCCACTTCGTATACATCTTCCTCTTCGTCCTGTTCGCTGTCCGCAGGCTCGACCCTGTCGGTTTCAGCCGCCATGGCTGCTGTGTTTGTACGGTTTACTAAAATTACGCTGTTTTGGGTTTATCACTCGGAAAAGGCCGCCGTGTTGACAGTGTTGGGACTATAGCGCACCTGGCGGTAGTGTCTGAGCTGGGTCTGCAGCTCGGAGGGTTGTACCGGGCGCAGACCAGCTACCGCCCATGCTCACGATCAGTGGCGGTTCTAGACCAAAATCACCATGGGGGCCGAGGTGGGGCCAGTGTGTTTTTAAGGGGGGCACATTTATAACCATATATAACGACAAAACATTAGTTTATTTTTTATTTTTCACAGCATGATATTACACTATCTATTTAAATTACATGGCCATTATCTCACTGTAGTAACAAGGAAAAATAGAAAGGAAAAGATTTACAATGGTCTCAAAACATATTGCCTATTTTCTTTTACTTGTTTAGAGTGCTCCTTATTAAGAGCATCTGCCAGAGTTGCATTACTTCTGACCGCTATCTGGTGATCTCTCCACGCAATCATTGCCTGCTTGTGTCGGTCTGACTTTGTATGTACTGAAAAACCTCCCTCTCTTTCGTGTGACACGATGCAGCATTCAAATGCTGCTTCTAACTGCTGTGTATTATGTGAAAATTTCACCTGAAAAAGTTTAGCAATTTTGTTTAGCTGCTGTAAAAAGCTCTAAGCTTATGTGTACTGCATTTGTAAAACCAATAAATCCGAGGCAGCAAAAGCCGGTCTCAGCCTCCTATCAGTTCTATTTGACAACTGAAAGTATTTTATCTGCACTCTTCACTTTTAAATTAATGATTATTTTTAATGGGTTTTTTAAATTTTTATTATTTTTTTATTTCTTTTTAATGATTTTATTGCCTTCTTGTGATTTTATGTAGCTGTGAAGCACTTTGAATTGCCTTGTGTATGAATTGTGCTCTATAAATAAAATTGCCTTGCCTATCTGATGTGGATATGCTTTTTAACCCCTTTTTCAAGCATTTAATGAAAAATCCATTGCAAAACTAAATAAATGTGAAAAACTAAATAAAAATAACCAACTGTTCACAAAGGGACACCATCCTGTCTATTGTCTCATTATGTCAAACCCTAACCCAAGGACAGCCGACCGGACAATTTGTAATTTTGATCAATTTATTAAATCAATTAAGCTTTGAAAAAGAAAGAAAATACAACATGTACATTGAAATTATTTTAATTTTCCTGCACAAAGGACTTCAAACAGCACGTATCCCACGCAAATTGTCACCAATCAACAAAACAAAACAAAACATTACACTTAAAAAAAAAAGCTTGCGTTTTCGAGCATACGTAAAGTAAATAAATTAGCCAATAATTGAAGACCAAAATCAGAGAGGAAAACACCTCAAATGTAGCTTGACATATCTAAATATCATCTACAAATACTGACATTTAGTGTAACATTTTAACCATTGGATTATGTGCTGTAAAGCATCATACAAGATAAAAAATAAAAATAACCTGAAATAAAGGCATATAAGCTTTCAGTAGGAGAAAGCCGTAGCGTTTGCATTCAAGCATGAACATTTTTCAGGTTAAGGAACAGTCTCTGCACTTGAAACAGTCTCTGGAAAAACAAATTAAATTAAAATGTGGAGGATTGTGAAGTAAAACGAACATGGTTAGAAGCTTTGAAAATCAAAACCAGGGGAAACTCACTAGTGTCGTTCATTTAGGTAATTTATTATATCAAGCTCTATTCTTAAGGTCATGCACACGTACAAACAAAAATAAAAGTCCTTTCTGGTTTGTAAGGATGGCAACAGCCTTGGTAATCTCCTCTCAGACACCAAAAATGACTTTGAGATCAGCCAGGGAGAGTTTGGAGACGGTGCTTCCTGTTCCTGAAAGCACATTCTTGGCCAACTCCTTCTTCTTTAACTGCAGCGTGGCAATCTTCTCCTCTACTGTGCCTTTGCACGAAAACCTGATACAAACACAGTCAGTGAAAGGGGCTTGCTTCATCAGTACAAACTAAAAATGATGATGCATTCAGAGTCATTCCTGCTCACATTACAAAGAAATCTGATGTCATGTTTCAGAGAACATTGAAGTACATATCGTCTTCTTTATCCAACAATCCTGTATGTTGGGACAGTGAGAAGTTTATTACCTGTGGATGGTGACATCTCTACGTTGTCCAACCCTATAGATTCGGTCACAGGCCTGATCCTCCAACGCTGGGTTCCTGCAAAAAGTGTTCGTGGAACCAGAGGTTGAAAAAAGACGCTCTGCTTTGTTGTCCATGTCAAACATTTGTGACGACTTATTGTAAAGCAGCATCAAATAGTATTGATGGGTTACGGTAGGCGTCCACTATTCCGGCACGTCAAGCCGTATCCAACGCATTCAGTTCATTTTCAATGAAATCCGGCCGATCGTTGTCGCCGTGCTCACAAAGCATGCTGGGATTCCGGCACGGCGAGCGGCGGACCTGCGGCACGTCAAAAAGTTGGGCTCGGCCGAACTTTATGCAAATTTGCCACGGCAGACGGAGTGCGTTATCCAATGACAGTAGATCATGTGATCTCCTGGGTCGCAGCAGCAGCAGCTCAATAGCAGCTCTCCTCGCTCGCAGATCCGGATCCATGGTACAATATGAAATAATGTTCCATTGCTAATGATTTATACACATTAATTTCCCTCCAAAACTCACATTTTTAGAGGGAGAAACTTCGGTTGGTTAAAATCACAAGTTATTTACTTTCCCCCGGAGCCATTCTACACGCCCCTCTGTACACACCCACTGTAGTAGCAACACGGCGACAACTAGGCATCCAATCCGGCGAGTTACGTTGACGTGCCGGAATAGTGGACGCCTACCCTTAGGGTTAGATGATTTTGAACACTGAATTTTTCTTTTTTACTTGTATTTCAACACATTAACTAACGCAGAGTTTGCTTATTTCTACTGAAAAAGCATTTTGAATCTAGTAAAATTTTCTGTGGGCAGCTAACATGCAGACAGAAGAAGGTCAAACTATTCAGACATTTGGCTAAAAGCTTTATTCGTATCAGAAGAAATTCAGCCTAAAACAAAGTAAAAGGGTACTGTTGGAGCTATTTATTCCTTATCTTCATTACTTTGAATTTTGTTCAGATTTATTCTTGGGTTACTTTATATTATGGGGGGTTATTTACAGAGTTTATTTGTAGGTTAATAATTGTTTGTTTTTTGTTTCTTTGTTTTAAGTTAGACAGGAAGAACTGTGGGACCAGTCCCTATAAGTATAGGGACTGGTATAGGACCAAGTAGGGATTGTGGTGGGGCCTATGTTTGTTTTTTACCAGAGCAGGAGAAGCAGCAGAGGACAAAGAAAAGTTGTATCTGTATTATTTGGTTGCCAGCTGGAAAAAAATAAACCATCAAAACGCAATCTTCAGGTATTGGACATTGGACTTCTATTTTGTCCGGCGTACGAAACCCAACCCCAGTTCAGTAGTGGCTTGTTTCTTATAGGATGTTTGGTTTGACAAACAATCGCCACTGCAGGTACTTTGGGAACAATAGCATGGAAAGAGGACTAAAATCTGTTTTTTCTACAAGCCAAGATCAACCTTACCAGTGCATGTCAATGAGGAAGAGGTGATTCCCACCAATGAGATTGAGTCCAACTCCTCCAGCACAAAGAGAAACCAGCATCACCTTTGGTGAAAACAAAGTAAAGTTGACACTCAACGTGTTACAATGAGTTGCGTTATATTTAATGAACATAAGTTACAATGAACGCGACATTATATTCTTCCTTAAAAACACCTGAAAGCTGATTCTAAAAAATGTTTCAACTTTGATATGGTTGACATTTGTTGTGCATTCCCGTCTCTGCATCAGGGTTCCTACACAGCAAATTTTCCTTTTTTTTTTTTACATCTTATGCTTTATTGTTGCCAAAATATTTGCCAGAAGATTATGGTTGTAGATGCTTTAGCTCCTTGTTGGTATGGATTCGCAGTCATCTGGGTCATGGAGAGCTTGAAGAAGGACTTAAACGACACACACACGCCCCTCTGCTGCTATACTCCCCACCAACGAGTTTAGAAAGAAAGACACTTTTCAGATGGGAGGTGAAACGTATTCAAGATCCAAGAAGAAGTCCAGCGGCCCTTATTGGAGCTCTTAGGAATGCTCATTCAAACTAATTTTCAAGCTTCAAAGCTAAAACAGAAAAAGATCAATATCTATATAAGGAGGAAGTATTAAAGCATTAAAGTACAAAACATAGATGCGCCTCAAGGTTGAAAAAGTAAAGCCCTGATGCTGCGTGCTCTTAAATTCTGTTGTTTTAAGGGTCAACGCATTTAGGTGCGACGTACCTGTGGTCCTTCCGGGCTGGTGTTGAACTCTTCCACCAGGTCGATGCGACGTTTGGGGTTGACGGTCCCGTCGATAACTGCATATCTGAAGCCCATCCGCCGCAGATGCACAGCTACGATGTGGAGCATGCTGGTCCACTGCGATACGATCACACTGCGCAACACCGGACGGGAGACGCCATCGAGTGAGTTACACATCGCAAGGTCACGTTAAACAGGTCAACTGGTCAACTAATGCGCACTCCCGTTAAAATATCATGAAGATGCACAGACATCTAAATATGTAGGCAGAAACAGATCATCACATTCTCTTCTGAGGTAGCTAGAGTCCTTCAAAGTTCTCAGAAAATGTACCTTTTTAATCAATATTTTCATGATAACTGAGACTGCAAGTGGATCAAGCTAACCTAAACAGCCATAAGGCTTTTTAACAGTGACTGCTGAGTTCTTCTCATTTTTTATTTATTTATTTAGTCATTTATTATTATTATTATTATTGGTTAGTAGTAGTATTTGTATTAAAATTGGTATTATTATTGCTGTTGTTAATATACAATCATTGTAAATATTTATAATTTTTTGAGCTACTTAACTAATTTGAATTTCCCCCATTGGGGGATGAATAAAGTATTTTTCTATTCTATCATTTGGTGGTTAAATTGAAGATGTAACTCTGTTTATGTAAACTGGATGAAAAAAATGGAGTCCGAGTGTGAAATGTTATTGTTTTACCTTCTCTGATTGTCATTCTTCTCTCTGATGGCCATCAGCTCAGAGGTGAGAGCAGAAATCTGGATATGTGGGGAAGAAGCAACTGAATTGTTACTTTCATTAAATAACAAATCAGGAAAAACAGCTTTTGTAGCGATAAAAGCAAACTTATTGTCTATATCAGCTCTTTTTAAATGGGGGAAAAAAACCCCGAAACCGTTAGAAATCATCAAACCTGTTGATAAAAGTTGATTCAATCCTAAGAGCTATGAAAATATCTCAGGTAACTGTCATGTTTGGGTGCTGTTACTCACTTTGGTGCTTTTACTGGTGTCCTCAAACAGCTGCGAGGGGAAGCGGGTGCCATTGAGGGCCACTGTGTCTTTGGGGTCGGGGCCTGACGAAGAGGGGCTGCAGGACAGCGAGAGGGCATTGAGCTGCTCCTCCAGAGACAGAACGATGCCGTCGCCCTGCAGCTCCGTGGGGTCCAGCGTCTGAGGAGAAAGGAGGACGTGACTGCCTGCGCTAGGCGGACTCTTAAAGGACAAGACCGTTTTTTTGACATTGGGCCCTTGATTTCACATTATAACATGATGTTCTACTCACCCCTGCTTGTTGTTGGTCATTTGGAGCTGTTCCGAAGATATTCGAGAGGCGTCTGGCTGCTCTCTTGAGATATTCGGCCATGAAACGGTTTCCTATGGGCAAGTTTATACAGGCACTAACTATGCTGTTTATAATTTATTAATTACTGTACACTAGTAAGCGACGCACCTCCACGTTATCAGTGCTAGTGTACAGTAATTAATAAATTATAAACAGCATAGTTTGTGCCTGTATAAACTTGCCCATAGGAAACCGTTTCATGGCCGAATATCTCAAGAGAGCAGCCAGACGCCTCTCGAATATCTTCGGAACAGCTCCAAATTACCAACAACAAGCAGGGGTGAGTAGAACATCATGTTATAATGTGAAATCAAGGGCCCAATGTCAAAAAAACGGTCTTGTCCTTTAACTCTCGAAGAGAAAACAAATGCGCACGGACCTTTTTAAGGAGTGAGAGGTGACAGCAGCACTGTCTGAGGCGCAGCAACAAGGACAGGATGTGGATGGTGCTGGAGGCCTTCTGAGGCTGCTGAGAGCCAGCAGCACCAGGCTGGGACACACCGAACTCTTGAGCCACTGCAGTAAAAGCAGGGATATATGTCACTTATAAACCAACACGGCTTACAAGCCCAAAGCTTGTAAAAACATCAGATTTCATTTACTTCTAACAGAAGAATTCATGTGCTCTTTGAAAGGATGATAAAATAACCCGATGCAACCTCACCTTTATCAAAAGGATTGCTACTGGAGGCGTTTGCTTTGCTCACATCCGTTTCTTCATGTTTCTTCAGGTAGTTCTGCAGAGTGGATCTAGAGAAAAAGACCACCAACCCGATGTCATTTCATCTTTGTGTGAAGTTTGAAAGGGAGAACATTCGTTGTTTTGGAATCAAACAAGATCAAACATCTTCTCTTCAACACAGAAGTCGAATGGCTTCCTTTTATTTTACCCTCAGCGAGTGAATAAGAAACATGAAGCTGGAAAGGCTCTAAAATCTAAGAAATTAAAGAGGACTGGATCAACCTGCTTCCACTGTAAAAAACAAAAAGGTCACAAAGTAAAAACAAAGAGACTATGTTAGTTCACCTGGACTGGGCGAACAGCACATCGTACACAGCCTGCTCGTCCTCAGAGAGTTTCAGCTGATGCACCTCGCAGGTCCGACTGGGAAGGGAGACCTGAAACATCCAACATTTCCCTTCAGCCAAGGTCTCAAGTGGGATTTTAGACTGAACACACACACACAAATTCAACATTTGAACCAACTCAATTTTCCTTTGTCACTCGGTCTCCATGTAAAGACTAAATCAGAGATGAAGTTTCCAAAAGGAAACTCACTGGTGTGACGCAGGATTCCTGTAAAATGCATCAGTGAGTGAGTGTGAGCCTCTACCAGCGCTTTTCCTGAGGAGTCCTTCTGGTCTTTGGTCCGTCGCAGCAGCAGGCTCCTCGTCAGGAGGTTGAGTCTCTCTCGGCCTCTCGTGGAGCCGTTGTCCACCTGAGCTTTCCAGAGTTTGTACTCATCAAATGGAGCGCAGTGAAGAAACCTGAAGGGCAGAAAGTGAACGAACAAACTCTCAACCACACTGACCTCACTTAACTCTATTAAAGTGTTGCGCTGTGGGGATTTTGCAGCCTTATGTTTAATCTTTCAAAAGATATTAAAGCATATTTGAAACCAATTTGAGTTGATTTGTTAAACAGATTTGTCGTGGCTACTTTGGCAACAATGTTTAAGGAACATTTGCTTCATCCCTCATGAGCTGTGAGGAAAAACTGATTTTTTTCCTGGATTCTAGACAAAGTTTGGGTCAAAACACATTTGTAATGTGGATGATTCGAGCTTTTGTCTTGCTCATTTTATACATTGTGCAGTTACAATCTTAAACATATCTTTCCAATCGGGCATAATTAGGACATTTTGGACAGCTGAAATAATAAAAAAAAAAACAACAACCTGTGACTTACTTGAGCAGCGAGTACATGTCCAGCAGGTTGTTCTGGATGGGCGTACCGGTGACGGCCCAGCGGGCGCCGGCTCGCAGCTCACAGACAGCCATGGAGGTCTGCACTTTTGGATTTTTGATGTTGTGGGCTTCATCCAGAACCACGCGGGCCCAAGCCACTCGCAGCAGAGGAGCCGAGCGGGGTGGCTGATGAAAGATGACACAAGAGGAAGCGTGTGTGTTAATCCAATTTAGGGCCCAGCCGTCATCGGGCGAGAGGCGGGGTGCAACCTGGACAGGTCGTCAGTCCATCACAGGGCCACACAGAGACCAACAACCATGCACACTTACGATTTAGACCAGAGATACTCATTGCGCGGCTCCTCAAGCTTTAATTGGTGGCTCGCACTCGCATAGTATCTTATAACAATATGGTAACAATAACAATACATTTTTTTCAAATAACATACAGTGAATACTGCACAGTATTAAGTATTTTTAATAAGTTTGCGTTTTGTAGTATTAAGAAATTTTATTAAGTATTAATTAAGGCTTAATGGTGTTTCCTAAAGGGGGAACTGTTAAACCTGGCAACGCAGCCCCCTTAAACCACCGTCACACTTGACCGCAGTGCACGCTAGCTCCTTTAGCCAGCGCGAGATGCAGGCACAATGGATCGGTTTTTAATTAAAAAAGGGCAAAAACCAGCACAGAAACCATGCTCATCCTGAATGTCTCACTACGATTACAACAACAAACTACAAATACAACATGAAGAAAGTCAAGGACATGCATGCCAGCTTCCGCTCATCCCAGTATTAAGGTAAATATGGTCTTAATTGAAAATGTATTGGCTGTGTTGTTTCTTTTTTTGTGGGATGTTTTATATGTAGAAATGCATATTTGCAAAAGGGGACTTAGGATGTTGTGGTAAAAGTGGCTCTTCCCTTGATTTTGCTCTGCCACTGTGGCTCTTGTGAGAAAAATAGTGAGTATCACTGATTTAGAGTCACCAATTAACCTGAGATGCATGTTTTAGGACGGTGGGAGGAAGCCGGAGTACCTGGGAGAACATGCAAACTCCACACAGAAGGATCCCAGCCAGGATTTTAACCTGTGAGGCGGCGCCGCTAACCACCACACCTCTGTGCAGTCCTCATTTGCAAATTGTGGCACTGAAAGTGTTTGGCTTTCCGTCTTAAGCATGATATTTACCTTGGGATCTTTGCTGGGGTTATCTGCCTCCTCCTTCTGGACTGGAATCTCCTTAGAGACCAGACTGTAAGTGGTCACCACCACGTCATAATCTGCCAGCCTGAGGGACAAATTCAGAACATTGTTTTAAGTTAGTGAGGAATTTGAATGTCCTCCAAACTGGATGGATGGCAGGTCATTAAGCTGCAAATGGAAATTGGGCACAATAAATGCGAGGTGAAAGACGTAAGAACCGGTGATCGTCACGGCCTTCTGTTGCTCTGTATGATACAAACCAATAAAATGACATCATGACGGATACATTTATCTCTCAGACAGTCACGTAGTCAAAAATGAGAACTTTGTTTGGATATAAAAAGGAACAGGAAGTGACCGCATATTTTAGAAAAAGATAAATCAGCATTGGTGTGTGTGTGTGTGTGTGGGGTTCTCACACTCTGGCGCTTTTCTCGCGGGTGGCGCCGTGGTACAGGTACACGGTCAGCTTGCCTGTCTTAACATGTCTGTCGATCTCCTTCTTCCAGTGGTGAATCAGAGAGGCGGGACAGATGACCAGAGTGCCTTTAGAAACAACAAGGCTGGAGTCTGGATGGAAAAAAAGCCAATAAAAACCCAAAGACATCGGGTGTCTTAAATACGAGTGACGTAGAAATAAGTTTACCCAGCGGTATCGCTTATTTCAGAGTGATAAAAAGGCTCTAATCACCGGTTTTCGATATCCAGCTTTCAGGCTTCTTCTCTTCTTTCTTTTCCTCTTTGTCTTTTGCCTTCTTCTTCTGGGCCAGTATGAGAGAGATTATGGTCAGAGTCTTCCCCAGACCCATGTCGTCCGCTAAATCCAAACGCAAAGCAAATGTAAAACACAAGAAGACACAATGTGATGCTTCACCAACACCCCACAGAGTACAGTGTCCTCAGGCTCAGAGCAAATTACACTATTTTCCTTATTCATTCATTTCTTTAAGGAGAGCATTTTGTAAAATGTGTGGGAAACCAAATCCAGACTTCTTACAACCTCTAAAAAGTGTTAGAAATCAGCTAAAGGATTAGAAAAGAAATAAATAACATCAGTTTGATCTATCATACTATTTCTATTTGACCAACTGTTGCTTAACATTTCTGTGATGGCCAAACCCATGGCCACACTCTAAAGTCAGCAACTCTCGTATGCAGTATTCTTTTACACATCATTTACATTACTTTAGTTTCAATAAAATGTTTATTGTTTGGGTTAAATACATTTGTTCTATTTGTAAGTGCGCACATTTAGTTACTTATGTATTCTTTCTCAACCGGTGGTTTCTGTTTGTTTAATTCTGTTTCTTTTACTGGTATTTACCCATTGTTCTGTGGGAGTTGCCTGACAAGAGTTGAGCATGCAAACACTGATTGGACTGAACCACCAGTTCCTGCTGGAGGGGGGAGGAGATTTTGAGTTCTTTAGTTAAATAAGTTTCCTATTTTAGTGATTTTTGTATTTAAATTGTAAGACTTTTGCTCTTATTTTTGGGTGGTTAGTTTATTTACTAATGGGGCTGTAATGTGGTATTTGTTGTAGTTAGTGATTGTATTTTGTTTAGTTACCCCTAATGTGCGTGTTACTGGTCTGATCAGCCAGCATTTACCCTTGTGTGTCATTTCTTTGTTAGGTGAGTTATGTTTTGGTTGTACAGCTACTTTGTTCACATTTTGCCTGAGTTCAGTTTTGTTTCTTTGACCTCTTTTATGAGCTCAGTATTTTGTTGTTGATTTTTGGGTTAAATAAAAAAAAAAAACTATTTTCTAATGATTTTCCTGTCTCTTCTCTTGGTTTGACGTGGTCCCTCACAATTTCAATAAATCATGTACAAAAGACAGAAAAATGATAATAAATAAAATTACCCAGAATTCCTCCGCAGGGATTCTGCGTTTCTCTCCAGAGCAGCCAGGCCAAAGCCCTCCTCTGGTGGGGAAGGAGTGAGACCTGCCCAACCAATCACACAAAGGCAGCGTTACCGGAGCAACACAATGATCGGTTTTTTTCAGTGCATCTGAATTTTAAACTTTCTCCCATTTAAGCCTCACAAACTCACACAAAATTGTTAACATCAGAGTTCGGCACCAACTATTTCTCTATTGTAAGAGCTTTGCACCTGGTGAGCTGTCATGTTTAAACAGGAAAATGGTTGGAACATAAAAACAATAAAAACAGTCCAAAGTTAAGGTGCATGGAAGCATGCGGACAGGAGAGTCAACCACAATATATGAGCTTCAATGAGGTTCGGACAGAATCGAATTAGTCGGAAAAGATTTTCTGAGGGAATGACTGAGGGAGTGTGAAACCTTGATGCCTTTGGGATCTGGGGACTCGGCCTCAGGGTCAGGACAGGACTCCAGGGATTTGTGAAGGTGGTCGATGGCTTCACAGGTGGCATTCTTCACCGCCAGAAGACGATCATTAGTCATCCTGCCGCCATAAAATTCGTGCATCTGTGGGTCTGCTATAAACATGTAGAACAAAGCGCTGTGGTGGGTATGAACCTGAAATAAAATTACAATTTAAATGAAATAGAATCTATTTCTGACATACCTCCATACATCGGTGTGTATCTCTGGCTCAGCTGGAGCCCCAGAGAGCTGCCAGATGCCTGGTGCTGAAGGGGGCCTGCGGCGGGGGGCAAGGGGAGCAGGATGGTTCCACCCTGACGACCGAACGGGTTGACGTGGGTGCTGCTAGTGCCAGAATAGTTGCTGTTACATCCATCCGCAGACTCTGAAAGTGATTTGCACGTTGCAGTAGGAGTGAGCAGACAGAGATATGAATGCCAATCTAACAATTTCTGCTAAAAGATTAATTTACTTCCTTGTATTGTTCCGTTTCAGTGCATGTGAGGACAAGAATGTGAGTTTATCACATCTCATAATCTGCAATCCGCTTCTAATTAATGACCTGATTAATTGAGGGCCAAAGCCAAAGTCTTGATGGAACAACCGAGGAAACTAAAACTTGGAAAAACGTTTATATCATCCCTACGTAACTCTCACCAGGCTGAGAGGCAGCAGCGAGGCTCAGCGACTCCAGCGCCTCCTCGAGCTCTTTGACCTGCGTCTTCAACCGCTCTCCATTATCTGGCAGAGCCGCCACATTCACCGACGACAGAGTGGCCTTTATTCAGACAGATACAGACAGAAAAACATTACAAGGTGAACCTCTGTTTCAACATTTTGGAAGTCAGGTCATCGTGGTTGCAAAACTCTGCAGTTACCCCGTGTTTTCAGATGTCTGAGCTCGTTTCTTTCCAACCACTCACCTTCTTCTGTTTGAGCTGAGCGCTGAGCAGGCTGTGCATCTCTTTAGGATCTCCCACCTTCGCTGCTGACTGGAACCCAGGGAAGCTGGTTAAAGGCTTTTGGACAGCAGATACTGGAGGACTTTTGCGAGTCGCAGGTTTCACTGACACCAACACGACATCATCATCATCATCATCATCATCATCATCATCATGGTGCGTTTCAGTTTTATCGGCCTCCACATCAGATGAAACACCACAACCCGAGTCTGTGGAGGCCTGACTGCACCTGCTGGGAGCAGATTTAGCAGAGCTCCTTTGTACTGTGGGTTCAGTTAGATTCACCAGGCGGGTTTCATCATTGGCGGGTTGGTGTGGCGCACTCTTCTGGTAGGTTTTATCTATTTTCTCAAAGTGAACATCCTCAACTCTCGGTGGAGGAATATTCTTTTTGGCTTCTTCCTGCTCGACGTGCTTCTCCGCAGTCACGTCTTTCATCTTATTTCTAATCTCTTCCACACTGTCGGCTTTAGAGTTGCTGCTCTCCTCACTTGAAACTCTCTTCTTTACCTTCATCCCTGGTGGAAGCTCTTTAGCTCGATAAGTTTCAGATGCATTCAGCTTTCCCTCCTTCTCTTTTCCTGCACCTTCAGCGCCCACATTTTCCTTCTGACATTTTTCTTTTCCTTCAGCCTTGCTGCTTGTTTCACTGCTTTTCTTCTTGTTATCTCTCTCCTCACGTCCACCGACTTGCATCCTTCTCCACTCGGAGTCCTTGTTCGTCTTGCTGGGAGCTTTAAAGGGGTTTCTGACAGGTGGGACGCAGGATGGCTGTAGCAGAGTGTCAGACAGAGGGCTTCTCTTTTCTTTCTCTGGCTGCAATAATCACAGGGAACAAGCTTTTAAAAATACATAACAGTAGGTCAAGGAAAGTGTGTTATAGAAATCAGTTGCATGGATGCTACATCATGTGTAGACCTGCAGTGTACAACCACTAAATATTCTCGTTTAAATATTTATTTATTTGCTGATCTTTTATAAAAATCTATTTAAAGACAAAGAAAAGCAGTAAAGCACTGAATCCTCACTAACTGAGTGTGTGGAATCATAGAATTGTTTTTAAATCAATTGGCAGAGTGGGTTGAGATTATTTTACCTGTGAGCAAGAAATGTAACAAAACTGTTGCCCCTCTAATCATATGCAGATATTTTGTATTTAAGAGACATACGTATAGAAGAAGCACCGATAATGGGCACCATTCCATGAATATGGAATATCTATTAATTTAAGTATTTTGGGGGAGTTTCACATCAGTCACAGAAAGCTTAAATAAAAAGTAATTGGCCATTGACTTTTATAGTAATTTACTGAAGTATTTAATCTTTTTCTGAAACATCTGGATGAATTTAACAGGTTTGGGGATGATAAAACGTTGCTCAGAGCTAAAGACTCTCGTATGAGCTGATGACAAAAGTATAAAAGGCATATAAATAAGAGCGTTGTTGAAGTCTTACTGCAGTCCAAGGCACGTTTCCACACCATCTCTGGCCAGCTTTTTTACCCACAATACATCTGTAGTACAGCCTGAGGGGAGAACAAAAAAAACAGGATGCATTATTGATGTTTTGAACTTGATTATGTGCATTGGGAGATGTCTCAGTTACAAAACCCTAGAACAAATACCAGGCGCGTCATTTCCGCTGGGGACGGTGGGGACGCGTCCCCGGCACTTTGTCTGACGAGCAGATTTGTCCCCACCATGTAACAGACTACTCTGCTTTCCTAAAAACTATAATTTTATATCATGGCATTCTCCTAACCAAAGACTATTTGATCCACTCTGCTTTCACTCTCCTTGTATGAATGCGCTTGCGATCAGCCCCCATTGCTGAATAGCAACTATGTTGAATCCGCTCCGCTCCCACACACTGCGCTTGCGGTCTGCAGTCTGTTACTGTGTAACGAGCAATGAAAGACGTCGCCGGTGTTGCAGGTGAATATTCGTCAGTGTTTATCAGAATCAGAATCAGAATTAGTTTTTATTGCCATTGTTAGTGAACAGTGTTCACTAACTAGGAATTTGCTGCGGCGTAAGGTGCAAACATGTAACAGGGATATGATAAAAAATAAAGAATAAAAATATATGAATATAAAATGTACAAGGTGTACACCACCCTGTACAACAATACACAATAACCAATATACAGTAACCAATATACAGAGCACCAACAGTGCAGCTTCGTTAGTGCAATTTTAATGATGGTAAAGTGAAGTAAAGTTACTGGGGCAGGTTATGAAGTGATTGTGAAGTGTTTATAAGTCTGACTGCAAGGGGGAAAAAACTGTTTTTGTGACGGGAGGTTCTAGTCCCAATGGACCGAAGCCTCGTGCCCAAGGGGAGTGGTTCAAATAGTCCATGTGCAGGGTGAGAAGGGTCAGCTGTGATCCGACCTGCTCGCCCCATAGTCCTGGAGACGTGCAGGTCATGGATCGATGGGAGGCTGCAGCCGATCACCTTCTCTGCGGAGCGCACAACTCGCTGCAGTCTGTGTCTGTCCCTGGCAGAGGCCC
Organism: Odontesthes bonariensis; assembly: GCF_027942865.1. Lineage (NCBI taxonomy): Eukaryota > Metazoa > Chordata > Actinopteri > Atheriniformes > Atherinopsidae > Odontesthes > Odontesthes bonariensis. Next base: position 29,559,186 of record NC_134517.1, on the reverse strand, counting down.
CGGGATACCACACCGTGATGGAGGAGCAGAGGATGGACTCGATGATGGCCGTGTAGAACTGCACCATCAGCTGGGCCGGCAGCTTGGCCTTCCTCAGCTGTCGCAGGAAGTACATCCTCTGCTGGGCCTTCCTGGTGAAGGAGCTGATGGTCGGCTCCCACTTGAGCTCCAGGTTGTTGCTGCTGCACCAGGTCACCAGCCGGTCCACCTCCCTCCTGTAGGCAGTCTCATCGCCGCCCGAGATGAGTCCGATGAGGGTGGTGTCGTCCGCAAACTTAATAAGTTTAACGGAGTCATGGCTGGAGGTGCAACAGTTAGTGTACAGGGAGAAGAGTAGAGGTGAAAGTACACAGCCCTGTGGAGATCCTGTGCTTAAGGTCCGAGTTGCAGAGACACTCTTCCCCAGCCGCACGCGCTGACTCCGGTCCGTTAGGAAGTCTGTGATCCACCTGCAGGTGGAGTCGGGCACGGAGAGCACAGAGAGCTTGTCCTGGAGCAGAGTGGGAAGAATCATATTGAATGCAGAGCTGAAATCCACAAACAGGATCCTGGCGTAGGTTCCTGGGGAGTCCAGATGCTGCAGGATGAAGTGCAGGGCCAGGTTTATGGTGTCGTCTACAGACCTGTTGGCTCTGTAGGCAAACTGCAGAGGGTCCAGGAGAGGGTTTATGATGGATTTGAGGTGGGATAAAACCAGACGTTCAAAAGTCTTCATGACTACAGACGTAAGAGCCACAGGCCTGTAGTCATTGAGTCCTGTGACACGTGGTTTCTTGGGGACAGGGACGATGATGGAGGACTTGAAGCAGGTTGGGACGTGGCATGACTCCAGGGAAGAGTTGAAGATCCCTGTGAAGACCGGGGTCAGCTCCTCAGCACAGTGTCTCAAGGTGGAGGGAGACACAGAGTCAGGGCCCGAAGCCTTGTGTGGATTCAGCCTCCTGAACAGCCTGTTCACGTCCTCTTCTCGGACTGAAGCCTGATTCTTACTCGGCGCAACCGCGCAACTGTTCTGGCTCGAGAACCATTAATGACGTCATCGAAAGCGCCAGCCCCTTCACAGTTCCTTCAGCTCATAAGCGCAGTTTGCGCCGAGTATGCGTCACATTTGCAGTTCTCTCCAGACCAGCGGGCGTCACTGTTGAGGAAACAAGCTGAAGAACCGGACGAAGAAAAGCATACGAAGAAAGCATACACAATGCCACCTGTGGTGTCACGTCAGCAGAGGCTGGCACATCTGATGCGGAATGAATTTACTCTGGGTGTAGAACTGTATATGTATCTCAGAGCTAAGCGGCTGCGGCAAAAACAGAAGAGAAGGTGGAATGTTCGTCCTTTGCAACAAGACGAACTTTGTCAAACGTTGTCCTTTGGGACAACGTTGTCCCAGTGTAGCTTCATAGACGTGTCATACAGATGTTTGTAGAGGCGCACCCTCTCGGTCACCGCGGTCTCTGCAGTGTTCATGTTTCCTTTCTCTTGGTCAGCTGTTTCCGGTTGAGCTCGCGCGAAGTCAGAAAAAAAAGTTGTGTGCGCGCCCTTGCGACGCGCGAGGATTTTTTTAGCTTGCGACGGGGGGCGTGGCGGAATTTTGGGTCACGTGACCGTTTGCGCCATTTGCGACCAGCTAGTAAGAATGGGTCAAAGCGAGGGCAGAGGGGGGAGGGGGGCAATCCAAGGTGGATGAGTTCAGGGTGGTGTAAGGGGTGGGGAGGGGTGAGAGTGCAGAGGGGGCAGGGGTGCAATCCAAAGTGGTTGAGATCGGAGTGGTGTGGGGGGTGGGGAGGGGTGAGTCCATAACTTCAAAGCGTGAGTAGAAGTCGTTCAGGTCGTTGGCCAGTTTCAGATCGTCTGAGGCTGCGGCTACACGAAAACGTTTTTCACTGTAAACGATACTTTTTCTTATCGTTTGGCTGTCGCGGCCACACGGAGCCGGCGTTCCCACTACCCCAAAACGATAGTTTTTGAGAACGGGTTCCAGAGTGGGAAGATTCGAAAACGAGGTCGTTTCGTTTCCATTGTTACAGCGAAAACATTTTTGCGTCAGTCAAACACATGGCTAACGCAGTGACGTATACACATACGTCAGTGACCAGAACAAAAAGCGGCTTCCATTCAAACTCCGGAAGAAGAAGACAACACAACAAGGACAGACAGCGATCATCATGGACCCCACAACATTGATAGCAGCACTGCTGCAGACGATTGTTGAAGGAACAACAATCGCGCTGGTAGAAGTAGGGGCGTACACGCATGCGCATTGCTTCTTCTATTGTTCTGGTGTAACCGGTGGGGGTGGCTTACAGCGCACCTAGAGGTGTTTCGTGTGTACTGCATCGTTTCATCGTTTTTCATCGTTCTCGTCTGGACCTGAGTCTTTACAGCAGCGTTGCCGTATGGCCGCAATAATTTACGTACCCGTTTTCAAAAAAACCCTTGTTTCGTTTTTGTGTAGCCGTAGCCTGAGGAATGAAGTGCTCTGGGCTTGTAGTTGGTAATCTCTTTCAGCCCCCTCCATACAGTGGCAGAGTCGTTAGCAGAGAACCGCTGCTCCAGACGTGCATTGTACTTGGATCTAGCCTTCGACATCTCCCTGCTAAATCCATACTTCGCACCTCTGTAGCTGTCTCTGTCTCCCTCTCTGATGCATATCAGGCGAGATAGACAATGAATGAAAACTTATTTCACACAGGGGTTGCTGCTCGTTCACTCTTGCCCGTCGTTTCATAGCCTGGCAATGTTTGAAAACTTTGTCAGGGCAAGGGCTGTTTGTAGCCAGGCTACGTCTCCTGATGCGCTCTTGCTTGGTCGAGGTTTGTCTGAGATTTGTTGGTGTGTCAAGGGCTGTGCAATAACCGAAATCGTGTCTTGTACTAAAATGCGGATTTTGAAATACGAATAGGGCCTACTCTTAAGTTTGTCCCAACCCAGGATGTTTCCGATGGCCTAAATAAGACCGCACAGATGGCTTTTAACTTTTAATATGGGGACAATATCGCATCAATACGCATCATCTAATGCAATGCCTATTATTTATCATGAAACCTCAATTCGGAAATAATGGGCCTAGCTTGTACCCAGCACTTTTCAAACCTTACTCAGGTTTATGGTAATTGTCCCCAGCACTTCTGAAATCAAACTGACGCCCATGACAAATACCCTTAAACAATCAACATGCACACCCACCTATGGCACTGTTGTTGCTGACTGTAGCTGAGAGCCTGAAGTTCCACCATTGAATCTTCATGATGGAGGCAGTGGGAAGGTGAAATGCTGGAGTAGGTGATAATGATAAACATAAAAAACAGAACTCAAAACTGTGCAAATATGAGTTTTTGTGTTACATTTCTTACTGGTGGTAAGAATAGAACCGCATGTGTACCTTTAGAGACAGTTATGACTTTGCAAAACCGAGCATACAGAACAGTTATTTCATGATCACACAGGATAGGGACAATTAAAGGAAATGTTCAGATGTTTAGCTACAGTAAAGTTGGCTCATGCATATCTGCTTTGACTGTGAGATTGTTGGACATTTCCTTGATTACAGATACATAATGGGGCCTCAATATGAACAAATCTACCGATAGATGTGATGTGGTTACCTGGCCTGCTGACTGAAATCACAGCTCTGCTTGCCAACGCAAACGTAGAAGCTCTTTCCTCTACTTGGTCCATCCTTCACGCCCGTTTTTAACATACACAAGGTGCCTATATGAACAGATGGAGAACACACCAATTTGAAAATCGTATAACCTTTCAAAAGTTACATGTATCGATATCATTAACTGCTCTGTCATGCCCAAATTAAATAGTATTTCAATGCGCAAAGCGATATTCAAATTTCTGCTTCATAAAACATTGAACACTACAACTATATTGTTTAATCATAACTTACCGTGGACATTACATAAAACCTCTTCCATTTTTCAACACAATTCACTTTCAGTTACCGGAACGTTCCGTAAAAACTTTGTATGTTTGTATTAACCAATGGCAGCAGTCATAAACCACATCCGGTTCTTAAATTTCAGCGTAAAAGTTACCTTCCCTTTGAATAATCATTATTCACTTATATTTGCAATGAAACTTGTGTTACAATAATATATAAATAGCATTTCTTCAATTGAACCAAATTCAATGTTGTTCAAAATTCAAACTAAACTGTACGACAGATTATATTTGTAAAGAGGCCATAATTGTGAAATATATAGCAGAGTGCGGTTGAACCGGATATAAAACGAAAATGTCTTTCCTTCAATTAATCTAGAATAATTTTTTTTACAGCTGTTGCTTTTAAGTCACATAAAACTAGATGGCCTTTTAAAATACAGTCTTGATATGGTGGTAAAAAGAAATTCAATAAAAATGTGCGAAATTTACTTTTTAAACCCTCCATTGAACTTCATTACCCACAATGCACCAACCGTCGTTAGCTCGCGCGCGCGCGCTTTGTTTTGATATGGCGGCAGGCTTCGAAACTTTTTTATGTCATGTTTGTGTTACGTTCTCTTTTGAACCAGTACGAACACTTTTATCGTGCATTACAGGTAATTCCCACGTTTTTTGGCATGCTAAAAATAGTTTGGTGAATATCTCTGCATTGTTACCATAGTAACAACCGTTAAAAAACTTTTTGAATCTTAAGTGAACGTCACTAGCGAGTATAAACATCACGTAAGACAAGCCTTTTAAATGCTCCGACATCAAATAAATACGCTGGGATCATTGTCAGGCGTTTATTGAAAGATATTATGCGAAATAAATGTTGTTACATGTTCTTATTTATTGTATTGTTAAATAATTTTACGATGAATGTTATTAGCTAAGCATTTCAAACTGGCAGTGCTGGGTTAAAGCCAGATTTTTATAGGAATAAATGATGTTATTCCATCCTAAATCAGAAACCATCCAGTTGGATGATTACTGATTGGATTACTTGGATCTTGGCATCACATAGAGCATGTTAAACTGTTTATTCGTGCTGAAATGAACTCTTAACGTGTCACTTTAATCACTCGTTAAAATCCCGGATTAGCAAACCCTGCCTGAGGCACCGCGGTCAGCATGTCATCTCCAGCCGGGTTTCAGTACTCCCAGGCGGATATCTTGGCCCGGTGGATGCCCAGCAGCACCAGAGCTGGTGTGATCCTCAGCCCTTCCCGGGACTCTGCCCTGGGATCCACCCCGCTGCTGCCAAACGACTCCTTTGCCTCAGATTTCGCTCCTCTGTCCACCTCCGCCGACAGCAGCTGCATCGGTGTGGGTGAATATGCATCGTCACCTGGAGCAGAGCCGGCCGGAGATGACAGGCCACTGAACGGGTTTCACTCCGTCGTGTCAACAAGAATTTCGGAAGGACAGTTCGACAGTTTGGATGAAATGGCAAGAAAATCGCAGGATCTACCTCTTATGATGAAGCTAGAACAGGTAAGGGCATGCATCTGATGTCTTAATGCTGTTGCTGTATGGGTGGGGACCCATTTAATGTATATTTTTTTAGATATTTGAGATGTAATTACATCATCTGGAATGATAAAGATTTTAAGTATGAACTATGAATACATCTAAAATACCTAACCACCCACTTAAATTGACATCTGGCTCTATTAATGTGATGAGATGGGCACATGTGTACCAAATTCACTCAGGATTTTTCACATCTAAACAGATTTTACCATTATATTATCGTCATACTGACAGAAAGGGTCCTTAAGTTTTAAGAACTTGAAGTGAGAAAACTAAACCAGCACTGACATGAACATTAGGTGACATTCAATCCTGTTTACTTTACAATTACGGTAATTACAATTAGGGTGCAATTTGTGTCCAGTTTCCTAACATCCTTTATAATTCTGCTTAGCAAAGTGTTTGCAAGAAAGATCATTTACATGCATAAATGTGTGGATAGTTGCAATTGTGTGCATCTCACCCCCTTTTGCTCTTTTACGTTACTCAGTTACTTTTCTCTGCGTAGATATCGCACACATTACAAAAAAAAGAGCAAAAACTGGAGCCTTTTACTGAAGCTTGTTTCATATTTACACTCTCTGAGGCAGAAACGGAGTTTGTTCAGTTCTAAAGAGCTTTAAAGTGAATATCTGCTCTGAGCTCCTTTATTCTCCAACACAGCCTGAACCCTCTCAGACGAGCTTTCTGTCATTTCTTTAAGGAGTCTTCAGGAATAGTTCTCCAGGCTTCTTGAAGGACATCCCAAAGCTCTTCTTTGGATGTGGGCTGCCTTTTGTTCCGTTCTCTGCCAACATGATCCCACACTGCTTCAGTAATGTTGAGCTCCGGGCTCTGGGGAGGATTCATCCCTCCATCAGACCTGCTGCCACTGATTTTCAGCCCACTTCTTGTGTCCTTTGGCACAGCTCAGCCTTTTCTCCCTGTTTCCCTTCCTTAAGAACGGCTTCCTGACAGCCACCCTTCCATGGAGCCCATTTCTGATGAGGCTTGGGCCAACAGCAGATGGATCAGCTGAAGGTCCTGATGCATCTCTCAGCTCCTGTGTCAGGTCTTTGCTGGATTTTTTCCTCTTTCTTAAGGACATCACTTTCAGATCCTGTTCATCTGCTGTAGATAGTTCTTTAGGCCTGACACTTCTTCTTTTGTCCTCCACTTCCAGTTTCCTCAAATGTTTTAAGGACACACTGCACACCATGCTGAGATATGCCAAGTTTTCAGCTAACAGCTCTTTGGGAATCAGCTTGTTGCTGCAGAAATCCTGTTTTCTGTCTCTCAAACTGTGTTATCTTTGCTGTTTTTCATAGATTAAATTGCTGGTAAAGACTATTCTACAAATGATTAGTCCCTATCAAGACCTAGATCAGAGATTAAAGGTGGTGAAATACCCCTAAAAATAGCCCACAGTTCAGACGGTTAATACCCCTGCACTACAAACACTGTTGACTCCTCATTTACTTTTAGTATCACATGCATAGAGCTATTTGTGTTGTGAGGACTTGGATAGTAACAGAGGAGATGGAAGAAAGGAACCTCCTTTTAATTTGATTAATTGGGATTAAAGGCGACATAAAGTCATAGTTATACAGGCCGTAATCCAAAGTGTCTCGTTTACATACCTTTAAATCATTCAAAAACACAGTTGGAGGTTTGCTGAGTGTGTAATTGGAGCATAATATTTAATGTGTTTGTGCAGTTGAGGAAATGGCAGCAACACATGCAGGAGCAGCTAAAAGCCCATCAGCTGGAGGAGCTGCTGAGCCTGCAGGAGGAGCAGCAGAGGCTGCTGGGGGTTGTAAACGGACCCCATCACGGCCCCGGAGGTTAGAAACAGAACCTGAATACAAATCAAATTTCACACTTTCAGAAAAGATGGAAAACGTGTCGGTTTGTCGGTGACGTGCATGTTTCTGCCTCGCCTCGTGTGCTGATAATAAACTAAAATGCGTCTCAGAGAGCTCAGAGATGTCGGGAGCAGAATGGGACGAAGACGTGTTCCACCACGACCCCGAAGCGAACTGTTGGGAGGTCCCACGTGACACCCGCGGCCTCCGACAGGAGCAGCAGCTCTCACCCCAGGAGCAGCTGTCCAAAGCTCAAGTTCACCGTGACCATGAAGATGGTGAGAAATGTTTCTTTCATACTTATGGTTCTAAAAGTTTGCACCTCAGCCTGTGTTGACTTTAAATCGGGTTGACTTGTGCTGTGTGCTTGTTTCCTACAGGCATGCGGGACTCCAGAGAAGATGATCGGAGGGAAAGTTTGGATACGAGTTGTTTTCCGGACCACGATGACACATTAAAACAACCCAAAGGTGAAGTTAGGACTGAGAGCAGCGGCAGAGAGGAGAGTGCAGTCTCCCAGGACAGGTGAACGCTGACACATTTATTTTGGATTAGCATGAGTCTGTTTGTTGTAAATGTACTTTATTCATACAGCCCTTTAGAGACAATCCTTTCGGTATTCCTAAGTGCTTTACAGCAGGTTATAAATAAAGAGAAGAATAAGTAAAAACAAATAAAAACAATAAAAGAACAGTGAAAGCGATAAAATACAACAAAATTGAATAAGATGAAAGTGTCATCATACTACTGGGTATTAAAAGCAATCCTAAATAAGTAGGTATTTTATTTAGCCTAGATTTGAGGAGGCCCAGGTCAGAAATAAGACGCAGCTGGACGGGGAGCTTATTCCAGAGCCTGGGGGCAGCTTTGGGAAAAGGCTCGCTCACCCCAGGGTTTGTATTCTGACCTGGGCACTTCCAGCAGAAACTGATCTGTTGACCTCAGAGCTCTACCAGGACTGTTAAAAGCTCAGATAAATACGACGGGGCGAGGCCGTTAAGAGCTTTAAAAACCAACATTAAAAGTTTAAAATCAGTTCTATAAAGGACAGGAAGTTAAGAACAGGAGTGATGTGCACACGTCTGTTGGTGTTGGTTAAAAGACGGGCAGCAGCGTTTTGTCGACAGGTTTGTCTTATTCCTTCCGTTTTCCTTCTGTGGCTCCTCTCCAGACCCATAAGGCCGGGAATCGGTGGTCGGAAGCAGACGTTTGAGGAGCTGCTGGAGGAGCAGCTGAAGCTGGAAGAGCAGAGGCTGAAGTCTGCGCAGCAGCAAAAGGTAAGAAGATTCATAGATAACAAGAGTCTCCATACATACAGAAACACCAGCAGCTGGTGCTAAAACACACTAGAAATGTAATTATGCACTGGAAAAAATGCTCCTCCAAAAATAAGTAAGAAAAACAACAAATACAAGACGTTATTGCTTGAAATAAGCAAAAAAATCTGCCAATGGAACTGGTGAAAATCGGCTTGTCAAGATTTCTTGAAATAAGATGTGATATTTAGGACTTTTGAGATAAAAGTGATCTCGAAATTAGCTTAAAAACCTCTTCAAATGAAAAAAAAAGCTTGTTTCATATTAAATCCGACTCAAAACGATTTGTTTTCAAGACTTTTTCATTTAACAAGATATTCCAGATGTATTGTCTTCAAACAAGTCCCTATATCTGGCTGAAATAGTACTTGTTAGGCAGTTGTGTCTTATATTAAGTGTAATGAGATATTTGGACTAGAAATGAGACAAATATACTTGGTAAGACTTTGATTTTTTCCAGTGTGGATAAGACGTTAATATGTGGCACAGTGTGTGTGACGGTCTCAGTCCAGATTGTGACATCTTAAGCTTTCAAGGCTGTTACAGTAGAAAATTAAACCGTGTATTCTGACCTTAACAGAGCCGAGACGGAGATGAAGCGCCTCCCAAGAGGGCCTTTCTGAAGCGAGGCGAGGGCCTTTCTAGATTCATCAACAATCGCAGAGCTTTGGTACAAAAAGTCGAGGTGAAGAAGGACCAACAGCCCAAACCACAACCCCAGGACAGAGCCATCTGCCGCAGCAACTCGGCGCCCGTTTTTACTCAGAAAGGAAGTTCAAATGGCGTCCCGCGGCTTCCTGTCCAACGTAAAACCGCCACACTCAACAAGGAAAACAGAGCACGGGGACTCTGCTCGCCACCTCAGGACATCAGAGCTGAGAGTAAGGCGGCACGCACTAAAGTCTTGGGTAGTCATCAGAAACAGAACACAGAAGGTCCAGAGTCGATTCAGACGGAACCGCGGGGCAGACCGCCCAAACAGAATCAACCGGGGAGAGTCAAGGAGCAGAATAACAGGAAGGCGGGTCTGCCGGCTCAAGCTCTGAGGAGCCGTGCTCCAAACATGCAGCCCAACCCTGTCACCAAGCAGGTGGGCGCGTTAGGAGCGCCAGGAGCGGCTGACGGTGCTCCCAAAGACAAGAGTTCTGCTTCAGAAGCGGAATCAGCTGAAGTGAGAAGTGGGTCGGTGGAGCGAGGTGGAGTTCCACAGGATTCCTTCGAGTTGTCGTTCCGGGAGAAGCTGCAGCGCTGGGAGTGTAACCGGCGTCTGGAAAACATGGAGCTGGGAGAGTTTGAGCTGCTGGAGGAAGCGGCCGAGGAACTGTCCTTCTCATCAAACTCCTCTTTTGTCCAAAAGGTAATTTACTCTGATTACTTTTTGCTTCTTCCCGTCTTTAACTGACCTGATATCTGTGTCAGGGGGGTTGTTACGGGCTCTATTCTGTCACTGTTTACATCCTCACTCTCAACCCACGAAAAGCACAAATCTGAGGCAACACTTGTGATTAAAAAGGTACATTTTGGTGTTATAACTTAATGAAATCCAGTCTTTCCAAAGCAGCCGCTCTCACTCGCATGTGGACTGTTTTCTGCCTGCAACAGCTCACCTCTCAGGAGCTTTCAGCAGAGATTGTTTCCATAATTAAGTCACATACTTAAATTAATATTCTTTCATTCATGGCATTCTTGCTCAAATTAGCATCTTTTGTACCTTTTCCGTCCAGATACAGGGCAAAATATCAATGTTATTTATTAACCTTTATTTAACCAGGAAATAAAAACTCTTGAGACTCTTTTCCAAGAGTGTCCCGGCCAAAGAAAGGTGGCAACTCAGGTCAGCGCAAATAAACACAACGATACACTAAAACAGAATAAATATAAAAAAGGTAACTATAAAAAAACATCAGAAGTTAAAATAACACAACTTTAAGACACAAAAAACCTCTTAAAAGGCTAAATTTAGACAAAATTAGTCAAACGCAACAATTACAACCCGACGCATCTGCTTCCAATATATTTAAAACTTGTTTAAATTAATATAATATTCAAATTATTTATCAATTTATATTACGAGACAGTTTAAAATCTCAGATATTTTTATTGACTATGAAAAGCATCGTTTCACATGTTGCTGTGAAGTCCAAGTGTTTTCTGCTTTGCTGATTTCTTCAAATAGTGTTCAGCTCAGTAGTAATGACCTTCGAGGTTAAGTCACCGACAGCGACCCCCAACGATCACGTGTGCGGCTGAAGATGTGCGGCTGTTCCCTCTCATTCACCTCCTCTCTTCTCTGTGCTGCCGGCCATGTCCTTTTAGGCATAAACAACACACCCTTTAGGAAACAAACGGGTTTAATCAGCAGCTTGCACTTGATATTTCACAGTTTCCGCCTTTGTTTACTGTAAGTATTTGTATCTGTAGGTTCTCCAAATGGACCAGCAGAACCGGCAGCAGCCGGCTCCCAGTGAACTCTACGAGAGACGACTCTCCTCCACCCCCATCAAGTCGCCGACAAGCGGTGAAACGAAGAAGAAGTGCGGCGGCGTGCGGCACGGTGACGGGTTGGCGTGTAAAAGCGCGTTCGTGAAAACGAGAGGCGACGCGCCGAAGGACGAGGACGAACAGGGCGGCGAGAGCGGGAACCAGAGTGACGTCTCTGACATGTCGTCCGGCGGCGGCTCTGAATTCGGAGAGCAGGAGGTGACGGTTAAAGGAAGCTTCCCCGAACCGTCCAACCCGCCGTACGACAAGCGGTCGTATCAGGACGAGGAGAGTTTCAGGGACTCAGAGTCGGATGATGAGGAGAGCAACGGGGGCAATCCCAACGACTCCACGCTGACAGAAGACAGAGGCGGGCAGCGCGGGGAGGTTGTGTTTGACGATGACGACACGTGGAACGACCTGGAGGACGCCGCCGCCGCTAAATCAGGTGACAGCACAAAGGTTAGTCCAGTTTCCAGGCCAACAGCCAGTGGGATGTTTCCACCGGAGAGGACTCTGATGAGGAAGGTGGCGGCGAGCAAAGCTGTGGAGGTGGATAAGGAGCCCGAAACTCCGCCTGCCTCTCAACTCATGACCAGGCTGTTCCCCTCGCTGAAGCCGAAAGCCCAGAATGCACCTGTCCCTCCTCCGCCCGCCGCCTCTGAGTTCAGAAAGCCAAAAGATGAGACAGGTTAGGCTTCTTTTGCTTCTGCGTTCCGAGCTCCCACACCAGTTTACACCCAGCAGAGGTGCGTTTCCTTGCTTTTTCACATCTTTCACGCGTCCTATCTCCTCAGGCCAGCAGGCGCAGTCCCGGCAGCTCAGAGAGAGGCTGGCTGAGCTGGAGATCCAGATTGAAAGATTTCAGAAGGAAAATGCTGCGCTCGCCAAACTCAGACAAGACAATGAGAGAAAACAGGAGGATCTCAGGTGAAATTCTTGTTTGTGCTAAAACAGTCGAGAGAATCTTCTTTAGTTTCTTCTCATCCAGTTCAGGAAGAGTTAATCTTCTTTAACCCTCACACCTGATTTAAAACACAACTTAATTTAAAACGCTGTATTCATTATAATGGATGTCTATGGGAGCCGTTTCTGTAATCTGCCATGTCAGAAAAACTAAAAAGCTGTAAAAACTGATGTTGTAGCTCATCAATGACATATCCCAGACCTAATAATCCCCCACAGAATATTTCACTTTGCATTGCTTACATTGAAAATACAGCAGTTTTTGTGTGTGTGTTTTAACAGAAATTGGTGTTTACCTCATATACACTAATATTTAAAGGGTTAATTTTTGGAAAATAATTGAAAACTTGGTGGTTATGATCAGAACTGAAGTGGAATAAAAGATTTATGGAAAAAAAATATTAATATATGGTATTTTGGGGATCATTTTAGAAGGGCACAAAAACGTCCCTTTTCAGAAATTAAGGATTTTTTTTTTTATTTATTTATTTTTTTAAATCGGGCATAACAAAAAAATTAAAAATCCCTAAAAATCAGTGTTGTTGCTACTCATTGACATATCCCAGACCATAATTATCCCTACTCAATAATTCCACTTTGCATTCCATATTGTGAAAATACCGGCACCTAACGGCTTCAAGTTTGGGCTAAAAAGTTCAAATCGGCATCTAAAGGGTTCATTTTTTGAAAATAATTGAAAACTTGGTAGTTATGATCAGAACTGAAGTGGAATAAAAGATTTATGAAAAAAATGAATATATGATGTTTTTAAGTCGTTTTAAAAGGGGACAAAAATGTCCCTTTTCAGAAATTAAGGAGTTTTTTTTCTACACAATGAAAAATTGCATTGTATATGATGTGTGTTTGAATTTTGAAAAAAAAAATTCAACAATGCACAACTGGACCAAATATGATGAGTATCACTATTTCCAGTGTGAAATTAGAGGAGAAAGTACACCCCAAGTGGGCAAAAATGTCCCCTATCAGGTATTAGGGTTAACCTTGTTTTGTTTTGCTTTGTTTTTTCTCTCCTCACCTGCTCAATTCACTCTGTTCTGTAGGAAAGAGCGTTTGGAGTTTGAGCAGACCAAGGAGGAGGAGCTGGCAAAGTTCGAGGAGCACAAGAAAGAGGAGAACAGGAAGCTGCAGAGGGAGCGCAAACTTTTTGAGAAGCACGCATCAGCTGCCAGAGCCATACCCGACAAGAAGGAACGAGAAGAAATCCAGGTTCGTATGAAGAAAATCTCACACCAGTTCACGTGTCGACGAGTTTCCGTTTCACATACAAAGCCTTAAATCTGCAAAATAACGCTCGCTTCTCCGTGTAAGATGCAGAAAGTGGGAAAAAACTGTCTCCTCCCAGGTTTGCTGTTTGTTTATCAGTAACAACGAACCCTGATGAGCATTTAGACGGTTCACTTTAGGAGGAAACGGTCTCTAATGTTTTATTAGATCAGGAATAACAAAAGAAAGATGCTTTTTCTTTGCATTCTGTCTTTTTGAACACATCTGGTTATGTGTTATAAATATTAAAACCTTCCCTTTGAATTTGTGTCCTTGACGCCAGGCGTTGAAGCAGCAGCTGGTCTCCCTGCAGGAGGAGCTGAGGAGGAGGGAGAGTCGCTGGAACTCCACACACGGCCGGCTGAGGCAACAGATCGACTCCCTCAGCCAGGAGAACGGCTCTCTCCAGGAAGAGGTGCCTGAACAAGCTTTTTTACTCCAAAATCCAATCTGTGTCCAGACATGTGATCAGATCAGATCTCAGTATAAGAGTCACTTTATTTTTTTAGAATGGATGGATGATGGATAATAATAGAAATGATCTGCCAGGCAGCGTGAGTCTGTCCTCGTGTCGGGTTGCTCAGAGCTCAAATCCTAAAAATCATCACTGTTGAACTACCATTAAAGTAGCGAGATGCCACTGTGCATCTCTTTTTGTTCTCTCTCTAATTTATGTTTCTTTTAATTTAAGATTCGAGTGCTAGAAAAGCTGCGCCTCGGTGCCTTGAAGAAAAGCTCCATCACAGTAGAGAAGGACGCGGAAACATTAGAAGGTCCCAGAATCTCAGAGAATAATGTCCCGTCTGTGACCAAAGGAGTTACATTTGCTGTAAGCCTCTTTATACACCAGTATCTCTTTTTATTCCTCATATTCTGCAATTAGGATCTCTTTTTTTTTTTTTGGCTCAGACCAGAATTAATTTATTGCTTTTATTTGCTTAAACTGTTAGTTATAATTGTAATGAACTGAATTACATTTTAAAATCTTTCTCTGTGTGTACTGGAAGCTCTAGAAGGCATTTTAAATTATTGATAGACTTCTGGATTCTTTTAAAAATCACGAGAGACACAACAACCCCCGTTCCACTTCAGTTTGATAACTATAAAGTTTCTTTTTGTTTCCAGAGTCCTCTGGACTCCAGAGGAAGTAGCTGCAGCCCTCCACAGGGTGGCGCTGCTGCAGCCACGAGAGGAAACTCCAAGGAAGCTGCAGGTACAGACGAGAGCCTCCAGTCATTTTAACACGTTTGTTTTACTTCCAGAAATGCGTCTTTGGGTAACTTCTCTGGGATCGTTGTTGGTGATGTGTTTGTTGGTAAAGTGGTGATAACAGGATCGTCTTAAAAATGAGAATTTAGGTCGACAAACTAAGCGTTCAAGATGAAAAACAAGAGCACACGACAACATCAATGGAGGATAAAAACAGTTCCTATAAGTTCAAGTGGAAAACGATTAAAGAACTAAACTCCGATCCCTTTGCACCCCGTACACGAGGTGTGAAGGAAAATGTAAAGGCAACATCACTGAGGTTTAATACTCCAGATCCAGACCATGTTGTGGTTAGTTGCTCCTCATTTTCTAAGGTCCAGTTGAGTTGTACAGTTTGTGTTTTTGCCTCATCGCCACTGCTTCCCGTTCACTGAACGATGCAATCTGCATCAAACAAGACTAAAAAACTTCAGAAAACATTGAACCCGTTTGTGAGATGTGAGAAAGACCGCCTTAAATCAGCCCGGATTGAGTTTGATGATCTTATACCAAACGAACGAGATCTGAGGCAGCACTCAGCTTCAAATTAAAGATGAACTAAAAGTTGATTCTTCTGGCTTTCGGACCTCAGATTTTCCAGCTCATAATTTTGCTTTTTTTGGTTAACTTTTAGTTCTTTACTTCTAACTTTGAACCACAGCAAGAATAAAATCTCTAACTATATAATAAGCTTTTAGGGAGCCAGATATCTCCATCTTGAGCTGGAGTTTGTATCTGTTCCATGTGTAAATAAAGATTTGCCAACTTGTTTACAGCTCCCAGAATATCGTTATTTGCAGATCAGAAAGATGTTGAGTTTTAATGATTTTTGTGGAAAGTCTTTTTTATTTCTGTAGTTTTTCTTTATTTAGATGTAAAACACAAAAAGAAAAGGAGCTTTGTGCCCCCTGCAGGTGGTAAAATGTATTTTTATGCATTCAGTTTAATCCCTGGTTGATTAAATCAAAGGCTTGATGACTGACCCAGTCTGTAGAGTTCAGAATCTTCTCTTTCCCCATTATTTTACAGCAGAAATGAAAAGCAGCCTGAGAAGGTCGGTGGGATCTCAGTCTTCTTCCTCGTTAGCTGGCAGGAGGACGGAGGAGAAGCCAGCAGCTGTCAGCAGGAATCAGGAACAACCTCCGAACCAGGAACATTTCCAGGACGGCTCTCTGGTAAGAGGCAAACCCTGCAGGTTCTGGGAAGTGATGGGCCGCGTTAAATCCATCTATTTTGGCTTTTCAAACCCACTCATCTTCTTCAGGGTCACAGGCTCGGTCTCTATTTGGTGTTTATTCATGTCTTCATGTTACAGAAAATAGATCTGCTGCCAAATCGACCAGAGAGCAGCGACGCCGAAGAGCCAGAATCAGCTCAGGAGGTTATCACACACCCCGATGGCAAGGTGAGAAAAATGTTTTCTTTTTTTTTTTTTTTGGAAAAGAGCAGATTAACGGCAGCTCTTTCAGTTTACTTTAATTTATTTAAAAGGGTTTAAAGCATTAAAAAGTAGTGATTAATAGAAGTTTTTCTGATGATTTTAAAATGAGCCCATCGGTTATGTGACAGACTGTGGAGTTCAGTCCGCCCTCTTAAAAACAGTTAGAGCAGAGACTGATGCTTTCATTAAACGTGTTAACATATCTGTCAGCTACAATTGAAGCCAGTTTTAAATGAGATGTGCTTCTGATGCCTTCAGATAGAGAAGGTTCTGGCGAGTGGCGATCGCCTGATCGTCTTCCCCAACGGGACCAGGAAGGAGCTTTCAGCAGACGGGCTGTCGGCGAAGGTCACCTTCTTCAACGGAGACACGAAACAAATCACAGCCGACCAGAGAGTGGTGAGACCGTCAGCCTCTGGTGTTTCATCACATGTTTCAGTAAAGCTTAGCCGGGCCACTCGAGAGCAGAAAGGACAGGATGTGTGGGCAGTTTTTCCCCTTTTTTTGCTCGATGTTACGGTCCTGAGTCAAAGGGAAAAGGAGAAGGTAACGCGTTTGGCTGTGTGTAGGGAAATAATGGTGAAAGGTGGTAAACGGACTGTAGTTATAGAGCGCTTTTACAACCTGGAAAAGCACAAATAAATAAATATATATATATATATATATATATATATATATAAATAAATAAATAACGGCCCGATGCCGTCGTGATTCTGCAGCATTCGCTGCACTGCTCTGCTTTTTGAGGTTTCAGTTGTTCCTTCTTTTAGCCCCACTTTAAAAAAAAAAAAAAAACCCTGAACTATCCCTTTAAGGAGAGACGGAGGTGGCAGAGCAGTCTGTAAGACAGGACGATGAGGTTTGAACAATCTGAGGCTTTAAAAAAGATCACGAGGCAGGGATCCAGGTGTTAGTTTTCTCCCGTAGTTACACACAAACAGCATCTACCTTCACTGAGGTTAGAACAGAGCGGTGCTCGGTGTAAAAACTTTAAATTAAGCTAATTTAGCTGATGTTGAGGGAGCAAATCTTCTTAATTCTAGAGTCTTATCAGAAAGAAGTTTAGAGCATTGACTGAGGTCAATACGAAGCTCTTTTAGTCACTGACTGTGGGAAAGAAAGATTCAAGAGCTCACCCATAAAACCATCAAGTCTTATCTGGGCTCTGCTCCTTGTGCTCAGATTTATTACTACGCTGAGGCCCAGACCACCCACATCACGTACCCCGACGGCATGGAGGTCCTCCACTTCCCCAACGAGCAGACGGGTGAGAGAACACGTGGGGAATTTAACCTGTTGTATAACAACATTGGGGGGTCAGAAATACCCGATACACTTTCATTCTTGATATTTGAGTTGTCATTTTGCATCGTTACAAAGAAGAAAGACTGAATTGTGGGAAGTGATGGTGGAATGGGGGTCAGCTCTATGTTCCCACGGCCCATTGGTCCCACATCATAAAGACTTTTAACATTATTTTTTTAGGCCCATTGGTCTAAAATTTTGAATTTTAATGAGTTTTCATTAATCTTTATTGTCACTTAGCACAGTGAGGGAGGCCCATACAGAATTTTTATGTGGGGTCTGCATGGAATGTTCCTCAACTACAAGAGGAACACATATATCCAATAAATACATTTTATTTTATGGCAGCTTACCACCGGGTCATGAATGACACTGGTCAAGTGCGCCACCCCGGACTGTGATGATATTTTATAGGCCACTTTTTATTGTGTAAAGCCAATTTAGCCATGAAATACATATTATTATTGTTATTATTATTATTAGTAGTAGTAGTATTAGTAGTACCAGTGCAGTTGTATGTGTTTTTCTACTTTTGGAAATGAAGCTAAAAAAACAGCTGAGGAAATAATAAAAAAAAACAAATAAAAAAAAAAAAGGTTAGCATGTGCAGGCCAAATGTCTTTACACCTTTTTCGCCATTAGTTTACTCAGAAATGTGAGAACATGGAGTTGTGGGACATAGGGCCTAAGCTGTGGGACCAGTGGGCCGTGGGAACATAGACACGCTCCCGGTGGAATGACCTGGATCAATTTAGAATTAATTTGTTTCCACATAAATAATACGACAGTAGTTGAGAGGCCGGTTTGTAGTTGACATGGAGTAAAACATTTATATGTATTTATATATATTACTGTGTTTGCTGCTCCAGAGAAGCTTTTCCCAGACGGCCGTAAAGAAATCACCTTTCCAGACCAGACGGTGAAGAACCTGTTCCCTGACGGCAGGGAGGAGAGCGTGCTGACAGACGGCACCATCATACAGGTCAACCCGTAAGTGAACAACATCCCAGTTCATCTGCTGCTTCTGTTGTTGCGTCTGACGTGAGAACTGTGCGTCAGGCCGATGAGATTTCAAAGAGGAAATAACTGCATTCATTTACTGAGACATACAGAAATACAGTAAATAAAAGGTGAAACCAGAGTTTGTACAACACAGCCTGAACCCTCTCAGACGAGCTTTCTGTCCTTTCTTTAAGGAGTCTTCAGGAATAGTTCTCCAGGCTTCTTGAAGGACATCCCAAAGCTCTTCTTTGGATGTTTTCTGCCTTTTTGTTCCGTTCTCTGCCAACATGATCCCACACTGCTTCAGTAATGTTGAGCTCCGGGCTCTGGGGAGGATTCATCCCTCCATCAGACCTGCTGCCACTGATTTTCAGCCCACTTCTTGTGTCCTTTGGCACAGCTCAGCCTTTTCTCCCTGTTTCCCTTCCTTAAGAACGGCTTCTTGACAGCCACCCTTCCATGGAGCCCATTTCTGATGAGGCTTGGGCCAACAGCAGATGGATCAGCTGAAGGTCCAGATGCATCTCTCAGCTCCTGTGTCAGGTCTTTGATGGATTTTTTCCTCTTTTTTTTTTTAGGTCTGACACTTCTTCTTTTGTCCTCCACTTGTCCAGTTTCCTCAAATGTTTTAAGGACACTGCACACCATGCTGAGATATGCCAAGTTTTCAGCTAACAGCTCTTTGGGAATCACCTTGTTGCTGCAGAAATCCTGTTTTCTGTCTGTCAGACTGTGTTATCTTTGCTGTTTTTCATAGATGGGAACAAACAACTTGTATTTGTGACAAAGTGCCTAAAAATGGGTTCTTTCGTAAGTTGTTACGCGTCGACAACACTGGTTGATCCCTTGAGTTCGGGGCCTTTTTCTGCTTGAATTACTCACCGGTTTAAGTGGCTTCATAAACAAAAACACATTCCTCTGAAAATGGTCGGGTACAAAGACTGTACCGTACTTCTACTCTTCTCTAGCTGTGCTTGATTTTACATAAAACTAAATATTAGTTTGTTACTCACAAAGCCATCAGTATTTAGGTCAACTTCTGACTTCCTACAAAGAAGAAGACGGTGTTTCCATGAGCTGAGACTCCTCTAAACTTCTGATGGTTTCATCTTCAAAAGGTTAACTTGTCCAATATCATGATGTGAACAGAACTTGTTTCCTTGTCTGCCAGTTATTGTCCGAAACGTTCAGTTCACTATTATAAATGACAAAACGTTAGAACAGGTGGAACCGGGTAACGTTTGTTGTTGAATCTAAACGGGTGCTGTGCCACTCAGGGACGGCACCAAAGAGATCCATTTCAACACGGGCCAGAGGGAGGTTCACACGGCCGACTACAAGAGGCGGGAGTATCCAGACGGCACGGTGAAGACAGTCTACGCCGACGGCAGACAGGAAACCCGCTACCCGACCGGACGGCTCAGGATCAAAGACAAAGATGGCAACGTTGTCCTGGACAACCGGGGATAGAAATGCTGCACTGACTCATTTAAATGTTTTTATTTTAGGAGACAAAATTACTTTGATCAAACTACAAAACGTTTCCTAAAGATCAGAAGGAGGCCTGAGGTCGGCTGGTTGGGATTCAGCACTTTCCCTTTTTAATTTAATTTAACCATTTTTAGAAAAATGTGAGCCAGGCAACAGATTTATGTGTGTAAAGTTTTTTTAATTTGTAAAAATATTTATTTCTTTAGCTGAATGTACTTTTGTTTTTGTAAAATAAATGTCTTTTTTTAATTTATTTTTTCTAAATCAGAATCATTTGTCTTTGTTGAGGTTCCTCTGATCAGGACACCTCGGTCTGAAGTCTGAGAAAGACAGAAAAACACAGGACATTTAAGGCTGAACTGGAGATCTTTAATGTGCAGCTTCATACTCTTTAAGTGTGTTTCACACGAGTCAAACAAGTACAAAACAAAGTGTAAACTCAGCCCAACTTAAAGTCAATCACTGCTCGCTTTCTGCAACATGTAAATAAAAAACAGCAGTAAAACAACAGAATGAAACCAAGAAGATCCCCGAACACAATCTCAGTGAGGAACCCTGGAGAAAGATGACATGGAGAAGCTAAAATAAAGTCAGAGAAACACAATGATTCAAGCTTACTGCTGTTTGTTTACATTTAAAACCCAATCCAGTTTGAACAGATAGTTTGATTATTTAAAGCGCTGTATTGTGAATATGAAACGAGAGTTAAGAAAATTAATCGCAATGCCACAGATCACGAGGCGTTGTCGACTTCGTCTGCATGCGAACAGTTAAATATTTGATATTTAACTGATATTCTGAACAGTCGGCAGGGGAGGAGTTAGGACTAATGAGAGCCCTGTCAGGCGACGCCTGAGGGCAAAAGCCCAAAAAGGAAAATGACAAACAAGCAAACCACAAAGACGGCACGGTATGCTCGGGAAACTGAACAGAATTTGGTTAAGCCGTGAACAAAGTAACAATCCAGTGGCGCAGATAATCTTGTTGTCCGAATCTGGTTTTAGGAGCAGCGGTGCTACTAAATGAAGTCTGAAGCTCCAGCTTTTGGTGTAACGCTCTGTGATCTGATGCCAATCAGTCACGTTACTATGAGAAGGGATTATCGGACAGATTTGAGTGTGATAAATTCAAAGGAAAAAATAAACCGCTTTAATCGTGTAGTTTTTAATATGCACTTTACCTGGAGCAGAGCATCTTCATTCCCCTTCACTCCAGCTCAGCCAGTCCGCTTCTCACCAGAGGCAGATGGACCAGTTCTTCCTTCTCGTTGTACAGCAGCACCGAAAGATGCGGCTCTCGTGCCTTTACGGGGGAGGACGAGACACGAAGTCACAAACAAAGCCGAGGAAAAGGTTTCCAAAAACAGACAACTTTGTTGTTGAGATGCAGCTGCACCAACATCTGCTCTTTGAGTTACTCCAGGAATCATTTCAGCCCAGGTTGAATGCGATTACAAAAACCCCTCAATGCTTCATTTAATCCACACAAACATGTTCTGCTCTGTCATCACCAAGGTGTCACCAAGGTGTCACCAACGTATCACCAAGGTATCACCAACGTATCACCAACGTGTCAACAAGGTGTCACTAAGGTGTCACCAACGTGTCAACAAGGTGTCACTAAGGTGTCACCAACGTGTCACCAACGTATCACCAACGTGTCAACAAGGTGTCACTAAGGTGTCACCAACGTGTCACCAAGGTGTCACCAACGTGTCACCAAGGTGTCACCAACGTGTCACCAACGTGTCACCAAGGTGTCACCAACGTGTCACCAAGGTGTCACCAACGTATCACCAAGGTGTCACCAACGTATCACCAAGGTGTCACCAAGGTGTCACCAACGTGTCACCAACGTGTCACCAAGGTGTCACCAAGGTGTCACCAACGTGTCACCAAGGTGTCACCAACGTGTCACCAAGGTGTCACCGTGTCACCAACGTGTCACCAAGGTGTCACCAAGGTGTCACCAACGTGTCACCAAGGTGTCACCAACGTATCACCAACGTGTCACCAACGTATCACCAACGTGTCACCAAGGTGTCACCAAGGTGTCACCAACGTATCACCAAGGTGTCACCAACGTATCACCAAGGTGTCACCAACGTATCACCAACGTATCACCAACGTGTCACCAAGGTGTCACCAAGGTGTCACCAAGGTGTCACCAACGTGTCACCAACGTATCACCAAGGTGTCACCAACGTATCACCAAGGTGTCACCAAGGTGTCACCAACGTGTCACCAAGGTGTCACCAACGTATCACCAAGGTGTCACCAAGGTGTCACCAAGGTGTCACCAACGTGTCACCAACGTGTCAACAAGGTGTCACCAACGTATCACCAAGGTGTCACCAACGTATCACCAACGTGTCACCAAGGTGTCACCAAGGTGTCACCAACGTATCACCAAGGTGTCACCAACGTATCACCAAGGTGTCACCAACGTGTCACCAAGGTGTCACCAAGGTGTCACCAACGTGTCACCAAGGTGTCACCAACGTGTCACCAACGTATCACCAAGGTGTCACCAAGGTGTCACCAACGTATCACCAAGGTGTCACCAAGGTGTCACCAAGGTGTCACCAACGTATCACCAAGGTGTCACCAAGGTGTCACCAACGTATCACCAACGTGTCACCAAGGTGTCACCAACGTGTCACCAAGGTGTCACCAACGTATCACCAACGTGTCACCAAGGTGTCACCAAGGTGTCACCAACGTGTCACCAAGGTGTCACCAAGGTGTCACCAACGTATCACCAACGTGTCACCAAGGTGTCACCAACGTGTCACCAAGGTGTCACCAACGTATCACCAAGGTGTCACCAAGGTGTCACCAACGTATCACCAAGGTGTCACCAAGGTGTCACCAACGTATCACCAAGGTGTCACCAACGTATCACCAAGGTGTCACCAACATGTCACCAAGGTGTCACCAACGTATCACCAAGGTGTCACCAACGTGTCACCAACGTATCACCAAGGTTTCACCAACGTGTCACCAAGGTGTCACCAACGTATCACCAAGGTGTCACCAACGTGTCACCAAGGTGTCACCAAGGTGTCACCAACGTATCACCAACGTGTCACCAAGGTGTCACCAACGTATCACCAAGGTGTCACCAAGGTGTCACCAAGGTGTCACCAACGTATCACCAACGTATCACCAAGGTGTCACCAAGGTGTCACCAAGGTGTCACCAACGCTACCAGGTAGCGTAGGTCGCCCTTGGTGTCCACGCAGCGTTACGCTACTATCTGCCAATGGATCGTGGATGCCTGGGCTAAGGTATCAGTCTCAACTGTGGTCCGAGCTTTCACGAAGGCCAGAATCATCCCTGAACTGCCAGGTAACAGCAACGACACTGACTCTGATAATGACGAGAGGGATCCGGGCATGCTGGATGCCGTAATCGCCCAACTGTTTAACCCTTTAGGCGCCAAGATTGTTTTTTGAAAATACTGGATTTTGACATTAATATTTCAAAAGCTGGTGGCTGAAAGGGGGTTAAAGATAGATGCCTACTGTACATTAGAAAAATGTTGCCCATGATCCATAGTTTATGTGGGGTATGAAATTATTGATCTAATTTGCATATTATGACGTCATCAGGTGGCAGCCATTTTGAATCTCATTATGTTCAGGAAATATTGGAATTGAGTGATTATGAACTTGTTTTAAAACTTTTTTTTTCTTTTTGTCTATTTATCATCATCTATAATGATCAGGGAACAGGAAAGCAACAATAAAACAGAATAATGTAGTAAAATATTACTATATCATCATTACCATATAGTAGGAAAACACATGCGAAAAGTTGCCTATATTTTTTCAGGAAATGATGGATATTGACTTGATGTTTGAACTTATTTTCATTTTTCTGTCTTTTACCATCATTCATAAGGAGGAAACCAACAAGAAAACAGGAGAAAGTGGTAAAATACTGTCATCATTAGGCTACCATAGGGTAGGAAAACACATGCAAGAAGTGGAAGACATTGAATTGATTTATTTTTTTTTAACCTGTTCAACCTTATTCATAATGATCAGGAATGAGGAATACAATAATAAAACAAGTGGTAAAATGTCAGGATCATTGCGCTGGCGGATAGGCGCGCCGCGGCACCGGGGGCTGGATGGAGAGAGCGCATGCTAAAGACACCAGACCCACTTCTCCCACCCCTGATTCCTCGACCAACACCTCTACGGACACTGCGACCGCGTTCCCCACTACCACCCACTCCATTGAGGTTGGATAACGGCACCGAATGAGTTGGAGTGTGTGTGTGTGCTTGGAGAACAGCCTCGCTTCGCATGCTGGCACCATTGCCTTCGGAAGTTTCACCGTGGGAAGCATGAGTGCTCGTCCGATCCTCCTCCTCACGAGGTAAAAACTCTCCTTCGGAGTTGGAATCGGCAAATAGCATGCTCAATGCTTCTGCGAGGTTCAACTTCTTACAAGCCATGGTGTTAAAAACTCACTAATAGTTCGCTGAAAATAAAAATTCGACTCGCACGTCTCTACAGAACAGCTCTGAATAACTACTTCCGTCTGAGCTCGCGCGGCTTTTTTGCACTGCCTTATAAAAACACTGTGAACTACAAAATGATGTGAGCTTGGTCTTGTTTGAAAGGGTAACATGTTTGCCAACTAGTGGTAGGAGGACTGAACACCTTAAAGCCCGTTTAGTTTATCTACAGACTGTTTTGTTTATGCTGACGTCATGTCGCAATTCTGCGACTTTGGCGGTTAGAGGGTTAACTCGGACACTGAAGATGATGAATTTGAGGGATTTGTGGACGAGGAATGAACTGAAAAAGTGTGTATTGTGTTCAATTATACATGATATAACTGAACAATTTTGAGAGTTATTGTGAATACGTTACGGTTTGATTTAGCGGTATCAGACTTTTTTTTTACATGTTACAACTGAGCAAGGTTGGGAGTTATTGTGAATAAGTTTAATAAAGTTTGACTGATTGACTTACCTGACTGTTTTGTTTCGCTAAATGCGCCTTATAGGCCGGTGCGCTTTATATATGAAAAAATTATTTAATGTAGCTCAGTCCATAAACAGCATGTTCAATTACTGATGGAATAATCAATAGATTACGCGAGTATCTGAAAAATCCTTTGCTGCGGCCCTCCATCCAACACTTTAACGTATGGTGCTGTAGAACTTCACATCTTAAAATCTGAATGTTGGAGTTGAGCTTTCTATCAGTTTATTTAATCAGACAAAACAATCTTAGTATCTGACTCATTTAAAGCTTCTTCGTGTCATCGGCTGCATGTTTCTCACCACAACAGTAGCTGTGAGGTTGCAGTGCAGCAGGTCGATCATCTCCATGGCAGCCTTCACGCTCCATCCGGGGCTGTAGGGCAGCACGTCCTCCTCCTTGTTGACTCTCGGAGCTTTGAAGCCGGCAACTTTGACTTTAAGTGCTCGTGACGGAAACTGCAGCAGCTCAGCTGGCATCTGGCGCAGCCTGGCAAGAAGAGAACAGAAACTAAAGATTTCCATACATCTGCATTTACAGCTGCAACAGACCTGCTGCTGTGCCTGAATTTAACGCCATATTGTCATTTCATGGTATTTTACAGTTCTCTTGTTAAGTATTTTCTATTCTATTCTCTTGGACCTATTACATGTACATCTATTAAACATTTATTCAGATTTATTCAGTTTAGCACATAGGCCAGCTGTGGCTCAGGTAATGAAATGGTTTGTTTACTAACTGCATGACTTTAACATGCTCCACATGTTGACTGCTGCTGCTGGAGTTTTAACCCGGACTAAGAGATCTGAACACATCACAGCAGCTTTAAAATCTTTACTCTGGCTTCCAGTCAGTCACAGAATAGATTTTAAAGTCTGCTGATGGTTTACATCTGTGATATGTTCAGAGAATATAAAGCCAGCAGAGCTCTTAGATCCAAGGACTCAGGTCAGCTGGTCCAGTCCAGAGTCCAGACTAAACATGGAGAAGCAGCATTTAGCTGTTATGCTGCAAACAAGTGGAACAAACTGCCAGTGGAGATTAAACTTTCACCAAATGGAGACATTTTTAAATCCAGGTTAAAAACATTTCTCTTCTCATGTGTCTATGCATGAAATCTGCACGATATCTTTTAACTTATCTGGACTGTTGCTTGTTTTTGAATTCATTTAAATTATTTTATTTGTTTCTTTTTATATTATTTCATGTGTTTTTAATACTTCTTCCACTCCCTGCTGCAATGCTTTTATTTTATGTAAAGCACTTTGAAATGTTTTGTACATTAAATGTGCTACAAATTAATTTGATTTGATTTGATTTGTTCACTCAATCCCAAGTTTCATCTGACTTCTCATGATCTTTAAATCTATTTGTCTTTACTTGGTCTTCCATGCTGGCGTTACCATTTTGGCTCAAAGCACTGATATGCAGCCTCTAACAGCCACTGGCAGAGTTGTACTCATATTAATGAAGCATCAAAACCCACATTTCAGCTCCAGCTTATTTATTCAACCAAACTGGCGTGAAGTGCATTAAATTCATACTTGCTGGTGGGAAGAGTGTCGTCAGAGCCGAAGTCTACATGTTGGACCAGGATCATGACGGGCTCCATGCTGGTAATCTGCATCACCCTGGCCCGGTAGTACTGGCCATCACTGTATTCTGCCAGACACGGACCGCCTGGAAACCACGCACAGTGTTAGTGGCATCATGTATTCAGCCGGTGACAGAATATTTGAATTAAATAGATGTTTTTTGATATTTCACTTGTTTATATCTCTGGAAATGGTCAGGAAACTAAGCAACCAGTTACCGTGAGGAAAGTTGGTGAGCCGTGGCAGAGAGTTGATGTTCGCATTAATTCTGCTCAGAGCTTCATCCAAAGTCTCTCCAATAAACCTCACATCGTCCGTTTCCTCCAAAGGCCAAAGAAACAACTGCAGGACAGACAAAGACTCAGGATTTGTCGACCACATCGTATCACGGTGCTTACTTTGTGTCTGTAGATACCTCATTAGGAGTCCACAGATGCTTCACCCTGACTTTAAAGTGTTTTCCTTCCTGAGGAAGGTTTGGGGTAACAAAGGGCCCAAGCGTCAGCTCCTCTGGGCCCCACAGTCCCTTAAGAAAAACAAAACATAATACATCCGTCTCTCCTGTATCTTTGGTGTGTGTCAGACTGCTGAATTTAAATCTACAGTCTTCTGGTTGAGAATATATTTGGGTTTCTAACAAGACGTTTGCTTTGGTGGAAGCCAGTGAGCTGTTCAGATTTGCCAAAGATTTCTACATCACACTTCCAGCTCAGAGTAGAATTATCCGGCCCCCTCATCTTCATCTCCACTCACAGTTCACATCGAGCTGCATTCTTTGTACCTTGAAAGTTTGAACTATTTCCTTCATGGTTTGCTGTTCCATAGTAGAAAAAATGGAGCGACTAATACTTTTCCACAACTTTTATGAGTTATTAGGTCATGATTTATTCTTTTTGGTATGCTACATTTCAGTGTGATGACTTAATAAACCCAAGTTCCCATTTGTTATCACATAAATATGTATGCATGCAACACCAAACCAACTATAACCTTAGTTTCTAAAAACTTAAAACAAGCAGAAATGAGCCGATAGTTAAGCCCAGGATTTATCGAGCAGAGGCATCGTGACACGATTTTTCCCTCGTCAACCCCCTGCCAGCCGGCTGGTTGTTATGTTACTTCAGCATTTCAGACTGTGGAGGGGGGGGCATTTTCACAACTTAAGCCAGTACAACGCACGACTTGTGACAAGATTGTGCCTAAGAGAAGAATCAGTTCCAGCTGTCTGTGGTCAAACTGCAGAATTGATGAATTTAAGTATTTGAGAATTAAAGTCAGTTTGACGTATGGCATACGTGGATCATAATTTATGTTCAAATACATTCGTATGGTTGCACGAAACTATACTACATATTTCAAAGAGGCAGACTGTCAAAACTAATTAAGTGGCAGCTGCACACATAACCCAGCTAAGTTAGTTTCCAGTCTTAATTCAAACTGTATTACCTCAGTATTGAAATCCCAGTCGTCCAGGAGGGGGGCAGCAGGCCTCGGTGTGAGCCCCTGCAGAGAAATGCAAATATTTCTCAGTAACTTTTGGCAACACCGATTCATTTGGGGAAAAAATAAAGAAGCAAACAGGCACGCAGACTTTTTGTGCTGAGACAGTCTTGTCCATGGAGGCGTGTTCGTGGTGACACAGGATCTTGCTGAGACTCAAGCCGTCCAGGAAGAGCTCAACGGTGAGAGGCTCCCTCAGGTCGGCTGGCAGTTCCTAGCAAATAAAAACAAATACATCTTAAAAGTCACACATATTCAATAGATAAACACTCCACGGACACCTGAGCTCATAAACATAAAGGCCACTTTTATAATAATAAAGGTTAATAAAAACATGTATTCTTCCAGAGAACTGGATATTCACTCAGGTGTGACGACATAACAAGGTTCTGAGTATATTTTACCACAACTTGCATATCCACGGAGCGGTCCAGTAGCACCTCCCTCATCAAGGCCACTGCATCCTGCTGCCACTTATCTCCAACCTGAGGAGACAGCAAAAAGCAAAAAGAAAGGAGATGACCCTGTGAACTTTTAATCTCTTTTAATTACACTTCTACAGCAATGAGGCTCAATACCAGACCCAAATCTCACATTAAAGACCTTTTAGTAACCATATCCTTGGAATAGTTTCTATAGTTAGAATTAAGTAGGATGCCCCCCCTCAACTAAAGAACCTTTAGGTGTGTCCACACAGAAACTCTTACAGGATGGATGCCGAGCAGCTGGCAGGGCATACAGAGCTGAGGAACATCGTCACACAGCAGGATTGGGTACACGTGGACCACTGGGATGTTCTCCACCAGCCCATAATCCACATATTGTACCTGCAAACACACAAACTCAAACATTACTAAAAGTGTATGACAGGTGAAGGTGAATCTCCATCCATTATAAGTAGGAACATTAAAAGTCACAAGGAATTATTCCAGGTGCACAATGACAATAAAGATCTTTTTAAATCAAAGTCATACCCACACAAAATAGTTACTTTTAAAGCAATTATTAAAACACCAAATGTGCCAGTATGATGACAAACTGGTGGAACTGGACCTTGTTTCAATCCACACAGAAATGTTTGATGGCTACGGTCTTCAGTTCAGCACATTTATCTAAATTTTTTCACAATCAATAGTTCACAAATTTGACCGTATCCTGTCAGAAGTGAAGCGTAAACTGCTTGGTGAACATTACAACTAGAACACAGCTGCATACACGATTTGATGTCAAAGGTTCCCTACTGAAGTAAAATGAAAAAAAATATAAAAGATAAAATGAAAAACAAGAAAAGTCAAAGAAAATTGTCAATGACAAAAGTCCATCCAATATCTGGCAGGTTCTTAGTAACCAAGTTCGATCTAGTTCTGCTCAGTTAAAAAAGTTGCCGTCTTGTTTCTTCGGGTCATATTGGTTGATGAAGCTACTTAAAAAGGTTTTTTTCGCATGCGTCTTCCTGACCTTAACATGTCCTCCCAGCACCTCCAGCAGCTGACCTCGGTACCACAACATGTCCGGTCCAATCACGGCACAGCCCAGCACTGACCTCCACGTGTAGGGCTTCTGTCTGGGCAACGTTTTCATGCTGTGCTGAATCCGCTCCTTCAGCTGGTCCAGCTGATACTCTGACAGACAGATATACAGATAATAAATATTTTAAACAGCTTCTTAAAGCTACGTGTTGAGGCAGCTGACGGTTGTTTTCTTCTTTGGACCTAATTTCTGGCCATTTCTGCTTATTACAATTGCAGTAAATATTAACAAAACAAACATTCTAATCACTTATTTGAAGATATTTCTAAGAAATACCACACATCCACAACTCGTGCTTCCATTTTAATGTATGGTAGTTCCTCAACTTCCTCTTAAATCTTATGTCAATTCAGTCAGAAATAACGGTTTACATCTGGCAGTTGTGATCTGGAACACCTCTGCCCCTCCATGTGCAAATGTAGAAAGTCTGAGGCAGAAATAGCAGCATCAAAATCCCCAAGAGTACAGCTCAGAAAGGCACAAATGGAAAAAGAATGACAATGATTAAGTCAGACGGTTTGACAGGAAAGAGCTGGAGTAGAGGCGGCCTCCTTAGCAGTTTTGGATTGGTGTTTAGATCAGCCAGTGTACAGAAGTTTGGGGTGACTTTGACTTTGAACGAACACTGCTCAGTCTTTAACAGCTGAGTATAACATCCATGCAGTATGGAAAGATTCAGACGTTTTAGGCCATTTTCCCCTTTAACTCCAGCGTAAACGTTCCAGTTTGCAGCGTATATAAAAACATTTTTTGAAGTTTATCTCCCGTACCTGCATTCTGTGTTCTGACATAAATGAGACCATCCTCTCCGATGGCAGAAACGTTGATCTGGATGTGACCGAGGCACGGCAGCTCTGGTGGGTTGTACAACTGAGTCTTTACCTGTGAACACAAACAAAAGCACACATCAATTTCAGTAAGGGCAGTTATATAAATCATTTTCATTCAAATCATTTGCCTCCAAGTCTGTTTTACTTTTCTTCAGGGGATTCAAACTTTAATTAAAAAAAAAAAAAAAGTACCAAAAAGTTGTTGTTGTGTGGTTCAGCTTTTTGCTTGATTGCATGAAGCTTATTCTTATATATGGAGAGTACAGTCTGTGTTTCATCACCTTTTCAGGAGTGATAATGGTGCGGGGGCTTGGTTTTGGACGGATGGGAGTGGAGTTTTGGGAAGATGGGGTGGGATAGGGAGCAGCAAAAACAAACGGATCAGTGGGGGTTCCCTCCTCATCAACAGTTGGCGTCTCACTGGCTGGAGTCTGTACATCAGTTTCTTTGGGTTCTTCAACTAAAGTATCTCTGCAACAGGACAGAAACACAAATTCATTTACAGCTTCTAATATTTGGGAAAACATTTGAAAAGAGCTGCTTAAAACGTTATGTGATTCAAGACCGCCACATATTCCCATGCATGTGGCACACGTGCACACACACACGCACCTCGTTTTTCTTTGCCTGAGGGCGAGGCCCTCACTGACCAAAAAGTCTGCAATGCTGATAAACTGTCCCATTTTGTTGGAGCAGAACAGAGTGACAGGTACTGGACGCTCGTCTGTCAACTCCTGCACAATGAAAAACATTAGCTATTCACTGAAAGGAAGTCATTAAAGAAACAAAAGATAGACCCCCTTCTGATGCATATAAATGGATAGTTGCGAGGAGAAGAGAGACCTTGATGCTGATCACAGCCGAGGCTCCGGTGAGGTAGTAGGAGATTAGGTCACAGGCTGTATCTGTCCAGGTTGTTCGGCCTCCTGCGGGCCTGAAAGGGAGAAGAGAGAAGGAGCAACGGTCAACGTGGGGAAAGAAAAAGAAAGAAGCCATCAAAGTGTAACATACGCACAGAATTATACTCTAAAACTGCACAGAAATTAACAGGCTGTGATAAGAAAATGATGCAAGTGCAAAGTATTTTAATCAATTCAATTACAAGTGTAACCCCCTAGGTTATATATCACCTCCTTTTATATTTTCTTACTCACCTTATACATTTATTTGAATACAATGCATTGTAGGCCTTTCCCATCTTAAACTGTAATAATTATTTTTCTATTTAATGTTGTTAGTGTATTACACTTACCTTTGATGCTTTGCGCCTTGCCAAAGTCTTAAACATACACGTGTAGATGTGTTGACTTTAAAACACGCAGTAAATGTTGTGTTTGCTACTTTCCTACTATTTACTACCGCCAGTAAATGCATCACTTTCCCCTGTTTCTACCTTACTGGTCAGTCAAGGGCAATATCAAGTTTGAGCAATTGTATTGGCTGTGATGGCTGGGGGTGGGAACGGTAACGGAGGTGTATGCGCCAGCTATACGAACGGCGTCACTCGGCAGGTGGCGGCTCTCGAAGAAGCTGGATTTTATGGCGTTGTGGATTATCTGATGTTTTACCAACTAGCAGGAGCTACGAACGTTTCGGAAATGTTGCCTGGAACTTGGAGTTACAGAACCGGACCAAGCACGTGATCCAGAGTGGACTGTTGGACCGGAGTTGGAGCAGTTTTGAAGCCGTTCATTTAAGACTGGTAATCCCTGGTGGGGTGAGTAACTCGTTCCACCTGGTTGTGCTGAGAGCCGCCATCATTGGGACTGCTATTCTGCGGACGTATGCTAAATAAGAGCTATCAGGCCTGCAACGATTTATAAAGCTACGGGACTGCTTTATTCCTGTAAGAGACTGATTATGTGAAGTTTGATTCATTTAATTTGTTGGCTCTTTTTGGTTTTTGGTAATTTTTTTTTGTTTAAAGTTGTTTTTTTGTTTTGATTTGGGATTTATCTGTTTTAGCACTGGTTGTGTTTAGTACCCAATTAACAGGTGTGAAGCCTCCTTGTGCTATTGTTTATTAATAATAATATTACTGTGATGAGAGTGAACTGTTACATGTTAAGGTGCATTGCCCTTGGTTTATTCTACTGACCAGTACGGATTATTAATCCTTCTTTTTTAAGAGTTTAATCCTTTCTGTAAACATTTAAAAAAAAAATGCATGTGTGGTGGTGCATAAAGTCCAGTGTGTGTGTGCCACCTGATGTCACTGAGAGTGCACTCGAGCGCCACAGAGCCTATCAAAGAGGACGGCAGCGGCCGCAGGGTGCTGACGTGTAGCTTCAGTATGTTGCCGTGGTCACAGCGCCTCACCTGGTACCAGCCAGCACAGAGACACCATTATCACCATCATTTAGATCAAGTAAACAGCTTTAAAAATAAACAGCTCTTCAATTTTACTTGAATCATTTCAAATGTCTGACTCATAGTAGCCATCCACAACTACCATTACAGCTACATCTCAACAACATTAATACTTTCACTTAAACTGTCAAGCTGTAGAAGAACTGTGCAAAAAAAATCTCATGCTGGGTTTTTATACGTCTGCAATGTTGCTCGATGTGACATCAGAGCAGATCCGCCCTCTCTCCCAGACTCCATTAATGTGTGCAGCACAGTACATGTCTGCCATCCACACCACATCCTGGGGCTCCATTTGTCCACACTCCTGCTTCACCGCTTCACATATCCTGAAAAAGACAGTAAAACCATCACAATGAATGCTCATGACATCATGCATTATTTACTTGCTGCATATAGATTTATGAAGGTGGTGAGAACAGCATGTTTAAACATCCTGTATTAGCTGTGCACTAGTAATAATAGTTTGTAGATCTATTGCTGGGTTTTTTTATTGTTTACATTAGGGTTGTCACAACATTAGATAGCTCAATACCAAGAAGAATATTTGATAACATTTTTTAATACCACGGAGGGAAAGAAGGCTGATTAAGAGGCATAAAATGTTTTTTAAGAAGAGGCTAAAATGCCTCAATATGATGCACTTCCTGTAAAATAACACTTTTTCCGTAGACTAAACACTTGATGGAATAAATATCGATGTGTTGCATGTTGACTCAAATTAATTTGCTGGTCACATCACTTCCACTGAGCTTTGTGAAACTCTATAAATAATTAACGTTGAGTATATTCAGTCAATTCTCTTACAACATGGTTGGATGTACTTAAATTTGGACTTTTTTATCAGGTAAATCAGTTGATAATTGTCTGTTTTAACTGCCGACCTTGGGAGTTGAGCGCTGTACTGGGTGAACTGGACATAGAAGCTGCTCGGTGAACTGACAGAGCTGACTCTGACTTTCAGGTCTTTGAGCTGGGCAGGGAGCTGAAGCTGAAGCTGAAGTGGAATCGGTTCCTCGTTCTTTTCTACAGGGTTTATCTGGTCCGGAGAATCAACCACCTCCTCTGGTGAACCGAGCTCAAGGGGCGGGTCCCATATGGCAGAATCATCAGCAGAGGGCTCGGCGTTCTTGGACTTCAGTCTGCAGGAGAGGAGGCAGTGTGGTCAAGGAGAGAAGATGATTAAGAAAACAGGCAACACAGGATCAGAAAAGTGTTCTCACACATGCACTGTACTCCTGAAATGCTTTAGAGATGTTCAGTGGTGGCATGTGTTCATGCAAATCTCTTTCAGAGTATTATACCGAGCCCCCCGGGAAAATTTCCAGAACATCATTGGATAATCAGACATCAGCAGTACTTATATCAATAAAACAAGGAGTGGTCTCAGCGATTGCTACAGTGTCATTTCGCCATCACGTCCTGCCTCCTGTGTGCTAAAGACAGACGTTTCCCTGCATCCCCTCCCTGAATTTCAACACATGAGAGCGGAAAGTCAAAATGTCTGCACATGAACATACTCAGGTGTTCATGTGTGAAAATAGCTAACTATAAGGAGAGGTGGATAATACAAAACACAAGGAAAAAAAGCAAGTCTCACCCATCTTTGAAGGAGGCCAGCTCCTCTTTGACCAGCAGCTCAGCTATGCTGTCCTGTGGCCCGTTCAAGCCAGTCTCAAACACTTGGACAGGTAAAGGCTCAGTCTTCGGCGCTGTTCCTGAGGGAGAAAATTGACAACTGACACCAAAAAAAACCCACAAAGCACGGACACCGATTTTGTGACAGCTTGGCATCTCACAGCCAGTACCTGTAGCCACAACAGTGAGGAGTTGTTGGTTAGCGAGGCTGATGAATCTGCTGGTGCAGGCTTCACTCCAGGCCTCTCCATCCACAGGAATCACATCTGTCAAACAGCAGTGGATCGCCTGGATAGAGGAAGAGACACTTTCTGAGTTAACCGTGCAGTTATCAAAAGTGTAAAGCAAAAAGTTAGCTAACAACTGAGCATGTTTTATTACTTGATACTGGAAAAGAAATCTATTTTTTAGTTTTATGTAGTGTAAGCAAGCTTTTGGCTTCTTGGTAAACAACATTTGAGATCTAATCACATCTGTAAAATAACTCATCCAGGCGTGTTCAATGATACTACCTGACTGCAGGACCAAATACAAACACAGGTAGAAAAGCTCTTTCTTGGATGATTTTTAGCCATATTAAGTCATAGCTGCAATGTAGTTTTATTATCACAAAAAATGTTGAGTTCTCACCTTGGCAGGAAGAGCAAAGAACTCATCTTTGATCTTCCTTAAGTCGCTCACTGACAAGATGTTCTTATTGCCGAAATCAACATACCGCACTTCCACCATTCTGCCTCCAGGGTGACCTGAATGTGACAGTTGTTACGGTTAATGATGTCATGTGCAAAAAAGGAATTATTCTAATTTATATTGATAGTCTACAACAGTGAAAATGACACATAAATCTGATGGTGTAAATACTGCGCCTTCACTTTTCTTTCCCAAACACATTGGCAACTTCGTTGAAGAACATGGATGGCAGAATTTTTTGGGATTAAAGCTGCAGTCGGCAGGTTTTCAAAATTGCGAGTCTAAAGTCGGAAAATTCGAACTGATACAACTTTCAGGTCCCTCCCCCAACCTCTAACAAGCTTCGAATCGCCCCCCAAACCCCTCCCCCTCTGTGGACGAGGTTGTGCACGTGAGTTCACACCAGTGTGAGCGCACACAAGCTGGGGCAGACTCACGCTCAGCAGCGTGTGCACAAGCTGTGATTGACAGGTAGGATTCCTCCACCCTAACTTGATTGGTTAAAAACAGCCGGGAGCGCTCGGTTTTTGCAAGCATGATTACAGGCTTCAGAGGGAGCTACAGATTTCGTTATTTTTTCTAAACAGCCTATTTAATATTCTACTTCCAGAATCCCATGACAGTTCAAGCTAATATGACTAAAAAAAAGTTGCCGACCGCAGCTTTAAGGGTGACAAATGCACTGAAATGAGAATCTGATCACACTTACATGAAGCTGTGATGTGGGTATAAGTTTAAGGAACTCCAGCTGTTAAAAACGTGTTCCACAAAAGCACTTTTCATGCTTTCTCCAATGAAATCGTATCATCTTGTTTCACAGAAGTTGCATTATACAGGTATAATAACATCTAACAAAGTATTTAATTGTTACTGTTGAGCTTCTTCATGAACGTTGTAACCAGAAGGAATTGTGGGACAGATTTAGGTCCTTCCCTTTCATAAAGTATGGTTCATTGAGGCCCCTTTCATTAGAGAATTAACCAGCTCTTATCATGGTCATCACTTAGATGCAGACGTGATGCAAAGCAACATATGGATTAGATGCACAAAGGACAAGACATTCTTCTCTTTGGAGCACAGTTACAAAAATGACTAAGTAAAAGTTTTAGAGTCTCTTTTTCTTTCATGTAAAGCAAAGAAAAAGTGAGACAGACATACATCAGTAAATTCTGACATACATGTGTCTAAAGCTAATCACCAGCTTCATTAAAACCAGGTAAAATTCAGTGGTCACTTTGTGAAAGTGGATGTAGGTAAAACTATTGCTACATGCTCAAACACACATCCCCACCTATAACCTGGGCTCTGTACCACAGCTTGTCTTCAAAGCGGGCAACGCAGGCCTGTCCTATCACAGGACAGTAGACTCTGAGCTCATCCTCTCCGAACACCGTTGGTGCATTGTAACAATCCTGAAGCTTGGCTGAGAGCAACGCGGTCTCCATGTTATCAACCTAGTGAGGTAGCAGGGAGGTGAATTTACAAAAAAATAGAAAGATGAAAACATCAAAAACAGGACAAAAACAATGGTGACAAAATAAGATAAAAGCATTGCTTCCCAGAATGCCCCATAAATACTTATCTTTACAAACTGCCCTATTTTCAGTTTTAAGCATAAATAGCTTGTTTTCTTCTTGGGTTACTTTCTGTCCCTAGTTACAGAGTCTTGTTTCGTACCAGCTGAATGTAGAAGTCTGCAGGGCTGTTGATGTGGCAGACCACAGCATTGAGCTCCGTGTTTATGGTGGGATAAACGGGAGGGTAGTACATCAGAGGCTTCCTGCCCGGTGTCACTGGAGAATAAAACCTAAGAAATGTAGAGAAAACACAGCCAAACGTACCAGTGTTCAGAAGAAGGGTCTGACATTTACTTCATCATAATATCACTTTGATTCTTTAGATAACGATTAATTTACAAAGAGGGTTTTTTTCTGATAATTTGCACATATTGCATGTGCATACCTGGCCACCTCAATAAAAACGAGGTACTCTCTCACAGAGATGGGCACATCGATGGATTGTTCCATGGGAGCTTTTCTCAGATCCACCAACAACAGATCTCTGTCCTGACCCAAAGGCCGCATCTCCACTGCTGCAGAGCCAACCACACTGCAGAACGCCAACTGGGCCTCTTTACTCCAACCCTTTGTCTGCACACACATGCAAAAACCCACTTTAAATAAGGAAAATAACAATAAAACATGACTACATCAAGAGAGTCTAGCTGCATTATCAAACAGCTCTGTGTTGCCAGAGTTAGAAACGTTTTGCTCCTGTTTGTTACAACTGAAACACTGGCTGCCTGAATCCAGTTCTTCGTGTTTCAGTGTGCTGCAGTTACGATGTGGGAAGGCACAGCCACGGCCTCGACTCCTTATT
This sequence comes from Odontesthes bonariensis, assembly GCF_027942865.1. Classification (NCBI taxonomy): domain Eukaryota; kingdom Metazoa; phylum Chordata; class Actinopteri; order Atheriniformes; family Atherinopsidae; genus Odontesthes; species Odontesthes bonariensis. The sequence goes on along the minus strand of NC_134517.1, from coordinate 29,521,808 downwards.
TCTCTCTTACGATGTGTGTTTTTTGTGATTCGAGGGAGTCTGTAAATCATCAAAAGCAAAATATAGTTTTGCAAACCACAAAAGATGTTGCTTTTCAACCTTAAAAGTATATTTGTTTATTTGCAACCTGACAGTCAGACACTGCAGTGGAGAGAAGGTTGGTTGTTATTCTGTCTGTGCATGCCTTCCAAAGCATTGCACCTAGCATAAAAACATGGCAGGGTAGTCAAAAACTTTTGGACATACAGTAGCTTTGTGATGCAAAGTGATTTTTTCTTAAAGAATACAATGATGCAATGACCGTTGTTCTAATTAGTCTGCAGCTCATCAGGAGAGGGGAGAAACAAAACCACCGGTGGGGTCTAACTACATTTTATTTTTACATTTTAAACACTGGAAGTTTCACTGTTGTCTTGCAACTTCATGGCATAAACCTTATATGTCTGATAATTTAGCCAAAAAGAGATGCTTTATTGATTTAAACCTTAATGGACTTACTGGATCGAATGGGACCAGATCTTTGAGTGAACATCTGATGGCCTGAGGGGTAAATCGGCACAGATCCACCTTCAAGGCCTCAGGTGCCTCACCTTTCCTCAGGTTGTTGTTCACCATCTTCAGTGCAGACGCAGCTGTCACCTCCTCACTGGAAAAGGTGCTTCATATCAAGACATTGAAAATTAGTCACATATACATGTACGGAGTGTGGCACACACACACAATGTATGTATTTCTGTGGTTCTGTACTTCCGTATGGTGATGCTTTTGGTGAACCCGTAGTCCGGGAAGAAAACTCTCATGCTGGACAGCTGCGTGACTGGACAGGCTTTCACAGCCGTCACTGAACCTGTCTGGAAGACTTCAATCATGGTGCTTCGGGACCACAATCCCTCCTTCCACCTCACAAAGATCAGGGAGCCTGGAGAGGAGCAGAGAAGCAAAGACCGAATTATCACACAAGTATTTTTCCATCCATTCGTACAGGGTGAGTACTGAGTGAGGTATTCTTCATATTATTCGGTCTCTTATATCAAAGATTACTCTATCGTAAAGAACAGCAATATATACCTCTATACTCAAGAAGTATACTACTAGAGTCTGAGCAGAGATCTCCTGACCTCCCTCTCTCCCAGCCACCTCCTCCAGCTCTTCCAGAGGGACACTGAGGCATTTCAAAGGCAGCCGAGAGATAAAATCTCTCCAGCAACTCCTGGGTCTGCCCTGAGCCCGAACCGGCTCCTTTCAATGCCAAGGAGCAGGGACTCTACTCTGAGCCTCTCGCAGATAACCAAGCTACTCTCACTCTGATCCTAAGGGCGAGCCCTGGCACCCTTTATAACAGAGATACTCATCATGCGGCTCCTCAAGCTTTAATTGGTGGCTCGCACTCGCATAGTAGCTTATAACAATATGGTAACAATAACAATAAATCTTTTCAAATAACATACAGCGAATACTGCACAGTATTAAGTATTTTTATCAAGTTTGCGTTTTTTGCGCGTTCACAGACTCTTGACTCGTTCATGTGTTTTGAAGGCGTGGTTTCGAGGGGTGGGCTGAAGGGAGAGGCAAGGTTGTGTATTTTCAAAAATATAGCTTGCAAGAACCGTTTTTCCAAGATCTCAGACCCCACCTTTAATGGTGTTTCCTAAAGGGGGCTCTGTTAAACCTGGCAACGCAGCCCGCTTAAACCACCGTCACACTTGACCACAGTGCACGCTAGCTCCTTTAGCCAGCGCGAGATGCAGGCACAATGGATCGGTTTTTGATTAAAAAAGGGCAAAAACCAGCACAGAAACCATGCTCATCTTGAATGTCTCACTATGATTACAACAACAAACTACAAATACAACATGAAGAAAGTCAAGGACATGCATGCCAGCTTCCGCTCATCCCAGTATTAAGGTAAATGTGGTCTTAATAGAAAATGTATTGGCTCTGTTGTTTCTTTTTTTCTGGGATGTTTTATATGTAGAAATGTATATTTGCAAAAGGGGACTTAGGATGTTGTCGTAAAAGTGGCTCTTCCCTTGATTTTGCTCTGCTACTGTGGCTCTTGTGAAAAAAATAGTGTGTATCACTGCTTTATAAAAATCTAAAAAAGTACTCGTAATGTCATTCTTTTGGTCATTAACCATAGCTCACAATCACAGGTGAGAGTTGAATTCTCTTAATAAACACACACACACCGCTCTCAACTTTGTCCTCCAGTGTGAATTGACAACCACTTCCGCAGCAGAGGTCGTTAATCTTCTTAGAAAGGATCTCACTGTCCCTCTTCTCAGCCACATAGCGGACGTAGAAGTGACTTGGATTCACAACATGAGTTACCACCACCCACTGCATCACTAAGAGAGGGGAATGAAAATAATAGGAAAAGCACTCAGAATGGACAGAGGCTGGGAAGCTGAGAACAGATAAGAGTTATTTATCATAACTGTAAATATACACATAAATATAGTCGAAAAGTATGTGTGTTGAGTTTAATTTTCCTCCCCCAATTCAAGCTTTTTCTGCTGGCTGACATGATCAATGCACCTAATTCAGCTGACCATCAATATGATTTCCTTTAGAGAGCAGAACTGCCTCTCCCTACCATTTATCTTATTAACAGGCAGGTGGTTTCTTCTTCTCCTGTGGATTCTCCACTTGTCATTGGCCAACTCAGGACCTGTGGGGGGAACAGCTGCAGAATGATGCAAAGCATTTAAAAAAAAAATCATTAAGGCTTCCCTTTTGCCTCCTTTAAAATATTCTGAAAGTAAAACAAAGTCAGAAAGGGACACACACCATTCTCTTCTTCCTCCTCTACTTGCTCCTCAATAATCATGTCTGGACTTTCAAGGTCTGAGAACGAGCTGTGGAGGGAGCGATCGATTTTGCGGCGGGGTCTTGGGATTGGAGTGGAGACTCCAGATGATGGACTGTCACCTCCTGGGCTGTCAGGGTCCCGTTTAAAGGGGCTGGGGAGCTTGTTTTTATTGGGTGTAATATCACTACCGTTTCCATCTTCTGCATGTTTCAAGGGAGATTTTCTCATGGAGCTACCTGCCAGGTAGCTTTTTGGTTGATATCTGGGTAAAGCAAAAGGAAAGAAGAGGATATCACCTCAACAGAAAGATGCCACATGAGCTATGGGCAGCACGGGCAAAATTTCAAGGTCTGAGGCATTGTAGCATAGAGTACCAGCCATATTGTTCAATAAATAATGCATAAATACAAATAAATCATCATCATCATTTTTCTTTGTAAAAACCTACTTAAAATACTTGAATATATTAACAGATATGGAACAAAAACCAAGAGCATTTTACACTGCAATAAAAAAAAATTCAACAACGCAATGATTGAATCTTAATTAAACTAAAAAAAAAAAAAAAAAAAAGCTGGAAAAGTACTAATAAACATTGCAAATGGGGGAGAGGAGCGCACTCGGCCACCAACACTGAGACAGCAGTCGAGGAAGAGATTTCCTCTGTGATCAACCTCTCAGGTGTACCCCTTTCCAATGACCAACTGACTGTATTGTCCAAAGGTTTGTCGTTTGCACCCACCTATAACTCCAACTTGTTCAACACGAAAGTGGATTTATTCCGCTTTTATCGTAATCTACACCTTAAAGCATTCTATCACAAATTTGGACATACACGTCTCCCTGCCACTACAAATGGTGACATTGCCCATAGCAGCACACCTGATTATTCTACTCCTTCTAACACTCCTAGGACTGATACTTTGTTCAAACCTAAATCCTACTTTACTCCAGTGGTGTCGAACCCCTCTCATTGCATTTTGTAGAAAAGTGGATTATGAGATACAACATGTATTTGGGACACAGTCAAGACCTACCCAAAAACCTAATTTGACTTCGAATGAACGCAACGCTCTCACAGAGCTCTCAAACATGGATGATATCATCATACGCCCTGCTGACAAGGGTGGGGCGGTGGTGGTTTTATCTAAAGAGATGTACATCGTTGAGGCAACACGCCAATTGCAAACAAGACACTATGAAAGACTACATACTAATCCCTTGCCTACATTGACTGCGACCTTTCATAATATGTTGTCCCATGCTGAGAACGAAGGATGGATAACTCAAAACGAACGTAAATATATGACTATTGAATTCCCTTCTTTACCTACATTTTATTTACTTCCCAAGGTGCATAAGCCTCCTTTTGACAACCCTCCGGGGCGACCTATTATTTCGGGCAATGGTACCCTTACTGAACTGGCATCTAAGTTTGTGGACTTTATGATTAAACCTTTTGTCAGGACTTTACTGTCATTTATTGAGGACACTGTGGACGTGTTGAACATCCTATCTAGGCTTGGGAATGTGAGGTCTCAATATCTCATCACAATGGATGTTGAGTCCCTTTATACTAATATCGACCATGAAGAGGGTTTACATGCATTAAAACATTTTTTGGCTGAAAGAAAGGACACTCAGTGTTTCCCATACATTGAGGAAACTATGGCGGCCCGCCATAGTTTCCTTTTGGCCGCCATAGTTTCCGAATCCCAATCGTTTGAAACACAGCGATTTTTTTTTTTTTTTTTTTTTTTTTGGAAACACAGCGATTTCCTCGAAAACCAACCAATATGACTATACAACAGGTGAATTAGTAATTAAACATGTCCTAAAGTGTGCAATGTCAGAGTTTTGAAGTTTAGTGGCAAAAAAGGTTTATGTGTTATTAGTCGCTGTCGGGGCGATTGACACACGTTATAGATCAGTGGGTGCGCGTGCATAAAGGTCAGCTGTAATCATCGTGATTTCGTTGACAAACATATTTTTTTGACCTATTTATATTCTGAGAAATAATGTGAAATTTGAGCAATGACGAGTACACTAGTATGTTGTCCGGTATGTTGCTTAAAAAAATAGTAAGCTCAATAGTTTCTGTTTAAAATAAGGTGTTTCATCCGTCCCGCATGTGTGGTTCAACCATCCCGACTAGGCGGAGCGGGGTGAAGTTGGTTTTATATTCGACATTCGCCTATTTTCCGGCTTTGTAATTGTAATAGCGTCACGAAAACTGCACCAATTAGCCTCAGGATGGTATTAATATTTACAGAAAACTAAGACTAACATACCACAGGCTTTATCAACTCACCAAAGTAAGCCTGAAAGATCAGAGTAACCGCGCCAAATATATTTCTAAGTGAACTACGGCAGCCGGAGCACTTAGGGACCGTCGCAAAAGTGCAACGCCTTTTTTTGTTCTCACTGGATATTCAACCAATGAACACCAAACCACTTCTAATGGGTTTGTGAACTCACTATAAAGCTTTCACAGTCTTTTAGTTTCCAGAAAAATCATTTTAGGTAGAACATTTACTCAGTGTGCATAGTTAATTCCATTTTAGATTTTTATTTTGTAATAGCTCTCTTGTTTTTAAAGATATCAACACCAAACCACTTCTGATGTGTTCCTGAACTCATTGTGTACTTCCCACACCCTTTGTTATCAAGGAAAACCTTTTCAAGTTTCTCAAAAAGGCATAAGTCCTCACTGTATATGATCCATTCATATTTTTCATGAAGTTTAGTTTTAACCTGTAAATATTTTCTATTACAATTGTTATCATTGGGTTTTAATGACAAGATGAGGTTTCCTCATAAGCCCACAAGGGTTTCTGACATCTCCAGCACACATTCCTTTTTTTAAATTTGTTGTGTTTTATTGTGTATTTTTTTGTTATATTTGAATGAATGTGTGCAAATCAATCAAATAAAATAAAATATGCAGTCGCACAAATTTACGCCGCACAAATTCACGCCGCGTGAATTTACCCCCCCCCTCCCCCCATAGTTTCCAAAAATTCTGTGGGAAACACTGACACTAGACCACCTTCAGACTTTATTGTGGACCTTACCGAGTTTATTATTTACAATGTTTTTGTGTTTACTGATGAGCTATACAAACAAAAAATAGGTGTTCCCATGGGTTGTTGCTTTTCACCCAACTACGCGTGTTTATATTTGGGACTGTGGGAAAAACTTCATGTTTTCAACTCTACCAATCCTTTCTATCATTGCTTAACATGGTATGGTCGCTTTATTGATGACCTTTTATTTGTGTTTAATGGTACCGAGACTCAAGTTAAGGGGTTTCACCAATATCTTAATTCTATTAATCCCAATATCAAACTGTCCCTTGAGTACTCGCAAAACAAAATTGATTTCTTAGACCTCTCAATTTCTATTGACCAAGAAGGTAATCTGCACACCACCATCTTCAGAAAAAAGACATCTCGCAACACCATTCTTAGAACCGATTCCTTTCACCCACAGCACCTTATCGATAACATCTTGGTCAGTTCCAGCGCTTACGCCGCATCTGCAATGATGAGGCGGAGTTTGAAAGACAGGCCAATGACATGACTGACCGCTTCAGGAAGAGAGCCTACAAGCCTGATACGGTGGCGCAAGCCCGGTTAAGAGCGCAGGCTCTGAAGCGCTCAGACACTCTGATTAAAAAGAGCCTTAATCGAAATAAACAATCTCGCCCCTTTTTTGTTACACAATACAGCTCAGAGGCCAAACAGGTTACACGGATCATCAGGAATAATTGGGCCATTATTAACTCGGACCCTGATCTGCAACAGATCTTTCCTGAACCCCCGTTAGTCTCCTATAAAAGAGCTCCGACTAGGGCTGTCGCGATAACCGCAAAATGCAATCACCGCGGTGCTGAGAGGACCTCCGCGGTGCGTGTCCAGGCCACCGCCACCACCGCCCACCGCACGCCCCCTTGCACGCGCAGAACAACTCGAGAAACTAAAAGAGTTTTTAAGACTGCACAGTAGATACAAAGCGACTGACAGAACTGCTACTTTTTTAAAGCCAGCACAGTAATAATGATACATTGTATATTCCCCGCAAGGTAGGAGAAACACATTAACACAGCGAGGTGCCGCGTTTCTGTCGTCATCTTTGCATATAGGCACCGCACACACGTCTGCATGCTACTCGTTGTGGTCTCATTCTCCCTCAGCAGCTGATATTACAAGAATATGCCTACTCAGTGTTGTGGCAATAGAAGTTAAAATAAAATGCAGTGGCCTACCTTTATCTCGGCTTTACTCCTCTGCCTAGTCTGGACACTTTATGGCTTTGAATATTCCCTTATTATCCATGTTTAACGTTGTAAATGCGACCGTCTAATATCAACAATAAACCACAGAACCACAGCTTGGTGTGCACATTTGCTGTTGGGAAATACCTGATCATTTCAACAAAACTGTGTAGGTGAAACTATTTAAAAAAAAAAAAAAAAAAAAAAAACCTTTAAAAATGTGCCGGGCCAGAAATAAGCTCTAACAACTTCGCGGAAACAGTTAAAGTTCAGCTTGGGTTGGTTGGTCGGCGGCAGTCTGTTAAAAAAAAAAACTGTATCCCGGACACGTGAGCTCAACTGCTGCGCTGATCTGCTTCGTTTTTCTCCGTCATTACTAAACGAAACGTGCGCAGGTCTACAACAATGTTGATATTTGCCATGTGGCACTGGCAACAATGTTGCAGAACTGGGGTATGCGCTGCTTGATCTCCGCTATGTTGGTCTGTGAGCGAGTAAATGACAGGCAAAGCAAAGTGAAATGTCAGAATCGCTGGGAAAAAAAGCCGGATTATGCGCTCGATTTTCATCTAACATTGCGTGTCGTGGAAAGTAGCCTAATGAACAAAAATGCGACATCACCACATACCGCGCTGTTGAGTGGCTATGAGTCACCGCGGTGGGAATTCCCTCACCGCGACAGCCCTAGCTCCGACACTGCGCGACAGACTCGTACACACCCATCTTCCTCCTGAGAAAAAGGAGAGTTGGCTCAAGAGACCGGTGGGAGTCTACCGTTGTTATAATTGCCCTCACTGTGCTCATCTTATTCCTTCAAAAGTACTTACTGATTTCAAAACCAACAAGGAATATAAAATAAAAGATTTTATAAATTGCAACACCACGTTTGTAATTTACCGTCTGTCCTGTCCGTGCCCAGGTGTGTTCTATGTAGGACGCACTAAAAGACGCCTACGTGATCGACTTGCTGAGCATAAATATGCTATACGCACTGAAAATGCTGACTACCAGATGGCCCAACATTTCCTACAAGCGCACAATAAGAACGACTCCTTGCTAAAAATTGAGGCTTTGGAGCACATCAGGCCCTTAGATAGAGGCGGTGACCGGATCCGCAGGCTCAATCAACGTGAGACGTTTTGGATCCACCAGTTAGATGCGCTTAGGTATCCAGGCCTTAATGAAGATAGAGAGTTTAAATGTTTTTTATGATATTTTGTCTGTATGTTGTTTTGATGTCATTATCTGCCCACTTGCTATTTTGAATATCTAAGGGGTTTATTGTTTTGTCATGCTGTAACTTTGACAACAATTATTGTATTGTGATCTATGCCCCCCCCCCTCTATGATAGGTGCGCCTTACTCTCCCAATTGTATTGGTGTCACACTAATTATACACCTGATCCAGGTGTGGGTTAAACCGTTTTAACCGTTGTTCATTCTTTGTCTTCTGCTTTGCCCTGATGAAGACCACGGAGGTGGTTGAAACATGTTGGCATTTTATTATGATTAGCCAAAGTCATTAAAGGCTTTTTAATTTTATACCTTCTTCCTGTTCTACTTTTGAGTGCCTGGGACTTATTTATTTTCTGATCGTGGGTTTCCCTACCCCAAGAGCACCACTTTGGACTGTTTGTGATACACCCGAGCGCCGGGTTGACTTCTCTCTTTATTGCAAACGTCTGTTTAAAATTTTCAGACACTACGGATCTTAGTTTTAAAGTGAACAAATAACGAAATATAGACTTACTGCCTCGGGCTGCCGACCTCCATCTTCAGAGACAACGCTAAACTCTGGCTCTGACTCTCCGACTGGAGAACACAGCTTCAACACAAACATACATGTCCGAACTTAGAATGCTTTGTAGAGAAAGACTGACTCATCTATTCACACTTCCATGCTTCATGCACAAAATCCCATCTATCCTCTTTTTTGGCAGGTATTCTGTTTTTTTTGCCAATCAAATACTGCCGCTTTGGACAAATAAAGGTCTAAAATGGAACTTGAGTGGGACAAATAGAAAAAATCTTCCTGCAATTTTGACTTTTAAAACAACAAAACCAGAGTAGAAAACAAAAGACTAACTTAACAGTGTCCAAAGACAAGGCTTTCAAAACTAAATTGGACCCTCCATGGACACAGAACAGAAGTCATGGGTACTGCTAAACCACAGCAACATCTCAGGACCTCTCATCAACGTAGACATCGGACAGATATGTTAACTTATCCCACCAATGACACTGATGAGCTGACCTTAGGTTCTCCAGTGGCACTCTACAAACCTCATTCCAGAGCCCATAGTGATACATTTCATATCAAAGGTTGTGTTATCCACAGGAGCCACCAGCGTCTCAAGCACCTATAAACAAAAAACACAAACATTAGAAGTATTCATCACGGCTAAACAAAAACCTAAAAACAGTTTTTTAGCATCTATTTGTAATCATTAACGTCTCAAACCTTATCCAGGATGCAATACTGTTCCAGGAAGGGGACACGGCGTATTTCTCTGGCCATCCGCATGGCTATCTCCAAGGATTTCATCCTCTCCTGAACATGGGACACCACTGCTTGGCTGGTGGAGAACTGTGCCTCCTGTTTTGATAGCTTATTTAACTGCAAATCCTTCCTGTTGATAAGGAATTAACAAGAATGGAAGCAGATGCTGCTTAAATAACTGTAGAACAAGCCTAAAACCATCTCCTGTTGGTCTTTCAAAAGAAAAATATCCATTACATCATTGAATTCCTATCAATAAAAGTTTCATTTTTCATGAAGAGACCATAAATCTTTTAGAACTGAAACAAATACTTATAACTTATAATGTCCATACCACTTTTGAATAACATGTGAAGCCTTATCTGTGGCCTGCTTGATCTCCATCTCCAGTCGAGCTGTGTCTCCTTTCACCTGTTCTGCCAGACCAGACGTCAGAGTCTGCAGACAAAGAAAATTCATGAAAGACTTCAGCAACACACTCACAGACGGAAGATTGGATCTAGTGCCTCCTGGATGTTTCACCTCGTGGATGTGTTCCAGCTGGGCAAGATTTTCTGCAGCCCGGACCAAGGCCTCATCCACTGCCTTCTCGATCTTTTCAATATCTGCCGGCTAAAGAACACATTTTACCTCTGTACACTGCAACACTTTGTCCACAGGTACCTATAATCTGACTGATTTCAAGTTGAAGCTTGTTCCTATAGAATCCCAAGAAATTCTTTGGAAAGCATCCAAACATATAAACATATCAGGATATCTTAAAAACTGAACATCAGAGATCTACACAAAATCCAAGATGATCTTGTTATAATATATGCACACAGTGTGTTATGTAAATGAATGCATACTATCAGTTTCATTTAGCCATTTAGGTTCAAATTTAACAGCAAAGACGGACGTGATTAAATCCTTTTTCCAGTAGCAACCGTTGTGATCATCCAAACTTACCTGCTCGATATCCTCAGCATTGGCATTCGTGTCTGCAGTTGGTGATGATTTGTTTCTTCTGCGATGCTTTGATCTTTCAAACCGGAGGCTTCATGAGATGGAAAGCAATTATCAAAGTAAAGACACATTCACTCAAAATCAATGACACACATTTGCTACACCAAACTATTTGTTGAACTCCACGTGTAAACTGTTGTGGTTTAGCTCTGGAAGAACTGAACTTTACCTTTTGCTCTTGTTCATTTTAGCAGTATAGATGAGGCCTATGATTCGGCTTTCTTCCTGCAGACCATACACCCCTTCTTCTGGAAGGGTGGACTCAACCTGTAAGGATTTTCAACACTTCAACACTTTCAGCCATTTAAAAAAACCTCAAACTCAAACAGACACATTTAATGACTTATCTGGTCAAATTAAACACATTTCTAGCTGGCTACTAAATAAGGTTGTGGAAGGGCAATCAGTCTGACTGAACAGAACAGAATTGACGATGTAACTTTGTGTGGCTCCTTGCTCAGAAACAAGGAATGATCCAATAGGACGTTCCTAGAATTTGCTTTTAACTCCTAAGCGGTGCTCCCCTCTAGTAGAAGAAGAGGATCACTTGTAATTTTACCTCACAATTGGGACATTTAATGACACCGTCACGCTGTACGGACAGCATGCAAACTGTGCAGAAGATGTGGCCACATAGAAGCACACGAGGGAGGTTGCCATCGACGTTATCCTCTGAGAAATGAGAAGCAGGAATAATACAACAGTAAAACACAGTAAGCATACATTTTTAATCCATAAGCACATTAAACATTACAGACTGTTATAATGTAAAACTCAGGTTAACAGGCAGAACCACTTTATCATTTGAACTGTTCTTAAGGAAAGAATTACAAGCACCGTTGCTGGTAAAAGCTTTTCAAATGCAATGATTTCATGTCAGTTTTAAATTAAACATTTAAATACAAAATATAGTTAAGATTTTAAATGGGCAGTCAAGCAGTATTCAACTCATGCAACAAAGAGACACCTTTACCAAAAAAACAATACATTTATATACGAGTAGGGATTTAAAGTGCAGACACCCTGGTTTAACTTGAGGGCATTACCATCCAAATTGGAGAAATTATTAAATATTTAGAAGGTTTTTCATCCTGTAGTAGGATCATTTAACTAACTCAAAATATAAAATGTTAATCATTGATAAGCTTCTGAGAATACTTTGTAGGTAATGACTGGCTTTAATCTGGAACCAATGGATATCACCAAAGAATGAGTTGAGCGTTTCCATGACTTTAGTCTTGGGTTGCTTTCATCTCAGTACATCCCTGCATGTTTTCAGCTGGCTGCTTACGTCTCATTCAACAACATCAAAACAGCAGTGACTAAGTGTCACTGCAAGCCGTGCATGCCATCACACTGGCTCCATGTGGTCAACAGATGATGATGTAAGCTTCAAATCACGAGTCACTACGAGCCTTTTCCACTCTTTTTCCTTACTGTCATTCTGGCACAACTTGATCTTAAGTTGATGTTACAAATCTGCTTTGGCTTTTTAAGATGTTTACTGGAAAAATTGAATCTGCCATTTCTTTCATTGGGGCTTATAAATGGATTGCAGGCTGTGGCGAACCCTTTAAATTTGCTTTAGTGAAGCGTTCTCTTTGTGATGACATATCTGTCTCCCAGAGATTAGTTTCCACTTGGCAGCGGTTATCCACCGCTGATGTATCGTCTTTGAAATAAGTCAAGCTATTCTTATTTTCCAGTGTGTTCTTTCTTTGACACATTGTGCCAATCTCATATGATATCTCCTAATGTACCTGCTATCTGTAGGATGTTCAAGACAGTTTGTACAATTTGCTTTGAAAGCGGATTTGCTCTCATGTGGTGGTTCACAGCAACCACTTCCAAAAGCAAATGCCACTCTTGTATTTAAGCCTTAACCTTTTAACAACCCAACCCAACTATAACAGAGGAAGTAAAATGTGTGAGATTTCCCTTCTCAAATAGAAGCCAAGACTGAAATATTTTATACATTGTATATTGTAATCTTGCTTGCTCTCAGGCTGTCTTTTGAGTGTACCAACCCTTTCAAGATAGTGTTTCAACACTCAAACTGTAGATTAGCCTCTGAAATCATAGCCTGCTCCATTTCTAATCCTCATAACCAAATGTTTAACGTAGCTATTCAAATCTTTATTATCAATATAGTAACTCAAATGAGTAAGAGGCTGATCCAACAGTTGAGTTGATGTCCAAACAATTTTAGATCCTACTGAAGATACAACTTCAAGAAATAGTTTCTTTAATTTTATTTAAGAAAAATATTCACGGTTCAGTCCGCATATTTAAATCTCTAACAAACATTTATTGGCATCGCTTTGGCGCGACTATTTCATTTCAACTGTTGCACCGATATAAGTTTAGCTTTACTTCTAAAATTACACAAAACAAACGTACTCTAAAGATTGAATTAACAAGATTTGCACAAACTAAATTCGACATAATTTGGCGATAATACCAATAGGTTTGCTGAAGAGGACTTTGTGAAGTTCAATTCAGCACACTTGCTTCTAACTAGCTAACTCTTTCATCTGCTGCCGCCATTAGCTACCCAACTGTAACGGTAATCTAATTTCGCACAAAACTCGACATAACAAGCGGTTAAATTGCAATGGACGGGTTGTAAAGACCCTACCAGGAAGCTTGAAGGCTTCCCCACATAACTTGCAAATTGCAGCACTGGGGTTGTCGCCTCTATCCATCATTTGCGTGGTTGTAAATACTTTTCTTTTCGGTTAATAAGGGAAGATCCAGCCGTTTGCCTTTGTCACGTGACGTAACTACAAAGGTGCATTCACTGCCCAGGATGTTATCCGGGCTCCAGGAAATGGTGAAGGACGATGTAGCCTTACCATAACAGTTGTATTAAAACGCCTGTCATTTGTCAATAACTGTAAATGTTTAGACGTCTGAAATTCTCACAAGACCTATTACAAAATAAAATAATAGATATATTTGTAAGCCTATAATTCCTGACGTGCTGATTGTCGGGCCCTAAAACATATCAGATTCGGATTAGTAATTCCCAACCAGCTATACTTGTACCTCAAACTACACTTTTGAGGGGTTATATGTAAAAAATGATAAATAATAATATTATTATTATTTACAAAAAAATATGAAAGTGCAGAAAAATAACTTTGTTGTTTGTTCAAATGACAGTAAATCATCTGAAAACCACATATTCTCTAGCATCTATGGAATTAGCAACCAGGGAGGCTACAAATATTAGCAACATTGCACACAAAGAGTCAACCAGTCTGGTTGAACCAGATGAGCTTTAAGGTCCAGAATCTGCATTTCAAAGGGTTTTGGCAATGCTAGAAAGGTAGTTTTAATTAAACCAAAATGTAAAATATGTACACCCTCAATCAATTTAATTTTCACTTTATATTAGGGATGCACCGATACCGATACTGGCATTGGGTATCGGGCCGATACTATTCTAATATACTCGTACTCTTTAAAGTTAACTAATACCATGAACCGATACCAATTTATTGCATGAAGACCGCAATCAGAGGGCGATTTGTCATTTTTGTTGTATTTTTTTAGATTGGCGGCTCAGGGAGGGAGATGTGGAGCTAATCAAGAACAGTGTGGTTAGGCTACTGAGACTGAAACATGTCTTCCAATTCATTGCATTTTTTTTGTGGTAGAAGTATCGGCATCGGTAGTCGATATCGGCAAGTACTCAGATCCAAGTATCGGTATTGTTTCGGTTTGAAAAAAAAGTGGTATGGCTGCATCCCTACTTTATATATATAGTAAAAAATAATTTGGTAACTACCAGGTCTTAATATAAGTAAATATAACCTCAGATGTAAAACTACTCTGTATCATTTATTCATTCATATAACAAAAACTAAGCCAATATGTAGAAGCTATAAGTGTGAAAAACTAAGTGAACCCCATGATCCAACAGTTTGTAGAAGCAGCTTCAGCAGAAGTTAGTTGAAGTAATGGTTTTCTGTGTGACGTTATCAGTCTCTCACATGGTTGTGGGGGAATTTTGGCCCACTCGGATGAAACTTTGCAAACCTAAGCTGTGCTGCAATGTTCTTTTTAGAGAGAAGAGGCTTTCTCCTGCAGCCCTTCCAAACAAGCCATACAGTCTTTTTCTAATTGTGCTGTCATGAACTTTAGCATTTAACATGCTAACTGAGGCCTGTAGAGTCTGAGATGTAGCTCTTGGCTTTTTTGCAGTTTCTCTGAGCATTGCACGGTCTGACTTTGGGGTGAACTTCCAGACCAGCAAACTGACTAAACTTTTGCTTTTATAGAGGTGCTCATACTTACTGATGATCAATTAATCAGAGCATTGATCAGCAGCATCTGGCTGCTTTATCAATGCTCTGATGATCAATGTGTTGTTGATTTAAAATTAAATTAATACTTGATTTTAAGACCTGGTAGATGATACCCTGTATAATTAAACATATTACTCAGCTAATTAATCTTCCTTCTCTGTAGAATCCCTCCATGTGCAGCTGAGTTTCTCCAACAGCAGAACTGGTCATTTATTTAGTTTTTCCTTGACAAAACCTTTGATATTAACAGTTTTGAGGAAGACAGAACAGTATTTAGGAGATTACTAACTTCTACAGTGGGTATTTAAAAGAAAAAAAAATCATATACAGCTTTGTGTGTTGCTTGCTTTCATGAAACTTGCACCATGTTCCTGTTATATTTTGTATTTATGTGACAGTAGCTGTTGTTTTTGCATGTGCCATATTAATAAAAATAGCTTGAGTTCAGTAATTTTGTGACACAATAATCTGAGCTCTGTGTGTTTACTTTATATGATTTATTTATTTTGATTTATTAAATCACATTAAATATTCCATTTCACAACTTGCAATAAGTCTTCATTTTAATTTTCCACAGACAAATAAACTTGTAAAGTTAAATCTCTTCACAGTATACACACAATGAGCATGGATTCAGGATAGATCAATTTAAAAAAAGCATGGAAGCAAATTATTAACTTATCCAATAGGTAATGCTCAGATTTAGAACTGTTCAACGATTGATTCAGTTGCAGCAGGGCAGTTCTTTTGCTCTGTGCACGAACAGCAGAGGTAAAACCAAACTGCTGGGCAGACTAAACCAGTATGTGGACAACAGCACCACACAGCCGTCACTGTAATTCAACAGATTCGAGTGTTCCACAGCAAGACCTGCAAAGAGAGCTCCAAGTATGACTGTGATGGTGATGAAAGCTTTCTTATTTGATTAGTCAACAGCCAGGTAGCGCTCCACACATGTCAGGATGAGAATGAATATCTCTCCAGGCAAAGCAAGCAGATAATTGCTTTTGGCTGATTTTGACATTTTGACTGCAGCTATTCTACCAGGGAGAGAAACAGATTTTTTTAAGTAGTGGGGTGAAATTTAATTTGAGCAACTCTGACAGCTTGGGGGAAATGTTTATTCCTAAGTATTTAATGTTGCCAACAGGTAAGGGAGGAGGTGCATGTGGGGATGCAGCCATCCAACCCCCCCACTCAATGGGAGGATGGTTAATTTAGTCCAGTTTATTGAGCATCTGATATTTTTGAGAACTGATCAATGAACTTTATGACTTCTTGCAGAGAATTGGATGTGGACTGGAGGTACAATAAAATAACATCTGCACACAAGCTAATCTTGTGATGGAAATTGGTAAAATAGTGATGGAGAGAGTGGGCATCCCTGTGCTGTTCCTCTATGTAAAGCGAATGGTTTTGATATTATTCCATTCCTAATTATATTATTATTATTATTATAGACAGGAAACATCTCAGGGATTTCACAAAGGTGTAAAGTGTTGACCTAACACCTCTAATAGAAAACACGTAAAGCAAAGAGAAAAAGGAAAAGGCGTGAATGAAACTGGCTCCATCTGATTAGAGCAGGTGTGTTAGCAGGAACCTATATCAGCTGCGGCATCGCAGAGGGCATCGAATTACATCTCAAACGGATCAAATGTTGGTCCCAGAGCTAATGAAGAGCTTAAATGTAAATCAACTGTCCTGAATGTTTTCTGGAATTATTTCTGAGATAATCAAAAAATTTGAATCCATGACCCTAATCAGGGTAAATCTGGTATAGATGGAAGCTAATTCAGCTGCTGACCAAATGATTCAAAAGGAAATGTATATATTTTGTCAAAAGTGTAAAGACTTACACTCATCCATCACACAATGGGTTAACCATTAGCTGATTATGAGCTCTTTTCTGTGAACACTGGGGGGCACCAAAGCCTTAAGCAAACACACAAGTGGTCGATGAGATGAGTTTGCAAAGGTGGAAAAATACACCCTCAAGCACTTCAAATATGCAATTATTTACTTTTCTGTTTCTTTGATAAAATCTGTAAAGGGTAGATGTGCATTATTTAAATCACATTTCATTCATCTGAATATCTTGCTGGAAATGAGCAATGTGAAATCTCTTTGTCTTTGGGTTTAACAGAGATGCAGGTATGCTTTGGTGGATGTTTATGAAAGAAAAACTCAGATACTGCCAGTGTCATATAACACTCCATTATGTGTAATTCTGATATATTATCTTGTTTCCTGTTAGATCTACTGTAAGGCTCTGTAGCAGACTTATGTCAGTTCTCTCTTCCAGCACCCCCCACTTCACCCGAGGACAACGGCCAGCCGTGCAGTGAAGCAGCAGTAACCGAGAGTGACGGCTGCTGGGGAGTACAGAGGCAAAGGCATCAGATGGTAAAGGTAAATCATCTCGTATGCAACACAGCCAAAACTTTAACCTTCAGAGAGTGTTCGTCTAAATCCCTGGGGGGGGGGTGAAATTCTTGCACATCACTGGGGATTTTCCAGTCAGATCTGGCAGGATGCAGCCTGAAAGAACAACTTGAAATACACATGATTTAATTGAGCCACTCCCACCTCTGCACAAATGTCCACATGAATACAGCTCCTCACCTTGATCCAAAGAGAAAGAAGATCACCTTGCCGTGAGGCGTCAAAGTGCCTGCAGGTAGAAAAGTACACAAGCAGAGGAATATTCAATATCAGTTAGGATATTGGCTGAAGGATGTTTACCACTACAAATGTATCTGACAAGCAATGTAACAACACAGACAGCGAGTATTGTCTGAACTCTGCTACGGAGCAACAGAACAGACAGAACGTGACACCTTTCTCATTTCATATAGACTCAGAGTTATGTTTCAGAAGGACATTTTTATCAAATTCTACAAAAAAAAAACAACCAATAGAGCCAAGAACTTCCAGTTATGATCACAATATCATATCAGAATCACCACTTTAATCAGCAGCTTACTTTGTGAAATTAGTGGTTTGATAAGCTGTTAAATAAGACATTTATGCCCATTGATGCACTTCCATAAACCAGTTTATTGTAGGTTGTAAGTTTGCTGGAGTGCATTTGTCGCAATTTTTCATTGCAATTATTCTTATTTTACTCTCTTTACTCATGAAAGAATATATGATTTTAAAACTGCATCTTAACCCTCTGGCTGAAAGTACGTGAAATTATTCAGATTTTTCCCTCTTACAAACAGAAAAAAACCCAAATATTTCCTCCATCCTGAGGCTACGCTCGATTCTGAATTGGGTGACTGAAGGAATCTGGACAGTAGACATGATCATACAGACTGGGAGGGGGCAGGGACGGCTTTGTGTGTACAAAGGTGGGGGGTTGTATTGCCGTGTTTACTAAGAGTGATGAACCAATCAGCTTACCGCTAAGACGAGGGGTGCCAGCAAGTAGTGGAATGAGCGTTGCCCCCTCCATCATCCCTCTTGCAAAATGTGGGTCACTTCCTATCCTCGGGTGATTTCCCTCATGTTTCAGCGGGAACAATAACCCTGCTGCCCCCCCAAAACCCTTATCAAACCACTTACTCATTAATAATGCTCTTAATTAAGCCTTGTTGTCTCGTTAGCTCACTCATGATGTCTCACTCGGGCTTTGAACCAAAGAACCACTTCACTGTTATCATCCAGATACTTCCGAAATCACTTATTGTAGGTCATATTGTAGGAGATGATGTCCATAGGAAGCCATTTATTTATGTGTGTGGCTCAAAGGCTAAAAAAAAACAACCCCCTCCTGTTCCTTTCTTTCCTGTCTCTAAGTCAAAAAAGAGGAAGGAGTGTTGAATTCATGTATATAACATGCACCCGTGAAATTGAATGTTTTCATTTGATATTCATTTAATTAAAAAAGTTAATTAACCTCGATGCTAATATCTTTAAATCTTGAAGGCTGCACCACTGAGACACAAGCTTTATGAACCTGACATGGAAACAGCCTCCTCCCTCTTTTTTCACGGTGTCCTTACCGTCTGAGTAAAAAAAAAAAAAGCACAGAAAGGTCAGCGAGACATGCAAGGCACAAAGGACAAATACATTGACTTTAAGTGGTTGACCCCCACGGGCCACTCGGTCACAACATGAAAAGAGCACGAGCAAGGCAAATGACAATCCATTTATAGCTCCCCAAGTCTCTTTGTCTGGTCATGGAAACCTGACATCCAGCAAATAGGATTCATAACTGCTCTTTCCACAGCAGGAAATCATGGAGCAACTAGCTTGAAGGCACGGAGATCAAATTCATTTAATTTAATACAGTGTTCCAGATATTTGTTCTATTTTTTTTTACGCTTTACGTATTAGAGGCCAATTTTTTGGCTTATATCTGCCTGAAAGTGGTTATAATTAGATCCAGGTCAGCTGCTCTTTTTTATGTGAAGTGACCGCATCAGTTCACAAAACCTACAATAATGATGACACTGGGGGCTGGGAATGGTTCCTATCTTCTTACATTACTCTCAAAATGGACCAATTATGTCCAGGTTACAGATTTCCAATTGATAGCATTGAGAGATTTTTTTTTAGCTCTGCAGCCTTTTGAGATCTGACAGGATAAATCCTGTCCAAACACTTTTGGACCAATGGACCAATTTTAACCAATGAACCGTACAGTTGCTGTTCTTTTTAAAGTAATTAGCTCAAAAACACAGAGTGAGAAGAATATGTGAAGACCTGTGAGCATGTACCACAGCAGAGTACAATATCCATCCAATAAGTGCCACCAAACTCCTTAAAACTAAGTTTTATTCGACACTGCTACTATAGATGTGTAAATTGTGTTTCATTTCCTGTTTTATCTCTCACTCTACAACATCTGTGTACACTGGATTATCCAGGACCAGTCAAAACGGAGAACCCCAGACCTTGTTCATACCTCTTCCAGCCTCCTTATAGTTCTTCCAACAAGTCCTGAGGCTGCTGCAATTCTCAGGTGGGACATGACCAAAACGTCTCTCCTGGGAATGGACCCTAAAAAGACTCAGAAAAACCTCAGCTGGCATCTATGCTACGGACAAGCAGGGACTCTAATCTGAGACCCCTTATCTTCAAAAGAGAACTCTTTGGATGAAACACATTTTAGAAACCAGCATACTTTATGTGATCTTGTTTGTCTGGTCAGTAACCTCCACAAACAGCCATAGATGAGGGATGAAACATAGCTTATAGAAGAAATAGTAAAGTAATATCAAGCTACTCAGTGATCCACGATGCAGTGAACAGACATTTCAGTCGTGTGATCGTGTCAGTAGGAGTTGGGTGTGTGACTTTGGCTCATTGTGACTGACATGATTGTCAATTTAAAGTGCCATCGCCTTCAAGCGTGGTGTGCAGAAAGACTGTTGTCACGTTTGATACATTTCAATAGAGTGATTTAGCTGACAACAGTAGCTGACATCAAGGAGTCCCAGAAAATGTAACACCTTTAGAAAGATCCGTTTTGATGCTTTGTGAGCCATGTAAAAGAGAATGGTAAATCATATCATCAAGAGGGTGAAAATGCTGCTTTTATAGCTTCCCTGCAGAAAAACTATAATGTAATATACCAACATGAAGAAAAATTGAGCTGTCATTTAATATTATATATCCCCTGTGATAGAGACAGCCTGAGGGGATGTGAAGTTTTAAGAGTAAGAAAACACATATCTCGGCTGTGAAGCCTTAATCCAGTTATGGCAAAGTTGTGTCATCCCCAAGGTGATTCAGCCACACAAGTTGGAAGAAAAGCATCGTGGTGCCTGACCCTGCCTGGATGCACTCATCTTGCTCCTCAGAGGTTTTGATATTACCTAACTTACCGCACTTACTCTAGCACTAGTTTTGCTCTTAGCTGTTTGGTTTTGGAAGGAAATGCACTTATGATTTCTTGTGACCTGAAGCTCTTTTGCCTACCGATGTGGAACACACTTATTGTAAGTCGCTTTGGATAAAAGCTTCTGCAAAATGACCGTAATGTAATGTAATGTAATTATGAAACATTCTGCAGCTCAAACAGTGAAACCTAAAAAAACTTTTTATCCAGTTTAATCCAGGGGTGGAAGTAACGAATTACAAATACTCACGTTACTATAATTAATTTTTGGGTACTTTTTTTCAAGTGTGCAATTTCACTCATACTTGAGTACAATTTACACCATGTTATCTACTTCGCTCCTTTTAAAATCAAAAGTCGCTACTGAGTTTGCCTATAATTTGAATTAATACTCAAACCGTCAGATTTTTTATTTTTTTTTTCCAATGCAAATCCTTGTTGGCCGTCAGATCGTGCCCAGGCCGATGAATCTAAGACGTAATGTAAGGAAACGCCAACTCCGCTGCTGCAGCAGGCGCAGGTTTCTGCAGGTAACACACCTGGACAGGTGAGAGTGGACTGAAGAGACAGCGTCCAGACGCAGTTTGAGCTCCATCAGTTTACATGGCTTCAACGTCTAATCTCAAAAAACCCACTGCGGGAAGAGGTTTTACAACTATACTTGTATGATATTGCTTTCTTATTTTTCATGTGTTAAGGTTATTAATTTGGCTGAGATCAGTCTGCAAAGCTGCCATTGGTCAGCCTGATAATAAGACGGAGCGAGCTAACGGGTGGAGTCAGTGAACCGAATGTATTCATGTGTGTGCCATCTGTTTACACTCTTGCCTCATATCATAGTCATCATTGCAGTAATTTCACTGTATAAGCTGAGCTGTTTTTGGTTAAAAAAAACCTCAAATGTCTGCTGCTGACGATGCAATAAAACATCCATTGGTTAAAAAGTAATTAACTCTGAGTAGTTTTTGAGTACAAATTTTCAGTACTCTTTACACCTCTGAGTATATCTCATCGTTTCAAGTCAAGCACAAGGGCAGTAGCCACTGTGGCTGTGATTTGTTATGCTGCTCCATGGGTTGCAAGCGGCACATCCTTGGAGCATCAACAAAAGATTTGATTTGAACTAAAAGAAAAGTAGTAAGTACTACAGGACTGTTATGCTACAGTGCGGATTCTATGTTTATCAAAGTCTGTGGTGTCAATTCTGCAATACAATCGGTGCCCTCGGTGCACAAACCTCCATAAAAGAGGCCACGAGGTCACAGCCGTTCCAACAAGCCCTCATTAAAAGCAGCTCAAATTAAGGGATATTGCCTGTGAACCTTTAGTGCCCTCAGTCCTGCATCATGTAGCCTCCACCCCTTTCCCACATCTACCCATAATAACACATACATTCATGTACATGATATTTTGCACTCATTCACCTGTATGCTTGGTAATGCTTCTTTGAATGCTCAACCCTTCCAACCCTTAGGTTGGACGTAGTTAGGAGGTGTAGAAAGTGGATGACCAGGTACCAAAGTTGGGTTGTTTAAAACTGGCTTTGCAGCCTCTGTGAACAAATACCCATTGAAATCTCACAGATCCTCAGGCAGGGAAAGGACCAGGAGAGGGTGGGAGATCAGCTCGTTAGCACGACTCTTTAATCGGTCTGTCGCTGAACATTTTCTGACCCGTCCATCTGAAACAAGTAAGCACACAACAACAGCCACTCTGACTTTTAAATCAGAGGATGAGTTTCGAAGGTGGAGAAAAAAGGTGGAGACGTGATATTTGTTGGGGGGAGGGTGTTTCAACATAAGCTGAAAACAGTCGATGTTACAATTATCTCACTTTGCTGCACTTACAGAATGCTTGACCTGCTTCTCAGCATTGATATGGCATATTTCTCAGGGCGAGCCAAGGGGTCGGCACAGAGGGTTTGGGTCTGTGAGGGAGTGTGTGTGAAGGATAGACGCTTTTAACTGTGTGTGTGTGTGTGTGTGTGTGTGTGTGTGTGTGTGTGTGTGCGTGTGTGTGTGTGTGTGAAAGAGCATTAATAATTGTGTTAGCATGCTGGTGTGTGCGAGTGTGTTTTTATGTCAGCTGCTCTGGTGGCACTGTGGTCGTGAGAGCCTTGGTCTTCCTGGGTGGGCAACAGAAGGGTTAAGAGGTTGGAGATAAGGCGCTGTGTTGGCTGAGTAGCTTTATCACAAGATCCAACCCCCCCCCCCCCCCCCCAAAAAAAAAATCTAATAAAAATCAAAATAATAAAACATGCAAAAAAAAACCTCCAGGTTCCTTTAGAAGTGAGATAAAACGTAAGACTTATATGGTGAAGGTTTCAAGTCTAAAACAACAAATTTAATTTTAAAATGAGGAAATTTGCTCCTGAAATCATCATAGTTTTCCTCTGGCCTGTGGTGCATCTTTAACTTTTTTGTAAGTTACCCAGTTTTGAAAATATCGGCAGTTAATATGTTTGCCTTTATTCAAATATATAACTATGCTTCTTCAAACATATCCACAAACTTTGCTCCAGTTTATTCAACTGTATCACTGCAAAGAGCAACAAAATGTAAATATGTTTAACTTTATCTCATCCTCTGATCTGCACTGCTTGGATTTAAATAAAAAAGTTTAGGCTACAAATCTACTCTGATATTATTTGTCATGATAGAAGATGTTTTTGTCACATGAGGAAAACCAGGTGAAAAAACGGCTTTAAAAGTGACTGCAGTTAGCTTTCTTCCAGAGCTTTGGTAGACTTTGGAAGTTGAATAAACAGATCTATTTAGTAATATTTGCCTAAACGGTTACCATAATATTTATTTATTAATTAAATTTATTTAGTAATTTATTATTAGTAGTATTTTTATTAGAATTGGTATCATTATTGGTGTTGTTAATATACAATCATTGTATATATTAATAATTTTTTGAGCTACTTGACTAATTTGAATTTCCCCCATTGGGGAAGAATAATGTATTTTTCTATTCTATTCTAATACATGAGAAAAACAATATGTGGGCAAAAAAAATAAAAACTCAGGTTGCCCCGACTCCTCTTCGTGTTTTTAATGCGATTTGCAAGAATCTGATCTTAATCTTAATCTTAAGAATCCAATGTGTCTGGATGAAAGTAAGTCGGAGCCTCTAAACACTGACAATCAATGCCACTTTTAACGTTTCTATGGTTATTAGCCTGCACGTGCATGATGGCGTCCTCTGAGGAAAGGGGGTGTTGGAAGCAGAGCTGAAGCACAGCAGAGAGGGTCAGGAATGATCCATGGTGTTTCTGTGTTTTCATTTTCCTGTCCTTTGGCTTTCTTGTCTTTTCTATGGTTTAATTATTTCTCAGTTCTTTGATTTACTCTCTGTTTTGCATGCTTAGTTGGTATTTTATTTTAACTCATTCTGTCGTCGGTGTTTAGCTCTTGTCATTACCCTAAGATATCAGTCGGTTATCAGTGCCTCTGTATTTCAGCTCCTTGGTTTTGCTCACTCCCTGTCACTTCCTTGCTGTAACTCCAGCTCCTCGCTTGTCTTGTTTCCCCCTTGTTTTCATCATTTTTTGCCATTTCTTTTCCAGGTTTAGTTTTTGGTTTACTGGCTCCGTCTCTTTTCATAAAGACCTCAGAAATCATTGTTGTCTCTAAACTGCTGCTTCCTGCATGTTGGTACTCATAACCACTCACCTCTGACAATGTGACATGAAGAGGAAATTCAATTTCCCTTGAAGAGGAAGCTCAAATTCTGGTTTGATTTGATAATCACTGCAACTGTCTTTACTTATGTTTTACCTGCCGTGACTAATCAAAGGGCTGTGAAAAAACTATTTGATTTAATCATTTCGTTGTTTCATTGTAAGATACAGAGTGAACACCAGCAATGAAATAAAATTCCAAGATACTGTCAACATGAAAAAAGCTCCTCGTGGACACAGCAGGAAACGTACGGTTCACTTTGACAAACATAAAAGAATTGCATTACTCTTTTGATCAGATATCTCTGTTTCCAGCCCTGTTTCGCCTTCTGGCTGACAGTGAAATGTGCTGCTGACAGATTTCTGTCCGCTCAAGATGTGACATCTGTCATTGGACGTGATTCAACTGGGATACATTCCACCTTCAGGTCTTTGGCATTCACAGAAGGGACACTCATCCACCTTCATAATTACTGCATGATTCAGAAGGAAGAACAGCTGCTTGAGTGACTCAAGCAGCCAGAAATTCTTTGGCATGACCGAGACTCCCCGTGTTATTGTGATGTGTGATAGTTTGATATTATGTCGCAATACTTTATCATTCCTCAAATCACATTATTTGAGTTCATGTGTGTTCTTCATACAAATGTAGACTGAGTTAATGGTTGAATTATCAATGAAAGAGTTTAAAGTAAAACTAAACTGCTTTGTTGAGCTGTGTAAGGAGGTATTAAAGGAATTTTAGGAAGACATAATAAACATAAGAACTTGACTTATTATTACGTTTGAATTCCTATGACAGCATTTTAACTTGGGACTGCAACTTTAGCTCCTCCTTAGCCATTCAAATAGTCTTTTTTTCAAGAATGATAAATCTTTTGGGCTTTCATTCCCCAAAGTGCTGCACTTGAATCCAGCAAGAGGGGACAAGTCCATGCTATTTATCATTGATACTGGTTTTAAAAAAAGAGTTGGTTATACTTTCAGTCAACCACATCTGGAATCAGCCACCTATTCACCTGCCTTTGTTGAGAACTGGGGCAAAAACTTCACACCTGGACTTGTTGGCAGGAATCTGCAACTGTCACTGGAGCTGTTTCAAAGCACTGTTTGGAAATGTCAAAAGTTTCTCTGGTTCAGGTAAGAAGAGGGGGTCAAAGCCACAATTTGTCACTATATGCTGTTAACTAAAGCACGGGGGACATAAACCTATTCCTGTAACTCGCCCGGCATTTACAGTAAACACTTAGATATACTAAACAGGGACACATTCTCCTGGCTCAGAAGCAGCAGTGTGATAGTTTTAGCCTGGACGAAGGAGACAAACAAAAGGAAACTTGTGCAAGTCAAAAAAACTCAAAACTTTTCTAGTTCCAGTGTCAGCATTGTGAAATATGTTGCGTTTAGGGTGGATTGTAAAAAGAAGCTTCCCTGTGTATTAGTCAATTAAAACTGCTCCGTGATGACTTGTATTTGATGCATTTATTGCCCTGAATGCAGTTAAAACCGGTGGAGCCTTTTTCTGTTATAGTAGTCTAGTAATAATACATTCATGTCTTGCATGTGAGACAAGTTTTAAGTCTTTTTTTCTTTGAATTCATAGTAAATTTGCAGTAAAGATGCGTCTGTTTACATTTTTATGTAATAACCTTACAGTCTGACATGATCATTGACAAGATGCAACGGATATACAAGACTGCTTACGTCTATTTAGGTCTCATGCTGTCGTTTGCATGTGAAAACCACAGTTCTATATGATGTGAACTTTCTTTATTCTGGCATTTCTCTCTAAATATAAAAGGAGGGGCCGCCCTTATGAGTAGGTTATAGTTCTTGTCGTATGGAAGATTATCTGAGCAAATAAATGCATTCAATGGGAAATTGTACATTATAGTTATGCAATGTTGGTCTTAGAATAAAATGAACATATGTTTCCATTTTCCTCAGCTAAATTAGCTCATTGTTGTACTTCCTGACCAGGCTGGCTGCTCTGTTTTGTGAATGCACAGTTGTAATGTGTTCACTGATAAAGGTTAGACAGTGCTCTGTGTAGGACTGATTTAATGAGACACAAACTGATAGATGTGCTCATAAGTAGTTTATTACTGCTGCTATCACCAATTTTTATTCACGATGAAGCCATGTGGAACTTTCTGAATCAGAAATCCACATTTAGAAGCCATTCCAGTTGATATTTCCTACCGGGAACTCTGTATATTTGACTTTCTAGTTCAAATGGAATGCACCAAAAGAAATCAATGATCCAAATGTCAGATTAGTTCTACTTATTATGGTCGAGAGCAAGACAACTTTGTGCAAAACATACACATCAAACTGTGGAGGACTGAAACCGCCACAGTCCAAAATAAATACAGAAATATAAAACTGGTTCAATAAATAACGTAATACACCAATAAAAGTTACTAAAATAAAGCAAAAAATGAATTTATGCATTAATTAATGAATGTAAAGTGTTTTATTCTTCAGTTTCCAAAGATATATTTATTTATTTATTATTTAGTTAATCATTATTAATTTCATTGTAATTTTTTTATGTATTTTTCAATTAAATCATTGCACATTTAAAAAAAAAAAAACTCTTTTGTTTCCCCTTCGCATATTCTCAGTTATTTCCTTAAGCCCATTTATTCCCATTTTTAGTTTTTTTTTTTATATGTGCCAGTTTTTACATTCCTGTATGCATTTCTGCTCCATAATTCAAATAAGGGGGCTGTCTTTCAGAGTGTTCTCTATATTAAGCGTGGTCTACATACAGATTGTGTTTTCGTTAGGTCAGCCTGCTCTCTCTCCATCGTCATCAAACACTGTACATTATCAGGACGCCTTGGGGTCACAAATCATTTAGATAAGCACAGTGGAAAATGTGAATTTCCATGTTATTACCCAACTCACTGAGCTATGTTGTGATATGCTGCACTTTCAAACAAACCACGATCATTTCCCTTCCCCAGAAAAGTACTTTGGGCTCCTAACCAAAGCGAATAGACAGGTTTCCATTAATCTGTAACTATACATCAAGTAGCTGCAAAAAATAGAAATGTGAATGTGACTAATTTCTTCAAACTGATAAACAAAGCTGCACAGCATCAGCAGTAAGTGGCTACATTGCTACAGTAGAAGTAGTTGTCCGAACAAGAAACAAACCAGAAGAAAAATAGAGAAACGAACGTCGGCGACACTCACGAGAAGAAAATAGAGAGAGCTCTTCCTCGGAAATTAGGATACTCTCATCTCTGGGAATATGTGGGATATTATATCCCATCTGGGAAAACGCCAGTCAGCCACGTGAGTTCATTGTTTCAGGCCAGAAACAGTTGATGAGTCACATTATTTTCATCTTTGCCAGATCAGACTCATTCACGTTGTTTCCTCAACACACATCGAGTCTTCTTCCAAAACAGGCAAAAACAACCTCAAACGATCATATAAAATACTTTTCGTATTATTAGTAGGGCTGGGCAACGATTACAATTTTTAATCTAATTAATCACATGATTTCCCTGATTAATCGCGATTAATCGCATTTGAACGCAAAATCCAAAAATGAATCCAAAAGTAGTGTATAGCTTTTAGCATTTATTTTTATTTTAAATGTGCTGCCATATGAATGAAAGTGCCATAACATTTGTTGTGCAAACACACTTTTAACATCAGCATCTTTCTGTAGTTTTTATGTAGAAGCCTCGCTCTACTGTCTGTTTCCTTGAATGACTTGCTGCTATCAGTTGTGTGTTTTGCCTTTAAGGGATATTTTAGACTGGAACTACTACGCTGAGAAGACAATTCAACTTGGCAGTGTTTACAGATGACTTTGGTTCTGTCGACTCCGCCGTCTGGAAGAACTTTAAAATGAAAATGGCCGAGTAAAAGTTCCGTACCCTTCTCCATGTTTGGTGGATCCGCCGATTACTTTCTTTTCTGGTTCTGCAACAGACTTTTACAAAATAAAAGCCTGTGAGCAACAGACTTTTACAAAATTAAAGCCTGTGAGCAACAGACCTTTACAAAATAAAAGTCTGTGAGCAACAGACCTTTACAAAATAAAAGCCTGTAAGTAACAGACTTTTACAATAATAAAAGCCTGTGAGCAACAGATTTTATAATTATTAGAAGTCTTTTTCAATTATTTCCATTCACCTTTTTTTTATTCACACCTTCAAAATGAAAATGAAAAAAAACAAAACAAAAGGAAGCAAATGGAAAGCAGAACTGAACTGTTTTGGCTGGATTTACTGAAGGTGCCAGTGACACTGAATAATGATCAGCTGTGATCAGCATCATGCTGGTTTTCTTCTAAGATAAGACACACACACAGTCAACTTTAAAGATCTGAATAGAACCCAAAACACAACAGCTATCCCTTTAACCTTTGCCTCACCTTGGCATCAACCCTAACTTATCCTCATCTTCAGGTCTTCATCTAGAATTTTACGATTTAAATCAGCTTTTTTAGAATATGTTACTGTGCTATACAAGTACAGACAAAAACATCTGTACATCCATAAGTACAGCTGGGAAGGTCTTAGTCTGTGCTGTCATCTAACACATCCTCTTGTTTTCGCTTGTCCTTTCTACTCCCTCCTAACTTAAGTAGACAGTGAGCCTCTTATCACCCATCTTTGTCTCTTTGTGCATCACCGTAGACAATAACAACAATGCCATTGGCAGACAAACCTGCAACCATAATTACACCTCTACAGAGTAGGACCTCCCTCTTGTCAGTCAGAACCACAATAAAACATGACAGCAACGGCAGTGAAACACCTGGGTGAATGTCTCAGAGGTGACGAAAGGCTAATGTGGCGGTGAGATGCGGCGGCGTGCCGCTCACGGCCCTCTAATCTGGGGATGTTTAAGGAAATGAGTGGCAGAAGAACTTCCTGAAATGTCATATTTGCGGTTACACAATTGTTCTCGGTGTTGTTGCTGCTCCTCTCCTCCAGGGCCAAACGGTAGGTAGAGCGTGGACAGTGTGAAAGCTGCCCTCATGAGTCACAGAGGAATGTATAGCATGTGAAACATCACGAGCCAGTTTGCAACTGTGGCCGAGACTGCCTCACGAAATTATGATCATACAGGTGATTTGTGGAGCGGTGCAGAAAGTTTTCGGATTGTTTAATAGAATAAAAGTAATAAAATAAAGGTGCTTATAATGTGGAAAGTTTCTCTTTACATCACTGTAACTTACTACTTATTACTTTAATCAACCAACACTTAAAAAGTATCATTAGAATAATCAATTCAATTAAAGGGAAAAGCCAAGAACTTTCACATTCATTCAAATTAAACCATGAA
Organism: Odontesthes bonariensis; assembly: GCF_027942865.1. Lineage (NCBI taxonomy): Eukaryota > Metazoa > Chordata > Actinopteri > Atheriniformes > Atherinopsidae > Odontesthes > Odontesthes bonariensis. The sequence goes on along the minus strand of NC_134517.1, from coordinate 29,492,050 downwards.
TTATTGTCAGTCAGCCAATTAATTCATTAATCCTTTTTTTACTTGAACATTTAAACTTTGCAGCGGATTTCTCCAGGTTTTCACTCGATATTTTGATTTCATTAAACAGCCCTTTATGCTCATTTCTGTGTGCAGGTCTTTGGTGTCCAACTTCAGGCTGTGCAGTTGTTTCTTCTGTTTGTCCCGCTGGTGTTGAAGCAGAGAACAGGTTCATTGTTTTTGCTGCGCGACACCAATGCAGACATTATTGCACACGCGTACACGTGCAGAAAGTCGAACGTGTATATACCTGTATACAGGGGGATGGATGTCTGTGTAATTAAAAGATAAACAAAAGGATACTTGAGGGGGAAAACAGACTCTCATGTCTGCTAAAAAGCAGTCAGGCCACAGTCCTTTGATTGATATTATGCTATCAGTCTGTTGTCCGACAGAAAAAACCTGCTCATTCTTAGCGGTTAAAAAAAACTTCCCCAGAGCCTGTTGTATATCTTCAACGGTTTGAGCTTTTTGCTACTAGCTCAGCTGTCCCATATCTATTCAATCTCTGTCCTCAATGACGGAATATGCTAAAAACTTTAAACGTCATACAAACCCAAAGCGACTGGGACACAAATTTGGCACAAAAGTTCAGTTTCACATTGTTTGTGTAATATAACATCTTAATTCTCAATAACAGCTGTCGAACTGGCACTGAAAGGGGAGCATTCATGGCAGAGTTGATTTACTTTTGGATTAATTTAATGCACTGTGCAAAATCAGCTGAAATTCTTGTATTATCTAATCTGCTGTGAATTTGCCCTCTTTTTTCCTCCGGAGCCTTCACTCTCTATTAGTCTGAGGATAAGCATGAGCCACTCAGACCGGGCCCGCACCCTTCTTGTTTACACAGATACTAATGACTTGTCCCTCGCTCCAGCCCCTCCACAGCCATCCACACATGGAACTAATTCCATGTGTGCACAACACTGGCATCCTCCTGTAAAACAATCTGTTACTAAGGGAACAGGTGGCGCTGGACTCATCCGCCATCTGAGCAGAAGTAGGAGTTGATTGTGAGTGACCAATCACCGAAAACCGAATTTATGGGCCAAGCAGAGCTCCGGAGAAACACAGTAAAGATGACATCAGTGTCCACACGTGCGCATAATCCTGAAATAGAGCCCTTGTGTTTGTCTTGGCTGGATGTCTGTAAATTTCATGTATTGGTCTTTGTTACGAGCTCGTGCCTGAGTGTGATGCGTTGCAGATATCATCTCGCACATGCCAGTAAAACTGTTTGAGGAGATTTAATGAGCTCCAGGTATTAATCTGTTCGCTCCCGTCAAACTTTCACAGCAAGATCATTAGACCGACTTTGTGTGTTTGCTCAACGATACCACGGGGGGAAAAAGAATAGTTTTGGAAAAACACTGCATGGTTGCTATCATAAAATCTGAGACTGTAAATATTTGAGCGGTGTGGGTTTTTCCTGGTGTGTCTTTGTTTTGCTTTATTGCGTGGAACGAGGGGCCACATGAGCATCCTGCACGTGTCGTGTAATGTGACTTTTTGTATCGTATCACTGATGTAGGTCAGGATGGTGGGCTGCCGAATGAACAGAACTAATTTCAACGTAATATAAACACTTTGCTCCAGTCTTTGCCGGCGTGGCCACATTCTTCAGTGCCAGAGCGCCTTGTAATCTCCCATTTCATCCACAAGATGACAACAAAAACCCCAGGCTATATTTCACCCATGGATGCCCAGCATATTTTACATGTCTTTTATTAAAAAAAAAAAAAAAAAGACAAAGTAATTCGTGACTTACTCTTCTACTGTTCATTGTTTGAAGGATCTGTGTTGTGTGTGTACTGTAACGATCCTGAACATGGAGGAATTTTACACACAAAAGGAGTTGACTTTGGCTTTGAGCTCTGTTAAAAGCAAACACTGAAAACTGTTGACAGCATGAGATTACAACAGGACTGATTGACAGGAACACAATGGACATTCCTGAGCTGACGCTCATGTGGGTTTAATGTTTAACACTGCTCCTAATAAAAAGATGTAGGTCTGTATAAAAGGAAATTCTGCTGACTCACGTGATGCTGAGGTGAGCTGATGGTGTAGCCACATGATGTAGACCTAAAGAGTAAGTGGGAATAGATTCTCTACATGAATCACTCTACCCCAGAAGATTTGGCTAGTACTGCTGCCCAGACTTATGAGGGGAGAAGGTGGGTAGTGTTGGGTGGACAGATCAGTGGACCAGCAGAGATTGCTTCCGGGCATCTCTGCGCGCCAGCGTCCACACGGATAATTATCAACAGGGGATGACTGGTCCTGGCTGGATTTACATCAGGGTTTGTCCACCACCATTTCTTATTAAATCTCCCTTTCACAACTGATCTGTTTATCTTCTTTCCCGCCATTTTCCCTTATCCCCCCATTCCTTTCCCTTTTTATCCATCCACACCGGCCCGTTTCTGTCTCCAAACCAACATCTTAAGAAATGCTGCCGTGCATGACTACTATTTTCAAACCTAGCCTGACAGAGCAACATTTATCATGCCCAGTATGTTTCTGTTTTGTTCACGCTCACATGATCTTCTCTGACTTCAGGCGTAATTCTGCTCAAAAAGTGTCTGAGTGTGTGAGCTCGGCATGCAACAGAGCAAAGGAAGGAAGCTTATTAGCTTACCAATGTTGCTGTTTAGCTCAGAGCCCTGCAGTGCTGCAGTGCAGCCTCACATAGGTGCCTGCATAGCTGTAGGTTAGAGTTGAATGTGGGAACAGTGAGCGGATTAGTCCCTGTTATCACCAGTATAACAGCTTAAAAAGGCTAAAGATGTATGTGGAAAGATGACAGTTTGGTCATTTTATCTACTTGAAGAGCACTAATGAACGCTTTCTGATGTGCCTACCTGTCTCTGCCATGCTCCACACGGGAAAACAAAAAACTATTGAATGTAATTAACATTAAATAACATAGGCATGTTCTGTGAATTTGACCCTTGGGGGAAATCATGTAGATGGAGAGCTAAAAGGTCACCGTCTAAACCCTGCCAGACGGTTCTCTCGACACGACCAAAGTTATCGGCGGTAACTTAATTTGTGTGATTCTTACTCATAAAGCAATTATAACTATGCAGATGTTGCCAAAACGAACATAGATTTAACAGTTATCCACGGATGCCTGTCTCAAATTGTGTTTGTTTGAAATCATGATTTCTTTGGTGAAATTTGTGATTTGACTTCACTGAAGATGTTGATTGTTTTTTCCTCTTATCATAGCAAAGTTATTAAAAAAACAGAGCAGCCTACATTGTCATGCACTGGTGTCCAGACTAATGTGTTAATTACTTTCAGATGAAAGCAAAAATACTGCTAATGTCCTTTTGGGTTAAGGTAAAATAGACTCTAAATAGTTTGAATCATATTAGCATCAAGCATAATGCATTATTAAACCCTGAGAGAGGAGGTTAAAGAAGGCAAACTGTAACTATGTCCCCTTCATGACCAAATCTGCAGATTTCTGACTATTTTTCTCGCATCTTAGTCCCTCCTGAGCAGAGGAGGTAAGGACAGACATGAGGACAGAGGAGGAGAGGAGGAAAAGTCTCGTATTGAACAGAGACATCTTTGTTTTTCAGCCGACGTCATTTCGATATAACATGTTGTTGTGATTGTTTGTTGGAGCCTACTTCTGTATTTTATTATTTCTGTAAGATTAGCATTAAACATGTTTGTGGCATTTTTATTCATATCTAATTCAATGCCCCCTTTAAATGCTAAAAAGACTTTTATAAAGGACACACTGCTGTATCCAGGCTTACAGCTCCCTCAGAAAAATTCCTTTTCTTTAGTTTCTTTCTCCTCCAGGTGCAGTTCAGGAATCAAGACATTCCTCAAAATGTTTGCTGTGATCGAGCGGATGGAGGGAAGGGAAGACGAGGAAGCACAAATTATACAAATGAGATGCGCAAATGCTCTGCTTTATAAGAAAAACGTAAGGATCCAGTGTACTGCCTGAAGAAAACTGGGTGTTGCACTCTAAGTTTAAAGGAAACAGACCAAAGAAGACGGAAAGTGAAAACTGTCATGGAGGCCTTTAAACAGCTCAAATATAGCTTTATCTTCTGAGGAAAACAAACCTTCAGACCATGAAAATATCCCTCGCTTTAAAGAAGTCTTTTTAACAGATGAACATAGTTTACTCAGTTCATTCTCATTCCCAACTCCTAACATATTCAAGCTTGGTTAGGAACCCACTGCCCTGCTTTTTGACGTGCATGGTACCCCAGAAGGACAACTGGCATTAAGTAGCCACAAAGCAGTTCCTCTTATGAAACAGAAAAGGGATGCAAAGGGCTCCTAACTGAGTGTCAGCACATTACGAGTTAGGAATGAGAATGTGTCGACCAAAACCAAAAGTCAAACACAATTTTCCCAGGTGAAGATCCCACGACCCACGGTACAAGCTTGTCTAAGCATCTGGGCAAAACATTTGCTGAGAAATGTAGACATTGTATGCTTTGGGTGGTTTCTAGAAATATAAAATGGCAACATTTTTGGACCAGGCTGACTCCGTGCTGTTTAACGGTTGGTCCAGCTGGTTTTGATTTCTCTTCAAATAATTTTTTTATGCAGGATGGCAGTGATTGCAACAACTGGGATTATCATCATGTATAGACACATTGAGATTTCAAATCTGGCATCAACACGACAAACCCTTTGCAGCCAAAGCATTCCTCCCCCGTGTCTGTTTTACTTGCAAACAGACATGTTCTGGCACCACATATGCATGGCTGTTCCTCTTTAGTATCTGTTTGGAGGACCATGTTTCAGTAGATCAGCATCTGCAGGAGGGAGAAAAGGGCATTCCATACAAGTGCTCTCATCAGATAGTGGACAAAATCGCAAACAAATGCCCAAATACATCTTCATCTGCACAGAGCCTTGAACAAATTCTCGTAGATTAGAACTCCAAACATCTTGGAAATACGTGTAACACACAGTGAGCACAGCACAGTCCTGCTTTCTTTCCGCCTCTGCTTCGACACTCAAAGTATCTTCCTTCGTTTGATCGAACTCCACATCCATGAGGTAAACCGCAACTGCTGATTGTCTTTTTAAAAAGCAGCCTGTTAACACATTGTTGGGCACAGGTTGATATAATTAGGTCAGCTATCAGTAAGTTGTGGTTGTGCCAGGTGACCTATCTGTAGCCATTTTCACACATGAACACCAGAGATCTTCAGACCGCTACATTTGCACGTTGTCTCAACCCACTAATCTTGCACAGAATTTGCTGTTGACATTTGCGTTTGCATATGCCACCCTTCAGGACTCCAGAGCATGCCAGAAAATGGTTTCTCTATTAACCCCTCAGTCATACGGCAAACTTTTGCTTTCACTTGCACAAATTCTTATGGAGATTACTTCTCAGCCATTTAGTCAGTTGCCAGTTTCTATGCATAATTTAGTCCCCAAAAGATGGGGAAAATAAAGCCAAAGCTTACAGCCAGGATTTATGTGAAAGTACATCAGTAGGATTATATATTGCATCCTGGTTTAAATGTGTTATCATTGCAGTTTAGCATAGTAATGAGTCATAAGAGTTCCCCTTTTAATACACGTAGGACAGATGTCATCTGGCAGTAAGAGCAAATGATGATAAGACAATCACATTAAAATGTATTATCGTGTGTTTGGTTATAACTTGTCTCACTTACTAATTATGCTGTGCTTGGCTGCTTTTACCTAATTCCTAAAAGCCACCGGAAATCAGAGTTGCCAAAAAAGCAACAACACAGGTGCAGAGTGTCCAGGACCTGCTCGTCCTCCCTCCCTTTCTGTAGATCCTTCAATCTTGTTATTCAAAAACAACCTTTCCGTCTAGCCTCCTCTTCTTACACTCTCTCCCGTCAACCTCTCATCCGTTCTATGGTTACTGAATAAGTTTAGCCTGTGTTTGGATGAGCTCATTGGAAAATGATGTACGTCGTTCTTTATCTTCCAGCCTGGACATAAACTTGGACAAAGAATCCAAATGCTTTCTAACAAAAATGGTTTGGATGTCTACGCAGGAGAAAACTGGAGTTTTGGAAGTTTTGTTTTCAGTCCAGTCTCATTATTTTTGTGAGAATGTTGAGAAAGAATTTGCCAAAAATCAAATCATATAGGAGCCCTAAAAAAACGACCTGAGGGTGAAAACTTGTTTAGAAGTGGATGATTAGGACAATCCAGAACAGCCTCAGCCTTCCTCAGGACCTGTCTGCTATAAATGGATATGATACCGGCCTGCTGGCTCCCTGAGAGTTTTCCAGCAGTTTTAACAAAATGATTCTTATTAGACAAGTTCAGGTTTCCAAAGCATGCAACAATACAAAAGGTTAAAACAGATTCGATAAAACTTCTGTAAAAGAGAGTCATCCATCTCAGAGGAAACGTGGAAGGTTCTCATTTTCCCTAAAAAGAACAATCTTTGCTGAACCTTTTTGGAGGTAACATCAACATGGGATTCGAAACACAGTTTATTATCAAGGAGCGCACCAAGATCACCTTTGAGAACAGTCGTTGGTGGAAAAGAGGTAGACTTCCTAAAGTCAATAACCATGTCTTTGGTTTTCGACACATTTAGCTCGAGAGAACACCAAGCTACAAAGTCGTCTACAGGGTTTTACAATGAAACTGTTGTGGCTCTTTCTCTTTCTTGTAAGATTTGTAACATGCATGCCTGGAGGGCCATTTGAAGACCATTGACGGCATATATTCGCCAGTTATTTTAATAATGAAATGTATCCCTGTAATTTACTGCGGTATTTAGGGTAAACTTGGAAGTGCATACCTATAATTACCTGCAAACTCTCGCCTCACGTGCACCATCTAAATTAGCTGAAACTATGAAATGTATCCCTGTTATTAAGTTCAAACACGTCAGTTAAAGGAAGAAATAAAACATTGTTTTGTATCCACCAGTCTCCAAAGTCTCCACCTGTCAGATCTGACCTGTGTGGAGGTGTGAGTTACAGTCAGAACAACCACGTGAGGCAATTTGAAGACAGATGTCTCCTAATTTAATCACTTGTCTAGTCTGGTGTTATACTGCAGCCACTGCAAAGAATGTGTGAAGGTGAATGAAGGCACGTATCTGAAGGAGAAAAAGACAAAAAGTGAGTCACTGACAGTTGATGGGAGGAAGATTTAGGACAGCAGAAAGAGTGGGGAGTATGTTTTATGAGTATAAGAAGTGATGAAAGAGAGGGAGTGCATGCAAGACATAAACTTTGGAGAGCAACAGCTTATGAGCAAAAGGTTCAAGAAATTAGGTTGTTAATATGTGTGCAAACACACATAATAGTGTGATCGCAACCACTCATTAGGTATTCTCAATAGAACATAGAAAACACACGATCTGTTAAAAGTGAGAGATTTTACTGCTTCATGTTAAATATAGGCTCATCTGGCAGCAACGTGACTCAAAGAAGCAGCATCCCCTTTTCTTTTAACATCTGTAAACATCTGGGAACTGAGGAGAACAGTTGTTGGACCTTTGAGAGAGGAATGCTATCCCACTCTTGTCTGATAGAGGATTCTGGCTGCTCAGCAGTCCTGGATCTTCTTTGTTGTATTTTAAATGTTTTCAGGTGGTGAAAGGTCTGGACTGCAGGCAGGTCAGTCCAGCACCCGCGGCCACGCTGTTGTGATAGATGCAGTTTGAGGTTTAGCATCGTCTTAATGAGAGCAAATAAAAACCATCAGAGGTGAAGCCTTTTGAACTGAACACTGCAGGAAAAACATTAAGTTCTTCAGTCCAGAGGATGCAGCAACCATTTTCCCTCTGCTTATTTTAAATGAGTTTTGGCCCAGATTAGCGGGCATCAGTTCTGGATCATGCTCACACGTGGCTTCTTCTTCTCACATCGGAGCTTTAACCTGCATCTGTGGATGTTATGGTGAGCTGTGTCCACAGACATTGGGCCTCATGCAAGAACATTTTCTTATTTTTATTCTAAATTTCTCTCACTTTTTTCGCACGAAGGTCTCGTACGGAGGAGGCCCCGGGGAAGACCCAGGACACGTTGGAGAGACTGCGTCTCTCGGCTGGCCTGGGAACGCCTCGGGGTCCCCCCAGAAGAGCTGGAGGAAGTGGCCGGGGACAGGGACGTCTGGGTCTCTTTGCTCAAGCTGCTGCCCCCGCGACCCGATCCCCGGACCAGCGGAAGATAATGGATGGATGGATGGATGGATGGATGGATGGTCTCGTACGAACACGCCACGTCAGCTCTCAACACTTCCTGTGCCAGGAAGTGTTGAGAGTTGAGTCATGAGAACGGCGTCAAGGCACAAAAAGAACAACTTTAGGGGCTCTGAGACTGAAGTTCTGCTTTCAGAGATCGAAAAAGGAAAATCTGTAATTTCATCAGTGTCACCAGTGGAATTACAGAACCTGCTAAAGCGAAGAAATTCACGGACGATTTAAGTTCAACGCAGTTATTGATTTTCAACCATTCCATCCATATCCTTTTGCATACAAAGATGTCTCCAGATACTCGGAATCTTTTAATAGTTGTTTACGCTTCAGTGGTGGTGGAGAGAAGAGGACCCAGATGCAGAGCAGCAGACTGGAGGCAGATGGAAACTTGACTGATAGTTTATTAGAAAACATAAAACAAAAATGTGGCAGAGCTGGAAAACCATAAAGCATAAAGCAAACTGCGAAAAAAGACCAAACCAGGAGGTGAAAAACAGATAAACAGAGAGTAACTGGAAGATTGTATCTGCAAAGATCTGACAAAGAGAGAGCTCAACACAGTAGTACAAACGTTGACGGGAACTAACGAGGAAGTGGCTGCAGCTGTGGTTGATTGAGTTGGAGACAGGTGTGGAAGTGGAGCTGAGAACCAAACAGGGAAACCGAGGATGCTAAGAGTGATGACAAGATCTAAACATAGGACTGAATGCAGGGATGACCGAGAACACAGAACCAAAAGACAAAGAAATGATTTTAGAGAAAAGACGAAGAGCTCGAAGAACAAGAAAATGAAAACATGAGAAACCCGAGGAGAAAAAGACAAATCAAGACGAGACAAAAAGGATAAATGACTCAAGAACACAAACAGGAAGACAGAAGAGAAACAAAACACAGAAAACCAACTGTAGATGATTTATTATTCAAAGTTTTGCAATATAATGTTGAGGGAAATCTCTCTTTGTAGATGCAGTTTTTGCCCATCTTTACTTCTAAGAGACTCTGCCTCTCTAAGGTGCCCTCTTTAATACATGTTACTGACCTGCTGCCAATGAATTCTGTCCCTATTTTAATTTTACACAGAGTACTTCTATGGAAGTAGGTTTTCCTTTAGGACTTTGTAGCTTTGTTTTAAAAGATGCTTCACAGATTAAATTCATGGTTGTCATTTGGTCGATGGAGGCAGATCGTCAAAGCAATTATCCATCCTTGTTTACACCTTATACAGGGAAGCATAGCCAATACAAATCAGTGAACTAAGATGGACGATGACCATCTGAAATGGTTTTAATGAAGGCATCATACTATATGTCTCTACATTCCCCCCGTAGAGACTTCTGCATGTCCATGTGTTATCAGCACACACACAACAGGGTTACTGAGTTTAAATGTCAGCCTGCATTTCATCACACAGTCACACATGCTTCGGAAGCTGCTACATGGATTTATATTAACTCCTCTCAGCCTTAACCACCAGATATCCTCCTAACTGAACCCAGTTTAATGTTGTACCCTGTAAGTAGTGCCATTATATTGAGTTTTATTCTGCACATGTTGAACTTTACGCAGTCCTTTTCACTTTTGAAGGCAACTGTTTTTGCATTTGTGGATGTCTGACCACATACATTGACTTGACTTGATAAGATCTGACATGTTAAAGCTTCCTAATGAAGTCGAACAGGCGGAGGAAGCCTGGCACCTCTGTGAAGACAGAACAAGCAGCATAGATTCTGGCTCCAGGGTGAAGTATCAGGTCATGTAGATGTTGCTTGTTGTGAACTGATGTTTGGCCAAAGCTTAACAGACAAAGAGTGAAAGCTAAAGAAAACTGAGAGAAATAGTGATTGAATATAATTTGCTGCGGGATATTAACTGTGCTGCATTGGTACTGTAACAACTGGAAATATTTAAGACTCTGTTTAACTCAAATACATTAAAAAAATAGAAACATTAATCGTCATATTTACATAACATTATGTAGTATAATTGAATTAAATCTCTTTTCCCGGTTGATTGCAGCCTCATGAGGCAAAGGTGAGCTGTTACAAAATCATTGTTAGTTATATTAGTTATGCAAGAGTCATGAGTGCATCAGAGGTGTTTGAGCATCTCATGACCGCTGTGTTGAGAGGTCAGAGGTGCTGGGTGGGCTTGTTTTGGGTTGAAATTATGCTGACCTCCGAAATTTCCTGCGGGGGGAAAGCCAGCAGTCGTTAAGAATGAAACCTGGAGAAATGAGGGCTTTTTAGAGCTTCCCTTTGGTATCTCACAGGTTGCTGTGAAAGGTTTTTATCTTTGATTGAATGGATAAAACAGTCCTGAACTTCCCTCACTGTTATCCTACTGAATGAGTATTAGAAAAGTAAAGTTTTGTGCTGTAAACTCAGAACTTCATCTCTTTTTTAGCAGAGCTTGTCATTTCCTCTTTAGCCCCTTCTGTGGGAACAATTTCAAGAAAAACAAACATACACACATATATAGAAAGAAAGATACATACATACAGAAGCCACATGAAATGATGCAACAATGAGTAACTGAAATTCAGGAGTATATATAACATATTATATCGTGTATATATTATTATATATACAGAGGGAGTAATGACTGAAGGGAAAACAGGTGAGGAAATCGTTAACTGAGGATCTGGGGTCCGTTTCACGTAGCAGGTTCAACCAACTCTGAGTCTATTCCTGATCTCTGAGTTGATCTACTCTGAGATAGAAAACTCTGAGTTTTCGGTTCCAGAAACGCTGATTTGAGTGAGTTTAATCAACTCTGAGTAGGTTCACCTTGAGTTTTGCGTGTGCGCCACAACTTTAAAAAGCCAGCATCAATGGAGCCCCGATTCAACGAGTCACCATGGCAACGGGGAAGAGGAGGGGCTACGTTTTTCAACAACCTCGAATTGGAAATCTTAATGCGCTCATACGGCGAGTTTCAATACCTTTTTAGAAATAAGTGCAACACCGCTGCAGCTGCAAAAGCGTAAGTTTAAATGTAGTCCTTTGCAATCACAATAATATTACAGGGGAAACTGCTTGAATGGTAGCCCATTCATTTATTACATTTAGGTGCAATCCCGCGGGGGAGAAGCGCACTTGGCAGCAGTTTAAGATGAAATATAAAAACATTGTTCAAACAGGTGAGACCTCGGCATGGAGGCACCTCATTTTGATCATATTTTACACTGTAAAGTAAATATTAAGTGGCTATTTCACTGTGCAGTTATTTTATCCCCAACATAATGCTGTTTTTACACACATAAACTATGTCTTCTCATCTATATCATGTTCTGTTGAATAATTAAGCCTATTTACACTAACACAGACTTCTATTGAGCCAACAGAAAGAAGGCAGATGCCCATAAAACGGGTGGTGCCCACCACCTCTAACGGGAGGCCAGTGGCTGAGGGAATCCACCTCCAAGAAACAAGTGCCTTTATAAAATATAATAGGCCTATATATGTCTTTTTTAAGCATATTCATACGAATATTTATTTGTCTTTTATGTCTTTTTTTTCTTTTGTCCCAACAAAATTCTGATGGTGCCACTCAAAAAGATAATTGTCTGTAAATGCAAAAATCTATGCGCGGTCTGATAACCATCTCCGACGAATATTTCTTTCTCTGCGCAATAATGCTGCATCTTAATCCATGGGATCGTTGTCAAAAGGACATGTTGGTGAAAAAAGTTGCCTCCTACTGTGCCTAATGGACTTCTAGAAGTAGAAGAACTCGCTCTGCTGACTGAATGAATGAGGAAATCAAATGGCGTGTGTAGCTGAAAGAGGGCGGAGACAGAAAGAAACTCAAGGTTTCTTGAATAAAACCTGGTCCCGACCAGGTTAGGTTCAGAGAGTCTGTTACTCCGGTAACTGACCGAGAGGTTAAGTTACCTCTCTTTGTGAAACAGGCTAGAGTTACCCCTCTTTCTCGGGTTTGAGTTACCTCCCTTTGTGAAACGGAAAACTCAGGGTTTCCCTCATTTCAGGGTTAATCTACTCAGAGTTTTCACTAAACCTGCTTCGTGAAACTGACCTCTGGTGTGAACAAGAGGCGAAGCATCACACAGAATAAACTCAACAGAATAAAACAGGAGGTAAATAAGCTAAATTCAACCAGTCTAAAAGTCCTTTACTGCAGAACAAAATGTTATTTATGCAAAAGGCCTTCGAAAGTATATAACATTCAACGAGGTGCAAATTCCAGGAAAGGGTGACTGAATACAAAAAAAGTTAAGTAATGCAAAACATTGCAGAGTATTTTGGACCTTTTCTATGCTGATGAGCTGGCAGGTATTCCAAAGAAGAGACATGTGGATATATTATCCGTGAGCATGTACAGTATGTCCTGTTTTCAAGTTAAAGTAAGACAACCTGCATTGCTCGAATTGCACCCACTGAATGAATGGAAACACGCCTTCTTCCTGTTCTGGAGCCTGTGATGCACATATTTGTATTGTTCTGTGCAAGCTTCGTGCAGGTTAGTGTGAGAAGTCTGTTTGCTTGAACCTTCTTGAGCTCACATAGCTTGAATGCATCTTACTGTCGAACTTGATGAAAGCAGCTAAAGTTGCACCATCACAACTGGATTTGATTGTTAAACTGAGGGCAGCACATATAAGCTACCAGCACCAAATCATATATTAAGCTGCGGATTGTTGCATTTTATATATACAGAAGGGGTGCGAAGAGTGTCATATGTCAGATGATTCATCTAAATTTCAAAGTACTAGTTAAGGCTGGTAAAGGTTCTGAAAAACATTTGGAATTTATAGGCAGGATAGTACATTGGACTAAAGTCTGGCCATTTGTTGAGTCTGAAAAGGATCATTTCAGCCCAGCGACAGCATAGAATAATCCTCATCACTTTGTGAGACAGCATGAGTGAAACCTATGCAGAATACTTGGATATTAGTAGAGATAGCAAAAACAAGAACGCTACATAAGATTTAAACTTTCTGCAACCATACATAGCTACAACTTAGAGAACTCAGAGGAGACATTTCAGGCATATATCGCCTGATTTGTTCTTAAAGATTCATTAACTTGAGAATTTAAAAACAAACTGAACTCTTCCTTTTATTTATGTACCATTTTTTAAATAATTTTTATTTTTTATCTTATTTTATCTTATTTTTTTATTTTTTATTTATTTAGTCATTTATTATTATTATTATTATTAGTTAGTAGTAGTTTTTTAAATTAGAATTGGTATTATTATTGTTGTTGTTAATATACAATCATTGTAAATATTAATAATTTTTTGAGCTACTTGACTAATTTGAATTTCCCCCATTGGGGGATGAATTAAGTATTTTTCTATTTCTATTCTATTCTGAAGTAGCAAAAATTCTTGTGATTCTCGGGTGTTTAAACAAATAAATGTAGTTAACAAATGGCACATTTTGAGATAACGTTCCATTTGTTGGACAAAGACTGCAAATTGATTCCATATCAATAGGTTTTTATCATTGGGTTTTGTTGCAACCCACGTATCTAGAGACGTATTTCTGTATAGAAAACTTGTGGCCACCTGATAAAAAATTCAGTCCTTCTCTTAGCTCACTCTTTTAGCTCAAACCGTCAGTTTGTGATGGAAATAATCTGTTTGTTTAGCTGCTAAACGTCCCAAAACGATCATCATAGCTACGTCCGTTTTCTGAAATTAGCCGGGAACATCATAAGGGAGATATGGACCAATTAAAGAATCCTGAGTTTAAATCTATGGGAGAATTCTGTAAGGTCAGAGAGTCCAGATGATGCAAGCAATGTTTTAGATTTTTTTGAAGACACATAAAATATCTTCATCCTGGACCCGCCCATTGAAGTCAGGGACATTGTCCAACTGATTAATATCACAGGAATGTTACTTGTTGTAGGCCTAAGAGTCTCCACCAACTCTGTGGTTTTCCTCTTTCCTCCAGAGGTCTCACAAGTAAATCCAAAGAATGTCTCTCGTTTGCTGTCCACAAAAGTTTTATAACAACATTACGCAACATAAGGAACACGTAATACGTGCCATTTTGTGTGCATTTATATCCAAGGTGCCTCTACAGTGCTGTGAATGGACACATTTTCTGAACACTGGCCATGTTATTGCAACAGCTGACCCAACGCTCAGAATAACTTTAAGACATTAGAGCCAGTGGACCGCACATGAGATGATAATTAGATTATATCCCTTTGGCTAAAATGATAAGTTTATGGATAGACTAGAGGTAATTTCCAACCCTCATAAAAAAAAATCCTGACTTTAACGATAGAAAGTCAACTTTCATGCAAGGTTTCACTTTGTTGTGACCAAAATGAAGCAGGAAACATTTAATCCTGGCGGAGGTAAACCAGCCGGGCAGTTCACTCTCCATCACTGACTGAACAACAGAGGAAACGTCTGTAACTCCTTCTCTCTGAACTGTTTTGGTATAGCACTCACAAAACCTGCTCACCTCATTAAAAAGACCTTTTTGACAGCATTCATTCTGACATATCAAAGCAGGAAAACCCCGGTGCTGCACATTCCAACGTGTCTCCATAACATGCTAAACTGAAACTGCATTTCAGTTTCTAAAAGTAACTTCAGACAAAAATGTAAAGGGTGATTGTTTGTTGATGTAAAGTTACGTCATGTTTTTTGCTTTTTCTATGTTCTGGTTTTATAGGATCATCCATGGTTTGCCCATTTTTCTTTGCTTTGTTCAGCATTCTGTTTACTTTTAGTCCTTTTTCTCGTCAGTTGCTCACGTCCCAGATGTCCTCAGCTGCCTCTAATCATCTAATCACCTGTGCGCTTTGTTTGTCACTCACCTGCATCCATTCACCTACTCAGCCACCCCAGCATGTATCCATCCATTTTCTTTACCCGCTTAATCCAACTGTTACTGGGCAAGAGGTAGGGTGCAAACGTCCCCGGTCCACAGAGACAAACAGCCATGCAGAGAACCTGGAGAGAAGCCACACATACTCGGAAAGAACATGCAAACACTACACAGAACCCAACCAGGAGCCCTCTCTCTGTTTTTAGTGTTCATTACCATTGTTGTTAGTTTCTGTTACTGATGTACAGTCATCTGTCTTTTCCTTGTAGATACTCTGTTTGTGTCTCCTCAGTTCTAGTTTATTTTATATTTGTCTTTTTCTTGCAGTGCTTTTAGTTTAAATAAATCTTTTCTTCACCTTCACTCGCCAGTCCTCAGCTCTCCTCCTGATAGTTTCTCCATGCTCCTCCATGTTTCATGACAAGTTATGCACACAAAATGCACTCAACACTTGAGTCAACTCTTAGCCAAATAAGCATTAGCTTTTAAACCTAGAAGGTATGGCTGAAAAACAATGTTTAGCAGGTAGAAGTTCTGCATTCAGTTTAATGTAGATCAGCATAATCATTCATTCGGTCGTGTCCAGGCACGCCATTTCTGTTACTTCTACACCTCAGTAATGTAGATCATTTTAAATGAGACGGTACTTATTTCATAGCCTTGTACAGTTCCTCACATTGGATACAGACGTCGACTTAATTTAAGTAAAATAGAATAAAAAGGGTCCTGATGAAATGTGACAGTTTCCCTAATTAAATACGATGCAAAAATGACCCAAACTTTCTTGTAATCCCCCTAAAGTGGTCTTGATCAATAGTTTTTTCCTATCAAAGTTATTCTTATTGGCTACTTTTTCACTAATTTTCAGTCCAATCTGTGAACCTGACCATTTACAGAGGAATGTGTCTTCCTTCTTTCGTTTGAAGCCACTTAACACTGACCTATGAATCATTAAAAAGGCATGGGATGAGCCGGTGTTGTGTTTACAGATAACAGACAACTTTGCAAAGAACCATGGAGCAACGAACCTGGAAACTCAGAAAAGAACTGAGGGGTGGCGGCAAGGCTTCGCACAGTATACGGTCTGGTTTTTAATTCCTTTTATACTTTGAAAAATGAACCAAGTCATTTACAACTAACACCCCAATCTCAATGAAAACCTTGTGGAAACAGATACTCTCATCAGGCGAGTTGCAGGAGTGAAATGCTGACATTTTAAAGTGATAATGGAGGGACCACATGCATATGTAAAGTCTTCAACAGACTGGAGCTACAGTGCCCAAAGTAATCATTCTAATATCAAACTATGGTCTCATATCTAATGTTTCAGACAGGTATAATGTAACCTGCCAAATACCTATCACCAAAGTTTAGTAAATAAGGCTGCACAATAATGATTTGATCAGGAAATTAAAGCTTGCACCAATAAGCTCCTAATATGTCATCTTTTGCATGGATACAGCAAAGTTTACAGTTAATATTTACACACAAATGGAGAATTTTGTTTGATTTGTGGAGACTTGGGATCCAACTCTATGCTGCAACATTATGCAACAACAGTTACTGACCGAAAGCTACGCTCAGAATAACTGGTCATAACGCCGGGCTCTGCTTGAAATCCATGTTTGTCAGCATCTGTTGTGAAAATAAGTCGTCTTCACAGCAGTCATTTTACCAGCAAGTGATGTTATCGCATATAGGCTCTTCTGCTCTTTGGTTTTTGTTACGCATCAGGTTCTGCTGGCATGAAGCAAGCTGTTACATCACAGAGCAGTCAGATATCTCCATTTCTCTCAGACATTTCATAAGGTTCTTTAAAGGCTCAGTCGACCTCTTCGACTGTAACTGCGTCCCAGAACTTTGTCTAGTTATCTTCTCTAAGACCTGGTTTGAACTTAGAGGTGGCGGATGCAGAAAGCAAAAAAGGTTAATTGGATGACATAACGCCATAACATGCTAATAATCTTTAGCAGTGAGGAGAAGCTGTAAGATGACAGACTCTTGGAGGTTTAAGGACTCAGCTAACTCCTGTTCCTCTGAGGGGAGCTTCATCCAGCGAGCCTTGGCCTTCAGATTTCGTTTAATAAAGAAAAGAAGAGTGGAGGGTTTCTCTCAGTGGTCGCTGCCAAACTGGATGGTTGTGTAACAGCAGGACGCGCATCTTGGTGTGATCCCTGCTCAGCCAACTATGGAAGGGTTACACGGAGGACATGAGGTTTATGTAACTGGGATGTGAAAGGGGGCATGGGAGGAAAATGGGCCCTGTTTTTTGTGTCTATGGATGGATAGTTCAGACTGAGACTATGTCAGACAAGGGACATACATACAGGGAAATATAAGGGGATATTCTGCTGGTCGCTGTCCAGCATGGCTCAGTGGGAAAGAGACAGGAGGCTAGCTGCAGCATTTTAGTGTTGATTCTTTTACACATGCACATAACTTTTGCAAGCAAATGTTGATTTGCATGTGATGCACACTATGGGAACTTAAATTTCAGATAAGTATGAATGGGAATGAGTGTGTAAGGTATACACAATGGGAATTTGTGGCACTCTTTGAGAATACACCCCCAAAAAAGGCTTTACTTGGGTATTTTTCCACTGCATGCACAATTATTGGGGAAATTCTGTTAGTAAGATAGGATTGATCTTACTGTCACTCAAATACTATGTGCCCATTCAATCCAAAATGTTACATAAGCCTGAAAACTGAAGGTTTTCGCACTTGTTTGTTGCCATGAGCCTTCCTTCCACGCCGTTTCTCGATCAGTTAATGATAATTTTTAACGAAAGCAACACAGCTGCATTCTCCTACACATGATCCAAATCATATTTCTTAACTTTACATTATGTTTGATAATGATCCACGAGTTCAAAAGAGGACTTAAGTGTGCTGAGGCAGGGCATTAAGCCAGTCACCTTTGCAAGCCAGCCAGGCCACGAGGTACTTAAATGGATGTGACTGAGCATTATCTGCCATAAACATCATGTACGTCCTGACAGCTACAGACGTATTCCTGCACCTTTACTTAAGAAAAGTATCTTCCAGTAACCGGTAACAGGTTTGGGGATTAATAATCAGCCAGTCTTTTATCTTGATGTAGATAGCAGATCATAGCTGTTCTACTCCTCCACCCTGCAAGAGCCCAACCAGATCTTGTTCCCTGTTTCAGTTAAAGATCCAGCACAAAACAGTCATCCGTCCATAAAACCTTTCAAAAACCTGTTGCCAGGTATTTGAACTTGTAAATCTTATCGGGTGATCGTGTTTCAGCCTTCTTTGCCTTGGCCATGTCTCTGAGCACTTGACATTTTATACCTGTGGATGCTCTGGGATGGAGTTCAGCAACATGGCTGGATACACCGGGGAAAACTGAGTGGAAGCCTCACTTCTGCAGTTAATATGCAGCTGTTTGTCTCCCTGTGTTTAATACCTGTGACCAAATGTAGCAAGCCAAGATAGTTGAAATATTTTAAGAGTGTTGCATGTGTTTGGAGGTTTTATTTTACTGTCTTTAATTTTAAACCATCAGTTAAATCTCTTCTTTTTGTAAGATCTTAGCTTTTAAATACTTTATTTATGCTTTACACATGTCCACAGAAATATATTGTATTATGCCTTAATTAGTTTAAATATGGTTTTAATCAACTGGGCAACATTCACCCTCGGTAATCAAATACATATAAAAAAAATTAGAGGATCTCAAACACTTTCAAGTTAGAAAATGTGCACAGAAATGACGAGGCAGGCAATGTCTTGTCCACCCCTATATTCACCATGCTAAAGCTTCCTCGGGTTACACAAATATCTATTACCATGAACACCAAACACTCAGGAACACAACAGGACATGGCGATAATTAGATTTCATATTTAGCATTAAATGTCTGAAACTCTGTCTTGTTATGGGCCTTATCAAACATGGATACCTCATTTGAAGGTGCTGTTGAAGAATGATATGCAACAGGCCAGAGCATGTCCTATAACACATTTTTTATTCCTTTATCACAACATTTAGACTCTGGGAGAGAGGTGTCCACTCATATAGCGTATTCGCTGTTGTGATTTAGGTGACGTAAAATCTTAATGTCACTTCATTCTGCACAATCCATTCAGAGTTTGGAGAGACTCTCAACTTACGACACAGACAACTCCAATTGAATAAATAAACCTGCACGTAGTCCAGAGTGCCTGGACCAAGTGTAAAAGTGGTCTTATATAAGAGAATAAAAGAGAACAGTATACTGTTTCACATCGTTTGCAATTAATCTAGCTCTGTTGACCCTCCGCACCCACAGACACATAAAACACACACACACACACACACACACACACACAAAGCCATAAAAGTGCAGAGAGGAATGCTTGGACGTCATAGCTCAGCTAATGTTATACTATATCTGTTAAGTACAGAGGCAGAGGGAACATCTGTGGACGACTCTTACTGTGAACACCCAGGAGAGCAGAAGCCTTTCAGCATTAACTGCACTTCCAGAACAGCAAACACAAGTGTTTTACGGTCCATGTTGAGACAGAATTTGAAGTTCCTCTTGCCTTTAAATGGAAAATGAAATATCTTTTCACTGCTTGTTTTCACATAAAGTGAAACTTTAGTGAGAAAGGGAAACTGTTCCTTCCATCCTTACTCTCTCTGACAGACAAACCTAGTTTAATCTTCACCCACTGGTTTATTTTAATGCTAAAACTCTGTGTTCCCATGGTATCTACAAGGTCCTGCTGGATCCCAGTCCCAATGTTGTCCTCCACTCTGAATCCATCACATAGCAACACTTTGCCAAGGCTCCTTGTCATTGCATTGTACCTAAGTTGATGGCTGCAGTTTTCATTGTGCAGGTAAACACTATCAAAGCTGAACGATGATCTTAACCCTAAACAGCTCGGAGTAGTTTTAATACCTAAAACTAACCAAATAATTAGTGATGATAAAGCTGAAACAAACATCTTTCACTCATTCGTTAGGAAACACATCTGCTTGTCACCTGAACATCTGCATTAAAAGGACACCTTGTGCGATTCTGACTTTGACAACCGACAGTATCTGATGCTCAGGGATGTTTAAGGTTACAGTATAGATACACTCTTAACTGAGGCTCTGTTTACATTAATTCATTTCACCATTTCTTCGTGTCGGCGTCTTGCAAACTATTTAAATTTCACACAAACGGGGATCGGCTGATTCGCTAGTCACATGACTAATCAGCCATCACATCACATGATCGCCCTTGCTTTATTATTTATTATTTATTATTATTTATTCTTCGGCAACAACAACTTGGTCCACGAAATTGTCCCACCATGCGCTGCTTCTTCCCAGTCTAACCCAAAAGCGGCGCTCCGTACGGCTTGCGTTGCTGCAGTGGCTGGGTTCTCATCATAACAGCTTGTTGAATCTGGCGCCTCCTTGCCACGTATTGTTGTGCACAGCGTACTACCAGCAGTAGGACATGGAGCAGGCTCCCATGCTGATCGTGGTTGTCCATGATTTCCATATTCTTCTCGATGACACGAATAGAAAGGAAGTGTGTAACTCAAGTGAAGCATGCCTGTTTGTTTTTAGTTTCCCAGCACTCAAGTCACATGACCAACGATACCAGCCTAGCGAATCAGGGAGGAGTACGTCCGCAGTAGCTAGAGCTCAGCACTGCGGATCCCCGTTTCTCACCGTTTACAACTGCTAAAATCAGCATCGTATGCGAATGCTTACGCTAGTCGTCCATTGTTCCGTCAACGCAAGCCGTATCCAACGCATTCAGTTCATTTTCAATGAAATCCGGCCGATCGTTGTCGCCGTGCTTGCAAAGCATGCTGGGATTCCGGCACGGCGAGCGGGGGACCTGCGGCATGTCAAAAAGTTGGGTTTGCTCGAAGTTTATGCAAATTTGCCACGGCAGACGTAGTGCGTTACCCAATGACAGTAGACCATGTAGTTTTTTTCCCCTTTGTTTATTCACCCCTGAACGTTTCGGGTATTGCTCATGTCATTGCTATTGCTGGCAAAATGAACAGCAGCAGTGGCCAGAATGGCTGTGCTAAAACGATTGTAGGCGAATAAACACACCTAAAACATCAGGCAATTGTGAGCATCTCCACTTTTGCAGTAAAGTAATGACCATCAAGGAATAGAGGTTCAATCCAGTGCATCAAATTCTTTCATGGGCAGAGGTGGAGTAGTGGATTAAACGTTATCAATAATTGTGATAGGCATTCATTTCAACAAAAGAACCAAATCACACCCATGGCCATGTTTTCACAAGATGTCTTGTTCATGTTTCATTTTTAAATCAGAGAAAAGGTGCAGGGACAGGTGATGCAGCGAGAAGGAGATCTCTTGTGTCGCAGCAGCAGCACAATAGCAGCTCTCCTCGCTCGCAGATCCACATCCATGGTGCAATATGAAATAATGTTCCATTGCTGACGATTTATACACATTAATTTCCCTCCAAAACTCCGAAACTTCGGTTGGTTAAAATCACAAGTTATTCACTTTCCCCCGGAGCCATTCTACCGTATGTTCTATCTACAACTTCGTATACACGCCCACTGTAGTAGCAACACGGCGACACTAGGCATCCAATCCGGCGAGTTAAGTTGACGTGACGGAACAATGGACGACTAGCGTTACGTGGGCTCCGGCGTCTTTGAATCCTTCCACCTATGAAGTCGTATTCCAGTATTTTAATGTAAATGGACAGTGCATCCGCGATAGAAACGATATAGAAACAGATTAGTATAAATGGACCCTGAGATACTTCCACACACCTAAAGACATGTGCATGTTTCTGAAAAGCATCTGCTAATGATGAGTGAGCCTTCCCTGAGGACAGCCTGCTCATTTGGAGAAGCTTCAATAGTCAGATCTTCTCTTGTTGTGTTTGATATGACTGACATTTCCATCTCCAAGGCTTCAACACAACTATGATTCACATCAAATGAGTCACACAGTGTCAGTCTGTATATCACTTTTAATTGTTACTGGGCCTTGTGGTCCACTCTCTGACAGAAACAGATCACTGTGGAAGACGGACGGCCTCGGAGTCGCACAGTTTTATTATTTTCTATGGTCCATGAGTCAGATGCACAAACTTTATTTCCTCCATATATGAAAACATACATCGTTCAAGCTGTCTAATCATGCAAAACAATAAACTGTTAATCACTCAATTCCAGTTGGAGTTCATGATGTTTATCAGGAGATATCAATTTCACTCAAAAAGTACCTTCACTTCACTAATCTGAAGCTCTTTTAACCAATCAGAGGTCTCATATACAGTATATATATATATATATATTTATATATAGAGAGAGAGAAAGTACATTGAGAAAGCAGGAGGATAATGTTCTCAACATACCACAGATGTTTCTACGAAACATTTAATCCAAAAGGAACGTAAAGAAAAGTCACTTCATTATGTGCTCTGACTCAGTGTGTGATTTGCTCCTTCACTGCCAAAAACAGTCTCAGACTGTAGACATCATGTCCTCTGTGGTTGCTGGTTTCTACAAGTTAATTCTATAACCAGCATCTGACAATCTCATTTGAAAAATGTGCCTCGGAATGAAAAGGAGGAGAGGAGCAAACTCTTATGGATTGGGGTCAGAAACTGCCCACAGGTTTCCTTGTGATAAGCCTCTCAAACTGGTGGTGGTGCATTCGTTTTCCCTCCTGCCAGTCGTCAGCTCCTCTCACTTCACCTGCGTTTCTTCCCTCAGCTGCCGTCACTCACTAATCACCCTCCTCTGTATTTAAACTCTCGGTGATCAGATCCTCTCTTCAGGTTTTGTCCCCGCAGCTCATTCTTGTTCCTAGCTGTTTTTGTTAGTTCCTGGGTTTTGTTTTTTAGTGTTCTTTTGGAAATGGTTATCCAGCTTTGTTGTGCCTTTTTTCAAAAATGAATAGTTTCCTTTTCATTCACTAGAAAAAATCAAAGTCTTACCAAGTATATTTGTCTCATTTCTAGTCAAATTTCTCATTACACTTAATATCAGACACAACTGCCTAACAAGTACTATTTCAGCCAGATATAGGGACTTGTTTAAAGACAATACATCTTGAATATCTTGTTAAATGAAAAAGTCTTGAAAACAAATTGTTTTGAGTCACATATCATATGAAACAAGCTTTTTTTTTACATTTGAAGAGGTTTTTAAGCTAATTTCAAGATCACTTTTATCTCAAAAGTCCTAAATATCACATCTTATTTCAAGAAATCTTGACAAGCCGATTTTCACCAGTTCCATTGGCAGATTTTTTTTTGCTTATTTCAAGCAAAAATGTCTTGTATTTGTTGTTTTTTTAACTTATTTTTGGAGGGGCATTTTTTCCAGTGTTTAACCTCCAATCTGTGTCTGAACCTGGGTCCTCCTTCCTCGTGACAGGAATAGGCTCCAGAAAGACTCAACACTTTCTCTGCACTGCAAGCATGAAAACCACTGACTCATGTGACATCGTGACAAAAATTTGCATCACGTCCTCACAAATATGTGGTTTACTGACAAAAATTTGATGCAAACAAGGACAAAACACATCTGAAATGGCAGTAACCTGAAATCTATCCTTATAAAATCAGCTATTTTTTTTTAATGGTCAGCGCTCAGATACCTGAAACACTTAAAACTGACTATTTGCAGTGCTGGTCCTTCCCATAGGTGATGTAGGTGATCGCCATCGACTGATGGGCACCACTCCTCCATCTCAAGTCAGATTTATCCCGTTAGGTGTTCAAAATGAAGGGATTAAGGATATAAAACATATTAAAACAACCAAATGACCTGCTATGAGAGATGCTGCCAAACACAATTTTGTTGTATTCTTGGTCAATGACAATAAATCTCTTCTTAGAAGGAGAAGAGATGTTAAAACAAGACAAAATCAGTCATTTATTCTTTTATATTGTGTTTTTTCCACTGTCCCACAGTCAGTGTAACACATATTCCAGCTAAATAAACTGTTTAATTAGACTGTAGGCTTACTTGTTGAACGTGAAAATGAACGTCTGTTTTATTCAACGTCTCTGTTAATTTATTTCGCATCATATTTATTTAGTTGTTCACGGTTTTGCTTGGACCCGGTTGTTCTGGTTCCAAAAGAAGCCATTGTTGTTGTTGTTGTTTTCTTTTAATGATTTTTAAGCATGATTCTTACTTGACCTTCAGTTTGGAGACGGAACTTAAATCTGGTTGCAACATAGCTCACTCTGTGTGTTTCTGACAGCGTTAGTATGAACCAAAGGGGATATTGGTCTCCTTTGGTTCAGTAAAGTAAAGATGATTATTAGAAACAAAGAAACAAAAGAAAATGCACATATTTACAAACGGAATGAACAAAACGTGAGTGGATTTTTGAAGCCCAGGCTGGAGGTTGAATCTCTTTTACCTCTGAACTGTTTTGAAATCATTTCTTTAGCCACTTCAACATATCAGACATTGAATGTTTTGGATTTATTGTTCTCTTTTCGGGGAAAAAACTGACATCACAATCCGCTGGAGATGTAAACGATCTGTATTCAAGTCGCATGGTTAAAGACAGACTGAGACTAATCTCTCAAACATGACCCCGATCAGCGTTCATCATTCCTGTTGCGGGAGAACATCCCCCAAGGCTTCTTCTATTTGAAATGTGTTAATCGTCTTTGTCATAACTTTGTTATTATTTTTCTCATAGCTGAATATTTCAACAGAAACCACAGTGAAATGGAAACCATATGGGAGCATTCTTTCACAAGTATTTGCTATTATCAACATCTTTCTCAGGAAGAAAGAACAGCTGGACCAACCAATATCATCATGCAATGTCTCTTTTGGTTTATATAAAGGCAACATCACACAGAAAAAGATGTGAAAAAAAATAGATATCAAGTCTTTTTTCTTCAGTCTTTGAGTCGAAATTTACCTCAAATTCAATGCTATCATGAAACTTACAGGGAATTGTGCTGATGATGGAAATATGTTGTTCTGGGAAATTAAACAGAAAGGGACTCAAGCAGATTGTTCATATTACAACTATTTCTGTAGCATTTGTTAACCTTGGTGAACCCTCAAAAACACATAAAATGCTTGTTGAAAGGCTATCGACCAACAAGGTTTTCCAACTCCTGACCTCTGTATCCCAAGAGAAGGTGATGTGTAAAAAATCTAAACAGTTTTGTAATATACAGCACCCACTTTAATCCATTATTATCAAATTATCATGTGTTGATTAAGTCATGAATTATTCCAAATTGAATTTTGGGTTAAACGACGCAGGAAATGACTCAATAAAGTTCAATAAAAAGAGATAAACTGAAAATATTAAAACAAAAATGGACTTCTTTACCCTGGTGCTTGCAGTGCATAGTGGGTGACCTGTTGGAGTCTAAATGCTGGTGATAGATGAGCAGAAATGGGTGGTGGCAGGTACTTTTAGGATCAGGAAGACATAAAGATGTGGAGGAAGCGGCCTGCTTTTAAGAAGAAGAAGAGAGCTCCAATAAGCGATTACTTTGGTGTTCCTCCACCTCCAAAGAAATGTCAGACTGAATGTGAATCGCCAAACAAGAGCGTGTTCTCGGAAAAGTGGCTGCAGGAGGTCAGCTGGCTTTAAACTAATGAAGAACGCACAGAGATGCGGTGCAGAATATGCCGTGAAAATCTCACTCTGGCAGACAAAAACGTCGCCTTTTATATACAGGAACCAAAAACTTTAGTCATCCAGCTTTTGATAAGCATGCCGATAACGGAGAACACCAGAAAGTAGTTCAATTACACGACTTTAAGTACATTATTAAGTACATTATCCACGGATCCCTCTATTTTGTTCCTCCCGTGAGGTGGGTTAAGGAAAAAATGTATTTAAAATGTGAGTAACCAAGCAATAACCCACGCTTCTCCCCTGAGAACAAGACCAAAGGTCTTATGTGCACCCCTGATTATGACAGCTCCATGTATGGGTGCATTAATCCAGGTTTTGGACTCTGAGTGATGACCATGTCGTGGGAGTTTCATGTTTTTAGGGTCTTTAATGGGACAGAAATAAATGGTCAGATTGTAAAGATGAAGTAGCCCCCTGCAACTTTGGTGCTTAGTTCCAATCCTGAAAAGGATGTGAAGGTCCATCGGTTTTATTTTCATCTCTACTTGTTTTATAATTGAATATTCAGATTTTTTCATATCTGAGCTATTTGTAGTCGCATAGATTTCAACCTTTCATCAGATCCATGATGATAATCTTCTACATGAAAACAAGAAAAGCATTGTGATAATATTCCTTTTTTTTTAAAGCATTATAATTACTTTCTGCAGTCCAAGTTAAGTTGCAGTGTGGATGCGTGTCGAGGCCTGCACAGTTTCATATGTCACCGAAACTGAAATAAAAGTGAGTCACACAAGAAACTGAAGCTACCACACATAAAAACCATAGTCATGCAGGGGTTCCCACACTTGTGTGTGTGATGGATTACCACAGGTCTGTCAGATGACTTAATCAACATAACCACAAGCTGCAGCCTCTGAAGTTCCCATGCAGCTGAATGAGCTCCTCTCTGAAGCAGTTTGAGGAAAAACTAAACATTATGTCCTTCGTGAGGGATTTATAGTCAGACGTTTTATGAGACTGCATTTTTCATACAGATGACTTCATTTGCACTACTTCAGGAGTAGTTTTCATTCCTAATTGATTCACAGACCTGACTCTACCGTCAGTGCACCTTCTCAATAATTCAGTAAACATCTGTTCCTGCCCCCTGCAGCTCTCCTGTCTTTCCCATCTATGACCTCACGATTGTGGCGTTCTTAAAACCGAACGGTGCTGGGAACAGCCACACTGCATGCCTGCACGGCTAAACTTGATTTTGGACTGAGAAACTCCCCCTCATCAGTTAGACATTAGTTCTGCATAAACAGTGCGGTAAAGTGTGTAAAGTTAAACTGATTAAGAGTTTAGTAAAGTCAAAAGAAAACACACAAAAGCACGATGAGTCTTTAAGTTTCCAAAACTGGGATCTACTGTATATTTGCTCAGTACCTTTTATAAAAGAGAACAAATGTGACACATCTGGCAGGCATGTTTTTCTTTTGAGCTACAACTTTATACACCTGAAGCACCTCTCATAAATGTCACATTAACCCGCCGTCTCTTTCGTGAAACACACCTTTAAAACTCAGCATAATTCAGGTCAAGGACAAAGTCCATTTGCGGTAAAAAAAAAAAAAAAATTCTGTTGACAGGAGCTACAAGAGGCTATAGTTGAAATTTTTATCATTTTCTTGAGATCACGAGTTAATTATCTGATTATCTAGAGATAACGAAGCTCATTTTGTCAATATCTTGAGATAAAAAAGGCTTTATTTCTCAAGATAAAGGGCTAATAAGTGAAGTTTGTTTTCCCGTCACTGCCAGCAAAGGGATTGTTGAAAGGCAGCTACTGGCTGAAGCATGGAGGAGATTGCTAAGCTCTTATCTATCCCCAGAGACGCCGCTGTCTGTGCTCAAGAGCAGATGTTGCCAAAAAGAATTACACCTGCATGCTTTGACTTAACTGTATAGATCCCCCCCGCTGTTATGACAGTGATAATGGGTGATGAAATTAGGTGTTAACACAGGAACCACTCATTCGTGATCTTTAGAAAACAAGTTAAATCTACTGAATATCACATAAAAATGAGCTTTACTATCTCGAGATAACAGAATAATCAACTTGTGATCTTGAGATAACAACGTCTAAATAAGAAATTACAGGGAAGGCCGCTTTAAGCTTCTGTTGTTGCCGTCCAAAAGACAGAAACATACTTTTGCTTCTCCAATATTGCTCTGACTTTACAGGTCGCTCTCAGGCTTCGATTCTGTGTTTGAGCAAATCGGGACCTCAATTTCCTGTTTTTGGCCGACAGATTGCTTCACCCTGCTCGGACAGGACCGTATCACCGCCTTCATTACCAGCAGGTTTGTGTCGGCTGGTTTTTGTGATGGTCCAGTAATGGGAAATAGAAAGAGTAAAGGTAGATTTTGGAGGGAATAGGTTAAAAATGGGTCAATGTTGCAGATGTGATTAAGCTTGTTTAATGGGTTGTTTCTGCTACTTTTCCAATTCAATGACACATTCTTTTATGCACTCTCCCTGCACATTGGTGCATAGTTCCTGTTCTTTTGATTTAATATAATTCAGTGTGCTTTTTAGAGTGTCCTCTTTCTACCTGTCTCCTCCTCCATGGTGTCGCAGTGTTTGCCATCTGCTCTCTCTGCTCTGCCACGACCACCAACTATCCTCCGGGGTGTTTTGTTCCACTCTGCTTGTTGTTTCTCATAAAAATGCCAAAATATTTCCTTTTACACATTCACGGTAAACACAAGAAACTTGTGCTAAAGGGAAAAAAATGGACCAGACTGTGAATAATTCCCTATACTCCCTATAATATAGATAAGTGAGCAGTGCTGACCAACATGTCATTGGGGTCCTCAGGTGGGAACCTCCTTTCATCAGTGTTTCGTCTAGTTGGGCCCACGACACCTCCAGGAGGCTAGACATTAGCCGCTTTCGGACTGTAGGAACTTTTGGCAGTTCTAATAACCTTTTAATCCGCGGGGCCATTTTCTCCAGTTTTCGGACATACAGGAACTCGGGGCTTTCTCCCTTAGTTCCTATAACTATTTAGCTCCTTCTCCGAGGTCGGGTCTTTTCATGGTTCTATAGAACGGTGTTTGGTGGTCGGTAGCTACGGCCCATGTCATGCTATCACGGCTGAAATGTTTCCTCATATGACACAGACACAACCGGCGGGTGTTTAATAAGTTAAACTTACACTGGTCTCATTTGTCTGCAGCGCTCTGGTCTCCTTTCTTCCTTCGTGAAATGAAAAAGTATCTCCTGACTCTCTCTGTGAGCTCTTCCAGCCTCGATATTAGACGCCTGATGTGATTGTCCATGATTAATATCACCATCATGCAGATCATAAACACAGTGGCCTCCCCACTCTCCATATTAGCTTGGTGTTTTTTCTACTCTCCTTACTTTTACCGTTTTGTTTTGTGTTTGAATGTAGCGCTAAACGGCTAACGGCTAACACGTCACTGAAGCAGACGGCTGCGCGCGGCGCATCAGTCCCTATCAGGTCCCGACTCATGTGCGAATGCAGACTGAAACAGTTCCGCTGGGGAAGGATAGTTATCAGAACGAAATTCGAGGAGGGTAGTTCTGATAACTACTTTCTTAGAACGGTCTGTCCGAAAGCGGCTAATGACCACTGGCGTCCCAGAGTCCCCCCCCTAATGCCAGCCAACACTGCTCCTCACACCACAACAACCATCTTTACAGCCACAAGCTACCTCAGCCTCTCACCAACTGCACACCAGTCACAGCGGGGTGGGGATGCAAACCCTGGTTCGGGTAGGGGGAGAAATAAAAGAGGTAGAGATAAGTAGGAAAGGGATTCAAACCCTGGTTCGGGTCGGGGGTAATGAAAATATAGAGGGTGCCAGAGGTGGAGACAGGACAAGACACACTAGCAGTTTCAGCAGACAAACTCACCTAAACAGTCCTATAATCACTAAAAATGCCAGCAAAAACAAAGCCATACAACTTACTTAAAGCCAACTCACCCAAAATGGCCGCCTGGTTTCAAAAGGCTCACAAGGGCCTTGAATACGTGGTATGCGAATCACTCATGGCTAACTCTTATTCAAGGATGGTACCTTGTGTCATGGTCTCCAGCTCGCTTCCTGTGTCGACCTTGTTTGGTTCATCTCCTCTCTGTCTGAGCTTCCTTCATCTCTTCTGGTAATCAATGCTGATCATTCTCTCCTGTCCTCTCCCCTTCTTATGCAGGCCTGCAGCTTTTGTCCATTGCCAGATTGTGCCAACTCGATGCAAGTTCACGCTCCAGCCCTGACCTGTTTTCTTGTCTACCTGGCGTTATTTGCTCTTGGGTTTAGACTTTTTCTGGATTGTATTCTTGGGTTTCTCTGGAACCTTATTCTCATAAAAATGCCAAAAAAACTGATGGATTTAGACTCCATTGTCTCCCTGGGAGTCAGTCCTAGTATTCCTTCCAGTGTTACCATCAATAAACCTTCCGAACTCTCCTCTGTCAGTCATTTTTGAGCCCAGTCACCACTATGCCGTTACACCTTGTGCACATCCTCAGATATTTGGCACAAACAGCTCTCCACCAAATACAGAATTAATTTTTTCATCAATTGACTTTTTAAAGTCGCCTTTATGTTGACAGAGTAAAATTTAAAGAGAGTTTTAATGGTTGCACAGGGTGGAAACAAAAATGTTGCACATTGCAGCGGTTTGTAACATCGTGACGAGGCAAAGGTTTTATCACATCAACGATCAGCTGTTTCCTCTTCTAGAGATGAAACATGCAAAGGGACAAATAAGAGATCAAAACCACTCTTTGTACCAGGCTGTGAATCGTAGATCTAAAATAGATAAAGGCAGCAGCTGTGATGTCGTGCAGCTGTGACAACAGGCGGTACCAAATGAGACCAGAGCAATTACGACCAAAATGCATCAAGAAAACATTTATCGAGGTCACAAATCAAAGCAGATTCGATACGCTTCTGCTTTGGCTTCATTTCAGAAAAAGGAGGCAATGCCGATCCTTGGTTTGCTGTCTGCACTGTAAACATTTAAGCTGAAGAGTTTGTGGGTATTGATTATTAATTAGGGCTGGGCAACGATTACAATTTTTAATCTAATTAATCACATGATTTCCCTGATTAATCACGATTAATCGCATTTGTACGCAAAATCCCCAAATTAAATCCAAAAGTAGTGTATAACTACTATACAATGCTATATTAGCATTTAGCTTTATTTTAAATGTGCTGCCATATGAATGAAAGTGCCATAACATTTGTTGTGCAAACACACTTTTAACATCAGCATCTTTCTGTAGTTTTTATGTAGAAGCCTCGCTCCACTGTCTGTTTCCTTGAATGACTTGCTGCTATCAGTTGTGTGTTTTGCCTTTAAGTGATATTTTAGACTGGAACTACTACGCTGAGAAGACAATTCAACTTGGCAGTGTTTACAGACGACTTTGGTTCTGTCAAACTTTAAAATGAAAATGGCCGGGTAAAAGTTCCGTACCCTTCTCCATGTTTGGTGGATCCGCCGATTACTTTCTTTTCCGGTTCCACAGCAGACAGCAACAGACTTTTACAAAATAAAATAAATATTAAAACAGGGGTGGTTTGTGGCGTAGTGGGTTGAGCAGGCGCCCCATGTACAGAGGCTATAGTCCTCGCTGCATCTGGCCCCAGTTCAAGTCCCGCATCGGACAACCCTGTGCTGTATGTTGTTCCCCCTCCCTCTGCCCCCTGCTTCCTGTCTCTCTCAACTTTCCTATCCATTAAAGGCACAAAAGCCCAAACAAAAAGATTTAAATTTATTTATTTTTTAAAATAATTAAAAAAATAAAACCTGCGTTAATGCGCAAATCAAATATTTATCGGCGTTAAATAATTAACGAGTTAATGCGATAATAACGAGTTAACTCGCCCAGTCCTAGTTTGTGGGTATTGATTTTTAATGCTATCGCCTCATGAAGTACAGCTAAAGTCAGACCCCCCAGACTGAGGATGATAATCATCATAATATATATTTAGGCTTTTCAGATATTTTTGCTATTTAAAACACAATAAATAATGAATTTTTTGGAGAACTTAAACTTGAGTTGCCATGTTAACCACCGGCTTACTGCAGCTACTTTCAGGGTAAAGTGGTAAAGTATCAGAGTCAGCATGACTGACACAGAAACGTTTTTTCTTTCTACCGTTTTTCACTTCTTTGAAGTGGGAATAAAGCTGGAGCGCCCTCGGTGCCACCCGGAGCTTTGTGCCGGTAGCCGAGGCATTTCAGTTGAATGCCCACTGGGATTGTCTGTGGTTTTGCTGTTGCCAGTGAGCTCCATCCTCCTTTCCCACAAACTCCATCCAGACTCAAGACTTCTGCCTCCCACTGCCTTTGTGTGAGATTTTCCCTCAGAGCACATCAGCAGAGCAATACCAAGCTAATCTGGAGTGTGTGGGTCAGTGTGTGTGTGTGTGTGTGTGTGTGTGTGTGTGTGTGTTAGACACTCTTTTTAAACACAGATGTAAGAACTGTGTTTACTTGTGTGTTTGTAGAACTGCAGCCTGGATGCTTTAGAAGTTTGTGTCGGTACTTATGAGCTACAAAGCTGCAATAACTAAGATCAACAGCTCCTGCTGTATAAAAGCATCTCTGGGGTGTTCAAACAAATGACAAATTCATAATGTTTACAGGCCACTTGTTGTTAAATATGAGTCCATAACGCAGGCGCAAACAAAAGGGGATGTTTTCAAGACCATTTTAGGCTTAAGAAAGCTCTCTCCTTAATAAAACAAATGAAGTATTCTGCCTCCAGCTGCATTGTCTTCATCACTTCTGTTAAGAGTTATGAGACTGCTCTCCCACTGAGTTGTCCACAGGAATGCAGCTTGTTTATCAGTTTTTACACCACATTTTATGATAACCAAAGCAAATAATGTCAGGAATGTGGGACAAATGTAAAAGTTGTAGTTACAGTATTGATTTCTGAGGGAAACTTGGCTTTATCTCTGGGGCTTTGTGCTGCCGGCAGCTTTCTCAGGTTTAGCTCAAGTGCTCTTCAGCTAAGTGGAGAAACGTCTTGCAGGATTTATAATCTGCTGTTGTGGTCAAAGGATAAACTCAGCATGAGAGCGGTTGCTGACCCACTTCAGTCATCTGTGGTGAAATCTGCTGTGACTCTGCAATAATCGCTGACAGGCATATGCTACTTCTGCATCCTTTTTTTTCTTCTTCTTGCTTTTCAAAGGAAATGTTGGCCGAGCGAGCTATATTTCACAATCTGATAAACTAATGAATGCTGTTTTGGCAGGGTTTTCAGGAGTTCAAGGAGAGAACTTTATATCACAACACCAACATCAATAACCTAACCTAATTAGTTTAATCTCGGCAACTGTGACTGATGAGATTCCTGCATGGTGCTCGGTTTAAATTAATTACAGGGTGCGGATTTGTGACGGGGGAAACTGTTGATTTTGGATATTACCATTTTTTTTTTGGGTGCATCATATATCACGTAGCTCTCTGCATCATTTCACTCCTGAAAAGTTCACAGTTCTGAGAAAGGAATGGGCCTCCCTCCTCACATGCTGCACTCGGTAGAAATTCACCTGTTTTGACTAAGATCGGCTCTAAATCAGTCACTTAACTCGGTGAGATCTCTTAGGAATCTCTCTTTGCCACACCTTGCTGCTTCTGGAAATCTTCTTTTTGGTTGACATATGGCTGTGGTTGATGATTCCTCTCCAAGCCTCTGCCCGCAATTTATTTTTCTGAGTGGATTCATGAACATATTCCTTCGCACCTTCACAGCACTACAACAGCAACTTTCAGTATAAATGCAATGCAATCAAATTAAATCAAATTTATTTGTATATCACATTTCATGTACAAAACAATTCAAAGTGCTTCACATAAAATAAAAGCATTGCAGCAGGGAGTGGAAGAAGCATTAAAAATACATAAAAGAATATAAAGAGAAACAAATAAAATAATTTAAATGAATTTAAAAACAAGCAACAATCCAGATAAATTCAAAGATATCGTGCAGATTTCATGCATAGACACATGAAAAAAGAAATGTTTTTAACCTGGATTTAAAAATGTCTCCATTTGGTGAAAGTTTAATCTCCACTGGCAGTTTGTTCCACTTGTTTGCAGCATAACAGCTAAATGCTGCTTCTCCATGTTTAGTCTGGACTCTGGACTGGACCAGCTGACCTGAGTCCTTGGATCTAAGAGCTCTGCTAGGCAATGGCTGTCTCTGAACAGGATTAATAGTGATGGAGTGTGTGATAACATTACTGGAATCTATGACTGTGACGGCCATTATTTGTGGTAAATATAATAGTAAATCACAGCCAATTGGATGACATCATTAAACTTGGACAGACTTTTGTATTATTGCCTCCACTAGTAAACCCCAGCCCCCTTTCTCTTATTCTTTTTAATTTAGCTGCAGCTGGAGCAGAGATCAGTGTGTAGATTAAACTAAAATCAGGGTGTAAACAAAATGTATAACCTATTAAGATATTCTTATACCATTCAAAGCTTGATTTACCAAACCTACGTAGAACCTACTCTTTAAGTACAAACACGTGGAGGTCAGCTAAAATGAACTGTAGGATAAAATGGCAATGATTTGTAAATCATGCGTCTTTTGTCATTTTTCATGTTATTTTCTCTTGGCTTCTTTACATTATTATTACGATTTACCTTTGAATCAGGGCTTACTGTTATTTTTCTAAGCATGTGCACATGTGGTTTATCTTATAAATCTCATGCAACCATATAAACATGCACAAACATGACTTTCAGCCCTATTTTTAAGCCACGAATGGTGGTAGACACTGAGAATGAAAGCAAGAGAAAAGAAGAAGTGCAGTTTCACCCAATATAAATCGAGACACCGAGAAACTCAGTTTTATTTGGTGATCTCAGTTCTGTAATCACAAACAGAACAGAGCGAACGACCCTGCGGAGATAAAGTAGAAAGTTTGATTATAAATCGGCCGAAATGTGCATCAGCTCACAATAGGACGGGGGTTATGGCGGAGGAATCGCAGCCTGTACAGTATACAGCCTTTATGGAATGAATCAGGAAGGAGATACAGATGGATGGTGGTATGTTTCCTGTTATCTTACACAGCCCTGTGGAGGCCTATGAGACAATCTTGTGGAAGAAAATCAAAACCATCTTTAGAACATTTCATTTCTTTTTGAGGTCTCATTTTAAAGGTTTTCCACTGCCGTTATACACGAAGCACAGCTGGAGTTATTCATTGTTACTGTAAATAAAAGAATCTTCTGAAAATTGAGGAAGAGAAACAAATTTGGAAAAACAATCATTATTATGCTGAGCTAAATCTGTTTTGCTTTATGGTAAATTACGTGGCCTCCTTTCCCTTTTCCACTTCATATCAGCGTTGCATTGCAGCAAAAACACGTGTACGCATGGTCTGATGAATGCGTGAGATACGCACATTCTTCCTTCATAAACGCCAGGTCTGTGCGCAGGAAAAGGTGTTCACGTGATTATTGTGCATGCATCGTTAATGCATCTGGCCTCTCATCACTGTCTGTGTTTCTCTGACCACCGACAAAGCAGATTTTAGTTTCTGCCTGCAAATCTGACAGGAATGAACCAGACAGTGATCAGATCTGAGTCTCAGAGCTGTGTGGGAGACGGAGCAAAAGGCATTATTTTTTATGATAAGGCAGTCGTCCACTGTTTCTCCCTTTTCCCAGTGGGCAACTTAATACGCTCTTTGTACTCTGCGTGTATTTCAGCTTAACTCTACACAAAATTATTACAGTTTTGTTTTTGTTCTGCTTTGCAATTCAAGTAGACGATCTAAGTTCTGCAAATTGCGGCATCCATGGAAGGTGAATTCCACGATGGAAGCAGAGCCGCTTCCCTCTTGAGTTTTCTAGACCAAAACTAATGCATTTTAGTCGGCCTATGTTCTAGTTTTTGTGGTGGGGTCAGCTTTTGCTCGCTTTATATTCGCAGTCCCACTGTGTCGTGGAAATGTACTTTTAGATTTACCCAAAAAATTCATCCATCCGTTTTCTATACCCACTTAATTCAATTCAGGGTTTCAGGGGGAGCTGAAGCCTGGAGCCCGTCCCAGCTGCCATAGGGCGAGAGGCAGGATACACCGTGCACGGGTGGCCATCACAGGGCCTCAAGGAGTCAAACTGCACTGGAAAAAATGCACCTCCAAAAATAAGTAAGAAAAACAACAAATACAAGATGTTTTTGCTTGAAATAAGCAAAAAAATCTGCCAATGGAACTAGTGAAAATCGGCTTGTCAAGATTTCTTGAAATAAGATGTGATATTTGGGACATTTGAGATAAAAGTGATCTTGAAATTAGCTTAAAAACCTCTTCAAATGTCAAAAAAAGCTCGTTTCATATGAAATTCGTCTTAAAACAATTTGTTTTCAAGACTTTTTCATTTAACAAGATATTCCAGATGTATTGTCTTCAAACAAGTCCCTATATCTGGCTGAAATAGTACTTGTTAGGCAGTTGTGCCTGATATTAAGTGTAATGAGATATTTTGACTAGAAATGAGACAAATATACTTGGTAAGACTTTGATTTTTTCCAGTGTACCATGCACGATCATACTCAGTCCTATGGTGAATTTAGAGATGCCATTTAACTCAACAGGCATGTTTTTGGATGGTGGGAGGACACATACACAAGGGATTTTCATACGAAATCTCTTAAAGTTAGCTTTATGTTGACTTTAAATGATGGCAACAGCTGGGCGGCCGTGGCTCAATGGTTAGAGTGGGCTGTCCATTAATCGGAAGCTTGGTGATTCGATTCCCATTCTCTTCACTCAAAAAAAGATTGGTGATTGGTGAAACTGACAGCTGGAGGGGTGTCAGTCCACCTCCTTGAGCATGGCACCATAGGTGCTCTCCAGGTGCTGTGAATGGCTGCTCCAGTGTACGGCATCTGTATCTATGAGTGTGAGACCCTGTGTGTGTCAACAGGTGCCAAACCAGCCAGCATGTCCATGTGGGGCCCATAAGGTTTAAATTTGGGCTGCAGATAACCCCTAACCCTCAAGTTGCACTTTGAAACCCATATGGGCAAACACAGGTGGGGCCACCGTGGAAACTGCGGACAGGCCCACTGGGGACCCTTATCGGCAGCCCAAACTTAAACCTTATGGGCCCCACATCGACATGCTGGCTGGGAACCTGTGGGTTAAAAGCAGAGGACAAATTTCCTGTGTATGCATGACAATAAATCTGATCTTAAATGGGTAGAGGGGCCCCAAAAAAATGAACAGCACTCTGGAAATTCTTGCAGGGACGGGATTGACTTTTTAACTCACTTAAATGACCTTTTGCCCTGATCACACTTTAAAGTCTTTGAAATCTTTGTGTTTTGAGGGCAGAGAGGAATCTCAGCAGTGACGGCTGTGTGTAAAGCAGGTGGAGATTTTACACACATGACCTGAACAATGACCTGAATACACAAAAATGTTGTTTTTGCACTCCAACTATATCTCATAACAACAGAAGTATGCATGCGCAGGTGTAATCATACACATACGTTCCTACTGCAGACGGTATGCTGCTGAGCACTTAGATGAGGCTGAGGGTTGTAACACAAGTTTAAGTGGGCGGTTACTGACGATCCCAGCTGAGTGATGGACTTCACACCTCACTCCATCTGTGTGTGCAGAGGAAAATAGTCATTTACACGTTTACATCATCACTGAGCCTTTTCTGCTGGATTCAAACTCAGATCCAGGTGCGAGGTCAGCGCATACACCAGATTCCATGTTGTGGTTACCTGTCAAAGCCCAGCTTTAAATCAACAAGAGGCTGAATAAGGATGAGAATGATCACCTTGAATACAAGCAAAACTAAAGAGATTGTTGTGGATGTTAGGAGGACCAGACGTAAGTCAAACGTTGTCTGGGTG
The DNA here is from genome assembly GCF_027942865.1 of Odontesthes bonariensis. Classification (NCBI taxonomy): domain Eukaryota; kingdom Metazoa; phylum Chordata; class Actinopteri; order Atheriniformes; family Atherinopsidae; genus Odontesthes; species Odontesthes bonariensis. Next base: position 29,454,474 of record NC_134517.1, on the reverse strand, counting down.
AAGAGAAATGGTAGAAATGGAATACTGTCCTACTTAAGGAAGCTTAGGTCTTTCAATGTCTGCTCCAGAATGTTACATACAAGTCTGTGGTGGAGACTGCAGTCTGCTTTGCAGCCACCTATGAGTCAGCAGAAACTTAACAAACTGATCAAGAAGGCTGCCTCCGTGCTGAGGACCGCTCTGTAAAAAGAAGACTGCTGCACAAGCTGGTGAACATTAGGAACAACACTGACCATGCTCCACATTACATCATGTTGAAACAATGGAGTGCGATCAGTATGTGGCTTCTTCAACTACGATATAACACTGAGAGGTCCAGGAGGTCAATTCTGCATGCAAATACAATGACTGTTGAAGGAAAAAACAGTATCCCACATAATATCATTTCCCTTTAGGATAAAAATGGTGTGCTTTTTGGATTAATAGGCAGCTTCTGCTGCACTTAACAGTTGATTTTCATACTGTTTCATAACTTTAATCTACAAGAATGCATCACAGTCCACGAGGTCATCTAAGGTTTGCAGCGTTATATCCTCTTAGAAACCACAAATCTAAAAAAAAAACAACCTCTTATAACCTTGAAAAAAATCCTGTTTTTTTAGCCTGAGTGAGACTGGTTGCATTAATGTTGAATTAAATAGATTAAACATCTTCGGGTATGTCAGAAATAATCTAATTCACAAAGTTTGAGATACCTGGTTTTCAGCGGATAGAACGGGGGCAATAATGTAACTTGTGAGACTGAAACTGCCAGAAAAAAGGGGGAAAAGTTGTATTTTTTCCTATTAGATGTAGAAATTTGATGTTGCATAAGAAGATTTTTTTTAAACGTTAAAAAGGACGGTACATCTTACTTCTTTTGATTGAATATCTTTAGATTCCAGCTGGTTGAACCAAAGATCAAAAACATTATAACACTATAAGCACATATTTCTGAGTTTTTATCAAAGTTCATATGTTCTAATTGAAGTGTCATTGGATCTTTCCTTCTTCTCTCCTGTGTCTTTAAACGTCAGTTTTATGTAAAACCAGTTACCTGAAGCAAGAGCAAATGAACTTAGAGGCTTTTTCTGACACACTTGCTTTGACACTTTACCGGACGGAGCTCAATGATAAACCAGCTGTTTATTAATGGCCAAAGCAGGCAGATTACTGCAGAGCTGCCAAAAACAACTCGGGCTCCTCCCAGCTGCTAAACAGAGCTTTACTCTGAAATGATGTTTTGTTATCTTTTCCATTCTTGATATTTTTTCACTGTTTATTTTTAATTTAGACTTACCCCTTTCCCTTAGCTCAGAGTTAAGATGAGCATAATGAAATACTTTCATAGAAATACCTGATGATTGCTGATAATATTAACTGTCCCCCCGTGTGCCAAGCATGGTTTAACAAACGTTGCTCAACAAGACAGCTGCTGAAAAGAGAAGTCTACAGGATATATTTTATACTCCTATTAACAAAACTCAGACATGCAGTTCATTTTTGCATTTACTCTGACTTTCTTTCTGTCTTAAAGCAATAAGAAAACAATCTGAAAGCCTTGTCACAACTTTCAAGATAAATTTGACATGTTGAATCATTTGCAACCAGGAGCACAGTTTTAGGGAGGGCACGTGTTCTCCAGACTTTCTCCAATGGCAGGATAAGATTTACAATCCTTAGCAAAAACAGGAGAAAGTATGTGGACTAAAATCATGTGGAAGCAGCACACGCTCAAGCTCACGTTTCCCTTGGACCGCCATTTTCTTTCAAACCAGTCAACAGCTCAGCAGAAACACCCAGTGTATAGGCTGGTTTGTGCCCCCTCCTCCTTCACTGTAAACATAATTATATATTTTTAGGGCCGGGCTTGTTATTTTCGCGTTAACTCGTTAATTATTTAACGCCGAGAAATATTTTATCGTGCATTAGCGCAGGTTTTATTATTGTAAAAGTCTGTTGCTGTCTGCTGTGGAACCGGAAAAGAAAGTAATCGGCGGATCCACCAAACATGGAGAAGGGTACGGAACTTTTACTCGGCCATTTTCATTTTAAAGTTCTTCCAGACGGCGGAGTCGACAGAACCAAAGTCATCTGTAAACACTGCCAAGTTGAATTGTCTTCTCAGCGTAGTAGTTGCAGTCTAAAATATCACTTAAAGGCAAAACACACAACTGATAGCAGCAAGTCATTCAAGGAAACAGACAGTGGAGCGAGGCTTCTACATAAAAACTACAGAAAGATGCTGATGTTAAAAGTGTGTTTGCACAACAAATGTTATGGCACTTTCATTCATATGGCAGCACATTTAAAATAAAACTAAATGCTAAAAGCTATACACTACTTTTGGATTCAAATGCGATTAATCGTGATTAATCAGGGAAATCATGTGATTAATTAGATTAAACATACATATTTTTTAAAGTAGGGATGCACCGATTGTGAAATAGTGGGACTAACAATACCGATGTTAAACAAGATGATTTTGTCCTTTGCTGACAGCAGTACAGATTCTTTTTTGACATTTTTTCTTACTTTGATGACAGTGAAATACAAAAAAAATCTTTTAACGAGCACAAATTCTTACTTACAAACATCTTAACCAACCAACATTATAAACTGTCAAATGAGAAAAATCCTCTGTGTACAAAACCCCTTTTAGGCTGTTAAACTATTACCTACTCAGTGACTTTTCAGTACTTGATTGACCAAAAAAGATGTTATTGCGAAAAATAAAATGCCTGTTGTGGAATTAGGCAGCCGTCTACTGGATATTTACTTAACCTGCAGCTGCGGCGTGTGATGGTCCTGTCGGTTTTAAGTCATTTTAACATCAGATAAACATCAGCTACAGCCATGGGTTCATGGGCCAGTTGCATTCAACAAGCTGAATATTGGCCGATATCAATGTTAGGCCAATACATATCTATGCAACCCTATTTTAAAGTATTTTCATCAGCTTCTTATGCAAAAAAACAATCATCTCTCCTTAAGTTTGTCAGAGATAGCTGATTGCCAATAAACAGCCATTTGTATTGAGATCAGATTTGTAAAGATTCTCACTAAGGATGTGGGGCTCTGGTCTCTGATTGGTTTACAATTAACGAGCTGCATGTTAAACTTCAGTTTCTGTGTGGAGCCAAGCGAGTGAACTGGTCTTTGAACAAGCTTTCTACGGTTTAATTTGTTTTGTGTGACAGAGAATGTTTAAATGATGAACAAGTAACTGTATAACATTGAAACAAGCCACAGACTTCTGGGCGTTTTTGTGAAAGCTTGAGTCTTTTACATAATACTAGATTAAGAAACACTTAACTTATTACTCCATTACCTTTAGTTAGTACTATGAAAGAAGAAGATCAATGTAATGTAATTTTCAACAGATTTCAGGCTGTTTGTTTGTTCATTTTACTCCTGGATTCAAATCTTTCTTCTCTGGCTTTTAGATGAAAATGTTTGGATCAGTTTGACTTGGATGGGACAGACTTGGTTCGTCCTCTCTGCCTGCTCTTCAGAGGACTTAATTCAGCTATTAGCAGTGTTATGAAACACAATATTTAGTTTTTCTTCAGTGCAGAAAAATGAGCCTCATTAGCACTCAAAGCTAACCTGGATCACTAATACCCTGCTGGCAGTGAACCAGAGAGTTGGCTAATGTTAACGGAGTCGGGGAGAATGTTATTTTCAGGGTGATGATGGCCATAATAAATTAGATTAATGAGACTCTCCATCAGCTGCCTGCTCTGTAACGCCCTGCGTCCTGAGGGCTGAAATATGTTGCTCTAACATGACACTATATACAGTGATAACAAAGCAACGTTTTGTATGAAACTATGTTCATGAAATTGTGGGATTTAATAAGATAATAGCTTAGAGATATGAATCTCGTGGTTTAAGAATGATTTCTTAGTATTTTTGTCCTGCCTATATGACGAACCACTGCTCTAAAGGTCTCCCAACAGGGCGTTCAAACGTTTAGCTTTTAGCAGTTTAGCTAGCTGTGTTTGAATCTATGCAGCCAGGATCCCATGAACTTTCAGTTTCAACTCTAATTGTATGGGCCCTTTCACATCGGGGTGAAATTAAGTAACAAAAATACAACAAACCTGACAGAAAGCCTGGTGAAGACACTTCTGTCGGCTCAGGAAACTGAACTTGGATTTATGGAGATTGGAACACAGCAGCACTCAACCAATCAAAGCTTGATGGTGGAGAGGCCAGGCAGACCACGAGAGATAAAATCCTCAACCCGATGAAACAAAAATCTAAATATTTGGCCACAACTCCCAACAGCATGTGTGGAGGAAACAAATCAGGGCGTCGCATCAGTGATTTACTGTATTACCTCCACAAATGTTATATCTAATCTGAAACTCTTGTGTTTGGAGTAACTTGATAGATTGGTATTTGAGATTCATAACATCAGCAACACCCACAGTCTACCTACTGCTGGACCCCCTTTTCTCTCCCAGTTTATTATCTTTTAATTTCTTACGTTACTGCCAAAGACAATAACTTTATCTTTCTTTTCACTTCTTTACAACAAAAAGATCCGTCACAGTAGTGCAGCCGGTTGCTGCAGTTTGGAGTTTCTACTCTGAACTGTTGTTGCTGCGCAGCTTTCTAAAACAAATCCAGATGATGGTTCCCATTTATTGTTATCAGCTGTTTGTAAGCTCTTTGTGAATGACGCAACAATGGTCACGTTGAAAGCTCTTTTATTTACTCTATCCCTCCATTTTGTTTGATTCTGGTTCTCGATATCTTTCACCGAGCACTGTAAAATGCGGCAAAATGAAGTAAAACGTGTATCGTGGCCTTGGCTCTTCTTCACGGTACTTATCCTGCATCTGTCTTGTGTAATTGTCTGAAAGTCACAAGGCAGAACCAAATCAGAGCAAAAACTCCATCCAAAAACTGAATTGAAATCTTATCTTTTTATATGAACAAAGCAGGTTTTACATCCAGCTTTTTTTCTACGGCAGATATAAAGAATTCCCTCCAGAGCGGTAATAAGCAGTGACATCTGATCGGGACCGGATTACTTTAGTGTCAGGAGGGAACAGACATCATTACACCTTGTTTGTGCAGCTTGTTTGACTTGAAGACCCTTGTTTCATATTTCACCTGCGAGTCACAGGCTGTGACAGTTCGCTCTAATTTTAAAGCTCCCCTGAGGAGGAATAAGTTAAACTCTTTATCTGAGCGATAAATGTCCTTATATTAGAAATGACGTGTGTGTGTGTAATGTAGGTTTTTGGGTCAGTGTGCACGTGGGTTTTATGTGCAGGTGTGTTTCTTTGGAAGGACGTGTGTTTGTATACTTAAGTTCTGAAAGGAAAAGGAAACCTGCAAAACTCAGTTTGTCCTCTGTCTCTTTTTCAAGATAAGTTGTAAGTAGGGCTGGGCAATGATTAATCTAATTAATCACATGATTTCCCTGATTAATCGTGATTAATCGCATTTGTACGCAAAATCCTAAAATTAATTCAAAAGTAGTATATAGCTACTATTTAACGCTATATTAGCATTTAGTTTTATTTTAAATGTGCTGCCATATGAATGAAAGTTTTAATTTTAATAAAAAAATAAAAAAAAATAAAACCTGCGTTAATGCGCAATAAAATATATATTGGCGTTAAATAATTAACGAGTTAACGCGATAGTAACGAGTTAACTCGCCCAGCCCTAGTTGTAAAGTTAGTCTCTGTTTCGTGAGTTGAGCAGGACTCAATCTACAAGGACAACATTGACTTCCAGGTTCTCAAAAAGCATGCCAATCACATGCCGATAAGGCCTGCGGTATTCTTTAAACGTGCACCAGCACTGTTCAACCATCACTGCATCAACACTGTCATGGATGGTGTGTCAGTCCAGTGGATGAACAACATGTTTACACAGTCAGGGTTTGAAGTTCAGCTGGGACACAACACGTGTTACCTGTGCTCTCATAAAGAAACCTGTTTTAGATAAAAGCCTCCCTCAGCTGCAGCGATGTGATGCTAACCGCAGCCTTGGCTGCTGAGTCGCTGTGGTCTGAAGCACGCTGCGCCTCAGGGTGGAGGATTATCTCCTACTTGTTCGGAGATTTATGATAATGGAGCTGGCATGAAATTCAAATTCTTCAGATATGTTGTGTTTTCTTATGTCTTGCTTTTGTTGACTGTGTCAAGTGTAACCGGAAGGATTAGCAACTTTCTGTCCTTTTTTTCTTTTTTACATGTTTTCATTGTGCCAAAAGTTACCATTTTTTGGTCGTTATGATCACTAAGATGGAGTTTTTGTGTCCGCAGACAAATTGTGTGAATTCTATTTTGACCTAACATTAAATTTAGATTAAAACAGACTCTAGTAACACAAATGGTCTTTGGGAAATACTTTAAACCTAAACTAAATAATGGTTTTTCAACTTTACAAAGGTTCACCAAAAGGTACAATAATTTATTTTCAACCATTTAAACAGAACAACAGCTTGATTCTTGTTGTATTGTGTAATCTTCTCAACAACACATACATATATGTGCTTTGCTCAGATCTGGAGCCACTGTTTCTTCAGAAAGAGCCACAAAGAAACAGATGATGTGGTCATTCCTTGTGCATTTTTCCAGAGAGTGTATTTGTGTATGAAGACCATTTACACACACCGTTACTTTTCCCTTAGTTAGAAGTGTGATGGCTGATCTCACTCGCCTCACACCATGTTACCAACCATAATTCCAACAGGCTGCTCAGCTATGAACAGGTGACGTCTGTCACATCCTCCCACACCAGCCTTCGACAGAAGTGTTGGAAAAGTTATGTGCCTCCCAGGATTTTGAGGAATATAATTTTCCATGCCAAAAAATATGATTGACTGTATTCCTAAAGAATACAGAAGAACTAGCGTTCATTAACAGTGTTATATTTGAGATTGGCGTGCAGCTCATGGTCAGTAACCCCCGAGGGTGACGCTTAGAGGTCAAAGTAAGATTTCTCAGAGGTGTTGGTGCGTGTGCTTATTGTTAACTGTCTGGTCTCTGACTGTTAATGGTCTGGCCTCATCTTACCTCTGGCTTTCAGTCGTAGTTTTAAGTGGGTACTTCTGGAGGAGCAGTTTTGTTGTGGCTTCAATCACTTCTACACCTAACAGGAGGTTTTTTAAGCCATCAGACCATACGGCCTGGACATGAATACACATGTGGATCAAACAGTTAGTAAACAATAAGCCTCCAACTAATAAATTACATTCTTGACTGCAGATAAACTCTTGGAACTATTGAAAATAACTGATCTAAAGCTTATTCAAATCAAATCAAATTAATTTGTAGCACATTTCATGTACGAAACAATTCAAAGTGCTTCACATAAAATAAAAGCATTGCAGCAGAGAGTGGAAGAAGCATTAAAATACATAAAAGAATATAAAGAGAAACAAATAAAATAATTTAAATGAATTTAAAAACAAGCAACAGTCTAGATAAGTTCAAAGATATTGTGCAGATTTCATGCATAGACACATGAGAAAAGGAATGTTTTTAACCTGGATTTAAAAATGTCTACATTTGGTGAAAGTTTAATCTCCACTGGCAGTTTGTTCCACTTGTTTGCAGCATAACAGCTAAATGCTGCTTCTCCGTGTTATTTGTACTATATGAAGTGCAAAGTTGAAAAACTCAGGAAGCTAGCATTGCTTCTGAGTTGGAGAGCAAGCTGTGTGAACTACAAAGTGCATGAATAGTGTTTTATACATCTTTAAACATATATCACAACCTTATCTGGCAGGTCAGCCTCCCAAACTTATGTCTTGCCATGCATCACGAGTCCAGTTCTTGGAAGTAACGCTCGACCTGCATGTTGGATAAAACTGATGAAAGAAAGCTAAGAAATATAAGTGGTCATGTCTAAGATCTCTCCCATGGCATCAGGGATGTTTCCGTCCATTCATAAAGAGACTGCTGTGAAGTACTCCTGCTTTCTCAACCACAGGAGAACAAGCAGGAACAGTGATGTCACTTCCTCTCAGTTTGAACGGCGCCTCCTTTGACCTTGTGACGCTGCTACGATGGTCCGTCTTCTTGTCTTTTTTCTCTCCCCGTCGGGCCTGCAGGTTGGTCCCAAATAAAGAATGAAAAACATTTTCATTCCTCTGGTGCCAAAGCATTGCTGGTAGCAAAACAACTGGGTGAACTGGAATTGTATCCCCAGTTAGACACGCATCTTATTTTGTTTGGCAGTCAACTAACACTGAAAAAAACAACTCATAAGAAGATTTACTTAAAAACCCTTTGTAAGTATTTGCACTCAAATGATTTAAGTAAGATTGAATGCTGCAATATCAAGTAAATTTTACTTACCATAAAACATTTTTGAAGATATTAAGTAACATTTACTTAATTACATCTAGTTTTAAGTTATATTTATTTAAACAAATTAAGTAAAGTCTACTTGTTTTTCATAGGCAGGAACAAACATCATTTTACTCAAAATTTTAAGTAAATTTTATATATCTGTAGTATTTGCTGTTATGAAGTAACTTAGTAGATTTTAACGATACACTTTCAGAGTGAAGTTTATGTAGTATTTCTAGGTTTATGTACTGTACATACAACTATTAAACATTTAAATTGTATGAGGAAACCTAAGTAAAACTTACTCTTCCCCCATAATTCATGTATTACGTTATTAAAATGTTTAATTTTACTTAAGAAGCTCTAGTTCTTACTGAATCTTAAAAATACAAGGTAGAAATTATGACAGTTACTCTAATAGAGTTTACTTCACCAAAAAGTCACTTTTTTTCAGTGTATCAGTGACTTATGCCAACTCTAAGATGGTCGTAGGCGGTAAATTTGGATTTATGGGTCTAAAGTTTGTGTTCTGTGATCTTTAGCGTGGGACAAATCACAGTAACTCACTGTCAGTCTTTTATATGCGTTTCTATTGTGTTTCTACAACACTCTACTTAAAAAGAAAAACATCTAAGAATCACTAAGATGGGGCCCGTGTAGCCAGCACCTGCTGCTTTCAGATATTTTCTCCTCAGAATAAATCCATTGACCTGAAGCCCAGAGCTACACCAACCAGATGCACTGCTGCTGCATTTGGTACATATGAAGGCCACATACAGTATAAGCTCTCTTTCCCTTTAAGTTTTCACTCAACACAGGATTGAGGGTAATTTTCGCTCGATAAGCCCAGTAACCCCGGCTGATCCCACCTCCAGCTCTGTGATGATAAATCTATAATAAATGCAGCCTCTTAACAGATATAAGAACAATGCTGTGGTGGTGGGGAGGAGGAAAGGCTGCTCTGGAGTTAACATTAAATTAACTGTGGTCAGTTGACAAGAATCTGATTCATGCACATTTACTCATCATGATCACCTCTTTGCTGTCTTCCTTTGATGTCACACCGTCCACCTTATCTGTTGCTCATGCTCTCTGACGCCTCTTTGACCTTTTGTCCTCCGTCTTCCTCAACAGATTCTTTCTTTGGCAGTAACGCATGCATTAACTATTTGTTCAGTTAAATAAAGGCAAGTTTATCTGTACAGCACAATTCAACAACAAGGTGATTCAAAGTGCTTTACAGATACATTAAAACCGTAGAAATAAAAAGCACGATTTAAATTTTAAACTAAAAAGAAAGAAATAAGAACAATAGATAAAATCAGGAGTTAAAATATGATTAAGTTTTGAAACTCAAGCTTCAGATTTGGAGCTTTATACAAATTCAGCTGAAAATAGGTGTCAGGTCTTCAGCCTGGACTTAAACACACTGAGTGTTTCAGCTGATCTGAGGCTTTCTGGGAGTTTGTTCCAGACATGTGGAGCATAGAAGCTGAATGCAGCTTCTCCATGTCTGGTTCTGACTCTGGGAACTGATAGAAGACTGGATCCAGATGAGTTGAGGTTCATACTGGGTCAGGAGGTCACTGATGTATTCATTCAGAGCTTTATAGACCAGCATCAGAACTTTAAAGTCTGTCCTCTGATGGACAGGCAGCCGGTGGAAAGACCTCAGAGCTGGACTGATGAGGTCCAGGTGAGGGGTGAGACCCGGCCGCTTAGTCGACAACAAGCTTATAAGATCACTGTTTCCCTTTGTGTTCTCCCAGGCAGCCCTGGTCTCCTCCTCACTTGTAGGTGCTCAGTAGATCCAACCTTTAGTCTCTTTAGCAGTGAAGGGCTTTATTTGTTTGTGCAATGTTTGGTCATTTTGTCCTCTTTTCTCAGACTGTAACTGACGTTTATTTGTTTACCTGATAGATTTGCAGCCGGTCTTTCTGCCTCAGAATCCAGCAAATTACCGCTTCAGAAATTACCCCCGAAGGAGAAACAATCACTGCCCCAGTCATGATGTCAGAGAGGCCTGTTCATGCTAACTCCAGCTACAGATGACTGAGGCTGCGGCTACACGGAAACGTTTTTCACTGTAAACGATACTTTTTCTTATCGTTTCGCTGTCGCGGCCACACGGAGCCGGCGTTCCCACTACCCCAAAACGATAGTTTTTGAAAACGGGTTCCAGAGTGGGAAAGTTTGAAAACGGCCTCGTTTCGTTTCCATTGTTACAGCTAAAACGTTTTTGCGTCAGTCACACGTTGACGCTGGGAGCCAATTTTAACACTTCTCTATTGTCTCACTGCGTGGCGTGACACAGCGGCGTGTGTACTGCCTCGTGTCATCGTTTTCGTCTGGACCAGCAGCGCGTTTCCGTGTGGTCGCAAGAATTTTCGAACCCGTTTTCAAAAAAAACCTCGTTTCGTTTTCGTGTAGCCGTAGCCTTAACTTCCTCTGCAATTCCAAGAATAATTACTCACCTGTTGAACTGGATGCTTGTCACTCTTCTGTGCAGATTCACCCTCGGAGCCTGGAAGATCTTTTGGAAAATGTCTTGGGAGTAAATCTTTTGAAGCTTCAAGTCTGTCTCTACTCCAGCGTCTTAAATCACAACAATTACATCATCCGAGGCATCTTTTTCTGGAACAATAGTTCCAGAATAATGAGCGTAAAGTCAGTTGATTGATACAGTATCAGCAGATGACCCACACTGAGCTGGAGCTGAGCCATGAGTAAAACTTGACTGTATTGACTGATTCATTCTGTTGTACCTGTCTCATCCTACTTCTGGGAAAAGCACATCAGCCCAATATTTACAGTACATATTCTTTTAGTTTAAATTAAATTTACAACCACAATGTGTCCATCCTGAGTTGAATATGATGAGACAGATTGTGCAAAAACCTGACTGTCAGAGTTTGGCTGGAATGAGAGTTTAGTTTATTTGATTTTCTCTAATGAAACCACATGGTCTGGTGCACAGTTTGATGTTTAAACTAAACAAATTCGGCCCAGTCGCACTCCTATCCAGGATATTTAACAGCTATGCTTGTGAGCACTTTCAGTGACATAATCGTGTCACTGTAAGAGCTCAAAAATGTTAAAATGGAAATCTTTTATGTTGCGTTTTATTTTTGACTCTTATCAGCCACAACATTAAAACCACCAACAGGTAAGCTGAGCAGCACTGCTTAGCTTGTTAAAATCCAATGTTTCACTGGGAAAATTGCATCCTGGAATTAATTTGGATGTTATTTTGACACTTGCACCTACCTAAATGCTTTTGTTGATCAGTCACTTCCCCCCTTATGGCAACTTGACTCCCCTAAAGTTGCAGCAACTAAAACTGCTTAGAAGCCACTCAGAAAAGTCTGATTGTGTTCCCTCCAAACTCCAATCTAATCACTGGAAAAAATGCCCCTCCAAAAATAAGTTTAAAAAAAAACAAATACAAGATGTTTTTGATTGAAATAAGCAGTAAAATCTGCCAATGGAACTAGTGAAAATCGGCTTGTCAAGATTTCACTTAACAAGATATTCCAGATGTATTGTCTTAAAACAAGTCCCTATATCTTGCTGAAAGTACTTGTTAGGCAGTTGTGTCTTATATTAAGTGTAATGAGATATTTGACTAGAAATTAGACAAATATACCTGGTAATTAAGATTTTTTTCCAGTGATGGTATTTGTTGGAAGCAACCCCAATAAGAAATGCCCTGCCCCATAATGCACTCTGGTGCCAGTCACTTCAGGGCACTCTCACATAGATGTGCACCAATTAGATCGGCCGGCCCCGATTTCCTGAATTCTGGGTGATCGGCCGATACTTGCTTGTGAAACCGATCTTATCCACCTCTGCAAAGGTCTGAAAATCAGCCACTGTCCCTTTTTTATTTGCCGTGAGAGAGGCAGGAAAATGTGAAAAATGAAAGACTAAAGGAACTGATTTCTTTTATTTTAGTTGATTTAGTAGTTTGGACAAAAATGCTCTAAACTTTTCATTTATATTTCAGAGCACATGTGCAGTTAAAACAAGTTTGTATTGTTTCACAGGTATTGTTCAATGTTTTTCAATAAAGTAAGATTGGGACATTGAAGGTGTTTATGCTGTCAGTCTGACCTTATAACACCTGACAGCGTCGGTTATAAAAAAAAAATCGGCTGGTCAGGCTTTTTAAAGATCAGCCAGAAAACTGCACCCCTACTCTCAGATGCTCGTTGTCGTTGTGCTGACAGCGCCGAGCTCTTTTGAAGATACTCTGTAAATAGTAGGTTGGTGGTCTTAATGTTATTGCTGATTGGTGTGTAAGTATTTATCATAGATAACCCTAATTTACTGATAACTGTAACTGCTGCTGTAATGAGACGTGAATCGGCCTCATCACTGTTACTTTCTGAACGTGGCCTCATATTTCTAAAGTCGTGTTTGGTTCATGGAGGTGGATGTTTCTGAGTGCAACACCTGCTCTTTGTCAAAGAAAAAAAAACCCCAACATTGATAATTTATTCCTCCCAGCTGACTTATCAGAAAAGTTATCTCGGGAGTACGTGTCTGCACGTGTATGTATGGTTGGGCTGTTGCCAGTTCGAGGAACAGAATGGGTAGGCTCAAAATTTAAAGCACATGTTTTCATTGCATGTAATTAGAATTTATTCAAAAGTGGTCGAATTTAATGTGAGGGCAGTGGACAAAAACCAGCACTCGCTGCAGATTGTAAGTCTTAATGGCAGAGATTTGCTGTTATTAGAGGGATCATAAAACATCTGAGATGGTTAAGATCTGTTGTTGGGGGAAGGAATGAAACAATAAAGATGTGACCCAGGCTCACAGAGAGCAGAGGCAGACAGCAGATGAAGAGGGTGTGAGGAGAGGACAGGAGATGGTACTAAAGCGTCCTGTCACATGTCCAGCTAATTCAAGTGCTTTCCCAGAGACTGACGCTCTCTTACCAACTTTAACTGCTGAGGACAGCAGCTGTTGGTCAGCACTTTGGACTGCACTGGAAAAAATATAAATCTTACCAAGTATATTTGTCTCATTGAGTATCTCACTTAATATAAGACACAACTGCCTAACAAGTACCATTTCAGCAAGATGTAGGGACTTGTTTGAAGACAATACATCTGGAATATCTTGTTAAGTGAAAAAGTCTTTAACACATCTTGTTTTGAGTCATATTTCACATGAAACAAGCTTTTTTTTTTCATTTGAAGAGGTTTTTAAGCTAACTTCAAGATCACTTTTAACCCTAACCCTCTTTGGGCCAAATAAGATCCCAATTTGGGGATTTCAGGGTTTCTCATTTCTTAGTCCAGCCAGGGATTTGTCCAGATATAATCTGAAAAGGTGATAACAGTTCAGCGTCTACCTTCAGTAGACTGCATTCAGAGCGATCTTAGTTCGGAGAATCAGGAAGAAAGTCAGACGGGAGAACAAAGGTATCCAGAAAAGTACATTTTTTTTTTACATTTAAATCAACTCAAACGTGAAATATTTCATGGCTGTTGTGTCACTTTTGCCTGTCGAATGCAACATAACAGTTGTCCTTACAGTCGGACTGAACATGCAATCATTATTCTTTTTGGATAACAGGGATGATGATGCAATCGATGAAAACAAACAGCTTAATGATGTGGCCCAATAAACACAGAGATGTAAAGAAAGTATTCACTCTTTCTGTTTGGACCAATTCGTCACTGTGGGCCAAACAAACAAATGCTAATTAACATTTCTTGTCTCCTTTACAACTCTCTGTCTGCTTGCTTTGGTCAGCTGTCGGTTTGGCATTATTAAAGCTTGAGTGATTCATGATCCAATTAGTCGGTTCCAGAGCCTCACCAAAGACTTTGCCAGTCTTAGAGATGTTTGGTTCATGCTGGAAATGTCACAGCATGGTGGTTAGGTGATCTGATTGGACGAATCGGCTCTGTGGATTTATGTTGTCATCAAACAGGGCGGCGGGAACGTGTTTTCATAGAGTTTCACATTGTGAAATGTATAAAAACGTACCATCCTGAAGTGTCTCAGTGAGTGTTGCACTGTGCACGTGTGCGATATGCTGGTTCATTTCATCAGCGTGCATTTGGCTCGCATTATTGTTTTACTGCTCTTCTGACATTTATAGCAACAGAAAATATGTTTGAGTGTACATTCAACAATAAATGTCTAACCATGTTTTATAGATAGTAATATTTTCCAGCATGACACCAGCAAGAGTGTAATCCCTACATATAAATATACGTTTGTGCTACAGCTCAAAGGAAAACTAAACTCTCAGAGGATGAGAGTCCAGAGAAGGTATTTGACTTGGGTATGAAAGGGTTCAGACTGGAGATCATGTGCTGTCAAAACCTCTTAGCTTATCTTAATTCCTGATACCTGCAGTTTAAAACTCTTCACAACAAGTAGGCTGATATTGGAGGAGTTGTTTGGGGGCATGCGGTCAATACAGGATTAATGGGAACGCATGAAACGTTTCTTTCAATTATACAAACCTGTTATCACATTCTCACCATACTTTAACCGGGAAATGCCATTCATTTATGAGATACTGTATTTCTAACGGCCTCAGGTCTGCTGTCGTAAATTCATCAACTGAAATAAACTGGAAATAGGGAATTTAAGAACTGCTTTTTGCTTCCAAGATCATGATTTGAGTGTCTGTACTTAACTTTGGGGAGGTAGGGATTCAAGAATTGGATGAAAAGTACTGTCTGAATTTGTTAAGGATGTTTCTCAGGAATTTCATGACTCATGCCGTTCTCTTAAATGGCCACAGAAAATATCAGGAAAAGTCATTAGTTCTCTGAGGACCCTGAGAATCTGGATCAAGTTTAATGTAAATCAATCAAACTGTTGATCATGGACCAGGAGGAAAGACCCGCTGGACAAGAAACAGACAGACTTGTTATTCTGCTTTGTTTCATGTGAATTCACCGTCGGATTAAATGGGATCATTACTGAATTTTGAACGGTGCCATGGCAACGCTTGGGTGATAAGAAGATTGTTATGATCACAGCAAATTAAACAAGACCTCAACTTGCAGTAAGCATCATCTTGACACTCACATTTTTGCACCCCAATGAAGTCAAAACTAAGCTGAATTTAGACCTCACACTGGAAAAAATCAAAGTCTTACCAAGTATATTTGTCTCATTTCTAGTCAAAATACCTCATTACACTTGATATAAGACACAACTGCCTAACAAGTACCATTTCAGCCAGATATAGGGACTTGTTTTAATACAATACATCTGGAATATCTTGTTAAGTGAAAAAGTCTTGAACACATCTTGTTTTGAGTCATATTTCACATGAAACAAGCTTTTTTTTTTCATTTGAAGAGGTTTTTAAGCTAATTTCAAGATCACTTTTAACTCAAAAGTCCTAAATATCACATCTTATTTCAAGAAATCTTGACAAGCCGATTTTCACCAGTTCCATTAGCAGATTTTTTTTTTGCTTATTTCAATCGAAAACATCTTGTGTTTGTTGTTTTTCTTACTAATCTTTGGAGGGGCATTTTTTTCCAGTACATGGTATATTAGTCACTTCCATTTCTGGTTGAGGGTATCAGCACCGTGACGAATGCTGCTTCAGGTCTGCTGAAGTCCCGACAGACGTATGAACGCCTGGCAATCCCTCACCTGATCTGGGTTTTTACCACTGTTATGGTTTGCTCAGAATTTACCCCGTCTGTCTTTCCTCAGGAAGTGTTTACCCTTCACACGTGGCTGAAGTCGTTTAAACCGTCTCAGGCTGGACGCTGTATTCCTCTCAGTTGTGTCTTTACCAGCAGCGGTATCTCATGTCCACTGAAAAAAATGCCCCTCCAAAAATAAGTAAAAAAACAGCAAATACGAGATGTTTTTGCTTGAAATAAGCAAAAAAATCTGCCAATGGAACTAGTGAAAATCGGCTTGTCAAGATTTCTTGAAATAAGATGTGATATTTGGGACTTTTGAGATAAAAGTAATCTTGAAATTAGCTTAAAAACCTCTTTTTTTTCAAGACTTTTTCATTTAACAAGATATTCCAGATGTATTGTCTTCAAACAAGTCCCTATATCTGGCTGAAATAGTGCTTGTTAGGCAGTTGTGTCTTATATTAAGTGTAATGAGATATTTTGACTAGAAATAAGACAAATATACTTGTAAGACTTTGATTTTTTCCAGTGTCCTGGGCTTCCAGAAAAGATTTTTCTTTGTGTCTGGCCTCTCTTGTGTTTTGGTTTCCATGCACCAAAAACCTCCGTAACCACGGCCAAATTGTGATGGTGTCTGTGATGGGGATCTGCTCTGACATGCACTGACACACCGACAACTTTACAGAAAGTATGATGTACGCCTCAGAGTCTAATCCTTTGTCTAGTCATGCAACGAGCACAATGGACTCAGAGGCAGATGTAGAGTACCCCCATATGCAAACAAACTGCACATCATGCTCTCATCCTTTTATCCGTTCCAAACTGTCCTCAGAAGCCAAAGTGGGTGAATCATGACATCACGCTGATTAACTGCAGTAGCATTTTGTACATTTTGTACATTCAGCTGTGCTGTTGTCCAAAAGCACCCGAACACCTAAAGTCTACTAAATAATGAGGATGAAAACAAGACATTTTGAAATGTTTCTTAAATATTTTTTGACTCACCAGATTAATGGGGCCTGTAGGGAACTGAGAAATATGTAGGTCAGGGATACAATTTCTGTCTCATGCTGTCGTTTTTTAAATATTTTGCTGGCGCTCTTTTTCACTCTAAATTCATGTGTATAAGTGAGTGCAGCACTGTCTTAAAGTCTGTCGAAGGTGCCATATCCCAAATCCAGAACCTTCGGATGAGGCACCTGGACTTTAAACTAAAACGGCCAGAATCCAAAAGCCAAAAGAAGAGTCAACTTTGAGCCCTTCAGCAGCTCAGGGAGCTCTTCATCTCGGTGAGAGCTCGAAAGTTTCTGTGGTGAAGAAAAATCTGAAAGGTCACCTACCGCCGAATGCTCCGGACTGCTTGTGAGAGACTCACGTGAACTAACATACATGCACAGCTGGAACAGCTGCCAAAACACAGAACAGAGAGGCTCGGATTGCAACACACACAAAGGGATACTTCAGTTACTCCAGCTCACACCGATGGACTGGAGACCTGTAGTTGGTATATGCTTCAGCCTCCTACTCAGTATGATAAAGTGGGTATGGAAATAAATAAATAATTAATTAATTAGTTGATGCCATCACATGCTAATGGTCGGCTTTAGTGACATCCAGGGATGAAGTCGTAGATAGCGACACACGAGGTTTCTGCAATAGAGAACTGGATCTTTTTCTATGCTCCTGTAGAAACTCGTTGGAGTGTGGTAACATGATTGTGCACTTATAAAAACAGAAGCTGTTTTTACACATTATGTCCAAAAAAATCAAGTCCAGTTGCCCAGTTACACATGCTCCGTAGAGCAGGTCAATCTCCTGGTCATGTGACGAATAACTGGGACAGAAGGGTGATGCAAGAACCTGATGCAAAGAAGAAAAGTGCTGAAAATCACAACAGCTGGGTCTCACGCCCGTGGGATTTCTCCCCATGTTTTTAGTTTGGTGTTTTATCATGTGTTAATCATGTCTTAGTTTTTAAGTCCATCTTTAGTTAAGTTTTGCCATTGTTTTTCCCTCAGTCCCCATGTTCTGGTCATTATTTAGTTTCCAGTTTCCCCTTGGTGAGATCTTTACCTACCTACCTACCCACCCTGATTTTCACCCCTCAAGCCACGAACCCAAGTTAACTGTTTTTCCATGTTACCTCAAGTCTTTTGTTTTGCTTTGTCTCAAGTATTTATTCCACAGTTTAGGTTTTTTGTCATCCGGCTCAGCTGCGCTTTTGGTTAATCCCTGTTTTTGTGAATAAATCAAGTTTGCCTTCTTACATCCTCTGAGTCCGCATCCGTGTCCTACCAACCCACCCCGTCACGACAGCTGGGTTTCCATTGCTGTTTTTGATTTGGATTCTGAGATTTGAATAAGAGAAGGTGAGTGGAAACTGTCAAAATGGGGAAAAAAGTTTCAAAGAAGACTTGATGCACATTAAATTAAATGAAAACAACTTTGCGCATCACATCTAGCGCTGAATAACTCAACTGGTCGAGTTGGTGCCCCATGTGCAGTGCTGTGGTTCAGGCCAGGTTGGACTCCTGACCCGGGGCCCCCCGTCTACATGTCTTTCCCCACTCTCCTGTCCACCTACAGTCAAATAAAGGCCACTCGTGCCCAGTAGTTTCCAGTTTCAGTCAGCTAAAAACTTTGCGTGATTTACTGGAATCTGTTCAGATATTCCCGGAGATGAAGTAGTAAAAAAAAGATTTTTCTACTTTTTCATCTTGTGGATGTTCACTGCAGTTGTTTTTTCCTCCTCAAGGTTCATTTCCAGCCAGGACAACTACTCCTCTGCTGAATAATGATCACTAAGTAGCCTTTCCCACTCCACTCTCCTAACACCATGCAACCTAGTTCTTTTTTGTCTGATTCACATGCGTTTTCCCATCCAACTATTTAAAAGATCGCTTGACATTTGTTTTACTGGTGAACAGGAACCCAGCTGTTGTTTACAGCACATCAAAGATGGGGGACAAAGAACTCGTGACTGTCCTGGGATAGCTTTTTTTCTACATGCACTTAGCTTCTGTTTTTTGGTGTATGTCTATGCTTGTTTGCTCTTTTCGTTTGTATCAAGAGAGCAAAGTCAAACCTGAGTCAAATTCCTCGTGTGTGTTCACACACCTGCCAATAAAAGCGATTCTGATGCTGATTCTGATTATCAACACCACATGTAAGCAAAGAGAAAAGTATTAAGCAGCAATAAGAACACAAACCCACTCGTGATTAATTATTCTGGGAATTTCATGCTCTATTTACACAGGAGCAAAGTTTGTTATATTTAGGACTTGGAATGAAGGATCTGGATGGATAAACTCAACGTAAAACGTTATCCGTCACATGTTGCTCCCTCCTGAAAATTTCAGCTCTACTGCGGGAAGTATGGGAACAAGAAACTTCAAGATTCAAAATGTTAAAAAACCTTTCACATGTGACCTTTAAACTATTGTCGCAGCTTGCCAGAACCATGATCGAGTCCAGCTATCAAAGTCTTTCTCTTCTGTAGTTGATTTGGAGCATGACCGAACCATAAATTACGGTATCAACGGGGGGAAAAAATTAGCAGTTTATAAAGTAAATCTTATTCTAACCTTAAACCTACTGCAAGTCTTTACACTCAAACAGCCTTCTGAAGAAATGAGGGTGGGTAGAAAGAAACTAAATATCTAACCCCAGCTCAGAGCTGGAGAGATGAGAGGATACATTGGATGTTGATACATATACAAGCTCCTTCTCCCTGTTTAAGCACGTGGGGGGGACCCTCCACACAAGGCTAAATTGCTTTGCACAATGGAACCTATTCTTACTTCATCATGGTGAATCTGAATAGCAAAGACTGCTGGTGCTAAAATGGGTGGAGGTGAACAGCGCCACTATAGTACACACTGGCAAAAATGCCCCTCCAAAAATAAGTAAAAAAAACAACAAATACAAGACGTTTTTGCTTGAAATAAGCAAAAAAAATCTGCCAATGGAACTAGTGAAAATCGGCTTGTCAAGATTTCTTGAAATAAGATGTGATATTTAGGACTTTTGAGTTAAAAGTGATCTTGAAATTAGCTTAAAAACCTCTTCAAATGAAAAAAAGAAGCTTGTTTCATGTGAAATATGACTCAAAACAATTTGTTTTCAAGACTTTTTCACTTAACAAGATATTCAAGATGTATTGTATTAAAACAAGTCCCTATATCTGGCTGAAATGGTACTTGTTAGGCAATTGTGTCTTATATTAAGTGTAATGAGATACTCAATGAGACAAATATACTTGGTAAGATTTAGATTTTTTCCAGTGTAGTATCTGTGTGCGGGAGGAGCGCTGGGTGACACTAAACCAGACAGAGATTTAATTTAGTCCGGCTTCCTGGCTGTTTTTCTGTTTTTCTGCCTGCCCTGTCTTTGTTTTCTTTCAGTCCACCATCCTCTCAGCTATGAGGATCGCCTCGTCTTAAGACCGCCGCTCTCTTTAAGTCTCAGAGGGAATGAAGAGGCTTATTTTGAGCTGCTGATTCCTCTGCCATCCCTCTTCCCATGACTGACCCCTCAACCTGGGGATGGTGAAGAGGAGGATGTGGTTAGAAATCAGCCCAATTTAAAGAAAAAAGTGGAAAATTCCTCCCATCACACGTGACTTGTTAAAGATGAGCACACTGATACCCCTCATGTGTGACAGTTTGTAGGACGCTGTCAGCCCTCCTAATGATCCCATCTTCATCCATTTCTCCTTCACCTCCTCCTTCTTTTTCTGCCCTCGGCCCCTCCCCCTGTGTACCCCCTTCCACCTGACTAGCCAATGGGACCAGACGGGCTTGTCTGGCGTGGAATGAATGGGGAGCAGGAGGGGCGGCGATGGCCAACTGGACTGACCAAAACACCCTGCCTGCCAGACACACAGAAGCAGAGAGAGTGTGGCAATCTAATTTAAGATTTAGCTTAAGAAAATCCGCTTTTTCCTGTTTGTTAACGAATAGCTCGTGAGTTGAATTAATCTGTTAGTCCCTCTCCATTGATCCGCACCACTTCACCTTTTAGAGGAAGGGGTTTCTGAACCTGAGACCTGAGAGGGAGACTTGGAGAAGAAGAGGAGGAGATAAACAGGAAGAAAGACGCTGAAATCAAAGAGGGAGGAGCAAGAGTATTAGATTGAGCAGATGTCAGTTTAGCTGGCTCAGGCTGTCATCACAGACCCACGATGCCGGCAGGAGGACGGAGGTTTTCTGACCTGGAGATGCTAGTAGGGATGGAGGATGAGCAAGTGGACACAGCAAGAAGCAGAGCTGGCAGCTGTGTGGAGTTTCACAGCATCAGAGTAAGTTTTCATGTTCTTTTGGCTTTAAATTCAGCATTTCCATCATAATCAAAAGTGAAAGATGCCTATATACAAGAGTGTGGGAAACTACAGATCCCCTTCTGGAAACACCACTTGTTGCATTTCTGAAGTGGTTAACTGGAACTAAATCCGACGGTTGTGTGTCAACACTGATCATGATTAATGCATTTTGTCCCTGAAGAAATTCACAAACTCTGGAGTTATTTTATGATAATGGTAACTATTTACTCAACATTTTAATGATGCTAAGATCAACTAGTCATAATACATGACCATAATAAACAGTAAAATATTCAAAAATCTATTCTTCATTTAAAAAGCAAATATATGTAAATAATCTGATTTTAAAACGTCTTATTTATGTTGAGTGCAATTAGCTGTGCTTTATTGTGGTAAAACAAAGATTTGCAGTAGTATTCTATTCAGTAGTTTGGCTAAAAATAGAAATACTGATTTATGTCCAAGTCTTAAGTGAGCAACCAAACACAGTTTACTTCCACTGTGCCTTACTTACAAAAATAAGTTTTTAACGTCTTTCCTTTTCAAGAGAAGAAGAAATGCATTCATATATGCAGTTTACTGTTGGCCACATGCTACAAACTATCAAAAAGCACTTTGTTTCATAATCTTGGACTCGCATAGTGTGTTTTCTGCTGATACGAATCTCCCCAATTCAATAAAGTACATCTAATGTTGGCGGTATTTAGATGGATAAGTTCAGTCCTTATTACAACCACTTCTCTGTGCTTCAGTTAAAGCCAGCAGACCAAACGAGATCTGTATTTGATTGGAAAGAGCTGAGCTGGGCCATGTTGCCAGATGCTCAAACTACCTCTGCAGACAACTGGCCTGAACCAGATGGGTTTTCTCTAGTTTTCCTGTGCTCTATACTTTGGTTAAATTGCCTTAAAGCTGCCCCACTTGCCCTTGCTTTTGGTAAAGATGAGAGATTGTGCCTACTGCGTAACACCTTTTAATGCTCAGCATGACCTGCACTATAAAATGATACCTAATTTAGTTTGATAGAGGCTTTTGGTGCGCGTGGAAGAGATTCTGAATTTATGGAGCGCCTGAATACTAGAGTCTGTTTCATATAAGTTCTGGCTGCCATTAACCTGTCATCCATTTTTACTGCATTTGTCAGTCTGGATCTTTTTAAAAGAAACAGTACATACCAAACTGTTTTTGGGTTTATTACATGTTATCTATGACTGCGGTTTACCTTTTATGAATCGCACACATGGAAAACAAGGAGGAAAGATGGCTTGTTTTTCTTCTAAAGGATTTATAGCGATGCAAATATTCATAAACTTTATGCGGTAATATGTGACTGCACACGGTCATCTGATCAGATTCGTTTAACCTGAACAGCTACATAATCATCAATTCATCTCTGCCTAACCTGCTACTCGTTTTATTACATCGCAACATACAAACACTGACTACATCTAGAGTTACAGCTGCACAGGGGTGGGATGTAAATGCAGAAAGCAGACGAGGAACCAAAAGATGATTCAAGGAAGGACGATCCGTGAAGCAGCAACAGGTTTGGCACAATGATGCATGTGAGCCAATCCCACAAAAGAGCTTCTATAGCATGAATTGTTAAAAAAAAAAGGAGCAAATGATGGCAGAAAAGCAACACCTCCTCAGCCTCCCTTTTTTTCTATTGTGAGAAGAAATCGTTTTACTTTGAATTTTTCTCTGTGATTGTTCTAGCTGCACATGTTATGAAAATCTGGGCTGATAGGAAGGTGCGAATGTGGGTGAAGTCAGGTGGCATCACGTGAAATGGCCCACAGGCTGGACAGACTGAGAGGAATGCTGTTTATGTGTGTTGTGAGGCTGCCTGCTCTTTGTTCAAATCCCTGGCTGTGGGCCTGCTGTGCATCCCCCTGATGATGAAAGAGATTTTTGTTTTAGCAATACATTTCATGGATTTGATCAGTGCGTATTGTGTACTCTTGAGGCCCAAAAAGACAGAGGTTACTTCTCTGTTTCTCTCTACAGAAGCTCTATCAGCTACGTTTACATGAAACAAAAATAAAAAACAAATTAGTGTCGTAGTCAGACCAAAACTGGACATTTAAAATGTATTTAAGCAGGTTAGTTCCATCGAAACTCTCAAAACCAGACTAACACACCCAGATAATATGGTTGGACATCACATCAGTCTATGCATTGGTGCTCCACGCTCTCTCCAAAGTTTCATCATTTCACATTTTTTGTAAAAACAAAAAAGCATGAGTCCACATTAATACAGCCGATTTCCCAATAAGAGTTCTTATATCTGCTAATCAGGCCAGAAATCAGCCAATTAAGACTCAACTCGGGCTCATTTCCAGACTGATGCTTTTTGGTCTAATGAGATTCTGTTTCTATACCTGCGTCATCATTTGACAAGATCACCAGTCAAGTAACTTAAAGGCAACATCTGTGTTGTGAATTAGGCTTTACTTGCATGTACAATGATCTCCCGCAGAGAAAGTCAAGAGGGGCACAGTGTCTGGAACATGTCCTCAAACAGTCCACAACATTCCAGCTTTGGACATATTTCAGTCGATAACTCAATACCACGGCTGTGCATGTATACCGGGACGCCTCAGTCAAGCTGTATCCTTCTTCCACTTTTGATTCTTAAAAGGGATTAAAAAATAAATAATGTTTTGATGCCAAAAATTTGCTCTTCTGTGGCTCCCGTTAGCTCTTAGCTTAACGCCGTCTACTGCAGGTAAGACGACTTATTACTCAAAAGTACTTCACACAACCCCACTGAAATAATCAAACTGTCATTTAAAGGTGTGATTAATTGGTAAAATGATAAAAATTCACAAACTAATAGAAAATAATGTGTTTTTAAGACATGGAGACATTAAAGCGGGTGGAACAGGAGAGCCATGAAGTAAGTTGTGTGACTTCGGGGTCTACGGGGGCACGGCGGTCTGTTTGTGTTCAACACAGCCCACTGATGCCATGAGCTGTGTGTCTGATCCTGTATCAATTATGCAAGCATCAATACGTGCATGCATGCACACACACATGCAGCGAGAGTCTTCAGTTCTGGAGCCATGAAGTTGGGTGTATCATTAAAGTTATCTTCTGACTCTTTCATGTATATGATTACTGCGGCCCAAGTCATAACAAATCCAACCATACCGATGGACTGTATATGCATTTAGGAATATATGGTGGCTGTGTGTATATATTCAGCCAAGTGAGTGTGTGTGTGTGTAGTATGCAATTATTCTCACGTGACTAATTAAATCCATGTAGAGTATTCATCTACAGTGTTCATCCGTTCAGCTTTATTTATTTTTGCACTTTTCAAAGAAAAATGCAGCTCAAAGTGCTTTAAAAAGCAGAAGAAAGACTCAAACTCTCAAAATGTATACGTTCAACGCACATATACAGTGTGTATATATAAACAAGGTGAGGTTGCTTCCTAAGGATTTTGTAGAAGACTTTCAACGTATGTCTTAAATCTTGTTTTTAAAGTCAGAATTCGGTTTTTAGCTTTAAGATAAAGCTAAGGGTGGGGCATTTAGCTGTGCTTTTTAAAGGTAAAGGCCCAGAGACTGAACTGTGTCAGCGGAGGGTCCTCACAAAGACAGAGGGGCAGATGTGCGTGGATGAAAAGATTCCTCTGGGCAATTGGTAGTTTATCTCTTTAGTGTGTTCCTGTTTGAAGGAGAATCCCAGCAAAGTCCTGTAAAGACTGAACAAATTGAGAAACTAAAAGATCAACTCGCATACTCACAACTGAGAGAGCAGGTCTTCCAGAGCAAAATCTGGGTGCAGTGACTGGATCGAAGGAGGATGAGCATGCGTGTTTTTGGCTTTTTCAACTCAAATTCTAAACATGTGTTTGGTTCTTTTTTTGGTGAAAAGAACCAGGAAAAAGGAGGGAGTCTTCACACCACTTGTGTTGACAGCTGGATTTATTGATATAGGAATGTATCTTTCATGACATACGTGTGGGTGTGTGTCTGTGGGTCATAGAAAACTGGAGCAGGGTTTTCTGTGTGGGCACAGCTTGAGCAGAGGGTAAAGGTCAGACTTGAGACTCAAGTTAGTCTGAAGAGACAAAAATTAACACTTTTAAGACTCAACTTACGTACGTGAGAGCTGTAAGACTTGACCTACTGAGGAAGTGTCATAACAACACAAATGAAGGTTTCAGGATAGCAAGCATTGCCGCTGACTTTCATTTTCCTCTTTTAAGATTGAAAAATTGATCTGCTCGTCTTGACTGACTAGATCTGACTTAAGACTTCTCTTGATATTGTTCTTGAAGCTGTTCAACAGAAACCGGTCAGTTTCCTATTGTCTACTGTACACTGGAAAAAATGCCCCTCCAAAAATAAGCAAGAAAAACAACAAATACGAGACGTTTTTGCTTGAAATAAGCAAAAAAATCGGCCAATGGAACTAGTGAAAATCGGCTTGTCCAGATTTCTTGAAATAAGATGTGATATTTAGGACTTTTGAGTTAAAAGTGATCCTGAAATTAGCTTAAAAACCTCTTCAAATGTCAAAAAAAGCTTGTTTCATATTAAATGTCGACTCAAAACAATTTGTTTTCAAGACTTTTTCATTTAACAAGATATTCCAGATGTATTGTCTTCTAACAAGTCCCTATATCTGGCTAAAATAGTACTTGTTAGGCAGTTGTGTCTTATATTAAGTGTAATGAGATATTTTGACTAGAAATGAGACAAATATACTTGGTAAGACATTGATTTTTTCCAGTGTAGGATCCAGGTCAGATTCAAGATGCTATTTGTTACATGATCAGCTTTTCAGGCTTCCCTGTACCATGGGTGGCCTCAATGAAGCCCCCTCACGTGTCATCATCAGAGCTTAGCTTCTCCGGAGACAGCAAGAGCAAAGGATTCGATGTCAGGTTGCATTACCTCTACTTGGCTTGAGGCGGTCTTCGTGACACGGCAGGTTGTGAAGTCTGAGACATCAGGGTGGCGGCAGGCCATATTATGTTGGCTGAAAGAGAGGGGGGGGTGGGGTGGGGGGGAGTAAAGATTGCAGGAAAAGTTGTAGCTGGGGTGAAGTTTTTGTCGAGATGGTATTTGGCAGATTTTGGCTGCCCCTCCGAAAGCATTTGCACCCAAAACGTAAGAGATAGCTCCCTCTACTGCTGTGTCCTCAAAAACATGAGAACTGCCCAAACCGAATTATCTTGGACTGATCTTTTAGTTACTGGAAACTGACACATTTCAAGTGTTCCTTTATTATTCTTTTCTGATTACGATGTCACGGTGCGGCAATTGTCTAGTTGCAAGTTGTCACAAAACAGGAACTTTATGATGCACTGGACCTAAAGTATAAAGAAAAACTGCAGGATACTGTAATAAGTCCTAATTAAAAGGCTTTCAAGAGAAGTATGCAACTGCAAAAAGGTGCTCCATACATGTCGACACTAATAAAAACAGCTGAGGTCTGCTTATTCTTCATGAGTGGATTTAAGTTTCTTTTTCAGAACAAGTGTGTCGTGTTTGCTGTTATGTCGTATTTGTGTGATAAAAATCTTTCGCTGTGAAGTAAGAGTCAGCGGTGTGAAGATTTCTTATTTGATATAAACCCAGAAGGCAGCTCCTTCCACCTCAGAAGTACTGAAACTAAAACAGCAAAGTGATGCACGCACCCTCAACATCCACCTGTTTAATACAGCATAGGTGCAGATTGTTTCCCAGCTTTTGGCCAGTCGATAACAAAGACATCCTCCTGGAGAGACCGGGTGAAAGATTTAGAGTTTGACCATCTGCCTTGCAATAAAAATCTCACAGACGCTATGGAAAGAAACGAGACGCAGGGATGTGAAAGGTCTCTCCTCGTGTTGCCATAGCGATACCATCAAACACAACTGTTATCAGTACTCGATCTCCTTATCCAGATGATATCCAGAAGATTAGAGGAGATGGAAGACTAGAGTAGGCTCTATGTTATAAAGTGTGAGTTGAAGTGTGCACGTGTGCATGCGCCCTTCAGCAGTTTGCATTCCACTATCCGTGAAGTAATTTGTGTAATCTGGCTCTTAGGTTGGCTTGCTGTTAGCCATTTCTGAGGGTAGTCCAGCGTAAAAAAAAAACGTGCGGGTCTATTTTTATCAGTCCTCACACACGAGCAGCATAAACACACAGCATGAAAAGATCTAGTGTTACATGAGTTACGCAGAGTTACAACCATACGCTGGAATATTAAAATGACAAACTGGGTAAAAGAGCTTAGAAGAAGAAGTGGATGGGGTGACACCACCGAAAAACAGACCCCCTTGAAAAAAAAGGAAGGCGACCTCTGACACAATGGAGAGAGTGAATCATCAGAAAGGAAATATCTGGGAGGGATCAGAGGAAAAAATGAGGTATGAAATAAGGGAAAAGTGGATCGTGATAAATTCTGTTGCATCTCGGAACGTGTGGTGGGATTTAGGTCAGCTTTAAGTTGCAAGATTTTAAAAACCTCTAAACATTTTCCTACACTTACACCACAGACCTGCGATATTCGCAAGACAGTCAGTTTCCAAAATGTCCTATAATGGCAATAATCAAAGGTAAATCAGCCTTGAGGATGAGGAGTTTTCGGTCTGAACTGTGGAATTGGTTCATTTGTTCATTCTGAAGTATCTTTATGATGATTACTTGGACAGTTTGCTGAAATCTCTTGCTTTCAGACTTCCAATAGTAAATGTACGGAAGCCCAGAGCGGACGTGGTACATATAAACTTTTTTTTTTTATGGTTTTCTCGAGATGACGAGATAATTATGTCGTTTTCTCGAGATAACAAGTTTAATTTACCAATGGTTTTCGAGATCAGAGATGACTATCTTTTCTTGAATGCTCATGATCAGTTTCTCAGTGTTCTTAAAGCCTTTCCAAGAACGGACTTAATCTGAAAATGTCAGATTTTACTTCTGTCGAGGTCTAACAGGCTGAAACTGCAATTTGTTTGTCTTGTAGAGATAACTTTCATATCAGCCCGCGTCATTTAAGGAGACGGCTGGCTCGACTGCAGGTCAATAGGCGTTTACACCTCAGTGATCCTGCTGATAGAGTCGACTTCATCAGTGACCAGGCCGTCTCCATGGTTACCGAATGATGCATGAGAGGTGTGTGTTAAACCTGATTCCATTCTTCAAATGCTCGTCACACCAGCGGAATTTGCTTTTTGCATTTTCACAGCAGAATTGTTACACAAACGCTCCACATCCCACGTTTGATTCATAGGCTACTTTATTCAGTTTTCAATGAAAGGGGGGTAAAAATGGGTAAAAACCTTTGCCAGAAATACATATAAACACATATAAACAGGGGCGGACTGGGGAGAAAAAAATGGCCTCGAAAACCATCGGTAAATCAACTCCTTATCTCGAGAAAACCATCCAAAAAAAGTTTATACGTACCACGTCCGCTCTGGGCTTCCGTATAAATGAATTTATGAGTATAAAAGTATTTCAAAATGTGGTATGTCTATAAATAGATTATTTCTTTTGAATGAATGCGGCCCTAATTAGCTAGTTTTCTCCTCTTATTAGTGGGCATTTGTAAGTCATTCGGGTTCAAGAAATGGCTCAACAGCTTGAAACTTCAACACAGTTCAGTCTTAAGTAAAGCATTGCATGTTCTCTGCAGCTTCCTGTTGCAAAGCGGTCTCATGTTGGTTTGATGAAACCAGATGGATCTTACCTCCAGTGATCACTGCACCAATCTTGTCCAGCAGACACTTTCTGCGAAACACATGCCAGTCTTATCTCATCCGCCCTCATCAAAATGTTGCTGTTCTGCTGAGGCTCAAGGCTGGGGAGTCACAGAGATCAGCGGCAGCATATGAGATGCGATTGATGGTTAGAGGCTGTTGCTGAGATAAATATCGAGGTTAATTGTTCATCTGACAGGAAGTCATTAGACAACACTGATCGTGTTTGCAAAGAGATGCACTGCTGTTCTTCTGCAGAAAAGACAGGAAAGGGTCGAACGAATGCTCGACATATCTCCTTAACCGTTTGTACACCACTCATATATGCATGCATGTCTCATAGCTCCATATGGAATTAATTATATTCTGTATGTATCAAAAGTTGGAAGTCATACATTAATTCTTTTATCTGGTTTGGAGCAGTGTTTGAGCTCACTCTGCACAGCATTTATCAAGAGAAAAAGTTGTTGGACGTGGAACCATGAGCAAGACAAAATTGCAGCACTCTACTCGTTGAAAGAAAGCGATGAAGGGCTGGTTGGTGAGAAATAACAAGGCAAAGAAACAAACAGATGGAGACGGAGGATGAAAACATAGAGAATGACGAGCAGCTCTGAGCTAATTTTAGCCCGGTGCACATTATGTGGTGCCGCTTCTCCTGGTCCAATGTAGCTGAAGTTCTGCTATGGCAACAAAGACTTTAATGATTTTTTGTGAACGCTCACATTTCCCTCAACACGTGTGTGTGTTCCTTTGCACCTTTATGCCAGGAAATAAACTTTTGAAAGGCTTTTATATGATTATATTTAATGAATCAGAAACTTTCTGTTTCTTTTTTCTGCCCTCACAAGATTTCAGGCCCTTTGATTAGCTTCACACTCCAGTTTCAGTCTCATTTGTGAACCATTGCTTTACGAATAAAGTGATTTATTTTTTTATTGTGCTGATCATAAAACAGCCAAACAGAGTGTTTGCTGTTGGGAGAACATTTGTCGTGACTTCCTGGAAACTAAGGAGAGGAGAAAGCACTTCTTTGACTCGACAGCACGTCGAGCTGGTAAGCAGGTTAACTGTGGTCCAGAAGAAAGAAAATCAATTTCCAAAAAACGTCCAGAAACAGTAAATAAGCCTCAATAAATGATTTTATGTGAACATTCAGTTCTTTTAACCACTGTGCTAGAGCAACTTTATGCAGAATTGTTGTGGCCAAACAGCTAGATCATAGCACCTCCAGAACAGCAATAATTACCTGAATTATAGTGCCAGAAGCAACAAAAACTTCCACCAGAGTTAAAATCAAGGATTAGTGTATCCAAACTACTTTTGTGGCTCATTAAGGACGAACACAATTACAGGCTGGTGAGGTTATTATGCTTTGACTTGTCAAAGAACCAGCCAATTGTATTTTTATCAAACACGTCAGTCTGCTTCTTATAAACGTGACTGCCAAATTCCCTCTTTATGAGTGGGTGGAATAACATAATAATGACTGAAGCGTTTTCATCTTCTGTTGTAAACACTCGCTACCTGGAAGGTCTTTCTTGGGAAATGATTCCCTCTAATGCAGAGGAAGTGGTGCATTTAAATGCCATTTATCATTTCAATTGAACAAAACAAACAGAACCGCGGACTGCACAAGCAGTGATTAATGTCACTGAAAGGAAGACGTAGATAGCATCATGTTCTATAGAAACCGAAAGGAAAACTAACTACAACATGCTAGTTACAATAAATAGTCCCTAACTGATATATTATAAAAGCCTTCTCTGTGTGAACATCCCACATGTTGAAACATGTCCCTACGCTCACTAAACGTTGTATAAAGGTAACCACACACACACACACTGACACTTCTGTGCCTGTTTTAGAAGACGTGAGGACCTTGTTACGTCAGTGTCAGAGATGTGCTGTAAGTCATGTGACTTCTTCTCACAGCTGCTTCTTTCACGGTGTTACATTTCCCGTCAGGAACTTTTATCAGTTTCAAGAAGACAGAAGTCAGGCCTTAAAATTAGCAACATCAAAATGTCCAGAACTATCCAAAGAGCTTGAATAAGGATAGCTGGATTTCTTTTTCTTGGTTCTTGAGGATGTTTCACCTCTCATCTGAAAGGCTTTAAGATAATTTCCAGTGTTCATGTTCTTTACTGTTATCCTTTTAGGTTTGTTAGATAACATTATATGCTTTGATATGATTTAGGGTGTATTCGTGCATCTCCTTCTATGTTAAGAAATAGGTACGGATAGAAAAATGTGCTCTAAATCCTGTATCCACCAAGCTGACCCAACATGGAATCAGCATGCTCCTACAGTGGCAGGAAAGCACTGACATTTGTGGGAAGTGAAGCCAATCCCCGTAGAGCCCCTGCCTTGATATATTGCTAATGTCCTGATACGAGACGCTCAAAGATACCCTCAGACTCTTTTTGTCCATGACCCGACTGGTCAAAGCTCTTTTTTCCGGCATGAAGAGAACTTACTCAATATTTGGAATGTTGTGGCTGATCTTTGTATCCCAAAATCTATAGTTCTTTGATGGTTTCTTGTATATTCCAATTTTGTCCAAAAATTACTGTACATTTACAATATTTCACCTACATTTGAATCTACAAAGATGTGGATTCTGCTGTATTTGACACTGCACGAAAAGAGGGATTTGTGTCACTGTG
Organism: Odontesthes bonariensis; assembly: GCF_027942865.1. Taxonomy (NCBI): domain Eukaryota; kingdom Metazoa; phylum Chordata; class Actinopteri; order Atheriniformes; family Atherinopsidae; genus Odontesthes; species Odontesthes bonariensis. The sequence goes on along the minus strand of NC_134517.1, from coordinate 29,422,831 downwards.
GACGGCAGTGAACATCCGCGAATTTGCCTAATTTTCGGACGCACCTGGGCGCTTGCAGGCAGACAAACTTTAAGTTTGTTGAGCGAGAAAATCGTCGGAAACGAACCCGACTCGCGGCGGGCTCTCACAGCGGGGTGCTAATGGCCCAGCGATTAGCACCCCGCTGTGAGAGTGCCTGGACCTCTCACTGGCCTCGCTGGTATTGGACGAAAAAGGCACGTGATTACATGACATAGCTCCTGTAAAGCTGACCGCCCATTGGCCAATAAGGTTAATATATGCATACTTTATATGGGCATATCACTCAGCAATTATGATTAATAATTGTGATTATGATTACTAATATTCCTGGGATGTTTGTGTACTTCATATATTCACGTCATTCTTATAAGCTGCACTATGACTAGGCTAATGCAGGCATGAATGACGTGAATCTATTGAGGAAATGAAAAAGGAAACTTTTTTTTTTTTAAAGCGCTTTTATTGCCACACCACACAATGTACATAGCTTACATTGTAATAAGAACCATATTGATAATAAAGAATTGAAAACTATATACATACACACACACTGCTGGAGCCTACAATATACACAATAAGCCTAAACGCCGCCGTTTGGAATCCGCATTCTTCGCATTACTCCGGTCCCTGCAGGGTCTGCGGGAGTTGTCAGACGTCCTCATCCTGGATCAGAAGCTGGCTTCTGGGAGCTGTTGGAATAACCAATAAATAACCAAAACATAGTCTATCCATGCACAGCATATTGACAACTTGTCTATAAAGTAACGAAAGTCATATTGACAGCGTGTATGTTCTTACTCTCTTTCACTCTTCTGTGGTGAGACTGTGAGTATTTCGGGTTGGCTTCAAGACGCGCCTGTAGCACAGCACACAGGTCCGTCACGCAGCTAAAAAAAACAACAAGAGGAATGAATAAAATGACCAGTTCTTAAAAGTATCAGTGCCAGCCGTGGTAAAAGTCAGCGCCGCTCACCCTCGATAGTGTCCCCGTCTACCTCTCTGAAGTTCGGACTGTTTGACACCGCCTCCTTCAAGCGACTCGTTACATCCATATTGTGAGGTGACAGTAGCCTGTAAAAACAATAGTCCTATGGTTAATAAAAAAAACTGCATTGACGTAACGTAACATCGGGTCCAACTCAACTAGATATTGGGAGAACATTCATTTATTCTTACCCTTGACCTGGATTATAATGCCACGGTGAGTTATGCAGGCGGCGAGCTGCTTCCTATAAATTTAAAACACGAAATTCATTTTTTAAATAAAGCAACTCACACTGGTTTTCACGTGATGGACACAATTAAGTTGAGTTTAGCCTAAAGCCACAGTCAATAACCTACTCTTACCGCGATTTTCGGATTCTGCATCCGCCTTCTCTTGCGCTCTTCAACTTCTCTGGAATGTAACTTCAGTCCGTTCTCGACGGCCATCTTGCCTCCAACCTAGCGAATCTCTGGTCGATTCCCTCCAGAACCCTCTCCACGACCGTATTCACAGTGCTGGCCACCATACGAGACATCCCGGTCATAGCATTCAACAGGACTTTTATTTTATCTGCCTGTAAGCAAGTGAGTAAGTAAGTTTAATATACAGCACATTTAAAATCAGCGAGAACTGTCCCAAGTGCTGTACAGTGTCAACAAGACTAAAATTAAACAATCAAATGGTCATGTGCAAGTAGAAAAAAACACACAAACCTGTAGACCCGCAGAGAGTTGCTGGGGAGTTGAAAGCAAGTCGTCTTCCAGCCATTGTATTCCGCAAACCAGGGCAGTTTTCACAGTACGGGACCTCAGCGATTTCTGTCTGCCTTTCTGCCGCCAGATCTGCTCCTTAAACTTTTTGTTTACACTGCACGACACAATGTTTCTCATACGTGATTGAACGAGAGCTTATGCGAGCCGTTAAGCTCCACCAATCATATGCGTATACGTCATTACACGGAATACTCGCGAGACAACCTCCCGTCCTTTTGCTATTTAATGTTGTCGGACCACAGCTGGCAATTTGCACTGTTTTGACACAAAAATGGACTCTGCAAGGACAAAGAAAAGACCTCGGCGATATTGTGACCATTGTGACACCGAATTAAGCCATACACAATAAAACACTGAGCGCACTACTGCACATTATGTATACAGGCCAGATTTCTATATTTTTATTTCTATATTTCTATTTTATTTAAGAAGCCTTTTAGAATATTGCTGTTGCATGCTTATTTTATCTTTATCTTATCTTTATTATTATACATTTGGACATCCAGTGCGGGCAAACAAGAAAAGAATTTCATTGTTCAGGGAAACACGTTTCTAACTGCACATATGACAATAAACCTTTGAATCCTTGAATTTTGCCCACAAAAAGCGGTATTACAAAAGAGGTGTTTGGGAGAAAAAAAAAACAGATATGCATCACCTGTCACCAGCAGACAGCGTGCACCTCTTCTTTTTCAAGACAACACAGCAACAAACTTGGCTGGAGTTGGAGGTGATAGTGATGAACGTGTAGAAACAGGCCTGCCCACCCCCCACCTCACCTCACCCCACCCCACTTGAAAATGACTGTGGCAGCTCCTGACCTGATCACTGGCATTTACATATTAAAGGCTCTCCTAAGTAGGGGAGGGGAGGGGGGCATGGGGGAGCAGTTGCCAGGTCAATTTGCGACAACTTGGGCCAACTTTTCACTTTTACCACCGCAAATGCAGGGGCTTAACGTATGCGGACATGTAAGGGGCCACATACATCCACAAATCCCTCTTTTCATGCAGTGTGAGTCCATGTCGTGAAAGAATGCTAATATCGTAAAACTATTGCTAACTTTTAAGCTTTAAATCCAACACTTTTCTGTCATCCTAGTAAGATATCTATCGGTTAAATGTCAATTTCTGTCAATCACAGCATTCTCTTGTTGTTCTTGTTGTGGAGAAAATAGAGACGAGTACGCGGTCGGTCAGCAGTCCATTGGGGAATTTATTGAACAAACCGTCACAACAAGTGTGCATACAGAATGTACAAAATGTCCACCGTCTTCATACTGTGAACCAACTTTATACTGGTTTAATCATAACATGCATGCGTCATCCGGACTCAATCTCTTTCTGCGACGCCAAGCGTCTGCCCTAAATGTAAACAGCCCATACTACCTTTTACCCATATTTATATGAGCCGAGCACAAGATGTAACTAGGCCAGATGTCATGAGGATGTCATGACATCCTTCTCCCACATAGTCCCCCCTGAAATCACTTATCAGTGATTTAATAAAGAAAAAATCTAAAATAAAGAAAATCATCCCACATAGTTAATTAAGAATTAATTAACATAATCAATACTAGATCATCATCCTAATAATTCTACAACATCAATCAACGGGACCAATTTGAAGAACTGAAAAGGAATATATATGTGTACTCGAATCACATGAAATGATTACATTAAATCAAACGATACTGAATTCAACAACACTACAAATTTCACATTGCCATCACACTTGTCCACTGTTCGCAGTGCATAGGTGCGAAAAACCCACCGACTGCTACTTCCGTAACTCATGTTCTTATCTTGGGAAAACTCACCTACGGCCCCACCCCACTTGGCGACCGACCACTTTACCAAGGTCGCACTCCGAACAGTTGACTGACACGGTTGGCAATGGACATATCAGTGATCAGTTTTGATTGGTAATAAACATAGAATGAATACACGACCATCAACCCAATTAATCACCGTTTTGTATCAAGTACAATACATAAAATTATGGATTATCACACAACAAACGTAATAAAAAGCAATGTAATGCAGCTCTTCCAGTCCCGTCCCATCTCCTGGACTCTGGTGTCGTCTGCTCCTGGCCGAACATCCGTCCGGCTGGGTCTGGAACTGCTACGCTAACTCTGGGAGGAGAGGTCGCCAGTACGTCACTCCCAATCAAAGAGATCTTCAGCATCTCTTCTCCCTATCAGACTAACCTTGGTTCCACCCTCGAGGAAAGAATCATGTGAACCGTCCGTTGGTAACCTTCATTCGTTGGCCCGCTCTCCCATGCGTTGGTCCTCAGACCTGGTCTCGCATGGTCATCTGCCTCCTGGTTTGTTCCATACTCCGTTTGAACATCACTTGCAGCAACCACCTTCTCAGCATGGGTATAATGCAACACACCAATAGGGCAACCATTATGAATATTGACAATATAGCTAATCCCGCCTTCACTGCCATCGCTCCCCACTCTCCCAAAATCCCATCCAGACCAGTCCACCACCCGTCACCACCACCAGCATTACTCTTTAGCTCCTCCTTCAGCTCCCTGATCTTCTTCATGGCCGTTGTGAACGTACCATCAGCTGCAGTATTCCCGGGTATAAATGTACAACATTTTTCCCCAACCATCTGGCAAACGCCACCTTTCTCCGCTAATATCCAATCCAAAGCCTGTCTGTTCTGCCAAGCCATCCTACTCGTCTCATGTAGTTGTTCTCCAAAGGCTGCAAGCCCTTCACTCGTGTAGTTAAGAATTCTCTGTTGGTTGTAATAAATGTAATTAATCCACTCCACATTTTTGTTAATCGTGATCCACGGCAAAATAGACTCAAATCCAGCTGCAACCTCACTGCGTGCTTTGAACTCAAAAGGAATCCCTCTCGGCTGCCCTATCGCATCCAAGTAAACGTGCTTATCCATGATATAATCACCACTAGATCTTTTAACTCTCCCATTTTCCACATCCAACCCCAGTAACTCGTTTACCTTGTCATACACTAACACAACCGAAGTTTTCATCCTCACAAGTGCACACAGGCCTATCCACCTGTTGGGTAACACATTTAACAAAACATCATCTCCACACATCCAGTAGCTATCAGCTATTGGATGTGTCTGATCCCCAAACAGGTAGAGAGTCGGAATTGTCATTTCTATATCCTCACATCTTTGATCCAAAGGAACTGGATTTTCATACCACACAGGTGTCCTGATAAATATTCGTTTCATATTTGCGTGTGGAAACCAAGATAAAACCCATGTGACGTTGCATTTAACGGTAGTATTACCTACGTGAGTTCCACTGTCATTAGTAAATCCACCACTCGTAAAGCATTCAAACTCACCATCGTAATCTACTCTATAATCAGTCGGAGGCCCGTCCTGTGTTGTACTAAGATTAAATTCAGCACACGATGACTCCAATTTGTGGCCCCTCCCTTTTTTGAAAAAGTCCTGTAATTTATTTGCCCCAAACATCAATCTGCACTTAATCCCACACATAGGAAGCTCAAACAATAACCATTTATCCTTCTGAGATGTAAACCTACCTTCCCTGCATTCCCGTCGCTGAACCACTGCACAGTCCTTGAAGGTGTGTGGCTCTGGAACAACAACAGGCAACGCCCCTGGAGCGCCTGCGCATATGAGGCACTCCGTCGCTGTCAGTTCTCTTGTAGTGTACCATGCCCACCTATACCACATATTCTGTGCTGCCTTCCCCCACAAACCATCTTCCACACTTACACTGTTCTCCTGCCTCTTCCTGTGCATGTACCCTCCATATGTTCTTGGATTAGCATGATTCTTCCGTCCTGTAGTGCTAATGGTATCAAGTCCCCCTAGATTTTCACGAGACATCTTCCTATTCTTACCACCATTGTGAACAACTCCTTTCTGGCCCGAGGACACCCTGATCTTCCCAGATTGTCCCTTCGTTGTAGCGTCCGGAGGCGGTGGCTTGGTTGTCTCCTCCGCCGGACCCATGATCCACACCTCCTCACCATCCTTTATTCCAACGTACTTAAATTCAAGCTTAACATCTGCCTTCTCATGAGTAGCTCTAGTGTGTAATGCTGGCCAAGTTTGTGGCGTGGCATGGTCCGAGTGGGTGTGTGTTGTTGCATCATACTCATCTGACCCAGGCTGGCTACTTCCCCCGCGCGGTGTCTTCCTCACTGGACCCCTTCCCGCCTCTCTTGGATGCGGGATCCCGTCCCACATCTCCAGGCCTTGCTCTCCTGAGCCCATACCGTCGGCCAACACCCACACCTGGATGCTCATCAGTGTCAGAAATCTTAACATCTTCCTTTTGTTCATTCTTCCCCTCGGACTTCACTCCGTCTGTGCCTTTAACCCGAACCTTAGTGCAGTGATTCAAATGGTACCAAGTGTTGCTACCTTCCACTTGAACTGCTGTTGGCGTCGCTCGCACCACTGCGTACGGACCTTCTCGTCTTGGCTCGTGCCACTTCCTTCGGAATACTTTGATGTACACCTGGTCGCCTGGCACCACTGGTCTCTCAACCGGCTGCTCGAGACTCACGTCTCTGGACTTCTCCCGTAGATAGATTGTTCTGTGGATTGCAGTCAGCTGCCTCATATAAGCTTTCAACTCTGTTTGCAACTGTTCAAGTGGGGGCCCTTTAAATGGACCTCTCAACTGAGGTGCCGGCATGGGTCGACCCGTTAGCATTTCATGCGGTGTTAGGGCGTGACTCTATGAGTCTGTATACGATAGCTCATTAGTGCAAGCGGCAAAGCATCTACCCAATTTAGCTTAGTTGAAGCACAGATCTTATTCAATTTCACTTTCAAAGTTCCATTGATTCTCTCAACCATCCCCTGACTTTGTGGGTGATACACGGCCCCACAGCGCTGCTTAATTCGCAGCTGCTGCAGAATGCCTTTCGCAACCTTCTGAACAAATGCTGAGCCGTTATCTGAGCTAATCTCTGCTGGAATGCCAAACCGAGGAATCACCTCTCTTACCAAAAACTTCACGACCGTCTCTGCTCCCAAATCCTTGGATGGAGTTGCTTCGACCCATCGGCTGAAACGATCAATCACCACTAGCATGTACCTTTTCCCTTGTACTGTTTTAATCATGTCCACATAGTCTATGACCAATGACTTAAAGGGTCCTTCTGGCACCGGAATGTGTCCCACTGGTGTCTTCACACCCTTTCGCACATTATTCTGTGCACAGATTTCACATTGACCCATCACTTCATCAACCATTGCATGCATGTATGGTGACCAATACCCTTGTTGTTTTACCTTTTTCACTACCTCTCCCCTGGCACAGTGATACACACTGTGAACATCAGAGATCAGCATTGTCAGCAGAGCCACTGGTGCCACCAGGAGACCCTCCTGTGATCTCCACAATCCCTTCTCGTTCTTCACGGCGCCTCTCCGCGTCCAGACATTGTGCTCCCCCACCCCTGCTTCCTGTTGCATTAGAATGATGTCTTCTGGCGTGACAACTGGCTCCAGTGACACCATCGGTGCCAAAACAGCCACCTGGCATCCTGATGCTACTTTCGCTGCTTCATCAGCCGCGTTATTACCTTTACTGACCATTTCGTTACCTTTCCGATGTGCCTGACACTTTATCACTGCCAGTTTCGAGGGGAGCATCATGGCTGCAATCAGCTCCCTCACTTGGACCTCGTGCCGCACTGGACTCCCGTCTGCCCTTCTGAACCCTCTCTGCTTCCAAACTGCTCCAAACAAATAGCAAATACCATGAGCATATGCAGAATCTGTGTACACATTTGCAACCTTACCCTTCGCCAGTCGACATGCTTCCGTTAATGCCTTCAGTTCAGCCAACTGTGCCGAACATGGCTGTTCACACTTCTCGGCCTTCACCGTCACAAAGTCTCCGCCTTCCTGCTTCACCACTGCAAAACCTGCATGATTACCCAAATGATCTCTGAAACATGAACCATCCACAAAGTAGGTGACATCAGCCCGCCCCAGCGGAGTTGCTTCTAAATCAGGTCTCAATTTGGTGTATCTCATAGTTTCTGCTACACACTCATGTGGTTCTCCTTCAAACTCGAGTGGAATGACATCTGCCGGATTCAATGTAGTACACTTCTGTATTCTCACATCAGGATATGTCAACAGATGCATAAACTGCAAACACCTTGCCTGAGTCACAACATACTTTCCCTGATTTATTAATTCTGAGATGTTATGGTGTGTCATGATGTTGACTGGATACCCCATTGTTATTGTGGATGCTTTCTCATAAGCATACTGCACTGCGGCCAACCCTTGATAACACGGTGGCCAGCCTTGTACAACATTATCCAATTTTGTACTGTAATAAGCAATAGCTTGTTTTCTTCGACCACTACACGTTTCCTGCATCAATACTGCAGAAGCGTACATGTTGTGTCTGTTTGAGACATATAAGAAAAATGGCTTCTCATAGTCTGGTATTGCCAGTGTTGGTGCTTTTTGCAAATCCTGTTTCAAACTTTCGAAGGCTAACTTAGCCTCGCTGGTCCACTCCAGTGGTGCTTTCAACCTTTGGTCTTTGGATTGTTTCATGATCCCTCTTAAGGGAGCGCATTTAATTGCATAATCTTCTATCCAATCTGCACTGAAACCTGTCATCCCCAAAAAGATCATCATTTCCTCGATTGTTTTTGGACATGGTGCTTTACTTACTCCCTCCAAGTGTGTTGGGGAAATAGCAATCGTTCCCTGCGAGATTACCCTCCCCAGATAATCTACTTTAGGTTGACAATACTGCAGTTTCGATTTAGAAACTTTGTACCCTCCCTCTGCCAGCCTCTCAAGGATCTTCATAGAGTCCTGATGACACGCCTCAAGTGTTGGTGAGCATAGCAAGAGATCATCGACATAGCGTAGTAGGCCCTCTAGGTCCTGTCCAAGGACCTGGTTAAACACATGAGGGCTGTGTTTAAACCCTTGAGGAAGTCTGGTGTAAGTGTACTTCTTACCTCTGTATGTGAATGCGAACAAATACTGGGATTCCTCAGCTAGAGGAACGCTGAAAAATGCAGAACATAAATCGATTACTGTGAAAAATTTTGCATCAGGAGGCACGTTGGTGAGGAGTGTATATGGATTTGGCACTTCTGCTGGCCAATCTTCCACAATCGCGTTTATCATGCGCAAGTCATGTGCTAACCTGTATTTAGATTTGTCTGCCTTCAGGACTGGAAATATTGGAGTATTACACACACTGACTGTCTCAACCAACACTCCTTTTCCTACAAAACCTTCTACCGTCCCACTTACCCCCTCTTCTGCTTCTGGCTTGAGTGGATACTGAGGACGATTAGGAAGTTTAACATTAGGTCTCAATTCTACTTTCACTGGATTAGCCGATTTCACCAAACCAACATCGGCCTCATTCTTAGACCACACTTGGTTTGGGACATGAGCTATCATTTCTTTCAACAAATCATTCTCAACACTTTGTGTCTCACTTTGCTTAGCTGTCTGGACTGATTGGTTCGCCAATGCCATAACAGCCTGCGGTTTCGCCACTGCTGATATGCTGCATAGGATTTTAATCATTGTGGCATCCTGTGATTGGAAAATTAACGGATTCTCTGTTCGCTCCCACTTTACTCCTAACGCTGTTTTCATCATGGGCCCCACATCCTTTGCTTTGAAATTCTCATTCACCAACAAAGTAACATGTGGAGCAGATTCTGGCACATTGTACCATTTTGAAATAAATGCATTTGATTCCACATTCATGGCTGCCCCTTGTTCTCCAATGATAATGTATTGAGTTGCCAAATTTATCTCAGAGTGTTCCGTTTGTTTGTCCCATGGCTCTTCGAACTCTCCACTTTTTGAAACATCATAATACATTGTACAATGATAATCGAGCGTGGGTTTCCTTGCTTTAGGGCACTGGGCTTGAATGTATTTTTCCCATTTGTTCCAAGCCACTGTTACTGGCTCAGAAATGTCTCCCAACCAATAGATTCTTGCTGTGTCTGCCTGTGTTGACTCCGGAAACTCCAGACCTCTTTTATCCAAGATTATGCCTTGCGGTGAACACCAAATCTTAATTTTTAATTTGCACAGAGCATCCCTCCCCAGCAAGTTAAGGGGAGTCTGAAAAGATACCCCGATTGGCATCCTGATTTCATTTTCCCCTGTGGAGATGCGCACGGGGGCGGTCATTTGTACTAGCTGCTTAATTCCCGAGAATCCTATTGTCTCAATAAATTTATTTGACATGGGGAGGTGTGTGGCATAATGTTGACTTACACAAGTGTAGGTGGCTCCAGTGTCCACCAACATTGGAGTTGGCTCATCCTCAATTAGAACCTGCAGCATCGGTTCTTCATCAGCTCCCACCATTACGACTGGAAACTGACCCTCCCCTCTAGGACTCTGTGGGCACCCCTAATAACCAAAGTTTGGACTCACCCATGGGCCTGCCGGGCCACTTGATCCACCCCGCGGGGACTGGCCGCGGTCCTGCCGCACATTCTGATTTCCTGGTGCCCGCGGACATCTGTCAGCAAAGTGCCCAATCTCGCCACAAGCCCAACATGCTCCCGAGGACCTCCGTCTCCCAGCTGTGACTCTCCCGAACCCTCTCTGGGCTCGATACTGGCCTCGTCCTCCTGCCCGTGGTGTGTATGGTGGTTGCGGGTAGGCTTGAGGTGTGACGGGTTGAAAGGGTGCAGGGGGTGTAGAAGGTGTAGAAGGTGCAAAGGGTGGAGGTACCTGTTCAGTGGTCCCTGGTGTCATCAGGGCCTGGCCTCCTACCTTTGGTCCTTCCAACTGCATCTGTGTGAGTTTCCTCTGCAAGTTCTTATCCTGCTCCTTCCGTTTCCGTTCACTTTGCCTGTATTTGTCAATAGCATGCACAACATTATCCCGGAATGCCGCATGCGTCATTGATTTCAACTCTACCACATCCTCCAGCCTCGCTCGCACTGAGTCGGGCATGGCTTCTAGGATAGAGTCTCTGAATACAGAGTTGAGCACTGTGTTTGGTTCAATGTCTTGTTCCAGTTCTTGTTTCCATCTTTCCAACTGGCGTGCAACGTACGCCGCTGGATTATCTGTATCCAACAGTGTGTCGCTCTTTAATGCTTTTGGATCCGTTTTCGTAGGATACTCAGCTCGCAGAGCTCCCCACAGTGCAGGTCGATGTACATCGAACCCAATTCCATCTGCTCGATGGCCCACCATCCAGTCATTCATACTGTTTCTCAAAATGCCCTCCATGGTAGTAGTTCCAAAACACCTTGCCCACACTGCCTTGATGTCTCCCACAGCCAACAGTTTACCCACAGTTTCTTGTTCAAAAGCTCTTATCCATTTGCTTGCACCTGTGTGAATGTCCGGCAGTCTGGCAACCAGCCCCGCTAGGTCGAGCATCTGCCACGGCACATACTGTCCCTGCATCCCATTCACCAAAATCGGAAAATTACCCGCAGTATATTTCTGTGGTGCATGAATATTTGGTCGGTATCTTAAATTAAACTCTCTGTCCCTGCTTTTCTGCTTGATTTATCTCTTGCTGTAAATCAACCATGGAATGAGCATGCTCTATCCAATATGAATCTTCTGCAAGTTTCCCCTCATATTCTGCATAACAGTCTAACCCGTGTGGTGTCTTCCTGGCCGTACTACAATGTTTGGGAGGCCTTTCATGTACCATGGATTTTTCTTGTGACGTCCTTTCCTGTAGTATGGACTTTTCTACTATGGGAGTGGTGGTACGATCTAGGTGTACGGCTTTTTGGTGATCTGGGGCCTGTTCCGTTGCTGAAGCTGAGGCTGTTGGACTCCTAACCTCTACAACAGATAGTGGTTTCGGATAACCTAAGGCCTGGGCTGATGTTGAAGCTGTTGGACTGCTGTGTTCCGTACAAGATGAACATTGATCACATGATGGTTTTTGATCTGACGCTGCCTGATACTGTGGGGGGTTTCCCCTTGCAACCTGATCTGAACCACCGACAGCGCCTGGCTCAGGAGCTCCCTGACTGCTCGAAGCCGCTGTTTGTGGTTCAGGGCGTACATAAGGTACTTCCTGATTTTTCATCTCAAAGTCTCCTTTTATGTTCATCACCCCTGACAGTGTTGGATATAGTCCTGCAGACTCATGCTGCTTGACCTTCTCCACTACCGGCTGTTCCCCCCTCAGTATGGCTACGCCCTCCTTCAAATTCCTTCTGTAACGACGACCTTCAGTTTCAAAGAAGTGCAAAATTTCTAATTCAAGCTCCCTCTTTTTCTGTCTCTTTTTGCTTTTGTTTTTTGATTTGTGATCGTTGATTCTTTGTTCCATAACTTCACAGACAGCTACATCAAAAGTGCCATCCTTTGGCCAGGATGGGAACATATTTTTGGTTCTTTTTTCCCATTTTTGAGATAATTTTTGAATGTCTTTGTAACGTCCTGGATGCCTAGCGCTAACGATTATTGTTGGTGTTACATCCATCGTCTCACCTAGTTAGTTCCCTAGAACCGGGAATAATAATTATTATTATCCCTTCCCCCCCCTTTTTTTTTTTTTTTTTTTTTTTTTTTTCAAACAAATTTTGAAGACCAATTTCTAAATTACCTAATTATTCAACTCTACTGCTTATTTAATGCTCGGCTAAATTTAGCTTAGATGCAGCTAATTATTGGATTGGATATTATCAATGCTACTGTTAAGCTAATATAGCTCGTTGCTATTTTGATTCCTAATTAGGAGTTAGGTTCTTATTAGCTTATTGTTAATGCTATTGTTTGCTATCCAATGCCAACTGCTGTTGGTTTCCCAGCTGTTGTTAATGAATGCTAGCTTATTGCCAATTAAGATTTAAACCAATATTTGCCTTATTGCTATTGTTGATCAATGCTAATTGTGTTTCTGATCAATGCTAATTATGGCTAACGAAATGCTAACAAATGCTAACAGATGCTAACAATGCTAACTATTGCTAATCAATGCTACTTATTGCTAATCAATACTAGCTTCCTTGTTGACCAATGCTAATCGAATGCTAATTATGCTAATCAATGCTATCGATTGCTAACCAATGCTAATTTATGCTATTTAACGCTAACAATTGAACCAGACATAACAATTGAACCACACCCAAACTCAAAATGGCGTTTGTCACACTTTGTAACAAGTTAAGAAAAAGGAAGAAATACAAACTTTCCAGCTGGACAGAGAAAAAAATACAAAACCAAACGACACATAAAATAACCGTTGCACTATTCTTCACCTCAAAATGGCATTTGTTAAGACAGAGAAAGAAATACAATTTAACACGCTGTGGACAGGGAAAATACAGACCAAAAGATACAGAAACAATGCATAAGCGAAAACTCTCTTTATCAGGAATGTCACATTCACGTCGAACGACGTGATGAATCGATGGCCTATGGACAGAAACTCTCCCTTAGGAATTGCGAAACCCTCATTACTCGACTGATAACAACTCCGCAATTAGCACATTACCTAAAGAAAACTAATAATTATTACAGTTCAACCATAAATTGCCCCTGGAAGACACAAGGAAAGAAAGTGTGATCACACACGAACATTTGCAGCAGCAGGAAACTCTCAAGGACAGTGCATGCGCCCACACACCAGCCGCGGGAGCGCGCAGCACCCTCTGTCCCCCTGAAAGCCAAAACACCTTCACTTGCCTGTTGAGAATAGAACTTTCGAAACTTAACACCAATCACAGCAGTATTCAATAATAACAAGATGCACTCAACGAAAATATAGAGTCTTAAAGAAAGAAACCCACAGCGTTTAAAAATAACAGCACATTTCTGCAACAACACCTTATTTCCCCAAGTTATTAATGCGGCAACTATCACAATTAAGCAGATTATACCAATGAAGCAAATTATGACCATAAAGCCAGTTATAATAATGAAGCAAATCTGAGTGTAAATTAAAATACTACGAATACTCAAAAGTCAAGGGATGAGATGAGTTAGGTTAGAACCTTGATTTATCACACAAAATAATTTTCCTTTTTCTTTTTTTTTTTTTTTAGATTCACATAAAACATCAGATTTCACACCCATTTGACAGACACAGACAGAGACCGGTCCCACACACTCATACCAAGTCAGTCGATCACCAAATCGGTCGATCAAAGTTTTGTGTCAGTCACCGTTCAAATCTTCACATTTTTAAATTATCAATTTCTTTCATTTAGACTTTTAATTTTTCAGGAGATGTTGGTGTCGGCAATATATGGAATACAAAATGTGTTTTCCCTACAAGCCTTGTGATATGGTTTCTTGACCAATGCAGCAAATGCTGACGTGTATTTATCAGCTTCGCTGTGACCTCTTAATAAAAATCTCCTGTGGCCAATTTCATAAACGAATTTGACTTTTCTTCTCCAAATGTCTTTATACTGAGGTCTCGGATAACTCCAAAGAGTTCTAAGCAGATATATAAAATGATATAAACATATATACTTAAAATGTGCCCGTATAGAACTGGAATTGACTTTTTCAGAGTTTTCTTGAACTGCCGTTTTGATTCCACCTCCAAACTTTTATGTTCGCAAGTCAATCAATTACCAGCATTCGTCTACTCCTTGACTAGTGAAAATAATTTTTCACATATATTAATGACTAATGCAAACCATAGTCCCACGGTAGCCCGAACCCCCAATGCATTAAAGGTCGGCCGTCGGCTCTATGACATCACTATGGACGAGTGATAAACACTCTGCCCGCTCTAAAAGCGTATTATACTATTCCAGTTTAAACTCATCGATTTATTTCCCTGCCCGAGCATGAGCGACTAGTCCTTCTTAATTATCACAACAATACATCAACACAATAGCCCGACCAACTGCTCACAGCTGTCTGCTTTACAACTCACATAAGCTGCTGTTCACCCAATTTTTATCCCAATTCACACATATGGCACCTCTTGGCCCAAAATTTCCCAACAATTTCAACAGCCCCCCTGCGCAGAGGTAACAATGAGATGCTTACCGAATATACTCGCCCTTCTCCCGTGTTCTTTTAAATTTGTGGAGCTGTCGGAGGCCCGTCACCTGTACACCACCAACAGACACCGCCGCTTTCAGAAAAAAAAGGAAAAAATATGTCGTACCTGCAGGTTTAACGACTGATCTCGGCTGTCGGCGCACAGAGGACGCGTCCCGTCCGGCTCCAGCTGCCAAAATCTCACGCACTCGGGGTCACCATTATCTATCGGTTAAATGTCAATTTCTGTCAATCACAGCATTCTCTTGTTGTTCTTAAGTTGTTTTCTTTAAGTGCTTTAACACATTTTTGTTCAGAGTGCTTTGTAGCCCACAGTATGACAATTGTTGTCTCGTTTGTCTCCATGACGAACTGCCGTTAGGCGCCAGGCTCCGTCTTCGGCGTTGGTTTTCTTGTCACAGTTTTCCCTCTCGTATAAGCGACTTGCCAGCTCCTACCCTGGGTTGTTTCTCCGAGGTTTTCCTTCCTTCCTCCTAACATGCATGCTTTTGGATGGTGGGAGGAAGCCGGAGTACCCGGAGAGAAACATGCAAACTCCACACTGAAAGGCCCCAGTCAGGAATTGAACCTGGAACCCTCATGCTGTGACAGTGCTAACCACCACACAACCGTGCAGCCCAGTATGACACTCAGTGGGCTTACATGGCACTGAAAGGATCGGATTATTGGCTAAATTACAATAAGACTGAGTTATTAAGTGCATGTAGACACCTTAATCTGACAAGAAATTGGATTGGATCGGATTAAGACCCCGAGATAACTCGGTTGAAAGTCAAATTAAACGTGTTTGCAGACGGTGAAGCACGTGGTGAATTAGACTTTGTTTTCTGTGCATGCTCGAGATTTTTTTCCGGGGTCGTGACCCGGGAGTCAAAGGAGACGATATTACAGCTCATCACAGACCAAATGTAGAGGGACGTAGCTTCATCTTGCTCTTCGTTCGCCATCTTTGTCCAATGCCTGAGTTTGTTGTTGTTGTTGGTGGTGAAGAGGTTAACAGGAAGTGGCTCTATTAGCAATAGTTGAACCTATCATACCGGGGTATGACATGCTTTGTGCCTCTGATTCGATTCATTCACCGCCATATAGCCAAGGAGAATTACCCTTGCTCAACTCATTCTTATTGTAATCAAGCCAATAGTCCGATCCTTTCAGTGCCATGTGACCCCACTGAATGATGCAGGAGAATACCTTTCATATTTCACGTTTAATGAACATTAAAGACATACAATGCAAATATTAGACTGTAGTTAATAGGGAATGTGATGAACATCTTTAGAGCTGATATAAAGTGCCATTCTAGTTGCAAAATTATGAATCTCCACCTAAATATGTCCCCGTGGAGAGCTGGTACGACCTATGAATACGTTTGAAGAATATTTAACCTCTACATGATGTGCAAGTAACTGCATGTAAAATGTAAAAATGCATGCAAACCAAATGGCAAAGCAGTTTCAGTAGAGTCGTGTTATTGACAGAATGAAAGTCAAAGACGTTTCAAACTCACTTCACGAACTGCTGAGTGATTAAAAGCGCTGAGAGTTTCAGCACCATCCAACCCACCCCTTGAAAGCTACGTCTGCTCTGGTGTGGAAGTGTTCATCTAAGGCACTTTAGAGGGCACTTGTGCGTTGATTTTAACAGCTTCGGCACTCACCACAAGCTTTGGTTTGATCATGGAAGGTTTATTAGGTTTACATAAGAAACGATACCAAAAAAAAATGTATCCAGTCTTGAAATACAGCTGCTTTCAAACCCTCACATTAACTGCGAGTGAGCAGAGGGTAGCAGTGAGGAGGGGGGAGTTTGTCATACATGAAGTAAAACACACTACATGCTCACAGATGTTGACACAGCAGGGTGGTTGTGAATCAGGCCAAAAGTCCTATCTACATTTAGCTCCCGGCTCCTGGCTGCAGCTGCACGTTTCTCTACCATTTTGTTATGACAGTGCACATGACTGAATGCGCTGCTCCACGGCGGCTCCACACAGCCAGGTTAAAAATATCAGCAGGCGTTCCCTGGACTGCTTGAGAGCTCTGTGAGCACATTTCTACGAGCGACTAACACATATTTGTGACTTGGGAGTGTGTGCAAGTTGGTATGTGATTACTGGGTTTGTGTCATGGCACACAGTTTGCACATGTGTTCTTAAATTAAGGGGGGTTAATTGTGGCTAGAAAAATGGAAAACCGTCCCACAACTTGCAATACTGGTCCAGATCTCTGGTTTATTTCTGGCTCTGTGTGGCCAAGATGTGCCATCCAGTCTCATTAAGACGTGCGCACTGCACCACAAACAGAAATCCCTGCCTTTTAATAAAATCCAGACTGTGCCTTGCCTGTTTTTACAAGGCTAGTGATGCCACAGTGGGGCAAATTACAACTGAGCCTTTTCCTTCACCATCTAGTCAGCTTTTGCCTGCAAAAACTGCCAAAAAACTGTCCCACAACTCCTTCATCTCCTCAGCGCGAACGCTTTCTGCTGATTGCTTGTTTGGTAATGTGGTATTCATGTTTTACCTCATAGCCAAATAACCAAAAACCTGATCAAAAGGAAGTTGTACCACACGGCGGCTCGTCCTGCGTACCTGCACTATATTACACTATACTACTATATACTTGCACTTTTACTTCACTGATTATTTAGTCTTTTCAGTCACTTTTAAGATCATTTGTTTTCCATTCTACATGATTTTTCCATACAACATATAATCACTGGAAAAAATCTAAGTCTTACCAAGTATATTTGTCTCATTTCTAGTCAAAATATCTCATTACACTTAATATAAGACACAACTGCCTAACAAGTACTATTTCAGCCAGATATAGGGACTTGTTTGAAGACAATACATCTGGAATATCTTGTTAAATGAAAAAGTCTTGAAAACAAATTGTTTTGAGTCGGATTTCATATGGAACAAGCTTTTTTTGACATTTGAAGAGGTTTTTAAGCTAATTTCAAGATCACTTTTAACTCAAAAGTCCCAAATATCACATCTTATTTCAAGAAATCTTGACAAGCCGATTTTCACTAGTTCCACTGGC
This sequence comes from Odontesthes bonariensis, assembly GCF_027942865.1. Taxonomy (NCBI): domain Eukaryota; kingdom Metazoa; phylum Chordata; class Actinopteri; order Atheriniformes; family Atherinopsidae; genus Odontesthes; species Odontesthes bonariensis. Next base: position 29,404,998 of record NC_134517.1, on the reverse strand, counting down.
AGATTTTATTTTGCTTATTTCAAGCAAAAAGTCTTGTATTTGTTGTTTTTCTTACTTATTTTTGGAGGGGCATTTTTTCCAGTGTTCTGCCAACATTTCTCCTTACAAATGATCGGCTTTACCGACGACGGAGGATTTCAGGTGATTTTTGCCCCCATGCGAGCCACATACACGCTCGTCCCACCCTGCTGGATGAGTTACGACCTCCGGACTATTGGCTGCCTGTGATGTTTGTTATCAGGAGAGGAAGCTCTTTTTGTTGTCACGCTTTTATGGCCGCACATCTGTCAAATAAATGGTAAATCTGAAAAAGCAACATAGAAACTCTCCACTGATTAGATTTTTAATTATGAGTTCAGGATCCACTAATCCTAACCTCTGGTGGAATGCAGGCTTTGACCTCTTCACCTTTAACCCCTGCCGGGCTGATAAGGCTCTGCTGGTAGCGATAGTGGCTCGCAGGCAGCGCCCTGCAGACTCTTTGAATGTGAGCGCTGACTGAAGTGACAGCCGCATCGCGCACACATAAACACCAAGCACAAATGCACAAGAAACCCTTTACAAGCAGGCGCGCACATGCACACCTACGCCATGAATGATAACAGGATGAAGCTCCTGAAGTGCACATAAACACACTTATCCACTGCTCTCAAAGGTCCTGATTGATAGACTTTTTCTCTCTGGATTGTCTGTCTGGCTCCTCCTGCAGAGAGCAAGAGGCCAAGCTGCTCCCTGCTGTGCTTTCAGACACGTTATTGACAGAGCAATAAGTTACAAGCCAATAATACTCAGGGCCCTTCGGAGAAATGATCCGTTGAAGCCGATAAATGATCCAGTTGGCTACACATCATTGTCACATCATTGCTATTGTTTTCAAATGACTCAGCTTCATGTTACTTTATCAAGGCTTTTCCAGTTATTGTTTCTTTTGTTGGAGTATAGGAGAGGAAAACGGTGACAATTCCAACGACAGTGTAACATGATGGGTTTACTTGCTGACTGTTCCTTTTCTAAACAGGCCAACAAGGGGTTAATAAACCTGCCTTAATGGGAACAGTTTGAATGAGAAAAAGCTCTTTGATACATAATATGATGGTTACATGTGAGTAAGACTGTCTCTAAGGAAACTTCCTGTAGGCTTCAGTGTTTTTTTGGGATATTTTCAGCCCAATATCACCAGAAAACCATCTGTTGCACAAAGGCTCGTGGCAATGGAAAGTGGACATTATTACTAACGAACATGTATGGAGACATAGGACATTGGTGTGCAGATGAATCCAAACCTACGCTGTATCTTTGTAGGTAACATTGTAGGGAAAGTACAGTCATTTTTGTAGCCTTTATTGTGCAACTGCAGCATTTTGTGCTGTGGTCCAACCGCTATTTACTTTATTATTTCACATTCTGTTGTAGAATCGGGTCGTCATTGTTACTTTGATTTTGAATTGTTGCATCGTTAGCTTTAGGCACCATTAAATACTGATAAATACTATGAGGATAGGGTTGGAAAAGGGCTTGGGTAGTCTGAAGTTACCCTAGAAAACAACACGAGAAGTTGGTTTCTGCTCTTCTCTGAATGAAGGAATCAAACTTGTCCACAAAAGCAATGGCGTTGTGACCACGTGCACGTGACTACGCTTGCATTCACTGACCGAAGGCAGCCACTGTAAAAACAGCACAAAGACAAACAATAATGGCGTTGATCTATGTAAAAACTAACATGAAAAAGCTTTTTTATCAGTCTGCTTAATTTCTCACACGTCAAGTTGACAAACGAGTGTTAAAAACTGCGATCTCTCATTAAAATAATGACTTAACTGGTTAAAATCCAGCGCAGTAGCACAGCAGAACGCTCATATAAATAAAATCATGTTGTTTTGAGGTAACTTACCATATTAGCCACAGCCTTGACTTTAACAGAAAGCTGTACTGGCATCAACAACCAATGCAAACACTCATTAGCCTGCAACAAACCATTATAACACATTTAGAGACGACTCGAACACAGTGTTAGAGGCTTTCCTCCTGTGTGCCGGCTCAGAATCCAGCTTCAGATCAGAGTAATTATGGAGTTCTCTCCATCACTGAATGGATTTTCCGATATTGACGTCCATTTATCAGACTCCATCTTAATTTTTTAGCATACTTTTCTGTGTGGGCAGATGTTCTCAATGCTGGAATTGGGTTTTCCCTTTAAGTATCTCCACTCCAAACACGTGCACGCACATCTGCCTTTGTAGAGCAGCCAACAGCAACACCTCCAGTTGCTTTGATTACAAATTAATCAATTCATTGATTCATTTTACCATTTTTAAACATGTTTCAGCTTTAACATATTTCTGTTAGACCCTTCTGGGTTTAACTTGTTCTTCTGCATCAACAGAGGCAGAAAATGTGACGTGCACCTCCAGCATTAAGACTGGAGGTGAAAAATTAAGCAGACCTGAAAATAATCTATTGTGTTCTAATCAGTATAATCAATACATCGTCCCAAACGACAACAGATTGCATCAATGGCTGCGAAGGAAGTAATATTTTCTAATGAGTCCACCTCGTCAAGCTGTCAGACGTGTTGCTGGCTGACTTGATGGGGTCACCAGTTTAAACCCCCCTCAGAGGGCTTAGCTCTCGGACAGGATATGAGCACATATTAAATGGCTTTCTCTGGTTAGTGACATTATTGCTTTCGCTCGTTGTTGGCAGGGGTGCAGACTGATTGATTTGATGAATGCCGAGGAAAGACTTAAAAGATTTATTTGAACAAACAGCAACTGCACATGTTGCAATTCCTCTACTTTCTCTCAAAGTATCATCATCACAGTGGTTTTTATTAAAAAATCAGGGCAACAGCTCCACGATCCAAGATGATTAAGATTAAGCAAAATGATTTTACTAATTTCATTACTTTTATTCATCATTAAAACAATCAGTAGATTGTTAATGATTTTAAGAAAATAAAGAAGCAACTCCGAGTTGTGCAGAATATTTGCTGAAAATGTTTCTCCCCGTTTAACTGGCAACACATTCATGAGTAAAAGGTTTAACAAAACAGCCAATAAGCTGAAAAAGAGCTCCTGCACACTGTCTCTAACTAACTAACTAATCCTCTGTATAAAGGTCAAACTGGTTGGGAGAAAGCTTTGCTTCCAGCTGTCCACAGGCTTTGCTGCTCTTACTGGTTATGACTACTTCTCAGTAGTCTTTGTAGATAAGGGCGTGGAATAAGGCTGACCACTTTATTCTTCTCTGAACATAGGGTAGAAGTCATTCTCATATGCTGAATGTGATGTGTGCAGCCCAAAATATGTGGATCCAAACACTTCACATAATAATAATAATAATAATAATAATAATAACTTGGACTTATATAGCGCCTTTCAAGGTACCCAAGGTCGCTTGATTCATCAGCTTGATTATGTTTTATCAACGTGGAACATTTTCAGTTTGGTGTCACACAACAGCAGTTTCCTCTTTTCAGGGTGTGAACAAACCATTTTCCTGTTTTTTTATTTATTTAATTGTTTATCAAAGAATTTATTTGCTCTGTGTTGTTATAGGTTTGTGAATTTAGTGTTTAATGATTGGGAGATGATCTTTCTGGGATTTTCTTCAGATCTTGCAGGATCGCAATGATCTACTCTGAATGTCTTTTAGTTGGGAATTTTCAAAGTTTAGGCTCTTTTAGGCTCCATTTTTTCACTGGTTTGGTAAAAACATTGTATTAAACGTCCCTGAGCATCCCCAGCTGGTGGTTCTGCACTGAACTGCAAAGCCCGCCTTTAACAGCGTAAAGTCAAACGAAGGCCTGTAAAACATTCATGGCAGAACTGTTGCATTGTACCTGTCACTATCCATGTGTTTTTCTGTTTAGTCTGCCATTTCCTCACCTTTCCTGCCAGTCGTCAGCTCCACTCCCTTCACCTGTGCTCATTATCCTCAGCTGTACCTTCTCATTAATCAGTATTTAGCCTCCCAGCTTTCTTCATTCTTTGCCAGATCCACCATTGATGTTCCTCTTGGTTTCCCCGTCGGTCTTGTTTCTGTTCCTCGTAATGCACGATCTGGTTTTTGTTATTTTCTTGTGATTTTTCATTCCTATTCAAAATGAACCGTTTTAAGTTACCTCCTGGCTCCAACTCCCTGTCTGCACCTGGGTACCCTTCCTCACGTCCACTTCAAACCGTGACAGTATCAAATCAAATCATTGAAGCGGGGAGTGGAAGAAGCATTAAAAATACATAAAAGAATATAAAAAGAAACAAATGAAACAATTTAAATGAATTTAAAATAAGCAACAGTCCAGATAAGTTAAAAGATATCGTGCAGATTTCATGCATAGAGAAAAGAAATGTTTTTAACCTGGATTTAAAAATGTCTAAATTTTACAGTACTGCATCATATTTCCCATTTTAACCCAAATAAAATCCTGATATTACACTTGCATACGGATCCTTTAAGTCACCATAAAACAAATACCTTTCTATCTGATTAAACCACTGTAAAATCCTGAGATTTTAGATGATATTTGGTTGTTAATTTATTTATGTCATCACTGAATCGTCAAATATCCCCTCTAGTAGGTTTCAGAGAATTTAAAGTTGATCCATGGCAATAGTTTTTAGTCTTCTACAACTTCTACAATATTCTTACAACACAGAAACATGTTGCTGCTTAAACAGGTAAAAAAACAGGCTTCAGCTTGGTGACGTTTCACTCTGCATATCCCGAATAATGCTTTAAAATATGTTCCTCGCACCTTGGAGACATTTTGCCACTTTTTGTGACACTTGATGTGTTGGGGAATGCGGTTGGGCGAGAACAAACATGACAAGACCTCACTGATTAGGCGAGAGAAATGTCGGGAAACCTTCTAAAATGTAACAAAAACTTGAATCTGTCATAAGCATAAGAAATGCAAGTGCAAAGGAAATCCATTTTCAGTGCCTTCACGGACAAACTCTTTTGTATTTGTAAGATTTAAACAAATCTAGAGCTGTTCTAGAAGATTCTACAGTCAGCAGATTTATTGGTGAGGGTGTCTGGAAGTGTTTCAAAAGGCTTATTCTCAAAGTTCCAAATAACTTTGGTTTTCTAACATCTAAATAAACATAATACAGTGAAAAGATTCAGGGAGTCTGGGGAAATCTCAGTGTGTGAAGGCCAAGGCTGGAATCCACTGTTGGATGACCTTCAGGCTCCTCAAGCGGCGCTGCATGAGAAACCGTCATGCCAACATGATCAATATGGCCGCGTGGTCTCAGGGGTAGCTTCAGAAAAGATTTTTAATTGAACACAGTCCACAGCTGCATCCAGCATCCAGAAATGTAACCGGAAAGGAAGAAAAAGCCATCTATCAGTTCTGAGTTTTCTGGACACAAGCTCGTATTATTCAAGTCAAGTCAAATTAATTTGTGTAGCACATTTCATGTACAGAACAGTTCAAAGTGCTTTACATAAAATAAAAGCATTGCAGCGGGGAGTGGAAGAAGCATTGAAAAGACATTAAAGAATGTAAAAAGAAAGAAAGAAATCAATTAAAACGATTAAAAACAAGCAACAGTCCAGATAAATTCAAAGATATCGTGCAGATTTCATGCATAGACACATGAGAAAAGAAATGATTTTAACCTGGATTTAAAAATGTCTCCATTTGTTGGAAGTTTAATCTCCACTGGCAGTTTGTTCCACTTGTTTGCAGCACAACAGCTAAATTAGATAGACAGAAAGACGGTGGACACGTGTTATGTGATCAGATGAGTCCATGCTTCAGCTGCTTTTGGGAAAAAATAGAAAATTATCTTTTTTTTTTTTACATGGTAAGAATGAGAAATCCAGACTCATATACGTGAAAGATGCAAAGCCAGCAGAAGTTGCAATTGCAGCTGTTTAATGTGATTGTGTTCATTAAACACATAGAATACTTGTAACAGTAGTAAACATGTCATTTATGTCCTTTTTTAAAAAGAAATGCATTGATGTGAACAGCTGAACGCTTCTTAATACATTCAAACGACTCTTTTTGTAGGACGTTATGTCGGAAAAGCTTTTTTTTAAAACCCTTGTATACTTTAAAACCAGGAAACCATCCCATGCTTAATACAAAGGTGTGTATTTGAGAGATATGTTACCATCAGGGTGACGTCAGGTTTCTTTCAGCAGGACAATCTGCACGACTTCCAACAGGCTTCCAACGACTCTCCTATTGAAAATATGTCAGTAAAGGACACAGATTCCCCTGAAAAACTGTTAGTATCTATCAAGGGGTGTCGCGATATACCAGTATTAAAATAATTAAACATTGACATATTAATAATGCACAATGGGATAATATCGTCTTTTTAGTGTGTTTGATTTGACTAAAAAACACAAAATCAATTAATAAAGATAAATTTGTCTCAAATCGACTTATTTTCTGTTGATTTTGCGATAATATCGTTATAATAAATGCTTTTGTAAGCAATAATTGTGTAGTGAAAATCAGATATTGTGACAGCCCTAATGTCTTAAATTCCTAGAATAGAATGTCTTCTATTCCTGGCATAGCATGGAATAGAAAAGTGTTAATTAAAAGTAATGGTGATGTAAAATAACTCTGAAAATAACTTCCTCTGTACTTGTGTCTGTTAAATTAAAGGTTGTAATAAAACAACCGATTTCACATCTTATCTGAAAAGTTCCTTTGTAGATGTTACATCTGATCAGTTTTAATTGAACTTAAAGGTGCATTAAAAACTCTTCGCACGCATGCCCGACAAAATCCCAGCATCAGTCGCATAAAGGGCCCCTGCTGCTGTCACATGGAAACCCCATTCGGGTTGAACCTGCTGCTGACACCAGCGTGACCCTTTAATCGACATCAGCTCAGTCAGCCTTGAGGAAATAACTTGTCTCGCTGCATCCTCGGGATGACTTCTGTCTTTGGCTGAGAATGCACAAACAAATGAACATGCCAATCATGTCCTCACAAGAACACGCAATCCTCTGACCTGTGAAGCACAAAGAAAAGTCAATCGGATATATAAGTGGGTTATTGTCGATGCTGCTGTTTGTATACCAATTACAACAATAATGTAGACGATTGTCTAAAAAAAGCTATAGAACGAACAGGCTAACACAAAATTCAGAACAAAAGTTGAGTGAAAAAATGTTCTGAAGCTACGCTAACAATAAATCAAGCAACATACTGCTGCACGTGACACGATGATGACAATACAGTCATAACAACACATTGCAGTGTGTCAGTAGCATCCTTACTCTGCAGGGCCGTGGCGGTAATCAGATTAGCGGGGTTAAAAGCTCTGGTGGGAGGAGGTGGGGCCCACATTTGTGTGAATATGTGTGTGCGTGTGGGCCCAACAAGAGAGCAGATGTTACAGGCCAACAGCCAGGCTCAGACCGTCTGTTTCTCTGATTTATTTCTCTGTATTTCTGACCCAATGAGTGATTGTTTGTCTGTCTGTTTCAGGGGGATAAAGTTCAGGACAACCGAAAAATGTCATCAAATGTTTCATAAGTGGTCAAAAAGTTATTTTGGCTAACACCTCAGCCATTAAACAGAACTAAATGTGCTCAAAACATTGAAAAATACATGTTTTTTTTAATAAAATGTCCTCATGAAAACTGTTGACAGTGAGGTTTTGGGATATATTGATAACTGAGGACAGTCTGATACCACTCGAAGAGATTTTAACCTGTTAGCCAACTCTGTGCAGTGACCAGCTGTTTCAGTCCTGTTTGTATTCACAATCCTTTTCATGTTTATTTCCAAGAACTTCCTTGTTTAAACTCATAAATTGTTGGATTTCCTGAAACTCATTGAATATCATAAAGTTTTTGTTGCCTTTAGTGATTGTTTTAGAGAATTAGTGCGGAAAATGATCTTCAAGTCGAGTAAGTTTTATTCAGGTCGCCAGAAACAACAAGACAAACTTAACTTAAAGCTTCTTAACTTAAAGCAACGCCATGAATAAGGCAAGGCAATTTTATTTGTAGAGCACAATTCGTACACAAGGCAATTCAAAGTGCTTTACAGCAGGGGTGATTTTAAATGTGGGGGTGTTCCAGGGGTGGCACATGAGCGCCACATCAAGCCCATAGACCCGACGCTGAAGTTGGCATCTGATTTGCGAATTAAATGGATGGGCATAAAGGGCCATTTCACTGCATTTTTTGCATTTTGATCGCCCTAAACTAGGTCCTGTATGGAAACTACAATAGTTACCCTGCTCAAATCTGGATGGAATTATTCTAAAAAGGCTGCAGATTCATTAAAACCTTGTTTGGGATTTGTGAAACCTTTCTCTGATTAGTAAAAATGCAGAACAGGGCCATTTTACTGCATTTTTTTGCATTTTGATCGCCCTAAACTAGGTCCTGTATGGAAACTACAATTGTTACACTGCTCAAATTTGGATGGAATTATTCTAAAAAGGGTACAGAGACTTTAAAACACATTTCATGATTTGTTAAAACTTAATTTGGTCATTGAAAATTCAAAGAGGTGAAATCATCTTGCTGTAAAAGTGGGGGTGTCGAAAAACACGCCTATCCCCCACGGGTGCGACGCCCCTGCTTTACAGCTACATAAAATCACAAGAAGGCAATAAAATCATTCCAAAAAAACCATAAAAAATAATCATTAATTGCATGAAATTAATAACGTTCCTAAAACCCCTTAGACTTGGAATAAAACGGCAGGAGCCAAAACTTTCTTTGGTTTAACTCTCTGACAGGATGACCTAATGTAAATGTAAATGTATTTTATTTATACAGGCCTTTACAAACAATCATTATGATGTAACAAAGTGCTTTACAGTAGGTAATAAATAAAGAGAAGAATAAGTAAAAACAAATAAAAACAATAAAAGAACAGTGAAAGCAATAAAATACAACAAAATCGAATAAGATAAAAATAAGATAAAAGTGTCATCATACTACTGGGTATTAGGATAAAAGTCTTATTTGCGACGGATCTGGTGTCGATGAGAGCCATGCGAATGTATCAATCAACCTGATTATAATCATAAAACCCAATCAAATATTCCCAAATATTCCCAAAAATACCTGTTCCAACTTGTTGGACATTATCTGGGTTAATGTGGTGAAAAATCAGCTTAAAACCACTTGAGCTAACCCGCCATCTTCAGCGCAGCATTGTTTGGGAGGTTGTCCCGTGCTGTCCTCCACCTGAGACACTCCCCCTACCGCAGGCTTTGTCTCAGTCTGTCTCAACAGGGCTGCCTCCGTCTGTCTCCTCCACACGTCTCCAAGGCTCGATACGCCTCGGTCACCCCACGCCGCAATGTTTAGACAAACCGAAAGAGACAGAGACACGCTGGCTGTGGCAGAGGGTGATGCTGAAATTCCTGCCGTTTCATTCTCTGTAACTAACCCTCATGTTTGTCTCAGAGGCTTTAAGGCTGGACCCTTAAATCCCAGATGAGTAAACAGATGATGGACTCAATATGTGGAGAACATAACAGTGGATAAGAAATCAAGGCTTGACTGTCAAATTTTTTTAAGGGGCTCCTCATTAATGCAACATTATACTCTAAATAGTAGAAGAGCTTTGTGTGGTCATTTTGAGAGATTTAACTTCTCAACCACATAATTCCTTCATAAAGGTTTATTCAACATAGCGTTCAGTGTTTGAAATGCTTCTTAATGTCTGTCCTGATTTGAAAAATGACCACAGTGATCTATTTTTTAAACACTTACCACATATATTAACATGATTCCCACAAGCAACCTTATTTGGTTTCGTGAACGACCGCTCTGAGAGGGAGCACAAGAAAAGCTCTCAGGGAAAATGTTGGCGGTTGAAGCTCTTACTGAAGAGGGAATCCAGTGTTTTACAACACCTAATGTTAGTCCTTATCAGATTTAGCAACAAAAAAAAAGGAGTTGAAGGAAGCAGGGATGCAAAGAAAACAAAACTTTGATGAATTATATGACAAACTTAAGCGCCTCGAGAAAGAAAATCCCAAAAAGTCCAAATTTAAACGCATTTGTTGGAACAAATGTGTTGGGAGAACAATATTCTGACACATAAACACACATTTAAAAACTTTGACTTGTGCAAAGGATTGAAGGTGCTTTCAGAACAGAACGGAGACAGAAGCATCCTCAAATTTTTGACCTACAAAAGAGATTTTCAGAGATTTTATGACCTGGGATCCTTCCCTGCCTTTAAGAAATGCTATTTTCTAGCATCCTGAGACTGTGTACTGAGTGGGAGTTACTACAAACCGGAGTCTTACACAACCCCTATGTCAGAAAAATGCAAAAAAAGAATACCTACCCCCCCTCAAATGTAAGTTTTTCCAGACTTTGCACAACCCTACCTCAAGCATTTGTCGGCCAGAAAACCTCTGGGTGCTGTTGGTCAGGGCAAAAAGGAAACAGTGGAGCTTTATTTTGGGCAGAAAACAAGGAAATCAACAACCAATGCAAACAATCATTAGCATGCAACAAACCATTATAACACATTTAGAGACGACTCAAACACAGTGTTAGAGGCTTTCCTCCTGTGTGTCGGCTCAGAATCCAGCTTCAGATCAGAGTAATTATGGAGTTCTCTCCATCGCTGAATGGATTTTCCGATATTGACGTCCATTTATCAGACTCCATCTTAATTTTTTAGCATACTTTTCTGTGTGGGCAGATGTTCTCCATGCTGGAATTGTGATTTCCCTTTAAGTATCTCCACTCCAAACACGTGCACGTACATCTGCCTTTGTAGAGCAGCCAACAGCACACTGGAAAAAATGCCCCTCCAAAAATAAGTAAAAAAACAACAAATAAAAGACGTTTTTGCTTGAAATAAGCAAAAGAAATCTGCCAGTGGAACTAGTGAAAATTGGCTTGTCAAGATTTCTTGAAATAAGATGTGATATTTGGGACTTTTGAGATAAAAGTAATCTTGAAATTAGCTTAAAAACTTCTTCAAATGTCAAAAAAAGCTTGTTTCATATGATGTGTGACTCAAAACAATTTGTTTTCAAGACTTTTTCATTTAACAAGATATTCCAGATGTATTGTCTTCAAACAAGTCCCTATATCTGGCTGAAATAGTACTTGTTAGGCAGTTGTGTCTTATATTAAGTGTAATGAGATATTTTGACTAGAAATGAGACAAATGTACTTGGTAAGACTTTGATTTTTTCCAGTGCAACACCTCCAGTTGCTTTGATTACAAAAAGGTGATCATTGATTCAAAATGGGACGTGCACCTCCAGCATTAAGACTGGAGGTGAAAAATTAAGCAGACCTGAAAATAATCTATTGTGTTCTAATCAGTATAATCAATACATTGTCCCAAATGACAACAGATTGCATCAATGGCTGCGAAGGAAGTAATATTTTCTAATGAGTCCACCTCGTCAAGCTGTCAGACGTGTTGCTGGCTGACTTGATGGGGTCACAAAAGAGATTTTCAGAGATTTTATGACCTGGGATCCTTCCCTGCCTTTAAGAAATGCTATTTTCTAGCATCCTGAGACTGTGTACTGAGTGGGAGTTACTACAAACTGGAGTCTTACACAACCCCTATGTCAGAAAAATGCAAAAAAAGAATACCTACCCCCCCAAATGTAAGTTTTTCCAGACTTTGCACAACCCTACCTCAAGCATTTGTCGGCCAGAAAACCTCTGGGTGCTGTTGGTCAGGGCAAAAAGGAAACAGTGGAGCTTTATTTTGGGCAGACAACAAGGAAACCTGGCTTCTTAAAGTAGCTGCAGTGATGGTGGCAGCAGTTGTGGTGGCGAACGCGTCCGTGCCATGGCGGCCGATGCTGTTTTGGGTCACTGCGACTCCCCCCGTCTGCCTGAAGCATGGATATCATCGGTCCCTCATCTGCTCCTTCCTCCGCCCATCCATCATCAGTCCCCGTGGCTTCTCATCAGCCTCCCCGTGCACGAGCATATGTTTGTTTTCATGTGTGCTTTTTAAATAGACATCCAACCATGTTGTTAGTGAGTGTGTGTGCATGTATTTACAGTGCAAAAAGCAAATCCTGCACCCTCACAGACGAAAATAAACCCTTCATGTTCAGCTCCTGTCAGAACTCTGGACCGTCTCCAGCTCATTTTCTCCCTCTGGGATCGACTGTTTGCCATCCAAGTCGATACTCTTCTCGGCTTCACTTTTTCAATAGCCTGACTCCCCAAGCATGACAGAGACATTCCCTTTCAGATACACTTCAAAGGAAATGCCAGATGATATTCACAAGGGCGCGTATTGATTCTCTTTCTTTCATTCAAGGGGGGAATCACTAATGACTGGGCTTTCAGTTTCTGCCTGCCCTGAAGTCTCCTGGCCGAGCCTGACTCAGGCATGAGGAGAATCTTGGAGTTTTTTGGCTCCTCCGTGACACTGTGATGTCTGACCCACTTTAGGTTTCTGACTGAATAAAAAATGTGTTTTTCCCTTATCATGAGGAGATGTGTTGCCTTTGCCATGGAAACTGAAGGAGAAATCACTCAAAGTTAAAATTTTTTTATAGGCTTTTTTTTCTATTGTTGTAAACCAGCGTCTAAGATTTAAGAGGCAGAAACAAAACAGATGCAGTTATGGTGAAGCAGTGGTGTTTCCAACCGCATTTCTGACACACCCATCAGTTTAGCCTTGATTTCGTTGCTTTGGATCCTTCTAAACAGCGGGACACAGAAGTAGTCATTTAACCCCTAAAGCCGGGGTGCCGTTTATGTTCAGGGACAAATAAGACTTGGCCTCACTCAGCCCTTGATGATAGGATGATTTAGTCCCAGAGTGAAGGAATGTATTTTTTTGTGCATCAGAAGTTGAAGCTCTCCAACAGAAGCCGGTATTCTCCAGCTGTTGTCTCATGCAGCCTGTGACGTGATCAAAGAGGACGGCTGAGCTCTATCAACGTTCTTATCATCCGATGCATGCCACTTTTCAGGGGACAGATAAGCTTCAACAATTGTTGCATACCTTTGTGTTTGTTTGCAAAGGGGACAATGGCCTTCACTGTAAGAAACTGCTGCAAATTCATGGTGAATTTACACCATTTTTTTTTTTACTGTATTTCCTTTAAAATACTATCAAATTTACATTTACAGTTTACGCTACCAGTCAATAAATTAGTAGTTTCTGGCTCATTCTTACTACATCCCACTGCTGGCTGACTGATTGTTGGATTTATCACAATCCCCATTGTCACATGGACTGATAAATTTAAACTTGTACATAAATTGCATCCTTTCGGTAGGTACTCTAGCATCAAATGACACCTTGGGCAGTTAAAAGGGGTTAGAATAAAGGACAGTACTTTACAGTGTTTACAGTGGACATCAGACTCTTGCAGGAAACAATTCTGACACTTTCTAAGCTTTGAAGCTTTTCTGAAGCGGCAAACAGCCCCAGAAGTGTGGTCCAAAGCCTGTTTGCCCATCTATTACAAGGAAATCACGACAACTTACACATGGATTTACAGGAAAAAGTCAATTTGTATGGTTATCCACCCCGAGGCTTCTTCACAATATTTAAATCTTGACCATGAAACCTGTGGATACAACAGCTTTAAAGTCAAATCCTTCAATTCAGTTTGTGGTCACAACAGATGAGTTTAAATGTTGGAGGTGTTTGCTCTCAGATTTCCTGCAGACTTTTGAAAGTATACAACGCTCACCCTCTCAGGAAGGTTTCCCAAAGTGATGCATACTGTAACTGCACCTATAGGTCAAATGAGTAATGCGTCATACCCGTGTGGAAAAAAAAAAATACTGCCAACATTCCTTCACATCATTGATGTTATTCTTGGCGTTTGGAGTACATTCTTACACCTTCACTGGACCCTCTGTAGACCACTTTGGTGCTGTACAAGAACAGTCGGCTTCTATATGGCACTGACTGCTCTTTCAAATATAAACACGCACAGCATATACAGACAAGCTCAAAGCATGCTTTCAGTCTATGATTTCTGTAAAGTTATATAGATTAGATCCGACCAGAAAGAAGCTCAGTCTTCAAAGTAAAAGATTGGACACTGATGATGGAAATACTCACAGTAAAAACAGAAGGTAGAATAGAAAATGAAAGAAACTAAAGTATTCAAATCGTTATAGTGCAGACAGAAGGAGAGGTCCAACCACTTCTCTGACAGTTGCCTGAATAGTTGGATCAACACTTTGAGTTTGCGTTTGTCTGCAGCAGTTATACTGAAAACAGATTCATCAGACATGCATCACATAACCCAGAGACCAACTAAAGTGATACATCTGTGAAATTTACTCTGGAAAAAGGGGAGCTTCAAATTGTAGTGACTTAAAGAGACATTTTAAAAAAGTCTTTGGAAATGTATCTATAACTTCCTTTTTTCTATTTCAAACTTTAAGGCCACGTGCACTATGGGGCCTCGGGACATTGCTGACTTCACTGATATATGTCAATACATCTATTTAATTGTAAACTGTCTTTATTGTGCTCTAAACAACCAGTGCAAATGTTCCTTGAATAACGTCTAAAAAAAAAAAGGTGAAGATATTATTTTGAAAAGCCCAAACGGAAGTTTCCAGGCTCACCTCCTCTAACTTTTAAACTATTGAATCTATTGAGGAGGACCGCAGCCTGAGCGCTCAGATCAAACAGCGCGCAGACGGAGCGCGGATCCCCGCACGCACGCACGTTTGGCACGTCTCCTTCTTTCGGATCACTTCTTCTCCATCATGGATTCTCCTGGGAATCGCGCTCCCCTCTCCGCCGGATAAGGTTTTAACTTAACTCTCGTATCATGGGAATATACTGCTGGTGCGCGCGGCCCCGCGGAGCTACACAGTCTTAATGGAAACAATGTCACCGAAACAGGGGACCATGGGACAGAACCGGTCCGAGTCTATGACGGGAGAGAGCAAGCCGTCCCCCGACAACAAAAAGGTACCAGTGAGTGTTCTCTTTAGGGCCGATGGGATGGAGAAGCGACTCTTTTCTCAGTCTTTGAGAAACACTTCTGTCAGGGTACCATCCCTTTCATTTATTTTTTAACTGTGAGTTTACAGATAAAGCAGATATTTCCCCCTTATTACACCCTATTTGCGTGGGCTGTGATTGCCTCATTTCCTGTTTAATTTGATTTGATTGTAATGTTGCACATGTCAGTGGTTTTATTTGCGTTGGGAGCTGGGAGCATTGGTGTCACTCTTCATTGATTGATTTTATCCCTTAATTACGTCTTGTTTTGTGCTTTATTCAGTCTTAGTCCCAGTTTTCGGCAACTTTTACTGCTTTTAATGAATGTTTGAGAGGAGTCTTAGGCTACACGCTGTGCACGCTGGGAATAGGAAAACGGGTTCTAGATTCAATCTGTTTTGTGCAGAGATATTTGCTTCAGAAAAATTAATTGCTTCAGAATTTGAACATGTAAGAAAGGCGCATTCCACGTGGTTTCTTGTTGGTATTTTTCATTTTACCTGCAGAAAAAGCGCACACAGGAACAATTCTTACATCTCATATTAACCAAACAAAAGACAAAGATTGCAGCATTTCTTTAAATTTAAGAATTTTCTACAACTCTTGGTGGTTGGGAAAAGATACAATTTCACATGTAAATCCTCATCACTGACTTTGCTGTCAACGTAGAACTCCGCGGTGCCATCATATCTGCAGTTTAATCACACTTTAACATAAAAAAAAAAAGACGAGTCCACCTCAGATGCTGTTTGAACTTGTAGTGAACAGCGCCCCCATCCATCGGCTGTTTAAAAAAACCTGTCACTGCATCTGTCAGCAGGCTGGATGTAACACCAAAAATCAGTTTTTGGTTACCGCTGTGACTTCCAGCAACAACAGAAGTGATACCCTTAGATAAACCCTTCTTATGAATGCAGAATCTGCCCCTTTTGTGCAGGGAAACACCTGAAACAGCTTTGGTGTTGACACAAATCTGCATCTCTTCTGTAAAGCTGCAGGGAAATCAATGCAGGGTGGTAAGTCGTAATAACTACAGTTTTGCACTTGAATGGTGATGTCTTCCATCTTATTTTGCCAACAGATTCCAGTGACTTGTGCTTTAAATTTTAGAGCTTGTAATGCTTTTGAAAGCATTGCATCACTTCACAGGACTGAGCTTGCTGTTGGTGAATACTCCTGCCGATTTACAAAGGATATTGCTTTGCTGTTGCCCTTTTTTAATGTTCTTCACCAGCTTTTGGAGGTTTGGAGATGATAGATAATCATGAACAGAGCAACCTGACTTTTGGCTTCAGGTCTTAGATTGCAGAGATGCTTTGCACTTGTGTCCCACCACTCGGGAGTTGTTTGTCTTGAGATGTGTCTGTCAAAATATTCACGTAGAGCCATATTTGACATGCTTGAGCTGCACCAGAGGATATATTTACACAGCAGCATTAGCTTACATGACGATGATTTGTTCTAACGGGCCAGGCTTCCTCTTTGCGTTTTGCAGACAGTCAGCATAATATGAGACACCAGCGCTCATTCTTCTCACCAGCTTCTTCCTTGTTTCATGTGCCACAAGGAGTGCGTTCCTGTTGGTCCTTAACCGCCACACGAACACGTTGTCATCTCAATAGTCGTTGCTGCCTTCATTCCGTGATTTCACAGAAGAGCCAAGACAGATACCCATGACTTATGTTATTGGCACCAAAACTCATCAACACTGCACATTGAATTGAATCATTCATGTTTTTTACATCCCATGAAATGCAACCATCAACTTTTAACCCAATAAATATTGGCTCAGGCCAGATGTAAAATTCAGTGTGGTGTCCCCTGATGCTCATTATGGTGCAGTTTATGCTGAGCTATAACTAACTTTGGCCTATAGGTCTAACGTAAGTCTGCCCACATAGGAATGTTGCCCTTACGTCACAGCGAAATGGCTTTAAACCGAGACTTTTTAAATTTGTGCTGCTACTTTTAGAATTTTCAGCCCTTTTTCACACTGAATAACCTCTGTGTATGTCGGCGGGGGATTTCGGTGTGTCGTAAATAGATTAAATTGAATTGAAATACTTGTGGCAGCCACAGGGATGCCGGTCATACTTCTGTGTGAAAGCTTACAGTTGGTCATGTTACAGTGAGATTAAATGACACTGTGCAGCTCTTCGATTATGCCCTATAGTCACGTACTTTTCTGTCTGTCTTGTTTCCTCTTCGCCCTCTTTACTGGAGTCACTTCTCCTTTTCTGTCAGTCACCATCCTCCCCTGTCTGTTGAATCCTCTACTTCCTGCCCAGCCAACAGTCGGCCTCACGCAGTGCAGACAGAGGACAGTGCAACCTTTGTGTCTCCCTCCCTGTAAACATTGTGCTTTACTCATCATGGAATGCAAACCGAAAACATCGGTGCAATCCGTCATTTGCTTATTGCTTTAACCCCCTGTTTCTCTCTCTGTCCGACTGTGCAGAAGATGAAGACGCTGGCCCAGAGACGACAGTCGGCACCCTCGCTGGTCATCAGCAAAGCACTTACGAGGTCGAGAAGCGCGTCCAGGTACCAGCAAACACACCCGCAACCTGCTTCCATCAGAAAAACTGTGAAAAACAGCTGTAGTTCCTTCAGAGTGAATGATCTAAAATGACATCTTTTTATTCTATATATGTACAGATGTTTGGTCCTAGCGTGGCAAGCCTTATAAACAGTTTATCAAGTGTAACAGATCTTAATGAGAAATCTTGTTTGTTTATTGGTACTTAACATCCGGACCAGTGTCCCTTTCCTCTAGCTGGATGTTCATTTAACGGTTAAACATGTCTTTTTTTAACAAACATTCGTTCTCAACTTCAAATGCTTGCTCGGGCTTTCACATTTGGCATCACAGACTTGCTGTTTAATGGACGCATGCATTTACTCGCAAAACCCTTTCACGATTTAGTCATCGAGTCCTCCCAGAAAAAACTGAGGCAGGGATTTAAGAGGCAGAAGGCGCAGAGATTAGAGGGGAAAAAGTTGTGGATGGAATCACCAGGCAGACATGAAAATGTGGATCTGTAATGAGCAGTCTCGCACTCAGATTACGCATTTTAAAAGAGCTTTGAATGACTAAGTCCACAACCTAAATATTTGCACAGGATTCAGATTTTTTCCTCAGTTTGCCTGAGAGTTAAGAGGTTTGCCTTTGGGATTCTTTCACTAGGGCGGTTTAAGTGCTTACTTCTCCCACAGCTATCAGCCATTTCATCACCCCCGTATCAGTCAAATCTCTTCCTCTTCCTTTTACAGGGTCGGAAATAAGCCATTACAAACCCTTTGGGGACCCTGCTTATTTACTAGAAACCTCTTTTGTCTTACATGCAGCATTTAAAGCAAGCTTTGTCCTTAAAGCACTTTTAGTCTTAAAAATCTGGGTTTCTATGCCACTAGAATTTCTCCAAAGAGTCGGAGCCCGAGTGACAGCTTTTTAGGGATTGCAGAGGGAGGCTCCGGCATGCTTAAAGTGCGAAACTCCCAACATTAAGACCAGCGCTGAAGGAAACTCTCCACACTGTTAAATGGGTCAGTTCTCTTGGGGCGGGATGTGTGTATGTTCTAAAGAAAGTTGCATATTCTGCTCACAGGTATAGTGAGCGGGCGAGACAGGCGGCCTATTGAGTGAAAGACAAATAGAGTCAGACAGACAGACCGAGCCACTTAGTCTGTCCAAGTCTGACCAGCCTCTCTGTGTGTGTGTGTAAAGTAAGAGTAGTTGTGGAGCCAGGACTTGACACTCTTAGCTGTCACCCTTAACCTTTGACATCACATCAGGAGGTGTGGGGGGGTGAGTGCGTGAGGTGTTCATTAATGTCCAGACATGCATGTGCAGTGGATGCCACCAGGGGAGAGATGTCAAATTATAGTGGTTGGATGACTCTCAGTGGGTCCTGATAGTGATCTATGGGATTTTGCTTTCATCTTATTCCATCTGTTTTGGAAAACAGCAACTTTTTTCTGTAAGGAATTTGTTGTCAGTTTTATGTTTGCAGGTTTTAGCAGCCGTTTTATAAACGCCATAACACTCTGAAGGCCCATTAATGCAGTTAAAATGGATGTATCGGTAGGTCCAGCTCTTCTTGGCAGTGGCATAAACATCACTGCATCACCAGCATCTTTCATATCCAAGTAAATCCCAGAAACTCAGAAGGGAAAGTAACGAATATACCACGTGTGCAATTAGCACTGTAACCTGGCAGCCTAAGAGAGCTTCGAGATAAAAATCATTGACCTGCTGAGTAACTGGTTGGTCTGGTAGATTCACACTGAAATGCTGAAAATCACAAAGGTGCATAAGTTCATCTGTCTTAAGTTTGATGGCTACCATTTTAAAGCCCCAGTCAGAAGTCTCTATAAGCTACTGCGATAAAACTAACGTCTGATGATTTTAGATCATATGTGTGTGGAGTTAAACGCTCAGTTTGAGCTATTTTCCCCCCCTCCTCCGTATCTTTAATGCGACTCCTTCCTCTCCTCACTCTGCTCTGCCTTTGCAATCAGGCGCGGAGGCGCTGAAAGAGTCTCTGGACTTTAGCTCAGCCGTTTACATCACCTCCTCACGTGCACACGGTTGCACGTCATCCAGATGTATAACCTCATCCTTCAGCCTCTGGGCTTACAGTGCAGGATATTGTGAGAGCAAAATGGAGTCTAAGTCCCCTCCTCCATAGGGAATGAAATGTATACATCATTGAGGAAGGTGGCTGCACCGTAAAGCAGTAAAACATATGACTGGCTGACAGTTCTGACCTTACACTCTCACTCTATACCGGCCACAGCGTCGGCTCATGAAAAAAACTTGATGGAAAACACACACACATCTGTATGCCGCCAAACATGCATTCACTTTTTAAAGCCGACACACGAGCAGACAAACATGTTTTGTTGAGATATATCGGTGTGTTTTGTGTTATAATCTCATACTGAAACCTTAGAAAAATGTTTTTGATCCGCCTGGTTGTTTGAGGACATTTTTGATGACAAAACCAAGAACCGACATCATGCAAAAGACATTTCCTGGTTTTAATGATGTGCCCTGCTTAGAATATTATGGCCTGCAGCCCCTTGTTTCTTCTCTTTCTCTCAGTGAAAAAAGGGGAAGAGTCTCAGTAGTCTGACCTCATCCTCTGTGTGTGTGTGTGTGTGTGTGTGTGTGTGCCCCTGCATCCATGGTTTTCCTCTGGCTTTAGAGAAAGCACCGTGTGTCTGTGAGGGGATGACTGTGTAGTTTGTGTGGAAATTACTCGGTCAATCAAATCGAAACGGGGAAGAGACGCAGTGAGAAAAAACTGATGCATAACTTGTTGTTTCAGTGACCTGGCACAGAAACACTTCACATACAAACCTAATTATGGGCAAGAGCAAGCAAAAATGATTTGGCTCATGATGGTCGGAGTTATAGATCTTAAATGAATGTGAGTAAGTGTGGTCTTTGTTGTCAGGCTTACTTTGTTGTAATGAACAAAAGCTGCTACTGTGGATTTAGGCGATAGTACGGCCTGGTGTGTACTGTGTGAAATGACGTGTTGTTGAAGCTGCATGTCAACAGGCACTGTTTCTTTTCTTTGTCTCTCGCACTCATGCACCGATTTGTGAATTGCAGCTTGTCTGGAGAACCAAGTCGGACGGCTGGTGATGCAATCCTCCCGCGTGCAGAAACACACAAAAAGTTCAGCGGGTGACACACAGAGGCTAGCACACATGCACACTAATTCCTCCGGACTGCATTTTTTTGTATATAAATGCACGCACATTGATTAGGAATCAAACCGTGAATGACCATCACATAACGCAGACTCTTGCATCAGAAACAATGATGCAGCCAGAATTATTTACCTCATTTCATTCACTCCATGCTGGTTTGGGTTGAGATGATGCTAAATAATCTTGAAGGTGTTGGAGGACTAAAGAGGCAAATCACATGCAGAAAATGATAAACTGCAGAAAAATACACAAGCAGACACACCTTGTTCGTCTCAGGGTTATTATCCAAGGTGAGCAGATAGTTAGCTGTATGTAACTGTGTGTCATTTCTGCCCGGAGGCAGCTTTTCTGTTGCGGATGCCGACAATTTTACAGCTGAGGTGACATTTTGCTACTGCACAGCAACAGAAAGTCCAAATGCAATACTGTAGTCTTAGATGACAGAAGTGAAATACTGACTTTAACCTCCCTGGATGTGCATATTCTGGGTCTGCTTACAGCAGATGTTACAAAATATACAACTAACCCTGTTTTTTTTTTATGGTTTGGAGGTGTGACACGTCCTTATTGCCTTGTGATACTATGACTGAAAGGATTTTGTGCTTCAACGTTGTAAAGAAAAGGCAGACCTGTACTATGCATGCAGAATAGAGTCATTGAATGAAGTATGTGTGATGTGTCAGATGACACAGCGGTTATGAAATCAGGATTTTATTAGAGCAGAGCGACACTCTGGAAATGCTTGAAGCGACGTTGTCTTAAAGCCTATTTCAGTGTGGTTGAGCACATGCATGCAAGAATGACTCTAACTTCAACTTTAACTAACATTAAAACATGGGCGTGTTGACTTTGGTGTTTACTTTTTGTTTTAATTTGATTTAAACTCTCCCTCTGGTGATAATGCAAAGAGACTGAGCCTATTTCACAATCCCACAGGGGCCAAGTCTGCATAGTTTACAGCTGAATGAGTTTGAGGGATGTTTTTCAGGTGGAAATTTTAAGAAACGGTCTCAGGTCTTTATATGAACTCCAACATATCAAACTCAAACTGTATAAGAACAAAAGGGTGAACAAATTCTAATAAAAAGAAAAGAAAATATGTTGAAAGAAAAGTGTAAGCACAGGAGAGAGAGGCAGTTCCAGCTGTTTGTCCAGCTGTTCTCAGCATCGCTGACACCTGTTGGATCACAGTTACGTCCGTGACTAAGACTTTACTCGTCATCCCCGCCCTAACCTGCATGATTTAAGTGAATCAGATGTGATTCAGCAGCAACATTCTTGTCGTTCTACATGAAAAGTCCATCTCAACGGGGACAATGTGGAGCTCAGATTGTCATTCATATCGCTCCTTCTTTTCCTCACTAAGGCTGTTATTTCTAAAAACCAAGCTTGTGTTCTTTATGCTGTCAGTCTGCGCCTTTACAATTTTGCTGGTTTTGGTTTTTATATTTTTCTCCAGTCGTTTGTCAAGTGGCAAGAAAATTGACTTGTCAGAGTTCAGCCTTCTGATGAGCTGTGGCAGCCTTTACATACAAATCTGGTCCAGCACGGCTTGAATATTCATTCGGGGAGATTAGTATGCAGTGTTGTGCGGGTCATTGTACGCAGGGCTCCTTATTGTGTTCCCAAAAGTCAACAGTTCTCCACACGGAGCCATGCCTCGACAAAGGTGGCCATGTATGCGCGGGCAGGCGGACACTCAATTTATCAACATCACATGATTTACAATGGAGACATTAGCTGTTCATCCATCAGATTCAAAGAGCGGTCGGTTCAGCTGTCAGTCTCACATTAAGAAGGGAGGGATGTGTCGTGAATACGGAAGATGTTGCAGATTGAAAGGAGCTTTACAAGGTTTGTTTGTGTGCATCACTGTGTGTGTATGTGCGCTCTTTGGCTTGGGGGGCGGGTCTCAGGATTTGCATTGGCTGCAAGCGCAGGCATGTGTTGATGAAACTTTTTAGTACTTTCACGATTCAATGTTTTATCGCACTGCGACTATCTAACCCCGAAAACTCCTGTCTAACTCCTGAACTGCATGTGAACTACATGATGTAAAAAAAAAACTGCCGAATAGACAGATATCGTGTCCTTTTGAAACATTTGATATTAGCAACACATCTGAGAAAAGCTGGAACATTTACATATTCGCCACTGTGTTTTAGCGCTTCTATTTTAACAGTAAAATGAGTCTCCATTCAGTTTAGGTCTTTAAAATGAACATTTTTTTCTCATAATTCCCCCAAAAGTCTCCATTGGGTGACAGGTTTGGACTGCAGGCGGGCGACTCAAGCACCTGGACTCTGTTATGGTTGTCGTATAGCGCTGCATTTGCTTTTTAAGAGCTTTAACTTGCATTTGTGGATCCACAGACAAACCTTCTTTGGCCCAGCAGTCAGTTCCAACACTGACGTCATGTTTACAGAGCAGTGCTGTGCAGTGATGCTGTTCATCTAGGTTGGATGTGTATGGAAATTTCTCCAGATTCTCAGAATCTTTCAGTGATGTTATCTCCTTTCCAGTCCTTTCCATTTTAGCATCTATTTTCAGACTTCAACATTGAACTTTTCCCGCCTTTGCTTGTTAAAAACTGATCTCAGATCCTGCTGTTTATGCCTAATCATAAAACTTTTTTTTTAAGGTTTTTTGCCCTTTGACCAACTTGTTTTTTATTTAATGCATTTAAGAAGTCGCAGATTAACGTTTGATATATTGTTTTGTACCATTTTCCATTAAATGTGGACTTTAGATGTTTTGCAAATAGTTTTATTCGGCCTGTTTTATTAAAACTTGCTAAGTTTTGCAGGGCAGTGTGTTTCACTGAGTGTCAGTGATTTAGTTTTGGATGAAACACAAAGAGACCAAGATAAAAAGGAAGCACACCAATGAATTATGTAACCAATCACTTGTGCAATACAGCAGGAAGTCCTTTGGTACATGAGGGAATCTAAATTTCTTTTGGCTTCTCGGCTAAACTTTGACAGCTCCTCGGTGCTTTGCTGCAGCGGTTATCAGCAGAATAATGTGTTTCCCTGTAGGCGTTTGCAATTAAGGAATGAAAAGTAGAAACTATTTCAAGAAGAGGGTGTGTACGTGTTTTTGACAGCAGAGAATGCATGTGGATGGAAAAGACAGAGATATAAAATGTGTATGCAAGGGGGCATTTAAGTTATTTATCTGGTGCTGATGGGTAAACAGGAAAGGATGGAGTTCTTAAATGATTTCCTCTTCCTCTGAAAGTAAAATCCCCTCTGTTTACATCTGTCCGTCAGTGAGGTATACTCTGAGCAGATGGAAATGACTGCTCTGTTACACGTACATGTTTTTAAAATAAAAACATATTTTCAATCAGTTCCAAAGTGCTTCGCTGAAGGGCAGAAGCATCAGTATTTCCATCTTCGCCTTCTCTGAAGGTTGAACTCTTCAGAGCCGTCTTTGTGCAGATCTAAATGTGCAACAGATTTCTCCAACTGGCTTATATAACGTGGCTTATAATTTGCGGCCAAATAATTGCACTGCAGGTTTAAAAGCACAGCATTGGTTTCACCAAAATGCTTGATGGCATGTGCGGTCAGAGCTGTGAGGAATCAGGAAATAATGCGGTGAAAATTCGACTTTAGAGCTTCCTTTCATTTGCAGAAGCTGTTTGGACGTGTAAGGCCCTTTTTTTTCAGCCTTTTCCAGGTTTGGTTCGCCACTACACGGGGCTTCCTGTTTTCAATATTTCACACTCTTAAACAGTTTGGAGGAAAACAAATCTTCACATTGTAACTGAGTTAAACAGAACATATTCAAAAGTGTATTTACACTCATTTTATGATGAGTAAAAAGAGTCAGTTAGGTTTAGCTGATGGATTTAACTTGTTACCAGGCACAAATGACTGCGTTGAACCATTCTTTTTTTAGTTGTTAAGGAAACTTAAGGGACTTTCCGCCCAGCCCAGGCGAGGTCTTCAAACCTGCTGCTCCAGCACAACCTTCCAAAACATCCAGATAACAGATTTCTCCTCTGGGGATCAGAAGTGTATTTCATTCTGTGTGTCTGCATTGTGTGACTGTCTTGGTTTTCGTCCCCCAGGGAAAGCTGCCTGACGCCGGTCAGCCCAGAGTCGTGTCCCCTCGTCCAGGCCTTCCTGGCTGAGTGTCCGGGCCGCTCATTCCTCGGTCACGCCCAAACGCAACTGAAGACCGGCCTGCAGACCCAGGAGAGACACCTCTTCCTTTTCACCGACACGCTGCTCGTCACTAAGGCCAAGTAAGTCAAGAAAATGTGTTCGTGTGGTTGAGTTTGTGTGAAAATGGAGCCGGAACACAGTGAGAAAAGGGGGAAATAAACCATTTCGAAGTGTTTTGTTTTACTGAGGATAGAGTTGCATTTGAACTCTCCCTTCTTACTCCTTTCAGTTCTTCCCGATCTCTCATTTTTTTCCCCCCGGGTATAATTATTTCCCAGCCTATTAAATCCATATGAAGCCTGGCCAAGATCAAAGCCACACTGGCCTGCTTTGGGCCTGCAGTATGGGGCTCCCCACCCACAAACTACGACACACACACACGTTCAAAAATAGAAACATAAAGAGCACATAGCCATTTCTGAAGTACGCACACTCCACAAATAGGCACTCATAAGCACACAGACTATGTACTTATGTAGTTACTGTACACACAAACCCCTTGGTGCAGACACAGCAGGATGTCTGTGGTGTTTTCAGGGAGTCATGTGCCAGAGGGTGGAGCTGACCCCTCCACTACAGAAAGCATACGCTATAATTGGCTTTAATATATTGTGGCTGAACAGAGGGTGAGCTGGAGGAATGTGTATTTAGAAGAGAGAAATGGCAGGAGAGAAAAGACGTTCAATGATGCATAAGTGTGTTTTTTTTTTGCCTTTTTATATTGATATATTAGCACAGAGTGTGTGTTTGTATCCCAAATATGTGCAATTGGATTTTCTAGCTCTATAATTAGAGATGTTGTGGTGAATGAATACACATCTACAGAGTGTGCCTGTGTTTAACCTCTGAAAAAAAGCTAATAGCTTTAATATTTACTTCTATGTCAAGTGGTTCTTTAAAGTTTTCCATATGTTTGAGGCTTATGGTTATATGTTATTTGAAGAAAACTAAGATTCCAGAAAACTAAGTTCTTTGGTGAATCAGAATCAGAAAAGATTGTATTGCCAAGTAATTTTCACATCACGAACAATTTGGCCTGGTCTGTTTGGTGCAATAAAAAAAAACGAAATAAAATATAACAATAATAATAATAATCAAATAAAATAATAAAATGTCAAATAAAAAATAAAATAAAATCAGTGAAATAAAATAAAATAAAAATATATGTACAAAGTATTAGTAAGTAAGTAAGTAAGATGCTCTGACACCATCTTATACAATAGATTTATCCTGTTTTCCTCTGCAGGTCTTCTACTCATTTCAAAACCAAGGCCCAAGTTCGAGTGTGTGAGATGTGGACGGCTAACTGCATGGAGGAGGTTTGTGAGGGGAGCACAAGCCCCGAGAGGAGCTTCGTTATGGGCTGGCCCACCTGCAACTGCGTGGCCACGTTCAGGTATGTGCTCACCCTTTGGTCCACATCGCATCTACCAGAGATGGGGACTTAAGTCGCTGTGACTTGGACTCAAGTCGACTCGAGTTGCTGTTTTGATGACTTGTGACTTGACTTGACAAAAAATAAAAGACTTGACTCGGACTTGGAAGTTAAAGACTCTGCACTTGACTTGACTTGAGACACGATGACTTGAATGACTTGAGAGTTAAGCATCTAGAATAACTTTGAACTTTGTTCGTCATTTGAAGATCCATTCTGACCAGTAAGTGCTTGTCAAATTAGCTAATATTATCCTGTTAGCCTAGTCGGTAGTTAGCTAACGTTAGCTTGATATGATACGGGGTGGACAGGTTGGACACATTGGCCAATGATGTTTACTGACAGTTACTTATATCTTTGTCTTTTCACTTTATTAAGATCAGATTCTGCAGGTAAAATTGCAATAATAAGGTGACTTGACTTTGACTTGTGTGACTTCTACAGGCGCTGTTATTATGCTTGGCGAGATCAAAAAGCACGATATGCCTCTCTAAGTTAGTCAGTCGAGTGTTTTTCTGAAAAAGAGGAGCAGAAGTACATGACAGGGGGGGTTACAAACCGAACATGCAGCCGCAAAATCCTTCAACCCTTAAGTGCAAAGACAGTTCCCGTTTGTAAAGATGCTCGACTGCACACGCACGGCAGGCTCGAACATGCACCTCAAACATACGCAGTCACACGTGCCATGCTGTGTTTTTGCGTCTGCTCCAATGACACACACGTTTGTTTTGATTCACACACACACACACACACACACACACACACACACACACACCCCCCACTACATTGTCTTTCAGCAGGAATCAACTCCTCGCCCAGGGCAAAGTCTGCGCCCGGAGTTACATTGTAAAGCAAAAACATCTAATTATGTTTTATCATCTTCTTTATTCCTCTGCAGCTCCGAAGAGCTCAAGGATAAATGGTCGGCGCTCATCAACAGGTAAGTTAATGGTTACACCTCCTTTTTGTCTCAGCAGCTTTTTAGGCACAAATCCCTGAAGGTTTAGAAACAATTAGGATGAAACAAATTCAAGTTCCACATGAATGAGAGTGAAAAGAATAAGTGAAAATGACCTGATGAAGATGAGCCCCCTGAGACTCTTACTACAATGTTTTATTTACAAGATGAACTGCCTTGGCATTCTCTCTGCTTTTACTCATATTTCAACACTTGTTTTCTTCCTTTGTTTC
Organism: Odontesthes bonariensis; assembly: GCF_027942865.1. Classification (NCBI taxonomy): domain Eukaryota; kingdom Metazoa; phylum Chordata; class Actinopteri; order Atheriniformes; family Atherinopsidae; genus Odontesthes; species Odontesthes bonariensis. The sequence goes on along the minus strand of NC_134517.1, from coordinate 29,377,544 downwards.
CCCCCACGCAGTCGGATAAGTGAAGGAAAAGAGAAAGACGACCCCAAGACCATCCCTCTAAAGATATTTGCCAAGGATATTGGAAACTGTGCATATGTACGTGTGCATTCTTTTCTCTTTATTCCAACCCCTTTGTGTTTATTTTCAGTGTTTTGCTTTGCACCAGAATGTTTATTTGGGTCATTAATAGCATCAGTTGCAGCGCTGTCAGTAATGAAACACACAAATCCATATTTCCATAATGTTTCCACCAGGCCAAGACGCTGGCGGTCAGCAACGCTGACAGCACCACTGATGTGATCCATATGGCTCTGCAGCAGTTTGGCATCCCCGTAAGTAACCAGAGAGGACTCTCCATACAACGCTCAGTGTGTAATGGCCGTATTTCAAAACACTTTAAGCCAGTCAGTCGTGCATTTATGTGGGGGTCTTAGCAGTTATGACAAAACAAAGTAAACTTGTTAACTTTTTTCCCTTCTGTCCAGGGTTGTGTAAAAGACCACCGGCTGTGGGTGAGCTCCTGTAAGGACGACCCTCCTTACCCTCTCATCGGTGAGCTTCCAAACTCTATACACTGGAAAAAAAAGTCTTCCCAAGTATATTTGTCTCATTTCTAGTCAAAATTTCTCATTACACTTAATATAAGACACAACTGCCTAACAAGTACTATTTCAGCCAGATATAGGGACTTGTTTGAAGACAATACATCTGGAATATCTTGTTAAATGAAAAAGTCTTGAAAACAAATTGTTTTGAGTCGGATTTCATATGAAACAAGCTTTTTTTTTTACATTTGAAGAGGTTTTTAAGCTAATTTCAAGATCACTTTTATCTCAAAAGTCCCAAATATCACATCTTATTTCAAGAAATCTTGACAAGCCGATTTTCACTAGTTCCATTGGCAGATTTTTTTGCTTATTTCAAGCAAAAACGTCTTGTATTTGTTGTTTTTCTTACTTATATGTACTACCTAAAACACCATCATAAAATGTGTCCCCTTATCGAGTAAAAGTTACTGATGCAAGGTGACACACTTTAGATTGAATGAAAATCCTCTTTGTGTCAGAGCTAATGCAAAGGAAGCCCACAGCAGGGCGTCTCTTCTCAAAAAGCTCCACATCTGGGAGTGTTTCACTGCAGATGATTTTGAGTCACATTGGTATTTCCGTGACATTCTTCAACCATAATCTTTTGTTCTTTTAGTTCACGCTGAATTCCTAACATCCCTACTCAATATGTCTGATTTATTGCTGCTCAGTGCCAGCTCTGCCCTAATTTCTATCACATTTTTGCTTTGGCTCCATGTCTGATGCACACGCTGCACATACCAGACCCTCACCCTCTGACCTCTGGACTCTGACCTTTCATGCAGGCCACGAGTTTCCCTTCAGCATTAAGATGAGCCACATTCGGGACGGCGGGAGCAGTCCTGGTGGACAGGGAGGAGGAGTAGGGAAGGACCTTTTGAGTCCCACAGACTGCCCGGGAGTTCTGCTGCTGGACCAGTGTCTCCCTCCGGACACCCAATGCCAGTTCATCCTCAGACCCAACAAGGTTCTCCTCGGACCGCCACAGCTTTTAGGTAAGGCTCATTTCATGGTTAAAGGATGTGAGAAGCTATAGGAAGCAGTTCAGCAGTGTTAATAAATAAAGGCATTACATTGGAAAAAATGCCCCTCCAAAAATAAGTAAAAAAAACAACAAATACAAGACGTTTTTTACTTGAAATAAGCAAAAAATCTGCCAATGGAACTAGTGAAAATCGGCTTGTCAAGATTTCTTGAAATAAGATGTGATATTTAGGACTTTTGAGTTAAAAGTGATCTTGAAATTAGCTTAAAAACCTCTTCAATTGAAAAAAAAAGCTTGTTTCATGTGAAATATGACTCAAAACAACATGTTTTCAAGACTTTTTCACTTAACAAGATATTCCAGATGTATTATATTAAAACAAGTCCCTATATCTTGCTGAAATGGTACTTGTTAGGCAGTTGTGTTGTTAGGCATTACACTTATATTAAGTGTAATGAGATACTCAATGAGAAAAATATACTTGGTAAGATTTAGAATTTTTCCAGTGTATAATTTAATCCTTTATTATTTCTCCTGGTTTCCATTTTTCTTTTAATATAAACATTTTTTATGGGGGGACACTGCAGCCTCAAAGAGCATCCCAAAAGCAAACTTTTAACATAAAAACTAAACTGAGCTCTAAAAGTGAAGTACTTTTTGGTTAAAACCCCAATAAGATGACAGGCATATTACCACTGGACCTTATATAGTGAGAAAGGCTGGTGAAATATAAGCTGTGAATTATGCTCATGGTGTTTTTCATCAACATGACAGCTGAGGTTCCTAACTACACAGTCGCTCGTTGTCCAGAATTCATACATAAATCTGATTCTCTGTAAAACCGCACAAAGAAATATGAGGCTACAGAAGTATTAATGCAGAACAGAAAGTACTTCCCAGAATTTGTTCCACTTAGGCAAAAGCTGTGACACTGTTTGTGCTCACTCCTGACAGCCTTAGGCTTATACTCCCGTTGTTAGTCCCACGGAAGAGTCAACAGGTGGATGAGCAGAAAGGGACAACAGTGGGAAAGGAGATTTTAGCGGAAGAGGGGTTACAGCAGGGGTGGGACGGACCGTGTATGAAAATAAGAAAAACAAAGAGGAAGAAACCCCAGCAGGGACAGAGGAGTGTGAGAGTAGGAAGACGGAAAGTGAAAAGAGATGACACAGCTATTGAGTAAGTCCGAAGGCCAGCGGAGGTGAAGGAAAAAGAAACAACCGACCTTGGCTGATAGAGAAAGAGGAATGTGCAGAGGGAGACACTCAAAAAGGGGGTCCTCAAAACCCCAGAGGGACGGAGAATTGAAGAGCTTGGGGGGGATGGGGGTGGAGTGGAGGAAAAACAACATGACGGTGGACAGGAGCGAGGACACGGATCCAGAGACCAGGGTGGAAAAAGGATGACATATAGGGTTTTAGAGGAAAACAAGTTGTGGAGAAAAAAGAGTGTGTTTTCCAGTCAAGGAGGCTCCAGTTTGCCAACCACAGGCTTCGCCTCAGATTCCTCCGCTTCAAGCATAACAGTGTCTTACGCAATTGCTCCATACCAGCCTTGCAGCCTTAGAGGACTAATTGCTCGCCCCAGCCCCTGAAAACTAAAGAATGTGCGCATTTACTGGGTGGTAGCCACACAGAAGCTCCTTCTTTCTGGCCTTAACTCTCAGACAATCCAGTTAAAAGCTAACTGATGTCGGGGAAAATTAAACTACAGTGACCTGTTCTCTGAGATTTGGATAAAGTCTGAATGGCGGTAGATTCAAGATGATCCCATTGCTATAGAAAAGCTGAGATTCAGCTCGGTCGGACTAAAAATCCTTCATGAAGCATTGTGTGAATTTAACAGTGTCAGGACTGGGTAGGTTGGTAGGACACGGATGCAGACTCAGAGGTGTAAGACAAGAAACTGGGTTTTATTCACAAGAAACAAAGTTAAACAAAAGGATAACTGGACTAAACTGTGGAATAAATACATGAATATAATTGAGTTATTGTTGCGTTATTCTACCTTTAAGGCCGGGAAAGCGTACACGTCTTTTTTCATGTATAAGGTTGTTTTGCATCAATTATTGACCTCTGCGCCAATTAAATGCATTATAATAGACACGTGAGAGTGTCGTCATGTTCCTCGTGTCATTGTTTTAAAGTTAAGTTACATCGAGGGGAAAAAAAAAAAGTTAAGTTTCATCGAACCAAGCATGGAGGACTTTCAGTGGGAAGACATTTCAGACGGGAGCGATTGTGAGGAGTTTCTCGGCTTTGATGATGCTGAAGAACACGCTGACCCACTTGATGGAGATTTATAGCTAGCACATATGTTTGAAGATGACGATAACGACGAGGATGATTTTGAAGGGTTTGAATGTGAGTGGACGGAGAGATTCCAACCGCACACCAGGGGTGAAAGTCGATTTACCTGGAGATTCCACACCGTTGCAGGCATTTAATCATATTTTTACTGAGGAGCTTTGGGCACATCTCGTTTCCGAGACGAATAGATACAGTGACCAGGTACTTCAGACTCCAGCTCGAGCAAAGATGGCAAGGTGGTCCCACGTAACTGTGCCGGAGATGAAAACGTTTATTGGAATGTGTATGGGCCCCTTGTGCTGCCAGTACGAAGAGATTACTGGCGATAAAATAAATAGATAAATAAATAATTTAAATATAAAATTAAATTTAATTTTATTTTATTACTGTTTTCTAATTGAAAATAGTGCTGTTCCTGCACTTTACTTTTTACATTTTCTATTTTCATGAAGGTGTATGTAAATAAACTAAATTTCCAAAGAAAGCCACAGGTGTAAGCTCTCAAATACTTTTTGAATTTTGTTTCTATCTGCTACAGAGGCTGAGAAATCAATCATTTAGTAGGCGTTGACACAATTTCTGAATTTCCAGAAAAACTTCAGGTTTTTGGGGGTCTTTCTGAAATCGCCAATAGGTACAGGCATTCTTTTCCAGGTGTCTTAGGCCTAAATGGGTTAAAGGCTGAACTTGATGTGGCATGAAGGGGTGAAAATCAAGGAAAGGATTTGACAAAAAGCCTGGAGCCTGGAAACTAAATAGGGAACTGGGACAATAACAAACAGGTGACAACTAATGAGCTAACAGAAACTATGGGGATGCTCAGTTTTACGTAAAAAGTCCTGCATCCCAGCTTAAAGAATAAAGTCGTAAAGATGACAACACTGCTTTTATGAGCTCTCGGTTGTAGTCCTCTCATGTAGTCTTACCAGGCGTTTAGTTTTATTGCCTCTGAGTGAGACGACCACATCTTGCACCTGTTGCGTAACACTCTTGTAAACGATTAGCATGAGATGATAGATGCTGCCCACCCGGTGGATGAGCTTCCTAAATCTGTGCCCCCCCCACAGAACTGTGCTGGTGTAACACCTGATTTACAGCAAGGTCATTTTTAGTCAATGACGGCGAGGCCTGTTGAGAAGAGCCAGCGTGGGGCTGTAACTCTGTTACTGCTGAACTCTGCTCCAGAGTGTATTTAGGCATGACGCCACAGCAGTCTGTTAAATAATGAACTCTAACTGAGGTATGCCGTGCATTTGTGGGGCCCTTATTTGGCCGCAGGATCTTCCACCCTCTAAAAGAATCTTTTGTTTGTTCGGAGAGTTCCACCCTTGGATACAAATCACAACCACTTGATAACATTAATGTTATTATTTCAAGATTGCTGGCAAGTCAGAGTTGCTACGATTGTGTTCGACTACAATAGCCCGTTTAAAGATTTATTGGAGGTTTACAGTTTCTGGCTGTTTGTTTCTGAAGGTATTAATGCAACAGTAATTAAAGGGCAGTTTTGTTTCAGTTATCAGTCCATCTAATATCAATAAGTGATTAGTTATTTGAACCCATTGGTAATTCCCAAAGACCAAAGTAAAGTTTGGATGCCGTATAAAATGGCAAAAGAAATTCTCTTAAAGTAACATTTTATTCACAGTGGAACATAGAAAAACAAATCAAATGTTGAAAGTGAGACTATTTCATGAGGAATATCCGCTCATCTTAAGTTTGATGGCTGCAGTATATTGTGAGAAGTTTAAGATTAAGATCAGATTTATTGTCATGCATACACACAAAAATGCACATGCACAGGGTCACAATGAGACAGATGCTATACAGCCAATCACAGCGCCCGCCAAGTTTAAAGTTTAACCTGATCTCGCCTGAACTTTTTGGGGAATTGTTTGAAATCCAACTTTTTTGGGGGATAAATTACCTCAATGATCGGTCCATCAGTTAATAATTTAATAACCAAGACTCTGTACTGGAACCCAAGACATTTGATAAAGTAGAAAATGTGTGCTGCATATTCTTATTAAAAGTCCCTTGAGTGCACACGCAGTATGCAGGAATGCTTTAATGTCTGAATACTGTACGTTGCTTCAGTTTGGATCTTGTTTCCCCCTGAAAAAGGCCCACTTTGCTAAAAAAAAATCTGCTCGTTCAAGGCAGGTGTTCTGCAAACGAGCTTCACGGTGACGTCATGAAGGAAAATGTGGACTATGAATTAGGTGTTTCAGGAAGCTCGGGGTCTGTGTTTACTGTGAGGGAGAATAACTGCCTTTTGCTTTAAAAAGTAGGATCTTTTCCATGCACCGAAACCTGTAAAACATACTGAGAAGGGGGGACTCATAAACCACAGGACTGTGGAACTCCTTAATCAAGTCACAGCCTATTTTGTTAGAAGTTCTGACACAAAGAACGTTAAAAAATAACTATTTCTGAGGCTGCCGTTTTGGAGAACCTGTTACTGAGTGCCATTTGGTCAATTTAACATCACAGCTCACTTCTTCCTCTTTTTTTGCCCCCACAGAGCCTGGTCAGCAGAAGCCTTTTAAGAGGAAGAGGTCATTGATCAACTGGCCTTTCTGGAGAGGTTCCAACACGCAGCTGGACGGTCTGCCTCTATCCCCAACGTTGCACTCGCCCTCTCAGGGGCGGCTGTTCGGGAGACCCCTGAGCTCTGTCTGCTCTTCAGATCACAGCCTCCCAAAGCCTGTCATGGTGAGCACACTGGAAAAAATGCCCCTCCAAAAATAGGTTAAAAAAAACAACAAATACAAGAAGTTTTTGCTTGAAATAAGCAAATAAATCTGCCAATGGAACTAGTGAAAATCGGCTTGTCAAGATTTCCTGAAATAAAATGTGATATTTGGGACATTTGAGATAAAAGTGATCTTGAAATTAGCTTAAAAACCTCTTCAAATGTCAAAAAAAGCTTGTTTCATATGAAATCCGTCTCAAAACAATTTGTTTTCAAGACTTTTTCATTTAACAAGATATTCCAGATGTATTGTCTTCAAACAAGTCCCTATATCTGGCTGAAATAGTACTTGTTGTGTCTTATATTAAGTAATGAGATATTTTGGCTGGAAATGAGACAAATATACTTGGTAAGACTTTGATTTTTTTCCAGTGTGTGTTAGCTAATGACATTCACCAACTGCTGTTACCTCTTTCTCCTGAAGGACATGTTGGTGTTTCTGTACCTGGAGGGGCCGTACACCAGAGGCGTCTTCAGGCGGTCAGCTGGTGCAAAAGCCTGTCGGGAGCTCCGAGACAGACTGGACAGCGGGGCCGAGGACCCAGAGATCACACACCAGTCCGTGTTTGTCATCGCCGCCGTCCTCAAGGTAACACCCTCAACCACAAACTCACATCTCCCTCCGTCTCACCTGTTTGAAACCGGACAACAGAAAGCAAACGCGACTGATGTGTGTCCAAAGTCGCCCCGAGTCCAGACAGGATAATCTGTCTCAGGAGAGTCAGGCAGGCGGCCAGTCGCACTCACAAGGTGCAGCATTGTTCAGCATCCAGGGAAAACAGAGAAAGCAGCTCAGGTGTTTTCTTTTACAGAGATGAATCATCTGGCCTTTTTTTGTCTGATGTGGCTCACCTGAAGCAGACACACGACCAGGAAATGAATGGATGAATTTTGCAATAGAACTTTAACTTTTATTTCCCCACAAAAAAAACATGTTTAAAAGGATAGTTTTATGCAATATGATGCTGTTTTTTGTAATTTAGAATTCCATGTATTTATCCTTCTTTGCTCTTATTTCTGCTTCTCTTCTTACCTTTGTTGCAAGGCAAGGCAAGTTTATTTGTACAGCACAATTCAACAACAACAACAGTGGAAAAAATCAAAGTCTTACCAAGTATATTTGTCTCATTTCTAGTCAAAATATCTCATTACACTTAATATAAGACACAACTGCCTAACAAGTGCTATTTCAGCCAGATGTAGGGACTTGTTTGAAGACAATACATCTGGAAAAGTCTTGAAAACAAATTGTTTTGAGTCGGATTTCATATGAAACAAGCTTTTTTTGACATTTGAAGAGGTTTTTAAGCTAATTTCAAGATCACTTTTATCTCAAAAGTCCCAAATATCACATCTTATTTCAAGAAATCTTGACAAGCCGATTTTCACCAGTTCCATTGGCAGATTTTTTGCTTATTTCAAGCAAAAAAGTCTTGTATTTGTTGCTTTTCTTACTTATTTTTGGAGGGGCATTTTTTCCAGTGAAGGTGATTCAAAGTGCCTTACAAAGACATTAAAACAGTAGAAATAAAAAGCCTGATTTAAATTTTAAAGAAAAAAGAAAGAAATAAGAACAATAGATAAAATCAGATAAAATCAGTGGTTGCAGTGTGATACCCAACTCTCTGAACTATTTTTTATCAATTCCTCCAGATGTAATTTCTGTTGCAATGATTAAATCTTCGATATGATATCTATTAAAGACAAATGAAGGAAAATTAGACCAAAATGGTGCATGAACCAGAAGTTATTCAGAAATGAGCTATTTATAGTCTAACAGCGTGACTCGGAGCCACATAACGAGAATACAAGGTTAAACAGAGAAAGCTAAAAACTTGATAAAACGTTCCCATGAAAGCACAACTCAGGACATTTTACCGAAGGAGGTCAGCTTGTGCTATAGCAGCTAAAATGCGTCTCACATTTGGATTCATTTCTGTCTTTTTAAATCTAAGCAGAATTTTAAAAGGTTTTGGGTTTGAGTTTTCTGAAATTGCCCTTTGATCCAGTGATAAAAAACATTCATTTTTACTGTATTTCTGGGTTTTTCTGACGTTTTCCTATATCTGAATTTTTACTGAATGAATCCAAGGATGTTGTACTCTTTGCACATGTTATATGTAGTCAGTAACTGTTCAATGCTGAACGTGTTTAACCTCGACCTCAATCGGTTAATCACATGTTTGCACACAGGACTTCCTGCGAAATATCCCAGGCAGCATATTGTGTGTGGACCTGTTTGACCAGTGGATGGATGTGATGGAGGGGGACGCAGGGGAGGAGAGGATACCAGCTGTGCAGAGGTAGGAGCTCTAAATCTCAAATTAATTCACATTAGATTTAAGACAGTAAACCCTTCCTCTCGGCTTACAGTTTTAAAGCTTAACCATGTGACGAGCAAACACACAAACACATCAAGTGATACGGACGCTTGTTACACGTGAAAGTCACGAAGAGTTTTGTCCTAGAGGCAGCAAACTATATTCCCGTTACTGAAGGAAAGAGAAGCAACATTAAAGCGACACCAACACACACACATTACAGGACGCAGGTTCAGTCATTTATGGCGTGTTTAATGTTCACTGCCATCCTCTCTTCCCCCTGACTGACGTTATTCGTGTCTGCTGCAGGTTGCTGAACCTCCTGCCCAGCGAGAACCTGCTTCTGCTGCGACACGTCATCGCCGTGCTGCACTGTATCCAAGGCAACGCCCACGACAACCAGATGAACACCTTCAACCTGTCTGTCTGTATCGCTCCCAGCATGCTTTGGCCTCCAGCCCCAAGCAGCCCTGAGATGGAGGGGGAGGCCACAAAAAAGGTGAGAAGGAACATGCGTTACTGTGTTTTTGGCGGATGAAGCTACTTGAAAAGAAACATTTGGGATATACGCTTGTCCGATACGTCCGTGTGCGTTGGACGTGTTTATAAGTATCCTAAGTGTCTCTCTGAATGCTCGGAGGTGCTGCTGGTGTGACTAAGTCTGCGTGATGATGGAGTGTGTGTTTGTGTGTGCGGAGACTTTCTCAGACAGTGTGCAAACTCTGAGGAATTTAACATTTCAGTGGAATAAGCAAAGCGCTTCAGCACGAGCGTGTGTGCGTGCTACCGTGTTGCACCAAATCCACATGAGCAGACAGATGGACTGCGTTTGACTGACAACACATTTATAAACATACTTCAGTTTATGTTCACGTGCACACTTAATCTGGTTTCCCTGTGGAGGTGAGGGCTGACCCACTAACACACTTGTCTAACGCTCGCTCTAACACACACGCACAGAGTCACATTTGCATCTCATCCCTTAAAATCGCTCATAAATTACCATCACAACATCCTTGGATTGGGTTTAGTTTGAGAAAGACTTGACAGGAAACTTTGATTGATTCTTATATAAAGAAATCTGTTTCTGCTTTACAACTAAGAGAATTAATTAGAATATTAGTCTCCCAAATTTCAATTCACTTTGCTTAAAAACCTCTTCAAATGAAAAAAAAAAGCTGTGAAATATGACTCAAAACAATTTGTTTTCAAGACTTTTTCACTTAACAAGATATTCAAGATGTATTGTATTAAAACAAGTCCCTATATCTGGCTGAAATGGTACTTGTTAGGCAGTTGCGTCTTATATCAAGTGTAATGAGATACTCAATGATACAAATATACTTGGTAAGATTTAGAAATTTTCCAGTGCGGATTCAATCCCCAGTCCTGAGCATGGACTCGGTGGAGAAGAACAACTCCCTTTAAACAGTAAAAGACTTCCAGCAGGGCGTCCATCTTCCATCTACTTGTGCTGGTGCGTGACCATCCAAATAGTTTTACTCCATTGTCTTTTCAGACTATCTTGACTGTTTTGAGTCCCTAAAACTCCAGCACACGCTGGAAAGTTGTTTTTTGTGTTGCACACTGTCTCTGTGGGTGGCTGCTTTTGCTTCTCCTTCCAAATGCGTGTACGTTGAAGCCGCTGAGGTTCATTGAGAAAACATGCAAAGAATTTCCTTTTGAATCCCGACGCTACGAGCGGGTTTCTGCCTGGACTATTGTGTCACTAAACACCTCTTTCTTTCTGTCCGCACGCATGTCAGCACGAAATTCCTCAACACCCACAAATACCAAAAGATCCGTTTCACAAATAGTCCTCTGATTAAAATGTTCCTGTTTGGATCCGGTGTGTTTGTGTGTCTTCTCTGAGGACAGCCTGTCTTTTTCTATGGGGGGGGGGGGGGTAGAAAAACTCTTACCAAATAAAGTGAGATTTGGACACTTCCACCTTGCGCTCAGAGCCCCTGGCTGTGTAAAGGCTGCTTTCCAACCTTCTCTGGAGACAGCTGAGTTTCAGAAGGTTGTGTTTTGCATGAATGTGCTTTTCTCCTTTTCGCGCACCATATAATTTAAATATTTTTGTATGAACATAGCTGTGTAAGAGCCTCTGAGGTGAATGCAGCTTTAGTTCCTGTAGTTTTGCTGTGAACCGAACCTTTACAGCACGCTACTTCAGCTTTTTGTGCTTTTAAAATCACACGGATTCTTAAAATGTTTGCTTACCTCTCTGCAGAGAGGTGTTCCTCAGCTTGTTGTGCTAAGAAATGCACATTCACGCACGTACTGATAGTTTATGGGCTTCCTGTCCTGCATTAGTATTGTATACTCGGTTTCAGTGTGTATTCAAGTAGCAGGCAAATGTTTTTGTGGATGATAAATACCATTTGCTTGTTCTATTTCCTGTTTTTTGAATGTTTTGAAAAGGTTAAGAAAGCATCCTACTCGGGTTAAGAAAAAGAAACAGTGGTGAATTGGCTGTTGATGGATGGAAGGGTGAAAGTCTCCTGGATGCCCACAGGCTCTTTCCAACGGTGCCTGGTATCACGTAGCAGCCCTCTCTGAGTGACGGAGAGGAATGCTGGATAAGCAGCTGAAGGAGGGCAGCAAAGTGAAATGAAAGAGAGATTGGCAGGTCAGAGATGGAGAAAAGAATAACACACATCTTCTGCTGGTGTACCTGAGAGCATCGCATTGCAAAGAGATTATTGACATTTTGTTACAGCGAACAATTAACTGGGTAAACGATGAGCAGATTTCCCTAAAGGCATAACATGATATGACATATTTTTCTTACGTCTCTTTTGAAAAAAGAAAGCAAATGGTTTGAAAGTGTGAGCACCTTGTGTGATCTCTAGCTTTCAAACACTTTTTTGCTGCAGTTGAGACATTTTCTTTCAGCCTCTTGACTTCCATCCTGGGTTTTTGAGGCCATTATCCCGATGTAGAAGCCATCATCTTTTCATGTTACCCAGTCCAGGCCTTGCTTCTATCTCCCAGGGAAACGTTCCCTCTGATTCTAGCTGAGACTCGAGTCCAAAGCGTGACGAACCCACCCATGTAAACAGTTTGGGAAGGTGTTTTTCTGTCTTTTCTGCACCCATTTTTTCTTCGAGCTTCATTAGTCCACAGACTCATTTCCTTTTTTTTTAGATATAAGGACTGCTTAGATGTTCATTTGCATACTTTTGATACTGAATTGTGTGGTGTAGATGCAGGAAAAAGCACCACATTACCACTTCAGAGTCTTTCTGAGGGTTCAGGCAGTAATAATAACTCACAATCCACCATTTTATTATCTTTTTTGGAAATGAATGTTCAAAGGAAAGTTTCCTTTTTGAGATCATTTCACCTCAGTTCACTTATTACACATTGATTTGATTATTTATCCCATTAATTACTGACTGTTTTCCATTACTCACTGATAGATAAGCACTTAACGAGTGCCAGCTGAAACAAACATGGTGCTGTTGCTCAGGAATGAGACGATGGAATGTCGCTGTGCAGACAGATGTCACGGAGGAGCAACAGTCACTGAAGTTATCTACCCTTTAACGTCTTGTAAAGATGATGGAGTAGTTTCACGCCCCCTGAAGAAAATCCCTGAGATGCCTTTGTGTGTTTAAGTAAAGAAGATGCGGTCAGGTGTGAGACTGCTGGTGTCGGCCATGTTGGAAGACATGAGGAGGGATCATAGAGAGATGAGACGTTCATATCTGCACGCTGTTTGTATGAACTAATTATCCCTGCAGGTTATGGAAAGCAGAGCTGTGAATTACACATAATTAAAGTAATATGTGGCCTGTGGGCTTTCATGCAGCAATTATTAGCGAATTTGGTGTCTGGGAAGATGTTATGTTCAGACAGAATAGACGGAGCCTGGATAAAATGCTCCTCGCTGATTGAACGAAGCTGTTGTGCAGCTCATTAAGTTGTGAAACTCTGAAAAAAAACAGCTCATTACCCCATAATTTGTCAGATAAATGTGGTCAAATGGACACAAAAAAAAGGTCTTTCCCATCCAGAAACATTTGCCTCAACATACACAAATCCAAATGATTTTTCTGGGTTTTTACTGGAAACTCTTTTTTTTTAAGAGGTTGTTTCGTTCGCACTGAAGGATTGAGTGTGCGCCACAAAGACAGAATCAGACAACATCTGGCTCACAAACAACAGCGTCTGTCACAGAGGCTCAGCGACGGCGGGAAAAACAACTCGTATATAAACAAAACCGGCAGATTTTAGTGGAAACTTTCCACAGTTGGGGAGTCTCCAACATTCTGAGTGGCTCTGGTGTTTGCCGACTGTTTGTGTTGGAGGACGTAATCCGTGTTTAGTAAATTTTGTCTGTTTAGTTTAAAAGCTGGTGCCTTCAGACAAGCTGTGTGATTTGTTTGCATACACTTTCAAACCGAGCTGATAGTTCTTCAAAAAGCACAGACGCTGTTAAAAGCTGTTTTTTAGGCTGAATCTGAGAGGAATCAGAAAATGTTTATGAGCTTTTACGCAGCAAACAAAGGAAGCTGCAGCCAAAGTTCCCACACTGGATTTTTCTTGTCCCCTCCAGCGATGGTCATTCGGGCGAGCGTTTCAACGAGCGGTAATCTAAGCCAATAGATGATGTCATATAAAATCTCCAGGGCAGAGATTTAAAAGAGTTGCAGGAGAAGAAGGAGTTGAATGTTTTACGGTCGCTGTGGAATACAAATACTCCTGTTGGACTCGGAGGGTTGACGTCAGTGCAGCACACATATTTCTCAAGATAACCTGGGACACCAAAAAAATGCAGTCGCTTGAAACAACTGTTACAAATGTATTTGGGTCATGGTTTAGAAGATTAAAGCAGTCGGTTTCTCCAGCACCAGAAAGTCTTATCGGTGCACAATCAATTTTATTCATTGTGAACAAGACGGTGTGAATGTTTTGATTTCAAACTGGAGCTGAAAGGTAAAGACATTCAATGACAATAAACCCAATATCCCAGCAGTCACTGGGCGAGAGGCGGGGTACATCCTGCACAGGTCGCCGGTCCATCACAGGACAATAAGCCCAAAACATGAATATAATACTTGCATTAATATTGACAAAATAGGAGTATTTTTCATAGAAAAGGCTTCCAGATAATTACTCTTAAATCTAATACCTTGACTAGAATCAGAATGATGAAAACAACCCTCTATTGTTGTTATATCTGCCATATCAGAAAGGTTATAAAGGATATAAATGGGTGTACTACAGCACATTGAGAGAGTTTTCAGGTCTATTTTTACCTGCCACTGAAATCATCAAATTTAACAACAACGCAGTGTTGATTTAGTGATATTTGAGCCACTATATCCTGCATGTTTGGAACCAAAAATGTTGGTCTTTACAGGGATTTTTTGCTTGCTGTTGTTTGAGAAGCTCCTGCATCAACATAAAGGTCAGGCCCCGATCCCTCCGGGCACGGTGGACATTCAACATATAGCTTTTATGTGTTTGACCTGGCGGTTTGTGAGTTTGTTGTGTGCTGACGCATTAAAACTTGGAAACTCCATGTTGGCTAAATTTCTGCTGAACTTTGGCTGCTTCCCTGGAGGAACTGTTTCAACAACTGGAACTTTGTATAAACAGTAACAGTCCTCATCTGAATGTAAAACGATAAAAAGAAAAGGATCAGCAGCTGCAGAAGAATTAAAGACAAAAAAAAGATGTGATGATTTATCCAGATGTTTTTTCTCCCCGCAGGTGTGTGAGCTGGTTCGGTTCCTCATAGAGAACTGCAGCAACGTCCTGGGAGACGTGGCCTCGCTGTTCAGAGCCTTCAGCCAGAAGAGCAGCAGCAGCGACCATGGATCCGGTAAGAGCTCAGACTCAAGAGAACAAAACACATGGAAGAAGATCAGAGAACTGTTGGAAAGATGGATTTCTCTTCTTTTATTCAAACCACTAAAATGGCATCCGTCACATTGTGATTATTTGTCGTGAATCAGTCAGAATTTGTTATTCAGCTTGTTTACATAAGCTAGTTGACATGAATGGCTTAGAAACACTTTAATCCTTCGATCTGATTAGTGGACTTGATCTTTATCTTGTTTATTTTAATCCTGCAGAGCTTTGAGCTCATTGTATTTGTTCACATGGAAGGGATAAAGCTGCAGCTCGCTGTAGAAGAAGCTAAGACGTGGCTCTCTGTTTCTTTTCTGAAAGGTACTAATGAAGCCTCAGTGTGCTGCACAGGTTAAGACTGACTGGCTCTCTGTGTCTGACTGAGTTTGCCTTTGCTCTTTCAGTCCTGTTGATTGGGGTCAGCAGATTGACCCGGTGCAGGTCACAGGTGCTGATTAAAATACCGCTGAATCTCCTCATTCATACGCAGCATTAATTTTCCTCCTCGTGCTGTAAATAACTGCCAGAGGTCGGGGATCGCACAGCAGGATGACGCTTTGTCCTCTGTTCTCCACATCTCCAGCAGTGAACTGTGACTTTGTTCGTTCAGCTGGAGGGGGGATCGAGACTCTTGGTTTCTCTCAAACTGCTCTTAGTTTTTTTTAAGCTTTTGTGGGGGAAGTTTCTAAGAATCTAAAGCAGAGATACTCATTGCGCGGCTCGCGGCCACATGAGGCTCCTCAAGCTTTAATTGGCGGCTCGCACTCGCATAGTAGCTTATAACAATATGGTAACAATAACAATACATTTTTTCAAATAACATACAGCGAATTCTGCACAGTATTAAGTATTTTTATTAAGTTTGCGTTTTTGTAGTATTAAGTATTTTTATTAAGTATTAATTAAGGCTTAATGGTGTTTCCTAAAGGGGGCTCTGTTAAACCTGGCAACGCAGACCGCTTAAACCACCTCACACTTGACCGCAGCGCACGCTAGCTCCTTTAGCCAGCGCAAGATGCAGGCACAATGGATCGGTTTTTAATAAAAAAAAATGGCAAAAACCAGCATAAAAAACAAAAGAAAATCAGCATTAAGACGCCAGAGAGGGGACGAGCAGGCAAACGTCGGGTGTACCGTGAGATGCAGGCGCAATGGATCAGTTTTTTGTTTTTTTTGGGGCTTTTTTTTAATTTTTTGGGGGGCTTTTTATGCCTTTAATGGATAGACAGTTGGAGAGAGACAGGAAGCAGGGGGCAGAGAGAGGGGGAAGACATGCAGCACAGGGCCATCCGGTGCGGAACTCGAACCGGGGCCAGCTGCAGTGAGGACTGTAGCCTCTGTACATGGGGCGGCTGCTTAACCCACTATGCCACCGACCGCCCCAATGGATCGGTTTTTAATTAAAAAAACTACAAATACAACATGAAGAAAGTCAAGGACATGCATGCCAGCTTCCGCTCATCCCAGTATTAAGGCAAATATGGTCTTAATAGAAAATGTATTGGTTGTGTTGCGATGTTTTATATGCAGAAATGCGTATTTGCAAAAGGGGACTTAGTATGTTGTCCTAAAAGTGGCTCTTCCCTTGATTTTGCTCTGCCAATGTGGCTCTTGTGAAAAAAATAGTGAGTATCACTGGTCTAAACAATCTCAATCCCGAAATGTTTGATTGGTCTACACAGATCTGATGATCCCATGGGTTCCTGCTCTGTCTGGCTCATGTCTTTCTGTTGACTTTTTCCTATTTTCACCAATCACCTTCTTTTTCTAACGCTTCCATCTCTTTGTTCCCAGATGTGTCGTCCTTCCAGATGAACGACTCATCCTACGACAGCCTCGAGAACGAGCTGAACGACGATCCCGAGTCTCCCTACCAGGAGCAGCTGCTGCTCCGGGACAAAGACAAGCCCGACAGCCGCAGCCGTGACTCTGTCATCACCCTGAGCGACGGTGACCCCGATCCGGACCCTGACACCGACCACCTCCTGCAGCTCCCCCCTCTGGCTCGACCCCGGAGGTTCAGCCCCGCAGTGCGGCAGCCTCGCAGCCGCCAGGCCAACAGCTCGTCGCAGGGTCCCAGGAGGCTGAGGAGGAGCTCGGAGCCCGCCTTAGCTTTGTCGAGCACGCCGTCTTTAAACACTGTGGCGGTTCATGCTGAGAATCACCACCCACCAGCGAGGAAGGCGAGCTACGACGCTGCCATGGAGGGGGAGGAAGAGGACGAGGTGTTTATGGAGCAGGGCCTGAACAGGCTGCAGCTGAAAGAGGAGGGGAAGGAGAAGAAAGGAGCCAAACTCCAGAACGGTGGGCGGAGGAAGATGAAGCACGCACCTCCGCCTCCGCTACGACTGGACGCCAGCTGTTCCAGCCTGTCATCACCGGCGACCTCACCAACCGGCTCCTCCCTCAGCTCCTTAGACTCCGCCTTCTCACAGTACTCCACCGACTACGCTACAAACGGAGCAGTTCTGCCCCACTCGCCCAGAAACTCCCCCCCTCAGAGGGAAGCCCTGCCTCACTGGCAGCAATCCATCCAGCCCCCTCGGACCAGCCTAACCACCTCCCACCCACACGGCCTCCACCCCAACACGTGGCTTAAGAGGGACCGCTGTCTGTCACTACGGCAACCTGAAGGTGGACACACAGAGGACTTGCCTGTGGTGAATGGAAATTCCCATCCAACCAGTAATGGCCACTCTGTCGCTGCTCAGGAAACCGTGGTGACGACTCAAAGCTGCCAGCTGAGATCCTGCAGCCCTCCATCCTACCAACAGGCTCTGCAGCAGCTGCAGCGCAACCACTCTCCTTTCTACCGAGGCACAGAGAAGCCTCTGACCATCAAAGACCTGAGGCAGCTCCACGACCACACCTGCACCCACAAACCCCCAAACCCAGCCTCCCCCAACAACCCCAAGCTGCTGGTGGGGGGGGACTACGTGCAGCCCCCAAAGGGGGTTTTCTTTGGACAAAGTGCCACCACTCTGGTCATCCAGAGGCCAAAATCTCACTCTCTAACTCCGGGCATGGACAGCCACAAAGGGGGAAAGACTCTTCCCCGCCGAGCATCCGAACCTGCCAAGGTCTTGGCGAACTCTGACCACCCTGTGAGCCTCACCTTGGACCGGCCGCGGGCCTCTAAGGTTCAGTTGCAGGACCGTAGACTGAGAGTGACAGATGTGGAGCCAAACCACTCCAAGGTGAGCCTCTGCCTTTCGCCCTCCGCCACCCGTGCAGTAAGGGACTACTTTTCCTCGCAGGGTGAGGCGGATGCACACAGGAGTCAGGAGGTGGCGCGAGCTATTGTTCAGAGTAAGAAGGAGTGGCAGAGCAGGCGGTGCAGCGACCCACGACTGGAGGACTTCGAACAGCTTTTCTTTGCAGAAGAGTCATATGTGTAAATAAGAACTTTGTACAGACGAATTGTAAATGGGAGACTGATTTTCATCAGATATGTTCATATGTATACACCTTTCGTCATCATTGTGATTATATTCCGCCATAAACATGCTTTTCTTGTTCTTATTGCTGTTGTGGTACTTCAGATTTTAAAGGTACAGATGCGCTCCCTGTTATGGCACAGCATAAACCGGTATGAATATACCGAACTCCCAACAAAAAAAGCTCAATTGAACATTTGAATCCACAATTGGGTTTCTCAGAAAATATTATTTGCCCTCAGAATGTATTCTTGCTTCTTCGGCACATGACAGAATCCTGGGGGGGATTTGCAAGAAATTAAAGGATAGAGGACAAAGAAGCCTTTTAGAAGCTCGTAAAATGTTTCTAACAGTACATTTTCCTAAAACTGGTACAAAATGTGTAGCTGGCTTGTAAATAGCTGTAAAACTGTAAGACACTGAGCTACGCCGCTTTGTTGTAATACTCATATTAACACCTGTGATGTGATGCCATTGTTGTACATACCTGTTCACATTCAACACTTTCTACAGTTTCACAGTAACAACATTTGTACCTTTTTTTTCTTTGCGTTAATTACGTGAACGTTTAGTTTCGGCTGTCTGAAGTCTGTCTGTGTCTCTGTGGGGCTGGTATTTATTCATCCAAGCTGAGTTTCCATACACACTGCTCACGGTGGTGTTTCTGGGAGCTCTGGTCTGCATCTCTGTGAACGGAGAAGGATGTGGAGGCTGTGTTTACGTGTGAAAGAAAGACAAAAACGTAGTTAAATGTGATGCGATTGTTGATAATGTGTCCTTAAGGAAAATGTGAGGAAGCCTGTGCCACCGAGGTTGAAAAGCTGTTGGAGAACTTCGTCAGAAGCCCATCAGTCTCTCCAGTGTTGTATGTTTTGTCCACAATAATATGACCTTTTTGCTGAGACTGCAGTGTTTATTGTAGGTGACTCAGTTAATGACCTTATTTCACTGTGTATTAATGTAAGAAGTAGTACAGTAACTGATATATCATTGGCACAATGTAGGAACCGTTTTGTGACTTTTCATCAGTGTTATTTCCATAACTTTCTCACCAGATAACCCACTGGAATAAGGCCATTGTCATCTTAAGTGTTGTCTCAAAAAGTACTTTATTCTTTTTTTTTTTAATTATTGTAATTATCTCCACTACCGTGAAATGTGTTCAACTTGTATAGTTCAGCATATTTATAATACAGATATATATATATATATATAAATATATAAAATTATATCATCTTGTTTCTTGGTATGTCATGTGAAAAAAAATCTAATGTGTATTTTTGTACATGCCAATTCTGCTGCTGCTGTCTTAATAGAAAGTATATTTGCTACAAAACGCACCATTTGTATATTGTGTACATCTAATGTGTAATGTTCACAGGAAGAAAATCGTTGATTTTTAACAAATAAATGCTTCTCTTGTGAAACTACTTTGCCGATCAGATTTGAGTTTGTTCCAGTGTTTCTCTTCGGAGGATGAAGAAATAGTTTTCTTTGGAAAATATCGACAGGGAGGGATTCAGAAAGGAGAGATTAAGATGGTCAATAATTCCGTCAAATAAATGAAAACAAGACTTTTGGTTTGAAATAAAACACTTTCGGAAAAATCTTAAAAGTAAGTCAACTTTAATTATATAGCACCTTAATTACAAGTGCTTTACAATCAAATAGAAAAAAAATAATTATAAGAAAACTCCACCTATAAAACAAATGAATAATTATAAAATCATAAAAGATGAAAATAAATAACATAGGTGGAGACAGGTAAGTTCACAACCGTCTAACTAAAAGCTTGCTTAAATAAAAAAAGTTTTCAGCTGCTTCTTAAAGGGGAAGTTCTTTTTTTTAAAACCTTATTTGTGGCATAAAATACGTACATCTATTCATCGATAACAGTTTGGTGAAAGTCGGCGTCCTTCGGGAGATATTTAGATCACTGGAGATCAGCGTATATCCATATAACAGGAGAGAACAGGGCAGAGACAATACAGCCTCTAAATAAGGCATTATCTGTCTTTATTTCACCAATACTTTAAGACCAATTTATACTTTGAGCTCATTCACTCCGGTAAGGACGTCCATCGTACTCAAAGTTGTCGTCCACGTCGTCAAAATCTGATATTAGCCTGCCATGTTGCACAAAACTAGCAGCAGCAAATTCTTTGTGTAGTTAGCCGACTGTCACAGAGCACGGAGTGAATGAGCTGTGCTGCAGCGGCGCGCTTTGATGACATCATCCCAATAGACGCGTGCGTAGAAAGCTTCCTATAAGCCCCCTGATAGCCCCCAATAACAACAACACGGCAGCTCTGAGCTAACAGTGCAATAGTACGCGTTCATTCATTCATTGGTCTTAAAGTATTGGTGAAATAGGAGGAGTTTGGGGGCCATTGTTCCAACCAACAACCTCTGACCTGCTGATCTCAGAGTACGATGTAGATGCAGATGTATGGTGATAAATCAGATCAGAAATATATACAGGGGCTTGACTACGTAGGGCTCTAAAAGTGAGGACCAGTATTTTAAAATTGATTCTAAAATGGACTGATGGGGCTGATGTGAGCTCTTATCTCAGTACGAGTTAGAAGCCATGCAGCTGCATTCTGTACAGTCTGGAGACGATCCAGGTCTTTCTTATTAAAACAAATAAAAAGGCTGTTACAGTAGGCTAATGGAAAGGAAATAAAAGCCTGGATGATCA
Source organism: Odontesthes bonariensis (assembly GCF_027942865.1). NCBI lineage: Eukaryota > Metazoa > Chordata > Actinopteri > Atheriniformes > Atherinopsidae > Odontesthes > Odontesthes bonariensis. The sequence continues at coordinate 29,356,581 of NC_134517.1, read as the reverse complement.
TCTCTAGTTCAGCCATTAGCCGCGTTTCCACTATGTACGGGTCGGTTCAGAACGGTTCTCTTGTTTCAGTGTTTCCATTACCAAGAAAGCGTACTGGTCCCATGGTACCCGTTACCATTTTCGTAACCCTTCTGCTTGGGGTACCGAGCACACGGGACCGGTTCCAGGCTCCGTTGTTGGTGAGGAGGCTGTGCAGCGGGAGCTCGATGGCGCTGTGCCAAACCAAAAAGTTTTCCAGCTGATTGTCGCAAAAATGACAGAGTGGTTTCAACCGGACCGCGAGCCGGTGTCGCATTAAGCTGAAGAAGCTTGGAGGTGGTTCCAAATTATGGTTGTTATTTGTTATTTGCTATTTACGCTTCAGCACGCACTCCGCCCACCCCTGAGGGTCCCCTTTGTACAGTGGGAACGCAAGCTGACCCCAAAGCGACCCGACCCGTACCGGACTGTATAGTGGAAACGAGGCTTTTGAGACTAGTGACATTACTTTGGCAATGTTCCTTAGGTGAAAGAATAAGTTTCTGGTCAGTTCTTTAGAGTGCTGCTCTAGACACATTGCCGAGTCTAAATGAACACCTGAATTCCTAAGACCAGGCTTAACAGACCAGCCTAGAGTCTTATTAATGAACAGTGAAAAGGCAGTTCTGTCCTGGAAATCAAATCGTGACATACGCATACTGTTCATAATCATCCAACACAGTGAGGTGTCACTCAACTATAGTTGCACAGGGTCAGGTGGTACAGTCCAATTCCAAGTACCTTTCCTTGAAATCAGTGGAAAACATTATAGGGTTAAGAAAAGATGCTACTTCAACTGTACTGAATAGATGAACAATTTAAATCCGAAGCTTTAAACTGAGAGGCATCGTTTCAGGGTAAAGAGATTCTGAACCAAAGATGTAAAACAATTAGATAGAAAATCCTCCACAGAGCTTATATAGCTTCTTACAGGCTTACAGAAATGAATCCTACATCTTCCGATGTTTGATGGGAAAGGGCAGTTTTGGATCGAGCAGATCTGGAGGCTCACTGAGGGTCCCGACTAACGGGGGGCTATCTAAAGGACAACATATACCAGTACGTTTCTCTGGTTGCATTCACACCACAGAAAGGCACCATGCTTATTAGCAACCCTTTTTTTGGTTCATTCCAAAGTTTCCTTTCAGAATTGCATCAATAGATTGATTTAATCAGACTCGCTTCACTGACCATCTTTTATTTCACATTCCATGATTCAGATCTGACCTTGTGGAAATTGCTTTAAGAATCACAGGGCCTGACTCCATCCATCCATTTTCCATTCCCTCTTTATCCAATTCAGGGTCGTAGAGAGGCTGGAGCCAATCGCAGCTGACATTGGGCGAGAGGTGGGGAACATTCTGGACAGTTTGCCAGTCCATCACAGGGCCAACACAGAGACAAACAACCATGCACGCTCACGCTCACTGCTTCGGGTCAATTTAAAAATCACCAATTATCTTAATATGCCTGTTTTTGGACTGTGGGAGGAAGGCGGAGTATCCAGACAGAACCTAAGCATGCATGAGCAGGACATACAAACTCTTTGTTTGAACTTTTGTTGGAATTAAGCAAGTAATGACATTAAGTTCCAACCAAAGTTGCATTAATTTATCACTGAGATCGTGTGTTTATGATGGAAGAGTTGGCCCACCGTGTAAAGTCTTCTCCGGCACATCCCAAAGATTCTCAGTGGGTTTAAATTCTGGACTCTGTGGCAGCGGCCGATCCATCTATAAAAATATTTCATGCTCCCTGAGCCTCTCTTTCACAATTTCAGCTTGATGAATCCTGGCATTGTCATCTTAGGGAGTGCATGTGCCATCAGGGAAGAAGAAAAGTGTATTGAAGGAAAAACCTGGACATTTTGTGGATTCAGGTTGTCAGCTGACCTAATTTCTTTGGGCACATAATGTTGCTGAACCTACTGAAAGAACTCCCGATTATAATGCTGCCAGCCTGCCCCCAAAGGCTTGCACAGTAAGGCCTGATGGGTGAACGCTTTTCTTACCCTGATGCACCCGTCATCCTGGAACCAAGTAAATATGGACTCTTCAGATCACATGAGTCCAATCTTTATGCTCCACAGCAAATCTTTTGTTTGTTTTTCAGGATAGTCTCGCTGATAAACTGTATTCAACTGTTTAGTCCCAATACCTTGAGTTCTCCTCAAATTGTGCACGTGGGCTCGTCCATGCTTTTACTAATAAACATTCCTGTGAGTTTTTAGTTGATCTTCAATCACAATCTTTCAAAAAATATCTTTTGACTACGTTTATAACAGTTAAACATCATCATACCTCTTGGTTTGTCAGTTCTCAGCCCAGTTTTGCTTCAAACAATCATCATCGATCTCTTCTTTAAATCTTCTTTTGATTTGTTTGCTCGGTGCAGACAAATGATTCGAAACAGAGTTCCATCTTTTCCACAGCCGCAGGTTGTGTCTTTGGTGTTTAAGGGACGAGAGCTGCTCCCTGCATCACTTTGAGTTAAATTACTTGTTGCCAGTTGAAACATATCAGTACTTTTCCAATGGAAGGCTCCTATCTGGTTGCTTAGTTAAAACAAGCTGGGGACTTTCTTTTGTGTATAACGTGTTAATGTGCTACACTGGAAAAAATGCCCCTCCAAAAATAAGTAAGAAAAACAACAAATACAAGACGTTTTTGCTTGAAATAAGCAAAATATTCTGCAAATCGAACTAGTGAAAATCGGCTTGTCAAGATTTCTTGAAATAGGATGTGATATTTAGGACTTTTGGTATAAAAATTAGCTTAAAAACCTCTTCAAATGTAAAAAAATAGCTTGTTTCATATGATATGTGACTCAAAACAATTTGTTTTCAAGACTTTTTCATTTAACACGATATTCAAGATGTATTGTTTTCAAACAATTTGGTAATTTGGTGACGACAAAATAAGTACCTACTACACTACCTGTATGGTATGTATGCACCGTGATAACATCCAACAGAATTATATGCAACAAGTCATCTGGAACTTTAAACTTGTGCCCATTGAACAGAACTTGTACATCTCAACCTGAAGGACAGGGACAACAGAAGGCTGGAAAAGGAAGTGTTACTAAAAATAAACAGCTGGAGGAGCATGTTGCAACTAATTAGGTTAATTGGCAACAGGTCAGTAAGATATTTGGGTATAAAAAGAGTACCTTACAGAGGCAGAGTCTCACAGAAGAAAACTGTGTCTATATTTCAAGTTCAGTCTATTATTCCATCATCTTCAGCACATAACATCCTCAAATATCTGAAGACATCTCTGTTTACAGGGACACAGCTGAAAATTGATATTGGATGCCCATGAAGGCCCTCAGACATTCAGTCTGTCTGCATGGGCTCAGGAACACTTCCAGAAATCATAGTGTGTGGACACAGCTCACCGTAACTTCCACAGATGCAGGTTAAAGCTCGATCCTGCAGAGAAGAAGCCACGTGTGAACTTGATCCACAAAGGATGTCCTCTAATCTGAAGCCAAGGCTCGTTTAAAGGGACACTATGTAATTTCTTCCCCCATCTAGTGGTGCAATTTTATTTTGCAAAGTTGAATGAATTTGCTCTCTAGCGCCTCACGTTTTCAAATGTGCGCTGCAACTTCTTGAACTACGGCAAGCGGAATGTGTCAAGATTCAAGAAGCTATAGCTTCAGACTCAAGGTCCATACAAACAAAAAGAAATCAAGACACACAGTACAAAGGATTATATAACACACATACAACAACACTATAAATACAGATGACAGATAACATGTCAGATAACATAACATCTCCTTTGGTGTGCAAGCAATGCAATTAGTCCTATTCCGGGAGTTACCGGAAGTGACGTCGACGCAGCCTTAGCATTAGCCTGCGTTAGCAATAGGAGCATTAGCAGCGGTAAATAAACTCCCGGTAAACTTACAAACTTTCTAATGCCTCGTTTTGTGAGTTAAGAGCCTATGTGTACTACGGCAGAAGTTTGGTAACAATCAGTGCATTATTAGTGGGATAATTTACGAGATAAAATCTATTTAGCATTTTTTTTTTTTTTAAACTTTATTAGTAAATCAACAAAATAACAGTTTACAAATGTGAGCATAACGCCAAAAAGAAGATATCCAGGGGGAGCATAGGAATAATAATAAAAAGAAGAAGATGATGCACTTACAAAAAGAAAGCTAATGAACACAAAGACATATGTGCCAAGGAATAAAATCTATTTAGCATTAGCGGCTGTAATAAGCCATTTGGCGGAAATGACGTCACAATGACGTCATTTCTGCTTGTAGGCCTGGTGGGGAAATCGCGATTCGAAGTGCTTTATGTCCCTCTCGGCACTTCGTCATTTTTCATAGACCGGAAGGACATGGCAGCCTCCATAGAGCTTACCTGCTCTATGTAGATACAGACAAGTTATTCTTCACTCAGGAGGATAAGTGAGATTTTTGACAGAGATCATTTTACACCAATGAGGACTAACTTATGAATGATTATGTTGATTTGAGCTAATAAATGACTTAATTTATTACATAGTGTCCCTTTAAAATAGATTGAGGCAAAGTGGAAAACCAAATTTGAATTATTTTTGGAATTCATGGAATACTCCAGCATACTCCAGACTAAAGAGGAGAGAGACCATCCAGCTGGTTGGTTCAAAGGTCTGCATCTCTGATGGTATGGGGGGGGGGCATAAGTAAGTGTGAAACTGGCAACTTGCACATCTGAAAAAGCTCCATCGATGCTGAAAGTTATATACAGGTTTTAGATGTTAAGTTTCGTTGGTTTACGAACTTAACGACTTAAAAAACAAGGCTTGATTTATTTTCACAAAAACAGAAGGCGGCTGAGACGGATGACAAGAACAAACTATGAAAACAAAACATGATCATGGAAAAACAAAAGACTTAACTTGGCGTGGCATGAAGGGTGAATGTGCAAGGCGCAAGGATCTCACCCAGACTGTGAGAAAACAGTTAACCTAAATACTGTGGGGATTGATGAGTGAATGAGTGCAGCTGATGAGAACGAGTGCAGGTGACGTGAGTGAAACTAATGATCTGAACATGGTGACTGAGGAAAGAGAAACTGTGGAGAAAACAATGGCAAAACTAAAACTAAACCTGAGCAAGAAAACTAAAGACTAAACACCAAGGCATGAGAAACTAAAACATGATAAAACACAAAACTAAGAACTAAAAACATGGCGCCAAACCCCATGTTCATGACATTAGAGCAACATATCCTCCCATCAACACAACATATCTTTCAGGGAAGGTCTTGCTTATTTCAGCACGGCTTCATAACAGAAGAGTCCCGGTCAGTCTGCTGGACTGACCTACCTGCAGTCCCAGACCTTTCACCAGCTGAAAACATTTAAAACACAACAAAGAAGACCCAGGATTGTGAAATGGGGTTAGCAGCAAATCGGGACCAAACAATAAAGACATATTTGATGCTTTTCTGCAGCGTTTATGTTTCTTTGCTCATGTTACTCTTCACATTAAGTTTGTTCAACTGTGAGACCGTGTTTGGTTAGCTTACTGAAGTATTTCCCGCGTTAGAGATAATATCACAGAATCAGTGAAAGTTGGTGCTTTTCACAGATGAATGAAATGATCATAATCTTGTCTGGATACACAATGGTGCAAGGCATAAGAAAGCATGGTGATCCAGTCAGGGAACTGTCTTCATGACAATGAAAGCTACGGTTTTAAGCTTGGCATAGCATTTATTTTCATCTTTCTTCACAAGCGAGGACTCAAAGTGTTCACTTGTGCCTAAAAACACACATGAAAACATTAGCTGTGTGATAACAAAGTGCTCTATTGTGTAATATGCTTACAGCAGGCGAGCTTACAGCAGCAGAGTCGATCTCGGGGCACAGAGGTGCTGCTTGGTTTTGGACCAGAATATCAATCTCAATAGGAGACACATGATACGCTTATTGTGTCAATGCCACATCGCTACGAGTGAGAATTGTGCAACCATCAGCAACAACCAGCCAATGCATCACTGTCAGCATTCACAGCAGGCGACAGACCACATTCCGAACTTATTAAAAAACAGTTACTGGTTGGACAAAGAGACTCATAATGCCGCCTCTGTGAAGAGTTACATATTTCAGACAGATACCAGTGAAACTGGTCGTATGTACGGATTCATTGTGTTACCGAAAATAGTTCTCTGGAGCGAGGACATCAAACGCTAGCTCACATCTAATCTACGTTATTTTTAACGAAGATGGAAGTGGAACTTCAGTAAAAGTTGCCAAGCCCACCTAAATGCATCATTTTGGCCTTTTTTACCTGTAAATTCAACTGTATTTTCAGTTTAAAAACTAAAAGTACGGTCCCAAATATACCAAAACGGTGTGAAACTTAAACCCTATACGTCACAGCCTGAGATATCCCATGAAAGGATTTCCTGCACTGATGTACGCGTCTTAGGTCGGACAGTGTGTGTGGCTCAAGAGAAAAAAACCCGTGGACATGTTGCAGTTCATGGAATGTAAATACCAGCTGTAAAACAGGATTTATGTCACTGCCACAAGATAACAAAAGGAATCCTTTGAGAGCAAAATTTGGCAGACATGTCAGTGTCAAAGGTGAATCTCCTTCTGTCTTCTGTGACCTGAGAGATGATGAGTGCCGAGAGGAAAATAGATTTTTTTTCTCTCTTTCTTTTTCCACAGTGGCTGCTGGTATGTACAAGCTCAACATATCTGGCAGGAGATTTATCCCCCTCTATCCTGCAGCTCCAGTACAAATGTACCTGGCTGCATGTGGCTCTGGTTTCCATTCTGTGCTGCTTCTGTGGAAAGCACAGGCAATCATACCAGTGGCGCAACTCCAACCAAAGGCAACGGCGGTGAAAACGAACTGCATGTGTTTTTGATGAACAACAAGTTTAGATAAGTTTGACATCTTTTATCACGGTACATGTTGGATTTCTGGAGTGCGTCAGCAGCTGAATCTTCGGGCTCACAGTGACGGCCTTCTTTATTCAGGGCAGATGTAGTCTCAGATTCTCAACAGTAATCCAGAGATGGGGACTCAAGTCACTGTGACTTGGACTCAAGTCGACTCGAGTCGCTGTTTTGATGACTTGTGACTTGACTTGACAAAAAATAAAAGACTTGAGACTCGACTCAGACTTGGAAGTTGAAGACTCGGCACTTGACTTGACTTGAGACACGATGACTTGAATGACTTGAGTGTTAAGCATCTAGCATAACTTCGAACTTTGTTCGTCATTTAAAGATCCATTCTGACCAGTAAGTGCTTGTCAAATTAGCTAACATTATCCTGTTAGCCTAGTCGGTAGTTAGCTAACGTTAGCTTGATATGATACGGGGTGGACAGGTTGGACACATTGGCCGATGATGTTTACTGACAGTTACTTATATCTTGTCTTTCCACTTTATTAAGATCAGATTCTGCAGGTAAAATTGCAATAATAAGGTGACTTGACTTTGACTTGACTTGACTTGCCCAAGAAAAAATTACTTGAGACTTGCACATGTGTGACTTGGTCCCATCTCTGCAGTAAGATACCACTTCTTGTCCCCGTTGCTATCATAGTTAGCTACTTGCCGTAGCTAACCTTTCTGTTTGGAATATTCTGTCTTTGTGTTGATCTGCCTCTGTTAAAATTAATGTATGTCGAGTCCCAGGCTGTTCATTATCCACAATGGAGCAAGTTGCAAACTTTTAGAAGCAACGTTTCAAGCCAAAAGTAGTGGACAGCACAGCTCTCTGAAGGTCCCACCACAGCGTCTCAGTCAGGCTGAGGTCTGGACTCTGACTGGACTGTTACAACACCTTGATTCTTCTCTTTGTCACACATTCTGCTGCAGATCTGCTGCTGTGTTTGGGATCTTTGTCCTGTTGATGAGCCAGTTTCAGCCCAGCTTCAGCTGTCGGACAGACGGCCTCACATCTGACTCTAGAACACTTTGGTATCCAGAGGAGTTCATGGTGGACTCAATGGCTGCGAGGTGCCCAGGTCCTGTGGCTACAGAACCAGCCCAGATCATCAGCCCTCCACCACCGTGCTTGACAGCTGGTGTGAGGTGTTTGTGCATTATGAGCAAACAGCTCCACTCTGGACATTGTTCCAGAAGTCTTGGGGTTTGTTCAGATGAAACCTTTCTCTGCTTTAATAGAGGTGGTCCCAGGCCCGGCCCTAACCAATTTGGCGCCCTAGGCAAGATTTTAGTTGGCGCCCCCTTGTATCGCATTACATTTCACTGCTAGTGTACATATGCTCACAAGACACTGAATAGCTTTGTCTTGAACATTCTTTTATTTAAATAAAGCAATTGCACATTCAAAATACTTCAAGTATTAGATTTAAATATTCCCAAAATAAAAAGTGTAAACAAATTACATTAACTTAAAGGAGAACTGCGGTATTTTCAACATTAAGCCTCTTTTCTGAGTCATCTACAATGTTTTAGAACCCCCCTCACCGCTTTTTTGATGTTTACTGCTGTCTCCGGTATTTGCCTAATTTTGATTCATCTCAACCTGCTTCAGAACGGCAAGTCATGTGCATGTCCTAAAAGGTCCGTAAAAGCACCATAAACGTCCGTTTTCAAAATCATCAACTCACCGGAGTGGTTACTGGTGTGCACTGGTAATCCATATCAAATTTCGTTGCGAAAAGTTGCTTCTGTCGTGTTTTATTTGGCAGCTCGTTCATGCTCGAACTATTTTAGCCACCTCACAGCCGTGGATAAACTTTCGCTCAGCAGTTGAATGCCGTCTATCAAACTGCAATCTGCTCCTCCCTCCCCTTCCTTCCCCCTGTGCGCGTACCCTGCTCCGTGAACGAATTACGCGTCCAGAAGCTTGGCAAGAAGCTAAACTAGAGCCAGCTTGGCTAGCACCTAGCATTATTAAACGTATAGTTATCATATACTAAATACTAAATACTAAATACGATCGATGCTTGCTGTCAGAACAGCGCTCGTGCACCTTCGTGCTCGTGCGCGTTCATGTACTCTAGAGGCGTGCCTTCGGGGGAAAAGTGAAGAAAAGGGTTGGGACTTTTGACCTGTGTATTTTCAAAATGCAGCTTCGCTGGACTCAAAATCCAGGATCTCCTACCCTACCTTTAACATATCCTGATATTTTATATAGAGAATTGAAAGAAAACGTACCATCTTCTTCACATTACTGTATATATTGCTGAAATGTGTCGACTTACTGGGGAGTGTTTTTCTCCGTTTGCTCTATTCTTGATTCATTTACGGCTTGCTGCTCGTTTTGCAGGTGGAGTTCTCACTCTCAAGACCCTCAGCTGCCCTCTTGGCAACAGAGAGGCTTGCTTTTATTTTCATAAGGACGATAAGAGAGTTTTTAAGGCCATTTGGCTTCTCAGCAGGATTCCTCAGCCAGTGCGTAGCTTACAGCGCAGTGAGGTCACACCCGATAAAATCTATCCCACTCATGAGTTTCAGTCAAAACAGCAATTAGTATTGTTTTTCTCCTTTTGCTATTCTGTTGACCCACTCGGAAAAGTGCGTAAAATCCCTGGGCAGGAACCCTGGAGAATTTCCCACATGTTGTTTTCCTGACACACATTCTGCTGCTTTGGTGAAACAGTCATGTTGCTGTGAAAAGCAGGCTGAGCCCCACAGAACCCTGCATCTGATATCGATTAGGTTGAAGCACGCAAAATAATTCATATTCTATTTTACAGTCTTGTGCCATGTGATGGGAGTAGCTGATGTAAAAGAAGAAAACACGTTTTATGATTATTTCTTTCCACCCACAAAAGATATGATTGTGTGGTGGGTTTGTGGGACTCTGCAGAGGTATACAACCACCAAAAACAACATGTCCGTTTTTTGTTTGACAGTCCTACATCTAAATATTGCAAATCATGGGCACAGCTTGAACAGTTTAAGACCTCCAACAACGTCTGATTGCGCAACAGGAGAGAAGGTTTACTTTTTGGGACACTGATCACCGACAGAAAGCTGGCGCAGAGAGACGATACCTGTTTGCCAGTGAAGATGAAATACTGCGCGTAGATTAAGCTGAGATAACCAACGGAAACTCGTCGTCAAGAGTTATAAAAGAGTAGCAGCCAGGGTCTGTTTCTAGCTGCACCTTTTTTTAAGTTGAACATCTTATCTTTGATAAATGCAGCCAACCATTTCCATGACAATGTATGTGTTAATAAGCTCTTTACTCGGTCTAATTTTCAAACACCTGAGCAAGTTAGATTTTTTTTCATGAATGTCGCAAGATTTTTGACAAGGTTAAAAAGAAAGGTCGATTTATTCGTACACAGGATGCATATCACTCAGCTTCCAACAAAGAATCCAGGTTAAATTCCCAGTTGGTGTCCACTTGAAGGTTTGACACCAGTCTGGGAAAACGATTACTGCTTTTTTTTAAACTAATTTTCATTTAATTAAGTACAAAATACACCCCTTAAAAATGTTAACCCAACAGCAAGAGGGGCTGAGAAAGTTGAGTTATCTGATACGCATTCAGAGTTTGTTCTCATAAAAGCTGCTTTGTGCTTAAGCTGAGCACTTCCATGCTGCTGTGAGGCACCTTTGATAAAAAGCTTCCATCAATAAATGACCATAAGTAAACCCTGCTGGACTCTCCTTCTCCACTAAAAAGGAGGGAGTCCGTGTTGGCTTCTGGCCCTCAGCTCCCTTTTAAACAATCGTTCTCCATCCGCTCTGACTCTACTCTCTTTCTGTCCATCTATCAGCCTCACATGCCAAAACACACTCTTGTGCAAGCACTTTCTCAGTCACACAAACACCAACACGCACTCGTTTATTACATCTCTCGTTTATCTGCATTGTGCTGAAACGTCAGAAAGACATGCGGCGTGTGTGCATTTCTGCGTTTGAATCTCCTTTGTGTGTGTGTGCCAGCGGAGGTGGGCGGAAAGGAGCATGAGTGCGACCTTTGCTGGCATGAATAGAAAAGGATTAGGCTTAGCTTTCATCCACCTCTTTGGTATTACTGCCAGAGCTCCTATCCATGCTCCCCGTGAAATCAATAATAAAATTACTTTGAAGAGCCCCCTTTTGCATTGTTATTTTTATTCACCAGGGGACTCCCAGAATATTGGTAGTCCCTCCACCACGTGATGTCAAATTAGGATACCAAAGAAGCATTATTGTTGTACTTTTCAGTGTTTTTTTCAGTATTATAATATCTGAAACTGAGATAAGTAGTTCCTGAAAAACAAAGCAAACATTGTGCATGTTAAATGGACATAGGTTCAAAATAAATCTTACTGTAAATTCAAACTAGGGCTGGGCAGCGATTAAAATTTTTAATCTAATTAATCACATGATTTCCCTGATTAATCACATTTTCACACCAAAAATTAATCCAAAAGTACTGTATAGCTTCTAGCATTTAGTTTTATTTTAAATGTGCTGCCATATGAATGAAAGTGCCATAACATTTGTTGTGCAAACACACTTTTAACATCAGCATCTTTATGTAGTTTTTATGTAGAAGCCTCGCTCCACTGTCTGTTTCCTTGAATGACTTGCTGCTATCAGTTGTGTGTTTTGCCTTTAAGTGATATTTTAGACTGGAACTACTACGCTGAGAAGACAATTCAACTTGGCAGTGTTTACGGATGACTTTGGTTCTGTCGACTCCGCCGTCTGGAAGAACTTTAAAATGAAAATGGCCGAGTAAAAGTTCCGTACCCTTCTCCAGGTTTGGTGGATCCACTGATTACTTTCTTTTCCGGTTCCACAGCAGACAGCAGCAGACTTTTACAAAATAAAAGCCTGTGAGCAACAGACTTTTACAATAATAAAATAAATTTAATATAAAAAAATTTAAAAAATGCGTTAATGCACGATAAAATATTTGTCGGCGTTAAATAAATAACGAGTTAACGCGATAATAACGATCTAACTCGCCCAGCCCTAATTCAAACTAATCTAAAATCCGATGCCAGCTCAAAACAAAGAACTTTTGTGTTTCAACCTCTACAGTGCATACTTTTAGGTACATTCAGGGAGTCAGCGTAGATTTGTGTCAATGCCAGCAGCCACTGTTGGATGGATGTGATCTTTGAGCCCTCAGGCAGCACTGCATGAGAAACCATTAGTCCACCATGATCAATACAGCCACATGGGTTCAGGAGTACCTTTGAAAACCACTTTCGCTCAACAGAGCCCACCGCTGCATCCAGAAATATAACCCAAAACTGTTTTAGACGAGGACAAAGTCATATATCTACCCTGCAGAAACATTGCTGAGAGTTCTGGGCACAATCTCCTCTCAGATGGACAGAAATATCTGTGGATACGTGTTCTGTGGTCAGATAAGTTCATGTTTCAGCTGATTCGGGGTAAAATTATCTTTGGGTTCTACGTGCCAAAGATGAGAAACACCATCCAGGTTGCTATCAGCAAATGCTGCAAAAGCCGGAGTTGGTGAAGGTAAGATGGGGCATCAGTGACCAACTGCCTGCAGTCCAGTTCTGCCTCCTGTTCAAAATGTATGAAGCAATATGAAAAAAGGATAATCAAACAACGGAGGCACAGACTGTTGAGCAGCTGAGGTGAAACCACTGATCTTGTGATTTAAAAGCACTGTCATTGCCCAGTTTAACTTTAGTTTATTAGAATAACCTTAAAGCTGTATGTGGCTCGCAGGATACATGGAGAGAATGTTTCAGGTTATTGTCGGAGTCTGCTGTCAGCCATGACTAAAACCCATCCCTTCTCTTCTTTAGTTCTTCTTGTTGTCTTATAGCATTGTCAGTAATGGAGTAAATGGCAGTCCCTTTTCTAAATATATGAATTTAGTTTTTTTCAAGCATCTGAGACTGCTAACACATTGAATTTTGGATCAATCCTCAGTTGGAGCAGTTAAAGCAAACAGGGGGAGGAAATGGCTGGTGAGGTGTTTGTGGTGCCGTGACCTATGAATAAAAATGAAGACATCAAGAACAACTGATATCCCCCACTCGACATGAAGGCATCAGAAGCACAGCCTCCCACATGGACACCTACCCTCCATGTCCCCCTTTTATGACTGACATGTGAGTCATGTCTGGTGGTGGGTTCGTGCTATTTATGTCGGGGGAATAAAGGGATCACCTTTTTGATCCTGTTGCAGTGAATTTGGAAATTACTTCTTTGTCTGTGTGTGTGTTTTTGACACAGTGGGATCGTTTCAGCTTATATTTGTAAGCATGTTTGTGCGTATCTGAGGGTAAAAGGGACAGAGCTGAATTTCTCATTCGTAACACTGAGAAAACCCTGTGCATGTAGTGTTTAATTTATGCTACACAGAACATCTGCGCGCCTCATTTGCCAGTTTTACCCCTAAAAGCTTTTCATGTGCAGCAGACACCCTGCAGCACACACACATTCACGCTTTCAGTCTTATGTAACCCCTGAAATCTAAAGACCTAACAGGACAAACAATGACAGTTCTTTTGGATGAAAAGGAGCATATTTAACATGAAAATATGACAACATTTTATAACATTAACGGCGGGAACAAAGCCTGTTTCTAAAGCAGTGTGGTCAGATGCAATCCTCTCAACGGTGGAGTCCAAAGGCCACAATCTGAACATGTTAGCAATGTAGAAATGACTACAACTCTACTGTATAAGCATAGGCTTGGAAATATAAGCAGGTGACTGTACATATTTGCATGTGTCTGTGTGTGTCCTCAGACTTTTTTGATCCAACATATTCGCTGATAAGCGGGCAGGTATCTGGGCTGTTGCTGATCTCTATTATCCCCATTAACTGGTCACAGATGGCCGTTATATTGATGTCCTTCGACACGCTGACAACAGCTTTCGTGTTTACTGCAGTGGGGGCTTTTTGCAGTTCCCCATCATGGCTCCACTGTCTTTGAAATGGCCAAAACTTTAAAGTGCTCGCAGCCACTTGCCAAGAAGTGACTCAGAGCTGGTTTGAAGGTGACAAAAACTTTCCAGAACCCTCGCGGACATTGCAAGGCCTTGTAATGAGCTTTGACTTTTAATAAAGTGGGTACAAGGATCTCTGAAAAATACTGTTCTGATGGCTCCTCTTGAGGCATCGAACGAAACACTCCGCTTAGATGTGACCCGTGGGCACATACAGAATACTTTCAGGGGGTTCAGACGTCCCTTCTGGTGCAGAAAACATGAGGAAATGTGCCAAAAAATGACGAAACAAAGGATGTCGGAAAATGACACAGTTTGTCTTAACAGACTTGAGAACTTTACAAATTAAAATATGTTTTATATATATGTTTTAGCTTTGTGGGAACCTTAACTTTTTTATAGCTAAATCTGATGAGTTCTACTGACTCTTCACTGTCAGATCCAGTTCTTACGTTCCTTGTCTGTGAGTCTGGAAGAGTAACTGCTGAATTAACATCCCAAAGATCAAGTCTGTAAGGTTATTCTGCTGCTCACACTGCAAGCAAGACAACTGCACCTGAGCCTGGAAATCAAAAGGAATTGTTAGTTAATGTAAGTTTTTATGAGTATGTCTGTATTTGCATGTTAATTATTCATTATTAAAGGGCAATGCAGAGGCCATGTGACGCTTGCTATAAAGATTGAGTTAAAGGACAGAATATGCACACACATATATCAAAGGATAGAATCTGTGGGGTTGAGCTTTAGTTGGCAGCGCTGGACATCCTGGGGGCTGAATCCTTGATTTGCCGTACTTTTTAAATCTGAACAACATATTGTAAATATCTCTTTGTGGTGAAATTGTTGATAAATGTTCCTCTAAAACCCCCCCACTGCTCTGTAGTCTGCGGGCTGAAAGTCTGCAGAATTACATCAGTCTCTTCTCCTCCCCTTTCTGCCTGTTCCAACAACTGCAGATGATGAAATGTGACCTTTTATCTTTTTGTTTACAGAGATGGAAAAGATGCAGGGAGCCATAAATTCTCTCAGGATTTTACACCCACTTTTTCAGGAGACATTTTATTGTAAACGTATTTAAAAGGAAAATGATTTAGACGATGAAGCCAGTCACAGATATAGTATAAATATAGTATAAATGCAATATGTTACATAACTTGTGATGCAACTCACTATTTTGATAAATGAGAAACGAAGCAAGGTCCAAACCTAGCAAGCTGCCATGGTAACCTCTTAAGATGACATCAACAGTTTGGTTTGGTGGCATCGCAGAGGGGAGGATGATTGGGTCACCAACACTATGCAAAGTGATGGATGAGGCGTGGAGACCCGTTAATTTGCAAGGAAGCAGCTCAAACAGTACACTGAAAGATTTCCGAGTCGGTCTAATCATGTCATGTGGAAACTACGGGTACGATCGC
Organism: Odontesthes bonariensis; assembly: GCF_027942865.1. Lineage (NCBI taxonomy): Eukaryota > Metazoa > Chordata > Actinopteri > Atheriniformes > Atherinopsidae > Odontesthes > Odontesthes bonariensis. The sequence continues at coordinate 29,341,257 of NC_134517.1, read as the reverse complement.
TCTGTTGGTGCAGATCATCTGTAGAAGAGAGAGAACTCTCTGACCCAAATGTTGATGCTCATCAAACAATCAGATCAAAACCCTTTGAATTGCTGTTGGTCCCAGTCTGCTTTCAAACAAACACGGTTTGACTGAAATATGAATGCAGCATGGAGCAAAGCAGCTGTATCTAATGAGTTCTTCTTTTTCAATGCTTCACCTCTCAGGTGTGACGTTTTGACATAATCTAGCTGACAAATAAGTACGCAGGCGAACAAACAGTTTCCGTCTGTCACATATACATCTGCCCAGGCAGAGAGTCGCTGTCTGCAAATCCCAGGAATAAGAGACCCCGAAGGAGATCTTTTTGCCCTTCTGTGAACCTTGTGTGTCTGCTTCTGTGCTGGGTGTATTAAAGATGTAATTAAACAAGTACACGGAAGAGGAAGTATGTTAACGGAGGACGATGAGGGATAAATATATGAATAGAATAGGGTTAATTGTTATATTGTAATTTAATTAGTATATGGTATGTATGGTTTATATTTATTTAAGGATATATATATATATATATATATATATATATATATATATATATATATATATATATGGCATTTTGTCAGATGAGCACAGCAACAGCCGAGCTGACGGGTAGTTTTAATGGGCTGAATTTCTGAGGTGACAAAAAGAAACAGAAAAATGTGAAGGAGGGCAGTTTCATTGGGGATTTGGCTTCATTAATATACACTGTTTTTACTAAAAGTTGCACACTGTCCCATGTGGTTATTCTTTATTGTTACCAGCTTCCTCTTCCTCTGTGTACTGGACAGGAACTTGGGAGGATGTCTGGAGTGCCAAGGCCCATTTGAGTCTTGTGATACATGCAGGAGTGTTTATAACTCCCAGCTGCATGATCTGGATGTGCAGGTCTTTGAGAAGTTTAATTTCACATGACTTTGGTTGAACTTACATGTGTACCTGCATTTCAAAATCTGGTTTTGGTCTGACTAACATGATAATTAGTTTTCTTCTGTCATATAAACATACTTAAAAATTCGCTGTGACAGTTACAGTGGACAAAATTGACTTTGGAGAAAGTTTTTTGGGGAAATTCTCGTGTACTTTTCCTTGTTTCCTAACATAAGCAAGCTGAAACCAAAACATACAGAGACGGGTCAAGTTGCAGTGATTCTTTTGCCTGTACTGTTTATATAATTATATCACTTATATCAGGAAACATGCTGACACAGTGACATTGAATCTGTAAAAGACTGTCATTGCAAGACAGTAGAAACACCCCTGAGCCAGATTGGTAGATGATGAACTTCAGGTAAAGATCAGGTCAAACCCTCCCTTAAAAGACAGAGATATAATTCTAATAGGGCTGCAACGATTTGTCATTTAAAAAAATATGGCGCACAATAGCGTCTCAGTCGAGCGGTAATGTACACAGAAATGGCAGCGTCCAACACATTAGCTACGCGTACCAAAACTTCTAAAGTTTGGGAGCATTTTAGCCAGGATACGGAGAATAAAAAGATTCCTTGCAAGGTTTGCAAAGCAGCACCTCGGTGATGCACAAAGATTAAAAGAGAAAGTTGAACGAAACGGAGTCTGACTCGCCTCGGTAGGATTCAAATAACATTCAAGCCAATATAATTAATGATTTATTTTTTACAAAACACATTTGCCTGTCCTTAAAAAATGGACAGAGGTTTATTTATTTATGGATTTTTGTCTATACTGACAGGGCACTGTGCCTAATTGGTTTTAGATGGGACATTTTTATTTACTTTTTGTATGAATCAGCAGCAAAGTTGAATAAAAGATGCATTTTTCATTTAAGTACCCATCTTTATTGTTTTTATTATCATTTGCCACATCATTAAAGCAACTTCATGCTAAATTTAAGAATCCAGAATCCCATGACAGTTCAAGCTAATATGACTAAAAAAAAGTTGCCGACGGCAGCTTTAACACACACCAATCATGCCGTTATCGTTTTCTCGAGATAACGAGTTATTTATCTCGTTATCTCGAGAAAACGATAACGGCACCTCTCGTGCATCATTCAGTAACCATGGAGACGGCCTGGTCCCCTCAGCTGGTCACTGATGAAATCGACTCTATCAGCAGGATCACTGAGGTGTAAACGCCTATTGAGCTGCAGTCGAGCCGGCCTCCTCCTTAAATGACGCGGGCTGATATGAAAGTTATCTCTACAAGACAAACAAATTGCAATTCCAGCCTGTTCTATGTCGGGTTCTGCAAAATCTGACATTTTCAGCTTGAGTCCGTTCTTGGAAAGGCTTTAAGAACACTGAGAAACTGATCATGAGCATTCAAGAAAAGACAGTCATCTCGTGATCTCAAAAAACATCGGTAAATTAACTCGTTATCCCGAGAAAACGATAAAAAAAAAGTTTATACGTACCACGTCCGCTCTGGGCTTCCGTACTAAATCAGATTAAATAAGACGTTTGAGAAATACGTATCTCTGTAACTGATTCGATTACTTTGTTCTTACAATGTGGAATCCACAAATACAGTAAATCATCATTCCTGTTGCGTCATGTTTCACTTTGTGAGGCTATTCACAATGTTTTTCCAGCATAAACAATAAAGCCTATGGTATTTATAGAGTATTCATTCAGAAGTGACATTCGGCTCAATTCAGTTGGGTTACATGCAATCCTGCTCAAAGCAATGTTTGTCCAATAGCCGCCTACATCAGGGTGTGGTCAGGGCGTGAGCCTGATGTTTACTAAACTTTCAGACTTGAATAGCTCGACTCTTACAGAAACATCTAAAGACAAATAAATGTATAATAGGTCCCTGTTAAATGTTTCAGATGATTCATTGCTCAATGGATTATCAAAATAACTGAGAGTACAATCATGGTTACAAACCATTTCAATGTTTCTAGAATGTGCAGGAGATAGATAGATAGATAGATAGATAGATAGATAGATAGATAGATAGATAGATAGATAGATAGATAGATAGATAGATAGATAGATAGATTCTCTGTGTGAGAATACAATATCTCATGCAAACATCAACCAGTTCAAGCTTTAGCATATCCTCACATAAATAGACCATGAGCACATGAAATTCTGCTGTAATCTGTCAAAGCGGCGTTGAGAAAGCTGACTCCAGCAGCTTATTGGTTCTTATCTGGTCTCAGCTGTTGCAGCCTAGTTTTGGATTTGTGAATTATATCTGCATGTAAACTTGAACAGTTCTGAAGTTGCCCTGTTTAACATCATTAGGATTTAATGTGTGCCCACACAAGGGGATGATCTGCTTGACACAAAAAAAGATAAAAATCCTAAAAAAAAAACACATGTACTGGATGGTCCAGATTCTTCTTCATAAATCTGATTAATATAATCATTTTAAGTGGCTCTAAGAGGCTTTGGCTTCGGTTCATATCTGCGGTTCATATTTGACCAACTGAACAATAAGTGAAGTAAATCTAATATTTCAGCATGTCTCTCCATCTCTGGTATGATCATAATCTGCCATGCTGTCCCTCTTTCTGCGTTACTATTGGCTCACAGTCCAGCAATTGTCAGGGGGAGACAAAGGTCACCAGCTGCCACTCACCAGTGTATTTACTGGGATGTAATTCAGATTAGCAGCATGCTTATTCAGGCTGTAAAGGCATGTTTTACCCAGTGTGGTGTGGTTGAACTTGACTGCTTTGCACAGTGTCGTGACCCCAACCCTGTTAAAGAGCTTAGGATGAACTGGAAAACAAACTGAAAGTCAGGTCTTATCAGCCAACATCAGTGGGTGATAAGGATGGGGGCGGAGGTCTTAGGGCGACCTCGGGGTGAAAAGGGCAACCAGCATGAAATCTGTTTTTAAACTCCGTCTCTCCCTGAATGTAGAATGTCAAATTCCTTTCTTTGCCTTTGCTAAATAGCTGTGGAACAACAAGCAGAGAACTGTCTCTGCACTGAGTCAATCTTTCATTTATTTACATTGTCTGATGTTGCATTGTGATCTTATGCAAAAAGAGCCGAGCTGTGTTGCTGGAATTAACAGTTCCTTGTGTGAGTCATACATTTTGCTTAAACGTTTCATACATTATATGTGCACTAAAAACTCAGCAGCTGAAAAAGACCATCTTGCATTGCAGCCTGGGCCCAGCAGCTGTGGAGTCGACAGATTATGCTAACGCTAATATCTGCAGCAGCTTGTTATTGTGATTTTCTTTCCAATTTAAAATGCCAGATCATATTAATACTCCCCAGTGTATGTGCGTAGTCTTTCACTCTCTGTGTATGGTACATTTTTAGATGGTTATGTCAAAGTAAACAATTTCTAGATGGAAAGTTCCAGATTAACTCTGCTTGCTAATTAGCATTAGCGCTGCTCCTCTGGCTCACTTCACGCCTTTATTGAGTTCAGTAGCAGGACACATTTGCTAATATGCAATGTTAGTAAATGTTTTCTTGTATGTGCCTGTTGTATATAAGTGAATAGCGAGCGTACGTGTGTGTGTGTATTTGTTTTACTTTCACAGCAACAGAATCAAGACGCTTTTAGGGAGCAGGAAACTTCTCATTTCTCATAACAGACCCACTGGCAGCCACTAAAACTCGGGGCTCTGGCTCCAGTAGCCAAGCAAACAGGGGACTTCACCCTGATTTCCATAAAACATTTATGATTCACTGATTATTTACTGGTTCCCACAACAATATCAGAATGTTTGCAAAACATCATTGGTAACAAGTTGACATTTTGTCTCAGACCAACATAGTGAATGAGCTGATATCGGCCAATCGGAGAATGTCTTTTAATCTTAAGTTTTCCTCTTTCACCCACATAGAGATGCATCAGTACTTTCCTCCGTCTCATTGGACATTAGCATGTGTATTTTCACATGTACATATATAAAATCACCCACTGTAACAACAGTTTTTCAGTACATGTGTTTCAAAATACAAATGACAGAACTATTTTCCACATCAGCTGATGAATAGATCAGTGGCAGATATGTCAAATCTGTGTCTTAGTACATATTTAGCATAGTAAGCTCCATGTTTGACTGTTGTATATCTCACTAAGCTCAGGATTTAATCCTAAGAGGCTTCGCTTCACAGCAACCTTTAACTTTTTAATGCCCCACAAATAACATCCTTGTAACTAAAAGTCAACACTCGACAGTGATATTCTGAAGGGACATTTAGCTGATGGATCTATTTTTGTTTGCTGGGTCCCGTTCTAAAAGGGTCTTCTTCTTTTCAATGAAATCTTAAGTAATATTGTCATTCTCTAGATTCATTCTTTCTGATCAATAAGCTGGTGATATAACTACATAGTGAAACAGATATAAGGCCTTAAAAATATGTATAGTTGTCTAATCAGGCTTCAAATATAAATCTTTAGGTCCGAAAATCAGACAAATCTAACACAAAAAGCCCACAAAAGTAAATAAGTCTTCTCTAAATGAGCTACAGGGTCGCTTCAGTTCACCAGTTACCTTGAACTCAACAATCTGCAATAAATTTTGATTGATTTGATTTAAATATCTTCCCCCACCTGGATCAAACTGTAATGTTGTGGTTATTCAAAGGTACTTTTGACTCTATAAAATACACATTTTGCACCACAGGAAGGGAGCATACATGCAGGCTTTCGGCAGGGAAAGTGTGTTTCACTGCAGAATTAATCTTTTGCCATTCGATGGAGAGTGTTCACACTCACAGTAGCAGCAGGAGGAGTCCTTCCAGACAGCAGAGGAACAAATTAATCAATCTGAACAAGAGGACTGCCTGGTTGCAGTTTCAGATGTTGTAACTTGGGAGCGTTTTGTGTGACTAAGTGCAGATATTTCCTCTTGAGTACGATTAATGGCAGCGTTTAGCCCAGACATCACATGACAGATTGATGTCTAGACACGGAGGAGCCAATCAGTATCAGGGGTCATTTGCTATGTTACATCCAGTTATGCAAATCACCTTGGCATGGGGATAGAATGTACTTCACCATGGGTGCTCAGGTTGTGCTGTAAGAGGTCAAATGAGGCCCTAAAACTGCATCAATTCCTGTTTAACATCTGCCATCTTGGATTTGACAGAGAAACATGCTGTGTGCATCACCTCCTGATGCTCTCTCAGGACATGATATTGGATTCTTTTAGACAGCTAAGGCAAAAATGACAAATTCAACATTCCAGGAAATAAAGGGGGAAATGTAAATATGTAAATTGATCGTGGCGGCTGTTAAGTCTCTGTGGACGAAGAAGGAGAGTTAGAGTATGTTTTCAGACAAATTGAGGCCTATTAGAAACAGACAAAACACAAGGAGGAGGACATAGAAAAGAGGGGGGAAATGTCATAGAAAACCAGCTGTAAAAGGAGAGATACTGTCGAGTAAAAAAAGAAAAAAACTCTTTGCTAAAAGCGTTAAAGTGCTTTGTCCTGGCAGGCTTAAGAAGAGACTGCCGACCAGGTCATAGGTCAAAGCTTTAGCTTCAGAATGAGAGTGAACCTAAACTTCTAAACCTAAAAAGTACTATTATTCACTGTGGACCTCAAGGCGGTTCAAATTAAATTGAATTTCAGACATTGTTTGGCTTTGGTAATGTGCTCCTTGCCCTACAGAGTCGGCTCATGATGTCACTATCTGCACCTCCATCTGGTTTTGACAGAGTGACCTCTTTAGTTAGGGTAGGTTTGAACTGGTGGAAGGTTGTTTAGCATCATCTTGTGTGCTTTCTTGTTGCTATTCTTCCAACCTGGTGGTTTACAAACCAAAGCCAGATTGTCAGCAAATTGTTGTCCGAAAGGAGTCCGTCTGATGCCTCTCAGCTGTTTTTTTTCCTCATCACCCAGTCCTTGGCCACGTTAAAAAGTACAGCAGACACACAAAAACAAACACAGTCCTGAGACTGTGCTACATCTGTGTCACGTCCATCCCCTTATATGGCTATAAGCGCTTAAAGCGCGCTCGTGCCTTTTTTCCTTGTGCCTGACCAAGCCACGTATCTACAAACTCACCAGATATTTTCATGTTTAAACACTAACCATGTCTTTCACTTTTCACCCCCAACCAGGTCCCTTTTGTAAAGCTAACCAAAGAACAATCAAACAAAAGCGACAGTGATATCCAAAGTAAAACAACAGGGTAAAAGTGCAGGAGTTTCCTGTATTTTAGGCATGTGAAAGTGGAAGTAATGACAAAATACAAAACTGAAGAAATTTTGTAATGTATATTCATGGGCTATTATGTTATCATCATATAAATTGTGATTAACATCAAATAAGAGATGAGAAGATATGTGTAATAATATGTTAAAATTAGGTTGAAAGTTAAAAACTATGCCAATGTATGTAAGACGCATCCATACAAATTGTAATTTTTGAATGGGGATGGGAGCAAATAAGTATTTTTACTTCATCTCACTCCCTTTCGAGCGAGTATTGACTTCTGTTACCTTTGTTCTAGATGAATATGTAAATTCATATGTATTATGGAAATGTATTTATTTTGTAATCTGCCTGAAAATAAGCTTGAAATAAACACTCAATCAATCAATGTGAAATTAACTTTGTGCTTTGACCTTTACCCCCAATACCTGCTCGTTTGTTCTCAATAGAGCTAAGGGGACCTAAGGAACGAAGAAAAAAAGGGGAAAAAAGGCTAATATGCCTAAATATTGCAGGTATTCTTGGTTTCTAGACATGAATAATCATTACCTGTTGACCTGTTTTCCTGCCAACTGAATTGAAGCATTTGTATCCACTGTGATGTTTTTCTCTCAGCATTTTCATTTCTTGATGTGATTTGGAAATTTGATTTGTTCATGTCTATAATGTGTAGTTTTAAATGGGATATAACAAAGAAATAAATTGGAAAATAATTTTCATCTTTAGATCTTATAAGACTATGCTTTTATACCTGTGGTGGCTTTTTATTTAGAATCAGACAAATCTTTCAGCATTTCCTTTAAAAAAATCCTTAACAGGGTTTATGTTCAATTCTAACTTTGGGATTAAAATGGGATCCTCTTATTCTATATATATATATATATATATGAGTAGCTTAGGACAATCCCACTAGACTTTACCGTTCTCAACGTGGTTTGCTTTAGTTTAACCGCAGTTTTCTCCATCTCTGAAAGGATTTGCTGATGTTGACATGCATTTTATTCCTTCTGTTGTCAGACTCTCTCTTTGCCTTTGTTTTGACTTTTCCATTTTTCTTTTTTCAATCGTTGCATGCTGGGACATTGACTTTTCCTACCGATATCACTGCCATTACGCCGAGCTCTCTTTTAGAGCAGCCAATAGCAATCACTCATCAACGGTGTGGAAGCTTCTGCAGGAAACAGAGCCCACAGTGGTGCAGTTGTTCTGTTAGACCACAAATTACTACGGTTTCCACCTTGTACATCTTTTATGTTGAATGTATTCGTTTTTCGTATGTCGAAGAGTTAAAAGAGTTGATTTGAACTGGAATGACATCAGATTGCACTCTGGGTGCTCTGTTGGCCTACATTAGAGCTGTAAGCTCATCTTTTGCAGCCTCAGTCTAATATGCATAAAGATAAAGACACAAACTCACACTCAGAGGCCAACAGCCCCCCCACCTCATCTCTCAATGTGTCTGGCTGAAGATTCCCAGAAAACAAGTTGTTATCATTGCAAGACCAAAATAGGCCAGAGCAGCTGGATGCTGAGGGAGGGTAGAGGGTGAACACATTGCAAGCAGACGACCTTGGTAACGGCGAGAGTATGAACAAGATGTTTTCGTGATATCTAAAATGTGAGTTTTTCAATCTGTTTTCAAGCCTAATCTGTTCATCTGCCTAAAACAAATTCGACTCTTTGTCAAGTATAAAAAGAGGAATTCGAGCGTTTTGCAGCTTGGTGCAGTTGGGGCTTTTGCAAGTACTAACATTGCACAAACCAGTCTAGACAAGAAGTCATTTGGCCTGGAGTCATTTTTATGAATTGTCCCAGATCACCAAAAATCAAAGATGTACAACTGTGTGCTTGAACAGTAGGCCTACTTCCTACCCCCTGCTTCCTGCTCATGAAATGTCAGTGATGGGAACATCCCTTAATACCTCTTAACACCCTAAAATATCAACAGTATATTAGCCTACTCGCTATGCGTTAAATTGGTCACCTGAGATATCTGTTACTGCAGCTATCGTCATTTTATCACTGAAAGTTCAATGTAGCATTTGCTCCACAGCTAAGCTAGCTAAACCAGTTTAAATTTAGCTTGCTGACAGCCTAGTTTTTAAGAAATACTTAGCTTGTTTTCTTAAAGACATTAAAGCTTTTTCATGGCATTTTAAACATTGGTGAACTGAGATAACTTAAACTCCAAAATCACATCAATAATGAGAACTTTAATTACCAGGACAAAACATATTTAAACTGTTTAGCTAGCTTTTTTTTCTCTTTTTAGCTTGAAACTTGGGTGAGACACAAAGACAGATGGGTAATCTTCCATCTTCAATCTTTAACGTAGGACTCGACTGCACTACTTGATATTTTTCCCTCAGGTTGAAAAAATATTCATCTAGACAAGAATGTAAAAATTCTCAGAAAAGCGTAAATAATCCTGCCACTAGGCGGCGATAAATTACCAGGGGTGGAAGTGACAAAATTAAAGAATAAATTTCAGCTATTTTCCTTTAAATTTGAGACCCCAAACATTTTTCCAGTTCAAATTTTGAGGGGTCTCAAAATTAAAGAAAAATCATTTTAATAAATTTAATTTCCGGTTCGTTTGCGCGTTCGCGGAAAGCAGAAATTTTCCGTTCCGCCACTAATTCGACTGCGACTGAAATCGAGACTCGTCAGACCAGGCAAAGTTTTTCCAATCTTCTATTGTCCAATTCTGGTGAGCCTGTGTGAATTGTAGTCTAGTACTAGAGTTTGTACTTTTACTTAAGTATTTTTTTCAACACTATTTTAATACTATTTAAGCAATGTAACAGTACTTGTACTTGAGTACAAATTTTCAGTACTCTTTCCACCTCTGCAAAATACAAGAAAATAACTTTCTGGGTTGATTCTGCTTTGGCACAAATTTCAGAACCAAAACAGCTGTTTGTGCAATGATAAAAACCAAAAGAAAAGTGAGTTTCACTTGTGTGGATAGACGATGACGTAAAGTGTCAGGAAGCATTATGAGAGTGGACCCAAACCCCCAGGAGGAGAGGACAGGCAAACAAAGACTTTATTGTAAACTAAACTAAACTAAAGCAGGTTAAACGTGACAAATAACTAACAAACTAAACTAAAAGGACTGACCGAGCTAACACAAATGTATGTGAAAAGCAAAGTTGTAAGAGGTCCGTGGATGGACAGCCCATCTTCACAGTTAAAGAAAATGATGAAGGAGTCATCCCGAGAGGTGATGTGCTCCAAAAACTTGGTGGTACAGCCAGAAGGGAACATATTGTAAGTTCATGTTCCCCTGACATCGACTGTTAAGTAGTAGGCCGGATCTGTGAAGAACTAGGTGCTCATTTTGAATTTCATTTTGTTCTTGTTAAATATGTTTTGGTGAAGAAGACAGGATGATGATTCGTAGCCTGGTTTTGAGAATTTTGTTCTAAACACATGTTCACATGGTGCTATAGGCCTTGTCACAGAAAAGTGGGCTTTGATGTTGTAAAATCTCTAAATAAATGTTAAATAAGTCATTTTGTATTGGATTTGCCTTACTTTTATATAGCATTACTATTTGTGAGATTAAAATGATCTGTTTTACTTCAATAATCAATGGCACAATTTACCCCAGTGTATTCTCTCCAAAGGCCCAACTTACCCCGCACCAGGGGCAAGTTGTGCCACTTCTAAAACTATATTTTTCAAACAGTTTGATTAAGATCCAAAACGATTGTCCCCAGGGATGCACAGCATCCTAAACTATATGTTTTAGTTGGAGGCATTACTGTCATCCCCTTGCTTTTAAGACACTATAAATAAAAACTGGCACATCTCACCCCTACTGGGCAGAGTGATGGGAAAAGGTTAGGCAGGTAAGTCACGGTAAATAAAGTTATACCACAACCAAAAACCCAAATAGGACAAAAAAGAAGACATTGTGACATATAGTTGTTGCTGAAAACCCAGGAAATCATTAGAAAAACTGGTATTTAGGCCCGTTTAAGTTTTCTGGCGTGTTTGAGGACAAAGTCGGAAACACTGAGAACAGAGTTTTTATGAATCTCAGTTCTTCTATTTAAAAACTCTGCTTACAGTTGGATGAGAGGCTCAAACACAGAAGAACAAGTTTGTTTTGCATAATAGCTATGTTAGTGTAGACGGGGCCTAAAATTTAAATGGTGAACTGTTGTTGAACTCTTCCTTACAGAGTTCTTCCCTTTTAACTGTAACTTTCTACTCAGTTTGGAGTATTCAGTACGGCTGTTTTCCCTCATTTTAGTTAGTTTTCCATTCATTTCTTGTTTTATTCGGAAAATCCTTTCGTCTTTGCTCATTTTTGCTACCTCCATCACCCCCTGGCATATATTTTCCCTGGCTTTCTGCACTTGATCTCTGCTTTGTTGGATAAATTAGCATTTTACCTGGTTGCGTACCCAGTCATCCAATCCCAAACCTATAAAAGGATGAACACAGACCTCTCATCTGAGTCTGGATCTCGGACATGTAAGGCTAAAACTCCTCAAAGTTTCCTCCTAAACTGAATTTATGGTTTCTGCTGAGTGATTTCTGCTTTAAATGAGAACAGCAGATGTGAACGGGACTTTTTCTTGATGCACAGCCCTCTTCGGCTGGTCAGTGTAAACAAAGCAACAGTGGTGAACGATTCAAGATGTATTAACTTAAGTGATATTTATAACACTGAAAAAACTGCCTTAAGAGACCCGACAGACGAGCAAAAGCTCTTCCATAAATAGTGTTTTTATGAATTATCGAATCATCACAACTAAAAACGTACAGATTTGGTTTGATTGTGGTTTGCTGATTATCGGAGTTGAAAGCAGATGATTAACCTTTTATGTGTTTATTTTTGTGAAACCTGGAGAGCTTTCAATGCGTTTCGGAGGGAGGTTTCAACACATTTGTGTCTAATAACTGCTGTCATTTCATTTTGTTTGTCTTCTTGAACGCAGCCTTTTTGGCAGAGCTTAGTTTCCCTTATGTCGCGTTCTTTTTACTCTTAAAGAACCGGATATAAATGCAGGTTTAAAGAGGAGATTAAGTGATTAGTCGGCCGTTCTGTGCCCCAAACAAACACCTCAAACACCAGACAATCCCACATTAGCTAAATAAAACTCAAGGGAAAAGGGAACCTTTATAGCTCCAAATACCTCTCATAAACACCTGTTTTGATTCCTGCTTTAACTTTCACCTTCATCCCAAGAACTATCCTTTCAAACTCAAATTTTGGGATCCCTCAATAAGCTTTAAGTGTGATTTTTGCGGAGTTATTTCCACCGTTTACTCCTACTTGCTCCGCCTCTCCTGCTTATTGTCGTTGCATTTTTCGTATTTCATCTTCATTCGTGCAGCCCACCACTTTCCTCCTTTCACCTCCCTGTTTCTGGCCTGTGCTCTTTGATGTTGCGATTCCACCATATAAAGCCATGGAGACACGGAAGGTCCTGGGCTGACGACAACATGTGCCACTTTTCACTGTGACTGATTGGACTGCAGGCGGAAGTGCCCTTCTGAGAAAAAACCGAGAGAAGAATCCTACATTACCTAATAGGGAGAAACTACACACAAATGATCATCCCCGACAAGCTTCCATGTGCAAAAGGAGTGTTACAGGTTTATTTATCTATTCTTAGAGCAATTTGAATCAAATCAATTTGAGATGTGTACATATCGTACAGGGAGGGGGGGAAAGATCTGAATGATAAAACATGTTTTTATTCATTTATTATAATTTGGGTGAGCAGATTAATTTCCATCTCTTTAACATCCTGACCGCTGAGCAACACAGGAAACATTTTCATCCGACCACTTTGATTTCTGTCCCCATTTTACATTATAAAAGGCATTATTGTGACACGGAATTGAAAGACGCAGCTGCCAGATGAACCACCAGAGTGAGGACCTGTTTTTTTTATCAGTTTTTTGCCCCACGTAAAAGCTGTAAAGCAAAGTAAAGGCACTCTTCAGAACTGTAGCCGTGGAAGTGTCCAAACCTGCCACAGCCAACACCACCTGAGGACTGATGCACGGACCAAAAAAAGAGTTTTATAGCAAAATACATTCTGATGTTATTATTTTATTCTGAGCAGATTTAATGTCCAACATAATCAAAACAGGATAGCACAACACAAACCTCAAGGTGAAAAAAGCAAAGGTTTGCATTCATGCACAAATCTGCTGCGGGCTGAAAGTTAACAACACGGATCATTTCATCACAGTGAGATGTTTAGCTGTGAAATTTCTGGCCAATGCATTCCTGTGGACACTATGTCGCCATGTGCTTCCCACCTAAATAAACCAGGTTAAACTTGTTCTCATAAAATCTCAGCGGGGTCGTCGACAACCACATAACAAACAAACTTCAAGATCCAGAAGCTGTGGATAAGATTGCGACTGCTGTGAAACCAAACATGCCTGGTAAGATTCTGACTGGTGTAAAGATTTGTGTTTTGGCCACAAACAGATAACTTGAAGCCTGTGGAAATAAATCCACTCATTGTCGTCGCCTAAACTTTGCTTAAGCACACCGGGCCCTGCTCACTGCAGAAGAATGTACAGAAACGGGTCCGAGAAACACACCCAAAGGTCAAAATTCCAGGTCCAAATCTGATCTGAAATCTGAGCATAGGCTGGTCAGGGCCTCTACACCTCAGGGGCCCTGCATCCATGTGTCCTGCATCCAATACAGCATTAGGCAGCGCAGGTGGCTTTATTGCTCACAAAGAGTCAGTGACAGGTCCTCCAATCGAAGCCACATAAGTGGCTCATATTAACTGAGGGGAAAATTGAGCAGATATGTTGGAGAGCAGGTTACCTTGGCACATTATGTGTGGCCCCTGGCTCTGGTAGGTCAAACTTGTGCTTTTGTTTGTTTCTTTGCTATCTAAGAAACAAAATAATTCAAAATAATTTGTTTTTAAAGGAGAAGTTCGGGGTTTTTAAACCTGGACCTTATTTCTGGCATAAAATACGTTCATTTTCTCACCGATTTTTTTAGGCCCAAAATACATCTGTGATATGTTCAGAGAATATGAACCCAGCAGAGCTCTTAGATCCAAGGACTCAGGTCAGCTGGTCCAGTCCAGAGTCCAGACTAAACATGGAGAAGCAGCATTTAGCTGTTATGCTGTCAACAAGTGGAACAAACTGCCAGTGGAGATTAAACTTTCACCAAATGGAGATATCTACACGATATCTTTTAATTCATCTGGACTGTTGCTTGTTTTTAAATTCATTAAATTATATTATTTGTTTCTCTTTATATTCTATTATGTATCTTTAATGCTTCTTCCACTCCCTGCTGCAATGCTTTTATTTTACTTTGAATTGTTTTGAACATGAAATGTGCTACACAAATAAATTTGATTTGAACAGTTTGGTGAAAGTCGGTCTACTGTGATGACGTCATCACCGCGCGCCGCTGCAGCACAGCTCATTCACTCCGTGCTCTGTGGCGGTCGGCTAACATCACACGGAGTTTGCTGCTGCTAGTTTTTGTGCAACATGGCAGGATATTTATCAGACTTTGACGACGTGGACGCCGACTTTGAGTACGATGGACGTCCTTACCGGAGGGAATGAGCTGTGCTGCAGCGGCGCGCGGTGATGACGTCATCCCGGCAGACGCGTGTGTAGAAAGTCCCCAATAACAACAACACAGCAGCTCTGAGCTAACAGCGCAATAGTACCCGTTCATTCATTCATTCGTCTTAAAGTATTGGTGAAATAAAGACAGATAATGCCTTATTTAGAGGCTGTATTGTCTCTGCCCTGTTCTCTCCTGTTATATGGATATACGCTGATCTCCAGTGATCTGAATATCTTCCGAAGGACGCCGACTTTCACCAAACTGTTATCGGTGAGTAGATGAACGTATTTTATGGCAGAAATAAGGTCCAGGTTTAAAAAAACCTTCTAAACTTCTCCTTTGATTCAAACTGCTGTCATTTGGGTGAAGTAATAACGAAGGAGTTGCACACTATCATGCGTTTCAATCATTATTCGTTTCCTTTTTTATTTTATCATTCAATTGACTCTTGTTTTCTATCCTATTATCACTATTTTTTTCAACAAACAACCAGTTATCACAGCTAACCTACAACAAGTGCTGTGTTCTTATCGAAGCTCCCGTGTCTCAGTTTAACTGTTAAGTGAGGAAGAACAGTGAAGAAAATAACACATCATTCTTCACTCAAGGCCATGATTTTATTTATACAGCCCTTTTCCAGCCAGCAGCTTGTTATGCAACCTGCATAAAATTCAACTTGGCATTTGTCTCTACATCACGTCACCTTGTAGGCGAAGCCAAACTCTGTGAACCATCCAAAACTGTGTTTGTCCAGCAGCAGAAGTCAGTTTAAACACAAGCTGACACTTACATTTAAGCAGTCGTAGATATTTATCTAGACTTGTCTTTACTTCAGTAAAAAATAAATACTAAAGAAATTAAATCAGTTTAGAAGTTATGATAAAAAAGGAGAATTAAAGTTTAAAGAAAAGATGTAAAGCACTGCATAAATCACATTTACATTAATTTTATAAGACATGTAGCCATTAATAACTGTAATCACACTTATTTGTTTATTTTTTGGTTTCTATGTTGAAGTGGCACCTATAGAAACCCAACTGTGCAACACAAAAGTACTTGTAGAGGACAAGACCACATTTTGAAGACACAAATACGTAATATAGGTGTATAAAACAACTAGCTAATATCAGTAAAATGCTAAGATAAAGTCTACAAAAGTTAAAAGTATTTAACAGAAATGTTGTGCAGTCTTCTTCCAGGTAATCTGTGGGATATAAAACCGTAGGGTGGTTTGAGTCTCAGGCTATAATATTCAATTCCAGGTATATATCCAGTCTGCGACAACTTTACCGAAGTGATACAAATCTAATATGAGTCAGAACTGGTGATTGGATTTCTGCGTCCACATTGTCCTGAAATTTAAACAGATACGAGACACACAAAGAGTTAAAAATCAGCTGTGAGGCACTTCAGTCAGGAAATGTGAAAGTAGCCCCAGTCTTGTGTTCTTTTTCAACTCGCTACAGATTGCGAAATCTGGCATTTTATAATCCACAGTCCCAATTGGTCCACCTGCGCTCACCAGTTTACAAACCCAGTTTTCAGGAATCAGTGTCAGAACTTCTGTTCAGCTGTCTGACCGTTTAGGATAAAGATTGTGTGTGGACAACGGAAATGTGTTATATCACTGAAAAAAAGCATTGCTAAAGGAGATTACATACAGCTTAAGTTACTGTTGAGGGAAACTATGCAGCATTTCCCCCATACATGTAGGAAAGGTTTCTGCAGTTTGAAGTTAAAAGCTTCAGAAGAAATCGGTGTCATGGCTTGCAGTTTACACAGTTTGTGGTCAGAGAATATTTCTCATACTAACATGCAATGGCAAACCACCTCCAAGTGTAAACACACAGGCCATTGTGAGCCATGCTGTACTGTTAACTAACTAACAATCAGGACATAATGTGACCTGCGAGATGTGTTGACTCTCCCATCAAACAAGTCAAAGCGGTGTTTGCATAAAACTTCAAGGAATCAATAGACAAAGAATGCCAAGAGCAAACATCAAGATTAAACTGTGCAGCAGAGCGGATAAGTGAGATGGCAAGAGGATCCGCGGCCATGCCAGGCGGAACACAAGATGGCGATTTGCTGCCCTCACGTGGTCACTGAGGAAACTGCAACTCAGATTACAGCTGCTGTTTGGTCTGGAAACGTCTTCTTGAAGGCTGGGTGGGGGATCAAAAAGAAATATTCTCCTCCTTTATGCAAATAAAATTATTTTAAAAATGCTCCTCAAATAGATATATTTCTTATATTCTTGCATGCATTATGTTTCGAGCTGTTTAAGCCATATAAATGATGTAATGTGTATTTTAACATGGGAATCTGTAGGGATGAACGGGTGGCCATGACAGGACTGGCTTTAAGTTTTAAACTTTTTTTCTACATCTGCTCTGCAGATGAACATAAATTAAACTGATTTAATTGTGTGCAAAATGCTCAGAACCTGCGTGAAACATTTTCATCAATATTTTCTTATATTTTTATTTGCTTTGCTGTTCTGAAAAGCAAACTGGAAAAGGAAATAGTTTGCTTTACATTTGCTCACATGTTTGTGTTTATCCTCTAGAAGAGTTTTCATTAAATGAAACAAATCTGGTAAAAACCACCAAATTGTTAAATTTGGAACCAGGATATATTTGTCCTTTTTTTCCTTTATTGTTCCGTACTAAATCAGGTAACATGATTGCTGTTTAGTGTTTCTTACGTGCTTAAAAAAAAAAAAAATCAGTTGATTGATTACTTTTGAAGTACTTCACGTACATACTTTAGCCTTACTGTGGATTAAAGTAAATATTCATGAGTAAAAGGTTTGAAACACATTAAACTTGTATCTTAAACATTGTGCTGTTCTGTGTGATTGCATTTATGGGGTTGGGGGTTATTCTACTTGCCCTGAGGGGCCTTTATACACCTAATCTTATCTCTGTGGTAGTTAGACTGATCTGAGAGTGCACACTTTTACCTCTTGTAACAGTCAATGTACTCTGTGTGCAGACACCACGCATTTCTATTAAGATTTACCAGAGACAGAGTGAGGGAGGAATCAGGAAAAATCTCATCGATTAGATTGGAATGTCTGGTCCAGAAAGATCAAACCTATTGTGTTCTTCCTCCTTCAGTGATCGTTCCCATCCTTGCATCATCTAAGGCAGGGATGTCCACACTCTGTCCTGGAGGGCCGCGGGCCTGCAGGCTTTAGATGTTTCCCTGCTTCAGCACACCTGATTCAGATCAATGCATCATCAGCAGGCTGCTGCAGATCTTCACAATCTTTGAGAAGGGCTCCATTTCATCCGAATCAGGTGTGTTGAAGCAGGGAAACATCTAAAACCAGCAGGACAGCGGCCCTCCAGGACCGGATGTAGACATCCCTGAATAATGGTTTTCTAACCCTTTGAAAGCCTGAGAGGGAGGAGGCGACAGAGGGGAAGAAAATCTGAGGTTTCTTTCTCTTTCTCCAAGCGTGGCTCTTGTTTTCTGACTTAGGTTAAAGAGCCAAGTTCTCATTTAGCAGTTTTGATTTCTCCGTCCTTGTGTCTCTTGCTCACATCTTTCTCCGTCAGATGAGAGGAGCTAAGAAAGAAAATAGCGTCGGGGACATGAAGCAAGGAGGCACATAAAAAGCATCCTTTCTAGCAGATGTTAAATGTCTCAAATTCTCAAATATTCCTTCCTTATTCAGAGGATCAGAGGATGACATCATCTGCAGGATACACATTTATACTATACCTCTTAAAGATGGCAGAGTGAGGATTTGAAATGCGGTCCATCTGTCACCCGTAGCATCCTGATGCGCTACGTGTTGGACTTTATGCAGCTAATTATTACATAGAATATAAGTCATTAACGGGACCAGAATACTTCACATTTAAGGTGTTCCCTTATCATTTTGTTCTATAAAGAAGCACTGATCCCTGAAGGGAAAAGGGGCATCTTACCCCTGCTTCATAAAGGACAAAGACCAGGTCGGGTCAGGGGGAGGAAGTCAGATTGGGCCCAAATGTTGGCATGAAACCAGTAAATAATGCTTGGTTTCTGATATCATTCAAATACTTCTCCAGCTGATGAATGATGGGCTCGTGTCGTTCTTCTTGTCTCCTGCTGCAGAGGAAATTATCCTGTTCGAGAGCAGGGTTTGTGCTGCAGTGGCTCCGGTTTATCTTTCCGGTTGCCCTGGAGACAGACACATCACTGCCTTAAGGTAAGTGACCAGAAGGTGTCAGTGTTGCATAGCAGGAAGTAATCTTACTGGCTCTGACAGTCTGATATCAAACACACAAATTAGAAATGAGTTGTTGTGCCTCTTTGAAAGAGTGCATTAGGTTTTGGTCTTAAGTGGGATCAGCAGATAAGGCCTTACCAGTATGGTGGGGCACATGTTAACACGATGGGCTGAGTGTTAATTCTATTAAAGGTATAGTTCGCCTCTTTTGACATGAAGCTGTATGACATCCCATATTAGCAACATCATTTATGAACATTTTCTTACCCCCTGCTGCGTCCTGTGAGCAGAGTTCCAGCCTCGTTTTGGCGTTGACGAAGGTAGTCCGGCTAGTTGGCTGGGGTCCCGAAAATAAAGTGAATTGCTTCTCAAAACAATATGCGTTCAAAAGAGTAATACATTTGCATCACAAAATCGTTCTCCATGAAAAAGTCAAACCTCACAATCGCTTGGCCCTATTTTCTTATGTAGACCGAGCAGTAAACACCATAACAGGGCGGCTGTCAGCAGGCGGCAGCACGTAGTGATACGGAGGGAGAGAAAATAGGGCCAAGAGATTGTTCGTGTTTTTCAGTAGGTGAAACGGTGTTTTTCCTGCAGACGGCTGAGTGAAGATTCCAGTGTTTGACTCACAAACACCAGTCAGTGGCAGCTGCTGCAGGCCTGAACCCAACACTTTCTCTTGTTTTTATTGATGCACCTATAAAGGGAGGCTGACGTACGACTGCTAACCATCTTTTTCCACAAATAAATCACAAAAATATCACTTTTTAAGGCCATTATGGACAAAGTTTACAACATGACACAAATATTTAGATTGAGAGACTTCACCCGACAGCATTTTAAGCTTTTTGCACAAAACTCCACTTTCATGTCGGAGACCTTAAAATAGGCCAGAGATGCAAAGTGATGAATCAGCCTCCCATGAGGTCTGTCTTTATAATCCGGCCTCCATACTCAACCAGTTCCTCTCACTCTCTGCTTTGGGTTGGCGTCCGGCGCAGTGCTGCAGAACCGCATACATCTCCACGCTCAAGTTCTGTGTCGTGCCAGCAAGTCATAAACAGCATGCGTGGAAGGAGTTTAATGTGGATTTTTAGGTTGTTAGGCCTGTGCATGATGGAGCAGACTGCATCCATACATACGGACCAATCACAGTGTGTGAACCCTCTTCTTTGATATGCTAATCGAGCAGCTACGCTAAAGGATTCTTGCTACTGAAATGCAGACAGAGCTTATCCTGTGCAGCTGTTTTAATAGTGACACCACCGTTGGCTCCAGGAGGGCATGAGTCTGACTTTAACTGAGTGCATATAGGGCTGATGGCTGATGACGTGTTTGTCTCATCATGACTTCAGCTTTAGGTAGGCTGTGTGCCGGTGACTCACAGCCCAGGGATGACACATCTCTCATCCTCACAACCACACGGGCTCTGATGGATGGTGAGCTTTTCCAGGAGCTGGAGCTGGGCGGCTCCACCCGGTGAGGTGGGATAGAAACAAAAAAAGTAAAGCATATGTGTTGGATCTCAGCAGGTATCCCTGACCTGCTGTTATGGTGCTTGTTGTCCCCCCCAGTCCAGCTCTTAGGTCTTTACACCGGCTGCCTGTCCATCAGAGGACAGACTTTAAAGTTCTGATGCTGCTCTATAAAGCTCTGAATGGTCCAGGACCAGAATGCATCAGTGACCTCCTGACCCAATATGAACCTTTCAGACCCCTCAGGTCATCTGGATCCGGTCTTCTATCAGTTCCCAGAGTCAGAACCAGACATGGAGAAGCTGCATTCAGCTTCTATGCTCCACATGTCTGGAACAAACTCCCAGAAAGCCTCAGATCAGCTGAAACACTCAGTGTGTTTAAGTCCAGGCTGAAGACACACCTATTTTCAGCTGCGTTTGAATAAAGCTCCAAATCTGAAGCTTGAGTTTCAAAACTTAATCACATTTTAACTCCTGATTTTATCTATTGTTCTTATTTCTTTCTTCTTTTTTTTTTCCAATTTAAATCGTGCTTTTTATTTCTACTGTTTTAATGTATCTGTAAAGCACTTTGAATCACGTTTTAGTTTAATTGTGCTGTACAGATAAACTTGCCTTTCCCTCTTTCCCGTCCTCTCAGCTCCCAGCAGGTCGAGACCCCTCCCTGGTTCTGGTTCTGGTTCTGGTTCTGGTTCTGATGGAGGATTCCTCCTGTTAAAAGCAAGTTTTTTCTTTCCACAGTCACCTCATGCACGCTCAGGTTTGGGGGCTTGAATCAGACACAAGTGTAGATGCCATCTGCTTGTTTCCTCAGCAACTTATTTTAGAATTGGCTTTGTTTGAATCGGACTCATTTGGAATTGAATTAACTCGACTGTTACACAAAGAGTAGGATAGCGACTGGCTTGAATTGGACTGCATCTCTGAAGAAGTTTTGAGTGTTCAGTCCAACTAAACCCAACAGTCACACTGGAAGCTCTACAAAACAACAGATGGTGCTCAACAGCATCACATAAAGCCAACAGAAAATGTTCCAGCACCACCAGAAATGCTGTGGCCAATTAAGGAGGCTGCTTTCACAGGAGCTCTCAGTCTCCACCACTTTCCACACGCAACACTCTCATACTGGAGCTGATCTTTGATTGGAAAAGCTTCATGCCCTGTCCTGCTCTCATGAGTTAAAGGAGATACTTTAAGTTTTGGGTTGCTTTGCTTTTTGCACTGGAGCTGATCACTAATATTAGTGGTTTTGTTGTATCATCATTAGACCAAAAGACTGTAAAAGAGTCCCTCTGTTATTCCAAAACACAATCAAACAGCACTGATCATGCTTTTTTACACCTAAAATCCACTAAACTTTCATGCTTCATGAAGTAGCAGGGAGGGGGGGGGCGGCTCAAAATAAAATGTGACCTCACACATTTACCAGCAGGACCTGTTTGGTATTGAACCCTCTCCTTATTGGGTATGATAAAGTTGGGGCGCATCGGTGGAGACCCCGCAGCGGGCGGCTCTGCGGTTTCAGTCACGGGTTCATGGATTGGGGGGGTGCATCCGCAGGACTCCGCTCACCACGCCTCAGCACGGTGACTCCGTCAGCCATATTGACTACCTCTTCTCCGGTCGTGGGAGACTGGCGGAGGAGTCTCCTCCACTGAAGCGCGCACCACCGCACACTCTGAGCGCGCTCCTCGCCCGGTAAACGGCGCAGAGGACAGAAGGGTGAAACGCTCTATTTTTACTCGCTGTGGATATATAAAGTATCGCTGCCAGCTGGAGGGGGGAGACACTGAGATACATCCCCAGCGCAGCCAGGCGTTAGAGGTGAGTTTTTATCGCCTTCATCTCTGCCTTCCCTTCTTTAAGCCGGCCGAATGAGCGGGGATTTATTTCCCTGTCAGGGTTGGAGAACAAGCAAAGGCTTTTTTTTTTTTACAAAGGAGTGCAGCTCCTCCAACTTCTCTTAGCTGCCTCTGACAGGCAGGTCAGGGGCGGTGTGGGCAGCCTGGGCTTCTAACCGGCTTCTTTGCACGTTTCAGCACGGGTGGAGGGGTAAGTTAAAGGCCAGTTAGAGCTGCCGGTGTCCCTTTACGCTGAGGTGCTGTGTGTCAGTTGAATGTTACGCAACTGAGCAGCCATGGTAATTAGATGCCGGTGCCTCCTTAACGCTCATATTGGGAGTCCTAGATTCAACCGAGCCGCATTACAGCGCTCATTTTAATCAGTGTCAGCTGGGGTTTTCAACTGTCCTCTGATCAGGGTTGAATGGGCCCACATTTTGCTTTTTAATGTCGGTGGTTATACGGTTTTGTGTTCGTATAGTTTCGTGTTGGGGGGGGGGGGGGGGCTCTCATCCTCTAAAGCTCGGAGCGGAAACGATGTTTTATGCACCGTTTGCAACTTTTGTAGCGACGCGTCTCTCCCTCTGAAACTGTGGCAAACAGCTGCGATGAGCGCGTCGGAGTTCAAATTCCGCTTTTTATTGCGCGTGTCCAAACCATTTGCATATACGTTACTGCGCGTTTCAGCCTCTCCGCCTTCATCCTGCGGAGAAGTTTGGCATTTTGTTTGGATGATAGGTGCACGTTTGCATCGCGGGAATTGGCTGAAATAAGTTTGAATTGTTTACTACCCGTCATGGAAACCACACTCAGGTGCCGGCTCGGCCTTTTTGCACGTACACGGCAGTCCTGATGAATACAGGCGCATTTGCGCGCCCACACATGATGCTCGAGCGGTCCATCTGGCACAAACAGACGCTCCGCCGGCGTCAAGGAAATTAGGAGCTGCTGATTGGCCCCGTTAAAGCAGGGGAAGCGTTTGATTGGTTGATCTCTACGTCGCTGGAGTCCTCCTGTTGCTTTCGATGCCGCCCCCTCTGGGACCAAATTACAACTCATTTGAGAAAGAGGCTCTGTGCTTCATGACATCAGATACCTTTGACGGCTGGTTTTAGATTTCTCTCTGCTGTGCTATTAAATTTAGTTTATTTTGTTTGTTCCCTGTAGAAGATCAAGAGGGGAGGAGAACGTTATTCTGATTCCCATTTTCGTGTTGATTTCTGACAAATATCAGCCTCGTTTTGGTTTGCGTTGCTGTTGTATTCAATCCTGTAGCTTTTCTGCTATTCTAAAATGATTTAAGCAATTTTAAGCATTTGCATCATTAGAAATTAGAATCTTTTTTTTTCAGAATAACCATCGTTGTACAAAGAGGGGCTCCATCTGAGGAATGGAAGCAGCAGGCCTCAGTTTACCGTCATGCCAAAGCAGTTTTTAATCCGACTTCCAACGTGCTGTTGATGAAAGCAAATTGGCAAATTGAACTCAGATGCAGCATGTTAAGGTGGCAGACTTGAGTCTTCACACACCAGCTGCCACCGTGTGACTGGTTATACGCAGTGAGTCAATATTAGGCTCAGTGACCTTGCTCGTGCAAATTTGCACCCAGCTCTTTGGCACTTTGACATTTACTCCACATTTAGCTGTTGAAACTGGTGTTTATTTTGTTCTCTGAGCCACAGATGCATGTTCAGTCCGGGGGGGCAGAAGTCACTGGAGCGGAAATATCTGTTTAGACCATTTTTAACCATAAATCCAGGTTAAAAACCTTTCTTTTCTCACGTGTCTATGCATGAAATCTGCACGATATCTTTTTAAATTCATTTAAATTATTTTATTTGTTTCTCTTTATATGTAATTTAATGCTTCTTCCACTCCCTGCTGCAATTCTTTTATTTTATGTGAAGCACTTTGAGTTGTTTTGTACATGAAATGTGCTACAAATAAATTTGATTTGATTTTAAAAAGAGCCTGAATTAGTCGTAAGTACACCATGTCAAAGTTGAACCAGTAAGTTTGTCTGTTGCACTTCTCAGCTCTAAACGTTTAGGCTAATTCAGTTAAATCTACTGCAGTTTAATTCCCTTCTCTCACACTTTTAGCTTCTCACTATCATGTTCTCTCTTCCACTTTCTTTTCTCATATGCCTGTTTTTTCCTGTACGGGTTTGAAAAGCAGTGAAATCTTTCCAGAACATCAGATGTTCTGACAGAACGGTCCCAGCCTACAAAGAACGGGCAAATTAAAACACTTTGGGACTGAAGTGCTGCATGAGCCTCTGACTTCTCGACACTCCTCATGGACCTCAGTAAATAAGAAGCCGTTTCCACTCTCAGGATCACCTGTCGATTCTGTGTCTGGAGCTTTATTTTGTGTCTAACTTAAACTTCTGTGGCCCAGATCAAGTCTGATGCTCCTCTGCATCCTGTTCGGTCGCTCATTTTGTTATGGTTTTGTCTTGTAGCTATTCCAGCTTGTATGTTTTAGAAAGAGTGACACGAAAAATGACAATCCTATCCGTGCCATCAGAGTATTATCGTTTAGTTTTTTCATTTAAATTGCATAATTTGGCATATGTTTGTTTGTGGGTTTCTGGATCACACGATGGACAAACCATTCGTGCTTTTTGACAAACAAGCAGCTCCATTCAGTCTCTGAGGAATCAGTTGGCTCTTCAGTGGTACAAATAAAACCTGGAGCAGAGCAGTTGGTACAGCTTCCTGCTGTTAAAACAGCTGTCGGATCTTGAGTGTGTGTGTGTGTCAGCTTTGGCACTTGCACTGGGAAGTTTTGTAGCCTCTGCAGATGCGCTTGTAACAACAGTCAAATGCTGAAATATTTTTCCATTGGAGGACGGAGCGTGTTAGTCGATCAAACCTCGATGCACACTTACGAGCCCATCAGGAGTTGAGCTTTAATGCATCAGCCCAGACGATGTTTAGCAGCCAGAAAGCTTTCATCTGGTTCAGCGAGCGCTCATTGGCAGTTTGTGGAAGGCTCAGACCCTTTCCAGACTCATTTTCAGACTTCTCAGAATGAATGCAGTGTGAATTTTGACGCAAATGAAGCAAAAACAGTGATTTTACAGTGTTTTTTGGTAATTTAGTGGTCCTTAGGATGCTTCTGAAACACGACTGAGCTCCACCCGTGACTGACTGAATGCACAGGACAAAATTAGGAGGTCAAACGTATTTAGATTTGGTCTCATAGCTCAAGGTGTATGTCCGAGTAAAAAACCAAGTCATAGATCGGGAGAATTGTTTGTTAACCCTTTTTTTTTTCGAAGAACTGATCTGGGGAAGGCCACAAGAAAAATGTAGCAAAATTAAATTGCTCCAAATCAAAGCAGTCTACAACATAATTTTAAACTGAAGGGACCTTAGAAACACCAGAAACATTCCTCACTAAAAGGCATGTGACACGCTGATGTTTGCCAGAGGGGCACCTGAATGACCCAGAGTATACCGATCTGACACTATTCGCACACTAAAAGTAGGTTGTTCAAACAGGTTTTTACTGTCCACTCACTGTAACAAGCTGATAAAGTCCTTTCCCATTTTTTGTGGCTTTTTTGTTTGCCCACGGTGCCACGAGGGCCACAGCGAGACAGACCCGTTACTACAACAACACAAAGCGGTGACATTAAGGTGTATCCTGAGGGGTTTGTTGCCTCTCTGAGGTAATTTGGCCACTTTATTATTTTTGACTGGATTATGAACTTCAGCTGTACGCAGCAGGACTCGGAGGGAGTTGCCAGCTGTGTTGCTGTCAGGTGAAATCCATCAATTTCATCTCTTTTTGTCTGGGAGTAGTTGGCTGTGTCAAAGCCAGATGCTATCGTTAGTAAATATGCTTTTTTTAATTATTATTTTTTTTTTAAAGAAATAGTGAGCTGGGCCAACTTTGCAGTCTGTTCATGGAAATTGAACGTGTACACATGGGTGTTGTGTTCCCATCAATGCAGATTGGAGCCAAAGCCAGTAAAGCCTGCGACTCCTGGAGAGTCATTTAATGCAGGACTCAATGCAGATAAAACACTTTGACCAGATGTTTGCAGATGGATCGTGGAGGCTGAACTGTTGTGGCCACAACTCCAAACAGTCTGTGTCAAGCTAACTTAGCATAAATGCAACCTGTACAGTAAGACACAGTGATGGCAGCATCATTCTGTGGAGCTGGAAGAGTAGTCAGGAAAGAGGGAAAGTGTCTCGGGCTGGGGATAATGTACACATTTACACCCAGATGTGGGTCTGCTTTGTTTGATATGCTTTAATATGCTATAAATAGCTGCAGCTGTGCATCACAGTGGTGTGTAATGCATGTTGATGACCTTGCTAATGTTACTTTGAAAAGAGAAGTGCTGTGTTCTTGTACACGACTGGCTCATACCCTGCTGCAGGCTTCCAAAGGCTGCTTAAGAAAGCAGCTAACATAGTGATATGTGATCATCTCACACAGGGCTCTATACCGTACTGGTTATCTGTTATCTGAGTCGCTGGTTTTCTTTCCAAAGCCCTGATGCTGCCTATGTGTTTAATGAATGGGAGTGAAAATCAGGTTTGCATATCTTGCAAACTGGAGCTGATGTTCAACCTGTCATAGCTTGAATGTTTTTGCTAAGAGGAATGAAGAAAAATTCCCACAAAAAAGTGTGCCAAGTGTAAATGATTGTTTCAAGGAGGACTTGGCAATGTCTTGTGTAGAGATTGATGAGGGGCAATGGATTTAGTCAGTTTTAAGATGCATAAAATGTGGAGCTAAACTGAAAACTGCTTGCCTTTATAGCTGGGATGCAAAAAAATGATGTTGAAATGGGAAAATTATTGGAAAAGATGTAAAATATTAATATGTTTAGGGATTTAAAAATCCACCGAACAGGTAAAAGTTAAAGGATGGCCATCAAACAAAGATGGCTTCTGAAGACAGTAGTGTTTTGCAAAGAAGCACCTGCTTTTATTTTTATCTAGGATTGTGAAATTGCTTCTAACTCGAGGTGAATTTTAAGTGATGTTGCTGATTTCCTAACGACAGCCAAAATGTTCAGAAATCAGTTTACGGGAATGGGAAGGGATGGGAATCAAGAACCGGCTCCCAGTAGTCGTTAATCCGCCTGCCTAACGATCCCGTTTATTGGTTCTGCTAACGTCTGACGCATTCGCGCGATGACGTCATGTGCACGCTTCATATTTTGGCGCGGAATGTTTCCAACATGGCGTCGAGGCAGAAGCGCTCCAATGTTTGGTTATATTTCACCAAAAAGGACAACACTAGGGCCAGTTGCAACACGTGCAGAGCTGTGAGCACATCACAGGGGGAAATATCTCCAACTTGATGGAACATTTTACCACACAGCATGCAGTTACTTAGCACGAATGTAAAGTCTTTGACACGATGCTAGGCGATGGCGGCAAATCCCGCGGGGGACCTTGCGGCTTCCGTCTCAAAAGATCCAGGTAACGTAAAACTTCCAGCTCCTGTTGAATGTGAGACGTGACAGTCAGGCTTTTCGGGTCTTTTGTCATGTACAGATTGTATTTCTCACGCTGAAAAAAAAAAATATATATATAAATTTCTCTGGCACGCCGCTATCGCTATGGAAACGGCAGGAAACAAGCACGACTCCCATGAGTCTGAGCAGTTATTAAAAACAATACCACGACAGCATTCAAAACTTCAGAGCCCTGTTGTAATAATGTTGGCAAAATACTGTATGAATCATTTCTATCTGATATCAACATTTAGTTGACGAGGAGTCGAGGCAGAGTTGGATATATTGTACTATATTTGTATTATTTAACTGGATAAGAATCGATAAGGGAACCCAATCGATAAGCGATATCGATAATGGAACCGGAATTGCTAAATTCTTAACAATTCCCATCCCTACAGATGTTTTTTTTCTTTCTTTCTCCATAAATCCGAAGCAGAGGCAGCAATGATGAACACAATCGGGTGTTTTTTTCCCCTCAGAATGGTACTGAACCTATCATCAGAGCGTTGTTAAAGGTGAGAGGAAGTAGAGGAGGAGCAGAGAAAGGATGCACTTCTGTAAACACGTGTGAGTGAAATGCAACAGTGTCGACGTGGAGAAAACGAGATGAAAGGGTGTAATGTGTTCTTTCTGCATGAATGGTAACCTGGAAGCTAAATCCATGGGGAATGACCCTGTGGTTTCACTGAATGAACAAACACACTCTCACACCCTGAGGGCTTGTACATCCAGGTTTACGAGGTGGTGGCCTGCTACACAGAGCAGGCCTGTGCTCTGTGGAAAAGCGTGCTGTATGCCTTTGCTTTACGCCGCACTACATCGGTCACCCCTGAGCGTGTGCGTGTGTTTGCTTGTATTAGCCTGAAGCACGTGTCGCAGGTCCTGAATTTAGTGGTTCGTAACCACATTCACTTTGCCAAAAGAACAACGAAGCCGATCGATTCTGACAACTGTTGTTAAGGGGCTTCGTCCAACATGTATTGATGTGCTTTATCGTGTTAAGAAATAACAGTTTTGGACGAAAAAAAGCCTCAGACACTCTTCCTGTAATGCAAAAACATTTTTCTCCAGCTGTCAGTGCTCCGTTCTGAAAGGAAAACGATGAAAGAGGCCAGTGAGTCACTCAGCATTCAGTGTCTTCACCTATCTCCTGCCTGCAGGTATATGGGTCAAGTTAAGCTTTGAATACTTATGCGTCTTCCCCCTCGCTGACTATCTGTCTCTGTTGTTTTTTTCTGTCACCCATTCATTATTCTGTTCCTCACCCCTCTTGCTGTCTCTCAGCACTGATAAGGGGAAATAAGTTGAAGGAGATGCAGAGGTGGAGGAAAACTGTGTGACCGAGCTGATAAACTCGCTACAGGCTGCACATTGTGCCGTTTTGTGAAGTCTTCTTTTAATTCAAGCCGTTTAACCGAGGGACTTTTAGACTGATAACATTTCACTGTCTGTGCTCATTTAGATCTGTGGAACTAGAGCCAATTGGCTGCAGACAACATTTTAGGCACATTTGAACCTTTAAACTAAATAAAATAATTGCAACAAATTACTCTCTTTTGCTAGAATTGCAAAGTTGAGGGCGATTCAGTTCTTGGGTTTGCATCCTTCTGCTGTAGCAGCCACCTTACAGCCTATGTGTACTCCTAAAGTGCGAGTATTGGTGAAACAAACACTGCCGAAAGTGCTGTTTTAGTTCAGGCAAAGCTGGGCATCCTCTGCTAGTGGGTAGGCTCATGTGCAGTTGCAAGTTGCACGCCGTGATGAATGCTCACACGGTCTTCTTGCCAGAAGTGGAAGGCAGAATACACAAGAAATGATTCTGTTCTGTCTTAATTCTTCAAGTTATTAACCTATAAGTCTGTTTGTGTTGAATCTTAAGGGAAAATGTCTTCTTGTTAGCTTAGTCCCGCTGTTTTGCTCTGTTCTCTCGACTCCTCAGAGAAGCGGCGAGCAAAGTTGTAAAGCCATCAGATGATAGCTGGAGGGCTCCCAGATTGGTTGAGGGCCGACTGGCTGTGCAGTTGGACACGTTCTGCTTGTGCTACGGGCAAAACAGACGGACTGACTTCAGCTTTAGCACCTGAACCATATGGTTTAATCTGTTAATTCCACTCACTGAGTATGGTGTCGTATATTAACATTCCTGCTGCATTGGATAGCAGTGGTCTGAATCCTCTCTAACTTACCTGGAGTTTGTTGGGTTAACATCTTTGTTAACATCTGGAGTTGATCATGAAAATGTTTTGGGTAGAACTAAACCTCCTAAACTTAGATTCTGCGTTGTGTTAATCAATCTTCCACCGTGTTTCCTGCACAAACACGCACACACTGAGCTCAGGGGGCAGATGTATATTATAACTCTGGTGGTCTGAAGTGAAGTCGTGTTAGCGTTAGCATTGTTTCTTCTTTTAGAATATAGGTTTGGACATAGATTATGCTGCTTTGTTTCAGTGTAAATGGTTGTGAAAATGTAATTCTTTGCTTAGTTGAGCTACTTATGTGCTTTAAGAAAGGAGTTCATATTGAAGGTATCCCAGGCCTGGTCTACCTTGAGGATTTTGCCCTGGAAGGGAACTGTTATGTGATTATTGGAGCTCTGACTGAGCCAAGTATTGATTTGTGGGACAGGCCCCTGAGTTATGTGGCACATCAAAGTGAATTTCATAAAGTTTAATGTGAAAAGAGGAACTAAGGCTGAAGAGGGAGGCTTTTTTTTTTTTTTTTTTTTTTTTCATAAATATCTTCCCAATTCTCTCTGATGTGATTATGAAATTTGCAGTTGGCCTCAAGAATATTGGGCACATTTTAAGAGCTGTAGAATTTCCTTTACCCAGCCTGGAGCTGGGCTCGAATGGAGATGGAATCCTTTAGGACAGTTGAAGAAGAATTAAAAGTCTATGACCCACATTTCTATCTGTGAAGTGCACAGCTGAAGTCAGCACTTGGTTATCAGTTTGCATTAGGACTTGATTAGTTGTTAAAGGAGTTAAAGTAATAATTTATTTAGCTTTTTGGCAGAAAAACATCAGTAAAATAATTGATTCTAATCCATGTTGGGCTGGATTCATGGATTCAAGAGACTTTTACACTTTATTTTCTGACTTTTGTTGAAATCATCACACTTAAATGTAGTTAGTCGTTCATTTTCAACCTTAATTACACAGAAGTGAGACGGCTCTGACCCTTATTTTAAGTATTTTAATGTGCAAGGATACAGACACAGTAGTTCATCCTGTCAATACTGTTTGCTTAAAACTTTTAAAAATATATTGCATAGATATTTGAATTGTGTCCTGTCATTAGCAGTTTTTGGTCCTGTCCAGCTTCTCTGAGCAGTTTGGATTCACCCTCTGCTGCTACCTGTAGTTTTTAGTCCTCTTTCTGCCTCAAACTGAGCCCAAGCTGGCCGCTGAGCCTGGTTTATTCTCTGTGCTGACACTTGAGAGAGGTCTATTTCTGTCCTTCTACATCAGGATCTGGCACCTGTGGGACACCTCGCAGTTGCTCTCTTTATTTTACGCGCTTATCTTTTAGGGTAACAAGATGGTCCAGATACCAACGCCGTGTGCAGACAACAATCCCAACCTATGCTGAAGAAGTTGGGGTTTTACTAAAAGGCTTCTTGGTTATTTCTACCTCGCTGTTTCTGTGGGTTCTGTGTTTTTTTTCTTTGATCACTCGGCTTCTTGTCCGACTCTCCTCTCTTCTCTCTTCTAGCCTCTGTTTCTCGTTTGTTGTCGTTTCTAATGGCAACTGAACAAAGAACTGTGGTCACAAACTGTTGAGTTATATTCACCTTAATAATGAGCATTTATTGGCATCTCTGTGGTCGTGGATGACAAAGATGTGGTCTTTCCAGGCTGTCGGTACACTGATTATTTAGATTATTGGTACCTGTCACTATCAGCAGTTTCTTTCTACATATTCACAGCTGACTTCGTACATTTAAGTTGACTCTTCAGTGCAGTTTTTGTTCAGAAGGCAACCTGAACTGTCACTTATGTTTGTGTTTAAATGTTAATATTGCTGCTGACGTATGTTTGTGCTCTGTGCTTAAAGTCGACGTCCTTTACAGATTCAGACTTCCAATGAAATGTTTAATAAAGATTCTTCCTTTTTCTTTAAAGGTTCAGATTTTCAACCAATGTTTCCTTTACTTTAACACTCAACTTTTACATTTTCTTCAGAACTTCACCAGCTTTCAGACCCTTTTCCAGTTTACTGAACAGAAGTGTTTGTTCAAAATGTATCTGAAAAAGCTATCGCAGTATATCCCCCCCATGCATCAGGTAATGGGTCATTCAGCCTTTTTGCTCATCTTAAAGGAAAAGTGCAAAGTGGAGAACAAGGCAAATCTATTTAGAACCTAAGAAAAAAACCTGAACTACATGCTGTGTTTGTACTTTTGGAAATGAAAACATTTAACAAACCAAGATGCTTGTGTTTTTCAGGCGCCGGTGCCCAAGAGAGAGGCAGGAAGACGGAGGACGACTTCTTTCTGTTCCATCAGCAACAGGGAACGGGCGGAGTGGGGAGAAAGATGCCCAAACCGGTCAGTAGCTCAGAGTTACTGCTTCTCATGCTGTCCTGTGACACCACAAAGTGTTTCCACTTACCTGCTGCATTCCTCTGTATCGATTTCAGGGAGTTATTGTCGTCCAATTTACACTTATTACCATTTTTTTTCTTCAGTTCTCTGGCTTAGAGCACGGTTGCTGGGAAACAGCTGAACTGAGCTTTTGGAGTATTTGTGGCTCCAGTGAGTTTTGAAGTATAGAAAGGAAATACCTTGATAATCATGATATTAAAGCTGGGTAACAGCTTGCACACTGGAAGACTTTTGCTCTCCGTTCTTATTCCCCCCACCGAGTTTGTATCCATGGATGTAAGAAGAAAATTGGATCCTAACAAGCTTGACTTGCTCAGCGGTTGCATTTGAGGTTTCCACAGGCCAAGCCAGCGGAATTCCTGTTGTCTTCCCACACACATTGATGGGAAGCCAACACCAGCTATCTATAAACCGTGTGACCTCAGCTTCTAATGTTAAAGCTAAAGTCGCTAAACGTTTAAAAACCCACGAGCTATAACTAAATCCGCCTTCCATCACAGCTCGTTACTGTGGACAGAATTCCAGTGAAACAACATGAACTCTTTGAGTTAAACTGAAGCAGAAGATTTCTCCCGAGGCTAAAGTTTCTGACTAATGGATGTGGGTTGTTAGCGCAGGGTGAGTTTGGGGCCTTGATAAGAGGTGAGAAACAAAAAGAAATGGGTTATTGTTCTTTATCCCTGAAGGGCAGCATGAGGCCGTTGACTGGTGCCATTCATACCTGCACACATGTTCTTTGTTTGTTTTTTAATCAGTGAATTCACGGTCTGTCGTAGCTCCAGCAGTCAGAGGTGAATTACGTGAGCGCACAGAGTTTTCAGAAAACAGAAGTACAACAGTCGGCCACTTTGTGAAACTCTCTTTTATATTGAAAGGAACAAACACAAAGAGGGCTTTCTCTGCTCTATTTTTAGACTGAGGGACACTGGGAGCTTTAATGTTGCTCTGACACAAACACATTCAGCCCGAGATTAAACCGCAGCTTCAATAACCCGATTCTCAGATACTCGGATGGTTGTTTGGGCCGATTTTATTGCCTTTTATCATATTTTAAACTCATAAATCTTCTCTTTAAGTGAAGAATGGAGACTGAGGCTGTAATCGACGTCCAAGGTTGTACTGATATGATGATATTTAAGACGTGTAAAGAGCTGTATTAATGGCAGAAAATCTGAAATTATATTCAAAACGTTTGGGTTTCTGTGCTGCAGCTTTTTTCTTGATCAATATTTGCTTCTAAGGATGGAAAAAGTGACCGATCAAATGCTACAAACTGCGTCTAAACGGATGGCCGATAAAGATCAGTGAAAACTGCTGTAAGGACACGAAGCTCGTTGTTGCAGGGTGTTAACAGTTTTGCTGTGTGTACACATTGGCTGCTTTACACGGTTATAAAAAGCCAGCCAGCGATTGTACCGAGCAAGTGGTCCATCAATCTCAGTGATGGAGAATTAGGCCAAGCTCAGTTCCTGGAAAGAGGCTAGGGATATGTGATTTGAAAGAAAAAAAAAAGCTGGTGAAACGAAGGGAGGTGAAACGGGAAGCCATAAAAATGAAAAGCGAATTTATAATAATAGGAGTAGAGTGGATGAGGAAGGAAAGGAGTAAAATGTTTCAAACTATAAAGAAGCACAGTTAGCATGTTTGGATCTGAAACAGAATACCTCTCAGTGGCTGTTTTCATGAATGTTCAGGAGACTGTGCAGACAGTTTGGTCTGCTCCCATAAAACCAGCACTTCACAGGAAGCCAGCTGATGCACTACTTGGTCTGTGGAAGTCTCTTTTCTTTACAGCGTGTCAGAATTAGCGGGCGAGGCTCCTTGATGACCAACACCTCTCTTGGAGGCTGGGTGGAAAATCTCAACCAAAAGTCTGCAGTGAATGTTGTGAACACGTGTGTTCGTGCACAACCACTGCTCCAGAACTCCTTTACATTTCAGAAAATGGCTTAATATTAGGGCTGGGCAACGATTAAATTTTTAATCTAATTAATCACATGATTTTTCCTGATTAATCGCATTTGTACCCAAAATCCCCAAATTAATCCAAAAGTAGTGTATAGCTTTTAGCATTTAGTTTTATTTTAAATGTGCTGCCATATGAATGAAAGTGCCATAACATTTGTTGTGCAAACACACTTTTAACATCAGCATCTTTCTGTAGTTTTTATGTAGAAGCCTCGCTCCACTGTCTGTTTCCTTGAATGACTTGCTGCTATCAGTTGTGTGTTTTGCCTTTAAGTGATATTTTAGACTGGAACTACTACGCTGAGAAGACAATTCAACTTGGCAGTGTTTACAGATGACTTTGGTTCTGTCGACTCCGCCGTCTGGAAGAACTTTAAAATGAAAATGGCCGAGTAAAAGTTCCGTACCCTTCTCCATGTTTGGTGGATCCGCCGATTACTTTCTTTTCCGGTTCCGCAGCAGACAGCAACAGACTTTTACAAAATAAAAGCCTGTGAGCAACAGACTTTTACAATAATAACATAAATAATAAAACAGGGGTGGTTTGTGGCGTAGTGGGTTGAGCAGGCGCCCCATGTACAGAGGCTATAGTCCTCGCTGCAGCTGGCCCCGGTTCGAGTCCCGCATCAGACGGCCCTGTGCTGCGTGTCGTTCCCCCTCTCTCTGCCCCCTGCTTCCTGTCTCTCTGTACTTTCCTATCCATTAAAGGCACAAAAGCCCCCAAAAATAATTATAATAAAAATAACATTTTAAAAACTGCATTAATGTATTTAAAATATGCGTTAAAATATTTATCGGCATTAAATAATTAGCGAGTTAACGTGATAATAACGAGTTAACTCACCCAGCCCTACTTAATATACATCTGATGTTGCTAAATGTGTAATTTAGTGATTCAGCACTGTCGGGATGGAGCAACACACTTCAACTAACCTAATTTTACCTGAGACAGATCCGGGGCCAAAGTGATCTTTTAGCTCCCTTAATAAAAAAAAGTCCTGGACTGTTTAGGTTCTGGGTGCTGTTGGTCAAAATGCTGCAAAAGAAAAGAAAAGAAAAGCGATGAGGCTTCGTGGAAAATGGAAAAATCAAGAGTGAAAGAGAAAGTTGCAGCGAAGAACTACGGCTCAGATTATCCAAACGCCCCAAAGGGAAGATCAACAGAACACAAAAGGATAAAAGAGGATTTGGGAGAGGGCTGAGTGACAGACACTTTGTTCGTATCCAGCCCAGAAAAACGACACCCAAACTGCCCTCGAGGGGAAGCCCCACTCAGGTTACATTAGAATGCACTTTGACATTCAGCCTCGGATAGTAAATTCATCAGCCCTTTCACTGCTTCTTTTGTGCATCCATTTCTTTTTTTTACTATGAAAATGCTCAGACTTCTCCCTGCATTAAAAGCTAAAGCTGAGTTCCCCCTGAAGGAACCTTAGATAGTCACTGAACACATGAGCTAGCTTTGCTCCTTTAGCTTCCTGCTGATAAGGAGCAACAAAAGAGGAAAACGGTTCTTTAGCTCGCAGCAGCTGAGAAGAGTTTGGGTGTTACTGAGCCACGTCTGCTGGCCTCCTGAAGAGCAAGACGGGCTCCAAGGACGTTGGCCTGAGGCGGACCATTAAAAGTTAGGCTGCTCTGGACCCTGACCTCCCCCCAAGGCAGTGTTTTAATGGTAACACGCTGTTGGTCACCCCTTATACTCACCTCTTTCATGATGTTCAAAGTGGGGGTTGCACCAATGGGGTTCCTCTGTGTAAGTAGGTTAAACAGAAAGTGGTTGTTGTACAGAGATGGGGAGGACAATATGCCATCAAATCTGATCTTTTCCTCACTTCTGAGCTGCGTTGTTGTACTGGGACGGTGATGGTGAATAAGGGAAGGTGACCTTTGACCTTTGCTCCACCAACTTAGATAGATGGGCAGCAAGAGAACTGACACCATCTTCAGAAAAATCTTTGATTGGATCCTGAATATAAGCAGACAAATGTATACATACAGGTGAGCTGACAAAACAAAAGTATCCGAACTTAAAGAGCTCGATGCTACGTTTAGTGAAAACTTGTTATCTGTCTGACATTTCACACAGGATCCCTGAATCTGCTGCATCTTCTTTGGCTGAATGGCACTTAATCCTTATCTTCTGAGCTGAGCTCCAAGTTCTTTTTAGGGTTTAGGAGCAGCAGAACTGTACGTCTCAGCTGTCACAGATGATGTTTGTTCGGTCCATCCTGACTCTTCGATATGGCTGCTCAATAAGGAGGAAAAGGGCAGAAAGTTTTGGGTAAATAAGGAGACGTGCACGAATGTAAAGAGGAGCGAAAACGGTAGAAAAACAAACCCATCTGTGGACACGCACACTCTGCAGGGTTAAAGGCTGCTGAAGAATCCTTGAAAAGTTTAATTGATTTCCTGCGTGGTGCGTTTAGGTGTTCCTTTATTTGTTTGTTCAGCGTGTGTTTGTGTGAACGAGCATCCGGCCTTTTAACCGAGGGTGTGAGATGTGTTGGGGCGTCGTACATTATTGATTTATTGCTGCGTTATGCACATGTTGCCCCTCCTGGCGACGGTCTCCCTGAGGGCCAGGGGCTTGTAGAGGGGGGGCAGCAAGCCTTTGCTGGAGGCTTTAAATATTTCAGAGGCCCATTTTCATTTATATAATGGGAATTATCCAAGTCACTAAATCTAATTAGAGGGAGGGTGTGAAGTTCACCGCTCACTGTGCCTCCTCTCATCCACTGTCATCACATTCTGTCACCATTTAACTGGAATGCAATGAAAAGATCCGAATAAAAACATCAATATTAGCTTTGAAGTTCCATTTCCAATAACTGTGAAGATGCTGTTATGTTGTATGGATCGACAGCAGCGGTCTGTGGCTGTTTAGAGATAAACAGGATGTAGGAAAGATGGAAGTCTTTGGCCAAAAGGCAATCTATAATGTTTAAATTTAAATGAGTGTTGGATGCATGGAGCTGGAAGCCCCAGAACGTTGGACAATGTGGCAGCCTGCTGGAGTAGCTATGCACAAGTTTGTGTCTTTCTTTGCTTTTTCTGTGAAAACAGATTATTTGGATGCTGAATGATTTCTGCCGGTAACTGGCTGTTGTCAGTAATGCCTGAATTAGGACCCCAAGTCCAGACTGACTGAAAAGGAGATCTCTAGGATGTAGAACGGGAACATTTGGAAAGACAAATGTGAGGAAAGGATATGAGGAAGAAGTGGCTGCAGGAACACCTCTGAACTCGGCTTTAAGTCCGTTTGGGCAGAGGCTGCAGACGGAGGAAACGGTGAATGAGGAGGGGTTACGTGCCTGTTGGCAGCGGATGGTGTAATCCTGGACACGTCTGGACGTAACTGTTGGCTGCGAGTTCTGTCCGTGCCGTCTGCTGACTCACCCGTGCATCAAACCTTCGGCTTTTCTTGCTCACTGTTCAACGATGTTAACTGACCTTAAACCCTAATTACCCTTTTGCTTCTATGATGCTGCCTAATGAATAAGGAGGAGAGAGCTAGCTCGGCTTTAAAGACACGAAGAAGACTTAAATGTAACTCTTCACCTTTCGGGCAGAGTAAACTAGCTGCAACTCGTTCGCTCTGCGGTAAAGAAATCTGCAGCATGATGGATGAAAAAGCGTCCTGCACACTGACAACTTTAACGAGATCCACAAAACTGCCAGCTAGATCTTTTCTACCTCATCATCGTTTCCTCCTGTAAGATTTTACTCCGAAGTGGCTCATCATAGTGACCATCAAAGACAGATGGGTGGCTATTAACTGCTTATTAAGGGTGCAAAAAACATGGCTGCAGTACTGCCCTCTGCTATGTTGGAGTGTCAGTCAGGAGATAACTACAACTAGACTAGTTCTGATACCCTCATATTGTCAGGGTTGGGGTGAAGGTGGGGAAGGTAGGACACGGATGCGGACTTAAAAAGCAAAAACTGGGTTTACTGTACAAAACAAAGTAACAAACAAAGAACAAAAGGCGCGGCTGAGCCGGATTTCAAAAACTTAACTGTGGACAAAACAAACAAAGATCTTGGCATGGCATAGATAAATAAATACTTAACTTAGTGATAACGACGTGGAACATGGGAATAACGGGAATCAGGTCAGGTATGAGTGGCAACTTGGGTACGAAACGAAGGCAATGATCTCACAAAGAACACAAAGAACTGAGAACTTAAATAGGGAGTGAGAGTGATTGGAGACAAGGTGCAGCTGGTGGGGAAAAAACAGGTGAAGTGAGTGAACTAATTAACAGAGTGCAGGGGAAACTAAAACATGACTAAAAACTAAACATGGACTGAAACTCAAAAAAGTGATCTAAAACATGAAACTAAAACCATCAGTCCATGGGCGTGACACATATTCCTGTTATTATTTATAAATGGATTTAAATTTCTTTCTTTTTTTGTCTTTTTACTCTATGGATTTTGCCATTACTGGTCATTTGCTCCGTCCCTATTTACTGCTGTTATCCAATTCACAAGTTAAATCTTTAGCTTTTGGATTCTTTGTCAGGAAAAGCTGACAAAATACTTTACCGTTCGCTGTTTGAAGCAGTAGAATAAAAGTGTTTTTCCCTCTTCACAGTCTGTGTAACTGAGAAATAAGGAATCAGTGGCTGTGGCTACAGTGAATTATAGTTAATTATAGCCCAAAATTCTGCACCAAAAACCTGGCGAAAGAGATTAAATCAGTTTATTTGCTTGCTTCTCTTTGAAGAACATTTACTTTGACATTTGTGCTGCTTATCTGCAGCGTTTGGAGATTTTATTTCTCCACAAGCTGTCTGCCAGGCCAGCTCCTCCAGTCCAGATCAGCCCACACATTTTTATTCTTTGAGAAGTACCAGTTCTCTGACCAACTACTACCTGGCATGGCGCCGATGGATGGATCTCTCATACGTCCCGAACAGTTCACTTTAAAAGTACAAACAGCCGCTTAAGAAAGCTTAAAGCATGACTTATTCATACAGAGAATATTATTTATGCAAAGACCTGGACACATTAGAGGAGAAAAGAGGAGTGGTGAAGTGCTTTTGCAGAGGAGATATGTGGAGCTGTGGAGAGTAAAAGAGGCGTAGAGGTGAAGAAATGAAGAGCGGAAATGTTAAGTAGATGAGTGGAAAGGGTAAATGATGTTGAAAAACTGAGAATAAACAAGGTTACGAAGGTAGCATGGCCCTGGTTGCCTTTAAAGCCTCTATTAACCAGCTTAGCCACCAACAGCTTTTAATTATGGCTGTCTGAGTCTCTCACGCACTGGCAGTCAACAGGTGGGCTGTGCTGCGTGGGCAGCCTCTGCCTGCACACACTAGCCTACTATTTAGCTGTCACTACTTGTTGTGGAAAACATGGAGGCTCTGGAGGATGCTGGCAAACAGACACTCGGCCTTTGTCTTTCGCAACAAGTTGACGAGGTTCATAATCCTGGATGCCACCCAGGATGGCCCGGGAAAATGTTGGGTTTGTAACCTCGCAGAAAGGAGGGCGGTCGTGTTGGCGTCCCCTAAGAACAGAGGTGTCAAACGAGCATGATTTACTGCAAACTCGTGCTGCTGGTGTTCGTGCCACCATGTGTCTGTTGGAGAGGAAAACATCCTGCATCTTCCGTCATTTTTAAAGGTTTAATTTGTCTGTGTGACCGCTGTGGTCAGCTGAAATGGGAAGAGGCAGCAAACACTGTTGCACAACCAGTTCAGCTCTGAATTTTATAGGATTTTAGAAAATGTTTGGTAAGTTTATCCTTGTTTAACGGCTCATATAAAAAGAAGAGATGGGAGCGTCGCTATTTAGCTGCAACTGTACAGTAGATACAGGTCTTTTTTATTTATTTACTGATGCATCCTCAATAATAACTCGATATGGACCAATAAATAATTGGGCTTTAACTTTTTTAAGATGAACAAGCCGATACATATGAGCTCAGATTAATCTCGGTTCAGGACAACAACATACCATCTCTACAATATTCTGCACACATTTACATAGCGAGGCATGGAAAGTTTCTGAAAAGCTGGCCCACAGGGTGATATTAAAGACTGGTTTGCATGTGCATTGTTTATATAATAATGTTTAACACAGGTACACCTGCTACAATAAGCTGATCAAATCCTTCCCCATTGCCAGAAGTAGCTTGTTTACATTCTGTGCTCTGAGGGTTAAAACTTACAGTCCAGCAACTACGGCTACATTACACTGTAACCTACAGGTTATGGTGGACATCAGTCTCCTATAAGCACATTTTTAAATAATTAGACCAGCTTTATGTTTTTTATGATTGGACTGCAGACGTCGGCTTCACACAGCGGAGCAGAGAGCTTCCAGCTGACTTAGAGAAGGTGAAATCAATCAATCTCAGATTCCTTTTTATTTGTCCTTCAGAACACCACTTCACAGATGCAGTGCAGAACGACATAAAAACAAATATAAAACACCATCAACAACAAGAAATCACCATTGGTGAAAATCAGCATGAGCTGCAGATGATAAAATACTCGAGTGTTTGACCTGGGACTGAATTAAAGGCTCCAAAGCCAGATGTTGGCAGGTGTTGGTGGCTTATTTTGAAAGTCACATTGTTTGCTTTTAAGTACAAATGAAGAACCTGGTTTCAAACCAACCTTTGTAGGTGATATGTGCTGCTGCTGCTTCATATAAGGATGTGCTCGTGCTTAGTTTATAGCAAACCACCAGAGCTGAAGTGTAAAATAACTTTGATTCACTAAATACTTTCAAGCGGAGAACAAGATCTTCTAAAGCTATGTGGCTTTTCTTATTAAAGCTTAACGAGCTGCTTTCATTGTGCACAAATCATTTCAGAGTTGAATCTGTTGACTGAACTCTGCTTCAACAGGAAGAATCTGCTCCCTCGTTTCAACACAGTTTGAACCTTCAAGGCTCTGTAAACCACCACTGGTTGGGTTGTGTGTCATATCTGATCTAAATCTTATCATTTCCCCCTTTTTTCCTTTATAACCTGATGAAACGTGTGCCCTTGTCCTTCAGTTTTATCCTTTAATGCTGGTTAAAGGATGGTAGACAGCTTTCCATTTAAGAATAAAGCCTTAGCTGATAATGCGGTAACAATGGACCGGCGGCCTGTCCAGGGTGTACCACAGGGTGACAGCTGGGTTAGGCTGCAGCTCCTCTGCAACCCTGAGTTGGATTAAGCAGGTATAGAAAATGGATGGACGGGTTAACAATGTCCCGGTTGATGGATGCACAGTTATAAATATTTCTGGAAGCCAAAGTAGAGGCTGGACGGAGTTTTGCTAGGTGTTTTTCTGTGCAGTTGCACAAAACTTCTTGAATATATCAGTGAAAAAAGACTGAAATGGTTTTTATCTGCAGCTTTCAGCTTTCGGTGCCGGGATGGATTGTGGTGAGTGACCAGGCTGAGACCGCCTCCTTTATCTGTTAACGTATTCA
The DNA here is from genome assembly GCF_027942865.1 of Odontesthes bonariensis. Lineage (NCBI taxonomy): Eukaryota > Metazoa > Chordata > Actinopteri > Atheriniformes > Atherinopsidae > Odontesthes > Odontesthes bonariensis. Next base: position 29,299,473 of record NC_134517.1, on the reverse strand, counting down.
AGTTATCAGCAGGAAGACATGTTGCTCTCTCACACACACATGCACACACATGCACTAAATCCCTGACGTGCACGTTAAAACAAGAGAAGTCGCAGATAGCTGTTAAAGGCAAACGTAGACTAAAGCTGATGGTTACAGTAAAGTGAACTTTTTTGGCTGTTTGAAGCAGTGTTGTATAGTAACAAAGTGAAAATACTTCACTACTGTACTTAAGTATATTTTGGAATACTTTGTACTTTCCTCGAGTTTAACATTTTTTCACTTTTACTTCACTATATTTCCGAACTTAATTGCATACTTTTACTCCAATACATTTTCATTGTTCGGTTTAGTTACTCGTTAGGAAAAAAAAAAAAGAGAGAGAGAGAGAAAAAAAACGCAACAGTGTTTTGACCCCATGCATGTTATGCCTGCCCAAAGACGTGGAGATTCTATCTTACAGAAACTCCCCTTTTTTAGGTTTTAAGGTAGTTTTACAAAAAAGGTCTTCCTCTTCAGATGCCAGATAAGCTGCAGTTCCCTCCCAATTCTTTTTTTCTTTTGTATAATGACCGCTTGTGTGTGCACCTCCTGTAGCTTGTGAAGTACAGTAATCGTAACAGCTTTTTTTCTTGGTGATGTTGGCCGCATTTTATTTATTTTTTAGAAAGGTTTACAAAAGGGGTTTCAAACTGGACTCCCTCTTCAGATGCCAGATAAGCTTCAGTTTTCTCTATTTTTTTCTTTAAATTTTGTTTATAATGATGGCAATAACAGTAGCAGCCTCTTTTGTTTCATTTTGTTCTTAATGGTGTAATGTACGCCTCATTTTCAGCACTGACCTTACTTGAAGAAGAAAAACTTAAAGGTTCACAAAGTTTGTATTTTCTGTCTAAACCTGGTCTAAATTTTGCCTGCACTTGGTTGTGTGTAGATTTGAAGTGTATTTGACCTTCAAAGTTGACCAAAATATAAAAAATGTCATTCAAACTGCATTTGCCTTGTTTACTTTTTACTTATACTTTTCATTACATTACTTAAGTACATCTATTTTTACAGTAATTCTCATACTTAAGTACAAGACGTTTCGGATACTTTAAGACTTTAACTCAAGTAACATTTCAGTCAGTGACTTGGACTTTTACCAAAGTCATATTTTAGAGGGGTACCTATACTTTTACTTGAGTGTGAGATTTCAGTACTTTATACAACACTGGTTTGAAGTGCACGTCCACTGAGGTCAACCTCAATAGTATTACATGTTGATCATAAATTAATTTAATATTTGAGTGTTTTTGGTTTGTTGTTAGAAATGTTAGAAAACTGTGAGACCAGCAGGCGCAGCGGGAATCCTGTAATTCTTAGATGGATGCATCAGAAAGTCTCATCGACAACCTGTGGACGGCTTGCCTGCTTTATCGTCGGGTAACTGTCGTCTGAACGTTGCTAAACGTCTTTAAAAGTGGAAATAAAGACCCGGCTGACGCAAAGCTGTGATGCTTTTCTGTTACTGCAGAGTTGCCCCCAACAGTTAAAGGAAGTTATCAGCTGGGAAACACTCGACGCTTTGATGTAAAATCTCACTGTATTTAACATTTAACATGAATTAGTGATGGTGTTCATTCACTACATTTTTTTCTGGTGATAACGAAACTTAAAGAGCGATTTCTCTCCGATTCGTTCTTTTTTTTTTCTCTCATTAGCCTCTGTTGACCTGTTCAGACGAGATCAAACCATAAGATCCTCGAGGCCACCCTCCCTGTCAAGTGTTAAAATCCCTCTTTAGCTCGCACACAAAGCTTTTTAGAAAATTAACATCCAAATCCTGCACGAGGACGCTGCCGTAGACCTGATCAGCCAGAGTACAGAAGCCAATCTCATGCTTCGATGTGTGCACAGAAAGACGAAACACTGAGTGTGCATGCTGCAGATGCATGTTACTGTAACGCAACCGTGTGGCTGTGCTGCCACACGCCGCCGCCATATGGCTGCGTTCCCATACTTTACCGACAGAAACCACAGCTTTCTCATCTGGAGCTTAAAAAATGCACAGAAAATGAAATATTTGTGCCCGAGAAATCTTTTGTTTCCCTTCCTGGAAAAAGGATTTTGATAAATAATGTTCAGTAACAGTAATTAATGAGATACCAGCCGTGGGAATGATTATCTGGCCGTCTGTGGCGGGTCACATGACCCACCACAAGGCATTTCTTAACCAATCTGAAAAGGAATATAGATGATGATTCCTGCCGTTGACTGTAAGTGTGGGCAGAGTGCACGGTGTGGGCGGGGGGTGCAGGACGGTTGTTTTTGTGCATGCATGTGTCGAGCTGCCTGTGAAACTGATGCACTCTGTTCACCTTCGGCTTTATCTGAAACATAGAGCACACACGCCTTGTCTTACCGTCTCTGTGAGGACTCTTTAAACTTAAGTCTTGACTATTTAGAATTGAGTCGGACCTCAGGAGTGTAAATCCGTTTTTCCGACTCTGATGCAGCAGTTTTATGCCTCGGGCTGGTGAATTTTCACCGTTGCCTCTTTCTCTTTGTTTCTCTGTGGGCCTCCTGCTCTGAGCCGGGGTTACTCGAGGACAGCGCTGGTCTGATTCACTGCAGAGATGGGTTTGCATACTGCAGCACAAAACACCAAGGAACAGTCTAATGTTTTACACCTCTGGTGGGAAGCGAGAGGACTCACAGACTGATGTGCGGTCGCACACTTATGTGCTGTGTAAGCGTGTGTGTGAAAGGAAGCTCGGTCCTCTTAACTCCCGTCTTATTATTCAGTTAAAACCCGTTAATGTCGTCAACTTGAGTGCAAATAAAGTGATGTGTCACCCCGACAGTACAGAGACTCGTGTTGCAGCAGCTCCAAATAAAACCTCCAGATCTGTAGGTTTGGGATTTGATTTGTTGCAGCTGAACTGAACTGAATGAACTGAGCCTAAGTAGGGCCTGTTTGTCCAGCTGTTCGTGTTAACAGAAATAAAGCTATGTGAGAGCTGGATCTTAAAGGGATAGTTTGCCTCTTTTGACATGAAGCTGTGTGACATCCCATATTAGCAACATCATTTATGAACATCTTCTTACCCCCTGCTGCGTCCTGTGAGCCGAGTTCCAGCCTCGTTTTGGCGTTGATGAAGGTAGTTGGCTGGGGCCACAAAAATAAAGCGTTTTGCTTCTCAAAACAATATGCGTTCAAAAGAGTGATACGAAGGGAGAGAAAATAGCGCCAAGCGATTGTGAGGTCTGACTTTTTCCTGGACAACGATTTAGTGATGCAAATGTATTACTCTTTTGAACGCATATTGTTTTGAGAAGCAAAACGCTTTATTTTTTAAACCCCAGCCAACTAGCCGGACTACTTTCATCAACGCCAAAACGAGGCTGGAACTCGGCTCACAGGACGCAGCAGGGGGTAAGAAAATGTTCATAAATGATATTGCTAATATGGGATGTCATACAGCTTCATGTCAAAAGAGGCGAACTATCCCTTTAAACAGATGATAGAAAAGAATTCAGTGAATGAGAGTAGTTTATACGGAGTTATTTGTAACCGCTCTCAGTTGTGTTGAACATCTATTTGGTGACTATTCTCTGGCTTGCCGAAGAGGAAATTACACAGTTTTCACATAGTTGTGGTCCACATCTCTGCATTTATTTATATTCTATTAGAGCGAGTTTTTATTTTAGATGTAGAGACGCCAAAAACGACCAGAACAACACAAGTTCCACAGAAAGTGGTAAACGTTCAAAGATCACTCACCTTCTGTCTGCACCAACAACTTGAGGCCTGATCGAGGCTGCTGGTTCGAGTTAATGAGAGTAAAAAAAAAAAAAACGTATATTTATGTGCAAACGTAAAAAAATGCTGTTAACCCGGTTGTTGGCTTATCAACAAAGAGGTTCAAATTCTGACATGAAGGAGGAGGGATATTGGCACACACAGACTGTTTTATTTGATTTAACCAAACCATTTCCAGAAAGTTTGGTTTCAGTCCCCACAATCGTGTCAGAAAATCCCTTTTTAACCCTACTTAGAAACTCAGATCCTGAAAAACTCAGATGCTGATGGTGAGGATTCGGTGGAATCTTCCCAATGATTCCCATCATTGGTGTGAAGTGAAAGTTAGTCGCTCCCTGCAGCTTGCAGCGCGAACACGCTGCGCCGTATACGGACACCGGCTGTAAAACAGTTTGTGTGTGTGTGTGTGTGTGTGTTTGTGTGTGTGTGTGTGTTCACTATCCGTGAAGAATATTTATAGAAGTCTGACAGGAGGACTCTCGCACAGTTGGCACAGGTCGTCCCTCAAGCAGTTATCCAGAGTCCCAGTAGTTCAGCTTTCCCATTTCGTTGCTTATTTTTCCATTTTTGATGATATTTTTCTTTGTCTTACTCACTCTCACCTCATTTCCTCTCCACAAATGATCTTTTATTTGCACTTAGGCTAGTTGGCTGAACTAATTTCCTCTTATTTTTCCATGTAATTCTTTCACATATTTGTTTTACTCAATGCTGCTCTGTGCGCAGCGCTCACAATTAGCTGACTTTTGGGTCAACTTCTATGAAACTGATTCTTACTGAGGATGTATTGAAGGTGTTATGCTGACACTGAGCTCTATTATCTGTCACTTTATCACCGGCATCACCTTTTATCAAAGCGACAGCTGCTTGGGGGAAGTATTTAATCTGTTTGTCAGCTAAATGTTTGAAGAACTACCATCAAATTTCATGAAACTTGGTGAAGAAGAGACGAGAAAACTGTTTTTAGTGTGTGGATCCTGATCACAACTGATTTTATGTCTGTTAGTCTGTATTTTTCCGACCTGGTTTTATATGTGTAAACCCTTTCAGAGGGAGAATGTCATTTTAGGAGCTAGAATTTGGGAGATTTAAACAAATATAAGTAGATAATGATCATAAAGGGCAGTTTAAAACTGGGTTATGATGTAAAGATGTGATTCTATTCAGATGAGTTGATGAATCTAATCAATCTTTGTTAGATCTATCCCTTTGAGCCTTTTTATTACCGTGTGATTGTGTCATCCATTCATTAATGTCTGTGTTTTGCAGATAAATGTGCGCGTCACCACCATGGACGCCGAGCTGGAGTTTGCCATCCAGCCGAGCACAACAGGCAAGCAGCTCTTTGACCAGGTGAGAGTCACGTGCACGCTTTAAGAGCCCCGACTGTTTGTCCAGAGGCAGAATCGTACCTCACATTTCCTGAACTCTGTGGCCCACTGGAATAACAACATCATTGTGGGTTATCCTTTGTCATTCCTTTATTACTGATGGAAAGCCATGCTGGCATTTTTTACTTGTTTATGTGTGCCAGCGGGTACTTGGCTGGTTTTGGGTTGGTACTGGTTCTGTGCAGAGATGACGTACAAAGTGCTCTTTGTCTGAACGGGAGGTTTTAGGAGATGGAGGATGGGTGAGAGTGTTGGTGTGTGTGTGTGTGTGTGTGTGTGTGTGTGTGTGTGTGTGTGTGTGTGTGCGCACTGTCTGGGAAGTAAAAGGGCAGCTTTCAGTGTTGTTGCATGTCAGACTGAACAGGGCTGTTGGGCTTGTGGTGACGCAGAAGAAGGAAGACAGAAGGAAAGAGAAATCTTTGTTGTTCCTCTTTTGTTTGTCTTTTGCTTTACGATGTCGCATCGAATCACATGAGGGTTCGTAAAAGCAGCTGTTGGTTTTAATTAAATATCTGTCTCGGGTCAGAATAAATCATCCACACTTTGTGTGTATTTGGCCAAACTCTGAACACATGAATCACTTTGGACTCATTTCGAATTGAATGAATTGGATCATGATTGTATTACAATGAATCTGATTGAATATCTTTGAAGTGCTTTATAAATAAAAATTAATTGAATTTTATCATTTCGTACCGTGCCTAACGACAGCCTCAAAGAGACAGTGAGTGGGGTTACATGGCGGCACTGAAAGGATCGGATTATTGGCTAAACTACAATCAGATTGAGTTATTAAGTGCATGTAGACACCTTAATCTGACAAGAAATTGGATCGGATCGGATTAAGACCCCGATATAACTCGGTTGAAAGTCAAACTAAACCTGTTTGTAGACGCTGAAACACGTGGTGAATTAGACTTTGCGTTCTGCGCATGCTCCAGATGTTTTCCCGGGGTCGTGACCCGGAAGTGAAAGGAGACGATATTCCTGTTGTTGTCGCCCTCAGAAAGAAACAAACAACGCGATGGAGAATGCTCCGTTGGGCATCGAGTTTGTGCAACAAGCAGCTCATCACAGACCAAATGTAGAGGGACGTAGCTTCATCTTGCTCTGCGTTCTCCATCTTTCTCCAACGCCTGAGTTTGTTGTTGTTGTTGGTGGTGAAGAGGTCAACAGGAAGTGGCTCTATTAGCAACAGCTGGAATGGGGACAGCGCCACCTATCATACCGGGGTATGACACGCTTTGTGCCTCTGATTCGATTCATTCACCACCATATATCCAAGGATAATTACCCTCGCTCAACTCATTCTGATTGTAATTTAGCCAATAATCCGATCCTTTCAGTGCCATGTGACCCCGCTGAGTGCTGCAGAGTCGTGTTGACTTGCAGGCAGACTTTAGTATTTGCGCCTGCAGGAAGCTCCAAAATAAACAATCACTTAATGGTGGAAACTGTCGGCTTTGACACATTAATGATGAAGGATGGCCATGAGATGAGAAAGCTTATAATTACATTCTACTAACGTATAATTGAGAGTGTTTTCATGTGAATACTGTACAGAAATAAGAGCCACGTGGAATCCTTTTATTCTAAACCTTCCCATCATACACAGTAGTGGGAAGACAATTATTTTCTGTCTGAATCTGTCCCATACACAGACTGACTCACACAATCCTTTGATAAGGACGGTTTCTGACCTCTTCTTGGCCTCAGGACTGGATTTTCATTCTTGGCTCCAGCTGTTTTCCAATTTTAGTTTGAACTTTGCTGTGTTGTGTGGCAGCGCCCACTGGAACAGGGCAAGGCTCGGATCTCACCGGCCCTCCTGTGGCTCGACTGCAGGAGAGAAAGAAGATGGATTTGGAAAAATAAACTTACCGGTTGATCAACATGTCTGCTCATACTTCGCAGTGTCTCCTGGGTAAACAGTTGGAACAGGATCCATTTTCATAACCAGTTTCAGTGGGAAAAAAACAGATGTTTACGAGTCAAATCTACTCAGCTGATGTCTGTCCTCAAAATGAAGACTGCAGACCTTTTTGGTGTTTTCTTTAGACTCTACAGTGTCTCCAAATGAAATGAATCCACTGGTTTAACATCTTTTGGCAAGACCTGAAGGTTTATCTGATTTTTGGGGCTTCACCGCCGTAAATGTTGCATGTCATGTCTGCCAGTTTGCCAGGTCTAACTTCTTTACCAGCTTCTCATTTCCTTATTATCTGCAAAGCCTCGCCAAGCAAGTAGAAACACTTGGGCTGATTTTTCTCCTGATATTTATGATGCAACACACAAAAAAACACCATATATTTATATATATTAATAAGGTTAAACCTTGATTTTTTTAAAGTATCTAAATTTTCTTTAATCCAGTTCTCAGTTTTGCTCCTTTCAGACTATCTGCACCGATGCAGATGGTTTATTCTTTTCCTTAACGAACAGTTTTGCTTCTTTTAAGAAGCAGCTGAAAACTTTTTTATTTAAGCAAGCTTTTAGTTAGACAGTAGTGAACTTACCTATGTCTTTGTATGGTCTCTTTCGTCTTTTATGACTTATTGGGGGCGTTTTCTTTTCTTATAATTGTTTTTATGTATTTGATTGCAAAGCACTTTGTGATCTTTATCTGTGAAAGGTGCTATATAAATAAAGTTTACTTACTTACTTACTTACTTACTATCCTGAAAACAAATGTTGTTTGAATCACTCATTCAGTGAATATGGCCGTTTTCACACGAGAGGATATGGATCGTGAGCTTTTAGTTGAATGAAACAAACATGCGCTGGTATTAGATGACAAACCAAAACAGAAATTAGCAGAGTGAACAAAATAGACGAGTTTCATATGGCCGTCAGTTGAAATTAGGTGTACTTATGGGTGTTTTCATCTGTGTTTTCCATGTTCTAGATCTTGAGCTGACATATTGAGTAAAAATAGAAAGAACTCATTACTGTTGCTGATGTATAACTAACCATCAAAAAAACCCAAATCCAAAGATGAGCTTCAGCAGGCAGCATTTTTTCAGCCTGCTGCACGTCCTCAGGAAGCTCTTTGGTGATGCATTGTGCATCAAACGGCCCCCAGCTGACACTGACAGCTGTTTACTTTTCACTACTCCAGCTTAATATGAATGAAGAGACGATCCCATTGATGAAGAAGCTTCAAAGCTAAGTGTAAGCGCTCGTGAGCTCCTTAAAACCGTGGTGACGTGGAGCGGCTGTCTAATCAAGCAAAGCCTGCCTCTGAACAATAACACTGCGATGGGCCATGATTACAGTGTTTTTATCTGTTTACTGGTCCAGGCAGCTTAGTTTTTAATCCCGCTTTATGTTTCCATCTTTACTCTTTTATGTTCTTTTTTTCGTTCATCCACATTCTGCGGCTGTTCCTCTGAATCAGCGCGCTGGGCTCTGAGCATTCAAACGTCTCGTCCCACAGGAGGTCCTCCATCTGTAGGAGTAATCAGGGTGTTTGAGACGAGTCTTTTTGTAATTGCTTATGATTATTTGATACACATGTGTTTGATTGGTTTGTCTCTGTGTGTCTATGCGTGAGACTGAATTATTTATGCAGTGCGATTGCTGTCGTATTGACTGGAAACTGCGTTAGCTCCCCCTCTGGGTGATGGTTGTGGTTAGCTGTTGGTATGCTTGAGAGGAGGGAGAGCAGACGAAGAGGAGGAAACTAAATCAAAGAAGAGGGGTCATGTCAGCTCAATCAACACTGAGACGATGCTCAGCTCATGTATTTATGGCTTTTCTAGTCCAGCTGACCATTACATTACATTAGGGTCATTCTGCAGACGCTTTTATCCAAAGCGACTTACAATAAGTGTGTTCCACATCGGTAGGCAAAAGAACTTCAGGTCACAAGAAATCATAAGTGCATTTCCTTCCAAAACCAAACAGCTAAGAGCATAACTAGTGCTAGAGTAAGTGCAATAAGTTAGGTACCGAGACAAATGGGAAGACAATTTAGAAAACAAAGACAATTTAGGAAACAAATAAGTGTGTAAGGAACTAGGACGGAGCAGGTGATGTCCTAAGAGGGCGGATCAGGGTAGTGTTTCCTGAAGAGGTGGGTTTTCAGCCTGCGGCGAAAGATGGGCAACGACTCAGCTGTCCTGATATCAGTCGGGAGATCGTTCCACCATCGGGGCGCCAGAACAGAGAAAAGCCGTGACCGTGTGGATGGTATGAAGGGCCAGCCAGCCGCCTGGAGGCCGCAGAGCGAAGTGGTCGGGCGGGGGTGTAGGGCTTGACCATAGCCTGGAGGTATGAAGGAGCTGTTCCTTCCACTGCCCTGTAGGCCAGCACCAGAGTCTTAAACTGGATGCTGCCGCTACAGGGAGCCAGTGTAGAGAGCGGAGAAGGGGAGTCCTGTGGGAGAACTTGGGGAGGTCGAACACCAGACGAGCAGCAGCTTTCTGAACGAGATCCAGAGGCTCATACACTCATACTCATCCAGAGACCAATACAGTGCTTCCTACTACATGCACACACATTCATACAGCAGCGTGGGGTTCAGCATCTTGCCAAAGGACGCTTCGATATGTGGGGAAGCCGACTGGTGGGCTCCTGAGCTCCAGCCGCACATGTGACAGATGCTAAACCATTAAACTAATAGTTAAAGGTTTCCTTCACCAGGTTTTCCATCATTACCTAAACAGGTCTTTCGATTAATACAGAAAACAATGTCTGCAGTTGACAAATGTCTAAAAACATGCATTATTTTTCTGTTAATTGCACTTATGTGAACAACAGGCTCATTTGAAAACTCTCAAAATATGTTTTCTTGAAACATCTTCAGGATTAAGAAGTTTTCTCGGAGTTATTGACAATTTGCAACGAACAAAGCTTGTAAGGGAAACTTAGTCATCGGTTTTTCTGTGGCTTTCAGGTGGTGAAGACGGTGGGTCTGAGGGAGGTCTGGTTCTTTGGCCTGCAGTACACAGACAGCAAAGGTTACGTGACGTGGCTCAAGCTCAACAAGAAGGTGAGAAATTCCAAGTGTGGCAACAAGAAATGTTTTAAATCTACCCTGTAGAGCATTCATCTAAAGTGTCTGAAAGCTGCTTTTATGGGCTTGTAAGAGCAGCGTGTGATGGTGAAAGATGGAGAAAGACGGTGAAAGATGAAATGTTGCTTGTGGGTGTTGCCTCCAGGTGACCCAGCAGGATGTGAAGAAGGAAAACCCTCTGCAGTTTAAGTTCAGAGCAAAGTTCTTCCCCGAGGATGTTTCTGAAGAGCTCATCCAGGAGATCACACAGAAACTCTTCTTCCTGCAGGTATTCACTCAGAATGTCTTAAATGGTCATTCCAACTTATTCTCACCTGATGTATTTCCCAACTTTTAAGGTGTAAAAACACTGTGAGTGACGTACATTAGGTCAAAAAGGTGTGAGCTACCAGCAGCTTTCCTAAAAAACAAAGACCAGATGGAAACTAAACGGAGTTGCAGGCACAGACAGAAAGTTAACGGGACTGTTATACCTCGGGAAGCTGATGGTGTTCCTGCACTCACTGCTTTCCCCACAGAGGATGCCCGCATTTATTCCAAAGAATGGAGGCTGTTGATGCCTGATCCGGTGCATCTATGTGTCCACAGATGAGGGGATCCCAGCTGTGGAACCACAACTGATAAATCTCCATTTTTTTTTTTTAGTAAATATTTCTGCTCTGAAAATTGCGTTTCACCTCCTGAGATCAGCTGGAGCAGAAGACCAAAACTGAGCATGCTCTCCATGCATATTAGAACAATTTCTAAATGCTGTTTATTTAATTTTCTACAACTGCTGCATACTAAACAAAGAGCAGCCTCTCACATGTAAACAAACGAGTAGGCCAGCTGATATAATGCAGGGTCGCTGGGTCAATCAGCATGTCGTCCCAGATGGAGATCCCTAATGCAGTCGGCAAAAAGGCCGTTCCAGCTGACCTGTTTCTGTGTTTGCTTTTGGTCAGGCTTAAAACACACATTTCTTGTTTATTTAAAAAAAAGAAAAAGAATTTGGAAAGCTGCAGGGAGTTCACACTGGACCGATGTTTCCGCTTGACCTGTAAAGCCACAAAAAGGTCACTTTAATGGCAAACTCCCCAGGTAGCAAATAACCAACCAACCTTTAAGATGGACAGTTTAGCAAATGTCAAATAAGCTGGCATTTAAGCGGTTATCTTCAAAGTTTGGTGGCATAACGCTACTTACAGATTACAGTGTCAGGTTACTTTAAAATGCAGTTTTCAATCTTTATTAAGTAGAAAGTACATGATATGTTCATCTGAATACATTGCAAATGCTTAATTCAGCATAATAAGCTCTACAAAAACAATGTTCACCTTTTTATTTTCAGTGGAAATAAAAAAAAAAGAAAATTAAAACTGAGAAATGTTCCCTTTCAAAAACAAGTAATCCTTCACTTATTCTTTCAGATGTAAACTAATGTTTGCCAACACAAAGCAGAGGATATTAAATGATAATTGGTACCTAAACTTGGTGATTTAAAGTGACACCCAGCTTTGGGGATCGTGCTTCTTCTTCCGACTGTTGCCTGTGAGGACGGAGCGCACGCAGTCTGCGATTTAGCACCACGAGCTGAAAATGTCAGACCTTATTAGAAAGGTTCTCGGTGTCGCTCGCACGGACAGAAGAGATCCCTCCCGTAACCGGGAATTTTGAAGATAAACACATTTCTGCAGTGTCCGTCTGTCCTAATCTATAAGACATGTCGGGCAGAAATTATCACAAGAAGAAAGAAAACCGCCCATTTGTGGAGGCAGATCAGCTAATAATGATAAAAATGTGACCCGTAAAGCTAATAATCCCCCTGAACCTTTAGCTCTAACTACTTTCACATTTATCCCTTATTTAACCTGAACTACGGTTGGAACCGGGCTCAGTCTAATTTTAGCTCTTGCACATTCACCACTCTGCTGCACCCGCTGCCTTCCTGCTCTGCAGCTGTCAGATTAAGTTGTGATGAGCTCATCCATTCACAATACGCAGCCAGACAGTCGAACAGATAACGGCCTGCAAACCGAAGGGGTGATGCTAGAAGAATGATCCCTTCTGACTCTTTTCTCCAGTTCATGATGATCCTCTTGGATCATTTACCCAGGAAATCATGCAACTTAGTCGTCTTCGCTGCATCATTTCCTCCAACCAGAGACCATCACTGACGGTCTGTGTTCGTCTGCAGGTGAAGGAGGCCATTCTGAACGATGAGAACTACTGTCCTCCAGAGACGGCTGTGCTGCTGGCGTCCTACGCCGTGCAGGCCAAGTACGGAGACCACAACAAAGACGTTCACAAACCCGGCTACCTGGCATCCGACCGGCTACTGCCACAGAGGTAGGATGGACGCACGCAGACTCTGTGCTATAATCAAAAGGGATTTCTTATAAAGCAGTGATACTCACTATGTTTTTCACATGAGCCACAGTGGCAGAGCAAAATCAAGGGAAGAGCCACTTTTACCACAACATACTAAAGTCCCCTTTTGCAAATATGCATTTCTACATATAAAACATCCCACAAAAAAGAAACAACACAGCCAATACATTTTCAATTAAGACCACATTTACCTTAATACTGGGATGAGCAGAAGCTGGCATGCATGTCCTTGACTTTCTTCATGTTGTATTTTTATTTTTTAAATTAAAAACCGATCCATTGCGCCTGCATCTCGCGGTGGCTAAAGGAGCTAGCGTGCGCTGCGGTCAAGTGTGATGGTGGTTTAAGCGGGCTGCGTTGCCAGGTTTAACAGAGCCCCCTTTAGGAAACACCATTAAGCCTTAATTAATACTTATAATAAAAATACTCAATACTACAAAAACGCAAACTTAATAAAAAATACCTAATATTGTGCAGTATTCGCTGTGTGTTATTTGAAAAAATGTATTGTTATTGTTACCATATTGTTATAAGTTACTATGCGAGTGCGAGCCGCCAATTAAAGCTTGAGGAGCCGCGCAACGAGTATCTCTGCTGTAGATGACTGTATTCTCACACCGTCAGAACATTGTTGGCACTGTTAAAGCCTCGGTTCTTACTTCCTGTCTGGGTTACACACGCCAGATGACCCGTATTTGTGCTTTTCTTCTGTGTGTGCATGTGTCCCGCAGAGTTCTGGAGCAGCACAAGTTGACAAAGGAACAGTGGGAGGACCGAATACAAACCTGGCACGAGGAGCACAGAAGCATGCTCAGGTGAGCGTTTCTTCCTGCCTGTGGGAGATGGAAGAATCTGCCGCATAATTAGACTCGTAGAGCGAGAGTTCTGCTATTTTTAATCAACAGCTTGAAGTTTGACACCGAAAAGGTCGATGGAAGCAGCAGAACCAGATCAGCTGGATCAGATTTCTCACATTCTTTAAAACCCCCCCCATGCTGCATTTTTCTTTAGTATTCTAGTTGTTTGTCATCTTCCTCGAGGTTTTATCTGCACAGGTTTTATGTTTATTACAGCCACAGACTTCTGATGACGCTCCACGTCCTGCTTTGTTTGCCTCGAGCTAAAGATGGCGCCCGTAGCAGGCTTCACGTTTGTTTGAGCTTCTGTTTGCGTTGGTGCAGGGAGGACGCCATGATGGAGTACCTGAAGATCGCTCAGGACCTGGAGATGTACGGCGTCAACTACTTCGAAATCAAAAACAAGAAGGGCACGGAGCTGTGGCTGGGGGTCGACGCCTTGGGGCTCAACATTTACGAGCATGAAGACAAGTAACTAGCTCACACACACACACGGTTACACGGTGCGATCTCTCTGGTCCGGTGCATTTCAGCTTGTGTGCAATCCTGAACAGAACTCAGTCTGCAGTGGGACATCCCACAGATAACTGTGGAATAACAATTTTATTTAATGGGGTCAGGAGGTCGGGAACCACTGAGGTTGATGTAATCGGCTCATGAATGACACTGAAAACTTCCATCAAAGCGCTTGAACAACGCTCCCTCTGTGGTTATTTTGGGAAGATCCCCCTCTGCAACTCAGCATTTTCTAATTACAATTATATAATAACTGGTTACTTTGATCAACTGAATTTTTTCAAGCTCTCCTGGTTGGTCCTGAATAACTTTTATTTGAGACTGGCGCCCTCTTTTGGTCGGAAAGAGCCAAGCAGAGGAACCTTTGCACACGAGACGGGTGTGCACATAAAAATATAATAATAATAATTAAAAAAATAAAAAATAATATATCATAATAAATAATATAAATGGAATTGAGATGAGAAAATACTCCTCGCTTTGTTCATGTTGACAGCTGGCGTCTGAAAGGTAAAAACTTCATCACTGTCTCCTCAGGTTGTCGCCAAAGATCGGCTTCCCCTGGAGCGAGATCAGAAACATTTCCTTCAACGACAAGAAATTTGTCATCAAGCCCATCGACAAGAAAGCTCCAGTAAGTGTTGACGAGCCGACGTCTTAACGAGGAGTTTATTTCTTTAATCACTTTAATCCTACTGTACCCGCTTCCTCCAGGACTTTGTGTTCTACGCCCCTCGGTTGCGGATCAACAAGCGCATCCTGGCGTTGTGTATGGGAAACCACGAGTTGTACATGAGGAGGAGGAAGCCGGACACCATCGAGGTGCAGCAGATGAAGGCTCAGGCCAGAGAGGAGAAGCACCACAAACAGATGGAGAGGTACGCTTCACCACATTTTTCCATACAAGAGCCTCATTGTGTACTTATTGAAGTGGAAATATAGATGTTTCATTCTTCTAAATACTATTTTTTGTGCTTGTTTGTCTCCGTTTTCATGGGTTTCTCTTTCATATTTGTTTTCATATTAAAACAAAATCGATTGTTCCCTATGGTTGAGCCTTTTAAAGTCCTATTTTATAACCCCCTCTCAATCCAAATCCTCTGAATACACCAGATTGTTACTCTTCAGTTCTACTCATTTTATTTGTATTGCCAATGAGTCCCAATGAAAAGGTCAGACATCTCAGGCAAACTTAGCAAGTCCCTTTGAACAAACACCTGCTGACAAGGCATAGAAAAAAATTTATATAAAAGGCGATTCCAGCTCAATTTGTTTCAGCCAATTTCAGTGCGAAAGCTTTTCCAGTCCACCCAACAGACTAATGAATAAGATGCGAGATGGTTAAAAACATATAACAGCAGCTTATCTGAGCAGTAACGTGTCAGAGGCAGCAGTTCAGCATCTGGATCCTGCAGGTTGCCTCACACTACACCAAAAACGGTTAAAGCACAAACTTAAAGACTGATGTCAGCTTGAAGCAGCCTGAAGGCAGAATTTGACCAGCAGTTAATTTTCCTTTGAGCTGCATGAAGGCACCACCTGAGGGAAGCGAAGCAGATTCGCTGGACGGCTCGCGGCCGGATTGATATATTATTCCTTTGCTTTGTCAGAGTGGACACAAGATATTTAACTGTGTTAAAGACTTTCAACAGAAGCCTGATAGAATTCAGCTTCCACATCGAGTGAATAGTTTGTTGTCCTCATTTTGCAATCGACTGAGCACTTGGTCCCAGATCCTAGTAACTGTTCATAGTTTGCACATCCTCATCGTGTAGGATGCCAGGTTTTGGGTTATAACTCTTATAATCGTTATTCCTGAAGTCGATTGTTACTGTAAACCAAAAGAAGAGAGATTATAACAACATGCGACACTGGACAGTTGGTTAGAGCAGTAAGCACCAGTCAGAGCACTTCTGGGGTCAGAGATGCCTGCAGGGAAGGTAGAAGGAGAAAAACCACTTGTAATAAACTCGGACCAACACATGCAAACAGAGAGAAGAGGAGAGGTGTTCAGTGCATCATGGGAGTTGCCCCTAGCAACCTGGTTTTACAGCCTGAACCAGAACTAACCATAAGCTTTATTAAAAGGAAAAGTTTTTGCCTAACTGGGAGTTGGTCCCATGGGAAGGTAGCCTGAAAACTGAAGTTTTTAAGACTTTATTCCAACGGTTCTTCAAAGCATGTGTAAATAACGAGAATGTCACATTTTCAGAATTAGTTAACTGTATGACTAATGAACCAGATTAAACCCTGAGTGTATATCTAAAAAGATATTTAGAGGTAACTCTTGAGTCCGTGTTGAATGCCTGGATCTGTCTGTTAGTTGCACTGCGTGAACAGTAGGGGGCAGTGTTTCACTGAAAAATAAATCCTGCTCATGTTCCTCCTGCGGCTCGTTGAGTTTTATCAGTGCTGGAGCGTCCGTTACAGCTGGAGAAAAAACATGGTTCTCCTTCTGTTAGAAACCAGATATTAAAATGATTAAATACTCTTCCACATCAGGCATTACGCCCACACCAAAGAGTAGTGATCACAGTCCGTTTCTGTTAGTTGGCCAGAGATAAGATGACTGTCTGTTGTCGGTGTGGGCTGATGTTTGGTGGGTGAAATTAAGTGTTGGTTTTCATGTATGTAGGTAGGTTGGATATCTGATTTTAGGTTCACTAAATGTCTCAGACATCACGAACTGTCCATAAGTAACAAGGTGTTCTGAAATGCATGAATAGACAGTGTTTTGGTCATTTTATATGAGTGTACATCTAAATTTACGTGGAATTTTGTCATGAATAAGCCGAGCCAATGTCCTGATATTTAGGGGGAATAAAAATAAACCCAAAGTCAGCTGAGTGGTCACTGCGGAGTGCAAAAACCTGTAAAATACCAGACTTTAACTCCCATCAATCGATGGCTGACTGGATGTGCGTGGTGATTATTTTCTGTGCTGTTTTGATTAGAGCACAGCTGGAGAACGAGAAGAAAAGACGGGAGTTTGCGGAGAAAGAGAAGGAGCGAATAGAGCGTGAGAAAGACGAGCTGATCGAGAGGCTGAGGCAGATCGAAGAGCAGACGCAGAGAGCTCAGAAAGGTACGACTGCACATGATGTGGGCCTCCACTCCTGACTTTGTCCTGTAAAACACTGACGCTTAACTCTTCTTTCATCTGCTGCCATCTATATGAGCTTTGAGGGTTTATCTCTGCTTTAATAGATTAGAAACTGAAAGCCTGGATGTAGTTTTTTCTCTTCATCAGATTATTCAGAGTTGAACTCGTTTGTTTAGCATCTCACAGATGTAATTTCGATCTTTTTCTTTAAAAATAAAAAGAAGATGAAGCTCATTATTGTCCCAGATTAGGTGTTTAAATCGTTTCTGTATCACAAACAGAAATTCCGATTGTATAACGACAACATTTCCAAGTAATGCTTGGTTTCATAAATGCTTATCTTTACATATTTAACAGCTTCTCTGTTTTATTTTCCACGTCTTTCCTTTTTTTTTGTAAGGCTGGTCTGTTGTCACGCTATGTAACAACAATAAACAATGGCCCAAAATTAGATAAAAACCATAACCTTTAAATAGCAAAGCTATTAATTTGCCCCACTTAACTGCATTTTTTAAGAGGAAATGTGATCTGTTTACACTGTCTAAACGGTGTTTGATTCTCAGTGGGCCGTGGTTAGGGAGGTGGACTTAAGATCAGAGGGTTGCAAGTTCAAATCCTGCCATTACCTCTCCCTACACCTCTATCCATGGCTGAAGTGCCCTTGAGCAAGGCACCTAACCCCACATTGCTCCAGGGGCTGTAACCAATACCCTGTCTCTAAATAGCTGTAAGTCGCTTTGGATAAAAAGCGTCAGCTAAGTGTAATGTAATGTAATGTGCTCCACTGCAGACGGATAGGAGCCTCTGTTGACTGGAGAAAATGATTAAAAAGGAGACGCCTTGTTTGGTTTACAGTTTCAAGCTTTCAACAACAAACTAATCCAAGAGAGCAGCCAAATGTGCAGAATGCATTTAAAACTAGTCTGAAAAAGTCTGCAAAATGCACTTTCCTGCAAAAAAACCATCGCTTTTTTAAAGTTTGTTGCACTTCTCACAGTCGTGATTAATGCTGCTGGGCTTGTAAGTCATGTCCGTGCTCGTGCTTCCCCGCAGAGCTGGAGGAGCAGACCCGCAAGGCGCTGGAGTTGGAGCAGGAACGAAAGCGAGCCAAGGAGGAAGCGGAGCGGCTGGAGAGGGAGAGGCAGGCGGCAGAAGAGGCCAAGGCAACCCTGGCTCAGCAAGCCGCCGACCAGATGAAAACCCAGGAGCAACTGGTACCTGTGCTCACACTTCAGTCCAAACCCTTATTCATTCATATTTTGGTTTCTTTCTCCACTTTTTGGTGCATTTTAAACCATCTGCACATCATAAACATGAAGGATGGAAGCGAAGAGCCTCCGCGTTGGTCTGTTTGGACACTGTCCCTCTTCTCCAGTGTTGTAACTTCTGGCTGGCGGGTGTCTTTAATTTCAACAGGCTGCTGAGTTAGCGGAGTTCACGGCCAAAATTGCTCTGCTTGAGGAGGCGAAGAGGAAAAAAGAAGAAGAAGCATCAGAATGGCAACACAAAGTAATGCAACCTCTTTGTAAAAATGTGAAAGGTTTTCACATTATTTCCTGTTTAATGAGGCTTTGGTGAACTAAATAAAACTTTAGGTTAAGAAATTAACCCCAGGAACATCCTCCCAGTATAAATGCTCGGCGTCACGCAGGTGATCTTCAGTCTGTAAGCACACCTCTTCCTCGCTCCAGGCAAGGAGGGTGATCTGGTGAGATACCTCACTCATGTTTCAGAGAACCGGGGTTAATTTCTTAACCTAAAGTTCTCTTTCAACATTCGTTTCGGTATCTCACTATGGGATATAGCGACTCCCGTATTGCCAGATAAGCTTACTCGAAGACTATATACACCCTGCAGTTATGCAAGTGTGGAGCCCACACTTAAAACAGTATGAGCCAGAGAGGGCGCCGTCACATCCAGTCTATAAAACCTAGTGAAGGTGCACGGGGTTGCCCAGCTGGCAGCGTCACATATGTCCTCCACAGGTATACCCTGAAACAGTGCCCATGATGAGGCCATGCCACGAGTAGAATGAGCCCGCAGACCCACAGGGGGTGCAAGACCCCTGGTCTCATACGCCATAGTAATAGCCCCGACTATCCAATGGGAAAGCCGTTGCTTTGTTAGAGGCTTACCTTTATGTGGTGATGCCCATGACACAAACAGCTGCTCCGATTTGCGAAAACCTGCTGTTTTCTCCACATAAATCCGGAGGGCTCGCACAGGGCAGAGCGTGTGCAGTCGTTCCTGCTCCTGGGAGGAGAAAGGTGGCGGATAGAAAGCTGTTAACTCAAGGGTGCGGGACGGCATGGCCGGGTTATAAACCTTTGGTATAAAAGCAGGATTAGGTTTTAGTAAAACCTTACAATCCCCACCGAGAAACCGCATGCAGGACGGGTTCACGGAAAACGCTTGAATGTCGCTAACACGTTTGGCAGAAACCAAGGCGACCAACAAAGCTGTCTTAAATGAGAGCACTTTGAGCTCAGCATGCTCCAAAGGTTCGAAAGGTGCGCGTGACAAAGCATCGAGCACCACCGGCAAATCCCATGAAGGAGTGAGGCTCCTGGACACTGGCCGGAGCCGTCTTGCACCTTTCATAAACCGGCACACCAGAGGGTGTTGCCCCACCGTTTTATCCCCAAAGCCTATATGACATGCTGAAATAGCTGCCAAGTACACTTTGACGGTGGAAAAGGCCAAGCCTTTATCCAGCAATTCCTGCAGAAACGTCAGAATAGCCGACACAGGGCTCTGCATTGCGCTCAACGTGGTATTCGCGCACCAATCCTCAAATGCGCGCCACTTTCCCTCATACGCGGTGCGCGTTGAGGCTGCTCTCGCATTCTGGATCGTGTCAATGACGTTTTGGGGAAGTCTACTGGATGCCAGATTCATCCTCTCACAGGCCAGGCCCATAGAGCCATGCGCTCTGGATGAGGATGAAATAATTCTCCGCGTGCCTGTGTCAAGAGATCTCTGCGGAGAGGGAGCCGCCACGGCTCGCCGTACAGTGACTGGAAAATCTCCGCCAGCCAGTATTTCCCCGGCCAGCGGGGAGCCACCAGAATGAGTGAATGTTTCCCCTCCCTCACTCTGGAGAGGGTAGGGATAATCAGTTCGAGGGGTGGAAAAGCATACAGTAGGACTGGAGGCCATGGGTGTGCTAGAGCATCCAGCCCAAGCGGAGCACCCACCTCGGTCAGGGAGAAAAACCTCGGACATTGAGTGTTCTCCTCTGATGCAAAAAGGTCGACCTCCGCTCGGCCGTACTGCTGCCATATCTGGGTTACCACCTCGCTGTGGAGTCTCCACTCCTTGTAGCGGGGATTGCCTCTGGATAGAAGATCCGCCCCCCTGTTCATCACCCCTGGCACGTGAGTGGCCCTCAGTGACAGCAGGCGTGGGCTGGTCCAGACTATCAGTCTGTGTGCCAGCATGTGTAACTGATGTGAGCGCAGGCCCCCCTGCCGGTTGATGTATGCCACCACCGTTGTATTGTCTGTTCTGACTAAGACATGGTGTCCTCTGATAAAGGGCAGAAAATGTCTCAGAGCCAGTAACACGGCCATGAGCTCCAGACAGTTTATGTGAGCTGTCCGTATTTGTGAGTTCCATACACCATTTACCATCAGGCCCTCGTGTGTGGCTCCCCAGCCAGTTAACGATGTGTCTGTAGTAACGACCTTCCGTGTTAGGATGGTTCCCATGGCAACGCCGGTGGTGAGGAATGCTGTGCGTTTCCATTGACTCAGAGTGCTTGTGCTCGTCAAGGAAATCGCCACCTTTCTGTGGGCATGACGTACTGGACACAGATTGAGCGCTGCCACCCACCGTTGAAACGGTCGCATGTGCAAGCGGCCGAATCTGATGACAGCCAGGGCTGACGCCATCAGACCCAGCAGCCTGTGACACAGCCTGAGTTTCACATACGCACCTCTTCGAAAAAGCGCCAGACAAGCCTGAAAGGCTTTCACTCTTTCTACCGAGAGGCGCGCTCTGAAGTCGACGGAGTTCAGAGACAGCCCAATGAAGGTGATTGTTTGAACTGGAGTCAAGATGCTCTTTTTCCAGTTTATTGCGAAACCCAGAGCCGTCAGATGCGATATAAGCATTTCTGCCTGCGTCATGAGTTCCCCCGGAGACTGAGCCGCAACCAGCCAATCGTCTATATACGTAGCCAGACGTATTCCTTTCTCCCTCAGAGGTGCGACTGCCGCCTCGTTGCATTTCACAAACACGCGTGGGCTTAGTGCGAGGCCAAAGGGAAGCACGAGATACTCGTACGTCTTTCCCCGAAATGCAAATCTGAGGTATAGGAGAGGTTATTTCCTCCTGCAAGATGCGTGCGTGTTCTCCCCGGGCGTTTGACTGTATTACGCCTTTGAAACGGGGTGGAGCCGTCCCAAACTGAAGCCTGTATCCCCTGGATACGGTCTTTAGCACCCAGTCTGGTGCCCCACACGCTCGCCACAGCTGGGTTTTCCCCGCTAGTGGGCCGGGAAGTGTTTTTGGAGCGCTGTGCTGCGCAAGCTGAGTGAGACGCTGCATAGCTGCAGCTTGCCACTTTACCTGCTGACGGTCCGCCCTTTCTGTGGCAGAGAGGACGGCCGGGTGTGCCACAGGTGGAGCAAAGACGGGGAGTCTTTGCTCCACCATTGGCCCCATGTGCAGCCGCACGGCCATGTTCTGTCCATTTTTCATTTTTTGTTGAGGCAGCGCCCTCGGCTCTTGGCCTGGTTGCGTGCCTGGAAACAATTTTAATGATTTTATTGGGAAGGGAAGAAACTGTGTTCTCAAACACTGGTGTGTGCTTGTGCACTGGTGTGTGCTTTCTGACTACAGCTGTGGCTTCACTGAGCTCTCGCTGAAGGTGCTCTTCCTCCTCTTCGTTCGGCTCTGAACTGTGAGCTCCAACGCTGGCTCTGCAGGCCGTTTGAAATGCCCTGAACGTGGCTCAAACTGGGACAGAACGTTTCCCGGGTGGGGAAGAGCAGGTGTCTGGCAGTGCCTGCTCTCCCGCTCTGAGGAGAGTTCCCTAGGTAGCTCGCCTCTTCTTTTTTGCGCTCGCGGTGGCAGGAGGGTTCGCTTGGGTTCCTGATGTCACCGGCGGTACAAAGGGCTTTCTTCCCCATGCACCCCTGAGCTCGCTCTGCTTCTCACGGTCGCGGTCTGCCGACTGCGACTGAGTCTGAGGCTGGCGTTTAGGGATGCGGTAGACCGGTCGAGCAGCCGCCTGAGCGAACGTCTGACGAGGTGCCGCGGGAGGAGGAGGCTGCGCTCTTCTGGGAAGGCACAGTTTTAGCGCTTCTCCTTCTCTCTTTTTCTCCTCACATCGTTTTTGTATGGCTGCAACGTTGGGGCCGAATAAACCCTTCGGGTCCACCGGGGTGTCCAAGAGTTGGGTCTTCTCTCTCTGAGACAGGCTAGACAGATTCAACCATCTGGCTCTCTCTTGAGTGACCATCAGGGCCATTGCTCTCCCTGCGGCCTGGACAGCGCTTCTGTGGAGACGCAGGCAGAGGTCTGTCACCACGCACAGCTCATCCCACAGTTCTGCGGCTGGTGCTCCCGCCATCTGCTCCTGTAGTTCTGCTTGATAAGCGAGGAGAAGAGACGAAGCGTTCAACCCCTTCACCGATGTTGCCACCGCCTTGTAGCTTTTTTCGTTTAAAGCTGACTGAAAAGAGTCGGCCCTGAACGGGAGGGTTGGCCCTGCCGCTGTCATGGTCGATCTCTGAGACGGGTGCAGGTGAAATGCCAGCAGAGGTCTCCGTGAGGGTTTCCGGCCATTCAATGCCCAGCTTTGCAGCTGCTCTTCTACAGACATCGTGCAGGTCTGATGCAGTCGGGTTTGGAGGGCCGCTGCAGCGGGTGTCCCCCGCCTCCGTGGGCTTTGCAGCCGACGGGATGGAGAAAGATTCGCCTTCCTGCTCGTAGTCGTCAGACCCGAGACTAACGGATTCCACCTCGGAGTCAGATTCAGCAAAATTACTGAAATCCAGGATGTCGGCCTCATTTCCCTCCATGTCAAGTAGAGGAGCGACAGCGTCAAGCTGGTCGCCCCAACTGGCTCCAGCCAAAGGGGGCTCTCCTTCATCGGTAGCGGTGAGAGCCGGTGGCGGGGGATTGGATACCCCCAGCAACGGATCAACCTCCGACAGGCTAGCTTGGCGTGCTAGCCTGCGCCGACGAGATTTAACAGAGAGCCGTGCACAGTGGTCGCAGCTAGCTGGTGACGTTAACCCGTCCTGGGCATGTTTCAGCCCTAGGCACGGAGGGCAGATAGGGTGAGTATCTGCCCCAGCAATGAGGTTGCCACATGTGCAAGTTTTAGTCGGTGGCTTGGCCCTGTCCATGGTGAGTACAGGTGCTAGCTTTGCGACTTTGCTGCTGTTTGATGACAGACCAGCGGTTGTAAAACTCAGAGCAACAAAGTACAGCTATTGAGAAGCGTCCGGCGACCGAGGTGTTAGCTCGTTCTGTGAACAGTTAAGCTAGCTCAATATTACCGTACTAGTAGTCTGAGAGTTGCTTCTGGGAGCGAGAAGAGGTGTTATGCCCCTTTTCCACCGAACATTTTTGTACCAACACAGCTCTACACGGTCCCACTCGACCCTGGTTGGGAGCTTTTCCACCGCGGGTTGAAGGTGGGACCCGTTACAATTTTGAGCCCCGGCAAGTACCTGCTTCAGAGGTGGGTCTAGTAGGTACTTGTCGATGCTAAAACTTCACGTGATCAGTGCTGTCCACTGATTGGTCAGGTGAAATTACGTCATACACGCAACGAAGCTCGGGGAGCTTTATGTATGAAACACCCGCCATGTATAACACAACTGCGAGAGAAACAGAGAATAAACAGAATTGCGAAGATGGAAGACCAGAGAAGGAAAGGCAACCCGTGGACGAAGAGCGAGGCGCAGACCTTTCTGTGTGTGGTGGCCGAGGACCGCATACAGAAGGAACTGGACAGAGCAACACGAAATGAGAAGCTGACCAACTATCACCGGAATTCTCAGCAGTGCCGAGACAAGCTGAAGAGCTATTACCGGCAGGTAAAGGACCACAACAGCCGGAGTGGGTCAAACCGAAAGACATGGAAGTGGTTCGACCAAATGGACGGCATTTACGGTCACCGCCCGGCGAACGGCGTGGATTCGGCGATGTGTTTGTTGGAGGCGATGGAAAATGGTAAGTGTTGTTCTTATCCCCTTGGTGCAACGCTTATATCTTAACAAATGCATGTTTTATATCGTAACAAATACATGTTCAGTCTTTAACTTTTGTAAAAAGTTACACAGGTGTCTCATGTAAGTTGTTCTGAGTGAGCTAGCAAACAACGCTGTTTTGGAAGGCTAGCACAGTGTCTCTCTATGCGGTTACGTGTATGCGTTTCATATGTTCACACGTTTTATTTTTTTTTTAGTCAAGACTCGGTTTGTTCAACCGATGAGTGTTCGGTTGCTGAGGTCAGCGAAGATCCTCCAATCCCGCAGGCTTCAGAACCGAATCTGCAGCTGAGGCAGCAGCTGCTGCATTCCACCGGCACCAACACTGGCGTCACCGCCTGTATCTGAGACAACTCCTGCTGTTTACTTTTGTGCTGTCTTTTTTAATAAAGAGCTTGGTTTAACTAAACAATATGGATTGTCAACTCCATTACACATTACACTCCATCTTGTATTTACTTTTGACTAACCACGGCGTGACACTTTGTTGTCACCTGAAACCGACGTCACGTTAGTGGTGAACGGGCCGACTCCGCCCACTTCCAGGCCACAGTTTGGGTGGAAAAGAAAATGTTACTGGTGCCGTGTCGTGTAGTGTAGTGTTGGGCTATATCGAACCGAGTAGAGTAGGGCTAGCTTGGCGGTGGAAAAGGGGCATTAGACTGAATATCACCTGCGTGACGCCGAGCATTTATACTGGGAGGATGTTCCTCCTCCTGGAGCGGACGTCACTTTTGTGAGCCAGTCAGGACTGGCGTAATGTAATAGAGCTTCTGGGGGACAGGCGCTGGGGGCGTGTCCCATAGTGAGATACCGAAACGAATGTTGAAAGAGAACTGCATTAAACAACAAAATGAGTCTAATAAAAGAATCGCAGTACGAGGGGCTTCGCTTTGAGTTTTTCTACCCATTTTATGACTCGCTCAGTTAAATACTGTGTCTATGTCATTAGTTAAACGTGTCCATTCGCCACCGTCTGTGTCTCCCTAAAAGAGGACTTTTTTTGGTGTTTTGGTTCCAGGCTCTGTCGGCACAAGATGACCTGGAGAAGACGAGGGAGGAGCTGAAGACGGCCATGACGTCTCCCCCGGCGCCCGAACACGACGAACACGACGAAACCAACGCAGAGGCGAGCGCCGAGCTCCTCAGCGAAGGCGTCACCAGCCACCGCAGCGAGGAGGAGCGAATCACAGAGGCGCAGAAGAACGAGCGGGTCAAGCAGCAGCTACAGGTTCGCTGGTTCCGGGGCCTTTTTTTTTTTTTTTTTTTTCTATAGCGTAAAGGAACGCTATAAGAGGGGCATTACTTCTCAGAAATCATGTTTCCAAAACATTGTCAGTGCCAGCGTCTCCATTCTAAGCCAACATTTTGTCAGCGTGGCTTTTAATCAAGTCCTTTCCTGCTTAAAGGGATAGTTCGCCTCTATCAATGCGTTCTGCCGACAGCCGCGCCTGTTACGGTGTTTGCTGCTCGGAAGCAGGGGACTGCTCGGTCTACACAGCAGGCAGTGATACAAAGGGAGAGAAAATGGCGCCAAGCGATTGTGAGGTCTGACTTTTTCCTTGAGAAAGATTTTGTGACGCAAATATATTACTCTTTTGAACGCATATTGTTTTGAGAAGCAAAACGCTTTATTTTTTAAACCCCAGCCAACTAGCTGGACTACCTTCGTCAACACCAAAACGAGGCTGGAACTCGGCTCACAGGACGCAGCAGGGGGTAAGAAAATAGAAAAAGAGGTGAACTATCCCTTTAAGCTTTCCCGGAATATGAAAAGGCTCCCAACACACATCACAAGTGTTCGATACCCCCGATCACAGGGACGAGCACGTAAACGAAACGATCGAATTTAAGCTGCATGTGAAACATGAACCCGGCCTCGGTGCAGACGTTATTTTCTGAAAAACGGTTTCCAGAATGCCTCAAGCTGCAGGGACTGAATGGATCACAGATTACGGTAGATAAAAAAAATATAGCACGAATAACTTGCAAAAGTGGACAAAGCTGTTATCGCTTCGAGAAAATAGAAAAAGAGAGGAACTACTTTACATTTAAACATTCCTCACATCACAGAAACGGGTTTCAGCTCATTTTAAAAACCCAAACTCTGATCCAACTGCACTGTTTTCGGTTCTATTACCAAATACGCTTTTTGATGATGTGTTCATAAGTCCGGCTTCACGTTGGCGGCGGCGGTGTGGCGTGTGCATTGCTGAGCCGCGGCAACGCGTGTTGCAGTGCTGCTGCAGCACAGATACCGCCTGAATAATCTTTTTTCGCCTGTGGAAATGGTCGTAAATATAAAATCTAACTCGCAGTACTTTAAAAGAAGTACTGACTTTCATCTTCATCAATCCACATTCTGTAACGGGTAGGCTATATTTTTAAAGTCTGTCATATTTCGCCCGCAAACTGAAACTACTGTGAAAAGTCGCTGCTATGAGGTCGATATGATGACCGGAGTCCTTATGGGGAGCCGCCGGGGACATTATTCAGAATTAGCTTGCATACAGTATATCTCTCTTTTTCCTCTCTTACAAACTGTTTTTGTGCCAGAATATTCCTTTACTGTCGAGCATCTGCAGACTGTGAGTCATCTCGTCAGATAGTTGTTGTTTTGTTTTGGTATATCACAACCATTTAAGGGGCTGCATAAATGTCAACTCTCCGACAATATTTACACTCATGCAGCCCCGTATCATCACACTCCCCCTTCTGTGCTTCACCATTGTTAAGAGTTCCCTCCAAACATGCTGGACCCCATCTCAGCCCAACAAGTTAATCTTCTTCTTGTCCGACCTAAGAATAGGCTTTCTTATGTAAAGTTTGATGCTTCGTGAAAAGAGCAAGCAGTTTGGGGCCTGTATCTTTTTATAAAGAACTAATTTGACTGTCCGTTAGAACAACTATTATATTTGACAACTATTTAGAGTCGATCCAATCTTGAATCACTTATTAAAATAAGGTAACAGTGTTCCCAAACCTCTGCTGTACTCTGTATGTCTGAGATGGATGTGTTCTCCAGACAAACGACTTGTTGGTGGAGTTTTCAGTCAACGAAAAGCTTTGAAATGCTTCCTCTTGCTGACTTGTTTATTTATAGGTTCATTTAGTTCTGTTTAAAATATGCGCATATTTGCTTTTATATCTTTTTTTTTTTTTTTTCCTGTGATCAATTCTTGACATCAGTTTAGAGTCACCGTTCTAACATTGTGACGTACATTAAAGACATGATGTATTTCTATGATTTGCACTTTTCAAGTACTGGTCATAAGGGGAAAAAAAATTAATTTAAGTAGGGCTGGGCGAGTTAACTCGTTATTGTCGCGTTAACTTGTTAATTATTTAACGCCGCTAAATATTTTATCGCGCATTAACGCAGGTTTTATTATTGTAAAAGTCTGTCGCTGCTTCTCAACCAACGGCGAGTCATTCCCCAGAGCCAATCTTCACGGTCAAAACTAGGATTCTTTAACTTCCACTTCTCCTCTGCAGAAGGAGCTTCTTCCTCTTTTACTTGTTTCAACATAAAAGCACGTATTTCAAAATAAAATTTTTTTTAAAAACTCCTGCATTTACAGCCAAGTTGAATTGTCTTCTCAGCGTAGTAGTTCCAGTCTAAAATATCACTTAAAGGCAAAACACACAACTGATAGCAGCAAGTCATTCAAGGAAACAGACAGTGGAGCGAGGCTTCTACATAAAAACTACAGAAAGATGCTGATGTTAAAGTGTGTTTGCACAACAAATGTTATGGCACTTTCATTCATATGGCAGCACATTTAGAATAAAACTAAATGCTAAAAGCTATACACTACTTTTGGATTCATTTTTGGATTTTGCGTACAAATGCGATTAATCGTGATTAATCAGGGAAATCATGTGATTAATTAGATTAAACATTTTAATCGTTGCCCAGCCCTAAATTTAAGGTAAATATTTGTAATAGATTTGAACAAGTATAAGCACTGTTTACTGGCAACATGAGACACGGTGTGACAGGCTTCAAATAAAAGATTTGATGTGGTTAAATAATTTAAAATCATTATAATCAGGCTCAAAGGTTTATTCGTCGTTTATTTGGTACGAGACGGC
This sequence comes from Odontesthes bonariensis, assembly GCF_027942865.1. Classification (NCBI taxonomy): domain Eukaryota; kingdom Metazoa; phylum Chordata; class Actinopteri; order Atheriniformes; family Atherinopsidae; genus Odontesthes; species Odontesthes bonariensis. The sequence continues at coordinate 29,271,111 of NC_134517.1, read as the reverse complement.
TAATAGTCCAATTATTAACCGCTGATTTCATCATGGCGTGTGAGTGTTTGACATTTGATCTGTGATGTTTTTACACATCGCTGCACCCTGTCTCTCTCTTCTGTCCAGGCTCTGAGCTCAGAGTTGGCTGAAGCTCGGGATGATACAAAGAAAACCCAGAACGACATGTTGCACGCTGAGAATGTCAAAGCAGGCAGAGACAAGTACAAAACCCTGCGCCAGATCCGCCAGGGCAACACCAAACAGCGGATCGACGAGTTCGAGTCCATGTGAGCGGGAAGGAAGGTGGACATAGAGCTGGAAACGGAGTGCTCGTCTCATTGCCATGTCAACGCCTCATTTTACCTGTAAAAGCCTAAAACTGCTGCCACTCCAGGACCTCCTGCTGGTTTGCACCCAGGAGAAAGACCAGCTATGGGTCTCTGTAGCTTTAGCCTTGCCAAAGCTCTGCCTGGCAGCAGCTGGCAGCAGCTGGCCAGCGGCCCTGCTTTCTGCTTCTTAGAGCTCTGCCCTCAACCCGACAAGCACAGGTCTTTTAATTAGACTGGACAACGGCAAGCAACACACCCCCCACCCCCCCACTCCCGTGTACATTACTGGCAATTTTAACGCTTGCATGTCTGATGATTAACAATAACAAGACCTTTTGACGATGGTTGTGCTTTTACTCGACACAATAAAAAGGCCATTTGTAGCTTTAGCTTGTTGATGATGGCGGCACGCTTTAACACACGTGCTTTTACTTCTGTTGTCACGAGCCGAACAATTTAAATAAGAACGCCTTATTTCTCTTGTTTCTTTGTCTCCAATGTGTTTTTTTTTTTTTTTTTTTCTTCTTTAGGGACGGCTCAGCTTTCTGTTGATGTTACATCGGTTTACTTTTCTTCTTGAATGAGTTTGCGAATGCTTTACGCTACAAGCTGTTAGCGAACAGATATGCAAACCTGCTATACTGAACTGTTCTGTTTCTGTCCATTTGAGATGTTTGTTCAAATATATATTTCGCCCCTCCCTAAAGAATGACTTTATATTTCCAAACATGCAGCTAGAGTTTGGTCCCAGAATAACTATCGTAGTTAAAGCCAGTTGAGCCAGAACCTTCAGATGCACAACGTTTGAGGCGGAAATTGTATTTGCTACTCAAAGTTAATCGGTCTTTAATGACTTTTCTGTTGGTGAATTTTCTGTTATTGCACATTGGTCTGACACAGCAAACAAAACAACCTTGAGATTCTTTTTTTTTTAATAAACTGGGAAGACATTAAATGAACATTTTGCAGCACTTTTCATTGCTCCCAACAGAGCCAAATTGGTCAGTGATTATTATCGATGTCAGTGAACGTGACTTTGTTACATCCTTTACTTAATCAAGTCTCTGAAATAATACTTGATCTGTAAAATAAATGTTTATCCACAGTATCATTTGATTAAACACTTTGGTTCACTATCAAAAACTTAATTGGAATGAAATGTGTGTCATAGAAAGAACATGCAGTCATTTTAAGTCATTTTAAAGCATTTAATTGCTAAATATATGTGTGCAAAGTACACAAGCCAAGTAAGGTGAAAGCTTGAGTAGAGATTTATTGGTCAGGTTTACATCATACACAAGAACATGTCATTTGGCCATAGTTTTCCAGAATCTGGAGTGAAATCAAATTTGTTTTTGTTTTGGGTGTTACTATGCAAATCAAAAAAATGTGAAAATATATTTTTATTTTTTTTTATTTTTTTGTCCTAAAATCAAAGGTCGCAGAGCTTAAACTAATTCTAAACCCAGTTACTTTTCACTGAGGTGGATGAGCTATTTGGGCTGGGTTCACCGATACCTTTTATAGGTCGTGCACAATTCTTTGATCCAATCTTGTTTTGCTACCATCAATAAATACGAATCGGCTTTGGGTTTTTAACACGCATACATCTGGATCAAATTTTGCTCTGATTCTTTTCATTTTCCAACAGGACACTGAAAAAGCAGCAACGCTTTAATCTCCTTTTCTTTTATTTTGGTTTAATATAACCACCACTGGCCTGAGCAAGAGGAAACATCAGAAAGTAAACAGCTTTTTCTCTTGGCTTTGGTCCCCAAAGAGGCGGCACTCTTATTTCTGAAGCTGTGTTAAAGCACGTCGGAAAGAATAACCTGATGGTGCATGTTGTGCATTTTATGATTTTTCCCACAATGATGGAATTCATAAAATATTTCCATGTAGTAATCACCATTAAAAACTGTGTCTCCCTAGACAAAACACACTCATAAATGTCTGTATGTGTGTTTTTATATTGAACTCAAAGCAAATTGTAAAACAGAACGCAAGAGGATGTGAACAGGTGCAGAATTACGATGGAAAACCCATGTTTCACCTCAGTGCAACCTCAAGGACGGCTGGTAGCGTGAGACTAACTCAAGCTGACACAGTATGTCAGGCACATAGTAGGAATAAGAATGTGAAAGCTGCCTTAAAGCTGGAGTATTTGCTGCAGGAAAAATTGATGAACAAGCTGTCAGCTACAAAATGGATGTTTATATGTATGTAAATCTTTTACTAGATAGTGGAGGAAAAAACAGTAAGGCAGTTCTAGTTTTGTTGAAGGCGTTTGTCCACAAATATGTCTGAGAATAGTGTGTGTAAATACCTACATTTCTAAAGTTTGCATGTATTGTGTGGGGGCAGGTGCAAAGCCCTTGTTAATGTGACTCCTGTACCTTTGCTGTAAAAAAGCTGGCAATTTAGCTCATAACGTCTGTAAAAAATTGGCAATTTTCTGTGGATTTACTCCACTAACTTTGTTTGTTGAAAACAGAAAAGCTACAACTAGCTGGGTGAAAATGACTTTGAACAACTGCAATTCATAAGTTTGGAAGTCTATGGCTGTGTTCGAAACCGCATACTTCTCATACTACTCATACTAACTTTAACTTTTTTTAATTTCCCGGATGCATACTAGATTCTCCAAAATGTTGGGTATGCATCATGAGGTTACTACTCATACTCAAACTACCCAAGATGCAACGTAACGTGACGTCGCCGATCGTCATTTCCTGTCAAAACGGCAGTTTCAAGCTAGCTACAACGAGGGTAGGTTCACTTCCTGTTTTCAAAACAAAAGCACCAATTGTATCGTACTGGCTTTCCCTATGATAAAAATCAACGGGTATTTTATTTTGTGAAAATAACCAGAAGTGCGTTGCTCACTGCGGCTAGCTTTAGTAGCGCCGAATTTGTGGGAACAAAATTGTAAATAGCCGGTATTTTGTCAGATTTTCAACACGTTGGGGATCTAAACGACTACTTTCTCTCCTGAAAATGTTTCAAATGTTGCTAAAGTTTACAGAGTTTAGAGCTTAAGCGAAATCAGCTTCAGGCCGGCTGATTTCGGCTCGGGCAGGAGCAAAATGCATTGTGGGTAAACGCTCTGCATACTGTCTGATCGATGAGTATGCAAGTATGTAGTATGCGATTTCGAACACAGCCTATCACACGGTAGCAGATTGCACATTGCTAGCTAACGAACATTTGAATTAAACATTTGTACAGGCGCCATATTAGCTAAACTTCTACTGGTAAATGATTTAAAGTAGAAATTTGTTTCATGTTCGGTCAAGTAAACTTTGTGTAGAAAATCTATTCGCAACATTACGTTAGCGCAGTTAGCATTGATCTATTTCGCATTACCCCCACGGACTACGATCCCTTCTTAAGGACAAAACACACATACAATTAATAAAATAGCCTTTCACAAAAGTTAACGGAAATAGAAAAATAGTTGAACCTTATGCAATAAATATGGTTTTAATAACCAAGGGGATTTTAACTCAACACCCACAGAGGTTTGTTAAATTAAGTGTCCAAACCCTGCAGCAAACGCTAGCACACAGTGCCAGACAAGCAGGCTTCCTATTTTTACACATCACAGCCCTGGAAGAGGGCATGTTCAGGCATTAATTAAACAAACATGGTTGTAGATTTCTGGGAGAGGTGTCTGGAAACATTCCCATTATTTAATTCTTTCCAGACAATTATGGCTTCAGACATCTTCTCATCCGAGGTGGACTGTAATGCCAGTCTCATGTATAATGGAAATATAACCAGACCTTTACATTCATCAGCAGTAAACCCTAATCATTTGATCCTTGCAGCCTCCACCTAACTAACCTTAAAAAGTTTATCATCACTTCACCAACAGCATGGAAAATTACTGTTCCCAAAACAGCACTGGAGACATTCCTACAATTGGGGAAAAAAAGGGAATTTAAAAGACCCTCTCATTCAAAAGCTCCAGTAACAAAGGTGGCAAAAGTCTGCCAAATAATAGAAAATATTCAGCTCAGCCATTTTTTTATTATTTTTTTTTTAAACGTATTTTCATATAAAACAATTATCTTTTTAAAATGTTTATAGGATACAATTTGTATCAACAAAGAGAGGTGTTATCTGGTTACTAGAAATTATTTCAACCAGGCCAGAGTTTTAGTTTCAGTTCCCCGCTGCTGGAGATCGTCATAAAAACTAGATTAATATCATTATTTCATTCAACAAGTCCAGCTCAAAGTCTGTTTCATCAAGTGAACAAAACTTGAAAATAATTTAAAAGGGATAGCACATAATTAATCTAAAAATGAAGTCATTTCATTGAGTTATAGCCGAAGTGCGAGATCTTTACAATACATTCAAGCTCTTGCCAAACGAGTTCACGCGGTGTTCTTGTAACTCTGTATTTCACTGAATATCGCAGATTTTCTGGCAACATTCCCACGTTGGCAGCCGTGCATTTTCAATGTTTGCAAGAGCTGAAGAAGCGCCCGTATGAAGGGGAACCGATGAGGTTGAACCGCTTAGTTAAAACACCGAAATAACCAACAAATTAAATGATCATTAAATTGGAGATGAAAACAGTATTACAAGCTTATTGCTATTGCCGCTTAACAACACTGTAATCAGGAATGAATTAAAAACACTTAACCACATATACGCTTGCACTTCTTCTGACTTTTTTCTTTACCAAACCACTGGTTTTTACTTCAGTCAGTGAGATAATCACCCCTGAGAAAAGTCTGTGGAGCTGAAAACTGTCACGCTCCCACTGTGCTAATGGCTGTTTTAATAAAATCATCTGGGAAGGTTTTAATTTGAAGAGGTTTTCCCAACTTGCACCTGCATGTTTTAACAGATGGGTAAAAACCCAGGTGTCAGGTAACACATTGTCTTGGGAAGATTTACACTCCAGTTGTGACAACACAAGCATTCGCACATCATTAAAGTAATAAATTAACACGTTAAATTAAAAAATAACCAACCAATATTCAAACTTAACATTTTGGCCTGTCAACTTGATATGATTTAGATCATTTCGGTTGCCTAAAAAAATGGAAAGCAGTTTGAGTCGATGAACTGTGGCGTCGGCACATGCGGCTATCCAAGCAGAGGAAATAACTTATTCGGTGAGTTTGGGGTTTTCAAGTGGAGTTTTTGCTGTCTTCTTTTGTGGGTGCCGTTCAAGTTTCACTTCCCTGCAGGGGAAATCCACAAAATCTCACAACTGTTCTGCCACCTGTTAGCACACACTTCAACAGTTGATCCATTTGCCTCCATTTGTTCAGCCGATTTAAGCATTAAATAGGATTGGAACATGTTTGGAATGTGATTTTTTTTTTTTATGCTTTTATGTGCCCCGTGTTGACATTCGTGACTGCCAGACTAAGATATTTTACTTCGATGGACAGCACAAGTTTGAGATCTGCTCACACTGATATACCCTGATATGATTGCCCCATTTTAAAAAGAAGAAGAAAAAAAAGGAGAAAACACAAAAGTAATAAAAAAGTGCCAACAGACAAATAACTTAAAATGTAACAAATAAATAAATTTAGAATGAACAACACTGTCACCCTTATAAAACCCTTACAAGCCTACCCAAGCCTGCAGCCAAAAGCAAGTTCAACCCCAACATTTCCTCAACTTAAGTGCTGAAAAAGAGGCATATTTACAGAAAACAATATGGCAATTTGGGACTTCCCTTTACAAAAATACCATTAACTGATGAGATGACTTCCCTGCAATGGAAAATAAGCAATCCACTAATAAGTATCCTCAGATCTAGAGCCTTTGTTTTGTGGATGTCCAACCGGACTTTAATCACTAGGATGAAGATGAAAATTGCACTTCATCTTCTGCTTTGCATTCATGAAACATGCTGCAATTTCTCCATCAAAATTGCAGCAGCAAGCTCCTGAGCATCCATCACATGAGGGTTCTTGGTCATCACCTTCCTGACCAAATCTGGAGGGAAGATGCCGCACAAGTTAACAAAGACCCTCTCCCTGAGGTCTTGGTATCGACCCAGGGAAGAAGGTTCCAAGTGCTGGGGCGCTGGGGGCAGGTGGCTCTTGTGGGCACTGATGGATGGAAGAGACTGCTGTGGGAGTGGTGGAAGATTTGATGCTGAAAGGCCACAGGGTGATGAGTGGGCTTGTTGGCCCCAAGGAGAGTGCCAAGCCTTCCCATGGAGTGATGGGAAGCTGTTATAGGAAAAAGGGCTGAAATAGGGCTTAGTGGATGGCTGATAATTAGGGTCCCAGCTTGTCTGATGCTGGTTTAGCTCAGAGTAGTTTCTTCTAGAATAAAGTGGTGATCCTTCATACACTCTAGAGTCCTGGAGCCCACCCTCCTGCCATAGGGAGGCCATCAAATTGCGACGGAGGGGGAAGTTTTGAGGCTGTGAATGAGCCGTGGATGTTGGCAGCGGACGAGGTGGTAATTCCCCGGGAATACTGCTGAGCGACGGATGCTGTTGCTGGGGTGGAATGTAGGCCGAAGTGGTCTTGAAGGGATGTGGAGATGTCTGAGAGCCAACGGTAGGCAGAGGGTCGTCCATGGCGAACCCATGTGGTCTCCACAAGCCTGGAAGAGTGGAATTGCGATGTGGAGAGTGCTGGTTCAGTCCAGGAGAAAGATGGCTTGCAACGTGGGCGTACTGTCCAGCGTAGTGATGATGGTGGTGAGGATGGTGATGGCGGCACTTAGGGCTATCATCTAACATAGGGTTGGGGGAGAAAGAATCCGAGCCAACACTTCCATCACTGCTACAGTCTGATGGCAGGGAACCAGCTGGTAGGTGGTATTCTGGGGAAGGCGGCACCACAAGGCTCAGGCCCGTATAGTCCTTTACCAGAGAGCCGTAGACCACCTCTGGGGACTTGCATCTGTGGTAAGATTCAGCCTGGCTTGATCCAGAAGCTCCAGCAAACCAGGAGACGCCTCCACTGCTTCTACCAGGGTACTCCCATCGGTCCAGATGCCCCATTGAAGGGGGCCCCCCTGGAGCGGGAGGCCCTACATTAACGCTGCTGCAGCTGCTGCTGCTGCTGCTGTTGCTTCCTCTACGTCCTTCTGCCTTAGAATGGACCTGGAGCCTGTCCTCTGTGAGGTCAGGGACAGAGTTCTGAGGGCTCTGACTTGGCCACTTATAGCTCCGTCTTGGTTCGGCTTCAGTCGTTTCTTCTAACTGACCGCTGCTCTGGCTCTTCACCATCAGGGCGTTTTCCAGCAGGCCTCTGGAGGCGGTGGATGAGTGTTTGGCACTGGCACGGAGCTCATCAGCCACCGAGCGCTGGGGCTGGCTGCCCCTTTCTGGATGGTAAAACTTGCACTTGTGGCCATATGTGCACTTCTTTGCTATTTAAAGAAAAAAGGCAATAACTTCTGATTAATCTGCTGTAATTAAATTGAACCATTGAAAAGCAGATACTAAAACAATATTTACAACACAAAATAGTATTTCTTATTAGGTATGGATGATTTTGAATATATAACAGCCCCATCTGCTATCATAAAAAGTTAAAGATGTTCGTATATTACCGTAAGGACATGGCTGCTTTCTGTGGTCGGGAAAAACAGGTCTCTTCCTCAGGAAATTCTCCAGACTTGGTCCATGACGTCCCAGTGGGTCGTCTGGTGGCATGAATCTGAGAACGCAATTCATAAAATGTGATCCAAATTCAAGTTTCCTCAAAAAATAATTACATCTAAAAGTTTTTTTTTATTTTGCACCATAAAAACGTACCAATAATTCTAATATTCACAGTTAAGTCTGCATTGATATTTTCTTTATACCAGAGAAAATGCTTTTTAGTTTAATTTTACACAAATTTACATCCAGAAACATTTCTGCTACTTAAATCACACACGAAACAACCCATAATGACGAGAAAGGTAACATCCTCTTTAGCATGTGCAAGGGTGGCTTAATCAGTAGAGCAGAAGCAAAGGGAAGAGATAATGATCAATAGAACAGCATTGAAGTGTCTGTAAGTCTGTCGGAAGTGGTCAAAAAGTTCCCTTGCAAATTGTGTTGTGCTGATAAACTTAGATAGCAAAATGCTGGCCTAGTTTTAGCACCTCCTAGACATTTTCTTTACACGATAAATGTTTTTAAGACAGAAGCGTAGCAGCAAAGCCTCCGAAGACCGTGAAACCAATCCTATATTTTCTTTGCCATAGAGGGTTTTCTCCCATTATTGTTTCCTTCTTACAGTATATAACCCGAGTTTAAAAATTGTAGCCATGGATGTGAATAGAAACAAATGCCATGATTAGTTTTATGTTTTATTCACAGTAGAACATAGAAAATATTTGACTTTTACACAAATAATATTGAATTTGCTGGCAGCCACATAAGTTGGGACAGGTCCACCTTTACCACATTGTAACAGCCTAGAAACGGTGGAGGCCAGTTACTGGACCTTTGAGGAATATTGTCCTATTAATGTCTGATTTAAAATCTAGTTGCTCAACAGTTCTGGGTGTTTAGCGCTTTATATTGGGCCAGATGTTTTAGATTGGAGAAAGGTGCCAGTCCAGAGCACCTTGCAGATGCAGTATTACAGTTTTGCATGATTTATCCAGTGATTTCCAGGGAGGGCGGAGTCATGTCTGTTTTTAATGCCGAGCTGCCTGAAGGCCCGAAGGTCACGGACATCCGGATGTGTCCAGATTCTCTGAATCTTTTCTAAAATGTTGATGATGTGCTGTAGATGATGAGAGTATACAAGTGTGTGCAATTTAGAGAGACTATTGAACTTCTGCTCACCTTTACTTCTGAGGGACTCTGTCTCTCTAAGGTGCTCTTTTTATACCGAGTCATGTTACTGACTTGTTGCTGATTTGATTAGCTGCAACGCATTCCTCCAGCTGTTTTGCCATGAAATAGTAAAATATAGTAATAATTCTTAGGGCTGGGCGAGTTAACTCGTTATTATCGCGTTAACTCGTTAATTATTTAACGCCGACAAATATTCTATCACGGATTAGCGCAGGTTTTATTCTTTATTTTAAAATTGTAAAAGTCTGTTACTCACAGGCTTTTATTTTGTAAAAGTCTGTTGCTGTCTGCTGCGGAAGCGGAAAAGAAAGTAATCAGCGGATCCACCAAACATGGTGAAGGGTACGGAACTTTTACTCGGCCATTTTCATTTTAAAGTTCTTCCAGACGGCGGAGTCGACAGAACCAAAGTCATCTGTAAACACAGCCAAGTTGAATTGTCTTCTCAGCGTAGTAGTTCCAGTCTAAAATATCACTTAAAGGCAAAACACACAACTGATAGCAGCAAGTCATTCAAGGAAACAGACAGTGGAGCGAGGCTTCTACATAAAAACTACAGAAAGATGCTGATGTTAAAAGTGTGTTTGCACAACAAATGTTATGGCACTTTCATTCATATGGCAGCACATTTAAAATAAAACTAAATGCTAAAGGCTATACACTACTTTTGGATTCATTTTTGGATTTTGCGTACAAATGCGATTAATCGTGATTAATCGGGGAAATCATGCAATTAATTGAATAAAAAATTTTAATTGTTGCCCAGCCCTAGTAATTCTGTGTTTTCTGTGTTTAAAATTGGTTTAGAAGATTTGCAAATCATTGAATTCTGTTTCCATTCACGTTCTAGAGTGTTTTTTTTGGGGGAAATTTTTCCACTCTCTCCAATAGTTAGTTCTTGTTTAACACGAGTTGCTTACTTGTCATTCACAAAGGAGTACATCAGCAGGCGTTCATCGATAAATTTCTTCCACTCCGGCTTCTCGTTTGCCAAGTCCCGATAGTTGTCGTTTGAAACAATTATGCCATCCGACTCGTAGGCCAGCTTGACGATGAACCTGTCGTCATAGCAAACCACGCGGCGTCCCTGCACGCGTCGAGATGGCGTGAACACCAGGATTTTCTCTTTCTCCAGCCGCCGCAGGGCCTCTTGGTCTGAACGGAGCAGAGGGGGGTTACATTTACACACAGAAGTTGACAAAAGCTCTTCCAAAACTTTCATTTTGAAGCTGAAAACATCAGTGAAAACTGCCGGAGCTGCTACCTGTGATGAGAGCATCGGGCCGCGACTGCTCCTTTCTCCAGGCCGGGACAAAAACAGTGATGTCACGGTGACCGCGCTCCAAAAACCAGTCAACTGCCAGCTGGATGCCTTGGCAGGAAAACACTTCCTTATTCCCATGACTGCGTGAGCAGAAAGAAATGTTTGGGGAACATTAGGTGTTGCAAATGTCAACAGAAGAGAAGAACAAGAAGTACGCAACACATACACAACATAAATGATTGTATTGCAGCATTATTTATACAAGCCTGCTCATTGTAGACATCAAAACGATGCTCTACACACAGCCTAATGGGTTAATAATAATAAATAATAATGCATTTTATTTGACAGCGTCTTTCAAAACACCCAAGGACAGTTTACAACATTAAAAACACAAATACAACATTGGAAAAAAGAATAAAATAAAAACATAAAACCACAAATAACAAAAAACCTATACTTACTATACCTATACCTGTACTATAACTATACATATATACAGCAGTACTTTAAGCTTTCTTTCACTTTGTCTCTTCACTTCTCTTCTGTTTAAACTTTTCCAACATTGATTCTTTACTGAAATATCTTCACTCTTTTGAAACCACAACACATATGATGATAAGCAGAAGCCGTGCGCTGCACACACTTCCAGCATGAACAAACACGGTTCATTTAAGTGTACCACATTAAAGACGTTTAGTCAGACTGAGCCGACAAAAAGTGCAAAAAACCACAAACTGAAAGAGACTGGAAAGCCACGTGTGGTGCAATTCCGACATGTAGCAGGTAACACGGAGTTTCGCTGTGAGATATCAGAAGCAGAGACACCGGTTCCACCTTTATTTTACAGTGCATCCATTGTTATTCTATTTCAATAGAACATTACTAACTAATAGCTTGTATTACAGTAAGTCATAGGAGGGGAACTGTAAGTTTTATGTAATTTCACAGCATGTACTAACATCTCACCAGTTATTTCAACACATTCTCAACTCGACATGACGCCTGGTCCAGAGCCCTTTGCTTCAGTTCTTAATGCAGGGAAGCTTTGGGGGTTTCCAGTGTGTTTAAAGCAGACAAAGCAGGCTCCTGACCCCTTTACAAAGGGTAATAATTGTGAAAAACTGAACATTTATGTCACTTATGCTTGAATTCAATTTCCCCTGAATCGGGTCTGCAGGTTATTTACATCTGTCCTCATCATTTGAGCAACCTGCTGCACTTGTGGCGTCATTGTGTGAGAACTGTTTAATTCTGATCATTCTGACTCATGATAAGGTAACCAACTAGTTTATTTTTATGTGTGGGATGTGAATTTAAGTTAAACATATATATATATATATATATATATATATATATATATATATATATATATATATATATATATCATGGCATATAATTAGATTATTTTGTAACTCCACCATAAATTTACCACAATTTATAACATTGCACACTATGTTTTAACCCTAATCCCTGATAGGGGACATTTTTGACCATTTTTTCGAATTTCAAACACACATCATATACAATGCAGTTTTTCATTGTGTAGAAAAAAAACTCCTTAATTTCTGAAAAGGGACATTTTTGTCCCCTTTTAAAACGACCTAAAAACATCATATATTAATATTTTTTTCCATAAATCTTTTATTCCACTTTAGTTCTGATCATAACTACCAAGTTTTCAATTATTTAAAAAAAAAAATAACCCTTTAAATACTGTGAATGTGAGGTAAACACCAATTTCTGTTAAAACACACACAATAAAACTGCTGTATTTTCAATGTAAGCAATGCAAAGTGAAATATTCTATAAGGGATTATTAGGTCTGGGATATGTCATTGATGAGCTACAACATCAGTTTTTATAGCTTTTTAGTTTTTCTGCAATGGCAGAATACAGAAATGGACAAACTCCCAGAAAGCCTCAGATCAGCTGAAACACTCAGTGTGTTTAAGTCCAGGCCGAAGACACACCTATTTTCAGCTGCGTTTGAATAAAGCTCCAAACTTAATCACATTTTAACTTCTGATTTTATCTATTGTTCTTATTTCTTTCTTTTTTGTTTAAAATTTAAATCGTGCTTTTTATTTCTACTGTTTTAATGTATCTGTAAAGCACTTTGAATCACCTTGTTGTTAAATTGTGCTGTAGAAATAAACTTGCCTTGCCATTATAATGAATACAGCGTTTTAAATTAAGATGTGTTTTAAATCAGGTATGAGGGTTAAACCAAATAAAAGCTTAATTTAGCTGCTAATAACACGCAGATATCAGCTATTGTTTAACTAAACACAAGGAAGACATACTGTATGTCAGTCGTGATAGAAACTAGTCCCACAGGCCTCTTTCTTTTTATCCTATAAAATCACGCCGTGCATAAGCTTGTTTTCCTCACCTCATGGCTACATTGCTTCCATCAACAACGACAGGCCGGAGGTTGTCTTTGTCTTCCAGGGAGGGGGTCGGGAACAGCAGCCGACAGGAGTCCAGAGAGGAGTTGTAGGAAGAGAACGTGGATGAACAGGCCAAAGAGGATGACACAGAAGAGGAGGGAGACTGGGAGACAGCGCCTACTTCCTGATCCATCTCTGTCTTGGTTCCCAGTTTGACCAGCTCTCCCAGGATGTCATTGATAAGTGCATCTGGGCCCAGTTTCCTCAACACCAGCAGCACCAGCTCCTCAGGGTAGCCGAGCTTGAGAGCAAAGTCGACCTTGTTGCGGCAGTCTGTGACGGGGTCAGAAGGAGGTAAGGTTTCCAGCTGCTGGGGGTCTCCAGGGGAGAGGTTTGATGCCAGGTCCAGCCTGACTGACTGACAGCTTGAGGAGGACTCTGCCTGGGGAAGGCGAGGCTGATCTCGGTGTAGACTTTTAGAGCCAGAGCCAAACCCACTCTGGAGGCGTTCATCTTCACTGTCAGAGATCTCCTCAGAAAAGTTGCTGCAACTGCTGCTGCTGCTGTAGCTGGAATGAGTGCTGAGACTGGTTCTGCTGCCACTGCTCTCACTGGAGGCACCACCTCTAACCTGTAAGACTCCAGAACCCATCACAATGCTGGGGCTAGCCTGCCGCTCAGCACCGTCCACGTGGAGGTAGTCCAGATCCAGCCCCAGGCTGAGGATGTGGCCTGTTCCATCCTCCAGATGGTCCTTCAGGCCCATGAAGCCTTCTCATACATCCAGCTCCACGTCCTCCGTGACCTCCCAGGTACCTGATTGACCCCACCACCTCTGCTGATAGCTACCTGCTCGCTGACTGGTCCTGGAAGAGAGGCTTGAAGGAAACACAAGAAGAAAATGCTTCAGTTTCAGGAGACCGTGCTTATTAATTCAGAAAGATTAAAGGCTCCGCAAATTTACATGCAAACAGAATAAGAGTGTATCTGCCGCTGAGAAGTCTCACTTTGCCGAGTTCACTCTGCTTCTGTCGTCCATCTACAACAAACCCGCAAAACCCTTACTGCTTAAGTAAATACAGCAGAGCCAATCCTGTAGCAGCATCACTTTGCTTTACCTGGGATGTGTTGAAACAAAGTCTGCTAGCTAACCACCTAATGTGCCTGTTGAGATCTCAGTTACTCCACATCTCTCACTGATAACAGATTCTAAATGCAAAACTCAAGCCACACTTTGTGGAATTGAATGTTTTAAAGGGCAAAAAAAAAGTGTGAAACCTCCTCCAACTGCGGCTCCGCTCCAGCTGATTTGCATTTTAGCAGCACAGTTGTAACACAAACATCAGTTAGACTGTTAAAAGCAGACACGCGAGCCAAGAACGAGTGTAATTATTGTACAGCACGGTCATTTCTGGGATGCAGACACGCTGGACCAGCAACTGAGTCATGCTAAGAAATATAAAGTTTACCCATGGATTGTATACTTTGATCACATTCTTTTAAAATCTCAGAATATGGATTGTTTTTTTCGTTATTATCTGAACTGAATTCCTTTATTGTCATTGCATGTGCAGGACAAAGAGATACAAACATGCAGCTTCTCCATCAATGCCATGTCGAGCAATCTAAAAAAGTTAAGGAAACCAAAACAAGTAAAAACCAGTAAAAAGTTTAAACAATGTCTTTTCTATTCTTCAATAAATTGCACAATTTTGCATTTTCTGATAGCCATGCATGTTTAATTACAATTCCATGAGACTAACATGATATTATTGCCTTCTGCAAAGGGAAAAATTATGTGCAAGCTGCAAAAAAATAACAGAAATCCAAGTGAAATCTTTGCAACTTGTGCGACTGACTTCGGCTCAGTATGCAAACTCCCTGTGCTTTAATGTGTTACCCACATTAAAAACGAATGCCTTCACCATGAAATATACTCGCATTTATGAAACGAGTATTATCAAAATGACTAATTCGTCTGATCGCAGTCCAACGCTGAGTAATAACTGAGTAATAACTGAGTAATAACTCGTTCTTTTTACTAGCACTAGAGGCACAGCGATTTATGACGTTTTTTATAACGATTTTTTTAAAGGTAAATGCTTTAATCTCTGGTCTTGAAGTCTTTCCAAAGCAAATATTCATGATGATAGAACTTTATTAAGAATAGAGACATAAAGTGTAACTGATCTTAGCTGATATCACACACAGAAAGCCTCATGTGCAACCTATAAGTATAAAACTACCACGAATGAAATGTGTGTAATTAAAAAGCAACGCGCAGGCAACTGCACTGCGTGACATGTTGAACACGACGGCACTTGAGCCTCATTTGAATCTTTTGCAGACACACAGAGACGTACATTTTTAAACTTGCAAAGATTGTTGCTTTGCAACTAAATTAATGACAAAAGTGCAAATGTGACGGCAAGATCCTTGAAATAAAGCATGTGGCAGATGCAGAAAAATGGGGCACAATATAACACAATATGAGGGGCTCAATGCTAACACACACATCCCAAAGTCATTCATGCACCCAGCTACCAATTATGTAAATATGTTTTATTATTTATTTTTAATTGATCCACTAAGTTTAGTCGGTTTGTGCATGAATGAGATTTATTTTAATGGTTGGTGGTTATTGGCCTGGTGTGACAAACTAAACGGGGAAGGTATTGTATACGTTGTGATTCTGTGCTTCTTCCTTTGGTTTGAAGCAGCTCAGCGGAGGTATTTTCCACTTCTTAAACCTTAAAGGGTTTGTTTTAAATATAAGATGTTTTTAGACATAAATCACTGAAGTTCAAATTACAAGCAGAGCAAAAAGCTTCTATCTTACCATGGTAAAATGCAGCATGACACATCGCAATGGGATATTATGAAATGTGCTATAAATCAGAATGAGCTGATACGCCGAACACCGAGGTATTTACTGAGCCAGGAGGCTTTCCAGTGAAAGACACCTATAATGGATCTTCTGTCTCTCTTTTAAATATAGCGTGCTGGCTCTGGGGTTAAAGGGGGGGTGTGGAAACAAAGAGCGGTCTGTTGTGATGGTAAACTGCTTAGTGACCCCTTGAAAGAAAAAAGAAAAAAAAACGTGTCTTTTCCAGTATATCGAGGGCACACATTTGCATGCATTAAACGTTATACTTTAGGATACTTTAGGCTCCTGAAATAGTTCTCTATCATCGGATTTGGGTCAGATTTGCTGGTTTGACGCATAGAAATCCTCCTTTGCAGCATCAGACCTTTTGTTAATTGTGTTGCAGATTACCAAAAAATATGCACAGCGGCCAGCGTCGTTCATTTAGTCTTTTTGCTCAACACAAAACATAAATAATCTTTGCACACAAAAGAGCTGACGGTTAAAAACTAGTCATACGATAACTGCGTTTCGAGCCGGCACCTGTAATGATGTCTGGTATGATGTGGACAGGGCAGCCGTGGGCCTGTTTCAGTTACTTTCGACATCAGTTCAGGCCACAAACAATTAGCATCAGTCTGTTTGTGTGGAGGGTTGTTTATCTGTGGAAATACCCCTCCTTATAGGGTACTTCCACACCATCAAACGGCTCCAGGCTTTGTGAGAAATTTTTCTGCGTGTCACAGCTTCGGTGCAAGTTCTTTAGATTTTACAGACTGATGTTGGGGTGTCAAAGAGGAAGGTTTCTGAGGGGCCGGAACAAAAGGCCAGAATTTAGGCAAAAACTACATGCTGCACAACATGCAAAGAGACTATACCTTTGCTTTGGGATGTTTTCCAAAACACCAAACATCCTTAGAGAAGGTTAATAAAACTAAAACTCAGTTTAAAACTCAAATTAGGAGACTATCCTCCCCTTTAAAGCAACCCCAGGACCGTTTATTTGTGCAGGGAATGTGGGTCAGAGGCTGTTTTCCGTGCTCTTCACCTGTGCTTCTTTGTTTATGTTTCTGGGAAATTCGTCCTTTTTATCTTTGTGATTAAATCTGTTGTTTTTGGCCCCGTCCCGGATCGAGCTCGAGTTCAGCCAGAATCTATGAAGCCTACATGGAGCCCAAAAGCAACACAGATCTCACATACCTCTGAGCAAACAGAAACGGGCCGCAACGCACGAATGATTGCATTTGAAGAACGCATGAGCAACAGCGTGGTCAAAATGGCGCATTTAATGGAATAAAAACATGAAGAGGAATTGAAGGAACTGTCACAATCTGCATTATCTTGATGTATAAACAGGACGGTGGCGTTGTTAGAGTGGATATATCTCAGCATTTACAACCTCAACTGAGAAGTGTTAATACAAAATAAGTTGTGGTGTCACATTTCAGACTTGTAATGGCGCCACCTACCTCTTTGAGATGACTTTGTGGCTATTAAAATCAACCCAAATATGATGATGATGATGCAGACATATTCAAGATGATCTCAAATTACTGTGATTATACTAAAATTTGCTGATTACAACAGGCCTTTTTGGGGGCTTGAGAAAGATGTTTCCGCCGATGTCTGTGGAAGTAACAAATTTCCTTTATAGTTGCTTATTTTTAAGTTGTGCAATACCGTCTGTCACCTATAGGGGGTGTCAGTTTAGAGGAGCACGCAAAGGGTCGTATTTTAGGGTACGGATGCCAAAGTATATGAATCAAGACGTGCAGGATAGAAGCATCCAAACCTTTTGATTTACTGGACTAGAGAAATTAGTTCCCTTCCTCCCTTTTATTTAAAAGTCTGAGTACCTTTTATTTTTAAATGAGGAAAGGCAAAATAGCTTCAAAAGTGTAAAGCGTGACCTCAGAACATCGGTAGGTGTCACACTAGAGCAGCAAAAACTCTAAACCGAGCCCCAAATAAAAGTTAGCCAAACAAATTATTCTTTCTAGATGAAACTTGAGTGTATGAACGCATGCATGAGCATCCGGAACAAAGAAGATGAGAAGGTTATGAGCAGGAAATATGAGACAGACAGACATCTATACGCAGCTATTTCTTCCCATAGCAAGCGGTTGTTTGCTATCAAAACTTCTGAAGACAATAAGTTCTGACGAATATGTCATTTGAATGATAATTCATGTCCAGAGTCCTCTACAAACTGAGCAAAAAGGCTGTATGCGTGTGCATATGTGGTAATGTTTTAGCCCCAGTTCTAATGAGGAATCTCTCCGATTGCAAGCTAAAGCACCGGAAAGCAGGGGCCTCCTAATGTCCTGACCCCCGACGTCTAATCTGCCGCGCTGCTGTTTGTCATCTTGAATGCCACAAGAGAGCTGGAATAATTTAGTCCACCTAGAACAAAAGGAGTACAAAAGGAAGGAGCGAGAGTGAGTTTGTGTGGATTGAGGGGGTGGGGTGAAGAAGTGTGTCTGGCTTGCCGTCCTCCAACAATGCAGCTGCCACCCAATCTGTCCCCCTGTGACGGGAGTATTGTTCTCTCAGGCCCAAGCAGCATGCACAGACGAACCGTGGGGGCTTTTAAACCCGTTCACCCCCAAAACACACACACACATACATACACACACACGCCTGGTAATGCAGCAAACACACCAGCATCAGTCGCAGATGGAATCTTTGAGGAGTCAGCAGAAATTACAGTGACACAGCGCAGCTTAACAAACACTCCGAGGCAGCCAAGAAATGCCATCCTAAATGTCAGTAAGTCTTCAAAAGGTTTGAGCAGAGAAACACCCTCAGGACACAGTTACAAAGTGCTTTAAAAGCTTCTTTTTTTTAGACCTATACAGAAAAGTAGAAGTCATTACACAGTGTAAATATTCAAATAATCCAAATATGACCCGAAACCTTTCAACTGGCTTTCAACATCAAGCTGGACCTCGACAATAGTGAAGCAGCATATTTAGAGTTTCACATGCACCTTATGATGAATATTTAATGATTATTGAAGCTGTAGAATCTGCAGAGAATTCAACTTTTTCTTAGAGGAGATCACAAAATCAACCACATTCTTTAAAAAAGGAGAGACTTGATGATGTTTTAATCTATTTAGACTTTAGAAAGAATTTTTAAAAAGCCCCTCAGATGACTGTTATGTCGTCTCTTACAGACATAATATTGAGTTATGATCTTTTTCAGCCTGAATTAACCTTTTTTGTGACAATGATTTTATTTCTTTTTAAAGTATATACAGAAGTCTGGTATGAGATGCAGTTTTTGTCCCTTTTTAATCGTCTCCATTCATTTGCAGCTGATTTGTGATTTCAAACCTTGGATCAAAGAGAAGTTCAGGTGCAGTCTGTTGGTTTCCTAAGCAACGCAAAATATTAAAAAATCTGAATCGACTGCATCATGATTGTATTGAAACTTTTTCTCAGTTTACATTTTGCGTACATTTCACCAAATTTAGACATTTTTAAATCCAGGTTAAAAACATTTCTTTTCTCATGTGTCTATGCATGAAATCTGCACGATATTTTTTAACTTATCTGGACTGTTGCTTGTTTTTAAATTAATTTAAATTATTTTATTTGTTCTCTTTATATTCTTTTATGTATTTCTAATGCTTCTTCCACTCCCTGCTGCAATGCTTTTATTTTATGTGAAGCACTTTGAATTGTTTTGTACATGAAATGTGCTTTCATTTCATTTCATTTGATTATTGATTTACAAACTTATTATTAAAACTTTAATACTTCAGCTTATAAGTCTCTAACATGATATTATTTTTGACAGAACAGCTTGTTTTACCGCATCCTTTAAGTGTGTGTGTTGCACTGGAGGTCGGCTGCGGTCCGTCCGCAGTGAGCAGATGCTGCAGCCTCCACCTCGGTGACCCACCCTGCCCGCGCTGCCTCTGCGCTGCGTGTTTCTCTGTACGTGTCATGATCCAGGGTTAGCCCCCTTGGGGGTGCGTGGAAGGATGAGCTCCCCTGAGGTCAGACCCTGACTTGTCCCTCAGGGCGGGCCGCCACACGGCTGCCATTTGCTGGCTGAGCCCGACGGTGAGCCAGTCTGCCACGCCAGCGACCGGCTGGGAGGGGGACAAAGAGGGTGCAGAGAATGGGTGTGTGGGGGGGTGGGGTATACAGGGGCAGAGGAGGGGGGCAACAGATGCCTGCTGAAGCCACAGGGGACCTCCATGAAAGCATCCTCCTCCTCTACCCTCCCCTACGTCTCTCCTGCAACTGGTGGTGCCCAGATTCATCCTCAGTGATACATATCACCACTGCCTGTCTGCGCTGTGGCCTTTGAGCTCGGGGGGGGCAGTGGGTAGTAGTCACATTTGGAAACTGAGTCGCTCCAAGATGCAAACTAAAACCAAGATCAGAAAGGTTGTTACCTTGAGATATGAATCACTAATCATCACTTGTTCTATTCTAATCATTTTGGATACATTGAACTGGAGTGAAATTGTTCTATTCCTCAGATTGTAAGGGGGAACTCCAAGGGATCCCCCTAAGAAGCCCCAGTTAATAACCCCCCCAAAGCTTTTCTATTCATTTTATTTTCACTTGTGAACACACTAATTATAGAGTATATCTAGACAAAAAAATTAAAAATTCCCTAAGGCCACACTCACAGGTCACACTCAGTGTGTGAAATACAAACTACTTCAGTCATATTCTTACTTTTTGTAAGAATATTTTTGTAAGAATACCATTCTTACTATTCTGCATTTCTAATTTTTATTCTTTTATGTTATTGTTGAGTGTTGTACTTTGCGAGTGAAGTTGTACCGGAGTCAAATTCCTTGTTTGTTTAGTCAAACCTGGCCAATAAAGCTGATTCTGATTCTGATATAAATAATAAAGAAATTACAACTTCAAAGAAACAGAAAAGACAAGTCACAACAATCAACCATTTTCTAAACTAGACATAGAAAATATTCCTTTAGTAATATGATGTAACAGCGAATGCTAACCCAAGTTAAAGAAAAGAAAAATCCCTTACCACACAGTTCCAACAGAGGCGGCCACGCAGAGGAAAGGCAACAGCTCCTACGAACGCTCCCCTGAAACGTAACCTTCGGTCATTTCATTAACAAAGCTCAAAGTTAGAAAAACTAACGGCGGAAATTCCCTGTAACGGAGGTGGAAAATTAAAATCCAGCAAGCCCCCCCGGTTTTTGGTAAGATTCCTTCTTAAAGGAAAAAAAAGGGGAATTTTTTTAGTATCCACTGAAGAGCTGGAGAAAGTAAACCCGTCCAAATGGGGCCGCACAAAATAAGAGTCCTGTTTGAGATTAGCAGCAATCCTAAGAGGTCAAAGCGAGCAGCGTGACGTGTCCCGAAGCTGCAGGTTTATCAGTGTGACTGACAACAGATGGAGCGTAACTTCTATCCCCTCCCCACACAGATTGTGCCCCCTCTGACCAATACGAAGGCAGAAATCTGACAACAAACACACACGTCTCACTTTCCTGTCCTCGCCAAAGCTGCTTCTATACACACTTTAATCACTCTGCTCTCCACCAATAAAAAAAGAAGGCTCATTAAAATATGCAGAAATAGCTCTCCCCCCCCCCACTTAAACCTCACAAACACATACACGCAAACACACATCAGGAGGCCATCCGCCAGCCCGAGCTGTGAATGGACGAGAGGGGTGTGAGTTGACAATGGTGGGGAGGGGGACACAAAGGAGGGCCCTCAGCGGGCAGCTGCACACAGATACACCATGCTTAGGGCTATTACAAACACACACACACATACAGATACATGAGGGGAAGTGAGTGGAAACCCAGGACTGAGCTCTGTGGTGCACCTGGCCCACTGGAGACGGCTGCTGCCTTCAACCCCTTTGTGTCACGGGGTGGGGGGACCGGCCTGACTCAGACAATGAGACGAATTATGTTAAAGGTAGTGGTGTGTGCTCCCAAAATGCGTTTGAGGATGTATGTGTGCGCGCGGGCCTGGTGGAAAAAACTAGCAGGTGGAGAAGGAAGCTGGGAAATGAGAAAGTGTTGAAACTAACCAGGCAAAAAGGGGGAAAAGAGCAGGATGAGAGAACGGGCGGAAAAAAGCAAAAGCCGGCCCTTCATTGTTCCGACAGAGCTTTGACACAAAATGCTGGAACGCTTTCAAAGGCCCGGGCTTCTGAGGAGGGGTATTAGTTTTAGAATCAAAGGAGGTCACAAACAAACAATGACTACGCTCGTCAAGCTGGACTTAAAACAGTTCCACTTATCAGGATATTTCACCTTCAGGGAGGAGTTGTTTGTACGTTTTTACCCCAAACTGGTGATTTATCCCTTCAGAATAGTACTGAATAAGGGTGAATACACTTCAAATCAACCTGTGAACCAGCCAAAAACATAAATCCTTCTCAAACTGTGTGTCACTGCAGCCAGAAACGGGATCGTAACCTAACATTTCAGATCAGATTAGAATTTCCTTCCACTAAATGCTGATGTCAACATAAAACGTGTTCATAAAAAAAAAAACGGATGATTCAACAGTTTCACCATCTATATTTAGTTTGTTAAAGTGCCAGTGTGGAACATTTAGGGGGATCTTTTAACACTCAAATGGTTATTTTTGTCTTTAGCGTAGAATTGCACGGTATACTACAGTAGCCCAGAAGGGACACACATTGGCTCGAGAGCAGGCCTTTCATGATGTTTTCTGCCATCATAGTTTCTCCTACACAAAGATGAGGCAGAGGAGATTCAGTGTAGTTGCGTTTTGCAACTTCACCGTTAGACCTTATCCTGCCGATCAGCACTAAACACGTTAAGAGTTTCCATTATTACGAGGTTTTTTACTTCATGCAGAGAGAAAAAAGGCAGGACAAGTCTTACTAAGTCATCATTCGGTTGCCTGAAACCGGCTAATTTGATGAAGAAATGAACATAAAACAAGATCTAAATGCAGATAAAACAGACGTTTTTGGTTTGGCTTTGGTGTTAAAAGGTAATTGTTTACGAAAAATATTTGCACATATTTAACTTCAGCAGCGGCTGGCCAATAGAGGGCGCTAGGTCGTCGCCCTCCCAACAGAAAGCATCATTCGGAAGAATTTTAATGAGATTTTTGTGTTTAAAATATTGATATAGCCAGTAGCATGTGTAAAATATATAAAACTAGTGTGTAAAATGTTCTTTTCCCCTACAAATCCACTATCTGCATGTCTCAAACTCAGCTCTGGGGCGATGGAAAACTCGCCCAGAGGAGGCGGGGTTTTGTAGCAGATTAGCCAATAGCATAATCGCATTGTCAAACGTATGATACAAATTAATCCAATCAGCGCTGTCGAAACAATTCCACGAAAATTGGCAGTTGGACTCTCAACAGGCGCCATCTTTCTACGTGACAGCAAGCAAAATGGCAACCCCGATGAGACTGAGTCCTAACTCCGAAAGATCTCTCCTTCAAGACCCATTTGAGAGGAGAACTTTGATGGAGAAGCTTCGGGTAAAAGAGTTGTGCCCGGATCCACCTGACGTCGCAAACTGCCGGCAAGCGAGAAAGGAAACGGTACGTGAGAGGCTTCTCTCCTAACTGCTACACCAGAAATGCTTGGCTAGCTGGCTGCAGCCATGCTAACGCTTTATTTATATTTAAATATTTTCATTTAAAATACAATACTGTTATTATTGATATACAGACTTGTCATTTGTGAGTTACTAAATTAATTTGTTCTGGTATTGGTCGGTGTTATAGTGTTATTTCATGATGGAATAACGTAACGTAACCTTTTAAGTGGAAATATCTTCCTTTACTCATTTTAAAACGTTTGACAATCACTGGATGTGACCTAAAAAATCTCTTACCAGCCGCCACTGTTTAAAGTGATCACTCGACTCTCACTTCCTGTAAAGGAAACACAAACCTGTGATCTGGTCTAGTTTTTGGTTGTGGTTTTGCTTGGACTTTTTTTGTTATTGATTGCCATCTCAATAGATTTTTTTATCACTTTTACTTTTGGTCTTACTCTTCTTGGACGTGGCTCTTCATTGTGTATTTCAGTTTGACTTCACGTGCTCAGTTTAAGTTGCTTTGTTAGGGTTATTTTGTGTGTATCCTTGTCTTTAGCTCTGTTGACTCTGTTTTTACCTGCTATTGTATCTAGGATTAGGGTTTCCTCAGTTACCTTCATCTTGTCTCTTGATCACCATGTTACAACCTGTTGCTCATATTCACTCACCTGCTCCTGTTTATCTAATCTCCCCTCCGGGTAAACATAAGCTCCTTGGTTTTCTTTCTTCTTTGCTTCATCCATTATAAGTCGACTATAGATTTCCAGCACTCTTTGACCGCACATTGTAATACAACTGTACAATCCATTAAGGCTGTTACATGCCACTGCATTCTACAGATTGGACATTTAAGATAAGTTGTTTCTTATCATCGTGCAGACATCCACTCTGAACAAAAATGTCCTGCCGCTGCTTTAGTTGAAATTACTTTACAGTCTTTGATGATAAGGTATCTAATGACGCCTCGTCCTAATTCAACAGCAGATGTGTCATGTTTCCATTTTGAAATAGTCATCACATTACAGACAGGAAGCTGACCCCACAAAGCTCCAGTGTGGGAAGTGCCACACAGACAGCTGAGACTTAAGAAATGTGACATCTCGCAAAACGTCTCACACCGCCTACACAATAGAAGAAAATCCACTGAACTTCGCAGGATTTCCCTTAATTCTTCCTTCCCTCTTTTTTTTTTTCTTCCTTTTTCGATCTGATATTTTTAATAGGGCTGGGCAACGATTAAAATTTTTGATCTAATTAATCACATGATTTCCCTGATTAATCACGATTAATCGCATTTGTACGCAAAATCCCAAAATGAATCCAAATGTAGTGTATAGCTTTTAGCATTTAGCTTTATTTTAAATGTGCTGCCATATGAATGAAAGTGCCATAACATTTGTTGTGCAAACACACTTTTAACATCAGCATCTTTCTGTAGTTTTTATGTAGAAGCCTCGCTCCACTGTCTGTTTCCTTGAATGACTTGCTGCTATCAGTTGTGTGTTTTGCCTTGATTTTGATATTTTAGACTGGAACTACTACGCTGAGAAGACAATTCAACTTGGCAGTGTTTACAGATGACTTTGGTTCTGTCGACTCCGCCGTCTGGAAGAACTTTAAAATGAAAATGGCCGAGTAAAAGTTCCGTACCCTTCTCCATGTTTGGTGGATCCGCCGATTACTTTCTTTTCCTGTTCCGCAGCAGACAGCAACAGACTTTTACAAAATAAAAGCCTGTGAGCAACAGACTTTTACAAAATAAAAGCCTGTGAGCAAAAGACTTTTACAATAATAAAATAAATAATAAAACATGCGCTAATGCACGATAAAATATGTGACGGCATTAAATAATTGAGTTAACGTGATAATAACGAGTGAACTCGCCCATTCCTAATTTCTAACATTTGTTAAATTGTAAACAGTCTTTAGCAAATGTTTTGCATGTAAGGGATTATCTTCAGAAAGTCTGAATCTAACTCAGACACCAGTGTTCAGGTTTCTGAGTCTGCTGACTCGCTTATTTACAGTGAATAGCCTGAGGCAGAAATGCTCTCATCCATCTCTCGGCTGCAGAACATCCAGAACGCTGCTGCTCGAGTCCCGACTAGAACCAGGAATTACGACCACGTCGCTCGGAGAATAGACTTTAAAACAGCTCGGCTCGTGTACAAGTCCCTTCATGGTCTAGCGCCAAAGTACATCTCTGACATGTTAGAGCCACATGAACCAACTCTGGCTCTGAGAACCTCAGGGAGGGGTCTGCTGCTGGTGCCCAGAGTCGGGACTAAACAAGTTTAGTTGAAACTTTATTGTCATGTAGAGACACACGAAATTACTCCTCTGCGTTTAACCCATCCAGGTTGGCACCTGTTGAACACACACAGGCACAGGGTCACACACTCGTAGAGACAGATGCCATATTCATTGGAGCGGTGGGCAGCCATTCACAGCGCCCGGGGAGCAGATGTCGGAGGGGGGGTATGGTGCCTTGCTCGAGGGCAACAAGGTAAGGCTGCGTTTCAGTTTTATGCTCCTAAAATCTGGAACAGTCTTCCAGAAGATGTAAGACAGGCCTCAACTCTGACAATGTTTAGATCCAGGCTGAAAACAGTTATTTTCGGCTGTGCATATGACACCTGAAAGTGTTTTATCTGCACTCTTCGCTTTTAATTTAATTAATTAATGATTATTTTTATGTTTTATGGAAGGATTTTATTGGCCTTCTTGTGATTTTATGTAGTTGTAAAGCCTCATGTCTTTATAATCACTGTGTGATATCACAGATATTTTATTATCTCGAGTGGCACTGTAATATTAGCCTTATAGTATATCTATTTATTTCTATATCCCTGTTTCCCCAAGACTCTTCGGATAGATTTTTCTTTCTTGTACCTCATTGACCTGTTTATTTGCTTTTAACATTCCTTTATTAATCTTCTGCTTTGCAATGAAAAACAAAAGGAATTTGCTGTACAAACGTTGCTAAACAAACTGAGGTCTTTATTTAACTTGAAAAGCAGCCAGGACGTTCCCAACTGGAAAGCCCAGGCTATGCAAATCCGTGCGTCTTGCATGGTTCCTATTTTTGTCTTTGAAATTTATCGCTCTGGGTCAAATGCTTGCTCAAAGTTTTCACAGTAGGTGTCATTCATTTCATTATGCAAATCTAAACCACAGGAGCAGTCAAAACATCTTCTTGGTAACCAAACACAGCTGCAACACAACAGATAGTTTACAACAAGGAGACATTCAATGAAGGGAAATATCTGTCGGTTTGTGAAAGTTATAACCAGCATTGAATAACGTTTTCCCACATCCATAGTAGCAACCACTGATAAGTCTGCTTGTAAAATCACAAAGAGTCTCAGTGAATATTATCATGATTTCTCTACATTTACACTGTATAACTAGGGCTGGGCGATGTGGGAAAAAGTCATATCACGATATATATATATATTGATATCAGTCGATATCAATATATATCACGATATAAAACAAATAACTATTTTGTGAATTTTAAATGCTCCCTGTTACTCTTAAATGAGATTTGAAGATAGGCAATCAGAAGGTTAATTTTGAATTAAATATGAATTTTCTGTCAAAGTGGAGCATGACATGTGACACTATACAACTGTTTCAGATAAATACAGAAAAGGTATTTTAAATTAAAATCCTATATCTGACCGGTCGACTGTTTGCTCTCCAGCAGCGGTTATCTTACACATCCCTCACAAACGCAGTAAACTCACTCGGTTTATGTTTATGTATTTAGCAGACACTTTTTATCCAAAAATATGTAACATTACAGCTAATATCAAAGCTAACAATAAGCTACATAGAAGGAAACCACAAGTTGGCCTCTGTCAGAGGTGACAGTGTATAGATGGAGTGCAGATATAGAAGGAAGTACAGAAGGATAAAGTGCAGTAGAGGGGGTAGGGAGGTACTGGGTAAGTGCTAGGATAGGAGATGCTCTCTGAAGAGCTGGGTCTTCAAGAGTTTCTTGAAGATATTCAGATATTCTGTTCTGGTAGCGCTCGGCAGGTCATTCCACCATCGTGGAACGACACATGAGAAGAGTCTACGTTGTCTTAAGCGTGGTGCAGGCACTGCTAGACGACCGGAGTGACCGAGTCGTGACGTAAGCCTTTTGTGAGAGCATTCAAGTAGATGGGAGCCGTTCCATTAAGCACTCTGTAGGCTAACATCAGTGACCATCTGCAGAGGTTTCACAGCACAGGCTGGGAGACCAGTTAGGAGAGCGTTGCAGTAATCAAGGCGGGAGATGACCATGGCCTGCACCAGGAGCTGGGTGGCGTGTTGGGTTAGCTACGGCCTGATCTTTCTTATGTTTAGCAATGCAAAGCGGCACGATCGAGCAACGGAGGTAGCATGATCTTTGAAGGTTAGTCGGTCATCAATCATGACACCCAAGCTTCTACCTTTGATGGAGCAAGAGACAGGGATTCAGTTTGGATGCAGATGCTGTGGTGTGTGGTTGGTTTGGCTGGAAAGACGAGCAGTTCCGTTTTAGAGAGGTTCAGTTGGAGGTGATGGGCTTTCATCCATGTCGATATGTCAGAGAGACGGTTTGAGATTCGTGCTGAGACCGTGTGGTCGTCACTCAGCTACTTGTATAAGAAACACACAGGAAACATGTTGCTCTGAACTCGCTCGCTTGCTTCAGTGAGGAGGTGCCGCTCTCTTTATTAAACATGGACCGGGAACACAACTACGACGCATATGTGCATGTAAAGATTGTCTATAGTGACAGACATCGCACTCTAACATCAACTAATCAAAAAAAGTTTGCCTTCTTTGTGCTCAAACGGGTGGCGCTGCTTCAGGTGATGAAAAAGATTAGCGGTGTTCCCCGTCTTTGTCGGAACATGCGCTCGACGTAACGCACTACTCTGTTTCGTGTCGGACTCACGGCTCAGTAGGCTGAATTATGTGAGGATTTTATGCAAACTCAGGACCCAGCTACGTGGAAGGATTCCGGTAATCACGACCTGCGTCTCCGTGTCCAACGCTGCGCGGTCCAGGCCACGGAAAGGCTCTGGGGAATATGGTTCTGCATTTCCTTTTTTTAATAGACAATTTCGTCGAATTCAGGTGTGGATACGTCGTCGCCTTCCTACTCTGCATTATTCTCGCCTTCTTCGACCCCAGTTTCACTCATTTTTCCAACTTTTTTCTTTCTCTTCTCCCTCTCAGTCTCTCTCTGCACTGCAGCCATACTGTTGCTGTGTTTACTTTTGCCATGTGATAGCCTATCGAATGTAGATCACGAGCAGATTATCGAGATCGATCAAAATTTTATCGCGATCCCGATTCGAGATCGAATTATCGCCCAGCCCTCTGTATAACCAATTTAGTCCATATTCAAGTTGGTTTGAGCCAGCATAACTTAAAGGCCTCGGTACTCTGTCACTATCCGTCAATCCGACTCCGTGGTCACGCAGAGGCTGTTAAACCTTTCGAAGTTCTCCGTCGGGATGTCGGATACGCAAGGCAGTTCACCTCCCGATCAGTAGGCGTCGCTATGCTAGACGACCCAATCTCGCGACGTCTATGGTGAAAGTGGTTGATTGATTGTTCACCTTCCGGCTCCGTTCCACTCCTCACAGTGAACGATGGCGACCAAGAGAGAAAGACTGTTGTTGGAGTTGGAGCTTGTTGATTTTGAAATGTAAATAATTTTGACCAAAAATGGCGGTGTTGTTGTTCTGAGAGGAAGGAGCTAAACCGGAAAAGTGATTCCAGAAATGATGTTGTTAGCCCTTGCGGTCTCCACGAGTCTCCGTGGCCTCGACGGATAGATAGATAGGAATGTTGGCCGACGCACGCAAGCGATTGCCTTTTCGTTGCCTTTCCCGGACGACCATAAATCAGGCTTTACACACAACCTTTGGATAGGAAAAAAAACATCCAACTGCACTGTAATATCCATTAGCTGTGCTGATTCCCCAGCATTTTACAAAGCCCCTTTGAATAAAGCAAGCGCGACAGTTAGTTGACTTGATGTAAAGTTGCACAAATCATTACATTTTTTATTTAAAGTCAGAGTGAAGTAACTTACAAGTTATTCTTACGTGTTAGACAATAGTTGCTTAAAACATGCTAAAAGACTGAGAACTTTATTTCACTTAATAAAAGCATTTTTAGGGCAGGTCTAATGTCACATTTCGCTACAAATGTAAAACGTTAGAAATCGATGCATTAGCCTTGGAATAGCAATTAGATGTCAAACTGTTTTGCCTTGTTTACGGAAATGCATCTTCCCTCAATGCCATGATTTGCATAACTTGTCTAACTTAATTGCAGAGAAACGGTGAGAACAAGAGAAACTGGATTAATTTTGTTGAAAGCCAACATATGGCACCGCTTCAGGCCTGGAAACACACCAGATCAGAAGCCAACTTCAGTGTCATAAAGCCCAGAGAATCAGATTTACGTAAGGTGGAGAGAAGGGTCAAGTTAAGCATCTCACAGCTGTTGTTGTTGTTGTTGTTTTGGCCCACTGAGTAATTTCATAAGGATCCAACACTGCACTGTGGAGCTTTCAGAGCTGCGCACTGACTCAGAGGAGCAAAGTTTTGGGACTAACTTCAGTCAGTGGACATTTTGTGCAGCGCGGCATGTAAAGCGAGTTCAACAGATGTGACCGTCAGATTGAGTCTCGCTCCCCGCTGGCGTTTCCATGACAGCTGAATCCTCAGCAGCTACAACATACCTGCCGTGAGCACGAAGTTTCATGTCATGACAATGTTCATAACTTGTTACACACCTGGAAGGTCGCCAAAACATCTAATATCTACAATGTATATAAATATGGGATTTAACCCTGAAAAGAAAAGTCATCTTTATCTATCTCGGGGGGGATAATTATGGATGATTTACGTTGATAAAAGCAAGCAGCTCAGGTTGAGACCGCAGGGATGCATGACTGCCACAATCACTTCATGTCAAAGACTTACTGACGAACACAGTAGAGTGAGTTGTCCTCATAAGCCCCTGCTCTGAGCATCTTGATGCGTACTTTTCTATAGAAAGAGCTTACCTCATGTCAAAGGTTTTGTACTAAATCATGCTGCTTAAACATGAACAAAATGACATCATGACACGCTTCTCAGCACTTTGCTTTGTCTCATTTATGCTGATCTAAGATCCGTCAATCAGACTTTTGTGCCAGCAGGCCCTCCTCAGACCTGAGACTTAATTTCACTTGAGATTTACAACAAATGTTTCTGTGATGAGACAAACTCCTCACGAACGTAGTTATTTCTGCTCTACTCAGACTTCAAGTCTCTACATTTTTAACTCGTAAAATCTTCTTAGATTGTTCGTGGCGATAAGGCAACACAAGTGTAGATGAACTGAATCATTGTCAAGCAAAGGAAATGTCAAATATTTAAGCTTAGTTTAGAGAGCGAGTGCTGACCGAGATCCATCTTTTATCTATGTGGGCTGTGCACATGTCGTGGAGGGAAATTACCAATAAAGAAACTAACTGTAAAATAAAGATGCAAACTACACAAACAGAATTTGTTTTGTTGGTTCATCACATTACAGTGATTTCACTTGCAAACTAATTTTCCTCCCGAGCCGCTATCATCCATCCCACCCCCCCAGCTCCAGCCTGACTTGCGGTGACTCCCTAATTGGGGCTCAGCTGACAGGTTTTCCCCTCGGGGAGCAGGAGCCATGTGGACCATCTGCTTCCAGTTCCCGGATGAACAGGTGTCCTGCTCCCGGCCGCCTGCCTGCACCTCACCGAGCCTGTCGAACGCAGCGCGGCGCAGGGCTGCGCAGGGCTGCACAGCGTGGCTGCTGTTTACACAGGATCAGTCTGAGCAGGTTTCTTTGGCCTCAGCACAATCTCTACTTCAAACACAAGAGGAAGCATATGGAAGTTCCACCTAATCAGACAGAATGATCACAGATCAGCTTAATCCCTCATTTGTCTGATGCATCTGCTCTTGAAACATTTTCTGAAACATATATTTGCATCTGTAACCCTGGAAAACCGCAGTTGTTTTTTTTTTAATCTTTATTAAATCCAATAAGTTCCCACAGAATTGATCTTTATCAGGTCGTTTCCAGCCAGGTTTTGGGTTTTATTTTGTCTATCGTAACGTATCGTAAGTTTGCTTTGTATTAAGAAAATAACTGGATGGTTTTTTTGTGCTACACACTAATCAAAAATCAAATCAAATTTATTTGTATAGCACATTTCATGTACAAACCAATTCAAAGTGCTTTACATAAAATAAAAGCATTGCAGCAGGGAGTGGAAGAAGCATTAAAAATACATAAAAGAATATAAAGAGAAACAAATAAAATTATTTAAATGAATTTAAAAACAAGCAACAGTCCAGATAAATTAAAAGATATTGTGCAGATATCTGCTGATAACATGCTTTAAACAAGAGGAAACACAAGTTTTCTTTGGTCTCCAACCAATACAGCCCCAAATCACATGTATAAAATTAACTATAAAATACTTTTAAACTAATTTTGCTTGATGCACAGTATCACCTGTGTAAAAGCCTTAGAGTTTGGGGTTTAAGAGCCTTAATAACTAAATATATGTCAAAGAATTTAACATTTCTGTTCTGGAAATCTCGTGAAAATTGCATCTTTAAATCGATAATGCCACATTTCTGTATTCAAATGTAATATTTCAGTTTTTATTACAAACATCTCATGTCTTCTTCTATCAAGTGTTCATATTTCTATTTCAGGAATAAATCCTAATGAACACAGATTTTTGGAGATAATAGCTCATCTGCATGATGATATGACCCAGTACAGTACCACCCCGACAAGCTGAAGGAGGGCTATACAGCGATCATTCTCAAGTCTTTCATTTAAGAGGCCCAAACTCCAAATAAAGAAAAATGTTGGAGTGGGTTGGATGGTGCTGTTAAGCCCAGCACATGACACCTACGGCTACATTTTACTAAATCACTCTTGCTTTAATTTAAATTAATCAAAACTTGGTTAGAAACTCATCATAATTTGGGCCAAAATACATTCTTTTTTCCAACATGATCGTACTGTCATGGCCGCCATTCGCCTTCATTAGAGGTGTTATGGCGAAACTTCCTGGTTGGTTTCAGAGAACAGCATCACTCGTTTAGGTTTAGGGAACAAAACTACATGGATAAAAGTTACGAAACAAACATAGTTAAGGCTCAAACACGTTATTTTTACAAAGTGACCACCACCCTTATGGGCACCATTTTTACACTTCTCATGCAGTTGCTCTCATTAACGCTAGAGGATGTGTTTTTCACACGTAATCATAGGTTGCTTCTGGCTGCATGAATAAAAGACGAGGACAGTTACCAACTGCGTGAACTGCGTAATTAACCTTTTGCTTCATCTGTGCTGGATCTGGTTGTATTTGGTTGTTTGTTTTACACTTGTTGGACACTTTTTATCCATGTTTTATATCCATGGGGACCAGTCATCTTCAGTTTGGCCTTACAGTTGTGTCTCTTTTTGTGACAATGTCAGGAAACATTACTTTTACATTTAAAGATTCACGTCCTGGGACACAAAAATAAGTCACAAAAAGAGTGATTTTTAGCGTCAACAAGCAACAAAGTCTGTATTTGCTTGCTGAAAATATGACAAACATGAGTGTCAAACCCCTAACTTCTCATGTAATTTAATTCAAAAAGTAATTTTTGCATTCAGTCACTGTTCTCCAGCCACATTGCTGTCACAACCCTTCGACCAGACATCGTCCTCGTGTCTGAGTCGACCAAGCGAGTCGTGACCACTTGGAAGAAGCATTTGAGAGGAAACTCTCCAAGTACGCAGGGCTGGTCAGCCACTGTCAGCAGGCTGGATAGAGAGCGAGGTGCCTCGGATGCAGAGGTTTTGCAACCCGTTGCCTGGCCAGAGCCTTAAGCAGTTTAGGCATCGAGGCAGAGCCTAAGAGGCCACATCTGGCCACAAGCTGAGGTCTGATCAACCCCGGCTGGGTCACATGGATGAGGGTGTATGATGTTGAAAGACCCAAAACACCCAATGATCCATCAGGAACATCAGCAGATGTATTTACATAGGTTAGGCTTAGGCATTAAGTGGGAATTGGTCAGGGTTAGGACAAAATCATGACAAAAGCAAAGAAATGCCTCGCATTAAAAGCTGTGTGAGGTGTAAATAAATGAACCATTGGTGTCCATCACCATGTATGCAGTGACTTTCATTTTCTGCCTATTTCACATTTTATTGAGAGACTAGGTTGAACTGTGACAAAGTTTCACCAACAACTCTTAGACCTAGAGTAAAAGTAGGAAAAGCTATTAGGTTTGTAGCCTGTTCACTTGTGATATGTCCTCTTAAATCTTGAGTACCCGCGGTGTTTGAAGGGTTTGTAGCATCGTCTACACCAGTGATACTCACAATTTTTTTCACAAAAGCCACATTGGCAGAGCAAAATCAAGAGAAGAGCCACTTTTACGCCAACATACTAAAGTCCCCTTTTGCAAATATGCATTTCTACATATAAAACATCCCACAAAAAAAAAACAACACAGCCAATACATTTTCAATTAAGACCATATTTGCCTTAATACTGGGATGAGCGGAAGCTGGCATGCATGTCCTCGACTTTCTTCATGTTGTATTTGTAGTTTTTTTTAATTAAAAACTGATCCATTGCACCTGCATCTCGCGGTACACCCGACGTTTGCCTGCTCGTCCCCTCTCTGGCGTCTTCATGCTGATTTTCGTTTGTTTTTTGCGCTGGTTTTTGTCCTTTTTAATTAAAAACCGATCCATTGTGCCTGCATCTCGCGCTGGCTAAAGGAGCTAGCGTGCACTGCGGTCAAGTGTGAGGTGGTTTAATTGGGCTGCGTTGCCAGGTTTATGAAACACCATTAAGCCTTAATTAATACTTAATAAAATTACTTAATACTACAAAAACGCAAACTTAATAAAAATACTTAATACTGTGCAGTATTCGCTGTATGTGATTTGAAAAAAATTATTGTTATTGTTACCATATTGTTATAAGCTACTATGCGAGCCACCAATTAAAGCTTGAGGAGCCGCACAGTGAGTATCTCTGCTCTACACTGATTGAGACAGAAGAGAGAGGAGGTGCAGAGATAATCCAGAGGTGTGGATGAGTGAAACAGCAGAAGCTGCTGCAGACCTTCAATCAGCCCGCTGGATAAACACTGACCCAGGCAGCAAGGATTACTGCAGTCCCTTAACAAGGCCTGAGGGGAGGATACAGGGAGAGGAAGAGCCAGTCCAGCTGGTATTAACCACACACACACAAACTTTACAGGCATAATACCGACCAACAGCCTCTACACATGCTACGGAGAAGGAAGCCAAACACGCCACACCAGGCCACAGGATGGTGTGCGAGTAGAGGGGGATGGTGCGGGGGTCACTGCGGACTTTGAAGGCACAAAAGGTTGGCCTTAGGGCCGGTGCCCTCCGGGTCACTTAAGGAGGCAAAGAGGCAGAATGAAAACATGTTAGCCCACACATGCAAACACACACACACACACACCACCTGCTGTTTCCTGCAGGCTTGTCTTTGGTGTAATGGAGATGGAGTGATTCAAGAGCTACACAAAACAAGACGCATTGCTGCGATTTACCACATAACTCAGGCCAATTAAGACTCCATGGTAACTTTGTCAAGAAACTTTGGATTTGAGTTGAGTCAGAAAACAGTCGAGTCGAATCCTAGCTCACAGACTCAAAAAATGCAGCTTGGGTCTTATTCTACCAGTTAAATTACAGTATTTCAGAATGATATAACACATAAAAAGCAGCACAGCTACATACACATCAAAGTGTGTGCTTTTTGCTTGGTTTCCAACATGCACTTATGGGTTTATTCTCACACATGTGTTTCAGCTCAGTGATATATAAACCGATAAAAAGCAGAACCACTTGACGTTTAGTGTTTCCTGGGGGGGGGGGGTAAATCTTTGGCTATCGAAGCCCAGTTGCCAGCTTAGAACATTAATATCTTATTATCTAGCCACCACAAACACATATCATATCGACTTTTCTCAGCAAGCACAAGCATGTCCCTTATCAAGCTGTAATTAAACATGCATGTGGAGGTGGAAGGGGTGGAAATGATCTGACTGTGTGGGTTGTTGTCTGCTGGAGTAACCCTGGCTCGACTTCAGCGTGAGGCTGGGAAACTGGGAAGCATCTAAATAGTCAGGATTTGCAAGATAACAAATTAACAACTTATGAACCAATAATGATGCCGGTTTCTTCACTGATTCAAGGTATATTGGAATTAACCCCACTGAATGAGTGGAAAACCCATGTAGAGGCTAGCAGGAAGCAGCTGGCACACACGGCTGATAAGGAATAAATTCCCCTTGCAAGCACCTGCTCCATTCCACTTTATATTAGAGAGGATCTGTCGGGTGAATATGCAAAAAAAGTCTCTTGTATTTGATGTGAAAATTTTGGTCTCATTTAGGGAACCTTAACAGTGGTTTAACCCAGGAGAAAGTCTGAGCCAGAAGAAGACACTCGCTCCAGCTTTTTGTTTTGTTTCGCTGGATTTCTGAATCCCGATAAGATCGTGATTCCAGTAAGTTATTAAACGTCTGACACGTTGCCAAGAAGTGAGCCAAGTAATCGCACATCACCATCTCCCAAGTGAAGACGATACTAAATACATAAAAGGTATTTTCATCAGTGTGACGCGACCTGTTTGTGTGAATATCACCAGAACTAAAAACACACCGAGTGTTGAATTCTGTGACAAAATGAATGCTAAAAATAATCAATTGACCAATGTTTTAAAGCTTATACAGTTTATTTTGTATCATTTAAAAAGTAAGAAGAGTGTGTCAGCATTTCCTCACGCTATCATTGCATGAGCAGAAGTCAGTCAGCATAAATGTATCCCAAATAAAAAAGATGAGATCCTTTTTAGAGTGTTGCACCATTCGATGCTTCCATGACTCAACAAAACAAAAGATAAATCTCGTCGGTTTCAGGGCGGAGTCCATACAATCTAACCAGAATATCTTCAGATGGATGATTTATTCTACCTCCATTCACTGAGCTGCCCCTGAAACTGATTTCCAGTCTTTGTAAGTGCAGAATGAGTCTTTTTTTGTTGTTGTTGTTGTCATTCCTTCTTTTTGCTCGGTTGGGTCGAGGCGACAAAACAACTCGTGGTCGTGGTCAGAAAAAAAAACCTCGCAAGAGGAGCCGAGCCATTTCAGCACAGCTTATGTGCATGGATTTATTTAAAAACCAGGAAGGGGAATATATTTTGTAACATGGAAAGTCACAGAAACATAGTTCTGCTGCAGGGTTTTCTTTGTTTTCCGTATAATTAGGCTCCCACACACTCTCAAACACACTTAAATCCACAGCTTTCTGATTAAGTCATGATAGATCGCTCCCACAGGGCCTTTCCTATTGAAAACAGTTGGTGTGTGTGTGTGTGTGTGTGTGTGTGTGTGTGTGTGTGTGTGCGCCCAGTTTACTTTGGCAAACTTCAACATTTACATATATGCTTGTTCATTCTTGTTCATCCCTGCATGCGTGTGTGTGTGTGTGTGTGTGTGTGTGTGTGTGTGTGTGTGCGTGTGTCTGACTGTGTGCAGGTGTGTGAAAGTGTGTGTGTGACATCGGGGCGAGTGCCGGGTCAGCGGGGTCACAGAGGAACAAAGACCCAGAGCAGCTCCCAGCTGCCGGGCCAAACGTCACCCAGCCTCCCCCTGTCCGTCCCATCCTCCACCCCCCGTCTTTTCTGTGGGAGCGTGCCACAGCCCTGCTCCTGCTGACGCGCTCACACACTCACTGACACATGCACAAACGTCCTCACTCGACCTGCGGCCCGCTGCAGCCGGGAGAAAGGAGGTAAAAGGGCACACGAGGACACATGCAGAACACAGGCCGAGCTCACACGACGACGACAACCCCGGCGCCACAATAACTTCCAAACTTTAACGTACAGCGTGTGTGGTTAAATTGCTTCAAAGCAGCCAGATCTTTTTTGTAATCTTTTTTTTAAATTTATTTTTTTATAGTCTTTCTTTATTGGAAGCAATTTCACAGGAAGCAATGTAGCAGTACAGCGCAACAGAGAAGCCTTCCATTCTATCATTTTTCCCACCCCACGCAACCGAGAACAGTTCTAAGAATTCTATATCAACATATAAACAGTACAAGACGTATACTACAGACACATGAATACGGAAAATGACAAAGTAAACTAGTAAATTTAAATAAAAAATTAATAAAATATAAATAAATAAATATATGGTGGGCTCAGTCGTCGCAGTCAGGCAAAGTTTCAATATAGTTTAAGAGAGGTCTCCAAGTCTTTTCAAAAGGACCTAAGGAACCATTGAGGGGAAATCTGAGCTTTTCAAGTTTAATGGACAGTAGCACCTCTTTTTTTTTGTAATCTTTTAAAGTGGTCTTGAACAATAGTTCTGAAGGTCTTTCAAGGTTTGATTGCTTTGTCACTCAGATTTAGTCCAGTTGACATTTAAGTCATTCAAGTACTGAAAGAGGCACCAAATTCAAATGATTGACCAGTTATGTGTGACGAACAACTTTGCAAATGACTATTTATAAATTGTACGATTACACGTTTCAAAGACGCATCATTTGGTTGCATCTATGAAAAACAGCAAAGATAACACAGTCTGACAGACAGAAAACAGGATTTCTGCAGCAACAAGCTGATTCCCAAAGAGCTGTTAGCTGAAAACATGGCATATCTCAGCATGGTGTGCAGTGTGTCCTTAAAACATTTGAGGAAACTGGACATGTGGAGGACAAAAGAAGAAGTGTCAGGCCTAAAGAACTATCTACAGCAGATGAACAGGATCTGAAAGTGATGTCCTTAAGAAAGAGGAAAAAATCCAGCAAAGACCTGACACAGGAGCTGAGAGATGCATCTGGACCTTCAGCTGATCCATCTGCTGTTGGCCCAAGCCTCATCAGAAATGGGCTCCATGGAAGGGTGGCTGTCAAGAAGCCGTTCTTAAGGAAGGGAAACAGGGAGAAAAGGCTGAGCTGTGCCAAAGGACACAAGAAGTGGGCTGAAAATCAGTGGCAGCAGGTCTGATGGAGGGATGAATCCTCCCCAGAGCCCGGAGCTCAACATTACTGAAGCAGTGTGGGATCATGTTGGCAGAGAACGCAACAAAAGGCAGCCCACATCCAAAGAAGAGCTTTGGGATGTCCTTCAAGAAGCCTGGAGAACTATTCCTGAAGACTCCTTAAAGAAATGACAGAAAGCTCGTCTGAGAGGGTTCAGGCTGTGTTGGAGGAGAAAGGAGCTCAGAGCAGATATTCACCTTAAAGCTGCTCAGAGCTGTACAAACCTTATAAATACTGTATTTACATTCATGTTTCAGTAAATTTCTGCACACATTTTCCTTTTCCCCAGAAGAAACGAGGGGTGGCTCAAGACTTTTTCACAGTTCTGCAGCAGAAGAAAAGCTACAAATTCATAAATCATCCAGCTGTCGCCTCAGCGTGAGCACTGAAAATGTTGTTCAGCGAGTCATCTAGTTTGCATAAGTGTGCAGGCAGAGAGGACCGGTAAATGATGGTAATTTCACACACTTGTTCAGACTTTCATTGAACAAATAAGGTCATAGTTTCACTTAATCATATGTTATGAACAAGAAAACTTGTTTTGTTTTTCATTTAAAACTGTCCTGTGTGTCTAAGAGTCTTTATTGCAACACGTTTTCTCTTAAAGTCCAACTATGTAACTCATTCAAAGCAACAAATGAGATGATTGATGTCATGACATAAGCAATCGTTTCTTTGGCTCTGACTCATAGCTGAGTGAACTTTTATGTTGTAGAATAAAAAATGATTTCAGATGGAGATAAATATCCTGCTGCATTCATATTTAGGCTTTCAAAGAGTTTTGGTCACTTAAAAAACTTTCAGTATTTAGGTTTTTAATGACAGAAGTATCAAATAGGGATGAAATATCAGCACCTACTTTGATGTGACATCCAGTCCGTCTTGTTTTATAACTCCTTCAATGGACGCGTTTCTTAAACGAACAAAATTACATGCCAACACAACTTGCTGTTCCCAGAATCAACTGCTCCTTTCATCACTGTAGAAGCGGAGTGTGTTGTGGTGTAAAACACCCGCAGTTTCCGTGTTTCTGCCTAAATGTCTCCACCTAGCGGCCACAGTCTGTAACTGCGACGCAATGAGCTCCTTGTTCCTTGGTGCAACTCCAACATAAGCTTTAATTTTATTGTAGTGTCTGCACTGGTCCCTTTTCTTCACTACTTTTTGTATGTTTTACATTATGTGGAACTAAGATTTTTATTTAAATGGGTAAATTCAAGAAGATCACGAGTTTTATTAGCAGCATAGATCTGTTTTCGGTGCAGTAGGGAGCACATGTTGTATTCACTGTGACTCTGGTTTATTAGATGTACAAAGAGGTTTGAATTTATTTTACATACGTCTAAATTTAGGTACATTTTCTCGTCAATAAAAAAAAAACTTATTATTATATAATATTACAATGTTACTTGCTTCTTTCTTTCTTTATAACTAAACACATTTTTTGGATAAAGTTCCCATCGAAGTGTTGTTTGACAAAAACATGCTGCACAATCAAAGACACATTCAACTTTTGTTTATTTATTCGTTTATTTACAGGTATTTTTCTCTTTTTCATGCTTAAATACAGTTAGAAACACATTCACAACACATTTTAACATACACAGCACACCTTTATGTCAGAAACCACCACTCCAGTGTTCATGTCTCCATAGCTTAGTTTATTTATGAGTCATGTTTTATCATATTTGCATCAACAAATCGGAAACATTCGCCTTATAGTGAATACAGTAAACAGGGATTTGTCTCCATCTGCTGGACACAACAGCTACCTGACAAATGACAAACATCTTATGTGAAATACCTGAGCATCCTTGACAACAATACTGGTTTAAGGCCGATTCGCATGTCCACATCTTTAAGAACGATTGTACAAAATATTCAGCTATGCTGGAAGAGACTGCACTGATCAGTCGAAGCATTTCTTCTGTATGTAAACACTTTACATGAATCTGCTCACGTAGCCAGCATTAAAAATGATCCGAGAGCAAACTCAAAGGTTTTCTATGGCGTCTGAAAACAGCCGTGACACTTAACAAGGCTTCAGTTGGCCATTTAATACTTTTTAACCAACATGAAACTGTGCATGTAATGGAAATGAAATCCCTAAATACTTCATTTTAGCTGTAGAAATGTGTATGCTATATATGTTGAGGATGTGAAAGAGATAGATCAGAACTACAGCATCTTTCTTACACTTTTTATTCACAGACCCACAAACAAGTTGTCTTGTTCGGTTCTGTACAGAAAAGTGCACGATGACAACCTTGTATTAACTTAGAGTGATGTTATTAATTGATATGGATCCATTTATACACGTTAGATTATACATGATCTGTTTTTTTTTTTTATGTTTGCCTTTTGGTTGACAGCACACAGGGGTAGAGAAAGAAAAAGACAACAGAAAGGGAGGGAAAGCAGGACAGACCAGGTGAGAAGGTGGTTTAATGCCCTCATTTACCACAAATGACAAGAACTGTCCTGAAATATTGTTTTTTTTTAATCAATTATCTGGCTGTGCTGCACGTTCTCTCCGTTAGGGATGAGAATCGAGAACCGGTTCTCGAAGAGAATCCGCCTGCCTGACGATCCCGTTTAGAGGTGCTGCTAACGTCTGACGCAATTGAGCGATGACGTCATGTGCACGCTTCGTATTTTGGCTCAGAATGTTTCCAACATGGCGTCGAGGCAGAAGCGCTCCTAAGTTTGGTTATATTTCACCAAAAAGGACAAAACTAGGGCCAGGTGCAACACGTGCAGAGCTGTGATCACATCAAAGGGGGAAATACCTCCAACATGCTGAAACATTTGACCACACAGCATACAGCAGCCGCGGCCGCTGTATTTGGGCAGGATGGGCAGAGCCCCGCCTGCCACACCCCCAACCTTTCCGAAATTATAGATAAAATATTTATTTCAACTTCAATCACAGTGGGAATCGTATTACACCATATTGTGGCTTGTGACGGACTTTGCGAGTGGAATCTGTTTTTATTTTTGCTGAAATATAGCCTACCTCCAGTGTGGCTGCTTAACGTTAGATCTATGGCCACTGGCCAGGGCAGATGCCTGGCTGCCCTCAGCTAAGCCCGGCCCCGCCGCCCCTTCTTAGAACTCTCGAGCACAATCTACCAATCAGAATCACTGTAGGCCCCTACGTAGCATAATATCATGTTACATTTAGCGCGCCTGTATAGATGCTATTGGGGCAGATGTATGATCTGCCCTGGACATGGAAAGGACTCAAAGGGTTTAAGAAATATTACTCCGCCCATCTAGCCAGTGGGAACTTCAGTGCCGCCAAATTCCCCTACAAACTTGCTGGATAAAACGGATAACTATGTCGGATTTGATGAAGGATACTGGCTGTTTAATCCGGATTCACGTTTGTGGTAGGTTAAGATTTTACTTTATAGTTGCTATCTTACAAAGTTAAGTGATTGTGAACGAACTCTTTGCAAAATGGGAAACTGGGAGTGATTTAATGAAATATCTTAGCTTGATGAGCAAAGCAATGTTGAGACAGTAAACAATGTGTTGACAGCTTCGTACATGTACAGTAGGTTACTTGTCTACTAGCTTAGGTCTCCCCAAGACTAGCTAAAAACGTTGTAAGGATCTCCTCCGAGAATCTTTGCTACACACTGTCCTGCCTACTGCTATATTACTCTGCACAACCTCAGGAGCGAATCAGTCTGATAGTAGGCTACAGTGAGTGAAAGCAGTTATCCGCCGGTGAAGTTTTAACCATGGCTGCTAGCATCGAACCTGTACTCAATAGCGTTGAGTTTCTCTTGGAGAACTCATTTGAAAGACTAGATTTGGGAACAAAATTGGCTATTAAAAACCTCGGCCCCCATAAACCTGATATTAATATAGTATTAATTCCTTTCACAAACTTTCTCTTCGCTCATTTTCATGGGGCTTTTTTGTTTGTTGTATGGCAGACTTTTATACGAGTGCGCACATCCCCCCCTGCGTATGGTTGCATAGAGTATTGGCCTGGCCCTATTGCGTATGCTCCATAAAAGCTTGCATTTTGATAACGCAGATCATCTGCCCCGCCGATTTTCCAGACCACGAGCCGCTACTGGCATGCAGTTACTTTGCACGAATGTTAAGTCTTTGACACGCTGCTAGGCGATGGTGTCAACTCATGGGGAAGCTTGTGGCACACCGTCTTCCATCTAAAAAGTCCCAGGTGACGCAGGGCTCTCAAGTCTCACGCATTGAGCGTGACAGTCAAGCCTGTTTTATAGTCGTCCGGGAAAGGCTACGGAGAGCCCTCTCTGTCGTCGGACACCCTCCCGGAGACGCTCTCCGTCGCTTGCGTACGTCGGCCAACATTCCTATCTATCTATCCGTCGAGGCGACGGAGACTCGCGGAGACCACAAGGGTTGTGATTGGTCGGCTAACAACATCTTTTCCGGAATCACTTTTCCGGTTTAGCCCCTTCCTCTCAGATCAACAACACCGCCATTTTTGAAAGAGTTTACTGTGTGCCGGTCAACATTTGGTCAAAGTTATTTGCATTTCAATTTCAACAAGCTCCAACTCCAGCAAGTCTTTCTCTCTCGGTCGCCATCGTTCACTGTGAGGAGTGGAACGGAGCCGGAAGGTGAACAATCAATCAACAACTTTCACCATAGACGTCGCGAGATTGGGTCGTCTAGCGTAGCGACGCCTACTGATTGGGAGGTGAATTGCCTTGCGTATCCGACATCCCGACGGAGAACTTCGAAAGGTTTAACAGCCTCTGCGTGACCACGGAGTCGGATTGACGGATAGCGACAGAGAAGGATACCGAGGCCTTCACGCTTTTCGGTCTTTTGTCACGCACTCCCGCCACACATTGTATTTCTCACGCTGAAAAAAATGATAATAGAAATTTATCTGGAAACAACCAAGTCTCCCACAAGTCTGAGCAGAGCAGTTAGTAATAACAACAGTATATATATATATAATATAATAATATCATTAATGAAAGACCGCCATTCCTGCGACCCGTTCAACTGGTGGTTCTAAACCGTCTGGTTTGTCTCTGAGTGGCCCTGCGATGGACTGGTAACCTGCCCAGGCTGCACCCTGCCTCCTGCCCAACGGCAGCTGGGATAGGCTGCAGCCTCCCCACAACCCTGAGTTGGATTAAGCCGGTATAGAAAATGGATGGATGGATGTCAAAGTTGAAAGGCGACATGAGGAGATGATGCCGTCTTTGTGGCAGGTGTGACGGGCATCAGGTATCGCACTCTCTTCCAGAAGTGCAGGTTTTTTGAGGCAGCGCTGCGTGAGGACTCCGGCCACCTAATGGGGGCGCTCTCACGCATCAGGTGCTGCAGGCCGGGGGGGAGGTGCGTGTACCCCTGTGGTCCAGTGTCGCCCAGCTGGATCAGAATCACATTCATCTTCCTCTGGATCAGTGCCTGGTGGAGCCCAACCTGGAGAACAGTTAGCATCATCCTGTTGTTTAAAGTTTGAAACTGGATAGTGATCAGAGTTACTCTCAGTGTTTCCCAGACAACTTAATCATCCCATGTCAACGTAATAAGCAGCTCTGTGACGATTAACCCTCGATCATCTCATCATTTTCAAGAATTATGCCTAATTTTCTGACGCATCAGTGGCGAATTCTCAATATCGTTGATTACACATGATGTAAACAGCAGTCAGATTAAGTACTTGCCTACCTCGCATCTCACAATAAACTCAAAGGATTTAATGGATTTAGATACAGTAGCTATGAACTGGGCTCTATTCTCCAATCTTTTTGGGTCTAAGAATGAGTAACAACAAATGTTACAGAGCAAGAACTCGAGAACTTGTAGTCATGTAATGCAAAATCTGAGAGGCAGCTGTCTTTATTCCAGAAAAGCTGTTTACTTATGCTGTTTTCCTGCCAGGTTTGTGTGTGTATGTTTGTGATACACAGCAAAGAAAAATGTGTGTTTTTATCTATCTACACAAGCCTCAACTTCAGTCTCTGTCTTCTGAAGTGAGTTTGAGAAGCTGTGGCCCCTTAATTCAGTTTGTTTCACGTTTTGATTTGTGCAAACATGAATCACTTCTTTTATTTTAGTTATTAACAGGCTAAAATTTCTGTGCCCCAACTCAACAGTGTTACTCTAATCCTCTCCTAACAGCTTTCTCTGCTCACATTTACATGAATCTGCCCCCACAATAACAATGTTATCAGATGCTTAAAGGCAAGTCGGCCTTGCTAACGTTTTCCTAAGATACTGTCATAAAAATTTGTATCCCTTATGCCAACGTGATCATTTGTATTTCTGTGTAACTGCTTACGTTGCAAATATTGTTCCTGTGTAACCACCGCGTGAGAATAACAGCTGCACTGGGAGAAGGGAGGAGATGCCAGAAGGGAATATTCCACAGCCTTGGCCCAGAGGTCACAACTTC
The DNA here is from genome assembly GCF_027942865.1 of Odontesthes bonariensis. Classification (NCBI taxonomy): domain Eukaryota; kingdom Metazoa; phylum Chordata; class Actinopteri; order Atheriniformes; family Atherinopsidae; genus Odontesthes; species Odontesthes bonariensis. The sequence continues at coordinate 29,226,384 of NC_134517.1, read as the reverse complement.
TCTCCTACTATGATATGAACAAATAACTGTTTCTTTGTTTAAAGAAGTGACTCATATCAGTAGGTTTGCAGGCTTCTAGTCCAATCTACTCTCCAGTCAAAAACATTTAGATCACAGCCTCTTGTGTGTTAACTGCTCACCTGCTGCAAGGTATTTAAATGGGAAATGCTTTTGGAAATTCACACGGTGTTCCTGAGTATTCTTATTAACTTTCCAAACATCTACCAGCTGCTTCTAGTAGTGCAACACTCAGCGATTGTGTCTTACATTTGTTAAATACCAGTCTGTGTGCTCACTGATGGTGAAAACTGTCTCTTGTGTTACATCGCAGCCATACGTTGTGTTGGGTTTATTTTCCCTCCCTATGAATCGTTTAGACCCTAAAAGGTGGAAAAATTAGGGCCAAGGTTTAGAAAATACCAGAATTTTCCACTATTTCGGTTGTCAGGTTGTCACACTATAATAAACTCGTACGGTCGCCTATTTAAATCAATGTATTAACTGCCAAAAAAAATGAAATGAAATGAGCCAAAAGCAAACTATAGAAACCAAAATAATCAGCTCCTCTTTTCTCCAAAGAGAAGGAAAATGAACTCCTCCTGAATTAACGCTTCATGGTTATCTTGACTTGGGTACGACTTCAGAACACTTTTATTTATGGAAAGAAAGCTTAAAAACGTACCTGCCAGTCAAACCCGCCTATGACGGAGGTTTGGGGTGAGGCGGGATGTTTGTCTCTGAACTCGGACCCTGAGCCTGAGCTCGGGGTGAGGATGACCATCAGCCTCCTGCTGTTCCTGATGCATTCCTCCACCAGTTCAAGACGATCTGTTGGGTGAGAGTGTTTTTTTTATTATGTGCATTTAACATTTAATTCCTGGACGACGTAAAAAACAAAGTAAAACAGAATTACCCGGGGTTTTTCCCACTGGTTGACGTGTTTTACTAGTCAGGTATTAGATACTGTATGTCCAAAGTCACTAAAGTAGAGGGATAAATTGCTCACCGTCCCCCGGTATGTCATCTCTCCCCTGGATGTAGAGTCGATATCTGCACTGATCCTCAAGAACTTTGGGCAAAATCTTTGTGACGAACCAGGAGAGTTTTTCCTCGGTGGCCTTGTCCACCCTCTGCGTCTGGTAGACCACGTAAGCATCATACATCCTGTCATCTGGAACACCCAAAAAAGTGGATTGTGTGAAAAGGCCATTTCTTTTGCTGTTGTGCTCTGAGTTTCCAACTCGGTTCTCTTCTTGGATGTGAAACAACACTGCCACCACACACACTTGTAAATGAGGAATGTGAGCTGCAGAACAAATAATCTGGTGTGATCTGGCTCTGATTAAGTCTCATAAGTGTTAGCTTTCTTTTGAGTTTGACGGTTTGTAACTGCAGAGAAATACTAAATTAATTTTGGTCACATCATGTCAAAGACTCCTGTGGCTGACAGCTTAAACTGCTTCGAAAACATGAGTCATTTTCCCAAATAACCGGAAAATCTCACTGGTTAAATGTCAATGAATTATTGTGCTCACATTCCAGTTCCATTTGAAGCCACTCCTGTTTACTACTTATTTCCATGGAAGAAAGATTAAATGAGGAAAAACTAAATCATTAAATGAGACAACGTGGTCGGTAGAGAACATCAACTTGTGAATGAGTGCATACATGCATGGTAAGAACATGCAAACATAGAGAGAATGTTTAATCAAACTGAAATTCCAAAGAACTTAATCAGAAAATAAACATGAAATTGGAGCCGAGAGGAAAACACATGACTGGCTCGCATGGAAAAGCTACCAGAAAGATCTGGCAGAGAAGAGTGAAAAGGAAGGAGCATCTATGTGGGGACGGGTCAGCGATAAGTGCAGGAAACACAAGAAAAGGGAGACTGAGGGCTTGAAGGGTCGAGAACCAGTTAACCTGATGACTAAACTGTGATCATTTGAAAAAGGAAGCCTTCATTACCGTTGTCATGGCCGCCTAGTGGCAAGTAGGGTCTGACGAACAGGGCGAGGTCGATGGCAAAACACTTGATCATCACGGCAGCAAACACAAAGATGAACAACACACACACTCCTCCAATGACCAGTGGAACAACTGACTCTGGAGGAAAAATACAATTAGTCTAAATCCCAAACAACATCCAAAAACCAACGACTGGTTGTGCCAACGACGCCATTATTGTAGTAAACAGTCAAACAATCTGGTCACGAACCTTTTCGTTTGAGAACTAAGGTGAAATTTTTGGAGTAGTAGAAGTTCTTCCCCTTGCAGACAAACTCGTGCTCGAAATCTTCAGCCGATAAATTTTCAATGGTCAGGATCGCAGTGGAGACGGTATCCTTCCGAAATTGTTCAATTACTCTAACAAAGAACAAAAAGTTTGGTTTATTGAAGAAAAAAAAGACGAATGGTGCACGAAATTCCACAAAAATAGAATCTAAATTGTATATTTTTAAGTTACCATGATTTGATGAGATATGAATTTAAATAAGTTTCCCCTTCTTTTTGGGCCACATCTGTGCAGGTTTCTTGCAATATGGAACAGCACTTCAGCCCTATACACTATATTGCCAAAAGTATCCACTCTCCCATCCAAATAACTAAATTCAGGTGTTCCAATCACTTCCATGCAGGGTATCCATGGGATCTTAAAAAGTCTAAAATCCAATCATTTGAATTCAAGGCCTAAAAATGTCTAAAATTCTCTTGAAATCTCATAAAATGTCTTGAATACGATTTTGAAAGGTCTTAAAAATGTATTGACATGACTTTTATTTAAAACAAATGTATAAACTGTATAAACAGTCTCGCTTTTAATTGTTTCGATTTTTGAGGACGCTCAAACGGAACTAAAGTACCTGTGCAGCCCGGACAGAGTTTATCGAGCACAACCTGCTGTTATCGAGCACAACCTGCTGTGCTGTTCGTGGCTGCTAGCAGCGTCGTGACTGAGGAGCGGCTAATCAGTTAACGCTTCAGTTAAGATGGGTAAATGCAAATTTGAACATTTGTGGCTTCAGAACGAACAATTTACTTCATGGTTGAAGTCAGTTGATGGAAATATTCATGAAGCACACTGCACCTTGTGCAAGAAAAGTTTGAAACTTGGCCCATTGGGTATCAAGGCGTTGGAGTCCAACGCCAAATCGGAAAGGCATAAAGCGGTCTTAAAATGCCAGCAGCAAACGCTTTCCATCAGTCAGCATTATTCCACATCAGGATCTGGAGCATCGAGGTCCAGCGCGACCCAGCCTGCTACAACTCCAGCTGACCTCCGGACAGCGTTTGGGTCTACGGCCACATTGAGAGCAGTGATGCTCTGGACTCTTCACACGGCAGCGAAGCACCAGTCAGATACTGGCAATGAAAACATAGATGAGCTGTTCCAGACCGGATTCTGAGATGGCGAAAACATCTAAGTGTGGAAAACTTTTGTTTTGCAAGTAATTCCGAGCCTCTTTTTTTGCCAGTATGGATGTGAAATGGGTCTTAAATTGTATTAATTATGATCTTAAAAAGTCTTAAATTTGACTTGTTGAAACCTACAGAGACCCTGTCCGTGGTCACAGGTGTATGAATTCGAGCACCTAAGCATGCAGACTTCTTCTACAAACATCTCTGAAAGAATGGCTCGCTCTCAGGAGCTGAATTCCAGCGTGGTACCGTGACAGGATGCCGCCTGTGCAATAAGTCCAGTCGTGAAATTTCCTCACTTTTCACTTGCCTCACTGGTCAGTGGTGTTATAACAAAGTGGAAGCGATTGGGAACGTCAGCCACGAAGGGGTCGGCCACGTAAAATGACTCTGCAGAGTCAATCGATACAGACCTCCAAACTTCATGTGGCCTTCAGGTTATGGAATGGGTTTCCATGGCAACTGCATCCAAGCCAAACATCGCCATGGGCAATGCAAAGCGTCGGATGCAGTGGTGTAAAGCACTCCACGGCACCGCTGGACTCTAGAGCAGTGGAGACGCGTTCTCAAAGTGAATCACGCTTCTCCATCTGGCAATCTGATGGAGGAGTCTGGGTTTGGCGGTTGCCAGGGGAACGGTACTTGTCTGACTGCATTGTGCCAGGTTGTAAAGTTTGGTGGAAGGGGGATTATGGTGTGGGGTTGTTCTTCAGGAGCTGGGCTTGGCCCCTTAGATCCAGTGAAAGGAACTCTGAATGCTTCAGCATACCAAGAGATTTTGGACCATTTCATGCTCCCAACTTTGGGGAAACGGTTTAAGGATGGCCCCTTCCTGTTCCTACATGACTGCGCACCAGAGCACAAAGCAAGGTCCATGAAGACATGGGTGAGCCAGTTTGGTGTGGAAGAACTTGACCGGCCCGCACAGAGTCCATCAACCCGATAGAACACCTTTGGGATGAATTAGAGTGGAGACTGAGAGGCAGACCTTCTGGAAGAATGGTCAAAAACTCCAATAAACACTCCTAAATCTTGCAGAATACTTGCCCAGAAGAGTTGAAGCTGTTATAGCTGCAAAAGGTGGGCCGACATCATATTAAACCCTCTGGATTAAGAATGGAATGTCACTTAAATTCATATGCGTGTAAAGGCAGATGAGAGAATACTTTTGGCAATGTAGTGTATGCCAAAAGCACAATTTGGAGATGCACCTTAATTTTGTTGTACTTCTCTGCAATGGCAATAAATCTTTCTATTTCTAAACAGGTTACTCTGTTGAATGTCTCACTTATTAGATAAAATATGCAAAATATCTGCATATTTTTTCACTGGGCTCACGTTTTTGTGGTTTGACTGTATCCATCCATCCGCATGAAATCCTTTCCGTTAATCCTCCATCTACTTTCACAGCCACTTTTCAAATTACGGCCACAAAGAACTGAGCAATTCAGTTTGATACTGGAGCCTGTAGGGCAGAGCAAGGCATAAAAGAAAACATTTAATCTGCACCGTGAGTGCGTTGCCTCAGTTATACACTGCTTTATTTATCATTCATTTGAGCAGTTTTTGTCATGAAGAGGGCTACCAGATCGGGAAAAAACAATCTGGCAGAAACCAAGAGTCTGCAACAGTGCTGAACCATGTATTTAACACTTTTCATACATCTCAGTGAAAAATTAAGGGCAGAATTTCTAAGAGTGAGTTGATAAGACAACACAAGGGAATAAGTTTTGCTACCTTCATCAGCAAACTGTTCCTTGTTGACCGGAGAGAGGATTTCTACCTCCGTATTGAAATAAGGCTCTGTTGAAAAGCAAGAAGAAAACTGTGATGAGTTTCTTATTGATAAACACAGTCTGCATCGTGCGTTCAGTGCATATTCTGATGCTGATTTTCCAAGTGATGACATGTAGAAGTTAGGCATCAAAATAGTACATAGATTACATACACTACTCAAAGCTACAAGTTAACGAGATTTATCCAAATTTATCAGCCTTGCGTAACAAATGCAGGAATCGGGCTGGAACACTCACTCATCAACTTTGGACGTGTCCCAGTCTTCACTCATTTTGGACTTTAATTTTTGATTTTTGGAGGACTGTGGGAGTAGGACACGTTCTACAGAGCTGGCGTGCTTGGTGTGACTAAAATGAGTGGGAAGCAGAAACCCTCGCAACAAACGTCCACCACGAGGTTGGCTAGTAAACTTTTGGCTATGGCGGCGGAGGAGAAAGCTGGCGGTGAAGAAAATATCTCCATGGTTCAACTAGTGACTGAACTGGCTAAACAGAGATCTGTTCTTAAAGATGATATCTCCACTTTGATTCACGACTCACTTAAACCTCTTCAAAATGCAGTGGATGGTATTAAAGAGACTGTCAATTCGTTTCAAGCTAGACTGGTGTCGACTGAAGCGACAGCTGGTGAGAACTTCGAGCGCTTGAACGCGGCCGAGGCAACGATTAAAGCTCTGACAGCAGATAACCAGGACTTATTAGATCGAGTGGAGGATCTTGAAAACAGATCGCGCAGGTCGAATCTGCGAATTCTGAACATTCCAGAGGGCAGCGAGGATGGCAAAGACTCTGTCATATTCATGGAAGAGCTGTTGATGGAGTCCATGGGGTCGGTTTTCACGGAGCCGCCTGAGTTGGAGAGAGCACACCGCTCCATTTACATGAAACCGAAACCTGAGGATCCCGCAAGAGCATTCGTGGTGTGCTTTTGGAAATATTCACAGAAGGAAGATGCGCTGCACTGGGCACGAAACCATGAGGTTATGTTCCAAGACACAAGCCTTCGAATTTTTCCCGACCTGAGCCCTTCACTGGCGAAGAAACGCAAGGCTTTCAGCAAAGTTAAAAAAGCTTTGTATGCGAGCAAGGTGAAGTTTCGTCTGCTCTACCCAGCCCGCTTGAAAGTGATGTTGGGCGGGGAGGAATACTTCTTTGACACAGCAGATGACGCGCAAGAATTTTACAATACACGCATTAGATCCAGAAGGCTGGAAACGGTCGCAGCAAACACAACGGACACTCAGAGTAATCCTGGAAAGCGGTATTTTCTTTATGGTGTTTACAGGTACAAAAATAAGTTGTGTATGCTTGCTAAATGTATGACACTATCACACTTACGCAAATAGACAGAGGCTGGGACTCCTGTAGATAACACGGGTCACAACTCTTAACGATGTTCACCGGCAGGACATCATTAGCGAGCCTGCAGTTTATCCATAGGGATTTAAACATGTTATGGGGTTTTGGGGTTTGGTGTTCAAGGGGAGGGTTGGATGTGCGTCATGGGTTTTCACGTTTGCCATTGTGAGTCTTTTCATGCTTGTTTGTATATGTAGCCTACCAATTTTATTTATTTCTTTATGAGTGGCCTCAATTCTAATGTAGGTGAGGCTGTCAGGTTTATAAGCTGGAACGTGAAAGGGATGAATGGTCCTGTTAGAGCCATGATAATATTTAGGGATATAATTTAGAGTGTAAGAATTTATATATTTAGTTTTTGTCATTTCTAGGTTATTTATTTACTGAAAGAAATGTTTATTTTAAGTTCAGAGAAATGTAAGTCATTTTAGATTCGGGACTTTTAATTTGATTGCGTGCGTAAAGGAAGACGCATCCTCAGAACTGATGCAACGGTGGAAAGAGCCAGACGGATTTAGTGAAGCACGGATGTATATAGTTTTTTGACCGTGCTCGCTGTGTAATTAAGAAACAAGGACATTGTATTGGAATACCTTTTTTGTTAACCTTTTTTATTGGATAAAGATTTTTGTTTCATGAAGAACCCAGCTTGCTCGCGTCCATTCTTTTCAAAAGTGCTACCTAAATCCTGAATGACACAGATATTGGATCTGCTGCCATAACATTAGTCAAAAAACTTCTCCAAGTGGAAGGAACGGACAGTCAGCTGTGGAAAAGGACTGGAAATTGGACGAAGCTGATTGATGGGGAAGTAAGGAGCCATTTTCAAGATTGCTGGTGCTTTGTAAGTACAGTTTTTCTGGCGAAATTGCCTATAGAAGCTAGCCATGCAAACGGAGCTGGAAAGGAAAAGGAGTGCCAAAGTGATTCATTTCTAAGATGCCTAAATGGATCGGTTTTGAACTTCATTCAAGTTTGGTGTATGTGTGAAGATATAGAAGAAGACAACAAAAGTTCGTTTGGAATTATTGCTGAGTCTTTACTGCACACGTTTCCAAGATGGCGGATGAAAATTTGTTAAATGCGGCAGAAGGTGCAATACCTGCATCCCGCCAGAAGAGGGAGCCCAAGTACACACAAAAGGCTCTGGAAGAAAGACTCCACAGGCTTATCAGTCACAGAAAAGCGAAAATGGCTCAGATTACAGCCAAAATGAAAGAAATAGAAAACATGAAAATTAATGAAGAGCATTTTAACCGAGTTGAAGCAGAAGTACTGCCACACTTTATAACGCTGTATGAAGAGTTAATCTTGCTCAATGAGAGTGTTATGCAGATGTTACCAACTGAGGAAGCAACTTCAAATCAGTTATCATGGTATGAGCCAAAGGCAACTGCCATAAGGGGATTTGTCATAGACACAGAAAGATGGATTAATGAACAAAGGAGCAAAAAAATGGATGATGGCGTTACACCAGATGACAGTGTCTCAGTGGTATCACTGCGCAACAGAAGCAACAAGAGTAGAGCTGGCTCCAATAGGCCGTCTTCAGTTGCATCTTGTACTAGCTCAGTGGTGCGCATGAAAGAGGAAGGCAAAAGAGCAGGGCTTTTAGCCCAAGCAGAGTCACTGAAAAAGAAGAGAGCCATACAGTTACAGATGGAGCAGTTAAAGGTTGATATGGAGCAGTTGGATTTGGAAACTGCTATAGCAGCCTCTACAGCTAAGCTGAAAGTATTTGCGGAACATGAGGGCCCTCGTGACGCCATGAATGACTATGTGGCAGCCAGGTTGCCAGGTGCTGATGCAGGCAGCCGTGCAGGGTCGTATGTTTCTCTGACTGGATCTGTTGCACGTGTCTTTAGAAGTCCACCTGTGTCTGAAGCTCATGCGCCAATGGCTGGGGAGGAAGAGGAGGAAGATAATATTCCTCACACTGCTGTGAAAAATGTGGGACATGCACCTCCTGCACATTACCGTCACCATGTGCCTACAGCCAGAGCCTCAATAGGCAAGCTTCAGGATCCCATGACTTCAAGTGACAGAATGTATGATGTGATGCAGCGTCAAAACATAATAACCGAGCTGTTGGTTAAGCAGCAAGATCTGTCTCTATTACCCAAAAGGGACATTCCTGTCTTCTCTGGTGATCCGCTCACCTACAGATCTTTTCTCAGAGCGTTTGATAATGCCATTGACAGTAAGACACAAAATGCTAGAGACAAACTCTTCTTTCTGGAACAATATACAAGTGGAGAGCCACAAGATCTAGTGAGAAGCTGTGAACACATGACCCCAGATAAAGGCTACGAAGAAGCCAGGCTATTACTTGATCAGCAATATGGAAATGAGCTGAAGATTGCAATGGCCTACATTGAGAAAGCCTTGGAGTGGCCACAGCTTAAAACAGATGATGCAAAGGGCTTGAATGAATATGCTCTCTTTTTGATTGGCTGCAAAAACACCATGAAGGATGTTGATTACATGGAGGAAATGGATAACCCGACCAACATGAGAGCTATACTGTCAAAACTGCCTTACAGACTGAGGGAGACGTGGAGACACGTGGCTTATGATATGCTGGAAAACAAAGGAAAAAGACCGAGGTTTGGAGACTTAGTGAGTTTCATAGACAAACAAGCCAAAATAGTAACCCATCCTTTATTTGGTGATCTTCCAGGAACCAGAGCAGCAACCGGACTAAAAGAAAAAGGCACACCTGTTAAGAAACCCAAAGGAAACACCACAAAGAGTAGCAGTTTTGTTACAAGCATTGACACACAGAAACAGAAACCAGTACAGACAAACCAGAGTGCAAAACCGGACCAGGCCAAACTGAAAACAGAGACGTGTGTGTTCTGTGAAAGGAGCCACATATTGGAAAACTGTGAAAAGTTCAAGAAACAAGCTCACACCGACAAGATTGAGTTCTTGAAGTCTAAAGGTCTCTGTTTTGGATGCCTTGTGCCAGGTCACATGAGCAAGGATTGCACCAGGAAGTTGTCTTGCCAGATATGTTCTAAGAGACACCCAAGTGCTCTACATGTGGTGCACAAGGATGAAACGACAACGTATAAGAGCAACAAGAACAGCATTTCGGAGTCACAAGCCACAAGTGCTGTAGGACAGGAAACCTGTGGGTACACTGGGGCCGGAAACAGCCAAGGAATTTTGGCCATTGTGCCGGTACGACTCAAGTCCAAGAACGGTACGAAGACGATGGTGACTTATGCCTTCATTGACCCAGGCAGTTCGGCGACGTTTTGTACAGAGGCAGTAATGTCAGCGCTGAATCTTAGAGGCAGGAAGACGGAGATCATACTCCGAACTATGGGGCAGGAGAAGCTTGTCCCTAGCCACATCCTGCCAGACCTGGAAATCTGTGGACTTGAGGAGAACAGGTACATGGACTTACCTTCAGTGTTCACACAACCTGAAATTCCTGTGAAAAGAGACGATATACCTTGTCAGAGAGACATTCAGATGTGGTCTTACCTGAAGGAAGTACGCCTTCCAAGTATCGAAGCTGAGATTGGTCTATTGATTGGCGCCAATGCTTACAAAGCCATAGAGCCATGGCAAGTAATAAATAGTCGAGATGACGGTCCATACGCCGTGAGAACCGCAATTGGATGGATTGTCAATGGCCCCATCACCCGAGATCAACTTCATGACACTGATGATGAACTGCTGAGAGTTGCCGCAAACAGGATTTCTGTGGAAAACATCGAAGAGTTGTTAATCCAGCAATTCAACTCTGACTTCTCAGAGCGCAGCTGTGAAGACAAAACTGAGATGTCTCAGGAGGATCGACGGTTTATGAAGAAAGTGGAACAGTCATGCCAGCTTGTTGAGGGACATTACAGCATCAGTCTTCCCTTCAAGGACAAGTCTATGAAGATGCCCACTAATCGCAATCATGCAGAACAAAGAGCCATCAACCTCAAGAGGAAGCTCAACAGGAACCCAGAGTTCTGCAACGACTACAAGGGCTTCATGGAAGATATTATAGCTAAGGGCTATGCGGAAAAGGTGCCTGAAGAAGGTCAGGAGGTCAAGGAAGGAGAGGTTTGGTACATCCCACACCATGGGGTGTACCATCCCAAAAAGAAGAAGATTAGAGTCGTCTTCGACTGCACAGCTACGTATCAAGGCGTCTCTTTGAACAACCAACTACTCCAAGGGCCTGACCTCACGAGTACCTTAATTGGAGTGTTGACAAGGTTCAGAGAGGATTCAATTGCGATGATGGCCGACATAGAGGCAATGTTTTACCAGGTCAGGGTTCCTCCCAAGGACTCTGACTTCCTGCGTTTCTTCTGGTGGCCGGATGGAAACTTGAATGGACCTCTGGAGGAGTACAGAATGACTGTACACATTTTTGGGGCTACTTCATCCCCAAGCTGCGCTTGTTTTGCGCTAAGAAAGACAGCAGAAGACGGAAGAGACAAGGCCTCAGCTGAAGCAGTGAAAACAGTTGAAAGGAATTTTTACATGGACGACTGTTTAGCCTCGGTGGCCTCTGAGCAACAAGCCATAGCACTTCCACAGTCTCTGAAGGCTTTATGCCTAAGTGGTGGATTTAACCTGACGAAATGGGTTAGCAACAGCAGACACGTTCTGTCATGCATCCCAGCCAATGAGAGAGCCGCAGAAGTGAAAGACCTTGATTTGAGCAAAGACACCCTGCCAACAGAAAGAGCCTTAGGGGTTCATTGGTGTACAGACACAGACACCTTCAGGTTCAGAGTGAACGTGCCAGAGAGACCAACCACGAGAAGAGGGATACTCTCAATAGTCAGTTCAGTCTATGACCCTCTTGGTCTCGTTGCTCCATGCATCCTCCCAGCCAAGCTGATTTTGAGAGAACTTTGCCAAAAGAAGTTGAGCTGGGATGAGGAAATTGGTGAGAAGCAATCGCAAAGGTGGCACCAGTGGCTTGAGGAGCTGCAGGAGCTATCTAACTTCCATGTGGACAGATGTATCAAGCCAGCTGATTTTGGTCCCACTCTCAAGGCCCAGATACACAATTTCTCAGATGCAAGTGAGAGCGGTTACGGTACAGCTTCATACATTCTGCTGACCAGTGAGGATGGACAGAGGGTCTGCTCAATGCTTATGGCCAAATCAAGGGTGGCACCTCTTAAGAAAGTAACAATCCCCAGAATGGAATTGACTGCCGCAGTCATAGCAGTGAAGGTGGACAAGCTGTTAAGACAGGAAATGGAGACCAAGCTTGAAGAGTCTCTTTTCTGGACAGACAGCCTCACTGTACTTAAGTACATCGAAAATGATGCGTCACGCTTCAAGACATTCGTGGCCAATAGAGTTTCGTTCATTCGAGAAGCTACTTCACCATCACAGTGGAGATATGTGAATACCTCACTCAATCCCGCAGACGTAGCTTCAAGAGGGATGAGGTTCACCTCACTCATTAACAATGACCATTGGATACATGGACCACAGTTCCTTTGCCAAAGAGAAAGTGAGTGGCCTACAAGACCTGACATTCGCAGCACCATGGAAGACGATAGCGAGCTCAAGTCAACCCTGGTCAGTCTCGTCAGTATGACCAAAGGCACAGGCCTGACAACGTTGGTGGAATACTACTCGGCCTGGCATAGGCTGAAAAAGGCTGTTGCATGGATGCTACGATTGAAAGACTTGCTTCACTTCTTGGTAAAGAAGAGAAAGAAATATGTGGCTGATGTTGCTCTGAAGGAGATGGATAAAGAAAAGCAAGACCTAAACGTGGAAGAGGAGATGAGGAGATTGAGACAGACAGTGGACAAGAAAGCATTGTCAGTACAAGATTTGGAAGATGCAGAAACTGTGCTGATAGGCTTCAGTCAAAGGGAGATGTTTCCAAAGGAGTTGGCCTCACTCCAACAGAGAGATTCACAAGTTATGAAGACGAGTGTACTCTACAGGTTGGATCCTGTTCTGCTCGATGGTGTCATCAGAGTGGGTGGCCGGTTGAACAAGTCCGCCATGCCAGAGGAATCCAGAAACCCGGCTGTGCTACACAAAGATCACCACCTTGCAAAGCTGATTCTACGGCACGTCCACCAACAAAATGGTCACTGTGGAAGAAATCAGTTAATTGCAAAGGTCAGGCAGCATTACTGGATTCCTGGACTGAACAGAGCGACCCGCACAGTGATGTCCCAATGCATCGCATGCCGAAAACTGCACGCAAGGCCAGCAGAACAGAAGATGGCAGACTTACTTGAGGAACGTGTACTGCCAGACCAGCCTCCCTTTACACATGTTGGCGTAGACTATTTTGGACCGTTTGAGGTCAGAAGAGCACGCAGCACAGTGAAACGCTATGGTGTCCTGTTCACATGCCTCGCTCTAAGAGCAGTCCACATAGAGGTGGCTCACTCTTTAGATACCTCATCATGTATCAACGCCATCAGACGATTTATCAGTCGAAGGGGTCAAGTGACTACGATGCGCTCTGATAATGGCACAAATTTTATAGGTGCCGAGCGAGAACTCAGAGAGGCTCTAGAAGAGCTTGATCACTCTCAGATCAGAGATGACCTGATGCAGAAAGGTATCACCTGGATTTTTAACACGCCAACTGCCTCCCACCAAGGTGGAATATGGGAGCGACAGATTCGTACTGTCAGAAAGGTGTTGAATTCTGTGTTGAAACAGAAGGTGTTAGACGATGATGGCCTTCACACTCTGCTATGCGAAGTTGAAGCAATTATCAATGACCGTCCCTTGACTGCAGCTTCTGATGTTCCAGGCGACGTAGAGGTTTTGACACCAAATCATCTTCTGCTATTGAAGAAACAACCAGCCCTTCCACCAGGTGTCTTCAACACGGATGATGTCTACTCCCGTAGAAGATGGCGTCAAGTACAATACATGGCCAACTTATTTTGGTCAAGGTGGACCCAGGAATACCTCCCGTTGCTACAGGAGCGACAGAAGTGGCACAACAGGAAGAGAAACTTCACCCCAGGAGATCTTGTGCTCATCGTGGACAATTCCGCCCCCAGAAATACCTGGCTGACTGGAAGAATCCGGCAGACTTACCCAGACGCAAGAGGCGTCGTCCGAAGAGTTCAAGTCCAAACCAAGTCCAGCTTATTAGATAGGCCTACTAACAAGCTTTGTCTTTTGCAGGAAGCTGAATGAGTCCAGGACGACCGGCGACTATGGACGTTATATTCTGAGTTTGATTGAGCGAGTAATTGACATTTACAGTACAGTAAATGTAGCCTTGCTAATGTGTTTATGGCTCTATTTTTGTAGTTTTTAATTGTTATGCATCCTGCCTATACAATTAGGGGCCGGAGTGTTAGAGCCATGATAATATTTAGGGATATAATTTAGAGTGTAAGAATTTATATATTTAGTTTTTGTCATTTCTAGGTTATTTATTTACTGAAAGAAATGTTTATTTTAAGTTCAGAGAAATGTAAGTCATTTTAGATTCGGGACTTTTAATTTGATTGCGTGCGTAAAGGAAGACGCATCCTCAGAACTGATGCAACGGTGGAAAGAGCCAGACGGATTTAGTGAAGCACGGATGTATATAGTTTTTTGACCGTGCTCGCTGTGTAATTAAGAAACAAGGACATTGTATTGGAATACCTTTTTTGTTAACCTTTTTTATTGGATAAAGATTTTTGTTTCATGAAGAACCCAGCTTGCTCGCGTCCATTCTTTTCAAAAGTGCTACCTAAATCCTGAATGACACAGATATTGGATCTGCTGCCATAACAGGTCCTGTGAAGCGGGCAAGAATATTTGCGCATTTGAAATTGTTAAAATGTGAAATTGCTTTTTTACAAGAAACTCATTTACTGGGGAAAGATCATCTCAGATTAAGAAAAGCATGGGTAGGTCAGTCATTTCACTCAAAGTTTGATCATAAGTCTAGAGGGGTGGCTGTCTTGGTACATAAAAAACTTCCTTTTAATCCAACGAAGGTAATAGAAGACTCACAAGGACGATATGTGGTCATAGTGGGAACTTTATATTTTCAACCTGTTGTACTGGTGAATGTATATGCGCCTAATTGGGATGATGAGAGATTTATGGACAGATTGATAGCATCCATTCCAAATCTCAATTCCCACCACCTAATTTTTGGAGGAGATTTGAACTGCACTATTAACCCCTCTTTGGATCGCTCTAATCCAAGATCTAATTCTCCCTCCAAAATGGCAAAAAAACTGTCACTGTTCATGGCTCAGATAGGCTGTACTGATCCATGGCGCTTTTGCTTTCCCCTGAGTAAGACTTACTCTTATTTTTCTCATGTACATCATACGTATAGTAGAATTGATTATTTCTTTATTGATAGTACATTGCTACCATTGGTTAAAAAAATTGAATATTCATCCATAGTTGAATCCGATCATGCCCCAGTACTTCTGGACCTTTCTTTAATTCACATAAGCCAGGAAAACTCTCCCTGGAGGTTGGATCCTTATTTATTAAAAGATAAGCAGTTTTGCCAAATGATATCATCAGCCATTGAAGAATTTCTTGAGTTTAATGAAAGTGATGAGGTATCTTCTTCTGTGTTATGGGAGACACTTAAAGTGGTTATCAGGGGGGAAATTATCTCTTACAAATCAATGGTGAATAAAAACAGACGTAAAGAGTTAGAAAGGTTGATCAAAAATATTCAGGAAATAGAAAGCAAATATGCAGAGTATCCTTGTCCAGAACTCTATAAGGAAAAAGTAGAACTCCAAGCTAAATATGAGTTATTGGTATCTGAAAAAACTGAGAGGATGCTATTGAAATTACAGGGCTTTATGTATGAACATGGGGAAAAGTCAGGCCGCCTGTTATCTCACCAGTTAAAACGTAAATCATCTGAGCAACATATTTCAAGTATTAAGAAGAACAATGGCGAACTCACAGCTGATCCTGTGGAAATTAACCATACTTTTCAGACATTTTATTCAAACCTGTATTCATCTGAAGCGCCTTTAGACAATACAAAAATGTCAGATTTTTTTAGTCAGTTGAATATACCTAAAATAAATGAGGTCAGTAGAGCAGAATTAGAATTCCCTATTGCATCAACTGAAATTGAGGATGCTATTCAGGCAATGCAGAATGGGAAGGCGCCAGGCCCAGATGGTTACCCAGTTGAATTCTTTAAACATTTTTCCAGGCAATTAATTCCACTGTTACAGGATATGTTTCATGAATCAAAAGATACAAAAACTTTGCCAAGAACATTAACAGAGGCCTCTATAAGTTTACTTTTAAAACCAGGGAAAGACGAAAAGGAATGTGGGTCATATCGCCCTATTTCACTTCTTAATTGTGATGTGAAGATTTTGGCAAAAGTGCTAGCACGACGTATGGAGAAAGTAATGGCAGAGGTAATTTCCCCGGACCAAACAGGTTTTATTTTGGGACATCAGTCCTTTTCTAATGTGCAACGTCTTTTAAATATTTTATACACACCATCATCCAATACTATACCTGAGGTGGTTATTTCTTTGGATGCAAAAATGGCGTTTGACATGGTAGAATGCGGTTATCTGTTTGATTGTTTGAGGAGATTTGGTTTTGGCCCTAATTTGAGAGAGTGGATTGAGCTCTTGTATTTCAATCCTAAGGCATCTGTAGTTACCAATAGAAATCACTCAGGAACAAGAGGAACACGACAGGGATCACCAATCAGTCCTCTTCTGTTTGCTTTGGTTATAGAACCTCTTTCTATTGTGCTGAAGTCAAAGTCAGAAATAAGTGGGATTCAAAGAGGCAGGTTGACCCACAACTTGTCCTTATATGCAGACGATTTATTATTATACATCTCAGACCCTATTCATAGTCTACCACATGTGTTGAAAACTTTACAAACGTTTGGTGTTTTTTCTGGCTATAAGTTGAATTTTACTAAAAGTGAGTGTTTTCCTATAAATGCCAAGGCTCGTTTTCTTTCAGGATTCTGACATTCCATTTTCTATGTCCAGAGATGGGTTTAAGTATTTAGGGATTTACCTGACTCCAACTTTTTTGGAACTATTTGGTAAAAATTTCACCCCATTGATGGATAGGCTAAAGTCTGATTTTCAGAGATGGAATGCCATTAATTTGACATTGGTTGGTAGAATTAACTGTATAAAAATGAATGTTCTTCCTAGATTTCTTCATCTTTTCCAATGTCTTCCAATTTGTTTGCCGAAATCTTTTTTTCAGTCTATTGATAAGTGTTTTACATCATTTATATGGGCAGGTAAAATTCCCAGAATACAGAAAACATTTCTTCAAAAACATCGCTCTGATGGAGGCTTGGGATTGCCAAATTTGCAAATATATTATTGGGCAGCTTATGTCCAGAAAATACTATACTGGTCTCAGTCATCAGATTATGTCTGGTGTGAAGCTGAAAATAATTCATGCCTTTCAACATCGCTCCCAGCATTAATAACCTCCAGAGTACCACTATCCATTTCATCATATTCTTCAAATCCTGTAGTGACTCATACTTTACGTATTTGGCATCAATTCAGAAAATATATGGGTCTATCTCAGTTTTCCATGCAGGCGCCCATTTGCCATAATCAGGCATTTATTCCAGCTAACATAGATGCAACTTTCTTGAGATGGAAAAGACAAGGCCTTGTCAGGTTTAAAGATTTTTATAAGGAAGGGGTTTTTGCAAGTTTCAATGACCTTTGTGTAATATTTAATCTTAACAATTCAGACTACTTTAGGTATTTACAAGTTCGCCACTTTATTTCAACTAATACACCAAACTTTCCAAATGAACCAGAGTCTACTGTTTTGGATGATATGTTTGCACTTTCTCCTGATCTAAAGGACCTCATTTCTAGAATTCACTCTATAATCACCTCGCTAGGGGAGAATATTCATGATAAGTTGAAAGTTAAGTGGGATAACGAAATGGGAGAGGCAATTCCAGATAGTATATGGGAGGAGGCTGCGTCCTGTGCACGTTTAGCCTTAATCCAGTTTAAAATCTTACACAGGATGCACTACTCTAAAGCTAGACTGGCAAAGACATTTGACAATGTGGATGAAAACTGTAGTAGATGCCATAGTGCTCCTGGAACTTTAACACATATGTTTTGGTCATGTCCATCTTTGAGCTCATTTTGGTTTGGAGTCTATAAAACAATATCTGAAGTAATAGGAATAGAATGTCAGCCTAATATGTATACCTAAATTTTCGGAACCATGCCACTTGATAGTATAAGTATCTCTAGGTTCAAAGATATAATAGCATTTTCAACGTTGATAGCTAGGAGACAAATTCTTTTATACTGGAAATCTTCCTGCCCACCAAAATTATCTGTATGGATGTCTGATTTAATGTTGTATCTAAAATTAGAAAAGATAAAATACACATTAAGAGGGCCCAATGACTGTTTTTATGGTATTTGGAACCCATTAATAAAATATTTTGAAAAGCTCAAGACACTTCCTGACAGCCCTTAAGAGTAAAGCATTGAGATTTGATGGCCAAGACCTACAGATTTTTTTTTTTTTTTTTGTATGGTAGGAATGTGTGAACATATATGCATATACATTGTTATTGTTGTTATGTTACTCTCTGATGGTTGTATTTTTTTTTTATTTGTCATGAAAATTATTTTTTTTTTGTTTCCACTTTTCTGGTGCAAGATGCATATGTGTATATTAATGACTCAGTAACGTTTTATTTGCTGATTGACCATGTGGGGTGACGCACAGAGGTTCTAAGGGGTGGGGGGTGGGCGGGGTGTCATTCGAAATGTATAAAGAACAAAAATCTGTATCTTAACCCAAGAATGTAACTCTGTTTTGTGCTTAAAGCTGCAGTCTGCAACTCTTTTTCAAGCATAATGCCTGGAACTGTCCGGGGATTCTGAAAGTAGTACATTAAATACCCCAATACAAAAAAAAAAAAGAGTTCTCTAGGTCCCCTATATGTCCCGCTAGGTCCCTCCAAAGCCAGCAGGTTTGTTTACAAAATTGCAGACCGGACCGGTAAAAGGTAACCAATCAGGTTACGAGCTCGGCTCTGCTGCCTGTCAATCACCGATTGTGCACGCGCGATACAAGGTAGGCTCGTCCCCACGCTTATTTATCTAGACTATTGAACTTCATTGCGGGCTAGTCTACTTACTGTGTCTTCCATGATCGCAAATGACAGGTGAGTTGATGAATGAGGAGTCGTGTAGGCACATCTGGCGTGCACGTAGACGTGCACGAGTTCTCATGTGTTTTGAAGGGGCGGGACAGGAAGTTGAATAACTTTTTATTTTTCGGTTAAAAAATAAGCATTTCTTGCATTTTGCGACTACGGAGGTCACCGTTTTCAACTTCAAGCGTTCTGATAGATCATGTAAACTCTTAAAATGCCAAAAAGTAGGACTTTACGTATGACAACAACAAATCCTGCAGACTGCAGCTTTAAACTAAAAAGAGATTTAAAAAATTTTTTTTTTGATTTTTACTCAAAGGCATTTGATAGGACCTATGGCCCAATGACCGCTGGGATAGGCTCCAGCCCCCCCCCCCTCCCCTGCCCCCTGCCCCCTGCCCCCTGGTGGCCATTCTGGGATCGGCGGGTGACTCGACTCGGTCCACCTCGAATTCCGTTCTGATAGCTGCCCTTCTCCAGGGGAACTGTTTCAGTTTGCATTCGCACATGAGTCTGGACCTTGATAGGGACTGATGGGACTCAACCGTCTGCGACAGCGACGTGTTACTTTAGCGCCAAATTCAACAACAAAACAAAGTAGAAGTCGGATAATGTACCTTCAATTGAGATGTGGATGAGGGAACTTAGTGAAACCATACGTATGGAGAAACTTTTTG
Source organism: Odontesthes bonariensis (assembly GCF_027942865.1). Taxonomy (NCBI): domain Eukaryota; kingdom Metazoa; phylum Chordata; class Actinopteri; order Atheriniformes; family Atherinopsidae; genus Odontesthes; species Odontesthes bonariensis. The sequence continues at coordinate 29,206,990 of NC_134517.1, read as the reverse complement.
ATACAGTATGGGAGCCGGTCTTAAAATACCTGAAGGACTTGAGAGAGATCAACGAGGTCAATGTGCACTTTGCAATGAAAAGCATATAAATGACCTGTAGAAACGAAGCAGGGTATAATACTGCAACATCACGTATTACCATAAACCTGATTACTTACATCATAGCAGATTTTAACCAGATCTATAGAGAAGGTAACAATCCAGCAGGAAGCATGCTGGTATTTCTTGTAAATAGACCATTTAAATTGTCCGCTCACCTTCAACAATCAACTTATTGGTGCCTGATGAGTTATACACCCTGTGATTGTGTGTCCACGTACAGACGCAAGTGTAGCTGCCCTCATCGTCTTTGGTGGCAATAAACGACACCAAAGCTCTACTCTGTCCATGAAGAAGATGGCCGTCCTGCAGCAAAATGGACCACAAAGGTCAGAAAGAGAATTAAAGAATTAACTTCATGCTCTGATCATCTAATTACACGATAGAAATAGATTTTTAAAAAAAAAGAAAACAATGAGCGCACAGTAACGTACTGAACCAAATAATGGTGATAGAAGCAGGAAATTCTGATGTAATTAACAAGTCTGACATATATCAACATATAAATTGATTACCTTGAACCCATGTTTGAAATCACAGCAACAGGGTTACACATTATGAACTGTTATTCACTACAATTGCCAGCAGGTGTCACTATCACCACAGGTGGTCATACCTTGAACCAGCTGAAGTTTCCTGCAAACTGTTCGCATGTATAGGCGACATGTAATGGACATGTGACCTTTTTGAATGGCTGAGGCTTGCTGTTTACTCCGAATGGGAACGCATATCGATAGCTTGCATTGTAAACTTCAATGTTTACAGAATACTTGAAGCATTCCCCTGATGGGTCCATCTTTCTGAAGAGGAGGGAAGAAGAGTTCGGGTGTATTAACGGATAATCTCACACAAAAGACTGCGTTTTAGATGCTGGAAGATGAGAGGTTACTATGATAGGTATTGGAGATTAATAAAGAGAGTTTTTAAAATGATTTTTTTCTTACATGCCGGTGTAAATTCCAGAATCAGCAGCCGTGAGGTTTAAGAAAAACAGGGCCCCACCATCGAAATGTGTCCCGTGCTTCTCGTCTGTGGTAATATTCTCAATCTGGGGGCCATTTTTGTACCACCAGAACCCATCTTTAATGAAATTTTCCGATTCATCCTTTGCTTCGAGAGGCACGTGGTAAAACGCTTCGCCCTCGATAAGCTTAAACGACTCGACTTTGAACTCGTCGCATTCGGACGCGTCCGTCTCTGAAAATGAGGGAAAACATGATTCAGATGGCGATCATTAGACAAAGAACTTTGATAGTTTCTGGATGTGTAAACGTGTGTGTTGCTGAGGTACTAAAGAACTAACATTACATACTAAGGAGAAAACGCTTTAAAGCACAAAAGACGATGGTCAGAGGTGTATAACTCTTTATTGTTAGTATTCTTATTTTAAACAATGTAGATTAAAAAAGCATCAACCCTAACTTTGCTCTCTGGTGTAACTGTATCCACTGTTTACATTCAAACTTCCAGGTTGGCATGAGTGCTTTACTGTATTTTACCATGACGTCCCGTATAAACATTAATCATCACAACGCACACACTACCTGCTCTCCTTTCAGATGTGGAAATCACCGCGGTGAGGAGGACGAGACGCAGAAAGGGATCCATGAGCTGGAAGCAAAGGTTCATTCCCAGTCAGACCACAGTGTTCTGAATCATTGACCCCTTCCTCACCGTGACATTTCCACTCTTTGTCCCGAACGACAAACATCCGACACAATTCTGGAATCGTCCATTTTCATGCTTTGTTTTCTTTTTCTTTCCTGTTTGAATATTTAAAACAGGAAACTGACAAGTTATATAAACACAAACTTTTTCTACTGCTGAGTGTTTTACTACAATCACTGTCCGACTGTCCTCTATAAAGAGCCCAGTCTGCTCCCCATCCTGTGCTCCTGCTCGTTGTCTCACAGACACATAAACAACCGCAGTTCAGACTCAAAAGTGAGTCCAAATGAACACAGGCCTCAATTTATTTTCCCGGTTCTGTGGCCTGTATTAGTTTTTGAATGCATCGAGCAAAAGACAAATCGTTCCAAAACTAAAATATTAAGTAATATTTAAGGGCTAATGCACTGTTGCATCATATTTTCACACTGTTTGAAGCTTTGATCCATCCCAGACGTGTGGCAGTGGGTCAAATTAACAAAAAAATGCTTTGATTTGAACCAAAATGAGTATTTCCTCCCAGCATCTATCCTTCATCACAACTAGTTTTCCACTCGAGACACAAAAAATGTTCCGGAAAGCCCACCGGAGGGATTTATTTACTTATTTTTGATGATTTGACAATGCAACATTTCAGAATCTAATGACTTTGAAGGCTGATTTAAGGATTTATTCTAGGATTTATGGTTAAAAAAGCTTAGATTGATCTTACAGAGCACTTCTTACATGTTGTACCCAAACTTTTAAGCAGTGTTTGCTGCCTCTTGTTGAGTCTTTGCAATTAAAAATGAAGGCAGCTCTGGCAGGAAAAGGGATCCAACTGAATACTGTATTTATTCAATAGATGCGTGTACTTCAGATGAGAAAATATTCAGCTATGAAGCAACAGGAAGTGCAAAATATTCTAAAAGAGAAATATCGTATAATCTGCACAGGAAGTTCCTGTGGTGACATGATTGAAAACAACCTGCAAGCTTAAAACTGATAAACTTTAACAGTCATTTTCGTAAAGATATCATCAGCCAGATAAAAAACCTCTGAAGGACCGTTGGCAGAAGTTATCAGTTCACTATGTAGGAATACATTTTTTACCGTGTTTTTCCTCCTTTTTTAACATAACAAGGCAACGAGCCGTGTGGTTGTATTGGCTGTAGATTTGGACAAACTACAAAAAAGACCCAAAGTAACATTCAGTAAATATTAGGATTGTTATTTGGTGCATGTAAGTACTGTGCCTTCTAATTATGCTGAATTAACTGGTGCTTTTGCTTTACATGCTCTACTTTTTCCATCTGTAAAATGTCTCAGCACTCAGAACAGGGAGATGATGATATTATGTGAGTTTGAGAGTTTATGTGTCGAGGACATGCTGTGCGTAGAAATAAACGAGCTCAGACCCTAAGAATACACAAACATTGGTTTTCTATCGATCCAGTTTCTTTGGCGTTCTGGAAACAAAGTTCTCAATAGCACTGTTGCCAGATAATGAACACAAATAACAAACCCAGTCTATGAAAATGAGCCAAAAAGAAGCCCAAAACTACACAACCTGACCGACCACTATCTGAGAAATAAATATATTTATATATATATTCCATTTTAATCATGTAAATCTGCAACATAAAAACAAAATAAATGTGATAAAATAACACCATCATCCCTGAAATTAAGTGGAACCGAAAATAAACCAGGAAATGAGTAACAAAATTCTATTTCCACAAGTTGAAATAGGCCACGAGCTTGCATCATCCACAGCCTCCTTAATTACAGCGGTGCTGCTTTAACATGTTTATTAGAGCTGAACTACATGATGAGCCCCTGCTTGCTGCAAACAGCCTTTAAAATATGGTGACTTGCAGCTAAATCCAGGCATGAGGGAAGGAGACTTAACTGCCATGAAATCCCATCTTAGTAACCTCTGGCCACACAATATTACCAGATAATAACACCTTAGTATGACATGGTCAAACAGTGAATTATTTTCACTCACATTACCGGTAACTAACTAAATGATTGACCAATAACCCTGGTTGCTTATTAGTGCTGTAGATGAAGCCACTAAACCAACATTTTCTTTTTAAGATGAACTCAAATATTTGATGTATTTCAGCCTGATCTTTGTCCAGTCAGAATGAATTTACTGAGTTACTGCAACTGTCATTTTTAGACGAAAGGCTGATAATCACAGTCGGTAAAATGCTTTAATCAAATAACACGCAGTCTTCCTCGCATCTGTGAGTAGGTCATCATTCTGGCATCAATGTAACTGACGGTAAACATACTCAGTTTATCCTCTGGTCTCACACACAAACAGCTTCAAATAGAGTAACAATATAAAAGCATGCTTACCTTGTCACAGTCTGAGTTAACAGCTGAAGTGAACTTAGAGAAAGAATTGCTCCCTTGCTGCTCCCCTCTTCACAGCTTTATATCTTCTGTCCAGTCAGAGCGAGCAGCTGCAATATAAGCTGCTGCACGCACACACAAGCCTGTGCAGCTATACTTATGAAGATGTCGCTTCTACTTCCATGTATTGTGGACGGGTTAACCCTAACTTAACCAAAACCTAAACCTAAACCTCAGCTGTTTCTTCAGGAAGGAAGTCTTGCCTTTTTATGGAAGAGTTATGACGATGTTACGAAAAAAAAATTCTCTAAAACTCAGAGTGAAAAAAAGAAGTTTCAGTTTCCTCCCTTTAACACAAACACACAAACACACACACACACTCCTGTTGATGTGTTGAAACGCAGAGTTAAGGAGTTCACCTGCCAAAAAGACCACACAGTTTACAGATCCAATGCACTAACAGGGCAGTTATAGCTAGTGACAAATTATTCTAATTATTGATCCATACAGTAGCGTATAATGACATAAAAGCCTTTAAGAATCCTTCAAAATGAAGACAAACCAAGCCGTTCTAAAAATGTTTTGTCACTTTAAAGATGAACTTCTGGTTTTTCTGGATGTCTGGTTGTATAAAACCCCAAAGCCACACCTTCCAGTCCCAGTTTCTTCTCTGGTGTTAGCTTCCATCTTCACATAAATAATAAATGTTTAGTTTAACTCATCTACTAGACTGATTTTAAAGAAAGCCATGTTTCCTTGAACCCAACCAAGCTTACAGTAAGAATTAAAGCAGAACACAGTGCAGTTAACAGAATGATTGTCTGCCATCCTTTTCCCTCAAGATAAAATGCAAACTATGTGATTTGTTTACTGCTTGAATAAATAATTAAAGCCACAAATAAATAGACTTTTTTGAGTATTACACAACGGGTTTTAGTCAGTAATCTTATCTGTTTGGTTCCCAGAAGACTGTGCACACCTCACTCCACCAGTTTTCTGTGACCTTTCACAACGGTGGCTGAACAGAAAGGTTTCCTTTAAAAAACACCAATGATTATTTGTTAATTTATCTCTCCGATGAGTCAGGAACCCTCGCAGCAAACGGCAGGCATCAAATTTTCAGTGCAATCTGTTGGTTTCCTTAGCTAGGAAATTGTTTTTGAATTGGCTCTATATGAACGAATTAGATTATTTTATGAATAATTATGATTACAATGAATTGAATTCCAATTGGCTTGAATTGGACTTTATTATCTAAGTGCCTTGAGATGACATTTGTTGTATTTGGCGCTATATAAATAAAAATGAATTGAATTGAATTGAATTGAATCAAAGTTTCTGGTGTTTCTACAAGTTGTGCTATCAGTTGTAAGGGCATCGTCTTTGTTGCTGTTATTGCAAGAGTCATTATCTCAATAGCCCCTTTCACACTGCCGAATAACCCGCGTTTAATTAGCGAATTTAGCGTGTCCGCTTTTGTGTTCACACTGCCGACCCGGGCTGCCGCGTCAACTCGACTCGCCTTTCGACCCGCGTCGGACCCTAGTCTTTTTGCCGAGCCGAGTTTGGTGTGAACGCAATCAACGCGGGTCGGACGTGGGCGTGGCGTGAGGAGTTTAAAAGACAGAATGGACAGCTGATTCAGAACAACAGCGACAGATGAGGACAAGTTTTACTCTGTTTTAGCCTAAAACAAGTTGGAGACATTTTTTAATATGGCCAACTGGTGAGACAAGGAGGTCCGCGAGCTCCTCAGCCCCCGAGCAGAGGACGTTATTTACCGCCACATGTCGGGGACGGTGAAAGATGGACCTCTGCTGGAAGGGCTGGCGAGAAAGATGGGAGAGCGCGGTTTCCCACGCAGCAAGACGCACCGTAAAGTAACATCTCCATGAACAGCATTGCAAAAACGAGTTCTCAAGGTGTCCCGCCATCGTTTGTTTGAAAAATTTGATGCAGACAGGTGTATTTCACCCTACCTCCGACGCATGGCTTGTGCCTACGTCATTGTACACGCCCAGCATTTTATGTGTTTCGTGTGACGCTCTGCCACTAGGCAACTCCCCCTGAACTCGGCTTCAGGCGACACGGGTCACCCTGACACGCCAAGCGTTCACATTGCTCGACGCGGGTCGAAGGTGCAATTTGGACCCGCTAAGGTAGCGGGTCGCAGTGTGAAAGGGGCTAAAAATAATAGAGATAAACTTTACTTTTATCGCACTTAAAACTCATGTTTCCTTCCTTCCTGTTGTACAAAAATAGATTACCTTTTACTGCAACATCCCTTATAGGTTTTTAGAGGATAAGAAATAACAGGATACAAGAGTTTTTCATTTCCAACCAACCATTTTATTTTCCACATCTGCATGATTCATTCCCTCCGACAGAAGCAAGTCATCCGCCTCTGTTACGTTGTTTTGTTCTGTTCGTGATTCCAGAACAGAAATGGAAATAAAACAGATTTAACTGTTAACTATTAAAGAAACACGTAATAGTTCAAATATTAATGCCACACCTTCATAATCACAGGCACATTAACTTGCACACAATGCTAGCGTAGCCCAAGGCGATGGCCACCGGGGCTTCATGGCTCGTCAGTACACAGAATGTACTTGTAAAGTTCTTTGATCTCCTGAAAACCCTCAGATGAGTCAGATACATTCTAATATAAATCTTGCTGGCTTGTCAGTGGTGACATTTTTACAAGTCTCTGGCATGAGAATTTCCTGCAGTGTTGTGTGCGGTGCCTCGGGTGGGTGACGAACTAGCAAATGAGTCTGTAGATCTGTTGTCGCTGTAAAAGTAAAACAAGTTCAGTATCAAATCAAAAGTCTTTGTTACTAAATTATTTGTGGTTGAAATATTTCCAAAGACTGCTTATCAGAGGGTTTCTGACTTCAGTCTTCGTAAAAATAAACTTTCACTCCGATTTCTACCCAGGAATAAATGCAGACACTCCCCAAATTTCATTTACAAATATCATTTGCACCTCAACTAAATTAAGTTGAAGAAGCGTAAGAGCTGTCAGTTTCTAAACTGTCCATAACTTCGAACAAAAGTACCATTCGAATGAAGAATTGTTTTGCTTTGCCACGAATTATTTAGCCTGTTAGTAGTAGCGAGTCGTTGCCTTCTGAACCACTAGAGGGCGCTTTAGTATGAGCTTGACACAATGCTTATGTTCCTAGTGTTATGTTTGCGACATTGCTACGAAAATCCAACACAGGGTTTCTGCTGCAGTTCCAGAACAACGTGATCGAACCGCTAGTTTTTCGCAATAGCTACTTTGGAGGAGTACGAATTAGCAAGAGTAAAAAGAATTCACTCTTATGTACGGTGTGAGAACGCCACCCCACCCTGTGCTTTTACCCTTACCCAGGGCTTAATGTGGTTTTGGCTTGCCCGTGTTCCGGGACTTATTTGGGCTGATCCGGTACCTCTCATATAGAAAAAAATATTAATATTAAAAAAAAGTTTAAAAAATGGATAAAATAAAACAATAATGTTCCAAACAAATCCCGTGAATTTAATGTTGTTTATTAAGATAAAACAACGTAATTTGAAAGACTCGGAGATCTGTTGTTGATGCACTGAAAACTACTGGTCATCAAAGCCCGCTTCGCAGACAAAAACTTCCGAAATTTGCGGCATCTGGGGAGCAAGCAGCAGAGAGGAACAAAGAGTTACCTTTTCAATGCAAACGTGTCAAACAGAAGGAAAAATTGCATGACGCTTCAAAACGAGTCAGAAAAGCGAACAAAGGGCAGTTGCAGCGGTCATGCTGATGAGCAAAACCGGCTGCAGCAGCCGCTAGCCAACTTCACCGACAGCTAGCCAAGCCGGGGAAGGAGCCCGGTACCGCGGCAACAGCAGGGCAGGTTGCCCGCCAGCCTGTGCTGTGCAGTGTAGCCTAAAATAATTGTAAATTATTGTCATAACATTTATACCATGGATATTATTTTAAATTAAGGCTTGTAAGTCCCACAGCATTGTCAGTGGGCATCTGTATGTTGTTTTCAGCACCGTTTTCTGTATGCGTTCCGGGACCTGTGCCCGTCTCGTCATCCCCGTGCTGTCATATGTAATTTGTGTTCCGGCACCTTGTGATTTACAAATTAAGCACTGTCCTTACCGTTTCCTTAACCTAAAGGTTCAGTTGGGTCAGACGTCATGCTTTTTAAATGGATTGCCAGGAGATCATGTTGAAAATGAGGGTCCTGAAACTGCGCAAACTCATATTGGACTTTCTTAGTAATGTAGCAAACATTAGCTTTATATATTCCGAGGTAACAAGGGTGGAACTGGGCCAAGCTCACACTGGTGATGGGATACTCGATTCCTTTTACTGACTCGAGTCTGTATGAGTCACTCACAAAAGGGAATTGGATTTTCAAGTCACTTGAGTCACTTGAATCAGTCACCCAGAGTGTGCGCCACGGAATGTACGAACAAGTTCCAAACCACGTCCCAAATCATTGTGAAAAAGGCTAAAAATCAAGAAGTCTCCAGGCGAAACATTAATTTTTCTTTCTTTCTCTCTAAATAAATTCAAATAACCCAAACAGCCGAGTCCTGAATCGGGAGTCCTGAATCGCGAGTCCTGAATCGCGAGTCCTGAATCGCGAGTCCTGAATCGCGAGTCCTGAATCGTGCGGACCACCGAGGGAGCTGTGAGCTGGAGCAGAGCCGTTGCTTCATCCACAGAGCTAATACAGTAATTAGCTTCATACATTTACACAATTGCAGTTAGAATAAGAGTTGTAACAATTTGGCGAGATCTATCACACGATCCGTATTTCCTTTCAAAATAGCTGAAGAGGGGTTTAAATATCTGGGGGTGTTTATTACTATTCCTTCAGGGAACTCTTTCAGAAGAACTTTCAGCCGCTATTAAATAAATGCAAGTCAGACTTGTCCAGATGGGCTGCCCTCCCCCTGTCCCTTGCAGGCCGAGTTAATCTCATTAAGATGGTCATTCTTCCGAAATTTCTGTATCTTTTTCAACACATTCCAATTTGTCTTAATAAATCCTTTTTTGTTAATCCCGACCAGCCACTTAACACTTTTATTTGGCAAAATAAACCAGCCCGTATTAAAAAAAAACATTCTTCAACTTTCTAAACCCGAAGGGGGACTAGCAATGCCAAATTTTCGCCACTACTTTTGGGCCTGTAACATTAATAAACTTATATACTGGCTTCATGGCGAAGGTGCAGACACCTGTCCACCCTGGGCTCACAATGAGACATCATCCTCTTCTTTCTCCCTACATTCTACGATCTGTTCACAGCTCCCCATAAGTGCCCGTGGTGTTTCACCTAATCCGGTCGTCACCAACACAATCAAACTCTGGCTCCAGTTCAGGAAGCAGCACGGCTTACATAGGGCCTCGACTTTTGCCCCAGTTTTGAACAATCACGCATTTCTCCCATCCCGCTCTGACCCTACATTTCGTGTATGGTCAGATAAGGGCCTCAGAACACTTAACGACCTGTATGAAAACGGTGTTTTCACGTCCTTTGCATCTTTGTCAGATAAATACAACCTACCTAATAGCCACTTTTTTCGGTACCTTCAAACGAGACACTTTATTCAAAAGCAGTTCCCATATTTCCCAAACCGCCCTCCTGAAGCCGAAATAGACCAATTACTGTCTCTCGATCTGCGACAAAAGCGACTGATATCTGTCATTTATAAAAAGATTGCACTTCTGATCCCAGCCTTCACTGTGTCGCTTAAAAATGTGTGGGAAGAGGATTTGGGGGTAGACATTACTGATGTTCAGTGGAGAGACATTTTAAAATTGACTCATTCTTCGTCGATTTGTGCCAGGCACGGTTTATTACAGTGGAAGGTGTTTCACAGAGCCTATTTCACGAATGCTAAATTAGCAAAAATATATATCCAAGTCACAGTGATGCCTGTAACCGCTGTAAACAATCCCCAGCCGACCATATACAAGACCATATATAAGACGTTCACCTCATGTGTTCCTTATATGTGATCCTGCAAGGCGAAACCAGTCGCTTTGGTAAAATTTACAAAACTAAGTTATTGTGCTCACATGAACGGCCATAAACTAAGTTTCCAACGATATGTATATTGAGGCTATTGCTATCGCTAAGATAACTGCATCCAAAGTTGGCATGGTTCTCCTGTCAGGATAATGCTAGAAGAGAAGAAAATCACCTTTTTAAGCGGCGTTGACAACTGGAATGACTGCTAATGTGTTAAATCTTCACCGGGCTTAAAGGGATAGTTCGGGATATTTGACATGGATCTGTATGGCATCACCATAACCAGTGTCGTGCATTCAAACTGACTTACCCCCGACAGTGTCCTGTGAGCCGAGTTTTTGTCCAGTGTTGGTCAAGGCGAAAGTAGTGCGGCTTGTTTGCTGGGGTCAAGAAATTAGCGCGTTTTTCTTCCCAAAACAGTACGTGTGCTAAAGAGTGATTTATTTCATCACAAAAACCGAAGCCGGCAAAAGTCACTCCTCGTTATCACTTGGGCCCTATACTGTCTCTCATTGTGTATCAGTGCGCACGTCATTCTGACCGCGAGCTGTGCGCACGAGTTCACTTTGTTTACTGCTCGGGAAGATGTCTGACAACGAGAGCGACGAGGAACATATTGACTTCCGTTCAGAGCCAAGGGGGTATCTTCATGAACCCGTTTATACTGAGGAGGAAGTTTGCCAAATGGACTTAGATCGGGCAGAAAGAGAGAGGGTGGACAGAGAAGTGATGGAAACAGAAGCTGGAGCCACTGCTGGAGCTGCGATACCCAGGGTGGCCGACAAATCCTGGTGCACTTGTTTGAAGTGCGAAGTAATGCAGACAGAGGTGGAATGTTACTGCTGCCACGAGTGGGATTTAGTTATGCCCCAGATACAAAACCTTTCAATAGATGAGGATGTCGGCGGCAGCGGGACAGCTGCTGCCTGCATCACAAATAACGGTGACTTCCCTGCACTCCTGAATGCAGGCGTCTTGAGAACTTTTTTCCATGTTCCCAAGATCAACTGGAAGAGGCGTCCCAGACCAGCTGGACCCGATGGCCAGTTGTCTGCAGAGTAAGACAGTGTTGAGCACTGCCAAAGAACAGAAAGACTCGTGCGCACAGCTCGCGGTCAGAATGACGTGCGCACTGATACACAATGAGACAGTATAGGGCCCAAGTGATAACGAGGAATGACTTTTGCCGGCTTCGGTTTTTGTGATGAAATAAATCACTCTTTAGCACACGTACTATTTTGGGAAGAAAAACGCGCTAATTTCTTGACCCCAGCAAACAAGCCGGACTACTTTCGCCTTGACCAACACTGGACAAAAACTCGGCTCACAGGACACTGTCGGGGGTAAGTCAGTTTGAATGCACGACACTGGTTATGGTGATGCCATACAGATCCATGTCAAATATCCCGAACTATCCCTTTAACAGTCAAAACATGTTTTTTTTCGTGAAATTTGTTCAACCCGCCCAGTTTTCCAGTCGTTTCAGTAATATATTGTGGTCAACTGTATCAAATGCAGCACTGAGATGTAGTAAAACTAAGACTGACATTTTTCCACCGTCTGTATTCAGACATATGTTGTTAAACTCTTTGTCAGAGCAGTCTCAGTGCTGTGGTTCTGTCTAAAACCTGACTGGAAGGTGTCATAGCAGTTGTTTTGTTTTAAAAAGTAATTAAGTGGTTGAAAAACCGCTTTTTCAATGATCTTACTTCAAAATGGGAGATTTGAGATAGGCTTGTAGTTGTTCATTTGTGTCTTGTCAAGATTGTCCTTTTTCAGCAGAGGTTTGATTACAGCTTTTTTTTAGTGGCTCTGGAAACACACCCGACATTAAAGACAAGTTCACCATCAGTAACAGGTCTGACTCCTTTAATAATATTATTATTAATTTATAGCAATCTTAATGTAATAGTAAGTGGGCAATATGTGAAATCAGTTTCGAATAAAGGTGCAAGCTGCACTCCAGTGTGCCACCCTGTATTGTGTGATGTATCGAGAGTTGCATTGTGCATAATACATTTGCTGCATGTAGGTGCCAATACAGTGATGAAATTGATTAATCTTTAAGTTCTTGTCATCTGCCACTGTTGGCTAGTGCTTAAACACTGAATTTAACTACTGTGTCGTTATGGCATAAATAGTCAAGTGAACAGCTGCATTTAGTAGCCTAAATCAGTAAAAGTATCACAATGTATTTCTAACACAGGAATGGCAAATTAGCGAGCAAGAAAATGATTAAATAAATAAATAAATATGCTGCGAGTTTAACCCCCCCAAAGGTAGACCCAAAGTTACGCCCTTGCCAGGCGTAGCATTCTCCTCAAATGGAAACAGGTTTCTCCACCGACTCACAACAATTGGATACGGGAAATTTTACAATGTCTAAAGCTAGAGAAGTTAAGGTTCTCACAGAAGGGATCTTTGACAGCATTTCACAAAACTTGGGACCCACTGCTGGATTATATTAGTAATAGTCTTGATGTTACTCCTGACGATGCCGACGACGCTTCTTAACAGTTGGAAAGAGAGAATCCCCCCCCCGCCCCTTTATGTATTTATTTTCTTCTCCTGTCATTTATCCTTTTAATTATTATTATTTTTTACTTATTATTATTACTTTCTTTCTTTTCATTTTTAATTTTTCACTTATGTTGCTAAGTTAACTAACTAAGTTGTTTTCTGTGACTACATCTGACTTGGGTTGTTGGGAGGGATAGCTATGTTGGGGTTCTCTTTTTGTGCTGTTCCCTTTCTTTTTTCTTCTTTTACTTTGTACTTCATTTTAAAGCAGACGCTTCGACGCAATGGGAAAATGATGTCTTTTTTCTTTCTATACTGTCTGCAAAAACTCTATAAAGAGATTTGGAAAAAAAAAAAAAGAATAAGAGTTGTGTGGCATGTCTGCTCTTTGCAGTTAGCTGGCAGTAGCAGCGGTGAGTCGGTGAACGAGTTAATGGAGACAATGACTCATAACTCCCGAGTCAGTTAAAAGAATCTCGAGTTTTGAACGATTGACTCACAGATCGCGCATCACTAACACTGGAGCACTTTCTACTGGATCACAAGACAAAAAAACAATTCCTTTTTCATTTGAATTGGGTACTTTTGTACGAAGTTAGAAACCGTTTTTAAACCCTTGCGTTTCTTCTTAACTATTCCTTTAATTATCCTTTTTTTCCCTTTAACTTGTGGTGCAAATCTTATTTATATATGCAAATTGGGGAAGTGTCTGCAGTGGAAATTGGGTTCATGCACGTGTGTTTATTTTATTGAACAATTCTTTAACACAGCTTTATAAATCTGATTTTAAAAATGCATATTTGCTGTGTTGAGTTTTATGTATTTCGAGTTTTTTCTTTTTTTTTTTAGCGTAACTGTAGGTTTCAAAGTGTTCCTTTGGAGCAGTCCTTCATGTTCCCTTAATTATGACGTAAGAAGCCAGTAACAACTTGCTGTGAAATTCCATAGCAGGAGTTAATGTGTCAAGTGATGCTTTCTTTTCTTTAGATCCCGCCTTTATTAGATAACAGCTGCCACGACAAACTTGAAATGGAGCCAAGAAAAAGAGCAGGGCAATAACATCAAGTACAGGCCTGGATAATCAAATCCTATAGCAAAACACCATGAGAACTGCAGGTTCTTAACAGGATCTACTCGTTTATGAATCATCTCTACCAATAGTTCCTTAACAATAACAATAGATGCCAGTCTGAGCATAGAAATCCAACGCTTGGAGAGAGGACAAAGGAAACAAGAAGGCAAGGTCAGAGTTTAGCTTGCAATACAAGAGTAGTGAGACAATCTGACGAAAAGACTCCTAAAATAGTGTCCTGATGAGAAACAGATGTGAAAGCAGGAGCAGACGCCGCCTCGGACTCCCTGGAAACCTCCTCAGCCCGACCGAAGACTCAGAAACCACCGAAAAACCAACACTGTGCTTGTGACAATAAATAGAAACGCTGGTATTCTGGCATTCTGCACCCAGATCTAGTCTGAACGAGTTTGAACAAAGATGTGACAGCCACAGCGCAATGCATCGCATTTGCCCTTTAAGAGTTACGTGACCGCTTTTTATAAGGTTTCTTTAGAAGATGGCTGCAAAATGGAGCGAAATCTTGTTTTATGAGCTGTTGACATATGTTATAAGTTGGGCCCTCCTATATGAGAGGAAACATTCAAAGTTTAGTGAGAATACACAAACTATTGATGTCTTTGAGGTTGTTCTTCTTTTTACTGGCGATGTGCAGGTGAGAATATCTACAAAAACACGTATGCATGCCAGTCTTATTTGGATGTTTCCCTCCATTTAAACCATGGCTAATCCGTGTCTAAAATCATTCACTGCTCATTACAGAGTCAGTTTGCCATTTTGTAGTGTTGTTTGTATGCATAGCAAGATTTTATATATCTCATGTTATATGTTTGGTGTGGAGGAGGAAAGCAAGTAAGTAAACAAAGAAAAAAGCTGCTGCTAAGAAAATTAGCTAAAAACAAACAAGAAACCAAACTTACTCAACTGCACTGAACAAGGAAATCCAGGCAGTTTTCATCCAGAGGAATATAAACAAGCAAGAGCTCGGTGTAACTTTCTAAACTTTCTAAATCTTAAAAGATAGATTTATCTTTCAGCTGGGGTGAAAATGGATGAGGCAACAGTGTTTTCTTTCCATTTAGTTGGAACTTCTCTGTCCCTATTTAGAAATCTTACTAACGTCCCTCCAGCTAAGATCGCTGAGCCACAAATTTGGAAGAACTTCACCAACTCTGATGTTAAGAGTTAATCATGGTTTCCTCTTTCTTGTGAAAGCTCACAAAATGCCTTGTATTGAACAGCTATAGCTAAGCCGCTCTGGTTTTCAGATCCAGTGTCTGAGCTCAGAGGTAAACAAAAAGGCAAGGCCAGTTTATTTGTAGAGCACAACTCGCACACAAGGTAATTCAAAGTGCTTCACAGATACATAAAATCACAAGAAGGCAAATAAAACCCTTCCATAAAACAGTCATACATAAGAGTGCAGATAAAACACTTTCAGGTGTCATATAAACAGCCAAAAAGGCTGGCTCTAACATTTCAGAGATGTACTTTGGTGCTGGACCATGAAGACTTTTACCCGAGCAGAGCTGTTTTAAACTCTATTCTCTGAGCGACAGGAAGCCAGTGGAGAGACCTGAGCGCTGGACTAATATGGTCGTATTTCCTGGTTCTAGTCAGGACTCGAGCAGCAGCGTTCTGGGTGTACTGCAGCTGTCTTACAGCCCGTTTAGAGCCCAGTGAGCAGGCCGTTACAGCAGTCTAACCTGCTGGAGACAAACGCATGGATCAGTCTCTCTAAGTCTGGTTTAGACACTATTCCTTTGATTCTGGCAATGTTTTTTAGATGGTAAAAAGCTGCTGCTGTTACTAATTTAATGTTAAAGTTCAAGGCAAGGCAAGTTTATATGTATAGCACAATTCAACAACAAGGTGATTCAAACTTTACAGATACATTAAAACAGTAGAAATAAAAAGCATGATTTAAATTTGAAACAAAAAAGAAAGAAATTAGAACAATAGATAAAATCAGGAGTTAAAATGTGATTAAGTTTTGAAACTCAAGCTTCAGATTTGGAGCTTTATTCAAATGCAGCTGAAAATAGGTGTGTCTTCAGCCTGGACTTAAACACACTGGCCCTCATTTATCAAGCCGTCGTAGAAAGCATCGTAGATATGAGCGGAGAACTCGTCGTACGCAGAGGCTCAAGTGAGATTTACAGAACATGCGTACCACACCAATCCCATCGTAAGACCGAGCGGCTGTTGATAAATCCGGCGGCTGAAATCCATCGTAATGATCCTAACCACGCCTTCTAAAAAAGGCTGCACCTCTAGAGTTTGCGACATGGATAGACGAAAGGCGGCAAAGAAACGCTGTCAACGCTGTAAATCGCACACCGGACGAGTTATGTATTTTCCCCTACTGTGATGGTCAATAAAATGTGATAAACTCCAGATTAAATGAAATCTAAAATTGAACGATGTTTTACTTTTTCTCCAACAATAAGATCAGGAAGAAGTGGTCCGATATGAAATTTGCCACCAAAGAAGGTCGCAGAGCTCTCCAACGCAGCATGTCACAAACAGGGGGGGGGGGGGGGGGGAGCTCCGATCCAGGTTTGGATTTGAGTGCCTTGGAGGAGAGGGTGGCTGGCCTGATTGGAGCTACGTCTTTTTTCCTTGAATAACAGAATGCTTACCAAAAGTCAGAATCGCTGAATAAGTTCCTCTCTCCTCCTGAGCGCTCTTGGCTGTGCAGGCTGGTGGTAGGGATCTCTGGGTACGGGGTCCTCTGGATGTACATCTGGAAATGGCACTCCCTTTTTTTGGGCAATGTATGGAGAACCCCGCATGCAATAATAATATTGCATACCTTTTCGGGCTATATAGAAGGGTTCCCCCCGCAGCCGAGAGACAGATCCACCTGCCCTTTAGGAGCCCTAACCTCTCCACAGTGGCACGCGTGCGCGTATGCGTTCGGTGTGAGGGTGCGCGGTTGAATAATGAGCCATCACTCTTCCAATTACGGAGTTGTACTTGTTTAATTTATTTAATTTGCGTTTATGTTTATATTTATGTTGAAGTCAAATAAAACATGGGCCTTCTTTGAAGTGATAAGTCTGTAATTTTAACCTAGGGATTTGTTGCGACTCATGAGGCACGCAATAGTGACGCTGCTGTTTATGTATGCTATTGCAGTCACCGCAAGTCCAAATGGAAAAGTGAGTACACGGCTTCAGACCTGTCGTGGCGATTTCATCTTTCCTGCGCTCACGATGGATTTGATAAATGCCAACCTTTGCGCAGAAAAGAACGTACACACGACCTACGCATGTTTTTCGTCTTACGCAAGTTTGATAAATGAGGGCCACTGAGTGTTTCAGCTGATCTGAGGCTTTCTGGGAGTTTGTTCCAGACATGTGGAGCATAGAAGCTGAATGCAGCTTCTCCATGTCTGGTTCTGACTCTGGGAACTGATAGAAGACCGGATCCAGATGACCTGAGGGGTCTGGAAGTTTCATGCTGGGTCAGGAGGTCACTGATGTATTAATTCAGAGCTTTATAGACCTATAGGTCTGAGTCCAATATTACCCCGAGATTTCTAACCTGATTATTAGGTTTTAGAGAGCGAGTCTCAAGGTGACTGATGACACTTTTCTGATAAGCACCATAAAACTTACAATTAGCTTTCTGGTGTTGTTTTAAAAGACTCTTAATGATTAGCATGAGGGTAAAAGTACAGTGCAAGATGTCATTCCTCAACAGCAGAGTACATACAAATGCACAGGATGTGACTTTGCATATGATGTGATCTGTTATGATATTACTTCCACGCCTCAGGTGCAACGGAAAAACAACAAGAAGATAAGGTGTTTGTGCAAGATTCACTGGAACTATCATCGAACGTTATTTAGACTGTGGTCGGTTGGCATCAAAAAGCTAAAGAGCAGAAGATGCTGTTGAAGGATGGCGAAGCATTTTATGTTATCTATGCTCCAGCAGGTAGTGAAATGGTGTTCAGGGGACAATCCTGGTACAGACTGGCCAAACTGGTCACAGGTTGTATATTATGGACTAAAACTCTTTCCCTTTCTCTTCCACTTGTGTGGAAACTGATTATTTTCCTTTGATGTCAGCACAATTAGGCTTAAATACTGGTCTAACTTCCTAAAATGCATCTCAGACTGGAACTCAGTGAAGATTTATTTTCCCTTTGAAGGTCAGCATGACCTTTCTGCTGGAAAGTGTGGCAAAGAAATGCCATTATTATCATCACACAGGTGGTGATTCAGCAGGCTGCCTCCACCTCCTGCCAAAGTAGGAGTGGATGAAAATCTCAGGATGTTTTTAGTAATCTTTTTTCTCCGGAAAAAAGTAAACCCCCAACAGGACACTCCTTATATTATACAAATACAGCACCTTGGATACGCCTCCCACAACCAGGGATTAGCCTTTTGCAACACAATTTCCAGGCAGAGGGAGTCTCTAAGATCATTGGAAGCATTTATGTTGCAGTCACAGGCACAAAGAGAGCTGTGCACACCCAACCATCCGGTTCTCATTCTGCTGTGGAGTGACGGCACCAACGTGCTGCCCAAAAACATGTTAATCTAACCGTTTTCAAACAAACTGCGTCATCAGTGCAGAAAAATCTCTCACGAAGTGAAGTGAAAGTTCCTGCGATGAGTATGTTGTGCATCAGTATGATCTGAAACCAGGCTGTTATTTAAGCCTAGTCACTTGTTGAGAACCGGTTCCCAGTGTTTCAATTCATTGGAATTCCCTTATTGATTCCAGTGGGAGCGGATGGCGTCACCACGCACGTTGCATAGCTAACTCAAGTGTAACCGTTGTCTGGGTTGTGTTGCGTTTTTGTAAGGACCGACACCCTTTCAGCTTCAGGACTGGACTTTTATTGCCTGAATAACGAAATGGAAACTGACTGGTCAGCTCACGGTGAAGCACAGCACTCGTTCGGCACAGCATGGGCTCAATCCTCGTGTGCTGGCACTGCGCCTACATCACAGCCCATATTTAGGTGCTGAGGAGAGCCCTGCCAACCAGTGAGCGTCCATGATACACAAATAAAGGTAAATATGATTGGCAGTCACTGTGGAAGTGGAATCAACAGCCAACCCGTTACACAAGCCACACAACCCTAAGTATAATTTGTGTTGTATTTTCTTTATTTCTACAGAAGAATATTTATTTCATTATTAAAATTGTATATTTGTTTTCAAAACAAATGATTTTTTTCTGGGGAACCCCTGGCACCCCATCGAGGAGCCCTCGGCTGTGGGCCTCTTAAGACCTCACTGTTGTTGGGTTTGTAAGGTCATGACTATTGTTACTTCTAAACTAAACAAAGTTGATGTTAATCGACCTGTTTGTTGTCCTTTTTTTCCCAAATGAGAATCAATAAGGGAAACCGATAAAGAACCGAATCGTTAAGCAGAATCGGAAATGGAATTTGAATCGTAGAAATCTTATCAATTCCCATCCTTACTAGTCACTATGCACAAGCACCAGCGTTCCATCTTCCTGTACTTTTTTGTAAAAACAGTGAAGCAGAAATGCATATTAATACAGTCAATTGTAAACATTTTTTTACTGTCTTTCTTCAGATAGCTGAAAATCAACTCATTAAGACCACGTGTCACCTCACTTAAAACAGGCTGTCGCTCTGCTCTAATAAAATCCTGATTTTTGAACCGCAGCCTCATTGGACAAAATCACCATTCAAGCAACTTAAAGACAACGTCTGTGCAGCGAATTCGGCTCTCATTGCATGTATACTGGGACATAGACATTGGTCCAATTAGGCTCACAGCTACTCAGAAACAAAGCCACAGAAGGGCTCATTTCACCTAAAATATCACAGCCTTTGGAGTGAACGCTAAATAGTGTTTCTACACTTCATTGTAAAATTTCCTCGTTTTAATGCCAAAATACCTGCCATAATACTTTAAAAATGAGTGAAAACCATATTTGAAATCAGCACCAATCACATGTTTGTATACAAAGGGTTAGACTAGACTTTAGTGCATTTTGATATGACTAAACTAGCTGTTTCTGTCTGCATTTTATGGTGCATTTGATAACTGCCTCCCGTCCTACAGTGTATTAAAGGACCCCTTTAACTCTCAGACATGATGGTGTTGATTCCCTCATCTAATCCTTTGGAAGCAAGTGTGTTTCTCTTAATTTGGGGAATTTTCCTTCATCTTGTGAATGCGATCATGTGTAACGGTCTGACACAGAGCAGAGAGGTGGCAAAAAGGTTGTAAATTTCCAAGAGACAAAGAAAATGTGAATCATACAGGTTCCTGTTTTCTCCATGAGGAGAGTCATGGCACTGGAAAAATACCACACGATGCTTGTTATGTTGACCATTATACTCCATGGCTAAGATCGATAAAGTGTAAACAGCAGTAATTGCTGTTACGTTTTTTTGGATTTTTATCTTGCAAGTCCAAGCCAGCAGAAAACCTCCATTTCCAAAAACTGGCATTTCAATGCAGGATGATGGCATATGTGAACGATTAAACATAATCACTGTTCATTTTAATCTCTTATTCCTCAGAATCTGATATCTAAAAAAGATAAAGACTCACAATGAAAGGTCACACACACACACACACATACTTCAAGGAATAAACTCATAACATGTCAGTTTCTAGGTGATAAAAAGTAAATAAATCGAAAGCATCTAATATTGACATAAATAAACCCAGCAGATAGTGTTGCATCCTCATTGCACACACTGCACAATTCATTGGGCTTGAGAGACATTCAGTCCGTTCTGTTTGCTCGGAAAAGCCCTTTTTAGAACATTGCACAATCCACAGGATGATGAACGACAGCTTAAAGTACACATCAGGGGCCTCATGTACAAAGCGTGCGTACGCACAAAATAGTGGCGTACGCACCTTTTCACGTCAACGACCAGATGTATCAAGAACGAAAAGACCGTGGAAATGTGCGGTGCCTCACGGCAGCTTCAGGGCTGGCGTACGCACGTTTCTGCAGCTGTTGATTCTTTGGCGACACCTAAGGTGATTTTGGGAAACTGTTATAATAAATAAATGTGAAAACAATTTGTCCTCCGACAGTGATGTGCACATTTGAGACACATGAACAATTACTACACCCATGTGTCTCCATTTACACGATATAAAAGCAGTGCAAAGTGGTGCAATGCACACCATTAAAAACAATGGCTGCTTTAAAAGTATTAGAAGACTTTGCAAATGGTGTAATTAGAAGAGAGCGTGTGTTCACTACAACAGAGAGGATTAGCTGGCATATGATGGCGACTGACTCATTAGCCGTTTTGAGGGAAATCCTCCTGGAACTGTGCGCAGAGCTGCAGCCGGCGTTGGAGCGCAACACAGCGAGGAGCCATGCGCTGCCTGTGCTCACAGGTGATGTGCACACTGGGGTTCCAACCGGGGCATTCCAGAGGGAGCTGGCCAACCGATTGGGACTGTGCCAGCCGAGCCATGCCAGCCGTGTGGGACAGAATTATCCGCATCTCAGCCACGTATATCAAATTCCCAACAGGCCAACATTAAAGCTCAATTTGAAGCGAGAGCCGATTTTGTAATCGGAGCTATCGACTGCGCACACATTGCTATAAAAGCGCCATCACATGATGAATTTGTATGTTAACAGGAAACATTTTCATTCGATCGATGTACAGATCATATGTGATGCGTAAATGCAATTAACCAACATAGTGGCGAGGTGCCGTGGTTCAACGCACGATTCATACATTCTGAGTAACAGCATCGTTGGGAACAGATACAGGGTGGCACTGTGCGGGATGGCTGGCTTCTTGGTGAGTAACTTCATTCTTGTAATGGTCCTAATATTATTCCCGTGACGCGCATTGAGTATGTGCGCCCCCCAATTTCTATCCCGTCTTCACAGCATCATTATTATATTATATATATTAGTTGGTGGTTAAAGTTAGTTTCTTGCTGTTTTTTGCTGGTTAAACTTCAGTTTAAGATCTTTCTAACAAGCCCCTGATCGTCTCTGTAGGCAAATGTTAATAACCCCGTGCGTAAAGTGTGAAATGTCTCAATCAGCCTCGACTTTTCCCTGGTGCACTTCTGCACGTTACTGTATGAACACGTTGTTGTGAGTTACACAAAAACATGGGTATTTAGCTTGGGGGTGATCAGAGTCCCCCACATGAGCTCCCACCACCTCATGAGAGAGCAGTGTCACCCATTGTTGCGCCGACTCTCTGTTCAAACAGGGTTGGTCACCCCCCCACCCGCCTGTTTTGGCCACACTGCGGCGGTGGGCAGCCAGTCTCCGCTTCACATCCACCTTAACGTGGGACCCCTTCTTCACCTCTGCTTGTGAGACTTCTCAGACCCCCCAGCATTAACAGCCTCAGGCTCTCCCACCCACTCCTCTTGCGTTTGCTGCTTATGCCGGATGACAGCGTGCCAAAGAGTACATTTTTGCGCGCCTGCACTTCGAACAGTAGCACTTCCAATTCACTTTCAGTGTAATTTTTCTTTTTTCCCGTCTTACTCATGGTTTTTTTCTTTATTTTCTGATCGTGCAGAGAGCGGAGTCACAGGTGCAGGGCTCATTTAAATATGTTTTGCGTATTTAAGTAGGGGCGTGGACAGGGAGGAGTTGGGTGCTCCGACATGTGCGCTCAATTCCACGTTGATTGGGATGTACAAACGAAATGTGCTTGAATTAATGCGTGCGCACATATTCGTACATCCGACGTTGGAGGTCATTTTGGTTTGGCCGTACGCAATGTTTCAGTAGGAAATCCACGCAAGTCTTTGTACATGAGGCCCCAGGTCTCCTCTTGTCAAAAATCGAAAAAATGTATTCCAGAAAAGAGGCCCAAATAATGAAAATAAAACATCTCTGTTCGATCCCATCTGTAAAACCCAAGAATAATTTAGATCTTTCTGTCGGTTTAGACAACAGTCTGGAGTCTTCTTGCCGGCACAGGAGGCATGTGATACCTCAAAGTCTTCCAGAAGTTTTTCTTCTTCTGCAATTTGCTGAGTTTTTTTGTTCCAACAAAGGATTTTTTCCACTTCAGAGCACCTTGTTTCTTGTTGAGGTAGCGCAGAGACTCCGGCAGTTGTTTGTAATCCACTGGACCATCTGGTAGAATAAAGTGAAGATCATACGAAGACAAATGATTATTACAGGGATTTTGGTTTAAAAGCCATTCTAAGAGCCACTGGTTCTTGCAGCTGTTTTGATTTGATTGACATTTACAGCTAATTATTTCACTGACTGTAGCTATCAGATATAAAGTGTACACTGGTAGTCAATAAAGGCAGGAAGTAAAGTTGCATTGTGAGACCTTTTGATTAAGACTAATACTATTGTCAAGCTCACAACAGAATGCAGCTGAAAACGTACTGTAACATTTTGGCACTTCAATCTGAGATCTAGCAAGAAAGAGAGGGAAGCAACTAGCTGGCCTGTCTCATGCCCTGACCCCCAACCCTCAAAATCAACTTGTTGATTTTGTCTTTATACTTTATGGTTCAAGAATTTTGTGACAGAACCAGCCTTGCTGTTTCAACCCGACTCCAGACATTAGGTTAAGCTAAGCTAACCGACTGCTAGCTGCTACTTTAACTCAAAAATTAACTCGGTGATTTTATCAACTTGTTGATTTTTAAAACAAGTGATATAATTAGTGTTTACAGGTGGGCTTTAAAAATTCTGGTACAGTTACCACTTGACAGAACCAGTTAAGTTATTTCAACATGATTACAGTTATTGGGCTAAGCTTAGCAACTATTAGCTGCTACTTTAGCTTAAAAATCAACCTGTTGTTTTAATCAATTTGTTGATTTTGTAAACAAGTGGTATATAAAATGTGAGTTTTAAAGTTTTTGGTACAAAGATTTTGTCACAGCTTGACAGACCCAGCCTTACTGTTTCAACCGGACTCCAGTCTTTAGGTTAAGCTAAGCTAACCGACTGCTAGCTGCTACTTTAACTCAAAAATTAACTCGGTGATTTTATCAACTTGTTGATTTTTAAAACAAGTGATATAATTAGTGTTTACAGGTGGGCTTTAAAAATTCTGGTACAGTTACCACGTGACAGAACCAGTCAAGCTATTTCAACATGATTCCAGTTATTGGGCTAAGCTTAGCAACTATTAGCTGCTACTTTAGCTTAAAAATCAACCTGTTGTTTTAATCAATTTGTTGATTTTGTAAACAAGTGGTATATAAAATGTGAGTTTTAAAGTTTTTGGTACAAAGATTTTGTCACAGCTTGACAGACCCAGCCTTACTGTTTCAACCGGACTCCAGTCTTTAGGTTAAGCTAAGCTAACCGACTGCTAGCTGCTACTTTAACTCAAAAATTAACTCGGTGATTTTATCAACTTGTTGATTTTTAAAACAAGTGATATAATTAGTGTTTACAGGTGGGCTTTAAAAATTCTGGTACAGTTACCACGTGACAGAACCAGTCAAGCTATTTCAACATGATTCCAGTTATTGGGCTAAGCTTAGCAACTATTAGCTGCTACTTTAGCTTTAAAAATCAACCTGTTGTTTTCATCAATTTGTTGATTTTGTAAACAAGTTGTATATAAAATGTGAGTTATAAAGTTTTTGGCACAAAGATTTTGCACAGCTTGACAGAACCAGCCTTACTGTTTCAACCTGACTCCAGTCATTAGGTTAAGCTAAGCTAACGGCTAGCTGCTTCTTGAACTGACAGATAAGAAGGTTTCATCCATTCTCCCGCTGAACTCTGCCAGAAGGAAAAGGGGGCTTATTTCTTCACATTTCAGACAGTTCTTTGAAATATTTTCCCCAAATATGATTGCTCTGTGAACAGTGCAGTCGTCCTCCCTTTATTTCTTGCTGCTAGCAGATAACTTTCAAATAGTTTTTATGTTTTCACACACATTTCACATGAACATAACTGATTTCAGGGAAATTTCATGTGTGAATGTATTCTACTTAGGGTAATTCACTATAGCCATGGGTCTGGAATCTGTGTTGAGTATCCAAAAGACACTTGAAGTGAAGTCAAATGCAAAAGTTTCCTTTGTAAGTGTTGCTTGTCTCGTATTTTTAGGGATCACCCATTTTTTTTCAAGTTTGAACCGTGAATACCTCTGCATGGGATGTCTAAAACAAACTGTCTTTGAATAATTGGAAGCGGGACTTTCATGGGACCAGAATGTTTGT
Source organism: Odontesthes bonariensis (assembly GCF_027942865.1). Taxonomy (NCBI): domain Eukaryota; kingdom Metazoa; phylum Chordata; class Actinopteri; order Atheriniformes; family Atherinopsidae; genus Odontesthes; species Odontesthes bonariensis. Next base: position 29,182,109 of record NC_134517.1, on the reverse strand, counting down.
TGCTGACGCAGATGAGGGAAGACATCACTTTACAAATAGTCTCTTTAAAATCAACCAGATGCTTCATGAAAAATGAAGAAGAGTCTGTTCTCACCAATTTCTACCAGAATTACTTCAAGACCGTTCTGCATCAAAGCGTGATGAAGGCCAACTTTCTGCTCATAACACAGCTGGTTTTGCTTTTCATATGACGTTTCTGTTGTTTCCCCATTAGATGACAAGATGATTATCAGTTTGCGACACCGATCCACTGTAGCAGTAATGGCATCATGCGTAGCTGTAAGAGGTTAAAGACGAGAAACAAAAATACTTGTCAGTAAGGAGGTGAAACGCAAACCTGTTTGGAAAGCACAACATAAATTTTGAGTGAACTTTTCCTGGGAGCCATTTGTTTCAAGTTCACAAAACTGTGAAAGACTATTTCTAATCAGTAAACTTTATAACTTTCTTTTTGTAATGGCTATTCGTCCTTAGTGTCAATAATCAAAACTAAAAAATGTCCAAACCATAATAAACTAAATCAAATCAAACGGCCACTGAGACACCTAGGGAGTGAATTTACGCAGGAAAAATGAGTCCATTGTCCAGGCAAAAAATTAGGTTTCTTTAGGTTTATTGCTCCAACCAAGCAAACGAACAAAGAACAAAGGGCCTTTGCCGCCTCTCTTGCCCTGGTAAAAAACATTAGCCCTCCCAGGTGCCTGCTCACCTGTGGGTGCCTGCCCATCTAAGTAAACTCTCCCAGTGCGCCCCAGCTAACCAGTGCTTTCAAAATAAAAGCATAATTAAATACCCAAATTAACTCAAACAATACTAATCCCCAAAAGATAACTAAATAATAAGTGAGCCAAATATTACAAAATAACAAATAGCTCCTACACTTTTATCTGCAGTAATTAAACTGCAGATATTTCACCCTTTAGGCCTTTTAGGCCTTTCGGTACGGCCGCTCTGAGGATCAAAACTACAAAAATAAAAATACAATCATAACAACAACACAGAAAATATCTCAGAAAACGTTATATCTCAAAGCCCTTCCTGCTATTTAACTTAATTAAGGATTGGAGAAATAGTTGCATTTATTTGATCTTTCCTACTGTCCTTTTTTTCTCCCTTTATTACACATAGCTTTAACCATGATTTGTGCCTGTTCCTGACCTTCTCCTGGACAGTCATCCCGTCCTCTGATGTACAGGGAATAGCCATGTTTTTGCTCCAGCTCCTCAGGCAGGATCTGCAGGGCAAAGGTCGCCGCCTTATCCAGACTCAGAGTCTCAGATTGGAGGATGCTCACGTAGGCATCGTAAGACTTTCCATCTGAAGCTGCTGAGAAAACAGAATCAGAGCAAATAAAGCACCTAGTGTTATGATAACTGCACAGAGAAATACAAGTTCAAATGAAAAAAAAAAAAACACTCACTTTGTTGTTTGGAAATATATGTCATCAGTTTCCTGTGAGCTAAAATCAGGTCGATCTTGAAGAAGAAAAAGGAACCAGCTATCAACACGATAGCCATGAAGACAAAGAGGCAGGGAAACCAATTGATGTAGAGAGCACTGTAGTCCGCTGAGGAGAGGAAGCAGACAAATGCAAACCATCAAACCTCCATCTTAGCATGCGTATCAATTAGGGCTGGGCAACGATTAAAATGTTTAATCTAATTAATCTCATGATTTCCCTGATTAATCGCATTTGTACGCAAAATCCCAAAATTAAAGGTGGGGTCTGTGATGTTTTCTGGAGCATTTTTTATCATATTGTCTGAAAAACCTCCTCACGACCCCATTGCACCCACTAAAATAGAATGTTTGGAAAAAAAACTAAATCTTTTAGTCCATTGTAGAGGGTGTAGCAAGAGGAAATGTCTGACCAATAGAAGTAATGATCAGAGTTACTTCTATTGGATTCTGACACGCCAATCAACCATCAGCCCCCCTCACCCCTCACCCCTGCGCGTTCACAGACTTGTGACTCGTTCATGTGTTTTGAAGGCGTGGTTTCGAGGGGTGGGCTGAAGGGAGAGGCAAGGTTGTGTATTTTCAAAAATATAGCTTGCAGCAACCGTTTTTCCAAGATCTCAGACCCCACCTTTAATTCAAAAGTAGCGTATAGCTTTTAGCATTTAGTTTTATTTTAAATGTGCTGCCATATGAATGAAAGAGCCATAACATTTGTTGTGCAAACACACTTTTAACATCAGCATCTTTCTGTAGTTTTTATGTAGAAGCCTCGCTCCACTGTCTGTTTCCTTGAATGACTTGCTGCTATCAGTTGTGTGTTTTGCCTGTAAGTGATATTTTAGACTGGAACTACTACGGTGAGAAGACAATTCAACTTGGCTGTGTTTACAGATGACTTTGGTTCTGTCGACTCCGCCGTCTGGAAGAACTTTAAAATGAAAATGGCCGAGTAAAAGTTCCGTACCCTTCTCCAGGTTTGGTGGATTCGCCGATTACTTTCTGTTCCAGTTCCACAGCAGACAGCAACAGACTTTTACAAAATAAAGCCTGTGAGCAACAGACTTTTACAATAATAGAATAAATAATAAAACCTGCGCTAATCCGTGATAAAATATTTACCAGCGTTGAATAATTAACGAGTTAACTCGCCCAGCCCTAGGATAAATAAATCAGGAGTAAACAAGCATTGTGGTGAGACTTCCAAACATTTCTGCATTTTAAACCAAAGACGATAATACCTTCCTGCAGCCAGGCCACGCCGATCTTCTCTTCAACTGGGCTGCTGATGTGGCATTCAATGGGGACATTGAGGAACTGCGGAAGAACTCTGGAGATGGACAGAGTGGAGAGACCGAACACCTTGCTTCCATCGTGAGTGCTAAAAGACAGAAAAAAAATCCATCAATCATTGTCCTCCAGTGTCTGTTTATCTTGTTTTGTTTACAGCCCCATCTGCCTCACAACAACAGCACGACGTCAAGAAGATACTCACAATTTCCAGGTCTCATTGAGCTCCTCGTAATTTTCAAGGAAATCGGAGTCGACAGTCCAGTACATTAAAACCTCTGGATCCTCTCTGTAGCCTGTGTAGGCTAAACACTGCAGCTCCGCTCTCCTGCCTGCTCATCGATGAGAAAGAGGGACAAAGCCGCTGTCAATGGCACATTGGCCAGCAAAGATCAGAATTTTTCCGGACAAGCATTTCATTAAAATCCTCAATCATTTGAGAGATTTAAGGTTAAACTGAGCTTTGATCACAGCAGCAAAAAGGAAACGCACAGAATTCCGAGATAGAGGCAATTTCCATGAATGACATCGAGGTGGAATATAAATCTGTGCAACTACTGAGCACTGACTGAATTAAAGGGCTAGTTCGCCTCTTTTGACATGAAGCTGTATGACATCCCATATTAGCAACATCATTTATGAACATTTTCTTACCCCCTGCTGCGTCCTGTGAGCCGAGTTCCAGCCTCGTTTTGGCGTTGATGAAGGTAGTCCGGCTAGTTGGCTGGGGCTTAAAAAATAAAGCGTCTTGCTTCTCAAAACAATATGCGTTCAAAAGAGTAATACATTTGCATCACAAAATCGTCCATCCAGAAAAAGTCAGACCTCACAATCACTTGGCCCTATTTTCTCTCCCTTCGTATCACTGCCTGCTGTGTAGACCGTGCAGACCGAAGTGCAGACCGAGCAGTCCCCTGCTTCCGAGCAGCAAACACCGTAACAGGCGCGGCTGTCGGCAGGCGGCAGCAGGCAGTGATACGAAGGGAGAGAAAATAGTGCCAAGAGATTGTGAGGTCTGACTTTTTCCTGGAGAACGATTTTGTGATGCAAATGTATTACTCTTTTGAACGCATATTGTTTTGAGAAGCAAAACGCTTTATTTTTTAAACCCCAGCCAACTAGCCGGACTACCTTCGTCAACACCAAAACGAGGCTGGAACTCGGCTCACAGGACGCAGCAGGTGGTAAGTCAGATTTAATAAATGATATTGCTAATATGGGTTTCATACAGCTTCATGTCAAAAGAGGCGAACTATCCCTTTAAACTAGGGTAAATAATACGGACAGACTTGGAACAGGAAAGCCAAATAAATAAAGACAGGTCACTATAACAGGGGTTATCTGTGCTGTGTTACTTACCCACATGGACTTTGATCACGTCCTGCTGTGGGCTCACCATTTGGAGCTCTGTAAAAAGTTCTGGATCATCTAGAAACACATAAAGAGTTTAACAGAGCAGAAAACACAACGTAGGAGTGGATGCTGCTCATTTATCAACAATATCAGTGGCCTCAGATTGTTTCAGATGTGAAACTGAATCTGATGACAGTTCAGGGAACTACAGCACGTACCGTCGTTAATCGTCAGGTGGACGCTGCGTGCTGCGGTGTAGTTCCTGCCGTCCAAGCTGACATCGATCAGGCAGGTGTATTTCCCAGCATCCGTCTCCGAGGCTTCCGGGAGCCTCAGGAAGCCTTTTTCATCCAAGATCGGCTCTTTTTCACGTTGCACTGGCAGGCAGTCCTACATGCAGACACACAGTCTGAATACTGTACTTTTCACAGCGTGATGAGTCACCGTTCAAAAACTTAACACAAACCAAGCAACGGGTTTTTAAAGCAGAGTAAATAAATAAGATTTAAAAGCAGGAAACACTGAAATAGGCTCAATTAAACAAAAGGTTTAGAGTTGGTGTATGCTAAGCTAAAGTCAAGCTAATGACTTATTTTCAGTGCACGATTATTGTTGCCAATAGCTATCACGATAATATATATATTAGGATAAACGGAAAACTTTGAAGAAAAAATAGTTACAGTATAATTCATGTTTGTCTTTTTTTCTGTGGAATAAGTCTGAAAATAGGAAATAAGGAATTGTTAAAGATGGTTTTATCAGCTCAAATGAAGGCAAGTTTATTTGTATAGGTGATTCAAAGTGCTTTACAGATACATTAAAACAGTAGAAATAAAAAGCACGATTTAAATTTTAAACAAAAAAGAAAGAAATAAGATAAAATCAGTAGTTAAAATGTGATTAAGTTTTGAAACTCAAGCTTCAGATTTGGAGTTTTATTCAAACGCAGCTGAAAATAGGTGTGTCTTCAGCCTGGACTTAAACACACTGAGGCTTTCAGCTGATCTGAGGCTTTCTGGGAGTTTGTTCCAGACATGTGGAGCATAGAAGCTGAATGCAGCTTCTCCATGTCTGGTTCAACACATCATATCTGCATTATCAACATGATATTGATCATTCAGTCTTTAATAATCATCAGTAACAGTATATTTTAACCCTTACTTGCAGTTTGTGTGCTAAGTTGAAGTATTTGTTGATATATTTTTTCCTGTGAATGGTTGTTTTTTGCATTGCTTCTTGATTTTTGGAAGCAACACTGACTCAAGATTTGCACGTTATTCGTGCTTTGAACACGAGGGGGCAGTGTTGCATTTAAAAACAACAAAAAAAGCAAAACTATTTTTAGTAGTACAGTAGTATTTTTACTCCTGGAAACAAACAATTAAAACTTACCTGGGTATAAGGACTGTGTCCTCTTTTTAAACCCTATCACACAATCATACCGCCCACTTCCTTATACTGATTGTGTAACTCACAACAAGAGCCACTGCACTGCTTTTCTGTTGTTTGTTTGACAACAATCCCATCAGAGCAGTACATTTTTAGAGATAAGCTATGCTTTCTGAAGTGGGAATAAAGTAAAGTGGGAAGAAAAGGCACATAAATGCAGTGAAAACATGTGAATGTAAATACCTTCATCCATCGTACGTTCCTTGTGGTATTTAGTCTGAAGATTTCTGTCTGTTTGCATGGAAGACCTCTGCTGGTTCCTTTCGTGATGGAAATGGTCTCAGGTGCATCGGGACACGCTCCACTTGACACTGATACCCTAAACGTCATCCGTACTTCTCCAGTCTCATCCCTGAAAAGATGAAGATAAATAAACTGAAAACAATGATTCAAAACCATCTTGAGTCCATTATTCTACAGGAAGAATTAATATGTACACGCGGGAAACATTACAGACGTTTGCTAATGTTCCCAGCAGTAGATTTCCCAGCCAGCTGACCCCAAGTTCAGACTTGCAGTTGTAAAAAAACAACCCAAGAGCAACATCTCAGACTCTACAGGCCTCAGTCAGCATGTTAAAGGTTAAAGCAATACTATGTAACTTCTCAAAAAGCCAATTATGGAGCTCCCCCTACAGGCTTGGAGGTAATGTACGGTTACGACACTGTCGGCCTCTCTCTTTCTCTTCCTTGCTTCATCAGTCAACGTCTTCTTCTGTTTCTTAGGTGCCTCTGCCATGATGATCGTACTGACAATGTTGCGCTAGCTTAGCCTTATACCTGGGAGCGTGAGAGGGGTCTATTTGTTTTTGCGGTAGGTGTGCCAGAAAGCAAGTCGAAGTACTTCTGCTCAGCTCCCAGGCCGGTCCAGCAAAGTTACAGAGCGCAGTTATTCCAACTCAGACCCCCGAAGGGCATAGGAGACAGGCCAATCGTAATATTAAAACTCATTCTAGCCGCACAATTTTTTTCAAACTGTTATTTTAAGGTAGAAATGTTACATAGTATTGCTTTAAAGGTCATGACAGCACAGTTAGAAACAGACTGAAAAAGTATGGCATGTTTGGAAGGGCTGCAGGAGAAAGCCTCTTCTTTCTAAAAAGAACATGGCAGCACAGCTTAGGTTTGCAAAGCTGCATCTGAACAAACCACAAGACTTCTGGAACAATGTCCTCTGGACAGACCAGACCAAAGTGGAGATGTTTGCTCATAATGCACAGCAGCACGTTTGGAGGAAACCAAACACAGCATATCAGCACAAACACCTCACACCAGCTGTCAAGCACGGTGGTGGAGGGCTGATGATCTGGGCTGGTTGTGCAGCCACAGGACCTGGGCACCTCGCAGTCACTGAGTCCACCATGAACTCCTCTGGATACCAAAGTGTTCTAGAGTCAGATGTGAGGCCGTAAAGCTGGGCTGAAACTGGCTCATATCAACAGTTTGGTCATCTCTTTGGAAAAAAATTCCTCTAAAGCGGGCAGTGCTCAAGTTTGTGGGGCTTGAAATACACAAAGTACATCCCTATGAAAACTGTCAAGCACAACAAAGCTGTTCAAAATGAAGTCGTGTTTGAAAGGAGTTTATTTAAACTTTACTTTGAGAGCATTTTAGAGGATTATGTGCAGTGTTGTTTTTCTACCTTTTCTCACAGGTATAGGTTCCATCATGCGACATCTGCACAGGAAGAAACCACAACAACCCGTCTCTGACTTCTAATCCAGCGGGCAGGCCTGCGTCCGCTTTGCTCCACAACACTTTGGCGTGATCGTCAGCAGAGTGGCATCTCAGCAGAAACAAGTGGCCGGCACTCACATAGTAGGTGTCTGTCTCCCCTCTGTGGTCTGGGGAGGAAGTGCAGAGGGCATTTATTGCTGGGTAACAGGGGTATAGTCTGATTAACAAAGCAGTATAATACACTTATAGTACTTTCAGTTGAACTGAATAATCAGATGTTTATGAGATCTGTTGTATATGAATGCTGCATCCTCAGGCTTTTAATTTTACATTCATGTAACGGTGCATTAATTTATGATGGGCAAAATACAGAGAATGCAAATTTTTGTTTTAAAAAAAAGATAGAAACAGATAGAATCATGGCCTTGAATAGCTATTTTTGTATTTTGGTGGGGTTAATTGTTTACAGTTTATAGTAATTGTAGTATTTGGAAACAAAGTGATCTCACAAATACTACAAAAGGATGCAAAATTGAAGAAAAACTAAAGAACTATGCAGAAATGACAGAATTCACACACACAAAAAAACACTGCAAGATGTAAAATGAGCAGAGATGAGCAAAAACTAACACAAAACAGCCAGTATGACACAAAATGACCTCAAAGTGTCTCAGAATGGCGATGAAGAGATGTTAAATGACCAAACTCTGAGAAAAATGACCAAAATTATATTAACCAAAATTAGCAACATGATACAAAAAGACCTAAAAAATTTAGTAAATAGCTTCAAAGAGATGCGGCCAAAATTGAGAAAAGTGACAAAAATTATATTTAAAAAAATGGCCTGAAAGAGATGCAAAATCACAAACATTATGCACAAGTCATAGGGAGACGCAAGATGAATACAAGACAGAAAAGCTCCAAAAGAGGGCACGAAATGTAGGACAAGCCCAGGTGCAAAACCACAAAAACTGGGTCACAAAACAAACACAAACAGAGATAAACCGCCTAATTAGTGCAACAAACAGGACTCCTAATGACCATAAAGTGAGAAGAATTCATGTGCAAAGCAGCCGAGGTGGCTGAGGCTTAATTTATGGTGTTTATCTATTGAAAAGTCGGTAATCATTAGTTTCCCCACTCTACAGCTTCTTGGGCAAAACACTGAATAAATATGTTCATCAATATCTGGGAGCATTTACCGCACAAGTTGAAAATACTTGGGTGTGGGTGACTTGCAGTGTAAAAATTTAGTTGATTGGTAAGGGGCCGCCCTCAGGGGCCTCTCACATGTCTGTGTAATTTCAGTTGGCGGGCTAATGGTGGCTTTACAAGTTAATTGAGTTGGTAGGAAAAAGCTAGGTACGGCAGTGAACATGAGTGATTAATGAAAAGAAGACCAAAAAAAAAAAACACAGTAAAAGACAGTAAAAACACCGAAAATAATGCTTAAAGACGTTGTTTTCAGATGTTCCTGGCGGTTGGAAATAACCGACGCCCGTTGGGCTAAAGCTGGAGTTTTGCTAGCAAACTAACTGCTTCAACAATGGACTCATGAACAGTTACTGTAAAGTTTGAAGGGAGCTGCTGAAAGAAAACCATGTCAAGCCAAGATGGGCCGTGGGTTTTAGTAAGAAGATGGAAGCCTGTGCAAAGTGGATGGAAAAGAACAAGGTACGTTACTGCTAACACCTGTTTATTTGTATTGTTTGCTGGCAATCACCGGGCAGGGCTATGCGGGTATGACTCCCATCGGTGTTAACACTACTGAGTTTTAAAATAAATTGTTATTTTTGTCATGCATTAAGATCAAGCTTTATCGTGCACCATTTCTACGTGCAAAATTGCATGAAGTTGAAGTATATTTTGGGCTTTTTTTCCTCACCTTCCCCCCCTAATTAGCTGTTTTTTGTTACCAAAAATTAAAAATATATTATAGGTCATGCAAGGAAGACACTGCTGTGCATAAAGGAAGTTGCAAAGTCTTGAATTTAGTGAGTAAATCCTGTAATTTCAGACAGGTGCTGCATATTGATGAAGCGTCCTCTTCATTCATGCATTGTTGCTTTCTTAATATTCTTTGCACTAAACATTTAGACGTCTCTGTCTCCTGAAGACAAACAGTATTTTATTAAAGAGTAGACTGGTTGCATAGCCCACAGCTAAGAGCAGCCAGCTGTGGCCTTCAGGCAGACTTGGGTAAGACTTTAAATCTTTATTTTTAATAATGTTGACATTTTTATGTGCTTCGTGACAGATACCTGGTTTGGATTTACATTTGTGGTATTGTGGCCTGGCTTCTCGGTCTTATTTTTCCTGAATTGCACAATATTTAATGTCACGTACACAAGTTCCTTTATCAGTCAGGAGGAGCCCTGTTTAGTGCTTACTATCACAGATATGGATCTATTCTGTAAAAGCACGTACTGCACTCAGATAAAAGAGTTTCATTACATCATTTGTCGCCATTAGTAAAACAGCTGAGTCAATCTGAGCTAAAAATAAGCAACCAAACTGAATTGTTAGCCTTTATTTTCTTCTTCAACCATTTTTCCAGCCATCACCTCCCCTACCTGCACATATCTGTACGTGATAGATTAAAAAAAGGTGATTTCAATAGCGTAAGGCTTCATTCTACTCATGGTTATTTCAGAACCACATATATTTCATGACTTATACAAGGAAAGTTGATAAAATGTTTCTCACTTTCAGTGGAAGTACCATAAAATTGTACCATAAATTTACCTTAAAATTTTAGTTTCATAAATTTCTCTTACTGTGAAACGCATAGAAAACTCTTCCTCTAACGTGCAGTTGACTAGCGTCTCTGCTCTAAATGAATCTTTTTCCGTCTTTAGCATCGTTTCGTGACTTAACAGGCTTCCTGGAGACCCAAACATCAAAAGTCTGACTGTAAATGTTTGCTGTTTGACCTGTTTAATGAGCAAGGCAGGAAGAGTGGGGGATGGGGGGGGACCCACTGATCTAACAACAATTTTAGACCAACGACGGGTGCAATGCAAGTAACCTTCTTTTTGCCTCAGTCTTCATCTTTGCAATGTGGTTAAAGCTGAGGAGGGGGGGGGGGGAGAGAGAAAGGTGGCGTTTCCTTTTGGAAAGTGTGTGTGGGAGATCAAATGGCCTAATTATGATGATGGAAGGTAGATGCTGTATTGAAATGTTGTGTTAACAGAAACATCAGACATCAGTGAAAGGCTGCGTTGATGCAACTGTGAGTGGGCAAATTTCCCCCACACAAATGTCTCAAAAGGAGTAATTTAAGTTATTGCAGCTACAAGCTGTTGAGTCACGGGATGCACTTAACTTTCTACACTATACTTCTGGATTTTGGCATAGTTTTTTGCGAAATAACTACACAGTCTTAACATTTTGTCTTGTTTATCTCGGGTTGGGTCAACCTAGTTTTGCTCTTGGTTATGTCCTGATTGTTTATTTATGTTTCTCTCCTAAGTTAGATGTATTTAGGATGTATTTTGGCGCTACGTATCCCCTCCTCGCTTAATTTGAAAACAGTATTTGGAGCGTGAGCAGGTTTCTCCTGTACCCGTGAAACTGGTTTGAGCAGCAAAAACAAACGTGCTTCCAGTTTCAGTTTGTCAGTTAACAAATAAGATAAGATTACGTCTCCTTCACATATTGCAAATCTATCTTTTTAATCTTTGTGGCTTTAACATTCACCTTTTGAGTAATCCTCCTCTTTGCCCTGCATTGGTTTAAAAAACGTCTTTTCCAACCCGTGGACGGTCGAGTTTATAGTTTGACTGGAGGAAGACAGAAGCTGAGAACGCTCAAACTTCTATAAGTCAGCATTTACTGCCAATCGCCAACTCAGCAATTCTTCTTTTCCCTTGAAGCTGCTCTTTGTCGCCGGAGCTTGTGGACAGAAATGATTTCGTGGACAGAAATGATTTCCAGAACAGAAGCTTTTCTTGGTCAGTACTCACCTTGTGGGGCAGCTGACGTTAGAAACAGCAGTGCAGTCAGCAAGGAGACCCAATCTGAGGCTGCCATCGCTCTCGCCTGCAGGAGTGAAGAGGTTACATTTCATTAAAGTCCCTTTCGTGCTCATGTTCTCGGCCAAACCGCCTCTCCGCAATAACTAAGTTTTCTTGACACATTTTCTGACAGATCATTCAGACAACTTCCCTAACTTAAGGGAAGTGAGAGATGCCGTTTTCACAGCTGACACAAGGAAGTCGGGGCAGAAACACTCCCATTAAAAGTCCCAGGAAGTTCCACCACTTGGCTTTTATACACAAAAGGTCAGCCTGGAGCTTTCTCCCTGTTGGCACGTCAGTGTGAGACATTGTTAATCATCCTCGAAGTTTCGGTTTCAGGTTTTTCAGCCCTGTGGTGTGAATGTACTCAGGTATTTACGTTATATCCTGGGGAAAATCGGCTCATTCTGCTGAATTTAAACGTAATCTGGAAATATCTGCAGCATTCATTCTGGACTTCTTATACTTCCTTATAAAATGCCTGGGAGATCATCAGGTGAGTGTTTGTGAACGCAGCGGGAAACGTGTCACTGCTTCATACTCGTCTTGTGGACCTGTTTTGTCCTCGCTGTTGTGGATACATTTATATACATTTAAAGTATAAAATCATGGAGCTTGATAGCTATCAGTTGTTTTTGGATGTCTGTCTCCTTTTTAAGGTTTTTAAAAGAATTAGCACCTCCACCATTACAGGATTTCATAAAGACAAAATCCTCGAGATCAAACACCAGAGCACAGACTAGAGGAGACTGTGATGTACAGTGGCGCAGGACTAAATTTGGCCAAATGGTGGTGTCCATCAGAGGAACACAGTCTTGGAACACACTGCCAACTCATGTTAGAAAGTGTGACAACTTTAAAAAGACCCTTAAACAGTGGTTGAAAACGTCCCAGACCTGCGCTCATGGTCAACCCCTCCATCTTTTCCATTTTGTGTATGAACTCTTAACTTTGATGTGAATTAGTGTTTGTTTTTTAAATTTTTTATGTCAGATTTCTGCATGTTATATCCATTTGTCATGGTGTATTGTCTGTATGTTTTTTTTTATTTTTTTTTTATGAAACCTGCCTTGGGACAACGGATGAAATTTAGCAACTGTGCTAATTCTGGCATATTTACATTGATGCTCTGCTGATAAGTTGATTAATATGCATTGTCCTAATCAAATAAATAAATATGAATGCGATATTGATTTTGATGCAAAAACTGATGAGAAATCTCTGATATAGAGGGCCTGTCTCCAGCTGATTGTGTAACGGCATCAATGGGGGGAAAAAGTCTAGACCAAATAGTTCACACGTTCTCCAGAACATCTCAGAGGTTTACGTTTGAAAACGACTACTGACGGGTGGAATGAGTAACGCCACGTTACAGTGAGATATGCTGGAATCCAGACCATTCACAGACCCCACATGACAACAGCATTTAACTTACAATATCTGCGGGAAGCCAGCCCAATCTACAAAGACTCCACCTCACAACCAACACGTCCCAAAACATATTTTTCTAATACATTATTTTAATACTCTTCAAGACACCCTCAGATGTTCTTTGTCCACATCCTGACGGGTTAAAGCTCTTTTGGCAGCATGAGGGGGACCTAATCAATAGGGGTGGGTGAAAAAAATCGATTCATGGACATATCGCGATTTTTATATATTTTTTTTATTTTTATGGGATGATTTTAAAAATCGATTTTCCTCCCCTGAATCAATTATATTACGTCATATCCGTATCCAGAAAAACTTCATTAATTCATTACATTAAGTTATGTTAAGACTAGCCCACATTTGTGCTGTGTGGACATTTCAATTAATTTTGTAACTGTAAAAAATGCTGTACATGTTAAGTACCTCTTTTTGTCTCGAATTGAAATAAATGTCAGCTGCTGGAATAGAATAGAATGGAAAAATACTTTATTCATCCCCCAATGGGGGAAATTCAAATTAGTCAAGTAGCTCAAAAAATATATAAATATTCACAATGATTGTATATTAACAACAACAATAATAATACCAATTCTTGTAAAAATACTACTACTAACTAATGATAATGATAAATGACTAAATGAAAAAATAAAATGGAATGACTGACACAGACTGATGTGCATTGCTTATGGGAACAACATTCATTCTAGAAGTGTATGATTCAACTTGTTTGTTTTTTAAGGAGGAAGAAAATTGCAATTACTGATTTATATCAAATCACAATACTTATAGAATCGCAATTATCAAGAATTGTGATGCAATCGAATCGTGACCAAAGCATATCGTCCCACCCCTACTAATCAATAACAGCTGAATCATAATGTTATGGCTGATCGCTGCCCGACACATAAATGTCCAAAAATTTTCTCATTTTGACCCATTCTTGGCTAAATGGCAATGAAACTATTCTTACTTGATTGTAATTTTACTGAGTAAGCCTTTTAGTTTCACTCCTGAATGGTCCATAATCAAAGCAGTCCTCTCCTTAAAGTGTGATAGAGATTCAGATGTTTTACCATGCATTCCTCTTTAATTTCACCATGCTGAACATAGTTAACTCACCATGAACTGATGCATACAGTTCTCATAAACGAGCAGCTATTGGAAAAAGCAGACTCAAAGTGTAATGTAGTTTTTTTTTACTTACCAAGTTGGATGTGGAGCCTTGTAGTTGTTGCACTGAAGTTATGAGCTGCTGGGTTTTCCCTCCTCTGGTATTTCACAGTGCGCCACTAAACCCTACGTGACGTTTCCACTCACTAAAAAACCAAAAAGAACACCACCTACTCTGTCATACAGGCGCGGATGATTCAACAGCTAACTAAGGTGTTGCGTTAAAAACGCGCCACCTGACCACATACAGTGCAGCAAAAGGTTTTCTCTACAAATATCCACCAGAGAGAGAAAGTCTTGTCAGCTTCTTCTGAAGCGTGATTTATGCCATGAAACTCGCCAAATAGTTTAATGTTGTGAAATGGTAAAAAAATTAATTTTAAGAAATTCTTAAATCTGCAGAGCCAGCCGTATGAACACTGTTTATTTATATAGCGCCAAATCCCAGCAAATGTCCTCTCAAGGCACCGCAATGATACAGTCCAGTTCATTGTAAACATAATTCAATCAAATCCAATTAATTTAATTCAAAATTAGTTGAATTTATACATACAAAACCAATTAAAAAACGATTTCTTAGCTAAGGAAACCAACAGATTGCCAATAATTTTATATATAATAATTTAATATTTAAGCCTGAATCGTACAGCCCTAATATCAGTTCATGTTGCTCAAGTTTTTGCATTTTCAATTGGAAATGTTGGTCATTGAATATTCCATTTATCAGCACTTCTCAGGGCTTTGTTATCGAGGCTGTATCTAATAAATATTTTCTGATTACAATTGATGATTCTTTATATTTTGTGCCTCATATTCAGACAGCAACTAGTCCAAAAACTTGAGCTGAAATTAGATTTTTGTTTTCAGAATGGAATCCTTAAAGGGATAGTTCGGGATATTTGACATGGATCTGTATGGCATCACCATAACCAGTGTCGTGCATTCAAACTGACTTACCCCCGACAGTGTCCTGTGAGCCGAGTTTTTGTCCAGTGTTGGTCAAGGCGAAAGTAGTGCGGCTTGTTTGCTGGGGTCAAGAAATTAGCGCGTTTTTCTTCCCAAAACAGTACGTGTGCTAAAGAGTGATTTATTTCATCACAAAAACCGAAGCCGGCAAAAGTCACTCCTCGTTATCACTTGGGCCCTATACTGTCTCTCATTGTGTATCAGTGCGCACGTCATTCTGACCGCGAGCTGTGCGCACGAGTTCACTTTGTTTACTGCTCGGGAAGATGTCTGACAACGAGAGCGACGAGGAACATATTGACTTCCGTTCAGAGCCAAGGGGGTATCTTCATGAACCCGTTTATACTGAGGAGGAAGTTTGCCAAATGGACTTAGATCGGGCAGAAAGAGAGAGGGTGGACAGAGAAGTGATGGAAACAGAAGCTGGAGCCACTGCTGGAGCTGCGATACCCAGGGTGGCCGACAAATCCTGGTGCACTTGTTTGAAGTGCGAAGTAATGCAGACAGAGGTGGAATGTTACTGCTGCCACGAGTGGGATTTAGTTATGCCCCAGATACAAAACCTTTCAATAGATGAGGATGTCGGCGGCAGCGGGACAGCTGCTGCCTGCATCACAAATAACGGTGACTTCCCTGCACTCCTGAATGCAGGCGTCTTGAGAACTTTTTTCCATGTTCCCAAGATCAACTGGAAGAGGCGTCCCAGACCAGCTGGACCCGATGGCCAGTTGTCTGCAGAGTAAGACAGTGTTGAGCACTGCCAAAGAACAGAAAGACTCGTGCGCACAGCTCGCGGTCAGAATGACGTGCGCACTGATACACAATGAGACAGTATAGGGCCCAAGTGATAACGAGGAATGACTTTTGCCGGCTTCGGTTTTTGTGATGAAATAAATCACTCTTTAGCACACGTACTATTTTGGGAAGAAAAACGCGCTAATTTCTTGACCCCAGCAAACAAGCCGGACTACTTTCGCCTTGACCAACACTGGACAAAAACTCGGCTCACAGGACACTGTCGGGGGTAAGTCAGTTTGAATGCACGACACTGGTTATGGTGATGCCATACAGATCCATGTCAAATATCCCGAACTATCCCTTTAAAGCTGCCGTCGGCAACTTTTTTTTTTAGTCATATTACCTGAACTGTCATGGGATTCTGGAAGTAGATTATTAAATAGGCTGTTTAGGAAAAATCCCAAAATCTGTAGCTCCCTCTGAAGCAGAGGTCTTCAACAGGGGGTCCAAGACCCCCAGGGGGTCCGCGGAGGTACTGCAGGGGGGTCGCAAAATCTTAGGTTGATTAGACGATTTTTAACATTTATTTTTTTATTATTTTTTTTTTATTTCAAACAGTTTTTTCTCAAATTGTGTGCAAACGTGTGCCATCCACAGATGCTTTGTCCCATCTACATGCATGTTTAAAGTTAAAATCTGTTGATTATTTGAATAGCTCAGTGTTGTATGCAAGATGTTTGTTTATAAATGGCAGTGGCACGGCCACCCTGTACCTTGCACATGTTTAAAATAAAAACATGAATATATTAACCTGTGTATTATTTGAATAGCTTAGTATTGAATGTACAATAACAGAGTAGCTATGTTTATACACGGCACTAGGCCCCTTTAAATATAAAACACAATTGTATGCCATGTAAATAGTAGGGGGGTCCCTGCTCCAACTCTCCATCAGTTTGGGGGTCCCTGGCCTGAAAAACGTTGAAGACCCCTGCTCTAAAGCCTGTAATCGTGCTTGCAAAAATCGAGCACTCCCGGCTGTTTTTAACCAATCACGTTAGGTTTATTATTGATCTATTATCTGAGCAGAACAGTCACCAACCACGCCTTCCATGCTGAGCGTGAGTCTGCCCCCAGCTTGTGTGCGCGCACACTGGTGTGAACTCACGTGCACAACCTCGTCCACAGAGGGGGAGGGATCTGAAAGTTGAATCAGTTCGAACTTTCCGACTTTAGACTCGGAATTTTGAAAACCTGCCGACGGCAGCTTTAAAGATTTCACACCTTTAAGGTGCAAAGGTGGCTTGTAGCTGCTACTTTCATGTTTGTGCTGGATTGTGGTTATGTTGTTCACATGCGTACGTGCTTCTTCGTGGCGTTTACCTGCATTAAGAACAGTCTATGATGGGACCGGTTGGTTGGTCCATCTTTGCTCATGTTGGCTGGTCTGATTGGTTTACACCAATGGTGTAAATCATTGGTATGTTCTTATTCGCAATGTTTTTCTTGTTCTGCTTCCTTCTTATTTGTAGGCCGACATTTTTCTGATGAGCTCAGGAAGTCATTTCCTTTGTACTTGTCTGTTTCCAGAGAGACCTTAACTCCATACATCCTGGAAAAAGTTAACTCGATTTGGTTCATTCTTGGCTGATTGTTTGGGTTAAATGCATCTTACTTTAATTAATTGGTGAAAATTGTAGCAATATAATGTAGGATAAAGACAGATAAAATATTTCAAAGGTTTCTTTTATTTTAAGGTTTCTTTTCTTTATTGAGAAAATAGTTGAGCTTTATACAATAAATACCACCACAGTATGTAAAATATACCTCAGACAATTTGTTTCGGATGACCAATAGTTGGTTTGGCAGCTTTTGGATGCTGAAAATTCAAAGAAAACACAAAATATCTACATATTTCTAATCAAAATAATCACAACGTTATACGTGTTTCCACGCATATTTTCGACATGTTGTTGCTTTTATAAATAACATAAATTTACACATTTTTCAAAAATGGATAAAAAATTCACAGCTTTCATACTAACAATTTATAGAACATTTAAAAATGTGAATACTCATATATACACACATGTGTGTATATATATATATATGAAAATTGTCTTTACATCATCATTTACATAAACACAGACAAACTGGAAAGTCCAGACTTTGTGAGGACGTGCAGATAAGTTGTCAGCCACAGTATCTTCTTCCTTTTTTTTCTTGATCAGTTACTTTGATTTCAATAGACATTGTATAGATCAGAAATGTGCATCTGGAGTTGCAAACAAACTCGAAATGTGCCTTTTTAGGGAGCATTTCTAATGTGCCTGTTCTGTAGCCTTTAGTGGGAGTGTGTCCCGAGCCTCTTCTGGTGACAGCGATCTACTTCTGAATTGTCTCGTGTGAGCGGTTTCACTACAGTACACATCTGCATTGGAAGCCACATGCTGTCTGGATCAGAATCTGAGACACTCATAACTTCATCGTAAATTCAGCAAGGCAGTTTTCTCTGGATACACCGTCCTCTTGCCCCTGACGGGCATGTGATACCTCATTTCCTTCCAGAACCTGGAGGAAGGAGAAAGAGATGATGACGGCTGCGAGTCCTTTTGTCCTCGTTCCTCATCCTCTCCGCTCTTTGTGCATGTCCTCCATCTTTGCCTTGAAGTCCTGAAGTTTTTCCACCAACATACAGCACCTTGTTTCTTCCTCAGGTGACGCACCGACTCTGGGAAAAGAGCCAGTTGAGCTGGGGTGATTTCCTCCAGCTCGACCAGAACCACCTATAAAGAAAACATGAACACGAGTCAGATAAACCTTGCAAGCGTTAGCTCTCATTTTCTTGCTCGTCTCTGAACTAAATGGAGCGTTATTTCACGTTCAGCTGGCAGTCATCAAGTCTTACGAGGATATTTTCATAGAACTAACGGGGGAGGAGTTGTGACTGAGCCATCGGCAAGATGTTACAGCCAATGAGGGGGCAAGAGACGGGGTCAGGTGACAGGACGGGGTGAAACCAGGAAAAGGAAAATAACAAACAAGCGGAGCACATGACGGAGAGCCCAGTGAATGAACTTCAGTCTGTATTGTGTGTGTGATCATTCAGTTCAATTTAAAAGGCTCCATTATGTTTCAGATGCATAATTCATAATTATTTATTTAATTTAAAAAAGTGAAAATGTGCTTAGTATAAATAGTTATGATTTCTGACAACCTTTAAGATAGATTTTTGACTTTCTTTATGTTTAGTTTTAAGCTTTTCATCTGAAGTTTCAATACTATTAAGATCTAGATGTTTGGTGCAGACTTGTTGTATTTAAAAAGGAAAAACCCGGCTCTTTCAGTGCTTTTGGGAAATACCTTGAGAGATCCCTCCAGCAGTGCTCTGTGCATAGCTGCCACACATTCCAGCTGTTGCCTGGTGTCTGTGTAGACGTTACCACTTCCATCCAGACTCATGCTGCTGTCTCTGTTGCTTTCGATTTTGTCGCTGCCGTCACTGTTCTTAGAAATGTTGTTGTTGTTGCTGCCGGTGCTGCTAGTGTGTCTCTTGCTGGTAAAAGTGGAGGCGTTGTAGAGCAGAAGGAAGCGGCGACTGGCTTCAATGTTCTCCTCCACTGAGTCTACCATGGCTGCAGGAAGAAACAAAGAATTATTCTTATTTTTTAACAAAAAAACTATTAAAAATGTACAGGCAATGCGAGGACAAACTTGATACGCTGCATGATGCGATGGCACGTGGAGGCGCCTTTTAATTGTTCTTGGTATGACATTACTACATCATTATGGAGAAATGTTGGCACACTGTTTGCAACCTCATTTTCACCTCTCAACCACCGTGGTTATCACTTGGTGAGAGCTGTTAGTGCTGATTTACTGCGATTGCTTTTCAGCCACCGGTGCTGCTGTGAAAAAATGCAAAACATCTCCAGTTTGGGCTCCTATGTTCCAAGGGCTTTCTCCTGCAACCCTTCCAAACTAGTCTTAGTCTTTTTCTAATTGTGCTGACATGAACTTTAACATGCTAACTGAGGCCTGTAGAGTCTGAGATGTAGCTCTTGGGGTGAACTTGCTGGGACGTCCACCCCTGGGAAGATTGACAGCTGCCTTGAATGTTTTCTACTAAATGGTTTGGAAATGGCCCTATAAAACTTAAAACAACCTCTGCTTTTATATCAATTAATCGAGTGTATTTAATCAGCAGCACTCGGCTGCTACTTGCACTCCTAATTCATATGGAAGAAGTAAGTCAAAGATGTCAAGTAAAGAGTAGAAAATGAAGTGAAATGATATATGCATAAAGGCTCAGTGGCTCCTGAGTGGTAGGTTTGACCCTGAATTCAGGGCAAAATTATACCACAGTGTAAACCACGTGATGTATTGTAGGTTACCTACCCTGCCCGGCAAGGCAGTCCCGGCCCGCTATGAAAAGTTTGTAGTCGCAGGTCTTTTCCAACACTTGTGGAAGGGTGTGCAGGGCAAACTTCTCCACCTCCTCACTGAATCCCAGCGCATAGGGCTGTGGGTATGCCACATAGGCATCGTATAGCTTTCCGTCCAAATCTGACACAGAGAAAAGCTCATTAAGAACGTGTTTTTTTTTTTTTTTTTTTTTTTTTTTTTTAATACAATCTAGACAAGACAACAAGATTATAGATTATGATTTTCATAGGTAAAGGGATGGTTTACTCAAGCAAACTAACCACCCAGAGATGGGGAGAGAGACCTGGAGTCTTTCCCCATGTCGTCTGGATTTTTAGTCTTTAAAGCTTTCTGAGGACTTGATACCAAAGGGCTTTCAGCAAAATGTCAATGTAATGCCAAAATGTAATGTCAGAAACTGTGCAGGCACCGCTGTGGTTAGTTAGTTTCCTTTGTTTGCCCTCACCGTTGACGCATGTGGTTAGGTGTGAGGTGGAGCTTAACATCCTGTGAGTTGCACTAAAAAAAAAAAGTATCTTAAGACTTTACGGTGAAGCATTAAGGTGAGATTTTTCCATTACGGAGCGTTTGGTGAGTGGACATTTCACACTACTGTTCCCTACAGTTATGTGAAGGATTACCTTTATTTTTGTAGAAGACTGGAAAAGCTCTCCTGACCCACAGCACAATGTCAATCCTAAAAGTGTAGTAGATGGTCACGCTGATGACAAAGAGAACCGTCATGATTCCGAAAACTGATCCAATGGGAGCCATGGGGTTTGGATCTGTAGGGATGAACAACACGCATAGGGGAATTGCATTTCCACCATAAATTTGAGCTTACATTGACATCCGGACTGATTGGTGGCCATGTCATTGTGTTCATGTCTTTGTTGAAGAAAAGTCTGAACATATTTTGCCCTGAGTGTAATTGTATTTGGCCCAGATTTCTACTAGAGCTGGTCCGCCAGTAGACGGCACATGCACAGCCATTTCCAAAATGCTCTGCTGGTGCGTTGGTGGCCACCAGGACCCACAAGCGCCCCCCCTATTGGTTAGCGACCTCATGCTAAGTCGCATCGGGCCACCCCTCCCAAAAATAGCAAAATGAAAGGTAGAAAACAGGAGCTTTCCATACCCGCTTCATCCAATTTATCTATCTAGTTTTTATGGATGAATAAATACATTATGTAGTAAGTTGCAACAGATTTTTACAAAAATGAGTAAAACTTTATTACCTGCTGGTAGCAAAGTAAAATATCCCTCAGGAATGCCTCGGGAACTGTGCGCTCGACAGGTGTAGTTGAGGTTGAAATCCTCCGCCTTCAGTTCAGAGATGGTCAGCGACCGTTCCAACCACATGCCTTTTTTTGTGCTGTTAGCGTTTTCGCTCCATGAACTGTTGAGAAAGATGAATGGTAATGGAGTAAAATATGATTCCTGGTTAGAGCAGCAGTCTGTAAAGCACACGCAAAAAAATGCACATGCCAACAAATATAAGGAAAGGTAAAGGTGCTGACCCTTGTTCTGATGTGTAGATGCGTTCGGATGGATCCATATTGTAGATGAATTGACCTTTGACCCACCAGCAGACATCAACAAATGGCATCCCAATACCCGGTACAAAGACAAGGCACTTCTTGGTAAAATTGGACCCTAAATGCATAAACAAATCAACTTTAGTTTTCTGATGAAACATGTTTGTCAACCCGCGACACTCCCATAAGGGTGCTGCTGAAATGGAAACTGTGCTATCTGGGACAGTACATACTTTTATTTTGTCTGATTGATTAGTTTTAGCTATAAACAACAGCACAATCTGTCTGAGAATATGTTAAAGCCAACTCTTACCTATCTCTGCCTTGATGGTGACATTTGCTGGTTTATGCACTTGTGGAACGTAATTGTACTCGTCTGAAAAGACAAACATTAAAAACATTAACTGAGGTGGAAGTTCACCAAGCACAGATATATGCTGCATATTTTTAAAACTGTGTTCAGGTCGATCTTCAGACTGTGGTTTATATTTTGTAAACCCTTTGGGGTCCCCCCCAGAGACACTCGCACTATAAAGATTAGAAAAATTTATATTTTTTTCCACTTTCAAAGCTTAAATATTTTAATCAGCTTCAGCCCTGATCAGAGCTAAAAAGTTTTCATTAATTTTCTTGATATTTTTTTACAATTTTAATGCCATTCTTGTCATAATAGCACCCCTTATTTTAACGAGAAAAGGGCCAGGTGGTTGTATCAAAGCATGTAATTTCTGTTGCCATGCTGCCGACTAGTGGTTAAATATGTAATTTAATGAAAAATGTCAACCCAAAGGCTCAGATTGAGAAGGTAGTCACACCTTATGTGATGCCTAAATAAGACCATATACAAAAAAATGTGGTTTGGATGTCCATCAGTGGGGACCCTTTTGGTCCGATGTGTGAAGTGTAACTTTTAAACTCTGAAGGTGCCATTAGAAGTGAGGCTGCAGTTTTTAACCTTGATCCAAACCATTAACTTTTGGAAAAATCTCACTATGTTACCATCCACACTTGCAAGAAATATTGACAATTAAAGATTAAAAAGTGTCTAAAAGGACCCAGTTGTGTCCTAGGGTCCAGAGGAAAAAAAAACTGAAATGAAATAATGATTTTTATCCAGAATAGAATTAGAAAGTGGGTTCTTTTTGGAACGGGCACAAAATAAGTGAAAATGATTGGCTACCTGTGAGCCACAGTTTGTCCAGTCTGGATCGGAGTGATTATAAATCTACAAAGAATTCCATTCAAGTGCTCTCAAAGAGGTTAAATTTGTGCTTTTTCCATTGAGATTCACAATATCTAATATTTACAGGCTGTTTTGTCTCTTGAAGATGATTCTAATCTTGAATACTTTTGATCCAGAATCTGCCTTCTAGGGATTCATGTGACCTTCTTTTGTGAAAGTAGATGTGTGATGACATGCATGAAAGAACGTTGATTGGCCCAGTTCTTGAACTTCTTCTTCTTTTACTTAACTTTTTATCCTCAAAATCGAGCTTGAGCTGGGACGCCCTTTGATAAGTTCTGTTTGTTTCAACTTTGTTTTGTAGCTAAAGCCACAGCAGCAGTAAAGGTTTCCCACTTGAGCTGACGTGTAAATGTACTTTATTTATACAGCCCTTTACAGACAATCATTACGATGTAGTGCTTTACAGTAGGTAATAAATAAAGAGAAGAAGAAGTAAATAAATAAATAAAAGAACAGTGAAAGCAATAAAATACAACAAAATCGAATAAGTAAAGTGTCATCATACTACTGGGTATTAAAAGCCATCCTAAATCCATCCATCCATCCATTTTATATACCGCTGAATCCATCGGTCGGGTCGCGGGGGGGCTGGAGCCTATCCCAGCGGTCAATGGGCGAGAGGCGGGGTACACCCTGGACAGGCCGCCAGTCCATCAGAGGGCGCCATCCTAAATAAGTAGGTTTTTAGCCTAGATCTGAAGAGGCCCAGGTCAGAAATAAGACGCAGCTGGACGGGGGGCTTATTCCAGAGCCTGGGGGCAGCTTTGGGAAAAGGCTCGCTCACCCCAGGGTTTGTATTCTGACCTGGGCACTTCCAGCAGAAACTGATCTGTTGACCTCAGAGCTCTACCAGGACTGTTAAAAGCTCAGATAAATACGACGGGGCGAGGCCGTTAAGAGCTTTAAAAACAAATATTAAAAGTTTAAAATCAATTCTATTAAGGACAGAAAGCCAGTGGAGGGAGTTAAGAGCAGGAGTGATGTGCACACGTCTGTTGGTGTTGGTTAAAGACGGGCAGCAGCGTTCTGCACCAGCTGAAGGCGCCTGAGAGAAGACTGGGAGACGCCGACATAAAGTGCATTGCAATAGTCCTGATTCAAATTTATCCCATTCATTAAATTGTTTGCCACTACGTTCAGTTAGAGGAGTCTGGAATGAAGAATGGCATTTTTATTGACTCAAAACTAAATATTGTGGCCCAACAGTTGAAAGATAACGACCACAAATGCCGTTTGTTAAGTCACCGTTTTGCACGAGTCACATTTAATATGCTAAAAAGAAAGATTGAGAGCTTGAGTTAAGATTAAGATCAGATTTATTGTCATGTAGAAACGGGGAAATACAGAAAGTGACTCCTATGCATTTAACCCATCCAGGTTGGCACCCGTTGAAGTTCCCACTCTCGATATGTGTGCAGCTTATTGTGATGATGCCGTTAATGTGTGAAGCCCATCTGTTCTAACCTCTGACTGTTGCTTCGATGGTCTCTGACACAGATCCCGCTACGCCACCAAGGATGAATGTCAGGGTGCAGGTATAGTCGCCACTGTTTTCAAATCCCACCTTCTTAACCGTCAGTTTGGTCCTTTCCCTGTAGCTATAAATGTCCGTTTCATCCGTTTCAACAAAGATGGGGTCACAGCCCTAGATTGGGAAACATGGAAGTTAATGTTGTTCTGATTCCTCTAAATAAGAAAATAATCGGCTTCTAATGGTTAGAGGAGGTGGTTATATAACCACGAATAAACTTTGTGGTATAGGCTCATACATGGTATGGCTCAGAATGTGGGATAACTCACTTTGTACCACTTGGTGGTGGATGTGATGTTGTAGCTGTCCAGTTTATCGATGTAATCCTGCAGAGGGCAGCTCAGGGTCTCCCATGCTTCGTTGGTGAGTGTTTGAAAGGCTTTCCGTGGCCTTCCACACTCTCCAGCAGCTGGCAGTTCCACCACCAGCTTAGTGGACTGCATGTAGCACCGAGAAGGAGTTCTGTAAGGACACAAAATGCAATAAGTCATCAAGCACAACGTGGCCGTGGCACATGTCCAGCTCTAGGGGTGTGCAAAATAATCGTCATGACGATGCATCGCGATTCTAATTTTCGCGATCTACTGCATCGATTCTGCAATTGATGCATTTTGCTGCAAGGGATGTTTGCAATATTTATTTTATTTTTTTATAGTTTTATAAAGCCTATGCACTTTTTTTTGTCTGTACTGATCATCCCTATTTTGTTATTTTAAGTTTTATAAATCCTATGCACTTTTTGTGATGAGTGTGTCCAGTAATATTTGTTTTAATGGCAATGCCTCCAAAAGTTGTTTCAATAAATACAGTTATGAATTGATTTGCTTTGAGTTATGTATCAATTGAAGACACTATCCAGATCATACACAGCCAGTCAGCCACTGGTAATGGCTGTATTTTTTTTTAAGTACTGTATGTTCAGTGAAAATATCGCAATGCATCGCAATAATTCAAGTATCGTGATAGTATCGCATCGTGGCATGTGAATCGGGAATCGAATCGTGACTTCTTTGCCACTACCCACCCCTATCCAGCTCTACAGGTCATTCATATGTTTTTGTGTATAAAGTTTGTATATTTCTCTCCTTTTACTCTACATTACGCATTACATTTAGCTTCTCTCTGGGCAGAAAACTACATGATCTAATTCGCACAGTGATGTAGCCCAAAGCTTTGTTTTTCATCACAGAAAGCAACAGCAGTGGGGGTAAACCTGGCTAGATTTGGGCACTGTAGTGGTATTAAGGAGTTGTTGTTGTTTTTTTTAAATCAGACATGGCAAAAAAATTAAAAATCCCTAAAAATCAATGTTGTTGCTGATCATTGACATATCCCAGACCATAATTAACCCCGCTCAACAATTCCACTTTGCATTCTATATATTGAAAATATAGCAGTTTTTGTGGGGTTTTTTTGTTGTTTTTTTTACAGAAATTGGCGTTTACATCATATAAACCAGTATTTAAAGGGTTAAATTTTTGAATATCATTGAAAACTTGGTAGTTATGATCAGAACTGAAGTGGAATAAAAGATCTATGAAAAAAAAGCAGAAAAAAATATTAACATATGTTTTCAAGTTGTTTTAAAAATGTCCCCTTTCAGAAATTAAAGGAGAACTCCGGGGCATTTGAAGCGCGTTTCCATTGCTAGAGGTTGTCAAATACTGATAGGACACAAACAGGTGCAAATCTGCGCTCCCTGTGTGGAGATCGCGCTGTTCGCACAGCGTGTCATGCGAGGCTAATACGTGGTGGCTAGGGGCAAGCGCTAACCCTTCCACGTAAAACAACAACTTGCACACTGCAGAAACGTCACACCACTTTATAAACCATCCGACAATAAAGTCACAAGCCTTACCATCAAAACCATATGCATGGTTCTCACATTACTGGCATGGGGACGTTACAAAACAACTTTATAAACGGCATGTAACTCACCAGCTGGTTGTAGGCTCGCGCATGTGAAAGCCCAAAAGAGTCAATGGACGATAATCCCATATACAAAACAATTAATCTTCTCTAGAAAAACTGTGTTCAAGTATTTAAAACATTACAACAATACATGCCCAGTAATATTGTTGTAATGTTTTAAATACTTGAACGCAGTTTTTCTAGAGAAGATTAATTGTTTTGTATATGGGATTATTCTCCATCGACTCTTCTGGGCTTTCACATGCGCGAGCGTACAACCAGCCGGTGAGTTACATGCTGTTTATAAAGTTGTTTTGTAACGTCCCCATGCCAGTAACGTGAGAACCATGCATATGGTTTTGATGGTAAGGCTTGTGACTTTATTGTCGGATGGTTTATAAAGTGGTGTGACGTTTCTGCAGTGTGCAAGTTGTTGTTTTACGTGGAAGGGTTAGCGCTTGCCCCTAGCCACCACGTATTAGCCTCGCATTTAGCCTTAGCCTAGCGAACAGCGCGATCTCCACACAGGGAGTGCAGATTTGCACCTGTCTGTGTCCTACTGTCAGTATTTGACAACCTCTAGCAATGGGATTGCGCTTCAAATGCCCCAGAGTTCTCCTTTAAGTTGTGTTTTAAATCAGGTATGGGGGTTAAGAGTGTTTTAGAAACCTGTAGCTTACGATGCAGCTTATTTTAGTTGGGTTGGAAAGACTGACTTTAAGCACAGAGTATTTTCAGTTCAGATCCAAACAAACCATAATTTTATACAGCTCCTCCTAGCTCTGCCATATGTTTTCCATCAACTTTACTTTATCAGTTAACATTTAGTCCACATCTAGATGCATTGAAGGATCAGTTTACACCTTCCCCACCTCTACTATCCCACATGTTGTAAAGCAAAGCCAAACCACTGGACTGAGATTAAATTAGTCTAAATTATTTCAGCTTTTTGATTTGTCCCAACAGAAATATTTAAATAAAACCGTGTTATGCCTTTTATAAGTCTGAATAATCTGAAGTTGTGTGATCTATAGTTTTTGATCTACTGTTGATGGCGTCTTGTTGAACTTAATTGAAAGTCCCAAAGAAATATTACATTTTATTTTGTGTTACAACATTAGATGACTTAAAAGCATTTTTAAAAGCATTTTTCTTCTTTTAAACAAAAAACAAATGACTCAGTTTTTCTCTTTTTTGGTCCATCTCACCCCTAAAACTGTAGTGAAATTGTGTTTGAGTTTAATTTAGAAAGGTTACTTTTATTATGCTGTCGTACAGGGGTGTTGTAGTGTTTGACTACACTGGCCCTTCATAGTTGGAACCCTAAAAACCTTACCTTAAAGCATTGATAATTAACCGTTTTGCATACAAACCCTGCTGTTTTCATCAGGAACGGCCTTAATACAAACTTCTAATGCAAACTTTGCTGGTTACCTTTCTAAAATGTACGTTTCTTACCTCAGTACGGTCACATACTCTCCAGCATCGGCCAGCGTTATGTTAAGGAACCACAGGGTCTCTTTGAGCACCAGGATTTGGCTGGAGCTGTTGCTGATCTCTTGTCCCGTCTTGTACCATGTGATGTTGTACGGGATGGTTCTGAAGTCGAAGACCTCCAGAGAGACCAGGGTGCTGTTCAGCATGGCCACGTCCCCAGGAACGGAGAAAACCCTTTCAAACTGGAGCCTGTAGTTGGTACAGTTCTCTGCAACGCACACGTCAAAGCAGAGCGGGGATTTTCTGCATCAGTTCAGTGCCGATGGAGCTCCAGAATTCAACTTTAAAAGCACTTTAGAACAAATAATCTCAGCTTTCTGTTTCACAGAAGATTTAATTTGAACTAGAAAGAAACAGCAGTGAGAATGCTTATGAGCTTAATGGGGATAGCTGACCATGCTAAAATGCTGAAAATAATTCAATTTTAGCAGTAAAAACTGTTGCTGAGGTATTGGTTGAAGGAATTTTGTGATTTTTTTTTTTTTTTTTTTTGTGTACTACCAAACTTAACTTGAGAGGTTGATCTCGGTTCACGGCTCATAGCTGAAATTCTGTAAATGTGAGCTCTTTAGTAGTTACATTGGCTGAAAGAGGACAAATTTTCCTACATCTTAAGGTATAATTTGTTTCTCTAAGTTAAACTGTATGAAAGTTAGAGGAATTTGTTTGAAAAATTTTAAACTTATCAGCACGCACTCAATTGTGTGCTCATTCATAAAAGTCAAGAAGGAGCAAAATGTTCATGACATTTTTCTTCCAAGGATTTTTATCTGTGCTCAATGAATAAAGCTCAAATTTGTCAGGATATACATATTTTTAAGAAATTTTTCATTGTCGTCTCAGTTCCTTAAATTAGCCTAAAATGGCTGAACTACTAACCCGACACGTCTGTTCCCAACAACAAAAAATGGCCCATTAATAGTCGTTAAAGATGCCACTTTCGACATCCACATTTATCTTAACGTCAACTTTTATATTTGACCACCAGATGGCGCTGCTTTTTTCTATTCAAAGCATTATGAAAAATGTGACTTTTTACTGTTTTCTGCAAGTGAAAATGAATGAAAATCAATGTTGCTGCTGATCATTGATCCATCTCAGGGCCTAATAATAATAATAAATAAAAAAAACTCCTTTTAAATGTTTTATGGAAATTATTATTATTATTATTAAGTTTTATTTGATAAACATGTAAGCACACTGGCTTTTAAAGAGTTATAATCCCCAAAATATAATTCATATTTGATATTTATGAATGAGTCATAACTAAATATTGTGTTAATTTCTTTGTTGAAGAAAAGTTTGAACATATTTTGCTCTGATGCATCCTGACAAATGAGTTGGCGTTATAATCCTCAAAAATTAATTAATATTTGATATGTACGTTTCAAACTGAAGTAGCTTTAAAAGATTGAGTCATTTAAAATGGTATTTTGTAATATTTTTACAGCAGTTTCTGCCATTGGGGACAAATGCGTTGGGGTATCCAAGGACGTCTTAAGGGCTAATCCAATTTTTCCAAGAATAACAGAAAATCTATGCGACTCAAATAGTTTGTCGATGAGACATTTTAAAGTCTCTACAGTTTCAGGTTTGCCCAGAAGAGGGCGCTCAAATCCTTTTCCATGACTGGAGGCTGCTGCTACTTTGACAGTTAGTGGGAGCAGAAGCATATGAAATGTAAAACTAACCTAAACGCTTCTAAAAAAAGTAATTTTTTTTTTTTTGTATGAAGGAGAAAGAAAGTGTGTCTCAGCTCACCCATGTTCACGAATCCCGAACAGATCCTTGGAAGCCAGAGGAGAAACAGAAGCCTTCCCAGTGCTGGACTTAGGCCCATGGCTAAAAAACACAACCACACACAGCATTTAGAAATGTACCAGAAGCCACGAGGAAAAAACACGACTGGAGAAAAACCGCTCGCCGCATGGGGGATGATTTCTGCCCCTTTACCAAACAACCTTAAAGCCAAACACTGGTGTACCTCTGCTTATTTCCCCCCCCCCCCCCCCCCTCCTCCTCGTGACATTCCTGCCTCTACGGCCAAAGATGACTCGCCCTCGCTCATATTTGAGGAGTCACTGTAGTAACCTCAGCACGGCTCTTGCGTCATGCTTTGAAACTTGAAGGACATCCATTATTCCCAAACACTGTGCAACATCTGAGCATTCCTACTCAGGCTTGCCTGTAAATTGTCTATAGATGAAAACTTTAACCCCACAGGGAGGAAAACTGGTTTCCTTTCTGTACAAACTGTACCGACTGTACAGTTTGTTGTGTTTTGAGTCAGAGGAAACCTCCTGTGGTGTGTCATTTAGCTATATTAATGGGATCCATAGACTGGGAGCTCACTATATTAATGTCATGTGTGAATATCAGCATTTGTTTACATCAACTCTCTTTTATTACTCCCAACAATTCAGCCCATTGCTGCTGGTAAACATCTTGCCTTTGACTCTAAAAATTGTAAGTATGTTAAAGCACATCTGTTAATTCTGATAACTTAGAGCACCATCATCATATAAGAGCATTTAAAACGGCTTAAAACACATAATACACAAGCATTCGTTCACAATGCTGCACTGAAGTGTCACGAATCTGTTGAACTCTGGTACTTTTGGGACTCTAGCTAAAATGCTGCATGGCTGTATTTATGATCAGGCTTTTTACGCACCTACTGTGTTAGCGGTTGTGGTTTAAAGTCGCCTTTTTCCCCTCTTTGTTAAAGAGGCCAGCCGGTATAACTTCTCTGTAGCTGGTAAAACCAGACGTGTTGGTCCATTGAAAGTAAGTCTTGCACAGTTAGAGTTTGTTTCTTTATTCAAAGTCTCAAAGCTGAAACACTGAGAACCTCCCTACTTATTTTTAGTAGTCAGATAAGATAAGGTAAGAGGTTAAAGGTTTAACAGTTTGATGCCGTCAGTTTCAGAGCCTTCGTGTATGTTTGATAGAAAAAAGTGAGTTCTGCCCGTTTTCTGTTGCCTCAGCCGCAGCGTCCTCATCGAAATATCCTGAGTGGCAGTTGCGTACTTCCACATTGCAAACCCAGATATTTTGTACATCGTTGTTAGGGTTTATGTCTCATTTCTGTTTCTAACGATGAATTCTGGTGACAGAAAGTCATTTGTAACATCCTAATGTTTGGAGTTGTGAACATTTTTAATGTTGAAGGTAAACGCAGAGTAAAAGAAGAGTGCTTCATGTTTCCTACGGGAACATTTCAGAGTTACAACAGCTATCACATAAATGATGTGAAGCTTAATTCCTTTTAAAGTCAGTCAGGCACAGATTTAGTTGTTGGCCTGATGTAACAAAGCAGTGACGGTGCTTTTGGTTTTGGGGCAGCATTGCATGTAGGGCTGAGCAATTTTATCGATACTGCGATATATTTCCCGATAAAGTATCTTTTTTTTTTTTTTAGCTGCGAGTATCGATATTTTTAAATTTATTATTATTAAAATGTATTTATTTAATTTTTTTATTTAATTTTATTTTTTAAAAGCAAACTTTATTGAAAAGTCAGATGTTCCAATTAGTGAAAACACAGAACATTAAGGTAATACAATACAATGCCACAGGGTCACATTATACTAAACAGTGATATATTAGTTCATAAAAATGTTGTATAAAGTGCAGTTCAGTCCTATCAGCGGCGATTCCTGTCAAATCACACTGTCCCTTTTTTTCCTCCCAGAAAATGATGTAATCGTATCGTGAGATTAGTGTATCGCTACAGCCCTACTTGCATGTTTGAGTAGAGATGCTGGCCTGTTATTGTGGTTGGGTCTCACATGCTGGGAGTTTTGTGACCTGACTACAACGGTTATATGTTGCTTTATAGTTCAGCCACAGATGTTACATTTCGAATATGGAGGAAACGCACATGTCGCAACTACACAAAGTCCTTTAACGTCTTTTAAATCAAAGCATAGTGAGGGCATTGTCAGTAAATGATAAGCTACAGATGAGGGCAAAGAGATGGTTTAACCTGTCAAATGTTTACATTTCCTGTTTCCAGACCTTTCAGAGGTTGAGGAAATTAAAGGTTTTAGTGGACAGCTTAATGAAAAGGAACGAGTTAAACAAGCAAGGTGAGAGTCCCAGTTTAATATCAGTTGGTCGTGTGGAAAAAAAAAAAATAAGAAAGACAATCCAAGCTCAAAGTATAGCGAAATAAAAGGTTATTTAAAGGTACATTTGGGGATATTTTAAGTGAGAGACATGAAAAACTGAAGGCTGCGGTTCAGGTGAAAATCAAACAGATGCTTTAACAAGAAAGCAGTAGCAACAAGATGAGTGGAAATGCTGCGGAGAGAGCAGAGCGAACAGGGGAAAAATATCTGCACCACAGTACCCACAACTCTCCAATGAGCTCCAGTGAAGCTGCACAGATGGAAACAAACATGTAAATGAAGGTGGGTAAGCAGAGCTTCAGTCAGTGCAGGTGCTGTGCTGTAGCTGCTGTGGTTTTCACACATCTTTGGCTTTTTAAAACTTTCACAAGAACACATCTTTCTGCCTTTTTTTCCCACACAGGCTCTTATCTCTGACACACGTCATATAAGTACTTAAATTTGATCCAGAATGTTGTGTTCAGACATTTCAATGACAGACAGAAGGCTGCGCAGCACTTTGATGACTGTAATGAGGTTAAAAATGTTCTCTGGAGTCAAAAAGATGAGGAATAAATGCACCAAAAAGGCCTATTTATAGCAATATTCTTTCACTGCTTAATAGTTCCACAAAATACACTCAGTTGAGGTGTTTTCACCGATCGATTTTGGTCTGGAGGAGCATACGCTTAAATTCTGACACATTTTTTTCCCCAGTTGCCTGTCCAGTAAACAAGAAGGAATAAAGAAGTGGGTACACTGGGAAATAAAAGGGTATATGGTACTCTAAACTGGAAAACGAGAGTTTGAGCATTTAGAGGTGTTCATGCGGGAGTTTCATTTGACACCAGTTTTATTAGACGTGTAACTTTGAAACTTCATACAGAGAGTTCACTCGGCTTGCTCAGGCTCAGCAGAAACTGGAGGAAACTTTGAAGAAATAAGAGATGTTTCCATGTTACGCTGATTGAATTCATCGCTTTGGATGACCAGCCCGTTGCTGTGGTTGAAAACCTGCCGTTTTGTCGCCTTTTGGAGCCCCGCTACGCCCTACCTGCTCCACTTTTACGTATCCAGCACAGCAAATTAAGGTGCAGCCTGAACAAATGTTGTTTTAACAGTTATTATCTAAAAACTGCGTTCTCAGGGCTCTAAACGTGCGACCTATTTTCTCAATGGTGCGACTAAAAAAAAATCTGAGGTTGCACAGGTACAACCACCCGTTCGAGGAAAAGAAAAAAAAAAAAAGTATACGTGACTGAAAGTCTCCCTGTGGTTCAACAACAGACACACATTAGACCCATATCGTGGTCTAAACCAATCAGCGATAGTGAAGGACGGGACCCCCCTCTGATTTGCCCGTGTATCCTGTAGTCAGACAGAGAGGTGATGAACCTCGGCCCGTCAGATAAACAGTGGATGTAGGTGAGAAGATGAAAAGAACGATTGACAACTTTTTCGTTAAGTTAAAGGCGGGGTAGGGGTTCTTTTTCTGGAGCATTTTTTTTTACAAATTGCTTGAAATACTCTTCACACCCTCATTGCAACCAATTAATTAAAAGTTTTGACACAAAAATGAAAAGTTTTAGTGGCCTCTAGAACGTACAATCTAGGAAAAACAGTATCCAATCATTGTGAACGGTGCGTTCACAATGATTGGATTCTGATGCCGTCTATCAAACTGCAATCTGCTCCTCCCTCCCCCTCCTCCCCCCTGTGCGCGTACCCTGCTCCGTGAACGAATTACACGTCCAGAAGCTTGGCAGGAAGCTAAACTAGAGCCAGCTTGGCTAGCACCTAGCATTATTAAACGTATAGTTATCATATACTCAATACTAAATACGGCAACGATCGATGCTTGCTGTCAGAACAGCGCTCGTGCACCTTCGTGCACGTTCATGTACTCTAGAGGCGTGGCTTCGGGGGGAAAGTGGAGAAAAGGGTTGGAACTTTTTACCTGTGTATTTTCAAAATGCAGCTTCGCTGGACTCAAAATCCAGGATCTGCTACCCTACCTTTAAGGCCTGATACGTCCGAAAATAACCACAACCAATGCTCTGACACGGAGCCATGAACCTCCCACGTTATGTCATGCCCTGGTCCGGAGCTAGCATCAGATAATGAGCCACATACCATCGACTCCGAGCCAGAACCAACTGAAATTAAAAGGGGTAAAGTGTATACATTTCTTTTTTATACAATTTTATTTTTTACTTTGTCATGATATGTGTCCAGTCTGAACAAAGCCCAGTCATTACAATAAACTCCAACACAGACTGGAGAACAAAAAACAATAAACAAAAACAAGTTTCTTCCTTTCTCCACATCACAACATTTTTCTCTCCACACGTTCCTCCCCACACACTCACACGTGTGCCCCCCCCATCCCCACCCCATACACACCAATACCACACACACACACTCATACGACAAACACAGACCCCACCCCCCCCCCCCCCCCCCACACACACACACAAAGTGTATACATTTCTAAGAGAGTGGCTTGACCAGTTTCCCTGGCTGAGATGCAGTAAAGCCGATAACATAACGCACTGCATTTACTGTAAAGTGTGGCAATAGTGCATTTGTGACTGGTTCTAATACATTTCGAATTGAAACGCTGAAAAAGCACAACGCATCTATGAAACACATTACCTGCTCAGTGTCCCCTCCCCCCGCTGCCTTTCAGCGGCAGGCAGCAGCAAACAGAGATGATAATCAAGTTTAACGTTGCCTACCATATTGCAAAAGTTTCCTTCACTAAGTGAGAAAAATGGCTTGAACATAAACCCGACGTACAGCAATGTCGCGTGCGCGCAATTTATAGGAGTCATCGCAGATGCATTGAAAAAAAAAAAGTGACTGCAATGGAGGATAGTCCATAAGACATTGAGCCATGAGATGTTCAGTTTGAAGCCTTAAAACACTTGCAATTTTAATTTAGATTTTCTTTTTATTTAATTTATCTTGAGATGTTTTAAGTTTAAATTTCAGGCCAGTGAGGCACTTTAAGCACCACCACTTTTTCAGTAAGTTTCAGTAGTTAGTAAGTTAAGTTCAGTAAGTTTGTAGAATAGTGCTTCAAATAAAGAACTTTATTTTGACCAGATTGCTAGTTAATAGACATATATGGACAGCCATTTTAAAATAAACAAATAAAAAAGTGAACCTGTAAAACTGCGGTGTTAAATGCAATGCGTTTGAAAATTTGGGTGCACCTAACTTTAGTGCTGGTGCACCTAAGAAAAAGAGTTGGGGCGCACCAGTGCAAAAAGTTAGTCTAGAGCCTGGTTCTTAGATTCTAAGAAGTGCAGAAAAAGCCAGAAGTGGAGCAGCTTTCTTGATGTCCTGTCTAAGGAATATTCTTGCAACGCTTGTTGTCGCTTTACAAGCTGCAGGACGAGCAGTCTGTTGTTTTAAAGATATTTTCCGGGCACAGTAGGGGGCATGACAGGATGATTGGTTAGGTCACACTGATTTCATCTCCTCTGTCTGGCTGTGGTTAAGTGATCCAGAGGCCTGGAAGGCCTGAGCCTGCATAGTTTTACTCTGAGACAGGCTCGGGCAGAGAGGAGCGTGGGAAGAGCTGAGGCGGTTCAGCGGGTCACGGTACAGGCAGATATCCGGCAGCAATGCATGGAAAATCAGATGAACAGAGACGGCTGAGTCATACGGGAGGTTAAGTGGTTTTCCTTTAGATGGCTTGGAGGAATCCGATGGTTGTGCAATGATTTGAGCGTTGATTAGGTTCATGTTCTAACTGCCTGAATGGCAGCAGGTGGTGCGAGGAGTCACAGGCTGATGGTGATGTCATTATAAACGTGTCTGGGAAGAGGAGACACTGGAAAATTAGTTTAATGTTTACTGAAGCATTAACTCAGTGGCTAGTTATCGTCTCCTCTCTGCTTGTAAACTATTCAGCTGTACTTCTTCTCCTCCTCCTCTCCTTTCCCTTCTCTTCCTCCTCTTCCCTTTTTCTATTCCTCCTCCCTTCTTCTTCTCCTCCTCCTCTTTTTCTCCTGTTTTTCTTCTCCTCCTCCATTCTTCTTCTCCTCCTCCCCCTTTATTCTCCTCCTCCCTTTTTCTTCTCCTCCTCCTCCTTTTTCTTCCTCCTCTCTTTTTCTCCCCTCATCCCTTCTTCTTCTCCTCCTCCCTTTTTCTATTCCTCCTCCCTTCTTCTCCTCCTCCTCCCCTTTTCTATTCCTCCTCCCTTCTTCTCCTCCTCCTCCCCTTTTCTATTCCTCCTCCCTTCTTCTTCTCCTCCTCTTTTTCTCCTGTTTTTCTTCTCCTCCATTCTTCTTCTCCTCCTCTCCCTTTTTCTTCTCCTCCTCCTTTTTCTTCCTCCTCTCTTTTTCTCCCCTCATCCCTTCTTCTCCTCCTCCTCCCTTTTTCTCCTCCCCTCCTCCTCCTCCTCCCTTTTTCTACTCCCCTCATCCCTTCTTCTTCTCCTCCTCCTCCCTTTTTCTACTCCCCTCCTCCCTTCTTCTCCTCCTCCCTTTTTCTACTCCCCTCCTCCTTTCTTTTTCTCCTCCTCCTTGTTTCCAAAAGTCACGCCACGTGCTGTAAACTCGGTTGTTTTAGGGAATGCTTGCTGGACAGAAACAGCGCACCTACTGTTGGGAAACTGTCCTCAGTAACTGAGCTAAATTATGCAATGTTTCATTTCACTGCACTAAACTGAGTGTTTACTGCTGTTTGCATTCAGTTAAGTGGTGGTTGGGTGTGTTGTCCTACAGATCTGTTCAGTCATGCGAACTTTGTCCATCTGTTTGTGAGACAGCAGTTGCAACAGACTGAAGAGCGATCATAGGTCCAAGGTCCTAACAACACGAACATCTAGGGAACAGATAAGTGCTCGGTAAACATGTGGCGTCAAGGCTTTAACGTCAGCTCAATGTTTACGCTTAAAATCTTTGAAATAATCAATACATAATACTCTTTCTAGTGTGACAAGAGTGAAAGATACAAACCACAAAAGTTACTGTCGAGTCATCCAGATTAAAGATAAATAGAGCAGTGATTTGGTTGGAACTGTGAGTGTCGAATGCAACCCAGAGAGCAACAAACCTGATGTGAGTCAGCACTGAAAGGGGCCGTGAATGATGATTCACTGAGGCAGCAGCAAAATGTCCTTTCAGCTAATGTGCTCACAATGTGTGCAAGCAGAACTAAACGTTTCAGGAGGGAAAATGTGACAAAACCAAAGTTGCTCTCCGTTTACTTCATAGTTGAGTAAAAAACTTAACGTAAAATAATTCGCTTTTAAACGCTCTCGGACGCATTTTAACCCGTGCAATGCTTTTTGTCTTCTTTTCGTTGTTTTTCCTCATATTTTTCATGTCCTTCAGCCTTAATTGGATCATTTATTACGCTGAAGTTCAGCCAAGCAAAAGCTTAAGAAATGATTTAACGGTCTTACAGGCCGAGAAGGAGAAGGATGGCGGCGGTTAAGAAGAGGTCACCGTCCGTCACTTAAGGGCAGATTTTCCCAGAGTGACTGAAAAAATGCTGAGCAAAGCGAAAAGCTTTTCTTCTTTTCAAGGGGAAGTGGATGTTTTTTAGATGTAACAATAGAGAATTGAAACCCTTGATGCAGCCTCTCAGCATGCAACACAAGTAACGACTTGCTCAAATGTGTGACGCACCCCGCATGAGGGTGCGCAACCCAGCCCACAAACCTGTCAGTCGAACTGTGATGTTATTCTTAGAAGATCTTAGAAAAGACTTGAAGTATGAAAGCCTTTTGGATGGAATAAACGATATGTGTAACCAATGAGAGGCATGATTATACTGTTAAAATCCGGATGAATGAGGTTTATGGCACAGGTCCCTCACAAAAAAGCGTCACAGGTTGATGCGCTCTGAGTAATTGGAGTTATGTTACGTAAACAGCGGTGTAAACAGCGGTGTAAACAGCGGTGTAGTTTCTAAGGACACCCTGATATCTTCCGTTTAAGGCGAGACACTACAGGGGAATAGGGTAATATTTTAAAATAATAGATATCACCATGAAACTTCCTCAGTTGATTACTTATACAAGTATGGAAAAGTTTTAGAAATTTGTATGTTTAATTATGCAAATTAGGCATTATCTCATTAAATATGCGTACATTTGCATATATTTCTGGAAGCTAGATCAGAACATATGA
Organism: Odontesthes bonariensis; assembly: GCF_027942865.1. Lineage (NCBI taxonomy): Eukaryota > Metazoa > Chordata > Actinopteri > Atheriniformes > Atherinopsidae > Odontesthes > Odontesthes bonariensis. The sequence continues at coordinate 29,144,150 of NC_134517.1, read as the reverse complement.
TAAAGCCAGGTGCAAAATTCTTTTTTCATTTTGTGTGTAAACAAAATGAAAAGAAAATTACAGAGGGATTTCAGGATATCTGCTTTCATTTCCTAGGAAATCAAAATATACTGTCCATAGCCTAAAAAACATAGATTTTCGACATATTTTTTTATTATAATGTCACATAAATCAGGCCAGGAATGATTTATCAACAAATCCTTCTGTAAATATCTTCATAATACTGCTAAATGTATAACTGGAAAGTTTGGTGTTAGCAGGTGCTCCATAGTCTGAGATATTGATACTGGAAAAATACAAAAAAATTATTTTGAGAAAACAGCATTTAAAGTTCTAAATAGGGTAATTCAATACATTTTTTTTTAGAAACAATTGCTTAAAAACAGAATAAATGCTCAGGCCCTTATTAATACTAATATTGAATAAAATAATCTTTTTATTAAAGAATACAAGCTCAATACAATGAAAGATCGCATATCAGAAGAAGATTCTATTGTTCTTTTGAACTAAAACAAGAGCCCACCCCCCCATGTGTTTTTGTCCAGGCAGGTCCACCTGCCCATTTCTTACTCCTGACACGAATACATCCACCCAGCTGTATGTGGCCGAATGCTTTGGTTTTGACTTCTGCTTGTTTAAAAAGTCCATGTTGATCCACTAAACTGTTTTATTTTTAATCTGTCTGAGAAAGATGAAGTTTTACGGGTGGTTGGATGGCTCTGACCTGCCGACCCGCTCCGGGACAAAAGTGTTGTGGGAAACTTCTCATAAAAATGACATTTCAGCTCTTAAGCGAGGAGATGACAAAAACCACCCAAACTGTTGGAACGGCCTTCCACGACTAATTAGTGTGATTGCAGTAAATGGGATCGACCGTTTGAATGAAAGACATTTGGTCTGTGGGAGGTTATCAGAATAAGTGACTCATTTTGCACTGAAAGTGGAAGACGAGGGGATGTGCACGAGAATATGTGTTAAACTGGAGAATGGGGACCGTACAGTAATTAGTGCGAGGTGAAATCGAGTCTCATTTGCTTCTCACGAAGATGTTTTCCTGCTTTGGTTTTGTGGTGAGATGGTTTTGAGGCACGAATATTTCCCCTGGGGCTTTTTTTTGTTTTTTTTTTTTCTTTTTTTTTTTATGTAAATAAAACTGTTTGACTTCTGGTCTGAGTAATACAATTAAATTAAACATTTTCCATAATATATAAAGTAGTGAAAGAGTCTGACAACGATCAGTCAATAATGTGAGTTCAGATAGCAAATACAGGGTTTTCCCCCTCTGTGTTTGATATCGGACGCTTTCACACATTCGCCATCCCACTCGCAGGTTTTTAATTACCTAAAGCCACATGTAGGGCTTTGATTTAATCTCTGTCACACGTGTGCACGCCGGAGCGCTCGCTACTGTCACCAGCTTGATTTAGCAACTTTCGCACGTTTTTGCAAAAAGCTTGAGAGCAAACTGAAATGCCTGTTTTCCTCCTGCTGCTTCGAGCACAGAGAGGGAAACCTTGTATCGCTGCAATGGGACCGTGAAAATAAAGTGGCAGAATGAACACTTTGTCATTTCAGTGCTTGTTTCTAGTTAAAACGAGCACCCACTGGTGGTCTACCATACAGAGGATGCTTTGATTTAGTTTCAGTCCTCCACTAACTCATGCATATGCACCATTTCGTCACCCAGGACTACTGAATATTAAAAGTAAATCTAATTAAACACTCTTATAGATACAGAATCTTAAAGTCGATGTCGGTAAAAAGACGAGCAGAGAGAAAAAAACGCCGTTTTAGATGCTGTGTAATGATTTACCTGCCCTGTTTTCTTCTCTGAAGGTATCAGTGAAACAACATTAATGTTGGTAATCTAACGGTAGCGTAAACGGAAAAGCTTCTTCTTTGTGGTTAAAATTACAACCCACTTCTCTAAAAAGCCGGGCAGGCATCTCAAAGCTTTAATGGTGTAACGATCTACGAATCCTCGACTGGCAGCGTTGTTTAAAATCAAACGTATCTTGACTCACCTCAGAGAAAGGGACCTCGGAGGCACCAAACAGACCGAGGAAGGATGAGGGAGAGTTTATACTGCACGACAGGGCTAAGAGAGGAAACCTCACCTCTGACTTATGTGTGCAGACTGGAGTCTCTCCACCATTCAGCTCAGCCAATTATTTCTCAACACTTCTGTCCCACCTTCGTGAGATAGAAACGCACACAACACAAAGAGTAGGAAGACTCTGTTTGGATTGGTGCCTCTGCTGTCTGTTCCCCTTCCTTTGCATGTGTACATGCTGTTAAAACATTAGCAGTACCTTTCCCTAACCAAATAATGGACTGTTTCCTTCACTAAAAATAACCCGTCAACCAAAAATAAGTGACCATGAATGCTGTTTGATGACTCCCAACATAAGCAAACGGCTGCTGCTCCTGCTGTTTATTGGAAAAATAAGCTTCTACAGAGAATGAGACTTAGAATTAAATTAAAAATTAGACTTTTTCATAAAGAATAGGAGTTTATTCTGATGTTATGAGCCGAAACGGGCTTGTAAATACGAGAGAAAAAGAGTTTAAGCTCATTATTTTCTAAATGTAATCGTCAGCTGATCTTTGAGGTTAGTGACAAACCATTTGATAAAAGCATTTGCAGCTTTCATTCCTTTCAACAACTCCCTGTACTGGCAAAGCTCCAAGAAAGATTTGTTCCTTTTTACTACAATCTGAGTCATAAGAATTGAGTGCCTGCCAATACGGCAGCAACTCGGTGATGATTAAGATGATTAAAGTCAAAGCCATGTATATTCTTGATGCCTCAATAGTTCTGCAATGCAGTAAGTAAAACAACCTTTGTTACTTAAGTAGTTTTCTTTTCATCATTTGTTTAAAATAAGCAGTGTAACTATATTTGTATTCGTCTCCTTCCCATTTGATTCCCTGCTTTGCTGCATGAACATCCAACTCTGCGTGCTTTTGAACGATGACATTGGACAAACTACTAAAGAATCGGGAGTTATGTGAAGTCAGTAGCTGTCACTGTGGGTAAATGCCTCATTGGTGGTAGGATCGAGTTCAAATAGCTGATCTAATGTTGGGAGAGTTTTCTTACTTAAACCAGCCCTTTATGTTCTGTAGAACATGGGCTTTATGGACATATGGATCAGACCATTTTGACTCTTGAATATAGTTAAATAATGTGTATGCTTATTCATTTGCTCACATTTCAGTTTTGGAAAACGTTAGTTTGAGTAGGTGGTGGCAAATCAGTGTCAAAAGTAGTTGGCAAAAGTCAACGAAACTCGTATTCTCAACCATGGCAATGATTTTAGTCATCATTTCTGCCTCTTCTCTTCAAAGTGTTCCTCTGGTGCGTGTTAGGGAATGAAGTCGGCATCTGATTCGGTAGTTGAGGTGAAAGAAACTGCTCTGCTCTGCTATAAATGTGAAGCCAACTTTAGTGTCATGCTTCAAAGAAGCTGTAGGGCCTATTTCTGCCTGTATGGAGGTAACATGTTTATGTACGTTTACGAAGCTCCAATGCAGAGAGTCTGCAGACAAATATGTTTGGGCTGAGTTAGCTGAGTGAACTTGTATTTGGCCAATTGTTTTAAATTACGATGTCTAATCAAAATGGTCGCATTCTCTTGCAAAATCCTTGAAATTCAGACACTCGTAGTTGTTTGTCTCTCGTTTTCCACTGAGATCCAGTACATGAGATCGGATATGGACATCCCTAACAGGTAAAAGGTGAAGAGCTAGAGTCCCAATAACCAATGTAATGGAATATAATGATGATAATAGAGTATTACTTGAGCAGCATGTTTCTTAGTGATTATCAAAAGTGTTTTACAAGTAGGGATAAAGTGAGTTAGGTCAGATGGATGAAACGTAGAGCTAAAACGATTCCTCGAATAACTCTATAACAAAAAAATCCTCGATGCAGACGAATTGCTTTGATGCCTTGTTTAATTCAAACCAATCTTTTCTGGTCAGTGGTCGCCTTGTTTCACACGAACGGTTATTACTGTCGCACAACGTGTAGCAGCTCGATTTGATGGAGGAAAAGGACAAAAGACAATTTTAAAGTTTGGGTTCATTTTAAAGAAAGGAAGAGAAAATACTGCACAGTGTGTCCATTGTAAAAGCAAATTAGCTTAGCATGATAGCACAACTTCAGTGCTACAGCAACATTTCACGTTGGCATTTTAATTGAAATCAGTAGGCTTGTTAGCTGAGAAGGACGCTAACAGAACAGAAGGAAGCTATAGACACTTTCATTTTTGTTCTGTATTTTTCCAAAAAAAAAAAGCAACCAATAGTGGCTAATTTCTGTTGGAATGTCACCAAAATTACCCCCATGAATGTGCCTCTGTCCATAAGAACAGCTTCAACCCATAAGCATGTTGTATCTATAAAATCAGAGACTGCTGGTTAAGGTGTCGTGTTAACTGCTGTTATTTCACTCTCCGTTTCTGTTTCACTGTGTTGTCTAATAGCAGACAATAACAAAGGAAATAAGAAGCTATATGAAAGCAGAGACAGGAGAGAAGCTATATAGATACCCAGAGTTCTATTGTAAGGTTTTTTTGGGTCGTATAGCCCAGCAATTACTGTGGCTATGCTTAAGTTAGTTCAGTGTAAATTTTGATCTTTTAAGTAGTCCAATTAATCAATGGAATAATCAGTAGAATACCTGAATAATCGTTTGCTACAGCCCTAATAAAGGGTATGATAAATGTATCCAAAGGCTTTCTCAAAGAGTGGAGTTTTAAGGAGGGACATTGAAGGTAGCTACTTGGTTTACCTGACTTCAGTGGGCAAAAATGATCCATCAGATGGAGGCTCTAAGGTAAAAGAGCCTTTGTCACAAACCGTGATCTGAGTATAGTTAGTAGGGCTGGGTATAGTTAAAAAGACTGAGATGTGTAGGGGACGAGGCCATTTAAGGCTTTAAAGGCGAGCAGTAAGATTTTAACATTGATGCAAACTCTAACTGATGTGTTGATGTCTTTTTACTCCTTTTAATGAGCCTGGCTAATACCAGAGTATAGTGAATACATAGTGAAGAATTGACAAAAGTTTACAGAAATTATCAGAGTTTTGAAACTGAAAAGATATTATGATGATGTATAGAATATTGCTCCTCTCGGTGACATTGATTGAAGGACTGCCAAGATTAGAACGAACCTGCAATTTATCATCTTTGAATTTAGGGACATTTTTTTAGCCACCCAGGATTTTATGTCCGAGAAGACGAGCTATGAGATTATCAGGGCTGCTGCAATCTGTAAATTTCATTGGCATGTACAGCTGAGTGTGAACAAGACGGTCAACAAATGGCTCGTAGATATAGAGCTGAAGGGGGCCACAGACGAAGCCCTGTGGTGTGCCTAGGTCTTCTTTGATCTTTTTCAGTCATTGCTGGAAGCATGATTGACTTATACTGATCACTATTTTCAGCAAAAAAAATCTGTGATAATTATTAGATTAAAAGATAAGGTGGTATCATGATTTCTATCCTTTTAAGTCGTTGATTTAAGGGGGTTATGAATTAAGATTTATGGAATTGTGGGCGGGACAGAGATGGCCCGGGTCCCCGGCTGGATAGAGGAATTCCCAGCAGACAAAGACAGGCTTTCAGTTATGAATCAGTTATGAATCATCTACAAAAGTTAACCTTTTTGTTACCACAAACGAGCAGTGAGACATAACCTAGGAAATGCTTTGCACTCTTTTCTCTGTTGTATAGCAAAAACGTTTTGACTGCGTTTTTTTTTTTTTTTTAATTTTCTCAACTTCCTTTCCTTTTGACTGTGCAGACAGTTGACGTTGGCAGATGATTAATTCACATGTGCTTCTGAGAGATAATTCTGATGCATATTGATGTGAATAATTGTCTCTTTCAACCCTAAATTGAGTACATGTATTTTCAGACTTATGTTATTAATTGAATTGGGGTTGGATGCTGGTACTTGGTGTTGTATATTGGACTAATATCTGTGTTTCAGCTATATCTATAATGCAATTTAATCTGTATATTTGATTGTTCTGCCACCTTTTCTATATATTTTAGAAGCTAAATACTTTTTAAGGAATATATGATAACTTTGATAACTGGACACCACATTTGTGTCATCTTTCCGTAGCATTGGTACAAGAGGCTGAATCATGTTCTCCACTATGTTGTACTGCGCTGAGATCCTGTTTTGGTCATTACTCAGTAGGTTATGATGCGCATGTATTTGTTGGTACACGCATGAGGATTGTTAACTGTCAGCCAAGAAATTTTGAAGAAACAAATGATTCAGGTTTCAAAATGCAGAATATTGCAGCGATTTGTTGAGGAACAATAAACCCTTTACCTGATGAGACTTATGAGTGTTAATGGGTGAAAATGAACATGTACTGAATGCAATGAGTAGAACATTTCTGTAGTTTTACTTTTGGGTAATATTTTCACTTGAATGTTTTTGACAAAGTTGTGTTAAAGAGGGGAAAAATCATGTTTTTGAGAAAGTTTTTTTTCCAGTTTTACACCTGGAAAATAATGTCGGGTTTCTATTTTGAACTGAACACCATGCAGATGTGATGCCCCATACAGCTGCTAGTTTAACCCACCGACTAGTTAATGTTTAAAGCTGACAACTCACCAGCCTGGTGTTATGCTAGTCCCTCTGTCAGGACAGTCGCCTCCTCAGGTCACATAGAAGTCCAGTGACAACATCTTTTTTTTAAAAAGAAGAAAAAAAAAAGCAAATCTAAGCAGAGACGTGTGCTTCCCTGCTCTGACTTCCTCTTCTGCCGAGACTCAAGCACATGTTGCAATTTCCTTTTCAGGAATCTTTTGAAAGCCAGCAGATGTAGAAATCTGTTGAGCAATATTTGGGAGGAGAGCAGCCTTGATCCTGCTGTTCACACAGAAATTACTGCACTCCTACTGAACAGCACCATTTAAGTCGAGCATTTTTTTTGCTATGAACAGTATAATCCGTGTCACACCCTGCGCTGCCAGTCGAATTTTTTCCAGCAGCTTTAAATCCTGTTTTCCAACCTGTCTTCCATACATCTGGTTTATATTACAGCCAAGGTGCGACCTCTCGTGGCAGCTCAGAGGAACTGCACTTACACTCATGCTTAAACAGCTTTATCCAACTTTGTGGTGCCACCGTGTGTGCTGTAGAGTAAACAAGAACATTTTTAGTGCTCTTAGAGAACAGCTTTTTCTAAGATTCTACATGTTCTCCATTTATCTCAGCGGTGCTTCTTTGGTTGAACGTTGAGTTTGGGTATAAACTACGATTTCTGTGAGAAAGGACGCAGTTTTTAATCTGGATTTATGTTAACCTCTGTTGAGATTAGTGCTAAATAGGGCTGTGTCTTTTTCACACTAAACTTTGTGGTCTCTCTGTAGTCTTTGTTGTGTCTTTGTAGTCTTTGTGGTCTCTTTGTAGTGTCTTTGTTGTGTCTTCGTAGTCTTTGTAGTCTCTTTGTGGTCTCTTTGTTGCGTCTTTGTAGTCTCTTTGTGGTCTCTTTGTGGTCTCTTTGTGGCATCTTTGTAGTCTCTTTGTGGCGTCTTTGTGGTCTCTTTGTGGCATCTTTGTGGTCTCTTTGTAGTCTCTTTGTGGTCTCTTTGTGGTCTCTTTGTGGTCTCTTTGTAGTCTCTTTGTAGTCTCTTTGTAGTCTCTTTGTGGTCTCTTTGTGGTCTCTTTGTGGCGTCTTTGTAGTCTCTTTGTAGTCTCTTTGTGGTCTCTTTGTGGTCTCTTTTTAGCGTCTTTGTAGTCTGTGGCGTCTTTGTAGTCTCTTTGTGGCGTCTTTGTAGTCTCTTTGTAGTCTCTTTGTGGTCTCTTTGTAGTCTCTTTTTAGCGTCTTTGTGGCGTCTTTGTGGTCTCTTTGTAGTCTCTTTGTAGTCTCTTTGTGGTCTCTTTGTAGTCTTTGTGGCGTCTTTGTAGTCTCTTTGTAGTGTCTATGTGGCGTCTTTGTAGTCTCTTTGTGGCGTATTTGTAGTCTGTGGCCTCTTTGTGGTCTCTTTGTGGTCTCTTTGTAGTCTCTTTGTGGCGTATTTGTAGTCTGTGGCCTCTTTGTGGTCTCTTTGTGGTCTCTTTGTGGTCTCTTTGTGGCGTCTTTGTAGTCTCTTTGTGGCGTCTTAGTAGTCTCTTTGTGGCATCTTAGTAGTCTCTTTGTGGCGTCTTAGTGGTCTCTTTGTGGCATCTTTGTAGTCTCTTTGTGGCGTCTTAGTAGTCTCTTTGTGGCATCTTTGTAGTCTCTATGTGGCGTCTTAGTAGTCTCTTTGTGGCATCTTTGTAGTCTCTTTGTGGCGTCTTTGTAGTCTCTTTGTGGCGTCTTTGTGGTCTCTTTGTGGCGTCTTTGTAGTCTCTTTGTGGCGTCTGGTTCCCGCCGATGCGGCAGACGTAGGGCGACCTTAACCTAACCGACCAATCATAGCGAACTGTGCGTCGTGACACTTTCTTACACGCCTCCATGTTGTGTTTGTAAAAACTTAGAAAACGCATGGACAGCCATGGCTGAAAGCCAAGCCGACGAGCTGGTGAAGAAGAGGAAATCCACCTCTGTAATTTGGAATTGGTTCGGGTTTTCTTCTACCCTAACCCACTGCTGCTGGTCCACATCAGGAATGGCAACAGCAGCAGCGGCACCATCCACAGCACATCCATAGCGGCGCACGGGAGAAACTCACGGCCAGCAGCAGCACTCTCGGGTCGGATGAGGAAACCGCTAGCTCGTAAGCTAACTACGGTGCAAGAGAAAAGGGATGCACCGCGACCGTGACAAACATTACACAGTTGAAAAGTATTCCTTTAGGGCGCTCTGGTGATGGCAGTGCGTGACTGTGGCTGCGGTAAATGAACATGCAGCGTTGCTCATCTGTTGCTAAATGGCATCATGAGGTGGAGTCAAGTCGTCATCAGTGGTTCGTTTTTCTATTTCCGGTTGCTTCACTCTCACTGTGTCAGATGTCATCAATTAGATCATTATTTTTCATCTTAAATTGGGTTACAGTTGAATTACAATGTGTTGATTGCCAAATTCTTTGTTTTACTTCTTAGCTCTTCTGTGGTTCAGCATGTCGACTTAACTCTACTGTAATTGGTCTTTTTTTTTTTTTTTTTTTTGGATGGAAGATCGTGATAAAAAATCGAAATCGTGATTTTATCCAAAAAAATCGTGATACAACATTTTTTCCATATCGCCCACCCCTACTTTGTAGTCTCTTTGTGGTCTCTTTGTAGTCTCTTTGTGGCGTCTTTGTAGTCTCTTTGTGGCGTCTTTGTAGTCTCTTTGTGGCGTCTTTGTAGTCTCTTTGTGGCGTCTTAGTAGTCTCTTTGTGGCATCTTTGTAGTCTCTTTGTGGCGTCTTAGTAGTCTCTTTGTGGCATCTTTGTAGTCTCTTTGTGGCGTCTTTGTAGTCTCTTTGTGGCGTCTTTGTAGTCTCTTTGTGGTCTCTTTGTGGCGTCTTTGTAGTCTCTTTGTGGCGTCTTAGTAGTCTCTTTGTGGCATCTTTGTAGTCTCTTTGTGGCGTCTTTGTAGTCTCTTTGTGGCGTCTTTGTAGTCTCTTTGTGGTCTCTTTGTAGCGTCTTTGTAGTCTCTTTGTGGTCTCTTTGTAGCGTCTTTGTGGTCTCTTTGTAGTCTCTTTGTGGCGTCTTCGTAGTCTCTTTGTGGCGTCTTTGTAGTCTCTTTTTAGTCTCTTTGTGGCGTCTTTGTAGTCTCTTTGTGGCGTCTTAGTAGTCTCTTTGTGGCATCTTTGTAGTCTCTTTGTGGCGTCTTTGTAGTCTCTTTGTGGCGTCTTTGTAGTCTCTTTGTGGTCTCTTTGTAGCGTCTTTGTGGTCTCTTTGTAGTCTCTTTGTGGCGTCTTCGTAGTCTCTTTGTGGTCTCTTTGTAGCGTCTATGTAGTCTCTTTGTGGTCTCTTTGTAGCGTCTTTGTGGTCTCTTTGTAGTCTCTTTGTGGCGTCTTCGTAGTCTCTTTGTGGCGTCTTTGTAGTCTCTTTGTAGTCTCTTTGTGGCGTCTTAGTAGTCTCTTTGTGGCATCTTTGTAGTCTCTTTGTGGCGTCTTTGTAGTCTCTTTGTGGCGTCTTTGTAGTCTCTTTGTGGTCTCTTTGTAGCGTCTTTGTGGTCTCTTTGTAGTCTCTTTGTGGCGTCTTCGTAGTCTCTTTGTGGCGTCTTTGTAGTCTCTTTTTAGTCTCTTTGTGGCGTCTTTGTAGTCTCTTTGTGGCGTCTTTGTAGTCTCTTTGTAGCGTCTTTGTAGTCTCTTTGTGGTCTCTTTGTAGCGTCTTTGTGGTCTCTTTGTGGTCTCTTTGTAGTCTCTTAGTGGCGTCTTTGTAGTCTCTTTGTGGCGTCTTTGTAGTCTCTTTGTAGCGTCTTTGTAGTCTCTTTGTAGCGTCTTTGTAGTCTCTTTGTGGCGTCTTTGTAGTCTCTTTGTGGCGTCTTTGTGGTCTCTTTGTGGTCTCTTTGTAGTCTCTTTGTGGTCTCTTTGTAGTCTCTTTGTAGCGTCTTTGTAGTCTGTGGCGTCTTTGTGGTCTCTTTGTGGCGTCTTTGTAGTCTCTTTGTAGTCTCTTTGTGGTCTCTTTGTGGCGTCTTTGTAGTCTCTTTGTGGCGTCTTTGTAGTCTCTTTGTGGTCTCTTTGTGGCGTCTTTGTAGTCTCTTTGTGGCGTCTTAGTAGTCTCTTTGTGGCATCTTTGTAGTCTCTTTGTGGCGTCTTTGTAGTCTCTTTGTGGCGTCTTTGTAGTCTCTTTGTGGTCTCTTTGTAGCGTCTTTGTAGTCTCTTTGTGGTCTCTTTGTAGCGTCTTTGTGGTCTCTTTGTAGTCTCTTTGTGGCGTCTTCGTAGTCTCTTTGTGGCGTCTTTGTAGTCTCTTTTTAGTCTCTTTGTGGCGTCTTTGTAGTCTCTTTGTGGCGTCTTAGTAGTCTCTTTGTGGCATCTTTGTAGTCTCTTTGTGGCGTCTTTGTAGTCTCTTTGTGGCGTCTTTGTAGTCTCTTTGTGGTCTCTTTGTAGCGTCTTTGTGGTCTCTTTGTAGTCTCTTTGTGGCGTCTTCGTAGTCTCTTTGTGGTCTCTTTGTAGCGTCTATGTAGTCTCTTTGTGGTCTCTTTGTAGCGTCTTTGTGGTCTCTTTGTAGTCTCTTTGTGGCGTCTTCGTAGTCTCTTTGTGGCGTCTTTGTAGTCTCTTTGTAGTCTCTTTGTGGCGTCTTCGTAGTCTCTTTGTGGTCTCTTTGTAGTCTCTTTGTGGCATCTTTGTAGTCTCTTTGTAGTCTCTTTGTAGTCTCTTTGTGGCGTCTTTGTAGTCTCTTTGTAGTCTCTTTGTGGCGTCTTCGTAGTCTCTTTGTGGTCTCTTTGTAGTCTCTTTGTGGTCTCTTTGTAGTCTCTTTGTGGCGTCTTCGTAGTCTCTTTGTGGTCTCTTTGTAGTCTCTTTGTGGCATCTTTGTAGTCTCTTTGTGGCGTCTTTGTAGTCTCTTTGTGGCGTCTTTGTAGTCTCTTTGTGGTCTCTTTGTAGCGTCTTTGTGGTCTCTTTGTAGTCTCTTTGTGGCGTCTTCGTAGTCTCTTTGTGGCGTCTTTGTAGTCTCTTTTTAGTCTCTTTGTGGCGTCTTTGTAGTCTCTTTGTGGCGTCTTTGTAGTCTCTTTGTAGCGTCTTTGTAGTCTCTTTGTGGTCTCTTTGTAGCGTCTTTGTGGTCTCTTTGTGGTCTCTTTGTAGTCTCTTAGTGGCGTCTTTGTAGTCTCTTTGTGGCGTCTTTGTAGTCTCTTTGTAGCGTCTTTGTAGTCTCTTTGTAGCGTCTTTGTAGTCTCTTTGTGGCGTCTTTGTAGTCTCTTTGTGGCGTCTTTGTGGTCTCTTTGTGGTCTCTTTGTAGTCTCTTTGTGGTCTCTTTGTAGTCTCTTTGTAGCGTCTTTGTAGTCTGTGGCGTCTTTGTGGTCTCTTTGTGGCGTCTTTGTAGTCTCTTTGTAGTCTCTTTGTGGTCTCTTTGTAGTCTCTTTGTGGTCTCTTTGTAGTCTCTTTGCGGCGTCTTTGTAGTCTCTTTTTGGCGTCTTTGTAGTTTCTTTGTGGCGTCTTTGTAGTGTCTATGTGGCGTCTTTGTAGTCTCTTTGTGGCGTCTTTGTAGTCTGTGGCGTCTTTGTAGCATCTTTGTGGTCTCTTTGTAGCGTCTTTGTAGTCTCTTTGTGGCTTCTTTGTGGCGTCTTTGTGGTCTCTTTGTAGTCTCTTTGTGGTCTCTTTGTAGTCTCTTAGTGGCGTCTTTGTAGTCTCTTTGTGGCGTCTTTGTAGTCTCTTTGTAGCGTCTTTGTAGTCTCTTTGTAGCGTCTTTGTAGTCTCTTTGTGGCGTCTTTGTAGTCTCTTTGTGGCGTCTTTGTGGTCTCTTTGTGGTCTCTTTGTAGTCTCTTTGTGGTCTCTTTGTAGTCTCTTTGTAGCGTCTTTGTAGTCTGTGGCGTCTTTGTGGTCTCTTTGTGGCGTCTTTGTAGTCTCTTTGTAGTCTCTTTGTGGTCTCTTTGTAGTCTCTTTGTGGTCTCTTTGTAGTCTCTTTGCGGCGTCTTTGTAGTCTCTTTTTGGCGTCTTTGTAGTCTCTTTGTGGCGTCTTTGTAGTGTCTATGTGGCGTCTTTGTAGTCTCTTTGTGGCGTCTTTGTAGTCTGTGGCGTCTTTGTAGCATCTTTGTGGTCTCTTTGTAGCGTCTTTGTAGTCTCTTTGTGGCTTCTTTGTGGCGTCTTTGTGGTCTCTTTGTAGTCTCTTTGTAGTCTCTTTGTGGTCTCTTTGTAGTCTCTTTGTGGTCTCTTTGTAGTCTCTTTGTGGTCTCTTTGTAGTCTCTTTGTGGTCTCTTTGTGGCGTCTTTGTGGTCTCTTTGTGGTCTCTTTGTAGTCTCTTTGTAGTCTCTTTGTGGTCTCTTCGAGTCTCTTTGTGGCGTCTTTGTAGCGTCTTTTTGGCGTCTTTGTAGCGTCTTTGTGGCATCTTTGTAGTCTCTTTTTGGCGTCTTTGTAGTCTCTTTGTGGCGTCTTTGTGGTCTCTTTGTGGCGTCTTTGTAGTCTCTTTGTGGCGTCTGGTTCCCGCCGATGCGGCAGACGTAGGGCGTCCTTAACGTAACCGACCAATCATAGCGAACTGTGCGTCGTGACACTTTCTTACACGCCTCCATGTTGTGTTTGTAAAAACTTAGAAAACGCATGGACAGCCATGGCTGAAAGCCAAGCCGACGAGCTGGTGAAGAAGAGGAAATCCACCTCTGTAATTTGGAATTGGTTCGGGTTTTCTTCTACCCTAACCCACTGCTGCTGGTCCACATCAGGAATGGCAACAGCAGCAGCGGCACCATCCACAGCACATCCATAGCGGCGCACGGGAGAAACTCACGGCCAGCAGCAGCACTCTCGGGTCGGATGAGGAAACCGCTAGCTCGTAAGCTAACTACGGTGCAAGAGAAAAGGGATGCACCGCGACCGTGACAAACATTACACAGTTGAAAAGTATTCCTTTAGGGCGCTCTGGTGATGGCAGTGCGTGACTGTGGCTGCGGTAAATGAACATGCAGCGTTGCTCATCTGTTGCTAAATGGCATCATGAGGTGGAGTCAAGTCGTCATCAGTGGTTCGTTTTTCTATTTCCGGTTGCTTCACTCTCACTGTGTCAGATGTCATCAATTAGATCATTATTTTTCATCTTAAATTGGGTTACAGTTGAATTACAATGTGTTGATTGCCAAATTCTTTGTTTTACTTCTTAGCTCTTCTGTGGTTCAGCATGTCGACTTAACTCTACTGTAATTGGTCTTTTTTTTTTTTTTTTTGAATGGAAGATCGTGATAAAAAATCGAAATCGTGATTTTATGCAAAAAAATCGTGATACAACATTTTTTCCATATCGCCCACCCCTACTTTGTAGTCTCTTTGTGGTCTCTTTGTAGTCTCTTTGTGGTCTCTTTGTAGTCTCTTTGTGGTGTCTTTGTAGTCTCTTTGTGGCGTCTTTGTAGTCTCTTTGTGGCGTCTTTGTAGTCTCTTTGTGGCGTCCTAGTAGTCTCTTTGTGGCGTCTTTGTGGTCTCTTTGTAGCGTCTTTGTGGTCTCTTTGTGGTCTCTTTGTGGCGTCTTTGTAGTCTCTTTGTGGTCTCTTTATAGTCTCTTTGTAGCGTCTTTGTAGTCTGTGGCGTCTTTGTGGTCTCTTTGTGGCGTCTTTGTGGTCTCTTTGTGGTCTCTTTGTAGTCTCTTTGTAGCGTCTTTGTAGTCTCTTTGTGGTCTCTTTGTAGTCTCTTTGTAGCGTCTTTGTAGTCTGTGGCGTCTTTGTGGTCTCTTTGTGGCGTCTTTGTTGTCTCTTTGTGGCGTCTTTGTGGTCTCTTTGTGGTCTCTTTGTGGCGTCTTTGTAGTCTCTTTGTGGTCTCTTTGTAGTCTCTTTGTAGCGTCTTTGTAGTCTGTGGCGTCTTTGTGGTCTCTTTGTGGCGTCTTTGTTGTCTCTTTGTGGCGTCTTTGTGGTCTCTTTGTGGTCTCTTTGTGGCGTCTTTGTAGTTTCTTTGTAGTCTCTTTGTAGTCTCTTTGTGGTCTCTTTGTAGTCTCTTTGTGGCGTCTTTGTAGTCTCTTTGTGGCGTCTTTGTAGTCTCTTTGTGGTGTCTTTGTAGTCTCTTTGTGGCGTCTTTGTAGTCTCTTTGTGGCGTCTTTGTAGTCTGTGGCGTCTTTGTGGTCTCTTTGTAGTCTCTTTTTAGCGTCTTTGTAGTCTGTGGCGTCTTTGTGGTCTCTTTGTGGCGTCTTTGTGGTCTCTTTGTGGTCTCTTTGTAGTCTCTTTTTAGCGTCTTTGTAGTCTGTGGTCTCTTTGTGGCGTCTTTGTGGCGTCTTTGTGGTCTCTTTGTGGTCTCTTTGTGGTCTCTTTGTGGTCTCTTTGTGGTCTCTTTGTAAGTCTCTTTGTAGTCTCTTTGTGGTCTCTTTGTAGTCTTTGTGGCGTCTTTGTAGTCTCTTTTTGGCGTCTTTGTAGTCTCTTTGTGGCGTCTTTGTAGTCTCTTTGTAGTGTCTATGTGGCGTCTTTGTAGTCTCTTTGTGGCGTCTTTGTAGTCTGTGGCGTCTTTGTGGTCTCTTTGTAGCATCTTTGTAGTCTCTTTGTAGTGTCTTTGTAGTCTGTGGCGTCTTTGTGGTCTCTTTGTGGCGTCTTTGTAGTCTCTTTGTGGCGTCTTTGTAGTCTCTTTGTGGCGTATTTGTAGTCTGTGGCGTCTTTGTAGTCTCTTTGTGGTCTCCTAGTGGTCTCTTTGTAGTCTCTTTGTAGCGTTTTTGTAGTCTGTGGCGTCTTTGTGGTCTCTTTGTGGCGTCTTTGTAGTCTCTTTGTGGCGTCTTTGTAGTCTCTTTGTAGTCTCTTTGTGGTCTCTTTATAGTCTCTTTGTAGTCTCTTTGTGGTCTCTTTGTAGTCTCTTTGCGGCGTCTTTGTAGTCTCTTTGTGGTCTCTTTGTAGTCTCTTTGCGGCGTCTTTGTAGTCTCTTTGTAGTCTCTTTGTGGCGTCTTTGTAGTCTGTGGCGTCTTTGTAGCATCTTTGTGGTCTCTTTGTAGTGTCTTTGTAGTCTCTTTGTGGCTTATTTGTGGTCTCTTTGTAGTCTCTTTGTAGTCTCTTTGTAGTCTCTTTGTGGTCTCTTTGTAGTCTCTTTGTGGCTTCTTTGTAGTCTCTTTGTGGCTTCTTTGTGGTCTCTTTGTGGCGTCTTTGTGGTCTCTTTGTAGTCTCTTTGTGGTCTCTTTGTAGTCTCTTTGTAGTCTCTTTGTGGTCTCTTTGTAGTCTCTTTGTGGCGTCTTTGTTGTCTCTTTGTGACGTCTTCGTGGTCTCTTTGTGGTCTCTTTGTAGTCTCTTTGTGGCGTCTTTTTAGTCTCTTTGTTGCGTCTTTGTAGTCTCTTTGTAGCGTCTTTGTGGTCTCTTTGTAGTCTCTTTGTGGCGTATTTGTAGTCTCTTTGTGGCGTATTTGTAGTCTCTTTGTGGCGTATTTGTAGTCTCTTTGTAGCATCTTTGTAGTCTCTTTGTGGCGTCTTTGTGGTCTCTTTGTGGCGTCTTTGTGGTCTCTTTGTGGCGACTTTGTAGTCTCTTTGTAGTCTCTTTAGCGTCTTTGTGGTCTTTGTAGCGTCTTTGTAGCGTCTTTGTAGTCTCTTTGTAGCGTCTTTTTGGTCTCTTTGTAGTCTCTTTGTAGCGTCTTTGTGGTCTCTGTGGCGTCTTTGTAGTCTTTGTAGTCTCTTTGTGGCGTCTTTGTTGTCTTTATAGTCTCTTTGTGGCGTCTTTGTAGTCTCTTTGTGGCGTCTTTGTAGTCTCTTTGTGGTCTCTTTGTAGCGTCTTTGTAGTCTCTTTGTGGCGTCTTTGTAGTCTCTTTGTGGCGTCTTTGTAGTCTCTTTGTGGCGTCTTTGTAGTCTCTTTGTAGTGTCTTTGTAGTCTGTGGCGTCTTTGTGGTCTCTTTGTGGCGTCTTTGTAGTCTCTTTGTGGCGTATTTGTAGTCTGTGGCGTCTTTGTAGTCTCTTTGTGGTCTCTTTGTGGTCTCTTTGTAGTCTCTTTGTAGCGTCTTTGTAGTCTGTGGCGTCTTTGTGGTCTCTTTGTGGCGTCTTTGTAGTCTCTTTGTGGCGTCTTTGTAGTCTCTTTGTAGTCTCTTTGTGGTCTCTTTATAGTCTCTTTGTAGTCTCTTTGTGGTCTCTTTGTGGTCTCTTTGCGGCGTCTTTGTAGTCTCTTTTTGGCGTCTTTGTAGTCTCTTTGTGGCTTCTTTGTAGTCTGTGGCGTCTTTGTAGTCTCTTTGTGGCGTCTTTGTAGTCTGTGGCGTCTTTGTAGCATCTTTGTGGTCTCTTTGTAGTGTCTTTGTAGTCTCTTTGTGGCTTATTTGTGGTCTCTTTGTAGTCTCTTTGTAGTCTCTTTGTAGTCTCTTTGTAGTCTCTTTGTGGTCTCTTTGTAGTCTCTTTGTGGCTTCTTTGTAGTCTCTTTGTGGCTTCTTTGTGGTCTCTTTGTGGCGTCTTTGTAGTCTCTTTGTGGTCTCTTTGTAGTCTCTTTGTAGTCTCTTTGTGGTCTCTTTGTAGTCTCTTTGTGGCGTCTTTGTTGTCTCTTTGTGACGTCTTTGTGGTCTCTTTGTGGTCTCTTTGTAGTCTCTTTGTAGTCTCTTTGTGGTCTCTTTGTAGTCTCTTTGTGGCGTCTTTGTTGTCTCTTTGTGGCGTCTTTGTGGTCTCTTTGTGGCGACTTTGTAGTCTCTTTGTAGTCTCTTTAGCGTCTTTGTGGTCTTTGTAGCGTCTTTGTAGCGTCTTTGTAGTCTCTTTGTAGCGTCTTTTTGGTCTCTTTGTAGTCTCTTTGTAGCGTCTTTGTGGTCTCTTTGTGGCGTCTTTGTAGTCTTTGTAGTCTCTTTGTGGCGTCTTTGTTGTCTTTATAGTCTCTTTGTGGCGTCTTTGTAGTCTCTTTGTGGCGTCTTTGTAGTCTCTTTGTGGTCTCTTTGTAGCGTCTTTGTAGTCTCTTTGTGGCGTCTTTGTAGTCTCTTTGTGGCGTCTTTGTAGTCTCTTTGTGGTCTCTTTGTAGTCTCTTTGTAGTCTCTTTGTAGTCTCTTTGTGGCGGCTTTGTAGTCTCTTTGTGGCGTCTTTGTAGTCTCTTTGTGGCGTCTTTGTAGTCTCTTTGTGGCGTCATTGTAGTCTCTTTTTGGTCTCTTTGTAGTCTCTTTGTGGCGTCTTTGTAGTCTCTTTGTGGCGTCTTTGTAGTCTTTATAGTCTCTTTTTGGTCTCTTTGTGGTCTCTTCAGCATGTAAACAAATTAATGTGTACAGCCATACCACAAACCATGATATTTGACAGTTTTTAAAAAATATACTTTTGAGGCACAATTTGATCAGTTAAGCAGAATTTCAGGATGTTTTGTGTTTATCGTTTTAAAATGATTGCAAACACACTCACACCATTGATGGAACAGTACTTTAATTAAACATATGCATTCACTAGTTTGCTTTACAAACCACTTTCTTTCATAATGTTTATGTGAGCCGTACATTTTTAATGTATCAAAAACATCAATATTTGCAAATAGATGTAAAACTATTCCACTCTATGAAATATTTCCCTGAGAACATTTAACACCAAAACAACAACAGTTCAGTGGAAAAATGGCTGTGAGTTCCTTTCAATGACGTATTCTGCATTTAATTTTGTTTACAAAACAAATTTAACCGAACTGAAGTGTAAACAAGTAAGAATATTAAAAACAATTTTCAGTATAATGTCAATAGTAAACATTCATTTATCAATGCACTTTAACTTGTAACTTCGTAAAGGTTGAAGGCTCATAGCTGACATGTTTATTTAGAGTATTTCAGCCTCTCCAGTGACGCATTAATGCATGAAAGTAAACTAAGTGCCACTCGAGCACAAACAAATATTTAAAAGGCATAGCTCAACACTAAATAACATTCATAGAGTCTGTGAAAGAAGGACTTGGTATAACAGAAAAGCCATTTTATGGGGGGAGTGTGTAAACTGAAAGCTAGAAGGAGAAGGTGCTGTTCTGCCGAGCAAGAAAGTAATCCATTTTCTTTTTCCCTTTAGGTTTGAAGAGCACGTAGAGGAAGATGGAAACCACTGTGACCAGGCAGGACACGGCCACCGCACCTACAACCAGCCACGTCAAGGTAGAGTCTGAAAGAGAGGCAGCCCGATCAGCATTTTCAGAGCTTTTTGTTGTCCTGATAATGGAAATGTTGAAACACGTGAAGGCTCACCTTCTAGCTGAAGCTGGATGACGGCTTCGCGTTTTCCTCCTTTGTTCTCAGTGACGCACTTAATCTCCGTCTTCTCGTCTCCGTCGGTTATTTCTGCAATAACGAGTCTCTGTTCAATCCTGCACCCTTCGGACACGCCGGTTACCCTGGAAACGGCGAAACAAACAAAACCCCACACAGACCAACGTTAACAATCCGCGACGATGTAGCATTTGGGGATTAACTTTTGCTGTGCTTTATGTTGACGTGGGTTAGGGTTGGATAAATCAATCCTAATATTTCCACAACTGTGGTTGTGGGTAAAGAAAAAAGTCTACAAGTAAGCATGCTAAAAGGATTAGTTTTGTACTGATGTTGAAATTTGGCCTCATTCTAAAGGCAAATACTAATCCTCAATGATTTCAGTGTGGGAACATTTTACCTTTCACTTCAAATTTAAGTGGGTAAAAAATACAGTTACCTTCTCCCACCCTGCAGAGCCCGCTTGTCGAGGTACGATGACTCCACTGATTGGCCGTTGACCAGCCATGTGACCAGAGTGAAATCTGCCATTGGACATTCAGTAAGCACCTGACAGGACAGCTCCAGTCCTGAACCTAAATGAAAATGTGGGAAAGTCTGCATTAGTCCTTTTTGTGTTATATTAATAATGATAAGATGGATATATTGGGATAGTTATTGCTGTCACTTACCGTGCGAACTTTCAAAAATGGTACCATTAAGAGGTGAGACAATCACAGGTGGTGGAACATTTGGTGCTGCAACACAAAGAAACAAAACTAATCAGTAACTCGTTGTATTCTGAGGATAATATAGATCTTAATTCTGTCAGTGGGGTTAGACTAACCCTAACCCCACCATCTTTCGTCCTGGAGACTTTAGGCACAGCTGTTGTGATTTCAGGATGTGAGCCGGGCACAACTCAGTCTTATTTCTCAGGGTAATAACTTGCGCCATTTAATTGTGCTTTAGTGCAGTTTTCAGCTTCTTTCAATTTGAGAGATAATCTGGTTCTTGTTGCTGTGATGCGGCCGTTTGTCCAGCAGGGGGCATGACAGGCATTATTAAAACCTCTAATAATCAATCATTAAATGGAGCAGAAATACATTTCCTCAAGTAAAGACCAAGGCCATTATTTATGTCAGCCACTCAGAGTACCAAAGCTTTGACTTCATGTATTTTTGTCCACAATAACTTAATTTAATGCCTCAAAAACGGTCCTGACACACCCTGTAAAATGCCATGTGTACATTAGAATAGTTTAACCTGTGCAGTAGACTTTAGAGAATGCCACAAAGTTGGATAACAAGGTGGGAAACAGGCTAACTAAGCTGTGAAGCTGCTATTACATCGAGTTAAAAGCCTTTCTGAATTTAAATTTGGTAGAAGTCCTCACATTGTAAGCAGGGCTTATATAGGAAAAGACGTGCGTGCACACCACAGGTTCAGAGTGGATTGATCAATAATAATGGTAACAATCAATAATAATAATGATAATAATAAAAACAAATGAATATAAATAATATATATAAATAAATTAATAAATATATTAATTAATATATAAATAATAATAAATAATAATAAATAATTATTAATAATAATGATTAATCAATAATTAATGGCACTATGGCGAGGAGCTGTTTATACAAAGACATTAAATATCACTAACCTTCCACCATGAGCATGAAGCTTCTGCTGACGTTGTACTGCTGGTTATTGATGAGCACCTTGAGCCTGCATGTGTAGAGACCTGCGTGGGATTGCATCGCAGCAGGGATGATCAGGGCACCCCCGTCCCTCCGGAGCGACCCTCCTCTGCCCGGCTGGAGAGCTTTGGGGTTGGAGTCCTGTTGGAAACAAACATGCTGTGTCACACACAGAGAAAGCAGCAAAGCAGGAGCTCGGTTTGATGGTGCAACTCTGGGTTTATCCACACACCTTGTACCAGTCCACCGGTCCGTCTGTGTTGTTGAAGCAGCATAGAGGTTGACATGAGAACTTCACCTCCTCCCCAACTGCGACTGGCCACCCATAGGACAGCTTTCTCATGTTGACAGAGGAGGACTCGTACACATGTAACGTGATATTCCCAGTCACGCAGTAGGTTTCATTTCTGGAGACACAAGCACAGACGGAAATGTTACGTCAGGTTAATGTTCATCTGGACGTTTTGAGTTCTAAGAATCTATCCATTCCCTCTGTAAAGGGTAAACACAAGAGAAAGAGACGTCACAAAAGTGGTTAAATAGCGTAAAAGGTTTATTTTTTGTTGTATTTCAGCATCTACCTGTAAGTGCAGATATATTCCCCTGAGTCTGAGGCCCGAGCTGGGAGGAGCCACAGCTCTTTATCGTGCTGCTGCACACGTCCCTCAGCCCGAAAGGTCGCGCCGTCTGTCCCGTTGTTCTTGCTGATGAGGTACGTCGCCGTCGGTGAGCCGATTTTTCGTTTTTCAAGAACTCTTGTGAATATCGGGAAGTTGAGGATTACGGCCTCGCCCTCCATTCTGACGACCTCCAACTCTGAGTCCAAGTAATGGCAGCCATCTGTAAAAGAAACGACGCTCAAAAACTTCAGTATGTCTTCAATTGTTTTGTATATTTTCATTCTAAAAAGGAGGTCTTTGATCATCTTTGATAGGAAAAAAAAGTAGAAAGTAGCAGAAATATAAGCCCAATACTCTGCTTTACAGAGTGATGAACGCCATTAAGCTAAGCAGAGTACAAAAAGCTGACCTTTCATAGGCAGAGGAGGTAATGGAGGTTGTCCATAAGCACATGCGACGATGACCACAGCAGACATTAATTCCAGGCAGACCATGATAGCAGCCTGCAGGGATGTGGAGATCTGAAATTTTAAAAAATCCACTTAGAAAAGGTGTTATGTCTTAACTAGAAGGCCTTCTCAGAAGCTTTTGTTGGAAAGTTTAATACTGATAAACATAAAGCGTATCAGGAGCCAGAGGAGTCACAAAGATGCCACCTTTCTGAACCAAACTGCAGGAAAACTTTCCGTGTTGTTTCCTCAAGCAGCCTGGATTTTCTGCCATTTAGCTTGGATTTAAACTCTTTTATAGACGGTAAAAGTTGTGACATCCCGGCTCTCGTCATCAAAACGCTGGCACCTCATCCCGCCCCTGCACTCAAGAGTCAAAGGATTTGCCACGAAAAGTGACTCACGATAAGTGGTTGAAGGTCACTGATACCAGAGGTCAGCTGAATGAGACTGTAACAGTGGAATAAGGATAGAATACAGCCCGTCTTTTCATGTTAATAAGTCTATTTTTTACCTTTGTTTTAATGAAGGAGGGTTTCATGTTCCAATGTGTGGGATTAATAATGTGGTTCTTTCATTATTGTAAGATCAGATTAAAAACGATAATCAAGCTTTCTGCTAACAGCCTCACAATCCTCTGGAGTTTGGAGATTTCTCGTGTTTTTCACGGTTTATTTTTACGTGCATGGACGTTGGAGAAGGGTGAGATGGCTGCAGTGTGCAACTGGTTGTTAAATTCCCTCTTTCCCTCCCTTATTCGAAGATATGACGTCTAATCGGATCATTTTCGTGCAGTTCTAGGGTTTTATTTATTTTTTTACATCATAATATCCGCATCTTGAGTATTCTATATTGTATTAAGCAATTTAAGCTTTACTACTTGTAAAAAAACCGCAGTTATATCACACTTTCCATGGAAACGAGCTGATTTTCACTTCTGCTTCTCCGTCTGTTGTTACAGGGATCAGCTGAATCAGCTTACTGCGATCGCACACCAGTGCATGCGCGACTGATGAATATTTTCCCTGCAAAAGTCTTTGTTTGCGTGTGTCATCAAAGTGCTGCCCATTCATAAAATCGGTGGGAGTGTCCGTTTCATAACATTTGCGGGAGTGTTAAAGTTGTAAATGAGCATTTATTGGCATGAGTCACAGTGATCGTGACGTTTTTTTCCAGGTTAAATGGAAACTTGGTTGATGGATAGTATCTGTTGAAGCTGGAAAATATCCCAATACTATTATATAAATATACAGTCACGCTTTACATCACTTTCTACAGTTTTCTTAGAAATAGACGAGCCGGTTTCAGAATTTCATTGCTGTTCCTTTTGCATTTATTATAAATATTTAATCCTAAATTTTTCTAAATGAATGAAAGATGCTTTCAAAGTTAAAGTAAATATAAGTGGGTGGTTTTTGCTTGACTATAAATAACAACAAATAGTTTAGTAAAGGTTAAGATTTTAGTTTGAATGTGCACAATGGATATGTTGTGAAATTATCAGCTAAACTAAGGGGAATAAAAATAATATTTTCTACTTTTTATACGTAGAAAATATCAAAATACTGTAAATAATCTTAACAGAACGGGTGAAATTCAGGCTCCATAGATGTAAAATCACAGTCCTGTGCTATAAAACGTTCAAATTAATCTAAACATATATACATAAATATCTACATAGGATACAATTTTGTATCAATACACATATTTAATCTGTAAAAATAATACCAAACACATGCTGTACAACAGTTTAAACCCACAAATACATGACCTACCCTGTGTATAAATACAGCTTGTGTTGGTATATGCACACACACTCTCTAATACGGTTACACTCATTAGCGCGGTGGACTTACGGTGTACAGGTGAGCGTGGCGGTCCCGGCAGATGTGGAGGTGCTGACAGGCAGATGTGGTGACAGCATGGACTGCAGCAGCAAAGTGATGGGTTGCTATCAGCTCAGGGGGAGCCTGAGCTCTTTTCAAGGTTCCCACCCCTCATGAGATGGAAATTTCTCAGGTTTCCCAATGTAACGCAGTGTGCTGTACAGCTCACCACACATGTCTGCTGACTCCTCAACACACACACCCACACACACACAGTATATGCACCTACATCGTGAGAGAAGACGCCCACAGAGGTTCCCGCCAGGTTTAGTTGTACAGCTGTTTACAGCTGCTACTCTCTGACATCACCTGCCAGCTACGTTAATGGTGGACATCTCTGTTTGTTTTTAGCACACACACACACTCCGGCTATCAGCACACGAGCGGGGTTGTGCAACCACGTTACAGAAACATTTTCTTACAGATCTCAGTGTTTAGACACCTGTCGGCTGCTTCGTCTCTACTGTCCTGTTTTTTTTTTTGGTTTTTTTTTTTACATCTGCTGCTCCAGTCGTGGAGTTATATGGACAGAATAACAATAAGGTGCTAATAAAAACCAAACTTTCTGGGAAACATCTTTGTTTCTTAGCCGCTGAAAAACCACAAGCATGAAAACTAAATATTTAATAGGTTAAACCTTCCATTTTTTTTTTGTTTTCTTTAATAGTCTCTTGAAGCTTGCTTCCAGCTCTTGAGTTAATGTCTCTTTCTCATAAGTGGACACCAGTGAAATGGTATTGATTTAACGGCAATGTCTCTGTGTGTAGATAGAAAACAGTATTCCTGGATTTGTTACCCTAACCCTTAGCATTTAGTTTAAAAGGATTATAGCTGATTTCCATTAAGCGGCAAGTTTATAATGTGTTCTTCGGCTGATAGTATGAACCCTCAACCTTTTATATTCTCAATTGTTTGTAACGTCGCTGTAAAAATCGGCCTCGATGATCAGTTGTTCAGGCTGCTTCGCCAGTTCCCAGCAGGTACCTGGTGGTTGTTGTGGTTTACCTGAAGGAGCAGCGTAGTCGCAGCTCCTGTTTCGCATCTTCAGCATTCAAACCTCATGATTGGTGAATAATAAATCAGCCACGCTCTAATGAAATATCCAACACTCCCTGTTTTACTTGATACATCTGTACGTGAGCTTCTGCACTTGCACAACTGTTGGTATCTCCAAACATTTCAGTAAGTGGAATATTAAAGGGTGGCAGTGTGGAGTTGATGTTCAAAAATCTAATTTTAATAAAGATAAACTCAAAGCTCAGGCTGGGTTCAGCTTTTTAAAGAAATGTACTTACTTTTATACGTCTTGTTTGCATCCATACTAGTCATGTTGCCAGTTTAGTTTCAATGAAATTTAGAATACACTTATTTTTTTTTAATGTATTAGAATGTCATCCCCCATCCACTCACATCTAAACAACTTAGAAAAAACATGAAAAAGGTTTTTGAAAGATCTTGCAGGGTCACTATTTCTAAGGCCACAACTCGATTTTTCTGAGATCATTTCCCATCATGCACCTGGTGGAAACTCTTAACCAATGAGCATCTTTTAGCTACAAGTGACAACAGTGCACGTGTTGGTTGAAAAGGAAGAATGCATCACTGAGCGACATGATGAGCATAAAACAAGCCTAAAAACGATTATATTAAACGTATATTAACCTTAAGATGTGAGGAAAACTGCCTTAAAACAGCCTGGGATGAGTTTTTTGGGATGATCACGGCTTGTTTTTTCTCATAATTTTGTATGTTTCATACGTTTTTATACATTTTTTTTCTCATGATTTTATGCTTTTTTTTTTTCTCCATACATTTGTATGCTTGTTTTTTTTTTTCATGTTTATATGTTTTTTTTGTTTTTTTTTTCACAAAAAAAGATTAAGAAGAACTTTATTGATCCCGAAGGAAATTCAAGCATACAGTAGCAAAACATAACAATAAAGCAATAAAAATGTTTATACAACTATAAACAATTTAGAAATATAAAGTGACTGTACAAGTAGCAAAGAAATAAAGAAGTGCCGCTGAGAGCTGAGACATGTTGTACAGCCTGATGGCCAGAGGGACAAAAGAGTTCTGCAGTCTGTTGGTGGAGCATGATTGAGACGGCAGTCTGCACTGAACACACTCCTCTGCGGGCGTTGTCCAGTATGGACAGCAGTTTGTCCAGGGTCCTTCTCTTTGCCACTGTCACCAGAGAGTCCAGCTCTGCTAAAGCATATAAATGTATGAAAAAAAACACACATACAAATAAATGTATGAAAAAAAAACGTATAAACAGACATACAAATGTATGAAAAAAAACACACATACAAATAAATGTATGAAAAAAAACGTATAAACAGACATACAAATGTATGAAAAAAAACACACATACAAATAAATGTATGAAAAAAAACGTATAAACAGACATACAAATGTATGAAAAAAACACGCATACAAATAAATGTATAAAAAAAACATGCATACCAATGTATGGAAAAAAAACATACAAAGGCGTGAAAAAATATGCGCTATCAAATGTATAAACGTATAAATGTATGAAAAAAACATACAAACACGCATACAAATGTATGAAAAAAAATGTGCATACAAATGCACGTTTGTATCTCTTATGGCTTTTTCTCTATAAGAGGAAAAGCCACCTATTCCATCAGGACACAATAGACGAAGTTAATGAATTTAAATGTTTAGGAATCATTTTAGACACTCAGCTTAAGTTTAACAAACACATTAAGAAACTCACTGCTACGCTCCGAACAAACTTGAACTGTTTGTAAGAATGATAACGCATCATATACCAGTTAAGGCAGCCTTATTGTTCTTTAATGCCATGATACTCTCTCATCTGTCCTACTGTACCACCGTATGGAGCCAAGCCTCCCAGACATCAATCAAACCTATTCTATCATTATACAAACAGGCATTAAAGATATTGGATCAGAAACCTATAATGTGGCACAATTGCCTCATAGTAACGAAATATAACCTCTTAAGCTTTGAGAATTTTATGAAGTTTTCTTTTCTTAAATTGATTTTTAAATGTGCAAATAATCTTGCTCCTGCTGTACTGTGTCCTTTTGTGAGAAAAATAAGCACAAGAAGGGTGGCCACCAGGGTAGCAGTGAATGGCAACTGTACAGCAGAGGTGCGCAAAACCAGTTTTGGACAGTCCAGTTTTTCAGTTATTGGAACTCAAATGTGGAACAAATGACCAAATGAAATAAAAACACAGACTGAGTTTAAAACATTTAGCAGAAAAGTGAAACACTGGCTGAAGGAAAACCAAGGCTGTAATCATGATGTTACACAATAGATAACACACACACACACAACACATATAGTTCACACACATTATATTGTTTTTCTTTTGACCAAGGTTTTAATGCTATAGGATGCATGTTTTAAGATAACATGTAATTGAATATTTCTATGTTGTATGTGATTTATATGATGTTTAATTAGAATAGGAAGCTTGATCAGGGACTGGGGTTGCAAATTAGCCATCTGGCTATAAACCTTTTTATGTATTCACATCTGCAAGTTTTGTCATGGCCTTTGCCATGTCATTCTTGTAATAATGTGCACTGCATTGTCCCTGCCAAATAAACTACAAATAAAAAATAAATAAAGGTATGAAAAAATCGTATGAAAAAAAACGTGCATACAAATATACGCATACAAATGCTTGAAAACAAAACCTACAGACGTACAAATTTATAAAAAAAAAACATGCATACATGCATACAAATGTATGGGGAAAAAAACACGCATACAAACGCATAAAAAAATGCATACAAACAGACATACAAATGTATGAAAAAAAGCATACAAACACATACAGACACAATAACCTGTGTAAAAAAAACATATGAAAACACTCACATACAAACATGTGGGAAAAAAAGCATACAAACAGACGTACAAATGTATGAAAAACAAAGGCGTGAAAAAATATGCGCTAACAAATGTATGGGAAAAAAACGTGCATACAAACATATGAAATCACTCGCAGACAAATGTATGAAAAAAAAAACATACAAACAGACATACAAATTTATAAAAAAAAAAAACATGCATACAAATGTATGGAAATAACATGCATACAAAAAAAACATGCAAAGGCGTGGGAAACAAAACTTGCATACAAACGTATGGAAAAAAAAATGAGCATACAAACAGACATACAAACTTGTGGGGGGAAAAAAGCATACAAGCGTATGGGGGGGTGGGGGGGGGGACATATACAAATGTATGAAAAAAACAACAACATACAAACATACATAAAAACCATAACACTAGGACATACCTGCTGAGAAAGTTAATGACAACAATAATGTCATATGTACACGGAGAGGTGCATCATGGGAGTTTCACCAGCAGTCTAGGCCTATAGTAGCATAACTATGGGATGTTTCAGGGTCACCTGAGCCATCCTTAACTACAAGCTTTATCAGAAAGGAAAGTTTTAAGCTTAACTCAAAGGTAGAGAGGGTGTCTGTATCAGGTTAATGAGTAGACGTGTAACAGAGGTGAAACTTACCATTAGTTTTCCTTTAGAACAGATGAAAACATTTTACGTTTTGCATCCAGAGATGGAGCCTGCAGGCCACTGGTTCAGTGAAATGTTAGATTTACAAAGCAGGCTGATGGAGAAACAGCTGAGTGATCTCATGACTCACTGCTCCATCATCTCTCTTCGTGGTAAATATGGTGTCCACCACCGTGTCGTCTTGTGTATTACTCAGTTGGGTGGTTAAACTACATTTTCCAGTTTATACATGTGTTTCAACTGTGGTGATGCAAGCCGTGAGGTGGCATGTTTGTCATAGAAATGAAGGTCTACAGCACGTACAAACGTTCACATAAATTCTGATGATCTCCTTCAGATATATTAGAGAACTGTACATGCTACTCTTTGAGGACATAAAATGGTAATAAATGAAGTGACTAAGTTTGTTGCCACAAGAGAAAAGTCTGGACCAGTGGGCATCCTATACTTGCAGCTAAAGATGGGTTTTAGATGTAATGACAGCATTATAATGGCAGCTCTTCGTTATTTACTTGTTATTCATGTAACACTTGTTTCATTTGCTTGATTACTTTTATGGACATTACTTTTTTGAAGCAAACCGTCCTCTGGTTAGCTTGAGCCTAACGGGGACGACTTGTCATATTAACTCATAGAAAGTTAAATAATGACCCTTTCACTGAGTCTTTCTCCATATTCTGTCAAAACAACACAGCCAAATTATTGTTTAACACATGTATGGAAGCACAATTATGCCTTTTTCCCCCCGTTACTTATATGCTTTTGACCCCTGAACAGCAAGTTGCTCCATATAGCTTATGCTAGCCTCCATGTTAACATGTGGGATGATGTTTTATATCTGTAAAGACGGCAATGCAAAGCTGCCACAGATTGCTAACTGTATGCTAAATCTGCTTTTCTAATGGTAAACGCGCAGTTAACATAAAGTGAGTTTAAGACCATAGTCATAGTACATGGTATACACCCATCAGTCAGTATGTTTAACACAGAGGTCAAAAGGCGACGGACACTGTTGGTTTAACTGCTGTGACTGGCCGTTGAGAAAGCAGAAGATGTTGCATGTTTTGGGAATTCTTGAGATCGCCTAATTGTCTGTGATATCCTGATACTCGATAACACTGTTCAGATGACTAAACAGTTTGACAGGCCTGTTTTTGTGTTTTCTCCGCCAAGGAATGTACCTCTCAGTAACCGAACACCCTGTGCAATACTAATACCAAGTTATGGAACAAATCCATCCTCTGGTTTTTAAAGTGGGGGGAGCGTTTAGGTAATTAAATCTTTATTTTGATGGTCTACCTTTGAATCATTTAAGGTTATTTACCAGACTTGAACTGCTTGAATATTAATTAAAACTTGTAAAATAGTCCATCGATCCATTTTTCTGTACAAGAATTCAGTCAATTTCATAGTTAATTGACAGTTTTGATTGCTCTGTTGGCATTTTTTGTTAAATATTCAGGAGTAGCAGTAATTTAGATAATTTGAAGAGATGCAAAAGCTTTTATTGTAAAGATTTGACAATATTCCTCCAATAAATTTAGTTTTTTGCATCAGATTTTGGCGCCACGAGTGCATGGACTTGTTTTGGCATTAAGTCAGGTGTAATCCGACTTAAAACTAAAGTGAACAACGACTCAAGTCATGCAACTGCATCCTAACCAAATGATAATACCCTCCAGGAATGTATGACGGCATCAACTTTTGTGGAACATGAGCCAAAAACTCGTTTTACTTGTAGATTAAGTGCAAACAGCTCTGATAGTTGGAACATTTGTGTAAGGGCCCGGAGATCATGCACATTATGGGGTGTTTTATGTACTCAATCCATTCAGTTTTATGTACAAAGAGCTAAACTGGGGTAGCAGGTGCAGCTTTTTAACTACCGATCATATATAATTAGGAGAAACTAACATCCTTCACCCCTTTTTACTTGTAATGAGTTGACAATACTGTACAAAAATGTAGATATTCACCTTTAAAAATGATGATTAAAACATCTCTTTGGCCACAAAAGTGAAAATTAACATGTTATCTACCTTTTTTAAAGTTAGTTAATTGATATTATACGTTTAAAATGTTCTTTAATCTAAACACTTTGACAAACCACAGAGCCATCACATAAATCAATAAAACGCCGATTACAAAAGACATCCTCGGAGAATATCTGTGTCACTACTTCTCCTTTCAGCTGAGGCCAGACAAGAGTGACATAGCAGGATGGCAACAACAAAAGTCCAAATTTCCAACACACCTTTGCAGCTTTTTAACACCATCCTGAGTGAATGAAACAGTTCAGGTGTCATCGATCGCCTAAAAAAAAGTTAAAAGTTTCCATGAATGTCTGAATTAGCAATCGGTTAAAAAAAAAAAAAAGAAATCTGTTGAAACGGAACAAAATGTACGTTAAGTGTTTTGATTAGTCAACACGTTACAAAATAGGTCGTATTTTCAACATGCGTGTGTGTTTGGGGAACAAACGGCAGCAGAGGCAACAGACACGGAGGATAACTCTTCTTTTAAAATTACTTTTGAAGTTTATTCAAAGAAAACAAAAAAAATTTTTTAAGGAAAATACATGAATTCCTGTCATACACAGAGAAGGACATAAGTTAGAGAAGCATGGCAGAAACAGAGGAAACAACACGCCGCCTCACTTCCAAGCCTGCAGGGAACGTTACTGCAATATTTCCATGGTTGAAGCAGCTTTATGCGAATACCTGAAAACGAACAAGATGTATGTTCTTTGTTTTGTAAGTCAGTGGTCGAGTGGGGTGGAAAAAAAAAAATTAAATATCCAACAAATCAGGCTCAAAAAGCAGAAACAAAAGAATTAAGGAACCAAGATGCTTTTTCAACATAAATACTGTGATGCACAAAAGTGTAACAAAACATCGTCTCTGTAAACATTTTCTCCACCTAGGGTGAGCGTAATAATATTAAACCACCTCAGTCGCATATTTACGCGTACACAGACTTACAGAAACAACAAAAACTATCGTTAAGCTTCTCAAGTAGCTCTAAAACTTAATACACAACGCTTCAAGTGACTTTTTTTTTTTTGTTTTAAAAAAAAAACGATATCCAAGTAGTGGTTTTCATAACAATACACGTTTTTAAATGCGGCCCTCTTGGCACTTTTTTTCCTCCCCCCACCAAATATCACCTCTTGGCTCATCTTTTACTTTTTAGCCCATTGAAAATATATCGATAATAAGTCAGTACAGCCACTCATCAAGGCCTCAATGCAATAAGAGTTGCACAGCGGATTCTACTGCTCAGATGAGAGCGTCGGGGTCTAAGCCGCCACCCCCGGGGGGGGGGGGCTGCTCCTGGGTGTAGTTGTCAGGAGGAAAAACTTGTTTGTAGCCCGACGAAAACATGTTTGGACACGAAGTCAGAGCACAAATCAGATTCCCCTTTGCCCCCTTTAGTGAGTGTCTGTGGAAAGGGAGAAAAATCCGGTTTGGGCTGTAGATCAATGCTGCAGGCGGCGCTCAGTCTCTCACATCTACAGACGACTTAAATAACATTTAGAGCAAGACGTGAGGTGTCGGGGCGCAGAAAGCTATTTCGTCGTCTTCAGGAGGAGGAAAGTCTCTGCTCTGAGCCTGTTTGGAGCCACTTTTGTCACAGTAACACTGAAATCCAGAGTGTAAATGTTGAATTAACATAGATTTTAACGCCCCCAGCTGCATAAAAAGCCTGCAAAACGACAACAGAATAGAAAATATATCTACACCTGACGTAGACGCTCCGCCTCTGCAGCTTCAATCGAACATCTAGGATTTGATCACTTGTGACCAAAAAAGAAAACATCATCTCATGCCTTGGACCACCACACAGTAATAATTCTTTCTACATTCTTGACACGTAGTGCATTGAATACATACAAGTGATTGAAATGAAAGATGAAATGGAAGAAGTCCGCCTCCTGTCCTGAAACAGACCAGCTGACCGTGCGTTTACCTCTCTGCCATGTCCCACCGCGCACACATACCAAACTTTCTTCTACCTTTTCACCCCTTTATCCTCTCTTATTTTCTCCCCACCTACGTATTCTCTATTAACTATTCACACAGTTCAAGTTTTTTCAAATTGCGTCTCGGGGGGAAAGGGGGGGGATGACAAAAGCTTAAATGAACTGTCCTGTACAAAGACACCTTTTTGTTTAATTTTATCTTTAGGATCACACCCACAGCACTTTCTTCACACACACACACACACACACACACCTCACACTTTGGGTGGTTTCTGGGTAAAAAGCAAGCAGATTGTGGACTGTGGGAGGATGTGCATAAATGTTAAATTAAAAAAAAAAAAGACGTTTAGCTCCACAAAGTTACACTTATCTTCAAGGAATAATAATAATAATAATTAAAAAATACTATTCTGAAATCCACCACCTCTTTCATCACCCGTCCACAACATCTCCAGCCTTTAAACACCCCCCCCCTGCTTTGTCCTGTCAATCAGGCTGGTAATTAAACCTCAACATTGGGTCCCTTCCACCTGCTCGTCCCTCTGGTTCCTATCCAGCATAAATTCACCAAACAGAAGTACATTTATACACACTACTGTAGTATCGATACAGACTCTGACCACACCGGCCCCACGCTGGTAAGCGACAGCAGGGGCGGGGAAACGGGCACGGGGGGGGGGACTCCCTCACAAGAGGCAGACCTGCAGAAAGGTGTAGCAGTAGTAGTAATAACAGCATTAAGCAGTACAAGTAGTTAAAGACCTCAAGCTTACTGACCAGCCCAGGAGCACAGAAACTATGCAGAGGTACAAAATCTATCCCATCGTAATCCGATGAGCACCAAGAAATTAGGAGCAAAACAAACAGATGTTTGCCCCCTTTTTCTCGAATTCACATTTGATTTATTTCTACTTCCTTTAATATATTATAACCATTGATTTAATTCTGGATGCGAGTCGTTACTTCGGGTGTTTTCGGAGGTCGCTGTGTGGCGGCTCCAGAAGCTGAAGCTGCCGACCGCTCCGAAGGGCTGGTTGGATGGTTAGTTGTGTTTGTTCTCTCCTGGTTGACAAGACATCAATGGTGGGTTCTGAGATCCAGTGTTAGCAAGGTTGGAGGACAGTGAGGAGGATGAGGAGAAAGACGGCAGGGCGTTGGACATCTACCAGCTGAGCAGGTTGCTTCGGCCCAAAGTCATAAAGTAGACCTGGCTGGAGCCTCCGGACCGCACAGAGGCGAAAAACACCTGAGGGGAAGAAGCAGGCGAAAATGAAAATATAACAAAAACCCTGTTAAATTCCTGATGGAGGAGGGGAATCTTTTAAATGTTTCTTGAAGGAATAACTGTCATATGTACAGTGGGAAAGACCTTCTCCATCAGTTCCAGTACAGGTTGGCGTGGGAAAAATACTACGATCTACAAGTCTTTGTGGGCCTATTCAGACAAACGGGAAGTAAAGTTCAGAAAACAGAAGAGAAACTTGAGCAGTTAGAGGTTACTTCCACAGGCTGAGCAAATGTGAGCTTCTCTTATACCCAACTCAGCTGTGCAGCTCAGACTAACAAGGCATCTTTATTTACACAGCGCATTTCATACCACAGGCAACTCAATGTGCTTTACATAAAGGCAATTTAAAGAGAATAAAACAAATAGAATACAAATTAAAACAGTTAAAAGCAATCAAAGAAGAGAGGGGAAAAAGAAAGATATAAACTCAACCATAAGCACACGGAAAGAGAAATGTTTTTAACCTGGATTTAAAAGTGCTTACAGTTGGGGCTGATTTCAGTTCTGCTGGTAGTTTGTTCCAGCTGTGTGCAGCATAACAGCTAAAAGCTGCTTCACCGGGTCCAGTTTGAACTCTGGGCTCCACTATCTGACCTGAGTCAGCAGATCTCAGAGCTCTGCTGGGTTTATACTCTGCCAGCATGTCATTCATGTGTTCTGGACCTGAACCATAGCAGAACTTTAAAATCTATTCTGTATCTGACCGGGAGCCAAAGACTTGAGAACTGGGGTGATGTGATCTGATCTGTTTGTTCTGATTAAAACTCGGGCTGCAGCTGTTTGAGACTCTTTTGGGGGAGTCCAGTCAGAAGACCGTTACAGTAGTCAGGTCTGTTGGAGATGAAAGCATGAATCAGCTTCTCCTGATCTGTTTGGGACATGAAACCCTTCATTCTGGATATGTTCTTAAGTTGATAAAAGGCTGATTTGGTGACTGATTTGATATGATTGTTGAAGGTCTGAGTCTATCAGCACGCCGAAGTTACGGACTTGGTCTTTAGTTTCTACAGACTGAGGCTGTGTTCGAAACCGCATACTAACTTTTTGAGTTAGTATGCGAGTTTGAGTAAGCGAGAAGTTCCCGGATGCATACTAGAGTCTCCGAAATGTTGGGTATGCATCATGAGGTTACTACTCATCCTCAAACTACCCAAGATGCAACGTAACGTCGCCGATCGTTATTTCCTGTCAAAACGGCAGTTTTAAGCTAGCTACAACGAGGGTAGGTTCACTTCCTGTTTTCAAAACAAAAGCACCAATTGTATCGTAATGGCTTTCCCTATGATAAAAGGCAACGGGTATTTTATTTTGTGAAAATAACAGGAAGTGCGTTGCTCACTACGGCTAGCTTTAGTAGCGCCGAATTCTGTCAGGTTTTCAACACGTTGGGGATCTAAACGACTACTTTCTCGCCTGAAAATGTTTCAAATGTTGCTAAAGTTTACAGAGTTTAGAGCTTAAGTTAAATCAGCTTCAGGCCGGCTGACTTCGGCTCGGGTAGAAGCGAAATGCATTGTTGGTAAACGCTCTGCATACTGTCTGATCGATGAGTATGTAGTTTGCGGTTTCGAACACAGCCAGTGACTCAAGGTACTCGATCACTAAGTAACGCTGGTCCGAAGGGGACGAGGGGGTCTCACCTTGTCATTTCTTTCACAGAGGAACTTGAGTCTCTGGGCCCTCTTGTGCATGAAGACGCCGTCTAGATGGCCAGTCTCCACAGAGCGGATCTCTATGGCCTTCTCCCCCCACCCCATGATCTGGTTGGAGCGAATGTAGGCTGGAGAGAGGCGGACGGATCCACATGCAGATGTTTTAAAATATATCAAAATTCTGTGCATTACAAGAACACGGAAAGGTGCGATTTAAAGGGTGGATGCAGGTTATGGAGGCGTGTGTTGGTGGAGTCTCTCACCCACTGAGGTGGGCATCTCCCCCCACTGCAGCACCACGTCCTTGGTGATGCGTCCGTACGTGTTGACGTAAACGCCCTCGTCCTCGTAGCACACCAGGAGTTCGATGCCGTCAGTGTTGGGCAGGATGATGATTGCATGAGACTGGATACTGGTCTGGATCTGGGGACGCAGCACGCCGCGCCGGTTAGAAAACGAACCCGTTTGACCTTATTTATGCTCTGATGAATTATCCAAGGCCTTTGACACTGTTAATCATAACATTTTATTATCAAAATTGTTACACTAGGGCTTCACTGGAAGCACCTACAAATGGTTTTACAATTATATTCATAATCGACAACAATTTGTTAATATTAATGGATCGACATCTGACAGGGCGACTATAATATGTGGGGTCCCTCAGGGATCTATTTTGGGACCACTCTTATTCCTTATTTACATCAACGACCTGACCGCAGTGTTATCCTCCATATTCCCTATACTTTTTGCTGATGATACCAGTTTAGTTGTTTCACATTCTGATTTTTCGGTACCGATGGCCAAAGCAAAATCTTCAAATGGTTTAAATCAAACAAATTATCTTTAAACTTCAAAAAATATTGTAAATCCAACTCCTGTCTCTCCATTGGAAATAATCCCATCTCTCAGGTCTCATCTACACATTTCCTTGGAGTTCTAATCGATGAAACCTTAAGTTGGAAGACTCACATCCAGTCTGTCTGTAATAAAATATCCAGATCTATTGGTATCATTGGCAAAATTAAAAGTTTGGTTCATCAGAAGTGCCTACTAACCCTTTATTATAGCCTAATTTATCCTTACCTCATATATTGTAATGTCATCTGGTGAGATATACTTATAAACCTTATAAACTATACTATAAACCTCTCTGGGTTTTTTTTAATCTCACAGAGATTAAAAAAACGCAGGATGCAGAACGCTCGGACACTTACGTGCGTAGGCAGGTAGATGTCGTAGACCGCCCCGGAGTCGACATCCACGGCGTGAAAGCCTGAGTACGAGCCGTAGATGACCTTTAACCTTTGGCCCTCCTCCACAGTCAGGTCGACCAGCAGGGGTTTATGCACCAGGTCGCCGAAAGACTGAGGAGCACAGATCAGAAAATTGATCTTTGCGGTTCCTGCAGCTCTCCTCGGTCAACGACATGCTTCTAGTGACTGAAATAAAAGATCGACGGTGGTTAACTTACCTTGAAGGCCATGAACTTATGGTAGGGTTTGGGCGCCCAGGCGTAAACCTCCACCGAGTTCTTCAGAGCCAAAACCAAAAACTTGATCCTCTCATATTTCACTGGGGAAATCAAAAATAAATCCATCAGACGGTTTAAATTATGAGACTTTCAGATGAATCTTTGAGATTTCTTGGTCTGACGCAGCATCAATAATCCCATCTTCAGGGAGGGATTTTACTTTAGATTCTGCTCCACATTAAGGTGGAGAAGACGCTTTGCTAATCTACCGTCCTCTTTCTACATTGGTGCCTTTTTTAAGTTGGAACAACATGTTTTTATTGTGCCTTTTAAAGGGGAACTGCGGTATTTTCAACATTAAGCCTCTTTTCTGAGTCGTCTGCAATGTTTTAGAACCCCCCTCACCGCTTTTTTGATGTTTACTGCTGTCTCCGGTATTTGCCTAATTTTGATTCTTCTCAACCTGCTTCAGAATGGCAAGTCATGTGCATGTCCAGAAAGGTCCGTAAAAGCACCATAAACGTCCATTTTCAAAATAATCAACTCACCGGAGTGGTTACTGGTGTGCACTGGTAATCCATATCAAATTTCGTTGCGAAAAGTTGCTTCTGTCGTGTTTTATTTGACATTTTGTACTGGATGTTCGTTGATATTACTCCGCCACTGCTAAGAAAATAGTGCAGGCATGAACGAGCTGCCAAATAAAACACGACAGAAGCAACTTTTCGCAACGAAATTTGATATGGATTACCAGTGCACACCAGTAACCACTCCGGTGAGTTGATGATTTTGAAAACGGACGTTTATGGTGCTTTTACGGACCTTTTTGTACATGCACATGACTTGCTGTTCTGAAGCAGGTTGAGATGAATCAAAATTAGGCAAATACCGGAGACAGCAGTAAACATCAAAAAAGCGGTGAGGGGGGTTCTAAAACATTGTAGATGACTCAGAAAAGAGGCTTAATGTTGAAAATACCGCAGTTCCCCTTTAAGGCTCAACCCCTCCATCCTGCAGTTAAGTGGTAAAAGGAACATTGAACTGAAGTCCATCAGATGTTACAGCTTTAATCACCTCGATCGAGGCGGGATTATTTGAACTGCTTGTACCTGGAAATCTTTTAGCCTTTAGTTCTGTTCAGCTGTGGTTTCTAATTGTAATTTATGAATAAATTTTATGTGATTTAGGGCTCAGAGCCACTGTAACCTCTTCAAAAATTAAGTTCAAAAAGTCTACGGAAGCCTAAAGGAGTCAGAAGATCTGACTTCCTTCCTTCTCTTTGGTCCAAACCTCAGTAAAGTTAACAGTATAACAGTAAAGTTAAACGCTCATAGGTTAATAAATCCATTTCTTCTCGTAAGTTTCGGACGGCTCTGTACTTTCCACAAGCGCCGGCTCAGCAAATTAATGAACGTGCGTGAATTAAACTCCTGGACAGGAAATCGATTTCTTGACGGACCGTTTCAGTCAGAAGAGCGGGGTTTCCAACAGGAAGTGCCTGTCTTTGCAAAGTGGCACCAAAATCACCCAGGACATTCTGTATTTTAGACCGGATTGTGTAGTTACATGTTTCCTCGAATGTCTTTACTGGATTATTACTTAATCGAGGGCTTTCTGTCCATTATTTATCAACGGGTTGTCTTGTAAACATCATCTATCATAGACTGAGGTCTTAAACTTGGAGTCTCCCGTTTGAATCCTCACGATGGGTTTTACATCTGCTGGGAAACAAGGTTTCATAACAGATTAGGCATTAAATACTGATGTTTATAAACCTGTGGGTAGAAATACCACCTATTACATTACACCCTTTAGTCATCTCAACCTCAGTGTGTCTCTAAGCACTAATTTAGCTACAGCTGCTCATCTGTTTGACCGTCTTTGCACACAAACGTTCATTTAAACTAGGGCTGGGAAAGTTAACTCGTTAATTATTTAACGCCGATAAATATTTTATAGCGCATTTTTTTAAAATTTATTTATTTATTTTTTACAAAAATAATTAAAATTTTTTTTAGGGCTTTTGTGCCTTTAATGGAAAGTTCAGAGAGACAGAGAGCAGAGAGAGGGGGAACGACAGGACCATAGCCTCTTGTACATGGGGCGCCTGCTCAACCCACTACGCCACGGACCATCCCTGTTTTATTATTTATTTTATTTTGTAAAAGTCTGTTGCTCACAGGCTTTTATTTTGTAAAAGTCTGTTGCTGTCTGCTGTGGAACCAGAAAAGAAAGTAATCGGCGGATCCACCAAACATGGAGAAGGGTACGGAACTTTTACTCGGCCATTTTCATTTTAAAGTTCTTCCAGACGGCGGAGTCGACAGAACCAAAGTCATCTGTAAACACTGCCAAGTTGAATTGTCTTCTCAGCGTAGTAGTTCCAGTCTAAAATATCACTTAAAGGCAAAACACACAACTGATAGCAGCAAGTCATTCAAGGAAACAGACAGTGGAGCGAGGCTTCTACATAAAAACTACAGAAAGATGCTGATGTTAAAAGTGTGTTTGCACAACAAATGTTATGGTACTTTCATTCATATGGCAGCACATTTAAAATAAAGCTAAATGCTAAAAGCTATACACTACTTTTGAATTCATTTTTGGATTTTGGGAACTCATGTGATTAATTAGATTAAACATTTTAATCGTTGCCCAGCCCTAATTTAAACAGGTAAAAACCCAAAGTGTGAGGAGATTAAATGCAAGATATGTTCCTAGCTGGAACCGTTGCATCTTGAAGCGTAGTTCTTACAATATCACTCACCGACTTTGTAGTGGACGCAGCCCTCCAGGTCTCCCACTGTGGTCCAACCCTGTTTCTTCTCCACCTCGGGGTCATTGTGCAGGATCTTGTTCCTCAGCCAGGACAGGTAGTACACACGCAGCTTGTTCTTTTTACCTGTCATAGCATAACAGCATTTAGCATTTAGCTGTTATGCTGCAAACAAGTGGAACAAACTGCCAGTGGAGATTAAACTTTCACCAAATGGAGACATTTTTAAATCCAGGTTAAAAACATTTCTGTTCTCATGTGTCTTATGCATGAAATCTGCACGATATCTTTGAATTTATCTGGACTGTTGCTTGTTTTTAAATTAATTTAAATTATTTTATTTGTTTCTCTTTATATTTTATGTATTTTTAATGCTTTTATTTGATGTAAAGCACTTTGAATTGTTTTGTACATGAAATGTGCTACACAAATAAATTTGATTTGATATCGATGAAGAGGAGGAGATTTGTTTACTCTCATTCAGAGATCAAAATATTATCAATCGGTTACGAGCACAAAGAAATGTGCAGAAACATCCAACCCACTGCCGTCTGCATATTAGCATTAGCCACCTTTTAGCCCCTGATCAAGGCCACAAGCTGAAGTGTCTTAGTCCAAGTGCAACAAGCATGTATTCATGTACATTTAGCTCAAAACGATAAGAAAAGCTGATATTCAGAAGGCGTTTAGAGGATAAATAAAGCGCATTTCTTTGGCATTTTCCCATATGTCATCAGGTACGAGTCGACTTCAGTGTGTACGGTGTTTGTTTCAACCGTCTCCTGGCAATGTGATTACATAAGACGAGTCCGTCTGGATGTCGTCTTAGAAAATTATTTGTCACGGCACGTATGGTTTGACATGCTATCTATGAC
The DNA here is from genome assembly GCF_027942865.1 of Odontesthes bonariensis. NCBI lineage: Eukaryota > Metazoa > Chordata > Actinopteri > Atheriniformes > Atherinopsidae > Odontesthes > Odontesthes bonariensis. Next base: position 29,104,233 of record NC_134517.1, on the reverse strand, counting down.
GCTTAGTTTTGCATGTCGCTCATGCAAATGAGTTTCATTCAAGGAAAAGGACGTGTGAGCAACTCTGCGGCATTTTCTTCCATCACGGAAAGCTCGAATGTGTCGGTGTTGCACACCGTCCACATAATGTGGCGTTTCCTAACATCCGTTTAGCTCAAAATATATGTTGTGACATTTATGACTGCACTGCATGTGTGTGCGACGTTGAGAAAGAGGAGAAGTGCGACTGTGGATGCAGTTTCAGTATGAGAAAATCTGATTTAAATGTGAACAAAATAGTGCAGAAATTAGCACGAAATTGGCACGTTTTGTTTCAACAAGTCAAGAACAAAACAAAACCTCATGACAGTAGCTCGATAAAAGGAGGGTGAATTGATTTTCAGTCTCACAATCGAGTCAAACATAAATATTCTGTGTATTTTGGCATCTGCAGGGATATACCTGATATAGTGACCAGGACATTGAGACCCTCCAGGACGTCCATCTGCTGGAAGCGCCGTCGGTTGATCAGAGGGTAAACCTTCCCCTGGCCGCTGCGATCCAACAGCATCAGGCCGCTCTCCGTTCCCACCAGCAGGTTAACTCCTACACACACAATCACACAAACGCAATGAGCGAATGTGGAAACGCTGCACGCACTCTGCGGCCAAAGCCCGGTCGGACTTTCTTGTGTTCTAGTGATGTACACAAACCATGACGTGCTTTTGCAGCTGTTATTTATGGGATGTTAGTTGTTTGTATTCTTAATCATACGAATTCCGGTTGTTTAAAAGGAATGTGTTCGGTATAAACGTCACAAACAAATGGTGACGCGTCGGGAACTGAGAGAAAGATGGGACAGGGAGTTCCCCCTCTGCTCCTCAGAGTTAAAACTCAAAATAAACCAATTCAGACGAGCTTAAAAGGTCATTTTCCTGCATTTCAGTTGCACCTTGTAGAAATTACAACACTTTTTGCCCCTCATTTCAGGGCTCCATAATGTTTGGGACACAGTGATGGTGGGTACATTAAAGCAGCCATGTTTAGTCCCTTTAAGTTTCTTCTTCTGCATATAGAAGGCATGCTAAGCTGGATTTAAATCAGCTCACCATGTTTCAGCTCTGAGAAACTCTCAGCAGGATGTTTGGGATCATCATCTTGTTGCAGGTTGAAGCTTTGGAGGCATTTACTGGACCTGAGCAGATCAGATGTTTATATCCAGCTGCCATCATCAGTGGAGCTGAGTGAACCGGTACCTGTGGCAGCCATACATGGCCACACCATAACACCCCCTCCACCGTGTTTAACAGCGGGGCTGCTGTGCTTTGGATCTTTGGCTCTTCCGGTTGGTCTCCACTTTCTTCCTGCCATCACTCTGATGCAGGTTTATCTGGGTCTCGTCTGTCCAGAACACCTTTTTCCAGAACTCTGCAGCTCCTTTAAGGACTTAGTGGCAAACTGTAATGTGTCCATCCTGTTTTTGTGGCTAACTAGCGGTTAGCATGTAGCAGTGTAGCCTCTGTGGATAATAGTCTCCTGAAGACTTGTTCTGATCTGTTGGACCTTTGAGGATTTTTATTTAGCCAGCGGTCCCAAACAATATGCTGCCCTGAAATGAGGGAGACTGTGTATTTAGATTGGAGCTTTATCGGGGCTTTGCTGCCACCCTGTGGTGAAACTTGGGCACGTTGCAGGGTTGGAGTTTACTAAACATCCAAAGAAGATCGAGTTGTTTACTGAGCTGCATGTTGAATATCTCCTAAAGCAGTAAATCTGCTGGCATGTGACCTGAATTTGGTTCCCATTGTCCCTCTAGTTTCCTGCCATCCCTGCTCTGTCCTCCACTCACATGCAGCACAAATACTGCCTGCAAGGTCAGCGCAGCGTTTCCTCTTTGCTCAGGACAAACAGATGACTCATTCATCAAAGTGAGCTTTAATGCTTACCCCACAGTGCAGCACACAGGATCTCAGAGTTGAACCTCTTCTTGTACTTGCGAATCTCCGGCGTGTCGCTCTGAGGGCGAGTGTTGACCGGGTTAACGTTGACCACGGAGCCCTTCCGGGACGGGTCTGCCCTCAGCGCCTCCGCCAGCCGAGCATCGTTCCCGTAGCCTAAAAGTTCAAAGGGAAGGGCTTAGGTGGGATGAAGAGTTTACCGGGCAGGGTGAGGATAGCGTTAGTCACTGGCTTTTGTTCAGCTCGTCTGAAACTCAAGGTTCTTTTCAAAGCTGAATCTGGAAAACAAGCGATTTAATCATTACAGAAGTTACTTTGGAGCGTTCCAAGGCACCTGTCCCCGTTTTTAAATCATTTGGCTGAGAGCTTTTTATATGTTACATAGAGCGAGCCGCTGTTTCTCTCTTAAATTGTGAAATCTGGACATCTGCAGGAAAACCAAATGTGTGATTAGATGCACAGCGAAGAATCTGGGGGGTCAACAGCTGGTCGGCAGCTGCATGAGGAGAGGTAATGGCTCAGCATGCCGGAGTCTTTAACTTTTGGCCTCGATTACGGAGGGATGATGGGAACAGGTGGACCATCGTGATAACAGTGCGTTTGGTACGAATGTGAACTTTTCCTGGAAAGTTTTCCCATGATCTTGGTTCAGATTTTTGGGCAGAGTTTGCAGCTGATGGATCAGACTTTACATTAAAGGAGAATTCCGGCTATTTTACAAACATATCCCATCTGTTGGAGACCCAGGAAAGTTGGCCAAAGGGAAAAACGCGAGAAATTTTCATGCCCGCTGCGCAAAGTTGTCCAATTGCGCTGATTTCCATCGGGCAAGCTTTTAACCTTTCCTGAGGCTCTTAACGTGTATCAAAATACTTCCGTGTTCCGCAGCTGAATAATGGGCGAAGGTGCGCTCCTTCCAGCAGTCATGTGACACGTCATGACATCACGGCGAAAATGGGTGTTGAAACGAGTCAGCTGTTCGATAGGAAACAATAACAAACATGGCAATGTGTAGTTCGGTTCCCGAGGGTCGTTTTTGGTGGACAAAAAGACAATTTTGGAATACTATAGTGTATGACTTCGGCGATCGATTAATTTGTGCGCACGCCTGTGGAACACGGAAGCTGAGAGAGGTAGGTGCGCTGTTTTTGAAATCTCCAAATGTATCATGTCTGTGCTAGCTAATGGTATGGTTAGCCCCTGGGTTGAATTGTATTGCTACTGACGCCACGGCCAATTGGGTCAAAAGTATTTTGATACACGCTAAGAGCTTCAGGAAAGGTTAAAAGCTTGCCCGATAGAGCCCGCTTTCATGGAAATCAGCGCAATTGGACAACTTTGCGCAGCGGGCATGAAAATTTCTCGCGTTTTTCCCTTTGGCCAACTTTCCTGGGTCTCCAACAGATGGGATATGTTTGTAAAATAGCCGGAAATCTCCTTTAATGAGTCAAAGGAGTAAAAGCTCCGTCTCTGACCTTTAAACTGAAGCAGTTAGATGGTTGTAGAGGACAATATTAGATCAAATTGCTTAACTGATTGCTTACTGATCATACACGCAGCTCTTGGTCAAACGCATCCAAGGTGAAATAGAAGTCATACGTCTTTTACTCATTTAAAGAGTCGCCAGTTCTTACCTCAAAAACAAAGAGAAATATGAGCCCTTTCAGACCTGCTCTGCTCTCCATAAATCTGACAGTAACTAAACATGACTGAATGAATACCGACAGCTTACACATACTTCATGCAGCAGAGTAATCTGGCATCGGATTTGCTCTTTGGAAGGAGTCCGACAGATGGAATTATTCAATCAATAAATAATAACATGGTTCAAACTCGGTCTGAGCCAAACGAGCAGAAAAAAAGACTGAAGGTTTGCGGCAGTATTTCAGGTTTTTTATCCAACTTTGCTCGTTCAAAGCAGGCAGCACAAACCGTGACCCGAGGTGAGGAAAAACACCACAAAAAAGATATTTTTGACCACTTTCAGCACACTTGTTGTGCCGGGATGAATAGTTATGGGAATTCTACATGTTGTAAGAAAGAAACCTGACTTGATATATTGTTCCATCTCGTGCAGATTAGCCCCCAAACTCATAAATAGTCCTTCCTTTGTCTCTAGAGCAGCTTTTCCCACAAAGTGTTGAACGTTTGATCCCATTCTTTACAAATATGAATCTAACAAGCAGACGTCTTTGGCTCTTTGGAGTCAAAATGTTCTGTGCATCTATTACACTAACAACTGCGTTAGTCACATCCACTGTTTGTTTTAATGTCAGTTAAAGGAATACAAAGACACCTACCGACGTTGTTGAGGGCGCTGCCGGTGGATGGAGAGACTTGGAGAAGGCGTGGGTCAATGAACGGAGTGAAGGAGGAAGAAGACTTGTGTTTCTGCATGTTGTTACTAGACTGACTCTACAGAGAGGTAGAATAAGAATTAATGGTGACATCCCAAACCCAGAGTGTTATTTTGAGAGATCAAAAACGTGTAAAAAAAAAAAAAAAAACGGATAAAGACCCACAAAGATGACGGCAAACTCAGGTTTCTGTGTATGTTTCATGCAAATACAGTGGACAACCATTCGAAGGGTAAAATGATGACGAAAAGAAAGGCAAAAACAGAGTCGGAAGGGTTAAAAATAAATAAATAAATCAATGTTGTTGATCAGGCAAAAAAAAAACAACAACACGAGGGGTGGGGGAAAATGTTGCTATGAAAAAGTATTTCCATGGGGAGCATACTTGCCGTTTGGCTCCTAACTGCCCTGTGTGCTATGAGCTAATGTCTGGGGAATGCGAGAATACGGCCCCGTTTGCTGAAAATAGGCAACATCAAGGACATAAAATGAGCTTTAAGCTTTTGGGGGAAACGACTGTAAAAACCACAGAAACACTCGGATGTAGCTGGAAATCTTTCCACTGAAGAAATTGGATTTAATCCGAGTGCTTTCACACAACACGATAGTAAAAGGGCGTTAAAGTTAAAGGGATAGTTCGCCTCTTTTGACATGAAGCTGTATGACATCCCATATCAGCAACATCATTTTTCGAGTTCCAGCCTCGTTTTGGTGTTGATGAAGGTAGTCCGGCTAGTTTGCTGGGGTTTAAAAAATAAAGCGTTTTGCTTCTCAAAACAGTATGCGTTCAAAAGAGTAATACATTTGCATCACAAAATCGTTCTCCAGGAAAAAGTCAGACCTCACAATCGCTTGGCCCTATTTTCTCTCCCTTCGTATCACTGCCTGCTGTGTAAACCGTGCAGACCGAGCAGCAAACACCGTAACAGGCGCGGCTGTCAGCAGGCGGTGATACGAAGGGAGAGAAAATAGGGCCAAGCGATTGTGAGGTCTGACTTTTTCCTGGACAACGATTTTGTGATGCAAATGTTTTACTCTTTTGAACGCATATTGTTTTGAGAAGCAAAACGCTTTATTTTTTAAACCCCAGCCAACTAGCCGGACTACCTTCATCAACGCCAAAACGAGGCTGGAACTCGGCTCACAGGACGCAGCAGGGGGTAAGAAAATGTTCATAAATGATATTGCTAATATGGGATGTCATACAGCTTCATGTCAAGAGGCGAACTGTCCCTTTAACAGTCCTTTGGTTTAAAATCGCAGGCGGTTCATGCTGGCGGCCACTAGAGGGCACTCTGCCCAGTTCAGGACATAACTGATTTTATCAGCCTGGCGTCTGTTGTATTCTCGTGGCGAGCTCTGATCATTTCAACCTCTGTTCACGCCTTTCAACATTTCAAGGTGTCGGGGCTGGGAGACATACCTCTGCGAGGATGCCGAGCTTTTCCAAGGGACTCTGGGGGGACATGGAGGAGGGACTGGCGAGGCTGGAAGAGGAAGGGGAGTTGGATGCAGAGGAGGAGGGGGAGGAATGGTGGCTCTGCTGGATCAGGTCTGGGAGGTGGTGGATGCGACCAGCAAAGCCGTTCCTGTCCGAGTGATGGTGGTGGTGGTGGTGTGGGCTGGGGGTGCGGAGGATGAGCCCCTGCCCCGACGCTGAGCCGGGGCTCGGGGCGAAGCCTGCGAGCAGGCCGAGGGTCTGCGTTTGGCCCGGGCCGGGGGGCGCACGCTTTCTGTTGTCACCTGCACTCTGGAAGTAGAAAGAGGGGCAGACGACTTTGGGTCTAGATGTGTTCCTGGTGAGTTCAGGGGAAGGGAACGTGTTAGCTAGAGCAAAGGGCAAACTACAGTGGCTACTCTACAGGTGGAAAGAAAACTCTCGTTAGATGAGACTGAACTCATTTCGTGGCATAACTGCTTCCGTTTCAGAGCTCCAACACCTGAACCTGTTAGGATCAAGTCATTGAACGAGTGCAGCCCTATAAACATCTGGGGACAATCATTGACTCGACCCTAAACTTTAAAGACGCGGCTGCTCTGTCTGGTGAAGTCGTCCCATGATGACACTGTTTTATCGTGCTTTTATAGAATCTACTTTAACCTTTTCACTTGCATCGTGGTTCCCTAAAAGAAAGGAGTTCACTCAACCCGATTATTAAATGGTCAGGTCGGTTGATCGGGCTCGGAGTCGCTGTACACGAAGCAGAAGCAGAAGCAGCGGCTCGCCGGCTCCATCTTGAATGATGCCTCCCGTCCCTGAGCGAGTGAGTTCCAGCTGCTGCCGTCAGATTTATAGTCCCGAGAACTCGGACCACACGCTGTAGGAGCAGCTTTGTCCCTGCTGCTGTCGCTCTTTTAAATAAAACCTAACGCACTTTACTGCGGAGATCTATTTTACAATTTATTTATTACTTTTTATGCCTTTAATGATAGGACACATGCAATTGATGCATTTCACTGCAAGGGATGTTTGCAATATTTATTTTAATTTTGTTAATAGTTTTATAAAGCCTATGCACTTTTTTTGTCTGTACTGATCATCCCTATTTTGTTATTTTAAGTTTTATAAATCCTATGCACTTTTTGTGATGAGTGTGTCCAGTAATATTTGTTTTAATGGCAATGCCTCCAAAAGTTGTTTCAATAAATACAGTTATGAATTGATTTGCTTTGGGTTATGTATTAAATGAAGACACTATCCAGATCATACACAGCCAGTCAGCCACTGGTAATAACTGTATTTTTTTTTTTAAGTATGTTCAGTGAAAATATCGCAATGCATCGCAATAATTCAAGTATCGTGATGCATCGTGATTCGAATCGAATCGTGACTTCTTTGCCAATACCCACCCCTACTGTTAATAAGGTGTGGGAGATGCCTTCTCCTATTGTCTGCAGAACAAATCTACCTACAGGTGCTAATAAAGTCAACTGAACCCTGACTTAAATGCAGCAGATGACCTTCAGCTGCTCTCGGTCAGAGTATGCAGGGACAGAAGATGGTCAACACAAAACAAAATGGATGAACACTCGGGAGCAAACAGAAGGTGCGTGCTAACTGACGGGCGGGTTTCCCCTCTCGGCCGGTACCTGTCTGACAATCAGCGTGCTGTCTTTGCAGGGAGTCGACCCCGCATCGCTTTCTCCCTCTTCGTGAACGATCATGGTTTTCACCGACTCCGTTTCCCCGTTGCTCAGCCTGGAGGAGCTGCGGGAGGGAAGCACAGAAATGTGAGGAGAGCTTTACTAAAAGAGGAATCTGATCCTCTGTGTTCTGTGTGTAATACTCACACAGCTCGGGAGTCCTCCGGTCCGGAGGTCGACTCTTCTCCCGGCTCCTGGTCCACCTCTTCGTCGTCATCCTCATCTGTGGTGTCCGAGTCGTCGCTGGAGGACGAATAATCCGTCACCTTGTTTTGGGGGCGAACATCGTCCACCGCACGCAGCTCCTTGGCCAGAGCCGTCAGGTCCTAAAGGTTGTGAGGCAAGCGCTCGTTTTACTCAACTGAAATCACTCATTTTCCCCTCATTCTGCTGTGGGAGTTTTGCCCTTTTCTCCATCAGTGCATTTTTCTACGCAAGCCATGAATTTTCTTTATTCAAGCAGGAAACTGAACGCTGCTGGAGAGGAAGAGTGGTTACAAACATACGCCAGCCAATGAGAAGCCAGCACGAGGAGCAAAGCCAAACAGAAAAGCCGGGAAACGGATGACCGTACAGCCGATGCTCTCAGAGCCACTGAAGGCGAGGTTAGTGGATTAATTCTGACAATGAAACAACCGTTAGAGCTGCAAAGATGAAACAGGAAATCTTTTGGAGAGGTTAGAAAAGGCATGAGTTAAAACGTCAGTCGACCAGTAGAGAGGAATCAAAGAGGAAGTAGAAAACCCGTCAGCCGGTGAGCTCAGTCCAAACATGAAAACAACCGCTTCTCAGAGTCGGAGTGCAGCGGTTCAGAGGCGCTGGGTCTCAGGCTGTGTTCGAAACCGCATACTACATACTCATCAATCAGACAGTATGCAGAGCGTTTACCCACAATGCATTTCACTCCTGCCCGAGCCGAAATCAGCCGGCCTGAAGCTGATTTCTCTTAAGCTCTAAACTCTGTAAACTTTAGCAACATTTGAAACATTTTCAGGAGAGAAAGTAGTCGTTTAGATCCCCAACGTGTTGAAAACCTGACAAAATACCGGCTATTTACAATTTTGTTCCCACGAATTCGGCGCTACTAAAGCTAGCCGTAGTGAGCAACGCACTTCCTGTTATTTTCACAAAATAAAATACCCGTTGCCTTTTATCATAGGGAAAGCCATTACGATACAATTGGTGCTTTTGTTTTGAAAACAGGAAGTGAACCTACCCTCGTTGTAGCTAGCTTGAAACTGCCGTTTTGACAGGAAATGACCATCGGCGACGTCACGTTACGTTGCATCTTGGGTAGTTTGAGTATGAGTAGTAACCTCATGATGCATATCCAACATTTCGGAGAATTTAGTATGCATCCGGAAACTTCTCGCTTACTCAAACTCGCATACTAACTCAAAAAGGTAGTATGAGTAGTAGGAGAAGTATGCGGTTTCGAACACAGCCTCGGTCATTCCATGCCCAACCATCTCACACAAGCTCACAGCAGCACACCATCGTGTCGGCACACAGAGTTCTACATCTACATCTAAGCCAGCTAGAGAGCCACAGTACCGACTATTCAGCTTCGAGTCAACTCTCACCGCTGGTCTGTTCGGCCTGACCAAGTCCTTCCTCTCTTCTGGCTTTTTCCCGGCGTTCTCAGGCCGCAGGAGGGGTGAACCCTCCGATTTGGAAGAGGCTGAAGGAGGTGGAGGCGGTAAGGTCAGTTTTTTTCTTGAATTATGACGTTGAGGGGCAAAAATAATCTTCAAATTCAATCGTGTTTGATTTCTTTTTTCAAATCTAAGTGTTTCTTAAGCTCCTTTACTGAAGTGGATTTATGTTATGTGTTCCAGTGGACTCACAGCGGGCCCTGAACCTCTCTCCAGAGCCACAGTGAGAACCGGGCTGAGAGCTGGAGTTACTGGAGCTGCTGGAGGAACTGGAGCCCCCGCTGCCACTATTACTGGTTGTTCTGGGAACCAGTTTCTCCACCCGTTCCCACAGCAGCCGAGGCTCTGCTGAACTGCAGAGGCAACAGACACCAGAGTCAAGACAACTGAAAATAAAATCACTTCAAATCCTCTAAAAGCTGCTCATCCGATTCTTTGGTGTGGTTAAAGGAATCATTCTAAATATTCTGCCATAGAAATAACCCCGAGTTAATTTTGTTATTCATACATGGGCAATGATACCGCACCAAAGTCATTCTCATGAAATCATTTCAGCGTTTTTTGGAGCTTAAGACTTCGGTTTTAGAAGAATAAATACATCTGAGTGCGAGTACAGAGGCAAAAAGGTACAAGAAGGTTATCATGGTGATTCTGGGGGGGATGAACCCACGTAGCAGACGGTTTACCTGGCAACGTTTCGGTGCACGGCATCCCTGCTGTGTGAGGCATTGCCGTGGCGATGAGGCGAGTCTCGCCTCGACAACACTGGGGACCTTGACGTTGTCCTGACAGGAACCTTTTATGATAAAAACAATGACCAGCTTACACAGACGGACCCTCTAGGCGTTGCATCAGTGTACAAGCGAATATACAAAATCACGTTTCACTCTCCCACGATCCGATATCACAGCCGGCTGTACTGCGCCACAATGACTCATCGTAGCTCAAACTAGACCAAAGTAAAAGCAGGTTTGTTGACTGGATAGTGTAGTAGTAAGATTGCCACCTTTCATGTGGGTGACCTGGGTTCAAATCCCCTGCATGAAAGGTACTACCTTCAGTTGGGGTCCTTAGGCAAGACCCCGTTACCCTACCTGCCTGCCTGTAAGTTGCTTTGGATAAAAGCATCTGCCAAATGCATAAACATTGAAAGCGAAGCTAAGACGAGCTGCGCTTCTCCAGAGGCTGCCCTCGCACCTGTTCACCCGACTGTATTATCTAACTGCTCCACTGTAGGCCACAGCTGTCACACTGGCAGTCACAGGTCACATAATGAGTCGTGTAGAAGGCAGCACAAATCATTTTGTAGCATCCAAAGGGCAGAGCAGAGCTTCTGGAAATGATTTAGCTTTCTTTACTTAAAGGTTTCGTAGTGTCACCATCCTGTTTTTCCAATCTGAAACGACTCCTGTGAGGTCTAATCGTTTTTTATTTGACTCTAAACATTGAACGTCCTGTGTATCCTGTGTAAACTGAACTGATCTCCTCCTCAGGAGCTTTTTTTACGTCCTTTTGTGGTTACAGTCTGGTCAGACGTATAGATAGACTGTCTCAGCGACCACAGCTGGGCTATAAAAAGCTCCCAGACTGATTGTTGTGGTTTCTTCTCAACAGTTAGCAGCTAACCTCCTTTGTGCCAACACTGATGCACGTCCCGTGGAATGATGCTAGCTTCCTCTTTCTCTACCTACTAAGTTTAGACTATTTTTTCTTCACTTGAATGGGGCAGGAGGTGGAAAATATGAACCCTTTAATGTCCTGCTCTACTGTTTTCAGTGTCTTTGGATTCCACTCTGTTTGGTTCTGAAATGCTAAAAGGAAGTATGTGTTATGCATCATTACCATGCAAAAGAAAGAAGAAGAAAGTGAGGACATTAAAGGGTTAAAGAGCCACATTTGTTAATAGAAAATTGTCTCGACTACGGCTAACAGACTACACCGAGGGTCCCTCTTCCTGTCCTTACCCTCGGCGGGGCCTCCTCTGAAGGGGCCTTTTCGTGGGGTAAGGGTCTGGGCTGGGGGTGGGTTTGTGGCTCAGTGCGTGCAGGCGTTGATGATGCTGATGGTGGTGGAGGTTGATGGTGTTGGTGGGAGTCATGGCTGTTGTGAAGATGAAGGTTTTCAAAGCTAGGGGCGAGCGGCTGGCTGAAGGAACGCGACTGTGGGGCTGAGGTGGCCCCGCTGCTGCTCTTTAAAGCAGCCGGATGAGAACGGACCTTCCAGACAACAGAAACAGAGCACAGTGGGGAGCACAGGTCAGTCTGCATGCACTTTACTCAAACAGGGCTTTGTGAGGGGGCGGGGGGGTGTTCAGGGGACCTTTAGGGGCTTGTCAGATTGGAACTGTAGCCTCGTTCAGATGGGGAAAACATAACATTTCTAGCTTGAACTGACTGAATGCAGAATGTGTTACTCTGAATAAAAATAACTCTGTTTTTAATTATTTTAAAGGTTACAAACTCTACTTTAATGTGACAGTTTGGTCTCATTTAAAAGAGAATAACTACATGTTACGTCGGGGCTGTCCTTTAACTTCTTTTAGCCGACATCTGAAGGGTTTTCCCGTATATTTTAATCATTTTCTTTCCCCTGCAGCTGTCACAGATAAAGATTTGAGGGTATAAGCAGGAAGAAGATATGGATTTAATCTCCTTCGGCCTGTCTGAGGGGCTAAAAGGATTCTTCCTGGAGATGTCAACAAAGTAAAAGCTCCTCTGAAAGCTTTTCACTTTGATGCGACCTGGTCTGACGGAGCCAAAGTTAACGACCCCTGTGGTATAAGACTCTGGATTACATTTACCCTGCAGCAGCTGTTTCCAGATGTGACTCCAACTGCAACAAAGTCTCTGTCTAATCAGCTGCTGCAGCGTGTGATCTAATGATTGAGACATTTTTCCTTCACAGTGAAATGATGCAGCTCCAAACCGTGCAGAGCCCCTAAAGACCCCACGTGCAACAGGACCAGAAATTAAAGTATTCACATGTTTTACCTGTTTGTTATTCAGGCCGCGCCTTTTCAGAGGCACGTTAATTAAAAAGAGAGCAGCCAGAGTATCAGACGGTGTCATGTGATACCTTTGATTTCTCAGAGTGACGCATAAAGATGATGAAGGAAACTGTCAGTCTTCTTTTAAATCTGAGAGTAAAATTAACTGCATTATTAAAGCCTGAAATGATCTGCCATGCATTTAAGGTGACGCAGCATGCGCACGTTCATGTCGGGGGCAACAAGCACGTGACTTTGACTCTTCACCCGTAGAGGTGTTGCATTAGTTTAGGTTAGCAGTCATGCTCCCAGTCATGTTGGAATGACTCTTTTCATCCCTAAATAGAAGCGATTCGAGCTTTATTTATGGCCTCCAACCCCACGAGATCGGGTTCTACACGCAGTTTTCCTGGTGATTTAATTATGTTTCATCAGATTAGCTCAGCACATGAAGCAATGTTAAAACACACAAAACCATATCTGAGCCCGAAGACGACTGGCTAATGAGAGAAAACTGATAAATCTACTTTACTTTAAGCGTCATCACCCGCATCCCTCCGTTTAACCAGGTTACAGCAGAGTTTCTGCATAATTTCATCCGTGTGACATGGTTTTCCATGCAAAGCAGCTTCGATGCCTCGATGGGAAGTGCCTAATTACGCCTGAGTCACTCTGCTGCTCTCATGAATTATAGACGCTTTTCAGCACAAGCACATGATGACAAAGTACAGCGTGTGGAGCAGAGATGTACAAACCCCCAACATGAATATTCACAGGCTCAGAATGGCCTGGAACCCATCAACTATCATCTGAGCCTCGTATCCAGCCAATGAAGCAATAAAACATCAGCATGCAATTCTTTGTTCTCCACAGATCCCGACTGTTAACAAAACAAAGCCCCTTTAATCAGGATTGGTCAAAATAACAAAGGTTCTGCATACTCACGTGCACTTTTACAGCAGGGATAATGTTCATGTAAATAAGCATATGAGGCATTTGGTGAATATACTTCAAGCTACGCTAAGAGCAGCCTGTTGCAGTAGCTGTGGTCATACGACACCTTTATTTGTGTCTTTTTCAGGGAAAACGCAGGTTTTGCTCCTATAATAACATCTGTTATGAGTCACAGTGACGGCAGAAACCGACTGAGCTTTCCAAAGCCCTGACTTATGCCCCCAAAAAGACCCCAAATCCAGACAAGTTGAATTTGCGACGTCATAGATGATGGGCAGGAGCCAAATGGAGAGAAAGGAGGAGGAAGTTTAAACCACATCTTCCCATGAGCGTCAGATCTGAGGCAAATAAAACCGATGAGCTTAGACTGTGGACGAGGAGTCGAACACCTCTCTTCAACTGACCAACTAATCTTTTTAATGCCACTTATTTTCCCCAAATAAACTATACTCAAACGGTTTAATTACCCTTTGAGGATTAAATCAAATTCTGCATATTTCAGCTTAATAAGCAAATAGTTAATTAGAGAAAAGAGGTTAGAATAATTTCTGTTTTATAGCCGCGAAAAACCTTTTAGCAGAAACATCAGACATAAAAAACTGTCTAATAGTCAAACATATAACCAGTTTGAGCTGAAACTGACGAGCAGCACGCGGCTGAAACGAGCTCAAGAGTTTATGGTTGAGACAAAAATCAATGAAAAGCAGAACATCTTTACAGCTGAGTGATGATAAATGCATCATAGCACTGAGCAAACACACAGCTGTTCCTTTTAAAATCACCTGAAAGAAAATCAGTGAGAGATTATGATGATAAATCAGCTGAGAAAGATTTCACATCATGTAGTTATTGCTGCGAAACTAATCATTTATCTGTTCATTGTTAGTTCAATAAATGGAAATCTGATTCCGGGTGAAGAGAAACGCAGGTTTAAAGGTTAATTAGGCTGAAAACAATGAATGTTATTCCTCTGTGGTTCAGTGTAGAAGTAAAGTTCTCCTCCGGTCGGGCGCAGATGACATCAAATAACAACAAAGCAGAAGCACCAGATGTTTTGGATCGGCCACAGTTATCGTACAGCAACTTAAATACGACCAGCGGGCCGTGGAGCCGCTTCACGTCTCCATCAGAAAGCCTTTCACTCAAGGAGGGGAAGCTAATCCTTACCTGTGGTTCCACAGTGGGCCGGTGCATGGCGGGCGCCTCGGAGGCAGCGTTCCCATTGGGGTAAGACGACTCCGAGCGCGGCGGCACCGGCGGCTGCTGCGGTTTGGTCGGAGCTGCCTGAGGAGAACCCTGGATGTTCTTCCGATACCGCTCGTCGGCCTAAAAGAGGACACGCAGATATATATATATATACAGGTCAGTGCAGAACGAGGACGGGAGCCATCAGACGGCGGCGGGGTTTGTTAGTTTCCTCCCACAGAGGAGAGAGGATTCGTACGAGCACATCTGAAGGGCATCCGGTGACGCAGGCACACCAGCAGGAACAACAAAGCACCTTCTGAAGGACAGCCGGGTTATTTTTTTAGCCACAACACCGACATCCCTGCTAAAAGCACCGTGACCAGCAGTCATGCATTTTCCATGTAGAGAGAACATTTACTGGAGATAAAAGATATGCCAGGACACCGATTCCCAAGAGTTTTTACATCACTATCATCCCAAACTTTACACCTTTTCTGTTCGTTACCCTTTCCTGAAATCAAGGGTTGTGTTCGAAACCGCATACTTCTCCTACTACTCCTACTACTCATACAAACTTTTTGAGTTAGTATGCGAGTTTGAGTTCCCGGATGCATACTAAATTCTCCGAAATGTTGGGTATGCATCATGAGGTTACTACTCATACTCAAACTACCCAAGATGCAACGTAACGTGACGTCGCCGATGGTCATTTCCTGTCAAAACGGCAGTTTCAAGCTAGCTACAACGAGGGTAGGTTCACTTCCTGTTTTCAAAACAAAAGCACCAATTGTATCGTAATGGCTCTCCCTATGATAAAAGGCAACGGGTATTTTATTTTGTGAAAATAACTGGAAGTGCGTTGCTCACTGCAGCTAGCTTTAGTAGCGCCGAATTCGTGGGAACAAAATTGTAAATAGCCGGTATTTTGTCAGGTTTTCAACACGTTGGGGATCTAAACGACTACTTTCTCGCCTGAAAATGTTTCAAATGTTGCTAAAGTTTACAGAGTTTAGAGCTTAAGCGAAATCAGCTTCAGGCCGGCTGATTTCGGCTTGGGCAGGAGCGAAATGCATTGTGGGTAAACGCTCTGCATACTGTCTGATCGATGAGTATGCAGAATGGAAGTATGTAGTATGCGGTTTCGAACACAGCTGATGTTATCTTCTGCTTTACGTGATATTTACACTTTATCTTCTCGATATGTGTGTTGCCTCATGAAACGAACACACCGACTCGCTCCTGAGTCAAAAGAAAAAATGCTTTGGATGTAAATCCTTTGCCTTCCACGGCAGCCAAACACTCGGATCCCAAAAAGGGAGACTAATGAGGTGGCTCATTATTACAGTCTAATTAGAGGATCAGTTGGGCCCTCACAGCTGTTTAGGTGAGCCGGTGTTACTCAGAGGAATCCTGGGAGAGATTTACAGTTTCTATCAGCACAAACAATGATCGATGCACTGAACAGGAAGCCCACGTCATATTAGAATGGGTGCAGAGTTTATGTGGCAGTCCTTCTAACAAACATATCTCAGAAATGAGCTTCTTTTCACATATTTTGTGAATGGTTTACCTTCATTTCCAGGAGGTTTACTAATAAAAGCTGCTGGTTTGGTCCTTTAACCAAACAGTTCTACACAGATGTCACCTAAAACTCTGCTTCAGCCTGTGACATTATTTGTTTTTGGGACTCTTGTCAGGCTGTGATTTGAAACCTTTTGCTGTTGGTCCAGTAACACTACAGCTAACAGCTTAATGGGTCAGTTTAATCATTAGACTGGAGAGTAGCAGGAAATGATAAAAGAGTCACAGAGCTGGCCTACAAACCGTCCATTCATCCCACAGCATCAGCTGGCCATCACCATGTAGCACACAGCACACCCAGAGCAGTGGGAGTCAGTTCACACAAGCAAAGGAAGCATTTTACACGGGTCAGGTGGCGAGGTTCACCTCTCTGATTGGCTCAGAGTCGGGGGCGGGGCCTTGGAGGTCAGCAACAGGTAGCGTGGCTTCTGCAGTTTTTTCCAGACTGGACACCGGACTGAACCGGGCCTTCTCAGTTCTACTGCTCTCTGGTTGCGACGGCGTGTCCGGGTCGGGGGTCTGCGGGGCTTTGGTGCTCTGTTGCCGGGAGGTTTTGCTACCGTCCGGCTTCTGGTTTTGCTGCAGCGACAGCAGGTAGGCCTGCTCCTGCTGCAGCTGCCTCTGGAGCTTCTGGGCCTGCCGCTGCTCTTCCAGCTCCCGCCATTTATACTCCTGAGTACAGGGAGGGCCACGGTTGAACCAAAACCACTGACTAGAGAAGCCTGGGCGAGGTGTACGGTTTCAACAACACTTCTTTTTACGGCGCGGTCACACATTTAGACGCCACTTAAACTCCCCACAAGGACCAAAATAACAGCAAAGCATACTGATACTGCACCAATTCCTCAAACAAATTTCTCTCATGTCCAAAATATCTGCCCGATCTTGACAAATTTTACTTCAAAACATAGGTATTTTTGTCCTCTTTCACACAAAATCCCACTCATTGAGCTCTGCCTCACAGATTTTTCACAAATTGCCTCTGAGCACAGAGAGTCGGCCCTCCAGCTGACATTCCGCCCATTCTAAACGCCTAAAATCATAAAAATTTATGTGAATAATTATTTTAAAACTGCCATAAAAAACGAGCCAAACATAGTAGCCAAATGAAAATTACACCGTCTCTTGTGGCGCTGACTGTTCAAGAATTATTCGGATACGACTTTTACTTTTCGAACAGCGACCGTTTGTTCGAGACAGTAGGCTACAGTCAAAATTATACTCCAATTTTAAGAAGCCATAGTGTGTGCACATATGTCAGTTTGCTCTCTGTTTAACACAGACGAGCCGCAGCTGGTTCCGTCTTCCGTTTCCACTGTCAGTACGTTTCGTGTCACTTCGTATCGGTACGGTACAGGTCGGGTCGCTTCGTGTCGGTACGGGTCGGGTCGCTTCGTGTCGGTACGGTACGGGTCGGGTCGCTTCGTGTCGGTACGGTACGGGTCGGGTCGCTTCGTGTCGGTACGGTACGGGTCGGGTTGCTTCGTGTCGGTACGGTGCGGTACGGTTCGTGTCGGTACGGGTCGGGTCGGGTCGCTTCGTGTCGGTACGGTACGGGTCGAGTCGCTTCGTGTCGGTACGGGTCGGGTCGCTTCGTGTCGCTTCGTGTCGGTACGGGTCGGGTCGCTTCGTGTCGGTACGGTACGGTTCGGGTCGCTTCGTGTCGGTACGGTACGGTTCGTGTCGGTACGGTACGGGTCGCTTCGCTTCGTGTCGGTACGGTACGGGTCGCTTCGCTTCGTGTCGGTACGGTACGGGTCGGGTCGGGTCGCTTCGTGTCGGTACGGTACGCTTCGTGTCGGTACGCTTCGTGTCGCTTCGTGTCGGTACGGTACGGTTCGTGTCGCTTCGTGTCGGTACGGTACGGGTCGGTACGGTTCGTGTCGGTACGGTACGGTTCGTGTCGGTACGGTACGGGTCGGTACGGTTCGTGTCGGTACGGTACGGTTCGTGTCGGTACGGTACGGGTCGTGTCGCTTCGTGTCGGTACGGTACGGGTCGTGTCGCTTCGTGTCGGTACGGTTCGTGTCGGTACGGTTCGTGTCGGTACGGTTCGTGTTGGTACGGTTCGTGTCGCTTCGTGTCGGTACGGTACGCTTCGTGTCGGTACGGTACGCTTCGTGTCGGTACGGTACGGGTCGCTTCGTGTCGGTACGCTTCGCGTCGGTACGGTTCGTGTCGCTTCGTGTCGGTACGGTACGCTTCGTGTCGGTACGGTACGGGTCGCTTCGTGTCGGTACGGTACGGGTCGCTTCGTGTCGGTACGGTACGGGTCGGTTCGTGTCGGTACGCTTCGCGTCGGTACGGTTCGTGTCGCTTCGTGTCGGTGCGGTACGCTTCGTGTCGGTACGGTACGCTTCGTGTCGGTACGGTACGGGTCGCTTCGTGTCGGTACGGTACGGGTCGGGTCGCTTCGTGTCGGTACGGTACGGGTCGGGTCGCTTCGTGTCGGTACGGTACGCTTCGTGTCGGTACGGTTCGTGTCGCTTCGTGTCGGTACGGTACGGTTCGTGTCGCTTCGTGTCGGTACGGTACGTGTCGCTTCGTGTCGGTACGGTACGGGTCGGGTCGCTTCGTGTCGGTACGGTACGCTTCGTGTCGGTACGGTACGGTTCGTGTCGGTACGGTACGGGTCGTGTCGCTTCGTGTCGGTACGGTACGCTTCGTGTTGCTTCGTGTCGGTACGGTACGGGTCGGGTCGCTTCGTGTCGGTACGGTACGCTTCGTGTCGGTACGGTACGGTTCGTGTCGCTTCGTGTCGGTACGGTACGGGTCGGGTCGCTTCGTGTCGGTATGGTACGCTTCGTGTCGGTACGGTACGGTTCGTGTCGCTTCGTGTCGGTACGGGTCGTGTCGCTTCGTGTCGGTACGGTACGGGTCGTGTCGCTTCGTGTCGGTACGGTACGGGTCGTGTCACTTCGTGTTGGTACGGTTTGGGTCACTTCGTATCGGTACGGGTCGTGTCACTTCGTATCGGTACGGGTCGTGTCACTTCGTGTTGGTACGGGTCGTGTCACTTCGTATCGGTACGGGTTGGGTCACTTCGTATCGGTACGGTTCATGTCACTTCGTATCGGTACGGGTTGGGTCACTTCGTATCGGTACGGTTCATGTCACTTCGTATCGGTACGGTGCGGTTCGTGTTACTTCGTATTGGTACGGTACAGTTCGTTTCACTTCGTGTCGGTACGGTACGGGTCGGGTCGCTTTGGGGTCAGCTTTGCGTTCCCACTATACAAAGGGGGACCCTCAGGGGTGGGCGGAGTGCGTGCCAAAGCGTAAATAGCAAATAACATCTATAATTTTGAACCACCTCCAGTGTTTTCGGTCCACGCCGCTCCTGCTGTGGTCCTTGATCCGCCGGTAATCGCTTCTTCAGCTTCATCAGCTTAATGCGACACTGGCTCGCATTCCGGTTGAAACCACTCTCTGCCATTTTTGCGGCAATCAGCTGGAAAACTTTTTCGTTTGGCACAGCACCATCGAGCTCCCGCTGCACAGCCTCCTCACCAACAACGGAGAGCAGAGCCTGGAACCGGTCCTGTGTGCTAGGTACCCCAAGCAGAAGGGTTAAGCTTGATTTACAGTTGACGCGTCGCTCACGGCGCAGCCGACCCTTGACGTCAAAGTGACGTTTCAGGCATGGCGCTTGCCTTGAAAAGACGGCACAGCGCGTTGTCGTGCACCAGTCGATTTTTGAAACTTGGCTGCGCCAGGAACGACAAACCGGATGGACCAATGTGAGACTAGGCTCAGTCAGTCACTCAGTACGAAACTGCAGTGAAACGTAAACTCCCAAAACTCGTGGACAGAGATGGGCAGAACTTTAGGGAAAGAGGGGGAGTTCTGTAAGAATGTGTGGAAGAAGCTACGGGACAGATACGTGAAGGCAAAGAAGAGGGCAGAGACTCCAAGTGGTGATGCCGGGGGCTTCAGACCTTCACCTCTTAACTGAATTATCTTGGCTCACGAACTTCGTGAAACACAGAAACACACAAAGCATTTCATCTCCCAGATACTGCAGCAGAATCATTAATGACAGTCTTCCTGCTCTTCATTGTTTTCTTCTCCACTTTCGTGGGTTTGTAGAATAGCGGTAACCTTCACGTAGCAGCAACACCTCTGTGACGGAGAAAATTGCAACTACTGGTGCATCAACTTGCGCCACCGTATATAACCAGCACGAAATCGTGATGTCAGCAACACCGCTCGCGCTAGCAGACGCGGCAACAATGCTAGAGCCTTTACAAAAATGGTAACGGGTACCATGGGACCGGTACGCTTTCGTGGTAGTGGAAACACTGAAATAAGCGAAACCGTTCCAAACCAACCCGTACCGGACTGCATAGTGGAAACGGGGCTTATGTGATGTGGCACAGAACTGTATCTCAGTGACTTTAGCCGCTTTGGGACAGAGAAGTTCTAAGAACAGCAGTTTTTAAAAAGAAGCGGAAAATCTGACAAGCTGCGTAGCTACCAACCATCAAACGCCTACGTCAGGAGTGTTCCTATGGAAACCAGAAAAGACCCAGAAACTGAAAACGGTTCCTACAGGGGGAATGCGCCTCATGTAGCAGGGGTGAGTTGGGCAAGGGGCCCAAATGTAGATTAAGAAGGCTGCGAAATGTCAGAGAAGATGGAGACTGGGCACTTTTCTTTTTGCTGGCTCATCGTGGGTCAGCACAACCTAAAGCGAACACCAGTGAAGCCTCTCAGATTCTCCGTTTACCAGCTCCGATGTCGGCTTCAGTCACAGTGTAACATACATAGCATATCAGAGATGATGTGTGTCCTTTTACTGTGTGAACATCTCCTGGAGCCGCCGCAGGAACAGAATTCTTTAAAAATGAAAAGACTCCAAGTAATCCATCATATCTGCACAGGACCACCTGGAGGACAAACAGGGGAAATCCTCTCTTCCGTTTGGATGACTGGTTTCCTGGTGACGACATCACCATCACTCAGGGCCCTGTAAACATCCCGACTTCCCTGAGAATACTTATTATGCTTTAACCTCGTCTGTTAACGGCTCCCCTCGGACCTCTTAAAGTCACGAGTTAGTCCCAAAAACTTTATTCCGTTTAGAAGGAAGTTAAATGGAATCAGGAAAGCTTGTGTAATGGAGGAATAATAAGTACCTGCATAATGAAATTTAACAACCTGGGAGTTGTGGAAACTTTAAAATGTAACCACCTGGGACGTAGAAACAGATGGAAAAAGCATTAAGAGGAAAACCAACGGGGGGGGGGGGGCAGAAAGCACGGGGCCAAGAAAAAAACTAATATTCTTACAGTATAAAGAGAAAAAGTGCATTTAAATGTGGCTTCCTGGGCTGAAACAGGGCAGTGAAACACTCACCAGTAGCATCGCCTGTTCATGGAGGAGCTGCTGCTGCAGGATCTCCAGATGCCTCTGCTCCTCCTCCAGCTGCCGCCGGATATACTCCTGTCAATCACACACAGCGCGTCCGTGAGTTAACTGCCCGAACCCCCCGTGAGTTAACTGACCAAATCCCACGTGAGTTAAAGTGATAGTTTGGAGTAGATTCACCCTAGGGTCATTTGAAACGTGACATCCAGCCAAGTAGCCCACCCAAAGTTTTTCAGATCTTGGCCGAACATCAGCTGAGTATATATATATATATATACTTATATATATATATAATAGCTTAGTACAAGCGCTAATGGAACCTAGCAGTATCTCCAAAATTACCACACTAAAATTACATGCCATGACACCAAACTTCTACAGTAGTACAAATAAGGTCTGTACTCACAAAACGATGCATTTGGAAGTTTGTACATAGTCCAGGAGTTTATTATTATCAACACAAGCCTGATAGCTTCTCTGCTGCTAAAGCTACGTCGACGTCACTTCCTTGATCTGGGAGCTTCAAAGTAAGATGAGGGTTGATTTACTACTGTAGACAACAAAGTATATGCTATATTCTACATGATGTTTTATGCATTTTTATGTTGTAGAGTTGTGAATTTATTTTATCAATGGAGAAATTGAGCAGCCTTGCTTTGTTGTCTACAGTAGTAGATCAACCCTCATCTTACTTTGAAGCTCCCAGATCAAGGAAGTGACGTGGACGCAGCTTTAGCAGCAGAGAAGCTATCAGGCTTGTGTTGATAATAATAAACTCCTGGACTATTTTCAAACTTCCAAATGCATCGTTTTGTGAGTACAGACCATATTTGTACTACTGTAGAAGTTTGGTGTCATGACATGTGATTTTAGTGTGGTAATTTTGGAGATACTGCCAGGGTCCGTTAGCGCTTGTACTAAGCTATTCGGGATAACTCAGTAACTCAGCTGATGTTCGGCCAAGATCGGAAAAACTTCGGGTGGGCTACTTGGCTGGATGTCACGGTTCAAATGACCCCAGGGTGAATCTACTCCGAACTATCACTTTAACTGCCCGAACCCCCGTCATTACAGCAGAAAAACCATCAAACCGACTGAATACAGACGACTGTTATCATAAAAAAGGTGCATCAGATGAATCTGAGGGTTCTTTAAGTCTGCTTGGTAACGTCTGTCCTCTGTATATCAGCATATACGCCCACAGGGAGTAAAAATCACTCTTCTACGCGTTTCATTCCCTCTCGTTCTGATACCTGCTCTCGGTCGGCCCTCCTCTTCTCCTCCTCCGCCCTCCTTCGCTCTTCCTCCTCTTTGCGACGCCGCTCCATCTCCTCCACGCGTCTCTTCTCCTCCTGCTCACGCCGGCGCTGCTCGCGCTCCTGCTGCCTCCTCATCTCGCGCTCACGCCGTTGTTGCTGCAGGTGAAACGCCGGAAACAGTTTTACCCTCCTGTGACCTACAGGAAACAACTACCCCCTCTCTGGTGCCGCTGCAGCTCTAATACGCCTCTTTACTTACCAGGAACACCTTAATATCCACCGTCTTAACTTTACTTTATTTTGGTTAAAAAGGAGGCGATTCCAAAATAAAACATCAGCAAAATCTGCCAGAAAAAGTAGTTTTGGTGTAAAACAAGCCCAATTAATTTATATCTTAACTAAGTTTTCATTAAACAATGAGCAACATATGAGGCTATCTGAGGCTATCTGAGGCTAATGTTCCAGCTAAAGTTAGCTTTGACAACATGATCCAGTTCAACGCTGGACTGAAGAAACTGAGCCACAAAGAGGGATCAGCTCCAACTCTCAGAGCCTGAACTTCAGAGCAGGGAAATGGAAGCATCTGAGAGATAACTCCTCCTGGTTTAGCAGCAGCTAACGCTAACAGTTTCAGTAATGAAGGTGACGTAAATATTAAGTCAGAGGAAGACACAGCTGTGAAAACAGGGCTGAGAGAGAAAAAGCTCGTCAGGTACGTCTCAATAAGACCTCGGAAAATTGTGTCAATTTGTTTAAAAAGGGCAGGTTGTATATATCGCCTTTAAGCCGTAAGTCTGTGAAGATGTTAAAATGTCAACATTTCAGGCTGTGAGGAGCAGTTTTCTGTCATCCACTGACAGCTGCAGGAAATCAGCAGAAACCCTCCAACAGGCCACGTGTTCAGGGCCGTTTCTCTGACAGCACCTACAAGCACCGTCACGAACCAAAACAAGAGCCTTGAGCTGGAAAAACGTGTAAAAACACATCTTTTATATTCAAACGAACCCAACAGCGCTGCTGCCTCTGCTTGCTTTCTCATTTCTTCCCGTCAGCCCCCCCCCCCCCCCCCCCCCCCCGGTAATCAGATCCCTCTACATCACATTCATCCCTCCCTGCTATCAATGCTCATTTTTCACTCCTCTGAGGAGAAGAATCCAGCCGGGATCACGCAAACGACCGCAGCTCCAAGAGATAAGGTGTAATTACAAAACAGCTTTATTCAATTTGTTCGGGGACACACATTCATTATTTCTCTACTGCAGCCTAAAACCCATCTGGGAGGGAATTATGTGAAATTATCCAGCAACAATCTAACCAGTAACCTCGATGTCCAAAGTCTCTAATCCTGTTTCACAGCCTTAAATGCCCCCCCCCCACCCCCGGGGGTCTTTACAGCTGCACCACGACACAAACAAGTCGAGGCCAGAATGAAGCTGAGCAGAAACCTCTAAGATATTCTAACTTTAACCTTTAACATATTTACTGGATTTTCTTTATTTTTTAAAAATCTTTCTGTTAAAACACAACAAAGTTTTTATTCTTTTCCAAAAACACAGCATTTTACTGGTATTTCTGAATGATCTCTCCTGGTTGTTTGACGACTTTTGGTCATTTCACGGTGATCGACGAGTAAAAACGATCATTTAAGCGGCCGTCTTTAACTGCAAGCTGCTGGAAATATAAGAGTGACAGCTTCTCAGCCGCGGGTGGAACAGATTCCAGCGAGTCGCTGCATACCCAGAGCAGGGGTGGAGCAGTGATTTTAAATGTGGGGGTGTTACAGGGGTGCCACATGAGCGCCACATCAAGCCCGATTTGCCAGCCTCCGATTCGCAAATTAAATGGATGGGCATAAAGGGCCATTTCACTGCATTTTTTTTGCATTTTGATCGCCCTAAACTAGGTCCTGTATGGAAACTACAATAGTTACACTGCTCAAATCTGGATGGAATTATTCTAAAGAGGCTGTAGATTCATTAAAACCTTGTTTGGGTTTTGTGAAACCTTTTTCTGATTTGTAAAAATGCAGAACAGGGACATTTCACTGCATTTTGATCACACTAAACTAGATCCTGTATGGAAACTACAATAGTTACACTGCTCAAATCGGGATAGAATTATTCTAAAGAGGGTACAGAGTCTTTAAAAAACATTTTATGATTTTTTTAAAACTTTATTTGGTCATTGAAAATTTAAAAAGGTGAAATCATCTTGCTGTAAAAGTGGGGGTGTCGAAACACCCCCATCCCCCACGGGTGCGACGCCCATGCCCAGGTGTGCGTTTCTTATTGAGAAGACCAGGGTTAATGCAAAGGATAAATCCTCAAACATGTTCTTCTGGGTCTTTTTTTAATGACCTGAATCCTCAGTCTTCTGCTCTTAGCAAAGGGAAACAATCCCGTCTCAGAACTGAACTGTTTCTACTCACTGTTTTTGGTGATTTGTACAGTTAAACAGCCTCGTTATGTCTGTTTAGGAGCTTGACGTTGCACAGAAATCTGTCTAAAGTCCCACCAGAGAGGGAGCATAATGACCTCATCTGTACTGAGATGGAAGAATGGACCTTAGTCTGACATTTTTGTTTAAAAAGAGACAAAAAAAAGCTTAATAATGGACTCATCTGTTCAAAATGGTTTCTCTTGGCTTTAAAAATGTAGTTTTTTCCTCAGCCAACGGTGACATAAAGCAGTCACAGGTTCAGTTTAGTTGCATATAATTTATCATCAACAGAGTGCCAGTAACAGCTGATTAATATTAGGAGCTATATGACCGGTTCAGATTGTAAATACACACTCTGATTGGAGGTTTTCCACGTTTAACACGCTCGACTGAACTTAACAGCACCGACGATGGTTAAAAAACCACTCAGAAAACCCCCAAATGTGTCATAATTCAAGATAGAGTTGTAATTGTTTTAGAACAGTGATGTCACTCGGTCTCAAAGGAGAGTTTTCCCTGCTTTGATGCGTGCACAAGCTTCATAAATAACTTAATAATCTTTCCTTGCAACAGAAGTATTTTTAGTGCTGCTGGAAAAGGATTCTGTGATGCTTCTTTAATAAATAAATATTTAAATCGTATTTTTCTTACTCCACAATCTCCCTTTAGGACAGAAATTGTCCAAAAAAAAAAAAAACAAACACATTTTCTTATTTTTTTTTAACTGCATTTTGTCTGTTGAACATTTATGAAAATATTTGCTCATTTGATTGGATAAAACTTTATCTGCGTGTTTAAAGATAAACAGGATGAAACTTTATATGAGGAAGTTTCACTGTGATATCTAGGAGTTTCTTCTCATTCTTTGATCTTAAAAATGTCCAATTTTAATGGATTTTTTGCATATTGTGAAACTTTGTCCAAAGTTTTTCTGATTTATCTGATTTTTGTGTGTTTTTATGTGTGTTTTTCAGGTATTTTAACCATTTTAAAGAGTGAAAATATCAGTTTACAGCCTCCTCATGCTGTTATCTCACTGCTCTGAGACGGTTTTATTGAACATTTCTGCTCTTTCGGCCCACATGACTCACCTCCTCCAGCCGCCTCCTCTGCTCCTTCTGCTGCTCGATTCGTTTCTGCCTCTCGGCCAGCAGCTGGCGCTTGTACTCCTCCTGCTCGCGGAGCTGCTGCTCCTGGAGGAGCTGTTGGCGGCGCAGAGCCTCCGAACGCTCCTTGTTCTCCTGCTGCAGCCGGATGAAGTCGCGGCGTAAAGTCGACTCGCCCGGCACGTTGACTATGGAGCTGCACGGAGAGACGGACGCGGTTGGTGTCAGGAGGAGGTTTTCACCCTTTTTGATGTCAGATGCTATCGTGTTGCAGCTCTTGCTGACAAGAGCAGGAAATTTGCAGTGAAAACTACACCCGGAAACAGCCGACACGGTAATTACCTCGGCTCTCCTTCTTGCTCCGATGCTTCCTCCTCCTCTTCTTCGCTGCCACTGTATTCATACTCCGTCTCATCTGTAAAGTAAAGAAAGATAAATCGATTAAATCACTGCAGAACAGAGCTGAAAGCCCAACAGACCCGACAGACTCACCTTTCTCGCCCCTCTTCTTCTTGGTTCTGTCGATGTGGTCCTTGAGCTGGATGCGGACCTGCCTCTCGTTGGGCTGGTCCCGGATGAAGGGGTGTTTGAGCAGCTGCTCCGTCGGAGGCCGCTGGGTGTAGTTCTTCACCAGGCAGCCCTCGATGAAGCTGAAGAACTTCTTCGACCTGTAAGAGCAGTTAAGATTAAGTTGAGATGTGCTTTCGCATTTTTTACTCTGAACAGAGACGATAAAAAGGGTGGAAAAGGTTATCGCACCATTTTTTGGACTTGAGTCGAGGGGGAGGGTTTCTGGGGATGAGGAAGAGGGCTCTCATTGGATGCATGTCGCACAGAGCTGGAGCAAAGAAAAAGAAACCAACAGTTCAATTAAAATACCACAATCTGCCACAAACTTTTTTGCCTTCTTCCTTTTCTGTCCCTCCATATCTGACCAGCCCAACATGAGAAAATATGCTAAATTGTCCAATCTACAAGCTAAAGGGCAAGGCAAGGCAATTTTATTTATAGTGCACAATTCGTACACAAGGTAATTCAAAGTGCAAAGGGTGGCGTATACTCACGGGGAGCTCCCTCTGCCATCTCTATGGCTGTGATTCCACAGGACCATAGGTCACTCTGAGGGACAAAACACATGATTAGTAAATCCATCTCAAACTTTTAAAGCTTGAAATTAAAACAACATATCTAAATGTTTTCTCTTACAGCTTTTAAAGAATGTTTAAAGAATGAAAACGCGCAGAACTGAGCAGTTTAGATGCTTCTCGTCCTTCTTACCCTGTAGTCGTAGGTCGCATCGGGGTTTTCATCGCAGGCGATGACCTCTGGCGCCATCCAGTACGGCGTCCCGATGAAGGTGTTCCTTCGACCCACCGTCCGGTCCAGCTGAGCGCTCACACCAAAGTCCACTGAGGAGCAAACGTTAAACATCCGTCACAATCGGCTCAGAACGGTTTCCTTTAGAGTTTAACTGAACCGTGAGCCGGTCGGTGACTGGATTTATTTAAAGAGGCGAAAAGTCAGTTTGAAACTCTGCGTATGAGACCCTGAGAGATTTGATCAAGACAGTTTACATCCTGTTTTGAAAGTAGGCTGAAAATGCGAGAGGAGTCATTTAAATTCCAGCCCGGAAGCTAACAGATCCGGCCGTTTGTTCTGGGACCTGTGGGGGTTAAAGTCGAGTGTTGAGTCCTGACTCAGAGGCTGTGTTCGAAACCGCATACTACATACTTTCATTCTGCATACTGATCGATCAGACAGTATGCAGAGCGTTTACCCACAATGCAATTCGCTCCTGCCCGAGCCGAAATCAGCCGGCCTGAAGCTGATTTCGCTTAAGCTCTAAACTCTGTAAACTTTAGCAACATTTGAAACATTTTCAGGCGAGAAAGTAGTCGTTTAGATCCCCAACGTGTTGAAAATCTGACAAAATACCGGCTATTTACAATTTTGTTCCCACGAATTCGGCGCTACTAAAGCTAGCCGCAGTGCGCAACGCACTTCCGGTTATTTTCACAAAATAAAATACCCGTTGCCTTTTATCATGGGAAAGCCATTACGATACAATTGGTGCTTTTGTTTTGAAAACAGGAAGTGAACCTACCCTCGTTGTAGCTAGCTTGAAACTGCCGTTTTGACAGGAAATGACGATCGGCGACGTCACGTTGCGTTGCATCTTGGGTAGTTTGAGTATGAGTAGTAACCTCATGATGCATACCCAACATTTCAGCGAATCTAGTATGCATCCGGGAACTTCTCGCTTACTCAAACTCGCATACCAACTCAAAAAGTTAGTATGAGTAGTGGGAGAAGTATGCGGTTTCGAACACAGCCAGAGAGTAAAGATGCTGCTGTTAAACAGCTCCTTTAAGCTAAATACCAAAGTGCTTCATAAAGCATCTGCACTGGAGGCGTGTGCTTTAGTCCCCTGATTACAAACTATAAACTTATTCTAATTAAATAAAGAAGGAAACACAGCAGGAGATGAACACAAATGTTAGAGGAACAAAGAAGCCATTTCATTGGAGAGATTCTAATAAAAAAAAAAAAAAGACATAAAAAAAAAACTGCTCTGCACTGAACGAGATCTGGCTCGAATCTGGTGCTGCAGTCATTTGTCAGCGCTCGCCGTCCGCAGCCCACGAGTAATTCAGCTCATACCCAGCTTGACTTCCGCGTTTTCAGTCAGCAGCACGTTCTGCCCCTTGATGTCACGGTGGATGACGTGATGAGCGTGCAGGTGAGCCAACCCCTGTGCACACAAACATGTTACGAATAAGCCTCCTCTCACGCATGCTCACCTCTGCATTCGTGTCATCATTTTTCGTCCTCTGTCCCGTTTGAAAACAGAACGCGGGCCGCAGTGACGCCAACAAAAAAACATCTCAATCTGGGAGAAATGTGAAAAACAACCGACCCTGAGAATCTCTCTGGAGATGTAGGCGATCCAGTCCTCCTTCAGAGTGTTTCCTTTGGTGTTCTTCACCAAATCTGTGATGGAACCAGCACCACAGAACTCCATCACCAGCTGAAGGAGAGAAGAAGAAGACGAAGACACGGAGGTAAACATGCAGCATTTCAATCAAGACAGCTGAGTCGTTTGCTTTTTCCACTTATGAGCTGATCTGATCTGCTGGAGTGACACTTTGCAGATAACTTGAAATGATATGGTCAGACGGTTGAAAAGCTAATGGGGGGGGGGGGGGGGTGAAACACATTAACACAGGAAGCAGTATGGCTTTGGAGAAATGTGGCCTTTATGTGAGAGAGAGGAGCATTAACAAAACACCCGGAGGAAGACAAAGACATCTCCAGATTCCCATATCCGGTCCCTGAGGGCCGCCGTCCAGCCGGTTTTTACACGTTTCCCTGCTTCAACACAGCTGATTCAGATGAAATGGATCTCTTCAAAAGTTCTGCACAAACCTGCCAATGATGCATTGATCTGAATTAACCGAACATACGATCAAAATGAAAACAAAATAAAGGGAATTTGGACAAAATAAAAGGGAATTTGTTCCAAGGTGGACCTTTGGGAACAACATCTGGAAAGTGCCGACCTGGACATGTTCGCCCTCACCCAGAAAATGGCAAAGAGATGCCAACACTGCCGCCCTGAGATAGTTAAACGGCTCCCCTCCACCTCCACCGAGTCCCTTGACTCGGTTTGGGACCCATTTAGCTCAGAGGCAGTTTTTAGAAAGGAGAACTAACTGAAATGAGACCGTTTCTTTGGACAGTTTTATGTTCCTCATTCCTGCAAACGGAGGTATTCAAACACAACATATCTATGTAAGCTTTTCATGCACGACTACTATAAAAACTAAAGAGCCGCCTTTCTTCAGTTCCTGCTAGGATTTCAGCTTCGAGTTCAACTAAATGATCATTTTAGAACCTTTTCGGCTGAAAAACACAGCATTCCCCTGCAGCCATGTACTGTTTTTTTGAGTTGAGACCTCACGCCCCTGCAGAAATCTCCTGCTCTGAAGTGCATGTGTGAAAATGTGTGCATGGATCTGTCCTTAAAGTGCACTGACGCTCTCTGGTGTGCACGCCTGAAAGCTGCTTAGCTGAGAACAATTAGAACAAAAACCAATGCGACTCCTGCAGCTCTGGTCCAGTTTTTATCTAAAATAAACATTTTAAAAGAGGAAACCCAGAAATAAACCCAACAACACTTAGATTCTGATTGCAGGGACGTGTTCATGTTGGAAACTGGACCATCTGCAGTAAACCCCTCCCTTAATTAGGCTCTGCATGGAGCTCTACCGTTTAATGACCCTGGAGATGTGGGCCGGATGTACAGTAAGCGTTACAAACACACTTCAGACTTCCTCTGGAGACATTACCCTGAAGTGATGGTCAGTGCAGAACATGATAATCATAAAACCGACACGTGAAGCTGTAAAAGGGGTCAGAGAAGCAGCTGTGAAAACACACAGTGGGAGTGAGACCTCTCCTCGTGAGGAACAGCAGGGATAGATGCTCGTAAAACAAACTAATCCTGCCTTCAACTTACTCTCCGCCTCCCATTTCTCAAATTAAATTAATTTGTTTCATTTCTTTCTTCTTCTCCTTGTTTTTGTGTCACTGTTGCTTAGCAGCTATGTACATTTAGTGAATTTAAAACAACATTTTAATCAACCGTTAGCACAAATCGGAGGGAAAACGTTCCAGCCAGAATCTGGAATTTATTGTTTCTGCAACATAAAATCAGTCCGACACTGTTTAGATATTTTAAGCCAAGATTTAGAGCAAATGCTTTGATGTTTCAGGTAAATTTGAACAATATACGCGTTGGTATTGCAAACTCACCCAGAGTTGGTCATCGTGGCCTGGAGGGCTTTTCTTGATGAAGGCTCCATAGTATGTGGCTATGTTTCTGTGGTGGGAGTACTTCTTCAGCATGTTGATTTCCAGCTTAATTTCCTCCTCTTCATCCTGAGAGAGAAAGAGGAAGATCCGTCATTGTGGAGTTAAGACATTTTTATTCCCCCATCAGACAGCCGGGAAGCAACTATATGAACTAAAGGAGTTCAACACAAACAAGACAGTCAGTTTATTTCCAGTTAAACTGGCGACACACAGGAAGAATGGAGGATTAGCATTAAAAAAAACTTTGGGAATTCAATTTTACGCCATTATACAGTCTGTCAAAAATGGGTTTAACACGCTTCAATCCAGAAGCCAACACTTCTCCACTGTAATAAAACATCTGCCCACATGATTCCTGTGGTTTTATTCTTTAAAAAACATCATTAAACTTATCTGAGCAACTGAAATGTTCATTATTGTTTTATCTTATTAATCAGAACAGAACGCACATTAGATGCAGACGTCTGCAGAGTTGTACTTTATGCTTTAATGGTTTGTTTTTTCTTTACTGCTGAATATCGAGATGCTACATATAAAGACTCAGGCTGTGTTCGAAACCGCATACTTCTCCTACTATTCCTACTGACTTTTTTCCCGGATGCATACTAGATTGGCCAGAATGTTGGGTATGCATCATGAGGTTACTACTCTTACTCAAACTACCCAAGATGCAACGTAACGTGACGTCGCCGATGGTCATTTCCTGTCAAAACGGCAGTTTCAAGCTAGCTACAACGAGGGTAGGTTCACTTCCTGTTTTCAAAACAAAAGCCCCAATTGTATGGTAATGGCTTTCCCTATGATAAAAGGCAACGGGAATTTTATTTTGTGAAAATAACCAGAAGTGCGTCGCTCACTGCGGCTAGCTTTAGTAGCGCCGAATTCGTGGGAACAAAATTGTAAATAGCCGGTATTTTGTCAGGTTTTCAACACGTTGGGGATCTAAACGACTACTTTCTCGCCTGAAAATGTTTCAAATGTTGCTAAAGTTTACAGAGTTTAGAACTTAAGCGAAATCAGCTTCAGGCCGGCTGATTTCGACTCGGGTAAGAGCGAAATGCATTGTGGGTAAACGCTCTGCATACTGTCTGATCGATCAGTATGCAGAATGGAAGTATGTAGTATGGAAGTATGTAGTATGCGGTTTCGAACACAGCCTAAGTGAGGACTTTTGTTGATTCATACTTCCCATAATAACCCACAGCCTGTGAGAAGCAGCCACTCGAGTTTAAACTTACTTAAGAGGCAGAATACTGTTTTTTTTTCCCACTATCTCTTGGCTTTCAGTCTTTTTTATGCGAGACGGGGCCCAGCTTTGAAACAAACTTTCTCTAAGCCGTTCTAATAAACGGATATCGCTCCGAACAAACGCGCAGATCCAGCCTGAACTCAAACGATAACAGCGCCGAACCGAGCGCCTTCTCTCCCCGTCGCAGTCTGAGAACACTACAGGACGGACGCCTAACAAGATTAAGCCATCGCCACTCGATCACTGAAGCTATGTGACATTTATTTACAGGCGCTTTCTTCCAGTCACACTCAATCGTTTCATCTTGCAACCCGGCTGGGGCTGGCAGGACATGACATTTTCCCCGTTATCACGGCAGGTTGATTATCAGGAGCAAACTGCAGCAGCATGTTAGATCCACAAAGGCGAAGCTCGGAGGAGCCGAGAGAGAGACGCCGTTTGGCTTTTCACGCTGGAGCTCGGGACCTCTTGGCATTTTTCAGTATGGATGTTGCAGCTCTACAACCAATGCTTCCTTTTGTTGTTGCACTTGTTAGTTACTTTGTTCTGTTTTCCAGATAAAACTTAAAGTATACGCAGACACCGCGGGTCGAATACCAGCCCGATACCAGCAGAAATTGCTATTCTAGGCAGTACAGCGTTTCAGTTTTGTGGAAATACAGAAATCTCCATAACGAGGAGGTTTTTCCAATGATCTGCAAAGATCTTCACACTCAACACCGTCCAGATCCTCTGGGATGAACTGAAATAGGAACCCGTTTGATTGTCTAGGAACTCAGAACTTAAACAACCTTCTTTTCAATCAGCTGAAAGATTTCAGCTCTGGGTCTTTTGTATTTAAATGAGATCTACTTGGTAGATTTGGCTACTTCAGTCAGTTGAAGACTTTCTGCTGCGCTGGTCATGCAGCTGCCTACAAAGCCGTCTGACCAGGACGTGCACGCCGTCTGTATGAAATCTGAAGCTCTCAGTTGGGGTTGAGGCTGTTTTTCTTCACGCCTGATTGAGCGACATGATCAAAGATCAATGTTTCATTGCTCGGCTCCAAGTCTGAAGCCGTGGTTCCAAGTCAGAAAAGGGTGGGATGCCCACAGAGTCATTGCCTCGAGTGGGGGAGTTTAAGTATCTCGGGGTAGAGGGGGGCAGAGTCTGCAGGGCAGTTGACGTTGTATTGGTCTGATGTGGTGAAGAGCTTTTTAAGAGTCGGAAGGTAAAGCTGTTGATCTACGTTCCAACCATCATCTATCTATCCGTCGAGGCGACGGAGACTCGCGGAGACCGCAAGGGTTGCGATTGGTCGGCTAACAAGTGATTTCCGGAATCACTTTTCCGGTTTAGCTCCTTCCTCTCAGAACAACAACACCGCCAGGTCTTTCTCTCTCACTCGCCATCGTTCACTGTGAGGAGTGGAACGGAGCCGGAAGGTAAACAATCAATCAACCACTTTCACCATAGACGTCGCGAGATTGGGTCGTCTAACGTAGCGACGCCTACTGATCGGGAGGTGAACTGCCTTGAGTGTCCGACGTCCCGACGGAGAACTTTAGTGACCAGAGTCAGATTGACGGATAGTGATGGAGAAGCATACCGAGGCCTTTAGAGCTGAGGTGCTCCTTCATATCGAAAAGAGCCAGTTGAGGTGCTTCGGGCAGCTGAGTGCTTCCCTGGTTCTGACCTTTCCTACGGAAGGGGAGGCCTCATGGCAGATCCAGGACCTGCTGGAAAGACTACATCTCTCAGTTGACTTTGGGACGACTCGGTGTCTCCAGAGAAGAGCTGGAGGAGGTGGCTGAGGTTTGGGAGGTTTGGGGATCTCTGGTTACAGAGCGTCGCTCCCCCCGAATATTCGATGATTCTGAAATCTTCAGCTCTTCAAGCGCCACCTCGCAGGTTTGGGGTAATCTCAGAACTTCTACCCCTCCGGTACTCCATTTATCCTCCGACTCGTCTTGTAGAAATGAATGCGACCGAGGAAAGGACTCCCTAAAAGACACTCAGCAGGGTAACTCACACAGTTGAGTAGAGCTTTGGTAACAAATCAACTGTCCCATTTAACTGGACCACCGTTGTTGCCCCAGTGTACGTGCACAAAAGCAGAATCAAGTTTTTAACCAGAGTATGTCCGACACCCGTCTACGTTTCAGCGGCACTACAATGTTTAACTAAGTTTGTCTGAAGTTCGACACATTTTCTTTTCTTTTTAGTATAATTTAACAGTGCTTACGAGTTCACAGGAAGGTTTTTCTGAGGTCAAATTGTAACTTATGATGCTTTAATTCTCTTAAATCAGGAGTACAACACCCTGACCCCGTCTTCAACCTGCAATAAAAAAGGAAACAGAGCGGTCCAACAACAAGAAGCTCCAAAGTTCTGCAGTTTACGCGGCCCGATCACAAGCGGAGCCTTGTGTAACAGGAAGAAACAACAGCCCATGTTCTGAGGCGGTTTGTGCTGAAACAAAGACTCTGTATCCTGCAATGGGACTGAAAACGTTACATAAGATGGTTGATAACGGAATGCAACATAGATCGTAAAAACGGCATCTGTGTGCAGAACGTTAGCTTACATAACAGCCGTCTTTAAACTGAGGAGGGCCTATTAACCACCGGTTATAATGCAAGTGTAATAAATGCATCATCTTCATGTTCATCACCGACTCACTTCACTTATTTATCTTTCTTATGTTGTGCTGGAGGAGGTTAAAACATTAAAACGTGTCTTATCGAGCGCCGCAGCTGCAGCAGACGACCTTCCAGAGGTTAAAGGGTAACTTCAGCATTTAAAAAGATTCATGTCTATAAAAACACTTCATCTGCAGCTCAGCTTCACCATCACAAAAACACAGAACAGCCAGTAAAACCAAAGCTAAGCCGACTGAAAGCTCAGCTGGTGCAGAAGTTCAGAGCGGGTTGTTTTCATGTTGTCAGTCATCAGGACCGTTAATACCGACGTCTTCTTGTTTGATTCACCCACCAACTGTTTACCAAAATGTAAGCTGTTCATAAGTTAAGTTGATCTATAGAGTATGATGCTTCCTGCAGCTAAAAATTAAAACTACTCTCACCCCGTGTGTGACAACGTTCAGTTAATTCATGCTGAAAATATCCTGTAGGTGAGTTAAAGTGGCTTCTTCACAGTTTGCCTGTTCTTCTGTATTTTTGCTTCGGTTTAAAGGCCGTTTAAAGACTTCAGCAGCAGCGCTGACTGTCGTAAAGATGGCGGGGGTCAGGCGGTCCGACAGCCAGCCGATCCCTCGAGTCTCTGTCAGTCACCCAGCTGCCTGGCCACTCATTTTACCAGGCAGCGAGCCAAACAATCAGTCAGGAAGCAAGACTGCTGGCCAGCTCGTCCTTCTGCTAATCCACTCATCAGCAGCAGAGCGTCAGTGAGCCGGGAGTCATCACCCAGCAGGTGAGCGAGCTGACCCGTCAGTCAGCTGCTCAATCAATTACATTAAGATGAAAACATGTTACAATTTACAGCGCACTAAAAGATGAGATCATTCTGTTTGGGAGCAAAGAGAAGAGGGTCAGCGTTGGTAAATATCTTGAGACTCGGGACCTTACAATCACTGACCGAGTCGGTAACCTCAGACCTGACTTTCAGCAGCCACATGAAAGCTGTCACCAAGGCAGCTTTTTACCATCTCATCAACAGATTTAAAGGTTTCCTCTCCCAAAAAGACCAGGAGAAACTCATCCATGCATTCATCTCCAGTAGACTCCATCACTGTAATGCTCTTTTAACTGGACTTCCCAAAAAGAGCATTAAACATCTGCAGCTCATCCAGAACGCTGCTGCTGGAGTTTTAACCCGGACTAAGAGATCTGAACACATCACAGCAGCTTTAAAATCTTTACTCTGGCTTCCAGTCAGTCACAGAATAGATTTTAAAAGCCTGCTGATGGTTTACAAATCCCAGAACGGTTTAGGCCCAAAATACATCTGTGATATGTTCAGAGAATATAAAGCCAGCAGAGCTCTTAGATCCAAGGACTCAGGTCAGCTGGTCCAGTCCAGAGTCCAGACTAAACATGGAGAAGCAGCATTTAGCTGTTATGCTGCTAACAAGTGGAACAAACTGCCAGTGGAGATTAAACTTTCACCAAATGGAGACATTTTTAAATCCAGGTTAAAAACATTTCTGTTCTCATGTGTCTATGCATGAAATCTGCACGATATCTTTGAATTTATCCTGACTGTTGCTTGTTTTTAAATTAATTTAAATTATTTTATTTGTTTATCTTTATATTCTTTTATGTATTTTAATGCTTCTGACACTCCCTGCTGCAATGCTTTTATTTTATGTGAAGCACTTTGAATTGTTTTGTACAGGAAATGTGCTACAAATAAATTTGATTTGATTTTGATTTGACTAAAAGATGAAGAGAGAGTTAACGGACGTCTCTACCTTCTGTGGTCGGTAGAGCCTCCCCATCGCCCTCTAAACGTCAGTCGTGTGAGCGTTTTTGGAACTCCTCGAAAATAATTACAGACGCCGCGGCCAAAGAGAAGGAGGGGAAGCGCCACGAGCCCTGAATACAAACCTCTAACAACGGCGAAAAGAAGAAGAGGAGGAGAAGAATCACCCTAAACGAAGCAAAACACAACAACAGTTTTATTCTGAGACACACTCTGGTCGTGAGAATCGACATATCACATCTAAAAGTTGGCTCGGGACACGGTGAACCAGGGGGACGTCCTGAAGGAGGAGCCTCTGTGAGCAGCATGGTGACCACATCCTATCTCCTAGAAATCCTCAGCTTTGATGCCATCCTTTAAATCGGTGTTGAATGTCCGCCTTCAAAATGGCCTTCGAGAGGCCACCGACTCTCACCGTTACATGCTGCCATTTTCCAAACAAAATAAGCACAAAAGTTTGAAATCCTCATTTAAGTTCATAAAGAAAGGTGACATGTTGAGCAAGTGGATTGAAACTCAGTCAACTGATTTTATGAAGTCAAGTAAATGCATCACGAGCACGGTGACACAAGCGAGTCGTCAGTGAGAGAAAGTGAGACCCGAAGCTCACACTTTGGGACATTTAAGCCAAAAATAAAGCAGAAAACTAACCCCGAAACGCTTCTTTAGGTGCTGGATTCCAGTTTACTGATATATAAACATCCGAGCTCCCGTTAAGCAGGTTCTTCTATCGACTGCCGTCTTTCAGA
The DNA here is from genome assembly GCF_027942865.1 of Odontesthes bonariensis. Taxonomy (NCBI): domain Eukaryota; kingdom Metazoa; phylum Chordata; class Actinopteri; order Atheriniformes; family Atherinopsidae; genus Odontesthes; species Odontesthes bonariensis. Next base: position 29,066,962 of record NC_134517.1, on the reverse strand, counting down.
AAGCAAATCCATTACGAGGAGAATCGTGGAATTCCTGCTTTCAGTGTTGAGTGTTTTCCAGAAATCTGATACATCGTTTGAGCCCAACACTGATTCAGAGATACTCCTCTGATGTTGCCACAGTTATTTCATCTAATTTCAGTCTAAACACACAAACAAACACACACACACCCTGCTAAAAGCTACTCCCAAAGCTCTCCATCCATTAGACCAGAGATACTCATTGCGCGGCTCCTCAAGTTTTAATTGGCGGCTCGCACTCGCATTGTAGCTTGTAACAATATGGTAACAATAACAATACATTTTTTCAAATAACATACAGCGAATACTGCACAGTATTAAGTATTGTTTATTAAGTATTAATTAAGGCTTAATGGTGTTTCCTAAAGGGGGCTCTGTTAAACCTGGCAACGCAGCCCGCTTAAACCACCTTCACACTTGACCGCAGCGCACGCTAGCTCCTTTAGCCAGCGCGAGATGCAGGCACAATGGATCAGTTTTTAATTAAAAAAGGGCAAAAACCAGCACAAAAAACATGCTCATCCTGAATGTCTCACTATGATTACAACAATAAACTACAAATACAACATGAAGAAAGTCAAGGACATGCATGCCAGCTTCCGCTCATCCCAGTATTAAGGTAAATGTGGTCTTAATTGAAAATGTATTGGCTGTGTTGTTTCTTTTTTTGTGGGATGTTTTATATGTAGAAATGCATATTTGCAAAAGGGGACTTTAGTATGTTGTGGTAAAAGTGGCTCTTCCCTTGATTTTGCTCTGCCACTGTGGCTCCTGTGAAAAAAATAGTGAGTATCACTGGTTTAGACTGAAGCCTGTTTATCTGGGTGATATAGAGGGAAAGCCCTGTGATATGCAGCAGATTTGGAGGAAATATTAACAGACAGCCCCCTCCCTGATCATCTTTTCACTCATTCTTCTGTACACCGTGTTTGTCTGGGTGGTTCAGAACGCATTTATTCAGGCTCTGCGCTGCTAGCAGTCACACAGAAAAACACCGGAGACGTAAACAAGTCGCCGGGGAAGTGACGGGCAGACGGTGAACCTGGATGTCAGCGCACAGCTGCTCGCTGAGGAGATGACATCATCTCTCATGTGTTTGTTTTGCTTTTTGTCTCCATTAGGTGGGTAGACTGCACATTTATTTTGGATGTGTTTGCAGCCTCACCTTCCATTACTGTCTCCCTTAATAAATTCAGAGCCACGCTCGCGGATGGCATCGCGACAGCAAACATCCTCACCTCTCTCCTTCACCCACGCCGTCTCACTTTCCCTCAAGTGTAGCCAGTCGTTTCAAAACAAGGCGTCCTGAAGCTACTTATTATCATTCCTGGGCATGAAATGTGGGGAGACTCGGTGGCGGCCATATTGTTGCTGAAGTATGACAGCACACAATGAGAGCAGAGCTCGCAGAACCGCGACCCCAGGGGAGTGGACGGCCGCAAAATGGAAATCTGATGGAAAATGGAGGCTTTGCCTTCAAAGACACCGCGAGGCGTCAACATTCGAGCCCTCAGGGACTCGCTTCAGGCATCGTTTTAAACTCGCTGTTAGCTGTCATATCAGGAAGAGCTACAAGGCTGATTTCAGCTTCCTGAGACAGAAAAAAAAAACTTAAAAAGTTGCAGCATCCTTCATTTCCTGTTGCCCGGCAACACGTGGAAACACGAGGAGGAAAACGTTTCACTGATATATCATATCGGCCTCAGCTGAACACACATTTGTTGACCCGCATCGCTTGTTTTAAACTTTATTTAAAAAGATATCTTTGCAGACGTTTTGTGTTACAGCATCCTTTGGGTTGCATGGATTTTTAGAAGGCAGAAGAGGTCCCGAGTGTAAAAATGTGTTGCTGGCATCATTTAAAACCAAATATAGACGTTGAATGATTCAGAAATCAGACAGCACAAAATGTCTGCAAAGGTATCTTTTTAAAATCGAGTTTAAAATAAGCGATGGGGGGGGTCAACAAATGTGTGTTCAGCTGAGGCCGATATGAGATGTCAGTGAAACGATTTCCTCCTTGTGTTTCCACGTGTTGCCGGGCAACGGGAAATGAAGGATGCTACAACTTTTTAAGATTTTTAGAAGGCAGAAGAGGTCCTGAGTGTAAAAATGTGTTGCTGTACATCAATCAAAACCAAATATGGAAGTTGAAAGATTCAGATATCAGAGCATTGTGTTCTTTACATTTTACACAGCGACCCAACTTTTTGGGTGATACAGAACTGTGACTTCCACAGTTTCCCCACTTCTCGCTTTCACACTTCAACACAGCAAGCAGAGGGAGTCGCTGGGAGGTGACAGACAGCTTTAGAGTGTCTGTTTCATTTCATAAAGGAAGCTCCCGGGGAAGAGAAAGGTAAGGGAGAACAAAACGGCAAGAAAAGGCAGCCAACTCCCCGAGGGAACTGAACAGTAGGGGAAAAAAAAAAAAAAAAATCACGCTTCCTGTGGAGGTTTCCCACTAATCAAGATCGATTTCTTTCCAACAGAACCCTGCTGCAACGGTGAGAGATGCATAATGCAGCTGCTGCAGTTACAGACTTCTTTCCCTTTCTCTCTCATTACCTATTAGGTATGAGGATGACTTCATTCTCTCTCATGTCGCAGAGCAAGCGGAGGAGGTGGCTGAAGCAGGAGGACGAAAACAAGCAGGATTCGAGCCAGAGGAGGAGAAGGAGGATAAAATACTGGCGTGACTGAGGACAAATGCAACAAAGAGGCACATAATGGAGGAAGAGGATCGATGGGAGAAGAGAGGGTGGCGAATGGAAGTGAGATAGCTGAAGAGAGAAGAAGGCGGGCGGCAGTAGCCCCTCCTGTAATCCCACTGCACTTCAGATGAACCTTCAGAGGAAGGAGGAGGAAAAAACTCCCAGATTTCTCCTCCTTATCTCAGCTCTCACGCTCTCCGTCTGAGGTTTTACTCTCTCTGGTCCTTCTCCTCTTACAGCCCATTAGAGCTGGAGGACTGACAACGTTTTAATTTAGAAAATAAAAAGGCGTTGACTCGGAGAAAACGTAGAAAAACTATCTGGAGGTACACAGCCTGAAAACCCAGCAGCTGACTCACATCACAGATGAAAAAGCCATTTCTAAAATCACTCTGCTGTGTGGGGGCTGCAGCACTGCTGCAGATGGAGCAAAAGTCTGGGTTTAATATCAAGCAATAGTCTGGGTTTAATATCAAAATGTTGAGGGAAACTAACATGGAACATGTTTATGTGGATTTAAGGTAACAACGTGTTAGTGGTGCGGTGGTAATAACAGCTCAAATAGGCCACAAAACAGACTGTAGATGTAAAAGGGAAAGAAGCTCCACTGCAAACATGCACCCACACAAGGCAAAGTTAGAAACTGAAGCGCTTCCATCCCATAAAGCATATCAATCTCCAACACCTGCAATCAACCCAACCTTTGAAAGTGAGAAACCACAACTTTGTCCCCTAATTAATCAACTCTAAAGATACAATTATCCCTCTGCAAAGATTTTACAGGCAATATGGGTTCCTGCATGTCGCATAAAACCTCAGAAATCTCCACTAAAACTGATTAATCGATCCAACTCTTATAAAGAAACACATTCAAAACACGAGATAAGAGTCAACGTTGCACGTTACGTGTTGTAGATCGAACTTTAAATGGACTACAGCCCAATTAGCCGATTAATAGAAGTGACAACAACTGAAAACAGTGAAAGATGTCATCAGGATTTATTGACTTTCAGGCTCGGACCCGAGCTTTTTCCACCTAATCTGGCTTTTAATTTCACGACTGATCGACGTGTTTTTAAAGCAGAGAAAGAAAAATAAATGATCTGTACATTCAAATAACTGAAGAAACAGGTTTTGGCCTTCAGACATCATATTGATTATGTTGTTGTAGTTTATCTTTCTCTGCGTTTTAGCAACTTAAAACAAAAAAGTTTGTGTGGACAGAAGCTCTGAAAACACTGACATTTATATTAATATTTAACGGGGGTTTTTTTTGCCCTTTGGTTCCCCCTACTGTCATAGAACCAAATCTCTGTATGAGCCCTGCACATGTACAGCCGTGCATATGAATTTATTGGCATGCTGAAGAGACAGAAAAGATGCCATGAAAACAGCTAAACAGTGACGTGCAGTGCTGAAAACCAGTTGTGAACTGCGGTATCTCAGCTCTCAGGCGCTCCAGCACAGTTTTACCTCAAAACGAGTCAGAAGCGCCTTCGTTTTAAGGTTCACAAACCAAACTAGATACGTATCTAGTGGCAACTAGATTATTTTGTAACTCAAAACACACAACCAAACCAATTTCTCTGTGACTGTAACAAAGCTGTATGAAACCAAACTGATTGTTTCCATCCATCTTTTTAATGGGATTTCCATTTAGAACCTATAGGAGGCTTTTTTTTAGTGAGATTATGTACATGAAGCAAGTGACTTAAAGTGATAGTTCGGAGTAGATTCACCCTAGGGTCATTTTAACCGTGACATCCAGCCAAGTAGCCCACCCGAAGTTTTTTCGATCTTGGCTGAACATCAGCCGAGTTACTGAGTTATCCCGAATAGCTTAGTACAAGGGTTAATGGATCCTGGCAGTATCTCCAAAATTACCACACTAAAAATCACATGCCATGACACCAAACTTCTACAGTAGTACAAATATGGTCTGTACTCACAAAACGATGCATTTGGAAGTTTGTACATAGTCCAGGAGATTATTATTATCAACACAAGCCTGATAGCTTCTCTGCTGCTAAAGCTGCGTCAACGTCACTTCCTTGATCTGGGAGCTTCAAAGTAAGATGAGGGTTGATCTGCTACTGTAGACAACAAAGTATATGCTATATTCTACATGATTTTTTATGAATTTTTATGTTGTAGAGTTGTGAATTTATTTTATCAATGGAGAAATTTGCTTTGTTGTCTACAGTAGTAGATTAACCCTCATTTTACATGAGGGTGGGCTACTTGGCTGGATGTCACGGTTCAAATGACCCCAGGGTGAATCTACTCCGAACTTTCACTTTAAATGCCCACTAACATATACAATAGGTCAGAATTCTTTTTAATAAATCACACTTTCTGATGCTGGAGCCTTTTCTTTGGCAGTGGAGTCATATTTATCATCATATTTCTCACATTAATATTGCTGGCATGAAGCGACGTGGTCAAAATATTTAAGGAAAACTCGTCCAAGATGCGTTTTTAGTTTCACAGTTACCAAGATTTCGTTGCCGTTTTTGATAAAATTTTTAGGGGAAAAAGTGAATGGACACGGATTAAACTGGGAAAAAAAAAAAAAAGACTTTACCCACTTGCTTGAGTTGGTTTTTGCCCATTTCAGATCAAACTTAATGTGCATGAATGGGAATGGAAACAACTGAAAACCGTGTCTGAGCTGATAAAGATTACAATGACGTGACTCACAAACCAACCAAACTCCAATGATTCACCTCAGATTCTTTTCAGATATTCCCTGACTTCAGAGTAATTCCTGTTCAAGGCCTTTTACCATTTTTCTCATGTGGAGGTTCACCAAAGTTGCCGTTTCGTAGCCTATACGGTCTTTCAGGCTCGGACGCGAGCTTTTTCCACCTAATCTGGCTTTTAATTTCACGACTGATCGACGTGTTTTTAAAGCAGAGAAAGAAAAATAAATGATCTGTACATTCAAATAACTGAAGAAACAGGTTTTGGCCTTCAGACATCATATTGATTATGTTGTTGTAGTTTATCTTTCTCTGCGTTTTAGCAACTTAAAACAAAAAAGTTTGTGTGGACAGAAGCTCTGAAAACACTGACATTTATATTAATATTTAATGGGCAGGAAAAGAGCTTTTTCGTCCTCTCTCTTGTCCTAAGTGTCCATCTTTCTCCCTCTTCAGCCTCCATCTCCTGCTCCGTATATAGAACAGGAAGTGGTATGTGGGTCAGAGCACATGTGCAGAAATGTGCACGGGATAAAAGATCAATGCTGCGTCCACGGCACTTATGAAAGCTCCCGTTATTCGCTGCACAGGTCTCACACACTGATAAACGCTTGCATGGCATGGATGAGTGTGCGTATAAGTGCGAAATCTCAAGCTTTTCCAAGGCAAACAGCTTCCTCCGTCCAACTGTCATTCTTGGCAGGCGTCCAGACAAACTGAGCGTGTTTATTTAAGAAAACGGCCAAAAACCGGGTGGAAAAATGGACCACTGTAAACATGTTACTGAACCAGGGAGAAGTCCAACTGCCAAGTCTGAATTCCACACATGTGCACATCTCTTCAGTGATTCAGCTCGCACGAACACATAAACATATTCCCATCAAAAGTCCCTGATCCGTCCTCACTGCCCCGCTTTGATGTCAACGGTTGGAAATGCAGATTTGTTCCTGCAGGCCACAGAGACGGGCTCACTCCAAAGTCATGATACTTTTAATGTTCTACCATGAAATGGATTTTGTAGCATTGCTTCCAAAAATGTGGCACACAAGCCTTCAGATTTGCTAAGGAAGTAGCGTTGGGCACGCGATCTGGAACAAATTAATCACTCTGTAATGATCGAGGTGGTTTTCTTAAAGAGTACGGCTGCTTAAGACTTGCTGCTCAGAGAGAAAACACTCAAATATACACCTTTTAAAAGCTTTATCTCTGTTAACAGATGACAAAGTTTCTTAATGTGGGCTAAACTGGATCAATAATGCAACTTATTCCACTTACAGAAGGGCTGTAAAGCTGTTTCTAAAGATGCTTTAGTTACAAAACGGTGTCTCTGAATGATTAGGGACACATCAGGACCTGAAAATAATTTAATATTTTAACAATCATATCAGAAACTGTGACCTAAATACTGGACTTAAGATGAAGTATCGGGCTTATTGCAGACTGAGTTAAAACCAGCAGGGTTTCATGCTCAAAGACAAGTACAATCTTCATCAGTGTGACCGCGATTAACACAAATGTGTGAGTGAATATTCTATTTTTTTAAGTTTAAGCTCACTAAGCTGTTGGTTAGAAGGGGCACGAAAAAGGCCGACACATGCTGTAGTTTAAATAATAAAACTATCAGGACATTTCAGCATATATGCCAGTTTCAGTGGCTAAACTGGCCTCAGGAGAGTAAAATATGTTGAACTGTACTGGAAGCAGAGTTGTTATAAGCCTGATTTTTTCAAAGGGAACGGATTTAAACGAGGGTGCAAAGTGGAGAGTTCAGGAAACCTTTTTAGTTGGTTAAAAAGTAAGAAGTAAAAATTAAAAAATTGAACAAATTTCTCCACTCAGATGCTGCAAAACTGAATCTGGGCACGAGGGAAGTGAACATTAGATCATGTAATGAAACTGGTCATTAATAAAGACACTAAAACCCTTTTTAGACATGAGATACGCAACATTAAAGTCATGTTTCCGTTAATCTTCCTTCCAGTGTCATTCAGACTTAAATGACACTGTATGTAGAAGATATTATTAGATATCTCATTATAGTGTCTATATTAGTCTGAAGTGAGTAGATTCTGTGCACTGTACAACATTTCGAAGTAAGTTTTTCGCTTAATTGTTATAAAAGGAACGCACTGGATTTAACTAACTCACGTGGATTATGAAAATATACACTAACACACAAGAAGTAAAGTTTTTAAAAAAAATGCAGAAGGCTTTTGGCCCAAAACGATGGTGAGAAACAAGTTTGAGGACAGTTTAGAACTGCCTGATACCAGTTGGAACCAGTTTGGTCCAGCCTGAGAACACGTGATATCATTACCTCATATGGAAGGCAAGCCTATCAGGGTGAAGTACTGGGTGTGATCTAACTGTTGCCGGGCAGAAGAGAGGGCCGTCCAGAAACTTGAGCGAATAAAAGCCTGTACGAATCGGTCTTTTTATGGAAAGAACTCTGGTTTATTCCGGTGTCTTTTTTGGACCGTTTTTCAGACTCCAAATGCTTTAAAGGAACTTTTGCTACCAGAATCGCTGTAATGAAGCTGTAAGTCCAGTGTTAAAACTGTCCAGGACCTGGATTTTCTTAGTGCAAATTCAGTGTTATACAATGCAGATTTAATTATTACTTTAGATTTAGTGCCACAGTCACAGTGTAATTGCTATTTGAATATTTAGCAGTTTCATCTTGTTCGTTTGGCTCGTAAAAAAAAGCAGAGGAAGAAAAACGACTTGGTTCTGCAGTAATTATCGTAGGTAAAACCATAGAGGAAGAAAGTTTAGACAGCGCCAATGTTTATAAGCATTCAGATTCCTCTTGACAGTAGATCAGAATCCAAATTAAACCACGAGTGCTGAGCATGGATCTGTTAATGTGATTTAAGAACAGTTAAAATCGTTTTTAAAGGGTTTTTTTGCCCTTTGGCTCCCCCTACTGTCATAGAACCAAATCTCTGTATGAGCCCTGCACATGTACAGCCGTGCATATGAATTTATTGGCATGCTGAAGAGACAGAAAAGATGCCATGAAAACAGCTAAACAGTGACGTGCAGTGCTGAAAACCACAGTTGTGAACTGCGGTATCTCAGCTCTCAGGCGCTCCAGCACAGTTTTACCTCAAAACGAGTCAGAAGCGTCTTCGTTTTAAGGTTCACAAACCAAACTAGATACGCATCTAGTGGCAACTAGATTATTTTGTAACTCAAAACACACAACCAAATCAATTTCTCTGTCACTGTAACAAAGCTGTATGAAACCAAACTGATTGTTTCCATCCATCTTTTTAATGGGATTTCCATTTAGAACCTATAGGAGGCTTTTTTTTAGTAAGATTGTGTACATGAAGCAAGTGACTTAAATGCCCACTAACATATACAATAGGTCAGAATTCTTTTTAATAAATCACTCTTTCTGATGCTGGAGCCTTTTCTTTGGCAGTGGAGTCATATTTATCATCATATTTCTCACATTAATATTGCTGGCATGAAGCGACGTGGTCAAAATATTTAAGGAAAACTCGTCCAAGATGCATTTTTAGTTTCACAGTTGCCAAGATTTCGTTGCCGTTTTTGATAAAATTTTTAGGGGAAAAAGTGAATGGACACGGATTAAACTGGGAAAAAAAAAAGACTTTACCCACTTGCTTGAGTTGGTTTTTGCCCATTTCAGATCAAACTTAATGTGCATGAATGGGAATGGAAACATCTGAAAACCGTGTCTGAGCTGATAAAGATTACAATGACGTGACTCACAAACCAAACAAACTCCAATGATTCACCTCAGATTCTTTTCAGATATTCCCTGACTTCAGAGTAATTCCTGTTCAAGGCCTTTTACCATTTTTCTCATGTGGAGGTTCACCAAAGTTGCCGTTTCGTAGCCTATACGGTCACCTGGTGGCGACATTACGCAGCCCGGTTTATTCACTTCAAACACTCAGTTGAGATGAGTGAATGGAAACCTGGCAGATTCAATAACATCTGCCTGGTAAAAGTGCAACCAGATTCTCTTGGAACATTCATTTTTCTTTCCTATGTCCTTACAAATTCCCCTTCACATCTTGACCTCAGCACATTTTCCTCCAAGCAAAAGCCATGGGACAATTTTAACGGCTAACAGTTTGAGTCGTCCCAGTAGAAAAGACACTAATGAAGTTAACGATGGCTCCGTTCCATTTCGTGTCCCACAGCTTCCACACAAGTGGAAATAAAAACCAAAACAAATCAAAATGTCAGCTGGGAAGCAGCTCCGCTAGCACAACAAACCTTTTCCCCCATCAACAGCTTTTTGGTGGAATTAAAAGCAACAAAACATACGAGTATACACTGAAATGTGTCATTTACCTCGGTGACGTCCATGACCTTGATGGCCGCCAGTTGTCCCGTCTTAACATGACGACCCTGGAAAGAAAACAGAAAAAGAAAGATGATGAAAATCTAAATGTCATTAACCCATCATCCACTTTTAGAGGACAATCAGAAGCACAATGTGACAATAATACTTTTCTTTTTTAGCCCAAAACAAGTCAAAAAGTGGACAGTTTTCAGTGAGGACTGGCTGTACCAACCGATGGAAAGAATCAAAAAGCTTTCCAGATGACAGTTTTATAGGCTGAGTAAACATTTAGGGTGATTCAGTTGCTCATAAAAACAGGAACCACATTCATAACAAGTTATTTGCCTCTACAATAGCACAGAGAATCACAGGCGACCATCCAAACCTTCAGCATTCCTCAACACACTGCAGCCTGTGTTTCCAGTGTTGTGCAAAGAAAAGAAAACTTAACACGCGTGTTTTCAGGAAAAAGGCAAACATTCAAAATCCAAACAAGCTGAATGATGTGAAACCGTATGCAAACTGGGACGTAAAAAGCAATGTTTATCAAGCCTGCAGCTGCATCATATTTCATGCACAATAATCCCATTTATTCACTTTCCTTTACCGAGTTATCTTTATCATAAATTACATTAATTCCAAGTTTAGTCAAATTTAACCCAAAAAGATGCAGAGGACTTAAGAAGTGTGAGAAGCTTTCCATCAGTAAAACATCCGTCTGACATAACATTTCACTTTTGGTCCAGTCGTAAACGAGGAGGATTATTTTACCTTAAAGATGCTTTCATTAAGGAATCATATTGAATTGAATTGAATTCAAGTTGCAAACGCAACTTAGCATTAGCTCCCGTTCTCCCCATGTTTCAAAAATATGGAAACCAACTCACCACCATCCGTAAAGTCTACGTTTATTAAATAACCACTTGTACCGGCATACCTGAAATGCAACATTATGCCTCTGTCATCTGTATGTGTTATGAGGCTGCCAAAGCAGCAACTTCATACCATCAAGAAGACACACTGCACCCAATAACCAGACAAAAAGCAGGCCAAACATTTCATGTAAATACTGCTAATAGAGAGCTTGGTTCATGAAGATCTTCTATGTCTACATAATATAATATTATTATAAGAGTATAATAAGTTTCTGCTACTTTGTCTAGTTGTTTAGGTCCACTCTCTGGATTTATTTCTGGAAAGTCTGAGCAAACAAATCTGTAAATACTAGGGCTGGGCGAGTTAACTTGTTAATTATTTAATGCCAATAAATATTTTCATCGCGCATTAACGAAGGTTTTATTATTTATTTTATTATTGTAAAAGTCTGTTGCCAACATCACCGCTACAGGTGCTCCTCGGTCTCTGTGTGAAGCTAACGGAGCTAACCGGCGCTACTTCCTGTTTTACTTGTTTCAACATAAAAGCACGCATTTCAAAATAAATTTTAAAAAAAGACTCCTGCATTTACAGCCAAGTTGAATTGTCTTCTCAGCGTAGTAGTTCCAGTCTAAAATATCACTTAAAGGCAAAACACACAACTGATAGCAGCAAGTCATTCAAGGAAACAGACAGTGGAGCGAGGCTTCTACATAAAAACTACAGAAAGATGCTGATGTTAAAAGTGTGTTTGCACAACAAATGTTATGGCACTTTCATTCATATGGCAGCACATTTAAAATAAAGCTAAATGCTAAAAGCTATACACTACTTTTGGATTCATTTTGGGATTTTGCATACAAATGCGATTAATCAGGGAAATCATGTGATTATTTAGATTAAAATGTTTAAGCGTTGCTCAGCCCTAGTAAATACAGCAACAGTGTCCAGAGACCCTGCAACAAGGACAAAAAGGAGGGAAGAAATTGCTCCATCTTCTAATCTGACTCACTTAGAGCCGTTAGCTCGTGATCAGCTAAGCCAGGACGCAAGCTAGCAGCCAGTGGAAACAGCCTCCGAGGCCGTTTTGAGGCACCTTTCCACTACAGCATGAGCAGAGCAGTAAGCTCAACACTGAGGTTTAACTATGCTAACAACATCAAACGCCTCCACAGACGAGGAGGAAAAAGAAATGTCTGCATCATGTTTGTAGGCCGTGTGTCTGAACCGCCACACGATCGGGTTTCCTTCGTGAAAGAAGGGGCTGCGACATCCGAGCCAGCGACCTCTGGTCCCCGAATGAGCCGGCGGGGTCCACAGCCGGAGTGATGAGAGATTAACCCGTTTTGGTTTAGCCGCAGGGGACATGTGTGTCTGTGTGTTACTGAAAAGGTCAAGTCCGACCGAGGGAACAAACTACCAACAATGACGAGAGAACAAACTGTGGGAACGACAGCATGAGAAGAGAAAGAGGATGGAGATGATGAGGCAAAAGTGAGGTAACCAACACTGAAACTAACGCTCGGATTTACTTCGTATGAGCAAAAGATTGTTGTGACAAACTAGCATCACAAATATTCTGTCCTGCTGATGCAGATGGAGGGATTTTAGAGAACATCAAAATGCAGGTGAGTCATATCAGCTGAAAACACAAAGGTGTGACAGTTCGGAGCGAACTTGAGCCAAGAAGGAGAGAGGAGCCTTACTTTAAGAGTCATTTTAAAGGGAAGAAGTCCTCCTACATCAGCTAAATATACATTTATATACACTTCCCCCCCAGGGAGAAATCTTTATAAAGCTCGATAGCTCGACATCCAGGCCGTTTAAGACAGTCTTTCTCATTTATTGGGGGTACGACAAAATCAAACATGTTGCAAATTGTGTCGTTTACGTACAAACAGGAAGCAGGAAGCTTGAAAAAAAAAAAAGGTTCAAATGGATCGTACAGAAGAAGGAGCGACTTATTGCTTTATGGCACGAATGTTTCCACAACATTTCATATCCTTTGTACCTCAACAGAAGGGAGAATTGCTCCACCTCCTAATCTGCCTCCGCGTCTGTTTTGAGTTCTTCTCAGGCCAAAAAGGCCTCAAAAATATTACATATCTAATTACTAATCAGCCAAAGACCACCAACGTTTTCACAGATGTGTTTTATCAGACCGCATCTGAAACGCAGCTGCTATTACATCATATAATCCTACACTGGACAAGATCTGCTACAATTTTGTATGAACCACAGCATCTAAAATCTTTTGGTAAATCAATAAAAAAAAATAGCTGCACATTGTTCGTCCTCACTGGTTTACTCTGGCTTCCTCCCACCGTCCAAAAACAGGCATGTTCTCCAAATTGTCCCTAGGAGTGGGTGTTAGCATCCATGGTTAGGGTTTGTCTCTGTGCTACTCTGGATTAAACGGGTATAGAAAATGGATGGATGGATGAATTCATTTCAGTTTTAGTCATATAGCTCCAAATCCGGAGCCGTGTCGAGGTCCGTTTCCCCCATCAGGGCACGTTCACTTTCCAGCTCCACCCACACAGCAAAAGAAGAACACGCTCGTTAAAAACTCGTTCCAGATGAACTGTGGTCGCCCCAAAAAGCAGTTTGAAAACCGCCCTAATTCATCTTTACTTTCCCGAACAGTCGCAGATGAAATGATGAAATTTACAGAGTACTTTATAATGGTGTAATGCAGACTTTAAGGGGATGGGTGTCATCATTCAAAGGATTCGTGCCTAGGCTCAGAGGTGGGTAGTAACGAGTTACATTTACTTGAGTAAGTTTTGGAAAAAATTGTACTTCTAGGAGTAGATTTAAATCTCTATACTTTTTACTTTTACTTGAGTAGATTTGTGCAGCAGAAACTGTCCTCTTACTCCGCTACATTAGGCTACAATGAGCTGGTTACTTTTCTTCTTACCTCTTTGGTATTCTACGCCTCATTATTTTTATCCCCCCGCGTACGCCTCATTTTAATGTTTTATTCTGACAGAGAGAGAGACTTCCGCCAAAGGCTCTACCACCTGACTGTGTTTCACCAATCAGACGTAGCCGTGCAGTCTGGTCATGTGACCGTACTCAATCTCAGCGGCGGGACGGGTTAGCTTTAGCATTAGCAGTCGTAGCAAACCAACAAAGAAACAGATGAAAAATGTCAGAACCAACGGTGGGAAATGAAGACGCAGACGAGGCCTCATACTGAAAGCATGTTTACCTTACAAAGAGTGAGAAACAGCAGCTACATTATGTGTCTTCTGTGTCAACCAAAACAAACGGACATTTCAGCAGAAACTCAACATCTAACTTGAGGAAACATGTAGCGGTAAGTTTCCTAAACTCGTTTTTTTCCCCCATGGATAGGTCAATGTTTGTTTTTTAGGTTACATATGGGTTACATATGTTTTAAACATTTCCTAAGTCTCTCTTGTATTCTATTGAAGTACTTGAATTTACCTGGATTATTTTAATTTAAGCTATTTTGTAATTAATTAATTAATTAATTAAATCAATTGGATGAACTCCAATTTGCATAAAGATGATTATTTAGTATTTTTGTCTGTCTGATTGAATGCTTGTGTTAATAAATAAATCAGACGTTACTCAACAGTTACTCAGTACTTGAGTAGTTTTTTGCACTTTTTTTTTTTACTCTTACTCAAGTAATTATTTGGATGACTACTTTTTACTTTTACTTGAGTACAATTTTTGGCTGCTCTACCCACCTCTGCCCAGGCTGAACATGTCACAGCCGTGTTACTAATCATATGCCTTTCGAGTTTTTTTTAAAGAAAATGTTGATTAACTGAACTTTCACACAAGTCTTAAAACTGTCTTCCAGCTCTGGAAAAGCTACTGGAACAGGCCGACCACCTCCAGCCTCCATTAAACGACAGCACTGCTGAGTCATCGCTTCTTCTCATGACACAAACAAGGTGTTCTCCACACAAAATGCACACACACACACCAACCAACCAACCAGCACTAATGGATGCAATCACCACAAAGACCACTACAGACTATTTTCTCTGCCTTGCTGCCTTTTTTCAGTGCCTCACATCGAGTTTAACAGTAAACTGCCTGAAGAGGAGGCTGGTTATCAACACCTCTCAGCTGATAATGCAGGTTTATGTGTTTTTACTCATCAGACACACACACATCCTGAGGCTGACAGACTGTATAGAAGCTGATGTATGGACACAGATGACATCATGACAGAAACTAATGAATGAACGTGTCGGTTTCCTTCCTGAGGTCGAGTTTCACAAGAATCCCTGAAGTGAAAAAACACACTCAACCAGAAAGACTGTGTGTGTGAAAATAAGCCGTTTATTACAGAAATGAATGAACAACAGGATGCTGTTTAGATTACTAACAAATCGCTGCGCGCCTCCTCGGTGTGAGAGAAAGGTGACCTCAGAGAACAGACCGCCTCCCACCCGCAGACGCACAAACGATGACATCATCTTCTGTGGTTCCTTTGTTCAACAACTAAACGCAGACGTCCGCACACACCTGGCCAGCATGAGGACACATCTGTCTGCCAGAAGAACGAAGCGGATCAGAACCGATTCAGCTGACGACGGCTAAAAAAAAATTAGTCATAATCTTTTCGGGGTGGATTCTCAGTCATTTAGGTCATGGTAATCCTAAGAGCTCGATGGAGGGGCAGCTGGACCGCTGGGCGGCTTCTTCTGGAGGAAAAAGATGTCCAGCTGCCCTTTTTTTGAGCTCGTTGGATAGTCATAACCCGGGTTTCTAGTTTCACAATCAAGTCAGAACCGTTCATAGACGTGGTTTTCTTTTACAAACCTCATCAAACTGCACACGTACACAAGCTGGATTCCACTTCCATCTTTAGCTATGAATGGACTCAATTTTCCATTTACACATAAAAACTCTGTTATTACACCCTAAAGACAGTGGCTGTGTTCGAAACCGCATACTTCTCCTACTACTCATACTAACTTTTTGAGTTAGTATGCGAGTTTGAGTAAGCGAGAAGTTCCCGGATGCATACTAGATTGGCCGAAATGTTGGGTATGCATCATGAGGTTACTACTCATACTCAAACTACCCAAGATGCAACGTAACGCGACGTCGCCGATCGCCATTTCCTGTCAAAACGGCAGTTTCAAGCTAGCTACAACGAGGGTAGGTTCACTTCCTGTTTTCAAAACAAAAGCACCAATTGTATGGTAATGGCTTTCCCTGTGATAAAAGGCAACGGGTATTTTATTTTGTGAAAATAACAGGAAGTGCGTTGCTCACTGCGGCTAGCTTTAGTAGCGCCGAATTCGTGGGAACAAAATTGTAAATAGCCGGTATTTTGTCAAGTTTTCAACACGTTGGGGATCTAAACGACTACTTTCTCTCCTGAAAATGTTTCAAATGTTGCTAAAGTTTACAGAGTTTAGAGCTTAAGCGAAATCAGCTTCAGGCCGGCTGATTTCGGCTCGGGCAGGAGCGAAATGCATTGTGGGTAAACGCTCTGCATACTGTCTGATCGATGAGTATGGAGTATGCAGTTTGCATTACAATCTTTTAAGCTAGCTGCTTTACTTTGTTACCACTTAAAAGACATGGTCTGAAAATATCCGTACGAATACGAAGCCCTTTTCACGCAGTAGCTACGCAACAAGCTAACGAACATGCATCACTGCGTTAGATAGAACGACAGTGGACGGCATCAAAGATGTTTCTGCTACAGTTCAGTTTTAAACCGTTTTATCCATTCGGCTCAGATGCTGAGAAAGACTCAGCTAACTGGAGCACAAAAATGTTAAGCTATGAAATTAAATAATTTGAATGAGAAGAAAAACTTGTGGTTTAACCGACTAAACTTAAAAGATACATTGTTTTAGAAGATGAAAATATAGGAGGAATTTATCTAAACTGATTGTTTTTCAAGGTAAAATGGACATCAGGTGCTGCTTAAATGTTTGCAGAATGACTCAATGCACAGAAAAGCTGTAAATGCAACTTCAGGAGGACAAGAAACTACTAAAAATGTGTTTTTAAAGCCGTTGAACTGGACAACGTGACCACTCGTTTTTCTGCTTGGTTATACTGTGTCGCAGTGACGACATCTTTAGGATGGCAGATCAAAAAGATCAGACATCCTCGGATTCCTTACACATTTCATGATTTCCAGCAATTCAAAGCAAAATAACCCTAAATGAAAGCTTTATGCGATCTTTCATAACTCGGGGTAGATAATGCAGTAATTGAAGCTCTGTAAATGGCTCCCAGCTGACTCCACGCTCCATTCAAATAGGATAGAAACCTTCGGTCATCTGCTTTCCCATGACTACCACCACGATCCACCCCCAACGTGCTTTTTTTTTGGGATGTTTGGACCGGAGTTTCCTGCAGGGCTCAGGAAGTTTCAGCTTCTCAGAGTTTTAGGCTCACATGTTCGGTGTGTTTCTCAGGCAGCCGAAAGGCTCTTTTGTATCTGTTACAGTAACAAACACACGTTTACTTTCTGGGTTTGTTAGCTTTTTTCAGGAAAATCTTTTTATGTGCAATGAGACTACACATCGTCTTACTGTTAGCGTCTGTTTCACGCCCAGATGCAGCGTCACAATGTGTTAATGTCACTGCAACAGAGAAAAACAACCACTGGCAAAAACAAGGGTTTCACACGCTGGATAAATATCCACAAACATGGATAAAAGGAGCTGAGGGTATAAATTTGTCAGAAGAAATAACAAGAAAAAAGGATGTGGTCGTCTTAAACATGTTAAGTCTAAAGCAGACACTTGTTTAGATGCTGGTGGACAGATGTTCATCGGCCCCAACATGGACCTCGTGTGAATGGCGATGAACCGATTCACTGGAGAGCTTTTTTTTTTTTTTTTTTACGTCAGAGATTCAGCTCCTGATCCCTGCGATCGCTGACTCAACCATTTCCTCCTGCAGCAGCCCAAAGTCACTGTAATCAGCCTCTGTGTGCCAAATGCAGCCCCCTCTTATCAACAACTCCACAATTCTGACTCAGACCTTTATTCTCAAGGACTAACTGGAGATTTTTTAATGCAGAGAGGGCTTGAAAATTTCTTTATACAGACTTTAACTATTGGTCAAAATCTGAGAAGAACAAAAACAACAACTGAGGTGAAGATAATCTACAGGCTTATGAACAGTTTCAGCTAGTTATTTAGCTTGTATCAATATTTATATTGATTTTATTAAAAAAAAAAAAAAAATAGTAATAGAAAGTTCTGACACCATATTTAAGGTCTGAAAATAATGCAAATAATGTCTTTATGGACACTTCTGTTCAAGTGTCCATTGAAAAAGCTGAATTTTTAAGTCAATTAAACCAAATTGCTGCTAGCTAGCTGTTTGAATAGTTAGCTAGCTGTTTAATTAGCTAGCTAGCTGTTTAAATAGCTAGTTAGCTAGCTGTTTGAATAGCCAACTCGCTTTTTAATTAGCCAGCTAGCTGTTTAATTAGCTAGCTAGCTGTTTAGAAAGCTTACTAGTTAGATTACGGGATTTATTTGTAGTGTTGCAGTATTATATGAGAAAAGTTTACCGTTTATTCAAATGGAATAAAATGTAGTATATATTTCATGATGGAAGGGTTAACTGTGTGACTCAAACCGTTTCGCCCATTTCATACAGCAAGCTATGTTTGTAATTCCATCTCTAGATAAATCTCATCAACCTTTAATCCTGAGCCAAGCAATCATTTGTTTTACATGCACAAAAGTATATTAGCAGCCATTTAAAACAAGTAAAAGCAGATATTCAAGGCAGCAATCACAGAGAAAAAACCTCTGGTCACTAAAGTTGCTCTGATCGGGACCCTTCAAGGCCAAAAAAAAAAAAAAACATTTTAATGAGGCTCTTTACTTGACAAGAGAGACTTGACCCCACAGTTAAAAAGGTACACTTCCCAGGACCCTTCAGCTGGTGTGACCTCTGACCTCAAACTTCAACTCAAAAGGGGAGAAAGGGGTCTGGGTTTATCGTTACTGTGCTTTTTAAAAAGTGCCAGTTATAAAATCAGGATTTTATTAGAGCAGAGCGACCGCCTGGAAGTACTTTAAGAGTCCACAAGTCGACACATAATCCTAATTGGCTAATTTTTATTATCATTTTAAAGTATTTTATGCTAAAAGTTTAGTTTTAAGAAACATGTTGATGCTAACATGAACAATTCTGCATTTATATAGTGGCAGGCCATAATTAAAAAGCCCCAAATGCATGATTTTTTTTGCTCAAAACCAACATTTTTCCTCTGTCATGTAAAGATTAGCTTTCTGAAAACAGACCTAAGGTGCAGAAGGGCTTCAGGTGATGGTTATGGGCACATATTTCATCCCACGTTCTGTGCATTGACTGCTCAACACCCAATAAAACCCACACAAAGTCAGACTTCTGAACAAAGTGGAGCATTCAGCAGCAGATATTTCTCAGGAGTTGGTGGAGACCAAACATGGAGCTTAAACAGAATGATTATGAACAATCATCTCGGAGCGATATTCACGTGAAAGTGCACCATCCTAAGCCTAAAACGTTCTCCTTTCCGACTTTCTGAACCCTCTTTTGGTGCTGCCGGTTCCCTTTAAGACCTCAAAGAAAAATCTGTTTTCTTTACTTCTTCAAACCACTGCCAGAAATCAAAGGAAAGGGAAGTCTGGAGAGAAAGAAGAGTGAAGACGAGCAAGCGGGGGAAGGAGGTCGAGTGTCAGCGGGTTTAAAGGGGAGGAGAGTGAAGAAGACAGGATAATAATATGACTTTATGAGTGTGTGTGTGTGTGTGTGTGTGTGTGCGTGTGTGAATTAAGGTGCTGGAAGATGGAAACTCTGCGACTCTCCGCCCCCCTCCGTAGAAATGCCAGCAGAGTGGAGTCATTTCAGACCTCATAATAATCTGTTGTGAACACATCCACATAGCTCGTGTTTAGATTAAATCTGGACATACCCCCGATTCTGCTGAGCATCAAGAGTTTCTGTGTGGGTGGGAGGGTGGGAGCATCGCGGTTTTGGGGACAAGGAGTTCTTTATTGCACCCCTCTGGGCTCTGAGGCACAGACGAGGAGGCCAGGTGCACAAAAACACATGCACAGATGCACAAACACTTCCCTCTTCTGCAGCTCGGCAAACGTGAAAGCTAACAAGTCTTTATTGATCGAACCAGCGGTGCCTGTAATTATGAAAGTTCTCCTCATCATCGTCATATCGACGTGATAAACACACAAGAGAGAGGACGGGTTACAGCAAGTTTTACACAGTTTGCTACTTTATTATTGGGCAACACACGAGGAAATTCATTATCAATCTTAGGAGCCGCAAGGTTGGAATTTATATCAGCTGCGTAACAGCTTTTCCTCCTTCGAGCTCATGGTGGAAAGTTCTGAAACGTGGAGCACTGATTGGGGACAGTGTGGTGAGAAAAAGCCTCTAAGGTTGGTGCATATGCATTTTAATAACAAAGACATAAAAGTTGAGATAATCTTTAGCTTTGATATTAACACACGTTATCTAACGTGGAGCGAAACCAGAGGCCAAAGTGTTCGATGATGCCCTTTTCTCACTTTTCAGCCTGTAAAGAAGTCTCATTTTAGCATTTATTGGTCATTTAGCTCCGTTTCTGGTGCTGCTCTGCGTAAGTAGGCCAAGAACAAAGCTCCACTCTGGGGTCAGTTTCAAATAAGAAGTCCGTATCGACCACTGTGGTGCGACAACAAAACTAAGCTTCTGCTCCTCTGCAGCACTGAAAGGAAAAACACACACCTGCATAAAACACAATGCAAACAACCGGATTCTGACAGTAATAATGATAATAATAACACGAAGTAAGGATGTTTAAGAGCAGAAAGCAAACACACCGTGAGAGGAGACCGGTAGTCGGAGAGTGAGACAGGCAGCGCCGGACAGCCTCTGTAATCAGATCTACTTGTAGGAAAGGGGTTACATTCTGGGCATCGCTGCAACTTTCCATAACGTAATGAGCTAGCGCCCCATTTTTAGACGCACGAGGACCGACCGTCATTGAAATGGATATCAGCCATAACCGAGCCAATAAACCACAACATTGTGGGCTTTTCCAGAGCCGCGCAGAGGCAGCTGAGAAAACACGCCGTTCTGTCAAAGGTTCGTCACTGTGGACATGTGAAAACTGTCCGTGGTCACCGGTGTGCGACACAGACTGGTCTGTAGTTTGCCTCGATTTATCCTGCATTAATCGTGGATTTGTGATTGTTATTAAGTCTTATTAAGCAGCACATGCAGTGGTCACGTTAATGCTAATGAGTACGTTTTTGTGCCTCATCATAAAAACATCTGCATCAGCTCTCTGAGGCTGGAGAGAAAACACATCCAAACTGTGGAGGCAAAGGCAGAAAAACAAGGCGTGAAGGACAGACTGGAGGTGGATTTAGAAAGGAGACGTGAAAGAGACGGAAGGAGAGTTTATGTTTTGCATTGTGCAGAAAGAGGGAACGAAGACGGAGAAAAAACAGTCGAGGAGAGGAAAGAAAAACTGGGTGTCTGGCCTGAGGCGGTCCAGACTAAACCCTGGAGTGCTCTGCTGAGACAGAGACCAGGAATTGGTTTTAATCCCGCCTCCATCACAAAGTAAACTGAACAACTTACAGCTAAATATCTGTGCCGCTCTGACATGTTTAGTTCAGAGATTTACCCAGTAAAGTACATTTCGATGTGTCGTCATATCAGAAGAAAACACTGTTTGAGACATTCCCAAAGCAAGACAAAATAAAAAGCTGAGATTTTCCATTTAGGTTGAATAAAAAAATCGTCCAGAGAGAGACTAACGAGCTCTGTCATCTCTTCCCTGCTTCGTCACACTCCGTCTCCGGGTCAGAAGCCTCTGGATCCAGTCCAGATGAAGCGGGTGAATACACCGGAGGAATTAGCTCGCTGTCGGACGCCATTTCCCCTGTTGTTACTGAGACGCGGCGCTGACTCCGCCTCCACGCGCCGTCCAACGGGGACACAGCGGAGCGACTGCTGGAAGCTCATTATTCTCCCTCAAAGGCTCATTAGTGTTTATCTTGGCTGACTGAGGGTTGCAGAGATATGAATCGGGGAACAGTTCACTATTAAACTAATCCTGTTAGAGAGGCCTGTGCAGGCCTGGGATGAAGCTTAATAAACGTTTGCAGGATAGAGGACCATGACTCTCACTGGAAGGTAATCGATTTAAACTGAGAGAAAGATATGTGGGGGAAATCTTTGCAGGCGAGTTTGGCCCAGCAGCTTTCATAAATGCCCAAAAACAGATGATAAGTTAGCAACAATAACTGAGTGAGAGCCAACGGATGGGTCCAGCATATACTGAGGAAGAGCAGCTATTAACAAATGTGCTGTCACTCAAAATAAACCAAACAGGAATGCCTTCTAGCATGTGGCACATTTAATTAACAAAATAGATTAAACTTTATTGATTTTAACCACGTTCGGTGACAGCAGGCACCACGGATGGTCGATTTGGCCCGACAGAAATATATTCACGATCCCTTTAAGACGTGTCCCAACTACTAGGGTTCAAATGAAAATACCATTCAGTAAACTATTCAACTATAGAGAATAAGTAGCGTAGACCACAGAGTTTGGCCAACTTGGCTCTTTGGCGCCCCCTGCAGTTGTAGGATGTAAAAAACAAACCTCAGGCTATGTTCGAAACCGCATACTACATACTTCCATACTGCATACTGATCGATCAGACAGTATGCAGAGCGTTTACCCACAATGCATTTCACTCCTGCCCGAGCTGAAATCAGCCGGCCTGAAGCTGATTTCGCTTAAGCTCTAAACTCTGTAAACTTTAGCAACATTTGAAACATTTTCAGGCGAGAAAGTAGTCGTTTAGATCCCCAACGTGTTGAAAACCTGACAAAATACCAGCTATTTACAATTTTATTCCCACGAATTCGGTGCTACTAAAGCTAGCCGTAGTGAGCAACGCACTTCCGGTTATTTTCACAAAATAAAATACCCGTTGCCTTTTATCATAGGGAAAGCCATTACGATACAATTGGTGCTTTTGTTTTGAAAACAGGAAGTGAACCTACCCTCGTTGTAGCTAGCTTGAAACTGCCGTTTTGACAGGAAATGACGATCGGCGACTTCAAGTTACGTTGCATCTTGGGTAGTTTGAGTATGAGTAGTGACCTCATGATGCATACCCAACATTTCGGAGAATCTAGTATGCATCCGGGAACTTCTCGCTTACTCAAACTCGCATACTAACTCAAAAAGTTAGTATGAGAAGTATGAGAAGTATGCGGTTTCGAACACAGCCATTGTGTGAGCTCCACACGAGTTTGTCGTCATGTTAAGTAGAGACACAAAAGCTTGTTGTGAACTGCGGTATCTCAGCAGTAGAGCTACTGCTGTCACAAGAGAAAACTGATCCAAATCTGTCGATAAAAGATTCATGTGTTCATTAGCAGGGAACACGGCGTGTGATGCAGAGAAGCAGGGATGAGCACATCACCGTACGGTACAGTATGAACCTCAGTACCAGAAAAAAGGATCAGATGCTGGTGCTACCAACATTAAAAGTTAGCCTGTTAGCTTGTTAGCCTGTAGATTTTAGATCCATAGAGCAGCTAAGAAGGCTGCAGATGGGATTCAAGCCGGATATGAGTGACGCATAAAACTGGCAGCCGAGGCAACGAGCCTTCACTGCCTCCATGATTCAGTCGTTTACAGAAGCCAGAAAAGAGGCTACACATGTTTAATTCCTGCCGATCTGAGCTGAAGCCGACTGCAGAGTCATTAAACTGCTGCATGAATGCCGATTAAGTCATCGCCTACTTAACCAGAGGCTGCGAGTATCGGTCCCCAGATAGTGGACACATTTAGGCCTAATCCGGGCTACTTTTGGCACCATGTCTGCCAAGTGTTATGTGGGCCAGACACGGTCCAAAAGGTCATGAATTGGGTCCAACTCGTGTTATGACATGCATTTTATTGGCCAGATGTGGCTCAAACGTCACACGTGCTGCGTTTGTGGGCCACGTTTGGGCACAAATTATTATGCCGTGATTGTTGGTTTTTATCCAGCATTAAAGAGGCTTTAGAAAGTTATTTTGACCTCTGGTCTGATCCCACGAGATACCGGTTGGTCTCAAGTTCTATTCCACCAACGCAGCTTGTTATGCTGCACGTCCGATCCAGTTCAGTCTGGGTGTAAAATCAAAGTAACTTTAGAACCGCCATGACTTTCCTTCCTCCAAAGATGGGAGTAAAGAGGCTGTTTTTATTCTTTGCTCGGCTCACAACTCCCCCTGAGACCCCCAACTCCCACAACCATCTTATCTCCAGCCTGGCTTAACAAACCGCCCCCCCACTGACTCGACATCAGACGACAGACTGTTTACGTCCTGCTTACAAACGGCGGCGGGAGTTCATTGAAGGGACACTCAGATCTACCAGCTCTTAAAGCTTCTTAAACGGTGGTCACTGAGGAGTTTTCACCTGTTCACGCGCACTCAGGGACAAATAATTCAATATAAGCAGATGATTTGTTACGACTCAGCGCTGCTGCAGCAAAACTCTCCACAGATTGTAAAACAGGGACTTTGTGTAGGCTCCAGCAGATTATTTAGTGTTTTAATCCCCTCGTGTGCCATTATCAGCTCTCGGCTTAATTTCTGAAAACACTTTAAAATGCAAACGATGTCGTTTAAAAATTAGCTTTGAAACAACAATAGGCTAATCTACGGGGGCCCGGGAGCAGCTTCGACATAAGCTGGAAACCAGAGCTGGAGTTTATCAGAGCTAAGGCTGAGCGAAGCTGCCATCCAGGACTCATCTATGAGAAACCGGTGGCACTGTCAGATAAAACGACACCGTTACGCTCTTAATGACAGCGACATACTTGAAATACACCATTTAGCCTAAGAGACGTGGTGGGTTAAAGAAGCACCAAGTTCATTTAGATCCAAAGATTTAAGACAAATCAGAGCCGAGGTCAGTTGGGATGAAACCATCGATCATACTCAGCCTGAAGGGAGACGATGTTGTTCTAATGTGATCTAAATTAAATGAAGCCTGAAAAGACCGAAGAGCTGAGTCCCAACTTTCAGCATCAGCGTCACAGTTAAGGAGAAAAACACAAACTTTCCTCTAAGTTCATCACTCTTTAAAGACACAGTTCAGTTAAAACTAGGGCTGGGCGAGTTAACTCGTTATTATCGCGCATTAACGCAGGTTTCATTATTTATTTTATCTTGTAAAAGTCTGTTGCTCACAGGCTTTTATTTTGTAAAAGTCTGTTGCTGTCTGCTGCGGAACCGGAAAAGAAAGTAATCGGCGGATCCACCAAACATGGAGAAGGGTACGGAACTTTTACTCGGCCATTTTCATTTTAAAGTTCTTCCAGACGGCGGAGTCGACAGAACCAAAGTCATCTGTAAACACTGCCAAGTTGAATTGTCTTCTCAGCGTAGTAGTTCCAGTCTAAAATATAACTTAAAGGCAAAACACACAACTGATAGCAGCAAGTCATTCAAGGAAACAGACAGTGGAGCGAGGCTTCTACATAAAAACTACAGAAAGATGCTGATGTTAAAAGTGTGTTATGGCACTTTCATTCATATGGCAGCACATTTAAAATAAAACTAAATGCTAAAAGCTATACGCTACTTTTGGATTCATTTTTGGATTTGTGCGATTAATCAGGGAAATCATGTGATTAATTAGATTAAAAATATTAATCGTTGCCCAGCCCTAGTTAAAACCCATTCAAATTCACTTAAATCCTAACGAGTCCGATTCATATAATACCGATTTATATCCCTGACAGTGGAGAAGAAATCTGCCTTTTAACAGATCCAGGACGGGCGACCTAACGCGACTCATTTGTTTGATCGTTTATGTCACCACAGAGTTCTGTTCGATCAATCCCGTCAGAAGTGAAGCTCGTCACACAGTGAATCAATCAGCGCATCAAACAACCCGATTTAATTTAAGTTCAGGCAGGGAGTGAAGCTCCAACCTTGAGACGTGACGAATCTTTGTGACATGAGTAAACACAGACCGATCCCACAGAGCGTCTGTGCTGAGCCTCACGTGGCGTTCATGCTCATTCAGCCCCGAGGCTCCATCTGAGGGGAGGGAGCCGGGTGCGAGCCGAAGGGAAGCATGTGCGTGCGATCGGTCGTGTCGGCCGCGGCTCGTTTTGATGACTCGTGTGCTGCGGTGATCAGCTGTGCCACAGAGGCCGGTGGCCTACTTCCTCCCAGGCCTGCGTCACCATTAGTTTTAACAATAATTTTCACTTGGCTTCGTTAGCAAGTTGAAGAAATGATTCTGAGAGCTGAATACGAGCAGCTGCGGCAGAAGTTTCTCTCCGACTCACACGTGCACCGGACTCTAACACAATTAGCGTGGAGGTCATGCGGAGTACAAAACTTCCCATAACTGCAAAGTGTGTGCAGAGAATTTAGCTGCTGTGCGAGGAAAACGCTGCAGGACATCTTTTTTTAAAAAAAGGACCTCCGAGTATGCGTGCGCATTCATTCCCATGATGCATTACCACCTCCAGCAGCCGCAGCACCCTGCGGTGCATCGCCATGGAAACAAGAGAAAATTGTGACAACGAGGAGGCAGCAATGTGATTTAAACCGGGTTCAAAAGGTAAACGTCACCGCCTTCAGAGTCTATTCCGAAAATCAAAAGGTTGAAAGTAGAAGAAATACCTCTGAAATAATTCTGAAACATTTTACTGCAGGTTACTGAGAGTTACTGCGTGAAAGGATCAACTCTGGACCAAAAAAGGAAGATTTATAACATTATTTATCTGAACCTGCTGTACTAGCTGTGTGTAAACAGCTTTATTATGAACATATCTCACCTTTTTCATCCACTCTGACCCCATACAGGCGGGTTACTGCTGCAGAAGAACGGTCCTCCTAGAATTTCGTTCTAATAGCGGCCCTTCCTCAGGGGAACTGTTTCAGTTTGCATTCACACATGAGTCGGGACCTTGATAGAGACTGATGGGACTCAACCTTCTGCGTCAGTGACGTGTTACTTTAGCGCCACATTCAACAACAAAACAGAACAGAACAAAACCCGGTAAAAGTAAGGAGAGAAGAAAAAAACACCACCAAGAAGCTAATAGGGAGAGCGTGGAGGCCACCGTGTTCATGGTCTGCATGATGGTGATATTAATCATGGACGATCACATCGGGCGTCTAACATGGAGGCTGGAAGAGCTCACAGAGAGAGTCAGGATCGAGCGCAGGCCATACAATTCTCCGAAATGTTGGGTATGCATCATGAGGTTACTACTCATACTCAAACTACCCAAGATGCAACGTAAAGTGACGTCGCCGATGGTCATTTCCTGTCAAAACGGCAGTTTCAAGCTAGCTACAATGAGGGTAGGTTCACTTCCTGTTTTCAAAACAAAAGCACCAATTGTATGGTAATGGCTTTCCCTATGATAAAAGGCAACAGGTATTTTATTTTGTGCAAATAACAGGAAGTGCGTTACTCATTGCGGCTAGCTTAAGTAGCGCCGAATTCGTGGGAATAAAATTCTAAATAGCCGGTATTTTATCAGGTTTTCAACACGTTGGGGATCTAAACGACTACTTTCTCGCCTGAAAATGTTTCAAATGTTGCTAAAGTTTACAGAGTTTAGAGCTTAAGCGAAATCAGCTTCAGGCCGGCCGATTTCTGCTCGGGCAGGAGCGAAATGCATTGTGGGTAAACGCTCTGCATACTGTCTGATCGAATGAGTATGCAGTATGTAGTATGTAGTATGCGGTTTCGAACACAGCCCACGTGTCAGTTTAACTTATTAAACACGCGCCGGTTGTGTCCGTGTCGTATGAGGAAACATCTCAGCCGTGACAACATGACGAGGGGCGGAGCTACCAACCACCAAACACCTCCGTCAGATGTGTTCCTATGGAACCCAGAACAGCCCCAGCTGAGGAGAAGGAGCTGAAATGGTTCCAGGAACTGAGGGCCGTGGTCCCGAGTTACTGTATGTGCGAATGAGGGAGAAAACGGCCCCGTTCCTGAAAAGGTTCTAGGAAGCGCAGAAGGTTCCTACAGTCCGAATGCGGCTAATTTGAGTTTCACCCGCCGGATGGCAACATGACTGACAGCAGCATGCACATGTAGAGGCTGAGGCTGGAAATATACGTGCTTTTTGGCTACGTGTGTTCATCGTGGCTGCCTCGGCTGTTACACGTTCACAAGCTAAAAAGCTAAAAATGTTTCTGGCGTTTCGACTTCTTAACCTATTTAGGCCGGGAAAGCGTACACGTCTTTTTTCATGTATAAGGTTGTTTTGCACCAATTATTGACCTCTGCGCCAATTAAATGCATTATAATAGACACGTGAGAGTGTCGTCATGTTCCTCGTGCCATTGTTTCGAAGTTAAGTTACATCGAACAAGCATGGAGGACTTTCAGTGGGAAGACATTTCAGACGGGAGCGATTGTGAGGAGTTTCTCGGCTTTGATGATGCTGATGAACGTGCTGACCCACTTGATGGAGATTTATAGCTAGCACATATGTTTGAAGATGACGATAACGACGAGGATGATTTTGAAGGGTTTGAATGTGAGTGGAAGACTGACAATTACCACCGTAATCGACGGAGAGATTTCAACCGCACACCGGGGGTGAAAGTCGATTTACCTGCAGATGCCACACCGTTGCAGGCATTGAAAATAGTGCTGTTCCTGCACTTTACTTTTTACATTTTCTATTTTCGTGAAGGTGTATGTAAATAAACTAAATTTCCAAAGAAAGCCACAGGTGTAAGCTCTCAAATACTTTTTGAATTTTGTTTCTATCTGCTACAGAGGCTGAGAAATCAATCATTTAGTAGGCGTTGACACAATTGCTGAATTTCCAGAAACACTTCAGGTTTTAGGGGGTCTTTCTGAAATCGCCCATAGGTTTTACAGGCATTCTTTTCCAGGCGTCTTAGGCCTAAATGGGTTAAAAAAAGCCTTTTTGAACCTCAGAAGCAGGCGAAGTCGTGCCAAAGAGCAGCTTTACTCTGCATCACAGGCGCCTGCACTCAGCCACTCGGTGTAAGCGTGCAGGCTGTCAGCAGACTGGATGCAGTTCCTTAATCCACAGAAGAGAAGCTGCGCCCTGCTGCTCCTTCACGATACAGAGCAGCGAGCTCAAAGGGCAGAAAATGCTGCTTGTGATGCTTCTGGTGCCGTTTTACACTCACTGCTGCACGAGTTTAGACCCCAACACATCCCAGCGACACCAGATAAACACTGTGAAGCTACGTAAACATCTTTTCTCTTCCAGGACTGACAAAAACGTCCCGTCAGCCTATCAGGATGGAAAGAGATACAAAAGACGCAGTAAAAGACAGGAAGGCAGGGGCAGTGTCCCTGCAGTGGGGAACATAAATAGGTGTAAAACAGCCAAAGCCCAACTCTCTTGCTGATTCGGGCCTTTGATAGATGGTGCATAGGGTACTGCAGTGTGCTGGAAGAGCTGGCAGATAAACAGAATCCTCTGAAAATACGAGCGGAAGGAAGGAAGAAAGAAAAGAAAGGAGGGAGCGTGTCTTCAAAGAGTGCGAAACTGTGCCAAGATTTTTTTCAAAGTAGTGGCAAGGAAACCGATCGGTCTCCTCCATGAATCCTCTCCTCCTGTTCCTGCTCCGTCATCTTAGAGCAGAAGTCTGGACCGTGTCCCCCTCTGCAGCTTCCCAGCAGAGTCACGCTCAGCTTCACTTCCGCCTCCCTCCAGACAGGAAGCTGCCGCCAGATGAAGAGACAAAGTCACCGGAAGACGGTGGTTTGGTGTGCAACGCTGGCATGGAAAGAATTTTATTCTTACGATGATTTCTACAAGGTTTGGATCCAATGCTGCCAACTACGCCCTACACTTTCAGGCACAAGGGCAGGGTGATATCCAAACCACTGGAACGCTCTACACTGGCATCTTTATCACCTCTTCAAAGGCATGCGCGAGTAATGAGGGGGTGCTGTGGGTGGGGGGGTGGCTCTGGTAAATATAGTGGCCTGCAATGGAGAGGTCTGAAGGAGGTTTCACATTCACAGAGGGGCGTAATAAAAGAGCCGCTCTGTTTCCAGCACGAGGAAGGGTGAGGCACACTTAATTAAGACAGAGATGTTTTAACCACCAGCGAAAACACAGGAGCTGAAAAAAGAAGGACTGGACAGACGGGCGGGGTGGTAGAGTCTGACAGAGGAGCTTTTTTTAAAACTTTTTTTTAAATGTTTTTTGTATTTGAGAGAATGAGCATTGATCAAAGTTGTTCAACATACATATATTTCTTATTTTCTTCCCCCCACCCCACCATGCTGCCTATACAAAAAAAAAGCCGAATAATAAAAATAAACATAGTGAGTGAAAAGTACACCCCAAATGTTACACTAGAAAAAAGTTAGACAATGATACAAAATAAAAATAATAATTAAAAATATTATTATGTATTATATTATATTATATTTATTATGTATATAATCATTTTTATTATTATTATATTAAAAAATAATAATATATTATTATTACTTTAATAATAAATAATAGTAATAATAATAAATAAAATAAAATAAAGAAAAAGTGGATATTCAGGACAGTACCAGTAGGCTTTTGGCTTTCTTTAATTGTCACTACACCGGTCTTCTGAGGTTTCTGAGTCTTCATTCCCGTTTACTTTTCATGTGGGAGGGCTTCAAGCTTCTCAAAATAAGATAAAAGTGGGGCCCAAGTTTCATGGAATTAAATGCAATATTTTATGTTTTCCAACTTAAGGAATAGAATCGGGTCTTTCAACCAGGAGGAGGCTTTGGGTGGATGCGCTGATTTCCACTCCAGTAGGATTCTTCTCCGGGCAAGCAGAGTTGAAAAAGCACATTTTATTTGTCATTGGCTTACCCTCCCCTGGGACTCCAAATATAGCCATTTCAGCACTGGGTTGGATATCTCTGTTAAAAGCTTCAGATAACGTTTGAAATATCGTAGTCCAAAAATTATATAGTTTATCACAGGACCAGAACATACGGGCCAAGTCGGCCTTTGCTATATGACCAGAGGAGTTTTTTAAAGCCTGAAAGTCCTGCAGAAACAGCTTGGCCCAAAAGCAAAGAGGGAAACTGAATTATGAAGCATAGAGGACTTCCCTTGTAAACACCTCATAAAAGCAGAATAAGAGGAGAAGTCTGAAGAACTCGGTTCAGCTTCTGCAGAAGGAAGTTTTACTCCTTCCCACTGTGAGCGATGCACAAACCCATTAACCTTTGGCTAAATGTCTTCATATCCACAGCAGAGTGCAGTGTCACCATTTTCCCTTCAATTTAACACCAGCAGTTCAGATTAAAACCGTATCTGCTTCTAATTGTAGTTCACATCTGCGACGCAGGCAGCAGCGTCTGCGTGGATTCACACACAAACCCGAATCCATCGACCGCTAAACGAAACGGCCGTGAGCTTTGGAAGCCTTCTCATTTTCGTTTTGAAATAGGCAGACACCGCTGGCTGCTGGGGAGCTTTAAAAAGAAAAACACAAAGAGGGTGTTTTCTGCAGAGCAACCCTCGTGACATCCATTACTAAAGGTCGCCATATAGACGCCGAAGGTCACAGCAATCATGGCGTGTAATTTCTCTCTTCAAAGCTCCTCCACATACCAACTTGTCAACACAGATGTGGTCAAAGAGCTTCTTACGGACATCCAGCCCTCCTAATTTACCTGAAAGTTACTCATCTTTACTGAATCTTTCTTCTAAAACGGGACCAGCCAAACGTTGTTGCTTCTCATGGGTCGGCTTAGACCAGAGATACTCATTGTGCGGCTCCTCAAGCTTTAATTGGCTTATAACAATATGGTAACAATAACAATACATTTTTTCAAATAACATGCAGCGAATACTGCACAGTATTAAGTATTTTTATTAAGTTTGCGTTTTTGTAGTATTAAGTATTCTTATTAAGTATTAATTAAGGCTTAATGGTGTTTCCTAAAGGGGGCTCTGTTAAACCTGGCAACGCAGCCCGCTTAAACCACCTCACACCTGACCGCAGCGCACGCTAGCTCCTTTAGCCAGCGCAGATACAGGCACAATGGATCGGTTTTTAATTAAAAAAAAAGGGCAAAAACCAGCACAGAAACCATGCTCATCCTGAATGTTTCACTATGATTACAACAACAAACTACAAATACAACATGAAGAAAGTCAAGGACATGCACGCCAGCTTCAGCTCATCCCAGTATTAAGGCAAATGTGGTCTGAATTGAAAATGTATTGGCTGTGTTGTTTCTTTTTTTGTGGGATGTTTTATCTGTAGAAATGCATATTTGCAAAAGGGGACTTAGGATGTTGTGGTAAAAGTGGCTCTTCCCTTGATTTTGCTCTGCCACTGTGGCTCCTGTGAAAAACATAGTGAGTATCACTGGCTTAGAGAGAAGAAAGCACCCATGTTGGAGTTGAAAATAAAGAATAACACCAACATAAGAGACTATTCAGAACGGTGCAAAGCCACGGGACAAAGAGCAGTTTAAGGTGGGTAAAAAAATGCTCCTTTAAGGCACCGTAGAGGGATTATAAGGAATAAAGAGCGATTCAGTCAAAGCTTAAAGTCAACAGTAACTTTTAAAAGTGCTGCCTCACTCCTGGATGAGCTGTGCTGCAGAGGGAGGCTGATTTAGCTCAGATTAGCTGCTGGCATGACACCCACCCCAGCCCAAACAACAACAACCTGCCTGATGCAAACATCTGTAAAGCAGGACTCTTTGAGGCTGGAGTGCAATCAGAAAAAATAGCTTCTGTCTTAATTATAGTGGATGATGGGCTGGAAAAGTCGATGTGTTGTTCAAAGCGGCGCCGTGCGGCCCGTGTTTGCCTCCATGTTCCAACCATAACACATCGCCTGCTGCCCTGGACCGCTTCCTTCTGTCAACATCAACCCGTTTAACGGGCACAATAGTCTGCTGTGTGTGTGAACTGATCAGAAAGCAGAAGCACGAATACACACGATAAAATTAAACACTTTAAGTTTAGTTTAACTCAGCTCTGAGAGTCATTTTACTTCCTTTCAGACGGCTGTGGAAGAAGTGATGCTCCACGCAGCAGAAACGGCCCTTCCTCCCTCAACATACTGACCCACAATTCAGCTCTGCTGCCGCTGCGCTCTATAAATAGACAGATTTAACCTACAGCGAGCCAGAGCGGGAGGGAGAGAATGAACCGGCAACGCAGAAAGATAAAGAGGTCTGAGGCCGGAGCAGAGAGCTCTTATATATGCGACTATATGTGCCGAGGACGTTGAAAAGACCCATGAAGTCACATCACTGTTAAACATGCACGTTAGAGAACAGATTTTTAAGAGTTCCAGCAGCTGACTGAGCAGAAAAGAGATGGAAAGGTTTGTCAAAGGACCAGAAAACATCAGCTGTCTTATGAAAAGCAACAATCCCAAACACGGTGACATGAAAAGGGAAAGAATCTGAGCTTAAACTAACTTTCCTGCTCCTAATCAACACTTACATCTTATTTTATTTTTACTTTACCAGCTTTCCGGGAGCGTTTTTAGTCACAATATCTGAATTATGGTCGTGTTAATGACATTAAAACATTGCTTTTATTAGATAAAAACAAAAAAAGTACAGTTAGCTCCAACAATAAAAGGTTCATCGTGTGACTTTAAGTTTAAACTTTTCAAAGAGCACATAGCTGGAATAAGAACCACAGAACTATAAAACTATATTATAATAATAAGTATTCTGAGATACAGATGTGGATCGATGTTCAGACGGTCGGTGCCGCCTCCCAACCGTGAACAAATCCTAAATAATCACGTCATGCCAGCGGAAAAGCGTCTATATTTGGACCTGATTATGTTAAATCCTTATATTTACAATACATTTGGATGGAAACGCAGCTAAACATTTTGGCTGCTCTTCTTCTCTGGTGTTTGGGCCTTTCCTCAGTTTTATTTCCATGGCTCCACCAGTCCGATGGCCTCCTTATCTGCTACTCTTTGAGCCGCTCAGTGTGTTACCGGCCCTTTAAAAACACCCTTCTGTTTAGTCATTCTCCTTCCAGACGACCTCTTGCCTCTTCCCAAAAAGGAGCCTCATCCGATCACCATCCGCCATCACGCTCGGACACGAGGCTCCATCAGATTCAAATAACCCAACATCTGTATTTCTATTCTTTGTGTATAAAAAAAAATAGTCTTTGAACCTTTCAATTCATCTCTACTTGATATAGATAGTGTGCACATGTTTACTTTTTATAATACGATGAAAAGGAATAAAAAAAAAAGCCCAAGAATTTTTAGATTTTAATGAAGTAAAGCCTGCACACTGACTGCACATGTACAAAACCTTTGATTTAAAAGAGATTTAATTCAGTAAACATGAGAGAAAAGCCTTAAAAATGACCACAAATCTAAAGCACCATCCCATATTACAGCCGAGAAAAGCAGCCATAAATATCCAACAGATGATCAAACATGAGATTCAGGGGTATGCAGTCAAAGATGAGCCTTCCTCCTGTCGTTTTACAGCACGAAACCCTCCGCCACACGACACCGAAGAGCCTCAAATGATTTATACAGCAAGCGGGAGCAGAGCTGGGATTATACAACAGAGGAGGAGAGGACGGCACTGCATCGAATGCCAGAAAAAGTCTTCTGGTTTCCACTCAGGTGGGCTTGCAGCAGGCTTGCATCATCCCGTCTCCTTCTGCCTCACTCATAACCTGAGGAATGGTGTCACCACCCTACGGCGTGACAGCAGGACGTCCTTCATCCAGACAGGCTGAGTCATTACGAGTGAAAACACGACGAGGCAAATCCAGGGATCAGAAATATTTTGGGACAAAATACGACAAGAAAAAAAAACTGCCAAGATTCCAAATCTGCTTCAGTCATTTATTTTTCCTTCAATTCAGCTTCGACACCAAGAAAAGGTTCAAACTGCTGAGAAAAAGGTCACAGTTTGATGAGACCCGAAGCTGAAACCTTAGATATTGAAGCGGGAGTCACGTGATGAAACGCCGTCCGCCCCACAGCGCGGCATCAGT
Source organism: Odontesthes bonariensis (assembly GCF_027942865.1). Lineage (NCBI taxonomy): Eukaryota > Metazoa > Chordata > Actinopteri > Atheriniformes > Atherinopsidae > Odontesthes > Odontesthes bonariensis. The sequence continues at coordinate 29,032,288 of NC_134517.1, read as the reverse complement.
TCGCCATCAACACCTCCGGAGAGCGTTTCCTGTCCGAAGCCTGCAGGGCTCATCAGCTGAGGGGCCAAAAATAACCATCAATCCCAGCATGCCTCACAAGTTACCATGGGATCAAAGGAGATGGACGCCGGGTTTGTTTTAATCACATGGTGGAGGAAGAAGAGGAGGAGGAGGGCGGTGAGAGACGGCGAGGGAAGAGCGATTACAGAGCGGTTTCACTGCAGCGCGATGCCACCGTGATAAAAGATAAACAATAAGCCCTTTAGCTCTGCCGAGAGATTTACAGCATGTCTCTGAACAGGAATGTTTTACAGCTCGGCTGATTTTTCCTTCTATTCTGTCCGATATCTGCAGATATAAAGACGTGTGAGCGGACACAAGCTTTGCCCCGCAGCCGTTTGTCTCTCCGGACACGTCGAGACAAAACTCCACCAAAAACCCTGCGTATTCTCCTCACACACCGGGAAGCCACATGTCGGGATCAGTGCTTTATAATCTGGCTTTTTAAGGCTTTATAAAGTGCAAAAGATCCCTGAATTGTGCGCAGAAGTAGGCCAAGTTAAGTAGGGCAGAGTGCACGCGGTGAGGCCTTCGACAGCAATCAGCCCCTTTCATCAAAGTCGCTCTGATGCAAGGAGACAAGTGGATGGCAGAGAGTAAAAAAAGATTAAGCTGGTGTCAGGGAGCGCTTCCGTGGACAGAAAACAAGTCCAAAGTGTCAAAGCAGAAGAAATAAACAGCTGGAAGTGGTCATCGTGTCAGAGAACAAGCATCATAATACCTGAGAGCGCCTCGTTTTTCTACCATGTAAAACAGTTTTTCAGTGCCAGGCGGGGGGGTTTAAACCCACTGTTGTGAATCATCATGGAAATTACTTCAGGGACGATAAAAATAAACATTTCAGAGCAGAATGCTTTACATCAAATCAAAGAAGGCAACTAAGCTGAAAACGAGCCATTAAAATGGATGAAGGGGTCATTTCCAAAAGGCTCTGAGCAGGTTGAACTACAACAAACACACTTATCCAACCTAACCCTTCCTCATTTCCCTTTCCTCTTCATCATAGCTACAGACGTTCTGCCATACAAAAGTTAAACAGTGATGTTTTTTTTCGGCTTTATTCAGTATGAAAGGTAACAGACACTTGTTCACCTCAGGAGAAGTTTGTTCATCCGACTCTCTGTGCAAAGGGAACGTTACCCTGTGCTGAGCTGGACTGAAACTGTACAGCGTTTCTTCTTTTTGTTTAAAATGGTCCCAAACTTTCAACTTATTCTTCATTTTTCCTCTGACATACCATCAAATCCAGCATCCAGAATCGTGTCAGCCTTGAATACATTTATATTATTTCTCACTAGAATGTGTGAGTTACAGCCACTGGAGTCAACTTTGGTTTATAACACAGCATAAAGTGCAGAAAAAGGAGAAAAATAAGGAGTAACTATGCAGACATTCTTTCAAATTGCCCCCAAAAAATGCTGACAATCATGAAAAAAATGCCATAAAATGTTGAGATTTAACCTAATACATGTTCATATAATGTCAATGTGAAGTAATCTGTACATTAAGGTGGAGAAATGCCAGCAGCACTCAGTGCAGGTGTAGCAGCCGGTGTTGTGCACCCACATGTCCAGGCATGTCCTGAAAGTTGGCAGCGTGTCAGTGAGGTTTAAAAGAGACAGAAAAGAGTTAGTTATGGATCACGAGTCTCTAAAAAGGGCCGAAGCCGACTCTTCCCGGTTCACCGAACATCCAAAGTCTTTTTGTTTTAAGTTGCAGTCGCACCTGCGGCTACACAGGTGACGTGCTCGCCTAGAAAAACACTCTTCCTGCCGCCTCCTTTGTGTTTTCAGGAGGTGTTCTGTGACAAAAGAGCGTTTCAGAGCACAATGGGACTGTCTGTCGGGTAAAATAATAGTTTTCTCACAATGAATAGCAGTAAGAATGCAGCGTAATGCAGCAGCCTGGCAGCTCTAATCTACAGGAAGTGTTTAAAACTGAGTAAAATTAAGCTTATTTACAGAAAGATTCATTCAGAAATAAATAAATAAATACATTTGAGTTAAAAACTCCCGACTGCAGCATCAGCGAGCTGACCGGTCTCCACGGCAACCTGGCGAAGCCTGGGGAAGGTTGGTGTGACCCTACAGTGACCCGTGGACCAGCTGCCGTCAACATGCTCAGGGCTGAGCAAAAAGCAACAACAACAGAGAAGAGGGAAAAACCGGGCGCTCACAGACGAGCGTGCACGTGGACGCGTGTTTTCGTCTCCAACGAGGAGAGCGACCAAGGCAGGAAGACCTACGTGGAATAACGGGCTCATGCGGGCATTCCTGTGACACAGAAAATAACTGATGCAAAGTTTCTGTGATTTACAGCTTCGATACGCACAAAGTTCATTTAAAAACCACATCTGTATGGAGCTTCCTCTTCCCCCATCATCACACGTGGTTAAAAGATGCGCATCAATGGCTCAATGGATTTAAGATGGAAGCTCAAACACCTTAAAGGGATAGTTCGCCTCTTTTGACATGAAGCTGTATGACATCTCATACTAGCAATATCATTTATTACATTTTCTTACCCCCTGCTGCGTCCTGTGAGCCGAGTTGAAGATGAAGGTAGTCCGGCTAGTTGGCTGGGGTTTAAAAAATAAAGCGTCTTGCTTCTCGAAACAATATGCGTTCAAAAGAGTAATACATTTGCATCACAAAATCGTTCTCCAGGAAAAGTCAGACCTCACCAGCTGCCGACAGCCGCGCCTGTTACGGTGTTTGCTGCTCGGTCTGCACTTCGGTCTGCAGGGTCTACACAGCAGGCAGTGATACGAAGGGAGAGAAAATAGCGCCAAGCGATTGTGAGGTCTGACTTTTTCCTGGAGAACGATTTTGTGATGCAAATGTATTACTCTTTTGAACGCATATTGTTTCGAGAAGCAAAGCGCTTTATTTTTTAAACCCCAGCCAACTAGTCGGACTACCTTCGTCAACACCAAAACGAGGCTGGAACTCGGCTCACAGGACGCAGCAGGGGGTAAGAAGATGTTCATAAATGATGTTGCTAATATAGGATATCATACAGCTTCATGTCAAAAGAGGCGAACTATCCCTTTAAAAGGAGGTTTAGAAGCTACAGAGTAAACCAAACCAAAACATGCAAACTGCTGCTAAAGACTTAGACACTAAACTAAGTACAGTTTCAGTGAGCATGATGAGCAGCGCACTAAAACAGATTCTGACATAAATCTTCTCTCCGCGGAGCTCATGAGGGAGAACAGGTTCTGCCTTTAGTCACCACCCAACAGAAGCTACAGAAACATGCTCTGCTGTGGTGCCTTTTCAGGACTGAAAACAGCTGTAATCAGATAATAACTTTGTTATTTATACATATTCACGTGTATTCACTGATTGATCTGCTGTGTGTAGACAAGTCGATCCCTTTAACTCCGTCCCAGCTGTTTCAGTCTCCCTTTGAAATGCGTTTGATTTCTATCTTTTTTTTAATCTTTTTTAGCTCAAACAGTCTCACAGTCACGACAGCAGCAGCTACGCTCATCGAGCTTTTCCCAGATTTGAGGACAGTGAGAAGAAAAACTCGTTTTCTCAGCTCACATCAGATTCTTCTGGGCTGAGCTCGTCCAATCGAAGCCCCCGGTAACCACACGTCATCATGGATGACAAAACAACCAACAGCATTTGTTGCTGTTAACATAATGATAATACACACTGTGTTAACAATGTATAATCACACACATGTAGATTCATCACTGCATCTTCTGTGTGTGTTTTGAAGCCCTCTGGTCCTCTGGGGAGTTCGCACAGTCTGCCTGGCTACAGGAGGAAGTGCTTTGAGAAACTCTGGGCCAATCCCAGGCCTGGGATTTGGTCAGCTGGCTGAGGCAGTCCAATCACGCAGCAGCGTTCGTGGTCAGGTGACAGCTCAGACCGGCTCACAGTGTTTTGAAGCAGATGAAAACAAAGGCTAATGAGGCTGTCAGTCGGCCCCCGCCAGCTGCCTCGCTGCCTGCTCGGCTGAAAGAAGCTGCAGAGCTCCAGGAAACAAAACAGGATTCATCTAAAGCACGGCAACAAGTGTGTGTGTGTGTGTGTGTGTGTGTGCAGGATGACAATGAAAGCAGGGTGGGATAGCAAGAGAGGATGAAAGGAAAGTTAGGAATTGAGCTTTGAATTCTCAGCTGGAAGACGAGCATCAACCTTTTATCCTCAAACAGAGACGGAAAATAAACAAGAAAGCTTATCAGCCTCCAAATGGAAGGTTGCCCGTTCCAATCTGTGACATCCAGCGTGCCAAAGCAGCCAGAAAAGATCCACATTTCACCCCCAACATGCCGACATACTGACTCTGGCCGACTGTCACCTTGTTTTTAAGAAGCAGCGGACACCAGTGAGACATTTCTTAAGCTGGTACCCAGGACAAACAGCCTCCCCATCTGATGCCAGCTTCCCTCTCCAGATGGCCACCCATACAGTAACCCCCCCCAAACACTACCCACACATACACACACACACACGTAGGGTCCCCCCCCCAGATTAAACCACAACAGCTCAGACAGGCCGACAACTGTTATTAAGAGCCTCGACCAGACGTTGAGAGTTAGCCGGCGTGAGGCGCTTTAACACGCCGACAAGGCGGGCACGGGTTGTGCTTTTAACTGGGGAGCTCGCTCCCCCACTTCTTATCCACTCAGAGTATTTCAGCCCCGCTCAGCTATTTAAAGACATCATTTATTCTCCACAAAAAGGAGAACATCAACATATTCTCCAAAAAAAGAACTCAAAAAGCAAAGTTTATCCTCAATCCGATGGCCAGTATCCTTCTTTAAAACACAGAATTTCCCTTTTTGACCCACTGTTTGAAGCATGGACCTCACAAGCTGTACATCCCCACCACAGATTTGGAAAGCATCCATTAGCGAGCCCGAGGAAGCCATGTTTCATGTTCAGGAACGTTCTTAAACCCCAGTTAACGTGCAAGCCAAACATTCATTTATCACGTTATATCTATAATAAAAGCCTGCAGTGGTGACATGCCAGATGCACCAAATTACAAAGTCGAGGAAAAATAACGAAGGAAATGATAGGGAATGTGCATCAAAAAGCAAAGACGTGCAAAGATTAACAAGCGAGCAACACACAGAGAGCCCCTCGAGGAATTTAAACCTCCCACGTGGACAACAAACTACACAGCTTTAAAAAGAAACATTACTTAATTTTCATTCAGGCTCAACACGGGCCTCCAAACGCTCTTCTTCAACACAACATGCACCTCTGAAAGTGTGTTAACTCTACACAACAACAAGAAAAAGTAAGAAAAACATTAAAAATATGACCAAAGCAGCTGGTAGAGAGGAAATCAAAGGTTAGCTTCCAAAACAAAACAACACAGCTGGCACAGCACCATCCCAGCCGAGGTGGCAGCCATTTTGGCTCTAAACAGAGAGGCTTTCAGTGCGTTTATCAGGCAGGAAGAGGTCACAGATAAGAGAATGAAAGGGCCTTTATATAAGATGTGAGTGCAGTGGAAAATCAATACAGAGGGAGTCCTGGGAAGACACACAGAGAGAGGCCTGAAACCCATCCAGAAACACGTGACTGATGCTCCAAATGTGTGTGTTTGGTCTTTGTGCTCATGACTCGTGAGCATTTTGCTGGGGTGAAATCAGAAGGTGGGAGAAAAGTGACAGCTTCTGATGGCTGTTAACAAAAAGAGAAGGAAAAAAGGAAGCTTCTTTAAGGTTTTAGCTGTAAGACGAGATAAACTGAGGATCCACTTTTTTTCAGTTTGGGTGAAATCATGTCACAGAGACACGAACGGACTAATAAATGCGCTGCTATCATCAAAAAGCTAAACTAGCAGTAAAAGTCGGAGCTTTCTTTGCAGGAAGACTGGCTAACAGAAGATGTTTTTCCTTTTTATTGCCCGGGCTTTACGTTCTGGCGTGAATGATGTCCTCAAAGTGATGATGTCCATTTGTGGGATTTTAAAATAACGATTTAACAGCAATAAACGGGAGCATTTTCCAAAAGATGCGTCAACTTTCTGAACTGAGAACCTCATTAAGCGTCTTGGCACACATAAAGCAAATGAACAGGGCTGTTTGAAGGTTACTGCGGCAACGTAAACAAAGATGGCTCATGGAAATCTGCTGATTCAACTAATACGTCAACTTAAATTTACGTAAATCAAGTGATTAACAACAAAATCAAGCAAGAATATCACAAACTTTAGAGGAGGAAAGGCAAAGTGATGCTCGCTCATAACGGGAGACGTAATAAACCCAACAGCTGGGTTACAGTCACGTGATTATGATGACGCGCGAGAGTGGCAGCGGGTGAGTCCACAACCTCGGTACCAAACGGCTACACGATGATTATCGTTTGGTCTTCGCCGGGGTGATTGTTTGTTCTTATATCGTTTTAAGTGTTAAGATGCTAGCAGCTAGCAGTTAGCAGCTAGCAGTAGCGGCTACAATGTCAACAAACATGCAACACATCTCAACGACGACATAAGCCTGACAGTCCTTTATGTTTCAAGGTAAACCACTCTCAGAAACAACCACTACTGGTAACTTCATAATAATTACTAAGTAAATGAGCATCTAACGACAAACTAATGCTATATAAACACAGCCACAAAGACCAAGTTAGCGAGCTAACATACCTCTGATGTAGTGGTCTCTGCTCCTCCCGGCCGCAGACGTCGGTTTAAAATCCACTTTTTACAGCGTTTTTCTGTGATATTTTTACATTTCTCACCTTTGTGAACGACTATCTTCGGTACTCTTTTAAAAAAATAAAAATGAAAAAATCCCTTTCCTTTTTTCTCGGTCAGAATGATTAGAGCAATCGTAAAACACACAACACATATTTTCAGACGGCAGATCCCCAGTTCACTTCCTGCCCTCCATCTGAATGTCCCGCTCTCGCGATGCAGCAATGTGACGTCACGCAAAAGCAACCAATAAACAACAGATATATCTTTCCTCTGAGTCCGACAGCAACATCTTCACACAGAAACCCACAAACTCAGTTTCCTTTAGTATTTAACTGACGGTGCACGAACGAGTTCAAAAGAACGTGTTATTTTTTCTGAAAAACGCCGAACTGAACAGGCAAATAAAGAACGTGAACTCATCAGATTGGGTCCTGCAACATCGTCACGTCTGCATTTTCCCGACGCGACACCTACTTCACACTACGTTACCCACGATGCATTGCGCGCTCTAGCATAACAAACCGTACGGTCCTTCGTCCTCACATCTGGTCCCTGTTTGTGTGATAGAATTTAAGGTTAATATAACTGAATTTGAGAAAGAAGCGAGAATGAAAGACTATAATTTCTTCTCTAACCTAAAGAAATTTGAAATGAACTGAACTTTGACGTAGTTCACGAGAAGCATGAACTTGCACAACACTGCTAGCTGACACACCGCGGTGACGTCACGTAAAATCAGGCGGATGCTTTTTAAAGACGAACCTAGAGTTTTTAAAGCTACATCGTGATTTTAAACTACAACTTAAACGTTGTCGAAACCATTCAAACTGGAGAGTGCAAACAGTACATATTCAGTTCTTCAAAGAGCCTCATTTACACACAACAGAAGCACTGGGAATCATATGAAAATGCTTCAAAGTTGAGCTTTGATGGCAAACTGATAGCTTAAGTTTAAGCCTGACCCTGCATTCATAAACAGCAGCTCGGTGATTTTGCTGCCGTGTCCTTTGAGAGAGCGCACCGTCCACACTTAACAGACAGTACTGTTAATGCTCTCAACAGGCCATCTGTCTGCACTGAGAAAGCATCCATCCCTCCACCCAGCACCACATGAACACTCCAGCCGTCCAAATTATATAACAACCTTTACAGGAGCCAGCAGACACAAAACAAACCAAAAAAAACCCAACAAAATTGGGTAATTTACTAAGTAGGGTGGATTTTTATTGAGATGAACACAGATGAAGCCACCGTCTGGATTTCCAGGTCAACTCTGAGGCATTCGACTGAGCCTGATAAGCCAATCGGGTTTAAGAGTTAGACAATGCAACAGAACCCGAGACAGGACAGGCTCTTCAGCCTATTAAAAGGTAGATGCTGCACAGTTTGTGTGTGTGCATCCCATTAAAGACCGATAAAAGGTGACAAACACGAGGGCAAAAGCTCTAAGCCTTAAAATGGCTTTCTGTTCTTTTAATTTCATGTTTCCACCGTGTCGGAGGATGAGAGGCTTTAACAGGCTGTTGTCAAACAATGCTTCGGCTTTAGGATGATTCTTTTAAAAGAGTCTTAACAGGCTAAATATCCTTTTTAAAATCCCACGGGATGTCATAAAATAAAGCTGAAAGAGTTTAGCATGTTTAGCTCGTTCTGGTCGTAACAACAGCCTAAAATCCAAGTTGAGACAAGAGAAGATGAACTTGAATATTTGGCATTTAGCTTGATTAAACGACTTGGACTTCCTGGATTTATCAAACTTCCTTTTCACTGCATCTTGATAAATAATCGGCTAATTGTATGTCAACATCACAGGGATTTTCTGGCAAAATGTCTCAAAACCATCATAATCAAACAAACACACTGGAGCAATTCAGTGTTTTTAACTCAAACTCGTTATTTAACATTAAATACCCGTTTATTACATGATAAAACACTTAAGTTTCCCCGTAAACGTCCAAGTTAACTGACAGAAATCTGAGCTATTATGCCTCAAAGTAGTTTAGTGAGTGTTTGAGAGGTGGAGTAAGAGGCGAGCTGTTTTTAATATCTATCTGTCTTTATCCTGATCCATCCCAACCTTAATTCCCTCCTTCTGCTCTCAGCATGTGCCATCTCATGCTGAAGGATTACACTCATCATGGTGGATTGCCTTCCGTCACCACCCCCACCCCCCCCACCCCCCCTCCTCATCCTCATCTCACAGAGACACGTGACCAGCGCTGAGGAGGAAAGATGCTCAGGAGCTGGTGGCCTTCCTCCACCTCCTCCCCTTGAATCTGTCCCTCATATCAAATCCGTTTCCCTCCACGGTTTAATCCTCAGATCTCCCAGTGACCCATGCGTTCCACATGCAGGATGGGCTTTAAACAGGGTTTTTGGGTTTTTTTGTCTTCAAATAGCTTAAAACTGTTTTCCATCTTCAGTCGTGTGAGTGACAGGCGGAGGAGGAAAAAAGAAAACAGAGAGCTCTTCTGCTCTCCACAAAACTCGTGTTCAACGGTGCGTTTTGGCTGCCGAGCGAGCCGAGGCTCTTACTGGGATTTTTTGCAGCGTCATGATCTTTGTCACAGTCTCAGCCTCCTCCTGTCACACTGAGCGGCCCGATGGGGAGCAGCATAAATCCAGAAGGAGTGAGGGTGGTGTTGGACCCAGTGAAAGTTAGCATGGAGCAGACGGTGATCGAGGCAGTGTGGGACAAACCCCGGTTATAACACGAAATACAACTTTCAGGTCCCGTTCAATCCCTCTCTGCTCGTTTATTTTTTAGGAACATATTCATAACCAATTCATTTAGATTGCACAGAATTAATAAAATGAATTAAAAAAAAAAATCGACTGGCTGTCAAAACAATTAACAAGTAACACTGGAGAATTTCCCTTTTTTTGGCTTACTTGTGAACTGCGGTATCTCTTCTTATCTTATCTTTATATATATATTTTTTTTTTTTGAGCTACTTGACCAATTTGAATTTCCCCCAATGAATAAAGTATTTTTCTATTCTATTCTTCTATTTTATCTCAACTTCCAGGGCAGTTTGAGGAAGTTTGGGGCTCGTTAAGTTCTTCAAAACGAGTTAGAAGCTCATAGTTTTAAAGTTCACAAACTTGTTGCTTTAAATCTAATCAGTTAAAACACATGAAACACATGATATCACAATATATCATAAAAAAAAGAAAAGATAAACCTGGTTACTATTCATTAGAATTCCCTTTGTTTTGTTGGTAATTTTGCATACTTTTTCTGCAATTCACTCATATTTGACTGAAATATGGTCATCAATTAAACTTTATTTGTATGTTTTACGTGAAAACTCTTAAATCCAAATGGATGGGACTCGGTTATGCAATTACATGGCATAAAAACTACAAATTGGGCCCTTTTTTTGTGTGTAAAAGTGGCAATAAATAGCACTAATTTCAGATGTGCTTTGCCAAAACCAAATTTCATACAATTCTTTTAAAAAGGTACCAGTGTGGATACTTTAAATAACCATCGTCAAACTTTTCTAAACACAAGTAGCAGTGCTTTTTGAGTGTTTTTCCCATGTTTAGGTGACTGGAGGCTAACAGCTAACCTGTAGCTTCCTCCACCACGTATACAACTAACGAGTTTCAAGTGGTTTATCACTTGCAGTTTATACAATTGGTTGAACAACACTGAAATCGGTTATAGTGATATATTTTTTTTATCTTCTTGAATGTTTTACAGACTAAACAGGCAGTTAAATTGTCTGTGATGTGCTCTGTGGAACAGACAAAAGTGTCAGCAATTACAGAATAAAATCTCCACTTGTAAAGAAATCCCTCCAGTAAACGGCATCTGTGACAGAAAGCACCTGATGTTTAAATGTGTCGACTGAGAATAGCAGCAGCGACGCTTCAATCCACACAGCGAGCATCAAAGAACGTGACCCAGTTACTGTCTGAAGCTCTGCGTCTTATTTTTAGCTAAACTATAGCTCGCAGGCAGAGCCGGCCACTGCTAACAGACTCATTAAGAAAAGTACAAAGACTTTTACCTTCGTGGAAAAGAAAAATACTTTAAATTAATTCTGTGCAAGATGATCAAACTAAAAAAAAACATCAAAATAAAGCAGAATTAAAGCTAAATCCGAACCTTTGCCCCTAACTGAACTAGTTAATCAGCAGTGGAAACAATGCAAAACCAGCTCTACTTCTCCATCACAAATCAAGACAGTGGAGTTCCTGTTGCTGCTATCAGCGGCAGAGCTTCCTCTTCCTCCGCTGGGAAAGGTCACGTTAGGAACCGTGCAGAAAGGCTCTCAGTGGAGACGCAGCCCGCTCTGCTGCCGTCGGTCGTGGCCGCGCTTCACTTCCTGCACTGCGAAAGGTCACCGCAGACACGACTAACATTCCAGTTTGAATAGCCGGAAGGCCAGTGAGCCAGCTTTGCATGAGTCTATTCCTTCTGACAGCTTTGTAGTTCCTCCACTTTACGGAGCAGGGGCCGCACTATAAATAGCTCTGGAATAACTGGAATAACTGGGAAAATGATAGAAATTCAAGAAGTGTGTAACTTTATTTTTTTTGTTTTACAAATGTGTGTTCGGGCACCATTTTTATATCTAAATACAGCACTAGCTTAGAGCTACAAAGAATAATAATATCTGCATGTCTGACAGGCTTTCTGAGGGTTATCGTCTTTGCTAATTGGTCAATATTCAGTAAACATTTAAGAAGACTCAGAGGACCGTTATCTGCGTCTCACTACAGCCCAGAAACGCCACTCTGCATGCAGACGAGCATCCATCTGCCAGACCTCCCATGCGTTAGCAGCAATGGTGCCGAGCCCTGCTGATGACAGGCTGCCGGCGGAGAGCCACGCCCAGCTTCACTTTATCAGCAGCAGAGAAAAAAAAGCATCTTTCCTGTTACACAGCCGAGATGAAGAGATGCAGAGGAAGTGAAACTGCTTTGAATGGCTTCGTTTTTTATCTCCCATCTCTGCACCTTGCATATCGTTTTCAGCCTTTCTTTCCAGTTCCTAGTTTTAGATTCAGGTTTGAAGTATTTTTGTAGACATTTCCTTGAGCTCAGGATTAGATGTTAGCTAAAAACAATTAGCTGCACCCCAGCATCCAGCTCACAGCTGTTGGAAAAAAGCTGTTGATCACATCTAAAAAGGTGCCATCATACCACCTCAACAAGTTTAACTCACTCAAGTTTACTTTGGAGCATTTGAGGGTGATTTCACTTCTGATTTCACCTAAATGTGCACAAGTTAAACTCTAAGAGGTACACAGAATGCTAGCTTGCTTTTAAGGCACCTCTCCTGCTCTCTGATTTCCTGCAGTTTCTCTGATAAACTCCAGGAAGGTTCCTCACATACCTCCGAAATGACAGGTTGGGAAACTATGATTAATACAGCGAAGCAGAGTGCAGCGCTGCATTTTCCGGCTCTGATGTGATGGGCTCACGATAAATCAGTTCCAGAGACGAGCTCAGATCGCCCGCTGTGCAGTCTGACCGCCTCATTTCTATTCATCACCACTTACTTTAATTAACTGGGATAAAGCCTGCTTTTGGCACAGTTTCACTACAAAAAAATGCATCATTTTGGGTTCAGACATGTTTCACATGAAGTTACGAACCATTAGACTTTGTTACCGTTAGTATAAAGGGAAAGATGCAAGATTCTTTTAAACATTTTAAGCTAAATTAGCGTTTTAAAAGTCTCTATAAAATCCTCAAACCTTGTCCCAACAACCAGTAGACAGTAAGCAACTGCTCTGTAATCTGATGCTCACAAAGAGGACGGCAAAGTGTCTCCAGGTACTCATTTGATCAGCTTGTACTGCGATTAAAAGAAATATATCAGTCAACGATAATGGTGGAGGTCCTTGAGGCTTTTTTTCTTTCCAACTGTGGAGCACGGGGGTGGAACAATTATGTTTTCAGATTGTGTGGCAGCCAGAGGCGCATTTCAGTCATTGATCTGAGAGTGAAATAAACAAAAATCCCGAAAATTCAGATTGTAAATGTCAAACTTAAGAAAAAAAAGGGTTAAAATTCAGGTTTTAGCTTGTTCTTTAAGAGCAGGATTATTCCAAAAATGATGGATGACGTAATTATAATGAAATGAAAGTAATCGGAGCACCTGAACGACAAAGTCTGCCTAAACTCCAGAAGGTTTCTCCCAATCTGCTGAGACATTTCGTGTGGGCTCATGACGGGGCGACAGGAACAGGGCTGTGGTTTTTCTAATCTGGGCATTGCAGCAAAGCCACCAACTTCTGCTCACTGCACTGATGACTTCCGCCGTTTCACTGCTTCCTCACAAAACATCCACCGCCTGCCTTCCAAAAACAGGAGGTAAAAAAAACTCCCAACTCCGCTCCGGTTCTTAAAATGCATTTATTCCCTCCTTTTTAGACTTTTAATAAGCTTAAACGGCGGTGCGCCTCAGTGAGCCTGAAACAATTAGAAATGCGGTTTTAAGGAAAGAGGCTGAAGGAGTCTTAAACCCAACAAGTCATAAACGGGTTAAACCATTTCCTCAGAAGGTTGTGGGGGGGATTCCCAACCCCACATGCTGAGTGTGAACTTACCCCAGAGTTTTAAAAATTCCTTCGGCTCCGAGTTAATTCTCCTTTTCCTCGCACCGTTTAATGGAAACAAAGACAAACCTCTGACTTCTTCACTCTTTGTTGCCAACATCAATGCTGAAGCTCATCTAAAATATGAGTTTTTTTCCCCTCGGGTCATCTTCTGAGTTCATGTTTGATCTAAATACTAAAGACTTCACATTTACTGGCTGAATCAGAAAAAAGAAAAAAGCTTAGCATCTTTATATCTACATCCAGGTTCTTTGAGCAAATGCACACTTAGGTAATCCAACTCTGTCTTGTTTTTTCCAAGCCCAACAGCTGTTGTCGGTCCACACAGCTGCAGCGCCTCAGTCAGTCACACTCCGCAGCGATTCCTTATCCGGGGAAGCCCAGCCGACCGCCAAGTGTTGAGGATTAAGTGCACATGTGCAGACCCAAACACACGCATTCCAGTTTTTTTGGGCCAAAGAAAGAAAAAGGTTCATCTTCCTTCAAAAACCCAGCGAAGCACACGTGGTTGTGACTCACAGAATCCTGGAGGAACCAAACCCAAAAATGTCACAGTGTGTCTGAGCATGTCCACAACAACTCGTCACCCGACTTTAACGACACGTTTACTGCCGCCGTTATTCTCCCCGCCGGCGGCCTCGAGAAACGGAAACTTTAGAGCAAATCAAGACGTGAAAAACAGAACCAAACACGCGATGCTTGATTATGAGGAGGCATCTAGCTGTGCTCACAGCGGTGGAACAGCACAGTCACTGAGGCCACATTTACACTTAGCCGAGTATTTAGAGAAACGAATATTTCCCCCCCTCCGTTTTCAATAATAACATCGTGCACACAACATCGTTTTCAAAAAACTCGTCATTTACATCAACCCGCATAAATACGCCGTCAAGCGCCATAATAACTATGCCAAACCTATTGGCAGCAGTGTAGGGAAAGGAATAAAGCCATGCAAGCCAATCACAATCCTCAGAATCGAGGACTTTCCTCATGTGAAGGAGATAACGCGAGCAAATATCACAACAAAACTGAAGGCAATAAGAGGGAAATATAGACAGTCAGAGGATACTGGACGCAGGAGCGGCCACGGAAGAGTGGTGCTCCTCTATTTTGAACTGTGCGAGGAGCTTTGGGGTGGCAAATGCAATAAGGCCAGAATCGTTTCCACAAACGTAAAAATTAGTAGGCGCTCGCATGACGTTAAGCATTTTCTGTCGCATAATGTGACGTTTAAGAACCTAAAACGCCGTTTCTCCCTGTTGACACGGCAACACATAACCGGCGTTATCAGAAATCTCCACTTTGGCCGGAGGTTTTAGAAATAATCGTTTTCTGTGATAAAAACAGGGTTTTGGTGTAAATGAGAGGCCAAACCGCAGGAAAATATCTGCGTCTTCCTATCGTGTAGACGGGGCCTGAGACTCGCCCCAGGGCCACCACGAGAAAGTGATTCAGGGCGACAATCGTTTCAGCTGTGAAATCGTTCAACGCCGCCGGTCAATTTTGGACTTTTCAAGGCAACGATACACCAGACCGTCGGATTGTTCTGTGGACACTATCCTGTCTGCCCTGAGACTCATTACATGTGTAAGTCTGATCACCACAAACTCACTGAGGTTCATAACTTCCAGCCAGATAAAAACTTTGCGTGACTTACGCATCGTTTACGCTCGCTCGTAGATATCCACCCGTGTCGCCCTCACCTAATGCAGACAGAAGGATTCTGAGTATTTCAGTAGATTTCATCACAGAGACGATGAATTATTTTCCTTATTTTAACACTCCATCATAAAGCAGATCTTTGTCCAGTTTCTCCACAACAGAGCAAAGCTAAAGGACCAACAACAGCACCAACGTAACCAAGAGCAACCACCAACTGTTACACATATCAGAACCCAGAGTGGATTATGTCCCCGTAGGATCCGCTCGCTGACCAGGCTAGCTCTTGTTAGCAATAGAAATTAACTCACACAAGCACAGCAACACTCAGTGGGGTCACATGGCACTGAAAGGATCAGATTATTGGCTAAATTACAATAAGAATGAGTTGAGCGAGGGTAATTATCCTTGGATATATGGTGGTGAATGAATCAAATCAGAGGCACAAAGCGTGTCATACGAAGAGCAAGATGAAGCTACGTCCCTCTACATTTGGTCTGTGATGAGCTGCTTGTTGCACAAACGATGCCCAACGGAGCATTCTCAATCGCGTTGTTTGTTTCTTTCTGACGGCGACAACAACAGGAATATCGTCTCCTTTGACTTCCGGGTCACGACCCCGGGAAAACATCTGGAGCATGCGCAGAACGCAAAGTCTAACTCACCACGAGCTTCAGCGTCTACAAGCAGGTTTAGTTTGACTTTCAACCCAGTTATATCGGATCTTAATCCGATCCAATTTCTTGTCAGATTAAGGTGTTTACATGCACTTAGTAACCCCACTGACCATGTTGCCCGATAGAGGTTGAACAGTACCACATGTGCAGATGAATAAATGAGTTTATTCACGCAGCTTCCATCACTACTTATGCACGAGGCAGGAATGTTGGATGTTGTGGTTGGAGTTAGCGAGATTTCTCTTGACTCTTAGTCAGAAATCCAACTTCCAATTGAGTTGTACTTACACAGCATAACATGGTTTGAATTGATCCACTTTACCACGATGATGACATTACATAGAGTCAGAGCTGCTCAAAGCACGCAACAGCTTGCAAAAATCCGGAGGAGCACAACCAGCCGAAATGACACCGAAGTCACAGAAGCGGAAGGTACCGAGACATCAGTTTTGTTACCGTTCACAAGCTCAATAACGTTGGCCACAAAGTGATAGTTCGGAGTAGATTCAAAGTATATGCTATATTCTACATGATATTCTTTATGAATTTTTATGTTGTAGAGTTGTGAATTTATTTTATCAGTGGAGAAATTGAGCAGCCTTGCTTTGTTGTCTACAGTAGCAGATCAACCCTCATCTTACATTGAAGCTCCCAGATCAAGGAAGTGACGTCGATGCAGCTTTAGCTGCAGAGAAGCTATTAGGCTTGTGTTGATAATAATAAACTCCTGGACTATGTACAAACTTCCAAATGCATCGCTTTGTGAGTACAGACCATATTTGTACTACTGTAGAAGTTTGGTGTCATGGCATGTGATTTTAGTGTGGTAATTTTGGAGATACTGCCAGGGTCCGTCAGCGCTTGTAGCCTACTAAGCTATTCGGGATAACTCAGTAACTCAGCTGATGTTCGGCCAATATCGGAAAAACTTCGGGTGGGCTACTTGGCTGGATGTCACGGTTCAAATGACCCCAGGGTGAATCTACTCCGAACTATCACTTTAAGATTTAGAAGTGTCAGAAGCTGAGGAAGTCAGTAAAAAAAGTTCAGCACCAAAAATGGACGAACTTCTATTCAAAAGCTGAACAATTCATTTCCAGAAGTCACTTTGGTGTCATAAGTCAGATTCAGTCCCACTTCTGGCTCCAAAACGAACAAAGATGGCGGCAGCCAAATACTCCGGCTTAAAAACATTTAGTCACCAAACCAAAGGATTACATCATGTTGGCCAAGTCCGTGATTTAAGTTACCGAGAGCAGCAAACCGACTGTTTTCAGCCCACATGGTGATATAGAACATAACCGGTGCTCAGTGCCCAAGAACCACCCGTCACAGTTTTAATCAGGCAAGTTGAACAGTTAAACACTCGCACCACAAGGAGTGGAAACATTTTCCAGCCACAAGCAAGTAAGAGTCGGTCCCAGTAGCTTGTGATTCACAGTTATCTGCAAATGAGTTCAGCCGGTGAAACAACCCGCCTTCCTCTAATGTGACGGTAACGTGAAACAAACTAATCATTTTTCCCCAAAACACTCATCAGAGATCAGAGGAGACTAAACTAAAACTCAACTAGTCCCGCTCGCAATAACTTTCCAATCAAAATAGCTTATTATATGATCCGTCTGATCCAGCAGGACCGACCCAAGTGCTCCTCAGATCTCAGTTTTAACCGAGAAACAGCATCTCTGGTGGGAAAAGGAGGCGGAAACCTGGGCTGCAGAAGCACCAGGCCTCCATCAGAAGCCTCCCCGGATACGTGCGTGTGTGCGTGCGTGCGTGTGAATGGATGTACAGGCCTATCCCCATTAATGCAGCACAGAGCCACTCCAGCGAAAGGCCTGCTGGGCAATGTTGTGCACAAATGCGCAATGAAACACCGCCCACCTCAATGGCGCACAAGTCGGTCAGCGTGCTGGAGCCCGTCGTGCACGGGCTGGGTTGGCCTAATCAGTGCTATGCAAAGCGTGCACTGTGCAGGGAACATTTTACAGGGGTGTGGAGGTGGAGGCGGAGGCCTGAAATAGGTGTAACGTTACTGTGAGGATGTTTGCATCGATGTAATAAAGAGAATAAATAAAAAATAATGGCTGGATGTGAAGCAGCTGAGAGGCCATCAGAGAGATAATCCAGGCCACACCGCACCGGTCCAAGTCAAGCAGGGGAGGGGGGTACTTTTGGTTATTATAAACGTGTTCCTGAGTCCGTGACAGGGGTAAAAAAAACACAAAAATGCATGTTTGTGCTTCAGTTTCCGTTCAGTTTGTTCTCTGCTGGGGCTTTAACACACATTTACAGATGGAGGCTCAAACCAACCTTGTAGACTTGTCCATAGGTACCGTTTCCGACCACTTCCACCAGCTCGAAAATCCCAGCAGGATCCTGGATTAAAAAAAAACAGACAAACACGTAAAAAAAAAAATCCCGGATTAATTGGTTCCCTACTTGTAATTACTGTCAGGTTTGTTCGGTTTAAGCACCGGCAGCGCCCGGCTCGCCTCTCAAGCCAGCGGATATTAGACAAAGAAAAGCCACCGCAGGGCTGTGTCAACAACATTTAATGATTGGAAAACATGAAAAAAAAAAAAAAACGAGTCCCTCACCCTCAGGGATGCCAGGTCTATGTCCACCAGACTTTTGGCCGGGGAGTCGTTCGCCATTTTCGTAAAAACGGTGATAAATCAGCGGAATAACGGCGTGTTTTCGGTCTCCTTCAGGCGGACGGCGTTTGTCTCATCCTCGTGTGGTTTGATATTAAATCCCGCTGCTGTTGTTTCCTATCCGGGATGCGTTTTTTGCCCCTCTTTCTAGTCCACAGAGGCTCCGCCGCTGCTACATACCGACCCCAGAGCCTGTGCGCCCGACTGCCTGCCGGAGTCCTGCCTGTCCTGCCTCCGCCCTCCCTCTCCCTGTGTGTGTGTGGATGTCTCTCTGCCTGTATTCTCCTCCCTCTCTCCCTCACACTGACTCCATGCATCTCTCTGATCCTCTCCGCCCCAAACAGGGGCAGCCCGAGACTTTTCTGGGGTCCCGAACAGGAGGAGGTTGCTCCCCCTCGAACCCACCCAGAGAGCCAAATGCGGACGATTGCTGCTCAAGACTGCTTGAAGTAAAAAGATGATCATAATGATAATAATAATAATAATAATCAGAGCCGGCCCAAGGCATATGCCAACTATGTGGTCGCCTAGGGGCCCCACGCCACCAGGGGGCCCCGAGAGCAATTTTGAATTTAACTTTATTTTTCTGTAAGATACTGTGAATGTCATTTGATTCTATTTTGTATTTGTATTTGGAACATTTTGCACACCATTGCACATCCGACAGAAATTAAACTTTTTAACGTGTTTACTATAAATGCAGTGTCCAGCCTGCTGATGTTACTTTCAAATAGTTAAATTAATGAGCCATACTTATACGTCACTCTTTATGTAGGAGTTAATTAAACCATATTTATGAGTTTGCTATCCCTTTAAGGTTAAAAAAAAAAGAATGACACCTGTATAATGTAAGAGGATTACAAATAATGCTAATGATTGTGGGTCCGTTACACACATAACAGTGTAGCCTGTGGAATAATGAGGCATCTGGAGCTGAGGTGATGGTAGGGGGGCCCCAAATTAAATTCTGCTTAAGCCCCCATAAAGGCTTGGGCCGGCCCTGATAATAATAATAATAACAATAAATTTTATTTATAACGCACTTTACATTTACAATAAAATCTCAAAGTGCTACAGTGGGATAAAATACAAATATTAGGTTCAAAAGCAGGGACAGTAAAATGCTAATAAAATACACAAATAAAAGTAGTGAGTCCTTTAAATGCTAAAACAAAATAAATACAGAATAGAGCATTTAAAGGGAGATCATTAAAAACATTGGGTAAAAAGATGGAGGCAGTTATAAATGGAATAATGATAATAATAATAATAATAATAATAATAATAATAATAATAATAATAATAATAATAATAATAATAACAATAATAATAATAAAGGCATTGATTAATTGGGTTGCATTTTGTGCCCAAAATATCTTCACGTCGACTGAACATGTGACAAAACATCTCTACTCACCACGGCTGTAGTTTTATCTTTATTTATTCTGTATTCATGTTTATAATATGTTTAATATTTATATTTCCACTTACAATGTCTCGATCACTTGTAATGTACAATATTATTTCTGTCATCATGGATACATTTTACCATAGCATAGTATTTACATCACGCCACTTTTTTTTTATCCTCAGTGCTTGTTTTTGCACATTGTCTGTTTGCAGGTTAATTGTTTTCTTGTTTATTGTGTAGGTTATAGATATTTCTGTCCTTTTAACTTTAATTCTGTAGCGTATACTACACTTTCTTTTCTGCTGCTGTAATAAGCAAATTTACCCGTTGTGGGATGAATAAAGTATATATCTAATCTAGGGCTGGGCGAGTTAACTCGTTATTATCGGCGTTAACTCACTAATTATTTAACACTGATAAATATTTTATCGTGCATTAACGCATTTATTTATTTTATTATTATTTTTTGGTGCTTTTGTGCCTTTAATGGATAGGAAAGTTCAGAGAGAGAGGACGCAGGGGACAGAGAGAGGGGGAACGACACGCAGCACAGGGCCAGCTGCAGCGAGGACTATAGCCTCTTGTACATGCCACAGACCACCCCTGTTTTATTATTTATTTTATTCTGTAAAAGTCTGTTGCTCACAGGCTTTTATCTTGTAAAAGTCTGTTGCTGTCTGCTGTGGAACCAGAAAAGAAAGTAATCGGCGGATCCACCAAACATGGAGAACGGTACGGAACTTTTACTCGGCCATTTTCATTTTAAAGTTCTTCCAGACGGCGGATTCGACAGAACCAAAGTCATCTGTAAACACTGCCAAGTTGAATTGTCTTCTCAGCGTAGTAGTTCCAGTCTAAAATATCACTTAAAGGCAAAACACACAACTGATAGCAGCAAGTCATTCAAGGAAACAGACAGTGGAGCGAGGCTTCTACATAAAAACTACAGAAAGATGCTGATGTTAAAAGTGTGTTTGCACAACAAATGTTATGGCACTTTCATTCATATGGCAGCACATTTAAAATAAAACTAAATGCTAAAAGCTATACACTACTTTTGGATTCATTTTTGGATTTTGCATACAAATGCGATTAATCCTGATTAATCAGGGAAATCATGTGATTAATTAGATTAAAAATTTTAATCGTTGCCCAGCCCTAATCTAATGTAATCTGATTTAAGTTTAATGTGACTAATGTAGATGACTTACCTGACAAAACGTTTGACTCTATAAATTGAAGTGTAGTCTATACTTTTGTAGTCTTTTTGGACTAGTTAGTGGGTCTTATGTACAGGACTTATCTATTTAAATCTTTTGTATATTGTACGTGTAAGAGCTCCAATTTTAGGATTCGGCGCCAGCTTTTAGTGCAGCAACACCAGTCTTTTTTCTGCAGAAATGTGCGTAACTGGGTTTATTTTCGGCACCTGGACTGCGTTGGTGGAAAGTGTAATTATCTTGTTCTTTATCTAAACTTTAAATGCTGCCAGATTTAAAATAAGAATCTCCTCTTTTCCAATTTTTCTGCATGCCTCTGTCTCTGTTTGTGTTTGAAACTCTCTGTCCCCCCGATCACAGATGGTTACAGGGCAATTAGAGCTTCTGAAAGGGAAAGAAACTGCTATAAATATTTCAGTGCTGCTCTCACTGGTACCCAGACAGGCTGCACGCTAACAACATATCATGCAAGGTTGATATCAGCATCCTCTTTTCTGAGGATTTACAGTTCAGTGGGATAAAAGTATTCACCTCTGATGAATGATGTTTGACGTTAAAGCAGATATTTCATGTCGTTGGGCAGTATTTATTCATTTAATTGGACAAATCTAGACTCTTTAGATGTTGTGTGTATTAATGCTGATTTGTCAGTTAGATACAGATAAACAGGTTAATCTAAAAAATTGGATGAATTGCCACAAAAATCTGCTTTATTTCTGCATTTGAGTGAGATATGCTGACAACTACAAGCTCAACAACAAGCTGAACTAAGAAGGTGAAACATGACCGCGATAGCCTCTAAACATCAGCAATGTTAGCATTGTTAGCAATGTTAGCACTGTTAGCATTGTTATCGCAAGTATGCTAGCTGACTGAGAGTCCTGCATTGAGTCTCTGGATGTTAAATGTTGCATTCAAACAGTTTGAACAGCTTTGTGTCTCCTCTCTTCAAACATTAACTGCCTCTTGTGTAATGACTTCCAGCTCTTCAGCATTTTGGATATTCCTCTCCGTGTCGCAGCACAGCAGATTTCTTCCCCCTAACCCTCTAAACTTGCCATAACTCCCATTTTCTACCGCGACTTCAATGTGTTTTCTCCTCCACAGGAATGTGTGGTGCTTTCAAACAGTTTTACAATTTCTTGTTAATGATCTCGGTTATCCAGATGTTCCTTCCACTAACTCTCTTTTCGCATTTTTTTGCTGTCCGCAAATGCAGAAAAAGCAACATCTGTTGGTAGGCTACACACTGAGGACACATTACACACCGTACGAGTGGCAGAATACTTACTTCCTACATGCAACTTTTTATGGTAACATTTACTAATGTGTCACACAGATTTAGCAAACATCACAATGTTAAAGTTACTGATTTGAAATAGAAACAAGGTTTTCTAAAAAATTCTACATAACTTGAAGACTGTTCCAAGACTGCTCAACCCTGACACCCTTGAGGGTGTCAGGGTTGAGCATAACAGGAGCATCCACCAAAGGTTTAATCTTTACAGGTAAGGATGGGTCTTGGCTCATTTATTTATCATCAGCTAAAAAAAAAAAAAAGATTCTCAGTCCAATGTTGTACAGAATTTAGGCTTTTCAACATCTATGGGCTAAAAAGTATTGTGAAAAGATTCGGGGAGTCTGAGTCGCGGTTAAAGCCGGGTTGACGGGGAGTCGGGTAACACAGCAGGTTTATTTAAAGGCAGGAGATGTGGCGAACCAGAGGGACGGGACACTCTGAGAGGAGAGGAAGATGGTTAGTGATGATCAGAGAGAAAGATTTACCGAGTTCAGGTTGTGTTCCAGAGTGGAGGGGGAAGGCTGCTGGCTGTGGTGCCAAAGGTCAAAGGTCAAAGGTCAAAGGTCAAAGGTGGGGCGAGCAGGCAGGTGTCTCCGGATCCACAGGAGAGAGCTGGTGACATTTATGAGACTAGTCAGGTGGAACTTTTGTTTTCTTTTTCGGTTTCTGTACATTCTTTTATGGGGGAGCAACATCTGTGACAAAAGACACGGTCCCGCCTAAAATCTTCCTCTTTTTTTCTGATGTTCGGTGAGGACAGGTGTGCTCCCATTTTGTCATTTATATTTGTCATTTTATTTTGTCCGGTATGCTCCAATGTTTTACTTATTTGTGCTAATGTTTGCGTCGTTGTAATCGCGGCTCTTTTTTCTGATGTTCGGTGAGCAAAGGTGGAGGAAAATAAAGACCTTCGAAAGAGCAGCGGTGTGGTCTCCATTCGTTCTAACCTTAACACAACGCTGTTTCATACCGGTTACACTAGATCCTTAGCTGGTGAATCCAGAGTGAGGTGGGCAATGAAGGAACTGGGATCACAGAGGAAACACACAACGGCAGGTTTTAAACATGGAGCGCATAAGTCGGCCGAATCACCACCGTAGCAGTGAGACAACCTGGCGACGACTGGTCGCCCCTGCAGATCCTTAAAGGGATAGTTCGCCTCTTTTGACATGAAGCTGTATGACATCCCATACTAGCAATATTATTTATGAACATTTTCTTACCCCCTGCTGCGTCCTGTGAGCCGAGAAACAATATGCGTTCAAAAGAGTAATACATTTGCATCACAAAATCGTTCTCCAGGAAAAAGTCAGACCTCACAATCGCTTGGTGCTATTTTCTCTCCCTTCGTATCACTGCCTGCTGTGTAGACACCGCTGGACTGATAGTAAGTTATACCGGGCATTTGCCCGCTGGCCTGATGACTTACTGGCCTGCGCTTTTGTTTTTTTTTTTTACGAAATATAATATAATAAAGATTTAAAACATAACGCAATATGTGGATAACGGTATATAAACCCTCCTATTGGTGCATAAACTGGTAGATCGGCCCTTTAGTCATGATTGATTGAAGCCTGGGCCAATGAGGTGAGGGGCAGGCCAGGGCAATTAGGCCTACCCTCCATCTCGTCCTCGGTTGGTAGGGAAAAGGAACGGTGGCGCTGAAAGAGCCATTGATCAAAAGAAAGCAGCCCTTCAGGCAGATGCTGCGAAATGCCTGAAAATATCGGATATGTTTACTGTAGTTTAGCCTACAGTATTACATTTATTATAATTATATTAAAAAAATGAATTAATTAATCTTTTAATATAATTCCTTAACTTAAATTTAAGTAACAAGGCTGAAAGAAATTACACATGTCTAAAAAGTAATGTGACCTACAGTCAATAGATCATAATTTTGATAAGCCTATAATAACACTATTTTGGGAGAACTTTTCACAATGCTTCTCAGTGTTAAAAATGTTTGTGTCTCCTGGTGCACATTGATCGTTTAAGGCAGTGATTCCAAACAAGGGGTTAGGGGCACATATACCACCAGAGGTACGCAAGCACACTGCAGGGGGTATGTGGAAAAATTAACAAATGTGTGCAGCGTAGTCACATAGAGCATGACTGAAGGGGTACTCATGGTATGACAAAAAGGCTTAAGGGGTACGCACGTCAAAAGCAGTTGGGAAACAGTGGTTTAAGGGACCGAAAAAAAACACGCAATCACAGCGCACTAAGTTTTTTCCCCTTCAATACCTGGTGGTGGCCTGGCCTTGGTTAAAAATGCCCGGCCTGAAAAATTTCCCCAGTCCAGCCCTGTGTGTAGACCGTGCAGTGATATGACGGGAGAGAAAATAGGACCAAGCGATTGTGAGGTCTGACTTTTTCCTGGAGAACGATTTTGTGATGCAAATGTATTACTCTTTTGAACGCATATTGTTTTGAGAAGCAAAATGCTTTATTTTTGTGGCCCCAGCCAACTAGCCGGACTACCTTCATCAACGCCAAAACTCGGCCGGAACTCAGCCATACAGCTTCATGTCAAAAGAGGCGAACTATCCCTTTAAGAAGGCGGCTTGACGAGGGCAGATGAGGAACAGGTGTGACAGCAGGAGCCGATCCAGACTCCCGCCCCAGGCTTCATGGAAAACCTGCTCAAACCCGCCTCAGACCCAGAAACCAAACACACCACAGCCCAGCGTGATCGTGACACCAGGCTGGAAACCTCTGAGGCCTCGGGCAGCGCTGCATGGGGAACCATCATGTCACTGTGATCATGACCTGCCACACTGGCTCAGGAATATCTCCCTTCTGTCAACACAGTCCGCTGCAGCATCGAGAAACTTAAACCAGAAACTGGGTTACACGAGTAGGAAGTCATTAATCAACTGTGTGCAGAAACAGGGCCGACCTCCTCTCAGACGGGCCAAAGGACGGATGTTCTGTGGTCAGATGAGTCCACGTTTCAGAGTCTGCAACGGCGCAGATTACAGATTCTGTAGCATTTTCAGAAAACTTTCCCAGCTTTTTCTGAAAATGTGGTTTGCAGATTATTACGCTTTAATATCAAGCTTCCAAGTTAAAAACTGCTGCATCACGTCATGTTTGGGATGAAAAGCATTTGATGCTCTGCCCTGAAACTTGTACTTCGGTCAGCCCATTTCAGCGAGTCTCTCATTAAAGGAGATGGAGGCCGACTCCAGCATCTCCCACTGATTGTGGCTAACTGCTTTCATGTGTTATCTATTGTAGGAATATTTCAAGGATTTTCGGGCGCACGGACATGTAAATTACAGAGTTTATTCCCGACCAAGGAAATCCACTCAGTAAGTCTTTCCTGAAAGACTGAGGGAGAAAAAGAGCACTGTTGATTCATTCTTAAAGGTTTAGATTAGATTTGATGACTCGTTTTAACTTCCATGCTGCTGTTCCAGAAATGAGATGTAATAGAATCATAATGACCTGTGATAGACGTCCAACTATCCCCTCTGAACAAGGTACAAGATTGAGTCGAGTTACTCGGCATCATCTGAGTCTTATTTTGCTGAACGATGTGATGGGAACAGAAGAAGCGTCGCAGAGTTTGTGACCAGAACGAAGCTGAAATCAGCAGCATGTCGTTTAATCTCAGCCACCAACAGCGACTGTGCACCTCTGAGGTGGAGGCTGTGCATGTCATGTGTCGGGGTGACTGTTAAAAAACGTGCAGACGCATTACAACAGAAACCAAGACGGTAAATCAGAGAAACAGCAGAAGAACAAATGTCTTCTTGAAGTCTGCATCTGAGTCTTTATTAGGACCCGTTTGAGGTTTATTACCTAAACAGAAGTTTCTTGTAGCGTGGCTGAAGGACCCCAAACCGCCTCGTGATTCAGACACGCAACTTTAAAGGGATAGTTCGCCTCTTTTGACATGAAGCTGTATGACATCCCATATTAGCAACATCATTTATGAACATCTTCTTACCCCCTGCTGCGTCCTGTGAGCAGAGTTCCAGCCTCGTTTTGGTGTTGATGAAGGTAGTCCGGCTAGTTGGCCGGGGTTTAAAAAATAAAGTGTTTTGCTTCTCAAAACAGTATACGTTCAAAAGAGTAATACATTTACATCGCAAAATAGTTCTCCAGGAAAAAGTCAGACCTCACAATCGCTTGGCCCTATTTTCTCTCCCTTCGTATCACTGCCTGCTGCCGACAGCTGCGCCTGTTACAGTGTTTGCTGCTCGGTTTGCACAGCAGGCAGTGATACGAAGGGAGAGAAAATAGGGCCAAGCGATTGTGAGGTCTGACTTTTTCCTGGAGAACTATTTTGTGATGCAAATGTATTACTCTTTTGAACGCATATTGTTTTGAGAAGCAAAATGCTTAATTTTTGTGGCCCCAGCCAACTAGCCGGACTACCTTCGTCAACGCCAAAACGAGGCTGGAACTCTGCACACATCACATTCACACAGTTACAGCAAACACCACGAAGCACGGAGTAATAAAATAAAAATAAACTAGCAATTAACATCACCGCTACAGGTGTGAAGCTAACGGAGCTAACCGGCGCTACTTCCTGTTTTCCTTGTTTCAACATAAAATTTAAAAAAAAACTCCTGCATTTACAGCCAAGTTGAATTGTCATCACAAAACCGTTCTCCAGGAAAACGTCAGACCTCACAATCGCTTGGCCCTATTTTCTCTCCCTTCGTATCACTGCCTGCTGTGTAGACCGAGCAGATCGAAGTGCAGACCGAGCAGGCGGCAGCCTTTAACAAACACACACGCACACCAACTGGGAAAATGAATAGTAATAAACATGAGTATGTTTCCTCTTTCCTTTCTGATTGCACCCGGTTTGTGCTTCTGGTTCTGTGTTTGGACGGATCAGCGTTGAGCAAACACAGTTCCTGTTTGATTTACAACAGCTTCCTCCTCCTCTGGAGTGTGTGTGTGTGTGTGTGTGTGTGTGTGTGCGTGTGTGTGTGTGTGTGTGTGTGTGTGTGTGTGTGTGTGTGTGTGTGTGTGTGTGAGTCAGGATGCTGATGGGGCTTTAGATGAAACCGGAGAGCAACGTTCCCTCATCACATTTATTCTACAGAAAGCTGTTTGTGTTACCAGGGAAGCTGCTGGGTCTGAAGGTATTTTAGTCAAAGATATTCAGACTGAATGCAGGAGACGAACACAATTCTAACTTCAGATATACGACATTTAGGGGTTTCGCTGTCTGACTAATTCATTTCTCCTCGCTTCGCTTCTTTCCTTTGATGAAAAATTCATCTCTGGGCCATGAATGTTTTTTGTTCCACTCAGACTGAAGGTGGGGCGGGAGGAAAGCTGAAGCAAAGACTCTCACAGCTCCTGCATACATGTGCCCAAAGATTAGGGTTTTACAACATATAAGTTTCTATACTTATACTTGTGCATCTTTTGCAAATTGGTGTTGTTTTGCGCAACTTTAACGAGTCACTTTTAGAGTTGTTGGCTTCTCATTCACCCTCTGATGACTCCACGCCATCATTCTATGCAGTCGGGCCTGAAAATGTTTCGTATCGGATGTGAATCCAAGTGCAGGTGGACACACAGATCCTGGTAGCGTTTATCGTGTTTAGTTTGCCTCCAGAACTTTTGTTTTAGATGTTTGTAAAGCGCACTCTGCTCTTCCATTCAAGACATTTGAAAGCGAATTCTCATTGAAATGACTAATTTAAACTAGGGCTGGGCAACGATTAAATTTTTTAATCTAATTAATCACATGATTTCCCTGATTAATCACGATTAATCGCAAAATCCAAAAATGAATTCAAAATTAGTGTATAGCTTTTAGCATTTATTTTAATTTTAAATGTGCTGCCATATGAATGAAAGTGCCATAACATTTGTTGTGCAAACACACTTTTAACATCAGCATCTTTCTGTAGTTTTTATGTAGAAGCCTCGCTCCACTGTCTGTTTCCTTGAATGACTTGCTGCTATCAGTTGTGTGTTTTGCCTTTAAGTGATATTTTAGACTGGAACTACTACGCTGAGAAGACAATTCAACTTGGCTGTAAATGCAGGAGTTTTTTTTTAAAATTTTATGTTGAAACAAGTAAAACAGGAAGTAGCGCCGGTTAGCTCCGTTAGCTTCACACCTGTAGCGGTGATGTTACCTGCTAGTTTATTTTTATTTTATTACTCCATGCTTCGTGGTGTTTGCTGTAACTGTGTGAATGTGATGTGTGCAGAGTTCCAGCCGAGTTTTGGTGTTGATGAAAGTAGTCCGGCTAGTTGGCTGGGGCCACAAAAATTAAGCATTTTGCTTCTCAAAACAATATGCGTTTAAAAGAGTAATACATTTGCATCACAAAATAGTTCTCCAGGAAAAAGTCAGACCTCACAATCGCTTGGCAATATTTTCTCTCCCTTCGTATCACTGCCTGCTGCGCAAACCGAGCAGCAAACACCGTAACAGGTGCGGCTGTCGGCAGCACGCAGTGATACGAAGGGAGAGAAAATAGGGCCAAGAGATTGTGAGGTTTGACTTTTTCCTGGAGAACGATTTTGTGATGCAAATGTATTACTCTTTTGAACGCATATTGTTTTGAGAAGCAAAACACTTTATTTTTTAAACCCCAGCCAACTAGCCGGACTACTTTCATCAACGCCAAAACGAGGCTGGAACTCGGCTCACAGGACGCAGCAGGGGGTAAGAAAATGTTCATAAATGATGTTGCTAATATGGGATGTCATACAGCTTCATGTCAAAAGAGGCGAACTGTCCCTTTAACTATGGGATGTTTCAGGTTCGCTTACTGTAAGCTGGGGCCTGATAACTGAAGGCTCCGCCTCCCATTCTTCTTCAGAATCAGGTAATTAGTTGATAATTACCTAGAATGTGTTAGTATTCTCAGTTTGAGGCCTGGATTCTTGTTGTTTCACAAGCAAACGCTGCCACCGTGTGGGCAAAAGAAGTAACTGCGCCCAGCAGCCATCTCATATATAAACACCCTCAGTGGCAGACGTCAGGAGGAGATGAGCATTATTGTTTAGATTACAGCAGCTGCAACAGGAAGTGAGCACTTTCCCCTCAGAAACGCGCCTCCCTGCATTGTGGAAGCGTGTTAGTGTGTAATCTCCCCCAGGAGAAAGTACAGATCACATAAGAGTGGGACAATCTAACCTAACATGCCGACACAGCACATTTCCCTGCATCCCTGTAACATTTCAACAGCTCGCTTTGCTCGATACGGAACACAAAAACCCAGAAAACTGCACTGTATGCATTTCTTCTTTATTTGCAATAAAAAAAAAACAGGTACAAGAGCTCCCTTTACAAACAGATGAGGGAAATGCAGCTCCGCCTCCGTTCAGAGGAGGCGACCGCGGTGGAGTCTCAAACATTTCAAAGTACAGAAATATACAAAGAAACAATACATTCATATGCACACTAAGAATGCAATTACCACCTCCTTTAGAGCACGTAACCAGCTTCAAGTCAAGCACAGAGTAAATGTAGCGTGCCTCACCGTAGAGTTACTGTCGCTCGTACAGCACCATTTCAGAATCGGTTTTAAGCCATTCTACCTTTCACCACCAACTCCTTCCTTCCTTACTTTCAAGTGCGCTGGAATTTTCTTGTGAACAAAAAAACAGTAACTTTACATTCAGTTTTTTCCACCAAAAACAAATTGATTTATTTCTGGCGTTAGCTAGCAACCCTCCTCTCGTTTAGCCGAAACCTTCATTTGGTTCCGTGTGCACAGAAAACTGGTCTCGCATGGCACCGTTAATCTAAATGTCAGATAAATGTGGTTAACCACGCACTGCCAGGATGTTCCAGATGACACGAATCATGCAAATAAAGGTAATCCACAGCTTTCCTGTGAATCCGACTAATGAACCGACGTTAACGTGCTCAAATAAATTGTTCATGCAGCATTTACTTCCAGGTTCTTGGTAGCTTTTTTCTTTTTTTGTTACCCATTTACTCTATTTTTTTTAGTTTTGATTCAACAAAAAAGGAGAATAGCTTTTCAAATCAACAGCTGACGATGTAAAGTGCGAGAAAGCTAAAAAAAAACAAAAAAAAAACAAACAAAAAACAGCCAGGTTTGCACATTAAAGGGTGCAAAGTGAAAAAATATCAACATGAACATGTTTGTTTACAAGAAAGTCCGCCGCACATGAGCTGCATTATAGTGTGCATGTTAATGTACTGAGAGTGAAAGGGACAAGAAGAGGTGGAAACGGTCCTCGAATAAAACATTTAAAAGGCCTCAGAGTTACATTGATATACACGTAAAAAAAAAAAAAAAAATTCACCCAAATTAAGATTTCACCAGACACGTACACCTACGGGAATAAGAGAAGAGAAATAAATCCCTAAAAAGGTTTGTGTTTTTGTCCCAGAGATATGCTACGACAGGACATTCAGGTTCCAGATCGGACGCATCTCAGAGGAGGATTTTCTAAGAGCATTTTCCTTAATGCAATCAGACTTTGTGCGATAATCCAGCTTAAGTTCTACCCTAATATTTTAAATCTCCAAACTCTCCAACACACACACGCACGCACACGTGTCTGTAGTGTCTGTAGTGTCAGCGTGGGCGTACTTTAATCACAATCTCGACACGACGGGCGAGTTTTGGCTCAGTCAGGAAGATCCGAAGTGAGGCAGCAGCGCACGGGCGAGGATCCGACCTCACGTGCAAATTAATTTAGTAAGGCGGGAAAATACGGAAAAGATAAAACAGAAAACATCCACATACGACAGCCGGACCAGTACATTCGGTTCTGCAGAGCGTATTGTTCTCGCTTAAATACTGATTTTTGTGTGAATTCAACCCGTCGCCTGATCCGGTCCTGCTCACAACACTAAGTGAAAACAGGTTTTTTTTGTTCCTTCATAACGGAGAGAGGCAAAAGAAAGGATGAGCCTTATGGGAATCCCAGAAGATGAGCTCTGAAAGGCTACACGTTTCAGGAAGGAGTTCATGAACATCTGAGAGCAGACGCAGGAGCAAAGGAGTGAGTAAACACGTGTTTAAATTAGTGACTGAACCAACAAATGAATCACAACTTTTCTGAACTGCATAGATGCCCGAGCAGCTACCCCCCCCCGCGAGCCGCCGGCGTATCACCGAGGCCGCTTGCGAGTCACGAAGATGAGGACCCGTCGGATGGCAATGAGGCGGTCCTTCAGGGAGGTCATGGCCAGGATGGTGAGCTGGGCTCGATTCTCCAGCGGGAGGACGGCGAGCAGCCACCAACACCAAGCCGGACCGCTGGGACTGGCCTGTAGGAAACAACGGGTAGAAAACATTTAGACCCCAGTCTCATGGTCACATCTGCCCCTTAGTTATTCACAAGCTGCTAAACACAGTTCCTGATTAAGTTTTTCCTGAAACTAAATCTTTGGCAACACAAATGGCGCCATCTGCTGGTTCCCCAGAGGAACAGACGTGAGCAGCAACCCTGTTCTCCCATGTTTCTTTCCTCCCTAAAACAGTTTTTAATCTTTAAACCGACTCCGGATTTTCCCAAACCAGCCAGGAAAGTTGTGTAATGAGCCTCCTGAAGACGTCACACAGGCTTCCCCTCCGTCTGTTTTTAAATCTTAAAACATCTCTTCTCTTTGGCTTTTGACACGATGTGAGATGTTGAATGTATAATTATTATTTTTTTTTAATTTATTTTAGTACTATTATTGTTTTAAATGATATAGCTGTTGTATGTCTTTTAATTTATTCTTGTATTTTATTTTATTTTACATTTGTTTTTATTTTTATGTACAGCACTTTGGTCAACTGTTGTAAAGTACTTTATAAATAAAATTGGATTGGATCAGCTCAGCAGATTCCATCATCCATCCTTAAAAGACGGGTGGAAATCTCTCTGTACCTTCTTCCTGCATTTTATCCCACCCATTTTCTTTTTATTAACTTGCCATCTTGCCTCATATTTCATGTGATTTTATCGTTTTGTCAAACACTTCATATGTAACTAAGCTTTGAAAAGTGCTACATAAATAAAAACGACTGTTACTATCGTTTCTCTGGTAATTTTTATTTTCATTTTCTTGAATTCAACAGTTAATAAATCGCTCTTCATTTTTAAAGCTTTATCCTGACGGATCAATACAGCAGATACTTTAATGGCCGTGACTCTAATCATCTTTCCTTCTATTTCAGTCTGTTCTGATTCCACTTTTTCATGCACTGAGGAGTAAAACATGTGGTTTTCTTACGGTTAAGTTATCCTGATTGTTTGTGTGAATTTGCGTCATCTACAGCAGCAGTTTAATGTCAGACAATATTTTCACGGACCGGCCTTTAAGGTGAGAGCCGGACAGAGCGGGCTTGATGCGGGGGAATCACCCGTCACCATAAATCCATATTTAAGTAGGTCTCCTGGTCAAATGCAGCTTTCTTTTTCTTGGTGGTCACAGGTTCTTCTTCTGCCTCCTCACTGGGCCTTTTCCCCTTTGCAAAGAAACTTTTCAAAGACTGTTTTTTACTCTTTTTGCTAGCTTGTGGGTTTAATATCAGCTTTTAATATTAGTTTAATATTATAATTAATATTTAATGTATCACGTGACCGAGACGAGCATCTTGACACGTGTCATGAGTGAGTCACAGACGGATGTAATGGAGAGAATTCGGTCATTTTTCAAAAATAAAACATTGTTCAGAGTGGGATAATAAATAAAAGGGAAATAATGTAAGTTATTTATTCTTTCCAAACGACCCACGGACCGGTACCGATACCGCTGATCTACAGGACGAATGTACACGTGGCTGCTTCTGTTTGCATCTTTTCATTGATTCTGAGGGGTATTCAGCCACAGAGTGACTGTCCCTTCTTTAGCTGAAGAAATGCTGACATGGGAAGTTATAATGGCACATTGTGAGATTTCCCATCAGACATTAATAATATTCCAAAAATCAATCTTAATCTTAAAGAACAAACATCTGGTGTCATTATATATCTATCTTCACATCTTTCTTTAAAAAAAGGAAGAAAATAGATTGAAGTGTTTACAGACCTGCGGGTCCGGATCTTTGCTGGGAAGATGTCCAAAGTGGCTGAGTATCTGACCCTTCATGTTGTCTTTCAGCGAGCTGAACCAGCTGTTGGCCTGCTCGTACACAGAGTCGTGCAGCTTCTGGAGCTCTGCCAGCTCCTCCCCGTCAGCCTGATCGTAAAGAAAAGGGAGCAAAGCTCAGAACCTGCACACTGAGTGTGAAGAAGTGAATTTCTCTGTAACAAGTGTTGCTTTCAGGGTGCTTGCTCTTTTTCCAAATTAAAATTCCAGACTTTTTTAAAACTGATACTTTTCCCCCCCAACACCTTAACTTTATGTACTTGTAACTTGTGTGCCTACTGCCTACTTCATTGGTTGAGATTGTACCAACTGTGTTTATTAGAAATGTTCATTTTTATAGGCTTGTATTCAATGAACAAATGCATTATTCACAGTAAATTATGCTTTTACTGATGAAAACGTTTCAAAACATGAAAATCACAAGTACATGTCAATAGACCTCAGCAGTGACGTTACGAAAATGTGCCAGACTAGGCTAAGCATGCGTTGATTGGATATCATCCCATTAGGCTAATACACTATGTGACCAGTTAGTAAGATGATAGTTTTATAGCCTACCTTCCTATTTCTCATTTCACAATGCCTTTGAGCATACTGTAAAATTCTACCATACATTTATTTTCCATACTTTATTAAGACTTTCACACAAAATTCAAGACTTTTCAAGGTCTGGAAAACAGTGCTTCAAAATTTCATACTTATTAAGACTTTCAAGACTTGCGCAAGCACCCTGGCTTTTCTTTCCACCGATAAAAAGTCAAGAGTTCTAGTTTGAGTGACATTTGCTCTCCGCCCACCTTCTTGTCTTCCAGGTACTCTATCTTCGCCGTGTTGTAGCCGTCTCTCTGGCCGTGGCTCAGGACCTTGAACCGTGACACACCGATGGTGTCCACCACCGAGCGGCCGTCAGGAAAGAAATTCACGTCTCGCACCTGCAACACAGTTTGTGTCATAAACCCGATCGAATCTGCATGAATCTGCATAGGCGTGCTCGATGAAACACTCACCTGCAGCATGCAGCCGTAGTCTGCAAAGCCTTTGAGCTCGTCAGCTATACACATGCCGAACTGTTTGGTGCCCGTCTCCATGGAGCGGCGGATCATGAGGCGGTAGCGTGGCTCGAACACGTGCAGCGGGCAGGGGATGGTGGGGAAGGCCATGGTGCACACGAAGATGGGCACTTCCTGGTTTAAGCTACAGGAGACGGAGCAAGATAATGTTACCACTCATGGTTTTATCTGCTATTTGTTAAGTCTGAATGTGCAGTGTATGAAAACAGCTTTGAGCTGCAGAGTGTCGGACCAGAAGAAACCCCAAACAGAACCATATGGACTCTGTCTCATCCCATTTGAGCCTTTAACCGTTTGACGTGTGTGAAACTAACTTGGATAGCTCCTTCATCTCCTCCTCGTGGATTTTCTTCCGCTCTGCCAGCTCGTCTCCAAGGTAACGCTGCAAGACTTCCTCCATCAGAAAGGTCTTATTGTAACCTCTGGTAGCAAGATACTAAAAACACAGAGCACAGTAGATATACTATTAATCACACATATGACTGCAAATATTTATTTTTGATTCATTAAGATAAACACATTAAACTAAGCTGGATTTTATCCAACAATCTTCTGTAAAAAGTCCACATCCCGCTGTGAACGCGCTTTACTTGCGTTTTAAACAACATATTTGATGGATTTGTACCTCTGAGAGATTCTCCTTGCACAGAGGACAGTTGGAGTTGTGGTCCAGGCAGCGCTCCAGACATTTGAGGCAGAAGGTGTGACCGCAGGGAGTCGCCACAGGCTCATAGAACAACCTAAAGGACAGACGACCAAAAGCAAATCACTGCTTTTGCTACAGCCACTGATTTCAGTTCAAATCTTCATTTTACTTTGCTCCTAATAAACTCAATGAAACTGCATTTATCAGGATGCGAGTATTCACCTCATGCAGAGCGAACACTCCATGTCTCCGCTGTCCAGCAGCTCAGCAGGAAACGCCCTCCCTCCGCAAACTGCCACCGTCTGAACGGCGTTCTCATCTGCATGACAAAAACAAACGCAATCGATATGTTCTAGTTGCAAACTTTGAACATATATTCCTCTAAGGCCCCTCAGATTTGTTCCCGTCTCCATACTGAGAACACGAGGGGACTGTCATTACACAAAAATAGCTTTGTGTGATGTGCAGTAGTGGTCGGAAGTCCCCGCTGTGGGGTTAATAAAGGTTTATCTTATCTCTTCTTAGCAGTAAAGCTGCATCAACTCTTCCTAGAAACGCCAACTGGTGAGAAATGACTTTATATTCGTTTTTACAACGTGGATTGCACAAAAGTTAATGAATAAAAACATCATCTGGTTCAATACCATCGTCTGTCAAACAGAACAGCTTCAAAAGCTGGAATTTAATTAGTAAAAAAAAAGACAAAAACCATCAACAAACTTCATGTTTACTCAGTTCTGGTTCTCAGTTAGATACTGAATACTTTTATTTCTAAATAAAACAGATTTTCCCTACCAGGTCTGAGCAGTTTGGTGGGAGGGTTGAAGGTTCCTGAAGGGCCATCGGTGCTGTGTTTCCTCTTAATGCCACCGGGGGGCGCTGGCAGAGAGGCTAAAACATCAGCCAGGGTCTTGGAGCTGCCCTCCCCCTCAGCAGAGTTGGACTGAACGGGGGACAGAGGGGAGATTCTGTACGAGTCGTCTTCATTTTTAGACACACCGAACTCCGAGTCCTGAACACACAGGAAGAAAATGCAGTTGGTGAATATGTCAGGTGAACCAAAAGTCATGCAAACAAAGTTTTTGTACAAGTATTAAGAATATAAGCATAGCTAACGTGACAAACAGCCGCTTAGAAATGAGTGTTTGTGTGTCAAACTGAAAACAAACACCCCGATAAGGATCCGCAGCTCAAAGGAAATCAAATTATACCGTACCTCCTCCTAATTACACAAATGTGCCAGTCGGCATGGTAACACTCACAGCGGACTGGAGCTACAGTTACAGATCGACCTTGGCATTTAACTGACCCACGGTCCTTGCCCCAGTACACAAGAATGGAAGCGAAACAGAGTTCCTGAATAGATCGTGTCTGACGCTGTCACCGTACACATGAGGGCTCTTACACACCGAACATGCGTGTGCAGTCAGGATCTAA
This sequence comes from Odontesthes bonariensis, assembly GCF_027942865.1. Classification (NCBI taxonomy): domain Eukaryota; kingdom Metazoa; phylum Chordata; class Actinopteri; order Atheriniformes; family Atherinopsidae; genus Odontesthes; species Odontesthes bonariensis. Next base: position 28,995,842 of record NC_134517.1, on the reverse strand, counting down.
AACTAAAAGATTTAAAAACACAACATCAGACAGAGCCGGTGTGATAGGTGTAAGTCAGCCGTTAGCGGTTAGCCGTTAGCGGTCTGCTCTGGCTGCCACATCCTTTCTCGTGCTGAACAGCCAATCAGAGTGAGGCTGACGAGGCGCACAGGTGGACGATCGCCAACGCTCCAGATGTGCCTGGAGCCAATAGTCAGAGACATTGGCTGTGTTCGAAACCGCATACTTCTCATACTACTCATACTAACTTTTTGAGTTAGTATGCGAGAAGTTCCCGGATGCATATTAGATTCTCCGAAATGTTGGGTGTGCATCATGAGGTTACTACTCATACTCAAACTACCCAAGATGCAACGTAACGTGACGTCGCCGATCGTCATTTCCTGTCAAAACGGCAGTTTCAAGCTAGCTACAACGAGGGTAGGTTCACTTCCTGTTTTCAAAACAAAAGCACCAATTGTATCGTAATGGCTTTCCCTATGATAAAAGGCAACGGGTATTTTATTTTGTGAAAATAACCAGAAGTGCGTTGCTCACTGCGGCTAGCTTTAGTAGCACCGAATTCGTGGGAACAAAATTGTAAATAGCCGGTATTTTGTCAGGTTTTCAACACGTTGGGGATCTAAACGACTACTTTCTCACCTGAAAATGTTTCAAATGTTGCTAAAGTTTACAGAGTTTAGAGCTTAAGTTAAATCAGCTTCAGGCCGGCTGATGTGAGGGGATAACCATCATTAAACAGGCAGGTGGAATCCTGACAGCGGCAATGACTACCTACCCACACTGAGATGTGGGACCTGGGGTAAAAAGGCTGAATGAGGTGCGTTTGCTTACCTGTGAGGAGCAGCCTGGTTTTAGCGTCAGCGGCCTCAGCGACCGGAGCAAGACGGGCGGCTTGATAAGACGGGCGGCGTGCCCCCCCTGCAGCCGGTGCAGCGGAGTCGGCATATCCTCATTTTCGAACACGGAGGAGAACAGCTCACTGAGAACCTGAAGAACGCAAACAAGTCAAACCACTCTGATGCTTAAAGTCTGCACACAGATTAGAAACTGGGAAGTTTGTTTTGCCACATGTACTCTGTTGAAAATCAATAACCATCTGCATTTCACTGGACTTCTACATTGACAATAAAGATATCTATCCATCGGTCTCCATTTTTTGGCTTAATTTCATTTGAAGAATAAGACTGGATGATGTGACGACTGCAAAGGGACCACGAGACATTTTGGTTTACTGTTACGCAGAGGAAGGTCTTCTTTTCGTGCACTTTTTCTCACGTTAACACTGTGGAAAAGACGTGAACAATGCGGGCTGAAACCCACCGCCATCAAACAGCCAGCTGACAGAAAGTCCTTGTTGCAGCAGGCTGGAGTCTAAACTCGTGCACGCTCAGGGCGGGAGATTAAATCCAAGAGAAGATTTAAACTTTTTATCTATTGGTATCCTATGAACCGGGCTGAAATTAACTGTAGTTTTGAGCTGCCTTCAGACGTAAAGAGTAACTTTTAAGTGAATAATAACATTTATTTTATTATCTATATCATTAACAGTTGGAGTTCAGGTTAAATCTCACTGAATGTAAATGTATTTTATTCATACAGCCCTTTACAGACAATCCTTACGGTGTACCAACGTGCTTTACAGCAGGTAAATAAATAAAGAGAAGAATAAGTAAAAACAATAAAAGAACAGTGAAAGCAATAAAATACAACAAAATCAAATAAGATAAAATAAGATAAAAGTGTCATCATACTACTGGCAAGGCAAGTTTATATAATATATATAATACTGGGTATTAAAAGCAATCCTAAATAAGTAGGTTTTTAGCCTAGATTTGAAGAGTCCAGGTCAGAAATAATATGTTAAGGCTGGTACCAATGGTACAACCTTGTCCCTTAGCCAGCCAGGTATAAAATGAAGGACTGCAGCCTACCGACGATCTTAATTGCTCTGCTGCTTTTAAAACACCGCCGATAAATGGACGACTACAGTAGAAATAGAAACCTTCCCTTCAGATGTGTCCTTTGTGCAAAGGGAGGCAGAACTGTGGCTCTCTTGAAAGATACATGGGGTTATTTTGTAAATAAAAGTGATAAAATCTATTGGTATCTCTGATACTTTACAGGGAAATTGACCAGTATAGACATATAGTTTGGTTATTTTACATAGAAAATAGTTTCTAAACACTGAATCGTGAAACTGTGTTTGCACATTTGCAACAATCAGGGTTTATTTCTTAGGTTTCGTCCACTTGGAAGGCAGGACGCAGGCATCACAACCTTATCGTTGACCTTAAAGTGGATTTTCAACAAAGCTATCGAACATGTCTTTTGGCTGAAAATGTCTCTTACCTTCTGAGTCTCCAGTTTCACTTTGGTCCAGTCGGGCTTTAGCGCCACACACAGGAGGTACTCCTGCAAGGCCTCGTCGTTCCGGCCAGCTTTACTCAGAGCCGTGGCTTTCAGACAGTGAGCCTTTAATGAGATAACAGAACAACACGTGAGACGGGGATTACAGAAATCCAATATCTGGCCCAGTATTTAAATAAACTCCTAATACTGTCTCCTAATACTACTGCTGTTAACAGAGGTTCTTATGGGAGGTGTCGGGATAGAGCAGAGTTTATTCTTTTATCTTTTATCATTACCAACATTTAACACGTGTCTTTCTTTGGAAAATATCTGCAGAGAAGACAATTTTTCATCCAGTTTCTAAGTAGTAAGTATCTTAGAGGCTAAATTTGGTGTAAATTGAGATTAATTCAATACCATTTGCAAATAAGAATAGAAAATAATCATATTCTAGAAGGAGGTTTAGTGACTTTTGTTGGGAAATATATTCTGAGCCATCGTGCTCACTGTCTCCCGTTGGTTTTGGACATATAAAAGCCTTCACGTGCAAGCTGCTCAACAGCGATAAATCCCGGGAAGGCCGTGAAGTTTTCCCTCACGTCTGGATGCAGGATGTGACGACACAGCCATAACTATCAAGCTTGCATAACAAGCTCTGCACAACAGTCTCAGGCATAACTTTTTACATGCGACACAAAAAAACTGCTGGATTTTAAGATGGAATGATATTTTAGTCATATCCAATGTGTTGAAAGTGATGCTTATACAATCAAGAACCTTTTTTCCAAGAGAGGAACCGACCCACTGACAAAAAGAAAGGCTCGTTTCATAAAAGAAACACTGATCTACGAAGATACGATATCTTTTAATTTATCTGGACTCTTGCTCGTTTTTAAATTCATTTAAATGATTTTATTTGTTTCTCTTTATATTATTTTATGTACTTTTAATGCTTCTTCCACTCCCTGCTGCAATGCTTTTATTTTCTGTGAAGCGCTTTGAATTGTTTTGTACATGAAATGTGCTATACAAATAAATTTGATTCGATTTGATTTGATTTGAAGAGAACGGCAACAGCTCCGACTTTTAACACGCGACATCTGTCACTAAGAAAAGGGACACTCACCTTTTTCCACAGAGGTTTTAAGCCACACAGGCTGTTGGCATCCTGCGCCGCCTGGCTGAAGCTCCTCATCTCCATGTGCAGTTCAGCCCGCTGGCACAGCAGCCTGCCAGAAGAGGGCGCTGTGCACAACAGAAAAAAAAACAGAAACCAGCTCAGTGGACAGGCCTCCAGGGGACGGATGGGCTTTTTCTAGGTCTCGCAGAAGTAGGGCAATAATGTAACATGTGGCATCAGACCAGCGTCCTGTCTGAACACCGTGTAACGAGTCTTATACGCATGACATCAGCACCGGTGTACCATTGCACTGGCCTCATTCAGTGATGTCGCCCACACCTTTTAACTGCTTCGTATACACGTTACCTTAAAACCTTATTATAAAGCTGTTACCATCTTTTGTTTTTAATAATTTTTAGACCGTTTTGGCTTTACTTAAAGAATGAAAACAAGTATACAGACGAACAGAAATGTGCAAGTGTTGAAACCAGAGAGGTTCTGCAGGGATTTAGATGCCGTCCTGTTTATTTTTGACAGATTTGGACAGACAGCTCCTGCTTTCCACTGGAGTTCATAATTAAACTAAATCTGGATGCTTACACAAAGGCTCAAACTGTCATAAACCTAAAAACTGAACAGAGTTTGAATATCTTGTTCCATATTTCCACATTTTCCCTGAACATTATGCAGAAATACTTTCCATAATATCAGTTAAGTTTCCCCCTGAATTCTCCAGAGTATTTTTGCTCCGTTCATAGCGTAACTGTACAGTTTTTAGTGGAGAAAAACAAAACTAATGCATTAAATTGGAGAAGCAACACCTGAAAAACACCTGAAATGGTGCCAACAGAACACGTCCAATTTTCTGCTTTAACTCGTCAGCATCTTAGAAGCTTTAACACCTGACGATTCATTTTAAGTGGTCGACTTTCTCTGGTTCTTCATAACTGTGTGTTAAAGACTCTTTATGCAACGTGCCTTTTGGTGGAGAAAAACAAAACTAATGCATTAAACCGGAGAAGCAGCACGGCTGGCATCAGACGGTTTGTTTCAGCTTCCTACTAATAAGTGCCACATGAGGGTTCATGTGCACAGACATGATGCTGTTAAAACGATCAGAGATGTTCCAGTTGTGGAGAAAAGAAAAGACCGGAGTGGTCAACATTCACCCTGAAATGCTGGCAAAGATTTTACAGTCGGCTCACAAACTCGTCTGCCTGCACACGCGTTTAATTTCCACTCTGTTGTTGATACCGTGAACAAGTTCAAATAAACAATTTGCCATTGAACAAGGCCGTAAACCAAACACAGCAACTCTTACGGCGTGCTTTTGGCATCACATCCGGCGTCCCTTTGTGCTCTTTCTCGGAGAACACGACAGAAGAGTTATTGTTTCGCTCGGTTTATAAATCAATACGATAATGACGGGAACGCTCGAAACTTTGCAGATGAAAGTGAGGTCAACCCTTCTCAGAGGACACCATGAAAACCTTAACGTGTCAAAGTAATTCAATCTTTGGAAATGTGTACTTTCACATACTCGGTTAGCTGAGCTTAGCTTCTTGGTTTTTATAAAAAGTTAGAGGTAGAAAAAGACTTTAAAACCATTTTCCTTGGTTTTTGTTTGGAAAGGGACTTCAAAAAGTAGGAAAAGATATAAGAAAAAAAAACGTGTTCAGTTGCTGGTTTGTCCCCCTTTGGTGGAGGCTCCAATTACACTCTGAAATATAAAAATAACTCAGCAGCACTGAGCGTGCCAATACTCAGTGCTGTATTTTTGAGATGGATGAAAGGCTGGAATAAAGCTGTAAACGAAGTTTTTGGGTCAGCTTTTCAAAAAGCACGGCCAGCAGAGCTGAATGAAATAAGAAAAAAAAGTGACGCCGTGAATCATAGCTTCATTTTAAAAGCTCGTTTAAAAGAAAACATCATGAAATATCTGATATTTTAGAGGACAAAGAAAGCTAGTGTTACTTCCTAGATGACCTTTCGTTCTTTAGACCTAAAGAGAACCGACATGCTTCTCGTTTGAACCCAAACGCCCTTCGACAAAGAGAGAAAATTCAATCACGAGCACCACTTCCACATTCCAGCCAGGTAGACTGTATGTTTTCACAGTTTAGTACACGCCCTCTACGCAGGTGATGAAAACGCCACGTGTACGAGACGCCGCGACTTCCACAGCTGTGAAAACAAATCTAGTTACAGCCATTTTCCGCACCGAAACCATCCGCATTTTGGGGGTAAAGTGGTCCAAACCCTGTTCGTCGCCATTGCTCTGTTCAGGAGTCGAACCCGCTTCCGGTTTTCGTGGGGGGAGGCACTTCGGGGAAAAGGATTACAGCAGAACTATCTGTGCCATCTGACAGGCTGCGTAAATCTAGGAAATGGGCAATGTTCAGAAACAGGCGGCGCCTCACAGGTACGTTGTGTTCACACATGTAAGTTTGATTTGTTGGGCAAGAGACGGATGACCCACTGAAGCAGTAAGAAAATACGCAACAAAAATGAACTTGATAGGAGACATTAACCCGGTCGCTATGTGAGGCTGTAAAATAACGCCACATTGACAAAGATAAACAACCTATTTTATTTCCATTCCTTTAGAAAGGATCGGCCGATCACCGAATATCTGAGTATTCGTCTTTACTTCTGGCTCACGTCTGTTATCAAAGAGGAACGAAGCGCATGGAAAAGACACGGCCTGGATGAGAGCTGCATCTCCATCGGTGACACCATCACACATACCAGAAGGCCTCCTGCTGTCTTTATTGGGAAAACATTGGCTGGCAGACACAACACTGGGAAAGCACTCTGTCCTTCTGTCACCACCAGTCCCTCACAGCACAGAAGGCGTGAATCAATATTGATACGGGGAGAGAAAAACATCTGAAACGGTGCCAACATTGCACAGTAGGAGATTCCTTTTTGGCCTCACGTCCAATTTTCTTGCTTTAACTCGTCAGTATCTTAGAAGCTTTAACACCTGACGATTCATTTTAAGTAGTGAACTTTCTCTGGTTCTTCATAACTGTGTGTTAAAGACTCTTTATGCAACGTGCCGACATAACAGAACTCAGCTAGTTCAAAAACACAAGCAGCTTAAACTGGCAGTTTTGCTAAAAATAGAGCAATAACTGTGGCATTTTAAAAAAAAGAAAAAAAAGAAGGAAGTTATTTCATTAATGAGGTGTAGCATTTACACATTACAAAATAAAACGTTATCCAACACAGCTTATGAAACAGCTACAATAAAAGGGGAGGGGTGAGGCCTCTTATAACTAGGCTATGCATTCATGTATAACGCAGGGAATTATGTAAATACAACCAATACCCTGATGATATAAGTGCCATAGATATACAACTTAAGGGGCTTTAGTGTTAAGAAATTATTTCCACACAGCAGCTCTGTGTAAACACTGCTGCATATCTAATTATAAACAGAAGAAAGGGTATGAATGTGGACCTGGAAGGCAGTAGATGCGACTTAGGTAATGAAGGACAATGCGTCATGTAACGTTTAACTCGGAGCAGCGCCGCGTAGCGGTGACACCGGGAAGTGACTCTAAAGTAGGTCAACAGTATAAACTGTGAGGGGTTTTAATAGTCATTTATCAAGATAAATGTGCAACGTGTGCGTGACTGTGCGTCCTTACCCAGATCCACTGCCGCGTTGTACTTCTCCAAAGCCTCCGAGAGGTTCTGCTTTTTCCAGAAAATCTCCCCCTCGACCCAGAACCTCCGAGCTTTGCTCTCAGTTGCGAACAGTTTATCCAGCAGGCCGCTGATGACCACGTTAACTCTTCGGCCATTAGGCAGTTGGTCGTTTTTGCTCAGTGTTTGCCTGCACTGTGTGCAATCTGTGGCGGAGTCGTCCTCCAGGCAGCGTTTGCAAAAAGTGTGTCCGCACTCCGCGGTGGTGGGTTCGTGGAGCAGACATTTGCAGAGGCCACAGTAAAACAAGTCCAGGGCTTCTCTGTCCTCCTCACAGTCCCCATCGTCCTCACCCCCATCCTCGCCACTGCTGCTTTTGCCGTTTAAAGTGGCCGGGATGCACAGCTCTTTCTCGCGCAGAGTCCGGGCGATTGTGTCCACCAGGAGGGGAAGCTCCTCCGGGAGAAGTTTACCCAAGCTGGCCGCTATGCAGTACGAGTCCAGCGCCTCAGATATCCGCCCGGCGCGGGCGAGAGAGTCGGCCCTCCTCAGGCACAAGCCCCTGTCCGGTTGTTGGAGATCAGCGAGCTGGGAGCTGTAGATCTCCACGGCTAGGTTAAAGTCACCTGCCCGGTTGGCCTCCTCTGCCACCTCCAGCATTTCGGGGAAGATCCCCGCAGCTCCGGGGTTGGAGAGCGGGTGTAGGAGCAGCTCGCCCTGGTGAGACCTTACTCCGGTCTCCATCTTCTTCTCCAAAGAAGAAAAAAATAGGCGATGTAAAAAAAATAAAAAAAATTCAAAAATAAAAAGACTAAACGACAGTCTGACTAAAGCAGACAAAGTTTTCTACGTTTAGAAAACATACTCCAGGAGAAAAAGTTTTAACGTCAAACAAAACCTCGAGTTGGATCCGACTGGCAGTGGTAGCCATTTGGGAGTAGGTTGGGGGCTATTTCTGAATTATAGAACCTCAACGTAATAAAATAGGACGCATATATAACACTGCAGTTTGTTGACAGGCCATATAAACAACAAGTCAACTGGGCTTCAGCCGGCCATAAAGCTGGCGTGGGGCTGCTGTTTCCCGGCTAACACGGGCTCAGTTCTTTATCTTGGGGGTTCAGCGTTATTCAATAAGTGAAACCTCAGATTGTCAACAACCAATTAGTCCCCCTAAAATCTGATAACGTCTCCTGGTTACAAAACAATTTACGTTTTAAGAGAGCATGGAATCGATTCTGAGGTGTTTAGCTCAGCCGAGTTTAGCAACTTAGAAGCTTATTTTTGGTCTTTCGTACAAACTCCTGCTCCAAATAGTAACAAAACTCAATTTAAAAAAACTAGTTTTTACTGTAGAATATTTAACAGGTGACAAAAGTGAAGTATAAAATTAAATATGTCAACTACAGACCCGAAAGCTCCGCGGAAACACAGCTGAGAGCCAGTTGTTGTTTTTATATAACGTTAGCTAACGTTAGTTAGTTAGCTAACACCAACTGCTCTTTTACCGCTTGTTGAACTCCAAAAACGAATTCCTTTGGACCCGATATCCCGCAGTCTTTGCATATGAATGAATCCGGGTGTCATGATTTTCTTCTTAAAATAAAAATTAAAAAAAGCCCACAGGAACACAAGGCGTACATCGAAGAAACGCCTTTCAGTCACTGGGCAGTTAGCTTCGCCAGTTAAGGGCTTATTTGGATTTCATATACAATTCGCCGAAGCGAGCGCAAGGCGTCACGTGACGCGTGCAGCGCGTTCCTATTGGACGTCTATGTGGCTCACTTATATAACATAATGACATTGTATAACCCTCCGCAGACAACAGTGAATAGCTGGCTGAGTGCATCGGCAAAAACAGCTTCACAGTAAGTTTCTTTGGGTGAGGTTTCACACGTGATAACCCAACACGATGCTATCAGGTAAAATACCACCACATCAAACCCTCGCCTTGGGTGGGTGGGGGGTTAGAATATCTCTCTGTCCCTGGTTTTTTGGGAGCTCCGGAATCGACTCGCTGTTTTATATAATGCTTTATATAAGCGATGTGTCAGGTCTGGGTTTAGAGTCAAAGTGATGACAGCATACCACGGTTCAGCCCAAACAAACAGAAATAGTATTTAGTTTGAAGTCCCACTGTTTTGGATGAATTAAATGTTTCTTTTTTTCTTTCTTTTTTGTGGTTTTAGTTAGATTCTCACAACAGCTGTGACCCAGTTCCTGCAGTCCCCACATAAAGGTAGATCCTGTCAGAGGATCCAGCCTGGGCAGGCCTTACAAACTGCAGAGGAACCTGACCAAAAAGGATGCTCAGTGGCGATTGTAGAGTCTGTGGGGGCCCCAAGCAAAAAAATCCTAGGGGGCCCTACCGACCAGTGTTCGTCCCCAAAACATCTGACACCAACGAAAAATGTATGAAATAAAACCTCTTTTCATTCCAAACATGTTCCAAACATGAAAAACATTGTTATTTTTTAAATATACATGTAAAGAATAAATAAATAACTAAAAAAGACAAATAATAAAATAAAAAAATTGAATAAAATACCGCAAATTACTTTGAAAACCCAATATAAACTTTGTACAAAATATTTACAGTACATATTTACAAAGTATATACAGTAGTAAGTTCCTCATAAGCCCAATTTACAGTATGCACTGCTTTTAGAAATGCTGCTTATGGGCCTTGGCTTGTGCAAATGCTGATACTATGTCCTCCAGATCCAAAGACACGTTAACTAGACAATCTTTGACTAAATCATTTAAATTTAACTGTTCAAAGAAAACATGTTCACCACGAACGTTCGCCACTGTTTGAGACAGTTTATAAAGTAACTAGACAATCTTTGATTGAATGCACCTCAGCTCCCGGGGGCCCCCTAGTGGCTCGGGGCTCCAGACAGTTGCCTGCCTTGCCTATTGACAAGGTGCGCCTCTGAGGATGCTCAAAATATAAATATGAACTAAGAGCTGCCATTTGTGCCAAATAATATGTGCACATGGGCACTGCTTGTGGCCACTAACAAACGATGTCCACTGACAAAGTATTTGTTCAGTTTACGTAACTTTGAACAGTATCTAAACTGTAGGAAAACTTATGTGGTTGTTTGACTGTGAATGAAACTTACAAAATAAATATAAACTCACATAAATGGCTCATTGAAATGAACGAATATGCTCATAAATAACACAAAAGTAACACGAGAAATGTATTTAGGCAACAATGAATACATGAAATGTGAAATCAGTTCATAGTTTTACTTTAGTTTTCAGCCGTATTCGGTTAATTGGGATGTTGATACCCTTATTTACTCCTTCATAAGCTTCTTTTTAAATTTAATTAACTATAAATTAGATTAACTTTTATTTAGAAATTGTAGAATGAAGATAAAATACCTACATCATAGGTTTAGAATATGCAAAGGCAACATGATGCAGTGAAAAATACAAGGATTAAAAAAGTGAATATATGAATGAATTAATAAGAAATGATTAGATCAAATAAAATGACAACCAGACGACATGGTCAAATGACACATTTATAACAACAGTCAGTTTGAGATACTGTTCAAAGCAACGAACAAATGTTTAGTCACGTGTTCTGTGGACACAAGCTGTGCACAAATAGAGCCTCTTAGTACTCTACATACAGAGCAACTCGGCCAGCAAAGGTATAATATTTACAACTGAATATGAATCTGAATATATCAAGAAATAGGGTGACAAAGCATAAAATGTCTTAAGCCTGACATCCTGCCGGGGCTTCCAGACTCGAGACACAAGCCACCTTGTTTCAACCACCTAACTTACACGACCTAGTTGCCAGAACCGTGTCCCAGTTACCTCCGATTTGCTGAATTTTCTCTGAGGGGAAACATGAAGAAGCTGAGGAGGTAAGAGAACGCCTCATCTCAGAAAACAAAGAGGAACATGCTGAATGTTTAGAAATGTTTAGAAAAGCCCTTTTCTCACCAAGATTGAATTGGTCACTGTATACAGACCAAGAGTTTAAATGTATTTTTTCTATCCTGCAACATCACGTTTATTTACCTCTTTAAACAGAAACTGATAAGTTTATAGGTGGACTTAATTCAGCACAACTAGGTACAAAGAAAAGTAGAAGGGGGGTATTTATTTTTTTTAATCCTGGTGACTTCATGATTGAGGTGGAACTAGAATTCTGTCAGAAATCAGTGCATCAACATCAAACTGTATCTTAAGGAAAAGGGACACGACTTTGGTGGTAACAATGTTCCATGTAATAAAGTATAATTGATTGATGTTCACTTTCTGGACAGAGAGGACAGATGATCATGGAGACGAGAGTAAGAAGTGATCTTTGTTGAATTGGAACAACAACCAGTGACTAACACCACTTTTCATGCATGCAAAATACAGCCTTAAAGGGATAGTTCGCCTCTTTTGACATGAAGCTGTATCATTTATATACATATATATTAGCAATATCATTTATGAACATCTTCTTACCCCCTGCTGCGTCCTGTGAGCAGAGTTCCAGCCTCGTTTTGGTGTTGACGAAGGTAGTCCGGCTAGTTGTCTGGGGCCACAAAAATAAAGCGTTTTGCTTCGCAAAACAATATGCGTTCAAAAGAGTAATACATTTGCATCACAAAATGGTTCTCCAGGAAAAAGTCAGACCTCACAATCGCTCGGCGCTATTTTCTCTCCCTTCGTATCACTGCGTGCTGTGTAGACCGTGCAGACCGAGCAGCAAACACTGTAACAGGTGCGGCTATCGGCAGGTGGCGGAGTGATACAAAGGAGAGAAAATAGGGCCAAGCGATTGTGAGGTCATATTTTCCTGGAGAACGATTTTATGATGCAAATGTTTTACTCTTTTGAACTCATATTGTTTTGAGAAGCAAAACGCTTTATTTTTGTGGCCCCAGACAACAAGCCGGACTACTTTCATCAAGACCAAAACGAGACTGGAACTCGGCTCACAGGACGCAGCAGGGAGTAAGTCAAATTTAATAAATGATATTGCTAGTATGGGATGTCATACAGCTTCATGTCAAAAGAGGCGAACTATCCCTTTAAATCTGAGGGAAACAGGATTAAAACGTTTTTATATCTTTGATTTTCCAGTCAGTGTCTTGATTATCTTTTCCTTTAACCCGCTGCTGGGTTATAGTGACCTTTTCTGACCTTTAATTAATAAAAAGGTGCAACCAACATCTGTCCTCTTCCACCAGAATCAACTCAGAAGTCAGACGAAAAAGTGGGATTATCACCTTTTCATCTGAAAAATTATTTAATTTGATCATAAATCCCGGTTGTTGAAAATTTTTGTGGCCCCAGCCAACTAGCCGGACTACTTTCGTCAACGCCAAAACGAGGCTGGAACTCTGCTCACAGGACGCAGCAGGGGGTAAGAAAATGTTCATAAATGATGTTGCTAATATGGGATGTCATACAGCTTCATGTCAAAAGAGGCGAAATATCCCTTTAACATCCCACTGGAGGCATTTCCACCGTAATTCGTGTGATTTCAGCATCACACATCATTTTGTATAGGTGACACACAGGATGGTTGGATGTGACACATCAGTGACAAGTTGAACCAAAGTACATAAAGAAAAGCATTTCCTTACCCACTACTTACCCAAACCCAGTAAAAAAAAAAGAGGGAATTACACTTTTTCTTGCTTTGTTCTGAGCACTTGAAAATGTGTGCTTGATATGCATCTCTTATGAGAAATAGTGACACCCCACAGAAGCGAGGAGGCGACCAAACGCAGGACCATACAGGCTGGTTTGAAACAAAAGCTTTATACAAAACGAATACTAAAGGAGCTGCTAAAGCAGGGAAAACAAAAGGGTAACAACAATCTACCAAGAGGCTGAACGCTGACTAGCAAAAAGGAGGAAACGCTGATGATGATTTGTTAAAGAGCAAAGAAAACAGAAGAGGATATGTTCCAGGAGGGGTGAGTCAATGCAGGTGAGAAATGATCACAGGTGGTAATGTCCTGATCGAGTTACAAGACAAGGGTAAGTGAGGACGTCAAGGGACAATGGCTGGAAACAGATCAAACTAAACCGAACAGACAGGAAACCAATCGCAAGAAACTGAACAGACATTAGAAGGCAAAAGTCAAAGTAGAAAAAGGGCACAGACCCAAGAAACCGATCCTAATCCAACTAAAAGATATTAAAAGAACGCGGCATGAAACTCAACACGACCCGGCACCGGGACATGATCTAATTAAATTGGGTGACCTCAGTTTTCATCACAATTATATTTCTGTAAGAAACAGTTTCCCTCTTGAATGTGTTTTCGATAAGACGGCAACAGTGTCTGTAGTGATTGAAACCAACAGCACGAACAACAGAGCCAAACAAAACAGTTAAGGACGTACAACCCCAGTTCCATAAAAGTTGGGACGCTGTGGAGCACGTAAATGAAAAAAGGATGATCTCATAAACCAAACATTTTACACATAACAGAACAGAAAAATCACATCAAATGCTGAAAATTAGGCACTTTATGAGCTCATCTTGAATTTGATGGTGACAACAAATCACAAAAATATTGGGAGAGGTCCGTGTTTCCCACCGTGCATCGTCCCCTCTGTAAACATCTGGGAACTGAGGAGACCATTAACGCACCCCCCATAGCATCAGAGATGCAGGCTTTTGGACTCTGAGCTGATCTCACCTTTTGTCCAGAGGATGCTGTGTCCATGATTCCCAAAAAGAGTTTCAGATTTGATCTTTGAGTCCATTTTAAACGAGCTTTGGTCCAGAGTTGATGGGGTTGTTTCTGGAACATTGTTCACATATGGCTTCTTCTTTGCATGTTAAAGCTTTAACGGTTAAATGTTAAACCGTTAAAGGTTAAAGGTTAAAGTTTAACCTACATTTGCATGTGTCTCTTACACACAGTGATGCCCAAAGAGTCCCTGAATGCTAATCCTTTCATGATATTTTGTACTGTAGACGATGGAATGTTCCAATTCTGTGCCATTTTACACAGAGGAACATCAACCTTAAGCCTTTATAATTCTAATTAAAACATTTTGTCAGTATGTTCCATCTCTTAGTGAAACTTCCCCTCTTGGCATGTTTGATAATTGCAACGTTATGCAAGGATTACGAGCCTTTGTGCCTGTGTTCTCTGAGGAGTTGTAAAACCATGATTGTGCTATATGTTCACCACTCCCTGCAGGAACTCTGTGCTTGTATGACACTGTGTTATAACTAAAAGGAAAGGCAGGTCGTACAAGATGTATGTCTCGATAAGCTCTTATAGAATGGGTAATACGGGTAAACAGATAAAACCGAGCACGTACACGTCCGAACATGAAAATACATCAAGAAGCGGGAAGTGACTGACGGTGATTGTGAGCATCATGATAAAAATCTGCTCATGGTAATGCACAAATCATCCCCTGCTTTCTGTCATACATTTAAAGGGATAGTTCGCCTCTTTTGACATGAAGCTGTATGACATCCCATATTTGCAACATCATTTATGAACATGTTCTTACCCCCTGCTGCGTCCTGTGAGCCGAGTTCCGGCCTCGTTTTGACATTGACGAAAGTAGTCCGGCTAGTTGGCTGGGGCTTGAAAAATAAAGCGTTTTGCTTCTGAGGTGTCTCCGATACTCAAGACAGCGGAGAAGGGCCTTTTTCTGGCTTCACTGAGTACACATCCGCTGGGCGCGTCCCCGTACGGGCCACTGAGTGCACGTGTTTCAACTAGAGATAACATATAGTCAAATAAGGAGGTTCGGAGGAAAAATACATTCCAAAGTTATGTAGTACATGGACATTGTCTCTTGGCCAGATGCCTGGAGAAAAGACCTTGAGCATCTCCCATAAAAATAAGATTCCCCCCCTGAAAAATCAGAGAGGCCTCCATGCGCACCAATTGAGCAACTCTCTCCAGACTTGATGCATCTTTTCTGTAAATTCGAGACGGACCTGATGACTGCAATAAAGATTTCTATGTTCGACTAAGTCCGTGTCAGCAGAGTTCTTCATCACTCATCTCCACATCGGCTCGGCGACCATCTGTCACATCTACAACACTTCTCAAAACAATATGTGTTCAAAAGAGTAATACATTTGCATCACAAAATCGTTCTCCAGGAAAAAGTCAGACCTCACAATCGCTTGGCGCTATTTTCTCTCCCTTCGTATCACTACGTGCTGCTGCTTGCCGACAGCCGCGCCTGTTACGGTGTTTGCTGCTCGGTCTGCACGGTCTACACAGCACGCAGTGATACGAAGGGAGAGAAAATAGGGCCAAGCGATTGTGAGGTCTGACTTTTTCCTGGAGAACGATTTTGTGATGCAAATGTATTACTCTTTTGAACGCACATTGTTTTGAGAAGCAAAACGCTTTATTTTTGTGGCCCCGGCCAACTAGCCGGACTACTTTCATCAAAAAAAGAGGCGAACTATCCCTTTAAGTGACCCACATTTTGACAATACAGTATTTAGGTATCATCAAGGCATCATTTTACCCAGTTTTTCCTGTTTCGGGAAAGTTCTACTATTGATAACAAGCTGTCCATCCTTCCATCATCTATTTTCTATATCATGAAGACCCAGCTCTTCAGAGAGCATCTCCTACCCTAGCACTTACCTGTACTCTATCTCTACACTGTCACCTCTGACAGAGCCTGACAAGTGGTTTCCTTCTATGCAGCTTACTGTTAGCTTATTTTACTGATAAAAGCGTCTGCTGAATGCATAAACATTAACATATGATAGCTGTCATTTGGCAAGAGGCGGGGTCCACTGGACAGGTCACCAGCCCATCACAGAGACAAACAATCATGCGCCCTCACACTCAGTAATTTTGAGTCACCTGTTACCCTCACACGCATGTTTTTGGATGGTGGGAGGAACCCCGGCACTCACAGGGAGAACAGAATCACCTCAACCTACACGGTTTGGTGAGGTGACAACGCCAACCACCACACCAGCCTTGACCTACACTGTGTGTCTACACTGATTGGCTGGAAGGTTTGTATGAATATGCCAATATAGATGTAACTGTATACGCTATATATTATTGGGAAGATGCACAGATCTGCTGATATTTTCCTCCCACAGTCCAAACACCCTGCATGTTAGATTGATCGCAGGAGTGAGTGATGCAGCATCAGAAACTTTATTCCAAGTCTTTGCACACCAATAATAATAACAATAATTTGATCTCTCCTTATTTAACTGTAACCAATATAACTCATTTACGCATGTTTGAGTCCAGAAAGTCCAATCGAAATTTTTATGTCACATTCACAGATTAATCTGTCCCAAGGTCTTTGTTATAACTAATTGATTATTCATTCATTCATCCACTAAAAGCTCATTTTCTGTCATTAAAGTGAAACAGCAGGAACGGTTGTATAACCGCCTCCTATCATCCATTTCTGCTAAGTTCTCAGTGCTCCTTATCAGCGTCACATGGCTCTATTACCATTCAGTAAAGCCCCACATGTTGAGGCTACTGACGGCTCATCTGTTTGAAACAGAACACACACACATGCACACTCACATGCACACTCGTGCACACCTGCAGCACCTGTTTGCCAGCTCGTGTGTGTTATCGTCAAAGTGTTGGGAGTCAGTGGGAGTAAATAATGAGAGTGGTGAGAAGCAACACGTGAGGGCTCCTCCCGCTGGCGCTCGCACATGCAGGGTGGAGGAAGTGGGGGGGCAGAGAACGGGATGTCACGGTTGCCATGGTGCCGAAGGCAGGGGCATATTCCCTCAGCCGACGTTCAGTTCATGCACGGTTGATTTCCATCACCACAGAGGACATTACTCAGACATCAGACCGACTTGGATTAATTTCTTAAAGACTTAACCCTAACCCTAATTATGACCTAAGCCTACCTTGAAGTGTCACCTTAACCCCCCCAAAGCTGGAACAGGGTGTTCATATTACTTCATAATTGCTGTTGCATCAAAGGAGAGTCAGTCCAACCTTGTAAACATGTCCACTCACGTCTCCCCAAGGCGAATAACAAAAACAACTTTCTCATTTGCTTCCATTTCTGACAGCATCCTTGAACAATGTAAACACGGACGCAAATAACCCTTAATGGCGTTTTCATTTCCTTCTTTTTACACGGAAACGCTATTACATTCACAACAAGTAGCTCTCTCTGGGTCCAGGCTGACATACAACATTACCCATTTTCTTTTCAAACAACAGACGTTTTCCCTTCTCATCAGAAAAGCGCTCCTGATATTTTACATCTGTAATATTATGATCACTGATAAATAAGAAGTATTGAACAGTGGGTGAGCTCACACCAAGATCCTGCAGATTTGATGCTGGATGGTGAGGAGTTGGCCTGCACATGTAGATTTATTCATCATTTTCCTCTTTGAGAACTGTTTAAAACAAAAGAATAATCACATCTTATGACAGGTTGTGTCAGCTTTAAATGGACCACATGATCAAAAGCAGGTATTTTATGGTTTTGAAACTTAGAAAAGATTAATTGTATCGTCTTAACAGCTGTAGAAAACTTTAAAAAAATGCTCTATTTAATTCCAAACTTTGTATTTTTGTCAACATAACTGTTGATATTGAACGAAAAAGGGGAAGTTACCGTTTCATAAATTAAGAAAAAAATGGATAGTATGCAAAACATTAAATGATTAAAATATAGAGAAGGTTGAGAATGAGTTGAGATGTCCTTGATTGGGGTACTTAGCCTTACAGATAAATATATCTGTGAATGTAAGTCCTCTGAATGTCTCCTGTCTCCACATGGTATATAAGACTGATCAGAGCTCTGTGGAAGACAAACCATCCATGTTTGTGGTGATCTCGTGTTATAAAATGAATTTAGAATAAAGAACTGAAACATCTAAATTGCCCGTAGCATTTCGGACGTATACCAGGTGGTTTTTGCAAGTTTGATCGAACAAATTCACTACAAGCTTCACACTGTGTGGACATTTATTTTGTGAAACTAATATGCCTGTTTGTTTTTAAACTATGTTGGGTTGACTGTGCTTTAAAACTTTATGTAAAGTTAAAACTTTATGTAAAGTTAAAACTTTATGTGCAGGTGAATTTGAAAAATAAAATGGCACAGCAGAGCTGAGAGTACCACAAGATGGCAGCCTGGCATCTGAAGATACAGTTTGCTTTAAACGTGCTAGAAATCAAGATCAGTGTATGTGGATTACAAACTTTATAAACTGTACATGTACGTGTATATATATATAAATATATATATAAATATGTATGTATCAGGGAACATGTTAAGCATTAACCACATTTGAGTTTCCCTGTTATACTTATAATGTTGAATGAAACCTTTCTGAAGCACAGAATGTGGTGCTTTATTAAACTGTATTTCATTACTTTCAAAGGTTATTGGCTCGGAGGAAAGACATCAGCAATGATCTCTGAGAAGCAGCTGTTGCTGCCCATCAATCTGGGAAGGGTTATAAGGCCATTTCCAGACTATTTGGAGTCCATCATTCTACAGAGAGAAAGTTTATTCTCAAGTGGAAAACATTCAGGACAGCTGTCAAGCTTCCCTGGAGTGGACGTCCCAGCAAGGTCAGAAACCCAAGAGCTACATCTCAGGCTCTGCGGGCCTCAGTCAGCATGTTAAAGGTTAAAGGTCACCCCAAGGTCAGAAATCCAAGAGCTACATCTCAGACTCCGCAGGCCTCAGTTAGCATGTTAAAGGTTAAAGGTCACCCCAAGGTCAAAAACCACAAGAGCTACATCTCAGACTCCGCAGGCCTCAGTTAGCATGTTAAAGGTTAAAGGTCATGACAGCACAGTTAGAAACAGACTGAACAAGTATGGCTTGTGTGGAAGGGCTGCAGGAGAAAGCCTCTTCTCTCTAAAAAGAACATGGCAGCACAGCTTAGGTTTGCAAAGCTGCATCTGAACAAACCACAAGACTTCTGGAACAATGGGCCTCATGCAAGAAGCGTTCGTACGCACAGATTTGTTCTTAAATCGTCCGTACGAGTGATTTAAGAGAATTTGCGCATTCACCAATCTTTTCGTATTTTACGTTTTCTTCCAGGTAAGAACAGAATTTACGAGTGATCCAGACCTGTCGTAGGAGTTTCGTAAAATAGTCCGCTGTTATTCAAATCAAGTTTGCTTGACTAATGGATTGTATATTTAATTACTTTGAAGAAAACATAAATAAATATATACATTATACCCAACAATGATGCTGACATTATTCTGTTTGACTTAAAATATGCACTAATCAAAGGTTAATTTGAATCTGTATATAACGGGAAGCGTAACCAGCGGCTGACTTGCTACTTTTTGATGTCTTTAGCGCGTCAGGCTCTTGGAAGAGAGCGTGTGGAGACAGACGGCTGAGATCGCGTTTTAGATTGCTACAAATATGCAGCTTGCTAGAGCCACAACCCCAGAGAGAAACACGCCGATCAAACCCAATTCCCCCACACACCCAGGTCTTCACCACCCTTGGATTTTTGGCCACTGGAACCTTTCAGAGGGAGACTGGAGACAGATCGGGGGTGTGAGCCTTGTGCTCCCCTTGGTCATCAAAACTCTCATCAGTTTATCACCCATGGTACATCAGATTCCCATACACCGCTGTCCAACAAGTACAAATTAAGAGGGACTTTCATCCCGTGGCTGGACTGCCAATCATAATTGGAGCACGAGACACATACGCATCAAAGCCTCTCTGCTGTCGTGGAGCACTGAGCAGCTGGCCAGGTGGGTGGGTGTGTCTCGATACCTCGTCCATGGCGCAATATTGCCATGAACGAGGGTCTCCTGCAACCTGAACCAGCCCAGGCAGACCAGAAGGCGTGATGCCAGAGGTCCCCCCTCATGGACCACCCCATCAAAGAGCCATCATGATGAGGCAACAACTGATTGCACGGCTTTAGTTGCAGTCATCGATCGCCTGCCCATGGCGAGAAGTTTTTTTTTAAGCCATTTTCATAAGAAACCTTTTTTTTTAATTATTTCGCTGACATGGTATTAACAGCACTCGTAATTGCTTCCCATTTATTCGCTTTAGCAGTTCCCGTCCACTGCTTCCACTGCTAAAATGACAGATTTTCCTTTTTGGATATCTGAAAGCAGAACTTTAATCTCAGAGCCAGTAAAGTTGTTCTTTTTGCGCCTTGTGCTTGATGTCATTCTCATGACTCAACACTCAACACTTCCTGGCACAGGAGAGAGGAAGCACAGCCTTATATGGTATCATTTTGGGCGTGGAGTATGCAAATCTACTATCCTCGTGCACGTGAACTTAAGATACGCAAAAGTGTGATTCATCAATTACGCAGGTCGTTTACACACTTTTTCCGAAGTTAAGATCGCTTGTTGAATCTGACGTGGCGTGTTCGTACGAGACCTTCGTACGAAAAAAGTAAGAGAAATTTAGAATAAAAATACGAAAATGTTCTTGCATGAGGCCCAATGTCCTTTGGACAGACCAGACCAAAGTGGAGATGTTTGCTCATAATGCACAGCAGCACGTTTGGAGGAAACCAAACACAGCATATCAGCACAAACACCTCACACCAGCTGTCAAGCACGGTGGTGGAGGGCTGATGATCTGGGCTGGTTCTGTAGCCACAGGACCTGGGCACCTCGCAGTCATTGAGTCCACCATGAACTCCTCTGGATACCAAAGTGTTCTAGAGTCAGATGTGAGGCCGTCTGTCCGACAGCTGAAGCTGGGCTGGAACTGGCTCATCAACAGGACAAAGATCCCAAACACAGCAGCAGATCTGCAGCAGAATGTGTGAAGAAGAGAAGAATCAAGGTGTTGCAACGGTCCAGTCAGAGTCCAGACCTCAGCCTGCCTGAGATGCTGTGGTGGGACCTTCAGAGAGCTGTGCAGAAACCAGAGCTGCAAACCTCAATGAGCTGAAGCAGCGCTGGAGAGAAGAGTGGAACTAAAGAGAGTCTGATAGAGACTGATAACATCACTCAGGAAACCATTACTTCAGCGCACTGCTACTGGATCAGGGGGTTCACTTACTTTTTCATACTCTGCTTCTGAATTTTGGTTCAGGTTGTATTTACCTGGTGTTAGAGCTATTTATTCCTTATCTTTATTACTTTGAATTTTGTTCAAATTTATTCTTGGGTTACTTTATATTTTGGGGGGTTATTTACAGAGTTTATTTGTAGGTTAATAATTGTTTGTTTTTTGTTTTTTGACCGGAAAACCTTGTCGTTTGTCATCAAGCCATTCTTCCTGCCCACAAAAACAGCTTGAAACAAAGCAACCATAACGTTTTTTTAAACAGAACCGACGCCTAATGCATTCAATAACAATGGTGAACACAGCAGTATTAATGAAATGACGATCGAAGTTGGCCTTTAAGGTAAGAACTGTGGGTCCATCCATCCATCCATCCATCCATTATCTATACCGCTGAATCCATCAGTCGGGTCGCGGGGGGGCTGGAGCCTATCCCAGCAGTCAATGGGCGAGAGGCGGGGTACACCCTGGACAGGCCGCCAGTACATCGCAGGGCCACATAGAGACAAACGAGACAAACAACCATGCACACTCACACTCACTCCTAAGGACAATTTAGAGTCACCAATGAACCTAACATGCAGGTTTTTTGGACAGTGGGAGGAAGCCGGAGTACCCGGAGAGAACCCACGCATACACGGGGAGAACATGCAAACTCCACACAGAAAGGCCTGGAACCTTCTTGCTGTGAGGCGATGGTGCTAACCACTAC
This sequence comes from Odontesthes bonariensis, assembly GCF_027942865.1. Classification (NCBI taxonomy): domain Eukaryota; kingdom Metazoa; phylum Chordata; class Actinopteri; order Atheriniformes; family Atherinopsidae; genus Odontesthes; species Odontesthes bonariensis. The sequence goes on along the minus strand of NC_134517.1, from coordinate 28,973,992 downwards.
ACCACCGTGCAGCCCCAACTATGGGTCCATTCCCTATAAATATAGGGAATGGTATAGGACCAGGATGGATTGGGGTGGGGCCTATGGTTGTTTACCAGAGCAGGAGAAGCAGCAGAGGACAAAGAAAAGTTGTATCTGTATTATTTGCTTGCCAGCTGGAAAAATAAACCATCAAAATGCAATCTTCAGGTATTGGACATTGGACTTCTTTTTTGCCTGCGTACGAAACCCAACACCAGTTCAGTAGTGGCTTGTTTCTTATAGGATGTTTGGTTTGACAAACAATCGCCACTACACCTGGTATGAACCTAATAATTTTTTTGTCCTAAAACATAAACTTGTCTCTGATTTATGATGTTTTTAACACAATTTGTGTAATTTCTCAAATAACTCTTTTCGAATAGATACAAACTCGCAGGTGAATCATAAAACGTATGTCTCACTTATGGATTCATCAATCCTCCAGTTAAATTCCTGAAGTTTTCTGGTAACTTCTGGCTCCAAATCGAACAGCGATTCCTCACAAATTGATTATTACCTCCCAACAGAGCTGGTTCCTGGAAACTGCCGCTTACTAATTAGGATGTAAAGACCGACTTGGTTCTGTTGTGCCATGAGTCACTGCATTACTGTGGGCATTAGTAGATCACAGGAACAATATATCTAACACTGACGCAGATGCAGTTGAAGATGCACAGGGTAATCAGGCTTGATCAAAGGGAACGGACACTTTATAATTTATTATCTGCTTATGAGGAGTGACTCCAGTTTTGAGAGCAAATGGAGAATTCTTACAAAACCCACTTGTCTGAGTGGAAGAATCCGCTGAAGTACTGTACAGTTCAGCATGTATTTGTTCTTTTTTGTGTGTTAAAGGGGACACTGATTGTTTAAAGCAACAAAGAAATAATGTTCATTAGCCTTCCACCTCCTGAAACCCATCCATATTAAAATCCACTTCAGCACCAGGGAAATCAATGGGCTTCCCATGAAAAGTCACGCATGATATGTAAGCCTCCCACAGGGTCTGGCATCCGGCAGATTTGGAATAAAAGGCATAAACATGTGGAATAAAATAATATAAATAAAAATAAATGTCATAAAGGCGAGGGTAAACTTGAATGATGCAGCCAGTGCACAATAGCTTCAGTTTTGCTCAGTTTCCCCTTTTGAATCTAACAAAATGAAAAAAAAAATGCTTTTTTCATCCAAATGGAAAGAGTTAAGATTTCATCCGTAACAGTCAGAAAATAAGCCGACACAGAATACATCTGCTTGTGGCTTGCTGCGGTTAATATTTATCAATAGTTTAGGGAGAAAAAGAAAAGGATACAAAGACACAGAACTGGTTATGATGGAGATTAAAGGACAATTAAGTGTCTAAGAAAGACAAAAAGCCTCTCAAAGCTGACCTTTTCAAAGCACATGAACAGCTGGAGCTGAGTGGACGATGAAAGTAGAGTCCTCCCGTTATTGGTTGGTGTGCAGAAGTGGAGCAGCAATGACAACAACCTGGTAGTACATATCCTGAGAGAAGTAATCAGTATCTGAACTAAGTTTCCTTCCTCCTCCTGCCCGTCACCCAGAGATAATTCGTGGACAACTATTCGGATATTTTCGTTCCTAAAATGCTCCTGGAAGAGAGTGGATCCAGGAGGGATTACACTCCCTGAGGGAGCGATAAGTGAGAATGCACTAATGTGTATGAGTTAATGCTCACATCACATCACTTTGAATACATTGGATACAGTCGTAGGCAGCAACAAAACAAAGATTAGACGCTACAGTCATTCAATTAATGTTGGTTTAAAATGCTGGTTTAAAGCAAAGAAGTCTCATTTCATTGTTTGTGTCAGTCTTTGCCTCCTCTATTTATCTACCCACCCACCTTTATCGCTCATGGGTGCGTCCAAAATGAGAGGAGAGGAATTAAAGGGATAGTTTGCCTCTTTGACATGAAGCTGTATGACATCCTATACCAGCAATATAATTTATGAACATTTTCTTACCCCCTGCTGCGTCCTGTGAGCAGAGTTCCAGCCTCGTTTTGGCGTTGACGAAAGTAGTCCGGCTAGTTGGTTGGGGTCACAAAAATAAAGCGTTTTGCTTCTCAAAACAATATACGAAGGGAGAGAAAATAGTGCCAAGCGATTGTGAGGTCTGACTTTTTCCTGGAGAACGATTTTGTGATGCATTACTCTTTTGAACGCATATTGTTTTGAGAAGCAAAACGCTTTATTTTTTAGTTCCGTACCCTTCTCCATGTTTGGTGGATCTGCCGATTACTTTCTTTTCTGGTTCCACAGCAGACAGCAACAGACTTTTACAAAATAAAAGCCTGTGAGCAACAGACTTTTACAATAATAAAATAAATAATAAAACAGGGGTGGTCCGTGGCGTAGTGGGTTGAGCAGGCGCCCCATGTACAAGAGGCTATAGTCCTCGCTGCAGCTGGCCCCGGTTCGAGTCCCGCATCGGACGGCCCTGTGCTGCATGTTGTTCCCCCTCTCTCTGCCCCCTGCTTCCTGTCTCTCTGAACTTTCCTATCCATTAAAGGCACAAAAGCCCCAAAAAATAATAAATTAAAAAAAAAACTGCATTTATACACACTAAAATATTTATCGAGTTAATGCAAAAATAACGAGTTAACTCGGCCAGCCCTAATCAAAACTCATGTCCCAGAACAGTTTGTGCCCAAGTCCTTCTGGAAGAAAAACTGCCGGGGAAAGTGGAAGCAAAACGCTTTATTTTTGTGGCCCCAGCCAACTAGCCGGACTACCTTCATCAACGCCAAGGGGGTAAGTTAATGTTCATAAATGATGTTGCTGGTATAGGATGTCATACAGCTTCATGTCAAAAGAGGCGAACTATCCCTTTAAGTGCATGCAATTTGGGAAAAGGGATGTGATGAGCGGGACAGACAGGCAACACAAACATAAAACAGGAAGTAGAGCTGATAATGTAAGAGCAGACGAAAGTTAGAGTACAAAAGACAAGGAGAATAATAAAACAAGGAAAGAAATTATGTAACAAAGGTCCAACTTGACACCGATATATAGATTGATATGGTCTGTGATTTATAAATCTCACTTTCCTGTGGAGAAGTGTTGCTTCAAATCAAACAAAACAAGAGGAAAGATTGAGTCTAACAAGAGAAGGTCCAACACCTCTCCGTCAGCTCTGTGTGCTGCTTAATTTACATTCCAGTCCAGGTTTAATCATTCATTCAGTTAGCAGACCTGCTATATCCTGAGCGGGCGGGCTGGAGCCCATCCGAGCCCTCACAGAACGCCACACAGAAAGGCTGCAGCCAAGATTCAGACCTCACGCCTTCCTGCTGTGAGGAAACAGTGCAAAATCATTTCTTAGGACAGGAACAGTCACTGGGGGGGGGGATTGTTCTTCTCTTTGTCTTATTGGTGCAGAGGCAGCAAATAAGATCAAGCCGTGAGTGACTGCTGCAGCTGAGTGTGAACAGTCGGTCAAGACTTTCAGACTGACCTTTTAATCAGGACCGCTGAAGGATCACAGTCAATGCTCCTGCTGTGTGTCGCCAATCAACACCGCCTGTCAACGGCCACCACGGCCCACACTCCCCTCACATTTCATCTGCACGCCACGATGACAACACCTGTGACTCATGCCAAAGTGAGCTTAATCAGGCAAGATTTGATGCTTGGTGGTGATGTGGAGCTTCTTTTTTTTCCTGTGTTGATCCTTCTCCTCCTCTTCGTCCACAGCAGAACTAACCTCACTTACTGAGTCTGTCAGCCTGAAGAGCTTGCAGGGATCTCTTCTTACTCTCAAATTAATTTGTTTGCCAATATTTTGCCATGAATTGACTCTCTGGGATTTAGAGGAGTTGGACAAAATGATAAATAGCAATTAACCAACCACAATTCCTTAAAAAGTAGGGTTTTCCCAATATCATTAGCCAACACTTTTTTCACAATAGAACATAAAAAACGTGTAAAATGTTGGAGATGAGACAATTTTGTGCTCATCTTGAACCCGGCAGCAACACGTATCAAACAGCTGGACACGGGCAACAAAAGGCTGAGAAGAAACAGCTGGAGGAGCATGTTGCAGCTCATTAGCTTGATTAACAACAGGTTAGTAACACGAGTAGACATAAAAAGAACACCCTAGAGAAGCAAAAATGAATCGAGGTTCTGCAATCTGCAAAAAAACCCCGCATCTACACATTGTGGAGCAATTTTAGATTAAATCTTCTTCAAAGTGAAATCGCAAAACATGTTCCCATCATCTACAGAACATGATATTACTAGGGCTGGGCAACGATTCAAATTTTTAATCTAATTAATCACATGATTTCCCTGATTAATCACGATTAATCGCATTTGTACGCAAAATCCAAAAATGAATTCAAAAGTAGTGTATAGCTTTTAGCATTTAGCTTTATTTTAAATGTGCTGCCATATGAATGAAAGTGCCATAACATTTGTTGTGCAAACACACTTTTAACATCAGCATCTTTCTGTAGTTTTTATGTAGAAGCCTCGCTCCACTGTCTGTTTCCTTGAATGACTTGCTGCTATCAGTTGTGTGTTTTGCCTTTAAGTGATATTTTAGACTGGAACTACTATGCTGAGAAGACAATTCAACTTGGCAGTGTTTACAGATGACTTTGGTTCTGTCGACTCCGCCGTCTGGAAGAACTTTAAAATGAAAATGGCCGAGTAAAAGTTCCGTACCCTTCTCCATGTTTGGTGGATCCGCCGATTACTTTCTTTTCTGGTTCCGCAGCAGACAGCAACAGACTTTTACAAAATAAAAGCCTGTGAGTAACAGACTTTTACAATAATAAAATAAATAATAAAATAAATAATAAAACAGGGATGGTTTGTGGCGTAGTGGGTTGAGCAGGAGCCACATGTACAAGAGGCTATAGTCCTCGCTGCAGCTGGTTCGAGTACCACATCGGACGGCCCTGTGCTATGTGTCGTTCCCCCTCTCTCTGCCCCCTGCTTCCTGTCTCTCTGAACTTTCCTATCCATTAAGGCTGAGAAGAAACAGTGCCAAAAGTCGCCCCAAAAAATAATTTAAAAAAAGAAAAACCTGCGTTAATGCGCGCTAAAACATTTATCGGCATTAAATAATAACGAGTTAGCTCGCCCAGCCCTAATCAAAACTCATGTCTCAGAACAGTTTGTGCCCAAGTCCTTCTGGGAGCTAAACTGCCGGGGAAAGTGGGTCAGTATTGTTCGCGTTTTCTGAAGATATGATCAAGATGATGCTGACTTTAGAGTCATATCAGGTAGCAAACTAGCTTCAGGTAAAAAAAGATATTAGTTTTCCTCTCAGGAGAGATAGATCTGTGCAGTTCCTGACATACCATCATTTGTCCACCTCACATCATCACCGGAGCTGTGGCAAGAGGAAAAGACTTCTTAGCTTTGAGGATGATCATTCTCAGTAGGTTTTTCAGAGCCCATCCTAAAGTACCAGTAAACGGGAAAAGATGATGCCAGGTGGGTTTTGGCTTTGTTACGTTAAACAAACTCCTCATAAAGGATCAAACTGACGTGTATTTGCTTAAATATGTGTGGCTTTTCATTGTTTCACACACTTTCAGGGACTTCTGTGGTGAGATGGTGCACAGAAACCGGCCTTTTACGTGCACATGGTTTATACGGTAGGACACTAAATGTTTACAGACTGGGATGATACACACTGGTTAAAGGTTTGAGCTGTGTTGCTGCCATCAAATTTAAGATGATCTGATATTTTCCAAGACATTTGAAATGTTTTCTATGCTCTAATGTGAATAAAATGATATTTGCAAATCCCTACATTTAGTCTCAGCCTTAGGTTTGCATCTGAAGCAAACAGTTTCCTTTTAAGACACTCTTATTCAGGATATACTTTTTAACAGTGACTGCTGAGTTCTTCTCAAATTAATTGATTTTTAATTATTTATTTATTTTTTAAATTTTTTTTATTTATTTATTTAGTCAATTAATATTATTATTATTATCATTATTATTATTATTATTATTATTATTATTATTACAAGTAGTAGTAGTATTTTTTATTATAATTGGTATTATTATTGTTGTTGCTAATATACAATCATTGTAAATATTTCTCTTTTTTTTTAGCTACTTGACTAATTTGAATTTCCCCCATTGGGGGATGAATAAAGTATTTTTCCATTTCTATTTCTATTTCTACACTCATTCACATGGTTGCACAATCAGCCAAACGTGTTGCAGTGGGGGTGGGGGACGTGATCTCGGGGTATTCATAAAAACTGCTTCTCTCCTGGCATTTTTAACAGCGTTTTATAGATTTTACAAGGAGCGGTGCACAAACATTCACAACTTGAAACATCATCGTTTAATTCAGGCTGATTTATCCTTGTGCTTCTTCAAATAGGCTTGTGTCAGAATAACTAGGTTTGGGGGATTTGGATTATCCTCCAGAGTTTAGCTGTGCTTCAGCCTCCCTTATGAAAGTGTTTTTATTGAGGCTATGAGTGAGGAGCTTCATCGCTGAGCACATGTTTATGTGTTATCTTTTACTGCCAATCTCAGCGGATTTTCTTATTGAAGGTACAAATCATGCAGCAGGTTAGAGGTTTCATGATTGCGTGCAAACAAGTCTGTGACACCGAACGTCTCCCCCTGTGTCCTGGGAGGCTGATGGGAAGATTCCAGACAATTACAAGTGAACTGGTTGATAGTTTAGAGGTAAAATAATGGGGGAAAAAAGCTGTGACATGCACATGAAACACTACTTCATTTGTAGTTTTCAAACAAAGTACTTCCAAACTGAATGCAACAGCTTGTTGGAAGGTCAAGACAAGACAAAGTAAAGGTCTGAATGAGATAAAACAATAGCTTTCTAGATACATATGTAGACGGATAGAGTACTTTATAAATCATTTTTGATTGTCCGACTGAAAACGCTCCGTAGTTTCATTTGTATGTTGTGAAAACGGTGAGCAGTGGTGTCCATTTTGATGAGCAGCTTGTGCAACATAGCTCCACTGGTCCACTGTGCACAACATTGCAGTTTCACTGCAGAAACTATCCATCCATCCATCCATTATCTTCCGCTTGTCCGGGGATCGGGTTGCGGGGGCAGCAGCTTGAGCAAAGAGACCCAGACGTCCCTGTCCCCGGCCACTTCCTCCAGCTCTTCTGGGGGGACCCCGAGGCGTTCCCAGGCCAGCCGAGAAACATAGTCTCTCCAACGTGTCCTGGGTCTTCCCCGGGGCCTCCTCCCAGTGGGACGGGCCCGGAACGCCTCACCGGGGAGGCGTCCAGGAGGCATTCTCACCAGATGCCCGAGCCACCTCATCTGACTCCTCTCGATGCGGAGGAGCAGCGGTTCTACTCTGAGCCCCTCCCGGATGACCGAGCTTCTCACCCTATCTCTAAGGGAGAGCCCAGACACCCTGCGGAGGAAACTCATTTCGGCCGCTTGTATTCGCGATCTCGTTCTTTCGGTCACTACCCACAGCTCGTGACCATAGGTGAGGGTAGGAACATAGATTGACCGGTAAATCGAGAGCTTCGCCTTCTGGCACAGCTCCTTCTTCACCACGACGGGCCGGTGCAGAGCCCGCATCACTGCAGACGCCGCACCGATCCGTCTGTCAATCTCCTGCTCCATTCGTCCCTCACTCGTGAACAAGACCCCGAGATACTTGAACTCCTCCACTTGGGGAAGGATCTCATTCCCGACCCGGAGAGAGCATTCCATCCTTTTCCGGCCGAAGACCATGGTCTCAGATTTGGAGGTGCTGATGGTCATCCCAGCCGCTTCACACTCGGCTGCGAACCGCTCCAGCGAGAGCTGAAGGTCACGGCCCGACGACGCCAACAGAACCACATCGTCCGCAAAAAGCAGAGACCCGATTCTGAGGTCGCCAAACCGGACCCCCTCAACGCCCTGGCTGCGCCTAGAAATTCTGTCCATAAAAATTATGAACAGAATCGGTGACAAAGGGCAGCCCTGACGGAGTCCAACCCTCACAGGAAACATGTCCGACTTACTGCCGGCAATGCGGACCAAACTCTGACACTGCGTGCTGTGTAGACCGTGCAGACCGAAGTGCAGACCGAGCAGTCCCCTGCTTCCGAGCAGCAAACACCGTAACAGGTGCGGCTGGCGGCAGGTGGCAGGCGGCAGCAGGCAGTGATACGAAGGGAGAGAAAATAGGGCCAAGCGATTGTGAGGTCTGACTTTTTCCTGGAGAACGATTTTGTGATGCAAATGCATTACTCTGTTGAACGCATATTATATTGAGAAGCAAGACGCTTAATTTTTTAAGCCCAGCCAACTAGCCGGACTACTTTCGTCAACACCAAAACGAGGCTGGAACTCGGCTCACAGGACGCAGCAGGGGGTAAGAAAATGTTCATAAATGATGTTGCTAATATGGGATGTCATACAGCTTCATGTCAAAAGAGGGGAACTGTCCCTTTAATCTATATGTAGCACCTGCAAATTTGTGATTAACCAGGCCTAGCTCAACCCCCTGGTAAGGCCCATAACTATGAAGACAACAGTTAGAGAGTAAAACGTTTTTGTTTTATTTACAACAGCGTTAACATTCTGTAGGTGGTTGGCAGAACCTAAATCAGACTACTGAGCAGTAGGACAATAAAAAACACTAGATGACACACTTCATGCAATTAAAACACTGTCAGTAAAACCATGCGAATAAAAGTCCACGTGCCCAGCCTCCGTCTAACGATACTACTACCACAGCTACGAGGTACTTTGGCTCAGGGTGACAGTTGCTAAATAAAATCAATAAAACCAAAAGAAAATAGTACTATCAATTTTACAAATATACATGACTCAAATAAATCATAATCTGCACTATTCAAACTTTCATATATATTTAGAGATTTATAAAAGAAATCCATATTTCTTAACAGAACACATGCAGAATAAAGTGCAGTTTATATCATCAACCTTACATCATATTGTCCAGAAAGTACATAAAGTGTTCGTCTAAGTTGTTTTTTTTCTTTGTAGAATTATTTGAATTAAATATTTGAACATTTAAAATCGTTATCCAGAGCATTTGACAGTATAATTCCACGTACTTAAATACACATGGAAAACCTGCTCAACCCCGTCCAAGACCCAGAAACCAAACAAACACCACAGCCAAGCATGGTCGTGGCAGGACTGGGATGTTGTATCTGTAGTTTAGCTCCAACTTGTCTGACTCCTTCAACTTCTTCCTGACATTCCTGCTGCATCCTCCTCAGAGGTCCCAGCTCATTCATGTGCCTGTGATCTCACACTCCTCACAACGATGAAGGGAAAGAAATTGTTTAAACTTCATCCTCCTTTTTCAAGCTCAGCGAGCCAGTCCTGCATATGAAAACAGCTTTCCTGTTGCCGTGGTTACGCATCACAGCTGCAGCATGGCATACAAACCAGCACAGAAAAAAAATCAGAGATGAATGCTCAGTAGAAAGGCCGTATGTCCGGAGGGAAAGTAACAAACTTTTATTTAAAACACACATTCATTCAGTGACTAAAAAAGAATAAAAGCTTGTAGAACCACTCTCTACATCTGAGTATTGTATCCCAATCTATGAGTCCTGTATGTAGCAGGTTGCTGGGACAAGTTATCAGTTTGTTTCAACCCTTTACAAATAAAACTACCTAAATACTTAAAGTGCTGTTTCCTAAGTGCACACACCATAAACTTACTGTTCTTCAGAGGTGACACTTTTCTTTGCAGGACTTCTTCTGAGTCAGTAAAGCGTGTCCACGGAAAGCTGCTTTAACATTTACTGTGTAAACTGCTTGACATAAAGACCTCTAACATCATTCCTTATGGTCAAAATTACAATCGTACTAATCAGAACCGTAGGTACAGTTTTTCCACAACAACATTCTTTATGAGTAGAAATGACATTTTGAGATCTCTTTAACTTAGTTTGCACTTGTCAAAACCAAAAAAGTGATCATTCTCAGTGCTGATGCTGGATGTGCAGCGCAGATAAACATCAAATCAGCCCTTTAAAATACTCATTTCAGATTATTTGCCCTTGGAAGAAATTAATTTTAAATATCCACAAATATATTTGTATTCTTATTGATTAATGTGGATTCATGGAACATGCTTCCTCGTAGATTTCTCTTAGTAACAAGTTTAATTTCTAAAATCTAAATCTAATCCAGACAACCAGAATGTAATCTGACACATCAGACAAGTAAATACAAACCCTGGATTTATAAAAGTGCAAAAATAACAAAGCATAACATGAATAACAGCTTCTCCAAGTGAGAATTATGCTGCAGATATTCAAATTTCACACCAGATATCAACAATATTTCAATTTGTTTAAAGAAAATCACCTTTTAACCTTATTTTGATTAACGCATCCAAATAAGTGTGTAATTTTTTAAAATAATTTATTATTCTATTTAAACACATAAATTAATGCAATGATGATTAGTGACGGAACATATCTTCACCTTCTTATCTGAATGACACATTAATGCTGTTAACAGCAGTGAGAACAGTGCACTGATGCTTTCAGGCAGTTGTTCAGGATGAAAAGATACAGATGAACAAAAGTTATATGAATTTGAATCATATTTTATTGATGTTATAATATGATGATGATGCTCTGTAATAATTCGCGTATGGGTTTTTTGCCTGTGGAAATAAGGTCCTCATTAAAGTCTCCACAGATGATGACGGGTTGGAGGTTCATCATGTCCAAATAATCCAATAAATGTTCCATTTGGGGTAAAAATTTGTCCAATCTGTAATTTGGTGGCCTGTAAATTGTCGCGATAAGGGCTCTCAACGGGTCCTCTACTTTGATCACGATGAATTCCAGATCCGTCACATTTTGAATATACCTCCGTGGTTCCACTTTGATGTTGCTCCTACAATATATTGCAACTCCGCCTCCATCTTTTTTGGCCATGTCGGGATGGGTTGTGTACGAGACGTGCCTGTTTCGAGTGAACATGGTGTATCCTTCCAATTGGAAATGTGAGATCCAGACAGGTGGGTTTCTGTTTGGCACAAAATATCAGCCAATTGTAATTCGTGGTGGCATTTTAGGTCCTGAATGTGCGACGGCAGTCCCTGGGTGTTGTGGTGGATGACAGTCAAAGACTGCAGGGTTTGGTCGATTGTTTGTCCTAATTGTAATAATGGCCTAGTGTTGTGAAATGAAGTGTGTGTCATCTCCTGCAGTGCAGCTGTGATTTGTGGATCAGCATAAATTCTTTCTTCATTAAATTCTGTGATGTAAAGTCCCTGAAGTGTCGTCCTGCTGAGGGCGACGTACGCCATTCCGGGCTCAAAAATGCGTTTCAAACAAACCACAGCTGACTGCATGGTCATGCCTTGTACTTTGTGGGCTGTACAGGCAAAGGCTAACTTCATAGGAAACTGCCGTCTCATGACACCCTTTAAGCTGAGGTTCTCCTCTGATTTTTCGATGTAAACCAAGTCGTCCGACGGTCCCTGAATCTTTTGGCGAAATCTCTGACCTGCTGTCGGATTGTCAAGCTTGAGTCCAATAAGCCTGACTGTGTTTACGACGATGTGTTCAATTGTTCCAAACAAGCCCATCCTCGACATCAAGGTTCCGAATTATCATGACGCGCACTCCTATGGCCGCTTGAATGTTGTCCGGTAAATCTCTTTTTTCCCTTTTAGTGTTCCCAGTGTTCTCATTTCTCCTGTTTGAGGGTCTTTTTTGCAATCCTCTGCTTTGATGTTGATGATATCAGAGCAGAGGGCAACAACAGTTTCCGAATTGTGATGATCAACTTCTTTGTTGGTTGCGAATATGTGGAGGACGTCAGGTGGGCAGTCTTGGTTGTCGTGAACTGCCTGTGCGAGCAAAGCTTTGTCTTGTTCGCTGAGAGAATCGGTTTTCTGCTTTACTCTGATCCTGTTCAAGAGCTCAGCAAAAGTCCGATCATCTTTCTGACGCATGATCTCTGTCAGGTTAACCATCTGAAAGTTCTCCTTCCAAAGATCAAGCACCTCCTCCTCATAAACGCACAGTGGTTTGGCTTTACCAAGAGGTGGTAACTGGTAAAAGTCTCCCACTGCGAGTACAGATATCCCACCAAACGGTTTCTTGTTTCCTCTGATCTGCTGAAATCTCCAGTGGACGTATGCAAACAGTTCTTTTGAAACCATGGAGATTTCATCAATAATTAAAATCTCTGCATTTGACAGGACTGCTCTCAATCCATCCAGCGAGTTTTCAAGACCCTGATATGGTGGTTTCAAAGATCTTGGCAGCTTCAGAATTGAGTGCAGTGTTTTACCGGAGATGCGTCCATCTCTGGTAACCGGTTTACTCTTGCGCATCTGTATGGACATGCTATTTGTGGCTATGCGTGTCTCTGTGGCAAACTGTGCAAAGAATAAATAACTCTGGTCAACTGCAAAGCGAGTGTCTGCAGAGAAGAGCCTCACATTAAAATACATACTGGGGGACAGTTTAACTACTCTGGCCTCACATAAGGTGTTCCTCCCAGTAGGAAACTGCACAGGGAAGGCGTTGGCTTCAAGTTTTGGTGTTGAAAAGAAACCAACAGGTTTATTTCCTTGGGCAGGTGCGACGCTAAATATTCCTTCACCATAGGACAAAATCTCTTGTGCTATGTCAGAGGGCTGCATGCAGGTCTCCAGGGCCAGACCAGGACGGAAATCTTCTGTTTCAGCCTCTGTGGGTTGTGGCTGTTGTTCACTTCCACCTGCAGATGGTTGTTGTGGCTCCATCTGGTCATTTTGGATGATGGATGCTGCGTTCTCCTCTTCTGCATCTGGGTTTTCAGGGCCCGTCTCATCATCCATCAGACTTTCAAAGGTAGCATCCTCACCTATTGACACATCTTTGCATTCTGAATGTGTCTCTTTCAGTTTCAATAACCCGGCCAACACATTCTTCATGTTAACAGTGTAAAAATGTTGATACCCCTTGTATTTAATGTGTCGTTTTAGTTTAATTTGCAACAGCTGGGCCTCGTGCCTGGGTCTTGGGAGGCAGTTTACCGTTGCTTCCACCTCTGATGGAACACAAACCACAGCACCATGTACTGCTCTCTGCCGTCACTTGGGCAACGCAGCTATTTTTGCAAAAGGCAATATTTTTGCAATTAACTGTCTTTCTAATACATTTAATTCACTGAGCTCTGGTGGGATGGGTGCAAGTTTCAAATTATTTGCCACAGCAATGGAAGACATTTTCCCCCTCTTCAAATGAGCATTGCAGCTGTGGCAGATCCACTCCTGCATCCTCTCTGGTGGAACGGTACAAGGAGCTGAGCATTCAGTGTTGCATACGTGGACATACGTTCCTGTCAAGCAAGCAGCCACCGTGCGGACATTAATCAAATAATTTGATCTGTTACAAAGCTTTACTTGATTTGGGAAGAGCGTTCTGTGGCACACTGTACAGATCAGAGTTGGTCCTTCCTTAATTTGTTCCCTGAATGCAGATATAGCAGCTTGCATGACATCACTGATCACAGGCTGAATTTCAGGCTGCACAATTTGTTAAAAGCTGCAGTTTCAGTAAAAGCTGTCAGCAGCACCGCAGGTTGGGACATGTCTGCCTGGTCCCTGAATCTGGGGAGCTGGCGTAGAATCTTTGTGGCCTCCTCATGTATACACTTGATGACATGAGATTTTCCACATCCAGCTCCTCCAGAAACAAAATAAAAGAACTGTTCAGGACTGTGGCCCCAGACGAGTCTGAAGCACCAGTCCCGAACAGTGTAAAAAATGGACGCCTGAATCTCATTGAGGCTTTGGTACATCTTTCTGACTACATCGGGGCTCAGTCTCGGTACCTCGATGGCTGGAATGGTTGCGCCGCGCTCTACTTGATAATCGGGAATGATTTCTCTCTGATTCCCATCATTCACCGGTTCCCTCTGGGCAACACACTCCAAACGATCTACCTCCACCTCTGGTGCAAAAGAGTTCCAGGCATCATTAAGAGGACCTTGCTCCCTAAGTCTCTCCGTGGCCCTGTCGAATTCCTTCCCACGTCCTTCGTAACGTTTTTTGTTAAAATCGTTCCATTGTTTTACTGAAATGTCCCCTTTGCGTCACATTATTATAAAAACTCTCACACGTGGGATAGTCCTCATCTTTCAGGTCATTGCTTTACCTGTGTGGAAAATAAAGTTTGAGAAGTCTCCCATAAAACTTCTCCGGTTGTTTCTTCTCTGAAAACCGAGTGTATCTAATTACAGCAGGTTTTCCAACTGTTCTTTTCTGAATGAACCCTTTGTCGTCCATCAGAGGAATGGCATTTTTACCCTGAGTTTCCAGACCATAAAGAACCCTGTACTCTGACACAAATTCAGCCAAACACATCCCTTCAAACTCACGTGTTTGGGGTCTGGAGGTGTACTTCTCAGGGAGTCCAGACATCCACACTTCTTCGCTGTCATCTGCCATGTCCTTTAACCTGCTCATGGGGAGACTCATCCTCAGCGCTTCATCATCTGTCTGAACGAATAAGACACTACGGGAGCACTTTTTGAGGGGCAGGCTGCATGTTCGTGCTACAGACTCCTGAGGACTTACTTCTCTGTGTTTGACATACGCCTGCATTATCTGCTTCATCTCCTCTTTTTCATTTACATTTGTTTTTTTAACCTCGCGAATGACCCCATCGAGGAACTCGGTCATCTCGTGTTCTGGCTTAGACACGTAGGACATCATGTAGGCCAAACAGCTGTAGTCGTCGATCACAAATTGGATGTCCATGTTGGCGTTCCAGGCTCTCAGTAGATCCGAGTTGTACGCATTGACCCAACATTCTTTTGGATGGCGCTTCAGGAGAATCACGTTGCCGTTGGTCAAATTGAAGACATTATCCAAATATTCTTCATAACTCATGTTGCATTTCTGAAGCAGCTCTGATAAATCATTAAAAACAACATTTGGGTCACACAGCAAATCTCTCACTGGCTTCAGTTTCTCCTTGGCCTCTCTTTGTTGCTTTCCAAAATCTCTCTTTTTAGACTTTTTCCCTTTTTTGGTCTTTTCCCCACTTGTGCTGGGCTGCCCTTCACCCAGCATCTCTTCCAGTTCTCCGAGGTTGGGGAAGGTGATCATCGTGTGATCCACGGGGAGTTTTGGGAACCCAAATCTGCAGACAACATTACCTCTCTTGCAGGATTTGGAGTGGTTTCTGCTGTGGACTTGGACCTCAGACACAATCTTGTGGAGCTCAGGGTCAGTGTCTGGGTCAGGCATCCGGCATGTGATGTAACGGTCGATGAATTTGTACACATGGTCTTCAAGATGTTCTCCGAATTTGGGGGCGTCTTTGATCCAGGCCAACATGTGGATATGAGGACTTCCTCTGGCTTGAAACTCCACCCTGTAAAAGTAATCCTCAACCTCGCCAATTGGTTGAGCTGGAGACAGAATCAGATGAGTCATCAAAGCGTCGACTCTCTTCTCAAACAGTCTCACGACTGTGACAGGATTGCTTCTGAGGATCTCACATTTTTCGTTCCAGTCGAGCTGTGAAAAGTCCACCCGTTCTCCTTGTTGGGCCTTTATTGCCTCTATAACCTCGGGCCATCTCATTTCAGCAGCTGAAAATGTGAGAAAGAAAGTGGGTTTCCCCAACTATCTGACCATGGCATGGAGATCCTTAAGTGCCTTCTCCCAGTAAGCCCGCGTCCCTCTCAGTGGTCTCATGAAGCGAGTTGCGTCTCGGCTGCTGATGAGCTTTTCCACTTCGTGCTTGTCCTGAAGCATCCTGTTTGAAACGATGCGTCCATCTCTGGTAACCGGTTTACTCTTGCGCATCTGTATGGACATGCTATTTGTGGCTATGCGTGTCTCTGTGGCAAACTGTGCAAAGAATAAATAACTCTGGTCAACTGCAAAGCGAGTTTCTACAGAGAAGAGCCTCACATTAAAATACATACTGGGGGACAGTTCAACTACTCTGGCCTCACATAAGGTGTTCCTCCCAGTAGGAAACTGCACAGGGAAGGCGTTGGCTTCAGGTTTTGGTGTTGAAAAGAAACCAACAGGTTTATTTCCTTGGGCAGGTGCGACGCTAAATATTCCTTCACCATAGGACAAAATCTCTTGTGCTATGTCAGAGGGCTGCATGCAGGTGTCCAGGGCCAGACCAGGACGGAAATCTTCTGTTTCAGCCTCTGTTGGTTGTGGCTGTTGTTCACTTCCACCTGCAGATGGTTGTTGTGGCTCCATCTGGTCATTTTGGATGATGGATGCTGCGTTCTCCTCTTCTGCATCTGGGTTTTCAGGGCTCATCTCATCATCCATCAGACTTTCAAAGGTAGCATCCTCATCTATTGACACATCTTTGCATTCTGAATGTGTCTCTTTCAGTTTCAATAACCCGGCCAACACATTCTTCATGTTAACAGTGTAAAAATGTTGATACCCCTTGTATTTAATGTGTCGTTTTAGTTTAACTTGCAACAGCTGGGCCTCGTGCCAGGGTCTTGGGAGGCAGTTTACCGTTGCTTCCACCTCTGATGGAACACAAACCACAGCACCATGTACTGCTCTCTGCCGTCCCTTGGGCAATGCAACTATTTTTGCAAAAGGCAATATTTTTGCAATTAATTGTTATTCTAATACATTTAATTCACTGAGCTCTGGTGGGATGGGTGCAAGTTTCAAATTATTTGCCACAGCAATGGAAGACATTTTCCCCCTCTTCAAATGAGCATTGCAGCTGTGGCAGATCCACTCCTGCATCCTCTCTGGTGGAACGGTACAAGGAGCTGAGCATTCAGTGTTGCATACGTGGACATACGTTCCTGTCAAGCAAGCAGCCACCGTGCGGACATTAATCAAATAATTTGATCTGTTGCAACGCTTTACTTGATTTGGGAAGAGCGTTCTGTGGCACACTGTACAGATCAGAGTTGGTCCTTCCTTAATTTGTTCCCTGAATGCAGATATAGCAACTTGCATGACATCACTGATCACAGGCTGAATTTCAGGCTGCACAATTTGTTAAAAGCTGCAGTTCCAGTAAAAGCTGTCAGCAGCACCGCAGGTTGGGACATGTCTGCCTGGTCCCTGAATCTGGGGAGCTGGCGTAGAATCTTTGTGGCCTCCTCATGTATACACTTGATGACATGAGATTTTCCACATCCAGCTCCTCCAGAAACAAAATAAAAGAACTGTTCAGGACTGTGGCCCCAGACGAGTCTGAAGCATCAGTCCCGAAAAGTGTAAAAAATGGACGCCTGAATCTCATTGAGGCTTTGGTACATCTTTCTGACTACATCGGGGCTCAGTCTCGGTACCTCGATGGCTGGAATGGTTGCTCCGCTCTCTACTTGATAATCGGGAATGATTTCTCTCTGATTCCCATCATTCACCGGTTCCCTCTGGGCAACACACTCCAAACGAAAGAGTTCCAGGCATCATTAAGAGGACCTTGCTCCCTAAGTCTCTCCGTGGCCCTTTCGAATTCCTTCCCACGTCCTTCGTAACGTTTTTTGTTAAAATCGGTCCATTGTTTTACTGAAATGTCCCCTTTGCGTCACATTATTATAAAAACTCTCATACGTGGGATAGTCCTCATCTTTCAGGTCATTGCTTTACCTGTGTGGAAAATAAAGTTTGAGAAGTCTCCCATAAAATTTCTCCGGTTGTTTCTTCTCTGAAAACCGAGTGTATCTAATTACAGCAGGTTTTCCAAATGTTCTTTTCTGAATGAACCCTTTGTCGTCCATCAGAGGAATGGCATTTTTACCCTGAGTTTCCAGACCATAAAGAACCCTGTACTCTGACACAAATTCAGCCAAACACATCCCTTCAAACTCACGTGTTTGGGGTCTGGAGGTGTACTTCTCAGGGAGTCCAGACATCCACACTTCTTCGCTGTCATCTGCCATGTCCTTTAACCTGCTCATGGGGAGACTCATCCTCACCGCTTCATCATCTGTCTGAATGAATAAAACACTACGGGAGCACTTTTTGAGGGGCAGACTGCATGTTCGTGCTACAGACTCCTGAGGACTTACTTCTCTGTGTTTGACATACGCCTGCATTATCTGCTTCATCTCCTCTTTTTCATTTACATTTGTTTTTTTAACCTTGCGAATGACTCCATTGAGGAACTCGGTCATCTCGTGTTCTGGCTTAGACACATAGGACATCATGTAGGCCAAACAGCTGTAGTCGTCGATCACAAATTGGATGTCCATGTTGGCGTTCCAGGCTCTCAGTAGATCCGAGTTGTACGCATTGACCCAACATTCTTTTGAATGGCGCTTCAGGAGAATCACGTTGCCGTTGGTCAAATTGAAGACATTATCCAAATATTCTTCATAACTCATGTTGCATTTCTGAAGCAGCTCTGATAAATCATTAAAAACAACATTTGGGTCACACAGCAAATCTCTCACTGGCTTCAGTTTCTCATTGGCCTCTCTTTGTTGCTTTCCAAAATCTCTCTTTTTAGACTTTTTCCCTTTTTTGGTCTTTTCCCCACTTGTGCTGGGCTGCCCTTCACCCAGCATCTCTTCCAGTTCTCCGAGGTTGGGGAAGGTGATCATCGTGTGATCCACGGGGAGTTTTGGGAACCCAAATCTGCAGACAACATTACCTCTCTTGCAGGATTTGGAGTGGTTTCTGCTGTGGACTTGGACCTCAGACACAATCTTGTGGAGCTCAGGGTCAGTGTCTGGGTCAGGCATCCGGCATGTGATGTAACGGTCGATGAATTTGTACACATGGTCTTCAAGATGTTCTCCGAATTTGGGGGCGTCTTTGATCCAGGCCAACATGTGGATATGAGGACTTCCTCTGGCTTGAAACTCCACCCTGTAAAAGTAATCCTCAACCTCGCCAATTGGTTGAGCTGGAGACAGAATCAGATGAGTCATCAAAGCGTCGACTCTCTTCTCAAACAGTCTCACGACTGTGACAGGATTGCTTCTGAGGATCTCACATTTTTCGTTCCAGTCGAGCTGTGAAAAGTCCACCCGTTCTCCTTGTTGGGCCTTTATTGCCTCTATAACCTCGGGCCATCTCATTTCAGCAGCTGAAAATGTGAGAAAGAAAGTGGGTTTCCCCAACTAGCTGACCATGGCATGGAGATCCTTAAGTACCTTCTCCCAGTAAGCCGGCGTCCCTCTCAGTGGTCTCATGAAGCGAGTTGCGTCTCGGTTGCTGATGAGCTTTTCCACTTCGTGCTTGTCCTGAAGCATCCTGTTTGAAACGATGCGTCCATCTCTGGTAACCGGTTTACTCTTGCGCATCTGTATGGACATGCTATTTGTGGCTATGCGTGTCTCTGTGGCAAACTGTGCAAAGAATAAATAACTCTGGTCAACTGCAAAGCGAGTGTCTGCAGAGAAGAGCCTCACATTAAAATACATACTGGGGGACAGTTTAACTACTCTGGCCTAGGAAACTGCACAGGGAAGGCGTTGGCTTCAAGTTTTGGTGTTGAAAAGAAACCAACAGGTTTATTTCCTTGGGCAGGTGCGACGCTAAATATTCCTTCACCATAGGACAAAATCTTCTTATCTAAATGACACATTAATGCTGTTAACAGCTGTGAGAACAATGCACTGATGCTTTCAGGCAGTTGTTCAGGATGAAAAGATACAGATGAACAAAAGTTATATAAATTTGAATCATATTTATTGATGTTATAATATGATGATGATGCTCTGTAATAATTCGCGTATGGGTTTTTTGCCTGTGGAAATAAGGTCCTCATTAAAGTCTCCACATATGATGACGGGTTGGAGGTTCATCATGTCCAAATAATCCAATAAATGTTCCATTTGGGGTAAAAATTTGTCCAATCTGTAATTTGGTGGCCTGTAAATTGTCGCGATAAGGGCTCTCACCGGGTCCTCTACTTTGATCACGATGAATTCCAGATCCGTCACATTTTGAATATACCTCCGTGGTTCCACTTTGATGTTGCTCCTACAATATATTGCAACTCCGCCTCCATCTTTTTTGGCCATGTCGGGATGGGTTGTGTACGAGACGTGCCTGTTTCGAGTGAACATGGTGTATCCTTCCAATTGGAAATGTGAGATCCAGACAGGTGGGTTTCTGTTTGGCACAAAATATCAGCCAATTGTAATTCGTGGTGGCATTTTAGGTCCTGAATGTGCGACGGCAGTCCCTGGGTATTGTGGTGGATGACAGTCAAAGACTGCAGGGTTTGGTTGATTGTTTGTCCTAATTGTAATAATGGCCTAGTGTTGTGAAATGAAGTGTGTGTCATCTCCTGCAGTGCAGCTGTGATTTGTGGATCAGCATAAATTCTTTCTTCATTAATTCTGTGATGTAAAGTCCCTGAAGTGTCGTCCTGCTGAGGGCGGCGTACGCCATTCCGGGCTCAAAAATGCGTTTCAAACAAACCACAGCTGACTGCATGGTCATGCCTTGTACTTTGTGGGCTGTACAGGCAAAGGCTAACTTCATAGGAAACTGCCGTCTCATGACACCCTTTAAGCTGAGGTTCTCCTCTGATTTTTCGATGTAAACCAAGTCGTCCGACGGTCCCTGAATCTTTTGGCGAAATCTCTGACCTGCTGTCGGATTGTCAAGCTTGAGTCCAATAAGCCTGACTGTGTTTACGACGATGTGTTCAATTGTTCCAAACAAGCCCATCCTCGACATCAAGGTTCCGAATTATCATGACGCGCACTCCTATGGCCGCTTGAATGTTGTCCGGTAAATCTCTTTTTTCCCTTTTAGTGTTCCCAGTGTTCTCATTTCTCCTGTTTGAGGGTCTTTTTTGCAATCCTCTGCTTTGATGTTGATGATATCAGAGCAGAGGGCAACAACAGTTTCCGAATTGTGATGATCAACTTCTTTGTTGGTTGCGAATATGTGGAGGACGTCAGGTGGGCAGTCTTGGTTGTCGTGAACTGCCTGTGCGAGCAAAGCTTTGTCTTGTTCGCTGAGAGAATCGGTCTTCTGCTTTACTCTGATCCTGTTCAAGAGCTCAGCAAAAGTCCGATCATCTTTCTGACGCATGATCTCTGTCAGGTTAACCATCTGAAAGTTCTCCTTCCAAAGATCAAGCACCTCCTCCTCATAAACGCACAGTGGTTTGGCTTTACCAAGAGGTGGTAACTGGTAAAAGTCTCCCACTGCGAGTACAGATATCCCACCAAACGGTTTCTTGTTTCCTCTGATCTGCTGAAATCTCCAGTGGACGTATGCAAACAGTTCTTTTGAAACCATGGAGATTTCATCAATAATTAAAATCTCTGCATTTGACAGGACTGCTCTCAATCCATCCAGCGAGTTTTCAAGACCCTGATATGGTGGATTCAAAGATCTTGGTAGCTTCAGAATTGAGTGCAGTGTTTTACCGGAGATGCGTCCATCTCTGGTAACCGGTTTACTCTTGCGCATCTGTATGGACATGCTATTTGTGGCTATGCGTGTCTCTGTGGCAAACTGTGCAAAGAATAAATAACTCTGGTCAACTGCAAAGCGAGTGTCTGCAGAGAAGAGCCTCACATTAAAATACATACTGGGGGACAGTTTAACTACTCTGGCCTCACATAAGGTGTTCCTCCCAGTAGGAAACTGCACAGGGAAGGCGTTGGCTTCAAGTTTTGGTGTTGAAAAGAAACCAACAGGTTTATTTCCTTGGGCAGGTGCGACGCTAAATATTCCTTCACCATAGGACAAAATCTCTTGTGCTATGTCAGAGGGCTGCATGCAGGTGTCCAGGGCCAGACCAGGACGGAAATCTTCTGTTTCAGCCTCTGTGGGTTGTGGCTGTTGTTCACTTCCACCTGCAGATGGTTGTTGTGGCTCCATCTGGTCATTTTGGATGATGGATGCTGCGTTCTCCTCTTCTGCATCTGGGTTTTCAGGGCCCGTCTCATCATCCATCAGACTTTCAAAGGTAGCATCCTCATCTATTGACACATCTTTGCATTCTGAATGTGTCTCTTTCAGTTTCAATAACCCGGCCAACACATTCTTCATGTTAACAGTGTAAAAATGTTGATACCCCTTGTATTTAATGTGTCGTTTTAGTTTAATTTGCAACAGCTGGGCCTCGTGCCTGGGTCTTGGGAGGCAGTTCACCGTTGCTTCCACCTCTGATGGAACACAAACTACAGCACCATGTACTGCTCTCTGCCGTCCCTTGGGCAATGCAACTATTTTTGCAAAAGGCAATATTTTTGCAATTAATTGTCTTTCTAATACATTTAATTCACTGAGCTCTGGTGGGATGGGTGCAAGTTTCAAATTATTTGCCACAGCAATGGAAGACATTTTCCCCCTCTTCAAATGAGCATTGCAGCTGTGGCAGATCCACTCCTGCATCCTCTCTGGTGGAACGGTACAAGGAGCTGAGCATTCAGTGTTGCATACGTGGACATACGTTCCTGTCAAGCAAGCAGCCACCGTGCGGACATTAATCAAATAATTTGATCTGTTGCAACGCTTTACTTGATTTGGGAAGAGCGTTCTGTGGCACACTGTACAGATCACAGTTGGTCCTTCCTTAATTTGTTCCCTGAATGCAGATATAGCAGCTTGCATGACATCACTGATCACAGGCTGAATTTCAGGCTGCACAATTTGTTAAAAGCTGCAGTTCCAGTAAAAGCTGTCAGCAGCACCGCAGGTTGGGACATGTCTGCCTGGTCCCTGAATCTGGGGAGCTGGCGTAGAATCTTTGTGGCCTCCTCATGTATACACTTGATGACATGAGATTTTCCACATCCAGCTCCTCCAGAAACAAAATAAAAGAACTGTTCAGGACTGTGGCCCCAGACGAGTCTGAAGCACCAGTCCCGAAAAGTGTAAAAAATGGACGCCTGAATCTCATTGAGGCTTTGGTACATCTTTCTGACTACATCGGGGCTCAGTCTCGGTACCTCGATGGCTGGAATGGTTGCTCCGCTCTCTACTTGATAATCGGGAATGATTTCTCTCTGATTCCCATCATTCACCGGTTCCCTCTGGGCAACACACTCCAAACGATCTACCTCCACCTCTGGTGCAAAAGAGTTCCAGGCATCATTAAGAGGACCTTGCTCCCTAAGTCTCTCCGTGGCCCTGTCGAATTCCTTCCCACGTCCTTCGTAACGTTTTTTGTTAAAATCGGTCCATTGTTTTACTGAAATGTCCCCTTTGCGTCACATTATTATAAAAACTCTCATACGTGGGATAGTCCTCATCTTTCAGGTCATTACTTGACCTGTGTGGAAAATAAAGTTTGAGAAGTCTCCCATAAAATTTCTCTGGTTGTTTCTTCTCTGAAAACCGAGTGTATCTAATTACAGCAGGTTTTCCAACTGTTCTTTTCTGAATGAACCCTTTGTCGTCCATCAGAGGAATGGCATTTTTACCCTGAGTTTCCAGACCATAAAGAACCCTGTACTCTGACACAAATTCAGCCAAACACATCCCTTCAAACTCACGTGTTTGGGGTCTGGAGGTGTACTTCTCAGGGAGTCCAGACATCCACACTTCTTCGCTGTCATCTGCCATGTCCTTTAACCTGCTCATGGGAAGACTCATCCTCACCGCTTCATCATCTGTCTGAATGAATAAGACACTACGGGAGCACTTTTTGAGGGGCAGGCTGCATGTTTGTGCTACAGACTCCTGAGCACTTTCTTCTCTGTGTTTGACATACGCCTGCATTATCTGCTTCATCTCCTCTTTTTCATTTACATTTGTTCTTTTAACCTCGCGAATGACCCCATCGAGGAACTCGGTCATCTCGTGTTCTGGCTTAGACACATAGGACATCATGTAGGCCAAACAGCTGTAGTCGTCGATCACAAATTGGATGTCCATGTTGGCGTTCCAGGCTCTCAGTAGATCTGAGTTGTACGCATTGACCCAACATTCTTTTGGATGGCGCTTCAGGAGAATCACGTTGCCGTTGGTCAAATTGAAGACATTATCCAAATATTCTTCATAACTCATGTTGCATTTCTGAAGCAGCTCTGATAAATCATTAAAAACAACATTTGGGTCACACAGCAAATCTCTCACTGGCTTCAGTTTCTCCTTGGCCTCTCTTTGTTGCTTTCCAAAATCTCTCTTTTTAGACTTTTTAGAATTGTTGTTTCGTTAGGCGATGTGAAAAAAGTTTGCTGTGACTTTCAAAGGTGCTTGAAAAACTCGACGTGTTTCTTCAGATAAACTCCTGACGAACTGTGAAAAAGCAGCGAAAATCTCTTGCCTTTATAAACTTTTGGGATATCAAAAAAAGATCAGAGGATGACATCAGCTCTGATGTCATCATCAGTGATGACATCATCAGTGATGACATTATCAGTGATGACATCATCAGTGATGACATTATCAGTGATGACATCATCAGTGATGACATCACAATTTTGTGATGAGTAAAAAAAAAGAGCGACAGCGTTCTCTGTTCTCAGTCACCATCTCGTGTGCTGCTTTGCTCTCTTTTTCAGTTTTATGATGAAATTTTTAACCTTTTTTCTGTGAAATCTCAAAAGTTTATCGTCCAGGTCGGTTTCAACGTATTAATTGTATGTCATGGTACTCACGACTGCTTTCTTCATGCCTCCACTGGAGAATTGGACCTTATTCTGCAGGTTTGACGGCTTCTGTTCCGTCTCTTCTGGATTCTGGATGGAACTGAAGTCCAGATTCCAGAATGTTGATTTGTGTTCTCTGTTAATCTCTGGACGACTTCAGATGAATACTTCCTGCCACTGTCACGTTGGAAGGTCCACTTCTGCCAGCTTTTCAGCAGCCAGTATCATGTTTTCCACCAGCAGTGTTTTCCAAGACAGAATAATGTTAGTTTTTTTTTTAAATGTTGCCAAAATAAACTTTTCTTTTTCCACATTTGATATGTTTCACTTGCAATTCAATTATTCAGCTTTATTTATATAACGCCAAATTATAACAAATGTCATCTCAGGGCACTTCAATAATAAAGTCCAATTCAGGCCAATTGGAGTTTAATTGATTGTAATCATAATCCAATTAATTTCATTCAGAATTATTCCAATTCATTCATACAGAGCCAATTCAAAAACTATTTCCTAGCTTAGGAAACCAACAGATTGCACCGAACTTGCAATATTTCTAATTAGATATAACTTTTTAATAGTTATGAGATCATATCTTTTCTGGTTTTATTTGCATTTTACAAAGAGTCCCAAGCAAAGTTCCCTCTAAGCTGCTCGCACATTCTCAGCGCACAATAAAATCTATGCACCGCATAAAATAAAATTCACCATAAACGTATTAATTAATATCTAATACTAGACCTTATCTAATCTAATTAATTAGACCAACAATGTGTTTTTCTGTACCATTTTTCAATGTAACGCAGTGAGTGACAGGTGTTCAGCCAATGATACGATACAGTTTACTTACGCTATGCAGCCAATCAAAAAAATAAAATTTTTGGTCGGGAAGTTCGTTCTGGTTCTGCTCACTTGGGAAATCTCTATGCTCGACATCGCGACAGTCGACCCAATCAGATTGCCAGGGCGGGCTTTATACGATGATGGACAGATTATCAACAGGGACATTATCGACTACGTCACTAAAGAGCGCTTGGTTTGAATTCGTTTGAAACAAACATGGCTGCCGCTGGAGAGCTAGGGTGTGTAGATTCTGCCATCGAGTCTGTTCTACAGGATCTCCACATTGCATTCATTTTGAAAGACGAACAGAGGAACGCGATAAAGGCTTTTATCGATAGAAAAGATGGTTTTGCCGTCCTTCCTACAACAAGTGTGTGTCGCTTAATCTACGTCACATACTACGTTGCTCTGATTGGTTGTAGGTCTATCCAATTGAGCGAAGAGGCATTTTTTCTCCTGGTTCGGTTGAAACACGCCCCATACTCAAATCTCTATCGAGCGGTATCAGACTCACATTCTGACTAGAATCGTGAGTATGATGTAGTAAGGCTAGCCAATCCTAGCATTGATAGTGCTTTTCATATGTGCCCTGCCCATAGGCGCCGTGCAGGTTAGCTAGCTAACAACAGTACAGTGGAAGTTGGACTACCTCGAGCGTCACATTCAGCAGAAAAGCAATTTGAAAGCTTTTGGAATTGTACGAAGACTCAAGATGAGACAGGGGATTGCTACATTATTGCGGGAGAGCGCAAAAGACCGAGAGAAAAGGAACGAGCTGTCCCACAAAACAAAATCTGACCCCGTGCAAGTTAAAGTTCTCATTGACAATATTTTACTTGCCATCAAAATGAATGCATCAATGCTGTCAGTTCAACAAATCCACAATCACATGGCAAAAAGTATGTGAGTATACCAGAAAGCTGGCGAAGCAAAAACTATGCCTTTGAATTTGCGAACTCAAATCAATGAGATGGTGCAGAATAAGACTATGTGCAGTGTTAAAAATGCACCCTGGCATACCCTGATAGTAGATGAGAGCACAGACATATCAGTACACAAAATGCTAGTCATATATATTAAATACAGGGAGGAAAATGATGTTAACTATAAAGCTGTGTTTGGTGGCATCCTCCAGCTGACAGCGTGCCCTGCTCACATATAACAGATAACATACCACACATCTCATGAACAACAAGATTTTTGTCTTTTTCATTTTAAGTGGGCCACATATATATATTAAAAGTAAACTAATGAAAATTGCTGCTGTGATTTGATTCCTTTAATAAGCCATGTAACTTGCTATGATCCAAGGTTTTGAACAGATGTGATACAGGTGTGTGGCCACAGCGTGCACATCTGATGCTGCTCACAGTGGTCCTCAGTGTGCTCAGGGAACTTGTGTGTATGCCCAGACGTGTGAAAAATTAGAGGGAACATTGGTCACATCTAGCTTCTTTCACACACTCCCTGGAGTCCTAAAGTGTTCTGGTTGTGAGAACAGAAATGTCAGCAACTTTAGCTCTGGACATTTTCCATCCTTGTAAGATTACACACCGGCCTCTGTGTGATTGAGTGTGTGTGCTGCTGGGAATTGGTCCTTTCTGCTGACCTGTATGCTGCTTTGCAGTCATTCCCTGATGCTATTGTGGCTTCATCCAGAAACATGTCGAACTCATCTCCACCCAACAAAGGGTCTCATCTCCTGTTATCAACGTGTCATAAATAAAATACAACCATTTCCACAGTGATTTCTGCAACACGTGCTGCTTTATTTCCCCCCAACAACCCTCCATATCGCCAGCAGAAAGCCTCCTGCGTTAAGGTTAACAGCAACTACGGAAAATAGCCAGGGCCAAATTGGCTGAAAAATCTCCAAATCTCAGTCGTTTGTGTGAAACTGCCGTACGTGAACCGATATTTGAACTATTTCTTGTGAACTTGCACAACACTGGTAGGTCAGTAAGACAAATTATATGGATGCAGTTTACACAGGTTAATTCCTGTGATATTACATGGAAAAAAAAACTTACATTTTACTACCTTGGATTGTGATGCTGTGGATTTTATACAAGTCAACCAATTTGATGAGATTTTAGATATATAATTCACGTCATTTACATCCTCGTGACCTTTTGGTGGGGATGCTTTCATGCTGAAGCTATGGTAGCCCGTTTCCGCCACTTAATTAAAATAAATTTAGAAATACTATCTCATAATTTCTACTTGGCTTCTCATAATTATAAGATACTATCTCATAATTAATTAAAAGTAGTACTTTTAGTTGGGTTACACTTATATGGGAAAGCTAAAGGTTATGGAAGGTAAATAATGCCTAAAATCCATAGAAATATTGCATTTTGATTAAATATTTCTTTTTTTTTTTTTAATGAAACCCATTTAAGTTTAATCAGCTTTCTGTTCCACCTCCCATATACAGCAAGATGATACGTGCACATGGGAAATAATCACAAAGCAAGCGTCTCACTTTCTTTAGTGCTGTTTTGTTCCATCATCCAGCTGCTGCATGCAAATTATGGTCGTCGCTTCTTCTCACCAGCGGAGGGTGTTGCTGTCCTGTGACTCGTTCTGACTAAACCGCCTCGGTCACGTTTAAAATGAGGCATCTGTTTTCCACCGCAAAGCTGACTGGATGCTGAGACATGTTGAACAAGTTGCTCCCCTGTTAGAGAGGAGTGAGGATGATTCACCCAGAGACTTACATCTGCAATCTATTAGCTTTGAAATGCTCCTCATCGAATGTTCTTCTGTTGAAAATAATTAAAGAAAACAAAAATATTTGCTGCTTTGTGGCATAAAGGCATTACTCAGTCTGTGTCTCACCTGAGTCTCACCTGAGCTTTGTGGGTTTGCTATCACAGTCCAGATATATAAATGTCTTTCGACCCGTTTTCTATTACTATTAATATGCATTTACATTATATTTTAGATTCAATTTATAACCCCAAAATCACTTAATATGACCCCTTCATTCAGACTATTTTGCAGCTCGGGACGACATACTCCTTTTTGGGGCTTTAAAGGGATAGTTCACCTCTTTTGACATGAAGCTGTATGACATCCCATACTAGCAATATCATATATGAACATTTTCTTACCCCCTGCTGCGTCCTGTGAGCCGAGTTCCAGCCTCGATCATGATTTTGTGACACAAATGTATTACTCTTTTGAACTCATATTGATTTGAGAAGCAAAACGCTTTATTTTTGTGGCCCCAGCCAACTAGCCGGACTACTTTCGTCAACACCAAAACGAGGCTGGAACTCGGCTCAAAGGACGCAGGAGAGGGCAAGAAAATGTTCATAAATGATATTACTAATATGGGATGTCATACAGCTTCATGTCAAAAGAGGCGAACTATCCCTTTAAATCTGTGGGAAACAGGATTAAAACGTTTTTATATCTTTGATTTTCCAGTCAGTGTCTTCATTATCTTTTCCTTTAACCTGCTGCTGGGTTATAGTGACCTTTTCTGACCTTTAATTAATAAAAAGGTGCAACTAACATCTGTCCTCTTCCACCAGAATCAACTCAGAAGTCAGACAAAAAGGTGGGATTATCAACGAAGCTGCCAAGCTGAGACTTTCCTCCAATAAAAATAATTTAATTTGATCATAAATCCCGGTTGTTGAAAAGTGTTGAGCGAAGCCCCCCGAACTGAATCTGTGTTTGTGCTCCCGGAGCAGCACTTGGTTCTGCATCGACCGCGTGAGACAGTGGGTCATTTTAAAAGTGAGGTCAGCTGGCAGGTAAAGCTGAGTTATGGGGTTAATAAGGGGAGGTACGTCGATGTGTCTCAGATACAAAGTGATAGCAGACCCGCTCATTAATGCCACGGCGTGATAAACACCCCCAACAAACGAGGCTGAAACATCGGGAAACCTTTTTCTTTTAAAGTTCAGCTCGAAGGAAAATCTAGTTGTTTTTCCTCGTTTGTTGGAGGTAAACACGGTGATGCGGAAAAATACCGACAGATAAGGGCAATGTGGTTAAACTAAACAAGCACAATTAGATTTGTAAGTGTGACCCTTGACCTCAGAGCTAATCGACCACCAGCCTCTGAGGTGTCATGAAATATATCACCTGCAAGGTGTTTGAGGGCTTGACCAGAGGCTGCCCAGCTCCTGAAGCGAACCCAAACCATCATATCGCCTCCTCCGTGCCACTTGCTTTGTGGTTCTTCTCTTCTTAAATGCTCGTCTACAGTTACTGTGACCAAACACTGTCACTCTGTTTTAATGGCTGAAATGATCTAATGTTTTGATTTAAATGGGGGATTCATATATTTTTAGTAGGGCTGGGCAACGATTAAAATGTTTAATCTAATTAATCACATGATTTCCCCGATTAATCACGATTAATCGCATTTGTATGCAAAATCCAAAAATGAATTCAAAAGTAGTGTATAGCTTTTAGCATTTAGTTTTATTTTAAATGTGCTGCCATATGAATGAAAGTGCCATAACATTTGTTGTGCAAACACACTTTTAACATCAGCATCTTTCTGTAGTTTTTATGTAGAAGCCTCGCTCCACTGTCTGTTTCCTTGAATGACTTGCTGCTATCAGTTGTGTGTTTTGCCTTTAAGTGATATTTTAGACTGGAACTACTACGCTGAGAAGACAATTCAACTTGACAGTGTTTACAGATGACTTTGGTTCTGTCGACTCCGCCGTCTGGAAGAACTTTAAAATGAAAATGGCCGAGTAAAAGTTCCGTACCCTTCTCCATGTTTGGTGGATCCGCCGATTACTTTCTTTTCTGGTTCCACAGCAGACAGCAACAGACTTTTACAAAATAAAAGCCTGTGAGCAACAGACTTTTACAATAATAAAATAAATAATAAAACCTGCGTTAAAGCTGCCGTCGGCAGGTTTTCAAAATTCCGAGTCTAAAGTCGGAAAATTCGAACTGATACAACTTTCAGGTCCCTCCCCCAACCTCTAACAAGCTCCGAATCGCCCCCCAAACCCCTCCCCCTCCGTGGACGAGGTTGTGCACGTGAGTTCACACCAGTGTTAGCGCACACAAGCTGGGGCAGACTCACGCTCAGCAGCGTGTGCACAAGCTGTGATTGACAGGTAGGATTCCTCCACCCTAACGTGATTGGTTAAAAACAGCCGGGAGCGCTCGATTTTTGCAAGCATGATTACAGGCTTCAGAGGGAGCTACAGATTTCGTTATTTTTTCTAAACAGCCTATTTAATATTCTACTTCCAGAATCCCATGACAGTTCAAGCTAATATGACTAAAAAAAAGTTGCCGACCGCAGCTTTAATGCGCGATAAAATATTTATCGTCGTTAAATAATCAACGAGTTAACTCGCCCAGCCCTAATTTTTAGTGTTCTTATGAGTATTTCCAGTAGAGGACGGTGTAAATGTTACTGACTTACCTTGAAAGCAATGCGTGGGGGCCCAGGGTTCGACAGAGCTGGACTAACAGGAGCAGATTTAATGGAGTTAATTCTATTCTTTATCCTGGAGGAACCGTGGTTCGTGGCCAGTGTTTCGATCCCCAGCTTTCCTGGAACACATGTCAAAGTGTTGGTGGGCAGGACACTGAATACCGGGTTGTTTCTGATGGGTCTATCGGTGTGTAAATCTCTGTGAAATGGAGAAAAAAAAGCACCGTGAAGCCTTTAATGCTGGACAGACTAAGCAGAGCTGTGTGAATGGGTGTCGTTTAAAGCAGAAATCTCCAACCAACTCAGAGCTGGATTTTAATTTCAGGGTTTTTCTGAAAGGTTGCATTTAGGCTGAAAAAGAAGAAAAGCAGGACAGATATTTACTATAAATACAACAGGCCAAATGTAAAAAAGCAATGAGAGTGAAGTGGTTGAGTAGAGTGACCCCAACGATCCTTAAACAGAGAAAGAAATAGTTCCAAATGGAAGGATACTGAGGAAAGGACGAGACCCCAGGCCTTTAATACTCAAAGGTGGTTCCCGCTCTCCATTATGTCGCTCATTCATTTTGGTACACACACAAACAAGTAATCCAGAGGTGTAAAAACGTTGCCAGGGTGAATTATTTGATGGCTTTTGCTGCTGAAATAATATCTATAGACAATAACTAAGTTATAAAATTCTGCCTTCATGCTTTACCATGGTAAATGCATCTGAAAACACCCTCTGTCGCCATTTGCTTGAATTCTGTTTTGCTCTTTCTAATTTCTAAGGGATTGTGAAAGAGAACATTGCGTTTATTCGCACATCCTATGCAGTTAAACGACACTTCTAAACTGAGGGCTCCGAATTGGCACAAAAGGAGGCGGCAATTAGGGGCTATCCATGATCAGACCACCTCAACAGTTTCCCTATGATGCTGCAGCTGCTGCAACTTACCAATCAGCCTGAAAAGCTGTACTGGAAATCACAAAACTGCACGACACTTTCTCATCTTACCGCATTGCTGATGAGTGTTCCCCGACCATCTGCACAGACACGCTACATGTTACAGCTATGTTACCACAGGGAGATCCATCCTGGGGTGCTGGGAAACTAATGGGCACTGTACTGAGGCATTCATCATGCTCCATGTATGGATCTGACTCCAACCCTCCCCCCTCATAACATTACTGAACAAAATGGAGCAGGTATGGACACTAAATTAATGATAATCTCACATGGCATTTGCTTTGTTAGCAAGGAAACGGGGGCCAAATGAGGCCTTACGGATACTTGTAATGGAATTCAGGAAACAGCGATCACGGAGCTCCTTTGAAACATAAAATACTGATGCAGTAATTTACATTTCGACTTCCTAGAAAGAATAAAAAACCGAAGCGGAAAGCTTTCAACACCTCTGAGTCACTACTGACATTCCCAGCGTTCGACTTTGTTTGCTGCAAATTGGTCTGTTGTTGATCTTTGTGCCCAGGAGGAAAAGGAACCATGAAACAACACCACAGCTTTGTGTTGTAGGTGCAGGGACAGCATTTCCATCATCATGCCAGTTGTTTTTAATTCCCTAAACCACTCTCAAGCACACAGATATCTCCTGCTTTGTCTACATTAATAATGCAGACGTGACTGATATTATAACCCACATCCCAGGCATATCAGGGGCTATTTTGAGACATCCGTTACATGCATGGAGACTAAAAATATAAGGAACATACAATTAACTTCTTAGGTTTCTTGACAGGTTGAAACCTATGAGTGGCCTCTGAAAGACTTAATGAAACACTTCGCCGTTCACACCTATATATGATATATGTGACGGGTAACGTTGTGAGAACTGAGCAATGGGCCGAGCGAGGAGCCGCAGGATCGATTACGCCGGAGCAGCAGGTTCCTGGAAATTTGAGAAACAGACGTGACCATCTGAATGCAAAGAGGAATCTCAGGAGGTTTTAATTAGCACACAACTCACAGAGTAACATGAAGTCTCATGGTTAGGGTTAGGGTTAGGGTTAGGGATCATTCTGGGATAAAGCATGTATATTATATCCTAAAAAACAATTGAGCGTCTCTTTGATCACCAAAGAAAGTACCTGCGTGAAGTTTTGTGACTGTAGGAGTACGTAGTAAGTTGAAAGCTATAAGAAAGTAAAGAGTGTGGAAGTATTTTTGTATGTTTTGATCAAATCTGAGAACATGAGAGAGGAGCCATGAAAGCCAGACGGATATTTAAAGCCTGGGTTTCTGAACCAGCGATCCGTGTTGATGTATTTCTGTTAAGAGAGTCTTAATAAATGTGGCCTAAAAGGATTCATTGCATTATGGTGGTAGACAGCTTCTTTACTTTTAGTAAAATGGGCCAAATAAGAGATTTAACTGTCGCTCACATTGTTGCTAAATTTAATCTGGTTTCAACTTCTTATTCATTACAACTGAGTCTGACTCTTTGCCCTTTTATAGATTCGGTTTGGTTGAGTCTCAAAAGTCATTGCCAGTAAAACAATTACTTATAATGTCCTGAATTTTACCAACATATGATCTGCTGTGGCTGAAGCCTAAAAGGCAAAGTTAGGAATCAGTCTTTTAATCCAGTTAAATCAGCTAATTAAACACTCACAAGTTACGTATTTCCTAAATCCTAAAAGACTCTTTACTTTTCACACCTGTCATATCTCACATGTACTGTAAACCGTAAAGATTCAGAGGTCAACAATGTTTGGGTTGATGTTGATCACAATAACTGGAAACTGCCTCAATTGGTGCTTAATGGCTTTTTCAAAGCACTAAACACTAATAAATGGTTTAATTTGATCATTAAACAATCGGAAAGAATTATGTTTCTATGGTGGTTGGATTTATTGTTAATTTCATTCATCTGATGCTCACTCATCCTGTTGCTTTTAGTGTCTGATGATGACCAGTTAAAGGAGCCGAAAACACACAGCAGAGGTGCAGAGTTCGGTGATGATTCTCTGGGCTTTATTGTTTGCTTTTATTGACAAATGATAATTCTCTCTTGAAAAACAATGATTTTCCCGCCTAAAAATGGGACAGCTGAATAGGATTTCAATCCGTGGTAACGTTTGTTGATGCGATTTGTTCGTTTTTGCTGCACTCCTCAAAAATCTATGGATTTATATGAACTTTTTCACCATAAATGGGGTGTCCAAGTGACCAACTTGCGATGTTGATCCATTTATTCAGTCGTGGCAGAACACTGAAGTCTTCTTCTGCTTGTATCTAAACTTTTGATGATTAATGATGATGTCACAAGATGACGGCGGCAATTTTACTCATCCATGGTGAGTTGTTGGTGTAAAATCGGATAACAGAATCACAGGAAATGTGACTCTGCCTGCAGTGTGTCTGATCAGAGCAGGTAATCCCTGAACACATTGATATACAGCGTCCACATCAGGGCAGCAGCGGACAGAAGGTCTGTCCCCTGATCAGTTAAATAAAACAACAACAACATTCATCAACATTTATAAAACATATTGAGGGCAAAGTAACATTTTCAGTTTGCATTACAATTAACTGGAGTGTAATAGGCTTGAATTGTACCAGTAAGCTTTGTTTCATCATGGATATTAAAGCTGAGGCACAACAGTCATGTCCAAGTGAACACCCTGACGTAAGCGCGCAGCCTCCTTTACATCAGCCACATATTTCCAGTGATCAGTATCCAAAGTGATCTAGTGTTACTGCGTGCGTGTGTGTTTAGGGAGTGCGTGTGGAAGGTGCGTTAAGAGTTGCGCACGCGGGTGATGACCGGATCGATACGTGATTGGTCACGCGTGAGGATGCCTGGCAGCCTGATAAATTGTGCGCTTTTAAGCTGCCGCGGAGAACGCTGTGGTCAGACCAGACGAGCTGAGCCGAGCCGAGCCGAGCCAAGCCGAACCGAACCGAGCGCACACAGACACAGAGAGTGAGCGGATCAAAGGGGACAGTAGAGACATGACCCTGCCAACTGTGCGCCAACTTCTTCTTCTGTGTTTCTTCGGGTTTTTTGGATGTTGGAGCGCAACAGGTGGGTACCCATCTGTGTTTCATAAAGCCGAATGGACTGTTTATGTCGGGAATATTATAGAAGCAGTGAGAGGGATGTTTTCAGTAATAACCACTTTAAAACAAAGAGCGTCTCTTTTACTGCTTGAATTCATTTGTCTTGGAAACGGTGCGCTGTGATGGGCTGGACACCTGTCCACGGGGCGGTTACGCACCTCCGATGCAGGCTCCAGCCTCCAGTCACCCCGCACTGGAAGCGGAAAGCCTTTAGATGAGGAACAGATGGTTAACATATTAAACTCTGGGTTGGTAATGCACGGCAGCGCGTTACTTATCCACTGTAGTGATACTCAACTTTCCCACCACGCATGAATAAGTTATTTCTTCCAGCTCAGAGATGTCGAAACATTTTCTGTATGGGGACAAAAATCCTGAGTGGAATTTTGGTAAAGACTTTGGTTTAATAGGACACACTTCTATTGACTGTTCTGTATCTCAAATGAATCTGATAACTTCAGGGTTTGGAAAAAGCAATTATTCTGCCTCAGATTCCTCCAATGGACAATAGCAGCCATGATAAAAGCTCTTATGAGTAAATTATGATAACCAAAGTCATTTAAGTTCCCAAATATCAGTATAAGTAGGGAAAATGGAGACTAATTAATGACATTTCAATGGGGCATCTCATGTGGTTGTTAACAAAAGGTAAAAAAAAACAACATAAACTGTATTATAGAAGCAAAACTTTTACATAAAAACATATTCTAATGTAACAGGAGGAATCAAATCCTCTACAGTCTTCTATAGTTTTTTTGGGAATACATCAGTGTAAAATCTGTTCTGTCATAAGCAAGAAGCAGAAGCAGAAACCCGATTGAAAATCATCTTTCCTGATTGTTTTTGCTCTCTAACAGTGGCGCTAAAGCACAAAATACATGTGGACATCAGTGGAGAAGGTTGTGAAATGTAACCACTGGGGGTCAGGCAAAACACATGATGCTAAATTACTCCTTCAAGCTTCAGACTTTCTGAGATAGACACCATCATCTTATGATTCAGTTTGGTTTTAAGAGTATTATTTATGAGTGTCAAGATAACGTACTGACACTCTTTCTTAGTTTAAGATCAAACAAGATGAAGGTTTTGTCGTCACAGGACATTAAAATACAATCAACTGTTTAAAAAAATCATTGTTGTGGCAGAGCTCATAGCAATTCTGTACAAATCAAGAAACATATTAAATTATAAGGCCTTACATATTATTTACTGCTCACTTATACTTCCTTAGACATCATGTTGTGTGGAAGTCTGGGGCTCGACATATAAAACAACTGTTAACGCAATAGTTCTCCTACAGAAAACGAGCCATACGGATTATTAATAAGGTTGATTACTATGCACATACTCCCCCACTGTTTATGAAATCACATGTTATGAAGTTCAATGATCTGGTATATTACAAAATAATGCAAATAATGTATCGAGCTAAATCAAAGTTACTCCCAGTCAGCATACAAAGGTTTTTCTCATCTCAAGAAACAAAGTGTAATTTAAGAGAAATATGCAAAATTACTGCAACAGAGGCCAAAAAAGAAATGAAAAGGAGATGCATATCTGTTGTTGGGGTTTCATTATGGAATGATGCTAATATAAATGTAAGAAATTGTACATTTTTTGGTTTTCAAAAGGATGGTTTCTAAAGCAATTTTTGAGGGCTACGAGTATTTATAATTTGTGAAGGATTTTGTGTTTATTTATGATTTTTTTTCATTATTCTTCTATTTTTTTTTTACTTTATTGGATGCAATTCTGTTTTTTGTCTTTTCTCTTTTTACTATTGTTTTTCTTCTTACTTTAGTATTTGTAAAAATATAGGTTGATGGGTAGCTAAATGTTGTTGAACAGGACAGGCTTAAATATAAGCATTACGCTTCAGCCTGTAGGCCTTTTCAGTCACTTAAAAAAATGCTATGATTGTACTGAACACATTTGTTGTTTGCTGTGTGACTGAATAAAACAAACAAACAGTGAATCCTCTGATAGAAACAGTCAGCATCGAGCATCAACCCGTCCTTGTGTTTGTGCTCTCCGTGCAGATGCCAGCCCGTTTGATCAGTGGGAGGATGGCATCGCGTTACGAAAGGTAACATTTTCATCCACAAATCAAACCATCGCTCCGTAACGGAGACATTTCTCACACGCTCCACTTTCCCCACATGTGATGATTGAGCCAAGATGATTGGTTTGGAGTAAAAAAAAATGACCCATAATTAAGGACATTAATTATTAAAGGTGGATCCCACTGATCTGCGGCATGCTTTTAGGCCAAATATGAATTGCAAGCAGCAGCTTTAAGTTAAGTTAGCAGCAACAGTAAGGTTTAATAAACTGATCTTGTGAGTCTGTGCAGCAGGGTTTATTTTTTGCTTTTTTTTTTTGCTTTATTTTGTTGTTTATCCGCAGGTGCGAGACGACCAAAGTGACGATTTGAGCAACGTGCTGTGGAGAGACCAGAATGAGGTAGGCAAACATCAGAGGTGACTGATCAGCAGTGAGCTGTCTCAGACAATGATGCACCACATGTCCCATCATCCCTTAGTCTTAAAAGTCTGCTGAGGGACCCTCTGGTTGGTCAGTCTGTGTGAGGAATATGTGCTGATAATGAAATGAATCACAGAGCACTTCTGTGGCACCTCGAAGGCTGTGAGAATCAGCTGCACAGCTTCTAGAAACTGGGATTTGATCAGAAACTGAACTCCATCTTTTAATGATGCTGATCAACTCTTGAATTAATTAATGATTTAAAAAAAAAATTTTTTTTTTAATGATTTTATTGCCTTCTTGTGATTTTATGTAGCTGTAAAGCACTTTGAATTACCTTGTGTACAAATTGTGCTCTATAAATAAAATTGCCTTGCCTCTTCAAGTCGGAATTAGGATTTTCCACACTTCCAGAGACTCGGCCTCACAGTTGAATAATATAATCATAACATATCTTAAAAAAAACAGAAGGTCACATGTGCAGCTTTGGATGATGCTGGAATGAGTTTTGTAGGTAGAAAATCGGACTTTATCACACACGACTCACCCGGCTGGAGTCGATCTACAACATGTTGCTGTTCGTTTACTGCAGAAACGCAGCAGATGAAAGGTTAGAATTCCTTCTCCTGCTGATGTTTCTGTTCCAATCGCCCTGTTCCTCTGTGGTTCAGTCAGATGAGTTGTTAAAGAGCTCATTTGAGAAGAGAAAAGAAGAGTTTTTAACTCAAAAGGAGCAGTTTGGATGTATCTGGGTCCAATGTTTGTGCTTCGACAGTTTGAAGAAAGTAAAAACAGGCACAAACGGCTCTATTTTTAAGACCTTTTTCACAGCGAACCTGTGAAAACAGCAGGTTTAAAACCAATATTTACCTTTAAACACCAGGAGTGCGTAACTAATCGAACTGCCGGAGACGACAGTGGCGGCGTCATTACCCGCCTTCTTGGATTCTGTGGGAGATAATGTTGTTTCCTATTAAAAATAACAGAAGAGCAATGAAAGCAGGAGAAGGGGGTGCGTGTGATTTCTGTTACTAACCTGAGATTGTGTTTCCTCCCCCACAGGAACAAGTCCAGAATATTTTCAAAAGAGTAGGTTTCCCTCCCGGCCTTCTTCATCTTCTGTTTCTGGTAATTTTTCCACCAGCGGCTCATTCACATTAGATTTGCTCCTTCTTTCAGTTCCTGTTTCATTACTCCAAAGCACGCAACTCTGTCGGAGCCGTACAGCAAGAGGTGGGTAAAGCAAAACCCAAGGGTGTCTTTGTTCTGTTTCATTATTTCATGAAATGTGAGTCTCAATTACATTTTTTCGTCATTTTAAATGGTAACTGGATTCATAAGACTTCTAAGCTTCTTTTTTTTTAAAAATCTGTTAATTGGTAAATGAAGCTAAAGAGAACCTGAGACAATTTTATGCTTGAAGTTTGGTAAAATTGGCCACTTTTGATTATTTGCGTGTTGTCAGTCGTTATATATACTCTACTGGTCTGTGTGCCCTTTGTTGTACAAACTGAAGAACAGTATAAACTGCATCAAACTAACCCCCGTCTTCCTCCTTCAGTCTCACTCAGTTCACCCTCTGATGCGACTTTCACCCAAACTCTCGCAGAGGAGAAAGAAGGTCATACTTTTGGTGAGAAAACCCTGAACACATAAGAACACTCAGGCCTTTAACTGTGTTGATTTTAGATGAGAAAACACGATTTTTAACCATCGGCGTGGGTTTGAAACCGCAGCACAAAAAGGCTGCTACTGAAATCACCTGAATCACATGATCAAAAGTCACCTGAACTCTGATTCAAAGTTTAATCTTTCAGCACGTTTTAGATCAGTGAACTTGCTCTCAGCTGGCTTCATTTGGTGAAATAAATCCAGCGTTTGACGGATTATTTGACATCTTTTGCCAAAGTCTCGTTCAAAAGATTAATATCAGCAATACATTTAATTATATTGCTGATATTAAGCAATGGTTGGCCCAAAATGTTCTTCATTTAAATGATGACAGAACTGAACTCATTGTGTTTGGGGACACTGTGACGGCCGGCTTTGGCACCTCGTCTTCAAAGCTTAGTTCAACCGTCTGAAATCTGGGTGTGACCTTTGACCTTTGATCTGAGGTTGGACAAATCAACAATGTCGTCAGGACTAGTTTTTTCCAGCTGCGTCTCCTGGCCAAAGTTAAAATGTTTTTAAGTGGTCATGACCTTGAGAAAGCCATCAGCTGGTGCAGAACGCTGCTGCCCGTCTTTAACCAACACCAACAGACGTGTGCACATCACTCCTGTTCTTAACTCCCTCCATTGGCTTCCTGTCCTTTATAGAACTGATTTTAAACTTTTAATGTTGGTTTTTAAAGCTCTTAACGGCCTCGCCCCGTCGTATTTATCTGAGCTTTTAACAGTCCTGGTAGAGCTCTGAGGTCAACAGATCAGTTTCTGCTGGAAGTGTCCAGGTCAGAATACAAACCCTGGGGTGAGCGAGCCTTTTCCCAAAGCTGCCCCCAGGCTCTGGAATAAGCCCCCCGTCCAGCTGCGTCTTATTTCTGACATGGGCCTCTTCAGATCTAGGCTAAAAACCTACTTATTTAGGATTGCTTTTAATACCCAGTAGCATGATGAAACTTTTATCTTATTTTATCTTATTTGATTTTGTTGTATTTTATTGCTTTCACTGTTCTTTTATTGTTTTTACTTATTCTTCTCTTTATTTATTACCCGCTGTAAAGCACTTTGGTTACACCATAATCGATTGTTTGTAAAGGGCTGTATAAATAAAATAAATTTACATTTACAAAAGAAAACTGTGAGGATAGCTTTTATAAAGGCTGGCTGCATCAACTGCATCCGGTCTGCTCGATATATACAAAAGGGTTGAGTTTTTCACCCTATAAATCCAAATGATCCTTTAACCCAGAACAAATCCATCATTTCTCTCCCACCTGTAAATACTTAACCTTTTGAGGTAAAGAAGCAGTGATGGATCAGTGATTAACAAGGAGCCCGCATCACTATTCT
The DNA here is from genome assembly GCF_027942865.1 of Odontesthes bonariensis. Lineage (NCBI taxonomy): Eukaryota > Metazoa > Chordata > Actinopteri > Atheriniformes > Atherinopsidae > Odontesthes > Odontesthes bonariensis. Next base: position 28,933,633 of record NC_134517.1, on the reverse strand, counting down.
TGTTCGTGACTTTTCTTTTCGCCTCTGTCTCTCTCTCGCTAATCAAACAGAAGATTCGAGGTCTGCCGGAGGGGATGTTGTAAAAGAAAAATCTACAAAAAGGGACGAATCAAATGACACCAAAGGAAGAGGAGCAGCAGCTCCACCTCTGGACCGATTCCGAGCAGAAGCGGCGTCTCCGGCTCGTCTCTCCCGATACAAACAACTTTTTTATGAGCAGAAAATAAATTTACACGAACTGCACCGCGGTGGCTGTCGGGTGCCGTCACACTTCCAAACGTCTGCAGCTGGATGCAACCGGACGGGATCTGTTGGGGGAAACAAATTCGACGTGTCGCCTGGCGACATGAGACACAAACAAAACGTCTTTCAGACGAGCAGCGACGTGATAAAAAAGGAGCATGTATAACACCGATTATTGTGGCACCTTTAATTGAAGCAGGCTTAAAAGTACATGTACATTCTGTGACATAACGACCATGTAACGTAATAAAAAAGTAAAAATTTTGTCTTTGATGGTTTGATGTTTATTGAAATTACAAAAGAGTGACTGTTGTGTCTTTTTTCTCCTCACTGAAAACAATGAGGAGAGCGAGTGGTTCAACGGGGTGGTGCTGTGTTCACTTCCCTCCAGCTGAGCGGCCCGGGAGCTCCAACATGATTAGAACATGACACGTACATGCTGATGGAGGAGATGCCGCCCCCCCCCCTCCCCTCTGTCTGAGTGCTTCCACGTAGCGGCTGCACGGTCTCTGGGCCTTTATTCATTCATTCTTTAATCGTCCTCGTCTTCAGAGTCACTGTCCTTTCGTGTGGGAAGAGAACTTCTGATCGACGACATCAACTTGTCTTCGATTTTTTTCTTGGGGTTTTCCTCCAGGTCCGTCTTCACCGCCCCGGTTTCCGATAACCTCCACTCCAGCTCTGGATGGGTCATCACACGGGACAAAATTACAAACACACCGATGAAAAATCTAGAGATATAAAAAACGCTGCATTCTCAACCGTCGACGACCAAATAAGAGTTCGACTTCGTGACAAACTTAAGCTCCAAAAGAAAAAATAAATAAATAAATAAATAAATAAATAAAATAAAATCGCCCAAAAACTGAATTCAGAGGACCAAGAAAACACTCGTTTTTGATGAATGGGTGTAAAATGAACGTTTGAAACCACAAATCCTCACATGAGGGATAGTTCGCCTCTTTTGACATGAAGCTGTATGACATCCCATATTAGCAACATCATTTATGAACATTTTCTTACCCCCTGCTGCGTCCTGTGAGCCGAGTTCCAGCTGAGTTTTGGTGTTGACGAAGGTAGTCCGGCTAGTTGGCTGGGGCTTAAAAATTAAAGCGTTTTGCTTCTCAAAACAATATGCGTCCAAAAGAGTAATACATTTGCATCACAAAATCGTTGTCCAGGAAAAAGTCAGACCTCACAATCGCTTGGCCCTATTTTCTCTCCCTTCGTATCACTGCCTGCTGTGTAGACCGAAGTGCAGACCGAGCAGCAAACACCGTAACAGGCGCGGCTGTCGGCAGGCGGCAGCAGGCAGTGATACGAAGGGAGAGAAAATAGGACCAAGCGATTGTGAGGTCTGACTTTTTCTGTTGAACGATTTTGTGATGCAAATGTATTACTCTGTTGAACGCATATTGTTTTGAGAAGCAAAACGCTTTATTTTTTAAACCCCAGCCAACTAGCCGGACTACCTTCGTCAACGCCAAAACGAGGCTGGAACTCGGCTCACAGGACGCAGCAGGGGGTAAGAAAATGTTCATAAATGATATTGCTAATATGGGATGTCATACAGCTTCGTGTCAAAAGAGGCAAACTATCCTTTTAAATCACAACAAATGTAAATGTGCATTTACACACTGGTTTTCTCTGCATATGAACATGACTCAGGAGAATTAAAGTCTCATCCTCACACTGCTGACGCGTACTTATTAAAGAAATCCTGAGTGTTGGACCTCCACATTTTCACCCATGCGACCCATGAGCCTCCTCGCTTTGAAGCAAACGTGGTGTCTGACACGTGTTTCCAGGATAACAGATACAAAAAGTTTTCAGTCGTCCAAATACATCACGTTGCAGCCAGACTGACCAAACATGGAGCAACGAGCTATTCTCCCACGAACAGGATGGGGCCTGGACCATGAAGCTGGTTCACGCCATCAGGCTGCATCACTACGGCAACTTAAGCTGAGAAGAGTGCGACACAGCCTCCCAGTCGGTCGGCTCTTTCCCAAAATGGAAAAATAAAAACCGACACCACTGTGTGGACAGGAAGAGTCTCTCACAGCTCGTCTTCATATCCCCATTAAACAGAGGATGATTAGCCTAATGTTTGTTCCTGATTAGTTCTTTTGGATCTATAACCAATAGCCCAGGTGACCCCCGGATCTTATCCATTTGTTTTCATGTGGCTCCATCTGACAGAATAAAACTGAAACATCAGTATTTTGATAACTTCAGATTCTGCAGCTGCTGTCCACACACAACTGGGAACTGAAACCAAAGTTTTTGGGAAACACCTTCCAGTGTGAAGGCTTTATTTATGTGGGGACTGGAAAACAGGAGCTTTTGGCTCAGACTGTGCGCCGTTATTTACTCGATCCGACAGCAGAAAATGCCCCGAATTCACCTTTGTTGACATGGCAACTGGAGAAGCAAACAGATAATGTCTGAGTCGTTATCAGCACTTTTTACATGTTACGGTGCTCACTGCTGCGTAAACAAACACAGAACCAGCCGGCAGAGTCCCAGTTTTTAGACTTTCACGTAGCTTCAGTTTAATGAATATAATAATAATATCCATTGTTGGATAACTAGCGTTGCAATGCAGCTTAGCGAGATCTCTAGTTAGACCTGAAGTTAGCCTGAATATGTTGAAGATATTTAATTGTAAATGGACCCCAAATAAAACCCTACATCCACTGAGAGACGATTGAGGCTCTGCTGGATCTCAGTTAAGAAGAAGACAGTTTTGTGCTAAAAGAGAAGTCAAAGCCCTAAAGATTTAAATGAGCTAATTGTTGTTAAGCCAAAGTCTACACTCACCATCAGCTTTGAGATTCATGCCCCCGAACACCAGCGGGCCGATGAACTGGCCCTTCATCTCCCCCTCGAAGTACACGAAGATGGTGGGCAGGTTGCGGTCGGGGTAGTTGGGGATGCAGGTGGTGGAGATGGACTTGAGGAACTTGGTCTGAGGGAATTTCCTGGCCAGTGTGCCGAGGTGCTGGTTGATGAGGGTGCACAGAGGGATGCTGGCATGAGAGACGAGCAGAGAGAGAACGTCACACACAGCAGTTAGTGAGAGAAAGACTGATGGACAAAAACTTTTCAAAGTGTAGCGGGTGTTGTTTTTAATATAAATGGATTCAATACACAACTTTACCTTCATGCACGTTATTTTTTAGTGACTTTTTAAAGGCTTCTTTTGTATAGAATATCAGGATAACTTCTTAGAAATTCACCTACAGCAGCTAAATTTCCTCATTTTAAGCAAAAGGATGTTTGTTTATACAAAATGTAGAAACAAACTTTTTTTCAGTCTCATTCATACAGTTACACAAACAGTTGAGTCAAGCCAACATTACAGCTTCAAGTTTTATCAGTGCTTGATACTCAGTGATGATTTTATGCTTTTCTTAAACGCTTTGCTGCTGCTACGTGTGCTTAAAGAATAGCTATGCTGATCCTCAGAACTACTTCTACTTGTATCTCACAGTTTCCTAACATCATTGTTGCTCTCTCTATTATGAACTAACACTGTTTTAATATGTCGTTCTTAATTGTTGTTAATATGCGCTGTCCTGTTAATAAATGAAATTGAAATTGAGCTTGACTGGGGAATTAAACTGGAAAAGTTTCCAGGAGAAGAATCAAGTTACTGAGGCGCATTTAACACCAATGACCCTGTGGACTGTGTGAGGAAACACTGAAGACATTCTGCTGCTTCTTACTTTTTCTTTACTTACTTTAATGGTTCCAAAACCAGGATTTTATTAAAAGGAAAGGAACAGTCTGGAAATCCTTTAAGTGCTCATGAGTCTTAATAAGTCTTTAAGTCTTTTCAATCACAATTTCTCACTTGTTTAACCTTCTGACAGCTTTATTGGTGTGAATAAACACTTTATTGTTTTACAAAAAGATGCAAAAAGATGCAACGTTGGAGCATTAAAGCAATACAATGTAACTTCTCAAAAAGCCCATTATGGAGCTCCCCCTACAGGCTGTTCCGAGAGCTAGTCTGGTCTCTTGCTTTGTCGGCCTGTCTCTTTCTCTTCCTTGTTTCATCAGTCAACGTCTTCTTCTGTTTCTTCGGTGCCTCTGCCATGACGATCGTACTGACAATGTTGCGCTAGCTTAGCCTTATACCTGGGAGCGTGAGAGGGGTCTATTTGTTTTTGCGGTAGGTGTGCCAGAAAGCAAGTCGAAGTACTTCCGCTCAGCTCCCGGGCCGGTCCAGCAAAGTTACAGAGCGCAGTTATTCCAACTCAGACCCCCGAAGGGCATAGGAGACAGGCCAATCGTAATATTAAAACTCATTCTAGCCGCACAATTTTTTGGTAGAAATGTTACATAGTATTGCTTTAAGTGGAGGACTTGTTTAAGTCTAGTTGAATGTATTCATGAAGAGATGTGTGGAGGACTCAGACACAAACACATCACCAGGATGTGTTCCTCTAGTTTTGAGGAGTTTGGTTTTACATGATTTCTGTCAAACAAGTTTAAACACATTTCAAAGTCCAGTTTTGATTAGACTGATACAACAGTTACATTTTTTTCTAAATGTGCTCACTGTATTCAGAACCAGCACTGAGAGGATGAGGAAAAGTTTATTTCCCAAGGCCATCCGTCTGCTGAACAGTGAACTGGACTCCACTTCTATCCGTTATACTGTTACTACTGTACATTTCAGATACCTTATACATTTTCTTTTATTCTTATTTTATATTTTTCATTCATTTTTATTCATATTTAATTTTAATCATCTTTTTATTGGTAGCAGGACAAGGAAGAATTTCACTGCACATTGTACTGTGTATGATTGTGTATGTGACAAATTAAACTATCTTGAATCTTCTCTCTTGCTCAATGAACAAAGAAGTAATTGCTTTGAGTTTCTTACTTGTTTAACCTTCATATTTAAGTAAAAAGATTAAAGAAGCAGGAGAAACAAACAGTCATATGTGAGCAGCTGGATCCAGATGTTTTTGCACGAATGGCAGAGTATCACGATCGTTTTGCCTTTCGAATGATCCTGTTACTGAATTTAGGTTGATGAGAAGTGTTTAAGGATTAAAACTTTTATACAGTATGTTGCAGCTCAAACACTATTTTCTGCTTCGGTGCTTAAAAACCTGCAACTAATAATTTATTTTAAATGTAAACTCACTCATAAACTACAAAAAAAACCACGTTGGAAAACTTTACCCCTGTTTGTAGAGGTGCAGCACCACCCAGATGCCGTCTCCGGCCTTGTTGACCTCCTTGACGTAGTCCTGCCCGGATATTTCCCCCAACTCCCCGAAGATGTTCTTCATCTGAGTCGCCTTCCACTCTGCGAGGCGCTTCTGCCTGGAAGGAGACGCAGCTCACATCATTACGCTGAAAGTAACGAGGATCTCAACCCGCAGTTTGTTTCATCCAGAGAAGCTTTGTGATGGGAAAGCCACTTAACATTTCAGGTGGGATGTTAGATGGTTTCCGACACAACCGAATCTTTGTGATGAAATCTGGGACGAATCTAAATTTTCAAAAGCTCAACACAGCCCTGAAAGTCATCTGCTTACTTGTACATCTCAATGGCCGCCTCGTCATCCTCACTGAACTCGTCTTCATTCTCCTCCAGCTCCTCCAAAGTCATGCTCTCATAGGTTTTAACTGCTCAGAAAAACAACACGTCACCAAAGGATGACACCGTTGGCCCAATGGGGTCAAACATAAACTAATTTGAAATGTTAAGATATCAAACTCTGTGTCTCTCTTACCGACAGACTGCTGCTGGAGGGCCAGTTCCTCTTCTTCCTCCTCTTTAGGAACCTCTTTGGGAGGAAGAATGCCTTTCTTCCTCAGGATATCATTCCACTCTGTGTCTTCGTTTGGGTCCTTGTAAGAAAACAAAAGCATAAACTCAACCCCTATATTCAGCTTCCGTATCAGCTGATGTCATGTCAGCGTTTACATGTTCAAGACAAAAAAAAAAACATCACTGAAAATGGCAAAGAGGAAATCAAAAAGAGTTGATACGCCCAGCTGCTACATTGCTAACTCGGTATAAAAACTCTGCTTTCAAAAGTCGGTAAAATGTCACACAGTAGGCCTCCATCATTCACCGACGGTGAGCCATTACATTTTAAAGACGTAACAACGTTGTACTTACCTGCATTTTGGCAAATTAAAGTCCCTTGAAATCACACCACTGCTCTCCTCTCAGACACGGAAACAGAAGGACCGCTGGGGGAGCGGTTCCGGCAGAAACTAGGACATATACGACCGCTTCAAATAAGCACACACTGCTTTCAGCGCGAAAACACAACCAGATAATGTATTTAAAAGTTAATCATAACACCGAAACAATTGTTTTTGTTTTTTATATGACGCAAGAGCGAGGTGATAATTGATTAAAAGACTGGGAACTGACGCTTTATCGGTACGACAATAATAAACGTGACACCAACTTCCTGTTGAGGGCTCAACATGACCATATAAGGAGTTGGAGCGCAGGATTCCATTTGTAGCTGCTCAGAGCGAAACCAAACAGGTGGTGGTCACTGGTCACACACACGCACACGCGCACAAACACACACGCGCACAGACACAGCGTTTGTGTCACCTTATGGAAGCCTATCTGGTAAATTTCATTCACATAAAACGTGAAAATATCAAACTTTTACTCACTTTTGCTTTTTAGAAATACTTTGAAAATGACTGTTAAAATCATCATTCCATCAACAGGCTATAACATGTACTCCTAAAATGTAAAGATGATGCTAAAAGTCCACTAAGTTTTGGCAGAAATGGAATAATAATAATAATAATCATTACTATGTTTTCATTCATACATTTTCTACACAAATCCTAGGAGTCACATGCAGGGCAAGAGGGGTACAACGTGGATACAATTAATTAGTTAATCTATGGAGAACCACCAGATAATTGAGCACTTGTGTCTGGATTTGGGGGAGGGATGGAAGCCAGAATAACCACAGAATACCCATTCAGACATGACGAGAACATGCAAACCCTACTCTGAGCTACAGGGCCATCATCACCTGCCTCACAACTGCTTTTCTGCAGAGGTAGAACTTCATGAAAACAACACAGCTGGATCAGAACAAGCAGTTTATAGACAATGACACAAACAGGACAAACCAAACACTGGCCTCAGAGTGGGGCTTTTGCATTTTCAGAACAGAGGAGGGTTTTCAGCTGGTTGCAGTTTACAGTTTGTGCCACTAGGTGTCACTACACCCTGCACACTAACACACACTGTAGCTCAATTAAAGAAACCTTAAAGGGACACTATGTAATAAATTAAGTCATTTATTAGCTCAAATCAACATATTCATTCATAAATTAGTCTACATAGAGCGGGCAAGCTCTATGGAGGCTGCCATGTCCTTCCGGTCTATGAAAAACGACGAAGTGCCGAAAGGGACATAAAGCACTTCGAATCGCCTTTTCCCCAACGCCAGGCCTGCAAGCGGAAATAACGTCATTTTGACGTCACGTCCGCCGAATGGCTTATTACCGGCGCTAATGGTAAATAGATTTTATCTTGTAAATTATCCCACTAATAATGCATTGATTGTTACCAAACTTCTGCCGTAGTACACATAGGCTCTTAACTCACAAAACAAGGCGTTAGAAAGTTTGTAAGTTTACCGGGAGTTTATTTAAAAGAACATCCAGATAGCAACTACACACTGCTGCTAACGCTACCGCTGCATCGACGTCACTTCCGGTAACTCCCGGTATATGATTTGCACACCAAAGGCTATGTCAACTTATGTTATCTGCCATGTTATCTGTCATCTGTATTTATAGTGTTGTTGTATGTGTGTTATGTAATCCTTTGTACTGTGTATCTTGATTTCTTTTTGTTTGTATGGACCTTGAGTCTGAAGCTATAGCTTCTTGAATCTTGACACATACCGCCTGCCGTAGTTCAAGAAGTTGCAATGCTCATTTGGAAACGCGAGGCGCTAGAGAGCAAATTCATTCGACTTTGCAAAATAAAATTGCACCACTAGATGGGGGAAGAAATTACATAATGTCCCTTTAACGTCAGTGCGCTACTTACAATGAGTAACTAAGGTAGCACTTGATAATTCTTTGGATAATTGATGCATTTATCACACAAAAATAGTCAAATCTGTTGTATGTTGTTGAGTCCAGACAAACTGTTGAAGGTAACCAGCAGGCATCACCTGATGTTTTTCCTTCATTTAAGCTTGTAAACATTTGATTTTTCCTTATCTTCCTCATTCATATTAAAAGTACAAGATAGGATAAGGCTATTTCTGGGCTGTCACCTCATCAGCATGTCACATTCAGATTGAATTGACATGGTTTACTCGCAAAAATACGTTGGTTTTTTTATGTTTGTCAGTGCAGTTTGATCAGGGACGCTGCATCTCAGAGACAAAACACAACACAACCAGTGCACGAGGTGCACGCTGGGACTGGTGATCAGTGCAATATAGGAGCCCAATCAATAAGTTAGCCACTAATGGTATCATGCATAATTTGCTCGTGTCTTAATGACAGTTTATCCACATATACTGATAGCATTACCATGCCTTTAACTTAATTATTTTGAATAAAGACACATCTTTCTGAAGTTTGCTCAACAGTTCAAGCAGATTCCTTTAAAATGTAGAGTTTTTAAGTATGAAAGTATGTTTAAATTCAGAGGGTTGTTCAGCAGCTCTCTTTGGGTCATTTTCAGCCAGACAGCAGTGAACACACTCATTTTGGCGCTAGATTTCATATCAGGAAATCTGACTCTGGTCTATGTGGTTTGCTAGCATTCTCTACGGTCTTAAAATAGTCTGTGTTCTCAACTTTAATCATCTAATTTCAACAGTGTAAAGCTGATAATCTGCACCGGTTTGGCATGTCTGACACAACAGGAAAGGATGTAAAATGCACAATTGACCCAGAACTTTGAGGCCTGTTCAGGCATTGTCTTTCCAATCCCATGAATCATTAACTAAACTGATCCACAACAAATCGTGGCCTCTTTGTGGCATCTGTCACAAGGAGCTCATTAGCACTGTGTCAGCTGAACATCCAATGACTGAAGGGCCAGCGAATCTCTCCGGAACTGGCGGAAGGGAAAGTTTGTGAAATGCGGAAGAGACGACAATAAAACGAAGAGCTCTCACTCTGTCTTATTTTTAAAGGAACGCGCACAAAATCATTTCTTATGTTTTTATCTCTGTGACAAGAACTTTATTTGTTCACCTATTAATTTTCACCATATTATTTTGTTTTAAGATGATAATTATACCATATGGAACTCAGAAACATAGGTTTACTCTGTTTTATTGCGAGTAGATACTCTTATTATTAGATTTAATTTAATGAAAGTGGGTGAAACTCTGTCTTGTTTTTAAAGGAATGCGCACAAAATCATTTCTTAGGTTTTATCCCTGTGACAAGGATGATTTTTTTCTAACTTTACTTGTTCACCTATTAGTTTTTACCATATTATTTTGTTTTAAGATGATAATTATACCATATGAAACTCAGAAACATAGGTTTCCCCTGTTTTATTGCGAGTAGATACTCTGTTATTATTAAGTTTAATTTAATGAAAGTGGGTGAAAAAGAAAAACTTCCCATTTAAAATGTCAAATTCACACACTGAAATAATAAATAAGTAAAAGTTTTCCACCAACAAAACAACAACAAAAAAAGTCAGATAAATAAAAGTGGGGATTTTATGTTCATGCCACGATAATTCATGAAATAACAAATTAGATCAATAAAAGTCCAAGAAATAAGTATTATTGTGTTTCTTTATCCACAGAAATATTTCTTTGACGAAATCAAGTAACTACAAATAGATTTTATTGCATTGTGGGATTGGAGAATCTTTTTTTTTTTTTTTAAACATATATTTATTGGTTTTTCATGTTAATATAGCAACATCCAACAATTTAAACATCCAAAACATATGGCAGTAAAGAAAATAATAATTAAATGATTAAAAAAGATACAATAAACCGCAGTAATTAGACAGCAAATTACTGTGCAATGAATATTAAATAATGAAAATAATAAAAATAAACAAGTAAATAAACACATATAAATAATAATTAAAAAAGTAATAATAATAAATAAAAAAAAGTATTCAAAATGTAGGTTACAGTCTGCACTCCCAACAACAAATTAAATAATTTTCATTATCTCATTCTCCCTCTCCTCTTTATTTTAAAAAGTGCTTCCCTCTTCAAAATGTGCGGGTGCCATTGAGCTAAATAGTCAGCTGTCATGTCACATAGACGATCTTTGGTTGGTGTGTACAGCTGCTGTAAATCGGGCGTGAGGCAGCAGACGCGTATGAGGCGAGGAAGTCCGAATCCTGCTGCTGGCAGGCGCGCACGGTGGTCATGGATCGACCCGGAACACCCCCGCTGTAGGTGAGATCAGCTCCCCAGCCCCCGAGCCGGAGGACCGGCAGAGAAGCGTCTTATTCCGCCGCAGCGGAGCCCGACACGGCGGAGGTGCTCCCTCCGATCCCTCCCTGCTGGAAGAAATGTGGCTGAACCCGGAGGAAGTTCTGCTGAAAAACGCGCTGAAGCTTTGGGTGACCGAGAGGAGCAACGACTTCTTCCTCCTGCAGAGGAGGAGAGGCCACGGAGAGGCGACGAGCAGGATCACAGGTGAGAAAAGCAAACCCACCACGGCCCGCGTGAGATCCACATCAGGCTCAGTCAGGACCACGGGAGGCCAGAGACCTGCAGCTGGTAAACATCCCCCAAAAGGAGTCTGAAATCAAAGTTTAGATAATCAGGAAAACCCCGTTACTATGGCAACCTGCCTCCAAACTACAGTTTAACTCCAGTCAGAACCTGTGAAACTCCTTTCTGAGACTGGATAAATCCAGATCTGCAGTTCTCACCTGAAACTAAAGTTTCTCACGGGTCTCAAAGCCAAATTCTGAGTTACAGAAAAAAGGGCAAAAATCTTAGAAATCTGGTCAGAACTCCCACGTGTTCTAATACGTTTGGACCTTTAGGGTCAGAGTAGCTTTCCGTGGTCTGCACAAGTTACAAAGTAAAAGTCAAAAGGAGTCACTCCCTCCCACAGAAGGTGAAAACAAGTTGTTAACAGTAACAAAAATGAATGTTTTTCTTTTTATCTTCTTTCCTTTCAAAATGTCCCATTTCTCAGTTTTAGATGGTTTTTAACGGAATTATGTTGGGGTTTGAACTGAAAATAAGCATCTGTACTATCTGTATCATATTTACATTGGAAAAAAATCAAAGTATATTTGTCTCATTTCTCGTCAAAATATCTCATTACACTTAATATAAAACACAACTGCCTAACAAGTGCTATTTCAGCCAGATATAGGGACTTGTTTAAAGACAATACATCTGGAAAATCTTGTTAAATGAAAAAGTCTTGAAAACAAATTGTTTTGAGTCACATATCATATGAAACAAGCTTTTTTTTTTACATTTGAAGAGGTTTTCAAGCTAATTTCAAGATCACTTTTATCTCAAAAGTCCTAAATATCACATCTTATTTCAAGAAATCTTGACAAGCCGATTTTCACTAGTTCCATTGGCAGATTTTTTTTGCTTATTTCAAGCAAAAACGTCTTGTATTTGCTGTTTTTCTTGCCTTATTTTTGGAGGGGCATTTTTCCCAGTGTACATTTCTTCTTCTCTTCTTAAAGAACTCTCACTGTCCCGTACAGGCAGTGCAGTAATGACCAGCTCCCAAACTGTGGCGAGCTGTTATCATAACACGGGAGACGTTAATGGCATCACCGTCCCGCCTTTTCTCGGACTTGTTTGTGTCTTCAGTGAAAAAAATCTCCAAACAGAAGTCAGCTGGAGCTGCGCTGTGTCTGGGGTTCGTCGGCCTGTGGGACTCTTTTGTTTGAGCTGTTAAAACGCGTCTCGATTCGTAGGTTTTCACACTCCAGAACAGGTTCTGTTGCTGTATTTGCTGAAGCAAGCAAACCTCTGAGCGCGTGTTTGCTGCAGCTGTAGCCGGTCTGACTGCTTCCCACAATGTTTGCTGTTTCCTCTAAACCGATTTCCTCTTGGTGTTTTTGTGTCCGTACAACACAAGGTTTTAACGGCACGCTGGAAATGTTACTTTACAACCCGATGAGTGGCTCACAGAGTCCACAGAGTCCACTTTAGGCTTCTTCTTTCTGCCCATCCAGAGTTCCTTTCATAAAAACAGAAAGACACAAACTTCCTGGACACGGTTTGCTTTGTGTGTGTGTGTGTGTGTGTGTGTGTGTGAGTGTTTGTTCCTGCTGTTCCCAAAGCCAGCGGGGTCAAGGGTCAAGTTCTGCTGGCATGTTGTTCAACATTAACTGACTCATTGACCCAGCGACAGACAACCCGAAGCGGAGTTTTGTGGCCTTTTTTAATGCGGCTGGTTGGAAGAAAGCTGAAGCTGAAGCTGAAAGTGTGGTCTCAAAGCTGTGAAAACGCCGATGTTGACATACTTCCAGCAGGATTTCTGACAAGGGCTGGGCAGCAAAACATCTGCAGCTCATCCTGTGTTCGGATTGAACAAATAGGGGCTTTATCTCGTCTTTGTTGGATGTCAGACTAACCCAGCCGGGTTTATTTCAAAGCGATGTGCACCTACAGTCCTGTAGATGTGGCAGAATGTGCCTCCAAGCCTTATAAATGTCTGTTTTTTTTAGTCCTCCCAGTTGTGTTCTCACACGGCGAAGGGTCATAGCTCAATGTGGTTGAACTTTTCTGGGTCTGCGGTGACAGACGGATGGGTCTGTGCTGCCAGGCTGCCGGCTTTGCAGCTTCAGGCATGTCCATGTTGGTTTACTTTCGGCTGAGAGACGGGGAAACACTTCACTCTCCTCCGCCTGCTGAGGGTTCCACCAACATATGGAGCACATATTCGATGATGATACACTGAACTTTGTTCTTATAACTAGGGCTGGGCAACGATTAAAATGTTTAATCTAATTAATCACATGATTTCCCTGATTAATCACGATTAATCGCATTTGCACGCAAAATCCAAAAATGAATTCAAAAGTAATGTATAGCTTTTAGCATTTAGCTTTATTCTAAATGTGCTGCCATATGAATGAAAGTGCCATAACATTTGTTGTGCAAACACACTTTAACATCAGCATCTTTCTGTAGTTTTTATGTAGAAGCCTCGCTCCACTGTCTGTTTCCTTGAATGACTTGCTGCTATCAGTTGTGTGTTTTGCCTTTAAGTGATATTTTAGACTGGAACTACTACGGTGAGAAGACAATTCAACTTGGCAGTGTTTACAGATGACTTTGGTTCTGTCGACTCCGCCGTCTGGAAGAACTTTAAAATGAAAATGGCCGAGTAAAAGTTCCGTACCCTTCTCCATGTTTGGTGGATCCGCCGATTACTTTCTTTTCCGGTTCCACAGCAGACAGCAACAGACTTTTACAAGATAAAAGCCTATTAAACAGGGGTGGTCCGTGGCGTAGCGGGTTGAGCAGGCGCCCCATGTACAGAGGCTACAGTCCTCGCTGCAGCTGGCCCTGGTTCGAGTCCTGCATCGGACGGCCCTGTGCTGCATGTTGTTCCCCCTCTCTCTGTCCCCTGCTTCCTGTCTCTCTGAACTTTCCTATCCATTAAAGTCACAAAAGCCCAATTTTATTTTATTAAAATAAATAAATAAATAAAACCTGCGTTAATGCGCTATTAAGCATATTAAGGCGTTAAGTTATCAGCGAGTTAACGCGACAATAACGAGTTAACTCGCTCAGCCCTACTTATAATCATGAAAACAGTTTCCGGAGTTTCGATCCGATGGTAAAACTTGCTGGTTTTGCAGCGTGAGGCAGCAGGTTTTATTCATGTCAGCCCTGAAGCTGCATGTGAAATTATAGGCTCCAACTCCGGCATGAGAGTGAATAACTCTGATTTATGTCACTTTCCTCCCTTCTTTGAGCACCACAAAAGGCTCTAGAAGACATGAAGACAGCGATTTGACCACCTTTGTTTTCTGTGGTCGTATTTCTGAAACGCAGGGTTGCACTTAGCTGTGGGGATGTGGGTGGATCTGGCTGACAGTGCTGCCTCAGACAGGCCCCAAAAAGGCTTTAACAGATTAAAGGGAAGCTGGGCTAAAACTCAAAATACACCAATCTCATTAAGAGCCTTCATTGTTTCCTCTTGCTTAGCGTTTAGTAAACCACCAAATACTCAAATCTTTGCCTGAAGAAGCTAAATTTCCCTTTAATCCAAGCGTGTGTAAATCTTAACTGTCTCTTTAGAGCAAACGTAGCCACAAATTCCCACATTCGAGCACCGAACCAGCCAATAGCAGGCCCTCATTAGACTTTAAAAGCTTCAAATGAGTCAAAGAGGAAGTTGAAACTGCGTGAAAGTGTGAGAGTTTGATTATATCACATATATTATTGATATGTAATAGATGATTTAAGTCATTTCTGCAGAAATATAAAAGATTCTGAAGGAATCAAGCTTTCAAACACCTGTCCGTTTGTTTTGGTTGACACAGAAGACACATAATGTAGCTGCTGTTTCTCACTCTTTGTAAGGTAAACATGCTTTCAGTATGAGGCCTCGTCTGTGTCTTCATTTCCCACCGTTGATTCTGACATTTTTCATCTGTTTCTTTGTTTGTTTGCTACGACTGTAAACTGTAAAGCTAACCCGTCCCGCCGCTCAGACTGAGTATGGTCACGTGACCAGACCACACGGCTGCGTCTGATTGGTGAAACACAGTCAGGTGGTAGAGCCTTTGGCGGAACACTGGTAAAAATGCCCCTCCAAAAATAAGGCAAGAAAAACAACAAATACAAGATGTTTTTGCTTGAAATAAGCAAAAAAATCTGCAAATGGAACTAGTGAAAATCGGCCTGTCAAGATTTCTTGAAATAAAATGTGATATTTGGGACTTTTGAGATAAAAGTGATCTTGAAATTAGCTTAAAAACCTCTTCAAATGTCAAAAAAAGACTTTTTCATTTTACAAGATATTCCAGATGTATTGTCTTCAAACAAGTCCCTATATCTGGCTGAAATAGTACTTGTTAGGCAGTTGTGTCTTATATTAAGTGTAATGAGATATTTTAACTAGAAATGAGACAAATATACTTGGTAAGACTTTGATTTTTTCCAGTGAAGTCTCTCTCTCTGTCAGAATAAAACATTAAAATGAGGCGTACGCGGGGGCGTAGAATACCAAAGAGGTAAGAAGAAAAGTAACCAGCTCATTGTAGCCTAATGTAGCGGAGTAAGAGGACAGTTTCTGCTGCACAATTCTACTCAAGTAAAAGTAAAAAGTATAGTGATTTTAAAACTACTCCTAGACGTTTCAAACACCTGTCACCACGAACATTAACAATCCAAATGGAGACTACAGCCAATAGAAATGTTACAGCTTCCCAAACCTTGGTATTTCTGCTGTGTGTGATTGTGGTGGACTGACTTTTCAGGTCTCCTTGTTGGGGCTCTGGACACGGTGCTGGACTCCAGTGCCAGGGTCACGCCCTTCCGCATCCTCCTGCAGGTTCCCGGCTCTCAGATAAGCTGGGTCATCGCCAGTGGTGAGCCCGACCCACCGTGTTTTTGCTCTGGTGCTTCTTTTTTCCACCTGAAGCCTTTGATGTAAATTTTGTCCTCAGGAGCTGTCGTCCAGGAGGTGAACAAGCACTGGGATTGGCTGGTCCACAACCTGCTTCACTCTCTTTCTGTGTTCGAGAACAAGGGGGATGCAGCCAGCTTTGTCAGAGGAAAAGTCAAGGTCTGACATGTGCCAGTTCAGCAGTGGCTAAACTCGGAGGATATCACCTCGTAGATTTAAAAAAGGCTTTGAGACATGATGTTTCCCATGTGGGTTAAAACCTGGGTGTCTGTCCTCTTTAGGGCCTCATTGCAGAGGAGGTTCGGAGCCGCCAGGCCGCCCAGGAAGAGGATCCGACTAAGTTCAGGGAGGCGCTGCTGAAGTTTGAGCGTCACTTCGGCCTCCCTTCGTCGGAGAAGCTGGTGACGTACTACTCCTGCTGCTGCTGGAAGGGCCGGGTGCCTCGGCAGGGCTTCCTCTACCTCAGCATCAACCACGTGGCCTTCTACTCCTTCCTGCTGGGGAAGGAAGGTCTGTACACCAAAGTGAGGGCTCGAATTTTCAAGCAATGAAACTGGAAGCAAAGTAAAGTCGGATGGGGAATCAAAGCTTTCTTTTACTTTGCTTTTGTTTTAATAGTTAATAGGGCTGGGCGAGTTAACTCGTTATTATCGCGTTAACGCATTAATTATTTAACGCCGATAAATATTTTGTTGCACATTAACGCAGGTTTTATTCTTTTAATTAAAAAAAAACAAACATTTTTTTTGCTCACAGGCTTTTATTTTGTAAAAGTCTGTTGCTCACAGGCTTTTATTTTGTAAAAGTCTGTTGCTGTCTGCTGTGGAACAGGAAAAGAAAGTAATCGGCGGATCCACCAAACATGGAGAATGGTACGGAACTTTTACTCGGCCGTTTTCATTTTAAAGTTCTACCAGACGGCGGAGTCGACAGAACCAAAGTCATCTGTAAACACTGCCAAGTTGAATTGTCTTCTCACCGTAGTAGTTCCAGTCTAAAATATCACTTAAAGGCAAAACACACAACTGATAGCAGCAAGTCATTCAAGGAAACAGACAGTGGAGCGAGGCTTCTACATAAAAACTACAGAAAGATGCTGATGTTAAAAGTGTGTTTGTACAACAAATGTTATGGCACTTTCATTCATATGGCAGCACATTTAAAATAAAGCTAAATGCTAAAAGCTATACACTACTTTTGGATTAATTTTTGGATTTTGCGTACAAATGTGATTAATCAGGGAAATCATGTGATTAATTAGATTAAACATTTTAATCGTTGCCCAGCCCTAATAGTTAAACATGTAATTACACTGGAACAGCTTTCATAAATCTGGTTTGTGGCTTTCAGCTTCACAGGTTTTCAGGCCCACAGTCAGATATTTCCTCTTTATTTTCCACAGTGAAGTTTGTGATTCCCTGGGCAGAGGTCACATGGCTGGAGCGGGTCTCCAGCCCTCTCATGACGGAAGCTATTCGGATCAGCACGCGGCAGCGGCAGAGGGAGTTCTCCATGTTCCTGAATCTGGACGAGGCCTTTGGGGTCATAGGTCAGCTGGTGGACATCGCCCTCAGGCGTCTGCTGGACAGCGAAGGCCTGGAGCTGGACCAAACCCTGCAGCAGCCGGCACGGATCACCAAGAGGTAAGTTTTTACCCATCGTAATAAGCGACGGCATCATCTTTGGTTCCACACTTCACTGTGTGGAAGCGGCTGAACATGTGACGCACCATTGGAAAGCTAAGATCTGATCCAAAGCATTTCAGCTTCTGGTCAGCATTCTTAGTTTGTTATTGCCACATCGTTTCCGACTGTCGGAGCAGACACTCAGTGGGGTCACATGGCACTGAAAGGATCGGATTATTGGCTAAATTACAATAAGACTGAGTTATTAAGTTCATGTAGACACCTTAATCTGACAAGAAATTGGATCGGATTACTCGCGATCGGATTAAAGGGAAAGTTTGCCTCTTTTGACATGAAGCTGTATGACATCCCATATTAGCAATATCATTTATGAACATTTTCTTACCCCCCGCTGCGTCCTGTGAACCGAGTTGACGAAGGTAGTCCGGCTAGTTGGCTGGGGTTTAAAAAATAAATCCTTTTGCTTCTCAAAACAATATGCATTCAAAAGAGTAATACATTTGCATCACAAAATCGTTTATCCATAAAAAGTCAGACCTCACAATCGCTTGGCTCTATTTTCTCTCCCTTCGTATCACTGCCTGCTGTGCAGACCGAAGTGCAGACCGAGCAGTCCCCTGCTTCCGAGCAGCAAACACCGTAACAGGCGCGGCTGTCGGCAGGCTGTCGCTCAACTTATTCTTATTGTAATTTAGCCAATAGTCCGATACTTTCAGTGCCATGTAACCCCACTGAGTGAGAGTCTGCGTTGGAAGAAGATGCACAGCCATTTAGGCCGAAATCCTATAAAACCAAAGCCCTAAAAACCAACAAGCACAACCATCTGGTGCTGTAGTGTGAGTGCGTATCAATGCAGCCGGATTCAGAAAACAGCTGCTCTCATTCAGATGTTTTCCCCTTCCTTTTGTCAAACAGCATTAAACATTAAGAGTAAGTGTCAAGTTGGGGTCACTCAAAGCATTTCCTACACTGAAAGACGGCGTCTGTGCAGAGCGTTCAGTGACACCTACATGTAGCACCATCTCCCACGGAGGAAGTTAGAAGCAGCAGAATGCCTTCAACCTTTTCTAAATTACGCTCCTGAGCATGTAGACGGGGGTCAATGAAATCAACTAAACACCACATCACACATGACCGCGCGATAATGTACAAGAGAAAAGGAAAAGAAAGAGAAGTGTGGCACCATCACTGCTTTAGCTGAGCCAAGCCTTGCTGTGAGCGTCATCACAGAGGAGGGTTTTAGTCTCATCCTGTCTGCCTCCTGAACCCAAAGTGGGAGCTGGATCCACAGGACCGGGGTCTGATGAATGAATTCATCATTTAGAGAGCGATATGCCCCATCAGGAAAAGATGGGACTATAAGCTCCTTCGGGTAGCCGGTGAAGAGAGTCCAATATGGGAGAGATGTGGTCTCGTTAAGAGCTTTAAAAACCAACATTAAAAGTTTAAAATCAGTTCTATAAAGGACAGGAAGCCAATGGAGGGAGTTAAGAACAGGAGTAATGTGCACACGTCTGTTGGTGTTGGTTAAAGACGGGCAGCAGCGTTCTGCACCAGCTCAAGGCGGCTGAGAGAAGACTGGGAGACGCCGACATAAAGAGCATTAAAATAGTCTGACCTTGGACTTATTAGGGCATGGATGGCTTTCTCAAGGTCATGACGACTTAAAAACATTTGGCCAGGAGACGCAACTGGAAAAAAATGTGTTTAATTTGCTGAAACAATGTTGAAGCAAATAAAAGAAGAGACGTTCAAACTTCTCGGTCAGCCACAAGTTTCCAAATAACAGAAGATTACACAGTGGGCCCAATGTGTGGATTTATGATTTCTGCCAGTTTCTCCCAGACAATCTGTTGATGTCTGTGTGAGTTGGAACGTTTGAATAAAGCCCCTGCAGATGTCTGCGGTGGGATGCACAATGTTTTCAGCCTTGTTCTCTGTTTTTTTTGGGAGGAACTTTCCAACAACTTTTAACCGACAGGATAAAAGCACTGTGTTCCCCCTCAGCTCAGAGACTTCTGTGATGCACCTATTTCTGTCTATTTAAATACCTCAAAAACACAGAGAGGAAGTCAAGTCAGAAGCAAACTGCCTGAATTACTGTACCATGCAGATGTGTGAGAGGGCGGCAGCAGCTATTTCTGTACAGCCCTGTTTCTAGGGAAGTTGGGACGTTGTGCAGAGTCTAAATAATTTGCAAGTCATTAAATCCTTTGATTAAAAAACGAGTTTGCTCTGTTTTAGTTGCTCTTTTGAACTGGGTATTTCAGAAAGTGTTGGGACGGTGTGCCGTGCTTTTAACAGAGGTGTTTGGGAACTGAGGCGAAAGTAAGCGAAACGTTTCACCTTCCTGCCGAATGCAGCATTAAGAGCCTCTTAAGTGTTGCATTTGTTTCTTTCATAATCACAGTTTTTATGACAGAATATAAATATATAAATATATAAAAGGAAGAAGGTGGGGGAAGAAACGAGCAGATCGGAGACCACAAAGAGTCCAGAAGGGGTTAAAATAAAGATATTGAAATGGGAAGGAGCTGAGACTGTGTTTTTATATATAAATCAAGTTGTTAAAGAACTCGAACACTTGTTTTTAGTCACTCTTCAAATCAAACTCAGTCATTAATTTGCTTCTTGGCCAGGATTCTGGTCTTTTTTAGGTATAATTCAGTGATTAAAAACATTTATTATTGGATTAAGAATGGTGTTTTAGCGCCGTTTTTCTCCCAACAACTGGCCAAATGAATGTCCAACGTGATAGATTAAAAGGTTTTTAGACTTTCATTTATATTTTCATTGTACTCTTTCATCAGCTCGTGTGTTGGGAGAGCATCTTTAAAGAGGAAAGTCAGAACATTTGGCTCACATTGAAGAGGAAAGGGATGTCCTTGGCTTCTATCTGATGAAATATTGTAGTTCAGAATGTCTTCTCCAAATCTGCCTCACATCACGTCGTATGTACTTAGCGGGTGTACTTTATATATTAGCCATGACCGGGATCTTGCCCCTCTGCCATCATTGAGATTCTTCCAATACTTTTAAGAAGATGTATGAAGCTTTTACGGCTCCTACGTGGAAATCTTTTAAGTGGTGTGATGTGTAAAAAGTAGGGCTGGGCAACGATTAAAATTTTTAGTCTAATTAATCACATGATTTCCCTGATTAATCACGATTAATCGCATTAGTACGCAGAATCTAAAAATGAATTCAAAAGTAGCGTATAGCTTTTAGCATTTAGTTTTATTTTAAATGTGCTGCCATATGAATGAAAGTGCCATAACATTTGTTGTGCAAACACACTTTTAACATCAGCATCTTTCTGTAGTTTTTATGTAGAAGCCTCGCTCCACTGTCTGTTTCCTTGAATGACTTGCTGCTATCAGTTGTGTGTTTTGCCTGTAAGTGATATTTTAGACTGGAACTACTACGCTGAGAAGACAATTCAACTTGGCTGTGTTTACAGATGACTTGGGTTCTGTCGACTCCGCCGTCTGAAAGAACTTTAACATGAAAATGGCCGAGTAAAAGTTCCGTACCCTTCTCCATGTTTGGTGGATCCGCCGATTACTTTCTTTTCCTGTTCCGCAGCAGACAGCAGCAGACTTTTACAAAATAAAAGCCTGTGAGCAACAGACTTTTACAAAATAAAAGCCTGTGAGCAACAGACTTTTACAATAATAAAATAAATAATAAAACCTGCGCTAATGCGCGATAAAATATTTGTCGCCGTTAAATAATTAACGACTTAACTCGATAATAACGAGTTAACTCGCCCAGCCCTAGTAAATAGCTAACTTCGGATCTCTCAGGACTGACGTTTTGGAGCCGAGGATTTCTTCTTTCACAGCCTCGACTCATCTGTCCTCGAGTCTCTTTGTGACGTCCTCGCTGGGAGAAGCTACAATGTGAGGAAGGGATATGAGTGAGGGAAGCATTGTTGATAGAAATGTCGGCCAAACGTCCCTGGAGTATTTTACACGTGGCCTCACCGCAGCTGTTAGTTTAACGCTCTGCAAGCCAGACGGAGGAGCTTATAATTGTGGAAGGGTAAAAGGACTGTCTTTAGTTTGAGGTGTCTGTAAACTGCAGTTTTCAGTGTTTGCATGATGAAAACTGAGCAGAAGTTTGGTCCTTTGGGATGAACATGACTGTGGACTCTGCAGCGCTATAATAAGCCCCACCAGGGTGCTATTGTGTTGCTCGTCTGATATTTTCAAGCCTTCCTGCACATTAGATCATCTGGCACAATAGCTGGTAAATAATGCACATCCTCCTTTTGTTACTTGTTGAGACATTGTTCAGTTTTGCTTCTTGAATTTAGCTTCAGATGTCAACAATATTAAAAAAAACAGAGCAAAGTATTTGTTCAGTTCAGGCGACGCTGTTATGTTATCTGAATTATCGGCACTCCTGCACTGTAAGTGTGTTATTTAGAATATCTTTGAAAATAAAACACATTTTAGCTTAATAACCTGAACAGAAACAACGAAAAGGACTTTCATGTAGCAGAAGAACGAATGCAGTCATGCATGAAAAATAGTTCCTCAAATAAAACGGAAAGTAACCTGTGGTTTTTATTTTTGTTCTTTCAAACTCAGATAAATTAATAGCAGAGTGTGAAAGGTCATAAAATCCCCGTTTTTTTTTTTTTAACCAGATGCTTGAAAGAAAGGCACAAAAGGACGGCACCGAGATGATCTTTAGATGGAAGAGGGCAGCGTGCAGCTGTTTGGGTCTGCGGTGCATCAGTGTGTTTTATAGTGGACAAAATTAGGAGTAAAATAAGGAAATGAGCAGCTCGTATGCTGTCACCCGGTGGAGGTTCTGTCCATGCCATCTGGAAGTATTTAGGTTTACTTTTAAAAAGAAACTTAATCAGACAGTTTGCATTTTTGTGTGACAGTGTCTGAAATGTTTAATCGCTGTTTTTTTTTTTTTTAAATCAGAAGAGTAAACAGATGGTTCATCCAACCACATAAAGTATGGGAAAATCGATTGAAAAGCACTTAACGAGCCCCAGAATGCATTTTGAAAATGCCATAAAAGCTGTATTTTAAACAAGACCTTGATAAAAATGACATAACTGTCTACAGCAGACCTGTCTTAGGAATTTTGGGCCTTGCAGAGGCACCCATCAAAATTTCTTTAGAAATTTTCTAGTTGACGTTATTTATTATGTTAATGCTCAGTGCTCTGGGACCTGGAATCTCTTAGCTTTATTCTCATCATGGTGGTTTAGATTCTTCCAGGACCTCAGTCTTCTTTCTTAAACATTAAGCTTTTGAGATTGTTGATTTAACTAAAGTATTTTCCTTATTTTTCCTTAAAGACCAGACTTAGAAATGTGCAATTATTCTGTTTTATATTTCCTGTGTTTGCACCTAAAGTCTCTGTCGTTAAAATATGTTTCATCTCTGTTTGTGCTTCTTCCTGATCACCATAATTTTTTGTCAGACCTCATCTTCAAGCTGCCCCTCTGTGTCCCTCTGCCCATCTCTTCCTCTCATCATCTTCTCCTTCAGGGTCCTTGAGGAACAAGCATTGAGAGAGTACGTCCTGGCTCTGTTTCGGCTTCCTCGCGCAGAGAAACTCCACGAGGTGGCCTCGTGCTCGGTGTGGACGCCGCACGCCCGCTGCCACACGGCCGGGACTCTCTACACCACCGACAGCTACCTGTGTTTCTCCAGCCGAGAGGAAGGCAGCTGCCTTCTGCTCATTCCTCTCTCGGAGGTACGGCAGCTGTTATCGCTGAATTATTCATCTTTACTGTGGATAATTCTGAATGAAAGTTGTAATCTAAGGAGGACTTTTATCAGGCTGAACCAGCATAGAATAATACAGCAACACAGGTCAAAGTTTGAAGGTTACGCCCTGGAATCAGACTTTTAATTGGCTCATAAAGAGACAGATGGGTCAATAAGTTTGGTTAAAATTAGGGCTGGGTGCGTTAGTTATCTAACGCCGATAAATATTTTATCGCGCATTCAACGCAGGTTTTATTTATTTATTTATTTAAAAAAAAATTCAATTTAAAAAAAAATAATAATTTTGGGGGGGGGGGGGGGGGGGGGGCTTTTGTGCCTTGAATGGATAGGAAAGTTCAGAGAGACAGGAAGCAGGGGGCAGAGAGAGGGGGAACGACACGCAGCACAGGGCCATCCGATGCGAGACTCGAACCGGGGCCACAGACCACCCTTGTTTTATTATTTATTTTATTATTGTAAAAATCTGTTGCTCACAGGCTTTTATTTTGTAAAAGTCTGTTGCTGTCTGCTGCGGAACCGGAAAAGAAAGTAATCGGCGGATCCACCAAACATAGAGAAGGGTACGGAACTTTTACTCGGCCATTTTCATTTTAAAGTTCTTCCAGACGACGGAGTCGACAGAACCAAAGTCATCTGTAAACACAGCCAAGTTGAATTGTCTTCTCAGCGTAGTAGTTCCAGTCTAAAATATCACTTAAAGGCAAAACACACAACTGATAGCAGCAAGTCATTCAAGGAAACAGACAGTGGAGCGAGGCTTCTACATAAAAACTACAGAAAGATGCTGATGTTAAAAGTGTGTTTGCACAACAAATGTTATGGCACTTTCATTCATATGGCAGCACATTTAAAATAAAACTAAATGCTAAAAGCTATACACTACTTTTGGATTCATTTTTGGATTCTGCGTACAAATGAGATTAATCGTGATTAATCAGGGAAATCATGTGATTAATTAGATTAAAAAATGTAATCGTTGCCCAGCCCTAGTTAAAATTTACCGTAAATGGTCTTACTTTGACACAGTTACTGAGGGGATCAGGTGGAGATTCAGGGGTGTCTTATTTTTCTATAATGACCAAGCATTTTGTTTAACTGTGTTTAAAAGACTAACACACGGACTGGATTCATGTGATTGGTGAGCAGGGGAATGTTGTTTTCCACAGCATTTAAAACACGAGCTCAGCATCGCATCATAATTTATGTAAAGGATGTTTTATAAAGATTCTGCTCTAGAAAATTCAAGAAAAAATTCTGGCTCTTCATCAGGTGTTGTCCATAGAGAAAGCAGAGAGCACCAGCCCTCTTCCCAACCCTGTGATAGTGAGCATGCGGACTAAAAAGGCCTTCCAGCTGATCGAGCTGCAGGACAGAGACGAGCTGGTGGAGAGCATGAACTCCAGACTTCGAGCTCTGCAGTGGAAGCAGTCCATGTTCCGCAGAAAGAAGGATGGCAGGAGGAGTGTGGTGAGTAATGAAAATGTGCTTAATGATGCATTAACATACTGTAAACTAGAGTTCTACACTTCCGCTTGGCTCCATTTCAGGCTCAGAGGCTGTTTCTGTTGGTTGCGCCTGTGCACGGATGCAGCTTGAGATGTATTTAATTTGATTTAATACTCATTGAACTTGAGTTTTGTCAAGTTTACCACTTTACTTAGACCTTGCTGCTTTTCTCCTGCACCTTTTAACCTCTATATTTTTTTAGGGTCGGGCGAGTTAACTCATTATCGCGTTAACTCATTAATTATTTAACTTCGATAAATATTTTATCGCGCATTAGCGGAGGTTTTATTATTGTAAAAGTCTGTTGCTGAAGAAAATAAATAGATAAAGTGTGTGGAGGGGGGTATTCTCTCTTACCAACTGTTAAGAAGCGTACTCGGCATCGTCAGGAGTAACATCAAGACTATTACTAATATAAGCCAGCAGGGTGGCCATTTTTTTTTTTTTTAAAGTTCTTCCAGACGGCGGAGTCGACAGAACCAAAGTCATCCGTAAACACTGCCAAGTTGAATTGTCTTCTCAGCGTAGTAGTTCCAGTCTAAAATATCACTTAAAGGCAAAACACACAACTGATAGCAGCAAGTCATTCAAGGAAACAGACAGTGGAGCGAGGCTTCTACATAAAAACTACAGAAAGATGCTGATGTTAAAAGTGTGTTTGCACAACAAATGTTATGGCACTTTCATTCATATGGCAGCACATTTAAAATAAAACTAAATGCTAAAAGCTAAAGGCTATACACTACTTTTGAATTCATTTATGGATTTTGCGTACAATTGCGATTTATCGAGATTAATCAGGGAAATCATGTGATTAATTAGAATAAAAATTGTAATCGTTGCCCAGCCTAATTTTTTGTAATACAGTAGTTGTTTGTTTGATTGTTTATGTAGTTTTACTATGAAAGAAGGCTACGAGCTGCTAACATGCTGCTAACATCTTAGCCACATGCTAACTGCACCCCAGGTCTCACAGCTACAGGTGTGGCTTCAGGTTGACTTTTTCTGATGAAACTGGGAACTTCTTACTTTCGTAATACCTTTCACTCAACAAAAAACACATCAGACGTCCAAAGAAAAGCTCATTTTTGCCTCTTTCAAACATGCTCTGCTTTCCATTAACCTGTTGGCTCCTGAACACATCTGTGTCACGTGTGAACCATCCTTTTGGTGCTTTTCTGTCACATTTTTAGGCCGTAGCCTGATTCGGTTTGACGGAGTAACTCATCCACATAAATCTGGACAAAGAAAAATGCATTTGAGCTGAAACTAAAATTTCTCCTGCTCCCATCCGCCACAGTTCCGTATATCACTGTGCTGAGTGTTTGTTCGCTCTATGAGAATAAACGTGTACCTCTGGAGAGACTGGGTGTCTGGAGCTCTCAGTACCTTTAAACAGATTGATCAAACCTTTCAATGCTGCGGATCTCATGTGTAAAATTGGCTTTTTGTGAGACTTTATAATCAAGAGGATAACCACAAACATCTAAAAATGTTTAGAATGATGCAAAACTGGTGCGTCATCAGCTGTGTTTAGTTATTTTCCAGGAAATGAAAACCTCTAAAATGCAGCTGTAATTGCATTTAGAAGCAAACAAACAAACAAACTGGAGCACTGAACATATAACTGAAAAGCAGTTAAAGTTAGCTTATGTGGCCATTTATGGAGTCTGGGTTGAAAATGGATGTCTGTGCTGCAGATTCAGATGTCTGTGCTGCAAATTCAGATGTCTGTGCTGCAGATTCAGATGTCTGTGCTGCAGATTCAGATGTCTGTGCTGCAGATTCAGATGTCTGTGCTGCAGATTCAGATGTCTGTGCTGCAGATTCAGATGTTTGTGCTGCAGATTCAGATGTCTGTGCTGCAGATTCAGATGTCTGTGCTGCAGATTCAGATGTCTGTGCTGCAGATTCAGATGTTTGTGCTGCAGATTCAGATGTTTGTGCTGCAGATTCAGATGTCTGTGCTGCAGATTCAGATGTCTGTGCTGCAGATTCAGATGTCTGTGCTGCAGATTCAGATGTCTGTGCTGCAGATTCAGATGTCTGTGCTGCAGATTCAGATGTCTGTGCTGCAGATTCAGATGTTTACTCATTATTATAATTCACTCATTAACGCCTTTAACACATTTGTAGTTCCAGTTGTAAAATACATATAGAAATTAAAAGAAAATTCTTATTTTAAAGTGTCAAATGGAGCTGGGGAAACTTCTGAAATGTGGAAGAAAGTGCTGTCTGTGAATCGATGGGATTTTATTACAGCTTTATTAGTTCAGTTTAGTTTTGTACTCTATATGTAACTTAAAAGGGACTTTTTTTTACGTGACAGAAGCCCTAGAATGTTAAAATAATGACGTGCAGTCCAAATTTAAGCAAAAACTAAACGTGTTTTGGTTCTTTTAGAAATCCCCGACACCCTACTACACCTTCTACTATGACACCGGATGCTCCGATGAGGAGGAGATGGAGGAGCAGGTCCTGCGCAACACCGTCAACAGCGAAGCCCTCATGACGGCCTTCCAACACACCCAACCGGGAACCAATGGCAACCAGGTGGGTGGAGTTAGAATTCCAGAGCTAAGAACCGTACCTCTGAGTTATTTGAGGACTGCGGCACATTGGTAGCTGAGCATTTGTACCCGTGTGCGTGTCAGAGCATGGAGCCGGTGAAGGAGCGACTGTGGGAGGATCATTTCTCCGAATTTGGCCGCGGCGTCCACATGTTTCGCACGGAGAAGATCCAAAGGCTGGTTGCCATGGGGATACCGGAGTCGCTGCGAGGGGAGCTGTGGATGATGCTTTCTGGTAAGAGGAAGCTGAAAAAATAAGACCACATTAGGATTTCCAACTCATCAAATCAAATCAAAATTAAATCAAATTTATTTGTAGCACATTTCATGTACAGAACAATTCAAAGTGCTTCACATAAAATAAAAGCATTGCAGCACGGAGTGGAAGAAGCATTAAAAATACACAAAAGAATATAAAGAGAAACAAATAAAATAATTAAAATGAATTTTAAAAATAAGCAACAGTCCAGATAAATTAAAAGATATCGTGCAGATTTCAGGCATAGACACATGAGAAAATAAATGTTTTTAACCTGGATTTAAAAATGTCTACATTTGGTGAAAGTTTAATCTCCACTGGCAGTTTGTTCCACTTGTTTGCAGCATAACAGCTAAATGCTGCTTCTCCATGTTTAGTCTGGACTCTGGACTGGACCAGCTGACCTGAGTCCTTGGATCTCAGAGCTCTGCTGGGTTTATATTCTCTGAACAGATCACAGATGTAAACCATCAGCAGACTTTAAAATCTATTCTGTAACTGACTGGAAGCTAGAGTAAAGATTGTAAAGCTGCTGTGATGTGTTCAGATCTCTTAGTCCGGGTTGAAACTCCAGCAGCAGCGTTCTGGATGAGCTGCAGATGTTTGCGTGCATGGATGAGTTTCTCCTGGTCTGTTTGGGAGAGGAAACCTTTAATTCTGTTGATGTTTCTGAGATGGTCAGCCACAACATTAAATCCACCTTCAGCAGGGTGACAAAAATGTTCTCAGAAAGGACCCAAAGAACACAAGTTTTCATCTTTCTCTCCAGATCCTAATCTGATCAAATATTCACAGGATGCACACGAACAAAGTCAATGTCTACGAAGAATCGATGCATCAGGTCAGAGCTTTTAGTGGAGAGCAAAGTAGAATCCACACAGTAATATTTGGCACATGGTTTTAATGTTTTGGTTGACTCTGCCTTTTTTTGAGACGTTTTGTGACGTAAGTTTCCAGGTCTTAATGAAACATCTCTGACATACTTCGCTCAAATGAAACCACAGAAAAGCAGGAAAACGTCTTTTTCCACCATGAATTTCCACCGCTTTCCAGAGCGGGCCGGTTTTAAGGCAAAGAAGAGAAAAACTCGACTCGGATTGTTCAACACAAGTCAAAACTCACTTCTAATTCTAACTTCTCATTGGTGAAAAGTTGAAGAAGGCCTCCTGAAAGTCACTTTGTTCAGTAGAGATACGGAATGTAAGACCGAATACTGGCTGAGCATCTTCTTCAGGTTACAGCAGGTATAACTGCTGATGAGAATTTGCAGAAAAGGGTTCAACAAATGCATCATAATCTGAATTTAAAGTTGGGTGGAGATGAGGATATTTCTACTCTGAGCTGGACACTCAGAGTAGAATGCAGCATCATCCTGTAAATCTGAAGCATTTTTCTAACCCAGGCGGCTCCAAACAAAGAGCCTGGGTTGAGTTTGGACTTGTTATCAACTTCAGACATCCAAATTCATCCCACACACACACACACACACACACACACACACACACACACGTGCACACACGTCCCCTTTGATACTTTACAATCTCTTGCAGAAATCGAAAAATACATTCAGAGGTTGC
The DNA here is from genome assembly GCF_027942865.1 of Odontesthes bonariensis. NCBI lineage: Eukaryota > Metazoa > Chordata > Actinopteri > Atheriniformes > Atherinopsidae > Odontesthes > Odontesthes bonariensis. The sequence goes on along the minus strand of NC_134517.1, from coordinate 28,904,473 downwards.
ACATTTGCACTCGGTAGGTTCCCGCTGTTGTCTGAGAGAAGTTTAAACCTCTTTTCTCATGATTTTAAAGTCTTGTATTAGAAGTTTTTATAAAGTCTCATCAGCGAAGGGTCCCTAACATGGAGATCAGCGGAGGTCGGAGGTGTTTAAACTTTCACATCCTCTTCTGCAGCTCCTGCTGTGGCACCTTTTCAGCCGGTGTCGGCAGACTTATTTTGGTCTGTTGTCTGGTTCCTCTGCTCAGTCTCACTTCCTTGTGTCGAAGCGATCCCGATCTCACATGATGGTGAGCAGACGGTTGGAACATAAAAACTGAAACTGAAACATGTTGTACAGTTACAACAGAACCTGGAGAAAGAAGTCGGCACTAAGAGAGGAGTGTGTTTACCGGCTTTCCTGTTGTCCTGCTGAAAAACTTATTCTGCCTTCAGGCAGGTGAAGTCTGACTAATCTGTGTGATCTGTTCTAATCGTCCGTTTCCCGCCTATAAGTATATATTTATTATATATATTATATATTACTAGTATTATAAATTATATTTATTATATATTACTATTATTATATATTATTTTTATTATATATTACTATTATTATATATAATATTTATTATATATTACTATTATTATATTTATTATATATTACTATTATTATACATTATAACATTTATTATATATTACTATATATTTCCCACCTTTTTTCCCACGGCCATAAGGCTTTTTAACAGTGACTGTTGAGTTCTTCTCAAATTGACTGATTAATTTTTTAAAATTAATTAATTTCTTTATCATTTATTATTATTATTAGTTAGTAGTAGTATTTTTATTAGAATTGGTATCATTATTGTTGTTTTTAATATACAATCATTGTAAATATTAATAATTTTTTGAGCTACTTGACTAATTTGAATTTGAATAAAGTATTTTTTTATTCTATAAAGTCCCGCTTCAGATTGGTCGAGTGTCTGTGGTTAAATGCATTCATCACATTTCAGGGGCCTGAACACATGATAAAGTTTCCGTGTGTTGCAGATGCGTCCTCTGAGCTGGAGTCCCACCAGGGCTACTACGTCAGCCTGGTGCAGAAGTCGATGGGCCACAGCAACCTGGCCACAGAGGAGATCGAGCGCGACTTGCACCGCTCCCTGCCGGACCACCCGGCTTTCCAAAATCCCACCGGCATCGCTGCACTCAGGCGCGTTCTCACCGCCTACGCCCACCGCAACCCAAAGATCGGATACTGCCAGGTACACTGTGAAGCTCTGCTCCAGGCCGCGCAGTTTTCTGCTGATCTTTGTACGAGTTCTTCTTCTCTTGCCTCCCTCCTTACAGTCTATGAACATCCTGGCATCAGTCCTGCTGCTGTATGCGAAAGAAGAAGAAGCTTTCTGGCTGCTGGTGGCCGTCTGTGAAAGGATGCTGCCCGACTACTTCAACCGCAGGGTTATAGGTGAGAGAAGAAGAAGCTGCTCAGTCTGAGCACACGAGCTGTTATGGTGTCGTGTTTGTGTTGTTCGAGTTGGCAAAAAAACAAGTCAAAAAGCTTATTTTTGGCCTCTAAAACAAGGACTTATTTCCTGTGTTTGTGAGGCTGTTAATTTGTATTATGGAAGGTGCTTTTGAAACAATTTCCTCTTCCCTTTAATGCCCACCTGTTGGTGGGTTTCTTCCATTCTCGGTACAGCAGCGGTCGTCTTCCAAGAAGCTGCACGGGCTGCACAGATTGGACACATGAAGGATAATTGGAGGCATTTTTCTCTTCTCGTTAGTATTAACAGAAAAATCAGCAGTAAAATCAACCCTGGTAATAACCGGGATGGATTTATCTGCCTTTGTATCCTGTAACAGAGACGTTAACCGTCTCTGGGTTAGGGTCCTTCAACACTTTTCTTTGTTTGTGGGTATTTTATTGTCTGTGTTCGTGATAAACTCTCAATTTTTACATAAGCTGTTTAATAGCAAACAGCAGAATAATGATCATGTAATAAGATCAGAGTGAAAATTTAAACTTTAGCTGCCATCTAGTGGACAAACCCATGAAAAAACAGCCAATCAGAAACAGTGAAGAACCTGAAACTGGCATCGTTCAGATTCATTTTGTCTGCTTTTTATCCCCAGTCGAGCTGTTCATGATTGTTATAATAAAGAAGTTAAGATTCAATTCGTTGAACAGACACAAGTCCAGAGAAATGATTGTTAGTTTCCTCTTTGACACTCAGTGAAGGTTAAGAGAGACGCATGTTTACCACTGTGTTCCATCAGCCTTCTTTTTAATGACTCTCTTCAATCATTCAGGAACTAAAGACAAACATTTTGGGGGTTTTGCAGAGAATTCTGCATTAATTCTTGCTAAATACCAGCCAACAGCACATGTTGTCTGTTTATCCTCTTCATGATGAGCAAAACAATTGGCAGTTATGCACCTCAGTATCAATGCATCAAAGAACCAGCAGGAAGATGGCTTTAAAGGGATAGTTTGCCTCTTTTGACATGAAGCTGTATGACATCCCATATTAGCAACATCATTTATGAACATTTTCTTACCCCCTGCTGCGTCCTGTGAGCCGAGTTCCAGCCTCGTTTTGGTGTTGATGAAGGTAGTCCGGCTAGTTGGCTGGGGTTTAAAAAATAAAGCGTTTTACTTCTCAAAACAATATGCGTTCAAAAGAGTAATACATTTGCATCACAAAATCGTTCTCCAGGAAAATCTGACCTCACAATCGCTTGGCCCTATTTTCTCTCCCTTCGTATCACTGCCTGCTGCCACCTGCCGACAGCCGCGCCTGTTACAGTGTTTGCTGCTCGGTCTACACAGCAGGCAGTGATACGAAGGGAGAGAAAATAGGGCCAAGCGATTGTGAAGTCTGACTGTTCCTGGAGAACAATTTTGTGATGCAAATGTATTACTCTTTTGAACGCATATTGTTTTGAGAAGCAAAACGCTTTATTTTTGTGGCCCCAGCCAATTAGTCGGACTACTTTCATCAACACCAAAACTCGGCTGGAACTCGGCTCACAGGACGCAGCAGGGGGTAAGAAAATGTTCATAAATGATATTGCTAATATGGGATGTCATACAGCTTCATGTCAAAAGAGGCGAACTATCCCTTTATGCAGCATGTTGTCTTTACTCTGGACCGGGACACCGTGATGAAGCCTTAATAACACCTTGGATACTGAGATTGTACCAAAGTTTAACTCCCATCCTTACGGTTGAGGGTTCCTGATTAACACCTAAGAACCTTTGATCGACTCGCTTCACCAAGGCTACTTTATTTCCATCCCTCATGGAGAAAACAGAGGAGGAGCTCTGGGAACTACCTGGTACCGGAGCCCAGTGTCTTTGACTGTTAGATAAAGCTTCAAGTGAATTTAAAAACCAGAGTTTTTGTTCCGTTTGTGATAATAACTGCTGTTGAAAGCGAAACCTTACTTTGGTATCACAGTCAGACGGGATCACGCTCAGCCTCTCATCGCCGCTCGGCGCTCGTTTGACTCCATTATTTCCTCCTGCAGGAGCTCAGGTGGACCAGTCGGTGTTCGAGGAGCTGATCAGGGAGCGTTTGCCGGAACTGGCTGAGCAGGTCCCAGACCTCTCCACCCTGTCCTCCGTCTCCCTGTCGTGGTTCCTCACCCTCTTCCTCAGCGTCCTGCCCTTCCACAGCGCCGTCTGCGTGGTCGACTGCTTCTTCTTCCAGGGCATCAAACACATCTTCCAGCTCGGTCTGGCCGTGCTGGAGGCCAACTCTGCGCAGCTTTCTGCGAGCACAGATGATGGACAGGCGCTCATGATTCTCACAAGGTAGATGAAATAGGCTGTGTTCGAAACCGCATACTACATACTTCCATACTTGCATACGGCATACTCATCGATCAGACAGTATGCAGAGCGTTTACCCACAATGCATTTCCCTCCTGCCCGAGCCGAAATCAGTCGGCCTGAAGCTGATTTCGCTTAAGCTCTAAACTCTGTAAACTTTAGCAACATTTGAAACATTTTCAGGAGAGAAAGTAGTCGTTTAGATCCCCAACGTGTTGAAAACCTGACTAAATACCGGCTGTTTACAATTTTGTTCCCACGAATTCGGCGCTACTAAAGCTAGCCGCAGTGAGCAACGAACTTCCGGTTATTTTCACAAAATAAAATACCCGTTGCCTTTTATCATAGGGAAAGCCATTAACATACAATTGGTGCTTTTGTTTTGAAAACAGGAAGTGAACCTACCCTCGTTGTAGCTAGCTTGAAACTGCCGTTTTGACAGGAAATGGCGATCGGCGACGTCGCGTTACGTTGCATCTTGGGTAGTTTGAGTATGAGTAGTAACCTCATGATGCATACCCAACATTTCGGCAAATCTAGTATGCATCCGGGAACTTCTCGCTTACTCAAACTCGCATACTAACTCAAAAAGTTAGAAGGAGTAGTAGGAGAAGTATGTGGTTTCGAACACAGCCATAGCTTATCCTAAGAGACACTTCCAATATGTTTAAGAACCTGGTTTCACACAAATTTAATCGTTCCTGTGGTCCTAAATCCATTCATAGGTTCTACTCCTTGTCCATGATTTCTAAAGAGGTTGCTTTCATGGTATAAAACGACAGAATGTGAACCCTGGACTCTGTGCTCCGCAGTTTTCTGGACCAGGTTGGAAATGAGGAGTCGCCGTGCGTCCCGTCCTCCCCGCCGGCCGCAGAGGAGAGCAGTGGCGGCGACCCCGAGGTTCCCGCCGTGGGACACATGAACATCACCGACCTCATCACCGAGTCCTTTGAGGTGATTCGTCTAATTCTTCAGCAAATAGTTCATTTTAAAAGCAACATTATGTCATTATTCTGTCAGTGAAGAGGCTGAAATTAGCCTTAAGTGACACTCGGTACGGTCTCTTATTTGTGTTTAACCTCGTCAGAAATTCGGAGACCTGACGGTGCGGCAGATTGAGCGTCTTCGGTGTCTGCACAGAATCCAGGTGCTGCAGGCACATGAAGACACCACCAAAGAAAACACAGTAAGCAGATGGAATCCAAAGTATTTCAAAGGAAGAAACATTAAGGATTTTCCTACCTTCCTTCATCTCTTTTTTCCTCCGGCTGAAACACGAGCCCAGAACACAGAAAGGTTCCAGAATAAGTGAAACCTCTTTAAAGTACGAGCATCGACTCTAAGAGGCAGCCATGATACGAGCTGATGGAGTTCTATAGAAATTCCTTTAAAATCACTTTTAGCTTTGAAAACACTCTAGCGTCCCTCATTTAATGAAAGGAGGTCATTCCTTTTCCACCTGCTGCATCATTGGTAGTGAATGCTGCCTCTGACAGCAGTCTTTCACTTATGTGGCTTCCTCTGTCTTCTGGTGAATTTCTAACTGTGATAACAGACATATTTGACGTCTTATGATACAGATATGATGTGCATGATCTAATCCTGGTGAAACAACATGCATTTTGTGGGATATTCTTGTTCGAGCTGCTGTGGTTTGACTGCTGCAGACACAAGTGAGGTCATATGATTGTTCGTCTTTTAGTTTTTGAGGCCATTTTTTACTCTTCCACCCAATCCAAAACTCTACCTGCATGTTTTCTATATAATTTTCCGATTACAAACCAAAAAAATGGCTGTTTGCAAACTCTTTGCTAACTTCTTATAGCCTTCAGTTCTTTTAATCTGCAGATCCTGAAAGAAACACACGACTGAAGTCTGTAGAATATTTTTCAATAATGTGCATTTCCCTTTTTTATGCATCACATTACTGTTTCCTAACAGTGGCTGTGATTAAGCCAAAATCCTGAGGTTTTAGACCTTAGAAGAAGGTATCAGCATGCTAAGCTAGCTCTAACTTTGGCCTTTTGGAAATCAGATCATCTTTAAAGGGATAGTTCGCGTCTTTTGACATGAAGCTGTATGACATCCTATATTAGCAACATCATTTATGAACATTTTCTTACCCCCTGCTGCGTCCTGTGAGCCGAGTTCCAGCCTCGTTTTGGCTTTGACGAAGGTAGTCCGGCTAGTTTACTGGGGCCACAAAAATAAAGCGTTTTGCTTCTCAAAACAATATGTGTTCAAAAGAGTAATACATTTGCATCACAAAATCGTCCATCCAGAAAAAGTCAGACCTCACAATCGCTTGCCGCTATTTCTCTCCCTTCGTATCACTACGGCTGTGTAAACTGTGCAGACCGAGCAGCAAACACCATAACAGGTGCAGCTATCGGCAGGTAGCTAAACGCAGTGATACGAAGGGAGAGAAAATAGCGCCAAGCGATTGTGATGTCTGACTTTTTCCTGGAGAACGATTTTGTGATGCAAATGTATTACTCTTTTGAACGCATATTGTTTTGAGAAGCAAAACACTTTATTTTTTAAACCCCAGCCAACTAGCCGGACTACTTTCATCAACGCCAAAACAAGGCTGGAACTCGGCTCATGGACGCAGCAGGGGGTAAGAAAATGTTCATAAATGATATTGCTGATATGGGATGTCATACAGCTTCATGTCAAAAGAGGCGAACTATCCCTTTAAGTCGCTCTCCACAGTTTTGAACTGGTCTGTTCCTCTGTGTGCAGCTGCGCGTGCTGACCGCAGACGTCTCAATCTCTCCAGAGAATCTGTCTGACGTCTACGACCTCTTCAAGGTATCTCCTCACACATCACCATTACTCCTCATGTTATCAAAAGGTTGGCCGTGTTAAAGGGAAATCCCCCCCTCCTCCTCCAGACGGAGCACTTCATCAGCCTGTACTGGGGCGACCGCAGCTCTGCCGCCGCCGCAGAAGCTGCAGCCTGGCAGTACAGAGACGTCTCCAACCGCTCTTTCGTGGAGCGGCAGTATCGGCTGGACCGACCTCAGTTTAAAAGCCTGTATGCGCTGCTGGCGCCGTGGCCCGGCGCAAACCAACACACCGACACGCTGGCCAACCGCACCTTCACCCTGCTGGACCCGGACCGCAGCAACCTGGTTACCTTCAAAGAGTTTGCCAGCTGGCTGGGTGGGTGCAGCGAGGCCGTGCGCTCACAGATGGATCAGATAACTCATCACGTGAACTTAACCCTGTGTCCTCTTTCTTTCAGACACTTTATACTGCGAGGAGCTGAATGAGAAGATTCGGCTGCTGTATCGTCTTCACATTCCACCAGGTTATTCATTCTGAAAAGAATAAAATCAGACTTTCCAGCTGCCGTCGGGAACTGCAGGTGATAAACGTCCCACTGTGTTTGTGTGCAGCTCTGACGGAGAGCGAGGACGACCCGTCCCTGATGAAGAGCCCCCTGGTGTCCACAAACAGACCCCTCTATGTCAACCTGCCCTCCGGTTGGTGCAAACACACTTTCATTCAACATCCACCGCTAACATCACAAGCACGATATATCTTTCATATTTAATGCAAGAATGCTTTTTCCTTCAAATTTTTGCAGTTTCAAAGTAGAAAAATACTTTTTCCTTCAAATTTTTTGCAGTTTCAAAGTAGAAAATGAGCCAAAGAAAAGGTTTAGGTTTACTTTTTGCTCTACTTTATCTCAGGTTGTTAAAGCAAAAAGTCTCCGGGTAGGAGCTGAATCTTTGCAGTAACCTTCTCTTAACGAGCTAATCATCTGATCTGAAACCCGAATCAATCTAAAAACTTTCAAAAAGAAAAGGAAAAGCTGTATAAAAGTGTTTTTTTCCCCCCAAAAATAGAACAAAAAACAGTTGCTTATCAAAAATGTGTTCATCTCTGACTAGCTAAACTTTTCCACGTAGCAGAGAAATTTTGAGCAGGGGAAGTGTGTAGTATGATGAAATGTGTGGATTTTATTAGAATTTTTGGGAGGATAATCTGACTCTGTGCAGCTGTTTTTCCAGATGTTGAGGAAGAAGTAAAAGATTACCAGGATCAGATGAAGCAGATGCTGCAGGATCTGGCCAAAGAGAAGGAGAAAGATGCTGAGAAGCCTCTGCCGCTCATGAATCAGGTGGTGGAAAATGATTTTGTCTCTCTTTTTTAACCGACAAATGCAGGAAGTCGTTTGTGTAAAACTCCTTCATCTCCCGGTTTCACAGCGAGAGTTCATCCAGTTCTGCAAGACCCTCTACAGCATGTTCCACGGCGACCCGGGCGAGAACGACCTCTTCCAGGCCATCGCCACCGTAACGAGCCTCGTGCTGCAGATCGGCGAGGTCGGCCACCGCGGGCCGAGCTCGGGGTCAGAGGTCAGCGGCCGAGAGGAAGCAAAAGCAGCGGGATCGAAGCAGCTCCCTGCTGCGGACGCCGGGACCGACGGCAGTTTGGCGGCTGACGGCGAGTGGACGGTCAGTTACGCTCAGATCCTGGCGTCGCTGCTGACTGAGCAGGTGCTGGTGAACTTCTTCGAGAAACCGGTGGATCTGACGGCAAAAATCGCCGAGGCCAAAGAGAATCAGTACCAGCAGCGAGCCGGTCTGCTCTCCGTGCAGCAGGGGACCAGGTGACTCCAACACGGGTCGCAGCGCGAGCCAAACATCAGGAGGGGGACGCAGAGGCGCCACTGTGTCAGCATGGACTGATGAAACATGACGGCCTCGGACTCAAAGGTCAAACAGGAAGCCTTAACGGAGTCTCAGCCTCACCGGCAGCACTTCTCTGACCTGTAATCGAATAATTCTACGACATTTTGAGCCAAAAACTGCTTTGACGCTCCGAGTCTCAGCAGCTGTCTGTTTAATGGTCGACTCACTGACATCAGTAATGTCAAATCATATTTTCCATTCAGTGCTACTAACCTCGAGAAATGATAAATATTGTCTTCTTCTGTCGCCGCGAGTATGCCTGCTGTTAGACTGTCTGGTGGATGTAATCAGCCACACACTTTAAAATGTTTACAGGTTGTGATTAATTAGATTATTAAAAAGGTTATAAACCTGGGATTTCACAAACTTTCTCTCACTACCAATTTCCAGAAGTCTGCCTTACCAATAAACCTTAGAAATAACATTAAGGACAAGCCTTTCCAGCCATAAATGTGTTCTTTTTGTGTTAATTTTATTACCGACTTTTCATTTCAAATGTTGTCACATGCTCACTCTTTGATTTAACGGTATTTTTAAAACTTTTTCAACTCGTTTGGTAATGATTTACAGTGATTTAAAGCAACATCGTTGGAATTTTGCTTGAAATAAAACGGATTGCAGAGAAAAATTCCTTCTCATTTCTTCGTCTCACTATTTTGCCCTGATATTGTGTTTTGTGAGGTCCAGTACAGCTACACCTGTGTCAACCCAGCTCTTTAACAGTTCTACTTTTATTATATTGTTGGAGTACTGTCAGCCATCAGTAAATCTCCTGATTTTATGCCAGGTAAACACAGCATGTTTGAACCTTTCTGTCTTAGCATTTAGAGTTGATAAATCCATAAATATTATAATAGAAAGACAAAGCTACTGGTTCTGAGAACATGAAAGTATGTGTCTTTACGTGTAATGCTAACGGCCACTAGGGGACGCTGAAACGCTGTATATTAGACCATCCAACACGAGCTGGAGGGTGATGTGATATTTGGAAATAATGTTTATGAGATGATTTGTCTTGCACATTAAAGCCCCAACACGCCTGTATTTTGCCCAATTATGACGAAAACCAACGGCTGTGTTCCATACTGCATACTCATCGATCAGACAGTATGCAGAGCGTTTACCCACAATGCATTTTGCTCCTGCCCGAGCCAAAATCAGCCGGTCTGAAGCTGATTTCTCTTAAGCTCTAAACTCTGTAAACTTTAGCAACATTTGAAACATTTTCAGGTGAGAAAGTAGTCGTTTAGATCCCCAACGTGTTGAAAACCTGACAAAATACCGGCTATTTACAATTTTGTTCCCACGAATTCGGCGCTACTAAAGCTAGCCGCAGTGAGCAACGCACTTCCGGTTATTTTCACAAAATAAAATACCCGTTGCCTTTTATCATAGGGAAAGCCATTACCATACAATTGGTGCTTTTGTTTTGAAAACAGGAAGTGAACCTACCCTCGTTGTAGCTAGCTTGAAACTGCCGTTTTGACAGGAAATGGCGATCGGCGACGTCACGTTACATTGCATCTTGGGTAGTTTGAGTATGAGTAGTAACCTCATGATGCATACCCAACATTTCAGAGACTCTAGTATGCATCCGGGAACTTCTCGCTTACTCAAACTCGCATACTAACTCAAAACGTTAGTATGAGTAGTAGGAGAAGTATGCGGTTTCGAACATTCTTAATTGCATTATCATGATGGATATGGGAGGAAGAAAATGCACAAAACTAAAGTTAATCAAGAGAAGTAGGCAGAGTGCTGCAGGAGTTTAGTGTGCTTTATTAACTACTGATTAAAGGCAGAGGACGGGCCTCAAACAGGACCTAAATAATCGGAAGAAACAAAACACACAGTCTACTAGTGGCCAGTCTTCATTATAAGGGAGAGAAGGACTGAGGGTCGTCTCATTCAACTCTTCACGAGTGGTTTAATCCTTGAGGAGTAACTAACTCCTTATATTTTAGTCATTAGAATCTCCATCAGAGGCATAATTGGATCTACTTGAGTCCGTTGTTTTTGTGGAGAAAATGCTCATAGTGGAGCTTGGACAAAAATAGTACATTTAAATCATGACATCTTGAAATGTACAAAATATTGGGTCAGGTTGTATGTTGGTGAGTTGTTCTTTCCCACGATCGCGTCTCAGAACAGTCTTAAACCATCTAAAACAGTCTGTAATTCAAAGTATGCACGTTATGTATAATTAGAAGTATTTATATGTGTCGCGTCATGAGTTTTATGTCACATCCACAGGTAGCGGGGGCTGCAGCACACGAAGGAAAAGGGACAAACCAACGAGAATCGCAACACAATTAAAATACAGTTGCAGAGCAAGAGGAGACTAAAAGCTACACATTGCACGAAGCCACGGCTGGGATCACAGGGAGACCAGTCATCTCGCCCTGTCGATGCGTCTCGCCCACTCTGGAGGGACGATGGGCGGGCTCTGTCTTTTTAAATGGCTTCAACGTAGTTGGCGGGCAGCATGCCGGTCTTGCCGGTGCGCTGCACGGTGCCGTACATCCAGCCCTCGTCGATGGCCTGCACGTTAACGATGACGTCGCCGTCTTTGAACGACACCTCGTCAACGTCGGCCGGGGTGTAGTCGTACATGGCACGGACGGTTTTCTGGAGGAAATAAAGAAGTCAGTCGGTGTGCGTTGGGTTCGGTTTGGGTAAGCAGAAAGCAGCTGGACTTCTCTTTGGGTCTTTAAAGGGATAGTTCGCCTCTTTTGACATGAAGCTGTATTACATCTCATACTAGCAGAAGTGGGTAGTAACGAGTAACATTTACTTGAGTATGTTTTTGAAAAAATGATACTTCTAGGAGTAGTTTTAAATCACTATACTATTTACTTTTCCTTGAGTAGATGTGTGCAGCAGAAACTGTCCTCTTACTCCGCTACATTAGGCTACAATGAGCTGGTTACTTTTCTTCTTACCTCTTTGGTATTCTACGCCTCATTATTTTTATCCCCCCGCGTACGCCTCATTTTAATGTTTTATTCTGACAGAGAGAGAGACTTCCGCCAAAGGCTCTACCACCTGACTGTGTTCCACCAATCAGACGCAGCCGTGCAGTCTGGTCACGTGACCATACTCAATCTCAGCGGCGGGACGGGTTAGCTTTACAGTTTACAGTCGTAGCAAACAAACAAAGAAACAGATGAAAAATGTCAGAATCAACGGTGGGAAATGAAGACGCAGACGAGGCCTCATACTGAAAGCATGTTTACCTTACAAAGAGTGAGAAACAGCAGCTACATTATGTGTCTTCTGTGTCAACCAAAACAAATGGCATTTCAGCATGTAGTTTTTTCACCAAGCACTTTTTTACTCTTACTCAAGTAATTATTTGGATGACTACTTTTTACTTTTACATGAGTCATATTATTCTGAAGTAACAGTACTTTTACTTGAGTACAATTTTTGGCTACTCTACCCACCTCTGCATACCAGCAACATCATTTATGAACATTTTCTTACCCCCTGCTGCGTCCTGTGAGCCGAGTTCCAGCCTCGTTTTGGCGTTGACAAAAGTAGTCCGGCTAGTTGGCTGGGGTTTAAAAAATAAAGCGTTTTGCTTCTCAAAACAATATACGTTCAAAAGAGTAATACATTTGCATCACAAAATCGTTCTCCAGGAAAAAGTCAGACCTCACAATCGCTTGTCCCTATTTTCTCTCCCTTCGTATCACTGCCTGCTGCCGCCTGCCGACAGCCGCGCCTGTTACAGTGTTTGCTGCACGGTCTACACAGCACGCAGTGATATGAAGGGAGAGAAAATAGAGCCAAGCGATTGTGTGACTTTTTCTTGGAGAACGATTTTGTGATGCAAATGTATTACTCTTTTGAACACATATTGTTTTGAGAAGCAAAACGCTTTATTTTTGTGACCCCAGCCAACTAGCCGGACTACCTTTGTCAACACCAAAACGAGGCTGGAACTCTGCTCACAGGACGCAGCAGGGGGTAAGAAAATGTTCATAAATGATATTGCTGATATGGGATGTCAGCTTCATGTCAAAAGAGGCGAACTATCCCTTTAAACATCAAATTAATGAAGCTCACTGCTGTACAGGGTTGATAAAGAATCAGGTGGGTCTGTGACAGAGGCAGTCAGTCAGGAAGCGTGTGTGTTACTCACCCCGGTGGTGGAGGGGTGTGAGGGGATGGAGGACACCGTGGTCTGCTGGGTGGCCACAGATGATGACCTCTGCTGCAGCTCCACGGTCCTCGCCTGCTGGTAGCCTGCAGGTGTTAAAGAACCCAACTCCATCAGACGCAGTCTCATTACCGACACAATTAAACTGCACACGCTCGTATTATTCTGCATTTGCCTTCTTACCCGTAGAGCTGGTGACGAAGCCGTTGCTGTAGAGGGAGAGGTGGTGGTCGGCGTCCTGAGACACCTCGGACTTCTCATCAGCCATGCCGCTCAAAGCGCTGGTGGAGCGGGAGTGCTCCTTACTGCGGCGCTGGGCTTGCACTGTCAGAACAATGTGCAGAAGGTGGAAACTTCTTGTTAAAACTCCTTGTTTATGGTGATGATAACATCACGGCTCTCTCCACACACACACATTCAGAGCAAGATATCCACTAATGTGATACGCGCTGAGGTGGCGGTTAAATGTGTCGTCATCACCACAAAACATTTACCAAGCAGCATTTTCTGAAGATCTTTTAAAGTATGGATTAAAGTCATTCTGGCATCTCTTTAATTAGTTATAATAAATATAGAGTTTAATTAAGTTATGATACGTTAGCTTAAAAACTAGCTGTCAGGTTTTACAGTTTTGCTCATTTAAATACCAGAATAATCAGAAATACAGAAAGCACGATGTTGATGCACGATGCAATAGATGCGAGGGATGAACTGAAAGAACTATTATAAATCTGTGAAGGGATCCATGTGAGTTTAAACTGACCTGACATCATGTGCAGACTCCTGGACTGGATGTTGTCCTCCGCAGGGTCGTAGTCAAACACAGAGCCGGGGTTGGTGCGCCACACACGGAGATCTGACGGGGAAACATGCATCAGTGTCCATTCAGCTGGAGGACTCTTCTCTTTTTAGAAATCTGCTGCATACTTTTAATCCCTTTCATCTGTTTCCAATATTATCATGCCCCCTGCCATGTTAGAAGTGACACTGCAGCAGCTCATTAAACAAGCTGCAGTTCATCTTTCAGTGAAATCTCAAAACTTTCTGCAGCTCATCCAGAACGCTGCTGCTGGAGTTTTAACCCGGACTAAGAGATCTGAACACATCACAGCAGCTTTAAAATCTTTACTCTGGCTTCCAGTCAGTCACAGAATAGATTTTAAAAGCCTGCTGATGGTTTACATCTGTGATATGTTCAGAGAATATAAAGCCAGCAGAGCTCTTAGATCCAAGGACTCAGGTCAGCTGGTCCAGTCCAGAGTGCAGACTAAACATGGAGAAGCAGCATTTAGCTGTTATGCTGCCAACAAGTGGAACAAACTGCCAGTGGAGATTAAACTTTCACCAAATGTAGACATTTTTACATCCAGGTTAAAAACTTTTCTGTTCTCATGTGTCTATGCATGAAATCTGCACGATATCTTTGAACTTATCTGGACTGTTGCTTGTTTTTAAATTCATTTAAATGATTTTATTTCTTTCTCTTTATATCCTTTTATGTATTTTTAATGCTTCTTCCACTCCCTGCTGCAATGCTTTTATTTTATGTAAAGCACTTTGAATTGTTTTGTACATGAAATGTGCTACAAATAAATTTGACATCTTCATTTGGTTAAACGTCCCCTAAAGCGGAGCCGTGTTGCTGCTTGTGACGGTACCGGTGATGGTCTCTTGGTCGTGCTCGATGGCCCGCCTCCTTTCCATCTCCACCACACGCCTCTGGATGCCGCGGTAGTTGATGTCGCTGAAGTCCTGAGTGTTCTTCTTCACGCGCTCCATCACGGGGTCGGAGGTGGTGGGAGTGAAGCTGCCCTTACTCTTCTCAAAGTCCTCGTGGTATCTAACCTGAAGAGTTCAAATCACAACCAAAGAAAGTTTAGTCATGTCGGGAAACGCCAGCTAACGAGTCGGTCAGGCACGTGGAACTGATCCTGAATGTGCTAAATGTGTCACTGCAGAAGCAAACCAACGTGCATCCTTACTCCTTCAGGACAAACAGTAGCATAGAGATGCCAATAATCATCAGAGGAGGAATGGGAGAAGGTAGATGAAGGACAACGGAAAACAACGTGCTCCCTCTCATGGAGAGAGTATGGTTGGAAGAAAGTTGTAAGATACTTTATTACTCAACTCTGACAATGTTTAAATCCAGGCTGAAAACAGTTCTTTTATTTTATCTGCACTCTTCACTTTTAAATTAATTAATTAATGATTATTTTTAATGTTTTTTTTATTTTTTATTATTATTATATTTTTTTATGATTTTATTGCCTTCTTGTGATTTTATGTAGCTGTGAAGCACTTTGAATTACCTTGTGTACGAATTTAGCTCTATAAATAAAATTGCCTTGCCTTGCCTATTACACCAGCACAACAGAAATCTGGAGATACAAGATGCTGGAGACTTTGTGGGGAAAACCAGGCCAATCATTTCCATATCTTTTGGGGATGCCCTTGTATTATATCTTATTGGCACGAGCTTAAGAAGAGTATGGGAAGAATTTTGAAAGTGAAACCATTTACGTTTGAAGTTTTTTTTTTTTAATAACTGATTTTTTATATGACATATACATACATACAAACACAAACTCAACAAACACAGAGGGGGTGTATATTATATGCAGTTATACTTGCAAAAAGTTCTTTAAAAGTCCTTTTTCTCTTTTTTTTTTCTTCCACGGACTAGATCTTTGCAAATTGCGGTCACTGTTATGCACCTTTACGTCATATTTCCGCTAATCCAATCCTCTTCTTCGCTCTATATGCCCTAACCAGCATTCTGCGTTAATATGAGTACTTTACAAGTGAGAAAAACAACCATACAAAGTACGAGTCATTTACAGGTGAGAGCAACAACAATACAAAAAGAAAAAGAAAGAACCTACTCTCCTGTAATTAATAAAAAATAAAAAATAAATAAAAATAAGAAAAACAAGAATATAGAGGTAACTAGAGTCCCGGCATTGCCTGTACTAATAATGACCATCTTTTATCAAACATGTCTGTTTTCAACTGTAGTCTTGCTGTGATTTTTTTCCATGATAAACACATTTTTTAGCCCGTCTCTCCATTGGATAATACTTGGAGGCCGTGGTTTCAACCAAGAATCTGTTATAGTCTTCTTTGCTATCAGCAGCAGGATTCTCAGTAAATATTTAGAGCTCTTATCTGTCATACTGTCAGGAATTATCCCCAAAATGTAAAGTTCTGCTTCCAGATGGAGGTTAATGCCCATAATCGGTTTAATTTCCTTTTGAATATTCTTCCAAAAAACGTTTGAAGTTTTATATTTTGGGAAAAGAGAACCAGGAGATTACAAGGTCAGGAGAAAAATACATATTTCAAATAATGTTGGTGGCAGCCAAAAAAAAAAAAAGCCATCAGCAGGAAATGGCTGAAAACAGATGCACCTACAGTGGAGGATTGGGTTGAGATAATGCTCGATATTTATAGGATGGAGAAGCTGACTTTCTCAGCTGGACTACAAACAGATACCTTTAAGAATTACTGAGGAATCTGGGTTGATTTTGTGTGTTCACTGAGAGCAGATTTTGTGCAGTAGAGACAATGTGAAGTGTAGATTATGTATCCCCTCGGTTCAGGCTACAAACTTGTTCATTGTTCATATGTTTATTTGTTATGTTCACCCTCCAACAGGAGAAAAGGGACTCAGCAAGAGAGACGTGAAAATATGGACAGGAGTGGAAGAGAGTTCCATTTTTCTCTACTGTAGCTTTACTTGAGAATATATGTCTATCTATGTCTCTGCTCCATGGTGGAGGAGTATGGGTTATGTTCTATACGGGTGGAAAAATGTATATGGAATCAATAAAAAGTTAATTACAAAAAAAAGGAAAGAAAGAAATGCCAATAATCAGAAAATCTTACTCCAGAGATGATACGTTGGGTCTCCCTGACGCGCCTCATCTCAGGTGTGTCCAGCACGAAGGCAGCTTTGCCCTGGACCTGCTTACGGAAGCTGTCAGAGTACAGCACCTGGACGGGGGAAGAAAACGGGACACGATGAGTATCTGAAAGTCATCTTTCAGTCGTCGTTAGCATCCACAGCAAAAAAAAGAGGGATTTAAGAGGACACACACACACACACACACTAGCTGAAGCATTACTGACACATTTCAGACAAATGAATTAGACTTTTATTAAGATGTTGGACAGTTAGAGGAATTGAAGTTAAATTGTGATCTTCAGAGGGAGAACAGAAAAGGAACAAGATGAAACGGAGCAGTCTGAGCTACAGGAGAGGTTAGCGGTGATGATGCGCACAGGCACACCACAGCTGGTGGGATTAAACTTGTTCAAAAAGAGAGCGCAGTCGGGATCATTAATATGATTAACTGGAGCAGGGGACAAGTCGGTTAGAACAAGGTTAACATTTCTTAAGGGGAATATGTTCTTGCAGCGGATCTGAAGGTACCGAGCTAATGTTTTCTTGGTTCCTTTTGACTCGCTCCATCTCTGGAGTAAACACCACAGGAGTTCCCTTGGCTGAACTGTCTTTATACAACACCTACAGGACAGAAGCACAGCGCCCCAACGGGCCAGTCAGACACTCTTAAACCATCAGGACCAAGCTGCTATAGGACTGCTTTCATAGACTGGGACTCTTGAGCCCTGAAATCTTATAAAAAAGGAAGAAACTTTTTAGGAAATATCCCAGATTGATTGATCTTAGAGAAGTAGAGGAACTGCTTTCACATTTCTTCTTTTGCATCTGGCAAAAAAAAAGTATGCAAACCGTTTGTAATTTGAATGGTTTTCTGCATTAATTTGTAATAAAACGTGATCTGATCTTCATCCAAGTCAAAGGCATCGACAAATATAATGCACCTACGATAATTAGAATAAGAAAAATCACGGTTCAGGTTGAACTTTAGTCCCTTCTTCCTGGCAGAACTGCTTTAGCGTCTGTGTTGCGTTGGCATCTGGATGGATTCTGTTTCTCTGCAGCCATTCTGTGGGGGATTTGCTCTGATGTTTTGGGTCGTTGTCCCGTTGCATCACCCGACTGCTGCAGTTGAGAGTTTCAGCTGACATTCTCACATTATCCTGAAGAAATTGCAATGATTGCAAGCTGGCCAGGCCCTGATGCAGCAAAGCAGGTCCAATGGATGAGGTTTCCTCCGCCGTACTTTACGGTTGGGAGGATGTTTTCCTGATGATACTCGGAGCCCTTTCTGTAGGGCTGCGTGTTCTTTCCAAATAATTCGATCGTAGCTTCCATCAATCCACAAAACAATGTGCTGTGTGGAGTCTCAATGTGCTCTTTGAGGCAGGCAGTACCTAGTAGTTTACTCATGAACACAGATGTTAGCCAGTCTCTCTGGATTGTTTCTTAACCTCACCGATGAGACTTTTTTGACTGGGAGTCCACCTCTTGGTCCCAAAGTGTCTCCATTTCATCTATAGCAGGGACACAGCTGATTTACATAAAGCTAGAAAGGGTTATGAAGTGATTCACCAGTCTATAGATCAGGGATGTCCAAAGTCGGTCCAGGAGGGCCGCTGTCCTGCAGGTTTTAGATGTTTCCCTGCTGCAGAACTTAATCTTTTGAAGAGCTCTTTTTCATCTGAATCAGGTGATTTGAAGCATGGAAACACCTAAAACCTGCAGGACAGCGGCCCTCCAGGACTGACTTTGGACATCCCTGATCTATAGACTGGTGAATCACTTCATAACCCTTTCTAGCTTTATGTAAATCAGCTATTTCTGCTCGTAGAGCCTCTGAAAGCTCTTTTTGGTGAGGCGCGGCTCACATATTCTTCTTGTGCGGACCACAATATAAACGTTTGAGTGGTTTTCATCAGTCAAAGTAGCTCTAGCTCACACCTCCAAACTCATTTTCTTAACAAGACTCCAGGTACGCTAACACCCGACTCCAATTAGCTTTATTTAAATAATTAACTCAAAGCAGAAACCATGAAATTCCAAACGGTTCGCGTACTTTTTCTTGTCACTGTATATCTGAACAGAGTCTGAGAAATTGGTCCTATAGTCTTTCATTCTGGCTGCTCCTGTTGAACAGCCAGGAATAAACACATGTAGGCAAACACTCCTGTGTGAAAATAGAAATTAATTCAGCAGCACGCAGCAGATTTTATGTGAAGAAAGCTGGGCTGCGGGTTAGAAAATACTGTATTGACACGCCAAAGGGGGAGGGTCTGATGTAGAGGATTAAAAATGAAGAGGTAAAAAGAGAAGAAGATGGATGGATATTAAGACTAGACTAGGATGGAATGGTGATGATGGCAGAAGAGGAGCTTGAAAACTGCAGTCTGAGCCTTAAATAGAGATGGAAAGGATGAGATGATGAAGATGACGACAGTGTGAGAGACAGCAGGAGAGAAGGGAAGTAGCAAAGAGGTCCACTCCGGACGGTTAGGAGCACACGTGGTTCGGGTCGTTCCACTACCGAGCTGATGTGCTTCTGGGTTTCTCTCACCCGCTTCACCTCTGGGAGATCCGATATAGCCGTGCCTCGACCCAGATAGTCCTTGTATTTTATCTACCCCGACAAAAATTGGGTGTTTTCGTGCAGTAGAGAGAAAAGTGGAGGAAAAAAAAGAAGCAGATCAATAATGTACGTTTACAAGAAGGCGGACGGAGACGGCACAACAAAATCACAGCAGACACGAACACACACTTTGCTCCTGAGAAATGAAAAAGCAGGTTAGAGACAGAGTGGAGTTTAGATATCCGAGCGGTGGGTTCTACGGGAGGTTCTAGCACCAAAACGACAGGAGGAGGCTCAGGAGACTTGTTACAACAGTGTGTTTGAGGGAAGATGGAGTGTGAGAAGGAGGGGCAGATGGATATAAATGAGGGTACAGGAGAATACAGGATCAATGGAAGGAAGTACCGTGCTAATATTTTGCTGATTGCGTTTAACTCTCTCCATCTCTGGGGTCTCTGAGACTGACGTGCCTTGTCCCACTCCTTCTTTGTACTGATGCTTTGAATCAGACAGCACAAAAACAGTCACACGTAGCAGCACCACACTCTATGCTAGCTTAGCTTTCAATTTAGGAGAAAAAAAAGATGAAAAGATGAAAAGCAACATCCTGGAAATTCAGAGTATTTAGGAAAGAAGTGGCGGACGTTACGTTTAGGAGGTCATGAGCCAATTCTGGGAAAAAGGAATGATTTATGGAACATTGTTAGGATGGAAAGAAGGGAAACCAGCACTAAAAACAGAGAAGTTTTGGAGATAATTAGAGCTGGGGGGAATGATTATGAAGGAGGGTCACTGCAGTTCTTTTCCTCTACCAGACTGATATTCTTCTGGGTTTCTCGGACCCGCTTCACCTCAGGGAGATCTGGTATGGCAGTGCCTTGCCCCACAGATTCCTTGTACTGTATCTGCCCGTTGTAAACGTCACACAGGGACAGAATGAGACATCACCGACATAACAGCTCAACACACTTACAAATGGCTGCTGGTGAAAGGTTATTCATGGGTGGTTTGGGGTATGTGGACAGTAATAATGTAAAATATGCTGTTGGTTTACAGAATGAATGATACTGAATTCAGTTTATTACTTTGGGGTTTAAATGAAATGAATCATGATTTATAATAAGTGGCTTTAAAGTGACGGGCAGATGATGAAAAGGTTAACTAAAGATGTCAAAGTGGAGCTCAGATTTATTTACACTATACGGCCAAAAGTGTGCACAAACCGATGTAACGTACAGTATATATAAGTCAGGGTTCCAGTTTATCTACAAGGTGGGGATGGGGGGGCTGTGATATCTTTTATGATAGACCAGCTTTGACCCAAATCTGTTTCAAAACTTAATCACATTTTAACTACTGATTTTATCTATTGTTCTTATTTCTTTCTTTTTTGTTTAAAATTTAAATCATGCTTTTTATTTCTACTGTTTTGATGTCTTTGTAAAGCACTTTGAATCACCTTGTAGTTGAATTGTGCTGTACAGATAAACTTGCCTTTGCTGTGAATGAGTCAGTTATTTGTTTAACACAGTTTTTCCATCACGTGCACCAAAAGAAAGATGGCTGCCCTATTTCTGACCTCCACCAGCAGTACTATGAATATCATATTCTTGTGCAGGTGTGAGTTGTACTGGAAGGAGTCCAGTTGTATAGTTGTATGTACAGTACATAAACCTAGAAATACTACATAAACTTTACTCTTAAAATCTACTAAGTTACTTCATAACAGCAAATACTACAGCTATATAAAATTTACTTAAAATTCTGAGTAAAATGATGTTCCTGCCTGTGAAATACAAGTAGACTTTACTTAATTTGTTTAAATAAATATAACTTAAAACTTAGATGTAATTAAAGTTAACGTTACTTAATATCTTCAAAACTGTTATGTTTTATGGTAAGTAAAATTTACTTGATATTGCAGCATTAAATCTTACTTAAATCATTTGAGTGCAAATACTTACAAAGGGTTTTTTAAGTAAATCTTATGAGTTGTTTTTTTTCAGTCTACAAGGTGGGGATGGGTGGGGGGGGGCTGTCTGTGTCCTCAGGGGCTCAACAGAGCCTCGAATCTGAACAGAGTTGGTATTACATTGTCATAACCGTCACTGCCTGTGGTTGCATCGACATTTCCATTATCTGGAAATATGAGGTCTACCCAAATCCAGAAAAGTTCTGGCAGGGAGCCCGTGAGCGCTCGATTTCAGGGCTTTTTAAAGGTTCTATGACAATAACACCTCAACAAAATATCTCCACTTTCATAGACCAGCTTTGCCCCTTTGCTGTGAATGAGTCAGTTATTTGTTTAACACAGTTTTACCATCAAGTGCACCAAAAGAAAGATGGCTGCCCTATTTCTGACCTCCATCATCATATTCTTGTGCAGGTGTGAGTTGTACTGGAAGGAGTCCAGTTCCAGGCCTGTTTTAGGTTAAACAATGTTGAGTAAGACCCCTGTCAGCAGCTTTAGGTTGACAATCCGATTGGCTGTCACTGCAGGCCAGAGATGGGACCAAGTCACACATGTGCAAGTCTCAAGTAAGTCTCGTGTCTTAGCTTTCAAGTCCCAAGTAATTTTTTCTTGGGCAAGTCAACTCAAGTCCTGTCACAGTTCAAGTCACCTTATTATTGCAATTTTACCTGCAGAATCTGATCTTAACAAAGTGAAAAGACAAAGATCTAAGTAACTGTCAGTAAACATCATTGGCCAATGTGTCCAACCTGTCCACCCCGTATCATATCAAGCTAACGTTAGCTAACTACCGACTAGGCTAACAGGATAATGTTAGCTAATTTGACGAGCACTTACTGGTCAGAATGGATCTTTAAATGACGAACAAAGTTCGAAGTTATGCTAGATGTTAATACTCAAGTCATTCAAGTCATCGTGTCTCAAGTCAAGTCAAGTGCCGAGTCTTTAACTTCCAAGTCCGAGTCGAGTCTCAAGTCTTTTGTTTTTTGTCAAGTCACAAGTCATCAAAACAGCAACTCGAGTCGACTTGAGTCCAAGTCACAGCGACTCGAGTCCCCATCTCTGCAGCAGGCCATTTTGATTTTAACTGACCGTTTGAGCTTTGTTGCCACTATAATATCAACATCTTTACCATCAAATATCATTGTCTGAACAATCTGCTCCAACAAATGGGCATTCTTTCTTAGTTCTGATCAGTTCTGTTTAACTTCTCATAGACTTCTGTCAGCAACTCTCTGAAAAGTTCAGAGATTTTCAACTTTTTAGGGCTCAGAGCGGCCTCCCAGCCTCTTATGTTAGAGACAGAGTGGAGTTTAGATATCCGAGCGGTGGGTTCTACAAGAGGTTCTAGCACCAAAACGACAGGAGGAGGCTCAGGAGACTTGTTACAACAGTGTGTTTGAGGGAAGATGGAGTGTGAGAAGGAGGGGCAGATGGATATAAATGAGGGTACAGGAGAATACAGGATCACTGGAAGGAAGTACCGTGCTAATATTTTGCTGATTGCGTTTAACTCTCTCCATCTCTGGGGTCTCTGAGACTGACGTGCCTTGTCCCACTCCTTCTTTGTACTGATGCTTTGAATCAGACAGCACAAAAACAGTCACACGTAGCAGCACCACACTCTATGCTAGCTTAGCTTTCAATTTAGGAGAAAAAAAAAGATGAAAAGATGAAAAGCAACATCCTGGAAATTCAGAGTATTTAGGAAAGAAGTGGCGGACGTTACGTTTAGGAGGTCATGAGCCAATTCTGGGAAAAAGGAATGATTTATGGAACATTGTTAGGATGGAAAGAAGGGAAACCAGCACTAAAAACAGAGAAGTTTTGGAGATAATTAGAGCTGGGGGGAATGATTATGAAGGAGGGTCACTGCAGTTCTTTTCCTCTACCAGACTGATATTCTTCTGGGTTTCTCGGACCCGCTTCACCTCAGGGAGATCTGGTATGGCAGTGCCTTGCCCCACAGATTCCTTGTACTGTATCTGCCCGTTGTAAACGTCACACAGGGACAGAATGAGACATCACCGACATAACAGCTCAACACACTTACAAATGGCTGCTGGTGAAAGGTTATTCATGGGCGGTTTGGGGTATGTGGACAGTAATAATGTAAAATATGCTGTTGGTTTACAGAATGAATGATACTGAATTCAGTTTATTACTTTGGGGTTTAAATGAAATGAATCATGATTTATAATAAGTGGCTTTAAAGTGACGGGCAGATGATGAAAAGGTTAACTAATGATGTCAAAGTGGAGCTCAGATTTATTTACACTATACGGCCAAAAGTGTGCACAAACCGATGTAACGTACAGTATATATAAGTCAGGGTTCCAGTTTATCTACAAGGTGGGGATGGGGGGGCTGTGATATCTTTTATGATAGACCAGCTTTGACCCAAATCTGTTTCAAAACTTGATCACATTTTAACTACTGATTTTATCTATTGTTCTTATTTCTTTCTTTTTTGTTTAAAATTTAAATCATGCTTTTTATTTCTACTGTTTTAATGTCTTTGTAAAGCACTTTGAATCACCTTGTAGTTGAATTGTGCTGTACGAATAAACTTGCCTTTGCTGTGAATGAGTCAGTTATTTGTTTAACACAGTTTTTCCATCACGTGCACCAAAAGAAAGATGGCTGCCCTGTTTCTGACCTCCACCAGCAGTACTATGAATATCATATTCTTGTGCAGGTGTGAGTTGTACTGGAAGGAGTCCAGTTCCAGGCCTGTTTAACAGACCGTTTGAGCTTTGCTGCCACTATATTATCAATATCTTTACCATCAAATATCATTTTCTGAACAATCTGCTCCAACAAATGGGCGTTTCTCTGCGATTGGTTGCCTGAAAAAGGTATCACTGAACTTTTCGGAGAGTTGCTGGTGTCGTCACAGAGATCTTTCTAGATTTTCCTCAGAAAAACAGCAAAAAATAACCCCCAAGATTCTGGGTTCAGCATGTGGCTTCATACACTTTCTACTCAGTGAGAATGACTGACAAACGGCTCTGGTGCTCAGAGAGAGAAAAGGCTATCTGGGCACGAATCCATAACCCCCAAACTACAAAAAGGAGAGCAGCTGGACAGCTGTTTCCACGCACTTTTGGCTATTTAGTGTAACTAAGTGGTTATCTTGCAGAAGTGAAGAGTAACTAAGAAGAATCTGACATCTGAGCTGTTAACACCGACTTTTACCAGCTTCATAGCATCTTGTAATTAGTGGAAAATAAACCGAGTAAACTAAAGTTATTGGAAGAGAGATTACAGATGAGGTCAGGTTTTATTCTTGGAAACTGGTCAGTCAGGGAATATGGAGGAAGGATTGAGGTTGAGGGGATGATGGAGGCCAAGGTCACTCAGTGGAGTACCGTGCTAATGTTCCGCTGGTTACGTTTAACTCTCTTCATCTCAGGGGTCTCGGGTAAAGCAGTCCCTCCTCCCAAACCGTCTTTGTAAAGAATCTTTGTGTGGATGAGGAATGAAGTCAGAGGAAGGTGTTTGATTTAATTTCTACTTTTTTACTTGATTCTGTTAACAACACCCTGTGAGCATAAAATTAAGAAGAAGAGGGAAGGAAAGGACACACAGTAAGGTGCTACGAGCTAAACGTTTTACGACACACAAGCTCTGCACTAACAGGGTAAATGTTACACTACAGGACGAATGTTCAAGAGTTAGTTGCATCGATTAAAATGCAGCGTGTCTAAAAAAAAAAAAAAAATAAAGTCTTTAAAAATGGGACTTTCTCCAAAAAGGAATGAGAGGTTGTTAAAAAAATGACAAAGCAGAAAGATTAAACCAAAGAAGAAGCATTACGGAGTAAATACCGAGCTGAAATTCTTTGTATTTTCTTTAACGCGAAGGATTTCAGGAGTGTCCGTTACGGAAGACACTTTGCCCTTTATGTTTTTTAGGTCAATCTGGTACTGAAGCTACAAGGAGAAAAACAAGAGTACAGTTAAAATGTTTCATAGTGACGGAGGAGGGAAAGAGAGGAGACACAGCCAGAAGAGAACATACTCGAGAGCGGAGCCTTATATTCTGCATTTATACACTTTTTTAAGCACAAAACACTTAAGTTGAGTCGACATCACACAAAAAGACGCTGGACTAACAGAGCAAAAGTATAAAGTATTGAAGATACAGCAGACAGAGACACACAGAAACCCACCAGACAAAGGAAGGACCTCCTTACAGCAGGCTTTGAAACAGTCGAAACAAACCGACCCACAAGTCGTTCTTTTTGTCACTTACAGTGCTGAAGTTCTTCTGGTTCTCACGGACTCTCTGCATCTCTGGAGTGTCCAGAACCGGGACGTAGTGAGACATCGTCTTCTCAGCCTCCTCTTTGTACTTTTTCTGTTTGAATGATTCGCAACAATCAGCTTCACCTCAGTTGAAATAAAATAAAATACAAAGTGTTGTGAAAGGTTTATTTCTATAATCCACCTGGCTGACAATGTTCCTCATCTGCTGAGCGTGGATGATGTCGGGGGTGTCGATGACGCTTGTGTAGCTCGCTCTGTCCATTTCAGCGGTCTGCTTGTACTTAGTCTGCGGAACAAAAAGTGTCAGTCGGCTCTGATTCTGTTATCAACTGCGACTAAAAACATAAAATCATGTGAAAGTTCAATCTGTTACGCCTCTTAGGCTTTAAGTCAGAACCTAAAAGAACAATTGGGGCTCATTTGGGTCTTAATATAAGCTAAATACAGCCTCAGATGAACAACAACACATGATGTATTACACTGAGTCATCATTTATGTAACAAAACTAAGCCAAAACGCAGAAATGTTGTGTAAAAAACTAAGTGAACCCCATGATTGAACTGCTTGTAGGAGAAAGTTGTTGTGTTTGGCTCATTGAGGTTTGCAGCTCTGGTTTCTGCACAGCTCTCTGAAGGTCCCACCACAGCATCTCAGTCAGGCTGAGGTCTGGACTACTTTCTGACCTGAAAATGTTTCAAATGTTGCTAAAGTTTACAGAGTTTAGAGCTTAAGCGAAATCAGCTTCAGGCCGGCTGATTTCGGCTCGGGTAAGAGCGAAATGCATTGTGGGTAAACGCTCTGCATACTGTCTGATCAATGAGTATGCCGTATGGAAGTATGCCGTATGTAGTATGAAAGTATGCAGTATGTAGTATGTAGTATGGAAGTATGCGGTTTCAAACACAGCCTGAGATGTAGCTCTTGGGGCCATACGCTGACAGCCTCACACAACCTGATAACACCAGAAGATTCAGACCTGACTGAGGATGTCAGTAGCATTCCTGGCTCTCATGAAGTCCGGGGTGTCGTTAGCCAAAGCCAACATTCCCCTTCCCTTGATCTCCTGCTCCAGGGACTTCTTGTACTCTCTCTGCAAACGTAAAAAGTAGTTACACACAACAAGCTCTGTTTGTTAGCTCAGCAGGTTATGGTAAACAGCGGGATTTTTCTGCTCATTCATTTTGAAGAGGGCTGCAATATCAAAACCCCCCTAAGGGAATAGGGAACAGAGCATGTTAGCATGAATTAGGGATATTTTAATATTTTTCGAGGAACAGATATGATAATTGGACAGCAGAATGTGTGTGAAGCTCCTCTCAAAACTGAAAAATAAAACAATAGTAGTCAGCAGTTAATGAAAGCATATTAAAGCTAATTCATGACAAAAAGACTAAGCTACTCTACATGTTTCTTCTACTCTTAAAAATCAACCTCAAAAGATTTTATTTAGACAAAATAGGCCTTTTTTTTTAAATTGTTCTCCAAATGCAACATGTTCAATCAGAAAAATAGTAAAAGTAAGCTGTGCTTCGTGCATATTTGAGGTTGATTTCCTGCAAGTTTATCAGACATAAAGTAGAACAAGTACAAGAGAACAATTATGGGACAACTAAATAGGTTAAAGTGTGCAAATGATAACATTTTATTAAACACCACGACATGAACAATGCTGGAAAATTAGTGATGTCATGAAGCAAAAACTAGAGAAAGATGAACACATTGTTAAGGGGGAAGAGGATTCACCAAGAGCAGGGTTAAGGGAAGTCACTCGGATGAGAGCGTGATGCTACTCTCATCACCTCTCAGTGAGTCATACCTCACACAGGATATGAGTAGCATTCTTTGCTCTCAAAAGCTCCGGAGTTTGCTCCAGTACAGTTAGCCCTTTACCCTTCACTCCCTCCTCTAGATCCTTCCTGTACTCTTTCTACACGACGGAAGAAGAACAGAGAGACTGCAGAGAAGGGCAAACAGGCAGGCCAGGCCAAGTGCAAAACAGACAGTACAGTGGGGCAAGCTCTGCTGCTCGCCATCAAGGCTCAAAGTCATCAAATCTTCTTTAAAATAAACCTCGTTCATCTATTCTTATTTGTAAACAGTCAATTTTTTTTTTTTACAGAAAATGTGAGGATATTGATGACTTTGGCAGGACTCCTGATAAAAGACAAGATGGACCACATTTTGATCAGATAAAGCATGAAAGACAATATCAAAACATTTGACTGGAAACACCGTTGCATGCATGTTTACAGGCTGTTGCTACGTAAAGCCGAGGGGGTTGATGGTGAAATAAATGCTTCAAGATGTCACTCAGTACACTAAAGTTCAATAATAAGCAGAGGCCGCTTTACTTTAAAACATGCAGTGGGTGGGATGTGGATAAATGTTGCATTATTAGTTCAGGGCTATGTGGTAAATCATGCAATAACCTCAACTAAA
Source organism: Odontesthes bonariensis (assembly GCF_027942865.1). Taxonomy (NCBI): domain Eukaryota; kingdom Metazoa; phylum Chordata; class Actinopteri; order Atheriniformes; family Atherinopsidae; genus Odontesthes; species Odontesthes bonariensis. The sequence continues at coordinate 28,876,631 of NC_134517.1, read as the reverse complement.
CAGCAATACGAAGGCTTAGAGGGAGCAAAAATGGGAAGGGAAGACTTACAGGATAAGAAGTGGTGAATGGAAGGAGGGACTGTGGTTGTAACCTGGTCTTAGTATGATTATAAAGGATGGGTGATGTAAATGGTGGTGGGGGGGGGGATTGATGGGATAAATGGTCCTTTAGTTACCTCACTGGCTATTTTGGTGGCGTGCCTGACATGAATCATGGCAGGGGTGACCTCCAAGCCTGAGAGGTTCTTTCCCCTCATGTTCTCCTCAAAGTCCTTCTTATAGTCTTTCTATTGGCGGCAAAGATAAGACAAGGGACAGACAGAGCTCAGACATCCACATGCAAGCAGCGCTGGTTCAAAATGCAGTTACAGCAACCCGATGACACCCGTTTCTCTATGTGCAGGGTGTGTAAATGCTCATTTTCTGTGCAGGAATCCTGAGAAAAGATATCGAGTTCATCTTATGATGAGAACTAGTTACTAGTTAACCTGTACTCCAGGTTTCATAGCAGACATGTGCTTTACCTTTGCCTTCCCAGCATCATGCAGAGAAGACTGCGCCGTCACAGCGTTACGTAACACTGTACAGGCCACCGGGTAAGTTTAATCCCAATACATTTTACACGCCTCTCTGCTAGTTTATGCTCTAAGCACAGCTGGATCGGAGTGAAAAGTCACGAGAATCTAATTCAACAAATATAGCCCGATCTCACGGCAAAATGGGATATAAATCGCCAAACTTTGTGCTGATTTCCTTCATGCCACCCAGCAGGTTTTCTGAACTTTAACCACCTCGTTCCTAAGCCTAACCGAGTGCTTTATAATGTGTAGAACGGTGATGATACAGTGAGAGACAAAGACAAGGAACCTCGACTGCATGTGAAGTAAAGTCACTGGTAAATGCTAATAATATAAAGCTTGTCAGTCGTGTGTGTGTAGCATCATCTTCCATCCCCGCTGAGCCTTTTTGTCCCCTTAAATGTGACGCGACCGTAGATTTAAAACCATGTTTTTTGTGTCTATTTCACATTTTGCCGTGAGACTGGTGATACTGCAACAAAAAAGTGATGCAACTACGGTCCTGATGGGAGTAAACTAGCCTTTGAGACACGGTAAAATGTATTTTCAGATGTAATCTGACACAATCTGACAGTTTGAAGTATAAACAATTACTTGACATCCAGCACAACATGACAACATAAAGCAAGAGGCGATACAATACAGGCATAAAGGGGTATTCATGAGTCTGTATATCTGCACAGAAGCCTGCGCCCGCCGTCACTTATGATCCATATATGAAAATGAGAGTTTCTACCTGACTCTGCATGTGCTGGGCCTCCTTTGCAGTCACATATGTGGGAGTCTCAAAGTCCAGCATGGGTTTGCCCCTCTCCTTCTCATACTTCTCCTTGTATTTAACCTGGAACGGGCCACACAAAGGCAACGGCAGCAGCTTTCAGTCAAAGTTTGTGTATATATTGTGAGATATGCTCAGGTTTGTATGACCCAATTAGAACTAAGGCTTAATTCGAAACATCCGAAACCTTTTATTTCTCACTCTCTGAAGAAATTACAAACGGAAAAACCTTTGGCTTTTAGTGTAAATCACCGACTTTGCTTCATTTTTTTCTGAATTATTTGAAAAAAAGTCTTTAAAATACACGTACAGTATGTGGCTTCGATCTCTAAAAACAAAATTCCGGTCTGCGTTCATAATTATCAAAGTTAAATGTGAACAGATGGGAAAAGGAAGCGGTTTTATGGGTCCCAGAACTCAGGCTTGTTTCAGTGTTTTTATGCTTAAACTGATGCGGTTGGAAATACTGCAACTGCAAGCCCAGAGAGAACATGAATGCATTGCAAAGTCCCTCAAATTTATACTAGAAATGATCAAATACTTAGATATTTACATATTTTTGAGGGTGAATAGGCAGAGGCTTGAAAGAGCCCTCATATGGTCATATAACTTAATGCATATTTAGTTTTATTGAAGGTTCCTGACTGTAAATTCTTTGGATTGAATTCAAGTTCTGCTGTTTCTTTCTTCCATTAAACATACAGTTTATAATTGGAAATAATAAACACACACTTTAGAGGTTCAGCTGGTAAATTCAATAAGATTTGGCAACCTTTTCTTAGATATGTGGAAGAGAAATCAGAGCTGCATGAATCAAGCTAACTAGGACAACCACTGATTTAATTGTTTAGATGACAACCCGCTTAAATACTATTCTGTATGTACTGCATCTCTCTGTTTTTTGCTTGCTTGTTTTTTTTCTGTAACATTCTCTCCTTTTTATATTCATATGTCTTCTTTTACAACATGCTTTACATACATTGTCTTAGATTTAATCATCTATTTATCATTTTTTAATTGTGATTTATCTATGTATTTTTAAAAAAAATTGTATTTTTAATTAATTAATTTATTATTTTACTTCATGGGATGGGATTCTGTTCTGAGTGTTCCTGTGTGTCTGTGTTCTATTGCAATGGAAAAAATGCCCCTCTAAAAATAAGTAAGAAAAACAACAAATACAAGACGTTTTTTGCTTGAAATTAGCAAATTTACCTTGAATGAAATAAGCAAAATAATCTGCCAATGGAACTAGTGAAAATCGGCTTGTCAAGATTTCTTGAAATAAGATGTGATATTTGTGACATTTGAGATAAAAGTGATCTTGAAATTAGCTTAAAAACCTCTTCAAATGTCAAAAAAAGCTTGTTTCATATGAAATCCGAGTCAAAACAATTTGTTTTCAAGACTTTTTCATTTAACAAGATATTCCAGATGTATTGTCTTCAAACAAGTCCCTATATCTGGCTGAAATAGTGCTTGTTAGGCAGTTGTGTCTTATATTAAGTGTAATGAGATATTTTGACTAGAAATGAGACAAATATACTTGGTAAGACTTTGATTTTTTTCCAGTGTGTGAAAAAAGCTTAATAAACAAAGTTTAAAAAAAACAAAACACACAATTTATATTTACGTTAGCTTAAAGCTAAGTTACGTGTTCTGCTACTCTCCCACCTGGAGTAAACGAGCATCTGCCGCTGCTTACAGTTTGACAAGAAAGCGGTAAACAGTGGAAAACCACAAAAGTGCCTTTTGACCCCCAGAGTCGGCACCACTTACGTTGCTCTGAAGTTCAGAAGCCTCCTTGAGATGGAGCTGTTCTGGTGTGTCAGGAATCATGTGGTAGTGACCCTTACTCTCCTCAAATTTCTTCTTGTAGCGGTACTACAGGACGTTCCCAGTAAAGTAAGACAGCTCAGTACAGCGAATGACAAGAAGAGTTGTTGTCTGGAGTTTAACTCTTATAGCACAAAAATGCCTTTGTATTTTGTCACAGAAAAGAAAAAACACTAACTGTAATATTTCATTAAAAAAGGGGGTCGTTAGAATTAAGGTGGAAAAAAGTGGAGAAGAAAGGCGGGTTTGTGTTAAGGGATCATATTAATAAAAGACTACTTCTGTTCAAACTACAGGAGGAAAAAGTGAAGCATTAGAAGTTAAATAAGGTGACGTTATGAGAGGGTCAAAGGTAAGGATCACTACCAGATGAGGTCATGGGAGAATGGATTTATAAATGATGGAGCTTAGTGCATAAATCCATGAGATGATCAGTGGAGTTCAGGCCCATTTCAATGGACCGCAGAGGGTGCACTGAAGTGGGACTGAGTCACAGCAGCTGCCTGGATGAGAGCGTGAGAGGGTTAAAGGATGATGATATCTTACGTCGCTGGACAGTTTGCTGGTGCTCAGGTTGTGCTGCATGGACAGAGACTCGGCCATGTCGGTCACGGGTTTGTGGAGCTTCTTCAGGTCGCCCTTATATTTCACCTGTGGGTGTTTTTAACGGACGACACAGTGATTATGAATGCAAATGACTCGTTTTGCAGCCTGAGAAAAGCATTTTTTTTTTTAAGGAAAACAGAAATAAACAGCTCAGTTTGGTAGATTTAGCATAATCTTTATAAAAAAATTGACAAAAAATAAAAAACAAAACAAGTGCACTGGAAAAAATGCCCCTCCAAAAATAAGTAAAAAAAACAACAAATACAAGACGTTTTTGCTTGAAATAAGCAAAAAAAAATCTGCCAATGGAACTAGTGAAAATCGGCTTGTCAAGATTTCTTGAAATAAGATGTGATATTTAGGACTTTTGAGATAAAAGTGATCTTGAAATTAGCTTAAAAACCTCTTCAAATGTAAAAAAAAGCTTGTTTCATATGATATGTGACTCAAAACAATTTGTTTTCAAGACTTTTTCATTAAACAAGATATTCCAGATGTATTGTCTTCAAACAAGTCCCTATATCTGGCTGAAATAGTACTTGTTAGGCAGTTGTGTCTTATATTAAGTGTAATGAGATATTTTGACTAGAAATGAGACAAATATACTTGGTAAGACTTTGATTTTTTCCAGTGTGATCAGAAGTGCATTTTTTGAAATATCGACTTAAGTTTTTGGGAGATTCTTTATATTTTGAAGGTGCTTTCTGCTGTGTGGTAGGTCTAACTTACGTGATTGGATTCAACAAACACTTTAACATCTGTAACTTCTTTGCTTCGTCGGGTTTAATTGGAAAAAGTCTCATTCAAAAGGGATCCGCTTTGTGAGCACTCACCTCACTGGCCAGGTCATTGGCATCCTTCAAAGTCTTGTAAATCTTACTCTCCTTCATGTCATATTGTGGTCTCTTTCCTTTCATCTCCTTATCAAACTTCTCCTTGTACTTCACCTAAAAAAAGGGCAGGATGCATGCAACAGTGAATATAATCGTTTACCTAAGGGAGACCAACACCAGCCACAGATTTACAGACTCCATCACAGTGGAAATAACTCAAAGGGATTAGTGAATTACACTCAGATATTTGTCTTTCTCTTTGAACATGCACATGAACTTTAATTTCTATTCCTTTCTCAATACTTTTTATCTTCTAAACAGGATTATTTTCCCCATGCATCTCTTTTCATTCAGCAGTCACTGTGTTGGTTAATCCAAGATGACAGCAGGTGCAGTTCCGTTCCAGGACTGAGAAGAAAACACAGTTTTCCTTGTTTTTGTTATGCCTGGAAACACAGTTTTTAACATGTCAGTCATAACTTCTCCACATATGCTCAGAGTTGTTCACTTAATCAACTCAATTATGCTTTTTTGTTCTCGGCTCCGGAAAGTAACCGAGAAATAGATGTGTTATTTAAACCGTTTCTCTCATACACTGGAAAAAATCTAAATCTTACCAAGTATATTTTTCTCATAGAGTATCTCATTACACTTGATATAAGACACAACTGCCTAACAAGTACTATTTCAGCCAAATATAGGGACTTGTTTTAATACAACACATCTTAAATATCTTGTTAAGTGAAAAAGTCTTGAAAACAAATTGTTTTGAGTCGGAGTTCACATGAAACAAGCTTTTTGTTTTTAATTTGAAGAGGTTTTTAAGTTAATTTCAAGAACATTTTTAACTCAGAAGTCCCAAATATCACATTTTATTTCAAGAAATCTTGACAAGCCGATTTTCACTAGTTCCATTGGCAGATTTTTTTTCTTATTTCAAGCAAAAACGTCTTTTATTTGTTGTTTTTTTACTTATTTTTGGAGGGGCATTTTTTCCAGTGTAATCACTCCTGCCTGTATTCTGGATGTATTTTTGGAAGATTTATTGTTCAGTTTTGAGCTTTCTACTTTTGATCAGCTCAAACGAGATGCATTTAGGTGTGAAGATGACTGAATGCAGCGTTCTGTGTTCCACGGATAACAAAGTAAACCTGGATCAGAGCTTGTATTCGTAATCCTTTTAACTTTGGAATAATCCAGACACAGTAAGGAAGTCAAAAAGTGAGTTAGACGAAAAACATGCACATATGATAATGATAAAAAGAACTTAATATTTAACTGTTGAGAGAAATAAAAAGAAGCTATGCTGCCCTCTAGTGTTCACTTCATAGGTCACTAGTGGACATGCACAGGATCTTTTTTCCTGTGCATGTCCACAAACATATGCTGACTGAGGTATCATGCACACAAAGTTTTCAAATGATAAGAATATAAACATACAGCATTAACATCAGTGCAGCTAATGCAGTTGTCTATGCATAGCAGTTAGCCCGAGTTTTTCAGCAAAGGACAAAAAAAGGAGAATGCACACAAACAAACTGCAGGACAAATAAAAGTCCTGACATCAGAATCTGGATCCAATTCTTAGCTCCTTGTAGTTTAAAGGCTCACAGCTCTGTATTCAGTCAGTTTGTGGGCTTATAGGACACCGACAGAAAGAGACAGAGGGGACAAACAAGTAGCAGCAGCTCTTTAGTTTCAGGCCACGAGCCTCCTTACATCACTAGTCACCGCACTCATTTTCTTAATGTGGCGCATCATGGGGGTATCATAGGAAGCTGCTCCGTGGAAGGAGGGCTTGGCCTCCACCTACAAAGCGCAGTGAGATCGAAGGATGAGAATACAAAGACAAGGACATTATGGAAGTAGAGAAGAGAGGACAGAGTAGAGAGATGTAGGTTTAAAGATGGAGGGACATGTACAGTGATATGAGCAGTTAAACATGTACAGCTTCTTTCATGAAGTCACAAACACATGGATCGTAACGCAGGATGACAGATGAAGCGATATGGAAGAGCTGCTAGTTCTGTCATCAGGCCGACAGAACAGCTGTTAAGCATCCACTACGGCAACACTGCGTCGTCTGCAGATATTAGCGAGAAGCAGCTGGTGTAATGTGGCTGCCACTGACTGAGTCCACTTATCTCATAGGCAAATGAACAAAAGTTTTGTCCAGATAGTTGCAAAAAGATCAGAGGGGGAAACAACTTGGCTGAACCCAAAGCGTCCGGGGACGGGTGCTTTATTTGGTGTTGTTGTACCTGGCTGGTCAGCTGGGACACACGAGTAGCCAAAGCGATGTCTGGGCGGTGGGCCAGAGACCCTCCCCGGCTGGCATCTGCACGGGCCTTTTCACGGTAACCAATCTGATGGACCAGACAAGAAATCAGTGGAATGCATACAAACTAAACTGATGGGAATGTGGAAAAGTGTTGACAGGAACAAACATCTCCTAAATGAATGGGGCCTTAATGTCTGGTGGACTTGGGGGGAAATCACTGCGATTTATCATATCTGCATTTCTTCTTTGCTTTAAAAATGATGTTTTTTTGCTATCTATTCATTTTGCTGAATGATTAATCCCATTTAATTTTCCTTAGAGACAGCCAATGCACTGTTTGGGATACTTTCTGCCAAAATAATTCACGTAAAAAAGAGGAATATTGTCCAGAGGGGTGACATGGAAAAAGAAGGATTGAAGGAATCAGAGGCTGTTTTGTGAGGAGTATGAGGGTATACATTTGAGAAATACAAGATCATAGTTATCACACTGTGCAAGAACAGGCAAAAAGATCTCGTCAAAAAAGCGAAAACAGGAAGTTTGGGGGGCAAAGTGGTAGACTGGTGTGGCTTTTAAATGAAAAATAACAAAGATCTTCAGACGAATGCTGCAATTAGTTATTTTTTTCTCCACACTTAACATAGTTAGATGCATTTGTCCGTAGATAGTGGGCGAACAGCATATGAGATCATTGCTCTAACTTTAACCAACAAATGACAGTTAGGCTATCTTCTCCCTGGTCTGCTCTGCTTTTCCTCTGCTGCTCTTTATCACCTTAATTCATCCAGACTGTTTCTCCTCCACTCTTCTCCTCCATCAGAGGTCTGCCATCTCCTTCTCCCCTTTACCATGAATTCCCATCCAATCGTTTGCATTCTCATTCTTTTACATCATTAAACTCTGCTGCATCCTTTCCTCTTTGAAAAAGGCTCTCGGCATCCATTCGGTGGTTACCTCGCTGATGAGTTTAGCAGCCTGGGTGGCCTTCTGGATGTCGGGACGGTCGGCTACGGTAGTGTAGTGCAGGCCGGCTTTGGCATCTTTCTTGTAGGCGACCTGTGGAGTCGTGCATAAGAGCAGGCAGAGTTTAGTACGTCCCAAAACTTTAGCAGCACGTCTAAAGATAAACATCACTGATAAGTAGGGCTGGGCGAGTTAACTCGTTAATTATTTAACACCGATAAATATTTTATCGTGCATTAAAGCAGGTTTTATTATTGCAAAAGTCTGTTGCTTTCTGCTGCGGAACCACCAAACATGGAGAAGGGTACGGAACTTTTACTCGGCCATTTTCATTTTAAAGTTGGACATCACCGCTACAGGTGCTCCTCAGTCTCTGTGACCACATACTTCTCCTACTACTTCTACTACTCATACTAACTTTAATTTTTTTTAAGTTCCCGGATGCATACTAGATTCTCCGAAATGTTGGGTATGCATCATGAGGTTACTACTCATACTCAAACTACCCAAGATGCAACGTAACGTGACGTCGCCGATCATCATTTCCTGTCAAAACGGCAGTTTCAAGCTAGCTACAACGAGGGTAGGTTCACTTCCTGTTTTCAAAACAAAAGCACCAATTGTATCGTAATGGCTTTCCCTATGATAAAAGGCAACGGGTATTTTATTTTGTGAAAATAACCGGAGGTGCGTTGCTCACTGCGGCTAGCTTTAGTAGCGCCGAATTCGTGGGAACAAAATTGTAAATAGCCGGTATTTTGTCAGGTTTTCAACACGTTGGGGATCTAAACGACTACTTTCTCACCTGAAAATGTTTCAAATGTTGCTAAAGTTTACAGAGTTTAGAGCTTAAGAGAAATCAGCTTCAAGCCGGCTGATTTCGGCTCGGGTAGGAGCGAAATGCATTGTGGGTAAACGCTCTGCATACTGTCTGATCGATGAGTATGCCATATGTAGTATGTAGTATGCGGTTTTGAACACAGCCTGTGTGAAGCTACTTCCTGTTTTACTTGTTTCAACATAAAAGCACGTATTTCAAAATAAATTTTTTTTAAAAACTCCTGCATTTACAGCCAAGTTGAATTGTCTTCTCAGCGTAGTAGTTCCAGTCTAAAATATCACTTAAAGGCAAAACACACAACTGATAGCAGCAAGTCATTCAAGGAAACAGACAGTGGAGCGAGGCTTCTACATAAAAACTACAGAAAGATGCTGATGTTAAAAGTGTGTTTGCACAACAAATGTTATGGCACTTTCATTCATATGGCAGCACATTTAAAATAAAACTAAATGCTAAAAGCTATACACTACTTTTGAATTAATTTTTGGATTCTGCGTACAAATGTGATTAATCTTGATTAATCAGGAAAAATCATGTGATTAATTAGAATAAACATTTTAACCGTTGCCCAGCCCTAGCTGATAAGAAAACTCACATTGCTCTGACTCTTAGCCACGTCCATGGCATGCTGAACATCAGGTGGTACAGTCATGTTGTTGTACACCGACTTGCCCTTTTCCTTCTCAAACTTTGCTTTGTACTGTTTCTGTAGAGAGAGAGAACAGAGTGATGAGAGCAGCTGCCTATCAGCAGCCTGGGACGAAGAGATGTTTCACAGTTTTACCTCGCTGATAAGCTTTTTGACTTCCTTGCTGTGGGCAGTGTCACGAGTCTCGCGGAGGGTGGTGAATGAGCCCGTCTGCATGATCTTCTTACTGGCCTCCTTGTATTTGCTCTGAGGAAGAATATCAAATCAAATCAAATCAAATTTAATTGGATAGCACATTTCATGTACAAAACAGTTCAAAGTGCTTTACATAAAATAAAAGCATTGCAGCAGGGAGTGGAAGAAGCATTGAAAATACATGAATATAAAGGGAAACAAATAAAATAATTCAAATGAATTTAAAAACAAGCAGCAGTCCAGATAAATTAAAAGCTATCGTGCAGATTTCATGCATAGACATAGAAGGAGGTCATATCTGTGCTCGTTCCTACTGTCGCACACATCTTATCCCAACAGAGAAGGGTTAACTGAAGGGCGTAAAAACCCTAACCCTAAGCCTCACCTCCGACACCAGCGAGCGCACAGCCTTGGCGTGGAGAATCTGAGGAGTATCCGCAACAGGCACATAGTGGCCCTTTTCCTTTTCATACTTCTCTTTGTATTTCACCTGGAGAGAGGAAGCGCACATCGTGTTGAGCAACACATGTTCACATCTGGAGACCCTTTTGATGCAGCTGTTGATGAAGGAATGAAATACTTACACTGCTGGCCATATCGGCGTTCTTCTTGCACAGGACGGTGTACTTGTCGTCAGCGATAGGTATCACGCAGCCCTTCATCATCTCTTTGTCATACTTATACTCAACCTATGAGTGAAACGATATGAGAAAAATCTGAGCAACACTGTTGCAGACGTGTAGAATCAAAAATCAAACGCGCAAAGAAAAAGCATCGACTCACATCGCTCTGCTGCAAGGTGTTCCTGGCATTATTGAGGAAGTCGGGTCTGTCAGTTGTCCAGATCCACTTGTTCTTGGTTGCTTCATACTTCTTCTTGTAGGTAAGCTGAAAATAGAAAGAAACGCAACATTATATCAGTATTTCAGCTCAAGTTTAATCATAAAGAGGCAAAACGTCTCCTGATACCGTCACTGAAGCCGCTTACGTTGCTAATGTTCTTGTAGGCTTCTTTGGCAGCACGGATCTCATGGGCCTCAGGATCCATGTTGATCTGGGCCTTGCTCTTCTCATATACTTCTTTGTACTTCAGCTGCAAAAGGTAAAACACATTATCAAACACATTTTTCTCCTGATTTTTTTTATTTTTTTTGTTTAATATTTTTATTGGGAGGTAAGGCACATTGGAATAGAAATCAATGTCACATTTACATTGAGCATTGTATCACCACTGTCAGTTTGAGCAAACATATTGATACAGTCAAAATAACGTGCATCTTGATGAGTTAAAAAAAAAAAAAAAAAAGCACACAGTCTACCTCCTCTAGTGTTTTTGGTTTTTTTTTTCCACAACAATTCCAGAACAATACACAATTGTGGGGGGCTACTTAACTAACAGTTAAGGACATCTATATATAGCAATTGAATAAGTATAATAAGTGCAATATGTACGTGTGTGTGTGTGTGTGTGTGTGTGTGTGTGTGTGTGTGTGTAAGCTGCTCAGTATAAATAAAAAGGAGGACTAAAGACAGAAAAGGAAAAAGAGAGGAAAGAGAAGGAGAGAGTGAGTGGGGCTCCATCAACCAGGGGGTGTCACGCCCATGGATTCTCGTTTTTAGTTTTATGTTACGTTTTTGTGTTCATGTCTTGGTTTTTGGTTCTTAGTCCATGTTTAGTTTAGTCATGTCTTAGTTTCCCTGCACTCTGTTTATTAGTTCACTCACTTCACCTGTGTTTTTTCCCTCAGCTGCACTCACTCTCCAATCACTCTCACTCCCTATTTAGTTTCCAGTCTCCCCTCTTAGTTTGCCGGATCTTTGTTTGCCATCTATGCCAAGATTCTTGTTATCCATGTTCCACGTCGATATTGCCAAGATATTTATTTATTTATGCCATGTTGAGTCCTTTGTTTATTTTGTCAGGTTTTGTTTTTTGAATCCGGCTTTGCCGCGCCTTTTGTTTGCACTTTGTTTTTTTGTTAATAAATCAACCGTTATTTTTTAAAAGAGTCCGCATCCGTGTCCTCCATCCACCCCTTCTTGACAGGGGGCAGAGATTGAAGAGAATGAAAAAAGGAAGCCACTTGTTGTAGAATTTGTCAGAGTTACCTTTCACTGAATATCTGATCTTCTCCAGCTTTAGAAACGACATAGTATCATTGAGCCACTGAGAGCTGGAGGGAGCTTTAGTTGTCTTCCAGTGAAAAAGAAGATGGCGTCTAGCTATTAATGAAGTGAAGGCTGTGATATCTAGCTGCTTGGAAGTAAACCGGTTGTGGTCTTCCGGGAGCCCAAATATAGTGACATGCGGAGAAACCTTTATGATCGTCAAAAGTATTTTTGACATGGTATGAAAATAGTTCAGCCAGAAGCGAGAAAGTAATGAACAAGAGTAGAACATGTGTGTTGGATTGCAGGGTGAAGCTTGACATTTGTCACAGTTGTCGGCAATTTTAGGATAAAATTGTGACAAGTCGAGTTTTGGAAAGATGAACTCTGAATAGTACCTTGAATTGTATAAGTGTGAGACGAGCGCAAAGTGAGCTTTTGTAGATATTTTTCTCCTGTTTGAGCTGTATAAAAGTGCAGGGTGAAACAGTGGGGACTTACATTGCTGGTGATGTCCTTGACTTTCTTCATGTGCTGCTGGTACGGAGTGTCGTAGGGCAGGGTGTAACCCTTGGCCTTGGTCTTGTTGTACTCCATCTTGTAGATGATCTGAGAAAGGAGGTAACAATATTGTTACTAAAAGAAAAATTCAACACGGAAAAGTGAAAAATAAGAAGACGAACATAAAAAAACGTACATCGGTGATCTTCTTGCTGCGTCTGTGGGCCTCGTACTCAGGAGTCTCCAGGACGGAGGTGAACTTGTCTTTGGCACGTTCATACTGCTCCCTGTACTTCCACTGATGGAGGAGGGTGACGAGCAAACACAGGAAAGTCAGTGCAACTCATAACCAAACCGTCACTGTCATAACTTTTCTTTTTAATATATATGCCTATAACTTGTCTTGTTGTTTTTATGTTTAGCTTTTTTCTTTGACAAAATCAAAGCTAGCATGTAGCGTGTCATCTTATCTGTCTAATAAGATAAGATGTCCAACAGATTGGACTGAAGACAAGTTCCGGTGCAATCTGTTGGTTTCCTTAGCTAGGAAATTGTTTTTGAATTGGCTCTATATGAATGAATTGGATTATTTTGTAAATAATTGTGATTACAATTAATTAAATTCCAATTGGCTTGAATTGGACTTTATTATTTAAGTGCCTTGAGATGACATTTGTTGTATTTGGCGCTATATAAATAAAAATGAATTGAATTGAATAAATAAGAAAAAATACAGTGTGTCTGTAGTGAGTGTAGTGGTAACATGCAGGGTGACATAAAGCATGCTTTATGACACACACACAAACACAAAGATGTTATTCTCCAGGTGAAAATGAAGAAAAACGTGTGTTACCACTTTGGTCATGAAAGGCTGTCGGTGACCAGCAGTCCATCTGTGACTCACTGAATTTAAGGTGGAGCTGATACGCAGTATAGCGTAGCTTCAATGAGGTTTCACTAAGGAGAAGCTGGTGAATGTGACGTAACTCTGAAATGATTTAATTTGGAGCCCCAGGAGACTCAAAAAATAAACAAAACAGGGGAAAAAAACATTGAATAAAGCTCTAAATCTGAAGCTTGAGTTTCAAAACATAATCACATTTTAACTCCTGATTTGATCTATTGTTCGTATTTCTTTCTTTTTTGTTTAAAATTGAAATAATGTATCTGTAAAGCACTTTGAATTGCCTTGTAGTTGAATTGTCCTATACAAGTAAACTTGCCTTGCCTAAGGAGAAGCTGGTGAATGTGACGTAACTCTAAAATAATTTAATTTGGAGCCTCAGGAGACTCAAAAAATACACCAAACGTGGGAAAAAACATCTACAACAGGTAAAAATTCAAATGAAAACTTGTGGAATTCTTGAGATTTTCTGCCTTTTAAATTCTAGATAGGTCTGTCTGTCATATCCACACAGCTGGAAAACTACTGGACTGCATTTTAAGATGGGTTAAAGTTTCATTTATCAATGAGACAATGACATTAAGTGACGAACGGATTAGATCATGAAAGTGAAGGTGGGAAAGGATCTAAGTTAAAACCACTGTTGCGTGGAATGATCTACATGGTGGTTATTTGATGGGATATTAGACCTTGTCCAGAAACACCAGTGAGGTGTTCTGGGTGTTTTTCGGACACGGATCAGTTATCAAAGTTCACTGCTCTCTGGCCGTTTACCTTGCTGCCCACAGTGGACTGGTAAAGGGCTGTGAGGATGTCAGGGCGGAGCAACTCATTGCAGCCACTCTTTAGCAGATCCTTTGCTCTGGTTTTATACATTTTCTGTCCACACACAACACACACACACAGCATGCCACAGTTGAGAACATGAATGAAAAACAGAGGCAACACTGGGAGGACTGGAGCAAGAACTCCGGAGGTCCAAGTGTGACGATCGAGCCGTTTATGCTCATCTGTGCCCACAGAGAGACAGAAATGATCAACTTCAGTGGCGCTAACTTTGGGAGTTTTTTAAGATATATATATATATATATATATATATATATTCTCGACCTTTAACCAAAGGGATGTCAAACATTTGTGAAACAAACTGTCTCTCTGATGGAACAGATGCAGGAGAGTAATGCTCGCTCAAGATAGCAGCTGCTATTTGAGTGGCGCCATTTACTGTAACCTGTGAGGAACAAAAAGAAGGAGAAGACTGAGACAGAGGGACCATCGACATGCGACAACCACCACCAAAAGGTCTGTCGACAACCTCATGCACCAGTGCGAGAGGTCTGGAGGACCGGACTGGAGGTCGCAGCCGAGGAGCAGGCGGGCCGGTCGTACGGCGCGACCGGGGGCGTTTACCTGGCTGAACTTCCTGTTCTCCCTGGCCAGACGGTACCTAGGGTCATCTGTGGTTATGGTGAACTTATCCTTGTTCTTCTCAAAACTAGCTCTGTAGTGCCTCTGCTCAGAATTTCAGAAAGTAGTCAAAAACAAACATCTAACATGACAAACAATGTCTCTTTTGTGTGAGGAGGCTGCTCGGGAACAGGAAGGAAAGTTTAAAACAAAGTTGAAAACACAATTTTTCAATCATCGCACACAAAAAAATAACCATTTTAAGCAAGAACTTTCAAAGAAATATCGAGCATTTTACGATTGTTTTACCTCAAAGCTGAGAATCCAAAAGGGAAGCACAGAGACGCATACATGTGGTTGACAATTTTCAGTAAAACATGTAGAAATTCAGTATTCAGTAAAAATATTGCACTAAAGGTAAAAAAAAAAAAGGACTCACGTTATTGATGAGAACCGAGGCGTTCTTTGCAGCCTGGAAGAACGGAGAGTCGCAAGTGTACTTGAAGTTGCCTCTGTTCTTCTCAAAGGAGGCTCTGTACAGTCTCTGCAATCACAATTAGAAATATAGATGAAGAAATGAACATTAACTACCATAAAATGCTGGCTTGTTGAGTCATTTGAGTCGTGGGGAACTGAACGGATGCGTCACCTCACTGTACAGCGTCTTGTTCCTCTCGGCCTGCAGCAGCTCAGGGGTGTCCCACACATAGCATCCAATGCCCTTCAGCCAATCCAGATCCTCCTTGTACTTGATCTGAAAAGAGGCGTAGAGACAAAGATTTAACTCAAATTATTTATCAGCATGTGTCCTTCTCAAATCAAATCAAATTTATTTGTATAGCACATTTCATGTACAAACAATTCAAAGTGCTTTATATAAAATAAAAGCATTGCAGCAGGGAGTGGAAGAAGCATTCAAATAAATAAATGAATGAATAAATGAATAAATAAATAAATAAATAAAAATAAAAATACATAAAAGAATATAAAGAGAAACAAATAAAATCGTTTAAATGAATTTAAAAACAAGCAACAGTCAAGATAAGTTAAAAGATATGCAGATTTCATGCATAGACACATGAGAAAAGAAATGTTTTTAACCTTGATTTAAAAATGTCTACATTTGGTGAATTTGGCTTCTGTCCGAGTACTCACGTTGCTGACGTTTTCGGTCACTATTTTGCTGAAGAAGAACTCGGGGCGGTCCGGGATGGACTTCCACGTACCCAGAGTGCTGATATACTTCTCTCTGTATTTCACCTGAGATGGACGGAGAAACAGGACAAATGAAGCGTGACGACATTCACCGCCGATAAGGAAGCAGCTGATTTCAGTCGCAGACCTCGCTGATGTCATCAGTGACTTTGCGGTGGATGATGATGTCCAGGGCATCCTTGTCTGTGTGATAGTGACCCTTGGCAAGCTCATAGGTTTCCTTGTAACGCAGCTGAAGACACAAAGAACAAAAAAAAATGTGAAATGCTGATCAAATCAAAGAGGTATAGATGTACTTACAGGTAAAGGTAAAATCTAGCTTCTTATCATACGGTTAGAACCAAGATTTCACTATTAATTGCTAGAATTACTAATAAGTAGTTATTTTTCTCGACTGTAGAGCAAGAAATGGACCACGTAATATCTAGATTTCACACTGACATGACCAGAGGTGGGTAGTAACGAGTCACATTTACTTGAAAAAAATTGTACTTCTAGGAGTAGTTTTAAATCTCTATACTTTTTACTTTTACTTGAGTAGATGTGTGCAGCAGAAGCTGTCCTCTTACTCCGCTACGTTAGGCTACAATGACCTGGTTACTTTTCTGTCATTATTTTTATCCCCCCGCGTACGCCTCATTTTAATGTTTTATTCTGACAGAGAGAGAGACTTCCGCCAAAGGCTCTACCACCTGACTGTGTTCCACCAATCAGACGCAGCCGTGCAGTCTGGTCACGTGACCACACTCAATCTCAGCGGCGGGACGGGTTAGCTTTACAGTTTACAGTCATAGCAAACAAACAAAGAAACAGATGAAAAATGTCAGAATCAACGATGGGAAATGAAGACGCAGACGAGGCCTCATACTGAAAGCATGTTTACCTTACAAAGAGTGAGAAACAGCAGCTACATTATGTGTCTTCTGTGTCAACCAAAACAAACGCACATTTCAGCAGAAACTCAACATCTAACTTGAGGAAACATGTAGCGGTAAGTTTCCTAAACTCGTTTTTTCCCCCCATGGATAGATGAATGTTTGTTTTTTAGGTTACATATGGGTTACATATGTTTTAAACATTTCCTAAGTCTCTTTTAATTTAAGCTATTTTGTAATTAATTAATTTATTTTATCAATTGGATGAACTCTAATTTGCCTAAAGATGATTATTTAGTATTTTTGTCTGTCTGATTGAATGCTTGTGTTAACAAATAAATCAGACGTTACTCAACAGTTACTCAGTACTTGAGTAGTTTTGTCTCCAAGCACTTTTTTACTCTTACTCAAGTAATTATTTGGATGACTACTTTTTACTTTTACTTGAGTCATATTATTCTGAAGTAACAGTACTTTTACTTGAGTACAATTTTTGGCTGCTCTACCCACCTCTGGACATGACACACTGCACCTCACACAAATACACAGGCCTACTCATAAATTATTCAAAGATCATACTCACATCGCTGGACTGCAGGTAGGCTTTCTTTGCACGGACCAGGAGAGGCGTATCAGCAATGGAAGTGTACCTGTGCTTCATCTTCTCATACTGCTCTTTATATTTGTTCTGAGGGAAGAAAAAAAACATCCAACACGTCAGACGATCAATCAAAGGTTTTGTAATTTTCACAACTGAGCTCACTGAGAGGTAATAAAGGGCTGAGGAAGCCTGAAATGACCAGAAATGTAAATGTAAATGTATTTTATTTATACAGCCCTTTACAAACAATCCTTACGGTGTACCAAAGTGCTTTACAGCAGGTAATAAATAAAGAGAAGAATAAGCAAAAACAAATAAAAACAATAAAAGAACAGTGAAAGCAATAAAATACAACAAAATCAAATAAGATAAGTGTCATCATACTACTGGGTATTAAAAAGAATCCTAAATAAGTTGGTTTTTAGCCTAGATTTGAAGAGGCCCAGGTCAGAAATAAGACAATAAAAAAAAATAATAATAAAAATAATAAATAATAAATATAATAAAATAATAATAATTAAATAAATAAGACAAATAAAAAAATGTGAAGACTCACGTCACTGTAGACCATTTTCATCTTTCTAGCATGGTGGATATCTGGAGTTTCATTTTCTGCAGTATAATGAGGTCTCTCTTTAGCAGCCAGATCTGTGTACAGGAACTGTAGAAAAAAAACAGGGAAGCATACCGTTTACAACACTGAGAGAGATTTAATGCATCCGCTGAGTAGTGCCGTGTTTCAACCTGCCTTGTTAGTCAGCTTCTGGGCCCACTTGACTCTCTGAATGTCCATTGAATCTGCAGTGGAGGAAACCTTAGCATTGTCCTCCTTGCTCTGAGCTTTGTAGATCAGCTGAAAAAAGAGATTAGCAGAGAAAGATCGATTTAAATCTGCTGCAATTCTCCGAAAAAAACCGAAACCCTGGTGTGATAAAGTGTGTTTGAGGGTATAACTCACGTTGCTCATGTGTGTCTTCAGGTCTGTCACACGCTGGTACTCCGGAGTATCCAGAACCACCGTGTAATTACTCAGGTTCTTCTTCGCGTCCACTGGATAGTTTGTCTGCAAAAGGGAAAAACAAATGATGGTGAAGCCACTGGAAGGAAGTGGAACGTGCGCGTAAAAAGGGACGTGCGAGCCAAAAAGGAAACACATACCCTCAATTTGGTGATATTGCGGACGTGGATCATCTCTGGGGTGTCGTACAAGAAGCAGCCGACGCCTCTCAGCCACATCAGATCCTCTTTGTATCTCAGCTAAAAACACAAAATGATTTCAGTCCACATTTCTAACCAAAGTTCTGAGCTTTGCTGTGAAAACCTGTGCACAGTCGTGCATGTTGTCACCGCACCTCGCTGGTGATCTCGTTGACATGGCGACAGTGCATGAGCTGGGGCGTTATGGGCATGTTGATCAGCTGGCCCCTGGTGTTGTAGTATTTCTCTCTGTAGCACAGCTGGGATAAGAAGGGAGGAAAAGGGTGGCATGAAAAGCGCATCGAGCAGAGAAATTCCATCAAAACAAACGAGCTGTGCGAGGGTCAGAAAATGTGTGGAAACCGTTACGTACATCGCTGAGGTTCGCTTGGTTCATCTTGACTTGTTTGATATCAGGAGTGTCATAAGTAGTGTGGATCTTGTCCTTTTGCTTCTGGTACATCTCACGATAGAGACGCTGTGGGAGGCAAAGAGGCCGGCCGTCACAACATGATCATTGAACACATTAAGCTTCTGGTTGTATGATGTCGTTTAGTCTTACGTCATTGCTGATCTTGTGAGCCTTCCTTGCATTCACAAAGTTGACACCCTCTGGATGAAGAGTGTAATTCCTAGCCTTCATCATCTCATAGGCCTCCTTGTATTTCACCTGCACAGACAAAGAGCAAAAGTGCAATTCAGTTACATCCCAACACCAGCAAGTGCAACAAAAGCTTCATTTCTGTTGAGAATTTGGCACAAGGCAGTGATAAACCTACACTGCTGCTGACGACGCTGTTCTTCTTGGCCTGCTTGATGAGCAGAGTATCGCTGGACAGGGAGTACCCAGTGGGCATGGAGCTCTTGTTGGCCTCCTTGTACCAGTTCTGAGAGAAGAATACACAAAGCATGGGTGGAGGAGGAGGAGGTGACTTTCATACGCAAACATTTATCCACCAAGTGAGCAAAATTCTGAACTGTATTGTCTTAACATTTAGCAGAAGTATGCATGGATCGTAAAGCCGACAGTCGTTTTCATGCACGGCTTCTACTTTTTCAACAAACTTTGAACATCCTCATGTTGAAAATGTTGCAGTTTTTATTCTATATCGCTTTATAGAAGAGGACATCTGACTCTAAACACACAAAGTTTGTGTACTTTCTGCTTACATGCTCTACGCTCTTGTGTTTTATTATTAATGTGTCTGACAGTCTAAAACTACATCTAACTGAACCAAGTTAGTTCACTTACATCACTCTGGATGTAGTTGGCCATTCGGGCTCTCTCTGTATCCACGGTAACAGCGGGGGAGCTGTTGGTTCCCTTGACATTCGCGTTGTAATCATAGCGGTAGTGGAGCTGGAAAAAGAAAAAACAAGAAAAATGAAGATTCAAGAGTCAACATAGCTGGTTGTGTAGACAAATTTAGACCAACTAAAAGAAAAAAAAGTACTGACATCGCTCAGGTTCTCAGCGTTCTGCTTGGCCGTCTCATACACGGGAGTGTCCGTCACCACAGAGTACTCCTTGAACGACTCGATACCCTTGGCTCTGTACTTGTTCTGGAATAAAGCAGATAATCAGCATTACTTATTGAATATTTGTGTAGAATAAAGGGAAAATAAATAGAGTTAGATGGGCTTACCTCACTCTGAAGGTCACCGGCATGCTTGACGCGGAGAATCTCTGGAGTGTCCCAGGCGTAGCAGCCAATACCCCGAAGCCAGTTCAGATCGTCTTTGTAGAAGATCTTTAGGAGAAGTTACACGTTAATGGATTTTTGATGGATTAATCTTTATCTCTTGATAGTATAGGCATTAGTGAGATGTAATGGTTTTCTACACATTTCTTTTTTTTTTTTTTTCCATTTTCTTTTTTTTATTAAATTAAAAGAACAGAGGGATGTAACAGAAATGTACGTGGTATGTTGGGACTTCAACATCTGGGATTCTCTAAAGAATTAAATAAAATATTACATAAAATAAACAGGAGAACGAGCAACCTTTTCCTTAGACAGTAGAGCTGTGTATCAGATTATGAGAAAAACTGAAACAAAACAAATAAATCCCAAGAGTTAAATAAATAAAACAAACAAAAAGACCACCACAAAAACCAAATCTATCAATTTGTTAACTGTTGTACATAGGAGACCCATTCTGACCATAACTTAATAAATCTGTTCATTTGTAGGCGAAGTGAAAAGGTAATTTTTTCCATTTGGTATACTTCATTAACTATATCCTTCCATTCCTCTATTGTGGGGGAGTCAGGAAGCAGCCAGTGCCTAGTGATGTTTTTTTTACAAACAGATATCAGAACACCAAATAAGTAATTGTTGAAGTGCCCTGGGTGAAAATCATCTTTTTCACCCTAAAATAAAAATGCAAAAGGTATTTTCACACTAAATATACTTTCCAATGTTTTGTGTGTCTCTAACCAGAAATGTCTTATGACTGGACAATCCCGGTTTTCTACATATTTCAATCTGGTTTGGTGACACATGAATAATTCATAAGTACAGAAAGTGTGGCGTGAGCTGTCAGACAGTTACTCACGTCACTGAGCTGCTCGTTGACTTTGCGCGCCTGGACATACACCTGCATGTCGGGCATGCAGATCCACTGGTGCAGATACTTGCGGTAGTTGATCCCACTGACGGTGGACTGGGTGTTGCGAGCAGACAGGATCTCCAGCATGTCTGCGGGAATATGGTTCTTGGCCTTGGACTTCTCATAGTCCTCCCTGTACAGGCGCTACAAAGACCAACAACAGATGCTTCAATCGGTTCAATCTTGATGAGCATACATAGTTGGATTGGAGTTAATTACAATAAAACTTAACAGAGCAAGATGGGCGAACACGTCTCACTTACATCCAGCACCAGCTTTCCGGCTTTGACGCAGCGAGCAGTGGCAGGATCGTCTTCCAGTGACTTGGGAAGACTGTACAGGGATTTGTACTTCTCGTAATCCTCCTTGTACTTCACCTAAAGGGGGCAAGTGGATTCAAAGAGTGTGTTAAAGGTCATCGGTCAAAGTCATAAGCGAAGAGAATCCGAGAAAGATGACAGCAACAAAAAAAACAAGGTGAAAAGAACCAAAAGCTGAACTTACATTGCTGAGAACGACCTTTTGGGATTTGGCGTGTTGCATGGCTTGTGAGTCATGTGGAATCTGATAGTCCTTTGATTTTATCTTATCCCAGGCAGCTGTGTAGTTTTTCTGTTGACACAACAAGGACAATATTCAACATGTTACAGAAATAATAATTAGGTAAAGAGAGAGCTTTCTGTTGGCTTACGTTGCTGAAGAAGAGTTTGAAGTCGTGGCATCTGGCGTAGTCATGCGTGTCCAGGACAGTGGTGTACAGGTGCTTCTCCTTGTGATACGCCTCCCTGTAGCTGAGCTGTTGACAACAGGTGTTTAATTAATGCTCTCAGTAGTTTTTTCTTTTAATAAATCAAACGGAAACGCTGCAGCTCACTTACCTCACTGGCCCAGGTGTGACCAAGGACAGCCGTCACATACTCTGGAGTGTCTGTCACGATGGAGTAATTGTTGAACTCTTTCTTGGCTTCTGTTCTGTATTTAAGCTGCGTAGGAACACAAAGAAAAACCAGTCACAGAGCGAATCGAATCACTTCCTGAAGTAACATCTAAGCCATCTTCTGTGCTGATGCTCACCTCACTTTGCAGATCGTAGGACTTCTTGGCTCGGATAATCTCTGGCGTGTCCCAGACAAAGCAACCGATACCCCTCATCCAGTTCAGGTCCTCTTTGTAGAACACCTTTCAAACAATAACAGCAAAAAGCATGAAGTTTATCTTCAATAACAGAGAGAACATGTAGATTTTTGCTATTATGATTGTTTATTCTCTATATGTAAATGATCATTAATGGTGTGCAGGTACAATAAATCAGTTCTGTGTCATATACGCTGTAACAAAATACATCCATCATAAAAAAAAATCTCATAAAAACACCCTGTCAGTATTTCTAATTTCCAGAAATGTTCATTTGGAATTATTTTGAACAGTAATTTGCCACTGGATCTTGCACAACAACATGTGTACATGTGAGTGACCTACATCACTGAGAATCTCGTTGGTTTTGCGGGCACGAATGGCGTCCTCCTGGTCTGGATGGCAAGTCCACTGGTGCAGGTAGGTGCGGTAGAGGACATCGCTCAACATGTCCTGGCACCTCTTAGCCACCTTGTTAGCGATGATGTCGGGTGGGAGGTGGATCTTGGTCTTGGTTTGATGGTAGTCCTTCTGGTAGATCCTCTGTAAAGGCGAGCATTATTTAGATGAGAGCCAATTAAATCCTGGTCTGAGAACTTAAATCCAAATGTCTTGCTACCTTGGCTAAAGTTGTGAGTACATTTAAATCTGAATTAATTCATTAGCAGAAATACCGTCTTCTATATTCCAATATTCAGCCACTGATCTTTGATTTCCAGACTTAGAAAAGTTTCCCTTTGCTATTGTTTACTAGTCACTTTGCGGTATGTATTTAACGTCTTCTTAATAATCAGTAAAAGCCTTCACCCTTTATGTGGAAAGTGGAGTGAATAGATGAATTATCAAGCTTTAGATATCTTACCAGTCCCTTGTTCTTCTCCTGTCCTCCACAGCGCATCACCTCTGGGAAGTCGACCAGGGTTCCAGCCATGTAATGACCCTTTGCTTTCTCGTGGCTCTCCTTGTATTTGGCCTAACATCCAAAATAATAAAGACTTTAATTTTGTTACATGCCATCGGAGGAAAAGATGTTTTTGCCTCGTCATTGGAACATATGTGGGGGGAGAAAAAGAGCAGACACTCACATCACTAGCAATCACCCTGCCGCGCTTTCCGCTGATCAGTGGGATATATTCCTGGTCCAGCTTGTAGCCTGAAGCCTTAGACTCGTCCCATTGCAATTTGTATTGTTTCTGAAATCATAAAAAGTAGCCTCAAAAGGTTGATATCACATGGGATGTACAATACACAAATATGAATGAATAAAGAAAGGAATTCATCAGCTATTTTACCTCACTGATGTTCTTGGACACCTCTCTGCTATGAGCCAGCTGAGGAGTATCTTCTGAACCGATGTACTGACCCTTTTCTGCATTGAAAGCCTCTTTGTATTTCAGCTACAGTAAAAAAGAGAAAAAAAACACCCACATCGTCAACTTAATTAATGCTTTTGACTGTTTGTTCTTTTTAAAAAATTCAGCCACTTTATGTGTTTGATCACTTACATCACTGAGGTTGGCAGCGTTTACTTTCGCCAAGACGATCTCAGGACGGTCCACAACCAGGGTGAATTTTCCGAATAACTCTTTGGCGCCCTTCGTGTAAAGCCTCTGCAAACAAAAGTAAAGCAGCAAGGTAATGTGTGCAAACAGGAAACAGGGGAGACAGTGAGAGGTTTATGCTGAAGGAACTGTGGAGAACAGCTAGCGGACCATTTTCATATATTCTGGAGCTGCCCAGCTATTCAACCATACTGGCAAGAGATCATGCGGGTAATCCAAAATATTTTTGGCCATGAAATTAACTTCTCTTTTTCCACAATCTATCTCGGCAATATTGCACCCCATTTACTGCTGCAAGACAAATATCTTTTAAAAATATTATTAGCGGCCAGCAAGAAAGCTGTAACCCGAAAATGGTTGCAGGCTTCACCTCCAACAGAGACAGACTGGATAGATGTTGTGACAAATATTCCAAATATGGAAAGGAGGACCTTTTTGCTAAGTCTACGGATGGATAAGTATTCGCAATAATGGGAAAAATGGATTGTGTTTGTGGCTACAAGAGATGCTCACTGAGCCATTACTGTATGGACGGACTTGTATCATCAGCATAATGTCTGTATGAATGTGTAGGTGACCAACTGTTTGTTCTATGTTTTTCTGTATATTGTATGTTGTTTCTTTCTATAAAAATAAAGTACAAAAAAACCCCAAAAAACAAAAGTAAAGCAGCAAGATAAGAGCTGATGTTTTAACACGGGCAACATGTGACGGAATAAAAAGTAGAGAAATCCAAAGATATACGCACGTCGTTGAGAATTTGCTGGGCTTTCTTGACTTTGACGTGCTCAACAGAGTCGGCTGCCACCCAGCCACAGCCGCGGAGCCATTCAAGATCAGCCTTGTACATGACCTGCAGACCAACAGGAGTAGGTGTTAGGGAGTGAGGACATAAGTTCCTGACATTTTATTAAATGAACATGATAAGTTCTAGTTTGTTGGCTCACATCGCTCTGCAATTCGTAGGCTTTGCGAGCCTGGGTGACATCGCTCCCGTCTGGCATGCAAGTCCAGTTGTGCAGGCGAGTTCTGTAGTGGTCATCGTTCACTTGTATCTGGCATTTCTTGGCCAGTTCAAACTGCAACATGTCCACCGGCAGGTTGAACTTGGTCTTGGAATTGTTGAAGTCCTTTTTGTACAGGGCATCGCTGGCGATCCTGGCTGAGTTCAGAGCCAGCATCATCAGAGGGTCGTCCTGGACGCAACGAGCTCCGATGTGGTGACCGACCTGCTTGCGGTATCCGTCGAGATACTTATGCTACAAGAAAGACAAAAAATCATCGTCTCCATGCCTTTTATCGAAAATCAAGGATAACTTGTTCTCTTATTAAGAAATAAAAAGATGCAACTGAGTCCCACTACTTACTTTACTTTGCACTTTGGTTGTGTGGATGCACTGTTTGATTGGCACAGCATCTCCAGGCATGAAGTATCCTGTGGCCTTCACCTTGTCCCAGGCTGACGTGTACAGTTTCTGCACGAGATGGAGATAATTAGGGTTCAGGGAGAGGTGTCATTGGCTTAAATATGTATCCGATAGCTCCAGTAAGGAGCTGGTCTTACCGGGTGGACGTTTTTAGCCACCTCTCTGGCTGTGGCAAGAGTTGGAGTGTCCGTCATTGAGTATTTGGTCTTGTCCTGGTGCCAAGCCTCACGGTATTTGGCCTAAGCAGATTGAGAAATTAAAAATTCAGTTTCTACCGGGTACATATATATCCTAAAGAAAGAACTTAACACATTTAAACAGCTTCTTCATTGCACACAG
Organism: Odontesthes bonariensis; assembly: GCF_027942865.1. Classification (NCBI taxonomy): domain Eukaryota; kingdom Metazoa; phylum Chordata; class Actinopteri; order Atheriniformes; family Atherinopsidae; genus Odontesthes; species Odontesthes bonariensis. The sequence goes on along the minus strand of NC_134517.1, from coordinate 28,851,190 downwards.
CCGTTCTTACCTCGTTTAGGACATCAGCAGCATTCTTGGCACAGACCATGTCCACTCTGTCTATAGGAACTATGAATTTCTGATCATCCAACTTGACACGATAGCCTCTCTGTGAGATAAATAAAATACAGATTACTGAAAATACCCACAAAGGTTTTCTAATTAAACTCAGATGGTTTGATATTTGTGTGTCAGTGTGAAGCTCAAGTGTCAAACTTACCTCAGTTATGATCTTCTGTGCTTGCTTCACCTTCATAACATCCACACACTCATGTGGCACCCATCCACAGCCACGTAACCACTCCATGTCAGCTTTGTACACAGCCTGCAGGAAAAAAGGAGGCAGATTTGTGTTAACAAAGCATATAACTTGTATTCTTGCCCTTTATACTGTCCATGCACACCATCGTGAACTTACATCACTCTGCAGGTCATAAGCCTTTCTGGCCTGGACCACGTCATTGGAGTCTGGCAGGCATGTCCACTGGTGCAGGTGAGTTCTGTAGTTGAAATCATTCACTTGTATCTGGCATTTCTTGGCCAGTTCAAGGTTCAGCATGTCCACGGGCAGGTTGAACTTGGTCTTGGACTTGTTGAAGTCCTTCTTGTACAGAGCATCACTGGCGATCTTGGCTGAGTTCACAGCCAGCACCATCAGAGGGTCGTCCGCCACGCAGCGAGCGCCAATGTGGTGACCGACCTGCTTACGGTATCCTGTCTTGTACTTGTACTAATAGGGAAGAGGGTAAAGGTTAATGGAAATCTCCAAAAGTAGATTAAAGATTGATATGAGGATCTTTTTTTTCCATACATCGCTGACGATATCTCGGGAAGCTCTAGCTTTCAGAACGGAGATAGCGTCCTCTTTGATGTGGTAGCCTTTGGCCTTCTGGTCATCCCATGCCTTTGTGTACAGTTTCTGCTCAGAACAACAACAACAAGAAAAATAAAAAGAATTTAAAAATGACATGTCATCTACATTCATGATATCACTTTGAAGTGCACTTCGGTAATAATACAGACTTACGTTGCTGATACTGATGGCGTTTGCTTTGGCCAGTTCAAAGCTGGGGGCGTTATGTGGTATGTTAATGGAGAGCTTCTCTTTATCCCAGAGTTCCCTGTATCTCTTCTGTTAGAAAGAAACAAACAATACAAAAGGTCTTCAATTTGATGCTCTCATTTGCACGGACATTAAACGCTCAATGTGCATTTTTATTTCTATAAACTAACATATTTAGGTAAAATTTTACCACTCACATCACTGATGTTGTCGGCATTTTGCTTGGATAAGACGATAGACGGGAGGTCGACCACGCTGGTGAACTTAACGGAGCTTGGAGGCTGACGGTAGAGCCTTTCATTGATAATTCTCTGAGCATTTCTAGCTTTGACGACATCCACACAGTCCTGGGGTGACCAGCCGCATCCTCTCAGCCACTCCAGATCAGCTCTGTAAACGGCCTGAAAAACAAGAATAGGTTGTAACCACACTGAAAAGGTTTTTTGTTGGAGGATAAAATTAGGGCTGGGCGAGTTAACTCGCTCTTATCGCGTTAACTCGTTAATTATTTAACGCCGACAAATATTTTAATCGCACATTAGCGCAGGTTTTGTTATTTTAAAAGTCTGTTGCTCACAGGCTTTTATTTTGTAAAAAGTATGTTGCTCACAGGCTTTTATTTTGTAAAAGTCTGTTGCTCACAGGCTTTTATTTTGTAAAAGTCTGTTGCTCACAGGCTTTTATTTTGTAAAAATCTGTTGCTCACAGGCTTTTATTGTTGTAAAAGACTGTTGCTCACAGGCTTTTATTTTGTAAAAATCTGTTGCTCACAGGCTTTTATTATTGTAAAAGTCTGTTGCTCACAGGCTTTTATTTTGTAAAAATCTGTCGCTCACAGGCTTTTATTTTGTAAAAGTCTGTTGCTGTCTGCTGTGGAACCGGAAAAGAAAGTAATCAGCAGATCCACCAAACATGGAGAAGGGTACGGAACTTTTACTCGGCCATTTTCATTTTAAAGTTCTTCCAGACGGCGGAGTCGACAGAACCAAAGTCATCTGTAAACACTGCCAAGTTGAATTGTCTTCTCAGCGTAGTAGTTCCAGTCTAAAATATCACTTAAAGGCAAAACACACAACTGATAGCAGCAAGTCCTTCAAGGAAACAGACAGTGGAGCGAGGCTTCTACATAAAAACTACAGAAAGATGCTGATGTTAAAAGTGTGTTTGCACAACAAATGTTATGGCACTTTCATTCATATGGCAGCACATTTAAAATAAAACTAAATGCTAAAAGCTATACACTACTTTTGAATTCATTTTTGGATTTTGCGTACAAATGCGATTAATCGTGATTAATCAGGGAAATCATGTGATTAATTAGATTAAATATTTTAATTGTTGCCCAGCCCTAGTTAAAAGTAAAGTTTTTCATTCCGTTAAACTGTTTTCCCAAAGATCTAAGAGGAAAATGTTGGGAGTTGTCTGTAACATGTTACAAACAAACAATCTGAGCATGTACTTACGTCACTCTGCAAGTCGTACACCTTTCTGGCCTGGACCACGTCACTGGAGTCTGGGAGACAAGTCCAGTTGTGCAGGTGAGTTCTGTAATTGAAGTCATTCACTTGCTTCTGGCATTTCTTGGCCAGTTCGATGGTCAGCATGTCCACCGGGAGGTGATACTTGGTCTTGGTCTTGTTGAAGTCCTTCTTATAGATATTGTCGCTGGAGATCCTGGCTGCGTTAGCAGCTAGCATAATCAGTGGGTCATCATTGACGCTGAGGGCACCGATATGATGGCCGCACTGCTTGCGGAAACCAGCCTTGTACTTGTACTGAAATTTTGAAAATATTTCCATCAGTTTCACATTGAACTTTACTTTGAACATAATTCTTCATATTTGCAGTGAAATTTTTAACAAAAAACAAAAAACAGAAGGAGAAAGCAGCTTGTAAGATGTCTAGGAGTTGATAAAAAAACTTACATCACTGATGATGTCACGCGATGCCCTGGCTGCTTTAATAGAAATTGCATCTTTGGGAAGGTAGTAGCCCTTGTTGATGGTGTCCATAAAGCCTTCACGATAATATTTCTGAAGGAAAAGGAACGCTGCTGTTAGGATGGCCTGTATAGTATATGCTACAGACCATAACATAAAACACAGCGCAGCGCGGAGACGCTGATCTTTAATGTACTAACTGGTTAGAAAACTGTATTACCAGACTGGTGTTGAGATTATTCTGCTTGGCCAGGACGATCTCTGGAGTTTCCGGCAAGATGTGGATGTTGGTCTTATCGTTTTCCCAGGCAGCAGTGTATGCTTTCTAGAAACAGCAGATTCATTATAATAAAACAAACCTTTTAAGTTAACCTGTTTGGTGTGAAACATTTTTTACTAGGATGAACTTTCTATACCTTGTTCATAACCTGAGCGTTAGCATGAGCCAGAGCATATGGCATGTCAACTGTCTGGGCTGTGAACTTGAAGTTGCTGGGAGGCTGGCGGTACTTCCTTTCGCTCAGAATATCTGCCGATTTCTTGGCTGTCTCCACGCCAACAGAACCGATTGGCACCCATCCTGTTCCCCTGACCCATTCCATGTCAGCCTTGTACACGGCCTAGAAGCAGGAGGACAAACCAGGTTCTGGGTTACCAACAAAACAAAGAAACAGTGTTCAGCAAAAACGGAATAAAAGCTTCTTTGTACGTACGTCGCTCTGCAGGTCATAAGCCTTTCTGGCCTGGACCACGTCATTGGAGTCTGGGAGACAAGTCCAGTTGTGCAGGTGAGTTCTGTAGTTGAAATCATTCACTTGTATCTGGCATTTCTTGGCCAGTTCAAGGTTCAGCATGTCCACGGGCAGGTTGAACTTGGTCTTGGACTTGTTGAAGTCCTTCTTGTACAGAGCATCACTGGCGATCTTGGCCGAGTTCAGAGCCAGCACCATCAGAGGGTCTTCCGCCACGCAGCGAGCGCCGATGTGGTGACCGACCTGCTTGCGGTATCCTGTCTTGTACTTGTACTGTGAAGACACACACACACAAAAAAATAATAAATCAAGTTCAGAATCAGAAAACAGAATAAACACGAGCAAAGCCTTCTGTTAGTTGCTACATACATCACTGATGATTTCTCTTCCCCGTTTGGCAGCAATAATAGAGACGGCGTCAGTCTTTATGTCATAGCCCTTTTTGAACATCTCCTCAACAGCTTCCCTGTATAGTTTCTGAAAAGCAAATAGAGATCAATTACTATAAATCAAACAGGCATGTGGAATTTAGATCAAGTCAAAACAGAACAGGACATACCTTGCTCATGTTGTAAGCATTAGCTTTGGCAAGCACCAGTTCAGGAAGGTCATTATTCACATGGATCTTAACTTTATCAGCCTCCCATGCTGCAAGGTAATTTTTCTGTGGAGAGAAAAGGAAATGGGACAAATAAAAACGTAACCACCAGGAAGATAATGACCACATAACCAAAGCAGCTAACTGAGGAATATGGAATTCTATACCTTATTCATGATATCGTTATTTGTTTTAGCTAACATCATGGCCATGGAGTTCATGTCACTTTTATATTTCAGTGAGTCTGGTTTCTGCCTGTAGAGGTGGTCGCTGAGAATCTTCCCAGCATGCTTGGCCTTCAGCACATCCACTGAACCGATGGGGACCCATCCTACGCCAATGACCTCATCCATGTCAGCATGGTACACAGCCTTAATGAGAAAAAGCACAAACGTGTCAAAGGACAGAAACACATTCAGGTGGCAGCGCACACCAACAGTGTCAAATAGGGGCTCACATCGCTCTGCAGGTCGTAGGCTTTCCTGGCCTGGACCACGTCATTGGAGTCTGGCAGGCATGTCCACTGGTGCAGGTGAGTTCTGTAGTTGAAATCATTCACTTGCTTCTGGCATTTCTTGGCCAGTTCAAGGTTCAGCATGTCCACGGGCAGGTTGAACTTGGTCTTGGACTTGTTGAAGTCCTTCTTGTACAGGGCATCACTGGCGATCTTGGCTGAGTTCAGAGCCAGCACCATCAGAGGGTCGTCCGCCACGCAGCGAGCGCCGATGTGGTGACCAACCTGCTTGCGGTATCCCGTCTTGTACTTGTACTGATAGAGTCAGAAGAAAAATGATTTACGTGACAACAGAAAAGTCAATGCATTACTCATATGAAGAGACATGGGGAGTGGTATGAGTAACTCACATCACTGATGATTTCCCTGCCTAACTTGGCAGCCTTCACGGAGATTGCATCTTTAGGCAAAAAGTACCCCTTGTTGATGGTTTCCTCAAAACCTTGTCTGTACAGTTTCTGCAAAATAAGACAGAAATCAACACTTTTAAAATGAAATTCTATTTGTTGCATCTAATTTAAAGCTACTACAGTTTTCAGAGAGGCGTTTCTCAAAAAGGACCATCTACTTCAAGCCAGTACAACCTGAATAAGTAAACAAAACTGCCAACAAGGGATTTCCATACACTGTGAAAATGATCAAGCAAATTATAAAGAGAAACTCAGTTTTTGCTGAGACGGCTATATCTAAGATCAAATATCATGTAAGGCAGGGTTAATCCTTAGCTCGTCTGCAAAAGGAATTACTCGAACCTTGTTCATGTTGATAGCGTTTTGCTGAGCGAGGATAATCTCGGGCAAATCAGAGTTGATGTGCAGCTTGGTCTTTTCCTTCTCCCATGCCTCAGTGTAGAGGCGCTGCAACAAACAACACAAAAACCACACTGTTAATTCAAGCTTCTGACCAAAGAGATAGTAACCAAAAAACAGTCTGGCAAGTCGAGCCAATAACCGGTCAGACCTTGTTCATAGTCAAGGCATTGTTCTTTGCCAGCACAATGTTCATGGCAGCTGAGGTGCTGGTGAATGGAAAGGTGCTGGGCGGCTGGCGATACAACTGTTCGCTCAGAATCTGTCCACCCTTTTTGGCCTTCTCCACATCAATTGAGCCAATCGGAACCCAGCCAACACCCTGGAGCCACTTCAGGTCAGCTTTGTAGACCGCCTGTGAAGCACAGTAACACAGATGTTTATTTCTGACATACTCTGCAGCACGAGCATTGCAATACTGGTAAGGGATGGTCAAAAACGAATAGGACAGTGATACTCACATCGCTCTGTATGTCATACGCACGCCTGGCCTGGACCACGTCACTGGAGTCGGGCAGACAAGTCCAGTTGTGCAGACGAGTGATGTAGTTGGCGTGGTTGACCTGAATCTGGTTCTTCTTTGCCAGTTCAAAGGCCAGCATGTCCACCGGCAGGTTGAACTTGGTCTTGGACTTGTTGAAGTCCTTCTTGTACAGGGCATCACTGGCGATCCTGGCTGAGTTCAGAGCCAGCACGAGCAGAGGGTCGTCCGCCACGCAGCGAGCGCCGATGTGGTGACCAACCTGGTTGCGGTATCCTGTCTTGTACTTGTACTGGACACAAATGGAAATAATTGTGAGTTAACAGTTTACCAAAGACTTTACAGTGGATTAAACTAAAATGATGAATCCCCTACGGGATGCGTCACATTTATCCCCAAAGGAGAATGCTAATGCTAAATCTAAATGCCAAAACACTGTAAAATCTAAAACAAATAAGCACCTCTTTTGTGTTAGATAGAAAAATCGAACACTTACATCACTGACAATGTCCCTGGATTTCCTGGCTGCAAGGATGGCTATGGCATCATTGCGCAGATCGTAGCCCTTCTTCTTGTCATCATCATATGCCTGTGTGTACTTTTTCTGTAAACAAACAGATAGAGTGTGCGTTTTTACATGTGAAAGTAACGCATACAACTGTTCAGAGCAACGGTGTTTGTTTTTGTTGTACTTTTGGTACATACCACACTGTAGTTGACATTGTTCGCTTTGGCTAGAAGGATTTCCATAGAGTCTGGCATGACGTGGATCTTTGTCTTGTCTTTCTCCCAGACTTCAGTGTATGCTTTCTGCAGTCACAGAAACCGATATGATTAGACTTTACCAACACTGCAACCTGGAAACTTTACATTTTATAGTCAAAGTCTATTTATATGAAAAAACATGTATCGCCAATTGAACAGATTGCATTTAAAGTGGCTTCGTACCTTGTTCATAACCTGAGCATTGGCCTGAGCCAGCACCATGGGCATGTCCTCCGTCGTGACTTTGAAGCTGAAGTTGGATGGGGGCTGACGATACTTTCTTTCATTCAGGGCATCGCCGGCTTTCTTCGCCTTCTCAACATCCAGTGAACCTATCGGTACCCATCCAACACCCTGCAACAGCCTAAAGTCCTCCTTGTACACAGCCTGGATAACACACAGTTTTTATCATGATGAAATGTTGTCCAAAAATGTTGAAAAACTACTTCCACAGAATAAAGGAAAGTGTTCCCACTCACATCGCTCTGTATGTCATACGCACGCCTGGCCTGGACCACGTCATTGGAGTCGGGCAGACAAGTCCAGTTGTGCAGACGAGTGATGTAGTTGGCGTGGTTGACCTGAATCTGGTTCTTCTTGGCCAGTTCAAAGGCCAGCATGTCCACCGGCAGGTTGAACTTGGTCTTGGACTTGTTGAAGTCCTTCTTGTACAGGGCATCACTGGCGATCCTGGCTGAGTTCAGAGCCAGCATCATCAGAGGATCGTCCTGGATGCAACGAGCGCCGATGTGGTGACCGACCTGCTTGCGGTATCCTGTCTTATACTTATACTAAGAAAAAGAAAAAGAAATAGCATTTATTACATTTCATGAGAACCTGTATGATGGTATTTTTTAGTTACTGTTTATCATTGATCAAGCTCACATCACTGGCAATGTCCCTGGATGCCCTGGCGGCAAGGATGGCTACGGCATCATTGCGCAGATCGTAGCCCTTCTTCTTGGCATCGTCATATGCCTGTTTGTACTTTTTCTGTAAATGATCACAAGCATCACATAGAAGTTTATTAACCCATTTTCAAATCCATTTCAAATAAAACAAAGCTCAAATTTTAATCAAGACAGGGATAGTAATACATTAAATTTAGCGATATGAAACAAAAAGAAAAAAGGTAGTAATATGACTTTCAACCTATTTCAGTTGCTTGAATGTTATGAATGCTTGAATTTGTTACTCACCAAGCTGAAGTTGACACTGTTCGCCTTGGCAAGAAGGACATCCATGGCATCGGGCATGATGTGGATCTTTGTCTTGTCATTCTCCCAGTTTTCCAAATATGCTTTCTACAGACGTTGGAAAACATGACAGTGAGTTCACAAACCGTGAGATTTAGCACTTTTATGACATGGCAAAAATTTCCTGATGCGTGTGTGTAATTCAGCAGAATAATTTAGGATAAAAAGGATCCATAATAGTACTTGGAGGATTCATGAAGTCATACCTTGTTCATACACTGAGCATTGGCCTTAGCCAGCACCATGGGCATGTCCTCTGTCGTGATTTTGAAGCCGAAGTTGCTCGGGGACTGACGATACTTTGCTTCACTCAGAACGTCGCCGGCTTTCTTCGCCTTCTCAACATCCAGTGAACCTATCGGTACCCATCCAACACCCTGCAACATCCTAAAGTCCTCCTTGTACACAGCCTGGATAACACACAGTTTTTATCATGATGAAATGTTGTCCAAAAATGTTGAAAACTACTTCGACAGAATAAAGGAAAGTGTTCCCACTCACATCGCTCTGTATGTCATACGCACGCCTGGCCTGGACCACGTCATTGGAGTCGGGCAGACAAGTCCAGTTGTGCAGACGAGTGATGTAGTTGGCGTGGTTGACCTGAATCTGGTTCTTCTTGGCCAGTTCAAAGGCCAGCATGTCCACCGGCAGGTTGAACTTGGTCTTGGACTTGTTGAAGTCCTTCTTGTACAGGGCATCACTGGCGATCCTGGCTGAGTTCAGAGCCAGCATCATCAGAGGATCGTCCTGGATGCTGCGAGCGCCGATGTGGTGACCGACCTGCTTGCGGTATCCCGTCTTGTACTTGTACTGCAAGTGGAGAACAAAAAAATATAAGAAAATATTATTGGTACAGTGAAGCAATGGTATTAGCAACAATCTATGGTAGAAATGTACAATATATCTTAAGTACAAAGAAAGAAAGCAAAATGATTTACATCGCTGGCAATATCCCTGTTGGCCCTTGCTGCAATGATGGAAATGGCATCATTTCGTAAGTCATATCCCTTCTTCTTGGCTTCTTCGTGTGCCAGTTTATACGCTTTCTGCAAAGAAAGAACACAAAATATCTTGGGGCATCTTCTTTCACATGTATCACGGCAGCTGCTTTTTGATTACGCTCAGAAAGACTCACCTCACTGTAGATGACCTTGTTTGCTTTGGCCAGAAGGATTTCCATGGCATCCGGCATAACATGGACGGTGGTCTTGTCTGTCTCCCAAGCTTGAGTGTAAGCAGACTGTATCACAAAAAAAGAACCTTTAGGACTTTCATCGGAGGAAAATTCACAATGAAATTTACATAAAACTTGGCAAAAATATCTCTGCTGGTTGGATTTTATCAGAAAGCTTAATGTGACTGATCATACAAAGGCAAGGCAAACAGAGATGGTTATTTTATTAAAAACTACACCGCATTAAGAACCCAACACAGCAGGATTCACATAGGGGTCATCCTCGGTTGTCCCCTTTTTCAGAAAATGTATAAAACAAAGTTGTTGATGGAAATAATTATGGGTGCCAATGCCGAAGGCATTAGACACACATACGACTCTGTTGCCAGACTCTTATTATTTTCTAGCACTGATGGTCTGACCGACATAAACGAGCCCGAAAATGCCCTATTTTAGAGGCCTTATAACTCAGCCATACAGCATCACAAAGACCTCATTCAAAAGTTTATATGTGACAAGAGACTCTCGGCTTTAACTGAACTAAAGGGTTTGTTGATACATTATTCAGCTTTGACACAACGGCAGTTTACGTTTTAGGTACAGTGAACTCAGCCGAGGTGCTTCTCCCACTCTGTTTCTCTCAAAATTTGATACTGCACCAATTCCTCAAACAAATGTCTCTCATGTCCAAAATATCTGCCCGAGCTGGACAAATTTTACTTCAAAACATAGGTATTTTTGTCCTCTTTCACACAAAGTCACACTCATTGAGCTCTGCCTCACAGATTTCTCACAAATTGCCTCTGAGCACAGAGAGTCGGCCCTCCAGCTGACATTCCGCCCATTATAAACGCCTAAAATCATAAAATTAAGGTGAAAAATTATTTTAAAACTGCCATAAAAAACGAGCCAAACATAGTAGCCGAATGAAAATTACACCACTGGCTTCTGCCGTCTCTTGTGGCGCTGACGGTTCAAGAATTATTCGGATATGACTTTTACTTTTCGAACAGCGACCGTTTGTTCGAGACAGTAGGCTACAGTCAAATTTATACTCCAATTTTAAGAAGCCATAGTGTGTGCACATATGTCAGTTTGCTCTCTGTTTAACACAGACGAGCCGCAGCCGGTTCCGCCTCCGTAGCAACGCATTAGGAGCTTGCTCTGTTCTAAAGCCTCGTTTCCACTGTCAGTACGGTTCGTGTCGGTACGGTACGTGTCACTTCGTATCGGTACGGTTCGTGTCACTTCGTATCGGTACGGTTCGTGTCACTTCGTGTCGGTACGGTTCGTGTCACTTCGTGTCGGTACGGTTCGTGTCACTTCGTGTCGGTACGGTACGTGTCACTTTGTTTCGGTACGGTTCGTGTCACTTCGTGTCGGTACGGTACGTGTCACTTCGTTTCGGTACGGTACGTGTCACTTCGTAACGGTACGGTTCGTGACACTTCGTGTCGGTACGGTTCGTGTCACTTCGTATCGGTACGGTACGGTTCGTGTCACTTCATGTCGGTACGGTACGGGTCGGGTTGCTTTGGAGTCAGCTTTGCGTTCCCACTGTACAAAGGGGGACCCTCAGGGGTGGGCGGAGTGCGTGCCGAAGCTTTACTACGTCGATCGCTCCGAAGCTCCTTCAGTTTAAAGCGACACCGGCTCGCGGTCCGGTTGAAACCGCTCACTGCCATTTTTGCGGCAATCAGCTGGAAAACTTTTTCGTTTTGCACAGCGCCATCGAGCTCCCGCTGCACAGCCTCCTCACCAACAACGGAGAGCAGAGCCTGCACCTCCTCAGCACTCCAGGCTCCTCCCCAAGGGAACCAGTCCTGTGTGCTAGGTACCCCAAGCAGAAGGGTTACAAAAATGGTAACGGGTACCATGGGACCGGTACACTTTTGTGGTAGTGGAAACACTGAAATAGGCAAACCGTTCTGAACCAACCCGTACCGGACTGCATAGTGGAAACGGGGCTTAAGACTGCTTATGAGGGCAGAGCTAAGATGGATGCCCTGTTTTAACAGCTTAATGTTATAAATCTGATCTGCTTTTCTCCTTTAAACTGATAGTGAGGGGAATATTGAAAATACCCACAATGCAATGGGAAAATGCATTGAAAAGCACTTAACAAGGCCATTTTGAAAATGCCATAAAAGCTGTATTTTAAACAGGACCTTGATAGAAATGACATCTGTCTTGAGCAGACCTGTCTTCTCCATTTTGGGCCTCGCCCAAAATTCAATGGGACAATCGATTAAAAAGCAATTAATGAGCCAAAAATGCCAAAAACTGTCCTATTTTTGAGGCCTCATAACTCAGCCATACGACATCCCAGAGACATCATTCAAAGTTTATATGTGACGGGAGACTCTCAACTTCAACTGAACTAAACGGTTTGTTGATAGGGCGGGCAGTAGATTGGCACCCATCAAAATTTCTTCAGAAATTTTCTAGTTTCTATTAGTGCCGACCTTTGAACTTTTCTGTCGATGTGCAAGAGATAATCCAAAGATTTAGGAACACCCCCAAAAAAAAAACCCCAAAAACTATTCGACGGCTGTCATCTAACTTTGAAGTGAATGAGAGAAACATTCTTTTAACTTTATATAATGTACAGTATTTGGTGATATTCTGGGCATAATTCTATTATATTTACTTATCTGTCAAGCAAAGCCAGATCTGATTTGACCAAAGGATCAACTTTGCCATCCTTGTTTGCGTTAAAACAATTTATGGAATAAATATATAATAATAAATATATGCAGTTATATGACCCGCCTTCCTTATTTCGATAAATATGTGAACAAAAGAGTAAAAACCGACATGGTGAATAACAGTTTGATTATATCGTACCTTGTTCATAACCTGAGCATTGGCCTTAGCCAGCGCCATGGGCATGTCCTCTGTCGTGAGTTTGAAGCCGAAGTTGCTCGGGGACTGACGATACTTTGCTTCACTCAGAACGTCGCCGGCTTTCTTCGCCTTCTCAACATCCAGTGAACCTATCGGTACCCATCCAACACCCTGCAACATCCTAAAGTCCTCCTTGTACACAGCCTGGATAACACACAGTTTTTATCATGATGAAATGTTGTCCAAAAATGTTGAAAAACTACTTCCACAGAATAAAGGAAAGTGTTCCCACTCACATCGCTCTGTATGTCATACGCACGCCTGGCCTGGACCACGTCATTGGAGTCGGGCAGACAAGTCCAGTTGTGCAGACGAGTGATGTAGTTGGCGTGGTTGACCTGAATCTGGTTCTTCTTGGCCAGTTCAAAGGCCAGCATGTCCACCGGCAGGTTGAACTTGGTCTTGGACTTGTTGAAGTCCTTCTTGTACAGGGCATCACTGGCGATCCTGGCTGAGTTCAGGGCCAGCATCATCATAGGATCGTCCTGGATGCTGCGAGCGCCGATGTGGTGACCCACCTGCTTGCGGTATTCTGTCTTATACTTATACTGAGAAATTAAGTTGGTGAATTGGTCAGTTTTTGTATCCGTTATAAAATAAATGTTAGCAGTGCAAAAATACACACAGACACTTACATCGCTAGCAATAATATGGGAGGTTTTGGCAGCCTGGATGGGAATGGCATCGCCATGAAGATGATGGCCCTTCTTCTTGGACAGCTCATTCTCCAATTTGTATAGTTTCTGAGGAGATAAGTAATGTAAAGCTTTACAAAGCATGTATACTTTACATCATCTTGAATCAATAGAATCAATCAGAATCCATAAGTGTTGCTCATACATTTAATGCAAATCGTGGCAGCTCTGAAAAAAGTCAAATGAAGGTAATACACTGTACCTCGCTGTAGTTTTTCTTGTTATCTCTGGCCAGAGCAATGTCCATTGCATCAGGCATGATGTGGATTGTAGTCTTGTCATTATCCCAGGCTTTGGTGTAGGATTGCTGTGAACCAAAAATGTATTTTCCGGTTGGATTTTACACAGAAAATATAAAAAAAACATTGCCGTCAAATGAATGTTAAGTCCTGTCCAATACCTTATCCATAATGCGGTTGTTGGCAGTGGCCAGAGTCAGGTCCATAGACTGCATGTCTTTGGTGAATTTGAAGTTGCTGGGAGGCTGTCTGTATTGATGCTCATCTAAAGCTTTTCCAGCTGCTTTTGCAAGCTCAACATCCACAGAGCCAATAGGAACCCATCCCTGTCCTTTTACGAAGCTGTCATAGTCCTTCTTATACTGGTTCTAATGCCAACATCAGGAGAAGAATTATCTACTCACCAGTGCAGAAAAGTTACATCAAACACGACACAGTAAAACATGACCGATACAATACTAGGAAAGAGTTTCTACATACATCACTGGCGATGAACTGCATGTTACGAGCCAGAATCAGGTTCATGGCATCGGGCAGTACAGTGTAGTGGTTGATAATCTTCTTGTATCCGGCCATCGTCTGAGCGGCAGAGGCCTTCTTGGCGTGGACCAAACTCATCATGTCCACTGGGGAGTGATACTTCAACTTGGACTTGTTGTAGTCCTTCTTGTAGTTCTTCTCACTCTGCAGTCTGGCCACTTCCATGTAGTGAACCAGCAGAGGATCGTCCTTGATGTTGCGGAAGCCCACGTGGTGGCCTCTGGCCTTCTCATAAGCCAACTTGTACTTGTACTATTACATGAAACCCAATTTGTTTTAATCATCCACCAAAGACTTCTGAGATATATAAATGTGTTTTTTAACATGATAAAGGAGGTTTCTGGGAACTTACGTTACTGGCAATGGTGGTACAAGCCTTGGCAGCCACAATGGAAATGGCGTCTGCTTTGAGGTGGTAGCCCTTATTGGCCATCTCCACGACACCTGCTTTGTAGAGTTTCTGCAAAAAAAACATTACATTTAGTTCAATAAAAGTGTTGCAGTGTAATCAGTCTCATGGAGTCCTCTTACATTACTCATATTGAGGGCATTAGCCTTGGCCAGGACAATCTCGGGAGCATCTGGCATCACATGCACTGTCCCTTTGTCTTTTTCCCACGCTGAAGTGTACGCTTTCTGTAAACAAAGACATCAGAAAAGCAAATGAATCACGATAGTGACGAGCGGTTTTGTAACTTTTGCTCTTCAGAGCACGGTTAAAAAGACGGCACCTTGTTCATGATCTTGTTGTTGGCTGTGGCCAGAGTCAGGTCCATGGAGTCCATCAGTTTGCTAAACGCGAACTTCGATGGATGAGTGCGGTATGTGTTCTCGCTCTGAATTTGACTGCCAACTTTAGCAGTCTCAACTCCAATCGAACCGATCGGGACCCATCCCATACCCCTGATGTAGTTGTTCCATTCAGACTTGTAGTTCCACTGAAAAGAAATGCGAGACCCCATGAATAAAAGGGTAACGTCATAGTTAAACAGCACGACGCAGCTGGTATCTTAGCATTTTAGACTTACGTCACTGGACTGGACGTTCATGGTGCGTGCGAGCTGCAGGGCTAAGGCATCAGGGAGAAGAGCATTGGTGTGCTGGATCTGTCTATATCCGGCCATCGTCTGAGCGGCAGAGGCCTTCTTGGCGTGGACCAAACTCATCATGTCCACTGGGGACTGATACTTCAACTTGGACTTGTTGTAGTCCTTCTTGTAGTTCTTATCACTCTGCAATCTGGCCACTTCCATGTAGTGAACCAGCAGAGGATCGTCCTTGATGTTGCGGAAGCCCACGTGGTGGCCTCTGGCCTTCTCATAAGCCAACTTGTACTTGTACTGTCATAACAGAGGATCAATGGATCATCACGTGTAACTGATTGCAGGAAATAACTTCTGGATTTGGCACAAGGAATTTATTACAAACTTACATCACTGGCAATAGTGGTACAAGCCTTGGCAGCCACAATGGAAATGGCGTCTGCTTTGAGGTGGTAGCCCTTATTGGCCATCTCCACGACACCTGCTTTGTAGAGTTTCTGCAAAAAAAACCATTGCATTTAGTTCAATAAAAGTGTTGCAGTGTAATCAGTCTCATGGAGTCCTCTTACATTACTCATATTGAGGGCATTAGCCTTGGCCAGGACAATCTCGGGAGCATCTGGCATCACATGCACTGTCCCTTTGTCTTTTTCCCACGCTGAAGTGTACGCTTTCTGTAAACAAAGACATCAGAAAAGCAAATGAATCACGATAGTGACAAGCGGTTTTGTAACTTTTGCACTTGAGAGCACGGTTAAAAAGACGGCACCTTGTTCATGATCTTGTTGTTGGCTGTGGCCAGAGTCAGGTCCATGGAGTCCATCAGTTTGCTAAACGCGAACTTCGATGGATGGGTGCGATACTTATGCTCACTCTGGATGTCACCACCAAGTTTAGCTGTCTCAACTCCAATTGAACCAATAGGGACCCATCCAGAGCCCCTGACATAGTTGTTCCATTCAGATTTGTAATTAACCTGAAAATCAAGGCAATAAAGTATGAGTACACAACATGGTTTTGATCCTAAAAGCAAATAACAGACATTTGAACTCACATCACTTGACTGGACATTCATGTTTCGATACAGCTGCAGATGCAGGTTGTCAGGAAGAAGCGTGTAGTTGTGGGGGATCTTTCTGTAGCCGGCATAAGTCTGAACAGCAGAGGCATGCTTGGCCTGCACCACACTCATCATGTCCACTGGAGTGTGATACTTCAGCTTGGCCTTGTTGTAGTCCTTCTTGTAGTTCTTCTCGCTCTGCATTCTGGCCACTTCCATGTAGTGAACCAGCAGAGGATCATCCTTGATGCTGCGGAAGCCTACGTGGTGGCCTCTGGCCTTCTCATAAGCCAACTTATACTGGATCTAAGATAAAAAGAGAAATGAGGTAGTCATGACTAGGTGATACATGGTTAAATCAGTTAAATCCTTCTATGTAAACTGAATCAGTTATATGAAAGTTTTACATACATTGCTGGCAATATGTCTGCCGTGTTTCGCATGCAGAACAGAAATAGCATCAGGCTTCATGTCGTATCCCTTGGCAATATCTTCCAGCCACTTCTGCTTGTAGTGACTCTGCAAATAAAATAAAAAAAACACGGTGATACCAAATACTCAAATAGGATTCTGATGAACACTCTCAGCAGGTCCTACGGCACTAAACGTAGTTAAAGATGGATGTTTAATAGAATATTCTGTGTTCCCACCTCACTCATGGTCTGAGCATTGAATTTAGCCTGGAGGAACTCTGGGCTGTCAGCTGGGAGATTATAGGTGTGCATGAATTTCTCACCAGAGGCTTTGTAAGCAGTCTATAGGGGAGAAGGAGAAAGTTGTATGAATGTTCTAATATCTCTACAGGACAAATAACTCCATGTTCAAGATGGAGAAGCCATTTTACTTGGTTCATCTGCTTGGAGTTGCTTAAAGCCAGGACCATGTTCATGTCATCAGTCTTGCTCGTAAATTTGAAAGTACTGGGATGCTGGCGGTAGTTGCTCTCATTTAACGCGGCCGTGGCGGTTTTGGCTAGCTCAGTATCGACTGAACCGATGGGAACCCACCCGGTACCTCTGCAATAGTTGTTGTAATCCGATTTGTAGACATTCTGCGGGTATAGAGAAAAATAGCACACATATCAGCATGAGTTGAATTACACCGTGCTAGCATTAGCATCCAGTAGTAACACATAGAAGAACAGTAAGAACGTACATCACTCTGAATGGTCATCATGCCGCGGCACAACTGCAGGTGCAAGTTGTCCGGAAGAAGGAAGAAGTTGTGTGGGATCTTCCTGTATCCAGTCATAGTCTGCACAGTAGATGCATGCTTGGCCTGGACCACACTCATCATGTCCACTGGAGTGTGATACTTCAGCTTGGCCTTGTGGTAGTCCTCCTTGTAGTTCTTCTCACTCTGCATCTTAGCCACGTGCATGTAATGAACCAGCAGAGGATCGTCTTGAAGGCTGCGGAAGCCCACATGATGGCCTTTTGCCTTCTCATAAGCCAGTTTATACTTGTACTGCATAAAAGAAAATGTATTATAAGAACATCCTCGAGTACCCAAACTCTTAAAATAACATTATCACGATCACGACTTACATTACTGGCAATGTCTCTTGTGGCTTTTGCAGCAATAATAGGAATGGCATCTTCTTTCACATGGTGTCCTTTGAGCAGATCTTGACGATGAGCGTAGGTGTAATAATTCTAGATGAAAATTTGATAAAGTTTTATTTTACAAGTATAGATGCACATTATTTGGCACAAATGAAAAGACTGAAACTGACCTGGCTGATGTTGACAGCGTTGTATCTGGCTTGCATCAGTTCGGGGGCATCAGCTGGGAGATGGTAAGTGTGCTTGAACTTCTCTCCGCTGGCTTTGTACTCTTTCTGCATTTTCACAATGAATTACAATGAGGAGATGGATTCATGTCCAGTTTTTAATTGACTGAACTGATGAGATCTTTTCCCCCCCTTCCTTACCTCATTCATTATCTTGGCGTTGGCCTTGGCCAGCTCCATGTTCATGGAGTCAGTGACACTGGTGAATTTGAATGTTGAAGGTGGCTGCCGATAACTTTTCTCATCAAGAGCCGCTCCTGCCTTCTTGGCTTTTTCCACATCCAGGGAACCGATTGGAACCCAGCCAGTTCCCTTGACCGACGTCTCATAATCCATTTTATAATTGTTCTGGAGAACAAGAGATAACAAAGAATTGCGTGGATGACTCAAATCAAGTATTTACCCACAATATGTCCCAAAAATCTCTAACGGGTGCAATTTAAACCTACGTCACTGGCGTTGTAGTTCATGTTGCGAGCAAGTTGAAGACCCATTGAGTCAGGCAGAATGCAGTAATTATGGTGAAACTTCCTGTAGCCAGCGAAGGTCTGCACTTTTGTGGCATGTTTAGCATGAACCACACTCAGCATGTCCACTGGAGAGTGGAATTTCAGCTTGGCCTTGTGGTAATCCTTCTTGTAGTTCTTGTCACTCTGCAATCTGGCCACTTGCATGTAGTGAACCAGGAGGGGATCGTCCTTGATGCTGCGGAAGCCCACGTGATGACCTTTGGCCTTCTCGTAGGCCTTTTTGTACTGGACCTAAGAGTAAAAAGCACATATAGCACTATAACTACTCAGCATTTAAAGAGCTTTACAGTGCAGTGCTGTGCTGAAATGGATTTTTGGGCATTTCCCGTTATTCTCTCGGGGTGACTTACGTCACTGGCAGCATGTCTTGCTGCTTTAGCAACGACAACGGAGATAGCGTCAGGCTTCATGTCATAACCCTTAGCGATGAGCTCCTGCCAGGCTTGCTTGTAGCAGCTCTGAAATCACAGTTCACAGATACAAACAACAATAAATTGATTAGAGAACGACTCCATTGCATAACTATACACAAACGCTTCAGGACTACAAAAAGGTACACACAACTACTGCCTCAAAAGTGAGCTTATATCACTGTTTATGGAAATGTGAAGAGATTCAAAAATTTTGGAGCTCAGTCTTAAAGTATATCTCTCAGATCACAACTTCCCCTATACCTTTATGTCCTAAGGTATGTATTTTAGGCATTTATCCAGATGACTGTACTTTATCCTGTAAGGAAAGAAAAATAGTCGACCTTTGTTTATTGCAGGCCAAACGCTGTATTGCACTATGCTGGAAGAATGTTGGTTGCCCATCTTTTACCCTCTGGTTAAATAACTTAACATCAAGTTTGGCTCTTGAGAAACTGACGTATATCGTTAAAAAGTTCTGAATTTTAGGACATTTGGAGGATGTTTCTGGAGCTGTTGAGGGAGGGAGAATGAGAAAATGAAAAGTATTTGGTTGGTTGTTGGGAGTGCAGGCTGCAGCCTACATTTTGAACACTTTTTTAATTTATTTTTTATTTATTATTATTATTTTTATTTATATGTGTTTATTTACTTATTTATTTTTTATTGTTTTCATTGTTTCATATTCATTGCACAGTGACTTGCTGTCTAATTACTGTGGGTTGTTGTATCTTTTTTGGTCATTTGACTATCATTTTCTTTTCTGCCTTGTGTTTTGGATGTTTGAACTGTTGGTTGTTATATTGACATGAAAAGCCATTAAATATATGTTTAAAAAAAAAAAAAGTGAGCTACAAGGAGAAGAAAGAAGCCACGTGTCGGTGTCTGTGCTTGTTACCTTGCTGATATTGTAGGCATTGCACTTGGCCTGGATGAACTCGGGAACATCAGGAGGCAGAGAGTACTTTTGATGGACCTCCTCCAGACCTCTCTTGTAGAAAAGCTGTGACAAATGAAGCCCAAAAGAGGAGAAATCATTGTATCAGAGCAAAACGAAATCACATCCTCTGAAAACAGATTCCAGCTGAGGGAGAGAGAGAGAGAGGCCGACAGTGAACTCACGTCGCTCCTCTGGAGCTGGTTAACTTTGGCCTGCAACATGACGGGGTGGTTATCGATAGATGTGAAGGGGATCGTGTCTGGGTGCTGCCTGTATTTTTTCTGAGGGAAAGAAGAAAAGGAAAGCATTAGGGACAAAGCTCCCTTTTTTTTTTTTTTTTTCAAATCAGTAAGGCAAGGCAAGGCATCTTTATTTATACAGCGCATTTCATACCACAGGCAACTCAATGTGCTTTACATAAAGACAAGGCATTTAAAAGAACAGAAAAACAAGCAATTTAAAGAGAATAAACACAGTTAAAAGCAATCAAAGAAGAGGGGGAAAAAGAAAAATATAAACTCAACCATAAGCACACGGAAAGAGAAATGTTTTTAACCTGGATTTAAAAGTGCTTACAGTTGGGGCTGATTTCAGTTCTGCTGGTAGTTTGTTCCAGTTGTGAGCAGCATAACAGCTAAAAGCTGCTTCAAAGGGTCCAGTTTGAACTCTGGGCTCCACTATCTGACCTGAGTCAGCAGATCTCAGAGCTCTGCTGGGTTTATACTCTGCCAGCATGTCATTCATGTGTTCTGGACCTAAACCATGCCATGATTTGTAGACGAGTAGCAGAACTTTTAAATCTATTTTAGTACAGGGAGCACAGGGAGACCAGTTGCACACATACCTCATTGAGAATCTCTCCAGCTTTCTTAGCCTTCTCCACCTCCAAGGAGCCGTAGGGGACCCACGGGGAACCCTTGGTGAAGTTGTTGTAGTCAGACTTGTACTCATTCTTTAGAGGAAGAAAAAAAACAACGTGTTGAGAGTATAATACAGGATCAACAAGTTTTATAAGATCTTATGAAGTCCGTCTTTACTCACGTCACTCTGGATGATGTTGGCTTTCTTGGCCAGGTCCAGCAGCACGCTGTCATAAGGGAGGAAGAAGTTTTTGCTGACGTTCCGGTATCCAGCCATGCTGGCGATTCCCTGGGATTTCTTGGCCAATGTGACCGAAATCATATCCAGCGGTGCGTGGTACTTGGTCTTTAACTTTTCATAGTCCTTCTTATATTCACGCTGTGGAGAACATCAGTGGGGTATTTGTTCAAGTGCCTGCTGCTTTGAATCAAGGGGAAAGCGGGTGATTTTGAGCTCACTTACATCACTCTGGATTTTGGCCACATGAACGGAGTGTAAGATCTTGGGATCGTCGTTAATGCTGAGGGCTCCAACCATCTGCCCCTTGTTCTTCTCAAACTCCTTCTTATACTTAACCTGCGCAGAGGAGGAAAAGTGTCGGACTGGACACAAAATGTTGAACTCCACGGAGTCTGACCGATACTGTTGCATACTTACATCGCTGGCAATGTTGGTGTGAGCACGAGCAGCAAGGATTGATATGGCATCGCCCCTGATTTCAAACTTCTTCGCTTTGGATTTCTCCCAATCATACTTATAACAATTCTGCAAGGAGAAAAATGAACCTTTCGTGGAGTTGAAATGGTTTTATAAAACTGAAATTGAATAGTTTTTGGTGCAAACCCGGACTTACATCACTCAGGTTAAAAGCGTTGACCCTGGACTGGATGAAGAAGGGATAGTCTGGAGGCAGACTACCCTTAAACTTTGTCTCTTCATACTTTGCCTTGTAGTTTAACTGCAAAAAAAAGAATACATTTCAATTAATTAATTAAACATTTGCTTTCATTCTCCATCAATCCATATCATCATAGTACAATATAATGTAAATTATTTATCATCATAGTACAATATAATGTAAATTATTATCATCATAGTACAATATATTGTAAATTATCCATATACCCTATATTTCTTATTGGTTCAGTCTGCTCAGTTAAATTTATTTTTACCTTTATTGTTAAATGTACAAATCTGTTTTTATTTAGTTTACTGATGTTTATTATTATTACTATTATTATTATTATTATTTACCCTACTCTTCATACTGTAGATTTATATATACCTGATGTTTATTCTCTATTTTTATTCTATTCTATTTGCTTGTTCCCAAAAAGAGCATTAAACATCTGCAGCTCATCCAGAACGCTGCTGCTAGAGTTTTAACCCGGACTAAGAGATCTGAACACATCACAGCAGCTTTAAAATCTTTACTCTGGCTTCCAGTCAGTCACAGAATAGATTTTAAAAGCCTGCTGATGGTTTACATCTGTGATCTGTTCAGAGAATATAAACCCAGCAGAGCTCTGAGATCCAAGGACTCAGGTCAGCTGGTCCAGACTAAACATGGAGAAGCAGCATTTAGCTGTTATGCTGCAAACAAGTGGAACAAACTGCCAGTGGAGATTAAACTTTCACCAAATGTAGACATTTTTAAATCCGGGTTAAAAACATTTCTGTTCTCATGTGTCTATGCATGAAATATCTTTTAATTTATCTGGACTGTTGCTTGTTTTTAAATTCATTTAAATGATTTTATTTGTTTCTCTTTATATTCTTTTATGTATTTTTAAAGCTTATTCCACTCCCTGCTGCAATGCTTTTTTTTAATGTAAAACACTTTGAACTGTTTGTACATGAAATGTGATACAAATAAATTTGATTTGATTTCTTTTATACTGTACGCTGTTGCAACACAATAATTTCCCACAATGGGATGAATAAAGTATCTATCTATCTATCTATCTATCTATCTATCTATCTATCTATTCAAGTAAAGTGCTTTTTGATTTTCTGTCATTGGAGGGCAGCAGTGCACCAGCAGGAAACATGGACGGATCCTTTCCCTGCCTGCACAGCTCCTCTCTGATCACTGGGTTTATTCTGGGCCAACTGAATGCTTGCTTCTATTTATACTACACAGAAATGGCTCTCCAGTTTCCATGGAGCCCGTGGAAAGACAGCTGGGCGACACGGATGATTGAGCACATTTAACAGTGATCTGCACTTCTAGGAGAATTTGATCTAAAGCATTATTAGCTGATGACTGGAACAATTGCAGTCAATAAATGGGACAAAACATGAACATAATCACATTCTAAAGAAGCTTGTCATGATGCACAAACATGTGGGATATCGGTAGGTATTAATACGTCACATTACAGTCAAGAAAAGGTAATCAACACATACGTCGCTTAGGTTTTTGGCATTGATTTTGGCTTGAACGAGGACTGGCGAATCATCAACTTGAGTGAATTTCACCGTGTCTGGCTGTTGCCGATACACTTTCTGAAAACCAGAAGATTGAGAAAAGGAAACTGTGTCACACGTAAAACAATAAAAAAAAGAAGAACACCAATGAGTGTACATCTCTCTGCAGGACGGGGTCTTATTACTTACGTCTTTACACTGATTGAGCTTCTTTGATACTTCATACTCGGGTGTCACTGTTTGAGGGTAGAAGCATCTCGTTTTGATGTCTTCATAGTCCGCTTTATAAGATTGCTGGGAAAATATGTGCAAATTATGAGGAACACGTTACAAAGAAAATCAGTTTTGGGAAAAAAAAAAAACGAGCGGCGCCTCACCTCATTCTTCATTTCCTCCATTTTCCTGCAGTGAATCATATAGAGGTCCTCATAGCTGCCAACGTAGTGGCCCTTCACCTCGTTTTCATACTTATCTTTATAATGTGCCTAAAAACATTAAAATAATTACATGCATGCATTCAAAAGACACGAGCGGTGCTTGATGAAAGAGGGCCTTTGAATTCATGAAGTATTCCTACATCGTTGAAACGTTTGAGTACGGAGTCCATCTGAAACTTTGGCGTGTCGCAGTAGTTGATGCTGGAACCCCTGGACTTCTCATAGCTGGACTTATAAACTTTCTATAAAGAAGATTTAAAAGAAAGAAAACAAATGATCAGAAGAGAAGTCGCACATCTTTATCAGTTACTCAAATAACAAGCGCGACATGAGGTTGATGACAAAGTTTAACCTATAGAATCTTTTTTTGGGAACATCATTCTTTAATTAAGTATTCAATTAGAGTAAGCATCATGGAGAAAACAGTTACTCTGAGTTTAGGTCGACACAGACGAGCACTAATCTATTCCATAAGATGTAAAATGACACCCACATCACTGAGGATGGTTCCAGCATATCTGAGCTGTCTCAGGAGCGGATTCTCGGTGGCAGGGAGCGTGTTGTAGTCACACTGTGCTTTATTCTTCTCGTACTCCTTCTTGTATTGGACCTGAACACAGAAACAGATCAGTGTGAGTGTAGACGGATGAAAGAGCTTGATGAGGTTCAGTCACATGGTGCACTGGAAAAAATGCCCCTCCAAAAATAAGTAAAAAAAAAAACAACAAATACGTTTTTGCTTCAAATAAGTAAAAGAATTTTTTATTTTTTTTAGGTGGTTTGAGTCAAAGTTTATCTTGAAATTAGCTTTAAAACCTCTTCAAATGTCAAAAAAAGCTTGTTTCATATGAAATCCGACTCAAAACAATTTGTTTTCAAGACTTTTTCATTGAACAAGATATTCAAAATGTATTGTATTAAAACAAGTCCCTATATCTGGCTGAAATAGTACTTGTTAGGCAGTTGTGTCTTATATCAAGTGTAATGAGATACTCAGTGAGAAAAATATACTTGGTAAGATTTAGATTTTTTTTCAGTGTATTGTATTCAGCTCAAACATGTACCCACTGTAACTGTATACTGGAAAATGCCCCTCCAAAAATAAGTTGAAAAAAACAACAAATACAAGACGTTTTTGCTTGAAATAAGCAAAAAAATCTGCCAATGGAACTAGTGAAAATCGGCTTGTCAAGATTTCTTGAAATAAGATGTGATATTTAGGACTTTTGAGTTAAAAGTGATCTTGAAATTAGCTTAAAAACCTCTTCAAAAGGAAAAAAAAGCTTGTTTCATATGAAATATGACTCAAAACAAGATGTTTTCAAGACTTTTTCATTTAACAAGATATTCAAGATGTATTGTCTTCAAACAAGTCCCTATATCTGGCTGAAATGGTACAGTTGTGTCTTGTATTAAGTGTAATGAGATATTTTGACTAGAAATGAGACAGATATACTCTGTAAGATTTAGATTAAGATGCAGAAGAAGTGCATCCGTATCGTTCTCTGACATCTCACATGTTTGCATTGTGTGTGAATGCGTGGGCGGATGTGAGGTACGCAGGAGCTGAAAAGCTCCTTCAAACAGTTTCATGTATTGTTGACATATCCACACTTAATCTTTGCTGTAGCGGTGAGGCACTCTGCGCTCAGTCTGTTGACTCACAGGCTGCTCTGAGACATGGGTCAGCTCTCTTGTCAAGTCTTCCACATGAGAGATGCAACCTAAAAACAACCCCCTGATACCTCCGTGGTTTTGCATATTTGCGCGCTCACCTCACTGGCAGCAATTCGAGCCTTCTTGTTTGTGCCGTAAACGGGCGTGTCTGTTTGCATGAAATAAATTTGGTCTTTTGTGTCCTCGTGTTTCTGAGTATATTTTCTCTGAAAGCAAAAAACAAACACACAAAAATCAGATAGAGAAAAATCAGAGAAATCAGAGAAAAATTACCAAAAAAAAACATAAAATACAATTCTGGATATCCTGTCCTTGCTCTTACATCACTGAGGTTATCCATTGCCATCCTGGCGATGGCGACATCAAAGTAGGGCGTCTCGCACCACTGACCCTTCACATTCTTATTATAATCTTCCTTGTATTTCAGCTGTGGGAAGAAAAAAAAAAAAGGACAACCCATGTTAGTAGATGCTTTGATGCTGCAGAGGACAGATGTAATATTTCTATATTTGCATCAAAGCACGTTAGGAAACACCAGATTCACTGTCATTTGAACCTATTGTTAGCCTGTTCCTTCCAGCTCAGAGTGGACGTCAGAGAGCAGGTGGAGCAGGTGGGGCAGTTATTCACAGCAGTAGCTGAGGGTCGGTTGGTGTCTAAGGGTGCCGTTTCTATAAATGCACCGTGCATGCCACAAGATTTGAGCTTTCAGATGGCACTTTTATCATTTCTGTGGTTCCCCCAATGCCAGTCTGGAAATTCAGCGTTCTGTCAAATGTTATTACCAGACACATCTACTGTCCTGGATCTAAAGTCGTGTTCCCTCAGCTAGTTTAATTATGGAGGCAAAGGTCCTAAGTCAAAGTCAAAGTCAAAGTCAAATTTATTTGTATAGCACATTTCATGTACAAAACAATTCAAAGTGCTTCACATAAAATAAAAGCATTGCAGCAGGGAGTGAAAGAAGCATTAAAAATACATAAAAGAATATAAAGAGAAACAAATGAAATAATTAAAATTAATTTAAAAACAAGCAACAGTCCAGATAAATTAAAAGATACCGTGCAGATGTCATGCTTAAATGTTTTTAACCTGTATTTAAAACCACCCTGGGTTACCTCAAGGGTAATTTACCAGGAAGACCGTCCTTTCACAACCCTTCCACACTGTCCATGAAGCATTTTACTGTGCTCATAATGATAAGAACACTGGAAAAAATGCCCCTCAAAAAATAAGTAAAAAAAACAACAAATACGAAACGTTTTTGCTTGAAATAAGCAAAAAAATCTGCCAATGGAACTAGTGAAAATCGGCTTGTCACGATTTCTTGAAATAAGATGTGATATTTAGGACTTTTGAGTTAAAAGTGATCTTGAAAATAGCTTAAAAACCTCTTCAAATGTAAAATTTCGAATTTCACATGAAATCCGACTCAAAACAATTTGTTTTCAAGACTTTTTCATTTAACAAGATGTTCCAGATGTATTGTATTAAAACAAGTCCCTATATCTGGCTGAAATGGTACTTGTTAGGCAGCTGTGTCTTATATTAAGTGTAATGAGATATTTTGACTAGAAATGAGACAAATATACTTGGTAAGACTTTGATTTTTTCCAGTGTAAGGACAGCAGACGTGCATGAATATTGCACGTGCAGTGCTTTTACATTAAAATAAACATTACCTACAGTAAATATTTGGCTAATGCGTGCATAAATTTTGCTCAAAGCAAGATTAAGAAGGTTAAATTGCCCAACCCTGCGTTTGTTTCACACTTTGCGGCCAGTTTCACTTACATCACTGCGCTGACTGGCCACTTTTCTGGCCAGTTCCACTTCAGGAGGATCAGCCAAGGACGTGTACTTGGCTTTGCGCTGATCGTGACCCTTTTTATAATTAACCTGTGGAGGCAAAAGCGGCAGGAGTTCAGATTTATGAAGGTGGTTGATTCTTTGACATTAATACCTGACCTAAATACACAGTCTGTCTCTATATAAACTGAGGGAAGGTTTCCATACATCAGCAGAGAAGATTAAACACAGCTGAACACAAGAAATGATCATTTTAACTGCCTCTTTAGTGATCTAATAAATCTATTTGATTAATAAACAAAATGGACTCTGAATGGAAGGGAAAAACATATTAAAGTGGAAACATTTTGAGTGATTAAAGTTGATACACTTTCATTTTGGGGGTGATTAACAATACAATATGTTGGATATTCTATATTCATGCACAGCTGAGTCAAACGGCGGTTACAGCTCGACTGTGGTATTTAAGTGGGCCACCATCCCTCTCCCAGTAGCATGTACAGCTGTGAAATTAAGTTATGTCCTGAGTAAACGTTCGAGACTTTCTGTTGCTTCTAATTTTGTCTCCGGGAGATCATCATACATGCAGCCAAAGTAATGAAGCCTTTAAGTTGCCTAAATGGTTGATTTTTGTAAGAAAACAGTCATTTAAGCAACATTTAATCAAAATAAAACTTTGGAGCGTGTACAGAACTTTAGTTTAGTTTAGTTTAACACTTAAAGAAGCGGCTCGATCCCCGACCGCTTCACCAGCGAGGGCTAATCCGGTTTTGAGAGGCTCGATTTCATTGGAATTACATCAGTCTAACGTTTATAAATGCATTTTAAAAGTTCGGTTTTGGTCAGATTAACACAATCATTTCTTTTTCTAGTCTCATGTAAAGATGCTTATTGTTTTTATATCAGAATACAAAACAAACTAGCAACAAATATTGGTCTCAGATAGCATCTCCTATTTGTGTAGTTCTATATGATAACCTAATTAGATTTATATGTACATTATAATGGTTTATTCTCTGGAAAATCATTTTAAAAACAGCAATAAAGTAATAACTATTAGTGATTCAATCCTTTTAATGGTACAGTTCTGTAACTGAAATCTATATTATCTTAAAATAAGATGCATTACAGCTGAAAAGGCCTCAGAATAAAGTTTTTACAATAACAAAAAGAACTCTTAAATCAACGTAGACTCAGACCCTTAAAACCTGACTGTGGGAACACAGTGTGTTTTCATTCGCTGTAGTTAATGAATAAGAATAAATGGAGATATACTCAGCTTACATCACTGAGGACCTCCTGAGCCTTGGCCACCCTGCGAAGCTCAGGGCTGTCGCTGTATGGGTAGTACATGGTCTTTTCCTCATCCCAAACCTCGGTGTAAAGTTTCTGAACAGGGTATAAAGTCATGGTTTAATAGAAGCCGTTTTCTGAACATAAAGTTCAGTGTGTAAGTACCACATTGGACCCACTTTGCTGTAATTAGCAGCGTTCTTCACAGCCAGAACCAGCTCGGGAGCATCGGGAGGAAGCAGGTACCTGTCCTTCGTCTCATCCCACTTCTGCCTGTACAGAACCTGCAACAGATCACCAACATTGAGGGAAAACAGTCGGATTTCATCTCCTCTCATCTCAAAATGTTTGCGTGTTTATTCACCTTGCTGATCAGATCAGACACATGCTTGACGTGGGCGATCTCTCTGGCCTCACCGTCGTACAAGCTTGTTGTTCGAACCTTGTTTCCCTCCATGCGGTATTTAACCTGAAGGTGATAAGTGGAATTTCACATTATTCTTTCATTTTCACAGCGAATTTGTTCATATTTCTTTCAGAATCTTATTTCCTTGGATTTATCGCTGCTTTATTCAAGCCAGCCATCTTCCATCCCGACTCTCATCCATGAGCTATGGTGCTCAGTACTACCTCACTAAGCTGCTCCTGGGCCTTCCGGATGCGAATGATTTCAGGGGTATCCGTGGCGATGGCAGGAGGCGTCCCTCTGGACAAGTCATAGGCCTTACGGTACTTATTCTGTCGAGAAACAACAGCACCATTTAAAGCGACGTCGCCATGACGCGGGTGGAGCAGGACAGAAGGCTCAAAGCAGTTTCTTACGTGGCTGAACTGCTCCAGCATTTTCTGGCTGTGGGCCAGGTAGGGAGTCATGAACTTGGAAGTATCGACCTTAACCTTCCTCCTGACTTTCCTGGTGGGCAAGCCAGACTGTGGATGGGCAGAAATCGGAAACAGTTAACGATCCAGCTGATAAACTGACAAGAAATTCAGTAATTACAGGAAACATAACGGCCAGGAAATAAAACTACACACTGGAAAAAATGCCCCTCCAAAAAATAAGTAAAAAAAACAGCAAATAAAAGATGTTTTTGCTTGAAATAAGCAAAAGAAATCTGCCAATGGAACTAGTGAAAATCGGCTTGTCAAGATTTCTTGAAATAGATATTTGGGACTTTTGAGATAAAAGTGATCTTGAAATTAGCTTAAAAACCTCTTCAAATGTCAAAAAAAAAAAAGCTTGTTTCATATGAAATATGACTCAAAACAATTTATTTTCAAGACTTTTTCATTTAACAAGATATTCCAGATGTATTGTATTAAAAAGAGTCCCTATATCTGGCTGAAATGGTACTTGTTAGGCAGTTGTGTCTTATATTAAGTGTAATGAGCTATTTGGACTAGAAATGAGACAAATATACTTGGTAAGACTTTGATTTTTCCCAGTGCATCCGTCCTTCACAAAGCATCCCATAACGTACAAAGCATTAGGTTTACCACCATCATAAAGAGAAGTGTGTCTCCTAATAAGCTTTGAGTCTGCAACTCTAATTACTCACCTTTAATAAGTCAAGATTTATTCATTGCTAATTTACTCTACATAGAAGTCAGTGAGTTAGAATAATGAAATGAAGGGTGTGAAGGACAAACAACCAAAATGAAGGGTTTAGTGTCACACCTATGATGTTCATGACTTCATTCTGCTGCATGCGATTCCAAGGTTAGTAACATGTTTACAAGTAGGTAACCGTATTTTATCTGTATCTGTCTTTCTAGCTATCACAGGATTGGTAAAGTAATCACTGGAAAAAATGCCCCTCCAAAAATAAGTAAAAAAAACAACAAATACAAGACGTTTTTGCTTGAAATAAGCAAAAAAATCTGCCAATGGAACTAGTGAAAATCGGCTTGTCAAGATTTCTTGAAATAAGATGTGATATTTGGGACTTTTGAGTTAAAAGTGATCTTGAAATTAGCTTAAAAACCTCTTCAAATGAAAAAAAAAAAAGCTGTGAAATATGACTCAAAACAATTTGTTTTCAAGACTTTTTCACTTAACAAGATATTCCAGATGTATTGTATTAAAACAAGTCCCTATATCTGGCTGAAATAGTACTTGTTAGGCAGTTGTGTCTTATATCAAGTGTAATGAGATATTCAATGAGACAAATATACTTGGTAAGATTGAGATGTTTTCCAGTGAAACTGCCTTTAAAAAAGTAGTTGTTAGTCTTGTTGGAGCTCTAATCTTCATGCTGAGTTAAACAGATATCTGATGGAATCACTAGATTTTACAGGCTGGACACTGATGTAAGTCTGTGAATGATCCATTCAGGCATGCAGACAGGGGACTCAGGGGTATCCTGCCCTGCTTGAACTGTTGTACCCTGGGAGGAGGTGCTTTACCTGAAGTAACTGAGTGCTGTGCTCAGTGACAGTCGTCGATGTAATCTGCTCAACATATTACAAATATAGGACACACTCTGGTTTTTCAAAACTTCCAAAACAAGAATGGGAGAAACAGCAAAGTATTTTTAGATTGAGGGTGATTTTTCCCCAGCTCTGGTGTTCACTGACACTTCCTGCACAACGAGTATAACAGGGAACATTACTCTGTACCACACCGCATTAACAGCTGCTCTGCGAAATATCACCAAACACTCCAACTAGTTCATGTTAGCAGGAACCTGTAACAAACTAATTATCTCTTCATTTCAATACTGTCCCTGAAAGAAGGGCGAAATCCCCGGACATGAATACACTGTGATGTAATTGTGACAGCAGTCGAGTTAAGCTTGTATCACACAGAGGATGAAGTATTAATATCCTCCGTGTTATGCGAGCCAGGCCGCTCAGAATCTTTGATCCTCGGACTAAATCTATAAACAACAGATGACTGAATAAGTCTGTTCTTATTTGTCATTTCAGACACCATTGCTCTGGCCATCAGTTGCTACAGCAAACACTCAAACTGTTTATGCAGCTTCGTAATCCTCGTGTTTGTGCACTAGCAGCGTTCAGTGCTTTAAAGGACCATGGTTCACCCAAATAACAAAGACACGTTCGATCATTTATCTTTAGGGCTGGGCAACGATTAAAATATTTAATATAATTAATCACATGATTTCCCTGATTAATCACGATTAATCGCATTTGTACGCAAAATCCAAAAATGAATCCAAAAGTAGTGTATAGCCTTTAGCATTTAGTTTTATTTTAAATGTGGTGCCATATGAATGAAAGTGCCATAACATTTGTTGTCCAAACACACTTTTAACATCAGGATCTTTCTGTAGTTTTTATGTAGAAGCCTCGTTCCACTGTCTGTTTCCTTGAATGACTTGCTGCTATCAGTTGTGTGTTTTGCCTTTAAGTGATATTGTAGAAGTGTATTGTAGAAGACAATTCAACTTGGCTGTAAATGCAGGAGTTTTAAAAAAATATATATTTTAAAATCTGTGCTTTTATGTTGAAACAAGTAAAACAGGAAGTAGCGCCGGTTAGCTTCGTGAGCTTCACACAGAGACCGAGGAGCACCTGTAGCGGTGATGTCCAACTTTAAAATGAAAATGGCCGGGTAAAAATTCTGTACCCGTCTCCATGTTTGGTGGATCCACAGTAGAAAGCAACAGACTTTTACAATAATAAAACCTGAGTTAATGCGCAATAAAATATTTATATTACTTACAATGTTTAAATCCAGGCTGAAAACAGTTCTATTTAGCTGTGCATATGACACCTGAAAGTATTTTATCTGCACTCTTCACTTTTAAATTAATTAATCAATGATTATTTTTAATGTTTTTTTTGTTTTTTTAATGATTTACTGCCTTCTTGTGATTTTATGTATCTGTAAAGCACTTTGAATTACCTTGTGTACGAATTGTGCTCTACAAATAAAATTGCCTTGCCTTATCGGCGTTAAATAATTAACAAGTTAACGCGATAATAAGTTAACTCGCCCAGCCCTATTTATCTCTAAAGAGACGTACACGCCCAGGCAGTCCTGCCTTTTATTGGCTGGATTCAATCCCAAAAATTTTTTGGCATCTCACATTAACATCTTTCTTCCTTGATGGTCCTTGTGCCAGAACATGATCATGATAGCATCGCTATCAACAAAATGGATGTGGCGTCAGTTGAGCTTCATTTTTTAGGGTTAAGTAGGTTCAGTAACACCAGCTGTGCCAATATAAGACTGCTATTTACTCTGTAATTTACAGTTTTGATTAGGGGGAAATGAACGTGTCAAGTATTTCCAAACCTCATTGGGCTCTGGTGATTGAAACGGGGACGCTAATTATATTCCAAATATCCTCCAAGCGTCTCTCATCCATCAACATCGGCCTGTTTTTGGCCTTAATAGCTCTGAAGCTTGTAAGGGACTGAATTTGAAGAAGTTCATTCTTTGTGTGCTCAACTGTTTATATATAAAATGATACAGTAACGTGACTATAGATAAACCTGTTCTATTTTAGTGTCTTCTTCCAGAACAGTTATAAAAACTATTCCTACAATGTTTCACAGCCCTTCTAACATACAGCCTGTTTAAAATAGACTTCCTTCCTCATATGAAGCAGAACAGAAAGACCTACATCCACACAGAGTTACACATTTATGAGACTTTGCAGCTGACGTAAAGCCTTGAAATGCACCAGAAATCTAAGAGTATGCTAACCAGAGCTGAGGGAAAGAACATCTCAATCACTTTGATCAACATTCGTAAGAGGCTTTAATATCCGGATCGATCAGACAGGAGAGAACCATGAGTGTGGATGAACACTGAACCTGTGTTACTGCATTGTACCACGACTGTTCATCCAGGAATCCGCCTCCCTTCAGTAGATTTCTGACCCTGTAAAGCTAACCTGCTGGTGTGTGATTTACAGCAGAGTGACTCGTCTCATTTTCACTCCCTCCCTCCCTCACTTCTCCCTCCTCTCCATCTCTCTCTCTCTCTATGTGCTGCAGAAGTCAATTTCTAAATTTGTCTGACAGACAGAGAACTTTCAGCTCCACCCATTACTAAACCAAGAAGTTAGGTAACTGTTATGTTAAAAAGGAAGAAAAATATCACCAAATAAAAGCAAAAGTATGAAAATAAACTACCCGTCACCTGAACAGCACTATGTTTCTCCCCATTCTGTAGATTAGATAATAAGCCGTCTTACTTATCATTGAAAAACAATGCAACTTTTCTCCACAGTATAGATGAAAGTGCTAGTGAAATCAGAGTGTATTGATTTTATATCTAGTCGTCTGTCCCGCCTCCCGAACGATTTGCATCTTTGCAGTAAAGATGGCAAATCTATTGAAATAGTTGATACATTATATGGGAGTTAAATGATTAAAATATATGATTGAGAAGAACAATCATTCAGGCTCCCCTATAAGATATCAGCGATATTAAGTACAAACAAATACAAGGCTAACTTTAATCCTATTTCACCAGGAAATACGGGATTAAGTGTTAGCCTTCTGCTTTCACTCTTCCATCGGACACTGCCACAGAGACCTTAAAACAAAGCATTTCAAACACAAAAATATTCTTAAACATCTCAGGACTTAAGGTTAAACTAAACATGTGACTTTAAAGTGAAACCATATTGCATGTAATACGATCTTAGCATGATCTAAACTACATAGGAAGGATGCTATGATGATTTGGGTACCAGTGCATCACTGAAACATGTGTTCATTGATAGATTTAAATGAACCCTCTTAAGTAAATGGTGGTTGTGTTAGCCGTCTGCCTTAACAAACATGTAAAAAATATCCTCATTCAAACAAAAACAGTAAAATAGATTTGATTTATAGCCGTCAATTAAGTTCAATACAGGGCTTTTAGCCAATCGTACGGCGTCTATTTGAAAATGGATATACCAGCAGACATAGAGGACCGATTCCACGAACTGCTGACTGGAAGGGGTATCATCACGAACCTAACTATTCATAGGGCCTGCCACTCGTCCTGTACATCTATTTAAAAACCTGCATCTACTTAAAACACAAGTATATATCTCAGGTTTACATTATATCTACGTTAAAAACAATAACAATGAATGCAAACAGGTGAAAAGACATCTCCTTACCTCTTCCACAATCTCCTCCTCCTCCTCCTCCTCATATTCCTCCGTATATTCTTCTACAATTTCTGCCATTTTGGCACAGCTTTAAAAGCTCTACACAAAACAGAGATGAAATCATCAGGCATTTATAATAACATAACTCCAAATAAGCATTATTTTTGCTGCACACGCTGAGAAGCATACATTGCTCTATGTGCTCTGGAGCATATTCTGGAGCTACTGAAGATCAAAGAACAACTGTATCATAGCTATTTTTGGATGCTTCCCACTTATCTTATTAAAAAAAAAAAAAAAAAAAAGAAGTAAGAACAGCATTTGGATGCTCAACCAATGTGCTTGCCATACCAGCAAAAGATTCCGGCAGTATTTCCTGAGTCAGGAAACTTCACTTGCCATCCACTAGGGTCTGAATCTGACTTCAACTCTGTGTTTGCCTCAGTCCTAAACAAAATGACAGAATTGGTGAAACACCACATAAAAGGGAAGAATGATAAATAACACAAAATGGAAAGTTTTTTGCATCCTAATGAGCCGATGGCTTTTAATGAGTGACGGGAACCCCTCCCCCTTAAATGCCACAACACAGCTCAGCGAGCTGAGCCTCCTGGCTGAAGGTTGGCGACAGCTGCCCAACAGTGCTTCAGCTATTTGACATGTAAGCTAATGCCACAGCCTGATTGGTTGACTCCCGTTTAGCAAATGGAGGTGCAATGCCTTCTGAGGCTGCAGGTTAAATATAGGATGGCATACTAACTACCTTTTTTAGCACCCGATTGCCTTCTCTTTAAATCAAAAACTAAGTTTTATCTGCAGAACAACCACAGAAATATGAGGAAAAGTTGATGTAAAAGGGATAAAACTGTCAAGACAGGTGCAGAAATGCTGAGAAGGGTGCTGAAGTTTCAGGTACATCCAAAGCTGGGCCCGGTCGGATAACTGCTTGGGTCTTGAAGTTCTGGATTGTTTGGTTATTCCTTCAATACGCAGTAAAGCGTTTGTGCTCCTTATTCCTCGGTCAGCTCCTCCCGGATCCGGGTGGCAGAAGGGGATGGATGTCCCAGCAGACGGAAAGCCATGCAGGGTGGAGAAAACATGGGTATTTTGTGATTTTCATCCATTCCTTTGCTTACCAGTTATGCTTAAGTTTAATGGTCTCCCAAGCCGCTAAAGTCTCCCCAGCCTCCCTCCAGAGAAACGCTGGGCAACAGCACACAGCTGCACTTTCTAGCCAGGTTATCATGTGGCTGACGCAGCCAATCAGAGGCCGTCGCTCTCAGATTTCAAAATCTAAATATACCTAAGTGATCATTTCAGAAAGGAGCACCTGTTGAGGCTAATGCATCAGCGGTACAGTTATGAGGAAGGCAGAGGAGGATGAGTCGTAAGGTCTGAAGAACACAAAATGACAACAGTACCACCCACTGTGAAGGTCTTTGTGGTGGTGATGTTGATCTGTTGGCGACTCTTTCTTCTCTTTAAAAGATTTGGAATACGAGTCTGAGCCTGCGACTTAGCTTCAGGGCCAGAATGGGCTGCGAGTGTCAGATCTGTTGAGGTAATCAGTCAGCTGACCCTGAGCTTGGCTACGTCCCGTCAAAAATCAGGTCAACAAACTAAATGCTTGTGAAACACGACCAGAAGCAACCAAACGCCCCCATTGAATATAAATCACAAATCAATGGCTGCTTTCAACATTTTTCAAGGAAACTATCTAAAAGAGTCTCATTAATGCCTCTTGAGTTAAAGATCAGTCTGTTGGAAACGTATGAGCTACCCCCCGATGTGTGACAATTAAAATAAACAAGCTTTAGACTGGAAAAAATCAAAGTCTTACCAAGTATATTTGTCTCATTTCTAGTTAAAATATCTCATTACATTTAATATAAGACACAACTGCCTAACAAGCACCATTTCAGCCAGATATAGGGACTTGTTTAAAGACAATACATCTGGAATATCTTGTTAAATGAAAAAGTCTTGAAAACATCTTGTTTTGAGTCGGATTTCATATGAAACAAGCTTTTTTTGACATTTGAGGAGGTTTTTAAGCTAATTTCAAGATCACTTTTATCTCAAAAGTCCCAAATATCACATCTTATTTCAAGAAATCTTGACAAGCCGATTTTCACTAGTTCCATTGGCAGATTTTTTTGCTAATTTCAAGCAAAAACGTCTTGTATTTGTTGTTTTTCTTGCCTTATTTATGGAGGGGCATTTTTTCCAGTGTAGCTTGATTATTATCTACTTTGCCTCTTCCTGAATGGTAAACTCTACCCGATTTATCTGAATTTGTATATTGTTTTGGGATTCACTGGCTTTTTACAAGAAAATGTCTTGTAAAAAGAAGACTTTTTGGGGATATTTTAGCATTTAAAGTACGATTAAGATCTTTTTTTTTTTGTTGGCTACCAGCAGTATTGCTCCTGGTCTGAATCTCAGCTGGGGCCAGGCACGTTATCCACGTTATAAACTTCTGAAAAGCAGGTAAAAGGACGGCTGGATGGAGTCATTTCTGTGGGCCGCTGCCGGGTACCATCAGGACAGTTCTGATCTGTGATCTATTTCTTCTTTGTGTTTTAAAATAAACTAGGATAATTCAACCAGATCGCCCTGCTCAAAATAGCCACAAAAAGCATTTGAATGTTATAAATACAGTGGCCACCGTCATACATTACATGTAAAATATAGATTTTCTTTAAATGATGTGCCTCTATTCCTGTGATACGTCTATACTCTCACTCTTTGTGCCAGCAGCCGAGTGCAACCTGGGAACCAAGACGGACAGCAGCAGCTGAATGTGCCTCTATCTCCTCTCTTGAAGCCGTAACGAAGCTCCACTCCGTCACACACTGGATGTTGGCTGCTCGCTCACTTTATAACATCCCTGCAGTTCGGATCTGATCTGAAAAACAACGTTTAAAGTGCAAGTTAATCTAAACTAAGCATCTATTTTCTTATTTACCCCAGAGTTCTACACCCGTAGCTCGGGACATCATATTTACTGAGATGCAATGGCAGACTTTCTCAGGAAAATATCTCTAAAGTGTCCCGTCGTCAAACCTTTATCAAGACACAAAGTTCGAGTCTGACATTCAAGATTGGCTTTTAAGTCATTTCATCATTTCTGCTGTCACCCAAAGTACTTTGGCATAAAGAAAACTCAACAACTACCTCCAGAAACAAACCAAACCCCACTGCCTGTGACTATTTCCTAACATTTAAAGGGGTTTGCAGCCTAAATATTCAGGCTACTGATACATTACTTTAAGTTATTGGGTATCATGACTGTTCAATGATTCCAGCAGTCAAAACATAGATGCCCAGGGAGGGGGGCTACAAGATGCTTTGTCACTGGAAAAAATGACCGATGACCAGAACCCAACAGCTGCAGCAAAGGCTACGACAACAAAGGTTCTGCCAGCCGCTGGTCTGGGTCCATCAACATGTTAAAAAAGAAAAAAGAAATACTCCAGTGAGGTAAGAAGCCTAATATTAATGGATCGGTCAGTCACAGAGTGACAGGATGGGCTGTTATTTACAACAGAGCAGGTTTCCGTGTGAAGACGTCCGCCCGACATTAACAATCTGAACCTTTTTAGTTACTTCTTCAATTCTGACCAATTTCTCAGGCTCCATTGGAGGAAAACCATCTCCTCAGAATGATACTGCCACCACCATGCGTCTTTGTGGTAGGATGGTTATCTGCGCCTTCTTGGATGGCCAAAAACACCAATTTTAGTCTCATCTTATAAGAGTCTTCCAGATGCCTTTTGGCCATCTCCAAACACGTTTTCTTGTTATTATTATTGTTTTGACCTTAAGGCAGTGATACTCACTATTTTTTCACAAGAGCCACATTGGCAGAGCAAAATCAAGGGAAGAGCCACTTTTACCACAACATACTAAGTCCACTTATGCAAATATGCATTTCTACATATGAAACATCCCACAAAAAAAGAAACAACACAGCCAATACATTTTCAATTAAGACCACATTTATACTGGGATGAGCAGAAGCTGGCCTGCATGTCCTTGACTTTCTTCATGTTGTATTTGTAGTTTGTTGTTGTAATCATAGTGAGACTTTTAAGATGAGCATGGTTTTTGTGCTGGTTTTTGCCCTTTTTAATTAAAAACCGATCTATTGTGCCTGCATCTCGCGCTGGCTAAAGGAGCTAGCGTGCTCTGCGGTCAGGTGTGAGGTGGTTTAAGCGGGCTGCGTTGCCAGGTTTAACAGAGCCCCCTTTAGGAAACACCATTAAGCCTTAATTAATACTTAATAAAAATACTTAATACTACAAAAACACAAACTTCATAAAAAATACTTAATACTGTGCAGTATTCGCTGTATGTTATTTGAAAAAAATTATTGTTATTGTTACCATATTGTTATAAGCTACTATGCGAGTGCGAGCCGCCAATTAAAGCTTGAGGAGCCGCGCAATGAGTATCTCTGCCTTAAGGTGTCATATTCTTTTATAGCTTTCAATTCTCAGTTTAATAGTTTAAACCTTTTCAAATCATCCATCATACAGAACTGTAACTCACCAGCTTGGAGGGCTCCTGAATCTCTGCTGTGTTGCTTGGACTCTGTGGCTCCTTCACAACAGGTGAACTCATCATATGATCATGTGACACAGGTGGACTGACCGTGTGGTACCAAAGAGCAACTTTCCATCCACTAATCCACTTTTTCTCATAATTCTACATTCTTTTATGTAGGTCCATAACATAAAATCCAAAAACGTATTCAATTACTTACATAATGAGCTAAAAAAAAAAACAAGTGACTGTATCAGATCTATACAAACAGCTGCCAAAGGACCCAGTTTTCTAGGTTTTTGGTGACTATCGTCAGTCAAATAAATAGAAATTTAAGTTACTTCACTGAATGATGACATTTTATAACACAAAATGAGTTAAATGTTGAGGAGGGGGCGTAGTTTCAGTGTGACTTACATGCTACAGAAGTCTGATAATCTATCAATTTAATATCAATTCAACACTGCACTGGAAAAAATGCCCCTCCAAAAATAAGTAAGAAAAACAACAAATACAAGACGTTTTTGCTTGAAATAAGCTAAATAAATCTGCCAGTGGAACTAGTGAAAATCGGCTTGTCAAGATTTCTTGAAATAAAATGTGATATTTGGGACTTTTGAGACAAAAGTGATCTTGAAATTAGCTTAAAAACCTCTTCAAATGTCAAAAAAAGTTTGTTTCATATGATATGCGACTCAAAATAATTTGTTTTCAAGACTTTTTCATTTAACAAGATATTCCACATGTATCGTCTTCAAACAAGTCCCTTTATCTGGCTGAAATAGTACTTGTTAGGCAGTTGTGTCGTATATTAAGTGTAATGAGATATTTTGACTAGAAATGAGACAAATATACTTGGTAAGACTTTGATTTTTTTCCAGTGTGATACCAGGTTCAATGCAGTTTGTTTGAAACACCGGGACACTCTGTATCTGTTTAAATGTGCATATCAATAAAAACGGGAGGCATTTTTGAATAGATATGAAAGAAAATACATTATTCCATATGTACTGTTGCTTTCAGACGCCTCTGTTGAGTCTTTTCTTAACCACTCACTGTGTGCTCCTCTTCTCTCCCTGAATCCTTCTGCTTCCTTACGCTACAGCTCAGCCCCGCTTTACTCTACCGAGGTCGCCGCTCGTCGCGCTCCCTGAAAAGAATCGGCGGCTGTGAGCTCAGATGACACATTCTGCCCCCTAAAGGACTAAAAAAGAACAAGCGCAGTCACATACAACCTTGAGCAAATTAGGGAGTCAAACCGAAAGAAACACTCATTTATGACACAATGCAATTCACCTGAAACAGATAAAAACATTTTATTTCAGTGATTATTCACAGAGACTGAAGGGAAGAGGGCATAATGTTTATTCTACCCTCCCTCAAGCATGTTTCAGTCACCACT
Source organism: Odontesthes bonariensis (assembly GCF_027942865.1). Classification (NCBI taxonomy): domain Eukaryota; kingdom Metazoa; phylum Chordata; class Actinopteri; order Atheriniformes; family Atherinopsidae; genus Odontesthes; species Odontesthes bonariensis. Next base: position 28,811,139 of record NC_134517.1, on the reverse strand, counting down.
GAACATCCTGACTTGAACATTCTCCTGCAGGCACCAAGTTATAAGAGAATACTGGACCGTACACATTGGGGGGGGGGGGGGGTAAAAACCACCACAGCCAGTCTGGCAATACTGCAAGGCCACCATGGGCTGGACTCATACACAGCTGAAGAAGAAGTCCATGTACAGTTCCAAGCGAGTCACTTTGCTGACCTCCGTGTTTTGCTGACAGGAAAAACCGTGCAGAAATTTAAATAATTAGAGTCTCTGTGTTGTCCACTGTTCTTCTGATAAATGTCTTCTTTCTTTCTTTTCTTTTTTTTTTGTTCCGAGTTCAAAATGTCTTTTGTAAAATAAATTATTACAGAAGAAGATAACATCCTGCCGGCCGGTCAAGTCCGTATCAGCTTCACAGGAGAGGAGAGGATGGAGAGGAGAGGGCCGTCCATCAGCTGATCTCACCCTCATCCTCATGTCTGGAGGCAGAAGAAAAAAAGTAACCCCAAAAAAAAAAACTAAACAGAAAAAGTCGCAATCCTAAACAAATTCATTTAGGTCATCATCTCACACGTAGCCGCGACATCATCCACTCAAGACCCTGGCACAACCTGCAGGTAAGGACGCCACAAAGGAAGGGGGATTAGGAGGAGAGTGGGACAGAGACACAGACAGATGAGCTTTCAGTTTGTATCGCGGAGTTAAATACAGTTAAGTGAGAGAAAATGCAGTTCTCACCCCTCCCCTGTGAGGGCGCAACAGGCCTGGATGTGCCACTGGTGGTCTTTGACCGAGGTAAGTTGGAGGCTCTGGGAGATCTCGGCCACAGACATGCAGCCTTTCACATCTTGTTTGTTGGCAAAGATCAACAGACCTGCCTTCCTCAAGTCCTGGAGGGCAGATTAGAAAGAAATATGGAGCGAGGAAATGTAGTTTCTGTTTGTCAAAGATGGATGGCTGCATGCGCGAGCGCTGAAAAAGATCCCTTTAACGCTAAAACAATTCAGAATACACAGCTTAAAAAGTTGGATCTGTTATTAACTACGGAAGCCCTGAACGGCCATAGATACATACATTTTATTCCATCCGTTTTCTCGTGATAACGAGTTAATTTACCGATGGTTTTCGAGGCCACTTTTTCTCCCCAGTCCGACCCTGTTTATATGTGTTTATATGTATTTCTGGCAAAGGTTTTTACCCATCTTTACCCCCCTTTCGTTGAAAACTGAATAAAGTAGCCTATGAATCAAACATGGAGTGTGGAGCGTTTGTGAAAATGCACAAAGTAAATCCCGCTGGTGTGACGAGCATTTGAAGAATGGAATCAGGTTTTACACACACATCAATCATGCCGATATCGTTATCTCGAGATAACGATAACGGCACCTCTCGTGCATCATTCGGTAACCATGGAGACGGCCTGGTCCCCTCAGCTGGACACTGATGAAGTCGACTATATCAGCAGGATCACGTCTCCGGCTACTTTATTCACTTTTTAATGAAAGGGGGGTAAAGATGGGTAAAAACCTTTGCCAGAAATACATATAAACACAAGACATTCTCTTTATTTAGTTTATTTAGTCAAAATATGATCCCAGCACAGACAATTTGGAAACGGATTCCTTCGTGCATGAATACAAATAATTTGGGTGAATTGACAGCTGAAGACCAAGCGCACACACACTGAAAAGGAAGATTCGGAAACATCTGAGAGACACTGCGAACACAAGCCGATAAGTGCATCTCTTTTAAGATGTTTTCCCTGCTGCAGCCTCTTGTTCTGGCTGCCCAGAGCAAAGCAAGGTGGAGGGATGTCTTCCCCACAGCTGATTTTCCACTAAACTCACTATGCCGACTGACGCTGTTCCAGCCATTTATCCGGGAGACACTGCGAGTATCACATCGGTTACTTTTAAACTTTGGTTTAGGTGGAATTTATGCCAGAAGTGTGGCCTCAAACTGTAGCTGTACTTCCAGGCTGTGTCCATTATTTGACCTTGAAAACACACAAAAGCATCCAGGGAAGCAGGCTTTTACTGGCGAGAAGGCTGGACACCGTATCAGACTTCCTACACCGCCGCCGTTACTGCATTTTACGTGAAAAAAGCGTGATTATTGTCCTCTGCGAGTGAGTTAGCAGCTTTTATTCTATTTCCGTTTGGTCTTTACGATGCGAGCTTCGCAGAGTTAGTCGAAGGAGACTTTTAAAGAGGTGCTGAGAAGCGGAGAAGTCTGTGGAGCTTATCGGCAGATTCTCACCCGCTGAATGGAGAAGTGTCATGACCCGTGCAATATCAAGACCAAGAGAGCTGAAATGATGATGAATTTAGATCCCCAAACAATTCGATCAGGAACTGCAGCCCACAAAAATCAATGTATGTTTTCACTTCTTCAGATGAAGCTCTCATCATTTCAGGAATTACTGTTATGCATGACAGTCTTTAGACTACAGTGGAAACAAAGACAGCTTAAGAGCACTGCTTCTCAGACAGCATGCTCTCAGTGAGAGCTTGTGCATAAACATATTGAAAGGGCGAAAGCCAAAGGGAAAAGTCCAGCATGTGGCCGGCTGGGCAATGGTGTGATTCAGTCGGCAGCATTCAAGCACAGCCTTGGACAAATAAAAGATGACTTTTTGTTAGGGCTGGGCAACGATTAAAATGTTTAATCTAATTAATCACATGATTTCCCTGATTAATCACGATTAATCGCATTTGTACGCAAAATCCAAAAATGAATTCAAAAGTAGTGTATAGCTTTTAGCATTTAGTTTTATTCTAAATGTGCTGCCATATGAATGAAAGTGCCATAACATTTGTTGTGCAAACACACTTTTAACATCAGCATCTTTCTGTAGTTTTTATGTAGAAGCCTCGCTCCACTGTCTGTTTCCTTGAATGACTTGCTGCTATCAGTTGTGTGTTTTGCCTTTAAGTGATATTTTAGACTGGAACTACTACGCTGAGAAGACAATTCAACTTGGCTGTAAATGCAGGAGTTTTAAAAAAAAATTATTTTGAAATACGTGCTTTTATGTTGAAACAAGTAAAACAGGAAGTAGCGCCGGTTAGCTTTGTGAGCTTCACACAGAGACCGAAGAGCACCTGTAGCGGTGATGTTACCTGCTAGTTTATCTTTATTTTATTACTCTATGCTTCGTGGTGTTTGCTGTAACTGTGTGAATGTGATGCAGAGGAGAAGTGGAAGTTAAATAATCCTAGTTCTGACCCTGAAGATTGCCTCTGGGGAATGACTCTGCCGTTGGTTGAGAAGCTAAAGGCTAAAGTGGCCAGTATTACTTTGATTATTTATTGGTACCAGCGACAATGCTAAGAATGCTATTTCTTTAATGATTACAAAAAGTAATGTTGGATTTTATTTTGTTTACTTGAACATTTAGTTCTACTTTGTTGATGTGGCGTTAATAAACATCTGTGAAAAGAACCGGAGTCTCGCATCCAATCAATGGGCGGCATATGGGCAGAGTTTACAGATGACTTTGGTTCTGTCGACTCCGCCGACAGAACGCTGAGTAAAAGTTCTGTACCCTTCTCCATGTTTGGTGGATCCGCCGATTACTTTCTTTTCCGGTTCCGCAGCAGACAGCAACAGACTTTTACAAAATAAAAGCCTGTGAGCAACAGACTTATACAATAATAAAATAAATAATAAATGTAGCAGCTGGTTGTTGGATTCTTCATTGTTTTTTATGTTTGTCTCTTCATGTTTCTGTTCTTTTTTTTTCTCTTCTTCGCTTTCCCTCTCTCTCTGTCCCCCGGTCCGGTTCGGCACTATTATCATATCATGTTAAATATTGTAACAAAAATAAATAAATAAAAATGAGGAGTTGATGGGCGTCAAGGGGAGTTTTACATTCATAAAGCTTCCCTTGGCATAGCAAATGTGTTTAGCATAAACGGTATTCAGATTACAATTCTGCTGCCATAATGCTGGACAGGACAAGGGAAAAAAATAAAAAATAAAAAAAATAATAAAACCTGCGTTAATGCACACTAAAATATTTGTCGACGTTAAATAATTAACAAGTTAACGCGATAATTAACGAGTTAACTTGCCCAGCCCTACTTTTTGTATTAAAATGATCACCACCCATATATCTAATATACATCCCTACTGATAGGAGAACATGCAACAAAGTCTGAAGCGAGAAAAGCTTACTCACTTCATGTGCTAGCATTCTGTAGAGTTCCTCTTTGGTTACAGAGATCCGTTCCCTGTCTGTGCTGTCGACCACCACGATTACAAACTAGTCACAGAGGGCAAGAAGAGAGACGATGGATTAAAGAGTAACAATGCAATCGGACATGGTTACATTATAAAGTCAAGTTAGTTTTGGTAGAAAAATCGGACACATTACCGATAGTTGACTGGCAATCATTTTTAACAATACTACACATCCAAAACAAAGCTGCCAGTAACAGTTTAGTCGATCAAAGAGCTCCACTTATACAAGTCTGATACCTGGTGACTCACCGCAGTCATTACTGCAGTGAGCGGACGTAATAATTAGCCAAACGCAGAGCAATAATTACCTCTGTGTTTGTGTAATATGTGTTCCAAGATGACCTGAGGGACTCCTGACCCCCGATGTCCCACATCAGGAAATGGGTGTTGTTGACGACGATCTCCTCTACGTTGCTCCCAATTGTCGGGGAAGTGTGCACCACCTCGTTCATCGAACTGAAACGTAGAAAAAGACGCGAGCAGCTGGTCACAAAATGGCCAAATGCACTCCTTAAGCTTGTAAAGATTTGTAAAGAAGCCAATGAAAGCGTCGGATACTCACAACTGATATAGAATTGTAGTCTTGCCTGCATTGTCCAGGCCCACAATAATTACTTTGTGCTCTGAAAAGCAAAGAAAAAGACACAAAGAATTCACACACTGACGGTTGGTTGGTGACTGACTGATGTGCGAGTGTTTTAGCTGTGAAAGACTGTGCACTTTCACAGCCACAGACAAGTTGGTGCACAGTTTCACAAGCGTGTACATTTGAGCTGGAACTAGAGGCAGTTGTAGAGTGTCGAACACACACAAAAAGGCACAAAAAAAACCACAAAAGGACTGATTTAACGCGCTTATAATAGAAAACCTTACTGTTAAAAACGATGGCGATTGGTTGTGCCTTCTATGAATCTTTATAAATACAAAAACCAGCTTCAGGCGTCAACAACAACAACAACCAGAGAGCGATTAAAAGAGATGAAAGCCACATTGCACTGGCATGTGTTTTTAAGAAAGACTTTATCGGCACAATCTTCACGTTTCCAAGTGAAGCCAAGCAACGCGCATTAAACACACAAAGGCAAACACCAGAGGATTTATTTCGTCTTCTGCTGATATCATCTTACAGGCTTCAACTTTCTTTAAGGGTATCACATGTCAAATTACAGCTGTTCAGAGCAGGAGAGGGCAAGAAAACACTCAAAAAGCAATGCTCACTCCTCAGCTTATTGGGCTGTAAAAGTACCCACGAAATGAAGTGTTTTTCACACCTCTGCACAATGTCACGGCTGAATGAATCCCGCAGAACATTAAACATGTATTCACATTTGGAAAGCCATCCAGAATAATGTATGTGATGTATAACTCAATACCTGACATATATATTGTTTTCACAGCCTCTTAAAGGGATAGTTCGCCTCTTTTGATGTGAAGCTGTATGACATCCCATATTAGCAATATCATTTATTAACATTTTACGAAGGGAGAGAAAATAGCGCCAAGCGATTTACTCCTTTGAACGCATATTGTTTTGAGAAGCAAAACGCTTTATTTTTTAAGCCCCAGCCAACTAGCCGGACTACCTTCATCAACGCCAAAACGAGGCTGGAACTCGGCACACAGGACGCAGCGGGGAGTAAGTCAAATTTAATAAATGATATTGCTAGTATGGGATGTCATACAGCTTCATGTCAAAAGAGGCGAACTATCCCTTTAAAGCTCTACGAATCGGTTTCTAAGGACTCAAAATCCTTTTTAATAACCAACTCTTACATATTCACACTCTCACAGGAGATCAATACTTAACCGACCACGCTTCTAACAAAATGTACCCGTGTGGGATAGATTTTACTAATCTGAATGATCAGAAAATCCCCAACCAGTGGAAGCTTGTAAAGCTTGATATGAGCTACATCTATTAAAGGACCACGTGATGTGCGCCCCCTGACAAAAGTGATGGAATCACCTCGCTTTAGATGTTCATTCGGCTCTTTTATTTTGTAAGAAAATATCAAACTATTTTGTTTAATAGCTGAACAGTTAAATCAAGCTGGCTTAACGACGGCTGGATTTCTTTGAGGACTTGAAATTTCCGGTTCTTTCTCATATAGCAGTCGACCTTTCGGCGTGAACGTTTCAGACTGTTTTGCTGGCCATGTCATGGAGTTGAAGTTTAAATGCTCTTTTTTCGGTGAAAAAGGACTTCAGCACCACCCAAACTGCCTTTCTATAAGTGGAATGAAAAAAAGTGTCAAAATTTCAACATATACGTGTGGTTATTTCACCGTTTCCTCTAGTTGTTGTCCCGTTTCCTGCCAGTCAGCTGGGTTTCACAGCTTCTTAAGCTCTGCACCCTCCTGCAGACACTAAATACAGTATTTAGGCTAGTGCCGGCTTATGTTTTAACATGCAAACTACTACGATTCCACAATTTGTTGTTTTTTTTTTTACTCTGCTTGATCTGAGGGGATAGTTTTGTTTTAATAAAGTCCCAATGTTCAGTTATCAAATGCTGTTTTCTTCATTTTTGACCAGGAAGGAGTTTCATAGTTTCCATAGCAACGTTCGGTTGTGCAGATGTGATCAAAGTGGAACGTCTGCCATGATGTACTCTGATTAAGGGTGACATTTTTTCATCATCTGAGTTCTTCTAACTGGACTTCCCAAAAAGAGCATCAAACATCTGCAGCTCATCCAGAACGCTGCTGCTGGAGTTTTAACCCGGACTAAGAGATCTGAAAACTTTAAAATCTTTACTCTGGCTTCTGTGATATGTTCAGAGAATATAAACCCAGCAGAGCTCTTAGATCCAAGGACTCAGGCCAGCTGGTCCAGTCCAGAGTCCAGACTAAACATGGAGAAGCAGCATTTAGCTGTTATGCTGCAAACAAGTGGAACAAACTGCCAGTGGAGATTAAACTTTCACCAAATGGAGACATTTTTAAATCCAGGTTAGAAACATTCCTTTTCTCATGTGTCTATGCATGAAATCTGCACGATATCTTTGAACTTATCTGGACTGTCGCTTGTTTTTAATTTCATTTAAATTATTTTATTTGTTTCTCTTTATATTCTTTTATGTATTTTTAAAGCTTCTTCCACTCCCTGCTGCAATGCTTTTATTTTATGTAAAGCACTTTGAATTGTTTTGTACATGAAATGTGCTATATAAATAAATTTGATTTGATCTCAGCAACACTATATAGATGCCAGTGGGAAAGGGGTGCAGTTCAGATATGAGCCTCCTTTAAATGGTGTTCTGCACATCGTTCTTCTCAGTGCTTCTAAAGCAGCATTAAAAGCCAAAAAAACTGAGTTCTGATTAAGGCAAAAGGCACACATTGGGATTCTTGGCTGGTATTTGGTGCGTTGAAACCAACTAAAAGTATGAAAGTTATATAACTTTCCGTTGTTTTTTGTTTGTTTTTTAAATATAGAAAGGTAAACTGACGAATTCACCCCAACGGATCACCACAATTACTCTGGAGCGATTAGCATGATTGGACCACCGACCTCCTCATCCTGTCATTAAAGGTGAGCTCAGAAAAAGCTAATTTTAGCCGCTTGTGTTCACAATCTCATTCCTTCAGTCACCACACACGGATTGTGACCAAAAGTGAGGGTTGGAACTTAGAGCGTCCGGCTTTTAATTCAGCCGTTTTCCCCACAACAGACTAGCATCAGAGTAAATTCCCCCCTGCTCTCCACTGCCTTAGCCCCACTTATGAACAATACTCCAACATACTTAAACTCCACCACTCGAGGCAGCAACTGATTCCAAACCCAGGGGAAATCCACCCTTTTTGGACTGAGGGCCTTGACCTCAGACCTGGGGATGCTAAATTCTCATCCCAGCTGCTTCATACTTGGCTGAACGCCGCCCCAGTGCCTGCCGAGGACCACATCATCTACAAACAATGTAATCCTAAATCAACTAACCCGGAAACCCTGGAGCTCCTGACTACTCATAGAAATTCTGTCCATAAATGTTATGACCAGAATCGGTGACAAAGGGCTGACAAAGCAAACCAAGCTCAATATAGAGCACTTCCCTGTGCATTACCACAAAGTTAGGCTGAACTTTGCAGAAGAAAAACTAAAACCTTACTGAGGAGAGAAACCTGATCCAAGTGTGGGCCTTTTCTACAAATCTCTACCAAGTTGAACATAAATCAAACAGCTTTAAAAACACAGGGGAGGACATTACTTCAGATCTATCTATATTTGTCTTTAGGAAACCTTACAGACTGCACGAACACATTCTCACTATGTTGTCTAGAAATCTGCAAATGGAGGAAGCTGGGGGGGAAATGTGTGCACAACATAAAGGCCATGCAGGTGTGAACTCAGCTGCGTGCATGTAGGACGTCTCAAATAACCGTCAACATGTTTAAATGCGGGCTGCACAGCGGTACTTATTCCACCAAATGTTTTGTCTGATTACCCTTATATTTCAGAGATCTATTGAAGAAAAACATCCATCGTGTGGTTAGTTAATTCACTATAAACAGGACAAATATGACTGAAAGTGTATTTACAGCGTGTAACCCAAGTTTAATCCCATGTCAATGTCACTCTAAATGAACTCCTGTTGTTCCAGAGTTTGTTTCGATCAGCTGGAGAGAGCCGTGGAAAGGCATCCTGAGATCTGGGGAAGTGGCTTAGGGAAGATATCCAACAATAAAAGCTTTTACAGACTCCAGGAACAAGGCAGGGGGAAGCAAAATAGAGCAAAGTTCAGAGATGACTGAGCCACTGTAAAATCTTTGTCTGCTACTATCACTTACATAATTACAGATTAATGTGCAGGAGTCACACAACAGTTAAAGGAATGTATTGCTTAAGGCAGATTTTTGTCATTTGACAGCCACAGCATGGATGTTCCAAACCAATAAATACTCGGTAATCGTGGCATTGCGCTGATAAAAAATGATGAGATTACAGTGGCAGAGCAAAGTCGGTGTGATTCCCTCTAAAGTCACTCATTGATTCTTCCTGATCCCGAGTATTCAGCTGATGTGTGGACTGCTGATGTGCTCCCGTTTGTGGAGCCAACTCCAGCCATAATACCCGCGGTCATCCGTGCTCAACGCAGCTGGATTCGGGTTACAAGGGGTTTCGAAACGAGCTGTTTACTGATTTAAGATCACCAGTCATGGTTTCTGTTACCTGCCCCTCAAAACCTGAGACCATAAATAATCCAACACAAAGTTAATCCACAAAAGATGCCCATTAGCTAGTAGAAAACTGGGTTCTTCAGAGGTGGAACAGTGGAACATTAGAAACAATGATTTAGCGTAATACTACCACACAGACATGAAACTGATATGATAATCACAACAAAAACACTTCTAAAAAAATCATGAGTAGAAAGCTATTTTCGAGGCTAATAAGAGGAGAACTACGGGCCTCCTCTGACCATCGAGCCCATTTAGCTTCCATGTCTTCGACAATACCATGAGAATTTCGGCGGCACCATTCTTACCTTGGTGATTAAAAAGCCTCCATAGCTTTGTAAATAGTATCCCCATGGCTGACAGTGGCGTTTTTCGATGCCAGCTTGTAAGAATCCGCAGCAACTTAGCTAGCTAGCGTTGATGATATTCAGTGAAATCAACTTCACCTAACTAGCTAGCTTGCTAACTACGCCGACAAACCGTTGTCAAAGCGTAAAACCGCCATTCTTGTATAAATTAATCTTAACTATGCCTGTTCCAGAGGATGTAAATGTAAAAAGGACGCGTAATATGTTGCTACAAACAAAACAAGAACGCTAGCCACTACAGCTAAGTGGTTGGTATCAGCTGGCTGTTGTGTAGTGGGCTGTGTTGTCAACCTTGCGCATGCGTATAAGCACTGTCTTGTCCTCGAGAGAAAAGGAACAGTCCAACACAATATAATATAACATTATATAATATAATGTAATATAATATAACATAACATAACATTATATAATATAATATGATATGATATGATATGATATAATATAATATAATATGCAATCATAATCAGAGCATTAGTTGCTTATAATTGTGACCCGATTGCCCCTTGGGCACATTAAAGTTTATCCAATCCATTCCAAAAAACAGGTGTATCCACACAACAGCATCAGAGTAATTTATTTTAATACATTTGTAAATGACAGTGCACAAAACTTCTTATCAGGCTGCATTCAGATCTTTAGATCGGTGCTAAAAGTCCACGGTTTCCAAACAACAAGAGCTATTGTATATAGCAGAAAGGAACAGAAGTTTCTTTGTAGATCTTCCTCCTTCCAGAGTCACTGCACACTAAGACCTCTATGGCCTATGAAATGAAAACAACTGTATATCAAATTACAAGATACAATAATATGTCATTAAGAGGTAATGCTTTATTAATCCTGCATTAACTGGCAGCATATATGGATGAAAAAATACAGGGAAACTGCTCCACATTTACATGAAAAAGGCAACGCAGTATAGCCAGAGTGCTTTTTGACAGTTTCCCCATTGATCAGTAGTTTCTAATGACACTTCAATCAAAATGAATAAAAAGGCTACAGCTGAACGTATGGAGGAGGGGCTCGATCAGTTGCTACTCTAAGAAAACGTTACAGCATCAGTTTATTCTATAAAACCTTTGATAATAAAGGAAACTAATCTTTTTTTTAATCTAAGGTATATGCAAAACTCTAAATTAAATAAATGGAATGTAATTTGATTGACTGAAAGTGGAACTTTACACAAGTTAAGATGTATTTCCTCTAATTATCTAGAAGGTATTTACATATGGAAGCCCTCAATATAAATCATCCACTAAATTCCCTGTCTATCTATTCTAAATGATGTCCCGCTGAACTCATTGACTGAAGGCAGCAGTTAATATATGCGTGGCACGTAAAAAGCATTTGTGCATTACCTCCAAGTGTTCCTTTCTGGTTTTAATAGCTTCTTTTTTTGTAACAAATAATACCTTTTTATGAATTTAACACAACACTCAGACTCCAATTCCCATCAGATGGATAAGAACATAAACGCTACACTTCCAGGTCTTAATGACCTCTCATTCCTGAGGTTTGGAACTTTGAAATGTATCAAAATCTGCACGATGAACGAGGTTCGAAGAAGCAACTGCACGAACCCTGAAGAGAACATAAAGCAACCCACTTCAAAAACAAATTTGTAAAACTCTGAGGCTTTCTCAGGATTATCATGCTCACAACCGAGGACAGTAGCCTAGATGATGCATTATATTCTGCTTCTATCATCTCCTGAATGAGTTCAAACAAGTTCTGCGTTGATCATCTCTGCAGGATCCTGTCTGACACCGGCTTGAGTCAGGCAGTCCCCTATAATTACAGGCCTACCTACATGCTACGATAACAGCTGAGATAGCGGGAAGGGTTCAGAAGAGCCTACTTCCCCACACTTTCTCTCGCTAGTTTACTTAATTTACAAGCCCTTTCTGAGACATGATAAAAACCTGGCTGGACTTTAGCCTTTCTTTTAAAACATACATCTGTTCTTGTGCTACGTTCGTATCCAGACCCTTTGTTCATGTCACAGCAAAGGCATGATTCTTTTTAAGGTTTAAATGTCCATTTGGCTGGAACCAAAGCCACACGGGATATGAGGTACTACACAGATATAAGAGGTTGTTACAGTTCACATGAGTGTAGCAGATTTATCGTGTTAGAGCTGCTCATGGCACCTCGGCTCACGTGTTCATGGTGGATGTTCAGAGAAAGAAAGGCCTACACCTTGTTAACAGCATGGCCACAACTCAAAGCCGGTGCCTGGAGTCCTGGCTGTAGCCTCCAGGGGATCCTCGGTTGCGGTGAGGCTTGTAAGAGTCCTGGTAGGGGTCCTGGTAGTCCTCCTCCACCAGAGGAGAGTGGTCCCTGCTTTGCTGCGAGCCAGAGGACAGACGGTTGCGATTCTTCCGTGCACGCTCGTTATGATAGTTCTCGTCTGCGGGCATCAGGCTGCGGCGCTCGACAGGTGAGTGGTCTGTCGCTGTGTTGTTGCTGTTTCGGTTTCTTTGGGCCTGTTTGAGATAGGAGATACTTTATAGCGTTTTGTTTAGTGAAAAATCAATGCACACAAATAGCCTGTGCAGTTTCCAGAGAAATAGCACGAGGATTTCTGAGACTGCCCGTCCCTTGATAACTGCTAAAGAGTCAATGAGATAGATAGATAGATAGATAGATAGATAGATAGATAGATAGATAGATAGATAGATAGATAGATAGATAGATAGATAGATAGACAGATAGACAGATGGATAGATGATAGATAGATAGATAGATAGATAGATAGATAGATAGATAGATAGATAGATAGATAGATAGATAGATAGATAGATAGATAGATAGATAGATAGATAGATAGATAGATAGATGGATGGATAGATAGATAGATAGATAGATAGATAGATAGATAGATAGATAGATAGATAGATAGATGGATAGATAGACAGATAGACAGATGGATAGATGGATAGATGGATGGATGGATGGATAGATGGATAGATAGACAGATAGATAGATAGATAGATAGATAGATAGATAGATAGATAGATAGATAGATAGATAGATAGATAGATAGATAGACAGACAGACAGATATACAGATAGATAGATAGATAGATAGATAGATAGATAGATAGATAGATAGATAGATAGATAGATAGATAGATAGATAGATAGATAGATAGATAGATAGATAGATAGATAGATAGATATACATACAGATGGATAGATGGATAGATATATAGATAGACAGATAGATAGATAGATAGATAGATAGATAGATAGATAGATAGATAGATAGATAGATAGATAGATAGATAGATAGATAGATAGATAGATAGATAGATAGATACTTTATTACTACAAACTTTGTGTTGACCTGCTGCTTTTTGGAGAGAAAACTTTAACTTGTGCTGTGTTCTTCCTGCACACACAGATGTGACATTTGTGTTTCTGGTGTACAAAATGTGAAAATACAGTTAAAAATCGATTAAGCCCTGCTTTCATTTTGTATTCAAGTCTATGTGGGCACTCGGTGGTCTTTCTGTCGTTTGCTTGCCTTGCTGACAGAAAACAAATACTCCTGTGATCTGATGAAAAAAAAAATGATTCAGCTCGAGTGAAAACTGCTGCAGGTGAAAGTGGAAATTTCATAGAATTATTTCGCCCTCTCAAACTCTAGCTGTGAACGTGCTGTGAGCTTCTTTCCAGACGGGAAATTTATTTGATCTAATCCTTTTCCGTTTTAACTGAGTTTCAATGACAAATTGCGTGGGCCTATGATTTTGCACAGTACTGTAATTCGGATAATAATCTAAAGTTTCATCCGGCTCTATTGTAACCTCTGCAGTAAGGTGCTGCAAAGATGCGGCTCATGAATGAGAAAGTTGGGTATCTATAAGTAATAATAGTCTTTTCAGCACTGAGAAGGGCAATAACTATCACAGAGTGCTATTCAGTGAGGCGTCTTATTGGTTCCAAAGTCATTCTGCAGCATGACAACACCTCAAAAGATACTATCAACATCGATAAGAGCTCTCATCAGAGGCAACAGAAAGAAATGCTGGCCACCGCAGAGCTCGGATCCCTCAATTTGGAATTGTGTGAAGTGACACAGAACTGAGGCAAGTTCTCTGAGATACCGGGAAAAAAACGTGTCTAACTTGGGAAACAAGTTAGGAGGCTGTGTTAATAATTCATACATCTCAGCTACTGCTTTAGGGTCTAAAACTTTAATTAGAAGCACAACAATCACTCAATCTGGTGGTATATTTTCCTCAATCCAGAAGGTTGAAACATGCCAAATTAAGATTTGATTTGCCTGCATTTTACAGGTAAGAAGCGTAAAAAACACACTGATAAAAAAAAAAATCAGGGAGATTGTGCTTTAAATGAACAAAGATAGCTTTTCCCCCAAATTTGGCGAGGTACCTGGATGGCAGAAGGATACGGGGAGAGAGCAGTGGAGCCCAGATTGCGTCCCAGCAGGGGGTTGAGTGGCGTGCTAAGTGAAGTGTGTGTAGCACGCCAGTATGCCTCTAAGTATTCGGCCAGGTGTTCACAGGCGTCTTCCAGCTGGTTCTCATCCAAAATAATATCAAACATCTCCTGAGGTGAGCAGGAAATAGAGGAAAGTTTAGTTTGGTGCATATAAAGGTCTTTAAAAAGTTTCAACACTTGTGCGTAGCGCAGTAAAAGTGAACCGAGTCGTTGCTTTGAAGCTTTCTTACAGAAGGACACTGTGATAGCTTTTCTGCTGCAACAAGCTGCACGTTCAGGTGTTTGCTCTGAGATTTTCCTCTTGATTTGATTAGCCGCTGCAGGACCTGTGGAACAAATGCACAGACCAAGAACAAAGGGAAACATCAGCAAATGTGGAATAAATACAAAGATACTCCCCACATTATCTCTTCAAATGTAGGCTAAAAAACTACTTATTTAGGATGACTTTTAATACCCAGTAGTATGATGACACTTTAATCTTATTTTATCTTATTCAATTTTTTTGTATTTTATTGCTTTCACTGTTCTTTTATTGTTTTTATTTGTTTTTACTTATTCTTCTCTTTATTTATAACCTGCTTTAAAGCACTTTGGTACATCGTAAGGATTGTCTGTAAAGGGCTGTATAAATAAAATACATTTACATTTACATTTACATTTACACATTAAATCTGTAATAGAGAGAGGAGAGAAGAGCGGGATTTCCAGCTAATAAAACCTTCACAAGTGACAACACGCCTGTCACTTCTACTGTAACTCTACACGGCATGCTTTAGACATCTTCCTGGATCAGTTTCCTCGTATTTCACATTGAAATGTAAAGCTTTTCATTCAGCTGATTAAAAAAACAGAAACTCTTCTATACATCCTGCTCGACTGGATGAAAAGCAGTTATCTAAGCCGTCGGTCTTACCTTGGGCGAGGACACTTTAACATGAACAATAATGGGTGCTAAAGAGGTCTTGAGAAGCTGTGCTGGGTGGTTAATGGTGTCTGCGTCCAAAACCACCAGCTGCAGAGATCTGGCCAGCTCAAAGATCCTCTCTATTTCACTTTGGACCTCCGCTGCAGGAAAACAGAAAAGCACAGCAGAACTACTGTGAACGGGAAGGAATGAGGAGGTAAATCAAACCAGCGATGGTCTCATCACCCACAAAACATGCACATCATTGAGCGAGACAGTTCCTGAAGCTTTACCAAGGCTGGAGCGGGTGTTGGACCTCTCAATGATGGCCCTCTTACTGGGGTTGTTAAGTACTGACCTCTTGGCCAATGAGATGTCAGCTGTTACCCTTGTGATGGATATCCTGCGACAGCGGAAAAACACACGTCAACACAGAGCACGCTGGCAGCAAAATGATGACCGTGTGATCAAAGGTGCTTTACTATGGAAGTTTTTCTGTGCCATCAGAGTTTGAATATGAATTTCTAATGTTGAATTTTTACAGCATCAAAATCAAACTTTGAATTTGAAAAACCAACAGTGTACAAAAAAATCAATTTCTAAAAACAAAAATCAGTGGAAAAAAATTCAACATCTAAATATTCAAGTTACGCTCCATTGGACAGATCAGCCATGTCCACCAACGCGGGTGATGGTGCTTCGGTGAGTGAGTTTACTTTATTTGCCATTTGTGTTAGTAAAATTGAGTAATAGATATTACTAATATTACTAATATCTATTGAGCTGATCTGTCCAATGGAGCGTAACTTTATTGGCTGCCGTTGGATGAATTGAGACAGGGATCGATTGCTTCTCCCTGTTTACCCGGATGTTGAGTCTGGTTCTTTTTCCACTGAATTTTTTTAAGTTGAATTTTTTTACACTGATTTTTGTTTTTAGAAATTATTATTATTTTTTTTTACACTGTTGGTTTTTCAAATTCAAAGTCTGATTTTGATGCTGAAAAAAATGCTGATAAAAATTCAATATTAGAAATTCGTATTCCAATTCTGATGGCACAGAAAAACTTCCATACTTTACTATCACTGCTCACCTTCCATCGAATCTGTGCTTCAGGAAGTCAAACAGCGCCTTTTGCATCATGTCTGTGACCTGCAGCCATCAGCCAGGGAGAGGCGAAACGAGAAGAAAAGGAAAGAGGAAGAAAAGAATCAGGTTATTCAAATCTGTAGATTTAAACTGTATATAAAGATGTCAATTCAAGCTCCTAACAAACATATTTCTACTAGGGCTGGGTGCGTTAACTCGCGTTAATTATTTAACGCCGATAAATATTTTATCGCGCATTAACGCAGGTTTTATTATTGTAAAAGTCTGTTGAATGCGTCACATTCACACAGTTACAGCAAACACCACGAAGCATGGAGTAATAAAATAAAAATAAACTAGCAGGTAACATCACTGCTACAGGTGCTCCTCGGTCTCTGTGTGAAGCTCACGGAGCTAACCGGCGCTACTTCCTGTTTTACTTGTTTCAACATAAAAGCACGTATTTCAAAATAAATTTAATAAAAACCTCCTGCATTTACAGCCAAGTTGAATTGTCTTCTCAGCGTAGTAGTTCCAGTCTAAAATATCACTTAAAGGCAAAACACACAACTGATAGCAGCAAGTCATTCAAGGAAACAGACAGTGGAGCGAGGCTTCTACATAAAAACTACAGAAAGATGCTGATGTTAAAAGTGTGTTTGCACAACAAATGTTATGGCACTTTCATTCATATGGCAGCACATTTAAAATAAAACTAAATGCTAAAAGCTATACACTACTTTTGGATTCATTTTTGGATTTTGCGTACAAATGCGATTAATCGTGATTAATCAGGGAAATCATGTGATTAATTAGATTAAAAATTTTAATCATTGCCCAGCCCTACCTTGTGTATTTCAGGATCTTTATTTTTTTTATTTTTCTATCCTTCTAATAACTTTCAAATCTATTTTTGAGAAGGTGAATAATGCTAAAAAGTCAGCCTCATTCAGCCACCAGAGCTTTGGTGAGGTCCAGCACAGATGGTGATGAGACCTGACTCACAGTCGGTGGTTCCACTACATCCTGAAGGAGTTGGATGAGGTCAGAAAGATAAGGAAAGGATTGGCATAATGTTTATTGGCTCTTTTGTATGGTTTTATTTAGGGCTGGGCAAGTTAACTCGTTAATTATTTACGACACGCAGCACAGGGCCGTCCGATGCGGAACTCGAACCGGGGCCAGCAGCAGTGAGGACTATAGCCTCTGTACATGGGGCGCCTGCTCAACCCACTACGCCACGGACCACCCCTGTTTTATTATTTATTTTATTTTGTAAAAGTCTGTTGCTCACAGGCTTTTATTTTGTAAAAGTCTGTTGCCGTCTGCTGTGGAACCGGAAAAGAAAGTAATCGGCGGATCCACCAAACATGGAGAAGGGTACGGAACTTTTACTCGGCCATTTTCATTTTAAAGTTCTTCCAGACGGCGGAGTCGACAGAACCAAAGTCATCTGTAAACACTGCCAAGTTGAATTGTCTTCTCAGCGTAGTAGTTCCAGTCTAAAATATCACTTAAAGGCAAAACACACAACTGATAGCAGCAAGTCATTCAAGGAAACAGACAGTGGAGCGAGGCTTCTGCATAAAAACTACAGAAAGATGCTGATGTTAAAAGTGTGTTTGCACAACAAATGTTATGGCACTTTCATTCATATGGCAGCACATTTAAAATAAAACTAAATGCTAAAAGCTATACACTACTTTTGGATTCATTTTTGGATTCTGCGTACAAATGCGATTAATCGTGATTAATCAGGGAAATCATGTGATTAATTAGATTAAACATTTTAACCGTTGCCCAGCCCTAATTTCTACACATACATGTAGTATGCTACATAGCTGCAAATAAGAGAAACTGGGCTCTTAGTATTCCTTCTGCTACTGAGTCAGATCTGTGCATTACACGGTTGACCGAGCCACTCTCTGCCCTGCGTGCGATGCTTTTTCTCCTTTTGTCAGACAAGCGTCGGCCACGTTAAATAACATGATTAAGAGCTACAATGAGAAGTGTTGCAGAGACCAGTGCACACGTGATGAATTGGAGCAATCACATGGTGCAGCTTTCAATGCAGCCTTGGCTGATTAATATACGAGACTCACTCTAAGGCCTTGAATTGAAACAGACTGAAGCGCAGACAGGTGACAAATTAATGGAAAAAACAACATTAAGTGTCTCAGTAACGTGTTTGGTCATGTGCTGTGCAGTGAGGACGGCATCAGCGAGCCTTGGTATTTATTCTACAAGTGCCTGAGATGCTACAGAAGGGGTGGAACACTGCTCCTCCAAAGGTTATTTCCTCATTTGGTGATTTCACGACGGTGGTGGAGAGCGCAGACTTTTCAAGTGGCAGCAAAGAGCATTGCCTTATGGAAGAGGTCAATCCATCAGGAGAGAGACGTCTCATGGCGGGATAACTCCCATTCTGACCTACAGCTTTGTTTAAATCTTCTTCTAAAAAATTGGGGGAAACCTTTTGAAAATAAAAAACATCTGAAAGGTTAGAAAATGCTACATTTATTGTAAATCATGTTTATCAGTGCTCTTGTGTTTTGAAAATATTGATGCAGAATGAGCTTCAAGTCAGGTTTAAAAGGTAAAGTTTTTCATTTATTATATATTATCTGTTGACAATAATATCACCTCTCATATAAAACACATAAATAACAAAGTTTCAGGAAGCATTTCTGTTTCAATCAAAGCAAAACACGTTCTGAACCATAAATCCATCGACATTCTCTCCTGATCTTCACTGATTTCACCGTATCTGAATTACCGTGCAGAGTTTTGGGAGGATAGACACAAAAATGTTTTTGCATCTCTGTATGTGGAGTGAAGCTGTGAAACAGATTCAGTGATGAACTGAAGCGTGACTCAGATTAAAAAGCGGCAAAAAATGATGCTTTTTGCAGGGTATAAGAAGGACGAAGGGGCTCTTAACGGATGCTCTCACCTGCTATTTTACGCTCCGTGTGTGTGTGTATCCGTCTATACATGTGCACATGCATGTCTATTTATATGTGAGTATGTGTATAAATGTCTGTAAATAACTTTATTTCTTGGCGTTTTACTGAGGTTACAAAATTTATGACAAAAAAAGGACATAAACAGGAAGTAAAAGTGATCAAATTGTTGGGATTAAAAAAGTTCTTTTTAATTTCAAGTTATTTATCATGATTACTACTTTTCCTTATGTTTGGTTTATCTGTAACATGTTCAAAATAAATAAACAAATCATCACATCTATAACAATAATCTCCACTGCCGCAGTATAATTGCCCTTCGGGGACTCATAAGGTATTATTGGATTGAACTGAATATCCTTCAGAAATCTTGTCACCTGTCCGTCTTTATTATGCTGGCTTCCCTTAATCGTACATAACCAACCGGTTTGACTTGTTTCACCCAAGCAAAGGCTTGTTTTGTTTGTCTGAGACACTTTTCATTCTGATTTGTTCAACAAAGCCTGAGAGTGACCACAATTTAGCAGGGACTTATAACTAAATACCATTTTTACTTGTTTCCCTTTATTTAAAAACATATTAATAATGTCATGCACACCTTTATTTGTGATGGATTATTGCTGCTTTCTAAATCCTGTTTCCAGCACTGCAGCTGTACCAAACACGGCCCATCCCTCTTTTTTTTTTTTTTATCGTCATATGATTAGTAAATGTAGCTGTTTCGCACAGACACAATAAAACAAACATTTGAATATAACAGAGCCTTCGGTTTACGTCACATCATTCTGCGTTTCTAATTTCAAACCATGCTCCACTTTTTCAGAGCGATGCGGTTTACCCAGAAGGTTGTTACCACGGCAACACCAGAATGGGAGGCGAGGACACTGCGATTCCATGACAACTGACTTCAGCGCTCCCGTCACCTCCTTGGCTTCCTTTATCATCTGCACAGCGTTTCAAACTGATCCAGAGGAGCAGTTTTTGGATTTTAATGTTACATCTGTGAGAACTTAAGGATCTCATCTTGATGTGAAGAACTCACAGGATTCAGTGTAAGACATTAGTCAGCTCGGCCTGTCATGGATGTATTTGCACTTAGAGGAAACGTCATGACACCAAGGAAACATGATGGTGCTTTCACCTACTTCAGTGCTGCACTGGAAAAAATCTAAGTCTTACCAAGTATATTTGTCTCATTTCTAGTCCAAATATCTCATTACACATAATATAAGACACAACTGCCTAACAAGTACTATTTCAGCCAGATATAGGGACTTGTTTGAAGACAATACATCTGGAATATCTTGTTAAATGAAAAAGTCTTGAAAACAAATTGTTTTGAGTCAGATTTCATATGAAACAAGCTTTTTTTTTTACATTTGAAGAGGTTTTTAAGCTAATTTCAAGATCACTTTCATCTCAAAAGTCCTAAATATCACATCTTATTTCAAGAAATCTTGACAAGCCGATTTTCACTAGTTCCATTGGCAGATTTTTTTGCTTATTTCAAGCAAAAACGTCTTGTATTTGTTGTTTTTCTTACTTATTTTTGGAGGGGCATTTTTTCCAGTGTAAATTTAACTTTATGAATCTAATTGATTTCTCTCAGTCTCATCTTAAACTTGCATTTACACTAGAAAAAATCTAAGTCTTACCAAGTATATTTGTCTCATTTCTAGTCCAAATATCTCATTACACTTAATATAAGACACAACTGCCTAACAAGTACTATTTCAGCCAGATATAGGGACTTGTTTGAAGACAATACATCTGGAATATCTTAAATGAAATTAAATTAAATGGAAAAAGTCTTGAAAACATCTTGTTTATTGTTTTTCTTACTTATTTTTGGAGGGGCATTTTTTCCAGTGTGAATAAGGGACTTCCTTTCCAGATGAAAGCATGTCCTACCTCGTAACCTTTCAGGGACGGTCCCACCAGGACGACCGGCCTCATAGAGGGAACCACATCATACGGAGGGACGTGCTCAGCCTGGAGGGGTGGGAACACACAGCTATAGTCAAGCTCCATTGTTTTAGGTGCATCTTCAACTCACCAAGTATTGGACACGTGCCATAAATCAATTAATCTTAAAAACCACCTTAAAAAACATCCCAAATCTCCACAACTGTTACACTTGGGATGATTTTAATATACAATAATTCTTCTCATCTTCATTTTTTTTCAAACCCCAGATGCCATAAACAGATTTAAACTTTCACCCATTTGCTTTGGAGTGAGTGTTCTGTCACTTCTGTGTTGTGAGGAGCAGAATCTGTCTGACTCTGTCAGCTTTTTCGGTTAACGTTAACACGTATGAATTATTTGGCGCTCACTTTAAACAACGGCTGATCAGTAGTCAGACTTGTCAACATTAAACCCTGCTGCTGACATAACGTGTTTTACTTGTGAATGTGTGATTCTCTTTTGACCCAGTGTAAACCTCTTGTTTTTATGATTTTATCAGCACTGCTTGTTAAATTATCACGCATCTACCAAATGTTTTAATCGGTTTTATCAATGCTCGATACTCAGTGATGATTTTATTCTTTTATTAAACGCTTTGCTGCTGCTACATGTGCTTAAAAAATAGCTATGCTGATCCTCAGAACCACTTCTACTTGTATCTTACTGTTTCCTACCATCATTGTTGCTCTCTCTTTTATGAACTAGCACTGTTTTAATATGTAGTTTTTAATTGTTGATGATTTTATTGTTTAACATTCCATGTTTTTTTATTTTTAGGGTGCCATTGTACAACTGGCCACCAGGACAACAGATGAAAACTAGCCTTTGGTATGTTACAGATGTACTGTTATTAATATGCACTGTCCTGTTAATAAATAAAATTGAAATTGAAATGTGCAATAACCCATCAGATCAGTACCGTAGGTGGTTTGGATTAGTTTAATTCTTTAACCCTAACAGTAAACGGGGTAGAGTTGGACTCTGGACAGTGAAAACTTCTCCTAAATCTCTCTTTTATCTGCAGAGGTGCTGCGTGATGCTACTGAAATATCCTGTTAAATATTGTTGAATAAGAAAATGAGTAGTGCTTTAGACAAATAAAAATGCACTGTTAGTCTTAACCTTGGTGGTAAACTACAAACTGATTTAAAGGAAATTTTCTCAATTTTCTAATAAAATGTTCTTTAAAAAATACTTAGATTTGAATCACAATCACACAACCAAGGGTTGTACAGCGGAATTTAAGATGTAGTACCCTTTGTTTTACACTTTTTATTACTTTTATGAATATATTGTCATATTAGAAACTTAAATCTCTGATGGAGGGGAAATGAATCCAGTAGTTGATGATACTTCTCTACCATCACAAGCGACAGCAGGGTGTAAAGGCTGCTCTTTGGGGTGGAATTTGCTGTTTTTGGTATATTTGGGCTCTGTGCAAACATCTCACTGATATCACTGATGCTAAGTAGAAGCCTTTATAGATGTTTTAGTTATCTAACAGCTTATTCTTGAACAATCAGAACCTTTCAAAGAGTAACATGCTAATAAAAGGCATAATCTGTGATCTAAATGTCAACAAAAGGGCACCTCATATGGACATATATTCAGTGTGTTTAAATGCACATTTACTTTATTAAAGACAAACTAAATGGGTGTTTTACACTAGTTAAAAATGTATTGAAGTAGATCTTTGTCAGTTGAAAAGAAAATAGCAACCATCCCAAGTACTACCAGATCCTGTAACTATCACAAACAACCAGATCTCTGAAAACATGCATAAAAGACGCCAATGGGTTCTAAAAAGAGAGCCCAGACACACACGACCCTACCAACAACAATCTAAGAAAGACACGGCCAAGCAATGTCCGAATGAAAATAGCTCTTTGAGCACACATGGAACAGTCAGTAGTGAAATAAGCATCTAGATGCTTTAGAAATGAGAACTTCTTCATCATACTCACCACTTTCTGCTTCTGCTTTCCTGGAAAAGTCAGAAAAGATCACGTGAGCGAGTGCAAACATTAATTTCAGGGCTGTACTGCATGAGTCACGGCAGACAAATATTTGTGAATCAGATCCTGAAGTTTTCTGTGAGACCGACCTGCAGAGTTTGGGTTTGGTTTGAAAGTGCCCGACACCATCTCTCCCAGACTGGAGGAGGAATTTCCACTGGATTTACTGCTGCAGAAATGACGGCGAACAGAAAAAGAATCATCAACAACTCATCATGCTAAAAATAATTAGCTAAAGATGGAGTATAAATACTTAAATAAGTGCCTGAAAAGCTCCTTTTTTTTTTAGGTATAGCAGAACTAAGGCTGACAAGATATGAATAAATAAAAACAGGGGTAACATAAATAACTACGGAAGCCCTAAACGGCCATAGATACATACATTAATTTGAGATCTAAAGAAAACGATCATTGTTTTCTCAAGATCTCGAATTAATTATGTCGAGTTAATTTATAATTAATCGAGTTAATTTATAACGAGTTAATTTACCGATGGTTTTCGAGGCCACTTTTTCTCCCCAGTCCACCCCTGTTTCTATGTTTATATGTATTTCTGGCAAAGGTGTATCCATTTTTACCCCCCTTTCATTGAAAACTGAATAAAGTAGCCTATGTGGAGCGTTTGTGTAACAATTCTGCTCGTGAAAATGCACAAAGTAAATCCCGCTGGTGTGACAAGCATTTGAAGAATGGAATCAGGTTTAACACACACCAATGATGATGCCGTTATCGTTTTCCCGAGATAACGAGTTATTTATCTCGTTATCTCGAGAAAACGATAACGGCATCATTCGGTAACCATGGAGACGGTCTGGTCCCCTCAGCTGGTCACTGATGAAGTCGACTATATTAGCAGGATCACTTAGGTGTAAAAAAAAGGGGCCTAGAGAATCATCTGTAAATTAACTCGTTATCTCGAGAAAACCATCAGAAAAAAAGTTATACGTACCACGTCCGCACTGGGCTTCCGTAAATAACAACCAGGTAACTGTGAGCATATATTGTGACCTAAATGCTCAGTCTGTTATAGAATGACTCAAGGTGGCAAGTCTTTTATCTCCCGGCATCGTCACAGCATCATTAATCACCTTGCTGGCTATAACCCAACAGCCCCATCTGATGGAAAATTCTGCGATGGCCTCAGTCCAGGCACACCTCTGAGGGGCCGGACCTCACCACACAGCTTGGCTGTTATCCACCCGACTTCCTGCTTATCAGTGAGCTCAACTGCCAGCCTCTACTCATCCCTAAAGTGGCTCTCTCCTCAAGATAAACCTAAACCCTCCAACTCACTTTATCCCCTTTGATCTGTCGTCTCTACAGTATCTGCTGCTGCCGATGGTTCCTCCACTGTCAGCACCCCCCCATATTCAGCCTTTCTCCTCATATTCAGCCTTTCTCCTCTGCTCACCCATGGAAGCGTCCTCTCTTCTGTTCCTGCTGAAGTCGGATGTTTTCCAGCTTCAGGGGACTCGGGATGAAGCCAATGTCGCCGCCCTCTTTCACCAGGCGGCCGATCCACCAGTCGTTATTGTACTTCTGTAAAACAAAAGACGGTAAAAACACTGATAAAAACAACAGGATTTCACATTATTCCTTAGTTTGGACCATAATGACCAACCATTCGTATCGTTTATATTAGGGCTGGGCGAGTTAACTCGTTAATTATCGCGTTAACTTGTTAATTATTTAACGCCGATAAATATTTTATCGCGCATTAACGCAGGTTTTATTATTGTAAAAGTCTGTTGCTTTCTGCTGCGGAACCACCAAACATGGAGAAGGGTACGGAACTTTTACTCGGCCATTTTCATTTTAAAGTTGGACATCACAGCGACATGGGCTCCTTGGTCTCTGTGGCTGTGTTCGAAACCGCATACTTCTACTACTACTCCTACTACTCATACTGACTTTTTTCCCGGATGCATACTAGATTCTCCTAAATGTTGGGTATGCATCATGAGGTTACTACTCATACTCAAACTACCCAAGATGCAACATAACTTGACGTCGCCGATCGTCATTTCCTGTCAAAACGGCAGTTTCAAGCTAGCTACAACGAGAGTAGGTTCACTTCCTGTTTTCAAAACAAAAGCACCAATTGTATGGTAATGGCTTTCCCTATGATAAAAGGCAACGGGTATTTTATTTTGTGAAAATAACCGGAAGTGCGTTGCTCACTGCGGCTAGCTTTAGTAGCACCGAATTCGTGGGAACAAAATTGTAAATAGCCGGTATTTTGTCAGGTTTTCAACACGTTGGGGATCTAAACAACTACTTTCTCTCCTGAAAATGTTTCAAATGTTGCTAAAGTTTACAGAGTTTAGAGCTTAAGAGAAATCAGCTTCAGGCCGGTTGATTTCGGCTCGGGCAGGAGTGAAATGCATTGTGGGTAAACGCTCTGCATACTGTCTGATTGATGAATATGTAGTAGAATGTAGTATCAGAGAGTCTATTATGAGGAGAGGGAAAACTGGCGGCTATTTCCGGGTGGTACTGCACTCTAGGGGCGACAACGAAGCAGTGTAGAGCACGCCGAACTCTATGGTGGTACTATGAAATCCACCTTAGATGCAGCCATTGCTTTTGATAGAATTTTTTATATTTTTTCATTTTAATTTTCCTAAAGGCAGGATAAATTATCCTTTCAAACGGCACTTGGTTTGATTTTTTAGACTCACTAGATTTGTTTAAAATACACATTTATTGTCAGTATTGCATCCCGAGTGACGTCACGCATGTGGCATCACTTTACGGCATGGTCAGTCCTAGCGCTGAGCTAGCAGAGAGGTGTTAGCTCAAATAGTTACAGATTTCAGCACAGCCCTTTTACATACTCTCTGACTAGCCTCTGGTTTAGCTTTGGTTGTTGTTAGCGGCACCAGGTTAGCACTCTGGCACAGTGGACGAGTGCCGTAAAGCAGCCGGTCGTAATCAGCCGTGCGTTCTTCAGATTCCGTTAGCTAGATGCTAGCGGATACTGACTCGCAAATGCCAGACCTGTAAGAAAACAGAAAGCTATAACTCCCAGGTTATTGTACTTTCGATATAAATCCACATCCCTTTGTCAGAAATCACAGTATTATTTTCAGGTTTCAGCCGCTAGCGGGGACATTTTTTGAGTTATTAGCGCCAGCCCTATGGAAAATGGTCATTCTGCACTCGCTCGCCAGCGCCCCCAGACAAAATCAACTGAACTGCAGCCAAATTTTTTATAATGGGGCGAATAGGAAGTGTAACGGCTGTCTGTAAAAGGGCTGTGGTAGTATGCAGTTTCGAACACAGCCTTTGTGAAGTTCACGGAGCTAACCGGCGCTACTTCCTGTTTTACTTGTTTCAACATAAAAGCACGTATTTCAAAATAAATTTTAAAAAAACCTCCTGCATTTACAGCCAAGTTGAATTGTCTTCTCAGCGTAGTAGTTCCAGTCTAAAATATCACTTAAAGGCAAAACACACAACTGATAGCAGCAAGTCATTCAAGGAAACAGACAATGGAGCGAGGCTTCTACATAAAAACTACAGAAAGATGCTGATGTTAAAAGTGTGTTTGCACAACAAATGTTATGGCACTTTCATTCATATGGCAGCACATTTAAAATAAAACTAAAAGCTAAAAGCTATACACTACTTTTGAATTCATTTTTGGATTTTGCGTACAAATGCAATTAATCGAGATTAATCAGGGAAATCATGTGATTAATTAGATAAAACATTTTAATCGTTGCCCAGCCCTAGTTTACATACCTTATTAATGCTCCTTTATGATAATTCACAATTACAAAGAACAGTTTCCCCTCATTTGAGACTTCATCCATTTTGGCATGTGATACAGTAGCAACAGAAAAGCAGTTTTCAAGCTGTCCCCTTCACAGTGTGGAGCGATAGCTAAAGCCAAGAAAAGTTTGGCGAAGCAGAGACTGCACTGCTGAAATCTGTTTTGTTTTACTTGAAAGAAACAGTTGGACCACAATCAATGCCGAGAGAGGCAAAGACCGTACAGACTCGATGCTATTTCTGATTTCATCACCTTTTACAGTAACAAGGTTTGGACAGCAGGATGGCTGAGGACCAGGAGAGCTACTACATTTCCTCAGCAGGTCAGAAGTTACCAATCCAATCCAATTTTATTTATAAAGCACTTTACAACAACCTCAGTTGACCAAAGTGCTGTACAGAAAAATAAAAACAAAAAAATACAAGAATAAAATACAAGAATAAATTAAAAGACATAAAACAGCTATATAATTTAAAACATTAACCAATAAGTAACAGTAACCTTTGAAGAAGAGCCTTGAGGCCAGTGTTAATTAAACAACTCATAATAACAGAAAATTGTGTTTCTAAATCAAATCAAATCAAATCAAATCAAATCAAATCAAATCAAATCAAATCAAATTTATTTATATAGCACATTTCATGTACAAACAATTTAAAGGGCTTTACATAAAATAAAAGCATTGCAGCAGGGAATGGAAGGAGTGGGAAAACTCCTGTTTCTGGTGAAGATTATTATGTATGATGACTAAATGTGGTGAGATTACAAGCTGATTGAAGGCAGTATTGTTATCTAGAGCACTGGTTTCAGGTAATGCACCTGAATTTCATTACTAAAGTCGCCTTATTCCATCTTATCTTAAGGAAACAGATCCAAGATGATCGAATGATAAAAGACCCAGTTGAGGTTTAATAGCTCTGTTTGTTCACAGCGAAAATCTGATTTTCAGGTAAGTTAGGCATAAATGGAGAGAAAATAAGCTCAGAAGAGGTGAGTCTTCAAGAGATTCATGAAGGTAGAGCGGGACGTCCTTTATCTGTGTTTTTTGGCCTGTTAGTTGGTGGATGGATGGGAAATGATGTTCCAGGAAGAAGCTAAGGACACTCTGAATGTCCATTTGGTGACTCAGTTTCATGCAAAGGGAACCTGCTCATAACAGTGAAGTTTAAGAGCTAACATTAAGTTTCTTAAGATATTTCAAACTACGGAGACTAAAACTGTCCTTTGCTCTTTTTATCTATCAGTTTGTAAACATTTGTATGTTTAAATGGTTTAATTCTGCTGTAAAACTGGGCATTTTAACACAGGGAACACGTGAAGAAACTGCTTTCTTTGTGCTGCTTGGGTATGACCCAAAGGACTTTAACCCAGCAGACTGAAGCCAGAGGTGTGTCCACCTCTATGAAAAAGGGTTTTTAGTACAATTTTCAATCACAGTTTAGTCAGATTTGGGAAACAAGTCTTCCTGTTTTGAGTCATCTGATTGGGATCACATCCACATTTTGTTACACACTGGTCCTACACCTTAAACACATCAGGTTCACACTTTTACTGTTACTGTTGGTTTGAATTAGGGTTATTCTCTGTTTTTATCGGCCTGTTCTTAGTTGATCTCAGTTGTTTTTCTCACTTTTCTTGTATTTCTGATGCATTCTGGTCTCAGTTCTGTTCTTGCGTTCATCTTTCAGTCTTGTTCTCAGTTCAGTTTTTAGTTCTCAGTCCTGATCTCAGTGCAGCTTCTAGTTTATTACGTCTCAGCTTCACCTTTATTTGTCCTCGGACCAGTTTTACTCTGTTTTTTTGGCTTTGTTTAGTTTCCCCGTTTCCTGTTTTATTTTTAAAATTCAGTTTCCTGTTACTCCTCTTTTGCTTCTCCCTGATTGCACATGTATTTCCAACACGCTGATTATGTCCTGTCGCTACTTAATCTCCTGATTTTTCCATGTCAGCTGCCAGTTCATTGTTAATTTCTTCAGTGGTTTTCAGTCCCTTTCTGCCTTTTTTCTGCCATTTTTGGATTTAGTTAAGTATTATTCTTAGTTCGCTAGAGTTTCATGCCAAGCAGTGCTTTGATTTTGTGAGTACAATAAAGACTTTTAAGTTCTCTTTCTCCAGCTGGTCCACTTTTGGATCCAAACTTCGTGCTTTCAACCACAGATTTAACCCTTTTTTATGCTCTGTGGACTGAGATAGCTGTAACACAGTCTGGGCTTTCTTGTTGTTAAAAACTATAGTGTGCAGACTAAATTCAAGAAATTTCAATTGAATTGTACCTCTTTGATGTGGAGGAAGTCCTTGGCATCAAAAGAGACAGCAGTGCCAGCCACAGGAACGTCCTCATCCAACGCACCGCAGTAACTCACATTGGTCCTCACAGCAAACGCCACTGCTTTACTCTGTAAGACAAAAGGGAACATTCGTATCACAGTGACGCTTTTTTATCAACAGATTTAACTCAACTTGACATAAATAGAGAGACACAGAGAGCAGAGATGGTAGTGTGCTCATCCAGCAGCAAACCTGCCCTGCAGAGAAGTTATTTCAGACCTCCTGACAGCAGTACTACACACCACTGCACATGTCAGGGGAGGGTTAAAGATCTCAATCCAAGGCCAGGACGCCCTGACAAAGATGGCACCTTCTACATGTATATGCATAAATGTATGCATGTATTTCTACTAGGGCTGGGCAACGATTAAAAATTTTTAATCTAATTAATCACATGATTTCCCTGATTAATCACGATTAATCACATTTGTACGCAAAATCCAAAAATAGCCAAAAAAATTCAAAAGTAGTGTATAGCCTTTAGCATTTAGTTTTATTTTAAATGTGCTGCCATATGAATGAAAGTGCCATAACATTTGTTGTGCAAACACACTTTTAACATCAGCATCTTTCTGTAGTTTTTATGTAGAAGCCTCGCTCCACTGTCTGTTTCCTTGAATGACTTGCTGCTATCAGTTGTGTGTTTTGCCTTTAAGGGATATTTTAGACTGGAACTACTACGCTGAGAAGACAATTCAACTTGGCAGTGTTTACAGATGACTTTGGTTCTGTCGACTCCACCGTCTGGAAGAACTTTAAAATGAAAATGGCCGAGTAAAAGTTCCGTACCCTTCTCCATGTTTGGTGGATCCGCCGATTACTTTCTTTTCTGGTTCCGCAGCAGACAGCAACAGACTTTTACAAAATAAAAGCCTGTGAGCAACAGACTTTTACAATAATAAAATAGATAATAATAATGTTTATGTGCAAAGAAAGGTCCAGACCTCAGGTGCACGGGACCACAGAGTGCACACTATGGCTTTGCATTACCTTGCTGAAGGCTTTTCTGAAAATAAGACGTGTGGATAGCAGCAGATGTCGATCCGACACCTATATTTATCGTTCAGCATTAAGGCTGTCTTCCCAGATGTGCACACGACCTTTACCATCCACCCCCAAACCGTAACCGATGCCGCTGCTGGCTTTTGAACTACTGACTGATAACAAGCTGGATGAGTTCTCTCCTAATTTGCCTGAAGGACGAGACTTCCATCATTCACAAAAAGAAATTCCCATTTTTAATCAATCAGACCAGATATTGATTTTCCTTTTCGCCTCAATCCATCTGAGCTTGGAGTCAGAGTTTCTGGATCTTGGTTCAGTTTCAGTTTTTCTTCTGGGCAAAGAAGACCAGCAGAGATTTCTCAAAATTCTCTGAATGAATCACATTGTATAATCATAAATATCTGTAGCTGAACTTTAGTATTTACCCAAACGGTCTTTATCAGTGGTGAATTCATCTCTGAATCACTCTGCTTTACTCAGATGTTGTTTTTTTATACCTAAATGTTTGTCTGATCTGCTACCTTTTCACCTAATAACCTAATAAATTGTGAGTTTTAAACATGAACATGAATGTTTTCTGCACTATTTTTCAATTAAATGCAAAAATTACCGCATTAGTATTTAGTAAAATTTAAATAAGTGGCCCAACTTTTTGGGAAACGCAGTTATACTTGCAAACACTCTTTATTTTGTGTGCCGAAGCTACTTTACTTCTCACTGACACAGTTTAACACTGCTTCTGTTCTAAATTACGCCCATGATGCAAAAACAGAACAACCAGATGCTCCAGGGATCCCAAACTAAACATAGTAGACGCATCTCTCTCCTATTTTAAAGCTAACTGTACATTATAAGTCCCACTTTTGAGAGCGATGAAAACTGTAACTTCTGATCAGTGTTGGGAGTAACGGCGTTTAAGTATAACGGCGTTATTTTTCCAGTAACAGAGTAATCTAATTAATTACTTTCCCCATCATTACAGCGTCGTTATCATTACGAGAATATAAAGTGGCGCGTTACTACAATTTGGTTGTAGGCTTTCGGCTACACATCAGCTGCATGCTGCCTGGAGAGGGCAGGGGTGGGGATGATGACACCGTTGCAAATGCGATGATGATTGGCTGTGTGGGCGGATGCCCTGCTCACGCTGTCTCACTGTACGCGCTAAACACACACAAGACAGCGGCGACGAGCCAGGGAAGTTCACAGGTAGCGTTCTCTAACTGGAAGTACCGGCACTACTTCTCACCCGTGAAGATAAAAGGCAAGAATGTGTATGTAACATGCACGCTATGCCCAGGGAAAAAAACTTTATCCACGTCTGCCTCAAGTAACTCAAATCTAATGAAGCACCTCACATCAACCCATGCGAATATGAAGCACTTGTTGCTTCTGCAGCTGCTAACCCAACCGCAAGCCCAAATGCAGTTAGCTAACCCAACCCCAGGCCCAAATGCAGCTAGCTAACCCAACCCCAGGCCCAAATGCATTAGCTAACCCAACCCCAGGCCCAAATGCATTAGCTAACCCAACCCCAGGCCCAAATGCAGCTAGCTAACCCAACCCCAGGCCCAAATGCAGCTAGCTAACCCAACCCCAGGCCCAAATGCATTAGCTAACCCAACCCCAGGCCCAAATGCAGCTAGCTAACCCAACCCCAGGCCCAAATGCAGCTAGCTAACCCAACCCCAGGCCCAAATGCAGCTAGCTAACCCAACCCCAGGCCCAAAGGCAGCTAGCTAACCCAACCCCAGGCCCAAATGCAGCTTGCTAACCCAACCCCAGGCCCAAATGCAGCTAGCTAACCCAACCCCAGGCCCAAAGGCAGCTAGCTAACCCAACCCCAGGCCCAAATGCAGCTAGCTAACCCAACCCCAGGCCCAAATGCAGCTAGCTAACCCAACCCCAGGCCCAAAGGCAGCTAGCTAACCCAACCCCAGGCCCAAATGCAGCTAGCTAACCCAACCCCAAGCCCAAATGCAGCTAGCATGGGCCCCAGCGAAGGAGACGGAGCCATTCGAAAACAAATAACACTCGATTTTTCGGGTCAGAATTTATTTATTAATTTATTTCTATGCATCATTTGGCAGGCTGCAATCTATTGAGTTCAAATAAATACCGAATGTTATAAATTACTGTATTTAGTGTTTTTATATCTTCTATATAGGGAGTATAAGGAAATATTCACTGAGTCTGGTCCATTTTTTTTTTTTCCTTTAGCACAAGTTTCTTTTGTTTACCTTGAATGAATTCAATCAGTTAATACAAAGATATTTGATGTTAAAGATGTTATAGAACATAACAGCGTTATAGAACACAAAAATAATGCCACAGTTACTTTGCTGAGTAACTAATTACTTTTACAATGTGGTAACTGAGTTACTAACTCAATTACTTTTTGGGAGCAGTAACTAGTAACTATAACTAATTACTTTTTAAAAGTAACTTGACCAACACTGCTTCTGATTCTGATGGAATTAAACCAAAATCAGGAATTCAGCTGGAAGGTTTTACATGTGGCTGCTAAACTGAATGTCAAACTGTTTGTTTTTAGCTCAATGTGAAGAAATGCCATCCCAATTATTGGGTTAAGGACTCTTTAAAGATCCATACTTAGATGATCTCATGCTCCAGTTTCATTACTTTTTGGTGAAACTGACCTTTGCTCTCTCGAGCTGAACAGTGGCCTGCTGCTCCCGCTCCTGCCGGCCACCCTCTTTCTCCTCTTCCAGGGAAACATCTGAGTCAGACGGTCGGCTTGTGTAGGAATCAGCTGAGCCCTGAAAAAGAAGAAGGAGATTAAAAACAGTTACAAGGACTGATGCAGATTAAACCAGAAATTCAGGAAAAAAAACCTGCTTTTTACGATTTAACACGTCCGACTCCAAACTAAACACATTTAAAACTGTGCAAATAGATGCAGGACCTGAGCCTGTTTCTTAAAACCGCAGAGACTAAACAATGACTGCGACTGTGTGTGTGTGTGTCCAATGATTGGTTGTATTATTTTTCATACAGGATCAAAGGCTGGCAGATTAAAGATAAAGAACCGGCTCAGAGGGTTAAAATTAGAAACACAAAGATCAGAAAACCCCGTTTCATCTCTTCCCAAATATGGAAACTTCCGTAAATACAAATTAAAATGAAGCCTCTCCATAACGCCTGTTTTCCCCTCTGTCTGTCAGACTTTTGTCATCCTGGACTCTGAAGTCTCTAAACTAATCCGATGGCCTCCTTGTCTGCTGCTCTTTGAGCTAATCAGCCTGTTCCCGTCGAGCTAAAACTCACTTCTGTTCTGTCTTTCTCTCTCTGGACAGACGCTCGAGCGACCCACCTACGTCCCATCACAACCTTTTACTGATGTCCAGTAAGGAGCCTCATCAGTAGTGTGAAAACTCCTTTTCCTCCATCATGCCACACTCCACCTTGATGTTAGAAGCCAGCCATCGTGGATGCGATAACACGGAGGAACAGAGGAAATAGTGACAAAGACTCTTGAGGAAGGTCCTACACCTCAAACACATGGTCACAAAACAATCAGGCTCACACTTTTACTGTTACTGTTGGTTTGAATTAGGGTTATTCTCTGTTTTTATCGGTCTGTTCTTAGTTGATCTCAGTTGTTTTTCTCAATTTTCTTGTATTTCTGATGCATTCTGGTCTCAGTTCTGTTCTTGCGTTCATCTTTCAGTCTTGTGCTCAGTTCAGATTTTAGTTCTCGGGTCCTGATCTGAGTGCAGCTTCTAGTTTATTACGTCTCAGCTTCACCTTTATTTGTCCTCAGACAAATTTAACTTTTTTTTTTACTAATTTTAAATTTTTTAAATTTCCTTTTCCTCCATCATGTCACACTCCACCTTGATGTTAGAAGCCAGCCATCGTGGATGCGATAACACGGAGGAACAGAGGAAATAGTGAAAAAGACTCTTGAGGAATACATCAAATATCCTGCTGGTAATATAATAGTCCTGATGAGTCCTCCTTTATGTTTTGTATCACCCATAATAATAATAATGATTATTATTATTATAAATAATGATAAAAAAAATAATAATAATAATAACTTAATAATAAGTAATCTCAAGTTAAATAAAGTCTTTATTGGTGGTAACAAATTAAGTATATCAGCGCTGGACCCAGTACGACCCAGTCTCGCAGGAAATCCGTCAGTCAGACCAAGCCTCGATTTCCGGGTATCTTTTGTATTTATAGCCTCATTATTTCACATAGGTTGGACTCGCACTCGACCGAGTATGATTGGACATGAGTAGGTTCAACATGCTTCGTCATATTCTCTGGATCAGCCAAACAATGTGTGTGTTTGAATCTTACACCTGCTTTCCCAGGCTAATTGTTTTGTCTCCCCATTCCTGGATCACTTTAGGTCATTGTGGAAAAGTACAGCGACTATTTCATTTATAATGTCTAAGAACAAAGCCAATTTTAACAATTTCCTGGCTAATCTGTAAATTACTCCCGCTTTATAAAAACCTGTGTATATGTGTGTGTTTTTCTCTGGGACTCGGTGGGTGGTGTGACACCCCTACCCGGCTAAGTCTGCTTCAGACTGAGGATCAGTCTCATGCCATCACTATCAGCGGAGCCATCGCCTTCCAAACGCACCCACTCCTTTTATCCTCATCCTTATTATCTACGAGTCAGCGGCTGCTGCGCGAGAGAAGCACTAAAGAACGCCCACCCACTTATTCCAGGCAGAGAGGGAGACTACAAAGACAGCAGGACCATGACCGGCTATTTAAGGAAATGTGCAAAAACACAGACAGGAGCAACAATAAATGAATTTCCCCCTCAGCAGAGAGTTATTACAGCACCAATGTGCTCGTAAAGTTCCACCTCATGTGCAGTGATCTGCCCATCCAGAGGTGAAGGCTGCTGAGGAGGATGTCACGCCATGGGACTATTGTTTTTAGTTATCATGTTTTAGATTACATTTTGGTTTTTAGTCATGTCATGTCATGTGTTAGGTTTTGCCATTATTTTTCCCCTCACTTCCCTCACTCAGTTAATAAGTTCATTCCCCTCACCTGTTCATTCCCCACCAGCTGCACCCACTCACTTAATCACTCATTCCCTATTTAGCTTGCAGTCTTGTCGCCGGATCTTTGTTTGTCTACCTACCCGACCTGCCTGCCTGCTTACCTGCCAAGATTCTCATGCTACCCCATGTTCTTCCTCCCCCCTTCCAAGTTAAGTAATTATTTATTCCATGCCATGCCCAGTCCTTTGTTTTGTTTTTCACAACTGTGTTTTTTTAATCCGGCTCTGCCGCGCCTTTTGTTTGCTTTTTGTTAATAAACCAACCTTTACTTTTGAAGTCCGCATCCGTGTCCTCCCTTCCCATCCTCACCGTCTTGACAGAACCCTGACAAAGGAGGTCTGACACCTCATTAACAAAAAGAGTTCGACTAATTTCAGGAGAGATTTTAAAAGATTTAGTAGTGAGGATGTGTTCGATACTACATACTTCCATACTGCATACTCATCGATCAGACAGTATGCAGAGCGTTTACCCACAATGCATTTCGCTCCTGCCCGAGCCGAAATCAGCCGGCCTGAAGCTGATTTCGCTTAAGCTCTAAACTCTGTAAACTTTAGCAACATTTGAAACATTTTCAGGCGAGAAAGTAGTCGTTTAGATCCCCAACGTGTTGAAAACCTGACAAAATACCGGCTATTTACAATTTTATTCCGACGAATTCGACGCTACTAAAGCTAGCCGTAGTGAGCAACGCACTTCCGGTTATTTTCACCAAAAATAAAATACCCGGTGCCTTTTATCGTTGCCATTATGATACAATTGGTGCTTTTGTTTCGAAAACAGGAAGTGAACCTACCCTCGTTGTAGCTAGCTTGAAAATGCCGTTTTGCGGGGAAATGGCGATCGGCGACGTCACATTACGTTGCATCTTGGGTAGTTTGAGTATGAGTAGTAACCTCATGATGCATACCCAACATTTCGGCGAACCTAGTATGCATCCGGGAACTTCTCGCTTACTCAAACTCGCATCCTAACTCAAAAAGTTAGTATGAGTAGTAGGAGAAGTATGCGGTTTCGAACACAGCCTATTTGTCTATGAAAATAATAGAAAAAAAAAGCGTTTGACTTAAAGGTGACCAAACTAAAAATAAACATACCTCAAATAGTCACTTGACGCACTTTGGGTGTCTGGTTTACGCAGTACAAAAAGGTCCAAAATGTCAAAAATATAGTTCATCATGGATTTATTCCAAGTTTGCAGGCAAAACCAAACATGGCGAGCTTCACAGGATCCCTTCCTGCCTCTCCTGCTCTGATTCCCGCTCTTGCTTTTTCTGCCTGATTGCCTCACCTGTTCACCCACCGAATAACGACTGAGAACTGGTAAAAAAAACCATGTGACCACCCAAGTGCGTCCAGAGCTCCCTAAAACCCAAGTATTTATGTGTGAAACGCCCATTTCCCAAGCAAAAACTTCCTAAACAACTCAAATTAAACAAAAAAAACTAATTATAAACCAAAAACTAAACAAATAATATAAAATAAATCTAAATTCTAAGACTTAACTAAAAATAGAGAAATAGCTCCAACAGATTTAATCGGCTGAAATAAAAATAAAATAAACAGCTCGTCCAACTACCTGATGCCCCTGAATATCTTCCATGTTTCTTGATGTCCACGCCCACCTTACCTGTCCCTAATAATCCATCAATGTATTTGAACTTCCTGTCTTTCTAATGTCTCCTCATTCTTGTTATTCAGATTCCTTTTTGTATGTTTATACCTTTTTTCCAACCTTGTTTCTGAAACCAAATCACCTGAAACGGTTCCAGTCATCCGTGTTTCTCTGTTTTTTGGGCCCCGCTTCCTGCTCTCCCGGCACCATCTGCTGCACAATTTGATTTGGCCAAAAACGACCGAGCGCAGTGATAAAAGTGAATACATCAGCTCAATCTCACCGACTCCTGAACAGGAGAGGAAAAATAACACACTTTCAGCCCCTGAGTAGGGTCCTGGTTAATAGACCTGTACTATAAACCCATCAATCATTGTAGATGTTTGGGTCTACAGCACCTTTTACCCATGTTTACAAAAAAGTGCTGACCAATGATTTGCTCCAATTTACTCACACAGCAATAACGCATGTGTTGGCTCTGAGGACTTCACCTTTGGCTGACCGGTGCTTCAGCTGTTTATGCCTCCATGTGGGAGAGCTGGCCTCACGTCCAATTAGCTCCACACAAACACACCAGAAAACAGCTTTCTGTTAACTCTGAAAAACTGCATGTTTTTTCTTTGAGTTGCTGAATTAATGTAGTCAAACCAAATGAGACTGTTGGTAAAACTCATCTGAGATGAATATAGATTAAGACATGAACCTGTTGCTCAAGCAATAAATGTGATGACACCTTTATACATTACAATTACCATGGGGAAAGTCTTCATTCTGGAGACCCTGCTTCCTCTTTCCTTTTGTTTCGCCTTGGACAGTTAGCTTGGATTAGGAAAGCATTGTAGTTTGCCTTATAGCACAGCCTTTTAGAGCACTGAAAAAGGTATAAGATCAGGTGGGAAAGAGCGAGAAAGAGTTCTTTCCTGCCCTCTTTCCTGAGCCTTTCAAACTGTTTAAATAAGCTTATTAGTGCCTATAAAGAGGCAAAGTTGTGAATG
The DNA here is from genome assembly GCF_027942865.1 of Odontesthes bonariensis. Taxonomy (NCBI): domain Eukaryota; kingdom Metazoa; phylum Chordata; class Actinopteri; order Atheriniformes; family Atherinopsidae; genus Odontesthes; species Odontesthes bonariensis. The sequence continues at coordinate 28,773,185 of NC_134517.1, read as the reverse complement.
TATGTATATGCATGCAGGGACCAAGCTGTCAACAAATGATTTCAACTCAATAAATTAATTTTTGAGTAATTTGGGTATTAACTGCCGCTCAAGTAGTTACTTTTGTAAAACAAAAGTTTATTTTTTCCACGTGTAGGAAAGTCAACAGGCAAAGGATAGCCCACTTACATTGTTTGTTTGTTTTTTTTGGTACAAACGGTTGCCTTTTGTTTCTTCATTTTCTTTCTTGAATTGAATTGAATTGAAATCATCCGCTCCGTCATTGACACATGCAGTAACTCGTTCCTCTTTAGGACCCTGGGGAGTGATAGTCGTCCCTTTGGTGCGTTCATTTATGAAACTCGGAATTTGGCTCGAGTTCCGCATCGGACGGCCCTGTGCTGCGTGTTGTTCCCCCTCTCTCTGCACCCTGCTTCCTGTCTCTCTGAACTTTCCTATCCATTAAAGGCACAAAAGCCCCCCCCAAATTTTTTTTTTTTAATTTTTAATAAATAAAACCTGCGTCAATGCGCGATAAAATATTTATCGACGTTAAATAATTAACAAATTAACGCAATAATAATGAGTTAACTCGCCCAGCCCTAGTTTTAACATAACCTGCAACTCTTTGAAAAGTCACCGCACAATCAGAACAAATAACAGAGCTTATTAGACCTTGAATTTTAATTTATAACCAATCAAAGAGCTCTTGCAGACTCCCCCACTGCTCCACTGGCCTCACACAGAGCGGATGACCTTAAAAAAATTAGTCTTTGTCGTGATGTTTAGGTTTTAAAATGAAAATGACTGTTTTATAAAACTTTCTGTAGCGATATGAACTCACATCACATGGGATTTTTCTCTCCACACTCTCCCTCTCTGGTCCAGTTAGTCGTTCTCTCTGTGATGGACTGAAAGGCTGCTGCTTTGTGACAGAAAATCTGTACTTCACGCCACTGCTGAGTAATTACCGCATTAGCATAAACACCGGACATTTTCCTCACAGGCAGGGAACAACCAGCTCACTGCGAGACTACAAAGAGTCTCAGGGGTCCAGCAGCTAACTGCTCATCACTGACTCCTCGTAGAGGGATGCAGGGAGTGCACTTTACTCTGCGGCCTGCAGGCAGCTGTACACACTGGCCTCAGCAGCATTAAAGGAGAGGAAGGGCTGAGTGATGAGAGCGAGAAAGACTGCAGCAACAACAGTTATCACCAGAGGTATCAACATCCTGTATGATTCATCTCCCTCTCGCTGTCTGTAACTCACCTGTCGGTGGATGTTCACACAGAGGTCCACAGAGACCTGCCTGTTTACAAAACAGTCTGCTTTCATTTCTCATTTCATGTCTTCTCACTTTTATATTCACAAAGACGACGAAAGCACCGCCGACGTCCCGTAAACACAACCAGGCCATGGTATGATGTAACATGGGAAACTGACTGTGCTATCCGACCACGTAGCATGATGTAATGCTGTAAACTGTGATGTCACGGCCATGACATCATGACTTTCTATCACTTCTTTCCTTTTATTTCATGCAATCGAAGCAATCTTCATGCATCTTTCATGCAATCTGATTTCTTCTGTTTTACTTTTGTTAAAAACAAATTAAAGGACTTAAATTAAATTCAAATACTAAACTTCTATTCTTTTCTATGATGGAGAACACATGTTTACACTACTCTCTCTCTAGAACAATTTGTATTCATGTTCAAACAATGCAGGTTTATTGAATGCAGCCAGTTCTGATGAGAACTAACAGCAGAGATCATGTTTCTCCTCATCAGCTCCCTGTTAAATTCAGAGTAGAATTTAAAACTCTTCTGCTCACATATAAAGCTCTTAATGACTGAGCTCCATCATATTTTAAAGATCTCATATTGTGATGTTTTCCTAACAGAATACTTTGCTCCCAGACTGCAGGTTTGCTTGTGGTTGTTTCTAAAAGCAGAATGGGAGGCAGAGCCTTCGGTTATCGGGCCCCTCTCTGTGGAACCAGCTGCCAGTTTGGGTGCCCGTCGTCCCCCCTTTCCTGTCCTCTCAACCCCCAGCCGGTGGAGGCAGATGGCCGCTCCTTCTTGGTTCTGGTTCTGCTGGAGGTTTCTTCCTGTTAAAAGGGAGCTCATTCTTTCCACCATCACCTTGTGCACGCTTAGGACGGGATATTGAATCCAAGAGAAGTTTCAGGGAAATCTGTCGGCTCCTCTTTTTTTAATTGGCTCTGTACGAATCAGACTAATTTGGAATCTAATGAATTGGAATTGATTGGATTATAAATGTATTGGATTTTAATTGGCTTGAACTGGGCTGTGTCTTTGAAGTGCCTCGAGTGATATAAATAAATATATAAATAAAACTTTTTTTTTTTTAGTTTGATCAGTTTTTGCTCTAAAATACAAAAACTTAATAACAAATTAAAGCTGCAAGCAGCTGTATGCGGGACCGAGATGTGCGCACGTTGGGGCATGCGCTGGACGCCTTAGTCGCGCAGCTCTGCCCACACGCACGATACCCTCTGCGCACGTACGAGCACATAATAACCCCAATGCAGAGGGGTTTTTGAAAATTTCTAGGGGGCGCCACTGAGTTATTTTGCTCCGCCCACACACGTTAAACTTTACATACGTACGAGGTCGTCAGGGTGGACGTGTGTGCCAAGTTTCATGACCTTGCAATGATGATAAGGCTTTCAAATCACAAACGCCATCACATGATTTTCACCGCCTGGCCACGCCCACACCGTTCAGAGTTTGAAAACCCCCCCCCATGTCTTAAGAGTAACCTGGCCAAGTTTGGAGGTGTTACCATTAAATCTGTAGGAGGAGTTCGTTCAAATGCGAGATGTGGAAAAAAAGTACGTTTCCAACCACCAGCAGGTAGCGCTATAGGTGGATCTCACTATGATTATATGTACGCGTTCAGGCTGAGTCCAGCATTCACCGTATGAAGTTTGGGACAGATTGGATAATGTATGTGGGAGTTATAAGCGACTTTTTGTGGCGAGTGATGGCGAGTCATCGAACTTTGAGGCGTCGCCATGGCCACGCCCTTTGAGGTTTGAAAAATTTTCTCCATGATTTTTTTCCCCCCATGTCTTAAGAGTAACCTGGCCAAGTTTGAAGTCTGCAGCATTAAATCTGTAGAGTTGAGTTCGATCATATGCAGGCGTGGAATCGGGCAAAAATGGCCCCAAAACGCACTTTCCATCCAAAATGGCCTCCTTCCTGTGGACGTGGGACCATGGCAACATGAGACTTTTTTTGTGCGTCTGGGCATGATGAATGAGCGTACCGAATTTCGTCGTCCCACGCCAAACTAACCCCAATGCGGGGACCATTTTTAAGCATCGTAGGGGGCGCCACAGAGTCAATGAGAGACTCCCAAAAAAATAAAGTCCAGATTTTTTCATGTCTGGCAGGTGGTGCTTGCAAAATTTCACGAGTTTTCAAGTACCTTTTGCAAAGAATAAGAAGAATAATAAGAAGAAAGAAGAACTCCTACAGATACAATAGGGTCCTTGCAGTTTCCCTGCTCGGTCCCTAATAATTAGATGAAAATGTACTGAAGTCAACATTAAAGTCTGTACTGTGTCTTGCTTAAGTCGACAGTAGATATATTAAGTAAGCAGATATATTCTGTTCTCTGTGGTATTTTTAATTCAAAAACAGTCAAAAGCAGGTGCTGTTACAGATTATTTAAAAAAGCTAAGGAAAACAAATCAGTCTGATTATTTAGGTGACTGATTCATCGATCTGCGTTATCACCATCTTGTGCAGTAGTATTAATTACAGTCTTCATAAATCTGTTCCACACTCTTTGCCGGCAGAGAGCTGGACCTACTTTTTCTACCTCGAACATTAAGCACATAATGATGTAATGCTGACAGTGGGGCAGGTGATGCAGTGTCTTCTTTGAGTTGCACCAGGCTCGGGGTATCGTGTTGCTTTGTGTGCCAGAAATACATTTCTATATAAACAAGCAAACACAGCAAATCCAGTTCTAAGCCGGTCTTTGTCCCTGAATCAGCGCTACGACGCCTTAAAATGAACAACTGATATTTTGGAATGCAGTATGATGCACCTTAAAGAAAATATACACCGTTTCAGGGTAGATTTGCCTTGATTTTATACATTTAATACTGGGTTTCAGTTTTGGAAAGCGAGTTTCCTGCTCCGTGGCTGTAAATTCTGACAAAAGCCCACAGAGCAGTGCAGGGCGAGCTTGGTTGTGTTGGTGATGTTGTTGGTGCTTTAGCTCAGTGGAACCACAGATTGAAAATGGAAGAGACGGAGGTTGAAATGAACAGAGCTGCTTTGTGGTGAAGTGAAATTAATAGATAGATTATAGAAGATTGTCGGCTGCAGCTCATTTCTCTGCTTTTCACTTTTGATTCTTTGTTCTTTATCACCTTGTAATATAATGAAAATTAAAGCTTATAATCTTTTAAAGTGGAGATTCAATTGCATTGGCAGAAATAAAAAACCTTAAAGTACAAATTTTCCATGATAGGCTCTTGTGACATGATCATTTCCTGAAATGTCTGCTGATTCTTCTGTGCAGTTATCTCAGTGGAGTCCGGTCCTTCAAGTCGGAATGAGCTGCTGGTCTATTGCACATTTTCTCTCTGCAGAAATGTGCAGTTATACTCATGCACATGTGCAAAATGTAGTTACGTTAAATGGTAAATGGATTGTACTTGTATATACTGTCCACTCAAAGCGCTTCAACACTACATTCACCCATTCACTCACACTCATACGTCTTGGTCTATCCATCAGAGGATAGACTTTAAAGTTCTGATGCTGGTCTATAAAGCTCTGAATGCTCCAGGACCAGAATGCATCAGCGACCTCCTGACCCAGTATGAACCTTTCAGACCCCTCAGGTCATCTGGATCCGGTCTTCTATCAGTTCCCAGAGTCAGAACCAGACATGGAGAAGCTGCATTCAGCTTCTATGCTCCACATGTCTGGAACAAACTCCCAGAAAGCCTCAGATCAGCTGAAACACTCAGTGTGTTTAAGTCCAGGCTGAAGACCTGACACCTATTTTCAGCTGCGTTTGAATAAAGCTCAAAACTTAATCACATTTTAACTTCTGATTTTATCTATTGTTCTTATTTCTTTCTTTTTTGTTTAAAATTTAAATCATGCTTTTTATTTCTACTGTTTTAATGTCTCTGTAAAGTACTTTGAATCACCTTGTTGTTGAGTTGAGCTGTACAGATAAACCTGCCTTGCCTATAACTACGTGCTTTCTACTCATTCACACATTCCTACACCGATGGATGCATCGGTAGGCAACGTGGGGCTCGGCGTCTTGCCCAAGGACGCTTCGACATGTGGTCAGAGCCACCGACCTTCCGATTGGTGGGCGACTGATCATCCTCCTGAGCTTTTATGTCCACATCATTTCTTATTTTAAAAGTAACAAATGGTGATTGGGATTTAAGTAGAAAAGTGTTCTGGCACCCCGATGGTGGAACAATCTCCCGCCTGATGTCAGGACAGCTGAGTCGCTGCCCATCTCTTCAGGAAACACCACCCAGATCCGCCCTCTTAGGACATCATCTGTTTCGTCCTAGCTTCTTACGCACTTATTTGTTTTCTAAATTGTCTTCCCATTTGTCTTGGTACCTAACTTACTGCACTTACTCTAGCACTAGTTATGCTCTTAGCTGTTTGGTTTTGGAAGGAAATGCACTTATGATTTCTTGTGACCTGAAGTTCTTTTGCCTACCGATGTGGAACACACTTATTGTAAGTCGCTTTGGATAAAAGCGTCTGCAGAATGACCGTAATGTAATGTGCAATGACACGGCAGAGGACATTGAGCAGGGTGAGTCTCAAACCAACCATCTCTTGCATGAAATCCCAGATCAGCCCCTTCCACTGCCGGCTTGTTTCCTGCCAAAAGAACAGCAGCAAGACACGGAAAGTGGACGTCATGGTTCTAACCATCCAAGCATTTTCTATACTCCCTTAATCCAAATCAGGGTCCCGGAGGTCTGGAGGTCTGGAGGTCTGGAGCCTATCCCAGTTGCAATCAGGCAAGAGCTGCTGTGGACCCTGAACAAGCCATTTTTTTATCCTTTATCATTCAACTTCATAGTTTTTCGCTGTGGACCAACATAACAAATTCACCATCTATCATAAGATTGAATTGTCAAGAGTGGGGTGAAAAAAACTGGACTTCAGCACAGATTTTTACCCAACAGATGATGTCACAGTCTGTTGCCTCCATGGATGCTGCCACATACTCTGTTTATTATAATCCATTATATAGAGGAAACCATAGGGTGCGGACAGATTTAAGGTTGTTTGAGCGTCCCAGAGGAAAACGTCTCAGACCACCTGACATGGATCATCATTCATGGATTGGTCTGAATTCTTTGTTCTATTCTTGCAAACAGAATAAAGGTATGCAGTGGTGGTGTGGATGCAAACTTTCCTCTAAGTTCTACCTCACGTTGTAAAGCTCGTGGGAACAAGAGAAACATGCTTACAAAGGGCTGTTTCAGATCAGGAACAAAGACATGATATATTGCTTTAAATTCTGCCCTGTTCATCAGTTTTCTTCTCCTTCTTCAGGGTTCTCGTCTCATCTAATTATCGTCCTCAGCAACTTTCCCAGCAGAACAAATGAGTTGCATATTTGCATCGTCTCCCTCTTAAACACCACAAAGACAGAGGTACAGTATGTGATGTTACTGTGTTGTAGCCAGGAGGAAGGACACTGAGTACGCTGTATGTGCCTAAATAACACTTTATTTTATGTTTTTCCATCAAACCTTTTTAAAAGAAAGCATTTGATGTATTTTCTTTTCACAACAGTAACTAATCTGAACCATAAAAGAAGATGAAAAGTTATTTTCCTGCATGTGGAAGCCCTGTTGGGAGCTTGATACATGGCTTTGGTGAAATATCGCTACTCCAGCACAACAATAATTTAATGAAAATAAACGTCAAAATGTGTAACAGAGGATTCGTACCGCAGTAAGTCTTTGGAATCAACCTGTCAGGCAGGACAGTGAGAATTAATGTCTTTGTCCCGGGCTTCTGGGCGTCTCTGCTAATGATCCATTCAGAGCCAGGGGAGTCTTTCCTTGATACAAATAACTGTTATTTACTGCCTCATTACAAATGAAATCTATAAGGAAGGAAGATAAAAGAACCTCCAGACAAGCTTGTGCTTTATGTTGAACCTTTCAGAAAACAGAAACAACAAGGAGTTTGGCTTTGAACAGCGGGATACCAAATCTACGGGAGACGAGAAAAGGCTTGAAGAGATCCCTGATCTCAGGAACACAAGTTAATTATGCCATTATCTCCAGATAACAAGGATTGTTTTCTGGTGATAATGGATCAATTTCTGTGTTTATCTCAAGATAGCGGGTTTGTTTTCTTTGTGAGACCAGCGTGGTAAAGTTTGTTTCCCCATCAGTTGTATGGCCTTGAAGAGCACCTCCTGGCTGAAGAGTTGGATAAACTCTTACCTATTCCCCCTAATCTATGCTCATTTGGAGCAGCTTCTTAAAGGAATAGTTCGCCTCTTTTGACATGAAGCTGTATGACATCCCATATTAGTAATATCATTTATGAACATTTTCTAACCCCCTGCTGCATCCTGTGAGCCGAGTTCCAGCCTCGTTTTGGTGTTGAGGAAGGTAGTCCGGCTAGTTGGCTGGGGTTTAAAAAAATAAAGCGTTTTGCTTCTCAAAACAATATGCGTTCAAAAGAGTAATACATTTGCATCACAAAATCGTTCTCCAGGAAAAAGTCAGACCTCACAATCGTTTGGCGCTATTTTCTCTCCCTTCGTATCACTGCCTGCTGTGCAGAGAGAGCAGCAAACACCGTAACAGGCGCGGCTGTCGGCAGGCGGCAGCACGCAGTGATACAGGTAGATATTTTTTAAAATAAATAAAGTAAAATAAAACCTGCATTAATGCGCGATAAAATATTTATCGGCATTAAATAATTATGGGACTCTTTTAGCATTATTCACCTTCTCAAAAAAGTTAGTAGAAGGATAGAAAAATAAAAAAAATAAAAATCCTGAAATACACAAATACAAAAGAAAAAAAGCTGAGCGTATCCAGCCTCATCATTCCTGATACCTGCACTCGTGCACTTTACATTCCCGACACTATCGCTGCCTGAATCACAGCGATGATGTCAGTCAGTCAGCGCGTGGCACTTTGGAGCTCTCCCAGAAAGACCATCATGTGTGCAGACACAAGCAACGGCCCTGCCAAATCAGCCTGTCTGCCCCTCTCTGCCTCTGCTCCGTCTCTATCAACACAAACCAATACACCCACATGCAAACACACACTGACAGAGAGCTGCTAGTGGGTTATTATCTCAGAGCGTCAAGTGGCCGGTCTTGAGTCCATCGTGCCACACTCAAGCCTTATCTGTTCAGACGCCAAAGCTCAGCCTGTCCTCTCATCTCCATCTTTCTTCCTCCCCTGACTTCCACGTCTATGGGACACAGGCTGCAGGACTAAAAGCATTCCTTCTGGAGCCTGGAGGTCAGGGGGTGAATGTCTCCAGATCTATTGAATATGAGTCACACTTACACTTCACTCACAGCACCTCAGAATACACATATTCTGTAGTACAATCCCTGTCAGCAAGGCCAGCAGGATTAATAGGCTTCCTGTTTTACATAATAGCTGCTGTACGGATGAGTCATACGTGGTTTACAATGTTCCAACATGCTGGGTAAGGAAAGCGCTTTTTGCAATGCAAATATTAACGGTGAAATTTCTGCCAATAACATTAAACTTTTATTCTAAACCAGAGATACTCATTATGCGGCTCCTCAAGCTTTAATCGGTGGCTCGCACTCGCATAGTAGCTTATAACAATATGGTAACAATAACAATACATTTTTTTCAAATAACACACAGCAAATACTGCACAGTATTAAGTATTTTTTATTAAGTTTGCGTTTTTGTAGTATTAAGTATTTTTATTAAGTATTAATTAAGGCTTAATGGTGTTTCCTAAAGGGGGCTCTGTTAAACCTGGCAACGCAGCCCGCTTAAACCACCGTCACACCTAACCGCAGAGCACGCTAGCTCCTTTAGCCAGCGCGAGATGCAGGCACAATGGATCGGTTTTTAATTAAAAAGGGCAAAAACCAGCACAGAAACCATGCTCATCCTGAATGTCTCACTATGATTACAACAACAAACTACAAATACAACATGAAGAAAATCGAGGACATGCAGGCCAGCTTCTGCTCATCCCAGTATTAAGGTAAATGTGGTCTGAATTGAAAATGTATTGGCTGTGTTGTTTCTTTTTTTGTGGGATGTTTTATATGTAGAAATGCATATTTGCAAAAGTGGACTTTAGTATGTTGGCGTAAAAGTGGTTCTTCCCTTGATTTTGCTCTGCCAATGTGGCTCTTGTGAGAAAAATAGTGGGTATCACTGATCTGAGCTCATATTCCAATTAAAATATCCTTCAAAGATAATAAAACGCACAAAATGGAAGTGAGTTAGAGCCTTCTCTTCAAATATATTGACTTCAAGTTAAATTCCTAATCATAAACTGTGCTGAACAATGTCTCTGTCTAGTTACATGTTCTATAGTTATATATACTATAATATATTCAGAATCAGAATCAGAATTAGTTTTTATTGCCATTGTTAGTGAACAGTGTTCACTAACTAGGAATTCTCGGGATATCATCTGAAAATTAGAAAATTAGGCACAATGAGGTTGATGAAGGATGCAACAAATCCCATCGTTTCCCCTGCCGGCTGCGTCACCCACAAGCTGATGATAAGTGCTGATGGCAAACCGCAACCATTGCAAGAGCCTCAAAGACGTTTCAGGGCGCAGAACACAGCAGCACGGACCGTGCATGAACAACAGAGTGTCACAAAATACATACATGTGCCAGAAAACATGCGAGAAGTAGGTTTATCCACATGTCCAAAGCATTTCAGTGTCATAGTCCATAGTTGCAAGTTGTGAGGTGGTAATGCATCCCTATGCTGCTGTTTACATGTTATTTCTGCACCTGTCCAAGCAATGTAACACGCAGAACTAACCGTGCACATTAATTCTTCCACAACCGTGTACTTCTAACCCCAAACCCTAAAAAAATAAGGATTTAAAAGGGGGAGAGGAGCAAGAAAAGGTGCAGAGCGACTCATGAACGAGCAACAAATCCAGTTAATTTGAATTAAAGGTTTCCTCTCCCAAATAGACCAGGAGAAACTCATCCATGCATTCATCTCCAGTAGACTCCATCACTGTAATGGTCTTTGAACTGGACTTCCCAAAAAGAGCATTAAACATCTGCAGCTCATCCAGAACGCTGCTGCTAGAGTTTTAACCCGGACTAAGAGATCTGAACACATCACAGCAGCTTTAAAATCTTTACTCTGACTTCCAGTCAGTCACAGAATAGATTTTAAAAGCCTGCTGATGGTTTACATCTGTGATATGTTCAGAGAATATAAACCCAGCAGAGCTCTTAGATCCAAGGACTCAGGTCAGCTGGTCCAGTCCAGAGTCCAGACTAAACATGGAGAAGCAGCATTTAGCTGTTATGCTGCAAACAAGTGGAACAAACTGCCAGTGGAGATTAAACTTTCACCAAATGGAGACGTTTTTAAATCCAGGTTAAAAACATTTCTTTTCTCATGTGTCTATGCCTGAAATCTGCACGATATCTTTTAATTTATCTGGACTGTTGCTTGTTTTTAATCATTTAAATTATTTTATTTGTTTCTCTTTATATTCTTTTATGTATTTTTAATGCTTCTTCCACTCCCTGCTGCAATGCTTTTATTTTATGTAAAGCACTTTGAATTGTTTTGTACATGAAATGTGCTACAAATAAATTTGACTTTGACTTTAACAGGACACATAAAGTCAATGCCATCGTGTACGCACCGATGCAAAACCGAGAAATCAAAACCCAAGCTGTGTGTATCAGAGTTAGGAAAACAGTGTTTGGACGTCATGACATCAGGTTGGTCCTGAAATAAACGAGACGGAAGTTATCGACAGACACAAAGTTATTTAAAAATTGGACTTTAACGCAGTTAAATTAGTTCATTTCACAAACAAATAAATAGTCTTCAACCTCATCAGTTTTTCAGATCCATGATAAAGGAAGAGAAGCCAGAACAAAAGGAAAGAGTTATTTTATACATTCAGGGCTCTGGAAGTAAGGCTTAGACAGGCTGAAAGGGTACAAAACAGTATAAAAACTACAAATGAACAAAAAGATTGATGCAGATATCCACTTATTTGATTAAAAAAAGTGAAGTGAGTTCACTTCTAAGGTACAAACATATTACACTGATAATAATGGTTGAATTGATATCCTATTTTCTGAAATATGTGCCTTAGCTTAACATAAAACCATACAAAAGAGCCAATAAACATAATGCTAATCCTTTCCTTTTCTTTCTGACCTCATCAGTTTTTCAGATCCACGATAAAGAAAGGGAAGCCAGAACAACAGGAAATGGTTATTTTATACGTTCAGGACTCTGGAAGTTAGGCTTAGATAGTCTGAAAGGGTATAAAACAGCATAAAAACTACAAATGAACAAAAAGATTGATGCAGATATCCACGTATTTGATTAAAAAAAGTGAAGTGAGTTCACACTGATAATAACGGCTGAATTTATATCCTAATTTGTCAAATGTGTGCCTTAGCTTAACATAAAACCATACAAAAGAGCCAATAAACATAATGCCAATCCTTTCCTTTTCTTTCTGACCCCATCCAACTCCTTCAGGATGTAGTGGAACCACCGACTGCGAGTCAGGTCTCATCACCATCTGTGCTGGACCTCACCAAAGCTGGCTGAATGAGGCCGAATTATTTCAAACCAGAGGACTTCAGGGTCTTATACCTCTTTTTTTTTGGACATGGTTGCTGAGCATACACCAAAGCTACAAGACAAACATCTCTATAGACATCAACATCGCAGACAGAGCTACACCAGACACATGGAAAACGGGCTCAAACGCACACGAATACTCTTTAGCAGCAACAAAATGTCCAGAACATTTCCCTTTATATACACCGGACAGCACAGAATGTGTGAACATTTCCCTCCACGTTTCAATCTTTAAGAGACAACCAGCGTGTCAGGTGGTGTTACAGAAGGATCTTGACAGACTCTGGCTCAGTGGGATTCCCTCCTCCCCTCCAACCAGCAGCAGCTCCTATATTTTTTGCCTTTGGAGGCACTTTTCTGCTGTTCTGACTCATTTTCATCACATGGAAGCTTATTCTAGAGACCAACAATAAATTATCCAAAGCCATTTATGTGGGTATCAGCATAAAGAATGAAAAATCAGACTTAATTTCTCAACCATGCAGTCGTTCTTGTATTAAACAGCTGGATGCAACAGCGACTCCATATCCTGACAATGGCCTGGAGAATTCTGATGATATTGGCCCGTGTTTTAAGTAAAGCATGATGACATACAGCTGGCTGTGATGAATGTGGAGGCAGACAGAGTTTACATTCACCATGCAACAACACGGAAAGATGGTCAAGATTTAAAATCTGCAGACACACACCCCAAATAGGAGGAGAAAGTGTCATCGGGCTGACGGCATCAGTTAAAAAACTGAAGGCTGAAACACACACTCAAGCACACACTCCCCTCCCAGCCTCTTGTAACTCCCCCTCAAGTCTCATCATATTCTGTAAGAGCGTCCGCAGGGATCAACCAGTGACAAAACAAGAAAATAACCCGGTTTACGAGTGCCAGAAGCCCATCCACTCACCACCTCTGAGTCTTCAAATCCATGTAGGTACAAGTTATCGTACATGGAGGAGTGAGATTCCAGAAAAACTGCTCCTCAGTGCAAAAGAAACCAGAAGATAAACCTGTTCCTGAGAGGATGGATGGAGTGACAGAGCCCACCAGCAGTCTGTTTCTCCACATGAAGATAGACAAAAAAGCCCAAACCACACCAGAGCAACAGATTAAAAAAGAAAAAAAAAGGTGGAGCCGCGTGCTTTCCTGGTGTTGAACTGGTTGTTATTGCCCACAAGTCAGGCGAGTATTGGTTCCCATTATAGGGGGAGCCTGGCTATTCCCATAGGCAGAGCAGACCTGGCATTTCATCTGCCTTCCAAGCTCAGAACGCACGAGCCAATCCCTTCCTGCTGCACGGGCGGATGACAGCGGCGGGATGCAGCCTACCGATTGGCTGGTGGAGGCTCCTGTCAGCTCGGCTGGCTGTGAATAAGGAAAAGGGAGAGAGGGAGGCGGGGGGATCTGAAGCCCGGGAGCATCAGTAACCAACAAGCTCTGTGTTTATGGATATGTGTGAGGTGGTCTCTCACAATAAACAATAAAGACAGGCATTTCATTTCCACACGCAGAAGTGTAGCAAAGGTGAGCGATGATACTTTAAACACGAGGCAGAACTGACGTTATCGAGCTGCTTCTTTGTTACAAGAAGTGCTCGTGTCTTCACAGCTTCATAAACACACTGGGGCCTTAAAATCAATCCATAAGAGGGAGACTGATTACTCAGGGAATCAATCAAGAAGAGCTACAGTTTAGAGTTTAGAGCGAAAGGTTTGACACCTTTTATGGGCAACTTGTGTTAAATGCAAACACAGAATGATAAAGGAATTAAAGCTACAGGTGTAATGTATCGTTTAAAAGACAGTTTATTGTTATTCATTTGTATCACCAAAGATGAACAAATTGGAAAGACTCAATAGGGGGTAAAGCTCTTCTGAAAAGCAACCCGGATGAAGAAAACACACACAGGCAGGAATAAAAACTAAACAAATATTAGGTAATGTACTGCTATAACTATCCCTTTAAGTCAACAAAAAGACCACCGAAGGAAAACAGTTAAAGATATTCATCAAAAATAAAAAAAAAAGGTCATTAAAAACCCCAACCTGAAGCTTTTACGATGAAATTCAAGTGAAATCGGATCCAAGATGTTGCCGTTTCAAAGTCAAAATGGAGCAACAGCACCCTCTAGTGGCAAATCGTGTTAAAGAAAATCCTCTGCTTCTATCAGATGGCGCATCTTTGTCAAATCAATTACAGTTTTCCCTTTTCTCTCTCTTAAGAAGAAAGTCCTATAACACGACATGCCGTCTTAATCGTGCACCAGATGTATTAGAGGTGGAACCGGGGCAACACATCACACAGCAGGGGTACTTTTAATCATTCATTCTCATGCTGAACTATAGATCTTTAAGTGCTAGAAAACTGATCAACTAACGGACGATGTGAGGGAATTCAACATATTCAACATTTTGTGGAGAAAAACACTTCATTCAACATAATTTACACACGTTTAAATCCTAAATTTATTATTGCAACCTGGTTTGAGATCAGGGTTACAGTTCGAAACAGATTTAACGTTCAAGCTGTTGTCGTTACTCTTAAAATTAGAAAAAGTCACAAGGGGATGACTGTAAATCCTAATGAGGATAAAAAACATTTATTACATTGATTACTGAATGACTCAATCAGTATGTTCTGACAACTGTGTTTCTAGTTAATTAATCTTTTAACGAGGAAAAATATCTTTAAGTTTGTTTTTTATTTCATGCTCCTATTAGAAAATGCCCTGTGAGGAGATTCTAACAAACATTCAATCAAACATAAATCAATAAATATTCCCACCCGAACAAGAAATGTATCGCAGGTCATAGGTTGCCCCTTAACCCCCGACCCTTCACACATATTTATATTTGCTATTTTCCCAGATAAAGCATCAAATACACTTAAAAAAAACAGCAAATACCAAAAGTAGTAAAGTACAGGTATGTGTGCAAACTAGGGCTGGGCAACGATTAAAATGTTTAATCTAATTAATCACATGATTTCCCTGATTAATCACGATTAATCGCATTTGTACGCAAAATCCAAAAATGAATCCAAAAGTAGTGTATAGCTTTTAGCATTTAGTTTGATTTTAAATGTGCTGCCATATGAATGAAAGTGCCATAACATTTGTTGTGCAAACACACTTTTAACATCAGCATCTTTCTGTAGTTTTTATGTAGAAGCCTCGCTCCACTGTCTGTTTCCTTGAATGACTTGCTGCTATCAGTTGTGTGTTTTGCCTTTAAGTGATATTTTAGACTGGAACTACTACGCTGAGAAGACAATTCAACTTGGCAGTGTTTACAGATGACTTTGGTTCTGTCGACTCCGCCGTCTGGAAGAACTTTAAAATGAAAATGGCCGAGTAAAAGTTCCGTACCCTTCTCCATGTTTGGCGGATCCGCCGATTACTTTCTTTTCCGGTTCCGCAGCAGACAGCAACAGACTTTTACAAAATAAAAGCCTGTGAGCAACAGACTTTTACAATAATAAAATAAAGAAAAAAAAGAAAATAATAATAAAGAAAAAAAACTGCATTAATGCTTGATAAAATATTTATCGGCGTTAAATAATTAACGAGTTAACTCGCCCAGCCCTAATTATAACTAAACAAATACATAAATATGATCCCCCTTCATCTATAAAATAATTTAGCATTTAAATCCAGCAAAAGTACAACTCAAAAAGTGATATAGTGTGAAATTATTTCAGTTTATCAACTGGATTTCCGTTATTTGTGACAGTTAGGAGATATGAGGTTGAGCTCCTTCACATCTTGGGTGTACTATGAAGCTATTTTGTTGTTTTTTAATGATTATGGAGAACAAAATAGAAGAAATGGTCAAAGAAACATCAAATATCTTTTACAGACTTTTACATAATAAAAGCCTGTGAGCAACAAGCTTTTACAAAATAAAATAAATAATAAAATCCTGCGTTAATCCGCGATAAAATATTTATCGGCGTTAAATAACTAACGAGTTAACGCGATAATAACGAGTTAACTCGCCCAGCCCTAGTATATATATACACACGAGGTAAAAAGTGTGGTGACATTCTGCCCTTCACAGCTGAACAGACAGAAACTCAAAGCACTTGTTTCCCTCCACCTCTGATGAGTAATTTACTTGATGGTTAGTCAGGAGGTCCTGACAGACCCGTGCGTGGGACCAGCAGCGAGCTGTGACAGCGAGCAATTCACAAATGAAAGGCTGCTGAATTGAGCCATGTGGCCTACATAAGAGGGATTAGCAGCGTGAAGTCCGCTCCTTATCACTCATTCCTTATCACAGACTGAGGCTGAAAAAGGAGGTCTCTGTTGGATGTGTCGTGACTCGGAAATTGAAATTAAAAAAAATTGGTGGGTTCTGGCATTTTCAGGGAATTAAACCGGATGATTTGGGACGTTTTCTTAAAAAGACAACGATGAGGTTTATCACCTCATTTCAGTTTGGAGTAAAAAGGGTCACCGTCAGTTCAGCCTCGGCTCACAAAACCGCTTTTTTTTTTTTAGCAGTGCTGCAGAATTCATTACTGTCGCACGTTCAGATTATAACAAACTGAGAGCACATTTTCTGCATCTGATAGTTACTGTAGCCAAGCTCATTTAAAGCCCTGCTCAGACAACTCATTTACCCTCTGTAATTAATTTCTGCCAGGCCCGTTGACTAATGAATACAGCCATCAAATTATGACTATTTGATTTTGTCATTAGTGGCATAATGGATACATTCCGGGAATCAAACCTGAAATCGATGCTTAGAGCAGTCCGCCATTTTAAATATTCACATCCAGGTGCTGTGGAAATAGCTCAGAAAAAGTCTGACACACTATAAACACAATAAACACCTGTATGAGAGAGTTTTCTACAATTAAATGAAGACAAAACTGAGATCATTCTGTTTGGGAGCAAAGAGAAGAGGGTCAGCGTTGGTAAATATCTTGAGACTCGGGGCCCTTACAATCACTGACCGAGTTGTTAACCTCAGATCTGACTTTCAGAACCACATAGCTGCCTTGGTGACAAATCTGTCACCAAGGCAGCTTTTTACCATCTCAGAAACATCAACAGAATTAAAGGTTTCCTCTCCCAAATAGACCAGGAGAAACTCATCCATGCATTCATCTCCAGTAGACTCCATCACTGTAATGCTCTTTTAACTGGACTTCCCAAAAAGAGCATTAAACATCTGCAGCTCATCCAGAAGCGCTGCTGCTGGAGTTTTAACCCGGACTAAGAGATCTGAACACATCACACCAGTTTTAAAGTCTTTACTCTGGCTTCCAGTCAGTCACAGAATAGATTTTAAAAGCCTGCTGATGGTTTACAATCTGTGATCTGTTCAGAGAATATAAACCCAGCAGAGCTCTTAGATCCAAGGACTCAGGTCAGCTGGTCCAGTCCAGAGTCCAGACTAAACATGGAGAAGCAGCATTTAGCTGTTATGCTGCCAACAAGTGGAACAAACTGCCAGTGGAGATTAAACTTTCACCAAATGGAGACATTTTTAAATCCAGATTAGAAATATTTCTTTTCTCATGTGTCTATGCATGAAATCTGCACGATATCTTTTAATTTATCTGGATTGTTGCTTGTTTTTAAATTCATTTAAATTATTTCATATGTTTCTCTTTATCTTATTTTATGTATTTTTAATGCTTCTTCCACTCCCTGCTGCAATGCTTTTATTTTATGTGAAGCACTTTGAACTGTTTTGTACATGAAATGTGATACAAATAAATTTGACTTTGACTATAAATAATTCTGTTGCACAAAATTAATAAAGCTATTACAAAACAAATGCTTAAAGTTAAGAGTAAAGCCAATTTAGAAATGTGTATCTGTTTTACTGAAAATGGGAGTTTATGGGAGGTCCAAAACAGGTCGTAGTGTTAGCCTTCAATGAGCTAACCATGTCATCTAGCTGTGAATCTGGAACCTAGCTAGCTAGCTGTTCTGCTCCCATTGTGCAATTATAATTTTCCACGAATGCCCCGAACTTGCAGAAATTAAGCTGCTTACTCAAATTGTTATTTCTCAAACTGGGTTATTTTTGTGACGAGCCACCTCCACATGCTCTGAGAAGTGAGGTTAGAAGTTAGAAGAGGAACTACATTCAGTTGATGCTCGGTGGGTTTGTTTTGTATCGTAGTGGTAAAGAGTTGAGGATCATCGCCGACACCCGACTCATTTTTCACCTACTAGTTTTACGAACTTGTACCAGAAACAGCCGGGATTTAACATATTGATGTCCTGCTCTACGGTTGGTTGAGCACGTTCTTATTCTAAATGTGTGGTATTACTTGCCTAAGCCATCTCTACCATCAAGTTTAGGTTTGTAATTATAAAAGTAATTTTGTTTTATGCCACAATTTTTTCCAGTTTTGAGATTTTTACCACGACGCATCACCCCAAACGTGATAAAAAAGAAACATTGATTCTAACTATCATTGACTCCAGGAAACAATAAGGCAAAGAAACTTGTTTACCTTTCCTTTTTTTCTCAGATTTTCCCCATGATCTAACAGATACCCCTCTCCAATAGAAGGATTGAGTCTCCCAGGTCCCTGCTGGTAAACCTGGAAGGTGTTTGAACTATATTATAACTGCCGTGTGCATTTAAGATTCAGATCTGCAGTTTGGTTTAGTAAAACGTGGTTTAATCTGAGCTGATCTGAGTTATGTCAGTCAGGATGTTCAGCAGAAACACCCCCAGGGTCTGATAACACAGAACTCTGCTCATCTATGATTTGTAACTTCATTTATTTACTTGGTGATTGTTGTAATCATCCACATATGGCTGCAGAGATAGATAGATAGATAGATAGATAGATAGATAGATAGATAGATAGATAGATAGATAGATAGATAGATAGATAGATAGATAGATAGATAGATAGATAGATAGATAGATAGATAGATAGATAGATAGATAGATAGATAGATAGATAGATAGATAGATAGATTTAAGGTGCATGCAAACACGCAGCGCTCTAAGTCAACAAAAACTAAAATTAGAAAATGCTGAATCGGTTCTGTGTGCCTTCTTTCTTTCTTCTTTTTTTTTTAGTTCAGCATCTCTGGATTATTCCACAGCAACCATGTGCTTTCGTGTCCTCTTTTCAGAGAGCTCAGAAGCTGGCCCAGAAACTGATCAGACCTCCACTCAGCAAACACTTAGAGAAACATCTGCCTGTGATGTTCAATTCCCCATGTGGGAGATTCAGCTTTGCACCATCAGCTCTTATAACACAGATCTGAGCAGCATGCAGTGCAGGGACTCAGGCTCATTTCAATGTGTTTACCTGTTATTATGAATCAGCTGAACAATGAGAACATGATGACATTTTGACACAATATCACTACATAATTCAATCATTTTCTCATATAAACGTTTTGCTTTCTTTTCCACTTAGTGGATGAATCAGATCTTTTTAAGGTCATTCTCTGCTCGGCATGCATCTCATACAGGAGCAGGTCATTTTCTACCAGAGTAAACAGCATTTCTGTTACCTTTGGTGTGAAAAAGAGCAATATTTGAACCCAAGTCACACTTTGATTTTTCATTTACTCACAGATACTGCGATGTGTAAACTGATGTGAGACTTAAAATCAAGCTTTCATGGGCTCGAACAGAGGCTGAGTAACAGACCAGATGATTAGAGATCATAGAGAAGATATAAATATGTAAAATAAACATTTACGACAACAAATTTGAAGGTCTTAGATATGAAATTGGTATGAAACTCAGTTCCAGTTCCATCTCCCTTCAGCATATGAGTGTGAGAAACAGAGTTCAGAAACTCACGGCTTTGAGAAAATGGATTCACTCCTCACCAAGACATCCCGCCAGCACGCTGTCGGCTCTCTGAGAGACAGAAAATATTGCCCACCCTCCCATTTCACTAGATGTAGCACCGTGGGGCTTTATTCTGTTTCTAAAAACATTGTGTGCACTCAAGGGAACCCGTTACAGAACTGAAGAGGCGATAACAGAGCAGACAAACACGCACTGAGCAGTTCTGAACAGGGTTGAATTATGGAATAAGTTTTGAATATTCAAAGGACTCTCTTGTTTATGAGCGTATCAGATGTAAAAAAAGAAAGAGGGAGGGAGGAGGTGTAGATTGAGGCTAATCAACCCTCCGGGCTTGACCTCTGTATCTGTTGCTATGGATACACGAGGGAATCAAAGAGAGCCCACTTGCTCCTCTTCTCACCTGATGACGAACTCAATAATGATGACAAAAAAAATCACAGCCGGGGTGTTACAGAAATCTGTGAGTGTGTAATCAGGAAAAGGAGTGGGCAAGAGATTGGATGAGATACTTTCTGTTCTTATTTTTCAGATTTTTGCAATTATGCCTCCTTCTTCTTCCGTGCTGCGAGCCTCATAATAATGCGGATTTCACGCTGTGGGACCTCAGTAATTAACCAATGATGTCAATACTTTGAGCATACGGTGTCATCCAATGCTGTGTTGTTATTAAAGTAGAAACCTTTCATTATCTGCTGCCACGCTCAATAGTTATATCGACTATACTGAAGAGATTTGTCATGATATAGATGTATAATTCAAATGTTATACACTGGACCCCATCTATCTAATCTCACAATAACTGACTCCATCATTAATCACATCTGGCCTTTAGGTTTGACAACTTTTCATATGCTTTTGTTGGTGTTATGGGGTGTTAACACCAATTCGAGATCAAGTAAGGAGACATTAAAGCGTGAAACAGGCAGAAAAAAAACAAAAACAAAACCAAGACAGAGGTTTGGAAAAACCAGGACCAAAGGGAATCTGTCCTTGTGTCAATGAATGGCTCCTGCAGGCCCCGTTCCCTTGGCAACTTGTTAGTTTGATGTCAAAGTCCATGTTAAGTCCCTTCTTTATCATAAATGACAGAAGGGACTTAACACAGGAGACCAATTAGAATTTCTTTTGCAGTGGCATGTATAAAGGAGGCGGCGGTGTCTGAATTCAAACAGTCCTGCCTCTATGAATATTACATGACTGGTGGACGCCTCAAAAGCAGCTCAGCAGGCGAGATCCCAAGGCTGCTACGAATCAAGGCCACCGAGTCCCTAAACCGCAGTGGGGGTCCGAAAGCACCCGGCTGGGCGATATATCATCCGGTGGCACAGTGCGTCTCTCACCTGATGTCAGAGGCTAACTTAGAGGCTAACTTTGAATCATGAAATGATAGATTGAGGTCAGAAAGCAGCGGTGGGATGGCGCAGTCTAACAGTTCAGAGTTCAGCATTCACTGCCAGTGTTGGCGGGCTTTTGTTACCAACTATATGAACGATCTGTTAAGTATAGTTTGTAGCTTCATAGCCCGTTGCAAGTTGTCAGTTGGATTGCTCACGGGGATACGGACACTTGGGTTTCTTATTCGTAGAGCACATGGCTGCTTGTTGTGGCGTTTGAATTTGGATCTTCAGTTCCCACATGTGGAGGTGCAGGAAATGAATGACTGAGGTTTGTCCTGTGCACTTATTTGTTTCCTAAATTGTCTTTTTCCCCCCCATTTGTCTAGGTACCTAACTGTTAGCTTGATTCTTTCATTTTTTAATCTCAAGTTAAATGAAGTCCTTATGAGGCGATAATGAAAATGGCCGAGTAAAAGTTCCGTACCCTTCTCCATGTTTGGTGGATCCGCCGATTACTTTCTTTTCCGGTTCCGCAGCAGACAGCAACAGACTTTTACAAAATAAAAGCCTGTGAGCAACAGACTTTTACAATAATAAAATAAATAATAAAACAGGGGTGGTCCGTGGCGTAGTGGGTACAGCAGACGCCCCATGTACAGAGGCTATAGTCCCTGGTTTGAATCCTGCATCGGACTGCCCTTTGCTGCGTGTTATTCCCCCTCTCTCTGCCCCCTGCTTCCTGTCTCTCTCCAACTGTCCTATACAATAAAGGCATAAAAAAGCCCCAAAAAATATTTAAAAAAAAAAAAAAATTCTTTATTGTTGTTAGCAAATGAAGTATATCAGCGCTGGACCCAGTACGACAGTCTTCTCGCAGGAAATCCGTCAGACCGAGCCTCGATTTCCGAGTATCTTTTGTATTTATATGACACATAGGTTGGACTCACACTCGACCGAGTATGATTGGACATGAGCAGGTTCAACATGCTTCATCATATTCTCTGGATCAGCCAAACAATGTGTGTGTGAATCTTGTACCTGCTTTCCCACCTGCTAATTGTTTTGTCTCCCTATCCCGTGATCAGTTAAGGTCATATATCGTGTGTCCATCGTGGAAAAGTACAGTATTTCTAATGTCTAAGAACAAAGCCACTTTTAACACTAACTTACTGCACTTACTCTAGCACTAGTTATGCTCTTAGCTGTTTGGTTTTGGAAGGAAATGCACTTATGATTTCTTGTGACCTGAAGTTCTTTTGCCTACCGATGTTGAACACATTTATTGTAAGTCGCTTTGGATAAAAGCCGTAATAATAGCCAAAATGACCGTAATGTAATGTAATGTGTTGGTTGAGTTTGAAAGAAAAATGGCATAGAGTAAGGCTGCTTATTATTTTCTTTAATCTCAAAGAAAACCTGCATCTGTCTGTGAGTTCATCTTGTAAACTGAATGCACGTGCCTTGCTATCGGAGAATATTTGAACTGCAAATGATTATTAGCCAAATTCACAATGAGCCCCTGAGATGAGATGAGATGACCTACCTGTCTGAGAATGAAACTGGTGGAGGTGGTGCTGCCGTCAGATCTCTTCAGCCGACTGCGCCTGGAGTAGGTCCCTCTGTTAGCCTGCTGACGACAAAACACACTCAGAAAACAGATGCGGCAGAACCGGAGCCCAGCATGCTGTAACCGTGGCCCCAGAATGTTCTACTTTGTGTATTAATAAAACATAGGTTGCTATATAAAGAACACTGGCTAATGAATCAGATCGATACTGATTTGTAAGAGTGTCCTTTAACCCTCTAGGAGCAAATATCTGATTTGTCAAGTCAAGTCTAAATGCATGAAGCACATTTAAAGCAACCAGAAGCGCATAGTTATAGTCGGCCGATCCTTAGCAGAGAAAATAAAAAAACAAAAGCAATTAAAAGGGCACCAAACAATGACTGAAAGTACATAAAAAGGCTTGGTGTATGGAAGTTTTTCTGTGCCATGAGAGTTTGAATATGAATTTCTAATATTGAATTTTTACAGCATCAAAATCAGACTTTGAATTTGAAAAACCAACAGTGTAAAAAAAAAAAAATCAAATTCTAAAAACAAAAATCAGTGTAAAAAAAAAATCAACATCTAAAACAAAATTCAGTGGAAAAAAAATCAACTAGAATTCAACTTCCATTGAATTTTTTGAAGTTGAAATTTATTTTCACTGAATTTTTAGATGTTGAATTTTTTTATTTCTCTATATATATATATATATATATTTTTTTTTTGTTTTTAGAAATTGATTTTTTTTTTTTTTACACTGTTGGTTTTTCAAATTCAAAGTCTGATTTTGATGCTGTAAAAATTCAATATTAGAGATTTGTATTCAAACTCTGATGGCACTGAAAAACTTCCATATTTTGAGTGTATCAATATGTGGGGCACATTCAACTGACTCTGCTTTAGTTTTATCTTGCCTCAGCCATTTCTCTCGCTCTCCTCCAACTCAAACTCGAGGGCACTTTCCTTTCAGCATCCCCATTAACACCAACATCTCAGCCCCCGGGCTCGACATGGCTCCATCGAGTCTCCTCTCGTCCTCTTTGATGAATTCATTTTCACACAAACAGTGCGTGACTGTATGGATTCGCTTTCACGACCTACTTTCTGACAGCTTGTTTAAGCATCAGAACAGTAGCGCCTCACCTGAGCTGCGACAGGAGGGGTGACGGATGATAAATGGCTTCACTTCTCAGCTCCTCTAACTCTGCTCTGGGATTTCAAACCAGTAACCCAGAAAAGGTTAAATTATTTTAATATTGATCAAAGGAATGCACCAATCACTCATTTTCTTGTGCAGCTAATCAGTCCATTTTCTTCCATATGGATCCATTAATAGTATTTATCCATACAGTCCAAATCAAGGTCCATGTATTGGCTCATTTTGGAGCTTCCAACTATTTAAATTAGCTCAGTTGCCATGGAGCTGTATGTATTCCTAAGTATCACACAGCAGATCTAGGACAGACAGCTGAGAGGCTGGAAGAAGATGAAGTTAAAGATGAAAAATGACTAATCGGTTGTTTGTTAATCAGTTAACTCTTTCACTTCTTCATCCACTGCTTTACTAAAACGTTTCCCAGGTCTTTTAGGACCAAAACAACTGTTAAAAAAAAGTCTTTCCCCTCAGAGGAAAAGTGATCTGATCCACCTAATTTATCAGGCGAGGATCCCATCAGGAAATGCTTAATAATTGAGCACCCAGTTTAATTTCTTTTTTAATAAATCAAACCCTCTCCACACTCCAGGACCTGAGCTTCCTCTGGACTAATGACACCTCAGGGTCTTGAAAGGCATGATAAAAAAAAAAAAGCATCTTTATCACTATCATTTTTACATTAATTTCGGTGTATATTGCAGTTTTACCATCTATTCGTAATATTTGTGATTGGAAATCTTCATTCTGTTTTGCAATCATCAGAACAAGCAGCTGTCTGTCTGAGAGGGAACAGCTTTGGTGTTTCGGTGTTTCTTATTTTCCTACCTGAAACACGGGCTTCTGCAGCCCGTCTCCTATCCCGTGTCGGGTGTAGATGTGCCGGGACATCTCAGCCAGCTCGTCGGTCCACGGCGGAGGCTGCCGCTCCGCGCCGCCCCACTGGAACTGCTGCGGCTCCGGCTGCTGGCGGTGCACCGCGGGCTCCAGCTTCACGTCGGTGCGGGGCGAAGAAAGAGAAAATCCCGCAGCCCGAGTGCTCCGATGCGTCCCGCTTCGCTGCAGAACACCACAGATGATGCTGTTCAGCCTCCCCCTGCACTGCCTTCTGGTGATGGCTCATGCGCACAAGCATCGGCTCTTTGTAGTGAATCAGAAGAGCCGGCTCGCATCAAGTGAGAGCCGACTCCAAGTTTTTTTTCCATTCGCTGCTTAGGTTTCTACGGAAGAGTATTAGGGACAGGCATAAAAAAAAATAATGATATTTTGCCTGTCGAGATTAAAGTCCACATGTCGAGAATAAAGTCGAATTTTCGAGAAAAAAAGTCAACTCCTCTGGTCATATGTGAATATGAGAGGTTTGACCATTGTATATGAGAGGTTTTTACTAGTAGGCCTATATATGAAAGCTTTTCAGTAGTGTGTATGAGAGCTTTTGAGTAGGTTATATAAGAGGTAAATGTTTTCACTAGTTTATGTGAGAGCTTTTCACTAGTGTTTGTGCAAGGTTTTGAGTATAGTACGTGGAAGAGTTTAATTTCATATGTGTATATGGAAGTTAATTCTGATTTATGTCCCTGGTGGCACCTCATAGGCTTGACTTGTCAATATTTCTGTCCCTTGCAGCTGCTCTTATCGACTTCTTTCCTTCCTTGACCTCAGCCGGTGCACTCTCCATCTCCTTGAGGGGTGTTTTACCCCAGGTTGTCTTCCTCTTGTATTCCCTTGGCATGATGGCTTCTCTACAATGTAATGTAATATCACATTAAAATATGTTTAAGACTAAACTTAACTTGTGCCACCATTTTAGAAAAAAATGACCTCTCTTAGCAATTCAGGTGAATCTTCAGCTAGCATCATCACATGGTTTTATATGTTGGTAGTTCATCAACATGTATGACATAAGTTTTTCTACCTGAATCAATTTGCTTTGGCACAACAGTTGATTAAGTTGACAGCAAGAAAATTTACTTTTACATGCAAAAAATACATTTTTGTGAAAAAAAACATGCTTACCACAGCACCATGAGGTCCTCTCCTTCATGGCCAAGGGGAAATGGGAGGGGCTTGAAAATATAATGGTCAAATGACCACAAATGTGTTCCGTTGCCTAGATACAGGGGGTGTCTCACATTACCTCACTCTCCCCAATATTTTTTCTTATGCCTGGCCCTAATACTCTTCCGTAGGTTTCACTTTCAGTGCTCAGTCCCAGCTCTGGTTGACAGAGCTTTGTTATGATTGGCCAGCATGCAGTATTCATGTGAGAATCAAGGAATTTGGTTCTGGTTTTGGTTCTGTTCTGTGGATTTGTTTGAAGTTTATTGTTAATTTGTGCAATAAAGAAGTTTAATTGAGGACATTATTAATGTTAGCTTGAGTATGGTTCTGTTTATTGTTAATTTGTGCAATAGAAAAGTTTAATTGAAATAAACAAATGTAAGAGTGGTTTTGTCACAGAATAAATGCAAAGAATTAGGCAATTTTAAGGTCTCTCATAAAAACACTGAAAGCAAAAGGGTTTTCAACACATAAACCATGATTTTTTTTTGCAAAGTAAAATGTAGGCTACAAAAGATCCTAAATAAAGAGCCGTTTGGGAGTCGAAAGAGCCGGCTCTTGGAAAAGAGCCGTACTTCCCATCACTATTGCCTTCATGAGGTGCGCTGCGTTCATGAACAAAAGAGAACTGCAGGATTTCAAACATGCGGTTTGAAACGAACGTGACGCACGGATGGAAAATCATATAGTGTCTATAAACCACTGCCCTAATCTAACCCTAAATGTGTTCATGATTACATTCAGAGATATTCATTCGTCCCTATATTTATGTAGCTCAAAGAAATGACTTGTCTAATTCTAAAAGTTGACTTTATAAGGAGCAACTGAACGCAGCAGAAGCGCTCTTTGCGTTTACCTGCTGAGTTCAGGTCAGTTACCTCCAGAGGTGTGAGCAGTATGGCATGTGTGGGTGGGCAGTTGGCTCATCTGGGGGGGCAGAAAACAAAACTTGGAAAAAAAAAGAAAAAAGAAAAAAACACTACTACAACTTCAAGCATAATAATAATAATAATAAAAATAATGATAATGGTAATAATTCAATTCGGTAATGAAAATATGGTCACACTAGCATAAATCATGACCGTCAATTTTGTTAACATTGTGGAATTTTTTTATGAAGTTTTTTTTTTTTTTTGGGGGTGGGGGGTGAGTTTGTAAAGAAATGTAGAACTTGTATGATGCAACAGCTTTTGTTTAACATGCTCCACATTCTCCATTGAGGGTTTAAATTCAAGTAGATACGTGGGGCAAGACATCCAGCCAACTCCAGCTTTTTATTACCTTCATTAAGTCTACATTTCAGATCATTATATACAACAAAAACATCTGAAAATGTAAAAATCGGCTTTTTTTTTCAGCAGCAAGGGGTTAAGGTTACGGAGGGGGGGAAACACAATAACAAAAAAAAAAAATAAAGCTATAAACTATAGCTTTAACTATAGATGTATGCGGGTTTTTTTTTTTTTAAATCACCACCTGCATTTATTCTATCAATACAAGACACAAACCACGATAATAAATCATGGCCTTTTTTCTGGCCAGTTGTCTTTGGATGGACAGGGCATTTCTCGGGGGGGCAGTGCCCCCCAGACCCCCCGTATCCACGCCCCTGGTTACCTCCCATAGAAAAGCACATTAATCCTCATAAAAACTGAATTCTGTCACACTTCAAACACTGTTCTGCTATTATAACACATTTATCTGCTTTTTCATGATAATTACGAGTAATATTTAAAACCACAAGCAAAGAAAATATGGAATCACCCCTTTTAGAGGTTGTTCAGTCAGTTGTTTACACCGATGTAAAGAAAAATCAGATATACTGGCTTTGTAAAGCACTCAAAAGAAAATAAATAAAATCGTTGTGATTAGGATTTGTTTTCCAGATCAAGTAAAGAAAAAACTGTGGAATTACCTTTCAATTTGCATCTCTAAAAGAAATACCTGCACAAGTCTATTTATGCGAATTAATTTGCAATTAAAAGAGATTGTAAGGAACTGGCTGACTGACAGGAACAGTGGAAACAATGCAAAGGAATATAAAATATAAAAACCCCTCCAAGAAGGTAATTCAACTCAAAACATGGCAAAAGATGTTGTCTGTTTCCGAGTCATCTGTGTCCAGCAAACAAAACGCCAACGAAGGACTTAAAACTCAAGGCAATATGCCTGGAAACAGAAAATGTAGAACAAAAATAATTAGGAAAAAATTCAATGTGTAAATGTAAATGTACTTTATTTATACAGCCCTTTACAAACAATCCTTACGGTGTACCAAAGTGCTTTACAGCAGGTAATAAATAAAGAGAAGAATAAGTAAAAACAAATAAAAACAATAAAAGAACAGTGAAAGCAATAAATTAAAAGTGTCATCATACTACTGGGTATTAAAAGCCATCCTAAATAAGTAGGTTTTTAATGTGCATGAAGAGGAATCAAAAGTAAACCATCAGTAACACCTAAAGAGAAGAAAATAAGGTCCAGATGGACCATTTAAAGGACCAGAGAATGTGGCAGTCATCAGGGACATAAAAACAATTTGAACACTTATCATTTAATTGATGAAAAGTGGCTTTCAGGTATTGAAAATAAAGAGGAAAAGATCCACGATCTGGCATTTTTTATTATCTATTTTAGATAGAATGTGCAACAGAGTCCTGTGAACATCCTCCAAGAGGGCCAGTTTGATTTTAACAATGTAATGATCAAGTGAAATCAACATTTTCCATCAGCAGCTCCACACAAAACATTTTTTTTTGCTGCATTTTCTTAAAACCAGGAGTTTTATCAGATATTTTCTGAGTCATCCTGCTGCAGATGGGTGGATTCTTAATCACAGAATATCTGAGAGCAGTTATTTCCGCACCAGAACAGCGACGGCAATCAAAGAATCCCAAATGTGTCCGTTTGAAAAGAGCAGAAACTATAAAAAGCTCCAGCTTTAATGAGTAAATCCTGTCTTGATATAAGCTGGTGAATCTCGTGATGTGTGCAGGGAATAGCGCGGGCTAATTACCGTCGACGGACTATTTTAATCACGTTTCTCTTAATTGTAGAAATGTAATTAAACACCAGAAGAAAAAAAAAAAAAGTCCACTCTGAATATAGGTTATTATCTTTTTTTATTTCAAAGAATATTCAGAAGTTTGCTCTTTATTACAAAAGCAGTTTGTTTTAAAATCCCGGATAAAGGAAAAATTTCCTGGAATATCCTAAATATACAGAATTATACATATCCAGAGAGCTCTGAGACAGAGGTTACTCACCGAAGTTGTGTCTATGCGATTCTTTGACTTCTACAGAAGAAACAAGGCATTCAGTGGCAGTAAATGTTTCCAAAGCTAAGGTGCAGCGACAAATCCGGGTATTTTACATCCAATATACAACACCTTTAACATCCGGGTGCTAAATGTGAAATTAGAGCATCGGGGTTACTACAACACAGCTGTAGATTTAATGAAAACTACCTTAATTTCAACAGAATTAAAACAAGATGTCCAAAAAACAGACAAAAAAAAACAAACAAAAACCCACCTTTGTTCCATTTACATTTTTTTTTTTTTTTTTGTTGCCACGACAAAGTAAAAGCAAAAGCAGAAAAGAATGATAATTACACATCTCTCAACCTTGATAATTACACACGTATAACATCTCAATATATATAGAAATCAAGGTACGGGCCGGTTTTGTATTACACATCCCAGTTTTACGCATTTTCACAAACAGAATCTTGATGTTTTCCAGAGCCCACTCATGAAGGGAGGCTGCGTTTGATCAGAAAACGACGAGCCCACCCTAAAATGTTCATTTACAACGATAAACAACTTCTGATGACATGTAAAAAAAAACAAAAAGAAGACATAAATATCTCAAATGCAAACACAGAATGCAAGGCAGCGAGTTTATGGGGGAAGTTTATGACCCATTTACACAAATCTAACTGATGACATTCATATATGACGGCTGGAACATGAACCGTCCTTCAGAGGTTCTGATGGAGGCAGCGAGCAGCGACGGTGACGGATGCTGGTGAGGTGAGGTGAAAACGACTTCTCGCTTCGGTTTCAATTGTTCAGAGAAAACTGCACAAAACAACAAAAAAAAACTCAATCTGCCTTCAGACTAATTCACCTTTGGACTTAAAAAACAAACAAAAAAATGGAAACAAGACGGGGAAATAAAACCCCAAAAGACAAACCAAACATTTGAGCCGTCAGTGTAGTTGCGTTTGAATTTGCCGTATAGATATTATACAAATCAGCGTGCATTACAGCTAGAGCAGTAGCTATCATGCATGTTTGCTTTAGCTCGTGGCCATTCGTGAGCATTTGGGTGCCATTTTCAGTTTTATCCCCCCCGTTGGTTCACAGGCTGACAACTCCAGACACGCTTTGGTCACACTTTGCAGTCGTCCATCTCACACGCCTGACAGAAAAGATCTTTCTTATCATGAGAAATATGATGCCTCTTGTGAAGGCTTGTGTTCTGATTCCACTTCACTCGCAGCATCTCAGCCCGTTTTATTCCCTCTTGTGTTTGTCATCACACCGACCGGCACCGACACTGCTTTCTCTGTTTTAAAATGATTCAGATTCATGTACAGTAATGGTTGCCCAACCATCCTTTAATCACCTAAAAATTTTTGAAATGCTGTGTGAATTCTTCGCGGGCCGATCCTGAAATAGCGTAATGTTCTGTTTGAACGATGCATCATTAAATTCTAACGTCCTTCATTCTGTAAAATGCCTGCTCATTACACGGCCCTGTGCTTGCAAGGCAAACCCAAACTCCTCTTTTGTGTTTGACCTGTGGAAAGCAGCTTTGCTCAGTTCGAGGACAGGAGGAAACCCCCCCCGGAAGCATGTTCAGGTCCCACCTTGCAGCAGACCTGCGTCACAAACGGTCCGACGTCACAGAAACAAAAGGCCAAAGGAATCATCCGAAAGCAAACACTCCAAAATAAACAAAGTCTGCAACCGAAGTGTCTGAAGTGTGTTTTCTCTCAGGTCTGCCGACAGTCGGAGGCTTACAGCAGAGGTTGCTGGTAATACGCCGCCTGCTGCTGCTGAGGAACCTGGTGGGGGGGGGCAGAGACGGGGTAGGACACAGGAGGCATGCTGGAGCTGTGATAGGCTGACATATCCATGGCCATGCCCGCCTGGTGTGCGTAAGGAACTCCAGCAGCGTGGTTCATGTACTGAGCGTTCACCGCACTGATGAGAAGAAAACACACGAGACATTTAGGTGCCACACAACTCTTCACTGGAAAAAATCTAAGTCTTCCCAAGTATATTTGTCTCATTTCTAGTTAAAATATCTCATTACACTTAATATAAGACACAACTGCCTAACAAGTACTATTTCAGCCAGATATAGGGACTTGTTTGAAGACAATACATCTGGAATATCTTGTTAGATGAAAAAGTCTTGAAAACAAATTGTTTTGAGTCGGATTTCATATGAAACAAGCTTTTTTTATTTACATTTGAAGAGGTTTTTAAGCTAATTTCCTGATCACTTTTATCTCAAAAGTCCCAAATATCACATCTTATTTCAAGAAGTCTTGACAAGCCGATTTTCACAAGTTCCATTGGCAGATTTTTTTTTGCTTATTTCAAGCAAAAACGTCTTTTATTTGCTGTTTTATTACTTATTTTTGGAGGGGCATTTTTTTCCAGTGTTCTTCTTCTCTTATAGTCAAATCCTTTTCCTGTTATATGAGAATATCTCCTCTTTGACTAAAATCTGTAAGATTTGAGATGTAAAATTACCATAATTGGTCACCTGAGATGACCCCTCTTTGTATTGTTTTTGTAGAATTTGCAGGTTTCTTACCTCATGTAGGGAGGCTGAGCTGCTTGGCTGTTGGGTGGAGCCGAGACGTTGGGGGGGAGGGAATGTAGTGGTCCAGGCTGGTCGTTGGGTAGAGCGTAGGGCTGAGCGGGAGGAACCTGGGGCATCCCTGGCTGCATGTAAGGGGCACCAGCTGGTCCAAGGTAACCCTGCAAAGACCAAGACAATAACAAGCTGGCTTTAATAAGTCCCTGGGATAGTGAATATCATAGTTTTTCTTCATTTAAAGGATCTAGTGTTGGACAGTATACCGATACTAGAAAGGTATCATGATACCCTTTCTATCATACTTTACAAAGAATTCAAAGGCCCCCAGGTTAGCGAATGTGACTGAAATCACCATTAGCCCTATAGGAACAGCCCCTAGTGTATGAAACATTTTTCCCCAACACTTTAGAGCCTTTATCATTCTCACAATCTCTTGGCCCTATTTTCTCTCCCTTCGTATCACTGCCTGCTGTGTAGACCAAAGTGCAGACCGCGCAGTAAACACTGTAACAGGCGCGGCTGTCGGCAGGCGACAGCACGCAGTGATACGAAGGGAGAGAAAATAGGCCCAAGCGATTGTGAGGTCTGACTTTTTCCTGGAGAACGATTTTGTGATGCAAATGTATTACTCTGTTGAACGCATATTGTTTTAAGAAGCAAAACGCTTTATTTTTTAAACCCCAGCCAACTAGCCGGACTACCTTCATCAACACCAAAACGAGGCTGGAACTCGGCTCACAGGACGCAGCAGGGGTAAGTCAAATTTAATAAATGATATTGCTAAAATGGGATGTCATACAGCTTCATGTCAAAAGAGGCGAACTATCCCTTTAATGATTCATAGATAATGATTCACAGCTCGTAGCTGAAGCGTCATTTGAACTTTTTCTAAAAGCTACTTTTGAGAGGCTTGAAGAGCAGCTCTAATTGTTCTGACCTGCATGGCCGCAGTAGAGCCGGCTGGTGCGTACTGCGACTGCATCTTGGAGTAGGTCGAGTAGTAAGGAGCTTCGTTCACCAGCTTGTTGTAAAGCTCCAGAGCCTCCATGACTTTCAAATTCAATTCTGACAGCTCTGAATGATTCCTGCAACAGAGAGAGAGAGCAACAGCAAAGGCTCAACCACCGTTGTGTATATCCTGAACTTCTCTTAAAGGCCTACAGAAAGCTGACACTACACCCAATACATAATGATAATACATACACAGAGGAACAATAATGATCATTGGACTCTACACAAAAACATTTCATAAAGGCATGAAATTTGCGATTTTGAATTTGCCGCTAGGAAACCTTCCTGGAATTCCAGACTGGGGGCGGGGCTTCCGTGTGACGTCACAAGTGCCATGGTTTTTCCTGGCTGCCTCAGTGTTGCCAATTTAGCTAGATTTAGCGACTTTTGGCCATCTCTGGCGACAAAAAAAAATAATCTAGCGACTTTCGGGCTCAATCTGGCTGAATCTAGCAACAATTCAACTTGTTTTGTGAGTGACAAATCAGTTGCCCCGCGACACCATACAAGCCGAGACAGAAGCACTGCAGGACGGTGGTAACCCGGCATTTCCTGTCAAAACCGCAGTTTCAAGCTAGCTACAACGAGGGTAGGTTCACTTCCTGTTTTCAAAACAACAGCACGTAATGGCTTTCCCTATGATAAAAGGCAACGGGTATTTTATTTTGTCAAAATAACCGGAAGTGCGTTGCTCACTGCGGCTAGCTTTAGCAGCGCCGAATTCGTCGGAACAAAATGGTAAACAGCCGGTATTTTGTCAGGTTTTCAACACGTTGGGGATCTAAACGACTACTTTCTCACCTGAAAAGTTTCAAATGTTGCGGGGACAGAGGAAGCAGAGAGACCTGCGGTCGGAACTTGTGTCTGTGTCTCCCTGTCCGCCTGCCTCCTCTCTGGTGAAATCAGCCGGAGCTATCCCGCCGTGTTCAGCTCCCTGCGGTGCGGACACTCAGGGGGAATCCACCTGGCGGAGAGCGGACACACCGCGGGATGGTTGCCCTGAAATCAGCCGGCAGAGCGATCATCAAGAGCCCCAACGTGGACATGATCGCTCTGCCGGCTGATTTCCACTCTCCACCTGGCGGAGAGTGTGTTCGCTCTCCGCCAGGTGGATTCCTGTCCGACCGCGGGTCTCTCTGCTTCCTCTGTCCCCGGTGGTGTGAGCTGCTGCAGCTGAGGGCAACACACGCACTTCGTACATCTACTCGCAATAAAAACTGCACTGAACCCAACGTTTTATATTTCCAAGCGACGTCCCGCGGCACAC
This sequence comes from Odontesthes bonariensis, assembly GCF_027942865.1. Classification (NCBI taxonomy): domain Eukaryota; kingdom Metazoa; phylum Chordata; class Actinopteri; order Atheriniformes; family Atherinopsidae; genus Odontesthes; species Odontesthes bonariensis. The sequence goes on along the minus strand of NC_134517.1, from coordinate 28,739,302 downwards.
ATCGAAATTTGCCGTGAAGAAGCTGTCCAGGTCTGGCAAACTGCTGGCTTCTCTACTAGAACTACTGGTGATTGTTCCAGCAGCTGGCACTCGTGACGTCACGCACCTGTCGTTCCAGTTTGCCAAATTCGAGTCAAATGTGGTGATAGTTTATTGGGCCTAATCAGGACTATCCAGGGCCCAAAATTATTTTAAAATCATAAAAAAATTCCATGGTATATAAGGAATCGATCTGCTATTTCAGTTTTGTGCAAAAAAATCACCTTTCTGTAGGCCTTTAAATCATTTTTGACAGAGACCTTAAAAAAAAAAACAGTTATTTACAATTCAAATATTCGTAAATATATAATATCTTTGACATTATACTTGTCAATCTCTTGCAGCTTCTCGTCAATCATTGGGTTCATCTGCTCACATGCACCTGTTCAGACAATGACAGATGGAGAGAGAAACAGAAACACAGTTAGAAAACAAGGCATGACTCAGCGTGACGAGAATTAAACCAGCATTAGAGTTTCTACCCTCCAGCTGGATCAGCTCCTGGGAGTCAGGATTCGGATCTGCAGGATCTGCATTCTGCAGCAGCGCCAGCGTTCTGTCCATCTTCGCCTGCAGACAAAACACAGCATTATCTGGGTTGATCATTGGACTGCGAGTTGATTTGGAGTTTTTAGATGAAAGAACTGAGGAAACGTGGGACCTCATCGATGTAGACGGGCTCAGGCTCAGCATTGGTTTCCAGGATCGTCTCTTCGGGACTGGCCGTCTTTTCAACATAAGCCACTGTGGAGGGAAACGTCTCCTGGTTAATCAAGCAGCTGTGTAACAAAAACGTTTAAACTTTTAAAGGAACGGAACATAAACCAGACAGAAGGAAATTAAAAAGCCCACCTGGCTCTGGATCTGCATTCAGATTGGTTGTGACAAAGTTGGAGGGGAACAGCCCAACTCCTCTGTGATTCTCCCCCTTCCACCAGTTTGGATCGCTGTAAACAGAAGCATGAAATGGGAACAGGTATCACTGCGCCAGCTTCCTGCATGTGGCCACAACTCAACAGCCAAACCCATCATATTCTAATGTGGTCCCTCTGCAGCGCTCTGTATAATCAAGACGTTTCCACTCCTCCAATACGCAGGGATGTGGAATTTGCCAAAGACAAAATTCAGAGCAGAGGGGCAGATTCCCAACCTCCAGGTCAGGGGTGGGTCTTTGCCTCAAACAGAAGAGTTCAAGGATCTGGAGATCTTGTTCACAAATGGTATCAGAATAGAGCGAGAGCCAGACAGACAGACGGATATGGAAGTGCTCGGCAGTAAAGTGGGCGCTGAGCCGGTTCGTTGTGGTAAAGAAGGAGCTGAGAAAAACCTCATCTATGGCCATGAGATTTTGGTAGTGACCAAAAGAACGAGATTGCAGATATCAAAGGGACTGAAATGAGTTTCCTTTGAAGGGTGGTTGGGCTCAAGCTTACAGATAGGATGAGGAGCTCATACATCTGGAGCCACTGCTCCTCAGCATGGAAGGAAGTCACCTGAGCTGCTTCAGACTTTGATAATAAGCTGGTTCAGACCTCCTTTGGAGGTTTTTCAGGCTCATCCAACTGGGTAATATCTGGGCCGATAGCAGAAGAAAGTGGATGGATTGATGGTTTGGGAAACACCACACCGTCCCAAATGTGTTGGACCTCAACAAACTACAACGTTGCCCTCTCCAACTGCACTCAAAGCAGAGCTCAGTCACAGATTGATGAGATATGAAGCAATACCTGTCATCCAAAATGATGATAAGTTCCCCAGCTTTGAAGGTCAGCTCGTTGTCTTCGGCAGCTTCAAAGTCATACAGAGCACGAGCCTTCCGGACCTCCAGCCCGCCGTTGCCATTAGTGTAGGTTGGGGGGTCATTGGTCAGGGTCAGGGGTTTGGTCTCCACCTGCTGCTTCTGCTCCTGTAAGGACAGCTCAATGGCTGCCAGAGGAAAACGTTGACGTGCAAAGAGGACAAGAAGAAGAGAAGATGATTATTTTTACATCTAGAATACAATCAGCTCACAGAAGACTGCTTAAAGACGTCTAAACGAAGGAGGAATGAAGAGTATGAACTCATCACCGGCTCTACTCCTCACAGAAAGAAGGATTTTAACATGCGTAACAGGGAAAATGTGGCATCAAACTCTCTACCTTTAGCCAGGTCGTCCTCATCTGACACTTTGCTTGGAGCAGGTGTGGCGACCTTTGTGGTGGACCCCTGGAGTCAACAGAGAAAGATAAGGTCACATCTGTGTGTGCGTGCACAATGACGACAGCTGCCACCTGCAGTTCAAACTGGGAACCACACGTTGCTCGGAGGAGTGACATTCGTGCTTGTACAGCCAGCTGCTGTCGTATTACAGCCTGTAAATACAGCGTCCAACACAGGATTCACAGGCTGCAAGCTGAATTCTATCTTTTAGATTTGCCTTGCAGCCTGGAAAGAGTCCGTTTTACTGCCTGTACGGACTTCAATGGGTACACAAAACAAAACACGTAACAACAAAAGGCGAACAGGAGAGACTTATAACCAGTTTTACATGGATTAATAGTGTGGCTGAATCCAAACAGACCTGTTTGCCGTGTAAAAAAAAAAGACATTTACGCTCAGAATGAATGATTAGTGAAGGTAAATACTGCCGCAGCTTGAGTCCCACGGCCTGCTGATGTTTGCTCAGGAGCTGAGACAGATGAAATGTCAGACCTGCTGCTTCACGTGTCACCTGCTCTCCACTGAGGCACGTTTCTCAGCACTTTTCTCTGTTTAATAAGCAGCACACCACCGCAGCAAAATGGAGCACAGCCAGTGACAAGAAAGCGGTCTAAGTGCTCGTTTTTTCATCACACTCTGCATTTATGTCTGCTTATCCGGGTTATTAATGCACACCAAGTGGCTGCTTTATTAGATATGCATGTGAAATCATAATGTTGATATTCAGACATGAAGAAAAAAAGTAGGCCAGATGTTTTACAAGAGCCTGAGAGTCAAGTCCACTTCAAATTGTGACATATAGTTAGGTAACATATCACGCAAGCTTTAAGCAGAGTGGAAACCAGACGACAGCTCGAGTTTACTCAAAAAAAAGATCATTCACAGAATTAAATAAATGTATGAAAATTAGGGCTGGGCAACGATAAATTTTTTTTATCGAATTAATCATGTGATTTCCCTGATTAATCGTATTTGTACGCAAAATCCCAAAATGAATCCAAAAGTAGTGTATAGCCTTTAGCATTTAGCTTTATTTTAAATGTGCTGCCATATGAATGAAAGTGCCATAACATTTGTTGTGCAAACACACTTTTAACATCAGCATCTTTCCGTAGTTTTTATGTAGAAGCCTCGCTCCACTGTCTGTTTCCTTGAATGACTTGCTGCTATCAGTTGTGTGTTTTGCCTTTAAGTGATATTTTAGACTGGAACTACTACGCTGAGAAGACAATTCAACTTGGCAGTGTTTACAGATGACTTTGGTTCTGTCGACTCCGCCGTCTGGAAGAACTTTAAAATGAAAATGGCCGAGTAAAAGTTCCGTACCCTTCTCCATGTTTGGTGGATCCGCCGATTACTTTCTTTTCTGGTTCCACAGCAGACAGCAACAGACTTTTACAATAATAAAATAAATAATAAAATCTATGTTAATGCGCGATAAAATATTTGTCGGTGTTAAATGATTAATGAGTTAACGCGATAATAACGAGTTAACTCGCCCAGCCTTAATGAAAAGGAAACTATAGGATCAGCTGTTACAATCTGTATCTGCATGCTCTGTTATCGAGGTCCATAGATTAAGCATGATTAGGAGCAGATAGCCAATAAAGCAGTGATAGTTGCTGATTTAGCTGAAAGGTTTTCCTCGTTTTCCACCTTTTTGATTTAAAACTGATTGAATGTGTAGACTTGTCTTGGTTTAGATATGACTGAGAAGTCAAAGCTTACAGCAAATACCAAACTGGTTAACCAAAAAGTCCAGTTCAGGTAGAAAACAAGTCCCAATTTGTTTTGTACCGCAGAAAGACCCCAAAGCTGTGAGAGTTAAACGGATAGTTCGCCTCTTTTGACATGAAGCTATATATTAGCAATATTATTTATGAACATCTTCTTACCCCCTGCTGCATCCTGTGAGCCGAGTTCCGGCCGAGTTTTGGTGTTGATGAAGGTAGTCCGGCTAGTTGGCTGGGGTTTAAAAAATAAAGCGTTTTGCTTCTCAAAACAATATGCGTTCAAAAGAGTAATACATTTGCATCACAAAACTGTTCATCCAGAAAAAGTCTGGATGCTGGCTGCCGCCTACCGACAGCCGCGCCTGTTATGGTGTTTACTGCTCGGTCTGCACTTCGGTCTGCACAGCAGGCAGTGATATGAAGGGAGAGAAAATAGGGCCAAGCGATTGTGAGGTCTGACTTTTTCCTGGAGAACGATTTTGTGATGCAAATGTATTACTCTTTTGGACGCATATTGTTTTGAGAAGCAAAACGCTTTATTTTTGTGGCCCCAGCCAACTAGCCGGACTACTTTCGTCAACGCCAAAATGAGGCTGGAACTCTGCTCACAGGACGCAGCAGGGGGTAAGAAAATCGCTGCGTTTGAAACCGCATACTTCTCCTACTACTCATTCTAACTTTTTGAGTTAGTAAGCGAGTTTGAGTAAGCGAGAAGTTCCCGGATGCATACTAGATTCTCCTAAATGTTGGGTATGCATCATGAGGTTACTACTCATACTCAAGGCGAACTATCCCTTTAACATGAGGAACCTGAACTGATTTAATCAGAATTTAGCTACAACTTGTTTTGTTGATTACATGATGAACGACCACCCTAACAAAGACGAGATCATATTCGACTCGTAGCCTCTTCGACTCACCTGAGAGGAAGCAGTGGGGAAACTGATCCCCTCCTCTTTCAGAGTCTTGATGGTGGCACCAATCAGACTGAGCTGCGGATCCTTCTGGAAGCCTTCTGCCCACTCCACCATCAGTGCCTTTAGCTTTTCACACACCTTAGGATGCGCCTACAGAACACACGAAACAAGCGTTTACGTCGGTCCTTCCAGAAAGAGAGCAAACGCTTCTCTGACACAGTTTACAGTGCAGATGGCTTCCAGAACATAGTAACAACAGCATGTAAAACATTTCAATAAATACTCCACAGAGCGGGAGGTCTTACACGAGTGAGTCAGTTAAGAGTGCAAACATTCACATTAACACACTCACCTTATTCAACACACTCCGCACTTCACTGGCAAACTCTCTGGAGCAAATTTCCAAATGGAATATTTTGCCACAGTTTGATACACAAGCACCCAGCAACTATAAGAGAAGAAGGTAAAAATGCATTACAGCCAAAAAGGACGATATTTCAGCAGATATTCAGTGCTCCAGCAACAGCATTACTGAATTATTTAAAGCACATATCAATAGTAGGTGATTAGAAATGGTTCTGATGACATTAGGGCTTTAATCATCTGAATGAGTGAACGTGGGCATCTAAAAATAGAGAAGATCATGTGACACTATCAGCTGAGAATGACTCAGTTAGGGAAACAACTCTGACATTCCTCATTTACTCACTTCAACGAACTGCTTAATAAAATGTTGATTAACTTGCACTTCTTGGGATTTACTGGGACAGAGAAGCAGTTGATAACATTTGGTATTCATGTTGTTTATGTTCTATTAAAGGGGAAGTTAGTTTTTTTTCATCTACTCACCCATAACAGTTTGTTGAAAGTCGAATGTTAAATAGCCCCGAAAAACAACAGCACAGCAGCTCTGAGCTAACAGCGCAATAGTACCCGTTCATTCATTCATTGGTCTTAAAGTATTGGTGAAATAAAGAAAGATAATGCCTTATTTAGAGGCTGTATTGTCTCTGCCCAGTTCTCTCCCGTTATATGGATATACGCAGATCTCCAGTGATCTAAATATCTTCTGGAGGAGGTCGACTTTCACCAAACTGTTATCGGTGAGTAGATGAACGTATTTTATGCCAAAAATAAGGGCCAGGTTTAAAAAAAACAAAACGAACTTCTCCTTTAAATCGTTGGTATAAAAACGTGAACACAAATCTAGTTCTTGACTCCTACTTTGTGACTCCTTAAAATAAATCAACTTTGGATTAAACATTTCAGTCTCTAGTATATGAGGCTTATTCCTGACTGGATCTTTGGTAAAAGACGGGAGGAATTTACACTCATCTTGAATTCAGGATACTTTTAAATGACATATTCAAGAAGGTTATTGTCACATGCACAGCAAAACGGTGTTTACACTGTAAGGTACACTATTCATGCCTTTTAATCTATAAAAGCGGTATGTAACTCACATTGAGGGCCTGCATGGCAACATGAGGCACTTTGTGATTGACTCTCTTCATTATGGATCTCAAGCTGTCCTTTGGTCTGTACAAAAAGAGAAGAGCAACTCATTTCCAGTACAGTAAATATGAAACAAAGCCTGATATCTGAACTCTAGAAGGACACCCGATGTCATTTAACATCAGGGCACAGTGTTCCTGAATGCCTAATGTGCTCTTGTAATGCCTTTTTTCCAGCTCACCCATTGGCCGTTGTTCCAATCTTATCACAGATGTCCATGATGAGCCCCCAGTCATCTGTTGTGTTGTTTTCATTTGTTGACTTCTCTGGAAATATGTGAACATGGATACAGTACATATGGTCAAGTGAGAAAGCATCTTCACTGCCATCATGGCTGCTTGGTTTTCATGCCAGTCACAGTCGGAAAGTGTTGGAGTCGTAAATAGGAAGCACTGAGCTGCTGTATTTAGCTGGTGTGATATCTTTAAGAAGTCATGTAGCACAACAAAATGTCACAGGTTTGCTATTTTTTACTGGGTGAATAAGCCACATTTCCCCAGTAAACTGCTGTGAAAGGATGTGGCAACAATCCAGATTACGAATTTTGATGTGTGGCCCATCATTACTAAAACCCGTTAAATGGCTATTTGTCACGACACTCATGACTCATCTGTAATTTAAATACAACAGCGCGTCATTGTGCGGCCAGCCGGCCACACAACACATGTTCTGTTGCCGAGACAGATTACATTCATGAACAAGGAAGTTTGAATAAAAATTTACATGTGTTTGATAAAAGCTACACATACACTCTGCCTGCAACAATCATTAGAAAGCATATCTCTTATTATTTTAGCTGACTGTGATCATTTTTGCATAATCATCTAAAGAATTTCAGTTAAAACTGTCTTAAACTAACAAACGTGACATTTCCATCACACCGTTTTCCATTGTTTGCTCCCCAGTTCTCTGCTATGGTTTAACGGCACCAACTGTTGACATCCAAGCGCTTCATTTCTAGCATATTTCACCAAGTACATTTGCATTAAAATCTACTGACACGAAAACCATGAACTTAGTCGCAACAACAAACACTAAAGTGCTGCTTTTTCAAATTCAGTTTTAAGAAAACATCTAAAACTAATAAACTGTAGGTATAAAAGTTTTATGATCATGACAGTCTTGATTCAAACAACACATGAGACAAAAAACCCTCAAATGAAAGTACACTCAACTGATTAATTGATTAATCAGCACTTAAGACAATTAAATTTACATTAACCAATCAACTGCTAACCAAATGGTTTTTGCGTTTATTTTCTTTATTAACTGTAGATTTTTTTAAATGGATAAATCTTTCTAATGACTAAACATTATAACGAATACAGACATATCAAACGTTGATTATATCCATTGTTTTGTAACTGTCAGCTGAGCATTTTTGTCCCGTGATGGACATTTTTCACAACTAGAGAGAACTTTACAATGTAATTGATTAAAAAATAAAACAATAGAATATAGAGGAATTACATTGTTTTTAATATATGGCAAAAAATAAGTACGACTGAAGCCATGCGAGCTAAATCAGGTGATTCAGGAGGAGACTTTGTGGTACATTCAGTTACATGAGTAAGACCCGAAGTTGGTAACCAAGGAGTCGCTTAACACAACTGCCAAAATTACCGATAAACTTGATGAAAGTTGTTGACAACTGGCCAGCTTGTCCTCTACACGTTAAAAAAGAAGCCCTAACTTCTGTATGTTGACGGCAGAAAACCTGACAGCGCTTAAATTACGTAATTTTACGGCGGACTATGTAAGCTAACTAGCATTAGCTTCGAGTGTTGTTGGCCCTGCCGTTAGCTACTCTGACGTCCTGTAAAGGCCAAAAGGAAAATACTTCACTTACCAACATCTTGGTCAAAGGTATTTTGGGAAAATAAAGGCATTCTGACGACTTAAAAAGAGACAACCAGAATTTTTAACAAAAGATTAGTATGAGCGTTGTCGAACTAAACCTAAACAAATGTCTCTTCCTTGTCCATTAAACTTGTACCAGTTGCTTTTCCGGAAACTTGGCTGTCTCCCATAATGCCTGAGCGATATTTTCTAACTGTTGTGATTGGGAGTGGTAGAAAAAAATAAAAATAAAATAAAATAAATAATAATAACATATGTTGTGTCTTTAACGATTATTTTCAATTCGTTAAAATGTGTTAAAGTTGTTCAAAATTTACCCAACATTTACTATTTGAACATTTTTGTACAACACTGCCATCTGGTGGACAAAGATAACACACGAGTTCATCTTAGTTTGTTATTCCATTTGAAATAATACATCACATTTGAATGCTTCATGCATAAATAACACTGGAAAACTGCACTTATAACAATACTATTTATCATTTAAATGTTATAATCAGACATATCAAACGTTGATTAAATCCATTGTTTTGTAACTGTCAGCTGAGCATTTTTGTCCCGTGATGGACATTTTTCACAACTAAAGAAAAATTTACAATGTAATTGATTAAAAAATAAAACAATAGAATAAAGAGGAATTACATTGTTTTTACAGTTTTTCTCTATTGGTTTGGCTCATTTCTTGAAACAGAAATTACATTCTCAAAACTCTAAGATCATTTGGCAGAACACTCTTATAGTTCAGCACAACACCATAGCTAACCTGCAAAAGCACATGTCTCTCCCAAAACTGTTCACCCATGCTTCAGACCTGATTTCTTTCCCATGTAAAGAGTCAGTGCCACCCAAATTGCAAAGATCTTTCTCAATTGCCTAGGCTCATTTCTTGAAACAGACTGGACGTTTTCAACACTCTTTAGTACTTTTTGCTAAACTAAACTGAATGGTTCAGCAAAACACCATGGTTCACCAGCAAAAGCTCATATCTCCCCCTAAACAGTTCACCCATGTGTCAAAATGAAGTTTCTTTCTCATTCAAATAGTCAGTGCCCCCAAAATGCATTGTCCTTTTGGCATTGCGTGAGCACTACAAGTCAAAATGTTTAGATGTTTTGCCGCTATGGCATAGGACTACCTAACAGAATACAATAGTGTATAAAACTGAAGGAAAAAAGGTTCACAGTAAGAGTAGCCTCAAAGCACACACAATACACTCGTACCAACCATTTTTATTCACACAAATACTGTGAAGTACGTAACTTCCATACAGTATAGTATTGTAGAAGGAAAAGAAAAATATACATAGCACACATATACTGTAACACAAACAAAAAAACAAGCAAAATTAAGTGGCCTACAGTACTGTAAATAAATCTGCAGCTTACAGAAAACACTATAGCAACACTTTACTGGTCGCTGTCGTCCCCCTCCCGCTCACCCTACCCTCCCCCGCCCCTCCCTCATGACCACTGTCCTCACCCTCCTGGCCGTCCAGACGTTGCTGTCTGTCTGGCCACAGATTCTCATCAACATCGCAATGTATATTTTACCTTGCAATGCAACGCGGGAAGAAACGCCGTGCATGCCGCAACCATCCCCTACACTGATCTCCTGTAATGTCTAAACATGCAGCGTCCATTGCATGGAGCAGGGATCTTTGGTCTTGAGCATGATGCTCATACACTCTCCACCTCCAAGCAGAGAAAAACTCCTCAATAGGATTAAGGAAAGGGGAATAAGGTGGGAGCAACTCCATCATCATTCTTGGATGCATAGTGAACCAAGCCCTGATGAGTGGACCACGATGGAAGTTGACATTGTCCCACACAATCATGTAGCGTGGTAGGTGAGACTCAAGAAGACCTCGCTCATATTCAGGACCAAATTAGTATTACGGTGGTCCAAGAAGAAGAGGAGCTTCTGTGTGTTGTATGGGCCAAGAGCGGGGATGTGAGTGGCCACAACATTCTCAGAAATGGCAGCACACAGAGTTATATTGCCCCCTCGCTGGCCTGGAACATCCACTGTGGCCCGGTGGCCAATCATGTTACAGCCACGTCTTCGCCCCTTGGCCGGGTTGAAGCCGGCTTCATCTACAAACACGAGGATGTGAGGGGTCTCATTTGCTTCCAAACCCATTATTATCTGCAAAAGTTAGAGTAAAAAAATTACATGTACCCATCTGTGCTTTTTAGCTGTTTTCACACACTGTTTTATTTACTTCTTTTACTCTGTAAAGCACACTGAACTGCTTCTAAGCATGAAATCAATCACTCAATTACTGTCATGAATTTATCAAATGTTACATGAGATTCTTTATGGTATTGATGGTATCATGTTCTTGGCCCATTTTGACAATTGAACAGATTATTGTGCATGTGATGACTTATACAATGAAATCATGCCGACATATTTTGGATAGAAGAACCATTAGACCAAGAATCAACAAATCAGTTCAGATCACCAAAATCTATTCACTTGGAAAATGTGCTAAATGTAGGCAAACTGTGCAAACTGTAGGCTACTTGTACATAATCTTTTGCAGAGATGCACTGAAACAATTGACACATGTATTAAGACAATTGCAATTTGATGAAAGCAATGAGAAATGCCATTCTGTTGTGAACAATTGCGAGGTGGTTTGGAGATTTGTCCATGTTATTTTGATAATGTAATTTCTGTTTCAAGAAATGAGCCAAACCAACAGAGAAAAACTGTAATATATGGCAAAAAATGGTACAGGCTCAGTAGACATAGTAAACACTCAATAGCTGTTACGAAAAATAACATATTTTAGCTGAAAACTGTGTGTAACAGCAAGAAAAAGCAACAAAATTGTGTCTAAAGAGTCATTGAATGGGTACATATACTGAGTCATTAAGGCTGATGTATTATGTTTTTCTGTTACTGTAATCCATGCAATGTTCTGTAAAAATACATCTTAAAAGGTTCCAAATTGGCTCATACCCAGGACTTCTCAGTCTGGATTCTTGATTTTAACCTTTTCTAATGGCCCTGTACACGTCAAGTATGTAGTCATGGCTGGAATAAAGTCTTGACAGGTTACAAGATAAAAAAAAAAAAAAAAAAGGGCTCCTGGGCTTCTAATGGCACACAGTATAGGTGATAATTTAGATATTTTCCCAGACACCAAGAGACAGTTTGGTAGGTTGAGAGAAATCAACTGTTATTTTATAAATTACACATCAATTAAGAGCAATTCTTTCTTAAGTATGGCTTATTTTTATGACTTATCTTTGGGGATTTACAATATTTAAATAAAAATATTTGGCTTTTTGTTAGCTGGTCAAACAAAGTATAATACTGAAGTATATTAACTTAAGATTCTTCACTTAGGATGATATGTTGTTAATTAAAAACACTTGCTGGTCGAGGCTTTAGGGTTGTTGTTAAAATCTTATAATTTAGCTAAATTAATAATTTAGATGGACACTTTTCTAGTTTTCTCTTAATAAAACCGTCCAAACGCGGTGTTCACTCGTGCTCTGAATGGGTAAAACAAAACAACCGTTAATCAAATCAAGCAGACAGTAATAAAACAAAGGGACCTGGGTTTTTTTAGACCCTGGATGTTCGGGTCGAAGCGGATTACAGGGGGCGCGCCTCTCAGAGAGGAGGAGCTCCGCAGCAGCCAAAGATACAGCATAAGATATAACCTGCCCTACGAACACTAACACGGTCCGATGTCAGCTCAAGAATCAGAGCAGAACGACTCCCTTCTCGCAAATATATAACGTTTAAAAAAACTCTTGAAAGACTGCTATATTTGCAAATTGAATTAGATATTTAAATGTGTTTTTTTTTCTTTAATTAAAAAAAGGGAATATTGTCTCAATGCGAACCCGGAAGTCAAAAGCAGGGAATGCTCTTGTTTCTGGGTAACACTTCCTGGTGTGCCCCCTGGTCGTTTCCTGACTCCGTGAGCCTGACATCCGCTGTTGTTCGGGACCACAGACCCTCAAAGGTTGGAGTAATGTCGGCAGCAGCTCCGGGGACCAGCAAGGCGGCCCACAGCGATGTGGCCGCGAAGAAGAAGAGAGGACCCGGTCCCCTGGCCACGGCCTACTTGGTCATTTACAACGTTGTTATGACAGCGGGGTATGTAGCGTGTCTCCTCGTGCTAAATCTATGCTGTGGAGCATGCGTGTGTCAGAGCTGGATAATAATTCCAAGGTTGTAATATTGCAGTGTTTATGATATGCTGACTTAACGTAGTTATAAACTAAAACTCCATCAGCTTGGGTTATTATGACTTAACTTTGTGAACTGACACTTCGACTTCCAACGGTTCACACAGATTAACGTCGGATGAGCAGCAGACAACCACCGGGCGTGCACAGCAACTGTGACCGCAGCCTATAATAGTAAAAATAGTAAAAGAAGATGGCTCATAATCTGCAGGGATTGTGTTTTATGTTGGAAACTGAGACTTCCCGTTTTGCTGATATGATATTTTTGAGGTTTTATGATTGTGCACAAGGTGAAATTACAAGCACATCTAAAGTAATTTCACTTTATATTAAACGTTATTTTCCTACCATTTTGAAACACTTTTGCATTTTTATCTCCTAAACATCATTATCTGCCACGTTACTGACCTAAAAGTCTGGCATTCTTTGGAGTTTATTATACGGATCATCTTGGTGTCCAATAAAATGTGCTATTAAATAACTTTGTTATCAGTTATTTAGATTTCAACAGAGATGATGCGGTGGGGTGGGCGGTGCCTGATCAGGCCACAGGAGCCGACTAATCACGGCTGACTTGGGTTTTCAGAAACTGGAGTTGGCCTCATTAACTTTAACCTCAATTCTTTCACTTATTAGAATAATGAGCATCAGCGCTGGCAATTATTTATTCATTAAATGTTACAGGAAATCAGTTTAAAACTTCTCTCGTTGCTCAAGTCTGGCTTTTATTTGGCGTTAGAGGAACTTCTATGTTATTTGTTAATTATGCAAACTAATAGTGATAATAATTTGTAGATAAAATGCTTATAAAATTGGTCTATCCCAGTGAGAATTGAATGAAAAGTCACTGAAAATTGGTTTCCCCAGTATTGTATTTTGCTTATATAAATGATTTCATATCTTGAGCCGTGAACTAAGAAATCTCTGTATCTTCTATTGCTCTGATTTTCAAACTGTTGCACAATTGAATGGTAGGCGTTGTTCCCCTGGCTGTTCCAGCCGGTTGGGTCACTTTTACCCCACTCAGTATTGATGAGCGTTACACTGCTCGCTTTGTGTTGCACACATGTTCGGAGTATTTGTGGATTCTTGCAGTTGTGGAGTCTTGTATATCCACCATCGTCAGGGTGTTGAATAGCTCGACTGGTTGAGCAGGCGTCCCGTGTTCAGACGCCTTTTGCTGCACGTCTTCCCCCCGCTCTCTCTGCCCCCTTTCCTGCCCACCCGCTGTTGTATAAAAGGCAAAAAACCCCAAACAAAAAAGATATTCATCATTGTGTCTGACTGAGACTGTTGTCCAGCAGATACACATTTCAGCCTGTGAAAGAATGAACTGAAACTTTAACTTTTCTTCTCCTTTATTGAAATAAAACTATTAAAAATATGTTAATTATTGAGAAAAATCAAGTTTGATTTGGGGCTGTATCTTTAATTGATCGATATGATATTAAAATATGTTTTTTTATTAACAAAATATGAAAAGCAGCAAACTTCAGTGTATTTTACTGTAAATGATCTTTATTTGCCTTTATTATTACTTCAGCTGCAAATATTCTTTTCATCACAGCTTTTAAATGACGAGTTTTGCCCAAATCTTATGTAAAAAAAAAAAATGCTATAATCAAGTCGTATAATCAAGCTAGTTGAAAATCCAGGACTGAAAAGTCTTAAGTTTGAAGTGTCTTATTGACGTATAAGAAGTAGTCTGGATGATTTGTGCATCATTATTGTCCTTGAGCCCATTAAAGTGTGTTTATTTACTAAAGGAAACTCGCTCTTTGAGGCCTTGTTTTTAAAATGTACGTCTCAGACCTTCCTTCCACAGACGACACATGCAGGTCACTGTAATTTGTCGGCAGCAGTTTCAGATTGTAGTTTTTGACTTTCCCTCTGCTCTGCAGGTGGTTGGTCATCGCTGTGGGTTTGGTCCGAGCCTACCTGGCCAGAGGAAGCTACCACGGCCTGTATTACTCCATAGAGAAGCCTCTAAAGTTCTTTCAAACCGGAGCTATGCTGGAGGTGAGATGAGCTCTAAGGGACATGAATAAACACTATGTAATGTTTTCAGTGTGTCAGACGCAACTTTTAGAACTCGTATCGGCGCACGGTCAGAGTTATTTTAGTTTTATTAATCCAAAGAAGCTACATGAAGCTAACAAATGTGTACAGAGAATGGATTTCTGTTATCTGCGACGTGTTCGGTATGTCCTCAGACTGATAACTCGTCTCCCAGCTCTCTGTTAAAGGCACAGACCCAACAGCACTTCACTTTGATATTTCTGGGAGTCTTAGTCGTAATATATCTAGGGTTGGGCAACGATTAAAATTTTTAATCTAATTAATCACATGATTTCCCTGATTAATCACGATTAATCGCATTTGTACGCAAAATCCAAAAATGAATCCAAAAGTAGTGTATAGCTTTTAGCATTTAGTTTTATTTTAAATGTGCTGCCATATAAATGAAAGTGCCATAACATTTGCTGTGCAAACACACTTTTAACATCCGCCGATTACTTTCTTTTCTGGTTCCGCAGCCGACAGCAACAGACTTTTACAGAATAAAAGCCTGTGAGCAACAGACTTTTACAATAATAAAATAAATAATAAAACAGGGGTGGTCCGTGGCGTAGCGGGTTGAGCAGGCGCCCCATGTACAGAGGCTATAGTCCTCGCTGCAGCTGGCCCCGGTTCGAGTCCCGCATCGGACGGCCCTGTGCTGCGTGTTGTTCCCCCTCTCTCTGCCCCCTGCTTCCTGTCTTTCTGAACTTTCCTATCCATTAAAGGCACAAAAGCCCCCCCCCCCCCAAATTATTATTATTATTATTTTTTTAAATAAATAAAATAAAATAAAACCTGCATCAATTATCGCATTAAAAATGGACGAGTTAACGCGATAATAACGAGTTAACTCGCCCAGCCCTAAATATATCATAACGAAAACTACAAACAAATCAAGCTCGCTGTTGGATTTAACTGGGTTAAATGTGTCCTCATGTGATGAGTGCTGACTTATTCAAACGTGTTCTGTGATCCTGTCCAGACACACTAACAGTGACCGGTCAATTTGTTTTAATGTCATTATTTTCCATTTATTCAGAGGTGGTTATTCATGAGAGGCTTAATAAGTCAGTATTATTTGATGGGTATGTCTAGGTAAGTCATTCTCAAAGTAGATTAGTATTATTTGACAGCATTAAACATTTAAATAGATTTGAAGCCATACTTGTAGCACGTTGAGTAATTTTTTTGTTATCCTTTTCTTTCACAGATCCTGCACTGTGCTGTAGGTGAGTCTCACTGTCATCAATAAAGTGCACGAGTCAGGGGTTCAGACGATATCTGTGTCTTTTAAGATCATTTTTATCGTCAAAAGGTTTGATTAACGTGTCTGCGATCACATCCCTGCCTTTATTTTTGAAGCATTTGCGACATTATAAAATCCCAAATCCAAAAACGAGCTTAAATGTAAAATAACTTTGCAGTTGTTAGTGAAGCTGCTACCGATGCTAAGTAGGGTCACAGAGTGGTTTAATGATTATCGGAGCGATATGCTGTTGCTTTAACAACCACCAGCTATCACCTTTGACAAACACCTGGAGGCAGATTATATCCTCCACTCACCAGGCCACAGCAGGCAGCTTTTCTCAATGTAAATAAAGCTCTCAACCAAAATTTCTGTGTATAACATAAACAGAAAGGCTTCAATTGTTAGTTTATTTATATATTTATTCAGTTATTCATCGATTTAGTTATTTATTTATTATCTAATGTATGTAGTTAGTTAAGTGTTTCTTTTGAGGGAATGGTGTTCAGTCCTCTTGTACAGTTACTTATGCTGAAGAATGTAAGAAAAGGCCCATTTATACTCATTTATTTATACTCATTTATACTCAGTGGGGTTACATGGCACTGAAAGGATCAGATTATTGGCTAAATTACAAAAAGAATGAGTTGAGCGAGGGTAATTCTCCTTGGATATATGGCGGTGAATGAATGGAACCAGAGGCACAAAGCGTGTCATACCCCGGTATGATAGGTGGCGCTGTACCCATTCCAACTGTTGCTAATAGAGCCACTTCCTGTTGACCTCTTCACCAACAACAACAAACTCAGGCATCGGAGAAAGATGGAGAACGCAGAGCAAGATGAAGCTACGTCCCTCTACATTTGGTCTGTGATGAGCTGCTTGTTGCACAAACTCGATGCCCAACGGAGCATTCTCCATCGCGTTGTTTGTTTCTTTCTGACGGCGACAACAACAGGAATATCGTCTCCTTTCACTTCCGGGTCACGACCCCGGGAAAACATCTGGAGCATGCGCAGAACGCAAAGTCTGATTCACCACGTGCTTCAGCGTCTACAAGCAGGTTTATTTTGACTTTCAACCCAGTTATCTCGGGGTCTTAATCCGATCCGATCCAATTTCTTGTCAGATTAAGGTGTCTACATGCACTTAATAACTCAGTCTGATTGTAATTTAGCCAATAATCCGATCCTTTCAGTGCCATGTGACCCCACTGAGTGAGTCATCTAAAGGGATGTCAGTCGGGTCCTGTCTCTCCACCAATGCTGGAATTATGCTGATGCTGAATCTCATCATTTGTTACCATGACTTGCACCATTTGTCGCATTTATCAAAGTAATGTTTTAACTACGGCCGTTAGAATTAAAACGTTAATAACTAGTTAACGAAAATTCCTCTAAACGCCACAAATTTTTTACCCAAGATTAACGTGGGCACGTTCTATAAATATGACCGTTACTCTCCGTAGTTTGACAAATCTTATGGATGGCTTGCTAAATCGGAAAAAGAAAAAGGGTCTTTTTGAATTGCAAGTTCATCCTCAAAACCAGGACCAAAGTTATGTGCCGTTACTGTCGAGTAAATATCACCTGCTAGCTAAACATACGGCTGATTAGTAGTTTGTTACGGAGACACCTGAACAACTCCGGCAGGTTAGACGCAGTTACAATGTGTGAAGTTATTTTCCTAAAGTGTGAAGATATTTTCCTAAAGTGTGAATGTTACACAAAGGAAAGAATGTTACATTCTGTGTCCTTCTGTTGTTGCTTGTTGGATGAAGAATGTTCTGGACAGTTTGCATCAGGACATCTAGTTTTGGGTTGTTGCATTTGCATAAAGAAAGCATATAAACCCATATTAAAGTATATATTTTGTGATTAATCGCGAGTTAACTGAGGACGATCTGTAGATTAATCGTGATTAAATATTTTAATCGATTGACGGTATTTTCAATTAAGTTATTTAAACAGCTAATAACTGATTAAAGGACTGATATTGCCATTTTTAATTGCAACACTGCACACCTCAGATGTTTACAGACTAACAAAAACTCCTCCTGTGAAGTATTTGAGAGCCTGAGAGGGCCTCAAGGCTGTCGATTTTGGTGTTAATGTTATGAGGAGAGACCGGCTCCCCCCAGATGCTTCACTGCACGCCATTTACTTTGTAGTTGTGTATTTGAAGCTAACGCTAGCTGACCTTTCCCACTGTAAACAAGCCTCCTGTAGCTACTGTCCAGCACACATTTAAATATATAAACACAGAGCTTGTCCAGTAGCCGACACTGCATCACCATTTGACTGTTTTATTTATGTGGATCTGTCAGAGGACTCACACAGAACCTTGTTTAAAGAGTCGGCAGTGACTCGTCCATATATTTATTTTTTATTATGCAGTAAAATTAGATGGAAAATGGGGTTTTTAGGCCTAACATTTGAATTTTTCCAGGATGCATAAATCAGATTTCCTCCTCCTCTGCTAATTCTGACACCTAAGCTTTTATTGTTAAGTTTTCTAGCTTTGTAATGTATTTTTTTTGTATTTTTTAAGGGATCGTACCGTCGTCCGTGGTCCTGACCGGGTTCCAGGTCATGTCCCGGGTCTTCCTCACCTGGGCCGTCACTCACAGCGTCAGAGAGGTACAGCCACTTTATTTCCGTTTAACTACACACACGAACGCTTAAATCAATCTTACACCGTACGGTCTTTGATGGACTGACTGGCATTGTGCACAGTTTGATCCTTCATGTGGAAAAGTGACCAGCTGATGTACTGTTTGCCCCGTTCATAGATTGGAGAGGAGTAAATGTGTAAGTAGCGTTAGCTGATCGTGCTGCAGGGCCGCAGGAATGAATCTACTAAATGTTAATGTTCCGTTTCTGAACCTTTGTTTTCTCCGTGTCCGTTGTGTGACGCGGTACTGACCGAACTCTTCTCTTTCCTGCTCGTGTTAATGCTTGTCAAGAGTTTATAGATTGCGAGTCATCGGTAGAAAGTGTGCTTTTCTCTTTTAACACCCTATTTGCATTCGTTTAACCTAATAATATCTGAGGATGATGTCCATGAGGCTGCAGTGTGATCTGATCTCTAAGCATCCGAAACAAACTGCATGGTTCTGGGATGAAAAGCCAAGCCAAAGCCGTCTGTTCCCCCGGCCCTGCCTTCCATGATCCTTTGTGTTTGACTGAGCAGGTACAGAGTGAGGACAGCGTGCTGCTGTTTGTCACCGCCTGGACCGTCACAGAGATCATCCGCTACTCCTTCTACACCTTCAGCCTTCTCAATCACCTGCCATACCTCATCAAATGGGCAAGGTAGGAAAATCTGCTATCTGAGGGCCTCCAGTCCAGGATGAACAATCCTGAAAATGTGTTCGGTTAGATTGTTTTTTAGTTGTGTTAACTTTAGGGCTGGGCGAGTTAACTCGCTATTATCGCTTTAACGCGTTAATTACTTAGCGCTGATAAATATTTTATCGCACATTAACGCAGGTTTTTTTTATTATTATTTTTATTTAAAAAAAAAAAAAAATTCATATTTTTTGGGGAGGCTTTTGTGCCTTTAATGGATAGGAAAGTTCAGAGAGACAGGAAGCAGGGGGAACAACATGCAGCACAGGGCCGTCCAATACGGGAAGAAACTATCACCTTTAACCATTCGGACCCGATTCCTCATCCTGTGTGTTTGCTTGAGTCTTTCGAGCCCGATTTGATGCTCACGTTGCATCATTTTTATAGATATTGGTAAACTTGTGGGCACAGTCACGACACTTTTGAACACAGAAGTGATGTTATCACAGAAAACTCAGTAAAGGCTTTACACACATTAAAAATATAAAGAAAATTATCCAACCCACACAATCCCGAGTCGTTTCCACTATAGAAATCTTCTTTTTTTAATCAGGCTTTTGTGATTCTTCTGCTTCTACAACCAGGGCAACAGTTGTTAAGTGCCTCCCTCCCTGCAGTCTTTGTTGCTAGGTAGCAAATGAGGTCGCTTCTATATTGGTATTCGACTTTCAGTGTGAATTGCACCCTGAGAGACAGAAAAAATTGGTTGTGCATCTGCAGAAAGTGGAGTGCAGGATCACATAAGGCAGTTGCAGGGGTTTTATTTTCCCACTTTGATGCTCATTCTCTCTGAAGAAGAAAAGGGAGCTCAGCGCATCTCTCATTTAATTGCACGCCTGTTTCTTCCTCTTCTTCCTATGGTCTGACTGCTGATTGTAACACAGTATGTTTAGTGTTGTGGAGATGATGATGGACATCCTAATGAAGCCTTTTCACCATATTTATTGTCCCCATTCAGCTCTTTAGTTCAGATTTGCTCCAATCATTTCCCACTGCATTAACTTCCCTCGGAGCCCGAGCACCTCGTCAGACCGTGCACAGAGTTTTCAAATCCTATTTGAAGAGATAAAACTGCCCCTGGCAACAAGTATTTATTCTCCTCTGCTCCACATACATTTTCATGTCCAAGCTATGAAGGCCATGCCTCTTTTCACTCTGTGTTTCACTAACCTTCATCATTCCCTGGTATGATTTTTCTTTCATTTCCCTTTTCTTTCTCAAACCTCCGTGCTGCAGGTACACATTCTTCATTGTGCTGTATCCCATGGGAGTGACCGGGGAACTGTTGACCATCTATGCAGCGCTGCCGTACGTGCAGAAGACCGGCCTGTACTCCGTCAGCCTCCCCAACAAGTACAACTTCTCCTTCGACTACCACACCTTCCTCATCCTCGTCATGATCTCCTACATTCCTCGTAAGTTAGCGGTCAGATTTTTAATTTTTTAAGCACTGCAGGGGAGAAAAACAGCTGGTAGCTTTCCTTTCTATGTGCAGTTTGTTCTCCCTGCAGTCCTCAGACATTTGAATAGTTGCATCAAAATGGCCCACAGGCGTGTGTCTGTGTTAGACCTGTGATGCCAGGATAAGTTTATCCTTAGATGGATGGATCTGGATGATAAAGTGGATTTTATGATAAATATACAGAATTTTACTTGTTAAGTTGGATTTAACAAAGATTAAAAACCATCAGAGGCCGCTTTTACATTCTTAATCAACTTGCATTGAGCTGTATTATCTCGTAATTACACTATCTTAACTCCAACTAAACCACCTGTGTGATAGTGGGGAGGTTCCCGGTGTCAAATCGGGATCCGGAGAGTTACACTGTTTAATATTTGTCTGTCCAGACATCCTCAATTTATCTCAGTGGGCTGATAATGGTAAAAGTCACATCACGATATTTTTTTCATATCAGTCGATATCGATATATATCGGGTCCATAACTTGTAGCATCCACTTGAACCCCTTATTTTCCGCTCTGCTTATCGGCAGCAGGTCTTTTGCAGTACAATAAGCTGTAACATCACGGTGTCTCTTAGATGTTGTGTCACACGGCGCCGGATAAAGCACACTCTGTGGTCTTCTGCTGCTGCTGCACAGGCGCTGTTATCGGGGGAAGATTAGCACTTGTTCCGGGCTGTGTTTGTTAAAGTTTGCATTCTTTGCGCTTCAGGTGATGAAACAGATCAGCGGTATTCCCCGTCTTTGTCGGAACATGTGCTCGACATAATTCGCAGTGCAAACTACTCTGTTTGGTTTCAAGAAACCAAAATACCTCCATACCACCGAACTTTTCGGGCCCTTCTTATCAACGATGTCATCCCTTACGCCTTTGGCTGCAGCTTCCGTCGTTTCTTCAGAGGAAGCACTCGTTTTCTGTCTTTACACGGCTGCAGCAGCACAAACAAACACGCCTTGTTGTCATTGGCTGTTCGTGTTGGCGGTCAAAAGATGGACAAATGTAATCTATCGAAAAGTATATCGACCACGTTTCATATCTCAACACAACTCAACTCAACTCAACTTTATTTATATAGCCTTTTAACACAGCTGTTGCTGAAACAAAGTGCTGTACGACACAAAATACAAGGCATGAAACACAAGAACAATGCAAAAACAACAATAAACAACAACAATATTAAAACAATAACAGAAACAGAGTCTCATGCTGGGTTAAAAGCCAGGGAATAAAAATGGGTTTTAAGACGAGTTTTAAAAATGGGCAGTGACGGGGCTTGTCTGATATAAAATGGGAGGTCGTTCCACAATTTGACAAAATTTCACAAAAGGAAAAGTTATTCCTCGATAGATATCGTTATATCGCCCAACCCGAGTTGATAATATAATAAATAGGGCTGGGCGAGTTAACTCGTTAATTATTTAACGCCAATAAATATTTTTTCATGCATTAGCGCAGGATTTATTTATTTAAAAAAAATCTAGATTTTTTAAATTAAAAAAACATTTTTTTTAGAGAGGCAGAGAGAGGGGGAACGACACGCAGCACAGGGCCGGCTGCAGTGAGGACTATAGCCTCTGTACATGCGGCGCCTGCTCAACCCACTACGCCACGGACCACCCCTGTTTTATTATTTATTTTATTATTGTAAAAGTCTGTTGCTCACAGGCTTTTATTTTGTAAAAGTCTGTTGCTGTCTGCTGCGGAACCGGAAAAGAAAGTAATCGGCGGATCCACCAAACATGGAGAAGGGTACGGAACTTTTACTCGGCCATTTTCATTTTAAAGTTCTTCCAGACGGCGGAGTCGACAGAACCAAAGTCATCTGTAAACACTGCCAAGTTGAATTGTCTTCTCAGCGTAGTAGTTCCAGTCTAAAATATCACTTAAAGGCAAAACACACAACTGATAGCAGCAAGTCATTCAAGGAAACAGACAGTGGAGCGAGGCTTCTACATAAAAACTACAGAAAGATGCTGATGTTAAAAGTGTGTTTGCACAACAAATGTTATGGCACTTTCATTCATATGGCAGCACATTTAAAATAAAGATAAATGCTAAAAGCCATACACTACTTTTGAATTCATTTTTGGATTTTGCGTACAAATGCGATTAATCGTGATTAATCAGGGAAATCATGCGATTAATTAGATTAAACATTTTAATCGTTGCCCAGCCCTAGTAATAAAATCATCACTTATTCCATCTTTTTTAGCTTCGTGCACCTGATTCACTGTTAAAGTTTTGCATGCTGCGTCTCTAATATTCGCCTCAAGCCGGCGCTGTTGAAGATCTTTAACTTCTCTTCTGTTTTGTTGGTGAGGTCACAGTAAAATGTGTTGTTGTGATAATGTATCGATTGTAATCCTTCTCCTCCTCCTCAGTGTTTCCCCAGCTTTACTTCCACATGATTCGACAGAGGAAGAAGGTGCTGGGCCACATAGAGGACTACAGCAAAGTGGAGTGAGCCCAGCGAGTCGGATGGATTCAGAAAGAAACCAAAACATCCCACAGAACGAGGAACAAAACAGTGTCTGCTTACTGAAACACAAAGCCCGACCACACCAGACCGCGGATGATCCATTTATCAAGCAATGTTATTTTTTTTACAGCTGTTGGATGAGGTCGTTGTCTCTTGTTTTTTTTTTTATTTATGAACAAATTTAAATGACTTTAGTTAAGTCGGAGCGCTTTCAGCTCCAAAGAAACCGTACGTTGGCTTGAAAACAGCATTTACGAGACCTCCGTCAGCAAACTGGAACCAAATGATACACTAACAGAGCTGATACCTCCTATTAAAAGGCATTAGACAGAAGAATAGAATAGGTTTCTCGCCTCCGCATGACTCGCCTTTTGACGTCCTTTAAGAAGAAAGTTTGCGTTAGGATACCACGACCTAGAACAATGTGAAATCTAGCACTGAAAGTAGGTTTCCGTAGGCTACAAACCGCTCCATGTTTGTACTTTTGTTAATTTATTCAGTTGTTTGATTACATTCCACATTTAGCCCAATAAATCTGTTTCATTCCATGCTTGCATGCTTGGTCTTCTGTTGTTCTTTTAGCTGTTTGCTTCGGTAGTTGTTTGACCCATTTTTTTTACGTCTCCAGTGATGATTGTGAGTCGTCATTTGATTTCCTCATTGATTGTTCTTGTGACATCTCCCCAAGTGAGACGACATCCTTTTTGGTTATAATGTAACTGCATTATTTAAGTGATATTTTTACACCTTCACTCTTACTTTAAGACTTAAGTGAAGAAATTGTGGGACTCTATAGCAAAAAAGAAAACAGCACAACATGTAGTAGCAACAGTGTTTTTGGATTGAAACAAAAGCTTTGATATGTTACAGAACTGCATTGTAGCTTAAATATTTGTTGGGTGTTGAACTGTGTGGACTTATATTTTAAAAATACAGAGTGCGACGACTGAAGGTTGGTGAATAGAATCGGTGGTCACAGTTTTTTAGCGAGTTATCCTGAGTGATGAGCCTGTGTGGGACAGTGTTGGGTTTGGGACATTTTGTAGGTGCAGCCCTGAATAATGCGACTGCATCTTTTAGTTGAAACCATACCTTGTGCTACGCTGCATTTGATTTGTGTCTGCACCCCTGCAAGGTCAGCAAAAATAAAGTTTTTTAGGTTTATTTTTTTCAGTAGTCGACTCACTCCTCCGGTTAGGTTTAGGCACGGACACATCTGTAGTATTTGAGGATGGCCAATCTCGTCTCTGAGGTGAATGAGATTAAGATGAAGTCATTCCTGGAATCTGTTCTGGTTATTCTGGGTCAGTTCTTTGGAGACTTTTTGATGCTGGACAAAAAAAGAAAGAAACGGCCAGCCTCATCTATCATGTAATTCAGCAATCAATGATCTCATGATTTAAAGCAGTATTTTACAATAATCATGAAAAAAAAAAAAAAGCTCCAACTGTCCCATGGATTTTCCTTTTCGGGTTTAGTTTATTTGAAATACCTCAGAATCTTTCTTTTACAGGTAATGAAAAATTTTCTTCTATCTGGAAATGCTGATCACTCACCAAAAAAAAAAAAAATCAATGTTTGTATGAGCACAAACATTATTTATTCTAGCAAAGTGAGCGCTGACTGGCGTAGTTTTGCTTATCGTTTCCCTTCCTCCACACGTGGCTGAGCATGATTTGGACTGTTTGTTGGAAAATGTCTTGTTGCAGCTCGTTAGAAAACTGCATGAAAGAGGAGATGTGGACGCCTGCAATGATTACCTGTGTTATAACCTTTGTTTGAAATGGAAAAAAATACAGAAGCATGGTGTATTTTCTCCAGAACTGATCTTATCAAATAAAGTTTTTTTATATCAATTATTTGCATGGAGCCAGCAGACTCTGTACAGGTATGATTATTGAGTATATATATTTTCAATAAACCTACAGTATAATGTTTGAAGTATATTAAAAAAAATGTTTGTGTAACTAGCACGAATTGATTAATTAGCTTCGGTGAACTTTCACCTCTGCGCTGTGGAGGTGAGTTCACTGTTTAACAGCACTTAAAGGCATCACCGGCTAAATACAACCCAAGTTAAAGAATCTGACGATCCATTGTCCACACTGTTATGCATTTATATGGTTGGAAAATGGGTTTGAGGCATAAAACAGATGGAATCTGCAGTTAGGAAGATGCTTGTTTTCAGTCTGTGTGCCGTAGTTAAGGTCATATTTTAGGCTTTGATGTAATGAGCAAATATTTTAAAGGCTCAGGTGCATTAAAGAGAAATCAATCACTTTTAAAATGTAATTTGATCAGGTATCAACTTTGTTATAATATCATTTTAAGGAGAATTAAAAACATAACAAATGATATAATAATGCTTGATTTTCTCCTTCAGGACAAATATGTCAAATAGAGCTCGTATTATTGTTTTTTTCACAAGATTTCTATTTAAATCTGTTATTTGAAGTCTCTTAGCAGCTCTTAACAACAGTTAAGGCTGCAGCCAATCACTCCCATTGTCAGTTTTGTCTCATTATTTTCCTGAAAATGTCAACGCACATCCTGTAAACATGTCCGAGCTGCTTTCAGCCCGTCAGAAAGTCTATGACGAGCACAATTTACGGAATTCATGAACATTGTGTGCTGGGTGCGTGTTTTAGTTCTAACTAAAATACCTACCAAGGTTTCACCTGAGGTAAGCTCCAGGTCAGCTCGGGCTTTATTTGGAACCAACAGAGAACCACAGGAGGTTCCTGTTTGTTGGCCAGTCCAGTTCAGGAACCACAGAACCAGTCACAACCCCCTGCAGCAACAGTTCCACGCTCAAGTCAGGTGGGTTGCTTGTACACGTACTGTGGTGACGCAGATGTCATCACGATTGCCCTTCAGAATCAGTTGGTGACTGGCTTTCTAATGATCCCCATCAGAGGGTCATTTTTTAAAAATCTAAGCACCCCTTTACTGTTAAAAAGCCCCCAGGAGTGGATTGTGCTACACTACGGAAGCCCAGAGTGGACGTGGTACGAAATCTTTTTTTTGATGGTTTTCTCGAGATAACGAGTTAATTTACCGATGGTTTTCGAGGCCACTTTTTCTCCCCTGTTTATATGTGTTTATATGTATTTCTGGCAACGGTGCACCCATCTTTACCCCCCTTTCATTGAAAACTGAATAAAGTAGCCTATGAATCAAACATGGAATGTGGAGCGTTTGTGTAACAATTCTGCTGTGAAAATGCACAAAGTAAATTCCGCTGGTGTGACGAGCATTTAGTTTTTTCTCGAGAAAACGATAACGGCACCTCTTGTGCATTATTCTGTAACCATGGAGACGGCCTGGTCCCCTCAGCTGGTCACTGATGAAGTCGACTATATCAGCAGGATCACTTTAGGTGTAAACGCCTATTGAGCTGCAGTTGAGCCAGCCGTCTCCTTAAAGGGATAGTTTGCCTCTTTTGACATGAAGCTGTGTGACATCCCATATTAGCAACATCATTTATGAACATTTTCTTACCCCTTGCTGCGTCCTGTGAGCCGAGTTCCAGCCTCGTTTTGGCGTTAACGCCAAGCGATTGTGAGGTCTGACTTTTTCTGGAGGGACGATTTTGTGATGCAAATGTATTACTCTTTTGAACGCATATTGTTTTGAGAAGCAAAACGCTTTATTTTCGGGACCCTAGCCAACTAGCCGGACTACCTTCATCAACACCAAAACGAGGCCGGAACTCGGCTCACAGGACGCAGCAGGGGGTAAGAAAATGTTCATAAATGATGTTGCTAATATGGGATGTCATACAGTTTCATGTCAAAAGAGGGGAACTATCCCTTTAAATGACGCGGGCTGATATGAAAGTTATCTCTACAAGACAAACATATTGCGAACACATAAAACACATAAACAGGGGCGGACTGGGGAGAAAAAGTGGCCTCGAAAACCATCTGTAGATTAACTAGTTATCTCGAGAAAACCATCAAAAAAAAGTTCATACGTACCATGTCCGCTCTGGGCTTCCGTACAACACAAACCTTATGCGGACTACATGACCTTTTTGCAAGAGCATCATTTCTTGTTAAATCTGTCTGAGGCTTTGGTAACAAGTTAACCAGCAAATTTCAAGAGATCCTTCAAAGACCAAGAAGCAGAAGGAGCTGAAGGGGCACAACCGGGGAACTAAGGATTTCCTTTGGAGCAGAGAGGCTCAGGGTTTCACAGCAGGAAGGTGGGCTTAATGTTGACTTCTTGAAGATTTTTAGTCTAGAACAGTAAGTCTAGAACAAAGAGCACCAAAGACCGCTGAAGTTCTGCTCCAGCGAGATGGAAAAAACACTTGACCACATCTTTAATCCAAGCAGAGGACAAAGGGAGAGTGCTCACACTGTGGAAGACATGTCTTATCTCAGAGGTAGCAGAGGGTCTGATAGCTTCAGGCCAGTGGCATTAACCTCTCATATTACGGACACTCGGTGTGTTCGGCCCCCTCCCCCCCTTCCCAGTATCTTCTACTTCCTGCACGGCTGAGAAGCCTCCACAGAATCTGTTTCAGAATCCGGCTGAAAAAGTTTGGTCAGATTGTAAGAACTGGTCATTTGCTTATCATCCCACCTGAATTGTTGAACAAGCACCTTCAGTGAACTGATATTCTGCAACCAGGCAAGAATTCATACTCAGCTGGTTGCTGTGCATCTCTGAACTATAATAATATAACTGTCAACCTCAACTGTAAGTCTGTCCCTTAAATCACTTATAAGATACGATATTGAACATTTACTTTCCTCTCTTATATTTTTGTCAATTAGAAATATAGAATTAGAAATTAATCATACTATTTTAATCCCCAAAGGGAAATTATATGGCTGCGGTATTAATTACCATTAAAGATGCACAAGAACATGTAGAAAGTTCAAGTGTAGCAGAGAGGAAGGTGTGGTAGACATCTTGGGTGTTGTTTCTGTCGCTTGGCAACAACTTAACTGATGATGACACACACAGCGTCAGCAGGTAACATAAATAACATGGACAGGAACTCACAATTTAACATCTGGGGTGCAATCCTTCCCAGTGACATGTCCAGGATTACTCCATCTGTTGTTAACCAGCTCTGTAATCCTCCTCCTTCACTGTTATCTCTCCGTCTGCAGACTGTCTGCCCGTATGGTCTTAAAGCTGAATAGAAAGGTGTTAGAGTTGTTCCTGCAGCCAGGTGTCAGTGAAACAAACATGCCTTTTAGAGCTCCAAACTCATCCATTTTATTCACTAGTGGCCTCATATTTGGCATGATGATAAAAGGAAGAAATGGTTTAAACTTCCTCCTCCTTTCTCTCCATTTTGTTCCTGCTCTGCAGCCACAACGTCTCCTCTTCAGCCATCCTGATTCTGGGGTCTTATTACTTGGGCTTTGGAAAGCTCAACCAGCCGATTCAATATGCAAACAGGTTTTCCCGTTCCCATGGTTATGCATCACAAAAGATGTGAAAGAATCGCCAAACTTACCGGCAGAAATCATTCCAGCAGCGCAGCCTTCAAACCGGCATAGAAAAATGTTTGGAAAAAATCTGTGTTTTCATGGAAAAAAAGTTCAACATAAAATCTAAAGAAGAAGAAAGACACAATATGTTCAGAGTTACTGCAGCAGGCTGCCAGTAGACACCACCATTATTGAGAATAATACACATTAAATTAATAATCAACTTAGTAATTTAATTAATTAATGATTCATTCATTTATAATGTAGCACAATATAATTAATTAACTTCCATTTAGTAAGCAATGTCATCTTGGGGTCGTTTTAATGGCTTGTAATGAAGACGTTTAAAAAAAACAAAAAACTTAATCTAGTGACAATTTGTCTATGAAAATAATAGAAAAAACTTTTGACTTAAAGGTGATCAAACTAAAAATAAACATAACTCTAATAGTCACTTGACGCACTGTGCGTTTCTGGTTTACGCAATACAAAAAGGTCCAAAAAATGTAGTTCATCATGGATTTATTCCAAGTTTGCAGGCAAAACCAAACATGGCAAGCTTCACAGGATCCCTTCCTGCTTCTCCTGCTCTGATTCCCGCACTTTCTGCCTGATTGCCTCACCTGTTCACCCACTGATTTACTGACAACTGACAAAAAAACTATATGACCACCCAAATGCGTCCAGAGCTCCCTAAAACCTGTGTATTTATGTGTGAAACGCCCATTTCCCAAACAAAAAATGAATTACTAACCAATTTATCCAAAACAACTAAAATTAAACAAAAATACTAATTATCAACCAAAAAATAAGAAAATAATATTAAATAAATCTAAATTCTAGGACTTAAGTAAAAATAGAGAAATAGCTCCTACACTTAAGTTATGCAGCTTTCATGCTCGAGTATCCAAGTATTTAAAATAAGTTAATAATATCTCTCAGTGTGATTGGTTCACAAGATGGAGACACAGCCAAGCACAGGAAATCAGTCCACCAGGACACTATCAACGGGCCGAGTGCGACACACCTGAAGCACAACAATGAGGAAGAGAAAGAGCAAGACACAACGGGAGACTAATGGAACAAACTGTTGAACAGTGCAGACAGTATATAACCCCAAGTAAGCTGCACCTTTTTAACCCAAATATCCCAGGTACTTGCATTAAATGTAAGCAACAAAAAGGTTCTTTATTCCATTGTGACCTGCAAAAATGAAAAATCCTTACTCAATATTTGTTTTCTGGAAGCTAAACGATGTATAGCCTGTTCATGGAAAAGGGATAAACCTTGTACTACTTTGCAATGGTTAACAGGGAAGTCTTTTTACTTGGCTTTAGAAAAGATGAGCTACACCACGAAAAATAAGCTTGACAAGTTTTGGAAAATCTGGAAGGTTTTCTGTAATTTCCTTGAGAAAAATCATATTGAAGTAGATGGCTGGAATGAAGATTTATCCATCTTTTCGTACTATCTTGATTTAGTATACACATTTAGACCTTTACATATATGTATATGTGTGTGTATATGTAGATATTCGCATTTATTTATTCAGATATTTTTCATTTATTTATCTCTCGACCACCATGATTCTTACACAAGCAATGATATTTTGTTTTGTGGTTAAAAACGTCCCTTTTTTTCCCCCTCTTCTTCCAGTTATTTATTTATAAATTTTATTTTAATAATTATTATTGCTATTATTATTGTTGTTTTTTTCTTCTTGTATGTACCTTCTTGTTCTATGTTGTTCACTGTTTGAAAATGAACAAAATGTGCAATAAACATATGTTTAAAAAAACAAAAACAAACGAACAAACAAAAAAAAACTGTTGAACAGCTTCACACCAGGTAAGAAGACAAGAAACCAACAAGTCTAAATCCTGAGGTGAGTGATGACTAACAGAACAAAGGTGTGAGATAACCAACTAAACACAAAACAGATGTGCAGCAAACACAGGAAGCAAGAGTCAGTGATACTCATTAAGGAAAATGGATCTCAAAACAAGCTAAAGCTGAACATAAAAGAACAGCAAACTATGACACAGTTAAAAGCAAGAACACAAGGCAGACACTGAAGGATCAGTTACCTGAACATGCCTCTGAAAACGTACAGATCCTGAGTAAAAATCAACCAAACATGCAGCATAAAGCAGCTCTGAAAGCCGTACAGAGGAGCGACAAAGCCGAACACAGAACCCGGCACAGGCTGATGGAAACAAGTGTGCAGGTAAGTGGCTGAAGGTGTGCCAATGAATGAACGGGCAGCAGGTGAAGTCAGTGGCAATAAGGAGACTCTGATGGGTAGAAAATGCATAAAAAAGAATGATTAATTCATACCTGTCATGATCCGTGTTGTGTTGATGTTTGTTTTCCATTCTGTTGTTCGGGTTCGGCCACTTCCTCACTTGTTTCCTCACTTGTTTCCTCAGTCTCTCCTCAGCACAGTCATCAGCTGCACTCATTCCCCCTCTTCTCTATTTAAACTCCCGCTTTCCTTCACTCTTTGTCAGATCCTGCCCGTTGTTTCCATTTCTGCCAGTATGGGTTACATCAGTTTCCATCTGTTTGTCTGCTGTGTAATGAAAATAAACTCTTCATTACACATTCAGATGATGGCAGTGTTGCTCCGTGTCATGCATGGACCATGAGCTTTGGATTTGCAGAAGAACAAAAGTGCGTTTTAATTACCGTGAAACACTGTTTACATGTGATTCTAATGACTAATTATCATATTCATCATATGAATCTGTGCTCTTAGAAATTATGGCTTTGCTTGGTTGAAAAGAGAGAGTCAGCATCAACATCAATATCAGGCTGTGAAGATGAATAAAACAGGTTTTTGGTTGATTTCTTGTTGCTTTAAGAGAGTTCTGTTCCTGGCAAAATGTGAGAGGAAGGTTAGCAGTGTTTCCAATGTCTTATTAACTGTGATATAACCAGGGACTTCTGGCATGAATCAGCTTAATGCTGTTAGGGACGGATGAAACATTTTAGATTATCTCCTCAAGGGGAAAGTAGCTCTGCTTGTGTAATATCATCACAATACACGACAAGCAATAGAGTCAATTTTACCTGCTCTTTTTTTTTTTACCAGTATAATGTAATCAGATGCTAAAAATCTCATGATGCAGAATGACTCCTCTGACTGCAATATTACATTTGAATATTACTGTCAGCAGCAATTATATGTGTGGCTAATTTTAGCTGTGTATTTCATGTGTTGTGCTCCGTTTTATTTAGGAAAATACATCATTGTTTCATTAGGTCATATGTTTTGAGTGGAAAATACAGCATCCGAACATGATTGTGTTTGCATGTTCTTTATAGGGTTTGTGCTCTGCTTTTCATTTTAATTTAGACAATCTAGAGATGATCTAATCTATAACACACCGCACAAAGATATGTCTTTAATCCCTGTTTTTTTCTTTCCTGTGGATGAGCCAGTCTGGACCGCACAAGTCTTTGCTTTGCCTCATCGCCAACATCCCTTCTTGTGTCTTGTTTGTCGGAGAAAAATCCTACAGTCCTCGCTCCAAAATGCTGCGGAAAACTTCAAAGCACAAAACACTGAGATTACAGCAAACAGATGTCGGGGGATTTTGGAATCAGATGCTTAAGAGGTATACATGGAATCCTACACTGTAACGAATTGCTGTATATTTACGGTGGATTTACAACAGTATCCGACTGTATTTTACAATAATTGTAAAATACTTTTGAATATTCATCCCTCACATGTAAATTAACAGTTAAATCAGTCATTTGAAGTCATTTTTTTACTTGAATTGGGAGTGTTATTGTTGTTGTTACTATACAATCATTGTAAATATTTATCATTTTTTTGAGCTACTTGACTAATTTGAATTTCCCCCATTGGGAGATGTATAAAGTATTTTTCTCTTCTCTTCTATTCTATTTAACAAAACCAGTAGATAACTGTAATTTAACAGCATAAAACAGTTTTTGTAATGAATTGATGTCCAAATCCAAAATACGTTATTATACTGTTAAAGCAATACTATGTAACATTTCTACCTTAAAATAACAGCTTGAAAAAAATTGTGCGGCTAGAATGAGTTTTAATATTACGATTGGCCTGTCTCCTATGCCCTTCGGGGGTCTGAGTTGGAAAAACTGCGCTATGTAACTTTGCTGGAGCGGCCCGGGAGCTGAGCGGAAGTACTTCGACTTGCTTTCTGGCACACCTACCGCAAAAACAAATAGACCCCTCTCACGCTCCCAGGTACATTTGATTACTCTTACCTTCTCGGTCAACATAACTTGCACCTTCTGACTCCTCGCCGTTTCGTCAACAAACGTGAAAAGTGAAAGTGAAAGGGTGTTGTATTTACGACAGTGTAACTGTACATTACCTCCAAGCCTGTAGGGGGAGCTCCAGAGTGGGCTTTTTGAGAAGTTACATTGTATCGCTTTAAATAAATTACGATAGATGCGCTGTAAAATTAGTAAAACACAGTTATCCTACCATCATTTACTGTAATCCAAAAAAACAATATTATACTGTTTGATAAATAACAGTAGTTGCACTGTAAAATAACCACAACACCTACCATTATTCTACGGTCGTATACTGTAATCCAAAAAACGGTAATATACTGTCAAGATAAATAACAGTAGTTGCACTGTAAAATAACAGTAAACCGTCATTTTACAGGGAAATTAAATTCTTTACTGTGTACTGTCCAGGTGTCCCCATACTGCACTTTTGGCCACAGCCGGTGAGCTCTCAAATAAACATAAAATTCTGTTGATTTCTCTTGAAGTTGAAGAATACAGAGATACAGCACAAGCGTCTCAAAGCTGTAGCCAACACAGAGCTTTTGTAAACGGAGCAAGTACATAACCGCTGTTGGCTCGTGTTGTGGAAAGATGGGAAAAAAAGAAGAAGAGAACAGCCATATTTCCTGAATTAACCAC
The DNA here is from genome assembly GCF_027942865.1 of Odontesthes bonariensis. Lineage (NCBI taxonomy): Eukaryota > Metazoa > Chordata > Actinopteri > Atheriniformes > Atherinopsidae > Odontesthes > Odontesthes bonariensis. Next base: position 28,705,835 of record NC_134517.1, on the reverse strand, counting down.
ATTTTTCTCAATTATCTCTTATTTTCTCCAATCGTCTTTCGATAAATTGTGTTATGGGGTGTGTAAGAGAGCAAAGAGAAGGACCAAAGGAGGACAGGCAAACAAGCAGTCATAAGACAAGCAGAGAAAACAAGTTGCACAACTTGGATCAAGATCATTTTGTATCTGATTTATATCTGAGCTCCCTTTTTATTTGATGAGGACAGCGCTGAATGGAAGCCACTGTTCTCACGTTAACAGTGTTTCACCCTTGATGAATTCCAAAAGGGGCAAAGAGAATTCAGCCGGAGGTGAGCTGGTCACAGCAAACACATGAAGCCCCCTGTCACATGCTTCCAGTTTACAGTCATTAGGACACAATATGGTGCTTAAATGAGGCAAATGTCCTTTTCCCCACATTTAAGGGGCACTTCAAACCGCCACCAGGGACAGAACTTCAAAATGGAGGAAACGAAGCACAAAACAATTAGGGGACGCCAGAGGTAGAAATATGTCAAATTTGGTTTCTTTGTGTAAAATAAAGCTTCATTAGTCAAAGATCAGAATCCAACAATATAGAAACACACCTATGGAAGCCCTATTCCGCCACGTAATAAAAATAAATTTAGAAATACTATCTCATAATTATGAGATACTAAGTCGAAATTATGAGATAGTATCTCATAATTATGAGATATTAATACTAATAATTACGAGATACTATCAGATACGAGATACCAAATTATTTACTTGAATTGTCTTCCTTTCCCCAAATAGCTCCGACTGTAATTTCTCAGATGGTTCAACGTTACAAACCATCTCATGTGTCCTTTGATTGAAAGTGGCAGCAACAAAAACCTCCACAAAAGAAACAGCATCCCTGTTGTTCAGTACAAACGGGGCACAAACGTGTGTTCCAATGTTTTTATTCAACTAATTTGACTTAATAAACTCTGTGCTAAATATATTTGCAGACAAAATATCACGAGATGTGTAAAGATTAGATTAAAATTACGAGTAGTACTACTCATAATTGAGTAAAACTACTCAAAACTACTCATAATTATGTGATACTATTTCTAAATTTATTTTTATTAAGTGGCGGAAACGGGCTTCCATACACATCACATAGAAATTGGGTGCTGAAAGTTTTTGTCTGCCCAATAAGTTAGTCTACCTGGGGAGAGGAAGCTGCAACACCCAAAAGGTGAGAACATTATTTTCTTGTTTTGTAAGGAAGGAATTATATAGAATGTTTTTGTTTTAGTGTTGGACCCGCAGGCCTGAAATCCTGAGCAATGGGGGGACACGGGGCTCTGTGAGTGAAGAAGATTGGCCCCTCATCTCAGGCGTGGGGGCGCGCGTGCTGGCTCTCCAGCTGTGAGCATAGACCCGCCCATTCATCGAAAGCGCCCGGGGGGCTCGTGCAGCCTCCGTTCTGGGATTGACCGGCCTGTGATCCAATGAAAGCGCGTCAAAGTGTGACTCACCCTTTTCCCTGTTCCAATGGAAGCGCGGTGGAGAGGCGGGCCACAGGAAGCACACTTGGTTGAATGACCACTAAATCAGCAATCAGCGGTAAATATGTTGTGATGCCACGCTCCAAACAGACACCGAGCGGGTTGTCCGAGGCTGCGGGAGCGCTCATCTGGACCGGCATGAAATGCTGCCACTTTCCGGCCGTGGATTAGCTGTGCGCAGAGCGTGGCTGCGAATCAAACCGGGAGCCTCTCTCTGGGGATGTGAGCAGTGATGGACAGCTGTTGGTCATTGATTCTGTTCTGAGATTTGCACGATGAGCTGCCCCGTGCGGTAATCCACGCCATGCCACGGACCAAGAGGCTGCGTTCTGCGGCTGCCAGAGGAGGAGGAGCGGCTGAGTTTACATCTGTGCTCCGATCTTTGCAAGCGTGAGAGGATCGTGATGATGCTTTTTGGCCAAACGTAAGGCTCCCACTTCCGTCAAAGACCCAAATGCTTGCTCAATACAGGTGCACCAAGACCTGACTGGACGGAATCAGAGCGGCCAACATGGGATTCAGCTTTTTATTGGGTTGCACATCCGTGTTTTCTGTCCACAGAGCGCACACATGAATACAGGAAACATGTCCGCAGAAATAACGGATCCACAGTAATTGATGGCACTGCGCTATGATCTCTGGGGACCATCTGAGTTGTGTAATGCTTTTATTCCATTTACAGCGCGCACGGCCGTGCGACCTCTTCACGGATGAACGTTAATTGGGCCCAAATGATGTAGAGCCAAATCCACCTGGATTAAATGTTCCTCCCTCTTGTGGCGAATCCCCTCTGACTTTTCACGTTCAATTGATTTTATTCCCAGAGCTTTTTTTTTTTTTTTACCTCTCTTTGTTTTTGTATTTCAAATTTTAATCATTTAAGAATCAATGTTTGCTTCTAAAAGTGGAGATTGTTTACCCAAGCTGTGTCTACCGAGGCCAACAATGGGAAATCCACTTTATGACACTCACTTAAAGCGCCACAGCCTTGTGACTAAATAGTTCCCTGACATCGTTTTTCAGTGGAACAAAACTTTTCCTGTTGTGCTTATTTGTTGTGTCGCTGCCTCCCTCACTCAACGATGTCTAGATCAAACAGTGTCAGCCCACCCGGAGTCGGTGCGCCCGGGTTGAGGGGAGGGACCGAGCACAGATCAGCTTGGGGAGAGTCTGAGTCTGTGGCCAACGGGTGCCCATACTCAGCCAGATCCCCGCGCAAGAAGCTCACCCGGACCAATAGCCGGTGGAGAGAGGACGATGATCCGGACCACCGGCCGCCCGGGCGACCCTCCACGACCGTCAGCAGGGTCAGCTTCAGGTCCCGGTCGGCTTGGCAGGACCATGGCGAGGAGAGCCGAGACAACAACCGCGCGTCCACTAAACGTCCAGACGGCGAGGTGAGACCCAAGTCTGTGGAGCTGGGTCTGGAAGAGCGGAGAGTCAAGCCGGTGACCGACCAGGAGGAGGTCATGCCAGAAGTGAACTTTTCTTTCGTGGCGTGCTGCACCAGCGTCATGCACATTTTCAAATCCAAGAAATTCCAGTCGGAGAAGTTGGAGCGGCTCTACCAGCGCTACTTTTTCCGCCTCAACCAGAGCAGCCTGACCATGCTCATGGCTGTGCTCGTGCTGGTGTTCACGGTCATGCTGGGCTTCCACTGCTCCGGTGGCACAGCGGGACCGAGCGTCACGTACGTCGTGGTGTTCTCCGTGGCGATCTTCCTCACGCTCATACTCATCGTGGTCTGCAACAGGAACGGCTTCCACCAGGACCACCTGTGGGTCGTGTGCTATGTGGTCATCCTGGTGGTGCTAGTGATCCAAGTGATCGGAGTGCTGCTCGTGCAGCCCAGAAGTGCCTCGGAGGGGATCTGGTGGACCGTGTTCTTCATCCATGTCATCTACACTCTCCTGCCCGTCCGGATGCGCGCCGCGGTGATCACTGGAGTTATTCTGTCCGCCATTCACGTGGCCATTTCTTGGATGTTAAACGGAGTGGACAGCTTCATCTGGAAGCAGGTATGTGGAACAGTTGTGCGTCTTAATTAAGATTCCTAACAATCCTCACAGATGTGGCACTCTGCGCGTTCATTGTATGCCATAACGCGCAGAAAAACGCGCAGTTCCTGCACCGCCTGTTGCTGTTTAACTTCTCTCTCAAGTTCAAATAGGATTACAAACAGTTATAAGAAGTAGGATGTTGAGAATTAGCCAGCACTATGTTTGTGCACCCATCTTGGCAATGCAAGTTTGGAGCTTTTGAAAAAAAAAACACGCGCAGTCTCTGAGGGGCAAGACGGGGAATGAAAAAGGGAACTTCTTTACAGCAAGTTTAAGAAGAGAATAAGATTTTACCAATTTAAACAAACATTTAAAAAAGACAGATCCTAGAAAGTGTGTGATGCTCCGCGAGTTTGGTCTCTGAAAATAAACACTTTAACCTTCTGTAGATGCTCACCTTTATATAAAATGTTTCCATCCTATGTTGTTGTTACCTGAACATGCAATGCTGACCACTGCAGATGATTAGAGAGACATTGGGCTTCATGGAAGAAGCAGCTGCTCAGAGCCAGAGGGCATTTTAAGGGGATATTTTAGGGGAATATTAAGGAAAAAAGTTTTTTTTGTAGAGAACCAGCAACGTTTTACCAACCTCTGAACATTAAGGAGTTTGTTGGATTTTGCTCTTCAACAGGTTTGATTAGTAGAATATCACATACAAATTTTTGCTTTGTGATGAAATAAAAAATAAAACTATAATCAGCACAGCTTACAGTTAAATTATGGTTTAATTTTCAAGGATCATTTAATTGCATTTAGGTTAAACCAAGTTACAGAGTGCAGCGTTGGTCTTCCTCTCCAAGAATGCAGAAGAAACAATACTGGCTACTTAAAACAACTCAAAAACGCCCTCCCCATATCCAGATTTAGGTTTGTGCATTTAGTTTTACTGCGGACACATTGGATCATGGCGTCCTGGTACAATTGTTTAAAGACAACTCATCCCATTCATCAATATCCGCTCATGGCAGTCCCTTTAAATATAACTGTACGCCACCCGGAGTGCTTTTCACCTGTAATTTATATGTATGTTAAGCTTTTTCTGTCATTCTATGCTGTTGAAATAATAACCTAATGGTAAGTGCAAGGGTACAGTACAGGGCAGGTTGATAGTTCATTTGATTTTTACCTGATTCAACACTAAATGGATGTATTTCTTCTAATCATTTTACCACATTTCTGCAAATCCATCGGCCGTACAACCAAAACTTTAAAACAAATGATGCTTGTACTTTCCAAATAGCCTGTTTTTGTTCAAAATGCTCTTAAAGTTTGTCGGCAGTGATTCATGTCTTTCTTTTTCAATAATTTGTGGGTAATGGAGTCTTAATTTCTTTTTTATTTGCATGGAAAATGGACGAGTAGAATAATGTGTTCCTTTTCTTTACTCATGAGGATTCTTGCTTGATCACAATTAAGAAAATCTCCCCAGAAAATAAGGTAAATAGCAACATAATTTTTTTGGGGGGTGGGGGTGGGGGTATTCTCATAATTAGATGAGATTGTTTTTCTTTTTTAAACATCTGGCTCCATTCTGTTGATCTCATGGATGCTGGCCAGTGTCAGTCAGTGATAGATGACCGGTTCATCTAAATTATTTACTTGAATTGCCTTCCTTTCCCCAAATAGCTTCGACTGTAATTTCTTACAAACTATCTCATGTGTCCTTTGATTGAAAGTGGCAGCAACAAAAAACCTCCACAAAAGAAATGGCATCCCTGTTGTTCAGTCCAAACGGGGCACAAACCTGTGTTCCAGTGTTTTTATTCAACTAATTTGACTTGATAAACTCTGTGCTGAATATCTGTTCAGACAAAATATCACGAGATGTGTAAAGATTAGATTAAAAATAAAAGTTCTGGAGCTGGTTTGGCTGTGGTTCTAAGTTTAGGTGTTGTATCTAATAAAGTATTCCAGTTATGAGCCAACAACTTTACTTTTAGCACAAACTCAGTCACCTACCAAACGGACGGATTTAGTTCGTGATTCCAAATCTCAACCCAACCAACAACGGATCCAGAGAGTGAAAAATCTAACTTCTCTTCCATTTAACTGTTCAGTAGCATCAAATGACTGTTATTATGCATCGCGACACACATCTAAACATCAAACGTTGAAGCATATCTGCACACTTTAGCTTTTACCTCGGAGATGAGAATATTAATTTTCACAACACTGACTGCATTCCCATAGCAAGAAAGCAGCGTGTTCCTGTCTAGATTGGATTTATGACTGTTTATTGTTTCTTTCCTTCAGAAAACCCATCCATGTAATTGCTTTTTTGAGGATACAGGAGGATGCAGAGGATGTTTATCCGACATCTTCTTTGACTGGATTTATTACATGTTTAAACAACCGCTCAGATCTGCAGCTTAATTAGATTCTTCTCTGAATATTGGCCGCAGATAAATCCCATATTTAGGACCGATTATTTCATACAGTCAGTGTCTGTTTGCTAATCGCAGCCTGAGTGATTGAGCGTTACTTTTCATCGATGAATCTCATCTGCCAAAATATGGAGATACTGATCGTAAAGTTGATCAGATGAGGACATAAACACATTAAACTCCTGAATAAGTGAATTTCTGCCGTGGAAAAGGCAGGTTTTTAGCTTGTTTTACTTCATCAGGACTTGTAATGAGCTTAGTTAGTTTCAGGGGATATTCTATTCTGTTAATGTGCTGCTGAGCCTGCATGTCCCTCATAACATCCAAATGCCTCTGGAAGTGTTTTACAGCACCAATATTGCATTCAAAGCCTCTCTTCATGGCTGGCGGACTTTCTCTGTAATAAAGGTGCTCACGCAAATGTGTTTAAGGTACAATTGCACAGTCTACTGAGTTGTACCGCTCTGTGTTATTAACTCCAAAACTCTGCTTTCTGTTGCGTTTGTGTGTCGTTGCAACTTCTAACTCTGTTGCTCGTTTTTCCCACCAGTTTGTTGGCTTTTGACCTAGTTTATTGTTTTTATTTGGGCTCCATGCAACTCATAAACATCTGTTTAACACCACGGGTTTAAGACACAGAGTACTTTTGTGAAGATGCCAGAAAGAACACCGTGAAAGTTGCATATTAATGTCAATTGTGCCCAAAAAAACCTCTCTGAGGTATGTGGAAAGATCTATTAACTTGGAGGGATTTATGCTTGAATTCTTCAACAAGACAATCGGCTATTTTATGAGTCCATTTTTGTTACAGTTTTGACTTGTTTTGACTCAAATATATCTTCCAGTTTTTCCGGTTTTCCAGTAAAGTTGTACATCTGACAGCCATACATAAAGAATTCAGGATGGCCTCAACTTGCGTGTTTGATCTCATGGAGGCTAAAACACTTTCACATCAGGGATGGCGACCACCTTGAATAACATCCTCCCACTTTAAAGCAACAGATCTATACACGCGTCACCCTAATGCAGCCACATCACTGGTGGCGATACTCCTGCGGCCAGCCTCTAAAATCTGCTGGACAGCCTGACATCAGGGGCTTCGTGGCTATTACAGCTGTAGAACCCTGCCAATGGGCTTAAAGGTATAGTTCGCCTCTTTTGACATGAAGCTGTATGACATCCCATATTATCAACATCATTTATGAACATCTTCTTACCCCCTGCTGCGTCCTGTGAGCCGAGTTCCAGCCTCGTTTTGGCGTTGACGAAGGTAGTCCGGCTAGTTGGCTGGGGTTTAAAAAATAAAGCGTCTTGCTTCTCAAAATAATATGCGTTCAAAAGAGTAATACATTTGCATCACAAAATCGTTCTCCAGGAAAAAGTCAGATCTCACAATCGCTTGGTCCTATTTCCTCTTCCTTTGTATCACTGCGTGCTGCCGCCAGCCGCGCCTGTTACGGTGTTTACTGCTCGGTCTGCACTTCGGTCTGCACAGCAGGCAGTGATACGAAGGGAGGGAAAATAGCGCCAAGCGATTGTGAGGTCTGACTTTTTCCTGGAGAATGATTTTGTGATGCAAATGTATTACTCTTTTGAACGCATATTGTTTTGAGAAGAAAAACGCTTTATTTTTTACACCCCAGCCAACTAGCCGGACTACCTTCATCAACGCCAAAATGAGGCTGGAACTCGGCTCATAGTACATATGGGATGTCATACAGCTTCATGTCAAAAGAGGCGAACTATCCCTTTAAGTGTCATTGGGTCGACACACTTTGGTCACATGGTTTTAAGAGAGCGTTTAGTTAGAATGACATTTAGACCCCCCATCTCAAACATATACTCCATTAGACAGTTAAACTTCCTGTCTTCTCAGCGTTAACATTGTAAACTTCCTTTGTTTTCCAGTCTAATATCTAGGTGTTCAGAGTCGTTTTTTTTTCGTGTGAATGGCGTGTGAGCCTGTATCTGTTTGTATTTTCAGCAAAGGCCACGCAGTCATTTGATGTGCTGATGCTGGTGTGTGGGAACAGGCTGCTGTATTTGTTGTTCTTTCCTCACCACCATGTTGTTTTTACCCTGTCTGTTCTTCCCTGCATACGTAGAACCTGGCTTATCGATGGCTTCAACAACTGTTTATGTGAGACCCAAAAGATAATGCTCTTTATGTCCTCTTATTAAAAAAAAAAAAAAGAATGCAACATCATTCATCATACATTCCCAATGCCTCTTTCATACCATGTCTTTCAGTTTCCCATAAGACTGTTTATGGAGGACAGCACAAGTTTTCATTGGATTGGAGAGGAAATGCAGTGTTTTCCGTCAACTAAAAACGATGCTATTCGAACTCTGGTGGCCCCAGATAAGAGTAGTGGGTGGTCCACGGTATATTTTCCAAATTCAGCCTGAACAACCCTAGAGAATTATGGGTTTGACAGAGATGGGAAGTTGAGGCGAGTGTTTTTATTTATTCATTTACTTTTATTCACTTATTAGTATATAGAAATACTTCCGTTCTTACAAAAACCTTTAAGTTTTGTCATTTTTCCACCAAAATAATCTTGAATAATCATCAGTTTCAGACATTTTTTGTTTCATAGTTCTGTTGGACGTTAATTTCCAACCATTTTTCATTCTCAGTCCGTCAAATGTTGCTCTTAAAGTCTGGTGTTTGCACCCCGGCTGCAGCAATTTAACGCAGATGGACAATGATCCATGTCTACATGATGAAATAGTTTTATTTCATTCTTGTAGCTCTGCATGTTGCAGCTGTGCATACAGCCACAGATTTTAAATGAAATAAGACGGAGAATATTGATACATCAGAAAGTGTTAGCATTCAAAGCCCTTTGAAAGCATTAGCCTGCAAGCTGGGACTTTTCTGGGGTAAGATAAGTTCCCGGATGTGGACCTTGGTGCTTGTAGTAGAAACACACTAAGCACCTTTCGAAGGTTGCACTGATGCTCACAGGAAGCGTTTGTATGTAATTACATTAGCTTAAACAACTGCTAATTTGCATTCAAAGTGAAGCAGATGCCAAGAAAATGTCACAGTTACAGTGTTGTGGAGAAGCCGTTTGTGTGTAATGGTCCAGTTTGAACTCGAACATCTAGTTTGTTGATGTCTGTTCTTCTGCGTTTAGTTTGTGGACCCTAAAAGATCTTTGTACGGAAGCCCAGAGCGGACATGGTACGTATAAACTTTTTTCTGATGGGTTTTCTCAAGATAACGAGATAATTATGTTGTTATCTCAAGAAAACAATGATCGTTTTCTTGAGATAACAAGTTAATTTACCAATGGTTTTCAAGGCCACTTTTTCACCCCAGTCCGCCCCTGTTTATATGTATTTCTGGCAAAGGTGTACCCATTTTTACCCCCTTTTCTCGAGATAACGAGTTATTTATCTCGAGAAAATGATAACGTCACCTCTCATGTATCATTCGGTAACCATGGAGACGGCCTGGTCCCCTCAGCTGGTCACTGATGAAGTCGACAAAATCAGCAGGATCACTGAGGTGTAAACGCCTGTTGAGCTGCAGTCGAGCCGGCCGTCTCCTTAAAGGACGCGGGCTGATATGAAAGTTATCTCTACAAGACAAACAAATCACATAAAACACATATAAACACATATAAACAGGGGCGGACTGGGGAGAAAAAGTGGACTCGAAAACCATCGGTAAATTAACTCGAGATAACGACATAATTATCTCCAGAAAACCATAAAAAAAAAGTTTATACGTACCACATCCGCTCTGGGCTTCCGTATCTTTGTTCTCAGGATAGAAACCTCTGGCAAGTCCAGCAACCATCAAGGTGAAGTTTTCAGTGTCGAACCGCAGCAAATGATGTGCAGCAAGGAGGCAAACGTTGGGTGCTGCTGTCACTATTACAGAATGACTGGTTGGAACAGATGTTGAACACACTTCAAAAGTTGGTGGCTGCATTACCCACAATGCAATACAACCACAAACTGTGTGGTCGGATTGGGATGCAGCTAATGTTGCCCTGAGCAAGAGATGGGACCAAGTCACACATGTGCAAGTATCAAGTCTTAGCTTTCAAGTCTCAAGTAAGTCCCAAGTAATTTTTTCTTGGGCAAGTCAACTCAAGTCCTGTAACAGTTCAAGTCACCTTATTATTGCAATTTTACCTGCAGAATCTGATCTTAATAAAGTGAAAAGACAAGATATAAGTAACTGTCAGTAAACATCATCGGCCAATGTGTCCAACCTGTCCACCCCGTATCATATCTAGCTAACGTTAGCTAACTACCGACTAGGCTAACAGGATAATATTAGCTAATTTGACAAGCACTTACTGGTCAGAATGGATCTTTAAATGACGAACAAAGCTCGAAGTTATGCTAGATGCTTAACACTCAAGTCATTCAAGTCATCGTGTCTCAAGTCAAGTCAAGTGCAGAGTCTTTAACTTCCAAGTCCGAGTTGAGTCTCAAGTCTTTTATTTTTTGTCAAGTCACAAGTCATCAAAACAGCCACTCGAGTCGACTTGAGTCCAAGTCACAGCGACTTGAGTCCCCATCTCTGCCCTGAGCTGCTAACCTTCCACAGAGAAGGAAAGTTAATTCATATGCAACACCTCTGCAAATCTTTGTTATGGGGAAAAATGATTTAACATCTGTTTAGTTTGTCCTCGTCATTCTTGCGATAACTTCATACTTTCTCCTGAGTTGTGCCCTTGGGCTGTTTTGTTAGCTTGTTTTCTCAGTTTCTGGCACTGTTATGTTGAAAATCCCTGTTTCCCTTCTCCTCTGCAAATAAGTGGAGGGTGGACCAGTCTCAGTTGGCAGGATTCCAGTGGTAACAGGGTTTCTGGTTGTCTAATTGATTCGCCTGTTGCTCGTAATGTGTGGAAATTCGAAACAGATGTCCACATCGTCTCTCCTTCATTTACCTGCCGTGCTGCTGCACCCATCACTCCTGGTCCTGACCCGTTTGGGGAGCCGCATGCACTGTAATGCGACAGAAGAAACCAGCCTAAATGAGAATAATCTAAGTGGATTTCATCTTTACTTCGTCCTTGTCCCCCTGTGGCAGTATATTTGGTATGTTGTGGCACAGGATGCTTCTGTTTTTTCAGATTGTATTTGAAACAAACATGGACGCAGGTCACCTTCTGGAGACCGGTGCTGACACAGAAAAACTGTGCTCCATCTTCCTGTATCTTAGCAACAGATTGCATTTCACAAACATCGACCAACTTCTCTTAAGTGTTTCCTGAGAGCACCTGTTGTTTTTGTACGTTTTTCTTTTTTAGTTTCGGGTCAAATTGAGATTAATAATTCCTGCTGAATGTTCTTTTTATCTTTTCGGTCTCCTCGCTGTTATTTCTAATGTCAACACGGCTTAAAAGTTTCTCCCTGAAGATCTGATCTATTTGGGTATTTCAGTGTTTTTACTGTTTTTTCAGCTCTCTGCGTCCTTTTGAGGGATTTCTTTGAAAAGAAATGAGAGAAACGATGTGTGGTGGTCATGACAAAAAGAGAATTGGTTTTCTCTCTCGCAGTGCTGTGCTTCCATTGTGGCGAGCTCAGCAACATGTTGGTCTGCACCGTTGGCGTTCATCAGCTTTAATGAGTTCGTTTGCCTTGTAGAAATTCACACTTGTGGTGATATTATTTTGGGCGATTGTGCTACAAATCCCTAACCTGCAATCGTTCATGAGGTGAGATAATTCTTCAGAGAATTTGGATTGTAATGAAGTGGTAAGCTGCTGCTTTTTGGCTGATTCGCCAGTTTTGTTATGCAAGTTTAAAAAAAAAAAAAAAAAAAAAATCCCATTAATCTTCATTATTTCAAGCACAGACTGATATATACACTGAATTGCAATCAGTGTGACATTAGCTGCTTGTCAGCAGCCCAAAACTGCCCATGTGGTGCTTGTTCATGCAGGCAGATATGGCCAATGATTAGCTCCAAGTTTTTATTAGACCTAACCGGGATTGTTTTCCAAACCAAACAGAGTGATTTTACTGTCGAAAGCCAAGCAGACAGTCATGTTGTAAAGATTATGCTGTTTAGACCTCACCACGGCCTCTTTCTAACCTTAATCAAGTAAATTTATTGCCTTAATCCAACCAGGAAGAGACAAAATTGTTGTTATTGACAGAACAAACGTTGGTCTTGATCTGGACTCACCCAAAAAAAAAAGCCCCTTTTGTTGAAAACGCAGCACTTAGCTGCTCCATCAGCCCTTCTCCTTCCTCCATAAATGTACTTTGTGGCTTTTTCAAAGAAAGACTTAAAAATGACGTCTGCTCTGATGTGGGAATGCTCATGACTCATATTTCCCTTCTGCCCCCGTAGGTTAGTTATAATCCATATCGAGGCGTATGAACAAATGACTTGAATGACAGTTTCAGTTTGAGGACTCGTTGTTTGGCTAATCTGCTAATGGCGAGGAGCCATTAGCTTGGCATGTACAGAATAAGCTTATACTGGGAAGTGATCAGGTAACTGGAACCAGTCTGAGTCGGGGTGAAAAGTCGGTAGTTTTGAACCCGTTTCGATGACCTGTTGTCAAACATTTACACATTTACTCATCATTCCAGATTGTAGTCAGAAACCTCAGTCTGCTGAAGATGACCAGACCAGAGGCTTCTTTGGGTGGTATTGGCCAAACGGTTACACAGTGACTGGTGTGTGAAATAAAGCATAAAACCAGGCAGACTGACTTAAAGGGATAGTTCGCCTCTTTTGACATGAAGCTGTATGACATCCCATATTAACAATATTATTTATGAACATTTTCTTACCCCCTGCTGCGTCCTGTGAGCCGAGTTCCAGCCTCGTTTTAGCTTTGACGAAGGTAGTCCGGCTAGTTGGCCGGGGTCCCGAAAATAAAGCGTTTTGCTTTTCAAAGCAATATGCGCTCAAAAGAGTAATACATTTGCATCACAAAATCGTTCATCCAGAAAAAGTCAGACCTCACAATTGCTTGGCCCTATTTTCTCTCCCTTTGTATCACTGTGCTGTGTAAACAGTAAACACCGTAACAGGTGCAGCTAACGGCAGGTAGTTGTACGCATTGATATGAAGGGAGGCAAAAATAGCGCCAAGCGATTGTGAGGTCTGACTTTTTCTGGATGAACGATTTTGTGATGCAAATGTATTACTCTTTTGAACGCATATTGTTTTGAGAAGCAAAACGCTTTATTTTCGGGACCCCAGCCAACTAGCCGGACTACCTTCGTCAATGCCAAAACGAGGCTTACAGGACGCAGCGGGGGGTAAGAAAATGTTCATAAATGATATTGCTAATATGGTATGTCATACAGCTTCATGTCAAAAGAGGCGAACTATCCCTTTAAGCTCATTCATTTGAACAAGTCCAGTCTATTTTGCCTTAAGTTAAGCTCTCTAATCGTCCCTCGGTCATTTTAGTTCAATATTATTCAATTCAATTCAATTCAAATTCAAAAATACTTTATTTATCCCAGAGGGAAATTAAATGTTGATGTAACTCAATTAAATCAAGGAGTTATTATAGATGCTGATGGCTGTGGGCAGGAATGATTTCCTGTAGCGGTCCGTTTTGCATCCAAACTGAAGGAGCCTTTGACTGAAGAGACTCTGTTTTCCGATAACAGTCTCATGGAGAGGATGTTCAGGGTTGTCCATAATTCTCTTGATTTTATGCAAAATCCTTCTTTGCATTATTGTCTCCAGAGGTTCCACAGTCGTCCCCAGAACAGAACCAGCCTTCCTTATCAGGTTGTTGAGTCTTTTTAGGTCCCTGGTTCTGATGCTGCTGCCCCAACAGATGACGCAAGAGGAAATCACGCTCTCAACAACAGACTTGTAGAATATCTGCAACATCTTGTTGCAAACCTTGAAGGACCTTAGCTTCCTCAAGAAGTACAGTCTGCTCTGTCCTTTCTTGTAGATTGCTTCACTGTTGTGTCTCCAGTCCAGTTTGTTGTCCACATGAACACCAAGGTATTCATATTCCTCAACCACCTCCACTTCTTCTCCCATGATGGAAACAGGGTTTGATCTGACCCTGTTTCTCCTGAAATCTACAATCATCTCCTTTGTTTTGTTAACATTCAAGATGAGATGATTGTTCCCACACCATGCCACAAAGCGGTCCACCAGCTCTCTGTACTCAGCTTCTTGTCCATCTCTGATACACCCGACAACTGCAGAGTCATCTGAATATTTCAGTAGATGACAGGAGTCTGACTTGTACTGGAAGTCTGAAGTGTACAGAGTGAAAAGGAATGGTGAGAGTACAGTCCCCTGTGGTGCTCCTGTGCTGCTGATCACCTGGTTAGACACACAATTCTTCAGTCTGACAAACTGTGGTCTGTTTGTCAGGTAGTCATTAATCCAGGTGATTGTTGAGGCCTCCACCTGAGTCTTCTGGAGTTTCAGACGAAGCAGATCAGGCTGAATTGTGTTAAATGCACTGGAGAAATCAAAGAACATGATCCTCACAGTGCTGCCTGCTTTGTCCAGATGACATCAACGCTTTAAAGAGACAATTGGCGTCATTTTAGCAAAAAAAACCTGATCGGAGGAGGCTGCGTGTGAAGACGATTTTCGCTGAATCCTTTATGCACCTGAATGCTGTGCATTTAACAAATAAAGACCTTGAATCTTGTCTTGTGTATGAGCGTAAAGCGTAAGAGTTACAGCTCATCTTTCTCTTTCATAGTTCAGAACTCTGATGACGCTTTTTTAAAGGCGCAGAGGTGACCAATATGTAAATGCACCGTTAAAATGGCACGTTTAAGATGTATTTAACTATATATTGATGCGTTTTGTGGGTCCCTCCTTCACTGCCGAAGCAGCCCGGTTGGGGCCCGGTTGGATTGAGATCTTGGGGGTGGGAGTGCAGTGCACGTCAAAGTGGCATCCAAACGGATGTCAGAGAATAGCTTTTAGTAAGATAATACATGCAGTTCACCTCCACTGTCTGTGGTCTTAATGTTGGTGTAAGATTTTGATCTTTTGCTCTCCTGGAACACAGCTGGAAATGAGCATAATGGGCCTCCTGGGCTGACTTTGTTCGGCATAAGCATTCAAGTTTCAGAGACGTTTAATAGTGATTAATGGCAAATTTCAAATATATCTCCATTACATGTGCTAGTTAAGCCTATTTTTTAAATTTTTGTCTCTGTGTATTTCATTTAGTCTACTGCCGGATATGGGAACGTTATTTCATGTAGCAGCCTCTCTGAGACCCAATGTGCATCATTAACATCAGAGGATGATGCGCAATTCTGTAGTTTTTTTTTCTATCAGTAACACGTTTTACTCCTCTAAATAAATTGTCTGAGGATCCAAGAATAAAATAAGACGATATACTTCACCTAGAATATTATATATGCATACAGTGTGTTCTTTACATGCATATTTTTGACAGATTGTAATGGCCTGTCAGTGGTAACCATGTGAAAAGAAGGCACATGGCAACACACACACTCATTATCCATTATAAGTCTGCTCCTGGCTGCACACTGAATCAGGCTCCTATAGCAACAGATCATAGCATGTGAAACTTTAACGCAGCATTCAGGGTTATTTAAAGGCTTTTGTGATGATTCTATAAGGAGACAAAGGGGAAATGCTAATGCAAAGGGATGAAATAGCACTTATGGTGGCTTTCTGATCCCTCTAAAGTCGCTCGAGAGGCTGAGAATAGGTCCTGGAGAAGCACGGCGAGTCCAGGTAAGTTTAAAACGTGTTTAATTTAATATTAATTTTATTTAATACGAAACACAAAAAGGTTACCGGTGGCTTTTCCGATCACACGCGCAACATAAGATGGGGAGAACGTGTACAACTGCAGGTGATTCAGCTCCTATTATAACCGACGGCTGTCACCTGCCATGTGACCCAAGCCCCACATGTCACCGTGGCAACCAGACCAAACAAATCAAACCCAAAATGAATGATGAGCAAAACAATGTATGGGCTCCTAAAACTCTCTTGATCTTACATTTGATGGTTTTGTTCCAACTTTGTTTAAAAGATGATCCTCCTGCCTTCTGAGATCTACGTCTGAGGTATTTAACGTTCATCGCTCCATTAACACACAAGCTGTGCTGATGGTGATCACTTCGGTTTGTTTTCTGCAAGCTACTGTATGTCAAATGGCTTATTGTCTATTTTAAAAGCTTTTTACCTTTTTACCTCTTTTTTTTTTTTTTTTTTCACATTATTTGTTTTTCTCTAAACATTCCTGACGGCCGCGGCAGGTTTGTTTTCCCACTCGGTGATGATAAGTGGTGTGAGGGTCTGTAATGCAGAGAGAGCCCATTATCACGTCCAGCTGAATCATTCTGTTTGTTCTGTGGCTCTGGGTTTTCCTGTTCGGCTGCATGTGTCTGGACGTGGGCGCTTTAGCCCCATCGGTCTTATGGGCCCACCAAATAGAAAATAGCCAGTCATGTGCCTTGGCCTCTAAGTTTGCCCTCCAGGACTCTTTAACACGGGACCGTTGATACTGAAGTCTCATTGTGCAGGGTTGATAAAGCTTTACTAGTTATTTTATCTGCTCTCTCAGGGAGAGGAAACATGTTTTCCATGAAGAGGTGTTGGCACTTCTTTTTCAATGGTTTTCATGGGACATTTCACAGAGACGGTGTGTCGTTGGGGAGATTTTTAGGGTGTAAATGTGACCAAGGGCTGGGCAACGATTAAAATTTTTAATCTAATTAATCACATAATTCCCTGATTAATCGCATTTGTACACAAAATCCAAAAATGAATTCAAAAGTAGTGTATAGCTTTTAGCATTTAGTTTTATTTTAAATGTGCTGCCATATGAATGAAAGTGCCATAACATTTGTTGTGCAAACACACTTTTAACATCAGCATCTTTCTGTAGTTTTTATGTAGAAGCCTCGCTCCACTGTCTGTTTCCTTGAATGACTTGCTGCTATCAGTTGTGTGTTTTGTCTTTAAGTGATATTTTAGACTGGAACTACTACGCTGAGAAGACAATTCAACTTGACAGTGTTTACAGATGACTTTGGTTCTGTCGACTCCGCCGTCTGGAAGAACTTTAAAATGAAAATGGCCGAGTAAAAGTTCCGTACCCTTCTCCTTGTTTGGTGGATCCGCCGATTACTTTCTTTTCCGGTTCCGCAGCAGACAGCAACAGACTTTTACAAAATAAAAGCCTGTGAGCAACAGACTTTTACAAAATAAAAGCCTGTGAGCAACAGAGTTTTACAATAATAAAATAAATAATAAAACAGGGGTGGTCTGTGGCGTAGTGGGTTGAGCAGGCGCCCCATGTACAAGAGGCTATAGTCAGCTGGCCCCAGTTTGAGTCCCGTATCGGACGGCCCTGTGCTGCGTGTCGTTCCCCCTCTCTCTGCCCCCTGCTTCCTGTCTCTGAACTTTCCTATCCATTAAAGGCACAAAAGCCCTCAAGATTTTTTTTTTGTTTTAATTTTTAAATAAAAAAAAAAATAAAACGTGTTAATGGACAATAAAATATTTATCGACGTTAAGTAATTAATGCGTTAACGCGATAATATCGAGTTAACTCGCCCAGCCCTAGTTTTTTTTTTTTTTTTTTGGAACCACAAGAGAATTTCAGTAATAAAAGATCCTAAAGCCTGAACAGAAACTAAAGACTTCATTGTCTCTACAGTTTGAGGAGAGCATTGGTAATATTGACGACATTTCTCACCATCAAGATGAATTGATGGTAACCCCCTCAGTCCAACAGGTGCAGGCAGATATATATTCAGAGGTGCCTGCTCAGGGGTAGCCAAGTGAGTTCCTACACTCTCCCACGCAGCGTTTTCAGCACTATAACCCAGCAAAGAGAAGCCCTGCTATGGATCACCTTTGCTTGTTCATGCTGACCAAACAGAGGCGGGATAATGCTTCCCCGGCCATGCCAGTGTTGCAGAGCAACACCAGCATTTCTGTCAGGAGTAGCAGATTGCTCTGCCAGGTCTTCCCCACAGACTTCGATTTGCCTGTGTGACAATAAGTGCTGCCAGCTCAGAGGTGCAAAACCTTAATTATTAATTGCTAATTAGCTGGACTATCGAGGTGGCAAAAAAAAAGAATTGGAAAATATAAAAATAGAGTCGCTTTTGTCCAGTCATTCAACCCTAGTGTGAGTCGAGTGGCCCTGAGCTGCAGCTCCCACTTTAACGCTGTGCTTCAACTTAATTTAAGCTTTTTATTTACTCTTTTGATCTGGTGTCGCACCACTCGATTGTCTGGTCAAGTATTAATCACCTTGAGCTTAAACTGTGATTTTGATTTTAATCGTTTTCCACACAAAGCGGGCTCAAGTGTAGACTGCACTGAAGCAAAAAAGCTGAAGGTTTTCATCGGATTCTTGGATCAAAACATATTAAACGATTTCCCTCCTGAACAATATCCTGTTAAGAGCCCCCCCCCCCCCGTGACCCTGGGTTGGATTAGGCGAGCATAGCAGATGGACGGATGGACAATCCCCTGTTGTGCCAATTTGACCTGCACAAAAAGCACCCGAGTATTGTAATCAACTTGGAAAGCAACATTTTCATACTCTTGAATCCTGCTATTTTGCTCACAAGAGTGCAGAGACACGTGTTTGACGGGGTAGTTGGATATGATGCACATCTCCACCTGGGTCCATCTGGTGCACTGCTGGCATGTAAAACCGAATGGAAACATTGTGCATTTCAAAGTGTTTTATGAAGAATAAAATGCTTTAAACACATTTCAAACTGCACTGCGTGGAGAAGAAAACTCCACACGAATAGTTCTCTTGGATGAAAATCTTTGATGCATCTTTGCACACGTTTCCAGTGGAGCTGCTGACTTATCTCGGCTGTAAAACAGGCTTTATATGAGCTTCTAAGAGGTGTCAGCCTCTCGCTGTGGGAGTGATAGATAAAATGGTCCTTTGGATGTTGATTATTTCTGGCCCAGATGAACTTTTTCTTGCATCTGAAATTAAAAACTGCAGCCAGTCGTCCCTTATATTATAATTTCCGATGCTTTTCAAAACAATCGGCTCATTTCAGTGGGATCTGTAGCTCCTGATGTTGTCGGTCCCGTCGGTGAGGATGTTTATGATGACTCTCTGGATTTGGAGAACAGCTCAGATGCCTCCCTGACCGTACTGTGGGATGTAAAATGTTTCCACAGTAGGATATGCATTACTGGTTGCTCGTGCTGTGCTTAAATGAATGTGATATTGATTTGCTTATAGGAAAAGACGCGGGGAGTCTCAGTATGACCTCAGTACTGTTGACTCTGTTTATTTGCTGCAGTGCGTGACTCTCAGGAAGCCGTTGATCATTCCTCGTGATCTGTGCCTGCTGTATTGCCTGCTGTTGACAGCTCAGTCTTTATGTGAAAAGACCTTTCTTTACAGTTGCTCTCAATGATTTTATTTATTTTTTTCCTTTTATGAATGGGCCATTGATTTAATGTGGAAAGTGTTCTCTAAAACATCCTCATGAATATAAATGTGCTGGCATCTGAAACCTGTATCTGTAACCGCTGATTGTTACCCCTTGATGTCCTCACAGCTGGGAGCGTGAAAGTGACTTTTATATGAATAAGAGAACCGAATACCAAGCAGTGGCTGAAGGGAGTCAATCTGGAGCCATTTGTTTGGCAGTTTTGAGAAAAAGTTTAATTCCTAGAAGCTAAAAGTTCTAAAAGTGCTGCCCATCCATGTTTTTTTTGTCTTTATTACTTCATATAAAGGCCTTAAAAAGACGCCTGCTGGTGCTGATCTTTCTTCTTTCGCATGTTTATTAATGTAAGGATCACCAGGAGGCCGTGTGTGAGCAATATACGGATCCCTGCAGATTTGAACAATTATTAATGTCCCTGGTTACTGTGATGTGCACGCTTGAGCTGCCCTTTTGTAATGCTATAATGCTAATCTATACTGTCATCTTAATATGGCAGTTTGCACTGATTAGACTTAATCAGGCCTTTCCATATTTAAGTATTCAGGCTGTTTATGTTGCACGACCTTTTTATAAAATAATAATTTAAATTATAAACAGCAGGAATCCAGTTTTTGCTATTTTGACACATTGTTTTCAAGCGATTCACTTTGATTCTAATGAATAAATGATACATTCTGTGATGTTTGCACTCAGTTATTAGCACGGCAGGTGGTAAAGTGTGATGAGAAACATGAAAACCTGCTTAAATGAGTTAAAAACGGGGCGGTCAGACAGCTTTTAAGGGGAATCTACCTGCACACACAGGTGCTTGACAGTGAGTGTAAGTGAAGCCACGGACCCACTTATAACCCAGCTCAGTAAATGAGAAGCCTGATGGCTGCAACTTGAAACTCTGTGTGAATCCGGCCCTGCTGTGAGTCTGATTACAACACTGAAGACATTTTCAAACAAAGAGAATTTCTAGAGAATAGAGGTGGGATCTTTATCTTTTATCTGCGGTTGCGGTTCACTTGTGCACTTCATGGTGGAAGATTCTCTGCTGGAGATGCCTCCTTACATGATGAAATACTCTGTGGAGGTGCCAGCGCAGCATATGCAGGAGGCAGGGCACAAATAGCTGTTATATTTGCATCTGTTATATTTGCATCAGAATGAGAAAAGGTGATGGCTGCCCTGCCAACTGTATCTTTAATGCAGAGTTCACATGCAGCCCCACCAGTAAATATCAGTGCTGCTGTGCAGTTTTCTCTTCTTTATCTTTACTTTGGATAATTGATTCTTCTTTAAATGAATTAATTTCTATTGTCACAAGTAGTTTAAAGAAGCCCTGAATGCATGAGTTTAAAAAGGATGTGGCAACCAGTAACTTTTTGGACAGCAGCAGGATTTTCTCCACATACTCTTTGTCTCGACTCTGATCAGGCACGTCACCAGACACTTTTTACCGGGGTGCGTGCCCCTGTAAACATCAGAATCAGAATCAGAATCAGAATCGCTTTTTATTGCCAGGTATGTGGACACACACGAGGAATTTGACTCCGGTTACACCTCACTCTCTTTAGTGCAACAATTACAAAAAAATAGACAAAAAAATAGACATAGAACAAGATTAAATCAGAAGTGCAAATTGGTGCATGGTGCAAGGATGAAACACTGAAGTCCGGTTTTAGCTGTTTAACACAGAGACAGCCTGAGGGAAGAAACTGTTCCTGTGTCTTGTTGTTTTGGCGTACAGAGTTCTGTAGCGCCTTGCAGAAGGGAGGAGTTTAAACAGTTTGTGTCCAGGGTGTGATGAGTCTGCAGAGATGTAACCTGCCCGTTTCCTGACTCTGGACAGGTACAGATCCTGGATGGAGGGCAGGCTGACACCAATAATCTTCTCTGCAGACCTTATTGTCCGTTGCAGTCTGTTTTTTTCCTGTTTGGTGGTTGATCCGAACCAAACGGTGATGGATGAACAGAGAACAGACTGAACAATGGCGGTGTAAAACTGGATCAGCAGCTCCTTAGGTAGGTTGAGCTTCCTGAGCTGCCGCAGGAAGTACAACCTCTGCTGTGCCTTTTTGATGGTAGTGACTGTGTTGGTCTCCCACTTCAGGTCCTGAGAGATTGTGGGGCCCAGAAATCTGAAGGATTCCACAGCAGACACTGCGTTGTTGGTGATGGTGATGGGTGGCAGAGTGGGGG
Source organism: Odontesthes bonariensis (assembly GCF_027942865.1). Taxonomy (NCBI): domain Eukaryota; kingdom Metazoa; phylum Chordata; class Actinopteri; order Atheriniformes; family Atherinopsidae; genus Odontesthes; species Odontesthes bonariensis. The sequence goes on along the minus strand of NC_134517.1, from coordinate 28,684,289 downwards.
GGCTTCTCCTAAAGTCCACTGTCATCTCCACTGTTTTTAGCGTGTTCAGCTCCAGATTGTTCTGACCACACCAGCAGACCAGCCGTTCAACCTCCCGTCTGTATGCAGACTCATCACCGTCCCGGATGAGGCCGATGACTGTTGTGTCATCTGCAAACTTCAGGAGTTTAACAGACGGGTCTCTTGAGGTGCAGTCGTTGGTGTAAAGGGAGAAGAGCAGTGGGGAGAGTACACACCCCTGGGGGGCACCTGTGCTGATGGTCCGGGTGCTGGATGTGATGCTCCTCAGCCTCACCTGCTGCTTCCTGTCAGTCAGGAAGTTTGTAATCCACTGACAGGTGGAGGAGGGCACAGTGAGCTGGGTGAGTTTGTTGCGGAGGATGGCTGGGACGATGGTGTTGAACGCCGAACTGAAGTCGACAAACAGGATCCTGGCGTACGTCCCTGCAGAGTCGAGGTGTTGCAGGATGTAACGGCATCATCCGCTGACCTGTTCGCTCGGTAGGCGAACTGCAGGGGGTCCAGCAGGGGGTCTGTAATGTCCTTCAGGTACCCCAACACCAGTCTCTCGAAGGACTTCATGACTACAGATGTGAGGGCAACAGGCCTGTAGTCGTTCAGTCCTGTGATGGTGGGTTTCTTGGGGACCGGGATTATTGTGGAGAGTTTGAAGCATGAGGGGACTTCGCACAGCTCCAGGGATCTGTTGAAGATCCGGGTGAAGATGGGGGCCAGTTGGTCAGCGCAGACCTTCAGGCAGGAAGGTGACACACCGTCTGGGCCGGGTGCCTTCCTGATCTTTTGTCTGTGAAAGACTGACAGAACATCCTCTTCAGAGATCGTGAGTGCTGGTGGGGGGTCAGAGGGGAGAGGTGGCAGAGTGGCAGGTGATGTCAATGGGGAGGGAGGTGGAGAGGTGTGAATGTGTCAAACCTGCAGTAGAACACATTCAGCTCGTCAGCCAGTTGATGATTCGCTGCAGTGTTTGGGGATGGTCTCCTGTAGTTGGTGATGGACTGCAGGCCTCTCCACACTGACGCTGGATCGTTGGCTGAAAGGCTGTTTTTAATCTTTTCAGCGTAGCTCCTCTTGGCTGCTTTCACCTCCATTGTCAGCGTGTTTCTGGCCTGGTTGTACAGGACTCTGTCCCCACTTCTGTAGGCCTCCTCCTGGGCCTGACGAAGTTGCCTGAGTTTTGCAGTGAACCAGGGTTTGTTGTTGCTGTATGTGCGGAAGGTTTTGGTGGGCACACACATGTCCTCACAAAAGCTGATGTAAGATGTCACGGTATCAGTCAGTTCATGCAGGTCTGAGGCTGCAGTCTCAAAAACACTCCAATCAGTGCAGTCAAAGCAGGCTTGTAATTCCACTTTGGCGTTGTTGGTCCATCTCCTCACCGTCTTGACCACAGGCTTAGCAGATTTCAGCTTCTGCCTGTAGGTCGGGATAAGATGAACCATGCAGTGGTCAGAGAGTCCCAGGGCTGCACGGGGGACAGAGTTATATGAGTTCTTAAAAACAGTGTAACAGTGGTCCAGAGTGTTTGTGTCCCTGGTGGGACACTTAATATGCTGTTTATATTTTGGCAGTTCGTGGCTGAGGTTTGCTCTGTTAAAGTCCCCCAAAACAATGAGCAGAGAGTCCGGGTGTTTTTTCTCCACGTTATTAATCTGGTCGGCCAGGTGTTGTAACGCCTCAGTAACATAGGCCTGAGGAGGGATGTAGACTCCGACCAGAACAAACGAGGAAAACTCCCGCGGCGAATAGAACGGTTTACAGTTGATGAAGAGTGTTTCTAGTTGAGGACTGCATGATTTGTTTAGGACCGTGACATCAGTACACCAACCTTCGTTAATGTAAAAGCAGATTCCGCCTCCCCTCGTTTTCCCCGTAAGCTCCGTTATCCGGTCCGCTTGGTGCAGGTGAAATCCAGGCAGGTAGAGAGCAGTGTCCGGGATGTGCTCACCGAGCCAGGTTTCGGTGAAGCACAAGGCAGCAGATCTGTTGAAGTCCGTGAAACATGCGTTTCCCTTGGTAAAATGAACATATATGGTCACTACGACTGATGTGACAAGGAAGAGTAACAAAAGCACGATTTTCCCTATTTCAACCACGTAACCTACTGTAATGCTGCACAGGTCTACCAAAGAGTGATGTGAGGAGGTTGTATTCGCAGGCTTTGGGTGCACCTGTGCATGTTCAGCGAATGGACCGCGTGTGACGCGTAAAATCAGAGTTGGAAGGCAAGATACAGTCGGCTGTATGAACCACTACGCATTGATGGATGGCCGTTATCGTGGACATAAAGACATTCTCACAGAGGAGAGTCAGAAGCAACAAAGAGAACTGAGCATGAAGTGGAGGGAGGATTTGTTTTCTCTGTTGTGTGGACGCCCACGCCAAATACACAACATTTGCATTTGGGCTTAAACCGTGTCTGGTTCCATGACAGATGAAAAACGCGAGACAATATCCTGTTCTGCCTGTTATCGCCTATTTACTAAACTATCTCAGGCATTAGTAAACAGGAAAACTTCCTTGTGATATTTTTAAAGACTGAAAAGGTGAAATAAGCTGGAATGCATGCAGAGAGTAAATAGTGTTTTTTGTTGTTGTTGCTTTTGTTCATGTTGCTGTAACAGAATGAGGAGCAGAGTGTTGCTAAAAAGCTAAATGGCTCAACTCAAAAGTGTTTGTATATGCTTTAGATAGCCTATAGCTCTGTTAAACCTGTTGAGGTTCATGCAAATTTGAACAAATCCAATGTCTCGTTTTCTCTGGTAGAGCAGCTGACAAACTGTTGAAAAGTTGGCAGTGTAGCAGAGAGTGAGGCATGATTAAAATCACCAGATATTGTCACAAAAGAATTGGGGTGTTGTGTCTGTATCTTAGCAACAACGGAACTGATGACATCACATGCAGTGTCGGCAACAGCTGAGGGTGGAATGTAAACAGCCACCAAAACAACACTGGTGAACTCTCTTGGCAAATAATATGGACAAAAACTTACTGCCAATAGTTCAATGTCAGGACTGCAGAGACGACTCTTTACAGTAACATGTCCTGGGTGACACCATCTGTTGTTGACAAGCACTGCCAATCCACCCCCTTTCCTTTTCCTGCTACTCTTTAAATCTCGATCTGCTCGTACAGTCAGGAAGCCCGGCAGAGAGACGCTGGAGTCGGGGATATGATCCTGCAGCCATGTCTCAGTAAAACACATAATGCTACATTCCCGATATTCTTGCTGAGTCCTTGTCAATGCTAGAAGTTCATCCAACTTGTTGGCTAATGATCTTACATTGCCCATGATGACGGATGGCAGAGATGGTTTGAACTTCTTCTTTCTTTCTCTCCTCTTTGCTCCTGCTCTGCATCCACGACGCCTCCTTTTCAATTCCAGTGGGATTTCTGGCTTCAGTTGTCGAATTATTTCTGCTTTTCCAATGTTAATCAGCTGCTCCCTGTTGTAAACCACCTTGTTGCTATGGTTATGCATCATAACAAAAGAGTAAAATATACAAAAGTATTGGGAAAAATTAATCCAGCTGCACAGCATCCAAGGCAGGAAGGAACAGTTGTCCAAAAAAATGCAATTTCTTCCAAGAAATAACAGGAATGAAATTTAGAAAAAAGAAAAATCTCAATGTGAGTTACAGAGCTACTCCAACGTGCTGCCACCCTCAGCAGCGCATTCTAGAACTTTTTACGGACCGAAATACAGACCGAAAACGTGTCAGTTTGTTTTGAAATGGTGTGAATTTAGGGTTACATGCTGGCCTCAAATTGTTGGAATGGCAACTCAATTTTCTATCAAACATCCCATCATTCCGACAATTTGTTTTCCTCCTATGGTCGGAATGACGGTACGTTTTATTTCTTTAAACATCCCGCCTTTGTGACAATTGTGCAAGGCTTTATATAGCCGATTGATGTCTTAAAGGGGAACTCCGGGGCATTTGAAGCGCGTTTCCATTGCTAGAGGTTGTCAAATACTGATAGTAGGACACAGACAGGTGCAAATCTGCGCTCCCTGTGTGGAGATCGCGCTGTTCGCGCAGCCTGTCATGCGAGGCTAATATGTGGTGGCTAGGGGCAAGCGCTAACCCTTCCACGTAAAACAACAACTTGCTCACTGCAGAAACGTCACACCACTTTATAAACCATCCGACAATAAAGTCACAAGCCTTACCATCAAAACCATATGCATGGTTCTCACATTACTGGCATGGGGACGTTACAAAACAACTTTATAAACAGCATGTAACTCACCGGCTGGTTGTAGGCTCGCGCATGTGAAAGCCCAAAAGAGTCAATGGACGATACTCCCATATACAAAGCAGTTATCTTCTCTAGAAAAACTGCGTTCAAGTATTTAAAACATTACAACAATATTACTGGGCATGTATTGTGCAAGTTGTTGTTTTACGTGGAAGGGTTAGCGCTTGCCCCTAGCCACCACGTATTAGCCTCGCATGACAGGCTGCGCGAACAGCGCGATCTCCACACAGGGAGCGCAGATTTGCACCTGTCTGTGTCCTACTATCAGTATTTGACAACCTCTAGCAATGGAAACGCGCTTCAAATGCCCCGGAGTTCCCCTTTAAGGACCTAACTGGTCACACTGGGAGTAGATTAATCTTACTCCCCAATAATATAGAACTTTTTATTTAGCCTAGATAAAGAACATGCATTTTGTGGCTCGTCAAAAGGTTCTTAATGGCTTTACTGTCACATCAGGCAATCGGATATGCACGAGCGGAGCAGCTGCACACATCCAAACAAATCATCATAGTTAAAAAGACGAAAACAAGTCCGCGCACTTCAGTTCCCTAATGTGCATTTATTCATCATATCCAAATAGGTGCTGAATAAATGCACATAAAATGCTTTTAAAGGCTGTGTCACATCTGTACACATGTTTTAAAACGCGTAAAATGCATGAACAGAAAGAAGAACTCACCTGTTGAGTAACGCACATTTCCTTATATGGTAAGCCTTGTCGCAATGGTGGGACGTTTGCATGTCGAACTGGTGGGAATAGCGGAATGTTGGACTGGTGAGATGTTGGAATGGCGGTTGCCACCTTAATTTAGTTGCTGATGCATAGCTGAATATTGTAACATTCTTTTTTTGTCATAGAAATGACTCCCCTAAGCATTTAATCCCACTTATTTCTTATCATTCCCAGATTCTGAGCTCTTTTTTTTAGTCTATTTAAGCAGGATTGTGCCCTTTTCCTACTGCTGCTGCAGTTGTGTATTCTAGGAGTTATATCAAGAATTGCCAGCGGTCGTAACTTTGCCTTTTTTCCATTTTTGTCCACCGCTGAAGTGACCTCACAGAGCAAGCTTTAGGTGCAGAGTGAAATGCTCGACCTGTGAATTTTAGCTGGAGAGCAGCGTGTTGTTAGCTCAGACAAAATAGCGGTGGTCCAAAAATAGCTACAACTAAGTAATGGGTTTTAATGAAACTCGGCATAAAATGGGGACACGGTGTATTGTTTTTCTCCATGACTGTGTGTTGTGCCACATCCATTTAAATTAGTCGAGTCCCACTCGCTGCCAGCTGCACTGGGGACGTTTTCCTGTCCCGTCTTGCAGGCCTGCCTCATAATCTGTGAATCAAAGACACTCCATGAGAGTAGACAGTAAATCTCTGTTGGTCATAGCTGCATCTGGAACAGGAATTGGATACCAGATTCGACCTCATGAATACAGTTTTTTTTATGATGTTTTTGTGTGTTTGTGTGTGTGTCTCTCTGGCCTTTTGTATAAAATCATTAGAATGCATGATATCCAGGGAAACGGTTAGTCCCTGTTTCCTGGATCTATCCACTGTTTTGTTCACTGTCCACCTGGCCATATGCACTCCAGTGTAACCAGAGCCTCTGATTGGACACGGTAGATCTTTGCTAAGATTGTATTTTATCCGTGAAAACTGGGTACAGTTCAAATTTCCTTTTGTATCCAGCAGCTAAAAAGTTGTTGCAAGATGAGTTTTTCCTAAATCACTTGGCAGTGGATTCTAGATTCTGATAGTTTCTTGGTTGGGGAAAAATTAGGAAATATCTGTTTTTCTTTTAGAGTGATCCTACAACCGAATTGGTCTCTGTTGCCCACCGACAGGTCACTCTACCTGTGCCATGCATGAAACTTCCTTTAATAACGTTGGGGGGGTGGAATCTGTGGCCTCTCAGCCTGGAGCCACTCGCTCATCTCTTTCTGCAATCTGACACATGAGATTTGGTATATTATTACAAATTCCTGCAGCCCAAAAAAACAAAGGCATTTGTGACAGTTTGCCTTGATCCGACTGAACAATGTGTGCTCGCATGCACAGTTGCATTGAGCGCCTCACAGGCTGCCATTGTCAAGGTGGCACATAGAGTCCATTTAGCCCATCATGTCCCATTATGCTGATTATGGAAAGTAATTTCATTATTATCATTAATGAATGCAAATCTTTTTGTCATGTCTTCGGGCCATTAAAGGGTAGAGATGGTAAAAACGTTGCCTCTTCGTTACTTATATAGCGATAAAAGTGCAGGTACCTGCGCTTTGTCGGGCAATTACGGAACCGATCGGGCAGCCTGTTCACAAACATATCTGAAACTTTATGTATAGACAAAGATCTTTTGAGTTAATTTATACACAAAGCTCACTGAACACAATTGTTTCTGTATCCTGTTGCTACAGAAAATAAAGACTCTGTCTGTTTGCCATTAAATTTCACTCCGGCTCCCACAGACCTCTTCATAACCTTATAGAGTCACCATTGTGAGGGGCACATAAAAACATCCCACTGTGGAGGGGTGTCCGATGGAGGTCAGGGCTCATATGTTGCATACATAAGACGAGCACAAAGCAGTCAGACAAGCTTTATACATTTGTGAATTTTTGGTTTTTACACTGGAAAAAATGCCCCTCCAAAAATAAGTAAGAAAAACAACAAATACGAGACGTTTTTGCTTGAAATAAGCAAAAAAATCTGCCAATGGAACTAGTGAACATCGGCTTGTCAAGATTTCTTGAAATGAGATGTGATATTTAGGACTTTTGAGATAAAAGTGATCTTGAAATTAGCTTAAAAGCCTCTTCAAATGTCAAAAAAAGCTTGTTTCATATGATATGTGACTCAAAACAATTTATTTTCAAGACTTTTTCACATAACAAGATATTCAAGATGTGTTGTATTAAAACAAGTCCCTATATCTGGCTGAAATAGTACTTGTTAGGCAGTTGTGTCTTATATTAAGTGTAATGAGATATTTTGACTAGAAATGAGACAAATATACTTGGTAAGACTTTCCAGAGTAAATCTCTAGTTTTGCCTGCAAAAAACCCAGAGGAGCTTAATTTTAATTTTATGTGTTTGCTGAAACTGGAAACTGATTAATGATCAAATCTGTGTTTTTTTAAAAGTGAGAAAACGGGTAACTTTTGATCACAGCCATTATTTCATGCATCTACTCTGGTTGTGTTGGATAAAATGCTCAAACAGAGTAAATGCACTTCAGAGAAATATACTTAGTATATTTATACTCACTAGATAGAGAGAAGTGTGCCTGCACATCTGTTTTTTCCTTTTATATTTAGAAAGGGCTTGTTACATTGAGCTAAAACAGGCACTGAAATTACACATGGTCCAGATCAGGCGAGAAGAGCCGTCTTTCAGCTCTGGGGTTATCATTATTCTGTGGCTGGTTGTCAAAAAAAAAAAGAAAAGCCTCAGTCCTCAGATCCCTCTCCAGCGACGCTTCCCATGTGTGTTATGACTGCGAGGCGGAGCGGTAAAGTAACACAGGGTGCGATAAGGCTCATCGTCTATCCACCTGGCCTTATATGGATGGAGTTTGAACCTCAGCTGCTGAGTAAGCTTAGCTGAATACGACCGCTCGTGAGCTGCGGGTCAGGGTTTGGTCGTAGCCGTCATCCTCACAGAACCTCACTGATCCACGTTGCAGCTTGTAAACTCAAAGTCAGTGAATTTCCAATAAAGGTGGTTGTGGTTCAAAAACTGCAGCCAGTGGGAGAATTTCAACTGATGTTGGAACGCAGGTTTTTAGCAAAGCTCTGTTATCGAGGCCCAGTGTTAAAGTGATATAATTTAATCCGAAGTGGTGCAAAATGGGTTGTTTATGCTCAATATTTGGCATTTGTTACATGTGATTATATTTGGAAATTTAGAGCATCTCTGCAGGATATTAAAGGGATAGTTCGCCTCTTTTAACATGAAGCTGTATGACATCCCATACTAGCAATATCGTTTATGAACATTTTCTTACTCCCTGCTGCGTCCTGTGAGCCGAGTTCCAGCCTCGTTTTGGCGTTGACGAAGGTAGTCCGGCTAGTTGGCTGGGGTTTAAAAAATAAAGTGTTTTGCTTCTCAAAACAATAGGTGAATTATCCCTTTAACAGATTAGAAAAAGTAAGGTGAATTGAACTGTCTTGATGCCATTTTAGGAGCTAATTTAGCTTCTATGAAAGGTGGTTTTACAATGAAAATGTAGAATCTGATGTATATGAGATGATATGTTCCGGCTGAACGTCTTTTCAGGAGGTTTAAAGAAAGACCACGATTCCCCTCCAACTTTGCTCCTCTTCACCTGTACTTTGTGTACTGATCTGGATTTTTAGTTCAGGTTCCAGCACACATTGATGGAAGCATTTCAACGCATCACCATGAAGTCCAGCCCTGTTTTTATATATTATTTTCTAATTGAAAAGAAGGAAGAATATTGCAAACCACCCGGTGTCTGTGAATATAGGGAAGTGTGTTGAAACTGAACCATTCTTCCCCAAACATTTGTGAAATACAGGAAGTATTTACAGAATTAAATTCATTATTTGTAACTTATATGACAGGCACAACGTGGGAGAAATTCTACCCGAAACTTTCCATGTTGCAGAGCTCACGATGCTCCTTCTCTCAGTTAAACAGAAAGGTTAACCCGCTGACCACCAAGAGGTGAGAAATGTGCATTGGGTCAGAAAATTAAGCAATTATTGTCTCTAAAAATAGCAACGCCTCCCTTTTCTCACCCAGCCATCCATCCAGCAGTCATGCCAGACTGTTGAAGCTGTATTTGATATTGGGACACTCCCCTCCGTGGCTCTATTTTTTTTTTATCTAGCTACTGGCATTCTCAGCTGAAATTTTCAGCAATTATTAAAAAAGTGTGTCACCAGAGGCACTCTTCTTGTTGTTGTTGTTTCAGATGTTTGCACGAGTGCCTGTTTTGGCCTTTTGTTAAGATATAATCACCTTCAGGAATGCATCTTTGTCTTGTTTAGCACTTGAGATGCAAATATGTGTGTGAAATGGGAAGTTTTCTGCGGTTAAAAGCCGCTTAAAATCAAAGTATTTACAGAAGAAAAATGGTTCCATATTTACATTCAGTTTAATGCCTCAGGAACGCTCACAAAGGCTTTTTAGATTAGATATGGTGATGCAACCATATATATTATGTAGAACTCAGGTATCAGGGTAACATTGCATGTGGTCAGGGCCCTGGTGGGAGCATGATATTGATTACTGATTATGATCGCAAATCTTTCCTGCAGTGGAAGTCCCAGCAAGTTCGCCCCAAGGTCAGACCGTGTAATGCTCAGAGAAACTGAGACTCTGCAGGCCTCAGTTAGCATGTTAGATGTTAAAGTCCATGACAGCACAGTTAGAAACAGACTGAACAAGTACGGCTTGTGTGGAAGGGCTGCAGGAGAAAGCCTCTTCTCTCTAAAAAGAACATGGCAGCACAGCTTAGGTTTGCAAAGCTGCAGCTGAACAAACCACAAGACTTCTGGAACAATGTCCTTTGGACAGACCAGAGCAAAGTGGAGATGTTTGCTCACAATGCTCAGTGTTAAACTGAGGTAGCATTGGGTCAGAATTCATCCACAATTAATGCGAGAGACCGAAAACATCATGCAAAGAAAAATTTCTTCAACTTATTGCAGCTAAAGGTGCTTCTACAAGCTGTTGAATCATAGGTGTTACCTGGTTTTTCACACTGCTTCTGCATTTTGGCTCAGTTTTTACTAGATGAATAATTCTACAGAGGAATCCATCATGTTGTCATTCATTTGAGATTGTTTTTACCCCATTTTAAGACCTGTAAGGACCGGATGATTTATCCTAAAAGCAGTCAGTTCACTTTGTGCTGCTCCTGTGAGGGAAATACTCATGCTGTCAGTGGAATTTTATGATATGACTGAACACATTTGTTAAGTGTTGTGATTAATGTTTTTCCACGTGATAAAATACCAGTTCATATCAAAATTTTAGTAGCCTCCTTTTCTTTTAACTGCTTGTTTTATAACATAAGGATAAGACACAGGCGCAGGTCTATGTAGTGAGATTTAAAGTTATTGATGGTAGAAACTGTTGGAGTAGTAATTTTCAGATAAAAATCTGGAGTTTTATATCAAATGATATACAGAGAGAGCACAGAAAAGGGTTCTACAGGTGCTGGATCAAAGACTCCAACAGAGGGAGGAAACAGGATCCACACATAAAGCTCCGACTCTGGCTCGTCTCCGTAAAGAAAATTAGTTTTCTATGATATGCCACTTTCTTCAGTGCCATTTTTTTTTATCGCACTGCAGAAACCTGACTTATTTCGTATTGTTTCTTTCCATTTTTACCCCCCGACTGACGGTGAAAATGTTCTAAACTTCAAACACTACTTGACAGGGAAGAAAAAAAGAGGCAAAAACACATCCGTTTGCCCATTTTATGTCCCTTTTGACAATATGCAGGCTTGTACAGTTTACAGCTCAGGAAATATTCAACTTAACATCTGTAAGGAAAACCAGTGTAACCTGCCAATACTGCTGTGCAAATGAAGTATCTCATAGCTCAATGAACTGATGGCTCAAGAAACAAAAGGGTCACTATAAAGTTCCTCTTATCTGTCAAACCCTATATTGGACCGGGCTGCAGATATGTTGTTATAGATGTGTAAATTTGTGTTTTTGGTGAATCTGGACACCATCAAACAACAGTTTGAAGGCTTCTGGCTGGCCTCAGCTGTGTTGTTGGCATATTTTGGGAGGTGTTGCAGTGTAAACCGTACACTGAACAGGCCAGTCCTAGCCGACACCCGGTCCATCAGCTGCAGAGGGCCTCCAGTCTGTTTCGGCTCGCTGTTGTGGAAATCGTAGAGAGGGTGCGAACTGCCTGCTGGCCCCCAGACTGACTATCAGACACCCAAACACAACAGACAGCCAGACACTGAACACCACAAGGGCTGTGTAGATTAAAAACGTGAAGCTGAACAGTTGAACACGGGGTATGTGGAACGTATACTTGTCCCAGGGTTTAAGCTACAGCTAGACGCTAACTAGTTGAGGACCAAACATGGATCTAGAGCAGAGATACTCATTGCGCGGCTCCTCAAGCTTTAATTGGCGGCTCGCACTCGCATAGTAGCTTATAACAATATGGTAACAATAACAATAATTTTTTTCAAATAACACACAGCAAATACTGCACAGTATTAAGTATTTTTATTAAGTTTGCGTTTTTGTAGTATTAAGTATTTTTATTAAGTATTAATTAAGGCTTAATGGTGTTTCCTAAAGGGGGCTCTGTTAAACCTGGCAACGCAGCCCGCTTAAACCACCTCACACTTGACCGCAGTGCACGCTAGCTCCTTTAGCCAGCGCGAGATGCAGGCACAATGGATCGGTTTTTAATTAAGAAAGGGCAAAAACCAGCACAGAAACCATGCTCATCCTGAATGTCTCACTATGATTACAACAACAAACTACAAATACAACATGAAGAAAGTCAAGGACATGCATGCCAGCTTCCGCTCATCCCAGTATTAAGGTAAATGTGGTCTTAATTGAAAATGTATTGGCTGTGTTGTTTCTTTTTTTGTGGGATGTTTTATATGTAGAAATGCATATTTACAAAAGGGGACTTAGGATGTTGTCATAAAAGTGGCTCTTCCCTTGATTTTGCTCTGCCAATGTGGCTCTTGTGAAAAAAATAGTGAGTATCACGGATCTAGAATGTTATATGTTAGTATTTTCTTCTTCTCCTGCAGCCTCATCTTTGCTCCAATGATCTTGAACCCCTTAAAAACCCCTTTAAGCAGCACTGACCTGTTTCTGTGATGCACCATCACCAAACCACCAAGTGGGCAGAACAACGAAAAGGAAAGTTAATGGGAAAACAAATGACTGAATCCCGCATACCTAAACAACATTAGGATTACAAGTTTCAAGTCTCATGAGACTTTTTGAAGTGAACAAATGGAAACATTCAAGATAAACTGCCCACTTTGCCTGAGGTTGCATAAAAGTGAAGCATTTACTCGAAGGGCATCATGAGTTTTTCCTCTCATGCGTGCCAAAGGTTCACCTCGCAGCAGAAGTTCTGCCAGTTTCAGAGTATCTGTGTCTTTTTACAAATCTTTTCCTTTTACATTATTGGAGCTGCTGGTTTCAGAGATGCTTGACGAGTTAAAATGCTGGCAGTAAACGGCCTGTCTCGTGTTTTTGTGCTTCCTGAGTGCCGTAACATCACGGCCACCTGATGCTGGTTTTCAACCTTGTCACTTGTATAAAAACAGGCCTCTGGGTCATATTAAGTCCCCGTATTTCTTGCAATCTTACACGAGAAACTTCTCCTTCACTGTTTTAGAACCTGAACCTGATCTTAATATCCGATTAAGGCCCTTTTTTTTTGGTACCGATTTACATGACTAAACTTCACAATGGCCACTTTTAGCTTTATTTGGCTTTGTTTAATCCAACTGTTGTCGTATATATTCTGGAGAAGGTGGAGCTGCTCATGTATTAGAGCTGAGCATTAGTGTTTATCCTCTGCGGGGTCAGAGATGGCATGCTTGGTATGTTGGAGACTTGGTACTTTCTACCACAAACTCACATGCAGATTTCTTTTTTTTCCTCCTCTCCTACACACTTCCACTGCTTATTTTCTTTATAAAAAAAAAAGAAAAGATTGGTTAATTCACCCGCTACTCTGGACTCACCCACAATTCTCCCACACTGTTTGAGCTGCAGCAACTTTGAGCACCCTCCTCCTCATACGGCTTTTGAAAATACAAGATTCAACTGGATATTCTAAGATTAAGGCTCTAATGATGCACTATATACTTGGTTGTTTCTTTTCCAGCATCATTTCAATTCTCAGAGAAATGATGGGCTTGTGGTCGCTTTCTTCTTAGAATTAGAAGTTGCAGTCGGTTGTTATTTTGCAGGAGCTGTTGCGTTACTGCAGGCCGACAAAAGTAGCACAAAGTTACTTATTTTGTTCACTTCGTGCATGAATTAAAACACCGTAAACGTTTGAAAAGGACTGAACGAAGTAATGACAGTAAAACACCTGTTACAGTGTCGGTGGCTCTTCTCCTTTTTCTAAAGCCAGTGGATAAGCCTGCAACAGGTAACGTTATACCTCCGAAATGGAGGTTTAGTGAGATTAATCATTGTAAAGATGAACGCTACAGAGAATTAAACTGGCAATCATTTACCGGTTAATAATGCAGAGCCAGAAATGCAACATATTCAGCAGATTCACAGACTTCATTCATCCATTTAACAGCACTTTGATGCTTTGTTGTGTTTGTGGTGTTTACACGGTGTTCAGACTCCTCTGACTGGTTGCTGTTAATGTTAACGTCGTCACGGTCAAAGCACGCCTGTTCATACTTCCAGCGGTCTTTACCACACTATTACTTCTGGTTCTCACAATGCTTGCTTTTGCATGGCATTCCATAGAAACCAGCTTGATTACCTTGTTTTTTTTTATTCGGTGCAGAAATGCCCCACATGTTTCTTTTACTGTGACCAGGCTTGAATGCAGCTTTGCAGCTTTGCAGCTTTGCAGCCTTCCTTCCTTTCCAAAACACCAGACTTGACAATCCTTAGACATTTGCTGTCATCTGCATGATTTCCCCTCGCCTCCTTGTAGTCTTTCATTCTGTGTGAGGGCCAAGCAATTTTAAACCGGTTATTATCAGAAACTGGCAGCGTTAGCCGTTGGTTATGTGTAGCATTGAAATCTGAAGCAGTAACTGCACATTTAAGTGCAATTATGTCAAAAGTTCTGTTAGAAAGTGGAACTGGAACTGTCCTGTCATTTACTGACCCTCAAACTACCTTTTGAAGAAAGAAGAAGGCTGTTCTTGAATCAACTTCCTAACACATAAAGCTTAAAGGGATAGTTCGCCTCTTTTGGCATGAAGCTGTATGACAGCCCATATTAGGAACATCATTTATGAACATTTTCTTACCCCCTGCTGCGTCCTGTGAGCCGAGTTCCAGCCTTGTTTTGGGTTTTGACGAAGGTAGTCCGACTAGTTGGCTAGGGTCCCGAAAATAAAGCGTCTTGCATCTCAAAACAATATGCGTTCAAAAGAGTAATACATTTGCATCACAAAATCGTCCATCCAGAAAAAGTCAGACCTCACATTCGCTTGGCCCTATTTTCTCTCCCTTCATATCAATGCGTTCAGCCACCTGCCGATAGCTGCACCTGTTACGGTGTTTACTGCTCGGTCTGCACTTCGGTCTGCACGGTTTACACAGCCCGTAGTGATACGAAGGTAGAGAGAAATAGCGCCAAGCGATTGTGAGGTCTGACTTTTCCTGGAGAACGATTTTGTGATGCAAATGTATTACTCTTTTGAACGCATATTGTTTTGAGAAGCAAAACGCTTTATTTTTGTGGCCCCAGCAAACTAGCTGGACTACCTTCATCAACACCAAAACGAGGCTGGAACTCGGCTCACAGGACGCAGCAGGGGGTAAGAAGATGTTCATAAATTATATTGCTAGTATGGGATGTTATACAGCTTCATGTCAAAAGAGGCGAACTATCCCTTTAAACTCTTTCTGCACAGTCACACGTTTGCATGCAGGTTCAGCTGGTGCATGTCCAATTCTATACTTGTATGGAAGTAATTTTGCTCATTTGATTATTTGTTGTCTCCTCATGTGCTTTCTATGCAAATTAACTTCAAGCACCGTGGAGCCAGCCCTCTGGTCACAGTATAACGCATGACCTTTAACAGACATGAGAGCATGCATCTGTAACCTACAACCAAAGTGAGGCCAGAGAAGGGTTGAGCTTTTACTTTTGATGAAGAGTCCTTTCCCTGTAACTGAAGATAGGATTATTATTTACCCGTTAAAACTGACTCCAACACAGATTATTTAAATTATTCCTCTCCTGACCTCTGGTATTAGTAGTATAGATATAGTTAAGGGGCAGCCGTGACACCAAGATTTTCTTACATCTGGCACAGATGATGTCCTCGTGCTTTCAGAACATCGCACATAAACTCAGCCGCTGTTATCTTTATTGCGTCCGGCATCTATCCTGCAGTTTTCACGTTGAGTGCCAGTGTGTCGCCGTGTTTACTGAATCCTTCGACGTTAGCTGCATCATCTGAAAAGCAGAACCACGCACTGACTCGTACGGGCCACGTGTCGCTTCACATCACAGCTCTGTATTTCAAAGCACTCCGATCACCCCTTATGGTGCCGAGTATTTTTACTATTAAGACTTTGCAGATGCTTGATGAATGATAGAAATGATTAGTCTTTTGCTAATGTGTAGTGTTAAACATTTTCTGATTGAATTAACGTACATCTTCTCTACATATAGACTGCAAGCAAAGCATGACATAACCAATTGAGTTCATGTTGTCTCTTTTTCACGTACAGAGCGATTGTTTCCCTCTTGTTATGAGATGAAGAACGGCTTTATTTTCCTCTTGTAGCCTGTACAATAGAGCTTTTAGAATGGGGAAACATTACTTTAGAGTGTCCTGATTACTTGGCAGCTATCTGTTAAAAGATAATCAGATTAAACCGACATCATTTTGGTGTCGGAGCAGACGTAGTTCTTAAATCTTTGCTATAAAAAGCCCGAAAGTAAAGGAGGAAGGAGGGTGGAGTTTGAGGTGCAGTTAAAGGATAAGACCGGTTTTTTGACATTGGGCCCTTGATTTCACATTATAACATGATGTTCTACTCACCCCTGCTTGTTGTTGGTCATTTGGAGCTGTTCCGAAGATATTCGCGAGGCGTCCGGCTGCTCTCTTGAGATATTCGGCCATGAAACGGTTTCCTATGGGCAAGCTTATACAGGTACAAACTATGCTGTTTATAATTTATTAATTACTCTACACCAGCACTGATAACGTGGAGGTGCGTCGCTTACTTAAAAAAATCCGGGTTACTAATTTTGAATTTTAGCCGAATGAATAAATAGGCAGCAGGTCTGTGGGCTGTCTGTGGCAGTAGCACGACGATGACGTCAGTAACACCCACTTTACGACAAAAAAATCAAAATTACAATAACCCGGATTTTTTTAAGTAAGCGACGCACCTCCACGTTATCAGTGCTAGTGTAGAGTAATTAATAAATTATAAACAGCATAGTTTGTGCCTGTATGAGCTTGCCCATAGGAAACCGTTTCATGGCCGAATATCTCAAGAGAGCAGCCAGACGCCTCGCGAATATCTTCGGAACAGCTCCAAATGACAAACAACAAGCAGGGGTGAGTAGAACATCATGCTATAATGTGAAATCAAGGGCCCAATGTCAAAAAACCGGTCTTATCCTTTAAGTGCAGCCCTTCCAACTTTTACACCTTTGTGTGACTTGAGATTGAGACGAACCTAAGACGGATGTTTTACCACCATTAAGGAACACTTCACGAAAACACCTTTGTTACTTTCTGATTGGGTTTAGATTGTAACCCTAATTGCTTAAAGGGGCAGTTCGCCTCTTTTGACATGAAGCTGTATGACATCCCATATTAGCAACATCATTTATGAACATTTTCTTACCCCCTGCTGCGTCCTGTGAGCAGAGTTCCAGCCTCCTTTTGGCGTTGACGAAGGTAGTCCGGCTAGTTGGCTGGGGCCCTATTTTCTCTCCCTTCATATCACTGCCTGCTGTGCAGACCGAAAAGAGTAACGATTTTGTGATGCAAATGTATTTCTCTTTTGAACGCATATTGTTTTGAGAAGCAAAACGCTTTATTTTTGTGGCCCCAGCCAACTAGCCGGCCTACTTTCGTCAACGCCAAAACGAGGCTGGACGCAGCAGGGGGTAAGTCAAATTTAATAACTGATATTGCTAATATAGGATGTCCTACAGCTTCATGTCAAAAGAGGCGAACTATCCCTTTAAGAGTCAAAAAACATCTCAATTAGGGCGAAAACGTTTTCCCTTTACATCATGACCATCACCTTCATGGTGGTTGCCTTGGTTACAGGTAAACACAACTCTGTACGATGAAACGTTGTCATCTGCTTTAAGCAGTAACACCAATAAGTTAAGGTTAGAAATCAGAACTCCGTGGTCCGGTTACGACGCGATAATTACTCCAACGGACGCCATTTTTACCCTTTAAATGAAGTTTCTCATCATCTTTAAACGTATTTATTGTGGGCTGCATCTTCCTGCACGAGCACACGACCTAGGCTGTGTTCGAAACCGCATACTACATACTACATACTTCCATTCTGCATACTGATCGATCAGACAGTATGCAGAGCGTTTACCCACAATGCAATTCGCTCCTGCCCGAGCCGAAATCAGCCGGCCTGAAGCTGATTTCTCTTAAGCTCTAAACTCTGTAAACTTTAGCAACATTTGAAACATTTTCAGGTGAGAAAGTAGTCGTTTAGATCCCCAACGTGTTGAAAACCTGACAAAATGGCGGCTATTTACAATTTTGTTCCGACGAATTCGGCGCTACTAAAGCTAGCCGCAGTGAGCAACGCACTTCCCGTTGCCTTTTATCATAGGGAAAGCCATTACGATACAATTGGTGCTTTTGTTTTGAAAACAGGAAGTGAACCTACCCTCGTTGTAGCTAGCTTGAAACTGCCGATTTGACAGGAAATGACGATCGGCGACGTCACGTTACGTTGCATCTTGGGTAGTTTGAGTATGAGTAGTAACCTCATGATGCATACCCAACATTTCAGTAGTAGGAGTAGTAGGAGAAGTATGCGGTTTCGAACACAGCCCTAGCCTTCGTTTTCCTTTGTTTTACGGGCACATCTACAGTATCTTTGGGTCTCGAGCTTTTTTTTAGCTCAGTGCTGGTCCTGGATGTTTTATGTGCAGAAAAGGACTGAGTATTGGGTTCGCTGCAGCTGTTCGTGTCGATAGACTGTCGAGATCTTTGGTGAAACCAGCTTTGAATGTGCAAGTATTATTCTAGGATATGCCATCATAGGGGGGCACATTAGTGTCTCACCATTCAGGCACAAGAGGGGGCATCTTTCTCTGATTATCTCTGGTTTTCTGCAGTATTGTGGAGAGGATGTTACCAATGGTGCACTTCCTGGCTTTATATAAACCCAACAAACCTTCCTACAGGTTCTAATTACTGCCTTTGGTCAGCGTGGATATTGGTGTGCTGGCTTTGTATCTTCTGAGGGTTTTTAAAGCATCGGAGGATAATTAATTTGAGTACCTTGCAGTCTTGTTCTGTAGTTTGACCTGAGTTGAAGTGCGGACTCTATATTTGGAAAGAATCTCCAGTTCGTCAGTATCCCCCCACCAACTCTTTTGAAGCGCCAGATGAAAAATGAAATACGCCTTTTTTCTTCTGTTCGTCAGTGGATTTGTCTTTCTTCTTCAAAGGCATGACTCAGAGGATGACCTTTGGTGTTAGCAGGAGTTCACCGCGAGGCTTCATGGCTGCTTGAAACCACCATGGTGACGCTGAAATATTTGTTATCAAATTCTTTACTTGTTTCCAGAAGGTCGTGAGACTGGCTGTCAGGAGTACAGAGGCATGATTCTGGTGAATTATACAGTTTTTGTCCTTTAACCGCACCTTCACAGGTCCTTGGCCGGGGGGGGCTTTCGCCAGATGAGTGTTTTATGCAGCTCTTAAGCATGTAATTTTAAGTTTTCTTTAATTTCCTGTTGTTTCTCTTCTGTTTTCTCTCACAAAGGCACGATTTTTGATGCACATAGTGAATGAAATGTTTAGTACAAAGAGTAAAACACGTTGAGTTTTGGTTACCTGAGATAGAGCAATTTATCTCCTTTTATGTTTGTTTAATAGGTTTGTCACAACACATGCAGGGTGCCTTATATACCTTTGCACTCACAGTTCCTTACTTCCACTCTGCTCTCACCTGTAAATGCTTAAAACTGGGAGTTACAGGTATGTGGTTGAGTCTATAAGTTACAGAATACATGATCAGACGGTAGCAAAAGTCCACATGGCTGCAGCTTATACATTTTTATATTAATGGGGTTTGATTCTTGGGCCAAGGTAACGTTACTGTGACGTGTTTTCTGGTGCTGGTCTTCAGCATGACTAACTGTTGCACATGATCATTTCAAGAGCTGTTTGTAGGAATTTAATTTTGCACATCTGTGAGTGTATATATTTTATTTATTCCACATTCCCCCTATTCGAGCTTGGGTTGTCTACCGGAGGCGTGGGAGCTTGAACTTTCCACGCAGTTTCTTAGCTGTTCCTTGGACTGCACCCTCCTGGACGGATATCTCTGATATTGTTCCTGGTACCACTTCCTCCTTTCGCCTTTAGTATTTTGCAAGCTTTTCGTGTTCCTTCTTCTCGACGTTTATATGACGTTTGAATTGCTTTATCTATCACTAATGCCTTCTTCTGCTGCCTGTCGACCACCTCAGAGTCCGGTTGGTTCATCGGTTTATCAGTCTGGACCTGGAAGTCCCACAGGATCTTAGCTCTGTTACTCTCCACCAGCTTTCGAGGTATCTCCCACTTTGGGACCTCTAACTCAAACTCAGCACATGTTTCTGTACGCTACTATCCCACCACTTGGTTATGGAGTTACATTAACGACATACACTACCGGTCAAAAGTTTTAGAACACCCCAATTTCTCTAGTTTTTTATTGGAAATTATTACTTTAATGTCTCATTGCACTCTGACATGAAATGAAAGCATAATACAAATAAGCAATTGGAGCTAAAAAAAAAAAAAGAAATCATGGAATCAATTTATGGACCAAAATGTATTTTGCCAAATTTGGCTGATATAACAGCTGAACACACTCATTCTTTCTTCAATAGAATTCAAATATTCTTCAGAAGGTTCTTCCCACCTTGACCTTCTTTGTAGTTTTTAATTGTTATTATGGTCCGTCTCTCTTCCTTTGTTAATTGCCTTCTTCTCGCCATTTTTGTAGCAAAACACTACTTTCTGCTGTACAATACTGTTCAACTGATGCTCACGAGGATATGGTACCACAATGTGTTCCAACACTGCTTTTATGTAGACGGGGTAATCAAGTAATGTTGGAAGACCTGTAGGAATTAGTAGCACCAGCTTTAAAGGCTTGATCAACCTTGATTGTCAAAATTATTAACCCATTTTGTGTCCCCTGAAAATAATTAATTCTGAAATTTACATTATTTTTCAGATTTGGGTAACCTAACCTTTTGTTTTAACCTCTGGCAGTTCACCACTTACCTTTGTACAATTTCAAGCTATTCATTGGACTTGAACGACTTGCATTGCAATAAATAACTGGGAAAATTGGGGTGTTCTAAAACTTATTACCAGTAGTGTATTTGCCAGCATCTTGCCCCGCTTATATGTGCTGGACTGACCCAATGAGGCCTCTTTGCACAGTGTAAATGTGTATATATAATATGTGTATGTGAGTCATATTGCATAATATGAGTGCTTTGAAACAATATGGTCTCAATGGGGTGTTTTTGCAAACTATGTGAGGTTTACTTTGTTAAAAAGAACCAACAGTACATCTCTGATCAAAGGAAATTCAAGAGTTTCTTTGTACTATATTTGCTTGGTTCATGCCATTAGATTTGTTCCTGGTTACAAAGGTATTAAGATACCAGCTGACAGCTTTCGAGGTAAAATCCAACAAAAAATAAGTGCAGGGGTTCACGTGAGATACTTTAACCCTCTTGCACATTGCCCTGCAGAATCAGGCTGGCAGCGGGCTGCTCACGATAATCAGCATGCAGCACATGACCTGCATTTAGCCTTAAAGCACACAATGTGCCACAGTGTGCGGACAAAGACTGTGGTGTACATTTGGCTATTGATATGATAACCTAATCAAAAATTTAATGTAAAAATGGTCCAACTCTGTTTGGATTATTTCAGTTTTCAGTAAAATGATGTGATCTTGCTCTCACTGTAGTTTGAATGTTAAAAACTAGGGCTGGGCAATGATTACAAATTTTTAATCTAATTAATCACATGATTTCCCTGATTAATCACGATTAATCGCATTTATACGCAAAATCCAAAAATGAATCCAAAAGTAGTGTATAGCCTTTAGCATTTAGTTTTATTTTAAATGTGCTGCCATATGAATGAAAGTGCCATAACATTTGTTGTGCAAACACACTTTTAACATCAGCATCTTTCTGTAGTTTTTATGTAGAAGCCTCGCTCCACTGTCTGTTTCCTTGAATGACTTGCTGCTATCAGTTGTGTGTTTTGCCTTTAAGTGATATTTTAGACTGGAACTACTACGGTGAGAAGACAATTCAACTTGGCAGTGTTTACAGATGACTTTGGTTCTGTCGACTCCGCCGTCTGGAAGAACTTTAAAATGAAAATGGCCGAGTAAAAGTTCCGTACCCTTCTCCATGTTTGGTGGATCCGCCGATTACTTTCTTTTCTGGTTCCACAGCAGACGGCAACAGACTTTTACAAAATAAAAGCCTGTGAGCAACAGACTTTTACAAAATAAATGTTTGTTTTTTTTAAATTTAAAAAAAAAAAATTGCGTTAATAAAATATTTATCGGCGTTAAATAATTAGTGCGTTACTCTCGATAATAACGCGTCAACTCGCCCAGCCCTATTAAAATCAACCAAATATTTCAAAATGTAATCGTTAATAATGTCTTACCTTAATTATTTGCTCTGTCTGGTCTTTCTCAATATGTGGCAGACTTAAGGATCTTCTCACATACCCCCGTTTCTTGAGCTTTCACTCCCGCTTTTCCAGTCTTTTCCAGCTCG
Organism: Odontesthes bonariensis; assembly: GCF_027942865.1. NCBI lineage: Eukaryota > Metazoa > Chordata > Actinopteri > Atheriniformes > Atherinopsidae > Odontesthes > Odontesthes bonariensis. The sequence goes on along the minus strand of NC_134517.1, from coordinate 28,662,278 downwards.
ATTACTTGATAGGAATTCCAGTTATTCATCTAGATAAAGCAAATTAAATGGTTAGACCATATTTCTTCTTTCTTTTCTTATTTTCTTAAGGCGTAGCCTGCCATAGAGGTAATTATCTTATTTTAAAGTCCTTTCATATGTGGTGTTGAGATAAAACTGGCAACTTTTTTATTCCCAAATCTATCTAGGTTAAGATTTAAGGGTACATAACTGCGAGGGATCTATGACATTTGTACGTCGGTACCCTCGATGGTCTGCTTTTTGTTCACCCCTCTGCTCTTGTTATGTCAGGCCTCCCCTAAACCCAACCAGAGGAGCAAGTGATAGAAACATAACAGGGACATGCTCATTAAGACATTCCTCTACAAGAACACTATCAGTGGGAGGTCGCGAATGGACGCCTTCTATCTGAACCGGTGTGTCAAAAAGTGAGTTATCAGCAATATAGAGATGTTTAGGGTGGATATGGAATAATACAGCAAAAGAAAAAAGGTGTGGGAGAGATTTAGGAGATACTACGGGATTAATATCGACACTTTGGGTAACTTTCTCTGCAACTTTCTCGGCAATTTCATAGTTAAAATGAAGTTTTTGTCAATTATTTACTTGTCAATAAAAAAACTAATTAAATTGATGTCATAAAAAGACATACCTCACTTCTTTTTAGCTGTTTAAATTAATAACTTGTTTTTAATTACATAAAAAATTACACCAACCTTAAAGCTGCGGTCGGCAACTTTTTTTTAGTCATATTAGCTTGAACTGTCATGGGATTCTGGAAGTAGAATATTAAATAGGCTGTTTAGTAAAAATAACGAAATCTGTAGCTCCCTCTGAAGCCTGTAATCATGCTTGCAAAAATCGAGCGCTCCCGGCTGTTTTTAACCAATCAAGTTAGGGTGGAGGAATCCTACCTGTCAATCACAGCTTGTGCACACGCTGCTGAGCGTGAGTCTGCCCCAGCTTGTGTGCTCTCACACTGGTGTGAACTCACGTGCACAACCTCGTCCACAGAGGGGGAGGGGTTTGGGGGGCGATTCGGAGCTTGTTAGAGGTTGGGGGAGGGACCTGAAAGTTGTATCAGTTCGAATTTTCCGACTTTAGACTCGCAATTTTGAAAACCTGCCGACTGCAGCTTTAAAGAAACAAGGAAATTCTGTGACCAGAGTAATTCTCCAGTTAAATGATTAAAGAACCTTAAAGGGGAAGTTCGTTTTTTTTGTTTTTTTTTTAAACCTGGACCTTATTTCTGGCATAGAATACATTCATCTACTCACCGATAACAGTTTGATGTCCTTTGGAAGACATTTATTATTTAGCAAATAAACACAGAGAGACAGCTGTTAGAAGACTCATCATTTATATTTATAATTTAATATTTAAATGTAAATTAAATATCTAATACTCACAAGAGTTCCTGATTATTTATTTATAGACAAACTCCATCCTCTTCTCTTTATGATAATCCACAGACATGTAGGGAGGCAGCGCAGCCAAGAGAAACGTTACAAAAAAGAAAGAAAGAAGACTATTTGAATATATGTGATGAACGGCAGTGGTCCCAGCATTGAGCCCTGAGGCAGTCCTACACTAATAGGTCTGAATAAGTTTTAACATTGTAGGATTCACTGTGTCACAAGCTTCATGTAAACCTAGAAAAAGGAGCTGCAAAGTGTTGCTTGTTGTCCAAGGATTCTATTAGTTCATTCTTAGGCCAGAAATATGCTTGCTTTTGATTATGGATACATGTGTTTATCCCGGCTGCCTCTTTGTTTGGAGCATCCCTTGTGCACATCCTCAACAATTAGTGCTACGCGCTTGCAAAGCTCATTTTGCATAAAAAGGGTAAATTTAAGGGTAAATTTCTGTTAAATTAACCCGGTAGCTGCACTACCCAAAATTTAATTTAACCCGTTAGCGGAACTAGTGGAAATGTATAATTTCTAATTAATTTCTAATAATTTTCTGCACGAGTGCCCTCAAAACAACAAAAACAAAAACAAAACAAAACTCGCCAGTTTTCTAGAGTAGGCTATAGGTGATTTATTAGCCTCTTTCTAATATGTTGCTATTAGCCACAACTGTATTTGATTTTTAGTTTTTCTGAACTAGAATTAGAATTGAGGCATCATGTCATGCAATTAATTTCACTCAAAGTCAACCTGGTCTGGTTTGTGTTTGCAACACAAGTGCAAATTCGCACAGAAGTCCTACCTGTGGATTTTTTTTTATTGTTATGAGCTAAATAACTTCTAATATACATTGTCATGGCATTTTGTAAGCTACATGAGGTATCTTTTTGTACCTTTTTGTATTTAAGATTATATATAATAAAATAATACAAATAATATAATATGTTGCCGTGTTGGTGGCATTAAGTCTTTTTTTTGGGGCGGGGGGGGGTGGTTCGCCCAGGTCGTAAATTTAGCTAGGTCCGCCTCTGGTTGTAGTCTCAGTTCTAAGATGATTAACTAGAGATTTCAAGATGTAGCCCTTTAAAATGAATAATTGAAGGCTGGATCATTCTCATCTTGTGATAAAATAAAACCAAAACTGTGACAAATTGATTATGAATTATTACAGCTGTATGGGACGTCTCCATAAATGACTCATTAACTTTCAGAAATCTGTTGTTCTGTGTGTTTATGGAAGCCTCACAAGGCTGCAGTTTACTCATCAGAAACAACTGATTTAATGCCTCACAGTAACGTCTACATGCAGCCGTTTTTTTCATTGAAGCTCTGAATTCTATTAATTAGATGTTAAAGCAAACAGGGACACAGAGGAGTGAAATACCTGTGGGACTGCTGTTTTGCAGGCTGGAGTGTTGCATCACATCGCCTCTCCTCAGCAGTTTTTCTGTTGTTCGCTGGGAATTCAGATGCTGGTGTTTGGTAATGTTACCTGCAGCAGCTTGTTTGTGGCATCACTGCTGACACGCACGCTGGGACCTAAATTTAGGCTGTTCATCTTCTGGTCATTCTGTGAAAATTGGTCCTCTTGAACCATTTTTTGGGGTCAAAAGCATGAAAAATAGCCAATGTCAACGAGGTTTGTGAACCCACATGCAGTGTATACGCTGCAGTTGATACATTTCTGTGTTCTTATTCGGGGATGATCTCTGTTTTGAACATGGGAAGCCTTTTTTTTTCCTTTTCTGCTGCCTCTTTGCCTCTGTTTTGTGGAAAAGCCCATATGGTTTCCAAATAAGGTCTGGGTGAGTGCTCGCAGTATTAATAGAATAAGTCTGCTGCTGGGGAATATTTGTATTGACCGTTGAAAGACTTTATCTGAGGCATGCCGTTTCTATGACAGTGTGTAGGCGGGATCCTGCGAGAGCTCAGTGGAGCCGTATGCACAGCTGTGGCAGGACGGCTAACTAAAGGTAGCAGGAAATCCCTTTTTAAACGTCAAAATTGGGCAGTTTAAAGCCGATTTAAAACCCAAGTCTGCTGTTTACGTTCATTTTCAGCATCTTGGGAAACACGTGGCGCAACGCTGGAGCAGACTGAAGCTTTTTATGCCATGCAGCAGTTCCCAAAGCATGTTAATGAGACCCTTTCAAACTTAAAAAACGAGAATGGTTTCAGTGTAATTCTTCGGCTTCAGCTGTCAGGAGGAATTTAACCTCAAATACACTTTTGTGCACTGAGAGTTGTTTGTCCGAGAGGATTAAAGTTTTGAACCAAAAACATAAGAAACGTATGAAATAATATTGGAATATTAGTTAAGAGATGAACAGTTTTGTGGCATCTTAAACGAAGACGTTTAATTGAGAGCAAAGTAATGGATGGGTGATGAGTTTGTGTGGTGTGAGGATTATAATTCATCCATAATGTGAGGCCAACGTCCCTTCTAAGGATGTTTTCACTCAGATCTATGCAGAATAATCAATCTTTTTGCATGTTTGTGGATGTTTGTATTTGCATAAAACATTTATTTTCAGAAATATAGCTACTGACTCAATCGCTCTGGTGGTTCATTGAATTATTTTTTTTTCTTTGAAGTTAAACTCCCACCATGAAATGTCTCTTTGTCCCGGCAGAACAATGCCTCATCGTGCTTCACGAGCGCCTCGTTGATGCTGTCTCATTTCTCCACGATATCACTCCGAATTCACTGAGCTGTGATGAAGAAGAGCTTCGAGCAGATTGAAGAGTTTAAAGAGTAGTTTGAGGCTGATTGGTAACCTCGAGCAGAAGATGCAGTCGCACAGCTGCTCTTATAAGACGAGCTGCTGCCCAGATCTTCTTCTTCGATAAGTTTAAACCTTTGGTCGTGTTAGATTCGGCCAGATTGTTATTCAGTCTGCCGGCAGATGCATTTGAATTCAGCTGAACACAGTTGCACTGGAAAAAATCTAAATCTTACCAAGTATATTTGTCTCATTGAGTATCTCATTACACTTGATATAAGACACAACTGCCTAACAAGTACCATTTCAGCCAGAAATAGGGACTTGTTTGAAGACAATACATCTGTAATATCTTGTTAAGTGAAAAAGTGTTGAAAACATCTTGTTTTGAGTCATTTCACATGAAACAAGATTTTTTGTTCATTTGAAGAGGTTTTTAAGCTAATTTCAAGATCACTTTTATCTCAAAAGTCCTAAATATCACATCTTATTTCAAGAAATCTTGACAAGCCGATTTTCACTAGTTCCATTGGCAATTTTTTTTGCTTATTTCAAGCAAAAACGTCTCGTATTTGTTGTTTTTTTTTTACTTATTTTTGGAGGGGCATTTGTCAGTGAATGATGAGGGATTAGGAAAGTAGTTTTTACATTCTAGGAGAGCTAGATGTATAGAAGCAGCTAAAATAAGGAATTTCATGGGAAAGAAACTCCTGTGGACGTAAAAAGTCTCCCGTGGTTTGACTCTTTATCTTAAGTGTTTCTCCTTTATCCTCAGTGAGTCAGTCCAGTGTAAGTAAACTGTGATTAATGAGAAGCATAAATAGCCCGAGTCACATTTATCTAAATTCTCCATCTTCTCTCTGTCTCACACCTCATGTCTTTATTTGTCCTGGACATGCCGGGCCTCCAGGTTTGCCTTCCACGGGTCACTCCTCCTTCTGAGTGTGTGCTTGATATTGCGCTGAGACCCGCTGAGGGGATTTGACTTGATAAAGACGTGCTGTGTTTGTTCAGTTTGTTCCGGCAACAGAGAGGCCCATGGTGTTGATGTGATTCAGCTGGCTGAATCAGCCCATTAAACGGCTCTATGAAAAGAATTGCCTGCTGGCTTTGCTTTGCTGCTGGCTGCCAGTCCCAGGACTTACTGTATGCCTTGCACTTAGCAGAAACAACGTCTTTTAACACTTGGGCACATGGCAGCTTGCAAGCTGTTTGATAGTTGGAAACTTGGAAAGGGTGTGTAAAACCTGGATGTACTTATTCGCTTCAAATAAATAAACTAATTTCATTCAGGCACCCACATGCAAGCATGCCTTAAAACAGGGTTTCCCACAGATATCCACCCCCACCCCCACCCCCTTTTAAGGAGCCTTTATCCTACTATTTTATGTAATCTGTAAATTGCATGCACACAAGAAACCAGGTCACACAGTATGTTTCTCTGGAAGCATTACCCTCATATTTAAGCTTAAATGGAGACTAAATAACTAAATGTTTAATAAATTACATGATAATAAATTTGATGAACTTAAGCTGTGGATCTCATTGAAATGATAAATGTGCCTTTTGATCTTTAAGAAAAACATAATTTCTGTGTATATAAAGGGACTTTTTGGTCACAAATATTAATTACTTTAACATAAAACTAACCATTCCCTTAAAACAAACACTTTCTGGAGGGGAAAATAAAAAATATATTTTATATGCTTTTAAACATGCTTTTTAAAAGTCACGTGAGTTTTGGTAACAGGACTGAAAAAAAATGCAACCATTTTTGGCTTAAAAACCTTGTAAAAAATTAAATAAAATCACTTGAGATTGACCGATGCACATTTTGAATTGTTACAAATGTATAAAAAAATACTTTAATTTGGGTGGAATGACCCAATTGTGACAGAAAAAGGAGGGGAAATTAATCGGCTCTATGATATGGAACCATACAGACAAACAAATGCTTGTAGCCAGCTAAAAACCATTAGATTTCCATATGGCAAAGGATATATTGGCACTATGCAGCAGGGGTATACCAACAAACTCAATACTGTTTGCAAGAGTTAATCTGGATTTGTTGGAGGGCTCTGTGGGTTCAGGGTTGCAGTGGATTTACCGCATGTCTGGGCATAGACAAGAAAATCTGGCTGACATAATTTGCCAAACAGTAAATAAAACAAGATGACACATCCCTCTGGTCTGTTTTAAAGTCTATTCTCTGAGCGACAGGAAGCCAGAGCAGAGACCTGAGCGCTGGACTAATATGGTCATATTTCCTGGTTCTAGTCAGGACTCGAGCAGCAGCGTTCTGGATGTACTGCAGCTGTCTTACAGCCCGTTTAGAGAGCCCAGTGAGCAGGCCGTTACAGCAGTCTAACCTGCTGGAGACAAACGCATGGATCAGTCTCTCTTCGTCTGGTTTAGACACTATTCCTTTGATTCTGGCAATGTTTTTCAGATGGTAAAAAAAAAAAGAAACATACAGGAACAATGGCTTCCACTAAAGGATGAGAGAATAATACAATCAAAACGTTGACATCCGTGGATCATTTTCTTCAATTATTACATTAAAATGGAACTTCTGCTGTATTAGAAAACACACAGACGGCTGTTATGTTGCAGTTTGGGGCTCGATAAAGAAAGCTAACTGATCATTTCCAGTGTAATCTGAGTTGCTCTGAAATTCATCTGGAAGCTGCAGAAGCCTGATGGTCAAAACAGCCAACAGGCTTTTTTTCAATTTGCCTCTGAGCTCGGTTCAGTAAAACGCATACGATGTTTAAACAGGAGAATACCAGGGCAATTTACCTTCACTTATGAAACGAAATTAGATCTCACTGTCCTATTTTCTAACCAAGTTAGAATAGGAACAAGACTGACAATTGTATCTCTTTGCTGCCACAGACCTGAAGTCTTTATCATGTGTGATGAAGACCCTCTTTAGTACAAATACACCCGATTTCTCTTTTACATGCTTGAGATTTCAGGTTATAGTGAACAAACGGCACACCAGGTTACTTAATATTTGATTTGGTTTTGTGAAAGTTATACACTACAACCAGAGGTGGGTAGAGTAGCCAAAAATTGTACTCAAGTAAAAGTACTGTTACTTCAGAATAATATTACTCAAGTAAAAGTAAAAAGTAGTCATCCAAATAATTACTTGAGTAAGAGTAAAAAAGTGCTTGGTGAAAAAACTACTCGAGTACTGAGTAACTGTTGAGTAACGTCTGATTTATTTGTTAACACAAGCATTCAATCAGACAGACAAAAATACTAAATAATCATCTTTAGGCAAATTAGAGTTCATCCAATTGATAAAATACATTAAAATTAATTAATTAATTAATTAATTACAAAATAGCTTAACTTAAAAATAATCCAGGTAAATTCAAGAACTTCAATAAAAATAAGAGAGACTTAGGAAATGTTTAAAACATATGTAACCCATATGTAACCTAAAAAACAAACATTCACCTATCCATGGGGAAAAAAAAAACGAGTTTAGGAAACTTACCGCTACATGTTTCCTCAAGTTAGATGTTGAGTTTCTGCTGAAATGTGCATTTGTTTTGGTTGACACAGAAGACACATAATGTAGCTGCTGTTTCTCACTCTTTGTAAGGTAAACATGCTTTCAGTATGAGGCCTCGTCTGTTTCTCAATTGTTTTACGTTTTTTACGAAGTTGGGACACCGTATAAACTGTAAATAGAATGCAAAACGAGTATTTTACTCTAAATGGAACATAAACAATGTATGAAATGGTAAGTGAGGCATTTTACTATCTTACTGTCTTTAAAATGTTGGAACAAGATAAACAAAAGGCACAGAACTGTTGGAGAAACATGTTGCAACTAATTAGGTTGGTTGGCTGCTGGTCAGAAATCCGATTGGATTTAAAAAAAAACAAGAAAAAAGAGCACCTTAGAGAGGTAGAGTACATTAGGCAGAGATTCAGCAACAAATTGCTTTGAATATTCCTTAATCTACAGTCCATAATGTCAGCAAAGAATTCTGAGAACCTGGAGACATATCTGTCTGTGCATAGGACATGGCTAAAAATGATTATTGTATCGGATATGTGTGACCTTCAGGCCCTCGGGAAGCTCTGCATGGGCTCAGGAACACTTCCAGGAATCAGTGCCTGTGAACACAGCTCAACGTAACATCCACAGATGCAGGTTAAAGCTCCATCATGCAGAGAAGAAGCCTTCTTTGAACACGAGTCTGGACCAAAAGCTTGTTTGAAATTAACTGAATCAAAGTGGGAAAACTGGTCTGTGGTCAAACAATTTAGAATCTGAAATTCTCGTTGGAACTCATGGACGCTAAGCTAAAGACCAAAGAGGAAAGGGAGCAGCACTGAAGGGTATAGAGCATCTTTTTCAGGGAACACCTTGCATATTTCAGCAAGACGATGCCAATAAACAAATAAAAAGTAGATAAATAAGACTGTTGAGTTGCTAAAGCTCAGGTTTTGCTCATTAAATGTGCTAACTTGTGTTAATAAATGCACGTTTCAGCTGTCACATTCCAGGCACCTGGAATGTCACCATCTAACCTGATTAGGTCAGATACTTCAGCTGAAGTCATCAGTCGGCTTGTGCTTCACTGATGAGCAAACCGGCTGCCTTTGTCTCGTCACATGCATCCATATATATATATATATATATATATAAAAACATTTAAGCTGGTAGCATGTGAGCTAACGCCGGCCCTACCGGGCTCTCTAATGAGACGGACACCGTCTTCACGGGGTCATATAAGGATGTTCTGACAAATGCTGTGTCAAAATTAAGGAGAGAGGGTTGAGACGCCCTGTTCCCGCTGCAAGGAGGGAGGTACATAAACAGAGCCGTTGGAAACAAAGAACGCTTTTCTCTCCGTCAGGGGAAAAACAGCTGCAGGCCTGGAAAAAAAAAACCTTCAAACACTTTGTATCTATCTCACCACCTTTGTCCAGCCATTCATATCTTTGTCCTGCACATTTCGAGCCTAAATATACGGCACGTTCCATTTTATTCGAGCTCTACTGAGAAATACCTTGCTGTTCCGTGACAGTTCTGTTACAAGTGTGCCCAAACTAAATGTTCTGAGTTTGTACCCTGAGTGTACATTTACATGTTTACTGCACAAACCTTTGATAAGAGAGGCATGCATGCACCAAACGGCGGCGACATCTAAACCAGTGACAGAACAGCATCTCTTCATGATCCCTGGAAAAGCCTTCGGCCTTGGCATTTATGTGACTATTATTTGGACATGTACCACCCACCTTGACAATGTCGGAGACTAAACACACACCCCTGTGGTTTGAAACCTCCACTAGCAGGACAATGCCTCCCTACCACACCGCAAAAACTCCTTGGAAACCGTGCAAAGAACCCAGCAGAAGAGTCCAAAGTTGGTGACCAGGCCTCTGAACTCCTCAGAAATCGAAGCTGGCATCTTTAAATGTTTTATTTTTACCACCAGTTCAACACTCAAATCCTCTATTTAATCAGAAAAATCTGGCAGCTTCGGAGCCTGGAACTGGACATGGTGTAACATTTTGTGAAAGAGTCGTAACTCAATCCTGTAACCGATGACACAATGTATGAGGGACTCTACATGCAGTGTGTTTCTGTGCCCGACACACAATTACTCCCTAAATGTTGAAACTGTTTTGACATCTTGTGCTTTAGTGCCCAGTTTAAACACTGGAAAAAAATGCCCCTCCAAAAATAAGTAAAAAAACAACAAATACAAGACGTTTTTGCTTGAAATAAGCAAAAAAATCTGCCAATGGAACTAGTGAAAATTGGCTTGTCAAGATTTCTTGAAATAAAATGTCATATTTAGGACTTTTGAGTTAAAGATGTATTGTATTAAAACAAGTCCCTATATCTGGCTGAAATAGCACTTGTTAGGCAGTTGTGTCTTATATCAAGTGTTATGAGAAAAATATACTTGGTAAGATTTAGATTTTTTTCCAGTGAAGGATCTCCATGAAGCAGAGAGAAAAGGTGGCGCTACAATTATTCTAATTAAATATTCATCTGTAGGCATTTATTGACAGGAACGTGATCCAGTTAATCAAATCATCCCAGGCCAGATTGGGCCTAATAAAAGGGAACCCACAAGCGATAAATATGCCTTCCAGTTTATGGCTTATGAACAGTACGACTCTGTGATCTCTGGCTCACACGGAGACCCCCTTTTTTTTTTGTTTCTTCCACAGATAGTGTCCAACATCCTGATCTTCTCCTGTACCAACATCGTGGGAGTGTGCACTCATTACCCTGCTGAGGGCTCCCAGAGGCAGGCCTTCCAGGAGACCAGGGAATGCATCCAGGCGCGCCTCCACTCTCAGAGGGAAAACCAGCAGCAGGTGAGCTTTGAAGACGAGGCAACTCTGACGTGTTTAACGCGGAATCGGACTCTAGATTTGGAATAAGAGCTGGGGGATTCATTCATGTGGCAGTTGCTGGGTTTCTCTATATGACAGAGAACTATAATATCGGTCTGTGCATATAAGATTCACTCCTTTTAAAGAGTTTAAAGACATTATCAAGGGCCACATCATTCTCTGATGAATCCCATACAAAGCCATTAAATACCCACCAAAGATATATCAAGTCCACAGCTTAGATATGCATTTACATTAGGGCTGGGCGAGTTAACTCGTTACTATCGCGTTAACGTGTTAATTATTTAACGCCGATAAATATTTTATTGCGCATTAACGCAGGTTTTATTATTTATTTTATTATTATAAAAGTCTGTTGCTGTCACAGGTGCTCCTCGGTCTCTGTGTGAAGCTCACGGAGCTAACCGGCGCTACTTCCTGTTTTACTTGTTTCAACATAAAAGCATGTATTTCAAAATAAATTTTAAAAAAAACTCCTGCATTTACAGCCAAGTTGAATTGTCTTCTCAGCGTAGTAGTTCCAGTCTAAAATATCACTTAAAGGCAAAACACACAACTGATAGCAGCAAGTCATTCAAGGAAACAGACAGTGGAGCGAGGCTTCTACATAAAAACTACAGAAAGATGCTGATGTTAAAAGTGTGTTTGCACAACAAATGTTATGGCACTTTCATTCATATGGCAGCACATTTAAAATAAAACTAAATGCTAAAAGCTACACACTACTTTTGAATTCATTTTTGGATTTTGCGTACAAATGCGATTAATCGTGTTTAATCAGGGAAATGATGTGATTAATTAGATTAAAATTGTAATCGTTGCCCAGCCCTAATTTACATGCATGCTAATTTTATGTTAATATGAGATGATAGAAATATATCATTTAACCGCCTCGTCTGTGTCCCTGCAGCCAGAGGATGGGAATCATTTCTATCTTGACATAAATATATTCTTCTCGGGTCAGTTGGCTCCACTTTAGGGTAACATCCGGTGGCCCGATGCTTAAATAGAGCGATACAGACGTATGGAATAGAAATAGAATAGAAAAATACTTTGTTCATCCCCCAATGGGGGAAAGTAGCTAAAAAAAAAAATTGTTAATATTTACAATGATTGTATATTAACAACAACAATAATAATACCAATTCTAATAAAAAATACTACTACTACTACTAATAATAATAATAAATAACTAAATAAAAAAAAATAAATAAAAAAATGAAAATCAATCAATTTGAGAAGAATGAGAAGAAGTATAGCAGTCAGTAATCACTTTTCTTTTGATCGGTAGTTTTGAAGACGTATCCATTGCAGGGGGTTGATTGTTCACCAGACTTTACCCCTGACGTGCTGACCGATCTTCACCGAGCAGTTTCCACCCCGGTCATTAATGTTACACCGTAATAAAGCTAGCTGTTAGCTCACCTGGGTATTAAGCAGAGCTGATGCACAGATTGCACAGTTAAAAATAATAGGACGTTCTGCCAATGTATCAACCAAATTCTGCCCATTTTTCCCAAGTACTCATCTCCTGCGCTCTCATTGGTTGTAAATCCTCGCTGATGGCTTAAACAACCCAACTGTTCCCTATTCTCCAGAATGTTTGGGACAGAGTCGACGTTTTACTTTCAGTTCCCCCTCTGCTCCTCAGTGTAAAATGATAAATTAAAGTTCCCAAAGACCACAGAACCCATGATGCCAGGCCATGAAGTAGAAGCCATTCAGCTACACTTTAAACCCTGGGTGAAGGTAATAATAATAATAATAATTTATTTATATAGCACCTTTCATACACAAAATGTAGCTCAAAGTGCTTTACAAATAAGATCAATATACAAAGTAAATAAAGTAAAATAACTACAAGAATAACCAAATAGAGTACAATAGAACATGTTACCCGGGGGGGATGGAGTTTGGAGGAAATAGATATAAATTAAAGATAAAGTACTAAAAATAGAAAAATGAATTTACCAATAAAATAGAGAAACAATAAATGTAATATATAAATAGTAATAATAATAGAATTGATCAAACTAGTAGAAGGCGAGGGTGTATAGATGTGTTTTTAGCTGCTTTTTAAAGTTTGTAATATCTGTTGACTGACGAATATACACTGGTAGAGAGGTCCAGATTTTTGGTGCTATTAAAAATGGTGTCCAGAAGGTGTCCAAAAGGTGTCTTCTTCTAATGCCGTCAGCCACTTTTAACCGCCTCACTTAGTCGGACTTTAATTCCTTTGCAACTCTAGCTTTACCGAAATGAGAATGGCTTCTACTTTTGATGGCTAAAGCACAGCAGGATTAAGAGAGATAATCTAATCTCTGAGATAGTTTGTCTCTGAAGAAGAGGAACTAGTCTATGTTTTATGCTGCTGTTGTCCTGCTCATTAACAGGCTGTATTTCTCCTCGCAGCTTTGAAACGGTGCTTTCTAAATTATTTTCAGGACTTTCACTCTGTAATTGCCAGAAACATAATGATTTAATGTGTTACCATTACTCAGTGACTCTGCCTACGCTCAGACACTTACTCTCTCCACTTTTCATCTCACGTCCTTGCGCATCAAACTTATTTCCCTCCTCTTTTTTTTTACTGCAGGAGCGTCTCCTACTCTCGGTACTTCCTCGCCACGTTGCCATGGAGATGAAAGCTGACATAAACGCCAAGCAGGAGGACATGATGTTTCACAAGATCTACATCCAAAAGCACGACAACGTCAGGTAACATCAGAGGTAGAGAGGGATGACAAGCGGAGACAGATTGAAGCTGGTGGAAATAAAAAAAAAACTCCTCTCAAGCTGTTCCACACACACCTACATTTACACCTCAAAACAACACAATTTGTTCTAAACATTTGATGCTGAAGGAGCAGAGAATCATGAACATTGTGAATCTGGGATTTATTATCTGTTGATAATTAAAACGGCTCTGAATCATGTTGCTGGTCAAACAGGAAATATATGGTCCTACGTCCAAACTCCCGCTTCACTGAGTTCACAAACCATCAGAAAAAGCTGTGTTTTAAATTCAAATGGAGCCCTTTAAGAATGCCCCGGTGATTTTCAGTGACCTGTATCACATTCAGTTTTCTGTCCTCTGATTCAAAGCGATTTGAGTCACATTTCAGCCAGGCTTCCGGCTCAAGTAGCAGCTGAAACGGGCAATTCAGACAATAAAGGAGTGAAATATACTCCCTCTCTGACTGGGAATAAGTTTAAGAATGATTTTGCAACAGAACTGTTAGATACACGACAATTCAATGCATGTTAATCCTGATTAGTGCAGCCCACCTCTCAGACGGTGGCAGCAGTGCTCACATCGTCATGACAACATGGTATTTTCTCAGAATATATTTCACCTACCTCTCCCAACAGTACCCACACAGAGGGTAACGTGACTCATAATGTGCTATATAAAAAAAGAAGTGCTGATGGTATTCTTTTTCAAAGAAAAAAAGGCAGTTTTTTGTGCAGATGTTGAGATTTTTTTTACTCGGTAAGAGATTCATTCAGGCAAGTTTGAAAAGTGAACATAAGATTATGTGGATGAGGTTTAGGATATGAAATGTTTTTGATGGGTTAAACCAATCAAAGCAGCTTACAGCCACATTTTTCCTCATGTTAATTTCACTTTTACACGTCATTGACTGTATTGAACTGATAGATAAGCTTGTTTCCGACAGTTTCTACTGTTTTTCATGTTAGCAGCTTCACCAATCAAGCCTGCTTATATTCTTAGAATATGGACATTTTTACCACAAAACCCATTTATTTAGGGTCCAGTCTGACAACACAACGTTTACGGTGCACAGGACATTTTTACAGCGCTCGCAGGCTTGCAGGGGACAAAGTAAAGGACATTTTGGTTAGTTTTTTTCAAACTAGCTGACGTAACGATCACACTTTCAGAGGAGAATACACGCGATTCCTTGTTCAGATATGCGGTTGAAGTAATAGATGTACAAATATTTGTTAATTGAATACATTTGCAGAATGTAAGTCTGAACATTTGATAAGATACCTCCCAAAATGCACCTTTTCCTGACAGATATTCCTGATGTCTACATAGCTTTTATGTCTTTCCACCAGAAAATTCTGCAATGGTTTAAGAATATCATGTTCTGTAAATCAGGCAAAAAATCAAAGATTTTTAGAACAAAATCCAACTAAAGTGGATATTTCTGCCTTTTTTTTTTTTTTAAGATAACAGCCCTTCAGAATATGCATCGTACAGTTGGGTTTATTCTTTATTGAAGTCTCTACTGCTTCAGACAGTTGAGAACATTCCTGAAGACAGTTATTTCATGGTCAAATATGCAGAATAAGTGATGATTCCCATCATTTTCCGTCAGACAGAATGTAGTGAAAATAACCTGAAAGTTAATTTTGAATGATTTCTGTACAATTGCCTGAAAGAAAGCAACAAACTTACTCAAAATAAAAGTCGATTTGCTTGTATTCTGTTGGTTCTAACAAAGATTTGACTCCTGATCTGAAGAACAACCCACACAGTGTTTGTGATGCGCCTCGCACAGAACCAATTTCCGTTTGTTGTATCAATCAGCGCTGTGAGATATTGGGACCTGGTGTTTTCGCTGCAGCTTCCCTCTCTGTTGCATCAGGTCAAGCTGAATCGCAGCAGGAACCCGTTACAACACAAAACTTTTCTTTGCTTTTTACTCACACTGAAAAAAACAACTCATAAGATTTACTTAAAAAACCCTTTGTAAGTATTTGCACTCAAATGATTTAAGTAATATTTAATGCTGCAATATCAAGTAAATTTTACTTACCATAAAACATAACAGTTTTGAATATATTAAGTAACATTTACTTAATTACATCTAAGTTTTAAGTTATATTTATTTAAACAAATTAAGTAAAGTCTACTTGTATTTCACAGGCAGGAACATCATTTTTCTCAAAATTTTTAAGTAAATTGTATATAGCTGTAGTATTTGCTGTTATGAAGTAACTTAGTAGATTTTAACGATACACTTTCAGAGTAAAGTTTATGTAGTATTTCTAGGTTTATGTACTGTACATACAACTATTAAACATTTAAATTGTATGAGGAAACCTAAGTAAAACTTACTCTTCCCCCATAATTCATGTATTACGTTAATAAAATGTTTAAATTTACTTAAGAAGCTCGAGTTCTTACTGAATCTTAAAAATACAAGGTAGAAATTATGACAGTTACTCTACTAGAGTTTACTTCACCAAAAAGTCACTTTTTTCAGTGCAGGGTTGGGTTGAGATTAGAGTGGTTGGGGGATCAAATATTTATTTAATTGTGGCGACGTGCGTGGAAATGATTTGGTGATATTGCTTTGAACTGCTGTTCAAACATCCTATAGATCCCTCATGTAGCCGAATACAAGCTTTGTAGTCATTGCACATCATTGATTTGTGTTTCTTTTGGTGTGGATTCACGTCTCGTGTGGAGAATATCATACAAAGATGTTTCTCTACATCTAAACCTCATCTGCCCAGCGCTGTTCGGTCTGATGGTTTGCAGACGGCGGATGTGGTTTGATTTGGATTCTAGTTCTCCGGGGTCCTCACAGTCTCAGTGACGCAGGGTTGAGTCACCGCTTCACTTTATTTTCCAGCATGTGATGTGGTTTTCGCTGTAGTAACTGTGAACCCCGATCATTAGAGTCAGCTCATAATATAGTAGATAATTACACACTGTGTAACCCCACAGGACAGATGTGGTTAGAGCACTGTGGTTAGGTTTAGCTCCACCTTGTGGTGCAAGAAAACACTCCTAATGAAATTAGAGTGTGCTTTTATTGCTCATATTGTGGGGACATAAATGTGTCATTACACAGTCCAAGGTCCTGCCTCCCATAATTTACCAGAAAATGAATCTTTGTTGATGTAAGATCCTCCAATGCGATGAAAACAGGGCTGTGTGAGTGTGTTTGAAGCAACAGCAGCCCGAGTATAAACTGTGCTGGCCTGTAGCTGCCACAGTTAAGTGGAAGTGGGGTAAAAAAAAACAAAACTTGACGGTTAATAGGTGCTACTGAAGCCCTTTATCACTTTGATGTGTCTCTTTGAAACCTCACGGATTCAAGCATCCAGTCACGTACTCTGTCTCCTGAACACAAAGGTCTTTTCATCACTATTCATGTGACTCTTTGTCAGACATACGGTTTCTCTTTTTTCTTTGAATAAGTTTAAGAGTTTGGTTGTTTTGAGTGTGAAAACATTCTTTTGAATTAAGTGAAACATGTTTATGGCAAATGACATTGGTTGCTGTACCCGAGTGTGCACACAGGAATCTTTAATCATTATAAAATATAGTTTTATAAAGATTTCCAGAGCATCATTGGTAGTTCTATGAGATTTTGTTTAGGCAAGGCAAGTTAATTTGTACAGCACAATTCAACAACAAGGTGATTCAAAGTGCTTTACAGATGCATTAAAACAGTAGAAATAAAAAGCATGATTTAAATTTTAAACAAAAAAAGAAAGAAATAAGAACTATAGATAAAATCAGGAGTTAAAATGTGATTAAGGTTTGAAACTCAAGCTTCAGATTTGGAGCTTTATTCAAATGCAGCTGAAAATAGGTGTGTCTTCAACCTGGAGTTAAACACACTGAGTGTTTCAGCTGATCTGAGGCTTTCTCTGAACTGAGAGTTTGTTCCATTGTTTGTTTATTACAGGAGCGGTCGAGCTTTAACTCAATGCGGCACCTTATAGCTCATTGTTATCTGATTAGAAGCAAGAGACCGACTGAAGCAAGCAAACGAAAGCAGGGAAAATGAAGGTGAAAGTTTGGTGCTGCTGTGAGGTTTTACGTGACTCAGCGGGAGCATGAAATGCATTAACTGAGCTTGGCTGAACTTTGTCTGCAGCCATAAGTGTCACCAGGTGAGACTGGGTTTGTTGGGGAGCATTCAGCAGCTTTTTTTTGGTAATTGGTGCTCTGCTGAGAGGCTTCAACAACAACAGGAAGAGAAGCGACGGCTCCCACCGCTGCCGCTGAAGAGCAAAGAGGGTAAACAGAGGGGGAGGCGGGGCAGTGGAGAAGAAGAAGCCGGGGTTTGAAGCTCGTCGTGGCTGTAGATTCCTTTAAGGCATGTGCCTGTCCACAGTGTCAGGGGTACAAAACAGAGATGACAAATAAGTTAATGGACCACGGAAGGTATGTAATCACATCCCAAAGGTGCAAAGTGTCGCTGATCGTCGAAGACTGCAACATCTGGAATGGTGCATGGGAACAAAATGTGTCTGCGGTGCCTTAAGCTGTACCTCACATAATGGGATCAATCGGATCGGTCTTAGTGGCAGGACGAGCGGTTCCCTGGGACACCGGTGGTGTGTCAGGAAGAGCAGGTCTTCCACTAATGGAAAGATCGTTCATTTCTTGGTTTTTCCAATCCATACATCAATGTGTCCAAGGGGGCGAGTTACTGAATCACCCGAGTGGCCCCGGTGTGCTCACCAGTTGTGGGGATGGTGGAGAAAGCTTGTCATAGATGATAAATGATACAGACATGCTGTGAATTTAGGGAAACGCATCAATTCAATTCAATTCAATTCAGTTTTATTTATATAGCGCTAAATACAACAAATGTCATCTCAAGGCACTTAGATAATAAAGTCCAATTCAAGCCAATTGGAATTCAATTCAATGTAATCATAATTATTTACAAATTAATCCAATTCATTCATATAGAGCCAATTCAAAAACAATTTCCTAGCTAAGGAAACCAACAGATTGCACCGAAACTTGTCTTCAGTGTGCCTGAGGCATCAAAGCCTTAAGTTTGTATAAACAGGTAACTGAATTCATAATTTAACATTTATGATCCTCTCATGTCCATTAGATAAGATTCAATTCAATTCATTTTTATTTATATAGCGCCAAATACAACAAATGTCATCTCAAGGCACTTAGATAGTAAAGTCCAATTCAAGCCAATTGGAATTCAATTAATTGTAATCATAATCAGGTGTTCCAGATGTTTGGAACTCTAACTGAAATGACAGGAGGAACCAGTCTTAATTGAACCTGCTGTATTTTCTGAGCTACTGAAATGAGCTTTCTCTCAGGCCTTTGGGAAAATGCTTTGACTTAGTAAGTTCAGCCCGACATCAGACTGATGGGGAGAAAAAAAAAGGGACAATTTCATCCCAAGATGAGCGGGTAACTTTGTAGGTAGACGGCCCCGCTGCTGCACCTGCACATCACTGCTGTTAGACATGCAGATATTCTAGTGTGGAGTCTGCAGTCACCCAGTAAACAAAGTTACATCGGGTACCTCACGCTCAACTAATCAACTGGCAAAAGGACTCAAATGGCACCATTGGCTCTTTTTTAAAGGGATAGTTCGCCTCTTTTAACATGAAGCTGTATGACATCCCATATTAGCAACATCATTTATGAACATCTTCTTACCCCCTGCTGCGTCCTGTGAGCCGAGTTCCAGCCTCGTTTTGGTGTTGACGAAAGTAATCCGGCTAGTTGGCTGGGGTTTAAAAAAAAAAGCGTTTTGCTTCTCAAAACAATATGCGTTCAAAAGAGTAATACATTTGCATCACAAAATCGTTCTCCAGGAAAAAGTCAGATCTCACAATCGCTTGGCCCTATTTTCTCTCCCTTCGTATCACTGCCTGCTGTGCAGACCGTGCAGACCGAGCAGTCCCCTGCTTCCGAGCAGCAAACACCGTAACAGGCGCGGCTGTCGGCAGGCGGCAGCAGGCAGTGATACGAAGGGAGAGAAAATAGGGCCAAGTGATTGTGAGGTCTGACTTTTTCCTGGAGAACGATTTTGTGATGCAAATGTATTACTCTTTTGAACGCATATTGTTTTGAGAAGCAAAACGCTTTATTTTTTAAACCCCAGCCAACTAGCCGGACTACCTTCATCAACGCCAAAACGAGGCTGGAACTCTGCTCACAGGACGCAGCAGGGGGTAAGAAGATGTTCATAAATGATATTGCTAATATGGGATGTCATACAGCTTCATGTCAAAAGAGGCGAACTATCCCTTTGATGGGACCAACTTCCTTGTACCCTCCAACAACAGGAGAAACCTAAAAGAGACAAAGCTGTGATAATAGGTCTACAAGTCCCATCCTTAAAATAAGATAACCATAAGAAACTGGATCATAAATAACCCAAAAACTACCGTACGCACTTGATTATTAACACAAAACAGAGCATAAAAGCCCCAAAGCCAGTGGATTACTCACACAAAGTTAGTGCACAAAGCAAAAGTAGCAACCAATAATCCAATCCAATTGTAAAGTGTTGTGACCACAGCACAGATGGTCACTTAGACCATAATCTCCTCTTTTCCACTTCTAAAAATTGAGGCATCTCACTTGTGTTTTATCCTGTGAAGTAATGTCCTGTGGCTCCAGGAATGGGGCCAAAGTGTGTGCCGACTGAGGGATTATGCAAGAGGGGGCTCTGGTGTGGATGTTTTGATGCTGCCGGGTTGTCCTTTAAATACATGAGAATTATTCTCAAACGGAACATTGTGAACGCGGCTGCTGCTGCTGCTGCTGCTGCTGGTATGTAGGCCAGCAGCACGCTGAGGAAAGCACATTACATAAATTAGAGGAACTGACCTTCAGTGCCTTTGTCCCCCGTGTTTTGTCTGAAGCCAGAACAGGAAAATGAACCCGAACAGCAGACACGCATGTGCATCGGGCGCGTTATTGTGCAGTTCATTTTGCGCACGTCTTACATAAACTGTACCCCGTGAATGTGTCATTTATCAGCAGACGGTTGCACACGTGCACATTGAACTACGACGTCTTCCTTAAAGAGGAAAGCGCTGATAGGTTGCCACTCTGACGTTTAATAAAAGAGACGTGTAGCGCTGTATTTTGCTTTGAATATCCACCTTCAACAGGTGTCCAGACTCCGGTTCTTTGTGCGTGGCTTCTGTTGGCTAAGAATGGAGACGACTGAGAAGAAGAGGGCGGTTTGGGGTTAACAGCCAGGGGCAGATAGATGGATGGCAGCTGGCCCGTGGCTGTGCTGGTGCCAGTCAGGAGGGGATCACAGGGTCGGGCAAAACCAGCAGGGTGCAACTGTGGGTCAGCTGAGATTTTACCCAGAACCGATTTAGCTGCTGTGGCTCTGCAGGAATGTAAAAATGTTTTTTACTCCTGAAGCACAGAGGTGGGTGTAACTGTTGAATTAGTTTGTGGTTTTTTGGATTCTTCGCAGTTATCTTTCATTTAGATTTTTTGCTCTTAATCAATTGTCCTCATTTACGCCAATTGAGCTGATAAATAAAGACACCGTTCATACCAAACTCAACATCTGAATTGACCTGAAGCCAAATACAGCCACAGATTTCCAGCATTTATCTTTTCCCAGAAGCTCTGGTGTCAAAAACTGATTAAAAGGGTATGACAGTACATCAGAAAGCTTGTTAAAACCCTTATAATGCACCTAGATGTCTCGAGGAGTTAATGATGCAGACTAACAAGTCATTCATCACCATGGTAACAATTAAATGGGACTTAAAGACTCTCATAAGCTGTTTCATTCTGTTGATTCTCTTCACCTGGATATCACCTCTGACTTACTCTACAGATCAGTGGGGTGTGTGGAGATAATCCACCAGGGCTGCACATTTTGTGTTTATCTGTAAAAGTAACACTCTGAGCATCTTTTTATAAGGTTTATAAAGCAAGCAGGAGCTTATGGTTTAATTTTCAGCCCTTTTCCGGCTGGTTTCTTTATTTCTGACACACGTAAACACTTTAAAGACGGTGTACGTGGGTGAATTTATGGTAGGACTCAAAAGCTATGATCGTTTCAGACCTTGGTTAGCTTGTTTAGTCAAAGTCATCATTCAGCTGGTGTCTGTGCAACTTTTAAAGCTCCTCAAACAGCTGATGGAAGAAATTATTGATCCCCGCGAAGCAGAGACAGGCAGCACGATGACTTTTCTACATCTTTTACCCGAAAGTTTTACCACGAGCAGCTCATGTTTTTAACACACATTTTGATTGATTTTCCCGTCTTATGGACGATACCTCATGTTGCACGTACACCAAGAACCTTTTTACTACGGCTGGGCGAGTTAACTCGTTATTATCGCGTTAACTCGTTCCAGTCTAAAATATCACTTAAAGGCAAAACACACAACTGATAGCAGCAAGTCATTCAAGGAAACAGACAGTGGAGCGAGGCTTCTACATAAAAACTACAGAAAGATGCTGATGTTAAAAGTGTGTTTGCACAACAAATGTTATGGCACTTTCATTCATATGGCAGCACATTTAAAATAAAACTAAATGCTAAAAGCTATACACTACTTTTGAATTAATTTTTGGATTTTGCGTACAAATGCGATTAATCGTGATTAATCAGGGAAATCATGTGATTAATTAGATTAAAAATTTTAATCGTTGCCCAGCCCTACTTTTTACCCTTTTTTTCCTAGTTCAGCTGCTTCGCTGTAAGCTCATGAGACTTCTGCAAAAATAATACACTGATACAAAGTGGTTTTCCTTGTACCTCTTGGACTAATACTAAAAGAAAGAAACAATGAGCAGCGTGTCGTTTCTCGGCTCTAAAGCATGCTATTGTTTCCCCTCTGGCCTTTTTTCCCGCCGCCCTCCTCTTCGACCATCGCTGCTCCCACCCAGCGAGACAGACCCGTCTCTGAGCTCAGATACGCCAGCCCAGTGTCTGGTTTCACTCGACCTCCCATGTAACGGTTCACAGAAAGCAATCAATTATTCTCAGAAATGTGTACGCCAGAGTAGGTACACTTAATCCTTTTCAGCTTAAGACCCAAATTGAGTAAATTTAGTCATTTTGAAGCCCGGCTTCATTAGAACATGTTAGTGCTCCTGACATGTGAGCAGCCAATAGAAAAAGACTGTGAACCCATAATACACTCGCACATCTTTAAACACCCGGACGTCCTGTGCACACTTACTCTCAGCTTTGTGTAACAGCCACCTGCTGTGGACGATTGACACAAGCCTGTTTCGTGTGAAACTTTGGTTCATTTCTACTTTCTCTTCCTTTTCCCCAGAGGTTCTGGCTCAGAGAGTCACTTTCACATAGAAAACGGTTAAGATATCACAAAATAAATGCTTGAATTAAATTATCCAAATGCTGCTTGGCTAAAAAAAAAACCTCTGTATGAAGGTTTGGAGCAACACCTCATCTGATCTCTTAAAATCTCTTAAAATTGTCTTGAAGGTTTTTCAAAGTTCTTTGGACATTGGCTGCTTTTTCATTCATTTTCAATCCAATCTTTGCACCTGACCATTTTCAGAAGAATGTGTTTTTTCGTTTGTTAAACTACTTAAGACTAGAGCTGCAACGATTCGTCGACGTTGTCGACAAAAATCGATAACAGAAATTGTCGACAATGAAGTCCATTGTTGACTACTGTCGCCAGACGTGTTTTTCCAACAGAGTGAGACATCTCACTTAATTACAATCTCTGCCGAGAGTCGCACGGTACATGCACGATAACGTACACAGAAATGGCGGCGTCCAACACATTAGCTACGCGTACCAAAACATCTAAAGTTTGGGAGCATTTTAGCCTGGATACGGCGAATAAAAAGATTACTTGCAAGGTTTGCAAAGCAGCACCTCGGTGATGCACGAAGATTAAAAGAGAAAGCACGTCGGGCAGTCGAACGAAACGGAGTCTGACTCGCCTCGGTAAGATTCAAGTAACATTCAAGTCAATACGTTTTGTTTTTGATGTACATTTTATAAGCGTTTTTTCGCTTTAAAAGAGAGCTTTAACGTTATGCCTGACAAACGTATTTTACTATTTTACTTGATTGTAATTAATTATTTATTTTTTATAAAACACATTTGCCTGTGTTTGGAGAGGTGTATTTATTTATGGATTTATACTGACCGAGCACTGTGCCTAATTGGTTTTAGATGGGACATTTTTATTTACTTTTTGTATGAATCAGCAGCAAATTTGAATAAAAGGTGCATTTTTCATTGAAGTACCCATCTTTCTTGTGTTTATTATCATTTGCCACATAATTAAAGCAACTTCATGCTAAATTTAAGAAAAAATGAATAATTATCCGATTAGTCGACTAATCGTTTCAATAGTCGGTGACTAGTCGACTACTAAAATAGTCGTTAGTTGCAGCCCTACTTAACACTGACCTACGAATCATTCAAGCATACAAGCATAAAACAAAGGTAACCAAATATATGTCCA
This sequence comes from Odontesthes bonariensis, assembly GCF_027942865.1. NCBI lineage: Eukaryota > Metazoa > Chordata > Actinopteri > Atheriniformes > Atherinopsidae > Odontesthes > Odontesthes bonariensis. The sequence continues at coordinate 28,638,541 of NC_134517.1, read as the reverse complement.
TGTCTGTTGTGCAAAAACAAACAAATAACAGACAAACTGGTAAAGAACCGATTTTAAACTTTATCTTTTGGCACTTTATCACAAAGTGATTCCCAAAGAGATTCTTGGCATGGTTTAAAACCCAGCAAAGACCTGACACAGGAGCTGAGAGATGCATCTGGACCTTCAGCTGATCCATCTGCTGTTGGCCCAAGCCTCATCAGAAATGGGCTCCACGGAAGGGGGGCTGTCAGGAAGCCGTTCTTAAGGAAGGGAAATAAAAAAGGCACCAAACTCAAGTGATGAACCATTGTTGCATCTACATATTACAGACAACTTGGTAAATAACCAGTTTTAAACTGTATCTTTAGGCACTTTGTCACAAAGACCATCATTTGTTCCCATTTTTTTAGTTTAAAATACCAAAGATGACACAGTTTGACAGGCATAAAATAGTATTTTTCACCAAAAAGCCTCATCAGAAATGGGCTCCATGGAAGGGTGGCTGTCAAGAAGCCGTTCTTAAGGAAGGGAAATAAAAAAGGCACCAAACTCAAGTGATGAACCATTGTTGCATCTACATATTACAGACAACTTGGTAAATAACCAGTTTTAAACTGTATCTTTAGGCACTTTGTCACAAAGACCATCATTTGTTCCCATTTTTTTAGTTTAAAATACCAAAGATGACACAGTTTGACAGGCATAAAATAGTATTTTTCACCAAAAAGCCTCATCAGAAATGGGCTCCATGGAAGGGTGGCTGTCAAGAAGCCTGGAGAACTATTCCTGAAGACTCCTTAAAGAAAGGACAGAAAGCTCGTCTGAAAGGGTTCAGGCTTAGTTGGAGAATAAAGGAGCTCAGAGCAGATATTCACTTTCAAGCTCCTTAGAATTGTACAAACTGGTTCTGCCTTATGTTTGTTCCAGTAAATTGCTGCATCCCTCTCCCCAGAGATACTCCCCAGCTCCTCCTGGGGGAACCCCAAGTATTTCCCAGGTCAGATGGGATACATAATCAGTGAGTTCTGGGTCCCATTTGGACGCGCCTGAGAAACCTCCAAAGAGAGGCAGCGAGGATGCATCCTAATCAGATGCCCGAACCACGTCGCTGACTCCTTTCTATGTGGAGGTGCGGCTCTACTCCGAGCTCCCCTCCGGTTGGTGGAGCTCCTCCCCCTATCTAGAAGGAGAAACTTTATCTCCTCCATCTGAGGCAGAGACTCATCCCTGACCCAGACTTTTTACGGTTGCAAACTATGGCCTTTCATCACAGCCGCTTCCGACTCGGCTGTGAACTGCTCGAGTGCACGCTGAAGGTCACGGCTTTAAGAAGCCAACAGAACCGCATCATCTGCAAAAAAGCAGCGATGCAACCCTGAGATTACCAGACACCCTCCCTCCTTTTCCCGCCATCCCTCGAGATCCTGTGAAAAACGGCTACTCGATAAATCAGGCTAGTCTAAATTCAAACATCTTAAGACCTTAAGAGGGGAAAGATATGAGGTCATTTCAAGTTTACTTGGCCAATAAGAAGCCAATCTCGGGCGAGTGACTGTCAAAGCTTTTAGGAGAAACACACAAAGATAGCTCTTGCCTCCTGATATTGACTAAAGGCCTCAGTATGCTTATCCGTCAATCCGTCTCCGTAGTCCGTCCTTTCGAAATTCTCCGTCGGGATGTCGGATACACAAGGCAGTTCACCTCCCGATCAGTAGGCGTCGCTACGTTGAACGACCCAATCTAGCGACGTCTGTCGTGAAAGTCGTTGATTGATTGTTCACCTTCCGGCTCCGTTCCGCTCCTCACAGTGAACGATGGCGACCGAGAGAGAAAGACTGTTGTTGGAGTTGGAGCTTGTTGATTTTGAAATGCAAATAATTTTGACCAAATGTTGACCGGCCACACAGTAAACTCTTTCAAAAATGGCGGTGTTGTTGTTCTGAGAGGAAGGAGCTAAACTGGAAAAGTGATTCCGGAAATGATGTTGTTAGCCGACCAATCACAACCCTTGCGATCTCCGCGAGTCTCCGTCTCCTTGACGGATAGATAGATAGGAATGTTGGCCGACGCACGCAAGCGACGCACGTAGGCGACCATAAATCAGCCTTTAAGTTCAACACGTGTTTTATGCTATGACCAAAATTGGTGACCAGAGAATAAACACGCCTGTTGAAATCAGAAAAAGTTCAGAGCAAGATGTGACCTTTTGTGGTGTTTTGCAGAAAATCTTTAGCCATTGAGGAAAAGCTTTCGCACAGGTTTTTACCTCAGAGCGTACATCCCTCACAGCTTAGGTTCGGGTTATTACTGCCTCTACCAGCCTGGCCCCCTTTTGTCCTTCTTGCTGAGAGAAATGATTCATCCCGGTGAGATCATCAGGCCTGCTGTTGTGCCACTGTCGGGAGAGTAATGAAAAAAAGCCTCTGCTGTATCAGTTTACCTTGTTCCCAGCTAACTTTTCACAAGCGCACCATCACTCCAAATGTAACACACGCACACACATGAACACACTCTGGGTTTGCTCAGACCTCATTAGTACAAATGCTGTATCAGGTACTTTAAAACACTGGATTACAGGTGTTGTATTACATTTACACATGATTGCACAAAGCAGCTTCAATCACAATCTCACACCATTTTACCTCCATCAGCTCCCAGGTACAGCTTGACCCCGAGGCATTAAACCCATCACCTGTGCCTCTCTAAATTCCTGCCAAGCAATTTTCTGTATTGAAACACTTTGTATTAATTACCTGTATTTTCTGAAATGAAGACGGAGGCTTTTATTCTCTTACATTTCTGAGGCTACCAGGTCTTTATTTCTAATTCTCATACTTTCTTTTCAACACTAAGGCAAACCTGATATTTTAAAAAGCTGCGAAAAAGAGAGAGATGACTCATTCGACTTATTTCCATCGACTGTCGATGTGAATAAACAAGGCTGCATACATTTGTCAGAGGTTGGCGGTATATTCTGCATTATTAGTGGTTGTAAATCCACAGAAGAGGCCGTCTTAACCAGGAAAAAACAACTTCTTCTGTTGGAAATACTTTAATTCTTGTGAATATTTGGGATATTATAGCTTATTTGGGAAGATGCCCGTCAGTTCCAGGAGTTTATAATTTGTTGGCTCAGACCAGAATCAGCTGGTGACTCATTTTAATCCTTGCCAGATCAGACCCAAGTTGCTTCTGTTCCCTAAAGTCTTCTTCGTAGCATTGGCTGAAACAACCTCATGTAAAAACAACAGTTTCCATTTACCTGATAAGGAAAGGTGAATTATTCTAAATGCAAATAAAAAAAAGCCTATTAAAAAGTCTATCTTGGTCTTTATTTTGGATGCTGTGCACATAAACTCTTGTTTTCAGGCGATCCCACTAATTCCTGTCGGAACCCTGCTGCCTAATCTAAGACAGATGTGCGAAACTCCACTTTTACTTCTTTCTTTTTTGCCCTCCACCTTGTGGATTTGAACAGTTTAACAAACTGATCGCTACATTTTGAGAAACACACGAGAGAACACGTTACAGTCGGATGCAAACCGGAAAATTCATCAGACAGAACAGCCTCCTCACTTACTCCTCTCCTTACCATATGCATATTCCACTGAATTGTATGGGAAAACTGCTAAATTTGTCTTTGCCCTCGCTGCTCTGAGGTTTTCATCCATCTGGAAAGAAATGCATTCCTCTAAGGGTACAGAACAAACATGCATATGTGGGAACGAGGCGGTGACGTACTACGCACACTTTCCACACCAAATATGAATTAAAATCTCCTCAGATTTTCTTTTTCTATGGATTTAGTTCTTAGCAGGCCTTTGATTTTTAAACTTGTGCATGTGTAGAACAGTGGGGTCACATGGCACTGAAAGGATCGGATAATTGGCTAAATTACAATAAGACTGAGTTGAGCAAGGGTAATTATTAGGGCTGGGCGAGTTGACTCGTTATCGCGTTAACTTGTTAATTATTTTATCGCGCATTAACGCAGGTTTTATTATTGTAATTCTGTTGAATGCATCACATTCACACAGTTGCAGCAAACACCACGAAGCATGGAGTAATAAAATAAAGATAAACTAGCAGCTAACATCACTGCTACAGGTGCTCCTCGGTTTTTGTGTGAAGCTCATGGAGCTAACCGGCGCTACTTCCTGTTTTACTTGTTTCAACATAAAAGCACGTATTTCAAAATAAATTTGAAAAAAAACTCCTGCATTTACTGCCAAGTTGAATTGTCTTCTCAGCGTAGTAGTTCTAGTCTAAAATATCACTTAAAGGCAAAACACACAACTGATAGCAGCAAGTCATTCAAGGAAACAGACAGTGGAGCGAGGCTTCTACATAAAAACTACAGAAAGATGCTGATGTTAAAAGTGTGTTTGCACAACAAATGTTATGGCACTTTCATTCATATGGCAGCACATTTAAAATAAAACTAAATGCTAAAGGCTATACACTACTTTTGGATTCATTTTTGGATTTTGCGTACAAATGCGATTAATCGTGATTAATCAGGGAAATCATGGGATTAATTAGATTAAATATTTTAATCGTTGCCCAGCCCAAGTAATCAGTGGCGTGCACAGACATTTTGGGGGGCAAGTGCTCAGGGGGGGAAAAAGGGCACTTTTACACGCACATGTTGAATGAAATTAAAGTGTATTGCTATAAAGCAGCATCCTCCTTGGTGCCATGTCTTTAAAGATGTTGATGACCTCGCTGTGTCTTTTTCAATGGCAAGCAAGAGAAGGTCAGAGAGCCTTTCTTCACCACACAGGCTTCTTAGTTTACTTTTGATGATTGTCAGCTTGGAAAATTATCTTTCAACTGAAGCCGTCGTCACTGGTAATGTTGCATATATTTGGATCATTTTGACAAAGGCAGGAAAGATCAGCTGGCCATTGTTTTCTTTCAGTATTTCAGTAGCTGCTCCTCATCTTTTCCATAGAACTCACAGAGAATGTGCACAGCTTCCGTGGCTTCTGTGCTTGGTGTGCCTACCCAGTTAGCATGTACAGTTAAGGGCTGGAATGACTCAATGATTCTTGATCTAGGGCTTCCAGTGTTCTCCCCTTTGAATCTCCTGTTCATCTCCTCAGTCATAATATCCAGGAAGGTGAAATATACGCTACTCCTGAAATATGCCTCCACTGCAGGTTTAATTTGACTTTCAACCGAGTTATCTTATTCCGATCCAATTTTTTGTCAGATAAAGGTGTCTACATGAATTTAATAACTCAATCTCATTGTAATTTAGCCAATAATCCGATTCTTTCAGTGCCATGTAACCCCACTGAGTGTGATAAATGCTTAACCAAGAACAACAAAATGTTTAACAGAGGGAGGTTATTTAATTAGATTGAATTGATAAAACCGTTGGGTCACCACCTTAACCCGGTGGAGGGGTTTGAGTCACCTGGATAATCCTGGTCTTCTCCACACACAGTGTGGCCTCTGGAATGACACTTCTGACCAGGGGGCTGGGAGTTGCCCAATGGGAGACATGTCTGGCACATGTGGAGATACGAGATGCTTACAAATCTCCAGCTGAGCCCCTCGGTGTTGGAGCTCGTCCCCGTGAGCGAACGGGTCGCCTCGCTGCGTTTGAAAGTTAGAAGAGGGAAGGCTCTGACTGTGTCTTTTGTTTCTGCACCAAGCAGCATCTCAGATTAAAGCGGCTTCTTTGGAGGGGGTGCCTCCTCTGGGAGTCCTTTATTCTGTTCTTCTGCATCAGAAGAAGTCAGCTGAGGTGTTTTGGGCAACTGATTATAATGCCCCCTGGTTTCCAAGGCAGATCCAGAACTCGATTGAGGGATTTTATATTATGGCTCGGGATCCCCCAGGAGGAGCTACAGAGTGTGAATGTCAGGGTTTCCCTCCTGAACCTGTTGCCTCTGCGACCCAACCTCAGATAAATTCTCACCTTACCTTCATACTGCCAAGCATGCATCTCTCTCTCTCTCTTTTAAAACGGTTTAAGTTTTTAAGGCTTTTCTAAGAGTCTAAATCTCTGACTTGATCTCTGTGTTTTCTCCTTTGGTTTTCATTCGCTTTTTCCCCTTATTTGTTCAATCTCACCAGAAACTCAAGGACCACCCAACGCTAAACTTACTTCGGATCATTAACTGACTTGGCTGTAACAAAATGTCAAAATGCCATACAACTAAGATTACACATAGCCCACGCAAAAACCAGCAGAATGTGAGATTTTTTTTTAAAAAGTTTTTGAAAACAAGAATTTATCAAATCAAATCAAATTTATTTGTAGCACATTTCATGTACAAAACAGTTCAAAGTGCTTTATGTAAAATAAAAGCATTCCAGTAGGGAGTGTAAGAAGCATTAAAAATACATAAAAGAATATAAAGAGAGTTAGTCTACGCAGCAAATTGGGGGGAAAAAGCTTTATATTATGGATGAGCTACAGATGTTTAATGCTCTTTTTGGGAAGTCCAGTTAAAAGAGCATTACAGTGATGGAGTCTACTGGAGATGAATGCATGGATGAGTTTCTCCTGGTCTGTTTGGGAGAGGAAACTTTTAACTCTGTTGATGTTTAGCGCGTGTGATGCCTTACAGTCTGAGAAGCTGTGTGCATAACTACTCATATCCAGGTGTGCAGTCAGCTCGGATCAAGCTTCAAATCCCATAGTGTTCGGGTTCTGAATGCTAACAATGGATCATTTTATGTTTGTGGTATGATTCCAAGTTAAAAGTGCAACAGAAAAGCAGTCAGATGTCCAAAGATCCGACAAACGGCAGCATAGCAAGGCATGTCCCCGTCAGAATAAACCGAAGAGCACACCAAGCTTGCTGAGTGACCTGATGTGGAACTGCTCTCCATCCCTCACCGACACCTGCTTATCTTTATCAGAGTCACGGTTGGCATTTGGTTGGAGGTGCGGTACACACTGAGCAGGTTGCCAGTCCTTCACAGGGCTGAAACGTGGGAACGGACAACTGTTCGCACTCACATTCACACTCCTGGGCAACGTGGAGTTGCCTGTTAACGTATGCACTCACTGAACCGTGGAGAGGACATCCAGACTCAGAGGGCTTTAGGCTAACAGAATAGCTTCTGAGATCAGATAAATCACAGCAAAAAAATGTGACTTTGTAAAAGTTTAGTCTAAAGAATGTTGATCTGGCCTCAGGTGGTGCAGCAGACTGATTACCTGACATTGGCTATTTGTTCCGACCAACATAATTGATTTAATTCACATGTGGAAAGCCAGCGAGTGGCTGTTAAACCATGGTTCTCTTAACAGAACAGATATATTGAATAGACTTGAATCAAGAATCTTGATTGCAGCGTTATTTGTAAATTCATTGCTCAGAGAAACAGCTGATGATGTCATGTGAGCCCACTCAGTGTCTCTTTGCAGCCCTCCCAAGCAAAAGATGGCTGGTTGGGATAAGAACTGCATCAGAGAGAGAATTCAGAACGCTTCGCGGGGGGAAAAGAAGATAAATCTCCTCAAAAGAGAGTTAAATTCTGGCTCTTTTTGCTTTTTTTTGTGTTCCTGCAGCATCCTGTTTGCAGACATCGAGGGTTTCACCAGCCTGGCGTCGCAGTGCACAGCACAGGAGTTGGTGATGACTCTCAATGAGCTTTTCGCCCGATTTGACAAGCTGGCAGCGGTAAGAATGCATTCACACGTGTTTACATGTACGTTATTCCTTTGCTTTCAGAGCTGTTACAAATACTCTTTCATTAACTGTCCAAACTCGCTTTATCCTGCTCAGTGTTGCAGGGCTTGAACCTATCCCAGCTACCATCAGTCAAGAGGCAGGGTGCACCCTGGAGGGGTCACCAGTCCAGTTATAATGAATTCACTGCAAATGTAAAGATTGCTCATACGATAACAAAGCAACAACTATTGGAGCATGAACTATTGGCTTGTTCAGACACCGTTCTGTGTTGCACTCTTCTCCGGTTATACTCTCATGTAACATAAGCTTGATTCCATTTGGTCTTTCCTGAAGAACTTGCTGAGCATTGGTGACTCACTTCACTCACACTGAGACTCTCTGAACAAACTGGTCAGGATAATGGACGAAGTGAAAGGCTGTGAGAACTTAGGCTACGGCTACACGGAAACGTTTTTCACTGTAACCGATATTTTTTCTTATCGTTTGGCTGTCGCGGCCACACGGAGCCGGCGTTCCCACTACCCCAAAACGATAGTTTTGGAGAACGGGTTCCAGAGTGGGAAGATCTGAGAATGGCGTCGTTTCGTTTCCATTGTTACAGCCAAAATGGATTCGTTTACATCTGCGTCACAGCCACATAACCAACGCCAGTGACGTATACACATACGTCAGTGACCAGAACAAAAAGCGGCTTCCATTCAAAATCCGGAAGAAGAAGACAACACAACAAGGACAGACAGAGATCATCATGGACCCCACAACATTGATAGTAGCTTGTTGTTGTCGTTTGAGCTTCACATGAGCTTCGCGCTGGTAGAAGTAGGGGCGTACACGCATGCGCATTGCTTCTTCTATTGTTCTGGTGTAACCGGTGGGGGTGGCTTACAGCGCACATAGAGGTGTGGCGTGTGTACTGCATCGTTTTCAGCGTTTTCATCGTTTCCATCTTTCCTGTGTGGTCGCAATAATTTTTGTACCCGTTTTTAAAAAAAAACTTGTTTCGTTTCCGTGTAGCCGTAGCCTAACTGCTCACAAGTCCCTTGTTTTTACTGGGGTTGGGTTTGGACTCATTGAAGCTTAGGAGCAGAGGTGGGTAGAGTAGCCAAAAATTGTACTCAAGTAAAAGTAAAAAGTAGTCATCCAAATAATTACTTGAGTAAGAGTAAAAAAGTGCTCGGTGAAAAAACTACTCAAGTACTGAGTAACTGTTGAGTAACGTCTGATTTATTTGTTAACACAAGCATTCAATCAGACAGACAAAAATACTAAATAATCATCTTTAGGCAAATTAGAGTTCATCCAATTGATAAAATAAATTAATTAATTAATTACAAAATAGCTTGAATTAAAATAATCCAGATAAATTCAAGTTCTTCAATAAAAAATAAAAGAGACTTAGGAAATGTTTAAAACATATGTAACCTAAAAAACAAACATTCACCTATCCATGGAAAAAAAAAACGAGTTTAGGAAACTTACCGCTACATGTTTCCTCAAGTTAGATGTTGAGTTTCTGCTGAAATGTGCGTTTGTTTTGGTTGACACAGAAGACACATAATGTAGCTGCTGTTTCTCACTCTTTGTAAGGTAAACATGCTTTCAGTATGAGGCCTCGTCTGCGTCTTCATTTCCCACCGTTGATTCTGACATTTTTCATCTGTTTCTTTGTTTGTTTGCTATGACTGTAAACTGTAAAGCTAACCCGTCCCGCCGCTGAGATTGAGTATGGTCACGTGACCAGACTGCACGGCTGCGTCTGATTGGTGGAACACAGTCAGGTGGTAGAGCCTTTGGCGGAAGTCTCTCTCTCTGTCAGAATAAAACATTAAAATGAGGCGTACGCGGGGGGATAAAAATAATGAGGCGTAGAATACCAAAGAGGTAAGAAGAAAAGTAACCAGCTCATTGTAGCCTAATGTAGCGGAGTAAGAGGACAGTTTCTGCTGCACACATCTACTCAAGTTAAAGTAAAAAGGATAGTGATTTAAAGTGGCTCTATTAGCAATAGTTGGAATGGGTACAGCGCCACCTATCATACCGGGGTATGACACGCTTTGTGCCTCTGATTCCATTCATTCACCACCATATATCCAAGGATAATTACCCTTGCTCAAATAAGAAGCATAACCCAACTATAGCTATAATCAAATTAAACTCACCATGTAGACCCACTGACTGGCTTCACGTCCATTAAATACTTTACTTTGTAAAACTGCTGTTGGTCTATAAAGCTTTAGATCTCAGATCTTTTGGTACGTCGTGAACCTTCAGGATCAGGTCTGCTTTCTGCCCTCAGAGTTAGAACTAAACATGAAGAAGCTGCTTTCAGTTTTTATCGACCACATCTGTGGCACAAACTCTGCAGGTTTGACTCAACTCCTGTTACTTTTAAATCAAATCTAAGACTCTTCTGATTTAATTGAATTGAGGGCTCTGATTGATAACTTTCGGTTAGTTTTTTAATGCTTTTATGTCCTATGAAAAGCACCCTGTTGAGTTGTTCTACATGAATAAATCAGCCTCGATGTTTCTCAATGTACAAACACCTGTGCAGAGACTTCCTGTATTTAAACAGCAGCTCTGAAACATCTTCTTCATATCAGCCATTAGTGGCCCGGCAGCCCGGCAGCCGTTTATGACCCACTTTTAATATCCGAGCCACAGCTTCTTAAAGCAGCACATTCATGAATATTGATACCCGGAATCGTCATTGTTGGTCGAGCTGACGCTCGACGTATGTCATTTGTTTATGAAAGGTGAAATGATGTGCTGTTGATCAATATTTATGAGTGAAAACGGGCATAATGGCGTTATAAACCAGAAACGTTGCAGCTGACGCTCTTATGTCCACGCCAGATGTACCTTCTGGCTGTGTGCACACGTGCGCGCGCACTCACTTATTCGCTCTCTGCACACTGGGTCTTTTTGTATTTAGAGCCATGTGCTGGAGAGATACTCAGGTGGCTGTCATGAGACGCTGTATTCTCCTGAGCCCTTTGGATCCACACACACACATATTCGCTCTCTGCTCTCTTTGCACACTGGGTCTTTTTGTATTTTTGAGCCATGTGCTAGAAAGATGCTCAGGTGGCTGTCATGAGACGCTGTATTCTCCTGAGCCATTTTGGATCCACACACACACATGCACAGACCATATTATGGTCATCTCACACTGCTGAGAGATCTTTGATGTTTGATGCTAATGATTCAAATCTACACGGAGACTCCAGCAACATATGCTCCTTTCAATCACTTCCACTGGAATCTTTCGATGTAGAGCAGTGATACTCACTATTTTTTTCACAAGAGCCACATTGGCAGAGCCAAAATCAAGGGAAGAGCCACTTTTACGAAAACATACTAAGTTTACTTTTGCAAATATGCATTTCTAAATATAAAACATCCCACAAAAAAAGAAACAACACAGCCAATACATTTTCAATTCAGACCACATTTGCCTTAATACTGGGATGAGCTGAAGCTGGCGTGCATGTCCTTGACTTTCTTCATGTTGTATTTGTAGTTTGTTGTTGTAATCATAGTGAAACATTCAGGATGAGCATGGTTTCTGTGCTGGTTTTTGCCATTTTTAAATTAAAAACCGATCCATTGTGCCTGCATCTCGTGCTGGCTAAAGGAGCTAGCGTGCTCTGCGGTCAAGTGTGAGGTGGTTTAAGCGGGCTGCGTTGCCAGGTTTAACAGTTCCCCCTTTAGGAAACACCATTAAGCCTTAATTAATACTTAATAAAAATACTTAATACTACAAAAACGCAAACTTAATAAAAATACTTAATACTGTGCAGTATTCGCTGTGTGTGATTTGAAAAAATGTATTGTTATTGTTACCATATTGTTATAAGCTACTATGCGAGTGCGAGCCGCCAATTAAAGCTTGAGGAGCCGCACAATGAGTATCTCTGCTGTAGATAACCAAGAGAATGAGCTTCTGTAACAGCTGGTAGAGAGCACTGCAGAGCCGAGGGGGGGAACCGCAGCGATGAGTAATAACCCTGAGTGAGTTTGTCACGATACGCAGCACCTTTAACGTGTTTAATCTTTGACGGTGTCCTTTGATCTATTGTTCATATAGAAATACAGACACTGGGGCAGCTTTAAGGCCTTTGCTGCTCAGTCTGAGAAAGAAGGCCAAATGCTCAAATGTCAAATTTATTTCTAGAATAGATTTAAAAACAAAAGGTGCCGTTGAATTAAAAGGGCAAACCATAAAACGCATTAAAACCAATGAAAATTTATGAATAAAAGAAAGCAAAGAGAGCAGTTTTAATGTAAAAAGGTGTAAAGAAAACCCAAAGATAAGCTGCTTTTAAGGCATGGTCACCTCTGAGGTATTCTCAGCACATCTGTGAGCATCTGCTTTGCTAGTGTTTACTTTTGGAACAAGCAGTAAAATGTTAGAATCGATCCTAAAATAGACCAGAAGCCTGTGGAGAAAGGCAAATAAAGGTGTTACACGGTAATGCTTCCTTCTCCCAGCCTGCCAAGAGCATTAAAAACTTTGAACTTTAAAGTTTCCGGGAGAGAGGAAAGGGCTTCGCCTTGATCACAAGTCTCTGCTCAAAAAGCTCATTTTGACAATTGAGCAGCTTTAAGGTCATCCAGAAAGTCAGTTTTTCCGACTAACATGAAGTTAATGTTAATTTCATTAAGATGTCATTTAAATTAAGCCTCATCAGACCTCCAGTTGAGGAATATTCTTCAAACTGTGAAGTTCCTATCGGTTAGTTAGGATTTAACTACTCGAGGACTGATGCATGCGCAGGGTTCAAATTCATCTGCAGCTCTCGAAAAAATGACATTTCTATGTTCTGCAACGCTTTTAAATTAAATGAGAATGTCTCCAAAGAGGCATTAGCTTTGTTTGCTAATGATGCTAACTTTGAAATTGCTAAGGAGAGAAATTGATGGCCGTTTCTCTGGAGAGAAGCTCTAAAACTACAGGAAGGAACCCAAAGCAGCCACGTTTGTGTTCTCAGAGAACGACTCAGCAATGTTTTTTCTGGAATAAATGGAGTTGTATTTTACATTTACAGAATGATGATGGATGATGAATCATAAGAATGACATTTATCACTTATTGTTTACAGTAATATCACTCTACTAAATCTAAAAGAGAAGCCTTTTTTCACGCCCTTTACTGGATAGCTTCTGATAAGTTGTCCTCACTTCGGTTCCTGTGGTTCCCAACAGGAGAACCACTGCCTGCGGATCAAGATCCTGGGAGACTGCTACTACTGTGTGTCTGGGCTGCCGGAGGCGAGGGCCGACCACGCCCACTGCTGTGTGGAGATGGGGATGGACATGATAGAAGCCATCTCGTAAGTTGGCTCCCGTAAATGTGTAGACTGAGACGGACGTCTGGTGCCGTACGTGATGGGATTGATCTGCACCTGAAGCTGTCACAGTTAACAGACCTGGGGAGGGATGGGAATTGTCTGTGCATGCTTGTCAATTCTTCTGTTTTCTTTCTCAACAGAGCTTACGTTTCTAAGCCACCACAGATAATCAGCATCTCTCTGCTGTTTATTATTACCTCCCAACATCAGTTCATCCATCCTGGAGTCCATTTCTGTTTCCGTCTTATCCTTCTTAGCATAGCTTAGCATTTCTCCTAAAAATACACATTAATTAGGCAGTTATTTAAGCCACTTATCAAGCAAAACTGCCAATTATTTGTAGATCCTAGTTTGGCAGAGTTGAGTATTTGCAGTTTTTCTGCTTTATGCAAATTACATCCTGTTTTTTTAATGTTATTTCTATTTTTTCATCTTCAGATCATGCATTAAACCATGCATTGCCTGTTTTTTTTTTATCTTATTTCTATTTTTTCATCTTGCAAAAGCACAACAAATCTTCCAGCTGGTAACATCACAGTGTCACTTCATCTTCAGACCATGCGTTAAACCATGCATTGCCTGTTTTTCAGAAGATCTTTTCTGATTATTCGATCAGATTTATGATCCAAAGCCTGTTAAAGGATAAATTAAAGTGTGATTTTGTCCTAACTGTTGTAGATATATTGCAGGGATTGAGCAGCCACCCTAAAAGGATTCAGCTTTTTTGAATCATAATGTATTTCCTTTGACTGGTAGAATTTTAGGGGATTATAAACCAAACTTAACTTGAGTGGTGAACAATGTGTGAAAAAAATCGACCGCGTCCCAGTTATTATGCAGCATAACTTGTAGCACACCTGTATTAAAATGTGATGTCATCAAAAAGTTATTTAAATAGAAAGGCAGGAGGTTCTAACCTGTTAAAGTCAAAAAGTGGGTGAAATCATTATATCCTCAGAAAAGTTGGCTTGAAAGATCCATGTGGAAAGCTGCAGTTTAAAACTGTGACATGCACTCTAAAGGCTGCTCTGCGTGCCTTGCAGGCTGGTACGGGAGGTGACTGGGGTGAATGTGAACATGCGAGTTGGCATCCACAGCGGCAGGGTGCACTGCGGGGTGCTGGGACTCAGGAAGTGGCAGTTTGATGTCTGGTCCAATGATGTCACGCTAGCCAATCAGATGGAAGCTGGGGGCAAAGCTGGGTAAGGCCTGTTCACTTTATGCTCACATTCACACCTCCCACGAACACCTAACCCTAAGAACACGTGTTGCTCTCCTTTCAGGCGCATCCACGTCACCAAGGCCACTCTCAACTATTTAAATGGGGACTACGATGTGGAACCGGGAGCAGGAGGAGAGAGAAACGCCTACCTGAAGAGCAACAACATAGAAACTTTTCTCATAGTGGGCTGCAGCCAGAAAAGGGTACAGTTCTGATCATTGCCTCAAATACCAAAATGCACTTGTACAAAGACACCAAGATGCATGTTGGCTGCATCAACTGATTTTTATATATAGTAAGAAAGCAAAAAACCCAAACTAACACACCTGTAAACCACTTCATATACTTCCTGTGACTATAGATGGATAATTTGCACACCCACAGCACAGGAATAGTTAACGATTCCTCTCGTTTTATACTCTAGTTTGGTCTGAATGGCCCTTTAGCTGTTACTGTACATGTTCAGCCCACAGGCCTTTCTTTTAAAAATGGAAATGAAGTCGAGGTTGAGGCTTACCCATCCAGTTTTTGCCTCAAAAGTAGCATGTTTAAACAGGTTTTTTTTTTTTTTTTAAACATATGTACAACCACTAAAAGAAGCCCATTAAAGCCTCTCCCAGTGTGTGCAGTAGTGGGTTTATTATCAGTGCTCTGAGAGATGCTTCTGTCTCCCAGGGGAATGGCATGTCACTGCAACATCAGGACGGTGTGACGACACACTTTGACCCGATTAGAACAGTTCATTGAGAAAAAAAATGGACCAATCTCATCTCTTTTTGTCCGTGAAGAGCCTCCTTATGAGATGTTAAGTTCGGTAGATGTGCGTCTCTGCTAAAGAAAACACGAGTTGTGCCCTTTGCTTTTTGCCTGCCCTACAGCATCTGATCTGGGTGCCGCGTTCCCATCGATGCTGAGCTGAAGCTGACAAAAACCTGCGGCCACTGCAGAGCGCTTTGACGTGGAACTAAATGTGGATCTCACGTTGCGCTCGAGCCCAGATGTTAGTGGGTGTCAGCAGGATTGTTTTGACAATTTTACAAAGGGGCTTCAGTGAAAAGGATGAGCCACAAGATGCTTTGATAATGTTCTTTGGTTTTTAAATGATTCCCTCTTCTCTTTCACACGTGCCCTCATGCATGTACGTGCAAGCATTTCTGGGCCGTCTTCACCTTATCACAGCTCTGTTTGACTATAAAATGTGCTGGGAAATGATTACTTATTAAAAATAAGGTAAAATAAATGTCCACACCAAAGAGACTCATAGTGAGCCACAAAAATCTGCCGATCCTGAGCTAAAATGAAAAGACTTGTTTGTCTTCAAGACTTTGCTTGATGACACAACCATGTAGCTGCCTAATGTCTGGTTAAGCCGGCCTATAAGAA
The DNA here is from genome assembly GCF_027942865.1 of Odontesthes bonariensis. Classification (NCBI taxonomy): domain Eukaryota; kingdom Metazoa; phylum Chordata; class Actinopteri; order Atheriniformes; family Atherinopsidae; genus Odontesthes; species Odontesthes bonariensis. The sequence continues at coordinate 28,622,942 of NC_134517.1, read as the reverse complement.
TGAAAGAGCAGCTATTTTGCATGCTGCCATTTTTTAACCCCTCAGTGTCGGCCCTAAACAGTAGTGAGCACTACAGATAATATAACATCAGTTTGATGCTTTTATCGTCTCAAAGATAAACATCTAACATTACCCAAAGGTGAAGACCTGCTGCAGAAATGTTGTAGCATGCAAACCTTATTTTAGACTCTTGGATGTAAGTGTGAAGGATAAACGGGCTCCTGAATGGACACAGCTGGAACTGAGCTGATATTTAACATCCTATAACATCCGTCTTAAATCCTATAACGTTGCAAAGTCCACTGAGACCCTTCTTGAGGTAAAAAGTTGGACATTTTTTAATACATCACGATATTTATATGCCGGTTTTGATGGAGCCATCTTTTAAAACGCACACTGCCGGTCCACATGTGTCATCTGAACTTCTGTCCCATGTGAACAGACTGAGCTTATCTCTGGTCCCCTGCGTGAGCTTCAGTTTGTTTATAACTGTACTTTTTTATTATTTTTATTTTTTTTATATCAGCCGCTTCTGTCCTCCGGCGCTATCACAAGCTGTGGCTATAGTTAGCATATCATGTGAGGTGATATCGTCCTCTCATTTTGCTGCACATGGTGGGAGACAAAAGGAAGCTTGTGCTTTACTTTTAATACTTCTTCAGACGTTGCATCCTGGAGCCACCGTGCAGTCGTGATCTGACAAATGAAAACCATCCCAGACTCCATCTCCATCTTACAGCAGAACTTCAGCAGCAGAACTTATCATTTTCATCATGAAGAAAGTGAACAGTTTGACTGTGAAGATGCTTTTGTAGTCGTCCTCTCACAGCTTGCAGAGGAAATAAATGCTTCTCTGCCTGATTCACCTGCATGGAAGCCAGTCTAAATCCAACTTCTCAGAGTTTTAAAACATTATGCAGCTGCAGGTGGTCTGTGTTGCTGCCGCTTTGCTTTGATTCCTGCCATTTTGCTCATATTGTGATGTGAGAGAACGAGTTCATGTTATCTTACCTGTAATGATGTGGTCACGCACTGGAAAAAATGCCCCCCAAAAATATGTAAGAAAAACAACAAATACAAGACGTTTTTGCTTTAAATAAGCAACAAATCTGCCAATGGAACTAGTGAAAATCGGCTTGTCAAGATTTCTTGAAATAAGATGTGATATTTAGGACTTTTGAGTTAAAAGTGACCTTGAAATTAGCTTAAAAACCTCTTCAAATGTCAAAAAAGCTTGTTTCATATGATATGTGACCCAAAACAAGATGTTTTCAAGACTTTTTCATTTAACAAGATATTCCAGATGTATTGTCTTCAAACAAGTCCCTACATCTGGCTGAAATGGTACTTGTTAGGCAGTTGTGTTTTATATTAAGTGTAATGAGATATTTTGACTAGAAATGAGACAAATATACTTGGTAAGACTTTGATTTTTTTCCAGTGCGCTATGCAGATTCGGTGTTGGTGAACAAACGCTCAGCTGCAACTTGATCATTTCACATGATGACACTCCGTTTTCACAAAATTTGAATAAAAACAAATGCAATAGTTTGTAAAAATTTCAAGCTGTGTGTGTGTGTAATATTTCACAACTAATTAAAGTTACACCTCCAGCTGTGAGATTAAACACCTGCGTCATGAAAGCAAAACTTCGTACGAGCCCTGCGTAAGTACAGCCTGACACATGCATTTGTTTTCACGTTAAAGAGACCACAAAGACCTCATCAAAGTGTTAAGGGAACATAAAGCATATTGGTGTCGTGCGGGGCTGAAAATCAAAGTCGTGAGCTGCAGTATCTCAGGCGCTCGGCATAAAAAGATCATCACAGAGAAGCTGAATCTTACAAAACTACACAGATTCTGTCAGTATTCATCATCCTGAGCACCGTTCCCTGGTGGACACCATCTAAGCTTTATATATTTGACTACTTTCTTAGTCATGTAGTGCTGATATCTGCACTGCCGTGCACTCAAATGAGCACCTGTGTAAACTGTGACTCTTACAGTAATCCTTCTTGACTTCCTCTCTGCCATTTACCTGATCAGCTACTTGTATGTCCTTGGCCTTAATCCCCCGCTGCATCAGTCCTCCTTTTTTCACCTCCTTCACCACCAGACAAGTTACTACGCTTAGTAAAGAAGCTGTGGATGCAGTTACAGCAGAAAGGTACAGAATTAGCAAACAAACTGTCCACGACTGGACAAAGGATCAGGTTTTGCTCTCCCTCTCTGCTCTGAAAACTCAAAGTTTGGCATTACAACTGTTTTTGAAAAAAAGAGAAAAGCTCAACTTAACACTATAAAGATTTATGTAAAAACATATAACGTTATTGTTAGTTCCTTCACGTGTATGTCTGTCATTAATCTCTGCATCTTTCTCTTTAAAACAGAAAGAAGAAAAGGCGATGATTGCCAAAATGAGCCGACAGCGGACCAACTCTGTCACCCACAACAGCGGCCACTGGACCGACCGGCCCTTCTACAACCATCTGGGTGGAAACCAGATCTCCAAGGAGATGAAAAGGATGGTGAGGAAGACTTTTAGAAAGGGTCTCTGTTCGGGGATGAGGGAAAGTCGGTCAGACCTGGGGGGCACTGTGACAAAATCTATAAAATGACTTAATAATAACTGCCAAAAACAGAAAAAATACATTAACAAGTAGCTGCTTATGAACAGTAAAACCCCCAAAGGTTCTTGTGCATGTGATGCTAACAAACCCCACCCTCCATTACTGGTCATTGATGTCTTCACTCGCTCTACATTTAGACAGTAAATGACACTGAGCGTATACATCAGCTAAAACACGCTGAAAAGATCTAAAGTTAAAGCAAATATTATTTGAATTGTCTTGCAGTTACACCCCCCCGTCAGTAGGGGCTGCTGTAGGCCTTCCCCTCAGCACCCCCACATCCCCGTCACCGTTGGATTAAAATTGTTCTGACTCTTTGTGGCACCGTTATACTTACTGGTGTTATTAAAGAGCCACAGCCAGGTGACTCACCAGCCAAAAGCTAATCTGGGCTCTCATCCGGTGGTGAAGCCAGCACATCGTTAATAGTTCCAACCCTTTGATCTGCAGTCCTCATAAGCGGCGGAGATGGCTCTAAATGGCACACTCCACCTCTCACATCTCACACTGGCAGTGAGAGGCTCTCAGGAGCTCTCTGGGTGACAACAGCAGCACGTAGGCCGCTGTAATCAGGCCAGAAATGCAGCAGCTGAGTGACGCGATCGTGTTCAGATTCACTTTACATTTATGTGCTGCAGCTGAGCCAAACCTGCAGACAGAGAATCACTCTATACTTGACTGTAAGAATCTATTATAGGAAACAGGATGAAGCCGCCTAGGCCACCCACACAGTTCTTTTTAAGACATCTATTGCTGCTGTAAACATGCCTGATTGAAAATGGTGGAACCCTCAAAAAGCGCAGATTAAAGTGCATCCTAGTTAGCTTTTATTTGTCCACAGGGGATATTGCTACTGTGTTACAGTGTGGGATCCAACACTTTGTGGAGTTAAAATGCACACATGCATTTTATTTGAACTATTTTAAGATCAGTGTCTGATAATATCCATCTCCTGTGTGTTGTTAGGTTTAAATCTCTTTTTGTGAGCTGTTGTGGATGGAAGTGTGTGCCAAATTAATGAAATGTAATGCTACGAAATCAGACAGTAGAAATGAAACTGGGCATTTGGTATTTAATGGATCCATGCAATAAGGCACAGAAAGCGCTGTGTACTGGTACGGTAAAAATGCATTCTTAGAGGTTAAGAAGGCTACAAACAGAAATCCCACTTAAGTAATTATTAGTCATGTGACCCTGAGAGTTCCGTTCAGAGTAAATGCAGCAACTGGTAGGTGGGTAGTATAACACAGCAGATATGGCTGCTTAAAGAAAGAAGAAAAGAGTGCCACCTACTGACAGAAAATACTAAACATTTTTGTTAGTGATGTCAACGCTGCATAAAAACAGAGTTGTGTTCTGTTGTCATTAATAAACACATTAACTCATTCGTCTTGACATCACACACTGTGTTTGTGTGTGTCATCAAAGTACCGGAGTGTTTTTACAGCCTCACTCATCATCAATAACTGCATTGATAGCTGCATTAATAACTGCATTAATAGTTGCATTAATTACTGCATTGATAGTTGCATTAATAACTGCATTGATAACTGCATTGATAGCTGCATTAAAAACTGCATTAATAACTGCATTGATAGATGCATTAATATCTGCATTAATAGCTGCATTAATAACTGCATTAAAAACTGCATTAATAGCTGCATCGATAGCTGGATTGATAGCTGCATTAATAACTGCATTAATAACTGCATTAATAGCTGCATTAATAACTGCATTAAAAACTGCATTAATAACTGCATCGATAGCTGGATTGATAACTGCATTAATAACTGCATTAATAGCTGCATTGATAACTGCATTGATAGTTGCATTAATAACTGCATTGATAACTGCATTGATAGCTGCATTAAAAACTGCATTAATAACTGCATTGATAGATGCATTAATATCTGCATTAATATCTGCATTGATAGCTGCATTAATAACTGCATTAATAGCTGCATTAATAACTGCATTAAAAACTGCATTAATAGCTGCATCGATAGCTGGATTGATAGCTGCATTAATAACTGCATTAATAGCTGCATTAATAACTGCATTAATAGCTGCATTAATAACTGCATTAATAACTGCATCGATAGCTGGATTGATAACTGCATTAATAGCTGCATTGATAACTGCATTGATAGTTGCATTAAAAACTGCATTAATAACTGCATTGATAACTTTATTAATAACTGCATTAATAGCTGCATTGATAACTGCATTGGTAGCTGCATTAATAGCTGCATTGATAACTGCATTGATAGTTGCATTAAAAACTGCATTAATAACTGCATTGATAACTTTATTAATAACTGCATTAATAACTGCATTAATAGCTGCATTGATATCTGCATTGGTAGCTGCATTAATATATGCATTAATAGATGCATTAATATCTGCATTAATAGCTGCATTAATAACTGCATTGATAGATGCATTAATAACTGCATTAATAGCTGCATTAATAACTGCATTAAAAACTGCATTAATATCTGCATTGATAGCTGCATTAATATCTGCATTAATAGCTGCATTAATAACTGCATTGATAGATGCATTAATAGCTGCATTAATAACTGCATTGATAGCTGCATTAATATCTGCATTAATAGCTGCATTAATAACTGCATTGATAGATGCATTAATAGCTGCATTAATAACTGCATTGATAGATGCATTAATAACTGCATTGATAGATGCATTAATATCTGCGTTAATAGCTGCATTAATAACTGCATTGATAGATGCATTAATAGCTGCATTAATAACTGCATTGATAGCTGCATTAATAACTGCATTAATAGCTGCATTAATAACTGCATTAAAAACTGCATCTAGCTGGATTGATAACTGCATTAATAGCTGGATTGATAACTGCATTAATAGCTGAATTGATAACTGCATTGATAGTTGCATTAAAAACTGCATTAATAACTGCATTGATAACTTCATTAATAACTGCATTAATAACTGAATTAATAGCTGCATTGATAACTGCATTGATAGCTGCATTAATAGCTGCATTAATAACTTCATTAATATATGCATTAATAGCTGCATTAAAAACTGCATTAATATCTACATTGACAGATGCATTAATAACTGCATTGATGCATTAATATCTGCATTAGTAGCTGCATTAATAACTGCATTGATAGATGCATTAATATCTGCATTAATAGCTGCATTGATAACTGCATTGATAACTGCATTAATAGCTGCATTGATAGCTGCATTAAAAACTGCATTAATAACTGCATTGATAGATGCATTAATAACTGCATTGATAGATGCATTAATATCTGCATTAATAGCTGCATTGATAACTGCATTGATAACTGCATTAATAACTGCATTAATAGCTGCATTGATAGCTGCATTAAAAACTGCATTAATAACTGCATTGATAGATGCATTAATAACTGCATTGATAGATGCATTAATATCTGCATTAATAGCTGCATTAATAACTGCATTAAAAACTGCATTAATAGCTGCATCAATAGCTGGATTGATAGCTGCATTAATAACTGCATTGATAACTTCATTAATATCTGCATTAATAGCTGCATTGATAGCTGCATTAATAACTGCATTGATAGCTGCATTAATAACTGCATTAATAGCTGCATTAATAACTGCATTGATAACTGCATTGATAGATGCATTAATAACTGCATTGATAGATGTATTAATATCTGCATTAATAGCTGCATTAATAACTGCATTAAAAACTGCATTAATAGTTGCATCGATAGCTGGATTGATAGCTGCATTAATAACTGCATTGATAGCTGCATTAATAGCTGCATTAATAACTGCATTAATAGCTGCATTAATAACTGCATTAAAAACTGCATTAATAACTGCATTGATAACTTCATTAATAGCTGCATTGATAGCTGCATTAAAAACTGCATTAATAACTGCATTAAAAACTGCATTAAAAACTGCATTAATAACTGCATTAAAAACTGCATTAATAACTGCATCGATAGCTGGATTGATAGCTGCATTAATAACTGCATTGATAGCTGCATTAATAACTGCATTGATAGCTGCATTAATAACTGCATTGATAGCTGCATTAATAACTGCATTAATAACTGCATTAAAAACTGCATTAATAACTGCATCGATAACTGCATTGATAACTTCATTAATATCTGCATTAATATCTGCATTAATAACTGCATTAAAAACTGCATTAATAGCTGCATCGATAGCTGGATTGATAGCTGCATTAAAAACTGCATTAATATCTGCATTAATAACTACATTGATAGATGCATTGATAACTGCATTAATAGCTACATTAATAACTGCATTGATAGCTGCATTAATAACTGCATTAAAAACTGCAGTAAAAACTGCATTGATAACTGCATTAATAACTGCATTGATAACTGCATTGATAACTACATTGATAGATGCATTGATAACTGCATTAATAGCTACATTAATAACTGCATTGATAACGGCATTGATAGCTGCATTAATAGCTGGATTAATAACTGCATTAATAACTGCATTGATAGCTACATTGATAACTTAATTAATAACTGCATTAATAACTGCATTAATAACTGCATTGATAGCTACATTGATAACTTAATTAATAACTGCATTAATAGCTGGATTAATAACTGCATTAATAACGCAGAACGCTCTGTCATTAGAACAGAGCTGCACAGAGCAAGAAGTCCCACAGAGGGTTCATAAAAGGATATTTATGGCTGGTTGTCATGGATCCCCAGACCCAGATGAAGCTGAGCTGTTGACGGAGGAATCCAGGATTTAACACATTTATGCTTCAGCTGCCGGCTTTTGCAAAAAGGAGACAGTGAAACGAGCGGGCATTTATCAATTTATCCACCAGAGTGAGCTAGAGAGACTCATTAGCTTCCTCTGTGGTGTGATGTTAGAATGCATTATGTGTTGAGTGCTTTATTTAGAATTTATTTAGTTGGCAATTTAAATGAATAGATATGAGTTTCTGAGTCAAGCTGAGTCACTGCAGCTGGTTGCTATTTGATTGGAATCTGGAATGACTTACAGTTTCTAATTTATATGAAAATTGTCGTGTTAAAGTGGAAACGGAGGATTTTTAAGTGTTTTGCTGTCACTCAGTTGAGTTTTTTGGGGGAAGAAAAGGTGAAAATAACCAGTTAAGCTCATCCTGTTTGTCCCTTTAATGTCTTTCATACACATTATTACTTTATTTGTGCTCAAAAACTGCAAAATACTGAAGAAAACATTCCATTCCCTCAATTACTTTTTAAAATAAATGGCTTTTTACCTCACAGGTGCAAATTGTGAACCCAGTTAGACTCAAGAATCCTTCATCTAACAAGCCCCTACATTATCTTTTCTTTCCTCCTCATGTGTTTCCATCCACAGGGAACCTTTCGCCGTATGCCTCTTATTTTTACCCTTTTCTCAAACTAATCATTATGTCATCGAGACCCCAAATAACTGTTATTGTTTAAATTATAATGCCAGCATATAATGCCGTTATTACACTAAAAAGGTTGCAATCAGTGGTACGATTGAAGCTCTTAACTCTTTCCTTGTGAACTGTGTTTATCTGGGAAATGAAAATGATTTGTAGCAGTTTGTAGAAGCTCAAGTCAAATGAATATATATGCAAAGATATTTAATCTGCAGAGTTTTAGAGATTTTTTTTTTGGCCTGTAGCTAAAATAAATGTTCATACTTATATCATCTATATTATATATTATACATTTATTAAAGCAATTATAGGTTTCATGGTGTCAAGAACATATCTGAAAGTACCCTGAACAGAGTACCCTTTCTATCCCTACTTTGGTTGTAGACGGTGATTTATTTAATTTGAAAGGATAAGAGCCTTTTTCAACCATAATTTATTCTTTTATGTGAACTGTCAGTCAGAAAACATTAAGCCTTTGTCAGCAGGTTTGATAGTTTAAATGGTTTTTAGATTAAAAAGAAAAACGGAGCCCCTGAAAGACACCGGAAGCTGGTATTTTGAGCTAAAAATCTTGTTTTTCTCTCTCTGTTTTTCTTGTAGGGCTTTGAAGACCCCAAGGACAAGTGAGTAACACCTGCAGCAGGAGTGTTTCTGCTCTTCTGTTCATCATTAGTAATGACAGGAGTTTACTTAGAAGCATAAACAAAGAAAATGCAGCAACAGGATGTTTTTACTGTGCATGAAGTAGCTGTAATCTGCAGATTTAAAAAAAAAAAAATATATATATCTTTCAGTTTTATGTGAATGCAGTTGGTTTGGTCTGTTTTTCTGAAAGCAGCTTTACATCAAACTTAATCAAATCACAGTCACAACGTAGCTTTATTCATCATTTAGTTTCCGACTTGAGTCGTTTGTTGGTGCAGTTTCTGTTTATCGTTATAGTCTCTCTGCATTAACAGAATAAGTGTGAAAAAGCAACCATATAGCCACTTAATGATCTGCTGATGTCACTTAATGTACCTCTGAAGCACAGAAGGTTTATGAAACACTTTAATAGTAAAAAAAAAAAAAGACTTTATGTTCTGTAGTTGAGCAGAGGTGCATACTGGGTTGATCCTTTATGCTTTAGATGCAGTTATTATAGCGCTTTAGTTTGTCTTAACATAATTTTTTATCAATATTTTACTCTTTATGTAAGCTGTGGTGATTTGATTAGCTTCTGCAAATTAGCATATTTCCTGCTAAAGTACAAGTTCGGTGGGCTGTTGCTGTCATTCCTCTTAAGAACCGAGCAAAGGAAACTGCTTTATCAACACTGTAATCACACGATTAAGAATATCTACCCAACAACGCAAGATAAAGGCATATGCAGTTGGTGACTTATTGTATAAGACTTATAACATATGTTAAATTCATTTTTACAGGGTTTTTGTATACAAACAGAAGGTAGGGAGGCAGCTGTGCAGTGATTGGTCGTAGATAAGAGACAAAACTATCTGAGAAAGCTTTTAACTAGATCAAAATGAATATATCTGGATGTCTAGGGGACATTTAACAACATAAATCATAAAACCCTGATGCAACAATGATTTCTTTGGGACTTTTAAGCCTTTTAAACACAAAGGATCTACAGAAAGATTAATATTACCAAAACTGAGCTTCAGATGTGCCTCAGGTGATAAAATACATAAACAAAGGTTTAAAAACATTTTAAATTCTGTTGTAATATTTAGGACTTATTGTATAAGACTTGTAAAAATATGTTAAATTCATTTTTATAGGGTTTTTGTATACAAACAGAAGGTAGGGAAGCCGCTGTGCAATGATTGGTACGAGCTCTGTGCAGTGTATGTCGTAGATAAGAGACAAAACTATCTGAGAAAGCGTTTAACTGGATAAAGATGAATATATCTGGATGTCTAGGAGACATTTAACAACATAAATCATAAAACCCTGATGCAACAATGATTTCTTTGGGACTTTTAAGCCTTTTAAACACAAAGGATCTACAGAAAGATTAATATTACCAAAACTGAGCTTCAGACATGCCTATAAAATAATATAATGTATAATATAATATAATATAATAAGTAATAAAACACATAAACAAAGGTTTAAAAACATTTTAAATTCTGATGTAATATTTTGTGACAATTGTTGGTTTTCAAAGTCGTTTGAGTGTTCAACAGAGTGGCTTTATTATACTTTATGTACTGAATGAAGAATAAAATGCTCGATACACGATGAACAATCGAAATAAGGTTCAGATCTGATCAAAACTGGCAGATATCAGTGTTCATAAAAGCCATTTTAAAAGGCTTTAAGCTGGAATGACTAAATGATCCCAGCTTTTTACCTTTTGGCTGTTTGCTGCTTATGAAATATCAGAATTAAAACCCATCTTTACGTTTGTTTTCATGCCACTTTGTCGCTGCTTTGCTTTAAAAACGAGGCTATGAACAAATGTGAATATGAATGCGCTCCGGCAGCTCTGCTTTTAACCTAAAACAGCTCAGCTAGCTTGTTAAAGATTTAAAAAATGACATGTTTGAAACGTTAACCATTTGAATTTTTCAGATTTCCACAGCTCTGAATGTACAGTGTGCTCTCTGGGATATGAACTTTACACCCATTCCAGTCAGGTTATGAGTGTCTTTATTCACCCTCTTTTCACAGCTTCTAACCTGCTAAATCTGAGCTGATAAAACAGGCTGTTAGCCTGCCATCATCTTCAGCCGTGTGGTGTTTGTCCACATGGTCGGTGTAAGTGACACTTAAGATTCAGTGATTAGACGGTGAGGAACCGGCTCATCAGAGTCGTGGTGCTTTAGGTCAGTTGCTTCTTTTTCAGGGTACAGTAGGTGGAAAAGATGATGCTACAAGAACTACGGACGAGCGCCTTTTCATTCTTAGCATCCTCGCCTTGTAAAGGGTTTAATTTAAGGTGACAGCGGTGTAGGAAAGTTTAGAAGCCAGAGATGCTAAGATGTACATGTCAATCTGTCTCATCTTGTTTTATTCAGGCATTTTATTTTCAGAAACACGCAGGAAAACCTGAACCCGGAGGATGAGGTGGACGAGTTCCTGGGCCGGGCCATCGACGCGCGCAGCATCGACCGCCTGCGCTCCGAGCACGTCAAAAAGTTCCTGCTCACCTTTAGAGAGCCGGACCTGGAGAAAAAGGTCAGGGCACACGCACGTGCACGTGCACACTGCCAAAGCAGAGGCGTATAACAGGCCGGGACAAGCAGTCTTCCCTGAGCAGAAAGCTTTCTCTGTGGAACTCCCTGGAGAAAATCGGTCAAAGCGCAGCACAAGACTGAAAGAGCTGAAGTAGAGTTCCAACGTGGAAGAGATTTGGGCTAAAGACAGAAGGACTTAAGGACTTCAGGCAGCGAAGGGCAGGCTGAGATTTTTAGGAGTGGGGGAAGAAGTGGAGTCCTTCTGTTGAGATCTGAAGGACTCGTCCTATTGATCCCAGTTTGAGTGAATCGTGGCCCCCAGCTGCTGTCTCACCCTCCATCAGTCCAACATATAGAACAGCTGTAGTTACCAGCTTTGATTTAAGATTCGTGATCATCTGTTTGTTTTACGACAACATAAAATAAGTGTTTATCTGACCACTTAAATCATATCTGACATTTGGACACAAGCAACTTTGTTCTCTGGAAACAGAGACTGTAAGTTGTCAGTTTTTTTATGTCCACATTTCCACTACATACTACATACTTCCTTTCTGTATACTCATCGATCAGACAGTATGCAGAGCGTTTACCCACAATGCATTTCGCTCCTGCCCGAGCCAAAATCAGCCGGCCTGAAGCTGATTTAACTTAAGCTCTAAACTCTGTAAACTTTAGCAACATTTGAAACATTTTCAGGCGAGAAAGTAGTCATTTAGATCCCCAACGTGTTGGAAACCTGACAAAATACCGGCTATTTACAATTTTGTTCTCACAAATTCGGCGCTACTAAAGCTAGCCGCAGTGAGCAACGCACTTCCGGTTATTTTCACAAAATAAAATACCCGTTGCCTTTTATCACAGGGAAAGCCATTATGATACAATTGGTGCTTGTGTTTTGAAAACAGGAAGTGAACCTACCCTCGTTGTAGCTAGCTTGAAACTGCCGTTTTGACAGGAAATGACGATCGGCGTCACGTTACGTGGCATCTTGGGTAGTTTGAGGATGAGTAGTAACCTCATGATGCATACCCAACATTTCGGAGAATCTAGTATGCATCCGGGAACTTCTCGCTTACTCAAACTCGCATACTAACTCAAAAAGTTAGTATGAGTAGTAGGAGAAGTATGTGGTTTCGAACACAGCCTCAGTCTCAAGTCCTTAAGTCCGTTAGCGTTCAGGAGCCGTTTATAATCCAATCATAATCAACAGAAACATCAGAAACATCTTCCTGTATTATCGGTGCTTTTTGTGTAACTGGGACAAAAGATGAATTCAGTGAATGATCAAACGTGTAAAAGCTCGTTTTTCTTTTGATTTCCTGCTTTCTAATGACAAATTCTGGTTGTTGATGTGACTAATTCAGGTCTTACAGCAATAAAAGTCAGTGTAAAGTCAATTTTTTTAATCCATAATTTATCTAACTACAGCTTAGCATCACACTGAAGTCATTTCCTGATACTTAGCTTGTGTTCGATCGGCGGTTTTCGTACATTTCTGAACATCTGCCCTTAGAGGGGAACGTGTTTAATGTGTCTAACCCGTGTTTTCTGTGACTTCTCATCCTCTCCTGCAGTATTCCAAACAGGTGGACAGCAGGTTCGGTGCGTACGTGGCCTGCGCCTCCCTCGTCTTTCTCTTCATCTGCTTCATCCAGATCGTCATCGTACCGTCGTGAGTCACCCCTCAGTGGAACTTTCAAATACCCACAGAAAAAGTCTAAACTTTAAAAGTAACTTTATTTAGTCTTTTTTCAACAATGACGGATAAATAAAAAAGTTTTGGATGATGTAAGAGGCTATTATCGCTGCACCCATGAATCATTTGCTGTTTTAGCTGTCGGTGATAAGAGGAACTTTCTAATAAGGCTTCGTCTCTGAGCAGTTTGAAGCAGGTGGCTTAATTATAGAAGATAAAGAGTAAACTAACACCTCATTTGCCCTGCATGATGCAGCTTAACTTTGTTTTCCGCAGTAGTTGGTGGTTTCCTCTGTAAAATAGGCAGGATTCTTAGTCAAAGTGACAGTTGAGACACAATTTGGGCATTTCTGTGAGTAAAAAAACAACTGAGCGCAGGAGTTAAGTGCTGCCGCTGAGATATTTGCAAAGAAAACTAAAGTTAGAATTCTCTCTGATCAGTGTCACAACTCTGCAGGTGGCATCAAAAGCAGAACAACTGCTGTGCCATCTGGTGCAAATGAGGCTCAGTGTTAGGATTGCATCACAGTGTCATCAAATAGATCCCAATATAGGTTACACACAGGCAGCCTGAGCACGAGCATCGTAGCCATTCATTTAGATTTAGAGTAAAGAAAACCCACGAGTCATTTAAACCATCTTTAAATGACTCGTGGACAATCCCACAAAGCTCACAGTCAATGGGTTACATGGCACTGAAAGGATCGGATTGTTGGCTAAATTACAATAAGAATAAGTTGAGCAAGGGTAATTCTCCTTGGATATATGGCGGTGAATGAATGGAACCAGAGGCACAAAGCGTGTCATACCCCGGTATGATAGGTGGCGCTGTACCCATTCCAACTATTGCTAATAGAGCCACTTCCTGTTGACCTCTTCACCACCAACAACAACAACAAACTCAGGCATTGGAGAAAGATGGAGAACGCAGAGCAAGATGAAGCTACGTCCCTCTACATTTGGTCTGTGATGAGCTGCTTGTTGCACAAACTCGATGCACAACGGAGCATTCTCCATCGCAGTGTTTGTTTCTTTTTATATATGTATATATATATATTTTTTAAATCAGGCTTCTTAAAGACTTTTTTAAAGAAAATATTAAATAAAATGAATCAAAATGTATAATTCGGAAATGAACAAATTAAAATTATTAAAATAGACCCACTGGTAAATAGGTTGTTTTTTTAAGTAAAAGGAAAAAAATGATAATAATTGTACTCCTTACCCCATCCCCCTTTAAGGACTACGGATGGAAAATAGCACTCCTTCTGAATCCGATGTAACCATCTTGTTGTTGTTGTTCATGAAATGGCAATAATTTATGGTATTGCATGCTGTCCTTTAAATAAACTCATTCATTCTTTCTGAGGGCGACAACAACAGGAATATCGTCTCCTTTGACTTCCGGGTCACGACCCCGGGAAAACATCTGGAGCATGCGCAGAACGCAAAGTCTGATTCACCACGAGCTTCAGCGTCTACAAGCAGGTTTAGAGGGACTTTCAACCCAGTTATCTCGGGGTCTTAATCCGATTTGACCCAATTTCTTGTCAGATTAAGGTGTCTACATGCATTTAATAACTCAGTTTTATTGTAATTTGGCCAATAATCCGATCCTTTCAGTGCCATGTGACCCCACTGAGTTTTAACTGACCTCAGCCGAGTGTTGGAGTTATCCGGTTGGTTGAAGCTCCTTCAAAACATCTTTCAGGTCCAACACGTTAGAAGCGCGATGGTGCCGACATGCGACGATGAAATGAAAAAAACATCCAGAAAAACACGACACCAGACCAGAAAACATGAGACGCACAATCTTTTGCCTTTAAAATCAGAACCACAAACACAAAGAGCTCACATGTGACTCTTAAATGTGAACATCACACCTCTCCTCTCCTCTTTTCTTCCTGCCGATCCCTCACTCACGCTCCTCTTTATTGCCGTTATTAACCTCTCTCCTCGACCCTCTTACGCCTCGATTTTACCTTATTCACCTTCTCTCTCCCCTCTGGATTACTTTCATTCCCGTCACACCCACAGTATTTACATTTTCTCCCACCGTATTTACACCAGCACGAGGCCGTAGACCATTAAAAGAATGCCTGTATTTATTATCGCCTCCTGAGCCGTGGAACGGACACTGAATCAAACAGTAAACTGCTAAATGAAGACGTAAATAAGGCTTTGATGAAACCTCCCGTTTCTCTTGCTGTTTGCAGCTCCAGACTGATGATCGGCTTCTTCATCACATGTTTCATCATCCTGACGGCTGTCATGTTCGTATCAGCTGTGTATTGCTGTTTCGGGGTAAGAAATCTCAGCTAGAAATGAATGAAACTCCTAAATACGCTTTGCTTTGTGCAGATAAAAGACCTGAGAGCACGATAACAGATAAGTATAAGTACGTGTTTTTTCCACATCAGGGAATCCGTTTAGTTCAGTATCAGAAATCATGGATAGAAATATTTTATCAGGGGGAGTTTTGATGCTGCACTCGCAGGATTATGGTCTGATTTACATCTAGAGATGTAAACACACTCTCCCTGTCTGTCACAGTATTGTGAGTCTGTATCTACAGTAATGAGATAATATTTCTGGTTTCTTTGTGTTGTACATAAATAAGTCTTTTTAGTTCACTCAAAGGTCAAAGTCACGTTGGTTTTGGAGAACAGTTGCTCCATCTTGAGCTGCATTTCCTCAGTTAAAGGTGGAGTAACTGACATGGCCGAGCATTTAAAGGATCTCATAGCGAGATCAAACTTAGATCAACTGTAATAAGCAATGAGCTGTAATGAGCTTATCCCTCAGCTCAAAATGTGACAACAGCTAACATGTCGGACCATTACGTCAAGATATAGGCTCATTTATTACCACGAAAGATTGTTTGAGCCACCTGCGGGGAGAAAAACAGGACTCGCAAAAAGAAAGCAACTTCAGGTGAGGCAGGAAATATGAAGGCAGTCTGTCGGTAACACAAAGCCACACTCATTAATCGGGCTGTAGCGATACACTTACATCATTTTCTGAAAAGATTTTAAAGGGACAGTGTGATTTTGGTGACATCTTGTGAGTGTTTGATTGAATTAATTGAACTGAAAGGCATAAATTACACAATTTATGGCTCTGCTTGGACAGAGAGAGTCTGCAGCTTGCAAATGCTGGACAAAATTAATCAAAGATGTGGTGAGAAAATTAGTTTAATTTATTGAAACGGCGCAAACTGTAGCTTAAAAGCCTTTAAAAAGGAAATAAAATGCAGTGTTACGATGAACAATGGAGGGTTAAAAAGTGCAGCAAGTGGCCTGTTCTGAACAGATTATTTAACAGCTTTTTTTAGCTTGACAAAAACAGAATATGGATATATTTGCTCAGCCCTACTCATTAACATGATCAGGATAGAGATCCAACATTATAGAAGATTGTATAACATACAGTTTTATCAACATGCCAACGATATAGGCAGCTGTGCAGCTGCCACACAGTCATCTGGCTGAGCCCGACAGTCACTGAAGTCAGAGACCATCCTGTAATAATACATGTGTCCCTTCACAGTGTAAATAAATGATCGTAACACAATGAATGAATAAGAGGCTGTAGCAGTACTCAGGGCACAAAGCCAGAGCTGAACTATCTCCCATCTTTTCCATTAAGAAACAATGTGGACGCCTTTATTCATTCATTCATAATAAAATATTCTTTTTGGCACAGACATGAGAAATAAAATGCGATGTTCCCAGCTACTGCTGGGGTGAAATACAAGTAATCTGGCTCAAACCTTTTATAATGCGTCCCACTCGGCTGCAGCCTCCTTCTCTCGCTCCGGATGATTTAGAATTTTGTTCAAATTCATGGTTCAAAATTTACACATTTTCTGTAATTCTTCTGCGGTGTAAAATCACCAGGAGCTGAACTGCTGCATGCTGTTATAAACCAACACTGTGCAACATTTCAGCTCAAGGCAGTTATGAGCTTCCCTGAAATAAAGTGTCTAAATATAAAGAATAACTGTAAGGTGCTTTCTACGGAAGCCCTAAACGGCCATAGATACATACATTTTATTCCATCCGCTTTCTCGAGATAACGAGTTAATTTAACGATGGTTTTCGAGGCCACTTTTTCTCCCCAGTCCACCCCTGTTTATATGTGTTTATATGTATTTCTTGCAAAGGTTTTTACCCATCTTTACCCCCCTTTCATTGGAAACTGAATAAAGTAGCCCATGAATCAAACATGGAATGTGGAGCGTTTGTGAAAATGCACAAAGCAAATCCAACTGGTGTGACGAGCATTTATCTCGTTATCTCGAGAAAACGATAACGGCACCTCTCGTGCATCATTCAGTAACCATGGAGACGGCCTGGTCCCCTCAGCTGGTCACTGATGAAGTCGACTACATCAGCAGGATCACTGAGGTGTGCTGACCTGTTGAGCTGCAGTCGAGCCGGCCGTCTCCTTAAAGGACGCGGGCTGATATGAAAGTTATCTCTACAAGACAAACAAACTGCGAACACATAAAACACATATAAACAGGGGCGGACTGGGGAGAAAAAGTGGCCTCGAAAACCATCTGTAGATTAACTCGTTATCTCGAGAAAACCATCAAAAAGAGTTTATATGTCCCACGTCTGTTCTGGGCTTCCGTAGCTTTCAGCTAATTGTTAATGGAACAATTATATGGTCATCCTGGTAAAAATGAGTTCTAAAAGTGCTTTTTATCGTCCTTCATCCGTCTCTGATTAGATGTTGTTCTGTTTGTAACATGCAGAAACAGATCAATAATGTTTATGATGGAGTTTCCGCTGTAATTAATGCTATTTTCTTTTAAAACATCATCTGTGATCTCGGTGCCTTATCGGCCAACATGGAGGCACAGAGCATTCATGAGATCAAAAATCACTTACCCAGCAAATGTCCATCCATCCATGTTCTATACCCGTTTAATCCAATGTTGGGCTGCGGGGGGGCTGCAGCCTATCCCAGCTGCCATTGGGCGAGAGGCGGGGTGCAAGCTGGACGGGTCGCCGGTCCATCACAGACACAAACGACCACTCTGAGGGACAATTTAGAGACACCAGTTAACCTGGCAGGCATGTTTTTGGACGGTGGGAAGAAGCCGGAGGACCCGGAGAGAACCCACCCATACTGGGGGTGACGGTGCTAACCACCAAACCAGCAAATGTGTCCATGTTTTATGATTTCATGCTGCCCCCAACATAATTATTTAACTGTCACTGTTGTGGCCATTTATGTTTTGTAAATCATAAGTTCTATCAATTTAGTTTTATTTGGGCAGTTAGAATATACTTTAGTTAATTTGGATTTAAAATCTGAAATTCATTTTTATATTTGAAATTGTTTAGATTATTTTGGTATCTTTTCGACTCTCCCATTAATTAGACAGATTAAGAACACACCGGGGGGGCGTGTTGTGTGGTGTGACGACGGGAGGTGCTGGTTAAATGATTTTTGACCACTTTTTGAGCTTATTAAGTCAGATTAGGTTAACTTTCGTTTTTCATCCAAATTTTTAAAAGATTTTTAGTTATTGTTTTGTTCATATTTTTTTGTCAGAAATAAACTACATATATTTTTTAAACAATCAACTCTGAAGTGCGTGCAAGAACAAAACCACCTGTTGCCACCCACAGCCTTTGTTAGAAAATATAGTTTGGAAACTCAAAAAGGCCACGACTGTCACTGTCTGACTTTCCTGTGGAACGTTTCCAACCATAAATCCACCGTTTTCCCACTGCTGCTGATGAGTCATAATGTCTGAAAATGAGCCGCTTCTCTTCAGAATCAGAATTACTTTATTAATCCCTTGTGGGAAATTCCTTTTCAGCAGTGCACTAGTTTACAGAAAAAAGATTAAGTCAGGAAATACAATAGAGCAAAATAAATATAATACAATAAGACAAAATAAGATACAGTAAAATAAAATTACACCCCTCCCATATTAACAGTGTATTACAACCATTCCCATATTAACAGCGTAAAAATAAGATATAAGAATAAGGAAAATCTCAGTATATACAATAAATAGTATTTACAATGCTGCTCAGTACCTAATTATTATTATTATTGCACATGACCGGGTTATTGCACATAGTGAAGTAATGAGATGAATAACTGTCAGACGCTGGAATTATACGGTTTGATGGCCACAGGCAGGAATGACTTTCATAACTATGAATCACTCTGTTCTTTGAAAAAGAGGAGAGAAGAGAGTTTATTGGTTATTTATTTAGTTTTTTTTCCCCGTGTCCGCTCAGATCTTCCCGGTCCCTCTGCAGACTCTCTCTAAGAGGATCGTCCAGTCCAGACTCAACAGCACCCTGGTTGGCGTTTTCACCATCATCGTCGTCTTTCTCTCCGCTTTCATCAACATTGTGAGTTCATGAGTCGGATCCCTAAAAAAAAAAAAAAAGGCAAAGATGACGCGAACAACACTGAATCTTTTGATTCGGCACCACCTAATTGCTCTCACTCCCGTGTGACCTCAGTTCACCTGCAGCAGTCACGACCTGCGCAGCTGCATCAGGTCGGAGCTCAACATCAGCCTGAACAGCGTGAACGCCTGCCACGTGCTCCTCTTCAACTACAGCCTGGATGCTCATCACAACCCCTGTGGAGACCAAGCCCTCATCTGCAGCTTCCCAGAGGTACAGGCGTGCCCATTCTCTGCGTGTACGTGTCTATATGTGCTTTTGTAAGGTTATTAACTTTCAAGAGGTGATTCTTCCGTTTAAAGAGCAGCACAAATGGATGCTAATGGGGTGTAAATGCAGCTATAAACTGTAGCATTTGGTTCGGACCTTAATGTCCAAATTAACAGTAGAACGGACGAAAGGTGGGTTGATCAGATGTTTTATAGCTCCTCCAGATGTTGCCTATGCAGATGATAAAGTTTGACTACACTGGAAAAAATGCCCCTCCAAAAATAAGTAAAAAAAACAACAAATACAAGATGTTTTTGCTTTAAATAAGCAAAAAAATCTGCCAATGGAACTAGTGAAAATCGGCTTGTCAAGATTTCTTGAAATAAGATGTGATATTTAGGACTTTTGAGATAAAAGTGATCTTGAAATTAGCTTAAAAACCTCTTCAAACCTCTTCATGTGAAATGTGACTAAAAACAAGATGTTTAAGACTTTTTCATTTAATTTAATATATTCAAGATGTATTGTATTAAAACAAGTCCCTATATCTGGCTGAAATAGTACTTGTTAGGCAGTTGTGTCTTATATTAAGTGTAATGAGATATTTTAACTGGAAATGAGACAAATATACTTGGTGAGACTTATTTTTTTCCAGTGTAGATGCAAGTTTAAGACGAGACAGAGAAATCAATTAGATTCATAAAGTTATATTTACACTGGAAAAAAATGCCCCTCCAAAAATAAGTAAAAAAACAACAAATACGAGACGTTTTTGCTTGAAATAAGCAAAAAAATCTGCCAATGGAACTAGTGAAAATCGGCTTGTCAAGATTTCTTGAAATAAAATGTGATATTTGGGACTTTTGAGTTAAAAGTGATCTTGAAATTCCTCTTCAAATGAAAAAAAAAAAAGCTTGTTTCATGTGAAATATGACTCAAAACAAGATGTTTTCAAGACTTTTTCATTTAACAAGATATTCAAGATGTATTGTATTAAAACAAGTCCCTATATCTGGCTGAAATGGTACTTGTTAGGCAGTTGTGTCTTATATCAAGTGTAATGAGATACTCAATGAGACAAATATACTTGGTAAGATTTCGATTTTTTCCAGTGTATGGAGCACAAAAAGAAATGTGCGTTTCCCCACGTGTCCCCTCAGTACTTCTCCTGCTGCGTGCTGCTGAGCCTGCTGGCCTGCTCCGTCTTCCTGCAGGTCAGCAGCATCGGGAAACTCTTCCTCATGCTCTTCATCGAGCTGCTCTACCTGCTCATCATGGAGGTGCCCAAAGTGAGCCTCTTTGACAACCAGGACCTGCTGGTCATGGCCAACGCCATCCACGCTGCGTGAGTCTCCTCCTCCCGCCGACTCTGTGTGTTGCTGCGATGTGCAGATGTTCTCACCACTTATCGGCTCTTCTTTGTTTCTTCCCTCACAGCGAGAACATAAACGGAACAAGGTGAGACTGACAGCAGCTTCTGTCACAACAGAGACCCAGAAGCATCTGTTAAATCAGTGATACTCACTATTTATTTCACAAGAGCCACATTGGCAGAGCAAAATGAAGGGAAGAGCCACTTTTACGACAACATACTGAAGTCCCCTTTTGCAAATATACATTTCTACATATAAAAAAGAAACAACACAGCCAATACATTTTCAATTAAGACCACATTTACCTTAATACTGGGATGAGCAGAAGCTGGCCTGCATGTCCTCGACTTTCTTCATGTTGTATTTGTAGTTTGTTGTTGTAATCATAGTGAGACATTCAGGATGAGCATGGTTTCTGTGCTGGTTTTTGCCCTTTTTTAATTAAAAACCGATCCATTGTGCCTGCATCTCGCGCTGGCTAAAGGAGCTAGCGTGCACTGCGGTCAAGTGTGAGGTGGTTTAAGCGGGCTGCGTTGCCAGGTTTAACAGAGCCCCCTTTAGGAAACACCATTAAGCCTTAATTAATACTTAATGAAAATACTTAATACTGTGCAGTATTCGCTGTGTGTTATTTGAAAAAATGTATTGTTATTGTTACCATATTGTTATGAGCTACTATGCGAGTGTGAGCCACCAATTAGAGCTTGAGGAGCCGCACAATGAGTATCTCTGTGTTAAACTGATAGCATCATTATCATTTAGCTCGTATAAACCATAATGACCTGCTGGTAATGAGCCAGAATTTACACACCGTTTGTGTCACAGTGCTCCTGAAAGTATCTGTAATTCTATGTAAACATGCATGTTTGTCTTCTTCTGGTAGTTTATGGCTTCATCGGAAAAGTTCCCACATGTGTGTGTGTTTGTGTTTGTGTTTCTGTGTGCTCACCTCCAGCTGTGAGGTCGACACCAAGGTTCCTCTGAAGATCATGACCCCGGTGGTGATCACAGTCTTCGTTCTCGCCCTCTACCTTCACGCTCAGCAGGTGGAGTCCACGGCCAGACTCGACTTCCTCTGGAAGCTGCAGGTCAGTGTGCGCGCCGTCCTTTCACGTGGACAGTCGTGCACATTTCAGCACATTTCAGCACACCTTTGCACATCAATTAGCATCTGTTCTGCTGTTCCTTTAGAAAAATTTTCAAAAGCAAACAAATAGAGACAAAAAAGACGACTTTTGTCATAGATTTTTGCCTTTGCCATAAACATCTAATAAGAAGATAACAGGCATGAAAGGGGGAAGCATACATACTGCAAGTCTTATGGGTTTAAGAACTAATTCATCAAAAATCTGTCATACAATTTGTCGTGAGTGTTTCACCTGAGAGAGAGAGGAAGCCTTTAAATGAATGTTTAAGGCTTCTGATGTGTTACCTGAGATTAGTCTCATAAAAAAAGTATTAATTTATCCAAAAAGAAGGTAAGTGGAGATCTATCTAACTAAATTAGTCCCAATCTATCTTTAAAGCTGCCGTCGGCAACTTTTTTTTAGTCATATTAGCTTGAACTGTCATGGGATTCTGAAAGGAGAATATTAAATAGGCTGTTTAGGAAAAATCCCGAATTCTGTAGCTCCCTCTGAAGCCTGTAATCATGCTTGCAAAAATCGAGCGCTCCCGGCTGTTTTTAACCAATCACGTTAGGTTTATTATTGATCTATTATCTGAGCAGAACAGTCACCAACCACGACTTCCATACTGAGCGTGAGTCTGCCCCAGCTTGTGTGCGCGCACACTGGTGTGAACTCACGTGCACAACCTCGTCCACAGAGGGGGAGGGACCTGAAAGTTGTATCCGTTCGAATTTTCCGACTTTAGACTCGGAATTTTGAAAACCTGCCGACGGCAGCTTTAATATGATAGACGAAATAACTGAATTCCTTGGTAAAGAGATAAAGGAATACCATTCATCCTCGAGGGCTTTTTCTGTAAAAAAAAAAAAAAAACGTTATTCAGTTTTATATATATTTATCCCCAAATCACAGCTAATGTCATCCCAAGGCACTTCAAAGATGCAGTCCAATTAAAGCCAAATAGAATCCGATTCATTCGATTCAAGATGAGCCCAATTCATAGAGCCAATGGAAAACAAGTAGCCTCGCTAAGGAAACCAACAGATTGCATTAAAACCAGAGGTGGGTAGAGCAGCCAAAAATTGTACTCAAGTAAAAGTACTGGTACTTCAGAATAATATGACTCAAGTAAAAGTAAAAAGTAGTCATCCAAATAATTACTTGAGTAAGAGTAAAAAAGTGCTCGGTGAAAAAACTACTCAAGTACTGAGTAACTGTTTTAAAGTCTGATTTATTTGTTAACACAAGCATTCAATCAGACAGACAAAAATACTAAATAATCATCTTTAGGCAAATTAGAGTTCATCCAGTTGATAAAATTAATTAAAATGAATTCATTAATTACAAAATAGCTTAAATTAAAATAATCCAGGTAAATTCAAGAACGGTAATAAAAAATAAGAGACTTAGGAAATGTTTAAAACATATGTAACCCATATGTAACCTAAAAAACAAACATTCACAAACATTCAAATCTAATTTAAGAAACTTAGCGCTACATTTTTCCTCAAGTTAGATGTTGAGTTTCTGCTGAAATGTCCGTTTGTTTTGGTTGACACAGAAGACACATAATGTAGCTGCTGTTTCTCACTCTTTGTAAGGTAAACATGCTTTCAGTATGAGGCCTCGTCTGCGTCTTCATTTCCCACCGTTGATTCTGACATTTTTCATCTGTTTCTTTGCTTGTTTGCTACGACTGTAAACTGTAAAGCTAACCCGTCCCGCCGCTGAGATCGAGTGTGGTCACGTGACCAGGCTGCTACTAGAAGTACAATTTTTTCAAAAACTTACTCAAGTAAATGTAACTCGTTACTACCCACTTCTGATTAAAACTTCTCTTCGATCCTGAGCGTGCACGATGCAACAGTGGAAAGAAAAAAAACTCCTTTTTAACAGGAAGAAACCTCCATCAGAACCAGAACCAGGAAGGGCGGCCATCTGCCTCCACTAGCTGGGGGCTGAGAGGACAAAGAGCACCGTAACACCAGGCCAGAGATATCTGCTGAGAGAGAGAAAGTTAATGACAACAATGATGTCATATATGTCACATGGAGAGTAGAGACAGCAGAAGGAGGAGATGTGCATCATGGGAGCTCCCCCAGCAGGCCGGGCCTATAGCAAATAGTGGTTAATAGTAATAGTAATAGATGATAGTGGTTGATCCATTTTCCTTTTGCTAACTCCGAGTCGGTCATCATTTATTCTTGCTCCCCAGGCCACAGAGGAGAAGGAGGAGATGGAGGAACTGCAGGCCTACAACCGCCGTCTGCTCCACAACATCCTGCCCAAAGACGTGGCCGCTCACTTCCTGCAGCGCGAGCGCCGCAACGACGAGCTCTACTACCAGTCCTGCGAGTGCGTCGCAGTCATGTTCGCCTCCATCAGTAACTTTTCGGAGTTCTACGTGGAGCTGGAGGCCAACAACGAGGGAGTGGAGTGTTTGCGGCTGCTCAACGAGATCATCGCCGACTTCGACGAGGTGAGCGGCGATGCTGCGCGTCGGGAGGTTTTCACTGGACTCTGAGCATGATTAAATCTCTCCTGTTCTGCCGCCATCTTTAGATCATCAGCGAGGATCAGTTCAAACAGCTGGAGAAAATCAAGACCATCGGCTCCACCTACATGGCGGCCTCTGGCCTCAACGACTCCACGTACGACAAGGCTGGGCGCTCACACATCCGCGCTCTGGCCGACTACGCCATGAGGATGATGGACCAGATGAAATACATCAACGAGCACTCCTTTAACAACTTCAAAATGAAAATAGGTGGGTTTTACTACTTTGTGCATCCAGAGTTCTGGGGCTGGAAGGTTTATTTCTGCATGACTTTCTCATCGTTTTAAATCCATCTCTTTCCAGGGCTCAACATCGGGCCTGTGGTTGCCGGGGTGATCGGTGCCAGGAAGCCTCAGTACGACATCTGGGGGAATACTGTAAACGTAGCGAGTCGCATGGACAGCACAGGCGTTCCAGAGAGGATCCAGGTAGCCAAACGGTTCAGTTTGGTGAATAAATGAACACAGCAAGCAAACAATAAGTGAAAACGCTGTAAAGCAGGCAGCAGTCCTGAGCTTTAGAGTGTTTTAGTTTAAAACTGCGAAGCTGTGAAGTAGCACTGCTCGCACACAGCTCAAATATTAGGGAAAGTTTATTCAGTGTGATTAAATTACAGCTTAATTCAGAGATGGAGCACTTTGGTTTTTAATGCAACTTCTGAAGGAAAAAAATTAACAAAAGAGGAACAAAGAGCAAGTGTTTCGTAATGAACATTAAAAAAAAAGTTGGATTTATAGCGATATTCTATTCAAATAAACAGAAAATTCGACATAATTCCTCCTTTCTGCAAGCAGGACGACTTTGAGGAGGCAGATATGTGGTCAAAAAGATCCCCCAGTTAGCCATAACATTAGGAACAGCTGTCCCATACGGAGGAGATCCTGCTCACAGAGCCAGGCAGGACCTAAAAACAGCTGAGGGTGTCCTGTTGGGTCGGCTTTGCTTCCCAAAGATGCTGTCAGATCTCATCTGATAGTATCTGGGGAGAGTCTTTTCTCCGTTCTTTGACCTCTTCACGAAGAGTTTTCCCAGCAGACCTTTGCATTGCAAAAAGATTAACAGTGTTACTGTCTGTGGGTTTCCTGTGGTTGATCTGGGAGTCCAACACTGTCAGTTTCTACCTAAATGTAGATCTCTGGCAGCCAAACCAACTCAATAAAAGGACTAAACTGGCAATCTGCTGCTCAAAAGGGTGAATTGGAGAATAATTCTTGCTTCAACAAATCTTTCAAGGACTACGTTTCTTTTGATCCGTGCTCATTATGAGCGGCTCGTAAACAAACTAAAAACAGTGAATATGCAGCCAAACAAACCTCCCTACTGACTACTATTTGTAGCCTGCTTTTAAGAACAAAAACCCAAGGTGAGGCCATTACTGTGGCCCACGTCTGTGGAACGGCCTGCCGGAGAGCCTCAGGGCCGCAGACTGTCAATGTTTTTAAAAGCAGGCTCAAGACACACCTTTTTAACTTGGCTTTTAATTGATTTCCTTCTCATCCTTCTTATATCCCTTTTAACTGCTTATTTATGGTGTTTAACTTAGATCCCAGCTTTAGGCTGTTTTCTAGGGTAACGTTTTAGGAATAATATCTTATGCCTTTTAAATGTATTTATTGTATTCTGTTATTATTATTATCGTACGGAAGCCCAGAGCGGACGTGGTACGTATAAACTTTTTTTCTAATGGTTTTTTCGAGATAACGAGATAATTATGTTAATGTTATGAGTTAATTCACCGATGGTTTTCGAGGCCACTTTTTCTCCCCAGTCCGCCCCTGTTTTTATGTGTTTATATGTATTTCTGGCAAAGGTGTACCCATCTTTACCCCCTTTCATTGAAAACTGAATAAAGTAGCCTATGAATGTGGAGCATTTGTGTAACCATTCTGCTGTGAAAATGCTCAAAGCAAATCCCGCTGGTGTGACCAGCATTTGAAGAATGGAATCAGGTTTAACACACACCAATCATGCCGTTATCGTTTCGGCACCTCTCGTGCATCATTCGGTAACCATGGAGACGGCCTGGTCCCCTCAGCTGGTCACTGATGAAGTCGACTATATCAGCAGGATCACTGAGGTGTAAACGCCTGTTGAGCTGCAGTCGAGCCGGCCGTCTCCTTAAATGACGCGGGCTGATATGAAAGTTATCTCTACAAGACAAACAAATTGCAGTTTCAGCCTGTTAGACCTCGACAGAAGTAAAATCTGATGCGTTGATCTATGTCGGGTTCTCCAAAATCTGACATTTTCAGCTTGAGTCCGTTCTTGGAAAGGCTTTAAGAACACTGAGAAACGGATCATGAGCATTCAAAAAGATAGTCATCTCCTGATCTCGAAAGCCATTGGTAAATTAACTTGTTATCTCGAGAAAACCATCAAAAAAAAGTTTATACGTACCACGTCCGCTCTGGGCTTCCGTATTATCTTTATTATCATTTCTATTTTTTTTTTTATTATTCATTTATTTTATTTGTTGCTTCTATCTCTTCTTATCTTATATTTTATTACTACTTTGAATATCGGTTTTATCCTGCCTTGTTTCTATCCTCCACACCGGGAGGTGAGCTGGGGCTGCCTGGGAGGGCGTTTCTTTGGAGGCCTGTCCGGGATGGGCTGGAGGAGCGCTGCACGGTGGCATTACGGCGTAGGCTCCTCTGTCCATCGGGGTGGCCCCTGCGGCGGCGCCCCCTGTGGCTGTGGCCGGCAAGAGTTCCTGGTGGGGATGGCTCCCCAAATTAACGCTTTCCTCACCTGGTTCCTCAGTGCCCAACAAAACCCCCTTTTAAAGAGCCCATGTTAGCCACTGTATGTCGGTTGTTTTAACCTTTTAACCCATACAGCACTTTGTGTTACATTTTCTGTATGAAAGGTTCTATATAAATAAAGTAAATAAATAAATACCATCCTCCGTCTCTCTGCAGGTGACCGCGGACCTTTACCAGGTACTGAGCTCCTATAACTACACACTGGAATACAGAGGCGTGGTCACAGTCAAGGGCAAAGGAGAGATGATGACCTACTTTCTCACTGGTGGACCATCCAGCAGTTAGCCTTTACTAAGGGACGAACGGACACATGGGCGGTCAAGCGCCTGGCTCACAGACCTCCGACGGCATTTTGGGTGTTGTGGACAGAGACCGACCGAAGTGAGCAATCCTGACGCCACTCAGGACGAGAGGATTCCTCCCTAAGCGCAGCCTGTGGAGGAGCCCGTTTGTGACAGAGATCTGCCTTTTAGACCAAAGATGTCCAGTCAGAACATAAAGACGGATTTGACCAGCTGGGTTCTGAAGGAAAAAGATAAACCGAGAAGCTTCGATCTGCTACCTTTTCCCCGACGGGTTCCCGGACGACCCTGCAGAAAGACCAACGCTCCGTCATCTCCCCCGCTTCTCTCTGCCTTTCTCCTGCTGAAGTATATACAGCATGTACATGTAAAACCCAGGAAGTTTTATGTGTACGCTTCTGATTTCATGTGCTATTCGTAAAACATTGCGGCGCAGTTGTAAATCTCACTAACGTGGACACTAAGCCAGCACTGAAGCACTTAGTCCTCCACGCATCGACATTTAATTACATCAGTAATTAACGGAGTCGCCAGATTAGTCTGAGTCCTGACGTCACACCACAGCATCGACTGCATTTATCCACACCTGCAACACAGAGGATGTCAGTGAAGTTTTTCTAATTTCGAAGAATTTTTGTATTTTGACTTCAGAACACCAAACCTAGGAGATATTTTAAGATTCTATATTTTGTACATTCATATATTAGAGAACTGCGGTGTGAACTGGAGGTGGGATCTCAGAGGTCCTCAGTGGTGGTTCCTGAGTTCTTTGTGGTGAAAGGAAGTCAACTGTCGGCTGATTAGATTCCACCCACGGTCTCCCTTTTTAGTGTAATTCAATCTCTTTGCAGAGAGGAAGTGTCCCACTGAGCACCGACAGACTTGAGGACTGAAACACATCAGACTTGGTGCTCAGAAGCCATTTCCCACTCCAGTGCTTTCAGTCGTTCCCACCTCCTCGTGCACTGCTCCACGGCCCTCCCTCGTTTGCTCAATCAACTGGTACGACCCAATGAATGTCCAATGATCTCCGACGAGGCCTTTAATGCGGACTCTACAGCGACGGCAGCGCCGGTGCTCATCCTGTGGACAGAGACAGATGAGCACATGTGCTCTTTTATCTGCCGTTTTTCTTTTCTCATCAGCTCGGCTCTCCTCAGTGTTACCATTACTCAGCATGTTGCCACATGACCATGAACCCGGCCTGACATATACACTTCAGTGACATTATTAGTGTGAAATAAACGTCTGGAAATAAGTAAAATACAGAAAACAAATGTTTAAACCAGCATCATTTGATCAAGGAATTCCATGAAAAGACCAAAATAAACACGTTCAGTCCCTGAATTCTTAACTCAATCTGATTTGGTTCAGAAGTTTTGGGACGGATGCTTTTATAATGCTAAATAGTGAGTAGAATAATGAATTTAACTCCACTCTGAACTTAATTACAGACTTCGGTTCTGTTCAAACTCTTCAAAGTCTTTTAAAAGGTGTCGTAGTTGGATTTAAATTGTAATAATAAAGATAAAATCACTTAAGCCTGCAGAGGAAACACCAGTGCTGGCTCCTGCTGCCTTTAAGTGATCATTAATTGGAGTTTAAACAGGGATTAAAATATGTATCAGTCAGCATTTGGGACATTGTTATCTTTGAATTCCATAATGAATCATCAGAATTTGGATCCATTGATTCCTATTAAAGTAAAAGTTGTCGGGCTCTATAAGTGTCATCTTTTAAAGTATTCTTGTACATTTTCTTCCCAATGTAAATTAACCTGTTGAACGCTCAACTGAAAAAAAAAAATCTGCTTTTAGCTTCCTCATGAAAGGCCCAGTCCGCTCTGATTGGTCGAGGACGAACAAGACAGTCAGGAATGATGCAAATGTGTTCAAAAGAAAGGTGACATTAAGCTTTGAAATGTAGATTTAAAACTCATACAAAACACTAAGAACGGGACATGAAAATACCTCTTATTATTTTGGTCTTTTCATGCAGTTTGTTGACATTTAG
Source organism: Odontesthes bonariensis (assembly GCF_027942865.1). Taxonomy (NCBI): domain Eukaryota; kingdom Metazoa; phylum Chordata; class Actinopteri; order Atheriniformes; family Atherinopsidae; genus Odontesthes; species Odontesthes bonariensis. The sequence continues at coordinate 28,593,177 of NC_134517.1, read as the reverse complement.
CACCAGCCTGTTTAGGAAGAAAAGGCAAAGCATCTGTTATTTTATCTTTTATTTAAAGCCTCTGAAGAGAAGAAAACATCGACTTTTGTCTCCTACTGTCCTGCTGCAGCCATTATTCTAACACCACTACTAAAACCTCTGAATGCTGTGCCATTCTGTGCCCACGTCGGCCCCCTTTTTTCTACTGTTTATTGTGCATGAATGTGCCATTACAGAACACAAAGAGGCACAGAACAGAGATGAGCTGGATGCCTCACCTGCTTTTCATCCCTGCAGCTACAGATCCTCGCGATGACTCCTCTGAGCATCTGAGACGAAAACGGCTCTGAGGGTTGTTTTTGTTGTCATGCCGAACACTTTGCTTTTTCTTTTTTTCTTTTTTATAGTAAAATAAACTGCTGAGATGTTTCACGGGTACATTATTTCTTTGAGGTTCTATCTGTGTATTCTGCTCGTAAAAGTCATCTCACTCAGGCATCGTCAGGACACCAAAGCCAGACTCTTAAAGAAATATATGATCTCAAACTCCGGCTGTCCTGCAGGTTTTTTAGAGGTTTCCCTGCTCCACCACACCCGATTCAGATCTATGCCTAGTGAGATGGTTTGTGCAGAATTTAACCATCTTTTGAAGATTTAATCTGAAGCAGGGAAACATCTAAAACCTGCAGGACAGTTTCAGATCCCTGCTTTACATGATAAACTCTGTCTCTGTGCTGAATCTAGGCTTCTTTTAACATGTTCCTGCAGCTCACCAACAGATGGCAGGAGCACCACATCACTTGCTTTAAGCATTGAGTCCTTTATTTAATTTTTTTTATCATGATTTAAGATTGGGATTAAAGATATTTAAGCGATTAGAACCCCCGCCTGTTAGTTCATCCATCACGGTATAAATAAGTAAAATTAGTGGCTATCATCTAAGGTGCAGTGCTGTACAGTTTCTTTAAATTTAAGGCAGAGCATCTGTATCGAATAAGTTTAAAAGTGTTAACTCTGCTTTTTTCAAGGGGAAGTGGTACGCTGGAGTGACGCATTTGTTAACTATCCTGACCTTTTTGAACAGCCAAGAGCTCCAAATTGCATGAGCTTTTGCTGCAAAAACATCATCACCAGTGACATTCCTGGCTTGCAGCGTAGAATTTAAATTCAGTTTAACTTGGCAGTTAACACCTACAACACCCATTTGAATAACTTGAGTCATTTCTGCTCAGGAAAAGGAGAAAAATATTACAAACATGTTTCTGGGACCGATAACGAGGCAGCCACAAATAAGGCCTATTATACTGATATCTCGCGTGCTGCCCATGGTTGACAAATCAGCAGTCTGCTGCTCGTTGTTGCTCCTAAGAAAACAGAATCATTTGAATTACACATTTAACAGCTGAAGCTTCTAATTTAACACAAATTGAGTCTGCACACTTTGCCCTAAAGATTTGGTGATTAATTTCTTTTAAGTGTGAGGAATTTGGACTTATTATCCAGCCTTTTGTAAGAAACAGAGGGTCACTTTCCTCAGATTACAGGTGAGAATTTAAGCTCCTACACAATGACTCCTATAAGCACATCGTAATGAATCTGAGGCATTAATATTACACTAAATTCTGAAAATACAATGTTTTGAGCATTAAAATGCAATCGTTTCCATGCATAAATAAAGCCGTGACTTCCAACTTTAGTCCAAGCCTGAGCCATAACTGTGAGAAGAAACATTTGGTCATTTAGGTGTGGCACTGCTGTTGGAAAGCGGAGAACATTACAAGAGCGATGATGAATCACATGAGAATGACGTGTATGTGTAGCTGCGCACGTTTTACCTTCTTCCAGCGAGACGAGCGGACGCTACGACAGTCTTGGCACAGATTTTGAGCTGCAAAAGTATGATGCAATCCTCCCCCCTTTCCATCTGTTTGCTCTGACTTGTCGAGACGGTGTGGGAAACCGAGAAACCGTGTTGTAATTTCCTGAACAAATGTCAAACTGTGGAAGGACGATAAATGTGGCATCTCGGGGTAGTAATCATGTTAAATGTGAGCGTAAATGAGAGTTTCTGTTGACATAAATGGCAGCTGCAGAAATGTTTGAAATGAGGGGCTCATTCAGAAGGAGGCCAGGGGCTGCTCGCACGGTGCAGGCAGACTCCGACCTCGACAAAGCAGCCTGGCATCGTTACTGCTGGAAACGCAGACCTCTTTATTCACGTAATCACTTGACATTGGCATATGCTCGAGGCTGTGCAGATGAAGAGGAAAAGTATGGTCGTGTACAGCAAAGTAACACTGAATAAAAACACAGAATTCATAAAACATGTAGAAATCTTCACTGAAAACATCTACAATCAGTCAGTAAATAAATAGCAAGATGACAGTTATTTGCAGAATGAGAGAACACCGTTGGCCCCTGATGATGCAGCAGGACAAACACAAGGCAGCATTGCATAGTTTTAAACCAAGACCGAACCCAGGGCCCAGGGCCCAGGGCCAAGAGGCCAGAGCCCAGGGCCCAGGGCCAAGAGGCCAGAGCCCAGGGCCCAGAACCCAGGGCCAAGAGGCCAGAGCCCAGGGCCAAGAGGCCAGAGCCCAGGGCCCAGAGCCCAGGGCCCAGGGCCAAGAGGCCAGAGCCCAGGGCCAAGAGCCCAGGGCCAAGAGGCCAGGGCCCAGGGCCCAGGGCCAAGAGGCCAGAGCCCAGGGCCCAGAACCCAGGGCCAAGAGGCCAGAGCCCAGGGCCAAGAGGCCAGAGCCCAGGGCCCAGAGCCCAGGGCCCAGAGCCCAGGGCCAAGAGGCCAGGGCCCAGAGCCCAGGGCCAAGAGGCCAGGGCCCAGAGCCCAGGGCCAAGAGGCCAGAGCCCAGAGGCCAGAGCCCAGGGCCCAGAGGCCAGAGCCCAGAGCCCAGAGCCCAGGGCCCAGAGGCCAGAGCCCAGAGGCCAGAGCCCAGGGCCCAGAGCCCAGAGCCCAGGGCCAAGAGGCCAGAGCCCAGAGCCCAGAGCCCAGGGCCCAGAGGCCAGAGCCCAGAGGCCAGAGCCCAGGGCCCAGAGCCCAGGGCCCAGAGGCCAGAGCCCAGAGGCCAGAGCCCAGGGCCCAGAGGCCAGAGCCCAGGGCCCAGGGCCCCGCACCGGGTCAGGTGCTCAGGGGTAAAGGTGAATCATTAACGGGGGCAACACAACATTTCCTTCTAAAAGCTGGATGTGAACTCCGTGAAAAAGAGACGTTAAAACTGGAAAGAAACGCAGGTCAGTGTCCAGTCTTTCCGTTACGATGCACATGGGTTAACGCGTCCTTCTCACACTTAAAAGGTCAGCTGTGGAGTTTTTTTTTTGTTTAACCTCCAATGACCTGCGTGTCGTTTAATTCATCTTCTGTGGTTCCATGCCCCAGATGAGGCAGGAAGGTGCCGACAGATGCAGAAGATGTGTCGGGAGGAAGGAACCTGAACTCGAGTGGAGGCCAAAGTTAGAGGCGATGCAGTGAATGCATACGTAAACTCCATGAAATGAGTCCTGGAATAATTAAATCAACCGTTTAGATGAGCTGATAAAGTTAAATTAATGCTCGAGGTTCAAATACTTATTCCATGAAACTTCTATGACGCCACAGATTAATGCCTCAGATTAATGCCTCAGATCCTTATAGTCCTGTTTCTTAACTTCAAATCAAGGACTTTTGTCATCTGACCCGAGTCAGTCAGGCTAAGCAACGGCACTGGAGACACCTCGGGTCACTCAGCAGAACTGATCCAGTCTCGCACCAACGGTGGTAAATGGTGCCGTCGCTTTGACTCGAGAAAACAAAAGTCCCCAGAAGATATTATAACTTGTAATTTGAAATGTGTTTATATGGTTTATATATTTATCAGTTCACCAACATTTATATTTTAAATCCTTTATTCATGCTGGGATTAATTATCTGAAGCTATCTGGTCATATTCTGGTGGTTGTTGATGCAGACACACACACACATCAGCAGCAGGAAAGTGTTACACTTCAACTCCAGATGCATTTTATAGATTTAAGTTAACGTTTTGCAGGGAAAGCAAAAGTAAAATCTTTGAAACTGGAGAGCAAGTGTCGGCTTTGCAGGATAATTCAGAGTAACGTCCAAAAACCGTGTGCGAGTGAGCGTTAGGTCCACGTGTTTATGAGAACCTAACGGTGCATGTGTGTGGGGTTTGCAGGCAGGACTGAGACCTAAAATATGGCCGCAGTAAAAGAAACTATAAAACATTATCACACAACAGAGTGGAGTAGCTTCAGAAATCAATCCAAAAAGGTCCATAAATGATTCAGACTGCAGCAAAGTTTAGTCAAAGTCCAAACTGAGATCTGTCCGTTGATGCTGGGACGGCCCATCATGTCCGGGGCACCCAACTAACAGTTCATTTGTCCTTGGTGCGAGGCACGTTTGTCAGACGTTGTAGTCTGGCGCTTTGCCCAGTGGTTGCCTCAGTCTGATTTGTAGGGTCATGAAAGCCCCCACAGCCACATGGAAGAGGATTTGCCACATGTTCCTCAGTTCATACAGATACATGTTGGACAGACAGATGAGTGCAAAGGCCAGGAAGGACTTACTGTTCCTCCAGACGGAGTAGTAGGCAAACAGGTAGCACTGAAAGGAGAACAGCAGAGACAGTTTTAAATGCTGCACAAACAAAAGAAAGAAATGCCATGAGATGACCGTTTATCCCCCCTGCGTACGCCTCAGTTTAATGTTTAACCAGTTAGGATTAAAGTATTTCAGAGCCAAGCATAATCTGGTTTATTCTGAGACAGTTTCTGTGCTAAATGTGCAAAAAAAGGTAGTAACGAGTTGCATTTACTTGAGTAAGTTTTTGAAAAAAATTGTACTTCTAGGAGTAGTTTTAAATCACTATACTTTTTACTTTTCCTTGAGTAGATGTGTGCAGCAGAAACTGTCCTCTTACTCCGCTACATTAGGCTACAATGAGCTGGTTACTTTTCTTCTTACCTCTTTGGTATTCTACGCCTCATTATTTTTATCCCCCCGCGTACGCCTCATTTTAATGTTTTATTCTGACAGAGAGAGAGACTTCCCCCAAAGGCTCTACCACCTGACTGTGTTCCACCAATCAGACGTAGCCGTGCAGTCTGGTCATGTGACCGTACTCAATCTCAGCGGCGGGACGGGTTAGCTTTAGCATTAGCAGTCGTAGCAAACAAACAAAGAAACAGATGAAAAATGTCAGAATCAACGGTGGGAAATGAAGACGCAGACGAGGCCTCATACTGAAAGCATGTTTACCTTACAAAGAGTGAGAAACAGCAGCTACATTATGTGTCTTCTGTGTCAACCAAAACAAACGCACATTTCAGCAGAAACTCAACATCTAACTTGAGGAAACATGTAGCGCTAAGTTTCCTAAACTCGTTTTTTTCCCCCATGGATAGGTGAATGTTTGTTTTTTAGGTTACATATGTTTTAAACATTTCCTAAGTCTCTCTTATTTTTATTGAAGTACTTGAATTCACCTGGATTATTTTAATTTAAGCTATTTTGTAATGAATTAATTTGCCTAAAGATGATTATTTAGTATTTTTGTCTGTCTGATTGAATGCTTGTGTTAACAAATAAATCAGACATTACTCAACAGTTACTCAGTACTCGAGTAGTTTATTCACCAAGCACTTTTTTACTCTTACTCAAGTAATTATTTGGATGATTACTTTTTACTTTTATTTGAGTACATTTTTTGGCTGCTCTACCCACCTCTGGTCAGGAGCTGCACTAAAGATCAAATCAAATCAAATCAAATCAAATTTATTTGTATAGCACATTTCATGTACAAACAGTTCAAAGTGCTTTACATAAAATTAAAGCATTGCAGCAGGGAGTGCAAGAAGCATTAAAAATACATAAAATAATATAAAGAGAAACAAATAAAATCATTTAAATTAATTTAAAATCAGGCAACAGTCTAGATAAGTTAAAAGATATTTCATGCATAGACACATGAGAAAAGAAATGTTTTTAACCTGGATTTAAAAATGTCTACATTTGGGGAAAGTTTAATCTCCACTGGCAGTTTGTTCCACTTGTTTGCAGCATAACAGCTAAATGCTGCTTCTCCATGTTTAGTTTGGACTCTGGAGAAGCCGATGAAAAGGTTTGATGGACAGAAAGGCAGCGAGCTTTGGCAAATGTCTGTCTGACTGACAAGTTGCCGAACTGTAAAGTGCAGGGCTGTTAGTCAGCCAGACCATCACTTACCTGATACAGACAGGCTGCTGTGCCGAGGAAGAAGGCAATCACATAATTAAAGTCTTCATCATCATTCTAAAGACAAGAAGAAATGGTTAGAGGGAGGACTTATTTTTCAGCCCAAGTCATTCATGTCGAGATAACTCAGCAGAAAAAACATGACGGCATTAATACAGGATATAATAGTTGAGCAATAAAGAGGTCTGTAACACACAATGAATGCTTATAACAAACATTAGCCTTCATTTTACTAAAAGTGCTTTTCATTACGTCAAAGTAAAGCCTTCCTCCATCTTAGCTTCTCCCTACAAGGATGGAGGAAAAGAGAAATCCTTATTTTGCTCGACTCAGTCTAAAGCTAATGCTGCTAAGCCTTGAAGTAACATAGGTTAGACCTACGCTCCCCTGCCCTGATCGGATGGGATCAATGTGCATTCAGGGTATTAAAAAAGTCCTGGAGGATAGACGTGTGGGAGAGGAAGCAAGGACGTCAGTGCCTTTACCCGATGATGCGTCTTCCTCTGCTGCTTGTGATGCCAGTGTGTTTCTGAACACAAACTCCATTATATCCTCACCTGTAATATACTCTCTATTGCATGGACTCCTCGCAGGAGATTCAGACCTCCACAGAGGATGCTGAGCACGCAGGATACGATGCCTGGAAGTGTCACTGGTTCCAGCATCTGAGTGGGAGCTGGAAGAACAAGCATCGCACTTCATTAGACAGAATTATCCACATCAGAAAGAAGCTGTCGTTTCACTTTTATCAGATTAGATCATTTCATCCCTTTTGGTCCTTAGAAAACTTAGAGACTTGGGCGGTCTGTAGCGTAGTGGGTTGAGCAGGCGCCCCATGTACAAGAGGCTATAGTCCTCGCTGCAACTGGCCCCGGTTCATTTTCAATGGAAAAAACATGTCTTTATGTCATTTATGAACCAATTCTGGAGAGCACTATCACCAATGTTGCTGCAGATGCTCTGGTGAAAGTGCAAAGATGAAGGAAGCACGGTGCTGTTTGGTTAACGCTGGTGCTTCACAGCAAGAATATTTCCACCTTTAATCCAGGCTGGAGCCTTTCTGTGTGCAGTGAGGCTTCCTCTCACCGTCCAAAAACAGGCCGTTAGGTTAACTGGTGATTTTAAACAGACTGAGGCACTGCGAGCTGTTTGTGCGTTTGAACTGGTGACCCTGCTTTTCACCCTGTGGTCGCTGGGATAGGCTCCAGCTTTCCCCTTGTCCCCGAGTAAAGCAGCATTTAGCTGTTATGCTGCAAACAAGTGGAACAAACTGCCAGTGGAGATTAAACTTTCACCAAATGGAGACATTTTTAAATCTAGGTTAAAAACATTTCTTTTCTCATGTGTCTATGCATGAAATCTGCACGATATCTTTGAATTATCTGGACTGTTGCTTGTTTTTAAATTCATTTAAATTATTTTATTTGTTTCTCTTTATATTCTTTTATGTATTTAATGCTTCTTCCACTCCCTGCTGCAATGCTTTTATTTTATGTGAAGCACTTTGAATTGTTTTGTACATGAAATGTGCTACAAATAAACTTGATTTGATTTGAATACAGTAAACTAGGTTTGGAAAATAAGAAATCACTACTTTAAGCACATCTTAACACTATATGGTGTTATCAGTCAGTACGCTTACATGCACTGTTGAGTTACAGTTACAGTTACAGCTCAGCGGTACAGTTTGAATGGACCACTGTACTCGTACCAGAGCAGATACATCGGAGAGGAACCGAGTTACTGACAGAAGTATGTCCAACAGGTCTGATAAAATGCTAAAGGCTCACTCTAGAGCCGGTGTTTGGTTTGCCCCTACAGGGCAGGAACATGGCGAGAATGACCAGACAAGAGGGAAGAAGCGTGCATTTAAGACAGATAAAACTAATATTAACGCCCATAAACAGCCAAAAGTAGCAGCAGAAAAGTGCTGTAAGTCATATTTGCACATAAACACCTAAAAGAAATTCTCAAAAATCTGAGAATGTGGAAAAAAATCTCCTCCAGAACATGTCTGAAAACAACTTGCATGTCCTACCTATGCCCTTGTACTTTGAGGGTGCGTGCACTGAGAATCCATTGATAGCCTGCAGGTCCTCGGGGGAAAGCTGATAGGGCGGCCGCAGCTTGATTTCTGTCTGCATGTCAGCCAGGTTGATCTTGGTGGACAGGGAACGAGGGCTGTTGTAGCGCTGTTTGGTCTTCTGGATGAAGGTATCTGGGGGGGGGGGGTCGCAAAACGAGGGAGATTAACAACGAAACTCCTCTCGCATCCTTCAGGGACAGCTTTGTCCCAGAAGTTAAAGTAATTATGGCTCATGCTGTAAGCCTGTAACCTCCGAAATGCTTTTACCTTTTGAATCTGAACAGATGACAACATCAAACTCACCGAATTCAATGAAGGAGTACGGTCGTACTGCACCGCTGATGCGTTTCGGGTCATAGGTGACGATGAACTCCTTCTGCAGCTCGTCCAGGAAGCAGAAGGCCAGCACGTTGGGGTAATTTGCAGTGCACACCATCAGGTACCCAACACCCAGTGAACTTGTGAAACTAAGAACCATACACACACACACACACACACACACACACACACACACACACAAACAAACATTCCTGCTTTTAATTAACTGCACCACTCTTTTCCCTAGTCAGAAACCCAGGGAAACTAATTAGGACACCGAGCGATAAACGCTAACAAAACAGCATTTCTGATGCTGCTGGTTGCTGCTCTAATCGCAGCGCAAACACCTTTTCAGCACATCTCTGCTTTAAAAATCACACTTTCACAGATAATTAAACATAATAACTACATTCACATTCCAACGCACCTGTGCAGAGATGCCATTTACTGGCCATGCGGTGTGCAACAGATAAAAAGACTTTTGCATTATCTCAGCAGATTAGAGAGCACTGGGAGGACGGACAGTTATCACAGCAAAGTCTAAATGGATGTGGAACACTGACATCAACATAAAATATAGAGGCTGATATGATGATCATTATGGAGAGAGATTAAAAGACGAATCAAATATCTCAGGAATCAAAATGTAACTACTGACAGCATGTCTCTGTAGCCCCTTTCACACTGAGGAAGAACCCGCGTTTAATTCGCGAATTCAGTGTGTCCGCTGTTCCTTTCACACTGACGATCCGGGCTGGGGTGTCAAATCCATTCGCCATTCGACCCGCGTCGGACCCTAGTCTTTTTGCCGAGCTGAATTTGATGTGAAAGCAATTGACGCGGGTTGGACGTGGGCGTGGCGTGACGCGAGGAGTTTAAAAGACAGAATGGACAGCTGATTCAGAACAACAGCGACAGGTGAGGACAAGTTTCACTTTAAGTTTCACTCTGCAAGTTCCAGACATTTTTCAAGATGGCCAACTGGGGAGACAAGGAGGTCCGCGAGCTCCTCAGCCTCCGAGCAGAGGACGTTATTTATCGCCACATGTCGGGGACGGTGAAAGATGGACCTCTGCTGGAAGGTGCCTACATCATTGTACACGCCCAGCATTTTATGTGCTTCGTGTGACGCTCTGCCACTAGGCAACGCCCCCGGAACTCGGCTTCAGGCGGCACGGATCACCTAATACGCCAAGCTTTCACATTGCTCGACGCGGGATGAAGTGGCAATTTGGACCCGCGATGGTAGCGGATCTCAGTGTGAAAACAGCTTGTGTGAGTTCAGTGCAGACAAACAAGTCTGCTGTGTTGGCCCCTGGATTTCACAGGTTTTTGGGGGGAAAATGTGTCATGACAGCCGCTAAAAAGCCAATAATGCGAAGGAACAGATTAACCCGTGGTTTCAAAACATTGTGTGCTTCATTCTTAATGTCTTCCCATTTTTTCAGCCATCAAATGATTCAGGCTCATTGATTAAAGACATTCTTAATGGAGTAGCTGACTTCTTATTGAGGGTTGATGTTGAGTTTCTTTTAAAAGATCAAGTCCTGCATCTTAACAGGACTAATTATCAGTTAACAAACATTGTTTTAGTGTTTCAAAGACTTTTCCCAGAGCACCAGCTGGCATTTTAGAAACCGATTGACCGCTCAAATGTAGCCCCGATTGTAAATTATCGGTATCTTTGAACTTATCTAGACTGTTGCTTGTTTTTAAATTCATTTAAATTATTTTATTTGTTGCTCTTTATATTCTTTTATGTATTTTAATGCATCTTCCACTCCCTGCTGCAATGCTTTTATTTTATGTAAAGCACTTTGAATTGTTTGTACATGAAATGTGCTATACAAATAAATTTGATTTGATTAGATTTTGATTTGAAATTCCCTCAAATCAGACGGTATCTTTCAGCTAAACTGTCACCCGGAGTTAAGCAGAAAGCAGTAAAACTGCCAGCAGATAGATGAGCTACATTTTACTCCTGACTTTGAAGATTAACTAATAAATGCAAATATGTTTTCCATCTAATACTAACAGGTATCCACTTTAAGGAGACGCATTACCAGCCTGTGCAATTAATGTGGCCGTCCCTTTAAAGTGCCATTTTCACTCACAAGCAGCGTAGAATAAGACCTACTTGACATTGTACGGTCCAGACTTAAGTGTGCAGCGGTCAGGGAACTGGCCGAGTTTCTTGGAGAGCCCCTTGAGGTGCCTCTTTGTTTCCAGGAGCTCTTTGTCCTGCTCGTAGTCGGTGGATGCAGAGAGAGGCAGACCGTCCCCGACGCGAACCACAGACGCAAACAACACCATCGACATTTTACAACTCTGGCTTTCTCAGTGATCGCCTGCAAAACAGATGTTAGAGAGGAATAAAACTGGTTGAGAGACGGCTCAATTCTCTGAAACACTCATTAAAAATCCCATCCACAGAAACACTGAAAAGGCCAAACCATCATCATATTGACTTGTAACTAAAGAGCTGTTTTCATATTCTTCATCTAAAGACTATATTTATGCATTTATAAAGTCAAGAAGACACTGTTAAAGAAAATACGAGTCATAGCAGAGTATTTCTGTGGGTCAGTCTGGGAAATATGTGACAGTCTGAGATGTGGGCTGCTCTTGATTGTGTTGGTGCTTTTGTTGGTCCTTTACGTTTTGCTTTGTTTTGGAAACGACAGAAGTCAAAGTAAACAAAGAGCTGCTTTATGACAGACTGAAACTAAGTGTAAATAATAAAGATTGTCTTCTTTGTTATTTATTAGTTAAGAAATCTGTTGTCAGCTCTTCCTGGTTCAAGGTAAATTTCAGCCAATCGGCATTTAACCTCCGCAGAGCACAATCTCCACGGGGCTAAACACTGTTAGGAGGACTGCATGCAAGTCCGCCTGCGTTCAATAAATACCTGAAATCTTTTACTCTACGTGGTCTGAAAGCGACACAAACGGATGCAAGCATAAACAAGCCTTTAGTCTGACCTAAAAGGCTTAATACCTTAAGGTATTACTTTATGAAATGTGGCTTTCACAAATATCCTGAAACTTTACAGACTAAATGACTAAAACCTGAAATATTCTGCATTATGTTTAGTTGAAAAACCATTTAAAATACATTGAAATTCACATCAACAGAGGAAAATTGTTGGCAATTGGCTCATTGTACTTTTTACCTCTAAGAAGAAATATATCATGAATTGGTATAACAAACCTTTTCTTCTCAAGTATACTGCTTTTACATTTAGTTTTTATAGCTAACTAAGATGTACACATTGGCTCTCAGACTGAATATACTTTGGGTTTATGGATATATTGTTTATTTTACAGTCTGAGCAACAAATGTGCAGCAAAAATATGTGTTTACTTCTGTAAAAGAAGGTATGGATTCCACTGCAGTTCAAAGACTTTGGCACTTTTTGAGTTTCTTTACATGAAATATGGATATGTAGTACACAGCATTTCAACTGCCCTTGTAGAGACTCCTCGTTAGTTCCTGATGATATTGCTTTTAATGTTAGTAAGCAACAATATAACACTAACAACACAACAAACAAGTAAGATCTCATTAAAATACAGCTCTAATGAATGTCTCAGCCTCCACTGATGATGGGCTAAATAAATGGTTAAATATTGACCAATGGTCTTGGGCTCCTGAGAGTCCTTTCATTCGCAGCCTCCATATTAAATTCACAACAACCTCCTCTAATTAGTAAGTGAACCCTGCTCGTCCGATGGTGGGTTGTGTCAGAACCATGGATAGCTCCATATTGTGAATGAAGGGACGATGAAGGAAGTGATTTGACGCGTTCTGACACGTGAAAACTCAACTTCAAAGCCAACTCGAGAGTTCAACAATATGTCCACATTAAAGAAAATGAAACACTCGCTGCACACTGTAGTCACTGACTTATATACGCTTAAATCAACTAGCTAACACTAAACTTCTGAGATGTGAGAATACACATAAGATGGCATCAATACATTGGAAAATGATACGCTCTAGAAATCGTTTCTTGTGCTGTAAAAATAACTGCTTACACAGTAGGAAAACATGTCAACAATCGCTACAAATCCATAGAGATCAATTTAGCCTGCTAGCCACCGTTAGCGGCTAACATTAGCTCGTTCACTAACATCTCATTACAGCTAACGTTAGCAAAGAGCTAACAGCTAGCTGCTTTGCATCCCCACACCTAAGAGGAAAGCCAAACTAAAGTTGCATATTTTACTAACTGAAATAGACAGCTGGTGAGATAATACCTTGCAAAAGTGTATAGCATCATGCGAACATCTGTGATGTACAGCTCTGAAACTGTCCAGTGTGCAGAGGCAGCTAGCAGGAGCCAGGGGGCGACGGGATGATTCTTACGTTTACGTGGCTGTTTCGCTGTGCATTGTGGGTAGAGTCAACGATTAACAACGTCACAGAAAAAAAAAAATCAAATTTCAAAATTATCGAAATAAAAAGTGTGTTATAATAAAACTTCAAAAGTTTAACTTAAATTCTGTTACATGTCCTGTGTCCAGGTAGATGGATAAAATTATTAGTATTATTATTATTGGCGATTAACAAGCATCATGAGCCTTTTTGTTCGATATGCAAACACAAAATACAGAGTAATGACACAGTTATGTGTTATAAATGTTCTATTTCATGAGAGCAGGCTGTTCATACAGCTGCTTTAGAATGCTTCCACGAAGCCCAGCTACTCATTAAAGTCAGATAACAAACTTTCTGGGAGGAGTCACCATTCTTGGAAGATGTTCATTCAGCTGCTTTATATCTGTAAAGATAATAAAAATCAAAGATATAGCAGACAAAACCTAAATAAGAAAGAAACAAACAAGATATGATTGTTGTGACTAATTGTGTGGGTTTTTTTCTTCAGGATCAAGAAGAGGAAAGGTTGTCAGAATCACAAAAATCCTCTTTTTAGCTCCCACCTGTGTAAAAACACGTTTCCAGCCTAATTTTCTTCATTGATTACATCACATATGCAACCAGGATTTACAGAAATGTCTTTTATTAACTCCGAATTTGCAGCGCTTCCACAGCCAGTGAGCAAGAGGCCACAACAAAGTAGAATATTAACTCATCCATGGTGGTAAACTACTGGTCTTGGGATGCTACTTTAGCTAATGCAGCTCAAGGGCTCAATTGTCCAACATTACATCCAAAGCTCATACTGGAGGCTGCAGTCTACACGGAGCTACTCCTTCCCTTCTCAGACGACCTCCTCCAGCTTTTTGGAGGGACAGCGAAACCATTCAAGCCAACTAAGAGCTATAATCTCTTCAAAGTGGTTATGTTGGACATGTTCCAAAAAAAATAAAACCTGAGAGGCATTTGGTAACCATCCCAGGCACAAGCCCCGACAATCTCAAATGCATTCCCTGTTTCCAAAACAAATCTGATTAATAAAAATACTGATTTGCATGATTCAGACACCAACTTTTCTAATAAGATCTCTCCCACGTAGCACTCGACCCCTGTGGTTTTAATCGAACTCCTGCAGCTCTATTTCAAGGCAAGGCAAGGCAAGGCAATTTTATTTATAGAGCACAATTCATACACAGGGCAACTCAAAGTGCTTTACAGCTACATAAAATCACAAGAAGGCAATAAAACCATTAAAAAGGAATAAAAAAAAAAAAAAAAAAAAAAGAAAAGAAAAGAAAGAAATTAAAAAAGAAAGAAATTTAAAACCCATTAAAATAATCATTAAGTAATTAAAAAGTGAAGAGTGCAGATAAAATACTTTCAGGTGTCATATGCACAGCTAAATAGAACTGTTTTCAGCCTGGATTTAAACATTGTCAGAGTTGAGGCCTGTCTCACATCTTCTGGAAGACTGTTCCAGACTTTAGGAGCATAAAACTGAAACGCAGCCTCACCTTGTTTAGTCCTGACTCTGGGCACCAGCAGGAGACCCCTCCCTGAGGTTCTCAGTCACTTGGAGGCTTCGCTTTGGCTTTCCAAGCAGCGCATGTACAGCTTCAACTGAAAGCTCACAGATATCAAATCTTGTTTAGATATTTTCAAATGTTCTCTTGAATTAAAATTTTCCTTTTTTTGGTTTGATATTTTGTGATAAGACTAAGCAAAAGTAGAAAGTTCAACTGGAGCAACTTTCTTTTAGAGTTTTTTCTTCGATGTAGGATTGATGCATAAATATATGTGAGGAAATAGGATGCTACTGCAGAGTACTGACTCATGCTTATTTGAACTCAAATCTGTTAATGTATGAGCTCATTATCATTATGACAGGCACTGCTTCAACATTTAAATTCTCACAAGGACTCACTTGTTAATTCTGATCTCTTCTTGCTCCAATTGCCACCTCCCCACGGACGGTCAGTGGGAAAATTAGGCTCACTTTCAAGCATCAGATGTTTTCTTTTCCCTTTCTTTTTTTTGGGGGGGGGGGGGGGGGGTTAAGACTTAAAGGGATAGTTCGCCTCTTTTGACATGAAGCTGTATAGTTGGCTGGGGTTTAAAAAATAAAGCGTTTTGCTTCTCAAAACAATATGCGTTCAAAAGAGTAATACATTTGCATCACAAAATCGTTCTCCAGGAAAAAGTCAGACCTCACAATCACTTGGCCCTATTTTCTCTCTTTTCGTATCACTGCCTGCTGTGTAGACCGTGCAGTTCCCTGCTTCCGAGCAGCAAACACCATAACAGGTGCGGCTGTCGGCAGGCGGCAGCAGGCAGTGATAGGGCATGAAGGGAGAGAAAATAGGGCCAAGCGATTGTGAGCTCTGACTTTTTCCTGGAGAACGATTTTGTGATGCAAATGTATTACTCTTTTGAACGTATATTGTTTTGAGAAGCAAAACGCTTTATTTTTTAAACCCCAGCCAACTAGCCGGACTACCTTCGTCAAAGCCAAAACGAGACTGGAACTCTGCTCATAGGACGCTGCAGGGGGTAAGAAAATGTTCATAAATAATATTGCTAATATGGGATGTCATACGGCTTCATGTCAAAAGAAGCGAACTATCCCTTTAAACAAGAAAAATGAATAATGACGAGTGTATCCGAAGCCTGCCAAGCTTTAGTGTTCCACTCAGACCTGAGATAGGCTGCTCACTGGCATCAGCATTTCCTTCCAGTTTTCTTACATTGCCTGTTAAAGTGTGAAAACACACGCTTGCACAGAGATGACTCATGGCCTCATCCTTCACACATACCTGTGCAATCTCCCAGGAGCCCAGCCAGTGCGCCCGCCTGAGGGGGACCTCCTCAGTGCCCTCACTGTGTGTGAAAATGGATGATGGATGTGTGCTGCTGCTGACAGGTTAATGAATAGCTGCGGGTGTCTGAGTGCTTAGTGCAGGAAGTGTCTACACAGAGGTGCGCGCTCCTCACAGAATTCTAATGAGTCATATTAACCGTCTTTTTCCCACGGTGCCATCGTAACACACCACAGTTCTGAGATCAGGAATTACTGAGAACTCAGAAATGTATTTTAGGAACACATCCGTTTCTTTCATTAATGAGATTTAGGTCCTTAGCTCCTCTAACGGCAAATTGGAGGCAGCAGAATTCCCAAACCTGATGCCAGAAAGCAGAGGCTGTTGCAGCAGCAGTTCATTATTTTTGGTAGAACGTAGTCAGTAATCTCATGGAGATGGAACTTTGGGGAATCAATATAAGAGTTTGCATTACAAAGCTGACGTCTGCCCTAAATTAATTGTGCATTGACACGGCACGGAGAGACCTTTGCTTGACGAAATACATAATGGGAAGTTTGTCTCATGCTGCATCAGATTTAATCTGTACAATTTAATAGATTTACCCCGAGAATTTGACAAAAATATGACAGTTCTGCAGTGGAAAGTTTCACTGCAAGTACAATAACTTTCAAGCATCTAACTGAAGGGACCTGATCAGGCAAGTGACCACAAATCCATTGCAAAATCTAGATATGAACTACTTTTTTTTTTTAAGAAAAAGCTATATGACAGTCAGCTTGAAGCTCACAAAGCAGCACAATGAAAAACAAAATATTTGGCTGGATAAAACAATCAAACTTCTACTTCTAAGCGTTTATTCTGAGGCATGGTGGAGGCAGCAGCATCCTGCTGTAGGATGGCTACTCTGGGACAGACAGAATGGTTAGGATTGGAGGAAGATTGACTGCAGACAGACATGTTTAAAGAGAATCTGAGCAGCCCAGCTGAAGCCCAAACTTAACTCTTGTGCGGTCTTAACATTGTGTTTACTCCCCTTTGTCCTATGGGTCAAAAAATGAGCCACCCTACCAAAGCCCCAAAATAAAGCAACTTAATTGAATTTTAAATCCAAAATCTATTTTGTATGATGAAACCACTTGTTATTGATCTATTCAACTCAATTCAATACATTTTTTATCATGTATTTTTTGTTACACAATACAAAAAGATAATCACCAGTTTTCAGGATTACACTTTTTTTTTTTTAACAACAAACCAACTGTCAGTTGGACCAACAGTTTTCTTGTTTTCTCAGTTTTCTTTTACATAATAAAGGTTTATTATTGCTATTATATAAATGTGAAGTAATTACTTCTGAATTAATTATATTGAAAGGGAAAAAAACATTTTTTCTGGTGTTTAAATGTTTTTATAACTCACGGGTCAAAAATGACCCATAAGACAATCTTTATACCCTAGTGGTGTACAGCCCACATGGAGACATAAACAAACATAAAGTATGACTTTTTCTAATGATGGGGTCCCTTTAGGAAAAGTCATAAAATTTCAAGTTGGAAAAAGATAGTTTAAGGTATTTTTTCTACAGCTAAACATGGTAGTGGGTCACTTTTGACCCGCAAGACAACAGGAGGGTTAATCTCTTTCATTTCATCCAATGTGAGTTTGAGAGGAGCTGAAATAATGGGTCAAACTGATCCAAATCCAGCGTAGTATTGACTTACCAGACACCAAATATTTTACACTTTGAGAAAAACAGATCCTCGGTGTCGGGGATGGAAGCTCTAACGGGACAGAAGCAGATCATTTAGAATTGATGGAGCTGGAGTCTGAGAAATAGGTTGATGAATAATTTATTTTGAATGTCAGGAGCCAGCTTGCTGAATAACTAATGACTAAAATCAAAGTTGTTTACAGGGACCGACTGACATATAAGAGTAAATATCGAGAGAATATCTGATCTTATGCCCAACTTAAAGGTCTTCCCCAGCCCAAACCCTCAAACTCAGGCAGCGGTTGTCAATAACACAGAGTGCACATTTCCTGCATTTAACTGCAGAAGCAACTATATTTTTGATTTGACGTGGAAACTTTTCATTGAAAAAGAAAGTTTTTCTCAGGATAATTACAACTTCCAGCCGAGGGTTAGAGCAGTTGATAGTTTCAAGAGATTTTCTTCAATATGACCTCCTGGATTATTTAATCAGTACAATAGAAGGGATGTTTTTGGTACTCCGGCTGCCTCCCACAGCCCCCAAAAACATGCATGTTAGGTTAATTGGTGACACAAAATTGTCTCCTTGGTGTGAGTGTGAGCGCCCGGCCACCGGGGAGCACGAGCCGGTGTATTTCTGGTGCCGGTGTTATGCCGAAAAGTGCATCCTCATTCACGGGAGCGTTTCAGGTGTGGATTATTGCATTCATCCAAAAAAGTTACAGTGATAATATTGAGCCGACGATGGTGTTTCATTCGTTCATCTTTTTTTCATGTGGATTAATAATACATGTACACTTATGATAATCCGACATTTGCACATTTTTATAGCGTCTCTTTCACCTATTATTATATTATTGTGCAAATATTCCAAAGTAAGGCCGTGACTAACACTTTTATAGTAAGCCCGAAAGATGGTTGGAGACATTTTCTATGAATATCAATCTTTACTCAGTATGGCCCAGATGAAATAATCTAAACATTAACCTAAAACTATGAAATTTGATTATTCTAATTTTAAAGACAATTTTGAACTTATTGAAATTCGCATCTGTTAATTCAATCAGATACACAAATGATGATGTAGTTATATCATTCCATTCTCTCTTTAAAGCAGGGGACCCGGCATAAACACCTGTCCCAGACCCGGATAAAGGGTGAGGCAGGCATCAGGAAGGGCATCCGGTGTAAAAACCATGTGGAGGATGCGAGGTCGCTATGGCGACCCCTGAAAAAGGGAGAGGCCGAAAGAAGAATAAGAAGAAGACTAGAAGGGATGTTTTTCTTCACAACATCGGCCGATGAAGCCAAATTAAAGAACTGTTGTGAGAAATGAGCAAGAGAAAAATAATCTTTCAACAGAATTCTGAAGTCTGAAACTAATTTGTCCCAAAAATTACAAACTAAAAAGAGGAAAAAAATATTTAAAAAGCACAAAAGAGATTGGTGTCCCGGTTCTATAAAATCTTGGTTGAAAACCATAAGGAAAACTCTGACAGTAAGAGACAGCAATGGATACAAGACCTACAAGAAGATATTACACTCAATGGAGTGAAATATGTTTAAAAATACACAATGACACCAAACGCTGTATTGCACTATGCTGGAAGTATGTTGGTTGTCCATCTTTTACCCTCTGGTTAAATAACTTAACGTCAAGTTTGGCTCTTGAGAAACTGACGTATATCGTTAAAAAGAGGGCTTCTGAATTTCATGATATTTGGAGGAGATTTCTGGAACTGTTGAGGGAGAATGAGAAAATGAAAAGTATTTAACTGTTGTTAATAGTTGTTGGGAGTGCAAGCTGCAACCTACATTTTGAATACTTTTTTATTTTTTATTTATTATTATTTATTTATCTATTTATATGCATTTATTTACTTATTTAGTTTCTATTATTTTCATTATTTCATATTCATTGCACAGTAACTTGCTGTCTAATTACTGCAGTTTATTGTATCTTTTTTTAATCATTTAACTATTATTTTCTTTTCTGCCATATGTTTTGGATGTTTAAACTGTTGGATGTTATATTAACATGAAAAACAAATAAATATATGTTTAAAAAAAAAAAAAAAAAAAGCACAAAAGAATGTGCAGCATGATGAGAACAGAACGATGCAGAGGTGGGGAACTTCACTCTGAGCAGACCTCAACTTTGCACCGTACTCTACACCCTCTGGTTATCGTCTTTATTCTGCATAAGTTGAAATGCAAGGTCTGAACTCCACACATTTATCTTAGAAGAAATGATTATGTTTAAAGTATTTGTCACCCTACAAATGTAGCAGTTCAGGCAGGGAAGCTGTGACAGGATCTCCAGTGAAGCGACTGTGAGCGATGTCATATCGAGTTCCTGAGTCACTTCCCAACCATTTCACACAATAAATCCATCAGTGTCAGATCCGCTGAGCGCCACTTCTAGTCCATTTGCTTCCTTTCTAAGAAGCAGAGAAATAAAAACAAACGAGGACAAAGCGGCCTCCACCAGGACTGTCCATTAGCCCAGTGACCCGGCAAGATCAGCCTGCATTTATTTCACAGTTTTAGCTGCAAAGCCTGGTTCTGCTGGTCTATATTTACTCTGTTTTCTCTCCAGGTGGACATAAATATCCGCACCGAAATTCAGAAGGTGCTGAGGTATTTCGCATAAAACAAAAACTGTCAACATCATGCTGACGCTTCAGAAAAATCCAGCGGATCAACAGAAATATCAAGGTAGCTGGTCGGGGAATCATAAATACCTGTTTCCATCGAATCTGTCCGAGAGCTGCAGCCACCCCCAGAGCCTCAAACATAACTCTGTTCAGTAAAAAGTGTTTGTTAACACACTGAAAATACAGCAGAGATGTGTTTCATACAAAAAAGCAAAGGAAAAACCTTTTTTGGAAATGTTTGGCTTTATTTTTTTTTCTTACCGTAAGGAGCAAAACTGTACATATGGCTGGGCACAGAGAAAAACCAACAAAGGCAACCATGACTTCTTGGCATAAAGTGTGAAAATGTCCACAGAACACGGATACCTTTGGGACAAGGGGATGAAGTCCTTCTGCGTTTACAACAATTGTTCCATGTCAGTGCGGAAGCTTCTAAAACAGAAACCTAGAAATGAAACCGTTGCTCCTGAGGAGCAGAATTAACACCCAATCACAAGCACTTTGTCACCAAAAGCATTAAAACATTCCTTGAGAACGCTTTAAGGAAACAATGAAATGATAGTATGAACAACATTGAACACACTGGTCACAAACTGTGTTCGGTGCCAGCCAGAACATTTGAGACGATTCCACTTGGAATGATTTAATAATCAGGAATGACGAGAGAGAAAAAAGCTTCAGCAACCTCCACTGATGGCGTGAAAACGCACAGAAAAAAGGACAAATCGATCTCATGCTCGTGTCTTTTTGGGCAACAAATGTAAACAATACTTCAATTTGGTGACCAAAGGGTTCAAATTTATTCAGCTGGAATGCAAACTTACAAACGCATTCCCTTTAACGGTTTCGCTATCCCTGAGAACCTTATTCATAATGAAAGAAACCACCAAAAAGGCTGTGAATAATAAAACACAAGTGCATCCACGGATAAGAGTTCAAATATTAATGGAGGCCAAGGCGTGAGAGTTGAAAAGACTAAATAAAAAGAAATTAAAAAGTAATGAGGACGGCCTAAAAACTGATGACGCACTGATGGGAGATCGCAGGCTGAGCTGAAGTAGGTAGACGTTAACTGAGAACAAGTGTCCAGTGTGCTGCACTTTCAGGCCCAAAACAAAACCTTTAAATGCCCTTTGGTTGAGATGGAGGTCTGACGTTTTACAGCTGTGTGTGAATGCAGCGGGAGCCGTGGGGCGTTGGGAGGAACCTACTGATTAGTTTAGAGGAGGTTTAAGTAACAACAGCAGCTCCCGTGCGCATGTAAATGCACCCCCCCCCCCCTTAAATGTTGTTAAAACATGAATGAAAATGAAAAATGTCACCCTGGTTGTAGATGAAAAGCAATGCGTGCTAACGTTTGGCATCTTCTGCTTTTACTTGTTCAGATTATCAGAGAGCTGCAAAGGCGCCGGGCCTCTGATTCCCTTCCATCTTTATATCTATGCAATTCCAGATAGTTTATTTTCTTTAAGGCCACAGTTTTGAGCAAACTAAAATCCAACCCATACAGAACAGTGACAAAATGACCCATTTCTCATTGCTGCGTTGCGTAGCACGTCACATTCTACTTTGAGAGAGTTTTTATAGATTAAATGGAATATTCTGAATGGTTCTGCATCAAAAAAAAAAATGGATTCAACAGGTCGACAATCAGCATGGGTGTCCCGTAAAGACGGGGAAAGGTGGATGGACATTTTAAGCTCAGGATGCCCGCCCACCAGGGTCAGTCACACAGACCCCCACAGGGCTAAGCAGGGGTCACATTTATTTTATTGCATAGATACAATAGAGGGTGCGGGTTTTTCACATATTCAGTCACAGTGATTGGGCAAACAAAGAGGAGAGAAAAGAAAGAGAAAGTGATTGTTTCTGCCCATCAGAACGTCTCAAGTCTCAAGTGGTTGGCCGGACTGCGACTACTCCGTCAGTATCATTAGGAACAGGATTGCTGTTGAGTAAAAAAAAATAGCCTTTCTGAGGTCATCGAGTCTCCCACATCAGTGCTGATTGGGCCCCTGCCAGGCTTCAGGGGTCACAGTGCATCCCCCCCCCCCCCTGCCCTCAGAGCTCCTCCTTCTTCTTGACCACCTTTTCCTGGTCACGTCCTCTCAGGCTGCGCATGAATCCTATGAATCCGGCCTCCTGCGAATAAAAAAAAAAGGCACTTTTTAGAAACGTTTCTAATCCACAAACGCTGTCATTTAACATTAACTCAAGCTGAATTGACAGCACAAAGAAGGAGAGTGTAAATATTGTAGCCAAGGTCGAGCTCATTCCACTCATTCCGTCTCTTTGAAAAATGCCAAAGAGACGTTTGTGTTATTCTCTGCTGCCAAATATCTTAATGTTCCCCCACACTGGAAAAAAATGCCCCTCCAAAAATAAGTAAAAAAAAAACAACAAATACAAGACGTTTTTGCTTGAAATAAGCAAAAAATCTGCCAATGGAACTAGTGAAAATCGGCTTGTCAAGATTTCTTGAAATAAGATGTGATATTTGGGACTTTTGAGATAAAAGTGATGAATGAAAAAAAGAAAAAGCTTGTTTCTTGTGAAATGTGACTCAAAACAAGATGTTTTCAAGACATTTTCACTTAACAAGATATTCAAGATGTATTGTATTAAAACAAGTCCCTATATCTGGCTGAAATGGTACTTGTTAGGCAGTTGTGTCTTATATTAAGTGTAATGATATATTTGACTAGAAATGAGACAAATATACTTGGTAAGATTTAGATTTTTTTCAGTGCATGAAGCTGGGCTGAGCTGTGTGCAACACCCAGGAACTTCAATAATGTTTTGGTGCAGCTCTGTCCACAGCAGAAACAGCAGACGTGTCAAAAAGACTCCGAACAGACGGCGACATCACAGGAGTTTCACTGGATTACATTCCAGTCAATGATAAAGAAAGTATCACCATTTGAGTAACTTTTATTTCATTGTCTGCATTCACAAATTTCTTTTTGTTCAAAGCCTTTTACTGTGAAAAGAAACTCATAAATATCATGAAACCTGCTCAGACCGATGTTGCTGCTCCAACTTCACTGCACGACTTGCTCTTTTTGGCCCAAACTGAAACCAGTTTCCCCAAATGCAACAAAGCATTCAAGACCTGATCTAAAACAGCTGCAATGTGAGCGCAAACCTGCGTTAGACAGACGGTTTACAATTACAGCCGCCTCGTCCTTGACGTGCTTTAAACAAGACGCTTTAACCCTCATCCCGTCTCCTCATTGCTTCATCCAGACGCAACTCTGTCTCACACCAACAATCAGCTGTCAAGTCAACATGTTAAAAACTGTGGACAAATTAAAGTTTCAATCAGAATGAAAATTTCTAGGGGGCGCCACTGAGTTATTTTGCTCCGCCCACACACGTTAAACTTTACATACGTACGAGGTCGTCAGGGTGGATGTGTGTGCCAAGTTTCATGACCTTGCAATGATGATAAAGCTTTCAAACCACAAACACCATCACAACATTTTCCGCGCCTGGCCACGCCCACACTGTTCAGAGTCTGGAGAAGTTTCTCAAGAATTATTTTCCCCCCATGTCTTAAGAGTAACCTGGCCTAGTTTGTAGCTGTTACCATTAAATCTGTAGGAGGAGTTTGATCAAATGCGAGGTGTGGAAAAAAAAAAAAAAGATGTTTCCAACCACCAGCAGGTGGCGCTATAGGTGGATGTAACTATGATTATATGTGTGCGTTCAGGCCTGGTCCAGCATTTGCCGTATGAAGTTTGGGACAGATTAAATAATGTATGTGGGAGTTATAAGTGACTTCATTTTTTGTGGCGAGTGATGGCGAGTCATCAAACTTTGAGGTGTCGCCACGGCCACACCCTTTAAGTTTAGAAAAAGTGTCTCCATGATTTTTTCCCCCATGTCTTAAGAGTAACCTGGCCAAGTTTGAAGTCTGCAGCATTAAATCTGTAGGACAAGTTCAATCATATGCAAGGCGTGGAATCGGGCACAAATGGCACCAAAACGCACCTTCCATCCAAAATGGCCGCCTTCCTTTGGACGTGGGACCATGGCGGCAGATACTTTTTTGTGCGTCTGGGCGTGATGAATGAGTGTACCGAATTTCGTCGTCTCAAGCGAAACTAACCTCAATGCGGGGACCATTTTTAAGCATCGTAGGGGGCGCTACAGAGCCAATGAGCACTCTTTAATCTGTATTATAATGTCACGAGTCGCACAGAAGCTGTAAGTAAAGCAATGAAAGGGATGCTCCACCACTTACCCCACGATCTCCCCCGTATTTTTCCACAAACTTGCCATAGTTGTAGTAGTTGAATGTGGGGTAGCCCTCCACCCCTTCCTGCTTACAGAGCTCGTGATTCTGTCCTTTAGTGCAGTCCACAGCCGCGTACACAATCTGAAAAAGATCATTTACCATTTATTCATTCATTTATCCATCAGCAGGACACATAAACTCAATAAGTTCATTACAAAAACCCAAAGTGGAACCATTACTTATAAATGTAATTCACTAATAAACAGCGGCTGGCATTCACAGGAGAAATGTGATACTTGTTGTCTTTTTAAATATAATCTGTGCTCCCAATGATGAAGTCAAACACAGGCTCCAATTTCACTGCTTCGCCCAAAACCATCTGCAAAGCAAGCTCATTGGATATCTAATTGGACTTTTATTAAACTTCATTGGCAAAATGACACTTTATAAAAGAATTTAATGATCTAATTTGCTCCTGTTGTTGCTTGTTTTCAGAGAGTTTTCATTCATTTCTATTTGGGGGCTGATAACAGAATTATTTCAAGTGTCTCTTTAGCACTCTAGGACTTTTCAGATTAAATGAAATTGACCACAACAGTAGAAGGATGCTGGAGGATTGGTTTCTGCTTTGCTCATTTTATAGCGGGTGGAGAATGACTCGTAAATGCCGCCTCGCCAATACAAAGCTCACTCAGCGTGTCCTCTCGGACAGCTGAAATGCCACATCTCCCAGAGCGCTGCACGCTTCACATTGAACTCATCGCCATCAAACAATCGCTCCTTTTTGTTTGGAAACAGAATCCACGCACGGCGTTTTATGTGCAAATGAAAAGACCCAAACGTTGGGCACGCCAAGTGCAAAACAGAGGAGAAAATGGAGATAATGGGGTTAGACTATCTGGTTGGTCTGTGCATGAAGTGCCTGAAAACGTGGTGTCCGCGTTGCTTCATAAAGAGGACCAACTGTGCAGCGGTTACATTTTTGGAAACTGTCAACAGAATTTTAGCTGACACAACAATAAAAACTAATCTCGCAAGAGGAGTCCATCAAAAGATAACGTGCACGATGTGAAGTTTTTGGTGTATGCGACCGCCTCTGGGTTGGGCAGAGATAGCGGCGGCGACATGATGTAACCACGGGCTCCATCCAACTGCTCATCCCCGTGTAATCAATCAGAGTTGGAGTGAATTGACAGGAGAAAATGAAGTTGTAGAGTTGTTGTTCTTCAAAGGTCTGCAGCCAATTCCGTTATCGATTCGTACTCGAGTGACTGAGGACCTCGCTTCATGCCATTGATTGGATTGCAAAATTTTTTAGAGGAGCAGCATATTACCAGCTGGCCTGGTTTGGCTCTAATAGCATCGCACCGAAGAGCAGAATGATAAGCACACGTTTCATGATGCACTGCGGGTTCCTTCTCCCACAACTAAGCACTCATGATCATAGGTCTGGATTTGTAGAAGCTGGTAGTGGTTATGAAAGACTAAAAATATTGAAAAAGAGGTGGTGTGACATATTTCTTCCGGGAGGGTCTCCGTCGACCATAAATCAGCCTTTACTCTGCTGAGTATTGCTTGTACTGCATTGTCAGTAGGGATGCACCGATTTGCTTTTTTTCACCTCCGATTCTGTACAACAAACTCTGCGTGCTCTCTCGCATGAAATTTTTGTAAGTGCTTAATAAGGTTTGTTGTATTATAACCTGACGTTTTAGTAACATTCCCCTCGAAACATTCACTTTGCACTTTGTTGACTGAGGTAATGTGTAATAGCTCCAGATATCCTTTCGCTCGCTCCATTTTGAAAACTGTCGGCTTCCGCACGGCGTGGTGTTAGCATATGACGTCACTCAGCGCATAGAATAGAATTAGACTCAATAGATACCCGATCTAGAATTTTCTTCAATATGCTTCAATATTTCTTTTTCTTTTTTTTTTATTACTTTTTGGGGCTTTTTATGCCTTTATTAGATAGGACAGTGTAGATAGACAGGAAGCAGGGGGCAGAGAGAGGGGGAACAACACGCAGCACAGGGCCGTCCGATGCGGGACTCGAACCGGGGCCAGCTGCAGCGAGGACTATAGCCTCTGTACATGGGGCACCTGCTGTACCTACTATGCCACAGACCACCCCATGCTTCAATATTTCTTCAATATTGTATCGATACAAATATCGGATCGGTGCATTCCGAATTGTCAGCATGGACGCATGCGTCTCATGTTCATGAGAAAATGAGGATGGACTCCATGATGCCATCAGAGCCCCAAAGCTCCAGAGGGGAAGTGGATGGGTTTTCCAAAGCAGCATGATCAAGGCGAGTCAGTGAATTTCTGTTCATTAAATTGATTGCATAGCCAAGATTATATTAGACAAATCCTTAATAAAATGAATTCTCTGATGAAAGTGTGCTCTCATTACAGCATGAGCCAATGTGCACCTTTAATTATGCTACCGATTGGAATTTTTGGGGGAAGACAAACAGCTCGTTACGAACCCTGTACGCGGCTCCCACGCTGTTAAACAGCACAATATGGACTTTTAATTGTTTGCGTCTTCAAAGCCACAGCTAAGCTCATGTTTGTGTTTGGTAAATGAGGCAAGGGCAGCTAATAGACTGTGATCAACACCGGCTCGGTGTAATGCAGTGGGGCTTGGCTTCATTAACAGAGAGGGTTGCCAAGTAAACACACGCTCACTTTGCAGATTTACTCGACTCAAACAAAAAACTTCAAACCTACGCTGGCCGCTGGGGGGGGGGGGGTGGGGGGGGGAGACGACGACAAGCAGGAAGAGATCTAAAAAACCTGAGCATTTATACAGCTGACATGAGAGTTCCCGGCTTCGACAGCTTGTGAGAGTTTCATCACGGGGCTCGGATCATAGTGCTGATCCAAAGCCCACAGCTGAATGCTGCTGCAGTGCCAAAGAGCCTCGAGCTGCTGTGGGCCCCAGATACTTCAACTAAAAAAAACATTTCAGGACATTGTGAAAGTTTCTGAGTCAATATCTAATAGCAGGTTGGATTCTGAGTGCTTTGTGTTCCTTGGCTGCGTTATCAGCATAGTTTCATTGATTAAATTTATTTCTTCTCGTCATCCAACAACAACATGCGAACCCTAACTTTCGGTGATATTTTGCAAAGCATAAATTATTTGGTTAGTTTTAGTGTGTTCAGAAAGCATGCATCGGTGTATATACAGCGGTTACAGCTGACGTGCAACGCTCAGCATGTTGGGCAAACATCTCAGGTCCATCTGCCTAAGTTTGGTGTTACAGAGACATGGAAATGTAAGACAAAGCCGTGGAGGATTCATGGGTTTCACACCATCTGAAAATGATTTTAAAAGAATTCCAAACAAATGAGAGCAACATTCCCCGAGCACAATAAGCAATCACTGTCAAATGTCTGCACAAGGCTTTACAACACAAATACATGAATTCATTTTTTTTGTCATCTGAGATGATAAATTGCTGCTACAAGACGTCCCCATATTTCTTCAGTGGACGAGAGTGTGAGCTACAGAGTTAAGCAGGTCTGGAAATGAACCCTGCAGTCAAACAGCACTAACAGGGAAGAGGAGTAATGAGGGGGAGTAGAGATGATGGAGGACGAGCATGTCCTGCTCCGACTGCATGAACCTCCAATAACCTTCAACCCCCAAATGAACAGAGCAGCGTACGAGTCTGTGTGGGCTCCAGCAGAGTGATCACTCTCCTAATTTGTGTTTGGAGATGTTATGAGACGTGTGAATGCACGGCAGAAACCTATGTGTGCACAATAAAAAGCTGAAGAATGACACGTGAAGAAGATTTTACCAACTGTGTGCTGCACAAGTGAATCCAAGTGAATCCCAGTGAATCTAAGTGAATCCCAGTGAATCTAAATGAATCTAAGTGAATCCCAGTGAATCTAAATGAATCCCAGTGAATCTAAGTGAATCCCAGTGAATCTAAATGAATCCCAGTGAATCTAAGTGAATCTAAGTGAATCCCAGTGAATCTAAGTGAATCCCAGTGAATCTAAATGAATCCAAGTGAATCCCAGTGAATCTAAATGAATCTAAGTGAATCCCAGTGGATCCCAGTGAATCTAAATGAATCCAAGTGAATCCCAGTGAATCTAAGTGAATCACAGTGAATCTAAATGAATCCCAGTGAATCTAAATGAATCTAAGTGAATCCCAGTGAATCTAAGTGAATCCCAGTGAATCTAAATGAATCTAAGTGAATCCCAGTGAATCTAAGTGAATCCCAGTGAATCTAAATGAATCCAAGTGAATCCCAGTGAATCTAAATGAATCTAAGTGAATCCCAGTGAATCCCAGTGAATCTAAATGAATCCAAGTGAATCCCAGTGAATCAAAGTGAATCACAGTGAATCTAAATGAATCCCAGTGAATCTAAATGAATCTAAGTGAATCCCAGTGAATCTAAGTGAATCCCAGTGAATCTAAATGAATCTAAGTGAATCCCAGTGAATCTACATGAATCTAAGTGAATCCCAGTGAATCTAAATGAATCTGTGAATCCCAGTGAATCTAAATGAATCTAAGTGAATCCCAGTGAATCTAAATGAATCCCAGTGAATCTAAATGAATCCCAGTGAATCTAAATTAATTTAAGTGAATCCCAGTGAATCTAAATGAATCTCAGTGAATCTCAGTGAATCTAAATGAATCCCAGTGAATCTAAATGAATCTGTGAATCCCAGTGAATCTAAATGAATCTAAGTGAATCCCAGTGAATCTAAATGAATCCCAGTGAATCTAAATGAATCTTAGTGAATCTAAATGAATCTAAGTGAATCTAAATGAATCTAAGTGCATCTCAGTGAATCTGTGAAACGGCGAACTGACCTTGCGGTCCTCCTTAAAGAGCTCTGCTGCGGTGGTGAAGTGAGGGACGGCGTTTTTACAATGTGGACACCCTGGAAAACAAGCAGGTGGGACATTATTTACGGCACAAAGTTACACACTCACACAAAGATGTCTCGTTCTCGGGCTTTAGAACAGAACCTTTCCATCCTAACATCCAAACACTTATACATTCACAGATATAAAAAATACTTCCACACACCTCAAACATGTTCATACTTCTTCAGTTTGGAGTACCGAACTCGCTTGTTATGACGGGCTGTAAATTTCTTTATTGCTGTCATAAACAGCGACTTCCTGGAGCTGCTCATACAGTAAGTCACCATCTTCATACAATTTTTATAGGAGGCTTGTTGACTTTTAGAAGGTGGAGGCAAGATGATCGATTACACACCAAGCTCACGAGGAAGGATTGCACCTATATATCAGCGAGAGGGGAGGACTTTCTGATTCTAGCAGCAAATTACGAACACGGTGAGTTTCGACTCTGCATTTTCAATCAAACTGCTGTTATGACACCTTTTCCTCCGATTAATGTCAAGTAACTCGTTCTTCCTCTGTCGGTCATAACCGCCTTTTTGGAAATGTAAAAGGTGGAAGAAAGGCTAAACGCGGCTTGTAAAGATCAAAGAACAGTTTAGCTGTGGGGGGGGGGGGGGGGGGGGGGTGACGACGAGATTAAAGCTTTTATGTACAGAGTTAGAGTTCAATCACCAGCTAATCAGGCTCCAACAAACAGCCATTCTCAAACGAAATGTTTTTCATACAGTTTTCGAATATATTCCCAACTGCAAAAGGTATGCTGAGCAAACTGACAGCTTTTAATGGGGTTGGTTCATGAATGCATTTCACTTCAGGCTGAAGCTTAAGGAGGAGTTCGGTTTTGTGAGGCAGTTAACCAGAGCCGACATGCCTAAAAACTAGGGCTGGGCAACGATTCAAATTTTTTATCTAATTAATCACATGATTTCCCTGATTAATCACGATTAATCGCATTTGTACGCAAAATCCAAAAATGAATCCAAAAGTAGTGTATAGCTTTTAGCATTTGGTTTTATTTTAAATGTTCTGCCATATGAATTAATGTCCTATTCTCTAGCGTGTAGTGTTAAAATCCATGGTTAGAAATTGTGTGATAGCAACACATCAATAGTTTGGTGTAGATCATAACAGGAACTCTGATCTATGAGTTGAAAACTCAGTAATCCCTAATCATATTTATTCTCCAACCTTAATTATGTATTCTAAATGCATAACCCCAATAATTTGTGAGTGAGTACAGATACAGCTTTATCCTTTTACCATACCTCCAACAGTGATTGGGGATGAGTACAGATATAATCATAGCCAGTGAAGTTAGCCTAAAAATGCATTCATAGAGAAATAGAGAAAATAATGTACTGTACATTGTATGCTTAAGTACCCTAAACTAAAACCTCAGCAGTAAAAAGTAGGGCTGGGCAACGATTAAAAAGTTTAATCTAATTAATCACATGATTTCCCTGATTAATCACGATTAATCACATTTGTACGCAAAATCCAAAAATGAATTCAAAAGTAGCGTATAGCTTTTAGCATTTAGTTTTATTTTAAATGTGCTGCCATATGAATGAAAGTGCCATAACATGTGTTGTGCAAACACACTTTTAACATCAGCATCTTTCTGTAGTTTTTATGTAGAAGCCTCGCTCCACTGTCTGTTTCCTTGAATGACTTGCTGCTATCAGTTGTGTGTTTTCCCTTTAAGTGATATTTTAGACTGGAACTACTACGCTGAGAAGACAATTCAACTTGGCAGTGTTTACAGATGACTTTGGTTATAAAAATTTTTATCGGCGTTAAATAATTAACAAGTTAACTCGCCCAGCCCTACTAAAAACATGTGACTAACCGTTACAATGCAATAATCAAGCAGACGCTTTTATCCAAAACGACTGAGGAACAGTGGATAGAGGGAGTAACTTTTCATCTAAAGGATGGCCAGTGCCATGTGTAGAAAATTGTATGTGTGACTGTGTATAAAGAGGGTTCATTTCTACATGGTGGAGCTGAAACGTATGAAAATTCCTTGAAACTAAAGTCTGGAATGTGCACTTTAATCACATCTGAATTGTTTGAATTCCAGTTTTACACCGAGGAGCAGAGGGGGGAACTCAAAGACTCAAAGAAAGCAAAGATGTTGCATATAGACTTACAGATAACCACCTTCAGTTCGGTTCAATATCAGCTCCGCAATCAAAGGAACATCCACCTGTTCAGTCCTGCCTCGCTGAGAGGGCATTCAGCCCAGCTCAGAACATCATTTTCTGCTGAAAAAGCCTTTCGGCTAAAGCATTAAGTGGCCTTTAAACATTCAGAGGTTCTGTCGCAATCATGAAACGTTGGCAAAAGCACAGCAGTGACGAGAAGAATGTGATCGTGCAGGTTCCTGCTGCCGCTAACACATGAAGGTGGTTTAAGAGCAGCACTGAACGACAAGTACAGGATTATTTTAGCTTTCATATTTCACATTTCACATATTACAGCTGATGCACCTAAATAATGAATCCTGTCTGCTCCTTTTCCACCATTCTCATAATTTCTGCAGAGTTAAATGAGATTGAAAAACTGACAGATTAACACGAAGCAACGCCCAGGCAGATGTGCCGTAACTGCGTTCATTCCTCCAGATCTCCACTGCTCATTAAACTGTGGAAAAAGTAAAGCTGCAGGGTTACAGCTGAGCAGCTGCAGCCATGATTATAAAGTGTAAGTGTTGCATTTAAAAGAAATAAAAACACTAAATGAAGATTTTACAGAACTTAAGATGCACGGATTGTGATATTTTGGGCCGATACAGATAACCATCTCTTTAATAACAATGAAACAATATAAAGTGCTTAATAAATAATTAAAAAGCACAACGGTTGGTATTTTTTAGGGCTGGGTTAGAGTTATTATTTGTTAACTCGTTATTATTTAACGCCGCTAAATATTTTATCGTGCATTAACACAGTTTAAAAAAAAAAAATTTTAATGATTTTTTTTGGGGCTTTTGTGCCTTTAATGGATAGGAAAGTTCAGAGAGACATGAAGCAGGGGGCAGAGAGAGGGGGAACAACACAAAGTCTGTTGCTCACAGGCTTTTATTCTGTAAAAGTCTGTTGCTCACAGGCTTTTATTTTGTAAAAGTCTGTTGCTCACAGGCTTTTATTTTGTAAAAGTCTGTTGCTCACAGGCTTTTATTTTGTAAAAGTCTGTTGCTCACAGGCTTTTATTTTGTAAAAGTCTGTTGCTGTCTGCTGCGGAACAGGAAAAGAAAGTAATCGGCGGATCCACCAAACATGGAGAAGGGTACGGAACTTTTACTCGGCCATTTTCATTTTAAAGTTCTTCCAGACGGCGGAGTCGACAGAACCAAAGTCATCTGTAAACACTGCCAAGTTGAATTGTCTTCTCAGCGTAGTAGTTCCAGTCTAAAATATCACTTAAAGGCAAAACACACAACTGATAGCAGCAAGTCATTCAAGGAAACAGACAGTGGAGCGAGGCTTCTACATAAAAACTACAGAAAGATGCTGATGTTAAAAGTGTGTTTGCACAACAAATGTTATGGCACTTTCATTCATATGGCAGCACATTTAAAATAAAACTAAATGCTAAAGGCTATACACTACTTTTGAATTCATTTTTGGATTTTGCGTACAAATGCGATTAATCGTGATTAATCAGGGAAATCATGTGATTAATTAGATTAAACATTTTGAAACAAAATGTTATTGTGGAAATGAATAAATTAAGCTGCCACCTATTGGATGTTTCCTAAATCTGCAGCTGCAGGATAATCCTGTCAGTTTTTGGGGCTAAATTAAATCCAACACCAGACAACCGTTGTCCACTGCTATTGGTTTAACGAGCCGAGTATCGTCCACTTTGTTTGATGTTAGGCCAATACATCGGTGCATCCCTATAAATCACAGACTTTGTCTGCATGAAGCATCTCCAGCCGTGAAGTGTCAGAAATCTGCTGCATCATATGAAACGCTGGGCTGGAGCTTCTCTTTGTAGATGGCAGCACCAAAGGACCAGAGAGAGGAGGCACTTCATCCGGCTTTGAAGCCCTCATCAGAGACAAAGAGCTAAAAACAGTGAGTGCATCTGATCACTGGGAGCTGAAATCATTCCCAGGTTCCTCCAAACTCATTTTAAAGAGAAACATTACTCCTCTGTGTTGAAAAGTGGGACTTCAGTCAGCTGCATGTGCTCAGATGTTCAGATAAACGACTCGAATAAAAACGGGACTTTATTGGCAGTTCGCTTCCTAAGGACGGCTACTTCCTCGCAGCACATCTGTCGTCAAACATTCGATTTCTCAGGGTTTTAACACCGTTTTCTATTAGCCCCGATATATCAGTTCTTTAGTCTATTCTCAGTTATGAGTCATTCCCGAGTCTCCCTGAGGTTTAGGTGGGGTTTATATACGATGGCTGGCAGGAAGCTCTGAGTTACATCTACACATTGGTTCAATCCCAGGATATGATCACACCGCAGAGCAGAGCAGAGCGGCGAACACACGTGGTTACAACAACCTCTCACACATTTCATCTTTTTGATCAAACCAGCCAAGCATATGAAATCAAACTGCCAATTACATACGAGTCCTTCAGGAGTCGTTCCCAAATTTTGCATGAACCATTTTACTTTTATGCCGACGGATATTAAAGGGATAGTTTGCCTCTTTTGACATGAAGCTGTATGACATCCCATATTAGCAATATCATTTATGAACATTTTCTTACACC
The DNA here is from genome assembly GCF_027942865.1 of Odontesthes bonariensis. Classification (NCBI taxonomy): domain Eukaryota; kingdom Metazoa; phylum Chordata; class Actinopteri; order Atheriniformes; family Atherinopsidae; genus Odontesthes; species Odontesthes bonariensis. Next base: position 28,559,084 of record NC_134517.1, on the reverse strand, counting down.
CTGCTGCGTCCTGTGAGCCGAGTTCCAGCCTCGTTTTAGCGTTGACGAAGGTAGTCCGGCTAGTTGGCCGGGGTTTAAAAAATAAAGCGTTTTGCTTCTCAAAACAATATGCGTTCAAAAGAGTAATACATTTGCATCACAAAATCGTTCTCCAGGAAAAAGTCAGACCTCACAATCGCTTGGCCCTATTTTCTCTCCCTTCGTATCACTGCCTGCTGCCGCCTGCCGACAGCTGCGCCTGTTACGGTGTTTGCTGCTCGGAAGCAGGGGACTGCTCGGTCTGCACAGCAGGCAGTGATACGAAGGGAGAGAAAATAGGGCCAAGCGATTGTGAGGTCTGACTTTTTCTGGATGGACGATTTTGTGATGCAAATGTATTACTCTTTTGAACGCATATTGTTTTGAGAAGCAAAACGCTTAATTTTTTAAACCACAGCCAACTAGCCGGACTACCTTCATCAACGCCAAAACGAGGCTGGAACTCGGCTCACAGGACGCAGCAGGGGGTAAGAAAATGTTCATAAATGATATTGCTGATATGGGATGTCATACAGCTTCATGTCAAAAGAGGCGAACTATCCCTTTAAGCAGAATTAATTCAAATAATTAAAAAGTTCTTACAGGGAGCGTAAAACATGACCAAAGCGTGTTTTTTCTTCTTCACGGCTTCCCTGAAATCCTCCGATCCAAGATGGCTGACGCTGGATGGCTTGTCCTCCCAAGACTGCTCTGGAGGTGGAGGAGCCTGAGGGCTGCAGGGATGCGAGAGAGCCGAGCGAAATTACGTTTAAATGGGAGGAAAAACACCGCTTTACACAAGAAACGGAGCATGCATAGAGACATATTTCAGTAAAATGTGTTTAAAAACCAAATATTAACAGTGTTCACATTATTTTTTTGGCCTCTAACTGGGAGTAACTGTCCATCGTCGTCCTTTTAAAGCCTAAAAATGTCTCTGTTAGACAGACACTAAGAATGTATTCCTGCCTGTCAGGTGTGTGCGACTCACTTGTACATGAACTCGATTATCTTGTCTTTGCTCCGGAGATGCGGCAGCGTGTATTTCTCTTCGCCTCTCTCAAAATACTTAACTGTGGGGAAACCGGAGATCTTGAAGTGGTCCCCCACAGACTTGTGCACGGTGGTATCCACGGCTGCCAGGACTCCCGGACTCTGTGTGGAAGAGAGGCAAAGGCGGCGTTAACTCACTCCGAACTCAGTAAAATACAGTAACAGCTCCTAATTCCAGCCCATTTTACAAGCTGGTGTGTTTTTTGAGGGGAAAACTAAAAAATAAGTGTCTGTTTTTTACTGTTCATCAGCACCTCTTTACCGGAAGGCTCAGTTTCAGCTCCTGTCATCCATCTAAGCCAGAGATACTCATTGTGCGGCTCCTCAAGCTTTAATTAGTGGCTCGCACTCGCATAGTAGCTTATAACAATATGGTAACAATAACAATAAAAAATAAATAAATAACATACAGCGAATACTGCACAGTATTAAATATTTTTATTAAGGTTGCGTTTTTTGGAGTATTAAGTATTTTTATTAAGTATTAATTAAGGTTTAATGGTGTTTCCTAAAGGGGCTCTGTTAAACCTGGCAACGCAGCCCGCTTAAACCACCTCACACTTGACCGCAGAGCACGCTAGCTCCTTTAGCCAGCGCGAGATGCAGGCACAATGGATCGGTTTTTAATTAAAAAGGGCAAAAACCAGCACAAAAACCATGCTCATCCTGAATGTCTCACTATGATTACAACAACAAACTACAAATACAACATGAAGAAAGTCAAGGACATGCACGCCAGCTTCAGCTCATCCCAGTATTAAGGTAAATATGGTCTTAATTGAAAATGTATTGGCTGTGTTGTTTCTTTTTTTGTGGGATGTTTTATCTGTAGAAATGCATATTTGCAAAATGCATATTTTTGCATATTATATTTGCAAAAAGGGGACTTTAGTATGTTGTTGTAAAAGTGGCTCTTCCCTTGATTTTGCTCTGCCAATGTGGCTCTTGGGAAAAAAATAGTGAGCATCACTGATATCTGCACGATATCTCTTAATTTATCTGGACTGTTGCTTGTTTTTAAATTCATTTAAATTATTTTATTTGTTTCTCTTTATATTCTTTTATGTATTTTAATGCTTCTTCCACTCCCTGCTGCAATGCTTTTATTTTATGTGAAGCACTTTGAATTGTTTTGTACATGAAATGTGCAATACAAATAAATTTGATTTGAATTGATTTGATAAACGGCCTAGTTTGCTCCTGATTGGTCAAAAATGGTGAAAGAGATCCGCTCATTCAGTTTGAGGCGTACAAAGCCTGCATTTCCAACATAAAGGACAGTGCTGCTCCCACTCTTTAGTGAGGCTTCTTCAGCTCCACTGCAATAAAGAATTATTCAGTTTCAGTGACTTTAAACTGTTAAGCCGATTGACCTTGTCACATGCTCATAAAGTTATAAAAGACACCGAGGAGAACATGTGTGGAGAGACAATGAAGAGAAAAATAAACTAGAAAGAGCTGTTCCTGCGAAACAGCAATGAGAATGCTTATGAGCTGAATGGGGATAGCTGACCATGCTAAAAAAGCTGAAAATAGTTCAATTTTAGCAGTAAAAACTGTTGCTGAGGTATTGGTTGAAGGAATTTTGTGATTTTTGTGTACTACCAAACTTAACATTGGAGTTAGTCAGAGAATTTGATCTCGGTTCAAGGCTCATAGCTAAAATTCTGTAAATGTGAGCTCTTTAGTAGTTACATTGGCTGAAAGAGGACCATTTTTCCTACATTTTAAGGTATAATTTGTTTCTCTAAATTAAACTGTATGAAAGTTAGAGGAATTTGTTTGAAAAAACTGAAAAATTTGAAACTTATCAGCACGCACTCCACTGTGTTGCTCATTCATAAAAATCAAGAAGGAGCAAAATGTTCATTTTTTGAAACATATTTCAAAATTGGCTGAAGATTTGAAAAAGCTGAAACAATTGGTAATAGCTCAATGTCTTGTGACCCATTTAAAGTTTGAATGGTGTCTCCAGCTGAAAGCATGCAGAAGTAGTTGGAAAGAGGAGGATGATTTGGAAGAGCTGAAAGCAGTTTCCATTCATTCGAATGACAGGAAAATTTGAATAAAAGTTGAATATCTTAAAAAGTGTAAAAGTTAAAAACACCAAAAATGAAAGCAGGAATCTGCTGAAAGAGCTGAACGTTTTGATGCCAAAAATTGTAGAAATTGCCGAAAGTATGCAGGAGTAGTTGGGTGCCGAAAACTGGCGGAATAATGATAACAAAGAGAAACAGGAACTTAATAGTGAGAATGCCTTAAAGCATTCTCACAATGATATGCTGAATCTCAAAAGCTCAGGGTGAGAGCAGCCCCAGTCCGTCCATATTGGACAATGCCCAGGCTTCTCCCGTTGACCTCGAGCGCCGGGCAGAGAGCCACGAGGACGAGGTCCAAAAGCATCGGTCGGTGGGACGCTCATGGATGAGATAACTGCTGCAGTAACAGGCTGGAGGTTAACAGACCCTGCCCCGGGACGGGGGAGCGTTAAGCCAGCGCTGAGGACTGTTGGACAGCAGAGGCCAGGAACACACCCATCTAATTGGAAACATATCGAGAACTATTGGACAGCCTTACCAACGGCATGTTTCACTTCTATAATGTGGGATCATCGGGGTGTGTTAATGAGGCCGAGCTGCAGCGTGTAAGAGTGCGTGTTCTTTAGCGTGTAAAATCTGAAACGCACGGGCCTGTGGACACGCATGTCGCAGGCATCTAAACACAAGCAAAGGTCATAAACTTACATCTGCGCCCTGGTTGAGTATTTCAGCAGCTTCATCATACTCTGGCTTCATTTTCTTGCAGTGGCCACACCCTGAAAAACAAAAGATGCAGATTACAGCTGCGCCGATGATGTTTTTAGCTCAAAACTGGAACATTTTCTCTGCAAAAATCCTTTCTACACGTTGGGAGGAGAGACATTTTAACACAGAAAAGAGGCCTGGAAATCAGGATGCAACAGAAAAGGAGCAGAAAGACATATGTAGGAGCTATTTGTAAAGTTAGTTTTTGTTTTTTGGTTCTAGTTGTAAATTTAATTAGCTAATTATGAGTAACTTTATTTGATTAATTTCAGTGCTTTATTTAGATTAGATTTTTTGCTAATGTTCTTTGTGAGTTATTTGTTTAGAATATTTTGCTAATTGGGTCACACTGGGCACCTGGAGCACCAGCATGCACCTGGGTGGGCCAATGGTTTTTTACCAGGGAAAAGGAGAGAGCAGCAGGTTTTCTTTGTTCTTTTGTTTGTTTTATTGTTTTGAAATAAATCATCAGAAAACGCAAGAATTCATCTTGGACATTCATGTTCTTTTGCCTGCGTTAAACCACATCCCACATGGTGCATCAGTGGTCTTTTGATTTTCTTTGGTTTAAGTTTAATTTGTTTTTTATGGACAAATGGCCACTACAACATAAAACAGTTAGTGTATGCAAATAAATGTAACAAATGGACCAGTGCTGATGAGAGAGGAAAGTTAAAACACATTAATCAGCCGTTTTAGAACAACAACCTTGGAGAATACATAGACCAAGCCATTTAATGTTTAATGGTGTTTTCTCTGCACAGCGTTACATCCAACAAGCTGTCTGGTTGAATCTGTTTCTAAACAGCTGCGATTCCTCGGCGTCTTGCTGCTTCTCGCTGGTTTGTCAGAGGGAATCGCTGCTGGCGTGCTGCGCGTCAAACTGTAAACGAGACAAACGGGAGTCTCGTGTTCACGAGGTGAGTGAAGTTATTTCTCATTATTTACGACACTAAGGTGTCTTAGTGCAGTAAAATTCCTGGTTAATGTGTCTGCTTGTGCATTTTACCATCTCAGAAACATCAACAGAATTAAAGGTTTCCTCTCCCAAACAGAAACTCATCCATGCATTCATCTCCAGCAGACTCCATCACTGTAACGCTCTTTTAACTTGACTTCCCAAAAAGAGCATTAAACATCTGCAGCTCATCCAGAACGCTGCTGCTGGAGTTTTAACCCGGACTAAGAGATCTGAACACATCACAGCAGCTTTAAAAGAATAGAATAGATTTTAAAAGCCTGCTGATGGTTTACATCTGTGATATGTTCAGAGAATATAAAGCCAGCAGAGCTCTTAGATCCAAGGACTCAGGTCAGCTGGTCCAGTCCAGAGTCCAGACTAAACATGGAGAAGCAGCATTTAGCTGTTATGCTGCCAACAAGTGGAACAAACTGCCAGTGGAGATTAAACTTTCACCAAATGGAGACATTTTTAAATCCGGGTTAAAAACATTTCTGTTCTCATGTGTCTATGCATGAAATCTGCACGATATCTTTGAACTTATCTAGACTGTTGCTTGTTTTTAAATTCATTTAAATTATTTTATTTCTTTCTCTTTATATTCACTGGAAAAAAAATCAAAGTCTTACCAAGTATATTTGTCTCATTTCTAGTCAAAATATCTCATTACACTTAATATAAAACACAATTCCCTAACAAGTACCATTTCAGCCAGATATAGGGACTTGTTTGAAGACAATACATCTGGAATATCTTGTTAAATGAAAAAGTCTTGAAAACAAATTGTTTTGAGTCACATATCACATGAAACAAGCTTTTTTTGACATTTGAAGAAGTTTTTAAGCTAATTTCAAGATCACTTTTATCTCAAAAGTCCCAAATATCACATCTTATTTCAAGAAATCTTGACAAGCCGATTTTCACTAGTTCCATTGGCAGATTTTTTTGCTTATTTAAAGCAAAACGTTTCGTATTTTTTTTTTTTTTTTTTTACTTATTTTTGGAGGGGCATTTTTCTTTTGTTCTTTTATGTATTTTTAATGCTTCTTACACTCCCTGCTGCAATGCTTTTATTTTATGTGAAGCTCTTTAAATTGTTTTGTACATGAAATGTGCAACAAATAAATTTGATTTGATTTGATCAGGGTGGGAGGGTCGGGCAGCAGCCCGAAGAACATGCAGAGAAAACTTAACCGCCTCAAACTGTAGCTGGAAAAGAGTCGTGGTCGGTTGGTGTCGGACTGTCGTTGATAAGCATGCAAGCAGCTGCCAGGAAGGGGAAGCTGGGGTGTGTGGTCTGAGCAATGTCATGGAAAGTTTTCCCGAGGTCGCAGTTAAAGGAACATTCGCTAAACATCGCCGTGTGACATCAGTTACGGGTCACAGCCTGCGACCTTCAGTGAACTGGATAAATATAAAAATTGGCTGCACGCGGTCGGAGGAACATGATGGATGCATTTACCGCGAATTTAGCAAGAGGGTGTTACTGACAAACTGAGTGAGACTTATGTGGGAGTGGGTGAGGAGCAAAAAAGACAGAGAGACCGTTCGAAAGGGACCCGAGTACCTGAGGAAAACTGAATTACTTCTGTTACATTCTCTGTGTGGCTGTGAGAAGCATGACAGTCTGCACTGGAAAAAATGCCCCTCCAAAAATAAGTAAAAAAAACAATAAATACAAGACGTTTTTGCTTGAAATAAGCTAAAAAAATCTGCCAATGGAACTAGTGAAAATCGGCTTGTCAAGATTTCTTGAAATAAGATGTGATATTTGGGACTTTTGAGATAAAAGTGATCTTGAAATTAGCTTAAAAACCTCTTCAAATAAAAAAAAGAAGCTTGTTTATGTGAAATATGACTCAAAACAATTTGTTTTCAAGACTTTTTCACTTAACAAGATTTTCAAGATGTATTGTATTAAAACAAGTCCCTATATCTGGCTGAAATGGTACTTGTTAGGCAGTTGTATCTTATATCAAGTGTAATGAGAAATGAGACAAATATACTTGGTAAGATTTAGATTTGGCAGGACTGCTCCAGTTAGTGTCATGGGTGGGACAAACGCCAAGATGATGCCTGAGCCATTGATTGCCTCGAGTCTCCAGGCGTCTTCACAAACGTTCACACGTTGGATCTTGTTACCAAAACTTGATCATTCAAGTAAACAACTCACAGGTGAGCCTATACGACCCCTGCATCGGTCAGGTGAGTCAGTAACACACAGTTAACCTTAGCGTCCTGCAGTCCGAGGTGAAACATCTCCAGGAACCGGAAAAATAAGCCCAGTCGCCCTTATTCAAGCTCTGAGGATCACAGAGACCGGGATGACTGTGAATCCACACGGTTACGCGTCTGTGCAGACTTAAGATCGTGTTAAATTTAGACCGACGCATTGGTCTGTAGGTGAAATTCAACATCCATCTCAATGAAAACTGCTTTGACTGTTGCCTGTTTCTCCGTTTTACTAGCCCTTTTATTAAAAAAGCACCCGTTTGTTTCTTTTTCAATAAATCTGCCTGATCTCGGCGTGCTAAATATTACACAAACAGGGAGCGTCTCGCGTTGTATAAAACACACACGATATTAAACGCAGTATTTGTGCTGTTTGATGGGGATGAGCAGCGTGCCCGGAGGATGAGTTAAAGAAACCTGGTACTTTTCCAAACCTGCTAAATTGCCCTTGTCATAACAGTTCAGGAATTCCTTTCTTCAATATATACAATGAAGAACCGGTGCAGGTTATAAATCAAGTGCAATAAGCCTTGTCGGAAATAAAAGAGTCGGTGTGGCGTGCGATCGTGCAGATTGTGCCGAGGCTTATCGCTGAAACAGAGTGACTGAGAGGACCTTGTCTGACCCTTCAAAGTGAAGAGCAAACGTCCGTCCTGCGCTCTGCGTCAGCCCAGCTCTGCATTCAGAATAAGTGATGCATGAGGAGCACGGTCAGTGTGGGAGTGTGGGGGGATGGGGAGGCTCACAGGACAACACACTGAACGTTGCCAATTCAGACTTAAAGGGATAGTTCGCCTCTTTTGACATGAAGCTGTATGACATCCCATACCAGCAATATCGTTTATGAACATTTTCTTACCCCCTGCTGCGTCCTGTGAGCCGAGTTCCAGCCTCGTTTTGGCGTTGACGAAGGTAGTCCGTCTAGTTGGCTGGGGTCACTCCAGAAAAAGTCAGACCTCACAATCGCTTGGCCCTATTTTCTCTCCCTTCGTATCACTGCGTGCTGTGTAGACCAAAGTGCAGACCGAGCAGTAAACACGGTAACAGGCGCGGCTGTCGGCAGCACGAAGTGATACGAAGGGAGAGCAAATAGTGCCAAGCGATTGTGAGGCTGAAAACCCATCTCTTCAGGAAACACTACCCAGATCCGCCCTCTTAGGACATCACCCGTTTCGTCCTAGCTCCTTACGCACTTATTTGTTTTCTAAATTGTCTTCCCATTTGTCTAGGTACCTAACTTACCGCACTTACTCTAGCACTAGTTATGCTCTTAGCTGTTTGATTTTGGAAGGAAATGCACTTATGATTTCTTGTGACCTGAAGTTCTTTTGCCTACCGATGTGGAACACACTTATTGTATGTCGCTTTGGATAAAAGCGTCTGCAGAATGACCGTAATGTAATGTAATGTGAGGTCTGACTTTTTCCTGGAGAACGATTTTGTGATGCAAATGTATTACTCTTTTGAACGCATATTGTTTTGAGAAGCAAAACGCTTTATTTTTTAAACCCCAGCCAACTAGCCGGACTACTTTCGTCAACGCCAAAACGAGGCTGGAACTCTGCTCACAGGACACAGCAGGAGGTCAGAAAATGTTCATAAATGATGTTGCTGATATGGGATGTCATACAGCTACATGTCAAAAGAGGCGAACTATCCCTTTAATGTGGGGGAGCTGTGGTAAAAATGGATGCATCAGAGATGAGTTGCCTCTTCTTTACGGTGGATTATAGAGCTACTTGCTAAGTGAGCAGTCAGGACAAACACACCCAACGGTGTCCTGATGCACCAGCTGAAGGTAAAACACAAAAACCTCACGCTCAGACTTCATTCCCATCATTAACGTCTCCACTGAAACGACATTCTCATCCTCCGACGTGCCGCTGGGCCTTTTTTTCGAACAGCATCCAGAGAGGAACTTTTGTTTTGGCTCACTTTGGGAAAACAGAGCATTCAATTGGAGGGTTTGTAAGAAGCTGCACGCACAACTCCCCGCCGTGCCGTCCAGAGGACAGCGAGAACAGACAGAAATGCAAGCTGATTGTGTTGGTTGGGAGACGATTAATCTCACTCTGACAGCAGGGCCATTAGGAAACTGCACTGAAGCAGCAAAGCAGGACATCTCTGTGTGCCTGCGTATGGGAGACAGATATGTTGTGTAATTGTGTGCAATAAATGTTTTGCCATCGTGTGAAATACGCCTTTGATGGGTCACGGGTACACAGACGTGTGTGTGTGTGAGCGGGTGAGCCGACGATGTTTGATGCAGTTTGTTTCAGCCGACTGCCCTTGAAGTGAGCAGGTTGATGACTGGCTGCTGTCCGCGGGGTGAGGAAAGTGCAGCAGAAGCATCTGTGAAGCTGTGACACCACGGCGGGGAGCAGAGGAGGAGCAGTGGGCTCCCAGCGTTGCTCAGAAACTCACTCTTACCTTTTTATCCTGCATATTCAGGTGGAAAATGGTGGAAAAAAAAAAGGTTGCTGCATCACCGGGGGATGGAGGGCGAGCACGGAGAGTTAGTCAGCATAATTTCTCAGCCACTTCATTAAAACCACTTAAAGGTGAACTGATAGTTACGGGCAATAAATCTGTACAGAAACCAGGTGTGGTTCCAGCTTTTATGGCAGTTTGGAACTGAAACAGTGTGGAGTGGGACCAGCTCAGTATGCAGCCTACCGTCTCTTTGGTTGTCATTTTAAACCATTGATGCATCATATCTTTTAACTTATCTGGACTGTTGCTTGTTTTTAAATTCATTTAAATGATTGTATTTGTTTCTCTTTATATTCTTTTATGTATATATATATATATATATATATATATATATCAATTATATATATATATTTTTTTTTCAATGCTTCATCCACTCCCTGCTGCAATGCTTTTATTTAATGTAAAGCACTTTGAATTGTTTGTACATGAAATGTGCTATACAAATAAATTTGATTTGATTTGATTCTGACCCTCTTGTGCCACCGAGGTCCCAAATGTCTGATAATGACACAAGGAAGACTTAAAAAAAGGACTCTTTCCTCACGTTATGCATGTTCTGTTAGTGGTACGGTCCAAAGTCAGCAGGAGAAACCATCCTGCTGACTCGAGTATAAACTAAGCAAGGACAGATGCACAATGGTCACGCAGGTCTGCCAGCTGCTATTTAAAGTCTGAGGAAGAGGCTGAAATACGCCATTTTGGATTAAAGCAACATTCAATTATCAAAGTAAAAGTGAATCAGAATTACAGAAACTATAAGTTTTATTTCTTTCATTTAAAAGATCTCTGACACACACAGAAAAACCTTCTTCCTCTTTAGCTCTACACACTGATGGATGGAACCCGTTTAATGTCAGCTTTGTGCTACAGTGCAATGATTATTTCTGTCCTACGCTGGGAAGTGTACGTCTAATCTGTGCTAACCAACGACATTCATCCAGAAGGAGAAATTATTTTGTGCAAACCCCCGAAAAAAGCCACACTGGTGCCGACATGTACCGCCAACCAGAGGTGGGTAGTAACGAGTATGTTTTTGAAAAAATTTTACTTCTAGGAGTAGTTTTAAATCACTCTACTTTTTACTTTTCCTTGAGTAGATGTGTGCAGCAGAAACTGTCCTCTTACTCCGCTACATTAGGCTACAATGAGCTGGTTACTTTTCTTCTTACCTCTTTGGTATTCTACGCCTCATTATTTTTATCCCCCCGCGTACGCCTCATTTTAATGTTTTATTCTGACAGAGAGAGAGACTTCCGCCAAAGGCTCTACCACCTGACTGTGTTCCACCAATCAGACGTAGCCGTGCAGTCTGGTCACGTGACCGTACTCAATCTCAGCGGCGGGACGGGTTAGCTTTACAGTTTACAGTCGTAGCAAACAAACAAAGAAACAGATGAAAAATGTCAGGATCAACGGTGGGAAATGAGGACGCAGACGAGGCCTCATACTGAAAGCATGTTTACCTTACAAAGAGTGAGAAACAGCAGCTACATTATGTGTCTTCTGTATCAACCAAAACAAACGCACATTTCAGCAGAAACTCAACATCTAACTTGAGGAAACATGTAGCGCTAAGTTTCCTAAACTCGTTTTTTTCCCACATGGATAGGTCAATGTTTGTTTTTTAGGTTACATATGGGTTACATATGTTTTAAACATTTCCTAAGTCTCTTTTATTTTTTTATTGAAGTTCTTGAAATTACCTGGATTATTTTAATGTAAGCTATTTTGTAATTAATTAATTCATTTGAATTTATTTTATCAATTGGATGAACTCTAATTTGCCTAAAGATGATTATTTAGTATTTTTGTCTGTCTGATTGAATGCTTGTGTTAACAAATAAATCAGACGTTACTCAACAGTTACTCAGTACTTGAGTAGTTTTTTCACCAAGCACTTTTTTTTACTCTTACTCAAGTAATTATTTGGATGACTACTTTTTACTTTTACTTGAGTACAATTTTTGGCTGCTCTACCCACCTCTGTCGCCAATCTAAGCTCTGCTACAGACCAAGCATGCCGCCATATGGCCAAGGAACCCCAAGAAAGACAATGCTCCATATTGTGCTGCAAGAACAGCTTAAGAAACATGAAATGTGACAGAGAGCATCACCAGCTGACGTAACCTAAAGGCTCCCTTAGATCCCGGGCAAATGGAGAATCCACAAGACACGCAGGAACCAGCTGGGTCCACGGGGCGTCCCCCACCTTCAACCCACAGGACCCTCAGCCCCAAAGGTACAGTCTCTGAGACGAGTGGAACTTTTAAACCCCTTTAACAGTACAGTTTTAGCTATAAATGATAAGAAAGTGGATGCATTTGAATTCATTCCTCCAGGGTTGAGACTGAGATGAGCACAGAGGGGAAGGAAGCAGATGGTGCAACGGGCGGGGAGGTTAATACCAGGAGGAGGTGATGGAGGCAGCAGAGGTGAGTAAAACACACACACAAAAAAAGAAAACATCCAGAAATCATTGCAGCACTTTTAAGATCGTTTCATTTGACAGAGAATGTTCTTACGCAATAAATAATTTAGAGCCTCACGTCACATTCATCAACAATGAAGTCTCCTTCAGACATAAAGGAGGGCTTTGTTACAGTAAAACAATCTGGAAGTGGGAGAAAAAGCTGGCAGGCCTACAAAGTTGTGCGTAACAACAGAGGACGTGTGTGGCGTGCGAAGAAAAATGGATTGTGGAAATGAAAAATGACGGACACGCTTACATGAACCATATGGCAACAATATGAGGTGTTCTTCACAAGCACGGAGCCGTGTGTGATAGATAGTGTGACAGATAGCATTGTGAGCAGTAACATTACTTCAGCCAGCTTGGCTCGGGGTTTGTTTTTCATTTCCAGTCTTTCTTTGGTTACTTTTCCCCAACAGACTGTTAATACTGAGCATGACAGCGAAACTATGATGTTATCTGTGTGACTAAATAACAGCCGAACCCGGGGGAGAGTGGAAGCGAATATGTTCTGTGGCAGGAGAGAGCGAGAAGCTCCTCCGACACACTGCTGCACATGTTTTAAAGGAGAAAATATTATCTTGATGGTGCAAAAAGAGGCCCGTTAAAGGACAGGAAGGGGAAAAACTGAACATGAAGCAAAACAGCGAGGAACACCGTTGTGCTCGTTTCATCCTGATGATGAAATCATCTTTTCGTGGCGTTATGGCCTCAGCTCTGACCAAACATAGTGGCTGTGTTCGAAACTGCATACTTCTCCTACTACTCCTACTAACTTTTTGAGTTAGTATGCGAGTTTGAGTAAGCGAGAAGTTCCCAGATGCATACTGGATTCGCTTTCCCTATGATAAAAGGCAACGGGTATTTTATTTTGTGAAAATAACCGGAAGTGCGTTGCTCACTGCGGCTAGCTTTAGCAGCGCCGAATTCGTGGGAACAAAATTGTAAATAGCCGGTATTTTGTCAGGTTTTCAACACGTTGGGGATCTAAACGACTACTTTCTCACCTGAAAATGTTTCAAATGTTGCTAAAGTTTACAGAGTTTAGAGCTTAAGCGAAATCAGCTTCAGGCCGGCTGATTTCGGCTCGGGCAGGAGCGAAATGCATTGTGGGTAAACGCTCTGCATACTGTCTGATCGATGAGTATACCGTATGGAAGTATGTGGTTTCGAACACAGCCAGTCTTTTAGTCACTCCGCTAACGTTCGATGTGTTAAAACGTTTTGTTTTAGTTGATAAAAACTGTAAATCAAGTTTCAGACGTGATTCAGAATCCGTCGTTTTTTCATTACTCACAGGGGGCGTAAAACATGACCAGGGCAGCAGGATGTTCCTCCAGGAAGCTGTCAAAGGAGTCATCGGTCAGGTGGAAGACCGGGGAGTCCGACTCCGCCCACGGCACCTCGGGGGTCTTCGGCTGGGGGGGCTGGGGGCTGAAACCGGAGGGGAAGAGAGGTAAGACACATGTTACAGAGCAGGCTGATTCCAGCTGGCTGATAATTTATATAGAGGGAAAAAAAAAAGTATAAATCAGACACAGCTGGAGCTCGCCCTCCACCCGCATGTCACCATGTGGACAGAAGAAGCCCCACCTCGATGACAGCGTGCAGCGCTGCGAAAGCCAAGACCGAGCGGACAAAGACGCAAACAAGAGCATACTCCTCACGCTTGTACACAAACACGTCATCTTTCAGAAAAAAGCCCCAAAAAAGATTTTAAAAACACAGAACTGGGGCCGCTGAAGCTCCAAGAAGTCCTATAAGGTTACGCCATCTGTCTGACATAAAGTTAGAATAACATATAAAAGTTCTAATCAATCATCAGTATAATACTTAAGTGGCTCTCAGCTTTAATCAAGCAGGGGTTCAATGATAACAGCTCCTTATATCATTTCCCTTTGGGATAAATAAAGTATATCTTCATTAAATATAACATTATTTCATTTAATTAATATCTAAAACCTTTTCTGCTAATGTGGCAGGATAACGAACTCTGAAATGAGCTCTGAAAGCAGTGAGACAGACCATAATTAGGTTGGAAAAAGCAAACAAATCCATCACAGAGAGAAAATTGGAACATTAGGAGCGTCCAAACAAAGCGTTTGGTGTGCAGTGCGACTGAAAAAGGCCTCGAACACGACAGTGGTGGATACCTGCACACACACAGAATTATTCACCACAAAGTGCAAACCATTCAGAAGCCCCGACAATAAAAGGACAGATTAGATTCAGTCCAAAAGCATCTTAAAAAGCCGACTGGAAGAGTCTAATCTAAGCTCAACCTGCAACAGAATGACCCCAATGAAAAAGGTCACAGTTTGAATAAAGCTATGAAAGACATGTTTCAGTGGGATGGCCAGAGGTAGTAACGAGTTACATTTACTTGAGTAAGTTTTTGAAAAAATTATACTTCTAGGAGTAGTTTTAAATCACTATACTTTTTACTTTTCCTTGAGTAGATGTGTGCAGCAGAAACTGTCCTCTTACTCCGCTACATTAGGCTACAATGAGCTGGTTACTTTTCTTCTTACCTCTTTGGTATTCTACGCCTCATTATTTTTATCCCCCCGCATACGCCTCATTTTAATGTTTTATTCTGACAGAGAGAGAGACTTCCGCCAAAGGCTCTACCACCTGACTGTGTTCCACCAATCAGACGCAGCCGTGCAGTCTGGTCACGTGACCATACTCAATCTCAGCGGCGGGACGGGTTAGCTTTACAGTTTACAGTCGTAGCAAACAAGCAAAGAAACAGATGAAAAATGTCAGAATCAACGGTGGGAAATGAAGACGCAGACGAGGCCTCATACTGAAAGCATGTATACCTTACAAAGAGTGAGAAACAGCAGCTACATTATGTGTCTTCTGTGTCAACCAAAACAAACGGACATTTCAGCAGAAACTCAACATCTAACTCGAGGAAACATGTAGCGGTAAGTTTCCTAAACTCGTTTTTTTCCCCCATGGATAGGTGAATGTTTGTTTTTTAGGTTACATATGGGTTACATATGTTTTAAACATCTCCTAAGTCTCTTTTATTTTTTATTGAAGTTCTTGAATTTACCTGGATTATTTTAATTTAAGCTATTTTGTAATTAATTAATTCATTTTAATTTATTTTATCAATTGGATGAACTCTAATCTGCCTAAAGATGATTATTTAGTATTTTTGTCTGTCTGATTGAATGCTTGTGTTAACAAATAAATCAGACGTTACTCAACAGTTACTCAGTACCGGCCGGCTCGTCACGTCACACACTGACAACGAAGCACAGCGGACTGAAAGGAGGAGGAACGTTCTGCAGCCGCCGGATCTCAGATTAGTCGAGAAGAAAAAGAAACCGACTCTCAGAGTCTGTGGAAGCATCTCAGGGAGAAACCCAGATTTCTTTAGTGGTGTTAATGGGCTTTAGGCTTCAGGCACATTTTATTTATGGCTATGATCATTTGGCCAATTAAATGGGAACTGGCCCGCACTTACATAGTGGTTATCAGCCTTGTCTGGGTTCAACAAAGGGCTTTAAAATGTGTTTTTCACCCTTAAGGCCTTCTTATTCCATTCATACATATATATGCATTCTATTTATCTGCATATCAGGGTAAATGTGGGGTTCTGCAGCCTGCACCAGGACACTTTGACAGGGGAAACTGTGGATTGAAGGACATTTGAGCACCTGAAAAAGAGGGTTTTTAAATCTCATAAACCCTATTTATTTGTGAACACCCTCAATTAAAGCAAAGAGCCTGCAGTGCAAACCTAAACTCATCATTTCTTGATGATATTACAGCTACAATAATAAAAAAAAGTTCCCTTTGGAACCCCTTTACTGCCGACCTCTCAGTCCATTTCCTGCTTTGAATGTCTGGAGCACTTAAAGGTCACGATGAAGAGCCGTTTTCTTGAACTTGGTGTACAACTCCTGCCAGAAAATGATTTATCTCAGAAGAACCAGTGGAAAAAGTGAAACTGAGGTGGGAATTGAAAAAAAAAAAAAAAAAGAGAGAGACTTTGGACTCTGGAGAAGGAGTTTGGGGGGTTTTCAGGACCGTTTTCATCAAAAAAATCCTTTTCAGCTTTTTCTCATCAGATGAAAGAAATCCTCTGACATGACAAACTGTAAATGTGATGATGAGGCACCAGGACACTCCTCCATCTTTCTGCCACGTGGAACGCATTTATGTGCAAATGAAAAAAATCTGCATTTAATGGTCGAGATGAGTCCGTTGGTGCCAAACTCTGCTGAAACCATCATATCTTTACAATAAGAACAGATTTAACTGCATTCAGGATTATCTTTTAGTTAAAACATTTGCATTATTCCTTCAGTTTTGACCACCTTGGAGCTTTTAAATTACACTCCTGGGCCCTAAATAAGCAGAGTAGTAAAAGCCTAAGACTGAGAAGGGAGCTGAAAGAATGCCGGGCTAAAAAACAAACAAAAAAAAACACTGCAGCCAGAGAACATCTTCTGCTGGTCTCGCTGCTTGAAATTTAAGGTTTAAGGACACGAGCAGGTCGTCCTCACAGAGGAATAATGCAGATTTATGGTGAGACAGCAGCTGCACTTACTTCTTCAGCCAGTCTGCGATATCCTTGGCTGTCGCTCCGTAGTTTTCATAGTGATACAGGAACTTCCCCTTCCTGAAAGAGAGCAGAAGAGCCTGGTTACTTCCAAACTATCATTCAGTCATGACAGTCATCTGAGGTTGGACAAACAAATCAACAATGTCTTCAGGACTAGTTTTTTCCAGCTGCGTCTCCTGGCCAAAGTTAAAATGTTTTTAAGTGGTCATGACCTTGAGAAAGCCATCCATGCCCCAATAAGTGCAAGGTCAGACTATTACATGCTCTTAATGTCGGCGTCTCCCAGCCTTAGTCATGCCTTAGTCTTCACTCAGCCGCCTTCAGCTGGTGCAGAACGCTGCTGCCCGTCTTTAACCAACACCAACAGACGTGTGCACATCACTCCTGTTCTTAACTCCTTCTGTTGGCTTCCTGTCCTTTATAGAACTGATTTTAAACTTTTAATGTTTGTTTTTAAAAGCTCTTAACGGCCTCGCCCCATCGTATTTATCTGAGCTTTTAACATTCCTGGTAGAGCTCTGAGGTCAACAGATCAGTTTCTGCTGGAAGTGCCCAGGTCAGAATACAAACCCTGGGGTGAGCGAGCCTTTTCCCAAAGCTGCCCCCAGGCTCTGGAATAAGCCCCCCGTCCAGCTGCGTCTTATTTCTGACCTGGGCCTCTTCAGATCTAGGCTAAAAACCTACTTATTACCTCCGCCAAGGAGGTTATGTGATCGCCCGAGTTTGTCTGGATGTTTGTTCGTCTGTTCGTGCTGCAATCTTGCGACCTGCCACAAGGTGGCGCGACCTCAAGGTGCCAAAGGCAAACAGAGCCAAAGCCAAACAGAATGCATATTGCGCGGATTTGCTCTAATTAGCACAACAAAAGATTGCAACGGCAAGCCAGTGTGCATAACTGCATATAGCATAATGAGAACGGCGAACACTGCTTCCCGACAGAACATTATAATAATAATAATAATATTAATAATAATTAATAACGGTAAACACTGCTGTTCAATAATGAATAGGGAGAAGGGAATGCCTCTTCTCTGACAGCGCCAAAGAACAAGTAGCCCACATCAGGAACGTATGTCCATACATGGCTCGCTATCCACAGGTAGGTTGGCGGTTGGCGGAGGTCTACACTCTCTGAGTGCATTTCTAGTTTAGGATTGCTTTTAATACCCAGTAGTATGATGACACTTTTATCTTATTTTATCTTAATCGATTTTGTTGTATTTTATTGCTTTCACTGTTCTTTTATTGTTTTTACTTATTCTTCTCTTTATTTATTACCTGCTGTAAAGCCCTTTGGTACACCGTAAGGATTGTCTGTAAAGGGCTGTATAAATAAAAATACATTTACATTCAACAAAAAGGACAGAAGTGTGGCTTCTGCTGCTCACAGTTTTAAAACAGCAGTTACCTTTGGATTCAGTCATTTTTCTTTATTTTAAAGGCATACCACACCATTACTTGTCTTTTCGCACTCATCACGAAGTGTTCAAAAGTGAATCTGAGAAGCTTGAAATGACTAATAATAACCCAAAGCAACCGTTTCCAAAGCTGCTTCTGTTTCTTTCAGCATCTTTATCCGTCCATCCGTTTTCTACCAGATATCTGGCTCCAGATCACAGGGTTAACCCCAGAACTCACTGTTCCCCGGCTGCCTCCTCGAAATCTTCCCGAGGGACACAAAGGTGTTCGCAACCAAGGACAGAGACATAAACTCTTGGGCAACCTGAGCCAAACCTTCGTAACGAGCTCAGCTCGATGCAAACAGCGTCCTGAAACAGTTACTTATTCACTTCTTTTAAATGCACATGGAGCTAGAAAAAGCATCTTTACTCTGCCTCACAGGGACCAGCCTGTCAGGGATGGGCTGGATCAACACTTTTATAGGTCAGCCTTCAGATACACGTGAGACAGTTCTCTCAGAACCAGTAAGATATGATTTCTCATCTTTTCCTGCTGAGCCGACACGGAGGAAACCTGGAAATCCAGGTTGCATCGGGTGGACACAAAACACAGGAAGTTAGTTACAGTCACAGCTGTAATAAGGCGACACACTTTCTATGAGCAGAACTACTCAAAGCCAAAGGAATTTATTCAGTGTGGTGCAAACGGTCCTGATGAAAAGTTTGTTTTATATTTTAAGCTTAACAGTGGTGAGTGACCTGTGGTAATGCATTTACAATGAGCTGCAGGCACCTCCTCAGCTCCAGATTCAAAACTTAAGCTGATTTTCTTTACGGGAATGAGTTTATCTTTTCCATTCTCTGCAGCTAAATGAAGGCAGGAGAGCGGACACGGTGGCTCGGCCCGGTGCCGAAGGACTGGCGTTCAGACGTTGAGTGGTACTGCAAACACAGAGGGGGGGGTGACAGACCCCGAGGCACAGAGCGGACACCATTAAAGGTGATACGTGATTATCCAGACTGGATCTGGAGCTTTAAATTAACCGACTTCCACGGTGAAAGTGGCCGATCAGTGCGATTTACGGCCAAACCAACTGTTCCCTCGCTCCATCTCTGCTGCTGTAAAGTAACAAAGAAACATCACAAAGCCTGGAAATCTGGACAAAAAGGCCATTTTGCTCCGTTTTTTTTTTTCATACAAAGCGAGGATTAAAGGGATAGTTTGCCTCTTTTTGACATGAAGCTGTATGACATCCCATATCAGCAACATCATTTATGAACATTTTCTTACCCCCTGCTGCGTCCTGTGAGCCGAGTTCCAGCCTCGTTTTGGTGTTGATGAAGGTAGTCCGGCTAGTTGGCTGGGGTTTAAAAAATAAAGCGTTTTGCTTCTCAAAACAATATGCGTTCAACAGAGTAATACATTTGCATCACAAAATCCTTCAACAGAAAAAGTCAGACCTCACAATCGCTTGGCTCTATTTTCTCTCCCTTCGTATCACTACCTGCTGTGTAGACCGTGCAGTAAACACCGTAACAGGCGCGGCTGTCGGCAGCAGGCAGTGATTCGAGGGGAGAAAAAATAGCACCAAGCGATTGTGAGGTCTGACTTTTCCTGGAGAACGATTTTGTGATGCAAATGTATTACTCTTTTGAACGCATATTGTTTTGAGAAGCAAAACGCTTTATTTTTTAAACCCCAGCCAACTAGCCGGACTACCTTCATCAACACCAAAACGAGGCTGGAACTCGGCTCACAGGACGCAGCAGGGGGTAAGAAAATGTTCATAAATGATATTGCTAATATGGGATGTCATACAGCTTCATGTCAAAAGAGGCGAACTATCCCTTTAAGTTAACCGACTTCCACAGTGAAAGTGGGCGCTCAGGGTTCGATCGGTGCGATTTACGGCCAACCAACTGTTCCCTCGCTCCATCTCTGCTGCTGTAAAGTAACAAAGAAACATCACAAAACCTGGAAATCTGGACAAAAAGGCCATTTGGCAGTCTGACAGTCTCTGTTTTTCTTTTTTGTTTTCATACAAAGCGAGGATAAAGAAGCCGAAAATGTTTTATTTACACAGTTTAAGATGAGCCGAACTCTCCGGCAATGAGCCGCCTTAATCTGCAGGACTGAACTCGGGAAAGACCTTGAAAAGTTTGCCTCGTGGCGGGTGCAGTCCTGAGATAACTCCGACGGTGTTGATGCCGATTCACCCTGCAGTTATTAGCTGCTGTTTATCAGTGATGGGCTCATTACTGAAGCCGATGGGCTCCGATGGTCATTAGCTCGCTCTGCGCTGACACTAATGCACTCCCGGCTAACGGACTGGATCTGACTCGGCTGCACGCAAGTGCACGAGCACGCACGTGCACACATATAGCAAGCAGCACACAGTTACTGACCACAGAGGCACTTAATCAGTCTCGGCCTAATTAAAAGGCCAGACTCGAATAAAGGAAAGTGTTAAGTGGAAATGGGGATGATAAAGCAAGTGAAGGAGAAGTAAGAGGCGCAGGATACTGGCACCCCGGCAGTCTGATGGTGAGGAAGCATTAAGCACAGAGCTGGAATGTCCATAGTTTGACCCTCAGCTGTCCTTCCGCTCATCGTTTCATGCCCATCTGCACTTATAGAATAGAATAGAAAAATACTTATTCATCCCTCAATGGGGGAAATTCAAATTAGTCAAGTAGCTCAAAAAAATTATTAATATTTACAATGATTGTATATTAACAACAACAATAATAATAAAAATTCTAATAAAAATACTACTACTAAATAATAATAATAATAATAATAATAAATTACTAAATAAATTTTAAAAAATTAAGAAATAAAATTTAAAATCTAAAATTTAAAATTTAAAAAATGCCACAATGCCAATATGTTACTTGTTACATGTTATTCCAACAATGCAGGAATAACAATGCCACTTCTGCCACAGAACAAAGGAAAAAAGCCACAAGATATTCCATAGTAAACCAATACGGTGGGACGGCTGCTCAACCCGCTGAGCTGAAACGCAGAGGCTCCTCGACTCGGCTGTCCCCGGCTGGAGTCCCAGCCCTTTGCTGCGTCTCCTCCCCTTCAACAACAAGCCAGAGAAATGCTTCCTGCTCAGTTTGCACCCATAAATACAGAGGCGGTGCACAGATGCTCCAGCTGTGGGGTTCTGCTTTAACACCCACCGTCAGTCAAACTGAGCCCCCGCCGTGCATGCGGCTGGGAGCCTGCGTGTCGGCCCCTCTGCATATTTAAACACTTTGCCTGGACAACAAACTAAAATAATCCCTTTTACAGAACATGAATGTCCTCTTCAGAGGAGAACAAAGCAGATTATCAGGCTTTACTTAGTCAGCCATTTTAATAATTAAAAATGCTGATTATTTCTAAGTCTAAAGGCAGTCTTTACATAAAGATACTCGAGTATCACAGACTTGTTATCACTGGCTGTAGAAAAAAAAAAGAACTTTTTAATCCTATTTTGGATCAATTGCAACCATTCTTCTGACAAAAAGATCATATTTCCCTTTGATTTTTGTGCTGTCTTGCATTGAAATCCATTAGTCAACAGGACTTCATGGTTCTGTCCTTTCAAAACAAAGAGAATACACTAATATTGTCATGAATTACGTACCGAGCTATTTAATGGAACATAAATTTAGAGCAGGATGTCCATATTTTTGCATTTCCACTGCATTTTCTTCCATATACAAAGTGGCCCCTGCTGCCCTCCACCTTCACAGCCCTTTGGTTATATTTGAACAGTCAGTTCACCACCTAAATATCCAGAATCAAACCCAAAAAGGACTAAAACCAACAGCCTCTATCAGTTGAAACCTGCTGATATTGTTCATTTGTCCAACTCACTCAAAGTAGCAGAAGGTGGGATAGCCTTTGACGCTGTACTCCTGCTTGAGGCCGTCAAACTCGGCCGGGTGAACGTTCATCCCCGCCAATATCTTTGGAGAAAAAAAAAACAGATGAATAAAGAGAAAACGTGAAATGGGTCACCAGAGAGGGATAGAAAAGTGTCTGGAGAGAGAAAGTCGGGTTAGTCAGCATCTGAGGACTCATGAATAAATAAGAAATAAGAAGGCCTCAAAACATGAGAGGAATCTGCACTGAAACAACAATTTCTCATCGACATTTCAATAGAAATAAAAGGAAATAAGAAAAATCTGCTCCAGCGGGTGTGACTTAGAAGAAAGTGTGATTGATTCCCACCTTCCCTCAGTTCAAAGCCTCCTTCAGCTAGTTACTGAACCCCAAAATACTGAACCCCAAGATACTGAACACCAAGTGTGTGAAGGAGATGTCAACAAGAGTAGAAAAGCGCAACATTAAAGTCGTCCTATTACTATTTGCTGCCATAATAAGTTCACACATTAGAGAACTTCTAAGGACGGGCTATTCAATTGGCGTCCCCCACTGGGCAGGGTTCGGCCCCTTAGAGTGTACTGTGATTATTACGTATGGATAGTCTCATATAGTGCATGACTAAATGTACATTCTCCTGTGCAGTAGGAGGCGGTACGAGCACGTTTAAGAGGAAATCATCAAAAATAATTATAAAAAAGAAAAAAAAAATTTTTAATTAAAAACAAATAAATTAAATACATACAAAAAATAATAATAATAATAATAAAAAAGTAAACTTTAAAAATAAAATTAATAATTAAAAGGAAATTAATAAAAAAATATATAAATAAATCGCCATTCACGGCACGCTCTAATGCAACGCTCTGACTCGTTTCTTTCAAGCATGAAGGTTGGCTAACAAGACAAAAATGTCTCTCTACCTTAAAAAAAGAAAAGTTGACTTGGGGATAAAAAAGGTAGTTCAACAATGAATGGACAGAGAAATACGCGTTTATTGCTGTTGATGTGAATCTTGTGTGCTTAATCTGCAACGAGTGCCTCGCCGTGTGTAAAGACTTTGATTTGAAAAGGCATTTCAACACAACGCATGCTAACTCTGATGCTACTTTCCCACCGGGCTCTGCCGCTCGGAGGCAGAAGACATCGGGTCTTACATTTTGTTACGAGCAAAGACGTCGTACAGAGTCGGAGGGTAAGTCAACCCCACATAAAAGAACTTCTAAGGTATCGGAATATGAATATTTCTATATTAGAGTACAGTAATGAGGTTTAGGAGAGGAGAACATTAAAGTAAAAGATGTAATCGGAATGAATAATCAGTATGACAATAGATCCTAACAAAGGCACAGATTTATGATCACTTTGCACCTGGCACAGACCCCGTGGGGGTATTAAAATATTACAGCCTGATGGTTATTTTTAATGTGGCCGTTCAGTGAAGAGGGGGCACGGGTGAAAGTGGGAGAAGGATGAGGATCCCCACTTGCCAAAAGACAACATTATCATGACGTATCGGTTGCTAAGCGACATTACTTTAAATTGAATGGAGAACTGGAGTATCGGACTTGATGCGGTTCGTGTCCATGACTCCAGGCCTCATCTACCCATTTAACGATTTCAACAATCTTCCTCTTTATGTGTCCAACATGTGCAGTGAGATTAAACACAAAATAAACCTCATTTCAACAAAAGAGGGCAACAAGGTTCCTGGTTCGAGTCGCTCTTTGTGGAGCTTGTATTTTCACGACTCAGCTCATTTCTATCTTGATGCCAGTCCTAATTTTTCTCAGTTTGAAGGTAGTGTTTGAAAGTAAATAACGACCGCGGCGGGTTAAAGTGACATTTAATCTATACGGATCTACTAAACTTAAACTGGAAGGATTTTAGCTCCGATAGTAATCACATCTGAAGGTTTCAGCAGAAACACAGTCAGTGACAATCTCCATATACAGCATATATCTGTAAAATACTATAATGCACAGAAATAGATAAACCTCTAAACTGACAACTGCTTTAATAAGTTGAGGCAAACCAAAGCAAATAAAAACATGTTTTAAGCTCAAGATATAAAGGATCAGGGCTTATGAAACACCTTTACAGGATGTTGTTGATGTGAGAAGTTCTGCAGGAATATCGTCTGAGCAATTTTATCAATACTGTGATATATATCGATACTTTGGTTCCCGGTAAAGTATCGATTTTTCAGCCGCGAATATTGATTTTTAAAAATATTTTTTAAGCAAACTTTATTGACAAGTCAGACGTTACAATTAGTGAAAACAAAGAACATTGATATAATATAATACAATGCCGGGGAGGGGGGGGTTGCATTATACAAAACAGTGATAAATTAGTTCATAAAAATGTGATATAAAGTTTATAGTTCTCACGTTTGTGACATTTGTTTCTGTTTGTCTGGCGGTGTTGTCCTCCCGGTTCAAAGGTCAGACCACCAGTCCAATCGGAGACGATTCATGTCAAATCACGCTGTCCCTTTTTTTTTTTTCTTTCAGAAAATGATCTAAGTGTATCGAATCGAATCGTATCGTATCGAATCGAATCGTTGGCTGAATATCGTGTATTGTGAGATCAGTGTATGGCTACAGCCCTATGTAGGAACCAGGAATATTTTTCATTTAGACTCAGCCGGCAGTCTGATCTCCTGCAGATGACCCGTCTAACCACCCGGACACACGTACCGCTGATACAACTCATCTTATCTCATCAGGGAGGAATGGCTGCAGATTTAACCCAAAAAGAGAGTGAAGGGGAGGCAGACTCACGTATTTTCCCTTTGTTACTGTAGCTGCTTGCTGAAAAACAGGCTGCATTCTCTTGCAAACTCCACACCCTGCAACAAACGACACAGAAAACTGTTCAAATAATGAGCTATAAGAATAATAATCAAGTCTGCTCCTGCATTTTGAAACACTTCTTTGAGCTTTGGGAATAAGAAGAAAAAGGCAGCTAAAAAAAAAAAAACAAGTTCTATCATTCTTTAATCAATCATCATCAGTAAATAATATACTCTTTCCTTCCACTCCTACTATTGATTTATATTTCAACATATAATGTAGTTTAAGATGAAAAAGTGTCTCATTATTTGCCAGGTTTGATGCAGTATTACCAAGTAAGGTCAAGCTCATCAGTCTAGTTCAGATGTTGCTTCAAAAAACCTATAAAGCATTCATTTAACATTTGGGGGACATAAGTAGATTTCGACCCTTTCTTCTGGTGCCGATGAGCTTATTCCAGTTTCTACGATGTGGCAAACAAACCCAGACTTACAGGGAGCGTAGAACATCATGAGGACTGGCCTCTCCTCTTTCTTCATCAGCTTCCTGAAGTCCTTTAAGAATGACAGAGGAGGCGAAAAGACGATGAAAAAGTTTGGTTTGTGGATATAAATGAAGGGATAAATGATCACATGCAGTAGTTTGCACTTCTCTGTGTGGCTGACACACGTTTTAAACAATAAATCCAAGCTATGGAGGCCTGAAAATGCCAAAATAAACACGAAAATAGGTAAATAAATAAGTTTAAATGATGATATTTGTTACTATAATGAAAATAAAAATAAATGTATGCAAGAATAATTGTGTAGAATGTGAAATAAATACATTTTTATGCTTTAATTTTGATTAATTTAAACTTATTAATGTCGTTCTTCATTTGTTCTTCTAATATATTCAGTTTCTTTCTTTGTTTATTTGTTTCTCTAATTTATGGACATATTTACTTATCAGTAATTTTCCCTTTCCATTCATTTCCCTGCCTCCATCTTTATAACTTTAAAACTAGCATTTCTACTTTAATATGGAAATGAGGGGGCGGTCTTTCAGAATAATAATGTGAATTAATGTGACGTACAGGAAAGCAGGACAGAAATAAACACATAAAGACAGAAATTAAATATATTCCAAATAAAATAACAAATTAATTGTAAACTGAGCGACATTAACACAAGTTTTAATAAATCTAGTTTAAAATCAAAGCATAAAATGTATTTATTTCCATTTCTATACATTTATTTGAACAGAAATTAACTTTTTAATTGAATTTAAGCAGCATTTGTCATTATATAAACATATTTATCTATCCACTTAAATATATTTTTGTTTTCATTTTGGATTATGGCACTTTTAGGCCTCCATAACCTCAGCTACTTCCAAAGAACAACATCAGGACAGCTTTTTGTTGACATCTTCCACAAACGACCAGGAAAGAATCAGCATTCTGGCACGTTGTGTACGTTAGGAGTGCTGTGAGGTGTCAGCTTATGGCTGAATGTGTTATTTTGGTACAAGAAGTTTGTTGAGGTCATCACTTACCTTTTCTGTTTCTACATGGAGGACGTCTTTTGCCTCAGGGTTCTCCTCCCACAGCGGGGGTCCCGAAGGGTCTTTCAGAAATGCGACCATGGACTGAAAGAAGAGGGGACGAGACAGAATGATGAATGTGTCAAGAAAGGCAACACTGATTTATCTAAGCACAGCCACATGGAGACTAATATATCATCATGTATCCGAGAGCCATTAAGTGTTGAGTAATGGGCTTCGTAAAGCTTCCTGTAAATATAATGAGTTATATGTCTGAGGAGACATCAGCTGTAAATACTAAGGCTTCTGCAGCGCTATAACAATGATGCATGGACACAGGTGGAATATGTGATGTAACTTTATTGTTTCAGAGTTCTTTCCATCTGTCAGAAGAGGAAACGCAGACAACGCCTTGCAAAGAGTCTGATAAAATCTTCATGGTGACATAAAAAAATACTTTTTTTTTTTACCTTGTAAGTAGGGCTGGGCGATACGGGAAAAAGTCACATCACGATATTTTTTTCATATCCGTCGATATCGATATATATCGGGTCCATAACTTTTAGCATCCACTTGAACCCCGATGAGGACGTGCACGTACACAGCTGTGACGTCATGCTGGGAAAAGAGACTTTTCTGGGGCTTTTCTGGCCGTTCGCAAACTTTTTCTACAGATAAAAAGTCCATGACTTAAAAATATAGAATACAAAGATTGGTAAATAACAGCGGTTACAGCTGGAGGCGTCCTGTGAACAGTTTTACAGGCATCTCTTTTTCTATTGCGGTCTATGGGAAAAATGCTTTTTGGGCCACAGGAAATTTGTTGTTGCAATACCACGAGTGGCCACTAGGAAGAAAAAAATAAATAAATAATCGGCGTGCCGAAAAAGTTATTCCTCGATACATATCGTTATATCGCCCAGCCCTACTTGTAAGTGTTTGAGTGAGCTGGACCGAGTTAAAGGTACGGGACTAATTTATAGTAATACCCAAGATGGTGTTAGATAGCAGGTCAAACATTTTAATGAAAGTCTTTTGTAAGGCTACGATTTTCTTTTCAAAATAAAATTAAAACAGAAAATAAAAGCTGTGAAATGATTGAGCGATCTGGTGTTTAAGACAGATTGACATGATTTAAGCAATTTTATTATCTCTGTTTTTGTCTTTTAAACCGGAGTGAGCGGTGAACCTGACTGGAGCAAACATACCCATTATAGTCAGGGAGCCAAAGTCTCAAAAGCTCAATAAAATGAGTTGAGCCTGACATGGTCTGCCATACTTTTTATTTGTGTTTTTTTATGTTCACTTTGACCCTAAGCTGTCAATAAATGTATTCCAGATGCACAGAACACATGTGGAGACAACATCCAATTAAATTATAACTCTTAAAAATACATTTCTACATGATTTTGGCTCAATTTAATGCAAAGAAATCAGGCGTTTTTTTCACTTTTTTCCAATATTTTACTTAATTGGCAATCAATTATTCCCCCAAATTATGACATCAGTCAATATGCCATTCTGTTCACCAAACAGTATACTCATTCCACAGAAAAAAATTGAAAAATCCAACCAACTATTAGCAGCTTAACAATAACAATATGGCCCCTTCCTCAGGCCAGCTCTGCTAAATCCTTTATTTTACCCTAATTCAGCCATCAAACCATCTCATATAACCATAATAAGGTCACACATAATCTGCCATCTCTTTCTAACCAAAGGTTTTACCCCGCCTCTCACTCCGCAGCTATAGTGATGGTGAACAAGTTGAAGCAGATAGAAAACAGATGGAGGGCAGAATGCAGGCATGTCCCACGTCTTTTATCCATAATCTGAAGGTCTTAAAGCGCTTCTTAGATCAGTTAAAGATGCCGGTATCATCACACAAAATCATAATACCGCACTTTAAGATGGTGAACTTGTTAGCAAGCATTAAAAACTGTGCTTTCTGATAAATCCTTTGTTATTAAGCTCTGTTATTAAACTCTACCATCTACCCCAAACTGTCTGCTTTAAAATTCAAGTTTAACAACAGTTATCTGAACTATGAGACCAGAGAGAGCTCATCACCAATGGTAAACCTTTGAATTTGTTTTATAGAACACTAAATAACACAATTTCTTTGTAAGAAAGAGCTCACTAGTTTTCCATACAGATTATTAAAGCCTTTAATCTCCTCTTTTTATATGAAGTAGCTGAAAAGAACAACCAGCGGAGATCCAAACACTATGATGGGTTCTAAGTTATAAAGCAAGGCTTGTATCTTACCCATCAAAAAAGGATCATGTTAAAAATGCAATCAGTGTTCATTTACACACATTTTTACAGAATTAAAAAGAACTACAGACTAAATTAATCAATCAAATAAGCACAGACACACCGGGCTCTGGATCATGATGCAGGAAACTGCATGAATTCAGACCAGCACTCACCTTAAAAGTAGCAGGCCTGTTGTACTCTGTGTGGAAGGTCCCATCTCTGCAAGACACACAAGACACAATGCACACAGGCCCAGAAGTAGGTGCTGAATGATGCCCTCCTCAAGCTGTTTAAATGCTATTACTTTCCAAAAAAAGCAGCCGGGTGTGAAAAACGCCTGACAGCCGGCTGAATGTCTGCTTACTCACTTGTAATGCAGCAACTCTGCTCCTCCGTGTTTGGAGCTCGGGTCGACCTTCACTTTCTTGCAGAGCTTACGGCCCTCCGAGTCCCTGAGAGAGAGAGACGGATGAAAACACACAAAGGGAAATATTCATTTACTGTAAAAACAAATCCATAAGATCCCCTTTGCAAAGCGAATAAAAAACGCACGAAGAAGGATGCAAAGATCAAAGATGTCAGGATTAATGAGAAAAGTGTTCCCGTTCCCGTATGAGGTGATTTCTGTTTGAGACATACACTTCAAAATGAGTCAAATTGACTTTTAAATACAACTTATCTGAGCTGAACCGAGGGAAAAGAAGAGGGAGGATGATTAGGGATGGGAATTGTTAAGAATTTAGCAATTCTGGATCCATTATCGATATTGCTTATCGAATCGGTTCCTTATCGGTTCTCATCCAGTTATATGTAGTTCAAATGGCTTTGGTTGCCGTAACACTTTATTTCAACATTTTGAACTCAGCTTCAACTAAATCAAAGCTGGTTTAAGCTGAAAAACAGGAACTTTTTCAGATGAACACTGTGACATAAAATGCAATCGCAATGATCAACTTTTGCACATTAACAGTTTTGGTGCAGAAAAATTAGCATGTTTGCCGTTTCAGGACTTAAAGGGATAGTTCGCCTCTTTTGACATGAAGCTGTATGACATCCCATATTGGTGTTGATGAAGGTAGTCTGGCTAGTTGGCTGGGGCCACAAAAATAAAGCGTTTTGCTTCTCAAAACAAAGAAAGAAAATAGCGCCAAGCGATTGTGAGGTCTGACTTTTTCCTGGAGAACGATTTTGTGATGCAAATGTATTACTCTTTTGAACGCATATTGTTTTGAAAAGCAAGACGCTTTATTTTCGGGACCCCAGCCAACTAGCCGGACTACCTTCGTCAACGCCAAAAACGAGGCTGGAACTCGGCTCACAGGACGCAGCAGGGGGTAAGAAAATGTTCATAAATGATGTTGCTAATATGGGATGTCATACAGCTTCATGTCAAAAGAGGCGAACTATCCCTTTAAGGTGTCTGCAGCTGTGGAGAACACCCTCCCAGAGGGGGTGATCCTCGTCAACTAAACCTTAACATCAGATGGAAATGATCCATACAGTATGTCGCTAACATTATTACAATCAACAGCACCTGGAAGTTTTAGGTTACCTGGAGCTTTGAGGCAGAAGACGCTGTGCCACAAGCTCCCCCGAGAGTCGCCGCCATCGCTGAGCAGCGTGTCAAAGACTTTACATTCGTGCAAAGTAACTGCATGCTGTGTGGTCAAATGTTTCAGCATGTTGGAGGTATTTCCCCCTCTGATGTGATCACAGCTCTGCACGTTACAACTGGCCCTACTTTTGTCCTTTTTGGTGAAATATAACCAAACTTTGGAGCCTCGACGCCATGTTGGAAACATTCTGAGCCAAATTACGAAGTGCGCACATGACGTCAGACGTTAGCAGAACCTATAAACGGGATCGTTAGGCCGGCGGATTCACGATTCCACGGAATCGAACTACCGGGAGCCGGTTCTCGATGCATAAAGACATGACTGCTCCGACTTTGCCCCATATCAGTCTAACCGCAGCTTTATGTGCAGTAAACAAGTTTCCTGGTTCCCTTTATTAGTTTGGACACATAAACACATAAACAAACAGTCAGTGTGGACGGTATGTTGTTTACAGCCTTCACCGTGCAGACGGCCAACATGCAAACATTCCACTGAGTGAGTTCTTTCTAAAATATGCATCCATTTAGAATGAGATGGATGGAATTCAGTGGTGGCTGCCCTACAAACAACCAGCCAACAGGCTCAGTAGGCTCAGTGCAGCTCTTCACTGAGAAGCATTTCAGGTGAGAAGCGTTACGTAATGGCAGATGGCTGCAGTAAGGGCACAACAGGAGCAGATGTAACCTCGACACATATTAGGAGATGACGTTCAGTCGACTGATTCAAGCTCAGTCTGCTGAGCGGACCACCACCAGAGACAAAAATCCCCAAAAAACAAAGGAAAAGTCGAGGAAACAGGGCTCCTCATTCAAGGCGAGTTTATCTGTACAGCACAATTCAACAACAAGGTGATTCAAAGTGCTTTACAGAGACATTAAAACAGTAGAAATAAAAAGCATGATTTAAATTTTAAACAAAAAAAGAGAAAGAAATAAGAACAGTAGATAAAATCAGTAGTTAAAATGTGATTAAGTTTTGAAACTCAAGCTTCAGATTTGGAGCTTTATTCAAACGCAGCTGAAAATAGGTGTGTCTTCAGCCTGGACTTAAACACACTGAGTGTTTCAGCTGATCTGAGGCTTTCTGGGAGTTTGTTCCAGACATGTGGAGCATAGAAGCTGAATCCAGCTCCTCCATGTCTGGTTCTGACTCTGGGAACTGATAGAAGACCAGATCCAGATGACCTGAGGGGTCTGGAAGGTTCATACTGGGTCAGGAGGTCGCTGATGTATTCTGGTCCTGGAGCATTCAGAGCTTTACAGACCAGCATCAGAACTTTAAAGTCTATCCTCTGATGGACAGGCAGCCGGTGTAAAGACCTCAGAGCTGGACTGATGGGGTCCACTTCTTTGCTCTCAGTGAGGACTCGAGCAGCAGAGTTCTGACTGAGCTGCAGTTTTTAGGCAGACCTGTAAAGATGCTGTTACAGTAATCAAGCCGACTGAAGATGAAAGCATGGACCAGTTTTTCCAGGTCCTGCTGAGACATCAGATCTTTTAACCTTGATACATTCTTAAGGTGATAGTAGGCTGACTTTGTTATTGCCTTAACCCTGATCCCTGATAGGGGACATTTTTGTCCACTTGGGGTGTACTTTCTCCTCTAATTTCACACTGGAAATAGTGATACTCATCATATTTGGTCCAGTTGTGCATTTTTGTCTATTTTTTTCAAATTTCAAACACACATCATATACAATGCAATTTTTCATTGTGTAGAAAAAAAACTCCTTAATTTCTGAAAAGGGACATTTTTGTCCCCTTTTAAAACGACCTAAAAACATATATTAATATTTTTTCCCCTTTTTTTTCATAAATCTTTTATTCCACTTCAGTTCTGATCATAACTACCAAGTTTTCAATTATTTTAAAAAAAAATTAACCCTTTAGATGCCAATTTGAACTTTTTAGCCCAAATTTTAAGCCTTTAGGTGCCAGTATTTTCAAAATATGGAATGCAAAGTGGAATTATTGAGTAGGGATAATTATGGTCTGGGATATGTCAATGATTAGCAACAACATTGATTTTTAGGGATTTTCAATTTTTTGTTATGCCCGATTTAAAAAAAAAATCCTTAATTTCTGAAAAGGGACATTTTTGTCCCCTTCTAAATTGATCCCCAAAATACCATATGTTAATATTTTTTTCCCCCTTTTTTTTTTATAAATCTTTTCTTCCACTTCAGTTCTGATCATAACCATCAAGTTTTCAATTATTTTCAAAAAATTAACCCTTTAAATACCAGTGTATATGAGGTAAACACCAATTTATGTTAAAAAACACACACAAAAACAAAGTGGAATTGTTGAGAGGATAATTATGGTCTGGTGGCGACCTGTAATCGCTTCTCTTTGGCTCCAAAGACGATTAGCTCAGTTTTGTTTTTGTTTAGCTGGAGAAAGTTGTGGCACATTCAGTCATTAATCTCCTCAATGCATTTACCAAGAGCCTGTACAGGGCCTCGGTCTCCTGGTGAAGCTCTAAGAGTCTTTGTTCCTTTTAATGAACATATTTCAAGCAAATTAAAATGACAAACAACAACGAAAACAAGCAATATGAAGAGAACAATGCGGATCTGGGTGCTGTGGTGCAACCAGCAGATATCTGAGTCATGAACGTCAGATCAAGAGTGAGGAGAAAGAATCAATAAACAGATGGATAAAGGTGATAAATGATAAGTCAATGCTTCTCACACAACAACCACAGCACGCTCTGCATATTCATGCGTTTACTGAGATCCCAACAATGCACCGCCTCCATGCTGCGTGTTAAAATGCTGCAAATGTAGTCACTACAGATCAAATTCAACCGAAGCACTCGTTCAATCAGCCAACGTTTCAAAGCATCGTCTCAGTGCTTTATCACTTTTAAACGTATGCAGAGGAGCTTTGGATCTGACTTAAGCAGTCTAACTATTGTACGTGGATGCACGTAGCGTCACAGTGACTCAGAGAAGACGAAAAACAGCTTCAGTTGCTTTGCCAAAGAAAAGGAAGCTTTCCTCAAACACAAGCCCTGGGAAGTCGTAGTGAGTCACGTTCACTGAGTCCAACAAAGGCTGCGGTGGCAGTTTATCAGAGTTCTGCCCACTGGATGAGCACAACCAGGTTCCTTTCATCTCTGGGACGACGTCAGTCGAGCCATCTATGGTCTAATGATGTGGTGAGTGGGGAAGACACGCCTGCTGTGGTTAGTTTCTGTGTTGGTCAACAACTGAGTGAGCAGAGGTGTTCTCCTGCTGCTCTAACTCAGTTTATTTTAATGACACACACACCATTTTCCCCCTAATACATGTGCAAATTTAAATCAAACTAGGGCTTTTCTCTAATTAATCAGATGATTTCCCTGATTAATCACGATTAATCGCATTTGTACGCAGAATCCAAAAGTAGTGTATAGCCTTTAGCATTATTTTAAATGTGCTGCCATATGAATGAAAGTGCCATAACATTTGTTGTGCAAACACACTTTTAACATCAGCATCTTTCTGTAGTTTTTATGTAGAAGCCTCGCTCCACTGTCTGTTTCCTTGAATGACTTGCTGCTATCAGTTGTGTGTTTTGCCTGTAAGTGATATTTTAGACTGGAACTACTACGCTGAGAAGACAATTCAACTTGGCTGTGTTTACAGATGACTTTGGTTCTGTCGACTCCGCCGTCTGGAAGAACTTTAAAATGAAAATGGCCGAGTAAAAGTTCCGTACCCTTCTCCATGTTTGGTGGATCCGCCGATTACTTTCTTTACCGGTTCCACAGCAACAGACTTTTACAATAATAAAATAAATTAATTAAAAATATAATTAAATAAAATTAAAATAATTAATATGAAATCATTAAAAAAAAAAAAAATTAAAACTCGCCCTACTAACCTACTGTTAAGAGGATTTGGAAACCAAAACAAACCCAGCACATGCAACCCAAAAAATTTGAGTTTTGAGTTCCCAAAGCTCAGGAATCACTCGCTGAAACCAAACACAACCCAACTATTAACTTTAAACCAGAACTGAGGAACATGTTTGCGTAAACAAGACTGATGATTTGTGTTCTCCGTCTTCTCGTCACTCACTGGAACAACACAACCTCCCGAGGCTGTTTAGCAGCTAATATCCAGCACCGGAGAATGATGAATCAGTTAAACAACTCCTTTATTGAAAGATTAACGGAGCAATGGGGTTGAAGTCTAAGCGCTTCAGTCTTACTCTGTGCTCGGCTTGTTTGTGCTCTCCCACTCAGGAGTGTAGGAAAAGGGGGCAGCCCTGTCCTGCTCTCCCTTCCTGTATGAGATCATCCTTCCCACTGGTGGAACCCAGTTGGACAACACTCAGGTCGCTGTCATCTGTTCAAAGTGTGTCATCCTGGCGTCGGTGGCCCTCTTCATTGGCAGAGCCGGCGGTTCTCACGCTGCGATATGCACTCTACTCCCTTTCTCTCTCTGTCCGCCATCAGCTCTCAGCTGGAGCTTCGGTTTGGAACCGGCCCATTGGAGACGGTGGAGAAACATGCCAAATAGCACAAAGCTTTGCCGCGGAGCCTGGCACCGCATCCGTGTGTCCTGCAGTGATAAACCCAGCTCACTCCAGCTCCCCTTGTGGGAATCTGGCCCAGCGAGAATCTCTGTTGAGCATCAACACACACTCGAAAACTCTGGAGTTGTTGGACGAGGAAGTGCAGTGATGAAACCGTAGCCTGCCAGATGAAAACCAGCGGGCCAGTTAGAATATATCCACAAACACAGAGGATATGCATCATGGAGTAACTTTGTACTGAAACATGGACGCAAACACCTCTGACAATTCCTTCAGATTGTTTTGGGTTTAGCCCCCCCGCTCTTCTTCTTTTCCATCCCCCTGGTCTTCGATCCCGGATAAGCTTGAGAGGCTGCGAATGCTGGAGTGAGCACCGGGTGTCAAAGGGTGCTCCTCTCTTCCTCATTGTTTCCTGTTTTATGATACATTCTTTCCTCTCCGCTGAGGAGGACGATTCGTGCAGCTGATGGGTTGACAGGTAGGAAAAAAGAAAAAAAAGAGAACATCAGAGCGGCGAAAAGATCCACATGTCAAAGCAAGCGGTGCCTGGAAAAAAAAACAACCATTCACGTCACTCATGTCAGGGTCCTGGGAGCATCCAGAGTTTAACATTCAGCTCTCTGCAGTGCAGCCGGAAACTGAAGCGTTCCATGACACGTGTTTTCCTTTCAAAGAGACGGAGTGTGGACCACGAACTCAGGGGTGGAGCAGGGATTTTAAATGTGGGGGTGTTCCAGGGGTGGCACATGAGCAGCACATCAAGCCCATAGACACAACGTTGAAGTTGGCATCTGATTTGCCAGCCTTCGATTCGCGGATGGGCATAAAGGGCCATTTCACTGCATTTTGATCGCCCTTAAATCTGGATGGAATTATTCTAAAGAGGGTATATATTCATTAAAACCTTGTTTGGGATTTGTGAAACCTTTTTCTGATTTGTGAAAATGCATAACAGGGCCATTTCACTGCATTTTGATTGCCCTAAATTAGGTCCTATATGGAAAATACAATAGTTACTGCTCAAATCTGGATGGAATTATTCTAAAGAGGCTATAGATTCATTAAAACCTTGTTTGGGATTTGTGAAACCTTTTTCTGATTTGTGAAAATGCAGAACAGGGCCATTTTACTGCTTTTTTCGTATTCTCATCACCCTAAACTAGGTCCTGTATGGAAACTACAATAGTTAGACTGCTCAAATCTGGATGGAATTATTCTAAAGAGGGTACAGAGTCTTTAAAACACATTTTATGATTTGTTAAAACTTTATTTGGTCATTTGGCCACTGACAGAGAGATGGGGTTGATTTTAGGGGTCGTAGAGCCGGATTCTTCTGCATGACAACTTGACTTGAAAAATAAGTCAATGTTCTGTTGCCTCTTCCTTTTTGGCATCTCTGCCTCCTTCTTCTCTCTATTCTCTTCTCAATTTTATTCACTGTCAGCCAACGGTGAGTAACAGAAGCTCGTAAGTCTCACAATATAGTTTGTCTCTGACGTAATATCACATTTCCCGGGCCGGTGGCCGGGCCGCGGACAACAGTCTGTAATTGGGTGGACGTCTGCTCAGTTTGACCAATGCCTGTTCGTGCAGCGTAATGGGGGCTGAGGTGCGCTCCATTTTGTATGTTGGTGCACTACGAGGGTGGGCAAACGGGTTAACCTTTGGAAAATGTGTGTGTGTGTGTTGGGGGGGGGGATGAAATAATCTTGCTGTAAAAGTGGGGGTTTCGAAACACCCCCATCCCCCACGGGGGCGACGCCCATGCACAAACTGTACTGAATATCTGCTTCTTTTACCCGTCTGGATTCCACTTCAATGACTTCAGGATAACTGCAACCAAACACAGAGATCCTTGAAGAAGACCCGCATGTGACCAAAAACCAGAGATGGGGACTCGAGTCACTGTGACTTGGACTCGAGTCGACTCGAGTCACTGTTTTGATGACTTGTGACTTGACTTGACAAAAAAAAAAAAAAGACTTGAGACTCGACTCGGACTTGGAAGTTAAAGACTCGGCACTTGACTTGACTTGAGACACGATGACTTGAATGACTTGAGTGTTATTCAGTCCATGTTTTCAGTTTGAATGTAAAATTAATAAATTAATTTAAAAAATAATATCGATTACCCGGTAGGAGCACAGGCTGAGAATGGCGTCATGATTGGATCACTATCCTGTCAATCAGTCAGAGACTCGCCCTCTCGTATCAGATATGCATCAACATGTCAGCGGGAGGGGGACCGAGAGTCATTGTCTTCGGCTTTCGTAATTACCAATGTGACGGTAAAAGACGAACAGCACAGTGCAAGACATCAACATCTCGGACAGCCAGACGACAACTTCCAACTTTGTTCGTCATTTGAAGATCCATTCTGACCAGTGAGTGCTTCTCAAATTAGCTAATATTATCCTGTTAGCCTAGTCGGTAGTTAGCTAACGTTAGCTTGATATGATACGGGGTGGGGCACAGTTACTTATATCTTGTCTTTTCACTTTATTAAGATCAGATTCTGCAGGTAAAATTGCAATAATAAGGTGACTTGAGTTTAGTTGCCCAAGAACAAATTACTTGGGACTTACTTGAGACTTGAAAGCTAAGACTTAAGACCTACTTGAGACTTGCACATGTGTGACTTGGTCCCATCTCTGCCAAAAACTGAGGCGACGGTTCGCCGTTGTGCCTGAGCATAAATCCAACAACACATTCCTGATGTGACTGCAGCCTCTTCTTTCATCGTCCTTGAACGCCGAAGACACGAAGCCCGAACAAAGCCTGCTGAACATCTGGAGTTCCACTACGACGACAGCTCGTGTTTGGTTTTAACTGAGGCTGGCCAAAATGCGTCGGGTCAGCATTTTCTGCTTTTCAAGAGCTAAAAGGGGGATTACAGCACATACATCCTTAAAAAGAAGAGAAAAGGGGTCCATTTCACATCTGTTTTGAGCTTTCTGAACCAACACAGGGTGAAAAAACGTGCTGAAATACGCCTAACATTTGGTGAAATGTCCCGAGCTTCTAGCAGAACTCTGGTTGGTCGTTCGGTCGCTCTTCTGGCAGAATTGGTCGACTTTAACTAAGTTGTAAGTTTCCTGGCATTGGACTGACTTTTAAAGGGTTGATGGCGGGACTCTGAGGAGCTCATTTGGAAAGCTTAATGTTAGCCTGGTTCACTGCTGGAACATCCACACATGTTTCAGCTGTCCAGCTCATGGTTTGAGGCACTAGTTTCAACCCATTTCCAAACAATGCCTGGCAGTGGAACCAGCTAATAGCACGAGCGACTCCTTATTTCAGAATTGCACACATCAGGAATAAAACTAGTCACTCGGAAGGATTCGTATTAATAAAAAATGCTTTGAAGCCTCGTCTTTTGGCAGAGAAACATCACCCAGTATTCTGCAAAAGCCTTCATCATCATATATCTGTGCTCCTTCTTGAGGGTTACTCTGAAAGCGGAGAATTGGAATAATATAAAGACGTCTGCTGCATTAGACCCAGAGCTTCAATCGGTCTAACAAGCGAGCGGCCGTCTGTTGGATTGTGCCTGCACAATGGAACCGGGCCTTTTACGGCCCAGTGAAAAAGCCATAAAGTGTGCAGCTGAATGGCAGCAGAGACATTCCTGAAAGGAGTAAATTGCTCTGCCATTTTTAAAAGGCTGTCAGAAATTTCCCCGGACAAAAGAGGCAGGGAGTGATGCAGAGAGAAGCATTCGTGTGTGTGCTACTGCTCTAAATGATCCCTGTACTTACCCACAGTTGACCCAGGCAATGGTCCCTTGGCCCTTTACAGTTTGGGCGACATTGGAGAGCAGTTTCAGGTGGGAGTCTCCTGATGTAGCTGTGAACGGAGACAAAAAACTGGGATCAGCCTTTTACCGACGGTGTTCGATAGCTCGGGACAACCCGGAGCTTCTGAGACACAGAGGACGCAGTCATGTCGAACACAGAGAGGAGGAATTGAGTTACAGTGGAGCAGAGAAAGAGATGACCGAGGTTTGGGTTAGAGGGGCGACGGAGGATCATTCTCTAAGTCTTTCAGAGGATGGGCTCAGGGAAGAGGGTTCAGTTACATTACCTTTCATCATCTCACAATGGTGTCACTGTCAGGGGGTGGGAGGGTTTTACCGGGACTGCTGAACTGGATCAACTTTTAGGGAAACAGGTAAGCAAAGCACGCTCAGCTCTGCTTAAGGGAACTACAGTTTGTGTGAATTCATTCAAGGACGACATTAGGAGTCTGCGACCAATAAAGACCTTTACAATCCCCAGCAGAGCTCAACACTTTGCTTTCTGCGTCGGGGGGGGGGGAATAAAAATGTGAACCAGCTACAACAACAACACACCAGAATATTTCTGATTTTTATCAGATATGGCAAGCAAAGTGGATTCCTTTAGGTAAAGCAAACAAGGTAATATCCTTCTCCCCGTGCAGCACAATCTATCATTCTTTCACTCCCCCCAAGAGCAAATGTGTTTCATTCACAGCATGAAGTGAACAATTCCTCTCAGTGCTCCAAGCCGGGAGTATTCTTAGATAAGGGGGGCTCCGCCGTGACTCCCCGGGGTCCCACATCGCACAGCAGCAAAAACATCTGGCAGGTGGGCATCGGTTCATTAACACGTACGGTGCAGGAAACAAGCAGGTTGTTCATCAGACCTGCTCACGCCTCGCATTGACAGGAGAGTCAGAACATTAGCAGAATACACCTTTAAATATGAAAGTGGGGGATGGAGAAATAAGCGTGAGCATCATAATTACACCGCCTGCTGCACCTGTAAAAAGCCTCTAAAAGTAGTGATCCGAGCAGACAGTTGGGGTTCAGTTCTGCGTTGTTGTTTCTGCTTCCAGAAAACGGGAAAAACGAGACAAAACCCAACGAGTCAGCGTCACGATCCCCAGAGGATTCCGTTACTTTCTGCAGCCATAACAAGCTCAGAATCGATGCCAAAAGATGGCAACCCTGCATAGGGCTGCAGCGATACACTAATCTCACGATACGATACGATACGATTCGATACGATTTGGACATCACCTGTTTCGTCCTAGCTACTTACGCACTTATTTGTTTCCTAAATTGTCTTCCCATTTGTCTCGGTACCTAACTTACTGCACTTAATCTAGCACTAGTTGTATCGTTGCTGATTGGACTGGTGGTCCGTCCTTTGAACCGGAAGGACGACACCGCCAGACAAACAGAAACAAACGTGAGGTCTGTGCACTTTATATAACATTTTTATGAACTAATTTATCACTGTTTTGTATAATATGACCCCCTGGCATTGTATTGTATTACCTTAATGTTCTGTGTTTTCACTAATTGTAACGTCTGACTTTTCAATAAAGTTTGCTTTGAAAAAAAACAACAACCAAAAAAAAAAATTTATCGGGAAACGAAATATCGATATATATCGCAGTATCAATAAAATTGCTCAGCCCTAACCCTGCATGTTCTAACACCTCCTGTCCTGTATGCAAACTGTGACCTATAGGACTCGTGCACATACACCCTGCCGAGGCGAGCGGATCAACAGGGTCGTCGTTTAAGTTTTAATGGACACGAAGCAGAACCAAACCGAAGCGGGATGTGACCGAACGCCAGAGGCCGGCTGGGACTAAAAAGGGGGAAAAGAATGGAGTTGGAGAGAGCGAAACCTTTACGAGACCTGATGCATCGCTCAATATGAGGACGCCATATCCTGCCAGCGTATGTGGGCAGGTATGCGTCATCAATCATGACAGAAATCCGTCTTTCTGTGCTCTCATAGTGCTGTAAAGGTCTAATATCTGGAGGCTTCTTCTACAGCATCACTGTGTCTGTGGAAATCTGCAAGTAGAAAGTGAATTAAAAGCTACTTGGCTGAGAGGAAACAATTTGTTCTGCGATTCAACGATCGGCCGTGTTTGTGTTTCCATTAACAGCTGAGCTCTAATTCCGTAAGATATTTCCAAGGTCATTACCGTGACACCATCCGCGGGCGAAAGCTCCCCTAAGTATTCGCTCTGAACACACTTCATACGACACCGTGGCAGCATCTTTTAATCAGAGCAGCACGCTCTGATTAGAGGCTGATCAAAGGGAATCTAATTCATTCGGTGTTGAATTCATAAGAAGACAATTTCCATCAATATAAGCAAATGTAATTCTTCTGTAATCTCGGTGGTACAACAACAGCTTGTCGAGTCATGTTAAGACATTGGAAGGCATCAGAAATTCCACATGTGAAAGAATGACTGAAACTGCATCCTATGAATTGAATTCCAATTGGCTTGAATTGGACTTTATTATCTAAGTGCCTTGAGATGACATTTGTTGTATTTGGCGCTATATAAATAAAAATGAATTGAATTTAATGTATGCTTAGCAGATTGAGTGGTGACAGGGAGGAGGGGGCTACCCCCTGGGGCAGGTTTTGGAACTATAGAAAAGGTAAATAATGACCCCCACTAGGACTCTGGTTTTCTTGTTTTGTTGTGCTTTCCCCACCTGTAATACTGTATGCCTCAGCAGTCGGATATCATTATGCACTCACCTTGTCTTTGAATCAGCTCCCTATTTTTTGAGACAAATATGTGCGAAGTCGGTTATTAGAATCAATTCTTACTCATATACTACTTGTATGAAATCATATCAAATCAGCCACCAAATCAGCCTTTTAAATCCAGGTTGAAAACATTTCTCTTTCGGTGTGCTTCTGTTTGAGTTACTTTAAATAATTTTAAAGCATAATGCTATAAATCCTCTTAATTGTTTTATATTTTTCTTTTTCCCCCCCTCTTCTTCGATTGCTTTTAACTGTGTTTTAATTTTTATTCTACTTTTTTTTTTAAATTCTCTTTAAATTGCTTGTTTTTATGCTGCTTTATGCTGTTATTTCAAATGCCTTGTCTTTATGTAAAGCACATTGAGTTGCCTGTGGTATGAAATGCGCTATATAAATAAAGATGCCTTGCCTTGCCTTGTTCCTGTATAAAGAAACATGTTTAATTTGCCATGTACCAAGCCTAAGAAAACTTCAATAAAAAAAAGTAGACCATTTCCAGCAATAATGGCTATAAAACGTGACATCACAGTTCTAATCACGCATTATTCCCTCCATAATGGAGGAGGTTCGGATCTCTCTGTGTTCCGGGCATCGGCGGCATACCCAAATTAAACTGAGAGCTGTTCCAGTTTTGTTTTCCTTTGACAGCAAACACAAATTATTATTTGTTTCAACCCCCAAAAGTCAGAGTCCCTCTCAGGGCCCGCGTCCACATGGCGGGTTTTTCTCTGGCAGAGCGGCGCTGGCACTTCCTGCCAGCGTTTCATCAAAAAAAAAAAAAAAAAAAGCACTCCGATGAGGCGCTTCTGTTTGTTTGTTTGTTTGTTTGTTTTCTTTTATTTCTATGACAACAGCATCTCTACAGTGCGTTTGTGATGAACTAGATTCAACCCTTTGCTTTCCATCAGCTACCATTCAACACCTTTTCATCACCACGAGCACCAAATGAGCTCGTCACAACTCATTCTGACAGCGTGGTGCAGGGAGAGGTTGCTGTTTGACACAATCGATAAATATCATGGTCTCCTGCATTAGAAGGAGCCCGAAACCAGGCCTGTTTCAGGCGGTTTTAACGAAGCAAGAAGAGCCTGAGCCCTGCAGAGCTTCTGTGTGACAGACTGCAGGTCATCCTCATTTCAACAAACTGTTCTCACAAAACTGCTTCATCTGAACATATTTCTGCTGGCCAGAAACAAGCACCGCTCCTCCCTTTGTCTGCGTCCTGCCGAGCAGCTTTCCAAAGCGTAGTTTACGCATGACAGACTCATATACGGTGAATTTATCCTCATTTTTAGAATTCTAGAAGCTGCTTCACCTGTCGGTCATCAACAAGCTCGATCCTGGCCGGTTCTGTGCACACCTGGGGAAGAAGGACTGTTGTAGTCTGTGAACATGCCAGCCAGACTTATGAGAGAAAAGTGAAAGATTAGGCCCGGCTGCCGGCTCATTTCAGATGCTGTGCATCACAGAAATCGAAGCTTTCCATCAGTACGAGGCATCTACGACTATTCATACCCGCAGCTGTGTAGAAAGCAGAGTCGTGTATGAAGCAGCTGGCGGCCCGTCGGCGAGCTCACGGGGTGAAGGTAAAGTCCCGGATGTAACAGCGTTCAAATAAGAAAGAACACATGCTGCGACTTCAGCAATCGTTTGCAGGCAGTGATACGAAGGGAGAGAAAATAGGGCCAAGCGATTGTGAGGTCTGACTTTTTCCTGTTGAACAATTTTGTGATGCAAATGTATTACTCTTTTGAACGCATATTGTTTTGAGAAGCAAAACGCTTTATTTTTTAAACCCCAGCCAACTAGCCGGACTACCTTCATCAACACCAAAACGAGGCTGGAACTCTGCTCACAGGACGCAGCAGGGGGTAAGAAAATGTTCATAAATGATGTTGCTAATATGGGATGTCATACAGCTTCATGTCAAAAGAGGCGAACTATCCCTTTAAAAGCTTCAGCTGCTGAGCTGCTGATCCGTCCAGTTTCAAAACGAAGCACTCAAATGTACGACTGCTGCTCACCAATTCAAGCAGGAAATGTGGACATCCACCAAACCTTATCCGACATTAACACATGCTGAGACATATCTGTGATTATCAGGTTGTATCACGCTCGTTTGAGGGGTAAAATAGATAAAAACGTGGATGCCGATCTTAAGCTCGACAGTCCGATCAGAGCAGTCGTCTAATCGAGCTTTTTCCACCTGAGGCAACTCGCCGAAATAAAGCCATTTCTGTCCAGTCAGCATTCTGAGACGGTAATCCAGACCTTTGTCTCGACCGGGCCGGATCACTGTAATGCACTTTATACTGGGCTTAGTGTTTCCTCCATTACTCGGCTTCAAATGAGCTTTTAAAGCTCTCGATGGTCTTGCCCCACCGTCTGAGCTGCTTGCCCTAAAATACCAGCTGATCAGCTGCTCCTGACTGTTCCAAAAACTCAGCGTGAGCCCAGAGGGGAACTTTCAGTCTCCTCTTAAAACGCCTCTCTTCTCCTTGGCCTTTTTTCACCATTCGAGTTGTTGACTTTCTTATTTTATTGTGTTTATTTAGGATTTATTTAGCACTTATTAGCTCTTTTACTGGTTATTTACTTTGTTCCACTGTGGTTGTTTCAAACCAAAGATACATTTCTCCTGTTTTTTTTTTTTTTAAATAAATGAGCTGATGTATCGTTTCCATTTAAATACCTGCGATGTTAGAGAAGAAATGGATCTTATTTGGTTTTCCAGCACTGCACAACAACCTCTACAAAGACAAGATGTGTGGAAGACAGTCCGTGGGGTCACATGACACTGAAAGGATCAGATAATTGGCTAAATTACAATCAGACTGAGTTATTAAGTTCATGTAAACATCTTAATCTGACTAAGAATTGGATCGGATCGGATTAAGACCCCGAGATAACTGGGTTGAAAGTCAAATTAAACCTGCTTGTAGAGGCTGAAGCACGTGGTGAATCAGACTTTGCGTTCTGCGCATGCTCCAGATGTTTTCCCGGGGTCGTGACCCGGAAGTCAAAGGAGACGATATTCCTGTTGTTGTCGCCGTCAGAAAGAAACAAGCAACGCGATGGAGAATGCTCCGTTGGGCATCGAGTTTGTGCAACAAGCAGCTCATCTCAGACCAAATGTAGAGGGACGTAGCTTCATCTTGCTC
The DNA here is from genome assembly GCF_027942865.1 of Odontesthes bonariensis. Taxonomy (NCBI): domain Eukaryota; kingdom Metazoa; phylum Chordata; class Actinopteri; order Atheriniformes; family Atherinopsidae; genus Odontesthes; species Odontesthes bonariensis. Next base: position 28,514,750 of record NC_134517.1, on the reverse strand, counting down.
TTTATTCGCTCTTTATCTTTCTCCAATGCCTGAGTTTGATTCGATTCATTCACCGCCATATATCCAAGGATAATTACCCTTGCTCAACTCATTCTTATTGTAATTTAGCCAATTATCCGATCCTTTCAGTGCCATGTAACCCCACTGAGTGAGATAAAATCATATGACTGCAGGTGACATAAGCAAAGTCTCCAAAGTCCCCTTCGAGCCGGTGCAACCGCATCACATTCACACTGATTAGGCGCCCATGGCGGTCGGCTCTTACCCGTCTTCGTGTACAGCACCAGAACGTTGGTTCTCGTCCTGAGCAGCTTCTTGAAGTCTTTGTGGTCGCTGACTTTCTCTATGAGGGGCGACACCTTCACAGCCTCGGACAGCGACAGCAGCCACACCTGGAGACACGTGCCCATGAACACAACTTTAACGGACACCAAAAACCTCGTTAAAACATCGTTAAAGCTTATTCACGTGGACAGAAACGACTTCGGTACCAGAAGGTGGCACGTTGTACATGTTTAACTCCAGTAGCAACACACCAGCTTTGTGTGGCGTTGAGCTAATAGTGTGAAGCATCTCATACAAGAAACAAACCCTGTACTGTTGAGCTTGCACTTAAATCAAAGATGAGGAGAGGAAAGACTGATTACACATAAAGCCATTTGCATGCATCCTAATCCTCTCTGCGCCATCACCGTTCATTAAAAAGCTTCTCGGGGAACTAAATCAGACGCCAAACACGGTTTGCTCACTCAGCGGATCCAGTCTGCTGAGTGATATCACCCAGGATGAAAACAAGCACCTGTCAGATTCGTTCTCCGCTTTTTATTTCCAACGAGACGCTCCTCTGAGGTGCGAGCGCTCCCGAATCTTAAAAACACGGGAATTTGGATGTCAGCAAATTTTTTATAATCAAAACAACGAAGCCAAAAGGCTGAAAAAAAGCTCAAAGAAAGCGGGAGGTAATTTAAAGTTTGCTTATAAGCCTGTAAAGTGTACGTTGGTTCGTTTAAAAAGCTCAGGGAGAAGAGGGACTGCAACATATTCAGACTGATTAATGATACGGTTCAGAGTAAATGACCTCTGATCACACGTGGGGACGGTGAGGTGACACCACTAACCACCACACCCTGCAGCCCACATGGAACCAAACTATCAGTCCGACTGAGGCCGGCTGCGTTCATCACCTGTGCAGCTGAATTCATTTTAATTATCTTATTTGTTTCTCTTTATATTCTTTAATGTATTTTAATGCTTCTTCCACTCCCTGCTGCAATGCTTTTATTTTATGTAAAGCACTTTGAATTGTTTTGTACATGAAATGTGCTACACAAATAAATTAGATTTGATTTGATTTGATTTAGATGTGGCGAGCAGGGAAACACCAGCTGCCTCAGCTTGTGTTTGGGACTCGGTAGAAGCACTTTGGCGAAGGGTCGGCTAATTAAGAGTGTGGCTGGATGACACTTGTTTGGAGAGGCGGTTATGAGGCAGTGGCAAGATCAGGATGAGACAGAAGATCTAATTTAACCAAAAAATTTAACCACAGCTCGTGACCATAGGTGAGGGTAGGAACATAGATTGACCGGTAAATCGAGAGCTTCGCCTTCTGGCTCAGCTCCTTCTTCACCACAACAGGCCGGTGCAGAGCCCGCATCACTGCAGACGCCGCACCGATCCGTCTGTCAATCTCCTGCTCCATTCGTCCCTCACTCGTGAACAAGACCCCGAGATACTTGAACTCCTAAAAGGTGTGAAAGTGGTGTAAAAAGTGATGTGAAAGTGGTATAAAAAGTGGTGTGAAAGGTGTGTGAAAGTGGTATAAAAAGTGGTGTGAAAGGTGTGTGAAAGTGGTGTGAAAGGTGTGTGAAAGTGGTGTAAAAGGTGGTGTAAAAGGTGGTGTGAAAGTGGTGTAAAAGGTGGTGTGAAAGTGGTGTGAAAGTGGTGCGAAAGTGGTGTGAAAGTGGTGTTAAAAGTGGTATTAAAAGTGGTGTTAAAGTGGTGTTAAAGTGGTGTGAAATTGGTGTAGAAATTGGTGTAAAAAGTGGTATAAAAAGTGGTGTGAAAGGTGTGTGAAAATGGTATAAAAGATGGTGTGAAAGTGTTGTAAAAGGTGGTGTGAAAGTGTTGTAAAAGGTGGTGTGAAAGTGTTGTAAAAGGTGGTGTGAAAGTGTTGTAAAAGGTGGTGTGAAAGTGTTGTAAAAGGTGGTGTGAAAGTGGTGTAAAAAGTGATGTGAAAGTGGTATAAAAAGTGGTGTGAAAGGTGTGTGAAAGTGGTGGATAAGGTGTGTGAAAGTGGTGTGAAAGTGGTGTAAAAGGTGGTGTAAAAGGTGGTGTGAAATTGGTGCGAAAGTGGTGTGAAAGTGGTGTTAAAAGTGGTATTAAAAGTGGTGTTAAAGTGGTGTGAAATTGGTGTAAAAAGTGGTATAAAAAGTGGTGTGACAGGTGTGTGAAAGTGGTATAAAAGGTGGTGTGAAAGTGTTGTAAAAGGTGGTGTGAAAGTGTTGTAAAAGGTGGTGTGAAAGTGGTGTAAAAGGTGGTGTGAAAGTGGTGTAAAAAGTGGTGTGAAAGTGGTATAAAAGGTGCGCGACAGTGGTGTATAAGTGGTGTGAAAGTGGTGTAAAAGGTGTGTGAAAGTGGTGGGAAAGTGGTGCGAAAGTGGTGTTAAAGTGGTGTGAAATTGGTGTAAAAAGTGGTGTGAAAGTGGTGTTAAAGTGGTGTGAAATTGGTGTAAAAGTGGTGTAAAAGTGGTGTAAAAGTGGTGTGAAAGTGGTGTAAAAGGTGTGTGAAAGTGGTGTGAAAGTGGTGTGAAAGTGTGTAAAAGTGGTGTTAAAAGTGGTGTAAAAAGTGGTGTAAAAAGTGGTGTGAAAGTGGTGTAAAAGGTGTGTGAAAGTGGTGTGAAAGTGGTGTGAAAGTGTGTAAAAGTGGTGTAAAAAGTGGTGTGAAAGTGGTGTAAAAGGTGTGTGAAAGTGGTGTAAAAGGTGTGTGAAAGTGGTGCGAAAGTGGTGTAAAAGGTGTGTGAAAGTGGTGTGAAAGTGGTGTTAAAAGTGGTGTTAAAAGTGGTGTAAAAAGTGGTGTGAAAGTGGTGTAAAAGGTGTGTGAAAGTGGTGTGAAAGTGGTGTGAAAGTGGTGTGAAAGTGTGTAAAAGTGGTGTAAAAGGTGTGTAAAAGTGGTGCGAAAGTGGTGCGAAAGTGGTGTAAAAGGTGTGTGAAAGTGGTGTGAAAGTGGTGTGAAAGTGGTGTGAAAGTGTGTAAAAGTGGTGTAAAAAGTGGTGTAAAAAGTGGTGTGAAAGTGGTGTAAAAGGTGTGTGAAAGTGGTGTGAAAGTGGTGTGAAAGTGGTGTGAAAGTGTGTAAAAGTGGTGTAAAAAGTGGTGTAAAAGGTGTGTGAAAGTGGTGTAAAAGGTGTGTGAAAGTGGTGTGAAAGTGGTGTGAAAGTGTGTAAAAGTGGTGTAAAAGGTGTGTAAAAGTGGTGCGAAAGTGGTGCGAAAGTGGTGTGGGTAAAGTTTGAAAGTCAGAGGTTTGGTTTGAAAGTCAAAGTTTGAAAATTTTAAAAGTCGTAACACATAAACAGTGAATTCTCTAAAGAATTACTGTCTCAGAAATGATCTTTTCCTCAATTCAACTTCAATATAGAGAAATTTGAATTTCTCCACTTGGGGAAGGATCTCATTCCAGAGTTTGATCATCTAATAACAGATTTATGATGGAGCGTTTCTTTTCTTGGGTTTAGGTTTGAACAAAACGATTCAAAATGTTAATCCAAGCGAGCCAAAGACATTTTCATCATGACTTATTTAGCTTTTGAAAAAAAAAGCTAAATAATAACATTTCTGTACATATCAGGGTACGTGTTGAGCTGCACAGTCGAACATTAAAGCCGTAACGAAGATAAAAAAACGCAGACTGGCACCTTTTCCTTTGTGTGAGGCAGCCCATAATGACATTGATGCTGTTGTCAAGCCGATGCAGTGGATGGCTGTGATGAGACGGTTCTCCCACCAGCTGAAGAGTGTGTCATCTTCCAGTGATGGATGCACAATAACAGAAATAACAAGGCTGTGCTGACAGCTTCTGCACAAAGTGACGGAGCCATTCAGAGGCTGTATTACTGCCCTGCTGATGATTCAAGCTGGAGGAATGCATCAGAAGTGTAATATATAGTGCATTCCAATTGCACGAAGGGGGAAGATAAGACTTTTATCTGCCAACTTAACGAGTATTTATATGTACGACAGACAACGATGACATTTTTATCAGTAATTTTAGCAGATAGATGGTTTTATTGCAGGATTTTCTACCACTCTGTAATGGAGAAGAGGGGATTTTTTTTAACTCTGAGCCACAGACATTATTTATCTGTTAATGCACATTATTTCCTAACAATCTGTAAAAGTTCTGATGCTCAAAACTGTCACTTTTGCATTCAAAGCCTCACTCAGATGTTTCAAAGTTGCAGCTCTGAGGCTTTGTTGTTCCACTTAAAACTCCTGAGTAGGTCAGAATAGTGTGGAGTGTGCATGATGGTGCACCGTCAGAACCGGGGAGGAATTAGCATATTCGGTGCTTCAGTCTTTCATGATAATCACAGACTTTCTGTTTCTGTAAATTCAAAGCAAAACGGGTCGCTGTGTTTTTCTTCATTCAGCCACGATGAGCCTATTTTCCCCTTAAATTCACAATAATTGACCCTCATTACCCCCACAAGGTGAGATTCGTCCACTCAAATTTCTTTTAAGGTGCTGCATCCTGTAATCTGCACACAACAGTTTACTATTGATCAACTATTGATTATTTAATCAATAACCAAACTCCACGTACATGTTAGCATGTTTCTGATTAACAGACTTTTCAAGTAATTACAAGAAGTTCAAACTTGACAAGTAGGAAACGATAAATTGTCTTTTTCCAGTTTGTCAGACTTTAAAAAGTGGTGTAAAAGTGGTGTGTGAAAGTGGTGTAAAAGGTGTGTAAAAGTGGTGTAAAAGTGGTGTAAAAGTGGTGTAAAAGGTGTGTAAAAGGTGTGTAAAAGTGGTGTGAAAGTGGTGTAAAAGTGGTGTAAAAGTGGTGTAAAAGGTGTGTAAAAGTGGTGTAAAAGTGGTGTAAAAGTGGTGTAAAAGTGGTGTGAAAGTGGTGTAAAAGGTGTGTAAAAGTGGTGTAAAAGTGGTGTAAAAGGTGTGTAAAAGTGGTGTAAAAGGTGTGTAAAAGTGGTGTAAAAGTGGTGTAAAAGTGGTGTAAAAGGTGTGTAAAAGGTGTGTAAAAGTGGTGTAAAAGGTGTGTAAAAGTGGTGTAAAAGTGGTGTAAAAGTGGTGTAAAAGGTGTGTAAAAGTGGTGTAAAAGTGGTGTAAAAGGTGTGTAAAAGTGGTGTAAAAGTGGTGTAAAAGGTGTGTAAAAGTGGTGTAAAAGTGGTGTAAAAGGTGTGTAAAAGTGGTGTAAAAGTGGTGTAAAAGTGGTTGGATGGATGTCTCAGAAATGATCTTTTCCTCAATTCAACTCTGCATGAACATAGAAATATAGAGAAATTTGAATTTTATATATTCTTTTCTACCATTTAGGATTCAACATTTAGGCGTCAGAGATGAAAGGATAAGGCTTTATTACATAATAAAGATAAAGATATTCTGCATTTTCCTCCTAAATAAATCCCAGGTTACGGCTGAACCCGACATACACAATTCAACTTAACGCAAGTTGGTTATTCTACTATTTTCCTGCTTGTTTTGTTGAAACTTGGGTCACTACTTTTTACACAAACAGACGGGCTCATGTAAGTGTTGTTAAGACTCAGTTACAGAGCAGAGTTACAGCTCAGACACTTCTTGGCTTGAGGGCGTGTTTATTTTATTGACCTGTACGTCCCGTCCCAGCTTGCCGGGTGACAGATGCAGTCAATCCCGACCAATGGCTCCTGATCACTAATCTATGCACCGTCCCAGCGCTCTGCGGTCGCTGTGAGAAGCATTAGGACTCCGTTCTCCTCCATTATCACTGCGCTCCTTAACAGACGCTGCAGATAGAAAGCCTGATTGCTGCAGAGCAGATCAATGGTGAAGAGATACGAGGAGAAGGGCACAATCTGCTTTAACACCTGAAGGGATTCTTCAAACTGTTACACAGATATTGGACAGGCATGTTAAACGAGGAAGAGCGAGAAGGAACCTCACAAATTAAAGCTGTGAGGAACCCTGCTCTCCCAGGTGGTGACTCAGTTCACTTTTTCCTAATCAATCTGAATTTGGTGAATCCAGAGACTCTGAAGTACGGCAGATTAATCAAAACTAAAGCAATTCCAGCAGAAATGGGGCCGCGTTGCCTTCATCATCTCTTGTTCTGCACTCTCATTAGTTTTAACTTTGTTTGTTTCAGTCAGTCTCATATCGAAGCAGGAGAAAACCGAACAGACACACTGATGAAACATGTGGGTCAATGCGGGATAAACTCGGGCTTGGAGCTCCATACATTAACCTCCCTCACCTGCCATGAAAAATGATGCCCCATATTAAAAATGTGCCACTCTCAGAGCAGCAGGTGCCCAGAAACCCTGCATCTGCTTAATAAGAGGCATCCAGCATGGGGCCAGTGCTGACTCAGCACAAATCCGACCGGTGTTGGTCATGTGGCTCCCTCCCCCTTTCCACTGACTAATGAGCCGGTCGGGCGTGTGTCACCAGGTGTGTCTGACTGTAAAGGAAGCGACGCAGCATCTGATAACACAAACAGAGAGCTCTGCTTCGGATTTACAGGAGCTGTAGAAAAAACCCATTTCAGCTACCTGTAAGGAGAATAATGGAAGAAGCTTCCATTTCAAACATGCTGCCAAGCTACAGCTAAGGGCCAACACGTATTATTTACCCTAAATAATCTACTGATTTACTGAGCAAAATGCTCCCACAGAAATGGAGCAACAGGCCAAAGATCCAGAGCTGAAATCAGGGTATTTATTAGGGCTGGGTGAGCTAACTCGTTATTATCGCGTTAACTCGTTAATTATTTAACGTCGATAAATGTTTTATTGCGCATTGACGCAGGTTTCATTTATTTATTTTTAAATTTAAAACAATTTTTTTGGGGGGGGCTTTTGTGCCTTTAATGGATAGGAAAGTTCAGAGAGACAGGAAGCAGGGGGCAGAGAGAGGGGGAACAACATGCAGCACAGGGCTGTCCAATACAGGACTCGAACTGGGGCCAGCTGCAGCGAGGACTATAGCCTCTTGTACATGGGGCGCCTGCTCAACCCACTACGCCAGGGACCACCTGTTTTATTATTTATGTTATTATTGTAAACGTCTGTTGCTCACAGGCTTTTATTTTGTAAAAGTCTGTTGCTAATTGTTGCCCAGCCCTAGTATTTATTTGTCCTTTCAGCAGATATTTAGCTTTAAATGATAATTGTACAGATTATAAAGCATCGTTTTAGAGAGGTAACCGTTTTAAAAACGTGATGCAAAGTGAAATACAGCTGTTTGGAAGGATAACTCACACTAAGAGGTTAGTGCTCAGCTCATCTACCACATGAGGAAGTTTACTGGTCTGAGCTTGTGTTGGTTTTCTGCTGCTGGGGATGGAAGTGGATCTGAACACACTCATTCGTTCACCACTAATATTAGCAGATTTTAAGGGTGTCAATAAAACTATTTCATCATGATTAATTGCCATTTATTTAATGTGGTTATCCAATAACATTTTGACCAAATTATAGAATTTAAATGCAATTTTAGGTCTGAATCGTGTCTAAAACACCTGCAGATACTCTAAAAAATAAGAAAATCTGGTTCTGGAATGCTCCATGTAGCCAGCACGCACTTTTCTATTAATTTGCACATAAAATAACACTGAAAGCCGGCTGTGTCGCACATATTGATTATGGCGGCCTGAGAAAATGTGCATCATTGACAACGAGACAATGGTTTGAAGTTACCAGCTGCAGGCGAGCCAATGGAATCCTTCACTGTGTGCGTCTGCGGAGGGAGTTGTGATTAAGCTGTTGTGACAGGCAGGCCTCTACCACCAGAAAACTGCCTTCTTAAAAAGGCTGCAGTGGTTTTTTATCACTTCCCCAAGTGGAATCACCTACATTCACCCCCACACCGCCCGCTCAGAAACATGACAAATCGTCAATGTACCCGTTAGACGTTTTTATTTGATGTTTAAACAACTGAGAGCTTAGAAATAAAAACAATACAAAAGAAATAACATCCCAGATCCCAGGGCATCGCCTCTAAATTCATCTTTTTTTAAACTCTGAAAATGAAGTGATGATTATTGAAAGCTGGACTGGGTCAAAGCCTTCAGACCATCACTGACTGGGAGGGATTCCCATCAACAGAGGCAGATTATCTAAGGTGATCTTCTCCGGTTCCATCAAACTGGGTCATGGTGGTGTAAAAGGGATGTAAACACCGCCAAATTACAGCTGAGAGGGAGCACTTTAACCTCATACCGTGACTGACTTTCAGTTCAAAAGAGCCGAGGCACGATGCCAACGTGACAAACAGCGTCGCTGCCGTTTCACGCCCGTGTGCGAACACAACAGGATGCAGAGCAGGAACCGCTCTGCGTCATTATCAGTGGTCCAAACGGGCATGAATGTCACCGAGCTGAAATGATTAACTGAGTGGAGGGCGTGCACACAGGCGTGCACACTGTGTTTAAGTATTTGACTGTTTTTATCTCAGATTTCAGCTTCATATCTTCATATCTTTATCACTTTATTCGCTTTATTAAGCATTCAGTAAGCAGGGTTTCACCTGTTCATGTGTGCATGTTTTGGGCTGAATACGTCTCAGAACCAATACGAAATAAAAAAGGACCAGTCCTCCTATTTCTTCCACTTATTTGTGTTAGGAATGCAACAGGCTAAGCTGGGTAATCCATCCAACCAAGGTGCTCCCGAGCCAGATCAGATAATGATCCCTCCATGAGTTTTGGGTCTGTCCACTTCAATCGGTTTTATCTTCGAGGCACAGTTTTGGAACTTAAGATTACATAAATGATATCAGTGAGGTAAAAACCACTACTGTGCATCATTTTAGAGCAAATCTCTGCTTCTGTTGTGGGTTTTAAACCCAGAACATCCCTTTTTTCTTTAGTGTTCCTCTTTCAGGCTGAACTCTATCTCATGTAAATGTAAACTGCTCCGAACATTAACCACAGTCATTGTTCAACAGAAACAAGCGTAAAAAGATCAGATTTTTTAATGTTTAGCGTGGAAGCAAAGCTGTTTTACAGCCCATTGTGCAGGGGACAGCCATTTCAGCCTGTAAATGTTTGCTCATGCTCACTCAGACAACAGATTACCTGACAGCCACTCCACAAAGCAACTTAGGCCAACACTCCTGTGCCTAATGGCACTTCTCTTAAACACTGATCCACAGCAGCATGCTAATACCCACCGACACTTTTACGCAAACTCCTGGAGTTATTCACTTCCAGTTCCCCTATCCAAGACGAAACAGAGGACTTCCTGAGACCTGGCTACAGCTTCAATAATTAACCACCCACATGTCTGAGGCAGAAAACAATGCACAGGTTCCTCATCTTCCTCTGACTTTACCGTTGTTACTGAGCGCTGGTGCAGACACCGGGGGGGGGGGGGGGGGGGGGGGGGCGTTAGCCAGAGAACTGTTCCCTTTACGCACTGAATAAGTAACATCTGGGACATTAGCGCGTTATCAGCAGCTGTTTATATGTGGGCACCAAGTTGAGTCAAGGGCTGTCAACTTCCCTCCCGCAGCTCCTGCACACACAGGCTGGAGACGAGCTGTAGAGCAAATTACATTTCTTTTTCTCCCCCCCCACCTCCGCTGAAATCAACACCGGACACAAACACCCTGCCGCGCGCACCGGATTGTCACACAACACAGCTGCAGTTCCCCCGAAACACAAACGAGATTCATTGGACTCACCAGCAACACCAGCGTGAACATTTTCGCCTCTCTCATCCCACTCCCGTGGCGGTTCCAAGAGGCCATGATGCCGTTGCCACGTCTGGATACGCAGGCGCACTCGGAGCTCCCGAGTCTTCGGCACGGCGCAAAGCTCCCTGGGAAATGTAGTCGTTTGGTCGAGTCATGGGGGGTATCGCACCTGCCACTTCCAATCAGTTAAAGACCCCTTCCTCGCATGTTCTCGGGGGGCAATGAAAGTAAGTACTACAGTAGACATGATTTCCTTTCTTTCAGCTTATTGCAGCCGCATTGCGAGACAGTTAATTACTCCTGAGGGTATTAGTAAATTGGCTTGTGATTGAATGCTTTTAAATGAGCTCTTTATGATTTCGACTCGTTCCTCCTGAAAATGTGCGCTGATGAAATGTGCTCCACTGCATTTAATTGATGCAGTGCTGCTTAGTCCAATAGCCCCATATTATATACATATATATAGAGAGAGAGCCTATCCCAGCTGGCCGGTGGGGTAGAGGCGTGTGCGCCCTGGACAGGATGACAGTCCATCACAGGGCCACAATGAGGCAAACAACCAGGCACACTGACTCCTAGTTTCCCTGCAGGTAACCTAACATGCATGTTTTTGAAGGCAGCAGGAAGCCGGAGAGAGAAATGCAAACTCCACACAGAAAGACCCAAATACAAACCACCACTGTGTGACCCATGTTAATTCCTATAAAGCACATCAGTAAAACTGTGTAAATCTTTCTAAAAATCAACTTGCAAGAAGTTAATTGAACTATTATTCATTTGGTTAATCAGTTTGACTTGTCTATTAGTGTCATATTTGTGGCAAAAAAAAACCCACTCTGCACAATGTTTCGAGCTCCAGATTTAGCAACTTTGATTTAATCTCGGCCTATGCAACTTTAAGAAGTCAGTGAATACACATTTCCCTCATTGAAAGACCTTCAACAGATCACCGAAGCTTACTATCCCACATTCTCAGTCATATTCGATCAAGTGGGATGGCTGAAACTTTATAAAAAACATTTAA